>NC_045598.1:55746907-60921398 GCF_009762305.2 Zalophus californianus
CTCTTTCAGGCCGCAGCATTCCACACCTGGAGAGATAAAATAGACGTCTGGCTGGTGGCTTTGGCTCTTGCCTTTTCCCTCTGATCTGTCCTGCACATGCTGTCTAGATTCATGTCTCTAAAAGACCTTCTCCAGTGTGCTGCCCTCCTGTGAGAACACACTCAGACTTCTTATCATTGGGCATGGTGGAGGTTCTCGGCCATTAGCAGGACCTGATTAACGGGATGGGGTTGCAAGTGACTCATATGTATCTAGGACTGATGTTCTATGATTTGTAGATGATTTCCAAATTTATTCATTTATGTCCATCTCACAAATATTTATAATGCATTTATTAGATACCTGGCACTGCTCTATATACTGAGGACACAAGGATGAATGAGAGAAAAAAGACCACCTTCCTGTATGGGGAGATAGATGATGCTCTGTAACAAAACAGGAAATGTCCAGTGGGGTTAAATGCTATGCAAAATATTCAGACAGTGGGAAGTAATCTAATAACAGGGTGGCTACTTTAGATTGAGTGACTGGACTAGACTTGTGGGTGGGAGGGAGGTGACATTTGAGCTGGTGGCTGCAAACATCTGACAGGTGAGCATTCCAGGAAGAGAGAAGAGCAAGTCCAAAGCATCTCTGCGGGGTGTGGAGTATTCAAAGAACAGAGAAGAGAGGGGCGCCTGAGCGGCTCAAATGGTTAAGCGTCTGCCTTCAGCTCAGGTCGTGATCCCAGCTTCCTGGGATGGAGCCCCACATCAGGCTCCTGGCTCAGCGGGGAGTCTGCTTCTCCCACTCCCTCTGCCTCTCGGCACCTCCCCCCCCCCCCACCAGCTCATGCTCTCTCTCTGTCTGTATCTCTGTGTCTCAAATGAATAAATAAAATCTTTTTAAAAAATGCTTAAAAAAAAAAAAAGAACAGAGAAGAGAAGGAGAGCGTGGCCAGAGTGGTGAGTTGAGCTGGTGAGGAGAGCAGTATTTAGACCTTATGTCTCAGGAACAGAATCCTGGGTTTTGACTTTCCTGTTAAGGTGGTAAAAAGCCACCAAGGGTTTAAATCAGGGAAGTGGCATATGCTGATATTTGCTGGGTTTTTTTTTTTTTTTTTAATTAGTTTCGGAGGTAGAATTTAGTGATTCATTAGTTCCATATAACACCCAGTGCTCATTCCATCAAATGCCCTCCTTAATGCCCATCACCCAGTTACCCCGCCCCCCACCCACCTCCCCTCCAGCAACTCTCAGTTTGTTTCCTAGAGTTCAGCGTCTCTTAGGGTTTGCCTCCCTCTCAATTTTCATTTTATTTTATTTTTCCTTCCCCTTTCCCTATATTCACCTGTTTTGTATTACCTTGATCCCAAAACCAAACAAAGACCCCACCAAAAAGGAGAACTACAGAATCAACGTGATACACCACATTAATAAAAGAAAGGACAAGAACCATATAATTCTCCCAATAGATGCAGAAAAAGCATTTGATAAAATACAGTATCCTTTCTTGGATAAAAACTCTCTGCAGTGTAGGGATCGAAGGAACATGCCTCAATATAATAAAAGCCATGTACAAAAACCCCACAATGAATATCATCCTCAATGGGGAAAAACTGAGCGCTTTCCCCCTAAGGTCAGGAACACGCAGGGATGTCCACTATCACCACTGCTATTCAACATAGTATGAGAAGTCCTAGCCACAGCAATCAGACAACAAAAAGTAATAAAAGACATCCGAATTGGCAAAGAAGAGGTCAAACTCTCACTCTTCACAGATGACATGATACTCTATATAGAAAACCCAAAGGACTCCACCAAAAAATTGCTAGAACTCATACAGGAATTCAGCAAAGTCGCAGGATACAAAAGTCAATGCACAGGGGCGCCTGGGTGGTTCAGTTGGTTAAACGTCTGCCTTTGGCTCAGGTCATGATCCCAGGGTCCTAGGATAGAGCCCCACATCAGGCTCTCTGCTCGGCGGGGAACCTGCTTCTCCCTCTCCCTCTGCTGCCGCTCCCCCCTGCTTGTGCTCTCTCTCTCTGTCAAATAAATATATAAAATCTGAACCAAAAAAATGATGATACTCATTTTAAAAAATCAACGCACAGAAGTCAGTTGCATTTCTACCACTAACAATGAGGCAGAAGAAAGAGAAAGCTAATATTTGTTTTTTAAAAAGCCCACTTGGGTGAACAGGTTATTGTGGAGTCCAGTTAGGAGCCATTACTATGGTCCAGGCGAGAGACTGGTGTGCCCTGGGCAAGGGTGATATAAATGGAAGTAGAGAGGTGGGTGAACAAATCCGGAACATATTTTGGATGACTTAGAGAAGACTTGCTGTTGGACTGGATATATAGGATGAGGCAAAGAAAGTGACTTGTGGTTTTTTGTTTTTTTTTTTTTTTGGCTCAATCCACTGGGTGGTTGGTGATACTATTTATTATGATGAGGGGGACTCAAAATCTATCATTATACGCATCCAGTACTATACTGTGCTTTCTTGGTTTATGAGGCATCTGGGGCAATTTGCCCTTGTACGAAATGAGGCAAGACCACTATGCTTTATAAGACTTGCTTCTGTTTTGTATAATTCTATAGTGCCTCTCTTTTTGACTGAATTCCCACCACTGGAAGTTGCTCCCTTCTCCCAAAATCTGTTATGGGCTAGGTAACCAAATACAAATATTCATTAACATTGTTTGTAAAGTAAGAGTAAATGGCATCTGAGTGAGGGAATGAAAAGTTCCCCAAGAGTTTCATGAGTTTGAGGACAATAAGTAGATTGCTCAGAAGGCTTTTCTGCTTACTTATTGAGTAAAAACACTGCTGAATAAATGATCTCTGGATAGATAAGGAGTTACTGTACTTCACTTTTGATATTTTTAGGAGTTGCCTGTCTGCCTTTCCCAGAGCCCTTCTCTATCAATAACTGAGCCAGCTTGATCTCTATCAGAAGGTTTGGCCCCATCCATCATGTCATACTTGCTGCTAGTTAAAATCTGTTTTGTCCCAGTTTTAGTTACTGCATTTCTACCCTGTTGTTATGACCTGGTCTCCCACAGTATCTAATTTCTACATGTGTACCTTTACCTTGTTTCGCTGAGTGCATGCTTTGCACTATATAGAACTGTGACTACAAGCTTTTCTTTTTCAGTCCTCACTCATGTTGGAACAGGCATTCTATTTCTGAACCAAAGCCTGAAAACAGAGACTCTGCTACCAATATTATACTAGCTAGCATTTTCTGAGCATTTATTACATGCCAAACACTGTGATAAACATACTACACACATAATCATGCTTAATTCTTCCAGCTATCCTGTGAGGTGGGCATTATTATGCTGTTTTTTCAAAGATTTTAAAATTTTATTTATGAGAGAGGGAGAAAGCGAGGGGGGAGGGGGAGAGAGAGAGAGAGAGAAAGAATATGAGCAGGGAAGAGAGGCAGAAGGAGAAGCAGACTCCCTGCTGAGCAGGGAGCCCCAGGTGGGCCTCCATCCTAGGACCCTGGGATCATGACCTGAGCTGAAGGCAGACACTTAAATGACTGAGCCACCCAGGTGCCCCTAGTAATGCTATTTATTTTTTTATGATGAAACTGAAGCACAGAGAGAATAGTTAATCTTCCCTAGGTCACACAGCTAGTTATTGGGTGATAAAGTGAGGTGTAGAACCCAGGGTGTCTGAAAAGTCCCTGTTCTTTATCATTATCCTATAAATGCCTACTCTATTACTGATACATAAACTTGAGTCCCTTGGCTTACTTGATCTAGGAATCATTTCCTTTCCTATGTCCCCTCTGCCCCCTATTTGCTGTTCCTCTGTGGCGGACCGCAGGTCCGGGCTCCTTCACTGTCCCAGGTCCCTGCAGTCCCCCTTTCCATTCCATATCGTTCCATGACGTATGCTAGATTGCCAGAAGCCTGTTCTACGGGGGCAACAGGTATTTTCATTCAGCTCCAGACTTAATAAATAGTGAGACAGTAGTTAATAATTAAAGAGTACACTGGTTAATCAACCCTATAAAGTATGTGTCATTGTTCCTATGTTCAAAATGATAAGATAAAGGTACAGAGATTGCAATTTGCTCAAGATCGTGCAGATACCTTATGCTGGGTCCTGATTTCAACCCATGTTTGACTGATTTCAGTGTGTCCTCTTAATTAATTTCTGGGAACCTGTCTCCCCAGTGGCTCTAGCTTTGGAGCAAACAGGCTTCCTACTCTACATGTAGCATTATGCTTCTATTTTATTTCCCTGTAAATAATTATGTCCTTATATGAGTTTTTATGGTAATGGAAATTTTTTTAATATAGTTTTCATCCTCTTGTCCACCCCCTTGAAACAGTAAAATTGATGAATTGTTTTTGTTCATCTCATTTTAGAACACTGTTAATCTTTTTGTTTTGGATTTGCACTTTTGAAAGCTTGTTTTGTCTGATTCTTGCCTTAGAATATTTTTTAATCTGAATATATTACTGTCTTAGGAAAAGAGGGCTTTTCTTAATAAAACTGAGCAATGCAATTTCTATGACAACAACTGCTTAATTATTCTGAAATAAACACAATATATCATGTATAATGCATCATTGAACAATTCTACTTCACGAATGCTCAAAACTAGAGAAAACAATTATAAAGGCCAATTTTATAGAAAACCCAAAAAGGTTTTAGAAATTAAAAAAAATTTTGGGGGGCCACATTCTGAGTTGGCCTGTGCCTCAAAGAGCCATCTTTAGAGACATACTGGCTAAGGGGCAACTTTAGATTCTGAACTTAATCCTACCTCCTGCTATGTAACTGGCTATGTTTTGTGCTAGGCATGCAGAATGTAGTAAGATACAATTCTTGTCTTCAAGAAACTCAATCTGAGGGTGTGGGTGGGTAGACAGCCATGACCAATAATAATCATAATAAATAACAAAACAATAATAGCAATATAGTATGACAAGTGTACCAACAAAAGCCTCACTAATTCCTACCCTGCTCCCTGGTGCTACCTCAGGCTATTATATTTTCCAGTATCTTTTGATTTTGATTTGCTTTTTCTGTAAAATTGTTAAGCAGTTAAACTTAAATCAACTGGAAAGACGACTTACTTGTACTAATTGATTTTTTGGATTAGCAAGAAACCCAATTTTCATCTTGTTACATATTTCATTTGATTTAATATTTTTTAAGTTCCAAAACTTTTTTTTTTTTTAAAGATTTAATTAATTTATTTATTTGAGAGAGAGACAGAGAGGGGAGGAGAGGGGAGGAGGAGGAGCAGAGGGGGAGGGAGAGGAGGGACAAGCAGACTCTACATTGAGCACGGAGCCTGAGGCAGGGCTCCAGGTGGGGCTCCACACAGGACTTGATCTCACAACCCTGAGATCACAACCTGAGCCTAAATCAAAAGTCAGACATTTAACTGACTGAGCCACCCAGGTGCCCCTAATCTCTAAAACTTTTATGTTGAGTCACTTCTACAATAGTTCCCAAATTTTATTACGTGTAAGGATCTCCTTGGGAACTTGTTAACACACAGATTCCTGGGACCCTAACCTTATCTGTAAAGTTGAGATTCATTAGGCCAAGCACAGGGCCCAGGGATCTGCCTTTTAGACAAACTGCCCAGGTAATTCTGATGCTACTGGTTTTGGGGAGAACAGAGTCCCTCCTTGTCACTGTAGTCTGCCAGCTGGGGGCAGGTTTGTTGTTCCTCTGATCTATTCTTCTCTGCATCTCTGGCGGGCGAGCTGGTTTCCCGGACTCTTGTCAAGGGGCTCCCAGCTGGTTTTGGCCAATGGGAGGCCCTGATGGGAGACTAGGGGGCAGGAGGAAGGAAGAAGCCTCTTTCTCTGCCTCATGTGGAGTCTTTGGAAGTGGATAAATGCCCTCTGTGACTCTTAGAGTCTGCTGAACAAGCCCACAGTGAGGGTTCCAGCTTCTGCCATGTTCCGGGCTTCTGGGACCCAGGAACCCCAGCCCCACCCCCCTGCCCATCAAGGCCAGGGGTAGTAGCTATTACTGTTAACTTCGGAGTTCTGTCCCTCTAGCCAATGCTGTCAATGCTCTGCCCACATCTCAGAATGCTTGTACCATGTCTTTCCAAGCCAGCCTGACTTCCAAAGGTCAGCTCCTGCCAGTGTCTTTGTTGGAGGGTTATACTCAAGTTGCTGGAACCCACTTTTTGTGTATAGCAGGCCGTCAGTGCCTAAGAATTAACATTCCCTGGGGGGGATAATCCTAATCAATAACTAATATAAATACCCCAGCTCCCAAGCCCCTTGGCCAGGATAATTCTAAGGTGTGTATTTTGGACTGTTTTCCAGAGTGTCCATGTGGGATTAAGCTCCAGCTGCCCACTTTGGTGTGAGGCTTACTAAGAATGCCCTACAGTGGTTGCCTTCCCTTCCCATAGGACTTTCCGCCTCATCTACCCATGTTCCATCGGAATACTGGTCTCAGAGCCTGCTTCTTGGAAACCCAAATGAAGACACTCACTGCCCCTGGTTGGCTTCTCAGCCTCTTCTATCGCCCATAAATCGAATTCCTGGAATGATGGTCCCTGTATCTAAAACTCTTGCAGGGCTTTTTCTCATCCAGGTTAGATGAAGCTGGGTACTAGGTGCAAGGTACTACAGCTACTCAGGTAAACACCCATGATCCCGATTCCCACGGGGCTCGTAAGCTAACAGGGAAGACAAACAAGCATCTAGAGCAACAGTATGCGATGAATGCAGCAATTCAAGAACGTGCACCGCTCAGAGGAGAGAGAGAGTATTTGATGGACTGGGCTAGAAGCTGGGTGAGATCAGGGAAACTTCACAGTAGGGTTAACAGTGAACCTGGATTTTGAAAGATGGGTTTCCTAAGTGGCCAAAAGGGGGAGCGGGCAGGAAAGGGCGTTCTGGACAGAGGAACAGCATTTGCAAAGTTACAGAGTTAAACAACCTTTCCTACTTAGAGACGTTTAAGTCATTTTGCAAAAGCATGAAGTGGAGGCTGGAGAGGGGCAGGAGAGGTGCAGGGGCCAGAATTTCAAAGCCACTGCACATCCTGCCCAGGAGTTTGTACAGTGTAAGCCTGAGGTAGGCCTCAAAGGGGTTCAGGAGTGCGGGCAACATGCCGGATTTTCCCTTCAGCGATAGACTCTGGGGCTCTGTGGAAGATGGACAGTTTGCTCAGAACTAGTGAGCACAATATAATGAACCTAACTGAATTTTCCTTTGATGAGCATGGCTCTTGTAAGGCCTCATGCAATCTAGACTTTCAGAGATAAAATGTATAGATAATATAAACAGACTCATTCAGTGTCTCCATTTACCCAGTTCCTTCTCTGTGCCAGGTCTGTTCTAGGCATTGGAGAGTCCATGGTAAACTGCAATTTCTTGCCCTCCTGGTCTACAATACATGTGGGCACAGAGGCAATATGGTTTAATTTCTCCAAAGGTGTTTTTTTCTTTGGGGGGGGCACTTATTTGTCTCTTGAAATAACCTGCCAAAAAAGTGTTCCTTGGTAAATTGAGAAATGCTACATATTTTACCTCCTATTAAAGATTTATAAAACAAAATTTGCTAATTAAAGGTTCTGAGAAGTCCTATAGTAATGAAATCTGATCCCTAATTAATTTTTCTGTGTTAGCCATCTGTTGTTTTTGCCTGCTCAGTGTGTTTTCCCCTTCAGGAACAGAACCCTGATTCTGTTCTGGGGAACTATTCTTTGTGATAGGATACAGTGCTAAAGGGCTGTTATTCAAGATCACTTGTCAGGCCCTGGCCAAAGTACGGACACATGGCCTAAGACAGGCCAATGAGATGCTTTCTCCCAGGAATCTGTATCTTAAGTAGAGTGATGCTATGATTAAATATGGTTGAAGTTCATTAATCACAGGAGTGGTGCCCTGCTTCCTGATCTTTCAAACTGCTCTTTTCCTGTGCTTTTCAAATTTTGGTTATCCAACTTTCCTTTGTACAGTCATTCACAGTGTGCACTATAGAAGGGCTGGTGTGAGGGAAGGAAAGCATTCATGTTGTGGACTCATTTTACCTTCTATGAGAATGGGGGTAGTACTCTCAAAGCAGCAGGGGAGAGCTCTTGGTGACATAAACTTGCACTAGCACCTAGCAATATACATTCACCTGCATGCCCACTTGTTGATGCATGCACATACACAAGCTGGTCCTGTCCCTGTGCAACTCCAGGTATTCTCTGGGCTTGCTTCTCTCATCTTTCTACTGCTTTCAGATGCTCTGACAGCATCGGAGAGCAAACCTATCTAGACACAGTCCCACGGCTGGGGAGCAGGGCTGGGAGTGTGGCGTGCGCCTCCTGCCAATGGTGTGTGTGCTCCAGATGAGGATGTGGCTGAGTGGCCAGGAATGTGAGCACACGTGTGCACGCCGTCACATCTGCTTGCCAGGCCCTCGCATACCTCCTTTAGAAGAGCCTGTAAAACCAAGGGTGTTTTTCTGTATTAGTCTGTTCGAGCTGCTATAATAAAATACCAGAGACCAGGTATCTTATAAACAACACAAACTTTGTTCTCTCAGTTCTGGAGGCTGGAAGTCCAAGATCAGGGTGCCAGGACAGTTGAGTTCTGGTGCAAGCCCTTGCTAGAGTTGGAGACTGCTGACTTCTCACTGTGTCCTCACATGGTGAAGGGATCAAAGGAGCTCTGTGGGGTTTCTTTTATAAGAACACTAATCCCATTCATGAGGGCTCCACCCACATGATCTAATCACCTTCCAAGGGGCTGGGGCTCACCTCCTAACACCATCAGATTGGGCATTAGGATTTCGATGTGTGAATGTTGTGGGGTGGGGGAGGGGAGAGAAACAGAAGCATTCAGACCATAGCAATGCCCAAGCAAGAGGCTTTGGTTTTACTTTTCTTCTGAGTGGGATGCATACACTGGGGCCAATTTATGGCACCAAAGCCTTCACTATCTTACCCCTCCTTTTACCCACTTACTCCTTTCCCTTCCCCTTCTCTTTCCTTTCCAGGTGAGGGAGCCCCCTGCCTGGTTTCTACTTTTCTGGGATGGCCTGAGTACAGTGTTTAGTTGTGCAATAATAAACGAATGAAAATTTTGTTTATTTGAAGAAGGAGAATCCTTTTAAATTTGTACCAGTGGCAGCCTTGTCTCCGAGGTGCCCCCTAGCCTTCTAAACTGCTTTAGCCAGTCAGAGTCAGACAAGGTGCCCGAAGCTGAGGTGATGCATCCTGCGTCCTCTTTAATGGTCTTCTAGCTCCTCAAAACTTGGTTTCCTGGTCCAGTGAAAAGAGCATAGGACTTGGGGGGAAGAGACCTAATTGTCCTGATGAAAAGCCCAGAGCCCACTGGAGGGAATAGGAGGCTGGGCTTCTAGGAATGCAGAGTGGACAAGATGACAAATTCTCTCCCACAAAAACAACTAGAGAAAATTCTCCCAAACAACCATTTCAGGGCTCTGGAAACTGACAAAAGCAAACAATAAATTGAGAAACATTTATTCGGGAAACCCTGCTGAGCTCTGGGGAAGAACAATGGGACTCTGTGGCATTCTTGCCCTGGGCTGCTCCGTCCTCTGACCCCCAATCTGACCTACTAGCACCACAGCGCGACTGGGTGGGGCTGCCTGGGAAAACCAGCTTGGCTGCCCGAGGGGATCCGCTTGATTTGTAGAGGAGGGCAGTGGCAGTAATATTCGAAAACTCATTAGCAAACAAATAGCAAAAGCCTGCAGCCTTTCCAGCCTGAGCTTGTGGCCAGAAATTTAACAGGAAGATCTTGAAAATGAGACGAGCCCTCCACGTCTCACTGGCTGGGAGGATGTGCATGCACACAAGTCCTGGTGGAGCTGAGGGGAAAGGAACAGCTGGGCAGACTTGAAATGTGCACATATAGGTATCAATACGTAAGGCATATATAGTCATAGAGATTTTTAGATTTACCATCTCTGGGCGCCTGAGTGGCTCAGCTGTTAAGCATCTGCCTTCGGCTCAGGTCATGATCCCAGGGTCCTGGGATGGAGCCCTGCATCAGGCTCCCTGCTCCGCAGGAGGACTGCTTCTCCCTCTCCCACTCCCCTGCTTGTGTTCCTTCTCTGGCTGTGTCTCTCTCTGTCAAATAAATAAATAAAATCTTAAAAAAAATCTTAAAAAAATAAAAGATTTACCATCTCTGATATTCTTATTTCTTCCTGTGGATTTTAGACATACATATATCTGTATCTTAATTTGTTTAAAAGATATAAGATTACACAAAGCAATGGTTATGATACCGTATTGCTTGACATATATATCATAATATATAATCTATATTATATAAATGTATAATTGTATAAATTATATAACATAATTTACATATAATATATAAATGTATATTATATATATTTTATGTATTATATATAATATATTATTATATATAATTTATGTATAAATTATATATATAATTTATTATATATAATATATACATATAATTATTTATATTATATAATATATATAACTTATATATTATATATAATTATATATTATATATAATTTATATATTATATATTATATATAATTTGTGTTATTTATTATATATGATATATATTATACTATTATATATATAATTTATATATAAAACAGCAATAATAGCACAAAGAAGGAAGAAGGAAATGGAGCTATATTGGAGCACAGTTGCTATATTTTTACCAGAATTGTCCCTATTAACCTGAAGTAAATTATAATAAGATGGGTATTGTAATCCCTTGAGCAACTGTTAAGAAAATAACAAGAAGTATGCTGAAGAAGTGAACCGATATGCACAGTGTCACCCAGCCAGCCAGTGGGAGTGAGGAGACACTTCAGCTGTCTGTCCCCATATGTCAGTTTGGGCCTTTGATACCAGCCATACCTTCTCCCTGTTAGGGTCTGACCTCCCATCCGCGATCCGACTTAGTTCTTTGGAATAAACACCCAGCACACGGCAGGATACTTGGCCTCTAGCCAAAGTTAGAAAATCTGATGTGGCTGAGCTGTTCACGCTCAATTGTCCCCCTTCCCAAGCAAGACATGGACCTGGCTGCCCCTCCCTGAGGCTATAGGGCTCAGCAGTGCTGTCCAGAGGTTAGAGAGCTTTGGGGCAGCTTGAGAACCCAAGGATTTCCCATCCTCTGTCAGTGCAGTGGAACCTAGGGGGAGGCCCTGCATCCTATTTCAATCAGCTGACAGTAGCCTCCTGCATTTCCTCTGGTTCCTGTTGTTCAGAAGATGAATTTTGCTGGTATTCCCTCCAGCCCATACACAAACACACTGTCCCCTCTCCCCACAGCCTCCATTCTCCGCAGCTCCCCTTTTAAGTTCCAACATCTCAAACTCTTTGTCAGCACCTGAGACTTCTTCACCATCAGGACGGGACTTGGGATTTATCACACTTTGCTTTGACTAAGTCTCTGATGGGAGAGGCCATGGCTTCTGGGCTTCTCCTACTTCCAGTGTTTCTAAGACTTCAATGTGCATAGGAGCCAGTTGGGGAGGCTGTTAAGATGCAGAATGAATCATCCAACAAACATCAAAAACTAACAATGTACTATATGTTGGCTAATTGAATTTAGATTTTAAGAAAAAGATGCAGATTCTGGTTTAGTACATCTAGAGAGAAGCCTGAGATTCTGCATTACTAATGTGGTCCCAGGTGGTGGGGATGGTGCTGTTTGGCGGACCACACTTTGAATGGCTAGGTTCTAGATTAGCTGTGTTCCTACACCCTCCTTGGAGCTAACAGTAACACAGCATTATTTTAAGGATACTGAAACTTAAAAATGAAAAATAGAATTTAAAATGTTACAAGAAAAAACATGTAATCAGGGTTATTGGCTTCAGAATGTCAACATTTTTAAAAAACCTTCGATACTAGTACGTTCTGTTGTGTTTTGTCTGGGTTTTACTATCATCCCTGGCTCCTCCTGTGTCTCTTTCAAGTGTTTAGTACCACACAGATTCATCTGGAAGCCCTTCCAAAGGAGTGTACTGATTAAGATAACAAAAATAACTCACTGTATTTATCCACCCAGGCATCTGTGCAACCATCTGTTTAACCATCCAGCCTACCATCTCTTCATTCATCCAATGATTCCTAGAGTCTATGTCACACCTACGCTGTGAAGGTGTTAATGAGACAGTTTTTGCCCCCAAGAAATTTCATCTCTGGTGGAGATGACAGAATTCTTAGGATATAGTCTCAAAGACAGTATTAATGTAAATGGCTAAATATTATCAGAGTGCCAGTTAAGGACTTGGCTGCAAATCTGAGCTATCCACAATCAGATCAACAATGTAAACATTCCTTTCAGCAATATAAACAAAACAGAATTTTGTTTTCTGGATAGTTTTAACTTTTCTGACTTTCTTCTATTTTCGCAAAGGATCAATTTAAATTAAAAAAGAAATTCCAAAGTCTACCTTCTCTGCTTTCAGAAAGATGTATTCTTTCCTTTTGCACAGAAATAAGGGGACCTGGCAGGGGTACCTTTAGAGGTAGTTATTAGCAGCATAGAGAGTAGTGCTTGTTGATTTATTTGAATCAGGAGGCTTTTTAGAGACTGCAAAATCTCTATAAAGTGCTGCCAGTTTGAAGTACAGAGTAGAACCGCAAAAGTTTAGAAGGAACTTAGTAGTTCACATCACCTACTCCCTCCGGGATTGGTTAAATCAAATAGCCTGTTAGAGGTTCATCTAGGATTTCTGCTTTCAATCTTTCCCTCCCAGAAAAATCAGTATATTTTAATAGTGTCTCCACCAGTATTTTCATTAGGGCCAGTTAATCTTAAATTCATTCATCCCTGTCGATTTCGATCAACACCTCCTGCTTTGTTAATATCACTACCCACAGGCTAGCTTCCTCATCACTGTTACCTCTCTTTCCTTCACTCACACACTCCCATTCCTGACAAAGTTCATGAAAACTGGCAGGATTTAGCTCTGCAAGTGACCTCAGAGGTACAGACAGGATGTGAACATACTTTGGAGCATTCACATGAGGCAGAAGAGGAGACCCTAACTCTCACTGAGAGATACTCACTAGTCCTCCCCCGCCTCGCCCCCGCCTGGCCAATATCCACTGTGTTTCCCATGACTGACCCTCTGGGCTCAGTTTCTTGCCGAAAGCCACCCCACCCCTGCCCTGGGGAGAGTTGTTAGTTTGTGAGCTCAGGGTCCAGAAAGATGGACTGTCCTTGGGGACCAGTGGGCAAGGTTACCGTCCCTTAAAACACACGGAGCTCTTCTCTTTCTCTCCTACTTCTCACAGCTGGATGAATAAATAGATTCTAGATGATTCCACTGACTCGCTCTTCAACTTCTTTCCTGCCTGTGTCCAGACGAAGTGATGTCAAGATGGGAATTTGGGACATGCAGCCCTAGGCCCCAGCCTTTATCAAGGCATTGTGTTCAGGTTTTAAGCTTGTGCACAATTAGTAATAAAGTGTTACTTTGATTTTTATTTATTATTCCTTTTTCAGATGGCTCCCTCAGGAACTCTAATAGAAAGGGATATAAGCAGAGCGGGATGTGGGCATTCCTGGGTCCCTGGCCATAAAATAACTGATATCTCTAACTCCTTTCTAGTACTGGGGATAAAAAGCAGTGTAATGTATCCATTAGGGTTCAGTGCAGCAAAGAGAAGTCATTTTAGCTATTTTAGGCAAGAAGGATTTAATAAAGGAAATTAAGTGATAGTAAAAATCACTGGAAGCCTGGGAGGAGCAAAATCCTCGCTCCTAGAATAATACAGAAGGATTGATCCCAGGGGACTTACCACCTCTGAGGCTACCCCTGGAAATTTTGAGTAGAATTCTACCCTGTAGCCAAGGACCCTGCATTGCACGGTCTGAATGGCATCTCCAAAGATCAGGAAGCCAAAATCAGGAGGTCACTACTTTTGCTGCCTCTGTCACAACTGCCTGTCCTTAGACACTGGAACCCTGTTATAGAAAAACTTCCTGTCTCCAAGATATTGTTTGCCAGAAAAGATAAACAAACCAACAAACAGACCAAAAGGGGCAAGGAGAGGGCTTCTGCCCCATTTCTGCCTTCTGTATCTTGCAGAGTGCATCTAATTGGTGGGACATAATTTGTATCCACACCCTAGCTGCAAATGCAGCTTCTGCAGTAGGGACAGGCACATCGGGAGGAGGGGGAGCAGGGCGCTGACCAGGGGGCCCATCCATCAGATCTCCACAAGGAGCACATGAAGCGGAGTGTTTTGTCACAGACTGAATGTGCATCCTCTCAAAATTCTTAGGTTGGAACTGGAACCAGTGGGGATATTAGGAGGTGGGGCCTTTGGGAGGTGATTAGGCCATGAGGGTGGAGCCCCCAGGAATGGGACTTTAGTGCCTTTCTGCAAGAATATGTGAGAGAGCTTCCTTCCTCTCTGCTTTCCTTGGTGTGAAGATACAATAAGATGGCATTATGCACTCTGGAAGAAGACCTTCCCCAGACCTGACCATGCTGGCACTCTGACCTTGGCTCTCCAGCTTTAAGAACTATGAGAAATAGGGGCGCCTGGGTGGCTCAGGCATTAAGTGTCTGCCTTCGGCTCAGGTCATGATCCCGGGTCCTGGGATCGAGCCCTGCATCAGGCTCCCTGCTCAGTGGGGAGCCTGCTTCTCCCTTTCCCACTGCTGCTCTCTCTCTCTCTCTGTCAAATAAATAAATAAATAGTGTTTTTTTAAAAAAAGAACTGTGAGAAATTAAATCTCTGTTGTTTGTACACCACCTCTTCTATGGTATTTTACTACAGCAGCTCAAACACACTAGGATGGGTGGGTATGTTACCCTATACTTGAAACCTTGTGTTTTAATTGTTACAAGCTGGAGGAAAATGTGGGCAATAATGAAAAGTATCAAGAATGTAATAAGCGTCAGATACTGGCTATAGGTAAGAGAAACCCTCCAAAGCAACGGAGTGACAAAGGAGCCCCTGTGAGAAGGGCACCACAGTAGCTCCTGGAATCATGACAAGATTTAAAAAGGGACAAGGTCAGCTGCCTTGGTTCTTGATGGCTTCCCAGTTCCTGTTTTAGGAAACGTACAGGAGTGGGGTTGGATCACATAACTCCTTCGATCCTCCCATCCCCAAGATTCCTTAATTTTGTCATCCTAATCAACTATATAATGTGTTGATGTCTAATGATTTTGAGCCTCCAGAGAAGGTATACTTCGTAACTACAGATATCATGTTAAGTAAAGTTAAAGTTTTAAGAATCAACCAAATAATGATATAGGAGATGTTTGGGATGGGTGAGGAAGATAGGTGGTCAGCTGAAAATAAGAATCAGGACCAGCAATACGTGCATGAAAAGATGCTCACCATCACTAATTATCAGGGAAATGCAAATCAAAACCACAATGAGATACCAGCTCATACCTGTCAGAATGGCTAGACTCAAAAAGACAAGAAACTCAAGTGTAGGTAAGGGTGTGGAGAAAGGGAGTCATCATACACTGTTTGTGGGAATGGGAACTGGTGCACCAACTGTGGAAAACAGTGTGGAGGCTCCTTAAAATATTGAAAATAGAAATACTATATGATCTAACAATTCTGCTTCTAGGTATTTATTTGAAAATAAAAATACTAATTCAAAAAGATATACGAACCCCTATGTTCATTGCAGTGTTACAATAACCAAGATATGGAAACAACCTAAATGTTCATCAACAGATGAATGGATAAAGAAGATGCGGTGCATATATATATACAGTGGAATATGAGTCAGCTATAAAAAAAAGAATGAAATCTTGCCATTTACAACATGGTTGCACCTGGAGGGTATGATGCTAAGTGAAATAAGTCAGAGAAAGAAAGACAAATACCATATGAATTCATTTATATGTAGAATCTAAAAAAAAAAAAAGAAAACAAATGAATAAACAAAACAGAAACAGACTTAGAGATACCTGGCAGTTGCCAGAGGGTGGGAGGACAGACAAAATAAAGGGGATTCAGAGGTACAAATCCCCAGTTATCAGTAATTCATGGGGCTTTAATGTACGGCATAGGGAATATAGTCAATAATATTGTAATAATTTTGAATGCTGACAGATGGTAACTAGACATATCACGGTGATCATTTTGTAAGGTATAGAAATACTGAATCAGTACTTGGTGCACCAGAAACTAATACAACGGTATATATCAATTATAATTCAATTTAAAAAAAAGAAGAACACAAAAGGGGGCCAGAGTGATAAATTTGGTAGCAACTGGCACTGAAGTTGTGGTTGGAACCTACTGACGCTTAAAAGGTTGTTAGACCATATCCTTACCCTTCTGAATTAAAAATAGAGGAATAAAGATTTCAATAGATGGAGATCAATATTCTGTTTATTACTAACAAGACTGGCATGGAGAATGTAGCTTGGATCTGTTGCCACAGTTATGTTTCCTAAAACTCTCCCTTCTGATTTGAAATTACTAACTTCCTTCCAAAAGCCTACAGTTAAGCTTAGCTTGTGGAGGAGAGCAGAATTTATGTTTCTACCCAGACTGATATAAAAAGAGAGAGGATAAGCCACACGGGAACCATGAACTTTAACATCTTAACCTCTCCTTATAAAGTTCAGTGTAAAATTGAGTGTCAGATTTTTGTCACTCTTCGATTAGATAAGTCACTCACTCCTTCTTCCATGGGAGGTAAAAGGGTCAGTTCAGGTGGGTTTTTCCAATAGTTTCTTCCTGGGAATGGAAGTTCTTTATCCAGAGACACGAGGACAAGAGCATTAACTTTTCTCTAATAGAACTGAGATAATGGAGGGGAGATGCCTAGGGGAACAAAAACAGAAGAGAACCAAAATAGTCTGGAGAGTTCTCCAAAATCACATGATTACAAAAAAAAAGAAAAAAAAAGTTGAACCAGCAAAAGAGAAAGAGTAAGAATGGTGAGAGAAGCATGTAGAAAACCAGTAAAAACTGATGCTCGCGAAAATCAAGGGAAGGAAGAATTTGGGAAGTAGATGGTGGTCAGTGGTGGAAAGTATGAGTAAGATGAGAACTGAAAACTGACGTTATAAAAGAGTAATTAATGTATTGAGATGAAATTCACATAACTTAAAATCAACTATTTCATAGCAAACCATTCAGTGGTATTTAGGACATTCACAACATGTGCAAACAGCCCCTCTGTCTAGTTCTAAAACATTTCCATTACTTCAAAGTAAAACCCTCTATGTATCAGGTGGCGTCTTCCCAGCCTCTGGTGACCATCAATCTGTGTCACATCTCCATGGATTTATTCATTCTGAGTATTTCATATAAATGAGATCCTGTAACACATGTGACCTTTCGTGTCTGGCTTCTTTCACTTAGCATAATGATTTCAACGTTCATTGACGTTGTACTGTTTACCAGTATTTCATTGCTTTTTATGGCTGAATCATATTCTATTGCATAAATGTGCTACAATTTTTTAAGTCTATTCATCCATTAATGGATGTTTGAGCTGCTTTTATCTATTGGCTACTGTGAATAGTGTTGCTGTGAACTTGCCTGTACATGCACTTTTTTTAGTATTTATTTTCAACTTTTTGGAGTATATATGGAGGTTTAGAAGAGTGGGGTTAAATGATAATTCTTAGGGTTAATTTGGGGGGAACTATAAAACTGTTTTTTGAAAACTTGCTTTTGATTTGGCAATTTGATATTAATTGTTGACCCTAGCTAGAAGAGTTTCAGAACAATGACTGTGGAAAACAGATGGTATGGGATTAAGAAGTGAATGAATTTAAAATTTAAAAACTTTTAACAGCTTTACTGATGTATGCACACTAGAAAGATGATAACAGCACATATGAAAAGCACAGGTTTTAGCCTTGGGGAGGAGTAAAGGCACTTCTCTTCTCAGAAAGGAATAAAGTAAGTAAGAGTGGTTTCTGTAAACAGGTCAGTTAGAAGTGGAGGGGAGAGCTATTAAGGGATTTGACACCTGATGGTCTCTTTCCAGTAAAAGAGTTGCTTGAAATGAGAAGTAGAGGAGTAGAGAGGTTAGGGAGATGTGGTAGAGGCAGTTAGATGCTTACTCCAAATGCATTCTCTCCTTCTACCTTAGTAACAGAGTCTTGATTTTGTTCATATGACTGACATATAGAGCTTAAAAACTGCATTTCTCACTTTACCTTACAACTAAATATGCTCCGGTGATTAAGTTATGCCAGCAGGATATCAATAGGAGTATTATATGGAACTTCTATGAAGGTTCTTAATGGGAGACAACTTGGCTTTGAGGGGTATCCTTGTGCCCTTCTGGACTACTACCTTTCTGCTGTCTAGAGCATGATGACTGGTGCTTGGAGCCATTTTGGGTCATGAGGTGATCTTGAGGATAGAAGCCATCTGCTGAGGATGACAGAGCAGAAAGATAGATGCGAAGGTTCTGAGGACTTTGTGGTATCTCCATAGCACACCTGGATTGCTAAACTCTGATTTTCTTTTACCTAGTTGAAAAATAAACTTATATCAAGTTTAGGTCACTGCTCTATTGTGTTTCAATTATATGTACCCAAATACAATTTAATGTATTTTATATATTTTTTTAATATATATTATTTATATATATAATTCAATTATATGCACCCAATACAGCTTAATAGAGTCTCTAAGGTGAGTGGGAAAGGGAACTTACTATGGTCCAGTAAAGGGATTCATGAGCTGGGGACTCAGTGGAGGGGGTCATCAATGGGCAAGTTTATATGCTTTACTCTTTCAGCGTGAGTAGAGCAGAAGCAGAGGCACTCCAAGTGTTGGGAGTCATTCCAGCAGATGTTAGGGGAATGATGGTCAAGTGAAGAACTGAGGATGCTGTTATCAGGTTTGAAGCATTTGACCTTGGGGTTCAGGTTGCACAGGAAAGAAAGTTGAGCTGGTGAGACTACCTACCTGGTATTGGACTCTTGGACAGGATTTTGGAATGGTTTTATGGATTGACAGGTAGAAGCTCCGGAGGTTGTGATTAGGCAATGGGACTAAGTCTAGCATGTCCGAGATGGAAATCAAGGGAATGATGATGCTAAGGCCTGGGTGTGGCCATGGGAGTAAGGAGATGGCTGCAGTGGCATGGAAATGAAATGACAGCATGAAGGAGGCTGAGAAAATGTGGGCCTTGTTGGAATGGGGCACGACTTTGCTCACTGAAGTGACGCAGAAGGATATCAATTTGAAGTCTGCTAAGACAACTGAAACCAAGAGAAACAACAGCTTCAGCTCCAGGCTTAAACAGGCAGGTCACATTGAAAGTTTCTGGAAAGAAGTCCAAAATGGCCCGATGGGTGCTTACAATAGAGCAGCTACAGAGGCCTTGTGAGAAGAATGCACAAACTGCCACCACAACCAAAGAGCAGTGCATATATCTCCAGTTAAGTGAAAGGAGCCTAGCGATGTCTGGCGAAAGATCCCCGAGGTAGACAGTGACTTTTGGAAAGGCACCAACCAATTAAATAAGACATTTTCTGTTAAGACATCTTCTGAACCCAAACATTTCAATTAGTGGCATACAGGAAGGATCATTCTTGTTAAAATAAGTGATTCTTTTCTAGCTGTCAGGGATATGATGTTGAAAGAAAAGAAACAGACCTGGGACAGGAATTCCATGTATGTTTTTAGAGAAAATCTTTGTGCTTTTGTATTGATTTGTACCAGAGAAAGAAAATGTAATTTAATGAAATAATGTTCTCAGCCAGGGTAGCACGTCAGCCTGGAAACGGGGTCAGGGAAATGGTTGGTAGACTGAAATCTACAGATAATGGCTAGATATCTGAGGTGCGCCTTTAGAGCAGAGGTTATCAACTTTCCAGCATGGACGCCCTCTCCTCAGAAGGTCAGGAGGCAGTGGGGCATGGTGGTAACAGAGTGAATTCTATGATTAGACCACCTAATTTTGAATCCCTGCTATTTGAAATATTTACCAGGTGTCCTTGGGCAAGTTATCTAACCACTAGATGTTGCGATTTCCTTATCTTAAAAATTCTTCTTGTCATTTCCACCATCCACACTGTAACCCTCCCCAGAGGTCGGCATTACTACCAGTTTTTTTTTTTTTTTTGTATACCTCCAAAGATAATCTATGCACTTAACAGTCCATAGATGTATGTTTCTCTCTCTCTCTCTCTCTGTCTCTCTTTAAAAATGGAAACTTTTCTGTTCCCTTTCCAAAAAAAGAGAAAAATTAACATTACCTTCTTGGAGATCATTCCACAGCATTACACAAAGAGTGTCCTCAACTGTATTAAAACAGCTTTCACATTCATTATCTTATTTGAAAATAACTGGTTTCCTCTCTCCTTGTTGTGCTGCAGCAAGCAAGGTTATTAAACTTGCTTGCTGACGCACAGTGAAATAGTGTCAGAGCTTGGACCAGAATATAAAACCTCCAGCCTTACGTCTATTGTTCATTTCTTAGACCAGCCTGTATGTGAAACTGATCTGAGAACCAATGCTTTTTCTATAACAAGTCCATCTGGATGTTTGCATTTAGCGGCACTGTTGCCCTAGCCCAGTGTGTAACTAAATATAGTTGCTCTATAAATGTTTGTTGAGTGGAATAAGATTGGTTAATTCATAACCCTGGATGATGATTCACATTTTTATCATTAATCAGTCACGTTTCCTAGGAGATATATCATTAGCATACGTACTGAAGGAAATGTTGGGCATGAGTGTGAATACAAAATGTCCCAGTCCCAGCCAAGCACAAATTGTTTAGCAAGCTGGAAAAATTTACACAGTCCTCCAGATCACACCGGTGAGTCAGCTAGACCCTCCTGACCCATAAGGCCTCCAACCTGTGAGTCCTACTCAGAAATAGTGTCTTTAATCTCCAGTTTTGCCCTCTTTTTTGATTCCTATAGCTACTGAACAGAAAATGATGAACTGGGTAAACTATGCTTTGCTTATAAATCCTCTTTTTCAGAATCTGGAAATGATTACAAGAAATTCACGTAATTGGGTGTGCAAATGTGTATACTGAGAGGGGGTGACCCTCTCCTGTGTGGTGTAAACATATGCTCCTATGTGAAAATGGAAGCCCAAGCCCAAGATTCTGAGTGTCCTGTATCACTCAGTCTTCTGCATGTGATGGCTCAGGGAGGCATCAGCGAGGCTGCACTGAGTTAGCTTCTCTGCTTGGCAGTTTTTTTCCTTCCAGCAATTTTTACTGATAATTGAGGTATACAAATATAGGAATATCAAGTAGATGAAATGACTACCTTATTGGAGTCATGGGTTACCTAATTTCCAAGCCACTGGGGATTTTCTAGTACTTTATTATTAATTTCTAACTTACTTCCGGAGGACATACTTTATTTTTTGTAATTTTATTTTATTATGTTATGTTAGTCACCATACATTACATCATTAGTTTTTCATATAGTGTTCCATGATTCATTGTTTGTGCATAACACCCAGTGCTCCATGCAGTACGTGCCCTCCTTAATACCCATCACCGGGCTAACCCATCCCCCCACCCCCTCCCCTCTAGAACCCTCAGTTTGTTTCTCAGAGTCCATCGTCTCTCATGGTTCATCTCCCCCTCCGATTTACCCCCCTTTATTCTTCCCCTCTTGCTATCTTTTTTTTTTTCTTAACATGTATTGCATTATTTGTTTCAGAGGTACAGGTCTGTGATTCATCAGTCTTATACAATTCACAGCGCTCACCACAGCACATACCCTCCCCAATGTCCATCACCCAGCCACCCCATCCCTCCCACCCCCCACCACTCCAGAGGACATACTTTAAATAATTTCAATGCTTTAAAGTCAGTTGAGGCTTGCTTTATGATCTAGCTTATAGGCAATTTTGATAATCCCCACGACATTATGAGATAGGTATTATCATCCCTCCATTCTACAGATACAGAAACTGGTACTTAGAGAGGTTAAAGAAACTTGCTGAAGGTTGAGTTGAAATGTGAGTGCAGGTATCCTGGCTCTTAAGTCCATCCTCTTAACCACTATTCTATAATACCTCTACCTATGAGGAACAAAAGGGCAGATCTAAAAAAGGTCTCATATCTGAGATCTCATGATATTTGCACTGGATGAGGGGCTGTACTTAGCACAGGTGAAACATGATGAATTTGTTTTAAGAGTCCTATACCGGGAGATGGCTATTCAAACATATTTATGGGAGAGATGAGTCCATGTGAGATCTTGTCCATCAGTTCAGGATCCTCATGGAAGGAGCTTAGTTTAAGAGGAGAGGCTGTCGAAAAAGACATGTTTGGGTTGTGGATACAAGATCATTATTGGAAAAGAAATAAAACAGGGGATATCCTACTTACACTTTGGTCGGTTCTACCCACTGCACCAGAAATTTTTGTCTAAGACCTGGCTAGGGGACTGGAAACAGAATAGAGTTACTTTGTAGGTGAATACTATTTCCGCATTTGGTTGAAGTGGCCATATCTCAGAGGAAGGGAATTATGGAAGACCCGTCGGTGAGCCAGACCTCCCAGATCACCTCCCATGTGCCACAGCACAGGCCCTAGGGATCCTCGAGGTCATTGGCAGGTGTGAGAAAGATGTATCAATCTGGACTCCAGCTACGCTGGGAGACAGAGTAATACAAGATGTTCACAAGTGATTTACATGGAATGAGGCCATCTATAGGAATGCTATGTGTAGAGAGAAACCTTTTGAAATTGATTGAATGGGGGGATGGTCCAAGGGAAACCTAAAATGCCTCTTAGGGGAGCAAGTAAAGAAAAAAAAGAGAGAGTAAACATAGCTTAAAGGGAAGAGAAACAGGAGAGTTCCAGCCAGTGAAACACATTAAAAAAAAAAACAAACAAAAAACCATATGCAGGTTTGAAAGTTATAAACGAAAGGAAAAGAGCCCGAAAAGTGGCTTTTCAAGTCACATCTACAGGGTACAGACAGTGCTTCTAAACTCAGGGAGCATTTTCTGCTTAGCCTGAATATTTGGAGGCTCTCGTGGGCAAGGGCAACATAAAATCTGAGATAGCTCCTTCCTGAGCAGGTTTGGGTAGAATCAAATTCAACAAATACAGTAGTGTTAGGACAGCTAAAACTGGAAATCCGAGGTTTTGGAAATGGGTCTGTTATGAGTGAGTGTTAGGGTAGCAGTATGGCAGCAAAGTGAATGGGTTTTAGAAACTGGGCTCACCCAAGGATTCTCAGTGTTTACATGTGATCTGCATATTTAATGTGAGATATGTAGGTTACATAGCATTTTCTCTTAAATATGTATTTTCATATAATTTTGTGATGGTTATTTGCCCTGTAGATCTGATATTTCCTACAGTAGTAAGAAAGAAAGTAGGGAAATAAACCAATAGGAAATTATGCCACAGAACTGTTCCAAAGAATTAATCTGCAAATGGTCCTGATTAAAGTATTATGCACATATTATCTCATCAAAGGTCCTGAGTCACACTGAATAATTAAGGGATTATGTGTAATCGACCCCAAAAGGAGCAACGGTAATGCTTCCAACCATCCAATTCAACCAGGGCTTTGTATACAGGGAGAAAATGTGGCTAAATTTGTGGCTGTAAGAGCCTATGAAGAGGGGACATTTTTTTTAAGATTTATTTATTTATTTTGGGAGAGAGAGAGAGACGGAGACAGAGTGCGGGAGGGCTACAGGGAGAGAATCCTCAAGCAGACTCCCTGCTGAGTGGGGATCCTGAAGTGGGGCTTGATCCCACAACCCATGAGACCATGATCTGAGCCAACAAAACCAAGAGTCGGAGGCTTAACCAACTGAGCCAGCCAGGCACCCCAACGGGACATTTTTTTTTTTTTTTTTTTAATCTCTGCCTTCCCTTTGCCCAGTGCTGTACCTAGAAGGTAGAGAATTTGATGTTTCCCTGAACACACGCATACACATGCGTACATCTTCATCTGGTGGCACCTATGTTCCCTGTAGTTTTTCACAGACTACGTAGATGATGGGGTGTTTGAAGGCTACAGAGGTTACATGCCATAAGGACTGAGATGACGGGGAATCCCTAAGCCCTAAAAAAGTCCTAAAGGGCTTTTTTAGAAGGGGTGAAACTAGAGTTAGACCTGGTGAGATTTCCATGGACAAAGAGAAACTAGGAGGAGGCTCCTTGACACTTCGGTGTCCAGAGGCTGGCTGGGACTTCGGCAGGAACCCAGCCAGATGGAGACAGAGAGCGAGGGCTCTGGAAGTCACTGCCCTGTGTCAGACTTGTAGAGTCTGCAAGGAATGCCTAAAGCCATTTGCCTCCGAATAAAAATGAAAATTTGAGCCTGGAGAGATCTCCTAATAGAGAGGAAGAGTTTTGAGAAAAGCAGGAAACAGGAGCAAATCTCAGGGTAAAACCTCCCTCGGGGGCTGAGTGGAAGAGAAGTCCACCACGTCAAATTCAGAAAGAGGTGAGCCGAGATAAAAGGCCAGTGCAGGCCTGAGAGGTACTCTGGGTAAAGGAGGTTCAAAAGGTTTTCAAGTGAGCGGGGAGGAAAGGCTGATAGGGTTGACTCAGAAGGACTGGACTTCTTGCAAAGCTAAAGTTAAAAAAGAAAGAAAAATATGTCTGAGGAAGCAACGGGAGAGAAAAAGAAACAAATGGATGTCCAGTAGGACTCTGCATAGTTCCTAGGGCCTGCCTCCCCGAGTCCCCCACACCCCCCAGCAACCAGTCCCCACTGAGGCCTCCGTGTCATTTCCTTCTTGGGGTGGTGCTGACTCACCATGCTCTAAAATGAGTCCCTACCCATCCTCTCTCCCTGCTTCATGAGTGCTGTGAGAAATAATTTATTGAAAAGCATTTTCTTGTGGTTGCTGGGTAAATGAATGCTTCCAGGGCTCAATGTCCTTGCGTTTTAGAGAAGCTGAGAAAGGTCGTCTCTAAAGTCTAAGAATTTGTCTGAAATAAAAATGTGATGTCCCTTCACTCTTTTCCTCTTCCCCTTCTAAAGCCCCCATCCCACGTCTGGCAGGGCCAGGACTCTTCCCCAGAGAAAGGGAAAATGAGTTTTCCTGGAGAAGCAACCCAGGAGCCAGCAGCTCCTCTAGTGATGTTTGCATATTTCCCATAATGCCAGCCCCACCTCAGAGGCTTGAGCAAAGACCTGCGCTCTGTCCCCTTGACACATGAAGGCTAGACTCAGTGATCACTGCATGAATGGAGGAGGAAGGGACTTTAAAAGAAGGGCTCCCCAAAATCCAGGGTAGGTGACAGAAGGCCCTCCACAGCCAGGGCTGAGCAGAGGCCAGAAGATATTCCTGGGGTTCAGGCAGCTGCTGAGTACCATTCTCTCTTGCTAATGATGACAAAGATACTATCCAGTGCCTACGGGACAAGCACTGAACGCTTTGTATACATTCACTCATTTGACACTTACAACCTTATGAGTTGGGCGCTGTCATTAAGACAATTTTATCCCCTCTCCAAAAAAAAAAAAAAAAGAAGAAATAATGTAAATAAAGCAGTCCACTTTGAGCACCACATACCAGTCCCCTGGAATTCCAGATATGTCTCCTTGCATTTACATATAGGTATTTAATGGCTAGACTTTGTCCGGTTTTTTCTTTTTTTGGCATTATTTTGCATTTTTGCATTGACATAGCTACATTTGTCTTCCTGTGTACTTGCAGGCCATTCTTCAGGGTAGTGACCAAGAAGTGGAATTGCTGGGTGAGAGGGAATGTGAATTAAAAAAAAATTTATGAGCTACTCCAGATTATCCTCCAAAGAGGTCTCTTCGATTTGTTTCCTCAACAGCAGTATGTGAGAGTATGCCTTTTGCTATTCCTCAGGAAAACCTGTTAGTAATCTTTTTTACATCTTGTGCCAATCTCATATGTGAAAAATGAGGTCTTGTTATTATTTTAGTCTGTCTTCCCTTGATTACCTGCGAGGCTGTACATTTTTTCACATTGGCTATTTGTCTTTCTCTGCGAATTACCTGCTTATGTCTTCATTTATTTTTATTTGGGGCAATTTGTTGACTTCGAAGGCTTTTTTACATATTCCACATGGTTAGGAGTTGTTATGTACGCTGCAGATACTGCCTCCCAGTCTACACTTTTCTTCTTAGTCCATGGGGTCTTCTGCCATTTCAAAGTCTGATGTATTCACATATATTTATCTCACCCTTCTTGCTTTTGCATTTGGAGCCTTTATATATTCTGCTGTATTTTATTTTATGCTTTATTTTTTATTTTTATATTTTTTAAAGATCTTATTTATTTATTTGACATGGAGAGAGAGAGAGAGCACAAGCAGGGGGAGTGGCAGGCAGAGGGAGAAGCAGGCTCCCCGCTGAGCAAGGAGCCCGACATGGGGCTCCATCCTAGGACCCTGGGGTCATGACCCAAGCTGAAGGCAGACGCCCAACCAACTGAGCCACCCAGGCGCCCCTTTATTTTATACTTTAATAGTTTTGCCTTCATGGTTGGCTCTTAAAACATCTGAAACACATGGAACATTTGTGGAAGAGTCTCTCTTCTTATTCTACCCACAGAACGTGCTGATGGGAATGCTAATTATAGAACTGAACCCAAACACAAGAGGAGTAGAAGTAGCCACCCTCCCATCCGAGGATGTGCCGGCAGCGTGCAGTGTTTGCTAAGGCATGCATCTATAGCCCCAAACAGCTCAGAGAATCAAACTCTTCCAAATTGTCTTTTTTCTTTTTTAAAAGATAGACCCTGAATGGAGTGTTTTCCAGAGTACATTAGTGCTCTAAGATATTAATAGGGCATTAAAATTTATCACACAAGGAAAGGCTTTTGGGGTCACATATGATTGGGAGAGGCTTGGTTAAGCAATGTTAAATAGGTTTCCTTGGGGACAGCTCAATTAGTGAACGTTTATATTGCTCAGAGGCTACAAGCTGTTTTCAGATGGAAGTTTACAGTGTATTGAAAAAATTCAAGGGATCATTTAGTTCAGAGCCAATGTTCTCAACCTAGCTTCATTTTTGAATAGCCAGGGGAACATAAGCAAACATGGGTGGACCCAAGTCTCCTGGCCCCAGAGATTGGATTTAATTGATTTGGGATAGAGTTTGGGCATGGGAATTTTTTTTTTTTTAGATTTTATTTATTTATTTATTTGAAAGAGAGACACGTAGCGAGAGAGGGAACATGAGCAGGGGGAGTGGGAGAGGGAGAAGCAGGCTTCCCGCCGAGCAGGGAGCCCCATGTGGGGCTCGATCCCAGGACCCTGGGATCATGACCTGAGCCGAAGGCAGACGCTTAATGACTGAGCCACCCAGGCGCCCCTGGGCATGGGAATTTTTTAAAGCTCCCCGGCTGATCCTCATGTGCAGCCCAGGCAAAGAACCACTATTAGTCCAATGGCTTCATTTAGCAATCAGGGAAACAAACAGCTGACGGGAGGTTAAGTATCACAAGCTAGTTTGGAGACTAGCTGGGACCCTGGGCCTGGCCTTCCCCTCTGTCCTGTGCTGCCTTTCTCCAGCACGTCACTGGGCATGTAAGGTCCAACCGGGACCACACATTGCAGGCAGAGGCTTTGGTGTATGTCATATGCTTCCCTCTAGCTTCTAGATGTGCTGTTTCCTTATCTCTAAAAAAGGCGGAGTAATACCCCTTCTCCCTCAGTGCAGAGTTAGTCTGAGAAGTGAATGAGCTAGTGCATATGAGAGTGTATGAGAAATGTACACAGTACAAATGGAAGTGAGGAGAGGAGGCAGGTAAAGGCAGGCAACAGTGCCCAGCCGTGTCCTGTTTATGAAAACGGCTGGGGAGATGTGAAACCGTAATTGATGGTGGGAATGAAAAGCACCTGCTCTTACAGAACAGTTTCTTCACAAACACACCTGGAATCCCTCAGGTCCCAGGCAAGTTGTCAGTATTACCTCCCTCAGGGAACCCCTGATTAAGGTTACCATATTTCCAGCGCCCAGGTGGTCAGAACATAAATTTTACATGATTAACATTTACATGCATATGCATGAACATTTATATAATTTTGCATGCTGTGTTCAATAATCTCCAACTTACTAAAGTAGTATACCCAGCAGTAGTCAAGCTAGAGGTGTCTTTCCCTGGTCTGTCCCCTGATATAAGGACAATTGTCAAGGCCTAGAGAGGCTGGACAAATGGAAGGAGCAATGGAAGTTGCAGGCAGAGGCGCAGGCATCCAGCGGCCAAAAGGGAGGCGTCACTTTTGCTCTAGCAAAGGAGTCAGTAGAGTACTGTGGCTTGCCGAGAGCATCGTGAGACTCACGCTTTCCTGCAGAGGCTTTGGAAACATTTAGGATTCTGCAGGAATCCAGAAAAGCAGCCTGCCATGGGCCATGGGCCATGTGCCTGGGAGACCAGCTCAATGTTCAGCCACAGGAGGAAGAGAAATCTGAGGGAAGCATAACTGGTCACGGCAGACTTTCTCTTGAGCTGTAGACCCTCCCTAACAACCCCAGACAGCCTGTGTCATTCATAATTCATTCAAAATATTTATGTGTAGGTGCTGGCGACACCATAGTGAGTATATAGATCCCATCCCTATACTTGTGGGAAATATAGTTGCCTGAAGGATATGGACAAAAAGTTAACCGAACAATAAAAGAATCTAACTTTGCGGTGCTATGAGGGCTTGGAAAGAGATTGAGGGATGCGAGGCAGGCATCTGCTTTAGTGAGGAGGGTCAGGAGGGGAGGCCTGCCGGGTGAGAGGGGCATTTCAAGCAGAGGGGGCAGCATGTGTGAAGGACACGGAGGGGACAAACATGGCATGCTCTGGGAAGTGGAGGAAAACCAGTGTGCCTGGAGGGTAGAATGAAGAGGACCATGGCAGGCAAGCAGATACGGGCAGGGACCAGATCGTTCTAGCCTTGGGTAGGTGTGATACATCTATTAGACAGCAACCTCCAGCTGCTTGAGGGATGGTCAGGGGTTATATTCAAAATAATCAACACCTGGCAGGGGCGGATTTAGTCTTGGGAGACCTGAAGCTTATATCATTTGGGGATCCTTCTTCAAGAAAAATTCAGAATGTCATCTTAAAGTTTAAAAACAAAACTGAGGTAGCCTTGTAAACCCATCACTAGGGTCTTTGAAAGGTGTTATACAAGGGAGGTCCTGAAGCTTAAACTTTGCTGGCTTCACAGTGAACCTTTGAAATCCATTCAGAGCAGGGGCCAAGCACAGATACAGCTGTCCTGGAGTCTCCCAGCTAAGTATCAGCAGGACAGGAGAGCCAGATGGCGAGTGTCCTGTGGTCCCAAGAGGGTGGGGTAATACCAGAGAAGGAGTGGGGCAAGGGCATTCAGATGTTCGCGAGGGAGTGGGGACAAAGATGGCCTCTGACCTAAGCCACCAAAGAAGGAAATGACGCAGGAGTTGATGGATTAGAGGTGTCATGGAAGACTCAGAACTGTAGAAACAGGGTTATCAGAGAAAATGAACCGAAAAGGCCGTGGTGCTGCGGGAGAAGGGCTCGTTGGAATCTGGGGGTTAGAAGTGGTTTGTTCTCTGGGAATGACAAGGAGCAAGACAACAGAGGGGGTACTTGGGGTGGCATGAAGAAGATGTCATTGGAATTGAGCAGCTTGAGTGGGGGCTGGCTTGTGCATGCGGATGCATCAGCCGCAAATAGTGATGCCACCGTTCGGTGGAAGAAAGTGAGGATTTTGTTTTTGAAATGGAAGTGGAGATTCCCACATTGTGGGACAGCTGTAGTTCTCATTTCCTTAGTTGTTAGCTGTGCTGTATAGGATCTGGAAAGGAACATGTCCACAACACCTGAAGTTTTCTCTCACTGAGGGTTTCTGCGGCTAGTATCAGAATCACGAGCAGACAGCACTTCGGTTGTTTGGGGCTCGACTGAATCTATGACTAATTATCGAATTGTTTGTACTTTTCCTTTCTTTGGTGGTGAGTGCCTTTCAGATGGTCACAATCTCTATATAGAAAAGTTTGTCATTAAAAAGGAAAAAAAGTCTTGTGTAAGGTTTTGGTTTGCAGAAGCCTTTTACATTTGTTTCCTCACTGGATCATCAGAACAAAGCCATAAAACAATGGGTATATCCTCATACAAGAGAAAAAGAAACAGTCTCAGAGAAGTAACTTCCCAAATCACACAGCTGCAGCTTATAATACCTAATAAGTACTATAAACACCAGAGCTGAGGCTGTATCTAAATGTTCTGCGCCCCCTACCCCCACCCCCCACCCCCACCCATCCAGTGCTCTCTCCACCATACTATGGCACCTTCCCTCATGCCTCTTGTGGAGATGTCACCATCTCAGCTGTTTCTACCAAGTTGTTTGGTCCTAATGTTGTAAGCCTGTTGGTCTCTGCCATGAGCTTCCCCTCGGGCTAGAGACTACAGGGCTTTGGAACTGGAAGTTCTCTCTGTAACCTTCACTAGGAACTCATGTAGGTAAGGTACTTATGGGCTGCCTCAGCTTAGAGAGGCTGAATGGATAGTAGAGTTAAGTATGGGCGAAGTAGGGCTGGAAACTCCACTTTGCCACTTACCAGGTCTGATGAACAGAATTGGTATCCTCTTAGTGACTGTTGAATGATGTCCTGCACTTGTGTCATACTTGGAGAGGGTTTTGTTGGTCCCCACAAGATGGGATATTGATTCCAGAAGCACATCCAATGAGGCATTTCCAGAAGAGTGTTCAGAGCATCCTGATCCTGCCGGGCTTCCTTCCAAAGAGGAATACTCCATCAGCATTTAGGAAATGCTACTCACTATATTCTCCCTCCTCGGTGATTAGTGTTTTATTGCTGCTATAATAAATTATTACACACTTGGTGACCTAAAACAATACAATTTTAGTCTCTTACAGTTCTGGAGGCTAAAAATCTGAAACCAGCTTCAGTGGGCTAAAGCCAAGGTGTCAGTAGGACTGGTTCCTTCTGGAGGCTCTCAGGGAGAATCCATTTCCTTGCCCTTCCTTTCCCGGGAGGCTGCCTGTATTCACGGACATGCTCTTTTCCATCTCAAAGTGGATCTCTCTAATCTATGCTTCTGTTGTTACATGGCCTTCTGACTCTAACTACTGCTTGCCTCTTATAGTCCTGTTGACTAGGTCATTGGACCCACCCAGATAATGCAGGATAATCTCCCCATCTCAAGATCCTTAATTTAATCACCTCTGCAAAGTCTTTTTTGCTGTATAAGAAAATCTATTTATAGATTCTGGAGATTAGGGTGTGGACATCTTTGGGAGACCATATTCACTTTACCAGAGATTCACAATAGTAAGAAATAAACCCTGAGAAGGTTTGAAGTAAAAAAACAAAACAAAACAAAACAACAAAAACTGACTTAACTTTGTTAACCTTATTATTTTTAAAAATTTGACCCTTATGACTTTAAGTTATCCTTTATGAAATGTCAACCTTTTTTCTGATTAGCTGTTGACTCTTGAAGAAGAAACTTTTTTTCAGTCTTCGGTGAGTGCATGCACCGGATACATGTGTCTCTTACACAGACTTTTTCCTTAGGCTCCTCTGAGCGCCCCCCCCGCTTTTATTTTTTTATTTCTTTATTTTTTAAGATTTTATTTATTTATTTGACAGAGAGAGAAACAGCAAGAGAGGGAACACAGGTGGGGGAGAGGGAGAAACAGGCTTCCCGCCGAGCAGGGAGCCCGATGCAGGGCTCAATCCCAGCACCCTGGGATCACAACCTGAGCCGAAGGCAGACACTGAATGACTGAGCCACCCAGGCGCCCCTCCCCCCCTTTTTAAAAAGATTTTATTTCTTTATTTGAGAGCAAGCAAGAGAGCATGAGCGGGAGGAGGGGCAGAGGGAGAGAGAGAGAGGGAGAAGCAGACTCCCCACAAAGCAGGGAGCCCAATGCGGAGCTCAATCCCAAGACCCTGAGATCATGACCTGAGCCAAAGGCAGATGCTTAACGGACTGAGCCACCCAGGCGCCCCTGAGCCCTTTTTTGACTAGGCCTCACCCTTGGGCTCTGTCCTTGGTCTGCTTAGTCCAGTTTTTTTTTAAATTTTTTATTGTTATGTTAATCACCATATATTACATCATTTGTTTTTGATGGAGTGTTCCATGATTCATTGTTTGTGCATAACACCCAGTGCTCCACGCAGAATGTGCCCTCTTTAATACCCATCACCAGGCTAACCCATCCCCCCACCCTCCTCTCCTCTCGAACCCTCAGTTTGTTTTTCAGAGTCCATCGTCTCTCATGGTTCGTCTCCCCCTCTGACTTACTCCCCTTCATTCTTCCCCTCCTGCTATCTTCTTTTTTTTCTTTTTTCTTAACATATGTTGCATTATTTGTTTCAGAAGTACAGATCTGTGATTCAACAGTCTTGCACAATTCACAGCGCTCGCCATAGCACATACCCTCCCCAATGTCTATCACCCAGCCACCCCATCCCTCCCACCCCCCACCACTCCAGCAACACTCAGTTTGTTTCCTGAGATTAAGAATTCCTCATATCAGTGAGGTCATATGATACATGTCTTTCTCTGATTGACTTATTTCACTCAGCATAACACCCTCCAGTTCCATCCACGTCGTTGCAAAGGGCAAGATCTCCTTCCTTTTGATGGCTGCGTAATATTCCATTGTGTATATATACCACATCTTCTTTATCCATTCATCTGTCGATGGACATCTTGGCTCTTTCCACAGTTTGGCTATTGTGGACATTGCTGCTATAAACATCAGGGTGCACGTACCCCTTTGGATCCCTACATTTGTATCTTTGGGGTAAATACCCAGTAGTGCAATTGCTGGGTCATATGGTAGCTCTATTTTCAACTGTTTGAGGAACCTCCATACTGTTTTCCAGAGGGGTTGCACCAGCTTGCATTCCCACCAACAGTGTAGGAGGGTTCCCCTTTCTCCGCATCCCCGCCAACATCCGTCGTTTCCTGACTTGTTCATTTTAGCCATTCTGACTGGTGTGAGGTGGTATCTCATTGAGGTTTTGATTTGGATTTCCCTGATGCCGAGCGATGTGGAACACTTTTTCGTGTGTCTGTTGGCCATTTGGATGTCTTCTTTGCAGAAATGTCTGTTCATGTCTTCTGCCCATTTCTTGATTGGATTATTTGTTCTTTGGGTGTTGAGTTTGATAAGTTCTTTATAGATTTTGGATCCTAGCCCTTTATCTGATATGTCATTTGCAACTATTTTCTCCCATTCTGTCGGTTGTCTTTTGGTTTTGTGGACTGTTTCTTTTGCTGTGCAAAAGCTTTTTATCTTGATGAAATCCCAAAAGTTCATTTTTGCCCTTGCTTCCCTTGCCTTTGGCGATGTTTCTAGGAAGACGTTGCTGCGGCTGAGGTCGAAGAGGTTGCTACCTGTGTTCTCCTTTAGGATTTTGATGGACTCCTGTCTCACATTTAGGTCTTTCAACCATCTGGAGTCTATTTTTGTGTGTGGTGAAAGGAAATGGTCCAGTTTCATTCTTCTGCATGTGGCTGTCCAATTTTCCCAACACCATTTGTTGAAGAGACTGTCTTTTTTCCATTGGACATTCTTTCCTGCTTTGTCAAAGATGAGTTGACCATAGAGTTGAGGGTCCATTTCTGGGCTCTCTATTCTGTTCCATTGATCGATGTGTCTGTTTTTGTGCCAGTACCATACTGTCTTGATGATGACAGCTTTATAATATAGCTGGAAGTCCGGAATTGTGATGCCACCAGCTTTGCTTTTCTTTTTCAAGATTCCTCTGGCTATTTGGGGTCTCTTCTGGTTCCATACAAATTTTAGGGTGATTTGTTCCATTTCTTTGAAAAAAGTGGATGGTATTTTGATGGGGATTGCATTGAATGTGTAGATTGCTCTAGGTAGCATTGACATCTTCACAATGTTTGTTCTTCCAATCCATGAGTCTGGAACGTTTTTCCATTTCTTTGTGTCTTCTTCAATTTCTTTCATGAGTATTTTATGAGTACAGATCCTTTGCCTCTTTGGTTAAATTTATTCCTAGGTATCTTATGGTTTTGGATGCAATTGTAAATGGGATCGACTCCTTGATTTGTCTCTCTTCTGTCTTGTTGTTGGTGTATAGGAATGCCACTGATTTCTGTGCATTGATTTTATATCCTGCTACTTTACTGAATTCCTGTAGGAGTTCTAGCAGTTTTGGGGTGGAGTCTTTTGGGTTTTCCACATACAGTATCATATCATCTGCAAAGAGTGAGAGTTTGACTTCCTCTTTGCTGATTTGGATGCCTTTGATTTCTTTTTGTTGTCTGATTGCTGTGGCCAGGACTTCTAATACTATGTTGAACAGCAGTGGTGATAGTGGACATCCCTGCCGCATTCCTGACCTTAGGGGAAAAGCTCTCAGCTTTTCCCCATTGAAAATGATATTTGCTGTAGGTTTTTCACAGATGGCTTTTATGATATTGAGGTATGTACCCTCTATCCCTATACTCTGAAGAGTTTTGATCAAGAAAGGATGCTGTACTTTGTCAAATGCTTTCTCAGCATCTATTGAGAGGATCATATGATTCTTGTTCTTTCTTTTGTTAATGTATTGTATCACGTTGATTGATTTGTGGATGTTGAACCAACCTTGCAGCCCAGGGATAAATCCCACTTGGTCATGGTGAATAATCCTTTTAATGTACTGTTGGATCCTATTGGCTAGTATTTTGGTGAGAATTTTTGCATCCATGTTCATCAAGGATATTGGTCTGTAATTCTCCTTTTTGATGGGGTCTTTGTCTGGTTTGGGGATCAAGGTAATGGTGGCCTCATAAAATGAGTTTGGAAGTTTTCCTTCCATTTCTATGTTTTGGAACAGTTTCAGGAGAATAGGTATTAATTCTTCTTGAAATGTCTGATAGAATTCCCCTGGGAAGCCATCTGGCCCTGGGCTTTTGTTTGTTGGGAGATTTTGGATGACTGCTTCAATTTCCTTAGTGGTTATAGGTCTGTTCAGGTTTTCTATTTCTTCCTGGTTCAATTTTGGTAGTTGATACATTTCTAGGAATGCACCCATTTCTTCCAGGTTATCTAATTTGCTGGCATAGAGTTGCTCAGAATATGTTCTTATAATTGTTTGTATTTCTTTGGTGTTGGTTGTGATCTCTCCTCTTTCATTCATGATTTTGTTGATTTGAGTCATTTCTCTTTTCTTTTTGATAAGTCTGGCCAGGGGTTTATCAATCTTGTTAATTCTTTCAAAGAACAAGCTCCTAGTTTCGTTGATCTGTTCTACTGTTCTTTTGTTTTCTAGTTCATTGATTTCTGCTCTGATCTTTATTATTTCTCTTCTCCTGCTGCATTTAGGTTTTGTTTGCTGTTCTTTCTCCAGCTCCTTTAGGTGTAGGGTTAGGTCGTGTATTTGAGACATTTCTTGTTTCTTGAGAAAGGCTTGTATTGCTATATACTTTCCTCTCAGGACTGCCTTTGCTGTATCCCAAAGATTTTGAACAGTTTTGTTTTCATTTTCATTGGTTTCCATGAATTTTTTAAAATTCTTCTTTAATTTCCTGGTTGACCCATTCATTCTTTGGTAGGATGCTCTTTCGCCTCCATGTATTTGAGTTCTTTCCAACTTTCCTCTTGTGATTGAGTTCTAGTTTCAAAGCACTGTGGTCTGAAAATATGCAGGGAATAACCCCAATCTTTTGGTACCGGTTCAGACCTGATTTGTGACCTAGGATATGATCTATTCTGGAGAATGTTCCATGGGCACTAGAGAAGAATGTGTATTCCGTTGCTTTGGGATGGAAAGTTCTGAATATGTCTGTGAAGTCCATTTGGTCCAGTGTGTCATTTAAAGTCTTTATTTCCTTGTTGATCTTTTGCTTAGAGGATCTGTCCATTTCAGTCAGGAGGGTGTTAAAGTCCCCCACTATTATTGTATTGTTGTCAATGTGTTTCTTTGCTTTTGTTATTAATTGCCTTATAAAATTGGCTGCTCCCAAGTTAGGGGCATAGATATTTACAATTGTTAGATCTTCTTGTTGGATAGACCCTTTAAGTAGGATATAGTGTCCTTCTTCATCTCTTATTACAGTCTTTGTTTTAAAATCTAATTTGTCTGATATAAGGATTGCTACCCCAGCTTTCTTTTGGTGTGCATTAGCATGGTAAATTGTTTTCCACCCCCTCACTTTCAATCTGGGGGTGTCTTTGGGTCTAAAATGAGTCTCTTGCAGACAGCATATTGATGGGTCTTGTTTTTTAATCCAATCTGATAGCCTGTGTCTTTTGATTGGGGCATTTAGCCCATTTATTCGGGGTAACTATTGAAAGATATGAATTTAGTGCCATTGTATTCCCTGTAAGGTGACTGTGACTGAATATTGTCTGTGTTCCTTTCTGATCTATGCTGCTTTTAGGCTCTCTCTTTGGTTAGAGGACCCCTTTCAACATTTCTTGGAGGGCTGGTTTCGTGTTTGCAAATTCCTTTAGTTTTTGTTTGTCCTGGAAGCTTTTTCTCTCTCCTTCTATTTTCAATGACAGCCTAGCTGGATATAGTATTCTTGGCTGCATATTTTTCTCGTTTAGTGCTCTGAAGATATCTTGCCAGTCCTTTCTGGCCTGCCAGTCTCTGTGGATAGGTCTGTTGCCAATCTAATATTTCTACCATTGTAGGTTACATATGTCTTCTCCTGAGCTGCTTTCAGGATTTTCTCTTTGTCTCTGAGATTCTTAAGGTTTACTATTAGATTTTGGTGTGTTGACCTATTTTTATTGATTTTGAGAGGGGTTCTCTGTGCCTCCTGGATTTTGATGCCTGTTTCCCTCTCACATTAGGGAAGTTCTCTGCTATTATTTGCTCCAATATACCTTCTGCCCCCCTCTCTCTTTCTTCTTCTTCTGGGATCCCAATCATGATCCTGTAGTTGTTTCTCTCTCTTTTTCTCAGCCTCTTTATTTTCCATCATTTGCTCTCCTATATCACTGATTCTCTCTTCTGCCTCATTTATCCTAGCAGTTAGTGCCCCAATTTTTGATTGCACCTCATTAATAGCCTTTTTGATTTCGACTTGGTTAGATTTTAGTTCTTTTATTTCTCCAGAAAGGGTGTCTCTAATAACTTCCACGCCTTTTTCAAGCCCAGCTAGTATCTTTAAAGTCATGATTCTGAACTCTAGGTCCGACATCGTACTAATGTCCGTATTGAGTAGGTCCCTGGCAGATGGTACTACCTCTTGGTCTTTTTGCTGAGGTGATTTTTTTCATCTTGTCATTTTGTCCAGAGGAGAATAGATGAATGAGAGAACAAAATGCTAACAGGTTAACAACGTCCCCAGCAAATATGCTCTATACAAATCAGAAAAGACCTGAAACCAGGGGAAAAGAAAGGGAAAGAAAGAAAAAAGAAAGAGGAAAAAAAAAACACAAAAAGAAAAAGATAAAAACAAAAAGAGAACAATACAAAAAAACCAGAATATGATCAAATATGATCAGGCTAGTGCATAGATCAGTGCCACACACTAGATTTTGGGCGTATTTTGGTCTGTTAGAAAAAAGTGCCTCCTAAAATTTTAAAGGAAGAAAGACTTATATATGTACAAAATAAGGGTTGATACAATGAAGGGATGGAAGATGACTGTAAAGATAAAAATTATAAAAGATTTTATAAAAGGAATTGAAAAGAAGTTGTTTGAAAAAAGAAAGAAGAAGATTTAAAAAAAAAAGAAAATAAAAGGGAGAGAATGTGATCAGGCAGGATCCTAGAACAAAGCCATACACTAGTGATTTAGGGTATACTTTGATCTGTTAGAAGAAACTGTATCTCAAAATTTTAAAGAGAGAACAACTTATATATATATATGCGCCAAAAATAAGGGTAACTACTATGAAGGGATAAAATGAGACTCTAAAAATGAAAAATAAAAAATGTTTTTTTAAAAAAGGGATTGATAGGATGTTGGTTGAAAAAGGGAAAAAGAAAAAAAACAGTTAAAAAATTAACTTTGAAAAACTAATGAATCATAGTAAAAAAAAAAGCCATGAATTCTATGTGCAGTATTCCCCTAGCGCTGGAGTTCTCCCGTTCTCCTTGATTGGTAAACTTGGTCTTGGCTTGCTGGCTGTTTGTGCTGATCTTCTGGGGGAGGGGTCTGTTGCCGTGGTTCCCAAATGTCTTTGCCGGAGGCGGAATTGCCCCGCCCTTGGTCCGGGCTAAGCAAGCTGCTCGGGTTTGCTCTTAGGAGCTTTTGTTCCCTGCAAGCTCTCCGTACAGCTTTGGAGGACCAGGGTGAAAATGGTGGCCTCCCAATCTCCACCCGGAGGAGCTGGGAACTCGGGGCCCCGCTCCTCAGTGCGTCCCCAGAGAAAAGCAGTCACTCCCGTCTCCCTGGTCTCTGCCGCACTCCGTGCTCACCTGGCCTGTGACCGAGCATTTCTATCTCTGGCACCCGACCCCTTGTGGAGTCTCCAAACCCAGCAGATCCCTGCGGTGCGCTCCCGCGCCGCTCCTCCCCAGGGAGGAAGGGGAGTCTCCCTAGCTCTGCCGCTTGTTGGGTCCCTGCTGGAGGAGCAGTGGCCCGACTGGGCCGCGGATCACAGTTTATGGCCACCCTGAGCTGAGAGCCCGCGCCTCGGCTCTGTCTCTGCAGCCGGCTTCCCCGCTCTGATACCTGGGAGCTCTGCCGCACTCAGGCACCCCCAGTTTTTCTGTGACCCCGAGGGTCCTGAGACCACACTGTCCCGCGAGGGTTCCACCCCCCGCTTAGCCACAGGAGCGACGTCCCTCAGCGGAGCCGACTTCTAAAAGTTCCGATTTTGTGCTCCGCGGCTCTATGACTTGCCAGAAGCGGCCGACGGAGGCCCCCTCCCCCGCCGTCTATCCTCCCAAATATCGCCTCAGATTCACTTCTCCGCACGTCCTACCTTCCAGTAAGTGGTCGCTTCTCTGTTTAGAGAGTTGTTGCTACTCTCTTCTTCGATCTCCTGTTGAGTTCGTAGGTGTTCAGAATGGTTTGATCCCTATTCAGCTGAATCCCTGAGACCAGACGAAATCCAGGTCTCCTACTCCTCCACCATCTTGCTCTGCCCCTGCTTAGTCCAGTTTTAGCAAGAACCCCGCTGGGTCAGTTTAGATAATGTATAAATAGTGTCCATCGGATTTAATAACAGAAGACAGGATGACCTCTGTACAGTATATTCTATGACACGGCAACTAAGGTGACCAACCATTTCCCATTGCCTAGGATGGAGCACATTATCAGAATGAGGATACTTGCAGTGCTAACACCAGGAGAGTTCTGGGCAAACCAGGATGAGCTGGTCACCCTAGATGAGGCGTGCATGCATGTGCGCACACACACACACCCACATTCACACTCACACAATCAAACTCCAGTACTGGAAAGTGACTAAGGAAAGAAGCAGCACCAGGAAGTGGATATGGTTCTCCTCACTGCCTGTGAAGAGGAGAAAAGGTCTAGGCAGGAGAATAGTGATTGGGAGGTCTTCGGAACCCAAGAGGCAGCAGAAGTCCAAGCAACACTGAGGTCATGGGCAGAGGAGGGGGACACTTAAAGAGGGAAGTGCTGAAGGTCAAGGATAAGACCCTGGACAAAGCAACTTTAAGGATAAAAGGAAGGTTACAGCAGTCATAACTTTTCTGCTTAGTCATTTCATCCTCAAATTATGGAGCTATAACAGCACCTAACACAATCTTTGTCCAACAGATATACCTATGCAATTGTACATGGGGTTCTATGGGATGTAACTATGGGCGAGCCCATGAAAAGAAATGTGTAATCAAGGTGCTGGCAATCAGGAGGCACAATGTTGCCTGAGATGATCTCCCTTTTAGGTCTTTAGGATTCTGCCCTCTGGAGACTAAACAAAATCAGAGAGTGAGTGTCGTCCTGGGAACAGAGGAACAGTGACTCCAAAGGGCCCATGACTCATCTTGGCTTCCTCAGGAGTAGAGGGGATATTGGGAAGAAAGTGTGGCCCTGCAGACCTCGCCCAGAAACAAGGTCACCCAAGAGGCTGGTTTGTGCTCTGGCTTTTCCCAGCCACTGGCCCTTCATTTCCTCTCACGCTGGGTCTGTTTACATTTATATTAATTAGCATTATTTGTATTAATTAGCTTTGTATTAATATGAACTCACAGAAAATCCCTACAGGCTCAAACTACAGGGAAATTTCAGGTGCCATTAGGTTGGTTATTCCAGAAACATAACCACTTAAGGTTCTTCTAACTTCCTATTCATCCATCCTTACCTGGCTGACCTTGTGTTTTCCAAGGTGGCTTATTACCACAATAAGGATTAATGGAGGAAGAGGTACTGTTTCTGTTCATATGTGTGTCTCTCCCTTTTTACTTTTAGTGGACTAATTTTAAAGAAATATTAGGTTCATAGGAAAGTTGAGTGGAAAATACAAAGTTCCCATATACCTAGTACACAGACCCCCTCCCTGACAACACCTTATCCCAGAACATACATTTGTTACAATTGGCAAACATACATTGATACATTATTATCACCCAAAGTCCACGCTTCCATCAGTGTTCACTCTTGTGCTGTATATTCTATGGGTTTGGACACATGTATGATGACATATATTCCCCACTGTAGTATCATATGGGGTGGTTTCACTGGCCTAAAAATCTTGTGTTCCACTTACTCATCCCTGCTTCCCCCCAACCCCTGGGAACTTCTGATCTTTTCAGTCTCCATAATTTTGCCTTTTCCAAACTGTCCTATGATTAGAATCATATAGTATGAAGCCTTTCAGATAAATGCCTACTCTTAAAACCAAGAAAAACATGACCAGATACCTCTAGCAGACCTCTGTTAGCATCTCATTGGGCAGAACCAAGTCATATGGCTGCCCCTAAACAAACCCACTGGGGGTTGATCATCCAAATTATACAATCCGTTTTGGCCGTGAGATGGTGGGTTGTGTGCCCCCATGCCTCTAGGAGTAATAGCTGCGAAGAATGCCCTTAGTATCTCTTCCTTTAAAGAAACTTGAAATAAGAAACTTCCTTTAGTTTATGCCGTCCTGTCTCCACAGATACCTGTGTAACATGGCAGCCTTGGTTTACGTAAGAGTACCTGAGCAGATGAACATGACCACAGCACTCAGGTGACTTGTGAGGCAGTGGGAAACCAGCCACTGGCAGATGGCTGACTGTGGCTCTATGTGCTCTTCCTGTGGTCTGCTGGAATGGTGGCCTGCGGTAATGACAATGTCTTCTCTGTAGCATGTGATGCGTTTGCTAGCATTTTACCCACAGTAAAATTTCTTTCACAACTGGAGTCAATGCTCTCACACCCTGCTGCTGCTTTACCAACTAACTTTATGTAATATTCCAAGTCCTTTGTTGTTATTTCAACAATCTTCACAGCATCGCCACCGGGAATTGGTTCTAGCTCAAGAAACCACTTTTCTTGCTCATCCCTAAGAAGCAACTGAGCACCTGCTCAAGTTTGATCATGAGGTGGCGGCAATTCAGTCACGTCTTCAGGCTCCACTGCTAATTCTAGTTTGCTTGCTATTTCCACCACATGAGTTACCTCCTTCGCTGAAGTCTTAAATCCCTCAAAGTGAGGGATGGAGGATAAGGGCTGGAATCAACTTCCAAACTCCTATTCATGTTGATATTTTGACCTTTTCCCATGAATCATGAATGTTCTTAATGGCATCTAGAATGGTGAGTGCTTTCCAGAAGGTTTTCAATTTACTTTGCCTAGATCCATCAGTGGGGTCACTACCTATGGCAGCTAGAGCCTTCTGTGTTAGAAGGTGGAGGAGGGTCAGTAAAGTATCCTTCAGACTGAGAAGGTACTTTGAGACTGAAAAGTGAAGCAAGCCACTCCATACCATTTCCAGAGTTTTATTCAGGATAACTTACTCATGGGGGTGGAATCAGGTAGGCAATCCAGGTATCATGCTGCTATTATTCACTCCCTCTTCACTGCCAAGTCTGGACCTTAATCTCCAGCTTTTATAGAGCAAAGGGCATGATGGTGAGGTCACAGGGTAGTTATCTAACGTGGTACCATCTGTGTGCCAGAGGATCTCATTTGTACTAGTTACCTAAAGTGGAGTCTTCTGTACACCACTTTTGGGAAGATCAGAACAAGCCTTCCTGCTTTCTAGTCGGGGGATACATTAACCCTCCTGGAGCCTGGAACCTATAGCCCTGAGGGAGGTCATTGCATGGGCATGAACAAGAGGGAGGGTCAAAGATGGACGCCGTGATTTTCTCTGATAAGGCTCTACTAGGCACCTGGGTATGGATAGGCAGAGTAACTTCATTGAGTTCCCTGCAATCTACTGTCATTTGCCAATCCTATTAGATTTCTTTACTGGCCAAACTGGACTATTGAATGGGCTTTGAGCAGGCCTGATTATCCATGCATTTCTAATTCTTTAATGATAGCAGTAATCTCATCATGCCCCCTGGTAGCTTATACTGTTTGACATTTATTGTTCTCTGGGGATTTGGCAGCCATATAAGTTCCCATTTTACAGGACCCACAATGACAGGTTTCACTACTGAGATATGCAACCTGAATTCGCCTGTTGTAATTAGGTCTAGGTCCTGTAGAACATCTATGTCCAAAATCTATTCCAGAATGGGGGGGGATAAGCACTAGAAAACAGCAGGGGGAGGGGGAGCCTTACAGTCTGTAGGGAGAGACTAGTTTGACCTTGATAAATTGTCCCCCATAATGATAAATAGCCTTTATTTCTCCCCAAAATCTTGAGGGGTTTCCGTAGATAGGTGTGCATTCAGTTTCAGTGTCTATTAGAGCTAAACAGTCTGTTACTGCAAGAACAATAAATGGTTAATTCAAGATGGTGCCTCCAGTCTTCCCCTCTTGCATTCACTACAGGGCAACTTTGGCCATTGGCCTAACCTAACCCTTGATCTCCAGGGGCCGGGGGTAACCACCCTTGAAATTCCTGTTAGCAGAGGGGCACTCGGCGACACACCTGACTTTTATGAGCCTTCCTTCAAGGGAGTAAACTGCCTTCCTTTTCACAACACCTTCCATAGGCTTAGCAAGACTGAACTGGATTATCTATATTTTCCCCTAGGGATCCCAGATAATAGTGGATCTTGCCACAGTTGTTTGAGACCTCGATGGGCCCCCTTTTTGCCATTTTAACATCAGCAGGATTCTTTACCTGTTTTTCAGCCTATTTCCCTTATGACAGATTCTTTCAGTTCCACCATCACATAGCATATCGATGGGCCGATGAACCAGAGGGGCAAGAGCGGATACTGAAGTCTCGTACCAGGGCTGACTGTAAGATACGGTCTTTCATTCTAGGGGAAAATAATTCTTTGTCAGTGCCTCTAAAATGTTGGGCAAAATGGCATGTTTCACTCTCCGTTCATGTATAATTTCTTATAGTTCTTCCATAGAGGTCCAGTGTCACAGAGGGGAGGGAACATTCCCTTCGTTAGGCCAGGTTATCCTAATGCTAGCATTTATCCAATCAAAATAGCTAAGTGCCCAAGATTCTCGTCCATGCCTGTGGCATATCATTTTTGTCACAAGGCACGATGAGCAGTGACTGAGGCCATTTTGACATCTCACATGCTTGTAGCATAATACCATTTCCCCCAGTATTCCACAGTTGTTAACACCAAGCAGTCACCCCTTTTTGGCCCTTTTGCTTCAAGGGGCTGGTTAGTTCCAGCAATTAACTGGTAGAATATTCCCTGACTAGTGGGAATTTCTTCTTGGTCACCCCCAGGCTCATGAGTAGCCTGGGTCTTTGTTTGACTTGAAGGGCATATCTGTAAGTTATTTTCCTCCTCTATGATAATGTCGTCCTCATCAGAGGAGTCGTTAGCCGGGGATCCCATGCTTTAGGGGTACTATTCTCTTGAGATAGAATAGTTCTCACTTTAGTGCATGCTAGTCTGCACCCACACATCTTTGCCAGTCACACGCTGTAATCTGTAAGCCTTCCTCCTGCTGTTGGATTCTTTGGGACATGATGTCCATCTTAAAGGAACATATGGCTTTGACATCCTTTTCCAAAGCCAACACTTCTCTAGTCTGTTCCAGTTCACTCCTTACTCATGATCCCCTTTTTTTCCCAGAAGTTGTTTTAGTTTTATTGAGATATAGCTGATATACTGCAAATGATTACCACCATAGTGTTAGTTAACACCTGCATCATGTCAGTTACCTGTGTGTGTGAACATTTAAAGTCTACTCTTTCAGCAATCAGAGTTTTCCTTTATGTTGAGCTGATAAGCACTTCCTCCATCTGCTACCTGGCTGTGCCCCATGAGAGAGAAAATACATTTCTTCTAACATGTCTTGCATTTTTCTTCCTATAAAACACATTTAATTGTGTCTATAAGACCCCTTCCCACAATGAGTGTTCTCATTAATGGCTTCAGTGCTTCCCTATTTGGTGGATCCCCAGGAATGCTTGTGGGTTTGTTACAAAATACTCAGACTTCTCCCCAGACCTAACATCTTAGAAGGTAGGGCGTGGGCCCAGGAATCACTTACATGCAATCCCTACAGGAGAGGCTGATACAGAGCCATGTGGGGATCCTGCTTCATGTGCTTGCTATTAAATGTATGATCTGAAGATGAGCAGCACCAGCACGAACCTTGTATAAATCCAGAATTCTCTACTCCAGACTGTCTAGATCTTCATAAGGCCAGGAAATTCCCGTGCACATGAAAGGTTGGGCCTCCCTGGTGTCTGTGCCTTCTAGACGCAGAACCAGACTGTGAGGTATGCTCTGGATGTGAGCCCTGACCAGCTTGCTTAGCCCTGAGGAGTCCAGAGTTTGGTCCTGTTCCTTTCTCTTCTATGGCCCTCACCCCTTTGGTGACCTCATCTCTGCTGAAGGCTTTAAACATCATTTACGTGGTGTCACCTCCTAGATCTATTTCTCAACCTAGATAGTTCTCCTACCCTGCACTCTGTATCCAACTGCCAACTTCACTTACATTTCTTTTTTTTTTTAAGATTTTATTTATTTATTTATTTGACAGAGAGAGACACAGCGAGAGAGGGAACACAAGCAGGGGGAGTGGGAGAGGGAGAAGCAGGCTTCCCGCCGAGCAGGGAGCCCGATGCAGGGCTCAATCCCATGGTCCTGGGATCATGACCTGAGCTGAAGGCAGACGCCCAATGACTGAGCCACCCAGGCGCCCCTTCACTTACATTTCTAATAGACATCTCAGAAGCAACATTCCCTAACTGTATGCCTATGATGCTGCCTCCTCAAAAATCCTACTTCCAGCGTCTTCCCCGTTTCCACGGAAGGCACTCACATTTCTACCTGCAGTGTGAAATACTGGATGCTCTCCTTGATTCCCCCTTCTCACCACCCAGAATGAGTCCATTAGGAAATGCTGCCAAGTCCATCTGTAAATATCTCCAGCACCCAATCACTTCCTATTATTTTCCCTCCCTACACCCCAGACATACAGCCCACATCCCCCTCCTGGAACACGGTACTGGTTTCCTACAGTTTCCCTACTGGTCGCCCGCCCCGCACCTCGCAATTCTGCACAGCAGCAAATAGAGGCTTCTAAGAGAAGTCCTACAAGTGGATCATCTTTTCGAAACCATCTTGTAACTCCATACCTCACTCAGAGAAAACTCAAAAGCCTTCTAATCCTAAGGCCTGGACCTCTGACTTCAACTCACCTGCCTTTGGCTCCAGCCACAGTGGCCTCCTCAGCCTTCTGTGAACACAGGCCGTGCTCCTGCCCCAGAGCGTGTGCCCTGGAACTTCCCCTGCCTAAGAAGAACTCCTCCCAGACCGCCTCTTACCTAATTCCTTCATGCCCTTCAAATCTCTCACAGGTCACCATCCCACAGGTAATACTTACCACCTGAGTAAAGTAGCCATCTTCCCTGTCCCCACACAGGTCTACACTGGGTCAGTACTTCCCAACTTCTACCATACACACTTCCTTTATTCACTAGCATAGAGTCAGCCCCTTGTTACCAGAACATATGCCCCACCAGGTGGGCCAATTTTGTCTGTTTTTACTTCACTGAGGTGTCCTAGATGCTACAATAGTGTTCCTGTGTCTGACACGCCATTATCACTTGGATAAGTGAACTGCGTAGAGCACTTCTCTTTTCTAGATGCGCCTCAGGCCACAGCTGTTCATGGCAGCTACCACTCTTCTCATCAGCGGTGGTCTCCTCCACGCCCCCATGTCCTCCATCCCATACCATCCCTCCTGCCCAGCACAGGAAACAATTATGGTTCTCCCTTCAGAAAAGGTGTACCTAGGTTTCATAATCCCCTTTCCGTGACGTCTCTTAATGCAAAGATCAATGACCAAGCCACTGCTCAATAACTTGTTCACTCTCCCTGCTCCATTTCCTTTCCCCATCATTTCAGAAAGGGTGTCTAACAATCCCTTGGTCATTTTGGGGTGCCACCATACTCATGCACTGGTCTGAGCCACTCATAAAATCCGGTCAAGTCTCCCCCATGAAGGTGGCTGGACAACCTGGATTTTCCCCATGGACAGCAGGGCTTCCCACCCCCATACAATGCAAGTTCTTGACCCCAGCCTCCCTAGGCATGGACAATGGGCTCCCCACCACCACGCACCCGGCCTTTTAACCCATCTTTGCTTTGTTTTCAGTCTCCTCCTGGCTGGCTCGCCAATTGTTAGAAAGTAGAGGAGAATCAGTAAAGTATCCTCCAGACTGAGAAGGCACTCTGAGACCGAAGAGTGAAGCAAGTCACTCCATATCCATATTGTTTACACCAAGTTTTATTCAGGGTAACTTACTGACAGGGGAATCAGACAGACGTATGATCCAGGCACCACGAAACTATTCTCCACCAAGTTTGGGCCTTCATCCCCAGCTTCTATAGAGCGAAGGGCATGGTGGTGCGGTCACAGGGTAGTTATCTGGAACAGCACCATCTGTGTGCCAGACGATCTAATCTCTACCAGTTATTTAAAGCAGAGCCTTCTGTGCACCACTTTAGGGAAGATCAGAACAAGCCTTCCTGCATTCTTGTCAGGGCAGGCATTGAGCTCCATGGGGCCTGGAACACGTAGTCCCAAGGGAAATTACTGTGCGGGCATGAACAAGATGGAGGCCAAAGATGGAGTCAGGGTTATCAGCACTCTTACACTTATGAAATATATTTCTTAAATACTAAGACTTGAAAGTCAAAATCACTCCTTGATCCATGGGCTGCAGAATGGATGGTGTGTTTGCAGACATGAAAACAGCATTAATCTCATTGTACATTGCCATCAGAGATCCTGGGTGAGCAGGTGCTTTGTCAGTGAGCAGTCGTTTTGAAAGGAATCTTTTCTTCTGAGCAGTAGGTGTCAACAGTGGGCTTAAAATATTCAGTAACTCATTCTGTAAACAGATGTGCTGCCATCCAGGCTCTGTTATTCCAATGATAGAGCACAGGAAGAGTAGATTTAGCATAATTCTTAAGGGCCCTAGGATTTTTTGAATGGTGAAGTCACTGGCTTCAACTTAAAGTCACCAGCTGTGTTACCTGCTAACAAGAGAGTCAGCCTGTCCTTTAAAGTTCTGCAGCCAGGCATTGACTTCTCCCTTCTAGCTCTGAAAGTCCCAGATGGTATCTTCTTCCACTAGAAGTCTGTTTTGTCTACACTGAAAATCTATTGTTTTGGTGTAGCCACCTTCATTAATTATCTTACCTAGATCTTCCGGATAACTTGTTGCAGCTTCTACACCAGGATCTTGCTGCTTCACCTTGCACTTTTATGTTCTAGAAATGGCTTCCTTCCTTAAGTCTCATGAACCAACCTTTGCTGGCTTCAAATTTTTCTTCTACAGTTTACTCACCTCTCAGTCTCCATTGAATGAAGCAAGTTAGGGCCTTGCTCTGGATTAGACTTCGGCTTAAGGGAATGTTGGGGTTGGTTTGATCTTCTAGCCAGACCATGAAAACTTTCTCCATACCAGCAATAAGGCTGTTTCACTTTATCATTCACTGGAGTAGCACTTTTAATTTCCTTCAAGAACTTTTCCTTTGCCTTCACAACTCTGCTAACTTGGTACAAGAAGCCTAGCTTTCAGCCTATCTTTTGACATACCCTCCTCACTAAGTTTAGTCATGTCTAGCTTTTGATTTAAAGTGAGAGATCTGAGACTCTTCCTTTCACCTGAACACTTAGAGGACATTGCAAAAGAAATAACATTCTTAGGGAGGTAGGGACTCTGGCTCGGGTCTGTTAAGCATGACTTACTCACTTCCCCAGCAATGCCTATCAAGAGGACACCTCTTTCAGCAGAACATTAAGATGAAATTTCTGTTTCTGGAAGTATGCAAACTGGATGCTCTGACTGACCCTCTTACGAAAAGCAATAGAAAAAGTCTGGATAAAAATTTTTTTTTTTTAAATTAAGCACAAGCATGAGCTGGAAAGAAAGGAAAGAATACTTAGAGTCCAAAACCAAAGTGAATAATGAGGAACAAAGTGTGTGGTTCATGGCACCCCAAAACAATTACAATAGTCACATCAAAGACCATTGATCACAGATCATCAAAGCAAATATAATGATAATGAAAAAGTCTGAAATATTGTGAGACTTTCCAAATGTGATGCAGCGACATGAAGTGAGCAAATGCAGTTGGAAAAATAGTGCCGAAAGATTTGCTCCTTGCAAGGTTGCCTCAAACTTCCAATTTGTGAACAACACAGTATCTGCGAAGTACAATAAAGCAAAACACAATAAAATGAGGTATGCCTATATTAGTAAAAAGCTTAAAGAGAAGGTGTACTTATTCTAAAAGCGCTTCAGGTACTGTTACACTGAGATGTGTTTATAATCATTATTATTATTATTATTTTGCCTAAGTCTCTGCTGAAGAGTTATTTTTTCAGAAAGTTCTTCTCTGACCACTTTATCTAAAATCATACCCCCTGTCACTCTTTTTGGGCCCTTGTTCTCCTTCCTTTTTTGTTTAAAGCGCTTCTTTAAATTAAATTCTTTTTTTGTTTAAAGCGCTTCTTTTCATATGACATAACATTATGTATTTTTATTTGTTTGCTATCTATCTGCCCTCTAGACTGCGGGGCGGGACTGTGTTTTGTTCACTGACATTCCCCAGACCCTAGAGCAGTGCCTGACACATAGTAGGTGCTCAATAAATATATGTTGAGAGGGAAATGAAACCACCAAGACTGATTTTAATTAGGAGTTTCCTTCTGAGTCATGTGAGGAAGGTATTAAACACCAGAATAAAAAGCAAGCCCTGTTTGCGAGGAGGATGGGAGAGTGACTGTTGAGTGGAAAATCATCTTTGTGAGTCAGGATGAGGTGGTCGCCTGTGTTTGGAGTTTCCTGGCTCTAAATAGCCTGTGTCCTCCATCTTAATGGGTGTTAAAATAGCTCTTGGCACTGAGGGGGCCATGTCCTCCATGGTCCAACCCATGCAAACACTCCTTCAAGGTGTCTGGCCCATGAGGTTACCATTTCATGATTTTTTTCCCTCTCATTTAATTTAAGGTCTTTTCCAATACGTCATGAAGTTGGAGAAAAGAAAGCAAGGCCATGACTCAGACATGCCTCCTGAATGTGCCCTGTAGATTCTTGCAAAAGCAATAAATAGATTTTCCGGTCTAGGTTTCTTCTGTTAAAGCACCATTCAAATGGGAAAGTGGGTTGAGTTATTAGTATTATTATCAACAGCAAACACAATAATTATGATTCCTTAGACTGTTTTACCACTCTATACTTTTCATACCTCTCTATTCTTTCATTTGTTGATTGTAATGATTGGTAGAATAGTGAGGTAATCAGGGCAGGTTGGATTCTCCTCCCACCGCCCCCTATTTAAAGAGGAAGAAACTGAGACACTTCTTTCCTTTGCTCCGCAAGTGACCTGTACACACAGTTAGTAAGTGACAGAGCGAGGATGTGAACTTAGGTTTTCTGACACCATGTCTGTGCTTTCCATAATACCCATATTGATAATCCTTCTCTGGCCCATGCTGAACAAGGAAATTATTCTGGATTGAATCTGGCAAACATTTAACAAACATTTGCAAACAAGCCTATACCTCAACCCTAAAGAAGGAAGGTCTCTCCAGTGCTTGAAGGAATAGGTCACCCAATTTAATTTTTTCTTAAGCGATTACTATTGGCTAAGCTGGGCTAGGCTCTGTGAACACACAAATAGTAGAAGACAGTTTGATATAAGATGCCCTTTGACTTCTTTTCTCACCCCTGGGCTGCCACAGTGCTATATTTTTACCCCATTTTACCTGCTTAAATATGTTGGGAGATTGTGGAGATATAGAGCATGGGATAAATCCCGGGACTGTGATCCCCTAGCATTGCCCCTGTGTATAGCCATTCCACTGCCTTGGAGCTAGCCAGGGCCTTCAGGCATTTCTGAGACCCCTCTGTGACATCTTTAGCTTGTTGCATGTCCTAGATACTTTCCTGTCGACGTGCTACATGTTGATTTTTTGTTTAAAAGTTCCCTTAGCTTTCCCCTACATATTACTGTAATTTAGAGTGTCACTGTGAGAGGAACTTATGAATGTAATCAAATTGGAAGAGGAAGGATACATGGCAAACTAAATTTGCCTGGCACTTCACATAATATTGAAAAAATACCAATTGTCCATATCAAAGTATAAAGGGCTTATGGAAATTTGGGAGGAAGCTAAAGCCTGCCTCAAACAACCCTGTAGCTTTCTAAAGAAAGCCCTACCTAAATGAAGCTGAAATGCCAAAAAGCAGTGGTACAATGTAACAAAGGAAATAACATTCTTAGGGAGGTAGGGTCGCTGGCTCGTGTCTGTTAAGCATGACTTATTCACTTCCCCAGCAATGCCTACCAAGAGGTCTCAGAAGACATCTCTTTCAGCAGGACATTAAGATGAAATTTCTGTTTCTGGAAGTATGCAAACTGGATGCTCTGACTGACCCTCCTACGTAAAGCAATTGAAAAAGTCTGGATAATTTTTTTTTTAATTAAGCACAAGCATGAGCTGGAAAGAAGTAGAGAATACTTAGAGTCCAAAACCAAAGTGAATAATGAGGAACAAACTATTGATACACACAAAAGAGATTCATCTCAACACCATTATGCTGAGTGAAAGAAGCCAGGCAACAGAGAGTACATACTGCATGATTTCATTTCTGTAAAATTCTAAAACTGCAAATGAATCTATAGTGATAGGAAGTAAGTCGGTTAGTGGTAATGATGGTATAGTGATAGAAAGCAGTTTCTTGGGGCACCTGGGTGGCTCAGTCAATTAAGCATCTGCCTTCAGCTCAGGTCATGATCCCAGGGTCCTGGGATCGAGCCCCGCATCAGGCTCCTTGCTCGGCAGGGCAGCTGCTTCTCCCTCTCCCTCTGCTGCTCCCCCTGCTTCTGCTCTCTCACTGTCAAATAAATAAATAAAAATCTTGAAAAAAAAAGAAAGTAATTTCTCAGGGATGAGGATGGAGGAAGGGCTGTGTAGCAACCGGGCAGAAGGATACTTGGGGTGATGGAAATGTTCATTATCTTAATTATAGGTATGATTTCATGAATGTATCCTGCTACAATTGATCAAATATGTGCAGTTTATGGTACTTCAATTATACAGCAAAAAAACTGTTAAAAAAAAAACAAAAACAAAAACAAACTCCAACTAACTAACAAAAACAAAGGGATTATCAGGAGCCCAAACTTAAACTTAGGCTGTGAAGTGGTTTTCACCCTGAGCACAGACACCAATTCTGGTGATCCAGAGTTCCCCTTTCATAACCTCACAGGGCCAGGGGGAAAGCCGAAAAAGCCCCAACTGCTGAGTATAATAGGAGAGCCCCTGCACAAAGCTGGAACGTCAAAGGTCTACACCTTTAAAGAGTGACCATCAAATAAACCAGCCTTTCACCTCCTGCACATGCAGGGGATGGAGAGGTGTTAGTTATTTTATCTTGAGAGCAAACACCAGGTTTTTGGATCAGAGATCAGAGCAATTATTTACTTAACAGCAATGATAGTGTTGGTCCCGCAGGCTCCATTTTCCCTCTGAGGGGGGATGTGATAAGGGCAGATGTTCCCCTTGCATGTACAGAGGAGTCTGTCCTCCAGGAGGGGAATGCTGGAATTAGGAGTCTCAGTTTATGTGCTGCACAGCGGGCCCCCTACCCCCCTAGTGAGAGGGAAAGAGACCTTTGCTCTCTAACATAAACAAACGCTCTCTGGGATGAGAAGAAGGTCTCTAGGTATTTACAACCCTTTGAAATGCAGACAGATAGCTCCAGGAGAGATAAACTTGCAAGACTCCCCTGGGTTGTACTGTCTATAGCTAGTGTTTGCCATTTACTCGTACTTTGCCGGGAGTTTTCGCTCAAGTGCAAACATGAAAATATTCACCTGTTTCCCAGTAGGGGACAGATGGGCAAACTGCCTATTTTGAGCTCAGATGCTTACTGGGGGGGGGGGGGGGGGGATGCCCACTGAGCATTCATAAGCACAATATGGCCTCATTTAGACTGAATTACCTGGATGGTAATAATAAATTAAATTAGACCATTGATGATTTAATAGTTGGTTATGCATAGCTCAAGACAGAACTGAAAAATAAATCAGTATGCAGCAAAGGGACACAAAGAGATGAAAATAAGAAAATGAAGTTAATAGGTGCAGAAAAAAGAGTGAAAAGATCTATCATGAGTCTAATTGGAGTCCCAAGAGCAGAAAAGAGAGATGATGAAGGAGAGGCAATTTTTGAAGAAAAATGCCTCCAGAATTGATGAGAGACTCCAATCCTCAGATTTCAAAAGACCAATAAATTCCAAGCAGGTTAAGTTAAAAGACATACACTCCTAAGTGCATCATACTGTATATTAAAAGCAGCAAGTGAAAAAGACATACTACCCTCAAAAGAACACCCAAGTTACTAGACCAAGAAGTCAATTGATCTTTTTAAATGGAGATGTAATTTACATAGCATAACATTCACTCTTTTAAAGTATACAATTCAGGGATTTTAAGTTTCCTCCCAAGGTTGTAACATAGCTATCATCACCACATACGTCCAAAACATCTTAATTACCCCAAAAGGAAATCTCATACCCATTAGCAGTTTCTCTCCATCCCACCCCCTTCCTCCCACCACTGGCAGCCAACAATCTAATTTCTGTCTCTATGGATTTATTTTTGACATTTCATATAAATGGAATCATATAATATGTGACCCTATGTGTCTGGTTTATTTTACTTAGCATAATGTTTTCAGGGTTTATTCTTGTTGTAGCATGCATTAGTACCGTGTTCCTTTGTGTGGCTGAATAATAGTCCCTTGAAGGGATACATCACATTTTGTTTGCCCATTCATCACTTGATGAACATGCGGGCTGTTTCTGCTTGTTGGCTATTATGAATGATACTGTTATGAACAGTCATGTACAAGTTTTTGTGTGAGAACGAGTGTTTTCAGTTCTCTTGTTATAGGCCTAAAAGTGGAATTGCTAGGTCATGTGGTAACTCTGTTTAGGTTTTTAATGCACCACCAAACTGCTTTCCATGTTTCCAAGTGGCTGCACCATTTTACAATCCCAGCAGCAATGCATGAGGGTTTTGATTCCCGCACATCCCCACCAACCCTTGTCATTGTTCATGTTTCCGATTACAGCCATTGTAGTGAGTGTGAAATAGTATTTCACTGTGACTTTGATTTGCATCCTCTAACAACTAATGACATTCAGTATGTTTTACATTCTTATTGTTTATTCCTCTTCTTTGGATAAAGATCTATTTGAATACTTTGTTTATTTTTTAATTGGATTGTCATTATATTGTTGAGTTACGAGAGTTCTTGATATATTCTTGATACTAAGTTCTTATTAGATATGTGATTTTTAAATATTTTCTCCCATTTTGTAGATTGTTTTTTCAATTTCTTGATCGTACCCAATTTTTTTGAACCACGGAATACCAATTCAGAAAAAAAAAAAGTTTTAAATTGTTTTAGTCTTCTCCTGATTTGCTGGTGTCCTCTTTTCTTCAGCCTTCACTGGGTAAATCTTTATGGTGGATGCACAGTGACATACTACAGTAATGGTAATCTTGAGCTGGTCATTTCTTCAACACAAGTCTTGGGGACTATAGAATTAATATCTGTAGATGACCACTTAAGAGTGGTTAGTAAGAGAAAGCAAGTAGCAGTTTAGATTTTTATTGCAGGGGTGCACATACCTGTTGAGACAGGTTGGTAAAATGACTGATGGTTTTACCCTGGGGTGGGGATCCATACTGACTATATGTGGATGCTTGCTCGGGGATTCAACCTGTCATCTTTTTTAAAAATTCACTTCACCGGGTAAGTAAGAGACAGAATACAGTGATCCTTTCATTTCCATTCACACAGATTGAGAAATTCCCTTTGTGTCCCTTCTATTTCCTCATACAGCCTCTTCTTTCCATGCCATCCCCACCCCCTCTTACGGACTGCCGAGTCTCAGGGATCTGGCCAGTCAGGATCTCCCATCTCACCTTGGCTTCCTTCCGCGGCTATGCCTGTCCCCCTTGTTTATCACGATCATCAGTAGCTGCCTCCTAACTCACTCCCTTGCTGCAGTCTCTCAGTGTCTCATTGCTGCCCTAGAGTCCCTCCAAAAGCATCTTGTCATTTATACCCTGAGAACCCAACAAAAAGGTCTAGGGTCTTTTTGTCTTTATAAATATTTGGCCTCATTACATATTCTGTTGAAAGAATATGTAAACGAACACATCACTTCTCTACACAAAGTTCTTCACTGGCTCCCCACTACCTTTCACGTGATGTCAGAAAGACTTGGCATGGCATCCAAAGTGCCTTCCAGATCTTGCCGTAGTCAACATTTCCTGCCCTATTCCCCAACATCCTCTTTTCTCTCAGACCCTGTCCGGGGGTACAGCACATCCACCGTGCCTTACTCAGTGACTCGTCACCCATGTCAACTCTGTATCTCTAGGCCTTTATTCACTTAACCTCACTTCGCAGAGTGTTCTTGATTTCTTTTTTTAAAGCTAATTGGGATTTTTCTTACCCTTCCAGGATAAGCTCCGGCATCTTCCTCCTCTGCAGATACGCTTCATGACACCTATTGCTCCCATGTGCTTTGTCTACTCGTCTCTGACAACGGTTACATTCCTCCAGGTTCCTTTCTGTCAAGCCAGATTCTGCCTAATTTGAATGTATCCCCTCAGGGCCTGGCTAATAAACATTTGTTGATTTGAGCTGAACTTTTATATGCAAGCTTAATTTTTGGTTATATCATCTGGGAAGAAAAATTAGGAGAAGTGGGTATAGATTCTAGAATGATGTTCTCTTGATTCCCAATTTTTGGAAATTTCAGATATTTCAGACCAAGCTGAAGCCCCTGCCTCATGGCACCCTTGTGCTGTTCCTCTCTTTCTCCTCTCCCCTTCCAGTCTCTGGCTCCTCTGCATGGCCGGTGGGTGTGGGGTCAGCCTCCTTCCACCTCTGGCTTGTTTGATGGTCTCACAAAGAAGGAGGAAGAAGACCCTTCCTGGGACTGTCCACATGATCCGGAATGTGATAGTTGTCCTGCTGTAGGCAGGTGAAGGAATGGGAAAGTGAAGCAGGTATCCAGGCCCCCTTTCCTCTGCTGTTCTATAGGGAAACTCCTGTGGGATACTGGGCTACTGTGACAGGAGATAACTCAGAGCAGGGCTCCTCCGTTAAAACTCGGAATGCTGCTCCAGCACCCCATCTTTCCCCTGCAGTTTCTGACAGTTGCTCATTGTTCTCCTTGACTTGGCGTGTCCTTCCCTCCACAGCCCTCCTGCTCTTCTGGCCAATACTTCTTTATTCTTCCAGGATTCAGTTAGCTGCCTCCTCAGTGTTCTATGGGCGCCCCATACTTGCCTTTACCGTAACTGCTACCCCTTCCACTGGAATTGCCTCAGTTGTAGACATCCTGCATCACCCCAGACGATACACACCTTAAGTACTGAGCACTTAGCATGTAGTAAGTGATCAATAAATATTTGATGAATGAATAAATGAAGCTGTTCCAGCTTACCCACCTGCCCTTGGGGATAACACTGTGTTTCCTGGTGAATATATAAGAAAGACCCCAAAGTAACCAGTATGTTAAAATGCGCCACTCATGGGATTTAAGCAGTTTTGTGTTTCCCAATGCCTCTGCTCATTCATTCATTATTCTTCCTTTGCCCCTGCATAAAAATGCGGGCAAACCCATGACTAGCTATCCTTGGGTCATACAAACCATAACACTTTAGCAATCAGAAAGTCAGCAGCCAAGTCCTATCTTTCCCAATGATGTACTAATCTGGTCCTCTCCATTTAAATTCCACTCCTACTTTCTGTGGTAAATGCCCACTATGGGGGCACCTGGGTGGCTCAGTATTAAGCATCTGCCTTCGGCTCAGGTCATGATCCCGGGGCACTGGGATCAAGCCCCACATCGGGCTCTTTGCTCAGGGGGAGCCTGCTTCTTCCTCTGCCCCTCCCCCTACTTGTGCGCACTGTCTCTCTCAAATAAATAAATAAAATCTTTAAAAAAATAATAACCCGTTATGTTTCGCCTGGAGTCCTGCAGTGGCCTTCTTACTGGCCTCCAAGTTGGCCTCTCTGACTTTTCTAAAGCACAGGTGAACTTCCTTCCACAAAAGTTTTCAAGGGCTCTCAACTGTCTATTGTTAAATTCAAATTCTTCACCCGGCATTCAAGAGTCTCCATGATCTAACATGAGCCCATTCTTCCAGTTTTATCTTCCATTGACCTCATGCAATCTGTGTTGCCACTAAATTGCTTAGCATTCCCTGAACATGCCTTTGCTCATGCTGTTCCATCAGTCTGGTTGCCTTGACCTCCGTTTTTCCCCATCAGGACCAACTCCACCCCTCAGGCTCAAATGCTACCTTCTCTTGGGGGCATTCCCTAGGTCCCCAGTTGGAATTACTAAATAATGTCTCAGGAATCCTGTGCCACTGTAGGACTTTCAAAAAGCCCAGTGCATGTCATTCCAACTTAACTCATAATTGTTAAATGCCTAATTGTATCAGATGCATTACTGATTGGCTGCTACAGGGTAAGGGCTTGGGGGGCATGGATTGGCAGGAAATGATCTGTGGATTGGTGAATTGTGAAGGCCTCCAGAAGAGATAGGACGTGATCCTCTCTTTTGGTGGGGTGGTGAGGGATATTCTGGGGATGGAGAGATGGGGGACAAATGCAGGACACAGAAGACACAGCAGGCTAAGAAAGTCTCCATTTCTCCTCATATCCACAGATTTCCTGCACCCCGGGGTCTCAGTAACAGCACTCAGTGGAGGAGGCGTCCCTGAAAACGTGATGGTCTGCTACACTCAGAGAAGCTGAAAATTAGGAATTTAACTTCAGACCTGTATGTCCTAAGTGAAGTAAAGGGCATTTTAAGATCAGAAATTTGGTAGCCTGGAGAAGGGGCTTGCCAAACGTCTTACTCTGTCTCCGGACTTCATGTCTTTAGATTATTTTAGGGTGATGAGATTTTGTAATATAACTGTGTGCCAAGATTGCTTCCAAGCTATAGTATGTAGGGGAAAGGAGCCCTACCTGGTTCAATGTAATGGAAGGTCCCAGCTGTGGAACTCGCGCAAGCATCTTTATGGGGCTCCAGAAGCAGCAAGTGCCCTCCGTCACCAGGTTGCACAGAACTTACTTCATCTCATGTTTTGCTTTATAATATTAAGAGTTCTGTATAGAGGTAGTGCCCTGTTAGACTGTTTGCTTCTCAAAGACAGGCACCCTAGTGGGTCTGCTTTGATGTGCACACAGATCATGCTTTGCACACTCACGTTTGGTGTTTGCTTATCGAATGGTCGTTCCGTTGTTTCGGCTGCCCTGCTGTTTGTGGTTGGTTAACTCAGCTGCCTGAAACTGAAGCCTAATTAGGGCATGGCCCCAAATTCAAGCCAGGTGTAGAGATTAGCATCCTGTTATTTCTGGACCCTTCAGGCAAAAGTGTATCAGCAATCAGTGATCAAATAGTGTGATAGGGATTCGGTGGAGTTATATCAAGTAAGGTTTTGCATTCAAGGATTGGATAGTCAAGTGTGGAAAATACAATGAGTGTATAAGTAGAATTTGTTATGCTGCAATGTGTTTTTATAATACAATTTAGCCCATACACCATTGATTTAAAAAAAGAGAGAATAGTGTCCATATCATTTCAAGTTGTGTTGGTTTGTATATAATTTTCCTAGGCAATGGGAACTGGATTGGTGGTAATAGAATTATAACTACAAGGCCTCCAAACTTCTACATAGCTCTGTTGCCATCCAGGCAAGAGGCCCTCACCAAATAATCTTTATTTGACTATGTTATCAGTAACATTGCATTTAGTTTTTTAATGGGCTAAGCAAGAAGGTCACTCATTAGAAAAGGCAAGTTTGTTCTTATGAGCCAATGCAAGACACAGAAAGATCTGAATTTAGTACAACTTTCAGCTCCCTCCCATCAGGCCCCTGGAGAGTGCCTTCCTTGACCACTCTCTAAAACCTAGCACTCCTACAACCTCTAACTGCTATGCTTGCACTGCCCCCCAAATTAGAACATTGGTTTATTTATGTGTTTATTGGTTGTCTCCACTACAACATGAGCTTCCTGTTACTCTTAGAATAATGCTGGACATAACAGGTGTTTCATACATATATTGTCTAATGAATGAATATATTCAAATTCTACCCTCTGGTACAAACACTTTGGAGAATGCTTTGGCAATGCCTTGTATAAATGAACGTATGCCTACCCTGCCACCCAGCAATTTTACTCCTAGGCATGCACCCATGTTGGAGTCTTCCAGTTCTTTCCCAATATCCTTTTCTCTCCTTCTTCCATGGAAATAGAATTTCTAGCTGGTCATATGACTGCCTGGAATAAAGACTTAATTTCTCTCCCTCCCTTGTAGCCAGGTGTGGCCAGATGATTTCTGGCCAATGAAATATAAGTAGAAATACTGTGTGACATTTCCCAGGAACCTTCCTTAATGGACAGATGATATGTATGCTTTGTATGTGCTTTTATATTCTTCCTTCATATCATTGGCTTAAATACAGGTGCCATTATCTTGGATCATGAGGATGAGAGCCACATTCTAGAAATGGCAGCACCATGAGCTGGAAGGAGGCTGGGCCTCTGGGGATTTAGGAGAGCAGCACGACTATATTAGCCATGTACCACATCCATCCGGACTTCACCTAAATACATTTCTATCTGGTTTAACAAGTTACTTTGAGTTTCTATCACTCATGGCTGAAACCAAGCCTAACTGAAATAATCCCTAGAGAAAACCTTGCACGTACACAAGAATATCCGTAACTCAACTGTTCATTACAGAAATAAACAAAAAACACCCAAATCCATCAATCATTAAATGGATAAATTTTTCCTGTAAAGTCATAAAATATACTTTATGGTAATGAAAGTGATCAAATGATAGCTATCTTCATCAATATAGATGAATCTCCAAAACACATTAAGCAAGATAAAATGGCTCAGAATACATATAGTATGATATGAAGTAGGATATAAAGTCCAAAAATATGCAAACTATATGTTCTTCAGGGATACTGTCTACACATAGGAAGTACATCTTCAAGACAAAAAGAGAATGATTAACACGAAGTTCAGGACAGTGACCATCTCTGTGAGGAGAAGGGTGGGGCACATGGAGGTCTTCAGAGGTACTACAATTTCTGTGAAACTCGAACTGTACATGGCTTGTGTGTTTCCTTATTGCTCTTTAAGTCAGACAAATAGACACACATACTTTTTTGAATTTAGAATATGTTTCTCAATAAAAAAAGATTCTACTCTGCCTTCTGGTGACACGTTATCCTTTGCTTGCTCACCTTCTTCCATGATAACAGCTATAAAACACCTGGGAAAACCATGAAAGATTGAAGCGGATATATTCACAACAAGCGTTCAGTGCATTGGTTGATGATGAGGACCAGTACTAAATGGCAAAGTTAGAAGAGCAAATGAATGCCTATGTAAAGCGAGTGACCTTACTCATTGCACATTAATTTCTATCAATTACTTCATCAAACTCCAGTTTTCTTCCATTTAAAGTTTAAATTCCTTCCTAACAGAAAACAAATTTACTAATTCAGCAAATTTTTAAGTTCCTACTGTGAGTTTTTACACTGTTCTCGGCACTGCAGACGCCAGCATGAACAGCATCTACATGTACAGACTCTAAAGTGCTTGATATAGTGCCTGGAGCATAATGAGAACCAAGAACAGTTACATCACTATCATATTGCTACCATATATATTTATCCTGAAAGCTTAGAGCTCTGAAGCAGGCTAGCATCAAAGCCTCAAGGCAGCCTCTCCCACCTTTCGAGGTTCATCTCTGTGAGCTTGTTTAAGTCTATGAACTCAAAACTCCCAGAATTTTAGTGACTTTAAACAAGAGTTTGTTTCTTGTTTATATCCATTCTGCTTTGGGTCGGAGCTGCTTTTCAGTGCAATCATCCTGCAGGTGTAGGCTCTGAATTTCAGGCATTTTGTGTTTGTGACACCTGATGTCAAGACTTGATTCCAATTCCACAGGGTACCTGCGTGGCTCAGTCGTTAAACGTCTGCCTTCGGCTCAGGTCATGATCCCAGGGTCCTGGGATTGAGCCCCGCATCGGGCTCCCTGCTCAGCAAGAAGCCTGCTTCTCCCTCTTCCACTCCCCTTGCTTGTGTTCCCTCTCTCACTGTGTCTCTTCCTGTCAAATAAATAAATAAAATCTTTTTTTTTTTTTTTTAAAGGACTTGATTCTACAATCACCACTGCGGGGGAGTGTAGCCTGAGAGTCTTCAATCATATTTCATTGGCTAAAGCAAGTTATATGGCTCCTTCTCACATCGAGGGTGTGGGAGAAGGGCAATTCTTTATGGGTCTAGAAGGAGTGGGTATCAAATACGTGTGAGTAGTGGCACAGCATAGCTGGTATAATTAGGTATTTCCAAGGGTTCTCATGTGCCATCCCCCACCTCTGTTTAAGCAGTCAAGTGACCCTACAAGGAAGTTATTAGTATTTCATTTGTCTAGATGAGAAAGTACACCTTACGTGCCTACGTTGGCTTTTGCCATAAGGGGTAGAGAAAGAACCAAGATCATTAGCGTGGGACCCAATCCAACCTCTTACAAAAAGAAATTAGGACACAGGGGTACAGAAGGAAGACCATGGAGAGACGCAGGGAGAAGACAGCGATCTATAAGCCAAGGAGAGAGGCCCCCGAAGAGACTGAACCTGCCTATAACTTGCACTTGGACGTCTGGGCTCCAGAACTGTTGAGAAAATTAATTCCTGTTTTTTAAGCCTCCCGGTCTGGGGTACTTTGTTATAGAAGCCTTAGCAAACCAATATACCTGGAATCTGGTAAACAAAGACTAAAACAAAATGTTAACCATTAATTTTAAGTATTCTGACAGTAGAATTCACTTCTACTGCATTACAACCCTTCACTTTAATACTTGGCACTATTTGAAACCACATTAACTTCTGAAATTTTAAATTATGGGAATCCCTTTCTCTGATCACAAGACCTAACCCTCTATGCTTTTTAAACTACTGGTCTTGTAGTTTATCCTCACTGGAGATTCAATGTCTTCATAAAATGGGAAGATCCAAGATGTCAACACCCACCTGGGTTGATCTTCTTCCCTACCCAGTTTGGACCCAATGGTCAAGGAAAACCTATTTTCACCATCTATTCTGTGTAACCCATTCTCTTTACCCTACCCCTTTGCAAATGGTTCCCAATTCTGGAGATACTCAACCATCTGCTTTCTTTGATTCTGTTCCCAGATTGTCAGATAAATGCCTAAGAAAATTTACCGTGTATCTTCACGCCAGATCTGCTTAAGCAATGTGGAATATGTAACAAATGCTCTTTTGGCTCAGCTTTCACACTGTCCTTTGTGATAGCTATTCTCACTTATTAGCTAACAATAATCTGTACAGGGGCACCTGGGTGGCTCAGTCGTTGAGCGTCTGCCTTCGGCTCAGGTCATGATCCCAGGGTCCTGGGAGCAAGCCCTGCATCAGGCTCCGTGCTCCGCAGGAAGCCTGCTTCTCCCTCTCCCACTCCCCCTGCTTGTGTTCCCTCTCTCTCTGTCTCCCTCTGTCAGATAAATAAATAAAAACCTTAAAAAACAAAACAAAACAAACAATAATCTGTACAGTTGAATGAGTATCTACCGAGAAGTCTGCAGAAAGCCAAATACTAGTGTGATTTGGTGCCCTATGTTAGGATCAACATATCCGTGATTCTCTTGGTCTTCCCCTCCTCTTGTTACCTCACAGTTATAAGATGGCTGCTAAAGCTCCAGAATTTATTTCCTTGCTTGTGGCAACACAAAGGGGAAAACTTTACACCTGGTACCATCTCTTTGTCTTACCAACTCAGTCCACCCTTAAATGTTAGGGTTTCTCCTGGCTCCATTCTTAGTTCTCTCATATCCTTGCCACACACATATGCTCTATCTGTGATCTCATCTAAGGCTTCTATGACCAGCCACACCATGCTGATGATTGTACAATCTCTGCTTCTGGTCTCATCTTCTTCGCTGAGCTCCAGCTCCTAATCTGCACTTGGATATCCATCATGTCTTTCCAAGGGAACATTATCAAAACAAGGTTATCTTTCCCTTTCTACTTCTATCTTCTCATATTCCCTGTTGGATGGTGTTGCCACTCTCCCTTCTCCTAGGCTAGACCCTCCCAAGGTCCCTCTTCAGCTCCCTGGCTCCACCCCTCACCAATACCAAGTAAGCCTCCAAATCCTGTCAGGGCGCCCTCCGATGGCTACAGTTGTGCCTCTCTCCCAGTTCCGCTTCAGCTCAGGTCCGCATCAACTTCCATCTCCCCACAAGCCTTCCCTTGTCCCCCATGTAATGAGGTGCTTGCAGGGGCAGTGCCAGCAGGCTGGCTGAGAGTGCAGAGTGGCAGCCCAAGTTCATCCTGGTTGTGTCACCCCCCAGCCACACGACTCGGAGCAAGTTATTTAACCACTCTGTGCCTCAATTTTCTCACCTGAGAAATGGGGATGATATGACTTACCTCTTTGGCTACTATGGTGAAGACTGAATGAATTAATGCACTCCACGCATTTTGAAGAGAAGACCTCTAATGGTCTCTTCGCTGGATATTAACGTTCCCCCTTTCCCAGGTGGAGAGGGGATGACAGAAAAGAAAGGGAATCATACTAGAGATACATTTCTTTAAAGTAACATAACTTTTTCAACATGTCAGTAGCATGAAACAGGGAAGAGGGTACCACGCTAGACTGAAAGACACTTAGGAGACATACAACCAAATGAAATGTGTGGCTCTTTTTTTGATCCTAATTTGAATAAAACAACCATAAAAAAGATAATCGAGGAATTTAAAAAACACCCTGATATTTCAAATATGATAACCTGCTGTGTGTTACGACGTCATACTTTGAATGAGATAATAGCATTTTGTTCTTTTTTTTTTTTGGAAGATATATCCTCAAATAGGTAAGCATGAAATGACATGATATCTGCTTGTGATTCGCAAGAGAAGGCAGTATGAAAAGATGAAACAATGTGACAGCCCTGACAATTCTGGAATTATTTTACTTTGCACTGTATTAAAATTTATTCTCAGTAAGAAAGTTAAAAGAGGGGGCCCCGGGGTGGCTCAGTCGGTTAAGTGTCTGCCTTCAGGTCAGGTCATGATCTCAGGGTCCTGGGATCGAGCCCCACATCGGGCTCCCTGCTCAGAGGGGAGTCTGCTTCTCCCCCTGCTTGTCTGCTCTCTCTCTCTCTGACAAATTAATAAAAAAAATCTTTAAAAAGAAGAAAATTAAAACAAAAACAAAAGCAACATCTCTCCCTCAACTAGCTCAGCCCCAGTAATAGAGATCTCAGTCCAAAGACGGAGGTAATATATGCAGGCGCTGTTTCTTTGAAAGTTCCTGGTCTCTGCAGAGCTCCGGAGCTTCGGAAACGGCAGATAAATAAATACATGTGTCCTTATGACTAAGCCTCACTCCAAATGTTCCCCTTGAGCTCAAATTCTTCCTTCAGACTCTAACAGCATGGACATTTTAGAAGAGAAAAGTAGCCCTACAAAACACTTAACATGCTGGGCTTGGTTGCTGGCACACACTAAGAGTGAACCAGGAAATTTCTAGCGTAGCTTGGACCTCTCTCCAGAGGGTGACCTCTCCATTTCTCCTTAGAATATAGAAATTATGTCAAATCCAGAAGAAAAATAATTTGGGGGGGGGGGATGTGACCCACAGCAGGTCATGGCTGCCTAGTGTTTCTTCCAAAACAGATAGGTAAAAGCAATATATATTTTTTTTCTTTCTGGAGCTCCTCTGTGCTACTCGACAATCAGCCAGGTGCAGGGATGACTTCATTGCCATCTATCTGTTTTTGTGGGAGCTGGGGAGGTTCAGGGCCGGCACAGCTAAGAGGGTAACAATTTTCATGAGGAAAAGGTCACCCCTACGTGGCTCTTAGCAGGGCTGATCTTCTCCCGATCACTGTGTTACTGCTTTACAGAGGAAATTAAAACCAAGAAGTACTATATTCTCTGTGTTGCTGATAATAAGCTTTTCATATATGCAGAGCTAGAGATATACTATGGCAACTTGTTTATGATGAATTAACTGAATGCAGTTGCTCACGCATATAAACCCATATACACTCATGTGAAGTCAGTGATGTGTGTGAACCCCTGCGCATTAAATTTATTTCAACAAGCTTTTCTTGAATACCAATGAGTGCTGGGTATTATCTTATTTTTTTTTTAAGATTTTATTTATTTATTCATGAGAGACAGAGAGAGAGAGAGAGAAGCAGAGGGAGAAGCAGGCTCCCCGCTGAGCAGGGAGCCTGATGCGGGACTCGATCCCAGGACCCTGGGATCATGACTTGAGCCGAAGGCAGACGCTTAACCATCTGAGCCACCCAGGCACACTGCTGGGTATTATCTTAAACACAGAGGAGGCCGACCTGATCCCTGGCCTCAGAGAGCTGGATGTCTGGCCTTACTCCTATTCTTTGAAGGTCAGTGCCACAGAATATTGTGAAATTCAAGCTCACTCTTTCCCTAAGGGACACACACTGTGCCCTGCCCCCCACCCAGTTCTGCTTAGTGACATATATTTTATCCCCCACTGATATGTGTATTGACAGGTGATCCTGGCCTAGATCAAAGAATCATCTGGAAGATTTCCCAAAGTTTTTTAATGGAAGACCAGGCCTGAAAACAGTGCTCTGTTGATCTAATACACACTATTCTTTCTCTTAGAGATCCACATTCCCCATTAGTGCATTCATGTCTCCCAGACTTTGCAATAAAGAAACCTAGTCTATCTAGTATTTCCCAGACTCGCTTACCCTCCGAACCCTTTCATCCAATAACCCTTCCATTTGTGTTTCATGGAACATACTTTGGGAGATGTCAATCCAGAGACATCTTAAACCAGGAAAATAGTTAACACCTCGTGAATTAAACAGAATAGGAATGTGTCTAAGTGGAAACTATTTTAGCAGCTGTCTTTGACTTTTGACTTACTTAAAGCTAAAATCTAAGACACTGAAAATCTTATAAGATCTATTTCATAGGCTTCTTGTTATTTAGCTTTTTTCAAGTAGAATATAATCTCATGCTTGGCTTCCCTGAAGCTCTCTTTCAAAATGAATTGAATGTTAATAAGAGCTGAGAGGGGTATCAAGCGGGGCCACTGTGTTGTACCATTTTGGGGGTTGGAGGGGGTGTGGCGGTGATGGTTACTATTCACATATTGCAGTGTGAATGTGCTCCCTGGATGTGTGTCACACACACAGCCTGAAGTTTTCCTATTTCGATGACAGGATGCAGAGGGAGTCATATATGATTGATCAAGGCATCAAAACCGCACCCCAGCTACACAAGAATTGAGGTATTGAGTAAAAAGGGAATGTCCTCTTAACAAAAAGTTAAAAAAAAACAAAAACCAAAACCTAACAGCAAAAGAGTAATTGATCTCTCCTGTCTCACCTAGAGGTAAACTTTCCTCTGCCCCAAATCACCCTGGGTTGATATCGTCTTTGGATGCACGGCATGAAGAACTGGTTCACCAGCATTTTTTCCACGACCTTCTTTCTTCCTCCTCCTGAGGAACATTATGTCTGTGTTTTTTCCGGCCACTCACCCTGCTTACAAACCAGTTTGCTTCATTGCCGGCCATGTCCTCCTCACACAAACACGTGTCTCCTTTACCCCAGATCCTTTTCTGTCTCTTACCTAATTATACCATGAATTTCTCTCTCTCCAGACTTGTCATGAGTGCAAAAATGGCCCTAATTACAAATGATGGGCATAAGGATACTCTAATGCCACTCTTACAGCTAGGAAGAAGAGAGCCATAAGTGTTCGGGGAAAATGAAGACATTTTAATAACAGTGCCGTCACTTTCAAAGTCCTTCAAAGTCCTCAGAAGTCTCCTTCAAAATCTCCCAGAAGTTTCTGTCTACCTCTTTATCTTTCTCTAATCATGCCTGTCATACTTCAAGTAGCTTTGTACAAGATAAGTAAATTCAAGTATTCCTCAATACCGTTTGATCTCTGGGAAGGACTTTGGAGATACTTCATACTGAGGAACTGAAGACTCAGAGAAGTAGAGTTACTTGCTGCAGGACACACAGCTATCAGATGAAGGATAACAGAATATGCTACCCCAGAGATGCCCCTTCAGCATAAGGATTATTGATTATTATTGTTGAAGGCAACTGAGAAGCAGCAAATGGAAGAAAAGCTCTTTGCCTTCTCCCCAGTTGCCTAAAAGCAGGACATACATCTACAAAGATGCCCCCCCCCCACCAGGAAGGACGAAGGTTAATTCCTGGAGACAAATTTTGACCCTTATCAATAAGAGAAGGCTCGACACAACAAAACTCTTTTTTTACCTTGCTTTTCCTGATAACCTCTCCATAACTGGTATCCCCTACACTTTTCTTTCATCTTTAGCTGAAGATAGTATTTGAGCCAAGATTCTAAGCCACCTCAGAGAGTTATTTATTTTTCCATGGATATGTACACATGAGAGATTTACATGAAGTAGACATGTTAATAAACTGTTTTTCTCTTGTTAATAGATCTTTTATTACAGGGGTCCCAGCCAAGAACTCAGAAAGGTAGAGGGAAAATTATTTTTTCCCCCACTACAGCAGTGACAGGGGACTTGAACTAGGCCTCCTTTCTCTCCTCTGAGTGCTCTTTCTAGCACCTCATGCTTTCTTCTCAAACCCCAGCGCCTAATTTTTCTGTCTCGTTTAGTAATACTGGTGGCCAACAGAGAGTGTGAAGGAGCAATCCCCACGGGGAAGGGTTAAGTGTCAGAGTGCAGTTGGGGCATGGGGTGATGTGCCCGCCTGTACCACCAACGCCCCATCAGAAAAGTTGTTGCCATTGTCCAGAGACCAAATTCTTAGTTTCCCTGGACACACACACTGTACCAGGAGTCCACTCTTGGCAGCAGTTTTTGGGGGGCATAAAGACCAGGAGCCTCAGAAAGACCTGGGCTTGAATCTAAGGTTGGGCACTTACAAGAGGTACTAGGTTGAAGAGCATCCCCCCAAAACTCATGATCACTCCAAACCTGTGAATGTTTCCTTGGAAACATTGGAAGTAGGGCCTTTGCAGATACAATCAAATTAAGATGAGGTCGTATTGGATTAGGTTGGGCTCTAATCCAATGACTGGTGTCTTTAGAAGGAGAGATAAATTTGGACACAGAGACCCAGAAGGGAAAGATGACCATGTGAAAACAGAGGCAGAGATTGGAGTTCGGCTGCTGTAAACCAAGGAGCACCAAGGATTGTCTGCAACCACCAGAAGCTGGAACGAGCGAGGAAGGAGTGGTCCCTAGAGCCTTCACAGAGAACACGGCCCTGCTGATGCCTTGGTTTTCCACTTCTAGCTTCCAAAACTGTGAGATAATCAATTCCTGCTGTTTTCAGCCACCCAGTTTGTGGTCCTTGTTTTACAGTAATTTTCGTACTGAAATGAACACAAGCTATGTGATCAAAACTTAGCTCTGAGCCTTAGTTTCTTCCTCTAGGAAATGGGAATAAAAGCAGGGATCTATTATAGGGTTCTCTAAAGCCTCTGGTTCAATCAGTGTGAATTCTCTTCCAGGAAATGCAGAGGGAAGCGGTGCCCACAGCAACCCTGCGTGGGTCTCTAGGCTACCGACAGGGCTTTCTGAACATCCAGCAACTCCTGAGAAAATTAGCTCTGGTCTGTTGGGGTGAGCATTGTCCCCTTTTCACTGCCCTGGCTCCCTTCTGGCTCTTTCTTTCTAGACAGAGAAAACCATCTGGGGGCACCAGTGGTTCTTGGAAGTGGGACCGATTTTAGCTGGTGATGTGAATGGATTGCTGCCCACAGGAGAGCTGTGGGCTGACGTCAGAGACGGCTGGGCACTAATTAAGGGGTTGCTGTGTTTACAGGAAGAGGGAAAATGAACGTCAAAACTGTAGTGCTCTAGCTGCTGCTTCACAGGGTGGAGGCCACAACCATGACGCCTTTTCTCTGAGAGGGTGGCAGGTCCGACTGCTCGGGGCCACCCAGGTTCCTCACGTGGCAATGGCAAGCCAGGTCTGGTGCCGGGGGTGGGGGTGGGGTCTCTCTTGCTCTCTCTATTCTCACTGCCCGTCATCTTTTCCCCCACTGGTACTCTGTTACAGACAGGGGAAAAATAAGGGAGGAAAGTTAATTGAAACATTTATAAAGGAGCCACGTTTCCAATCTCTTGCCCGGCTGCTCATGATCTCCTGCGATCCTGCTGTCGGTATTTGGAACTGATAAATCTTTCTAGACAAGTCCTAAGAGGCTGCTTAGATGTGGAAGGCCAGGAAATTAAACAGCCTTGGGAGGGGGGCTGTCAGCCTGTACTCCCACCGTGCCCCCATGCCAGGCGGTGGCTACGGCAGGAGAAAGCAGATGAAGGAGCAGAGCGGGAAGTGGGAAGGGGCCATTTGGCCTTCCCATCATTGCCAAAGACCCAGAGAGACCCCATCTAAGACTGACAGCTGCACAATAGGAATTGATTGCCCAGCGTGCCTGGTCTAAAGTTGGCTATAAATCAAAGCCTCATGCCTTCTGCCAGATTCTCAGCCAGGAGTTTATCATCTAGAAGGGTCAAAAAGACAGAGCCCCCGCCCCCACACCACAATCCTGACCAGTGGTTCCTAAATCTGGAAGACTTTTGTGGCACTGAGCCTCTGAATATCCAACACAGAGCCCCAGGTTCAAAGGGATATGGGGACAAGAGAGGTGGAAATGGTGCTCGAGGGGTAGAAGGTGGCACCCCAGGGAAGAGTGGCCCCCAACAGGGCACAGTCCTGGGAAAGGGGCTCTGGTCAGAAAAGCAATCGGGCAGCCTATTTGGATCCAGTTGAATCACACTAAAAAAATTAACTGCAGAAATGTTTCCAAAAATGTTTCCACTTTTTTTTCTTCCCATGGGAGGACTAAAATCTCAAGAATTAAAACGATAACTGTTATAGGTACCACTTACTACACACTATCACATGCCTTCAAGTCCATACATTTCCTATATTCCTGATAGTAACTCTGCAATGCAGGTGTTATTGTTCCCACTGAGTAGACGAGGAAACTGAGGCTCAGAGATGCTAATTAAGGTGTCTGAGATCACACAGTGAGTAAGTGGATGAGCCTGGAATTAAGTCAGTCTGATTCCGTGGTCCATGATCTTTCTCTTCTCTTGGTGTTCCAGTTACCTAACACTGTATAACAAGCCATCCTGGAAAATCAGTGGAGTCAACAACCATTTTAGCATGTTCATGATTCTCTGGATAAGGATTAGGGACAGCTCATTTTTGCTCCATAATGACTAGGGTTTCAGCTGGGGTGGCTCAAGACCTGGAGATTGCCGAGCTCTCCTGGGGCCCTATGTCTGGGGTTGCACTTTTGACTTTCCACTGGGTTCCTTGATTTTTCTCCACATCACAACCGTTGGTATCCAATAGGGTTTCTTCACTCACATATCTAGTACTTGGATTAGGGTGGCTGAAAAAGCATCCCTTTCTCCACCCAGCCTCTCCATGTGGCTAGTTCAGGCTTCCACATAGCATGGTGATCTCAGGATAGTCGAACTTTTTACATAACAATTGGCTTCTCCAAGATTGACAGGGAAGAGACAGGGATTGGAAGATGCTAGTTTCTGGAGTATTGAGCCTGGAAACTGGCACAGTATGACTTGCCATATTATACTGGCCACATGAGTCACAGAACCTGTCCAGATTCACTACTATCTCATTAGATGCTTTGTGAGCATCATCTCTATACTTGATACCAGCAGGCGTGCAACAGAGGAGCTCTTTCCCTTAAATTACACTGTTTTGGATGATAATGATAATGCCTCAATTTTGCTTAGCTTTTTAGATTTACAAAGAACTTCCAACTGGCTCTCTTATTTGAGCCTCACAATAAGATTTTGAGGCAAGCGAAGTGGGTCATATTATCCTCACTTTAAGAAAACTAAGCTTTCAGAGAGCAAAGAGGCTTATTCAAGGTATATGGTGGGTAAATTCCCAGCCCACCCAACTCCACACCACCCCCCCTTAACTACGTTGAGAGCTTTTCCTGCCATAGCCTCTGCCCCGTGAATGTGCTCTGATTTGTCATATACTATTATTCTGCAGCTTAAAAAAAAAAAAAAAAAAAGGAACATGTCCAGAGGGCTTTCAGAAATAATAGCTCTGTTAATAAAATACAGAGCTGGGAATGATAACTCCACTTTACTGATTATGATGAAGAAAGTTATGTGTTTTACCTTAACTAAAATTAAATATTTGTCTTTTATTGAGGTGAAATTCACATAACATAAAATTAACCATTTTAAAATGAACAATTCAGTGATATTTAGTATATTCACAATGTTGTACAAGCATCACCTCTACTTAGCTGCAAAGCATTTTCGCCATCCCCAGTGTATATACACCGTATGTAAAATGTATATATAATTTTGCCTTGTACTTGGAATCAAAATGCTTTGTAGGTAATTATTAATGCTAGGTTTTATTAAAATGAAAACCGCTCTGTCTTTGGACTCAGACTGACCTGGATTGAAATCACAGCCCTTCAATTTTTTAGCTGTGTGGGTTTCAGAAAGGCATTTAACTGAGCCTGTTTCCTCACTCCTCATAAATGGGAATAATGATGTCGACTTAGAAAGGAAATTGTGAGGACTGGTGAGATAATGGGCCTCAAGTACGTCTTACAGGGAATGATTCTTCGTGGTTGCTTAAACGGAGGTAGTTCTTATTCACAGTATTAATAACCAGAAAAGAGTTATAGGACCTTAAGGAAAACCATTATGACCCTCTGGGCCTCAGACTCCCAGATGGAAACAAAAGTGTGGGTCTAGACAATTTCTAAGCTCTGATATTTAAGGTGATAAAATATCTAACAGGTCAGTCTTCCTTCTCCATCTTTAAAAAGCCTCCTGCTGGGGCACATGGGTGGTTCAGTCTGTTGAACATCTGACTCTTGATTGTGGCTTGGGTCATGATCTCAGGGTCGTGAGATCAAACCCACACATCGGGCTTCAAGCTCAGTGGGGAGTCTGCTTGAGATTCTCTCTCTCCTTCTCCTTCTGCCCCTCCCCCCACCTCTCTCTCAAATAAATATACCTTTAAAAAGCCTCCTGCATATTATGCAGACATCAAAAAAACAAAAAACAAAAAATGAAATGTTGTCATTTGCAATGACGTGGACGGAACTAGAGGGTATTATGCTAAGCGAAATAAGTCAATCAGAGAAAGACAATGATCATATGATCTCACTGATATGAGGAATTTGAGAAACAAGACAGAGGATCATAGGGAAAGGGAGGGAAAAGTGAAATAAGATGAAACAAGAGAGGGAGACAAACCATAAGAGACTCTTAATCTCAGGAAAACAAACTGAGCGTTGCTGGAGTGGAGGGGGGTGGGAGGGATGGGGTGGCTGGGTGATGGACATTGGGGAGGGTATGTGCTATGGTGAGTGCTGTGAATTGTGTAAGACTGATGAATCACAGACCTGTACCTCTGAAACGAGTAATACATTATATGTTAAAAAAAAAAAAAAGATAGTAGGAAGGGAAAAATGAAGGGGGGGAATCGGAGGGGGAGATGAACCATGAGAGACTATGGACGCTGAGAAACAGCCTGAGGGTTTTAGAGGGGAGGGGGGTGGGGGGATGGGTTAGCCTGGTGATGGGTATTAAAGAAGGCACGTTCTGCATGGAGCACTGGGTGTTATATGCAAACAATGAATCACAGAACACTACATCAAAAACTAATGAGGTAATGTATGGTGACTAACATAATAAAATAAAATTAAAAAAAATAAAAAGCCTCCTGCCACTTTCCTCTTCTCCCCAACCCCTGACAAACACACATGTGCACACACACATACACACCCCATACATACGTACACAAGATTAATTTATCTTCTTAGACAGATTAGAACTTTAATTTTTTGACAGCTTTGAGGTATGCTTGACATACAATAAAATGCACATAGTTTAAGTGTACAGTTTGATAAGTTTGAGATATGTATATGTCCACGAAGTTTTCACTACGATCAGGATGATGATGTATTACTACCACCCTCAAAAGTTTCCTGTTGCCCCTTTGTAATCATCTCTCACATGCCTCCCCACCTCCTAACTATTTGATGTTTGAGATGTCCCCATACTTGGTATTTCTGTTATCCAGAATGTGCAGACACACAGATTCCCTTGGGTCAGGGACTATGTGTGTTTTGCTCATTATTGTATCCCAGCAACTGGTAGAACACTAGAAAACAGGAGATGCTCAACAAATATTTGTTAAATGAATGAATAAGCCCTTTGTTCCTTTCTTTCTAATGCAGAGATACTTAAGCTTTTTTCTCTGAGTGCGATGGTGATCGATGCCAAGGTAGAGAGAGCTCTGGGGGCTGGAGTGGCTGGGAGCGTTTCACAGGGGAAGGAAATTGCTTTGAGGCTCCACTGATGAAAAGGGGTTGTTGAGGGAGGCACAGCTAATGGCTTGAACACTGGCCAGGAAATAATCTGGGAGGATGAGAAAGTAAGGAGTGGATTGGAGACAAAGCAGTGACTGACATGATTGACAAATGACAAGAATCAAGCTCCCTGGAGCTATGGGAAACCGGAGCCTTTGTGAAACAGAAAAACAAAAATAAAAACAAAGCAGGAACTGCTGGTACCTTGGCTGAGAATCAGGAGATGTAAAAGTTGGCATAGATGTTCAGGATTAGACAAATACCCTCCTGATGCAAATTAAAAGATGAACTCCATAGAAATGAAATACATTTCTCCAGCTCCCACAGTAGATTAGTAGGAGAACTGGGAAGAGTCCAAGTTTCTTATTCTCTACCAGCTTTATTCATTCATCTTTTAATATTGATTTCTTTACTTAATTTATTGACCTCCTGCAATATGCAAGCACTGTGCTAGCACTGGGATTACAGGGACCAAAAAAAAAAAAAAAAATCTAGTTCCTGGCCTCAGGGAGCTTATAGTCTAATGGAAAAGATCAAAATGATGCAATGTGAGAAGAATTTGACCTGCTGATCATGGCTTTGAAGAGGAAGAGTCTAAGAGCTAAAGAATTTGGCCAGCCTCTAGAAGTGGGAGAGGGTGAGGAAATATTTTTTCTAAAGCCTCCAGAAAAGAATGTAGCCTGCTGACACCTTGATTTCAGCCCAGTGAGGTCCATTTTGAACTTGTGAATTACTCAACTGTAAGAGAATAAACCCATGTAGGGGCGCCTGGGTGGCTCAGTCATTAAGCGTCTGCCTTTGGCTCAGGTCATGATCCCAGGGTCCTGGGATCAAGCCCCGCATCGGGCTCCTTGCTCCACGGGAAGCCTGCTTCTCCCTCTCCCACTCCCCCTGCTTGTGTTCCCTCTCTCGCTGTGTCTCTGTCAAATAAATAAATAAAATCTTTAAAAAAAGAGAGAGAGAATAAACCTATGTAGTTTTAAGCCACCAAGTTTGTGGTCATGTGTTACAGCTGCTGTAGAAAATTAATGCAACCCCTTTCTAGCTATGGAGCCTTAGAGTTAGGTACTTAAATTCTCTGAACAACAGTTTCCTCAATACATAATAATGATAGTCCTTAGCCCTTGGCTTATTAAAGAATAAATGAAAGAATCAAAATAAAGTAAGTAGAGTAAAGCCTGGTGTTATAAACTGAATTGTGTCCCCCCGCCCCATTCATATATTGAAGCCCTACCCCTTACCTAAGAATGTGACTGCATTTGGAGATAGTACCTTTATTTTTATTTTTATTTTTTTAAGGCTTATTTATTTGAGAGAGAGAGCATGAGAGGGGGTGAGGGGCAGGGGGAGAGGGAGAAGCGGACTCCCTGCTGCTCATGGAGCCCTACCCGTGGGACTCGATCCCCGGACCCCAAGATCATGACCTGAGCCAAGGCAGAGGCTTAATCGACTAAGCCACCCAGGCGCCCCTGGAGATAGCGCCTTTAAAGAGGTGATTATGTTAAAATAAGGCCAATAGGATGGACCCTAATCCAATCTGACAGGCACTCTTATAAGAGGAGGAAATTTGGACACACAGAGAGACGTCAAGGGTGTGTGCGCAGAGGAAGGACCATGTGAGGACACAGAGGGTGGCCATCTGAAAGCCAAGGGGAGAGGTCAGGAGAGTCCAAACCTGCTGAATAGCTTGATCTCGGCTATCCAGCCTCCAGAACTGTGAGAAAACTATTGTTTCAGCCCCCCAGTCTATGGTACTTGTTACAGCCGCGCAAGCAGACACGGTGAGTATTCGTCTGCGCGGCAGACCTAGAATATTTGGGATTTGGTCTGCACCTGTTTCAGACATCCATCTTCTGATACAGTAGGAACAATTCAATCTCAGAAGATGTGCTGCTCATAAATGGACTCCTTTTGAGAGACACATTTAGGGTTGCTGGGCTGCAAAGAGAAGGGGGAGACTTCAGCCATCCATCCATGCATGTTCTCCTCTCTAACTACATACACTCAGAGGATCTAAAAACCATCTGGCAGATGAGGGCCCTGGCGGTTACCATGGTGAGGCAGAGTGGAGCCCGGAGACAGAAGCGTGTGTGTGTGTTGCCGCCTGACACTTGAGCCCAGGGAAATATCAGCCTGGCTTGTGTTCATTTTGGACAATATTTTTATCCATCTTTTTTTCCCCCATGAAGTCATTTAAAAAACATGCATGTCCAGTTCTGATCACTGGGGGTTTTCACCTACAGATGAAAAGCTCTTTGACAATAGGGACTGGAGAGTTTTCCCATTTTCCTCCCTCTTTCTGGGTCTCTCTCCTTCTTTCCTTCACCCCCCACCCTCCCCACAGCATTGAAACCCGTCTCTGTCACCGAGGTGATACTCAAAGAGTACTTGTCGGGTTGAGCTGAATTAATTAACCTTTGGGGAAACTCTGCTTTCATATTTGCTGCCAATTTCAAAAAGCACTGACAATTAATTTCAGTGGGAGGGTATAGTTCACGTGAGTGGCAGGCTCTGATATTTGGTTTAGAGCTGCAGCAGGATTAAGACATGTGAGCAGGGGACGGGGGCAATGCCAGGAGCTCAGTGCCCAGACAGGAATTGAGAGCAGGGACTCTGGACTTGGTTGGACCTAGGTTTGCATCCTGGGTCTGCAGCCAACTCCTTGTGTGATGTGCGGTCAGAGATTTCACTTCTCTAGCCTTTTTCTTTGTCCTCAAAATGGGGGTCCTGATCATACCTGCTTCATGGGGTTCTTTTGAGGCTGAATAGAAATGGTGCAGGTAAAGCCCTGTATCTGGGCAGGTACTCAACTGCTAATATTCTAGCTGTTATAGCACTATTACAGGTTTTCATTTGGGCTCTATCCCCAACTGCTCAAGTTTTGGCACTTGTTTCCTGATTTCTAACACTCTGGGAAATGTTCTTTCTCGCTAAGGTTATGTCTGATGGCAGGTGTGGACAGACCAGAGACCTGCACCTTCTCCCAGGCCACCTATCGGTTCCCTTCAATAATCACAGGGTGTCTGAGGCTTCCAGAGTCAGAGACATTTGGGGAAGGCAAAAGGCTGAGCCTGGAAGGGCCGGGCAGGGACCTGACAGCCAGGAGGGAACTGGCTCAGACTAGCCTGGTCCAGACTCAGGGAAGATACAGCCACCAGCAGGGCTGGCTGGGAAAGGTGGCCTCATTCACAGTCAGTGCCAGGCTCTGGAAGGAATCAGCCAGGGGGTGGAGAGTCCGGGACTGCTCAGAGAGCCAGCTACAGCATTGTGGAGACAGTGTCTTTGCCCCTCTGCAAGCTCAGCCCTGTTTCTCTCCTTCCTTTCCCTCCAAATTAAGCTCCCTGGTTTTGGCTTATGCAGAAGCTGAGAGCTGGGATCTGCTGGACTCTTTCATGTTCTGGCAGGTCTCCCGCTGCCTCAAAGCCCCAAGTGGAAGCTTCCACTCCCTCCCAGCCCTGCACTCTCCCCATCCTTGCACCTCCTGTCACCTCACCCAGTCACTATCCAGGTCACAGATGGGATCTTGGGGTGGGTGGAGGAAGCCATCAGTTAAAGGGTTTACTGGGTGCTTCAACCACCCAATAGCAAAATCTACCAGCATTTATTGTGTATTTACTATGTCAGGCATCTTGCCTGGTGCCTCATATGCTGAATGTCATTTAATGTGCCCTAGGGAGGTACTTCTTTTCATCCCCCATTTTGTGATTGAGGAAACAAGTCCATGTAACTTAGGGACATACTTGAGGTTTAATAGCAAAGCCAGGATTTGGACCTATCAACCTAGCTCCCAAGGGTAAGCTTTTCAGTGTGGAGAGGCAGAATGAGGAGAGCAGGGCTTGGGAGACATGTCAGTTTGTAATCTGGACCCACCACTTACTACGTGAGCAAACTTGGGAATTGATCTCTCTGTACGCCACTTTCCCATCTATAAAAATGGAGATGATAGTACCTCCTTCACAGAGCTGTTAAAGGATTGTACGGGTGAGTACATGTAAAGTGCTTAGATCAATGGCCAGCACATAGTAAGTACTCTGCACATTTGCTATTATAGTAAGCACATCAGGGTGCCTCTGTGTCTTGGTGACTTCCCTGTTAAGCTGCCTGAAATCTCTACATCAGAGAGAACCCGGAGCTTCCCCAGATCACAGGGCACTCACTGGGATGCCAGGTGCACTTTCTCCAATAATCCTGGCCAGGACCCAATGAGCCTTCACAGAGGGGAGGAGGAGGCCAGGGTAGAGGGATACTCTATCCTTTCTCTGATCCCTTTGCTGTTCTTCGCCCTCATACACACTTAATCCTGGCAAACTTTTTAATAATGAGAGGAGCTGAATTCCACAGACCTGGATTTGCACCATTTACAAGTTGTGTGACTTCAGACAAATTAGAAAACTTACACACCTCAGTTTCTTCATCTATAAACTAGGTACATGACAGAATGGAGGTCAACAAGAGGGAGAAGGGTCTGATGGGGGAAAGGTGGCCCCAAAGTCACTGCCTTCATAACAGATTTGCCCTAGGTGCCTTAAGAGCTCCTTAGTAGGGCGCCTGGGTGGCTCAGTTGGTTAAGCGACTGCCTTCAGCTCAGGTCATGATCCTGGAGTCCTGGGATCGAGTCCCACATCGGGCTCCCTGCTCAGCAGGAAGTCTGCTTCTCCCTCTGACCCTTCCCCCTCTCATGTGCTCTCTCTCTCTCTCTCTCTCTCTCATTCTCTCTCTCTCGAATAAATAAATAAATAAAATCTAAAAAAAAAAAAAAAAAAGAGCTCCTTAGTACCTGCAGGGGTTGAACTTCGGAATGACTCCTCACCTGTGGTCTCTTTGACTTCTCTGAATCCCAAACACTTCGGTCAAATTCCAGGTTCAGTGTTCAGCATCACTAATTATCAGGGAAATGCAAACCAAAGCCAAAATGGGCTGTTACCTCGCACCTGTTAGAATGGCTATTATACAAAAGAGAAGAAATAATTTAAGTTGGAATGTAAACTGGTGCAGCCATTGTGGAAAACAGTATGAAGCATCCTCAAAAAATTAAAAATAGAACTATCATGTATGATCCAGCAATTCTACTTCTGTGTATTTATTCAAAGGAAAGGAAAACACTAACTCAAAAAGATATCTGCACCCCACATGTTCATAGCTGCATTTTTTTTTAATGATAGCCAAGACCTGGAAACCACCTAAATGTCCATCAATGGATAAAGAAAATGTGATATGTGTGTGTATGTATGTATATATTTATACAGATATACAATATATAATATATAGATATATAACAAAATATTCAGCCATATAAAAAGGAAGAAATCCTACCATTTGTGACAATATGGATTGACTTGAGGGCATTATGCTAAGTAAAATAAGTCAGAGAAATACTGTGTGATCTCACTTATATATGGAATCTAAAAACAAACAAATAAACAAACAAACAGAAAACCAATAAAATCAAACTCATAGATACAGAGAAGAGACTGATGGTTGCCAGGGGCAGGGTGGAGGGGAGGGGGATGGGTGAAATGGGTGAAGGTGGTCAAAAGGTACAAACTTCCAGCTATAAATAAATAAGTCCTGCAGATGTAATGTATAGCACGGTGACTACAGTTAATAATACTGTGCTGTATATTTGAAAGCTGCTAAGAGAATAGATCATTTTTTAAAAAAAGAAAAATTCAAGGTTCAGAAGAATGGGTGATTGTAGCTTTGAATTTATCATAGATGCAAACTCAGAAAGCTGCTTATCAGAGGTGTGAAGATGGAGAATTTCTGGCCCCTGTGGCTCGATTCTCTTTAAGAGAAATTTTGACTCTAATGAGAGACAAAGAAAGACACTATCTAAAGGAAACAATCCAACAAGAAGATATAACAATTGTAAATATTTATACATCCAACATGGGAGCACCCATAAAGCAGCTAATAACATAAAGGAAGTAACTGACAGTAGTACAGTAATAGTAGGGGACTTTAACACCCCCCTTACATCAATGGATAGATCATCCAAACAGAAAATCAGCAAGGAAATAGTGGCTTTAAGTGACACATTGGACCAGATAGATCTAACAAATATATTCAGAAACTTCCATCCTAAAACAGCAGAATACACGTTCTTTTCTGGTGCCCACAAATCATTCTCCAGAACAGATCACATATTAGGCCACAATAAGTCTCAACAAATTTAAAAAGACTGAAGTTATACCATGCATCTTTTCTGACCACAACACTATAAAACTAGAAATTAACCAAAATAAAGATCTGGAAAGAACACAAATATACGGAGGTTAAATAACATGCTACTAAATAATGAATGGGTCAACCAAGAAATCAAAGACAAAATAAAAAAATAGAGACAAATGAAAATGAAAACACAATGGTCCAAAATCTTTGGGATGCAGCAAAAGTGATTCTAAGAGGGAAGTTTATAGTAATATAGGCCTACCTCGAGAAACAAGAAAAATCTTGGGGTACCTGGGTGGCTCAGTTGGTTAAGCATCTGCCTTCAGCTCAGGTCATAGTCCCAGGATCCTGGGATTGTGCCCCGAGTTGGGCTCCCTGCTCAGTGTGGAGCACGCTTCTCCCTCTGCCCCTCCCCCATGCTTGTGTGCATGTGCTCTCTCTCTCTCTCTCAAATAAATAAATAAAATCTTTACCAAAAAAAAAAAATGAGAAAAATCTCAAACAACCTACCTTTACACCTAAAGAAGCTAGAAAAAGAACAGACAAAATCAAAACTGATAGAAGGAAGGAAATAATAAAGATTAGAGCAAAAGTAAATAAAATAAAAAGTAAAAAACAATAGAACAGATCAATGAAACCAGGAGCTAGTTCTTTGAAACAATCAACAAAATGGATAAATCTTTAGCAACCCTCATGAAAAGAGAGAGAAAGAAGTCAAAATCAGAAATGAATTTGGAGAAATAACAACCAACACCACAGAAATACAAGGTTATAAGAGAATATTATGAAAAATCATATGTCAACAAATTGGACAACCTTAAAGAAATGGATAAATTCCTAGAAACACAGAACCTCCCGAAACTGAATCAGGAAGAAACAGAAATTTTGAATAGATTGATTACAAGCAATGAAATTGAATCAGTAATCAAAAAACTCCCAACAAACAAAAGTCCAGAACCAGATGGCTTCACAGGTGAATGCTACCAAACATGTAAAGAAGAATTAATACCTATTCTTCTAAAACTATTACAAAAAACAGAAGAGAAAGAAAGCTTCCAAATTCATTCTATGAGGCCAACATTATTCAGAGACCCAAACCAAATAAAAACACCACAAAAAAAAAGGAGAGAGAGAGAGAAATTCAGGCCAATATCTCTAATGAACATAAATGTAAATATTCTCAACAAAATATTAGGAAACTGAATCCAACAATATATTAAAAAACCATTTATCATGATCAAGCGGGATTTATTCTTAGGATGCAAGGGTGGTTCAATATTTATAGATCAATCAACATGATACATCACATCAGCAAGAGAAAGGATTAAAACCATACAATCATTTCAATAGATGCAGAAAAAGCATTTGACAAAGTACAACATCCATTCATGATGAAAACCATCAACAAATGGAACATACCTCACCATAATAAAGGCCATCTACTAAAAACTCACAGTTAACATTGTACTCAATGGAGAAACTGAGAGCTTTTCCCCTAAGATCAGGAACAAGACTAGGATGTCCACTCTCTCCACTTTTATTCAACAAAGTACTGGAAGTCTGAGCCACAGCAATCAGACAAGAAAAAGAAATAAAAGGCATCCAAATTGGTAAAAAAGAAGTAAAATTTTCACTATTTGCAAATAACATGATACTATATACAGAAAATCCTAAAGACTCCACCAAAAAACTACTAGAATTGGTAAATGAATTCAGTAAGGTCTCAGGCTACAAAATCAATGTACAGAAATCTGTTGCATTTCTATACACTAATAATGAAACAGCAAAAAGAGAAATTAATAATCCCATTTACAATTGCACCAAAAATAATAAAATACCTAGGAATAAACTTAACCAAAGAGGTGAAAGACCTGTACTCTGAAAACTATAAAACACTGATGAAAGAAATTGAAGATGATCAAAATGAAAAGATGCTCATGGATTGGAAGAATATTGTTAAAATGTTTATACTACCCAAACACTGGAGACATATCTAGAAAAATGTTGCTATAGCTCATGTCAGAGAAATTACCGCCTGTGCTCTTTTCTAGGATGTTTATGGTTTCATGTCTTATATTTAGGTCCTTAATCCATTTTGATTTTGTTTTTGTGTATGGTGTAAGAAAACTGTCAAATTTCATTGCTTTGCATGTAGCTGTCCAGTCTTCCCAACACCATTTGTTGGAGATATTATAGTCAACTATATCTATATCTATATAACTACATACTCTACAGATTTAATGCAATCTCTATCAAAATACCAACAGCATTTTTCACAGAACTAGAACAAATAATCCTAAAATTTTTTATGGAACCACAAAAGACCCCAGACAGCCAAAGCAATCTGGAAAAAGAAGAACAAAACTGGAGGTGTCTCAATCACAGATTTCAAGATATACTACAAAGCTGTAATAAGCAAAATAGTATGGTACTGGCACAAAAATAGACACAGAGATCAATAGAACAGAAGAGAGAGGCCAGAAATAAGCACATGATTATATGATCAATTAATCTTTGACAAAGGAGACAAAATATACAATGGGAAAAAGTCTCTCCAACAAATGGTGTTGGACGCCAAACATTATCTTTTGTGGTAACTAGGAACCAGTTCAATGGTTGCTTGCTACTTTTTTTGTCCCCTCCCCCTATAATCTACCGCAGTGTCAGCAAGAATGATCTTCTTAGAATACAACTTAGATTATGGCACTCTTCTGCTTAAAAGTCCTTCAACCTGGGGCGTGTGGGTGGTGCAGTCAGTTAAACAACTGACTCTTGGTTTCAGCTCAGGTCATGATCTCAGGGTCTTGAGATCAAGCCCTGCATTGGGCTCCAGGCTCAGTGAGGAGTCTGCTAAAGTTTCTCTTTCCCTCTGCCTCTGCCCCTCCCTGCACGAGCTCTCTCTTTCTCTCTAAAATAAAGAAATAAATAAATATATTTTTAAAAAGTCCTCCAACCTTTCCACCGTATTCAGAAAACAATCCAAACTCCTTATCATGGTCTGCATCTTGCTACCTTTGCTGCTGCTGCAGCTGCTTGTCCATCCTCTCTCTGCTTTCTGCATCCCTAATACAGGACTTGTCTTTCATGTTCCCAGACAATTCAAGCTTCTGTCACCTCAGAATCTTTACACATACTGATGACTCTACCTGTGGTAGAGGTCCATCCACTCTTCACACGCAGGGCTCTTTCTTACACTATCGGTTTCTGCCTAAATGGTATCTCCCAGAAAGACCTAGTCCAACACCCCCGACACTGTGCAAAGTAGATCCCCCCAACTTCTCTATCTCTGTGCCTTGTTCATTTCTTTTAGAGGAGCACTTGTCACCATTTGTTATTGTTTTCTATGTGTGTGTGTGTGTGTGTGTTGCCAACAGACTAAAACCTCGATGAGCCAGAGACCATGTCTGTTCCTTATATCCCCAGTGCCTAGCAGAATGACTGCAGATACAGAGAAGGTGCCAGGTTTTCTTTCTTTTTTTTTTTTTTAATTAAAAAGCCTTCATTTTCTCAAACATGAATGAATATAATTTGTTTTACCTTTGGTTGAGCCTTACCACATATCTTTAAACTTGTTCTAAAAAATAAATGCATGAAAAAAATATTTATTGAGTCACCACTATGTGCAAAGCATTGAGCTAATAAACATGATACATCTTTTTGGAGTCAGAAAGACCTGGATACTACCAGCCACCTGTTGACTGACTGATGGGATCTTCATGTCTTTCCTGGAGATGTGGCTCAAAGGACAACCCTGTCATCCCGCAGGGAGCATCTGACAGAGACTCTTGCCCAAGGGTGAGAAACTGCCACAGCTTTCAAAACCCTCCCGAGCCCCAGGCAGACACTACAAATTGATCACGACACTCTTTGCTGCTAAGCCTGGCCTCTGCCTCAAAATCTTTATCAGCTACTGCTGTTTGATGAATGCTCTCATGAGAGACAAACCTATTTTTTCTCTCTGCCCAGCCCTCCCTGATTGTGCCCTGCAGCAAAGGGAACTCTGCTGCCCACGAGCAGCCCCGCAGCAGCCCCCCTGGCCCTCCATACCCAGTAGCGGCAGATCGCCCTGCAGAAGAATCCCTTCTTCTTTTGCCCGCCTCTGAGCCAACCTTCCAGGAGATTAATTGTTCCAGACCATCGACCATATCTTTTCCTTACTCTTAGTGCATGCACTTTTTTATGGGGTCTTAACATGTCATCATGTCTTTATATTCCTCGGCGCTGTTTCAAATCTCTACATTTGACCCATGTGGAAATAAGCTGCTGGAGTAAATTATCTGGTATAGTTAGGGAGAACTCAAGATTTGGAACCAAGATGGGAGTCCCTGACTCATCCTGTCCCACTGTGCAACTATCTGCAAATCATCCCTGTACTTTAGTTCTCACGTTTACCAAGTGAGAACACTAATATCTGTCCTTCCAACACTCTATGTTTCATGGGTAACATTAGTGTAACATATAATGTTACGAGGTACTATAAATGAGCAACATTTGAAAAGTTACAACTCTCAAGTGTTCAATAGCAGTGTGTGGTTATTTCTTGCTTCTACCCAAAAGATCTCCCCCTTTTTTCAAGGGTGGCTGAATAAACAGGGCAGCTTTTCAGAGAAGCAGGCATAGCATACATTCCATTATGCTAATGTACATTCACTTAGAATGTAAAGTTCCAGCCACTGGCCTTGAGGTGTTAATGAGTTGCCACTTAGAAGGGCCAGGAAGCAAATTAAGTGTGCAGTATATGTATAAAGCCTCAGAACTGCCAACTCTCTACCTGACTGGAAGCTGAGCTGCTCAGGTCCTCGGCCTCTGTCTCTCATTGCTCAGTTCAGAAGCTTCAGCTGCCACATTCAGTCCACGTGCATAATACAGTGGCGAATGGAGTTGATGCGTCCAGGATTTGGTTTCTACAGCAGAGGGATGGAGGTGGCTTGGTTGCAAAAAAGGGAAGGATGCCTACTTCCTTCTCACTGGGAAACAGGCTTTAAAAACTTCCTGATGAGTGTCTTTGCCAGTGTACAGAAAAGAGTTTGGGGAAAAACAAAAAAAAAAGAACATTTCCTGGAATGTTATAAACATTAAAAAGGTGAAGTAATAAGGGTAGAATTGTACCCCTGAAACTAATATATAACACTACATGTTAACTACCTGGAATTAAAATAAAAACTTAAGTAAGAAAACTGATGGCAATGTCACATAGAATACCTGCTAAGCACAAGACACTGTCTCAACGCCTACACCTAGTCTTTTTAAAATTTAATTTCAAATTGGGGCACCTGGGTGGCTCAGTCAGTTAGGCATCTGACTCCTGATTTCGGCTCTCGTCTTGATCTCAGGGTCATGAGTTCAAGTCCCACTTTGGGCTTCACACTGGGCATGCTTAAGAAAAATTAATTTCAAATAAAAAAAACCTGGATATGTACATGGTTTTAACAGTTAATTAGTTTCACAGAGTTTGTTAAAGGAACATCAGCCAGCCCATCATACTCACGCCACTTCCACAAATTGTTCCTATCACCCAGAGACAACTGCTCTGAACCTTTCAGCAGTTTCTTTGGCTAATTATCTCCACACTTCTTAATAACATGCTTACACTACTATTTCTCTATTTTAGACCCTATGTCTTGACTTCTTGCTGTGGAAGGTGAGGATTCAGTGCTCTTATCCCCTCCTGGAGAACACGCATGCACCCAGGCGCACGCATGAATACACACACACACACACACACACACACACCATGTGCCATAAACTTTGCTTCCCCTATCCTCTTGAAATATTCATATCATAATATCTGGTGACATTAAAATAACCAAGTAAATTTTATTCACAGGTGAGTCATAAGGTATGCATTTTTCTTGTGTACTCTGTGGCTTGTTATCTGCCAACTCTTTTGAACCTTTCACTTTTGTTATTTAATTTTTAGATGTCCACGTGCTCTTTTTTGTTTTATGAATAGTCCTTGAAAAATAATGTAAAACATGTAAAAACATGTTCTTAGTTGTGGGTACAAGAGAGTCTCGTTTGTCAACAAAGATATTAATAATAGTTATTTTTCTGGTTTATTTCTTCCCACATTATCTCTCTTTTCAAATCCCCCTTTCCCCACTTCTTCTTCTTCTTCTTCTTCTTCTTTTTTTTTTTTTTTTGGTTTCTTAGTTTTGGTCTCCTCTGCTCAGGTTGGAGGCTTCCTTTACGTGTCTTCAACCAACCCTGGGCTGTCAGCCCATATTTTAAAAGCAGGATACTAAAAAAGCCACATGGAGGCTTAGAAGAGCATGAGCAGGGCTGGTGGTTGGACAGGCTTCGTGGTAAACAAGACAGAACCAGCAATGTCAGTATCCAGGTGCCTTTTCTCACGGGGTGGGCAGATTACTCCAAGAAGGCTTTTATAGCCTTCGGCCTGGAGATGTTAAGCCTGTCTGCCAGGCTTCCCGGTCCTAAGAGGGAAAAGACGAGGGGGTCTCAGAATTCAGTATGTGAATTTTCATCAAATTCCTCTGTTTTGGTACATTGTCTCTGCCTTCCATGCAGGTGGCCCCCAATCCCAATTCCCTCCAGTTTACTCTCTCCAGAGAGTTAATCCCTATTTTCTACTTCTAAGGAAGGTCTAACTACAGACTTTTAGAAGTAGGGGAGGTAGTCTAAGGCTCTGTGTTGTAAATATTCTTTTTTTTCTTAAGATTTATTTATTTTAGGGAGAGAGAAAGGGAGAGGGAGGAAACACAAGCAGGGGGAGGGGCAGAAGGAGAGGGAAAAGCAGAGAATCTCAAGTAGGCTCCCCACTAAGCTTTGAATATTGGGGCTTGATTGAGCGTGGGGCTCAGTCCCGTGACCCTGAGATCATGACCTGAGCCGAAACCAAGAGTAGGATGCTCAACCGACTGAGCTACCCAGGCGCCCTGTAGATAGATTTTCAATCAGTCCTCTGGTTTTCAGCCATCACCTCCACCTGCCCCGAGACCCACACTTTCATGGATCCATGGTGCTGCCAGTTCTAGAATCACTGCAGCTCTGTGGTGCATCTCAGCCTGCTTTTGGACAATTCCATGGATGGGTTAGGGTTCAATGTTCTGAGGTCTGCCAAGTCAGTTGTCCTTTATCCTTTTGCTTTGCAGCTTCAAACACTTTATTGCTTTCTTTTCCTCTCTTGTTCTCTTTGTTCTTGGAGCTTTATATATTTTTTAAAGATTTGCTTATTTTAGAGAGAAAGTGGGTGTGCGGGTGAGTGGGGGGAAGGGCAGAAGGAGAGGGACAGATTCTCAAGCAGACTCCCTGCTGAGCACAGTGCCTGAGCAGGGCTCGATCTCACAGCCCTGAGATCATGACCTGAGCTGGAGCCAAGAGTCGGACACTCAACTGACTGAGCCACTTGGGTGCCCCGTAGCTTTATATCTTCATTGTCTTTTTAATGGGGCTGAGGGATCAGGGGAAAGCCACATATGCTCCATCTCCCATTAGTAGCCAGAAGAGAGAAAACATCAATACAAAAAGTTGGGGGCCGCATATGACACGTATGTCTTGACAAGATGACACTGCCAGGGGTCCAGAGCCAAAAGGAGAACTCAGGTTTCTCACATCATCTTTTTCCCTAAATGCAATCTCACTAAGCAGTACTATTTTCTGAATTTATTAAAAAGAAACAGCTCATGATAAGAATCCACACTACTGACTGCTTAGTATGATTAGAGGTTCAAGTGTGCTAGGGCTGCCAGAAAAAAATACCACAGACTGGGGGGCTTACACAACTGAAATATATTTTCTCACAGTTCTGGAGGCTGGAAATCCAAGATCAAGGTATGAGCACACATCCCCGATGTCTCTCCCTCTTCTTATACAGACCCCAGGCCCTTTGGATTAGAGTCTCACCCATATGACCTCATTTAACCTAATTACCTCTTTAAAGACCTTGTCTCCAAATACAATCACATTTGAGTCACAGGAGTTAGGACTTCAACATATAAATTTGGGGGAGGGGAGACACACAATTCAGTTCATAACATCAGACATTGTTCTAATCACTTTATTTAGATTCCTTCACTTATTCCTCACCATAAGCCAAGTGATAAGTACTCTTATTATGTTGAGGAAACTCTTGTTGGAGAATTTAAGTACCTAACTCTAAGGCTCTCTAGCTAGAAAGGGGTTGCATTAATTTTCTAGCGCTATTATAAACACATGACCACAAACTTGGGGGCTTAAAACTGTACAGGTTTTTTATCTCACGGCTGTGCAGTTCACAAGTTTGAAATGGGTCTTCCTCTTTTGTTAGAGCCATAACCAGCAGACCAAATTCTTCTCCCATTGAATCACTCTGACCTTTTCTGTCTTCCTCTTACAAATTGAAGAGCTTTTTGATTATATTGGGTTCGCTTGGATAATGCAAGATAACTTCCTACCTTCAGGTCAGCTGGTTAGCTATCTTAATTCCCCTTTGCCACGTAAGACAGTCATCTTATGTTGGTGCTAAATTATATTTTACTTTAAACACTGGGAGGGAGTTTGGCCTAATTGAAAGATGACTGGAATCAGAATTGGGATATTTATGCTCTGTTTTTGACTGTACTAATCTGCAGTTCATCATCTTTATCAAGATGCGTTATATCATATGCGCTCTGCATCCTTTTGTGTTGTGCTCTATCTTCCTGTGGCAGTGGTTCTCAACCACAGTGATCTGACAGTATCTGGGACATTTTTGGTTGTCATGACTAGGGGAGGAGGTGCTCCTCGTGTCTAGTAGGTAGAAGCTAGGATGCTGCTAAATAAAACACAACAACAAACAACTACCAGGCTCTAAATGCCAATAGTGCTGAGATTGAAAAACCGTTGCCCACTATTATGGGGAAAATGGACTGGAGAGCTGCAAGAGAGAAAGATGGGGAATGAGTTAGGAGGCAATGGCCATGGTCCAGATGGAGATAATAGTGTTTTAGCCTAACATAGTAGCAATAGAAATACAGAAGTGGTGGGATTTAAGGTCTGTTTTGGGCTTTGAGATGAATTATATGTGGGAAGTGAGGATGGTGTCAAGGATGACTGTCAGGTTGCTTTTATGACCCTTCTGGGTAGATGGAGATGCAGTTACTGAAATGGAGACTTCCAGAAGAAAAATAGATAATGCCTAAACAGATCTTATTTTATGTCATTTCCAATCTAAGTATATTAACTCATCAATCCTCATGACAACCCAGTAAGTACCATCAACATACTCTTTTTAAGAATGAAAATAGGGAGGTACAGAGAAATCAAGTAACTTTCCTAGGATCATTCAGCCAGTAGTAAGTGGGTTTTGAATGAATATCAAATTCCAGAGTCTGTGCTCTTCATCACTGCATAATACCACCTTTTGGAAGAGCAGATCTGGGGAGAAAGACCAAATCTCTTCCCATGTCATCATATCCTTCACCCCTAAGATCAGAGTACATGCTTGATGACTTCAACACTCCTTTGCAGACACACCCACTTCTCCTTTCCTGTGATGCTTCCATGGTATTCACAGGGCCAAACTCCCCAACTTAAATCAGTCGACTGTATGCTTTTTCTGCTGTATCTGAGGTGCCAGGCGCTGCTGAGGAAGTCCCCAGAGCTTTGGGAATTACTACAGTTACAAAGTCACGGCCACCGTGGTCCACAGCAATTCACCCCTCTCTGTTTCTCCAGGGCATTTTCTGCCCCACTCTCCCCATGGCCTTCTCCAACTGCTCTCTGCTCACATCCCCCCTCCATTTCTTACTCTGGACACTCGGCAGATATCCCTGTGCCCTATTTCACCAAGAAAATACAAGCCCTAGGTTGGCACTTCCTCATCCTCCAGACAGCCCCTAACTATAAACATCTCCCCATTCCCACCCATTCTATCCCACTTTTCTTCCCATATTAGTGGAAAATACGTCATTCTTCCCAATTAAGATCAATCCATCTCCTCATATTGTGCTTGGGATTCAACCTCCTCAGGGACCTCTTTCATGAATTATTCTAACATTCTCCCAATACTTCAACTTCTCTGACTTGTCCTGCACCTTCCCAGCGCTTAAAGGCATTTAATGCTGGTTAGACATACACAAAGTGTCATTCTTACCAGGACTTTTGCTTAGTTGGCATCAGATACAGGAGAATAATATCCAGAGCACTGTGGTAAATGTGAATCACAAACATTTCAGTTCCTTTGAGTACAAGGCAGTTTTTAATTGTAAACTATGTCCTTACGATCATTTATATAAACATAATTAAAAGTTACTGATTTCTAGTCCAGTGCCAGAACAACTGCTCAAGTCCAGTTTTTTTTAGAAAATATCCAATCATATTGCTTTCTCAGAGAGAATAATCTCATAACCATAAGGAGGATTAAGCCCTTAAACTTAGATCTACTCTGGTGTTGTATCTCTCCTTCACCCCTCAGGGTCTGGACAAATGTACATGTGCAAAAGATGAAATATAGCACAAGAATGAAGATTAATTCTACTTGTGAGCGATGGAGGAAAAAGGCCAATCTCATGTTTTTTAAGGAGTATGCACCTTTTCCTTCATTTACTCAGTCATTCAGAAAGGGTTAAGGAGTTCCTGCTTTGAGCCAGGACCTAAGGAAAACAGATGCTAAACCTGACCTTAACATCCTGTGGAGATGCAGCATCTTTAACAGCAATCTTAACACAGGTAGGCATAGCAATTCCCATTTTACAGAACAAGGGGCTTAGCCGGGACTCAAACTCTTACCTGTTGATATATGTATGTTGATATATGCACCAAACCACTCAGGAGCGACCGAGAGGGAATGTTTGTGTCAGAAAGTTGTTGGTCACTAACTCACATTGTGTCATAAAATAAAGCCATAAAGGCTCATATGTTTAAAAAGAGGCCTAGCGGGGCACACAGAGGAGGCAGACACGCATATCGCTTCAGGGATTTAGGGAACACATCACAGAAGAGGTGGAATTTGGGTGGATTCTTACCAAGTCAGAAATCATTTTGCTTGTAAGCTGGTAAGCATGTTTAGTCTTCTCTGCTTGATGGCAAACAGACTCCTGGAGTGGGTTTTGCAATCCATTTTTATGTGAGCTTCCCCCCTGGATTCCTCCTTACTGTGCTCTGTGACAGGAGAGTGAGCTGGGGCTCATGCTTATGCATAGGCCTGTTTCCTTTGGGGTTAGGAGCAGGCCTCTGGGCTTACAGCTTGCGTGGTGGGCCCCACTACATAGATTTTAAAGCTCAGCATCCAGGCCACCGGTCAAAGAGGTGCCCCCGGGGATCTCATAAATTTTATTTGAGCAAAAAGCTTATTTTTGTCTTGAGTGGTTGTACATCAAACTCCTTTCATAGATCTTTTTTTTTTTTTTAAGATTTTATTTATTTATTTATTTGACAGAAAGAGACACAGAGAGAGAGGGAACACAAGCAGGGGGAGTGGGAGAGGGAGAAGAAGACTTCCCCTGGAGCAGGGAGCCCAATGCGGGGCTCAATCCCAGGACCCTGGGATCATGACCTGAGCCTAAGGCAGATGCTTAACAACTGAGCCACACAGGCGCCCAACCCTTCAAAAATTTTGAAACAATGAAAAGGGGTTGTCTTGGCTTTTGGGGGTTTTTAAGGGCCTAGCTTCCTATGGGACTTCCAGAACACTGGCTTTTGCCCCTGGAGCACGGAGCATGCTTCCATCATAAGTTTCTCCCATGGCACATCAGTTTTTCAGTGTGAGGGAGCCTGCAAATTTGAAGACTCGGTTCATAAGCTGGTATGGCAGAATGTTGCTAGCACATCTGTGTTAGGATGGGGCGGTGGGGTGTAGAGAAGGGATATTGTCTTCATCCTAGGTGCTAAGGTGTTTAATGAGAAATGGGAACAAACAGAAACCATGATCAGACTCAGGTTATAATCACAGCTGAGGACTGGAAAAGGAGTATTCCATAGAACAGTTCCATCCTAGGACATTCCCATCTGGGACTGAACAGGCTTAAAGTCAGGAATGCCGGCTTCTTCTAGATGCACCAGTCAGGGTCTGAGACCATCTTACCCTCCTCTGTTCAATGAGGGCAGTGAGGCTCTTTCTAAGCTGATCAATCTTTGTGTCTAGGATTCTAAGGCTTTAATTTCACACTTAAAATATTTCAGTTATAAAGCCAAGGCAGGACATATATATTTTTTTCAGATAATATATATTCACATACAAATGTCTGTGTTCATACACAAATATTCACTCTGTCACTCCTGAGTGGTTTGGTGCATATGTCAGCACACACATATCAACAGATCAGAGTTTGAATCCCGGCTAAGCCCTCTCCTCAGGCAAGTTATTTAACCTAGAGGGAGGCCAATGTCCTGATCTGTAAAAGGGGGTTGCAGTGCCCACGTCCCTGAGCTGTGCTGAGGTTTAAGTAAGACCATTCATACAAAGTGGGGAGCGGGCAGGGGGAGGCAGAGAGAAGCCTCTGGGGAGAGGGCTTTGTCAGAGGACCACAGAGCCCGAGCGTGCCTGTGATGGAAGAATCATACTGTGAAGGGTTAAAGCAAGCTGCAAGCCCTGCTCTGGAATGACCACTCTAATGAACTGAACAAGCCCACCTTGTGATGTGCCTGTTCCATCTGCCAGGCTGGGGCAGAGTCAGCAGCAGGTTTTGGCTGCCAGCCTAGGGATAATCATCACCCAGCCAATTACAGATTGGCCTCACTGTGCATACCTGTAATGGAAAAATCACTAGGCTGTCTAGTTTCAGAGCTGACACTGAGTGGAGCCTCGTTTCACCTTTGGCTTTTCCCATTCCCACTCCAGGTCTAGTCCATCTAGCAATAAATGCTGGCTAATGACAACATCTGAGAGCCAGAACCAACCTGGTGTCTTTGTGGATCAGCACTTGTTCTCTTTGGGCCCGAGGCTTTGCAAATATCCCATGCTCCCTCACATTAATGGGTGGGGTACGATGGGAGAGCCAGTCGGAAAGTGACTCTAAAGGCACACGAATATGTATTATTGCATTTAAAATTTCATTTCAAAATCATAAAACTATGTAAATAACACCATGCTAATTTAACTGCAGGGTCTGAGTAATGTTTGATTTGATCACAGAAGCAGCCCGTCCATAAAGAAGTTTTGAGATGCATCTATACTCGTTTCCTAAACATATATGGGTCACCTGCATGTGCTAGGACAGTGCTAGAAGCAGGGATTGCCAAATGGAGCTGGATTTGCCCTCTGCACTCAAGGGGCTTACAGCATTAAGGGGAAACAGACTTATAAAGAGATGATTATAACACAGTGTAGTGAGTCCTTTGATAGGAAGGGACAAAGTGTGTTGGAAACACAAGGAAGAAACAAGAGGTGGATTTGGCGAAGTGTGTATGTGTGTGTGTGCATGTGTAACACGCAAGCCTTCCCTTCGTGAAGGTAAGGATACAGCTGAAGCTTGAAACTTATTAGATGACAAGTTGGGGAATGAAATCCTATAATTTCAGGCAAAAGAGCAGAATTGCCAAGACACAGGATACGTATTGTGGTAGCAAGTACAGAGGAGAGGTTCATTCATTTGGCAGCCACTTATTCATCACTAGCATATGTGAGATACTGGGAGAAGGCTGTTTCCTAGTGGGCAACAAGAAGCCATAGTCCCCATCCTCATAGATTTTACCTTTCAGTTGGGGAGATAGACCAAAAATAAGTAAACGAATAAAAATTGCGAATCATAGTCAAGTAAATAAACAGATAATGTGGATATAAATCAATTCCATGAAGGAAACTTGAAAAGGCCTAAGACAGAGTCATGAGGGAGATACTTGGAATAAGGTGTTAGCTTCTAGAGGAGGTCGTTTGCTGCCGCCAGAAGGATAAGGGCTCTATCGTGAGACAAGTGGATCCAAAAGAACATCCAAGCAAAAAAGAACAGCATTAAAGAGGGCCTTGGGGGGGCGGGGGGAGAAGTCTTTGAAGAACGCCGAGACTGATATGGAGGAGGCAATGAATAAGATAATGAGAGAAAAGGAGCATGGCATCAGTGAGGCAGTGGGGAGAACTTCATGCATTCCTACCCTCCACCCACCTCCTGATCTCACCTGCCTTTGTTTGCTTGGCTGGCTTCCCACACTCTTGCAATAAAACCCAAAGTCCAGTGAGGCCCCGTTGACCTCTCCTGACCTCTCCTAGCTTGCCACCCCCTGGTACACTGTCCCTCTTGCTTTTGCTTGAACCCTGCAAGCATGTTCCCATATCGGAGATTGGATGCTGCTCTTCCCACCCCTGGGAATGCTCTGCTCCCAGTCATTACCAAGATTCACTCTCTCAATTCATTCCCAACTTTTTCAGATGTCATCTCATCAGAGAGGCCTTACTTGACCATCCTAGCTAGAGTAGATACACCCCATCCCCTGACACTCTTTGCCCTGCTTTATTTTCTAGAATACTTCATATCACTACTAGTATTTTAGTGTTGTTTACCTGTTCCTCTTTGGTGCCTTTTACTGGAATATAAATTTCATGAACTGTACATGTTAGACTGGGGCTGGCTGCATGCGTGTGAGACCTGTACAGTAGCATAGGGACCCATCCTCAGATTTCTGTGCTTAGTTTCATCCTCTGCTGTTGCAGTCTCAAAATTCATAATAATTTTATCCTTGAACTTGTGTGCTGTAAGTCCAATGTATGAATGGCATATGCAGAGGAGTGGATGCGCAGGGGAGAGATATTCTGGACAACGGTACAGGCATGCAGTTGTGGTCCAGCAGTGATGCCCATACACACTGTTGGCCTGGCCCCTCGATGTGCATGTGTATACCACGGAGTGGTCCAAGGGCTTGGGGGACATCAGGCAGTGTCTAGGGACAAGATGAGGCTAATATTCATGGTAGTGATAGTGACATCAACAACATAAGCAGCAGTAGCCGAGGCTGTAGGAGAGAGGAGAGATTCTACATGGAGGAACAACTCCAGAGCACCTGATGGGAAGCCAGCTTGTCCCTTCATCCCTGCAGCTTGTTCTTAAGACTGCACAGGTATCAATGCTTCAGCCTAAGCACCAGAACAGAAATTGCTGGTGCTCAGGCAGTAGACTTCGTTGGCAAGTAATTACAAAATAAAAGCATACACATTAAAATTGTAATAAACAACATCAGGGAATTATTATAATTCTACAGAATTTGGAATCCCTGGTTTGGAAAACTGCTACAATATTACAAATACATATTCACAAGCTTAGAGATAGAAATTAAATGTAAAGATTGTTGCACCTGGCAGAAAAGAGCACCAGTTTTATATGAAGCTTCAGATGAACCAATTATTAACAGGGAAGATAATTTTAAAATTAAGTTTTCCTTCTAGTTGAAGATACAGCGATAGAATACATCAACAGGCATCTTGAATTATATACAAACCATGAAGTCACTTCAAGTTTCTTATTCAATCTCCATAACTTAGAGCCAGAGGAAACATTAAAAGACCATCGTGTAAATTAAACTTAAAATTAAATGTAGACTCCCACAGAATTCATTTCTGTATGAAGAGTTAAATCTTTTTCGAAAAATTGTTCTATAATAATCATCAGCTCTAAATGTAATTAAATTTATATTTCTCAAAATAATTTGCTTGAAATTTATCCCAATGTTGTCACAACCTATAAAATCCCTTTAACAGCTCCGGTAATAGCTGCATCAGCAGAAACATCCTTCTCGAAATTAAAAATGTTCAAACATTGTTTCCAGCCTTGTATTTGCCAACAGTGATTGATGTTTCTTCAATTTTATTTCTTGAAATGAAACTGCTAGAAGTATACATTTTGATGACCTAATAAATTGATTTGCAGAAAAGTGAGCCAGAAGAAATCTTATCATCAATCAAGATGTCACACTGATAAATTATTTATTTATTATATAAAATTATAACACCAGAAATGTTATTTTTCAATATGTCAGTTTATGTTGTTACTCATGTATCAGTATTACCCCAATACATAAGTCATAAAATATTTTTAAAGGAAAAAGTTTTATACTTTAATACCTTTAATAACACCTTTTTTCCCTGCCTTTGGATAAAGAGCATTTTCATTTTGCAATGGGCCTCACAAACTGTGTAGCCAGCCTTGAGTCAGGATCCTAGCAGAAAATACAGTGCATTTCCAATGGTTCAAGAGATGTGAATTATGGAAATACAGAAGGAGAAGTTTAACTAACAAGGAATACTGAAAGATCGCTAGACTGGCAGTGATAAGAAGATGTTGTCACACTTACAGCTGTAGGAGCAAGGAGAAAAGTATTACAGACGCCAGTTAGAGCTGAGGTCATGGGGGTGGGGGTATTGCCTAGAAGGAGCTTGTGGTCCAGAGGGAGGCAGCCATGACCAGAATCCATGGGCCAAAACCCTGGGAATGAGAGGTAGAAATACCCTGATGTCTCTCACCTCTCAACTTCCGGTCTCTTGTTGTATTTTCCATTGGTGGAACCCTACCAAAAGCTAGGAGTCAAGGCAGGCAGGGTTGGGCAGGCTCCCGGAGCACGGAGTAGGGCAGAAGAGAGCAGAGGATGGACTGCTCTATATGTGTGTCTGTGTGTGTGGCATATGCCTATGTGTCTGTTTTGACATACAGAGGACAAGGATTTTGTCTGTTAAAATTATTGCTCTATCCCAAGAACCTAGAACAGTGCCTGGTACATGATGAGGGTTCAAAAAAATACCTGTTCAATGCAAGGAAGAATAGATAATTCCATGTCTGATTAAATAATGCTAGTAGCTTCCTATGGATCCACATTCCTTTCTTTCTTGTGAATGCTTTCCTACTAATGTGCCTCATTCCACCGGGTAAGATTTGTAGGAGGAACCTCTGAAGACTCAGATGTCAGGACCCCACCATGCACACAGCTACCTTTTAAGGAAAGAATCCCAGCGGGCTTGGTTCTCTTTTGTATGAACTCCTATGACTCAGGCAGTGTCCTTGCAGTGAACCCCACCCTGACACCTTAGCCATGGCTGAGTGGACCAGATCAGTGTGTGACCATATAGCAAGGAGGCCTCTGCCTTGGGGGGTGGGGGTGGAAGTGGTGGTTGGCAGGCTGTCTGCCCAATAGGAGCACTCCATACTGAGAGGCAAGTCAGTCAAATCCTCCTTTGGGGTTGTATACCTACTGAGTGAGCAAAGAAGAAGTGGAGAAGTGGATCTTTCCTTACTGTTTCATGCCCTACATTAAGGACTAGAAATTGGGCAGAGAAAAACACTAACATTTGTGAGAAACTACTATGTCCCAGATATTTCACAGCTGTGAGAAGCGACAATGGCCATGTCACATCCATGATGTCACAAATGTAAGGACAAAAAGCCAACAAGCTAAGTACAGCAGAGTAAAAGGACGGGAAAGATTTTGCTGATGTTATCATTAAGCTGCTGAATCAATACCAGTTATCACCTACCCCAAATTTATTGTTATATGAAAAAAAAATCCCTACAATCGTTTCAGCTACTGTTAGTTGGGTATTGTATTACTAGCAGCATTCCTAGAGGATACGGTGGTCACCGTCCCAAGATATAACCCTTTACTTCTATTTTTTCTTCTCCTTTTATTTGCCATTGGCACTTAGGGGCGCTGCCTCATTTCACTGGGAGGTCTCGAGGCTGATGACTTTGTGGGTCTCCTGTATGGAATTCTATCTTCTATACTAGTATTTTGGGGTTGGAGGAAACACCTATTAAATGTCTAAGGCTACATTAACATTTTATTACTCTATTCTGCTGTACTGAAATCAACTTTGTATCATAATTCTGAGTGCTTAGTTGTGTGTGTGTGTGTGTGTGTGTGTGTGTGTGTGTGTGTGTGTCTGTGTGTAATTCCTAGAACAATAGGCATTTAGCCTACTGTTTTACTTCTAGATTTATAAAGGACAATGCAGTGGGGAATGTGCAGCCTAAGTCTTAACAGCGGGGCAAGTTGAGATAGGAACTTGAAGGACACAAGTGATCAATATGACACTTTTAAACAGGAGTTTTGTGAATGTGAAGTTGTTTGAAATTATCCTTGGAAGCAGGAGATAAAGGAAGAGACTAGAAAGGCAATGAAAGCTGAGGAATGAGGAAGTTGTCTCCCAATGAAAGCTGAACAGCCATGTTTTGTCTCTAGTGGCCAAAAAAAAGTTAGTTATTATATTGCACCCTATGAAATTGCTGATACTTGACTTTTTTGACCTCTTTTATCAAAGATAGTTAGAGCCTCAATTATCAACAAACTAATTTTCAAAAAAAGTAGAGAGGGATAATTTCTTAATACTAGTTACATACTATTATGTATTTTTATATAAGAAACACATTTTCTGGAAAAAAAAGAAAAAATGCAGATAAATAAAAAAGCAGTCACATATACATGTGTGATATTATATCTCTACATGCCTATTTTGATCCTTAGAATTTCCATCTCTCTGCTTATATTACCCATCTGTTCTTGCATGCTGTTTACTTTATCCACTAAGCTTTTGCTGTGTTAATCATAGTTGTTTAAAATTTCTGATCTGATAATTCCAACATCCCTGCCATATCTGAGTCTGGTTCTAATGCTTGATTTATCTCTTCAAATTGTGTTTTCATTGAATGGATAGATTATAACTAATTTGAGAACTAGTATAACTTAATAGCTAAACACATAGTTTCTGGAGTCAGAGTACCTAGATTCACAATCATCTTTGCTACTGATTAACTGAATGACTGTGAGCTAAATGGTTCACCTCCCTATGTCTCACTTTCTTCATCTGCAAAACAGAGAGACTACTTGTACTTGTGTCATAGGGTTCTTGGAAAAATTAGATGAGCCAGTATGTGTGTTGAGCTTTTAGAATAGTGCCTGGCATGCAGCACCTCTGCGAATGTGTTAGATGCTATCGTTAACTCATCCTCCTCTGTTGTTGGACATCTTAGTTATTACCAGTTTTTACTCTGATAAATAATCCTGATATGTCTCTACTTAGATCAAATCTTTGTGTACATCCTTAATTATATTCTTAGCATGCATATCAAGGAGGCCCCTGTTTTGGCTGCAAGTTACCAAAAAATCCAACTCAAATTAACTTAAGCAAAATGGATAAGTAAATAAATATACAGAGACTTTAATAAATAAACAAAAGTATCAGTTCAAAACTGCCAGGTCCAGGGCTAGAGGTGGTGCTGGCTTGATTCAGGTACTGAATCATTTCTTGCAGGATCAGTGCCTTTCTACCCCTCAGCCTTGCCTTTCTCCATATTTGATTTACTCTCCAGCTTCACATGGTAACAGAATGGTTCTAAGCCAAGTCCTCCTGCATTCCAGTCCAGAAAAAAAGAAAAGGAAAAATTTCTTCTTCTCAGAACTGGATAAAAGTTAAAAGTCCTGGGCCTACTGACTCCGAAGGACCAGACTGAGTCATTAACCCATCCCTGATTCTTTAACTAGGGCAGGATGGGTGGAAAGCACTGAAAGGTTCACCCCTGGAACTAGAGAGGTATCAGCCTAACACAAATCACAGGAAAGGATAATGGGAAAGGATGTCCTCACAAAGGAATTTAAAATACAAAAAAAAAAAAAGAAAAAAAAGAAAAGGAAAAGGGTAAAGGATGCTGGGCAGCCAAAAAATAGAGATGCCTCTACTGATTACTTTCTCAGATGGGTTTATTTCTCTGTGAAAAAGAATGTGCATTTGTAAGATTTTTGATACATTCTGCCAGTTTTATTACTTTAAAAAGTTTGTAGCAATCTGCTTTTTTATTAACATTTCCCGGCCATATAGCCAACACTGGTACTGTCATAAGAAAACGGTATTTGTCAATCTGCTAGTATATGATACATATATATGACATATTAATACATGTCATGTACAACTATCTCACTTTAGCCATTAGTTTGGATCATTTTGCCAAGCAACATTTTGTGGGAACTGTGTCTGCATCTATTATGTGGGGTATAGTTGTAACTACAGCCAAGAAATTCTCAGAAGACCCGAAGGTTCAGGTCCCAGTGTGGGGTCCAGAGACCTGGGCTCTGGGCCTGATTGAAATCTCAGGTAAGATCCTACAAGAGTCACCCATCTTTTTAGAGCTACATTTCCTCATCTGTAAAATGATGGCTTTGTACCAAATTATTCTGAGAATTTTTTTACTATGTCAACATTCTGGGGGACTCCTGAAAAGTAGTAAGATTAACTGTTAAATGTATCTCCTTCTTGGCCTTGCTAATCTTTAGTGAAAAACAAACGAACAAACAAACAAATATTAAAAGGCAGGGACCAAGAGAAGGAGTCAGAGAAATAAGAAGCCCATATAATCTTTCAACTCAATATTTAACTCTTTTTTTCAGTATAAATGGATAATGATTTATTTGTTTTTATTTTTTTATTTTTTCTTTTTATAATGTATTATTTGTTTCAGGGGTACAGGTCTGTGATCCGTCAGTCTCACACGATTCCCAGCGCTCACCACAACATGTACCCTCCCCAGTGTCCATCACCCAGCCACCCCATCCCTCCCATCCCCCCTCCCCGACTCCAGCAACCCTCAGTTTGAATGTTCTATAACAATGATGGACAACGTAACAGAGCCGCCACCTGTACTGAGGCGAAAGGAACAGGTTAATGTCATGTCAGCCTGGCGTTGGAGGCTCTTTTTGTCCCAGATAATGTCTATTTGATTCTGTCTTGACTAGAAACCTGCCTCTACTGCCCTTTAAGAAACAGGATCTGAAGGAAGGAACAGGGAACAGAGTAACACAGAAACTGTTGTTTATTCACTGAATGAGTATTTCTGGATCACATACTTATGCGGCACCCAGTGTTCCAGACATGTTCCAGGGTTTGCACCTGTGTATGCACCGGACATAGTCTTTCCTCTCCAAGTGGGTGACAGGTATTGACACAAACACTCATGTAACGGATTATTTTTAGCTACTATGATAGAAATCTTAATTAGATATTGCATCTAATTCTGCAAGAATACCTCAGAAAGGCATAGAAGAGCTGACTCTGGCTCTTTTTCAAAAGGCAGAGGTAGAAGGACTATAGAGGAAGTAGCAAAGCACCCGTTTATTAGCTCACAGTTCTGCAGGTCAGAAGTCTGGGCCTGGTATGGGGGTGTTCTCTGGACAGGGTCACAGGAAGCTGAAATCAACGTGTCAGCCAGAGCTGCAGTTTTCAGCCAGGGCTCAGGGGCCTCTTCCATCCTCACACAGGTTGTTGGCAGAATTTATTTCCTTGCCTTTGTAGGGCTGAGGTTCTGGTTTTCTGGCCAGTGTCAGATGGCAGCCACTGTTAGCTCCCCGAAGCCATCCTGCTCTGTCTGTAGCCCACAATGTGGATGTCGGGCTTCCTTAAGTCAGCCAGTTGAGTCTTTGCCTTCCTTCTCTGTGACCATCCTAAATAGACTCTGCTTTCATAGGACTTACGTGTTTAGAGTAGGTCCATCCAGATAACTTCCTTTTCTCAAAATCAACTGTGCCATGTTACTAACCTAGTGACAAGAGTAAACTTCATCATATCCACAGTCCCAGGGATTATGCAGGGTGTGTATAGGCAGGAAATCCTGGGGCCATCTGAGAATTCTGCCTGCTACAGATGGTATAAAACAACAACAACCGCAAAAACTAGATGGAAACTTGTTCCTAACTGCATGAGGGAAGAGGAAAGACTAAGCGAATTGGGGGACTACATGGCTTGGTCCACTACGGTAGGGGGTAAAAAAGGACAAGAAGGGGGGGGGCGCCTGGGTGGCTCAGTTGGTTAAGCATCCAACTATTGGTTTCAGCTCAGGTCGTGATCTCAGGGCCACGGGATCAAGTCCCGTGCTCATCAGGAGTCTGCTTGTCCTTCCCTCTCCCTCTCTCAGTCCCCCTCTCCCTCCCACTCTGCTCCTGCCCTGGTGTGCATAGGCCCACTGTCTCTCTCTCTCTCTCAAATAAAAAAATAAATAAATTTTTAAAAAGGACAAAAAGGCCTGGTGTTCCACTTTGGACTTGAGGTTGACATGTGTGTGGGCTATGTGGGTGGTCCAGGAGACAGTGGGTATGAAATACAGGAGAGTAGTCAGGAAGGAAACACAAGACTTTGTTATTAGTAGAAGACACCAGAAAGACATGAAACTGATGGGCTTGGTTTTAATTGTGTAAATTTCTATGAACTCCTAGACTGAAGTTCCTTGAAAGCAGAGTCCATGTCTTTTTCATTTCTGTATGTTGCATGCCTTCCATATAGCACGTGCTCAAAAATCGGATGGATGGATGGATGGATAGATGATTGAGACTTTGCAGCAAAACCATGCCAAACACTGTTTATAGTTTACTGAATCCTCAAAACAATCCCACAGAGTAGATACTTTTCTTATACAGAAGAGAAAACTGGGGCTCGGAGAGATTTTTTAAAATGCTGGATCACACATATGGTCAACAGGAGAGATGAACTATAAATCCTGGATGTCTGATGCCAGAGTCTAAACACTAAATGATCCAGCTCTTTCCCCAATCTCCCCATCTTGCTGAAGAAAATACCTCCCAACCAGGAGAAACAGAAAACCCAGGGGAAGAAATAGCATTTGGCCCTTGAGATAAGAGGTGGGCAGCAGCAGCAGAAATGAGGAACCTGGGTAGGGTTGCCAGATTTGGCAAACAGAAATGCAGGATGCACAATTTGAATTTCAGCTAAAGAGCAAAAAATGCATCATGTAAATGCCTTTTTTACATTATCTAACATCCTCCAATCAGGCCAGAATTGTCACTCTCATGTAACTTTTTACCTCCATAGTTCATAGCTTGAGCTATTCACCTTTGTGGGACATCCTACCCTTTCTTTTAGCCAATCTTAATACCAAAATCCACTTTTCAAGTTCCATACATATTATCACTTCCTCAGCACTTTTCCACCTATAAAATGCATTCATATAGGTGAACTTGTTTGATTTTGAATCAGCCTTGCAAGCGAGCAGGGTATGTATTATTATTAACCCCTTTGTATAGATGAGAAAACTGAGATTTGGATCCAACTTACACAGATCATTCATTCACATACCTGGGACTCTGGAGTCTTGTGACAGCAACTTCATTCTTTCCCACTTATCCATAGGTACCTCTTCGCCTGCTCGGCCTCTCAGTTTGGCTCCTGATTTAAAGTCTACTCTTACTGTTCAATATATGTACATCTTACTTTATCAATAACACTTAAGTTCTCTTCAGACAGGAATCTGCCTTGTGCATCTTTGACCCATTGCTCCTTTCATGCATATCCAGATCACACTGACGAATTTCCCAAACATCCTGTGGAAAGCTCTGGAAAAGCCCCCCAGGTCTGAATAACCTGTAAACTTGCCTAAGTCCTTGGCAGGGTGAGTTTCCATTAACTCATGACTAAAACCATCTTGTTTTTCGAAGAACGCCAAAAATTGCTACCAAAATGTGGCCAAATATTCTTCCTTGATATCTCCCAGTTAGTGGTTTCTTCTGGGTAGACATTCCCATCTACCACAAAAATGTCCAGAACAAATAGCCGAGGAATAGGCTAGTTTATCTAACAATAATTCATTCTTCCACCATTCATTTGACAACACTTAAGGACCCTTGCAACGTGCTAGACATCGTGTCAGGCAGTAGGGATCGAAGGTAAGCAAGACATGGTCCTCTGCTCCAAGAATTCACAGTCTATTAGAGGTGACTTCACTTCATACAAATGCCAGACTACAAAGCATACCCGATAAATGTTGTGGAAGTTCAGAGGTGGAAGATATTTACCTCCAGCTTGAAAAAGTAAGAAAATATTACTTCCATTTTTTTTTAAGATTTTATTTATTTATTTGACAGAGAGAGACAGCGAGAGAGGGAACACAAGCAGGCAGAGAGGGAGAGGGAGAAGCAGGCTCCCCACTGAGCAGGGAGCCCGATGCAGGGCTCCATCCCAGGACCCTGGGATCATGACCTGAGCCGAAGGCAGACGCTTAACGACTGAGCCACCCAGGTGCCCCTTTTACTTCCATTTTTAACCTGAATCTGCTCTAATATCCATACAACCAGTCTTGATATATTAATTATGTGAATTGTAGCCTCACAATAAGTACTGTGATTGTCTCAAGAATTTTAGATTTTATTTATTTATTTGAGAGAGAGAATGAGAGAGAGAGAGAGTATGAGAAGGGGGAGGGTCAGAGGGAGAAACAGACTCCCCGGGAGCCCGATGCGGGACTCGATCCCGGGACTCGATCCGGGACTCCAGGACCATGACCTGAGCCGCAGGCAGTCGCTTAACCAACTGAGCCACCCAGGCGCCCTGTCTCAAGAATTTTAAAATGGGGGAAGGCTTTAGGGGACCCTATTTCAACGGTCCCTGGAATTGAGCTGGATATCTACCAGACCACTCTGAGCACCCACGAAACCAGCCTGAGATGGAAGAAGATCTGGATCTCTACAAACAGAATATCGCAGGCGGTTGGTTTCGTTCGAGGTACGAAGCAGGGAGCCATGATTCCGAGGGCAGATATCAGAGGATAAATGGCAGCGGGATGGAGCCTGGCCGTGGGGATCCTACACCGCCGGTGAGCGACAGCCTCGCGCCCTGGGGACGGGGCACAGAGGCACAGACCGGTAGCGGGGAAAGGACTTTAGGGCAGCGCCCTGGGCGGAAACCCGGAGCGGTGGGTCGCGCCTGTGAACTGGGAGTGGCTGGTGGTTTTAAAAGCACAAAGGGCAGAGACGTGCCCCGACCCGGAGGCAGGACTGGGGGCACTGTGGAGGGGCGCACAACCCAGGCCACTGCAGTTTATAGCAGCACAGACAGAACGGAGACAGTGTGGCCGGGAGAGCTCACTGAAGAACAGACTGCCGTCTCTCTGCTCTGAGGCAGAGGGTTGGAAACGGTCTCTTCTGCTCTGACTCGCGGAAGAGACGCGGAAACCCACCAGGGAAAGCCGCCAGAGAACAAAAGCTCCAAAAACTGATTCCCGCTGAGCCCATCCCCCGCCACAGGGGGGCAGGGCAACTCTGCCCAAACAGGGTTGCCTGAGTAACTGCGCGGCAGGCCCCTCCCCCAGAAGACAGGCTGGGAAAACAAAAGAGGCCAGCAACCCTAAGGTCCCAAGAAAACAGGTGCATCTTGCTTGGGTTCTGGTCAATAATTTGGACTCTATACATTCCCTCAAACACCCATCAACAGAATGACTAGGAGGAGGAGCCCCCAAAATAGAAAAGACTCAGAGATTATGACTTCTGCTGCAGATTTACAAATGGATGCAGATATAACCAAGATGTTGGAGATGGAATTCAGGCTAGCAATCGTGAAGACAATGGCTAGAATGGAGAAATCAATTAATGGCAACATAGAGTCTCTAAGGGCAGAAATGAAAGCTGAATTGGCAGAACTTAAAAATGCTATCAATGAGATCCAATCCAATCTAGATAATCTAACAGCTAGGGTAACTGAGGCAGAAGAACGAATAAGCGACCTGGAAGACAATATAATAGATAAAAAGGGAAAAGAGAAGGCCACGGAAAAACAACTCAGAATCCATGAAAATAGAATCAGAGAAATAAGTGACACCATGAAGCGTTCCAATGTCAGAATAATTGGAATCCTGGAGGGAGTGGAGAGAGAGAGAGAGAGGACTAGAAGATGTATTTGAACAAATCGTAGCTGAGAACTTCCCTAATCTGGGGAATGAAACAAACATTCGCATCCTAGAGGCAGAGAGGACCCCTCCCAAGATCAAGGAAAGCAGGCCAACACCCGGGTATGTAATAGTAAAACTCGCAAATCTTAGAACCAAGGAAACCATCTTAAGGGCAGTTAGGGGGAAGAGATTCCTTACGTACAGAGGGAGGAACATCCGAACAACGTCAGACCTATCCACAGAGACCTGGCAAGCCAGAAAGGCCTGGCAAGACATATTCAGGGTGCTAAATGAGAAAAACATGCAGCCAAGAATACTTTATCCCGCAAGGCTGTCATTTAGAATGGATGGAAAGATGCAGAGCTTCCACGACCGGCAGAAACTGAAGAATATGTGACCGCTAAGCCGGCCCCCTGCAAGAAATATTAAGGGGGGTTCTATAAAAGGAGAAAGACCCCAAGAGTGATATACAACAGAAATTTACAGGGACAATCTATAAAAACAATGTCTTCACAGGCAAACATGATGACAATTAATTCGTATCTCTTCAATAATCACTCTCAACATGAATGGCCTAAATACTCCCATAAAATGGCACAGGTTGCAGACTGGAAAAAGACAGGACCCATCCATATGCTGCCTACAAGAGACTCATTTTGAACTAAAGATACATCCAGACTGAAAGTGAAGGGATGGAGATCCATCTTCCATGCCAGTGAAGCTCAAAGAAAGCTGGGGCAGCAATTCTTATATCAGACAAATTAGATTTTAAACTAAGTCTGTAATTGGAGACACAGAAGGACACTATATCATTCTTAAAGGGTCTATCCAACAAGAAGATCTAACAATTGTACATATCTATGCCCCCAACATGGGAGCAGCCGTCTACATTAGCCAACTGTTAACCAAAATAAAGAGTCATATTGATAACAATACGTTAATTGTAGGAGACCTCAATACTCCACTCTCAGCAATGGACAGATCATCTAAGCAGAAAATCAACAAGGAAACAAGAGCTTTGAATGATACACTGGACAGATGGACCTCATAGATATTTACAGAACACTCCACCCTAAAACAACAGACTACTCATTCTTCTCGAGCGCACATGGAACTTTCTCCAGAATAGACCACATACTGGGTCACAAATCAGGTCTCAAGCAATACCAAAAGACTGAGATTATTCACTGCATATTCTCAGACCACAATGCTTTAAAACTGGAACTCAATCACAAGAAAAAATTTGGCAGAAATTCAAACACTTGGAAGCTAAAGACCACTCTGCTCAAGAATATTTGGGTCAACCAGGAAATCAAAGAAGAACTTACACAATTCATGGAAATCAATGAGAATGAAAACACATAGGTCCAAAACCATGGGATACTGCAATGGCGGTCCTAAGGGGGAAATACATAGCCATCCAAGCCTCACTCAAAAAACAGAAAGATCCTGAATTCACCAACTAACTCTACACCTTAAAGAACTAGAGAAAAAGCAACAAATGATGCCTAAGCCATGCATTAGAAGAGAAATAATTAAAATTAGAGCAGAGATCAATGAATTAGAAACCAGAAACACAGTAGATCAGATCAACGAAACTAGAAGTTGGTTCTTTGAAAGAATTAATAAGATCGATAAACCACTGGCCAGACTTATCCAAAAGAAAAGAGAAAGGACCCAAATTAATAAAATTATGAATGAAAGGGGAGAGATCACGACTAACACCAAGGAAATAGAAAACAATTATTAGAAATTATTATCAACAACTATATGCCAATAAACTGAGCAATCTGGATGAAATGGAGGCCTTCCTGGAAACCTGTAAGCTGCCAAGACTGAAACAGGAAGAAATCGACAACCTGAATAGGCCAATAACAGTAATGAGATGGAAGCAGTGATCAAAAACCTCCCAAAAACGAATCCAGGGCCTGATGGATTCCCTGGGGAATTCTACCAAACATTCAAAGAAGAAATAATACCTATTCTACTGAAGCTGTTTCAAAAATAGAAACAGAAGGAAAACTTCCCAAACTCATTGTAGGAGGCCAGCATTACCTTAATCCCAAACCAGGCAAAGACCCCACCAAAAAGGAGAATTTCAGACCGATAGGCCTGATGAATATGGATTCCAAAATCCTCAACAAAATCCTAGCTAATAGGATCCAACAATACATTAAAAGGACCATCCACCACGACCAAGTGGGATTTATCCCCAGGATACAAGGGTGCTTCAACATTCGCAAATCAATCAATGTGATACAACACATTAATAAGAGGAGGGAGAAGAACCATATGGTCCTCTCAATTGATGCAGAAAAGCCATTTGACAAATACAACATCCTTTCATGATTAAAACTCTTCACGGTATAGGGATAGAGGGAACATTCCTCAAGTTCATAAAATCCATCTATGAAAAACCCACAGCGAATATCATCCTCAATGGGGAAAAGCTGAGAGCCTTTTCCTTAAGATCAGGAAACACGTCAAGGATGCCACTCTCGCCACTCTTGTTCAACATAGTACTAGAAGTCCTAGCAACAGTAATCAGACAACAAAAAGAAATAAAAGTATTCAAATTGGCAAAGAAGAAGTCAAACTCTCTCTTTTCGCAGACGACATGATACTTTATGTGCAAAACCCAAAGACTTCACCCTCAAATTACTAGATCTCATATGGCAATTCAGTAATGTGGCAGGATACAAAATCAATGCACAGAAATCAGTTGCTTTCTTAAACACTAACAACGCGACTGTAGAAAGAGAAATTAGAGAAATGATTCCATTTACAATAGCACCAAAAACCATAAGATACCTTGGAATAAACCTAAACCAAAGAGGTAAAGGATCTACACTCTAGGAACTACAGAACACTCATGAAAGAAATTGAAGAAGGCACAAAAAGACGGAAAAATATTCCATGCTCATGGATCAGAAGAATAAACATTGTTAAAATGTCTATGCTACCCAGAGCAACTATACCTTCAACGCCATCCCAATCAAAATTCCAATGACATTTTTCAAAGTGCTGGAACAAACAATCCTAAAATTGTATGGAATCAGAAAAGACCCGAATCGCCAAGGAAATGTTGAAAACAAGCGGGGGGCATCACGTTGTCCGATTTCAAGCTATATTAGAAAACTGTGATCACCAAGACAGCATGGTACTGGCACAAAAACAGACATATAGACCGATGGAACAGAATAGAGAACCCAGGTATGGACCCTCAACTCTATGGTCAAATAGTCTTTGACAAAGCAGGAAAAAATATGCAATGGAAAAAAGACAGTCTCTTCAATAAATGGTGCTGGGAAAATTGGACAGCCACATGCAGAGAATGAAACTCGACCATTCTCTAACACCATTCACAAAGATAAATTCAAAGTGGATGAAAGACCTCAATGTGAGACAGGAATCCATCAAAATCCTAGAGGAGAACATAGGCAGTAACCTCTTTGACATCGCCCACAGCAACTTCTTTCAAGATACATCTCCAAAAGCTAGTGAAACAAAAGCAAAAATGAACTTTTGGGACTTCATCAAGATAAAAAGCTTCTGCACAGCAAAGGAAACAGTCAATGAAACAAAGAGGCAACCCACAGAACGGGAGAAGATATTTGCAGATGACACTACAGATAAAGGGCTGGTATCCCAGATCTATAAAGAACTTCTCAAACTCAACACCCAGAAACAAATAATCAAGTCAAAAAGTGGGCAGAAGATATGAAAGACACTTCTCTGAAGAAGACATACAAATGGCTAACAGACACATGAAAAATGTTCATCATCATTAGCCATCAGGGAAATTCAATTCAAAACCACATTGAGATACACCTTACACCAGTTAGAATGGCAAAAAATTGACGGGAAAGAAATAACAAATGTTGGAAGGTTTTGGAGAAAGGGGAACCCTCTTACACTGTTGGTGGGAATGCAAGTTGGTACAGCCACTTTGGAAAACAGTGTGGAGGTTCCTCAAAAATTTTAAAATAGAGCTACCCTATGACCCAGCAATTGCGCTCCTGGGTATTTACCCCAAAGACACAGATGTAGTGAAAAGAAGGGCCACATGCACCTCAATGTTCACAGCAGCAATGTCCGCAATAGCCAAACTGTGGAAAGAGCCGAGATGTCCATCAACAGATGAATGGATAAAGAAGATGTGGTCCATATATACAGTGGAATATTACTCAGCCATCAGAAAGGATGAATACCCAACTTTTACATCAACATGGATGGGACTGGAGGAGATTGTGCTAAGTGAAATAAGTCAAGCAGAGAAAGTCAATTATCACATGGTTTCACTTACTTGTGGAACATAAGGAATACCGTGGAGGACATTAGGAGAAGGAAGGGAAAGATGAAGGGGGGGAAATCGGAGGGAGAGACGAACCATGAGAGACGATGGACTCTGAGAAACAGCCTGAGGGTTCGAGAGGGGAGGGGGGTGGGGGGATGGGTTAGCCCAGTGATGGGTATTAAGGAGGGCACGTACTGCATGGAGCACTGGGTGTTATACGAAAACAAGGGATCGTGGATCACCACATCAAAAACTGATGATGTATTGTATGGTGACTAAAATAAAATTAAAAAAAAAATTCCACATGAGTGAAAAAAAAGAATTTTAAAAATGCCTAAATGCTAATGTAAAAAAATGGCAGGCTCAACAAGAAGTATTGGAGAAACATGTTAGGTACAGTAGGGAGGAGTCCTCCACCCACATCCCATCTTTAAGTCCTCTTCTGCCCCAGGGAGAAGCAGCATGGCTCACTCTCTCTCTTTCATAATCATTCTTCTTTGCAACTTCCTCCTTTGCCATCATTCATTTACCATTCATGCCAGCCAGGGCAAACTGGTATTTGTCATTGTAATTTGGTAACTGATGTTCAAGGAGTGAGTACTGGGTAACTAAGCTATAAAATAATACTACTACCTTGCACTGGTGTATCACCTTCCAGTTTATTTTATTTTATTTATTTATTTTGAGAGAGAGAGAGCATGAGTGGAGGCAGAGCAGACGGAGAGAGAGAATCTCAAGCAGACTCCACGCTCAGTGCGGAGCCCGACGACGTGGGGCTCCATCCCAGGACCCTGAGATCATGACTTGAGACGTTTAACCGACTGAGCCACCCAGGCACCCTGCTTCCCAGGTTTTAAATTGGTGTCTTGTGTCTCATATTTTTCCAGTTTTATTGAGATATAATTGACCTACGGCACTGTATTAGTTTTAAGGTGTGCAGCATAATGATTTGACTTACATATATTGACATGAGTACCACAATAAATTTAGTTACTATCCATTATCTCATTAGATACCAAAAAAAAGGAAAAAGAAAAAAAATGTTTTTTCCCCCTTGTGATGAGAACTCTTAGGATTTACTCTTTTAACGACTCTCATATACACCATACAGCATTCATCGTGTGGTACATTACATCCCTAGTACTTATTTATCTCATAACCAGAAGCATATTGATTATTTTTATCTCTTTCATACAGACTCAGGACTCGACTTAACCACTGCAAAATGAGACAGATGTCAGTGTCTCTGGGGCTCCTTAAATTAACAATCTATTGAGATTGTTAATGTCTTTGCATTTCTGGAGCCTCATTATTGCATTTAATAGGCCAGGCTGCCAGGCTGTAGACATAATAGACCTATTAACTACACATAAATGTGTCATAGATGATACAGTATACCCAATTCAAGGGAAGAGTAGTCCCCATAAAATTTATTATTGTCACAATGACAATAAAAACTAAAATAGGGGTCTCTCAGACAATACCCCTATTACAACCCCTTCCAAATCTTTGGCACAGGAGGCTCAGGCATTTAGGATTCTTCAATCATTTGATTTGGGGGGGAAACCACTTATACAACTAATTTCTGCTCTTTCACAGGTCTGCAATGTTCATCTTAATTACTCATCATCCTCTCCAGTCAACCTCCAACTCTGTACAGCCTCCAGCACCTTTCTTTTCCGGGCTTCTTGCCCTTCCCAGACTCCCCCACCAATCAATATATATATAGCGTGGCTTTCCCCCAGTCCCCATTGAGGTTATTTGGCCTGCACATGTCTGCATCGATATAAATTTGCCCACCAGAAACTCTACGCTCTAAGACCTTAGGGCTACTGGTTCACCTAGGGCGCTATTCCTGCTCAACAGGGACTCATGCTCTCCTCCTCCACCCCACCCCTTCTCACCCATGCAACCTGGCCTGTGTCCTGCCACCATACAGCACTCAGATCGCCAACAGAGGATTCACTTCTCTCATGGAATCTTCCCTCAGAAGGGTCACCTTTTACCTATTATATTGGACCTCATCACATCTTTGGTATAACAGGCATAGATTTAGGTATTTTCAATTCTGTAACATAGACTCAACTTGGAGAGCCACAAGACAATGTCACAGCTCCTAGAAGACCACACACTTCAAACAGCTCAAGCCATAGATGCCATTAATGAGAGACAAAATTCTCTGGTTGCTAGGGTAGCTAATAACAGATTGACATTTGACTGCCTACTGGCATCTCAAAGTGGAGTGTGTGCCTTGACGTGAACCTCCTACTACCTGTAGGTCAATAACACAGAAAAGGTCTGCAGAAGAATCCAATAAAGCAATGAATTGAAATAATGTCATTACTAAAATACTCTAAGACATTCCCGGGACTCCATTCATTTCTTCTCCTGGCTATCTCATTCTGCCTGGGGCAAGTAATGCTCCACTAACTTTCAGGAGCTATCTAGCAATTGCTGGCCTTTTTATTTTGGGTTGACTTTGCAAATTTGGTTCCTTTCAAATACATGTTTATTTACAGGAAAACTGGGAAGTTGTTATATTAACCCACATATCTCAGGTGAGTTGTGAAGAGCATAAGAGAAAAATTGGAACTGACATTCCTGTGTCTGACAACTCCTTGTACAATAAGGTTCACACTCTTCCACTCCTGGCCCTTAAACTCAGGTGTGCTCTTACTGCCTCTTTCAAACTTTGCTGCAGCAGATGGGCTCTCCTCCCACTGGCAGGACTTTCCCTTGATAAATGCCTCTGCACTCTCTACACACTCTCTCTGGACCTTCTCCAGAAGACCCATCCCCTTTGTCCCTCACCTTGGGACTTCCCCACCTGTGTGAGTAATAGACCTTTCTTTGATCATACTAAAAAAGCTAATCTTAAGGGTTTTGACATTGGAAACTAACCTTGGGAGGAGGCTTCCCCATGTTATGATGGAGTTGCTCTTACGTATATTGTAACGATTATTTTGCTGATGAGGAAGTGGAGGAATTTTGAAGCCATTCTAGATGATTAGACCCTACCTGACAGTTAACACTAATATGATCATAGCCCTTTGATAAAGCCAAATTGTTTAGGATCAACGTAATGTTACAAATCTTTTGGTGTGTGGTAGAATTTCAACCAGAAGATTTCTCTAACTTGAAATGACATCTGATAGCTGTGGCATGAGTTAAGAGGGAAGGTTCTAAACCACCTAGAAAAGTGGGGTGGGTGAGGTGGGGGCCTGCTCTTGTGTTCTCAAGCCCCGGTGCTAGGAGGTAGCCCCTCAGGGAGTCGTTCTGACTCCCGCTCACGGTGTGGCCAAGTTCTTGTAATCACTTTATGTGACCATCTCTCTCACAGGAGAAAATGCTTCAGCTTTCCTTCTCCCTGCCAAATGATTTCTTGAGTGATTGAGTACACAATAAAACCACAGTCCTCAGAAAACTCAAGTCGTGATGACATCCTGGAATATGGGGGTTACCAGACATAGCAGAAGAACCATATTGCTCAATCTTTGCTAGTGCAAAGTTCTCTAAAATGCATTAATCTGCTTCTCTTCCAAGAGACTGTCAGTATCTTTCTACCCTCATGGTACACAATAACATGATACTCATTTCTGATTCAACTGGGATATTAGAGGACCCTAGAATGATAAACGGATGGTTATGGGTTCCAGTATATACCATTAAATAGTAAAATAAAAATGGCTCTCTTATCCTGAGCATCTACCATGCGTCAGGCAATTTACACCCATTATTTCTTAAATCCTTTCAGCAAGTCTGTGAGGTAGTTACTATTGCCACCTCCATTTTACAGAAGAGGAAAGTGGAACAAATTTCAAGATCATTTAGCTAGCAAGACAGAATGGGTTTTCAAGTCCATGTCATCCTCCAAATTGTAAATTATAACTAGTGTCTTTCCTTCCTTTGATATTGATGATGGGCAAAATGATGACCTCCCCCCAACAAAGGTGTCCACATCCTAATCTCCAGAACCCATGAATACGTCACAAGGTAAAAGAGATTTTGCACATATAGTCAAGGAAAAAAAATTTTGTGATGAGGGGATTGTTCTTAGGATTACGTGTATGTGCTTGATGTGACCACAAGGGTCCTTGTCAGAGTAGATGTGACAACGGAAGCAGAGCTTGGAGAGAGAAGGCCATGAGCCAAGAGTGAGGGTAGCCTCTAGAGGCAGGAATAATCAAGGAATTGATTCTCCCTTACAGCCTCCAGAAGAAATGCAGCCGTGTTGACACCCTGATCTTAGCCCTGTAGACCCATTTCAAATGTCTGTCCTCTAGAACCATGGAATAATAAATTTGCATTGTGTTAAACTCTTAGGTTTTCAGTCATTTGTTCCAATAGCAATAGGAAACTAGTAAAATGTCCCATTGCACTTCATGCTCTCTGATATCACTTTTTATCTTGTAGGGTGTAAATATATATAAATAAATATTCCAATCAAAATTCATTCCAACAAAATTTTAACTTTTTTTTTAACTCCTCTATTCCTCCTATATTCTACCAAATCTTAGCTTTTTTTCAGTGTCTGCGTTGTACTAGGCACTATCCTAGGAACTTTACAAATAAAGACTCATTTTATTTTCCTAACAAACTTGTGGTAGAGATAGCTAGTTTTCAATACAAAATGTGTGCTTCCCTTCCATAGTACAGAGAGTTGTTTCTAGAAATTGGTTGCTCGACTAGAGACTACATTTCTTTTAGGTTTTCTTGTATGTGGGTGTGGTCACAGGCTTCGACTTGGCTAATGAAATCCGAGCAGATTTGGTGTGGTTAGGAAGTACGCATGCCTTCTCTACTATCCCCTCTGCAGAGACCTGGGAAACTGTGTGTTAATAATGGGGGAACCATAAAGTGGAAGAAAGCTTGGTTCCTTTTCACCATTGTAATATTTTAAGAGCAAGAAATAAACTTCTATTTGTGTAATCTACTGAGACTTGGGGTTTTATCTGTTATATCAGCTAGTGTGATTTTAACCGTACTCCAACCCTATGAAGTATATATTATTAACCTCATGCTTAATGGTAGTGAAGCTAGGGCTCACAATGATAAAATAACTTGACCAAGGTAACAAATCTGAAAGTGGCAGAGGCAGAATTATGACTCCATTGTATTTCCACAAAGCCTACATAGTATCCTATATAAAACTGCTGTTCAATTGTCTCTTGAACAAATCCTGTTTTTTAAAAAAAAACAAAATCTCTGAATCACAGATTTCAGAGCCAGAAGGCACTTTAGAGATTATCTCCCCTAAATCTTTTACCGAACTTCAGAGATAAGAGAAGGGAGGCCTCCAGATGCCAAGGGACTAGCCCATGTGATGAGACACAGCCCATTCAAGAACCTTTTCATTACTCAAACATTCCTGTATGTCAGCTTGTGTTTCAGTCAAAACTGGTTTTCAGACATTTTTGGGTAATATCACCCATGACCATTAAGGTAGAGTCTTCTCTTTAGAATAAAAAAAATAGAAAAAAAATTAACTGTATTAAAAACCAACCAACCAACCTGAGGCTATTAATACACACACACACACACACCCCTTGCTCTGTTCTTACTCTCTCTTGTTCTATTGAGACTAAATTATCTTCATGCTATAAAAATAAAAGTGGCAGAGCACTGAACAGATGGAGAGATAAAAGAATGAGCTGAGGATTCCACAACTTGGCAGTCTGAAAATATGTTCTACTACAGTAAACATATTTTTAGCAAACATAATGCCAACCCATATGCTGATCTCTCACTAGAATTCTCTAGTTTGGCTCATTTGTCCTCTAAGTATAGCTGAACTTCTTTGCAATAAACAGCTATTTCCCGCACTTTCCTAGCCTGGGAGTGAATTTAAGAATGCCAGAGAACTGGGTAAAATTGTAAAACTACAATTATGATTTTGCACTGGGTGAAATTTTTCTAGTGAGACCAGAACGCGAGCACTAGGATGGACTATTTTGAGTTCTGCTACTGACCTGATTTCTTAATTTAACATGGAGATTCTAAGAACAATTTCCCCCCAAAACTATAATTTCTTTAATAATGACAGCTCTGGGACATGGAGGTCTGAAAATCCGAATATGCAATGTGCCGTAAGATAATTGCAGATCCACGGTGTTTGTGATTCTTCATGATAAATTTTGATTTCAACCCAGGGTCTTAGCCTCAGGGAATCTTCATACCGAATGGAGCTTGAGGCATAGAACAAAGGGTCTCCCCAGTTTCTATTACCTGGGAATTAGCTTATGGCTGTAGCTGCATATTAAATACGCTATTCATTCCTTAATAGTTTTTCTGTTAAATTCATTTTCAAATTAAAAATTAGCTTTTAAAAAATTATCAGTTTTCTTGAGGTGTAACCTATATAACGCAAAATTCACCCACGTAAGTTCAAGAATTTTGAGTCAATTTACTGAGTTGTGTAACCATACCACAGTGGAATTTTAGAACATTTCCATTAACCCAAAGGGTTCCCTCCTACCCATTTTTGCTCCTGGCTCCCATTCTCAGCCCTAAACAAATAAAAATTTGCTTTCTGTTTCTTACAGAGTTAGCCTTTTCAGGACATCTTAGATAAACGCAGTCCTACCATATGTGGTCTTCTGTGTCTGGCTTTTCACGTTCCCTTCAAAGCCACTCAGGTCGGCCAACAAAAGCTGGGCGCAGCGCAGTCCTGGGATCTGGGAGGACGCCGGCGCAGGAAGCCCAGGTGAGGCCCGGGCGCTGGGTCCTCGACTGCAGTCAGCTGGACACACGGTACCAGATCCTGACACACGGTACCAGATCCTTCCACACAGTACTGGGAAAGAAACAACCAGTTGTGATCCTTCCGCCGGTTCCCCTATGGAAACCTTGTTATGACTAACTTCTTTGACAAAGTTAAATTAAACCATCTGAACTCTCCACCAGGGCCATGGCTTTTAGAGGGGCCAAACATAATAATTTAAAAACAATAACACTCCGGGCCCAGGGGACACTCAGCTAAGCACATCAAGGACATTGAAGAGCCAGGGGCAGAGACGAGAAATTTTGAGGGTGCATCCGTGTTGTCACTTGCATCAGATTTTCATTCCATGTCATTCCTGAGTGGTGTTCTATATTATGTATGTACCACAATGTGATTATCCCTTCACCAACTAATATCTTGCTTATCCCTTCACCATTTGATGAACGTCAGACTTGTCTCCTCATTTGGGGTATTATGAATAAAGCTACTGCTATAAACAATCACGTGCAAGTCTTTGTGTGAAAATGTTTCATTTCTCTTGGATATATATCTGGGAGTGGAATTGCTGGGTCATGTGGTAAATTTATGTTTAACTTCTGTAAAAAATCGCCAAACTTTTCCAGAGTGGCTGTACCATTTTGCATTCCTACCAGCAATGTATGCCAGTTTCTCCACATCCTCCCCAGCATTTGGTGTTATTGTCTTTTTTTTTTAAGTTATTTTAGTAATTTTGGTTGGGGTATAGTGATATCTCATTGTGGGTTTTTTTTTTTTTTTTAAGATTTGTGTATTTATTTGAGAGAGAGTGCGAGCGAGAGCGGGGAGTGGAGGAGCAGAGGGAGAGAATCCCCACGGGCTCCACATGGGACTCGATCCCAGGACCCGTGAAAACATGACCTGAGCTGAAACCAAGAGTTGGGCGCCCCACCAAATGGGCCACTCAGGCACCCCAATCTCATTTTGGTTTTAATTTGTATTTCCCCAATGGCTAATATGCTGAACATCTTTTCATGTGATTATTTGCCCTCTGTAAATCTTCTTTGATAATGTTTGTTCGTGTCTTTTGCCAACTTTCTAATTATTTTTTTAAATGTTGAGTTTTTTTTTTTAAAGATTTTATTTATTTGACAGAGAAAGACACAGCGAGAGAGGGAACACAAGCAGGGGGAGTGGGAGAGGGAGAAGCAGGCTTCCCGCCGAGCAGGGAGCCCGATGCGGGGCTCCATCCCAGGACCCTGGGATCATGACCTGAGTTGAACGCAGACGCTTACCGGCTGAGCCACCCAGGCACCCCTAAATGTTGAGTTTTGAGAGTTCTTTATATATCCTTGATAGAAATACTTCATCCAATAGGTGATTTACAAATAATTTTCTTCCAATCTGTATATTTGTCTCTGTATCCTTTTAATAGAGGTGTTCACAAGGCAAAAATTTTTAATATTGATTTTCATGCTGATAAAAATGTATTAATTATTCCTCTTATAGAACAGACACTTAGTGTCAAGTCTAAGAGCTCTTTACCTAGTCCTAGGTTACAAAGATTTTCTCCTATGTTTCTTTCTGAAAGTTTTATAGTTTTGCATTTTCCTTTCAAGTCCGTGATCCATTTTGCATTAATTTTTGTACAAAGTGTGGAGTTTACATTGAAGTTCTTTTTTTTTTCTTTTTGCTTGTAGATGTCTGTGTTATCACAGGCTGCCATAATAAGGTATTACAGACTGCGGTGCTTCAACGATAGAAATTAATTTTCTCACAGTTCCAGCGCCCAGAAGTCTGAGATCAGGGCTGCGTTCTTGGGAAAGGCCTTGTTCCTGGCCTGCAGACTGCTGCTTTCTTGCTGTGTCCTCACATGAAGGAGAGAGAAAGCTCTCGCTCTCTTCCCCGTTATTATAAGTTCACCAAACCTAGCAGGTTAGGACCTCACCCTTATGATCTCATTTAAACTTAAATACCTCTTTTTTTTTCTTTTAAAGATTTTATTTATTTGACCCAGAGAGAGCGACAGCGAGAGAGGGAACACAAGCAGGGGGAGTGGAAGAGGGAGAAGCAGGCTTCCTGTGTAACAGGGAGCCCAATGAGGGACTCCATCCCAGGACCCTGGGATCATGACCTGAGCTGAAGGCAGACGCTTAACGACTGAGCCACCCAGCGCCCCTAACCTTAAATACCTCTTAACGGCCCTATCTCCAAATACAGTCACATTGGGGGTAGAGGTTCAATACATGAATTTGTGGGGGAGGGAACAATGTGGGGGACACAATTCAGTTCATAGCAGTGTTCTATCACTCCGGCACCATCTGCCAAAAAGACTGTCCTTCCTACATTGAACTGCTTTTGCACTTTTGTCAAAAATCAGTTGGGCGAGTGTGGGAGTCTATTGTGGGACTCTCCGTTCTGTTCCCTTGATCTGTGTGCCTATCTCTTTGCCAATACCATTCTGTCTTGATTACTGTTAACTATATATTAAGCCTTAACATGGAGAATTAACACTGGGATTCTTTATTCTCTATTCACATTTTATTTCTCTTTTTAAAAATTACTTTGGTCATTCTAGCACATTTCCCTTTTCATACAAATTTTAGAATAAGCTTGTCCATGTCTCACAAACCATGCTGAGGTTTTTATAGGAGTTGCATTAATTCTATAGATCAAGTGACTCCTATGGACTGGCTGGATGCACGCACAAGCCTAGTGAGAAAGTGTAAGGTGTGCAGAAGTAGAACAAGAGGGGCAGGTGGCCTAGGATGGGTTAATGTGCATATATAGAGGGAATTCTGCTTTTGGTCAAAAGCAGCTGATGCTGACTGTCTCCACCCTTCTAAAGCCTGCTGTCAGAGCCCACCGGAATCCCAAACAAACCAACCACAAGGCTTGAATTGGAGTCCTCCTTGTTTCTTCTCTGTGTGGCCCTGGGGCATAGCAACTCTAAATTTTGGGACTAATCTACCCTCAAGGATAAATCAGCTGCATTGACCTTAAGCTGCCAAGTTTCATGAAAGCAACATACATAGAGAAGGAGCCTGGGAAAGTGGACCCTCTTTATTACTAGCTGTGGTTTTGGCCTAATCCCTCTCTGGAGCCCTTGGTCCCAATGAGCAGAGCTGGGAAAATGTTAAAAGACTCTCTTTGCCCTTTTAGCTTTAAGTCTAGACAGGAAATGCCTCGGCAGGCAGATGAAGACTCCCTTTCCCTGAGCCCCTTTATTGGTACCCTTGTGGTGTCTACTTAACCTTCCCAGGACATAGACACCCCTCCCATAGCCTCAGAGGAGAAGAGCTATTTCCAAACCCCAATACAGAAGGCAAAAAGGGAAAAGCTAAAGAGACACCAAGGCATTTGAATTCCAGGGTTGTTATTGTTGTTTGAATCATTTTCCTTGTCACACTAGAAGCTCTGCCCTGGCCCTGTGGCCTTATTTTCCATGGCCTCGACCCAAATCAGTGTCTCAGTGCTCCATAGGGGTGGTGGGGGTGGGGGGAGGCTGCTTTTCCCTAAGCGCTCCCTCACTGTGCTACTAAAATCTGTTTGCCTATACTGGTGGAGAAATTGAGTTCCATAAATCATCATGCAGTTCACATGGGCACTAGCATCAGACAAACTGCCTGCCAGCCTGACCGTAACAACTCACTGCTTGTTGCTATGTTGCTCCTTGGAGCCCCGAGAGCAAGATTCCATGGGGCAGTAACTACCAGTTACGTGTCTCGGGGACAGCCCGGGCCACGGCTTGCACCTTCCAGGGCCTTCACTCATAGCACCGCATTTTTTTAGAGAGATCCCTCGATTCCCCACCAGACCCAGCTCAGCCACTGTCTGTGACACAGACACCCCTCCCTTAGCTTCAGAGGAGAAGAGCTATTTCCAAAGCCCAATATAGAACGCAAAAAGGGAAAAGCTAAAGAGACATGTGTCTCCTCCCCCAGCAGAAGGATCATGACTTGTCCCCTCACGTTGCCCTAACGGTCCTTTCTCTTATTGTACTTCTAGCATGATTGGTTTTGTTCCTTACCGGGCAGTAAACCATGGGCAATGGGGGAGCCAGGGCATATTTCTGAGTAGGGCAGAAACCTGGTCAGATGTGTGCTTCAGTCAGATGAGCCTGGTAGTAATGGAGCAGGGAATTGTTGGGAGAAAAACTCGAGGCTGAGACAAACACCTGTAAGGTGGTTCTCACAATGTGAGAAATAATGAGGTTGGAGCCAGTGTGGGGATGGTCTGAACAGAGAATATTGACTTTGATTCCAATGTGTTGGTAGGTTTTACCTGACAACAAAACAAAACAAAAAAACAAAACAATAAAAACGTGATTTAGTTCTCTTAATCAACCAAACAGGGAAGGGATTGCTGTGGTTGCATTGAATGAGACCAGGCACGTCCAGCACCTTGCCTGAAGCCTGGCACATAGTAGACAAGCAGTAACTGTTGCCTCCCTCCTCCCCTCCCCCCACAGCCGCCACAGCTCTGGACTGTCACCATGCTGGGAGAGTCCAGTGGGCGGAAGAGCAATGTGGAAGCAAACCAGAGCAGAAGACTCATCAGTTACAGGTGAAGAAGACTGACCTACATTGAGGCAGATGGATGACTGGCCTTATTGCTCTTATAGCCCAGTGGTTTAATGGATCTGCTCATCTGAGATTCGAAAGTTAACCATGGACGACAAGAGGCCAAGTTTCCACACTATAGAAGGTTGTTAAAATTCGTGGAGCGGAGAAGCTCTTGAAGACACAAGATTCATGATGCTCTTTTCACAAGGAAGTGGAAGTAGAAAATCTATTACAAGCAAAGGTGTTAAATGCATGTGGTGCCTGTTGCTCCTCCCTCCTTAGAACAGGGAGGAGGAGAGATATGGAGGGCAGTCAGGTGATCTCCTCAAGCACATCCCTGTTTTCTTTGTCCATGGCTGCTTCAAGCCAAGAGAGGCCAGAATAAAGTCAACTTGACCATCAACAACGTGTTTATGTTCTCAGAACCTTTGCTTGCTTATTAATTAATTTATTTATAAAGATTTATTTATTTGAGAGCAAGAGAGCATGCACACGTTGGGGGTGGGGGAAGGGGCAGGAGAGGGAGAGAAGTAGACTCCCTGCTGAGTCCGGAGCCTGAAGCAGGGCTTGATCTCACCACCGTGAGATCACAAACTGAGCCAAAATCAAGAGTCCGACAATTAACTGGCTGAGCCACCCAGGTGCCCCAAACCTTTGCTTTTTTAATCTACAGCCTGGAAATAATCATACTGTGATTTTTCACCCCACAGGATTTTTGTTAATTTTGAGTTAAGGAAAAGGGAGCTGTGACCTGGTGTTATGTTATGTGTCCACTCTAAACCCACCCATTAGTTATAGAAGCTTCTTTTAAAACACTAACTTGAACTGTTGCTTAAGCCTTAAAAGAGTTTCCTACTGGGGCATCTGGGTGGCTCAGTCGTTAAGCGTCTGCCTTCGGCTCAGGTCATGATCCCAGGGTTCTGGGATCAAGCCCGCATCGGGCTCCCTGCTCCACGGGGAGCCTCCTTCTCCCTCTCCCACTCCCCCTGCTTGTGTTCCTCTCTCGCTGTGTTTCTCTCTGTCAAATAAATAAATAAATAAATAAATAAATAAAAAAAAAAAAAGAGGTTCCTATTGCCCTTACAAAAGTCTACAACCTTTAGCATGACCTATAGGGCTCAGCATGTTCTGGCCCTACTCATTTGCTAGGTTCATCTCGTACCAGGCCCTCCTTTGCTCTTTGTAGTCCAGCTGCATTTGCCTTCTTTGTAGTTCACCTGACAGCATACTCTTCCAGGCAAGACCTTTGAACATACTGTTCTCCTGCCTCAAGGACTCTCGATCCTCATTGTGGTTAAGTCTCATCCTTCTTTTAGGATCCAGCTTAAGTTAATGTCAGTCACCCAAATCACAGACATTTATTGAGTGTCTACCATGTGCCACGCACTGTTCTAGATGCTGGAGACAGTTGTGAAATGAAAGGCAGAGCCCCTCATCCCATGAATCTCACATTCTAGCAGTGGGGAGACAGAGAGTGAACAAGCAAGATAATCGCTTATTGTGCTTATTCTAGAAGGCAATAAAAGGATAATGGGAGAGGGAACACCAGGCTCTCTGGAGGGTGGCGGTTGCATGGGAGAGGGCAGAATGCATTGATTACATCACCTCTTAGGAAACCTGAGCTGTGTGTGGCAGGGGTGAGCTTTGTAAACTCAGGAGCAAAAAGAAGACCTGGGTCCTAGGACACTGTGACTGGGACAGAGAAGTATACCGTGAGTCAGAGAGGAGGGTGGGGTGGGTCATCTAGAGCATCATCAACCGTGGGTAAGGGGCTCAGATATTAAGTATACATGGAAGCCACGGGAGCATTTAAATTTACATTTAGATTTTAAGAAGATGATGCAGGAGAATGGCTAGTAGAGGTGACGGAGAGAGCACATGAGGAGAGAGGAGAGAACTTCCAGAAACTTCTACAAGAGGCAAGATGGCAATTGTGGTAGTTCCACAGAGGGTAGTATTAGTGGAATTGAAGAGACTGGGGTATATTTTAGACCTGGAGCCTGTAGCCCTTGTTCATGGATTCGATGGTGGGGAGGTGTGGGTGGTGAAGAAAACAGAGGAGACAATACAGAGAGTAAGGCCGAAATAACCCCGAGGAGAAAACAATATTTCAGTGTCTGCCACACTGAGTTATTTTTTTACTGAAGATTTCCCTGATCCCCAGTTCTGGTTAGGGCTTTATATTGGTTGTTCCTAGAGTGACACGCAGTTTTCCTTTGTAACAGCCCCAACATTTACCTTTTGTCATTACTTGTTCAAAATAATTCCCTCACTAGACCTGAAGGGAAGAACCCACCTGTCTTTAGTCCTTTTTCTCCAATGCTTTGCGCAGTGCCTGGCATAGAGTTGTAGTGTATAACATAACATAACGTGATGATATTAACAGCACTTAAGAGTAATTTCACTCTGCCAGATACCATTCTGAGCACTTCACATATATGTATCAACTCATTTGATTTTCACAACAACCTCCTGAACTAGATACTATTTTCGTGATCATTTGACAGATACGTAAACTGAGGCATGGGGAAAGCGAGTAAACTTTCCTAGCAAAGGCCAATAAATGAATCAAGTTATTTAACAAGCACTTTAATTTATACTGCAGTGAGGTATGATGCTTGTGTCCCCATTTTCAGCTTAAGGTGAGCCAGCCAGACCTGTTTAAAGGGGTCAATATCGGGAAGCAGAGTCAGCAGGATTGAATCCTCCAGAGTCGCACTGAGAAAAGCTTTCTTATGAAGGTAGCATAGCATGGTGTTTTGAGAGCAATCACTTTGAGGCCAGGGCTGACTTGGTTGGAAATGCATCTCCTCAACTTACTGTGTGTGAGACCTTGGCCAACTTACTAAAATTTCTGTGCCTCCGTTTCCTTATCTGTAAACTGTGGCACTATTAACAGTGTCTGTCCTCATTTGGACTGACTGTGATAACTTTTGAGGAGCACTTAGAATCGCATCCCTGTCATGGGAAGGAACTGTAGTTTGTGCATGGGAAATGCCAATGAGAGAGGGCCCTGCAATTTTTACTGCCCCCGCCAAGAGGGCACTTAGCTTGGATTAATGTACCCCCTCCAACTCATCATGCAGATAAGCAAACGGCCTGGCAGTGAGGATGAGTGCTCTGAGATAGGACAAAATCCTGAGAGTCTCTTGGAGAGACAGGAAACCTTCTGTATGCTAAAGGTTTAAAAAGAGATGAGACATACTATCCAGAGCTAGAAAAATCAATCATTTCTAAGACAATCTTTCAATTTTCTGTGATTTGGGGATCAAAAAGAGCAGGGACTGTGAGGGTGTTCACTAACTTTCTAATTTTATCTTCCCACCAATCAAAGAAGAAGCCTGGGAGGTTTTGATTTTCTTTTCCTTTTACTCTCTTTTCCAGTGCTCTGCTGGAGGTGTTAATGAAAAGTAAGTTGGTCAAATCCCTGCTCATCAGGAGGAGACAGAAAAAGGATAAAAATTCAGGGTCATCAGGCCCCAAATAATCAGGATCGCTTATGCTGAAGCTGATTTAACAATAAGGCGTCTGAAACGTCAGGCCTTTTCCCATTTCTTTAGTTTTCTCCAAGCTGCATCCCTTTCTGTCAGGCCATGAACTTGATGACGTAAGCCCTCATCTCTACTCCCACAACATAAACAGTTACTTACCTAATCCCCCGTCCACTGCGCAAACCTGGTTTCAAGAAAGAGCTGTCCTGATCTAATACATAATCCAAGTCAAAATATTTGAAATCCAATTTGATACTGTGGTCTGGCATAATCAACCTAATTCAAGGCTAGATGCTTACAAGCTGATGCAAAATGTGCCATCCATTGGTAGAACTTTTGCCCAGGGCTGGTAGATATGCAAATTGGTGCAGTCTTTCCAGAAAACAATTTAGAAATACAGATCCAGAACCTGAAGAATGGTAATACCTCCTTAACGTAATGTCATTCTTAGGAATTTTACTCGGATCCCTCGTGACGAGGACTAAGGTTAACGTATGAAATGGTGCCCTATAGCAATAGTTGCAACTACAAAAACAAAACAGGAACCAAAGAAAATAGCCAACGATAGCAAATTACTTAAATTACATTATATTTCGGTCAACCAAATATGTGGTTGTTTAAAGAAATGTTTAAAAATTTGTGTGTGGTGGAGCCATCGGTTAAGCGGCTGCTTCGGCTCAGGTCCTGATCTAGGGGATAGAGATGGAGCCCCACCTCGGGCGCCCTGCTCAGCGGGGAGCCTGCTTCTCCCTCTCCCTCTGCTGCTCCCCCTGCTTGTGCTCTCTCGCTCACACTGTCTCTTTCTCTCAAGTAAATAAATAAAATCTTTTTTGTGTGCGTGTATAAATAAAATCTGTAAAAAAAATAAAATTTTTAAAAACAAAAAACAAAATTTGTGTGTATGTGCACACATACATGTATATACATACAACTACATATATATCTACATGCGTATACATATACATACATACATATCCTCATGAAATATTTTTTGCTTTAGAAAAAACATTTATTTTTCATAACAGATGTTATTTGTGTGAGTACACCATAGGTTTATTATTCTTATTTTACATTAATAAATACATCTTTTAAATTTTTTAAAGTTTTGACTCAACACCATAAATACCAATACATATATCCCACATAAACAAAACCTTTTAGGGATCCTCAACAATTTTTAGCTTTGTAAAGAGGTCCCGCTCTTAAAAGTGTGAGAACTACTGCTCTAGCCTAATGGAACCACCCACAGTATCCCAAAGTTTCATGCCTTCTCTTTCTCCTTCAGGTTTCTTTCCAATGACTCTGGCAGGAACACCTTTCCCCTGCTCCCCTTTGCCTACCTAATATGTTTGCATATTTCAGTACCCAGCAAGAGAGTCCCCCCTCAGGGAAAGACTCCCTTCAGCTCCCCGGAGCAGCTACAGGACTTTTCCTGAAGGCCTCTTCTATGACAAGCATAGGGATAATTTCTTTACCTTTATTTTCTCTTCCTCTGAGTTAGGCTCAGGCAGGGACAGGAAGGGCCAGGGAAGGAGAAAGATACAATCAGCTCCAGTCTAGAGTTAAGGAAAGTTAGGCTCAGAGAGATTTACTAACTACTCAGGTCACACAGCTAGTGACTGGCATGGTTGATCTGAATCCACTCTCCTCCCTCCATCAGTGGTTGTCATACTTGAGTGTGTCTACTGCTATACTGGTAAACGTTCAACAGCTGGCTCTCCAGAGAGACCAAGCGCTGATGTATAGTGTTTGGCAATTTTTGTGGTGTAAATACTCCCATGGTGGCCATTTTCAAGCTACCATGAAGACATCAGTGCATGCGGAGCTGGTGCAGATGTGCAATAGCACATAACATAGAGCATTTCCACCATGAGACATAATCATATAGAACATTTCCACCATGAGATATAATCAACAGAAAACACTCAAGAACACAGATAATAGTACAATATAGTAACACGATTAAGAATTATAGTGATGATCTTGAGTATTCTGGCTTTGAGTACTATGTTAAATATAATTAGACAGTATGTTTAATTGTGGTTCTACATACTCTAATTTTTAACAATGGCTGTGTTGAGCAACCAGCTCACAAAATTTCTCAATATTTAACAATTGGCTCTTGTACCTCAGAATTAACTATTCTGCATTTGAAGATTTCAGATGTTCCAAAACTAGTGGTTCTAGCTCTGTGGGGTGAGGCCCAGACGTTTGCGGTTTTACCGAGTCCCCGAGATATCATCAAGCACAGAGAGAGTCATTTGTACATTATTTCCTTCATCCAAGTACTCAGCCTACATTTATGAAGGGTCTGTGTTGTGCCAGGCACTGTTGCAAGATGCCTGGAAGATAATACTGAATAAAACAAAACAAACCTTCTGCTCTCGAGGAGTTGCTGTCCAAGTGGAGGACATAGTACATGAATACGGAAGCAAAGGTTCTACGCTAGACTTGTAGACAGCAATAACTCTGTGCGGAAAATAAAACATGGCAAGGAACAGAAAGTGACGCAAAGGTCTGAGGCAAGAGCAAGCTGGGTGGGCTGCTGCTGAGTGGAGCATGAAAGAGAGAGAGAGAGAGAGAGAGAGTGAGAGAAAGGGGATGGGATCCAGAAAAACGCAGGGCTGAGCGGGGAGGGCGGCAAGGTTATGGGGTGGGGCCACGAGGTTCTGCTCCCATGCCCTGCACTCGCACAGGCCCTTACCGCAGGCCTCGGGGTTTAGTGGGCTGTCTTCTGAGTGTTTGGCTAATTGCCTGCATTCCGACCAGACTGCATGCTCCCTTTAGAGCAGGGACAGAGTCTGTTTTCCAGAGCCTGGCACAGAGTCTCATACATCATACAAACTTCATAAATATTTGTGCTAGAGCAAACATAATAGCAACAAACCAGGCCTTATCTGGCTCAGCTCAGACCAGCCCAGATCCCCGGGATTGCAAAGCGTAAGCGCCAAGAATGCAGGCTTTGGCATCAGGTGGGTTTGGGTTTGAGTCCAACTCTTGGACACATAAGTGAGTTAACTGCTATCCAGTTTCCTCTTCTGTAGGAGTACTAGTATGCGCTTCAAAGGATGGAATCACACGCAATCATGTTTTTGGTCCTGTACTTAACAAAGTGTCCTGTCTGTGTTATCCAAAAAGCTCCCCTGCCACACGTGGTCCCCTCATCCTGAGTTATTTCTTTTCATAGCATTTATCACTGCCTGAGGTTATATTATATAATATCTATGTATTTGTTCATTGTCCCCTTCCCCCACCCTCCACCCCACTAGAATGTATGTTCCATGTGGGCAAGAGCTCAATCTGTTGCATTCATTTCTCTATCCTCAGCACCTAAACAAGTTCTTGGATCTAGTAGGCCCCCACTAAATATTTGACAGATGGATGTATGTATGGATGGATGGATGGGGATGGATGGAGAGCCCAATATATATATTGGTTATTAATAACTTCATGGTGTTTTTTTCAAATACCTCCCTTTGGATTAGGGCTCCATTGGGTGGCTCACTTTACTCCAGGATCTAGAACCTTCTTGCCAAGGCCTCCTCAAATTCCTGACCTGTCTTCATGTAGCAATTCCAAGTCCCTTTGATGACACCATCCTTCTCCACTATGTTCTGGGGAGGTAAGAAGTTTACTTGGGAAATTTCCTTTCTAATTCTCCTGGAAAATTGGTCTGTTACTAGGATCTGATACCCCAGGAAAATTTTCTGCTCAGTTCTGATGAAGCCAACCACAAAATGACAAGTTTCTGGCAACAATGGAACAACTGCCTTTCCAAGCATATGTTTAGTTTTTATTTTTGATCAGCACAGAAAAGTCAGTTTCTTATTCTGACTTAAGTCCCACCTTCAGATTTGTTTGACCTGTGCTCTTCCTTGGGAAAGTAAACTTGGCAAGTAGAACATGGAGCTCTGCTCTTGGTTATGGTGGTTAGGAGATCAGGACTTTTGGAACTGGGCAAATCTGGGCTTGAATCTTAGTTCTGCCCCTTACTAGCTCTGTGCCTTGGGAAGATGCTTAACCTTTCCGAGGCTCAACGTTCTCTGTAAAATGTGACTTCCTTCATTAACATGTATTTATTCAGCACCCAGTAAGTTCCAGGCATTGTGCTAGACTTTAGGATACATCAGTGAGCAAAAGCCACACATGACTTCATGCTCATCATCTTATACTCTAACTGCTTGGAAAACCATTAAAAAATAATAATGCAAAGTGAAATGACAGGGTGTGGTGGGAACTTACAATGGAGATATAACCCAGTCTGGACAATCGGGGAAGGTTTACCTGAGGCAGTAGGGTTAAACTGAGTTAGGCAAAGAGATGTGAGTGAGTGGGTTTCAAGGAAGAGGAAAAGTTTCAGGCCTGTTATTGAGCTATGGTTTCGGGCTAGAGGTGAAGATTCTGTTTTCATAAGAGTTTTGGTGAGACTCTTGGAATAGCCATGCCACTTTGGGGATCAGGTGACGAAAGTGCATAGAGTTTGAGACAAGGCAGTTATCCCCACTTCTTCATGAAGCCCTGACATTCTCCAGCGTTGGGAACAGCATCCTGGGAACTTGGCTTTGGACCTTGCTACTGGGGGGTTGAGCAGCTCTGGAAGAACATGGCAGACGCCAAGTGGGACTGACCGGTTTGTGCATGGTTATAACCCAAGGAGGCTCTCAGAAATTCTTGGTGGGAGTATGGGTGGTGAGTGTGGTATTACCAAATGAGGGCAAGAGAAGGATCTTCTATATAAAGTGTTTGTTCATGAGTTTCAGAGAATCAAAGGAGTAACACATATCTCCAGGACAGTCAGAAACAGGAGCAAAAAGTCTAGCACTCAAGTATTTGATAATGAATTGGTCATGTAGAATATGTTAATACTTTTATATCATTGAAATGAAAGCATTTTAAAATATTAACTCATGTAATATGTATAACAACAATGTAAGTGAGTCTATTCATTTTCTACTGCTGTGTAGCAAATGATCACAAACATAGCAGCTTAAAATAATACATATCCATTATTTCACAGTTTCTGTGGGTCGGGAGTCCAGGCACAGCATAACTGGGTCCCCTACTCAGAGTCTTAACCAGGCTGCAATCACGTGTCAGCTGGTTGCATTCTCATTTGGAGAGTCATCTGGGGAAGAATCTGTTTCTAAGGTCATTCAGGTTGTTGGCAGAATTCATCTCTTATCTGTATCACCGTGGGCCCCAGGTTTTTGCTGGCTGTTGGCTGGAGACTGTCCTCAGATCCTACAGGTCCTATAGGACACCCACACTTCTGGAGGCTACTCCCAGCTCCTAGCCTTGTGGGCTTCAACATGGCTCCTTACTTCACTGAGCTCACTCAAAAGCTCCAGCCCGGTCTGTCAAGATACAGTCTTATGATGTGTTACGTAATTACAACAATGACATCCCATTACCTTTGTCATATTCTACTGGTTAGGAGCAAGGCACAGACCCCTTTCTCTGACCCCACTCAAGAAGAGGGGATTCTACAAAACTGTAAACACAATGAGGTGGGAATCACTAGGCCTCACTTTAGGCATATGCATATCAACACCGAGGGAAGAGCTATAATTATCCTCATTTTGCTAATGAGGAAACAAAGACACTTGGCCAAATTCACATGATTAGTAGGCAGGAGAGTCTGAGTTCAAATTCAGAAGGTCTGACCCCAGAGTCCATGCTCTTGACCCTGAGGCTCTGCCACCACACTTAGTGGAGGGTCCAGTATGGATTCCTCCTTTCATAAACTTCAGCAATTTTTTTTTTTTTACCCTGGATTGTTGCCATCTTCCATCTTTAAACAATAATCCTAATTATCCCAATCTGTGTTACATTTACAGTTTCAAACACACTTCACATAGCCCGGTGATGTGAAGAGGCTACTTGTATTGTCATTTTCCAGGTAAAGAAACTGGGGTTAGAAAGGATAAATCGCAACACTTCCATAAAATAGAAGTGGGCTCAATCAAGAGCTTCTGTACTTTTTTATTCCCCTAGATGATAATGAAGGCATCACAATATTTCTGAATAGTAAGGAACTTTCCATATTCTCTAGCCTGAGGTCTCTAACTGGTGGCTGGCAGGCCTGACATAATTCGACCCAAATAAAATCTTTTATGAACAATTTCTAATTGGTTGCCAATATTTAAGAATTGTTAGATTCCCAATAAAATCAGCAAAATTTTATAACACTGGGTCCACCTTTCCCAAAAGAACTGAGTAACGTCAGTTTCCTCTAGACTGGGCATAATCTTCCTCTATGCCGCCACTTAGATTCCCTACCTGCTGGCTGTGGACCTTGAGTCTGAGATCCTCTCATTTTAAGGTTGAGAAAAACCTACAGTCCACTGATGTTTTCAGAGCCTGCCGGCTAGCTAAGAATAACAGAGCTGATGTCGAAGTTAGCACCATAAAGACCAGCAGGACGGGAGGCATTTTCACTCGGGTGGGCATTTTCAAGCAACAATTCCAAACATGTGACCAGCTGCCTTGTCCTCAAATAGCCCAGGCCCATTGCACTACTTAATTCCCATTTCAATTCCACTGGGAACAAATACATTTCACAATGTTCAGCTCTGGGTCACAGAGAGAAGAAAACACACCAATAGAGGACTGCAGATAGAGGATTGCAATTATCAGTAATTTCTCTCCGAATCTCTTTTTCTCTCTCACTCTGTACTAATGATTACCTTTACAAAGAGGTTGCAGGCCCTTTCAGAGCAAAAGGAGTAAACAGGACATGCATTAATGTGGCAGGCTAGTTACCTCCCACACCTGAGGATGGAGCTTTCAGAAATGGAATTTTTTAAATGTGTTTCTCCTACAAATATCAGGCAAACATAATCTCCAAGAGTCCAGCAGCGGTAGGTGTTGGGTAGAGAGACATTTGCATTAACCATGGAGGAAAGGCCTAGGAGAGGTAGAGAGAGAAGGTAGCATCAGTCCACTTCAACGAAGAAACTGAGGACTTACCGTGTACCAGGCTGTGTGCGCTGGGCTTTCACAGGTGTTCCTTGATTACATTCACACAACTCACAAGGTTGGGAGCAGCAAAAAAGCAAAGAAGGAAAGACACAGGGTTAAACCCGTATTTGTTGATTCTGGGTCCATCTTAGGGTGACATATTGGGTGGATCTGGGAGAGAATCCCAGCTCCAGTGACCTCAGCATGTGACTTTAGGTTACTTATTTAACGTCTCTGAGCTTCCTCTATTCCTTGTCTGTTAAATGCGATACGTTAGAAGTACAATACATTTGTAGTTATTTTCTTTTAATTAGACCAGGGGGTTCCTTGCTGGGATTACTTTAATGTAATTTAATTGTATGTTTAACTTTAAATATTTAACTTTAATGTAATTTAAAATACATTAATGTACTTTAATGTTGAATAAAATTGAAAGAGCCCTGGGGTTGGTGTCAGAAAATTTGGATTCTAGCCCCCACTCTGTTCTTTCCTGCGGGGACTCATGAGGAAATTAACTTTTTTTCCCCCCAATAATTAGAAAAGCAATGTAAATACATGGTAATCTAATTCACACTGCATTAAAGGTTATAAAGTGAAAAGTGGCCATTCTGGTCCTCAAAGCCAATGCCAATTATCAATCACTTCAATATCCTTCTATTCTATTATATATATATATAACCACACAGACACATACATACGCTAACCCTCAAATGAGAGCAAATTTAAAATAAATCTTGGAGATAATATGTATTGGTCCATATAAACCTCATTATTTTAATATAGCTGAACCCATATTGAAAGTCATTGAGGTAATTTCCAATCTTTTGTTAATACTAGCAAAAGCTAATATTTATCAATTGCTTATAATGTGCCAGGCCCTATTCTAAGTGCTTTATGTGTATTAACTCATTTAATACAATCACCCTGGGTAGTAATATCACCCCCATTTTACATTTGATGAGAACAATGCCTTTAGAACATCAGTACTTCCTCTACAAACAGTAAGTGGCAGAAATGAAATTCACACCCGGGTAGACTGCACAAGGCTGTAACATACATCTTTGTCCACATAGTTTTGTGCACATTTGTCAGACCATCTGGCAAATGGTGGCCCTGGAAAAAAGCAGCAATGCAATCAAACTGCATTTTTCAAAGGTCACTCTGATAGCAGGGTGGAGAATGCACCCATCTTACCCCACCAGTCATGGACTGCTTTGCATTTTTATCTCTTCGCCATCTCCTGTGTTGGATTAGGAGCTTCTTGAAGGCAGGGACTCTGTACCCAGGGTGCAGCACACAGCCAGCATATTGCCAACTCTAAATAACATTTGTGAATGGTCACTGAAAAATAGGGGAGACTTCAGTGGGAGTGGCCTTTGGTATTTGGGCTGGATTTTGAAGGATGGGTAAAATTTTGGTAGGCAGAAAATGGAAGAAAAAGTACCTTGTGTGAAGAAAGAGCAAAGGAACAACTATCTAGGACGTTTGGTGGGCAGCAAATCATCCAGGCTGGTTGGGAAAAGGGCACGTGGCTGTGATGTGCCCACAGAGGATACTGGGAAGGATATTTGGAAGCAGAAAGAGAATTCTAGTGCTATTCAGAGTCTGTGAGATCCTTTCCAGGCCACATTTATTCACCTGGAGGACAAAATAGATGATGTCTATGAAAACACCACCATAGACCCATAATACTAGTGTTAAATAGTTAAATGTATTGGATCTCAGTTTACAAGATTGTGTTATCCCCACACCAGGTTTCTTTCTTCCACTTTCTGCTTGTCGGTGTCAAATGAATGGCAGGGTTGTCAGTAACCTGGTATCCCAGTAGCCTGGGAAAACATCCTGTCAAGGCAGTGGGCATATTTTCAGTTTTCATTTATTTTAATCCTCACCAACTCACTGAAATCACAGTCTGATTTATTTTTCCAAGCTCCGGGCCCCTGGGCCCGGGGTTTATAAATGTAGCTGATAGATGTACTATTCAAATTAATTTATATGCAAATACATCTCAGTGGATTTTGTTACATTTCTGTTAATCTTGAATTTCACAAAGTTACTTAGACATCTGACAACACATATTATTGTATATATATGCTAACATTTTTCGACACTTGATTGTTGATCCTGGCTATGTATGTAATCAAATTCAAATTGGAAATTCATTCTAATGATATACTATATGTTGGCTAATTGAATTCAAATTGAAAAAAAAAAGAAATTAGTTCTGATAGCCACTCTGAACATATATCAGCACTGCCTACTCAGAACATAATGTAGGACATAAAGATGAGCTACAAATACAATTTTAAATATTCTGGTAGCCACATTTTTTTAAAAGATTTATTTATTTTAGAGTGAGAGAGCATGAGCTTGGGGGGAGGGAAGTGCAGAGGGGGAGGGAGTCTTAAGCAGACTCCGTGCTGAGCGTGGAGCCTGATCTCACAACCCTGAGATCTCTACCTGAGTCAAAACCAAGATCAGACACTTAACTAACTCTGCCACCCAGACACCCCTCTGGTAGCCACATTTAAGGAAGTAGAAAGAGGGGTGCCTGGATGGCTCAGTCAGTAAAAAACATGACCCTTGGTCTCACAGTTGTTAGTTCAAGCCCTATTTTGGGTGTGGCGATTACTTAAAAATAAAATTTAAAAAGTAGAAAGAAACACCAAATTAATTTAAATAATATATTTGATTTAACCCACCCTATCTAAAATATTATCACTTCAACGTGTAATAAATATTAAAAAATATGAGCTAGCCTACATTCATTCATTCTGTAGTTAAGTCCAGAGTGTATTTTATACTTGCAATACATCTCACTTTGGACTAGCCACATTTCAAGTGCAGACATCACATAAAGCCAGAGACTACGATGTTGGATAGTGCAAAAATAGAAGCTATAGATTCTAGCTCCTTTGAATAACACTATTAGCTCAAAGAATGGTTAGAATGATTTATATCCTCCCTGCTCCTATCTAAGTAGTAATAAGTAAAGTTTCTCACTTAGGATTTTTTTGGGAGAGACCTAAGAGATCATTGTGTCCCTGACTTTTGATTATGGGCAAGGGAGCAGAGACTCATGAAGGTGGGGGTGTGCTGGGGGAGGACTAGACCGTTGACTTGCTCTGTTCCACACCACCTCATTCAGCCTCCCTGCTGACAGGTGGAGATGGAGGCTCAGCTCCCTGCCCAGGACCTGCCAACAGAACCCTGCACGAGGACTGAGAGCATGAACTCCCTGCTCAGCCCCATGGACATCACTCTGTCAGTGGGGAAAGGGTTGGGGGATCTGCTGCTCTAGGGTAGAAGATTAGCTCCCTGCACTGTCCTTGTGTCCAGCACCAGGAGGGGACATCAGGACACTACCATCTGCCTCTACAGGGCAGGGCACGGGGAGGTGGAAGACCAGCTCTCCCTGGGGTGGGGGGGAGGAAGAAGAGCAGGGGTTTGGCTGATGGCATTTAATGTTTGGGTACATATTACCAAAAGGTTTTCTATTATTAAACCATTCTTTTCCTGGTGCTCTGGCTAGGGACAACGTGCCCCTTTTTGGTGCTTTTGGTCTGTGCCTGTTGGCAGCTCTAACCTGGAGCGTTCTGCAATGTCTTGTTCTGGATGGATGGGAGACAATAAGAAAACTCAAATCGCCATCATGCTGTTCCTCACATTCCCAGATTCCTAGGCAGGTCACTTCTTTTCACCTTTAAGTATTTTCCTTTGCTTATTATGTCCAGAATTATTGTAGTTGTAAGAAGTAGTACCTGGGAGGAAGTAGGGGGGCTACTCTAGCTTTGCTGGAATCAGAAATCTCCTAACTGCTAAATGTGAGCAACACTTTCTAATCCTGGCCTTATTCTATTTTTAAGAAATGTTTGCTATGATAGAGTACATTACATGCTTTTCCTTGAAACTCATTTCTCCTTCAGCATGTACTACTGCACATTGTGAATTTCCTCATTTGGTCACTTCTAAGTGTCCTTTGCAGTTTCCTCTAGGTCAGTAGCTTTCTAACTTGCTTGTGTTCCTCAGGATTCTGCCCTAAACCAATTTTTTTTTTAAGATTTTTTTATTCATTTATTTGAGAGAGAGAGAGAGAGGGGAGCAAGAGCAGGAATGCAGGGGGAGTGAGAAAGGGAGAAGCAGACTCCCCGCTGAGGAGGGAGCCCGATGCGGGGCTCAATCCCAGGACCCTGGGATCATGACCTGAGCTGAAGGCAGACGTTTAATGACTGAGCCACCCAGGTGCCCCCCAAAATTTTTTTTAAAAACACAAAGTTATTCAATATTTGTTCAATAATAAATGTTTCATGGCAAAAAAGTCACCAAATTAAGAACCTCCTTCCCCCAATTAAAAAAAAAAACACTCAAAAAGATATGTACAGGTATGTATTCCCTTACTCAAAAAATTATGTTCAAATATAAAATTAATCTTTTAAAAAAACTCCCTTAAGGAGGAATTTCTCAGATTTCACACTCCACCATTTCTCCCCTTACTTTCCATCCCCCTCCCCACTCCCCAGAGCTAGCATTTTTTTTTTTAAGATTTCATTTATTTATTTGGCAGAGAGAGATACAGCGAGAGAGGGAACACAAGCAGGGGGAGTGGGAGAGGGAGAAGCAGGCTTCCCGGCGGAGCAGGGAGCCTGATGCGGTTCTCATCCTGGGATCATGACCTGAGCCAAAGACAGACGCTTAACGACTGAGCCACCAAGGAGCCCCAGATCTAGCATTTCTTTCTCTTTCTTTCTTTTTTTTTTAAAGATTTTATCTACTCATTTGAGAGAGAGAGAGAGAAAGAGAGCCAGCACAAGCAGGGGAAGGGGCAGAGGCAGAAGGAGAAGCAGGCTCCACTCCACGCTGAGTGCAGAGCCCGATGCGGGGGCGGGGCTCGATCCTGAGACGTGGAGATCATGACCTCAGCCGAAGGCGGACCAAGGCAGACACTTAACCGACTGAGCCACCTAGGCACCCCCAGATCTAGCATTTCTTGAGAGAAGACTTTGAGGCGGCCAAAGGCTGAGGCTTGCTTTCCACCACCATCTCCAACACAGCAACAGAAGGAGTATCCTCTTCAGAGATGCCTGGAGTTCTTTCGGATGTCAGCCCACGAATGGTTATGGATAGAGACCAGCTCTGCTTCGCAGGGACCCCTTAACTGCACCCCTGCCCCCACTGGCTAATTTCAGGAGGGAATGAGTGTCCCTGTGTGAAGTTCTTATTAGAAACCTTACCCAGATGGGGCTGAAATTTTAATGCAATGCGTATTTTTGTTGTTGTCCAGTGAAAAAGAAATACAAAGCTGATTGCATGCAGGAAAAGCTTTATTGAGTCACAAAAACTGCTACACGGAATACCCAAATGTTTTTAAATGACTTCAAAAACAATCGGCACATATTTAGTAAGCAAGTTCCACTATTTTCTCTGCCCCCAGCCTCAATGCTCAGCTATAGATTATCCATTTATTTACCTTGCTTAACATATCTATCTAAAAGTCATCTGCCGGGTTTTGTTGCAAAAACACTTTTTTTTTAAACAATTAAATACACAATGGCGACTTTATAGGACTTGGAGTGTTTTAAAATGACACGATAATCAGAGTTACAAGAAGAGCAGTGGCCTCTTTCAATTCATTTCAGCATTTCATTCTCCTTTTCAAGTATGAATCTCTAAAGTCTATACAAGAAGTCTCTAAATGCATAGCGCTCCTTTTTTCCCTGTCCTCCTCCTCGAGTGCTAGAGCTTTAACAATCTGAATTCTCTTGGATGGGAAAAAGGAAAGCTATCAACTTACAAGGGACATTTGCTGGCGTCTAGTTATTACCTAAACCGCGGCACAGAAGTCGTTCACGCACAGGTAACACATTACACTGGGACGGCTCCCTGTTTTCTGCACACTGAGGGGGAAGGAGGTCAGGATCCTAAGACCCCGGGGCTCACATGACGATGCACTTGCTAAGCAGCTTCTCCGCGGTCTTGGGTATCTGGGATTTCTTCTGGGGATGGCGAAGGCAGCTGGCAGGCTTCTTCTGGTTCGGCAGTGTGCGAAATAGCTCCTGCACACTGCTATCCATCTTAGCGGAGGTCTCCAAGAAGGCGCAATGCCACTCCAAAGCGCAGGCGCAAGTGGCGCGGTCACTTACCGGCAACTCCCAGTGGCTTTCTTGGCATTCGTTGCCCACCAGCACGATAGGGTACTTCTGCAAGGTGTTGCCTTTGACTTTGCGGATCAGCTCATAGAAAGGCTTCAGCTCCTCCAGGGTTTGCTTCTTGGCGCCTGAGTAAACCAGGATGAAAGCAGGGCCCCTGGCAATGGCGAGGCGCTGCAAACCCGGGTAGCGGTGGCTGCCCGTGGTGTCGGTGCTGCGCAGCACCCCGACACCGTGCTTGGAGCTCAGCACCTGGCAGTCGGTATCTTCGATGGTCGGCAGGTACGCATCGCGGAAGTGGCCACGCACCCACTTCTGCACCCGCGCGCTCTTGCCCACACCAGCATCGCCAAGCACCACGACGCGGTAGTCTTTGCTCTTGCTCTGGGGCATGAGGGCAGGGACGATAAGCAGGGTGGGCAGAGGCCGCAGCCGCTGAATCAGCCATTTCTTAAAGCCAAAGCAGTTATTGCCCATTGCAGGGAATTGGCGTGGAGACGGGCGGGCAGGTTATTGGCACGGACCCGGGAGCAAAAGATTCTTAGGGAGAAAGAACCGGAGAGTGAGATGGGAGTTCGAACTTGGAAGGTTGTCCCTGTGTCTCCTTGTCTAGCTGTTCCCTGGGGACTCTCAGGAGGGTCTAGGCTCACTCCCCAAACCCACCTCCCTCCCTCCTCTGAAACAGAGCCAGGCTCAATGCCCACCCCAGGCGCCCATCAAAGGCGGTGTGAGCAGGGAGGAGGGGAGACTCGCTCAGTACCTCTTCCTACGATGCCTTACGTTTACTTCCCCAGTAGCCACACATCCATTTTCTTTCACACCACACTACTCCAATCTAAATACAGAATGAGAAGCTGAAACAATGGACAGCCCGCCAACCTGAGACAGAGTAGAGACTGGGGTCAGGTCCCCTCAATCCTGAGGAAGAAACCCAGCATTCCTTGATAGCTGAAACCCTATGCCCCTTGGGTGGAGAGAAGTCTAGCAGGAATGCGGAGGCAGGACGCTTACCCAAGAGAGGGCTGCGCTACCAAGACTGGGGAAGATCAAACCAGTCTGCGCCAAGGTGGACCCCATCGCTGTCTCTTCATTGACTTTTTTCCTCATTATGATACTAAAAATCATGCCCAGGGATGGAGATTTAACATGCTAATTAGACGCATGAGGCATGAAGAGGCATAACCTTTAAGTGCACAGGTGCTAATGAATTCCTGCCTCTATGTGCTTGGAGTCACCCTTTTCCACCTAAGTTTCTTTAAAAAATTCTCCCTGACTCCCTAGGGAGTCAGCCTGAGGATTCTCTTCCTTGTGCCGTCTCCCTTGTGCTGGAGCATAAGCCCCAGTAAAGCCTGGCCTCGAACTCCGCTGGCCTCTTGTCAATTGCTACTGCTTGGAGACCCCCAAGGACCCGGTTCAGTAATAATGGGGGTAAGGACAGAGTGTCCAGGGAGCCCACGGGGGCCAGGATGCTCTGTTCTGGTGCCCGTAGAGACCTATTACCTACAGCGACTGTCCCCGGGACATCGAGGGACGAGGGACGGAGAGCCACTTCCCCAAAAACTAGGCCTCCCATTCTCACCCACAGCAGCCCAAACTGGTTTACCCACCACGTCTCACTTTGGAGTGCCCCCCCAGTAAAGGCGGAAGACAGCTTTTACCTCTCTCCAAGGCAGGAACAAGTGCGCTAGCGGGCAAATTCACTGCTCCCAGAGTCAGCATTAGCGATGGTTGCAACCGAGCGTGCAGGCGGGCAAATTCACTGCTTCTGGAGTCAGCATTGGTGGGGATCGGGGCAGTGGCAACAGCAGAGACCAATCACAGCCTCGGGAGCGCAGTCGGATGCAACCTGTGAGCCGCGAGGCTCGGGGGGACGGCTGGAACTGCGGGGCTGAGCCTGGAGCGCCAGAGGGCGCAGGCTGGGAGGCTCTACTTGCACCTTCTGCGTAGGAAGGACCAGTGGGTGTGTGCCCAGCGTCCCCCCTTGTGAGAGGAGCTGTACCCACAGCCAGGGGGCGATGAGGGGAGGTCCTGGGTTCACAGGCCCTGGCCATTCGGGTGGGGGTGGGTGTAGGCTTCCAGAATTTGCACTTTTAGTTCCGTGCAGGCATCCTTCACCACTTCTATGCCCTTTCGCGGCTGTGGGGTTAGCCCTTCCCAAGTCTCGCTGCCATCGCTTTTCACTGCAGAATGGCCAGTTAGAATCCTTCCCACCACCGGTGCCAGGCACTTCACGGCATCTGATCCACTTTGCTCAGTAAACATTTGTCCAGCACAAAACCCGGTTTTTGTCCCTCCAGAAAGTCCCAACTAACACATCTGTCTTAAGAGACTTCACAGGCTGCCTCCTGGGAGGATTAACGGTGGTTTAGACAGGTTCTATGGAAGAAGGTTGAGGGATGGCCTCTAAACCCAGCAACCTTAAGCAGTGATCACATTCCCCACCACTATTTGTACAATCGGTTTCATTTGATCATCATCACAAAAACCTTGTAAGCAAATCAGAACAAGAACGTGGGCAGCCTCTAGAAGCAGAAAGCCAGCAAGAAAACATGGACCTCAGGCCTACAACTGCTAGCAGCTGGATTTTACCAACAACTTCAATGAACTTGAAAGCAGATTCTTCTCTAGAAACTTCACGGAAGACCACAGACCAGTCAACAACTTGATTTCATCCTCAATTAAGCCGAGACCATCCATACTTCTGACCTATAAGATCGTGGGTTCTGTAGTTGAGCATTATTTTAAGCCAGGAAGTTTTTAGTCATTTGGTATGCAAAGAAATGTGCAATCTGCTTACAAATTTGTTTCTTGTTTGCCAAAGAAGGACTAATGTAGCAGGTGAAATTACTTGTTCAAGGTTACAGGGCTCATAAATGATGGACATAGGCCCAAACCGGCTTTTCCTAACTTTAAGTCTTATTCTTTTTCTGGTGCTGTCATTGTAGGTCATTAATCTGATATGCTATTTCTTGTTCATTAGTAAAAAAAAAATTCCATAGCTTTTTTATTTTTACCCAAAAGCACATTCATGTTGGAAAGATCAAGGGCACATGCTTTAGAGGCAGAAAATTTGGCTTAAAATATTTGTTTTTTTTTTTCTCTTCTTTTGAATATACCTTACTATGCCTTTGAGCTATGAGATCTTGGAGAAATTACTTTTCTGTAAAATGGGAACTAATACCTATGAAAAAGAACTATGGGGAGCATTCCAGGAGATACTACTGAAGACTGTCCACAAATCCACAGTCTTTGAGTATTTTAACAATGGTTTTTGGAAGGGTCATGATCTTTTAATTTAATCTTACCTAATCCTGGGATAGAGTCCCACACTGGGCTCCCTGCTCAGCAAGGAGCCTGCTTCTCCCACTCTGTCTGCTGCTCCCCCTGCTTGTGCTCTCTCAAATAAATAAATAAAATCTTTAAAAAAAAGAATAAAAAAGGGCTAAAGGAAGATCTTATAATGGAGAATAATTTGAAATTTTAGAAAGTAGAATCTTAGAATAGGTAAAAACTGGGGTAAATAGAATATCCTTGCCATGAGTTTTTACATTCATATTTGATGACTGAAACATCTGATACTCAAGGTAATAATATTAAAAATTGGGGAAGGCAAAGGGACCTAAACAGAAGTAAGGTTTCCATACTTTGCTTGAAGTGGTAAAATGTTGATACCAGCAGATTGTGATAAGTCACATATGTTTATTGTAATACCTAGAACAACAATTTTTATACAAAGGGATAAACTCAAATACCCTGAAAGTAAATTAAGATGGAATTCTGAAAAATGTAACCCCCAGGAAGGTGAGAAAGGAGAAACAGGAAAACCAAAAAACAAATGTGAAAATGGCATACGTAATCTCAGATGTATCAAGAATTACCTTCAATGTAATTGGTGTAAATACACCAATTAAAAAAGCGGATTGGCAGAGTGGATTAAAATAAGCAAACAAAAACAAACACAAGCCAATTACATGGTGATTGAAGTGAGAAGAAACTCACTTCGCATTTAATGACACAGGGAGGTTGAAAGTAAAAGGATGGGGGTGCCTGGGTGGCTCAGTTAAGGCTGTGCCTTCAGCTCAGATCATGATCCCACAATGGCCTCCCTGCTCACTGGGGAGCCTGCTTCTCCCTCTCCCTCTCCGTCTGCTGCTCCCCCTGCTTGTGCTCTCTCTCACTCTCTCTCTCTCTCAAATAAATAAATAAAATCTTTAAAAAAAAAAGAAAGTTAAGGATGTTTTTGTATGGTAACACAGGTTATATGGAAACCAAAATTAAAAAGACCATATTATTTACAAATGCTATAAAGAAAATGAAGTACTGTGTATACACTTAACAAAACACATGAAGGATCTGAATGCTGAAAATTACAAAATGCTAATAAAATGAAATTAAATAGAGACATAATATGCTCATGTATTAGAAAGTTCAACTTAGTAAAGATGTCAGTTCCCTCCAAATTGACCTATAGGTTTAACACAATTCTTGCCAAAATCCCAGTAAGGTTTTTGTAGACATAGACAAACTTATTCTGAAATTTATATGGAAAGGCATAGTACCTAGAATGGTTAACACACTCTTGAAAAAGAGAGATAAAGAATCACTCTTTGATAGTAAGGGTTAGGATATAGCTGCAGTAATTAAGACAGGGTAATATTGGCAGAGAGAGAGACATATAGATCAACGGAACAGAATAGAGAGCCCCGGAATAGGGGCCCGCAGATATGCTCAGCTGATTTTTGACAAAGGCACAAAAGCAAGTCAATGCAGAAGGATAATCTTTTCCACAAATGGTGCTAGATCAATTGGACATCCATAGACAAAACACATAGGCAAACAAAAAAACTTGAACCTAAATCTCTCACCTTACAAAATTGATTTAAAATGGATAACGGAACTTATATATAACATGTAAAATTATAAAATTGTTAAGAAAAAAGACAGAGAATCTTTGGGATATATCTTGATTGTGGTTACACATATACAAATCTACATATATATAAAATTCCATATAATTAAATACATACACAGACGAGTACAAGTGAAACAGGAAATTTGAGTAAGAGCAGTGGATTGTATTGATGTTAATATCCTGGTTGTAATATTGACTACGGTTTTGCAAGGTATTACCATTGAGGGAAACTGAGTAAAGTTACTCAGGATCTCTTATTATTTCTTATAATTGCATGTGAATCTTCCATTAGCTCAAAGTAAAAAAAAAAACAATATTAATTTTAAGAAGCACTTGCCAAAAAACAAAAATAACGCAACTCCCATGGCTCCCAATTAAAGCCCAAATTCTTTCGTTTCATATTCCCAGCTCCCTATAAATAGACCCCAAATTCCCATTCAAATCTTACCTTCTGTGAGCCTTCTGTACACACTGGCTTAAAAATTCAATATTCTTGGAAGTTCCCTAGGTCCCCTAGCTCATCGCCACCCCAGTCCCCTCATCCACACACCGCAGTTCTACTCTTCTTCAAGGCTCACCTCCAAATGGTACTTCCAGCTAGAAGGAATCCCTCCCCCTGAGTTCCCAGGCACGTTTTCACCTTGTATTAAAACTTTGTCAGTACTTATTTTCTCTTTTCCACAAAGCAAGGAGATTTTCTCTGACAGAGCGGAGATTCATTTAGCCTGATTCCCTCACAGGTGCTAATCAGCACCAGTAGGTAGGGCTCAGAGGCAAGCAGGATGGTACAGGTTAACGTAGTGGTGCAAGTGCCAGCCTGACTGCTCTCACAACCAGTCCTGCTTTCAGGACCTCTTTACAGTTTAGCCTTTAACTCCAACCTCGGGATCCTCAGTTGATAATAGGGGAAGCACATGGCAAGCGCTGCATGTTAACATTACCTTTGTCAGTCCCTGGCACAGAGTAGATACTCAGACAATGTAGCTGGAGTTTGGAGACCTGGTCTCCAGTTCCTGTTTGCTCACATACTCGTTGTAGGGACTTAGACAAACAATTTGTTTGCCTTTTACATCGTTTCTTCACCTGTAAAATGGGGACCAAAGTAGCTATGTTTGAAGTAAGATTAGTTGGCTCTCTTGTGTAAAAAGTTAAGCGGGGTGTTGCTTTAGAATGTGAATGAGCTAACGTTCATTTGAGTGTTCGCCATGAGATAAGGCATTACTCTAATAATTTCACATGTGTGAACTCATTTAGTTCTATGAGTCTATGAAGTGGAGACTATTTTATCTCCATCTTCCAAATGAGGAGATCAGGCATGGAGAGATGAACTAAGTGGTAGAGGCTGGGAAATCTGGCTCGCTTCAGGGCTTCTGCATTTTCCACCATACTGCCTCTTTCGCAGAGACAGGTGGTGATGTTCAGGACCCTCACAATTGTAATTTTAGAAGCCTGTTTTCTTCCACTTTCTTTCTAGGCTCCTTCCCTTTTTAAGGTCTGTAGAAAACTAATGGCCGTTGTGTTTCCTATCCTTCACAAGGACGTGGTATCTTTACAATTTTGATTTCCAGGATCAAGGTTGCTTCTGAATCCCTTCTCTTATCCCATGCAAGCATTTTCTCCCATTCCTACCACTTCTGTTCCCGGCCTGACTGCTTTCCTACCACCCTGTGGCTACAAATAGCCCCTTGCTCACACAGATATCATCTCTTACCTCATAAAGAAATGAGGCCACCAGATAAAACTCCACCAGCCCCTGGTCCACACATATCCTGCGTGATATTCTCTTTTCTCCACCCAGGGTGAATGCCTTCATCTGAGCCCTGGAGTGATTCTCAACCTGTGGTCCTAGGATCAAGTAGATTAGAATCACCTGGGGCTTTTGTTAAAAATAACCAACCCACATCTACAGAATCAGAATCTATAGGTGAGACCTGGGATGGGGGGTAGTTTGCATTTTAACAGGCCCCCTCAGGTAATTCTGATACAGACAAATCTTAAAACTACTCCTTTAGAAGCTTACTTGATCACTGTATTCCTTTATTAACCTTTCAATGTTCATTGTATCAGTTGTCATGATCCTTATTTCATTTCTGATATCAATAATTTGTCTTCTCTCTTTTTTTCTTGGTTAGCTAGGTGAGTGGTTTATTAATTTTATCAATCTTTTCAAAGAACCAATTTTTTGTTTCATTGATTTTTGTATGTTTTCCAGTTAATTTTGTTGTTTTCTGCTCTAATTTTTAAAATTTCCTTTATTCTGCTTGATTTAGTTGTAAATTGCTCTTCTTTCTCTAGTTTTCTAAGGTGAAAGCTTAAATTATTGCTTTTAGATTTTTCTTCTCTAATATGGGCATTTCAGTCTATTAATTTCCTCTGTGAGCACTGCTTTCTCTACATCCAGTAAAAAGTGTGTTGTTAAATCTCCAAATATTTGGGAGGGTTTTTTTAAATCTATTATTCTGTAATTGATTTCTAGTTTAATTCCACTGTGGTCTGAGAACATACTGTGTACGAGTTCTAGTCTTTTACATCTGTTCAAGTCTGTTTTATGGCCCCAAATGTGATAGTGTTGGTAAATGTTCCACATGAGTTTGAAAAAAAAAAATGTGTATGCTGCTGTGGTTGGATGAAGTATTTCATAAATGTCAATTAGATCTAGTTGATTAATGGTGCTATTTAGTACAACTGTATTCTTACTCATTTTCTGCCTGCTGGATCTATCCATTATTGAAGGGGTATTTAAGTTTCCAACTGTAACAATGGATTTGTCTATTTCTACTTGCAATTCATTTAGTTTTTGCCTCACATCTTTTGATATTCTGCTATTAGATACATACGTGTTGAAGATTGTTATATTTTCTTGGAGAAGTGACTTCTTTATCATTATGTAATTTCCCTCTTTGCCCCTGATAATTTCACTGTTCCCAGCTTTCTCTTGATTCATGCTATTATAGTATATCTTGTTCCATCCCCTTACTTTTAACCTGTTTCTTTATATTTAAAAATTAAAATTAAAATTTCTTGTAAAAATATATATAGTTTGGTCTTTTTCTTATCTACTCTGACAGTCTTTGTCTTTTAGTTAATATATTTAGATCATTCATATTTAACGTGATTATTGATTTTTTTGGTTTAATATCTACCATGTTTGTAACTGTTTTCTATTCATTGTATTTGTTCTGTGTTTATTTCCCCCCTTTTCTGCCTTTCCTGGTTTTAGCTGAGCATTTTATATAATTCCATCTTCTCTCCTCTCTAAGCGTATGATTTTACAATATATACATTTATAGGAAATTTAAGTCCACTTTCAAATAACATTGTACCATTTCACATGCAATGCAGGTACCTTATAACACAGTATCCCCAATTCATAACTTTCCATCCCTTATACCATTAATGTCATTCATTTCACTCACCCATATGCTATAATCACCTAATAAGTTGTTACTATTTACTATTATTAACTTTGAACAATTATCTATTGGATCAATTAATAGGAAAAATAAAAGATTTTACTTATCTTCATTTATTCCATCTTTAACACTCTTTCATTCTTTATTTAAATCTGAATTCTAGGAAAAGCTTTATAGAGAACATGCTGTTGGAGAGAATCTTGAAGGGAGAAGAGGACATTGGGGAAAAGACATCTCAGAAAGAAGAATGATGTCAAAAGGGCACAGAGCCAGGAAAGTATCTATGGATGAAATAGTAGTTGAACTGGAATTTATCCTAGAAATCATCTGTGGTTTAATTACCTCATTTCCTGGATGAGTAATTTGCCCAAGTTTACACAGCTAGAAAGTTGCAGAACTAAGATTCAAACACGGGAAGAATAACTTCAGCACCTCTTCTAACCACAGAAGGAGGTTAAGACCTGTTCAAGATGGCCCAGACCATCAGACACAGCCAAGACAAGGCTTGTCCCTATCTCTCAGACCCTTCACCTTCATTCTCCCACTGGTACACATTCTGAAACATAATTAATGTTCAGAAATCCTATGGAGATTTTAGAGATGGAGTTACTATAGTCTTCTGAGGTCAAGGAAGAAAAAGTTCCATAGGAATCAGAAATGATATATTCTCAGGAGGCAGAGAGGGTTTATAGAGTAGCACTAATTACAGATTTGAATAAGCTGCCCACAGTCTTCTTAATGAAATGAGCTGGAATCCTTCCTTGGAAACTTTCCTAGACAATCAGGTCTGTGTAAGTGAATACTTATACTCTAGACCCAAGGGAAGGCACCAACCTACTGAAGCCTCCTTGAGGAGGGGTGGTTGGGAGGAGAGTGTCAGACACCACAGTGGGACCGGCAAAAGAGGGTCTTTCTTTCTTTCTTCCTTCCTTCCTTCCTTCCTTCCTTCCTTCTTTCTTTCTTTCTTCCTTTTCTTTCTTTTCTTTCTTTCTTTCTTTCTTTCTTTCTTTCTTTCTTTCTTTCTTTTTCTCTCTTCCTTCTTTTCTTTCTTTCTTTCTTTCTTTCTTTCTTTCTTTCTTTCTTTCTCTTTCTTTCTCTTTCTCTCTTTCTCTCTTCCTTCCTTCCTTTCTTTTCCTTTCATTTCCTTTCTTTTCTTTCTTCTCAAGATGCTCACCTTGGAATATTATGTAGCAATTATGAGTATGTTGTATATTCACGTAACAATAAGAATGGATGTTAAAAACATAGTGCTCGCTGAAAAAAGAAAATGGGATGAGATATATGCCACCTCACCATTTATATAAATTAAAGATACATGCCTACAAAACCATATTATATATTTTTACAGGAACACACACATACAAGATACATACTAAGTACATTAGAAAAGTTGTCAATGGGAAGCAAAGAAAGCGTGATCTATGCAGGATATATATGGTTTACATATTCACAATTACTAGACACACATGATACATAAGGATATAACTTGCATATCCTTATTACAAATTGTAATATGTAATTTATATGTTCACATATAAAGCATGTGTGTGCGTGTTACAATCCTGAACAATGATAAGATGCTTGAGGGTGGCATCTGTAAATGATTCATTTTAGAAGCCTCACACTTCCTGGTATATAGTAGGCAAACAATAAATATTTCTGAATGAATGGCTTTGTCTACAACTTGCCTGATGTTCTGAACATGACCTGCCAGACAGAGCAAACACCTACTTCCCAACACATCTCTTACCCCCACTCCCAGTTCTTTATTTTCACCACGGTGGTCTATTAAAGTGGCAAAAAAGAGCTAACTAGAAAGAGAGGAATAATTATTAAAGAATGAAAATAATTTTACCCCATCAAAACCAAGAAGCACATTTTATGTCCCTTTTAAGTAACAGAATTCTGCTTTCCAGTGTTTTCCCTTTTGATTGTTTCCATATGCACAGTGTTTCTACTGTAAAACACTCATTGGCTAAACAAAAATATTTTTTTGTGTGAGTCCATAAAGAGAAATCCACTTTCATTCCTTTGTGTCACTACAGCAAGGCTCTGGATGCTATTGTGGAACATAATGGCATATGCTCCTCATTTCACTGTTTGAAAGCAAAATCCTATTTCTGCCAGTAAAATTGAATTCTGCAAGTCTGATTTTTTTAAATTTAAAAAAATTTTATAACAGTTCTAGATTTACAGAATTGTTGCAAAGATAGTAAAGAGATATGCCCCATATACCCCACAGCCAGTTTCCCCTATTATTAACATCTTACATTAGTATGGTGCATTTGTCACAATTAATGAACCGAATTAATACATAATTATGAACGCAAGTCCATACTTTATTCAGATTTCTGCTGAGAGGACCTGTTTTTCTCTTTAGGCCTTCAGTTGATTAGAAAAGCCTCATCCATATTATGGAGGGTAACCTGCTTTCCTCAAAAGTCTACTGATTTCACAGTAATCACTTCTAAAAAATATCTTCATAGAATCCTCTAGATTTGTGTTTGACCAAACAACTGAGTACCATGGCCTAGCCAAGTTGACACATAAAACTAACCAGCACAGATAGTATGGAGAGTTCCTATGTATCTCATAGACAGTTTCTCCTCTTACAAATATCTTACATTATCATGGTACATTTGTTACAGTTAATGAACCAATATTGGCATGTGATTTTTAACTAAAGTCCCTTCTTTATTGATTTCCTCATTTTCTTTCCTAATGTCCTTTGGCTCAGGAACCCATGCATTATATTCAGTCCTCATGTCTCCTTACTTTCCTCTTGGTCATGACAGTAGCTCAGACTTTCCCTGTTTTCGATGACCTTCACAGTTTTGAAGATTACTGGTCAGATACTGGGTAGAATATCGCTCCGTGGGGGTGGGTCTGATGTTTTTCTCCTAATGAGACCGGGGTCATGTTGGAGAGGAAGAGCACAGAGAGCTTTCCACAGCAGCGGAAAGTGAGGTAAGTACTCTCCGTCTTGCAGATGAAAACAACAGGTGCAGAGAGTGACCTCAAACAGGACAAGTAACTTGTCTAAAGTCACACATCTCGTAAGTGACGGAACCAAGACCAAAATTCGTGCATTCTGGCTCTAGCATCTGTCTTGGTAGAGCCACTGGGCTCTACCAGCTCTGAAACTAATGAGCATCTACTGGACCTGGTATTTCCAGATGGCTCCCTGAACCCTTCTTCCTCACACATATTGTCTTCCCGTTGCCTGTGGGACAGATCTCCAGCTCAGGATGCACTGATGTGACACGGACAAAACTCCACGGTCAGGCCCAGCCTCCTGTCACCCAGCTTCTCTCCCTACTGGATGCCACAGCCGACCTAAACCCCGATACCCCTGCCCTTTCCCACATCCGTGAGCAGCTCTGTGCGGTGTGGGGAGCACATCCCGAAAAGTCAGACAGAGCCGGGTTTGAATTTGGGCTCTGCAATTTATTGTTTCTAGAATAACCTTGAGCAAGTATATAATAACATCGACCTACTAGGATTTTCATGAGGATTTAAGGAAATAATGTGTATGAGTTTAACGTAGTGCACACCTTATATAATACGCACTTCCACAGTAGGAAAAACGATTGATATGGGAAATTCCAGTATTTCCACCTTCAGACATCTCATAAAATAGCTACGCATACCCAAAACTGGTTGACAGGTCCTCTGCAGACCACGCATTCTGATTTAGGGGTGGAAAATAGGGGCCTCAACTAGTCAGCAAAACCTTTCAGAGGAAGCTGCATTAAATTCAGCCCTGAAGGCAGAATTGATTCATCCAGGTAGAAATAAGTGGGCAAGTTACGGACAAATGCTCAAACACAAAAAGCACATGGTATTTTGTGGTGATGATTTTTGTCTGGTTAATGGGCACCACCCAGGGGATCAGTGGGAGAGAGGTTAGAAAAGTTAGCTTAAGGAAAGACTGTAAGGGTCTTAAAATCCAGGCAAGGAAATATGAGATTGCTCCCTGCCTCCTTGCCTTTCTCTTATACAACACCAAAAACAGCAACAGCAAAGACAAAAGCCCTCAAGGGAAAACAGCCCAGTTACTAAGCTGCACTCTGAGATCAAAAATTAAAACCCAAATCTCAGTATCCCACATGTAGATGAGGGAGCCTGTGGCCACACAGAAGGGTTCTGGCCAGTGTGTTCCTCTCAGAACAAAGCTCTCTGAGGGCTGCATTCCCTCGGGATAAGTCACGGCAACTTGCAGCTTTGTGTTGTTGGAAGCATTTCCATTCTGCTGTTAGCCAAGCAGTGTTCAAGGCGTTCTGCCCTTGTGTAGTCCTAGATTAAGTCAGAAGTGTCACCAGGACCAGAGGAGGTTATAAGGTTGGGTATGAACCAGGAGGAGCCTCACAGAGTGAGCAGGGCTGGGTGGGTGCAGAGGGAGAGGGAGAGAGAATCTTAAGCAGGCTCCACGCCCCGCACAGAGCCTGACGAGGGGCTCAATCCCAAGACCCTGAGATCATGACCCGAGCCCAAATCAAGAGTTTGTTGCTTAACCAACTGAGCCACCCAGGTGCCCCAAGAAGCCTTCTTCTAAGGTGTTTGGTCTTTGTTGAATTATCCCCTTCAAAAGTTTCAGCTTATATTCTGTGTGTAGCTTTTTTCCCATGAGTTCAACTTAATTCTTTAAAAAAAAAAAAGATTTATTTAGGGGCGCCTGGGTGGCTCAGTCGTTAAGCGTCTGCCTTCGGCTCAGGTCATGATCCCAGGGTCCTGGGATCGAGCCCCGCATCGGGCTCCCTGCTCCGCGGGAAGCCTGCTTCTCCCTCTCCCACTCCCCCTGCTTGTGTTCCCTCTCTCGCTGTGTCTCTGTTGAATAAATAAGTAAAATCTTTAAAAAAAAAAAAGATTTATTTATTTTGACAGAGAGAGAGAGCACAAGCAGGAGGAGTGGCAGAGGGAGAAGGAGAAGCAGGCTCTCCACTGAACAGGGAGCCCGATGCGGGGCTCGATCCAAGGACCCTGGGATCTTGACCTGAGCCAAAAGCAGACACTTAACCGACTGAGCCACCCAGGCGTCCCTTAACTTAATTCTTTTATTAGTATTTATTAATCTTAGATAATTTCCCCCTTTTATTTCATCAATGTTGCTCACAAATTGTCACATCAATATCACATTGTTATAACCGATAGTGTAAACAAGCAATTCTCTTAGATTGATCTGATTAAGGCAGCGCTGATTATTGAATTAAATTATTGAAATGTATCTCACATAAAAAAGAGCATACAAATCATAAGCATACATCTCAATATAATCCAACACAATAATAAATAGGACATTTCCAGCACCCCAAAGAAGATGTGGTATATATATATACAATGAAATATTACTCAGCCAATGAAAAAATGAAATCTTGCCATTTGCAATGATGTGGATGGAGCTAGAGTGTAATATGCTAAGGGAAATAAGTCAGTCAGAGAAAGACAAATACCATAGGATCTCACTCATATGTGGACTTTAAGATCAAAACAGATGAACGTAGGGGAAGGGGGAGGAAAGAGGGGCGGAACAAACCATAAGACACTCTCAATGAGGGTTGCTGGAGGGAGGGAGGTAGGAGATGGGCTAAATGGGTGATGGGCATTAAGGAGGGCACTTGTTAGGATGAGCACCGGGTGTTGTATGTAAGTGATGAATCACTGAATTCTACTCCTGAAACCAATATTACACTGTATGTTAACTAACTAGAATTTAAATAAAAATTAAAAAAAAAAACAGAGACAGAATCATAAATACAGAGAAAAAACTGGTGGTTGTCAGAGGGGAGGGGGCTGGGGGGTGGGTGAAATAGGTGAAGGGGATTGAGAGGTACAAATTTGCAGTTGTAAAATAAATGTCATGGGGATGAAAAGTTCAGCATAGGGATTATAGTTAATAATACTGTAATAACATTGTATGGTGACAGTGGTAACTATATTCATCATGGTGAGCATAGAGTAATGTACAGAATTGTTGAATAGCATAGAGTAATGTAGAGAATTGTGGAATCACTATGTTGTATGCCTGAAACTGACATTGTATGTCAACTATACTTCCATAAAAAAAAGTGTATGTATTTCAACCTGGTCATGTGTGTTTGGGCATGACTACAGGAGAGACATAATGAAGTTGGCAGATGCTTGCTCCTACTTACAATAAGTAAATTTGGATGTAAGACAATATTCAAATAATATTTATTGCTGATACTTTTTCTTTATATTGCACATTTTGAGGTAAAAGCTAAATGGGCATGTTTGTGTGCATATACAAGTAGAATCATTATGAATGTGACAGCTATGAATGCAGACTGATACAGGTGGATTGTATTGTTGACTCAAATACCAGAAGCAGTGTCACTGATGATGGAATATTTCTAAGTGATGATCAATTCTCGGTCAAGCTCTGAAACAAAGTACAATCTTCCCTTGATTTACATGGGAGTTGTAGTCCTGGAAAATTCAGTATATATGAGAACCATGTGCAACATCCTTTTAGAAATATGTAAAGTGGAGTTAGGTGCTAGGTTCTGGTAACTGTAGAGATATTTTTACCTATATGAAGTTCCGGTGGAGCATTTAAAATTTGTGTGGGGCTGTCTCCCTCATTGTAGGACATCAGCCGATTTGTCCCTTGTCCTACTGGACAATCCCAATAGCACCCCATAAATATTGTGACATCCAGTCTCCCCACACCCAACAAATTTTCCAAACACTCCCCCAAGGAGCACGGCCATCTTTGTTGAGAACCTGTACCTAGTTCCTGTTAAGATAGAGCTGCCTCCTTCACTCCCACTCTTCTAAATCCTGAGCGAGCACAGCCCAAGCTCTGGAGGATCCAACAAGCCACTTAGGAAGATTCCACATTGTGTCATTGAATCACCTTTGTTTTTATTATTTTTTAAAATATTCTTATCATCTTCCAAAAAGGATGTTTTGGTAAATTACAAACAGACATATCCAGAGGGGGAGTATACGGTGGGGTGAAGAGTCAGAGAGATACCGGCAGGCAGGTGAAGCTGGAGGTGAACCTGGTACCTCAAACACACATTCCCAGGGCTCGCACTTTTGCTAAAGGTGAGAAGTAACCTGGTTGTCATGAGGGACATTTGATCAGCTACAGAATTCCATTGTCTCTGAAATAAAAACAAGGTAAGAACACGGAGTCTGGAGCTGGACTGCATAGATTCAACTTGGCTTCACCCTTACTAGCTTTGGGACCTTGAATAAATCACCATGTGCTTCAATCCCCCTGCCTATAAACAGGATAATAATAACACCTATGATACCTACCACAGAGGTCTACTGAGAGGATTAGGTATGTTGATGTAATACGGTGCTTAAAGCAGTACACAGTAGCCAGTTGCGTGTGTTATCTAAGCATTTGCCCAACAAACAAGCAAATCTCGTTGCTCAGAGAAAACACAGCCTTTCCTAGCAGTTTCTCGCACGGACTGATGTAGGACTGGATTACCTAGTTTGGATGCGAAGGGGAAACTTGACACCATTCATCCATTCCAACCTGCTCGGGCTACAGTGCAGGAAAGCTGTAGCCGGACACTGGAAGGCTAGTGGCCAAGCTCGCGCGTAGCTGAGTTAGTGGAGGATCTGGGTCTCTAGCTTCTGGCTACTGCTCCTTCGAGTATACCATGGCTAGAGCTGGCCTGGGGTGCAGAGAACTGGCCCGTGAGCTCTCTTACCCAGCGTGCCCACAGCTCCCAAATTTAGCCTTCTCCCAACTATCCTCTCCCTCCTCAAACTCCCCTCTCTTCCTAAGTACAGAGCGCAAAGAACAAAATAAATCAAGTGTGAGTGATCCATAAACTCTTAAGGAATAGGCAAATTCAAACTGGATTTCCTTTAAATAAATCTTCTAACTTTGGGTAGGAGCAGGGATGGGTAAGGAGCGGGCAAAGGTTTTGGCAAGAATTTAAAAGTAAACTCTCTGGACTGGCGAAGTTCCTCCACTTTCTGGTTGAAACTGCACACAAAGTTCCTTCAGAGTCTCCCTCCACACCTCATTTGGCTCCTCTGTGACATGGGATTGCTGTAAGATTAAATGAGATAGTATAAAGTAACTAGCACCATGCCTGGCACAGAGTCAGGGGCTGATAGATGTTAATCACCATTGCTGTGGTTATTTTGGGCGTCAGCAACCTACCACAGGAGAGATCTTCCCTTTCCTGTCTGAAAAACTGAGGCCATATGTTATTCCACACCAGAAAGGTTCTATTCCGTGTCTCCCTCCTCTACAAACCCAGTTACCTAGTGAAAGGCAAGGGGGAAGAAAGAAAGGCAAGGGGAAAGAAAGAAGCTGAAAGCTAAGTCTCTCCAGGCCCATGAGAAGCAGTGCAAAGAGCATGGACGTGGGATTGAATCCAATTCAAACACTCGTGTAGCACGTTCTTGAACGTGTTGTTCTCCCTCTCTGACCCTTAGACAAATATTCATTCGTTGTCCAGAACATAACACATGACGGCTTGCCATTACTAATGCGCTAAATATGTACTAAATAAAGAACTTTGAAATACTGTACAAAAAATCTAGAAAGGCAGTGAAGCAGGATGAATCTTCCGATGGTGACAATTTAGAATGATTGGTAGCGAAGGGCTTTGCAAAGTACATGCTTAAAAACATGCTCTCTCTTTTACCAGGAAAATTATAAAACTATATTGAGTCATAGCGAGAGATATTAGAAAACTTACTAAAATGTTTTTATACCCTTAAAAATTCAATAACTCATTAGTTCCCCTCCACTCAAACTTGTCATTGGAAAGACATGAAATGTCTTATTGCAGATTCTGATTTTCAAAGGGACTTGGACCTGTGTGTTGGGGGAAGGGGTGGTAGTAAATGCCTTCTTTGTGGCTTCTGGGAGCTGTAGTCTCTTGGCACACAGAGGTGTGGGTGGCCAGACATCTGTTTTCTGGGGAGTAAGGAGGGGCAAGGAGGATCCTCCAGAAGCCAGATGTGTGCCTTCAGTATTCCACTCTATAGCTCCCTCCCTGTGTTAGGAAACCATGTTCTCCCTCCCTCATGCTTGCCCATCTACAAAACTGGAATTTCCACCCTCTTGAGGGCGTTAGAAAGCAGCTTGTCCCTATGCCTCTACCTCTCCTTCGCTTCTTCCAGCGGGAGGCAATGACCTCTCTTCCCGGTGAACTTGCATGAGTCCCGAATGGTGGGCTCTCTTTTCAGGCTGACTGCACACGGGTTAGAACACTTTTGTCATGGCCGCTGCTTTCCCCTGGGAAAAATAGCTGGATCCCAGCTTAGGGTCCAGAGAGCCAGGTCTCTTTCGCCAGAATTCATGGGTTCGAGACAGGCCACCCACCCCCATGCATCTGTGCCATAGCCCCAAGTCTGCCCCCACTGGAGGTCCGGACTCAGCCAGGGTAGTGCCATTTTGAAGGCCATTTGGTGGCAGGTGCGGTCCAACATGACCACCAATAAAGCTGCTATATCCATCTCTGTTTGACTATAAATATGTCATATTTTAATTGGTTCAGAACCAGAAAAGTCCTACTACTTAAAAGAGCTGAAGGAGCCAGAGAAATGATACAGCTCAAGCCCCTTACCGTGTAGGTGGAGAGCTGAGATCCGAATGCCCTCTGCTGGCCCAGCCTCCCAGACCCCAGCAAGGTGCTGGCCGCCTAATGAAGCGCATTGCCCAAGACTGTTCCATTGCCCTGCTGCTTTCAGCACGGCCCACGCCCTGTGGAGCTAGATGAGCCAGCCCTCCACCAGACCTCACTGCGTCTCGGCTTCCTCCAGTAGACCCCTGGCCTCAAATTATTCTCTGCCTGTTGCTTTCACTCCCTCAGAAATACCTGAGCCTTCCTCATCCTGGCACCGCTCAAACCCTTTTTCTCTGCTGGGGGCATCACCCCCAGTGTCTCGGGATAAGATCCTGGAAGCTGAACATAGGTCTCCTGCCCCATGCCCAGTGCTCGTGAGTTACATTCTTGGGCTTCTCTTCATATTGGACTCCATTAAATAGAACAATAGTTTTAGCTCATCATGTGACTCAGAGATGGTTGCTAGGGAAACCAGTGGGACTAGGTTTAATTTGTAAATCCTGTAATTGCCCTAAATTAGCACTAATTTGTGCTTCTGTTTCAAAAGGGTTTGGGCTGAGCTGACTGGGAAGCAGGTGAGGAGGAGGGAGTAATCACGAGTTGGCTTCCACCGCGATATGGTCACAGTGCTTATAAAGGGTTTTTCTCTACTGCTTTGCCAAAAAAAGCCAAAGGGATTAAAGAGGGAACTACAGGGAATACCATGGTGTCCCTTCTAGTGGATGGGGAAAGCTAGAAAGACAAAACAGTCCCTCCTACTCTCCTCATGAATCAGATGGTCAGAACAGAGTGATGGGGAGGCCGGTGAAGCGGAGAGAGGGCAGCGCCCTCCCGAAAGGGAGAGATTAAAGGACTTTTCATTTTAAAGGGATTTGGGGGGTGCCTGGGTGGCTCAGTCGTTAAGCGTCTGCCTTCAGCTCAGGTCATGGTCCCAGGGTCCTGGGATCGAGCCCCGCGTGGGGCTCCCTGCTCCGCGGGAAGCCTGCTTCTCCCTCTCCCACTCCCCCTGCTTGTGTTCCCTCTCGCACTGTGTCTCTCTCTGTCAAATAAAAATCTTAAAAAAAAAAATGGATTTGGAATGAGATCTTGCCATTTGCAACGACCTGGATGGAGCTAGAGGGCATTAGGCTAAGCGAAATAAACCAGTCAGAGAAAGACAAATATCATATGATTTCACTCATATGTGGAATTTAAGAAACATGACAGATGAACTTAGGGAGCAAAAAAGAGAGAGAGAGAGGCGAACCAAGAAACAGACTCTTAACTACAGAGAACAAATAGGCTTGCTGGAGGGGAAGTGGGTAGGGTGGGGGGGGATGGGTATTAAGAAGGCACTTGTGATGAGCACTGGGTGTTGTATGTAAGTGATGAATCACTAAAGTCTACACCTGAAACTAATATCACACTCTACGTTAACTACCTGGAATTTAAATAAAAACGTGAAACTAAAAAAAAAAGCATAAGTAAATAAATATGTACAATTGATTCAGAATGCTAAAATTGTAATTCATAAGAGGCTGCTAACTCCACATTAAAAGAATCAAGCTATTTGGGAAGTTCCATCATCAGAAAAAGACCTAGGGTGTTCTAAATGTAGGATGTCAGATTTGGAAGAGAGACTGGCATCATCTCTGCCAAACCTTTTCTTGATTCACCTCCATAGAGGGTTGCCCACACTCCACTCTCGGACATTTTCAGTGATGAAGGACTCTTTCCCAAGGCAGTCAAATCTGTTTTAAAATAGCCAAGATAGTCACCGAATCTGCCTTATCTTGAGTTAAAATGGGTTCCTTCCTTGAGATGCAGTTGACCGGCCGAGTTCCGAGGCTTGTTTATAAGCCTGAGACATACTCACCCTCTGTCCTATGTGCCCATTCCTGAGCAAGTGACGCAGACTCTGGGGCCAGGGCCTACCCATCCAGTTGGAGACTTCCAGCTTCAGGCAGAGGGGAGAAACAGTAGGGAAAAAATTCAATGTTCCTTGATTCAGTATTTGATTAAGAAGAGAACCACCTCTGTCTCTCAGGACCTTGTGATGTTTACCACATTTTGTGTGATAAAAACCAAAAATCAAAGACCCTGTTGCCTGGGGTAAATGTCATATAAAACTCTTCTTTCCACAGTATCTGGATCAATGCAGGAGGACTCAGTGTTCCAGATGTGGCCAGGTGTGTTAAGTCCAGGGGGTCATTGTGCCCTCTTTTGGAAACACCCACAGTTCCATTAATGTGGCTGAACTTCACATTAGCTCGTGGCAGGTGCATCCCACTGGTAACCAGTGCAAACCCCCAAGTTGCTCTCTCCTTTGTGGGTGCAACATCACATGGCTCCCCACCCCTGCTCTGTTGGTCTGTGGGTGTCCAGGACCCCTTCTAGCCCCTTGGCTTCTTCTGTTGTCAAGTTCATCAGCTCAGCTTCAGCATTTTAAAATTCAGGATTGCAGGGACTGTACCTCACTGTGATGAAAACCAAAATCAAAGTGCAATCCTGTCTCTGGTTCTTTAGCACCTCTCCTGGTTTTTAAGGCCCCAAGAGGTCACTGCGCAGGGATAATTGATCTCATCTGCATGGTCCGGTTTTTTCAACTCTTAATTTATCCAGACCAGCATGTTTAATGTCTAACCTGCCCTTTATCACTGGCTCTTCTCTCTCTTTCCAATTCCTTGACAGGAAAGTTGGAGGAAAGGCAGGAGCTGAGGAGTTCTGCTCTTTCTCGAATCTGTTGAAGCATCATAGTTAATTTGCCTGGTAATATATTGCCCTTGTGAGAGGTAATAGTTTAGGATTTTGGGAAAAGACTTCCCAACTGAGTGTCTATCCTTTGTAGGAGTGCTCTTACATTGTCTAGTACTTCTGTACTTAATTGTTTTTTTAAAATATTTTTATTTATTTATTTGACAGAGAAAGGGAGGGAGAGAAAACACTAGCAGGGGGAGCGGCAGGCAGAGGGAGAGAGAAAAGCAGGCTCCCACCGGGCAGAGAGCGTGACACAGGACTGATCCCAGGACCCTGGGATCATGACCTGAACTGAAGGCAGATGCTTAACCGACTGAGCCACCCAGGCGCCCCTGTACTTAATTATTTTAACAAAGAGTTCCTAGGTCTATTAGAATGGATACATTTGCTAAATTCTCATTCAGTTCAATTACTCTTGTGGAAAGTCTAGTTTATTTGCCACAGAGCAATAAAGTTTTGCCTCATCGTAGAGAAAGAATCCAGGAAGAACTAAATGGTCATGAGTAGCGACTTTGTAGATTCCAAACAAGGAAGCGGGCAGAAATCACTGTCCAGGGGTCCTGGGCCCCAGAAGGTCCAAATCCCAGAGGAAAAGGGATCCTATTTTTCTCTCTGAATTCTGCTCAAGATTTACTAGGAAACTAGCTGCCATGCAAAACTAGAAATCCAGAAAGGACATATTTCTTGGAATATAGGTATGTGAGTAACCTCAGCCTTAGAGCAAGGAGTCAGAATATGTCCGACCTAAGGAAATAGGAGTGGGAAGACAGGACTGAGTTCTGAGTCTGCATCTATGGAAATAGATCAGTACTCCACACTGAAAGTGAGAGGAGCGTACAAAGACATTTCAGTAGGAAAAAAGAAAAAACGTCTTTGGCCTCTAATGGGAAGGTGCATGGGCTTGGTGTCAAGGAACCAGGGGTGAGAAAAGATGGCAATATGCCATCATTTTTCTACTATTTTCTTTTAAATAATGACCTTAAACTTAACATTGGTCACTGCAGTCAAAGTTTTGTTATAGGAAATGGAAGTGCATGGCTCTGAAATTCTAGAATTCCTTGGTGCAGATTTGTGTCTGGGAAGAATCCCAGCTAAAAACAACTAATGCTCACTCTCCTAGCAATGCTCTGTATTTAAAATGTAGCTACATCAATAGTGCATACGATCTTGAGTGGTTTATTAAAAGGCACTTAGAACCATTCATAAAGAGCAAATGCTAGTGTAAGGCAACATGCTCCAAGGGCCAGGAAGGGAGTCAGGGGAGAGTGCTCCAGCAAGATGTTGAGTCTGCACTGGTGGGGCTGGCTACAAGGAGACCCCAAGGGACCCCTGAAAGTGTGCCTGGAAGATAGTATCCTCAGGGTTCCCAAGACTCTGTGTGACCTCTGCAGCTTGACTGCACCAAAAGGCACTGTGAAGGATAAAGACAGCAACTCTGGGCAGGAGGTAAAATCCCAGGCCCAGTGGCCTCCAGGTCTGGGACCCTCCCTCCTAGACCTGGGAAAGTGGGCTGTGATTGATTTCACCCAGGAGGCAAATTAATCCAAACTCTATTCCAGAAACTTGGTGAATCTAGGAACTCACCACCAGCCATTCAACAATGCCAGATTTCAGGGCAGAAGAGTTCAGTGTTTCTCAGGCATTAAATGCCTGAGGCCTCTACACACATACAAACACATGCATATGCAGGCGTGCGCGCATACACGCACGCACACACACACATTATGACAAAGCAAACAAGCCTCACACCTGTCCTGGTACACCCTAGGAGGGGGAACATTTAATCCTCATGGCAAACCTGTAAGGCAGGTACTATTCTATTACCCACATTTTACACAGGTAGAAAATGAGACAGGTGCACAATCTGCCCAATCACAGGCACAATGCTGAAAGTGGCAGAATGGGGACTTGGACCCAGGTCCACCTGACTCAAAGCCCAGGCTCCGAGGTGAACTTGATGCAGAAGAAGGCACATCCTGCTGTTTTGCTGAAAGCCAACTCTAGAACCATCGCTGCCCTCCCCACCTGGCTCTCTGGGAGATGAATGGAATTTTTGGTGGAAACAATGCTAAGGCCAAAGCGGTCCTGACGAGCCACAGCCTAAGTTCAAAGGGAGTTTTTATCAGTCTTGAAAATGGGTATAATTATCCTTATATGTACATAACACCTGTATACTTTCAAGTTGTTTGCCTTCCATCCTCTTACTTGGTCCCACTGATAGCTCCGTGCTGTGGGTGACGTAGGTATCTTATAAGGGAAGAGTGGCTTCTTAAACCTCAATATATGAAACTATATATTGGGATGGAGAAAACTCCGGATGGCCAGTTCCCAAATCATTTGAAAGGGACATGTTCCCAGCTTACTGGAAAAGGAGCTGGTCTTAAAGTAAAAAAGACCTGGCTTTGAATCCTGGCTTTTGCACTTAATAGCTATGCAGCTTTGGTTAACTTACTTTACTTCTCAGATTCTCAGATTCTTCACCTTCTAAAAGGGATCATTAATGGGTCATTAATAATGCTTATATCCTAGGATTGTCTTGAAGACCAGATAAGGTCATGGAGAATTAGAAATGTCCACCAGCTGCCTCCCTGCTCCCTCAAAGAGTGTACCCACCTCTACCACTCAGCCCCACATGTGCTTTAGTCCCCCCTCCCACTTCCTTCTCCACTGGGACTGATTGGACTGAGGTGGGCAGTTAAGTTTAAGAGTAGTTAGCTGAGGGCGCCTGGGTGGCTCAGTTGGTTAAGCGACTGCCTTCGGCTCAGGTCATGATCCCGGAGTCCCGGGATCGAGTCCCACATCAGGCTCCCTGCTCGGCGGGGAGTCTGTTCCTCCCTCTGACCCTCTTCCCTCTCGTGCTCTCTATCTCTCATTCTCTCTCTCTCAAATAAATAAATAAAATCTTTAAAAAAAAAAAAAAGAGTAGTTAGCTGAACTCAAAGGAATCCATCCATATGCTGAACTGAGTCACTTAGAATCTCCTCTTTTGAGATTTTTTTTTCCCACTGAGAACTGAATTTATTTTACTTCATTTTAATTAGCCACATGGGGGGTGCCTGGGTGGCTCAGTTGGTTAAGTGGCCGACTCTTGATTTCGGTTCAGGTCATGATCTCAGGGTCATGAGATCGAGCCCCACATTTGGCTCTGTGCTGGGCGTGGAGCCTACTGAAGATTCTCTCCTCTCTCTCTCTCTCTCTCTCTCTCCCTCTGCCCCTCCTCACCCCACCCTTCTCTCTCCCCTTCTCTAAATAATAACAACAATAATAATAAATGAAAAGTCACATGGAATTAGTAGCGACCATATTGAACAGCTCAGGTCTATAGCCTTCTTCTCTGGAGAAGGTAAAACCAAAGTCAAAGAACTGAAAAACTGGGGGCAGATTTTTGTATCATTGGAAAAATTAGCACAACAACAGGCTGTGAATTCGGAGAAAAGCCAAAGGAATATAAAGGAAGGAAGTGGGAATGTTTGAAGGCATTCAAACCCTGGTTGGAAGTAGAGATGATTGTGAAGATCGGGTAATTTCTGTCTTGAGTATATACACTGAAATACCCATGTTAGTGAATCCAGTAGTATTAAAAAGCATTCTGGCATTATGGAAAACTATGTTTGATGGAGTGCTTGCTGCTGTAAGACCAATACAACCTGATAAAACATACTTTTCATTTGATTTCCAGGCTTGCATGGAGAGATAGAGGACTCTTCCACTCGCACCCTATCCCAGCAGTAAGTGGTAAGTATAGGTGAAAGCAGTTCACCCACAGTTCACAGCAGCTGGCCCTGCTGGCAAATGTTAAAACCACAGTCCAAAGCTAAGTAACCAGGCTGACAGATTAAGCCTGTGATGCTGGTAGGGGGCAAAAGTTTTTAATAGGTGGGTAGCACCCTCTGGCTCTGAGCAAGGGCAAATGCAAATGCAAATCTGGCTCTGTACAAGAGCAAACGCAAATCCTCTCTAGAGGAAAGCTCCCTCACTTTGGCTTTCTAGGATTTTCACTGATTAAGATCAACAATATAAATATCAGCTCTCAGGAAAATATAACCAAACACACAAGAAACCAAACCACTATGAGGAAGAGGAAGAAGAAACAAAGAACACCTAATTTAGAGCTTGAAGGACTTTAAGTAGTGGAACAATCACATATAAATGCAAAATAACAATGTATTAAATCCTTAAATAGAATGTAAACTCACAGAAATAAGCATGCAAAGCCATCAAAAATGAAAAGGGAGATTTCAAAGAGAATTAGATATAACTTTTATAAAGGAAAAATATTACTCAAGTAAAACCCAGTAGATGGGTTAAACAGAAGAAGAGAGAATCAGTGACATGAAAGATAGAGTTGAAGAAATTAAACAGGGTACATCTGAGGGAGAAATAGAAGATGATGAGTAAGAAAGATCAATAAATAATGATCATAGGTTCCAGATAAAAATAGTAGATTGAACACATACATTTAACTTTATTCCTTTCCCCAAACCCATTAAAACTGCAGTAAACGGATTTTTAAAAATGATATAAACCTATAAGGATGTGCAGAATATGAGAAGAGATAATAGCAACAAACTTTTGGAAAATGGAAGGCAGATGAACAAGTGATAATAGACATAGAACTAAGAAAGCCAAATCCTAAATTGATGGTGAGAAAAGCTTTGAATCAACCCGATTTTCTAGTAAAACAAACACAAGTGAAGTAGAAGGAAGGATATAATGGAGAAATTAGTGTAATAGGAAGCAAAGATACAATACAGAAAAACTACCACAGCAAAAGTTGTTTGAGAAGACTATAAAAATAGATTAATCTCTGCTAAGATTGAGAAGAAAAGAGAGAAGGTATGAATATATATGAACAAAGGGGCATGTCCACAGATTGGCAGAAGTTTTTAAAAGGTGGTAATAGAATAAAGTATTTATATATACTTTGAAAGAAATGAAAAAAATTCTTGGAGAAATATTACTTATAAAAGTAACTGAAGAAGAAATAGAAAATCTAAATAGCCTTATAATTATAAAACAAATTGAAACAGTAGCCCAAAATCTTTTTTTTTTTTAAGATTTTATTTATTTGACAGAGAGAGACACAGCGAGAGAGGGAATGCAAGCAGGGGAGGGGGAGAGGGAGAAGCAGGCCTCCTGCAGGAGCAGGGAGCCCGGGGCGGGCCTCGATCCCAGGACCCTGGGATCATGACCCGAGCTGAAGGCAGACGCTTAACGACTGAGCCACCCAGGTGCCCCATAGCCCAAAATCTTTCCGCAAAGAAAAGGTTCAGATAGTTTTTCTGACATATGATTATGTCACTTAAAAAATATTTTATTTATTTATGTGAGAGAAAGAGACGCGAGAGAGCACAGGGAGAGGCAGAGAGAGAGAGGGAGAGGCAGACTGCCCACGGAGCAGGGAGCCCGACGCGGGGCTCCATCCCAGGACCCCGGGATCATGACCCGAGCCGAAGGCAGACACTCAATCGACTGAGCCACACAGGCGCCCCGGGTTATATCATTAAATGGAAGAGCAAATGTCTGAGAAGAGCCAAGACATTTTGAAGAGAAACAGGACAAAAGAACTTGTTTTTCTGGATTGCATGACTTAACTCAACAGCTACAGTAATTAAAACGGGCTGGTGAGGATAGTCAAACTGGTCAAAGCAGTGGACTAGAGAACGAGAGCTACATATATACGATAAGTTGCTAGATGAAGAACATGATAGGAGGTCACGGGTAGACCATTCGATACATGGGGCTGAGGTCACCGGTTATCTAATAGGAAGAAATGAAAGACAATCCCTACCCTCATATCCAAAACTTAATTTCTGATGTATTAAAATCTTAAATATGGAAAGAAAAGCTTTAAAACTTTCAGAGGAAAATCTGACTCTCTTTATAACCTTAGGATTTCTTAAAAGATAAAGGACCACCCCCCCAAACCGATAAATCAACTACATTGCTATCACCAAAAGACACCATAAAAAGTGAAAAATACCAAATACCTTGGTAAGATATTCGTAACAGATGTAACTGACAAGGGATGAATGTCCAGATCGTATTTTTTTAATTCTACAAATCAATTAGGACAACACAATAAAATATGGAAACAGAACACCAATAGACATTTTACGGAAGAAACAACACAAATAATGAAGACACCTATGAAAATATGCTTAATTTCAGTAATCAGGAAAAACGAAGACTAGGACAAATGAGACACTATTTTATACACTAGACTACACACTAGATTGGGAAAAATTAACACAATAGCAAGTGTTTGTGAGGATGTGCGCTAATGGGAACTTCTACACACAGCTAGTAGCACTGAAACTTGTACAATCACTTTGCAAAATGATCACCATTTAACAAAGTTGAAAACTTGCATCTTCTATGACCCATTAACCCCATTCCTAAATATGTAGCTAGAGGAACTCTTGCACACGTGTGCTTGGAGACACGTATGAGAATGTGTAATGAGGATACTGCAGTTATATGACCAACTCCAAGTGCAGCTCACATAGTTTTGAATTTTAGAAAGAAGTAGCTCATATAGCACATTATCTTTCCCTAATGCTCAAAACAAGCAAGATGAAACTATAAATTGTTTAAACATTCACAAGGATGTGATAAAATATAAAAATAAGGCAAAGGAACAGTAAACAACCCAATTCAGAAAAGTGATGACCTGGAACACGCCAAGAAATTGTGTGGTGCGGGGCTCTAGGACATAAGCAGATATGAAACTGCTGGTAATACTCTAATTAAGTTGTTGGTGGGCTTTTATTATTTCATTTAACTTCTTACATAAACATTACATACACATTTTGTATTATTAAATATTACATAATAAAAATCTTAAGATACTAGAGGAATTTCAAAGTTATAATAGTAACACAGATATTGGCTGCAATTTATTATTAGGTATTAATGCGAAGGGCCCAGGAATCTGCAAAGGGCCCTTTCTGAGTTCTGTTTCTAGAGATCACAGTGAGTTTGAAGCCTATGGCTGGTTAGGACCTATGTTGCCTCCCAGGGTCACACACGGGGTCCAGATAGAGGCACAGGGATGAGGCATGCAGTCAAAAGCTGGGGGGCTGGGCACTGGGGCTGCCTGCCCACCACATCCCTGGCCTAGCCCCCTGAAGGAGTGAGAAAGTTTACCCTTCTCACTGTAAGCACAGCCACCTGGCAAGGAGCAGGGAACGTTCACCTAGTACTACTCTGCGGGGTGAATAAAGTGGTGAGTTACTAGCTAGGCTGAGAAGGTTGTGCGGGGGAATGCGGGTCCAGCCCAGGGGAAAGAGAGGGCACAGCAGGACCCTGTGGGACCTTGGAAGTCAGGGCCAGCCAGCAGCCCCACACATCGGTGCTCACATGAACCCAGCTCTCAAGACAGAGGGCTAGAGATCAAAGCCAGGGGCCTGACTGTTCTATCTTTTCTCTGTTTGGCTGTTAGGAGCATTTGGGAACCATGGGTGAACTTGGATCAGTTGGTTCCACTGTGTTCCGTGGTCTCAATTCAGAACCCTAGACAGCGAATGCGTAAGGCTGGGGGGAAGGAAGGACCCTTGTGGTTAAGTGGGGGAAGCTGTTGAAAAGTGGCGCAGTGAGCAGCCTGCACACTAAGCCCGCTTCGCGTCTCCCTAGCTCTGAGAGCCTGGACATGTTACTGTGTGCTCCAATTCTCCCTTCTGTCAAGAGAGGGGATCGGTTATTCTCATTTGGGGGTGCGTCGACGCTGGGGAGAAGCCCTTCGAAACATGTAGGGGAAATTTTTGGTTGTCACAGTGACTGGGGCACAAAGTGCCAGTGGCGCCCTGAACGAGAAGCGCTCGTTCTTACCGCCCTTCAGGCCATCAGCATTTCTCTGTGTCATCTGCCTCTGTGATAGTCACTGCTGCCGGCCGGCCGGGAACCTGGGGGACACTGTGTCAATGTGCACATCTCCCCCCAGCCCCTTGGGACAGCTGGTTGCTGGCCCTCACTTTAGGATCTTGAACGCCACAGATGCTCTGTTCTCACTTATTTCCTGCTTGGAAGCGGAATCATTCTTGAAGTAAGAAGAGTTGGTTGAATTCAGTTGGAGAGGCCAATTACAGACACTACAGACCACGCTCGCTCCCTCGCTCGCTCCCTCGCTCGCTCGTTCTGGCAGCCAGCGGGAGAAGAAAACTGGTTTGTTCCAGTTCTCACTGCGTTCTCGGAACTACAGTGCCTTCGGGGCTTTGTTGCCCGGTGCAAAGCTGAGCAGCGCCCTCCTTGGGACACACTGGGAAATGCACAGGAGTGGCTGCTCTGGGAAAATGCCTTGCCTTTAGGAGAAAACACCCCGCGGCTGTGACGAGCCAATCAGACCACAGGCAGCTCCTGGGGGAACCAATCAGACCACAGGCAGCCCCTGGGGGGAGCCAATCAGATCACAGGCAGCCCCGGGGGGTGCCTTAGTTAGCACAGAGGAGAAAGAGCCTGGTTTCAGTGTTCACTTGCTCCCTTGGCCAGTTGCTCTTGTGCAATACGTGAGGTGTGCAACTGTATTTAGTGGCCAGACCCTCTCATTCCCTGTCAGTCTGGTGACCCAGCCTTGGCCTCACTCAGGAGCCTGTGACTGCCTTGTGGTTGCCTGAACCTACCAGCACATACCTCCCAGACTCCAGCTCTAAGGAAATGGATCCAGGTGTCCAGCCCCCATGACCTGACCTTGCAGATTCCAATTTGCTTTTCCACTCACCACACCCGACTTTCTTCTATGCAGTCTACTTTAGTCCTTGCCTCCCAAATAATGCTTATGAAATTTCACCTTCACACTCTCACACCCGTTCTTTGTGCTTCCCTGTGATCCAGCTATTTGAAAGCTTGGCTCATTTTTGCTTCTCTGGGAAGCCTTCTGGGATGGCCCCAGCACAGGAATCACAGAAAATACTCACTCTATCTCCTTTTGGGCAGGCTATACAGCTCATGCATTGGTAGCCCTGCTCCCCAAGATTTATAAGTTCCTGGAAGGTAAGAACTGAATTTTATATCCTGTGACTTAGCTGAATTCCTGTATCAGTTCTAGCAATTTCTTGGTGGTTTCTTTAGGGCTTTCTACATAGACTATCAAGTCATCTTCAAAGAGTGAAAGTTTGACTTCTTCTTTGCCGACTTGGCTGCCCTTTACTTCTTTTTGTTGTCTGATTGCTGAGGTTAGGATTTCCAGTACCATGCTGAACAACAGTGGTGATAGTGGACATCCCTGTTGTGTTCCTCACCTTAGGGGAAAAGAACTACCTTATGGCCCAGCAATTGCACTACTAGGTATTTATCCAAAGGACACAAGAATAGTGATTAGAAGGGGAACACCCCCCCCCAATGTTTCTGGCAGCAACGTCTGCAATTGCCAAACTATGGAAAGAGCCCAGATGTCCATCAGCAGATGAATGGATAAAGAAGATGTGGGGTGTGTGTGTGTGCGCGCGCACACGCAGGTGTGTGCATAAAATGAAGTATTACTCAGCCATCAAAAGGAATAAAATCTTGCCATTCGCAATGACGTAGATGGAACTAGAGAATATTATGCTAAGCAAGTCAGTCAGAAAAAAACAAATACCAAATGATTTCACTCATATGTAGAATTTAAGAAACAGATAAACAGGGGAAGGGAAGGAAAAATAAGATAAAAACAGAGAGACAAACCATAAGAAGAGTCTTAACTATAGGGAATAAACTGAGGGTTGCTAGAGGGGAGGTGGTTGAGGGGATGGGGTAAGTGGGTGAAGGGCACTGAGGAGGGCACTTGATGGAATGAGCACTGGGTGTTATATGCAACTGATGAATCACTAAATTCTACCTCTGAAACTAATAATACACTATATGTTAACTAACTTGAATTAAAAAAAAAAAAGAACCAAATTGGGGGAGACTTGGCCCCCATGCTCACCTACTTAAGAAGCTCAATGAGCAGTTACCATGGTAACAAATAGCTTATCTTCCTGTTCTCTCTGATCAAAACAGACAGACAGTAAACTGTTAAAGAGCAAGAAAATTGGCTCCCTGCCTGGGCTGGCAATGAGAGCATCAGGATGAGGTTGAGGCCAAATCTGTGAGCCTAGTTTAGTAAATTGCCCGTGAACTGGGTCTGGGATGCTCTGGCACCATCTTAGACAAAGTGCTTCCTTCTGGAGCTTCTGGTCCACCCGTAGCATGCACCCCTCAATGCCAGTGCAGGGAGCACCCTCTCCATGAGACTTGGAGACCATCAGGGCTGAAGGTCCTCTCACAAGAAAAACAGCCATGTCTTCATAGGGTGGAGGCCTCACATGTAAGTTGGCGCAGTCATATTTACAAGTTTAAGAAAGAGATGCTTTGGGTGGTTTTCAAAATCTTTGGTGAATTTGCAGCAGTCTTGGACCATAAGGAATCAAATCCATCACAGCTCAGCAGAGCAGATGTTTCAGAAAATGCCAGAAAAAGGGCATCTTTGCTGAATGTCTCTTGCCATGCAATCATTGCACAGATGTTTACTGACCACCTCTGTGATCCAGGCACAGTTCTAGGATCTAGACTTGCCGATGGGAACGAAACCGACAGAACTCTCTGCCCTCACAAGCATGGACTCCAGCTCAATGTCCAGCCCACTTTTCACATGATCCAAGCCCTGCAGGAGACATTTAGGCTGGGACAGGGATGTCACAGGAGCTCCTGGGGAAGGGAACCCAGCAGACACACCCTTCAGAAATATTCCTCAGATGTCACTGTTCAAAGTGTGGTCTGTGGACCAGCAGCATCAGTACCATCCGGGAGCATGGTACATGTGCAGAATCTCAGGCTCTTCCCGGACCTTCTGAAGCAGAAACTGCCTCTCAGAAATGGCATGTTGATAAGCTCCCCAGGTGAACCATGTGCAGGTGAAGGTTTGGAAAGCAAACTATAGAACCCCAAGTCCTCCAAGATGTCCCACAAACAACAGAGAGCCAAATGGCCAAGTAAGTTGGAAAAGGAGCATACCTTGTCCCTCCCTTGCAGACTTAGCAAGCTGACATGTGAAAGATGAGGATGTCCTCAGAAAAGACAGTTGCTTAAAACACCAATCCTCCTCAAACTTATTTGACAGCCCAGTGATGACTCAACAATGTTAAACATTCGATGGAACTAGTGTCCTGTGAAATGTACCTTGGGGAAAACTGCATAGCCCCCTGGCATGCACAGATTCAGCTTACTTGGTTTAAATAGTTCCAGATGAAATGAGCCTATAGCATGGTAACTGGCAGCACAAATCTGAATCATGCTCACTGCCTGGCTGGGGCTCTGGGCAAAGGTCTCAGTGCTGGGGGGCAGGCCAGGAGGATGGAAGGGAGCCAGAGACCACTCCTTCGTATGGCTGGGTTGGTCTCTGCCCATGACTGAGTGAGTCTATGGCAATGTTATGGGGAAATAAAGACACTGAATCTCCGTGAATACTGGCCACCACATCAGAGATAAGCCTTCACTCTGACTTAAATTGCTGGGTAACTTATTGTGAGAATATACACAGGGAACACTGATTTCTAGTAGGAACATGCCATCTGCAGAAACTCAGGAGCCAATATAGCATTTTTATTTGTCATTGAGGGAATCTGAGATGGTCCAGAGCCATATATAGTCCCCAGGTGTCAAGAATCCATGATGATGATGATGACAGTAATGATGATGGTGATAGCCAACATTTATTGATAGTTCCTTACATGCCAAGCACTGTCCTAACTCATGTTTTCCTGAGAGCAATGCTATGAGATGAGCAGTGGATTCGTTTTACACGAGGAAACAGAGCAACAGGGCTGGTTCCTCATTTCAATTCCTTTTATGTGAATTGTGACTTCTAAGATCTAAGTGCCAAGTGACTGGTGGAGACCAAACCAGCTAGACGATGAAGTAGTACCTGGGTCCCCCCATCCCTTCATCTAGCTCCCCAAGAGGTGAGAGCCTTACCCAGAGCCCCAGCCCAAGGCAGGTGTGATTCAAATTTGTGCCTCAGCAGAACTGCCAATTACCATGCTATGGGCTCATTCCTTCTGGAATAGTGTAAACCAAGAAAGTTGAATCTCCTTTGAGAAAAGTCGCTCGTGTTCCAATTTAGAGGTGCCATTTCAGATGGGAGGCAGCACTAAGTGGGCAGGTGCAGACAGGAATGGCCTCAGTTGTGGGCCCAAGGTTGGGAGGGGATGCCTGGTTTGCCTGAGATTCTGCATTTCTTTCATGCTCCTGGGGGATGCTGATGTTCCTGCACTGTCCCAAAAGAGAGCATGGTGCTAGATTGCAGGTAGAAGTAATCTTGCACTTGCAAGACCTGGGCTTTCGTCCCAGCACTGGCCCCCAGCTGCTGTGTAGCTTCTGGCAAGCCTCTTCCCCTGGGACACAGTCCCTTCTCTTTAATACTTAGAAAAACAGTATTCCCTGCCCTCCCCACCCCCACATAAGGCTGCTGAGAGCCTCTCCTTTAGTGTGGGGGACAGTGCTTGCCACCTCATGTTTGAACGCACTGCTTCTCAAGAAGTCCTTTCCAGCCCCCCCCCCCCCCCGGGCTCATGGCTGCCCTGCACTGGTGATCTCCATCACATGAGAACCGGCCCAACCACCCCTCTCTCGGGGACACACAGATCTGTCGCCTCCAACAGAACCCCAGAGACAAACCCCAGACAAAACCCAGGAATACCTTTTCTCTGCTTCTTGGGATGATACGTAGAGGTCCCTGGGTCCTAGAGTGTGAGTCACTCAGTTTATCATGCTTCCCTCGTCTGGGGACTTAGCATAGAGCGGTGGTAATGGAGTCATCCAGGCACAGCCTTGAGTGTTGGCTGTGTAACCCCAGGCAAGTGACCTAACCCCTCGGAGCTTCAGTGTACTCATCTGTAAGGGTCGTGAATGACAGTTCCTATGCCATGGGGCTGCTGCAAGGGGCTGGCACATCATCAGTGCTTCCTAAAGAGCTGCTCTCATTTTTGCTATAACCACTGTTATTTGGACACTGGTTACAAGAGAGGACTCTGGGATATACTGTAACAGTAAACTCTTAGAAATTGCCTCTTAAAAATATGTTCTTCTCTCCTTATGAAATCAATATTTTGTCTGAGGTTGAGCACACGTGATGTTTAAAATTAACAAATAGAAATCAAGGGCCTCTAAAAATTCTAAGACTCCCTCGCTCTTCCTGGGTCCTGCCGCTGTCCACCTCCCCCCCCCCCCGCCCCCGGCAGCAGCTGCTGGCGGTTTAGGGCAGTGCTCCCCCAGGTCAGTGGATGCCAGCTATCCCCGGCACAGACCCGAAGTCCTCCTGCTGTATGTTGTCCCCTTGCCCCAGAGATCTAGCCCAGGCAGGGAAGAACTTTTGGTTTCATCATTAACTTCCAGATTGCCTCTTGCAGGAGTCACAAGGACCTCAAGACAGGGGCCTGGAGCAGCCGGCCAGAGATTCAGCCCCTCAGGTGGCTTCCTTGACCTTCCCATCTGAGGACAAGCGTCTGCGAGGGAGGAGGACAGGGAAAACAGCTGGGAGAGCCCTGCTGTGAGCTTGCGCTTGCCATGCATTCATCTCCCCACAACTACGTGGGGTGAGGGACTAGCTCAAGCGGTACAGTGGCAGAAACTGATGAGTGGCTGAGCCAAATGAGCAGAGCAGGTGTTTCCCATCTAATAATGCCCCTGTCCATCTAATATTGAGGGCAGGAAGGAGAGCATATCTACTAGAACATGAGAGTAAAAGGAATGTATGGAGTGGTCAAGAAGAGGCTCTGGAGCCAGACTGATTTAAACAAGGCTCAGTTACTTCCCAGCTGTGTGACCTCAGGTGAATCAGTCAACCTCACTGTGCAGCAATTTCCTCATCTGTAAAATGGGAAATAATCATACCTAACTCATAGAACTGATTTGAGGGTTGGGATGCCTGGTGGCTTGGTCAGTTAAGCATCTGCTTTCAGCTCCAGTTGTGATCCTAGGGTCCTGGGATCGAGTCCCGCATTGGGCTCCTTGCTCCCTCTACCTGCCACTACCCCTGCTTGTGCTCTCTCTCTCTGACAAATAAATAAATAAAATCTTTTAAAAAATGATTTAAGGGTAAAAATGAGTTGATAAATATCAAGCAATTAAAATACTGCCTGGCACCTACATAGCAAGGACTCTATAAATGTTAGATATTATCGTTCTTGTTATCAAATTAAATACTATGAAGGTAGGAATCTTTGTCTGTTTTGGTTACTGGTCTGTTTTAGAACAGTGTCTAGTACTTAATAGGTGCTCCATAAATATTTCTTGGGCAAATGAATATTGTTGCAAGCAGATAAACCGTTTTTTTTGTAATGCAGACATTATCTTGGCCAGCAGAGGGCAGCAAATAGCTATGACCGACGCTAATTCTGGGCAAGGGTGATTTAAATGTTAATTTCGAAGGCTAATAGGGCTGTCCTTCCTGAGCCAGCTGGTGGGTTAAAAGGTTGCCATTGCACCTATATGAGTGGCCCCTACCCTCCCACTCACCTCTGTGTCAGTTGGAATGATTGGCAGAAATTTCTCTCAACAAACCTTATTTCGATTTTTTTCTCACCTGCCCAACTTCTTTTCAGTTTCCTCTCCACTCCCTCTCTTCTTTCCCTTCCTTGTCCTTGCTCTGAGTATCTGTTTCTCACACACACCCTCCTCTGCATCAAGCTAGTATACAGTACACTCTCCCAAATCTTATCCCTACAACTGCTGCCTGTCTTCCAAACCATGACGTCTAGAGTGCATATCCTTATGCAGTATTCTTCCCAACTAATGAGGCCGAACGTGCATAATAAACATGAACATCTGCTTTGATCAAAGTAGATCCAGAGAGGTACTGTAACTTGGCCAAGGACACACAGCGATTAGTTGCAGAGTGGGAGCACTGGCGAGGGCCTTCTGCTCTGTCCACCCCATTCGGTCTCCACTTGCTTTTTTCACCCGCAGAGGAGGCCCAAGTGGTCCCTGTGTGCTGTTCTAAACGCCACAGCTGTCAGCTTCTAGGCCCAGATGCTGTCCCCCTGGGTGCTGGCACAGAGGAGCAGATTGCTTTCCAGGGCAGCTCAAGGGGCCCAGGGTCAGCGGACAAGAGGCCACCACCGCCTATTCACTCCTCAGCTCGCCCAGCCCCGGCCCGCAGCGCTCACGTTTCTGCTGTGACCAGTGCAAGCCTGCCTTCCCCAGATGGTGTATTTCCTTGGCACTGATGGGGCCCACACCACCAAAATCAGAGGTGCGTTTCTTGGGAGCCTCTGGGGAGCCCTTGGGTCGCAGAACCCAGAATGCAGAGCCGGCAGCTGGAATACAGCTGGAATGGTTCCCTGGCTTTAGCCAGCAGCTCCCAACGCTCAGTTCTGTGGGGGGGGGGGGCGCCCCACTGCCATGGCCTCCCCAGTTTGCTTAAGATTCTGTCTTTCCCAATTATTATAAAAAAAAATTATGCCAGGGGCGCCTGGGTGGCTCAGTCATTGTCTGCCCTCGGCTCAGGTCATGATCCCAGGATCCTGGGATGGAGCCTGGCATCGGGCTCCCTGCTCCGTGGGGGGGGGGGGGGGGGGCTGCTTCTCCCTTTTCCACTCCCCCTGCTTGTGTTCCCTCTCTTGCTGTGTCTGTCAAATAAATAACTAAATCTTTTAAAAAAATTAAAACCTTTAAAAAAATTATGCCAGGGTAACTATTTGGAGAAAATATTTGAGATTCCTACTGAAAAACAAATTCCAGATGAATTGACGAGTCGAAGAAAGAAAACTGAAAGAGGAAAAATTTTAAATTAGAAAAAAACAGGGGTCATCCACTCCATTACCTTGTGTTGTTGGTGCAGCATTTCCGCTGGGTCAGCATGCGAGGGACGTCGTCCAGGCATCTGCTGGAAGATCTCCTGTGGTGGCTGCTCCTGTCTGTAGCTCAGTCTCTCAGGGTCCCTGAACTGGAGACATTCTGCTTAACTGGGAGTGAAGACCGTCCCCACCTGGGCTCACCCTGCTGGAAAGAGTTGCTGATACAGGAGCCACCTGAAGGAGCTCAGAAGAGCAACGAGAGGTGTGGGGCTGCAGAGCCAATAACTGATTGGGATCTATTTATATAGCGCCCCCCAGACAGTGATGCCCAGCAGATCTGGATCAGGCGCCCCTTATTACTATAAGATATCATTAGCACACAGCCTCTTTTATGATTCTTAGAATCAGGGCTGGTGAGGACTTGAGAGATTACCTAGTTCAAGGCGGGGAGTATGTGTGGCTCGGGTGCCCTGAGAGTCCCAGAGCAAAGTTACATGCAGAGCCAGGACCAGAATTCACTAAAAAGCAGTAATTATCCTGGAGCATCTACACAATTCGCAGATTCCAAGGTCTGACTTTTGTCCCAAGATTTGCTCTGCGGTAGCTGTCATCCTCCCTTTGGCCAGAAGAGGGCAGACACTTGCCATCGATGGAGATGGAGAGCAGGAAGATCTTTTTTAGGCTAGAATAACATCTCCCTAATAAGGTCATTCTGCTCTAATGAGAGTTGCAGCTCACAACACAATTCTTGATGTTTCTGCTACAAATATGCTACTCGAAAGACAGTGAGGTTCAGAGACTGAAAATCTCTTCTTCATTCCAATTTCAACACTTTACCTCTCCGAGACTCATTCTTTATTATGTGGACTATCCAGAGGTGATTATTAGGAGGAAAATAGGTAAATTATAAAGTTCCTTATTACAAAACACACACAAAGAAAGGGAGGTTCACAGTAATGGGATGTGTGTGTGTGTGTGTGTGTGTGTGTGTGTGTGTGTGTGTGTGTAGAAGAGAGCTAACAAACGAGAGATGTTCAAGCTGTGGGAGGGTTTTCTGGTCTTGGATGAATAGATTTATAAATCCTCTGGCATTTGAAACCGACCCATTTGGCACTTGGAAAGGCCTTTACTATTTGCATTTATATTTCAAACTGTGCTTCACCTACTGAATCTGTGTGAGAAAAGTCAACTATCACCGGGATACTTGCAAAGTCCTACAATTAAGTTGAAAAATATTGCTGAATATAAAAGAAGGCTTTGGTGATAGTCATTTTTAAAACTCTTAAGTGTTTGAGTGGTTACATGGTCACAAAAAGCAAAAAAGTAAGATGTGGGTATTTTTAAAAACGTGGTGCCATTTTCTGAGGATGTTGAGCCCCAGGAGAAGTATTCTTTTCACACTAATCTGTGCCAGCCAGAGCAACACTGCAGTCTCAGTATCCCATTTTGGAACAGCAAGGAACTAGAATGCAGTTAACAGGCAAGCAGTCACAGGGGAAGGGTCTGGAAACCATGTCTGCTGGAGGGGTTTTGGAACTGAGACACGAACCTGGAGGAGAGCAGCCCTGAGTGGGAGAGGACCTATAGGAACGAATTCAGTAACAAGAAGGTCAAAGCCACAAAGGAAGGGCTGGTCTCAATACTGAAGGGCCTTCTCAACAGCCGAAGCCAAGGGCATTGCTCCCGAGAGGCAGCTCTGGACGCTGGATGGTTCAAGGGGTGCCTAGAAGACCATCTGATGTCCAGAGAAAAGGCATTGCTGCATATAGTCTTGGCAACCAAGTTATCTCTACCCAGCCAAAGCAGTCATGCATCAAAACATGATGGGTGACAGCAAGCTTGCAGAAGTCAGAATGGTTCTCATAGCAGCACGGGACGAACACAGCTAGAAAGAGAGGGGACAAAGGTATAGTTGCATGAATGTCGGACTGTACCAGGGAGTTCAGCCAAGTCAGGGGCACTAACATATCCTGAAAGGAGCAAGGTTGGCTTGAATGAAAAAAAAAAAAGACAAGGGTCCTAAAGAATGTAGGTTTCCACTGCAGTCAGACTAAGATTAGGATTAGCCACGGTGTGCTCACTCACTCAGCAACCCTCCCTGACTGAATTCCCATACTCTGCTAGGCACTTTGGAGGGAGCTGTGTGTATTTTCTTTGGAGGCTCCGGGATGATCCGTCAGGCTTCACTGTGGTTGAGATGTTATCTCTTTCTTCTGTGTCCTCCTTTAGCCTCCATGATTACCCGACAATGGCAAAGGGAGAATGTGTCTGGGATGATGGAGCCACAGGAAGTATGTGCACACTGCACTGTAGGAGTTCATGGGAACTGCAGTCTATTGAGATTCCCCAGTGCAACCAGCCAGCTCTCATAGCCTGATCAGTTTGAAAGAACTGATAAAACATAGTTCCTAGAACTGTCAGGTGAGAATGAGACCCAAGACCAGTCTCTGTTCTGAATTTCTTTCAACCTTCTCGAAAGTACCTGCCAGGGCGTGACTTAAGGGCTCCACCAGCTCTCAGAGATGTGCTGAGGGACTCAGGCATCAGAGCTGGTCAGTGATCTACCTCCGTTCTGAGAAAGGTTAAAACGACCTAGAGGTCATGCGGGGAACCACTTACATCATTTATTATGGACATTTCCTTCCCAGAAAGGGAAGATGTAGGAACACTGAGTGAATACCCAATGCGACTGAGTAACATAAAAGTGATTTTGTTTTCTCTTTGAAACAGCAACTGTACTTTATTTGCTTGTTGAATATATTGGTGAATTTTCTTATTTCTTAAAAGCAGGTAATTGGGAAGCTTTATACTTCTTTTCTATCATATTCTTCAAAACAACCTGAACAATTTAGGACAGTTTGTAGAACTGGGGGTATACATGGCCAATAATTTTTTTCTCTAGATTGATGGTCCTTAATAAAGGCTTCTTCTCACCTCTTGGAGAGTCTCTTGAACTTTCCACAGATCGAAAATGGTTGTGTTCAACATGCACTCTTGAAACTGAGAACTTCTTTAGCAGAACGCCAACACTCATTTCATATTTGTGGAGATGACAGAACACCCCGAGGGACGGGCTGCAACCTTTCTTCTTTGGACTTCGTTTCTTCTCTAACATCCATCCACTATTTCTCTCCCATCTGAAGACAAAAGTATCCTTTCACTCTTTCAAAACTAACCCATCAACTTGTGTCCTTGATCCCAAATCTCTGAATTTCCTTGGGGCTTATGTTACTTCACCATCATCTTGACCTCATGGCTGGTTCTTACTCCTCAGGTTTATAAACTCAGTGCAGTTCTCTCCTCAGATGACAAAACACAAGCCCCCCCCTTTACTCTGGTTCCTCCTGAAGCAACCACCTACCTCCTCCCTTCCCAACATGACCACCCATTAATTCTGCTCCATGTCTGTCTAACTTCTGTCCTGCCACTTGAGAGGGTCACAGACTTCCAAACCACCAAATCTAACAGGTTTTATTCCTTAAATGCTGTCAAATCTTTCAGGATCTCTAACTTCTTCCCCATGAATCTGGCTCTTTCTTTAGCTTTTTTGACAACTTGCATTTTTCTGGGTAGTCTAGCCTCATTTTCTTTCTCTCATGAGGCTGTGCCCAGTTCACCAGTCTTGCCAGTTACCTTCCCTGATGCTTTGATGCTCTGCCCCAGCTGTACTTCTTATTCTCAATGATAATGACTGTCAAACCTACACGCAGTGGTCTGCTTTACCTCTCATTTCTAATTGTTAGCTTGTCAATTCTTGCAAAAGATGGCTTTCAAAACTCAGCCCAGGCAAATCCAAGTTCATCGTCTTGCCCACTGTGGCAGATCTTTCCTGAGTGTTTGCCCAGCTCAAAATGGATTCTTCAGAAACTGACCCCAGTCCATAGGGTGAGCCACTAGGAGCAAGCTGACTCGATTTCCTGAACACAGTTGATTGGCACAGGGACAGGCAGCTGCCTGAGGCTGAGCTGCTCACATACTCCCTCCTAGTTCTGAAGTGAGACAGAGACTTGGACTGGGTGTAAATGGTAACAGCTTGAGGGGAAAGGTCTATGAATTCCTGGCACTGGGGTCTCTTTATAGTTGGCCCAGTTGCCAATCTTTCTGGTTAATTGCACTCTTCCATGGATCCATGAGATACTCTAGGAAAGTTCTAGTAAATTCTTCTTTCGGCTAAGGTTGCTAGAGTTGGCTTCTACTACTTTACAGACCTTTAAGTAACAGACCCACTGACACATCTCTGCGAATCTCAAATTCTGTCAAGGGCCTTACCATTCCCTCACCCAGCAAGGGCTTGCTTGTGATTTGACTCTGCTCTTGATTTTCATGAGGATCACATTCAGAACACTCAAACCGTGTCAGTTTTATCTCCAAGTAACTTCCTCTCCATGTCCTCTACCGTCACCCTAGTTCTGGCCTTGGGAACCTCTTTGCTGAGCCCATCCAGCTTCTCCCTGATCCAGTCATCATTCTGATCACATTGCTTCCGTGCCTAACAGCTTCGGTTCGGTCCTACAGCTCTTACCATAGCATTCAAAACCCTGGCACACGGGGCTCATCTGCTGTTTCCACTCCTTCTATGTGCCAGCCAGGCCTGAGGACCAACCTCATCCAAACATTCTCTACTCTTCCTCTGTGATTTTTGGACTGTGGCTCCCTCTGCCCTTTGGCCTTGGTAAAATCTATTGCAGGCCTTTTTCAGGCCTATTTCAGGCCTTTCCTACCTCCCTAGGAGAAACTCTCCCTCCAGCCTGTTGGACAGGAGATCACTAGTCATGTTTTACATTCGTCTTCCCTTCCCAACCGCGAGGCACAGGCTACACTGATTTCCTGGCACTGCAGTGGTTGATCAGAAAGTAGATGTTGAATGTGTTGGATCACATACCATCACGTGTTTACTAGGACAGGAAAAGGCCTTGGAGAAGAGCCAAAGCCAAAGTGTGTCTTTCCATCATGGCTTGGCATGACTTTAGCCAAAATCAGGGACAAGAAAGGATGGGGGCTGCTGAGTGGGTAAATTCCATGGCATGTGCCCCAGACCTGCAGGCATGTGTGTGTGAAAAACACTCACAAAATGGTTTCTCGACTCCAGGAAGAGCACATTTATATGGCATAGAGCTGAAGAAACACTTCCATATACTTTAACTCGTTTAATTGGCACGGCAACCCCGTGAAGCCGTTAGTTTAGGAATGCCAGTTTGTAGGCGAGGGAACAGTCAGGTCACGCGGCTTCAACAAGGTCACACTGTTAATGACAACAGCAAACTGTGCCTTCCAACACCCGATCCCGTACCCTTTCTCTCTGCTGTGCCATGTGGCCTTTCGGATGGCAGAGTTAAAATACAATGAAACCGGCTACTTGGGAAGTGAGAATAAGGGGGTGGGGGTGCGGATGTCTGCTTGTACATCCTCTAACTTTCTTCCTCCACATGTGAGCACTCATTGCCAGCCTAGGGAGGTTAAGCACCTAGCACAGAAAATATTACCCTATTTCCAGAAATTGATACCACCCGCCCCAAGCACTCTGATTTGGTGGCAAAATATTTTAATTTTTCATAAAGCTGTTTCCCCAGCCATTTCCCACCCTGCAGACTCAGCAGGGAAAAGATTCTGTGGGCACGTGTACTGGTGGAGGAGGCGGACGACGTGCGTATACATATGTGCATATACATACAGGTTTATTTAAACGATCAGATCTACACTTTTGGAGGCTGTTGGAAGCATCTCATCAAAAGAAAACACATTTTAAGCAAGAGGTTAAAAAAGCTTTTCAGACCCAAAGGCCATTTAATACAATAAATCCTACTCGGGCAGTTTAGCAAACATTTTTTTAAAACCCACATCCAACAGACTGGTTAGTATTGGATATACAGATTTGGTTTCAAAGCTGAAATGCCCCTGGCGTAATAGACCTTCTCATGAAGTTCAGTTATTTTATATTATGCCATAAAAAATAGGGACACATATTATTGACAACTTAAATATTAACTCAATAGGCTACTTGGTGATATAAATAGGAAAAAAACCCCAAAACAACAAGTGGTCACAGACTAGGTTTGAGAAGACTATAACACCAGCCTATCCTGGCCTGCAAAGATGTTAAAATCTACCCTAGAATCTAAAACAGGAAAAAGAGTCAAATATTCCACTCCATATAGACCCCATCTGGCCCAAACCATCCCCCAAGGAGAACACCCCCAACACATGAGGTTTACTAACCACCTGCTACAGATGTTACTATGTCCCTAATTAACAATGATCACAGAAAATGTGTCATATCAGAGGTTTTGTTATCATACACAACGCATTAGTGGCCGCAGGAATCGTCCTTGGAGAGCACAGTCAGAAGACGAACTGACAAACGTCTACGCTGCTGGCCCAGGAAACCACAGTGAGGAGCCTCGAGCATTCGTCTGCGCCTGAGCTCTCTCTGGCACGCTCCCCACTCTAGCTAGAGGGGCCGGGATGTGGGGACCATCCCAGCCGAGTGCTGCAGCCGCTTACTCCTGGGCCTCCTTGCGGGTCAACTTGTAGATCTCGGTGGGTCCGTCCACATGGGTGATGGTGGTGGTGAGCTGGAGTTCTTCCCCACTGTGGACACCCAGATCACCTGAAACAGGGTTTTGGTGTTAGACGTGTACAAGGAGGAAGCAGCAAGCTGGGATTCGCCTCGGTAACACTGCCCCAGCACCAGCCCTCTTCCACATCCCGAGCTTCTAGATACCACCAGGGCACTGACACCTGGGCCAATGTGCACCCCTTTCAGACTCTGTAGTACTTTCAGAGCATTCCTGTCTCTCAGGGAAGAGCTATTAATGACAGATGAGTCAATGATGCTTCTATCATGTGTAGTCATTATTAACATTTAATGAGAGCTTACTTTGGACCTGACGCTATTCTCCATGCTTTCTATGTAATGGGAGTTAAGCCTTCCAAGCGCCACCCCAGGTGGGCACGGTAATCTAATCGCAGCAGCAGCTTTAGAGATGAGGAAACAGGGAGGGAGGGAAGTAAGGACACCGCCCCAGGTGGAGGGGCAGACACACGACAGGACCGGGCAGGAGGCCAGGGAAGGAAAGTCTGACTCCAAGGCCCCGTGGTGTGGGCTAAGCCAGCACAACACGCCTCCCCAGCGATGGGGAGGGAGGCACGTACACACTTGTTGTGAGTAATTTACAAAGCAGCTACGCCTGCGAGGGCAAACGAGACCTGCCTATATTTACCAACAGATCGGGCAGGGGAGTGCATGTAATACATTTAGAAATGTTTAGGGGTCTTCTTCTCCTGGGAAAAATTAAAAAATCCCAGGAATGGGCTCTGAACTTTCTGTTGCCCCCAGGATTCTGTACACAACACCGGTGTCTTGGACTCATCATCAGTGACAGACATGATCCCCTCTGCTAAAACGGAATAATGAGTTTTTTCTCCACTAGCAAGAAAAACGTAAGTTTCTATAAATTGAAGCATCCTACCTGCCATAAGGCAAACTAAATGAACGTATAACTGGCAAAAGGAAAATGGCAAACATTAGGACTGTCTGTGTGGGGTGCACAAGGACTTACAGTATTGCAGAAAGAGGTGTTGGAAAATGAAAGCTCAGGGTGATGTCTGTGATTTTTATATTTTATATGTCTATGTTTATTACATATTATATTTTATTATATTAATATATTTTATTTTTATTTTTATACTTATACTGTATACACATACTTCCTGGGACTAAAATTTTTCCTAGTTCAAAGCACAGAATTAAATAAATAAGTGCTGTTTTCAACTGGGCTTGAAACTTAGAAGAAAGCTTTGGCCCTATGCTTACAACTAATGTCTTGTCACTAGTCTGAGAACTGTTGGGCATCATTGCATCTGCTGGCCTCAGAACCCCAGGAGCCATCCCACATGCTGGTCCCACAGGCTATGTGGCTGGTGCTCTTCACGCGTGCCACGTGGTATTCGTTTTTCCCCACAGACCCATTTCTCAGCAGCCGTGCGGCTGAATCAGTCTTATTAAATGCTGGTCTGCAGCTCTCTGCCTGAGAGACCCCTACTTTCAGTAGCTGGGTCATTAGCTGTTGAGGAGGACTGCTAATGGTATTTGGGGCTATCTGCACAAGGGTCTGATCCACAGGACTGGGGGCAGAGTAAGTAATGAAGGGGATGTATCAGCCCAGCCTCCAGCACGTCCAGCTTTCTCCTCCCTTGGGCCAGCGCACAGACCAACAGGGTACAAAGGCTGTAGAGGACTTACGCAGGGCCCCCTGGGGCCATACTGAACCATTATTTGTACAACAAGCAAGTTTTCCCTGGGCACCAGCTTGCTTTCTCACTGCTGCAACTTCTAGCCCACTCCCCAGTCTAGCACAATTGCCTAGGCCTCAAATTTCTCAGTCAAAGTTAGTTCTGGGATTTGCATATCTGGGTGAGCCATCAAAACTTCAAAGCCACTGTCAGGATGTGGATGTCTGTGTGAGTCATTAAAATTTCAAAGAAAGTCCTGACCACCCCAGTAAACCCATTAGCACCTCCAAGTGTTTACCTAAAGAATCCCTTTCACTGAAGACTTAAAAATAGACACATTCTAGAATGTAATTCTACTCAGGTTTTGAACCCAAGATGCTAATTCTTTAAGCTTAAAATGCGGTTCTCATTAGCATGTCCTAAAAAATGTGTATGATTCTACAGATTACTTGAGCCAAATTACTTTGGCTTCCTTATTTTAATGAGCACCCATATTGGTCTTTATCATGTGCTGACACCGTTTTGAACACTTTACAAATACAAATGTATTTAATCTTCATACCAGTGCTTTAACAGAAATGCTGTCATTTCCATTCTATTGATGAGAAAACTGAGGCACAGAGAGGTTAAGTAACTTGCCCAGGGGGCAGGTTGGTAAACTGTGATGTGGGATTCAAACCAGAGCAATAAGGCTCCAGAATCCAGGCTGTCAACCTTTAGGCTATGTTGACTCTTTGTAAACAATCTAGTTGCTAACAGCCAGAGAGACTGCCAGCAAAGGATGAGTCCACACGCAATGTGTTACGGTCATAAATATATACATGCAATAATCCAGATGAGATGTTCAGGACGTTAACTTTGCTTCTGTATTTGGTGAAAGAGAATTTATGGCACATAATTTATCAGTGCACAGGTAGTAAGGACAGCTGTTATTTTTGAGTATTTACCCTATGCACTATTAAGGGGCTCAGCATGCCCTGTATTTCTTTATAAGACAGGAAGACACTGAGGGTCGAATAGGCAATTAATTTTTCTAATGTGTTTCAGTTTGCTCCCAGCAGAGCTGGGATGAGGACCCAGACCAATGGGACCCTGGCTGGCCAAATCTATGACTCATCACGTGTGGTCTAATTGTACCTTGAAGGCCAACTCCCCCACCCCCCTTAGGGGGTGAATTGTGGGAATATGGCAGTAACATGGCAGGAGTGGGGATCCCTCCATGTCTTTCCAAATTCCATCAACCCCTGCTTCTGCCAAGGTCTTGCTCCATCTGTTATTCTTCCTCCTCTCTCTTGGCTTCTGCTACTTATTGCACAAACATGCTCAGAGTCTTTCCTAAGACAAAAACAACAAAAACAAAAACACAAAACCCTTTCCGAAAATGTGGTATGTTTCTTGTTTAGGGAAGAGGAGAAGAATAAATGGGGGAAAAAATTTAAAAAGGTAAAGAAAATAATTCTTCAGTTTGCATTAAGTCTCTTTCCTGCGTATGGTGTCAGGGTCCTCTCAGCGAATTAACAAGGAGATAGAGCTTGTTTCAGTCTAACCCGTGTAAAATGAGACTAATCTCTGGCATTGGATTTAATCACCACGGACTATCAATGGATCCATATTTATATATGGCATCCACAGGTATGTAGCTGCTTGCTGCTTGCTTCTCACTGGCTGGAATGCATCTGGAGACACAGAAAGCCATATAAACTACACTAGAATGAGAAAGCAATAACCACAGCTCCCTAAGACTGGCATCATTTTAATGATGATCTCCTGTGTATCGGTGGCTATTGTAGTAAAAGGGAAAGAAAACTCGCTAAGATAATTCCAAGACTGTTTCACAGAATCTGGGAGACCAGCAGTCTTTGAACATTATGGGGCTACCTAATTCCGTCCTCACAACCACTAAGGCAAATAAACACCCCACTGCCCAGATCTGGAAGCCAGAAAGCTCCCACACCATGAGTTCATTATTTCCTTTAGGGTCATACTTAGTCCACATTGGAGCCAGGATTCCAAACCATCTATGTCTACCGCCAAAGCTTATGTTCTTTCTAGAACACTCTTGACTTCATGCTGAGCCACTCCCCACCTACCTCCAAAGTACCTCCAGATACCGAGTACCAGGCAATTCCAAGAGGGTGGAAACCTAAAACCTAAAACCTAAAACCTAGACATTTTGAGTGAAAACTTAATGGTATGGGCTGAATCATATCCTCCCAAAATGTATTTGAACTCCTAATTCCAGTACCTCAGAATGTGACTAGATGTGGAGATAGGGCCTTTAAAGAGGTAAGGGAAGTTAACATGAGGTCACAGGGGTGGTCTCTAACCCAATATGACCTATGTCTTTATAAGAAAAGGAGATTAGGGTACAGAGACACACAGACTGAAGACCATGTGAAGACACAGAGAGAAGACCAATCTGCAAGCCAAGGAAAGAAACCTCCAAAGAAACCAGTCTGATGTTTTTTGAGACTTGATCTCGGACTTCTTGCCTGCCAAGCTGTGAGAAAATACATCTGTTTCCACGGTTAAGTCTCTCTGTCCTGTGGTACTGCAACAACAGCCTTCCCAAAACTGAAAAATTTAGGAGGCAGAAAGTTACTCCCGAGAAAGTGACTGAGAGGGGGAGATAGTCATTCGAAGAGCCGGGCAAAGATGCTTTGCTTTGCTGGGAAAGGAAAGATCAGGTCACTGGAGGGACAGCACCCCGGGAGAGGCGGGAAGACAAAAGTTGCCCGACTCCATCCAGCAGAGCAGGAGCTCTAGGCTGGTGGTGGCTTGTCGCCGGCTTCCCATCTTCATTAGGAAATGGGGAAGGCCATGGAGACCCACTTCAGATCTGGGGTCCAGCCCTGGTGGTAAGACCACTTCCATCACTGCTCACAGACATCAAGTAAGCCAGGCTAGCCACGGGCGGGTCCATCTCACATGCAACCAGGGGAAAGGCCTCAATAAAAGGCAGCCACTGTCGAAGCCTCATGACTCAAACCCAACATTTACTGCGGCATACAAAGCCAAAGCCACCTTTCCTGTGAAACAAGCAGCAGGAGACCTTAGAAGCCTCTGGCAGTAAAACTGACACAGCGTGGTAGCGAGCTACCAAGACATGGGACCCCAGAGTTGCTGCTGTGGCTTCCAGCAGAATGAGTGTGTCAGACAGAAGACATTTAGTGCGAATAGAAATAGAAAGGAACCAGTTTGGCAATTAGAGTGTTCCTGTTCCCTCGTCATAGTCATCCAGTCAAGAATTCCGTTTCTCATTTTTTTCTAAAACCTTCTGACAAGAATTCTATAGATGAAAGAACACAAAAATGAAAGCTATTATTAAGAATTGTCTGGCTTCATAAGCACCTCCAACTTTTTTTTCCACATGAATTGGTGGCTGAGGGGGTTTGGACAGTTCGTTGAGTGTGCAGAGCATCAATGGCTGAGCCCCTGGGAGATGCTGGGCCTTCGTTCCGCCCTAAGATTAACATCAGCCTGCTGCAATTCATGTCTGCCTGGAAGACATCCAGAATGATTCACAAATTGCTTATGGGAAACAGGTAAAAAGAACAACTTTAATGAGAAGGCAGCAGGAGCTGGGCAGAAAATGTGGAATGGTCCTTAAAAAGAAAGAGGGTCTAAAATATCTTTGCTAAATTAAAACAAATTATATGTCTGTTTTGTATGTGTGTATACCAACACATACAACATGTATGTACACAACACATATACACATAAAATGATTATATTTAAAGATAAACATATATGTATGTATATGAAGATACTTGATGTGAGAATGTTTATATCACCAGCTATGGTAAATCAACCAACGAGATGGAACCCAGAGATCCACACCTTTGCAGCAACAACCAGCTGCTAAAAACATGAAAGCGTTCTGGCCTGGAGTTGCTCTGCCACGTCCTGAGTTTCAAGAGGCAGCCAAGGAAGCCTTGTCTCTCAGACCAGGCTACTGGCTCCACAAGAGCAGGGACTGTTCTTAGTCCCTCCTTTGGGGGCTTCATGTCACTCTCCATCTGATCAAACCTGACGCAGTGCTAAGTACTGAGGTATTCACGGTTCATTTCGAAAGGGTCACTTCTGATCCACACAATAAAAAGAGAACAGATGTATAAGAAAAAAATACTCTTTGAAAGCCATCCTTTCTAGAACCTACCATCTGCTTTGTTTCTCTCAGTCCATTCCTTGACCAAAAGGGAGAAGCCAAAGTCTATGCTCTCTGCTTTCATTTCCTTCCTACCCACTCCCTCCTGACAGTTCTTGGCATCTCTCTCCACGTCCAAACAAAACAACCCCTCTCAAGGTTGTCTTTCTCTTTCCTTAGCCCCTTTGGCTGTATCAGAAGCCACCTGCCAAGTTCCTGGAAAAGATCTTTTTCCAGATGTCCATCCAGGATCCATCTCACGAAGGCAAGAAGCACCACACACCTGGGATTCATTCTCCATAGCAAGAGATCTGAATTCTGGCTCTGGACCTAAAAGCAAGGGAGGGGGGGAGCCCAAGCCAACTTAAAAATAAAAACTTTCCATGAGAAAGGAAAAGAGCATGGGAAAGCTGGGGGAGGAGAAGGGATGTCATCCAGAGACCCAGAGAATTTAAAAATACAGTGTATCCCCCTAGGAGTTCGTTTCTAGGTTTCCATGTAATATTCAAACTAGCTTCTTTCCAAGAGCTTCAAAATCTTGGCAAATGCTCCACAACTCCTGGGAGACACTGTGTGGTCTGGCGGCAGATGAAGAGATGAAAAGTGAAGAGGGCAGAGAAGGAACATGATCAGAGGAACCCAGCGTGGAAAAGCCCCTTCCAAAGGCATGAGGGTCACAGCATCATGTGGGACTGGAAGGACACACCAAGCTGCCGGGGGCTCACGGACTGCTGTGAAGTCACAGCCGATCACGTTACCATCACAGAACTGCTAAGTTGTGTGCCTCGTGTTTATGATCAGAACAGGGTCCCCAAAGAGTCTGCCCATTTAACTGCTTGAAGAATGGTTTTTCAACAAGGCCCTATTGGCATTTAGGCTGGCTAATTCTCTACTACAGAGACTGTTTGCTCACTGCAGGACACCCAGCATCCTTAGAATCTGGCCTCTAGATGCCAGTGGTACCTCCCAGTCATAGTGACAATCCCAAACAAACAAACGTGAATACTTTTGGCAAGGGATTCGGGGGATATGACCTCCTGGTGAGAACTAGCTTTTGAGCTTTCTGTGAAATTACAGGGTCAAGCCGCCTTCAACCAAAGGAAAAATAAAAAAAATCTGATGGGAACACATCAAGTGCGAGTCTCATCTGCAAGGTTTCAAGCCTTAGAGGGTGGCTGCTATGCAGAGTAAGAAGCCTTAATGGGAGCTGCCTGATACCTGGCTTGCAAATCAAGCATCTGGCCCAACAGGGTGACAAGCAGTCAGCCTGTCTCTGCAGGGATGGCCACAGCTCTGGCTTCCCACGTGCCTATAAGTGCTAGGATGGGCAAATTTCTCACCACTGTTGGGAACCCCTCACCTGTGACAGAATCACCCTCTGAGCTGCCACTTTATGACAGGAGCTGCTCTTCTTTGCCACGGAAGAAAGAGCACCACAGAATTTCATGGTTCCAAGACTTTAAGAGATCACACAACTGGAGAAGTGGTGCACAGAGGTTAGGCAGCGTGCCAACAGTCACATAACAAAAACCACCGGAATAGTTACATAAAGTGCCTTAGTACGTGGTCAGCATGCAGTAACGATTACCCATTAGCAGTGTCATTCAACTTCCCAGGAAGTCCAGTGACTGCTTTATAGGGCATCTCCCTGGAAGGCAGAAACTTCACCTACTGGGTCCTGCTTAATACTCTCAAGTCAAGGACACACCCATGTGATTTCTGTCAAAGTCCAACAGGATGACCATGAAATGAAAATCAAGATTCTTTTTCACAAGTCCAGAATCCCTTCCTGCTGGTGTTCTGGAGGTTCTCTGTTTGAGAGGCTACGTGCCACCATTTCCCACGCCGAATGCGACCAGCCAAGGAGCAGGAAGGAAGACAGGCCTGAAGGACACTCTTACACAGAAGTGGAGGTATAGTATTGGAGGCAGATGGTGGCTGAGAATCATCTATGGCCCCAACCTTCAACAGAGATGCCCTTCACTTCCCACACCACCTCTCATGTCATCACCCTCCTCTCCTTCTAACCCCAACTCTCAAGATCATTGGCCCATCTGTGAAATATGAAAACTAATCTAGAACTCTCACTTTCTTAAAGCATTAATTCAACCAACATTTTCAAAACACCCTTAAGAACCTGTCCTTGCTCTTAAGGAGTCAGTATTCCAGAAGGAGAGAAAGAAGATACAGGCAAATTCATCTATTACCTTTATACAGCAAGTGTCATGTGAAAAGTATAATCGTGTTTTCCCCAGGCCTGTTCCTTAGAACACTACTTCCAAAAAAAAATGCACTGCTTGGAAAAAGGGGTCCAGGGCCAAATGATTTAATAATTTGGGGAAATGCTGTTTACGCTCCCACCTATTTAAAAAGACCTATAGTAAAAATTAACGTATTAAAGGCAGTAAGATGTCTTGCAGTAAAAATTTCATTAGTGGTGATTAAAAACCCAATGGTTCTCTAATTTGTGGGACTACTAAAACCTATCAATATCCATGGCAACAATACTCTATTGAATGTAGTCTGCTGACTCCAACTAGGGTGGATCAGGAATAGGTTTCAAGAAAGAAGAAGCATTTTGAATGAGCCCAGAAGACGGGCAGGGGGGGGGGTTTAGTAGCCCAAAGGGACCCAGGTATGAACCATTCATTCAATACACATGTTAAGGCACTTCCTGGAGCAAGGCCCACCTGTGGTGCACAGCCAGCATGCAGACTGTAAAGCCCTGGTCTCTCCTCCAAGGCAGTGAAGGGCACTGGCTCTGATTTGAGAAAGAGCATCTAATACTTGGGGAAGAGCCAGAACATGGTGAGGGTAAAGCCAGTGTGAAAAAGAGAAGGCAGAATAAGGGTGGAGACAAACAGTGTAGGACTGAGTAGTCAAAGAAAAAGGAGCTATCAGATCTGTTGTTTACCAGGCCACCTATTCCAAGTTAAGAGCATGGCCTAGAGCTGTGACAGTCATTTCCCTCTGCCATGGCTGGTAGAGACACCCCAGGCAAGTGCTTCCCTTCTCTGGGCCTCAGTTTTCATCATCTTCAAAACAGCCAGACTGGCTAAGGTTCCTAAGGCTCCGTGTGGCAGCAATCGCACTTAGGGAGAAGAAGGCCGTGGGATAGAGGAAGAGCTATTGGTCGGGATGCATGTCAGCAGCCTTGCACAAGAATGAGCAGAGAAAATCAAAGCCAGCTCAATCTTCGACTCTCAGAACCCAGGCCCACTCCACTCTGATAGCTTAAGATCATGCTTCTCAAATCAGAAGAATAAACCTAGCATAATCTCCAAGAGTCAATTTTGCGCAAAAATTGAGAAAGCAAATTTAAGTTTATACTAAAAACTGCACCTATCTCAGACTAAAATGCAATATTCTCAATGTTTGAAAGATTTAAAAAAAAGAGACAACGACTTAAAGAAGTATCTGTCTTGTGCTGGCTTTTTTGTCTTATGGCTCCCCAGTCCCTAGGGGGTGCTCACTGACATTTGCAGGGAAAGTTTGACCGGGGGAACCCAGAGCCTTTCCTAAGTGGATCTTGTAGAGAATGACGCCAAATTATCCTGAATATAGCTCTGCTGAAGAGACTGAAACTCACCATTGGACTGGTCTTCCCCATAGTTCTTATGGGATGGTGCATACAAGAACATCAGAGCAAAGACATACAGGTTTCCACATCCCATAAAATGCCTGTGAAAAAGGCACTGTTCACCTGTCTGTGACGCCGCCCCACTTCCAATGGCCTTTCCGTCACCTATGGGAAAAGGACAGTAACATTCAATTGGAACCAAGAAGAAATATAACACCGACACAGGAACCAACACAAAAACCAAATGTCTTCTACATATGGGAAAAGTAAAGGGCCATGTAAGACTTCTTTTTTTCTTTTTTAGATTTTTTATTTACTTATTTGAGAAAGAGAGAGAGACAGAGCGTGCGCTCAAGGGAGCACAAGTGGGGAAGGGGGCAGAGGGAGAAGAAGCAGACGCCCCGCTGGGCAGGGAGCCCGATGCATGCGGGGCTCGATCCCAGGACCCTGGATCATGACCCTGAGCCGAAGGGCAGACCGCTTAACTGACTGAGCCATCCAGGTGCCCCTAGGACTCCTTTTTATAATCAAAATCATACGAGTATGAATTTAGGTTCACGTGAGGGTTTACTGTGTGTCAGGTACAAAGTCAGTGGTTCTCATGTTGGATGCACATCAGAATCACCCAGGGAGTATCTCTTTCTTAAATAACAGTACATAGTTATCCCTAACCTAAGGAAACTGTGTTTGAGTCTCACACTTATCCACAACTATAACTCCTCCTCTGTGGTCTATCTTCCCAGCTCGATGTAAACTCCCTGCAGGCAGAGACCACTTCTGACTTGTTTACTGCCATACCTTGGTGCCTGATGCCCCACAGTGGCTCAGTGAAGACAGGCTAATTAAATAATCAAATGAAGCCTTAACGGTGAGTAGCCTTCCTTAGTGGGTCAGTGCGGGGAAGCAGAAAAGACACAGGCTTGGAGTCAAGACCAGGATTCAAATGCAGACTCCACCACTCACTCACTCTGTTAATATAAGAGAAGAGTAAGACTCTGAACCGCAGTTTTCCTTAGGTACAAAATAGAGGGGACGCCTGGTGCTCAGCTGGTTACGCATCTGCTTCAGCTCAGGTCATGATTCCAGGGTCCTGGGATCGAGTTCCACATCGGGCTCCCTGCTCAGTGGGGAGTCTGCTTCTCCCTCTCCTTCTGCCCCTGCTTGTGCTCTCTCTTGCTTGCTTGCTCTCTCTCAAGTAAATAAATAAAATCTTAAAAAAAAAAAAAAACGAAGTACAAAATAGAAACTTGCAGGGTTACTGAGGAGAATTAAGTAAAAATGTTTCAAGAAATTTCGTAAGACAATAAACAATAAATCTTATGTCTATATAATGTCACTCTATGTAAGTCACTCATGAAGGTAATTATGAAGCTTTCACACCCTTTACAATTCTCCAGGAATGTTTTGAGGCTGCTTTTGTCTATGTTAATGACTTGGTAATTGTTTGGAGGGCTGTCTGATGACGTATGGATTATACTAAGAACTGTCAACAGAACTACTGAGCCGAGTGACTAAAAATTTGTGCCAGTTTCTGAGATCAATGAAATGATTCTAACCACTTCTGCTTGCTACAGGAAATCTTAAATGGGAGTAGAAGAATACTGGACAAATGTCCCCTGTGAGAACTTAATGAGGCTGGGTTATGTAAACCATCTCTAGGAGCCCCTTCTTCTAGGAGCTAAAGTGTAAGATGGTAAGCTGTATCTAGATGTTAATGACTTTAACAGCAGGTGGATTTCACCTCCTGTTCATGAGGCAATGGATCTATATTCACCTGACACCTTCTTTATAGCGCATGACCCACTGGGGCCCCAGGCATAATAAAGCTGTAAGTATAGGTGTTTCCTTTTGAAAGACCTGGAGTATCACTTAATTAGGTTAACTAACTGTAGACTTACCAATTTTAGTTTGGCCTTGGTGATACATAATTTTTCATTTTGTGATGCATAAACCATTGTCACGAACCCTAACTTATTTTTGGAAATAATTCACTTGATACACTGTGCTCGGGAATATTTTTTGGCAAAGAATTTCATAACCATTACTGATTTTAGAACAATGTATGAGCATTTAAGCTACTTAGAACTAACTTCTTAGAAATGTCTCCAAATGTCACTCTTCTTAACAGATACCCTAGCTTTATAAAAATTACAGTACCTAGGGCATACTTAAGATGATTTTAATGCATATAATGGAAGAGGAAAGGAAATCTTAAGATAATTCCTGGAAATCTATGTACGTGCCATCATAACAAAGGGAACTGTTCTGTATGCGAGGAAGGAGGGAGGGTGGGCTGGGTGAACTAGAGATACCATGGAGTAAGGCAGCTGTAATTTTCTTCTACTCTGTTAAGGCAGTAGACCCCTCAATAGGTCTCTCTCCTGAAAGAGACCCTACTTCCTAGGACATAAGCTGGGAAAACTCAGTACCTTTTTGCTGAAATTGATTCTTGTTGGGACTTGGCATGACCGATCTAAGGAAACACCCACCTGTATGCCTGGTTCACGGTGGTATTCAACAGACAGATGTTTGTTGAATGAATATGGACAAAGGTACAGGCATGTGCAGGAATGCCAGTGCAAGTACATGGAAGTAGAAAGGGAGGATAAAACAGTCGCTCGAAGGAAATATCTGATGCCAAAGTAGAGAGAAAATATTGCATTCTATAGTAAAGAATGATGATTGTACTTAAAAGTAAGTCAATGGGTAATACGTATTATTTCACTTAAATATTGCTCTCTAACACAAATATTAGCAAAACTCAGACTTTTTAAAATAATAAGGGTAATGATAGTTAACATTTATCCAATGCTAATATGTAAGGCACTGTAAGAATTTTAAATGGAAGATATTGTTTAGTCTTAACAACTTTATGGGCGCCTGGGTGGCTCAGTCGGTTAAGTGTCTGCCTTGGGCTCAGGTCATGGTCCCAGGGTCCTGGGATCGAGTCCCGCATCGGGCTCCCTGCTCAGTGGGGAGTCTGCCTCTCCCTCTGCCTGCCACTCCCCCCAGCTCATGCTCTCTCTTTCTCTCTCTTGCTCTCCCTCCCAATCTCCCTCTGTCAAATAAATAAATATTTTTTTTAAGTAACAACCTTTATGAGGTTGGGCAGGTAATATTTCCACTCAACACAGGGAAAAACTGTGCCTCAGTGAGGTACATTATCTTGCCCAAGATTGCTCAGTCCAAAAGTCATGGCTCTGACTCCAAAAGAAGGTATTCTTAACCATTACACAATATAAGAGTAGGAATATTATCCTAAACAGTGGTGAGTCTGTTAAGTTAGCAAATGGAGCAACTATTGTGGAACATCAAATTCCTTTGAAAATTCACTTAATTAACCATAATGCAAATTATTATACAGTGTATATATATACACAGGTTTGCATATTCAAATCCATAGAGTAATACAGATGTACTATATATCCCAGACATAGTAATATATGATATTCAAAACTGGATCTATATGCAAAATACAGCTTTACAGTAGAACCACTGAAATGAGATGCTCATGCCATGAGGGGTACACAGGTGCTCAGACAGCCTGAGGAACTAGCAGATTCATGCCCCCATCTCAGGTTTGCTGTGAGACGCCTGCACCTTGTTTGGCATAAGGCTGCAGAATTACCATACTATTTAATTTGTAATCCCTAAATGTATTATTTCCTGCTGAGGGCAAAGAGTCGCGTTTGCATAGATGAGCTATATACAGAGAGTCACTCGACTGTGGGTGCGTGCCCGTCTCCTCTCTCGGTTATTCCTGCCTGGGACCTCCAGAGTTCTGAGCACGTTCCCACCAGCATGAACCACAGTAAGCAGCCTCAACAGAGCAGTCCTTGTCAATCCAAAATCTTATTAAGGCTAAAGCAGAGAGGTGACAGTCACCCCATTTTAACTTCTGGAGGAAAAAAATCACATAGCCCTAACCAAAAAAGAAAAAAGAAAAAAAAAAAGAAAATCACCTTCCCTCTGCCTAAGTCTTATTTCTAAAAGTCCCTGTTTTTCCTGATTTAACATTTGAACAATTTACTTTTGTGTGAAACCACCCAATTATACCCCTGGAGCCAAGTGAAGGTCAAATCCCTTTACACCCAGTAGTCTTGACAACCAACATTCCACTTAACAACAAGATTTCCAAATCCCAGACACAGGCTCTCTTACTGGAAACATTTCCTCTGTGAGTAACAGAATGAAGTGATCACACACACAAAAAAGAGCTGGGGACAGGCTCTCTGGGAGTTTGCTGCATGTGGCTTGACCTGAATGTCAGGCACCTGGGGGTCCCCTTAGTGAAGGTTGGTGACCTTCTCCCCTGCATTGCACTTCTGTTCCCTACTGCCTGCCACCTCTAAACGGAACGCCTCTTTCTTTTCCAGAGGGAAGGGGCTAAAATACCAGACTGTGATGTACCATCTCTCGGTTGCTATGACTGAGGCCATTAAAATGGCAGGCATTAAAAGACTGCCCCTCAGGACCCAGCTACAAAGCCTCAAGGTCACTGCATTCCACAGCTTCCTGTGGGCCCTTCATTCCTGGCCTCAGAGCTTCAATATCCTGGCGAGATCCCCTCGCATTATATTTCATGGGGCTTAAATGCAAGCTCTCTCAGCAAGCCTGAGAGTATAATGGGAGTTTTAATACATTCCTTTTACCTAAGGCTGGGATCTATTTCAAAAAGTTACCCAATAGGTTTTCTTTCAGGTGAGCTCATTGCTGAGACATTCCAAAATGACATTAAAAAATAAATCCTCTGATGACTATATTAGTACAGTACCTGGGACATCGAGAGTTATGCCTGAAAACGTCTTAGATATCTATAAATAAACCTTAAAAAAATAACCCAGCAGGAGGAATGTGAGGAGCTAATGGAATCCAAAAGAACTCGCTGCTACCCCCTTGGAGTTGAAATCCACTCCGGGCTGACTGTCGCTGCGGCAGATATAAAAAGCCAGCCACAGGCTGGAGCCGTGTTAGAAAATACTGGGGCAAATGGAATATTAATCTTTTTCTCCAAAGAAAAGCCACAAACTCTGCTCCTTGGAAGAACTGGGCTCTCTTGCTTGAAAACGGTGCACTATGTAACATAGACAAGGCTAAATTCGGGCAACATGTGGCAGCCTTCAAGATCAGCAGCTGTCCCTTCTGGACTTCAGCTGGAAGGGACTCTCTGCAGAGCCAGGTGCGTTAAGTGGCATGGGGCTGTGGGAGCGTGGCGGAGCTTTCTGAGGGGGCAGAGACACGAGTTAAGACCCAAAGTGCCCTTTGTCTCTGCCTTCCTGAGAACGTATCTTGAGACTGCCTTTCATTTCTCAGCCCAGCTTACTTGACACTTCTGTTTCTCCAAACAGTGTGCCCTGCTCTCTCGGACTCATCCAACTGGCCATATGAAGTGTCCCAGCGCGTTACCGAGGCACTGGAAGACTGGACACTCGGGTCACATGAAGGAAGCAGCCAAAGGATAAGTTAGCCCTCAGACACCCTTGTTTGAGCCTCAGCTGGGTGAATAAAAAACTCATTCAGAATTTGAAACATGTTACTGCATTTGGAGTGATGACTGAAGTTTCCTCGGTTTTATAAACAAACAGTCTGATACAAACACAGCACTGGTGTAGGTCACAGCAGATGTGGTAAGCAGAACTTTTTGAAGACAGATATGTATTATTTGTTTTATTTGTTTTCCACACTCATTTCAGCCTTCAACAGCAACACTCACACTGCCCAGTGGGCAGAGCCCACATGTCTCTAGGGGCCCCTAACATGGGTCAGAGGCATCCTTGGGTGTCCTTGAATCAAGTTCAAGAGGTCCATGGCCTGGGATGAGAAAAACTATATCTTTATTTTCACTAGTCTCTAAATGAAAGTTACCATTTCTTCCAATTATAAATGTAGAAAACAAAGTCCTGTTAATGTTAGCACCAGCACAACCTGTAATTTTGTTACCCATAAAATCATGACATTTTCCTATCAATTACAATTATAGATACATATCTGTAACATCTGTAACATGTATAATTGCAGATATCTTTGAAATCCAAAGTATTTTATTTTACTCATTTAAAAACATTCAACGAGGGGCGCCTGGGTGGCTCAGTCCGTTAAGTGGCTGCCTTTGGCTCAGGTCATGATCCTGGGGTCTTGGGATGGAGCCCCACATCCGGCTCCCTGCTCAGCGGAGAGCCTGCTTCTTCTCCCCCTCCCTCTGCCTGCCACTCTACTCGTGCTCTCTCTCTTTCCGTCAAATAAATAAATAAATAAAATCTTAAAAAAAAATAACATTCAACGAAGACGCCCATAGCCTCCAGCAGATTGCCCACAGTGTCTGTGCTACAGAAAAAGCACAGGAGCCCCTCTACTAGAGGGAAACGAGCCAGCACAGTGAGACAAGTCCGGTCCTAAGGTTCCATCTGCAACTAACATTCTCAGTTTTGGGCCAAATACAGGGATGACAGAACAGTTGGCAAAAAAAAAAAAAAAGTCAAAAGGACTGGGTTCTGGTCCCCAACTTACTGAATGTCCTTTGGCACAACATTCACCCCTTTTGTTTTTCACAAGAGCACAGCTATTCCTGCCCACGATGTGCCAGGCACTCTGCAAATCACTCTGCAGGCATTACTTCCTGTGGTCCTTACCTCCCCCTTTTGTGGCAGTACTATTATTACATGCATTCTACAGATAGGAAAATTAAATCTTAGAACTGTTAAGTAATCCATCCACTATCCCACCCAGCTGGAAAACAGAACAAATGGGAAATGTCTCTAAGGCCATTCGATTTCATATCCTAGCAACTGAGATAACAACCCCAACCACCCTACACCCACAGGATTTTTGTGGAGCTCAAATGAATGGCAGTTAGGTCGTCTGTCAGATTTAAACAGTGCTTTCCACTTTCCAAAGCCAGTTACCAACATTTAAAAATTATTACCACTAGGGAGGTTTTCAAGTATAGCAACATTTTGAATTTTGGAAATAACCAGCAGAAAGGTAAGATTCTATCAAGGGGACTTCTGAATTGTATTTCATGTTTAAGTGGCAATATAATTATTACAAAGAATGGCTGATGGACTGTAAAAGGATCTAAGTTAATGCCAGATAAAGATCAAGTCAAACGAATACTTGCTTGTTGGTGTTTTGCTATAGGGCTTAAAAAATGTGTTCTCTTAAGTAAATGAAATAAGTGCCCTTCAATCTGGCTGCAGGCTTTTAATTTATGTAGCAACTTTCTTCCTCCTACGAGGCTATACTGAAAGGGAAAATTCCATCCACCTCTGGCCAGATGGTTAAGTTCCAGAGTAGAGCGCCTTAAAAAACATGGCTTGAGGAGCTGCCTAGTATTACAGCCTCCCTGCTCCTTCCTCAGCAGCTCTCTAGAATTTTCTGTGCAAAGTGGAGGCACCCCTCCAGGGACATTCTCACCCTGACGCAGTTCAGGGTCCACTCACCTGGCTAACAATGAAGAAAATGACAGTCATAGCGGCACAGGCCAAGGTGATCAGCATGAGGAACTTGAACCTGAAAATCAGCCCCTATTGGGAAGTAGAGAAAGAGTAGATTACCACTCTCCCGCTAGCACCAATCCTTTTCTCAAGATATAACTCTGTAAAAAACCAATTAAAAAAAAAAAGCTATAAAACAAAATCCCTAAGAGGGACTAGTAAAATAATTTCATATAGTAACATTTCTCCTGCAGAGGTGAAGGTGACTGAAAAATTTATTGGGCCAAACGTTTCTTATGTTCTTATCTCTCATGAAACAGTGATACCAGAGCCTGGGAAATTATATTCACAGCACGTTGTGAGGCTGCTAATTTCCCTGCTAAGCTGGTTATGCTTCTCTGCAAGGGTTCAAAGTCACCAAATCCAAGTTTTCTGCGGTTGTAATAAAATTCTGCTCCAGTGAACAAAAAAGAAATGTGCATATTAATCAACATGAAGTGGATTTGGTTGAATTTTCTCATGTGTCACTCCAGCTCTAGAGACAGGCAAAGCTTCAGAAAGTGCCCAGGGTTTCCCAAGAGCAGGATTTAAGGAAACCTGTGTTTCAGGGAAAGACACCTCTTACTTGGGGGCTCTTAGCTGCAGATCCACTGCATATAAAAAATCTGGAGTTCTGCAGTTTCTGTTTCTTTTCACAAAAGGAATTAGGCCCATGTCTCCAGGGACAGCCACTTAGGCATGAGTCCAAGGGATCCTTGAAAAATTAAGAATGTGTTGCTTGCATTAGAGATTAGAGGATGTTGAGTGTTTTCCCTTGAACGAGGCACATAATCTATAAACAAAGATCACTGAATTCTATTTGATCACCTGCTGGATATTTTAGGGGAAATGTGGCCTCTCCAAGTCTAAAAAATCAGATCACCTGGGCTGAAGCCCAGGCTCCAGGCTGATTCTCAGCAAGGGAACCTTACCTAAAGCCTCACCCCAGCCAAAGCCCTGATTCCACCCTAATCAAATCTCCCATCTAGTATCACCCACATTCCATCCCAAAGCTGAAGAACCTGCTGAACAAGTTCACCCCTTCTGAGGACAGAAAGACATATAGATCACAGAAAACTCTAAGATCGACACAAGCCAGCTAGATGCTTCTCAGAGTCGGAGTTAGCCTCTTATTTTGCCCAGAGATCCTCAGTGACAGGAGAATTCCTCCATATGCATCTGAAATAAAGGCTTCTCATCTCCAGGTGTAGGTGTGTGGTGTGTGTTTACACACCAAGCAGGAGCTCCTGAGTCACCAGGTCCCCCCGCGAGCCGGGAGGTTTGCTCACCTCGTAGTGCAGCCGCCGGACTTTGCTCATGGCCGGCAGGCTGGACTGCTTCCCACTGATGTTCCGAAACACCTGAAACACCATGAAGCACAGAAACAGGAAGTAGAGGCAGAGGCAGATACCAGCCACAATGATGAAGGCCATCTGACGGTTTCCAGTAAAGGAAAGGGCAGGCTCGCTGACGACACAAACACTTCTCCTCCGCTCTCTTGGCAAGGACACCCGTGGTCTCCAAACAGGGGATAAAATATTAAAACCTGGCATTCTAATGCCAGCGATAGAGATTTTCAGACACAAAAGTACAACAGAGTGGAGTGTTCCAAGTTGTTTTCTAAGGCAAGTGAGAAGAGGAATGGAGGCTCGCTTATTAGAAATGCAGACTCCAGGGCCCGCCCGAGACCTACTGGATCAGAATCCGGGTCGTAGCAAGATTCCCAGGAGATTGGTATGCACAATCCATTTGAAAAGCACTAAAATACTGGGTATTGGTTGCAAATGACTGGTCAGGTAAAACGCTGCATTAAAATCACCAGAAGAGTTACAATACAGCCCAGGTTCCACGGCAGATCTATGGAATCAGATTTTCCAAGAGCAAGGAAACCAAGTATAATCGTGTTGAGAACCAGTGGGCTAGTCCTTGGATTTTTAGAAGGAGACTGAGACACCATGGATTCAGGAGGTGATGACGGGGTTGGGAGCAGCAGCTTCAAGGGATGCTGGCATGGGATGGAAGTCCTTGAAGTAAAACCAGGGATGAAGTTCTGTTTGCAATTTTCTGTCACCACAAGAAAAATCTTATCAAATGGAACAGAGAGCAGAAGGGACAGATGGCCAAGGTGGGAGATGAGGGTGGGAGCAGTATATACTTTGAAACTGATCAGGGCAACTCTAAGACCCATCCTGAAAGCTCAACCCGAGAACCACCAAGGCTTGGGGAACACTGAGCTGGCTTGGGAGACAGGTGACCTGAATCTAAGTCCTTTCTGCTACAACTCTACCCCAAGCTGCATATTTTAAAATATTTTAACAAGCGTGAAATCAGTGTGTATATTTCATTAAGTAATATATTCAATGCAGTTTCTCCTTCTTTCCGAATGCCGACAGCACCCCAGAATGAAGGGAATATAGCTCTTTTTTTTTTGCTACAGGCCCTGACATTTTATTTGCCTCCCTGGACCTTCATCATATATGGACAATGAAAGGGCTGAAGTAGACTTAACGTTGTAAGGACTCCCCATTGTTGTGCAGCTCACATTTTCGGGAGGAAGGATGGGAGTAGGGGAGAGCTCAACTCTCTCATCTTTATTAAGGTAATGATACTACTGAATCAGTTTGCTCACCAAATTCTTGTGATACTAAGAAGCCCACACAAACATCATGGCCAGACAAAGCCTATTTACCAGCACATGACAAGGTATTATCCATCAAGATATAATACAAGTCCAGCCTTTCTCCCCACTACAACAGAGGAGAGTCTTTTTCTCCAAAGCACTTAACATACTATTCAGGAAGATAAAATATTTAAATCCAGCATCCTGAAGGGGATAAGAGAAGACTGTCACTTCTGTTTCATGAAGATGACTCAGAGTTTATGCCAACCAACCAGAAGCCTCCGCAACTCCTCTGGAACTAATCACCTTAGCCTTATCTCCACATGGTCTCAGAAATGAATAGCAGCAGCGTGGTACGCTGGTACCCCAAGGTCACTGTAAGAAGTCTCACACACGGAGGACTTCAGAAACAGGCTCTCCCACAGGGGCCCAGAGATGAACCTCCGTGGCTCCAGGGAAAAGCTAGTCATGCTTGAGTCTGCGGTAAATAAGTGTATCATAGGTCATTTGGACAGGCTGTGGTAAGACGAGCAACTCTGAGCCCTCTGCCATGGGGATATGCTGCACCTTCCTCATTTTGCCTGCTCTCACCGGGCTTAAAAGCAAGCATTAATTCTTCTGATTACTTGCCTTAATTGTGCCATGATCACTGGTCTGAGGATCAAAGCTCTGGCTGAGCACACATGGAGAATATTAGCAGGACTTAGAAAATGATCTGGGGGAACCCAGCGGCTGTGGGAAGAAATGAAACCCTGAACTCATCAAGGAAGGATACGGCCAGCTCTGTCCCGACATCTGTAGTCCAGATACTGTAGAAGGGATTCGTGAGTGTACCCCTCTACAAAGAAAAACGAGATGGAAAGACACAATTAATACAGAGGCAAAGGGGGACTTTCCTTTTTACACATCCTCTGCTTCTCAGCCAGAAGGGCGGGGGCTGTGTATAGACTAAGAAAAGTTCACAGACTTAAAGAGAAACAGAGTTTGAGGGATAGGACCAGCACAAATATTTTCCATCTAGAAAGAGCTTTGCCTTTGATTTCAGCCCAGTCCTTATCTGCGGATGTGACCATGTCCAATGCTTCCAACCCACAGGCTCCTGAACACCATTCCTCTTTTTGAATCCTCCTCCCGAGGAGCTGGGGTGGACATGGGGATGCACAATTCAGCCCAGGATCCCACAGGCACCTGCTCACCTCTCACACATGTCAAATATGAAGAGACAGAAAGAGCCAACAGCAATTGGTCCGACTTGCTTCCAGTACCCTGCTATGTGATTCCGCTCGTGCTGATCCTGAGGGAAATGGAAATGAGAAATGACATCGGGGAGAGCAAAGCAATTCTACAGGTAAGTCAGTCATTCTAACAATCCTGCTGACCACCTGTTGTATACCAAGCATCCTGATAGACTATAGGCATATGAGAATGAGGAAAACCAAAATCTCTGTTCCAGAGGAGCTCATTTTTTATCAGTCCCTCCATAAGGGCTCTCATAGCCATAAGAACAGGATGCTATGGGAACACAAAGAAAGGCCTTGTACCCTCAGCAGTGGAAGTTCTGTGGTTTGCAAAATAACTCATTCCGAATTAAATTAAGTGGTTTATCGTGTGTGTCTGTCAGGCGGGTGGATCCCAGAGGACAAAATAAAGACTTAAAGGCATTAAAATATGTCAAGTGATAGCACCCCAGCCATCAGCAAACACCTCTCTCTCCTCTCACTGCTCTCCTGGAAGGGCTGCAAGACTTCAGAAGCAAGGATCAAACCCTAGTGGAGTTTAAAAGCAGTCCACTCCTATGAAGCTGGTTGCCTGACAGGAGGACCAAGCTCCAGCTGGCATATCACCTGAGCCACAATGTGAGGACCGCACCATTCTTATTTTTAGCCATGGTATCTTCAATCCCTCCTGAAATAGGATTTGATGTCTGTGCAAACTGAGACCAGGGAGGTCAGTATTTCAGGGTAACAGGGGTTACCAGGCCACCTGGACAAATTGCCAGCTGGAAAGAGCCAGACCCACATTCTCTGGGTGTTACCTTGGTCCTGTGGACAAGCAGAGCTGAAGCCAAAGCAGAAGAAACAGTGATAATCACTGACATTTGTGTGTTTACGTTCTGTGAAATACTCACATTATCTCGCTTAAATCTCACGAAAACCCTATACACCGGGCCTTTAAAATCCATGTTACAGATGAGAAACCGGAGATTCTGGGGCAGTCCCTTGCCGGAGGCCACGTGGCTAGGTAACAAGTGGGGGAGTCAGAATTTGAACCGGCGTTCTGACTCCAGAGCTCAGTCTTGCAGCCACTAGTTGATCTTGTCTCACCCCCGTCCCTTCCTCCCTCAGAAGGCTCTTACCATCATGTGCTCGCCACAGAAGATGATCCAGAAGGAGAGGAGCATCGCGTAAAAGATGCCTTGCCGGATGTCGCCGAAGAGTAGCATCCAGGTCCAGTCAAATCCAATGGAAAACCACTCCACTGGGATATTGATAAAAGTCATGGAAATCCCAAGGGCAAAGATGACTCTGATCATGAGAAAATAGCAGGAAAACCACTTTATTCATCTGGGAGGTAGATTTTCCAAAACAAAACAAAACAAAGGAACAACCCAGTTTGGGGAGTTGAGATGTTACCTATTGAGACTGAAGCCATATGATCAGTTTCTTAGCTCTCATAGTGAGTTTCTACACCCAGACGCAAAATGCTTTGTGTTGTTGGCACCACTGCGGGATGAAGGAAGCCTACATTAACCTTTCTATATAATTGAAGCTAACCTCCTTAGTGCCCTGCACTTTATTTTGGTACCACATCAGATTAGGAGCTTCCTCCAATGTTTTTCCCTTCCTTTGCCTTCTTAAACAGACCTCACTGAACATAACTATCCTCTTTTACCTATTTAGGTAATCATCAAGCTGATCATTAAGAATGCTCATGATTATTATTGTGATGATGATATCCTCCTGGACAACTATGAATTGGATAAGCATGTTTGTTTCAATAAGAAATTACTCCAAACAACAAGAAATACAACTTCTTTTAGCTGCTTGTTTAGTTTTCATTTTGCTTTTTCCCTACTGCCCAATTAATTGCCATGGCTCTATCAAATATCATTCATTTGTCACTGATTTACTCATACTTTCAATCATACCTATGAAATACCAGTGTTAATTAAGCACGGATCACATGCCAGGCATTTTGTTAGGGCCATAGATAACCAAGCGAGGTGGTACTCTTCTACTCATGGAGATAGATTTGGTGGCTGAGCCAAATAAAGCGTGACAAGAGATATGACGGAAGTGTGCACAGGCTGCCCGAGGGACTTCTAACCTTGACGGAGACAGAAATGGAGAGGAGTTGTGAGTCACAATTGGGGAGGTGGAAGGGCATTGCTAGCAGAGGGAAAAGGCTGAGTGGAGGCACAGAAGCCTGGAACAGCCTGAATCATTTGGGGATCCGCACACGGAGGAAATGACAGGACATGAGGAAATGCCACAGGACATGACACCAGAGAAGTAAAAAAGGCTGAGTTCATGAAGAAACTCGCCATCAGAGAACTTATCTTGAAAACACTGAGGCTCCAATAAGAAGTTTAAACAATGCAGTGACATCATTCATTCAACAAATTCATATTTATTGAGCTCCTACTATGTGCCAGTCACTATTCTAGATGCTGAGATACAGTAGTAAACAAAGTAGGCAAGGATTCTGCTCTAATGATGCTTGCACTTAGAAGGGGTGAGAGGAGGGGTCTGCGAAGAAAGGTAACAAATAAATAGAGAATATATAAAGAAAAATAAAACAAGGTAAAAGAATGAAGAGAGAAGGGGTATTACTTTATATAAGATGGGTAGGAAAAAGACTCTAAGATAAGAGACATTATGCCTAGGCCTGAAGGAAATGAGAAATTGAGCCACAGAGCTATCTAGGGTAGAGCATTTCAGATGAAGAGAACAGCAAGTGCAAAGGCCCTGAGGTGGGAGCATACCAGGCATGTCTGAGCATCATCAAGGTGGTAGCGGGAAAGGAGATGAAATCAGAAGTGGCAAGGGTCCAGGTCATCAAAGGCTTTTTATAGGCCAGGGCAAAGGAAATGAAAAGCCAAGAGTTTTGAGCAGAGGAGCGACAAGATCTGATTTACACTTGAAGGGGAACACTGGCTGCTCTGAGAATAGACTGTAGGAAGGAAAAGAGTGGAAGCAAAAACAGTGGAGAGGCTATTGCAATAATCCAGGTAAGAAATGAGAAATGATGGGGAGTTGGATTAGAGGGTACCAATGGATATGGTGAGATTCCCTGGTGGGTTGGATGAGGGGTATGAAAAAAAAAGAGAGAAGTAAAGGGTGACTCCTACTTCTCTAACCTGAGCAGTTGAAAGGATAGAGCTGCCATTTCCTATGATGGGGATGCCTGGGAGAGGAGCAAGTTTGAAGAGGGAGGAAATAAAATGTCCTTTGTATGTGTTACACTTCTGTGCAAGTGAAGATGTTAAACAGCTGGAATTCTTGGGTTTAGGGCTGGGAGGGGCTGAGGTTGAGGATATGAATTAAGAGTCATCAGAGCATGATGATTTTTAAGACCACGAGACTAGATGACATCACTTCAGGAATAAGCATAGCTAATGAAGAGAAAAGGTCTACAGACGAAGCACTGGCTCCAAAGTTTAAGAGGTTGGAGAGATGGTTGGAAACAGCACTGGAAACAGAGCGATGGTCAGCAAAGGAGGGGAGTGGAGGAGGCTCTGTGAAGAACAAGGAAGTGACCATTTATGTCGAATGCTGGTGATGAGTCTAGAAACTGAGAAGTGACCATTGGATTTGGGGTGTGAAGGTCACTGGTGATCCTGTCAAGAGCAGTTTTTTTTTTTGAAGATTTTATTTACTTATTTGACAGACAGAGAGATAGCGAGAGAGGGAACACAAGCAGGGGGAGTGGGAGAGGGAGAAGCAGGCTGCCTGCTGAGCAGGGAGCCCGATGCGGAGCTCGATCTCAGAACCCTGGGATCATGACCTGAGCCGAAGGCAGATGCTCAACGACTGAGCCACCCAGGCGCCCCAAGAGCAGTTTTAATGAGGGGTGGGATGGGCTCAAGAAAGAACAGGTGGAGAAGATATATAGATAAGGTTTTTGAGGAGGTTTGTTGTAAAGAGGAGTAGAAAAATGGTGGGATGGTTTCAGGGGGAAGTAGGAAAAGTAAGAGTTTTGTCCAAGAATGAGAAATGGTACAGTGTGTTTGTATATTAATGAGAATAATCCAGCAGAAAGAAAAAGTCAGTAATGTGGGACAGAAAGGGGATGTATCTATGATAGTATTGTCCTTCTGGAGGTGAGAGGGTTGGGCTTGGGAGCAAGGCAGTTTGTTCACTGTGACAGAAAGAAGTATTTGACCCAGACTATGGGAATGAAGAGCAAAGACAGAACAGAGAGCCAGAAATGTGAGAGAGGTTTAATCCCTAGGATTTAATAATAATTTGCATGTGAAAGCTGAAGGAGAAAAAAAGAGTCCAGGATGATTCATGGTCCAATCACCAGCCCAAGTAACACACTGACCACTTGAACTAGACCCCAGCAAAACCAGGACCATGGCAGGCAGATCTGCGATGCCAGTGCTCCTTGAGTGCTCTGAAATCAGCTCTTACTTTTCTAGAAGCACTGGGGGTCGGGACATCATAGTGATCCTCCTCCAATACCACACCATAATGATGAAGATGCTGGGTGTAAGGAAGGTCTTCATGGCAAACCACACCTTGGTGAAGCCTCCATTTTGATGGATTCCCTAGATAGAGACCAATCATAATTTTGAAGGTGAATAGATCTTAGTGTTATTTTCTATCAGCAAATGCATTTTCAGGAGAGGTGAAAGCAGATCTTTTCTGCTGAACTTTCAAGATCAAGAGCTTTAACACTCATAGCATATACTCTCTTCGTGTTCTCCCTAGCCCCTCCTCAGGCACTGTAGAAATCTAGATAAAAGGCCAAAAAAATGGACCCACTCTATAAACAGGAATCATTAAGAACATGATCAAAGGTCTTTCTCTAAGGTTTTTTATTGAAAAATTGAGATATTTTAAGATGCTAAAAATGTTGGGATTGGTAAAATGTGTTAAGGTAAATCTGTATAGTGGAATGCTAAGCAGCACTGCAAAGTATATTTATATTATAGTCACAATATACTATTAAATGAAAAAGGTAAGGAAGAAGGCAGTTGAGTAGGATCTTTTTTTTGGAAAGGATGTATGTATCTATATAGAAAAAATATGTAAGGAGATATATCAAAACCTCAACAATGATTGTTTCTCTAAATATTACAGGTCATTTTTATGTTCTATATGTTTACTTGTGCTTCCTAATTTTCTACAATAAATTTGTACTTCATATGTGATTTTTTAAAGATAAAAAAAAAAACCAACCTCTTGCTCCATGTTCTAATTTTTGCCTATTAAACAAATCAAATGGAAAGAACCTAAAACACCACTACTCCCTTTAACATTTGTGCTTGCAAGGTGAGACATGTAAAAAAAAAAAAAATTACTTTTATCTTGGTGTTATTTATGCAATCATGACCATTATAATAAAATCTTAAATGGGTATAATAATTGCATTACTTTCCATTTAAGCTGTCAGCCATCATGGGCATGTTATTTCTATTTCTCAGGTTAAGTAACTAACACACAGAAACACCCAGAGTGAGAGGGAGTTCCCTGACAATACACATGCCCACAGACCAGTGTTCTGAGCCCGTGTTCTACTGTCCCATGCTGCCTGGATCCATTAGATTCACTTACCACCAACTGAATATCCTTTATTTCCCCAATCCCAACGTTGATTTTCTTCTTTTCATTCACAGGCAGCCGGATGTTCAGAAGGTAGTACTTATGAGCTACAGACCCGATTTCCATGAAAGGAAGGACATCGCATTCATAGTAACGGCCCTCATACTCTGGGGTCTGGAAGAAGAGCAGAAGTTTGAGGCAGAATCACTATTTCCAATAGACTATGTCTGAACTGTCTCACCCTTGCCGCATATCACCAGTGCTAAAAAGCTAATGCTTAAAGGGATACCTTAGGGCTACAGATAACAGGGTGCACTGGAGGCATGACGTCCATTGGCTGCTCCTCACTGCCCCCACCCAAAAAAAACCTAGCCACATGTGAGGTAGAACCAGAAATTTTATTTTTTTAAGATTTATTTATTTGACATAGAGAAAGAGCACAAGCAGGGGGAACAGCAGAGGGAGAGGGGGAAGCAGGCTCCCCACTGAGCAGGAAGCCCAATGCGGAGCTCGATCCCAGGACCCTGGGACCATGACCTGAGCTGAAGGCAGACGCTCAACCTACTGAGCCACCCAGGCGCCCCAATAACCAGAAATTTTAGATAAAAAACAGAAATCTCATATATCCCTTAACACTTGCTCAATTCTTCAGTCCTCACTAAGCCTCACATGAGACTAAGCTGGTCTCCCAGGACTACAAGGGCTTTTTATTTGCAGCACATCCCTGGAGCCCTCCAAGGCTATACGGACCGGCCAACTTCTGAATGTTCAGGAGGAAGCCCTTTGATGTTCATCACACTCTTAAATGATGGCTAGTTATTTTCATGGTTTTGGCCTGAAGGAAGGTACAAAAAGGTGAAAATATCTTCTTTTTACTGATTTAACAGAAAAAGATATCAAGGACCACTTAGAATTTGGGGAAGATAGAAGAGATAAAAGGTAATGTGAGATTAGTTTATTAGAGATGCCTACTTGGGATTTTCTTCGTAACTGCCCAAGAGGTAAGATGGCAGAAGGGAGCAGAAATTGTACTTAAACCAAATTTAGCCCAACATCTAGAACACCTCTTGGACTTCTTGCCATGGTTTGAAGAGCTACTGCCCCGAGCATGGTTGTGGGAGATTAAAGAGTAGGGGGTACAGGTTGCTTTTAAAAACTGAATTCTGCTCTGCCTCACCAGGACTCCTGGCTATGTGTTCCTGCCAAGAGGTCAGGGTAGGGGAGTAAATATGGGCACAAAGAGGCATGAGCTTTAGCAGCCAGGGACTTTTTCCTATAAAAGAGATGAGTGTCTGCCATCAATGTAGGGTTTATATGTCAGCTTCACTATTTGCTGGGTGTACACCTCTTGATCAAGGAAGGGAAGACCTAATTTGCTCTTCCTAAGCTTATATTCTCAGGACCAACATAAATTTTTTTATATCTTCAGAGTAAAAAGTCCAGTGGAGAAATCGGAAGGAAGATAACAAGAAGTCTGCACCTGTGTATGAAGGGTCTCTGACTGACCCTTTTGTGATCTTGGGGAGTTCTTTATTGGACAGTCAGAACTTAAGAGTGCAATAAACAGAATTTTGTATAGAGACAGAGACAAAAGTAAAGGTAGAGCAGGCTAATATCTGGATTTTACACTTCCATTCTTCCCTTCCTCACTCACAGCAAACATTACTAATCAATCATGATGGTTTTTCATCTTCTAAGGTTTGAGGGGCTCTTTCAGAACTATTAGTTGACTACACTTGGCTTAAGAGATTTTAAAAATTCTCGTGTAGAGGGGCGCGTGGGTGGCTCAGTCGTTAAGCGTCTGCCTTCGGCTCAGGTCATGATCCCACGGTCCTGAGATCGAGCCCCACATCGGCTCCCTGCTCCGCGGGAAGCCTGCTTCTCCCTCTCCCACTCCCCCTGCTTGTGTTCCCGCTCTCGCTGTCTCTCTCTGTCAAAAAAAAAAAAAAAAAAATTCTTGTGGAGAAAGCTTCCTACTTCTTTCCCAAACTTCAGCTGCGGACTGGATGAGTCTTCCTCTACAGATTCTTTCTCTCCCCTCTGCTCCTTTCTTTTACACTTACAAATCAGGATGAGTACTGGGGCTTTACAGGAACTACTGACAATACATTGGAGTCTCTAATTTGGCTTCAGATTAAGCTGCATTGAGGAAGCGGATTACCCTCTGTGGTAACAGCATGAAAAAGATTTTCTGGTATGTTTCCATTGAGGGTCTTGTTTTATTTCTACAAATTGAGATTTTGGGAGGGAAGGGAATAAAACTTACTTAGTCTAACGTCACTGACTTGATTGTGTTTCTCACCCAAGGTCCCAAAGTAGTAGGAGTATTGGGTTGAGGATATGGGTCTTCCACGTCCAGCCTCCAACTCTGATGGGGAAGAGGACCCTCGAGTACAGCAGGGAGAAAAGAGTGATGTTGCCTCAGACATGCCTAATTGCAGGCACGGTGCTGTGGTAAGGAAGGCACCAGACTCCATGCCAGGAGACTTAGAATCTAGCCCAGATCTGGCCCCCTGCTGGGGGAAACATAATCCACCTCATTCAGCCTCACTCGACTTCTAAGCAAAACAAGATCTCTGCGGTTCGTTCTAATTCCCCATCATGGTTCTCTGGGTGTCCTCTACTTCCCTGTACTAACAGAGAGGGTAACACTACCACTCCATGAGACAAATTTACCAAAGTTGAACAAATTAGACACATCAGATTCTGGGATCATGGCCTGGTCTACCCGTCTTGGAGACAAATTCACTGTATCCTGTTGGGAACTCTTCCTTATGCAAGACGGTTCTGCCAGTATTTAGGGCACTTAGGAAGAAAGACACTCCCCCCCTCTTTCCTTTCCCCCATCCCCCTCAGCCCTCCCCCAACTCCAGCATGAGACTGGCTAATTAGGACAAATTACAGCAGGTGGCAACTTGACTCCCCCTCCCCCCCCACCCCCGACTTCACAATCCACCAGGGACTAAAAAGCTTTAAAGCAATTTCTCATTTAATCTTCAGACTCAAGACTAAATTTCACTGCAATCAAAAAGCAGAGATTTGATGATTCATTTCCTTCACACTTTTCAAGGTTTAATATCTTTCTTGAAAGGGATCAACACATCCTAAAGATAATTAAGCAGCCATCATTAAGAAGCAGTTGCAGACTTCTTAATGACCTCCCCCTCACTCTGCTTCTCAAAGCCCTCCAAGTGCATAAGGTGAGAAATGACTTTTCCCTTTTCCGAGGATGAAATTCCATATCCCAAGTCTTTATATCCTTTAACTTAGATATCCAACCAGTCTCACTTCTCAAAGATGCATCAACTTGCAGTGACAGCTAGAAAGGTTTTAATTAATTTCCCCCATTGCATGCAAAGATCTGAAAACATCAGATATTCCTCTCCTGCTCCCTCCAGTTTCTCTCCACCATTCATTTTCCCCTGCAGATTACCCCCCAAGCACCTACCCCAAACAATTCCAGATGACTTTTTTGGGGGATGGTGCTATAATTGGCAGCCAGCGGAGGATCTAAGGCAATGACTTTTAAATTTTATCGAACTTGGGGCACCTGGGTGGCTCAGTCAGTTGAGGGTCTGACTCTTGATTTCAGCTCAAGTCGTGATCTCAGGGTTGTGAGATGGAGCCTGCATCCGGCTCCGTGCTCAGTAGGAAGTCGGCTTGAGATTCTCTCTCCCTCTGCCCCTCCCCCAGCTCGAGTGCACGTGCTGGCACACACTCTCTCTCTCTAAAATAAATAAATAAATCTTTAAATTTTATTGAATTAAGGAGCTGAAATCCTATTAAAACACAGATTCCTTGGTCCTCTGCCTTGAGATCTTGATTCAGAAGGTTTTGGGTGTGACCTGGAGATTTGCATTTCCTACAAGCTCCCAGGTGATGCCAGTGCTGTTGGTCCTCAGACCACACTTTCCCCTAGGAAACTGGGGAAGGGAGAGTTAATAAATACCAGGTGCCCCAGCAGGTCCTATGTATAGGGTGTATGGCTTGCCCACAAGAGTCCTAGTGGCCCACCTGGTTAACATCCCCTTTCATTCTCAAACATATCCCGGAGTGGGTACTGAATAATAAAGTCACCCTGCTGATGTTCATTATCTCATCCAATCCTTATAAAGAATCCCAAGGCAGGTATTATTATTCCATTTTGCAGATAGGCAAATGAAGCTGGGACAGATTAACTACATTTGCCAAAGGTCATATAATAAGTAAGTGATACAGCCTAGAATTGGAGCCAAGTGTGTTTTGCTCCAAATCCACACTTTTACCTAATGTTAACACTGTGAACCTGCCCCTCCCCATCTTACTCCTCTTCGGGGTAGGATGGAAAGCTGGGGCACGGTACTCAGTAGCTTCAATGTGCCACACCTACTATTCCACAGGGAACCCCAACTTTGCAGTGAGAGGGAAAAGTGAGGCCAGGAAATGCCAATGCAAGAAGAGGAACTAAACTGATCAATGCAGCAGGTACTACAAAGCTGTCCAAATCCTTTAAAAGGAACTGACCTGACAATACCAAGTGACAAATGGCATAATGAAGAATGTGCTTCAGTGTACTTCACACACAAAAAATGAGACCATTTCTGTACCTGAAGGGACATCAGAGATCACCTCTCTGAGGGCGCTCCATGTCAACACATGGAGGTGGGTAAGCATGAGTAACAGTAACTATGGCTCCATTTCATCTTCACAGAAACTTTCACAACTGGGGGCTAAGTAAGGTAGGGGAGTCAGCATCTCGGGAAGGCATGTGTGCGAGGACAACACTTGCCTGAAAAGGGCCCCTGGCTAATTGTGACCCGGTCCTTATACCATCGAATCTTACTATGCTCTGAGGGCCACTGAGTCCATCTTTGCATTTTCATTTATGAGGAATCATAAAATTGCCAAAAAGAAAACATCTCCCTATTTTCAATGCAGGAGAGTAACCTCCCTCCCATGGGCAGCTGAATGAGTCTTTCTGGAAGAACCAGAGAAGGGAGAGCCTTAAAAATGGGCTGGAAGACCCAGGTCTCAAATGAAATTAGATTTCCTCCCTCAGGGCCTCTTTTTGTGTGTGGTGTTCACTGGGATTTTTAGTCTTTGTACCTGCACATTAACTCTGGCAACAAAGAGATGCCTAAGAAACAGAGAAGCAGATACAAGCATTGATCCAATATGAACAGATTCTCACACCTCAAAATAACTTAGCGACGTTGTTCAGACACTCTCAGCGCTTAAGCAGAGAACGAAGAGTTTATTTTTATGGAGGTATTTCCGAGAAACATCTACATCACTTCAAAAAGACGTTCTTTCTTCCTGTGCAGGGACATAAAATCTCTGCATTGCCCTTTTCTCTATTAAGACAAAGGATGATGACTAACCTTTGTGGGTCATGCATACTGAGAATAAGAAATGTATCTATGAACTGTAAAGTAAATCTCACGTACCTGGAACCCAAATAAAAACCCTATCAACTTAGACATCAAGGCATCCTACCTTGGGGGATGTGAAGGTACATTTGAGTTTCCGGGGCACTCGCTCATGGGCCATTTCAGTCCATTCAGCAAACATATCATCACGGTAAGCCAGGGAAACATCCATGGAAACTTCTGCATTTTCTCCTGCAAGAGACAGGATGCACAATTCCAAAATGGCAACTGGGAATGTATTTTGATAACAGCTCAAAAATTCTCATAGGCTCTGCCATGGAAACCAACAAAAGAAACATATTAGTTCCTAAGAAACTCCAAATCCAAGTCTCCAAATCTGAGAACTTAAGAAGTCATAGGGTGAATGTCGAAGTTCGATGCTCAGTCCCTTCCATTACCACTCTGCAAGGAGTCAAAGAGCTTCCACTTAAACTCCTCCAGAGACAGGGGTCTCACTGTCTCTGAAGCAGCTCAGATGGTCAGACTGTGACTCATGGTCAGCACTTACCTTCCTGAGACTTGCAACACTGGTCCTAGGTCTGCCCATAAGAGTCCCATGGAATGTGAGATCCTTTTTCCACAAAAGTGCCTTACGTACCTGAAACCCATACTTCATCTGCCTGTGTCTTCTTTCCTCTCTGATAACAATTTTCCAACCACCCCTCAGAGACATGATTTAACTACCTGTCTTCTGAACATACTCTAGTCTCAAGGCATCCTTCTTAAAATTCCTCCCCAAATATGGGATCTGTTACTTCTCAAAAACTCAAGACCCATCTGCAAATTCTGGGGAAAGTTAATGTAAAAGATGAAGGGTTTTTCCAAAGTTAAAGATTTATACACAGGGGCGCCTGGGTGGCTCAGCCATTAAGCATCTGCCTTCGGCTAGGTCATGATCCCAGGGTCGTGGGATCAAGCCCTACACCGGGCTCCCTGCTCCATGGGAAGCCCGCTTCTCCCTCTCCCACTCCCCCTGCTTGTGTTCCCTCTCTCGCTGTGTCTCTCTCTGTCAAATAAATAAATAAAATCTTTAAAAAAAAAGACATACACAGATAAGGATCTAATAATGAACATGTAATTGTGCAAATGAATATTCACATGTATTTCCATATCAGTAAGGACCATAAGTGGGTTTAACTCACCACAGAAGTCATTAAGATTAGATTAATGAAAATCACATCTATCCATTTTGTCTGTTTTATACTGTGCCGAGCAAGTTCAAGAACAGAAGAGTCTTAATGGGGCAAAAAAAAAGCACAGATCACATTTCCAAAATGACTGCAGAGCCAGCTCTCACTGGGGTTAGGAGATGGGGCTCAATTCTAAGCTCTGGAACCTGAGCACATAACAGGTCACATGGGGAACAGTTAATAACTGCTGTCTGGAAAAGTAGGGCTTTCTATCCACTGGCCCAGTGTGACCTGAAGCCAGTTTGACAATGTGAACCCCAAGTTGTCTGAAATCCAGAAAGAGAAAGAAAGAATGCAAGAAAGGAGGAACTTGAGGCCACTTGGATTTAGATGAAACCCTCAATGAACATCGGAGCCCCGCTATTTATTGGTACTATTTAAATCCTCACACACAGTGAACTGGCCATTCCTCTTTTCCTCCTCTCCCTCCTGAAATACCACAGAAACAACAGTAAAGAAAAACAAAGGACATTAAATCACAAGGGGAAAAAATGGTAATGACATGAGCAGACCAGAGAATGCAACAATTTTTTTTAGAAATGAAAAATAGATGAGGTAGGGCTTCCTGACAGCCACAGAAAGGGGCACAGCCTAAATTGCTACAGAACAGACATTCTGGAAAAGTGAACCATTATGTCCAACAGACACCCAAGGCACTCAAAATCTGAAAACACCCATGTTACAGAATGCAGAAAACGCCAGTGAGGCATGGTGCTGATAACAGGGTAACTGGGTTGAAGTCTGTACACAAAAGTCATTGGACCTCTGGCTCTTCTATCTCTTCCCACCTCTGCACAGTTTGAGGGGAGACTCTGGACTTGACACCAGGCAGTGCAGAGATTCAGGGCTGAAAACAAGGAAAAGACGAGTGTACACATAAGAAATTGTGGGACACTCAGCTCCACAGAAGCAAGGCTTTGAGTTTGTATGTCCTCTTGGTTGGGGCCCAAGCTGACTAGAGCTGCTCCTCACTTGACAGCCTCAGTGGTCAACAGAATGAACCAGCTGAAGCTCTAATATTAGGCACCAAGCTACATCCTTTTCATTTCTAACACTGGCATTAGAAATTGGGACTTTCAGCTATGTGGAAAGAACACTTCCAGAACCACAGGCCTCAAGAGTACAAATCTGAAAAGCTGTAAAAGAAGTTATCAGTCCTTGGAGCCCCAGAATTCAGAGCAGCACTGACCCTGGACATCGGCAGGAAGGGCCCTTAATCTGGGGTCCACATTTTAAAGGACTCTGCTGTCTGGCCCTCTTCCAGCTACCTTCCTCACAGGAAGAGAAACCCTCAAGTGCAAGGGACATGGCCAACCAGAGCCTAACCCTTACCCCTACTTTTAGAATATGCTCCAAGAACTCAGACCTATTTTCCATGGCCTTGAAGGGCCGAGGGTCTTCCCCAGATCTGGCCTCCCAACGTCAACTACACAACCACTTATGCACTCCTGGGCTCAGAAGTGGTGAAAGGCTACTGTTAGTATGATATAGCCAGATATTGAGCATAGAGGTTGGGGTGTCCACAACATAGCACTCAAAGCTCCTTTTTGTAGGGGATGGAGCCAGGGGTAGAGAGCAAAGGTGTTCAGGGGCCCACACTCCTTGGTCAGTCCCATTTTGGCTCAGAATTCCGAGGGGTCCAAGAATCCTAAATTCAAACCTGGCTTTCCACTTCATTATGAAGGTAAATTTGTTACAATCAAATAATAGAACTAATTTGGCTTAACATTTTTGTTGGCCCAATTTATCACTTTTAAGTATCTAGACATATGACAGCTATGCTTTCATAGGCACTCTTGCCCTGGGCCCCACAAACATTAGGGATGAGCCTCATTCAGAACAGGTGCCTCAGAGAGAGGGAAGGCCAGGCAGACTCACCTCCTGGCCTGCACCCAGCTTTAAGAGTTATTCCCATCTGTTGGGAATCCCTAAAGGAAAAACTGTTTTAAAATATGCCATTAAAAGCAAATGAATTTTAAACACTGCTTTCATGTATGATTACTCTGTATTTAGCCCCTATGACTTCCGTGCTTTCATTTAAATTACCTCACTTAATGTTCCCAACAAACTCTATGAAGTGGGCACAGATATTTCCTTTTGATTAGTGAGTGAGTTGAGGTCCTCAGATATTAAGTAATTCGCCTGAGGTCATATTGTTGTTGGTAACAGGAGGGACACAACTATTTTGAAATTGCCTTAAAAGACAATCATCTTTTTTACATTGCTCAAAGAAGACTGGCTACCTTGTGATGAAAACAGCCCATCAAACTAATCACAAAAAATGAATATGTATGCTCTGTGCAGACACCCAGTCCTTCAGGCCTCACACCCATCCAGTGGGGAAGAGGTTAGTAAATGGCAGGGCTGGGACTTAAACCTGGGTCTGCATCACCCCAGAACCCCACTCCTCTCTACTACCTTTGTTGGTAGAAAACAGCAGACTTTCAAAAGAAACTTAACAGGGGGCAGCTAGCTGGCTCAGAAGGTAGAGCATGCAACTCTCGATCTCAGGCTCAGGCCCCACACTGAATCAAGCACAGTGTGCAACAGGCCACTCAACTCTAACCCAACACCCTTCGCAGCTTCCTGCAGGAGAGAAATATGTGGCGCTCCTCCCAGGCCATGCGCGTGGCTTGTAGTGTGTCTGGAATTCTCTCCTAAGCTTTGAGGTAAAGGGCTGCTGAAATCTACACAGCGCCATTTCAGAAAACTGGAGAAGTATGACGTGGCATAATGTCACACCACAGCCACCATGAGGCAGAACTGGGCAGTCTCACCAGACCTTCTGCTCTTGTCAAGAGAAGACAGAAATGCGGATTGTTTTAAACCTCTCTCAATTTCTAAATGTCAGTAATTAATTCACTAAAAACAAAAACTAGGCTAAAACAAAATGAAACAAACTCTCTGTGCAGTTCATCTACTAAAGTATCAGGTGACTTGAGTCATACTGTGAAGGGGACACTTCATACAGCCTCCACATCACCATTCTTCTCTTTCCATTTCACCATCAAGTAAAGTTCTTCCTAAAGCTTTCTATTATTGTTCACGAACTGTATCCCATGTTCCACCTAATCCGCACACATCACTTACTTCCTGTGCAGTCTGGGGCAGGTGTCATCCTTCCTGAGGTAGAGAAGTCAAGACTCGGAAAGCCCCACCTCTAGAAACATCAGAATCAAACTTCTAGAGCTTCATGAACTGTAGTCCTATGCCTTTTTACTGTCTTTCATGGTGTACTTAAAAAACAGAAACCACAGGGAGAATGGCAGGTTCAAGTGACCCTCTCTCGCCTTCCCTCACTGGACTTTGTGATATCACTGCACCGCCAACCCCCCGACCCCTCGCTGGGGATGGATGCTCAGGCTCCTTACCCTGTTGGAATAGGACTTGCCTCCTAGGATTCTGTGACCATTAAGTTAGTTACCACATGAAAAACTGCTTAGAACACTGCAGAAAGCATGAAGGACTAGCTACTGTTTTTATCATTTTATTAGGGGAAGTGAAAGTCTTATGCCTACCTTTAATTCCAAATAAATACCAGGTTTCAAGAACATGGAACTTCCCACTCTGAATCCCTATCCAGACCTGGAACACAAAACTCAGAAACAGGAAAGCATTGGGCAGAGGAACCCAGCAAAGCTGTGAAGTCAGCCACCTGAATCATTTTCCCTTCTGCCTCCAATGGACTCGGAAATAAAGTTCAGCTTTAATGACTATGTTGCATGTAATAAAACACCGGTTTCATGACTCCCGGGATACTGCGTAGGCAATACTGCCCTCCCCCCCACTACCCCCAGAGATAATGAAAGTGAAAAACCCAATTTGCACTACCTGGGAGAATGGCAGGAAGGCCAAGTGCCCTTGTTTTACCAGTTCCATGGGGTAAAGTGGTAAGGTATCAATATAGGGCATTTATAGATTTGGAAAACACACAGTTTTCTACACCTATCCCAAACCAGCAGCTTTACTATCCTGTGGGCTGTCCAAGCTTCACATTTCTCAAATGACTTTGGAGACACATTTTGGTTGGGTGGAAAATGCATTTAGAATCCTGCGAAAGGAGATGCGGAAAGATACTGTGGTTCTTTACACTGACTACTTCCATCCTGTTACAGAGGTGGTGCTCTGACATGAGAAATCTGCACTTCAGGGTTCTCTAGGTGCAGACTCAGACTGCTGTTGAGTATCATTACAGGTGGGAAGATCTGTGCCTTTCCGTATTGGGAAGCACCGACCAATCATATCCTTTGGAATCACAGAAACTTCTCAGTTAAACTGCCCTGTCCTGCATAAGAAAAGCATTTGCCAATCAAATCAGTTTCCAAAGACAAGTAGAAAGCCAGAGAGGAGAGCAAGTCCCCTGCATAAGCCAGAAATGGTTGGGGAGAAAAAAAGGAAGAATCTGAGCACCCCAAGAAATCGAGGGCAGCTGCTTAATGTTAAGAATGGACGCCGGTGGGGTGAAGCAATGGAAGATGAGGCTTCACTGGGGAAGCGATCGGATGCTTCTCACTTAAGACTTTTTGAAACTGGCATTTGCCGGCCAAGATAGTACAGAGTTTGCCAGCCAAAGAGATCTGTTTTGCAGTTCTATCTTCACGACTTGCTGGATGAGTGACCTTGAATAAGTCTCAGTTTCCATGTATGCAAGATGGAAAGAGTGGGACCTTCTTCCCAAGGCTGTTGACAGGACCATTTGGTACACAAGCACTTAAACTACTAGTTTCCCTTCCATCCAGGTTCAGGATGGTTGGGTTGACCTGTAAACTGGAAACAAAGGGGAGAAAAGGGAGGGCAAGCTGCATGAAGAGGAAATAAAGAATTATTTTATGGTTGTCCGAAGCTTTTAGGTTCCCTGAGAAACCTTGGTTTTCCTAGGCCCTTGCCCTGGGAAAAAACTAAAGAAATTTCAAAACGCTCACAGGCATTCCCACATTCCATCGGGGAGCTGCTAGTCACCAAGGATTGTTTGGGTAACCTCAGAAGGAGGCCGCACAGACGAGCCTCCTCCCAGCCTCCAGCAGACATATAATCTGGGGTTATTTATGCCAGCGTTCCTACCCCAATCAAAACCTCTCTGACCTGGCTTGTATTTTCTTGACGCTTTCAATTAAGGAATAACAAAACCAACCCTGTCCTACATCCATGGTTAGGCCTGGCAAAAATGGACTCAGCTAATTATAAATTTGGCCCTGGCTGTTTTCTTAAGATGCCCTACAGGCCTGGGTGTGCAGTTATAAAGATGAATGAGTACAATTATTTCGCAAACCAGCCTAACAGTTGAGTTCACATTACCGCTCTCCTTTGTCTCCATCATGTCAAGCGTTTGCATTTGGGAAAAATATTTTCCACGTCTAAGAAGACATTTTTCTAAGCATCGTCAAAATGATCCCTTGCTATATTGTGGAGCACCATCTCCTAGTTGAAGTAAGCAGTCTGAGATATGCAATGGGGGAAACGTTCCTCACACTGGGCCCTTTGCAAAGTGACATCTTCTTGGAAAACATCCGCTTATCCCTATGGTACCCTATTGTACTGCTTTTAAAGGCTGTACATTTGGAAAAGTAGCTGGGGATATCAACTGTTTTGTAAACAGATGGATCTGAAGTACCACAGGCTATAGAAAAACTACATCCGTTGGTGTTCACAAGGTCGTAGAGTAGCTCCCTCCTCACTCTCTCTGTTTGCCCTGAGAGGTCTCATCTGCCGCTGGGATACCAGTCCCCTTCTCAAGTTCAGATTTCTCTCCCGGGTTTCAAATCTGCACACTCACTCCCCATGGGATGTCTCTACTTCCATGGTTCAGAAAGCCAAACCACCAAAGTTGGTAAACTCTCTGCTCATCAAGTCTTGCAGACATATTGCCCTCTCTCCCCTCACTGTCGCTCCTCTTGCTCAAGGCCACCATCATCTCAGGCCTTAAATAACTCAATCAATGCCCCATTCCTGTCTGTTCTTCACACTGTAGCCAGGGAAATGATTTCTAAAATACTTTCAATGCCTTTACAGGGTCCTCCTTAAAAGGTTTAAAAGTTGAAACTCCTTAAATGGCAAAAAAGGCTAATATCTGGGCCCTGGTTGGCATCCTAGATTCATTATCTTAGGAGATCCCCCCCTATTCCTGCCACCTGGGTGGCAGGTAACCTTGAGTGTAGCTCACCACTCCACCTCCAGCCTTGGAATATGGGTGAGAGCTCAGGCTGGAGAGAGACACAGCCTGGAATCGTAGCTCACCTTGGCCACTCGGTGCCTGCGCAGTGATGGGCAAGTCACTGAACTTTTTTGATCTATAGATGAGGATGAGGCTAATGCCCATCCCCTATGGTTACGAGGATTAAATGAGATCAAGTGGGAATCGCTCAGCACAGCCCTGGCATACAGTAAACAGCAAATGCTGACTGCTATTTTAAGGCTGCTACTCAAGGTTACCTACCCTGGTTGCCCTCAAGGTGCCTGCTAGCACCCCAAATTTTAAAAAGGTCTCCCCTTTGAGAGGATGAATTACCAGAAGGTTCCTTTTCCTCTGTGCTGTAGACGGTACTCCGCAGCTCCACTCATACCAGACTCCTGTTCGTCTTCTAGAATTCCCCAAATTCACTCCCGACTTCCCTCATTCACTAGAACTTGATGAAGTGCCCCTTCTCTTAATTCCACAGTACCCTATGCATCCAGCTCTGTAACACTTATCTTACAATGGTGCAACTACCTCAGAATTTCTCTCCCTACCTACCTCCCACTTAGACTGAGAGGTTCCCGAAAGCCAGGGACTGCCTCTGTCTCACTCACAACTATTATCACCCATGTCTTTACATGATGGATATTCATGAAGTATCTGCCAAATTAACATCATCCTTCTTTCTCCAAATACTTCCATGACCCCAAATTTCTTCTGTTACTCCACGGCTTCTATATCCCACGTGTGTGGTCCATACTTTGCTCTGTTCAGGTGGCATTCATTCTTTGCCCAGTGCCTGCTGTCCTTCCCCTACCCCCACACACGTGCACACATACACACACATACATCCCTCAGAAAGACGACGTTCCTCAAATTTGGCCCAATGGTCTCATCAGGGAACAATGCGCCTGCTCCCCAGGATTAGATAGAAGGGAAGCTTTTAAGGGAAGTGATCCTGAGGGAGGTCCTGTCTCCTTTCCCCCTCTCTATCTAAATTATAATATGGGGTTGCACTAATATTCTGCTTGAGAGGGCTTGTCGGAGCAAAGGAGGAAACAAGATGTAACCTCAGGGGCTAGAAATCAGAATTCTCAGTTTAAGGATTAAGCAAAGCAATAAAAAGGTTGGCCTTTGAGGTATATATCATGCCTGTTCCAAGTCTGTAGGGATAAGAGAATGGATGAGACTACTTGCAGGAGAAGAAAAATTGTACAGCATTCATTGAAGTATGACATGTCATATCTTTGGTAATGTACTCAAGCCTCCTTTGCCAGGTTGAAAGGGAAGCCTAAGAGGAACTAGGAACCCAGAAGAGATGGTGTTGCCAAGACAGAATCAATATACCTCTGAAACCTCTGATGCTTACGGCCCATCCAGTCCAAATCCTTCTTTCATCCACCAAATATTTTTAAGCACCTCCTCGTTTCCATCGATAGTGGGGGATAACAAAACCATACAAGGCGAAGTTTGCCCTTAATTGTTCACATAAAGTAGGGAAGGCAGGCATAAACACAAATAAGTATAATCACATGTGCTTGGTACTACATTCGAGTACATATAAAGTATACAGTCAGCAGAAAAATGCCAAGAGTGCTGGCTAGGGGGTCAAAGAATTTAGCACAGAATACATGATCTTTTGGGTCACCTCATCCATAAGAGGTGATATTTAACTGTGACTCACAGGATGAGTAAGAGTTCATTAGGTAATGAAGAGAAAGAATTGCAGGCAGAGGGAGCTGCATGTATACAGTCACAGAAGCATAAACAGTGTCCTGTAGTCAGGGAAATGGAGAAATCAACTAATTCAATATGGAGGAAAATGGGAAGAAGGCGTGGAGAACAGGCAAGGCTGGAGAGCAGAAGGGTGTGATGACAAAGGGAACAAGCTTGCTCTGAACGCTGTTAGCATTTTGTTTAGAGAGATGTTTAAACACAGGGACCTGGCAGCTGTGTGAAAGGCAGACTGGAATTTGGTAGGGGAAGTAGGGTAGAGAAATCTAGAGATCACTGAGGCCCACTGCACTTCCACAGTGCTCAGCATGTTTTGGATTACTTACTCTCCTAGGAACTATCACCAGAAGGACCCTCCCTGTTTTCCAAGTAATTTGAGACTCAACAATGAACCAATCTTTGCCTAACAAAGCTGGAGAAATCAGAACCATCCAAACTGGCAAGTGTTAAAACACAGGGAAGCAAATATGGCAACAGCTCTTTCGCATTTGACCATAATCAACAGAAATGTGGAGAGAAAACAAACTTGACAGCCAAGGGGAAAAAACACACAGTGGGCTTCTTTGCTTTCTCCCCAGGACTCCATCAATGCACAGAGCATTCAGATTAGCTGATTTGATGGTTACAAAAATCTACCTGCCTCCTCTCTCCCTCTCCCTCCCCCTTCTCTCTGAAAGCAATTAGAGAAGAGAGCTTCATTCACACTGAATCTAAAAATAGATGATGGCAGAGTTCACAGACTGACAGCTGCATTCTCATACAGTAACCAGGAAAGGAAAGGGATGGCTAATTTAACTTAACAACTTCCAAAACAAACAGTGCAGAAGTAGTCCAGGATAAAGAGAAAACACAAAGGTCAGTTCTTCAAAGAACTGGAAGAGGAATGGGGTCATGCTGTGGCAGTTTATTAGTCCTCCCCAAATCCTGATGAAATCAGCTAAGTATTTTGCCCAGATCTGCCCAGAGTCCTTCAGACAAGAGCGCTGGCAGATGAAGCTGCTAAAGGAATCCAAGCAAGATCAGGCAGAAGGGCCGCGACTTGCCCCCTTAACTTCTTCATGCATCACCCAGACACCCATAACCTAAGAAAGTCACTATATTTTCTAGATAAGATAAATGAGTGCATCTCCCCTGCGCCCCCACCACCACCATATCTAAATCACACTGCCTAGCCCAGGGCAGGGAAAAAGAAAAAGTTACCCGGCAAATAAACCAGGAACCTTAAGAGGGAGAAAGCAGGTGTCTAAAAGGAGTGGCCATTTCTTTTCCTGCCCGGGATCCTAAAGTGTTTTTGTTTCTGTCCTCACGCTGGCCTCCCCCAGGAGGGGATTATGGTTGGGCTTCAAAGAAACAAGGGCATGCCTGTGGGCGGGAAGCAGGGTCTCTGCGGCGGCGCTGGCTCTCAGGGCTGCTGTCGGAGCACTGCACCCCAGCATTCCCGCGCCGCACGGCCTCCATCGCCCTGGCGACTAAGCTGTTTCAACAGCTGGGTTATTGCTGGAGTCAGGCCAGTGTTCTCCACACAGAGGATTTGTTTCGCGAGGCTTCTGTGGGGAATTCAGGATTTGGGGCTCTCTTTGCAGCTCAGGTCCTACCCTTGATCAGTTGGCAAGGGCCTTCCCTGGACTCCAGCCCCAGACAGCCATGGGACCACATTGGGCTGCCACCCAGCTTTCCAGGAGATGGACAGACTTGTAAAAGCACAAAGGGGGCATGGGGGGAGAGGCAATGTGTCCGAGAGAGAGAGAGAGAGAGAGAGAGAGAGAGAGAGAGAGAGAAGCAAAATCAAAAACCACCCTTGGCTGAGCCCCAGAACCCCCCCACTGCCCCTCCCTCAATAAAAGGCACCTGCACTAACAGGCTGCTTTTCCTGCTATTCCCTCCTGCCATCTCCCTCAGTCTCTCCTTTGAAATAACTTCTCTTTCCTTTTAGGTGTCATTGGCACCCCCTCTGCCTCCACAAACTTGCCCCTAAACAAGAAGTCCAGATAGCTCGGCCCTCAGCCCCCGGCCTCCCCTTCTCTCATCACATCATGTACACTCATTTATGTTCCTGTCACCTCTGAGATAAGTGGAGCCTGCTGACTTGTCCCCTCACTACCCCAATCTCTAGGCTCTGTGCCCAGCACGGTAGGCACTCCTTTACTAACTGCTGAACAAACCACCCAACTCCTTTGCACTGAGGGGTGACACTTATTTCCTGGGGGTGGGATCAATTTTCATTTCTAGTCCATTCTAGGCTGCACCTAAGAGCTGGATTACCTGCTCTCTCTCTCCTGAATTCACACCAAAAGCAATTGGGCTATCTTTTCTGATATTGAAGAGATCCTAGAACTGTTGAGTTTTCTTATAAAGAAGGTATTGTATTTTTAAAAGAAATAAAAGGATGATATTTCTAAAAGCTCCTATTTGTGAGTGCCTACACTTTCAGATGTGTGGACATTTTCAGATACATCCATGCCAGCCTGATACGGATGATCAGCTGCAGTCTCAACATGAGGAAATTGAGGCCCACACTCATACTGCTAGTGCGGGAGAAAGGCAAAATATGAACCCAGGGGTGCCTGACTCCACAGCTCCACAGCTGTTTGCCATTATGTCACACATTGATGGAGGTAGGAGACCGGTTTCTTGTTCTAGGTAAAGCCACTCATTAGCTGTACAATTTGAGTAAGTCATTTATGTATCCTCTCATTAATGACTGAATTTGGATCCACTAAGGTCCTTCTAGTTCCAACATTCCACAAATGTAGAAATCCTAACACACCACCAACTACCAAACTGCCTTCTGCACTTGAGGCACTGTGGCAAAAACAAAGAACAATAAAACAATCCCTGCCCTCAGGGCACTTGTAATGACCTTAGTGACAAGGGATAAAAACTTCAGTCTGACTAATATACGAGTTAAACCACACCAAATACAAAAACACCAGAGTACAGAGCAGTACTTGAGAAAAACACTGTCCTAACTGGAAAAGGACAATAGTATATTTCAATAATGGTTTCTCTCCCCCTCCCCAAGCCCCACCCCCCAAAAAATATCTTTGTGCTGCCAGCAGGAAAAGCCAACTACCAGAAGGGATTCCATCTGTTTCACGGGAAAGCTTTGTTTCTGACAAGTTTCGTAAAGGAAAAAGTAGGCTAGAACAAGCTTTTTATTTCCAACCCACCTTTTCTTCATTCCCATGAATGAGGAGGGGATACAAATGAAGGCAGGCAGCCAGGGAGAAAAATAATATGGCTGGTGGTTCCTGACCTCTTGGATTCCTGCCGTCAGAGAAGCCCGAGAGGCAACATTTAATTGTGGAAAAACCAGCCTTGCTCTTCTCTTATCTTTTTCCTCTGTGACTTAAACCCACAATTACTGGCAACCCCTAGATTCCGAGTCACTCAGCTGGTGGTGGCAGCGATGGCTGTGTCTGTAGCTGAAAAGCAAAAGGGGAGTCAGATTTTACCTGCCTCGGAAGGCAGCCTTGCACGAACAGCCCTAACCCAGCTTTACGACTTCTCCCATTAAAAAGTTCACAGATGCCCTCCCGTCGGGAATACCACCATGCGAGAAGTCCAAATGGGAAAAAAAAAAAAAAAAAAAAAAGAAATGCAGTTTCCAGCTGCTGTATAATACAAAGGACAAGCTATGAGTCTCGAATCCTGAAATCCACATTTTATTTCAGCACTAGAGACGCGATTTTTCAATTTCTTTTCTTAAGGATCAGACTCCAAATTTCTTTGCCTGGCCATCACGGCAACTCACCAACAGCCCCCTTTAAGTCTTTCAGGAGCTTATCTTCTTTCTCTAATAGGAATTCTTCTGCAGCCTAACAAATGGGCTCACTGTCCTTCACATACCACGTGTTCTTTCACAGCATTTCACAGTGGGAAAATAAGGATCTTAGTCCTTTCTCACCGGCAAACCAGGTGACACTGGAGAAGTCACTTCACTTCCACAATTTCAGTCTGCAGAGCTTCAAAAGGTTGTGTCCCAGATACTTCTACATTCATCTTAAATTATTATCCTATCCCAAAACATTTTAATTTACATGCTAACGTGTTTACAGTCAAATGTCATTAAACCATGCCCAGTGGGCATATTCTCCCAAGGATGCTGAAAATTTTCCACATCTTCTATTTTACGGTGTTCACCAATTGCTTAAGTGCTGAACAATACGTAACTTGAAGCTCATGGGGTCTATCTAGATCATGAAGTTGGAGCTCTTACCTTGAGATTCACAAACCTCTGAATCCCATAGATAACTTTTGGGGATTCAGTTGAAGAACTATGAATACAAAACACGTGAATGGGACCTATGCACAATTTTCTCCCAAGGTCAAGGTCTCTGATCCAAAGTTAAGAAACGCTGCCCTGAAGTAATGAAAGGCCTATGGCCAGCAACCACCCAGGTCCTTGTTTTGCACACTCAGCCTTGCTGTGCTTCTTTCTGGTCTTCTACGTTCTCTCCAGAACTCACACTCCTCCTCTCTGCTCAAGTCCAAGAATAATAATAACTCACCTTTACTGAGCATTTACCATGTACCAAGCACTTACTGTGAAAAAGCCACAAGTATTATTCTAGTTTCATCCTTAAAATAATCCTATAAGGATGGCACTACAATTACCTCTATTTTGTACATGAAGAAAATGAAGTACAAGGAAGTTCATCAACTTAACCAAAGGTGTCACGAAATTTAGCCCAAACACTTTGGTTTCCCTGAACAAAATACAGCTACTCTTGGACTGTTCCTTTGCCATCATATATTAGATAGTCACAGATTTCAACATCTCCCGGAAGATTCCACCCTTCAAGACTCAATTAAAAAAATTACCTTTTCTACTATAGTTAATCATTTCCCCTTCTTTGTTCTGGGGCACTTAACACTGAACACATCGGGGTAATTTTTTGTTTCTTTCTCTCTGAACACATTGGTGTAATTTTTTGTTTCTTTCTCTCTGGACTAGACTGTGAGCTCCTAATTAATTATTATGAGTACATCTTGAGTATTTAAAAAGCCTGGGGCTATGCTAAGTATGGAGACAAAAAGATGAACAAGATACAGCCCCTGCTCTCAAAATTCTGTCTTGCAGGATAGAGAGAAGTAAACAAAGAAGGGCCATGAGGTTTTTTGAAATTGTAGTATAAAGGACAAGGACTTAAAGTACAAAAAATGCCAGCACATAGTAGAAGCCCAATAAATGACCACTGAATGAATAAAGGAAGTTGGGAAGAGGACCTCAGAAGCTGGACTGTTGAATTAAAAGATCCACCTTCCCTTTATGAAAACTCTTTGAGGTTATTTATACACTGACTCACCTAAAAACTGCTTCCTGTGTTGGTGTCTATGATACATTTTTTAATGTCAGGCTAAAAATATACTTCCAGTACACCAACCCTGTCTGCCTACCCAAGGACTAGAAATGAACACAAGGTAAACACATAACAAAAGAAAATACTAGAAAACTCACTCATGTCAACACTAAGTTCACCCACTAACAACGGGGCATCTTCTAAAATGGTTCATACTTGAGGATCTGTGAAGTCACCTATTTACAAAGCTGAAGGGATGGATAGTCATAAGATTTTTATAAAGCCAAAGAATCTGAAGTGAGTCATGGACTCTCAGCAAAAGATAGGACCTCAGGGGTTATCTGGTATAATTTCCTACTCAGAATAGCTCCATAGCACTACAGCTAGATTCAGGAGTACAGTGCCGTGACCCCACCCCGAGATCACTTTTGCCTATAACCCCTCTATTTCTCAGCTATGAGACTCTAGACAAGCCATTTAACCTCTCTGGTCATCAATTTCCTCTCTCTGCCAGGGGGACCTGTTGAGATGATCAGATGAAATAAAAGCAAAGTCTTAATCAGAGATTATTTGAATCCCGATTTTACACAAGCGAGAATCCGACTGCTCTCCTTGGGTGAAGGGCCCATCCTAATCCAATCAGCTGTGGCTGGAGACCTGAGCTTGTGACCAGTGGCCCACTCAGCAGGCACAATGGAAGCTCACAGTCTGAGGGAGGGCAAATAGGCAAGTTCTGCGAGAATATGGCATGAAGCCAAAGCAAATGGCTGGCAACAAAGACAACGGTCAGCGTCTCTGGTACGAGAGTACTTTGTAAAGAAAAGGCCACCCAACATAAGCTATCACTGTGGTCATCATTATGATTGTCTCCACCCCAACCAGCTTTTGCTCGATAACTACCAGTGACAGGCTGCTTCATACTTGAAGAGACAACTCCAACTATGTGACAGCACCTTTTTTTTTAAGATGTTGAATTTAAATATTTTCAATCCTTACCTTTAATCTTAGTATATGTGCTGCCAAAGCGAGCACAATCCTTACCTTTAATCTTGCTTGTTAGGTTAGGGCTGGGCTTTCCTTATGGCCATAATATGAATAACAGGTAAGGCAGGAAAGATACGTTCACTGGACAATTATTTTAGGAAATAGAAAAATTTAAAAATTAGAACCTCCTCTTGCTTTAAAGAATTACTACTACCTCTCCAACCAAATTAGCACTAACTTACCAAAGCAAAAGAGGAACTGGAACCATTTCTAGCATCAGTGTGTATACAATAGGTAGATATTAAGGGAAATTTTTCCCCCCAAACGAAGAGTCCCTGGCACTTTTGCAAGTTGAATTCGGCTTTAACAGAGGGGTTTCCTTCTCCCATCTAACTTATTTTTGCTTTGAAAAGCATAATCCAGAAAACAGTTTTTCTTCACGTTTTCTTACATTAACCAAAATAAAGATAGGATTCTTAGTAAAATAACCTCACATTAGCTATGTGATGACTGACTAGCATTTAAACACTGACAGGAATACCCCAAGTTAGAAGAGGAGGTAAAAACAAACAAACAAACAAACCTAAAACCACCTTATATATAGTGGGGGTGCCATCAAAGAATCTGCCGCTGCGAGCTACTTTGCTATTCACATTCTTCATTGATGTCACCAGGATTTATTTTAGTAACCAGGATATACTTGTTATGGATGCAAAGAGAATCTCCTCGTTTATATTCTAAACTCAGAGCAGGAAATCAGACACGTGGGTGATCTGCAGCTGTAGCACTATAAACAGATTCTAGACTGCACTACATTCCCTGAACTACAGATTGGGAGATTTAAAAGAGAAAAATAGAAAATACACCATTTTAGAAAGACCAGTGCCACTTCTGTCCAAAAAGGTTTGGGCGCTGGTTGGGAGAAGGCTCCCTGGCCTTCATATAGTAGTGTTCTTGTTGCCACTTACCACCCACCTACCTACGCGGTTAATGTACAACGAAGAGATCCTGCTTTGTCTAGGGCGAGCCGTGCTACAGTGGGCTAGGATCGCAAGGTAGAAGTTTCTTCATCCAGGAAATTAAAGGATTAGCCCCTTTAACACTTTGGGATCAAGTAGCCAATTTGAAAACTTGACAAAAGCCACAAACCCTCTTCCTCCAAAAATACATACAATAAATACGACTGAAATTTTATATAGAATACCAGGGGGATTGCCTGGCCCTTGAAATTGGAAAATCCACCCATAGGCCTCTCCTCGCTGAAGATTACTAGACTAGCAGCACTCTAAAGTTCCTTCCGGGGCTCAAAGTCTGTAATCACACAGTTGATGTTTAATAACAGTTACTGCAAGTTATTTAAACCATAGATGAGTGGTTTGTTATGACTAGAGACTGACCTAATACGATCTCCTTTCCATTGTTAAATTGACCCATAAGCCAATGGATGACTGGAAGGACGTAGGGGGGACTGGATATACCAAACTATAAACATTAGTTTAAAAAATTGTAGGAAGGTTTTAGAGGAGCCCAACTCTTTCTAGGCTGTATTTCTTTATTTGGATATATAATGTAACACAAAACCTTTGCGCCAGATAATGGAGATCCAGAGAGTTTTATAGTGATGTTGTTCAAGCACCGAGCTTACCAATAATCACACCCAAATAAAGCAAAGCCAAAGGTTCCCATTTTCCTGCCAATATAAACTTGTTCACAATGGTTAATTCCAGAGTTGTGCCTGAAGAGTCCCTCAAAGGGAAAGATAATCCATAAATGAAAGCAAACAAACATGATGTCCCTAATCTCCACCATCCTGGGTTAATCAACAAAATACGGTCTTCTCCTGTGATTTTAGTTTCTTTCTAACCCAAGTCAGTAGGTAAGACTGATTCATATTAGAAAATTCTAGGTTCTCGCCTGGGTTTGAAGGGAGCACATGACTCCAAGAAAGCAGACTGGCCATATAAGCCCATCTCAAATATTGACAACCTACCTATCTTTTACCCACCTCTGCAAACCTTACCAAATTTAAGTCTCCTGGATCTTTCTGGTGTATTTTGAGCTTTTTCAGTTTATCTTTTTCGGGGAGGTGAGGGGAGAGGGCAGAGGGAAAATGTGAGGTCATTTCTACTCATATTGACTCCGATTAAGGTAGATAAAGAAATTGAAAAGATAACTTCCAAAATACTCGTGACACCAGCCTGTAATAAAAACTATCCAATCAGGGGCAGGTGGTGCAGTTGGTTAAGCCTTGGACTCTGGGGCTTGGGTGGTAATCTCAGGGTCTTGAGATCAAGACCAGCGACAAGCCCCATATCGGGCTCCACGCTGGGCAAAGAGTCTACTTAGGACTCTCTCTCTTCCCTCTGCCTCTCCCCCACCGCCCCCTCAAGTAAATAAAAAAATCTTAAAGGAAAAAAAAAAACAATCTGATCAGAAATGTTTCTTATAAACAGAGACTGTAACATAGTCATGACTCAAAGGTCTCTTTTGAAAGGAATGGGAGAGTAGAATTAGATTTCTTCTTAGTAGTTGCTACAACATATTTTGTTAAAAAGGACTCTCTGATAAAGCATGGAAATCTAGCCGCATGAATAGCATTGTACCAATTAGCTGGTGTAGTTTCATGGCATAAGGTGTCCTCTCCCCCATTAAGCTCTCTTTGTGGACTCTTCCCAAAGAGGCATCTGAAAACAGAATTAAGAACCACGACTCTTGCTAATGGCCAAGAATAAGTTCACAGACTTTCTTCCTTCTGTAAATTCATCCCTAATCATTTTAGATAACATAACTGTTTGTTTGTTTGTTTGTTTTTACAGTTAACAGACTGTTCTTTTATCCTAATTGTCTTCATGTGATATACAAATGGAAGAGCACCATCACTCTGTAAAAAGTTAGGCAGGACTCTCAGCTATGGAACTTGAGAACGGGGTAATGTTATCATTCTAATTTTTTTTTTACTAGAAATATGTTTTACAGGAATATCTTCAGTTTGATAGAAGAAAAATCACTTGTCAGTTATAGAAATAATTCCATCATTTCATGTAGTCATTTGCAGTAATGAAACAAGCAAGTAAGACTTAATACTCGATCCTATCGTACAGCACAAGGCTCAAGGCAAAACATAATGACTTCATTACCTAAGAAAAGAATAGACAGGCTGGCTTTTCCTACCCCACAGCATTTTCCAATATTTTTTCAGCCTAAGGAATTTTTAAACCCCTTAAAATTCTAGATTTACTACTCAACACAGATCAATCCATCTTTAGGCTTTCGGCCAATGAATCTCAGTGCTTCTATTTCAACAGCCTGTAGATCTGAAAGCTGGGTAGAGACATGTCAAAAAAAAAAAAAAAACTTCCTTTGATCTCTGCACCCAGGTTCCTCAAAAGAAGCCCCATGGAGAGTCTGAGGTTATGCTAAGTATGTGACTTGCAGTTGTAATCAGTAGAGTGACACTTCTTTTTACAAGTAGGCACCATCTTAGCCAATCCAAACCTGTCTCTCACAAATACATACATAAATTGAGTGACTGATAATACACTTTAAAACGAATGAGGTATACCCACTTTGGAGGATATTTTCAAATAACAGAATTTGGTGTCACAGAAAAATCAAAGCCATTTTTCCCAATGATTAACTATATATCCAGATGCCAGATGTTTCAGCTAACTTTTCTCTGACACCCTTTTCAGGGTACTCACACTCCCCTCCATTTCCTCTTTGTAGTAAAAACTGAAGTCCTACGTCCCTTACAACTCTACAGAAGCACCATGTTTGTGCCCTGACAAACAGGTTAATTTCAAGCCTTTGAAATATTCAGGAAGAAGTTAGCACTGACCCAATCACAGATTTTGACAGACAGGTCTGCTAGGAATTGGTCATTGCTATTCACCAAAAGGTCAATTACTCCTGCTTCCAAGCATCTCTAAGTCTCTAGATTCCCTTCAATGGGCTTCCCCTCCCCAGCTCCGACAGCTTATATTGTTTTAAAACTGTCACCGCTTCAAAGTTCAACTGGCTACTTTTTATACTTATCACTGAAAGACAATTGTAGGTTTTTAAATGTTTATGTTTAAAAGGTGAAAAGTAGGGGGTTCTGTTTAAAACTGCTTTTTCAAACGAGGATTACCTTTTTGTTGTTTTTTTTTGCATAACTCACATGGAATATCTTCTTTGTCAATAATTCGATATAATATACCCAATCTCTAACTACTTTTGTTACTATGAATTTCCCTCTAATGTCACCATTTCCCCCGTAAAGGTATCAATCTGATGAAATCTTGGAATGATTAAGTAATGACAAGCTTTTAAAGAGTCAGTCAATGATTTCTACTTTCTGAGGGTTTGTCAAGATCTCAAATTCTAGCTAAAACCTGTATCACCTTAAATGGAAAAGTTTAAAAAGAATATACATTTAACACCAAATGACTAAAAGTCATTTAAAATACATAGTTCTTAGGTTATTTTATCTGCTCAAAGACCCTTCAAAGGTAGGTGAAAACTCTGGCCATATTTATATTTGTCTTGGAAATCCCAACATTAATTTCATAGTCCAAACTGTAAAATCTCTTCTCATTATCTGAGATCTGGAACTCATTGCACAGACTGCCTGAGAAAGTTTAAAGAAAAAATAGAATTGGTCCTGACTTTTCCTCACATTTGAGGTAATACCATTACAGCTGAATCTTTGATAAACAGGGAGTCATCCACATATAATAGGATCTTCTTCACTACATTCCTGATCCCTTTTCTCCTGTCCTACCTAATGCTGCCAGAAAGGCATCCAAACTAATGGTAAAATATAAAAAGTAGACAGAAGTCCCATGTGTTCTTAACATAAGGATCAGAGGAAAACAGATCTACAGTGTCTGATAAATATTATTATAATTAAAAATATCTCTATGAGCAAAGACATACCATGACATACCACCACTATTTAATTTAATGGATGCTTTCCTGAGTGTCCATTAACAAAGGTATAGAGAATAAATTTTAAGAAAAAAAATATTCCCACAAACCTAACACGTAACCTTCTCACATTAAAGTGAACAGCTCCCACCCATGGCTACTGCCCCCAAAAAGTATTTTTTGACCTGGTTTTCTTGATGGCTTTATGATGTCAGTTATCTTATACATTCACTGAAGGAACCGTTAGTTGTCTATCTTAATTTTTTAGTGTGCCCCTATTAGGTATGGGCTCTCACGTTACAAGAAATTTAAGAATTTTTTAAGATAAGAATCTTTAATACAATCTTTTTTTCTAGATGATGACAAAATATATTTTGGAGGCAGAATACATACTTGAGAGAGAAAAAACATAAGACACGGTCAAATTCATTTACATATAGAAATGTTTTAGTTATAGCCTCACCAATGAAGGCATTCTTAATGATTAGAATTAATATTTGCTGGGAAGTAGGGGCGTCTGGTGGCTTAGTCATTTGGGCATCTGCCTTCAGCTGAGGTTGTGATCCTGGGGTCCTGGGATCGAGCCCCACATTGGGCTCCCTGCTCGGTGGGAAGCCGGCTTCTCCCTCTCCCTCCCCACCCTTGTGTGCACGCAGGCGCGCGCTCTCTCTCTAATAAATAAAATCTTTACAAAATATATTTGGTGGGAGGTAATTCATGTAATAAGTTAAAATATGTAATAGGTTCTGACCACCAAATAAGATGTGCTGTGTGTGTGTCAGAGGCAGGGGTCCCCACATATCCAACAATTCTCAGACACCAGCAGGGTGTCCTACGACATAACTCAATTCTGACACTATCTACCTGGGGATGGTGTCTAATACCCCAGGTTAAGGTCTCCGTCCCACAGGGTGCCCTCCACTGTAGATGCCAATCTCAAGCCCAGGGTGTTACCTGTACTTCTGACCAACTGGCTAGCAAATGAGAGGTTCCCGCAAGCCCCCACTTGGGTTTAATTTGCTAGAGCAGTTCAAAGAATGCAGAAAATCCATTTACTCACTAGATTGCCGATTTATGACAAAGGATATGAACAGACAGCCAGGTAAGAGATACATGGGACACAGTCCCTAGTGAAATGCCTTCTTACCTCAGAGTTTGGGGCCTGGCAGGGTGGCATAAGGAAGCATTCTGGTTTCCCAACCTGGTAGCTCTCTGAACTCCATTCCTTTGGGGTTTTTATGGAGGTTTCATTATAGACACACAACTGATCAAATCATTGGCTACTGGTGACTGAGTCGACCTCCAGCCCCTCTCCCCTCCCTGAAAATCAGGAGTGGAACTGAAAGTGCCAGCCCTCTATTCATGGTTGGCTCCCCTGGCAACCAGCCCCCACCCTTAGGTGCTTTCCAAAAGTCACCTCATTAACATAAGCCCAGTAGTGGTGGAAAGGGGCTTGTTATGAACAAGGCACCCATTTCACCTTTATGGCTTCTGATGCTTTCTCAGGAACTGAGGACAAGAGACCAAATATTATAACAAAAGAGGCTCCTATTGTTCTTATGACTCAGGAAATTTCAGGGATTTGGGGAACTGTGAGCCAAAGACCAAATACATATGAGAAATAGGTTTTGGTGATCTGGATGACCAACTATCTATTTCTTATACATCACAGTATCACAACATTGCCTATCCCCCTCATTGCAGCACATACCTTTCTTTCCTTTCTGTTTCCCAAACATTGTCTTTCCCAACTCCTTAAAAGGACATGTTTTGTTCAGTCTTATATCCCCAGTACTTTGTGTTTAAAATACGACTGGGACATACTAAAGTTTGAATGAGAAAATGAATAAACGTGTTGTGCAACCAATGAAGATGACAACAGGTAAAAGAATGTGGACATGAGAAATGCGAAATACCACCGGAGACTTTGGGCTGTTGTGCAAATCTGGACCTTTCTATCAGCCATTCCTTCCATCTAGAATGCTCTTCTATTTGTCCCCACCCTCACCCCCAACTTCTCGTCAGGGTTTTCACTCTTTAACACTCACTTTAAATATCTATTTGCTCAGCTCTAGACACACACACACACACACACACACACACACACACACACACACACACGGCAGTCTTCCCTTACCATGTTCTAAAACCTTTTCTTTGTGTTTCCACAGCCTCCTGCACATACTTTGGTTGCAGCCCCTAGCACCTCATACTGACATGATCGTTTATTTGCCCATCATTGCACTTGACTGTAAGCCCCTTAGAGGACAGTGTCTTCCCCTGTATCCATATGTCTAGCCATCAGCACGGTGCCTGGCAGTAGTAGGCCCTCCAAAACAGTTTAAAATAACGGGTAAGAGACTGAATGAATGGAGGGGGCTCCCCATTCTGGAAATTATCTCAGCATATCTATTTGTTCCCGGTAAGATGTCCACCAAGCACATATACTGGCAACTCCTAAACAAAACAAATTTAATGATTATATATGGAGATTATTGCTGATACAGGAAAATTAGAATTAGAAAAAGTGCTTTAATCCAAGGATAGGCCCCAGGCAGAGAGGTCTCCAATACACTTCTTTCTCTTTCCATCTCACCCCTGATCCTGTGTCAGTAAAAAACGTTTTCTTCTCAACCTAAGGTTCCCTATACTGTTCTCAGATGCCACATATAAATCTCCTCCTTATGAAATGTTTCTATGTCCCATGCCCTCAGAATCTTGAGCCACAAGTGAGTAAGCTACAAAAAACAAAAACAAAACAAAACAAAAAAAACCAACCCTGGTTTTATGGGAAAATGAGTGCTCATGAGCTGGCATTCCCATTTTGACAGGGATCTTTACTAAAACAATGGCTTTTCTCAAAGCCTAGTGGGAAAAGACATTTTGAAACATGGGTCCTTTCAGAAATCCTCAAGTCACTCTGCTGGGGTGAGCTCCATCCTAACACTACAAAGGTGATAAAGCCTGGTGGTGAGGGCAAGGCTCTGAAGCCAGGCTGCCTGGGTTTGAATCCCAGCGCTTCCACTCTCTCACCTCTGACTGTGAACAACCTCACGGGGGCCCAAGGTTTCTATCCGGAGAATGAAATAGTAAGACCTACCTCACTAAATTGCTAGGAGTAGGAAATGGGTTAGTACAAGTAGGAAACTCAGAAAAGGGCCTATTCCAAGTAGTAAGTAGTTGGTAATTTTCCGTTCTTAATAGTCTCATTTTACTGTTACTAGAACTGGCTCTGAGAGAACCAGAAGAGAGAAAGTGTCCAAGGTAGGAAAGGAGTGAGAAGAAAGAACACTTACTGATTTGGTTGTTCAGCTTGAAAGCGATGTCCAGCTGCAGGATAAACAGCATGAATTGGAACCAAGGACTCATCTCCATGGAGGGAAGGGGGATGTGGACCGAAAACACAATGTCATTGGCTTCAATTTCCCTTGGGATTGCTTCCTCGATGTCTCGGATCTTGTCACACTGGTTGGGTCCCCAGGGCATTAGCCATTTTGTCTTGTGATGGTTTTTACGGACATCCACACATTTCACCGACATGTAGGACACCGCCGTCGTGGGGCCCGGGGCTGAAAAGAAAAGGTTTTTCTTTTTTAGAAAAATCATCCACCGAAGTGCTCATTTTGGGGCTAACATTTGCCTCCAATGTTCATACTGCCTTCTCTAATTGGGATCAGTAATCCCTGGGGATCCCCTAAATCCGGGTGAGGATTCTTCAGTGACCTCCACAGGTGTCATAAAGCATCTCCACGAGTCTTCCCATTAGGTTTTCAATCACTGTCATTTTCATTGAAAGAATACGTTTGTAACCACTTTGGTTCAGTGACTTCCTTACTCCAAACAAAGGTCACAAAAATCAACCGTGCTTCCGTTCCCACCTGCCTGAGGGCGTGGAGGGCTCCGGGACTTCACAGAGCACAGTTTCTGAAGTCAGATGACCTGCGTCTGAAGCCTGGTTGAACAACGGACTGCCAGTTCATCTTGGGTAAATTGGTGAAATCTCGTAGTTTCAGGACCCTCATCTGAGAAACAAGATGGTTAGTTTCTAAGACTGGCCAAGACAGTTGGTTTCTAAGATTCTCCTTAGTTCTAACACTGCATTTGATGGAGAGAAAGAACTACGTTGACCTCAGGCCCTCACTTAGTGTGGTAACTGTCAGAGGTGGGGACAGAAGCAGACTATACCGCAGAGGTATCCAATCCATGCATTTGATCTGTGTACTTCAAAAGCGATCATCACATTTGAACTATACAACATTAAAAAAAAAAAAAAACACCATTTTGTGATTATAAAACGGTTACAGGATTATAAAAGAAAATCTGCAAAATACAGAAATTTTAAAGTTCAAAACAACATAAACCCAAAATCCCACTAGAGGGAAGTAACCACTGTTGGAAAAACATCAAACTACTATCTTTTCTATGAGCGTGTAATTAGATAAAAATTTACAAACGAATTACATTATAGAACTTTAAAACACACACTTAATATTAACATATATTTCTATAAAATAGGACCACACCATGTGTAGTTTTATAGCTTCTTTTTTTTTATTCACGTAAAGAACCAGAGTAGCCAATGGTGAGTCCCACCAACTCTGGAGCCAACCTGCTTCTGTCACCAATAACCCACACTAAGAAGGGTGGGTGAATTTGGGTGAATTATTAAACCTATCAGTGTATTAATTTTATCATTTCTTAAATGGCAATAATAATAGTATATACCTCTGCGAGTCAGTGTATACATTAAACAAGTGAACATGAAAAGTACAAAACAGGGGCACCTGGGTGGCTCAGTAGGTTAAGCATCTGACTCTTGATTTCAGCTCAGGTTATGATTTCAGGGTCATGAGATCAAGCTCAGTGTGGGGCTCTGCATTAGGCATGGAGCCTGCTTAAAATTCTCTCTCCTTCTTCCTCTGCCCCTCCTCCCTCCCACGCTCTCTCTAAAAAAAAAAGTGCAAAATATTAGCTATTATAAATATTTTCTATATAATTAAAATTTTTCAACTAGTGTTTACAAAATTATCAGTCACAGGTTATATCAAATTTAATCTACCTAACCTAATCCCTCCCCCCTCAGCTTGTAAAGGTTGTCTATAAAAAAGAACAATTCTTTGCCTAATATTTTTTGCTAGTAATTTATCTTAACTTTTCCATCTGCTGTCTAAATTTGTTTACAGCATATTTAAATGTAGAGAAGTTCCAGATTTTATAGAATATCTCTTTACCTGGGGTGCCTGGGTGGCTCAGTCAGTTAAGTGTCTGACTCTGGCTCAGGTCATGACCTCAGAGTCCTGGGATCAGCCCTGCATCTGGCTCCGTGCTCAGCAGGGAATCTGTTTCTCTCTTTGCTCCTCCCCAACTCATGCTGGCCCCTGGGTGTGCTCGCGCTCTCTCTCAAACAAATAAATAAAATCACTGGGGTGTCTGGGTGGCTCAGTCGGTTAAGCAGCAGCCTTTGGCTCAGGTCATGATCTCAGGTCCTAGGATGGAATCCTGTATCAGGCTCCCTGGTCAGCGGGGAGTCTGAACTCATGTGCGCGCTCTCTCTCTCTCAAATAAATAAAAATAAAATATTTAAAAAATAAATAATAGGGGTACTTGGGTGGCTCAGATGGTTAAGCATCTACCTTCGGCTCAGGTCATGATGGGATCGAGCCCCACGGGTTCCTGGCTCAGCAGGGAGTTTCCTTCTCCCTCTCCCTCTGCCTCTCCCCCTGCTCATGCTCTCTTTCTCTGTATCTCTCGGTCTCAAATGAATAAATAAAGTCTTTAAAAAATTTTTTTAAAAATAAAATCTTTTAAAAAAAGAATATCTCTTTAGTTTTATGTCTTCCCCATGCTTCTTTGCTTAGACCTTCTTTACCTCCAAATTCAATAAACAGCCACCTTTATTAATTTTGTTATTTTTTTTTTTACTATTTCACGTTTTAAAATATTTAAACAGTTGATACATCTGAAATTTGTTGTGATGTAAAAGATGAATTGAGGTCCCAAGTTTTATTTTTTCTAAATATTTAAATTATTCTTTACTGAACAGACTCTCTTTTCTTGTTGATTTATGACATCACCTTTATCTTATGTATACCTATAGATGGTTCTGGACAACCTGCTCTATTTCATGTATTGGACTGTCACTTCATGGCTTAATACAACACTGTTTTGAATCCTATAAGTTGATGGTTTGTATCAATATCTGACAGAGTAAATCGCCTCCCCTAATCCATTTCAAATTTATCCTTTTTATCCTTTTGCTGGGATTTTATTGAAATTACATTAAATCTACAAATGAATGTGGACAGAATTGGCATCCTTTCCCAAAAATTTAGTTTTCCTATCCAAGAACAGTGGTTGCTTCTCCATTAACTGGAGTCCATTTTTCTATCTCTTTGAAAATTTTTGCAGCTTTCTTCATATGGGTCCTGCTAGTACTTTTAAAACTATTTTTTTGTTTTTATATTTATAATATATATCTCTGAAAATGAGCAGGGAAAGGAAAACAGTATATATTATGATGGTTTAAATATGTTTAATTCTGTACATGTTAACTGGCATACTGTGATTTCACACGTTTTATGAACAGAAATCATTTCTTATGTAATAGAGATCAGGTAACAACTAGAGAAATACAAAAAGCAGAGAAAAGTCACTTAGGAAGCAAAAGTGTGGGGATGCCTGGCTGGCTCAGTCAGTGGAGTGTGCAACTCTTGATCCTGGGGTTGTGAGTTCAAGTCCCATGGTGGGAGTATAGAGTTTACTTAAAAAAATAAAATCTTAAAAGAAAAGGGGGGGGAGGCAGAAGTTTTTTTGCCCTGCTTCTAATGCTCAAATACATATTTTTCCTATCCCTAAATATCTCTCCTAATGGTAAATTTTTAGTAAAGTGTTATGTTTGCAGTAAGTTGCAGCAATGTCTACTCAAACGTACCAGAAAACACAGCACGACTAAACTTTAGCTTAAAAGTCCTTCAGTGCACCACAGAATCACCACTAATCCAGGCAAGGGAGTTTTTCTTTAAAACTCAAAACTGTATCACAAAGACATTTTACACCTAATCCACCTAAAATCAGGCATCTGGGTTATTAGAAATATGAATCAATTAAACTTTGGTTATCCTGACTTAGCCAAATAGCCCCCCCTGACATTAGAAAAACCAAACGGTACATTTAAACTGAACCCTTTTTAATGTGGCTGAAGAAATAAACAGGGAGACAAAACTCATGAATTCTATTTTTGGCTAACATACTCAAACTGACTATTTGCTGCAGAAAATAGTTACTACATTCTAAAACTTCGATTCTTCTAAAATGAACCTAACCTTTTTTCATTTCTTTTCTTCCCCTCCCCACTTTTGAAAAACAAGTCTCTCCTTCCTTAGACCAAAATGAAAAATAACTAGCTGAGTTCCTCAGCTAAGCTCCAAAACCACATTCCAAACTTAATAACAGAGAAGCTGAACACTTTACGGGCACAAAGGCTGCATTTTTAATGGACACAGTGAACGCCTGCCTTTGTAGCAGCCTGAATTATTTTCATTCTTTCATTAGCCTAGTGTATCTTGCATAAAGAAAAAAAATCCCAGGAATACTAATATTTTCATAAATCTCATGGCAGTGAACTTGGAGAAGACTCAAGTGCATCTCAAGCTGTATTATGGGAATCACAAATATTTTTCTTCACTTGAATAAATTAGTCCTCTAGTCTCTAATCTCAGAAACCTTTTGCATAACTTAAAAACCTAAAGGTAATTCAACATTTTCAATTTTTCCAGTAGTGCTCAAAAGGCAAAACACATTTTTTTTTGAGAAAGTAAATCAACATTCTGATATTCAAACATGGACAGTTAATGTTTTCCCAATAATATATTTACAACTTAAGAGAACTTCCTACACCAGTTAAAAGCAAATTCCCAGATGTTTCTTTAAGTAGAGAGCCTATCAAAGTAAACTAAAAACATAGCTTACAGCTAGTAGAAAGGGTTTTCACTAGCTATAGCCAAAACTGTGAGTATATGGATCACAAAACAGTGTCTAAAATTTAAAGAACATTTGATTTCTATCTTTAAATTAAAAAAAAAAAGAAGTATGAGGGATTTTACTCTAAGAGGAAAGAATAAAATGGAAAATGTCGCAATGTTTACCTGCAACCTTTGAAGACACCACAATCAACTAACTAACAGGTATATGTCCTGAAGGCCCTACTTGGTCACTAGCATGGTTCTAGGGATTAATAGAGTTTGTATATTTAAGAAGGGACTGGATGGATTCAGGTCAACAAACTGAGTCATGTTTGCTCAGGTGAAAGCTAAAAATAACCACTCCTCAGTATTCCTAGGATAGTAACGCAATATCACCCAGCTGCCTCAGCACACATTTTAAGTGTCCCCTCTACCTACCCATAGCATTTAATCAGGGGGAAAAAATGGGCCAAAAGCTACTTCAACATCAGTACAATTTAGTAGTCAGAGCAATCTGGCCAAAAATGAATTTGCCCAGGCACTGCAGATTGGTTAACTTATGGTAGGTTAAGACAGCATTCAGACCATGCACAGAAGTCATAAAACCATGAGCTATTCATTGAAAGCTCTGACCTGTTTTGAGTTCAGTTCTCTTTACTGTGTCAAACATAGGCCGTTTTCCCCTTCCTTACCTGTACTTCAACTGCCAGTATTTTTGGCCTCTGCCTCTCCCACTACAGTACAGGAATTGTGAAATGTGATACTGTATGACATTTAATTTTTAAGGGTTATGAAATCAATTAAGACTTCTAATTCAAGGTGGTGAAAAACTGCCCAAACACCTCTTGATGCCTCTTTGAAAATCAGTGGCTCCTCAATGACATACATTACAAAGGTTCATACTACATTCACCAAATGTGTCTTGAGTACCTACTATGCACTGGCAATGTTAGGTGCTACAGTGAACCCAACAGACATCAGCCATCCAGCCAGGTGGGATGCACAAATAATGGGGGGAACCAGGCAATAAATCATAATTACAGTAAAAAGTAATTATAATTGTGGATGCTACATTTACCCTGACATTACCTGAGAAAGGGCAACAGAAAGATATTTGGGAGGTAAGAGACATGAATTCACTAGAATGAGGTAAAAATTCCAGTCATCATTACAACATAACCTTGAGTAAAAATGTAAGTGAACAATGACTAAACCTGTACTCCTTTTGGAACAATATTGACTCCAGTCAGCTTCCTGTTATAGCATCTCAAATGGCTGTCCAGTTTACAAATTACCAGCTAGCCAACCACTACCACTATCATGCTCAAAGTTGAGTCAACATCAAATCATTAGCCCTTACTCTCTCCAGAACCTGTAATTAAAGAGTTGGAAAGAGATACAAGACTTAGTTGCCTCCTAGAAAAGTTAAAATAAAATTAAAACAACATGCTGACATGACACATGGTCTCTGTTTAAGCCAACGCAGACTATTTCTTTCTTTGCTTTATTACAAGTGAAGAAGCTTCCTTTAGCAATCATCTAGGACTATCACTATTATGCAGGCATCGGGCTAACTAAAGATAGAGACAAATGACAGTCCCAGACCCCAGGTTGCTCACAGTCGAGTGTGGGAGGTGGAGAAGTTGGCAGAGAAGTACATCCTGATTGAAACTTGCTCGGACAGAGGTTTGTGGGGGACGCACCAGCTGTAACAGAGGCCTGTTGCGGGGTGGGGGGTGGGCCCTGCTTCAGCAGGCCTGGACTTAACCTCCAAAGACAGCAGGTGCTGGTTAGCCAGGGGAAAAGGGGGACGCCAAGTGAGGAAGACGCTGAAGAAGAGCAGGTGCTAGACTGCAGGCTATCTAGAACATCATGAATTCTGCAGATGTCTGCATTTGAGTATTAAAATTTACAAAGAGCTCATCTGAGAGTTGAAAATGCAGCACCACCCTAACTTTGTTTGCTTGCTCTAACCAGTGGCATCGCTCTACTAGGTGCCTTGACTTCAGCTCCCCACGGCCTCTGCTCCATTCTGCAAAGCAGTGGAAGGAAGAATAATAAAGAGATCCATCAGTAACAAAGAAATTGTATTTAGGGGGAATCTTTTCTTCCAAGATGCCCATCTCTGTCCTGCAGGCAGCCACAAGTCCAGACATGAACTCTGCTGGAAGGAGGAGCAAGAGGGTGGTGGGGAGGAAATGGCAAAGTTCTGGCTCCTATTTTGGCAACTGGGCCTCCGAGGAGCCTTTGAAGTCTAGATCACCTAATCTAGAGGAGGAATGTCTTCCTGCAATAAAGACGGTATTTTTTTTAAGATTATATTTATTTATTTGACAGAGAGAGAGAGTACACGCAGGGGGGTGCAGCAGGCAGAGGGAGAGGGAGAAGCAGGCTCCCCGCTGAGCAACATGGCGGGGCGGGCGGGGGGGGGGGGGGGGGCTCGATCCCAGGACCCTGAGATCATGACCTGAGCTGAAGGCAGACGCTTAACTAACCGAGCCGCCCAGTGCCCCAACAAAGATGATATTTCAAGATTAATCTGCTTTGGGCTACAAGGGGAAGGAATGTGCAGAACAGACCAGTTAAAAGGCTATCATGCTTACAAACACAAAAAATCAGAAACCCTCAATTTGAAAAAGTCATGATTTTAAGTAAAAATGATCAAACATTTTGGAAATCTTTAGAGAATTCTGCTTTCACCAGATATGAAAACAAAACTATTCGCCCTGACTTAACAACATACAGACAACTGCTAACAAATTCTTTCCTCTAGTGACTCAAGGAAGAGGTTGCTCTAACTCCTGAAATCTAGCGTCAGTTAAAAATCAGCTGTCATGATTTCTGCACCTGTAAAAATGCAAATGCTTGATTTACTTATTTTTTTTAATAATGTCATTTATTTTCTACCTCATTCCTAAAAGATTCTGAGTTACTAGGAAGTAGATATTAGTCTTTATTTAAAAAAAATAAAAGAATTGAGGCTGATTTACAAAGACAGGATTACTGTTGGGTGGGGGTGGGGGTGGGGGGCAGGCACTAAAAACAACTTGGCCGAGGTCCACATTTACAAAAGGAGAGAACAAAAAGCAGTAGCTGAATAACGTGAGCCCCCACAACAGTCACATGAGCTACTTTTCATTTTGTAACATAGACAGACCGTAGACAAAACTTCCACTGCCTCACAATGAATGGGATTTATAATTCATTCAAGATTATATACGCAAATCGGTTCTAAGCTTTTTCTTCTGAACATCTATGTTTGTCTTAATGAGAACTTATAGGAAAGGTACTGGGCATTCAGGGCCTTGGAGAACTCCAGGGTTTGTTCACTATTTTTTGATGCTCCTCGGGGAGGGGAGGAGCCAAGGAGGGGAAAAGGAACATAGGTGGCAGAAACCAAGAAGACCAGATGAACTTCTGATATTTATACAACTACAGTTTTCATTCAAAGCGCCCCCCTCCCCGGAAGCACTTATTTAACATAAAAGAAACTTCAGCTAAATTTAGAAATTAGCTTTTAAACGTGTTCAATTGAGTTCCCTCAAAGATTCTGCCTCCTTTCTCAAGCTCAAAAACCTCCTGCTTTATTTCTCATTAAAAGGAAATGTGTGGTATATACTGTACAGATGAAGTAGCCAGATCATGTTATCTGCATTGTAAGGGAGGGGTTACACCGCTAGCAATTCCTTGAGCCAATTCTGCTTATGGTTCCCTCCAGGTCAGTTCCTAAAAAGATTTCTTCGTGTCTGCTATTGCAGGTATCCAAGTTGTAGAATGTCCCAGTAGAATGACCGCTTCAAAATTTTCAGCTAAAGAAAGTGTAAATACTTGTGTTAAACTGACTTAGGGCTTCGGAATTAACTGACTCAGTGCTTCGGAATTAACTGACTCAGTCTGTTAATTCCTTTCCTGAAATTGCTCGGAAGTTAGAACGGTCAGACATTCACTCCACTTCTGCCACTGACTTTGAAAATGAAATTCTCCTATACTTCAACCATACCAATTAAATCTCACTAGATTACTAAGCGAAATATTATGTCACAATTCCATCTCAATTACTGGGGGACTGAAAATGGGTCTGCAGGGCCACGACCTGGAGAAATTATTTTCTGAATTACCCTAGCTATGCCCTAGTGCATGTAACAGGGTATGCTGAGTGAAATGTAATTCATTCTTGCCAGTTAATTTTCAGTAAGTAGTTAATTATGCTAACATCTGTTCCAGAAAAGCTAAATTTTTAAACACAGCAGAACATTCCTCTACACTAAACTACCACCACCAAAACACACAAAAACACACACACACACATGCACACCACACAGCAGCATTGAATGCAAAGTAATTTGTACGGTACACACAAAAGTCAAACACTTATTTAAAAATAGTTCCCTACAACACAAACTCATGGATAAATGACACAGACATTTTGACGACGGCAAAGTCTCACAAATTGTAGCAAACACTTGCGTAATTCATTCTGATAAAAAATATTGAAAAATATTATATGTTTTCATCTTAGGCTGATGAGAATTTTAAATGCTTGGCCTGCAACCTCAATTGTTTTGGAGCCAAAGATGTAACAGCTTTGAAGAATAGAAGAATTACTCTATATTTGTCAGAATCTACGCGGCAAGCAAGCAGCACCACTTGGCTTCCATTACTTGCCTGGCTTGGATCCCGTGGAAATGAGGAGCATTGGAACCAAGAGGAAAAAAATTAGAGTGCTTTGGGACACAGAGCCAAACTCTTACATAGTATCTGAAATGCTGTGGTAAACATGAAATTACTTTAGGCTCAAGATTGGTGCTATTTTGGGTTTTTTTTTTTTTAAATCTCTTTGAAAAAATAATAAAATGCACATAAAGGGCCCTGCACAAAAGGGCACATGAAATCTACTGACCATTAGATGGGCTATTTGTGGGAGAAATCCCAAATCCTGAATTCAGATTAAAAAACTGACCCTCACTTTTAACATCCAACAGCAAAGAGAGACTAAATCCGGAAGCTCAACGTTAAGTACGTTAAATTACTAATTCTAACCTCTACCACTGAAAAATGCCTGCAACTAATGTTTTTCCATCACTCTAGAAATATTCAAAACAGTAAAAATTAAATGCACATGAAGTAAACACAAAAGACCTCCACAGAAAAACCAAATGGCTCATCTGTTGATGCTATTGCTCATTGCTCGGCAAACCCAGTCATCTGGGCTAAAATTTTGAGTTTGTGCCAGTGCTTCAAAATCAGCCACCTTTTAGCCAAAAGCCTGTGGAAGGTAGCCAAGACCACCTATGGAAAGTGAATTATAGCATCTTATAATTTACTACCTTGGCTATGATCTCATAAACCCAGCATGGAGGGTGAACCAGCTCTTGTGTGGGAAATCTCTCAGAGGTTGGGAGGGGGGGTGGGGGGGGCTCCCAAGTAGGAGTGACAAAAAGGTGGGCAACTGGCCCTACTTCAAGAGCAAGTTCGCCACCAGCACACTTTTGTTTTAAAATTTTAGGGTTAGGAAAGCCCCCAATAAACACTGAAGGAGAAACAGCTGCTTTGTTCTGAAATACCTGTTACACTCTATAAAATTTCACATATTTGCTATCTATAATTTATAAATTACAAATATTCTACTTTTGTCAATACTGTCGGTGTTAATAATAAACACAAATAGTAACTAATATGTGGATTGTGCATTACATTTTATAAAGCACTTTCACGTACTTGGATCATCTAATCCTCACAGGAAACAGGTCAGTCATGATAATGACCCCCACTGCACATGGGAAGACTGGTGGATTTCATCCCACCAGCAAGCAGCAGAGCTAGGACTAAAACCACCATCTGACTTCAAATCTAGTGCTCCTTCCAATATACCACACTGCCTCTCAATTGCTCGTTTATTATTAGCTCACCCTATTTATTAGCTCTCTCAAATTACCTGAGAGGTAATGTGTAGGGCAAAGAGATGGATGAGAAAGACTGAATGGGGCCATCGGGCACTTGCTGAAGCTCCACGGACAAGACACTACCCAGTGCTGGACTGGGCACCATACAAAGGGAACCATCGGGATAGCTTATCTGGGCAACTCAGTTGGCCACAGAGTATCTCCACAGAGTTCCTTAAAGGGATGGTGGGATAACATGCTGCCAAAAATACCACTGAACTCACTGGAAACTAATGGCTACACTCCCATAATTCACTGGGGTTCAAATTCTGGGCTGGAATGTCAGCCTAGGAAAAATCCAACTCAGAAACACAAGATAGAGCTGCCATGGATGAGTCTATGACACATCTCGTAGGCAGAATAAGGGCCAAGGATACAAGTTAGAAGCTGGCTAACTTCAGAGAAACCTAACACAGAATTCGCTGGCAATTCGGGTAAGCCAACAATGGCACAATCTGACTCAGGGACGGGTGAGTCCCCCATCCATGGAAACATTCAGGAGGTAACCAAATAGATAAAAGCCTGAACTAAGTAAGGTTTTCTCAGTGACAGCAAAATGATAAAGTCTCCTATTCACACATGTGAAATATTAGGGAATGGAGACTGTAAGACCCAATAAAAAGCTTCATGCAATTTACTAATTTTTCTCTATATTCTTACCCATTTCAGAAAAATAGACAAATCAATTAAAGGAACAGAATATGGGGCATGCCAAAGGGTCATAGTACAAGCTGAGGCTAAGGTCAAGCAAGACTTGTTAACAGCTTTATCTGGAATTTCACAAACGCCAGGAATAATCACATCCCTGTCCCTGAATACTCAGAGAAAAGGTAAGACCTTAGAACTTCTGAATTCCCTAAAATTGGAGGCAAAGAGGTAAATTTTAAGGGAGACCTAAATTTTAACAGTCACACTCTTAGGAATTGTTGGGTTTTTTTAAAACACACTAAAATAACAAAATTAAGTAAAATCACTACATAACTATTAAATATTTTAATATTTTCATCAGTTCTAGGTTCTGGCTCAAGTGCCACCTCCTTTGTTTAATTTGTTAAATGCTTAGAATGTGCCAGCATCTGAGGCCTTCACCAATTTCCCTTCAGTAACAAATGATCCTTACTTCCTCAGATGCCAAGATCACCTGGCCTATGTCTTTACTATAGCATTCCACTTTATTTGCAAACATAGCTCCTGAGAGGAAAGACCACATCTTATTCTTCCTTACGGCACCAAGCATAGAGATTTAAACATGCACATTCTCCAAATCTGAATTAAAGAGTCTTTATGTCCTAATAAACACATTAACATTACATTATGCTAATTTAGGGGTGCCTGGCTGGCTCAGTCAGTAGAGCCTGCAACTCTTGATCTCTGGGTTGTGAGTTCGAGCCCCAACTGGGTTGTAGAGATTATTTTAAAACAAAATCTTTAAAAAATAAACAAATAATAAATTATGTTGATTTACCTAACAAGCTTTTATCAAACACCTAAGAGGCATCATTTAAAAAATGCCATAGGGAATTAGATCCATGGCCTGCCTATATGAAAGTACAATTAAGACTGGCATTCTGAGAGTTCGGGAAGCAGCCATGGCTGTCTTCCATGATGCCAACCTCCCAATGCTACTCCTGTTCCCCTGTTCATGTCCACTTAGGATGGTTCCTCCAGATCTGTGTCAACCTACATATAAAATAAATACTGAATTTTGAAGACCAAAATGAACTTTTCCTGGAGCACCTGGCTGGCTCAGTCAGAAGAGCGTGCAACTCTTGATCTCAGGGTCTGGCTCTCAGGGTCGTGTTGGGTGTAAACATTACTTAAAAAAATAAACTTTAAACAAACAAACAACAACAAAAACAAAATGAACTTTTTCTAAACTGAAATACTATCATCCCAATCCACAGGAAAGAAAGTAAATTTACACATCAAAAGAATGTATATGAGACACACAACAGGCAAGCAAAAACATGGTAATTTCTGAAAAATGTCTCCCAAAGGGATTGTAGCCAATATTAAAATTGTGGGAGCATGTTTAGGAAACTTTTCTGGAAATTGAGCATATTTTCTGGAAATCGAGGTTCTCAAAAGTAGGACTTATAGTTATTTATCCCGTTCAAGCACTGCCCTAAGGAGATCAAGGCCCACATGCTAGAAAGAAAACAGGAGACAAAATGAAGTAAGATATTCACACTTTAGCTTTAAATGCATATAATTCACAGCTGCCTATTTGAAGATTTTATACCAAAATCTATATTGTTAATAACACAGAGTGGGAAAATTCAGGCCATTTTGTTAATATCCTCCAATCAAGTCCTACCAGAGAGAAGAACAAACACCCCCCTTCTAAAGACATCAAATCCTACTTTTGAGGTCAAATCTACAAAACAGGCTCAGACAGAAATTTGGGCAAAGGAACCTTCAGCTGGACGTACGGTCTATTTACCCAGGTGCTCTCAAGGTGTTTTTCTCTCTGGTCCAATGAATTATGTATGAAAGTTCCCAAAGAACTAGCAGTGAAAGGCGGTGGAAGACCTGGCACGAAGGAACTGTGGAGCACCAGATGGGCACCAGAAGTCTTGAGATGACACACAGAACTTCTGAATGGGGAGAGGTAGATGCAACTGTGACAGGAAGGAAGTGCTATTTAGGAGGAAGAATTTGCAGACCCTCTCAATTCGATTCGTGTGGGATGTGAGTGAGAAAGAGAAGTCAAGGATGATCCCAAGTTTCTTGCATGGGCAGCAAAGGGATGGCAGCATCATTTGCTAGGGAGGGGAGTCAAGGGAAAGTAAGTCATATCACAGGTCAGATATACAGAAGCTGCGCTGCTTGGTAAAGAAAGGAGCTCAGTTTGGAGGGGGGCCGAGAGGGAGAGGTTACAGATAAAAAGGTCAAATACGTGAATGATGAAGATTTGGAAGAGGTTCGATTTATTCTAGGTAGTCCCAATGTTGCAAGTTCTAAGGGAGGAAATCTGAGATCAGTAAAATCTGATGATCCCAAGTTAACCTGACCAGTCGAAGACAACGAACTGCCCGTATTTGTGTGGAGAGGAGCTCCTGCTGGTACCACTTGGAGAGTGCAAAGTGGGAAGAGGACATCTGAGCACTGGATAGGGATGGAAAGAGCCTCTAGGGCTTTCTTCATCATTAACGTTCTATGACCCTTCTTCACACATTTAGAGTTCCAATTCTGGGCCACAAATCTGTCTTCTATTCCGGAACTACTGCAGATTTGAGAAGAATCTTGGCAGAATCAATTATCTCACAAAACAGGATTGCTGAGTTCTAGTGCTGGATATACTACTAACCAGGCAATCGGTCAACAATGGGCCCCAATCCTCTCGATTGTGAAAGGCAGTTTTTTAATTATTAGTCACTTCTAACTTAGAAATTCTGTGACTCTTGGGCGCCTGGGTGGCTCAGTCAGTTAAGCGTCTGCCTTTAGCTCAGGTCACGATCCCAGGATTCTGGGATCAAGCCTGAGCTGGGCTCCCCGCTCAGCAGGGAGTCTGCTTCTCCCTCTGCCTCTGGCCCTCCCACCATGCTTTTGCTCTCTCTCAAATAAATGAATAAAATCTTAAAAAAAAAAAAGAAATCTCGTTACTCTTAAGGAAATCTATATCCTCTATGTTATGGTAAAAATCATTCTTTTAAGGTTAAAAATATCCTTTTAAATTAGGGTCAATTTATATGTCAAGAATGGAGGCCACCAAGCCTTGTCCATCTAGGCCCCTTCTCCCCTCATTTTCCTTGTATTTTCACATCTGTTAGAGGAAAAGACCTTAATCCTCCTCCTCTGTTCTGTTGCTCTTAGGAGTCAGAAGGGACTCTGAGTGTTTTCTATCTTCCCACAACTGGTGAGACCAACGAACTCTTCTAGAGAGCAAGGGCAAACTAGAGCCAACTGATGTATTCAGCATGATGAAATGTATCCCTATAATATAAACTACGGGAAGGTGGGTCCAATCCAATCATAATGAAATCATTTAAGGCATACAAGCAAAACTCCATTCCAGCTTCCAGCCAATGGCCCATATACTCACAGTATAATACAAAGACATTCTAATACAATGAAATAATTTGGAGCATGTCCAACCTCTATTTTTCAGGAGGACAGAAATAAGCTCACCAGAGCTGAGTCTATTATTCAGAAGGAATGGAAGTCATGGCACACACTGCCCCAAACCAAAAGATCTTTGACAAAATTTGCTAATAAGACATCAATTCATAACATTCAAATTTTCATTTAAACTATTGGATTCTTAAATATATTTCAAATTTTACCCAGATTACCCTTTACATAGTCCATAGGAGAAAAATGATGATTACAGTGCAGTAAGGGAATTGCTTTTATAGGAAGGGTTCTTTGTGTTGCTGAAAAAAACAAAATATTCTACAAAATCAGAATGAGAAAAAATTAAAAGCAAAAGCTGTAGAGGCAAAAAACCTTGGATTCAAATTCCAGTTCTGTTACTTACTAGCAATGCAGTCAGGGAACTTACATAGCTTTACAGGATGCCAATTTCCCTTTGTAAAATTCCACTAAGAGTTCCCACCTCATAGGTTTCTTGTGAAGATAAAATAATAGAAAGAGCCTCTTACTGCACCTTGCACATAGTGAGGCCTTAAATGTTAACTTGATAATAACATGCTGCCAACAAATGGAGAAGAATAATCTGGCGAGATAGCAACATACTCCTTGTTCTCTATCCTGCCGTCTTCCCCTGAGGGATGTGTTAACCAGCATTTAGGGAACAAGAAGGTCTGGATCTTGGGACCTTAGGTCATTAAAGACAGAGGTTCTCCTTGTCTCTCGGTGAATAGCCCCAACAATCAGAGATGACTCTAGAAGAACTTTAACTGGAATGTTTAAGATGTCATTCCCTGAGAAATATCCCAGGGATATCCTAAGCAGCCTGCTGTTTGAGGGAATACAGAATTAGCCTTTAGGTTTCTCCTCAGTGAAATGGGACTAAAACATCTTTTCTCCACAATTATTTTCACAAATTATAAGATAATTATAGCCAAAAGTATTAACATGGGTCTTCTCTACTCCTTCCCCTCCTCCCAACAGATACAGAGAATACCTCTTGCCTGTTCTGTTGCATGCCCTCACCTGCATGGAAGTTCAGCTGTTGCTAGATGGGCTCTCTGGGTTTTCATGATACACAATCAAGAGAAAGGGGCCAGTAGAGAAGACAGGCTTAGGTTGGGGGAGCAGTTTTATCAGAGGAGGTCTGTGACAGATTTTGGAAGAGGCTAGAAGCATCAAATAGAAGGTAAAGGAAAGGGAGATTTCTAGAAATACTGCTACAGATTATATGTCTTCTTCACCATATTCTGGCAGTATATATAAAGAATTGAAGTTATTAAATTATCTTAAACTCATTTTGGTTGATTGCCCATTTCTGTGACAGAATCACGACTTCAAGACTGGACCAATTAGGTCAGTCATGTCTTTAGTAGGGACTAAATAAAAAAAATAACAGGCACAAAAACCTCATATAAACCTTTGGCAGGATTTAGTTAGTTAGCATCTGGCATTGGGAAGTTGGAAAGGATTGACCTCTTAGAAAGGCACATTAGGATTATGGAGCTAGACTATATGAGGTTAGAGCTACAGCTACCACCAGGTCATCAACTTATTTCAATATTTTGTCCAAAGTCTGGGCTCCTCACCATCAGACCGCTACACCTGCCAATTCCTTCTTAGCATTCCTGGATGGCCTGCCCCAGTCCTTCTATCCCAGGGTTTCTCAAACTACGCACTACTGACATTTGGAGCTGCATAAGTGTTCGTGGGCCATCATGTACATTGTAGGATGCTAGTTGCTAGTCCCACCAGTTGCTAATAGCGTCTTCGCTCACCCCCTAGCAAGTCGTGAAAATCAAAAACGTCTCCAGATATTGCCAAATATCCCCTTGTGGGCAAAATTGCTCCTGGTAAAGAGCCCCTGTTTTATCCCAACCACCCAGGCTTACAAGAAATACTTCTACCCCACAAGCCATTCTGTGACACTCCCCTTTCAGAGTTTACAACTATAGGGATTCCAAGTTCTCAGCAATCCATGACCATTACAGTTGCCTACATATGCTGGACTGCCTGCATCGGGCTGTCATCTACAAATTATAAATGATTATAACAGTTACCGTTTGTTGGAAATTTCTTATGTGCCACGCATTGGGCTAGGGGATTTAACTTGATTTTCATTCTTATACTGAAGTGGTAGATGTTGTCTCCACTTAGAGAGACGTAAAATGAGGCTCTGAAATGTAACTCATCCAACGTCATAGCCAGTAAGTGGTTGAACTGGGGTTTGAACCTAAATTCATCTGAGCCTACTGTCTCTCTTTGACTCATGCCACACTATGACTCCTCATGAGAAAAACCAGTGCAGAGAGATATTTGGAAAATGCATATGGTATAAGTTATAGGAGCTAAAATGGTGAGGCCAGAGCATAGACTGCTGCAGAACCCACAGTTCTCTGCAATAAACTCACCACCAGCAATATAAATGCTTTTGTTCTAAGGACGTTACCATGTTGATTTTTAAATTATGGATTTTCTACTGCAAACAGGAAAATGGTGGTTTCCCCTCAGTAGAAACAACAAGCAGTAGCCAGTTGCCATAGTAGCCGAGATAAACTTAATCTTGACTGGGAATACAATCACCAGAGAGGGATAATAAGTATGGTAAGGAGTCAAAACCAGACGAGGAATGTTTTTCCCCTAGAAAATAGAAAGTCAACAGACAGAAATGGTAATTGTTTTCAATTATTTGAAAGGCCACCATCTAACAGAAGGGAAGCACATGTTCTAGATTATTTCAAAGGAAAATCCAGGATTTGTAAGTGGAAATTATGATGTGACAATGGAGGCCAGTTTTCCACTAAATGATAAGAAAGAACATTTAACCATCATAGTGTTTCAACTGGACTGAAAAATTAAACAAGCTGTCTAGAGAACAACTAACTCATCACTGGAATGGGAAGGTGATGGCAGGGAGGTCGTCCCTGCTGGGAGACCCCAGGGTGGGTGAGGCTGGACTAGGTAAATTCTCAGGTGCCTTACAAAACAAGAATCTGCTCTGAAGAACTGGGAAGTAGTCAATTTCTGTTCAGACAAATGGCAGGTAGGGGCTGTGGGAGTTTTCACTGGGCAGAAAGCACCAGCAGTAGCTTCATCACCGTAACAGGAGAGGTAAATGCCAGTCATTCCTGGGAAGCAAATATTTAGGTGAGACAAGATACAAGAGGGGAAGACTCTGCGGGGGGGGGGGGGGGGGGGGGGGGGATGGATTTTTTCCTTCTGCTCTAAACAGATGACCAAGAGATAGGGCACTAGGGTTAAAAAAGAAAGAAAGACCAAGAATCAGGCAGCTCTTTCTTCTGTCTTCCAACCCTAAAACACTGTGATGCCTCTTTCTTGGAATCTCACAATTTTGGCTTCAAAAGTCCATTAAAAGAAAATAGGCAAACACACAGCTAGGGGATAGCTAGAGTAATAGTTGATTAGCTCTCTTGTAAACACTAATATTGCCTTTGGTTTCACGACCCTTGATTCACCTTCAACCAAGAATTTGTTATAAAACATCTCACCACTAGAGTCAGGGAATGGAGAGGACGGGGCTAACCTCAAACTTCCCTACTAGAAAACCAACCACATTGTAAATTTGCAGGACATGTCTTGGAAAATTAAATTATTACAAAGCCAACCTCTGCTACCGCACACAACTTCCCTTAGAAGAGGGAGGTGCTGAAAGCATAACAGGTTTTCAAAAAAAAAAAAACTATACTGATTCATCTTTCCATATTAAATATGAATAATACGTAAGAGGATTTTCCCTATCTCTTCATCTCCAGGGCACTCAAAGCATTTACAGTCTCATTATTCTACACAATGCTGGTTAAGTGGGTACCAAAGATTACTATCCTCCTTTGATTTCTAAGAAAGCAACTACAGAAAGATTAAACAAGTAAGTTGTGCAAGGTTGCTCGGTAATTGAAACGCTTGGAGTTTTCCATTCAGTGCTTGTTTTAGGAACTTAGTACCAAAAAGTGATTGAATCTTATAAACTCACCTGAACCCCTAAGTCTTACCCATCTCTCCCCCACTTCCCACACACATCTGAAATTTTCATCATCTAAGCACAAAGCTACCACAATGTAGATCTTGGACAAGGGTATTCTACCAGACCAGTGCTGCCACCACAGAAACACCTGACTTGGTTTTCCAATCAGAACCGACCCACTTCTTTAACAAGCGAAGTTGATTCTGCCTGGCTGTGTCTGGGAAATATTTAACCCCTCAGTTAGCTATTAACAATTGGTTTGACTCAGACGAGACAGAGGACAAAATAATAGTGGCTGAAAAAAATGCCTCTACCATTCTGATTACAAAGGAGGCATGATTAATGAAGTTTCCTTTGTGTCTAAGCTCCATTCTGAAAGCCAGAGAAAGAGCTTTCCACTCGCTTTGTTGACTGCTGAGTCTTTTCCTACTTGTCTCATCACCTACACAATCTGTTCATAGCCCAGAGAGACAATCCGGCCAGTCTGTGGAGAGTTCCTAAAACATTCATGTCGTGAAAGCAGACAGGATGAACAGGACCTCATCTCAACAAAGGATGATGGGACATTCAGCAAAAGAGTTCACAAAGAAAAATACTGACCGAAGGCCTGGGCTGAATGGATTTTCCCACAATGTCTAACATAATGCCTGTCCTTATGGGTATTTGTAAACCTTCTGGTCAATTTACAACCACCTCCAGGTTTTGTCCCCCGAACTCCATTGCTTTAGGAATAAAGGTTTTGTTTTTTTTTTTAATACAATTAACATGTTAAGGAAGTCCAAATCATTGCTTTAAGGATCCTCCTGTCTCTAAGACCTTTAAACATGAAAACAAAAGTGAGACAAAGATTCTCGTTCCCAACTCAACCACCTCAGCAGCGAGATAATGCATATAAAACACTTAGCATATTGCCAGGCACACAGTAAATGTTCAATTAATATTACCTAACATTTTATAATATGCTGCTTTGTTTTCTTAATAATATTCTTGTATATGTCCTGCCTATCTACTCAGCTAAAACAGTGCCACTTTGTCTTTGGTGTATTACAAAAGATAAGCACCATCTATGTCATCATCTCCATTTTCTTATACATCATTATCATAGATCCTACTGATCTATGGTAGGTTATGGATGGGATACTAAAAACAAACCTAGTCTCATAGCTGGCAAGTGGTCAATTCCCAAATTTGTTCATTTCATATCCAATGCTTTCTTTCCATATAACACCATAGATGAGCAGATGATCAGGTCTTGTACCTCTTTATATTCCTCAGAATTCAGCAAAGTACTAAAATATACCTTAATCACCATCTAAACAAATTTCTAATCTGTAGGTAACCTAAAGGCTCTGAGGCTTTACTGAGGATTTTCTAATAGAAAGAAAAAAAATGGGTGGAAAGGACAACATATTTGGCTTTAAGAAAGACATGCCTCTGTTTTTGCAATATTAGTGTTTACTAACAGATGTGTTACCAGGTCCACTTAGCAAATAATAAAAGAAAGAAGAAGCATGGGGATTGAAAGATACATCTAGGGAGGCAAATGGGGCTAGAGTCAGATCTCTTGATACTCTGCTCATGGCTCTTTCTATTAAGCTCATTTTTAATTCAGCACCTTAAATGAGGTGAGTCTTGTTGTGGATTATGCACATCAAGTTGTGCTTCACATGACCACACCCCATACTTTAAAGGCCCAGGTCAAACTCCCTAGTTCTTCAAAAAAAAACAAAAACCAAAAAAAAAACCTTTTTATCTGATCTAAAAAATGCCTAGAACACACTCTATTTCACCCAACATTGACCTTAATGACAAACTGTCTAATGTTATTGATCCTGTCTCTCCAATCAAATTTAAGTTGGTCGAAGGCACCACGTGTGCACTTCCATCTGTAGCCCATCACTAACCCAGTTCAGGGACTACAGTAACATGTGCTGCCTCATTTTTTGTTCTGCTTCACAGACTCTTGGATGTCCTAAAGAAACCTCAAGCCATTGTAACATCTACTCAAGTTTCCCAACCAGCCCCAGAAATACTGCTCTACTTGGGCAGTCATTAAAGCTTCTCCTATGCCTTCAAGAACCTCATTTTAGCTGTTGGGACATCCTGTTGCCATCCATTTCACACAGACATCCAGCTCAGCAGGAGTATGTGTTGCAATGAGCTTCACTTCAAAGCCAGCAGCCTGGCCAAGCTCCAGGAATTGTCACTAATGATCTTCACCAGCCACTTGATGCTCCAACAGTGGTACAACACACACACACACATACACACACACACACCATTTCAACCACTACTCTGGTTGGATGAGCTATGCCTCCGGAGATTGGTTCCATACCTGATTTTATCTGTTATTGTTACAGAAGACTTATTCCATGAAACCTGAGCAAATTCTCCAAATACACCTTCTGCAATATAGCAATGGTGTCCATCAACCTATCCTTAAACCAAGATGCAGTAAGTGCATCAGTCTGGGGTCTTTTGGTTGCAAGAGAAATGGAAATCTTGCTCAAAGTTGCTTTAGCAAAAATCAAATGAAACAATCAATTAACAAGGTGAAGCTAAAAAATGTCCAGAGACAAAGCAGTCTTTAGATAGAGGTTGTTTTGAGAAATCACATTATGTGAACAGATCTCACTTCTCTATAGTCACTGAATTCTACCCTATATTTTATTAGCTTCATTCTCAGACTTCATTAGAGGGACTACAACAGTTCTAGGCTCATATTACCTGAGTTCAAGTTCAGCAAGAAAAAGAAAAGACATCTCTTTCTGGTGGCCTCCAACAAGCCTCAGAATTCACTCTGAGTAGACTAACCTGAGCCATGTGTTCACTGTGGCTTGGTTACGTGCCCATCACTGGAGAAAGAGGTGAAGATTCTCTTCAACCACACAAATGGGGAGTGGAGAGAGGCAAGTGCAACAGGGAAACTAGGGTCCTGCTATCAATAGAATTGGGCTGAACCATCCTCCCCAATAAGTCTTCTCTCTTTCCCTAATCTCTAAGAAGTTGTATTACAGGGATGGAAATAAGGGAAGAAAATAAACAAGCAAGTCACAAAAGAAATAAATAGCCAGAAAGCATAGGAAAATTGATTCATCCTCACTAGTAATCAAAGACATGTAAATTAACAGAAGATATTCTTGGCACATTAGAAAATTTTTAAAAATAAAAACAATGCCCAGGACTGGCCAAGATGCGGGGAGATGGACACTTCCAGACTTGACCATTGGGTTCTATGGTGGTTATTAAATAATCTGAAAGGCAAGTTGGCAGTCTCAGTCAAAATCTTTAAAAATGAGCATGGCTTTTTTTTCTTATTTTTATTTATTTATTTTAGAGAGAGCGAGTACAAGTACGTGAGAGCAAGGGGAGGAGACGAGGGAGAGGGAAAGAGAGAAAGAACCAGACTCCCTGCTGAGTGTGGAGCCAACCACGCAGGGCTCCATCTCACAACACTGAGATCATGACTGGGCTGAATTCAAGAGTTGGACCCTTGGTCAGCTGAGCATGTCTTTTGACCTAAGAAAAATTCACAGAATGAAGTTTCCAAAGAAATAATTAAGGGTATGAACAAGAATTTAACTACAAGGAAGGTTTCCCCAGTATTGTTAATATACAGCCTCCAAAATGGAAATATCAATGTCCAGCTAGAAGAAATTCAGCAACTTAATTATGGTACATCCATACTATGGGATATCATACCAACAGCAAAAATGACCTTTCAATGCATCTATATTGGCATGACATAAATAATGGAGGAAGGCACACAGAAGTGTTAATGCAGTGAGTGACCACACCACAACCCCATTCACTAGCTAAATGTAGTAAATTAGTTTCATTCTCATCTAGGTGCTCCCTAGCTCCTTCTGAAGATTTACCACAGGGTTCTAAAGACCAGATTCTGATGAAGAAAAGATCAAAACATCTGGATATTCTTAGGAGGCTGAAATTTGTTGATCTTTCAAAGAGATATTCCTGATATACTCAACAATTGTTTATGGGAACATCTGACTGTTATACCAGGTTAAGGTGAAGAAAATGGACCACTGATGGCACTGACTTTTCCTGGAGACAGTTCAAAAAGTAATGCTTGGCTAACATAGAGTGACTTCTATGACAAATCATTCTCCATATCAAAAAACCCAGTTTTTTCCCCGTCTTCACTGTATCATCATATAGCAATTAAACTTCAAATCCCCAGAGTAATTCCACCACAAACAAATCTCACCAAATCAACTTTCACAAACAAAACTCACCACGAACACAGCTATTTTCCCTCTCAGTTTCCATAACTTTAAAATGTGAATATCCTTGGCGAACCCACCTATCTTAGAGTGCTCTTGGTAAGGCCAAATGAGAGGATTTCTAGAAAGTGCTTTGAAGAAGGATAAAAGCACTATACAAATGTGAGGTAGTGAGAGTATGAATTCATCACCTAAATTTAACACACACTCAACAAAGCACCTGGGAGTCCATGTCAAGCCTCTGGCTCTACCAGGGCTCTACGTTCCTTCGCCGTAGTCATTTCTGAAAGCCAGATGTTGGCCTGCAAAACTTCCCTGCAACAAAAGGACAAGGCCTTCTTTACTTTCAAATTGGCCAGGGTGATCATAAAAATATGGTGTTTCTAGCTGTTGAAACTGAGGTAATAAAATAATGGAGGGAAATGCCAAAGATAATCCAAAAAACAGACAGTCATGCCTGGTATAGACGGGAGCCTGAAATGGAAAAGGACAGCAGTATGAACAAGTAGATGGGTTAATTAGGTTTTCATATTATCTCATTCAAGCCATGGCAATTAAAAATCCCAGAAGACAGAAGCTTCGGAGAGTGAGAATTCTTTTAGAATTAGCACCCAGTACTAGTACGAGCAATATTTTACAGCACTCCAAATATCTTCCCAAAGGAAATCACTGCTTAAAAAAAAAAAAAAAAGTTCTTTCTTGGTAGTGCTGTTTCTCTACACTACAGACTTATATAGTGTTTCTTCTACAGTCTCTTTCCCATTTTGAAGAATGGTAAAAGTTTAAATAAAGCATGGATGGATCAATAATAAGTACACTGAAGTTCTTAAATGCCCTTCTTTTTAAACCTCTACCCCAATTACATCCCTCCCTTGAGGATATTTACAATCCTCTATGACACATGCTCTGTACCTTCTTGGTTCAAGGAAAACACACCTACAGCATTTCAAATTAACTACTGACCCTTACTCTCACACTATAAACAAACCCTTTTCAAAATCTCAATTGCATTGTGTCCACATTGATTAAAGCTTGAAGCCTGGTGACCTCATGCGGTGTTAACTTCTCTCATGCACCAACAGCATTCTGCCTTTCTACTCAATTACCCCCTTTGGTGCCAGAGGATCGCTACCCAATGAACATACACAATGGACTTCTGCTTCATTACACTAATCAACAGCAGGATAGAAATAAGCAGAAGAGGAATAAACAAGCTAATTTATCATGAGGACAGAGCAAGCTTTCACTAGTCTCGCCATGGAAAACTTCAGTGGTTAACAGGAATATCAATGGTCTGGGGGTGATGTTTATGATCTTACAGATTATAGACAGAGCCACCACAGAACCTCTGTGATTAAAGAATTTTGCAGAATAGCAGGTGTGAACAACATGCACACAAAACCCAGCCATGCCTTTAAAAACCCTGGGGTCCTACGTAAAATCTACTTCGTAATTATTTTGAGAAGTACAACCCAGGGCTTTGGATAACGTGGACCGACACCCTGGTAATTTGCCCCAAGTATTCGACCTAACTGTGGGGCCTCTCTTATTCATCTTTGACGAGGTGGTCAGGAGGGACCCAGCCTCTTTGTGAAAAGGATCTGGATGCCCCCCCTCCTTCATTAGGCATGGCAAGGGCACAGCGGCTGATTGAATTAACAACTTCGGAGGGCTTCAGTCCCAGTTCCCAGACATTAGCACCATCATCCAGAACAAATTAAAAGTCTCACAGCAATTAAGCAGATTTTGAAAATGAATTTCCCATGGTTCAATGGTTCAACAAGCAATCTTGAGTTAAGTATTAGAGGAAAGTTTAGGAGGAGGAGAGGAGGAGCTGGTTGCTGAATCTCCAAAGTAAACATTCAGTTGGTGAAGGCATCAACAATAAACTTTTCAGCCTCTGCTAACTAGGCTTTTCTACTTTTTTTTTATATGAAATTGGAAATATTCAGTCAGAGAAAGAGAAAGAATAAAAAATTAATGTGGATTTGTATTAAAATGGTGGATTAGAATGGAGGATTTTTTTTCTTTGTTTTTAATGCCTTTAACATCATTGTATTCTTGTTCAAAAACATAAACAAAAATTAGGAGGGAATGAAAATGTATGATCCTAATCTCTAGATTTTACATGTATACAAGGCAACCTAGACCTGACTCTAGAAGCATCTACATCTCTCTGAACCAGTATGGCCAGGTTCAGAGTAGGCAGAAAACCTACGTCAGCCTCCCAAAGGACTCCGGTGAATCAACTCCAGGAACTCACTCCTGGATTAAAAGAATAACACTAACAATAAAATAGCACCTAGCATATTCTAAGTGTTTACTATTTATTTGCCAGGCACTGTACACACTCCTATCTCATTTAATCTTTTCACCTATTATGTCATTGAATCCTCAGAAATGTCATGAGATGAACATTACTGCTCCCGTTTTACCCATTTGAGAGAAAAGGAAACTCAGGCTCTCAGTGAGGTCATTTGCTCGGAGCCACATAGCCAGCAAGTGGTGGGGCTGGGATGTGCATCCCGTTTTTCCAACCTCACAGTTCTTGCTTACATTTATAATAGCAAACTCCCATTGCCAGTGTGGTTTTACCCAGTCTTTGGAGTCCTGGATGGGGCCATAGCAAAAAAAAAAAAAAAGTGTCATTACTCTAGAGAGAGAGAGTACAGGATGACATGATGGAGCCTTTCTTTTAAGCCCCTACATTCTCCCAACACCAGAGCCTTCCTGTCCCCTTACTTCATGCCAGCTCTGTGTCCCTTCCCCCCAATACTCCTCCTCTAGCTAAGAGACGTCCAAGTCTAGCTTCTGTGGAGCTTTCTCCTTGGCTTTTGCTTCCTTCCCTCCCAGGTAACATCTGCTTCCTAAATCTCTCCTCCCATCTGCACCTGCTCCACTAGAAAGTCAACAGGCCCAAGTTCCTCTCTGCCTGCAGGCATGCACTGAGCACAACATGCACGTTTCCATACCCTTCAGGAACCTGGAAGACTATGTGGAGGAATTCATTGTGTCCACAAGCTGAACACAGTGGAATGAAGAGGTAGTTATTTGGATGTATTAGGCTTTCTTGTCAAGGGCAGTTACGAAAGCTGACATCATAAATATATTACCCATCTCTGAATAACTGCAGATGCATCTGCAACGTTCTTACGAGGAAAACTCCGAAAGATGTACTTCCTATCTTTAAAAGCTTATAGAAAATTAAACTATGTGGTCTTCTTAAAGAAGCCCCTAAAACCAGCCCTCATGGAGCAGAAGAAACACATTTACTTCTTAAAGACAATAAAACACAAAATTGTTATTATCATTCAACGTTCTCATTTGAATATTCGAAGTTTGAAAAATACAGATGGTAGTGTGTTCCTTCCTCCCAGCAAACCTTATCAACCAAGCAGTCAGTCGGTTCTCTGCCCTATGGCCAAGTGAAGACCAAATATGCAGATCACACATAATAGTAATCAGCATAACCATCGACATGGGTAATGAAACACTCCACTAATGGTCAGGACACTTCCTTCCAATCTTACTGTCTCCCTGTGATTCCTCTAGGCCTTAGTCTCCAGAATATAATAGGATAAGGTCCCTTTCCAATACTCCAAAATTACACACTTTTATATATCGAAGCATACAAACCATGAAGGTGGCACAATCTTTTTAAGTTCAAGCAAATAATAAGAAACCTTTCCTCATTTAACTATAAAAGAATAGCTTGGAATACAATGTTACAAGTCTTAGGACAGATCTTAAAGTTGAAGCATTTTAGCTCTCTCTGCAATAAGTCCAAATGCAAATAAGCCTTCCTTCCTCCCTCCATTCCTTCCTTCCTTCCTTCCTTCCTCTCTCTTTCTTCTGTATTTCTGGGCACCTCTGCCGCACTACACTGTGGTAACCACTCAAAGATAAGCAAATTAGACCCTTCTTTGCTCTCATGTAGCTTACAGTCTTATAAAGTTGTATTTTCATCTTTATTTTTTCTTTATAATTTCTATAACATTAAATTCTAGCTAATGTCTCAGAAGTAGTTAATATTTTATAAGAAAAAGATCATCACTTTTTTTCCTACAAGTTTGACTTTCAAAGGTCTTTGTCATTTATGTTATCTGGAAGCAAAAAAAATTCCCAATGGATGATAACTTCAATTTTATAATTTAAAACAGAACAATTGGGATTCATTTTGCAGCAAGCATGGATGGAACATACCTCTTCCATGTATTAACTGGTATCTATTTAAAAGTCTTGCTACCTGGGCTTACTATAGAGAGCCGTGAAAACTGGTCCAGCATTTTAAAAGACAAAATTTAGGATTCAAATGAAACCTTGGTGAAAATTATCACTAACTGGCTCAAAAAGTGAATCGCTCTAATTCACCGAATGGGTAAAATGACATGCTTCTTAAATTGTTGGCTAGCATGGACTAGTACCTAATAGAAGGCTATCAAGCAGGGTGGCTGGGTTTCTAATTTTATATACTCCACTAAGAAGCAGAAATACCCTGCCATGAGCCTAACCAGACAGAGGATGACTCAAAAGAGAGAAAGAGAGAGAAAAGAGAGAGAGAGAGATGGAAAGGACGAACCTTGAAAAGTTAGTTACAACCTGTAAATCAGGGAAATAGTTAACATATATGGATTGATCTAACACGTAGGTGTAGGTAACTTAAGTTCGTTAAACCCTACAACCTCCCTATGAAGGGGAAATTTTATTTTATTTTATTTTAAGTAAGCTCTACACCCAATGTGGGGCTTGAACTCACAATCTTAAGATCAAGAGTTGCACGCTCTACTGACAGAGCCAGCCAGGGGCCCCAGGAGAAATTTTTAGATGCGGAAACTGAGGCTCACAGCATATAAATGGTTTGTCTAAGTTACAAAGCAAGTCTGCTAACAAGCCAGATCATACCCATTGATCAACCATAAAACCACATGCCACCAGTTAGAAATCTGATCACTCTGAATGGAAGGATCTGTATGTTTATCAAAATCGGAAACATCATAAGGAAAACCTTGAACCAACACCTTGCTTAGAGAGTGACTGTTTCCTAGGAATCCCATAAGAAGCCCAAGTCATCAAAGGCAATTTTCAAAATTATTGCAGCAGTTCTGCTTAGCCAAGAGACTTATTCTAACGTGAGACAGAGGACTTCCCTGGATGGAACTGGTATCAGTACCTAACCCAAGTCCTGACAGAAATATTATTGTCTCAAATATATCTTTATGCTGATTTTGTTCAAATCCCAAATGTATTGCTCATCCTTCTCCCAAACTCTATTTTCTCTCTTTCCCTGTTTTAACAGGTGGGTGAGGTAGGGAAGAGGGGAATGAAGATTCTCCTGCTGCCTATAAAAAAAAGAAACATGCTATTTGAAAGGTGACCTTAAATGTCCTTTTGGTTTAAAAATCTTGTGTCTACAAATTATCCTGTTTATTTCTCTCTCATCAACTATTATCCAGAAATATCATGTTCCTATAGTACAAAACTCTTTTCTGTTTAGGTATGTTTAAATAATGATGCTGGGTGATTTAACACCAGTTCTCTCAGGGACCTGCAAACTTTGTAAAATAAGGAGGAAGGGTGACTAAAAGGATGCCTAAGGTCCCAGGGTTTCCTGTCACAGCTGAGCCCCCACCCCACCCCCCCACTTCTAATTCTGAAGAAGCTGATCCTTTCTAAGCTTATAGAGGTGTGTTCTGTAAGTGACGGCCAGGCCCCATGGTTCAGTCTTTTCAAAGCCTCAGTAAAAATCTTATCTACAACTTCCCTTAGCCCAGGCACGCTGGGGCTAAAGTTGGAGCCCATTTCACACAAGCCAGAACTAGCTCAACAGAACAGAGAAAAGAAAGGAATGTGGGGACATGTCTTTTCCACATTTAAGGCATTCCGTTCTAGGGCAAGTTACAACCTAAATGAGAGCAGATAAAATCTATAAGAACCCAGAGTAAAAAGAATAAGGCCTCAAAAAGACCTGATTTGCCTTGAGAAAGGGCTGGATTTAATAAAATATGGAACCCAACTTCTGGTTGTGATCACCTAAAGACAAGCATGTTAAACAGAGACTTAAAAGTCAAGATTTGAGGCAAGAATATACAATGGGGAAAGGACAGTCTCCTTAATAAATGGGAAAACAGGACAGCCACATACAAAAGAATGAAATTAGATTACTATCTTACACCATGCACAAAAATGAACTCAAAATGAATTAAAGACTTGAATGTACGACCTAAAACCGTAAAACTCCTAGAAGAAAACATAGTTGGTAGGTTCCTTGACATTGGTCTTGGCGATGATTTCTTGGATCTGACTTCAAAAGAAAGGGCAACAAAGGCAAAAATAAACAAGCAGGGCTACATCAAACTAAAAAGCTTCTGTGCAGCAAAGGAAACCATCAACAAAACGAAAAGAAAATCTACTGAATGGAAGAAAATATTTGCAAAACAGATACCCCAGGGTAATATTCAAAATACATAAAGAACTTCCTTGTCTGGCTGGCTCAGTCAATAGAGCATGCAACTCTTGATCTCAGGGTCGTGAGTCTGCACCCCATGTAGGGTTTAGAGACTACTTAAAAAAGCTTAAAAAAAAAAAAACCCTCACACAACTCATGAACAACAACAAAATCCTAATAATCGGATTTAAAAATGGGCCGAGAATCCGAATAGACATTTTTCCAAAGAAGACATACAGATGGCTGACACATGAAAAGATGTTCAACATTACTAATCACCACAGAAATGCAAATCAAAACCACACTGAGATACCATCTCACCCCTGTTAGAATGGCTAGTATCAAAAAGACAAGAAATAACAAGTGTTGGCAAAGAGGTGGAGTAAAAGGAACCCTTGTGCAAGGTTGGAATGTATGTTAATGGAGCTACTATGTAAATAGTGGAAAACCTATGGAGGTTCCTCAAAATATTAAAAATAGAATGACCATATGATCCAGCAATTCCACTTCTACGTATTTATCCAAAGAAAATGAAAACACTAATTCCAAAAAAATATATGCATCCCCATGGTCATTGCAGCATTATTTACAATAGTCAAGCTATGGAAACATCCTACATGTCCACTAAGAGACGCATGGATAAAGGAGATGTGGTGCACATATACAATGGGAGACTGAGCCATAAAAAAGAGTGAGGTCTTGCCATTTGCAACAAAGATGGACTTTGAATATATTATGCTAAGTGAAACAAGTCAAAGACAAATATATGATTTTACTTACATCTAAATCTAAAAAACAAATGAACAAACAAAACTAAGAGATACAGAGAACAGACTGGTAGTTAACAGAAGTGAGCGGGGTTTGGGGTTAGGCAAAATGGATAAAGGAGGTCAAGAGGTATAAACTTCCAGTTATAAAATAAATAAGGCATGGGAATCCAATTAGTTTACAGCATGGTGAGTATAATCAATAATATTGTATTGCGTATTTGAAAGTTGCTAAAAGAGTAAATCTTAAAAGTTCTCATCACAAGAAAAAACTACTTTGTAACTTGGTATGGTGACAGATGGTAACTAGACTCATTGTGGTGATCATTTCACAGGATATACAAATATCAAATCATTATGCTGTACACCTGAAACTAATGTTATATGTTAATTATACCTCAATAAAAAAAAAGTCCATATTCATTCCCGCTAAGTCAGAGGATGCAGAAAAAATAGTGCTTTGTGACTCTGCTTACTTTCAACAAAAACGCAGAGGAGGAAGAAATTACAATGTAACACTTGTACCTCTGGAAATACAAGAATATGCATGGCAGTCATAATGGCATGGAGCTCTCAACGTTTTAAGCCCTGTTTTGGCAATTTGAATTTTCTGCTTGCAATTACCTTTAGAGTACAGAGGTGGCAGAGATAAAGAATGAGCAATTTTGTTGTCTCTTTTGTATGCAAAACAGACCAAAAAAATATAGGGCATGTCACTTCCCCCAGACTCACTACAACTTCAGAATTATGCCTGCCACACACATTCCCTGAAAGTAGCAAAGTTAGTCACAGAATTTTAGACAAGGAAGCCTCAGACTGATTAAGTCTTAAAACTAAACACAAGGGGTGCCTGGGTGGCTCAGTCGTTAAGCGTCTGCCTTCGGCTCAGGTCATGATCCCAGGGTCCTGGGATCGAGTCCAGCTTTGGGCTCCCTGCTTAGCGGGGAGTCTGCTTCTCCCTCTGCCCCTTTCACCCGCTTGTGCTCACTCCTGGGCTCTCTCTCTCACAAAAATAAATAAATCTTAAAGAATATTAAGTATACAAAGGCAAGAGGGAGAAGAAATTAAAGTTAGTGTTCTGTTCTTTGTTTTTTTTTTAAAGGGAGGTGGGGGAGGGACTGAGGGAGAGGGAGAAAATCTCAAGCAGAATCCAAGCCCAGCAGGGAGCCTGACGTGGGGCTGGGTCTCACCACCCTGAGACCATGACCACAGCCAAAATCAAGAGTCAGACGCTTAATCAACTGAGCTACCCAGGCGCCCCACTATTTTATTGTCAAGTAACAGGAAAGTCAGTAGATCTGTAGGAACCACAAGTGAGGAGATCTCTGCACATTAACTGTACGGCCTTCGGATGATCATCGTGGTGAAGCTCAAAAGCAGGTACATGCTTCCAGGGCTGACTGGCATTAGAATCGGGAGTCCAAGCTATGGAGCTGCCTCTAATTGTGTAAACTGAGTCCCTGCCCTTTCCTGGGATGCTGATTCCTCCTCCAAAGAAGTAAAACAAGATGGTTTCCAAGACCCTTTTTACAGTTTAATAGCAAAGGCCCCACAGCTCCCATTCAGGGCAAATACCACCAAAGGGTACAGATAAAGTGGACCGACCCCACAAGCTGCACTCATGGCAAGTGATAAGATCCACAGCTTTAGAGCAGACTCAATTATCAGACTGGGTTATAATGTAATGATGCCACCAAGGGGGGCTTACTGAGGTGTGCAGTGACTCACCTGTACCCTAGAGACCCCAGAACCCTGGGCATTCTTCCTTTGTCCTCATGTTATCTACTATACTCTTACATCTCTCTGCTGCCAGTGAATTTTGGTGGCCAATAATCCCAACTTTTGTAGACTTAGACAATGGCATACCCAAGCTCTATTAAAATTGTGTATAAAGCAGGGGCGCCTGGCTGGCTCAGTGGGTGGGGCATGTGACTCTTGATCTTGAGGTCATGAGTTCAAGCCCCATGTTGGGTATAGAGATTACTTAATATTTTTTTTAATTGTGTATAAAGCAAAAGTAATGAACAGACCTCAAATATAAACATGAGGAATTCTCCTGGGAATAAAATGTGCATGCTTCAGGACAATGATTTAGACATGCATTCTTATTTACTAACAATTGATAACAATATTAACGTCTACCATTTGGGGAAGGCTCATTACAAGACATTCGGTGATAACATGGGAATTAGTGTTAGAAAGCAGGATAATCTCTCTGCACACTCTCAAACCCAAACCAGGTATATTTCGAGTCACTCCCATACCTCCTGAATCTGGAGGTGTTTGACAAAGTAGTGATGACTTAAGGAAGACAGAATAGAAAACAAAGGGGCGCCTGCGTGGCTCAGTCTGTTAAGCAACTGCCTTCAGCTCAGGTCATGATCTTGGGGTCCTGAGATCGAGCCCCATGTCAGGCTCCCTGCTTAGTGGGTAGTCTGCTTCTCCCTCTCCCACTGTGCTCTCTCACTCTCACTTTTGCTCTCTTCTCAATAGAAAATAAACAATGTCATAGTTAAGTTGCCCCAGATCTAGAAAGACAGAAGAACAGAGAAAAAAAAGTAGGAGAGATGGATATGGGGTTAAGCAGATGGCTTCAGTGAAAACTCCTCTGGGAATCTCCTCTTTGGTGGGCCAGGTTCAGTGAGACAGCCCAACAGGTGCCACGTCTTGGAGAGGGTGGCTCTTCACAGCCGTCATCCATGATGTAGGAGGGCTCTGTCCCACATCAATTGAGGGGCGTCAAGGAGTTTTTGTGACTTGAGATCATTGAGACCACAGTTGGTCTGCAGAGTTCCAGCCAGGCCTCCCTCCACTATGTGATGCTACCCTGAGATCAGGAGCTCTCTCTCTGGGAGAGGCTCAGCCAGGACTAAGGCCGCAGTTAACTGGCCCCCAACCAGGTCCCATGAGCTTAGCCTTATTAATCTGGGCTTTGCAAAAAAAAAACTGAGCCAAGCAGTTACAGATCCATTACCTTCTTTCTAACGAAAAATCATAATGCCTTGCCAACACAAATGTAATAACTTGGCCTCTTCTTTCAATTACCCCGACTCTCTTGGAAATGTCTATTTGTGGATAAGGCTTCTGAGTTAACTCAGGGAATTAACCAGAAGTTTAAGAAGGCCCTGTAATTCCTAGGGGCTAGTGAAGAAAGAACACCTCTTTACCAGGAAATATTAACAGAATGGAGTAGGAAGGAGAAAGAGGGAGCAGAAAATTGCCCTTGAAGGTCCAGGATTTCAAAAGGCACAGAATATAGAAACACTAGTTCAATGTGGAGGAAGACGATGGTATCGGAAATAGGTTTTGGAAATCCAAGTACAAGCAATGTCCCAAAGAAATGGCCTCATGTAGACGTTTATAAAGGCCTTAGTTTTTCTCTTGTGCATCCGTAGTCTACTCCCAACTTCCTTCCCCACACTCACATTCCCCTCTCCTGTAGTCGGTAGCTATATGCAGGATCCATTCTGTATGCTAAAATCCAGGAGGCATTTGGGGACTTCAGGAGCTTGGTTATTTTGACACATTTTCAATGACAACTCTCAGTTCCTCTTTGCTGTGTGTAAGAATTTCTTTCTGGAGGGAGCTGGGGCATTATTTTCTCAGGTTTGGCCCTCCCCAGCATGGCCTGCAAACACCGGTCAACATTTACAATGGCTACAGTATACAAAATTGGGATCATTTGTTTAGGAAGCAACTAGGTCAATGATTAGTACCCATGCAGTGACGAAGTATGTGGTTTGGGAAAGAGGTAGAAACAGAAAAGGGGGAGACTGAGCTTCCATCTTCTATTGAATCCGTGTAGAATCAATTTTATCACACTCCCAACACCTTGTTTCCTGTAGAAATTGAAGAAACAATAGGAGAGTGGCATTAGCCTTAAGAGCATGACTTAGGATTTGGTCAAGGATCATGCGCTTGAGGTTCTGCACTCATTTACTATCTCTGTCCCCTCTGAGAAGTTCCTTAAATGAGCATCTGATTCATCCGAAATCTGGAGAAAGCACCTGTTTCTCTAGGTTGTTATGATGGTTCAATGAATCAATACATGTAAAATACTTGCCATAGCCACCCAATAAATCCTCAAAAAGCAACAAATCATAATTAACTAAATCCCTCACTACTGGTCCAATGACAATCTGATTATTGCTTTTGCTCCCCTGTAAAATTTAATTAGAGGTGGAACATGGTGGAAGCAGGGGAGAAGAGGTGGTAGTAAAAGGCAAAACGGTGAACCTAAGTATTTTTGTATTCTAAAATACGAGTTGCTCTTCTCTGCTGTTCAGCAATCCTTTTAAGTTAGCCCTATTATGAAAAGCCCTATCATTTCATCATCAAGTTTGAAATCACCAACGCCCCAAGCTCCCCTTCACTCCCATCCTCCTTCCCATCCGGGCATCTTCTCTCAGAAATGTCCACATTGGGCACAGCTGTCTACTCTATTAGGCAACCCTTACAACACCTCAGAAAAGACACAGGACATAAATGAATAGACACGATTATTTCACATCTTGATGGTCCCTGTCCCCCATCATCTCTTAGAGTCTCTATCAAAACTGAGAGCAGTAAATCTTTGAATAAAGAAAGTCTACCAGCATTTTTTCCAAAGAACAAAATGTACCTATTCATGGTGTCAGCATGGAAGCCTCTAGTTTGAGATGCTCTCATTATTAGGCATGGGTGTGTATACAAACAGAAATTTCCTTTGGAGAACAGAACTGTCAACTTGGAGTAAACGGCTCTTCTTTCAATTGCTCTACCATCCCTGCCAATCCACACCCTCTAAAAGCCTCTCCAACCAGTTGATTGCTTCTCTCCCCTCCTTTGGAAAAGTCCTGATGTATATAACTGCATAAATATGTTAAAACCACTAACCTGAGAAAATAAAATCAAGTAATCTTCCTTAAAGTAGAACTCAAACGTTTTTATGGATAATGAACTTGGCTGCTCAGCCAACTGGATGATTCAGACAATTATAAGAACTAGTTTGAACCTGTAAGAAATTGGTCAGATGGGCATATGCAGACTTCTCAAAAGGTGTCCTCCCTTAGCCTTGGCCAGGATCTGCTATTATGTAAAGCTGAACTCCATTTCATTTATCATCACATTGGATTTTTTTCCGCATTTGATATGTTACCTAATGATTAAAATGAGAAAGCAACAGCATTTATAGTGTTACTCATCTTCTCTTTCTGGATTTAAACCACATTCATTCAATCTTAAAAGTCAAGGCTTTGGGAGGTGGGGGCAGGATAACCTGATGGTTGAGGATTGTGGCTCTGATGTCAGATTGACTGGAGTCCATTCAGAGCTTTAACCCTGACTAGCTGGATAATCTTGACTCACTGGGTAATCTCAGTTTACTTACATGTAAAACAGGTACAGTGCTACCAATCTGGCAAGGCTTTGCATGGATTAAATTAGGTAAGGTCTGGCACATAGCACACATTTAACTAACATGCTAAACATTTGCTGTATTATTTTAGTAACACATTTATTTCAAGATGAAATATTAATATAATTATCTGACAGTATAATTAACAGGGCTTCTCATTTCACATGTTCTCGGGTTCTCAGTAAATAAGTGAGAATTATCTTGATGCTAGACACTTCATCATAGGAAATCTTTTGCTGGTGAACTTGGATTAAGAAGTGCTCTTTTCTACCTCTGGCTCTCCTAGGTTACTCAGGCTTCAAGACCCCTCTTTGCTAACTCCCAGTCAGCACTGCAGCCCTAACCTGGGCACACAGCAGGCTCTGATCAATGTTTTGCATGTTAGGTAGGTGACACATATGAGTTCTAAGCTAAGGACTTTGAGTTCTAAGCTAAGGACTTTAATACAATCTCAAATTCTAAATCTCCATAGAAACACCTTTATGAGGAAGATAAGGTAAGAATCTTTCCTCAGTCTATATGAATTTAAAAAAAATTTAAAGGCCAAATTATTGCAAATGTCAACTAGCTAGGAAAGGCTTTGAGTCTAGATCTGAGTTCAGGCAGGAGATCTGAAAACCTTACAAAGCCATAAACAACATGATTATCTCAAGGAAATGGTTCTCACTTTGAATAAGGAAAAGACAGAGTTCCAGTAGAAGGCTCGAAAGGCCGTACGGAATGATTAGATGAAAGCATGATTAGAGATTATTACAACAAGCATGATTTTGTTGCAATAACCAAGTAGATAATTAAGTTTTTGAGGAATCAATAATGTAATTTCCACTAGAAAAAATTTCCCACCTTTATACAAGAAGAATTTTTGAGATTGCACAGTACTCCTACAAACCACATTAGATACTCCAGTAGTTTAACAAAGAGAAAAAAAAATGACATGGTTTAGTCAGGTATGAAATTTTGCAAAACAAAAAGGAGAATCAAATACAGAAAAAAATGTGGGCTAACATCAACCAAAAGCCAACTGATTAGTTCTTTTTGAGACCAGCTACCCAAACACTGCAGGATTATAGATATTACATTATCAATATATGCTAAAATATAATATAGACCACAACAAGCTTAAAACCTAATGCACTGGGAAGCAAACCTTTACATACTCTGCATAACTCTAATTTTATTTAATTTCTTAAAATCCTGCAACTTCCAAATAAACAATAGTAGCAGAAACAAAAATTCACATGAATGGACCACAATCAAGGCTACCAACAGATCTCATTTAAATAATAACAGCACAGTAATATGGGCTATATCATCGAAAAGCAATAAGTCCATGTAAAAATTGAGAAAACTGATTATATATGTTTATATTATATGTACATAATATTCTCAGCATTAAAGAACAAAAAAAGCAACTCATGGTAAGCTTTTGAAAGAAAGCAATCCTCCCTGAAGATAAAATAATGGGTAATTTGTTGATACTTATGCAGAGTTTAAGTTTGGAATATTCTCATTTAATGGTATGCTTAAAACAAAGCAATCATTTTTTATTCATTCAGTTCTGATCTTTACAGTCTTCTTAACAGTTTTAGAACAGGTGGGAACAGTGACCTGCCTTTTCAACCATTATATCCCCAAGACATGACTAATTTGAAACTGAGCAAATTGCACATAATGGGCCAGGGATTCAAGTTCATGATTTTTAGTAGGCTGTACTCTTGTTTCAGGGCACATGGTCTCCCTCCCCTTCCCCCTTCTACCACCCCTGCCCTGCAGCTGCCTCTCTGCCTCATGAAATCAAAGGGAAATTATTTTTTTATATTTTCTGCAGGTTTATTTTTAAGGAGGATAAAGATAGATAGGCTACATCTTTAAAAATATTTTCTTTTCCTTTAGGGGTTCTTAAATTTTTAAATACATTCTAAATACTAAAGAAGCTAGCCACCTAAGAACCCTTCTCAACACATAAGAAAACAATCAGATGCATGATTTTATAATGGCTCAAAGTTTTTATAGAAGCATGGCATAGTTCAGTGAATTTTTAAATACCCCAAATTCTACCATATAAGATATTGCTTTCTAAAGCCTTTTTACAAAATACCATCAAAGGTTTGCAGTAAAGAGACACTGGCACAAGAAAAACTAACAACCAAAACAAGCAGAAAACAAAACAAAAACCTGGTTCTAAGAAGGCCATTGAGCTAGGGAAGTATTTAAGCTGGCTAAATGAAAACCCAATCCCTCCTATTTGCTTTTTATCTACTGTTTAAAATTTCCCCATCAATTCTAGAATGAAGGCTGCAACCAAATACCAGTCTAAACATCATCTAAAACTCTACCAATGAGGAGAATGAAATTTGGTTAACTGATTTGCCTGGTCACTTTGGGGTGCATGGTTTGTCATGATTGTTTGGGGGTGGTGGTTGGTGGTTGTGTTTTGAAAATATGTGTATGGGGTACTTAAACGCTTACAATCAGGAGCTTTGCCATTCAGATCCTCCCCTTCCTAGGCTGCCATGTTTTCTTTCACAGGGGACAATGATCAAAAAGAAACAGATATTATGGTCAATTCAAAGCGAAGATTTCACTTTCTCACTTGGCCTCTGCAGATGCATTGAAGAAACACTTCACCCCCCTTTCCCCCTCCCCCAACCTGTCTTCCTACTTATCAGTGGAATTGAGCAGTGAAGGAGTCTCTGCTCACTGGGGAGAGTGGAGGAGGAGGTCTCTGAACTTTACTTCAACTTTCCAGCCTACAAACTGCTTCTTCAACCACTGATTCCACTCGCCCACTTTTGTGAAGTTTCAGTCTTTGCTCAGTTTCACCTGCTTTTCATTTTAGGGAAGTCTGGTGGGAAAACGTCCCACTTAACTTTTGTTGATATTTTTTCCCCATATTTGGGTCTTGTACTGTACTCAAGTTCCTAGATTTAACAGAAAAAAAAAAAAAAAACACCTCTCTAAATGGTTGAGATAAAGGCTAAGTCACTATTCCGTGTTTAAAAGTGAACTGTGATCTTTGCGGCCAGAGTGGGGACACAGTCTTGGCAATTGAGGAAGGAAGGAAGGGAGCTAAGCAGTAAACTTACACCATTTCCCCCAAGAAGTGTTACACATAGATGCTTTTCTTTTCCAAGTAAAGTTGGAACTAAAGCAGTTTATCTACTGAGAGGAATCTAGTTACAGGACCTATCACTAACTTTTTGAGATGGTTATCAAGTACAGTCACGGGCCAAATTCTCTGGGAAAAACAACCCTTGGCACCACGTCCTCCAGACAAGCCCCTCTTTGAACATACAACTGTTCTGATCCTACGGCCACGCTAATGTCCAGCGGCTATCACCAGTGCTCTTGCACCTCTCTCCACAGTACCAAGATGCTAGCAATTATGCTAGTTCGTGAAGTGCCCTAAGAAACCTACAACAGTGGATAATGGGCTCTTCAAGGCTAGGCGATCAGCTTCTTAGGAAAAGAAAAAGAAACACACACCAACAAACACCAGGGAACTATGTGTAATGGTTCGCTGCTTGTGCAAAAACCTCAAAGAGGATGAAGGTCAGACAGGGATAATAGGCCAATTTAATTCTGAAAGCACAAGGTGCAAGAAATTTTAATTATGGTCTGCCACTGAAATCACACAAGATCCAATGGCATCTAACTGCAACTGCTCATCAAGGGAGACAAGAGGTGTAATTGTAACCGCTGCATAATCACTGTGAGGGCACAGGGAAGGCTGCCTTCAGCTCCCAGCAGAGAATGTATTAGGAGCCTAGAAAAATCCAATACAGGGAAACATGGAGATTGCACGTAGCCACACAGGGGCTCCTAACAGGAAAGCCAAACCCCGTTGTGTGTGTGTGTGTGTGTGTGTGTGCGCGCGCGCGCGCGCGTGCGTGTGTGTGTTTGAGGGGTGAGAGTTACAGGAATAAAAGATTAAGCTGTTTGGCCCAAATTAAGAATATGAGCTTGGAAAACTCTGAACCCCTTTCTGCTTTGTGGATACATACACAAGAGAGAAAGGCATGATCTCCTCCAGAAATTTCTGCCTCGGTGAAGCTTCACCCACTCTCCTTTGTTTAAAACAATTAGCTTGGATGTTAACAGTGATTTACAGAACCAGAATCCCTTTAATTTGTTGCCGTCAAACCCAAGTCTGGAGACAAAACACCACACACACGGCTCGAGGTGCCCAAGCCTGTGCAGCTCGCACGCCCGCGCCGCGCGGACTCTCGCAAAGGGACCGGCAGAGAAAGCCCCTCCGTGGACTCTCCAGTCCGCAAAGTTTCACAGATCCGTGAAGAAAGCAAAAGCACCCATCCGCGCCTGTCGCAGAGTTGGCGCTGAAGTTTGTACCGGGATGTCCTAAATCTCGAGGGGTCAGGGGACGCGAGTGTGCGGCCAGGCTAGAGGATGGATGGAGATGGAGAGACAGCAAGAGGGAGTTTTTACGAGTGGAAGATCCGTGAGACCATCTTCTTCACCCGGAAGCCTGTATGGCTCCCAGAGGTCCCGGAGGTGCTCGCCAGGGGAGGCGCCGTCGCCGGGGGCCGGAGGGCTGTCACCTGCGGGGAGCCGCGGCGGGGGCGGGAGGCGCTCTGTTAGGCGCCGGGGGAGGACTGGGGGGGGGGGCGCTTCAGAATCACCAGCTATCGGGGCTCTGAGAAGTGGGGGAGGGGACATTCGCGAGAGGGCAGGAGGCCAAGAGCAACACCTTTCGGATACGCTTTTCCCCTCCTACCTCTCCAACTTCCCGCAGCGCCAGCCAAGGACTTTCTCCCACCGCACCCTAGCGCATCCCGTCTCCGGGCCCACCTCTCAGACCCTTCCGCTGGCGCGGCGCGGGGTGGGGGACGCGGCCAGGAAGCAGCCGGCGCGAAGGTCGGAACCCCAAACGCAAACTCTCACCCCCGAGCCGAGACGACCAAATGCGTTTTATACCGGCAACGATCACAGCCCCGTACCAGGGCTCCCGGGTTAGCGCCGGGCGCAGTTCCCTGACTCTTCTGTTGTTCCCAATAAAGTCGATTACGTTGCCCTCCGGGAGCTGATTGGGAGAGAACGGAGAGGAAAAGGGGGGAACGCGGGAAAAAGCGGGGGGAGCAGCAATCAACTTTGTAACCCAGCGCTTCCTCGCGCGATCCGTCGCCATGCTTAAGATTCCCACCCCCGCCACCCCCCTCCTTCCTTTCAAGTGGATACTGAAACTAGGCCAAAACTTTTTCCCCTCCTTTTCTCTTAGCCACTAGACTGGATTGTGCCCCACGGAGCCCCATGGAGCTCTGCTTTCTTAAGCACAATAGCCGGACTAATTAGATCATAGAAGCAAGGCAGTGATACTGTAACAAGTAGCCCGAGAGGCAAAGAGGGAAGGGGCCCGAAAAGAGAGAAAGGGGGAAAAGTTTGCGGCTCTCGCACTTACCAATCAAGCCTCCCACCAGAAAGGCGATGATTTGGAACACGAGCAGAATCCCACCAACAATGCACAGCTTCTTGGTGCTCATGTTTTCTATAATTGCCCCAGCCATTTTTGCGCCCCCCTTTTTCTTTCCTCCTTGAAATAAATGTTTTTAGGGTGTGCTTTTTGCCCTCTCTCCTCTCACGCTCCCTCCTCCCTCGCCTCCTTTCTGGGCACTGCAAAACTTCAGGGGTGTGGGAGCGCGGCGAGGATGGGACCGGGACGCAAGGCGCCCGCACGGATTCCCCCGGCGCAGCCGGCTCGGGCTCCCCCAATGCCCGGAGCTGTGATTGTGGCCGCTCCGCCGCCTGTGGACGCTTAAAGGAGCAGGGAAGCGGATCACATGACGCCGCCTCCCTCCCTCCCTTTCTTCCTCCCTCCCTCTCGCGCTTCCTCCCTCCCTCCCTCCCTCCCTCTTTTCCTCTCCCCCTTGCCCGCCTGTGCGGGGCTTCGAGCTCCGGAGGGTGCTGGCGTCCCGCTCCCGGGTCCGGCTGGAGGTCTGTCCCGCCCGGGGCTGGTGTCGTTTGGGGGTTGATGCTGTTGTTAAGGGGGTTTCCCCCACCCCGCCTCTCACACGTTTCCTTTTCTGGTGCGAGATTTAAATCACCCACGGACGGCTTTGCAGACCTTTAACTTACGCGTTGACTTTAGGAAATGGGCCCCACCCGCAACTGCCAGAACTCTTTAGGAAAGAGGAGAATTTTTTAAAGGGACCTAAAGATGCTTAAGTCAGAGAACAGAGATGCAGAATAAAGTCTTCGGCTTCCTTTGACCTGACCCCAGCCTCAGTTACTGGGCATATACCCAGCTAAATCCCCCCACTGCACCCCTGAAGGAACCCTGTGCTCCAGCCAAATCAGACAACTGTTGATTACCACATTATCCCGCACTCCAGGGTTTTCCAGAGCCTTGATCCTGGCTCTTAAATACATGTATTCTACTCCATCGGAGTTTTAAACCTCATTTAAAAACAAGCTTGTCTGAAAAGGCTTTCTAATTTTCCAAATCTCCCCCGTGTAATATTTCCTTGAACCCAACCCCTACAACTCCTGTGTTTACATTCTTAGTTCCTATTGTAAGAACTTGTGTGTACACGTTTGTCTCCACCACAGGGCTGTAAACTCCTGGGGGATAGGGACCGAGTTTTATTCATCTTTGTACCCACCCTCCCCCACCCCCGTGGTTCCTAACAAAGTTCTAGCTCTAGTAGATCCTCCAAAAACTTTTGTGGAATGAATAAATAAACAAATGTGAGAGCAAGCCCACGTTTTGCATTTCAAGAACTTGAAAGAGACCTTATTTGATTCAGATGGTACACATATTTAGTTGCAATGTTTGCTGTCTCTTTGTGAGGATATATTTCTATTTACACTTAACTTCTAGGGGGAAAGGAGGGTGGGACTCTTAAGAGAGTTCCTGTTCTATCAAGCCTAAATTCCTGGGCCTGGTTTTTCCATGTTCCATAAACTGGTCACTTGGCCAGCACAACTCACGTTGCCCAAATAGACCCTTGGTTTGGTCACCCCCCCCCCAGAACAAGGTTTGCCACCCCTTAGACACCTGGTTTCTTGCCCCTCCCCTCTATCTACACCCTTTTCGTCCCAAGGGAATACCACAAGTCCCCTGTCTTCTGCTCGATTTCCGAGCTTGCATTGCCCTTATGGAAGATGCCATGCAGGTTACCCTTAACAAAAGTATTCATTTCTAGTCTCCAACTAGACTAGACACTCTTTAGGACCATACCAAACTTTATATATATGAAAATCCATCTCCTTGGAGTCGAACAGTTCTTTAGAGTTCTGGGGATATAGTTGCTATTTATTCATTCTTTCCTTCAACCCTTTAACCAGCAGGGCTCACATATTGAGCCCTTAACCTGTTCCAGGCTTTCTGTTCTAAGCCCTTGAGGATACCAGGATGTGTGTGTTTTCTTTTAAAGACTTTATTTATTTATTTGTCAGAGAGAGAGAGAGAGAGCACAAGCAGGGGAAGCTGCAGGCAGAGGGAGAAGCAGATTCCCTGCTGAGCAAGGAGCCCCAGGAAGGTAGTCGCTTAACCGACTGAGCCACCCAGGTCTCCGGAGGATACCAGGATGTGAAGACAGTTGACAGTCCTGGAGGAGCCCTAGTCCCGCTGTTATTCACTGAATATTAACAACCTTTACTTCGGAGAACATCAGATCAGATAGAAGAAGCAGACAGAATTGCTGTCAACAGTAGTGGTCAGAAGCGTTTGGTACCCAAACACAGATAGACGAGTATGGCTCTTTGCCTTCCTTCTTTAACTTTTCAGAGGCTTACATCATTTTTGTTTCCCCTGACAGGAGTAGGTTCCAGGGCATCAATAACAGACGTAGGAATGCCCTTCTCACCTCTGTTGCTAGTTAACTCCACGTTCTGTGTTCTCATCTCAGCAAGCTGCCAACTTCCACACATTTGAATAATAATGATGCCTTTGGGTTAGAATTTCTTTTTAATACCAAGGAATTTTTTTTAAATTAAGGTTGATAGGATTCAATATCAAGATTTACTCTCCATTTGATACTATGGTTCACTATTTAAGAAGAAAGACATGGGAGGCACCTGGGGGGCTCAGTCGGTTAAGCATCTGCCTTCAGCTCAGGGCATGATTTCAGGGTCCTGGGATCAGAAAGGCTGAGTAGGGCTCACTGCTCAGCGCTCAGCGAGGAGTCTGTTTCTCCCTCCCCACTGCTCATGCATGCTCTCTCTTGCTCCCTCTCTCTCTCTCAAATAAATAATGAATAAAATCTTTTTTAAAAAAAGAAGAAAAATGGTGTTTTATGCACTTCAAATATGAACTGAATCCACAAGAATGTGTTTAGTAGTCCCCCCCCATCCACGGGTTAGTTTTCTGTGGTTTCACTTAACCTGTAGTCAACTGAGGTCTGATGGTCTGAAAGCAGGTGATCCTCCGGACCTATTGCCAGAAGGTCAATGAGTAGCCTAATGCTATGACATAATGCCTTTGTCATTCACCTCACTTCATTTCATCATGTAGGCATTTTATCATCTCCCATCATCACAAGAAGGCTGAGAACAGTACAATAAGATATTTTGAGAGAGTACATTCACATAGCTCTAATTACACTATATTATTATAATTGCTCAATTCTCTTATTAGTTATTGTTGTTAATCTCTTATTGTACCTAACTTTATCATAGGTATACATATGGAAAAAACACTGTGTATATAGGGTTTGGTATTATCTGAGACTTCAGGCATCCACTGTGGGTCTTGGAACATACATCTCACAGATAAGAAGGACTACTGTATTTATTTAACATTAATGAGCTCCTCAACTCATTTTTCTATCAACTGTTACAACACACTCTACTCACTCAGCTCCCAAATGCATCTCTTCAGAGTAACTGGCCTCACTTCTTTGGTTCTAGTTTACCCATCTGGAAATGAGAGGCTTGGAATAAAATACTGGTTCCCCACAAAGGTGGTCCCCCCCTTTTTTTAAAGGGCACTTAATTAAAAAGAGCTATATATAATTTTTTTTGAGAGAGAGAGAGAGCACATGGGGGGAGCAGAGGGAGAGAGAGAATCTTAAGCAGTTTCCATGCCAGTGCAGGCTCCACAGGGCTCAACACAGGGCTCCTCATGGGGCTCCACATGAGGCTTGAGGTGGGACTCACCATGGGGCTCCATGCAGGGCTCCACCTCACAACCCTGAGATCATGACCTGAGCCGAAATCAAGAGTCAGATGCTTAACCAACTGAGCCACCCAGGAGACTTTTAAAAAGAGATAATTCTAATTGCTAATCAATGCTTCTAACTTGCATGCTATGACCAATATTGCCAAACTGAATGTGGGACAGACACTTTCAGTATTCATCACCATGAGTTGCTTTAAGAAAAATTTACCATTTCTATTATATCTTTTTAAAAATTAAAAGTGACTGTCAGATCCTTAGTTCTCAAGGGAATAACAGAGACAAGTAGCAAAGAGCATGAGTGAGTTGTCCAGTTTTGGAATGGAGCCTGGACCCCAGCTCTGCCCCTCACTTGCTGTATGTCACTGTGAGCCACTCCATTCACCCAGCACTCTGAAGCTCAGCTCTCTCATCTGTAAAATGGAGATAATGACAATATCTGCTTCATGGTAATCTTGCAAGAGATGATGATAATGATGATTATATTTAAGAATCCTTAAGGGAAATCAATAACCTTGCATTAAAAACTAGTAAAACTAATCATTAATTGGCTCTTCCTCAGCTCTAAAATTTTATCATGTTGTAATTATTTTTTGAAGTATATTTCAGGAGCAGTCGGGGTGATTAACTACTTGACAAGGGCACTAGTAAGGCCAACATCTAGTATGGGATTCTGAGCAACACTCAGTGAACTTGAAACCTAGAAATAGTCTATTCTAAAAAATGCTTCTGATCATCAATAAAGCACTTGTCATGGGTCCTTAGATAGACTGTCCCAGAGACTAGATAATCTAAGAGGGCAATCCAACTCTTCCAACAGCATTTGATCATTCCAACTCCATTTCACTAGACTTTTAAGTTGAAGATCCTGATTTACCCATCGTTTTTATTTGAAGGGTTTGTCTTATGGAAGATCATATTGATGTTCAGTGCATATTTATGGAATGGATGGATGGGTAAATGAATAAGTGAAGGTAAATTAACTGCAACCACCCCCACCCCCCCGACACACTCCAGTTCCTATATAGCATATACTGACTAAATGCCTGTCTGGTATATATACCCTGGGCTGCCGTTGGCACATATATCTATATATGTGCTGTATTGTCACCCTGGTTTGCAAGCTGCTTAAAAACAAGGAAAGTGTGACCTGAACCTCTGTCTCTCTCAGAGCCCCAGCACTGCACCTTGCACAGAGGAGGGCTCAGTTCCTGGAGCTGAGATGGCCCAGGTCTGGAAGCCAAGGGCAGCATTCCATTATTGTCACTGAAATAAAGGTAATGCAGAGATCTAAAAGAATTGCATCTACCTCCTCAAACACCTAATTTACTTCCCAGAGGGACCTAACAGGAGTAATAATCCCACTCTGAGTCTTCTCATTCTCATAAGTAGCTTTTACCCATAAATGGCATCCCAGTGCTCTTCTGTTGTTATTTTCTTATAGTCAGTGCCTGTGAATGTGAGCAGGCACTTTGGGTTCATACCCTTATTATTCAGCGGCACTTTTCACTCAATAGACATACATGAATATATATATTCACAGCTTCTTTTGAAATCCTTTTCTTTTCCTTTTTTTTTTCAGAACCATCCTTCCCTTCTTTCTCTCTGAGCCCCATTGTCTCATTTTGTATGTAAATACAAGAGCTTTTCTTGCACCTCCTTTCACACACTACCCTTGAGTACGAACTATTCAGAATCCAGGGCTTGGAATATCAGTACTTTAACCTGATCTTTTTTTATGACATTGTTTAATGAATACCCCACCACTCCCTCCTTTTCTACACATCAGCACCCTCGTGTGTGGGTCTCCTTTACCCCTTTTCTTTGACACTCCACATACATTTCAGACATGAGGCTTACTCAGTCACAGCTTTAAATCTTACTACTTGTGTAAATAAACAAGACAATTACCTTTTTGAGGCTTACTTTTCTAATTCCTTTAAAAAAAGATTATAATAGCAGCTTCATAAGTTGTGGTGAGCATTAAACAAATGTTACAAAGCACCTGACTTACTTTTCTAATTTCTTAAAAAAAAAAAAAAAAGATGCTGGGGTGCCTGGGTGGCTCAGTTGCTTTAAGTGTCTGCTTTCGGCTCAGGTCATGATCTCAGGGTCCTGGGATCGAGCCTCACATTGGCCTCCCTGCTCAGCAGGGAGTCTGCTTCTCTCTCTCTCCCTCTGCCCCTCCCCTCACTGGTGCTCTCTCTCTTAAATAAATAAATAAATAAATAAATAAATAAATAAATAAATAATAAATAAAATCTTCAAAAAATTTTTTTTAATTTAAAAAAATTTTTAAAAGATGCTGATAGCAACTTCATAGGTCATGGCAAGCATTAGACAAATGTTACAAAGCACCTAGCACATAGCCTGACACAGAGTGGGCATTGAACAAATATTTTGCATGTTATAAAGGAGGAGGTTTCTGTTCTCAAAGAGAAGAGAGAGAGAGAGAAAAGAACTATGAAACCCCTAATTATTATCTCTTATGAAATTGCTTTTTGAACCCAGGCAACTTGGAAGGGGAAGATAAAAAAAAAACTTTATAGGTTTCCAGAGGCTTCTGGTGGGAGGCAGCTGACAACTTGAAGGAGCCAGCCAGGCCCCTGTTGTTTCCCAGGCTTGAAAGAGGCTGCTGCAGAGGGCTGGATGCTCCAATGCTTCAACCTCCAAGATCACATGTGCTTGATTCCTGGAGCCAAGGCAGGACGAGGTCTTTTTCTCTTTGCCAGTTTCCACGGTGTAAGATTTATGGGGTCTGTGCAGACTGCTTCTGCTCCCACCCCTTGCCCTCATGACTGTGCTCCCTTCCCATTTCACCATGGACTTAGTCATGCTCACCAGCACCTCTCCATCTGCTTTTTCCCATGGAGAGTGGCGGTGGGAGGAGAGCCTGGACAGGCCAAGACACACCTTCTTGGACAATGATCCGGTGATGTGTGGACAGCACTCAGCGTGATGGCACAGAGTTGGTGCACAAAGTTCATTAAATGAATGAATGGTTATGGTCTCTGGCTATCCAGGGGTTCAGGAAGGCCCCCCACAGATGGTCAATGGCAGGAAGAAGGACTCAGACTTAACCTCAGCCCAAGTACTCTGCTACATGCTTTATATATCTTATCGCCATTAATCCACACAACAATCCTATGAGGTAGGTACTATTTTTATCATTTTATTTGATTGTTTTTTTTAAAGATTTATTTATTTGAGAGAGAGAGCATGGGGCAGGGGAGGAGCAGAGGGAGAGGCAGAGGGAATCCCAAGCAGACTCCACACTGAGCACAGAGCCCCACACGGGGCTCGATCCCATGACCCTGACAGGATGACCCCAGCAGAAACCAAGAGTGCAACACTCAACTGACTGCATCACCTAGGCACCCCTATTTTTACTATTTTAAAAAGAGGAAAGCTGCTTCAGAGAAGTTACAGAATATTCCCTTGGCCACATTGCTACTACACTGGGAAACTGAGATTCTAAGGGAGCTGCAACACACCATTCATTCTTTCAATCACCAAACACGTATTGAGCTCCATGAGTGCCAGAAACTGGTCTAAACGCTGGGGAAGAGCAGTGGGCCCAACAGAGGCCCTGCCCTCATGCAGCCCACATTAGGAAGCCCACTTCAGAGCCTTGCTTCTTATTTCCTTTATATCAGCTATGCCCTTTCAACTCACCAAAAGGAAGAAACCTAGGAGAAATCAAGTCCTTGGTGTGCAGATGGGCTTCACACCAGGTTTCCCTCAGGAGACATTCATTCAGAAACCCCCTTTTCCTGCCAGTTCTGAGACAGGTTTTGTTTTTTTTTTGTTTTTTTTTAACTTTTTTTTTTTTTAAGATTTTATTTATTTATTTGAGAGATAGAGAATGAGAGATAGAGAGCATGAGAGGGAAGAGGGTCAGAGGGAGAAGCAGACTCCCCGCTGAGCAGGGAGCCCGATGTGGGACTCGATCCCGGGACTCCAGGATCATGACCTGAGCCGAAGGCAGTCGCTTAACCAACTGAGCCACCCAGGCGCCCCTGAGACAGGTTTTTTTTTTTTTTTTTTTTTTTTTTTGTTTTTTGCTGTTCCTTTGTTCATACATTCAGCCCTGTTTTCTTCCTCATCACTTCACTCCCACTCAGATCAAACTCCCTCCAATTAAGCCTTAAATCTTTGCAATTCATTCTTTGGTAGTATTTGCCATTAGGGCTTTTCCAAACTGAGGATCAATTTTCAACTCAAATGACTCATGAAAGTAATTAAGCATAATTTCAGTGTTTTGAGGACATTCTTGAAGAATACATGCTAGCAAAAGACATACATGTTAGCAGAAGATTCAGTGTACAAAATTAGTTTTGGCCTAGCTAACCTGCAAATTGATTCCTAAAATACTTTGTTTGGTTCTTTATTTTGTTATCATGCTGTGAATCCCTAATAAAGACCCTCTTTACTGAAGATTTCAAGTTGCTTGATCAATATTACTCAACTTCATGTAAAAATTTATGAGGGTAAAAATTCCCAATTTCTGATATATGTCCTTACTTCTCTAAGAAATCTGAAGCCTGAATGACTTGACAATGTTTTCTTTCATAAATATTTATTACATGTTTCCCATATGCCAGGTATCTGGCAAGTGATAGGATACAAATACAAAAAAGACAGATATGCTCTCTCTTTCACAAAATTTATAATCTCGGATATGTAAAAGCATGATGCAGTAGCTCTATTTGCCAAGACGGTAAGTCCTGAAGAATCACTGGTGTGAGAGGCATGTAAGAGACCTCAGATGGAGAAAGTGAAAGGCAGGAGGTGCTGTCCTGGGTTTGGGGAGCAAGGTCCTCCCCATTCTGGAGTCAGCATCGTGTGGCAGGGAAGAGCATGGGCTCGGGTCTGGGGTCTGAATCCTGGCTTTTGCACTTACTAGTTGTGTGCCTACGCTAGTTAGGGTAATTTTTGTCACTCTGTGCCCTCATCTGTAAAGTAGGAATAATAATAAAACTCTCCCCCAGGGCACCTGGCTGGCTCAGTTGGTAGAGCGTGCGACTCTTGGTCTCAGGGTGGTGAGTTCAAGCCCCACATTGGGTGTAGAGCTTACTTAAAAAATATAAAAATAAATTTTAAAAAATTAAATACTCTTCCCATATATGATTGTTATAAAGATTAAATGGGATATTTTGTGTCAAGTATTTAAAACAGGGCCTGAAACATAAATTCAATGAGTTTGCTTTAAAAAAGGTATGTTTTCAAGCGCCTGGGTGGCTCAGTTGGTTCAGCGACTGCCTTCAGCTCAGATCATGATCCTGGAGTCCGGGGATGGAGTCCCGCATCAGGCTCCCTGCTCAGCGAGGAGCCTGCTTCTCCCTCTAACCCTCCCCCCTCTCGTGTGCGCGTGCTCTCTCTCTCTCTCTCATTCTTGCTCTCTCAAATAAATAAATAAATCTTAAAAAAAAGGTATGTTTTCCCCTCTTCTGCCACTCCCATGATGCTAAATTCCCCTCAATCTCAGTTTCCTATAATCCTGTTGACAACTCTCTCTCACTGAACAACCCTGCTGTCAGTTGGAAAGATTGGGATAGTCAGTCTTCAGGACTGCCTGATGAAACAATCTTTCAAGTATCACACATACTTTGAGATACTTTGTGATTCTCTTGTCTCATAAGCAGATACAATATCTACCTTGGGTGAAGGCTCATACAGCTATGTCTGTTATGTCCCTTTATACATGCTACCCCAGACCTACCTACCAGATCTACTCCAGTAGATCACAAAATTTTTTTGTAAAGATTTTATTTATTTATTTGAAAGAGAGAGAGGGAGAACACCGAAGGAGAAGCAGACTCCCCACTGAGCAGGGAGCCCAACGCAGGGCTTGATCCCCACGACCCTGAGATTATAACCTGAGCCAAAGGCAGACGCTTAACCGACTGGGCCACCCACGTGCACCAGATCACAGAATTTTTAAGATAAAAAGACTGTCTTATTCAGAAATCCTTTTATTTAATTCTAGTGGAATCCTAGGCTTTGTAGCAATTCTCTCAGAGCTTTGCTACTTCCAGATTTTTGCCTCTTCACCTCCTTCTCAAAACAGATGCTCCATTTTACTGGGGAGGTCAGGAGAAGGAGCCACCAAGTATAAACTCTATCAGCCTCCAAACTGATGAATGTTTTCCTGTGCCTAATCTTCAAGGAAACAATGAACCACCTCTTGGGCAAAGCATCCACCTTTACTTAAGCACATCTACCTGTACTTATGCTTAGACCTATTTTAGAGAGTTGCCCAGCATAGCCTAAAAGGTAAGAGCACATGTTTTGTTTAATGAGTTAGCACATGAAAAGTACTTACTAGATAAAGTCCTTAGCACATGGTAGACACTCAGTAAATGTTAGCTTCTGTTATTAATTTTCTTCCATCACCTTCTACAACTTACTTCTTTAATGACCTTCTTTCGTAACTTTCCTCAATCTTCCAAATCTTCTCCACCCTAAAAAATATGGGTGAAATGAAAAAATTCTGAACCCTGCATTCTCCTTACTTCATAATCTTCACTGGCATCTTTCCTTTAATTGTAAATCGAACTTCTGAAAAGACAGTTCATGTTTGCTGGCTTTATAATCTCACTTCCCATTCCCTCCTTGACCCCCTGCAGACAATTTAGATTCTAGACCCAACATTCCATTCACTGCTCTGACAATGATCACCAATGACCTCTTTGGTGTCCATTCTACTTCATATCTCCGAAACTTAACACTTATCCTTTTGAAAAAAAAAAATCTCTCCTCACCTCCTCAGCTTCAATAACTCTGTTCTCTCGGTTCTCCTTCTTCTCTAACGTCCCCTTCTCTCTCTCATTGGCTGTTTCTTCTGCCCACTTCCTGAACATTAATATTCCTAACTATTCTCTCCTTAACCTCACCTCTTCCCATAGTGTCTAGAGCAAATCTGTATCTTCAGCTCTGACCTTTTGCCCGAACTTTAGACTCACAGAGCCAATCACTTCCTAGACATCTCTGCCTAGACACACTACATGCACATCCAAATCAACCAAATGCCTTTGCTGTCTTAGTTAATGGCCCAACTCTCCAACCAGTCATCTAAGTTACATACCTCAAGGCCATCCTTGATTCATTACCCACATACCCAATCAGTTATCCAGACCAGATTCTACCTCCCTTATACAGGAGCTAGCCTCTCCTCCCCACCCCCCACCCCCACCTCTCTGCAAGTCCAGAGCCTCATCATCTTCCCAACTTGGACTACCGAAGACCTTCCCTATCAAATCTCCAATCTCTAGTTTCTTACTATAGATAATCCAGTCTGCATACGGTTTCCAAAGTGTGATCATTATAAAATACAGATCTGTTTTCCTCACTTTCTGAATATAACTCTGCAATATCTTCTCATTGCCTACAATAAAACCTACAAATAAAGCCCATATCTAGTAAAATCTCACTGAGTACTCTAAGATCTAACTACTTTGGATTATCTCTTATTCCCAGACTCACCAAGACATTTCTTTGTACATTATTGTGTATAATTCACACTCTAGCTCATATCTTTCTCCTTATAACATATTCACTGAGATAGACCAGTTGACCCTAAGGTGGTGTCATCAAGCTATGATTCCGTGATATTCCTCTTCTTATATAACCTATTTCAAAGTACTGGCTATCCTGAGACCCACATGGAAACCAAGAAATCATCCTAGACTTCTCTCTTATAAATGTAATCAACAGATACTGAGAATATCATCTGCCAAGTCACATAAATAATACATTATCATAATAATGCCAAACACTTATATTTACAATGTAATGAGCACTGTTTGAAATGAGATGGATGGATGGATAGAATATTTAAGTATATAACACTTAGAACTAAAATAGTATAATAAAAGTATGTACCTCAAAAGGTTGTAGTGAGGATGAAAGTCTTAAGTGTACTCTTGTATATATCACTTAGAACGTTTTATCCTCACTGCAGTTGAGATATGTGCTATTATTCCATTTTAGACATGGAGGAAACTTTGCTTTAGATAGGATTAGTAATTTACTCAAGATCACGCAGCTAATAAACACCGGAGCTGGGCTTTGAACCCAATCAATGGGTAACACAACAGTTACTCTCTCTGCCTTTGGTTCATACAACAGTCATAGTAACATCCCTCAGGTTTTCTACGTACCAGGCGCTGCTCTGAATATATTACATGTATTTCTTCATCCCAATCCTCACAACACGTTCTGTGAGGCAGGTACTATTTCTCTCCTTGATTACCTATGCAAATACACTTGGCTTAAAGAAACTCAGGTAAAAATTCAAACTGGAAACCCGGAAAAATCTGGAAGTGAATACTCACTTCAAAAAGCATGCATTTACTCTTCTAAAAGCCTCGTTTCAGAATGCCTTCGCATTTTAGATTTCTCAGATCATTAACAACAGGTAACTTTCCAGTATGAAAGTAAGGATCTCTTTACTCATTCAATCTTCCATCCACTCAGCAAACCTTTATTGAATGCCTACTGTATGCAAGACAATAAATACTTCAAAAAAATGTTTCTTCTCTCAAGAAAATAAAAATCTAGAAAACAGAAAAGGACAATGAAGCTAACAAATACAATGAAGTGTGACAGGTAAGATTGCAGGGAGGTTGAGAGAACAGATTCAAGAGCTAGACAGACTTTGTTCAAAGCCTGGTTTTGCCACTTACTTCCTATGTGACTTTAGGAAATTCATTTTAAACTATTTGCGCTTCTTTTTCATAGTATCTCCATCATATGATCACCATAAAGGCTTTCAGTTTTAATGTACATAAAGAAATTTGATCCATGCTTCAAACAAGGTAACACTTAGGGCAGCAACAGTGGATAGTAGTAGCAGTAGGTTGAGTGGTATTGCCACATGAGGGTACACTGGCATCGGAAAGCTTGAAAAAGAGAGACTGATTTTTTATATTAGGGAAAAATACAACTCTAGATGAGTTTTCGAAGACGAGTAGGGTATTCTCCAGGTAGACAAAACGGAAAATATAGATGGGGAAGGTTAAAATCAAGGAACAGTAACTTCTAAAGCTGTTACACCCGGCTGAAGGAGTGGTCCGTCCGTGTGTCTTCAGCAGGCTGCTTTGGAGACCTATGGCCTTGGGAGATAGGAACATAACAAGGGTGGAGAAGTAATGTTCTTATTATGATTATAGATCTTTAAAAGCTATCATTTGAAACCATGTTTATTACTAGATGGAGAATAATAACACCTTCTCCTATGTTTGTATAGCACCAATTCTGAACAATTTTAAGATAATATCTCAGTAATCTTCACAACCTTGGAGGTCTGTCCAATTATAATTATCACCATTTTTCATATGGGAAAGCAGAAGTACAAGGAGAGGAAGGCAGAAATCCAGGGTTGCTGCTCACCAAAGTGTCCAAAATAACAAGATCATACTAACTTCACACCTTCCCACCATTTCTCTCCTTGTTGTGGAAACATAGAGCAAAGGCTGTAGCTTGGAGAGGCTAGGGTGGGGTTAAAAAACAATCAGAAATAGTGATGAGCCATGCAGAAAATGTTGGATGAACTGTGAGACAGGTTTGTGATGACAAGTAGGATGTGTTGGGGATAAGATGGATTGATTGGCAGAAGGAAACTTTGATTTTTTAGATTGCTGCACATGTAACTTACATACAATAAACTACATAAATCATACATGTATACATTGATGAATGTATGCAAATGAATACTATCTTTGTTTGCTACAGATGTCATCACAAAATACACAGAACAGACTGGGTAGCTTATGCAATAGAAATTTATTTACTCACAGTTCTGGAGGCTGGAAGTACAACATCAAGGGGCTCACAGGGTTGAAGTCCTCTGAGGCCTCTCTCCTGGCCTCTGTCTTACTGCCTCTTCACATGGTCTTTGTTTCATGTGCTTGGTGTCTTCTCCTCTTCCTATAAGGACATCCATCATATTGGATTAGGGCCCCTTCCTGATGGTCTCTTTTAACTTAATCAACCCTGTAAAGACCTTATCTACATATACAGTTACATTCTGAGGTACGGGGGGTTTGGACTTCGACATATGAAATTGGGTGGGGCACATAATTCAGCCATAACAAATACATATATTAGATACAAAAACACCCAAGATATAGAACATTTCTATCACTTCAGAATGATTCTCTGCTCTCTTCCTAGTAATCCTCCAGTGCTAATCCCTTTTCACTGTTGGTGTTTTTTCCTGTTTTTGAACTTTATAATATGAGCTTATATTCTTTTTGACTGTTGTTTCCCACCCACCCTCCCACCCAGCAACATGACATCTGTGAGATTCATCCATGTTATTGCATGTAGCACTGTTTTATTTTATTGCGTAAATAAATTACAATTTATATGATATTTGAGTTGCTTCCAGTTTTTGGCTGTTGTGAATAAAGCTGCTGGAAGAATTCTCGTATGTCTGTTGGTGGACATAATCACTCCTTTCTGTTAGGTATATATGCAAAAGTGGAATTGCTAGGCTATAGATATACTGGCATATTTAATGTTAATAGATGCTGTAGAATAGTTTTCCAAAGTAGATATGACAACATGCACTCACACTAGCAATGCAAGTTTCAGTTGTTCCACATCTTCATCAATACTTGGCATAATCAGTCTTTTAAATTTTAAATATTCTGGTGGGGATGTATAAATATCTTACCAGAGTTTTGATTTGTATTTCCCTAATGACCAATGCTATTGACTTCTGGCCATTTGACATCCTTTTCTGTGAAATGTCTGTTCAAGTCTTTTTTCCATTTTTAAATTGGTTGATTTCTTATTTATTTGCAGAAGTTCTTTATATATTCTAAACACAGATCATTTTTCAGGATTCGTATTGCAAATATTATCTCTTGGTCTGCAGTTTATCTTTTCATGAACAGACATTCTTAATGTTAAATAAGTCCAACATATCAATCTTTCCTATTATGGTTTTTGTTGATGCTCACTTAAGAAATCTTTTCTTACCCAAAGTCTTGAAGATATTCTCCTGCTTACATTTAGAAGCTTGATTGTTTTACTTCCATATAGAAGAGTATGCTTCATCTCAAATTATTTTTCCATATATATATATCGAATTGACCCAGCATCATTTCTTTCTCACTGAATTGCAGTAGCCAGTATATAGCAAATCAGGTGACCATATTTGTGCAGGTCTTCTGGGATCTCTATTCTATTCCATTTGTCTACTTACTCAGCTTGTGGTAACATCAGACTGTTTCAATTATTGAAGTTTCATACAAATCCTTGATATACAGTAAGTATCCCAGGTTTGTTCTTCAAAATTGCCTTGACTCCTCTAAGTTCTTTGAATTTCAAGTAAATTTTAGAATCATCTTGTCAATTTCTACAAAAGAACTTACTGGGTTTTGATTAGCATTGCAATGACTTAATTTGTAAGAAATTACATCTTCATATATTAAACTTTCCAGGCAATAAACACAGGATTTCTTCTATTGATTTGGATCATCTTCAGATTCTTTCAGTCATATTTTGTAATTTTTAGGAAATAGGTCTTACATGTCTTTTGTTAGATTTCTTTCTAAATATTTGGATTTGGGGTGCTATTATAAATAGCAATTTAAAAATTTTATTTTCAGGGGTACCTGGGTGGCTCAGTCGGTTAAGGGTCTGCCTTCGGCTCAGGTCATGGTCCCAGGCTCCTGGGATCAAGCCCTGCATCCGGCTCCCTGCTCCAAAGGGAGCCTGTTTCTCCCTCTGCCTCTGCCTCTCTCTCTCTCATGAATAAATAAAATCTTTAAAAATAAATAAAAATAAAAATTTTATTTTCTAGTTTGGTATTGATATATATAAATACAATTAATTGAAAATTAATTTATTATAATTTATTTGTAGATTCTTTTCATTTTTTACATGAGCAAGCTTGTCATATATATGATGATAATTTTACTTCTTGTCCTCCAAACTTTATAGCTATTATTTTGTTTTCTTATCTTATTGTAATGGCTAATTCCAGTGCAATGCTGAACTGAACAGTCACCACTATTATTTGGTATTTATTTTGGAAATGCTAGCCGATGCAATTGAATAAAAGAATAAAAATGAGGCAAGAAGGAAACAAACATAATTATTTCTAATTGATACAATTATAAATCTTAAAAGTACAAACAATTCAAAAAAATTATTTCAAGACATAAAAGAATTCATTAATGGCAATCACAAATTTAATATAAAAGTCAAGTCAATTGTTTTACTTTAGAATAATGATTCTCTCTCAGAAAACAGAATGGAAGGAAATGTCTCATTCACAGTTACTATGAAAAGTTGAAATTTGGGGTGCTTGGGTGGCTTAGCTGGTTAAGCGTCCAACTCTTGGTCTCAGCTCAGGTTTTGATCTCAGGGTTGTGAGTTCAAGCCCTGTGTTGGGCTCCATGCTGGGTGTGGAGCCAGTCTACTTTAAAAAAAAAAAAGTTGAAATTCTAGGAATGAATAAGAAAACACAGAAATTTAAGATTCCTCAGAGGTACATAAAAAAAGTTAAATAGATGTAAAGACATCCTTAATTTAGATATAGGACTCAATATTTTAAAAGACATCAGTTATCTTTGAATCAATCAAAAATATGAGCAAGGCTTTTGAGGGTTTCTTCAAACTTGAACTAAATGATACTAAAATTCATATTTAAAAATACACATAAGAAAAAAATTCTAAAAGAGAAGAATCATGAGGGAATAATAGATAATATATTTAAAATTGTGTTTCCCTGATGTTGGACCAAACAGATGAACAAGACAAATGAGAAAATCCATAAATCATCCTCATTATCAGAATTTAATAAATGATTAAAGTTGCACTTTAGCAAATGAGGCAATATGAATTATTGAAAACACAATGCTGGTAAGATTGGCCAAAGGCTTAAAGAACATAAAGCTAAATTTTCCTCTTTACCTTCTATACTAAAATGTGAAAAGCAAGCAAACACATAAAATATCTAGAAGAAAACATGGAATATTAGTTCATAAGTAATTCTGGCATGGGAAAGGCCTTTCTGAGTATTTTCAAAGCCATCAAGCTATACAGGAAAAGCTTATATCCAAAATTATATCTTAATATTTTAAATTTTTTATCAATTTTAAAACCCTATACAGCAAAAAAGGACAAAAGGAAAGACAAAAACAGATTGAAAAAAATATTTGCCATACATGTGACAAACCATCTTTTTTTTTTTTAAGATTTTATTTATTTGAGACAGAGACACAGAGAGAGCCTGAGTTGGGGGAGGGGCAGAGGAAGAGGGATAAGCAGACTCTCCACCTAGCAGGGAACCCTGCTCCATGCTTTATCCCAGTTCTCTGAGATCCTGACCTGAGCTGAAGTCAGACAATTAGCCAACTGAGCCACCCAGGTGCCCCAAATCATCTTTAATATACAAAAATTCTTCACAAATAAGTAAACAAAAGATAAATAACTGGAAAAAATGGTCATAAGGGTTCATGGACAAAATATTTTAGACAATTAACATAAGAAAAGATATTCAGCCATATTAATATTTTAAAGTGTAAAAATTAAAACAAGGATAGTCATTTTTTTCTGTATTTCTTTTTTCTGGTTAAAAAATTAAAAGATTAGGTAGGTCCAAGGCTGAAGGGAAATAGGTATTTCTATGTATTGTTGATAGTATAAATTATTACAAACCTTTTATAGAAAATTTATTAATATCTTTCCAAATTATTAATGAGCATATCCTTTGATGTCCATCTTGAAGTTTATCTTTCTCATATACCTGCGAGAGTTTTCAGATATATGTAGAGGAATTCCAGTTTTGTTATAGTATTGCTTTTAATAGTGTTATGGGCTGAATTGTGTCTCCCCAAAATTGATGTGTTGAAGCCCTGAATCCCAGAGTGTGATTGTATTTGGAGATAGGGTTTTTAAAGAGGTGGTTAAGTTGAGATGAGGCTGTTTTAATCTAATCTGACTGATATCTGGATAAGATGAGATTAGAACACAGAGGAAAGACCACAGGAAGACAGAGAGAGAACAGCCATCCACAACCCAAAGAGAGAAGGCTCCGAAGAAATTAACCCAGTGAACACCTTGATTTCAGGCTTCTGGCCCCAGTACTATGGGAAAATGAATTTCTGTTGTTTAAGCCACCCGGTCTGTGGTATTGTGTTACGGCAACCCTAGCAAACTAATACAAATAGTAAAAGTGAAATATTTTAAATGGCTATAAAAAGAAGAAAATATTACAGTGGTTATCTCCAGAAAGGAGGACTACAGAGCAGAGAGGATAGAAGGCAGGGAAATTTTGTTTTACTTTACACTTTTCTATTCTGTTAATTTTTTTAAAATATCAAATCTATATTATTATTGTAATAAAATAGTTAATTTTTTAAAGCAACGGGAAATTTGTGTCAGTTTTGTATATGTGTGTGTGTGTGTGTGTGTCAGTTTTTAAAGTCCCAGAAAATCACCAAGAAATCTGAGAGCATAAAATTTTCTCTCGTTTTACTTATTTTTGATTTACTATTTCTTCATGATCTAGCTCGAAAACTAAATGCAATTCATTTTGACTCTTGTCTGGTTCAATTGCAAGTAATTCAGCAGTATCATTTTCTATTATTTTTATTTCATAAACATTTGGATTTATTTCATCTTCTCCCAAAACTTGAGAAATCACAATCTTGTACACACAAGAATTGCTTTGGGGTATTTAGAAAAATCCCTCAGCTTAAAGTTGACTTCTTTATTTTTCAAGAAGACATCAACCAACCTACTGTAACATGAAACAAGTAATAATCATGCAGTTATAATAGCCCTCTCTGTTAATTACAATCTAGGCAAGAAGGGTTAGGGATAAGTATATAGTAGACAGCACTATTCTTGAGCAATATTCCACTTTAAACACAAGTCCACAGCCCAACTTCATATCTGCTTAGAAACATGATTCTCAGATAACTAAGGGAATAAAAAAAATGGTCGTCACTAATTATTAGTTGGCCTTTAGTATAACTCTAATGCCAACATTTCTTTATTTTTAGGAGAGTATTACTGAAGTCTAAGGAATGGTCTCATTCTGGTTAAAAACCTACTAGTAATGCATTAGTTAATAAATGGAGAATGTGAAGTTTAATGAACACACCTGGAATTGTTCAGATGTTCTTCAAGCAGAGCGATAACAGAGCAGGAGTGGATAAAATGTACTAACTGAACAGCAGGAATGTCCCTGGGGCTTACCTCCTTAAGCCTTCTCACAGTTGGCTTCCATGGGTCCACAGTCTTCAGGGACATTATAATCCAATTGACTAGGTATTTTTTTTATGTGCCTCCTATGCGCCTGGAGCTGCTGTTAGGTCCTGTAAAGGCCACAAAAGAAGTAGATGAAATCTGAAACAGCCAGGCGCTGTGGAGAACATTAAAAATCAGGCACCAGGAGTAGCTTTGGCTTGCTCTGAGCAGACAGGAGGCCACCCCTACTGCAGCACCTAGTCTCAGGAATAGACATTGCAAAGTAAAAGGACCAGAGAGGAAATACTACGTGATTTGTTGGAAATTTCACAAACTACTATCTTAAAGGCTCATGTTTAGGATACATTAATTACTTATGCATAGCTTACTCAGTTGGTCATTCATTGTGTTCAACAAATATTTACTTGGTGCCTATTATAGGCTAGGCATTATGCCAGATGTTTGGAATATGGTCTATCACATGGCTTTCCTGACTTTCAGGAGCTCACAGGTAAATGGCATTGACAAAAAATAAAGTAGTGACTAGGTTTTTCAAATCTTTAAAGATAGCTGGAGAAGTCCTAGAGTCATGTGCAAACAGGGACTTTTTTTTTAAAAAAAGCACAATGGGTTTTTGGTTCATTGGTGAGAAATTGTGAGCTTCTCTGTGTTTAGAAAAATGTTTAGCACAAGGTTAAGAGAAAGGAGAAGAGAATGAGAGCATTCTGGATTTGAGTCTCAATTCAGCAGCTTCCTAGGTATGTGAACTTGATTAAAGTTGTAGAATGTCTATGCTCCAGTTTCTTTATTGGAGGATATCAAACTGAGGATAACAAAAGTGCCTAACTCACAGAACCATCATGAGGATTAAATTAGCTGTAAATGTGAAGTTTAACAGTGCCTGGCTTATTATGCACTATGTTATATTTACATTTGTGCATTTTAGATTTAAAGAAATATTACTGGCTTTATTTTTTTTAAAGATTTTATTTATTTATTTGACAGAGAGAGAGAGCACAAGCAGGGGGAGTGGCAGGCAGAGGGAGAAGCAGGCTCCCCGCTGAGCAGGGAGCCAGGGGCAGGGTTTGATCCCAGGACCCTGGGATTCTGACCTGAGCCGAAGGCAGACACTTAACCGACTGAGCCACCCAGGCACCCCTATTACTGGCTTTAAACATTCAAAAAGAAAACTGTGAAATGAATGGATTAAAATTAATAAGGTATTTCAGATTTAAAGAAATGTTACTGGCTTTAACATTCAAAATGAAAACTGTAAAATGAATGAATTAAAATTAATAAATGTTTAGGCATTGGCACAATCTAGAATTATGTCATTTAACTAACTAATTGCAATGCAATTTCATTCACATACTCAAGAGGGGATAGAGATGCATTTTAATATGTTTGGCATAACATGGGGAAAAGCTTCCTATAGTTAAGTTTCCAAGTATCATAAAGATTATAAAATATCCCTGAGCACAGAAAAAAGACCATTATCAAACACTATGCTAAGTGCTTTGCCTACATTGCTGATCCACAATGTCTTAAGTATGAATGTGAAATCCAAAAAGTTCTGAAAACCAAACTATCATGAGGTTATTTATAATTTGTGTTTATCCCACTTAATGTGAATGTATTCATATGTTTTACTAAAGACAAGGCATCATGTATAATAGATTTGAGTATTTCACAGAAATAATTCACTTACTTCATCCTGAAAAATATCTCCCAAACTTTGGACTTAGCCATATGACTTGCTTTGGGAACGTGACTGGAAGTGAAGAGAGCAGGGGCTTTCCTTGTGCTTGTGAGATCTGAGTTTGGTTTGTCTCCAGCCTTCCTATGATTTACCATGAGAAAGCCTGCCCCAGGAAATTGCTGATCCAAGAAGAGTGAGAAGAGATGCAGAATAGCCTCCCCCAACTACAATCTGAATCAGACACAGCCAATCCTAGCTGAGCCCAGGTGACCTGCAGCCTGAAGCACTCATCCCTGCTGACCCACAGACCTGTAAGTAAGAAAAACATGATTGCTTTTGTAAACCATTGAGTTTTGGGGTGTTTTGTGAATGTGGAAATATTGAAGCAACAGCTGACTAACAATGTATTTGATTTTGGAGTAGGCTCCAGACTCTGTTGGGTGTATTATATAATATACACCATGTACACCATACTTCCTTTGTAAACATGTTCTCTACATTTTGAAACACTTTTGGTCTTAGGGTTTTGAATGAGAAATTGTAGTTTTCCATTTTGTATAATCATTATAACATGCCAATGAGATACTCCCATTTTACAGATGAGGAAATGGAGTCTCAAATGGGTCATATAACTTGATGCAGGATTCTGACACAGACCTGTGTTCTTAAACATTAGGCTATTCTGCTTTTCATAGACAGTATTAATATCTAGTTAAAATATGCAACACACACACAAAATGGTTTTATCACAGTTATGCCTATTACTTTATTATTAAAAGATTTCTAATAACTTCTAGCCTCAATTCTTAGGGAAAAAGTCATAAGCACTTTGCATTTGTTGAGAAAGTCAGTAGAGGCTTTCTCCCTAAGAGACTGAAATATTAGGAGGGATGCTAGTTTGAAATAATCATTTTAATGGTGGAAATTAATTAAATCCCTGAGAGCTAGCATGTCTTAACTGTTCCTTGTCTAATGTTGCTATAACTGACTGTTCATATTCAGAGTTCTCAATAAACCACTCATCTCTGCCATGAAGGCAAATTTTGATTTCAGTCTCATTGGCTGATTTCATAAATTAAACTGAGGAAGATTGTCATATTTTCTTTTGGGGATTTTCATTGACTAGTAGAGTTCCTCTGACTAATGTTAGTTATTAGTCAGTCTTTTTTTGGAAATTATCTGGTTGATAAATATCAAAAATATTTAAATAACAAATTGCATTAATTGCAATTAATTGCATTAATGGTCATTATCACTGTCAGAAATTTGAAACTTCACCTTATTTAAGGAAATTTGCCTAAGTGTTTGCTTCACTTCCTGGTCAGAATCAGGTACCCAATTCTTTTTTAGGTGGAACTAAAGTTCATAAAATGAGGATAACACAAAATTAAACCAAATTATGAATTTTAACTTCCATTAGAAGTGACTCAGACTCTTTCTAGGTTGAATAATTTGGCTCTCATTACTTCCCTGAGACTTACTGCATAAGAGAAATATTCAATTTTATGAAAGTAGGCTGACTTCAGAATTATGGTATCTTGCCAACACAGATTTCATCAAAAAATTCTAAGATTAATTGAATTGAACAGTAGGGGACAACAGCAAAATGAACAACTCAATTCTTACATCTCAGATTTCTTTGGAAATTTTCAAAGCAGTGGAATCAACATTTGAGTACACAAATTAGCATTCTAGTAATAAAAATGATTTTGTAATATTTAATTTTTCTAATTAAAAAATTCCAATTTTAGTAGTATATGTAAGTCAAAAAATTTTTTTGAAGTAAAAAGAAAGCAACTGATCACCCATAGTCTCACATCTAAAACATAACAAGTGAATATTTCAGTGTATTGTAGAAAAGTATCAATAGGAGAATAACTCATAGTTTAAAATAAACTTCATTTATTTAAGCTATGCCTAGACTTGTAAGATACAGTGGCTTAAATAGTTTATTGTTTTGACTCAGTCATGAGAGAAATGATTGAGTTCTCTGAATTCGTTTTCCTCATAATTTGGTTTCTACATGTCTATATATCTTGTTTCTATATGTATAAATACAGAGAAGTAATTTCTGAATTAACTGATTCCCCATGCTATCTTGGTGTCCTATAATAGAAGACAAATTATTAGAGGCCAGGAAATGGGCAGGTTTTTAATTTTGGTTGAAAAAGCTGGGAAATCTTGGTTTTATTAGTCACTAGCTTAAAATGTTTCAACGACAACAATAACAACAACAAACCTGATATACCAATTCACAAATCGCTTTTTTTCAAATACTTAGGAATCAATATATAGATACCATCTCTGTTTCGAGCTTTTCAAATCTGAACAGAAAATGTAGATTCAGAAGTACCTCTGAAGGAATGAAAAGGAGTAAGTGTTTGTATTCTTGAGAAAACAAATATGCCACCTATGTCTGTGAGCAGCAAGGCTTAGGACCTTAAGGACACCCAATGGTTTTGTTTGTTGGGTTTCTTTGCAGGGAGGGGAGCAGTGGAAGAGGTTGATTCATCTGTTTGTTTATTTTATAAATGTCCCCAGACTATGACTTAAAAGAGCACCAAAACTCAAGGGCAAGTCTATGCAGTTAACTTGTAAATGACACTTGTTCAGGGAGTTGAAAACATACCTGCCTTTGATTTAAAACTCGTAACCAAAACAAAATGAAGATCCTACTCTCCTCAAGAATGAATTGATTTTCAAATTGACATTTGCTCTTTCAATACAAAACTCACTATTACCACTGGTACAAGTACTGACCAATCAGAAGAGAGGCCAGCCTCAAACCACCACCCTTCGGGCTGAATTAATGGTACCAGACAACTGTTAGCCCCACCTGTTAGGCTTCCTCAATCCATTTCTCTTTTTGTCCAGAAAATCTTCATAAAACTTCAGAACTAAAAATAAAAATAACAGAAGTCATAATAAAAACAAAACTAAACAAAAAAAGGACTAGCTCCTCTGAGATCAAGAATAATATTATAGGGGCACCTGGGTGGCTCAGGTGGTTAAGCGTCTGCTTTAGGCTAAGGTCAGGATCCCAGGGTCCTGGGACCGAGTCCCGCATCGGGCTCTCTGCTCAGCAGGGAGTCTGCTTCTCCCTCTCCCTGCTCCTGCCCCCAGTGCTCCGTCTCTTGCTATCTCTCTCTCTCTCAAATAAATAAAATAAAATCTTTTTGAAAAAAGATAATATTATAGAATTATTGCCTACTCATTAAGAAGAATCCTGTTATTGATGCTAAAAATATCCAGGGCACTTCAAGTCTATAATCTGAGGCTTGGTAAGTCCCTAAAGAACTAGGAATATTAAGTTTTGGTCTAATATTTTTTGTTGTTATGTCCTCATTTCTCAAAATCTTTTTATAAATTACAATTTATGGGTCTGTTGACGCTAATGTCAATGGTGTATGAGTTTGTTTACTCTTTTTGAGATTAAGAATTACTTCAATCAAGAAAAAAAAAAAGTCTAGCCCATTGATAACAGGGCCCTAAAGCTTCTTCTCCACAAAGACTTATAAGACAGTAGTGTTCATACACAGCATCTCACTAATTTTCTTAACCCTGTGAGATTGTTCCCAGTCACCATAAAGAAATTTAGGCTCAGAGAGCTAAATGACTTGTTATAAGGCACACGTCTTATAAATGGTGGTGCACCGTGAACTCTGCCTTTCAGCACACACTGTCTCATAGAGAGGCAGAGTGAACTGGGAATACAGAGAATCTCTTGGGGCCATCATTTCTGAATGGTTAGGAAATCACACAGAAAACTCATGAGCCTCCTCTCCCCATGCCCCCACCTTTCATATTTTCCACCAAGTGTACTTGACTGTGGCAGTCAGCCTTCTGGGAGGAAATAAGGTGGGGAATTGGGTTGTGGAGGTGGAAGAAAGAATTGGTGCTGAGTAGCCAGTCCTGGTGTTGGCAAAATGACAAGTATAGATGCACCCCACCTCTCATCCAATGCTGGAACTTATTCTCTGCTGCCCAGCCTCTGGTGCCCCCAAAGTTTCCCAACCAAAGAGCCATCTCAACTTGCAGTGACTGAGAATGGTTCTGCTGATCTACTTGCCACTTCTTGGTCCTACTAAAAAATATTGTTGGGAACCCTCTCACTTTGGGAATAGACAAAAGAACCTTTGAAAAATCTCTGTAAGAAGATCTGTACTAATTGTTAACAGTGGTTATTCCTGGGAAGAGGAAGATTTTTCACTTTGAACAACTTTTGTAGTATTTAAATTTTTATGATGGCATAGTAGTTTGCATTAAAGAACACAACTAAATACTTTAAAAATTTGTATAAGCTCTATCACCTGTGCAGTGAAAAAAAATCAGTATCTTTGCCTTTTGACATTTCTTATAAACACTCTCACTGACGTCTATACTATTACTTTCCTCTTCACAAATGTACGCAAAAAAGGACTTTGAAAAGCAGCACAAGATATTAACGGTCTACCATCCAAAGTCGTGGACTGACACCACTTTGTGTCCTGGCTCCCTCTGTAATTTGCTACATGACCTTAGGCAAATCACTCAACCTCTCTGGACCTTGGTTTCCTATGATACAAGTTAACTAAATGATGCCTACAGGTTCTTCTTAATCATTCACTGATAGATTAGGTCATTATTTCTATATGTGGCATGGTTGCCAGTAGTCCCCTTGGTGTCCATTGTCTTTGCTCTTTACTAGAACTCCCAGCTACAAAAGATATTCCTCAGCCTTCCTTGTAGTCAATGCGATGTGAGCAGAAGTGATGTTTGCAACCTCTGAGTTGTACCTTTAGAAGCAAAGAGCATGTCTTTCCTGAATCTTGCCTCTTTTCTGCTTGCTCAGATGCTGAGGATATGTATTAGCAATTCATCTTCAACCATGAGAAGAGAACAATACCATCATAAACGGCAGAGTGAGAAGGAACTTGAAACTTTAACATTAAGAAGCTGCCTTATTATCTCTCTTATTTTTTTTGCTGTTGTTAGGATGTTTTATGAGAGAATAATACACTTCCATCTTGTTTAAATTACTTTTGATAAATTGGGCATTTGTTTTGGCAGTTAAAGTTGGAATTTGGAATTGCAAGGGAAAACTAGGTTTATTCTACACTGACCAACTATGTTTCAATTTGCCTTTCTTTAATTCCTTAGTTTAACTGTGTCTACTCTTTTTAGTGGCACAGATTCTCTCTGGATTTATTTATTTTTTTAATTTATTTATTTGTCAGAGAGAGAGACAGAGCACAAGCAGGGAGAGCGGCACGCAGCGGGAGAAACAGGCTCCCCACTGAGCAGGGAGCCCGATGTGGGACTCGATCCCAGGACCCTGGGATCATGACCTGAGCCGAAGGCCGACTGAGCCACCCAGGCATCCCTTTCTCTGGATTTAAACAAACATGTGGTCCCAGAGCAGGAAATCACAATCATAAACTCTAAGTATATCCTAGTTATGACTGACAGTCAGCTTGTTCTTACTGTTGGTTGGTAGCCAGGTAATTATTCATGTACATGTTTTATCAGACACACAGGATTGAGAGTAGAGTGAAGGACTTGTATCTTGTTCATCTTTTTTATCTGCTATAGCATTCTGCACAGAGCCTAGCATATTGCAAATGTTCAATGAATAAATGCATGGTTAATGCTCTTGTGAAAGAGAGAGAGATAGTGTATCTAGTGAAGTAGGGTAAGAACACTGACCTCTGGCTTTTATGGTTCTGACTGGGGCTGATGCCACCTAGCTAGTCAGCTAGGGGGGTGGTTGCTGCATTTAGTTCTGCGATGGGCATGTGACAAGGCCAGGTCAATCAGAAGCAATTATTACAAGATTTTCATTTGAGGTGTGGGCAAAAAAAAACTTTCATTCTGTCAGAGTTATAGCGTGGAGCTGCCAGCAAACATTTTGCTCCCAGAAGTGGAGAGCCTTCCTGGGAACAGAGCCCACCTAGTGGAATAGAGCTCACTCAGAAGGAGAGGCCATATCAGGATGATATTGTCTCAGCCTCTGGATGCAGCTCTAACCATGAATTTTTCAATTAAATGAGCCAATACATTACTCTTTTTGTTTAGTACAATTTCAGTTCATCCTGACTAATAACTAACACATGGGTTCTAGTGCTAGCTTGTTAGTCTTGGGGCATCATTTCACCTCTCTGAATATCGAGAGTTGGATTTGATTTCTAAAGTGCTCTGAGCTGTACTTTCCATCATTCTTTCTTTTGTGCGTATATAAATCAGTTAGAATAATGCTAGTTGCTCTAGCAGATAGACACTAGTAAAACAGGTATCTGATTGGCAGGTGGCTCTCTTCCAAGTGAAGATTTAGGGCTTCTTTCATCTTGTGGTTCTGCTATCTTCAACCTGTGGCCTCCCAGGTCACCATGTTTATTGTCACTAAGCCAGGGGAGTAGAAAAGAAAACAAAGATGGTTTATGTTATGGAGGGATGGGAGGTTATTGAATCGGTCTACAATTAGCACATATCACTTTTGTTCACACTCTATTAGCTGAAACATGATCACATTTAATTACAAATAAGGCTAGAAAATGTTCCAGGAAGAAGACAAAATAGATTTGGTGAATAGCTACTCAGTCTCTGCCATACTAAGCCCCTGACCCATGCTTAGTAGCTGCGTTCTATACCTCTGATTCAAGTCGGCTAACTGTAGGTGCTCACTCTCATATCCCAGCAATGGGTCCTGTTGTGTTGTCCTGAAAGGGAATATAATTAAGAGAACTTATTGGGTCTAGCCATTAACAGGTTGAATAAACAGGGATGCCTGGCTGGCTCGGTCAGTAGAACGTGTGACCCTTAATCTCAGGGTCATGCGTTCAAGCCCCATACTGGGCATAGAGCCTACTTAATTAAAAAAACAACAACAAGTTGAATAAATAAAAGTTTATTTGGTTGTGGAAAATACTGAAAGGGTTCCTTAGATTTGATTGTACTCCTAGGCTTGGTTCCTGTGCAGAGGTAAGAGGGATGCTTGGACTTTCAGGCTGTGTTTATATTTGCGGGGGGGGGGGGGGACAGGGAAATACTGGACATCACAACTCTGCTGAGCAGCAGCTCAGTTAAAGGGTACTGAGCACGCTGGCAGCATTAGGTGGAGCAGGGAAGGGGTGAATATTCCAGTGCAGCTCTCCTCCCAACTACCATCAGTCTTGCCTCCTTGCAGCCTCCTTGTGGGTTTCATGCCTCTCGCTCAGGCAGTGTGGAGTCTATAGAGAAGCGACCTCCTGTCTCAAGACATGGTTTATACTTCCTCGAAATGACAAATTCATCTTATTTGGTACCTTTCAACTTGTTTAAGGATTATTTTCCACTATGGTGAAACAAACCAGAACCCACGTTTAAAAGAAAAGTTCTCTACCCAGTGTGCAATATTTAAAAAGTCCTATACAGAAATGCCTGACCTTGACCACCCAGCTCCTCTTTCCTCACTTCCCTGTCTTTATCTTACATATTACCATATTTATGCTTCCATTTGAGTCTCTGTGGCTTAAGGCAGTATTTGATTTTTTTCTTTAGCTCCCTTTCCTGCATAATGTTTTCTTTCATACTTCTCTAGGCTATGTGATTCTGAGTTAACACCTTCCATGTAACATTCCTCTCCAGACACAACCCAAACTCTCATCGTGGAGGGCAGTTCCTGGGCTAAGCTCCATACACATTCTATAACACTCTATCAGCTTTTATCACTTGCCCAGTTTGACAGTATTTGCATTTTTGTCTGCCCATCACACTCACTCTCCCAGCTTTTTCTGGTAACAGAGTCCTACAAAGGAGTTATCAAATGACCAAACAAGCTTTATGGTCATAATGGACTTCAATTTAAATCTACTTTTTAACCTCTGCCAGAGACATGGGAAGAAAGAGATTTAAAAAAAAAAAAGATGTTATATCCTTTCTGAATATCTCAATCAGTTGTATGCTTCTTGCATTTCAAAGAAAAGCACAAGTGTGAATATATAACACAGAGTTTGTTTGGCTAGAGAAAGGTCCACAACGTTCTATGCCCACGCTGTGACTTCAGGGCAAAGGATCCTCAAGCAGTTTTTTGTTTTTTTTTCCTACAAAAAGTCTACATAAAGTTGACACCATTTTCAATGAGTGAAATCATCCTTGTTCCCTGGGTGGTATTGATTGAACAAAGCAAACTTGAACGGGCTTGATGTGAGGAAAGAGGCCTAGGCACCTGAGAGGACTTGGCAAAATCACTGCCCAATAAAGGCACATGGAGAGGGGGAGACGTGGAACCCAGACTACATTCCAAAAATTGCTGAACTCTAATCTGCTCAAAGTACAGGATTAGAGCCAACAGTGACTGGATAGCTCTCCAGTCACACCACCATGTTAATTTAATTACCTAAAATACTTAGAACAAACTCTCATTACCAAAGGCAATCTGCAACTGACTATTCATTGCAATTTTTAAAAGCTTTACTAATACAATTAATGTTCCCCATGTCTTCTTAAGAAATAATACATATACATATATAAAATATTATATAAATATGTTATTTTATATGAAAAAATATAAAGAATATATATAAGGAAAAATATATGATAGGTGTTACCTAGACTTAGCTGTATAACCTTGGGTTACCCAGGATAGTCCTGGTTTACACCTATTATCCTGGCCTCACCTTAACAATGGCACTTTCAATCTCAGAAGTCACTGTAACTAGATTAGATGCAAAAGGATCTTGTATAAGATACAGGATAATTAAATGTTGTAATGGGGTGGAGATATCAGAAAAGTTTATGTAATTTTCTTTGCTGGAAGTTGCTAAAACTGATAGTCAACTGCAGGTTCTAAGACAATTTGTCATAACCAGAAGACTGGACAATGAATTATGTTTCTGGTGCTGTCAGAAACACATAAATTTCAAAATAGGTCCTGGGTAAGCTGACAGTCCTAGGGTTATAAATTCATGTTAAATATGTCCAGAAGTTCCTGATTTATGCTTGGGTTATCTTCATATTTGGCCTATTGTCTTTCTTAGTTACGTTCTTTCTTTTTGTTTACATTTGTTTTCTCAAAACACAGGCAGGTTCTACTTGGTGTCTCTAAAACAATCTCTGAGTTGTTCCCACTTGCCTGTCATATTGCCAGCACCCCCAGGAACCAATCAGAGGGCATTCAGGCAGAGCATACCGGGGCTTGAAAACTGAAAATGGAAGGTTATCAGTGCCCCCTGACTTCTGATCCAATAGTTTTTTTTTTTTAAGATTTTATTTATTTTTTTGACAGAGAAAGACACAGAGAGAGAGGGAACACAAGCAGGGGGAGTGGGTGAGGGAGAAGCAGGCTTCCCACTGAGCAGGGCGCCCAATGCAGGGCTCGATGCGGGGCTCGATACGGGGCTCGATCTCAGGAGCCTGGGATCATGACCCAAGCCAAAGGCAGACGCCTAATGACTGAGCTACCCAGGTGCCCCGATCCAATAGCTTTTTTTTTTTTTAAGATTTTTATTTATTTATTCATGAGAGACAGAGAGAGAGAGAGAAGCAGAGGGAGAAGCAGGCTCCCACGGAGCAGGGAGCCCGATGCGGGACTCAATCCCAGGACTCTCGGATCATGACCTGAGGCGAAGGCAGACGCTTAACCATCTGAGCCACCCAGGCGCCCAGCTTTTTGCTAAAGCTGTCTTCATTGGTTTCAGAGTAATATCTAACTCATATATCCTACTTCCCGGTGCTTCATTTCATCCTATTGCTTAAATATAAGCTCCTGCCTTCTTAGTTTTTGTGGTACGGACTGCTAACTGGTCCCCAATATCCATTCTCTCTTTTCCTATGGTGATAGTGCCTTTCCCCTCTCTTCCACACTTTGTGGCTGGTAATGTGGCTGCTGGCTAGAGAGGAAGCACATTTACCAGGCCCCTGGAAGCCAGGTGTGGCCATCTTACTGTCTTTCACTATTTAATGTAAGCGGAAGATGTGTATATTATTTCCACATTGTTTGCTTAAAGGAAACTTCTTGCCCTGGACTTGTTCTCTTCCCTTCCTGAGAGCAGGAAACAAGATGTGCCAGCCACCCAGCTTTGACCATGCATTTAATGACAGTGCTCCGGGGCCCTGCTACCCAAAGCATGGTCTTTGGATTGGCAGCATCAGCAGGACCTGGATGCTTTTTATTACTTTTTTTTTTTCAGTTTATTTACTTATTTTAGTATCTACACCCAACGTGGGGCTCAAATTCATGACCCTGAGATCAAGAGTCGCATGCTCTTCCAAGTGAGCCAGCCAGGTGCCCCTCACCTGGATGCTTTTTAGAAATACAGAATCTTGGGCCCCACTCTAGGCCTACAGAACCAGACTGTGCATTTTAGGAAGATCCTCAGGTGACTTCAGTGCACATTAACATTTGAGAAGTACTGCTTTAGTAGGGGGATGATGGAGCAACAGGATGGAAGGAATCTAGGTCTCAATTATTTTGAGCACAGCTATCTCGAGCCTGATCTGCCTACCTGCAGACCATTATGAGAGAACAGATACAATTGTATCTCATTTAAACATTGAATTTGGGCGTCCCTTTTTGACCTCTACCCTAACTTATATGGTTTTTATTCCCTGTGATAGCAAACCTTTTTAAACCTCTGCCAAAGTCTTATGGAGAAAGAGATAAGAAAAGGTATTTCCTTTCCGAATGTTCTGGAGTACTTGCTCTACCCCTTAGGAGAATATCTAAATTTAACTCAATTATGTTGATTTATCTGGGCCTGGGAGAGTGGGGAGTGCTCTTACCCCATCCTCCTGAGTATCACTCTGCATATTGCAATGATCATTTTTGGTCTCCTTGAGGATGCTGAGTTAAGAAGCTCAATAATAAATATTAAATGAACTGAATACACAATGTCTCCGGAGATGGTTTCATCATTTTTTTTTCCAGAAGACCCAAATCCTAACTAGCAGCATTAATCAAATAGACCACATTCATTTTCAAGTACATTAGGGCATGCATGCTCTCATTTTAATATATAGACTCTCAGACACTTTTTAATTTAACAACCACCATTTCTCTTTACTTCTTCCTTTCCATCTCTGGTTTGGTAAATGTGTTCTCTAGACTTGCAATTCCCCTGCTTTAGTCCAACAAATATTTACTTAATGCCTCTGACGTGCTAAGCATTATATTAAATGCTAGAAAGACAGTAGTGAATTAGATAAAACAGATCTGGCCATGTACAGTCTAATTGGGCCGAAGACCAATGAACAAGTAATTACACAGCTGAAGAATGTTAAAAAGTGGAAAGTACTTGAAATACTTGCAATACTGTTCATTGACTCAATACATGGAGAAATAAATTAATCATTAACACCTTCACTCCATGCCTCTGTGGAGATAAAGAGCACCGTTCCTTTATCTTTCCCTTTCCTGCCTCCCTCATTGCTTGGGGTTCATACTGGCCTTTGGGCCTGTGCAGGAGAAGCTGGATAATTAACCAGCTAAAAATAAGGGCTTACAGTTAATGCACATGGAAAATGACTGGAAAGGAACTTGGCAAATGGAAATAGTTGTGGCTTATTTTATTCTTTTCCTTGTCATTAAAATATTGATTATACAATACATTAAAACTGGGACTAAAAAGGCATGTTTGTGTGTGTGTGTGTTAATCTTTATCACTTTATAAGGGAAGTGAGGATGTATTTCCTGTGCAGTACCAATATCTCACTGGGGTCTACTGGGACCCACTAATGTCCTTTTCCTTCCTTTTTGCCTAAAGCAAACAAGCCACTGTGACATCCAGTTTCTGGTATCTGGTCTATAGAGGGCCCAGCTTTCCGTTTCTGTATTGCCAAACAACTCAGTTTTAAATGTTATCTTCACCTACCTAGTATTCACATCTGGTAGTCTTCTCTGAGGGCATCACCCAAGGTCGAGGCCTTTTCCACAACATCACTGATCTTCCTTGAAAATCCATGGATAGTAGATAGGTCAGAGAGTGGAGTGGTAATTGACAAAGAGGCAGGTGCTCAGGACAGGAGATAAAAGCTGAGACAAACAAAACTATCACTATGGGATAGCCCCTTCTGAGGCTAGCATTCTGCTCAGGGAACTGTTGATCAATTGCAGAATAAGGCACATCCTCAAAATTAGTGGTTTAGAATAACAATAACCTTGTTTTTGCCCATGATCTCTGGTTCGGGCAGGTCTTGGTGGCAGCAGCTTCTCTCTGCTCCATATTGTATTGGCTGGGGTGGCTCACCTGAGCTGGAAGAGCTCCGCTAGTTTCACTCACGTGTCTGAAGCCTCAGGTGGGGTGGCTGGAATGGCCAGGGATGGCCAGGCCAGTTTCTCTCCATATGGCTTCTCTGTCCAGCAGGGCAGATGGACTCCTTTACATGGTGTCTCAGGGCTCCCAAGAGAGTGAGAACACAAGTGTCAATACGCAACAAAACTTGGTGCAGTGTTATTTCTGTTCCATTCTCTTGGTCAAAGCAAGTCACAAGGCCCTCCCAGATTTAAGGGAAAGGAAAATAGACTACTTCTAGATGAGAGACCCAGCAGATGTTTGGGAATAGGAGAGGTTGTTGGTGGCCATGTTTGCAGATGATCCACCACATACTATATGTCGCCCTCAGTAAGACCCACTGAAAACCCACTGAGCATCTATACGCATCATGAGGATTACAGTGCAGAGGGGAGATTCATGCCACCAATTGTGCGTAGGTAGAAGCATGAAGTTACCCTACTCGTCTTTAAGATTATGATTATAACTACTACACCTAAAAGGTCTAAAATGTGTTAACCTTAACAAGTTAATATCATGTGAAATCATCTGATATTCACATTAACCAGTGAGGTTGGTGCCATTTCTTATAAACGAAAAAACTGAGGCTTTTTTCTTTGTCATATCTTCTGATTTAACCTATATTTTCTTAGAACATATATGTATTTAGATATTTCTTTATTCAGTTTATTGGATTTGTTTTGGTTCATTGTATTCTTTTAAGCTGTCCTGTGAGGTGGGATATATAAATAAATAGTTTACTACATAAATATGTTGCTATTTATCTATCTTAAACCAGGTTCAGGGGGCATCTGGGTGGCTCAGTCGGTTAAGTGTCAGATTCTTGATTTCAGCTCAGGTCATGATCTCAGGGTCATGGGATTGAGCGCTGTGTTGAGCTCCGCATTGGGCTTCACACTGAGCAGGGAGTCTGCTTGAAAGTCTCTCTCTCCCTCTCTCCCTGTGCCTCTGCCATGCTCTTTCTTTCCCTCTAAAAAACAAAAAAGCAAAAAACAAACCAGGTTCAGCTTTAGTGACTTGATCAATATTGCATGCTTAATGCAAGACGGAACCTAACCCAGTATTTTTCTGGACCCAGGAGCTAAAATAATAAAATTCTAAGTGTATTCTCCATTTTAGATGTTCTTAAACTCCTTGGTCACACAAGGCTCATGTGATTACTAAACACAGAGAAAACTGAACATAGTAAATAATTTTATAAAGTAATATCTTATTTCAACTTCAGCTTACTTGAATTATATTCAGTAAATATTTATTAAGTGATTACTTGGTGCAAGGATCTGTGCGCTTGGAGCACATCAGTGAACAAAACAGATACTTTTGCTTGTGAAGAACTTAGTTTCTAAACATGGCACTTGTAAATAGAAATAAATCATTTTATTATGGGGCTCCTGGGTGGTGCAGTTGGTTAAGGGTCTGCCTTTGGCTCAGGTCATGATCCCAGGGGTCCTGGGATCCAGTCCCACATTTGGCTCCCTGCTCAGTGGGGAGTCTGCTTCTCCCTCTGCCTCTAGCCCACCTCTTGCAGCTTGTTCTCTCTCTCTCTCTCTCTGTCAAATAACAAAATTTTAAAAAGAAGAAAAAGAAAACTTTATTGTGCAAAAAAGGATTTGTGAATGCATTTGGGCAGGAGATTGAGTAGGAGCTTATAATGATGATTTTATGGTATCATTTTTTTTTTTCACCAAAGGAAATTGAACTTTGGCATTCATTCCCAAGAATCTATGTGAGCTTTACCCCTGGCAATATCTCTCTCAGCCTTGCATTCCTCTGGGCGTTTGAATCAAAGCAATGATTTTTGCACAGATTCACAATTCATAATCTAAAGATTTCTGCATGTCTCCCCTACCACCACTCTGTCCTTTTAGGCAGAGTCTGAGAGAAGACTCTCAATGTTTCATGATGACCTTTCATTTATTCTTACCCTTCAAAGTTGAATGCAGATTTGGGTTGAAGTTCAATAAACATCCATTTGAGGATATAGATCTGCCATTTAGGGGATATCTTTTATCATCTCACAATCTTATTTATCATTTTTTTGGTTACTGTTTTTCACTTGTTATAAAATTAGAAGGACAAATGCAATAAACTATACATAGAACAAACAAAAATTGTTGCCATCCTGGCAAGAGACGCCACCATTTGAGAGTTCAAATTCTTGCTCATTGGGTAATGTGTAGAAGGCTAAAATTAGCTTAGAACTGTCATTTTAGGAGTGTCAATGTGTAGTGTATGCAATTTCATACATTGAAAAAATACAGATATGAAAATTTGAGAACCACCTTCATAAGAACAGCTCAGGATCCCGGAGTTCTTATGATTCAGCTAAGAAGGCCAGACAGATACTGTAAAATGAGAGGTCACAATGCAGGGCAGCACAGGACAAAAGGCAAAGAAATGATAGGAGGACTAATGGATGGGGCAGGAAACAGGATATTTTGATGCAGATGGTGTACTGGGTGCTTGGAAACATTGTATTATCTAATCCTCCCTACAACAGTTTTACTAATGAGAATGCTGAATGAAACACAAGAGCTTATGAAATGCAATGGACACATGATTAGAGAGAAATAAATCAGTTTGTCTAACTTTAAAACTCAAATAATTGACATTTGAATTTATCAGCAATTCAAAATGTGCTGACTTCAACTGAATTGAACATTTTCCAGGTCTTTCTAGATTGTCCATAAGGCTTTGAAAATACCACAAAGGAATGTACTTGGAATTAGAAACACCTGAATTTGAACCAGGACTCTGCCATTTCCTAGCACTTCCAGCAAGTCAGTTTTCACATCTTTAAATAGAAAGGATGATACTCACCACACACGGAGCCTATGGGCTTAACGAGACACCTTGGTGAATGGGACGTGCAAAGTGCCTGGTAAAGAGGAGGTTTTGAGTAAATGAATACAAGTTGAACCTGGCATGATTGTTCTTCCTATTGTATCCGAGTCTGGAAACAATAGAAGAAAAGGAACAGTTATCCCAGTCTGGTTCCTACATGTTCACTGACTCAAGAAGGAGCTTGAAATAGTTTTCTAAATGAGGTTTGGGAATTCTTTGTGGATTTTAATTACCCATCCTATTGCTGGACCTCATTAGCAGACGTAATTGAAAACTGACTCTGTATAATAAGGACAACTGGAATCTCCAGCTCTGAGGCAGTCACTTTGGTGTTACTCATTCCCCATTCTCTCAGAACCCACCAGCAGCCCTCCTGCAAACACACCACCTTAGAAGCTGGGGAGAAAGAACTGAAATTCTTCCATTGCTGAGGTTCCTGTGATTTCAGCCTAGGTAGGAGCTTTTGTTTCATGCCGTATTTTTGTAACATGTAGATAAGTAGTGGCAATATAAAAGCCTTACAGGGGTACCTGGTTGGCTCAGCAGGTTAAGTTCTGACTCTTGATTTTGGCTCTGGTCATGATCTCAGAGTAGTGAGATTGAGCCCCATGTTGGGCTCGCTCCCTGCTGGCCATAGGGCCTGCTTAGGATTCTCTCTCTGCTTCCCTAAAAAAAAAAAAAAAAAAAAAAAAAAAGCCCTTAGAGAAATCCTTGACATTGGCTTCCTTACTCAGAGCATGTATTCTTAATGGAGGATGTTATTGCGAAGGAGGTGAAATTGGTTCTTAGAAGATGAGTAAACCAGATACTACAATGGTCTCTGTCACTTCATAGTACATAGATAAACAGCGTATCTGTGGTATTAAAAGTTTATGGGGAGGAGACAGGAAAAAAAAAGTCTAAAAAGGCCCTTTAAGGAAGTTGATCATAAAAAAAAAAAAGGTTCAGAAACACTGCCTTAGAGAAAACATAAAATTCTCCAGCTCAGCTTTTGACTCCAGGAAGAAGACAGGAGATAGGGCTATTCTTGGTGCTCCATTCTATGACGGCAATTTCAGTGGTTCCAGTTCATCATGATAGTGGTTAAAGAGAAGGGCTCTGAAGACAGGCAGCTTGATTTGAAGCCCTGGTCAACCAGATTACAGTAGTGTGATCTTAAGCCAGTTAACTAATCTTTCTGCCCCTCATTTTTTTTTGTTTCATTTGTAAAATGACATGTAAGGTTGTTGTGAGGGATGAAGGACCCAGTCTATATGTGTGCGTGTGTATATTTTTAAAAGATTTATTTATTTGTTTTAGAGAGAGAAACGGGGGAGGGGCAGAGGGAGAGGGAAAGAAATCCTCACTCTCCCCATCAAGCACAGAGTCAGATACCCGGACTCGGGCTGAAATCATGAGTAGGACGTTTAACCTACTGATCTACCCAGGCGCCCCAACCCTAGCCTATATTTTGAAAAAGAGTCAGCAGAAGTCACTCCTGCCTTTATGAAAGAGTTCTGGTGTCCTTTAATCCATATCCTCTAGGTGACCAAATCCAGGCAACATCCTCTTCTTTTAACTTTGAGAATTTTTTGGAAAAATATAGAATATATATAGAATATAGAAAAACAAACATATTTTTGTTTGAAAAAGTTAACTTATGTTAGCATAAGTGAATATGAATAACTTTTCATAACTTATGAAAAGTTAACTTATGTTAGCATTTTGTCAAATTTCTTTAGTCTTTTTTATACATAAAAATTTTCAATTACAGGGGCGCCTGGGTGGCTCAGATGGTTAAGCGTCTGCCTTCGGCTCAGGTCATGATCCCAGGGTCCTGGGATCGAGTCCCGCATCGGGCTCCCTGCTCCTTGGGAGCCTGCTTCCCCCTCTGCCTCTCTCTCTCTCTCTCTCTCTCTCTCTGTCTGTCCCTCATGAATAAACAAATAAAATCTTTAAAAAAAAAGATTTATTTACTTAAAAAAATTTTCAATTACATAAAGAATACATATATATATTTATGTTTTATACACATGTTCCCTCTGATCCTACATTGTGAAGCAGACTTTTTAAAAGTGCCTACTGCCTGCCAGGCATACTTTCCTTCCAGGTCTTCTTTCTGAATGGGTAACCTGAGAGACTTAGCTATCTTGCGAAGCATAATCTTCTACCCAGATAAAGTAAATGTCCTCGTTCAGGTTAAGATCCGAATGACATTTTCTTCATTAACTGAAACAATATATCTTGTGCACCTACTGCGTCGGAGATATTTTGGACCTGGGAGGACTGTAGCATCAGGCCCAGAAGTCAGCTTTTCAAAATGAAAATCCGGGTAACTGTGAGACAGTTAGGGACCATGGGAACAAGCCCCATGTGAAAAACATTACGCACCTGAGGCGCTTGTTGTTGGCTGCTGTTAAACTATTTCTCTTACAGGGCCGAACCAGGATGCGGCCAGGGTGGGACCCCATAGACAAGCGGGACTTAACACAGAGGACCCCCGGCTCCAAAAGTCATCAACGAGCCGCCCCCGAGGTGCCTACTGATATCGACCAATCAGGACAAGGCCCTTCCAACCAATCAGGACAAAGTATTTTTTTCCTCTCCCTGGTTCGAGTATTGTACTGAGTGGGAACCTGAGCGGGAACTTTCTCTAGGTAAGCAGGGCCTCACTGCTGTTGTGGGAGGCCAGCGTAACTATTTTGTTATTGTTGTGTTCTCCCTTCAGCTCCAGCTCTAACCCCAGTCAAGCTTTGCCTGTGCCTTTGATTTTTGGATCCAATCTCATTTCTCTTGTTGTCGGGCTCAAGAACCTACTCCAGTAAGGGCTGGAGTGAGTGAGTAAAATCAGTCTCCCAGCCTGAGGTGGCATTCCAGATGTTCCTCACGAATGCTAATGACTAACCCACTTCCCATATTGACCAATGACGAATCCAATGGTGGCATTTGCAGATGACTCAGTCCTTTGTCTTAAGAGTGTAGATCTCGGCACTCGTTTAGGAGCAGACCTGGGAACCACACTTTGCACGGTTTGCACACGGGCCGAGAGACCTGGCCCCGGGGAATTCTGTGGTCAGCAAATGCCTAGGAGGCAAAGGAGTCTTAAGTTTTGAGTTCTGAGAGAGGCATCCCTTGGAAGCTGATGTTGCTTGGGTTTCTCAGGCACTAGGCTGTGACCCAAGGACCTGGAATCTTATGTAGATGGCAGAGGGCCTGCCTGTCAGCGGAGCCAAGGAAACAATTTGTTTAGATAACCGAGATTTGAAGATAATGGCCACTGCCCGAAATGGAATGTTGTATCCTGGGGGTAACTGTTAGATCTTGGAATTTGGCTAGGAGGCGGAAACAGTATGTAGTGCTCTTGCAGAGGTCTGGAAAACAGAGCTGTGGAGTGTACCACGCGGTTTTAATTATGGCCTGAATGTTTTTTCTTTCTTTCTCTCTCTCCTTACTTTAAAAGCAAAACTAAATTATTTTAAATGTTTTGGTATAATTCCCTAAACTGTAAGGATTGATATTAATAATGATAATAACAATACCATCTACCATGTAGGAAGTGCTTCTCAAGGCCAGACTCAGGGTAAGGCTACTCTCACAACAGCACCAAGAATCGGGAGGAGGTATCTCCATTTTACGAATGAAACCATTTCACTAACTCCCATCATGCAGACATTTTCTGAGACTTTTCTCTGCGCTAGGTCCTGTTGCCTCAGAGTCTACAACCTACCACAGCTAACAAGGGAAAATGCTGTAGCTAGAAGACATTTTTATTTTGCTTCCTGGGAATTGGTGGAGGAAAAGAGAGGAAATGCTACATAGCCCTGGCTTTTCAGCACATGTCAAAAGAAAAAAAAAAGATCTCATTAAGTTTGTTTCTATTTCCAAACAAATTCCTGGGGTGAGGAGGGGATGGGAAGGAGAATATATGAAGCTAAATGTATTTGTAGAAACTGCAGAGAAAAAAACTCCCTGCTTAGTGCTTCTTTCTTTTTTTCCAGCCCTTTTTCCTGGGTAAGTTTCCTAGTGCTTGGTGCTAACCTATCATAGAACAGTGCCTGTTAACCAATTGTAGTCAGAGGTGGAGGATATCTTACTTACCTTTTTTCCTCCCAGTACCTGGGGGCATTTTAAAGATTTTATTTATTTATTGGGGGGGGCGGAAGGACAGAGAGAGGGAGAGAGGGAGAGAGAGAGAGAGAGAGAGAGAGAGAGCGCGCGCGCGCGCTCGGGAGCTTGCGCACTCAGGAGAAGGGAAGAGGAAGAGGGCAAGAGATAAATCCAAACAGACTCCACCCTGAACTTGGAGCCTTGGAGCCCTGTGAGGGGCTTGATCCCATGACCCAAGATCAGGACCGGAGCAGAAATCAAGAGTCAGATGCTCATCAGACTGAGCCACCAAGGCACCCCTGGGGCACTTTAAAAAGCTCATTTAATTTCATTAAAATGAACAGGTGAATGGATGAATGGATGCATGGATGTCTCTTGCGTGACATGAACATGGACTCAGAGGTTCATACAGAGGACAGAATCACACACATTCATATATATTCCCAGAGGAAAAAAGGACACTGTTGTTATTACTGAAGGCCTCCCTTTGGTGGTGCAACCCTCTTGTATGGTCACCTCTTCCATTCCTCCTCTCCCAAGTCCATTTGTACCAGCTCAACTCCTTCCACCACCACCATCATTCCAGCACTCTCTCTCAGCTGACCCAGGAGACACTAAGCTTACTGACGAGCTGATCTAACAGTATGCCTAGAACAAGACCACAGCGATTTCTAGAAGTCCTGACATTGTGACTCTGTATGGCCTCGGAAGGGATTTTGCCCATCATTTGTTGCCTATTAGGAGAAACTCTTATTTGGGGGAATTTTCAAGTGGATAGGAGAGAGGGTGGCAGGCTCCTAAAAGAGAGAGTCAGTTGGATCCAGATGCGAAGACTGTGGAGCTTCCTCGGTGTTTAGGTGTGTGTTCAGGTAGGTGTGAGGGATCAGAAGAACTAACTTTACTGCATGTCTTTGATGTCCTAGACTCTCTGCTAGATGCTTAAATGAAATGGCTCTTCTAATTGCTGGGAAAATGAAAGTTTCCACATAGGTTCTAGATTTCTCATTTTGTAAATGGGGTAGCTAAGGCTGACAATGGAAAGGGACATGTCCAAAGCTAATAGTTAAGAACTGACCACCTTAGGAACTATTCAGATTCATCATTGCTGGGGTCATTAGGTAAGTTTTCTTCCTACCTGACATCATTATATATACACAAAATACTGTCTTTAATATTACTGGTCATCCAGAGATAGGGCAGAGCTAGTCTTTGCCTTTAAAACACATATATTAGAATATTAGAATATGAGGGAGTAATACAGGTGCACACATCATTATGATATCTGCAGAAATGCTCTGAAAGAATTAGCAAATCTCTTGAAAAGTTCGAAGAAGGGGTGAACACGTCCTAATGAAGGAAAAAATGTAGCATTTGAGCTGGGCTTTAAGGGTGAGTGTTATTTCCCTAGGAGGAGATGATGCTGGCAGGGCGGAAAAACTTTCTTCTACCCTCTTATGTTCAGTAGCTGGGAGGCCTGGGAATTAAACTGCCAAAGACAGATTAGCGCGAGAAAAGACAGATTTTTATTTATGTACATAATTATGGGAGTTTATAGAAAAAATGTGACCCCAATCCAATAAGCCTTTTTATGGCTTAACCATGGATGTAAAAGGTACCCCCAAAAGGGTGCAGAAAATGCAATCCCCCATGATCCAAAGTCACCCCTAAAGAGAAAAGGGAAAGAAAGACTCTTATTGTCTCAGACAGTCTCCGAGCTAGCAAGGCAATGAGGAAAGATAGACGAATCCTATGAGAGCTGGCAATGGTCAGGAGGGCACCTGCTACAAATCGGGTGCCTAGACTCCCACATTTCTGTAGTTTCTGGGGCCTTCAACCTGATGGTTGGCTGCCTGCAGATGCAGGCCTAATAATCTATATCCCCTGGCAGGTGGAAACGTAGAGAAAATTCTCTCACTGAATCCAAGCCAAGCTCTTAGGACACAAAATGAGGTAAATAGGATACAATGCCTATCCCTAGTAGGGAAAAGATATATGATCAAAGAATAGTCAAAACTGAGAGTCACCCAAGGGTTACAGTACCCCAAAATTAGTTCCTTCAAATATTTCCTCCTGCCAATCTAAATTTAGAAAGAAAAGGCAAAAGGAAAATCTTAGCACTCCAGGATCCAGGAGATAGACTGAAAAAGAAACTTATTTCTTTTGAAGTTGCCAGCTTCATCAGAGGTCTTGTGGTCTCAGTTTCAATCTCTGGAGCCAAGTGGGGAATCCCAAGCATCCTATTCTTGTTGCCAAACTGTCAGGGAAGAAAAGATTTTCCTCTATCCTCTTAGGTTCAGTAACTGGAGATATGCAAATTAAACTAACAAAAGACAGATTAGCAAGAGAAAAGACAGATTCTTATTCACATATGTACACTGTACATCGAGTTCACAGAAAAATGTGACTCAGGGAGGTGGTTAGAATTTGGGGCTCCTGTGCTATCTTAACAAGGGAAGGTGGGGGAAAGATACTTACTGAAAAACAAATGACTTTTAGGAAAGATAAATGGGCCCTTATGAGAATGGTTAGGAGATACGACAGTTCTGTGAAAATATCTGTTTAGATGTGGTGCTGATTTCCATTCACCAATGATTAAGAGTCAAGCTTTCCTGGTTGCTCCTAAGGGGGAGGGGGTTTATGAATATTGAGTTCTCTTGAGTTCTTTTGGGAGGCTCTGCTCTCAGGCAGATAAGGGAGTTATGGAAAAAGGCCTTCTCAAATGCCTTCGGCTCAACATAATTTTTATGCCACAGTGAAGTATTCTAGGCTTCTTCAATGTAAAGAAAGGTGATAATGTCTTAATACTTATTAATGCTTTTTGAAAACTGTGCCACGGATACATCTTACCTTAAATTAAGCAGGATGTTTTCACAGGGCACTTTTGGCTCCCTGGCATTTGGAGATCTGAAAAAGCCCACCACCAAGCTTATAGTTCTTCTCCTTCTGTTCATCATCTTCATTGTCATCATCTTGTTCACACTTCTCTAAGCCTGAGGCTGGAAGTGAACTGAGTGTGAGAATAGGCAGAAAGGCCAGCATTGTGTTTGCAGAAGATGACTAGCACATTACTTGATTTTTATTTATTTTTAATTTTTTAAAAAGATTTTACTTTTTAAAGTAATCTCTACCCCCAACATGGGGCTTGAACTCACCACCCCAAGATCAAGAGTTGCATGCTCCACTGACTGAGCCAGCCAGGTGCCCCTGTCTTCCAGAGATGCTGACCTAAATGGAACATGCCCAAACAGTGATAGGACCATTTAAAATAAAGTTCTTAGAGGGATGAATCTAAGGTTTATAATCTAGATAGGTTTATAAAATCCAAGTAGGTGGTTGGGTATAAGAATGAATCTCTGAGTTCTCATATCCAGGAGCTATGGTCCTGGCTTGCAAATCTCAGGCTCCAATGTGGGATGATGAATTTTCTAAGAAGAAACACAGGTTTAGATTTAACTATTGGAAATGAGGGCAGAAATACATCAAAAGGGACCCCTGGAGTGAGAAGCATTAAAAATAAATTTTTTTTCTGAAACTATATGAGTCTTGGATTTTGATATATTCTGCAGCTGACACCCAATGAGTCCTTAGGGTAGGGAGATAATACTTTCTTCTTTTTCCCTTAAATGTCTTAGACTAATTCGGGGCGGGGGGGAGATACAATTATTACATTAACTTTTTTTTAGATTTAATAAACTCCAAATAACCTAGCCTAATAAATGTTCTTAAACTTTCTGCTTCAAAAAAGACTAATAACCATTATAAATATGATTATTGATATTTTCCTGACTTCTGAAAAGTCTTTTCACGGATATATATATATATATATATATTTAAGGACAGCGTACTCCTTTTTTTTTTTTTAAAGACTTTATTTATTAGAGAGAGAGAGACAGCAGAAGGAACACAAACAGAGGGAGTGGGAGAGGGAGAAGCAGGCTTCCTGCTGAGCAGGGAGCCCAATGCGGGGCTCAATCCCAGGACCCTGGGATCATGACCTGAGCCAAAGGCAGATGCTTAACGACTGAGCCACCCAGGCGCCCCCTTTTCATGGATATTTTATTTGAAAACAATAGTATTAGCTTAGTATATTCATGGATGTCTTGTAAATTGGCAAGTCTAAAGAAATAGGCCAGGGCTTGAATACAGGTTTTGCAAATTAATCTTTTCCCCGATGACAGTGTTTAAACATGAATTTATAACACAAGCCCTTTCCTGTAATAGTGCAAAGTGAAGAAAACAACAAAGATATTTTACAATGAAGTGAAAATTAAAAATGAAATAAAAATACACAGTAGGACCACTGCTGGACTCTAAGGAGCATTTGTGGAAATTTGAAGAAAGCCCCCTTTCTTTAGAATGTACATAGCAGGACCACAGAGCATACAGCGTGGCAAGAGAAGCATGGGCTGGATTTCAGCCCCTGTACCCTTTCCAATGGGTGCCCTTGTATAAGGCACAACTTGCCCAACATGATGTGTCCACTCTGAAGAATAACATGAAAATATACTGTCATGGGGCACCTGGGTGGTTCAGTTGGTTAAGCGTCTGCCTTCGGCTCAGGTCATGATCCTGGGGTCCTGGGATTAAGCCCTGCATCAGGCTTCCTGCTCAGTGGGTAGTCTGCTTCTTCCTCTCCCTCTGCCCCCCACCCCTGCTCATGCTCTCTCTCTCTCTGCAATCTCTCAAATAAATAAGATCTTTGAAAAAAAATACATTGCCGTTTGTGTAAATAAATGCACACACACACACAATCTCTAAAAAGATACACAAGGAATTGGTAACTATGTGCCTCTGGGGAGGAGAACTGGTGAAGAGGTAGGAAGCAGACATGTTTCCTCAAATATCTTTTGGTACTTTCTGAATTGTATAATTATTGTATGTGTGTATTACTTATTAAAAATATAATAAAAATTTTAAAGGAGTTTTTATTATGAAGTAGGGGATAAAGCAAATACATAAAGGAATCTTAAAAAACACAGTGTATGGGATAATGAGAGGGTTGTGGCCATCAAGAGAAGAGAGGCCGGGTGCCTGGGTGGCTCAGTTGGTTAAGCGACTGCCTTCAGCTCAGGTCATGATCCTGGAGTCCCGGGATCGAGTCCCACATCGGGCTCCCTGCTCAGCAGGGAGTCTGCTTCTCCCTCTGACTCTCTTCCCTCTCGTGCTCTCTATCTCTCATTCTCTCAAATAAATAAATAAAATCTTAAAAAAAAAAAAAAGAGAAGAGAGGCCACCTCTATTTGGGAGGATCAAGAAAGGGGAGTGGTATTGATCATCTGTTTGGGGGTCTCAGTAAGATTTCAGTTACCAATTAAAAAAAAAAAATTTCAGTTACCAGATAATGGGAAGACTGAAGGAGGCCTTTCAAGGGGGAGAGAGAATGGTAAGAGCAAAAACCAGAGGTTAGCAAGGGGACTCCACCTCCTGGAGAACTCAGTAGGCCAGGTTGTAGCATAGTGGGTCTGGGCAGGGAGGGGTGGTGGATAAAGTTGGCACGAGTCTCTAATCATATGTGGAAGACTTTAGTTTCTAGGCTGAGGCATAAAATATTTGTATAAGAAATAGATGAAAGATTTGTAGCTAGAGATGACATCAAGTCTCTTCCTAACAGGTTTAGATAATAGAGTTTTTCTTGGAAAAGGGAAATTAAAAAAAAAGTGCTATTGATTAGCAAATGCTGGCAATATTATGTCAGTTATCTGAGGTTGTATTCTTTAAAAAACTTTTTTCAAATTTTCTATGCTAAGTAGAAATCTCACGGTTATTTGTTAAATTATTATTGAATTTTAACTGAATTTAAGTTTTAATCCCATCTCTGCTAAGTAAGAAAACTGCAGTATAACAATAAATAAGATCAAGAAAGGAAAGGAAAAAAAAAACACCCAATAATGATCCCAAAGACCAAAATCAGAAAACATGATTCTCTAGATTACAGGTCAGGTTTTTAGCAAGTATGTGGCAAATAAAAATAGAACTCCAACTCTGAGATTATGACTTTCTGTATTGTTGGAGTTTCTCTCTCTTTTTAAACCTTTGAACATATTAATTTAAAATTTTGTGTGCGTAAATGCTTTTTGTAGGTTACATCCAGAAAATGAACTGCAGATACCATATACAAATTCTGGAGGAATGGAAAATGTATTTAAATTAAAATAAGAAGCTTAAATTGGATAGATGAGAATGAAATGCTTCATGGAAGGTATCCATAGAAACCACTTAAAATAAAGAGAAATGTTAATTCTCTTTGTAAATTGAGCTCCCAGAATCAAAATGAGAATGAGACATTTAGTATAGGTATGAATACACTTTGGCCTTATCTGCATGAAACACACTAATTGACAATTATATTTTTTTGGCCATGGTCTCAGCTGATAGTCACAATTTATGGCTATACAGTTGATGAGATTCAGCCAGTAAAATAGCTACTATACATTGGCCTAACTTGTTGATTTAATCAATCATGTGATCAGAGAACCATGGCTTTAAGTGTCCCAACCTTTCAGCAGTTTTTTGACCAGACAAGAAATAAAACTACCATTTTAGAGTGATTATATAAGCAATGTGGGGACACTGTTAAAAGTAATTCGTAAAAGAACAATTTTTTCTATGCAAATTTCCCAAGCCAAATCTCCATTTCCCACATTCCTATTCTAGGCCTGTGCACTAACAGTCATGTGTTACATTGCTGCAATCACAATGTTTGGAATTCAACGTTCTTTCTCTGTTATACATATATATAGTATATATATATATATGTATCTAATGTAAACATTTTCTGGTTACTATATCTCTTCTTAATTTGTTACCTTTCCCTTGTCACAATCAGAAATGATGTCTCTGAGTTGATCATTTGAGAAATGCTAATTTCATTATTACAATATAATAATTCATTATTGCTAACTATGTGGCTCTTTCTTACTCCTCCCCATTATAGGTAGTTTTATAATGAACTACTTTTTAAAATTTTTAGAAAGATTTTATTTATTTGAGAGCGAGAGATCATGGGTGGGGGGGGATGGGCGGAGGGAGAGGGAGAAGCAGGCTCCTTGCTAAGCACGGATCCCCAACAAACACGGGGCTGGATCCCAGGACCCTGAGGTCATGACCTGAGCTGAAGGCAGATGCTTAACTGACTGAGCAACTCAGGCAACCCTACTTTTTTTTTTTTTAAAGATTTATTTATTAGAGAGAAAAAGAGTGAGGAGGGGGCAAGGGAGAGAATCTTCCAGCAGACACCCCGCTGAGCATGGAGCCCAGTGCAGCCAGATTTCACGACCCACGAGATCATGACCCATGAGATCATGCCCTGAGCCAAAACCAAGAGTGGGAATCGGATGCTCAACCGACTGAGCCACCCAGGCGCCCCATGAACTACTTTTGACTTCACTCACTTCATATTCCAGCTGATGTACTCTAGACCTGCTGTTTATAATGGTCTCAGATATTCTCAAATATTTTGGCTACAGGACATCTTTACACTCTTAAGAATTATCGAGGATCCAGAGAGCTTTTGTTTATGTGAATTATATCTACCAATGTTTACTGCATTAGAAGTTAAATCGAGAGCTTTAAAAATACTTGTTTTAAAATAACAATGGCACATTCATTATATGTTAACACAAGTAACTCAATTTTTATGAAAAATGACTATATATTCCCAAATAAAAAAATTAAGTGAGAAGAGTGGCATTGTTTAACATTTTGCACGTCTCTTTAATATTTGTGTCAATGGCAGACAGCTGGATTCTCATGTCTACTTCTGCATTCCATCTGTTGCAGTATCTCACTTCATGTAGCCTCTGGAAAACTTAGGGAAAAAGGTATGAACATCTTAGTATTATCATGAAAATAGTTTTGACCTGAGAGGATATTGGTCATCCCCAGGGACTTAGCCACACTTTGAAAACCTACTGGTGCAGACCCTGGCAACTATGCAAAAATTATTACATGGTTATGGGGCAACACGGTTTGTAGTCCTCGAAGACACTTCCCAGAGAAAAGTCGTAATTTCTTTGGCTGTTCAAAGAACTTGCTAACAGTGGTTGATTATTGTCAAGGTCTCTTCCTATTTTCCTTTTTCTGCTGGTCAGGAAGTATTTTACTAGCACTCACTGAGTGCTAGTAAATTAAGTTTCAAATTTAATAGTCATTAATATTAAATTTTCTAATTAGAATTGAAGTATTTGAGAGCTGGAAATGCTGAAAGAGAAACTCACAATATCATCTGCTCAAATATGAGATGGGGACTTCTGGTTGTATGCAAAAATATTTTAGGTGAGGTAACTTGAGGTAGTACACAGCTAAAATGTTAAGTCACATCGAGTAAGGTAGTGAGAAAGTTGTTTCCTGTTGGATTCTCTTCCCACCTGGTTACATTGAAGAGAAAGTCTCAGTGTGTATTTGTCAGTATGTCTTCTATATACCTTAATTAACTTGCAGTGTCTTTGACTAACTTGTGTATTTTCCAATTTAACATAAGGTTAGCCTAAGTCTTAGCGCCTCAGGCTGGAAGAGTGTCTCGCTAGAATTTAAAGCTATTATTTTTAATCATCTTATTTTTATTATTACCATCTCTTTAGAGCAAGTCTTTTTGGTTTTTAACTTTACTTCATTTTAAAATATTTAGTTTTTTAAAAGTACATTGAATTAAGGAAGAATAGTTACTAAATAATGATATGAGTGGTACGAGTAATAGAGTGACCGAGGTTTGGAAAAAAAAAACTGATTTAATTCTATCTTCAATTGACAGGTAGTGAAATTAAGGCATAGAGAAAGTTAAGGCATCAAGAAAGACTTGATGGAGCTGGCCACAGTCAGAGACTCTGGCCTCTTTACTCTCCATCAAGAGCTCTTTCTACTACGGCAGAGTGAGTGCTAATGTCTAACATTTAACATTTCAGCATTAGGGCCTGCCCCTGAAGCCAGACAAATCCAGGTTAAACCCCCTACGCCATTCCAGGCTGGCTGTGTAATCTTGGGCAGAAAGCTTAGCTTCTAACTGCTAGGTTTCTTCACTCATGAAGTCGACATAATTCCTATTTCACCTTAATATTTTGCCAATATTAAATGAGATAATATTTTAAATGATTTAAAATGGCTCCTGGCAACTCCGGAGACAGAGCTATTTTTATTAGCTGAAGTTACTCTTAGTGAACTGCAGAGCATTTGGAGCAAAAGAATCTTCTTAGCCAGGGCTTGGCTCCAGTGTGTGTGAACTGCATCTGCCACTTGGATCCTGAATTAATTAAAGGCTGGAAATCACTGCATTTTCTCTGGAGGAGACTAACATGTCTATGGTTGCAGGGAGTGAAGGTACCAAGCGTTAACTGGAAAACTGTGTAACCAAGGGTTAAAATAGCCTTGAAGCAAAAGCAGAAGAGTCCTGGCCTCTGGCTTGTGATGCAAAGCCAAGTGCATTTGCCTTTGTGAGCCCAGGAATGCTTCTGGTGAGCCGTGTTTGTTGTGGAAACTGACAGGATCAAAGTGGAAAGAATTAAAACGATCCATCAGAATAATAGTCGAGGCTGTATATGGACTCCCCAGGCAGAGACTTGAACCTAAACGTTCCCACCGAGGACAGACAAACCAGCTGACAGCAAGCAGCTGCAAAGGAAGGGAAAGTGTCTCTCTAGGCAGACGTGTGCAGCTGGGCAATAAAGACCCTGGGTGGGAAACTAGAGGAGAGTTCAGATTTGGAGAGAGGGAAGGGTGAGATGGAGTGCTGACCTTGTGTTCTTTAGGATCCTTGGAACACCTAGGCTGTGGTTTTCAGGTGTCAGTTGGTGGAGTTACTGAGTGAAGCAGGCACTTACAGTATTGAAGCCTTTGGGGGTGGGAAAAGTGCTAATTGTGATGGAGATTCTGTGCCAATGGCACAGCTCTAAGTGTTCAAGGCATTACGTCATGCTTCTCCCCCTAGCAATCTCCAAAGGTTGAAAACTTCTCATTATGATTAAGTAGAATTAAGAGTCTCTAAGTGGCTGGCATGATTTGGGATTGTTTGCTCACTTTGTCCTTTATCCCAGGATGAGGATTAGTTAAACTCTTTGATATTCTATCAAGTATGAAATGACCTTGGAGCCCCAGCTGTTGCTAAGTTAGGATACCTAAGCGAGGCATCCAAGGAATCATAAGACAGAAGGGTGGGATAAGATCTTAAAGAAGCCCAGTCCTACTTATATATTTCAGGGATGGGGAAACTGAGGCCTGGAGAGAGGGAACAACTCGCTCAATATTATACAGAGTCTGGGGCACCTGGGTGGCTCAGTCAGTTAAGCGTCTGCCTTCGGCTCACATGATCGCAGGGTCCTGGGATAGAGCCCCAGGTCGGGCTCCCTGCTCAGCGGGGAGCCTGCTTATCCCTCTCCTGCCAGCTTGTGCTCTCTCTCCCTATCTCTGTCTCAAATAAATAAATAAATAAATAAAATCTTAAAAAAAAATATTACACAGAGTCCTGCTTTTCAGGCTAAGGCTTGCCTGTTGCTATGTCAGGGAACCCCCAGAAAATGGACTATTGGCTTAGAATGATGCCCACAAGAGATAGTGAGTGGCACATTGTGGGGCACATGTAATTTGAAATACTGAAGGGTTATCACTCTGTTTTTATTTTTGAAAATAATCATGATCTCACATTTTGTTTCCTTTTCGTTTGGGCTTTTCTTTGTATATATTGGCATATCTTTTTATCTCTGTCCTTCCTGGGGCACATTTTACCAGGACTCTCCTGGACAGTGGCTGGTAGATGCAGAGTGAGGTTTTTATAAAGATCATTAACGCACCCAATACTGGGCCCAATGAGATAATTTAATAATCATAATACCTTCTACTGACTGCTTTACAAATCACAAAGCACTTTTTAATCTCTTCTTTCATTAATCCCTACATAGTCCTGTGAGAGAGGCAGAGAGTTATTACCACCATCCATCTTCTGGATGCGCTAAGTGAGAGCCCAGTCACTTCCCTCGGGTCATGAGGCCCCAGAGCAGCTGAACAGGGCCCGGCTGGCTGGGGGCTTCAGCCTCCCAATATTGTCAGGTTCAGCCCCTCTCCCAGTGAGCAGACGCCCCGACTCCTGGATTCCCCAGGGTACATTCTCTGAGCTCTCGACTTGATGGGGGTTTCAGGAAATTATTTTCTTCGCAGAATTTGCGATATTTTTTTTTTCCCCCAGAGATAGGGACTAGGAGAAGCGGAGAGAAATACTTAGACGGAGCTGGGGCATGGTGGTGGGGAAGGGGAGGGTTAAGGGTGTGGGTGGGTGGAGAAGGCAGCCTGGAAATTTGCATTTAAAAAGGTAAGAACTGGGAAAAGGAAAAGGTTTGGGTCTGTAGACTTCAGAGGTGAAATCCCGGGAAGAGGCTGCTCCTTGTCCTTTCTAAGGGCTCCCAGAAATGACTTACTTGAGGAAAACGTTTGGCATTTGCATTTCTTGTTATTTGCCTTGCTGGAGCACCCCGAGGAGTTTGGGCTCACTCTGTTTGGCAGGGAGGTGCAGGGGAGAGCCTGCAGGCCTCCGGCCGAGCAGCCTGGGGTTGGGAGGGGAAAGTCGGCCTGGCATCAAAGCAGTAAGGAAACCCTGGGGGGCTATTGGGCTGCCTCTCTCCTCTCAGCCAAGGCTTTGCCCCAACTCATTTCCTGCCAGGCCCTAACCCAGGTACCACCCCTTTCCCACCCTTCTTCCCGATCCACTCCTGCTCTAACATCCCTAAAGGAGGGAACCCAGAAAAAGAAAGCTGGGCCCTCCGGGTTTCTGTTTGTCTTTGGAAACCACTTCTGGAGCAAGAATTGGGGCCCACAAATGTGGCCCCTCTGGAATGACCCCCACCCCCACCCCCAACTCTAGTTGAGTTACCAAATGAGGCCAATTCATTCTCTGGAATGTAGCAGCCCAGGCAATGATGATTGATACTGACAGGGAAGCTTTCATGTAGCAATATCCCCGGCCACCGGCTGTGAGGCAAAGAGAAAGAACTCTCTGGAATTCACAACATTCCCCCTCCAATTAATCCCCAGCCACCCTGCTGTGTGTGAATGGGTTGTGCTGGGGATTCGTAGCTCTGATGCAGGGGATTTGCTGATTCCTTTGAGCCCCCTGAGGAGAGGTGATATGGAGAGCAAATAATCAGCATGCAGCTCGGAGGCAGGGTAATGAATTGGCTCAGCTGGGCCTGGCTTCACTATTTGTACACTTTTAGGCACCTCGGAAACTGGGTTTGCAGACAAAAACCTGTGCTGAGGGGCCCTCCACCCCCGACCTTTTGTGGGCCTGGATCGCTGCCGCCTCTCCTACTAGCTTACGACAGGAGCCTTGTCTCAGAACGGAGGAGCCAGAAGTAAAGTGGCCTGTGCCCCAAAGCTAACCCTCCCCCGCCCCTCCACCCTGCCCCCGCCCAGTCACACACTCGCCCGGGTCAGGCCTAGAGTTGTACTCCGTGTGTGCATTCGACTGAGTTTTCAGTCTAAGTCCACTGCCTTTTAGAATGCGATTTACTTTTCATTCATAGCTCCAGGCTCCCCACTGTGAAGCCTTACCCCCTGGCAAGATTGAGCTGCGGCTTCTCCGTGTTTTCAGAGCATCGTCACAGGCCAACGTGTGAGGGGTCTGTCTCTGTCCACCTCAGTGCCTCCCACAGTGCTCAAAAATCATAATAGTGCCTGACTAAAAAACAGTGACTAACATTTGTTGAGCACCTACTAGGTGGCGGGCACCAAGAGTTTATGCACGCTCACTGTTGAATCCTCAAAGTGATCTCTGAAGTAGGTGCCGTTCTCTGCTTTCTTTTACAGAGAGGACAAAGAGGCTTAGGAATTCTGAACCGGCTCGGCATCCCAGACTGGAAGTGGTAACTGGTAAGTAGGTGGGGTCAGGTTCTAACAAGGGTCTGTCCCTCCATACAACCTCTGGTTCCCACAACCCCTCGCTTTTGTTTGGGCTCTCATTGCTTCTCACCGGGAGCACCTGCCACAGAGCTTCCAGCTTCCAACCTTGGAGACTTTCAACGCCCTCCACATTGCAGGCAGGATGACCTCTCTCTCTCAGAGACACCCCAACGGGTCCCTGCCCTCTTTTAAGATCTTCAAAGTTTCCCCACAGCACCTAGAAGAAAGTCCAAATGCCTCAGCTTAGCACACAAGCCCCTTTATGCTCCAGCACCTGGAAAGAATTAAATACAGATTGAAGTGATAATCCTAATAACCCCTTGGAGGAGTCCGCTGGGTGGGGCTGTGAAGGGAATGTGGGTCTCTTTTTTTTCTTAGGCTCTGGAGTCTCCTATGGGCCTGGTCCCGCCAAGGGCAGTTTCCAGTCTGACCCTGCCCTCATCTTGTCATTCTTGGCAGTCGCCACTATGTACTTGCCCTCCTGGGCCCCGCGTCCTTCGTTCAGGATGGAAGGTATTGGGTGCAGATTTTACCTCTGGTTCCCCAGTATCTGAGGGGAATTCAAGAAGAACACTTTCATTTGAAACAATTTTTTTTTTCAATTCTATTCTCTTTAATAAGGTCCCCTAAGCATTGCCCTGATTTCAAAAGGATAGAGATATATCCAGGCTCAGAATTAGGAAAAAGTCTTGTTGATAAGTCCTTGATTCCAATGACTCAGTTATGTTCAGGTGTGGCAGTTATTGCACATTAATTAATATCTTCAATGTCAAAATATCTTAATTTCTGATTATATGTATAAATCTCTATTGCTCACTTCTGTGTTATTTTTGATTACCTTCAACTGGTAAACAATATCCATTGGTTGTTGTTATTGATAATTGTTTTTATTTTTAATAACTAATGCATAATTTTAAGTATATATTTTTAAACATGTTGACTCAATATAAGTTATCTCTATTTTCTTTACCATTTAAAATAATCAGGTTAGCAGTTATTACTATTTTTTTTAAATTTTATTTTATTACGTTGTTAGTCACCATTCATTACACCATTAGTTTTTGATGTAGTGATTCATTGTTTGCTTATAACACCCAGTGCTCCATTCAATACGTGCCCTCTTTAATACCCATCACCAGGCTAATCCATCCCCCTACCCCCTCCCCTCTAGAACCCTCAGTTTGTTTCTTAGAGTTCATAGTCTCTTATGGTTCATCTCCCCCTCCGATTTCCCCCCTTTCATTTTTCCCTTCCTACTATCTTCTTCTTCTTCTTCTTTTTTTTTTAACACTTTCACTTTTAAGGGTTTTTGTTGCCAGGAACCACAGGACACTAGATGAAAACTCTGACAGTGTCCCTAACTCTTTGATGCTCATTGTCAACCAATCTGCGTTTTCATATCTTGCATGCCAAGAAATTGCATTTTGTACCCTAAATTTGGGTTTTCCTCGATCACTAACAAATGAGCCACTCAGGCTCTCCCACAGGTCCTGCTGGCCAGTCCCCGGGGGTGTTCGCAGCAGTGACTTTGTTTTCCTAGCAGTACTACTACAGTTGTTTAAGGATTTCATCATAAGCTGTCCTTATTTTATAAAAACACATGTAAGACTGACATAGTCAACATTCTGTCAGCTAGTACTTACTGAGATGCTGTTATAAGTGGGGAGGCGGACTGTAGCAAAGAGGACAGTTAAGGTCCCCGCATTATGTGGTTTATGTCAAAAGGACTGAGAAAGATCATGTACAAACAAATAAATATGCAAGATCACGGTTAGCAGCATAAGGAAATAAAACAGGGTGATGTGATAGAGAAGTGGTAGGGACTGCTTTAGATTAGTTAGAGGAGGGGCTTTCCAAGCAGGTGATATGTGAGCTGTGACCTGAACGCCAAGAAGGATCCATCCCTGCAAATAATAGAAAGTAAAGCATTCCAGGCAAGTGCTAAGGACCTGCGGTGGGGAGAGGCTGGTCGTCTTTGAAGGCACAAAAAGAGGCTAGAAGAGATGAAGTATTTTGAACGAGCAGGCGATGGGTTGGGAGATTAGGTAGGAGATGTGAGCCAACAGATCTTTAAAATCTTGTAGGCCAATGGCTTTCAAACTCTTTAAATGTGACCTATAGGAAATACATTTTTCATTGCATTCCACACACACACACCCTTCCTTCCTCCCTTCCTCCCTCCCTCCCTCCCTCCCTCCCTCATTCTTTTTCTTTCTCTTTTTCTCAAGGGCAGTGCTTTTCAAACTTCAAATGAAATCTTAATTAAATTAAAGCTCCAAATAGAAAATGAAAATGGAATAATGGTACCTTCTCCTTTCATTTGTGTAAGGACCTCATCAGCAACTTCATGAAATCTTGGGGTTCCTCAAAGCATTAGTGGTCCAGATTCATTTCCTCTTTGAGGAGCCTTCAGGTAAGAGAAATCTCTTATGTCTATGAGCCAGTTATTTACCTAGAGAAGATAAATAAAGATGATTCCCTGTGACAGGATCACTGATAGTATTTCACCCTAGAGGAATAGTGGAGAGCCAGAGAGCTTACACAGATTGCCTCTTACAGAGAATCATATTTCATTAGTTGATCAGAAATATGGTATACCCAAGGATTTAAATAATTTAATAAAAATACATTAGTATGATTTTTTCCAAAAGGTAATAAAATATAGTTTAAATAATGTTCACTTCGGAATCAGAAAACTTGAGTTCAATCTCTGCTTATAGCTCTCACCAGCTATAAGCCTGGCGTAAGAGCAAATAATGTAAGGTTTCTGAGCTTCAGTTTCTTCATCTATTAGTTGGACAAAGAATCTTCCTCATAGGTTTGTTGCAAAGATTAAATAAAAAATAACATGCAGAGCACCTAGTACTTGGCAGTTTTGTCATACAGTAGGCTCTTAACATAAGACAAATAGTTATTATGATTATATTGTTGCCTACTTTGGGTGACAAAGATGAAGGCCTGGGTTAGACATGACCTCTGACCCTATAAATGCTGATGAAAGGAGGGCTGATACTGAAATGGAGCATGACATGTGTTTAAGGGCTAAGTGAAATGGATTTTGTAATATATGGTCATACTTTGGATGACTTCTCAGAAATTCAAGTCTGTTATATACCTAAGGAAATGAAAAAGCCAAAACTTTCTGGCACCTGGCCTAACGGCCTGGATTCTTTTGAGTCAATATGGTTTGTCCTCTTTGTTCTTATTTAATAGAAATTAGGTCCCTAGCACAGCTCATTTCTACAGTAGTTCATCGCTGGGATGCGTCCCTGAGTTTTCAGAACAGCAGACCACAGAGAATAAACATAACCGAGACCTCATATTTATGGAAATGGGGATCTGCATAATTAAAATTGAGATTCATTTATTCATTCTTTCATTCACTCCATAAATATTTTTTTTAAGCTGTATTTATTTATTTTAGAGAGAGAGACAGAGCATGAGCAGGGTGGGGGGTGTGGGCAGAGGGAGAGAGAGGATCCCAAACAGACTCTGCGCGGAGTGCGACATCCAACTGGGGGCTCCATCTCATGACCCCAAGATCATGATCTGAACCAAAACCAAGAGTCCGACACTAGGTGCCCTCACTCCATAAATATTTCCTGAACTTTGTGTACCGAGAACACATATACAGACACTGTATCGTGAAAGTGACAAGACAAACGAAACCCCACCCTGAGGTGGGGTCACACAATAAATAAATACATAAATAAAAAAAGATAATGATAGGTTGTGGTAATTGTGATGGGGAAAATAAGCACAGTGCTGTGATGGAGACTAAGAGTTAGAGAGGGCTTCCCATAGGAGACGGGGTTCAAGATGAGACCAAAAAGCCAGCCATGGGAAGGGTCAAACGAGAAGCTCCTCCCAGCTGAGGCAACAGCAAGGGTGCTGAGGGGGAAAGAACTGGAAAAGTTTTAAGAACTTCAAAAAAGCCGGCATGACTGGAGTGTCATGAAGGATAAAAGAGGAAGGAAGGCAGGAGACAGATCACACAAGCCTTTAAGGTATTTAAAGATTTTCTACGTCTATGGGAAGTCACTGGGGGCTTTGAAATAGGAGAGTGACATAAGCTGGTTTTCATTTAAAAATATACCAAAAAAAAAAAACCCAAAAAACCCCCACCTCTGTAGAGAGGGCCGATGGGAGAGGGGAAAGAGGGGGCACAGGAGGACGTCTGTGTGGTGACATAGATGAAAATGGACGGTAGCTTAGAGCAGAGAGGACTAGAGAATTACAGGATACATTTTGGAGGTGGAGCAATAATAGCCCTTGCTGACAGATAGTGAGAGAAAGGAAAAAAATCATGCTTTCTGGCTGTAGCAACTGTCCAGTGGTTCTGTCATTTTCAGAGAAAGGGAAGACTGTGATACAATCAGCTTAGGAGTTGGGTGAAGAGGGACTCACATGTTCCATTTCAGAAACGTTAAGTTTGAGATGTCGATGAGACTGGCAGGCAGATATGCCAGAGAGTTGTTGGATGTGGAAGAAAAGTCTAGAGCTCAGAGGAACTGCTAAGCTGGAGATAGAAGTTTAAGGATATTTAGAAATTAGTTTATGTTTGCATCTAAGGGGATGGGTAAAGTCCTATAGGGAGAGGAAGAATTTAAAAGGGCCCAGGATCTGCCTTTGGGGACTCCAAAATTAAGATGATTGTAGAAGAAAAATTAGCAGAGGAAACTAAAAAGCCATGGCCTTGAGGTAGGAGGACCATCATAAGTGATGACTACAAGGGAAAAAATAAACCCCTCAGAGAGGTAAGCGTGGTAAGAGTGAAGTAGTCCACTGTGTCAGAATCCACGTGTATGGGGCACCTGGGTGGCTCAGTCGTTAGGCGTCTGCCTTCAGCTCAGGTCATGATCCCAGGGTCCTGAGATTGAGCCCTGCATCCGGCTCCCTGCTCAGCAGGAGGCCTGCTTCTCCCTCTCCCACTCCCCCTGCTTGTGTTCCCTCTCTCGCTGTGTCTCTCTCTGTCAAATAAATTAAAAAAAAAAAAAAAAAAAGAATCCATGTGTAACCCCAAACCTCTCTATATGATACTCAACAGCACCCATCGGGGCAAGGTTGATTTTGGCTAAATCTCTTGTAAATATCAGATAGGCAATTTATTTAACCTTTTTTTTTTTTTTTTTGAATTCAATATAAGAGCTTTATTATTTTTAAATTTCAGCTTTATTGAGGTGAATTATTTATACTTTTTGAGTGTTCGTTTTCTCATTTATAAAATGGGGCAATATATGCATTTCATAGGTATTTGTAAACAGTAACTAAGATAATTTATATCAACTATTCACAAATATTAGGTACACAGTGTTCGATAAATGGCAGCTATTATTATGAAGTAGCATTATGTTTAGAAATGAGAAGACCTACATTCTAGTGATTTTGGTACAGATCCTGCATCTAACAGTGGTTTCCTCGGGCAAAAATAATCATCTGAATTTCAGTTTCCTTACTAGTAAAAAGGGGAAAATAATTCCTGTCCTGCCTTCTTTTCTCATGGGGCTATCAGAAGGATTCAATGGTGTAGTGAATATGAGAGGGGTCTATAAGCCATCCAGTGCTAAGGAGATATGAGGAATTTCTATTTGTCCAGTAGAATTTCTTTGGTGCAAGTGCAAAGCCATATTCACTCCAATATTCTTTTGACAGAAGCAGCATGTTCCTACCTCAGCGTTTTTGCACTTGATGGTTTCCTCTGCCTGAAACATTCTTCACTTATATATCTGCATTGGCCCACTCCTCATTCCTTCAGGTCTACTCAGCTACTATGCAGCTTATCAGACCTCTTTCCAGACCAGCTTCTTTAAATTAGCACACCCACACTCAGCACCCCAACCCTCCACTTCATTTTCCTTCTGACATTGTCACAACTGTACATTTGTCATGTTTTGTCATTATCTGGCTCTACTCACTAGAATATAAATTCTATAAGGGAAGAGATTTGTTGGTTCTTTCAATCTTTTTTTTTAAGATTTTATTTATTTATGTATTTATTTGACAGAGAGAGAGAGCACAAGCTGGTGGGGGTGGGGGGGATGGCAGAGGGAGAGGGAGAAGCAGACTCCCGACTGAGCAGGGAGCCCGATGTGGGGCTCTATCCCAGGACCCTGGGATCATGACCTGAGCCGAAGGCAGATGCTTAACCGACTGAGTCACCCAGGTGCCCCTGGTTCTTTCAATCTTTTATTTCTAATATCCGGTGTATATCAGGCACTGAATAAATGTTTGCTGAATGAACAAATAAATGAATCAAAACCTGATGACTCAGCGAAGGAGCAAAGACACTAGGAGTTTAAAAAGACATGGAGGTAACTCTTAATTCTATCTTCATCCAGGAACCTTTAGGCACATTATCAGTCTCAGTTTCTCTGGCCTCTTATGTGGGCTACCTGACTGCCTCCCTTAGAGAGCTGTGAGGATTAAAGGAGACAGGGAATTTACCTATAATCAGGGCAAGAGAATTCACATTTATCGAGCATTCTCTATGGCCTGGACCATTAACATAAAATCATTTTCATAATGCTCTTGTAACGCAGCTGTCATTTTTCCAATTTAACTGGGATCAATCTGAAGCTCGGAGAGTTGGTACCCATACCACACAGTAAATGGAGGAGTTAGGGTTTTCAGCCGGCATCCCTGACCCTTTTCACCACGGGCCACCTTTACATGTCCGTGGTCATTTTCAGGATGGCGTCAGGAGCCAAATGTGGCAGCCAAAGTTGCACGTGGAGGTGTCATCAAATCTTGACAGAAGGACAACAAAGTGAAAGAAGAGCTTTTGGCCAGTGAAACTTGTCTCCTCGTTGTGGTTAAATCTTGCCAAGGTGAGTGCAGCCGGCTCTCCTGAGAGCACTGTAGTCAACTGCAGGGTCGGTCACCGCTTCCTCAGTCTCTGCCTGACTGGGGGTCCTGACTTGTTTCAAAGCCGCTCTGGACCCTTTGCTGGCTCCTTTCACCTCAGCTCTTTGGCAGACGTGGGGTCTACCATTTACTAAAGAAAAACGCCACACTTGGCAGGCTCCCTTTGTGTGCCACAAAATGGAGAGAGAAGGGCCAGGTCAAAGCAAAACCCTGGCTTTCTTCTTTCGAAGCGCGTTCTGGTCCTTCCTAATGTGTGGTGTGATTGCTACCCAAGGCTCCGGGAATTTCATTTTTAGCTCTTCTACGTCCCAAATACATTCTCAGTGAATGATGTCTTCTCCCCTTCAGGGTTTCTGGGCCACTTCGGTCCAGGTGAGTCACCTGTCTCAAAGGAATGCTGCTGATGCTGATAGAAAGCTCCATGAATGTGGATCTCTGTCTCACTAGTCTTATTTCCCTTTTGGTTGTACTGGTGGGGAAAAGCGCTTTTGGGACATAATAAATTGCTTTTACGAACAGGGTTTCCCATTTGTTTCTCAGCTTAGGCGGGGTGGCAAGTCTGGTCACATGAATAGGTTTCTTAGAACAACAGTTCTCACACTTTCCATGTTCCTGGTATTTTTAGTGGCAAGACTTGAAAGGATTAAAAGATTCATCCAACAACAGTAAACAAGTCAGCAGTCATTACCAATCAGTTTGAACTACAGAGAATAGTGTTGTCTCACATTTTAATTTTATTTTCAGTATTCCCTTGATCTCCCAGCACTGCTGTTGCTGTTTGATAGAAAATTTGACTATTCTGACTACTCTTTCTTATATACACAGAAGACAATGTTCTCAAGTTTTCCAGTAAACACTTTTTTCTTTGGTAGCTGCTTGAATCTGTGATACAAACCTTTCTGGTTCACAGCAAGTTTTGCTCTGACTACACCATGTTACCCAAGGTACTGAACACAATGCTTAATTGGTAGGCATCGCTGAAGAGAATATCCTTAGTGATAACCGAAGTGTACTGGGCATGTTGATAAAGAATTAGTTACACATCTGATTGTTTTTGGGTACATAAGTGTTCTATGTCACACTATTGGTAAACCATTGATCTAGACAAATGCAGTCCAAGATTCTGACTTTCTCTGTTCTCTTTTATTTTCCTCTTTTACATATAACTGTATTTAACTCCTGCTTTTGCCAAGATAGTTTGTGGCAAATACCAACCTTCCTTTTCTCTGAGTCAAATAAGGTCACAAAACAGCAATATCTAAACACAACTCTGGGGCGCCTGGGTGGCTCAGTAGGTTAAGCGTCTGACTCTTGATCTCAGCTCAGGTCTTGATCTCAGGGTCGTTAGCTCAAGCCCCACATTAGTTCAAGCCCCACATACTTAAAAAACAAAACAAAACACAACTCTGGTTCTCAATAAAGGAATCCAGTTTGGAGAAATTCCATTAGCGAAAAAAATATGAATTTGATTTCCAGCCACTTGGTAATTGGATGGTGTTGGTCTGAACTCCTATTCCTTCCTCTCTAAAATAGAGATAAAAATACTTGGTACCTGTGAAGATTGGATAAGATAATATACGACTATGGCCTTCTCTTCTGGGGACCTCTGTGTGTCTGCTGGCGCTGCTGTCTGAAGCACTGGGGTGTGGTCTAAAGGACAGATGAGTTGGAATTGACAGCCAACGAGTAAGCAAGAGTTAGAGGCTGACTTCCTGAAGTGGTGAACAGATGCATATTAGTGATATTCTTCACAGGATGTTAAAACATAGCTCACTCTTTTCATATACCTGATTATATATATATATATATATCTCCCCACCCCAGAAAAATCTTAGTAGTTCCATTCTCCCTTGGCCTGGGTTCTTTTACTCCTAGACAGCAGGGCTGAGGAAGAAGGAGGGGGAGATAGGGATAGTGGGGAAAAGCCAATAAAAAGGTGCAATAGCAACCTTTTGTTGCTGGTCATGTGTGATATCAGGTGAGTTTGTTACGTGATCTCATGGGACTTTCTGAGAGACCACAAAAACAGTGTCTTCTTAAGTCCTTCCAGGGGAGAAAAGAAGGAGAATTTATCTATTAGCTCCCATTTCTCAGTGGCCAAATGTTTGCTCCCTAGAACATTAATTCTTTTATACTTCTGGGCTGTGCATATGTGGTACCTAGCAGGTCCCACGTCATTGCATCCCTCAGCATCACCTGGAGTAGGAGGCAAGATATGCATTGTTGGACATGTGTAAAATGCTGTTAGGTTGTGCTCACGTTAGATTAGTCAGAGTCCAACCAGAGTTTGTCAGTATATTGGTTATTGGTGCCGTAACAGTGTGGCATCGCCAGAAACATGTGAGGTCAAGAGAATCTGAAGCAACCATAAGTGGTATATGATACAATCCACCCCCTTGCACTGTTCACATCAACCCATGTGCTCTCGTGATATCTGGCTACCACATTACAGTAAGATTTCTCTCTCTCTCTCTCTCTCTTTTTTTTTTTTTTTTTTGGCGAGAACAGCATGCTGTCAGCTTCAGTTGATTCCAAGGGCATAATAAATATCATCTCCTTTTTTCACCATTTGTTCTAGAATTCCCTCACCTTCAGTTGCTTGCCTGCTGGAATGACATGGCTCCTCATCTCTGAGGGTCTGAATCCATAGTTGCCTTGCCTTTGTCAAACTGTGGTTGCTACAGTTTGCTACAGTTGATTATTTGCTCAGCATAAAACCACCAAGAGGTCCTTTAGTGAATTCCTGGGTTCCTGACACATCCTTTTTTATCCCTATTGTATAGTAGTAATTCTGGATTCCTTCTCATGATAATGAAGATCAGTTACCCTGGACAAGACACTAACTCCTTCCTTGTAAACTGACATCATTACTAGATTTCTGTTTCAGTGAGACAAAATCACTACCCTTTTCATGGTGGAAATGGCCCATCGTAATCATCCACTGCCGAAGTTTTGGTTGCCTCAAGGGTTGGTGTGGTAATGACAGCTCAGAGTTGGTCTCTTCTCCTGGGAAACTGGATATTCACTATGGCGGTAGCTATATCCATCTTGACGAGAGGAAGTCCATGCTGTTAGGCCCACCCAGTGTCTTTCTTCCTACCATGTGGCCATCTGTTGATTGGCCCATTTCATGAGTCTTGAGGTTGCTAAGGAAAGGCGCAAACAATGACATGTATAGGAAGTCATTCTGTTCCCTTAATTGTTGAGCGCTTCCTCTGCAGTGAACACTCTAACGAGCATTATGGTGAGACACAAAGATCTGCACACTTAGTGCTCCCTTCCACGGATTCATTTACATACATCTTCCCCAGAACTACTTGTACTAAATCTTCCAGTGGTGTTCCAGGCCCCTCGACAACTAGCCAAGTCATGCAACCACTCACCGGAAGTCTAAGTACCTCAAGCTACATCTCCCTCCATTAGAATTTGATGACCAAGTGTACTGCTAGCAGCTCTGCCCCCTGGGAGTATTTCTCTTCACTGTTGTCCTCTAGAAATACCCCTGAGTGGAATTGTAATGACAGTTATCCATTTTCAGTCAGCACCAACATATTATACCAACCCGTCTGTGAACCAAGCCCAGATTCTTTCCTTTTCTGACAGTTGGTTGTAGGGAATCCCCCTGTGAGCTATAGGTTTGAGTTTTAGGAGAGAGACTGATACAATAAGGATAAGCGAGGGAGAGTCTAAGCTACCTGTTTTTGCAGTCTTACTTGTGCCTTGTTGAATTACTTGGGCACAATCACTAATGTGCCATTTCCATAGGTTGTGTTACACCTGCTTGAACTTATAATGCAGTGGATCAAACAATATCCAGCATATGATGGGCAGCTGTGGTCACAAGTCCTTGATATCAGTACTTAGTCCCTCCTAGGGTCTGGTAGAAGGCCAGGTATTGATTTTCAAACAGAAAGTCCTTTTCTGCTACAAAAGGTATGACTTTACCCTCAAGTTCTAGGAGATTACATAGCAACTGTCTTATTGGGGCTTGCCCGGTTCTCCACCCAGCATCCTCACCGGCCACTGCTATCTTCCATTTACAGCCAGAGTGGGAGGGCAAGTAGGTCTACAGCCTCAACTTACTGCAAACCCCTCTCTTGCTCTGGGTCCTAGGTAAAGCTGGCAGCCTTCTGAGTCACCTTATAAGTGGGAGGGAACAGTGTTCCCCATTACCTCATGCTTTTCCAGAACCTAATGAGGCCATCTCAGTGCTTGGAGGCGCAACTCTTTCTTAATGGGAGGAGGGGCAAGATGCAACATTTTCGTTTATCATAGAGATACGCTGTCCAATAGAGTAGCCCCTAACCCCATGTAGCTTTTTAATTGAAATGAATTAAAATAAAAAATATATAAATTCAGTTTCCCGGTTTCACTAGCCACATTTTACATGCTCAGTCGCTACCTGTAGTCTGTGGCTATTCTATCGGACATACAGACACGGAAATATGACTGGGATGGCAGAGGTCCTGTCCAGCCCCACTGCCTTTGAGGCCGTGTGTCTACGTGGCAGGTTAAGATTTGAACACAGGCCGATGTAATGTTAAAGGCCATGCTTTTAATACTCTGGCAAGTTGCAGACAGTCCGAGTCTAAGCAGATGCTTCACTGCTATTGTGTTCAAGGGCAACACGAGCTCTCCAATTAGATTTTTGTGCATCAAAGTTTTGGTTCACGCAAAAATTCTCTTTGCATTTCAACAAATGAAAAAGGCATTTTATCCAAAGGCCAGGTCTGCTGTGGCAGCTCCCCATATCTCACCTCGATTTGTGGGCAACAGTCGACTCAGAAAGCAGTTTTCTTTTCAAAGAAAGTTTTCATACAGCTCAGAAATATTATGCATTTCCAAAGCAATAGGGCTGACTAGAATTCTGTGGCAGACAGCAGAATCTCTCTGAATGCCGCAGTTCTGCATTTCCATCTGTGCTCCATGAAAGGCAAGGATCATTGTCCCCACAGAATGCAGCTAAATGGCAGCTGGAGCCTGAATGGACAGGAAAAACACTCTCCTCCCTCTAATAACACCACTTACAGCAGACAGGCGCGGTTCTCGTCTGAGTGTGGTAAAGAGATGCTGTTATGATAAGAGTAATTATTATACATTAGTTAAAATCCCATTTAGGGAGCGTTATATTGCTGCTATTTTAGGAGAGGTTTGCTAACCTTCCAAGTTGTAGGGAGAGATTAATTAGTGTCAATGGAAGAATCTCCAAGATAAAAACAAATTAAGCCTCCTCATCCAGCCTTGCCTGGGTGTCCTTGAGTTGCCGCTTCCTTTGTGACAGAGATAGTATTTGGTCTGATCTATTCTGGTTGGAGAGAAAGGAAGGGGACGCACATTTGCTGAAGGGAATCATGTGTCAGACACCATGATAGGTACTTTAAAAGAAGAAGGCAACTTTGAACTAGAATTTCCCATTGTTCCCACCCAGCCCACTGGAGAATATTGCTAAATTGAGGCATTTGTGCCCTAGGACTGTTGAATTGAATCATCTATTTTGGGTGGCCCTCCCAAGCCATTCTAGATGATTTACTTCCATTTCATTCCAAGGGGCAAAAGAAAACGGGGGATTAAACACACACACACACACGCATGCACACACACACCAGTTGTTTGCTTCTTTTAAGTTCTTCCTTGAATACTGAAGACATTTGCTTGGGATTGCTGGCTTGGAGGACATGTTTAAAATATGGCAGGTCCAATACCACCTGAAATAAGTGTTATTCATTTTTATCCTTTGTCTAGTCCCTCTGGCTATCGTATCTCATCATCCCTCCCATCAAATGTTTTGAACTTGTAGCCCAGATTTTCTGAAGCAAACCTCATTTCATGTAGTGCAACTCTTGCCAGGCAAGGCAAATCACTACATAGGTACTTACATGCATTTTGATTTTTTTAATCTTTGTGAGATTTGTTAGGTAGATAATCTCATGGCATGTACCTAATTCTAGTTTCAGAAAACTTATGCACCTATCACCAAATCTTGGTCTATTCCATGATTTTCAGTTGGTTTTACTAACTGTGTAACTTTAGGCCAATTATGTAGCCTTTCTGAGACTGAGTATTTTGACCCAAAAGAAAAAAGGCGGGGGATGATAAGATTCACCTGGTGAGGGTTCCTCTGAGGATCGAATGAGATGATGTATGAAAGCGTTTGTGACTCTCTGTTCAGGGAAAGATTGGGACAACAGGGACCAGATTTACCCTCCTTGCTAAAACAGACCCAAACTGGCTAAAATATATGAAGCAATAGTTTTTAAGACACTGGGTGACAAGCAACAAAAGACAGTAATTCTTGAGGTGGGAAACAAATGCGGGGAGCCTGCAATTGTCCCAGCTTCCTGCCTTTGAAGAGTTTCTAGGCAGTGAAGCACAGAGGCAAAGTAAATTTTGGAGCAAAGAATATTACCACGAATAATAAATGTCATTTCAATAACGATAAAGGGGTCATTCCATCAAGAGGACAGAGCAATCCTAAACACATATGCACCTAATGACAGAGCTTCATAATACGTGAGGCAAACACCAACAGAACTGCAAGGAGAAATAGATCCATCTCCAGACAGCTTTCTTAAACAGCTTTTGGTTTTGCCTGGGATGAAACATTTGTCAATAATGTGACAGATTAGAAAAGTCAACATGTTTTGCAAGTAATGTTGTAGAAAATAACAAATGAAAATACAAATGAAGAGCAGCTCAGCTGCATTTACGAGCCAGGGGGTCTGGATCAGGGAGCATTAGGAAGCTGTGAAAGGACTGGATAGTGAGCTGCAGGTGTGTTCTAGGGAGAGGGGCTGAAAGTACCGTGGAGCACTGGCAAACGGGGCGACCGTGTGGAAGAGGGCAGAGTGAGGAGTTAGATGGTAGTGTCACAGCCTGAGTCTTCAGACTTTCCATTCTGTGAGATTGCCTTCCTTCCAGGTTGAACCAGATGCTCGCTATATTCCAATCTCACTTGGATACAAATCTAAAAGGATGATGTATTGGTCAGGATAAGCTATTGCCCAAAATCCAGTGGTTTAACAGAATAAATATATGATTTTTCCTTTCATGTGACAATCCAATAGAGTTCTGCCCAATGTAGTTATTCAGAAACAATTCTTTTGTCTTGGGTCTGTGTTCCTTCTCTACCTTCCAGATTCTGTCTATTTAGCTAGTGGATGGGGAAGGAGGAAAAGGAATGCATGAAGGAGGTTTTAATAAATAAATAAGTAAATATATAAATTTAATAAGTTTGACTTATTTTATTTTCAAAAGATTTTATTTATTTAATAAACTTTATTTATTTTTTAAAGATTTTATTTATTGGGCACATGTGCCAGAGGGGGGTGAGGGGCAGAGGGGAGGGGAAGACGGGGCAAGCAGACTCTGGCTGACCACAGAGCCCAAAGTGGGGCTCCATCCCATGACCCTGAGATCCTGACCCCAGCCAAAATCAAGAATCAGACCCTCAACCAACTGAGCCACCCCAAGGAGGCACCCCAAGGTAGCTTCACATCCCACTGGTAGACAGTCAGACACGTGGACATGTCCTCAACTAACCATAGGATGTGGTCCAGCTACGTGCCCAGAAGAAAAGCAGAGGCCTGGTATTTGTAAACACCAGCAATCTGTACAATCAACGTCCTTGTTCCATCTATTTATTGATGCTCTGAGAACCACATTACTTTGTTGAACAAAAATCCTAATTCCCAATTTATTTTCTAAGTGAATTCAGTGGTTTTTATTATAGTAAATGCTCATGGAAAGAATTTGAACTGGAGTCAAGCATGAATATTTTCTAACCTCACTGAATGGAAATAAAACATTATACAAAGACATAAAAAGGCTTAATACCTCATCACGTTTTGGAATGTTAGAAGAGAGCAAGAGTCTTAAAAACCATCAATTCAGTCTCCTAATTTTGCAGCTGAGTAAATTGAGCCCAAGAGAGGCTAAATGATGTGTCCAAATCTAAGTAAACAGTGAGTAAGAGAGGTGGGGTCAAAACCTAATTGGTGTGGCCTCATGCTTTAAATTACCAACAGGAATTTAACACATCAAGATAAAAAGTCTCCGTGTTATACTTTCATAAGACACAGAACAGATAAACAGTTTTGAATTTATAAGTCTTCAGATTACATAGTCACATAAAGGAAGCTCACGTTTATCTTTGATAGAGCAGTCAGTGTTCTTTTCTCAATCTGATCTAAGTGCCCTCATTTCCCCTTCGTCATTTGTATATGCTGCAGTACCTCACTTACTTGGATTTGACGCTGGATTCCACATGGATGGGTTTTCCAGACACATGAAGTTTACCCACGTTACCAAAAATCCAATAATTTTACAAGGAAATCTTTCTAGACGATATCGTGTACTTACCCATCACCTTAAAAAAAACAACCAAAACTTTGATGTCTTCCTTTTAATATAGAACTAAGTAATCAAGAGTAGGGGCCTGAAGCCCTGTGGCTTTAAGACCTGGATCTGACTCTTAAGCTGTGTGACCTGAGGCATGTTACTTAATTTCTCCGTGTTTGAGTTTCCTTATTTGTAAAATGAGAATAATATTAGGATGTTCATCTTAAAATGGTTGTAAAGATGAAAAGTTGATATATGTAAGACACTTAAACCAGTGTCTGCTATATAATAAGTACTAAGTACATAGTAGCTCAAGGCATCATAGCCTATACTGTGGAGGGGGGAAGAGGGAGGGCAGGGATGAATTACTGGAAAATACAAATACATTTTCTAACTTACGACAAGTTATAGGAAGGGAAAGTGCTAAGTGCTATTAGAGTGTTAGCAAGGGAACCAGATTTAGCCTGGCATTGTATTATAGAATTCTTTATATTTTAGTTTTTCCCACTGATGTGTGAATTTTTTGAAAGCAAGAAGCATGTCTTAATCTTCCTTATGTAACTGTCAGTAAGCATAGAATCTGGTGCATAGCAGGGGCTTGAGACTACTTTGGAAAGAGAGATTAAAGGAAAGAAAGAAAAAAAATCATGATTCTACAGGTATCACTATGAGAATATAGAGATGTTGGAGGCAAGTATTCCTCAAGGGGTAGAGAATTATGCTCCCTGGTGACCCCCACCTGCAGAGGTGCAGCACCTCCTGCGTGAGGGTCACCATCGCAGTGATTCCGGGCATCTGCAGCTTAATGAGGATGTATCCATTTATGCATTAAGGCTTATTCACTTTGTTCAAAGCAATCCCTCAGGTCTTCCCGGAGGACTGGTTTGCTTATTTTATACAGGATTCTTAGAATACTGCTGACATGCTTGATAATCAGGGAGTCTTGGTTGGGGGCGGTGCTTCTCTTGGGGAAAGGCAGTGAGCTACATTTGAAGGCAGGCTTTCCTCCTCTCTTGAGAGCTCAGCAGTTTGAAAATAGGCTGCCTTCAGTCTTGCCTGGAATCAAGGGTGAAGGAGAAATACAGGGACTCAGTATCCAAGGGGCTCTGCCATTTTCCTGGCCTGGAGGTGAACTCATTCCACGGATCACCTGCTAAGAGTGAGCCATAGAGGAGAAGAGGGAGGAGCGGGTGGCCAGCCTTGCCCCAGGGCACACAGTGGCCGAGCTTGATGACCTCAGGCCTGTATGCTCCTGGTCTGTGACCCTACACCATAACAAATGGGATTTTGAACAAATGAAACAACTTTTAAAAATCAATAAATAAATAAGGAGAGAGAAGAGAGACTGAATTGTGTGAACCTCCAATTTTAAATTGTGTTAGCCTGGATGAAAAGTGCAATAAAAATAGCAGCAAATACTTATATGTTACTTATTATTTGCTGGGCATCATTCCGAGTTTTATATGTATAAGCTTATTTAATTTCCATAACAATCCTGTGACCTGGGTTCTACTGTTGTCCCTATTTTATAGATGAGAAAACTGAGGCATAAGAGGTTAAGCAACTTGCCCCAGGTCCCACATGTGGTAGGCTGAAGAGTTAGGATAAAGATTTAGTTAAAGGAAGGCAGGGTCATTATTAAATGCCTACTATGTGCCAGGTGCTTTCCATCTTTGTCAGGGTGCACTCCTCTGTCCCTTTAAACTGGCCCCATTCTCGCCCATGGTAGGGACAGATCTTTCAGTGTCATTATACATCAAAGTTATGCTGAGGAGACAATCAGGATCGGCAAGAGAGGCTTGTTTCATTTCCGGAGCTCCGCTTGGAAGGTGCCTGGAATAGGGCTTGTCCCAGGCTCAGCCAGGAGGAACAGACGGTACCCGTGGCTAGGACACAGGGCAGAGGCTAGAAAAGAAAAAGGAAGTAAAGAGGAAATAGAGATCACAAATTCTCTGTGGACTGAAAGACAATGTTTGCAGCATCATCTGGATTCCAAGTGGGTTTGTGATCCAGCTACAAGAAAACCAGGCTCTTTCTGGTAATGGTCGATATCTGCATGCCTTCCCAGATGCTGTAGAGCCTAAAGGTAAAACCTCATCTTGTCCAACTGTCATAGTTGCCCACTGAGCTAAATAGTTTATTCCCATTTATAGAACTAAGTAGGCTGAGATCTAGATAGCTTACCCAATATCAGACAGCGAGTATAAGGCAGAGAGGGCCTGAGACCCAGGTCTGCAGTGTTAAAATGGATACACTTTCCCATACTCCAGATGCTGGTTAACTAATCATCCCAGCCCAGAAAGGCTTCCCCTTTTCTCATAAGTTAGCTGAGTGAGGATGCTAGTTGTATGAGTCTAAATTCTGGGACGCTCTTCTGCCCCTCAGCCCCTCCTCCCCCAACACTGCCCAGAGTCAGCAAAACCAGGGCCAGGTTGGGAAGTCCGAGGAGCCTGAATGACGGGGGTGTGCCAGGCTGTGTCACTGGAGGAACGCAGGGGTGGCCGTGGGCTCCCAGGGGCCCTTTTCATCACGTAGGTGCTCAGTAACAGACTATCAATAACATCTCGAAATAGAGAGCATCAAACAGCCCACCAACCCAGACGGCCAGCACAGGGAGCATTAGCACATTTTGCTCTTCTAGGAATAAAAGAACCGCAACTGTGTCCTTGAATCTGTTAAACAATGTTAACTAGAGGGAGGGGTCAGGAGAGAGGTACATGTGGTGGTTTATGGGCAGGAGATGAGAGAAACCACACGGCTCATTTGCACGGCGCTAATGGATCTGAAGTGAGGAGCCTTGATGCCAAGGGGACTGCTGTCTTGAGATGAGAAGAACTGAGAACAAGGGAAGTCCATTAGTGTCATGTTTGTATTTCTCCTTCTCTGAAGCTGGATTCCGGGCGCTCTGGGAGAAAAGACCAACAATTCCCATCCTCAATAGTTTTGCCCATTAGTGTCAAATTATCCCAGGAGGGAGGAGGAAAAGAAAAAAATGCCAGCAGTGTAAACAGAAAATTTGGAAGCTCACTAGAAAGCCTCTCTCCCCTGCCTGTAGTAGTCAGACGTCTCAGGAAGGCGATTGGTTGGTAATTGGGGCAGGGGCTTTTTCCTCCCCCCTCTGCACCTACAGGTTCTCGGCAAGAGATTGCCTCACCTATACAGGGCGTGAAGCAAATTCCACTACCTAAGTTAAGCTGTCATGAATTTCACCACAGCAAAATGGTTTTGATCTACAGAAATCAAAAATAAAGAGATAAAATAGAAATATCTAATGTTTGTAAGCACTTACTTTGGGTTTGGTATTGTTTTAAGCGCTTTACAGATTCTAACCTGTTTCACTGTTAGAGTAGTGCCCCGAGGTAAAACCCGTTCTCATCTCCGTTTTCAATCAAGAACACTGAGACCCAGTAGGAGTAAGTGTTTCATCATCTCTTACCTCTTAACAAACTACTCCAACACTTAGTGGGGCCTAGAACAAGAATTTATTACTATTATCTCATGCTTCTTTAGGTCATGGATTCGGGTGGAGCATAGCAGAGTCAGCTTTGTTCTGCTCCATGAACTTTAAACAGCAATGGGGATGACTTGATTGTCTGGCCGGGGTGGGGGAGAGGGGGGCCGCTGCTCAGGCATCTCTTTCTCTTCCCGGTCTCTCCACATGGCCAGCTTGAGTTTCCTCATAGCACGGTGGACTCATTTGGGCTTCTTGCATGGTGCCCCAGGACTCTGAGAGCACCTGTTTTAAGAGGCATGGGCTGAAGCTGCAAGGCTTCTTATGATATAGCCTCAGAATCCCCTGAAGGTGACTTTACCACAGGCAAGTTACTAAGACTAGCCAAGATTCAAGGAGAAGGGAATAGGAGGGGCAGCAAGGATTTAGACTCATTTAAAATTTGCTGCAGAAAGTCATCAAGTCCTATAGCCACTAAGTTGGAAGATAGCATTTTAATTCAGACACTCATCCACTACACCAAGTTTAGTAATCTGGAAATTGAATTTATGTATCATTAGGACAAATCCAGCAGATGATGGATACTTTGGCATTCATTTGTAATTTAGTTGTTTGCATTACAGATTATATTGTCTTCTAAAAATATGATGTTTCTTTCTCTCCCTCTTCCTTAGACATTTGTTAAACACCAACTTTGTGCCAGGCACTGTCCTAGGTAATAGGTATATAAAACAAACAACTACTGCCCCTGCTTTTAAGCCTCTTGTTGGTTAATAAGAAGGGGACAGACATGTACTTAATTAGTGTTCAACGGGATTAGTATTGCATGATAGGAACTAATGTGGAAACTGAAGAAGAAACCTCTCATTCCACCTCAGGGATCTGGGAAGGCTTTCCAAAGGAGATGAGATTTGATTGTAGCTTAGAGAAGTAAGAGGAGCTTGCCAGGTATTATAAACTGAATGTTTGTGTCTCCCCAAATCCACATGTTAAAGCCCTAACTCCCAATGTGGCTGTATTTGGAGGTAGGGCTTTTCCCAAAGTACTGGAGGTTAGATAACATCCTAAGAGTGGATTCCTGATCTGAAAGGATTAGTGTCCCTATGAGAAGAGATACCAGAGAACTAGGTCCCTTTTCCCCCTCCACCCCATGCACCAAGGAAAGACCATGTGAGGACATAATGAGAAGGTGGCCTTCTATAAGCCAGGAAGAGAGTCCTCATCAGAAACTGAATTGGCCAGAACCTTGGTCTTGGACTTCTAGAAACTACGAGAGAATAAATTTGTGTTAAGTCATTCAGTCTGTGGAATTTTGTTATGGCAGCCTGAGCTGATTAAGACACCAGCTAAAAAGAGAAGGAAGAGTGTTCCAAGGAGAGGCAACAGCATATTTAAGGGAAAGGAGACTTAAAAGAGCATGGCAGATTTAGAGAAACAACGGTAGCTCCCTGAATATTTTGGGGGAGGCAGTGGGAAATAGACCAGAAAGATGCCAAAATCTGGGCACTTTGACCTCCATAAATCGCTGAATTAACCCATCTTGGGGCTGTCTGACCTCTGGATTCTCCTTATGTGAGGTAAGCGTCCATATTTTTTGAACCATTGTGACATAAGTTTTCTGTTCTTTGTACTCCAGGCATCGAAGAATCATTTAGGGTGAATCTTGGCTGCATGTTACAAGAATCCCAGAATAATCATGATTTAAACAATATAGAATTGTCTCTCTCTCTTTTTTTTTTAAAGATTTTATTTATTTATTTGACAGAGAGAGAGATAGCAAGAGAGGGAACACAAGCAGGGAGAGCGGGAGAGGGAGAAGCAGGCCTCCCGTGGAGCAGGGAGCCCGACACAGGGCTCGATCCCAGGACCTTGGGATCACGACCCGAGCTGAAGGCAGACGCCTAACGACTGAGCCACCCAGGTGCCCCAAGAATTGTAAGTCTCTCTTGATACAAATGTACTGGTGTTGGCAATCCAGGGTAGGCATATACTCCACAGTGGCAAAGGCCTGGCATCCCTCTATGATGTTGTTACCTCATTCTCAATAGATGACTTTGGGATCATATTATAAGAACCAGCTGTCATGTCTACATTCCAACCAGGAAGACAGAGGGATACAGATCGCACATCTTCCCCTTTTATCCCTTTTTTATAGAAACCACATTCAACACTTCTTGTCTGCCGTTGGTCAGAACTTAACCACACAGGAACACATATGTGGGAGGTTATGCTTCCAGATAAAATTTACAGGTTAACTAAAGAAGAGGAGTAGAGATATTGAAGAACACTTACCAGGCTTTCCCATGTGCAGACTTCCTCTAACTCGTCTAGATGATAATGCAGTTGTAGGAAGGGTGGTGAGGGGAAAGAGGAAGTGAACTCCCAGAGGGGATCTTGTGGGTAATTCTGGTGCAATCAAACTTTTGCCATGGTTTCTGACATGCAGATCAGTTTCCTGCTGGAACAAAATGTATTCTCTTCCAATGTTTCTAAGACTACTTTCCTGGAGCTTTACAGGATTTTCATGTAGCTATCTTTGTAAATAAGGAAGAGACATAAAATAGAATATTTTTATCAGTAGGATAGATGTTCTTGTTATTTCGTAGTATTTCACAGTCTGTAAAGTGCTTCTGTATCACAGAGCCCACTTGGACAGAAAAAATAAGAGCCATATTAAAGAGTCATTCTGGTTTAAAGAGGAATTCTGGCTTTGACTACTTCAACTGCTGGAGTTTAGACTGTAATACTCAGGTAGAACATACCAAGTTCAGATATTTATAATCCTAGAGAGCTTCCAACTCAGGGCTAGAAGGATTCAAGGACTGAATTTATACTGGAAGCTGAGAGCCTATGCACTGTATGAAAGCAGTATGCTAAGATCATTTATAAGCAACAAGAATGTGTGCTTATCAATGCGGTTCTGCCATTTTCTGTTCTCCTTTCCCCTGAGGAACTGATGAACATCCTTAGATGGCATATTACTTTCCTGGGGCTGCCATTAAAAAAGTACCATAAACTAGGTGGCTTAAGCAACAGAAATTTAGGGTGGAAGTCCAAAATCAAGGAGTTGGATGGGTTAGTTCCTTCAGAGGGATGTGAGAGAGAATCTGTTCCAAGTCTCTCCGCTAGCCTCTGGTGGTTTGCTGGCCATCTTTGGCTGGTAGATGACATACCCACTGTGTCTTCACATCATCTTCCTTCTATGGGTGCCTGTCTCTGTGTCCAAACTTCCCCTTTTTATAAGGACAGCCGTTGTATTGGATCATATAAGCATGCCCTCATGACCTTATGCTAACTTGATTACTTCTGTGGAGACCTTATTTTTAAATAAGGTCACATTCTGAGGTACCGAAGGACTAGGAGTTAGTTCCAATATACCTTTTTGTGGGGGAACACAATTCCATTCATAGCAGGTGGGTAGTGTTGAGATTAGCTTTGATGTTGATATAGTTTAGATTTATCTTCTGGCTTCCTCTGATTTTCCTCTGGTGCCCCCACACTCTTTGTTCACAAGTTACTCTGTGCATATTTGTTAGGGCACTTAGTAGTAATTACTTATGGTATTACTCAGAATACACATTGAGGATCAAATTTTATTATCAAGATTGCTGAGGAGACTAGATCCTCCCAAGCCTGCTGCAAAATGCTGGCCGCCTGCCTTTGTACTGTGGGAATGGTTTTGCAAGGTGTTTCATCTTTGTTTCCCTCATGTCATCTCTACACTCTGGGTGCTGAATTTATATATGGTATTGGCCTCCTCTGTTCTTTCCCATCCCTCTACACATATGTTAACTTTCTTTTTTCTTCTCTATTTGCTGCAATGAAGGGAAACTTTTAGTAAGAAAAATTATTTTCTGATGGGAATCTAACCTCTTTTCCCCTAAGCCATGGCACCTTCTGTGGAACACCATTAAGTATCCCCTCAGAGTGCTCAGGGCGCAGTTTCTATTTACTGCTTCTTTCTCAACACAGTATGCTCTATGTGCCTGCCTTATTTTGGAATAGTCAGTGATGTTTCCTGCCACATACAGTATCCCTTGGCCCATCCACAGCCCCTTAATCAGAAGAGTAGTGGTTGGCTGTTCTCCGAGCAAAAATGGCCACTGATTGGGCCAGCATGGGTTTGTTTGGAGATAATCTGGAGGGGGGGGGGGCTCTGTTTCATGGAGGCCATAATGACTTGCTAACTCACCCAGATCAGTCCACTTTAGGATCCCATCTAGCTTATATAGTGAGCACTAAACGAGACAGGTGGAGAGAAACAGATGCAGTGAGAAAGAATTTGAAGGCCTTGCCTGGTCCTCAGAGGGGTCTCAAGTCCTGACTGCTTCTTGTTCCTACTCCAGACAACACAAACCCTGAAAATAAACTTTCTCCCTTTTTAACCAAAAACACCCTTCTTCCTCCCTCCCGCCCTCCCTCCCTCCCTCCCTCTTTCCTTCCCTCCTTCCCTTCCTCCTTCCCTCCTTCTCTCCCTCCCTCCTTTCCTAATTTAATTTGATCCCCATAATAATTTCTTGAAGCTCAGAGACTTTAAGAGATTTGCCCAATGCCACACAGCTATTAAATGTTAGAGTTGGGACTTAAACCTGATTGTTTTAGTGACAAATGCCATATGTTTCTATTTTAAAGTATGATACATAACTGTTAGTGAGAATGTGCTTAGAAGCAAGGCACAAGGATGACATCATGTGCCAGAGGAATGTGGTGGTGCTGGACGTGGGATAACAATAGCAGTTCCCAAGGGGTTTTCTTTCTGTTTATCTCACTAATTTTATTGTATCTTCAGAGCATGAAGGGCAACTTTATCTTCAGTTTTAAATGCAGAAATTGAGCTTCTAGAAGTTAATTGACTTGAGTAAGGCCACAGAATCAGAAAATAGTAGTGGCAGAGATGAAGACTGTCTTTTTAATTTTTTTAAATTTTATTTTTTTTGAGTAGGCTTCATGCCCAACACATGGGCTTGAACTCATGACCCTGAGTTTAGGAGTCACGTGCTCTATGGACTGAGCCAGCCAGGTGCCCCAGGACTGCTTTTTTAATAACTAGCCCAGTGAGGGGCATATTTGATAAGTGTTTTTAAGAAAGAAGAGCGTAAGGGAAGGAAGGAAGGAAAAGAAGAGAAGAAGGGAGTCTCTTTTCATCATTTTAAGCTATGGTCAATATGCAGTGAAAAAGACCCAGCTCTTATTATCATTCCTTCAACTAGGCACCACCCAAGCCATGCTTAACAGTCCCCAAGCTTATTTCTTATAAGCTCTGTGTTGGGGATACCTAAGGCCTCAATAATTCTGTACTTAGTGAGTCATCCTCTCCTCCATCTGTTTATGTAACAAGTCTAACCACAGCTATTGTTGCTGATTACATGCTGGAAATGACCTAACAATGTTGTATTTAATGATCTCCAATCATTTCCATCTGGTCCGTGGGTGGTTGCATAGTCATTATTCATCAATGAAACTTTGCAAACACAAACACATATGTACGTATATAATAAAACCTCAATAATTTGCACTAATTGGAGGGAAGGCCTATCTGAATTAACAAAAAGTAAGAAATGCTGTTTTATTACTTTCAAGCTCATGATGTAATTAACCACCTAATGAGAATGTGGCATGGTGGAAAGAGCACTGTAATGGGAGTTTTGTGAACTGGATGTTAAGGAGAGAGAGGAGATGAATAGAGCAGATAGGTACGCTAGGTCATACAAGTGCAACACTGGAGCTATGTGGCCACATTTTACTGTCTGGCTCTTAGATCTGTATGTTCAGAAATGTGAAATTGTTGGTATTGCTAGAAATGATCCATTTAGAGAGGCTAGAAGACACATCCCACACAATAAGGAAATGAGTCATGCTAAACAAAACCATATATGACCTAGGCATGAAACTTAATGCTAATTTGTTAGTTTTGTTTGAAAGCCATCTTTCAGGTAGACCAAATATATATGTTGACCGATTGGTACATTGTCCCTCACATGGGAAAATCCTCATGGTAATCCAGTGCTGACTCATTAGGTTGCATTCTGCCGCAAGTAATAGAAACTACAATTCAAAATAGGTGACGTGAATGGGGGGATTTGGTGGTTTCTGTGGTTGGAAATCCAAAGCAGAATGAGATGTGGCATTCGACGGACTTAGGCATTCAGCCATTTTATCAAGTTCTGGGTTTAGGTGTTTGTTTGTTGTGCCTGTGTGTGTGCGTGTGTGCGCGTGCTCATGTGCCTTACCTCTGCCTCTCACAATGTCCTATTCATTCTAAAGCTGGTTTCTCTTATGGTAGCCAAATGGATACATTGGCTTTACATCTGCATACCACATATCCCTTGATGGAGTGGGTCTGAGGAGGGTGAGGGAAGAAGATAAAGGGAGAAGAGGGGAGAGGAAAGGAGGAGAGGAGGAGAGGGGAGGAGGGGAGGAGAAAGGAAAGGAGGGGAGAACTAGAGGTTGAGAAGGCAAGGATATTGTCCTAACATACGTTACCCTGCGGTGTTTAGGAAGCACAGAATCAGAGAAGAAAGCATTCCCTGGGTGAAAGAAGTAGCCAAGATCATCCAGCTCATGGTATCGCCTCTCATGGGCAGAGTTGGAGGCAACGTGGCCAATTTATATTCTTTCCTGGACTTTTTGTACTTCCCATATGACTCCCTTTCCATTGTCATCTTTCTTTAGGAAGATTAAAATTCATTAAGCCACCGCTCTTTTCCCACCATCAACTGCATTCTATTTACACCTTCCTGAGACTTCATCCCGATTATTTTGACTAGACTGAAAATATCCATGTTTATTAGGCTCTTAGGATGGTTGACTTTTTCCAAGTTTGTGTAGATTCCAGCAGGTCCCCTTGTTAGAGAGGATACTAGTCAACAAGTTCAGGGTGACATTAAGTCCATTTAGTAAGCTTTTTCTGTGTGGCAGCCACTGAAATAAATGTGAGCTTAATGCAACATACATATATTATTTCAGGTAATCCACAGAAGGTATTCGTCCCATTTAGAAAGGTTAAGGATCTGACCCAGTAACCAACAGCTCTGAAAAATGGAGCCATTGCTTCCTGCATGGCTTCCGGTTCTCAGAGAAGTAGACGTTTTAAGTTCTAGCTCTGCTATTATCTATGTGTGTGGCCTTGGTTTCTTCACCTGTGAAATGGCAGGAGAGGATTGGATGATCTTCAGGATAGTGTCTTAATTTTAAGATGTTTTGCATTACGTATGGAACTATGGTCTTACTTTGTATGCTTTACCTAAATAGATAAACAAGTGCAGGAGTAACTAGCAATGTGTAATGTGAAAATAAACATGGCAAAGGGCCTTGAAAACTCTTTATTCCTTCTTACCTGTTAGATATTGTTCCTAAAAATATCCTAAAAAGTCACAGGGTGAGCTCCAGCCCCACTATGATGGAATGTGGGTGCCCGAATCAGGACTTCACTTACCCTGGGGATATGCAAGATCATCCCCCATTAAGAGTAGTGTCTTCTTGGGGCACCTGGGTGGCTCAGTTGGTTAAGCGACTGCCTTCGGCTCGGGTCATGATCCTGGAGTCCCGGGATCGAGTCCCACATTGGGCTCCCTGCTCGGCAGGGAGTCTGCTTCTCCCTCTGACCCTCTTCCCTCTCGTGCTCTCTATCTCTCATTCTCCCTCTCTCAAATAAATAAATAAAATCTTTAAAAAAAAAAAAAAAGAATAGTGTCTTCTTGGGGCACCTGGCTGGCTCAGTTGGTAGAGCATGCAACTCTTGCTCTGGTTATAAATTCAAGCCACATGCTGGGTGTAGAGATTATTTAAAAATAAAATCTTAAAAAAAAAAAGAATAGTGTCTTCTCTTTCTTCAATGCCTCTTATGTCTTTCATGGTTGAAGGAACGTCTCTCTAGCATCTGAGTAGTCACTGAGCTGAAGCACAATTAATAAACTTTTATTGTAGGGACGCCTGGGTGGCTCAGTCGTTAAGTGTCTGCCTTTGGCTCAGGTCATGATTCCAGGGTCTTGGGATCGAGCCTCGCATCGGGCTCCCTGCTTGGTGGGGAGCCTGCTTCTCCCTCTGCCTGCCTCTTCCCCTGCTTGTGCTCTCTCTCTCTGACAAATAAATAAATAAAATTAAAAAGAAAATTTGATTATATATATGTTTGTCCAGAAAACAAACGAACTGAGGTGTGAATATTCTCAACAAGAAAGAAACTAAGCAAATTCACCTAGGTGGGATTAGATTTACACTTGTGTAGCAATGGTTACTTTGTTTCTTTTCCCTAGTACCCTCTACTTTGACTGTCAGAGAGAACAGGTCAGTGTCTCCTGAGCCTTCATCCCCAGGGTGCAGGGTAAGCAGAAGATAGTTCAAACATATTCAGGGAAATTTAAAAAATGCAATTTATATGTGTGAATCAATTGGTTTAATTATGAAAATGGTGCTTGATTTGCTTTCTGTGATCAGCCTTCTCTGCTACACAACTGTTACAGTAGTGCAATGAGCACCAAAACTTGGAGTTAGGTGGGGGGTGGAATCTGGTCTGCCACTTGCTGGTTGTGTGACCTTTCATTTCAGATATTGCTGTTGTTTGCTTTCTATCATACCGGTCTTTTTCATATCCTTAATTTCTCATCATGCTTGTGCTTTCCTCCACCATCTTGAACATATGGAGTATATTTATAGAAGCTGTCTTAACATCCTTGTTTATTATTTGTATCATCTGTGGTATTTCTGTATCTGTTTTTATTGACTGATTTCCATCCCCCCCCCCCCCCCAGGTTTTGGGTCATATTTTCCTGCTTCTTTGAATGCCTGTTAATTTTTTGTTGGGTGGAAGACATTGTGGATTTTATGCTCCTGGGTGCAGATTTTTTTTTCAATCCTTTGAATATTTTTTAGGCTTTTTTTTGTGGGAGTGCAATTGAGTTACTTGGAAACAAATTGATCCTTTTGAATTGCTTTTAATTTCTCCTAGGCAGGTCCAGAACAACCTTTAGTGGAGGGCTGATGCAGCCCTCCTGCTAAGGTGATATTTTTTGAGTAGGCAAATATTAGGAGATGTTTTCACTGACTGGAAGGAACAGAAGATATTCCCAACCCTGGGTGAGCTCGTGGAGGTGCTGCTCTGTTACCATTCTCTCCCTGCGTCAGCAGTCTCCACATCCACGTGCTGATAGTACTCAGCTAAAGATGCAAGGGGAATCCTCTGCATCTCTGGAGTTCCTTCTATGCAGTTCTCTCTTCTCCAGTTCCCTGACTCAGAAATTTTAGCTGCTTTGGCCTCCCAGAACTCTGTGCTCTGTGTCCTTAGATTGCTGGGTTCTGCTGGGCCTCTCTTCCCTTTGGTATCCCCGGAAACTCTGCAGACAGCAAGCTGGGGCATCCTAGGACTTACATCTTGGTTTACCTTCTCCTTGGGGTCACTGTCCTGCTCTGCTGGTTGCTGAGGTCTGAAAATCATTGTTCCATAGATTGTGTTCAGTTTTTTAGTTCTTTAAGGTGGAAAGGTAAATCTCGTCTCGCCATGGCTGGAAACAAGTCTACGTCGTCTGCTTTATGAACCATAGTCCCACTGCTTACCCGCTGTGTTGGACCTAAGCGAGTTACCTAACCTCTCAATTCCTCAATTCCCTCGACTATAAAGTGGAAATTATAATGATCTCAGTGTATAGTGTGGTTGTGAGAGTTAAGTGAAATAATTCATATGGTGTTCTTAGTATACTGCTTGGCACATAGCAATTATAGTTGATCCTTGAACAAAATGGTTTTGGATGGGGTGGGTCCACTTGTAAGTGGATTTCTTTTTAATAAATATACATATAGTACTATAAATGTATTTTCTCTTCTTTATGATTTTCCTAATGACATTTTCTTTTCTCTAGCTTACTTTATTGAAAGACTACAGTATTAATATATACAACATACAGAATATGTGTTAATTGACTGTTAATGTTATAGGCTTCCAGTCAACACTAGGCTATTACTAGTTAAGTTTTTGGGGATTCTCAAAGGTTATATATGGATTTTCAACCCCATGTGAGGGTTGACCCTAACTCCTGTGTTATTCAAGGGTCAACTGTAGTTATAAAATTCTAGCAATGATGATGATAATGATGCTCAGAATACATCTGTTTAAGCTCAACTCAAGACCACAAGTTTCATGTCTATAATGTGACCAGGATCTATTTTTACTGCTGTGTCTGATCTGGGATTTATAAGGTTCTCTCTGCTCTTTAGAGTACCCCTTGGCAAACTATGGCCTGTGGACCAAATCTGGCCCTCTGCCTGCTTTTGTAAATAAAGTTTCATTGGAACACAGCCACATCCTTTTGTTTATTTACTGTCTCTGGATGCTCTTGAACTGCAATGCCAGCATCTAGTAAGCATGGCCAACATCACATGGCCCACAGAGCCTAAAATATTTACTATCTGGTCCCTTACGGAAAAAGTTTGCCCACCCCTGTCTGGAGGCTGGGTCAGACAACTCCAAAAGACGTTAGCAGATTCCTGCCTCTTTAAATCTCCATCTCTGGTGATAATACAAAATGAAAACCCTTCTAGGGTTTCTAGTGGTGGTTGACTTTAAAAAAAAATAAAAGTATATATATATATAAATCTCCATCTCTGACTCAGAAGAATGGGAGTGACGAAAGAGGCTGCATATATCAGGTCATACAAGGGGCTTCTTTGGAAGAGCTTGGAGTTTATGAGATTTATCCTAAACCAGGCCTTCTGTGGGCCTTCACTCGTCTTGCCTGCCTGGTCCTTCTCCATGGCAGATCCCCACTTGTTGCTCCTAGCCATGAATTCCTGGAAGTCTGGGAGTACTGAAATGTCACAGCTCAAGGAAAAGGGCCCAGTAAAATTTGAGAAATGATGTGGGCTTGCACCTTTTATTTTGTTTCACTAAGAATGTTTTTTATTCTATAAACGAAAGGACATTTAATCCCTAATGATAGTTCCTGTATAGAGTAAATTTGGCTTTATGAAAAACTCACAAGAATATTCTTATTTTTCTCTTTTCACTGCTGATCAGGTACCATTTGCCCAGAGACAGATGCTTAGGAATCACTGCTCTATGGGTTCCCTCTAGCCCCTGGTCCATCTCCCTCTGCAGTTCCTGACATATCAGTTCAGCATCTGGCTCTGTGCTTCCCGCACTCCAGAGTTTCAGATCCTCCTATAACACCCTCCTGTGGTACTGTCTTCCATCAGTAATACTTACTAGACTAGTGTCTGTTTTATTCACTACTTCACAAAGAGTAACTTGATCACTGTCACGGGGAGAGTAGCTTCCACAAGCCTTAAGTATTTATTGAATTGATTGCATTTTATTTTGGAAACTTTCTCTTATTAAATGCTGTCTAGTCAGATAGCTGCGGCCTTCCTGCCCTATTACACCCTTTCATCTCCTGACTGAGCTCAGAGACTGTTCCTGACCCATCCCTTTGGTGGAGGAGAGTTGAATGAGTGGGAAATCCGGGCGCATATATAAAAAATGCCCACGGCATATGGGAAATTGCTTTGAAGTCTCAGGGTTTAGCTTGAAAATTTATCTGAATGTTATTTCTACTCTGTAATATATCCATTTGCTTAGTAGAAATTTTTTTTTAGTTACCTAACATGAACATCTTTAGGGAGATGCCAATCAGCACATTAGGTGAATGCACCAACCACAGTGAGATACCACTTCACACCATTAGGATGGCTATTATAAAAACAACAACAGGGGCGCCTGGGTGGCTCAACTGGTTGGGTGTCTGCCTTCAGCTCAGATCTTGATCCTGGGGTCCTGGGATGGAGCCCTGCATTGGGCTCCTTGCTCAGCGGGGAGCCTGCTTCTCCCTCTGTGTGCTGCTCCCCTTGCTTGTGCTCTCTTTCTCTGTCAAATAAATAAATAAAATATTAAAAACAACAACAACAAAACAATAGGGTGTAAAATGGTGAAGCCACTGTGGAAAACAGTATGGCAGTTCCTCAGAAAATTAAATGTGGAATTACCATATGACCTAGCAAAACAGAAAGAACTGGAAGCAGGGACTTGAACAGATATTTGCAAACCAGTGTTCACATTATTCACAATAGCCATAAAGGAGAAACAATCCAAATATCCATTGATGAATAAATGGATAAACAAACTATGATGTATCTATACAATGGAATATTAACCTTAAAAAGGAGGGACATTGTGATACATGCTACAACATGGATGAATACTGATGACATTATGCTAAGTGAAGTAAGAAGTAAGCCAGACAGAAAAAGACAAACATTGTTTGATTCTACTTCGATGAGGTGTCTAGAATAGTCAAATTCATAGAGACAAAGTAGAATGGTAGTTTCTAGGGGCAGGGTCAAGGGGGAGTGGGTGTTATGATTTAATGGGTACAGACTCTCAGTTTGGAATGATACAAAGGGTCTGGAGATGGATGGTGGTGAGTGGTTGCACACAGTGGGAATGTATGTAACCCTACAGAACTGTACACTTAAAACTGGTTAAAATGGTTGATTTTATGTTATATGTATTTTACCACAATAAAAAAAAAGAGTGACAACAGTAATAAAAGTTCAGTTTAGAAAGTTGAGAAATGACAGAGGGGTATACACTGGATGTAAATACTAACAGTTTGATATATATTGATTTTATCCTTTTTCTAAACGTGTACAAATTTTTAAAGACTAGGAACCATGCTGTTTTGTTTTTTTATAATCAAGGATGAGAATTAACATTATTGAATCCCTGTATGTGCCACTTTCCTTACTCTATTTAATTTCATTCTTACAAAAACACTGTGAAATAAAAGGCTTTATATCTCCATTTGGTAGATGAGGATGTTTAGAAAACTTTTTGGGGTTTGTATAAATGGCAAGAACAGGATGTGAAGCAAATCTGTGTGTTCACAAAGCCCATATTCTTTGCAGGATTCTATACGGTCTGTAGCCCTGGGAGACAGGACAAGGAGTTCAGAGACCTGGTTTATGCTCATTTTACAAAGGAGGAAACTGGGGATTGGAGAAATTAAAGTGTGACATTACAGATCCATTTTCACAAGTATTTCATGAGGCACGAGACATGGTTTCTGAGGGAGACAGTATCAGATTCTTCAGAGGGTGCCTTGGTGCTTGCCTGGGTCACCTGTAGCTCTCTACAGGGGCATCTGTCACGCAGTAGAAGGGCTGGAGAGATGTCACTTGACTCTTGGAATGCTAGTCGCTCCTCCAGTCGTGAGGCAAATCAAAGTGTCTCCTTTGCAGAAAAGCACTGGAGATTTTTGCTTTCCCTTCTCCTTTTACAACCTGATTAAGACTCCATTCCAAAGTCTTGGCTGCTGCCAGGCTGGAATGTTCTGTTTGTTTTGGTCCTGAGTCCTGGAGGCAGGTCCTTCCTGGAGATGGAGGTGGAGCTAGGGAGTGGCCAAGCAACCATGTGGCAATCCTGCCGGCTAGTGGCGACACAAAGTATGGGCCGAAACTGAGGACACCGCAGCCTAGGGACTAACTACCCAGGTTGACTCAGAGTCAGAGGCATGGGCTTTATCACCTTGATTTACACATGATGGGAGAGAAGGGTGCCTAGAGAGAAGAAGTGATGTGACCAAGGTGTTGACAGAGTTGGGATTGGAATCTGGATCCCAACTCACCTGAGACATTTATTAAGCATGCTCGGCAACAATGACCAACAGGCTACCATGTGCGAGATTATTTCTATTTCTCACAGCACTTCTCCAAAGAAGATATTTTTAATGCCTATTTTATTGATCATAAACGTAAGCCAGAGAGATGATTTGTTTAAGGCTATTTGATAGTGAAATTAGGGTCCACCAACAATAACTTGGGTTTGCTGAGGCCAAAGTATCAAGCCCTTATAATATATTAGTAGGTGCAAATTATTTTAGTCCCTGTCACAGTGTCCTTCAAATACTAGATAGAAAATAAATGTTTTTTTTTTATAAATACATACAGAAAAAGCAATAACAACAACTATTGCTTTGACCCTAAGTAAAACGAACCTAAGTAAAAAAAAAAAAAACAAAAACAAAACAAAAGCCATCAGGGAGGAAGTGGTATTGAGGCTGGAGCTTGAAGAACTGATAGGCTTTCAAAAGGCAAGTGATCTGGTAATAAAAGGCATCCAGGAAGAGTGAACTACATGAGAAAAAGTATGAGAACAGTTTGGGAAATAGTAAATAATCCATTTTTGGCTAGAATTAGAATGCAAGTCTGTAATTTGGGGAACCGTGAGATATATGAGCTAGTTTAGGACCTGATTGCAAAGGGCTTGGAAGGGGCGTTTGTTTTTTTCCTTGAACAAGTGAAAGTGAAGGAAAGTTTTGTGAACAGGAGCGTGACATGAGTGAAGCTATACTTTAGGAAGATTGTTTTTTGATAGCTGCGTATGGGGCAGATAATAACAGGGCACAATCCAAAAGGAGAAGCAATAGGAAAGGAAGGGTTGGGTAATATTGTCCTATGAAGAGGGGTGCTTATAGGTATACATGTCTCGGGAGAGAAGGGGCCAGGACATGGCTATCCTGTTTGTTACAGAATAATAAAAATAGCAAAGTTTTAAAAATATGCCTTATTGGCAGTATATATAAAATTGATAAAAATATCAGCTGCCCATATAAAATTATTATTTTCAAAAATTTAGATGTGGTGGGTATGCTGGTGGAGATTTGGGGGAAAGTTAAAGGCCCCCATCCCAAGCTACCCTTTAGCACTGCTACTGATTGTAATTGATCCCCTACATTGAGGTCAGTCTTTGAACTGCTTGTCATCTTCTCTCTTTAGAACTGTGATCCAGTATAGTTTTCTGGGGTTTGACGAACTCTGCTTCTTGAGGCTTGGGGTTAAAAGGGGGTGAGGAGAGATTCTGGAGTTTCCTGGAGATACTAATTTATGGGAAAGTAATATACTGACTGTACAGATCTTGGAAAGCGTCTGGGGTGTGGTAGGGATCTCTATACATAGAGTTCTGTGCGCCAAAGCTGGGCACTTTGCAAAAATCTCCTTCTTGTAATCTTCAGAAAAGCCTTGCAGAGTTATTCTTAACCTCCTGCTTAAAGATGAGGAAACGAAGACTCGAAGAGAGATTATTTTTCTGATATCACAACTATGTGGAAGAGCTGAGATGGAACTCACGTCTGGTGTGCTCCAAATCCTGTGCCCTTTCTACTCTGCTTGAGAAATGGGGCACAAGGAAGTGGGGGAAAGGAAGGAGATGAAGAAAAATCCGATTTTTAAAAATTGAATAAGTCTAAAAGAGTAAGAGCAAGGCAGGAGGATGAACTGGTTTGTTGAAGACAAGTTCAGTTTGGGACATGTTGATCTCCTGTGCAGATGGGGTATCAAGTACATAGTTGCTGATGTGAAAATAGGGTTTGGAGGGTGTGGAGTGAGTAGTAGATTGGGGAGTTATCCAAGAAGATCCTGCGGGCCAGGGCACAGAACAATAGTTCTCAATCCTTTGGTGGAGCCAAAGGTATTCTATCTGTCTGTCTATCCATCTGGCCAACACTTTAGAAGAGTTAATTTGTGTTCATGGTACAATTTATACAGTGAAAAGTAAAGCTCTTTTCACTGGCTTTGGTCCAGCCAGAGTCAAAGAGTATGCCCATTTTAATTTATAAAGGTTGCACGAGGTGCACTGTGCATAAGCACATGGGGACGGGGAAGAGAGAGGAAGAGAATGAATTTCTAATTTATTTGCCTAGAGAGAATGCCTTTAAAAATGTGCCCCCAAGAACTGATAGCTGCTAGTAGTATCCCCGTCTCTATACAGAGGCAATCCATTGCTACCAAAGTAATGCATATTTTTCCAGAGATTGCTCAGGCATTTACAAACATAGAGGTATATGTCCTCACCTTGCCCCACCCCATGCATGTTGTTCTGTCCCTTGCTTTTGTCTCACAATCATCTCTTTTGGAGATTTTTTCACATCCATACAGCTAGGACCGCTTCCTTATTTTTAGGGACTACATAGCATTTCAGTGTTCACCATATATACCATAATTTAATAAGAAAAGTATTTATCTGGTACAAATAATACTGCCGTGAATATTCTTATACGGGCACATAACCCCATTGTAAGTTGAGGAAGATCTGTAATTATATTTTATCTGTAATTGTATTTTAGATGAATACCATAATCTTGCAGAAGGGAGCTAAGGGAAGGGATAGAAAGGAAAGGAAAAGGAGAAGAAGGAGAAAGGGAAAGAAGGAATTCAAGTTAATTAATGAACCCAGTATTTGATTATATACCTTTAGTTGTGGGCAGGGTAGGGTGTGGATAGGTGTGTGTGCTGGGGTTGGGGGGTTAGAATTGGAAATAAATTCTGAACTCTTCTTAGTGGTCTTGTTTGTTGTAGTAGTATTGGACAAGAAATTCTGAAACTATTTTAGACGTATTATTAGACTCAACAATTGAATGAATATGATATTGGGAACCAAGAACCTCTTTATGGAAGAAGGGACATACAAATGTGGAATATGGAGAAACAAGAAAAAACACTTATGGGTATGAATTATAATTGGTAGTTTTAGTGCGGACCCTTGATTTCTAAAGAAAGAAATTGTGTATGTATGTGCATTTTTATATGCCTATGTATTTTTATAAATTTATGTATATATGCGTATTTGTAGGCATGTGAATGCATAGGCTTCCTAACTCTGGTTAAAAAGCCAAGAAACAAAGACATACATATCATTCAAATCTTGATTTCTTTTTTTTTTTTTAAAGATTTTATTCATTTATTTGAGAGAGAGCGTGCGAGCAAGACGAGGGAGAGCGGCAGGCAGAGGGAGAAGGAGAAGCAGGCTCCCCCCTGAGCAGGGAGCCCGACATGGGGCTTGATCCCAGGACTCTGGGATCATGACCTGAACTGAAGGCAGATGCTTAACCAATTGAGCCACCCAGGCGCCCATCAAATCTTAATTTCTAATACCATTTCCCACCAAAAGGAAGTGGGGCACCTCAGAAAAAGGGCTGATTGCAGAATTGGAGCAGAGTAGGTACAAGATGGACCTGGAACATCTTATTATACCAGATAGTGAAGAACTGCTACTAAAAAAAAGTCACAAGAACGTGGGAGCTAGCTTTGAAGGGCTCCTACTGGCCAAATGTGGGACAATTTAAACAACAGAATAATTAAGTACAGTAATGAATTCTAAACTGTTGAAAAGCATAGAAATTCATGAGTCCATACTGATGACAGATAAATGGGGGAGAAAGAATGGCTCTTGCTTATAGTAGAATGCTAAGGACTGACTGTTCTGTGGTGAGAAAATCATAAATTTTACCACCATCATAGTGAAGATTGAATTAGGCAAGCATCATCAACAGATGCTAAATCTAGAGGGAGATTTTGCTTAGGAGCAGGATATTTACATGGTGTTTTTACTGTCTTCTTACAGATTTCTTATGAGTCATGAGGAGGAATTTAAAAAGCAGTAAGTACATAGCAGAGAAGTCAGACAACACCTTGACCAGGTGATCCAGGGTATTTCCAATGAGGGACAGACAGAAGTTACTGGGCTTCAATTATGAGACCCTCAGGAGAACATAACATAACCTATGCATATGCTGCCTGAGAATAAATTTAATCACATGGACACATTGGACAATCATAAAATGAGAAAAACAAAGGGAAGTGGGACTGTGTTCTCAAAAATGTTAATGTCTTGAAAAACAAAGACAGACCGTGGAACCATTCCAGACTAACAGAGGCTGAGGAGACAAGACGCCTAAATACAGCAACTGACCCTAGACTGGATCCTTGATTGGAGGGGGACATGCTGTAAAGGACATTAGTAGATCAGCTGATAATATTGGAATTTGGACAGTAGATTATAAAATCGATTATTTGATAGACTATCTCTATTCTTAGGAAGCACACATTGAATTATTTCGGGGTAAAGAATCATGATGTGCAACCATATATAACAGAGTAAAATGTTAGCAATGGGCATATGTGGATAACGAGTGTATGGGTATTCATTTGTACTATTTTTATTTTCTCAACTTTTCATAAGCTTGAAATTACTTCCAAGTAAAAAGTCAATTTAAAAATGGTATATTTTATAAAAGCGTTAAAAATAACAGAAGAGGATCTAGAACAAGTATTATCTAACAGGTGGGACAAATGGATGGATGCAAATTATTATGGCAGTTAGACAAAGCCTCCTATACAAAATTTGTTTGATTTATTAAGTAGACAAGTGGAAAACAAGCTTGTGGTATTGTGCAATAGTTGTTTAAAGACACAGCCTGTCTTCTCATCATCGTCCATCTGTTTCTAATGCCACAGGAAAAGTTATAAATATTTCAAAATGAATCAACTTGAAAAAAAAAACAATTCACAAGTTCTCATTCTTAAAACCAAATGACACTGTTTATTCAATCAGTTATAATGTGGCATTTATTTGGCAAAGGGAAATAAGATTAATTCAGGGAAACAACAAAACTGATTTCTTAGCAAGTCTAACGGAATCTGTTTTCAACTAAGAAGTACCTAAGAACTTCCTGTTAAACAGGAAGTGTAATTAATGTTTACTGTCAAAGGACAAACATTCTCCAACTGCTGTTTGCATGGGCATTGTATCTTTGGCAAGATATATATTTTTTTCCTTTCAGTTTTGCATTGTTTATTTTGAGCACTTTTATCATGTCAGACACCTGTTGTGTGCTTCTCACCTGTCTCTGATGCCTATGGCCACTTGTTCCAGCCCCAGGCACTGAGCACCCAGCTGTGCGTGAACTAGGACCAATTCCACGGAATGATCTGACATCATTTTGCCTTCTTCCCTTTCTATGCATCTCTCGCTTTCTGTTTTGTAGTCACTGGCATGAGACAATGAAAACATGCTCAGTGTCCACAAACATGCACCTCAGACATACAGAGAGTAGTAGTACCCCACTGGATGAGACTTTGACCATGAAAGATTGAGCCAGTCTGCATAGACAGTTCTATGAAGCAGCTTCTATATGTGGCCTTTTGGTGGAAGGCGCCGTGTGATCTAGGAATCAGTTGTACATTGGGGAGGGTATGTGCTATGGTGAGCACTGTGAATTGTGTAAGACTGTTGCATCACAGACCTATACCTCTGAAACAAATAATACATTTTATGTTTAAAAAAAAAAAAAGAAGAAGAAGATAGCAGGAGGGGAAGAATGAAGGGGGGGGAATCGGAGGGGGAGACGGACCATGAGAGACTATGGACTCTGAAAAACAAACTGAAGGTTCTAGAGGGGAGGGGCATGGGGAGATGGGTTAGCCTGGTGATGGGTATTAAAAGAGGGCACGTACTGCATGGAGCACTGGGTGTGATACGCAAACAATGAATCATAGAACACTACATCAAAAACTAATGATGTAATGTATGGTAATTAACATAACATAATAAAAACAAAACAAAACAAAAAACAGCAAGAGGTGACCTGTGCAGTAATGCATCTTCTTGGATTGGCTCTCTCTTTTTTTTCCCCCTACCTCCTGGCGAATCCAGATTATTAGTTGCTCAATGAATATTGGAAAGTATGGGAAAAATCCAAAGTCCTTGGTTTGTATTTTTATTTTGAGGCTTAGCACCCTCTAGTGGAAACTATTTTTCACTTTCAATCATACCAAGACAGCCCCCAAAAGGTTTTTTTTTTTTGTGTACCATTTAGCATTTCCAGATAGAAATGGGTCTGGCTGATACAACGGAAAATAAAGAAGCTGTTCTCCCTCCCGCTTTTGTCTATTTCAGGTGCCAGAGTTCTTACATATTTCTGTTGCTATCTGGAGGAGTACTTATAAAATGGAAAAAATAAGTAAGACTGACTGAACCCATATTATGTAATGTGAATCAAACAGAAATAGAAAAAAAATCAACTCTGGTTATATCACAGCAAGATATCTGATGGACCTTCCAGAGAATCTTCATTTAAAATTTGGATTTTCTTGGATGTGTCTTATGTTGCTTTTGCCCCATGCCGCCTGTGTTCTTCTATCAAGCCAGTTGTTACTGAAAGCCCATAGTCTTGACCTCTGCCAATGCTCAGAGCTGATTTTTAAGTACCCCTTGTTTATCAGTTTAGATTTTCTTAAATGTCCACCACATCCTGCCTGTTGTTAATTTCAAAAGTCATGTTCACCTGTAAGGATAATTAGCTTTTGTTTTCACCACCCATGTCTACTATCCTTTTGGTGGCAAAAGCACCTGATTTTGTTTTGGGATGTATAACCCTCCTCTATTTTCCGCCATGAACTTCTTTTTGAAGATGACTTAGCAGGATCCAATTAGCGTATATCATCATCCTAGCAATAGTGATTGGTTCAAGGTTAGGTCTATGCCCAAATCAAGACCATAAAGGATAAAAGGATTTGATTTTGAAGTTTTTTGTTCAACTTTTTGGAAAGAGAATTTCCTCTTGCACTGAATGAGGTCTTGTGATGATGTGCACTTGAACCTACCAAGAGCCACCATGCAAAGTTTAAAAATGTAGCCAATCCAAAGGAAGCAGAATTGAGAGATGGATCCTCGTGTTACCATCAATTCTTAAAGAGGCCACTGGTGAAGCCAGCATTCCTTATAGGTTTTACAATTACATGAGCCACCACCTTCTCTTCTTTGTTTAAGTTAGATTGACGAGCTTTTTTTCTTCCCTATTTAATTTTTATTTTTTTTTTAATTTTATTTTATTATGTTATGTTAATCACCATAGATTACATCATTAGTTTTTGATGTAGTGTTCCATGATTCATTGTTTGCGTATAACACCCAGTGCTCCATGCAGAACGTGCCCTCTTTAATACCCATCACCAGGCTAACCCATCCCCCCACCCCTCTCCCCTCTAGAACCTCAGTTTGTTTCTCAGAGTCCATAGTCTCTCATGGTTCGTCTCCCCCTCTGATTTCCCCCGCTTCATTTTTCCCTTCCTACTATCTTCTTTTTTTTTTTTTTAACATATAATGTATTATTTGTTTCAGAGGTACAGGTCTGTGATTCAGCAGTCTTACACAATTCACAGCGCTCACCATAGCACAGACCCTCCCCAGTGTCTATCACCCAGCCACCCCATCCCTCCCACCCCCTATCACTCTCAACTAAAAGATTCCTAGTTGGTAAACTGTTTAATTCTGAACTCAAGGTCTTGCCCTCCAACTTGATTCTCTTTTGTTATTCATGATTTTAGTGAATGCCATTATCATTCATCCAGCTGGGCCAGCTAGAAACCTCTGAGTCATCCTGACACCATTCTCTTTCTTAAGCCCCATATCTGGTCCACCAGTGAGTTTTGGATATTTTGCCATGTAAATATTTCTTGAATCCATCTACTTCTCTTTGTCCAAGATAGTCTCATCTTTCTCCTAAGCTGCTAAAACAAAAATAAAACAAAGCAAAACAAAATGAAACAAATAAACAAAACCTCTTAAATATCTCTGAGTACCCCCTCATGCATCCTCCAGTCTGTTCTCCATTCTTCATCCAGAGGGATTTTTTTGATCATATCATCCTCCTCCCATCCCAATCTTCTGATTAAAACCCTAGTGTTATTTTAGGGTACTGGAACTTATATGAGAAGGTTTGCTTCTCAGCTACCTTTCTAGTCTGATCTCACACCCCTACCTCAGTCACTTAGAGCCCCTGTAAATGTTGATTCTTCTGCCTGAGTGTGAGCTTCCCTCTCCTTTTCAGATCTGAACTTTGAGCTGTTTCCTCAAATAAACGTTCCCTGGTCCCTTCGATTAGGTTCAGTAATGCTATTAGAGACTCTCATATCATTATGTGCTTGATTTGGGATCTGTCCTGAATTAGGGGTGGTTTCTTTTTCTTGGCCACGTTAAAAAAGTTTTTTTATAAGAATGAAATGCTAAGACAGAAACCAGTGGAAAAAAATTATGCATCCTTTTGTCAACTATTAAAAGCAATATGCAAACTATACTTAGACTATTGCCTACACTGCCATTTGTTAGAAGGTGGTCTTGCTCCTGGAGCAGGTGTTCATAGGACAGGTATGTGGTTGAATGGCGACAGGAGGCAGTGAGTGGGAGGGAGTGAATGGGTAAAAGGATTGATGTAGAGCAGATGGACCAGGTTTCCTAGTTCTTTTTTTAAAACCTGCTGAATGAAAAGAGATTGCCATTGGTCTTACTACCCTGGTTTGGAGCAGAACCTTTATAATTTCACTCTCATATCCAAGTTTGAAGCCCAATCCATCACTACAGATTAGACTTCATAGATCTTGTGGCAGCTAATGGTGTATTTGCTCATACCTCTCTCAATGTGAGAATATGCTGCAAAGAGAATAGTTAGCTGGCAACCTCCAGATGCTGTATCTTTGGGAAATCTTTGTTCATTTGTAGCTAGAGGTGTGATAAAATGACATGTATATGACCTTTTATAATAGCAGGGGTAGAATCCAAAGGAGAGGGCACTCTGGTAAGCCTCCTTCAATACATCTACTTTCTTTTATTAAATTAAATTAAATTAATTAATTATTGTTTTTTAGAGGGGGGGGAGGGGCAGAGAGCTAATCTTAAAGAGGTGCCATGCTGAGTGTGGAGCCTGACGTGGGGCTTGATCTCAGGACCCTGAGATCATGACCTGAGCTGAAATCAAGAGTCAGTCACTTAACTGACTGAGCCACCCAGGTGCCCCAACACCATCTGCTTTCTAATGCTGTGCTTCTTTTGGGATTTCTTCTCAGCCTGAACATCAAGGTATCTCTCGCTCAGAAGTGAATGACTTCCACTGTGTGAAAAGAACGAAGTGTTTGCCACATGCAGTGCCCTCTGAAAGAGTTATTTTCACTGCATCTGTTAAGATCTGTATGACCGTGTGTACATTGTTTAGCGGTCTTTTGCTAAACTTTGTCCACCACGAGTACATGGTTTGAATTGGGCCACTGGGACTCACTGGGTTGTATTTCCCAGGCTTCTATAGTATCACCATGCCCATGTGCTAGAGCACATTGTTCCTTAATTATCATATTGATGTGAGTTTAAAAATGAGTGGTCATTAAAATATCATTTTATTTTATTCTTTTAAAGATTTTATTTATTTATTTGACAGAGAGAGACACAGTGAGAGAGAGAACACAAGCAGGGAGAGTGGGAGAGGGAGAAGCAGGCTCCCTGCCAAGCAGGGAGCCCAGTGCAGGGCTCAATCCCAGGACCCTGGGATCATGACCTGAGCCGAAGGCAGATACTTAACCGACTGAGCCACCCAGGCGCCCCAAAATATCATTTTAGTACAGTTTCATTTCTTGAATGCTGCCAGCATTTGTACTTCTAGATAAGGGGTTAGCAAATTGTAGCCCACCAGCTGTTTTTGTAAGTAAAGTTTTATTGGAACACCGCCCTGCTCATTTGTGCATTGTCTGTGGCTACTTTTGCATGACATCGGCAGAGGTTAGTAGTTGCAGTACAAGCCATATGGCCCTCAAGGGTAAAATATTTACTATCTGGAGCCGTACAGAAAAAGCTTGTCCGCTTGTGTTCTTCCATGTGATTATTTCTGCAGAAGAATGTTGGCAACTAGTACATGCAAGATGGGCTTCTCGCACCTTCTCTTAGGGGCAGATCTTTGGTCACTTCTCACAAGGCGGGAGGGTGGACATAATTATTTTCTAGAATGTTTTAGTTGGGTTCTATGAGCAGGGAGAATAGAAACAATCAATGCTGCTTCCAGAAAACCTATCATCCCCTGCCTAATGGCCTTATTCCAAGTTTATCCTTAGGCATGTAGCCTTTAGGACCCAGCTCCCCAGTTCTTTTGGGATTACAACAATATAACACTTTTGGTTTGAATGAGAAGGGAGAGGAGGATGGTTAGATTTTCCCTTTCATCTATATTTTGCCTCAGATTGGCAGTCTTTCCTCTCAGCTTTAGAACTCAGCAATTACCCATGCTCTTTTAATATTAATAATCTGCCTAGCAGGGGGCAGCTTTTGAAGTCACCTGAATTATGCAGTTGATACTGCTCATATTCCCTTCAGAGTTTCCTTACCAATTGATTGAGTATGGCAGACTGTCTCCTTCATGTGTCTTATCCTCTACTTTATAGTTTCCTTTTGTCTCTCTGGGCAGTGGTTTGTAAATTTTTGTTTTAATCTCTATCTTCCAGTTCACTAAATCTCTCAACCGCTGAGTCTAATCTGCTGCTTTCTGATTTTGACTCTTTTTTCTATTTCTAGAATGTGTATGTGGTTCTATTTTAAATCTCGCTGGCCAATTCTAATAGTCTCTTGTGCCTTTGCAATATTTTCAATGCTCATTTTTATTTTTTGAAACATTAAACATATTTAATATTTTGATTATTCCAACACCTAATCTTTATTGTTTTATTCTATTTATTCTGCCTGCTAATTTTATTCATCATGTTTTTTTTCCTTTTTGCTTTGATAATTTTTGATTGTGAACTTATATATCTTAGAATTATATCTCTGAGAATTTTCTTTGAGTCTGTGCCTAAAATTAATTTCTCTAGAGCAGATTTAATTTTCCTGCCAGGTTTCTGAGAGCATTGTCAACCCAAGGGTCAAATTACCATTGGCTTGGGGTTTTCAAATACATGGGCAGTGTGGATTTTGGCGCTTAAACCATGAGAATATAGATTTTGTGAGAAATTCCCAGGGGAGACATTTCTTTTTCTTTTCTTTTCATATTTTTTCTTTTCACATTAAGCAGAGGCTGAGAAAGGCACATATCACCATGAGTCTCTCCACAGGGAGAGGTTGTTTCTAGTTCACTCATTGAGGGTATTGCCCTTTGGTGGTCCTGACTTTATAGAAGGGTCTTTGATTCAACCTCCTGCTCTACTTAGGCTTCTGACTGTGTCTCCTGCATGCTGACAGAAGCCCATTAAAATTCAGATTTTAGGCCACCAAGAATCAGCAAGTACCTCCGAGGAAAAAGTTAGCTCTTGCACTAATTTAGTTTTTTGTGCATTATTGGACTCCTTTGAGTAATTCCGTTCCTTCCTACCAGCTCACTTACACATTCAAAATTTTGTTGCATGATTTTTTTTCTTAGCATTTTCTGGTGTATTGTATGAAAAGGGGTTCCACTTAACATTTATGTAGCCATATTGCCAGAAATGTCCATTCATTTAAAAGGACTCTTTTGATCTATTCTTATATGCTTATGTCTTGCATCCCCACATCTCTTGCATTTTTCCTTTATTCCTCATGTTTCTCATTCTCATTCTCATTCAAATTCAAGTCCTCTGCACCTTACGTTTGGACTATTGCAAGGGCCTCCAATATGGACCTCCTTACCTCATTTTCCAGTTCATCCTGCATGTGATAGCCAGAAGTCTACTTAGACAAACAAAACTCAAAACAGCAACAGCACTTTGTATCAGCGTCTTGGAAAAGAGCTCAGAAAGAAAATCATCAGCAATCCAAGGAAAGGGTATATTGTTACAGGTTTACTTACAGGAAACCTGCAAGTAAATAAATATACATGACAATCAGATGAGCGAAGCAGGTCCAAGAGACTGTCTCTGGGATCAGAGAGAAAGGGGAGATCCAAGTTGACTGGATAGAGGAGTGGGATTCTGAATGGCCTTACAGAAAATGTGGTCTCTCAGTCAAGTCTTGAAGTTGTTATTATCCAAAAGAAAAGAGTACAAGAGAAAGTATTCTGGGGGCAGAAACAATATGTGCAGACACCACTGCCAGTGGTTTGTTTGTAGACGAGAAAGCTGAATAAGATGTAAACAACAGAGGATGCCTCAGTGGTAGAAGAGGTAGTTGGAATTTGGATTTCTGTTGTGCAGAAACACGTAACAAAACAACACCTCTCCATTTCTTTCCTATATTTTATCAGAGCTCACCAACCCAACAGGTTGGCAGAGAGGTAGTCTTACATTCTAGACTACTTGAAATTGCTTTAGTCTATGCTCTCTAGTCCATGCTATATCTGAGATTTAAATTTTCTCCACTGCATCTTTCCAAATGGGTTTGGAGTCTCTTCTTTAATGCTTTTATGAGCAGAGTGTGTGGGGGACAGTTGTTTAGACCAGGCTCAGGAGTCAGACTGCCCGCATTTGAATCCTAGCTCATAACTACGGTAGACCGTGGCCAGACCTGCTGCATTGAAGGCTCAAATGGGCACTCTGGCCAAGCAAGAACCGAAATATGGAAATAATTAGATTAGATACCAGTGACTCAACCAAAAATTATGAAGCTGGAGCCTCGACACAAGGGTCTAAATGATGTGGTTCCCTCCAGCCTAGAAAGGAATGAAGGGCAAGTACAGTATTGAAGATTCCTCTAACCTGGAGGGTCTATGTGACTTGCTGAAATGACTACTTTAGGCATGTTTCCGTGAGAAAAAATGTCGTCACTAGAGAGATTTATCTCCTTCCCATCCTGCTCTTGAGTGTATTATTATTATTATTATTTTGCAGTACTTACTGAAGCACTAGTAAAACAACAAGAAAATTAACGTGATCACACTCAGAGTTATCAGTCTTGCCAGTCTGGACCCAGACCAACCTCTGCATAGCTTAATCACTTACAAATTTGATTTGCTCATCTGTGAAATGGGACTGATTTGAGGATTAAATGAGATAATGGTAGCAAAGTCCTTGACAGGGCCTAGCTCATAGGAAGTAGGAGCGAAGGTTGGTATTATTACTAAGTCATTGTCTCAGATAGTTACCTGTTCTGTTGGTGCCACTGCTTTCTTATCCTGAAGCAGAGGGTCATACCCACACACTCTACCTCTTGGTTTTCATCGAGATTTTTGTAGAATCAGCTAAATTCTTCCTTCTTGGCTGTTCTCTTTTCTTTTCTTTTAAAGATTTTATTTATTTATTTGACAGAGAGAGACAGCAAGAGCAGGAACACAAGCAGGGGAGTGGGAGAGGGAGAAGCAGGTTTCCCGCCGAGCAGGGAGCCCGACGTGGGACTCAATCCCAGGACCTGAGCCGAAGGCAGATGCTTAATGACTGAGCCACCCAGGCTCCCTTAGCTGTTCTCTTTTCATGTTACCTTTAAATCATTTAGCTTGCCTACCCCGTCTTAGCTCATGGGCCTCCATCTTTCCATCTGATTACACCAAAAATCTTAGATTCATATTGACTCCTCTCTTTTTCTGATATCCCAGGTGCAATCAGTTGCATCTCCCTTCCACACCCTGTCCGAGCTACTGTAATGTCTCTCCTGGCTTATTGCAGTAGCCTCCTAATTGGTCTCCCTGTTTCTGTCCTTATCCCCATTTAACTTTTACTCAATGCAGCAACCAAAGTAATTGGATAAAATAAAAATTGGTCTAATCTGTTACTCCTTTATTCAAAGGAGTAATAACTTAAATAACTTTCCATCTCATTCAGAGTAAATGACAAAGTTCTCTTAATATGAGCTAGGAGGCCCTAAATAATTTGAATGCCCCTATCTCTTATCTCATTGTCTCCTATTCTCCTTCCTCACCCCTATATACAGTGACTTCCCCAGTCTGGTAATTTGTGCTATGGTGTGAATTTCTGAGTCCAAATGCATGACTTTACATTATCTGTATACAAGTATCTTTTGTAGTTGTGGCTTTTCTTTTTTTTTTTTTTTAATTTTTTTTTTTTTTTTTTAAGGTAGGCTCCACACCCAGTGTGGGACTTAAACTCATGACCCTGAGATCAAGAGTCACATGCTCTACTGACTGAGCCAGCCAGCTACCCCTAGATGTGGCTTTTCAACATCATCTCAAATTCTGGTGCTCTCATCCAGCTAATGACCATTCCAAGGGCATGTTGTGTTTACATTTGATCAACATGTCAATTATGTCCTCACTCATGTAAGCCATAATAAGAATTTTGAGTAGATCAGATTGGAGAACAAAGACCTTTCACTTACCACTCGAGGCTTATTTATTTATTTATTTATTATTTATTTATTTTTTAAATTTAAATTTTTTATTTAAATTCAACTTAATTAACATATAGTGTATTATTAGTTTCAGGGGTAGAATTTAGTGATTCATCAGTTGCATATAACACCCAAGTCTCATTACATCAAGTATTCTCCTTAATGTCCGTCACCCAATTACCCTGTACCCCCACCTACCACCCCTCCAGCAACTCTCAGTTTGTTCCCTATAGTTAAGAGTCTTATGGTTTGCCTCTCTCTCTGTTTTTATCTTATTTTATTTTTCCTTCCCTTCCCCTATGTTCATCTGTTTTGTTTCTTAGATTCCACATATGAGTGAAATCATATGATATTTGTCTTTCCCTGACTGACTTATTTTGCTTAGCATAATACCCTATGGTTCCATCCATGTCATTGCAAATGGCAAGATTTCATTCTTTTTGATGGCAGAGTAATATTGCATTGTATATACCACTAGAGGCTTTTAGAAAACATTATTAAGACTACTCATCCAGTTGCAAATACATGTATCTCTTCATTTTATATTTCTCAAACTTGTTCCTTAGCAAGATGAGGAAATGTAGAAGAGGTAAATGTATTTCTGAAGGACACATGGCTTATAAGCAGCAGATGTGGATCTAGACTGTTGGTCCAAGGTCTTTACGAATATTGCGTAATACTTTCAGCTTTTTTGTATTTTCCACCACACAAACACAGTATTTTGCAAGTCCTCAATAAACATATGTTTATTGTTGATTAATATACCTTGCCTTGGCCTTCCTACAAAGTAAGTCCTTCATTTAGACCTGTGGCTCTCAACTGGAGGCAATTTTGCCTCCAGGGGACGTTTCCCAATATCTGGAGACAATTTTTGACTATCACAAATGGGAAATGCTGCTAGCATCTACTGGGTAGAGGTCAGAGATACTGCTAAACATCCTACAGTACACAGAACAGCATCCTACAACAAAGAATTATCTGGTCCAAAATGTGCTGAGATTCAGAAACCCTGATTTAGAACATAGCTTATTGATTTATAAGCAGTTAAGAGTAGGTCTAAAAGTGAACCAAAGCAAGCTGATTATTTTTTCTCTCTGGTGTCCTTGTTAATGGACCCAGCTTTTAAATAAAACAAAAGAGCACTTGAGCTGAAAAAAACAGATACACAAATAAAACCTTGCAGCCTAGCTCATTTTAGTACCTGAGGTCCTTGAACTTGTACTGAGGGATGATAACCAAGCAACAGCCTCCCTCCTCAGCTGGGATAAAGAAAGTTGTACTCATTACGTATTCATGTTTGCAATGGCATTCTTCGCTTAAGAGATTCAGGGCACATCATTAATTAAAGCAATGAATTCCCCAGAAACAACACTAATTAAATCTCAAAATCAAAACAGAATAAAAAGGCAGACCTCATTTTTCCATCCCATCTGAGCAACTGAGAAAAACCATATAGCTTCACGAGGCTGAGTGAGGAATGGTGGTGGGATTTATCAAGAGGGCAGACCAGCCACCTTCACTTACACTTTCTCTCCTTTCTTGCTGCTGGTTCCAAAAGCAAGCCATAGGCAAAACTGCCAAAAAGCAAAGACCTGGTTGGTAGTGGCAGCCCCAGCATTTATATGGTTTTATCTTTATCTAAAGCAGCAGTGGGACTCCAGAGCAGCAGGACGGTGAGAGTTTAAGGAGTCAGAGGTCTGCTCTCTTCACAGACACCCTTGGCCCTCTGCTTTTCTACTCCATATCTGATATTTGGGCCACCTCATTGTTTAACTCCCACGTATTTACTGATTACTTCCATGTCTCTATTTCTCATTCTGGGAACTGCTGAATGCTTTGCATGCCTTGTCTTTTTAAAATTCTTCAACAGCCCTATGTACTCTTACTCACAGTTTTTAGATTATGAAATTAAGGTTTAGAGAAGTAATTTGTCCAAGATCTCATGTATAATAAGTGCAAAACCTTTCTTTTTCCCCCTCTTCATTCTCAATTCCATTGTTTGGTTCAGCTTCCCATTGTTTCTCATCTGGATCATTGTCCCAGTTTCCTAAACTAGACTCCCTGGTCTTGCTTCCTTGCATGCCATCCTCCACTCTGCAATCAGAACAATCTTTCTAAAATGCAGATCCTAATAGGGGCGCCTGGGTGGCTCAGTTGGTTGAGCATTCCACTCTTGACTTTGGCTGGGTGGGGATCTCTGGGCTGTGAGATCACACCTCCCTTTGAGCCCTGCATCAGGCTATATGTGCTCAGCACAGAGTCTGCTTGGGATTTCCTCTCTCCCTCTCCCTACCCCCACTTGTGCTCCAAATAAATAAATAAACAAACAAACAAATAAGCAAATAAAATCTTAAAAAAACTAAAATGTGGACATGATAATGACCATTGCCCCCTGTTAGTCTAACTAAATGATTTATGGTTCCCTGAATTCATTAGAATCTATGTCTTCAAACATGCTGTTTATCTGACATTTAGTTTCCTTAAAAATCCAGCTGAAAAGATAGCCATGTTGGGTAGAAAGGTAGTCTTACCCTTCTTTAAATAGAGACCATGTTACCTGCCTTATTAACATTTGTTAAAACAAAAAGAGAAAAAAAAGGTAAACTTTCTGAGTAATCCTAAATGTTTGTAAAGTAATTTCCCATCCACAATATCAGAAAACTTGGTTAGTTGTTTTGTTTATGTCATTGAAATGGATTTCATTAGGTCTGACCATCTTACCATTGGACGATGATGAAATTTATCACTTTTCTTTTTCCCTTGTCTCTAAAATGCCAAAAATGTAATTTTTAAAAGTGTTCTGAAGGCACCCCAAACATATTTCACTGATCTTCTTTACCCTGAAAGTTAAACACATATGCAGGGCATACATGTCTGTGGATGTTCCAGTTGGCTCCTCTCTCAGTCCCTTGACACTTGGACTCATTTGGTCCAATCTTTCAGGAGGTGCTGCGTTCAGGGAAGTACAGTCCTTCTGAATCTGCTGTACTTGCTTTTTAGAAGGACGTAAATGGGGCTGGAGATTATATCCAATGGCAACTGGCTACCTCCTGTAGCAGCCAGGAGCTTTTCCCTGTCTATGCCATTCCATCCCTACGCTCTTTCTCAACCTCCTCCCACTCTTCCTCTCCACCCACCTGCTCCATCACTCTGCAGCTGTCTCTGCTCTCTTCCAGATAACCACCGAGTCAGCTTTTGTATTTTCTACACCTCCTACATTCCAGGGATTCCATTACATGAAATCTAAGTAGAGTCTGGTGATATCATGAGAGCAGAGGGAGAGCAGAGAACATGGGCAAAATCAGGTCACTTATACTTTAATAATTTAATCCCATCAGAATTACAATTTTTTTTTTTGTAGGATAGGGTCCATACTTCCATTTGTAATTACGATTTTGGTGGTGCAAGGAACCTTAGGATCAGATAGTCTACTTTTGTAATTCTGTAGGTGAGGAAATAACAGAAGCCCGAATAGATGTGCCTTGCCTGTGGTCACACCATTTGTGAATGCCATGGTTAAGCCAGATCTTCTGCCTGGGGGGTCAGGATATCTTCTAGTATTCTGTGCTGTGTAAACACCTCATTTGATGGTTAGCACATTGCCTCTTGTGAGATATGTATGAGGTGAATGTGAGAACAAACAAAAAGAGATGTGATTTAGTTATTACACTTAAAGTCGAGGATCCTTCTCCTAACCACACCAGAGGGAGTAGCAAAAGAAGGTGAGTCTGTCAGTCTGCTTATGCTGTTTTAGTTAAATTTTGTTACAGACTACCTGGGGGGTCTAGTATTCTATTTCAGTGATATAATGAACCTTTAAAATGAAGGTAAATACATCCCACCCCACCCCAAATGGCTTTTTAAATTTCTATTGACTATGTTTTTTTTTTTAAGATTTTATTTATTTATTTGACAGAGAAAGACACACAGAGAGAGGGAACACAAACAGGCGGAGTGGGAGAGGGAGAAGCAGGCTCCCCGCTGAGCAGGGAGCCCGATGGGGGGCTCGATCCCAGGACCCTGGAACCATGACCTGAGCTGAAGGCAGATGCTTAACGACTGAGCCACCCACGCGCCCCTATTGACTATGCTTTAATAATAATAAAAATAGTAACAAGAATACTAGTAGCTACCATTACTGGTTGCATTCTATGTGCCCAGCCTCCCACTTCCGGTGGGCTTGCGAGCACGGAGGGGCGCGGGCTGGCGGCCGGCTGCTGGGGGTGCCGGGATAGGCTGGGCGCACAGCGCTGTCCAGGTCCAGACGGTGCCAGTGGGCCCTCCGTCCCACCGGCACCATAGGCAGTTGTCACACAGTGGGGCCCAACGAGGCGCTGGTGGTTTCAGGGGGCCGTTGTGTTTCTGACTTATAAACAGTACAAGTTTGGCGGCTGGGCCTGGGCCTGGTGGAGTATCTCTGACACTCAGAGACTATCTCTGGAAGTCATGACCCTCCTGTGTCGCTGTGAGAATATTGAGACATCGGAGGGGGTCCCGCTATTTGTAACAGGGGTTGCACAGGTGAAGATCATGACGGAGAAGGAGCTCCTGGCAGTGGCCTGCGAGCAGTTTCTGGGCAAGAACGTGGAGGACATCAAGAACATCATCCTGCAGACCCTGTAGGGGCACCTGCGCTCCATCCTTGGGACCCCGACTGTGGAGTGGATTTATCAGGACTGAGACCAGTTTGCCAAGCTGGTGCGGGAGGTAGCGGTCCCTGACATCCGCTGCGTGGGCATTGAGATCCTCAGCTTCACCATCAAGGACGTGTATGACAAAGCGGACTATCTGAGCTCCTTGGGCAAGACGCAGACTGCCGTGGTACAGAGAGATGTGGACACTGGGGTGGCTGAGGCCGAGCGGGATGCAGGCGTCCGGGAAGCAGAGTGCAGGAAGATGCTGGATGTGAAGTTCATGGCAGACACCAAGATCGCCGACTCCAAGCGAGCCTTCAAGCTGCAGAAGTCAGCTTTTAATGAGGAGGTCAACATCAAGACCGCCGAGACCCAGCTGGCCTATGAGCTGCAGGGGGCCTGGGAGCAGCAGAAGGTCCGGCAGGAAGAGATTGAGATCGAGGTTGTACAGCGCAAGAAGCAGGTCGCCGTGGAGGTGCAGGAGATCGTTTGCACCGACAAGGAGCTCACTGCCACGGTGTGCCGCCCTGCCAAGACCGAGGCCCACCGCCCACAGCAGATCACCAAGGGTGAAAAGGTGAAACAGGTCCTCTTAGCACAGGCAGAGGCTGAGAAGACCCGCAGACTCGGGGAGGTGGAGGCAGCGGTCATCCAGGCGACGGGCACGGCAGACGCTGAGCGAATGAAGCTCAAGGCCAATTTGAACAAAACACTTTTCTGCCTTCAAGGAGACTGTACTCCAGTGGGGAAAACAGACAAACAAATTAACAATTGCAAATCAACGGTTGTGTGGCAAGAAAGTGTTTTCCTAGAGGCATAAAAGTGATACCTGGGGTGCCATAGAGGACATCAAACCCAGTGGGAGTGGAGATGGTCAGGGAATGCTTGCAGGGCAGCAGGGCGTTGAGCGAATATTTAAGCAGGAAGAGATGTCAATTAGAGGAACCGTATGTGTGAGGGTGTGGAACACGATGAACTCAAGGGGTGGTGAGTAATTCAGGTAGACTGGAGGGAGGGGACCATGTGGGGCTCAGCAGGCAGGCTCTCTGGGGCCAGGTCCTGCAGGGCATCTGGACCATGTTGAGTGGTTTGGAATTGATCTCCAGTGCCATGGGAAGTCACTGCTGAATTTTTATCAGTGAAATGACATAGTCAGAGATGGTGTGGGGCATGTACTTGTGTTGGATGGGATATGGAGGGTAGAAAGGCAAGATGGGGCACTGGATGGGGGAATGAGAGATGGTAGGCAGGGCTGCTGGAGGGGAAGCTGCTGTACTCCAGGTGCAAATAGAGGAGAGCAGACAGGCCCCTGGAAGGGAAAATGGAAAGGAGCAATTGGGTTCCCAAGATTTGAAGCAGATCTTTGGCTGCCCTAGGGGTGTGTGTGTGTGTGTGGGGGGGGGACGACTCACTAGATGTCAGAAGTTGTTTGTTCCATTGGCGTTTGACTCTGCCCCTTGCTCAGTGCCCCTATCCTGAATGTGCTGGCTGTTGGAACAGAAGGAAAAAGGTCAAATGTGAGATGAATCACAAAGAACTATGACCAAGAAAGAGACAACCAAGGGACCCAAGGGAGGGCAAGAAGGAAGAGATGTTATCTCTTTCTTTTCACCTTACACCTTGCATCCCCTTTCCCTCTGCCTTGTCTCTTATTCTTTCTCTGCCTCTGGGACTTTACACAGAGTGCACCATGGCGAAAGGTCCTAGGAGGGCAGAGCTAAACATGAAACACAACTGAAACTATAGCACCGATTAACTCTAGAATATGGTCCTTGCTAAGCTGAGACCTTTCCTAGAAGAACTGCTTCATGGCTCAAGCACACTGTGTGGGGGGAGGGCTGAATTCAGGGGAGCTCAGTGTTTGCTTCTACAATATTCCTTGAAAAAGACTAAGAACTGCTTAAGAAGAGTATCTGTTTTTCCATTGATAGGTTGCTATGAGTTTGAACCCAGGCCCTGTAAAGTTGCTGTGATGCTAATGACCTTTTGTTTATAACAGATCTAAAAGAAGATTCTGAAATTATGCAAACCTCATTGCCAAAAAGCTTTCGGATGGCCTTGTGAGCAAAATGAAGAAAAATAGCACATAAATTCACATCCATTTTCCAATGTAAATGGCCATTTTATTAAAAATGGAGTCTATAACAGGGCAATCATAATTTAAATTAATGAGTCCTCAAATAATACTTATTATTGCCAATTATTTTTTCATATAATATAAAATCTCTGGGTTCATAAATAACATTCTTTCCCTATTCAGGAAAAGCCGTGCTCAGCAATGTGTTATTCATGACTTAATTATTCTATAGATGCTTCATTCATATGCATGCAGATATATCTGGCAGCATTGCATTTTAATGAAGATGCTGAAAGGCAGCAGGCTATAATTTTTAACAGTGAATTCTGTCAGGATTGAACAATAGCAGCTCCTGGAGAGGACTAGGAAATAGCAGAGCCCAGAAAGAAAATTAAAAACCCATTTAAATATTTTAATTATAATCTTCATTAGTGAAATTTCGAAATCCTTTTGCATATCCACAGCTTCTGTGTTTAGGAGCTATTTTTGCTGGAGGAGAATAATTTTGAGGAAGGGGAATATTTTCAAGATTCCCTGGGTCGAGGTACAAGCCCTCCCTAGGGAGCACAGGAGTAGGGCCTTCTGCTCCTGTGCCCACCACCTTCCTAGCTTGACTTCTTTTTATTGAAGTAGTGGGCTCAAAAAGACCAGTTAGGTCAACCTCACACAGTACAATGAGAGCAAGAAGGGGTTGTGGGGGAGATTCATTTCAGGGTTTTTTTTTTTTTTTTATGCATGCGCTGCATACACACATATGAGATGTAGGATTTTAGCATTAGCTAGATGCACCTCAAATGTCTGTCCCTCGACACTCCAGAAAGCTCAGCCTGACTAGAAACAATAAAGACCTATTTTGACTAGAGAGATTGCCACAATTCTGTTAGGGTTTCTCTCTTTCTCATCTTCCCAGAGAGGGAGAAATTTCAGAAAAATGCTACGATTGTCAGAAGCATGTGCAATCAGCTAAGTAAAGTGTGAAACAGGCCATAATGATACTTGTTGTGTCATAGAATAAAAGCCAAGTAGCAATGTATTTCTACCATGTTTAGGTATGTGAGGAGAGCTATGGCTGTGCACGTGCCAGGACATTTTGGGCATTTAGGCAGGTGTGCCATTTTCTGGAAGGATGAGGAATCAGCAGTGCACGCACTACCCTGGGTTTCCTCCTACTCGGTTGAATAGGTCTTGTTCTGTTCACCAGTGTTCTTTATGTCATCAAACCCACCGCGCACTCTACTGTGTTCCTCTAAATCTGCCTCTCAGTAGAATTGAACACAGATGGCAACTTCCTTTCTTCTCTCATGACTCTCGAGACGCCATACGCATGTGCTTTTCAGACTGCTTGTCTTTTCCTTCCTGGCTTTTTAATTTTTTAATGTTGACCTTCCTCTGACAAATATAATTTTAATTTTTTACGTACCTGAATTTTCAGCCTTTTCCTGTACTTTAGATCTTAGAGTAAGGAATTCCTTAACCCAGATTCATGAAGTACTTCTAAAATGTCGCATAAATGTTTAAAGGTTTCTCTTTGCTTGTCATATTTTAGGTAGAGATCCAGTCTTTTTTTTCCTATATGTATGACCATTTGTCCTAAAATTACTCATTAAATAGAACCCCCTTCATAAATAATCTGCAAAGTCATCTCTGTCATATGTCAAAATTTATAAAATTTTATTCAAAATTTATAAAAATATAGATCTGTGTGTTAGTTACATAACAAATTACCACAAATATTGTGGTTTAAAACAACACCATTTATTATCTCACAGTTCTGTAGATCAGAAGTCCAGCTCAGCTGGGTTTTCTTAAATGTCAAAGCTGAAATCAGGGTGTTAGCTGGGCTGGGCTCTTATGTAGAGGTTCTGGAGAATAATCTGCTTTCAGACTTATTCAGGTAGTTGGCAGAATTCAGTTCCTTGGTGCTACAGCATTGATGTCCACATTTCTTTGGCCATGAACCTGGGTGTACTCTTAGCAACTCAAAGCCACTCATATTCCTTGGCATGTGGTCACCTCCATCTTCAAAGCCAGCAATGTCATGTCATATTCTCTTCATGCTTCCAGTGTCTGAGTTCCACTTCGTCCAGCAGCCAGAGAAAATTCTCTCTTTCTCCGGGGCTCATTTGATTAGATTAGGTTTACCTAGATAATCTCCATTTTTCCACAAAATATAATCATTTAAGAAGGATGTTTTATCATATTTGACCTCAATCAAGGGGAGGATTTTATATAAGGGCAAGGATCACTGGGAGTCATACTTGGAATTCTGCCTACCACAATCTGTTTGTGGGCTTTCTAACTTGTATCACTGGCTTATCCTTATCAAGTTCTATCAAGAGTCCCTCTGATTCGGGCACCTGGGTGGCTCGGTTGGGTGTCCGACTCTTGATATTTGCAGAAGTCATGATCTTGGGTCATGGGATCGAGTCCCGAGTCAGGCTCCGCACTGGGTGTGGAGCCTGTTTGGGATTTTCTCTCTCCTCTCCCTCTGCCCCCCAACCCTGCTCACCCATTCTCTCTCTCTCTCTCAAAAGAAAAGAAAAAAAAAAAAGAATCCCTCTGATATTTTAATTGAAATTACATTGGATCTATATGGTTTTATCTTTTTGATATTGATTTTTTATTTAAAAATATTGTCTCTCTCCTTATTGATAATTTTGTCCATAAATTTTGCATATCTTTTCATTTTTCATGTGTCATACCGAAATATTCCAATGACCTCTGACCGAAAGCAAAATTTTTGACTTGAGGTGGAACTTCCAGAATGATTGAGTGAGGAGCTAGGCAAATTTTCTCCCCAGAAAGCAAATACAAAACCAGATAAAACTGTCAAAAACAACCATTTTAAGATTTTGAAATTTGACCAAAGGCATCCATCGAACTGAGAGGTAATTATTCAAGAAAAGCCCTCGGCCGCAGTGAGAATGGTGGGAGTCTGTGGCATTTTATCCTGGAGCTTCTGCCATTCCATATTCCAGCTCTGCTGTTCAGTAATTTTTACTAGGACATGGCAAGCTGTGAGGACTGGCAGCCTCTTCACCAGAGGGGGCTGGTTTGCTTTGGAGTGGAGCATAGATACCCAAGGGTATTGTCATAAATGATAGGCAAATCTAGGAATAATAGCAAACAATTTAAGAAGGCCCGTATTGCAGCTAGCCTGTGGTCATAATACTGCTTGGGTAAGCAGTAGACGGACAGACCAGTCAGAAAATGCAAAGGGAAATCCACAGATTGAGATAGCGATAGCGGGTGTTCGTAAGTGTTCACCAAGCCTGGTGATCTGGAAGACCATATGCATGCCCGGGGACGTGCTCACACAGAGGAAAGTTCAGATAGGGCCCTGGCTATCTCTTTGCCTCTGAGGAATGTGAAGCCTTGTGTATGCAGAAGGAATAAGCTAGAGCAGACCTGTAAACTGCCTGAACTTTGATAACACTCCTTAAATACACACAGCTCCGTTGGCAAAGAGTGGGAGCCTTACGAGATGTTTATGAATAACCTCTGATCAGTCATTGGCTAACCATGAAGCTGTGCTAACCCCTAGGGAGCCAGGCTTAAAAACAAAAATAACGTTTTTAAAAAAACCTGAGCAGCGGCGCCTGGGTGGCTCAGTCGTTAAGCATCTGCCTTCAGCTCAGGTCATGATCCCAGGGTCCTGGGATCGAGCCCCACAACAAGCCCCATATTGGGCTCCCTGCTCTGCGGGAAGCCTGCTTCTCCCTCTCCCACTCCCCCTGCTTGTGTTCCCTTTCTCGCTGTCAAATAAATAAATAAAATCTTTAAAAAAAAAAAAACCTGAGCAGACATCGGTTGCTGCACACTACTGGGAAGACAGACTCTACAGAGTTAATCCAGGCAAGTCATTAAACAAAAAAAATCAGCAACAACAACTACCCCTGGAGGGCATAAGAATCCAGAGTTGCTGTAATATACTATGTAAAAATTTCCAATTTAAAAAATTATATGCAAAAAAAGAACAAAAACAAAAAATATAAACCCAGGAAAGTGTGACCATACACAGGAAGAAAAATGAAGGGGTTCAGGACATGCCACCCCAAAATATACCATCTTGGCATATTGATTATTTTGAGTTAAAGGCATTTAAAAACAGCAGGTACAAGCAAGGCACTCTGAGTCCCCTTTTCCTCCTGACAGCAGACATTGAAACGACCACAGGAGAGCTGCCCTCCCTCTGCCACAAGGAAAGAAACCTCCTCGTCACCAGAAATGGGAGTCAGGGCCAAGAGAATTCTATACAAACTGGCCTTGTTAAAATAACTCTTACCTTCTTTTAGTGTCCTTATTTATTTGACTTCTCCACAATGGCCATTCTTGTTCAACCCGGTATATAAGCATTTAGGTTTTGCCACTTCTTTGGGTCTTCATTTCTTTATGAAGGTGCCCCATGTTATGTAAGGTAACATTAAATAAACTTGTATACTTTTCTCCTGTTAATGAGTTGTATGTAAATTTAATTCTCAGGCCCAACCAGAAACCCTAAGAGGGTAGAGTTAAGCTTTTGCCTCCCCGACAAGTTTCTAGAGATGAGGGTGGGATTGTACTGGCGGGGCTACTGCTCACCGACAAGACGCTGACAGAGCCTGGGACCCTGACCGAGTCCACAGTAGGTTCTTATGTGTCGGCTCCCAGATCTCCGCCTGTCGGTTCTGGTCAGGCGAGAGTGGAAAGAGTCTCCCTTTGTCTTTTTCTCTTTCCAAGTTCAGATTGGCAGGGGAAACATTTGTGTAAGCTAGTTCTTGGGGTCTAGCAACTCTAGTACTTTCTGAGTACTCTTGTTTTTGATGGCTCCCCTTCCTCCCAGAGATGGTCATTGTTTTCCTTTGTTTCTGTCTTTTGTCCCCCTTGTCATAAAGAGGAGAATCGGTAAAACACCAGCATAGGTCCGGTAAGCCTGTTGTTTGAGCTGGCCCCACAGACTGGTGAGTTTACACTTCTCACGGGGTCTGCATCTTGTTTAGGCAACCTTTGCTGTGGGTCGCAAATGAAAAACCCAGCAACTGGCTGAGATTCTCCTTTCACCTTGTTTCATGTTCTGAGCTCTTAGCTTGTGGTACCAAGACTATTCTCTCTGGTCTCTGCCAGCTGGGGGCACAGGTGTTGTATCTGCATCAGGTGGCCAGCCAAGAGGCTGGGGACCTGACAAGAAGTGACAAGAAGCATTCTCTTTGTCCAGCCGTACCAGTTCTCAGGACAGTTGCTCTTAACAAAAGGCCCCAGTCCATAAAGAGCCTTTGTCATCTCAACCTTCAACATGTTATTAGTGCTGCGCAAGCCCCATCCAAGTATCACAAATGAGGGGGTCTGGGACTGGAGCAATTTCACATTCTTGTGAGACATTGGAGATATGGTTTTCACAAACACTGTTCTTACTGCTTGTGTCAGCGAAGATCTTTGCTTCCTTAGGGTCACTCTGGATGTGAACTTTTTGGATCATGGCGGCTACATTTTACATCCATGCCTGGAAAGTGAACTCTGAGTCTTTCTGTAAAAAGGCATATTGGATTGAGTCACTATTGAAATAAATATAACCTTGAAGATCCTACTTGTCAATGGTTAGATAATGGGTCTTTTGAATTGGAAGAACCTCTATTTGAAAAAATTTTAGAGAGCTCTCACACTAAACAAATGTCTTATCAGTATTTATGGGAAGATCAGACACAGTGGTTTGTAATGGCTGGCCTTCTCAGACTTAAAACAAAAGTTAAGGTGTGCCTGGGTAGCTCAGTTTGTTAGGTGTCTGACTCTTGATTTTGGCTCAGGTCATGTGATTGAGCCCCTCATTGGGCTCCTTGCTGAGCACGGAGCCTGCTTGGGATTCTCTCTCTCCCTCTCTGCCCCTCCCTACAGCTCATGTACACTCTCTCTCTCTTTGAAAACAAAAACAAAAACAGTTAAAATCCATACCCACAATAAATCTTCCTTCTCCACCCACCTATACTCCCTGTACCCCCAACTTCTTGTCCCTGAACATTTAGATGATCTGTTGAATCTCTGAGCCTCTCCCTCAAATACCCCTTAAAATCTGACCTTATCTCCTTAGCAAATTCCATTAACTCTCAAAACTCCTCCAACTTGCCCTCAAAATCTCTTAAACAGCTAGCTTTTTGCTTTAACTTGCCTTTCCCTACAAGATTTACAGAGTACTCTGGCCTGATCTCCAGGCCTGTAACATACAGGTTATTTGTATAAATGCTGACAACCAGGAAATAAATTTGCCATATTTCATACCTCCTCCTACTTCCAGGGGCCCAGTAATCAAACTCAGTCAATTCTAGGCCTTGCTATACAGTGCCCAACCCTGTGGGTGTATCCTGGACCCCCATTACGAAGAATTCATTTACCCTAGACAGCAGCAGATCTTTTAAATTCCAAAGGAAACTGTTTTGCCTCTACTTCCAGAAGATGCTACCAAATTTAGAGAGGAGTTAGAAAGATTAGTGGCCTTTCACATCTCCACTGATAGGGACCTTGACTGGCTATTCAAGGATATTCTTCCCACCCATGGTTACATGGGAGTTATCAGGCAGGCTAGATGGCCTCGGGAAGAAAATCACCCCCAACAGAGGAAACAGGTAGCCAGAACTCCCAGACTCTCCTGCGAATGACTCAGCCAGGCCAACGTTCAGGGCCTGGTAGTGGGGATAATAGAGACCATTTCCTCTAAGGTCATTGGTTTAAGGTTACATTATACACTCAAAAAGGAGGGGAACATTCTAAGGTCTTTGTAGTTCACTTTACACAAATATTACAGTAAACCCTGAAGCCCCAGAATATAGAAATCTTTTAGTTTCTGCCTTGGTCACTCTGATATAAAGAGACAAATCCAAAGTAGTGTCTCTGGCTGGGCAGGTCAGTCTCAGTATTGTTATGGATATAGCTACACAGTTTTTTGAAAATAGTTTGCGGGGAAACAAAGAAAAAAAGAAATTAAAATCAGCAGCCCTTGCTGTGCATATTGAGTCTTGACAGGAACAAAAATGATGACTCTAAGAGTAACTCAGAGTCCACTTGTTTTTCTCACCAACCACAGAGCCTTCCTGGTTTGCCTCCAGACTTTTTGCAGATATTGTAAAAAACTAGGACCTTGGAAGAACAAGTATCCTGAACTTAAATGAAAGGAAGCTCAAACAATTTCCAGAAGCACCAGCACCCTCAGAAGGTCTACTTTTCTCTTCCTGTAGGAAGATACCCCATCAATTGATGGGATCAACTCATCCTCGGTCATACCCCAGAACCCACTATCCAACTTAAGATAGAGGATTGGAAACTGGACTTCTTACCTGGCTCCGGTGCTGCTTGCTGTCACCTCTGATTCAGTTCAAGCTGCTGGAGTCTCCGGGCTATGTATTCCATTACCCATATCTCAGACCACCCCAGTGTTCTTAGTGCCTCTTAACACCCCTCCTGCCTGTCTTATTTCTGAATCCTCACCAGGGATCTTTTAGGTAGAGGTTTGGTATGTAACTTTATTTTTTTAAGAAAAGATTTTATTTATTTATTTGAGAGAGAGAGAGGGAGCGAATGCACAAGCAGGGGGAGTGGCAAAGGGAGAGGGAGAGGCAAGCTCCCTGCTGAGCTCGGAACCCCATGCAGGGCTCAATCCCAGGACCCCGAGGTCATGACCTGGGCCACCCAGGCGCCCTTGGTATGTAACTTTAATGCCACCATACAATGTAGTAAGAAAGGCTTTTTTATTTCCCTGCCCTCAGACTAAGCTTCAAGCCTGCTACTTTCCTTAATGAAAAGCTATCTCAACTTAAAATCCTCTGAAGAGAATCCTACTTTAAAAGATGTCCCAACTACCCTCTGGGCCTCACATGCAAATGAGGTTGGATTGCACTGAGTGAGTGCAGAGCCTGTGTGCATTTGCCTGGAAAAAGAACAAACTTTTCCCACCAGTAGCCCAGTACCCCCCTCAGGAGATGCTGAATTAGGAATTGAACATATAATAGACTCTTTTTGATAGCAGGGTTTTATTCAAATGGGAATGAAATCTATCCATTTGTAAGAGATCTTAGAGCATAAACTCCTTTGTAATTCCTCGCCACCCGTAGTTCTAATCCAGCTACCATTCTTACCTCCATTCCTGCTGACTCAGCCTGGTTTACAGTTATTGATGTCTGCTAAGCTTTCTTTTCAATTCCATTGCATTCTGACTTGCAATTTCTCTTTCCATTTCCATTTAGAGGGAGACAATTGACATGGAGACTCACACCCCTCAGGGATATTTTGAGTCTCCCTCAATATTTTTTCAAGTCCTTAAAGTCAGCTTAGATTCTGTAGTCTTTACCTAAGGCTCTACACTTGTTCAGTATGTTGATGTCCTTTTACTCTGTAACTAAACTGCACAGAGTCCTCTTACCAACTCCCTCATTCTCCTAAAGGCAGACTGAAAGCAGCCATAAAGCTTCCCAGAGTCTAAACTTTAATGGGTACAAACAACTGTGACCTACTTAGGTCATGAGATCTCTCAGGGCACTCAGAAGCTCACTCCAAAATGCCGTGAGTCAATTTTGTCCATCCCTCTCCCTAAAAACAGAAAAGCAGCTGCACACATTTCTAGGGGCAGCTGGCTATTGCCACCAATGGATTCTTAACTTCATTGCTTTTGCTAAACCCCTCCCTGTATGTATGCTCTACCCCCCATATCACCTCAGAGCCCATTTCCTGGCCCCCAGAGGCATTAACTTCCTTTGAAGCCCGAAAATCAACATTGTCACACCCCCAGCTCTCAACTTACCTCGTTTTGACAAACCTTTTCATCTATATTAACATGAAAATAAAGGGATTTTTGCAGCTATGTCCCAAAGCATATTTCCCATATCAGTTGGACCCTGTAGCGGCAGACCTGGTCTTGTGCCTGTGTGTGGGAGCTGCGGCAGCCGCCCTTATTGTCAAGGCCAGTACTCTTATGTTAGGCTCCCCCATTCACCTCTAGGCTCCCCAGGCTGTGTCTGCTCTCTGACAAGTACACAAGACAGCATCTCTCTACATGGCCGTGGACCGCCTATGAACAAGCCCTGTTAACAGTCCTTCTGTCATCTTACATCGTTGTAGCACTTTAAGTCTGGCTATTCTACTGTTGCTCCCTGACGTGGCCATGTGATTGCCTTGCAACTCTAGGATTGGTCCCAAAGCCACCAGAAAACTCCTTAGATACCCTTTAGACAACCCAGACTTACTTCCATTTTGCGATGACTCTTATAAATGACATTTCTCGGGAAACATAGTAATTGTCTATGCCTTAGGTTCCCCACATGAAACATGAGGAATATTCTTTGGCTACTATAAAATCAGCCTCAACTGCTAGCCTTAGAGATCTTACGAAAGCTTGCACGCTGATGAAAGGAAAAACTGCCTCTGTTTACACTGACTCCAGACATGTGCTTTGTTTTTAAGATTTTTTTTTTTTTCTTTTGAGAGAGAGTGAGCGGGACGGAGAGGGAGAGAGAATCTGAAGCAGACATGTTTTTTGAGTCAGCTCTGCTGTTGGCACGATCTAGAAACCTTCCAGATTGTTAACCTCTGTTGGTACTCCTATTGCCAATGGGTATATAATTGGTCCTATTACAGGCTGTTCACCTCCCTCCTAAAACTGTTCTCTGTCCAGCCCATACTAAGGAGATGGATACTGTATCTCTGGGGAATGATAGGGCTGACAAAGCTGCTAAACATGCAGCCTGAAACAGACCCCCCTATCTTTTCACCAACCAGTTTATAAACTTGCCTTTTCTCTGACTGGTATTATTGATTATCAAATGTCCCCAAATCTGAAAAAGATAAATGATTACAAAAGGGTGCCAAACAATTAGATTATACATCGCACTAAACGGACTTCTGTAGTCCCCTTTCTTTTGACCTTTTGGTTTGCACTTATGGAATTAAAAGATAATTGCTCTGGCATCCTTAAAATTTCTGACCAAATTATTTATTTCCCAGTGAACTACTTGTAAACCTCACCAAGAAGAAATCAACATGCTTTAGGAAGTCTTCCTAGGCCCACATTGCCCCTTGCAGTACTCCCAAGTGGATTTTATAGATTTGCCTCCCAGCTTTAGGCTACATGGCTACATAGGCTGCGTGGTACTTGTCTGTGTGTTTAGTGGATGGACTGAATGCTATCCAACTAGATGTGCTGATGCCACAACAGTGGGAAAGAAATTCAAAACTGAGATTATTCCTTGTTTTGGCATGTTATAGATTGAATCTGATTAAGGAACTCATTTGACAGCAGAAATAAGCCATTTGCTTGTAAAACCTCTGAGGTACTTATTAAAATTTCATACCCTGTACCATCCTCAATCAGTGGGGCAAGTGGAACATAAAAATCAAGACATGAAAAGGACTTTAGGAAAAGTCTGTCAAGAAAATGGACTTCAACGTTCTCTCTTGTCCTTATAAAAATCTAGAATAGTCCAAATAGGGGACATGGTTTATCCCCTTTTAAAAAATAATGTTGGGTCACCCTATGCCTACAAGCATCTCTAAACCTTCCATTCCTAGATTGAGTGAACATTATGGGGACTTAAGTGAGCAATGTGATGTTATGATTAACTATATACAAGAATTACCTAGTATACTTGGGACAGATCATCAACAGGTAAAAAAAAGTATGACCTCCAAACAACAGATAAGTCTTACCATCCCCTTCCAGCAGGAGATTGGGTATACAGCAAGGTTTTTAGAAGATAGCACACATGGTCACCTCACTGGGAAGGACCTTATGAAGAAGTACTGGTAACCACTTGCACTGCCATCAAAATAAAAGGAAAATCCTCCTGAATTCACCAAACTAAACCCAGATCAGCACTCCTGAGATAGCCAGAAGACCATTCCCTATAGGTGACCTTAAAGTAAGGATTTCTAGGGTCAATTCCCAAGTCAAGAAGCATATGACATCTCGAAGTGGATAGCTTTTCCCAAAACGTGATTAGGAAACTGTATTTCCACCTATTTTCTACCCTCAATAAGTCTTCTACTCCACAAAAACAAACAAAAACAAAAACAAACAAACAAACAAAATTAAAATGACGTTGTTACTTTTAATGAAGCCTCCTCTTTTTTTGACCATTTATTTAAAGGCTGACTAAAGATTGCTTATCTCAATCTGTCTTTTTCTCCCTCTGATCCTCCGCTGTGGCCTTTCTCTCAAACGTGTTTCCCTCATATTAACCCTTATGTTTTCTCAACAGGTCAAGGATAGACCTAATATTCCCTTACACTGGTTTTCCAAACGCTGACCACATTAACTAACTAGTTTGGTTATTGGTTGTGTCAACATCTAGATCATGCAAAAGAACCTGTTCCTGCCAATATGAACCAGCTCTGGAAATGGATATATGTCAGGGTATGGTATCCACCACCAAGAAAACAATATCACTCTGTTTCACCTTCTTTTGAGTTAATTGAACATGAAAAAAATCTCTATAGGTTCTTATGGACTGTTCTTTGCTCAGGTGAAGTCATTAGAAGGGAGTTTTTCCCTCTGTGTTGAAAACAGGAATAGTGGGGCACCTGGGTGGCTGAGTCTTGATTTTGGCTCAGGTCATGTTCTCAGAGTCATGAGATTGAACCATGTTGGGCTCCCTGCTCAGTGCAGTTTGCTTGGGATTTTCTTTCTGTCTCCCTCTTCCTCTGCCCCGCCACCCCGCTTGCATGTACACTCTAAATAAATAAATAAATAATCTTAAAAAAAAAGAAAGAAAGAAAACAGAAATGGTGCTGGATCCTTCCTAGGTGACACACCAAGGCAATAAGGCAATATTACCATCAGGCTCTGGTTTGGTTCCACAGGTGACATCTTCAAGCCTCTCACAAAGGTCATAGATGGCCTTGGCACTGACTCCTTTGGGACAAACACTTGCCACATCACTAGATGTTACAGCTAGCTCCCAAGCCACCCTTATGTAATCTGGGGTAGCTCAGCTGCTCCCCTGATTAGGCTGCCCGACACCCAAGAATACATAGGGATAGACCAAAATTCTTGGCCAGATAACAAAACCAAGCCTCATAACTGCCAAAGCCAAACTGTAGGTCTCCTATATCAGATGTTTTGCAACCTGTTGTTCTCCTACAGACTGATACAAACATATATGAAAGATGGAGGTATATGAAGGATTCAAAAATGGTCAGGACAGTTTGGACTTGGATACCTGATGCCTTCCATCACCAGGTGCTCTGCTTTTAAGTGTGAGCCAAATCACAAACTTGGGCACCTTTATGCCACATAAACATACTAAGTGTACTAGGCACAGTGTCATAGAAAACCCACTCGTGTGTCACAATTCTAAGTTCTTTTCAGCATTGAGACCCTTTTCCCCAGGCTTTGGAAGTTCTGAGTTGGAAAAAGCAGTTTGAAATCTTTCTATAATAATAGGACAGGGGTTCAGACTTCGGTGTACAAACATTGGAAGCACTTCAATTGGAAGTTAATAGTCTAGCTTCTGTTTTCCTCCACAAATGTCATGCCCAGGACACACTGATGGCCCAATAAAGAGGAGCTTGTGCAAACTCTGGTGGGGAATGCTGTTTCTGTGTAAATCACATGGGAAAATAATGTCTCATATGCATCTTAAAGGGCAAGATAAACACTCCCCATCAGATGTATGAGGCTCAGCTGTTTTTTTTTTTTTTTTTAATTGGATTGAATTATTCCCAGGGATGGGAGACTGGTTTAATGGGATATGGAGAAATGTGCTTAGATTTTTTTTCTTATCTGCTTATTCATTCTTGTTCTAATCCATGTTCTTCTCTTCCTTTAAAGATTTCTTACCAGTCAGTTACTAGCCCATTTCTACCAGCTCAGCTTTTCATATGTGAAACTTCAGGGAATTTTTCAGAGGGGGAAAATAAAGGTGTTCGGGACATGCCATCCCAAACTATGCCATCTTGGCATATTGATTTTTTTAAAAAAGATTTTATTTATTTATTTGACAGAGAGAGAGAGCGTGCGCACAAGCTGGGGGAGTGGCAGGCAGAGGGAGAGGGAGAGGGAGAAGTGGGCTCCCCACTGAGCAAGGAGCCTGATACGGGGACCCCATCCCAGGACCCTGGGATCATGACCTGAGGTGAAGGCAGATGCTTAACCAACTGAGCCACCCACGCACCCCAGCATATTGATTATTTTGAGTTAAAGGCGCTTAAAAAACAGCAAGTACAAGAAGGACACTCTGATTCCCCCTCATCCTTCTGAAGGCAGAAGTTAAAACGACCACGGGAGTGCTGTGCTGCCTATGCCAGGAAGAAGGAAATGTTCTCATCACCAGAAATAGGAGTCGAGGCTAACAGGGTTCTGTACAAACCAACCTTGTTAAAATAACTTTTAATATTCCTTTGTTCTCCTGACTTATTTTAGTTGCTTTTCCACAATTGCTATCCTTTGTTCAACACAGTATATAAACATTTAGGTTTTGCCACTTCTTTGGGTTTTCATTTCCCTATGAAGTCTTCTGTGTCATGTAAAACTAATATTAAGTAAATTTGTATTTCTCTTGTTAATGTGTGTTATATCAATTTAATTCTCAGGCCCAGCTGGAGACCCTAAGAGAGTAGAGGTAAAGCTTCTGCTTTTCCTGCAAAAACAATCAATAGAAACTTTCTCTGAGGGGGGCCATATACTGGACGTGGCAGAGGAAGACTTCAAAGCAATTATTATGAACATATTTAAATAAAGGAACCAATATCTTAAAATGTAAAGAAAAATATAACAATTATTTATCAAATAGAGAATGTCAATAAAGAAAGAATATTTAAAAAATCAAATAGAAATTCCAGAATTGCAAAGTACAATAATTGGGAAGAAAAATTCACAAGAGGGGCTCAATTACAAATTTCAGCTGGCAGAATAAAATGAATCAGTGAAATTGAAGATACATCAAGAATTATAAGAAATCACAGAAAGAAAATGAACAGAGTCTCCAAGACCTGCGGAACATCAACAAGTGATCCAACATAAGTGTCCCAGAAGTAGAGGAGAGAATAGGGAAGAAAAAATATTTAAGAAATAATGCCAGAGGACCTGGGTGGCTCAGTTGGTTAAATGGCTGCCTTTAGCTTAGGTCATGATCTTGGGGTCCTGGACTTCTGCCTGCGTTGGGCTCCCTGATCAGCGGGGAGTCGGCTTCTCCCTCTCCCTCTGTCCCTCCCCACCCCCTCGTGCTCATTCCCACTCTCTCCCTCGCAGGTGAATAAATAAAATCTTAAAAGAAGAAATAATGCCAGAAAATAACTAAATATATATATTTAGTTATATATATAATATATATACATTAAAAGACATCTGTATTACTCTGCTCAGGCTGCTGTAACGAAATACCTTTACTGGGTGGCTTAAACAACAGACACTTATTTCTCACAGTTTTGGAGGATAAGTCCAAGATCAAGTTACTTGCAGACTGAATTCTTGGTGAGAACCTTCTTCCTAGCTTCCAGATGGCTGCCTTCTTGCTGTGTCCTCACATGGCAGAGAGAAAGAGGTTCCGGTCTCTTTTCCTCTTCTTCTAAGGTCATGAATCCCAACATGGAGGCCCCTACTCATGACCTCATCTACACTTAATTACCTTACAAAGGCCGCACCTCCAGATACCATCATACTGAGGGTTAGGGCTTCAACATATGGACATTAGGGGGACACAAACATTCAGTCCATATAGCATCCTACAAATGAATTTAAGTGGTGTACTAGGAAATATTTAATATAATAAAAGCAATAAAGAAAGAACAGAAAAACAAAAGAATACATGATATGTAGATAAATAAATCCATATATAATTTGGACAAATACATTGAAAGTAAAAGCGTTTAAGAAACATATATTGGAATGGCCATAGTCCAAAAAACTGACAATACCTGTTGCTGGTAAGGATGCAACAGGAACTCTCATTCACTGCTGATGGGTATATAAAATGAAACAGATTCCTTGGAAGACTATGTTTACAAAGCTAAACATAGTCTTACCTTATGAGCCAGCAATGTGCTCCTAGGTATTTACCCAACTGATTTGAAGACTTATGTCCCCAAAACCCTGCACATGAATGTTTATAGCAGCTGTATTTATAATGGCCAAACCTGAAAGCAACCAAAATGTCCTTTAATAGGTGGATAGATAAACAAATTGTGGTACATCCATAGAATGAAGTGTTATTCAGTGATAAAAAGATATGAAGCCATAAAAAGGCATAATAAAATTTAAATGCATATTACTAAGTGAAATAAGCCATTTTTAAAAGGCTAGAAACTCTATGATTCTAATATATGACAATCTGGACAAGAGAAAACTAGAGACAGTAAAAAGATTGGTGGTTTCCAGAGTTTGGCAGGAGGTAGGGGTCCGGGGGAAGGTTCAATAGATGAAGTACAGGGATTTTTTTAGAGTGTTGAAATGATTCTGTGTGGTAATGTAATTGTGGATATGTGACACTATGCGTTTGTCAAAACTTTAGAGCAAAAAGAGTGAACTTTAATTATGCAAATATTAAAAAATCATTTAGGAGGTGGAGGAATCCCAGGATTGAATCCAGTACATCAAACTGTATGTGTTACAAATGCATGAGACAACCTCACTGACGGGGCTGGGGTAAGAGGTACTGACCTAAGTAACTTTGGAACAAAGTGAAGTCTGTAAAAATAGTGACGAAAGGAACTATGCACATGCACTGTCACTAGTTGATAGAGTTATTTCCCGTGGGCATACAGCTTAACAATTCTGATACTGCTATTCTGGAATTGAACAATTAAGTAAATTCAGACTCCCATTCAGATGATGGGAGTCAGATGTCAGATGATGTCTCACTGTTGTAATGATAACTAACGTTGACAGTATGTATCCTTGATAAACAAAAGAAGGCTAGAACAATTCAAGTGGTAATAGACTAGAGTTTGAGGCGTTAGTATGTACTCATGTTAGGCTTAATATCAATACAGATGTTTATATGCAGAAATGTGTATATGCACAGGTTATATATACATATGTATTTCCTTGCTCTGTCATCTGAGCAGGCTTAGAAACAGTAACACTCCAAAAGCAATGAGCAGACTTAGTGCCTAGATCTTGGTTTATAATGCAGTTTGCCAATAAAAGAACCAGGGCTTCTTGGAGAACTGGTTGATTCTAGGACTAGGGCAGGAAATACACAAAATGAACCTGGATCATTCTACAGTGTCAGAAAGTAAGCAAGTGTTCAGAAGCAAGCTAACAAACACCCACAGTGTTGTAGGTACATGTAAGGGACACAGGAGCTAAATGAAAGAATTCCCAATGGCCAAAGCTGGAACAATTTGAGCAACCAAATTTGTAAAGTACTATTGGATCATAATCCGGATTATAAAATAATATAAAAACCATACTGATATAAATAAATGATTGAATAAATAAATGGGGGAGAAGAGACAGGTCTCCCATGCAGAAGAATTCCAAATAGTTTACACAGATATTCTGGCCTCAAACAGTGGAGCATAATTCTCCACTCCTTTGGTCTGGGCGTGTATAGTGACTTCCTTCCAAAGACTATGGTATGGAAAGGAGGGAAAAAGGAGTGACTTTACAGTGGAGAAACCTGACAAACATGACCTCAGTCAGCTGATCAAGGTCAACATCAAGAGTTCCAAGTCGGGCACCTGGGTGGCTAAGTCTGTTAAGCGTCTGCCTTCAGCTCAGGTCATGATCCCAGGGTCCTGGAATTGAGTTCTGCATCAGGCTCCCTGCTCAGCAGGGAGTCTGCCTCTCTCTCTACTCCTACCCCCTGCTCATGGTCTCTCTCTCTCTCTCTCTCTCTCTCTCTCTCTCAAATAAATAAATAAATAAATAAATAAATAAATAAATAAATTATTAAAAAAAGAGTTATAAGTCATGTTGATAGTATATATACTGGATATGATGTGATGAAAATGGCACTTTACCTCTGTGTTCTTCCCCCTCAAAATACATAACCCCAATCTAATCCTAAGAAAAACATAATAATGGAGGGCCATTACACAAAGTACCTGACTAGTATTCCTCAGATATGTCAAAGTCATCAAAAACAAGGCAAGTCTGGGCACTTGGGTGGCTCAGTCTGTTAAGCGACTGCCTTTGGCTCAGGTCATGATCCTGGGGTCCCTGGATCGAGTCCCGCATCGGGCTCCCTTGGCGGGGAGTCTGCTTCTCCCTCTGACCCTCCCCCCTCTCATGTGCACTCTCTCTCTCTCAAATAAATAAAATCTTAAAAAAAAAAAAAAAAGGCAAGTCTGAGAAACTCTCGTGGTCAAGGGGAGCCTAAGTAGATATGATGAACAAATGTAATGTGGCATCCTGGATGGGATCTGGCATTGGAAAAAGGATATTAGAGAAAAACTGAGGAAATCTGATTGAGGAATGGACTGTAATTAGTAATACTGTTTCAATATTGGTTTGTTAATTTTAACAAATGTACCATACTAATGTAAGATAGGGGAAAATGAATGTGAGTTATATGGAAACGCTGTACTTAATATCTTTGTAATTTTTCTATTAATCTAGAACTTTTAAAAATACAGATTTTAAAAATGTATATGTGTCCATTTATCTGTGTGTGTATCATGCAAACAGTAACCATAAATAAGTCATAGTGGCTCTAATAATATCAAGTAAAATAGAATTCAAGACAAAATTATTTATGATAGAATGTGATATGTCCATAACATCCATATAATGAAATATTATGCAGCAATAAAAGGGTATGAACTGCTGATACCTACTACAACATGGATGAACCTCAAAAACATTATGCTGATTGAAAAAAGCCAGATGCAAAGGACCTATCATTATAGGTTCCATTTACATCAAATGTCCAGAAAAGGCAGACCTATAGAGACAGCAAGTTGATTAGTGATTGCCTCAGGCTGGAGGTGGAAAAGTGGTTTGGCTGCAAGTAGGCAGCAGGGAATCTTCTTGGGGTGATGGGAATGTTCTAAAATGGGATTGTGGTGATGACTCTAAATTTAATTTTACTGACACTCATTGAATTATACATTTAATATGAGGCAAATTTTGGGGGGGAGTGAATCTTCTGATGTGTAAATTATATGTAAATGAAGCTGCTTAAAACCGTAAAATTTTTTAACTCTCTAGATAAGTTAATGACTAATAAACAGATTAATATCAACATTTGCCATTTCTATGGTCCGTAATAATGCACATGAAAGTTCCTGGCACAGAAGCAGACCAAAGGAGCCAATTTAATCATAGGCCATGCTACATTATGCATATGCAAGGTGTTTGCTTTGTTTTGTTTTGTCTTTTTAAATGTTGTAATGAAATTTTGCCCTACTTTCTAAGAACTTAAATTACATTTCTTCTCCCTTTTTCCTTCGCAGTTGGAGAATTTGTGGCACATTGGGTATTCTCTTGTGACTCCTGCCGGTGTGAGGTGGAATTACACTCTCCAGAGGACATGGTTAAAGGTCCTTCCTCCTCAAAGCCCAGAGAAAGCCCAGTTTCTGGGATCTTCCTTACCAGCCATGGGATCTTCTGGTCTTTGCTGGGAATCTGGGAGGCAGACACAACAGCTAGACAACCTTCAGGATGCTTAGAATTCTGTCCCTTATGGCTTACCAAAGGGCAAAGCTAGGGTCAGTTGGTCCTTCCCAGTGGTGGATGGTCACTTTCAACCAGCCCACAGATCCATCGTGGAAGCACACCTCAAGAACAGCAAAGCCTGTACAAAGAGGTAATTCATACACAGGGTTGGTTCTTTGTGGCTGGTAGACTCCCAATGGGACCTATGAGTTCATACCAGCCTGAATTGAGTTATAAGACAGTTAAAATCACCACCATCATCATTAGTGGTATGAAGTTGGTGGGAAAGAAGGGAGGTGTTCTGATTATTCTTGTTTCCCAGCACTTCATGAGGTGTCCTGTCTCTAGACCTTTGTAAATACTTCTCCCTTCCATCATGTCTCTCTTCCACCTGGGGAAATCATTTTCCACCGTTAAGATTCAACTCAAATGTTCTTTCTTCCAAGAAGCTTGCCTTCACCTTAATGAGGCACACTCTCCTTTGTATGCCTTGGGACTTGGTGCCCATCTTGGTGTTTATCTTCCTCATACTGTATTATAATCATTTACCTCCCGGTTCTCAACCTTAGATGAAGAAGAATATCTTGAGGGGCTGAGTTGAATTGTTGATTCATCTATACATCCCAAGTACATAGTACAATGGCTGGCATGGAAAAGTTCATAATAAATATTTCATTACTGAACAAGGAATGACTAAAAGAGGAATGAAGAGAGGCCGGACTCCAGAGGAAACGTTGAAGTTTCCTCTTGCCCTATTCCTGCATCCCCCAGTTGGCCTGGGTTGCCACACCCTTTGTAGGATCTGTGCTATTTCTAGCCCATTTTTAAAAAACATTTTTATTATAGGTTGAAACATGCAGCTTTAAAAATGGTCTTTCAAGCTCATGGCCTTCAACCCTAGAATTAGGTTGCAAATATGTGTCTTTGGTGGTTAGTAATGAAAAGATTGGGGAGAACTTTCCATGGGAAGGACATATAATAATGTTATAAAGAGCAGTCTTTATAACATTGCAAGGGAATGTCAAATTGTTTTTAAATGTTTTACAAAGATGTTGGGTAAGAGGATGACCTCTAGGTCTCACCAATTCTTTCTCTATGATTCTACTTACTGACTTGCAAAGAGGTCTCACTGCATTGTTCTTAGCCAAGATAAGCATTTAAAAAATGCATGGATTCATGTCCTGCCTCCCGTAGTTGTGAACTAAGCTCTTTTCATACTTCCTTCTTCTCTCTGAGCAAACAATTTACCAAGATAAACAGATATGTAGTATGTCCTGAAATCTCCTGCAATGTACCTCTTTTACAAACCTGACCTCCCTTTCTTCTGATATACCTACGTCTTTCTAGAAATATACTTCTTCTACTCTTCCCTAGAAAGCAGTTCTACCCCCAAATTCAATGCATACCCAGATATCCTTGGAAAATTCTTGTTGTCTTGTACTTGATTAGGTTTGACTGATAGTGTTTGTTTGCTTTTTTCTTTGTTTTAGCATATAGGGTTTTGTTGAAGGGTTGTTAAAATGTAACCTCCCTTAGTGCATCAATTCAGGATAAATCCACACTTCCTCCATGCTCTCGCATAAAAGCTTAATGCATTGTGGACCCTGTGTACGTGACTGTTTCCTCCATCTCCTTGAAGGGAGAGACAAGGTCTTGTTCCCTGTCTTATCCCCACAGCCTAGCTCTGGGCCTGATACCTAAGAGGTACTTGGTAAATGTGACTTTTAACTTTTAGCCCTTAGAAGCACAGCATGACTGTGTTTAGTACTTGTAGGGCCAGTATTAGCAGAAGGATGAGAAGTTGGGGATATTTGGGCAGCTTTTGAGAATTAATGGTGGCAAGGAAGATCTCTCAGATAAGGAAAGGGAAGGAAGCTAATGGAAGACAGTTAAATGGGGCATAGGGAATAGGAAAGAGGAATAGAGAAAGAACTGCTATTTGTCAGACTGGGCTTTTTCTCCTTGCCTGCCCTCAGCTCCAGGACCCACTGAACTTGTTTGGGATTTTCTTTGTAGTCCCCTCCCACCTGCTCCAATTCTGGTGAGGAGAGTTGCAGTGCAGAATGAGTAATTGTAAGCAGGTGGAGAATAGCAACTGAATGTAAAGGTTAGGAATTTATTTAGCCAAGAAATTTGAAGTTATGTTAAAATGCCAGGCTGCATTATAATGTTTCACGGCTCAAGGGTAGACCTACTAAATGACTAATCATCTTTCCCCTATAAAATGCAGTATGCTGTAGTGGAAACAGCCCATGAAGAGCCTGGTGTTCCATTTCTCCAAGGTCTGCCAGAGTTGCTGCTGGGTTGATTTGGAGGTTTGGCTGGGTTGGGCTAAGGTTAAGCCAAGACGGTCTTTTCAAAGTAAATGGCATTTGGGGGTAATTACTATATGTTTCCAAAGAATAGGTGATGATGACAAAAAGATGTGATCTTAAAGGTATGTGACCTCAAAAGCATGCAACTTTAGTCTTTTGCCTGATTCTTATTTGTCAAAATAGCCCAGAAGATACTGACCAAAGGTCAAGTTGGAAGAAAAATTGCAATTTGCCAAATCCCCCTTTTTTTTTTTAACTTCAGCTTTTTAAGAAGTAGGAAATTGGTTGGAATGCAGGTGTCTTTTTGTTTGATTTTGAAAACATTTTTAGGATATCTCAAATACCCTCCAAAATTTGGTAGTTAATATTTAAAGTATAAATATTTAAGTGAAGTAAGAAACTTGCCTATTGGACAAAATGAGAAATTTTGAGCTCTTCATTTGAGTTCACGGTGTACCATCTGTATCTTTGTACCCAAGCGCTTGGCATGTAGTGGGAGTTCATAAACATTTGGCAAATGAGTGTGGAAGCTGAAAACCAACTGCATTATGCAATCCTGCTCTGCTGTTTCAGTCAAAGCAGCTAGTTGGCTATACCTAATGGGACCTCAGCATTTTGATTTCTTTTACTATGAAAGTAGGTAGAGTGAGAAGACGGGCACAACTTTAAGCCACCTATTCTCAATAACAATAAGTCTATTTATTAGAAACGTGGATGTGGGGGTGCCTGGGTAGCTCAGTTGGTTAAGCGACTGCCTTCGGCTCAGGTCATGATCCTGGAGTCCCGGGATCGAGTGCTGCGTCGGGCTCCCTGCTCGGCAGGGAGTCTGCTTCTCCCTCTGACCCTCCCCCCCCATGTGCTTTCTCTCTCTCTCATTCTCTCTCTCTCAAATAAATAAATAAAATCTTTAAAAAAAAAAAAGAAATGTGTATGTGTGCATGTATTTGCGGGAAAATCTTGCAACATAGCAGGACCAGCTTTCAGGAAATTGACCATTCTGTCTTTTGCAATAAGTACTTCATGCATTTGTAATCATTGCAAATAGATGAGCAGATAGCTCCAAGGTTCTATAAGACCACAGTGATTTAATTAAGCTAATAGTGGTATCATTTTGTATTTTTCCTGATTGCAAAGTCACATATTTTTTTTAATTGTGCAAAATGAAAAAGCAGAGAGAAATGAAAACTCAGAGTCACTGCAAGGATATGTAATAGGCAGAATTCTGCAGAGTTTTCACTGCAAGAATATGTAATAGGTAGAATTCCAAGATGGCTCCCATGATCTACCCACTCTGGGGTTATTCCTGTGATTTCTGATGTTACTTAGAAAAAGGGATTTTACAGAGGTAATTAAGTTACTAATCAGTTGACCTTAAAATAAGGAGATTATTCAGGTGGGCCTAACCCTTTCAAAGCAAAGTTTTCTCTCCCTAGTTGAAGAAGCAGAATTCAGAGGTTTAAAACAAGGGAGGAATTCAACATTCCAGCCAACATTCCTAGCTTGAAGGTGGAGGGATCCACAAGTTGAAGAATGTGAGTGACATCTAGGAGTTGAAAGTGAATGGAGACCTGGTCCTACAACAAGAAAGAACTGGACTCTTCCAATGATGTGAATGAACTTGAAAGCAAATTGCCATACAGAGCCTCCAGCTAGGCCAACACCTTGATTTCAGCCTGGAGATACTAAGCAGAGGACATGGCTAAGATGGATCTAAGCCAGACTCCTGACCCACAGAAACTGTGCAATGATAAGTATATGTTGTTTATAGCTGCTAGGTTTGTGGTAGTTATGTAGTAATAAAAGACTAATACAGATTTGGGTACCAGGAAGTGAGGTACTGCCCTACAATAACAAATATCTAAAGCCTGGAAGTAGCTTTGGAATCAGGCGGTAGCTGGAGGCTGGAAGAATTTTGAGGAATATGGTGGTAGAAGAAACCAAAAATTGCCTAGAACAGACTGTTAGCAGAAATGTGGACACTGAAGATACAGCTGGTGAAAGCTCAGAAGGAATTGAGCATTATAGAGAAAACTTAAATAGTTTTAGAGAAAGCCTAAATCACCATGAACAGACTGTTATTAGGAATATGGGATTTAAGAACACTACTGGTGAGGACTCAGAAGGAAGTGCAAAACATGTTATTGGAACTGGAGGAAGGAGGAAAATCCTTACATGGTGGCAGAAAGCTTAGAAAAATTGTCACCTGCAGTTATGTCAAAAGCAGAATTAGTAACAAACTGGGATATATAGCTAGGGGAGTTTCCAAGCAAAGTGTTGAAGGAGGTGATGTGCTTCATCTTGCTGCTTATACTAAAATGCAAGAAAAAAAGAAATTATTTATTTTTAAGCTTTTATTTTAATTACAGTCAGTTAACATACAGTGTTATATTAGTTTTAGGTGTTCAGGATAATAATTCAACAGTTTCATACATCACCCTGTGCTTATCACAAGTGCATTCCTTATTGAAAAAAGAAATAAATGTGAGGGAAAAAACCTGGTGTACATAAAAGATTCAGGACTGGATGATTTTGAAAAGTTTGAGATGGTAAAAGATTCTAAATGTCAAAAGTGGCTTCTGACAACATGGCATAGAGGGCTATGTGACTACCCAGCTTTTTGTGGGAACAACAGAAAGACCAGACAGAAGACAGAAAGTATTCAGTGATAGTTTGGCTTTTCTAGGAGCTTAAGGGTGTGATGCCTAGGTCCCATCAATCAAACCAGAGAGTCTCTCAGAAGCTTAGGGGCATTGTCCCTAAGCCATCTGAGCAGACACCAAAGATAGAGAAGAGATCCCTCAAAAAGATTTGTGGATGTGGTTTTTGTTTAATGGAGTGAAACTGAAATTCATGTAAGGATAATATAATGGATTGAATAGTTTCCCCCTAAATTCATGTTTACCTAAAATATATGAATGTAACCTTATTTGTAAATGTAATCAAGTTAAGATGAGGTCATACTGGATTAGCATGGACTCTAATAACTTGTGTCCTCATAAGAAGAAAAAAATTTGGACAGAATTCTAAGTATTCTGGCAGTATTCTAAGCTAGTTCCTTGATCTCTGCCCTCTGGTGATACTCTCTGATTATATTATGTTATACAGGAATGGGATTTTTACAGAGGTAATTGAGATTACTAATCAGTTGACCTTAAGAGAGAGAGAGGGTATCCAGGTGGGTCTGTCCTAATCACATAAACCTTTTAGAACAAGTGAGTTTTCTCTGAGTGGTTAGAGAAACAGAAGTCAGAGATTCAAAGCATGAGAAGAATTCAGCATACCATTGTTGGCTTGAAGATAAAGGGAGACACATGTTGAGGATTGTGAGCAGCCTCTGGAGCTGACGGTGACCACAGGGCAAGAGCCCTAGCAAGAGGATGGAGATTCTAGTCCTACAACCATAAGAACTAGATTCTGCCAACAACCTGAATGGGCATGGAAGCAGATTCTTCCCTAGAACCTCCTCATGAGAACACAGCTCAACTGACAGCTCGATTTCATTCAACCTTTGAGACCCTCAACAGAGGGCCTATATAAAGAGTATTGGACACCTGAACCCTGGAAACTGTGAGACAGAAATTTGTGTTATGTACAGCTATAAGTTTGTGGTAAGTTTTATGCAGCAATAAAACTAGTATGTATGATTGTGTGTGTATAAGTCTATGTATATATATACTCTTAAGTTATAAAGGGTCTTACATAGTAATGTAAACTTTATCCTGAAAATGATAGGAAAAATCATTTAAAGTATTTAAGCATAAGATGTTACCAAGTTTTCCCTTTAGAAAAATCTGTTTGCTGTGTAGAGATGAATTATAGGGAGCAAGACCAAATTGCAGGGAGATCAGACCAAACTCTTCCAGATTTGAGATATCTGAAATGAGTGATGGTGGGAATGGAGAGGAGTGCATGGCCTTGAGAGATCATAGAGACTAAATGATCAGCGTGTGTTTACTTGGACCTGGGCTATGAAGAAGGGGAAGAACAAAGTTCATGTCCATATTCCGGGCTTTTGAGGTTAGGTGAGTGGCTGCATCACTCAACAAGTTGGGAAGCCAGAGAGGGAGCAGTTTTGGGGAGGAGATGAGCTCAGTTTTGGACATGTGTTTGAAGTGTACGTGAGATAGCCAAAGGAAAATGTCAAGTAGGAAGTTGCTTATATTGTTCTGTAGGAGACAGGAGACAAATCTCGGCTAGATAGAGGCTTGGACAGGTGGGTGCAATGAAATTACTATTGGGGAAGGCAGTAGAAATTGTTGGCAAGAGAATGGCTGAAGTGATAAAAGCTATGCTATTTATCTGTAAAACCAGGATAATAATTTATATGTAGTAATGCATTAGTAGACAGGGCCAGAAGTTGTCAAACTTGGATGCATAATAGTATAGATGTTATAAGAACAAAAGCAAAGGATTTTCAGATATCTTACCCAAGATCTGAGAGGTGAGTGTGGCTTCTCGGTTTACTTAGTTCTGCCAGAACACTGCCTACGTTGGTGGTGATCATGTTTCACTTCAGGATGGGGTCCTGCCAGGTTGCAGGAAGCCCTGAGTAGGGACTTACCAGGTCTCTTATATTCTAAAATATGTCACACCCAAACTCCAGTATAATTGCTTTATAAGGCTGATGAAACTTCCTTTAGCAAGCCCCATCACCCATGTATCTAATTAGATAAGTTCCAGGTACAGTTCTTCACTAAGCCACCAGTACCATCCTGCTACGTTGTCCTAGGTTCTAGAATGATGTTAAGCATTTAGTGTGTACAGTTACATTGGAATAATGAGCAGTATATATATATATATATATATATATATATATATATATATATATATATTCAGTTCAAGAACTAGAAAGGGCTTAGCATGGAAGCCTTGACTAAGGCTCTCGGCACCTAGTTCACAGAGTGGTTCTGAGAATTAAATGATGTAAGGCAGGAAAATGCTTAGCACTTAATAAAAGTCCCTCCTATTGTTAATTGCTCTTAACTCACTTAATTGCTATTACTATTGCTGTGGCAACTATTGTTGCAAAAGAAGTGAAGACAAGAAGGGCAGATACTAGGAGAAAGAGGACAGTATGGGGAGGTCATGATGAGCCTGAAAAAATAATAGAATGGCAGCAACTGGATAAGAGAGATGGAAGGTTGCAGTGAGCAGTGGTTGAATTCAAGCTTGAAGAGAGAGAATAGTTTCAAGTAATGACAGGACTCCAGTCACCTGGCATGGATGTGGGAGTAAATGAGTGATGTGAGATGAGAAGTGGGAGAGGGAGATGTGAGATGAAGGTCATTAGCACTAAGGAGGTCAAAGAAGCCAGGGGCTGGGGAATCTGGTGGGTCCTCCATGTGACTGTGGAGCTCTCTTGGGATGACAGCGTGGCTTGGATTAGAGGAGACAAGTGTGAGTAAGTGCCAACGTCTTTGATACAAGAAGGAAAAGCCTGAATCATGTTGGTAGGATCCCCATGGCTGACAGTGTCTCTGGGTTCTGTGGTTTTAGCAGAGCTATTATGTACACTACTTATGCCCTTGGGCAGAGTTTTCTCTATCCTCTAACTTCAGGATGTGACTCGATTGGGCTGGCTTCCAGAGAGCTGCTGTGATAGGGTAGTCATGCCCAAGCTGGCTGTTTGGAACACATCCGAGGTATTGCGCCCCTTCTTCCAACCCCGGCCAACTGCCCTGCTTCCAGGAAGAAAGACCCCTTAGAGCTCCTTGCCTGAACGTCACGAGATCTGTTCTCATTCTAATTTAGAATGCAGAGGCTTGTGTGATGACTCATACGTTTGAAAAGCCCAAATTAAGTAGTGGTGATCTCAACCATGATTCACTGATGAAAACTGGAAAGTGATTCATCTCCTTTATGTGCTTGTCCTTGGGAGTCACAGGGCTTATAGGTCTTTCTTCTGAAGAACACACTGCACTCAAGGAAAGACACTGGGCCCTCCTGTGGTGATATTTTAGTAACGACATGGAGTCATTCACTGCATTTTCTTACAAGGCCATTTGTTTTAAACATTCATTTTATTCCCATCTCTTATCTGTAGGATGTTCTTGAGCTGTAATGACTCATTGCTAATAAATTAAGGAAGGCAATGATGCTTTCAGGCCAAAGGTGGGGGGTCCATTTAGTAAATCATTGGTGCAGAGTCACAGCCCGGTAATGTGTAGAGACCATAGGGTCTTTCACTTATCTATTTGTTATCAAGGGGTAACTTTTTTTCTTAGAAGAATAACTAGGTTTAAATAAATTTATAAGATCTTAAGAGAAAATATTAATGAAAATGCTTAAAAGTTAAGATGACTTCTTTTTAAAATTTTTAATGTATTTATTTGAGAGAGAGAGAGCGAGAGAGCACATGAATGAGAGCATGAGCGGGGGGAGGGACAGAAGGAGAAAGAAGGGGAGAAACACACTTCTCCCTGAGCAGGGAGCCCAACACAGGGCTCCATCCCAGGACCCTGGGAGCCCAACACAGGGCTCCATCCCAGGACCCTGGGATCATGACCTGAGCTGAAGGCAGACGCTTAACCGACTGAGCCACCCAGGCGCCCCATGGTGACTTCTATTATAACAGATAAGCCGAGAGATTAATGACTCTTGTATACCAGAAATAGCACTGTATGGAATTAAAATTAATATCCAAAAGATCCATCTGAAAAAAAGAGACCATATAATTTGACCACAATGAGTGATTATTTGTGCCCCTATTACGTTCCCAATCACTGTGCTGGCTATCTAGGACTAGGTAGGAATCGTTCCTATGAGCTTCCTTAGCACCTTGTACTAACACTCATTGTAGCATTATAAATGATCAATTCCAATGCTGTCTGATATATCTGTGATCTCCACCCAGGTCTGTGAATGCTTATGCCTAGCATTTATACTGGATTATTTTGTGCCAGGCACAGGGTCTAAGCACTAAATATGTATTAACTTATTTAATCTTTACAGCAACCCCAAGTAAATAAGTACTTATTCTTATCCCTATGTTTATATACAAATAAACTGAAACGCAGAGATGTCACATTGTTGCCCATGGTCACCCAGCATGTGATGGGAGAGCCAGGGTTTAAACCCAGGTAGAATCGCTGGAGTCCATTTTTTTCATCACTCTCCTCTGTGTCTCTCTCTGAGTCTCTTTCATGCCCATTGTCACATCCTTGGGTGTACTGGGTGTCATGTCTGGCCACTCAGTTTCATGTTTGCCCCACTTTGGTCTATTCTCTACACAGCTACCAGAATAATGTTTTAAAACTGTTAGATCAAGTTACTATCTTTGTCAAAACCCCCAGTGACTCCCCATCTCACTTAGAATAAAATCCAAACTCCTACGAGGTCCTACATAATCTGGCTACTGCCTGCACAACCTCATCTTTACCATTTCCAGCCTTGCTCACTCTCTTCCACCTACATCATTCTCCTTGCTGCCCCTAGAATGCAGCAATACCTTCCTGGTTCAGGAGCTTGGTAATTGCTCTTCTCTCTGCCAGTGAGATTATTTAACTGGCTTTTTCTTTCTTCATTGATATCTCTTCTCAAATGCCATCTTCTTAAAGGGGCTTTTCCTGACCACCCCCCCCCCATCTATTACAGCCCACCCACTCCCAGACTTGCCCTTACCCCACTTTACAGCTCTTAATCATTAGCTGAAATTTTATAAGACAATGCCAGCTTCACTATCATAGGCAATTTACTGTCTTGTTCACTATTGTATCTTGAGCACTGAGAAAAAGTGCCTGGTTCCTAGGAAGCACTCAATAAATATTTGTTGAATGAATACTTATCTAGTAATAAGTATAAAATTTTTTGAATGAGTGAATAAATGCATGTAGTCTTGTAGATGATACACAGATAATTTTAATACAATGTGAAAATGTTTATGAGCGCAGAGAAGAGGGATTCCTAAGTATTTCTGGAGAGAATGGACCTGAGCTAAATCTTGACAAAATGGTAGGAGTTATTTAGGCTTAGAATGGGTGGAAAGGGCCTTCCAAGGAAAGGAAAAAAAGATGCAAAGATTTGAAAGTGTGAAACAAATACTAAATAGGGAATTACAAGTAGCTGGCATATTCTGGAGCCATAAAAGGTAGGGTATGAAGAAACAGAAATGATCCTGGAAATACAAACAAGGGCTACTTTATCTTTCTTCAATACTGAAATAAAAATGTAAAAAAAAAAACTACAGTCAACCAAACAAAATCATCTTATACTTAAAAATTAATGGAATGTATCAATTTTAAAGTTGTCACTAGTTCTCATTCGTTTTTTTTTGTTTTTGTTTTTTTTTTTTTTAACTTGGACACCTAGAGTATCTGGTAACATGTAAAGAAAGAACAAAGACATCCTGAGATATGAGGGCAATAATCACAAGCTGTTAGTGAATGAGCAACTCAGGTTAGTCCTAGATAATGAACACTTTCTGGGGCTGATACCCTGAGCAAGCCATGCCCTACCCTATGGCACTATCCAGAATGCAGGCATCTTCCTGGGTGAGATGTGGGGTTATCTCTTACCCCCATTCTTATTTCACTAAAAAAAAAAAAGGAGAAGCAAATTCTTGATTTTCTTGTTTTTGTTGATTTCTCTACTACAATATAAACTTCTTGAGGGCAGGAACTTTATATATCTTGTTTATAACTACATCCTCACCACCTATAACTAAATGAACATTTATTAAATGATCATATGGATAGCCAAATGGAGATGTGTAGTTGGCATTTGCATACATGGGTACAGAGAAGGTAAATAATACATGGTATTTAGAAGGTAAATAAAGATTATTTGTGTGGAGACGGTCCCTAACATTGCCAGTGGCTTTGTGGAGTAATTTTATATGTGGACCTTGTAATTACCCATAAAGGAGGCAGCAGTTAAATAAAAGGAAGACCTGAGTCAAATGTCAAAGAGCTCAGTGGATGAGGCAGAGTAGCTAGGATGTCTGTAAATGATAGTTATAATTTGGAATAGAGAGAGATATGGATGGATATCAAAGTGATAAGTGATTTAGCCTGAGAATGGAAAATTAATGATTTATGAAAGAATATAGAAGAACCATCCTTCCCCTTCCCCTCCAAGTTTTGGTAAGACTAGGAAGGCGGAGGAACATTGTATAACTAGGTTGGGCATATAGGAAGGGTTATTGGAGGAACTCAAGAGTTCTGTAGAGCCCTGAGAAATAGGATAGCTCTGGAAAGAAGAATCACAGTGAGGAAGGAACATAGGATAGTATGGAAAAGACAACATGTAAAAGAATAGTGGATTACAGAGGCTTGTATTTTGGCCAATTACCAAAGACAGCAGAGATGAGGGGCACAGGCACATTGATTGTTCCTAAGGGAGGGACCATACTTAATCTGCAACTATCTCTCACAATATTAATTACTTCTACAGGTATTTACTGAGGATTTGCCAGCTCTGTTCTAGTCATTGTGAATACACAGGAGAGCAAACTGGCTCTGGCCCCTTTTCTGGTGTATGCTATATAGTCTAGCAGAACAGATGGATTTAAACATAGATATTTATGTAATTGTAAATGTAATAGATCCAATGAGGAAACTATGTAGAGTACAGTGAGAATTTATAATAAAGGAATCCACCTTAATCTAGAGATGCTGGGAAATTTATTCCTAAAAGATGCATAATGATAAACCAGATTATAAGGGTAGACACAGGCAGTCTTTGAGGCAAGAAGGAGGAGCTTCCTGGCACTGTATTACATAGATAGTGTTCTCTAAAATGTAGCACTCAGTAAAGCTTTAGGACTCTGTTATGTATTATAGCATGGAAAAGTGTTTTGCGTCAAATGTGGTATTAGGTTAAGTTCCTGGTCCAAACATTTAAAGTGCTTGCAAGTGCTGTTGTCATTTATACATTCTCAATAGATTGGCTTTGACATTTTCCTTCAACATCATAGGTCTGTCTTTCTGACTGATACAGAAAATTGAATCATTTTTTTAAACTTTGAATTGAATTCAATCAGCAATCTATTGACTGCAAAATGTTGTAGAAGACACAGGGATGGTCAATGAACTCAATGAAATTACAATGTTATTGAGAACGCAATATACAAAAATAATGAGAAGAATGATAATACAATATAACAATATAGTAGATGTTACAAAACAGTAGATGTTATAACACTTGAGAGGTATAAACAAGAGGTACTTTGGAGTCAGGATGGTGATAATACTGTTTCTTGGAGTTGTCTGGGAATGCTTTATGATGGACTTGGGCTTGAGATAGTCTTTGAAATATCTCTGAATAGATGCCATAACCAGATATTTTGATTTTGAAGTAAACCTCTTCGAGCTTGTATTCGTTAGGATTATTTCAGTTGCAAAAAAACAAAAAAATATAACCCAAAGTGACTTAAACGAGAAAGGAAATATATTGGCTCACAAAACTAAAAATTCCACTAGTAATGCAGACAGCAAACATAGTTTGATTAAGGACCTGGTTATATGTCTCTTCTTCATCTTTGTTCTTAGGCTGCTTTCTTTCATGGTTGCTAGATCCTTTATGAGAAAACGGGAAGAAGTTTGCACTCTTCTTTACTAATGATGGGGTATATCTTTGTACAATGTTTTGGTGGAGAGTTACGCACTATCTAGTAAAATTTTTTATCTTTCTTAAGATTTTATTTCTTTATTTTGAGAGAGAGAGAGCAGGGAGGGCAGGGGAGAGGCAAAGGAAGAGGGAGAGAGAGAATCTTAAGCAGACTCCATGCTGAGCATGGAGCCCGATGTGGGGCTTGATCTCAAGACCCCGAGATCATGACCTGAGCCTAGATCAAGAGTCAGACGCTTAACCAACTGAGCCACCCAGGTGCCCCGGGAAGAATCAGTTTTTTTCTGATCAGTTCATGCTGAGCATTATGCAATGATTATAACTTGAGTAATCATCCAGACTTAGGGGTATGACTGGGAGCTTCTCAAACAAAATCCAAAAGATTGGAATCATACAGAGAACAGTCGAAGATGTTATAAATACCAACAAGTTGAAAACAATAAGCCAGAGAAAGAAAATAAATAATAAAAGCAGAAAATATTGAAATGGAAAACAAGTATATAGTAAAAAAAATCAGTAGAGTAAAAACATTGTCTCTTTGAAAAAATAATAAATTGGTAAGTACCAGATAAAAATTATCAAGACAAAAATTGAGAAGTTTAAAAAGTGAGAAAGAATATAAAAGGGGATGTTGAGAAGATCACAGAGGTGCATTATGAACAAATTCCTGTCAGCAAATTTGAAAATTTAAATAAAATAGATAAATTTCTAGGAAAATAAAACCTACCAAAAGTAACAGAAGAAATACAAAATCAAGGAATTCTATAACTGCTAAAGAAATTTAATGTGTAATTAAACACCTTCCTATAGAGGAAACTTCAAGTTGAAATAGCATCACCAATGAGTTTTTTACAACATGTAAAGGAAGAAATAATGCATATCACACAAGCTTTTCTAGAATATAGAGGAAAAAAGATCACTTCCCAACTTTTTTTGTGAGACTTGCATAACTTTAATAACAAAACCTGACAAGAGCTTGAAAAACAAACAAAAGCCCCTTAGGCCAATCTTTTTTATTGAACCTAGATATAAAAATCCTAAATAAAGTATTGGGATACCAAATCAAGGAATTTATAAAAAGAATAATAAAACCAACCAACCTGGGTTTATTTCCATTAATGCAAATTTGGAAAATCAATGGAATTCATCACATCAACAAAATATAGAGGACATGTAGGTTGATGGACACAGAAAAATCATTTGATAACAGTCAACATCCATTTATAATAAAAACTCTCAGCAAACCTGAAATAGAAGGAACCATCCTTCATCTGATAAAAGGTCTTTACCAAAACAAACAAACAAACAAAAGTCCTATTGAAAGCTATCCCTCTGAGATTATAAATGTTTGGTATCATTACTTTAGTCTTATTCTGGCCATTCTTCCCAGCATAATAAAGTGAGAAAAAAAAATATAAAGACTGGAAAGGAAGAAATAAGTTATTTTAAAAAGTATTTTAAAGCAGTTTACTAACTTATTTGAAGTACAAGGAATAATTAAAATGAAGAGAAATGAAAAGAAGATGGCAGAGGGACACAAAGTAGAACCAATGATGGGTCCATAAAAGGCATGCACCACAGCATCATATCCTTCCAATCACTGGGACACAAACCTGATTCCAACTTTTCTAACAATCAGCAGCAAAAGGAATTCAAATAAATTCTATAAGTCACATAAGATAAACACAGTCCAGTTGTTCAAGAGAAACATGATTCTTTCTGATGCCAAGACCAGGTAGGATTTTTTTCTTGTTATAAAATACGTACAAAATATATGCTGCGTATGTGAGGAGATAATTATTTTCTAATCTATGGACTTAAGTTTTTGTCTATAATTCGCTGTCTTGAATTGTAGTTTTTCCTGTTTGTACCTTTATTTGGTTCCTTTTAGAGTCAGTGGTGGTATTGACTATTTTGCATCTACTGAAGAGGAAGCCTACAACCAGGTTAAAAATATTTTTCTCAAAAAATTTTTTTTCTCACATTAAATTGTGGATACCTACCTGAAGAGCCTGTGGAATGTGATGTCCTTTATATAGCCCCAGAGAGCTAAACAGACTGTCGACTCAAGATATTGAGTCTCACTAGATCTTAAATTGGTAAGGGAAGAAAAATACTTGTTTTTTAGATGGGTTGCTTAGACAAGTGATTAATCATTTTCAATAAAAATTATGGTGCATTTGGGGCACCTGGGTGGCTCAGTCGGTTAAGCGACCAACTCTTGATTTCGGCTCAGCTCGTGATCTCAGGGTCGTGAGATGGAGCCCAGCCTTGGGCTTTGTGCTGAGTGCGGAGCCTGCTTAAGATTCTCTCTCTCCCTTTCCCTCTGCCCCTCTCCCCTCTCCCTGCCTGCCCACACGCTCTCTCTCTCAAAAAAAAAATTACGGTGCATTTATTTATTTCAAGTATTTAGATGAGTTATAAAATGTGGCACCAGAAATTAAAGCTTAGTGACAGGGATACAAAGACATGATGTAAATAAGTTTTTGTATTTAATCAATTGGAGACTAACTTGAGTTATAAGTCTGATATATTTTCAAGCTCATGCCAATTTTATGGGATTTTATGACTCCTGCAGAAATATGATTTTTATCTTTAAATTCTGTTAGAATATCTTAAATAACTGGGCAAAAGAAAATGTTAGATAGTAAAGTTTGAGAATCTATGACTGCCTAGTCCCAGGTTTCTATGGAAGTAGAGAAAAAATTAATGGCAGGAAAGAGATCTTTGAAATGTAGGAGTTCTGAGAGGATTATCAAGCACGGTTGAACTCTTAGAAAAAGAAAAACCACGGTAGTCACAAACAGCCTTTGGAATTCAACGATCCTGATTTTGAATCTCCTTTCAACCACTTATAACGGTTGACCTTTAGTAAGTTTTTTACTCTCTAGGTCTGTTTATCTATAAAATGTATACAATGATACGATCTATTTCATAAGGTTATTGTAAGAACTTAATCAAATATTCATGTAAATTGCCTGCCATCATGTTAAAAAGTAATAGCTATTATAATTGGTGGTTATGTAGGTGCCAGAACTCTCAGGCAGAGAATTGCCATTATTTGATCAAACAAGAAAGCAAAGTGGCCATTAGCTTATTGCTCTATCAAGATTTCTATCCTTTGGAGTGACTAAAATATATTTGATAAGTAAATGAATGAATGTCTGGATACAATGAGTTTTTAAACTGTTAATTCATTCAATAATATATTCAGCAAAGGATCATTGAGTACCTACTATGTGACACATGAACTTACTTGGCAGTGGAAGAGGCAGACATTCACAAAATTAAATTACACGTGTATTTAAAACTATAACTAGATTTCTGCAAAGTACATCATAAGGACATTTAAATTAGTTGAGTTATGAATGCATATCATCATGTGTTCTTTTGTAGATTTTGAATTTGTTGACGGATGGAAGCTGCTTCCATGAGTTCAAAGCAGAATGTGGAACAACATTTGTAACAGGTTTTACTCATCTGGGAGGGTAAGCTTTACCTTTTTTTTTTTTTTTTTGAGACAGGGAAAGAGAGAGCAAGCATGCATGCACGCGAGCAGGGGGGAGGGGCAGAGGGAGAGAGAGAGAATCTTAAGCAGGCTCCACGCCCAGCACAGAGCCCAACGTGGGGTGATCTCACAACCCTGAGATCATGACCTGAGCCTAAATCAAGAGTAGGGTGCTAAACCAACTGAGCTACCCAGGTGCTCTGATGGAAGGTAAGATTTACTTTGCAGGAGCACGTCTTTCTTATAAAGCTGAGCTACAAGAGGACAAAGCGCTCTCCCTTTCTGCTAAGGTTGATCTTTTCAATTGTAATCTAGATCTAGTTCTTCTAAATCCCGTTTTATCAACCATGTGAGAGAACTAAGCATCTTTGTGGATGAAACAGAACCTCAAGGAAAGTTCCATTAGAGAGAATGATATGTGCATATTAGTCCTATTCCCAGTGTTTAAGAGTGTTCAGCAGTAGGAAACTTCTTTCAGCATCCAAATATTCAACAGCTCACAGTAAAAGTTTAGACTGCACTGAGTGCAGTGCCAGTTGCTTTACAATACTATACTTTCCTTCTGTCAGGTAAATTCATTTTCTCCAGAGGAAGCTCACTGTTTCTTGCTTAAGTTAAAAATTTTCACGGTAATTAAGAGGCAAAGTGTACTGTATCGTGTATCATCATCATAGATATTTAACGAATATCCACTGGGTATGTTTAAATATACTGGACACATGATCAATTTTGAGTTTGTAGAGAGTTGTGAGAACAACTGGTTTAATGAGTCCAGTGTTTTATTTAAATGTTTCATTGGGTATATTATTCCGGAGGGACACCAGAACCTGTTGGATCAAGAACGAACAATCTTCCCTGATCGGCTGTTCCAGGAAATAATTGAAACAGATGCCGGGAAAATAAACAAACAGACTTTCAGATGACTCTGTGAATTGCCCCAACTGGGATGGTAACAAAAGAACATGAATTGAATTCTTACTATGTGCCAGGACCTGTTCTAAATGTTATGTCTACGTCACTTTGTTTAAGAATCAGAATAATCCTATGAAGCAGATACCACAATCACCCTCACATTATGGATGAGACTAAGGCACAGAATAGTTAAGTCATTTGCCAAGTCAGTCTTAGTGAGTGGTGAAGTTGGACTTGAAGCATAGTCAGTCTGACTGCAGAGACTGTGCTCTTACCCAGTGTAATGCAGAAGTAGTAGCAGTCATTGTAGTAGTTTAATGTAGTAGGAAGAGGACGGGAAGGAGGAAGAGGGGAATAGCTAGAGGTAGAATGAGTAGAATAGTAGCAGTTGCTGAATACCGAGGAGCAGTGGAGCTGGTGGGTGAGAGTGTAGACTGCAGCCAGCCTGCCTTGATCCAAGCCCTCGCTTCCATCCTAACAAGAAGTGAGACCTTAGGCAAGTCATATAACGTCTTTGTGCCTCCGTTTTCTCATCTGTGAAATAGGTACTGGGGAAAGATTAAATGATATAATTACATATACTTAGAATAGAGCCTGGCACATGATATGTCCTCAATGAATGTTGTTAATATTTATATTATTTCTAGTGTTCTGTCCCCTTAGGAAAGACATGCACAAGGAATCCTTTCTTATTTTTATTTTCTCTTTGCTCATCTTTAAAATCCCATCACATGATCCTTTCTTAGTTTAGCATGCTTCTCTTTCTCCTCGTCCTAGGATGAAATTTTCAGGACAATCTGATTTTTCGGTTTCTGGAGATTTATGCCTCATGTGTCTAGATATATTATAAATTTCTCCAGAATGTGGTCAGCAACACATTGGAAATATTGAGTTTGGTAGATGATGAGACAAACCAGTCTTGGCTTACTCTGAATCTGGAAACTAGACATCTATCCTGAGGGGACAAGCAGAGTTCTCTTATGGGTATGAAGGGAGAGTTTTCTCAGCTAATTAGAGCAGGCTGGCCTTTCACATGGACACATGAAAATCAGAGTAAGGCAAAGAGAGTGGCTTCAGGGCTGTGCTTTGGCCCTTGAGAAGAAAGGGTGGGGGTAGACAGGAGATTTTGATGAAAGCAGGTAATATGCTTGTTGAGACTGGGTTTCCTTGTTTACAAAAAAATTAAAAATTCAGTTCCTTAGTCATGCTAGCCACATTTAAAGTGCTCAGTAGCCCTATGTGGCCAGTGGTTACACTACTGGACAACACAATTAGAACATTTCCATCATCACAGAAGGTTCTACTGGTCTAGACAGTACTTGGAACATAGCAGTTGCTCAGTAAATATTAGCTGAGTGAAAGGGTTGAATAAGGAATATTTACCTTGCCTGCTCTGCAGAGATTTTTTGAGAATCAAAGGCTCTTTTCAAATGGTGAATGATTGGGCACATTGAAGAGCTTCATTTCTATTATGGCTTCCAAACAAATACTTCAGTGGATGACCTTTTGTTCTATGGATGCATGATAAATTTTTATCATTGGTATGTTTTAGGAATGGCGTTTCCTCATGGCCACTATTCCTGCGATTAAAGAAAACTTCCTTTTTGACTGTAAGAAATAGGGTGAACTTGACATAACTCTATGGCTCTGTTTGTTTTTTCCCAGCAGGCCCCCTTAACCTTTTGATTCTCTATTCAAAACCCTTTTGGGACCACTCCTATGAACACTTTGTGAAGTGAGTCTGTGTTAGGGAAATAATGCGAAGTGTGTGTGTGTGTGTGTGTGTGTGTGTGTGTGTGTGTGTGTGTGTGTGGTGGTTGTGAGCAGAGCTAGCAGTCAAGGGATTTGTAATGTGCTTGCAGTGATTCCCCAAGAAACCTGTGTGGATAACAAAATTCGGTTAGGGATAAACTTGACTTGACTTCTTTGGTATTTGCCTTTGACTTTTTATTCAGTTTTTGATACTTATACTTTGCTCCTAATTGAGACATTTAGTACTCTCAAAATTAACAGTTATATTATTCGAGTCAGTGCCTTACATTTAGATCCTTCTCAATTACCAAAGATGTTTATATAGGTCATCTTACATGTCTTACAACAATCTTAGAGGGCTGATAGGGCAGATATAATTCTTCCAACTTTGTGGACAAACTTCAGATCAGAGCATTTTGTGTAAGTAGTTCACTTCAGATTACACAGCTTATAAGAAGCAAGATAGGGTTAGGACCCACGGCTCCTGACCCTTACTCCTTTACCTTCTGCTGCCTAATTTACTTTATGGGGAGATGAAAACATTGATAGGTTTTGAAGATGTAGACATTAAGATGATTCCATTGCAGTTTCTTCTAATACCCTTTTAACTGGGTTGTGTTTTTGCTTTTCATTTATCTTTGCTTAATTTAGACCCAGTGAAGAATGATAGAAAAGGATGGACTTTGAAGTCAGACAGGTGTGACTCCTACACTATTCTGTCCTCCCCTACTTACTGGATGAGTACATTTGGGCAAGTTACTTACATTTTATAAACTTTGGCTTACTCATTAAAAAAATAAAGAAGGGGCAGGGTGCCTGGGTGGCTCAGTTGCTTAAGCGTCCAACTCTTGGTTTCCACTCAGTTGTGATCTCAGGGTCATGAGAGATCAAGTCCTGTGCTGGGCTCCATCCTCAGCATGGAGTCTGCTTAAGACTCTCTCCCTCCCTCACCCTTTGCCCCTCCCCCCGTGCTCTCTCTCTTTCTCTAAAATAAATAAATAAATCTTTAAAAAAATAGAGAAGCAAATAAAGAAATTGGGAATATTGTGTACCTCACCAATATATTGTGACAGTCATATCTTGAAACTTAGCAAGCTCTTTATAAATACAGTAGTTGTTTTCCCTCCTTAGAACTAAAAAGTGAATGCAGATCTCAGATAATGTTTAGGCAGTCCACAGGCTCTTGAAGGATCTTAGAGTGAACATTTAGAACAAGTAAAATCCCATTGAAACCAATAAGTATTTATTAAACATCAACCCTGTGCCTGGAAATGTACTATGCAAGGCTCCTTGGAATGTAGTCCCTGTGCCCCATCTTCTGTGATTTTGAGTACAGCCTATCAATGAGTAAATAAATACTATTTATTGAGAACTCAAATTGGGCAGTATGTCAAGATGATCTGAAAAAGAATAAAATGTGACCCTTCTCTTAAATGTGCTTTACTTTCTGGAGAAGAAAACAAGGTATTTAGCACTATTATTCCCATTTTACAGATAAAGATATTAAATAAACTATTAAAGTTCACAAAGACAGTATGTGGAAGAATGTGAATTCTGATTCAGATCACCTGACTCTAAAATTGTCTCTGATACTTGAGGGAAAATCTGATATAACTCAAAACCAGTGATCACAACATGAACCAACATCTATTCAGCACTCCCCAAGCTTCAGATACTGCCCTTGACCCTTGACATGTTTTCTCCCTTTTATCCTCACAGTAAACATGTGAAGTTGGTACCCTCATTGGCCCCTTTTTACCAATGGGACACCAGGACTAGCTCAGAAATGGCATAGTCAGTATTCAAGCCCAAGTCTATCTCCAAATCCTAACACTTAACCACTCACTAGAGAAGAAATTGCCTTAGTCTTCCTATCACCTTGCACACATGGAGAAGCAGCTCCCTCACATTCTATGCACTGAAACCGTGTGTAACTAACAACTTCTCTCCTTCATAGTTCAGAATATCATTCCTTCAGATAACGAATGAAAGGTATTTATAGCTGCTATGCAGGAGATTTAAGTTATGTAGCTGGACAAAGCATTCAACACAAAGCCAGTATTTTGTTCTTTATTTATAGATGATCAAAATCTGGATTGCCAGAGAGGCAATGTTTATTTCTTATGCATGTATCAGTTATATCTATATATTCTTTATTCTATGGAAATAGGAATTTTCAATGATAATTTATAACTATAGGACAGATTCATCTATGCAATTTCATCTGTATTTTTTTCTGTCAGAAAACAAGTAGTAGGTGATAGTTCTAACCATAATGAAAAAGAGACTAGGCTGAATCTGGCCTGATACTATACAGATAATGTGATTCATTTGTTGAAGAATTAACAATGATTCTCCATATCCTAGCAGATAAAACCCCAAATCCTCACCCAAGTCCCTCTGAATTTTTCTAGACATATCCATTACTTTTCCCTGTCATGAACTCTGTTTATGCTTCTCAGTATCCTCTTGTCTTCAAGAGGATACTGAAACTGGATTTCTTGCTTATAAAAATGCCAATTAAAAATTCAGTTCCTCGGGCGCCTGGGTGGCTCAGTTGGTTAAGCAACTGCCTTCGGCTCAGGTCATGATCCTGGAGTCCCGGGATCGAGTCCCGCATCGGGCTCCCTGCTCGGCGGGGAGTCTGCTTCTCCCTCTGACCCAACCCCCTCTCATGCTCTTTCTCTCTCTCATTCTCTCTCTCAAATAAATAAATAAAATCTTTAAAAAAAAATTCAGTTTCTCACACACTAGCTATACTCAAAGTTGTTTTGCCAACAGTGACATATGAAATGACAGTCAAAATTTCAAACCAATAAAAGATAAATCTTCCCTCATTACAAATGGTCATATATTCCTGGAAATTTCTGTGTATATTAAAATCAAGAAAAAAGGTTTTTTGTGAAATTGAGTTATGTTCCAGGTTCTAATAGTTACGAACAAGTTTTTTACTTACCTAAATGCCAGGTTATTTGTTTATGAAGAGTACAGAGTTATTCTTCTTTGATCGAATTGTCCCCTAAATTACAGGAAAACTGGATTGGCTTAAATGTCATCAGCATGTCCCCTTTTCTATCTTCATGATGGCCCAGTGTGTGTCACATATTTCCAAAATCTCCCTGGGGTTGTTTCACCTGTTACACTGTTTAAGTCCTTATTAAGTACCATGCACCATGCTAGCTACAGACACACAAAGATAAATAAAACACGGATCCTGTTCTCAAGAAGTTTATAGTCTAGTGGAGAAGACGGACAAAGAAACAATTAATTACAAAACAGTAGGTAAGTGCTTTAGCAAAGAGGTGTGTGGGCATGTGGAGACAAAGACAAGACTCATCTACTAAGAGAATGTGTGTGTGTGTGTGTGTGTGTGTGTGTGTGTGTGTGTTTTGGATGGTTTGTTGGGTAAGTCACAAATGACTTCTTAGAGAAGGTGATGTTTATGCTGAATTTTAAAGTATGAGTAGAAGTAACAAGGGAAATGCATAGGAATGGGTGGGATTGGGCTTCTCAGGCATGGGGGAAGAGGCATGAGCGAAAGCAAAGGGACAAGAAAAAACATGATCAATAAAGGAAACTATATTGGGGCACCTGGGTGGCTCAGCTGGTTGGATGTTTGTCTTCGGCTCAGGTCATGACCCTGGGGTCCTGGGATCGAGCCCCGATTTGGGATCCCTGCTCAGCGGAGAGTCTGCTTCTCCCTCTGCCTCTCCTCTTGCTCATGCTCTCTCTCTCTCTCTAATAAATAAAATATTTTTTAAAAAATAAGGGAAACTATAAGAATTATGATGTCACTGAAAGTTAAATTTTGAGATGAGACTATGGAGGTAGGCTGTGAATGAGATTATGAATGCTTGAAATTCTTGTACTTGATCCTGAATGCAATGAGGAACCATTAAGAGTTTGAAGTGTGGAATGACATGGTTAGACCCAACATTTCATTATGTTGTGAGAGAAAAAGACCACTTGGAAGGGGGTCAACACTAGTGTGAAGTTAAAATGTTTAATTTACTGCGAAGTCAATGTGGACAACAATTCTCTACCAGAAGTTTAAGTGAAAAGTTTAGTCACTTGTACATTGTTCTCTTGCTTTCTGGAACATAACCTAAATAAAAAATTAGTTGTTCATGAAAATGTTCTCCAGCCCATAAATTTCAGTCTCTCTGCTTCCTATTATAATTTTTTTAGATCTAAAGCTTAAGATAGTTTTTGGTTGTAACTGCAACATTCTTTTAAAAAATTAAATCCTTGTGGTAGTTTATAAATAATTTTGGCCTAACCGAAGCAAAAGTGGCTTTATTTTTCCACAATAGTACTTAGTCTTCTTAGAATCAAAGTGATCATACACTTAAAAGAATCTTGAATTTATATTTTTAAAGTAATTACTTTTATTTTAAAATAATATTTGATATTGAATATTGAAAATATTGAAAATAATATTGAAATACTTTATCTTATTTGTCAGATGGGCTAATTTACATTTGTTGTTTATATCTTTGAAAGTGCCAATTTGACATTTGATAAGCACCAAAAAGAAGAAGTAGAATAAGGTAATGATTGCTTAATGTTTTGCTAATTTTCAATATTGCATGTATTAATTTAAATTAATTTAAATGCGTTCTCTTTGAGAATAAGATGAAGCTACAAAATTACCTACCACTGTATTTCAGACACCATCCCTGATTTAATTCTACTGAATCTCAGTTCCATTACTGAAATGTCTAAAAAAGATTTTTATTAGTATTCATGTTAATTTTTGTGAAAAAAATTTTATATATGTATGCACCCATTATACAACACATGAATACTTATGTCCATATAAGCATATACTTACACAAATATAAATTATCCATTGTGAATATAAAAATAACCCTGGGTTCCCTGGAGCCCAGGACTTTGGTGATGATCTGGCACTGGGGACAGCCCTAGAGGCTGGGACCATGAGTGTCATTTTAGAGGCTGGGTTCCAGGTGCTGGCTTGGCTCCTGGGACTATGGGGGTTGTATCCACTATTTTTCCATCTCTTTTTTTGAAGTAGGCTCCATGACCAGCATGGAGCCCAGTGCAGGACTTGAACTCACAACCCTGAGATTGAGACCTGAGCTGAGATCAAGAGTTGGGTGCTTAACCCTGGCACCCCTCTTTTTCCATCTTGTTGCTCCTCCTGGCCTAGCCTTTTGCCTAATCTATGGGGTCCAAAGTGTCTCCATGCCATGCCCTCACTGGAGATAGTAGGAAAGAAAAAAGAGATAGGAGAAAATATCACTTACTTTTTGTTAAGGGCAAGACCTAATCTCATACTCTGCTCATGTCCCATTGTTCGGAAGTTAACAAAGCTGGAAGGGAAGCTGAGAATTGTCATTACCTTGGGCAGCCATTTACCTCTAACATTTAGAGGTTCTGAGACTTTGGTGGAGATTCAGAGACATATGGAGATTCATTAATTTTTTTCTATCTTTATTGTGCCCTCTAGCTTTCCTTTGAATTTTTCTTGTCTTTTAGCAGGATTTTTAAATGGTCTTCATAAAAATCTCACATGTTTCTCGTTAATTGTGTTTTATTCCATGGTACCTTTTGTGGTGAGTCTTTCATTTCTTGCAAAGTTTTGCTATACTTTTCACCCTTTTTTCTTTCATCAATGTCACGCTAGTCTCCTCTTAGTATTCATTGTTATGGATTGAATTGTATCCCCTCAAATAATATTTTGAAATCCTAACCCTTGTACCTCTGAATGTGACCTTATTTTGGAAAATAGGGTCTTTACAAGGTAATCAAGTGAAAATAAAGTCATTAGAGTGGTTTCTAATTCAGTATGATTGGTTTCCTTATAAAAAAGGGGAAATTTGGACCCAGAAACAGACATGCTTAGAGGGAAGCTAATGTAAAGATTCACAGGGAGAATGCCTTCTGAAGACTGAGGATCCCATTTATGCCATCAGAAGCCAAGAAATGCCTGGAACCATCAGAAGCTAGGAAGATGCAAGAAAGAATTCCCTTCATAGGTTAGAGGGAAACTGGTCCCAGTGATACCTTGATTTCAGACTTCTGGCCTCCAGAACTATGAGATGATACATCTCTATTATTTTGAGCTACCCAGTTTGTGGTACTTCATTATAGCAGTCCTAGTTGAGCTGGATTAATTATTGCATTGGACTTTCCTGGATTAACAATTTTCAGGGGATTTATTTTTGTGTATTTGAGGAGAGTTGACAGAGGGCCAAAGTAGCACGCCAGCTTCGTGCCCTAGTGATGCTCTTCTTTGTTGCTCCTTCAGAGATAGATAGTTTCCACAAATGTGGCTTAACTGTGCATGTAGTCCTACATTTTTAGCTGATTTTTACCAAATAAATTTAGAAAGGCTTAGGTTGCCAGCCCTTCTTACCTTAGTTTTTGCACTGATTTTTGCAAGCGTTGTGCTTACCATACAAGCAATGCTAATGGATATGTGATATTTTGGATACCAAAATCTCTCTCTACTCTTTTTTTTTTTTTCCACTTCTTCCCTTATGCCCCATCCCAAATGCTTTTATTAGCCCTATGCTTATTTTGGAGTCTGCAAATATATTTATATATTTTACTTAAAATGGAATATGCAGGGTTTTCTTTTTTGTTCTTGTTCTTGTTGTTTTTCTATGATTTATAGAAAGGGGAATGCAGATTTACCCAACCTTGTTCATGGGTGAAGACTCAGCATACACTTTCAAAGCTGTTGGCAGTGGTAAGAATAGAAATAGAAATTGCATAAGACTAAGGGGTGATGTTGTATTTTTCTTTTACCAGACATCAGATTGGAATTGTGGCAGATAATGGTGGCATCTCTTACAGGGAGCAACTTTGTCAATTTGTGTAAGTCACAGAAACATCCCGATTCAGTTTGTCCCAAACACATCCCACAGCATCAACATGTAGCAAGTCTCTCACAGGTATGTTACCTTAGACTTCTAAAATGCTGTCAGAAAAGATATAGGTCTTGTCAGTTAATAGGGTTTCTGTGTTTTCTATTTAAAACTTCAGCAAAATAAGTGTTTCTGATACTTTTTGACTTGGAATCCGTGGAATCTTTTTGCATTCTTTCTTTCAACAAACATTTACTGAGTGGTTTCAGTATACCTAGTTTTGTGGCTGGTGGAGGAGACTAAACAATGAACAGAGGAGACATTTCCATTCCTGCATGAAGCTCAATTTAATTTCTTTGAGAGGGAGTTACAGAAAAAAAAAATCCCTGATGGATTTGTTATCAAAAGCATTGGTAATATTTATATTTTAGGTCTTTTTTTATTAGTTCCATCAATAAGATAGTGTCTAAGTCACCTTGTTACTTAGTCTCTGGAAGAATTAGATATGTTCTTAAGTAACAAAGAAATCATGATAGCACTGTTATGTTAAAGTTTTCATTTTCTTTTCTCTGAAGAATATTCTTCATGCTTCAGGAAGGTTAAGATCACAAGATCTGGAACTGGATAGATTCAGATTCAAATCCTAGCCACTTGTGTAACTGGGAAGTTACTTAGGCTTTCTGAGATTCATTTTCCTCTGCTGAGAAATAAAAATAATAATACCAATCTTTCTAGCTTATTAGGAGGATTAAACATGCAAAACCATGTAAATCCCTTAGCATGGCATATAGGAAGAACAGTTTTATTATTGGTATAGTTATTTATGGCACTGTGCGTTAAAATTAGTTATATATTGCACACTCCAGGTATGGCCCCTAAGTAACCTCCTTTGTATGATCCTCTATTGTATAGAAATTTTTAAAAATCATCTCCTCTAACCCAAACCCTTACTTACAGTGTTCTTTATTTTTGTTTTTGTTGTTGATGATGGTGATGTATTTTTCGTTAGATTTGTTTTGTTTTGTTTTGCTTTTCTCTACTTCTTTTGTCTTTTGCCCAGTGATAGCCACAAACAGTCTTAGAAGAGTAGGCCTTATAGCGTAATAGTGTAACTCCTTTTTAAAATCTATCCTCCTGGGGCGCCTGGATGGCTCAGTTGGTTAAGCGACTGCCTTTGGCTCAGGTCATGATCCTGGAGTCCTGGGATCGAGTCCCACATCCCCACATCGCGCTCCCTGCTCAGCGGGGAGTCTGCTTCTCCCTCTGACCCTCCCCTCCTCATGCTCTCTCTATCTCATTCTCTCTCTCTCAAGTAAATAAATTAAAAAAAAAATCATAAAAAAAAATCTATCTTCCTTGCAGGCAGAAGATCTTTCTAGAGGATGAGAGCCCAGCCTTTTATGATGACCACAATTACCTGTGCAGTTGTACCCAGGTTAACTCTGGTCACTGGTGGTTGTTTTGGCAGCAAAATCTATGCCATGGTAATGGTTGTGATATATTTTGGATACTGGGTCACACAAGATGAGTTTTATTGTGTTCCCAAGCACTGAACAGTACAGAAGCAATTCCAAATAGTGTCTTGGTTCCATGAGCAGTCCAAGAAAGATGATAGAAATATTAATTTCAACTTCTCCTCTGGTAGCAGGCTCTGGTCCTGCACTCAGAACTACCTCTGTAATCAAAGGTAAAAGTAGATACAGTTTTAATAACATCATTATCAGGGAAGATGTGGGTGATGCCAAAGAAACAAGGACTACTGGGAGTCCTGTGCTCTGTTATAATTTTGGCTTTTTAAGTTATCAGGTGGACTTGAGGGAATTCATTACATTTTCCCATTTCTTTCATCATCTGAAATGTCAACTACAGTGTGATTAAAGTCATGGACTCTGGAGCCAGACTGCCATGGTACAAATCTTGTTTTTTGCTACCTACCAGCTGTTGGACAAGTTCATTAACCTCTCACTGTCTCAGTTTCCTTATTTGTAATGAAGTGGTATCTACTTCATTTAGTCATTGATATCTCATCATTCAGGTCTAATCACTAGGACTGAATGAGTTAATGAATGGAAAAATGCATAGAACATAGAAAGTACGTATATAGAAAGTGAGTAAGTGATTAAGTGAGTAAGTAAGTAAGATGACTCCCATGTCAGACTGCCATATGGTAGGGGTCAAGAAAGTGTCCAGTAAGACCATCACTGCAACCACCATCAGCAAGGCTCAAGAGAGTATCAGTGTCCTCAAACTAAGATGCTCTTCTACAGGACTCCTCATCTCTATTAGTAGGAACCAGATGTGAGGCCCTCAATCGTTCTTGCTTCCCCTCCCTAAACACTCATCACCTTTCAAACACTTTGCACTTTTGGTGCATCAGAAGGAATGTCATGATATCTTTTATCACTGCTCATGGACTCCCAGGTCTCTCTCATACTCTGGACTCTAATTCTAGGATTCTAGGCATTGCCTTTTCTGTCCTCATCTCCCCTAGGCCCAGATCTGAAATGCTAGAATTCTGTGTAAATCATCAATTAGATCCTCTTTATCTACAATCTCATTTGTGAACTTTCTCTTCTCTTCTGCTGTAACCAAAACTTGGCTCAAAAAATCATAAACCAAAAACCAAACCAACCAAGCAAAAAAACATGGCTTTACCTACCTTGATAATAATGCATCTCCGCAGCCTTTTCAAGTGGTGAATGCTTCCTTTCCCAAACCCCTCATACCATGGGGCCTGGAATTTTCAGGTATCTGAAGGCAGCCCATCTTGTCTTTTCCTTAAAAAAGACCCCATTTGAATCCCTTGTTATCAGATTTTACCATCATTATCCCTCCTAATGTAATCGTTATATGACTTCCCAGGTTGCTAATCTTTAGTCCTTGAACATTGTATCTGTTAACTCACTCTTTTCCCATCCAACATCACTCTTGCCATAATTTGGGGAAAATTCAACATTCATTTAGAGGATTATACGTTTGCTCTGGTATTGTAGATTGCTTAACCTCCTTCACCCTTCCTTGGCCATTCATTCTGGTGTCCTATCCCTTACTCTCCATAATCTCAATTGCACAGATTCTACTTTATACCCACTATCTCCCATTTTTCCCTACCAAAATAATTTGAACTTACATGACCACTGACCTTCTTTCTATAGTCTTCCATCTTCCTGACTTGCTCTGCTTAAACTCCATGACTATTCATTATAATAGTTTTTTGTATAGATACTAAACTCCCTAAACTTATCCAATGTATATGTGCCCTTTATTCCATGTTTTCTTGTCTATTCAAGGACACTTCCCCAGGTTTCCTTTGTTTTTTTTTTTAAATATTTTATTTATTTGAGAGAGAGAGAGAGAAAGAAAGAGAGAGAGATTACAAGCAGGGGGGAAGGGTAGAAGGAGAAGCAGGCTCCCTGCCGAGCAGGGAGCCTCATGTGGGACTGGATTCTAGGATCCCAGGATCATGACCCTAGCCGAAGGCAGACAGTTAACCAGCTAAGCCACCCAGGCGCCCATCCTTTGTTTCTACTAAACCATCATGTTTTCCTCTCCACCAGATAATTTTCATCAGTGTATAAATGTGACTTCTCTAGTTAAAAAGAAAGAACAACTTTTTGGATCTTAGTCTCTCCTAACCATTCCCCCTATTATCTTATCGCCCTCCTTCCCTTTACAGAGAAACTTATTGAAAATATGTGCTATGCTTTATATTTTCAATTTCTCCCTCATTATTTCTTGTACCTCTTCCAACCAAGTACCTTTTCCCAGCACAGTACAGAAACTGCTCTTAACAAGTCAACTGATGACTTCCATATTGCTAAGTTAGATGAAAAGATGAGGCCAATTCTCAATCCTTTTCTAACTTGACCTATTGTGACATGTGACACCATTGACTTCTCACTTGTTTTTAAAACACTTTGCTTCCATAGCACCGTATCATTTATTTTTTTTTCTCCTATATTTCTGTCTACTCGTTTTCTATTTTCTTAATTTCTTCTCATCTCTCTGACTTCTAAATGTTGGAATGGCCCAGAACTCAGTCTTTGAAACTCTTTCTTCCCCTATCTATCCCTTCCCTAGATGATCTCATTTAATTTCATGGCTTTAAAAACCACTTATGAAGTTATAACTCCCAGATGTATATCTGCAGCCCTGAGCGATCCTCAATGCCAGAAATTTATAACCAGCAACTTATTTGACATGTCATGTGGATCTCCACAGACATTTCAAGCTCAACATGTCAAATAATGTGCTTGATATTTGTCACTAAACCAGCTTCCCATAATGATATTTCCATTAATGATAATTCTATCCTTCCAGGTGCTCCGGGCAAAGATTTTGGTGTTCTCTTGGACTCTTCACTTTTTCCTCCCAGCCCAGTCTGTCAGAAAGTTGTGTTGGCTCTGTCTTCACAATATGTCCAGTGTTCCACCACTTCTATCACCTTCACCACCACTTCTTTAGTCTAAACCTTCATCCTCTCTCCCTTGGAGTACTGTAGTAGTTTCTTAACAGCCCCCTTATTTCTGGCTCTGTTCTATCGCCGTCAAGTCTCAGAAGAGCTACCTAAGAGATGCTATGAAAATGTAAACCAGATCAACTTACACTTCTGTTTACAACTCTTCAATTACTTGCAATTGAAAAGTCCACATGATCTCACCAACCTCCTCCCAATTCCCAAGACCTTTCTGCCAAGACCTTGACACCTTTCTCTATTTTACTTTATTTTTTTTAATCTTAGAAAAAGAGAGAGAGAGAGAGAGAGAGAGAGACAAAGTGAGCAATGGGAGGGGCAGAGGATGAGGATCCTAAGCAGACCCCCTGTTGAGCATGGAGCCTGACACGGGGCTTGATCCTGCAACCCTGAGATCATGACCTGAGCTGACACCAAGAGTCTGGGGCTTAACCTGTGCCACCCAGGTGCTCTGCTATCAGATATGTGTTTTTACAAATATTTTCTCCCGTTCTGTGGGTTGTCTTTTTACTTTCTTGGTGGTATCCTTGAGGCACAAAGGTAAAAAATCTCTATGAAATCCAATTTAACTTTTATCTTTTTCGGTTGTTTATGCGTTTGGTATTACATCTAAGAAACCTTGCCTAAACCAAGGTTACAAATATTTACCCTTATGGTTTCTTCTAGGAGTTTTGAAGTTTGAGCATTTACATTTAGTTCTGTGATCAATTTTGAGTTAATTTTTAAAAAGATTTTAAAATGTAGAGAGAGAATGCAAGCATGAGCAGGGGGAGGGGCAGAAGGAAAGAGAGAAAGAAGCAGACTGCCCACTGAGTGGGGAGCCCAGTGATGCAAGACTGGATCCCAGGATCCTGAGATCATGACCTGAGCCACAATCGAGTCCAATGCTTAACTGACTGAGCCACCCAGGAGCCCCTTGAGTTAATTTTTGTATATGACGTGAGGTCAGGGTCCAGTTTGATTCTTTTGTATGTGGATATCCAGTTTTCACAGCACCATTTATTGAAAAGACTATTTTTTCCTCATTTAAATCTCTGGGTACATTTATTGAAAATCATTTGACCAAATGTGAGGGTTGTTTTCTGAACTCTCTATTCTGTTCATTTGATCTGTATGTCTATCCTTATGCTAATACCACACTGTCTTGATTACTGTAGTTTTGTAGTGGCTTTTGAAATGGGAACATATGAGTCCTTCAACCTTGCTCTTTGTTTTCAAGATTGTTTTGGCTACTCTTGGTCTTTTCCATATGAATTTTAGGATCAGTTTGTTAATTTTTGCTTAAAAGCAGCTTGGGTTTTGATATAAATTGCATTGAGTCTGTAGGGCAATTTGGATTATATTGCCATCTTAACAGTATTAAGCCTTCAAATCCAAGAACGTGGGATGTTTCTCCATTTACTTTTTTCAACTGTATTTTGTAGTTTCTGTGTAAAAGTCTTGAAACTGTTCTATTAAGTTCATTTCTAAATATTTTATTCTTTTTTTTTTTTTAAAGATTTTATTTATTTATTTGGAAGAGAGAGACAGTATGAGAAGGGGGAGGGTCAGAGGGAGAAGCAGACTCCCTGATGAGCGGGGAGCCTGATGCGGGACTCGATCCCGGGACTCCAGGATCATGACCTGAGCCGAAGGCAGTCGCTTAACCAACTGAGCCACCCAGGCGCCCTATTTTATTCTTTTTGACACTTTTGTAAATGGATTGCTGTCTTTATTTTGAATAGTGTACAGAAATACAACTAATTTTTGTATATTGATCTTTTATCCTGCACCTTTGCAGAACTGTTTATTAGTTCTAATAGTTTTTGATGTGAATTCTAATAGTTTTTTATGCAAAATCATGTCATCTGTGAATAAAGGCAGTTTGATTCTTCCTTTTACGTTTTATTTCTTTTCCTTGTCTAACTGCTATGGCTGAAAGCTCCAGTACAATGCTGAAGAGTAGTGGGGAGAAGAGGCATCTTTCTTTTGTTCCTGATCTTGGGGGGCAAAATTCAATATTTCATAATAAAGTATAATGTGAACTGTGGACTTTTCGTAGATACTCTTTATTTGGATGAACAAATTCCTTTTTATTTGTAATATTTTTTTTTCTTTTCTTCCCCGTGAATAGTTGTTAAATGTTTTAAAATGCTTTGTCTGCATCTACTGAGATGATCATGTGGTTTTGTCCTTTACTCTCTTAATATGGTGCATTACGTTTATTGATTGTTTTTGCTTTTGTTTTTTTTTAGAGAGAGACAGTGTGTGTGCATGTATGAGTGGTAGTGGTGGGGTAGGGAGGGGTAGAGGGAGAGAGAGAATCTTAAGCAGGCTCCACACCCAGTGCAGAGCCTGATATGGGCCTTGATCTCATGACCCTGAGATCGCGACCTGAGCCAAAATCAAGAGTTGGATGCTTAACCGACTGAGCCACCCAGGCCAACCACCCACATTTATTGATTTTTGGTTGTTAAACCAACCTTGAATTTTTAGGATAAATCCCACTTGATACAGTCTTTTTTATAAACTGTTGAATATGGTTTGCTAATATTTTATTGATCATTTTTTTTCTTATACATTCATAAGTGATATTGGTCTGTAGTTTTCTTGTGATGTTTTTGTGCAGAATTGCTATCAGGGTAATAATGGCCTCTGAATGAATTGGGAAATATTTTCTGCATGTCTACTTTTTGGATATCATCCAAAAGAATGTAGTAATGTAATGTTGAAATTGTGTAGGTAGTATACTGTTCACTGTGTCTGACAGATAAAGATAGTATATGGAATTAGATCACCATTCTGTGTGGCAACTTGGCCAAGATATTTAACATTGTTGAGCTTCACTTTCCTCACCGGCAACATAGGATTATCAAGTCTACACATAGGATTTTATAGAGATTGATTAGTAGAATCCCTGGCATAATAAATACTTGGTATATGTCACTATTATTTAAGAAATATCTTGGCCTACTAATCAATGGTAAGACTTACTGACCAAAGATTTTATTTGTACCCAGACTTGATGACTAAGTAGTATGATAGTGGTTGTATTTGAAATAAAATTTTCCGATTAGTAGGAATATTTCAGAAGGTATCAGAAACCAAATTTTCAAGGGGAACTGTTAGGTTTCGATTTTAGTTTAAGTTTTGCTTCTCATTAAAAAAGTAACTTGGCCTCCCTTTCCTCATCTTTAAAATGGTGCAGGTAGTACCATGATGGGTAGAGCATTAGCGGTGGCTTTCACTTTTCTCTAAAAGTGAAAGGCGGTCAGAGTGTGAGTTTCCTTTCTTCCTGTCTTTCAGAGATTGTTTTCCCACTGAGGCTGAATTTTACCAGATTTGGTGTTCCTCTGGGATGTTCTTCAGGGATTCCTTAAGGGCATATTTTCTCTATAATACTTAGTCATCAATATACTTCCTATCAAGTTTATGGGAGAAAGCACTGCATTTTATTCTTTAGCCAGACTGTGCAATGATGGAATAACATTGTCACAGAATTCTTGGAAAGTAGGCTGCCTTCGTTGTCTATTGGTATTTTTTGGTTTAGAATATAGCATAGGGACTCTGTCTAGATTGTCTGCCATAAGACAGTTATCAGTTTTTAATTAGCCTTTGATGATATTTTCTTTTTTTTTTAAAGATTTTATAAAGATTTTATTTATTTTTTTGACAGAGAGAGACACAGTGAGAGAGGGAACACAAGCAGGGAGAGTGGGAGAGAGAGAAGCAGGCTCCCCGCAGAGCAGGGAGTCCGATGTGGGGCTCGATCCCAGGACCCTGGGATCATGACCTGAGCCAAAGGCAGACACTTAGTGACTGAGCCACCCAGGCACCCCTTGATGATATTTTCAAAAGTTTTATTGACTTGGATATGACAAATATAAGATGAGGGGTGCCTGGGTGGCTCAGTTGTTAAGTGTCTGCCTTCGGCTCAGGTCATGATCCCAGGATCCTGGGATCGAGCCCCACATTGGGTTCCCTGCTCTGCGGGAAGCCTGCTTCTCCCTCTCCCACTCCCCCACTTGTGTTCCCTCTCTCGCTGTGTCTCTTTCTGTCAATTAAATAAATAAAATCTTTAAAAAATAGTTAAAAAAATAAGATGATGTAGTGATGATGTAGTGTATGGTGATTAACATAACATTATAAAATAAAAAAAATAAGATGATAAAAATGGAAAAAACAGAGGTCTCAAACAACTTGTTATTTTTATTTTATTTTAAAGATTTTATTTATTTATTAGAGAGAGAGAGAAGAGGGAGAGAGAGAGAGCACAAGCAGTGGTGAGGGATGGAGGGAGAGGGAGAAGCAGACTCTCCGCTGAGCAGGGAGCCTGAAGTGGGACTCGATCCCAGGACCCTGAGACCATGACCTGAGCCGAAGGCAGACGCTTAGCCAACTGCACCACCCAGGCACCCCACAACTTGTTATTTTAAAAATAACTACTTAGCAACAGGTTTATTTGTCTTAATTCAATTGAATTTTTTCCTTAAACAGATTTATTTGTTTGTAGATGAGATGTGGTTCTCTAGATCCTCCAAATGGGTAGCTCTTAGTTCTTAGAAACTAAGTTTCTCAGAAAGCAGTTTCCTTAATTTTTCAATCTGAATTTCCAAGTTAGTCCCTCTTGCCTGACTTAAACCTCCCTTGTTCTAATTAAAAATTTTAAAGCCCGTCTTCCATTTTTGTCTTAAAAGGCAGGTCCTTAACCTTCTTGGCATAATATTAGCAATGACTATATAGAGAATTCCAATTTTGGTGAAATGGTTTTGGCAGGATGTTACTTTAGTTAGATCTGCCTCTCTCCTATCTTAACAAACACTGGTGATCTCTACAGAGCACAGTGCTCACGATGGGATCCTGCAAAAGGAGGAGAGGTGGGCACACCAAATTGCAAGACTTGTTTCATGGAAAATGAATGGGAATAAGGCAAGGGAGTGACTGGCAAATATAGGAAGGGGCAGCTTTAGGAATTCTCCTAAATCAGGAGATTTTATTAAGCACAAAACTTGGTAATTATTCAGTAATTTATTTCCTGCACTTTTAAAAGAAATGGGTAAATAGCTTTCCTTGTGGAATTATGTTCATGTGCCGTGTCTAGAGACAAAAATTAACAGGCTGATGTTTATCTACAGTCACACATGCCATGTTATTCTCTGGCATCTTCTTTTCTTTTGTGAAATTTCTATGTTTAGCTAGGAACTAGCCACAATGAAAGAATGATTACATTAAAATCCAAAGGAGGGAAAAAGTTGGAAAAGAATAGTACCCAATCTTAATAGTAGTTGAGCTTAGATGAGCTCTGTATGATTTTACGTTATAATTTCTACTTTTCTGTAATTTTAAATTTTCTTTGAGAAGTATGTTTCAATGAGTATTTATAATTTTAAAAATGAGTTTGCATTTTATCTAAATAAAGAAATCAAAAGGATGCATCAAGTACCCTAGTCAGTCTGTTCCTTCAAGCTATTTTTACTTAGTCAAACACAATGCTGATTATCTTAAGTACAATGACATGTAAAACTTCTTAGCATAAAATACACACCAGGATTAAGATATATAATATAATTTTTGTCAATCTCCATTTTCTGCAACATGTAGCAATAAGAGAATAATTTTAAAAGTAAAAGTACTTAAATGTATTAATATCTGAATGTTAATTTTAATATTATCTCTTTTTCTCTCTCTTTGTCTTTTGCTTAGGTCAGCTGATTGCACAGTGCTTAAATATAATTAAACATGAGGCAACATAGTATAACCTCCTGACATTATCTTATACTCTGATTTTAAGTAGAAATTATATTTGTAAGTATTTCAAAAATTATAGTCACTACTATATGTAATTGCTTTGATGTTATATGAGCTTTTAATAGATAACTTAGTCTCTGTGATGTTATTTGGTTAGAGCTGTCAGTCAATTAGAGATAGGCTTTCTTATTGTAAAATCAGAAACAATCAGTAATTGCCTATATTAAATGGAAATGTTAAAGTTCATAAAGCTTGAGAATCTTGGAACAGTAATATACATACACACGTACTTATTACTAGGATTACTCTTAGATGATAGTCCTTGGTTTGTGAAAAAGTTTGGTCTGACATTTAGTAATTAAGCCTTTTTGTATGATACTGCCTTGCCTCAACGAAGCCACATACAAATCAGGTGTAGAGAACTTTGGCTTTTAAATGTTAAAAAATAACTGCAGAAGACGGGTACCTAAAATATACTTTTACAATAGGAACAAAAAAGCTTAATAAATCCACATTCATTTTCTATTTGATTGCTAAATATATAAAGAGTTTTTAGTTATGGTCTGCCTGTCTCACAGAGAAAGTATGATTATCTAAATATATGCTGCTTTTTTTTTAAAGTAATTGCTTGCTCAACTCTGTGCTTTCTGTAAAATATTGCAAAATTGTGTGCATCTGCAAGTTAAAACCATGTAATACAGCAGGCTAAAATTGAACAGAATTTGATTGCAGACCTGACTGTTTTTCTTGGTTTTGTCAATAGAAATATAATGTGCTAGATAGAATGTGCTCAGGATTTTTTGAACAGTCCATGAAAGGTGACAGGGATGTTAATCTCCACTTCAGCCCTGGCAACTTCACTCAAGTCCTTGGCATTCAGAATCAGAAGATACGCAGGCTTTTGTCCTGCCCCAGGGCTCACCACCACACTCAGAACTACACCTGTTAATCAAAAGTAAGTAAGGCAATGTTAGATTAAAAGAAAAAAAAAAAAAAAAGCCCAGGACCATAGATTAAATGTCACTGAAAAAATATAGGAGGTATTATATTGACAAATAAAGAAAACCATATGACTTGGAATCTTGTTCTGACTCTTCCACCATCTGGCTGTGTCATCACCCTGAAGGGATCTTTCAAACTCTTTATGTTCCCTAGACTATAAGCTCCAGGAAGGGAGTGACCATATCTGTCTTGTCCACTGTTGTATCTCAATAGCTACTACAATTACTAGGACATAGTAGGTGTTCATTAAATTCTTATTGATGAATGATCTGTGCTCTTGTCTGTAACATAAGATTTAACATAACCTACTGCAAAAAAAAAAAAAAGGAGTTGTGACAATCACATGAGATTTATATATATTAAAAGACTTTGAAAACAATAAGGTATATTATTTCTGTACTCTCCAAGACCTAGCTAGAAGCTTACTTCCTTCCAACAAAGTGAGAGCAAACCTTTTGCAGTTTTGTCTGGATGGGCTGTATATGTAAAATTGTTCAGCATGAAATGGCTCCATAATTCTTCATTATACTCATTTCTCTGTGGTTTTCCATATTTTAATCCCAGAGAGTGTAACCTACCTTCCTGTCCCAGCTAATCAATAGTTAACAAAGACTAATGTTTTGTCATTGAGTCACTGTGTTATAGGCTGTAGCTCCAGCTTACTAAAAGAAGAAACCCAAAGCAGAGACACAAAGCCTCATTCTCATTCTCTTTGATCTGATAGAATACTCAGTTTTTCTCCTTCGAACTTTATCCTTTTTCAGAAATTTATCTAGGTCAGGGAAGGTAAAAACCTAGAATTCATGCTGTTCTTTCTTCATCCTTCCCTCTTTCATCTAGAGCAGACATTGATGTTCCATATGACACCAGATGGTACTTCAACATTTTTCCATGAGTAATCAATGAGATTGGCCACAAGATGAAACTTATTTTCTAATAAGTTTAAATTCTTCCATGCTGCATTAAATTCAGTAGTATTAAGGATCATATCTGAACATTAGGGAGTAATCACTGTGACTCCTAAGGCACTAGCATATAGAACTCCGATAAAAAGAAAGTGTTCAGACACATCCATTGCTTTCATTACCATCATCTTCCTCCAAGGCATCTGGGTGAGAAACAAAGATGGGTTCTGATGGATATGAATCAGGCTCTTGCCATACCCATGTTTCTTTAGTTTTAACATTCAGCTTACAGAGCTGCTTGTGAGAAAGAAAAATCAATCAATTAATTAGTCGATGTGCTTCACTTGACTAGTATATGACTCAAACTACTTTTCTAGGATTAGGTAAGATGGATTAATTACCCTGTCTGGAACAAAGTGATTCAAGCCAAGTCCATAGGCGTATGTGTAAGGTTTCCCGCCATACTTCTGATAATTGATTTGAGGAAACTCGAATGCTGCAAAATAGAGGACATGCTTAGGAAAACCCACTTAATCTCTGAATGGAACAGTTTGTTCCCTCTCTAAATCATCTCACCTTGGCGAGGCCCTGAAAAGAGAACCTCAGGCTCCAGCCAGATGGTCTCGTCACTGCACAGAATTGCAGTGGCAGTTGTGTTGGGGAGGGTGACTAAGTTCTTGCCTGTGTCAGCCTAAGGAAAACGGATAACAGACACCTCAGTGAGAAGGAGGGAAAACTCAAGCAGCCATAAATGCAGTCTTCCTGAGTTTTGTCCCCTGCATTCTTTGTTTCTTCTATCAATGTGTAGGAAGAAGCAGTGCAGAAAGCTATAGAAACGTAAGCCCAGTAACATAATTGGGAAAGTTGCCTGTGCCTGTGTTAGTTACTGGCTGTGTACCACTGGGAAAGTCATGTAACCTCTAGGCCCTCTAGGCCTTCACATCTCTACAATGAGATAGTCCTCAAAGAAAATTTAGGGCTCTGAGGAAGGGCCTCTGAGGAAAAAAAATTTTTTTTTGTTGTTGTTGTTTGTGTGTTTGGGTTTTTTTTAGTAGAACAGCAAAAGACTTCAAACTCTATGGATTCATTTATAGTGTTTATCTGCTTTACAGTTAGGATATATTTTGATTTTGCTTGAAAAAAATCATACAGTTCTGTTGTCAAATAGAAAAAAATATATAGGAAAACTACTGGATCGGATGTTGTCTAAGATCTCTTGTCACCCCCTTACCCCGACTGGTCATGAGCTCTTTCTAAGAACACATTTATTTTTTAATACCTGTATCAAATACTTGAGTACACGTTTTGTGCTTGACTCTATTCTAGACATTTGGGATAATTCAGAGAATAGGGTTCCTGTCCTCATGAAGCTTGCATTCTAGTTTGGGGACATAAACAATAAATATAATTAATAAAGTATATAGCATATCATGAGTACAGGGAGAAAAAAATACAGCAGAGTTAGGAGGATCAAAAGTGTGAAGTGTAGGTGAGTAATAATTTTAATAGGTGGTCAGGGTGGGCCTCCTTGAAAAGGTGATATTTGGGACAAAACTTGTAGGAGATGAAGAAATCAACAGCACAGATGCCCAGGGAAGAACATTTAAGCAAAGAAAACAGTGCAAAGGCCTGAGGTAGGAGGATGACAAGTGTACTTGATGAACATTAAAGAGACCAGTGTGGCTGCAACTGACTGAGCCTGGGGAAGAGGAAGAGAGGAGGGCAGAGAAGAGATTGTGTGCAGCTTTAGAGGTCGTTTTGAGGACTTGGTCTTTGACTCAGAGTGAGAGATGGGAAGCCACAGAATGATTTGGGGCAGAGGATTGACATGCTGTAATATTTAAAAGAATTGCTCTGGCCGTTCTCTTGAGACTACCCTTGGGAGTAAGGGGGATGCAAGATCGGAATTGGGGACACCAGTTTGTCCAGTCAAAAGAAAAGAGAAATCCAGACTAGGCTAGTAGCACTGGAGTCAGTTAGAAGTGGAAGGCAGAGCCATGAGGTTTTCCTGATAGACAGGCTATGGGGTAGGGAAGAGGCATGAAATTAAGACAGAAGTCAAGGATGACTCCGAGGTATTTGGCCTGAGAATTAAAGGTTGGAGCTGTGGCAACAAAGATGGGGACTGTGCAGGTGGGGTAAATTATTTTGGTAGACGGAGAGAAGAAATTTAGATTTCATCTTATTAAGCATAAGAGGTCTGTTGGACATCCAGATGGAGACATGGAATTGGCAGTAGCACATATAAACCTTGAATTGAAAGGTAAGTTGAAAATGTAAATGTAGGCTGCTTTAAAGCATGAGTCTTTACAAAGGGAGTGAATGTACAAACAGAAGATAGAATGAAGGGCTGAGTTCGGGTGCCCTCCAACATTAAGGGGTCTGTAAAAAAAAAAGACTGAGGATAGCTCACGGGGGCAAGAAGAGTCAAGAGAAGGATTTTGTAAGAGGGCAAAATAATAGCATGATATGAGTGACCCAGTGAAAAAGAAGGGAAAGTAGTGATAAAGGAGAGGGGAGAGAATCACTTGAGGGATGTCCTTGAGTGGGTAAGGAAGGGAAAATGGGAAGGACTACGTCTGGGTGGGATGATAAATAATTCAGTACAAGTCCAGATGCTGGTGGGTGGGTAGATGTGGTGGCAGGAGTCTAACGTTCTTTTTTGATTTCTTTCATTTGTTTCAATAAAATAGGAAGCAGAGCCATCAGCTGAGTATGAGTGTGGAGGTGGGAGGTGTTAGAAGTTTGAAGAGAGGAGGGTGTGAAATACTTAACTAGCAAAGTGGGAGAGTAAATGAAGTTGAGAAATGTAGCAGTGAGATTTGTGGTCAGGTATTTAAAAATGAACCAATTAACATGATTGTGTGTTTTCAGCACTTAATTTCATCCTTAGAGAGATACAAGTGTAGAGTGGGTGGAGAGTTGAATTTAACTAGGGAGGGGGGGAATTGTAGTTTTGACAAATGAGTTCAATAAAGTAAGAAAGAGGCAAGAGAAGTGAGGATCTATATAAGATTAAAATTGTTGACGATGGAATTTTAGTTAAGTAATGAGGAAAAGTAAGTTCTCAGGGGAGTGAGGTATGGTGAGAAGGTAGTAGGTTCAGTGCATTGGAGGTTTCTGGTGGGAGCTGCAATAGGGCAAGTGATCTTGAAAGATAGGAGGTGGTAGTCAGAGCATATCATGCATGAAACTAAGATTATGGAAGAAGCACAGTCATAGGTAATGGCAGGGTCAAGTGTATTTTTGGGACTATGGGGAGTGAGTGGCTGACATAGAATGGAAGACAAGATCAGTGGAAGAGGTCAAGGAACTGAGAGGCCAGGTTGTTGGAAGAATCACCTATGATGTGTATATGGAAATGACCAAGAGTCAGTAGATCCTGGGGAGTGTGACATTGAGCCAGGAGGGGAAGTGAGTGAGTGGTGGTTCATAGACAACAATAGTAATGAGGGGTGTATATATGTATGTACCACTTAGCTATATAATTAGCTGAAATGAGATTAGAATTGGAATATTTTAAGAGTGGATAGGAGGAACAATGAATCTGGAAACAGAGAAGTGGAACAAAGAGAACACCTACCCCAACCCCAGGTCAGATGGCCTAAGGGCTGTAGGAAGAGACTGGAGAGATCAGTGTCCTCAGGAGGGAGCCAGGTTTTTGTTTTTTAAAGATTTTATTTATTTATTTGAGAGAGATAGCGAGAGAGAGATAGCACAAGCAGAGGGGAGAGGGAGAAGCAGGCTCCCCGCTGAGCTTGGAGTCTGACTTTGGGCTCCATCCCAGGACCCTGGGATCATGACCTGAGCCGAAGGTAGATGCTTAACTGACTGAGCCATCCAGCTGCCCCCAGGTTTTGGTTTAAATAATAGAAGGTGAAAGGAACATTCTGAGAAGAGGATAGAGGGGATTTTTCTGGGGGTGTATCGTGAATTAAGAGGGAATAGTAGAAGATTCTTAGGATAGGCAAGGGATAGGAGGTAAGGAGCAAATACAGAAACCATGAGAATTTTATGACATTTTGTGAAATGGAGCCTCAAGGCACTTTGTGGTGTTTTGGAGAAGAAGAGATCAAATGCCTACGTCAGACATATTATTTATATACTTGTACGTTTAAATTGATTATCTTCATTCTATCTTATTTTTTCTATTACTAAATTACATTTTTTATGTAAGAAATCTGTAACATTACTTTTGCTTTCCCCAACAAACTAGCTCCTCATTTGAACTCCCCACCCCCCTTTTTTCCAACAGATGCATTTTTCCTTTAACCCAAAATCTCATTTCTGAGGATCTAATCTATTCATATATCTGTGCATGTATGAAATGACACACATAGAAAGTTATTCCTTATTACATTATCGGTAATAGCCAGACTGGAAACAATTCTGTTGTGCAGCAGTGAGGGACTTGGGTATGTTCACAGAAAGAATACTGTGCAGTTGAAAACAGCAAGATCTTTAGCCTATATATTGTTAAATGAAGAAAGCAGGGCACAAAACAGTGGATATAGAAAGTTACTTTTTGTGTATGAGAATGGGAAATAATTATATATATATTTTCTTATATTTGCATAAACAAACCAAAGAAAAGGAAAGACATGAAAAGTTTCACATAGGAAGTGAATGGGGATGGTATGGACTAGATACAGGAGGAGGGTGGAGTGAGATTTCCCACTTTGCATGTCAGTTTGATTTTTGACCATTTAAATGCACAGCTTATTCAAAAAAACATAAAGATATATTTTAAAGATATTACCATTATCTTGATTAGTAAACTGGCAACTTCACTTATCTTAGACCCTTTTCCCTCCTTAGTCCTACCTCTCCTAATTGATGACCGATTTTTCCCTTCACTGCCAAATTTTTCAAAGTGTGGACTTACAATAACGGCTCCCCTATCCTCCCAGTCGCTCACCTTCAGTGCCTTGAATCCTGGTTTCTGCCTCCCTCACCCTCATCCCTTGGAGATCACCAAATTTGGTGTTTGGCTTTTAGTCTTCATCCTTTTTAACTTGCCCATAGCACAGTGGGCACTGATAAAATCCTCTTGCCCTATCTGATGTGGGATTGTCCTCTCTTAGCTCTAGCTAGGGCTCTTTGGTGACTTTTTCTCTCTCTCTCTTTCTGGTTCCTCTTTTTTGTATTTTCTGTACATGAGACCTCCCAAACTTCTGTGCCTGGCCATCTTTTCTTCTCTTAGCATTTTCTGGGCTATCAAATTCTTCATTTTCAAAATAAGCAACCGTGTATGTTTTTTTTTCTTTTTTAGAAAACTTATTCTAAAGTATGACTTTTCCCTGCTAGCAGTCTCATCTATCTATTCTCATATGTTTGATCATCATTTCAACATCAGTTAACTATTGACCCTGATTGGCCTCACCATGTCCTTCACTGACATATGAAAGCCTATGTGACATCTTTCATGAAGATGTTTTGGTACTGATTTTGTTGTTGTTGATGATGATAGGGGATATTTATTTAATATTTCCTTTGTGTCAAGGACTGTATTTAATAATTAACATATATCAGCTCGTGTATCAGCCACAACAACCCTGTAAGATGGATACAGATAAGGAAAAGGAAATTTAAGAAGGTTAAATGTTTCTCTTCATAGATAGAAGAAAATTTAAGGTTAAATCACCCAGTTAGTAAGTGGCATGGCAGAGCTGAAACTCAAGCCTGGCTGTATATGACTTGAAGTCAACCTCCTTACCCATTATCCTCTCCTTCCTCATAGTTCTGCAATTCATGTTTTTCTCCACAGCTGCTCTGCCCATTATACTCCCTATTTCCAAAGGTATCACTCTAGACACATAGGCTTACAGGATCTCTATGATATTTTGCATGTCTAAGATTTAATTCATCCTGCCATCCAATCAAACGCAAGACCCTTTTAATTCTACCTATAGGAACTCTTATTTTTGTGTTTGCCTGTTCCTAGTACCACTACATTTTTCTCTCACCTGAGTGATTTTAATTGTCTTCTATACCAGGGTCCTATCTCTGTCTTTTGTACACTTCCAGTATCACTTATGCACAACACAGACTTATTTTAGAAAATCACGTTATTGGAAGCTGCAAATGATTCTAGTCATTACTTAGTCCAATTTAGTTAGGTTTCAGAGCTGGCAACTGAACTTAGAGTGATTGAGTGACTTGCTTGGGGAAACCAGACATTTAGTAGAAGAGAAAAGCATGAAAGTCAGTCCACTTGGTACCCAGTCCACCAGCTCTGAACGTGGTTTTCTTCTGTTCAGAAACCTTCACTGCCAAATAAAGTACAACCTCTTGGCCTGGCCTTAAAGCTTTTGAAGAGTACAAGTCTGATTTTTAAGCTTTTTTTTACCCCCCCCATTTATTCCACTACTTATGCTTATGTTCTAACGAATTGGATTGCAGTCAGTTCCCTCTGCTCTTCTGCCCCTCCCCACTTCTGTCTTTTTTCAAACTCTTCCTTCTGTCTTAAGTTGATCTGCTTCAATTTCTTCTGCCAGAATATTGCAAATGACTGTGTTCCATGAATCTCTCAAGTGTGACTGACTGTTCCATTCTCTGAATAGCCAAAGCAATTTATTCCTCCCTCCCACTACTTATCTCTTGCCAACATGTGTTATCATTACCAAGTCACCTTCCTTCTTCCTACTACACTAGGTAATGAGTTCCAGAACAAGAGCGTATCCTATTGATGTACGCACTGAAAGAACTGGTATGATGCCGTGTTACAGTGGTTAATTCATAACTATTGGGAGAGAGTGAAAGCAGGGTCTATGGTGACATTAGACATTTTTTCATCACTGAAGTTCTCTATTTCATAATTGGGTGGTCTTTCTTCAGGCAGTGATGACTACACATTTATGAAAATCTTTCCTTTTTCCTCTTTTTGGATGTGAAGAGAGTGAGGTAAGGGGTATTCAAATTAAATGATCTTCCTTCCTTAATTTAAAGATGATTGTGATTTTCTCATTACTAGTAAAATAAGAGTTTACTAAAATCATTGGACTCATTCATTTGTTATTTTTGTGGGCACTCAGCTAAGTACCAGAGATATGTTTCCCAAGGGCAAAGTTAGAGTGCTTAAAGCCCCATACAATGTCATTCCAACCTTCTTTCCAGTCCCTCTGCCCAATGCCCATCTCTCATCTGCTCCTAATGTACCAGCTCCACCAACTACTTTATATTTTTTTTTATATTCAGTTTTGCCCCTTTAAACCTCCCTGCCTTTGTAGAAGCTCATTTACCTAACTACCTAATGCCCCACCTCAACTTCCTCCTCCTTTCTTATCCTTCATAGAGCTTACATACTTGCTTAAGAGCAGTAGTGTCTGGTTCTAAATTGGGTTTATTTTCCACTATATTTGATCTAGTTTTGAGTACAATGTTTTATATGCCGTGTAGCTGCCTTACCCACTTTTGTGTATATATCTCATATAAACATAAATGACAGTGTATGCTCATGTATCTATTGTGAAAATTCTATTTGTCTTGATTTTGACTGGCATTCTATTACACAAAAACTTCTTGATGTTAATCTAATATTCTAAAAAGACAGCCACTGAATACAAAGAAGAAAAAGTAGAAATAAAAAGATGACTGCCAAAGGCTATTAATGATGTTTGTCCTCTATTGACATTTTTAGAAGGTTTGCAGAAAACCAAAATAATGGGCTGATTTCCCTAAAGGGGTACTTTTTAATGCTTCATTTCTTTAGAATTTCAAATTATTTAAATTATTTATATTATTGACAGAGGATCCTAGGAATCAGTGGTCTGCACTATTCACTGAGAAAATATATTTTGAAAGGATTTTGCAAATGAAAGAACAGCGCATCAAAACCTGGTTTTCATTTTGGCTCTGCTGCAGTTGGCTTTTGCTAAGTCATATCACTCTTTTGAGCTCTAGTTTCTTGAGGGGAGTTGAATTAGTGTATTTTTAAAGTTCCTTCCAGCTTTGAAATTTCAAGATTTTATGTATAAACATAAGGCAGGAGAACAAATCTGGATATATCTGAAATCTGTGTAGAGGGCAGTTACCTTGTCAATATTCAGAGGAAGCACGTATCTCCTCACTTCAGGCTGGGGAGCTTTTCTGGCATTTTTTTTCACCTCTTCCCAGTTCTCACGTAAATTGGCTAAATATAAGTAATTATAAACAAATTCAAATCTGCAAAAGTAAGAAGTCAGACATGAGCACAGACAATTGCAAATAATTTCAGAGAGATGATCCATGCCTTTTAAAAGAACAACTGCCTGCCTATTCTGTATAGCCTTTTTTTTTTTTTTTTTAAGATTTATTTATTTATTTTAGAGAGAGAACAGGCAAGCAAGCACGGTGTAGGGGGTAGGGGTAGGGGGGAAGGGCAGAGGGGGAGAGAGTCTTAAGGAGACTCTGTGCTGAGCGTAGAGCTGAGGTCAGGCTCGCTTCCACCAACCCTGAGATCAGGACCTGAGCTGAAACCTAGAGTCGGACACTTAACCGACTGTGCCACCCAGGCGCTCCAACCTGCCTGTTTTTTTATTCTCCAACCCAGAAACTGCTAATGACCCAAGTATATTAGAGCCATTTCCTCCTGTCCATGCTGCACGAAAAACAAACAAACAAAACAAAGAAACCTGCCTCACCAGTATGTTTACATAAGAGCAGCTTTTGATACTTTCTGTTCTGTTTCTCCATCATCATCCTGTGTCTTTATGGGCTACTATCTTTTTAAGTGACTTGGTATTCTCAAGAAAGCGTGCCTCATTCATCCAAACCCAGAGTGGGTGGAGTTCAAGGCCCCACAGGGGAACTTGTCAAGTTGCAGTGAGGTTAAGTTTAAATTTACTTATCAGGGCATAGCACCTTTTATTTTCAGATCAGGTTCATAGACCTGATCAGTTTTCAATAATTAACCAGGGTTTGATGTTCAGTTTATGATTGCTTCTGATTACCTAGCCTCCCTACTGCTTTTTCAATTATATTCTGTGACTTAAGCACACTTCTTGCTTTTTTTTTAGCTGTAATTCATATTAAATATTGAGAGCAGCATCTCTGAAAATGGCCCCTAATTTCTAGGCATGACTGGGAGGTGTAACATTATCCAGTGTCCTTTCTTACCCTTTCCAGCAACAGAGATCCACAATCAGAAACTCATTGTCTTCATAAGTATTGATGTGATGGAAGAGATTAAAAGAAGAGGTCCTGTATTTATTATTGAGATACTTTCTTCTTTTTTTGTCAGCGATATGAAGCCAAACCTTGAAAAGTGAGGAGAATATGTTGATGCATTTAAAAAGGAAAACATTATACATTATGAAACATCTTCTTTGGAATCATAAACTTGACAGATGCACAACTTACCCCCATGGTTTCATTGGACTCAAAACAATCCATGTAGTTGGCTCCCCAAAGACTCCATGAAGAAAGGAACTTGAATAGGTTAATTTTGACTGGCGTCTCCACAAAAACAATATAGTTGGGAGTCAAACCAAAACTGTTTAGAAGCACAAATAGACTTGTGAATGGGAAGGGCCGATTCTCAAACCACAAAGAAATATGTGCACATGAGGTATGAATCAACAGTGCCTACATGAGATTAATTACATTTAAATTTAGGTTTCTGCAAGAAAATGTCGTGATCAGGATTGGTATCAAAGGTAGGCAAAGCAGATCTTTAAACTTGAGTTTTCCTGAAGATTCATAGCAGGCCTTCAAGTTACCTATGGACGTAAGATGGCTTGAATCGGTCACTGCAGGGGAATTGTACAACGACCTCTGACTTGCTTATTGGATCTTCCTTGTCTGAAATAAAGCGGTTTTAAAAGGCTTTGGAAAAGCCTTTTTTTTCCTCTTTTAATACAAAGCATTTAGAACAGCTTATGCAAGTAAAGAAATACATTTTCAGATCTTGATTTTTTTTTTTAGGGCTTATTTTCCTTTCCTCAGTCATTGGCATTTCTTAGGGAAATTTCACGTGGAGCTACAGTCACCCAGGAAAATCCAAACAGCAGCAGATTTGGAAACGTGTGCTCAGTGTTGTGGCAGGCAGAGGACCGTGGGGTCCCATCTTAACAACTGGAGGTGGTAGGTGCTAAGTCAGTGAGTAAGGTAAAAATGTAGTATGATGAAAATGCCTTTTGTAATCCCTTAAGTTACCTGTAAAGTATATGTGGGTTTGTCTCATTAGTTCTGTACAGTAATTCTTAAGCACAGTAAAGTTTGTTTCCTACTATGTTAGTGGTCTTCAAACCTTAGTGTGCATCAGAATCACATAAAGAGTGTCTTAAAAGAGTAATCGTGGGTCCACACCCAGAATTCCTCCTTCAGTCAACCACTGGTGGGGCTCTGGATTTCTAGCGGCTTCCCCAAGTGATGCTGCCGGTCTAGGGACTACAGCTTGAGATCCATGCTATGCAATACTAAACTATATATTCAAATATATATATATATTCAAATATATATATATATATATTCAATCTATATATATTCAAATAATTCTGTTGCCAAGATGGTTATCAAACTTCTGGCAGTGAATGGAGGATGAATGGAGAATTCTAAAGAGTACTCTCTTTTCTGTTTTAATATTATTTCTCTATAATATTAATATGAGTTAATAGATTTGTTTGTGGCTTTGGGAATTAAAAACACAGAATACGTAGTACCTTCTCATGTATGTGTGTGTGCTATGATGCATATGCATATGTTTGTTTAAAAATTTAATTTTGCCTGGAACATGAATAAGGGCTCAATAAGTATTTCCTGAATTTGAATCTAACTCTTATATGAGCAAATACTCATATACACTACATTTTTGAAACATTGTAGAATATGATTTGGCCACTTGCTTTCTATATTTTCAAGTCGTCATTTTCTGCTACCGTGCTTCTGGGCATTGGTCCCTGGTAGAGCAATCGGAAAGTAATTTAACTGTGCATCTATAATGTGATCCTGATATTCTGATCTGGTAATCCCATTTCCGGGAATTTTCTCACAATATAGATACTTGTTTTAAGAAGAGTCAAATTGGTAAACTGACCTGCTTGTAGTGGAGGGATCTTTACAATATTGTAGGCAATTGAAAAATTTTTCCCAAAGCAATTACCAATGTTGTAAACAGTTCCATCACTTTCAATATGGGGGTGAGCAGTGGCTCCATTGACAGAGACATAGTTGCAAAGATCAACCTATGGAAGGAGAACAGATGTCATCCGTGTAAAGAGAAACGCTGTTTTACCCTGTGGTCTCTAGGTCTGACCTTACTGCTACCACTTGCATCCTCACCCAAAATGCATTTTCTCTTTCTTCCATCTTTCTGGGTTCTACCCTATTTCAAGTCTGCCTGAGTTCCTATTTTCAGTGCACAGCTTTCCTCTGACCCTCATGCTGAGCCCCAAACCTCTGAAATCTTGGAGATTCTTGACTGTGTTCTTCAGTGTATACCATACACGGTTCTGGTTAGTTACTTTCCTTTTGCACATGCAGATTGTTCTCAAACTGATAATGTGATTCCTGGGATTTCTTTATATCTCCCCTATTGTATTAGATGAATTGTGTGAAATTGCTGAGATATACAATAATTTTTATTTTACAAAAATGGCCATTTTGTATAGTATAACCTAAATACCAAATCCAGTGGCTTGCACAGAGTATAAATTTGGAACTGAAAGAAACCCCAGAATTCTATTTAGTACAGAGTCAACCTAAATAGACTTCAGGAGAACCATGAATCTCCTGGAATTAAATGCAAATGTTTTGGAGAAAAGATTTAGCGCTTTAATTCAATTTGGAGTCTCATAAGAAATTCAGAATCACAAATCTAGCATAAATCTCTCTGTGTACAGAAAGAGAAATTGAGGTCTAAGAGAGGTCAAGTGATTTTTTTCAAGGATACAGAGCCACACACTGGCAAAATCAGCACTAGAATGTCTACCATGACTTGCTCAGTACAGATTTATTGAATGAATAATTGATGAGGTATATATTTAACCAAAATTCTTTCTATTTGATTAGGAGAATATGTTTTAAAGGGAGTTTTTAGTATTCTTATTTAAATAACAAGTAAGACATTCATTCGTTCGATCATTCATCAAGTACTCATTGAACTTCTATTATTACTATACCAGGGTCAAGAATTCACTCTAGATTTGTGCTGCCCAAAATGGTAGCCACATGTAATTTAATGTGGATTGATTTTGATTAGATAAAATTTTAAATTTAGTTCCTCAGTCACATTAGCCACATTTCAGGTACTCAGTAGCACTTGGAGAATGCACATAGAGAACACTGCCGTCATTGTAGAAAGTTCTATTTTATAGTACTGTTAGACCAATAAGCTGGTATATAATATAGTGTATTGCTGGTAAATGCAAAATGGTATCTGTAGAGAAGGGTCATCTAACCCAGACTGGGAGATTAGACCAGGCTTCCCAAGGGCAATGACTCCAACTAATGCTTGAAAGACAAGTAAAAGTTAGCCAGGTGGAGAAGGATGACAGGTGTTTCAGGGAGTGGGAACCCTAACGTACAAGCATTGAATTGTGAAATAGTAGGTGCTGTTTGGGGATTACGAGTCTGTAATCTGTGAAAGGCATGCACGGAGGAGGAGAAATAAGAACCAGTCAGCCACAATGTCCTGTTTGGACTTTATCTTGGGAAATGTGGGTGCCTCAGATAGAGTAACACATTTATACTTGTATTTTAGAAAAATTGCTTCTACTGAATTAGGGACGTTGTATTTAAGAGAATCAGGCTGGAGGCAAAGGCACTGATTAGGAGGCTATTTTAGTAATAGTAATAAAAAAAATCAAGTTTTGAAACTATATTTTTATATGAAGTCAAGGCACACTGATACAATGAAACTTGACCCCCTAATAAAGGCTATCTTCGAGCCGTGAGCCGTACATGAACTTTACATTTGCAGTTATAGTACCATAGCAATTTGAGTACAGATTCACTCATCAGAGTTAAATGAATGGTTTAGAATTCAGTTTCAGTTCTTCTCCAAATTATCTAACACATACCCTTATACAATTACAGACATACATCAAAAACAAGAAAGAGTTATTGAAGAGGATATGTTAAGCCTTAGTAAATAGTCTGCTGAGAATTATAAATTAGCTAGTGACATTGAGACCTAGGGTTGGGACTATTTTTCCTTTCTATTTCTCCTACACTGAATTTCTAGTTCTGGTTCTTAAATTCCACCTAACTTGTCTCCTAGCTATCCCTTATCTCTTGTGTTCTCCCATATAGTTTATGCATGGCTTCCAGATTAAGTATCCTAAAGCACAGCTCTGCTTACACCATTTCTCCAAGCAAAAACTGCCAGTAGCTTCCCATTAGCTAAACAACTTATTCCAAGTTTTTGTCTTACCCAGGTTGTCTTTACCTATTGATAGATCCTTTGCACCTAGTATAAATTCTGATACATGGCAGGGACTCAGTTTGTGTCACAAATGAATGAACACATATGTTAGGCATTTTATAAGGTTTTCCTCCAACCCATATAATAAGTGTTTAAAATTTCATAGAGGAAGAAACAAAAGTTTGCCCTGTGTCACATAGCTAATTGTTGATGACAAAGCAAGGAGGTGAAAATCTATCTGGCTCTCATGTTCTTTCCCCCAAATTGCAGTTAATTCTAAACTGCACATTCTAACTTCTCGAGCAATGCTGCCTGAGCATTGTGTCCTACCTGCTTAATTGTCTCCAAGGTCTCGGGATTAATCTTTGTAATGAAGTTGGTCTCTGTGCAGGCATAGTAATCTTCCCCTACTGGGTAGACGTTAACAAGGGCATTGTCAGTGACCTCCACTCCTCGAAAGTAAGAAAAAAACCTGCAGAAGCAAATGGATTTTTCAGTCCAGTAACTTTCAAGCCGTGAGAGAAAAGGGCTAATGTAAAATGTCTTTAATAACATGCAGTCAAGTTTCAGTAACCTGGAAAATATATTCTTGCAGGGATCTGGGAAAGCACAGGTGCCAAATTCCGTTATGACGATTCTTTTCTCAGTCATTGCCCGGACGTAAGCATCAGTGCGGATGAACCTGAAGGACACGGAGACATGGGAAAGGGTCATAGGCACGGGCAATCAGTGTGGTCCATATGGAGCTGAGAATGGTCATTCCGTGTGTCCTTAGCAAGTTGGAACCATAAATCCACAACATGAAGAATGAGGAGTATTGTCAGGTCACTTTCTCAGAGTGACTAAGAGAGAAAGAGACAACGTGCTATGAGCTTAAGTTTATGTCTTATAAACCTCACAATGACAGATGAGGAAATTGAAGCTCATGGCTTGGACTTGTCATGTCCAGCAGAGAAGTTAAGCCATTGACATATGTGATGGAGCTGGATTAGAACTCAAGTTGGCCAGGGCCAGGAAAGGTGCATTTCTCCATATCACACTATGCAGCCTCCATGGGTGGTTCACATAGGACCTCTGACTTCCTGTAGCCTGTAACATATCAACCTAACACTGAATGGAGAAATACAGAACATGGTGTGCCGAATTATATTCCTTTCAATCTCCCTTATGTCACTCTTGGTTTTTTTCTTCGATTTAAAAATTTATTTTGCTAGTTTTAAAAGTAGGTGTTCTTGAATCCAGTATCTTGCACAGACAGAACTCCGCAACCATATCCCATACGTTGCCTAGGATTTCTCATGTAGAAAGCCAATTAAAATCTGATTTTGCATTTCTTCCAATGCATATAATAAAGTTTAAAATTTCATGAATGAAGAAACAAAGTCAAGAAGAGGAAAAAGTACCAAGGTCTTTAGGGGGCATATGAAAGCTTCGTCGGACTTTAGCTAAATTTGTGCTTGACCTGATCTATTTCTCTTCTATTACAGTCTGAGTTATCCTGACTATAGCAAACCTTCATTTGCTCTTCCTTTTGGTGTCTCTTCAGAATTCCTGATACCTGTGGTGATCAACAAAGCCTCTAACGGGTCTGACTATTAAAGCAAAAGCAATTTATTGTTGTGTTAATGGATACTTGGACTGAAGGCTTAGACCTCGGGGCCTTTTTGCAACAATCTTCTGTTCTTAGAAAACTTATTAATAATACATTATATGTTAAAAAAAAAGAAGAAAGTAAGAAGGGAAAAATGAAGGGAGGGGAATCAGAGGGGGAGATGAACCATGAGACTGTGGACTCTGAGAAACTAACTGAGGGTTCTAGAGGGGAGGCGGGTGGGGGGGATGGGTTAGCCTGGTGATGGGTATTAAAGAGGGCATGTACTGATTGGAGCGCTGGGTGTTATAAGCAAACAATGAATCATGGAACACTACATCAAAAATTAATGATCTACTGTATGGTGACTAACATAACATAATAAAATAAAATTAAAAAAAGGAAAAACATTTTGAATAGTGATAAAAAAAGAAAAAAGGAAACATCTTTCTTGTATCATTATGACATAATTTGGCCCTTCCCTCTCTGTGCCACCCCTCCCTCCTACCCAGGGGCCTTTCTGATTATTAAAAAAAAAAAAAAAGAGTCAAGAGAACCAGTGGTCTAATAATTATAACAATAACTATAATAATAGCAACTTATTATTACTGCATGCTTTCCAGGTACTTCATTTAATCCTTGTAATGACCCCTGAAGTAGAATTTTAGAGATGACAAAACCAAGAATTAGAGATTAACATCTTGCCAAAGGTTGCCCATTTAGGCAAGTGGTGTTTGGTAGATGTAGAATTTGAAGCTGGCCTGTTGGGCCCGAAAGCCCTAGTCCTTAGGTTCTTCTTTATCATCGCACAGCTCCCAGGTATCTATGCAAATGTCCTGGGTCAGTTGATTCTGAGAGGAAGCAAATCTAGAAGTCGCCTCTTGGGTTCAAGAGGTTGAGAAACATGTAGGAGGAGGAGCTAAGCTAGGCCCCACCCCCAGGAGGAGTGGGACCTGGCATTCTTTACCTTCTATGATATGTGACATGTCCTTCTTTAAAGTCAAACTTGTGCAGGAGGGCTTGCCCATCAAACAGGTGGTAAAATGGTTCAGATCCAACTTCAAAGAGTCCTGGCCCACATCGAAGGAGACTGCCAGTGAGCCAGAGGGGGATCCTGCCTGTGATGAAGGTGAGACATAGAGCATTGTTTCTTACCCCTGCCCTTTGCTGGGCACATCCCTAGCAAGGGGTGGTGATTATATTAGCCCCTCAGTTGGGCAGCCTCTTTGTAATGCTGATAGTGATTTTCATTCCCAGCTCTCACCGGGGGCGGCCCTTACAAAATGCTTGCTGACTTGACTCCCCTTTTGCTAGGAGACCAAGTGGTGGGAAACGTTGCAATGCCTGGGTTTGGTGGGACAAAGACAAGGAAAAGCACCTAGGGACTCTGGAGGAAATGGGAGGACAATGGGGCTCCGCCCCTAACAGATTTCCCCAGACACCAACATATTTGCCTTTTTACCGTCTCACTTTTAAGAATTTCAAATTTCTTGATGTATTTTGATGGAGTGAGGGGTAGGAAAGGTGGATTAGGAATAAGGATCAAAACACTAAAAAAAAGGTGTTTCTATAGAAGAAGCCATCTAAATGGCAACAAGAATACTGGCTTTTTAAAACCTATTCCTTGGAGGTTATGGGCTACTGTCCAGGTGATTAACCTCCTGAAGGAGAAATTGCACAGGGCTGGCTGTCAGAGACCTGGATTCTGGTTCAGGATTTGCCACATGCCATCTCTGGGGCTCAGTGTCCTCATCTGCAAAATGAGGGGTATACAACAAAAGCCATAAGGCCTTTCAGTTTAAGCAGTTAGGTCTGTGCCCTTGTATCCTTTGGAAAGTGCAGTGTTTGCTTAATCCTTACAAATTTTTTTTAAACAAATGGATTATTTCCTGCAGTTCCATTTCAGCAGCCTGCTTCATAAGAATGTATAATTCTGATAAAACCTTTAAGAAGGCATGACTTAACTAATGACACAACATACATTTGATTGCTAGAACCTGAATTGTTAGCATCAGAATCTAGCTGAGAGAGAACATTTAGCTTCTCCCTTTTATTTTACAGAAGAGGAAATGGGAGGAAAGAGACTTGCCATTCCAAGCAAGGATGACGTATGGGTCACGTGATGTCTTTGGATAATGCTAACAATAGTAATAATAAACAACCACTTAGTGGCTGCTTTATTTTGGACACTAGGTGAATCTTTCAGTTATCCTACTCAATCTTCACAATATCCCCATGAGGGAAAGTTTGGTTTTTGATAGGTAAGGGAACTGAAACTCAGAAAGTTTAAGTAACTTGTAAGATTCCCAGCTAGTAAAATAATGGAGCTGCAATTAGCTGCAATTATCACCACATCTGTCTGATTCCAGAAGCAATACAACAGGCATGAAACCTACCACCCTTTATTGTAATATTTCCAGATGCTTGTCACCTGGTCCTCACTTATCCAGACACTGGAATATAATGGAACAGACATTTCTAGGAAACTGACTATGTGCCAGGTACTGAGTTAGGCACTGACAGTTTCAAGATGACAAAAGATGTAGTCCCAGTCCTTAAGGAATTCCACTTAGACAGCATGTTTCTCCATTAGGGAAATAAAAGGTAAATGAGAGGAAATGGGTTTCTGGCAGAAAAGGCCCACACCTCCAGATTCCCCTCTCTGGAGCCCACAGGGGGAACCACCACTGAGAGATGCCAATGAATAAAAAGCCAGAGAAGAGGGATCTTGACAAAAATAGAGAAGATGCTTTCAAGACTGGTGAGACCAACCTGTAACATGAGCTGTGAGCGGTGAGGACAGTTCCTCCACAGTTTCGAACAGTTTCTTGTAACCACCAGCAGGATGTTCAACTCTGAAAAGGTGGAATAATTGGGAAGAAGCCCACGTTGGTACTCAGAGAAGTCCCCTAAGACAGAGGCAGAGCTCCAGGAGAAAAAGCATTCTCTGGTTCAATGTCAGAGCACCACCGCCAGTCTAGCCTTTGCTTGGGCAGGGGACAGAAATGTCCTCAGGTTTCCTAGTGGGGGCAGGTGGGTGCTGGGTCAGTGCTCTACTTTTGATGTCGGGGGAAATGACCTCCCTTTTATTTATTTATTTTCTCTCTCTCTCTTTTTAAAATTTTATTTATTTTATTATGTTATGTTAGTCACCATACAATACATCATTAGTTTTTGATGTGGTGATCCATGATTGTTTTTGTATAACACCCAGTGCTCCATGCAAAACGTGCCCTCCTTAATACCCATCACTGGGCTCATCCATCCCCCCACCCCCCTCCCCTCTAAAACCCTCAGTTTGTTTCCTGGAGTCCATCATCTCTCATGGTTTGTCTCCCCTTCCAATTTCCCCCTTTTAATGTCACAGTGAACTTAATTCTGCCCTCTGCAGTCTTCCCACATTTCTGATGACAAATCCATTAATCCTGCTGCTATCACTTGTCTTCCCCCAGAATTACCCTGTCCTGTCGCTACTCTAAGTGCACTGAATCATTGATTCTCTTTCCTTATCCCTCTCCCTCCAAGAGTTGGGAGATGACAGCTTTTTGGGTCAGTAACTCACTCTGTTATTCACCCATATTATACCATCATCTCTTCCTATCATCCTATTTCTTCGCCAATCTCCAAGAGCTATGGTTCTCTTTAAAAATAGGCTGACTAGGAGATTCAGGTTTCATATTTTTATTTATTTCTTACCTCCTCACTTTGGCTTCATTTTATAACTTCTTAGAGTGGGGACTCTGACCAGACTCCTTATTTATGAGAGCTATCTTTCATTAAGCACTTACTATGTGCCACACACCATAAGGAGAATTTTGTATGCTCTTAGCTCATTTAAATGTCACAGTACCACAATGGGGAAAATATGGCTCTTATGCTCATTTGATATCTAGAAAATCGTAGACTGAAAGGTTAACTCCAAAATCACACAGCCAGGAAATGGCTGCAACCTAGGCCAGCCTCATCACAACATCATGCTCACAACTGTTTTCAAGGCCCATTCACAAAAATCCCACAGTAATTTACACCCCAATTCTAGATAATTTGCTTCAATATGTAAATAGGAAGAAACTCTCCCCTCAAGACCTGAGGCGGCCTCCCATAAGCAGGCCATCAATCCTCTTCAGGACCTCTTGAAATAGCCCATTTACCATCGACCCACTAAGGCATTTAAAAACACCTCCCAGAGATACTTACTGGATGGACATTTTCTCTCGGTGGAGGATTGAGAGTTCTGGCACCAAGTGCAGAATGAGGAAGCAAGTCCTCAACCAGGGGCTTTATATGCTTTCTAAGTCTCTCTGAAAGGAATTAGGGCTTTCCCACCCCCTCAGCTGAGAGAAGGGGAACAGAAGTGGCTTTCAGCACTCAGATCCTCCTGATGCTTCAGCATTATTTGGGCTTGCCGTTCCCATAACAGCTTTTTGGCTGTTTTCCAGAGACCTCAATCCTTCCCAGAGAGAATGACAAGTGGATTGGAAAGAAAGGAGCTGTGTGGGAGTGGCTAGCGTCAGGACTGAGCTGATCCGGGTCACCCCACTGGAATCTGGCATCATTCTCTGGCCCTGACCTACCTCTCATCTTCACTCTCATGGATTCCTTCACTTAACTTATTTTTTAAAACATCTATTACATATCGTCTATGGGCCAGACAGATGGGTACTGTCCCTGTCGTCACAGATGTTGTCACTCTGCAAGGACAACAGGAAACTAATGAACTATTCAATAACATTTTATAAGTGTTATGATTGGAACAAGTATGGAGTGTTATGGAAACACACTGTAGCGCCTCCAACCCTCTCTGGTTGCCTTATTGGCCCCATTCATCACCCTAGTTAGAATGAGGCTGAAGATTTTTTTTTAAATAGCATTTTTAATATATCAATAATTTTCTATGCTTTTCAAAGAACCTTTTTGAAGACATAAAAATATCACAGATCATTTCATAATAATAGTGAATAGCATTGCAATTGTTGAATAAGAAAATACATAGTGATATTAACTGAGTATAAATGTATAGTATATCAATCACAATTGTAACAAAATAAAAATTCAAAAAGTAGGTTGATATTTTTATATAACCTATAAATTATGATGTATACATTAGTCTACATCTAGACGTCTTGTAATAACTCTCTATGGACTTATAGGGCTTTTTTAAAAAATTTTATTATGTTATGTTAATCACCATACAAATACATCATTAGTTTTTGATGTGGTGATCCACGATCCATTGTTTGTCTATAACACCCAGTGCTCCATGCAGCACGTGCCCTCCTTAATACCCATCACCGGGCTAACCCATCCCCCACCCCCCTCCCCTCTAGAACCCTCAGTTTGTTTCTCAGAGTCCATAGTCTCTCATGGTTCATCTCTCCCTCCAGTTCCCGTCCCTTCATCTTTCCCTTCCTTCTCCTAATGCCCTACATGCTCTTCCTTATGTTCCACAAATAAGTGAAACCATGTGATAATTGACTTTCTCTGCTTGACTTATTTCACTTACCACAATCTCCTCCAGTCCCATCCATGTTGATGTAAAAGTTGGGTATTCATCCTTTCTGATGGCTGGGTAATATTCCATTGTATATATGGACCACACTGAAGATTTTTTTTAAAGATTTTATTTATTTATTTGACAGAGAGAGACACAGCGAGAGAGAGAGCACAAGCAGGGGGAGTGGGAGAGGGAGAAGCAGGCTTCCCGCCAAGCAGGGAGCCCGATGTGGGGCTCGATCCCAGGACCCTGGGACCTGAGCCGAAGGCAGACACTTAAAGACTGAACCACCCAGGCGCCTCGAGGCTGAGGATTTTATGTCCTTTAGATTTGCTGAGGATGAAACCCTTTTCATCCCCGCACTTGTCACTAGTGCCTGTTTGTTCTGCACCTCAGCACTATTTCCTTCACATTTCCATCAGCTTTAGTTGTTTGTCAGCACAGACATGGTGCTGCCCAAAGGAGTCCCTGGAAACAAAGTATCTACTCTACCAGCTGACAACTTTAATATTTTTTGAGAAACCCATTATCCATTTTGAATTTAAGAAGTGGTTATGACTATTAACCCTAGACCTCCTCAGTCAAACAACCTGAGCATTCCCAAAATAGAAGATAGGAGCTTCATTTCCCAGCCTGCCTTGCAATGAGGGCAAAGGCATGTGACTGGGGCTTCACCAGTCGGAGGAAGGGGCAGAGGTACTAGTGGTAGCCCCTGGTGTCCAGCACCAGCTAGGTCTCTGCCCATCCTAGGCTGTCATAGTGTCTCCAGTGGAGCCATTCTACAGTGGACCCTGGAGTATTATCACTGGCCTGGTATTCTCCAAACCCCATACTTTAGCCATATCAGAGATTCTGTTAGCTACCTAATAAAATTATTTGTGTAGCTGCTTGATGAACTGAAATTGGTTTCATTGTTTACAACTAAGAGCTCTGTCTCTATAAAATGATGGTAACACAGGATACTGTAGTATCACATAGGATGAACATCTGTATTGGTATATGGAGGTCCCAGAGGGATTTTTGAGGAAGTCTCTAAGCTGAGATAAGGAGAATATGTAAAAGTTAGCCAGTCAAAGGGCAGGGAGAAGAGTGTTCAGACATAGCCTGTAGCATTCACCAAAGTCTAGAAGTGAGTGTGATTTGGGGAAATGGCAAAAGATGAAGCCAGATTTGAGATGACCATAAGCCAGATTTTGTAAAGCTTTGTAAACTATGTAAAGAAATTGAGACCCATATCATGAGAACAGAGGGAATCACTGGAATGTGGTATTCAGAAGAGTAATACCATCTGATTTGCATTTTATTAAGACTACTTTGAATACGTTGTATATAATATATTGGAATGGGAGATTTGGGCAAGATAAATCAGAGACCAAACAAGTGAAGGTAACTGATGTGATGCATTGGGGTTGGATATGAATGGTAAGATTCAAGAGATATTTCAGAAAAGGACTGATCACATTTTGTGCTTGGTAAGTACACTGAGGAAATGAAAGATAGAGAAAGGATGACCGCTTGGTTTCTGGATTGAAATATGGTACAAATACTTGAGAAAGTATACACTGTGTGTGTGTGTGTGTGTGTGTGTGTGTATGTGTGTGTGATGGAGAGATGTTTTAGAGATGCAGAGAGAATGAATTCTGATTTTGATAAGTTTGTTCAAGAGATGACTGGGGGCTGTAATAGTTTGAAGGCTTCATAGGGAAGTAGAGCGAGTTGGCATCTGAAGGACTGGCAGGGTGTGGACACAGAGCGGATGGACAGGGTATCTGGTGATGGGAGCAGAGTGAGAGAGGGCAGAGTAGGCAGTTTGGGAGGCAATGTTCAAAGGAATTTCTATCTCTTGTACTATTTCTGTTGGATTTTGTTTTCTCAGAAGTGTCTCTTCTTGAATAGAATTATGGGCCATGTTGTGATACCTATATACTGTCAATCCACTGAGGAGAAATTCCAGGAATGTCAGAACCCAGCTGCTTTTCTTCATTTTCACCTTCCATTGAAAGGGGCCAAAGCAGAGGCTTTGTGGCAGCCAGGTGCTAGAAAACCTACACCAGCTGAGTGACGAAGCATTGACAAACTGCATTTTCTATTGAGGAGCATTTTTGGGAGATGAAAACCAACCTGACTGGTGACCATGACTATACCAAATGCCTTTCGTAGGTATTCCTTTGATGCCCTTGGTATTCCGGGGCCGTAGCCACGTTGCTTAATTGTAGGAATGGATTTTGGTGATTTTTGTATTTAGTTTTGCATCTGTGGTAGCCTTTATTCTCCAGCCTATTTCAATCCTAGAAGTCAGCGGCTTGAGGGCCATTTAAAAAATACAAATCATAGCGATTCATTCCTGGAAGACGTATTGGCTCATGGATCATGTGAATCATCAAGTTAACATGCTTGATCAAAGTCAGAATGAAATCTAATTACTGTGCACTGACCCTCATGGAACCCTGAGTTCTTCAGGTATAAAACAAGGAAAATATGCAAAAACATTTTTTAGCACAAAGTACCCTCTATACAAATATTAAGTGATATTTACCAATGCTCATTCATAGGGAGTTTGATTTCATATCTAATCTTCCAGCCAACACCTCTTACCTGAGGGCAACCCATTTCTATGTATTCTCTCTTGGTGTCAAGTCAGAAAACAGCTGGGCTATATCCTTTCCAAAGTAGTGTTTTGACCTCTTAGCTTCTAACGCCCAAAATGTGGACCTCTTTCTCAAGTCTATCTGTATTTTTCTGTCATTTCGTTGTTATACACTGGGTCACCAGTCTATTGTTACTTTTTCTTTCATTCTCTCCTCTTATTCTCCACTTTAATGTTTTGTTGTTTGGAAAAATCAGATCTTCATTTTCAATTTATATATCTGCCAAAGAAACTTTCATTTTTTTTAATTTAAATTTTAGTTAGTTGACATACAGTGCAATATTGGTTTCTGGAGTAGAATTCAGTGACTTACCGTTTACATACAACACCCAGTGCTCATCATAAGTGCCCTCTTTAATGCCCACCACCCACCTAGCCCATCCCCCACCCCCCACCTCTCTCCATCAACCCTCAGTTTATTCTCCATTGTTAAGAGTCTCTTATGGTTTGTTTCCCTCACTCCTCCCCGCCCCCCCCGTATGTTCATCTGTTTTCTTTCCTAAATTCCATGATTATATGGTATTTGTCTTTTTCTGACTGAATTATTTCACTTAGCATAATACACTCTAGCTCCATCCACATTGTTGCAAATAGCAAGATTTACTTTTTTAAAAAAGATTTTATTTATTTATTTGCTGGAGAGAGAGAGCACAAGCAGGGGGAGCAGCAGGCGGAGTGAAGGGAAGAAGCAGGCTCCCTGCTGAGCAGGGAGCCAGATACGAGACTCAATCCCAGGACCCTGGGATGATGCCCTGAGCCGAAGGCAGCCGCCTAACCTACTGAGCCACCCAGGCATTCCATGAGATTTCACTTTTTTTTTTTAAAAGATTTTATTTATTTATTCATGAGACTCAGAGGTGGAGAGAGAGAGAGAGAGAGAAGCAGAGGGAGAAGCAGGCTCCCAAGGAGCAGGGAGCCCGATGCAGGCCTCGATCCCAGGACCCTGGGATCATGACCTGAGCCGAAGGCAGACACTTAACCATCTGAGCCGATGGCTGAGTAATATCCCATTGAAACTGTTTAATTTTGATATATTTTGGTACATTTACCAAAATAATATTCCATGAATTGAAACAGTAAGACACCTTTCTTCAAGCAGAGATTTCTTAATAGGAACCGATTACACATTTCTTGGAAGAAACCATTTTGGAGAGTATAATACAAGCTACTTTGTCATCCTGGCACATGGCAGACCATGCAGGGCTTAGAGGTCATGGTGAAGAGCTTGGATTAGATTGTATTCTGAGAGCAATACAAAGAAATTAAAAGGTTTTGAACAGGGGAATGACTGAGGTGATCTGACTTACATCACTCTCCCTGATATCTGAAGAACAGATTGTAGGTGTCTGGAGTAGAACTAGAGAAAGCAGTAATAGTTCAGGTGAGGTGGTGATGGTTCTTAGTCTAGAGTGGAGCAATGCAGATGGAAAAAAAAGTGGATAGATTTGAGGTCTGTTTTGTAGGTAGAAGTATAGGATTTTGTGTTATGTTAATTGATATGCCTGGGATGTAAGAAAATGGGGTCATGGGGCCTATCACTTATCTACTGTAACATAAAAATTAAACATCAAACCTCAGTGTCCTCCAACAGTCAGGTCCTGGGTTGGGTGGGTAGGTAGATTTGCTGATATTGGCTGGATCTGCTCTCATAATTGGATTTGCCTGGCTATTGGCTAATCTCCAGGTGTCAGCTGGGATGAGTGGGGTAAATTGGCTTTACCACATGTGTTTGTCCAGTAGGGTAACCTGGGCATATTCTCTTGCCCATGGCAGAAATGAAAGTGAGCAAATAGAAATACAAAAAGCTCCTTAAGGGCTAGGCTCAGAACTGATAACACTGTCACTTCCACCACCTTCTGTTAGCCAAAACAAGTCATGAGACCAGCCCATATCTCAAGGGGTATGAAAATAGCCTCTGCCTTTAGTGAGAACTATAGTGTCACATAGCGAGGTCATGGATACAGGGATAGATGAAGAATTAGGGCCGTTTTTGTATTCGGATACACAGGAGAACTAATTAGGAGTTTTAGCAACTGAACTTAAACTGTTCTTTAAGACTTTAGGGGAGGAATGGTTGAGTGGAAATGGGTAGGTATATCAAGAGTTCCTGATTAAATTTCAGATGCTGTAAGATATTCATCTTCTCCATATGACTTACTTGTCCATTCTTCTCCCCTCCTGTAGCACCTCTGATGCTTCTTACCCTGAAGGAATTGCTTGCTCAGTGGAGGTGGCATTCAAACCAGAGCAGTCTGATTTCAGACTGATTCCAGTCTGCATTCTTGTAAGCATTACTTCCAACTACATGTGTCAGTTCTGGTAAATATTATTTTCTCGATTTTATTACATGCTCAATAATATTTTAGTGCTCCATGTAGATAGATGCTCCTGGAAGCTTCCCAGCTCACTTGTCCCTAATCTGTGTCTTCAGCTATTCCTCAGCAACACTGCCAGAGTCATTCTTAAAGGAAAATTAGACCATGTCCCTTCTTAGAGCCTTTCCAGAGGTCTGCATTACTTACCGGATAAAGTCCAAGCACTTTAGCACAGCTATAAAGTCCCCTACACCTGGATCCCTGCCTATGTCTTTGTGCCCTCATCTGCCACTCTCTCCTTTCTTTTGTGCTCCAGCAGTACCAAACTCTTCTTTGTTTCTCATCAATTGTGTACCATTTCATGCTTCCCTTTCTTCACACAGTTTAGCTCCTTTGCATGGAATTCCCTTGCTTCTGTTGCCCATCTGGTAAATGCCTAGTTTCTGTCACAACCCTGATAGAGCATCACCTTCAGGTGATGCCTCAGATACAATGCTCTTTTTTGTACTTTTTGGGAAACTTTTATATAAGTCCACTTTTGTATATATCACATTATGTTGTTTCATTTGTTAGCATGTCTGTCTTCCACTTTAGTTTGTAAGCTTCTTGGATTATTGCTGAACAAATTAAATTCACCCAGAACATTGACATTTGGCTAAACCATTCAACACCCGTCAGGATGGAAAATGGCAGCCACCCCAGCTGCTCCCCCAGGGTGAAAACCAGTAGACTAGCAAAAGCTCTGCATTTACTTCTACTGCACCTCCATAAATCACACCGAGGCAACCTATCCTGCCCTCTTGTCTCCCCATCACTGCCAAAACTAAGACTGCCCTGGCATCATTAAAAAATGTCATGGGGAAGGAGAGATACATCAAGTCCCCTGACCATGCACACTCTGTCTTCTCTCCTCACTAGTAGATACTAGACTGCCCTCTTACTGGTGGGTCCTGCTTATCACTCAGGGAATCCCCCTTGTTTGCACATACCTGTGTGAGTAATAGTTTAAGTTGTTTGTAGTCCCTGGCTTGGGTGTGATGTTTTGACATCTGATATCTTAAAAAGGTAGATCCTGTATGCTTAGGGCATCAGTATAAGAACTCAATAAAACTTGTTTTTCAGCCAAGTTAGTATAGGTTACTAAAAGAACTGCCTTAGTGAATTGAGCACAAGAATAGTCTTAAAATTGTGCTAGTAAATGAATGAGTAAGGATTTGGGTTTGTTTTCTCTAAAGAATAAAATATTTTCCTTAAAATCTTGATTATAGTCTTAAATTAATTAGCTCTTGATTCACACACATGCAAAAAGCACAAAAGAGGATCTGGGCCAGCCCTAATGGACTAATGGTGTCTCAGCTATTTAAGGCCTGAGTCCGCTTTAAATTCTCTGGTTCTGCCAGTTGGTACAAATGCAAAGAATGGGCAGCTGAAATCTTTTAGAACCAGACTTTTTTCACCTTTTCTGGGCCAGAGAACTGGTTTATTAGACAAAAGAACCTTAAACGTGGATTAGGAATGACTTATCCTCTTAACTTCAGGCACATGAACATCAGAAAAAGAGCTATTCTAATGGCATTAGGAATTCTGGTTGTGCTAATCCAGTTTATGAAATTTTAGATTGCTTATGGCTCATTCTCAGACAATGGGAAAATAGGTTTACTAATAGGAGAAAGTTGTTAACAATTGACTGAATGTCCACACATATCTTCATTCCTTTACTTATCACAGTGTATTACCTGTTTTTGTGTTTGTTTCCCTACTTGGCTTCTTGAGACAGTGCCCTTGTTTGTCATTGTATGGTAAAGTCCAGGACTTAGTGAGTAGTTACTAAATATTTTATGCTATTGTAAATGGTAGTTTTTTAAATTTGAATTTCTGCTTGTTAGGTGCCAGCATATGGAAATAAATTTAATTTTTGTAAATTGATCTTGTATCCTGCAGTCTTTCTAAACTCACTTATTTTAGCCACTTTTTAAGTAGATTCCATCATATTTTCTAATAGAAGATCATGTTGCTATAAATAAAGACAGTTTTACTTCTTCCTTTCCAATCTAGCTGCTTTTTTTTTTTTTAAGATTTTATTTATTCGTTTGAGACACAGAGATACAGAGAGAGAAAGCATGAGCAGGGGGAGAGACAGAGGGAGAAGCAGGCTCCTCGCTGAGCCAGGAGCCCGACGTGGGGCTCGATCCCATGACCCTGGGATCATGACCTGAGCCGAAGGCAGATGCTTAACCATCTGAGCCACCCAGGCGCCCTAATCTAGATGCTTTTTATTTCTTTTATTTTCTTGTCTTATTGCACTGGCCAGAACCTCCAGGAAAGTGTTGGATAGAAGTGGTGAGATAGGACATTCTTGTCTAGTTCCTGATCTTATATTGAGTCTTTCACCATAAAGTATGATATTACCTATAGATTTTTTCATAGATGTCCTTTATCAGGTTGAGTAAATTTTCTACTTAATGAGGTTTTTTTAATCAGGAATGGATGTTAGATTATGTCAAATGCTTTTTCTGTATTCATTAAGATTATCATGTGAATATTATTTATTAGTTTGTTAATATGGTGAATTATATTTATTTTTTTCAGAATATTAAAGCAACTTTGGATTTCTAGGATAACCCAGAAACATTTATTATCATTTTTATCAACTTTTAGATTCTATTTGAGTTTTTACATCTACATTCATGTAGGATATTGGTCTATACTGTATTTTTTCTTGTAATGCTTTTGTCTAGTTTATGATGGCTTTGAAAAATGAGTTGGAAATTATCAGTTCTTAACTTTTCTGTAAGACTTTGTACAGAATTACTATTATTTCTCCCTTCAGCGTTTGGTAGACTTCATCAGTGAAGCCATTTAAGCCGGGAGCTTTTGTTTTTTACAGGGTGTTAATGACAGATTCTGTTTCTTTAATAGAGATAGGAGTCTAGGTTATATATTTCATTTGAGATATCTATTTCATAAGATTTATTAATTTGTGTCTTTCAAAGAATTTATCCACTTCATCTAAGTTAGTGAATATACTGGTATAATGTTGTACATAATAATTCAATATATATTTTTTAATATCTATAGAATCTGTAGTTATGTTGCATCTCTCATTCCTGATATTGGTAATTGTACCTTTTTCCTTTTTTTTCACTGGTAAGTCTGGCTAGAGTTTTATCAATTTTATTGATCTTCTCAAAGAACCATCTTTTAAAACCAATTAATGTGTTTAAGTTTAAAACTGAATTTCTTGTCGGCTTATATAGTTTGGTCTTGTTTTTTTATCCAGTCTGACAGTATGTGCCTTTTAGTTGGGGTATATAGACTGTTCATATTTAATGTGACTATTGATGTGGTTAAATTTGAGCCTATCATCTTATTATTTGTTTTCTGTTCATTTCTTCTGTTCTTTGTCTCCCCTCCCCTTTTTTTACTGCCTTGTTTTGGATTAATCAATTAATACCATCTAGTATATTTTCATATCAGACAGTGTAGTTTTCATCTCTAGAATTTCTTTTTGGGTCTTTGTTGTATCTCCCATATCTCTACTTAAATTTTTGAATGTTTTAATATACCTCTCTGGTAATTAGAACATATGTGTCAATGTCAATTGGCTGATTTTTATCTTAATTATGGGTTATATTTTTCTGCTTTTTTGCATGCCTAGTAATTTTTTATTGGATACCAGGCATTTTAAATTTTACCTCATTGGTTGCTAGATTTATTTGTATTCCCTTAAATGGGCTTGTGCTTTGTTCTGGGACTCAGTGTTTTTGAAAACAGGTCCTTTTGAGTTTTGTTTTTAAGATTTCTTAGGTGGGATTGAAGCAGTGCTCAGTGTAAGGCCAGTTTTCCAATATGGTCCAAGTACTTTTCTGTGTGGAAACACTTTTCTGTGTCATCTACCAAATTCTCCATCACTCGTGAGATTTTCTAGTCTGCATGGTAGGAATAGATAGGTCCTATGCTCAGCTCTATGTGGATGACTAGCACTGTTACCTCTAATCCAGTCCGGCGATTCTCTTGGCTTTGGTTAATTTGCTTACATAAAAGCAGAATAAATATTTCAGCAGAGTACTTAAGGGGGACATGATGCAGAGCTTCAGAATTCTCTCTCTGTAGATTTCTCCCTCTATAGGACTCCTTCCTGTGAACTTTAAGTCAACTTATTCTCCCCAGATTCTCAGCTTCATCTCCTCAATTTAGAGAATCTTCTAGGTTCACTTTCGGGCATCACAGCACAGAAGCTTGCTTGCTTGCTTGCTTGCTTTCTTTCTTTCTTTCTTTCTTTCTTTCTTTCTTTCTTTCTTTCTTTCTTTCTTTCTCTTTCTTCCTTTCTTAAGATTTTATTTATTCATTTGTCAGAGAAAGAGAGAGCACAAGCAGGGGGAGCGGCAGGCAGAGGGAGAAGCAGGCTTCCCACCGAGCAAGGAGCCTGATGTGGGACTCGATTCCAGGACCCTGGGATCATGACCTGAGCCGAAGGCAGACACTTGACCGACTGAGCCACCCAGGCGCCTCACAGAAACCTTTCATAGCACTAAACTGGCTTACCTTGTTTAGTAATCATTGTTTTTTATTGGATGATGTCCAATATCTTGGACACTGTTATGTTAATTTTTTATTATTTCAGGCAAGAGGATAAATCTAGTCCTTAGTGCTTAATTTTGGTTGGGAGCTGAAGTTCACCAATTGATAAATATTTGTTTTGAAATAAATTTTGGGAACTGCTTGAACTTCATACAGAACAGCTTGGGAGGGCCTGTGTTGCATATCTTTGGAAATGGGGAAGTGAGATTATGGAATTTTATGACTGATGGCATTAGGTGTAATATGATGGTAATGGAGGTTGGATAATGCAGGAGGCAAGAAACTTAAAAAAGGCCACTGTTAAGACTTGTAAGATACAAATAGTGCCATACACTATCTATATGATGATGAATCAAAAGACAAAGTCCCTTTCTTCATCAAACATCTTTACAGTTTGCATGAGGACAAGTGTTTGATTGCCTAGTTTATTATTTTTTGCATTCATTGAGATGTTTTATTTCATTAGGATAGACAATATAACCCCAAGAATATACAATATATGGTATATATTACCTCACGGCTTTGTATTTCCCTGTTAAGCACCCATATTATATTATAATTGGCAATTTATTTATCTGTTTCTCTAACAGTCTGTCAGCTTCTCTATATCAAGATTAGGTTATTTTATTTACCCTTTTATCCCCATTGTCTAACACAATGCAGAGCATATAGCTGGTGTTAGTGAGTGAATAAATGAATGGAGAAATATGAGTGAATGAATGGTGTAAATTTTCTGTATTAGGGTTGACTGTCAAAGGAGTCATTTTGGATAAATGGATCTTTTAGTTACTTTTCGGTCACTACCCTGACACCTACCCATAAAAATAGTCAACACATTTATTATTAAGTGCAACTGAGGTTGGTATGTAATAATAATAGGGTTATGTGCTCAGTATACATTTTTTAAAATTTTACTACTAATCTCTATGACAACTTCAAGGTTTTTTTGTTTGTTTGTTTGCCTTTAAATTTAAACAAATGAACAGTAGTACTTCCTAAATTCAAGTGAGAAGCTAATTATATGTACCCTTGAGCAATATCCAGTATTTACTTCATAATATGGCAAAGGTAGCTCTATGATCTTCCAATGTGAAGCAGTAAATAAATAAATACATACATACATACATACATACATACATACATACATACATACATACATACATAAAATTTTAAGAAAGCAGCAGTTAATTGTGGACCATGTCTTGGGCAGCCGTAACCTTGTATGGGTCTCAAGGAGCAAGAGCAATACCTAGGAATGAATGACTGAAAAGATGAATGAACAACACCTCATCCTTCTCAAGGCTAATTCACTATGTAAAAGTGACTCTGGGAGCATAACTGCACAAAAGGAAAAGGTAAGCCCATTTAGCAAGGTAGTATCTATATCTGATGAGGATGCTATTATGATTTATGAAAGAGAATAGCCATGTTTAAAAAAACTGCCTGTTCAATAAAGTAGATATTTTATACCCAGATGGCCTTGGGCCACGGTAGAAAATGGGCAAGCAGATTGTTTTTTAGGGTATTTGTGCAATAGAATGCTTTAGCTTGGCCCAAACTATTCAAGCCATTATTCAATACGCTGAATTCCAATCAGGTTTGTAAAATAAGATGTCAGATTGAAAACCTCTGCCAGAATTAAGTTACTTCTCAGAAGGCCCTTCCATATAATCAGCAGAATAGTACAAGGGCATACAGGGGAAGAGAAGGAGAAAAGCCACGCGTAAAAGTAAACATGGTAAAGGTGTGCATAAGTTATGGAGCTTTAATGGTATTTTATAATTAAACATTTGGCCAAATATTAGATAAGACATCACATATAATTATGAAAAAGTGAAATATCAGAAAAGGATTCATTAAAGATACTCAAATCAGACTTGTTGAATTACTTATTTCCAAACTCTGCTAATCTTACATATTAAAAAAAAGGTTGAGGGGTAAAAATAACCAAATCAGCAGATACTAATAGCTTACCATGCAAGCTTTGACAGTTAGCTTACAATGCTGCTGATAATGGCACAAAAATGTACATTAGAGCTGTGAAATATTCCATGAAGCTGCTACAATGTCTTTTCCTGGCTTCAATCATAAATGCAGAAATTCACATTCAATCAGATTTGCTAGCTTTTTCTTCCCACTGTAAATCTCTCATAATCTTTTGTTTTTTTTAAGATTTTATTTATTTATTTGACAGAGACACGGCGAGAGAGGGAACACAAGCAGGGGGAGTGGGAGAGGGAGAAGCAGGCTTCCCGCTGAGCAGGGAGCCTGATGCGGGGCTCGATCCCAGGACCCTGGGATCATGACCTGAGCCAAAGGCAGATGCCTTCTGAGCCACCCAGGAGCCCCTCTCATAATCTTTCTTTAGCTAAGTTAATCATAACTGCCCAGTTGTATGCAGTTGTGGCAATTATTCAAAGAATCTTGTGATTCAAAATCACTTTGATTTTTAGTGTTCATACTTCTGAATAAATACTTTAAATTTTTTGTTTGAATCATCTCCTGTTTGGTTAAATTACTTTCTAATTTTTTTAATTTTTAATTTTTTTAAAAGACTTTATTTATTTATTTATTTGAGAGAGAGTGAGCAGGAGAGAAAGTGAGCCGGGGTTTGGAGCAGAGGGAAAGGGAGCCTGACATGGGGCTCAGTCCCAGGACCCTGGGATCATGACCTGAGCTGAAGGCAGAAGCTTAACTGACTGAGCCACCCAGGTGCCCCATTAAATTACTTTTTAAATATATTTTTGCATGAGGACACATTTCTGAGTGCCTAATGTGTTATTATTTATATTCATTAATTAGAGATGCTTATTTAATTAGGAATTTCTTTTAATAACCAATTTAGAAAGGCTCCAGTTGCACTGAAATTATATTTTAACTGTTATATTCAAAAGATCTATTTTAGATTATTATGGTTGTGGAACTCATAACTAGCAGATCATAGATTTGAAAGAATCAGTATAAAGTTCACATCTGAAATAAGGTAGAAGAAACAGGGGTGCGATCTCTTCTCTGAAGGGCATTAAATGAATTTCTCTACTTTGGAAGGGATGAAACTATTTAATCAGTCATTGGATCACCGGACCCTTTCAGAGGTTCTGGAAAGATAAGAGGTGAAGAGAAAAGGAAGTGAGTGACAAGGAGTTCCTTCTTCCTCCCAGACCCATATCCAAACTTGAATTAAGTTGGAAACATTAGCTGGCTTTACAGAAATAAATAGACTTGTTGGTCTTTATTGAATTAACCAATCAGATTAGTATAGTAAAACTACAATCAATTCAATAAACATTCAGTCATACCGATGACTTATCATATTTTATTTGACTAGATTAGTATAGACTTAGACTATTATTAGACTAGACTTAGAATCCAAGATTAGTATAAAGGAACTTAGAGACAATCTGGTACAAAACTCCCACTTTACATGTTAGGATATTAAATTTCAAAAAGATTATTTATCCAACCTATAAGTAAAAGCCCGAAGTCTCACTGCTTTTACTCTCAATTTAGTCAGAATTGAAATGGCCTTGGTATGGAATATAGCAACTACATTTGGGGTATGTTAAAGCATATTTGTTTTCATATTTATTAATCTTGATCTTTTCTTCCCATCAGAGAATGTTTACTTCCGACAGCCCATGTGTGGCCCATATGGATGCCATTTTAGCACTTTTCTATGTCACTTTTGATTATCAAGTGGTGGGGCTCCAGGCCTTGTCTCCCATTTGAGCTATACCCAATATGAATGTCCAGAATGAGTTCACAGGCAAAATTTACTTCTTACCATGGAAACCAATTTTCATGAACCCAGCTTTTAGGACTCAGTCAAGCCAATCAGAATTAGGCTATAATCATGCTAGATTCAAAGAGTCATGTTAGTTAAAATCATGCTACATGAGAGATAAGGTAGTGTTTGCCAAATCTCTTTAGAGAGAGATTCAGACTCATGAGGTCTGAGTTGATAGGCAAGGTTGAGAAACAATGCCTGGTATCAGGGGAAGAAAAGCTTAAAAGGCAAGATCAGAGGTAGATCAGAGACAGCAGACCTTGGTCTTGTTGGTTAGAGCATGCTTCAAAGTCGAGGTCATTTAGGGACATTATTGGCTCTGAGGAAAGGCTCAATGCTCTAGAATTACCTAGTTGGTGCTTCCTCTAGTATTGTCTAATTAATTCAAGTTTACTTCACTATGTCAGATTATAAGTCCCTATAGTTCCTGATGTTCCCTGAATCTGGCATCATTGTCACCTGATTCATATTGCTGGAATTAAAACAAAAATGGATTCCATAGGGATGGTGAAGAAAAGTTATACAGAGGAATTCTTTCCATTAAAGACGATTTAAAAATTTGCCTTTTAAAAATCATTGGCTGAGATTGTAGATAGTATCTCTATAACAATGGTGGGACAACTTCATTTTCTTGAGTGCTTTTACCCTCTGAATCTTCTGGAAAAGAAATGCCTTTTGTTGTGACAGGAACCTATGGAAAAGTGCTCATGCTTTCAGATGATCTGGAGAACTGTTCAATTCTGGCTTAATTCTCATCAACATCACATGACTCATCCTCTGAGATCTTTTTCTTTTTTCCTGGTGGAAAGGATCTCTTAAATTATTTTACCTCCTTGTGACTTTGTTTCCTCTTTTATTGTGCCAATGATAATTATACCTACCACAAAGAGTTCTTATGAGAATAAAACAAATTATTAACACGAAGTGCTCAGAATACTGCCTGGCAACAGGTGCTTAATAAATGTTAGCTTATTTTTACTGTCACTTCAGAAGGAGAGTAGTTATGATGCTGGGGTAAGACAGAAAAGAATCATTGGATCACATGGAAGACTGATGACAAATGGTGGCCCTTATCCATGCCCCATGCAATCTGTCTTTACAAGTTCTCCTATCAAGAAATGGAGTCTGTTTTCTCACTCCTTGAATATGGGCTGGACTGTGACTTCCTTAGAGTGACAGAATGCAGTAGGGGACTTTTGACTGCCATGAAGAAAGCCCAGTCTAGCCTGTTTAGAATGTTCGAGAGACCACATGAAATGAAGATGATTCGGCTCAGCTGAGGCTATTCCAGATCAGGTAAGACCAGAAAAACTGTCCTTCTGAGCCCAGCTGAGATTGCTGAACTGCAGAATTGTGAGCTAAATAAATAGTCATTGTGTTAAAATTTTACATTTCGGACATGGTTGATAAAGGGGTAGAGGGCTTTTGGGAAGAAACGCAAGTTGTTGGAAGATGACCAGAAAATGTATGGTAAACAAGAGTTTAATAAGGTTTGACAGGGTTTGTTAACCAGATTTGTCAGTGCCTTCTCTATTGGTGTGTTGCTGAGTTCTCCTCTTCCTGGCATAGGAAAGGGAGACATCTTTACAAATGGAAATTTCCTTCATAAATGAGAATTTCTTTTACAAAAGGGAGACGTGTGCCCTGATTTTAGAACTTTTTCTGGGTGTTCTGGTTCTCAGTAGCCTTTAGCTCAAAATAACCCATATGCCAAAGAGGCATATTTTGGGGTGGTGTATTCTGATACTATTTAAGATATAGAAGAAAAAAAAACCCCAAAGCTCCTGGTCTTAAGGAGTTATATTAATTTCTTATTATTACCACACACTTAGTGAGTAAAGCAACACAAATTTATTATCTTATGGTTCTAGAGGTCAGAAGTCTAAATTGGTTATACAGGGTCACTTTCCTTCTGGAGCCTCTAGGAGAGAATCTGTTTCCTTAACTTTTCCAGCTTCTAGAGGCTGCCTATATTCTTCGACTTGTGGCCCCTTCCTGTCTTAAAGCCAGCTGCACAGCATCTTCTCTTCTCTGCTTTTTGCTTCCATCTTTACATCTCTTTGTTTCTGATACTCCTCCTGTCTTTCTTTTCTAAGGACCCTTGTGATTATATTGGGTCTACCCAGATAATCCAGGATAATTGCTATGACTCAAGATCTTAATTTTAATCACATATGCAAAGTTTTTTTTTTAAAGTTATATGAGGTATATAATCACAGGTTTTTGGCATTAGGACATGAACTTACTTGGGGGCCTGTTATTCAACTGGACACAAGGAGGTTGCATTTTAGTAAAGTTCATCTTTATAGGATAAAGCCCATGTTTTTGAATATGAGTCAGATAAATTTTTATGATGTTCTTTCTTCCCGGCTCTATCTCCAGTAACTCTCTGCCTCAGACACATAGTTCAGCCATCTTGCTGCTATTACTTCTCCTTAACAGAACAAATCTGTTATTTCTCATCCCTGTGATTTGCCCCTTTCTATAAGGCCCTACTTCCACATAACCCTTCTCAACATCCCAGCACCCTTTGCCTGGAAAAACACTCAACGAGGGACATCACCTTATCTGAGAAATGGTGTCCCTCCAGTTGACTCCCAAATGACCCTTTGCCTGCTTCCACCACTGACTTTGTTACACTCTATTAGAGCTATCTGTTTGTGTGTTGGTTGCCTTGTTCCATTACTCAAAAGCTCCCCAAGAGTGGGGAGTGTGTCATTCATTTTTCTAGCCTCAATACTTAGCATAGTACCTGGCACACTATAAGAGCTTAAGAATTGTCAAATGAATAAGTGAGTATCATTGAAATTATTTATCTATTACTAATTATATGAGGAAGAAAGGAGGGAAAAGTTGAAGGAGTTTTTTTTTTTTTTTATCTTGAATTGTTAAGGAAGTTTGGTAAAGAGCATATTTCTTGCAGAGCCTGGAGAAGGCACAGCAAATGGGAAAGATGAGATGAGATATACATGACTCACAGGCAGTGATGATAACAAGAGCCAGAGGCACTGAAGAAGCTTCAGGGCTGCTCCTCTCGGTTGGGGTGTTTTTGATGTGTGCCTGCTTTGATCCCTGCTGTGTAGCTATGGCCCAGGATGTTCTGGAATGGAAAAAAAAAAAACAACAACAAACCAAAACACACTTACTGTTTCCTGTTCCCAAGATCCAGGGTGTGTTACAGAAGAAGCACATGGTGAGGGGGTTGGTGACAAAAGAAAATCATTTCCCAAAGGTAAATGGTCTCTCCAACATGGCTGAGAGCTGAAGCAAAAGAAAAGAGGATGCACAGAGAGGACATTACCGTGTGCAGGAGAAAAGCAGAATGCAACATAAAAGCAGAGACAAGATAAAAGCGTGAGGTTAGCAAAGCTGTGCTAGTAATGGCTGCAAGGGCATAACAAACGGTACATGGAAGGATTTTGTCAGCCTCTTGGACAACCCGTGGTGCACAGATAGTGCCGTCTCAAGTGCCCTTGTGCTCAGGACAGGACAACACAGTTGACAGATCAGGACTGGGGGAAGAAAGACACACAGAAACACACGGCTACCCCTCCTTGTACGGGAGGCCATGTGGGACTCCCATTGTGAGTGTATTTTTAGAAGCATAAATTTTGTCATGGATTATGTCCAAGTTAAATCATTCTTATTAAACTTATCTGAGATGTGGATTCAGTTATTCTCAAAAACTCCTTTCTGAAATAGAGCTTCCTTTTTAGAAATTTGCTAACTGTATACAATAGTCAGATCCTATTGACCATCTCAGACTAGCCTATTAGAAATGTACTGCTACTTTAATCTTCCCAGCTTGGTAGAGAGAGAGGAGAATATGAATTTTTAAAAGGAGGGAGTATGTGAAACAAGCTTTGGGGAGTTGTTGGAAAATCAAGCACTATCGTGCTACACATATTAAACAGTTTAAGAGGCAAACGGCTGGGGCTGTACCTAAGCAAATATCTGATGGGACTTGCTTCAAAAAAGAAGATTTTTCTAGAATATAATGTTTTTTAGAGCTAATTGTCTCAGTCCCCATATCCTGGTATTTGATGGGATACATAAGCTGAGGTCAAAGTCACTGTAGTTCTACAAAGGGCTAAATCGGGTGATTTATCACACTAGGAAGCAGAGATCTTGTCTGTTTTACTCCCACTAGAAAAGTTCCTGCACATTGTGGACACTCAAAAAATGGTTGATAGAATGAACACAAGTGGAGAGAAGATGAAGCACTGAATCTATGAAACTTGTGTTTGTGAATGGGGTTAACAACTGGGATGAAACATGATTGCCCAAAGACCTGTGAGCCTTTAAGGCTTGGGCCTCTGCGATTTGGTCCTAGGAGAAAGCTAACAATATTCATGGCTATATTTTAATTGCAGGTGCATTGTGTACCACATTATGAGCTAGACATTTTAGACATATTGTTTTCAATCATCAGAATAACTCCCCAAGGTACATGGTATCATCCCTGTTTTACACATGGGGTATGAAGACAATAGTCCTTAGATTTTTTTTTTTATTTGTTTGTTTTACTTTTAAGGGAAAGGGAACTACAGTTCATTGGGGCACATTGTATGCACATTCTATATGAGACGCTTTGTACATATAATCTCATTTGAGCTCTCAAAGATGTCAAGAAGGAAATACTATTCTCATTTTATAAATAAGGAAATTTCATGTCAGAGAGATTAAAATTTTGGTAAACAATGGAGCTGGTAAGTAATGGAGCCACAATTAGAACCCAGTCCTCTATGATCCCAATATTTATGCTCATTCAGTATACATTCTAGGTCTATATATTATGTTTAGTATTTTAAATATGAATACGACAATTGATATTAGCTCAGTGGTTTAAAAAATCCCTAACAGGGATCTGTACCTGTAAATTTATGCTTCTTAAAATTGTGCTTACTATCACTTTGTATTTGACATTATAAAGCCATAAATATTCATAGAGTCAAATCCCTTTTGAGAGCCCAAGACTAGTAAGAGCTGCATCAGAGGAGACCTGCAGATGGCACTGCTGCCCATGTCACCAAAAGCAAACTTCCTAATAGTTTAAGTAAACAAAAGAAAAGATAGTCATTTTAGGAATTAGCCAACGGTGAATCCAAAAGTTCAATTCAGTCAACATTTGGGTGATTTGTAAATTGTGTAATTCCTTCCAATTTATGGTTTGACATTGGAATTTAATGAACAATGAGTATAATGCTCGATAATGTTCTAGCCTAGCAATAGGTGGAATACAAGTCTTTGTGGAGGGGACACAAGAATATCAACGAAGCTAGGGAAGAGAAAGAAATTTGGATTCTGCCTGAGCATAAGGTGCTGCCTGACAAATCAGGTCACTGAAGAATCATGAGATTGAGACTGCTAAAATCTAAAGATGGATGCAATCTTTAGAATTTCCAAGTAAACTGGAAGCTGATGAAAACCCACAAATACAAAAGTCTGAGACGTTGTACATAATGAACAAGAATGGCAGGTCTTTACCATTGTATTTTTAGCTTCACCATGAATTTTTAGGAAAAATTATTGTCAGTCTTTAATCCTAACCTAATCCAATCATGTAAGTTTTAGAAGACAAAGAGAGCTACTTTCTCTTGAGTCATTAAGAGACATAAAGTTCTGGAGAAGGAACTCCAAGATTTTCATAGGGTTGATTCTGGTTGATAAGATTATGGGTGATTTAAAATTTTATTTCCAAATCATCTACAATATACAGGCATTACTTTTTAATAAGAGAAATTAAAATTAGTAAATACTAAAGTAAAAAATAACTGAAAACTGATTTTCACCACCTCTCTTTTGTCCCTCTTTCTCTCTTACTAACACAAATCCTCCACACTGCCTGCTAGGGGTGCTAGGGACCCTCTGTGGTGAATGTGAGGTGTTCCACACAGACCTCCATTCAGTGCTATGTCATGAATTCTCCCAGCTGCCAGGAATATTGGCTGCAGTCCTCTTTAGGAATTGTGTGCTTGGCAGAAGGGAGTTGTCTTACCCAAGGTTACACCTCCTCATCAGAAACAACCCATATTCAGTGACTGGTTTACATAAAGGTACAAAGGCCCAGGGCTTTCTCTCAGTTTGAGAGAATTCTGAAGAGCCATCCCACCTTCAGAACCCCTCATGGGATCAGCTGCACTGCAGTTCAACTTTTTCTTTTGCCCCATCCCAACTCCATCACTTTCTTACAAGCGTTCCTGAGTGTACTTCCCAATAACCTCCTATGCAAATATTTGTCTCAAAATATGGGGATCATGACCTAAAACAGAACTAAGAGTAGTCCAGGAAGGTGACTAAAATAGAATTTTGGAGCTGGATCAGCCAAAGGCTGTCTCATAATGAGGGGACTGTCACTGGTGGCTGGTGAGGTACTGATAGTCCCTGCCCAAAGTTTCATTGGTGCTGAACTGCCACCAACTCCCGGTCAATATAGCAGATCTAAGACAATATCATGTAATTGTTCTCTGGGATTGAAGATTTTTACAAGAAGTCTACTGTCACTTTTATTTTTCTGTAGAAAGTGTGTTTTTCTTTGGATGCTTTTAAGGTTTCTCTATCAATAGTTTTTAGCAACCTGATTATATGTGTCTTGGTGTAGTTTTGTTTCTTTTGCTGGGGGTTATGTGAGCTTCTGTGGGTTTATGGTCTTCATCACATTTAGAAAAAAATGCAGCCATTATTTTTGGCCAGTAATTTTTATGTCCTTCCTTTTTCTTCTCTCATTCCTGGGTTCCTATTTTTTTTTTTTTTTTTTTAAGGTTTATTTGGGAGAGAGTGCGCATGTGAGTGCATGGAAGTGGGGGGAGGGGCAGAAGAAGAGAGTCCTCAGACAGACTCCCTGCTGAGTGGGAACCCATCGTGGGGCTGGATCCCTCAACTGATCCATGAGATCATGACCTGAGCCAAAACCAAGAGTTGGACGCTTAACCGATGAGCCACCCAGGTGCCCACCTAGGCTCCTTTTATACACACTACTTAATTTCATACTTTCACACAGCTCACTGAGGCAAAGTTTTGTTTCCTCTTTATTTTGGGTAGTGTCTATGGCTTTCTCAAGTTTACAGATCTTTTCTTCTGTGTCTAATTTGCTCTTAATTTCATTACATAGATTTTTCATTTGGGGTATTGTATTTTTAATCTTTACAACTTCTATTTGGATCTGTTTTTATATCATCCATTCTATCACTATATTCCCTATTTCCTTCATATCCTACAATATACTTATAATTATGTTAAAGTGTTGGTTAATTCCATTATCTCTGTCATTCCTGCATATGTTTCTATTGACTGACTTTTCCCCCTGGTTATGGGTAATATATTTTCTGTTTCTTTGCATGTATGGTATTATTTCTTTTCTTCTTATTACTTTTCTATTGAAGTATATTGGCAAACAACATACTAGCTTCAGGTGTACAACACGATTCAATATAGTATTTATTATGAAATGATCACACAATATGTCATATCTAGTAATTTATTATCAGATGCTAGACATTGTAGTTTTTACATTGTTGAATGGTTTCACTGTATTTTTAAAAGTACGGAAGTTTTTGAACAGTGCAGGTCCATGACACAGGAGTCTGTAAACTTTGGAGATTTGAAACTCTCTTCCTTCTGTTCTTTTCTGGACATAATGATGAGATGGAGAAATTCACCCCAAAAGAAAGAACAGGAGGCAGTACTCACTGCCAGGGATTTAATCAATAGGGATATAAGTAAGATGTATGAAATAGAATTTAAAACAATGATTATAAAGCTACTAGCTGGGCTTGAAAACAGCATAGAAGACACTAGAGAATTCCTTTCTGTAGGAATAAAAGAACTAAAATCTATTCAGGCTGAAATTAAAAATGCTGTTACAGGATTTCCTTCTTCATCGGTGCCCACAATTCTTGGTCATGCTGCTTCTAAGAATGAATAGATAGACCAGACAGAGTGGTGGGCAGCAAAGCAAGACTTATTAAGTGGTGGCAAAGTTTATTGAATGGTAGAGTACACAGCTCCCAAAGAGGGAGAGGACCTGAGAGGGTTGCCACTGAAGTTTCTAAGTCTAGGGGTTTTCATGGGCTTGTTGGTGGACTGTTTTAATCTAATTAACCTCCATGAGCCTGTCATCCAATCAGGTTTTTGTCATCTATCTATCACATGGGAAAGGGTGGAGGGCTAATTCCAGGGTGGTATAAAATCTTTTTAAGCGTGGTTTGCCCTTAGGGTGAGGGCCTGTTGTCCCTCTCTGCTTTTCTTCCAACTATGCTTCATCAATGCTATTACCAGGATGTAGTCACAAATGGAGGCTCTCACAGCTAGGACAAATGAGGCAGAAGAGAGAGTCAGTGATGTAGAAGACAAAATGATGGAAAATAAGGAAGCTGAGAAGAAGAGAGAAAGACAACCAGTAGATCACTAAGGGTGAGTTTGAGAACTCAGTGATTCCATAAAGCAATATAATATAGGGATAATTGGGGCCCCAGAAAATGAAGAGAGAGAGAGGGGGAGAAGGTTTATTTGAACAAATTATTGCTGAGAACTTTCTTAATCTGGGGAAGGAAACAGGCATTCAAGTCCATGAGGCACAGGGAACCACCCCCTTAAAATCAATAAAAATAGGTCAACACCTTGACATATAATAGTGAAGCTTGCAAATTTCAGAGATAAACAGAAAATCCTGAAAGCAGCTTGGGACAAGAGGTCCTTAACCTACAAGGGTAGACCAGAAAGGAACAGACAAAATCTACAGGAACAGTGACATTACAGGTAATACAATGGCACTAAATTCATATCTTTCAATAATTCCTCCAAATGTAACTGGGCTAAATGCTACAATCAAAAGACACAGGGCATCAGATTGGATAAAAAACAAGACCCATTGATATGCTGTCTACAAGACACTCATTTCAGACCCACCACAGCTCCAGATAGAAAGTGAAGGGGTGGAGAACAATTCATCATGCTAATGGACATCAAAAGAAAGCTGGGATAGCCATCCTTATATCAGACAAATTAGATTTTAAACCAAACACTGATAAGAGATGAATAAGGACACTATATCAGAATAAAAGAATCTATCCAACAAGAAGATCTAATAATTGTAAATATTTATGCCCCTAACTTGGGAGCAGTCAAATATATAAAGCAATTGATAACAAAGTTAAAGAAACTCATTACAATAATAGTGGGAGACTTTAACATCTCACTCATAGCAATGGACAAATCATACAAGCAGAAGATCAGCAAGGATACAAGAGCTTTGAATGACTCACTGGACGAGATGGACATCACAAATATATTCAGAACATTTCATCCTAAAGTAGCAGAATACACATTCTTCTCAAGTGCACATGGAACATTCTCCAGAATAGATCATATACTGGGTCACAAATCAAGTCTCAATGAATATAAAAAGACCAAGAATATACCATGCATATTTTCAGACCACAATGCTTTTAAAACTTGAAGTCAACCACAAGAAAAAATTCGAAGGACCACAAGTACAAGGAGGTTAAAAAGCATCCTACTAAAAAATGAATGGGTCAACTGTGAAATTAAAGAAAAATGTAAAAAAATACATGGAAGCAAATAAAAAAACATGACAGTTCAGAACCTTTGGGATGCAGCAAAGGCAGCCCCCAAGAGGGAGTTATATACCAGTACAGGCCTTCCTCAAGAAACAAGAAAAGTCTCAAATACACAAACTAGCCTTATACTGGAAAGGAGCTGGAAAAAGAAAGAAAATAAAACCTAAAGCTAGCAGGAGAAGAGAAATAATAAAGATTAGAGTGGAAATCGATGATATAGAAATAATAATAATAAAAAAACCAGAAGCACAGATCAACGAAACCAGGAGGTGTTTCTTTGAAAGAATTAATAAGATCAATGAACCCGTAGCCAAACTATCAAAAAGCAAAGAGAAAGGACCCGAATAAATAAAATCATAAATGAGAGAGGAGAGATCACAAACAACACTGAAGAAATACAAACAATTACAAGAGAATATTATGAGCAATTATATGACAACAAATTAGGTAATCTGGAAGAAATGGATGCATTCCTAGAAACATATAAACTACCAAAACTGAAAAAAGAAGAAATAGAAAACCCAAACAGACCCATAACCAGCAAAGAAATTGAAGCAGTAATCAAAAATCTCCCAACAAACAAGAGTCCAGGGCCTGGTGGCCTCCCAGAGGAATTCTACCAAATATTTAAAGAAGAATTAATACCTATTCTTCTAAAACTGTTTCAAAAAATAGAAATGGAAGGAAACCTTCCAAACTCTACGAGGCCAGCTTTATCTCGATCCCCAAAACAAAGACCCCACTAAGGGAATTACAGACCAATATCCCTGAATAACATGGATGCAAAAATTCTCACCAAGATAATAGTTAATAGGATCCACAGTACAGTAAAAGGATTATTCACCACAACTAAGTGGGATTTATTCATGGGCAGCAAGGGTGGTTAAACATCTGCAAATCCATCAATGTGATACACTACATTAATAAAGGACAAGAACCATATGATCCTCTCAATTGATACAGAAAAAGCATTTGACAAAATACAGCATCCTTTCTTGATAAAAACTCTTCACAGTGTAGGGATGGAGGGAACATACCTCAATATCATAAAAGCTATATATGAAGAACCCTATGAGCTTTTCTCCTAAGGTCAGGAACATGACAGGGATGCCCACTCTCACCACTGTTGTTCAACATAGTACTGGAAGTCCTATCCTCAGCAATTAGACAACAAAAAGTAATAAAAGGCATCCAAATTGGCAAAGAAGTCAAACTATCACTCTTCTCAGATGGCATGATACTCTGTAGAAAACCCAAACGATCCCACCAAAAAATTGCTAGAACTGATACAGGAATTCAGCAAGTATAAAATCAATGCACAGAAGTCAGTTGAATTTCTATACACTAACAATGAGGCAGAAGAAAGAAAATTCAAGGAATCGATCCCATTTACAATTGCACGCAAAAATAAGATACCTTGGAATAAACCTAACCAAAGAGGTAAAAGATCTGTACTCAAAAAACTAAGAACACATATGAAAGAAATTGAGGAAGACACAAAGAAATGGAAAAACATTCCATGACCATGGATTGGAAGAACAAATATTGTTAAAATGTCTATGCGACCCAAAGCAATCTACACATTCATTGCAATCCCCACCAAAACACCATCGGCATTTTTCACAGAACTGGAACAAACAGTCCTAAAATTTGTTTGGAACCAGAAAAGACCCCAAATAGCCAGAAGAATGTTGAAAAAGAAAACCAAAGCTGGAGGCATCACAATTCGGGACTTCAAGCTGTATTACAAAGCTGTAATCATCAAGACAGTAGGTACTGGCACAAAAACAGACACATAGATCAATGGAACAGAATAGAGAGCAGAAATGGACCCTCAACTCTATGGTCAACTGATCTTCGACAAAGCAGGAAAGACTATCCAATGGTATTGGAAAAACTGGACAGCCCCATGTAGAAGAATGAAACTTGACCACTTTCTTATATCATACACAAAAATAAACTCAAAATGGATGAAAGACCTAACTGTGAGACAAGAATCCATCAAAATTCTAGAGGATAACACAGGCGGGAACCTCTATGACCTTGGCCGCAGCAACTTCTTGCTAGGCATGTCTCCAAAGGCAAGAGAAACAAAAGCAAAAATGAACTATTGACACCTCCTCATGATAAAACAAAGTTTTTGCACAGCAAAGGAAACAGTCAACAAAACTAAAAGGCAACCTGTGGAATGGGAGAAGATATTTGCAAATGTCTTATCAGATAAAGGGCTAGTATCCAAAATCTACAAAGAACTTATCAAACTCAACCCCCAAAGAACAAATAATCCAGTCAAGAAATGGGCAGAAGACATGAACAGACATTTCTCCAAAGACATCCAAATGGCCAACAGACACATGAAAAAATGCCCAACATCACTTGGCATCAGGGAACCCCAAATCAAAACCTCAGTGAGATACCACCTTACACCAGTCAAAATGGCTAAAATGAACAACTCAGGGAACAACAGATGTTGGAGAAGATTTGGAGGAATCTTGCCCTCCTACACTGTTGGTGGGAATGCATACCTGGTGCAGCCACTCTGGAAAACAGTATGGAAGTTCCTCAAAAAGTCAAAAATAGAACTACACTATGACCCAGCAATTGTACCCTTAGGTATTTATCCAAAGGATATGAACATAGTGATTTGAAGGGGCACATGCACCCCGATGTTTATTCATTTTTAACTTATTTTTATTTATTTGTCAGAGCAGGAGAAAGAGAGCGAGAGAACACAAGAAGGTGAAGCAGCAGGCAGAGGGAGAAGCAGGCTCCCCACTGAGCAAGGAGGCTGATGTGGGACTCGATTCCAGGACCCTGGGATCATGACCTGAGCTGAAGGCAGATGCTTAACCAACTGAGCCACCCAGGGGTCCCTCACCCCAATGTTTAAAGCAACAATGTCTATAATAGCCAAACTATGGAAAGAGCCCAGATGTCCTTCAATAGATGAATGGATAAAGAAGATGTGGTATGTATGTATATATATATATATATATATATATATATATATATATATATATATACATATATATATATATACATATATATACATATATATATATATATACATACGCACACACAATGGAATACTACTCAGCCATCAAAAAGAAGGAAATCTTGCCATTTGCAATGACAGGGATAGAACTAGAGAGTACTATGCTAAGCAAAATAAGTCAGTCAGCAAAAGACAAATGCCATGATTTCACTCATATGTGTAATTTAGAAAACAAAAGAGATGAACAGAGGGAAAGGGAAGGAAAAATAAGATGTAAATTGAGAAGGAGGCAAACCATGACACTGAACTCTAGGAAACAAACAGGGTTGCTGGAGGGGAGGTGGGGGGGGAGGGGTCATTGGGTGATGGGCATTATGGAGGGCACTTGATGGAATGAGCACTGGTTGATATATGCAACTGATGAATCACTAAATTCTACCTTTGAAACTAATAAAAAAATTTAAAAAACCTAAAAAAAATAAATATGGAACTTTGTTCTAGCACACAGGGTTACTTGATCAATTTGAACATTTTGAGGTGTTTTTAAGATTTATTAAGGTGAATCCAGAGCAGTTTTAATTTAGGCCTAATTTGGCCCCACTAGTAAGCACAACTCTTCTGAAGATGCTACCGAATGCCCCATGTATTAAAAGCTCTGTTCTTGGTGGTGGTAACATAAACTGTTCCCAACTCAGTGAGGTCCAGGGATTGTTTGGTTTACTGCTTTCCAGTTATTCTTTTATTATTATTTTTTTAATATTTATTTACTTATTTGTAAGAGAGAGAAAGAGCATGAGTAGGAAAGGCAGAGAGACTCTCAAGCAGACTCCTTGCCGAGCATGGAGACTGACATGGGGTCAATCTCAAAACACTGAGCTCAAGACCTGAGACGAAACCAGGAGTCGGAAGCTTAACTGACTGTGCACCCAGCTGCCCCTCCAGTTATTCCTTTGTTGGCCATTTTGGATAGTGCTCAACTGACTTCCTTCGCCCTTCCAATTATTACTCAACAGATCCTTTAGACTCCTCTACAGACCTTTCAAGCTTTTTGTTGTTGTTCTGCAGCTTCCTCAGTCATCCTGAACTCTCTTCTAGTTACTAAATGTAGTGAGACGCTGGGTTTTATTTTGGTTTTCCCTCCCTTCACTGCAGCCTGGCACCTGTCTCCAGGTGGTAACCTAGGGGCAGTCATAAGGTTCACCACCTTTGTTTTCCTTTTCTCAGGTATCATAGTCCCATATTACCTACAGTGCAATGTCTAAAAATAGCTATTTTATATATTTTGATTTTTTAGTTGCTTATGGAAGAAAGGACAATTCAGAGATCAACTAGTATATGTGAATCTACACTTTGATACAGCAATTTTTTTTCAAAAATTGTTTTTATAATGAGAAAAAATCATTACTTTCACTTGTCTTATAAATTCTACGTTTCCTCAATGTACATCCTGACGTTTTCAGGAGGTAATAGGTAATCTGTACATTTCCCCCCCTAGTTCTTAGAAGATAAGATTCTGAGTTAATAAAAAAGCAAAGTAATAAAAGATTCTTAGTTGCTATACTTGATTGTATTCAGAACTGTTAAGTTTATTCTAGTGAAATTGACTTTATTTCTTTTGATTTAGAGTTTAATATCAAAACTAGCTATCCTTAATTTTCTGTCCTTAAAAGGCTTCAATGCCCTGCCCTCCCCCACCCCCCCACTCTCTCTCTCTATCTTTAGAATCAAAAGGTGGTATATCTGCTGGAGAGGTACACAGATTGCTAGGATATAAAATTCCAAACTATCTTTAATTCCACTAAATATGAGGTCAAAATTATTACCACTGATAGAATGGAAACATACTGTGAAATGTGAAGGCAGAGATTTGGTAGGAAAGGAGTTTTAATTAGCAGAGATATTGTTAAGCTCAATAAAAGGAAAGAGGAAAGGACTGAGAAATTGAACATGGGGTTGGCTCAGTTCAAGATTTAAATATATTGCCTCTTTTGATTACCAAAACAACTTGGTTAGGTGCATGTTATTATTCATATTTTATAGATGAAGAAACTCAGAGTTTAAGTTTCCCAAGGACAGAATGTAGTCAGTAGGAAATGCCACATACTTTTCACTTCTGAATGTTACATAACTGGACAATATGTGGGGAGAGTGTTTCATTATAACACAACCTTTAGCAGAAGCTATAGGGGATGGTTGGTGACAAGAACTACAGTTCATAAAACAACCAGCTATCATTTGATTTGGTGTAACTTGTGTACCATCCTCCCTATCCTGCTTTACCCTTAGCAGTTGACTGTATTTCCTAAGAAACTAAAAGCAATTAGAAGAGAATTTCTATAAAGCCATCAACATCAAATCAACCAATCAACCTATTTATATTTGAACTTAAATATGCTGCCTTTTTCCCCCTACATGGAAAGTATGGAATCTGTCTATGCTCTAGCTGAAGGCTAAGCTCTCTACTGTGTACCGCAGCCCATGTTTTCATATACTCAAGAATAGTGCTTCTGAAGATACTCACGTTTTCCTTCCTCATCACATTTTCCCTTCATACTAGTTTAAAATTTTTCAACCAGTGTGTACAGTCAGAACTTTTATCTCATAACTAAGCAGCAGTTTAATAAGACTCAATATTGTTCACAATTTTGTTTGGTTAATGTCTGCTTAAAGAAACTGAGAGGATACAGGACTGTTTTTGCTAAGATCTCTTCTAGTGCTATAATTCGAGGTAATTCTAATAATAATTGTTAATATTTAGAGTTCTGTTTCTAGACTAGACACTGTGCTAAACACTTACATGCATTATCCTATTTAATTCTCACAACAATCCTAAAAGAGAGGTACTATTATAATCTTTATCGTATAGATAAGGAAAGTAGAACTTAGAACAGTTAAGTAATTTGTCTGAGGTTACATAATAAATATAGCACAGTAAAATTCAAACCTGACTTCACAATTCATGTTATTAAATTGTTACACCAATTTTGTAACCTCAATTGCATGCACACTACTGCAGATGTAAAGTTACTATGTCTTTATAACATTTATATATTTATTATCAATAAATTAGATACAAAACAAAATTAAATTGTTATAAAACCCACAATAATTTTTATCTCAATATGCAACAGAATTCACATTACACATCTTTTCTTTAAAAAGATTTATTTATTTGAGAGAGGATAGTGCAAGCGAGGGGAGGGGCAGAGGGCGAGGAGGAGAGATAATATCAAGCAGGCCTCACACCCAGTGCAGAGCCTGAAGTGGCACTACATCTCACAACCCTGAGATCATGACCTGAGCCAAAATCAAGAATTGGATATTTGACTGAGACATCCAGGGGCCCCTATTACACATCTTTAAAGAGGAAAAGTTTTAGCATACAGGCACCTTGGAAAAAGATCTAATTTAGTCCTATAATTTTAGAGCTAAGGGCAAAAAATAGTTATCATTTTCTGTCCAGGTTTTTAATAAAAAATAGTAATGTCAAATGAAACATTGTCATTTTATAGTACATTACATCGAGAAATCAAGTTATTGAATAATAAGTTTCTATTACATCTCAGCCATCACGTATATATCTTTACACATAGAGAATGGATATTAAGCAATCTTGGAGTAAAATATGGAAGAAAAACTGCTTCAAGTTTGTACTTAGTAAAGCAGAAATATGAATAACTCTGTATTAAGATAAGAAGCATTTATAATTTGCATTTTCTCCCAATGAAATAATAAAGCCAGTGTGCACCAGCTTGGCATTTACTTAAATGCTTATAAAAAGTTTAGGGACTGATTCTTAAAGTTGGCTGAATATTGGAATTGCCTCAAGAGTTTGAAAAATACTGATGCCTATGATATAAGGTAGGGCCTGAGCATGTATTGTTTTAAAACTTTTGGTGATTCTAATATGCAACAGTTTGAAAAACACTAGCTTAGAGAACTGTTAACATAACTAAGGAGGTCAGTCTTCAGCTGAAGGCCTTCCCATGACTTGATTTCAGGGGATATATTGTTATTTTAAGTATCTGATAGGTGTATCTACCTTGACTACAAAATAAATAAAGGAAGAGATTTTCTATTTTATTCATCATTGTCTCTTCATATCTGGAATAATAAAAGGCACATAGTAGTTGCTAAATAAATATTTTGAATGAACACATGATTGCCTTATACTTCTTTTACACCACTATCTTCTAGTAGATACATGAACATAAGAATGCAAAAGATATTTATTGAAAAATGAATGATTGAAGCAGTTGAGATAAATGTTTAAAGCAAACTGAAGACTTACATGTGCATATTTAAAAAACACATACATATATAAATAGATCAAAAGTAGAAAAAGAATATACAAAAGAGTGCAACATTTAGCATAGAGAATTCACTGAGTTTTCCAATATTCTTCACATTCTTATACTTAGAAACAAGGGTACCCCTAATCAACTAGTACTTTAGCTAATATTCATAAGCCCATGTACAGATAAAGTTAATTTCTTTTAAAAACTGAATTACAGCTTAATCTTGATAAACATGTCAGTTTTCAAAATTCAAGTAAGTAAAATTTTAGCACGCACCATAATAGCTTTTATAGGTGTATTAAAAAATAAAAAAAGATTGTTACTGGTTAAAGTATCTGGTACCACTTTTGTTATTTGCTCTCAGTTGAAACCTATTAGTTTCTTAGCAGTCTTACACTGATAAAAAATTACTTTGGTACCTCTTTACATATGTGTTTTATTTAGAAAAACGTTACTAATAAATAGACTTCTTTTTTAGAAGCTAGATTCTTAGATATGGCTTCATTTACCAAAGTTCCACAAGTATTACATTGTAATTTTTAAATCAGTTAGTATCTTAGACTACGAAACTTTGGTTTTTTTAAAATTAGCATTGGTTGTTTGATTGTAGGTTTGTCACCAAAAAGTACTGCTTCGCTCTCCGTGGTTGGAAATCTTTTCTGATATATCAAGGGATATTCCTTCTGAAACTTAAAAACGAGGTGAGAAATTAGAGGGTATTTTACATTTATTATCCTAGCTGAAGCCAGTGTTCAACATTTTATAAGAATTCAGGGCCTTTCTCCAACATGTATTTCAGAAGTGAGTATACTTTCAATTTATCCTTGCCTTTCCCTTTGCTTTCTCATATATGAAAGGTATAATGTAAGATTTCTTAGATCCAAGTTAGCATTAATATTCTAGGATTCTCTTCTGATGCATTCTCCTCCTAAATTCCAGATCTTCTTCCTTTCCATTTGTAACACCTATGAAGGTCATAATGATCAAATATTTCATATTTGAGTATCTCAGACCTGGAATTAAACTTGCCAGAATCATGTTGCTACTGGATTTTGATGGAGATAAAAATTCTAAATGGTAAAAATGAGTCACTAAAAGTTATGTATTATAATCAAAATATTTTAATTGCTTTCCCAGGCTAATCGAAACTATAATTATAAGAAGTAAAGAAAGAGTATTTTTTATTATTATTATTTAAATTTCAGGATAAAGAGTAAAGCCAGGCATGTAGGCTATATAAATAGCCTATATAGTATCTAAAATCCAAAATATTAAAATGAGAAATTAGATTCTAAATGTTATTAAATAACAATCAGCAACAGCATATTGAAAAATATTACATGATTGAGAACTTGTTCATTCTCTTACCTGTTTTAGTTTTTTCCTTTTCTCTTTTAGAGGCAAACTCTTGTTTTTAATAATATTCTCTAAAAGTTCTGCAATTGCAGCTTGTGAGGTAGACACTTTTTGTTCATCAAACTCCCGAGCACTAATCTGCTTGCAGTATGAATACGTTGGCAAAGGAACAATCAGTCCATCTCCAGGATTTTTAATCTGTTGTGAACCAAGTGATATAGTCCAAGTCATTAATTCTGTTCATGTCCCTATTTGCTAAGGGTTCTTTTGATGGGATTTAGTATTAATTTCCCATCAAACATTCAATACTTTCAGAAAACTGTATTATGCAGTACAGTAGCGATAAATCCCAGAATCTAAATCCCAGGCCCATAATCTACTAGCTTTGTAGCCTTCAGCAAGTTATTGTACTTCTCTTGGTCTGTTTCCTCATCTGTAAAATGGGGATTACATGAGATAATGTATATAAAGTGCTTAGCACAGAATATGTATTAAAGTCATCCATCATCATATTGCCTTTAACCATGTATTTTATTCTTTTAACTACAAAACAATAAAATATCAAAGTGATGTTTTAATTCATTTTAAAACATTAATGTTCCGACATAGTAATAGTATTCATCTACTGTTTTTGAGGTGTAGAAGCATGAGCAGATACTATATCATCTGCTGACAACAGAAGGAAATTGTAAGGATAATTATGATAAGCCAGGGCAATATTAGAATGGTATATATGGGAAGAAACATATATGTGAAATATATGTGCTGGGCAGCCAAAGATTGAAAATAAGACATCTTGTTTTTGGTTACTCAGTATTCCTGCTCTCCTTCTTGTAATAGTCGCTTCCCATTCCAGCTCCACTATCCTCACCCCACCCCCCTTAAAGATTTTATTTATGTATTTATTTGAGAAAGAGAGAGAGTGCGAGAAGCAGAGGGAACAGGACAAGCAGATTCTGCACTAAGTGTGGAGCCTGATGTGGGGCTCGATCTCACGACCCTGAGATCATGACCTGAGTCGAAATCAAGAGGCAGATGCTTAACTGACTGAGCCACCCAGGTGCCCCTTTCCTCACTTTTTTTGAAGAGCAGATTCTTCTCTAATCTATGTAGAGCCAGAGTATGGCCCTATCTCCAATGCACTCACCCTCAACCACCTAAAGGGCGTGTATTTAGCCTAGACTGAGCCAGAGTCCATGTGAAGAACTTTTAAATTGGTAGGTAAAGGGGTAGTTCTTTGCTCCTTTGAATTAAAAATGAAAGTCTGTGGCTTAAGAGCTTTAATCAGCCGTGTGCCCCCTATCATGTGAAGGAGCCATTTGTTAAATATAGTACCAAAATGGAAATAAGAGATGAAAACAGTTTTATTGCTATTTGAGTCCCCAGATTCTTTCTATATTCCTTACTTTTAGAGGTTATTTATGTGAGCTAATAAAGTCTTCCTTTTTAATTAGACTAGTTTGAGATGAATTTGCCACTTGGAACTGACTAATGCAGAGAATTTTAAGATTTACAATACATACATAGCCCTTTTTTAAGTAGTCAAGATGTTTATCCACTGCAGTCTGTAAGTAAGAGGGTACTTGAAGAATTTCCTGGTGATGATCCATTAAGAAAGAAACTAATCTTGCAGCAAGAAGCTCATCAAGATCCACTTCTTCAGCACAGCATAGCACACACCGAGAAAAAGTGTTTATCATCTAGAAACATATTAAAAGATGTGAATTTAAAACCCTAAGGTTTTATATAAATAAGAGTATCAGTAATTTCTGGGTACCATGCTAAAGTACTGAGATAAAGTGATAAGCAGACTTCAGCTTAAAAATGAGGACAATTAATTACATTAGAAAGGTAAGAATATGTTATTCTTTTTAAAGTACTTGTTAAGTATTTCCTTAATGTAATTCCAAAGGATTATAAAGGGCTTAGCTTTTTCTTTAATTTTGTCACAATTTTATTGGTAAGTACCATGGGTTCCATTAGTATCATGTAGATATATCACTTAAAGAATGTCAAAGAACAATGACTTATTATATTAAATTAACCCCATAAAACACAAACTAGGAGAGAGAATACATAACACGTAAACATTAGTGGTTATGAGGTTGGTACCATTTAGCTTTTGGAATTCTGGAAAATAGCTTTTAGCCCTTATTCCATCAGTCTTGAAAGACAATTCATACATACATTTTTCAATTCCATCATAAGTTGTTGTCAAACCCTGGGTTAAATTTTGTGTTTCAAAACTCATTTACTCTCACTCATATCCATATTACCCACTAAGTATAAGACACACAAACACACGCCTCATTCTAAAATAATTAGTTATCAGAATTCTAAGTATTTAGCACATGATAGATGAGGAACATATTTATTGAATTGAAACATTTTTGGTTTTATTCCTACATGTCAGACATCTCTCCTTCCAAGACAGTCCTCAGCTTTTTATTCTTCTCTCCTAGCTTTGTAGAGCTCATTTATTTTCAAAGCTCCAACTACTACCTCTCTCCAAATAATCTGCCTTCTGCCCTAATCTTTACCAGGCTCATGTTTCTAATAGTCTGTTGGATAAATTTCACTTGGATGTCCTATAAACTCAAACTCAAAAAGTATAAAACTGAAATTATTTCCTTTCTATTCATGTCTTTCAAAATATATTCCTCTACAAACTTCTCTATGCTTTTTAATGGTGTCACGATTACTCAAGAATAATTCTTCCTCTTTAGATTGGGTCTATCATTGCTAAAGAACTGTCTTTAATGAGTGGAAGAATAGAGCTCAGTTCCAGATTCCTTGCTATAAGAAAATCATCTGAAGCTGCACTGAGAAAATGGCAGCTCTTGAAAAGAGAGAGCGAGCGAGTGAGAGAGAGATCAGATACTATTTTAAGAGTTCGTTTCCAATCAATATCTGTATAAAATGCTTCCACCCTCATCCACTACTGCTTCACAGTAGTCTGTCCCAATTTCTTGCCCACAATGATATGCTATCCTAATTCACGTATTTCATCAAATACAACTTTCCCACCACCACAATATTTCTATTAATTCTCTCCTTTACAAAGTTATAGTGCCCTTATGCTTTTAACTGTGCCTATATCTCCTCTTTCTTCCCCACTAAACAGAATTGGCACAAGGTAATGGAATATGGTCTGATAATCTGGGTCAATCACTATGATCTGTTAGGAGTGAAGAAGCAAAGTGCTCAGACAAGATAAAGATCAGGATATGAAAATTTAGCATACTGGGCACAAAGGATTAATGCTGCAACATTCTGCTACTAGGAAAGATACTTTTAAGAGCTTTTCTATCCCAAAAATCTAGGATTTTGAGATGACAATATCACTCAAGTAGTACTTTTGGATGATTTGCTTTTCTTTTTAAATTTATGAGCCAAGGCTTATTCTTTCCTTCAGAAATCAACTTACCAGTGATCTTGTACCCATTGCATCATGAAGTTGAGGCATATCAACATTTTGACTCATTCGGGAAATCATGCGCATTAAAAGTTGAAGCTTTCTACGATTTGGTGGGGGCAGTAACAAACAACATAACTGTAGTGCATCGATGGCAACCTTCTCTAAATGAGGTTGTAGCAAACCTAGAAGACAAAATTACACCCCACCCCCGAAAAAAATCATCAATGACTAGTTGCTTTCAAACTATGAGCATACACAAGTACATAAAGAATACTGTTACATAAATACTAGAATACATTTTAACTGTCCCTAGAAATTTCCACATTCCTCAAAAGCATGGTAGATTCTCATTACTTTCTTCATACCCTATGTGAGTATTAATATTCTTTATATACTATAAATAAAGTGACTCAGAATAAGTTAAAATGAGGTAAAAGAAATAAGGGTTTTAGTTAAGTAAAATAAATCTTGGTTATGCCATGACAAAGTCTTTTACAATAAAAACCTTTCCTTTTGGAGGAAAAATATAAAGCAGTTTCAGAGAAGAAAAGACAGGTAAACAAAACAGTTAGTAAACACTAAAAGTTAATATTACATGCATTGAAAGCATCAGCCTTACTTTGTGTGCCAGTCCACACAGAAGAAGCTGGAGGTAAAGAATTTTCTGAAAGTTCTATTGTACTTTTGCAGAGTCTCTTATTGATTGTGGTACTAGACTCTCCGAGTTCACTTTCCATAGCTGTTTGCACACTTGTGCTGCCTTGTCCAAGATTTGGTTTCATGATAATTTCAGCCACTGGCATATTGATATAACTATTCCTTCTTGTACTACTTCTTAAAAGTAAACTCTGAGATCTACAAAGCTGTTTTGACTTGCATTTCCCATTACATAACTCCTCTTGGTCTTGAACAGTCAAAGTAGAGGTTCTCTTAAAACCAACACAGAGTGGCTTTTGATTACTTTCCTCTGAATGAAGATTCATTAGGGATTCCTGTTTGGTCTTAGACTCTAAAAATTGCTTATTATTTTGTTCTTCTATATTCAGAACAGATTGATGGAAGACACTGAAGACCTCTTTACTTGAACTCCCTGGTAAGTCTATAATTCCTTCTAAAGAATGGCACTTTGGTTTGATGTTAGAGGATAGAACATGCATACTACTTAAGCCTATTAAATTATGACAACTTCCTCCCATAACGTCATTAGCACTGGCTCTTCTATTTTTAAAATTAACTAGCTCCATTTTCTTAGCACATTTTTCTTGAAATCCTTGATCACTTATCTGCAGTCTCTTAGTAGTATCTGATTCTTCTTTGTTTTTGTCTTTATGAAGCAGACTGAGAAGAAGACACTCAGTTGATTTGAAGGAATTCAAATTGTTTAAGCGAAGGATTTTTGAAGACTGTGGATCATCTTGGATTTTATGTATCCCACTGGGTCTATCTGAAACTGTGATGTAGCCACAAACAACTACCAGGAAATGAAACAAAAATTAAGATGCAACTGTGTGACAGTGGGCAAAAATAAAACAAAAACAATAGTAAAGTTAAAAAAAATAAAGCATCACTACAGTATATATTGTTAGTACAGTACAAATAGCAGTTGCTTAATTCAGAAGCCACTTAAATAGGACACATGCAACATTCAGTTACAAAGTGCAAGACTAGAGGTTTTCCAACTTGTGATAATAAATAACTTTAAAGTTTATTTCAACAGTCTAATTAAATTATAATTGAGTCAAATACATTAAAAAATAACTGTTTTCAGTCTATGAGTTATTAGAAAGCTCTTAATTATAAGACAACTATAGTATAATAAAACTTGTATGTTTGGCCTTTGTCTCTAGTACCTGATATAGTGTTCCTAAGATGCTTGGAATTTCCAGAGTGACAGGAGTCTTTTGTTTTTCATAATGCACCTGTTTGAGTACATCTGAGTTTAAGCTAATGAGGTGACTTAGGGCTGGACTTGCTTAGAAGTTTGGAATTTTCAGCCTACCTCAGAACTCCCTGGAGGAGAGGAGGATGTGGGTTGAAGATTGAGTGCAATCACCAATGACCAATGATTTAATCAATCATGCTTATATAATTAAATCTCAGTTAAAACTCTGAAGTAACAAGGCTAAGGGAGCTTATGGGTCCGTGAACATATGGACATGGTTGGGAAGATGGCATTCCTGGAGAGGGCATGAAAGCTCTGCACAGCCCTTACTTTCCTATCTTGCCCTGTATACTTATACTTCCATATGGCTGTTCCTGACTTGTATCCTTTATAAAAACTGGTACTATGAGTTCTGGGGGTTATATCAATTATTAAGCCCAAGGAAGGTTGTGGGAACCCCCAAACTGGTAGTTAGTTGGGCAGAAGTCTGAGTAAGCCTGAGGACCTCATTAACACGTGGTACCTGGATGGAGGGCAGTCTTGTGGAGCTGAGCTCTTAATCTGTGGAGTTTGCATTAACTCTGGATGGTTAGTATCAGGACTGAAGGATTTTGTCCCTAACTTGTGGGGTCTAATCTAACTTTGGGTAGTCATTGTCAGAAATGAATTGAATTGTAGGACACTCAACTGATGTGGAGAACTGGTGTTGGAATGGCATATTTGAATTACTGGAAAACAACATAACAGGAAGCAGAGTATTCCTAAATTTTAAAATAATTCATAGCTTGCCACCTTCTTATTTATCTACATTTTTAGATCTTTTAAATTATGGGAGACTTGAAAAGGTTAATAAGATAAATTTAAATAGTAAGTAAAAATCCATACATACCCAAAATGCTTACAAATAATTCATAATATTCAAAGGTAAGCAGAGGTTCAGGGAGATCTAGAAAATAATCTGCTATTGTTCTGAATACATCTCGTTCAAATCCAACATAAGTTGGATTATTCATATCATTATTTCTTGGCCCTACGAAACAGAAGGCAAAAAAAATTGGCAAAATGTATCTTATTTTAAATAAAAATTTTAAATATACCTGTAAAAAGGATAAAACCTGTATTTCATGAAGGAGCTAAGTTAAACAAATTGGGTCACAATTCAAAAATTTAAAGAGTTGTGCACATCTCATTCTTCCTCATTATGTTTTCATTAGAAATATGCAAGCAACTACTAGCATTTTGTTTTAATATTTATATACCTGAAAATTGTATATAAGGCAAAATTTCAAATATATTTTAAAGTATTAAGGTTATTTAATGAGATTTTATTACAATTCATTTTATAAAACAAAGAATATTTAGATAATGCAAATAATCCTTCTAAATTATCTTTTGTAAATTTACATTTTCATGAACAAATTTTACCTAACACAAAGCATGCCCTTAATGAATTTAAATAATGTCTTTATATTGCCATTTCATTAGCTTAACATTCTTGAAAGAATCATTCCTACTCATTATTGTTTTACTCAGAAATAGAAAAAAGTGAAGCTCAGAGTAACTTGCCTAAGATGAAAGAGACATTGGTGGTAAAGTTAGAATTAGAACTTAGAGCAGTGTAAGTGAGAGCTAGACCCAGGACCTTGAGGTCTAACAATATTTAAAGTATGCTCCATGGACTACATAATCAGAATCATCCAATGTGCCTATTAAAAATATAAGTTCCTCTGTACAGACCAGAATTTATAGAGGCGAGGCTAAGAATTACTGACTTAGAAATGTTTGCTTCTGGCTCACTAATTGAGTAGTTTCCAAACGCTGATCTGGGAATCTTCACTCTAAGAATCTTCTCTGTCGAATGAACTGAATGAAACCACCTAATGAATCAACCGAATCAGAATCTTTGGCTAGTTTCCTTAGTTACTGTAATATGCACTCAGGTTTGAGAGTCACTATTCTACCTTTTTTTTTTTTAAAGATTTTATTTATTTATTTGACAGAGATAGAGAGAGAGAGAGAGAGAAAAACAGTGAGAGAGGGAACACAAGCCTGGGCAGAAGGAGAAGTAGACTCTCCGCTGAGCATGGAGCATGCGGGGCTCGATCCCAGGACCCTAGGATCATGACCTGAGCCGAAGGCAGAAGCTTAACAGCTGAGCCACCCAGGCGCCCCACTATTTCTTTTCCTTTCCTTTCCTTTTTTTCTTTTCTTTTTTCTTTTCTTCCTTCCTTTCTTCTTTCTTTCCTTTCCTTTCCCTCCCTTTCCCTTCCCTTCCCTTTCTTTCTTTCTTTCTTTCCTTCCTTCCTCCCTTTCTCTCTCTCTCTCCTTCTCTCCTTCCTTTCTCTCTCTTTCTTTCTCTCTCTCTCTTCCTTTCTCTTTGTTTCTCTCTCTTTCTCTCTTTCTTTCTCTCTCTCTCTCTCTTTTTTTTTTTTTAAGATTTTATTATTTGACAGAGAGAGAAAGAGCACAAGCAGGGGGAGCGGCAGGCAGAGGGAGAAGCAGGCTCCCCGCTGAGCAGGGAGCCTGATGTAGGGCTCAATCCCATGACCCTGGGATTACGACGACCTGAGCCCAAGGCAGAAGGCAGATGCTTAGCCACCCACATGCCCCACTGTTCTTTCAAGTTAAAATCTTTCTCTTCCCAAACCCAAATAATCTATTTTACTTCTCTGTCTCCAAGCTTTTGTATTGTCATACAAATGTGACTAAAAAAGGATTAAAGAAAACAAATCACACACATTTAATAGCTTAAAGGCTAATATGGATTTACATAGAGCAAAATAAACATCTTCTTAAAGAGGATAAGAAATATTCTCAATATGTAGAATAAAAAATTTTGATAATCATTACAAAATTTTCTAAGACAGAAAATACACCTACTAGAATTAAAATACAGAATTTATAGTTAGAGAATCTAGGTTTGAATGCATAGCTCTTTATATTATCAGTAGACTTTCAAAAGACTTATTTTCTCTTCTAGAAAAAAACTGGGGATAATATATTAATCACTGATTCCTGTATGTCACAGGATTACTATAGGGGATTAAATAATAACTACAAGTCTAAATACTACCTCTGGCTAGATATATTGTTAAACTGGAATCTAGTAGATTATATCTTTGGTACCATTTAGGTATAACATAGACTGGTAAGAAAGGGAAGAGAAAAAAATCCTTCAACATGGGATGTCAGAGAAATCCTGAAAGTCTAAGTATCGGAGTTGCTAACCATGAACCAAAGTATGAGACAGAAAGGCAGTTAGGTGAGGGAAGGTAGAAAGAGAAACTCAGAAATCGAGCTTATGATTAAGACCTTTACCTCAATTTGATAAATAAAATCTATCACTTACATTATTTACTTTATTGCTATTTATTCTGTTATTTTGTCATATTGACACCCAGTGGACAACAAGGGAATATATACCTATCTTGAACATTATTAATAAAATACTCATTTCATAAGAACTAGAAAAATCCTTTTATAACAAAAACTATAAAAATATAATTTAACTTTTGATGATTTATTTATTATTTATTTATTTTTAAGATTTTATTTATTTGACAGAGAGAGAGCACAAGCAGAGGGAGAAGCAGGCTCCCCGCTGAGTAGAGAGCCCGATGTGGGGCTCAATCCCAGGACCCTGGGATCATGACCTGAGCTGAAGGGAGACACTTAGCAGACTGAGCCACCCAGGCACCCCACTTTTGATGATTTAGAAGCATATATTTCTGGATATTTTTAAAATTGACTTTTAAAGCAATTAGGGTTTTATACTTGAACTAGGGTCTCAAATTATAAAAAATCAATTATTACTGATCATTATGGAAAAAGCTTGATGAACAAGATGCTAAAAAAATGGTTTGCTGATTAGTGACAGATTTTTTTTTTCCCATAAATATAAAAGTCCCATTAATATATCTGATGGGAGTACAAGCATGTCATGAAGCATCTCAGTATTGAAGCCTTGTATAATGGCAAGGGACTAAAGTAGATTTTATGCGACTTTATTTCTGATTGAATCTTTCCAGCTTGTAAGAGCTATGTTACTTACAGGTTGCTATTTGAATTCTAGAGGCCTCACTAAGACAACTGATGTAGGTTATACCTAAAAATTCTGTAAGATCCACTAGCCTATGATTTTATGATTTATGAAAACTGAACCATAAATGATGAGATTGAATTATAAAATCATCATCTGCATAGAAAAGGTTAAGGACTCTATTCCGCATGCAAGGAAATGTATTCAGTTCTACTAGATTGTCATTTAAACATCAAGAGAAACTGGCATACTTTATCAGGACCTCTACGAATTATTTTAAAAATCTCCTTAGTTCTTGTTAAATGCTATGAATGCTATGAATATGAAACATATATATATTTTGCTTGTTTAACTTACAATTTGCTAGGCACTTCATGGCAGATAATACCCAATGAGGAAGGTCATCTATACAAAAAAATATTTACAGTTTAGAAAATCACATTTTTATGACAGTATATTAAAATTTTATACTTACTATATATATAATTATATACACACACATATATGCATGTGTATATATATGCATGTATGCATATACATGTATATTACCAGGATTAAAAATTGTTTAACAAGACATAAAGCCAAAATAATATTTTAAAAGACAAGTTTAAAACTTATCGAGATCTTGAGTTTGATTCTTTCCATGATACAGTTTTAGTTATCCCAAAATTGAGGATAAATTATTTTGGTGGGGGTTCAAAAATAAATTAATGTTCATCCTTGTCCCCTACTACCATGTTTTCTTTATCCTCATTTCCGTTCTAATTATAGCTATGCTATTAGAATATTACTGGTTTGAGTGAGATCTATGATTGAAATGACCTATATTTGAATATTAGGGTGCTTTCACAGTGAGGCTTACTTAAAATCTTTCATTTGCCACTAACTGAAACATGCTGCATAAAATCTAGTAGTTTTTTGACACCAATCAAAAAACCATACATACACTTGATTTGAAAAGTTTATGGTTATAAAGAACAGAAAGCTTGAATAAGATAATATACTATTAAGTATGTGATTTTAGGTAATGAAAGATGGGACTGGACCAAAGCCATATGCATATGCAACATGACTCTTAAGTTTTTGCTTTTTGTTCCTACAGTTTAAACCTTAAAGCTCTTGCCAACAGAAAGAAACTCAAGTAATGCATGCCAGTTAATTCTCCAGGCAGCAATTGATTATAAAAAATGAGTCAATACTTTGAGATTTATTGATACATTTATTGAAATGTTAAGTTTTGTAATGCATCTGGCTTGAATTATATCCCTAATTTTTCCATCTTAGATCTAAAATCAATACATTATATAAATACATATAATACAAAGCCAGTAATCTTCAAAATATTGGCTTTGAGAGTTTGGGCTTATTTTATTGTGTGTTACCTCAGTTTTGCGTATATGTCTAAACCTGTGTAAATTTATATATAACTACTCACGTAAGCTCCAGGAAGTCATGGACCATTTCCCTCTTGTTCATTACTTTAGCATAATGCCTGGTACATTGTAGGCCCTCAGTAAAATGTAGTTATATGCATAAATACCACTTAGGGGTTAAAATAATAGTATGAATAATATTCACTTAAAATGATTACTAAAGCACCTATGATAAAATAATTTCCCCTTGATGCTCTCTCAGTTACAGTATTCTACTTTCTATATTTTTAGTCTTTCTGCACCCCCACTATAGCTGTAACCTATGTTAGCAAGTTTAAAAGATTCCAACTTCTTTTACTGATACCAACCTGATTTATCTTGTAGTATAACTATTCCATGTTTACTTGTATTGGTCATGTTGTACATTACGTATTGAGGAACTACTTGCTTTGGATTTATGAGTTCTTCTAGGGATGGCACACCTAAAATGGTTTGCAGGCTAAACAGAAGAAAGAATACAAACTTCTTTTTCTCTATAAAATAAGTGGAATAGGATATAAATATGAAAAAGTATTAATGGCAAACAGCGCCATCAGAATATTTCTTTTCTTAAACCAAACTTGTAAGATTTATACTTAGTATCCAATTTCAAATGTATTTATCTTAGTAACCTTGAAAGGATTCCAATATAAGACTCCAAACTATAGGTATAACTTTGAGTCAAAGAAAAACAAATCATACTGAAAACATTCTATTTCTACTGTGCTAGAACTATAACAAGAGAATTTATTAAGAAACACATACAGGTTAAATTCTAAGATTTTTTGCATTTGTATTATCTTGATAAAAATGTCAAATTAACATTCTAAACACCTTTGGAACTTGGTTAGAGCTTAGTTTTAGCTTACTAGATCAGAATAATATATCTCCAAACTTCTTCAACATCTTCCTGGCTTATTTCTCTATTATCAACTGAGTTTTCTTGATCTTCATTGATTATTTCATGGTTCATTTTCTCTATATTTTCCTGGAAAAAAATTACTTTGGTTTAATATATTATGCTCAAATTAAGGAAATATTGAACTGGCACAATTCCTAATATTTTGCAATTTTATTGGTAAACAGTCTACAGTGAAGCTATAAGCTAAGTATCACTTAAAGAAATAATGTTAACATATGGTAAAAGAGCTTTTTGGTTTTGTAGTTTCCCCTACCACCCTCAAATCAATTTAAAAAAAAACACGCTTAAATTATACAAATACTGTTTCAAGTATGTCTCATTACCATTTTAATTATTGTTCCTATGGGTTCTATGTTCTACCGTAAGACAATTTACACACATATTTTTGGAACACAATGTAGGTTAAGAGATTTCAGTATTGGCTTCAAATATTAAAGACTTACATACTTTTATTTATTTATTTATTTTTAAAGATTTTATTTATTTATTTGACAGAGAGAGACATAGCGAGAGAGGGAACACAAGCAGGGGGAGTTGGAGAGGGAGAAGCAGGTTTCCCCACGGAGCAGGGAGCCCGATGTGAGGCTCGATCCCAGGACCCTGGGATCACGACCTGAGCCGAAGGCAGACGCTTTAATGACTGAGCCACCCAGGCGCCCCCAGTCTTACATACTTTTAATGATTTTATAAATAAGTACATGTAATTACCATGTAATTACATTTAAACTAGTAATTAGTAAAAGGGATGTTTTACCTGAGAAAAATGTAATCCAAGTTTTTTAGGAGTTCTACGAGATAAATTTCGTAATTTAAAAATGCTGTCTTTATCTTTGGAAAAGTTTTCTATGCTGTTTTTTCTCAGTTCTGGATGCCTTCGTGGAAGACTTTTAAGCGGAGAATTTGCAGGAAATCTGGTTTAAGAATAATATGCAATTAAGTAATGTAAGATCAGAAACAAAATTTTAATGCCTGTTTATCTAAAATAAAAATCACAAAAAGAACTGAATTTATTTATATTACCAAGGAATGAAGATTCTACATAAATAGATTTTCCCATTAAACCTTTAAAAAATATTTTAATAGTTTCCTACTTTCCTTAATATACTGTACATATTTTAACTTTATTATCTGGATAATTCAGAGTTATTATTGGTATCAATTCTGTTGAAGAAGAAAATGGTTCCATTTTCTAAATTTCTTTAACAAGTGATCTAATTTATATATATTTTCTGACCCTTTGTCCATTGTGCTTGTTCTAATTTCCAGACCTTGGTCTCTGTTACTCCTTTTGATTATAAGGCTTCTTCCCCCCTCCAGTGTAATAAAAAATATTTCAAAGATACAAAAAAGTACAGAAATATAGACAATATCCATGTATGTAATCATCAACTAATGCAATTGTTAACATTTTACTAAAGAGTTCTTTTTTTTGTTAAATCAAAGAAATTCTTTGCTTATTCTATTTCTTTCTCTCTTTCTGAGGGAAGCCATTAACTTGCAGTTAGTACATTTCCTTCTTGTTCATGTCTTTATACTTTTAATAAATATTCATAAACAATATATATGGTTTGGTGTTTTTACATTCTACAGTATCTTACACATTAAATATATGCATAAGTTTTTAGTGACCTCAGAAGTTCTATTATATTCCACAGTCCTAAAAATATTTTTTATATTCCTTCATAAGTGTTTTATTTTCATATTTAGGTATTTAATCCATGTATAACTTATACCAAGTTTCCATATACAGTTGACCCTGAAGATGGGTTTGAACACTTATACACAATTTTTTTATAAGTGCAATACAGTATTATAAGTGTTCTCTTCCTTATGATTTTCTTAACATTTTTTTCTCTAGCTTACTTTATTATAAGAATACAGTTTATAATACATGTAACATATAAAACGTGTATTAATTGATTATGTATGTTATTGATAAAGCTTCTGGTCAACAGTAGGCTATTAGTAAATTTTGGGGGGAGTCTAAAGTTGTATGTGGATTTTCGACCATGCAAGGAGTCAGTGCCCCTAACCCCTGCATTATTCAAGAAACAACTGTATATATGGGTTTGCTTTTTCAGTACTTAATTGTTTTAATTTACTTTAAGCCCAGATATCATATAGGGCAATTTTCCCCTCCTTGTTCACTTCAAAATTGTCTTGAACTTTTATATTACTAAATGAACTTTAGAATCTGCTTGTCACATTCTATAAAAAAATTATATGGGATTTTGAATGAAAATGCCCTGAATTTATATATCAATTTTGGGAAAAGTGACTTTTTTATGATATTAAGTCTTCTGATTCATCAACAGGATGTCCTTCTCCACTTATTATCTTCAATACAATTTTATAATTTTCTCCAGTAAGGTTTTAGTTTCCCCTACCACCCTCAAATCAATTTAAAAAAAAACACGCTTAAATTATACAAATACTGTTTCAAGTATGTCTCATTACCATTTTAATTATTGTTCCTATGGGTTCTATGTTCTACCGTAAGACAATTTACACACATATTTTTGGAACACAATGTAGGTTAAGAGATTTCAGTATTGGCTTCAAATATTAAAATTAAATTTTATTTAAATTTAATAAAATTTATATTTTATTTATTTATATTATAAATAAAAATTAAATACCAAAAACATTTTTGGTAAAGTTTATTTTTAAGTACTTTATAATTTTGTTACCATTATAAAAGACTAGAGGCAGAGAGACTAGTTGAAGAATTACACAGAATTCCGGGTAAGGGAGGAAAATGGTCTAACAAAAAGAACTATCAGGGTGGAGAGAGAAGTGAACAGATAGAGAACTACTGAAGCAGTATAACAGACATGGTTTGTTAATTAAATCATATTTAAAGAGGAGAAGAAAGGAAAAGAATCAAAGCAACTACAGGAGAAAACAGTGCCATTCATCTAGGTATAGATATAAGAAGACAAAATTTAGGTTAAGACATGATATTGATTTTTCTTTACGTTATATCTGAAATGCCTAATGGGCAAAAAATGGGTCTAAAGCTCAGAAGGTATATTTGGGTTGGAAGTTTGAAAGTTAAAAGAAGAGTAGATGAAGACATGGCAAGAGATTGCCCAGGGAGAGAGGTGAAGTAAAGATAAGTCTAGGACCTTAAGAACCAGGAACAGCTAAAGGATGAATAACAGCAAAGGAGCTCACAAGGGTGACTAAGCTGTAGTTAGGAGAGGAAGGGCTGGTAGGTGTACTACAAAATGAACTATTCATATGCTTTTTATTGCAATTGACTTGTACAACATAAATCATCTTTGATACAGAGGCAAGAATCAACTTCTAAGACATTTCATTTGAAAAGTACTAATTTTGTAGAGAAAAAAAGCGTGGGTATTAGAATCCAAAACCTTGTTTAATGATATATGAAACAGAACCCTGTGCGCATGAGAGAAAAAGCAATTGTGCTGGCCTGAGGGAGTCAGAAAGGCTCCAGAGAAAGCTGAAATACAACTGACAGGAGAACAAATGTATTTACTAGTCTGACAAATGTCTACAGTGTTTCAAGGTAGAAGAACATATTTCAGACATATGTAACAAGATTAAATGAAGCATGGTCTCAGTTTCCTCATTTGTAAAAAGGAGCTAATATCTATCCTGTTTAATCCAGGGATTAAATAACATATAAATCATAAAGCAGGGCTTCTGATACATGGTAAACCCTTAATAAATATTCTCTTTAACCTATGTTATATTTCTTCTGTTATTTATTATATAAAGTTTGCTATTATTTATTTTATCACATTTATTCTTAGATTATATAAGATTATATGTTACTTGAGGGCAAGGACCTGTGAGGATTTGTCTTATAATTCCTCAATCAATGAAACTAAAGATTAATAATGATCTGTTCTTGAAATGTTACAGCTTTCAGAATATGAAAAAGTGATATCTCACTCTATTATATATACTACTTAACATTTTAAAAGTTTTTTTAATTAATTAATTTTTGATGTAGTGTTGCATGATTCAATGTTTGTGTATAACACCCAGTGCTCCATTCAATACGTGCCCTCTTGAATACCCATCACCAGGCTAACCCATCCCCCCACCCCCCTCCCCTCTAGAACCCTCAGTTTCTCAGAGTCGATAGTCTCTCATGGTTCGTCTCCATTTTAAAAGCATTGATTGTGCAGCGATTAACTTTAACTTCTAAGTGCTTTTTTTTTTTAAAGACTTTTTATTTATTTTGAGAGAGAGAGACTGAGAGAGAGAGCGTACATGAGAGCGGGGAGGGTTAGAGGGAGAAGCAGGTCCCTTGCCGAGCAGGGAGCCCGATGCGGGACTCGATCCCGGGACTCCAGGATCATGACCTGAGCCGAAGGCAGTTGCTTAACCAACTGAGCCACCCAGGCGCCCCTAAGTGCTTTTAATTGTACTAAGAGCAGTAAGTTTTATAAAGAAAACATTTCTTCTGAAGAAGCTGCAATTTTAGTAAAAGTATTATAGAAGTGGAGTTAAACTTTATTGTTAAGTAATTCAGTTTTGCAGTTATTTATCTGTTCAGTACCTGAATAGCTGACTGTTGTCATCAAGATTTTCTGATCCCCATCTGCCTTTGATATCTTCAATCACATGGTTCTTAAGAAATTTTCTAAGCAGTTGGAGAGTCTGTTGCCTTGTAACTTCAGGACCAAAATTGTTATTATTTCTTAATAGGTCATAAAGCCAATCCACTGCTTCTTCTGCTGTAAAACAACTGCCATATTTTTTAAAGTGTTGCCTGTGTTTTCTTAGAGGCATTCCCACTCGAAAAGATGTAGTAATTTCATTCCACTGCAGAAAGAATATATTTTTAAAAATATTAAACAACAAAAATTAAATATCTTACTGATTTGAAACAAATTAGACAAAGAAAATTATTCACATCTGATTACATCATAAACTTTCATGGTGAAATCATTCATCTTATTTACTACAGAAAATTTTATATCTTATACTGATTTCTCTTTATTCTAGCATTGTAATAATATTTCTTTGTAATAGTTTTTGACTAAAAGCACTTCATGGTCTGGCTGGCTTATTTAGGAAACCTACAAATAATGAAGAACTGCAATGAATCTGCCCTAGTCTTCAATAGAGAAAACATTCCTTTTTTTTTTTTACCTCAACTAATATTAGTAAAATGTTAGTAGCATTTGTGTCAGACACTGCTTTACATTCATTACTTCATTTTCATTCTCACAATTCTACGAGTAGGTACTATTATTATTCCATTTTCATATAAGAAATATGAAGCACAGAGAGATTTAATAATTGGACCAAGGTCACACAGCCAAGTGATGGATCCAGGCATTCAAACCCAGGTTTGATTGACTCTAGAACCTGCATTCATAACTACTATGCTGGCCAAACAAAATTCATGACAGGCAGTAGTTTTACTGGTAAAATATCTTTAATGTTGAAATACCTTACGTATTTACTATAGTATTTCTTATGTGAAGATTCCAATAGTGAACATAGAACAGAAGGGTAAATTAACTAAGCTTTAAGTCCATCGCATATTGAATAACAGAGATGTACCTACGTTTTAAAAAGCTACACATATTTTCCAAATTGTCCTCAAATAACCCAAAGTTTCAGGTTTGTGGCAGCTCTAACACTGGAGCACCAAGGTGGTGGTGGTGGTGTGAAATACACACATCACTCTTTAATTGAAAACTCCTATATTAGAGGCCCAGAGATCTGATTTGTAACCCCAAGGATGCCACTGCTAGCTGTTATCACTTATCTAACCAATGCGGCCCCGACACCCACAACCAAAATTTAAGAGTTGAAAACACAATAACTATTCTTTTCTTCCCACCACACCTCCCCATTTCATACATTTATTTATTCAAGAAACATATTGAGCTGTAACTTATCCATAGGATAACAGACTTTCACATACAGTATCCTCTCGGGATATCCTTTAAGGCGGGTGTATGCATTATTAGCCCGACTTTACCAAGGTGGAAACTGGGACTCAGGGAAGTTAAGTCACTCTCCTAATTCCACGTACCCAGCGGCACTGTACTCTACCGGATTGAGAATCTAAATGCACAAATCCAGTGACTACCACCAGTGGTTCCCGTTGGGTATCTTAACTATTCTGGGTTTAGTTTTGAAACGGGCAGCTGTTACCTAATGCTATTTCAATCGGTAGATCCTGCATTAAATTCTACAGGCCCAGCAAAACAAAGCTGCCACATTCGGGCTGCCCCCATTCTGACACTACAGAGTAACGGAACTCTTTCTAAATTCTTCTTGAATCCTGATGGGGGTAGAAAATCAGACGTGGAGAGAGGCTAAAATCGGAATATTCTATGACTTTCCAGGGCACGCCAACAACTGCAGGCACAGGAGTCGCTTAAAAAAGGCTGGAGTATGATGCGCCGTCCCGGGGACGCGACCCTTTGGACTTAGGGCTCACAGACACAGCCCAGACCCTCAAAGAAGGGGGAGAGGCGTGTCCTGCAAGGGCTTCCCAATGCCTGTTAATTGCCCCCACTCTCCTTTTCAGCGAACCAAGGCAAGGGGCTCTGGGACCCATCTGTCCGCCCAAGACGAAACTACGAACGTTCTCACGTAAAGGTGGTGGCCATCGCGGCGGCCGGCCCGTCTAGTTGTTCCGCGCTGTCTTACCAGTTTGGTGGCCCGATAAGGGCCGGGAGGCACACTCCGACTCTCCATTCCGCCCGGCCAGCCCGGAGGTCTGTCAGCGGCCCTCGCAGTGCATGGCGGCGTTAGGCGACACCGGGGCTCGGTGGTCCCGACGGCGGCGAGGCTAGGCACAACCGTCGGCCGCGCCGCCAATTTGAATAGCGCAGAGGGCTGCGCTGATTGGCCGCGCCTCCGAGTCACGTGGCGCGCCTCCAGGACCCGGCTGCAGTTGGTTTGCGCCGTGTTGCCTCTCAGGGCCGGGGCGCGAGCGGCGGACGGCTGGCACCGTCTAGTCAGCGCGGGGGCCGGGCCCGTGGGACCTGCTCTGGGCCTCACCCGGCTGTCCTGGAGCTGCTTCTCCTCCCTCTTGCGGTCACAGGCGAGGCGGAGTCGTGTTTCCACACTCAGAACCGGTGAGGCAGTTTAGCCACAGACTGGATGGTTTGGAGTCCAGGCTTTGGCTTAAGGGAATTTGAAATTTGGAAAAGAAAAAGGAAAACAAAACCCCAAGCCTTTTTTGCCTGGCCCTACAGAATCTCCAGCAGTGGTTGGCATGTAAAACAAAGCATCTCTGGGGCGTAGCTTTCACCTGACAAACCCCTTTTGTAAAGCTTCCTGGGTGTATGTTGCAGTGCTGACATCCTGGTACATCTTAGCAGGGGCCGTGATCCCGTTCTCCCCGGTGCAAAAATGTAGAATATCCCCTTTCCCCTTTAATTCCGTGGTAAAATGGAGCATAAGTAGATTTCCAGTAAGTACACACAATGAAGGGCTTGGGAAAGGTTATGTAAAACTTGCCAAATTGCTCCCCTGAAGAAAATCTACCGTCTTTATAAGAATCCTGGTTATGTTTAAATCATGATTATACACTTAAAAAATATCATTTTTCAAATGACATAAACTAAGTTCTGAACGTTGAAGAGACTTGCGACTTGCCCAAAGTTGCACATCTCCTTGGCAGAGGTTAGACTTCATACTTTTTTTTTTTAAAGATTTTATTTATTTATTTGAGAGAGAGAGAACGAGAGATAGAGAGCACGAGAGGGAAGAGGGTCAGAGGGAGAAGCAGACTCCCTGCTGAGCAGAGAGCCCGATGTGGGACTCGATCCCCGGACTCCAGGATCATGACCTGAGCTGAAGGCAGTCGCTTAACCAACTGAGCCACCCAGGCGCCCCTAGACTTCATACTTTTAATAAAAGCTCCATCACCAGTCTGAACCTGATACTAGGAAAGCCTTACTACAGCATACTGAGAGGTTGCTTGAGTGATTTGAAGCTGTAGAATAATTAATTCGGAAATTAAACAGTAATTTAATAGGATACGACTTAGCAAAACGTCGAGGTAAGGGAAAGTGTTCTAAGGAAGAGTAGTATAAGGGTCTGCAGTTTATTTTAGCTATTGAATTTGAGATAATTTAGATGGAGATACATCTTTTCTGAACAGGACCAGTGGATAGGAATTTTCAAAAACCGCTTGGTAAACGGGAACAATCATCTAAATTTTGCATTTGTGTTAAGGAAAAGTAGAATGATAGATGTTATAAAATAATGATAACTGTTGTTTATCTGGCTTTATGACATATTGTCCTTTCTTTTGCCTCCTATTTCCCTTCAGAATGACATGGGGATGAGAATGTGAAGCCAAATTCATTTTGCATTTTTGCCTAGCTTCTTAGTTGAAAATTATCTCATTACAGCCTTTGATACAGCTTAATATTACCTAAGTTTCTAAGACATAACCTGACAGAGGATACTATTAATGGCACAAAATTAATTTAAAATTACAAAGTATCATCTGACATTTTTTAGAGGATAGCCGGAAAAGTCCGGAAAAGTAAATCCAAACTTTTCATAAGAGAGTGGTTGGAGAAGTCCTAAAAAGGCATGCAACAAGATGTAGGTGTCACATCTTGAGAAAGCCTCTGGGACTCTTTTTTTAGGTGCTTGCATTGTGTCTGTGGACTTGCTTTACTTCACCTTCATGTTGACTGTTTCTGTAGATAAGAAAATATCTAAAAGTTAGGGCTTTGTCAGATGTTGGTGGTTTATGTTTCTTTAGTTAACTTTGTATATTTCTGCTCTTAGTAACTATTGATTTTGTAGTTTGATTCTTGGAAGTAATTTTATTTCTTTCATTACCTGGTTTTTGGGACTCACTTCACTATTTTTTTCCTCATTCCTCTACCTCAGGATTTCTCAGGTGGGTAAAAAAAAATCCACCTCCTTAGGATCACGGGATACCTATTAAAATGCTGATTCCTTGGATTCCCTAAACGATTTTGGGGGAGACTGTGTTTGTGGGAGGGCGGGTGTGGTGGAGTAGGTGCAGGGTACATTCCTAGGGTTGGAGGAGCCTGGATTTCTAAAGATTTGATGGAGTTGAGTTGTTAGAATGCCCAAAGGCCACTACCTGTGGACTCCTTATGAAAGAATATGAACCACTATTAATTTAATCTTAGAGCTGAACCTAATCCTAATTAATAGAACAAATACTAGAACATAAAATAAAATGTAGTATCACCTCTTAAATATGATGAAACAAAATATGATGAAACACAAAATTTTCCTACCTAGACAGAGATTATCTATCTCAGTAAGCTTTTCCCACATTGTCTGCAGTTTCATTTAGTCCCACTAGAATAGAAGTTCCATAGCAGAGACTTTATCTAATTTGTTTACTATTGTATCTCCAGTTGCTAAACAGCACATAGGAATTTAATAAATATTTGGTGAATGGATGAGTTTTTCTTATCACTAAAAACAAGGCTTGCATATGGGTGATATATATTCAATTATCCTTTTCTTCCTAGAAAACTTTTTATAAAATATGTCTGCATGTTTGTAAGATTTATTTATTTTTGAAGTTTAGCCATTCCATCATTCCATATATCTAGTTATGAGTGTGATTTCATAAATCTTGACTAATATGTGGTCTGGTCTGAGAAAGTTTCCTCTTTTCCTTTTGAATTGCTCCAGTCTGTTTTCTTCCCTGCTTTTGAAACTGTTATAGGCTATTATCAAATAGCCCTAACATCAGTCCTGGGCCTATCTTATTTTTCTAATGTCCTTCTTTGATTTTTATTTTACTGTTTTTTTTTTCCCTTTAAGTTTTGAGAGAATTCTTCCAACTGAGCTTTGAATTCAGTGGTCTAATTTCCTTTTACATCTTTATGTTTTATGGTAACTCACTATATAATGCTCAAAAATGACCTTCTTCTTTGAACCGCTGATTTTTTAAAAAATATTTTATTTCTTTATTTGAGAGAGAGAGAGAGAGAGAGAGCATGAGCATGGGGAGGGGTAGAGGGAGGAGACTCCCGCTGAGCAGGGAGCCCAACATGGCTCCTCCCCAGGACCCTGAGATCATGACCTGAGCCAAAGGCAGATGCTTAAATGACTGAGCCACCCAGGTGCCCCAACTGCTGATTTTTTTTATTGTATGCATTGATTTGCTTTAATTTAGATTTTCTTATGAGATTTTTTTTTTTTTTAGTTTGCCATCAGTAACTGAGATGAGTCCCAGTAAAGACTTGTTAAGTCCATGCAAATATTAAAATAACTTATTTTTTTATTTTGCTACCTTTCATTTCCCAAGATCCTGCATTCTCAAGTATGTAGACAGCTATTATATTTTAGGGTTAGAAGTATAGTTGACACTCATTGTTTTGTCTGGCATTTGGCTCTCATTTCTCTTGGGAATAGCATGCCTTCTCATTAAGAGAACTAGTTCTACTACTATAACATGTATTCTGAATGGACTCTTCCATGTTCCTTGCTCTCAGGAATGAACACAATATAACTGAGTTATAGCATTCTGCTCCCCTGATTCAGTGAGGTGATCATGTGACCAAGCTGAGTCAAGGAGAGTCCTTTGAGATTTTTTTTTTTTAATTGGGTCAAGCAGGAAAAGCCTTCTCTTTCTAGTAACTGAATTGAGAAAATATGAGCCAGGAGCCAATGCTGGCTATAGTTATAGCTGAATGAGACTTCTACTCTGTAAAATACACTGATGCCTAAAGAGAAACAGAAATGAAAGCTAGACAGTACTAGTTTAGTCTTTCTGAGGCTAACTTACATCTCTAGAATTTGATTACATGGTACAACTTTTGTTTGCTTGGATTTTTGTGACTTACCATCCAAAGATCTCCAGTAAAAGAATTTTTTCAAGAGTGCTAATGATGATGGTATTTCTTAGGAAGAATGCCATTCAACTCCTTGGTAAGGTTTTATATCATTTTAGTATGTTATAGAGCTCTATATAGATAACAGAGAAACCATATAACTACATTGGGGAGATGATCAGGATTGTTCACAATCAGGTTTCGGCCTTCCTGAGGAGCTTCTCACATGTTTTGACAACTAAGCTAATTTTGGGACTTATGACTTTTTTGTCTTTATTTGGGGAGTTTTACCTCCTGAGACTTCTAGTTTCCTACCTAGTACACAGTATATGAAAGTCCCTAACTTACTTCTCCAAAGCTTCTAGTAAATCCCATAGTCTCAAACACACTATGTAAGTCTACTGAAGCTTGGGAAGAGGAGGATGACAGGGACCTGTGGTCAGACTGCCATATTTCATATTTTTCTGTGTTGTATTTTTATGTAGTAGAACAATTTTTAGTAAAGAAACATCGGGGGTTAAAAAGACCATGAAGAATTCAATTATGTGATTTCCTTTTCTCCATGTGAGATTATATTAGCCAGCCTCCAAGACAGCCCCCAATGATTCATGCTTCTTGGTGTTCATGTCCTTGTGTTGTCCCATCACAAACCAAGTAGGACCAACTTGGGTAACCAATAAGATGTTGCAGAAATGAGTGTGAATCTTGACACTAGGTCATAAAAAGAATTCCCGTTCCTGCCTTGCTATCTCTTGGATCATTTGCTCCGGGGGAAGTCAGCTGCCATATCATAAGGCTATTTGGACAGTCTTTTGGAGAGGTCCCTGTGGAAAGGAATTGAAGCCTTTTGTTAACAGTCAGCACTGATTGAGTAAGCCACCTTAGAGTGGATCCTTCTATCTCTACTCAAAGTTTTGGATGACCAACTTTGGACAATAGCTTGACTGCAGTCTTATGAGAGACCCTGGGCTAGAACCACTAAGCTATATCTGGTATTCTGACCTGCAAAGACTAATATAATAAATGTTTATTGTTTTAAGCTGTTGTTTGAGAGAATTGTTACAGAGCAATACATAACTAATATAAAGATCCTCATTGTTCTTAAGAAATCAATTTGATAAATGGTAGAGTTTATTCTGATGGAGAAAATTGGGGTAAGAACAAATTGAAATCAAGATTTCTGCTTTGGACTTGTTAATTATGAGATGCCTACTAGAAATTCAAGTGCGGATGTCAAGTTCACAGTTGAACATAAGATTTTTGTATTTTAGAGAGAGATCTGAATCATAGAATGAAATGTGAGAGGCATCTGTGTATAAATTATATTTAATACTATAGGAGGAGATGTAGGGAAGAGAATGGAGCTCATCATTAGGTCATTCCTGGGGTTGAGGGGAGGAAGAAGAGTCAGCAAAGAAGAAATAGTCATTGTGACAGGAGGAAAAGAAACTAGCTTGTGTGGTTAAGGATGCTAAGAGAATAAAATGTCTTTGGAAGAAGGGAGTTATCCACCTTGTCAAATGACCTGAGAGGTTGAGCAGGATTAACAGGGAAGTGTCTGTGGGAGCTGGCAACGTGGTGGGCAGCAGCACCTTCCTGAGAGCAGTCTTAGTGTAGTGGTGATAAAAATACAAAGCCCAAGCAGAGTGACCTGACAAGAGAATGGGAATGAGGAAGTTAAGACAGATACCACTAACACATTCAAGAAGTTTTGCAGTGAAGGGGAGGTGAGAAATAGCTCCTGGAAAAAAACAGTAACTGGAAGAGGATATGAGGGCAAGAGAGGGTTTATTTTTATTTGCTTTATTTATATTTAAAAATTTTAAGATACAGGATACCAGACTATATTGTAAGCTGATGGGAATAATTAAGCTGAAGAGAATAATTGATGATGCAAGAGAGAGGGGATAATTGTGGGAACAAACCCTGTGAGAAACTGAGAAGGAATGAAATAGAGTTGGGGAGGTTGGTTTTTGAGGGAAACAGGAAATACTTCTTTCTTTATAATAAAAAGGCAATTATAGGCCTTTCCTTTAGTAACACAGGGAGTGTGGGAATGAAAAACATGTCAGAAAAACAGTCTTGCTATCTCAGCTCTTAATCTTCGTAATGAAAGAATGAATCTCTGATACAGTTTTGATTGATCATTCCTTCATTTGAGAAGTATATATTGAACTCTAGCAAAGTGAAAGGTAATTTGGCAAAATAATAGAATGTCTTTCTCTAGGAGATTAAAACTTGCATTGGAAATGGTCATGCAAATAAGGAATTAAAATACAAGAATTTAATGGTGATAATGGAGGTATGTTTAAAATGCTATGAGAGCATAGGAGAAAGAAGGACCCATCCTTGTTCAGGAAAGACAGGGAAGGCTTTGTAGCTGAGGCTTAATGGAAATTAGAAGAAGTAGGAATTTGCAGTTCGGCTGATTAACAAAAGCAGTGATCATTCTGAGACCCCCTCATTCATTATGGGAGAACACAATAAAAGGTGATGGTGAATCCTTTCCCACATTTCTCCCTGTGGTTTATGTGTATGCTTTCACATAATTGCACATTAGATCTTGAGTGGACTGTCTTTGGAGTTCTCTATTTAGTAGCACATCAGTATACTGATTTACATTTGATAACTCCTAAACTATATAGATTTAGAAGTGTTAAGAGATAGGGAATTGAACATTTCCTTAAAAATAAATAGCAATATCTAATAGCTTTTCAAATGGAAATACTGCACTTTAGAATGTAAACTAATCTCTGTGAAAACAGACTAAGTGTATCCTTGTGTGTGCATGTATGTAGGTGTGCATAAACTTGAAATTCAGATTAAAAAAATACTTGGGTGTATATGGGGTATTCAAGCTAATCTGAATTTTTTTGTTTAACTAGAATACTACTGGTTTCAACATTATTGTTGAAAATCTTTCTAAAATAGATCACTTTTCTTTGATGTCTTGTTAATGCTTAAAAACGCATATTAGAAATTATGTGGAAAAATTTTTAATTAAGTAATTTTCAATTTAATTTTGGTTAAGATTTTACTATACTTGAATATTATTATGTTTAGGTCCCTACCCTTGTATTTCTTCTATTTGAATAATTCTAATTTGTGTGTGTGTGTGTGTGTGTTTAGTGCATGATGATAAAAGAAATACGATTTTATAATTTATACTCTTCCATTAATGTAGAACTTTATTTTTTCCCCTAAAGTCATTCATATGAAGTAGTTTCCACTAACATTTTCCTTCATTCTATTTGATTTTTTTTTTTTCTTACTCTTTTGTCTCTTCTGGTGGAGAGATAGCAGTAAGGGAGGAAGCTGTAGGGAATTCTAGTTTTCATTTGGTATGTCATTTTATAGACTTCTACATTTCTTTGAATTCTAATGCCAATTCTTTATTATTATTTTTTTTAACTCTGCTTAGTCAGGGCTTATACTATCCTGGAAGGAGGAAAATTTATTAATGAATTTCAGTAAGTATACATAGAAAATGCTAATGTAATATATAACCATCAAATATCTGAGTTTGCCTTTGTTTAATATGATTTCTATGTTTTTCTATTAAAGGTAATCCATTAAAATTAATTGATCTGTAGCTATACAATTATACATGTCTAAGACATAGCTTTGTATGTATGTATAATATATATGTATTCTGAAATCAGAAAAAAATCCTTTGGTGGACTTCTCTGTAACTACAGTATGTACATGAGAAATCTGGTGAACTCAGGGTATGACAATAACATTGGTAGAAGGGGATTTATAGAAGTGGAGGCAATTTGTGAATTTTATGGTGAGAAAAGACTACATGAAGTTTGTAAATGACTCTTTGCCTTGCAGGAAATTCATAGATCAAGGAACATTCTCTTCTAGCATGGTGGATGTTTATTAGTTGATTACACAGCATTGCTTTCCTTTATTCATCTTTTTTATAAACCCAGATTTTTCTTACACCTTCCATCCCCTTGATACATGGCCCATAAATCAGCTCTGGGTGTAGCCCTGGATTGCCTTAATCTAATAAGGATATTAAATTGCCTTTGATGCAATTAATTTTGATTGGATTTAAGCCAATGACTATGTTGAATCCGCCATGTTTTATAAAGTCCTTCTAGCTCCTACAGGAAGGTTTTGGAGTCAAGTAGACACACAGCTGTCTGTGTGTCTAGCAACTGCAGGATGGCTAGCAACTGCAGAACATTTGGCAGATACCATAAGTAGGGGGAAAATCCCAAAATATAATTCTTATGAAATTGGAATATGAAAGTCAGGAAGGGGTGCTAGAATCACAGTAATATGTGATTCGAAACTCGTCTTGCATTTTCTTTTCTTTCTTTCTTTTTTTAATATTTTATTATTTGAGAGAGAGAGACACAGCGAGAGAGGGAACACAAGCAGGGGGAGTGGGAGAAGGAGAAGCAGGCTTCCGGCGGAGCAGGGAGCCCGATGCGGGGCTCGATCCTAGGACTCTGGGATCATGACCTGAACAGAAGGCGGATGCTTAACGAGTGAGCCACTCAGGCGCCCCCATGTTGCATTTTCAACTATAACAGTAATCATTAGTAGCATGTTCAAGGAACTTAACCTGTGAGGTTCAAGGAGCTACATATAAAAATAGCCCTGCCTTAACTTTAATTCTTCCCTGTTGTGCATTGTAAATTACAGGACTATTGTTCCTTAGGGTACCTGTAATTGGGGACTAATATAGGAATTCAACTCAATTTAGAAAATTATTTCTAGGGAAAAATGAATTCCCAATTCTAACTGCAAGTGATTCATAGATGAGTTTTTGAAATACACCCCACCTATAAGTTTAGAATTTATTGTATCTATGAGAGGCTTAGAAAGAACACTGCCCTAGGAAGGAGTCAGAAAATATTCATTCTCACCTAGCTCTGCTGTTAATAGCTATGAGACCTTTACAAGTCACCTTCCTCATTCTTTATTTTCTCATATGAAAAATGAAGGGTTAAAGTAGATTTTGCAGAGTCTTCTAGTTCCAGTAATTTATAATAAATTTGTCAAATGCCAGACACTCATTTATTTGACAGTGACTTTAATACTAGGTTTTAGAAATGTGTTTTGATTTTTCTTCATTTGATTCTGTTCTTCTGGAACATTAACTATTATTATTAAAAGTAATTTTACCTATGGGCATTTAATTTAATACATTAGTTAGGATCATTCTAATAATGGTACCAAGACACATCTTGATAAGATAATGTATTAGACGTAAGTTTTTGTTTTGTTTTGTTTTGTTTTGTTTTGTTTTGAGAGAGAGAGAGACCGTGGTGGGGAGGGGCAGAGGGAGAGGGGGAGAGAGAATCTTAAGCGGGCTCCATGCCCAGTGTGGAGCCCAGGGTGGGGCTCGATCTTACAACCCTGTGATCATGACCTGAGCTGAAATCAAGAGTCAGATGCTTAACTGACTGAGCCTCCCAGAAGCCCCTAGACATGATTTTAAATGCAATTTTTTTATTGATTCTAAATGACTTTAAATCTGTTCATTTATTTTCCGATTATTTTTGTGATACATTGATTTGAGAGGACTTTTGTTATTTCCCAAAATAATTATTACTGATTTATAATTTTATTATGTTACTGATTTAATAGTGTTCATTAGAAATTTTAAAACAAATAATTAGTGTTATACATGTACAATATTATAACATATATGTGTGTGACATGACATGTATATAATAATGTGATTAACATTACATATATTTCATGCATATGTATATGTGTATATACATACACACATATATAAATGTATAATGTAATATATGAAATACTATTTATATTGTCATTGTTTAAGCCTATTTTATGCCAGGTGCTCTGATAGGCTCTAGAGGTAAAAAACATATGGTTATTGGTTGCAAGGAGCTTATGGTCTACTGAGTAAAATAATCAGGTAAAATGTTGCATGGCCAGTCAACATATGAAAAGATATACATTCACTAGTAATCATGGGAATGGGTAAATAATATATTCCAGTTTTTGAAGATTAGATGGGTGATAGTATCACATATAAGGCAGAATGTGGAAAAGGGATGCTGTTTTGGAATGATTATAAATCTTACTCCTCTTTATCTCGTTATCCTGCTTTATTTTCCTTCTTAGACCTTATCAATATCAACATGGTATATGCTTATTTGTATATCATCTGCTTTTATCCACTAGAACATGAATTCCATGAAAGAATGGATTTACAATGTTTTTGTCCACTGCTAAGTTCTTAGGGCTTATAGTAGTGCCTGGCACACAGTAGGTATTCAATAAATACCTGTTGAATAAATGAGTGGCACAGAATAGTAAAGTTCAAGCAAAACTGAAATTGCCTGTCTTAAGACTTAGTAATTCCACTTTTTAAGGATGTAGCTCATAAGAGTAAATGATTTTTATGCACAAAAGTGTTCACTTGAACACTCTTTAAATACTGAAAAAATTGAAAATAAACTAAATTTTTATTAAAAGGGGAATAGGTTACGTAAAATGTGCTACCTCCATGCTTTGGAGTAGATATATGTGTGCTGACATGGATAGAACTTCAGGGAACACTTTTAAGTGAAAAAGAAGTGGCAAAACAATGCAAATAGTCTTATCCAATATGTATGTGTGAAATTATGTAAATTAGTAGAAAAAAAGAACCCTGGAAGAACACACATCAATCTAGGGAAAGTGAAAGAGTATGTAATGTTCTTTCATGTAAAATTTTTATTCTTTTTATCTCTGAGGTTTTTTATTATTGTTTGAAATTTTTATATTGGGCACTTGTCAGTGTACTATTTTTGAAAAAAAAAAGAGTTCTGTATCAAAGTGTAGATTCACACATATTAGTTGATCTCTGAATATCCTTTCTTTCATAAGCAACTAAAAAATCAAAGTATATGAAACAGCCATTTTTAGACATTGCACTGTAGGTAATATGGGACTATGATAACTGACTTCCTTCGCCCTTCCAATTATTACTCAACAGATCCTTTAGACTTCTCTACAGATCTTTCAAGCTTTTTGTTGTTGTTCTGCAGCTTCCTCAGTCATCCTGAACTCTCTTCTAGTTACTAAATGTAGTGAGACCCTGGGCTTTATTTTGGTTTTCCCTCCACTGCAGCCTGGCAACTGTCTCCAGGTGGTAATCTAGGGGCAATCATAAGGTTCACCACCTTTGTTTTCCTTTTCTCAGGTGAGTACTATCCAAAATGGCCAACAAAGGAATAACTGGAGGGGCAGCTGGGTGCACAGTCAGTTAAGCTTCCAACTCCTGGTTTCGTCTCAGGTCTTGATCTCAGTGTTTTGAGATTGACCCCATGTCAGACTCCATGCTCGGCAAGGAGTCTGCTTGAGAGTCTCTCTGCCTTTCCTACTCATGCTCTTTCTCTCTCTCATGAATAAGTAAATAAATATTAAAAAAAATAAAAGAATAACTGGAAAGCAGTAAACCAAACAATCCCTGGACCTCACTGAGCTGGGAACAGTTTATGTTACCACCACCAAGAACAGAGCTTCTAATACATGGGGCATTGGGTAGCATCTTCAGAAGAGTTGTGCTTACTAGTGGGGCCAAATTAGGCCTAAATTAAAACTGCTCTGGATTCACCTTAATAAATCTTAAAAACACCTCAAAATGTTCAAATTGATCAAGTAACTTCCTGTGTGCCAGAACAAAGTTCCATATTTCTTTTTTTTTCATGTTTTTTAAAAAATGTTTTTAGTTTTGAAGGTAGAATTTAGTGATTCATTAGTTGCATATAACACCCAGTGCTCATTCCATCAAGTGCCCTCCATAATGCCCATCACCCAGTGATCCTTCCCCCCACCCACCTCCCCTCCAGCAACCCTTAGTTTGTTTCCTAGGGTTCAGTTATGGTTTACCTCCTTCTCAATTTTCATCTTATTTTTCCTTCCCTTTCCCTCCGTTCATCTCTTTTGTTTCCTAAATTACACATATGAGTGAAATCATGGCATTTGTCTTTTGCTGACTGACTTATTTTGCTTAGCATAGTACTCTCTAGTTCTATCCCCATCATTGCAAATGGCAAGATTTCCTTCTTTTTGATGGCTGAGTAGTATTCCATTGTGTGTGTGTGTGTGTGTGTATATATATATATACACACACACACACATACCACATCCTCTTTATCCATTCATCTATTGATGGACATCTGGGCTCTTTCCATAGTTTGGCTATTGTAGACATTGTTGCTTTAAACATTGGGGTGAGGGACCCCTGGGTGGCTCAGTTGGTTAGGCATCTGCCTTCAGCTCAGGTGATCCCAGGGTCCTGGGATCGAGTCCCACATCGGGCTTCTTGGTCAGTGGGGAGACTGCTTCTTTCTCTGCCTGCTGCTTTACCTTCTTGTGTTCTCTCGCTCTTTCTGACAAATAAATAAAAATAAATTAAAAATGAATAAACATTGGGGTGTATGTGCCCCTTTGAATCACTATGTTCCTATCCTTTGGATAAATACCTAAGGGTACAATTGCTGGGTCATAGTGTAGTTCTATTTTTGATTTTTTGAGGAACTTCCATACTGTTTTCCAGAGTGGCTGCACCAGGTATGCATTCCCTCCAACAGTGTAAGTGATCAGGAATAAGGCACCATGATTACAATTGAGGGACTGCAATGCTAACCACCAAGTGATTTAGCATCTCTATAATGTTCCTGTTGAGGTAGGATTCTTAGATAGGTGTCCTTGTGAAGACTGTGGGCTATATATCAATTTTTTTCTTCTTCACTTTTCCTCCCACCACACCAGTCACAAAAAGACAGGGGAAAGTGAATATGGGACAATGAGATGGTAGGAATAGAAACTCTAGGAAAAAGTAGAGATGATACTAAGTTTTGCTTAAGCTTTGAAATGTTTGTACTCAGTTTTACCTATGCTTGATTAAGAGGTTGTAGATATAAGAGGGAAGAGTTTTGGAGAAAATGAGAGTTGCTTCTGCCACAGAAGCAGAGGAATAAGACCTGCTGATATTGGGCTCTCTAACCTGCAAAGTTTACCTCACTTTGCTGTGAGGGATGTCTGGGGATGGTAGTCAGAGTGTCCAGCATGGTGTACTCCCAATTGGTCTGAAGTCCTATGCATGATGGGCTTGTATGTTGAAAGGTCATACCATGGCCCAACTTCAATCACGTGTTAGGTAAAGTTGGATAGAAGGACCTGGGCTTCCTAGGACCAGAGTGGAGGTATTCCTTTCCATTTCTTCTTTTCATGGGGCCTTGTCTCTGGCAGGGATTTTCCTGGAAGGGTTTTGATACCCCTGTAAACTAACTTCCTGGAAATAATGCTGTTGTGCATCTGAGAAAATATGATTCTGAAAGTGTTGCTCAATTGTTACTGATAGTGAGAGATGATGATATTGTAGAATATTATAGATATATAATATTCAATCAGGTTATTGGAGAGGTTAACGAATCACGTGGGGGAATGCATTTGGTTTGGCGCTAATGGGAAGGTGAAATTCACTTTGATATTTATCTTAAAACCTTTTCTACTTTTGTACCTTTAACTTGAGTGATTTATAATTACAAATAAGCACATGTTAACATAAAGCACACAATAAAGACAGAAGAATTCTTTTTTAAATAATTTTTTTCATTGTTATATGGATCACCATACATTACATCAGTTTAGTTTTTGATGTAGTGTGTCATGATTCATTGTTTGTGCATAACACCCAGTGCTCCATGCAGAATGTGCCCTCTTTAATACCCATCACCAGGCTAACCCATCCCCCCAACCCCTCCTCTCTAGAACCCTCAGTTTGTTTTTCAGTCCATCGTCTCTCATGGTTTGTCTCCCCCTCCGACTTACTCCCCTTCATTCTTCCCCTCCTGCTATCTTCTTCTTTTTCTTTTTTCTTAACATATATTGCATTGTTTCAGAAGTACAGATCTGTGATTCAACAATCTTGCACAATTCACAGCACTCACCATAGCACATACCCTCCCCAATGTCTATCACCCAGCCACCCCATCCCTCCCACCCCCCACCACTCCAGCAACCCTCAGTTTATTTCCTGAGATTAAGAATTCCTCATATCAGTGAGGTCATATGATACACGAAAGACAGAAGAATTCTAGTGGCAAGGAAATTGGTGAAGTTGAGAGTTAGAGAAATTTTCTTTTCTTTTTTTTAATTTTATTATGTTATGTTAATCACCATACATTACATCATTAGTTTTTGATGTAGCGTTCCATGATTCATTGTTTGCATATAACAGCCAGTGCTCCATTCAATATGTGCCCTCTTTAATACCCATCACCAGGCTAACCCATACCGATTTTCTTAGAGAAGGTGAGTTCTTTTTTTTTTTAAGCTTTATTGAGGAATTATTTACAAACAATAAGCAATGTAGTAGCCACAATTTCCATTTCTGTACTCTTTATTCCTTTGTGTAAATTCATTATTTTCATAAGTATCATTTTTTTTTTCTGCCTGAATTTTTCCTTTAACATTTCTTGTAGTATGGATCTGCTGGTGATGAATTCTCTTGGGTTTTGTGTATCTGAAAAGTCTTCCTCTTAGATTCATTTTTATAGATTTTTTAATTTTTACTGAATATTGAATTCTAGATTGACAGTGTTTTCTTTTCAGTACTTAAAAATATACTTTAAAAAATGCTCCACTGTCTTCTCACTTGCATTATTTCCAAGAAGAAATCTATCTCGTTTTTCTCATCATCCTTATTCCCTGTAGATAATGTAACATTTTCTGTTTATCACTGATACTGAGCCATTTGATTATAATGCACATAGGTGTAGTTTTCTTCAGGTTTCTCATGCTTGGGGTTCATCGAGCTTCATGGAACTGTAAGTTTATCAAATTTGGAAAATTTTTAGCCATTATGTTTTTGAAAAATATAAAAATTTTGAAAAATGTTTCTGTCCCTCCTTTTCAATTTTGAACATGAGCTACATTTTTCACTGATGTTCTGTTTCTTCTTCTTTTTTTAAATTCTCTTTTATTTCTGTGTTTCCTTTTGGATAGTTTCTATCACTACTTCTTAAAGGCCACTAATATTTTCTTCTGCAGTGGGTTTTAATTTTTTAATTTAAGTTCAATTAATTAACATATAATATATTATTTGTTTTAGTGTTAGAGGTCTGTGATTCATCAGTCTTATATAATACCCAGTGTCCTTTACAACATATAACCTCCTGAATGTCCATCACCCAGTTACCCCATCCCTCCACCCCCTCCCCTCCAGCAAACCTCAGTTTATTTCCTATGATTAAGAGTCTCTTATGGTTTGTCTCCCTCTCTGGTTTCATCTTGTTTCATTTTTCCCTCTCTTCCCCTATGATCCTCTACCTTGTTTCTTAAATTCCACATATGAGTGAGATTATATGATAATTGTCTTTCTCTGATTGAGTTATTTCGCTTAGAGCAATACACTTTATGTATTCTAGTTAGCTCCATCCACATTAGTTCTTTCTTGAAGGAGGTCATAGATGCAGATTGGCATCTATGTTATGATTTGCCTTGAACAGCTCATTTAACCTTATCAAAGGCTTTTCACATTTATCATCTCACTTTATCCAGATAAAAATTCTGTAGTAGTTATCATACCAATTGGATTAATAAGGAAACCAAGCCATCAAGAGATCAAGTATTATCAAAGGACACATTTTGTTAACTGAATATCTGAGTCTTGAACCCAAATCCCCCTGTGTTCTGATCTGTGATATAGGCTATATATAATCTCTCTCCATAGGCTATATATAATATCTTTCCTACTTTGTCCCTCATTATATAAGAAACACATAATAGAAAAGAAAAACATTGATATTTGAATATTTTTGCTATTAAGTTTGAAAGTGCAAAAATATTAGGAAAATAAAACTAATGAAATAGTTAAGCTTTTAAAAGCAAAATAAGTTAAGGGGTGCCTGGGTGGCTCAGTTGGTTGAATGTCTGACTCTAGATTTCGGCTCAGGTCACGATCTCATGATCTAATGATGGTGGGGGGGATAGAGCCCCAGGTCTGGCTCAACAGGGAGTCAGTCTGCTAGAGATTCTCTCTTTCCTCTCCCTGTCTCTCTGCCCCTCCCCCCAAACACACCCCCCTCAAATAAATAAATAAATCTTAAAAAAAAGTAAAGTATTAAAAATAGTTGTATTTCTGAAATATTCCCCCAAAGTTAGGGAAAATGAATTGCCATCAAAGATTAGGTCAACCTGGAGAGATAAAGTACACTAAACAATTTTTTTTTAATGCAATGTAATATTAACCTTTCAAAGTTCAGTTCATATAGACTTTTTTTTTTTTTAATTAACAGCTTGTTCTAAGTGATGTGTCAAGTTTTTTGCTCCTTGTTCTTTTGCCATGCTGTGTCTGGAAATGGAACTGGGTGTGATGTTCTGGTCCTGGGCTCTCATTCCTGAGGCCAAGAAGTGTTAGAGTGGGGTTGATGTCAGCATTAGGTCTAGATTGCTTTCTTAAAAGGGAGGGAACTTTGTCCACTGCTTTCTTCCTCATGTGGTTATTGTCTCTGATAAGCTACTGCTCATGGGCTAATTAAAAATGGCATGAGTGCTCACATTTCACATATTACCATCATTTTGATTGTTTTGTTTGTAGGGCTTCACACTTGGAAATCTTTTTTTTTTTTTTTTTTTTTTGAGCACAGCCTCCTTGCCTCATTCGTATACCCTCTAACATTTTGTTTCTCCTGAGCTTGCACTTTATCTTTTGGCCTCACTCTGGTATTTTAATTACTAGATAACAAGGCTCCTGCTTTTAGAAAATGAAGGCAAACCTGGTAAAGAAAAAAAAGAAAAGAAAAAGAAAATGAAGGCAAAAGTTTTAACTCTCGAGGAGCTCAAAGTCTAGTATGATAGGCAAAAAAGCAATCACAAGATAGCAATACCATGTGGGAAAAATTGTCAGTTTGTTATCTCTTTTTAGTAGTGTGGTCTTGATTAGCCATATGAAACATAAGCAGGGTATGAGACTAAATAGTACAAGCCCCAGTGTATTTCTATTCTATTGCTATGTAACAAATTACCTCAGAACTTAATGGCTTAAAACAACATTATCTGGAAATTTTTGTGGGTCAGAATGCTGGGCTGGCTTAGCAGGTCCTCTGTCTCTAGGTCTCACAAGACTACAATCATGGTTGGGCTGTAGTCATCACAAAGCTTGTTTGGGGTGGGTCTGTTTGTTGGCAGGATTCAGTTTCTTATGAGTTGTTGGATTGAGGGTCTTAGTTCTTGGCTGCTATTGCTTGGAGGCCACCTTTAGTTACCCACCATGTGGACCTCTCCATAGGGCAGCCCACAGTATGTCAGCTGGCTTCCTCAGAGTGAGCAAGTGAGAAGGCAAAAGAGGGAGTACAAGCAAGATAAGAGTCATAGTCTTTTATAACCTAATCTTGGAAGTGACATCTATCACTTTTGCCTTAATCCGTTAGATGCAAATCAGTAGTTTCACCCCACACCAGGGGAAAGAGATTACCCAAGGACATAAATACCAGGAGGTGGTGATCACTGAAGGCCATTTTAGGAATTTCCCACCACACCCAGAATAAAACCTTTGTCAAAAAGTCCATGAACTTTCCTAGTAGAAGTTAAGAGTATATCCCTCAGGCCAGAAGGTAGCTTAGAATTAATTATTGAATTGACAAGTTACCTTGTTTCTCTTTAGGTCCAGCATGTACTAGATTGGATGTAGTCAAAAGAGCTAAAAGAAACTGAAGCATGGCAAGGTGATAAGCAGTTACCATTTATTGAAAGGCTATGTGCAAGAAACAGTGTTGGGTGCCTCCATACTTTCATTTGACCTTCAAAATGTATTGTATGAAATAGGGAGGTAGCCTTAGGTATCGGCAAGACTGCTTTACTGAGCTGTGCAGGTTGTGCCCTGCACAACTCCAAGGTCATCACCAACAGTGTGAGCAGCACATGTTGGATATGCACGTAGTGGCAGTGTTTATTGGTTACATCCTTGCATCTGGAGCCAGCACTTCCTTACTAGTGGTGTGGCCTTGACAAGTTATTTAAGTTCTCTAAGCTTTAGTTTCCTCATCTCCAAAATAAGGAATTGTAATATTAAGTACTCAAGATTGGTAGGGGGATTACATGACTTCCTCCTCCTCATCATCATCACTATCACTTACTCAATGCTTAGTAGGGATACAGGCACTCCTCTAAGTGTTTTGAAGGTATTAACTTTCACAATAACTTCATGAAGAAGGTATCTTTATGATCTGATTTTTACTGATGATGAAACTAAGGCATGGAGAGGTTAAGTACTTTGCCTAGGGTAACAGAGCTAGGAAATGGTCCAACTCCAGAGTCTTCTTTAACATTTACACCATACTGCTCATTCTGGAGTCAAGATCATAGCATAGTGGCCAGCACTTAGTACCTGCTCATTATTAGCTCTTATTTTACCTTCATTTTGCTAATGGGAAAACAAAGACTCTGAAGTAGTTAGTAGTTTACCTAAAGAGTGACCCAACTCTTAAACAGGAGAACCAAGATTTTAATCCATATGTAGCTGAATCCAAGGCACACAGTGTTCTTTGTTGTGCTTTGTTTTATTCAAGTAATTATGCCAACTCTGAAGTGGTCATAGTCTAAGGAAAATGACCTGAATAGCTCCGGTTAGAGCGCACCACAAACACTCAAAGGACGTTTATAAGAATGAATCTAGGCCATCAAGAAAAGGATACATTTTATATCATGTAACTTCTGAATAAAGGACTGGAAATATGGAAAATATTTTAGAATGTTTCCATTGAATTAATTAAAGTAGAATCAGTTTGATACTACAGTAGGTAAGCTTCAGCTACCTGGAAAATATAGTATGTTGCACATCTCCTCCCTGAGCTTTGTCAGTTAAATGAAGCGTGGCTGTATAAAGTAAGAAGGATAGTGAATGTAATAGCTTTGGATTTTTAGCTACAAATGGACCTCAGCAATTTTAGTTCAGTTTTCTGCCTCTTATCAGAAATATAGTATGTTCTGTAAATCATGAAATGAATCGGATTAAAGGAATGTGATTCGCAAAATATACCTCTGTTTTTAAAAAGGCATCTATACCCATCCACTAGTTGTACCTTTTCCATATAGGTGTGTTTTTATGTGTGTGTGTATATGTATGTATATATATTTATATATATGTATATGTATATATATATATATGTATATGTGTGTGTGTGTATGAAAGTTATTAATCATGTACTTTATTCTATGCTGCTGTTATCAAGGAATAGAGAATGGAACTGTTAGATGAAATGTCATGTCATAAAGAAAACAAGCATTTTACTTGTAAAGACATATCAACCACCAGCAAAGTAGGTGCTATTATAAATTTATGTTCTTCACTCTAAGTTGGCTCTCAACACTGCTTTGGAAAACAACCAACCTTTTATATTTCTGTAATGACCTCACTGTCCTCACCTTACAAAATATCTAAATTAACCTTTCTTATTTTTTTTTAAGATTTTATTTATTTATTTTAGAGACATGGAGAGCATGAGTCAGGGGAGGGGTAGAGGAAGAGGGAGAGAAGAGAGGATCCCAAGCAGACACTGTGCTGAGCATGGAGCCTAACATGGGGCTGGATCCCAGGACCCTGAGATCATGACCCAAGCCAAAATATAGAGTGGGACGCTCAACAGAATGAGCCACCCAGGTGCCCCAACCTTTCTTATTTTTTAACCATCTTTTCTACCTCCTTGTTTTATGTATCTCTAAATGATAACATCTACTTATATACTGTTGAAAATGTTCAGAAGGCCGTTTACTAAATTCAGTCAAGCAAGTGGTCATTGAAGGACTCAGAACTACTTTCATTTAGATACCTGTTCTGTTATTTACCAGCTAGGAAACTGGGGCAAGTCCTTTAAATTCTATTGATTTCATTTTTCTTCTATGTAAAATAGGAACAAAGTGGTACCCACTTTGCTATATTAGGTATATTAGGATGTCCTAAGGATTAAATTATCTAATCCATACAAAACTCTTAGTATTGTGCCTGGCAAGTAGGTCAATAAATGTTACTTGTTATCATTAATATTATTATTGTTGTTAGTTTTGTTAATATTACTATAGTTTTGTTAATATTTATTGGTGATATTTTAGGTGCTGAGAACTTCCAAATCTGTACCTTTAGTTCAGATATCTTTTCTGGGATTCGGGACTGCCTAAATCCCACATCTAGCTTTCAGTGACCCATCTGTTTAACTCCATTTGTATTACTGTTAGCTTTCCTCATGACTTGGACCAAACTCTGGGGAGAGCAATACCATTCACTTTGCCTAATGTGTGAATAGACTCTTTAATATTCCAGGCACTTTCATTTATTAGAACAGTCCTCTATTTCAGCCGTTAACATCTCAGTCTTGTATATTTTAAGACTTCTGTTTCAAGCTCTATTAAAGCTCTCCCTTCTCTTAAAAGCACAGCTAGACTATCTGGTCTTTAGTAGCTTTGAACAAAGTTTCCTCATCCAACTTCCTCTTCTAGGTGCTGGCTCTTCTCTGAGGTTCTGGTGGAGAGGAAGGAGAGGGAAAAAACAAACTTCTACTTATTGAACTAAGAGTAGAAGCAATTACTTGCAATTGATAAGAGGTTTGTCTGGGTACCATTAGTCATTTCTGTCATGGGTTGCAGAGTACTCTGTTCAGATTCCCTGATGATTCTCTGACATGGGAGATAAGCTCTAGTTTAGTATTTTCCACTTCCTGTACTCTTAGCTTCTGGCTTGATAGCATCTTACTGCTGGGATTCCTCTTGGGAGAAGTTCCTGCAAGATAGGCTCAAACTCAACTCCTTCTGAGGTGTCCACTTGGCTCAGCCTTAATGTTATGGGGTTTCATTGCTTCTCTCTCTTTTAGCCTTGTCTTCTTTCTCTATTCCCAGCTCATGGTTTCCCAGGGGTAGATTAGTGAGTCCATTGGTTCCATAAGTATACAACTGGGAACAAAATGTTTTCCTTCTTTTCTTGTAGAAATCCTACTATTATATAAGTGGTTTTCATGAAGCTTCCCATTCCCAGTAGATTTTGGAAGGAGAAGCATTCATGTAGATGTTTTGGGAAAGGAAGAAAGTTGTCTTTCTCCTTGGTTACTGCACTTCTGAGAAGGCAATTCACTCTCTCTTCCCCATCTTCCGTGTGTTTTGACTGTCAGAGATGATGAGCATTGAGTGTGGTAGAGAAGATTTTGGATTCTTGCCTGTCATTCGACCTTGAAGATAAGGGTGAGCCCAAGAACTGATGAATTTCTGAGCTTAGAATGTAAGAACTTTGTATATTTTTTGTATAATTTTGAGCCTTTGCAGTAATTCCTAGAACACAGGACAAAATCTCATGTGGACCTCCTGTTATAGTCCACTAAATTTAAATACCAGAAATCTGGGACCATTATTCTCCTGTTCTCATTTTATGTATTTATTTTTGTGTTTGTAAACTTTTTAATTGCAGCTTAGTTGACATATAATATATTAGTTTCAGGTATACAACATAGTGATTTGATTTATATACATTATATATGTGTATATATAAATGTATATATATATAATTATATACATTATGAAATGCTCACCATAAGAAGTGTAGTTACCATGTGTTAGCCACACAAAATTATTGCAGTATTATTGACTGTATTCCCTATGACATGCCTTTCATCCCTGTGATTTAGTCATTTTATAACTTGAAGTTTGTACCTCTTAATCCCCTTCACCTATTTTGCTCATCCCCTGACTCCCTCCCATCTGGGAACCACTAGTTCTCTATATTTATGAGTCTGTTTCTCTTTTGTTAATGTTTGATCATTTGTTTTTTAGATTCCAAACATAAATGAAGTTGTATGGTATTTGTTTTTCTCTGAGTTATTTTACTTAACATAACACTCTCTAGCCCATCCATGTTGTCATGAATGGCAAGATTTCACTCTTTTTTAAGGCTGACTAATATTCCATTATGTATATATGCCACATCTTTATCTGCTCATCTATCGATGGACACTTAGGTGGCTTCTGTATCTCAGCTATTGTAAATAATGCTGCAGTAAACATAGAGGTGCATTTATTTTTTCAAATTAGTGTTTTCATTTTTTTCCTGTTCTCATTTTATACCTCCAGTGTTTCACATAGTATCTTCAAGATTGTAGGTATTCAATAATTATTATTAAATTTTATTAATTATTAAATATTTGTTGAATGAATGAAAAGCCAAACGTGACACATAGAAAAGCTGGTCCTAAACTCTTTGGCACACAATAGGGAGAGAAGACACCATCTTGGAAATAGGCACCCAGAAAAATTGCTATCAACATCTTAATACTTTAAAACACCTAAATTTCTTAAATTGGTCCCTTTGATGCCATTGTGTTTATTGTGTGCATTTCTATACTTTTATGCTTTGGTTTCACTTTCTACCTATTAGTTAAATAATTACTTTATAAGAATTGTGGGGTTATATTTAAAACTTTACTGTGTTTCTACAGAGTTCTGCTATAATATAAATACTATGAAATGATTTCAAATCTACTCAGAATTATTAACAGGCATGGTCTAAGAAATGTTTTTATTTATCTTCATTCTTTTCCATGTCACATTAAAATGGTCCCCTTTGCATTTAGGTGATTTTATTGAGAGTTTTATACTCACTTTAAAATGCCAGATTCTTTTTCTAATTTTTAAAATATCTTTGCTGGAAACTTGATTTCCAAGCAAAGCGTTCAAGAGAAAATCTAAATCTAAATTCAGCCTGCCAGATAAATATGAATAAAATTTGGTGAAAAGTACTGAATGCTGTTTTTTATATCTCCTTAAAAGGTTTGGGAATTTTGCTGCGTTCCCAAGTAGATTTATCTGAGAGATTAGCCATGAGCCATCTTATGGTACATGAGCTTGATCACTTGATATGAGAAAATCCCTACATATCTTTGTTAAAAACACAAAGAAAAATAATCATAATATTCTGTTCCAATACTTTCCAATAATGTTTGGAATAAGAAAAAAACATAACCTTTTTAAGAAGTCCTGTTTAGAAAATTGCTAAGAGTTTACAGAGATTGTTAAAAAAATAACTTGCACACTCAACCAATTGCTTGGCTATTTCAGGTTCCTATAGGGATGGGGTTTAGTGAAGCAAGTTACCAGGGAAACCTTTTCCTCTCTGGAAAAGGATAATTGTGCACTAGCCATCCATGCATAGCAAGGCTATAATCTTGCTATGCTTTTATTTTATTGAGGTTAGCCACAGAAGAACAAACATTATAGAGACTAGATGCTAAGAATGCAGAAGGGTAAAAGCAATTTTTATAACCTTAAGTTGATTATTCATATTAATAACAGTATGAATAATAGTACTGATATTATTAATAAAAATAATTATAAACATTTATAAATCACTCTATAGTTTAAAAACTGCACTCACTTAAATAGGTCCTTTGGGAGACATTATTGTCATCAGCCTCATCTTAGATATGAGGAAATTAAAATCAAGTGCATGGCCCATGACAAACAGGAATTAAGTAGGAGCCTGATATTTGTACCCAACCTTCTTGATTCCAGAGCATTTACGTTTTACACCCATAAAGCCAACTCCTGGTCTTTCTCTAGTGAGAGGGTGCAAAAGTAGGCTTAGCGTGAATTAAAGGAAGCATAGTTTTAGGGCCTCTCGCTTACCTGAGCTCATTCCAAAGTCTTGGGAGAGGCCCTCGCAGTGTTCATACATTTTTGTAAAATTTTGCAAAATTTTATATTTTTGTAAAATTTTTTTTAAAAGTAAGATTTTTTTTTTTCCAATCTATAATCAGTCTTTCCAATGCATCTTCACCTGAGTCTTACTTCCCCTTCTATTCGCTTGGCATTCAAGTAGCTGTAGGTAGTTTTGGAATCTGGCTTAGAGGAAATTGATTTGGCAATACACTTGGTTTAATGAGATTTATTTATATGATTTGTATTTACTCCCCCATATAGTTAAATCATTTCTAGCCATGCTGATGCAGAGATTTTTTCTAGGAGTATTACTATAGCCTGCTGTTTGACTCAATCAGGACTGAAACATAAAAATGCAGCATAGGTAGTTATTTATAATATGAACTCATGGTACAGCTTCAGCACCTAAAGTATGTGGGAAGAGGAGGACAAACAGAATAGTTCAGAGCCAGAAGCTACTTTGTAGAAAATTCTTCCAAATATCAGAAGAGTAAAATATAAGTAGAGAGATGTGTTCTCATCAACACCTAGTCAAAACAGCCCTCTTCTTGATAAAGGTTTTCCCAAATGTGACAACAATCCTAAAATTTTTCATGTCAGTACTAATGACAAATTATGAAGCTGAAAGTTAATTTAGTTATGCCATCTTCTGATTTTATATTTTTGGTGTTGCAACTTAATACAACTTATAATTTGTTGTGATTTATATTTTCATTCTGAATATTCTTATAGAGGATTTTGTATGTATAATTTCCTATAATTTTTTAAAAAATTTTTTTATTGTTATGTTAATCACCATACATAACATCATTAGTTTTTGATGTAGTGTTCCATGCTTCATTGTGCATAACACCCAGTGCTCCACGCAGAATGTGCCCTCTTGAATACCCATCACCAGGCTAACCCAACCCCCACCCCCCTCCCCTCTAGAACCCTCAGTTTGTTTTTCAGAGTCCATCGTCTCTCATGGTTCGTCTCCCCCTCTGACTTACTCCCCTTCATTCTTCCCCTCCTGCTATCTTCTTCTTCTTTTTTTTTTCTTAACATATATTGCATTGTTTCAGAAGTACAGATCTGTGATTCAACAGTCTTGCAAAATTCACAGCACTCACCATAGCATATACCCTCCCCAATGTCTATACCCAGCCACTCCATCCCTCCCACCCCCCCACCACTCCAGCAACCCTGTTTGTTTCCTGAGATTAAGAATTCCTCATATCAGTGAGGTCATATGATACATGTCTTTCTCTGATTGACTTATTTCACTCAGCATAACACCCTCCAGTTCCATCCACGTCGTTGCAAATGGCAAGATCTCATTCCTTTTGATGGTTGCATAATATTCCATTGTGTATATATACCACTTCTTCTTTATCCATTCCTCTGTCGATGGACATCTTGGCTCTTTCCACAGTTTGGCTATTGTGGACATTGCTGCTATAAACATTGGGGTGCATGTACCCCTTCGGATCCCTACATTTGTATCTTTGTGGTAAATACCCAGTAGTACAATTGCTGGGTCATAGGGTAGCTCTATTTTCAACTGTTTGAGGAACCTGTATACTGTTTGCCAGAGTGGCTGCACCAGCTTCCATTCCCACCAACAGTGTAGGAGGGTTCCCCTTTCTTCACATCCCCTCCAACATCTGTCGTTTCCTGACTTGTTAATTTTAGCCATTCTGACTGGTGTGAGGTGGCATCTCATTGAGGTTTTGATTTGGATTTCCCTGATGCCGAGCGATGTTGAGCACTTTTTCATGTGTCTGTTGGCCATTTGGATGTCTTCTTTGGAAAAATGTCTGTTCATGTCTTCTGCCCATTTCTTGATTGGACTATTTGTTCTTTGGGTGTTGAGTTTGATAGGTTCTTTATAGATTTTGGATACTAACCCTTTATCTGATATGTCATTTGCAAATATTTTCTCCCATTCTGTTGGTTGTCTTTTGGTTTGGTGGACTGTTTCTTTTGCTGTGCAAAAGCTTTTTATCTTGATGAAATCCCAATAGTTCATTTTTGCTCTTGCTTCCCTTGCCTTTGGCGATGTTTCTAGGAAGATGTTGCTGCGGCTGAGGTCGAAGAGGTTGCTGCCTGTGTTCTCCTTTAGGATTTTGATGGACTCCTGTCTCACGTTTAGGTCTTTCAACCATTTGGAGTCTATTTTTGTGTGTGGTGTAAGGAAATGGTCCATTTTCATTCTTCTGCATGTGGCTGTCCAATTTTCCCAACACCATTTGTTGAAGAGACTGTCTTTTCCATTGGACATTCTTTCCTGCTTTGTCAAAGATCAGTTGACCATAGAGTTGAGGGTCCATTTCTGGGCTCTCGATTCTGTTCCATTGATCGATGTGTCTGTTTTTGTGCCAGTACCATACTGTCTTGATGATGACAGCTTTGTAACAGAGCTGGAAGTCCGGAATTGTGATGCCGCCATTTTTGCTTTTCTTTTTCAATGTTCCTCTGGCTATTCGGGTTCTCTTCTGGTTCCATACAAATTTTAGGATTATTTGTTCCATTTCTTTGAAAAAAGTGGATGGTATTATGATGGGGATTGCACTGAATGTGTAGATTGCTCTAGGTAGCATTGACATCTTCACAACGTTTGTTCTTCCAATCCATGAGCATGGAACGTTTTTCCATTTCTTTGTGTCTTCTTCGATTTCTTTCATGAGTATTTTATAGTTTTCTGAGTACAGATCCTTTGCCTCTTTGGTTAAATTTATTCCTAGGTATCTTATGGTTTTGGGTGCAATTGTAACTGGGATCGACTCCTTAATTTGCCTCTCTTCTGTCTTGTTGTTGGTGTATAGGAATGCCACTGATTTCTGTGCATTGATTTTATATCCTGTTACTTTACTGAATTCCTGTATGAGTAATAGCAGTTTTGGGGTGGAGTCTTTTGGGTTTTCCACATAAAGTATCATATCATCTGCAAAGAGTGAGAGTTTGACTTCCTCTTTGCCGATTTGGATGCCTTTGATTTCTTTTTGTTGTCTGATTGCTGTGGCCAGGACTTCTAATACTATGTTGAATAGCAGTGGTGATAGTGGACATCCCTGCCGCGTTCCAGACCTTAGGGGAAAAGATCTCAGCTTTTCCCCATTGAGAATGATATTCGCTGTAGGTTTATCATAGATGGCTTTTATGATATTGAGGTAGGTACCCTCTATCCCTATACTCTGAAGAGTTTTGATCAAGAAAGGACGCTGTACTTTGTCAAATGCTTTTTCTGCATCTATTGAGAGGATCATATGATTCTTGTTCTTTCTTTTGTTAATGTATTGTGTCACGTTGATTGATATGCAGATGTTGAACCAAACTTGCAGTCCAGGGATAAATCCCACTTGGTCATGGTGAATAATCCTTTTAATGTAGTTGGATCCTATTGGCTAGTATTTTGGTGAGAATTTTTGCATCCATGTTCATCAAGGATATTGGTCTGTAATTCTTTTTGATGGGGTCTTTGTCTGGTTTGGGGATCAAGGTAATGCTGGCCTCATAAAATGAGTTTGGAAGTTTTCCTTCCATTTCTATTTTTTTGAACACTTTCAGGAGAATAGGTATTAATTCTTCTTGAAATGTTTGGTAGAATTCCCCTGGGAAGCCGTCTGGCCCTGGGCTTTTGTTTCTTGGGAGATTTTTGATGACTGCTTCAATTTCCTTCGTGGTTATAGGTCTGTTCAGGTTTTCTCTTTCTTCCTGGTTCAATTTTGGTAGTTGATACATCTCTAGGAATGCACCCATTCCTTCCAGGTTATCTAATTTGCTGGCATAGAGTTGCTCATAATATGTTCTTATAATTGTTTGTATTTCTTTGGTATTGGTTGTGATCTCTCCTCTTTCATTCATGATTTTGTTGATTTGGGTCATTTCTCTTTTCTTTTTGATAAGTCTGGCCAGGGGTTTATCAATCTTGTTAATTCCTTCAAAGAACCAGCTCCTAGTTTCGTTGATCTGTTCTACTGTTCTTTTGGTTTCTAGTTCATTGATTTCTGCTCTGATCTTTATGATTTCTCTTCTCCTGCTGGGTTTAGGTTTTATTTGCTGTTTTTTCTCTAGCTCCTTTAGGTGTAGGGTTAGGTTGTGTATTTGAGACCTTTCTTGTTTCTTGAGAAAGGCTGTATTGCTATATACTTTCCTCTCAGGACTGCCTTTGCTTTATCCCAGAGATTTTGAACAGTTGTGTTTTCATTTTCATTGGTTTCCATGAATTTTTTTAATTCTTCTTTAATTTCCTGGTTGACCCATTCATTCTTTAGTAGGATGCTCTTTAGCCTCCATGTATTTGCATTCTTTCCGACTTTCCTGTTGTGATTGAGTTCTAGTTTCAAAGCATTGTGGTCTGAAAATATGCAGGGAATAATTCCAATCTTTTGGTAGCGGTTGAGATCTGATTTGTGACCTAGGATGTGATCAGTTCTGGAGAATGTTCCATGGGCACTAGAGAAGAATGTGTATTCCGTTGCTTTGGGATGGAATGTTCTGAATATGTCTGTGAAGTCCATTTGGTCCAGAGTGTCATTTAAAGTCTTTATTTCCTTGTTGATCTTTTGCTTAGATGATCTGTCCATTTCAGTCAGGGGGCTGTTAAAGTCCCCCACTATTACTGTATTGTTGTCAATGTGTTTCTTTGCTTTTGTTATTAATTGCCTTATAAAATTGGCTGCTCCCATGTTACGGGCATAGATATTTACAATTGTTAGATCTTCTTGTTGGATAGACCCTTTAAGTAGGATATAGTGTCCTTCTTCATCTCTTCTTACAGTCCCTGTTTTGAAATCTAATTTGTCTTATATAAGGATTGCCACCCCAGCTTTCTTTTGGTGTCCATTAGCATGGTAAATGGTTTTCCACCCCCTCACTTTCAATGTCGGGGTGTCTTTGGGTCTAAAATGAGTCTCTTGCAGACGGCATATTGATGGGTCTTGTTTTTTAATCCAATCTGATAACCTGTGTCTTTTGATTGGGGCATTTAGCCCATTTACATTCAGGGTAACTATTGAAAGATATGAATTTAGTGCCATTGTATTGCCTGTAAGGTGACTGTTACTGTATATTTTCTGCATTCCTTTCTGATCTATGCTGCTTTTAGGCTCTCTCTTTGCTTAGAGGACCCCTTTCAATATTTCTTCGAGGGCTGGTTTCGTGTTTGCAAATTCCTTTAGTTTTTGTTTGTCCTGGAAGCTTTTTATCTCTCCTTCAATTTTCAATGAGAGCCTAGCTGGATATAGTATTCTTGGCTGCATATTTTTCTCGTTTAGTGCTCTGAAGATATCATGCCAGTCCTTTCTTGCCTGCCAGGTCTCTGTGGATAGGTCTGTTGCCAATCTAATATTTCTACCATTGTAGGTTACATATCTCTTCTCCCGAGCTGCTTTCAAGATTTTCTCTTTGTCTCTGAGACTCATAAGTTTTACTATTAGATGTCAGGGTGTTGACCTATTTTTATTGATTTTGAGAGGGGTTCTCTGTGCCTCCTGGATTTTGATGCCTGTCTCCTTCCCCACATTAGGGAAGTTCTCAGCTATAATTTGCTCCAATATACCTTCTGCCCCTCTTTCTTCTTCTTCTGGGATCCCTGTTATTCTAATGTTGTTTCATCTATCGTATCATTATCTCTCGAATTCTGCCCTCGTGATCCTGTAGTGTTTATCTCTCTTTTTCTCAGCCTCTTTATTTTCCATCATTTGGTCTTCTGTATCGCTGATTCTCTCTTCTGCCTCATTTATCCTAGCAGTTAATGCCCCCATTTTTGATTGCACCTCATTAATAGCCTTTTTGATTTCGACATGGTTAGTTTTTAGTTATTTTATTTCTCCAGGAAGGGTTCTAATAACTTCCACGCTTTTTTCAAGCCCAGCTAGTATCTTTAAAGTCATGATTCTGAACTCTAGGTCCGACATCGTACTAATGTCCGTATTGAGTAGGTCCCTGGCAGACGGTACTACCTCTTGTTCTTTTGGCTGAGGTGATTTTTTTCGTCTCGTCATTTTGTCCAGGGGAGAATAGATGAATGAGAGAACAAAATGCTAACAGGTTAACAACATCCCCAGCAAATATCCTCTATACAAATCAGAAAAGACCTGAAACCAGGGGAAAAGAAAGGGAAAGAAGGAAAAAAGAAAGAGAAAAAGAAAAAGATAAAAACAAACAAAAACAGAACAAAACAAAAAAAACAGAATATGATCAAATATGATCAGGCTAGTGCATAGATCGGTGCCACACAGTAGAGTTTGGGCGTATTTTGGTCTGTTAGAAGAAAGTGCCTCCTAAAATTTTAAAGGAAGAAAGACATATATGTACAAAATAAGGGTTGATACAATGAAGGGATGGAAGATGACTGTAAAGATGAAAATTATAAAAGATTTTATAAAAGGAATTGATAAGTAAGAAGTTGAAAAAAGAAAGAAGATTTAAAAAAAGAAGAAAGGGAAAAAAGAGGGAGAGAATGTGATCAGGCAGGAGACTAGAACAAAGCCATATACTAGTGATTTAGGGTATATTTTGATCTGTTAGAAGAAACTGTATCTCAGAATTTTAAGGAGAGAACAACTTATATATATATATATGCCAAAAATCAGGGTAACTACTATGAAGGGATAAATTTTCTAAAAATGAAAAATAAAAAATGTTTTTTTAAAAAAGAGGTTGATAAGATGTTGGTTGAAAAAGGGAAAAAGAAAAATTCAAAAAAAAAGAAAAATAAGTTAAAAAAATTTACTTTGAAAAACTAATGAATCATGGTAAAAAAAGCCATGAATTCTATGTGCAGTTTTCCCCTAGAGCTGGAGTTCTCCCGTTTTCGTTGATCGGTAAACTTGGTCTTGGCTTGCTGGCTGTTTGGGCTGATCTTCTGGGGGAGGGGCCTGTTGCCATGGTTCCCAAATGTCTTTGCCGGAGGCGGAATTGCCCCGCCCTTGTTGGTGGGCCTAAGCAATCTGCTCGGGTTTGCTCTCAGGAGCTTTTGTTCCCTGTAAGCTCTTGGTACAGCTTTGGAGGACCAGAGTGAAAATGGTGGCCTCCCAATCTCTGCCCGGAGGAGCTGACAACTCGGGGCCCCGCTCCTCAGTGTGCCCCCAGAGAAAAGCAGTCACTCCCGTCTCCCTGGTCTCCGGCCGCACTCCGTGCTCACCTGGCCTGTGACCAAGCGTTTCTATCTCTGGCACCCGACCCCGTGTGGAGTCTCCAAACCCAGCAGATCCCTGCGGTGCGCTCCCGCACCCCTCCTCCCAGGCGAGGAAGGGGAGTCTCCCCAGATATGCCACTTGTTGGGTCCCTGCTGGAGGAACAGTGGCCCGACTGTGCCGCAGATCACAGTTTATGGCAACCCCAAGCTGAGAGCCCGCACCTTGGCTTTGTCTCTGCAGCTGGCTTCCCCGTTCTGATACCTGGGAGCTCTGCCGCACTCAGGCACCCCCCGTCTTTCTGTGACCCCGAGGGTCCTGAGACCACACTGTCTCGCGAGGGTTCCACCCCCACCCCCCCTGCTTAGGCACCGGAACGACGTCCCACAGCGGAGCTGACTTCTAAAAGTTCCGATTTTGTGCTCCGCGGCTCTATCATTTGCCAGAAGCGGCCGACGGAGGCCCCCTCCCCCGCCATCTATCCTCCCGAATATCACCTCGGATTCACTTCTCCGCACGTCCCACTTTCCAGTAAGTGGTTGCTTTTCTGTTCAGAGTTGTTGCTATTCTTTTCTTCGATCTCCTGTTGAGTTCATAGATGTTCAGAATGGTTTGATCCCTATTCAGCTGAATTCCTGAGACCAGACGAAATCCAAGTCTCCTACTCCTCCGCCATCTTGCTCTGCCCCGTATAATTTTTTCTTAAAGAGGCTCCTTTCACCTCAAATTGACCCCATAAAGCCTGGATCTTCCACTGAAGTATGTGTGCCCAGCAAGCACTTGTGGAATGAATAAAAATCTTCAGGAATTGGTTTTGATGCCGAAGTGATTTGATATCCTGAAGTTCTGACTTTAAGGAATTTTGAGTGGATTTTCTCTTCCAGTTTGGGAGATAGGAGATAGCCCTGTACTTTATGAATCTTGTGCTCTGTATAGATTTATTATATTTCTTTTTTTTAAGATTTTATTTTCATTTATTTGAGAAAGAAAGAGAGAGATAGCCAGCACGGAAGCGGGGTAAGGGGCAGGGGAAGAAGCAGACTCTCTGCTGAGCAGGGAGCCCGATGTGTGGCTTGATCCTGGGACTCTGGGATTATGACCTGAGCCAAAGGCAGACACTTGACTGAGCCACCCAGGTGCCCCAGGATTTATATTTCTATTCCAGTACCTTCCCAAAGCTAACTCCTTGCATTCTATAGTCAGAGATTTTCCCTCCTCTAGCCACTTAGCTTCTTATCTTCACAGGATGTCAAACAGAAAACCTTTATTTACTGAAAACCTAGGCTCATCAAGGTGAATACAAATGGGTTGTTTTAGAGTGGGAAGGATTGCAACGGAAGTGGTTCACTCTGGGAGAGATGTTAGAGTCCTTGAGTTTGGGTGTCACAGATGATGGAAGGCTGTTGGGAGTAATCTTGTTCCCTCCAAACTCACAGTTTTTGGAAGTGATGGTTCTTCCATAAGGCTCTAGATTGTGACACTAGAAGTCATAGCTTGAGACACTTTTTAATAGTTCTGAGTAATCTGGGTTGCCTGGGTGGCTCAGTGGGTTAAGTATCTGCCTTCGGCTCCTGTCATGATCCTGGGGTCCTGGGATAGAACCCCACATTGGGCTCTCTGCTCAGCAGGGAGCCTGCTTTCCCTTGCCCTCTGCCTGCCGCTTCCCCTGCTTGTACACTCTCACTCTCTCTCTCTGTCAAATAAATAAAATCTTTTTTAAAAAATGTTTCTGAAGTACTGAGTTATCACACAATAGGTAGAAACACTACTGTATTAAGGGGTGCTTGGATGATTGGACACTTCATACCACAGGGGAATCATCTAGATTGAAGACCATAGCCTCCTTTTTCCTAATTTGCTGAACTGTATAACCATACCATCTCATCACTCCAACTGAAGACTTTTGTATATATAATGACATTAAAGTAGTAATTCTCAAAGTGTGGTAAACACAAATTTTCAGGCCTACTAATCAGAAACTAGGGAGCAATGCCATAGAGCAAATTTATATGTATTACATATGGATTCATAGTATTTCACACAAGTGGGGAATAGAAAGGTCTGCTGGGCCTCACAAAGGTTGGGAAACAGAAACAGAAAAGCCATCAGGAGACAAGGCAATGACACAAACTCTTTGTAGATACAGAATAGCATAGTCTGTCCTGGCTTTGCTCCGTGAATCTGAATTTTTCCTGGTTTAAAGATTTTTTTCCTGCTTCTCTATAAATATGGCTAAAAAGTAACTGTCCTTTTGTTCCACAAGATCTCAGGCAGTTAATGGAGATCGACTATGAATCTGAAGCCCAATTTTAGGAGAAAGATTTGATTGCCTCCATTTGCAAGGTGGGACTGACATGATCATATGGGACAAACGGTGCTGTAGGGGGTCTTACACTTGTGTGTGGTGAGTGAGTTCCCAGAAAAGGGGCTCATGTATCTACACAGTGAACATCAGGATGCATAAGACTGAAGACTATTAATATTATGGGTAACATTTCTAGTTTTTATTAAATTTCTTGCCTGCAGGTTGATTCTTTTGTACTTGACTAAGTCTTGTGCTCATTTCCATATGCTTGGATATATGAAAATAAATCCAGTTTGGCGAGGAAGTTAAATTTCTGCTGGAGTAAGAGGTAGTTGGAAGTATGACTTTTATACTGGGATTTTTATTGCCTGCTTAAGACATAAATTGTATTTCCTCCAAAGCTCTGAAATAACAGCTCAATAAATAACTACTTATGTTGCAGTTCAAACATTTTAATTAAGCATCTTTAACTTCCACTACTGTAATATTCAAGTAATGTATGATGCAGTGAGCCTGTTTGGTTGCAAAATTGGAGGGTTTCCAGTAATTTAAGCAACATTTCAAATGAATTTAATTTTAACTCAGACTCTAGGTAACTAAGAATTATTTTTACTAATATCTAAAAATAATCACAGATTTGTTATACTTTTAATCTTTGGTTTCTTTATTGTTAATAAACATGGTTATATACAAGTCTCAGTTTTTATTATTTCCTTATAACTAATTATGGTGAATTCTCAATTCCATGCAGTAAGATGTGGTCTCCGATCACAAAGATTTCAGGATATAATCCAGAAGTTGACAAATGTTTTCATTTAAGGGCCAGAGTGTAAGTATTTTGGGTGTAATGGACCACAAATAATCACATAGTCTTTTCCTTCTCCTCTTCCCCATTTTCTTTCTCTTCTTCCTCCTTCTTTTGTTCCTTGTCCTCTTCTTCCTTCTTTGTAACCTATTCTTAGCTCATGGGTCATATAAAAACAGGCTGCAGGCTGAGTTTGGCCCAAGAGCTATAGTTTTCTGACCCATGATTATAATTCAGAAAGGAACTAGAAAGTGATTGAATTTTCTCTCTTCAGAGTGTTGTGAATTATCAGTCATCCTTTTGTGATCAAATTATATGATCAGATTGTGGTGAAGAAAGAGGGTGAAACATGCAGAGCAAGGGAAGGGAAAACAAATTGATAAATGACTTCAGAGTTAATAATAGAGAGGATAATGGGGAGCCTGGGTGGCTCAGTCATTGGGCATCTGCTCTTGGCTCAGGTCATGGTCCCAGGGTCCTGGGATGGAGCCCCACATCAGGCTCCCTGCTCAGTGGGAAGCCTGCTTCTCCCTCTCCCACTCCCCCTGCTTGTGTTCCCTCTCTCACTGTGTCTCTCTCTGTCAAATAAATAAATAAAATCTTTAAAAAAAATAATAGAGAGGATATTTATAAGCATCTATGTCATTCCAGATACCAAATAAGTATATGTTTTTCACTTAATCTTCCAAACCACACTGGTAGGTTTTATAATATCCACTTTATAGATAAGAAAACAAATGTGAAGAGGTAACATTACTAAGTACCTTAAGCTATTTGTCAAGATTCAATCTCAAGTTTGTGTGGCACATAAAACCCATCTTCTTTGCGATATACCATATTGTGATCTTTCATAGAATAGAGTGAGGAATACTACACACATCACCACAGTTTGTAAACATTTAAAAAGCTGCGTTCTAAAAGCATCTTACAGCAGGGCCTGGGTGGCACAGTCCATTAAATGTCCAACTTGGTTTTGGCTCAGGTCATGATCTCAGGGTCATGAGATTGAACCCAGCATTGGGCTCCTCGCTCAATGTGGAGTCTGCTTAAGACTTTCCCTCTCCCTCTGCCCCTGTCCCCTGCACCTCACACATAGGTTCTCTCTCTCTTTCAAATAAATAAATAAATCTTTAAAAAAATAAAAGCATCTTATAAAATTGCTAAGGTGTTAAAAGAATTTTACAGGTACTTATTTTTTTATTTTATTTTATTTTTTAAATTTTTTAAATTGTTATGTTAATCACCATATATTACATAATTTGTTTTGGTGTAGTGTTCCATGATTCATTGTTTGTTCATAACACCCAGTGCTCCATGCAGAATGTGCCCTCCTCAATACCCATCACCAGGCTAACCCATCCCCCCACCCTCCTCCCCTCCAGAAACCTCAGTTTGTTTTTCAGAGTCCATCATCTCTCCTGGTTCGTCTCCCCCTCTGACTTACTCCCCTTCATTCTTCCTCTCCTGCTATCTTCTTCTTTTTCTTTTTTCTTAAAATATGTTGCATTATTTGTTTCAGAAGTACAGATCTGTGATTCAACAGTCTTACACAATTCACAGCACTCACCGTAGCACATATCTTCCCCAATGTCCATCACCCAGCCACCCCATCCCTCCCACCCCCGACCACTCCAGCAACCCTCAGTTTGTTCTTTTACAGGTACTTATTACAGTCAATAAGTGTAAATAAATTAAAACTCTTAGAAATAACATTATCTTTAATGGTAACATATTGTCCTTTCATAATACACACAGTTTGAAAGTTCTAAAGTTCTAGTCCTAATAAATTGAAATAATGCATTGCCTAAAATGTTCATACACCTGTTCCCCTTCTCTATATCAGTACACTTATAATCACAATGTATTCATGAAACATGCAAGATAAATGTGGAACTATTGTTCGACTCTATTTTCTGAGGCACTGCAATGTGAAGGAGCTGAAATGAACTTGCTTAGTCAGTGGTGGAGCTAAGACTGCCATTAGAATTATATACATACCCTTAAGCTAATGGATATTTTACTAGATTGCCTCTTGCGTGTTGCTTTATGTTTTAGGGAGAGCATTTTTCTTAGTTCTAATGGATATACAGCTGGACCTACTTTTCTCAAATTAGCTTATCATCAGGGCTATTATTCCATAAAAGTGAATCAGATGTTACTTAAATCTAGCTTGATTACAGATACTCCCTACAGTTTTATTCAATTGCTTAACTCTAAACATTATGCCATCAAACCATTTAATTTGACCATCTCCAAAAGTTTTATTTAAATTGTTTAACATTATGGGAATTAAATAACTCATTACCCAAACCATAAAAGGGAGGTCATAACACAATAATAATGTTAACATCTGACTATTATTTTTCCTAAGTCTCCAACATAGTAATAAAATACTGTATCAACTCTTAACATAGCTTTGTAAGATGTAGTAGCTACCAGATTATATCTGGACTTTATAGATGAAGAACTCATAGTGGTATATTGATTTGCATTAAGCATAAAAATAACTCAAAATGTTTCATGGCTTAATGGTCTTTTGCAGAACAAGAATGTCTTGGTCTGTTTGGGCTGCTATAACAATACTATAAACTGGGTGGCTAAAACAACAAATGTGTGTCTCACAGTTTTGAAGGCTGGGAAATCTGAGATCAAGGCATTGAGAGATTGCTGTTAAGAGCCTGCTTCCTGGTTTATAGACAACCATCTTTCTGCTGTGTCCTTAATATGGCAAAAGGAGCAAGGAAGCTCTCTAGGGTCTCTGTTATAAAGGCACTAATCCAATTCATGAGGGTGGAGTCTAAGTACCTTTTGAAGGCCCTACCTCCTAATACTATCACATTGGGGATTAGGGTTTATTTTTTTAGACATAATGCTATTGCATACTTAGTAGACTACAGCATAATGTAAACATAACTTTTACATACAATGGGAAACCAAAAAATTCATTTGATTCACTTTATTATGATATTTGTTTTATTGTAGTGGTCTGGAACTGAATCTGTAATATCTCTGAGTTATGTCTATATATATATATTTTGTTTACTTTTACTTTGTGTCTGTGCATAATTCATTTTAGGAATCTCATAAAAAAAATAGGCATGCCTTGGTGGCACAGTTGGTTAAGCATCTGATTCTTGGTTTTCGCTCAGAGTCATGATCTGAGAGTCATGAGATTGAGCCCCGCATTGGGCTTTGTGCTCAGCACGGGGTCTGTTTGGGTATCACTCTCCTTCTCCCTCTTCCTCTCTCCCTCCCCATTCTATTCTCTCTCTCTCATATAAATAAATAAATCTTTTTTTAAAAAAACCTGAATATGATAAGGTCAAAACAAGTTACCAAAGACAAAGGAATGGAGATATAAATAAGGAAGGAAGAAGTCTGTACAGAGTTTCTATGAGTCAGGAATTCATGAACATCTTAGCTAGCTCAAAGTCTCTAATAATGTTGCAGTCAGGATATCAGCTAGGGCTGTAGTCCTCTGAAGGCATAAAGAGGCTGGAAAACCTGTGTTCAAGGTAACCCACTCAAATGACTAGAAAATTGCTACTGGTTGTTGGTGGGAGCCCTCAGTGTCTCCCCATATGAACCTCTTCAAAGTCTGGTTAGTATTTTTATTACAACATGGTGGTTAGCTTCCCCACTTGTGAGTGATTTTAAGACCACAAGGCAAAAATCAACAATGCCTTATATGACCCAGCCTCGAAAGCCACATAATGACGCTTCTGTTATATTGTTGGTTACAAGTGAGTCAACAAGACTAACCCATATTTAACAGCAGGAAAATTAAGCTACAGCTTTTGAGGGGATAGGGATCAAAGAATTTGCAAATATATTTTAAAATCATCATATTGTTTTTTGAAGATTTTAAATATTTCTTACAATTTAAAAAAAAATCCATGAGCTCAGATTAAGAAGAAATTAAATAAAAAAATAAAATTATCCCTGAAGTGAAGATCATATGACTAATAACAAAAGATAATAGAAACTATTGAAAACACAGTAAGAGTGGGAGAAGCAGGCAAAATGAATTGCAAATGAACAGGTAATTAAAAAGGATTTGTGGTAAATTGAAGAATGGCCCCAAAGATATACAGATCTTAATCCCTGGAACCTGTGAATGTTATCTAAATGGCAATGATGACTTTGTAGATGTGACTAAGTATCTGAAGATGGACAGATGGTCCTGGTAGTCCCTAAATGTAATCACAGTTGTCCTTATGGGAAGAAGGCAGAGAGAGATTTGACTATGGTGACAGAAAAGGAGAAGGTGATGTAATGACAAAGCAGAGAAGGATTTAAAGATGTTATGTTGTTGACTTTGAAGATGGAAGAAGGGGCCATAGTCCAAGGGATGCAAGGAATGTAGGTCTAGAAGCTGGAAAAGGCAGGAAGACAGATTGTCCTCTAGAGCTTCCAGAGGAAGCACAGCACTGTCCACACCTTGGTTTTGGCTCAGTGAAACCCACTTTACACTTCTGACCTCTAGAACTATAAGCAAATAAGTGTTTATTGTGTTAAGCCATTAAGTTTGTGGTAATTTATTACAGTAGCTATAGGAAAATAACAAAGGATTGGAGAGAAGTTTGTATGGAAGAGAGACAAAAGGAGAATTCCAAGTACCCATAATTGTTTTGAGTGAAGAATAGAACCAAAAAGATTGAAAAATATAGCTCAAGAGATGTTTTTAGAACTAAAATGTTTGAAAAAAACTAAAATATTTGAATCAAAAATTAAAAAGTAATATTATATCCTAAAAAAAATTGTCACAGAAAAATCCATGTCAGGATTTTAGTCACTCTGACAATCTCTACATTTTAATTGGCGTGTGTAGATTCTTTATATTTAATGTAATTTTCAGTATATTTGGATTTAAGTCTATTATCAGCTATGTATTTCCAATAAATAAATTTGTGGCATCTATGTTCTTTTTCCTAAATTTCAGCTTTTATTTAGATTGTGTGTTTTAATATTCTATTTTATCTCTATTATTGCCTTATTGAGTATACTTTTTGTAGCAGCTCTAGAGTTTAAAATATTTAAAATATATTTAATTTATCATAGTTCACCTTCAAGTAATATTAGACCACTGCATAAATAGTGTAAAAACCTTACAATAATATAATTCCCCTTCCTTTGTGCTATTTTTGTCATATATTTTACTATTGGTCATAATCCCCACAATATGTTGCTATTATTTTGCTTGCATTATTCAATTATCTTACAATTTTTTAATGAAAAAAGTATTTTATATTTTGTCTGACATTTACTGTATGCCAACAATAAAGATAAAATATTTAGTGCATACAGGCAAAGAGATTAAGTTATCCAAGGACAAAATATATCAAGCTGGCCACAGACTTCCTAGTAACATATATAATATTGGAAGATTGTGATCTTAGACTTATATATCAGTCCAAATATTATTTAAATATAAATGGGACAAATATTTTTGAATTTACATAACCGAGAAACTATAAAAATTATCAGTCACATTAAAAAAATAAAAGTCCAGAAAAAGTTCTTTAAATGGAGAACTGGATATTTAATATTAGAGATAAAATGGATGAGTAAAATAGCTTAGGGGGCTGAAGGATCTGAAGAAATTAAAGACAGTAAAACAAAAAGTGAATAAGTAATAGGAAATAGTGAAGAGAAACTAAGATATGTGGAAAAATGTGAAGGTCTAACTATATCTAATCAGAGTTCTAATTTTTCAAAACAAAGGAAAAATCTTTAAAGCAGCCAGAAAGAAAAACAATGATTATTTAACAAAGAAATTATAACTGGTCTGACAAGTGACTTCTCGATTGCAGCAAGGGAAGCCATTAGGTAGTGGAATAAAATCTTCAAAGATTGGAGAGAAAATAATTGTCATTATGGAGTTGTAAGGTATATAAAAAGAGAGAAAATTTACTATTAATCCCTAAATAAAGATCCTTTAAAAGATATGTGTTATATGGTATTTGTCTTTCTCCAACTGACTTATTTTGCTTAGCATAATATTCTCTAGCTCCGTCCATGTCATTGCAAATAGCAAGATTTTGTTCCTTTTTATGGCTGAGTAATATTCCATTGTGTATATATACCACATCTTTGTTGGTGGACGCTTGGGCTATTTCTATAATTTAGCTATTGTAGGTAATGCTGCTATGAACATCAGGGTGCGTGTATCTCTTTGAATCGGTATTTTTGTATTCTTTGGGCAAATATCTAGTGGTGCAATTGCTGTATCATAGGATAGTTCTATTTTTAACTTTTTTTTAAAAAAAGATTTTATTTATTTATTTGACAGGGAGAACATTCTTTATATATTTTGGATTCTAACCAAAACAGACTCTTAACTATAGAGAATTGTTGGTTACCAGAAGGGAGGTGGGTAGGAAATGGGTAAAATAGGCAATGGGGATTAAGGAGTGCACTTGTTGTGATGAGCACTGGTGTTGTATGGAAGTGTTGAATCACTATATTGTACACCTGAAACAAATAGAACACTTTATGTTAACTAACTGGCATTTAAGTAAAAACTTAAAAAAGAAAAAAAGAAAAAGAAAAATAGCTTCTGTTATAAAAAAGAAATACAAAAGGTTGAATGTGAAAAAAAAATTTAGAAATAAAAGATATGTTTCAGTCATAAGAAAAATAATGACAGAAGGTCTGAAATGAGAGAAGAAAATGGTAAACATGTGAGTAAATATATGAATGTCCAAACTGTGAGGTATAAAAAGATGAAACTACTAGAAATTAAAAAAAAAACCCTAAATTTCTGGATAATAGAAGTCAAAAGATAGTGATTTTAGTTAGAGTATTTTAATCTTATATGCTTTTCCCTTAAATCCTAGTTTTGATGTTAAAATTTCTGAAGTTATCATTAAAATAAAGTAGAGAGTGTGTGCCTGTGTGGCTCAGTCGGTTGGGCATCTGCCTTTGGCTCAGGTCGTGACCCAAGGGTTCTGGGATTGAGTCCCACATCGGGCTTCCTACTTGGCAGGGAGTCTGCTTCTCCCTCTCTTTCTCCCTCTCCCTGCTGCTCCCCCTGCTTGTGTGTGCTCTCTCTCTCTGAGAGATAGCAAATAAATAAATAAATAAAATCTTTAAAATAAAGTGGAGTGATTAAATTAACTTTAAAACTAGTGCAAGGAAAAAGTGGAATGAATAAAAGAAATAAAAATTACAGAAATTAAATACATTCAAAAGAATGTAGGAAAGAAGAAAAAATAAAATAATAGAAAAAGTAAAAAAATTATAAAACAGTAAGTGTAAATGGACTCAATTTTCCAGGTAAATATAAAAATTTTCAAATTAGAGTTAAAAAAATTAGAAAAATTTATAGTAGGCAAATATAACTAAAAGAAAGCTAGTTTAACTCTTTTAATATAATGGATATATTAAGCAATCAGAATTTATGGAGTATAATCAGGAAACCAACTTTACTTTTGTTACCCACTATTTTTTTATACCTGCTCAGTGGTTTAAAGAGGTTACTGCTTTCCATGCTACTCAGTGGCAATTCTAGAACCCATGATTTCTTTGTTTACTCTTAGAAAATAATTCCAAGATTACATTATTACAGATTCCTTTCCAAACATTACTGAACACCTCCATAGTCATTGGAAGATTTAGCTGTCATTGGATAGTCTTTGGGAAAGGAGCTATGTTTTAGTTGGAGAAGTAAAGGGTATATCCAAATTTTTATTTGACTGATTTAATCATAAATTGGTGTTTAAGCCCAACTGATATTCAGACCAGAATGTGTCTTTTGTGGAGTCCTCTCATGGCTTCTCTGGAAACTTTTCCCATCAAACTACAAATTTCTTAGTGGACAATGCCTCTTCTTCAGATGATGCCCTTTTATCATGTGCCCCTGGCGATACTTTTCTCACTGTCTTTTTGTTATGATCATCTTATCCTAGCAATAAGCTGTCTTAACTAGTGACCTTTAAAAATGATTGCATACTGACCTTCCAACCAGGAATTTCACATCTCACCCTTGGGATTCAAGTACCTTTGTAAGCGACAAGTTATTAAAGCTGCAGATTTTTTTTAACTTTATCAGACATGAAGTTTTCAAGCAGTTCCAAAACAGTAGGATAGTGACAGATGCCAGCTTGTCTTTCATAGTTTTGGCTGGTAGGGAGACAATGATCCTAAATGGATTTAGAGTTTATTGTTTATAGAATAGCAGGCAGAATGAGCTCCATGTTCACATTAGTTTCCCTTTTCCTCCAAGTTTTCAAGAAATGATCTGGAAGTGGATCCAGGTGGATTCTGTGCCCAGCTGAGGAGGACTGATCTTATAAGAAGCTGCTGACATATCTACCTATCTTTCCTTCTGAAGAGACCTTACCTTTATTATGATGTTTTCAGGAGAAAAGATGTCTCTATCTTTATTATACATAAATGTAAATAAATTTTCTCCAGAGTCTCTGTTTCTGTCCTGCCAGGGCCACCTGAAAAACATTCTTGAAAAAATAGTCATGGAGCAAATGGGCTGTTAATGCCTAGACATGTGTAAATATGAAAGATACTTGGAGAATTGTTTCTAACATTTTTTTTCTGTCTGTGGTGATAGTGAAAGGTAAACTCCTAGCATTACAATGAATAACTTCATTATTATTAAATCCTATCTATCACTTATGCTATGTTTTGGTCCTCCATGTAAGCAAATGGTTTTTAAAATGTGAAACCAGTTCTCAGATACATCATTTGAAAATCTAGTCTTGCTGTGCCCTTTACTTTGGAATTTCCTATCTGTTGCATGTTGATGCCACACCAAAAAGCTTTCATCTAAGCTGCCTGCTACTTAAAATATCAGACAAATAGAATTTAAGACAAAGCATTACTAGGGAAAAATAGTATACCTTGATAAAAACTTCTCTTCACTATGAAAACTTAAAATTCAAAAATTGCATGCACCTAATATCTAGTTATAAATATATATGAAAAAATTGGCACATCTACAAGAGAACTGACAAATATACCATCCTGTTGGGAAATATTAAACTTTGCAACACATTCTGTGAGGCTAGTAGGGCCTTGATACCAAAAACCAATGAGAAAAAAGAAGAAATTATAAATGTATTTCACACAAAAACACCCAAAACAATTAGGTAAATATTAGGGAATAGAATTCATCAGAAGCTAATGGATCGTTATGAAATTGGAATTATAAGAATACAGCATTAGAATTAGAATTAGAAAATCAATGTCTCTTACTCTAAAGAACAAGCATGATATAATCATCTCAAGATATAAAATACAATTAAAAATCATAACACTGATTCAATATTTTTTTAAAACCTCTTAGAAAGCAAATTGTGGAAGAGAACTTAGCCTGCTAGAGCTATCCACAAAAATTCATACCAAACATCACTCCCAAGAGAATTTCTTTAAAAATTATAAACAAGACTTGTATGCTTGATACCACTACTTTAATTCAACATTTTCCAGTTATCAGCTTTTTCAATAAGTTAATTAAAAGAATAACATTTGGAATACATAGAAAAAAAACTAAATGATTATTTTCAGCCAATATAATTGTCTACTTGAAGAATCAAAAGGATTTTAGAAATTATTAAAATTAGAGTTTTGCAAGGCTGCAATATATAATATTGATATTTAAGTGAATTTTATTTTTCTATCCCGTCACAACTAATTGGAAAATGTAATTTAAGAAGATACTTGTAACAGGTACACAGTGTCTTTTGAGTATAACAAAATGTTTAAGATTGCTGTGGAGACAAACAGAACCCCTTATTAAAAGACATAAATAAGACCTAAATATGTAAAATCATACATCATAGTCATGGGTTGAGGACTCAGTATTATAAAGAAAGTTTATTATGATGTTTCAAAATGACAAGTTAGTTAACTGACCTAATTAGGAAAGCTAACTATATAGCCTGGGTGTCTTATGTCCTACAAGATGAAACCTCTACATGTCTCTGGTAATTATAATAAAATACAAATAGTAAATTCAGGTATTAAAACATACCAAATGTATTTTGTGTTGGTATGTCATAATAAAACAGCTGTGAGTTAGGAACTATGAGCTATGCAAAACTAAAAGAACACATTATTTTCGGAAGATACCAAGTCTCAGAAATTAAAATCAAATGACAGAAATTTTAAAAATTCATGTTGTATTAAGTAAATCTTCACGTTAGTAATGGCTTTAATCTATTAACCTGTGGCTTTTTGAATCACTTATACATCAGCCACCAGGTTTTATTAGTTCCCCACCAGATTCTGCAACCTGGATTCCTATGAAGGAATGAAAATTACTCAGAAATCCTAGGCAACTATCAACATAAATAAAGCAATAATTTTGGAAGGTACGAGAATAATAAAAAATAATTTTTATCTATGTTTTTGATATTTTAGATCAAGTTAGGCATACTGTGCAAAGCTGAGTTTATAATCTTTGAATCTGTGCAGGTTTGTCCATTGTTTAAATAAACTATTTGGAGATTCAGCCATAATAATAACAGTTTAAATTTTTAAAAGGAATTTATTGAGTAAAATATGTAGTTACTTTATATATTTTGTATATATTTTATACATACTTGTATATGTTTTATAATTCTTGAGATAAATTGTTTTTCAGAATTTGTTTAATGGAAATATAATACCAATACATCAAACATTAAGCAAAGTACAAATAACAACAAATACGTCTCTCTATGTGTATGATTAGTTCTCACAACTAAAACACTGACTGGTACTATAGTGATACAGAGGTGCACTGCTAGATCCCCTCTGCTGGCCCAAGACTCTCCTTTGCCCATCTGTTTTGAGTGTTGTCTAATGATGTTGTTGTCTAATGATGGTTCACAGCTAGTCAGTCCCTCTAGGAATTACCTGTAGCTGAAGGGAGTTGTCTTGTCCAAGGTTATGCCCCTCCCTGGAGACAGCCTCCATCCAGTGGTTGATGTGGGGACATAAAGATCTCAATGTGGGACAGCAGTGAAGGGCCATCATGGCTCCAGAGCTCCTGTACGATGTGCTGAGTCCTTCGTTGAATAGCATCACCCTGCGTTGTTCCAGAGCAGACACTCCCCAGTTGATCTTCTGTATGCAAATCTCTGTTCAAAATCTATTTCCTCATGAACACTACCTAAGGTAGGGCTAAATTCTTTTTTATTTCCATAAACAAACATTTACTGAATTGACAACTATATGACAATTGTTGAGTTATTGGGATAGACATATTTCCTGATCTAAGTTTTAATTTATATAGGTAGGCAGGGCATCTACATAAAACACTACTAAAACTAAAACTAAACTGCTAAACACTACTACACACACACACACACACACACAGGATGAGCCAAATGTGTGAAGAAGAGAGTATATATTATAGGAAGTCAGGGAAAGGAGAGACCTGTCTTCTTGAGCTGTGAAAGACAAGCAGGATTGAAATAAAAGAAAAGGAGATAGTATTATGCCTGGTATGGTACAAGGCAGTTTGTTCATAATATGTATCAGGTGGCACCATGATTTATATAATTCACATGACTTTTTTCAACTAGAGCGTTAGTTCCTCAGTGATGGGTCCATATTGTCTTCATCTTTGAATCCACAGAAAGTTGAATGTTTATTAATTCAGTAAGTATGTAGCACTAAGCTGTCAGGTAGTGTGCCAGGTACTGGACATTAGAGTATAAACGAAGTATTTTCCCTGCCTTCAAGGAGCCTACAGTCCAGAGAGGAAGATCATTAATAGACACTTAAATAGATGATTTAAATACATTGTGACAGATAACTTATTTAATGTCAAGTGCCATTTATGTGCCAGGCGCAGTGCTGTCTATGATGAAAAAGCGCTATGGGAGCACACAGCAGGGACCCTCAACCTATGTGGAGAAGAACATGTTTAAGGAAGGCTTTCCAGAGGAGGTGATGTTCAAGTGTGACTTTAGGTGAGGGGACTCTCTTTGGGGTCAGTTCTCTGAGAAGGACTTAGCTCAGAGCTGTCAGCTACTTTGCTTCTAGCAGCAGGTGGATTGAACGTCTCCATTCTGCAAGTGATTTGGACTGCACACAGCAGTATTCACCTTGGTGATTTGGGTAGAGTGAGGCTCTCAAGCTTGAGGGTACATTGGAATTGCCTGGAGGGCTTTTTAAAACATAGATTGGTGTCCCTATCCCCAGGTTTTCTGATTTAGTAGATCAGGAGAGTGGTCCAAAATTTGCATATCTAACAAGTGCCAGGTGCTGCTGCTGCTGCTGGCTTAGAATCTACACTTTAAGAGCCACTGATGTAGAGAAAGCTGTATTTGAATTGCCACCTCAGGGCATTCATTCATATAGGTCAAGTTCTGATAATATTTAGGGAAAATATCACCAAGTTCAAGAATCCTACATACAACTGGGGAGGGAGAAAAAACATGATTATAGTACAATGTGATAAGTGCTATAGGAAGTTAGTGCAAAAGTATTAGCAGATTTGGAGAAGAAAATGGCTAATTTTTCCTTAGTGCGTTATGAGAATCTTGACAAAGTAAATGACAAGTGAGCTGAAATCACCTTCGGACTGAGTGAATTAATTGTGAGTAAGTTATTTATTATCTTTGCATTTTAGTTTCCCTATGAGTAAAATGGGGATATTAATAATGATATCGGGGATGTGCCTGGGTGGCTCAGGTGGTTAAGTGTCTGCCTTTGGCTCAGGTCATGATCTCAGATCATGGGATTGAGCCCCACATCAGGCTCCCTGCTCAGTGGGAAGTCGGCTTCTCCCTCTCTTTCTGCCCCTCCCCCTGCTCATGTTATCCCTCTTTCTCTCTCAAATAAATAAATAAATAAAATCTTAAAAATATAATGATATCAGAGGGTGGTAGTTAGGATTAATTAAGGTAAAACATGTGAAATTACCTTATAATTTAAAGTAATGCTCTTTTTAAAATTTAAATTCAAGTTAACATACAGTGTCGTATTGGTTTTAGGAGCAGAATTTACTGATTCATCACTTACATGTAACACCGAGTGCTCATCCCAATAAGTGCCCTCCTTAATCCCTATCACCCATTTAGCCCATCCCTCACCCCACTCCTTCCATCAACCCTTACTTTATTCTTTATAGTTAAGAGTCTCTTATGGTTTGCTTCCCTCTCTTTTTACCTGCCTCCCCTATGTTCACCTGTTTTGTTTCTTAAATTCCACATGTGAGTGTAATCATATGGTATTTGTCTTTCTCTCACTTATTTTGCTTGTTGTAATATGGTCTAGCCCCATCCACGTCATGGTAAATGGCAAGATTTCATTCTTTTCGATGGCTGAGTAATACTCCATTCTGTATGTTCTATATCCTGTACCACATCTTCTTTATCCATTCATCAGTCGATGGACATCTGGGCTCTTTCCATAGTTTGGCTACTGTGGACATTGCTGCTATAAACACTGGGGTGCATATTCCCCTTCAAATCAGCATTTTTGTATCCTTTGGATAAATACCTAGTAACACAATTGTTGGGTCATAGGCTAGTTCTATTTTTAACTTTTTGAGGGACCTCCATACTGTTTTCCAGAGTGGCTGCACCAGTTTGCACTCCCACCAACAGTGCAAAAGGGTTTCCCTTTCTCAGCATCCTCGCCAACATCTGTTGTTTCCTGAATTGTTAATTTTAGCCATTCTGACGGATGTGAGGTGGTATCTCATTGTGGTTTTGATTTGAAAAAAAAAAATATTCAAAATTCCAGCTTTTGTTTTTTGCTAGATTATCTTTCTACAATTCTTTGCTGGCTTGCTTGTTTAAGTATCTATGACTTCATTGTTGTAGTAAAATAAGTGATACTTTCCTCAGCTTTCAGATTTTTTCTTTTGTTTTACTGGTAATGCACAAGGAAACAGGATGGAAGTACTACTAACAGTTAAATGAGAAGAATTACAGTTTTCCTTTGTCATATAAATTTTGCCTTTATTACAAGAACTGGGAAAGTTGCAAATTATTTATTGAGACAGGAATATTATCTAAATGATACAAGAATGGATGTACATTTGGTTAGAACTTCTCTTTGTGGATTTAAATTTCACCTGTGGAATTTTTTTGTTTTTTAAAAAAATAAATTTAATCTCTTTTGCCACATGATGGTAGTATTGCTTCTCTTGTTAAGCCACAAAAAAAGATTTCAGATGCCAGTTAAAATCATAAAAAATTATATTTCTCCAAGGAGACCTAACAATAAAACATTAGTTTCATAAAGAAAAAAAGACTCCTACACATTTATGTTATTTTTAAAGAGCAGGAAACATCAATGCCAGTGTTTCCTGAGGAGAATTACCATTTCTTCTTTAGGAACAGATCTTTGCATGTCAGGAACATCATTTCTCTTCTTACCAGAATTTTGTTTTAGTCATTGTCTTTCAAATTACTGCCCCTTTTAATTGGGTTGACCAATATAATTTATTACCTTGTAAATGGATATAAATGTTTATTTTGAAGAAGAGAAATTTTAAATGACACTTATATTGATTGTATTTTACATAATCTTTTATATCAGATTTAGAATTAGAAGCCAACTTGGAAGTTGTCTAGTGTGACCCTCTTTGCATGCAATAATTTCTTCTGCATCATCCAGGACAGATGGCCATGCAATTTCTCAACTACCTCTAAAGATGCCCTTCAAGGCAGCCTCTATTCTTTGTAGGACCCCTAGTAAAGGAACTTGCTTGCTGTTGTGCTCAACATAATGTGGTGTTGCTTGGAAGCTGTGAAGCTTCTGTTTGCTTGAATTCAAAACCATTTCTTTTGTCTGGAGGCGACCATCTTGTTGGGAGAATGAGTCATAGGAAAAAATTATGAAATGCAGTTTGCTGCATACTGTAGTCAGTCACAATCTGTCCCGCAGATCAAAAAAATATATATATATATATTTTTTTGAGGAAGAACATATTTTAATGGTTGAGACCATTCTGAGGTGACTATGAAAGCAAGAGCTATTACAAATAACCGTTAATGCACATTCTATCCTTGATAATCTTTCATACAATAATTCCTTTATTATCATTTACATCTCTTAATACCTAGCACAGCATTCTGAAGGTGCCCAGCATAAGTTCTGTGTAACTGAGTAGAAAGATCACAACCTATTCATATTGCCAGAAGAGCTGCAGAACATGGAAGATGACAAGGTCCTTAAACACAAAGAGCCAAAATGTGCTAAAAAGGATGTCCATTTGCATAATCAGTGACAAAGTATATCGTTATACAGTAAGGAAATGGTTACAACGTCTGCTGTTGCTGTACAAAGGATTCCACAGAGAGAGAACCTTGAGTAATATATAATTTTACTTTCCATTCTTAAATGTCTTTCAAAATAGTCAGTGCTCATGAACTGTGATGTACTGACAGCCCTGGGGTCAGTCTATTGCAACTGAACAGGGACACTGTTTTTCCCTCGATAAAGAAGACAGGAGTTCAGGGTTCAAATTTTGTTGAGAATGTCCACTCTGCTGAATTTGCCACCAGGGAACCAGTTAGTGAATCAGTACCCAATAAAAATAGTTGGTTCATGTTTGAGCCAGGTCTACAGAAACTGAAATCAATTCGATTGTGCACATGATGAATTTTAAAAGGCTCCAGTTTTGTGTTCAAAGTGTGGGTTTTACCAACGTTTTAAAATCCTTTAGAAATGTGCTGCTGCTTAGTGCAAAAAAAAAAAAAAAAAAAGTCACCATTTCTTCAACTAGAAGATTAGGTGTGTTTTGTGAAAAGAGAACATATTATATCTTCATTTTGTAGGCCGATAGTAACAAAGGTCCTGACGTAGCTGGTACAGAAAGGTAAAAACTCATTTTTAAATATATAGAAAGATAAGAAAGAATAAAGAAAGAAATAAAGAATAAAGAAGTAATAAAGAAAGAAATATAACAAGCTACATTTCAAAGTCTGAGAGATCTGGGCTTAACATGTCAGAAATTTATTTTCTTCCTGACCATCATGGATTTACTGAAGTATTGAGACAATTAGGATTTTGGGTTGTCCTTTCCCCAGAAGCACAGTTTCCACTAACATTAAACTTCCCAATAAGCAGGTGTGGTGGAGGAAATTAAATCTTTGTCACCTTGTCAAATGGGGAGGGTGGTATGTTGAGAAGGCACACATGTCTCAGTAGGGCTTTGGCTGTTTTCTCAGAGGACATGTTTCCTATCACCCAGTTAACCAGTGACTGTAACCTATTGAAGGTAAGATGGTAAGAGAAAGGTTTGTGCAAAGATTTAGACTGAACTTCCAGGAGTCTGAATGGCAGTGGAGTCACCGTGGGTCCAGAATGCATTCCTCAGCTTTGTGGGTTTAGAAATATCCTCTTATTGGTTCAGCAAGGGGCTGATTATGCTCTGTGGGAACCCACCACACTAACTGATCTCAGAAGAGAATGTGATATAAACCTGAATGCTTCGTTATTACATTTCCCATGAGACATTCACCTGGACAATAATTTATAGTGGTCTTTGCCCATGCCATACTATTTTAGTGGGTATTATAATGTCAGTTCCCTGAGGGGCACTATGCCAAGGTATAGAGATGAATTAGACCTTATGGGATATGCTACTTCTGCAGATGGCTAATTACTTTCATTTTTTATTCATTTTGTTGGTTATAATTTCAGAGGGTGATATTTCTGACTTTGACCTCCTGAAGCTACTTATGCATGACAACTGCATAGATTGTTATTGTAAATTTTGTGATGTCTAAATCTAGAAATTAACTAGGAATTATGTATTTTTCAAGTGCATGCCATTTGTAATAATTTTATGTTATTACACAGCATTTTGACCAGAAAAGTAAGGAAAAAAAACACTTGAATTTCCTCATAATTGATTAGACATGGCAGATACTAATTAAGATATAAAGAGTGAAAAAATGGAGTAGTAATAGGAGAACACAGAGTTAGATAACAACTTAGTCTTCAAGAGGAAGGTCAAATAAAGATTCAGATAATGTCTATCTTCTTTAAAATATCAATGTTGATTTTTCTTTTTACTTGATGAAGGGCATCTACTATTATATATATTTGTTAACTCAAAAAAATTACTTAAGATTTATCAAATGCCAAGACTGTGTTAGGCATGAAAGAGACAAAGATAGAGTCTCCATTTTGTGTAAGACTGTTGAATCACAGACTTGTACCTCTGAAACAAATAATACATTATATGTTAAAAAAAAAAAAAGAAGATAGCAGGAAGGGAAGAATGAAGGGGGGGAAATCGGAGCGGGAGACGAACCATGACAGACTATGGACTCTGAGAAACAAACTGAGGGTTCTAGAGGGGAGGGGGGTGGGGGGATGGGTTAGCCTGGTGATGGGTATTAAAGAGGGCACATACTGCGTGGAGCACTGGGTGTTATATGCAAACAATGAATCATGGAACACTACATCAAAAACTAATGATGTAATGTATGGTGATTAACATAACATAATAATAATAAAAAAAGATAAATAAGAGTATCTCAAGATGTTTACAACCTAGTAGGAGAGACTAACAAGTAAATAGGCAATTCTAATTAAGTAGGTTATGAAGAAACACACAGTGCTACTGATACTCATGGAAGTGTTCCAAACCAGCTATTATATTTATTAATAATGCAGGGAAAGCATATTTTAGTAAATTTTTTTATACTTTTCCATAGTCTTCCTTTCTTTCTACAAGATTTAAGATAAATGATTATCCATAAAAGTGAGATGCACTTATTATATGTATTAACATATGGTATAATTAGGGTCTTGAGTATGGAAGTAATATTCCCCAGAGAGGGAGATATGTATCTATATCTATATATCCATACCTATATCATAAAATATATATTTACCATTGCGATGGAGTTGTAGCAATATTCTCCCAAATTTTCAATGTCTTCCCCCAAACCACCCCATATTAAACATACGATCTACATAAAAACAGGATGCTTGGAATACAGGCACAGCTTTAGGCAAGTTTCTTAGAACCTGATCTTTGGTCACCACACACACAGGAACTCACCCAACCTGGGTGCTACCTCAAAGTTCCTTCTATTAAGAAATTCGGAATCTGCTCCTGTATGAAAGTCTTTGGGTAACATGATGCAGGAGTCACTGTAGCAAAAGTAGAATATATGCTATTTCTGTATGATATATAAAGTTATTATCCAAGATGTTAGAGTCACAATTACATTTTCTTAGACTGCAACATTTTAATATCCTTACTATGAACTAACAGAGCATATTCTATTGGACTTTCCAGAACTTTGGAGAACAAAACCATTGGGCCAGTATGGATCCTTCTTCAGCAAGCTGCAGAGAATCTGTGCTCTCAATCTTTATCATAAGTATACTAGTCCCATGAACTAGTCAGCTCCTATCAATCATTTGACTAGCATAAATAAAATTTCATCTACCCACTAACCTACCCAAATGGCATTTGTCCAGCTCCTATAATGTTGTGAGTGCTGTTGCAGATATTAGGGTTCCATGAATGAATAACATGTAATCTCTATGTCCAGGGAGTTCTCACTTTATCATGGGAGGTAGATTTACTAATGATCTATCATGTGATAAGTAATGTAATTTTTCTTGAACACGGTGCCACAAAGTTTAGAGAGGAAGGATAAATATTGTTTCTTTATGGGTGGAAAAAGACTCTACAGAGAGGAAGCCACATTTGTATAGCTTCTTGAAGAATAAGAATTTTCTAGGTGGTTAGAGTGAAGACATATAGGGAAAATATTATGAGATCAATTACCTATGATCCATTTATTGTTTATTTTAAGTTCTGTCTTTTAGAAACTTAGATGATTAGAAATCTCTATGCTTAGACTGCACCATCTCAGCTTTCTGCAGAAATGCCTCCACTGGATTTGTTTACTATTGTGGTCATAGACTTTCCTAAGAAATAGCTGTATAATGAATATGGCTGCATTATTCGTAAAATGTTTTTGTTTGGTATCACACACTGATTTTTCAATCTGTGCAATGTTTAGCAAACATTTTTTTTTCCATACTCACCGTAATTATCTTTTCTTGGTGTTAAACTGTTCTAACCCTTTACCATCTTTCTTAATTGAGATACATGCATTTCCTCTTTTATCTCACTTTACAGATAAAATAGATCCTATCAGATATGGAAACACTCAAAATCCCTCTCCTTGAACCACTAAGTTTTCTTTATCTTCATTTATCCTTCCCACTTTTTAAAGACTAACCTTTCCATAAGAGCCTTCTAACCATTTATTTTCAAACTCATTTTTGGGGTTTCATGTGATCAAATATTGCCTCTCTTCTTGCTCAACATCACTTATCAGGGAAATATAAATCGAAATCACGATGAGATACCACCTCACACCTGTCAGAATGGCTAAAATTAATAACTTAGGAAACAACAGTTGGTGAGGATATAGAGAAAGGAGAACACTCTTACACTGTTGGTGAGAGTGCAAACTGGTGCAGCCACTCTGGAAAACAGTATGGAGCTCCCTCAAAAAGTTAAAAATAGAACTAGCCTATGACCCTGCAAATGCACTACTAGATATTTACCCAAAGGATATAAAAATGCTGATTTGAAGGGGCACATGCACCCCAGTGTTTATAGCAGCAATGTCCACAATAGCCAAACTATGGAAAGAGCCCAGATGTCCATCGACTGATGAATGGATAAAGAAGATGTGGTACAGGATATAGAACATACAGAATGGAGTATTAGCCATCGAAAAGAATGAAATCTTGCCATTTACCATGACGTGGTTGGGGATAGAGTATATTATGACAAGCAAAATAAGTGAGAGAAAGACAAATGCCCTATGATTTCACTCACATGTGGAATTTAAGAAACAAAACAGGTGAACATAGGGGAGGCAGGAAAAAAGAGAGGGAAGCAAACCATAAGAGACTCTTAACTATAAAGAATAAAGTAAGGGTTGATGGAAGGAGTGGGGTGGGGGATGGGCTAAATGGGTGATGGGTATTAAGGAGCGCATTCGTGATGAGTACTGGGTATTACATGTAAATGATGAATCACTAAATTCTCCACCTGAAATCAATTTTACCATATATGTTAACTAACTAGAATTTAAATTAAAACTTGAAGAAAAAACATAAAATCTGTCTTTTTCTAACCAGTGTCATTCAACCTATGAGGATGCTTAAGTCTTTTCATTGGAAAACAAGAGAAAAAAGCATTTCCTTCAACTTTGGCTTTTCCTATTTACCTTTCTTCATTCTAGATATAAGAAGCAAAAGTAACAGGTCCCATGGCCAAGTCCTACTTCAGTCAAATGCTGGGACATCCTGGATTCTTTCACAGCCACTGAGTATGAATTCTGAGCTGTCTTTATACACTTGTATCCTCACTTGAGACTGAAAGTCATGAGTGGAATATCTAATTGCCTGAACCTGGCAATTAGATTCTCTCAATAAACCCTGGTTGCTCTTTATCTTCTCTAGTGGAGACATGCGTGACCCTTTACCCTTGGCATAAAGCAAGATTTCCCCCTAAATTAAAAAACAAGTGCTTTAGATGTTAAGCATAAAAATACAAATGTCCCTTCCCCTACCGTGATCACTCTGTGACCTTTGGTACCATTATCCACTCCCTTCTTGAAACCTTTTCTTTATCTGACTTTTACCTACCTCTCCTGTTTTTCTGATCTTGGTATCTCCCTATTACCTATTATCTCTTCTTCAAGGTTCAGATCAATTGTGTGAAGACCTCCAGGATTATCTCTGGGCAGAATTAATCTCTTCCTTCTCTGCCTTCCCTTGGTACTTTATCTAGTTAGTTTATGACTCTCTGTCAAATAGATTCCTCAAAGAAGACCATATCCATATTCAGCACAGTGCTAGTTGAATGAATTTTGAATCTTCTTAAATACTTTTTTGGACATATCCTGGATATAAATTGTGTGGTAATAAAAACAAGGTTAGTAACTGTTATTCCTTATCATCCAAGTTTTCAATTATTTAAAGTATTGTTTCCATTTACCATGCATAATTAAAACATTCTTGAAGTATCTTTCTCTCAAGGATCTGGACAGAATTCAATAAGCAAAGCTGGAGTCTTCTCTTGTGCTGAGGACACTATGGTAAAATAGGAAGAAGAGCATCTTTCTATTGTGCTCCTATTATTTTCTAGGACAGAATAATCCTCAGGCTGCCAATAGCCTATTGTGATTGCTGGCATAAAATTTGGTAGTGTCTTTTCAAAACCAGCATAACAAAATCCTGGATGGGCAGCACTCCAGGAGCTGCTATAAAAGCCCCTAAATTGCCACTCATACATAACTTTCAATGTTGTGCTGACATGTGCTGACTATTGTTTGCCCCTTTTAAGACTGTGTAGTAATCTGGAGGTAAACAGAAGATCTTTCTATTATTCTGGGATACTCTACCACCTACACAATTCCCACATCTCAAGTAAGAGGCAGGATTAGACCAGCAATAGCATGAACATTCATGTTAAGTAGGTGAAGTCACTTAACTGGGTTCTCTGTCTATCAAATATGTCCTGAACCCAGGGGAGATATTTTCTGATGTTAATCATTTTTAGACAATAAATTGCTAAGTAGTTCGGAGTGATGTAATATACTACACACAGTATATAATGTTCACTGTTGGACAAGGAAATATCTATGAACATGGAGATCAATACACTATCAACAAAGGAAACTATATGAAAACAATCTGTTAACCAGTGGTAATGAACTTTAAGTCTTTCAAATCTTTGTCATTAACTTCAGGCTCCAAGGTAATGATACAGATGTAATTAAATCTGTGGATAATGTACATTTCTGAAAAGTCACTTATAAAACCCATTTCTATGTGATTCATATGTTTTTACTGAGTTTCAGTTTTAGAAATATAGACCTGTATAGCATATAAGCTCTCAGGAAGAAAGGGAAAGAAATGGTAAGAAAAAAAAAGATATAGATCTAGCAAAATAAAAACAAACAAAAATGTTAAGGGTGACAAACCCCAATCAGCAAACCTGGAAGAAAGCACAAAATCGCAGTGGGATAATGACTCTCCAACAATGGCAACTGGCAGAGTTCTGGTTTTAACACTGGCATTAGAATTCTCTGCTGCTTAAATTCTGCAAGTTGAAATTTTTAGAGAAAATACTCTCTTTTATGATTCTTTGAAAGTCTTTTACCCTCATGAATATATACAATAGCTTTAAGCATTTTTGTTTCATAGATAGCTAATGGTTTATAATAAATCATGCAATGAATGAGTCATACAAGCCTAAAACAAAGAATAAAGTCATGATCAGGAAAACCTCTAATGATAATGATCAGAAAAAGCATGGCTATCTATTGATTAAGTTAAACTTTTAATATACTATTTTATAAAACTGACATTGTTTCTATATTCAGTTTTTTAAAAATAGTTTGTCAGGAAAAATTGTGAAAGACTGAAATGGACAAAAAACAAAGTTATTGGATCTTTTGTCTAGTGTTTTCTTTTATTATTTCTGCCTTTCATTGTCTTTGAGCTATTTTATGACTCTATAAAATTACATAATACAAATAGTAATGCAAATGATTCTTGTCCATAAAAATGCATATTGTGTCACCCAGAAATGTAATTGATTATTGCTCTGTGGGTATTAACCAGTTTGTATCTACTAAGCAAGTTCATTTTAGCATTCCTTATGTTCTACATCTAAGTGTGATTCTTCCAGTTCCCTTTTGTATTATTTTTAACATCTTATTGGTTCCCTCATTTAATGAGTTAAATAAAATCTTTGGCACATGTGTTCCTTTTATATTTGTGTGTATTTAGTTTCTTAAAAATTATCTTTAACTGGTTGTACTTATGATTTTACTAAAAATAGTTTAATATTGAGTGGTAGGGTGGTTCTCTTCCTCTATCCCTTCTGTTCCCTCTCCCTTTCCCCCTCTCTAACCCTCTTCCTTCTTTCCTTCCTTCAGTATTTATTTGGTGCATACTACGTGCCAGGCATTTTAAGAGGCACTGGGTATACAGAATCCAACCTGAATCTGCCTGTAACTTGGATTTTTTATTATGATCTATAAGGGGGACAAATAAGACTATATAAGGTAATAAAAAGAATAAGGCCCATGGTTTTAAAATAGACTGATTTACAAAACCACAATGAGATACCACCTTACAGCAGTTAGAATGGCAAAAATTAACAAAACAGGAAACAACAAATGTTAATGAGGATGTGGAGAAAGGGGAACCCTCTTACACTGTTGGTGGGAATGCAAGCTGGTACGGCAACTCTGGAAAACAGTATGGAGGTTCCTCAAGATGTTAAAAATAGAGCTACCCTACAACTCAGTAATTGCACTACTAGGTATTTACCCCAAAGATACAGATGTAGTGAAAAGAAGGGGCACATGTGTCCCAATGTTCATAGGAGCAATGTCCACAATAGTCAAACTGTGGAAGGAGCTGAGATGCCCTTCAACAGATGAATGGATAAAGAAGATGTGGTCCATGTATACAATGGAATATTACTCAGCCATCAGAAAGGATGAATACCCACCATTTGCACTGACATGGATGAAACTGGAGGGGATTATGCCAAGTGAAATAAGTCAAGCAGAGAAAGACAATTATCATGTGGTTTCACTTGTATGTGGAACATAAGGAATAGCACGGAGGACCACAGGGGAAGGGAGGGAAATCTGAAGGGGGAGATGAACCATGAGAGACTATGGACCACAGAAAGCAAACTGAGGGTTTCAGAGGGGAGAGGGGTGGGGGGATGCAGTCTCTGGGTGATGAGTATTGAGGAGGGCACGTGTTGTGATGAGCACTGGGTGTTATACACAACTAATGAATCATTGAACACTACATCAAAAACTAATGATGTACTATAGAGTGGCTAATTGAACATAATAAAACAAATAGACTGATTTAAATTTGGGTTCTACTTCTACTCTCTGACTTTTGACAAGTCACTTTTCTCAACTTAATTTCCCTCATTTTAAAAATTGATTATATTAATAACAACCAGGCAGGGTTGTTGTTGAATAAAGTAAGATTATGTATATAACTTCTTAGTACTTAGATTGTACCTCATTCTTCATAGGTACTTAGTGACTGTTAATTCTCATTCTGTACTCCATATTTTCAATCTTCTTTTTCAATCCTCTTTTTTTCTACTGCCCCCAACAAGTTGTAATTGCTGTTCTTATTTTATTGATACTGGAATGATGAGGCCAAGTTTAAAAAACAAGAATCTCAAATACTCAAAGTCTTGATTCAGTACCCTGTTCCATGGGTCATACAATCCTAAAACAAAGAATAAATTCACAGCCAGGAAAACCTCTAAAATGTCAAGATTCATGCTATGATTAAGGGACTTATTAGTCCCTTATCCCTTATTAGTCCCCCAATTATAAGAATGACCCTATTGCAGAAAGCATAATATCAGTCCACCTGGACAATTACAGATCAAAATTTGTGAAAGCCAGATTTGCCCTGTCAAATCACTACAAGCAAATGCTCCCTTTCTTGTCTTTCTGTACCCACAGCATTTATTTACCCAGTTCATCCTCAATCTTACCTCTATTATTTTTCCCTTCAACTCTCCTTATCAGTTTTCCTTTAGCAGCCAGACATGTTTGCATCCTTCTCTTACAATCCTTTACTGGGTAATTTAAAATTTTAAGTTATTTACAATCCAAATGAATATTTAATGGAATATTTATTACGTGTCTTCCGGTTGCCATTTTTCTATTACTGCAGTGACACTGAAGGATGGCAAAGATGCAAATGCCTATTTCTTGTGAGTTTAATCTATCTCCTTCTGTCCTGATAAATCTTATCATTTTGTTTGGTAATTAGACTATTCTGATGATGCTGTAAAATACATCTCAGTTGTAAAGGGAAAAGTCATTATCATTAGAGGGTAGGGAATATACTCATTTTTCACTGCCCTTACCTGGGCAGCAAGGACAGAGTGATGCAATTTCAACTTGGAGGCCTGTGCTTGATATGATTCTGGGATGGAACAAATAGCCATGAAATTAATCTGAGAATGTTCAATCATTCTTTTGCCAGGGCTTGGCTGGCATCTTCTTGGTATATGAATTATAGCTTTCCAGGCTCTCAGCTTCCTCCTGAGCATGAGCAAAGCAGAGGAAGATTTGTCCCTGTTACGTATTGCCCTATAAAGACTGAGGATTGGGACCAAAGGAAACAAATTAATGAGGGGGGAAATGTCTTTGGAAGCCAAGGGACTATAAATAGTACAGTTCTGTCAGTATTGTATTTATGAAGCAATGCTGTTTCCTAGTGTGGATTGGGGAATAACTTGTGCAAGTGTAGCCCTGGGAAAAGGTAAAAACAAGCCTTGACTCAGAGATTTTATATCATAAGGAAAATAAGAAAAACTAAATGTTGGATGGAGGTCACTGGTTTTCAAGAAAAGACTGTTTCATTCTGTCTTCTGTTCATTCAGTCAACTAATATGTACTGAGCTCCAACTAAATACCAGACATTCTCCTGAGAAGTAAACATTATTCTGGAATTTGGTAGGTTTAGAGAAAAACTTCAATGCATTCAAAGAGGGTTAACTCATTAATTATATGATTTACATATATATCATTAACCCTTTCGATTATTTTGAATTTTGTATTTTCCTCTAAGTTTAAAAATATATTTACTTCTTCCTTAGGGAAGATGATTTATTAAATCACCATGTAGTCAATATACTGTTGCTGCAGAATTTACCTTCTTCATTTATAACTGTTGTAAATAGTGTCCTTGATAACAACAGAAGAAGCCTTAAAGAGCAGACAGTTTGCAAGCTGTGAAATGATTAGTATCTTCTTTACAGATGCACAGGAATCCCCCAGAAAGATATCCTCGCATATCCAAGGTTAGATGAGAAGGAAGAACTGTTACTCTGAAGTAAACTGTATGGATTGCCAGATAGAAGACAAGTCAGTAATTACTACTTTACTCAGTGTTGCAATGGTTTATTATGTTTCTTGATGTTAAATATATCATCAGTTTTTTATGTCCTTTAAATGGGTGAGTACGTGTCAAGTGCCTGGAATAAGGTCTGGGACTTTGTAAACAGGCATGACCTTGTTACTGGAATTCGTAGACACCTATAATCTCAATTTCATACATCGTACTCTCTGCTCAGTACTTCCTTTTTTTCTGGGTCATTCCATCAAATTCTTTGAATTTAACTATCTTTTAGCCCCATTTGGAAGACAATCCTTTGATCTTACCACTTTTTTCACTGTCCCTCACTCTTTCATGATGTGACTTTACTTTTTACCCAGATTAATTGCTGTTTTCATTCATTAACAGTCCTCCCTATACATATCCAGTTAATTCTCTTGCCCTTTTCTTACTCTGTCGTATACTTTTGTGAAACTCTTAACACTGGTTAAATCTAACTTAAAGTTGTTTGCTCCAGTGTAGATGAACAAGGCAGGAAAAGAAAGAAAACAAACAAACAAACCACAAACAGAAGGGAATGGCTGACAACTTTCATTTGAAATTCATGATGTAAACCTCTAATGCTCCCTATCAATCAGTGTACTTTCTGATGCAGTCAGTTTCCCAGTTTCTTATTTAACTACCTTATATATTCTTCTCTTTCTTCTAATCTCCAAACCTTTTAACTATCTTTATTCTCAGTTGTTGCCTTTCAGAAGATCACTTTCAGAATCTCTCACAATCATATTTAACCACTTGCCACCATTTCTTTACTCTGACACCTGCTATTTATTATGGATTAACTGTCCCATATGTATCTAAGGATGGCATACCTATTTGTGAGCTAGGTCCCATTATTTCTTCTTACACAAGGACATGGCCCCAGCAATTTTCTTCTTCTCCCATACTAACAATTTCCTCTTCTTTATTGGATCATTCCTATCAACATAAACATATATTGTTTTTGTCCCATTTTAATGGGAAGCTCTTGACCTCACCTTTTCTTCCTTTTGTAGCAAAACTCCCAGCAAGAGTTTTATATCCTTTTGTCATTTACTACCAGTCATTCTTGAACTCAGTTCAGTTGGCTTTTGCCCCCAATCACTTTACCAAAACTGTTCTTGCCAAGGTCCCAATAACCTTCAAATTATTGACAGTTCTCAGTCTCTATTTGACTTGAACCGTCGGCTGCTTTTGATAGACTTGGATCATTTTTTCCCCTTAAATGACTTTCTTCACTTCTTGTTCACAATACCACATTTTCTTGGTTTTTCTATTACCTCTTATTTTCTCCAAAGCTCATATCACCTGCCAATATGTGATAATGTATAATTTATTTAATCATTTTTTCTATCTCACCACTCATCCTTAGAACATGAACTCCATGAATGGGTTTTTTTTGGTCTGTATTTTTAATATTAAATCCTCAACACCGATAATAGTGTGCTTGGCATCAGTAGATGCTCAATAAATATTCATTTTGTACACAAACAATAGTATTAGCTGTATTATTAATGTTATCCAAAGAAGTATAAAGAATACTTCTGATGAACTAATTAGGCATAGTATTTGAATTTTAAATATATTTTCTCTAGTGAGGGAAAGATATTTCTGGGTTGTTTCATTTGAGGAGTGAGGATTAATGGTATTGGCATTTGAAAACTTCAAATATTTCCATTACTAAGAGTTTATGAAATTGGTATAGGTTTGCATTAATATATCACTCTAGATATAAGTTAAATTGGAAAAATAAACATTGAACTAGTAAGTAAATCTTTGTGCTTTTTTATTTTATTCTCCATAATATTATCAAAATGATGTTTCTAAAACACAAAACTGCCTCTATCAAGTCCTTGACATAAAGCCTTTTTGTTATAATTAGAATTATAGAAGAAATAGTAGAATAGAAGACAACATTCCACCGGGTCTAATGTTTACTTGTATTTTTAGTTTTAGCACTTCACCTTTGCTTCAAACATATCAACCCACTTGTAGTTTCTGGGATACTCCACAGTCTTTCATATATGTTTTAAAATTATTTCTGGAAATTCTACCTTCTTTCTATCAGCAGCATGTTATAAGGCTCATTTCAAATGTTATACTTTCTCCTAGACACAGTCTTTGATTTGCTCAGTAGTTAGTCCTTGGCTTTCATAACACTCTATATCTCTATTTACACTTAGCACATTATAATATTGTTTTATGTGTTTTTTTCCCCAATAGACTATGAGTTCATTGAAATCAGGGTTAATCAATAATCCATTTTTTCATCTTTTAAATTTTGAGATGTAATTAAGACTTACAGAAGAGTTGCGATTTCACCCAGGTTTCTCTTTATATTAACATCTTACAAAACCATAGAACATTTACCCAAACTAAGAAAATATTTACCCAAAGTAAGTAAAATATTATAAACTACATAATTCATTTGGATTTCATCAAGTGTTTCACCAATGTTCTTTTTTCTCTTCTAAGATCCAATCCAGTATTTAGTTTCATGTTTATTCTTTCAGTTGTAACAGCTCTTCAGTCTTATCCTTGTCTTTCATGACTTTGGCACTTTTGAAGAGTACTGGTCAGTTACTTTGCAGAATGTCTCTCAATTTGGATTTGTCTGATGTTTTCTCTTGAGTAGGTTGGATTATGCATTATTGGGAAGGATGCCACAGAGGTAATATGCCCTTCTCAGTGCATTTTAACAGGGGTTTCATAATGTTAACTGTATTAGCAGTGACATTAACCATGGTTAAATGCTATCTGCTGGGATTCTCTAAACATTACTCTTTTTCCCTTTGTGATTTATAAAAATTGTGGGTGAGTTACTTTGAAACTATGCAGATATCTATTTCTCTTAAATATTGCTCACTAATTACTAATAGTGGATCTTTCCTGAAAACAAAATATTGTGGTGTTCTAATGGTGATTTTCTATTTCCTTTATTCTTTCTACATTTCTCAAGTGGAATCATTCTGTAAGAAGAGTTGTTCTTTACCATTTATTTATTCAGTTATTTAGTTACATCAGTACTGACTGTTGGATTTTTAAAAAATCATTGGATTATAATCTAATACTCTTATTATACATTTCATTATTCAAGTTGTTCCAAATTTAGTTATTGAGAGTTCTTTCAGGTAGGCTAATTTATACTAGTCAATGCATGACATACATCTACATTTGTTTCTACATTTGTACATCTCTCTGTATGTTTGTGCTTTTGTAAAACTGTGACTCCATATCAATTGTTCTGACTTCAGTCCTACTCCACTATTCATTTTAGCCTTCAGTCACTCCTTATTTTTAATGTCTTTAGTTCAACAGTGGGAAAGATGTTTCTCATTATATGTATTTGCTTATTTGTTCAAACCTAGTCCACAAATAAAATGCTTTGAAAATTGGTAACACATACCCTTGTAAACAAATTTGCTATTATAGGATGGCATTTGAGTGTAGTTTCTTTTGCCTTTAGCTTTACAGTATCCTGTAAAGATGATGTTTTCCAAAATTATTTAGTTCAGTACCTTTTTTCCAGTTCTCTTTGAGGTTATGAGATGCATTTGTTCTATAGTTAGATTCATCTCAGTCTGGATTCCATCTTTCCCTTGACATCCTACTTTCAAATATTATACCCTTTGATGTATCCCCTCCATTCTTTGTGCTTTGTTGTCATATATTTTACATTTACACATGCCCAAACCCAAATACATTGCAGGTATTTTTTTTTAAAGATTTATTTGTTTGAGAGAGAGAGAATGAGAGAGAGAGAGAGAATACATGAGAGGGGGGAGGGTTAGTGGGAGAAGCAGGCTCCTTGCTGAGCAGGGAGCCCAATGTGGGACTTGATGCTTGGGACTCCAGGATCATGACCTGAGCCGAAGGCAGTCGCTTAAGCAACTGAGCCACCCAGGCGCCCTCAGGTATTTTTGCTTTGGACAATCAAATGTTTTTAGAACAATTAAAAGTAAGATATATTTTACTTCTGTTTTGTTACTAGTGTTCTAGTCTTCATTTCTTTGTGTAGATCCCATATTCAGTGTGACATCATAATCATTTTGCCTGGAGAACTTATACATGGAATCAGGTAGAATGGTATAATGTCTCCTCATGTATTCATTACCTAGCTTCCACAGCTGTCAGTTTTTGCCAACCTCTAACCTCTTTCCTTATCTTCAAGTTTATTTCCCCCCATTTTATATCATGTGCTTTTCTTTATTACTAGCATATAAATATTTCTCTGTAAATCTTTCTTCTTTTGGCCCCATTCACCAGAATGACCCACTTGTTGACACTTGACTCTAATAGATTTAGGTAACATTCTAACTATATGTGATCTATAAAACCTAGCATATTCACTGTTGTTAGTGTAAAAAAATGAACTTAGCTCTCTGATTTCTCAACCCATTGACAAACCCTGCTGGTTCCATTTAGCCTCATCAAGTATATGGAATACCAAAAGGTGAATATTTGTGACACTTAGAGTTTATGTTAATGATAGGACAAAGAAATTTTACTGTGTATTTGTGTTTTTCTGAGATCAGATCATTTAAAATTTAAGTGCAATTTTTAATTGCTATTTTACTTCAATTTCCATGTAACATAAATTTTTAAAACTCTTGCAAATTAGTACTTCATGTACAATTAACGATATGACAGGTGTAACTGTAATGTATGCTAAACAATTATGTTAAGGAGTCAGAAGATAAAATTTAAAAAGAGACATTTATAAGCAATCTCCTTAAAGTTATTAATGTCTTTGCATTTGAAATCACTATTACAAAAATATATTTTAATTAGAAAATTTAAACTCATTTCTCAAAATATTAAAATAAAGCCATTTAATATCTTAAGTCATTTATCCATTTATTAATGTAATATGAATTTATTGAGTAGAACTCTGTGTTAGACATAGGAAAATAAAAATAAGATACTCTGTGGTCAAGGAACATATAATTTAAGGTGTGAGCAGCTAAAGCATGAGGAATTTGTAAGGTGAAGAAGGGAGAAGGGCATTCTAGGGAATGGGCATGGCTTAGAGAAATAAAAATGTCATAATTTTTGGAAACTGTAAATAAATACCTGAGAACAGGAACCATGTCTAGATTCTTACTTTTATATCCCTAGCACATAACATTGTAGCTGTTTAATACATGTTTCCTGATTTGATTGATTGATAAATATAGTAGCAGATAAAGTTGTAAACTGCTTCTAAATTGTTTTTTTTAAGATTTTATTTATTTGACAGAGAGGACACAGAGAGAGAGAAGGAACACCTGCAGGGGGAGTGGGAGAGGGAGAAGCAGACTTCCCACTGAGCAGGGAGCCTGATGCGGGGCTTGATGCCAGGACCCTGGGACCATGACCTGAGCGGAAGGCAGACGCCCAACAACTGAGCCACCCAGGCACCCCTCTAAATGGTTTTATAGGCTATTTTGTTCTATAGCCCAATATTCACTGAAATGTAGTCTATGGAACACTAACTCTATAGAAAAATAAGAGGTATTAAGGGATCAAAAACAAAACAAAACAACCCTAAGAAATACTGATTGTTCAAATCAAAACAATTTTCTTTAGATAAAGACTTCTCACACTTTCGTATGCTAATGTTGATTGTGATCACTAAGAGGTTTCAATTCAACTGTTTCCCAAACTTCTGTACCTGGGACACACTTACCTATGCACTCAAACACTGTCCCTAGGACTAGCTTGGTACTGTGTGCATTGAGAAAGTCTTCTCTAGGCAACAGAGATCCATTTAAGAGTTTTAGGTAGGAAATTGAACTATGGTCCTAGTATTTTTTTTAGAAAACTCCCTTTACATGTTAAGGAAAAAAAATGAAGACAATTTAGTAATTGACGTGGAGGTATTAGAGAAAATGAATACCTCATATGATTTCCAAGTTTCTTCTTTGACTAACTTGGGGATGCCCGTAAAAAAGATATGGTATATATGAGGAGAAGGAGTTTGGGAAGGAAATAATACAATTAATTTAAGGCAACTGTGTTTAAAGTTCAAGTGGACAGCCTAGATTAACTAGATTATAGTTAGACTTGTTTGTATCTCGGAAGAGACTAGAGATCATAGCAAAAGCTCTGGGAATGCCTTTTTGAGAGCTCAGAATGTTACTTCCTCTTTTTCCCATAGCCATTTAGATATTTAATGTCAGTTATCATGGTACCCATAAGCTTTCTCTTCTCTAGGCTAGACAAACCTAGTTGCCTCAAGCATTCCTAGTGTGAAATCCTATCTGGGCTATTTTACCCAAATAGTTCCTTCCTTTGAATGTACTGTACTGCAAATCATCAATGTTTACCATAGGATGTGGTGCCTCACTGAACCTTATACTTCAAAAGTTTTATATATTATTACTTTATTGAATGTATTTTCCTGTATATCCTTAACATTTTCCTTCTTGAAACTGGCTCTAAGCCATTTGCTACCTCCTCCTGCACAATTCTTAAGCAGTCATGCCCTTTGAATTATAACCCCTCTTCAGTAAACTATCACCACATGAAATCTCTCCAGTATCTGCCTCTGGAATCCTTACTTTGTCTTGCTTGACTTAAGTGTTGAGCCTTCCTGTTGGAACTTGATGTTTGTACCTGATGTTTCAGACTGTTCCTTGTTTCCTAGCAGCCTCTCTTAAGACTTTGACTTCGGGTTACATTTTGCTAGGTCTGCAGCAAACTGCCCATTTCATGTACCCTCACTTCTGACCTTAGTTTCTGTATCCTGGATACAACCAGGATCTTTCACTTTGAATCAGCCAACGTCTAAGACTCATCCAGACAGGTTTGACATGATTACTATATCCCAATTTCCTTGAGAGCAGAAGCCATATGTTATTCTTTTTTTTTTTTTTTTTGTAAGGATTCTTTATTTATTTGCGAGAGAGCATGAGCAGGAGGAGAGGCAGAGGTAGAGTGAGAAGCAGACTCCCTGCTGAGCAGGGAGCCCCAGGTGGGGCTTGATCCCAAGACCCTGGGATCATGACCTGAGCTGAAGGTAGATGTTTAACAGACTGAGCCACCCAGGTGCCCCAGGAGCCATATATTATTGTTTGTACTTACAGTGTCTAGTACAATGCCTGACACCAATGATATTTAATGGGTGGATGGATGGGTGGTTGAAAGAAAGTTGAAAGAATGTTTTATGTTAAATATAACATTTTATGCTTCTACATAAAGTTTTGCTTAAAACAAGAGTTTTGATACTAAAACTACCGGGAAACCAATGCTCTATTAGGGAATTGCCTAATTAACTGAATTAATTTTCTTTCCTAAGACTAAGGAAGGAGAGATAACTGCAATATTGAGGCATTTTGTACCTTTTTTTTTTTTTGAGGACCTACTACATGAAAATATTGGAGCTAGCATTTTTCATGTAATTTTCACATTATTCTGTGAGGTACATATTATTCTCATTTTACAGATGAGAAAACTGAAGCTTAGCTTAAATGGCTGAAGATAATGAGTTACAAGGTGGAATTGAATTTTAGGTCTTTTGACTGATTCAGTTTTTCTTCACTCTCTGAAGCATGTTCTCAGTATCTTTAGTAATCACTACATCACATAGACTTATTATTTCTTTTTCTTTTTATGTTTTTTTTTTAACTTGAAAGGCAGAACATGAAAGGTTGAGAAATATCTGAGAATTTGCTTTACAGGAACATTGATTATTTTTTAGTAATTGGATGCTATGATTATTTTCCTGGAGAAGAACTTTTAAGATCAAGCATGTTTTTGGTTCCGATAGTGATGTACTAAGAGGGTACAATGCTAGAGTGACTCAGAAACAGTAATCTGTTTATTGCTATCATTTTGTAATCTAGTGAAGAGACAATGCTGATGCATACAGATATAAGAAGATGCATTTTGTTGAAATACTTAAGATTGGGGGGCACCTGGGTGGCTCAGTTGGTTAAGCGACTGCCTTCGGCTCAGGTCATGATCCTGGAGTCCTGGGATCGAGTCCTACATCGGGCTCCCTGCTCAGCAGTGAGTCTGCTTCTCCCTCGGACCCTCCCCCACCTCATGCTCTCTCTCTCTCTCATTCTCTCTCTCAAATAAAATCTTTAAAAAAAAAAAGAAATACTTCAGATTGGGGATAGAAAAAGTGAAGAATTATTGGTTGATGGGACCTGAGTAAATATATTATAGCACAACCATATAACATTTCATGGTAGAGTTGGTTCAAGTAAACTCTTGCCTGGCTAAGTTTGACTTTTTGTTTAGACACTGGATTCTATAGTAATTGCTAATGGTTCATTCTAACACTTAAGATTCTTTTCTAAGTCTAGGAAGAAAAGGAAGAGTTATCACTCTAAATTTTAAAGTATAATAGACTTAATAATAAAATTCTATAATTCATTATCATTTATTGGGTACTCTATGTCAGATATCTAATTTATTCTCCCAAGAACAATATGGAGGGGAAGTTTATGTTTTACTGGTGAGATAATTGAGGCTTAGAGAGATTAAGTAATTTACCTGAGATGTGAAGCTGGGATTTGAACCAAGATCTAACTGAATGTACCCACCTTATCTCCATTCTATACTGTTTCTTGAGCATTAATCATTCTTTGAATATGGACCTCTATCTTTCCAAAATTTTCTTCTTAAGAGCTCTAGTAACTATGTTACTGACAAAAATAAATCTTTTTTTTAGCTAAGAGCATAAAGTGAGTATATGTTTCTCTCATTATTGTAGGTGTCTATGCAATATATTTATTACTATTATACATTGGGCTTTAAGTGGTGTGTGTGTGTGTGTGTGTGTGTGTGTGTGTGTGTGTGTGTGTGTGTGTGTTTAGAAAAGCAAAGGTGACTGAGGAAGTTCCTTTACATTGCTCAGTGGGTTTTACTGAAATAAACCTTTTCATAACTGGGACAAATATTCTTCCTGAGATATCCCTCAGTATAGTTTCTGCAGGGCTCCCTCTGGGTGATGTGTTCACTTTGATCACTTTCTTTTTGGATTTCTATTGAATTTTTCTTTTCTGATTCCCATGTGGTATCTCTTATTGGTTTGTGTCTTTGGCCCTTGAAAGATCAAGTAGATCAGGGTAGAGATGGTGACATTGAAGGAATGGTTTAAGGGAGAGATGGTATGGATGAAAAGAAGGGGCTTTCTCTTGTCCTCCTATGTCCATGGGAGGATATAATGAGACTGAGCCTGGTTTCACCTCTCAGGTATATGACTATCATTTGCAATTGGGAGCTAGGATATATATCAGGAACTAAATTTAGGGAGGCAAGTTCATTTAGAGATGTTAAAATTTAAAGTAGTTTCTGATGGGTGTTATTCTATGTGGACAGAAAAAGATTTCCTGATTTGGGAGATTATCTTGATTGGGGCCTTTAACTAATGGGATGTGACATTGATGGGAAAGGAGATTGTTTTTCAGAGTTCATTCATGGGCCTTATGTAATAAGATCACCTGGAGAACCACAACCCATTTGGAATCTGGCCTTGGCAGGTATGGGGAGTCATTTCTCTGATTCTTCATTTGGGGAAGGTCTGCTCAAGGACCTTCAAAGAGCATTGGCTAGAGGCAAAGTGTCTAGCACTGAGAAGGGATTTTGGTGGGTGTTTCCAGGGAGTGGGAATGTATTGCTTTAGGCAGAGCCTTTCAGGTCTCTGGTTTGAATTAGAATTGTAACTGTTGGTAGGTGGAATGGCTTTTGCTCTCTTAGATTCTCTTTATCTATTTACCTGTCCGTCTGTCTGTCTATCATCTACCATTTTCCATTCATCATCTATCAATCAATCATATTTCTATGCCAGGATGGACAGAATAGAAAATGATGATTATGATTATATATGTCAGGGAAATTAGAATGTGAGTTTAATCATAAGGGAGTGGTGAAATTTAGCATAAGTAAGAGAAATATAGGGGTTCATATAACATCAGACATATGTTCTTTTGGGCTGAATGGAGGAAAAATATAGCAGATTTATTGCAAACCCAAAGATGAAACAAGAAACTTTAAAAAGAATCCACCTAGTACACTTTGGATCTCAGAGCTGTTTGCTTCCATGCAAAGGGAAAATACAATCAGACAATGAAAGATGCAACATTTAGTTTGAGGATAAAAGCTACTGCTTAAGTTTTGGAGGGAGAATATCAGAAACCCAGAGTATAAGTGCATTTGCTTAGACTAGTTTTTAATTTTGCAGTAAAATGAGAGACTTTGAGAGGATTAAAAAGGGAAGGAAGACACTCAAATGCAATCAATAATGCTAATTCTTATATCTGTTTTTTTATTTTTGTTTCTTTTTGGGAACTGCCTCAACACTAGGTCATATCCATACCATCTCTGTGGTGAGCCCAGGGGTGGGAGACAGAGTTGGAGGGGGGTGAAGAAGATCTAGTTTAGTCAATAGATATTCTTCTTCCAGTTACCATGATTGGCCCATGGGTGGACACATGCCTTAGACAAAGGCAACTGGTATCCTTCTCTGATAGGCATACTGGAAAAAGTCCCTCTGCTTTTAAAAACACAGGTGCCAGGGACCATATTTGTTGACGCATGGAAAGAGTTTGCCTGAGTACAGGCCAATATAGGAGAAACATGAACTGAAAAAATGAAGGAAGAGATTGAGAGGGGAAGGAGGCAGGCAGGGGGTGTAGAGAGAAGGGGCAGAGAGGGAAGGGTGGCAAGAGAGAGAAGGCAGAGAGGGGGAGAGAGAAACAAGCATGAATTGATAGCACCTTTTGAACTCTTAGACTCCGCTATGCCTGAAGTTATCATCCCCTGGGCTTCCCAATTGCATAGATTGTATGTATTTCTGAGAGTTTGAATTCAGTTTTTGTTACTTGCAAAGATAAAAAGCTCAGAGAAAATGCAGAAGCAAATTAAGAAACAGATTGGAACTTCTAAAACCCAGCTGAACATGTGTAAAAGGAATAGAGTGAGCACAGAGGAAGTACATCTAGCAGCAGAAAGAAGAGTGGCAGTAAAGGATGTTCTGCTGTTGTTTAAAGTATATAGCCCTGAGTAATTCTAAAGTAGAGAAAAGTGTTTGGGAGGAGAGTGCCTGTTTGAGTGTGCATGTTTTCTCTGGGCTTATGAATGCACTTACTGGCCTATGAAATATCAGTAGTAGCAATTCCAATTAAAACATCTTTTGAGGAAAATCTATAACAAGGACAAATGTGGGAGCAAAAGATGTACATTTCTTGGCCTCAAGAATTATGGACTGATGGAATTCTAGAAGAGGAGGTAGAGGCAGAAGCTATACTGGCAGAAAAAGTCCAGATGGGACAAGAAATCCCTGGGAATGTATCAGAGTCAATGAATACAAACTGAAGATAAGGAGATTTGGATGGTGGGGGTTGTGCAAAGCCACAGATTTTGCTTGGAGGATTTCTTGTTATAAATATAGGGTCCCCGGCTCACAAGAAAGAATAGCATCTTTATCCCTGGGAAGAAACCATATTGAATTGAGGTTTGGAACATTAGGAAACAAAAAGATAAGGAAATGGGGATCTAAAGGGTTTGGATATAGGAAGAAGAGTGTTTTTGGAAAGACCTTAGGATCAGAATGTCCACCATTATATCTTTATAAATTTTATTAGAGGTTCAGGGTATTCCAGATACCCTTTTGAAAAAAACTAGAAGCAATCAATGTATAGGTTAGTGGGACAATGATTTTAAGCTTTTTTTTTTTATAAAGATTTTATTTATTTATTTGACAGAGAACACATGCTCTGTCGGGGCAGGGGGCGGGCAGAAGGAGAGGGAGAAGCAGACTCCTTGCTGAGCAGGGAGCCCAATGTAAGGCTCTATCCCAGGACCCTGAGATCATGACCTGAAGCTGAAGGCAGATGCTTAACCCACTGAGCCACCCAGGTGCCCTGATTTTAAGCTTTTTAAACTTTAAAAAACTTTTTTGGGGGAAGCCTGGGTGGCTCATTCGGTTAAGCAGCTGCCTTCGGCTCAGGTCATGATCCCAAGGTCCTGGGATCGAGCCCCCACATCGAGCTCCCTGCTCAGCGGGGGGCTTGCTTCTCCCTCTCCCATTCCCCCTGCTTGTGTTCCCTCTCTCGCTGTGTCCCTCTCTGTCAAATAAATAAATAAAATATTAAAAAAAATTTTTTTTTTAAAAAGAACACTTTTGAAGAAAAATCTTAGGCAAAATTCTAATACATAAACCAATAAAATGGCAATCAGGAGCAGGAGCCTGGACACCTACCTGCTTAGTGTGCTACTCTGTGGCTTTTTTTGGAAACACTGGGGCCCCAATGCACACAATATGCAAAGCACTATTCTATACCAAAGGAATTTTTGTGCTTAGTCTAGTTCTCAAAGGTAGGAGAATACTCATTGATCTGGGGCCATAGTCTGGCTTTTAGTAAATACCACGTATTTTCCAGCTATGATGATATGTAAGATCTGTGTTTCTACATGATCTGTATTTCCAAGAACCCTGCTGGAGTGGCTAAAGTCACAGCAGGTAGTTGGTTGTGGGTTTGAAGATTGAGATCCCATCACCTCATTTCTATTTTTATCAGTGGTTGTGGCCAACAAGGAAGTGTTCTGTAAACTTGCAAAGAGCTGTAAGAACACAATGAATTTATTTTGATAGTGCTCCTTTGGGTGATGATGCACAATGCTTATGATCTTTTCTTTCCAACCACATAAACCTATCCTCTACACACACACACACACACACACACACACACACACACACACACACACACACACACACACACACACACACTCACACACTCACTCACTCACTCACTCACTCCAGATTCCTATTTATCTTTCAATTTTCAGTGTAACACTTCTTCCAGGAAGCCTCCTATGTCTTTTTCTAGCCCTCTTCTCCCCATACTGGAAACATTTTCCACACTATACTATAATCGTTTATCTGTCTCCAGCCTATGGATCTCATTAAATTGTGAACTATATAAGGGAAGGGACTGAATTTTTTCATCTCTGTATTTCTGATGCTTAACAAGGAACCTATTTCATTGAGGATATTACAAGTGAATTTTATATTTTATGATAATATAAAAATATTTTTAATAAGTAAATGTCAGTGGAAAAAGTAATGAGATAGAAGGAGGAAGGGGCAGAGACCTTTTACAATTTATCATGTTTTGAGAACTTGCACCTAATTTTATATTAACACAGAGTCCTAAGTAAATTGGATATTCTATTCCTCTAGACCGGCTGATCATGACCCTATACATAGCCACAAAGACTTCAACTTCTAGCCACATCATGGGGTCTCTGTTCTTAGATTTAGAGTTGAAATGAGCTGTGAAAACCATTCTGGTGTATGTGTCTTATTAATTTGTAGCTGATAATTGTATTTTTAAAGATTCTGTTACTTAGATTTGTCTTTTTCTGTTTGTTTCTTTGTCCTGATTGTTTTATTCTCTTAGGAGTTCTCCTAAGGTAGCAGTTGTCACTTTTACTTTATGTACCTCCCCGCAGTCTGGCCCGGGGCTGGGGGGAGGATTTGCTGATTGATTGACAAAGCAGGGTGTCCCAGAACCATATCTGTGAGGGTAAAGTTTATGAGACACTAGGAATAAACATCTTAGTATGTAGGTGTTTAAATTTTATGTTTATATAAAGACTTTCAAATATATATATATGTATATAAAGACACACACGTGCGCACACACACACACACACACACACACACCCCACACACAGGAGCAGCTTTATAGCCAAGGTATACGGAAAGTAATAAGGCATTTTGCAATTAGAAGCAGCATTCTCTAACTGCCATAATGGCATAATCCTAATGTATGAAAAAATAATTAATGCCTAAATGACATCAGTGATGAAGTTGCTTTCCTCACTTTGATGACTGAGGCTGTAGCTAGTGTGGGAACAGTGAAAATGTCTGGATGCAGCAGTGGAGATAGATAAAAACTGACATAAAATTTCTTGAATTAGGATGACTGACCTAAGTCTGATATCTTCAGATCCTTTGGACCAGAAACCAAGACAGAATCTCAAGGGCTTTGTACTAGTTAGGATTCTAATATGAAGGCTGAGAAGTCCTAAATCTCCCATCTGTAAGCAAGAGAACTACAAAGGTTGAATGTATAATTCTGTCTGAGTCTGTAGGCCTGTGAACCAAGGGACTGATGGTATACCAGGTTGATGGAACAGGTCCAAGCCTAAAGGTCTGAGAACCAGGAATGCCAGTGTCCAAGGGCAGAAGAAGAAGATAGATGTCCCATCTCAAGCAGAAAGGAAATTTGCCCTTCCTGTGTCTTTTTTGTTCTATTCAAGCTCTCAACAGATGGGCTGAATCTTACCCCCATTGGTGAAGGCAATCTTTATTGAGCTGACTGATACAAATGCTTATCTCTTCCAGAAACACCCTTACAGACACACCCAGAAATAATGTTTTACTAGGTATTTAGGGATCCCTTAGCTCAGTCAAATTGACACATAAAATTAACCATCACAATCTTGATCAGACTTCAGGATATGAACCAGTTAATGCAAAATGAAGCTGGAAGTTCCTCTACTCACAAAATATTAACTTCTCCAACAATTACTAGGTCCACAGTATACATACATATACTTTAAAAAAAGCCTCACATTCTAGATGTATTAAAATAAAAAAAAAGTACCCACTGATAGGATTAGAAGAGAACACAAGTAATTATATATGAGATTTCAGGTTAAGAAAGATTTCTCTAGGTGTAGCAACTCAGGAAGAAGCAATAAAAGAAAAAAGCACATTGAACATAATAAAAATGAAGCAAAATAAAAAGCAAAAAATAGAAAATATTTACTATATATATGAAAGACATATGTCATCAATGAATAAAGAATGCTTAGAAATCAATATGAATAAAGCTAGTATCAGAATAGAAGACAGTTATAAAGAGTTCTGGCTACCCAAAGTCTTTTATGTATTAAGTTTTATTAGAAAAAAGGGTGTATTAGGTCACTAATTTAAGGCGAGCAAGTAGAGGTCAGGAAGGCAATATAGTGAGATAGGAAGGTCAGAAAGCTACCATAGAATATTTCCTTTCTCCCCCCACCCCCAACCCCACACAAGTTTATTGAAATATAATTGGCATATAACATTATGTAAATTTAAGGTATACAGTGTGATGATCTGATAACACATATGTATTGTGAAATGATTACCACAATAAGGTTAGTTAACACATCCATTACCTCACAGTTACCTTTATTTTGTGGTGAGAACATTTAAGATCCACTCTTTTAGCAACTTTCAAGTATACAGTACGGTATTGTTAATTATGGTACTTGCTGTACATTAGATCCCCAGAACTTACTCATCTTCTAATGGGGTGTTTGTACCCTTTGACCAACCTCCCCATTTTCTCCACCATCCAGTCTCTGGGAACCACAAGTCTACTCTGTTTTTATGAGTTTGGTTTTTTAAGATTACACGTATAGGTGAGATCACACAGTATTTGTCTTTCTCTGTCTTGCTTAATTTACTTAGCCCTCCAGATTCATCCATGTTGTTGCAAATGGCAGAATTTCCTTTTTATGGCTGACTAATATTCCATGGTGTGTGTGTGTGTGTGTGTGTGTGTGTGTGTGTGTGTGTGTGTGTGCATGTATGTATATCTTCTTCATCCATTTGTATCTTCTTTATCCATTCATCCATTGATGGACAATTAGGTTATTTCCACATTTTGATTATCATGAATAATGCTGTAATGAACAGGAGGATGCAGATATCTCTTCTAGATAATGATATCATTTCCTTTGGATACATGTCAAGAAGTGGGATTGCTGTATGACATGGTAGTTCTATTTTTAATATTTTGAGGAATCTTTTTATTGTTTTCTATAGTGCTGTATCAATTTACATTACCATTGACAGTACACAGGGATTCCCTTTACTCTACATCCCTGTTAACACTTGTTATCTTTTTGTCTTTTTGGTAATAGACATTTTAACAAGTGTAAGGTGATATCTCATTGTTGTTTTCACTTGTATCTCCCGATTAGTGATGTTTAGCACCTTCTCATTTATCTGTGGGCCGTTTGTATGTCTTTGGAAATATATCTATTCTTGTTCTTTGCCCATTTTTAAATTGTTATTTTGCTATTGAGTTTTATGAGTTACTTATATATTTTAGATATTAACTGCTTATTAGATACATGATTTGCAAATGTTTTCTTCAGTTGGAAATGTGGTATTCACATTCTTTGCCTGTTTATTAATTGGGCTTTTTTTGTTTTTTGCTATTCGGTTTTTTGAGTTACTTATGTATTTTGATTATTAACCCCTTTTCAGACACATGGTTTGCAAATATTTCCTCCCATTCTGCAGGTTGCTTTTCTATTTTGTTGATTGCTTTGCTATGCAGAAGCATTTTAGTTTGATGAAGTCTCACTTTTTTATTTTTGTTTTTGTTGCTTGTGCTTTTGGTATCACATAAAAAAATCATGAAGACCAAGAGGTCCAGTTTCATTCTTTTGTATGTGATTATCCAGTTTTCCCCAGCACCATTTGTTGAATGGACTATCCTTTTTCCATTGTATGTACTTGGCACTGATGTCTAAGATTAGTTGGCCATATATAAATACATAAATATATAAATAAACCTATATGGTTTATTTCTGGGCTCTTGATTCTGTTCCATTGGTCTCTGTGTCCATTTTTATGCCAATACTGTGCTATTTTGAGAACTATAGCTTTGTGATTTAGTTTGAAATAAGGAACTATGGCTCCTTTAGCTTTGCTCTTATTCAGGATTGCTCAGTCTATTTGAGGTCTTTTGTAGTTCTAAACCAATTTTAGAATTTAGTGTACAGATCTCTTACTTCCTTGGTTAAATTTATTTTTAAGTATTCTTTTTGATGTTACTATAAATTGAATTCTTTTCTTAATTTTTTTCAGATATTTTATTGTTAGTATATAGAAATTCAACTGATATCTACATGTTGGTTTTGTATCCTGTAACTTTACTGAATTTATTTATTAGTTCTAACAGTTTTTCAGTGGGGTCTTCAGGATTTTCTCTAAGATCATAACATCTGCAAAAGGAGGCAGTTTTACTTCTTCCTTTATAATTTGTATGTCTTTATTTATTTTTCTTGCATCATTGCTCTGGCTTGACTTCCAGTACTATATTGAATCTAACTGGTGGAAATGGGCACTCTTGTCTTGTTCCTCATCTTAGAGGAAAAGATTTTGGCTTTTTACCATTGAGTATGATGTTAACTATATGCTTATCATATATGGATTTTATTATGTTGAGGTTCCTTCCTCCTATATCCAATTTTTTGACACTCTTTTATCATGAATGGATGTCAATTGTTTTCAAATCTTTTTCTGCATTTATTGAGAGGATCATATGATTTTTATCCTTAATTTTACTGATGTAGTGTATCACATTGACTGATTTGTGTATGTTGAACCATCCTTGCATCCCAGGGATAAATTTCACTTGGTCATGATCCTTTTTAGGTGCTGTTGAGTTTTGTTTGCTAGTGTTTTCTTAAGAACTTAACATCTATATTCATCAGGGATATTGGCCTAAAGTTTTATTTTCCTGTAGTGTCATTATCTGGCTTTGGTTGTCAGGATAATGGTGGCCTTATAAAATGGGTTTGGGAATGTTTTCTCCTTTTCAATTTTTTGGAGCAGTTTGAGATGGATTGGCCCTAGTTCTTCTTTAAAAGTTTGGTAGAATACACCAGGGAAGCCATCAGGTCCTGGGATTTTATTTGTTGGGAGGCTTTGATTACTGATTCAGTCTCCTTACACATTATTGTCTTTTCAGATTTTCTATTTATGATTCAGTGTTAGTAGGTTGTGTTTCCAAGATTTACCCATTTCTTCTAGATTATCCAGTTTGTTGGCATATAAATGTTGGCAGTAGTCTCTAATGATCCTTTGTATTTCTATCATATCATTTGTAACATCTTTTTTATTTATAATTTGAGTCCTTTTTTTTTTGATAAGCCTAGCTAAAGGTTTGTCAATTTTATCTTTTCAAAAATCTAAGTCGTAGTTTTATTGATTTTTTTTTATTGTTTCTGTTCTCAATTTCATTTATTTCTGCTCTGAATTTTGTTACCTCCTTTCTTCTGCTAGCTTTGAGCTTAGTTCTTTTTCTAGTTGTTTGAGCTGTAAAGTTAGGTTGTTTGGAATCTTTCTTTTCTCTTCATGTAGACATTTATCACTATAATCTTCCCTCTTAGAACTATTTTTGCAATCCTCACCTGGAGGATGACAATTACCTGCTAATCCCTACAACTAGGGATGGGCAGAGGTATTTTCTGTGTCCCTTCCTTCAGAACCACATGGGAAAGGAGAGGGTCAGTTCTTCCTCAGAAAAGGAAAGACAGGCCAGGCAAATAGAGCAGGTAGCCACTGTAGGTAAGCAGTATTGCGATGTTATATATACACACAAAAATGCATAGCCTAACTGGCAATCAAACAAATGCAAAATAAAGAAGATGGAATATTTTTCACTCATCAGGTTGACAAATAATAGAGGAATAACACTAGGTGATGGAGGGAAATAACTTTTTGATCTTTTGTTTTATATGTATTTTACTCAAGAAAATTATGCTATAAAATATTATTTAATATAATGGGAAAATTTTAATTGTTATATGAAAGAAAGCAGGCCATAAACTGTATAAAATTATTTTATAAAAATAATATGAGTATGTATATATATTCACAACATTGGTACAATTTTGTCTTTTGATGATAGGATTATGGGTGGTTTTAATTTCCTCTATGCTTTTATACATACCCCAATTTTCTTAAGTGAATGTGTGTAATTGTGTTTATTTTTAATTTTAATTTTGAGATAGTAAAAATGTAGTATACTACAAAAAATTGTATAAGAAATACTCATGTACCCAAAACCTAAATTAGTAATTATTGTGTTATTTGCTTCATCTTTTTTTAATAGGAGAAATAATCCCTTTTATCTTCCATTCTCAGCACCATTTCCTTTACTTTTCCAGAGCTAACCACAGTGAATAATTTGATGTATAAACTGCCAATCCATTCTACACCTTTGTATAAATTGTTTTGTTGTTTTTATTTTATAATGAGAAAGATAGCATATCAGTATGCTGCTGGAACAAACAAACCCCCAAAATTTCATTGGCTTACAACAAAAAAGTTTTATTTCTTGGCACTACTGCTCAATCCTATATTAGTCCAGATGTTGTTTTCCTAATTTTTATGTTTCTTTGAGTCTTGCAAGGAGAACACAGGAAGCTGAGTGTTAAATACATAGCTCCAAATGATTACCCTATATCATAAGCTGCTTATTTGAGCCCATTGTTTTTTAAAAATAATGTAATTCATTTTCATATTCCAACTCCTTCAAATGATACTGATATACTCACATGAATGTGCCAAGAGCAGGTAAAAAAAAAAAACAACCATTCAGTGGGCATTAACAACTATCTGCCAAATTTGTTTAGATCAGCTTTTGTTCATGGGCTTCTATCTGCTGCTTCCCTTGCATCTCCATTCCCAATATTCTCCTCAGGCTGCCCTTGTTTGACTCTCTATTTTGGATAAGCTTATTTGGTTCAGCCTTGGAAATCAGCTTCCCACACCATATTCTATAGACAGCCTCCAAGCCTCATTATCTTTGGGTGGGGCCACAGCAGATGCTCAGTTACTATTTGTTGAAAGCAATTATTGAAAGGTGTGCTGCTTTTTCTCCATGCCAACTGTGCAAGAGGGACTGGCCACACCTTCCCACATGGCGTCCCTGTCATGGGAGGAGGGAACATGGGTAAACTCAATCCTGAGCTCCCAATTTAGTCTTAAATAATATATAACTATTTAAAATTATGCATGTGACACCCTATAGTTTAAAAAAAGTCTTCATTTTACATGGGAAAATAGCAGGCACCCAGTGAGTACAGTTCTCTGTATAGTGGAATGGGTGAACACTTATTTTTCCTCTGGATATTCTAATGGCTTTTAAAACCAGAATGACTTCATGTTTATAGGCATTCTCAGTTTGGTTTGCTTAGAGAAGCTCTCTATATGTCCAGATTTGGGTGGGATTTGTCAAAATTTGTCCTCTGAATACAGAGTTGTCCATTTTTTTTAATTTTTATTTTTTATTGTTATGTTAATCACCATATATTACATCATTAGTTTTTGATGAAGTGTTCCATGATTCATTGTTTGTGCATAACACCCAGTGCTCCATGCAGAACGTGCCCCCTTTAATACCCATCACCAGGCTAACCCATCCCCCCACCATCCTCCCCTAGAGTTGTCCATTTTTGGCTCAGGTCACGCTATCCTTTATTTCGAGAGCATGGCAGAACTCAGCAGTACTGCTGGATCTGGAGCCTTCATCTCTCCACCCCCATCTCAAGGAAATGTGGTTCTAGTATATGTGCTGCCAAAGCGAGCACTCAAGGAAATGTGGTTCTAAGTCCTACTGAATTTTGACTAGTTTTCTTTACTCTTCAGAATGTATCTTAAACACATTAGTTCTGTTTGGCTGGCAACTTTTCTTTTTTTCCCTTTTCCCACCCAACTCCCATCTTCTTATTTTATTTATTGCCAACCGAGACTATATTCCTTCCATATTTCAGCAAGTAAAATAGTAGTTTTCCTGGATTCTCATCAAGGGAAAGGGAATGTTGAAACTAAACACTGTGTGACTCTAATTGAAAATTATTCAAAAACATTGTTTACAAAATCTGTTGAAGGCTACTTTTTGAACATTTTCTGAAACTCAGCATTTCAACCTTAGGTTTGTGAACTGCTTTTCCGTAGCCTAAACTGAATGAATTTATGGGGGAAAAATAAGCTAATGAAGTCTCTTTATGCCGTGAAAAGTGACTGTGATAATGCATGCAGTTTCCCATAATACCAGAAAGGCACAGCAAATTACTGCAGCTGCTCCATCCATGGTTATTTTGTTTTTTCCTAATTAGTAGCTTCTTTTGTATTCTCACCAGAACACATGTGACTCTCATGAACTTTTTTTGCTTTCATATTCCTTGAGCTGGTATTACAGGTACATGTGAAGTTATTTTTACTGTGGTACAAGCTCTGGATAAATTAACACACATTTTCAAAGAGTGGTAGGAGCAAAATGGATGAATACTGCAGTATCTAAGTTTAGCTCTTGCCTTGCCCAAATTAGAAGCTTTAATCAAAAACAAAATAGTCTTTTGTGTATTTTGTACATGAACATATGTTTGAACCAAAAGAAAGAAGCACAAAAGAAACCTCGATTTTGTTACTTGGGTTTGCTCATCTGAAGTGAGCTGATCTATGAAGTAGTGGTATGTGTCATGTTTTGTTTGTGAGTCATATGGGTTGCATATGTAGCCATGGTGGCTGGAGGGGTACCCCATGAAACATGGAATCATCATGTTGAGTCTCTGGTTAGGGAAGGTTAGTGTGAGATTTTGTCAGTGGCTTCTCTCCACTGCAAATCTAATCAACAAATTGGATCTAAGAGAAATAAGCTCTTGGAATGATGTAACATGAAGTTTCCCCTAAGAGAATGTTTGAAAATTAAAAGTGCAGCTATGCTTAAGAGATTTAATTATTCCAAATTCAGACTTTGACACCATTGTTACAAGCCCTAATTCTGCCCTTCGATGAATTAGTAGGTTTTACTTTTGTAGGTCTGAGTGCTGGGATTTACCCTAACACCAGTTTGTGGATACCGAATGAGCCTCAGTAAGGGGATGGTTGTCTAGTGTAATTTTGGGGATGGTTTTTACAAAATCAATTTATAGAGCCACCAAAAAACTGAACTCTATCTGCTTTCCGAATATAAAGCTTGTTCTTATGTGTATAATATTTTGAAGTCTGTATAAGCTAATTTTTATTTGGAGACAGTAACATAAGTTACTTGATATCCCTTTGACTCATTTTTTTCATCTATAAAGAAAGAAAAATAGTACCTACCTCTTAGAGCAGTCGTTAAGACTTCAGGCTCTGGCATGAGACATACCTGCATTTGAATCCCAGCCTTGCATTTTGCCAGATGTTTGATGGGCAATTACTTAACCTCTGTAAAGTTCAGTTTCTCATGTACAAAATGGGGATACCAATACCATCAACCTCAAAGAATAGTTGTTAGCATGAGATAAATTATGTATGATACACAAGGCTTGGCCCACATTAAAGGCTCAGAAATTTTAGCTTTTTTAAGAAGATGAAATATAATAAATTAAAAACATCTCACATCTTGTCTGACATTAATAGGTGCTCAAAAAATGTTAATTTCTCTTCTTTCTTTTCCTTTTTTTTCTTTTTGTCCTTATTGTGGGGGGTAAGGAGATGTGGGAGACATGGGGGTAAGGTTGGCAGAATATGGAGATAAGTGACAGTAAGGATGTTTCACTAAAAATTTTCTTTAGCTTTTGGAAACTGTTAAGTAACCCTCCCCACCTTCCACCCATCATCCCCCACATGTCCAAGGTGGACATGATGCTTGTAGGGCTGGATGTTATGTAGATCTGCCTCATCTTACCCCCCTGGTCTGTGTGAGGACATTTATTCCACCTCCTCTCTCCCATTGGTTGAGTTTAGGAGTAAGTAAAAGTTGATGTTATTTTTAGATTAGGTTATTTCTGAGAATCGGAATGTGATCATTAATGTCTCTCCTCATCTCTTGTCGCCTACTAATCTGTAACCATCCCTCTTGCTTTTCAGTTTCCCCCTTTTCCTTTCTCTCCTGCCTCTCATTCCCTCATTAGGACCCTTGTGATTACACCTGGATAATCTAGGATAGTCTTCCCATCTCAAGATGCTCAATCAAATTTGCCAAGTCCATTTTGCCATATAGGGTAACATATTCACAGATTCTGGGCATTAGGACATAGACATCTTGGGTGAACCATTATTCAGTCTATTAAGGCCATTGTCAGAGTTCAGAACTCTGAAAAAGTTGGTAAAAACTTCTAAGAACCAAGGTCACAAGAGGCAATCAAGATTGTAAAATGGGCATGATGAAAATTGACAGGTGAATAGGAACAATAAATAACATGTCCTAATGCAGCAGCAAATGTTTTAGATGTATAACAAAGATGACCATTCAAAGATATTTTTGTAGCTTACCAACATCATGTGAAGGGAATAGAAAACAGGTTAATAGAGTGAGAGATGGATGGGGTCAAGAAAGACCTGTCAGAAAGGTGATGATTTAGAGAGTATATCATTGTTACTCTGAGAAGAACAGAGTGGCACTTTTCTATTCTCAATTTTTACTGATTGCCAGATAGTTGACCTCAATGAGATAAAAAGAACTCCGGTATTATAATAAGAAATACAGTATTGGGATTCATTTATCTTTTAAGAAATTTTTAAAATCTTTTGAAATGGGAAATTAGAAAGTTAAAATAGTCTGATGCAGGTTAAAAACTTAATTTTTATTTGAAAACTATGATTTATATTTATACAGCCTACTTAAATGTATGTTAACTTATTTTCCAAGATATATACATATTAGAAAACTTTAATCTTCCTGCTATCTTCTTCTTTTTTTTAACATATAATGTATTATTTGTTTCAGAGGTACAGGTCTGTGATTCAACAATCTTACACAGGGAAAAATGAAGGGGGAGAATGGAATGGAGGGGGAGATGAACCATGAGAGACTATGGACTCTGAGACACAAACTGAGGGTTCTAGAGGGGAGGAGGTTGGGAGGATGGGTTAGCCCAGTGATGGGTATTAAAGAGGGCACGTACTGCATGGAGCATTGGGTGTTATACACAAACAATGAATCATGGAACACTACATCAAAAACTAATGATGTATGGTGATTAACATAACATAAAAAAAAAGTTAAACATAGTTACCATATGACCAAGCAATTCCAATCTTAGATATATACCCAAAATAATTGAAATCATATGGCCACACAAAACTTGCACACAGATGATCATAGTAGCATTGTTTATAATAGCCAAATAATGGAAATAATCCAAATGTTTATCAACTGATGAATGCATAAATGAAATGTGGTATATCCCTACAATGAAATATTATTTGGCAATAAAATGAAATTGAAGTACTGAAAAAAAAAAGAAAACTTTAATCTTTCTCATTTGTTGCCAAAGGAAAACTTAATTTCCTGCTTCTATTTTTACCTGCCCTTAACCCCCTCCCACCTGTATAAACAATACACCTCTCTCTATTCCCACTGTTGGCCTCAGTTCAGGCCTTTGTTTCCTGTCTCCTCAACTTTCCTTTAGCCTAATCAATTTCTAGAGTTTTTTTCTCTCTATCTACTTTATGTTATGCTGTTATATTAATTGATTATGCCACTCCTTGCTTGAAAGCCTTTAAGTTATTGCTGGAGAATACATTTTACAACCTTTGGCCTGACATTCAAACCCCTCTGAAGTTAGGTGGCCTGGTATGAACAAGGGATGTAGTACAGTGGAAAGAGGTGAAGAGTTGGTAGACTTTGGCTCCTGCTCAGCAGGAGCCAAACCAAAGCAAAGTTACTGAACTGTGAATTTGGGCAAAGCAATTAACTTCCATGAGCCATAGCTACTTCATCTTTACACTGGAGAGTATCATAGTGCCAGGATTATATGTTGCTATGGGAATCATATTTTTAAAACAATGAATATGAAAGCACTTTAAGCAGAAAGTAAAATGTTGTCATTTTTATTACCATTCTTCCCATCTTTTCCTTTATTGATTATTCCTATGCACCATCCACTATGAGGTGTTTAATATTCTTTACAAGTAGCATACATTTCCCCATTTGCCTTTGTGTACTTTTCTCATTGTTGCTATAACAAATAATCACAAACTGGTGCCTTAACACAAATTTACTATTTTTAATTCTAGAGGTCAGAAGTCTGAAATGGGTCTCAGTAGGCTAAAATCAAGGTGTTGCAGAGCTGCATTCCTTCTGAAGATACTAGGGGAATCTATTTCCTTGCCTTTTCCAGTTTTTAGAGACTGTATCATTCTGACCTCTGCTTCTGTCCTCACATTTTCTCTGACTCACATTTCTGCTTCCCTTTTTAAAATAAGAGCACTTGTGATATTTAGGGTCCATTTGGATAATCCAGGATAACCTCCCATCTCAAAACTTCTTAATTTAGGGGCGCCTGAGTGGCTCAGCCATTAAGCGTCTGCCTTTGGGGATTGAGCCCTGCGTTGGGCTCCCTGCTCCGCGGGAACCCTGCTTCTCCCTCTCCCACTCCCTCTGCTTGTGTTCCCTCTCTTACTGTGTCTCTTTCTGTCTCAATAAATATATAAAATCTTAAAACAACAACAACAACTTCTTAATTTAATCACCTCTACAGAGTCCCTTTTGCCACATTAAGATAACATAGATTCTAGGTGTTAAGATGTGGGTAGCATTGGGGGACCATTTTCTGCCTACACTTTGCTTATTAGTCTCTCTTTCCACCTTGGGTTACTATTCTTTCTAACACATGCACACATAATGTTTACGTGTCCTTTCTGCTATAAAACCTTTCCCAGGTACTCCTAACCAGAAGTAGTATCTTCCCTCAGTAAACTCCCTGTGATAGGAGAAACATTTAATGTAGTCACAGCTTTTCTCCACCAATGTTCAACTGATTAATTTGAATATTGCTTTCTTATCTACTCCTCACTATTCAACTCTGTGGAGAGAGAAAAGATAAAAGCTACATGGACGGGTTCATAAGAAAAGACAGTTGAGTCAGATGATGAGCTGTACTTCCCAGGGTTCTGCTTATAGTTAGGCTGGTAGTGGTGTGTCAGAATATTCCTCAGTGAGGACTAGTGCTAAGGACTACAGTGAATGAGGGCCAACCTGGTAGAACCCAAATACCAGAATGAAAGACTTTTTTCTTTTAGAGTTAAGAGAGCCAGAGCCTTCCGGTGTTCATGGCATTGCTATAATAGGAGAAAAGAAAACATTTTAATGAGTTGGCCACAGACAACTACTTGAACCCTCTTAAATGTGTTTGAGAAAAGGAACAAGCAAGAAAGAATGTCATTAGCAGTTATCTGTTTCTCTTGGAAACTCTGCCTAGAGATTTAGATGCTTGGCTTTCATTATGAACTTGATTCATGAAGGTCCTGGGAGTTTAGGGTAAAAGTTGAGTCAGCTGATTTCAGAAGTCTTTAGAAAAATAATAAATATTTTCTATTGCATCTCATTGGACTGGAAAGGTGGAAGCATAGCATATTCTTTAGATATAAAAATGTGTAATGCACATTCTTTATATTTTGTTTTGAAGGTTCCAAAATTTTTTTGTAGCTAAATACCAATATTTTTTAGCATTAGAATTTAAGGTTAATAGAACTGTGCCTAAAAAAAAAATCACAGTTTAGCAATAGAAAGATGTTAGAATTCTTTCCTCTTTAAATAAGTAATTCTTAAAAAAAAAGATTTTAATCATAGTTCACAGTTTGGATTTTTTAAAAATAGAGAAATTTCAATTAAAAAAACTGGGTATCTTCCTCCATCTAATAATTATGTAGACAATATAATACTTACTGACAATAAGGCTTTTAAGAAGTGATTATGGACAAGGACAGATGTTGCAATGCTTAAAAATAAGAAAGAAACCCTAAAATGATAGGATAAAGCCAGTTATAAGCTGATCAGAATTCATCAGCAATGGAGTTTAATTCCATAGTACTGTACTGTTATCTGTCAAACATTCTTACAATTAAGAGAAAATATCTCCAAGCGTTTCCATGGTACTAGAGCATTCCAGTAGAACAGTCAGCCCACACAGGGCCAAGAAGCTATAAAATATTAATTCAGTACAAGTATGCATCTGACAATCTTAGCGTTTATTACAGGTTACAATAATTTTGCCCTAACAAATGATTCAGTTAAAATGAACACTGCCAAATATTGCAGAACAGGGCATAACTTCCCACTTTCTTAAAAGGTATTTTTTAAGCTTGAGATAATAAGAACCATTTGCATGACAGAGAGCTCTCCACAATCACCATTTACATATAATGGAAGATAAATAGCCATGAGGTTGAACAACACTCAATAGTAATGTAGCTGTGGCATGCTGCATGTATAGGGCAGAGAGAGAGCTTTGGGCACACAGCTGAAATAAGTTTGGTTTCCTTAGAACTCATCTGTTCAGGAATCAGAACTGCTGAATTCTGAGGTGGAAGAAAAAAGCTCTCTCTCTGTTCTAACCAATTTCAGAGGAAGAAAACAAAAGGGAAGAAGGGAGCCCAGATCCTTTTTGACCAATCCTAACAGTGGCTCATCGGGGAGCCGGAAATAACAGTACTCAGATAGGAATCACACTGCACATTGAACAAACTAAAAATGTCATTTCTATTCCCAGTTAGAGGAATGGCTTCATATAAGATTTTTGTAAATTAAGCTATTCCTATATTAGGACAAGAGTATTCATAACTTGTGAATGAGAGACTTCTCTTTAGTTTTTTTAAAGATATTATCATAAGCAAAGGCTAAGGTTTACAGTTATTTGTGGATTTTATAAAAAGTCTAACATAATGTTTATCATATATGATTCCAGTTGTTTCTTTAGAGTGACTCATTTTGACATTAGTCCTGTCATTAAGTAACATTGCTGGCATTTTTGTCTGAAATGCTCTATTGAAGAAAGTCTAGTGTTCTGTAGATTCCAGGGAGTTATAATAACACAAGTGTCTTATATCCAGTGTCTTGGAGGTGGAAGAGGATAAGACAAATTTTTCACCCTCTCATCAGTGATTGATTTTCTACTTTCTCCAACATGACTGCTTTTTCAAGTTTTCAGATGCTCATGGCCACTGTAGGTGTTGTCATTTAACTAGTGAGGACAATATCGATTACCTAAATATATATCTTACATGAGGACATAGACATTTCAAACAATAAAATAAACCTCCCTTTTTATGATTAAAAATGGCTACTCCCGACCGGGGCAAGATGGCGGAGGAGTAGGAAACCTGGATTTTGTTTGGTCTCAGGAATTCAGCTGAATAGGGATCAAACCATTCTGAACACCTACGAACTCAACAGGAGATCGAAGAAGAGAGTAGCAACAACTCTCTGAACAGAGAAGCGACCACTTACTGGAAAGTAGGATGTGCAGAGAAGTGAATCCGAGGCGATATTCGGGAGGATAGACAGCAGGGGAGGGGGCCTCCGCCACTTCTGGCAAGTGATAGAGCCATGGAGCACAAAATCAGAACTTTTAGAAGTCGGCTCAACTGAGAGACGTCACTCCAGTGGCTAAGAGGGAGGTGGAACCCTCGCGGGACAGTGTGGTCTCAGGACCCTCGGGGGTCACAGAAGGACCGGGGGTGCCTGAGTGCAGCAAAGCTCCCAGGTATCGGAGCAGGGAAGCCGGCTGCAGAGACGGAGCCAAGGCGCGGGCTCTCAGCTCGGGGTTGCCATAAACTGTGATCCGCGGCCCTGTCGGGCCACTGCTCCCCAAGCAGGGACCTAACAAGCAGCAGAACCGGGGAGATTCCCCTTCCTCCCCTGGAAGGAGCGGCGCAGGAGCGCTCGACAGGGATCTGCTGGGTTTGGAGACTCCTCACCGAGTCAGGTGCCAGAGATAGAAATACTCGGTCACAGGCCGGGTGAGCACGGAGTGCGGCTGGAGACCAGGGAGACGGGAGTGATTGACTGCTTTTCTCTGGGGGCGCACTGAAGACCGGGGCCCCAAGTTCTCGGCTCCTCCGGGCAGAGATTGGGAGGCCACCATTTACACTCTCATCCTCCAAAGCTGTACTGAGAGCTTGCAGGGAACAAAAGCTCCTGAGAGCAAACCCGGGCAGATTGCTTAGCCCGGACCGGCAAGGGCGGGGCAATTCCGCCTCTGGCAAAGACATTTGGAAACCACGGCAACAGGCCCCTCCCCCAGAAGATCAGCAAGAACAGCCAGCCAAGACCAAGTTTACCTATCAAGGAGAACAAGAGAACTCCAGCGCTAGGGGAATACTGCACATAGAATTCACGGCTTTTTTACCATGATTCATTAGTTTTTCAAAGTTAATTTTTTTAACTTTTTTTAAAATTTTTCTTTATCCCTTTTTCAACCAACATCTTATCAATCCCTTTAAAAAAACATTTTTATTTTTCATTTTTAGAGTCATATTCTATCCCTTCATAGTAGTTACCCTTATTTTTGGCATATATATATAAGTTGTTCTCTCTTTAAAATTTTGAGATACAGTTTCTCCTAACAGATCAAAATATACCCTAAATCTCTAGTGTATGGCTTTGTTCTAGTTTCCTGCCTGATCACATTCTCTCCCTTTTTTTTTAAGTCTTCTTCTTTCTTTTTTCAAACAACTACTTATCAATTCCTTTTATAAAATCTTTCATAATTTTCATCTTTACACTCATCTTCCATCCCTTCCTTGTATTAACCCTTATTTTGTACATATATAAGTCTTTCTTTCTTTACAATTTTAGGAGGTACTATCTTCTTTTTTTTTTTAAAGATTTTATTTATTTATTTGACAGAGAGAGAGAGACAGCGAGAGCAGGAACACAAGCAGAGGGAGTGGGAGAGGGAGAAGCAGGCTTCCTGCGGAGCAAGGAGCCCGATGTGGGACTCGATCCCAGGACCCTGAGATCATGACCTGAGCCGAAGGCAGACGCTTAACGACTGAGCCACCCAGGCGCCCTGGAGGCACTATCTTCTAACAGACCAAAATACAACCAAAATCTAGTGTGTGGCACTGATCTATGCACTAGCCTGATCATATTTGATCATATTCTTTTTTTTGTTTTGTTTTGTTCTGTTTTTGTTTGTTTTTATCTTTTTCTTTTATTTTTTCTCTTTCTTTTTTCTTTCTCTTTCTTTTCCCCTGGTTTCAGGTCCTTTCTGATTTGTTTAGAGTATATTTTCTGAGGACGTTGTTAACCTGTTAGCATTTTGTTCTCTCATTCATCTATTCTCCCCTGGACAAAATGACAAGATGAAAGAAATCACCTCAGCAAAAAGAACAAGAGGTAGTACCATCTGCCAGGGACCTACTCAATACGGACATTAGTATGATGTCGGACCTAGAGTTCAGAATCATGATTTTTAAGATACTAGCTGGGCTTGAAAAAAGCATGGAAGTTATTAGAGACACACTTCCTGGAGAAATAAAAGAACTAAAATCTAACCAAATCGAAATCAAAAAGGCTATTAATGAGGTGCAATAAGAAATGGGGGCACTAACTGCTAGGATAAATGAGGCAGAAGGGAGAATTAGTGATATAGAAGACCAAATGATGGAAAATAAAGAAGCTGAGAAAAAGAGAGATAAACAACTACTGGATCACAAGGGCAGAATTTGAGAGATAAGCGATACCATAAGACGAAACAACATTAGAATAATTGAGATCCCAGAAGAAGAAGAGAGAGCGAGGCAGAAGGTATATTGGAGCAAATTATAGCTGAGAACTTCCCTAATGTGGGGAAGGAAATGGGCATCAAAATCCAGGAGGCACAGAGAACCCCTCTCAAAATCAATAAAAATAGATCAACACCCCGACATATAATAGTAAAACTTACAAGTCTCAGAGACAAAGAGAAAATCTTGAAAGCAGCTCGGGAGAAGAGATATGTAACCTATAAAGGTTACATATAAATTAGATTGGCAACAGATCTATCCAGAGAGACCTGGCAGGCCAGAAAAGACTGGCATGATATCTTCAGAGCACTAAACGAGAAAAATATGCAGCCAAGAATACTATATCCAGCTAGGCTGTCATTGAAAATAGAAGGAGAGATAAAAAGCTCCCAGAACAAACAAAAACTAAAGGAATTTGCAAACACGAAACCAGCCCTCCAAGAAATATTGAAAGGGGTCCTCTCAGCAAAGAGAGAGCCTAAAAGCAGCATAAACCAGAAAGGAACAGAGACAATATACAGTAACAGTCACCTTACAGGCAATACAATGGCACTAAATTCATATCTTTCAATAGTTACCCTGAATGTAAATGGGCTAAATGCCCCAATCAAAAGACACAGGCTATCAGATTGGATTAAAAAACAAGACCCATTGATATACTGTCTGTAACAGACTCATTTTAGACCCAAAGACACCCCCAGGTTGAAAGTGAAGGGTGGAAAACCATTTACCATGCTAATGGACACCAAAAGAAAGCTGGGGTGGCAATCCTTATATCAGATAAATTAGATTTTAAAACAAAGACTGTAATAAGAGATGAGGAAGGACACTATATCCTACTTAAAGGGTCTATCCAACAAGAAGATCTAACAATTGTAAATATTTATGCCCTTAACATGGGAGCAGCCAATTATATAAGGCAATTAATAACAAAAGCAAAGAAACACTTTGACAACAATACAATAATAGTGGGGGACTTTAACATCCCCTGACTGAAATGGACAGATCATCTAAGCAAAAGATCAACAAGGAAATAAAGACTTTAAATGACACTCTGGACCAAATGGACTTCACAGACATATTCAGAACATTCCATCCCAAAGCAACGGAATACACATTCTTCTCTAGTGCCCATGGAACATTCTCCAGAATAGATCACATCCTAGGTCACAAATCAGGTCTCCACCGGTACCAAAAGATTGGGATTATTCCCTGCATATTTTCAGACCACAATGCTTTGAAACTAGAACTCAATCACAAGAGGAAAGTCGGAAAGAACTCAAATACATGGAGCCTAAAGAGCATCCTACTAAAGAATGAGTGGGTCAATCAGGAAATTAAAGAAGAATTAAAAAAATTCATGGAAACCAATGAAAATGGAAAACACAACTGTTCAAAATCTCTGGGATACAGCAAAGGCAGTCCAAAGAGGAAAGTATATAGCAATATAAGCCTTTCTCAAGAAACAAGAAAGGTCTCAAATACACAACCTAACCCTACACCTAAAGGAGCTAGAGAAAAAACAGCAAATAAAGCCTAAACCCAGCAGGAGAAGAGAAATCATAAAGATCAGAGCAGAAATCAATGAACTAGGAACCAAAAGAACAGTAGAACAGATCAACGAAACTAGGAGCTGGTTCTTTGAAAGAATTAACAAGATTGATAAACCCCTGGCCAGACTTATCAAAAAGAAGAGAAATGACCCAAATCAACAAAATCATGAATGAAAGAGGAGAGATCACAACCAACACCAAAGAAATACAAACAATTATAAGAACATATTATGAGCAACTCTATGCCAGCAAATTAGATAACCTGGAGGAAATGGGTGCATTCCTAGAGATGTATCAACTACCAAAATTGAACCAGGAAGAAAGAGAAAACCTGAACAGACCTATAACCACGAAGGAAATTGAAGCAGTCATCAAAAATCTCCCAAGAAACAAAAGCCCAGGGCCAGACGGCTTCCCAGGGGAATTCTACCAAACATTTCAAGAAGAATTAATACCTATTCTCCTGAAAGTGTTCAAAAAAATAGAAATGGAAGGAAAACTTCCAAACTCATTTTATGAGGCCAGCATTACCTTGATCCCCAAACCAGACAAAGACCCCATCAAAAAGGAGAATTACAGACCAATATCCTTGATGAACATGGATGCAAAAATTCTCACCAAAATACTAGCCAATAGGATCCAACTACATTAAAAGGATTATTCACCATGACCAAGTGGGATTTATCCCTGGGCTGCAAGTTTGGTTCAACATCCTCAAATCAATCAATGTGATACAATACATTAACAAAAGAAAGAACAAGAATCATATGATCCTCTCAATAGATGCAGAAAAAGCATTTGACAAAGTACAGCGTCCTTTCTTGATCAAAACTCTTCAGAGTATAGGGATAGCGGGTACATACCTTAGTATCATAAAAGCCATCTATGGAAAACCTACAGCAAATATCCTTCTCAATGGGGAAAAGCTGAGAGCTTTCCCCCTAAGGTCAGGAACATGGCAGGGATGTGCACTATCACCACTGCTATTCAACATAGTATTAGAAGTCCTAGCCACAGCAATCAGACAACAAATAGAAATGAAAGGCATCCAAATCGGCAAAGAGGAAGTCAAACTCTCACTCTTTGCAGATGATATGATACTTTATGTGGAAAACCCAAAAGAATCCATCCCAAAACTGCTTGAACTCATACAGGAATTCAGTCAAATGGCAGGATATAAAATCAATGCACAGAAATCGGTGGCATTCCTATACACCAACAACAAGACAGGAGAGACAAATTAAGGAGCCGATCTCATTTACAACTGCACCCAAACAATAAGATACCTAGGAATAAATTTAACCAAAGAGACAAAGGATCTGTACTTAGAAAACTATAAAATACTCATGAAAGAAATTAAAGAAGACACAAAGAAATGGAAAAACGTTCCATGCTCATGGATTGGAAGAACAAACATTGTGAAGATGTCAATGCTACCTAGAGCAATCTATACATTCAATGCAATCCCCATCAAAATACCAAACACTTTTTTCAAAGAAATGGAACAAATAATCCTAAAATTTGTATGGAACCAGAAGAGACCCCGAATAGCCAGAGGAATGTTGAAAAAGAAAAGCAAAGCTGGTGGCATCACAATTCCGGACCTCCAGCTGTATTACAAAGCTGTCATCATCAAGACAGTACGGTACTGGCACAAAAACAGACACATAGATCAATGGAACAGTATAGAGAGCCCAGAAATGGACCCTCAGCTCTATGGTCAACTAATCTTCGACAAGGCAGGAAAGAATGTACAATGGAAAAAAGACAGTCTCTTCAACAAATCGTGTTGGGAAAATTGGACAGCCACATGCAGAAGAATGAAACTGGACCATTTCCTTCCATCAAAATCCTAAAGGAGAACACAGGCAGCAACCTCTTCGACCTCAGCCGCAGTAACTTCTTCCTAGAAACATCGCCAAAGGCACGGGAAGCCAGGGCAAAAATGAACTATTGGATTTCATCAAGATAAAAAGCTTTTGCACAGCAAAGGAAACAGTCCACAAAACCAAAAGACAACCGACAGAATGGGAGAAAATATTTGTAAATGGCATATCAGATATCAGATAAAGGGCCAGTATCCAAAATCTATAAAGAACTTATCAAACTCAACACCCAAAGAACAAATACTCCAATCAAGAAATGGGCAGAAGACATGAACAGACATTTTTCCAAAGAAGACATCCAAATGGCCAACAGACACATGGAAAAGTGCTCAACATCCCTCGGCATCAGGGAAATCCAAATCAAAACCTCAATGAGATGCCACCTCACACCAGTCAGAATGGCTAAAATTAGCAAGTCAGGAAACGACAGATGTTGGTGGGGATATGGAGAAAGGAGAACCCTCCTACACTGTTGGTGGGAATGCAAGTTGGTGCAATCACTCTGGAAAACAGTATGGAGGTTCTTCAAACAGTTGAAAATAGAACTACCATATGATCCAGCAACTGCACTACTGGGTATTTACCACAAAGATACAAATGTAGGGATCTGAAGGGGTACGTGCACCCCAATGTTTATAGCAGCAATGTCCACAATAGCAAACTGTGGAAAGAGCCAAGATGTCCATCGACAGAGGAATGGATAAAGAATAAGTGGTATATATACACAATTGAATATTATGCAGCCATCAAAAGGAATGAGATCTTGCCATTTGCAACGACATGGATGGAACTGGAGGGTGTTATGCTGAGTGAAATAAGTCAATCAGAGAAAGACATGTATCATATGACCTCACTGATATGAGGAATTCTTAATCTCAGGAAATAAACTGAGGGTTGCTGGTGTGGGGGGGGTGGGAGGGATGGGGTGGCTGGGTGATAGACATTGGGGAGGGTATGTGCTATGGTGAGTGCTGTGAATTGTGCAAGACTGTTGAATCACAGATCTGTACCTCTGAAATAAATAATGCAATATATGTTAAGAAAATAAAAGAAGAAGATAGCAGGAGGGGAAGAATGAAGGGGAGTAAATTGGAGGGGGAGACGAACTATGAGAGACGATGGACTCTGAAAAACAACGTGAGGGTTCTAGAGGGGAGGGGGTGGGGGGATGGGTTAGCCTGGTGATGGGTATTAAAGAGGGCACGTTCTGCGTGGAGTACTTGGTGTTATGCACAAAAAATGAATTATGGAACACTACATCAATAACTAATGATGTAATGTATGGTGATTAACATAACAATAAAAAAATAAAAAAAATGGCTACTCCTAAAAGCCACAGCTAATATCATACTCAATGGTGAAAAATTGAGAGCTTTTCCCTTATGGTTAGAAACAAGACAAGGATGCCCACTCTTGCCACTTTTATTCCACAGAGTAGTGGAAGTCCTAGTTATAACAATCATATAAAAAAAGGAATAAAGGTATCCAAATTGGTAAGGAAAAAGTAAAATTTTCACTTTTTACAGTTGACATGATACTATATATAGAAAACCTTAAAGATTCCACGAAAAAAACTACTAGAACTGATAAATGAATTCAATAAGGTCATAGGATACAAAATCAATATACTGAAATCCATTGTATTCCTATATACTAATAAAGAAGCAGTAGAAAGAGAAATTAAGAAAACAATTCCATTTATAACCACCAAAAATAATAAAATACCTAGAAATAAACTTCACCAAAGAGGTGAAAGACCTATGCTTTGAAAACTATAAAAAGTTCATGAAAGAAATTTAAGATGACACAAATGGAAAGACATTCTGTGCTCATGGGTTGTAAGAACAGATATTGTTAAAATATCCATAGTACCCAAAGCAATCTGCAGATTTAATGTAATCCCTATCAAAATACCAACAGCATTTTTCTAGAACTAGAACAAACAATCCTTGTTTATATGGAACTACAAAAGACTCCAAATAGTCAAAGCAATCTTGAAAAAGAAAAGCAAAACTGGAGGTATCACAATTCCAGACCTGAAGTTATATTACAAAGTTGTAGTGATCAAGACAGTGTGGTACTGGCACAAAAACAGACACATAGATCAATGAAACAGAATAGAAAACCCAGAAATGAACCCAACATTATTTAGTCAGTTAATCTTCGACGAAGGAGGCGAGAATATGCAATGAGAAAAAGACAGTCTCTTTAACAAATGGTGCTGGGAAAACTGAACCACTTTCTTATACCATACACAAAAATAAATTCAAAATGGGTTAAGTATCTAAATGTGAGTCCTAAAACCATAAAAATCCCACAAGAGAGCATAGGTAGGAATTTCTCTGACATTGGCCATAGCAACATTTTTCTAGATAAGTCTCCTGAGGCAAGGGGAAAAAAAAAAAAAAACCAAAAAAACAAAAAGAAACTGGGAATACATCAAAATAAAAAACTTCTGCACAGCAAAAGAAACAATCAACAAAACTAAAAGACAACTTACTGAATGGGAGGAGATATTTACAGATGACATATCCAATAAAGTGTTAGTATCTAAAATATATAAAGAACTTAAATAACTCAACACCAAAAAACCGAAATAATCCAATTAAAAATGGGCAGAAGACATGAACGGACATTTTTCCAGGGAAGACATATGGATAGCCAACAGACACATGAAAAAATGCTCAGTATCACTAGTCATCAAGGAAATGCAAGGCAAAAACACAATGAAATATCGCTTCATACTTGTCAGAATGGCTAAAATAAAAAACGTAAGAAATAGCAAGTGTTGGTGAGGATGTGGAGATAAAGGGACCCACTTGCACTATTGGTGGGAATGCAAACTGGTGCCGCCACTGTGGAAAACTGTGTGGCAGTTTCTTAAAAAATTAAAAACAGAACTGCTGTATGTTCCAATAATTCTGTTTCCAGGTATTTGCCCAAAGAATATGAAAACACTAAATTGAAAAGATATATATACCCATATGTTTATTGCAGCATGATTTGCAATAGCCAAAAGATGGAACCAGCCCAAGTGTCCATTGATAGATGAATGGATAAAGAAAATGTTGTACACAGTGGAATATTACTCAGTTACAAAAAAAAAAAAAAAAAAGAAATCCTACCATTTGCAACAACATGGATAGATATAGAGAGTCTAATGCTAAATGAAATAAGAGAAACACAAATACGATATGATTTCCCTCATATGTGGAATTTAAAAAATGAAACAAATGAACAAAGAAAAAATAGAGATGAAGCAAAAAACAGACTCTTAATTATAGAGAACAAACTGATGGTTACTAGAGGGGTGGTGGGTGGGAGGATGGGTGAAAAACGAGAAAGGGATTACACTTTTCTTAATGAGCACTGAGGAACGTACAGAATTGTTGAATCAACATATTGTACACCTGAAACTAATATAACACTATATGTTAACTATACTGGATTTAAAATTTTTTTAAAATGGCTATTCCCAATAGAAAAATTAGCTCATGTAATGAATAGGTAATCACAACAATTTAGTAATACAAATAATACGATAATTATAACAAAACCTAACATTTACTAAGTTTTTCTTTTACCCTATGACCCAGCAATTGCACTATTAGGTATTTACCCCAAAGACACAGATGTAGTGAAAATAAGGGGCACATGCACTCCAATATTCATAGCAGCAATGTCCACAATAGCCAAACTGTGGAAGGAGCCAAGATGCCCTTCAACAGATGAATGGATAAAGAAGATGTGGTCCATGTATACAATGGAATATTACTCAGCCATCAGAAAGGATGAGTACCCACCATTTGCGCTGACATGGATGGAATTGGAGAGCATTATGCTAAGTGAAATAAGTCAAGCAGAGAAAGACAATTATCATATGGTTTCACTCATATGGAGAATATAAGGAATAGTGCAGAGGACCATAGGGGAAGGGAGGGAAACTGGGAAGAAATTAGAGGGGGAGACAAACAATGAGAGACTCTGGATTCTAAGACCAAACTGAGGGTTGCAGGGGGGGAGGGGGGTGGGGGGGTGATGTCGCTGGGTGATGGGTATTGAGGAGGGCACATGTAGTGATGAGCACTGGGTATTATACCCAACTAATGAATCATTGAACACTACATCAAAAATTAACGATGTACTATATGTTGGCTAACTGAACATAATAAAAAAATAAATAAAAAGCAGGTTCCTGAAAAAAAAAAAGGCCAAACTGATAAGAAAAGAAAGAAAGGAAAAAGAATAATGGCTTACTCTTTTCTTTGGTCAAGTTGGCAGCTTTTGATTTTATTGTGAGTTTTTAAAGGTTAATTTTAAAGGTTAATTCTCAATATTTTTGAAGGCTGGAGGAAACCTGAACTCTATTTGTGGGACTGTCAATTGACAATATCTAACCCCCTTGCAAAGCTGTTGGCTCAGGAATGGGCACATGACCCAAATTTATCTAGAATGAAGTTTAGGATTTTTTTTTTTAAGATTTTATTTATTTATTTGACAGAGACACAGAGAGAGAGGGAACACAAGCAGGGGGAGTGGGAGAGGGAGAAGCAGGCTTCCCATGGAGCAGGGAGCCCGATGTAGGACTCGATCCCAGCACCCTGGGATCATGACCCCAGTCGAAGGCAGATGCTTAACGACTGAGCCATCCAGGCGCCCCTGAAGTTTAGGATTTTTGTTTGAGGGTTGGGGAAGATGTGGTTTCTTTGAACATAAAGGAGAAAAAATATATAAATGTATTTGCATGAGTTGTTTGTAGCTATTTATCTCATAGTATCACAGTAGGCAGAGCAAGAGACAAAAGGAAGCAGGGTTCTTGTGACATTGTTGAATTTTGTGTGACCTATCTCTGGACTCTATTTATGAGATCCATCAAAACACCTTTAATAAAGCTATTTAAATAATTTCAATTTGGATTATTTTTATTGTTAATAACAACTGAAGACCTCATAATTGATATGCATATCAAGAACCTTAACATTTTGAATTTCTTTAACCAAGCAATTCTGATACAAGGTTTTTATTAATGATATAATCAGAGAATGTAACACTTTGTTTTAAATAATAAAACAGTATTTTAAAAACCTAAATTACTTGAAATAACAAAATATGGGAGAAAACAAAACTAAATTTCTAACAATGGTGGACTGATTGATTAAATTATAGTATATCTATAAAATAAAATAGCATTGTAATAAAATATAATACTAAAGGCAGTTTCCTACCATGGAAATATTTACAATATATTTAAGTGAAAATAGCAGGTTAAAAACATATACATACATGTATGTGCTTGTACGTATATATATAAAAACATAATATTAAGCTGTTAAATAATATATATCAAACTGTATTAAATATATTTAACTTAAATATGTATTATACTAAACACGTATAAGCACATGTGTATATGTACACACACACTGAACTGGTATAAAACTCTCAAAAATATTGTCAGAATATTATGGGTGCTTTTAATTTCTTTTTATTTGCATTTAAAAATTTTTAAGGCATTTTTTTGCTCTCTTAAATCAGAAACCAGAAAAGTCAACTTTTCCCTGATACCATGTGTTCTCCTCTCCCCTTTTCTTCAATTGCTGCTGTGTTTTGGTCCATTTTTGCATTATTATGTTGATTGAAGACTAGAGTACATTCTACAGCCGTGGAGCTAAGATCAGCTATGTGTACACAGCATATATGCATGGAATCCTCTCCTATCATACAGGGCTGTATGTCTTTCAACTTTGCAGCTCTTCGGCAATAGATATACATCTTGAGATGATGTATATTTAGCTTCTGTAGTCTGTGCCTATATAATACATCAACAGATGAAACCAGTAAATTTAGTTATAGTTTAAATGACGTTTAGAAGTTACCACATTAAATTGAGATGATTATTCCTATAACCTAGTGTACACATATCTTCACATAGGTCAGACCAATATTTGCTTTTTGAATCAATTACATGAAATTTGAAGCTACATATACTACAATTGGAGCTACATATAGTGCAATTTTGGGTCATTAGCCATCACTTGCACAGATGTATAAATATAAGTATTTGGGCCTGTTCTCAAAAGAGGATTCCTCAGGGAGTTGGAAAGCCCTCTGGGGAGGTTTGATATTTCTTTGTTTATCCTAAGCTTTTCCCCAGATGGTAGAAGAGTCATTAGGATAAAGTCAGCGTTAAGCTGAGCGTTAAGCTCAGGTGGCCTAATGCTGTACAACTAAAGGGTGGTTTCATGCTGTTGCTCCTCCAGGGATGAGATGCAGATTATTTAAAGATTTCATTTGTAGAGCTCTGATTTTATGTGGGCTTTCTCTCAACTTGCAGTTGGGAACTTTTGGAATTTTTCACCAACATGTTCTTAAAGTCACAGTTTCCATTAAATCTTTTCAAAATGTAGATTTGCTTAATTATTTCTTTTAAATTATTTATTAATTACTATTTATAATTATTTCTCTTAAACATGAATTCGTTTCATTCTGGAATAGTTCATAAGCATTAAGAAAATTTACAAAATACAGAAAATTATGAAAAAGAAATAAAACTATAATTCTTTTATCCAGAGATAACACCTATTTATATTTTGATGTATTTAAGTCTTTTTCAATGTATACATATAGGCATATATATTTTATAAAAATAGGGTAGTCTTTTAAGACTTTTGGATATCTCAAAACAGATTCAGAATTTAAAGATTTTATTATTTATTTATTTACTTTATCAGAGAGAGAGAGAGAGAGAGCGTGAGTGTGCACAAGCAGGGGGAGTGGCAGGCAGAGGGATAAGCAGGCTTCCTGTTGAGCAAGGAGTCCCGTGCTGGAGTCAATCTCAAGACTCCGGGATCATGACCTGAGCCGAAGGCAGATACTTAACCGACTGAGCCACCCAGGCATCCCAGATTATGCAGAATTTAAAAACAAATAACCAACATGGATTATTCTGTTGGTTTTATTTATTTAACAATACATCTTGAGCAATTTTACATGTCAGTAAATATTCTTCTACACTATAATATTAAAGGCTATATAATGTACCATTCATGTATCATAATTTATTTAAGTAATTTTCCATTGTTGGATATTAAGTTTTGGGAAACCTAAACCAATATAATAAATATATCTTTGTATTTTCCATGATTATTCCCTTAGGATAAAATTTAACATCAGGAATTCTGGAAAAAAATGTGTGTACATTTTTCAGGCTTTGATATTTATAGTCCAATTTTCTTATAAATATTTAAGTAATTTATTGCTCCATGCACTGTGTCTAACTGAGCTTGTTTCTCTATACATTATCAGTGCAGCTAGTCTATCCCTCTTCCTCCATTATGTATCAGCTGCATGACTTGAGAATTTTCCTCACCTTGAATACCAAGAACGGACCCTGAATGCTTTAAGTTAATTATCAAATTGTTGTTTCTCTTGCCACAGTGATTGGTTTGGGCATGGACATTTAACACAGGCCTCATCGAATTAGAATTTCCCTGACCATGATGATTGGTCAAGGATTGAAAACATGACCTAAACTTATCCAATCAAAATGAATGTCAGGACTGAGGTGACTGATAGAAGAGATACTCTCTCTATTTTTTGAATGATGTGGTACAAAGCCAACTCCTGGAATTACTGTAGCCGTTTTGCCTTCATGAGGGTAGCCAGCTTTAGCACAATGCTGATAAATAGACCAGATCCAAAATATTTCAGAGAATTGAAGCTTGATTACTGATTAAACCATGCCTAATGGCAAACCTATCTCTGGAGTTAGAAAATTTCGAGGGTCCACTAATTTTTCACTGTCTAAATTACTTTGAATTTGTTTTCTGTTATTCATAACCAAAAACATTTGAACTAATATATCTGTGTACTATCTTTTAAATAAAAATCTTTGCTTTTATACAGGCACAAAATAAGGTAGTTTTTATATTTTGACTGAATTTTTTCATATATTTTTTCACATATTTATTGGTCATTTTTATTCCTTCTTTATGCATATCCTCATACTCTGTGCTCATTTTTTAAAATCATGTTTTCATGTGTTTCTTCTTGTAGAAAAAAGAATGAAACTTCTAGTCATAGCCCTTAAAACATTTTCCTTGTTGGTTTTTAAATTTTGAATGTTCTGTTTTAAATATATCTAGAAGTCTTAAGTTTTTATATATTGAAATCTATCAGTTTGTCTTTCAGATTCTGCTTTTACTCTTATTTTTAAAGAATCCTTCTCCATTGTAAAATCAGAAATGTTTACTTATATTTTCATGCTTGTCTTCACACTTAAATATTATTAATTTGAAAAATATTTGGTGTATGATGTATGGTAGACTACACTTTACTTTCTTCTAAGTAATGACAGCAACTAAATATTTGAGGTAAATAATCTTCAAATATAAAAGTACCAATATATCATTTGTAGTTTCACTTTTCTTAAATTTATCCCATGGAAAGTAGGAAAAGTTTTCCTGATTGATTTGTTATTCAAGGTGTGATGTTTAAAAATCCATTTTTATAAGCAACTTTTAATCTAAATTATGTTTTTTTTGCCCATCTGGGGGTGTTGGTGCTATGACTAGGATTAGATGTTTCTATGGCTGCAGATTGCCTTTTTTTTTTTTTTTTTAGGAAAGGAGCCTGCCTTTATCTTTTAAGTCCTGATACAAAAGACCTAGCAACTGGCTCACTGTGTCCTATAAATGCATTTCACTGACACTTTGTAGTGTATATTCAAACAGGAAGTGGAGAACCAGGAACTAAAAAAAAAAAGTCACCCTAAATCTACTTTTCAGAGATTAATACCAACAAAAAGGACTATGACAGTTCTTTACTTTTTCTTTGAATTGCAATCTTTTATGTTCCAAACACATAGAGAAGGGAAAAGAAATTTCAGGCCTTATGGGGACTTTGCAGATGAAAAGTTTTTAGAGGACTCTGGTGCAGAGCAGCTTAATGAGGTGAAAAGCATTTAGGCCATCTCTGAAGACCAGAATGTGGCAATGATTTAGAGGTTGGGAGTCTTTTAGAAGATTTACATAAGAGACCTCGAGACTGATACTGTCCCATTACTGCAGCACTAGCTTAGTCTAAGTGGACCAAACATGTTGATGCTTCTGTTTTGGATCTGTAGGCCTGATGGTAAATGGACTACCCTATGTGTTCTTCAGAGTGTAAGGAACTTTATGGAAATGATAGTTCAATTTAAATTTGACAAATAGGAATTGTCAAAAGATGTGTTGGTACACTTGCAAGCTTTTTATACATATTTATAATGTGAGTGTCTAATGTGTACATAATATCAAGAAATAGAACTAGGAGCAATGAGTTGTGGCTACTCCAATTGATTTTTTTTCTCCTAAATATCATTTCCATCCATCCCACCTATTCATTTATATAACTACTGTTTCAGTTTAGTCCAGAGGTCAGCAAACCTTTTCTGTAAAGAGCTAGATACTATTTTAGGTGTGTAGGCCCATCCCTCATCTGGGTTGTTGTAATGATTTCTCTCCCTTATGATCACTTCCTTTCAGTTCCATAAACATTTATTGTTTTAGGCACTTAGGTTTCTGTCCTTGAAGAGCTGATAGTCCAGAGGAAACAGATGAGAAAGCTCATAAAGTTAATATAATGAGGTAGGATTGCTCTCTGCATTGCTGCCGGGATGGGTTTTACACAGGAGATGATCATTTCCCTTTCCTGCAAAAATATATTTAGTGGTATCTTATATCATAAGTCCTTGATGAGGCATGTAGGTCTTTCATTATCTGGCTATCTGGCCTATAACCATCTTCCTAGTCCATCTTTTTCGCTTTATACTTTCACATCTTAAGTTTAACTACAGTAAATCTTACTAATAGGTATGGCAACAATACACACCATTATGCTCTTTTATACTCTGGGCCTTCGCATATTCTGTCCTGGAATGACCTCCCTTTATTCCCCCACATCCAACAGGAGGAAGACTTTTCTATCCAAGCTATCCAAGGATTGTAATGGGCTGCCTTGTTAGGTGGAGAAGGGGGTATGACGAGTTCTTTCTTACTGTAAGTATCCAAGCATGAGTTGGCTAAACACTTGAAGGATATATCAGATGTTATTGGAGCTTTGCCCAGATTCCCTTTAGCAGGCTTTGTATTCATATGCTGGCTACTATAGGTCTTGGCTGTTAACAGCATATATCTGGATCCTTTTTCTGAGGATTTTGAGGGAGAGCCACCTTGCCTGGAGATGCCAGAAAATACCCTTCCTTTCTTCCCTTTTTCCCCTCATCCTCAGCTTACGGCCAGTGACTAAACTGATGTGGGGGTGTAATAGCCCAGTCCCCTTGCCTCTGGGTGGAACAAACTCTGTGGTGTGATTCCTGTACCAGGGATCCCCAGGGGATCAGGCTGAGACTAGAATTCTGAAACCACATCTATATTAATTGAGAATCTCCGCAATAAGTTACTTGCAAAAGAGTACTTAGAAGGATAGTGAGATTGAATAATTTTTAAGATCTCTTATTAGTCTGCATGATTTTGAATATGAAAGAAAATCATACCCCAATTCTCTATCACTGATTGTGTTACCTTAGGCAACTTTTGTGTTTCTCAATTTCCTCATCATAAATTTGGGATAATAATAGTATCTACCTTAAAGAGTTACAAAAATTAAAAGAGATAATGAATATAAATTTTTAGTACAATGTCTGGTGCATAAAATATACTCAGTAACATTAGATAGTTTTATTATCTTTATCATCAACATTATTATATTTCCCCAAAAGAGAAAATATGAAGGCAGTGTTTTTATGTATTTTAATACAATAAAAAATTTTCCCTAATAAAGTAATGGGAACCATGAAAAATCCATATACTTGATGAACATATTTGATTTCTTCATTGAGAATGGCTTTGTCTGTGTACTTTTAGCCTAGCACATAGCTGATGTCTATTAAATATTTGTTGATGAATATAAAGACATTGTATTAAAAAGAGATTTGAATTTTCAGTGGTTAATAAGTCTTAAATAAAAGACTAAACAAAAAGTAATTGAATTTAAGAAGTTAGAAAGAGTTTCCATTATTTGTATAAAGAAGAGTCCATTCTAATATTTCTATTCTAGTTATGTTACACATATGACCTATAAGTTATAGATTTTGCCATTGTCTAAATCACATTTCCCTTGAATGCCCAAATGACAACAGTCTGATGCTCAAACCCACTTGAAATCAGAAGTCCTGTCATTTTACCAGATTCCCAACCATAGTCATTTGTTGGAATCTTTGAGGAACTTGCTCACATGTTACACAAAGCTGTTCTGGATATTGTTTGTGATTTCATCTAGTTACTTGTGAGCCTTTGCTCCAGTTTTTTTGCAAATTACTTACTGGGATCTTGAGAATGGTTCTTCCAATGCCACTATTCTCCTCTCACCTGCTGTGTTCAGCTCAGGTTTTTGAAGGTTTAGGGATGAGAAAAGAATGAACAATTGTGGTAGATTGTATTTTCCTAAGAAGGCACACTATCCCCACAGATGGCCAAATCATCCCACATGCTCTTCTTACAAAGTGATTGTATTGGTTTTCTGTTTCTGTGTAATAATTTCCCGGGAATTTAGTGGTTTAAACAACACTAATGTATTCTCTCCATTTCTGTTGGTCAAAAAGCCCAGGCTCAGGCATAGCTTAGCTGGGTTTTCTGAGGGTCTCAGTAAGTTACAATCACGGTGTTGACTGGGCTGCATGCTCATCTGGAGGTTTTTCCACAAGTGGAAAGGATCCACTTCCAAACTTGTTCAGGTTTTTTCACACTGCCTAACAACCATAGCACTGAGGCCTTCAGCCCCTACCAGGTGACTGCAGTTACTTGCCATGTAGACCTACCCATAGGCAGTTTACATCATAGCAGTTTGTTTCTTCAAGGCCAGCAGGATAATCTCTTTCCAGCTTGCCAAGATCAACTCTCATGTAGCATAACATAATCCTGGGAATTAGATCCAATCACCTTTGCTATGAAACATATTAGTCTGCTCAAGCTGTCATAACAAAATATCATAGACTGGGTAGCTTAGATAATAGAAACTTATTTTCTCACAGTTCTGGAGTCTGGGAGTCCAAGATCAGGGTGCCTGCATGGTCATGTCTGGTAAGGATTCTCTTCCTGGCTGTGTCCTCACATGGCTGAGAAGGAAAGAGCAAGTTCCCTGGTGTTTCTTCTTATGAGGGTACTAATCCCATCATGAGGGCCCCACCCTAGTGCCTACTTACTTCCCAAATGCCCATCTCCAAATACTATCACATTGCAGATTAGGGCTTCAACATATGAATTTGCGGGAGCAGGGCACAAACATTTGCCCATAACATATTTAAGCAGTACTTTCTGTGGAGCAACATAACACCGCCTTTGCCCTATACAATAATCTAATCAAAGGAGTGACATTCTGCCACCTTTGCCATATCCTGTTGGTTAGAAGCAAGTCACAAGGTTTGCACTCAAGGGGAGGGAATCATACAAGCACATGTCTCATTGGGGCCACGTTATCCACTATGGTGATATTGACACGATCTTACCTCAAGAGGCAAGGTCCATTATGTATGTTCCCCTTGAATATGAGTCCTCTTCTTTTTGACTTGCTTTTATCACATTAGAACATAGTAAAACTGATGCTATGTGACTTCTGAAGTTAAGTCATAGAGGATGACTGGCCTCTCTCTTTCTCTCTCTCTGTCCCACCCCATCTTTATCTCTCAGGACATGTGCTTTTGGAGGGACTTAATGAAGAGAACTATTTGGAGAGGAGAGGCTACCAGCCAATAGTAGTCATCAAATGCCTGACATGTAAGTGCACCAGCCTTTAGATGATTCTAGTTTCCTGGCCTTGAGTCTTCCATCTGAGACCAAAGACATCATAAAGCATAGACAAGTCATCTCTACTGTGGTCTATTTGACTTCCTGATGTATAAAAGCATGAACAAAATAAATGGCTGTTTCTTGCCACTAAGCATGGAATAATTTGTGGTAATAGTAACTGGAATAACAATGAAGAAAATAATTAAAAACTAGCTAATCTATAATAATATATGTGATATATCAGACTCATATACCAAGACTTTCCATGAGAAGACTTATGGCTGGCTATTTGTCTCCTTAGTTTCTGGCTTTCTACCATGTTGTAGAGACAGTTGGAATCCCTTGAGGAGGTCCTTGCACTTCCTCCTTGAAGTTCAGGCCCAACTTTTCAGGCTTTCAAAAGGCAAAACAACATTCTGAAGAAGATACATATTCTGGATATTTGTAGTGTCACCAGCAATGAATACATAGGCTACAGACATTTCATGAGGAACACTCAAGCACCTTAATATCTCACACTTTTCCATGCCTTTATGGGTTCTTTTCTTATTTTTGCCTAGCCAAATTATGTGTTAAGTTGTTTTATCCTAAAACAAAGACCCAATCTTCTCTTAGAGATAAATCAAATCCTTACTATCTAGGGAATGGGAAAAACTACTGCTTTAAAAATGGCATTTTTTCTCATGTCTCAAGATTTGAAGGTCAAAGCCCCAACTAAAGAACTGATAATTTAATTTCTATTGTATTCAAGAGGATGGATTTGGAAGATATCAATAAATCATTTCCCTTTCATATAAAGAAACTAAACTTTCTTTTTTTGCTATCAATTCCTGGTAACAGGGAGAAGTAGGATATGTTCAGAAAGCTTATCTTAGTCTATATTAAGAAAATAAATTCCTTGAAACTTCTGAAGGTAACACTACTCCCAAATTAAGAGGAAATTATATTCCTTGTAATAAGAATAATGAAATTCAGCAAACATTCCATATTTCTCTATTAAATTACTCCTGAAAAGCATTTGCCATTGGCAAAGCCTTAAATATAAAATGTAGTTTCCTGGGAATTTTTCTTTATTTTTTTAGTAGTGGGTTGTCACCTCATCATGTGTCTCTCAGACCATATTTCTTGAGTAGTTTCTGAAACCACAGAAAGTATTGTTTAAATTGTGTGCCCTTGTTTATTGTACTCTCAAAAACAGGAACTCAGGGGCAGCTGGAAGGAAAGAAAAGAGAAAACAGCCCATGTATCTTCTATTCTGTTAAAGTCCTGGGTCATCTCTTTTTGGCAACAATAATGCTATCTGGTCAGTGAGAAAGATGAGGTGGTATACACACACACACACACACACACACACAGTGGAATATTATTCAGTCAAAAAGAATGAAATCTTGCCATTTGCAATGATGTGAATGAAACTAGTGTATTATGCTAAGTGAAATGAGTCATAGAAAGAAAAATACCATATGATATCACTCATATGTGGAATTTAAGAAAGAAAACAGATAGACATTGCGGAGGGTATGTGCTATGGTGAGCGCTGTGAATTGTATAAGACTGTTGAGTCACAGACCTGTACCTCTGAAACAAATAATACATTATATGTTAAAAAAAAAAGAAGAAGAAGATAGTAGGAAGGGGAAAATGAAGGGGGGGAATCGGAGGGGGAGACGAACCATGAGAGACTATGGACTCTGAGAAACAAACTGAGGGTTCTAGAGGGGAGGTGGGTGGGGGGATAAGTTTGCCTGGTGATGGGTATTAAAGAGGGCATGTAGAGCACTGGGTGTTATACGCAAACAATGAATCATGGGACACTACATCAAAAACTAATGGTGTAATGTATGGTGATTAACATAACATAATAAAAAAGTAAAAAGAAAAAAAAAGAAAACAGATGAACATATGGGAAGGGGGAAAAGAAAAAAAAGAAAGAGGGAAACAAGCCATAAGTGACTCTTCACAATAGAGAATAAACTGAGGGTTGATGGAGGGAGGTGGGGGATTGATGGGCTAGGTGATGGCACTTGTTCTGATAAGCACTGGGTGTTGTATGTAAGTGATGAATCACTGAATTGTATTCCAGAAACCAATATTGCACTGTATGTTAACTAACAAAATTTAAATTAAAAAAAAAGAAAAAAATAAATGGGTTTAATAAATATCCTATGTGACACTAGTGCCTAGCCAGATTTTCTCAAGGGACTAATGCTCAGAGCTTGAGAACCTTTGCAGGACTCATTAATATACATTTGATGGAGGGATGCCTCGTGACTTCATGATGCACATAGGGAATTTGCATATTATGGAGTTAAGATGCTGTCCTCAAGGAATTACAGCTTTGTCCTGTTCTTCAATATTGGCTTCCCCAGAGCGTCACTGCTGAAGAGGACTTTCTAGGCTTGCCATCCTCTTTTGCTTTTGTGGAGTGTGAGCCATTTTGATTAAGTATGCAGCAATCTTGTTTCCAAGAGACTTCTGCATTTGCTTATTAGGAAACTACAATCCTTTTCTGAGTATTAGCCCTATCATTTATCCAAAAAAAAAAAAAAAAAAAAAGAGATTCTGACCAGTCCAAACACAGTAGTCCTTACGTAAGGGTGGAATTGTGACGTGCATCACAATAAAGAATAGCATTGAGTATGCTTGCTGCAGATGATGTCTCACAAAGAATCTGTACTTTTAAATCTTAAATTTCCATTTTATCAATCTATCTGTAAATTTTACCTATAGAGCCTTTTTACCAGTGGAGTACAGTGGTGGCAGTGGTGGTCAGGAGGATAGCATCCTTTCCATTTTTTAATGCATTTGATTTTTAACTAATCTGAAGATTGTTGAGAGACAGGTTTTAAGATTTTTGCAAATGCAGAGCTATTTTAACAGATTAGCCAAAATTAGTCTTCTACAGAAAATTTTTGTTATTAGGAAGAAAATTTCACTCATTTTCATCACTTGGAAATAAACTTTGTCCTTTGTAGGAGAAAAGGCTGTGTAATTCCAGGATTTTATTTTTCCTGCTTTCCTCCTTCCCATGTAGTCATTTTTTACTCAAGCTTCAATATGCCATGTATAGTCAACCCTTCATTTATACTTTCTCTCATTTCTCTAGAGGGTTAATTGCTTCTTCTTAAATTCTTACATATTCTGTTTGGAGGGACCAATCTCCATTATAGTGCTTATAATGTTTTTCTCAATAAATTTGAACCTAAATATCAAAGACTATGTCTTTTTTCCACATTTTTATAGCTAGCACCTAGCATAATGGTAAGTGCTTTTTAAAAGTTTCTTATATAAAAAAAGTCCTTCAGTGTAAAAGACTGACAGATTATTACCCCCCTGACACAGAAGTTTCTCCTATAACATCTACCCTTTTATAGTGGATTTCCATGCCCAAGTATGATTCATTTCAATTTTTTCTCAGTATGGTTAGAATTTTTTTTCTGTGTACATTGTTGTTTTCTTATCTATGTATAATTTACTGGGAGCACAATTAATATCAAAATGAGTAATTAGGATGATGTTCACTAATGATGTTCAATGATCCCATTTCCACCCCGCCTTTATTTTTGTTCTGGATGGACGTTGTCTTTATCACGTAAATACTGTAAAATCCCTCTAGAAGAGGATATTGGAAGAGAAGGCAGGTATTCCTATATTTCTTGACCTAGAAGGGAAGGAATAGGCTAAAGTTGAATGTTTTCTTTGGACATTGCATAGTGTACTGTATTATCATCAATATTGCAGACATAAAGTGATCATCTCTTCAAGAAATAATGCAGCATATTGTGTTATCTAGCAACTAAGCATTTCATTAAACTTTGTAGACAACTCTTTAGTAATCAGATGTTTAAAAGAATTTAGGTCCATGTAAAAGATGTCAGACATTTATCATCTCTTACTCTCTCTGTTACTCCAAATATTGATCTAAAATACAAAGTAATATAATTTTTAAAAAAGGATTGAGGTTTAGGGTAAATCTATTGCTAAATTTTGTATTTCTCTATGAAAAGAATGCTATTTTCATAAGAATCCACCTTAATTTTTGTTTTGGTTTAAGCTGTAGTAAGACTTCCCTGTTCATGATTTATTTTGCTTAGGTTTTACATTCCATGTCTTAGTGGTTTTCTATAGCATTTATTATCTGTATTACACACTTGGTATTTATATTGTATCTAAATCAATAAACAATGATTGTCCCATTTTATTGAAGTTTACTTTACATATGTAGTCCTCCCCAACTAGACTGTAAACTCCTTTATTTAAAATATTTTTTTTATTATGTTATGTTAATCACCATACATTACATCATTAGTTTTTGATGTAGTGTTCCATGATTCATTGTTTGCGTATAACACCCAGTGCTCCATGCAGAACGTGCCCTCTTTAATACCCATCACCAGGCTAACCCATCCCCCACCTCCCTCCCTTCTAGAACCCTCAGTTTGTTTCTCAGAGTCCATAGTCTCTCATGGTTCATCTCCCCCTCCGATTTCCCCCCCTTCATTCTTCCCCTCCTGCTAGCCTCTCAAAAAAAAAAAAAAAAAAAAAAGAAGATAGTAGACTGTAAACTCCTTTTGAGAACAGGGATACAGATTCCATTTGTTTATATTCTCAGCAGTGCTTAATATAATGTCTGTGCCAAGCAAAAATTCAATAAATATTTATTGATTTATTCACCTCACCTTCTAAACAGTGTTTTAAGTCAGACATGCTATCTTAAATGTTATTCTTTATTTCTTTTTAAAAAGAATCATTTAGGATTTAGTTTTTTTTTTTTCTGCTAGAACATATAATGTAATGGTATATGGGAATGGGGCCACGTGATGGTTAAAGCTGTCTTTGGAGTTCAGCTACTTGGGTTTGCATCCTAGCTCTACCATTTGCCAGCTGTGCAAATATTTTGCTGAACAAATTATTTACCTCTTGTTTCCTTAGTTTTCTCACCTATAAATTGGGTTAGTAATAGTACCTATCCATGGAATTGTGAGGATTAAATGAGTTAAAATATATATGACATACTCAGAAAAAGCCTTGATAATAGAAATAAGTGCTATGTAAGCTATGTCTATATTTATATAAGAAAAGAGTTTTGCAGTTTCATAGGATTATAGAACATTGGGATTGAAAGGACCTTTTGAAACCAGAGTGGAAAGAATGAGAACATGGTTCAGAAGACCTGGCTTGAGTTCTAGTTCTGAAACTTCTGAAGTTACTTCATTTGTGAAACAGGCTAATAACTTCATTATTGATCTTAAGAGTTTTTTGAGGATTAGAGAGAAAAATATACTCAGGATGACATTGTAAATGGTAAAAAACAAACAAACCCTGTTATTAGTATGTTTGTTATTATTACTACTTACAAATGAGGAAACTGAAGTTCACTCTATAGCCTTGGTCAAGTTACTTATTCTTGCAACAGTTGTTTCATATCTGTAAAGTGTGGATAATAATGGAACCCAGCTCATATGATTTTAAGAATTAAATGAGTTAATGCATGTGAAATGAGGAGCAAAGTGACCCTAGATAATATGTTGGTAATAACAGTTAGCTATTTATTATCTTTATACTTATCCAATAAGTATTTGTGATCCAGTTCTAGTTTGTGTTTGTCTATAATAATATGTGGGGGTATTGTTAAAAATACTGACTCCTCTGCTAAAGTTTTTGATTGAGAGGGTGGATAAGAAAAATGTCTGCAGGGGGTGCTTGAGCGGCTCAGTCGGTTAATCATACTCGATTTCTGCTCAGGCCCTGATCTCAGGTTGTGATATTGAGCCCCGCTTAGAGCTTTGTGCTCAGCAGAGAGTCTCCTTGAGATTCTTTCCCTCTGCCCACCCCCTACCACCCCCTACCCTGCCACCCCTGCTTGTGCGCTCTCTGTTTCTCAAATAAATCAGTCTTTGAAAAAAAAAAAGAAGAAGAAAACTGTCTGTCAGAAAATTCTCAGCTCAGTTTTCCTGTATTGACATACTTCTTTGAATTCCTTATCTCTGCCCTGAGACCTATTATGTGTTATGTTAGTTTTCTCGTCTTATATGAGCTTTTCTAGTGATTCTATGTAAATGAAAACAAACAACAACAACAAAATTCCCTATATAGACAAAGGCATATAAAATATAGGGTTATCATATATAATACTCAGGTTTTATTTTATTTTATTCCACTAAAGAGAGTATCTTTCAGTTTTGCATGTTTTAATTTGCTTCTACAGGGAAGAACTGTATAGCATGTAAGCACTTAAGGCAATTGTTTTTCTGATTCAAGATGATTTTCTGTTTTATGATCAAATATATCTTTATAGGGACTAGCCTTGCTTGAATAATCTAAAATTTTATTTATTGTTTTGGATTTTTAAAAATTTTAGTTAATTAACATACAATGTATTATTTGTTTCAGTGGTACAAGTCTGTGATTCATCAGTCTTATATAATACCCAGTGCTCATTACAACACATAACCTCTCCAATGTCCTCACCCAATTACCACATTCTTCTACCCCCCTCCCCTCCAGCAACCTTCAGTTTGTTTCCTATGATTAGGAGTCTCTTATGGTTTGTCTCCCTCTCTGGTTTCATCTTGTTTCATTTTTTCCTTTCTTCCCCTATGATCCTCTGCCTTGTTTCTTAAATTCCACATATGGGTGAGATCATATGATAATTGTCTTTCTTTAATAATCTCAATTTTAAACTAATAATTTTGAGGTGCTAGGAGGTACTGGTTTTGAGAGATTTCTTTATGACTAGCATAAGAGTTTGCTTTATATTTTTAATAAGAACAATGGGGCAGTTCTTCTCCTTGAAAAGGTCTAATTTAAGGATGTTCTTTCACTTGTCCTCTCACCATTGAATCATTCTTATTCTTAACAATTTCAAATTCTCAAGAATTTGGCAGAATTCATGATTTGCTTACGAGTCATAGAAACCTGAATACAGAAGTTATCTGCTTTAAACATTACCTAGATAGAATTATTTACAGGTAATTTAGCAGTCCAGTGTTCTTTGATTCATCTTTGTATCCTTGGTATAATGTGAGTGTCTGGTACCTACGAAATCCCCCAATAAATATTTGATGAAGAATAATAGTGACTAACATTGTGCCACATATCATGCTAAGTATTTTATATGCATTATCTTTTAATCTTCACTTGATGTAGTAGACATTGTTATCAACTGTATTTTATAAAGGAGGAAACTAAGGTACAGAGAACTTGTGGAACTTGCTCAACTTCTAAAAGCAAATGAGTGACAGAGACCCTGGGTCTTTTTTTATTCTAGAGATTAGCCCTAAAAATCTACCTTTCATTAACCTATAAATGAAAGATGAATGGATAAATGTTACCAAGTCGTTTTTTTTTTTTTTAAGATTTTATTTATTTATTTGACAGAGAGAGACACAGTGAGAGAGGGAACACAAGCAGGGGGAGTGGGAGAGGGAGAAGCAGGCTTCCCGCGGAGCAGGGAGCCCAATGCGGGGCTCGATGCCAGGACCCTGGGATCATGACCCCAGCGGAAGGCAGACGCCTAATGACTGAGCCACCGGGGCGCCCCCAAATCAAGTTTTGATGGTTTGGTGATATTGTTTCACTTGAATCTGCTGAATCTATAATTTGAATATGTCTGGTCTAATTGTTGATTCTATTTACTTTGTTTATTCTCTCTCCTTCACTAAATTATAAATGATTCTAGTGCAGGTACAATGCCTTTATTTTATACCCTTACTGCTCCTAATGTGGTGGATTCACCATAGGTGTTTGCTAAAAATTATTGACTACACAGCTAAGTGACTAGAACATACTAAAAATAAGCAGCAGATAAACAGCAGGTAACAGGCCTCAGTGATCTCAGTTTAAAAGATTATAGGGATGACTAATCATTCCTTAACTTCTTTGGTAAAACCTAATACAATTTAAAATTTTCTTTCCAGTTTTAGTTGTAATGGACAAATAAAACTGTATACATTTAAAGTGTACAATGTGATGATTTGATATACTTCGTGAAATGATTACCACAACATGGTTAATTAACCCATGCAGCACCACACCGTTACCTTTTGTGTGTGGTGAGAACTCTTAAGATCTACTCACTTATCATGATAATTTCAAGTATACATTATTATCAGCCATAGTCATTATGCAGTACATTAGATCCCCAAATTATTCATCTTATAACTAAAAGCTTGTATCCTTTGACCAGCATTTTTCCCATCTCCCCCATGCCTCAGCCCCTGGTAACAACCATTCTACACTCTACTCTGTTTCTATGAGTTAGGCTTTTTTTTTTTTTTTTAATTTCACATGTAAGTGAGGTCATATAGTATCTGTCTTTTTCTGTTTCTCTCATTTCATCCATGTTTTTGCAAATGTCAGAATTTCTTTCATTTTCATGGCTAAATAATAGTCATATAGTATTCTGTATCACATCTTTCTCCATTCCTCAGATGATGGACACCTATCTCATTTCAGTATCTTGGCTATTGTGACTAATGCTGCAATGACAATGGGTGTGCAGGTATCTTCTCCAGATATTGATTTCATTTTCTTTGGATATATATCCAGAAGTGGGATTATTGGATTGTATCGTATTTCTATTTTTAATTTTTTGAGGAAACTCCATACTGTTTTCCATAGTGGCTGTACCAGTTTGCATTCCCACCAACAGTGCACTTTGGTGCACTTTACTTCATTTTTTTCAACACTTGTTATTTCTCATCTTTTTGGTAATAGCCATTCTAACAGGTATGAGGTGATGTCTTATTGTGATTTTGATTTGCATTTTTCTCATGATTAGTGATGTCCAGTACCTTTTCATATACTTATTGGCCATCTGTATATCTTCTTCGGAAAAAATTTTAATCAATTCTTTTGCCCATTTTTTAATTGGACTTTTTTTTTTTTTTTTTTTTTTTTACTATTGAATTGTATGAGAGGCTCAGTGACTGGTGTTGCAAGGATTAAATGGGAAATTGCACTGTAAGTGTTAAAGATCTAAGCAAAAGCCTGGTTGTCATTAGGGCACAACATAGACCAACTACTCTAGGACTCTTTCATTCTATATGCTTCACTGCTGTTCTGCATGGCTCCAAGCTTGTTTGTGGGGTTAGAGCATGGACTTTGGAGGTGAACTGCTCTGGAATTATCACATATTAGATACACTTGGACAAGTTACTTGTCACTTCACATCCATCTGTCTTTCCTCTCACATTATATTATTTCCTTTACCTGAAAAACTGTTTACATCTAGGGCAAGTTGTACCTCAACCTTAACTCCTGTGAACCTGTCATGACTTGTCCTTTGCCCTCAGGCAGTTTATCATTTTCTCTTCTGGGCCACTACTGTGCACTCCTCTCTCATGGCTCTGCCCTTAAATTCCACACTCCTGTGAAAATGTTTCATGTAATTCCTTAAATCTGAGATGTCCTCTCTTGTCCATGGGCCCTCTTACATGCCGCTTCTCTGAATAGAACATTATTTTCTGCCTCTTATTGTTTCTTCATTTTTTAGTCTCTTAGTTATAATGTTTCTTCCTTGCCTTAACCCTATCATATACGTGATTACTTGTTTAATTTTCTGATTTTCTTTTATAGACTGTAAGCTCCATAAAGGAAAGTATACATTTTTCTAGTTTATGTTATATCCTCTGTGCCCGGCAAAGTGTTTGGCACATTATGATCACTTAAATATTTGTTTGAGGAATTACTGTATTTGACTTAATATGGAGTCTTTAGAAAAATTATGAGTTTTATGTTTTTGGGGCTATAAGAAAGTAATAAGGTTTATTTCATATATATAGACCTCATATATAAATATATTTTATATGTTATGTATATAAAAGTATATATATTCATAAATCCCATATCTATAAACATACATGTTTATATATGTATGTTGTATGTGTGTGTGTGTGTGTGTGTGCACATATCTGTCTGTTAATGATTGCACAAGGATGGATCTTAGCTAAACACAAAATGCTTTTGGTTTGGAATCTCTCTGTTAACCCATGAATAGGTAGTGTGAAGCTAGGGAGACATTCCTGAAATGTGCTCCATAGAACATGTAGGAAAGGTTTTGGAGTGGACAACTACTACGTGCTAAAGAAAGTTTTTTCCTGAATGAACCAGTCAGGTAGATAAAGAAAAAAATTAAGATTATATTTCATAGTCAGTTTCACTTTTTTTATTAGGATAGTTGTAAAAACAGAAAAAAAAAAAACCCAACTGCTGTCCCTTTCTCAGAGAATAGTTGAGAAGAAATTGAGGATTAAGCATTAGTTTGCTAATGGCCATCGCCAGTCACTAAAATATCTGTAGAAGGACAGACAATAAACTCAGCAATGATGCAATGGGGAGAAAAACTAGATGGCTAGAGGAAGGTTTTTTTCCCACTGTACATTCTCATAGCTTTGGAATTTGGCATAATGGGAATGCACTTTATTAAAAAATGTATTTTTTAATAAAATAAAAAAATAAGTCACTTGAAAAAATGGCTTGAGAAAACTTCACCAAAACTTAGTGACAGACGCACAGAGCAGTGAGAGACAAACTTTTAGACTCACCAAACCAAACACAGGGTTTCTTTTGTGGTATATACTCTACTGAAATAAATACTATAGAATTATGTTTTTTTGAAGATTAGAAAATTTCATAGAAATTATTTTAAGAAAAGTTTGAGCAGAGGTATTTGAGTATGTTGATCACCATGTCTCTGAGTGGTTATGTAAACATTAATATCAGGCATTTCCCTCCCATGAATCCACAAAATCACAAACTGAAGATTATTGCATTTGTTCCCTTACTACCAGACATAGATGCTATAGAGAACTGACATAGGTCACAGCACAATCCTCTCATTAGCATTCTTAATACAAGATTTTTGGTGAAAATTTACAAGTTTTAAAAAAATTTACTAGCTTTGAAGCAACCATATGGAATATTTTATACATTTATGAAATAATAAGTCAAGTCTGGTATTACATATAAGTAGCAAAGGTTTCACAGAATCCTTGTTCTAATTAAGTATTAAGTAATGTAGTAAACTTCACCAATCAGTTTTGGAAGGAAAATTTAAGGGAGAGAAGAACAATAATTTCAAAGCCAGAGCTGTGAGTCCTTATGTCTGGGTTTCCTGTGTCCCTGAGTCATTATCCACCTTTGGTGGGTGACTTTTTTATTTTTACTTTAATGATTAGTTTTATGTCCACTTATAATGGCTCTCTCATTATGATCTCTGTTCTGTTTGTTTCCTCTTCTGTAATGCAACATCTTGGGCCCTGTCCAAAGTTTTTTTTTTTTCCTTGTTTTATAGAAAGAAATTCACTTTCAGATGTGAGGCAGGATGGTGAATGAGGAATTACAGTACTCACAATTATTTGTATTCTACCCTTCTTCCTGGATCCCCTACTTTTCTAGCTCCCTTGCACCTAGGTGATAGTTCTGGCTAATGGAATACAAAAAGAGTGATGAATGCCATCTCTAAGTTGGTCCCTAAAATTTCTGGTGAAGTCTCTCCACTATTATTTTACTTCCTTGGTCAGTTGGCTGGTCCTAGAGTAGTGCTGTCCAGTAAAAACATAAAATGATACGTACATAATTAAACATTTTCCAGGAACCACATTAAAAACCATAAAAATAAACAGGTGAAATTAATTCACTAATAAATTTAATTAACACAATATATTGAATAAATTATCATTTAAATATGTAATTAATTTAGGGGTGCCTGGGTGGCTCAGTCAGTTAAGCATCCAACTCTTGGTTTTGGCTCAGGTCATGATCTCAGAGTCCTGAGGTCAAGCCCCATGTTGGGCTCCTGCTCCTCCCTCTGGCCCTCTCCCTGTCTTGTGCACTTTCTCAAATAAATGAATAAATCTTTAAAAAATGTAATTAATTTAAAATTAATTAAAAGTTTATTTTTTAATACCATTCCTTCAAAATCCAGTTTGTTTTATACTTATAGCTGATCTCAATCCAGACTAAATACCTGTTTCAAGTACTCAATGGCCACCTATGGATAGTGGCTATTCTGTTGGATAGAACAGGACATTTCTGGAGGATGACATGGAATGTCATAGCTATTATATGGAAAAACTCTGAGTCAATAAATGACTGTGGAAAATGGTTATACATCACTGATCTACACTGAGCTATAATGTAAGAAATAAATCATTAAGTCATTAAATTTCTGGGTTTATTATCAGCTAGTGTGTTGTGGAAGATTAGGTTATTGTACAGCAAATATTTCCTATTTTTCCATTGTCTTCTCTTGAACCACCATGAGAGGAGTATTGCTCATTGCTACTGGGCTTGGCCATGTGTTTTTCTTTGGCCAATGAAATGTTGACAGGAAAAGCAGTGTGCTGGTCCTAAGTCTAGGCCTTACAACTTTTGTATGATTCTAATTAATATTCTTTGAGCTTTTTTTGCCCTCCTATTAAAAAAAATATAACTCAGATTATCTACTGTTCCCAAAAGAATGAAAAACACACTGAGCTGTCATGAACTGAATCTGTGCTTGCAGTTAAGCTCAGCTGAGTCTTGTCTAGATCAAGAGAACATTAGCCAATGTGCAGATGTATGAGCAAATAATAAATGCTTATTGTTGTATGCAACTGTATTTGGGGTGAATTGTTGTATAGCATTATTGTGACAATGGCTGACTAATAAGAAATACCCTAATGGAATTTCATTTCCCATGGAAGAATCTCTATTACCAATTCACAGTCCTCCCTTCTTGTGGTACTTCCCCATGTTGCATCTCCTCTTCATCCTCTTTCTTTCCTTTCATAATCTCCTGATCCATATCCTTCTATGTTAGTACACAGTGTTGGTCTGCTATTTGTTTTATAATTATTTACATGTTCAACTCAGAGGTTAGCCAGTACCTTCTTAAAACTTAAGATCTAGATATACAATCATTCATTCAGTCATCCAACACTTATTTTGAACTTTTGGTATGTTCCAGGCATAGTTATAGTCTACAAGGACTCAATAGTAAACAAGAAATGTTTTCATGGTACTTGCAGTTTTGGGGGGGCATAGACAATACACAAATAAAAACACAAAAGAAAATAGTGTGGGCACCTGGGTGGCTCAGTTGGTTAAGCGACTGCCTTTGGCTCAGGTCATGATCCTGCAGTCCCGGGATCAAGTCCCACATTGGGCTCCCTGTTCAGCAGGGGGTCTGCTTCTCCCTCTGACCCTCTCCCCTCTCATGCTCTCTATCTCATTCTCTCTCTCAAATGAATAAATAAAATCTTTAAAAAAATATAGTGTTGCTCTAAGTAAAAGTTAAGAGGAATTAGAGGTTGGAGATGGGTACAGGGAAATTAGTGGTATAGAAATGATCTTCTAAACTTCTTATATATTCTGCATAAATATAAAATAAACTCTCTAGGATCTTTGCCTTTTGCTAGGGGCTTATGTTCTTATACTTCTCTGTGGCTTTGAACTGCTTCCACTGAATTAATTGAGTTTAAGGATTGTTTCTATGATTTTGTTTGTCTTTGCTCTACCTTACATTAACTGAATTAATTAAATTAGTATCACACAAACCATTCACAAAAAGGTATTTGTGTATAAGACTTTACTCAAAAAGCATCAAGTTGTACAATTTAAATATATAGAGTTTTTATTTAGCAAGTATATGTCAATAAAGCAGGAAGAAAAGAAACCCCAAAACAACCCCAAGGATAAATAAATAAAAGACTACTCAAGGTGTTGGAAAGATGGAAGTATTTTCATCATGGTACCACAATTTAAAATTCAGTAGCTATTTAAAGTTCAGTTAGCTATTTCTGATCCTAAAAGTCTCAAAGCTAGACCCTAGCCTCCTGCCATGATGTTTCTTTGCTTATATTTTTCTGTATTTATTCTTTTGTTCTAATCTGATATTAATTCAGTAGAGCAATTTAGCATTTTCCTTTTCTTTGTTAGAACAACCCAGGCCCCTACAACAACCCAAGCCCCTAGAGTCTCAATTTTCTGTTAAATAGTTTACAAAGTTATTATATTACATATGAAAACATTGAGGTTTAGAGGCATTGCATTTTATGTTCAATGTCACACAGCTACAACATGGTGGAGCTAAGATTTTATTTATTTATTCTAGTCTATCTGACGTTAGAACTAATGTTTGCAAAGTGAAAACAAATTTCCTAATCACATGTTAACTTATGTATTTATTTTTTTGGTAAACTTATTTGCTGCCTGGAATCTCCCTAATAAATGTAACTTAATGTAGTCACCTCCATGTAAGCGCAGTTATTCCATGACATGAATACAATGAAGTAAAAATTTACATAGGCATGTCAATAAAGTCTTAATTCCAGGGGAGTATGCATTATTGGACATCATGGGAGTGATGCCTTGTCTGTGGCTATTCTCTGGCCATTGCAGGCATTCATTGAGTTATGAGTAATTTATCCTGGTTATTAGGCAATGGCCTCTTTCTTTGACATAGCTATTGTTTATATCCCTTGTCTTTCTATGATCGTTGACAGAATATGCCACATTATACACTCTGACCTGGCTTTTCATCATATTCTTGAATGTGTTCCAGTGAGTCTGCTCTCTCTCAGAAACTTTTGTGCCTTCTGGAAAGAAAGTAAATATATGCTTTTTCTCAACTAATGTGTGGGGTACTTAAAGATGCCATTCTAGCCCATCTACTTATATATCTTTTTCAGCATTACCTGGAAAGTAGGATAGTGCCTCTGCCCACACAGCCCCCTCCCAAACTTGTCTATATTCTATTTTTTTAAAAGATTTTATTTATTTATTTGAGAGAGAGAGAATGAGAGAGAGCACATGAGAGGGGTTAGGGTCGGAGGGAGAAGCAGACTGCCCACCAAGCAGGGAGGCCGATGCGGGACTCGATCCAGGGACTCCAGGATCATGACCTGAGCTGAAGGCAGTCGCTTAACCAACTGAGCCACCCAGGTGCCCAAGCTTGTCTATATTCTAATCCCCAGAACCTGTAAGTTACCTTACATGGCACAAAGAATTTTGCATATGTGATTAAATTAAGGATCTACTGGATTATCTGGGTGGGTCAAACATAACCATACAGGTCCTTAAAAATGGAACTTTTCCGAGCTGAGGTCAGACTATGAAAGAATGGCTGTAGAGATGAAACATGCTGGTTTTGAAGATGGAGGGAAGGAATCATGAGCCAAAGAATGAAGCTGGCCTATAGACTCTGGAAAAGGGAAGGAAATAGATTCTCCCGTAGAGCCTCCAGAAAGGAACACAACCTTGCCAAGACCTTGATTTTTATCCCAATGAGACCCATATTGGACTTCTACAGAACTGAAAGACAGTAAAGGCACCAAATCTGTAGTAATTTATTATAGCAGTGTTAAAAAACTAATACCTGGCCAAGACTAATAACGAACCAAGATTTATCTGGGAGGCATGCCAATTCTCAGAGTTCTAAGATTCTCCTGACCTTTTCCGAGGATTCTAAGATATCTTATCTTACCCAGGGAATCATCCTGAAAGGAGCAGGATCCCAACAAGTTCCCAACTCACAACACTGACCAAATTCCCTTATATTTTTCACTAATGAAAAAATATCTCCCTGTTTCCCCAGTTAACTGAACTTTTTCTATGGTTCTTACAGTATGGTGCAGTTTTCCCAACAGTGTATAATATTTATGCTCTATGTTCTTCACGCTTTCAACATGTTTTTAAGTCAAATACTGCCTTCTATAAAGAAATCTACTTACAATGTAAAGCCCTGGCTTTCAAGACTATTGATTCTATACTGAGTTTCAAGAACATATTTTATAAATTGAGAAGTTTAATAATTATTTTGCTGTGCAATTTTGCAAAATGATTCAACTTACTACCTATGGAGAAAATTGAACTGTTGCCTAAATGGAGGCAAGGATGAGATATAGTGTTCATAGGATTCTTTTTAATTTTCATTGGATCGATAGTAATGACTCTTTAATTTCTGATATTGGTAACCTGTGTTCCGTGTCTATCTCTCTAAATCAGTCTCCAGTTAGTCTGACTAGAAGTTATAAATTTTTTTTTGCTATTTTTAAAAACCATCTTTGAAATTCCTTGATTTTTTCATTATTTTTGTATTTTCAATTTCATTGCTTTCTGTTCTAATTTTTATGATATCTTCTTCTTGCTTTAGGCTTGAATAGCTATTCTCTCTCTAATTTCCTAATGTTCAAGCTTAGGTTATTGATTTTAGATCTTTATTGTTTTCTAAGATATGTATTTAATACTACAAAGTTCCTTCTGAACTATCGCTTTCACTTCCAGAAGTCTAGATAAGTCGCATTTTTTAAAAAAGATTTTATTTATTTATTAGAGTGAGCATGGGCATGGTGGGGAGGGGCAGAGGGAGAAGCAGTCTCCCCTCTGAGCAGAGAGCTTGATGTGGGGCTCCATCTCAGGATCCTGAATCATGACCTGAGCCAAAGGCAGACACTTAACCACCTGAGCCACCCAGGTACCCCAGTAAGTTGCATTTTTATTTTCATTTAGTTCAAAGTATTTTAAAATTTTCCTTAAGACTTCTTCCTTCACCCATGTGTTATTTAGAAGTATGTTCTTTAATTTTCAAATATTTGGAGATTGTCCTGATATCTTTCTCATATTGACTTTTAGTTCAATTCTGTTGTGGTTTAAGAACATACTTTGTATGATTTTTACACTTTTACTTTTTTTTATTAACATATAATATATTATTTGTTTCAGGGGTACAGGTCTGTGATTCATCAATCTTACACAATTCACAGTGCTCACCATAGCACATACCCTCCCCAATGTCCATTACCCAGCCACACCATCCCCTTCACCCCCCTCCCCTCCAACAACCCTCAGTTTATTTCCTGAGATTAAGAGTGACTTATAGTTTTTCTCCCTCTTTGGTTTCATCTTGTTTCATTTTTCCCTCCCTTCCCCTATGATCCTCTGTCTTGTTTCTTAAATTCCTCATATCAGTGAGATTATATGATACTTGTCTTTCTCTGTTTGACTTATTTCACTTAGCATAAATACCCTCTACTTCCATACACATCATTGCAAATGGCACGATTTCATTTTTGATGGCTGCATAATATTCCTGTGTGTGTGTGTGTGTGTGTGTGTGTGTGTGTGTGTGTGTGTGTGTGTACACCACATCTTCTTTATCCATTCATCTGTTGATGGGCATCTAGGCTCTTTCCATAGTTTGGCTATTGTGGACATTGCTGCTATAAACATTGGGGTGTATGTGCCCCTTCAGATCAGTACATTTGTATCTTTGGGGTAAAAATCCAGGAGTACACTTGCTGGGTCATAGGGTAGCTCTATTTTCAACTTTTTGAGGAACTTCCATACTGTTTTCCAGAGTGGCTGCACCAACTTGCATTCCCACCAACAGTGTAGGAGGGTTCCCCTTTCTCTGCATCCTTGCCAACATCTGTCGTTTCCTGAGTTGTTAATTTTAGCCATTCTGACTGGTGGGAGGTGATATCTCATTGAGGTTTTGATTTGGATTTCCCTGATGCTGAGCGATGTTGAGCACTTTTTCATGTGTCTCTTGGCCATTTGGATGTCTTCTTTGGAAAAATGTCTGTTCATGTCCTCTGCCCATTTCTTGATTGGATTATTTGTTCTTTGGGTGTTGAGTTTGATAAGTTCTTTATAGATTTTGGATACTAGCCCTTTATCTGATATGTCATTTGCAAATATCTTCTCCCATTCTGTTGGTTGTCTTTTGGTTTTGTTGACTGTTTCCTTTGCTGTGCAAAAGCTTTTTATCTTGAGGACGTCCCAGTAGTTTATTTTTGCCCTTGCTTCCCTTGTCTTTGGTGATGTGTCTTGGAAGAAGTTGCTGCAGCTGAGGTCAAAGAGGTTGCTTCCTGTGTTCTTCTCAAGGATTTTGATCGATTCCTGTCTCACATTTAGGTCTTTCATCCATTTGGAGTCTATTTTTGAGTGTGGTGTAAGGAAATGGTCCAGTTTCATTCTTCTGCATGTGGCTGTCCAATTTTCCCACCATTTGTTGAAAAGACTGTCTTTTTTCCATTGGACATTCTTTCCTGCTTTGTTGAAGATTAGTTGACCATAGAGTTGAGGGTCCATTTCTGGGCTATCTATTCTGTTACATTGATCTATGTGTCTGTTTTTGTGCCAATACCATACTGTCTTGATGATTACAGCTTTGTAATAGAGCTTGAAGTCCGGAATTGTGATGCCACTGGCTTTGCTCTTCTTTACTACTTCGAATTTCCAAACCCTACAGACTCCTGTGGCACACAAATGTTTAGATAGTCCTAATGCTACATAAATTGTTCCAAAGTACAGAAATCAAGGAAAATATTCATATTCTTTTAATGAAGCAAATATATTAGTTGCTAAATCTACTAAAGATAGTACAAAAAATGATTGACCAATGTGACATATAAACATCAATATAAAATATGCTAAGGAAAATATTAGCAATCAGAATCCAGCACTATAATAAGAAAATGTAATAGCCATGTCCCAGTAGGATTTATTCCATACATGCATGGTTGGTTTAATATTTGAAAGTATATGCAGTATACTGTATTAATAGGTCTAAGGAGAAAAATAGAATTGGTGAATACTTTTTTTTAAACAATTTTCTATCTATATCTATGCCTATATTTATATCCATCCTATTCCTAAACCAGCATCCATATTTAATGGGGAAGCACTAGAAGCATGTGTACCTCATGATCATCAAGTTATGATGCCTACCACATTCATTAATATTTATAATGCTAATTTCATTTAGCAAATGAAATTAGACAAATCATTTAGAGTTATAACAATTGGAAAAGAAGTAAAACTATTTCAATTTGCAGATGATATAATGGTATAATTGGGCAATACTAGAGAGTCTGTGATAAAACCTAAACAATAAAATAATTCAGTAAGATCGCAGGTGTAGAATTAACACACAGAAATCAATAGTCTCACATGCACAATTACCATGTAGGGAATAAAATGGTAGAGAAACCCCACTTACAAGTAAAATAAAGTATTAGAAGTAAACTTAAAAAGAAATATGCCAAAATTATGTGAAAAAAAGCTTTATAACATCCCAAGAAAATACAAAATGAAAAGATAGTTTTTATTCCAAAACAGGATAACTATAATGCAGATGTTTCTCCCTAATTTATACATTTAAAGCAATGCCAATAAAAGTCATTGTATCTGTGGAAACTTGATGTGTTGATAATAAAGGTAATATTGAAAAAGAATAGCTAGGAAAGCTGAAAAAGAAAAACTGTAGGAGATGACTAGCCCTGCCAGATATTAAATTATGCTATAAGCCTACTTCGTTAAAACATTATGCTCCTGGTACATCAGTGAGTAGACAGGCCAGTTTTTATATTCTATTTCAGAAAGTCCAAAGTCCAAAAAGAAACCAAAATGCACATGGAAATTTTTTTTTTTTTTTATGATGAGGGTGAGATCTCAAATTAGTAGGCAAAGGTGGTCTTTTTAATAAATGCTTCTGGAATAATTGGATAGACATTTGAACAACAAAAGTAGACCAATGAAACAAAATGGCTATCTCTAGTTTACATAAGAATTAATTCCAAATGAATAAGAGATGTAAATGTAAAATAATAAAACAATAGAATACTAGGAGAAAACATGGATAAATCCCTGTATGATCCTGGTGTAGTCAAAGACTTCTGGAATAATTATGCCTCAAAATTCAGATTCAGTAAAAACAATTAATATATTTACCTAACAAATAGAAAATATTTGTATGACAAGTTAAAGTCAAATGCAAAAAAAAAAATAGTGTGTTTGCAACATATAGCTCAGGTAAAAGAGAATGATACCTAATTTATAAAGAACTCTAAAAATTAGAGGAAAAAAAAGACCTTGTAGAAAGTTGACAGAAGACATAAACAGCAAAGATATTGAAATGGTCCTTAAATGTAAGAAAAGATACATATCCTCACTCATAATAGGAAATTGAAATTAAAATATTTCTCACTTCTCATGTTGGCAACAATTTATAAGATCAGATGTGGTTACCACTTTCTGGGCTACAGTAACTCTTCAATGCCGTAAAATGTATTTGTTCCACCTCTCTTTGCAATTACCGTTCTTTGTTACCTGGTGTCCAATGTCTTGAAAGTCATTTCTTGTATTTACTGTTTATTTTAGGGGGTAAGGTAAGTCTAGTTCCTGTTATTCCATCTTCCAGAAGCGGAATTCTCTGATTTGAGCCACTGCCTATTGCTTGGAATGTAGATATGTACAAATCAGCAAATGTCTCTAGGGGAAAAAATCAGCTGGAGAATATCAAGCTCACTTTTAATGAGATTTCTCTTCTCTCTAGGATCTTGACTCTTAATGTCCTAGCTGCCTTAGTTGTTTGTTGATGGTTTTAAATAGTTATTTGTTTTATTTATCTAGTATTATAGTTCTTAGCAGGATGGTTGGTCTGATAAAAGCTTTTTCATTATAGCCAGAGGCAAAAGACTCAACCAATATCTATTTCTAATATGACTCCTCTCCCATCCTTTCTAGTTTCTTCCATCTGGAACTCTGATTAGATATCAGTGGACCTTCTCAGTCCTTCCTCTACATATCTTCACATCTTTTTCATATATACCATCTTGTTCACTCCCTGTGTTGAATTCTTAATATTTTTTAAGTTTCGTTATTTAATTTATGAATCTGTCCTTAGCTGTTGACCTGTCTATTAAGATTTAAATTTCAATTAATGTAGATTTGTTATTTTCAGGGTGTTTAGATTTTTTTTCAAATCTGCCTGGGTCATGTTTGATTTTCAGACATGAAAATTTTGTCATTTCTTCGGTCATTCTTTAGTTCCTTTTATTTCTTGAAACATATATTTTGTGTCTGATATTTCTAATATTCTTAGATTTTTGTAGCTCTCACTCTTCAGTATTTTTTTGCTATAGAATTCTCATTCTTAATGATGTGTTTCTTTGATGTTCTGTGATTTTCACATATTATTAGATAATATCCTTGGAACTCCATCTGTGGGAATTCCTTGAGCCTGAGTTTGAAGTGCATTATGTCACATGGCATTTGCATTTCCTTTTGCCTAGTGCTGGTTTCCTGACCAACCAGGGCTACTTCAACACTATGATGTCGACTTCTTGGGAGAAGGGATGGTTCATAGGTAGTGGGCATTCAAGCTGTAGAACTCTGAGTGCTGGTTAAGAATTTTAGAGATTTCTCCCTCACCTCTACCCAAACTTTCCTTACTTTCTAACACTGTTTTTTTTTTCTTTTTCTTTTGTTGTTTTTGTTGTTGTTGTTTTTGGATTTGCCACTTGGTGATGTCTCTTCTCTGGGGATTTTGCTTCATTGATGGTTTCTGCTCTGATTTCCCACAGTGATTGAGCACCAAGCCATTTCTCTTATTCCTAATCGGTATGGGTGTTTGGCCTGTTAAACAGGTTCCCAAGTACTCAGGATTAGAAAATGCCCCCAACCCCCTGAGAAAATGAAGACCACAGAGCTCACCTGTATTTAAGAATCATTCTCAGGATGGCTGGGTGGCTTAGTCGGTCAAGCATTCCACTCTTGATTTCTGCTTAGATCATGATCTCAGGATCCTGAGATACAGTCTTGCAGTGGGCTGTGTGCTGGGTGTGTAGCCTGCTTAAGATTCTCTCGTCCTCTCTTCTGCCCCTTCTCCTCTTGCTTATGAATGTGGGCATGCACTCACTTGCTCTCTCTCTCTCTCTCTCTCAAAAAAAAAAAAAATTCTGTTTTGACATCTTGGGCCTCATATGGTTTCCCTTTTTTTCCAAATCACTCACTTTTAAAAATGTAACTTAAATTCCAGCAGTCATTGTTTAAAATGTAACTGAGGGGTGCCTGGGTGGCTCAGTTGGTTAAGCGACTGCCTTCGGCTCTGGTCATGATCCCAGGGTCCTGGGATCTAGCCCCGCATCGGGCTCCCTGTTCTGAGGGAAGCCTGCTTCTCCCTCTCCCACTCCCCCTGCTTGTGTTACCTCTCTCGCTGTCTCTCTCTCTCTCAATTAAATAAATAAAATCTTTAAAAAAATAAAAAAATAAAAAAATAAAATGTAAAAATGTTTTTGTACTGAAAGGATTTGTGCTGCACATCTGATCTACCCTCTAGTCTTTAATATTGCTAGAAACAGAGTCTCTCCAACCTATGTGTTATACTGAAATCCAGGTTGTATACTTAACTGAAAATATTATCAGATATCTTACATGCTCAAAACATTTGATTCTTCCTGAATGTCTCTCAAGTTGAAGGACACATTCCTTATCAAGGAGCCTGACTTGATTTTCTTCATGATTTGATCTTTGCTTAACATTTTAGCTTGAACTTATATATAACTCTTCCTTTCTATACTTTGTTTTATTAAAATACTTAATTTCTCTCCATAGAACATCCTTTATCTTAACTTTGCCTTTGCCTGTTTAACTCTCAGCCAGAAATTTAGTTTTAGTTTTCCTTTGCCTAATCCATGTCTCAGGACAGAAGGGATGCTTTGACATAATGTCTTATAGGAAGCATCCTTGGACCTGCCACTCCCTTACCTCATATTTACCATGTTCCAGCTGCCCTCTGCCTGTACCCTGTCTTTATCTAAGTTGTAACACTTATCATACTGAGAACAAATTGAGGTCAAAGACTTTCTTATTTATCTAATCATCCCCAATGCCTGTTATGTTACCTTCCACATAACAAGTCTGATAAATGTTGAATGAATTTAAACACTTGTTAAAAATCTCATTGCATGGCACAGCACCTTTAATGGTTATTTTTTTAAAAAGATTTATTTATTTATTCATTTGACGGAGACAGAGATAGTGAGAGCAGGAACACAAGCAGGGGGAGTGGGAGAGGAAGAAGTAGGCTTCCCACCGAGCAGAGAGCCTGACATGGGGCTCGATCCCAGGACCCTGGGACCATGACCCGAGCCGAAGGCAGACACTTAACGACTGAGCCACCCAGGGGCCCCTAATTGTTATTTTTTATCACCAGTATGTAAAGAATGTTACTTTATACTTTTTAAGGGTTTTTGTTTTTTGTTTTTTGGTATTTCACAAAATATTTTCTTACACATGATCACAATTTATTCTTGAAGGAATTCTCTGAAAATTAAATAACTTCTTCAAAGTTAAAAACAAACAAACAAACCAAAAAGGTAACATAGCCTGGATTTCAAATGGATTTTTTTTTTTAATTCTAAGGATAGATTTAGTACTGTTCCACACCTGCCAGTCTATGAGAATCATATAAGTCTCAGTGACTGTTAATGTCAAGGTGGCAACAATGGTGTGCTGCTGCTGTTTGCTAACGTGATGAATATTTCCAAAGTGTTCCAGTTTTCCTCATTGTACCTTTTGTCTAATTTTATAGTCGCAAAAACTTTTGGTCAAATCAAAATAGGTTTCCTTAGTTTTTCTGTGGTGCAGTTTGAATGCTAACAAAATCAATTTGATATTGATGTTTTTCTTTTGGAGGATGGTCATTTTTTCAGTACTCTGATGAAATCAAAAAGATTTGTTTATCAAACATTTTCTCATGATATTTATGAAGAAAGGTTCAAAAATTTTAAAAATATGTCAGATGAAAAGACTGAGGATATAAGGACATTTTATTTATAAAGATGTATATTTTGGTCATTAAACATACAGAAGATAAATGAAGTCAGGTGTCGGATCTCCTTGAAATCTACCTATAGTGGTGTAAAAGGAGATACATGAAAGCAAGGAATTCAGGTAGGGAATATGATAATAAACACAGAGATCATAATCTACTTTAGTATAACCCAGAAGTAAAGTAGCTGAGATGTTTGATCATGACTAAGCTTTTTATTGAGGTGAAATTCATACAACATACAATTAACTTTTTAAAAGTGTACAGTTCAGTGTCATTCAATGCATTCACAGTATTGTGAAATTACCATCTCTTTCTAGTTTCAAAAAACTTTTTTATCACATGAGAACATCCCTACCACATAGTCAATAAATAATCACTCTCTATTTCTCCCTATCCCCATCCTCTGGTACCACTAATTGCTTTCTGTCTTTATGGATTTGTTGTTTTGATAGTTCACATAAAAAGAATCATACCCATGACCTTTTATTTCTTGCTGTTTTCACTCAGCATGTTTCAAGTTTCATCCAAATTGTAGCATATATCATTATTACATTCATTTTTACTATGCAGTATTACATTATATATTTATTATATATACATATACATACATACATATATATACACACATACATACACACACACACATAGACATACACACCACTTGGTTTATCCATTCATCTGTTGACAGGCATTAGGGTTGTTTCCATCTTTTGTCTATTGTAAATAATGCTGCTCTGAACACTCAGGAACAAGTATTTGAGTACCTGTTTTTAATTCTTTGGGGTATATACCTAGGAGTGGAATTGTTGGGTCTTATTTTAATTCTGTTTAACTGTTTGAGGAAACACAAAAACATTTTCCAAAGTGGCTGCACCATTTTACATTCACATTGGGAATGTATGAAGTTTCCTGTTTCTCCACATCATCACGAACACCTGTTATTTTTCTGGATTCTTTCCTTTTTTTTTTTTTTAAACTATAGCCATCCTAGCGGGTGTGAAGTGGTTTATCATTGTGGTTTTGATTCAAATTTCTTTAATGGCCAATTATATTGAACACCTTTTCATATGCTTGTTAGCTATTTGTGTATCTTCTTTAGAGAAATGTCTATTCAAGTCATTCGCCTATTATTTAATTGGATTACTTGCCTTTTTGTTCAGTTTGCATTCTTTATATATTCTGGGCACTAAACCCTTATCAGATAAATGATTTACAAATATTTTCTTTCTTTCTGTATGTTGTCTTTTCACTTTCTTGATGTCTATCAATGGACCTAAGTTTTTACTTTTAAGAAGCCCAATTTATCTATTTTTCCTTTTGCTGCTTGTGCTTCAGTGTCAAATATCAGAATCCATTGCTAAATCCAAGGTCATGAGGATTAATCCCTGTGGTTTTTTTTTTTTTTTTGATAGTTTTATAGTTTTGGCTCTTACATTTAAGTCTTTGATCCATTTTGAATTAATTTTGTATATGGTATGAAGTTGGGGTCCAGATTCATTATTTTGGATGTTGTTATCCAGCTCTACTGGTGTAATTTGTTGAAAAGACTATTCTTTCACTACTGGGTGGTCTTGACAGCCTTGTCAAAATTGTTTGGCTATATATGTATCGTTTATTTCTAGACTCTCAATTCTATTCCATTGGCCTCTAAGTCTATCCCTGTGACAGTACTACACTGTACTGATGATGCTTTATTTACTTTTGGCACATGAGTACCTCCCTAAAGCAAGAGCACTTTTCCCTCCTTCTTACTATCAAATGACAGAAAAGGGGCATAACAGAGTATCCAATTTTTCTTAACTCTGATACCTGCCAAATATCTGTGACAAGAGATAGGAAAGGATGGGTGATCACATCTGTGAAATGAAATTGAGGTATGATGGTATAATAAAAAGAAAGTAGACTTGAAGCACCTGGGTTCCTCAGTCAGTTAAGTGTCAGATTCTTGATTTTGGCTCAGATCATGATCTCAGGGTCATGAGATTAAGCCCTGAGTTGGGCTCTGGGCTGAGCATGGAGCCTGCTTAAGATTCTCTCCTTCTCACTTTGCCCCTCCCCCACTTGCACTCACATGCACACATACACACACTCTCTCTCTCTAAAAAAAAAAAAAAAAACTAGACTCTATAGTCTGACATACTTAGGCTGAAGTCCCAGCTATAAGTTATAATATCTTGGGAATGTAATTTTAATCTCTTTGAACCATAGTCTATATTTCTGGTAAATATGGATAGAAATGCCTACTCTGTGATATTTTTGCAATAAGTAGGCATAGTATATGTAAATTTTCCCTAGTTCAGTGCCAGATACAAAATAGTTATAGAAAAAAGAGCTATTAATAGTAGTTTATTGTTTTTAAAAACAGAACTTCATATGGAAAATGATCCTAAACCTTGAAAAATGGTCTCCTGCAGTCCTTGAAAAAGCAACCTATCTTAGCTATTTCAAAAATTGCTTTCTAGGAAAGTGGCTTCTTACTTACTAACCATTACATTTGGCTTTGAGTGTCAGGAGTTAGCTTCTTCTTATTCAGATGCCAGCAGGTGTGTATATGTATAGATCTCTGTGAGTACACATCCACTCTGTTTGCTTTTATTTTACATGCTGAGTCTGTAATCCTTGGTTCAGGCACTGCCTTTATTAATACGCTGTGTAAATGTGCCTCAGGTCTGTAAAAGAGTATGCTGCATATAAAAAAAAATGAAGAGAATTAATGTCTTCACTGGCAATTGAGTGTGGGGGGCAGTCTTCTGACTATCATCCCCAAACTATCAAATTCTCAGATTTATAATCAAGTCACTTTTTAAAATGTAACTGGGTTATAGGAAAAAGAACTTAGAGCCAATTTTGTTTCTTTGAAAAAATTATTTGTTTTCTATTGCTCCTCTGGTACCACAAACTTTGTTACTAGGATATGGTGTTGTCAGAGAGCTAGAGATTTACACATTGTGAGACCAGGGCTCAAGTCCATATGCCACTACTCATTGACTATATAATCTTCTAGAGTCACTTTACCTCTTTAGACCTCATTTTCTCATTTGTAAAAGAGAAAAAATAATTAGCTCATAGGGCTGATTATAAGAATCAAATGAATCATTGAAATCAATGATTTTTCAGCCATAAAGCATATACATGTGAGCTCTCATTATTAACATTTAGTGACATTTATGAAAGTGTCGAGTCTTAAATTAGGAAGGCACCTAACCAGCCACTTTGCCAATTACCCACCACTGTATTTGCCTTGCTAGCAGGGATTGTAAACTACTTTGTTTAGTAGTAATTCTTATTCCTTGCACTGGATGCTTGAACATGGTACCATTGTAGTGTGAAGTGGCATATCCAATTAAAAATATGAGCCATTGAAAACATGCCACACACTCTTCTCACTGGTCTGTAAAATGACTGTTTGTTTTTTTTTTTTTAACTTGTAGAGGTAGTTAAAAAGCCTTTGGTAAATCCAGGAAATATCTGCTTCCTTGAGCTCTGCTTTTTCAATAGTCCAGGCTCTCTATGAGTGTACAGAGAATGCTGATTGATTCTAATGGTAACTTGGCCAATTTCCCATTCCCTGTGTTTTCATTCTCATGCTTAGCAGAGACAGACTTCTGCAGTTTGAACACAGGGAATATAGAGGCAGGGCACTTCAAAAAAGAACATTAAATACTGTAATGATAACTACTAACAGCTCATTAAGCTAGTTACTCTGTAACAATGGTTTGAATTTAGATATTTTGTACAAATGTCTAATTTATAAAATATTTGAGGTCAAGCGAAAGATGTTTGTAAATTTATTTATTTAATTCTCCCGTCTAAGAAGTGTTACCATCTTCAATGTTGTAGTAGGGTATTTGTGTACTTTTCCAAAATACAATTAAGGACTATATCAGGAAGTGAGCAGTTTCATGATTACCATTGGTAGAGGAAAACAAATCATATTTGTTTTTCCAAGTCTTTGATGATAAGCAATGTAAATATGAAGTAACAGCATCACATAACAGGAATGAATACAGTTTGATGATGCCCTTCTGTGTTGGAGAGCTGTGTGTTTGCATATATAGCACTCATTCTCCAATTTCTTTGGGGAATCATTCCTCTTTTGATTTGGAGGTGTTGGCTTCTTTACTTATTTTAACAATAATTTATTTAATTTTTTTTTATTTTGAGATAATGATAGATTTACATGCATTCTAAGAATAATGCAGAGAGATCCCATAACTACTTTAACCAGTTTTTCCCAGTGATAACATTTTGCTAAATTATGATGCAATATTACAACATGGATCTTGCCACTGATGTAGTCAAGATACAGAAGCTTTCGGTCCCTACGAGGATTCCCTTATGTTGCCCTTTCCTAGTTACATCCATGTCCTTCCTGTCCCCATTCCCTCTTTAACTCATGGCAACCACTAATCTGCTCGCCACATCTATAATTTTGTCATTTTAAAAACTATATAAATCAGCTCATACAGTATATAACCTTTTGAGATTGGCCTTTTTCACACAGCATTATTCTCTGGAGATTCATCCAGATTGTTGTGTGTATCAATAGTTTGTTCCTTTTTATTTCTGGATAGTATTCCACGACATGGATATGCCCCAGTTTGTTTAACCATTTACCGACAGAAGGACATTTGGGTTGTTTTCAGTTTGGGGCTATTACAAGTAAAGCTTTTACAAATGTTTGTGTACAGGTTTTTGGTGAACATAAGTTTTTGTTTCTTTGGGATATAAGCCTAGGGATGTAATTTCTGGTTAATACTGTTACATGCTTAGTATATTGCATAGAATTCTCCAATGAAACCATTTGGGCCTGGTCACTTCTTTTGTTGGAATTTTTAAATTACAAACATTTTCTATTAATAACTATAGGACTATTTGAATAATCTATTTCATATTGGATGAATTGTGGTAGTCTGTGTTTTTTGAGGAATTAACCTGTTCGTTTCATCTAAGTTATAAAACTTATGGTTGATTGCAGTATTCTCTATTATTTTTTATAATATCTATAGGATCATTAGTGATCTTCCCTGTTTCATTCCTAATATTGGTAATTTATGTCTTCCTTTTTCTTTACTTTGTCAGTCTTCCAAGAGGTTTGCCAATTTTATTGACCTTTTCAAAGAACCAGTTTTTTGTTTCATTGATTTTATTGATTTCCTCTTTTTATTATTTTTTTCCTTTTTGGTTGCTTTGGATTTATTTTGCTGTTTTCCTAAGTTCTTGAGATGGGAGCTTAGATTATTGATTTGCTACCTTTTCTTTTTTTCTAAAATAAACATTTAGTGCTATAAATTTTCCACTCCAAAATAGCATTTATAACATTGCATCATAATTAAGTGTGTCTTTAGTTGTGTCTCACAAATTTGTTATGATATACTTCATGTTAATTCATTTAAATTCATGGATTATTTAGAATTATCTGGTGTTTGGAAATTTTCTGTATCTTTTTGTTATTGATTTCTCATTTCATTTCACTGTGGTCAGAGAACACATTCTGTAGGATTTCAGTTCTTTTAAATTTGCTGAGGTTTTGTTTTATGATCTGGAATATAGCCTGTCATAGTATATGTTTTCTTGGTGCTTGAAAAGAATGTATAGTCTGCTGTTTTTAATGGAATATTTTATAAATATCAATTATATCAAGTGATGGGAGTGACAACTTCTAAACTTTTTGTCAGAGAGGAAATTGACTAGAGTTTTAAATTCTTATTTTTTTTTCCATTTTAGATTTATCTTAAGGTGTACCTATTCAGGAATATTAACTGTAAGCCTGGGATGTTTACTGAGTTTCTTCACCCCCGTAGAATCCGAACTCCAGTGTTTGTCTTTTCAGTTGACTTCTGAAAGTTTACCTTAATTTCTCATCCTCTTAGCTTCTACTTGTGAATTGGCAAATGAGATAAATGGTGTCAAGTATAGGTCTTACCACTTTGCCCTTTTCTTCTCTATGAGATCTTTGCCCCTGAAGTCTCTTGGGAACTTTCTAGTGTGATTTGTGTGAAAATGTTTATATTTTTAATCAAATTTTCTCCAGTTTTCCTAGTATTATTAGTGATGGGATTGGTTTGATATAGGATGATTTGCCATAGCCAGAACTGGAAACGTCAACAATTTTTTACTGAGTACCTATTATCTGCCAGGTACTATTTAGAATCTTTATTCTAGATTCTCTCCCCTAATGGAGTTTACATTCAAGTGGGTCAGTCAGTGCAAGGGGGGCATATCATTAAAGCCCAGTCAGTGAGAATAGTGTCTCCTTGGTAAGTGGTTGTTCCAGTGATAGGCTTTATGAAAACAGCCAAGCCAGTTACATCTGATGAGGCTCAATTAGAGAGTGTTTGAAGGGACTATTGTTAAAAATAAACGTTATTTCTTTTGGACTTGGAGTTAAGAGAATATAAGCCTGAAGATGCTGGGATGCAAGAGAAGAGAGAGACTTTGTTGTTGTTGTTGTTGTTTGTTAATGTTTTGTTTTGTTTTCTTCCCAATAGGCAAAGGCATGAAATCAACATAAAGAAATGTAGGGCCAAGAGATGAAGAGAGTCACGACATTGATTAATTGTTTAAATTTCTAGCACTATTTCTGGATGTATCAACTATGTGAATTATACTGGTTTTTGCTTAAGCTCATCTGATAGGAGTTTTTGTCACTTAAAACCTCATTAATGCCCATTTTTAACTAGCAAATTCAATAGATACTTTTTGGTATTGATTTTGCTGGTCTCTTTGCATTTGACTTTGTATGACTTTTTTTAAATATATATTTCTTTTCCTTTGGCTTCTATTATACCACTATTTATTGGTATTTCTTCTTAGGTTCACACTAGTTTTCCTTGGACTCCTCAGTTTTTTTTCTCACCTTCTCTCTTAACTCTCGTGTCCTTCATGATAATATCCTTGGTCCTTGGTTCTCTGGTATCTAAATGAATGTCTTTGCATGTCTTAACTAAATGAATATCAACTAGAATTTATCCAGAAATCTGAGTTGTTTTTGACTCATTGATTCTACCTCATAAACATTTTTTATTTCCATCCCTTGATTATAGTTAACTACTAATTCAGGCCTTCACCAGTTCTCACTAGTACAAATTAATAGTGACCTTCTAACTTAACTGTCTCCTCTCATCATTTTCTAAATAGTTATCAGAGTAGTAGAGCTTCATGGCAACACTGACCATGTCATTTCCTTATATTAGACATAAGATAAAATCAGTAGTGCCAGGATATGGTGCTAGCTGACTTCTCTGTCCTCGGCATTTGTTAATCTTCCTTTTCATTATTTGCTCTTGTCGGAAAGAAAAGCTTAGACTCCCATGATAAAGTTATGCTTTCTTATATTTTGGTTCCTATGTACCTGCTCTTCCCCATAAAATGTATTTTTCTGTGTGTCAGTCTGCTGAACACATGGTTGTACTTCAAATCACAGCTCAAACTATTATCTCCTCTTTGAAACATTCCCCAAATTCAGGTAGTTCACTCCATTTATATTGTAGACCTTCTATTAGTACATTACAGCATTTATCATATTAAAATTGACTGTAGCTCTGTCTCTTTCCAAAAGAGAAAATTTAATTCATCTAAGGAGAAATTTCAATTCATCTTTGAATTTTCAGAATCTTGAACAGTATCTAACAGACAGTAGGCACTCAAAAATCTAAGTGAATACATTAGATAATTGGACAAACATTATGTTTATATAGTTAAGTAGGCTGTGATATAATTTCACTTACTTTTTTCACTATAACTTTACTTGTGGACCATTTTACATTTGTCATTTTTTAATCCTGGGAATATCTTCAAGAACATTAAGGAAATGTAAAACTATATGCATTATATCCATCTACTTAATATCATATAAAACTAATTACAATCCCAATCAATGAAAGGGATTTATTACACTCACTTTGTTTTTTTTTGTTTTGTTCTGTTTTTACAGGTGGGTAAATTAAATTGGAGAGAATTAAGAAACTTGTGTAGGGATATGGGACTAGTAAATTTTGGAGTTGAGACAAGAACTTAGGGTTTTATATCTCTGAAGTATTTACTTTTTCACTACAACACAATTCGTTCTTTAGGACCAAGGGTACAAGCATACATTATGCTTATTCTTCTAAAATGTTTGAACATTTTAAATGTCACGATAAGCATGATGATGAACATGAGGTTTTATCATATGACTGATTTTCACCACCTTTGTCAAATGCCAAAAAAAATCATTACACATTCCCTTACCTGCTTAAAATCTTTCCTCAAGTATCTTACTCAGGCAACCTTGTTCAATCCCTTTATAAACTTAAGTACTACCCAGCTTTCCAACCCTTTTACCATGCTGTCCTTCCCCCCCCAGCATTTAATCATCTTTAAACTTAATATAGAATCAATTTACTGCTTATATTGTTATTTTCTGCTTCCTATCTACTTGGATTTAAATTCCAGAAGAGAAAAAATATTGTCTATTTTGTATACTAAAGAAATAACATAGAATCAATAAGAAAGTTTAGTAAATATTAGGTGATGATTTAGAAATAAGAGCAGGAGATGGAGCTAGACATGTATAATGTGAATTGAGAATGAATGAGTAAATGAATGAATAAAAAGACACAATGCCAACAGTAAATACAATTTGACAGGATGTTTCTGCAACTTTTCTTTAAAAACCTCAGTTAATGGAGCTTTTGAGAAGTTTGAATATTCAGAACTGATTGACAGTAATTCTTGCCAAGTAGAAATAGGTTCATACAAATTTAGAATTTTTGTGAACAAACAAAATTTTTACCTTATCCCTTAACCACGATTACCAATTGAGGAAAGAAAAAGAGCCAAAACAAAATTCCCAATTGAATTACATGGTGGTGGATTGTGAGATTGGCAGTAGTTTTTTATGTAGGCTTGATCATTTCCTTCCCAATAAATGAGAGAAAATAAGGAAGGTAGGGCCACAGCTCAATTTTTCTTTCTATTGCAGTGACATAGGGAAATTAAGGGTGATGGTATTTGAATTGTTTGAATTAAATAGGGTTCAGGTGAGGACTCAAAGTGGCTAGCCTAAAGATAATTGGCAGTCAAAGAGCAAGAAAATTAACAGAGAGAGAAGACAAAATTGATTATATTCTCATCAGGGATTTTGTTTTGTTTGTTGTTTGCAGTTTATTTGGGAGAAACAGAAAAAAATGTTTATGAATAGAGGTAAATCACAAAGCTTTTCTAGAAGTTTAATCTATCTGGAATTGATATTTCTGTATGGTGTGAGGTAGGGTCTAATTTCATTTCTTCCTCATGTGAATTTCTTCCTCATGTGATTAGCCCATATGTTTTCTATGTACTTAATATACACTTACACATGTGTATGTATATATACATACATATATATATTCTGTTTTTAATATATACATGTATATTTGTGTGTATATGTGTATCCCTTAAATTTATGTTACATTGGTCAATTTATCTATCCCTGTGCCTATACCACACTGCATATATTATAAGTTTCACTTTTTTTGGAGGTTTTGAAAATACACATATTGAATTTTATTGAATGGTTTTTCTTCAATTGAGATAACCATCTGATTTTTCTCCTGATGTGATGAATTGTTAGCTTATTTTTTAAATGATAAACTAATGCATTCCTAATATAAGCCCTACTTATTAGATATTATATTTTTTATTCATTACTGAATTCCATTTGCTAATATTCAGTTTAGCATATTTGCATCTATTTTTTAGGGTGAGTAATACTTCTCTTACACTGTCTTTTTAAGTTTTGGTGTTAAATTTAGTATAGGGTGTTTGCATCTATGTCCATAAGTAAGGTTCACCTTTATTTATTTTTAAAAGATTTTATTTATTGGGTTGCCTGGGTGGCTCAGTCAGCTGGGCGTCTGCCTTCCACGTGGGTCATGGTCCCTGGGGTCCTAGGATCAGGCTCCCTGCCTCTGCATAGTTTGTCTCTAATTTCTTCCCCTTCAGTTTTCCCTCCCTTCCCCTGTGGTCCTCTGTGCTATTCCTTTTGTTCCACACACAAGTGAAACCATATGATAATTGTCTTTCTCTGCTTGACTTATTTCACTTAGCATAATCCCCTCCAGGTCCATCCATGTCGATGCAAATGGTAGGTATTCATCCTTTCTGATGGCTGAATAATATTCCGTTGTATATATGTACCACATCTTCTTTATCCATTCATCTGTTGAAGGACATCTCAGCTCCTTCCACAGTTTGGCTATTGTAGACATTGTTGTATGAATGTTGGGGTGCATATGCCCCTTTGTTTCATTACATCTGTATCTTTGGGGTAAATATACAGTAGTGCAATTGATGGGTTGAAAGGTAGATCTATTTTTAAAGTCTTGAGGAATCTCCATTCCGTTTTCCAGACTGGCTGTATCAGCTTGCATTCTCACCAACAGTGTAAGAGGGTTCTCCTTTCTCTGCATCCTCGCTAACATTTGTTGTTTCCTGTCTTGTTAATTTTTGCCATTCTAACTGCTGTAAGGTGGTATCTCGTTGTGGTTTTGATTTATATTTCCCTGATGCCGAGTGATGTTGATATTTTTTCATGTGTCTGTTAGCCATTTGTATGTCTCCTTTGGAGAAATGTCTGTTCATGTCTTCTGCCCATTTCTTGACTGGATTATTTGTTTTTTGGGTGTTGAGTTTGAGAAGTTCTTTATAGATCTGGATACCAGCCCTTTATCTGTAATGTCATTTGCAAATATCTTCTCCCATTCCGTGGGTTGCCTCTTAGTTTTGTTGACTGTTTCCTTTGCTGTGCAGAAGCTTTTTATCTTGATGAAGTCTCAAAAGTTCATTTTTGCTTTTGTTTCCCTTGCCTTTGAGGACATGCTATGAAGAAGTTGCTGTGGCTGATGCAGAAGAGCTTACTGCCTGTGCTCTCCTCTAGGATTTTGATGGATTCCTGTCTCACATTGAGGTCTTTCATCTATTTTGTGTATGGTGTAAGAGAATGGTTGAGTTTCAGTCTTCTGTATATAGCTGTCTAATTTTCCCAGCACCATTTATTGAAGAGACTGTCTTTTTTCTATTGCATATTTTTTCCTGATTTGTTGAAGGTTAGTTGACCATAGAGTTGAGGGTCCACTTCTGGATTCTCTCTTCTGTTCCATTGATCTTTTATGTGTCTCTCTTCTGTTCCATTGATCTTTTATGTGTCCATTTTTGTGCCAGTACCATGCTGTCTTGGTGATCACAGCTTTCTATTATAGCATGAAATTAGGCAACATGATGCCAACAGCTTTGTTTTTCTTTTTCAACATTTCCTTGGAGATTTGGGGTCTTTTCTGGTTCCATACAAATTTTAGGATTTTTGTTCCAGCTCTTTGAAAAATGCCAATGGTATTTTAATATGGATGGTGTTGAAAGTGTAGATTGCTCTGGGCAGCATAAACACTTTAACAATGTTTATTCTTCCAATCCATGGCCATGGAATGTTTTTCCATTTCTTTGTGTCTTCCTCAATTTCTTTCATGAGTGTTCTGTAGTTCCTAGAGTATAGAACCTTTACCTCTTTGGTTAGTTTTATTCCTAGGTATCTTATGGTTTTTGGTACTACTGTAAATGGAATCAATTCCCTAATTTCTCTTTCTACAGTTACATTGTTAGTGGATAGAAAAGCAACTGATTTTTGTGCATTGATTTTGTATCCTGCCACACTACTGAATTGCTGTATGAGTTCTAGTAATTTCGAAGTAGAGTCTTTTTGGTTTTCCACATAAAGTATCATGCCATCTGTGAAGAGAGAGAATTTGACTTCTTCTTTGCCAACTTGAATACATTTTATTTCTTTTTATTGTCTGATTGCTGAGGCTAGGACTTCTACTACTATGTTGAACAATAGTGGTGGGAGTGGGGATCCCTGTCATGTTCCTGATCTTAAGGGAAAAGCTCTCAGCTTTTCCCCATTGAAAATGATAATTGCCGTGGGCTTTTCATAGATGGTTTCTATGAAATTGAGGAATGTTCCCTCTATTCCTACACTCTGAAGAATTTTAATCAGGAAAGGATGCTGTATTTTGTCAAACGCTTTTTCTGCATCAATTGAGAGGATCATATGGTTCTTGTCTTTTCTTTTATTAATGTGTTCTATCACATTGATTGATTTGCAAATGTTGAACCATCCTTGCATCGCATGAATAAATCCCACCTGGTTGTGATGGATAATCCTTTTATTTTATTTTATTTTATTTTATTTATTTTATTTTATTTTATTATTTTATTTTTTTTTAATTTTTTATTGTTATGTTAATCACCATATATTACATCATTAGTTTTTTGGTGCAGTGTTCCATGATTCATTGTTTGTTCATAACACCCAGTGCTCCATGCAGAACGTGCCCTCCTCAATACCCATCACCAGGCTAACCCATCCCCTACCCCCTCCCCTCTAGAACCCTCAGTTTGTTTTTCAGAGTCGTGATGGATAATCCTTTTACTGTACTGTTGGATCCTATTGACTAAGATCTTGTTGAGTATTTTGGCATCCATGTTCATCAGAGATATTGGTCTGTAATTCTCTGTTTGATGGGGTCTTTGCCTGGTTTTGGGATCAAGGTAATGCTGGCCTCATAGACCGAGTTTGGAAGTTTTCCTTCTGTTTCTATTTTTTGAAATACATTCAGGAGAATAGGTATAATTTCTTCTTTAAATGTTTGGTAAAATTCCCCTGGGAATCCATCAGGCCCTGGACTCTTGTTTTTTGGGATGTTTTTGGATACTGTTTCAATTTTGTTACTGGTTATTGGTCTATTCAGATTGTCAATTTCTTCCTGTTTCAGTCTTGGGAGTTTATAAGTTTCCCAGAAGGCATCTATTTCTTCCAGGTTGCTTAATTTATTGGCATTTAGTTGCTGATAATAATTTCTAATCATTGTTTCTATTACCTTGGTGTTAGTTGTGATCTCTCCCCTTTCATTCATAATTTTATTAATTTGAGTCCTTTCTCTTTTCTTTTGGATAAGTCTGGCCAGAGGCTTATCAATCTTATTAATTCTTTCAAAGAACCAGCTTCTACCTTCATTGATCTGCTCTACTGTTTTTCTGGTTTCTATTTCATTGATCTCTGTTCTTTATTATTTCTCTTCTCCTGCTTGGTTTAGATTTTATTTGCTGTTCTTTCTCCAGCTCCTTTAGGTGTAAGATTAGCTTCTGCCTTTGGGATTTTTCTACTTTTTTGAGTGAGGCTTGGATGGGTATGTATTTCCTCCTTAAGACTGCCTTTGCAGTATCCCATAGGTTTTAGACTGATGTGTTTTCACTCTCATTGGTTTCCATGAATTGTTTAAATTCTTCTTTAATTTCGTGGTTGACCCAAACATTTTTTAGCAGGATGGTCTTTAACTTCCAAGTGTTTGAATTCCTTCCAAATTTTTTTCTTATGATTAAGTTCCAGTTTCAAAGCATTGTGGTCTGAGAATACACAGGGAATAATCTCAGTCTTTGGTATTGGTGAGACCTGATTTGTGGCCCAGTATGTGTCTATTCTGGAGAAAGTTCCATGTGCATTTGAGAAGAATGAGTATTCTGTTCTTTTAGGTGGAATGTTCTGTATATATCTGTGAAGTCCATCTGGTCCAGTGTGTCCTTCAAAGGTCTTGTTTCTTTGTTGATCTTTTGCTTAGATGATCTGTCCATTACAGTAAGGGGGGTGTTGAAGTTGCCTACTATTATTGTATTCTTGTTGATGTGTTTGATTTTGTTATTAATCGGCTTATATAGTTGGCTGCTCCCATGTTAGGGGCATAGATATTTATAATTCTTAGATCTTCTTGTTGGATAGACCCTTTAAGTATGCTTTAGTGTCCTTCCTCATCTCTTATTATAGTCTTTGGTTTAAAACTTAATTTGTCTGATATAAGGATTACCACCCCAGCTTTCTTTTGGTGTCCATTAGCATGGTAAATTGTTTTCTACCCCCTCACTTTCAATCTGGAGGTGTTTTGGGGTCTAAAATGAGTCTCTTACAGACAGCATATTGATGCTTCTTGTTTTTTTATCCAATCTGATACTGTGTGTCTTTTGATTGGGGCATTTAGCCCATTTACATTCAGGGTAACTAATGAAATATATGAATTTAGTGCCATTGTATTGCCTGTAAGGTGACTGTTACTGTATATTGTCTCTGTTCCTTTCTGGTCTATGTTACTTTTAGGCTCTCTCTTTGCTTAGAGGACCCCTTTCAATATTTCTTGTAGGGCTGGTATCGTGTTTGCAATTTCTTTAGTTTTTGTTTGTCTTGGAAGCTTTTTATCTCTCCTTCTATTTTCAGTGACAGCCTAGCTGGATATAGTATTCTTGGCTGCATATTTTTTTCATTTAGTGCCCTGAATATATCATGTCAGTCCTTTCTGGCCTGCCAGGTCTCTGTGGATAGGTCTGCTGCCAGTCTAAAGTTTCTACCATTGTAGGTTACAGACCTCTTGTCCTGAGCTACTTTCAGGATTTTCTTTTTGTCTCTGAGACTTGTAAGTTTTACTATTAGGTGTTGGGGTGTTGACCTATTTTTATTGATTTTGAGGGGGGTTCTCTGTGCCTCCTGGATTAGATGCCTGTTTCCTTCCCCAAATTAGGGAAGTTCTTTGCTATAATTTGTTCCAATATACCTTCTGCCCTCTCTCTCTTTCTTCTTCCCCTGGGATCCCAATTATTGTAATCTTGTTTCATCTTATGTTATCATTTATCTCTCAGATTCTGCTCTCGTGATGCAGTAGTTGTTTATCTCTCTTTTTCTCAGCTTCATTATTCTCCATCATTGGTCTTCTATATCACTGATTCTCTCTTCTGCCTCATTTATCCTAGCAGTTAGAGCCTCCGTTTTTGATTGCAGCTCATTAATAGCCTTTTTGATTTCGACTTGGTTAGATTTTAGTTCTTTTATTTCTCCAGAAAGGGATTCTCTAGTATCTTCCATTCTTTTTCAAGACCAGCTAGTATCTTTATAATCGTCATTCTGAACTCTAGTTCTGACACCTTACTAATGTCTGTATTGATTAGGTCCCTGGCAGTCAGTACTTCCTCTTGTTCTTTGTTTTTGAGGTGAGGTTTTCTGTCTTGTCATTTTGTCCAGAGAAGAATATATGAATAAGAGAACAAAATGCTAAAAGGATAACAATGACCCCAGAAAAATATACACTAAACAAATCAGAAGAGACCTGAAACCGGGGAGGGAAAGAAAAAAAAAAAAAAAGAATATGATCAGGCTGGTGAATAGAACAGAGCCAACACTTGATTTTGGGTGTATTTTGGTTTGTTAGAAGAAACTGCCTCTGCAAATTTTAAAAAAAAACTTATATATACAAAAATAAGAGTAAATATGATGAAAGGATGGAATATGACTCTAAAGATGAAAATTAAAAAAGATTTTAAAAAAGGAATTGATAAGATATTGGTTGGAAAAAAGAAAGAAAAAAAAAAGGAGAGAATGTGGTCAGGTGGGAGAGTAGAACAAAGCCATACAGTAGATTTAGGGTATATTTTGGTCTGTTAGAAGAAACTGTATCCCAAAATTTTAAAGAAAGACAAACTTGTACATATACAAAAAATAAAGTTAACTACAATGAAGTGATAGAAGATGACTGTAAAAATGCAAATTAAAAAATATTTTAAAAAAGGAATTGATAAGATGGTTGAAAAAGGAAAGAAGAAAGATTAAAAAAATAAATAGAAAAAGAAAAAAATAAAGAAAACTTAAAAAATTAACTTTGAAAGACTTAAGAATCATGGGAAAAAAGCCATGATTTCTATGTGCTGTATTCCCCTAGCACTGGAAATTTGCAGTTCTCTTTGATGAGTAAACTTGGTCTTGGCTGGCTGTTCTTGCTGATCTTCTGGGGGAGGGGCCTGTTGCAGAGATTCTCAGATGTCTTCCCAAGGCAAAATTGCATGAGCCTTGTCAGGGACCAGGCTAGGTAATCTGCTCGGGTTTGCTCTTGGCAACTTTTGTTCCCTGAAAGCTTTCTGTACAGCTTTGGAGGATGAGAATGAAAATGGTGGTCTCCCAATCTTTGGCTGTGGAGGAGCCGAGAGCTCTGGGCCCCACTCCTCAGTGAGCCCCCAGAGAAAAGCAATCAATCACTCCTGTCTCCCTGGTCTCCGGCCACACTCCGTGCTCACCTGGCCTGTGACCGAGCATTTCTATCTCTGGCACCCGACCCCGTGTGGAGTCTCCAAACCCAGCAGATCCCTGCAGTGTGCTCCCACACTGCTTCTCCCAGGGGAGGAAGGGGAGTCTCCCTGGATCTGCCACTTGGTGGGCCCTGCTGGAAGAGTAGTGGCCTGACTGTGCCGTGCATCACAGTTTATGGCATCCCCGAGCTGAGAGCCCACTTCTCTGCTCTGTCTTTGCAGCTGGCTTCCCCGCTCTGATACCTGGGAGCTCTGCCACACCCAGGCACCCCTGGTCTTTCTGTGACCCCAAGGGTCCTGAGAATACACTGTCCCAGTGAGGGTTCTACCTCCCGCTTAACCACTGGAGCGACGTCCCTCAGCAGAGCGGACTCTTAAAAGTGCCGATTTTGGGCTCTGCTGCTCTATCACTTGTCAGTAGCTGGCTGATGGAGGCTCCCTCCCCCCGCAGTCTATCTTCCCAAATATTGCTTCGGATTCACTTCTTCGCATGTCCTACCTTCCAGAAAGTGGTCACTTTTCTGTTCATAGAATTGCTGCTATTCTTTTCTTTGATCTCCTGTTGAGTTTGTAGGTTTTCAGAATAGTCTGATACTTTTCTAGCTGAATTCCTGGGACCAGACGAAATTTAGGTCTCCTACTCCTCTGCCATCTTGCTCCTCCTCTCTGATTAGATCTCATTTCTGCCTTAGAGATTCTATATTGTTGCTAATATTTTTCTCAAGCCTAGATATAGACTTCATAATTGCTACTCTGAAGTTTATCTCTGACATCTTGCTTATATCCATATCCATTAGGTCTGTGTCAGAGGCCATAGTCTCTGGTTCTTTTCTTTGTTGGGGTTTTCTCCTCTTAGTCATTCTGTTGAGGGGTGGTTGAAGGAATGTACAGAGTCCAATGTATTAACCACAACCCAAGCAAGATGCACCTGTTTTATGGGGACCTTAGGGTTGTTTTCCTCTTGTTCTTCCAGCCTGTGTTCTGGGGGAGGTACCTACTGCTCTGTTACTCATGCAACCCTACTTGGGCAGAGTTGCCCTGCCCCCTGTCAGGGGAGTGGGCTCATTGGAGACCAGTTTTTGAGCTTTTGTCCTTTGGTGGCATTCTTTGTCTCTTCTGAGAGTCAGAGCAGAAATGGCCACACCCAAACCTCTGACCCGGAGAAGTGAAATCTGTAGTCTGCTCTTCACTGAGCCCTCCAGGATATATGGTCTCCGTTTCTGTCTGCATTGCTAAAAACTGCAGCCTCCTCACAGCAACTCTCCCAGAGGTCGATTCCAGGGCCGGGGTGTGTCTCTACCCTTTGTGCTTCTAAAACTGTGAGCGGCTCCCAGTTCTTGTGCATGCACCCACAGCTCCTGGACCCTGTCTAGGGGCTCGACTAAAGTCCTTTCCCTGCCACTACCAGTCTCCAAGTCTGTGCCAGGTCTCCAGCACAAGAGGCTTTTGTGCTCTGGTGTTATATCACCTTCCTGGGGCTAGCTTATAATGGCTCCCTCTCCTTTCTGTTTATCTTCCAATATATGCCCACAGAATCATGACTCCACCCTTCATACCTCGTGACCGTCAGAGATTTTCTGCTTGTAGAGATCCAGATATATATTCTTATATCTCAGGCTGATTTCATGGGTGTTCAGAATGATTTGGTAGATATCCAGCTAAATTCAGGGAACTGGTTGAAATAGGGTCCCCTACTCCTCCACCATCTTGCCTCCCTCTTATAAATACTCTTTCACAAAAACTATTTTAAGTAGTCATCTTACCTCCCTAGATTCCAGGTTTCTTGTTTTTGCCCCCCAGTTATTCCTTATGTTTTTTTGTTTTTTTTTTTTTTATGGATAAGTTTAAGATGAGTTAAAAAGACTTTTTATTTTTCATTATAAATTGATTCAAATAAGATGGTCTGTCCAGGTCCCTAGTATACCATAGTCCTAAAAATGGAAATCCAATATGTTTTCTTTTCAATCATTTTATAAGCCTCTGTTTGCCACTTCTTATGTGCCAGTCATTATGGAAATAGCTTTAAATACAGAGTTCAATAAGTTGCAGGCTCTAACTTCAAGTTAATTAGAGTTTGGAGGGGGAAGAATTCACATAAGCACAACATTATAACATATGAAAAACAGTGAGAATTTTACACAGGATATTACGATGTTAGAGAGCAGATACACCAATCTTGTTTTGTGATAAAGCAGGTGGTATTAGGGAATATATTTTGAAGAAGTTAGTGTTTGAGGAATATAAGCAGGATATAAGCTTCAGGAGGGAAAGTGCCTAATTTGGCGTGGTTAATATTGTATTCTTTATGTCTAGATCAGGTCCTTAATAAGTATTTGTTAAATAGCAAACGTTTGAATAGGATAGAATTAAAATCTGGCTACTTTATTGTCTTTGTCTGAAAGAATCATGACTATTGGTGAATTACACCATGTCTTTATTTTTCCAAATTATCTCTAATCTGTCCTTTCCCATGTTAAACATCATGTGTCTACCTACTTCATGTCTTTCTCAAATATATAAGAATAGAAGAATAATGGAAAGTGGCTCTGGAATTCATAGGGTCTGACATAACAAGTTATCTGTCTAATCCATATTTTTCTTTATTTAATATTTCCACTTATCCTTGGTTTTTTTTGAAAATACAAGGGGAGAGTTTACTCTGACTCTTTAATTTACATTTAAATAGTTATGTCATAATGGAAATAGACCTTGATTTGAATTTTAGCTGTACAACTTCTTAGCTATATAAATTCTCTAAACCTCATTTTCCCTATTTATAAAATAGAGTTAATAAAACTTTGCAGTGTTTTAACTTTTAGAAAAAAATAATTATAATATATAAATAAATATAAATATATGATATATAAATATATAAATAAATGTCAATAATATGCATGAATAAATTCCATATATTAATAATACCAACTTTAAAAAAAAAGATTTATTTATTTATTTGAGAGAGAGAGTGAGCATGCAGTGGAGTGGTAGAGGGAGAGAGAGTCTCAAGCAGACTCTGCGCTGAGTGCAGAGCCCAATGCCAGGGCTGGATCTCAAGACCCTGAGATCACAACCTGAGTTGAAACCAAGAGTCCCACTCTTAACCAACTGCTCCACTCAGGTGCCCCTCAACTTTCCTTTTAATTGAACGCCTAGATTGTTGTTTTTTTTTTTTTCTGGAGTTCCAAAATTATGAGTATTGGAGAACTAGAGAACTGTGGAAATATAAATTCTGATTTTGTACAATTTTGAGGTCGTTTTTTTGGTTGGCTATTCTAACAGTTTTGCTTTTTCTTTTAAGTGCCTTCTTCAGTTTGGAACATATTCTCAAGTTTTGAAATTCACAGAGGCATATTGAAAGGTTAATAAGTCAGCATGGCATGGTGCTATGATTGTTTATGTTCTCATTTCATGTCAGGGTAATTATCCAGATAACTTTTGGCTGGCTTCACATAAAGTTTAATAATCTTTCTTTGTATTGTGTTGGTATTTTTTTCTCAAGATTAGTTAGGTCAAAATTCAAGTACTCACAAAGGAAAAATAAAAAGAAAGAAAACAGGGAAATTTTTTTTCTTTTACCGAACATTATCTTAGGACTACATGTTACAATTTAACTTCAACTGTTGTGACATTTAGAATAGGTGTCTCCAGAAACTTGAGGGAAAAATTACCATATTTAAGATAACAGATATTTACTGGGTGTCTATTTTATGTTAAACATTTTACTACATCTGCAGGACATATAAAAATAAGAGACTTTTTTATTCTTGACATTAGCTTCTAATCTATTTGGTAACTGGACAAATCTGTAATGATATCAAACAAGGTACAAAACTAAGTCTGAAGGCATTCAGATGAGGGAAAATTTGTATCTCCTTATAGATAGAACAGTAAAGGAAGAGATCACAAACCTGTAGGCTCTAGAGTTAAGCTTTAAGGACAAATAGTATTTTGGTAGCTGAGGATATGAGATGCTTTATGAATAGCATTTGTACTAACAGCATTAGATGACAAGAGACATGGAATTCAGGGTATATTTAAAGAACAGTGTGTATCATTGGTTTAGCAAGTTGGGGGATATTGAGAAGCTGAATGAGAGAGCTTCAGCTGGTAGATCAAGAAATTTAGTCTATAATTTAAGCTATATAATAATACTGTATTGCACATTTGAGAGTTGTTAAGAGAGTAGATCCTAAAAGTTCTCATCACAAGAAAAAAATTTGTAACTATGTAGAGTGATGGATGTGAACTAAACTTATTGTGGTGATCATTTCACAATAGATACAAATATTAAATCGTTACAGTGTACACCCAAAACTAATATGTCAATTGTACCTCAATTTAAAAAGGAAGACAAAGAAAAAAAAAACTTAGTTTATATTAAATGCCCATGGGAAAAACTGAAGTATAATGAAATCATCAAAGCTATTCTATAGGAATAATTCTTTAGCATCATGTTCAAAGACCTAGAGAATGTAATAGCATGATGCATTCAGAACTGCAAAGACTTTGACACAATAGGAGTACAGGAGGCATTTGGGGGGAATGCAGAATGCTGAGAGGGGGCAAGAACCTTAGGTTCTAAGGAGCATTAAATTGACCTTAATAGTGAAAAGGAATCAAGGAAAATTTTTACTAGAGGTGTAGCAATAAGTGCTTTCTAGAAATCTGGGAGTAGATGCACTATATCCAATCTCCCTCATCTTGTGCTTCTGCCTAGAGACTATTCTTTCTTCCTTCTTTCTTGTCTTTTGACTCATTTTTCTCAATCTTTTTTGAGAGAGAGGGGAATGGGTAGAGGGGGGACAGAGAGAGAGAGAGAGAGAGAAGGAGAGAGAATCTGAAGGAGGCTCCATGTCCACTGTAGAGCCCACGTTTGGGTGAGCCCAAAGTCTTACAACCCTGAGATCATGACCTGAGCTGAAATCAAGACAGTCAGATGCTTAACCTACTGAACTGCCCAAGTGCCCCTCGATTTCTTTCTTTCTTTCTCTTTTTAATTCCAAGATCTACTGTCAGGCAATCTGTCCTTTCCCATTTCACTGTGCCTAAAACATTTGAAAACCTCACATTTGAGGGCAAGAAGCCACAATAAGGAAATAGCCCCAGCTGGTTCTAACCTTTACAAATGAAATTTCATGGTATAAAGAGAGAATTGAAACTATTTCAGTGGGTGAGGCTGTCATGGGAGAGAATAAAAACAGAAGAGAAAAGTCAAGGAGAGAGACTTTGGGAATGCTTGGGCAGATTGGAAAAGTAGGAGCAGAACCAGGGACAGAGTGTATTGGAATAGAAGAGACAGGAGACTTGCCAAAAGAGTTGTAGTGAACAGAACTGATGGCATAGACACAGTGATAAAGAGGACCACTTAGGTAAAGCAAGAGAATTAAGAGTATATTTAGTAAAGCCAGGAAGTTGCTAGATTGTAACAAGTTAAGCCTGGGAGGAGATTGAGATTGAGGATGGAAAGGATCAAAGATGGATGGATAGAGGAAAGGCAGAAATGAGACGTCATTAAGAATGCAGTGGGAGGATGGGGTCTTGGGTGGCTCAGTCAGTTAAGCATCCAACTCTTGATTTCGACTCAGGTCATGATCTCAGGGTCCTGAGATCAAGCCCTGTGGCTCTGTGCTCAGCAGGAAGTCTGCTTGAGATTCTCTCTCTCCCTCTGCCCATCCCCTGTGCTCTCTCTCTCTCAAATAAAAAAATAAATACATCTTTAAAAAAAAAAAGAACACAATGGGAGGAGATAGCCTTGATACAGAGAACAGAGAGCAGAAAGAAAGAAGAGGTGGACAACCAAGACAGATTTTAGGCGGAAAAGGGGAGGTTGAAGGCACTGGATGACATAATGTAGCATAGTGGTTTACCAGTGCTGGCCCTGGGAGCAGACCCTAGTTCTACCACTAACTTTGAGACCTTTCATATGGCACTTGACCACCCTGAGCCTCAGTTTCTTTCTCTCCTCTCAAATGGGGATAATGACCAAACTTATAGCGTAGCAGGGAGGACTAAATGGTTAAAACTTAGAGCAGTACTTGGCTCATAATCATTACTCACTATCATATATAGAGTATTTACTATCTCTGTTGCGTTTGTGGTAAGAATATCATGGAAGAGTGAATGTGTGGAAGTTGAGCCAGGGAATGAGCACCTTTTCAAATGGTTGTTCATGTACTCTAAGTGAGGTAAGGGGGCCAGATGGACCTGGAGTATCAGTGAGATAGACTTTGAGAATACTGTAAAAGGTGGAAAGGGACTAGAGACCAAATGAGAAAAAAAAAGCTGCCTTAAACCTTATACAATTATATATATGTGAAAGAAATGTAAAAATGGGGAACACATCTCTGGAATTTTGTTAGGTAGGTAAAATACTGCCATCCAATTACAGGTGTTGCTGGGCTTGTTCAGGGAAAGCTTCTAAGATTTCTTGCATTCTGGCTATTTTTTCTGAGGGGATTTAAAAAAAATTGACAGAGAAAACCAAGTAATGGCTAGCCTAACATGCAGTATAACATTAGAATTCTTTTTCTAAAGTATAGAAGAAAGGATCTTTGATTATCAGGATTGGAGAGTGCCTGAAAAGATGTTCAACAGAACCAACTAGCAGATACTCAAATCCTTTAACACTGGAGCAGGTGATTGGTTGGGTGTTTGTTTCTTAATCTCTGTATTAAACTACCAGCAATAGAGAACTAATTGCTCAGATCATTAGAAGGAAAGGCCTAAAACTTTCTTTTTTAAGTCAAATTGTTTTTCTGTAACATATACCCATGGTCATAGCTCTATCATCTGGCATTTAATGGAATATGTGTCATGTGTTTTCTATTGCCAATTTGTTTAATATTTGAGAGTACCTATTTTGTTTTTTCTGAATCTTTACAAGGGGAAGGTGATGGTATGGTAAAACAGATTTAGCTTACTCCATCACTTCTCCCCTGAGATGTTTTTGAGTTCCTGTGTTGCTTTGGCCTCTTTGGACCTCAGTTTGTTTCAGTGTCTTAGGAAGGTCATACCCAGGAACAAGAGAATAAAGGCAATACACAGGTCAGGTTTGATCAGTGTGAAAGGAGTATAAGCTAAATTTTTATTATTTTATATAAAACTTTCCTGCTTACAAAGCAGAAACAGAGGGTGAACAGAAAGTCCATATGAGAGTCTGAGTTAATTTACGTGTGAAATGGGGGTGACAGTACCTACCTCTTCAGGTTATTGTAAGGATTAAATGATCCCATAACCAGAGACTGAATCTTAGAGCACTCATTAAAGAGCACCTATTGTGGCTATTATCATTCTTATTGAGTGGTGTCACCAATAACAGTAATGAAATCTATGCTTTTGTATGTGCATTAGGTAAATTTTAATTCTTTTCTAAATTATCAGTATGAAGAACATGTGCATATAAATCTTTTATACCTTTTATGGAGCTACTTAATTGGAACTGTAATAGTTTTCATTTAAATGGAGATCATTTAAAAAGTGACTATGATGGATCACCTGGCTTTGTTGATCTTTGTGTTCAGAATTTAAATCCATGGGATAGATCATGTCACAGTTTACACTGGTATGCAGAAGGAAATGGCAATTTTGTATTCATGACAGCCTATTTAAAATGGCCATAGAAGAGTCTCTCATAACAAGGTTATATTGTATTGATTTGCCTTTCAAGTATTTATTTATTTATTATATATGCCATTTCTGAAAAATGGAAAGTACAACAAAAATTCATGGCTATCTCCAGCTTCCAGGGAGCTGGATAGATACAAGAGTGTATTTATGGGGTAAATATTTCCTAATATATACAATGGAGTTGATTCTAAATGATTGACTTAGAAGCACAATATAAATCTCTATAGGCACAAGTAGAGTTAAGGTTTGCACTAAATCTTTGCCTAAAATACCCCAAAGCAGGTTATGAAAAATTCCTTTCCTTGTATCAAATTAAATCTTACCTTACTGGGAAGCCAGTGATGAAACAGGACCCCCGGACCTCTGTGTTTTTATCACAGCAACCATCATTAACTTATATTTGATTTATGGAGGAAATATCTTATTTCTGCTATGGTAATATACATTCTTTAAAGACAATATCTTTGGTCTTTAGTGCCTTGCATGTAAGTGAAGCTATGGGGGAGGGAACTGCTATTTATATAGCCCCTCCTATGTGCCAAGCACTGTTCTGGGCATTTTGATAATGTTTAACATTTATGTAGTGCTTACTGTGGGCTAGGTATTTTGTCCCAAATGCCTTATATGAATTACTCATTTAATTCTCACAATAACCATGTGATTAGATATCATTTCTCCATTTTCCAGGTGAGAAAAATTCAGATTCTGAGAGACTAAGTAACTTGCCCAGAGTTAGTTCATAATTGGTGAATTCAGGCCAAGAACTCAAGTTTGATTAATTGAAAAACCCATCTTTTTTCCATCATTCCCCAAATAGTTTTTAAATACTGTTTGATCTGGGAATGAATGCATAAATGAGAATTTGGGGAATATTTCCTTCTTCTGGACCTAAGACTATTGCTAAAACATAAAAATTCTCATTTACCTCAGAGAGAGATCAAATAAAGAACATAATGCTCATTCACTCATTCAGTAAATACTTAACGCTAGTTTACTTTGTGCCAAGCATTTCACTAGGACCTGAAGACATGGAGGTAAACAAATTGTCCCCGATCCTCACTGGCTCATGGTCTTTAGAGGATTCAGACAATAAAAAACTTCTAATATGTAAGTACTATAGAAACTTTCACAGCTTGGGGGTGCAGGAAGTTATTAAAAACTTTCCAGAGTGGCTGACAGCCAAGCTGAGTCTTAACAAACCAGGAGTACTGAACCAAGAAGAGAGAGAAAGTGGGAGAAAGAAAAACAAATAAAAATCTTTTTGTTTTTAACTTCTCATTTCAGTCAAACAGTTTTTCAACTCATTCAGTTGTAACCCATGGCAGCCGCTTGATGTGAGAAAATTCTTGGCAGGAGAGAGAGGGACAGAGAGGGAGGGAAAGAGAGAAGGAGAGAGATGGGAGGGGGGGAGAGAGAGAGTGAGCGTCAACTTGCGCCTCCTGAGATTTCACTGCAGTTTGCAGTTTGGCATTGTCTTCTTATCTGGTTTGGGAAATTATACCCTTTCTCAGGAATTGGTTGTCATTTTTGATTTTCTGTAAAGGAGGTTGACAGCTGAAAGACTGCTGAACTTTTCTGAGATTCTGCACTGTCACTTGCTTCCCTTCTGCACCCTTTTCCTTTCTTAGACTGATGCCATCAGCCACTGCAAAGGTTGATGCTGATTTCCTTAATAGCAACATTGAGATTTGAACACAAGGGCTGCACTGGACCAAGTAGGGTGGGAAGAAACAGCAACCATAATTGCATTTATTCCTGGACTCTAGGTCAAACCAGAGTAGTTAGGGAGTGAAATACAGGGGTTGCTGGAAGTGTTCCAAGAATGAATTACAAGTGGCAGACTCTAAATTTTGGGCAGACTTCAAAGCTGACAATTGCCAGTCATTTCAGGCATATTGCAGTCAGCAAGGAGGCCCTTTCTTTTGGAATGTTGTATTCTCCCTGCTCCTACACACACACAGTCACTAGTATGGAATTTAACATACAATGTAAGCTCAAGAAATGCATGCTCTAATCACTTTTACACTTAAGGGAAGAATAGTAATGCTTCTGGAAAAATGAGAGCATTATTTTCCACCTCCTTTCTCTGGTCCATTCCCCTCTTAGTCCAAGACTGCCACAGATTTTCTTGTTTTTACTTTTTCTGTGCCTGGGCTTTTTTTAGTACTCTCATGACAGACTAAGTATTGTTTTCTCTTGGTTCTATTCTTGTTGACTTGCATATTGTCTAAGGCAAACCTTATTCTCTTGGGACACCACAGTCCCTCTTCTTCTCACCCCTTCAGCAGTCTTCCCTTTCTATATATACACCTTCAATTTCAAGCAGTTTTCCTACCTTGTCACAGTCCCACGTAGAGACTCAGCTGCAGCATCTGTGTGGATTCCTTTCTCTATTGTGAGGTTTTGAATTGCTTGTAATTCTCTCTTTGTGACTTAATGATTTCCCTGTTTAAGATTTTAGAATCAACAACATTTTTCTTCCTCTCTGTTATTTGATTTATTCCCACTCCCCTGCCTCGAATCGATCCTAATGGGTGTTTACTGATGGTTTTATGAAACTGTAAGAGAATGAGAAAGTTGGTTGAATCATTCTTCCTGTTAGATCCTTCTGTCACCCAAATACTTTCTTCCTAGAAAAATATTGGGTTAAAAAAGGAGAAAGAAATACCACTAGAGAACTATCTTAGTCCTGGGATATTGTTCATTTGAAGATAACTAATTTTAGGCAAATGTGGAAATGTCTGTATTTTTCATACCTTAATCACAGCTCATATCAGATTATATATCAGTGATTAGTTTAAATTATCTTTCTTATTAAAATGTGTGTACTTCAAGGACAGAGGTTTCATCTTATTTATCTTTGTGTTCCTAGCACTTCGCATAATGCCTGGCATATAGCAGGCCTTTCAGAAAGATTCTTGAATGTATCTTTTATCACTATTATCTCCTAGGAGTACCAGAGTTTTAATTTTCCCAGTGAATATTATGTAAAATTCATACAATTCAGATTCAAATCATACTTGTTGATTTGCACTGTTGTGTCAGAATTTAAGCAACTGTTCTACACATCTAAATGCCCTTTTAAATTGTGAATGTTTTGCACAAACACATATTAGAACATTAAATTATGCAATGAACTTGAAAGAATGCTTTTGAAAATATGAACATGTGCTTTAAAAACAGAAAGGTAAAAATTTAGCATCTCAAAACAAGAAACAGGAAGGATTTAAGAGATGGGCTGTGTCTATATGATATCATACATAATGTTAAGAAGAAAGTCAATCTGTCATTCATGTGCTTAATTGTTAAGTCAAATGTTTAGATGGCATACTGTCTTTACCCAGATTCCTTTTATTTAATGAAAGCCAAAGCCTTCTAAGCTGGTACAGATGGATTGACTAGCTATTCTGATTGTAATCAACCATAAAAGGAAACAAAATGCCAAATGTATTTCTGTCCATTGATTCATCTGGGGCAGAGTGGGAGATAAAAAAAATGTACAAAGTGCTGCATATCAAGCACAAATACAAAGCTACCATCCTTGAAACAGAGAAGTAAGAAGCCTGAATAAGAACTTCCAAACACCATTTTCATGAAAGAAAAAAAAATGCTGCAGGCTGAGGGGGAGGAATTCAAATTGAAATGAGCTAGGAGAGAAACTGTGCCATGGAAACTCTTCAGCTGCTGCCTGTAAGAGATCTTCAAAAGCCCTAAAAAGGAAGAAAAAGCATCTTCTGTATGAATATGATGAAAAAAATAGGGAGAAAAATTTAGAAGATCGTTTGTAGATAGGCATGCATGTTTCCAAGCTGACTCCAACCAGGGAAAGAAGGATTGAAAAAGATGAATTTGGGATGTAGTGCTTTTTGGGAAAACTAAAAGATCTAGATGTTCACTGTATTCTTTTGTCTAGACTGGGATTCTGTTGTCAGCTTCTTGATATATACTGTTTGAAATTGTTCTCTCTAGGGGTCTTTCAGTTTTACACCTTATAGGAAAAGTTGGACACTATCTAGCCTCTTCATATGACATAGAAAAAATTAAATGAAAATTTGAAAGTAAATCTGAGTAATTTTCTACACCTTGCTGCTAATAAAGATGCCCTAAGAATGTAATTGGATGGGTTATTTGGAATTCATGGTGGCAGAGATAGGTGATGGAGAAGAATGGATTTAGAGGGGAAAAAGCAGGGATTATGGAGTCAGGATTTCATTCATTCATTCATTCCATTCATTCATTCATTCATTCAGTGAACATTTATTGAAAGCCTACTACATAGAGGTCAGGCATTTTACTGGCTTCTAAGTAAATAGAGAATGAAAGAGAGAATGTCCCTTGTCCCCATGGCACCCGTAGATTAGTAAGAGAGAAAATCATTAGGTAAATAGTCATATGATGAATCTATGACTGTATTATGGCAACAGATACAAAAGAAAAATGGGGCACCTGGGTGGCACAGTCAGTTAAGCATCCAACTCTTGATTTTGGCTCAGGTCTTAATTTTAGGTTATGAGATTGAGTCCCACATCCAGCTCAGTGCTCAATGCAGAGTCTGCTTGAGACTCTCTCCCTCTCCCTCCGCCCCTCCCAACCCTCCCCAAAATAAATAAATCTTTAAAAAAAAAAACAAAAGAAAAGAAATGAGGAGGAGGTTAGGATGTTTGAGGAACTGAAAGAAGTGTTCTAATTCCACTTTTGAAAATTCATTGTGTTTTGAATATGGAAAAGTTACCTATATGAGCCTCAGTTTTCTTATCTGTAAAACAGATTTAAAAAGAGCTACTAAATAATATTGTGTGAACCAAATGAAATGAGATGGGTAAAGTGTCTAACACAGGCCCATTTGGGATCTTTTGCACAACTGAAAATTAACTAGAAAACCCTTTTGTTGTAGTTATATAGTACCAATAACCTAAAATACGCTTTCTTCTCTTCCCTGTTTAAGTGTCAAAAAATCAGATCCCAGATCAATCAGATCAAATCAGATCCTAGGTCAATATAGATTACTGAAATTTGAACTTCAAGGGCACATTCATTGCATTCCCTGTGCTCTTAGGCAAGGACCCTGTTCTGTCATGGCTAATTAGCCACAGATACAACTTCTATATCAAAATACATTAAAATTTCCTTCCTAATTGCTCTGTTTTATTACCAGCAAATAATCCATCCCTTAGTTTTTTAAAGTGGTAAAAAGAACCTCAACTCTTCATTTTTGGACTAGTGTTCTGATTAATCTGTTGTTAGCCTATGCATTTCATCTTTTTTTAAGATTTTATTTATTTGTCAGAGAGAGAGAGCACAAGCAGAGAGAGAGGCAGGCAGAGGGAGAAGCCGACTCCCCGCTGAGCAAGGAGCCCAATGAGGAACTTGATCCCAGAACCATGGGATCATGACCTGAGCTGAAGGCAGCCCTTTAACCGACTGAGCCACCCAGACATCCCTGTCCCTGCATTTCATCTTTTAAAACACCCTTCAGGGAATTGGGTATAGGAGATTCTTCTTCGTATTTGGCATTTGGGAAGGCCTGAAGTCCAAGGTTGTCTGGCATAAAGAGGAATGTTAACATTTCAGGCTAACAGCACAGTGGGGTGAACATAATTGAACACTGCTTTGAAAAATCTAAGCCCTATAATGCCCTAGTGTCAGCATGCTAATGAATTGGTAATCTAGCTGCTAGGGGCTCAAAGTAAAGGTGAATGAGATACAAAATCTGGACCACACCTCAGAAGTTGATTTCTTAAAATGGAGTCCTTATATGTCCTTATTTTTAATGTTTTGCCTCTTTTTCTTAAAGGAATGAATTTTGGTTCATCAAGTGATCTGGAAAGATTTTATTTCAGATTTTAAAAATTGAATTTGGAAGGATCTTAGCATTTAAAGTGCAAAATAGTGATGTGTAAATACATTTCCTTCATTCATACTTCACCCACATATTTTAATGGCATCTACCTTGGATTCAGAGTGTATTTTTCCTACCTGGAAACTATTCCTAGTTCAGCCAGTATAATATATAACCTGATTAGGGAAGGAATGACTGCTAAATCTTATTATACATCATCCAAAAGAAGTTTTTAAAAATACATCTTACTGGGCTCTATGTCAAATACAGAGAATGAGAAATTCTAGGGGTGGAGCCTCTGAATCTGTAATTTAAAAAAATCTCTCCCATTGATTCTGGTACATGGATATGCTTTTGAGTACTAGCTGAGGGAAAGTGGCAAGTGGCTGTGTGTGTTTTGTGCTAATGTGTATGACTTTTTGCCCACAGGCACATTTCTGATGGTCATTACAGGTATAATCAGTGATTCTGCTGATTGCAGTTGTTCCACTCTCTCTCTAGTTATGACCCAGATGTGTTGTAATTCAAAATGAAACTCCATTTCAACTACTGAGAGGGAAGGTAACGTTGCTCACAGAAAAGAATTCTTGCTCACTTACAAATATTTTCTCTCTGTTTTGGTAGTACTGAGAAAATATTGAAAATAAGGTATGTATATGTGTGTATTTGTGGGCATATACAAGTGTGTGTTTTTTCCTAGAATAATAATGGCCTTGATGAGAAGCCCTTTCATTAGGGTTATAGTATAAGGGACTATAAAAACATTCTTAGGTAAATTGCCATTTTGTAAGCTCTTCAGTTTGAATTATTCAGTTGTGGTTACTATGGAACCACGAGCCTTGATCACTTTGTAGAGGAAAATTCTAATGGTCCCCCGGTGTCCCCAGACTGCAGAAGAGCTCATTAAAGTAAAAGTACTGCTCTCCCTTTTAAAGACACATAAGCCAACCACAGAATGTCCACATCAGGGTTTTAGGTGTACCTTTCATTTGGCAGAGCTTGCACTTCCAGATAGGGTTTGTTCTTTGAAGTGTTAAGAATGTCTCTTTGCTGGAAACAATTATTACTGGTAGGTCAGCTCAATCCTAGGGATCTGACATTTTGAAATAATGAAAACTACCTTGGTCTTCTTTTTGGATATAATGAATGAAATAATAATTTATTCACCATGTATTTATTTAACACTTAATAATTTCTCCTTATTCTGCTAGTGGTTTATGTATATAATTTTATGTAATTCTCCTGATGATTCTAAAGGAGGATTACTCCATTTTACAAAGGAGAAAACTGAGATTCAGAATGATTGGATAAATTACCCAAGTAAGTAAAAAGAGCCTGGATTTGAACCAAGTTCTGACTCTGAATCCTGAACTTTATCACTAAATTAGGATATACAGTTTAGGCTCAGTGGTAGAGGAGCCTTTGATAGCTACCCTACTGTTCTCCAAGAACCAGAGGTATAGTAACTACTCTTCCAGCTGAGGGGAGATTTTGAGCAGATTGGAGTCAACAAAACCCATTGCCTCATCTCAGTACTGTTGTCAGGAATTTGTATTCTACCAAGTAACCATAGCTCTGCCCTCCTTCATTTGGATTTATGAGGTCCTGTGATATTACAAGGGAAATGGATTTGTGGTCTCCCATCCCCCACCCCTACAAGGTAAGTTTTATACTGAGCAAGCAAAGTTTTGAGACATGGGTGGGCTAATATTGTCCTTGGAAGCAGGCAATGATCAGAACTTGGTGAGGTAAAGGTGGGGCAGTCTGCTGTTATATTGTTTGCCCCTTCTTACTGATAAGAAATTAAGGTAAAATGATTTGAATTTTTCAGGTTTACAAAGTTAACAGGTGAAAAATTAATTCAGCAATAGATCCAAAACTTTTTATTCATTTGCAAAATTGAAGTTTTTTATTAGCTGAGGGGATCTTGGGAGCTAATTGAGGAAACTGAGGGCCAGAGAGATAACAGACTTGCCTGAAGAGTTCTAAGGCCTGGAGAGTGAAAGGGCAACGAGTAGAATCCCAGTTTCCTGACAAGATCAGCCTTTCCACACTAGATTCTGCCCTCTCTTTTGTCATGAGTCAATCCATTTAAGACTGTGTGCAGAGCAGCAGCCTCTGGCTAGGTGGAGGGAGAACTGGGTGTGGAAAGGTAAAATTTTGGAAAGAACAGGAAATAGTTGAAGATGAATATAAAAAAGCAAGGCAAGGGGATCCAGATGACAGGCAAATTGTACTTATTTACAGTTGTGTGCAGAATTGCCTTAGTGTCCAGAGGGTGATACCCTTGATTTCAAGTCTCCAGGAGGAGGTGGGAAGCCTCAGTTAATGAAGCAAATTACATTCCTTAGAAGGGAGCTAGAATAGAAGTATTATTTCATTTTTTTCCTTCTGGGTTTTATTGCCTCACCTTTCACCTTTCATATGTAAAAGCAGCTGCTTAAAAGCCTGGGAGGTTCTCTCCCAATTACTTTTGTGTCTGTGAACTGCTTTTAACTTCTGTTCTAAGTGTCAGTTCCTGTTGAGGTTTCCTCCCAAATATTAGAGGCAATGTCTCTCCACAAGACTCACTAGGTCCTCAGCACATTCTAGCTTTCAAGGGGAAAAATGACAAGGTGGCAGATAGGTAAGTGATTATCACATTTGCCTATGGTACTTGAAGATGATTTTGGGGAGTAAGCCTCAAATTTTGGTGTGTATAAAATTGCTTAGCAAGCTTGTTAAAAACATATCCCTGGGATTCACCTCCTGACATAAAGTTTTTAATTCAGAAATCTACCTACTTAATAAGGGCCACAGGCAATTTGGTTGTAAAGGAGTTCCTGGATTGCTCTTTGGGAAACACTCATTTAGATTCTTGCTATTCAAAGTATGATCCTGACCATTAGCATGGGCATCACCTGGGAGCTGATACAAATATAGAATTCTCACTCCCAATTTTACAAATCAGAGTCTCATTTTTTTTTTTTTTTTAATGAGATTCCTTGGTGATTGCTAGTTTGAGAAGCACTGGTTTAGAGGATACATTAGTTTGCTATTTTACACAGGTTCTGCTATAATGAAGTAACATAGACTGGTTGGCTTAAACAACAGAATTTTTTTTCTCTCACAACTCTGGAGGCTGGAAGCCCAAGATCAAAGTGTTAGCAGGTTTGGTGTCTTCTGAGGCCCTTTCCTTGGCTTGCACATGGCCACCTCCTTGCTGTGTATTCCATGGTCTTTCCTTTGTTATGCACATCTCTGGTATCTTTGTATATCCAAATTTCCTCTTCTTATGAGGACACCAGTCAGATTAGATTTAGGGCCAGCCCACCCTAAGGATTTCATTTTAACTCAGTCACCTCTTTAAAGCTTCTCTCTCCAAAAACAGTTCTATCTTAGGTACTGGGGGTTAGAGCTTCAACATAAGAATTTTGGGGGAAAACAAGTTAGCCCATAATAGTATGGTGATCGTAAATAGGCCTGCTAATATGTCCCTCTGTCATTGAGAAGAACTCTGAGAAGTTTAGAAACTCATATCTAATGGGGGCCTGAACCCCCAAACCCACTCTTTATCCTGTGTTCTCCATCTTGGTGAATGATGCTATCTTTGACTTAATTTGTCCAAGCCAGACAATTTGGAACTTAGTGCTCCTTCACTCTTAACATCACATTTAATTAGTAACTATATCCTACTATATTTACCTCAGTTACCTTTCCAATACAATTTTTCCCCACTCTAGTTCCCACTACTCTGGTCCCTGCCTCCTCAACCTTCATACTAGGCATACCCTTCACTACATACTGGAAATACTAGCTCACTTTTCATACTGGTATCTTGATCTCTAATTTTCTGGGTCTAGTTCATCATTTATATTAGCCTGAATGTTTGTGATAAAATAAAAATCTTATAATGTCATTCTCTTGCTTAAAATCATTCATGGCTTGCATTGCCCTAAAAAGAAAATGCAGTCTCCCCAGGATGGTCTACAAAACTACTTATGATCTAGCAAATGCTTCCCTTGTCAGCCCCATCTCTCCCTTCTCCTCACTCTAACTCTACAAAATCCACTCTGTGTTCTAGCCATACTGGATTATTTTTCCTTCTAGTTTCTTTAATATGTCACATTGTGCCTCATGTCTAAGCCTTTGCAAAAGCCATGCCCTGTATCTGGAACTTTGTTTTTCTCTCCCCCGCCCCGAACAATTAACTTTTTTTTATCTTTCAAATCTCAACCCATATGTCATTTCCCCCCTAAAGCCTTATTTACCTCAGTTGTTTAGCATAGATGGCTTTCTTTAGTGCCCCTAACGTGTCACTCATCCCATTATGTAGGGTATGCTGGTTTACCTCTTTCCTGCAATGGACTGAAAACTTCTTGAAGACGTGGATTGTGTTTCATATACAACTGTATTTCTGAAACCTGTCCAGTGTATGACATACATACTTGTTGAATGTACTAGTGAAGGAATCATTGTTTAAAATGAAGTCTAAAAGCTTGGGGAATGGAGCATTTGAATGCAAGTATAAATAATTACCATTAATATGGCTTTCTTAGGGAGTAACTTCTAATTGGAAACAGGTATTAGAGATAAGCATTTGGTTTTCCCCCTGAAGAAGTTAAAAAATTTTAGCCCTCTAAGTATGTGGTTTCAGAGCCTTGGGTGTACTTATGAGAACAGAGGGACAGGCCCTCTGAAACAGAGATGGACACTGTGCCACCATAGCACTATGCTTTTCATCCAGTATCTCAGTCTTCAGTGCGTGTTGAAAGTCACCTGTCCCCAGAATCACTGTCAGTCCATTCTGGTCTTCCCTTCTGATGAGGTGGTACAGAAAAAAATTTTATCAGGCATCCTTTATCTGACCTTTACAGTAACTCAGGGAAAAGAGCATTCTAGTAGGAACCCTTGTTCTTTCCTAGACTCTCTTTTTTGAACTGTCATTGTAACTGGGTCTCAGAGAGTAGATACCAAGTCATACTTGTTATTTGTTATTGGTTCAATGTCCCATTTTCCCCTGAGAGCTGTAAATTCCATAAAGTCAGTGATCATATCTACCTCATTCAGCACTGGTTACTGTTAACAGAACTAGTTAAGCACATAGCAAGTACTTACTACTGACTAATTTTGGGCTTTTGCTTAGACAATTAGGGGATGATGACACCATTAACTAGGACCCAAAACAGAAGGAAGTGCCCATCTGACAAGAGAAGATAAAGCATGAAGGCAATCAAATCATAATGCAGATCTGGAGCCTAAGAAATACACTGGCACTAGAAATATGGAGGTTTATTGTCATGGAATATTGCTGATATTTAAAGCTTTGGAAAAGTATGACGGTATATAGGAAGAGCATATTTAGCCTGGGTATATAATGTTGTGATATTAACTAACACTTTTTAAACACCATATGCTATGTACTTTTTTAAAAAGTACTTTGAAAATATCAGTGTGTTTAATTCTTACAAAAACTCTGTGCTGTATGCACTATTAGAGTCCCCTGTAACACATGAAGAAACTGAGCCAAAAGAAGGTTAAGGAACTTGTACAAGTTCACATAGCTTTTTAATGGCAGAGACAAGTTTCAGACCCAGCCATCCTGGCTTATGAGCCAAGATGCCTGTAGAGAAAGAGCAGGGGGGAGGATGGCTCCTCCTCTTTCTTCAATACTCTTTCAGTAAGTGTTGATTACAAAAAGGTCATTTTTCAGTGAGATAGGAAAATAGATTTCAGGATTTGGTATCTTGTCCTGACTGTTGTGCATTTATTCTTACTGAGCACAAATCCATGGACTGGCAAAGGCTTTGCCTAAGCTGGTCCAGGTATTGAAATGGCCCATAGATAGCATGATAGCAAAAGACTTTCTATTAAAGCACCTTGAATTGTTTTTGGCAGCTTATCCTTTAAAAGGAAGGAGTATCAGAAAAATGAACTGAAACATGCCTTGCATTGCTATGCCAGCTACTTGTCACAATCCAAAATAGCTGAGAATCTCCAGAAACTGTAGAATTGTCTTAAAGGTCCAGTTATACTTTTAACTTACCTGATTTTCTTAAAAAGAAAGTAGTTTAATTCATTCAGTATTACCTTTAAAAAAAATTGGTACTATATTCTATATTGAATTAAGTTGGCACTAATGTAGGCAGGCTAAGGGGATTGTCTTCCAGCAGATCAGATCACGGAACTGCTTAAGAGTACTTGTTATCATATGTAAGTAATAATTGACATATGCTTTTATTTTATCACTTCTATATTTTTATGTTATATTTTGATATACTTCTTGAAATCATATTAGATGTTTCCTATTCCCAGAAGAACAATAAATGCATTGAATGGAACACTTTCCTATACGTGTAGTTGAAAACATATTTTTGATGGTAAACCTGCTAATCAAGTTTTTTAAAGAAACACAGTTTTGTGGAATGCAGCATCAGATAGATATCTGTGCTTCTCAATAACTGCTTTAAGGAAAAAACCCTTCTAAATCCCCAAACACTGTGGGCATTTTAAAATAAGATTCATAGAATCTGATTTCTAAAGATGTGCCTGGTGAAACAGACCAGCATGATCACCAGCTTTGTACCTCATTAGGATATTTTAGACAGAATCGTGCACCAAGGAGCTCTAGTCAGCTAACTTTCCAACGAAGACATGAATTTTAAAGCATCATCATGTATAGGTTCTATTAAAATTGGGCTCGATCTTTAGTTTGACTTTTAGTTAGCAGTTTATACCCAGCAGTCAGTTTTATCTGCAGCATTTAAAGAATGATTTACTGTTTATCTCTGTGAATGTGTGTGTGTGTGTGAGAGAGAGAGTATGAGAGAGTATGTGTGAAAAAGAATATGTGTGTGAGAGGAGAGGGCGTGTGAGAGTGTGTGTGAGAGAGTAAGTGTGAGAGTGTGTGAAAGTGTATGTGAGTGTGTGTGTGTGAGAAAAGAGTGTATGAGAGACTGTGTATGAAAGTATGTGTGAGAGGAGGGAGTGTATGTGAGAATGTGTATGAGTGTGTGAGTGTATGTGTGTGAGATTGACAGAGTGTGTGTGGGAGTGTGCATGAGAGAATGTGTGAGTGTGAGAGAAAGAGAGAAAGAGGGAAAATGAAACAGAAGTCTTAACATTAAACTGTTAAAATTGAAAGCAAAAGTCCATCTCTACATTTTCTTACTCCTGCCTCATTTTGTGGTTCTCTTTGCTAACATTTAGGAGAGCAGAGGAATGACTACCCAAAGAGTCTCCTCCCTTAAACATGGTGATATGAATGTCCCTGGAATGGCTATGGCAAATACTGCAAGATTCCCACTGTGTTTTTACTAAGCTCAGCTTGCTGTTTCCTGGGGCCTTGGAGAGAAGCCCATTTATTCACTTGAGCATTCTGGGTATCATAGACATTTTCTTTGTGCCTCAGGCTGTTATAGTGGCTAGGGCTTTTAAAAGGAGGGTTAACTGCCTGAACGTCAGAAAGTTTCAACATCCACATGCTTTACCAGCAAATACATTCATGTATTTTTGTACATATAAGTGGATCTGGGAGCAGGTCACATATTAATGGGCTGTGTGTGGAGATGGGGAGGGTAGGGCACAGCTTTGAGGAAATTTTTTGGCCCTTGCTATTGTCCCTGTATTTGGGTATTGGCAGTTACATACTGCCTAGGGATTAGGTGATAGAGGATTGACTAGAGCTCATGGAGCAACCTTATTACATATTTATTCTATCTTACACTCTGCATATCTCAAAGCCCAACCATAAATCTATCAAAAATAGGTATCAAGATAGAAATTGCTGGATCCATCAGAACTTAATTATTCTGGTTTTTAGATTCTTTCTGGTGACTAGAAATGAGGCCTAGTTACTAGGGTTCTCTTGTTGATTGCCTCAGTGTTCTCATCTAAAAAATAGAGATAATAATAGTAGCTTCCTTAGAGAGTTGTGGGGATACAAGGAACTAATAATGCATATACAAAGACTCAGATCAGTGTCTAACACAGAGTATATCTTGCCCAAAGTGTTCATTCTCGTCACCATATTTATCAGCAATCAAGACTCCCTCTTGTTGCCATATGCAGTCAAACTGTCTCAGTTTGTACAGATAAAGTGGGGTTGCTCCTATCTCCCACCTCATTGGTAGCATTATGGGGCTGACTTCCTTTCTCTTGCAATACACCTAAAATGCTGAGCCCTGATACACTGTGGGCTGTGGGTGAGGTGAAAGTCAGAGATAAGGACAGCAGTATGATGTCGTACAAAAAATTGTTACAGGGATATGACATCCAGTTTTTCTTCCAGATCTTATGTGCAACCCTAAGAAGGAGACAGAGGGAGTCAAGTATTGAGTATGGATACCTTCTATAGGTTAAGGGCTATACTATTGTTTTATGTTGTCACATGTAATATTTTCCTTATAACCAAGTAATGAGGTAACTGAGTTCAACGAGATAAAATGACTGGCTCAAGTCTCTTGGCAGAGCTTACAATCAGACCCACTGTGCCTCCCAAGGTTATCTCTTGGGTCCTTTCTTTCATTGAGAAAAGGAAGCCTTTGGATTTAGATATTTCAAGGTAATTCTCAGCTGTGCTGGAGGTATTTTGCAATATCGGCTTGTTTTTCTGTACTGTTTGGTGCAATTCCTTTCTCATTCCATACAAATGTTATCTCAGAACTTTTACTTCTCTCTCATGTTCCACACTCAGGGCTATCGTTACTACTGAGGGGATGACACTGCTTCCAACTTCACTGAGCACATTTGGGAGTTCAGAGCTGGAATACCTCAACCTTCCAACCCCACCCTCATCTATGATTATATTCATCATGGTTATCTTTCTTCTAATCTCAGAGGCATATTGACATAAAATAAGATTTATTGGCCCCTTACTATGTGCAAGGAACTTTACATAGTTTAATCCTTACAACTCTTTGAGGTAGGTACTATTGCTGTCCACATTTTACACATAAAAACACAAAGAAGTTGCTATGGCTGAATTGTGTGCCCTTCAAAATTCATATATTAATATATCCATATATTAATACCCAGTATGATGGTATTTGGAGATGGGGCTTGGGGAGGTAATTAAGTTTAGATGAGGTCACAAGATTGTCCCTCATGATGGGATTATAAGTACCTTTATAAGAGGAGACACTTTTTTTTTCTACCATCATGTGAGGATACAGTGAGAAGGCAGCCATCTGCAACCTAAGGAAAGAGCCCTCACAGGGGAGCTGAATTGGCTGGCATCTTGATCTTGGACTTGCTAGCCTCCAGAACAGTGACAAATAAATTCCTGTTGTTTAAGTTACCCAGTCTATGGATTTTTGTTATGGCAGCTCAAACTGAGAACTATAGGTATAATTTGTCTGAAGTTTTAAATAGCTGTCACTCGGAGATGTCAGAACTCAAACCTATGTCTGCCCTTAACCACTCTACCTTATGGCTTCACAGAGAGTTGTCCAATTTTCTGATCAAGGCTGAGGCCTCTATGTGGGCTCTTACTCCTCTACTCTGGCTTTTAGCTTCTTCTAGAATCTGCACTCTCTTTCTTTCTTGCATTTTCAAGTTTACTCTCAATTATCTCCTTCCTTTCTTAAATATATGTGCTCTACTTTCTTCTTAAACCACATCGCAGTCCTTTGTTCCCTGATAAGCTCTCTTAGTTGCCAAAATCAATACATTCTGTTTAATTGCTGTTTAGTGATCTCATTTTAATGTTTGACAATGTTGAGCCCTTTTGGAGGGGAAACTTTTCTCTTGATTTACTAACATGACACCATTCTCTGCTAATATTCCTACTTCTGTTTCTTCTCGCTCCTCTTCGTTCATCTTACTTAAATATAAGTTTTTCCAAGGATTCTGTCCTTAGTCCTCTTTGTCTTTCTACAGCTTCAACCATGGAGATCTTATTTATTCTCACAGCACCATATTGCTGATGGCTCTGGGATCTATATATGTGGTCCAGATTAACATGCAGAACATGGCTTGCTCCTTCCATTTAGATTTTTCATTATTGTTCAAATGTTACATCCTCAGAGAGCACTGCTTTAATTATCCAATATAAAATGACATCCCTGCCCATTGCTTAACCCTGCTACTTCCTTACTTGTTCTTTTTTTTCTTTTTAGATGAATCACCACCTGACTTTATATTAGATATTAATTTAATTCTTTGTTTTCTGCTTCCCCTACTAAATGAGTGCTTCAGGAGGAAGGGTTCAATATAGTGATTAAAAACATAAAATCCATGGCACATTGCACATTCCAACTTTGCCACTTCCTAACTATGATTCTGGCAAGTTACTACACTGTGCCTCAATTTCCACATTTGTAAAATGAGGATAAAATTAAGAGTGCAAGTCAACATTGTTTAATGAATGCCTCCTATGTCCAAGGCTCTGTTCTAGGCATTTGGGATGTAACAGACAGAAACCTGCAGACAGAAATCCTTGCCCTCATGGAATTTATATTCTGTCAAAGAGAGACAAGACAATAAGCAAAATGAATAAGCAAAGTATATAGTTTGTCAAGTAGTAGTAAGGCTGTGGAAAAAATAAAGAAGCAGGAAAGGGGAATAAAATTACTGTTTACTTTAAATCAGGGTAATCAAAGGAGGCATCCCCATAAAGGAGAACTTTGAGCAAAGTTGTGAAGCAGGTTAGGGCCCTGACCATGTGGATACCTGGGAGAAAAGCTCTCTAGGCAGCAGGACCCCTTTTTCTAGGTTCATGCTTTCCTTTCTGTTCTCACATTGCCCTCCTACCACATTAAATTACACTTTGATCATTCTGAACTATGAATGCTTCATACCTCTGTATCTTAGGTAATTGTACTTTTTCAGTTTGTATTCTCCACCTCCCTTTATTTTTTCTGGAAAATAGCTATGCATTTGTAAAATAGGGATGATGATAATTATACCTGCCTGGAACATATTGTGAGGATTAAATTACTTTATATGTATAAAGCACAAAATACAGTGACTGAACCATAGTATGTGTAATAGGAGTGTTGGTTTTTATTATTACTAAAGTGCAAATATGAATCATGTCGTTCTTGTTAATATGGCTACTTGCCTAACTTTTATTCATCCATTAGGTCCCAGTTTCCCTCAATCCCTCAATCTGGAAGGGTGCTTTTCTTATGTAATCCCTGTGCTTTCCCTGATACTGTGTTTATCACAAAGAATTGCAACTTCTTATTTATTTGGCTGCATTCCTATCTAGAATTTAAGCAATTTGGGAATGGAGACTGTCTCTGGTTCACTGTTATATCCCCAGTACTTGGTCTTTGGCTGTATATGCTAAGAACTCAAAAAATGAAAGGTTATTATTATAAATGATAACTATTAATTATGTATTTTATTAATTCATTTGCAAATACTGAATAAAAATTAATTAAATAGGTCAGTTGTATTCTACTGAAAAAGTTATTGGAAAACCTACCATAAAGAAAGCTTCTTTGAAGGAATTTGATTTCTTGAGGCTTCAGTGAGACCTGAAAATTCTTCCATCTGGCTGCTTTCTCTTCTGTTCTCCCACAGAAAGTGTAATTTTCCACACTAATTTCTGCCTGAATGTCTAGTATTATCAATAATATGTGTCTTGAGGGACTTATTGTATTAGTCAGAGCTGGTCAGGTTGTGCTGCAGGAATAAATAATTCCCAAATTCTAGAGGCTGAACATAACAGTTTTATTTCTTATTCCTTCAGTGACCCGAGCTGACAGAAGTTCTACCAAATTGTGACTGCAATCTCAGGAATAAGTGGCCTGCTTGACTATTATAATATAGGAGGAGAGAGCCTGGATAATTCTCATGGCCTTTTTACTCTCAGCCTGAAGTGAGAAATATGTGTCTCTTCCCCTCCTTTTCTTTGGCTGTAATGAGTCACATGGTTCTACCTCTTTTGAGGCCAAGAAGTACAGTCTTTGTGCCCTGAGGGGCAGGAGAACTGGGTATTGATGAACATTAGTAATGTTTACCACATATATGAACCCAGAACCAAAAACTGGGGTACAAGTTCCTGCTTACAGTTCTGCAGTTCACCAAATTAGATAGCTTGCTATACTGTCTTCCCTTCGGCTTGGAGATGATCATTTCAGGTATGATTCGGTCAAAGCACTATTTGTCTTTAGGTAGAAAACTCTGTTTATGTGCAAAATATCATTTTGCCTATGAAGCTCCTTCCTAAATTTTATGCCAGCTGGCCTTCAATTCTTTTTTTAAATTTAAATTCAATTAGCCAACATACAGTAGTACATAATTAGTTTCAGATATAGTGTGGCCTTCAATTCTTGTTGAAATTGCCTAAAATTTGAGCACCTCAAAGGTAGAAACTAAGTCCTAGTTATCTTTGTATTTTAGTATCTAACAATACTTGATACGATAAAAATTTAACAATACTTGGTATGATATTTTTGAGTGAATTAATAAGTAAATGCCCTCTCTAAACAATAATTTGTTCCACTTTATATTGACCCATATCACTTTATTTTTGGAGGGAAAGAGGGCAGTGTGTTAGGAACAAGGACTCAGAAGGGAAGGAGATGTGGATTTGATGCCTAGCTTTGCTACTTTCCAGATGAAAGCCTGCGGGCAAGTTAGCAAAGACACATTTGTAAAATTCAATTCATAGTGTTGCCATGAGGTTATTTTGAAGATTTACTGAGATAATCCTTAAAAAGTGCTGAGGGTAGCATCTGGCATTTAAAATGCCTCAATTGATGTTAGCTATTATTATTATTCTCTAACTGGACTTCTGCAGCAACCCCCCCTACCAAGGATTTAGGCAGGATAGTAAATAAATATGAATAATATTTATTGAAGACTTATGTGCCAAACATTGTCCTAAACATTGCATATTTTATTCACATTTAATCCTTAAAATAACCTTATGTCACCCTTATTATTTCTACTTAGAGAAACTGAGTCCTAGATTAGGTAAAAACTTAGTCAAGTTCATGCAGCTGCTAAGTGACAGAGCTGAGAATCAGAATCAGAACGATTGCACCATTTTGTCCCAATCACTGATTTAAAACCACGAGGGTGATCTTTTGGTTGCCATTCTGTGGAGATGCTTTCATATTAAAGTCTTTCTGTTTGCTTGGCTAACAGAAATAAAATATTAAACTGAGACACTAAGACCAGTTCTTCTCTTATTTGAGCTCATCACTTTTTTGTTCCAACTTGGAAGCCTACTTGTACACAACTGGAAATACTCAGCCTTATTGTCTTCCACTAGTAACTGCAATTTAACCACAACTATAAAAGTATTAGTAGCAATACTGGGTTACTGAGATACTATGTAACTATTAACTTCCATCATCCATTTTTATAGCTGTGTTTCATTCTGGGAGCATTCTTAGTCCCATTTTACAGGGTGGTAAACTATAGCACAGATGGGTAGATTTCCCCCATATTACCCACTGAGTTGGTTGCAAAACCAACATTACAATTCCAGGGTCCCAGCCATGGTGCATTGCTTTACCGCTATCCTTCACATCCTAAATGATTGGATTGTGACCAGTTACCTGCAAAATGTGGCAAATAAGATGGTCATACTTCTACTGTGGGGTAGGTAATAACTTGACCATGGTCATGAAGCTGTTAAGTGGTGGAGGTGAGAATTGTACCCAGAACCACTGGTTCAAAGGGAACAGTATGATAATACTCTAACATAGTTCAGGAATTTTTAACCTCATGCCCTGAGTTATTTGACTGAAAATTTCCTTTGTTTCACTGTCATACTTCAAGCTATTTCTCTTTTTTCCCCCCTCTTTCTCTCTCTGTTGAGAGGGTTCTCTTCTCTTCAATTAGAATGTAAGCTTCATAAGAGTGGAGAATTTTGTTGTTTCACTCCTATTGTGTATCTCTAGAACCTAGAGCTGGGTGTGGCACACAGTAGGTGCTAAATATATTACTAAATTTGTTGAATGAATGAATGAATGAATGAATAAATCCTCTTTTGTCTAGAACTATAGTGTTAAATGGTGAAATTTTTGAATTTTAATAGTATGTATGGATGACTGCATCGTTGGCCTCATGCTTTCCTGTATTCACATCTTTTACCATTTGACCTTATAGTTCCTTCCACTAAAGGAGAGGAGATTATTTCTTCACCCTTTCACTTTCAGTTCAACCACATGACTTGTTCTGGTCAATAGAATGAGAAAGAAAAACATGGAGCCATGTTTGACCTCAATCTCAAGAGGCTTTGTATGTTTCCTTCTTCCCCTTTTGTACCTTTGCTATAAACAGTGGATGTCCTGGCCAGCTGAGTACTCCAAGGAAGATCACAGACGAATGGAGAGACAAGAACTGCACACTTGCATTATGTAGCAGACCTACCCTAGGAGCCCAGTTTCTGTTAGCCAACCAGACAACTTAAAGATATGTGAGTGAGCCAACCAAGATCAGCAGAGCTACCCCATAAAGCCCAGCTCCAGCAACTCATTTCCAGCCACTCCACAGACATATGAACAATAATAAACACTTGTTCTTTCGAACCACTGACTATTGGCTTTTGGCATTTTGTGATGAAGGAATTTCACAGAAAAAAATCAATAGATCCAATTTACTGTTGATAATGCATTTATAAACACACATAAAAATATTAAATTCTGTAATATGTGGTTAAACTACTGCCTGCATATATTGATATACTTTTTGATTTCACTAATTCTGACATAGCTAAAGACATGAAAACTAAACATTGATATAATTAGATGTATTTGAGCAATGCTAATAAAATTGGGACTACTAAAATATTACAGAAGGATAGAGTTTTAGGGAAAACAAATTTAAATTTTATCTGCTATCCTTTGAAATTATTTAATGTATTATGATTATTATAATACAGTATTTATTGAATACTTATTCTTACAAATATGAATAGGATAAACAGGTAACATAAATGCCAGTAAATGATATTTTTTATTTTAGAAAATTATAAAATTTTGTACTCATAAGTGGGTGATGGAATTTTCCAGGAATTTTTAAGAAAAACACATTTTTAAAAGATTTTGTTGTTTAGGTTGCAATTCGTCCCTTCTTCAGTCCCGATTACTGTACCCAGTAGGTTTAGGTGGCATGGATGTGAATAAATGCACCTTCATGTTTAAAACAACAACAACAACAACAACAAAACTCCCTGCCCCTCCCCACCCCTCCCGGGGTCTTTGTGGAGCATCTGCCCCACTCCTTCCCCGTGTTGGGCAGACAGAGCCCCCCACCTCTCACCCCCAGAGGCAGAAGCCCTCCTGCATGTTTTCATCCCCTCCCTTTCCCCAGGAGGCTGGGGGAGAGCTTTTGTTTTTCCGTTTAAGTCAGCATCGTATTAAAGCCAGAAGCTGTGACGGACTCATCAGTGCCAAGGAAAGGGGTTTTCTGTGTCTCCCTGGGGTTTGGGGCCCTTCTCAGAGAGAGGTATCCAGTGTCCCCCACTGTCACCACCATACCCCACACAGCTCATGAGATGGGTGACATGTTTGATTTTGGGAGTTCCATAGTGGAGGGTCGGGGGGGATGGTGGTGAGCAGCTGTCCTTCTCCCAGGAAGCCGGTCAGTGTCCCTGGTGGGTGACACCCTTGAGTCTCTGCCAGTGAAGCTCCACCACGCTGGCACGTTCCATTTCTCATCTGGAGCTGTTTCTCAGGCATTCTTCCTAACCCTCTCCTCTTCCCCTTCAGTGTGCCTCAATAGTCTCCTTCACAGAGCGAGAGGGCTGTGACCCTCCCCTCAACTGGACTAATTAAAGAAAGACACTTGTGTTCCCAAGTGGTGGTTTTATTTTTTTAGTTTTTACGTTTGTATGGAAATTGTGGATAAAGTGAAAGAATTGTAAATAAATAGTGTATTTCCTCCTTCAAAAAATATAAATATATATAATTTATTATATATTTAATATATTTATATAATATATATTACATATATTATATATTTATGTTATAATAAAATATATTTATATTATAAATATGAATATTTATATTAATATAAATATAAAATATCATTTTTTGATTAGAAAAGTATATATAAGTAAATTTGGGAGTTTCTTATTTTATTTTTTAACCACTTGAAATGAGCTTCACTGTTCTTGGAAACTGAGGAATAGGGAACAAAGTGTAAGCATAAGGCTGCTAAAAATGACCACAATTTCCAAATAACTTCCTCAGGTCTTGTGCAGAATGATCTCTGTAATCCTGCAATGGAAAGTACTTTCCACATAGTCATGCCAACCAAGTGAAGAAGGAAGAAACTTGATTCTGCAAAACAACAAACTTAGTTGTAGGAGCTTCAACCAAACAAGTCAAATGACCAGCATGTAATAGCACCTAGGAAGTTCTCAAATGTGTAGTCTGCTAAAATTGTTTTTATTTCAAGCTACATTGATTTTGTGATCTTAATCTTAAACTTTTCTCAGGCCTTTTTAGATAAAGTTGAGGTAGCTAAAGTAGCATTAGCCAATGGGTTGCTCCTCATCTGATTACTATTTATTTATGTGAGGTGTTGTAATGATAATCCTTATGGAGACTTCTGCTAGCTGTATTCAAGACTTACTGCATTTATGTAGAAACATATGTGCAATATAATTGAGCTTTTCCATATTATCTCACATTTTATTTTATTTTATATTTTATTTTAATTCCAATGTAGTTAAAATAGTGTTATATTAGCTTTAGGTGTACAATGTAGTGATTCAACAATTTCATGTATTATTCAGTGCTCATCAAGATAAGTGTACTCTTAATCCCCTTCACTTATTTCACCCATCCCTCTACACACCTCACCTCTGGTAACCATCTGTTTGTTCTCTATAGTTAAGAGTTTATTTTTTAGTATCTCTCTCTCTCTCTTTTCCCCCCCTTTATTCATTTGTTTTGCTTCTTAAATTCCACATATGAGTGAAATCATATGATAGTTGTCTTTTTATATTTGACTTAGCATTATACTCTCTAAATTCATCCATGTTGTTGCAAATGGCAAGATTTCATTCTTTTTTATGGCTGAATAATATTCTATTGTGTGTGTGTGTGTGTGTGTGTGTGTGTATGTACATATACCACATCTTCTTTATCCATTGATCTGTTGATAGATACTTGGATAGAAGCAAGTTCCTTCCCTAATTTGGCTATTGTAAATAATGCTTCAATAAACATAGGGGTGCATATATCCCTTTGAATTAGTGTTTTCATACTCTTTATTTTTTTAAAATCTTTTATTATTATTATTTTTTTAAAAGATTGATTGATTGATTGATTTGATAGAGACACAGCCAGAGAGGGAACACAAGCAGGAGGAGCGCCAGGGAGAGGGAGAAGCAGGCTTCCTGCTGAGCAGGGAGTCCAATGTGGTGCTCAATCCCAGGACCCTGGGATCATGACCTGAGCCGAAGGCAGACGCTTAACGATTGAGCCACCCAAGCATCCCCTTTTCATACTCTATAGGTAAATACCCAGTAGTGGAATTACTGGATTATATAGTAATTCTGTTTTTAATTTTTTGAGGAACCTCCATACTGTCTTCCATAGTGGTTGTACCAGTTTGCATTCCCACCAACAGTGCACAAGGGTTCCTTTTTCTTCATAGAAAACACTTGTTGTTTTCTTCAGTTTTTGCCAACACTTACCAATGCTTGTTGTTTCTTGAGTTTTTTATTTTAGCTATTCTGATTGGTGTGAGGTGATCATATTATCCTACCAGGTGGGTTTTGATTTGGCTTAGTGGCTGGGGATCCAAAATAAAATATAAACACCATGTCACCGAAGACATATGTTCTTTTACAAGGCCTTTTAAATAAATAATTGTTATTTGTAATTCAATACTACTATAATTACTTACACTTTTTATCAAATCAAATCAGTAACCTTAGGATCAGTTGTGCTTGAGGAGATAGATCACTGACACAGAACCTCTTGCTCACAAATTCAAATTCAGTACAACTTTTATATAGCATTTTCATCCTTCCCTTCCTGCCTCTGGCCTTTTAAGATAAATGATGTGCTGAGTGATTTTTTTTTTTAAGATTTTATTTATTTATTTGACAGAGAGAGAGAGAGAGAGCACAAGCAGGGGGAGCAGCAGGCAGAGGCAGAGGGAGAAGCAGGCTCCCCGCAGAGCAGGGGGAGCCCGATGTGGGATTCGATCCCAGGACCCCAGGATCACGACCTGAGCCAAAGGCAGTCGCCCAGCCAACTGAGCCACCCGGGTGCCCCCAAGTGATGGTTTTAAAACACATTGGATAATAGGAGGCATGATAGTATGGTGGAATGAGCACAGGTTCTGTATTCATAGAGACCTGAATTTGAGTCCTAGATCTGTTGTGAGATTTTTGAACACATGTAATCCCACTGTTTCTCAATTTCTACATCTGTAAAATGGGACTAATACCTCTTAGAGTTGGTGTGAATATTAAATTATATAAAAAGTACCTCACAGTAACACCACTTATATATAGTAAGTGCTCAGTTAATATTAGTTCCCTTTCCAACTAACCATACTCCTTTCCCCAAGTTCTGGAAAAGACAGAGAGAGAGCTAGAAATAGACACTAGCATTACTTAGAGGTCAGAACATCCACTTATTGCCAGTAAAAATGCAGTGGAGAGCTTGGCTTGCATCTGAGGTTCAAATGTACTCTCAATAATTTTCACATGATTTTATGGTAGTTTACTAACCTACAAAGTTATGGGGTAAGGATTACTACAGTTCGTTCCTTCAGAAACAGAGCCTATCCAACCTCAGTAACATTTCTACCCAAAGGAGATAAGAATATGTACAAGTGTTGAATTCAAAGAGAGCCACTAATGGGGCTGAGCTGTGCACACTCAGACTTCTTTTTTCCATTTCTTTAGTTAGAGAAGAGTTTCTTCTTATGGAAAAAGTGAAGTGGGTACAGAGAATAGCATATACTTTTTTACTTAGTATTTCTTGCCTTGAATGTACTAAATCCATAAATGGAGCTCACAGTCATCTGGGTAGAGGTGATGAAACTTACGAATTCCTTTTTTTTAAATTATCCATTTTATTTTTATTTTATTTTTTAAAGATTTTATTTATTTATTTGAGAGAGACAAGAGACAGCAACAGAGATAGAGAGAGCATGAATGGGGAGGAGAGGGAGAAGCAGGCTCCCTGATGAGGAGGTCCCTACCAGGACCCTGGGATCATGACCTGAGCTGAAGGCAGATGCTTAACCAACTGAGTCACCCAGGCACCCCAATTTTTTTTTAAGATTATTTATTTGAGAGAGAGAGTGAGAGAGAGGGAGTGCTTGCAAAGGGGGGGAGCAGAGGGAAATGGAGAGGGAGAGAAGCAGACTCCCTGTTGAGCATGGAGCCTGACCTGGCTTCATCTCATGACCCTGATATCATGACCTGAGCTGAAATCAAGAGCTGGACACTTAACTGACTGAGCCACCCAGGCAATCTGAAACTTCCATATTCTTTGCCACTGAAGCTTTGGGCTATGACTCAGGCCTGGTGCTTAAGAAAGGTGGTTGAAACCAGTGTGAAATGTGCCCTTTGCTTTTTTTTTTTAATTTTATTTTATTATGTTATGTTAATCACCATACATTACATCATTGGTTTTTGATGTAGTGTTCCATGATTCATTGTTTGTGTATAACACCCAGTGCTCCATTCAATACGTGCCCTCTTTAATACCCATCACCAGGCTAACCCATCCCCACAACCCCTCCCCTCTAGAACCCTCAGTTTGTTTCTCAGAGTCCATAGTCTCTCATGGTTTGTCTCCCCCTCCGATTTCCCCCCCTTCATTTTTCCCTTCCTACGATCTTATTTTTTTTTTTAACATATAATGTATTATTTGTTTCAGAGGTACAGGTCTGTGATTCATCAGTCTTAACACAATTCACAGTGCTCACCGTAGCACATACCCTCCCCAATGTCTATCACCCAGCCACCCCGTCCTTCCCACTCCCCACCACTCCAGCAACCCTCAGTTTGTTTCCTGAGATTAAGAATTCCTCATATCAGTAAGATCATATGATACATGTCTTTCTCTGATTGACTTATTTCGCTTAGCATAATACCCTCTAGTTCCATCCACATCGTTGCAAATGGCAAGATTTTGGTTTTTTGATGGCTGCTTAATATTCCATTGTATATATATATATATATACCACATCTTCTTTACCCATTCATCTGTTGAGGGACATCTTGGCTCTTTCCATAGTTTGGTTATTGTGGACATTGCTGCTATAAACATTGGGGTGCACGTACCTCTTTGGATCCTTACATTTGTATCTTTGGGGTAAGTACCCAGTAGTGCAATTGCTGGGTCGTAGGGTAGCTCTAGTTTCAACTTTTTGAGGAACCAAAAAGTTCCTCATACTGTTCCCAGAGTGGCTGCACCAGCAGTGTAGGAGGGTTCCCCTTTCTCTGCATCCTTGCCAACATCTGTCATTTCCTGACTTGTCAATTTTAGCCATTCTGACTGGTGTGAGGTGGTATCTCATTGAGGTTTTGATTTGGATTTCCCTGATGCTGAGTGATGTGGAGCACTTTTCCTGTGTCTCTTGGCCATTTGGATGTCTTCTTTGGAAAATGTCTGTTCACATCTTCTGCCCATTTCTTGATTGTATTATTTGTTCTTTGGGTATTGAGTTTGATAAGTTCTTTATAAACTTTGGATCCTAGCCCTTTGATATGTCATTTGCAAATATCTTCTCCCATTCTGTCGGTTGTCTTTTGGTTTTGTTGACTGTTTCCTTTGCTGTGCAAAAGCTTTTTATCTTGATGAAGTCCCAATAGTTCATTTTTGCCCTGGCTTCCCTTGCCTTTGGCGATGTTTCTAGGAAGAAGCTGCTGCAGCTGAGGTCGAAGAGGTTGCTGCCTGTGTTCTCCTCTAGGATTTTGATGTACTCCTGTCTTACATTTAGGTCTTTCATCCGTTTTGAGTCTATTTTTGTGTGTGGTGTAAGGAAATGGGCTAGTTTCATTCTTCTTTCTGCATGTGGCTGTCCAATTTTCCCAACACCATTTGTTGAAGAGACTGTCTTTTTTCCACTGGACATTTTTTCCTGCTTTGTCAAAGATTAGTTGACCATAGAGTTGAGGGTCCATTTCTGGGCTTTCGATTCTGTTCCATTGATCTATGTGTCTGTTTTTGTGCCAGTACCGTACTGTCTTGATGATTACAGCTTTGTACTAGAGCTTGAAGTCCAGAATTGTGATGCTACCAGCTTTGCTTTTCTTTTTCAATATTCCTCTGGCTATTTGGGGTCTTTTCTGGTTGCATACAAATTTTAGGATTATTTGTTCCATTTGAAAAAAGTTGATGGTATTTTGAAAGGGATTGCATTAAATGTGTAGATTGCTCTAGGTAGCATTGACATCTTGACAATATTTGTTCTTCCAATCCATGAGCCTGGAACGTTTTTCCGTTTCTTTGTGTCTTCCTCAATTTCTTTCATGAGTATTTTATAGTTTTCTGAGTACAGATTCTTTGCCTCTTTGGTTAGATTTATTTCTAGGTATCTTATGGTTTTGGGTGCAATTGTAAATGGGATTGATTCCTTAATTTCTCTTTCTTCAGTCTTGTTGTTGGTGTATAGGAATGCCACCGATTTCTGTGCATTGATTTTATATCCTGACACTTTACTGAATTCCTGTATGATTTCTAGCAGTTTTGGTGTGGAATCTTTTGGGCTTTCCACATAAAGTATCATATCATCTGCAAAGAGTGAAAGTTTGACTTCTTCTTTGCCAATTCGGATGCCTTTTATTTCTTTTTGTTGTCCGATTGCTGTAGCTAGGACTTCTAGTACTATGTTGAATAGCAGTGATGATAGTGGGCATCCCTGCTCTGTTCTTGACCTTAGGGGGAAAGCTTTCAGTTTTCCCCCATTGAGAATGATATTCGCTGTGGGTTTTTCATAGATGGCTTTTATGATATTGAGGTATGTACCCTCTATCCCTACACTCTGAAGATTTTTAATCAAGAAAGGATGCTGTATTTTGTCAAATGCTTTTTCTGCCTCTATTGAGAGGGTCATATGGTTCTTGTTCTTTCTTTTATTAATGTATTGTATCACATTGATTGATTTGTGGATGTTGAACCATCCTTGCAGCCCAGGAATAAATCCCACTTGGTCGTGGTGAATAATCCTTTTAATGTACTGTTGGATCCTATTGGCTAGTATTTTGGTGAGAATTTTTGCATCCATGTTCATCAGGGATATTGGTCTGTAATTTTTTTGATGGGGTCTTTGTGTGATTTTGGGATCAAGGTAATGGTGGCCTCATAGAATGAGTTTGGAAGTTTTCCTTCCATTTCTATTTTTTGGAACAGTTTCAGAAGAATAATGTTTGGTAGAATTCCCCTGGGAAGCCATCTGGCTCTGGGTTCTTGTTTGTTGGGAGATTTTCGATGAGTGTTTCAATTTCCTTAGTGGTTAGGGGTTTGTTCTGGTTTTCTATTCTTCCTGGTTCAGTTTTGGTAGTTGATACATCTCTAGGAATGCATCCATTTCTCCCAGATTATCTAATTTGCTGGCATTTAGTTGCTCATAATATGTTCTTATAATTGTCTGTATTTCTTTGGTGTTGGTTGTGATCTCTCCTGTTTCATTCATGATTTTATTTATTTGGGTCATTTATCTTTTCTTTTTGATAAGCCTGGCCAGGGTTTTATCAATCAAAGAAAAAAAAAAGAATATGATCAAATTATCAGGGTGGTGAGTAGATCAGTGCCACACACTAGATTTAGGGTATATTTTGGTCTGTTAGAAGAAACTGCCTCCCAAAATTTTAAAGAAAGAAAAACTTATATATGTACAAAAATAAGGGTAAATACAATGAAGGGATGGGATATGACTGTAAAGATGAAAATTATAAAAGATTTTATAGAAGGAATTGATAAGAAGTTGGTTGAAAAAGAAAGAACAGAAATTAAAAAAAAAAGGAGAGAATGTGATCAGGTAGGAGACTAGAACAAAGCCATACACTAGAGATTTAGGGTATATTTTGGTCTGGTAGAAGAAATGAAGAAAATATAAAAAATTAACTTCGAAAGACTAAAGAATCATGGGGAAAAAAAGCCATGAATTCTCTGTGCAGTATTCCCCTAGTGCTGGAGTTCTGCTGTTCTCATTGATCAATAAACTTGGTCTTGGCTGGCTATTCTTGGGGATCTTCTGGGGGAGGGGCCTGTTGCCATGGTTCCCAAATGTCTTTGCTGGAGGCGGAATTGCCCCACCCTTGCCAGGGCCAGGCTAAGTAATCTTTGCTCAGGTTTGCTCTCGGGAGCTTTTGTTCCCTGAAAGCTTTCCATACAGCTTTGGAGGATGAGAGTGAAAATGGCGGCCTCTGTATCTCTGCCCCAGAGGAGCTGAGAATTTGGGGCCCCACTCCTCAGTGAGCCCCCAGGGAAAAGCAGTCAATCACTCCCATCTCCCTGGTCTCCAGCCACACTCCGTGCTCACCTGGCCTGTGACCGCGCATTTCTATCTCTGGCACATGACCCCGTTTGGAGTCTCTAAACCCAGGAGATTCCTGAGGTGAGCTCCCGCGCTGCTTGTCCTGGGGGAGGAAGGGGAGTCTCCCAGTATCTGTCACTTATTGGGTCCCTGCTGGAAGAGCAGTGGCCCAACTGTGCCGTGGATCATGGTTTATGGCAACCCCAAGGTGAGAGCCCACTCCTCAGCTCTGTCTCTGCAGCTAGCTTCCCCACTCCAATACCGAGCTCTGCCACATTCAGGCACCCCCAGGCTTTCTGTGACCCTTAAGGTCCTGAGATCACACTGTCCCAGCGAGGGTTCCACCCCCCGCTTAGCCACTAGAGCAACGTCCCTCAGTGGAGCAGACTTCTAAAAGTTCTGATTTTGTGCTCTGCTGCTCTATCACTTGCCGGTAGCCGGCTGATGGAGGCTCCTTTCCCCTGAGGTCTATCTTCCCATTATTGCCTTGGATTCACTTCTCCACACGTCCTACCTTCCAGAAAGTGGTAGCTTTTCTGTTCACAGTGTTGCTGCTTTTCTTTTTTCCACCTCCTGTTGAGTTTGTAGGTGTTCAGAATGGTTTGGTCCCTATCTAGATGAATTCCTGGGACAAGACGAAATTTATGTCTCCTATTCCTCCGCCATCTTGCTCCGCCCCCCTCATGCCCTTTGCTTTTAAGCTGACATTTAGTTATCAGATTTTTCCTGATATTCTTTGTCATCATGGTAATTACCTTTAGGAACATCATTGGTATAGTGAAGTATAGCATTGAAGGGCAAGGCAGAGAGGGCAGGTAGACAAAAGCAAGTTCAGTCTAGTAGCAGGATGCCATTCTGAAGGTTCAGCAGTAGTGAATAGTTCATTACAACCTGTCCAATGTGCTGCCATAACCTCCTATACTTTTTCTTCATTCATTCATTCATTCACCTAGTATGTGCCAGATATTCTAGGTTCTGGAAATATATCAATAAATTAATGAGTCAAAAATCCCTGATCGTGGTGCTTCCTCACTGTTTGTCTTATTACCCTCTGTTAACTGTTAAGCTCATTTAGAGTGGAAATATGTTTTATTCATTGGCAAATCCCTATCAATAGCACTGTGCCTGGGACTCAGTCTGGTCTATATATACTCAACAAATGTTAGCAGAATGAATGTTGAATTTGCCAACACTGGCTATTGATATGTGCTGATAGATGGAGAAAGCAAGTAAAAGGGATTCATGAAGTGTTCTGTTTTGTGCCACAATATCTATAGCTTTCTACAGTTTTTATTTGTTTCATGTTGTCAATATATGAGGTAACATTCAGATATATAAGGAGGCAGTAATGACATTAAAGTCTGTCAGTAGGGGTGTCATATATATAAAGGGTACAAAATGGGAAACACAATCAATTCTGCCTCCAGTATACAGGTTTGGAATGGCTTAATAGAGGAGTGGCACTTGGGTTAAGTCTTACAAGATAAGAAGATATTTCCTAAATTAAATACAAAAAAAAAAAAATAAGACAAACTTTTATGTTAAAACTAGTTTGCTGGGGAAAATGAACACCCATGACATGGCTTTCCTTATATGGAGATTTTTGGGTAACATACACAGACTACATGTCTGTGTGTCTGGGAGTCTTTGTGTTTGTTTACTCCTGTTTGGTTTACTCTTCAGAAAAGGTCAATAACAGTTTCTCTTGCTGATTTATATTTGTTATACTCTAATGGCTTCCTTAAGGTTTAGAAATACCCATGTTAAAGAGAAGGCATTTGATATGAGAGGAGAAAATCAGCTGACCTTGTTAACCGGATCTTCCTCTTCCCCAGCGCCCTGAGAATCGATGTTTTCTGATGATGGAGAAACTGGGCATCATGCCACTATGGACATGCCTGGACTGTGTTTATCAGGCAGCTTCATTAGATTGTCCTCTATTTCTTGAGAGGTAATTCCATTAAATAGTGTTTATCAGTCATTATGTGCTCTGCTTGTCATTACTACCTTGTTCAGTAGGAACAGCACCCTTAGAAAATGTGTGTGTACATGTGTGTATAAGTGGTGTATATTAAAAACAAAACTGCCTGAATTACATTAAATTATAGACAATACCTTCTTAATGTAGTAGGAATAAAAAAGAGACTGAGTAGTCAGCACCTAAAATACAGATACACACACACACACACACGTAACAATACAATAGTGCTTTTAGTTCAGGAAACAGATCTGTGGCAATAACCAGAAAGCACTTGAAAACATCAAGTGTCAATTATTTAGAGTAGTTGACCTAAGCTACACACACTTATAAGCCCTCTGAGAGGGATTTTTTCCCATAACTATTTGATTATTTTCTGAGGAATAATTTATTTCCTGGTACACTAGAATATTTTTTCTCTTGCTTTCTTTCCCCCCTCTCCTATACTCACTTCTAATAGATAAATAGAAGGCATATGTTAAACAATCTTATCATATACCCCCCTGCTCTTTTGCATTCAGACTTGAGTGGACCATGTTTCTCTTTTATTTGATATTTCTGGTAAATATTCTGGAAGAGGTGGGTACCCTCTAGGTCACACTTTCTATTTATTATCTTTCTTTCATTCTCTTCCTTATTTATATAGCTCTTTCTTCCTAATCTCACTTATCCTAGACTATGTATTTCATGTAGTCTCAGTCTTAGAATATGAAGTTTTCTCTTTTATATCCTTACTTAAATCATAGTTGCTTTATTGGCCCTTTAGAAATTTAGAGTTCTTTGAAATAAATAACTGTTATTTATTATTTTTTTTATCATTTAAGGTTTTCAAGAAATAGAGGTGTCTTGGTCATTTTCTTGTTGTTGGCTTTGGGATTTCTTACTGACATGGCCTCAGACCACCTTATCAAAACAAATTCCTGCTAGTAACATCCACTTATCCTCCACTCTACCTATTCTACTGCACTATTTACTATTCCCCATCTCCTCATTGCTTTTTGCCTCTTCATTTTGTCCATGCTGGTCCTTCCTCTTGCAGTGCCCTTTCTTTTTTTTCTGCAAAATCCAAAACTTCTCATTCTTTAAGACCCATCTCAAATATCCTTTTGTCTAAAGTTTTGCTCCATCCCTTGTTCTGAAAGCTCACAGATTTTTATCTGTATCTTATTGATAGGATGAATTAGTAATCTGCTGATTAGCCATATATTGCTTAAGGATAGAACCAGTGCCAGATTTAACTTAGCACCTTTTCACAATGCTTAACATATGCTGGTCCTCAGTATTAATTCTTTAAATCTTATTTTTATATGATTATTTCATCTACATATTCCTTTTTTTAATTTTATGCCATGTTCTTATGTTTTTATTTGCCCTATGAATCCCATCTTTACAGTAGAGTATATCACCTGTGTTGTCTTTCTTTTATAACAGGGAAATTCTTGCTTTAAAAAAAGTATAGTAAATTCCAAGAGAAAGAACAGATTTCCTCCACTATCTAAAAGTAAAGTGTTCCTATAGAAGTTTTCATTAAGCTGAAACAGCATAAAGCAAAAAAGCTATTACCATTTTAATAAAAGCAAAAATCCTCTTTGGAGTTTTTTCAGTCAGCAAAAACAGGTACTGGCATAGGTTTTTTTTGGTAAAAGTGGTATAAAGCAAACTTTTAGATTGCAGAGAACCTGAAGTTCTCCACAAATATTTCATATTCATGTATTTATTTTAGGGCCAAAGATTTATCCCTTTTATTTTTATTTTTCCATTTAAAAAAATTTAAATTCAGTCAATTAACATATAATGTATTATTGGTTTCTGAGGTAGAGGTCAGTGATTCATCAGTCTTATGTAATACCCAGTGCACATTATATCAAGTGCCCTCCTTAATACTTAACACCTAGTTACCCTACCCCCATCTCTCTCCCCTCCTGAAATCCTCAGTTTGTTTCCTATGATTAAGAGTCTCTTAGGATTTGTCTCCCTCTCTGGTTTCATCTTGTTTTATTTTTTCCTCTCTTTCCCTATGATCCTCTGGTTTGTTTCTTAAATTCCACATATAAGTGAGATCATATGATCATTGTCTTTCTCTGATTGACTTTTTCGCTTAGTGTAATACCCTCTAGTTCCATCCACATCATTGCAAATGGCAAGATTTCATTTTTTTGATGGCTGAGTAGTATTCCATTGTATGTATATACCAGATCTTCGTTATCCATTCATCTGTCGATGGACATCTGGGCCCTTTCCATAGTTTGGCTATTGTGGACGTTGCTGCTATAAACATTGGGATATAGGTGCCCCTTCAGATCACTACATTTGTATCTTTGGGGTAAATACCCAGTATTACAATTGCTGGGTCATAGGGTGGCTCTATTTTCAACTTTTTGAGGAACCTCTATACTATTTTCCAGAGTGGTTGTATCAGTTTACATTATTACCAACAGTGTAAGAGGGTTCCCCTTTCCCTGCATACTTGCCAACATCTGTCGTTTCCTGACTTGTTTATTTTAGCCATTCTGACTGGTATGAGGTGGTATCTCATTGTGGTTTCGATTTGTATTTCCCTGATTCTAAGTGGTGTTGACCATTTTTTCATGTGTCTGTTGGCCATTTCGGATGTCTTCTTTGGACAAATGTCTGTTCATGTCTTCTGCCCATTTCTTGACTGGATTATTTGTTTTTTTGGGTGTTGAGTTTGAGAAGTTCTTTATAGATCTTGGATACTAGCCCTTTATCTGTAATGTCATTCGCAAATATCTTCTCCCATTCCATGGTTTGCCTCTTAGTTTTGTTGACTGTTTCCTTTGCTGTGCAGAGCTTTTATCTTGATGAAGTCCCAAAAATTCATTTTTGCTTTTGTTTCTCTTGCCGTTGGAGACATGTCATAAAAGAAGTTGCTGTGGCCGATGTCAAAGAGGTTACTGCCTATGTTCTGTTCTAGAATTTTGATGGATTCCTGTCTCACATTGAGGTCTTTCATCCATTTTGAGTTTAGCTTTGTATATGGTGTAAGAGAATGGCCACATTTCATTCTTCTGTGTATAGCTGTCAAATCTTCCCAGCACCATTTGTTGAAGAGACTATCTTTTTTCCATTGTATATTTTTTCCTGATTTGTTGAAGATTATTTGACCATAGAGTTGAGGGTCCATTTCTGGATTCTCTCTTCTGTTCCATTGATCTATGTGTCTGTTTTTGTGCCAATACCATGCTGTCTTGGTGATCACAGCTGTGTAATATAGCATGAAATCAGGCAATGTGATGCCCCCAGCTTTGTTTTTCTTTTTCAACATTTCCTTGGCAATTTGGGGTCTTTTCTAGTTCCATACAAATTTTAGGATTATTTGTTCCAGCTCTTTGAAAAATGCCAATAGTATTTTAGTAGGGATGGCATTGAAAATGTAGATTGCTCTGGGCAGCGTAAACATTTTAACAATGTTTATTCTTCCAATCCATGACCATGGAATGTTTTTCCATTTTTTTGTGTCTTCCCCAATTTCTTTCATAAGTGTTCTATAGTTTTCTGAGTGTAGGTCCTTTATCTCTTTAGTTAGGTTTATTCCTAGGTATTTTATGGTTTTGGGTGCAGTTGTAAATGGGATGGACACTCTCTTTCTTGTTTCTCATTATTAGTGTATAGAACTGCAACTGATTTCTGTGCATTGATTTTATATCCTGCCACTTTACTGAATTCCTGTATGAGTTCTAGAAATTTTGGGGTGGAGTCTTTTGGGTTTTCTACATAGAATATCATGTCATCTGCGAAGAGTGAGAGTTTGACTTCCTCTTTGCCAATTTGAGTGCCTTTTCTTTCTTTTTGTTGTCTGATTGCTGTGGCTAAGACTTCTAGTACTATATTGAACAGCAGTGGTGATAGTGGACATCCCTGCCATGTTCCTGACCTTAGGGGAAAAGCTCTCAGCTTTTCCCCATTGAGAATGATATTTTCTGTGACCTTTTCCTATATGGCTTTTAAGATATTGAGGTATGTTCCTTCTATCCCTACAACATATTTCCTTTAAAAAATATCAAGTGAATTCTTCAATTTTTGAGCAGTCTTTGTACATTAAGCTGTAGGCATCACCTTCCTGGTTCATAATGTTGGTAAGACAGTGGTTTTGTTTGTTTGTTTTTGTTTTAAATATTTGCATTTAAACTGATGGAACTGACTAGGGCCTGCCTTAATGCAAAGGGAAAACTGAATAATGCCCTTTCCTTCTTCCAACTCTTGGTCACCTCCTTTTCCCCATTTTCTGCCTGCTTCTGTTCACTCTGGTACCTCCAGGTAAGGGTGTATGTGTGTGTGTGTGTGTGTGTGTGTACACATTCCTCCCCCCAAAAAAATTATAATTGTTAGTGGCAGGAACTTTGGTTTGTTAGGATCTATTTAGCTATTTCTAGAAGCTGAAATTTGTCATTATTTTTAAAGCTATCACTTTATTTAATTATTCTTTATATTTCATATGACCAATAGTAACTTTTTTGTAACAAACAATATTTATTCAAATAAGTAAATTCTGATACTTTATAATGTCATCCTGGTTCTTAAATGGCCACATGCCTTCATCATTATGCATGCATCCCTTGTTAGTTTTAATTGAGATTTGCCCGATTCTTGACTTATTTTTTAAAAAAACTGTATCTACAGCAAATGTCCTAAATGCCTTTTGTTCAATTCTTCTGTAATACCTCCAAATAAAATTAATAGATTGTAATATCATCCTGTATCATATCTTTTTTCTTTAAATTTTTTTATTGTTATGTTAATCACCATACATTACATCATTAGTTTTTGATGTAGTGTTCCATGATTCATTGTTTGTGCATAACTATCATATCTCTTTTAAGTTTTGGCTTTTTCCGACTTGAACTTTGCAACTATTTTTGTCCTTATATTTTTGGTAGTTCTTTTAAACAGCATCAGTGGTTTTACAAAATTAAATCCTAAAAATAAATAAATAAATCCTATAGTCTGCTTTTTACAAATTACTTTATCCCATTTGTATTTATCATGAATATTCATTTTTTGAACTTCCTTGTAGCACTTTTATTTTTGTATTCATATAGTTACCTTTTTCTATGCTTGTTCCTCATCCCTGACCCCCAGTCTTTTGTTTTTGTCATTATGTTTTATAGTCGTTTTTCTTTGTTAGTTTTTCTATTGCATTTCTCCCTACTTTAAATGTATGAGATTATATACCCTATTACTACTTTTTAGTGGCTAACGTAAAATCTTTTTGGCTCATGCTTACCTAACAAATGCAAAAGTTAGTATTTTAGCTCCTTCCCTGAATAATCCAAGGGCCTTAAAACACTTTAATGACCCAATTCCAACTATATATTATTTTGTACTTGAGACTTACATACAAATTTAAACATTTCTTTGCTTACCATTTTTCTTGCTTAACATTCCTTCAAGTTTATTAACTTCTTTGCTTACTGTTCCTTCTCAGATCTTTCTGGGATAATTTTCTTTTATAATTAAATACATTCTTTAGAATTATTTTAGCACATGAGTGTTAGTTAAGCATACTTTGTTTTTTAAATTGACTGCTGGATTTATTTTGCCCTTATTCTTCAAAATAATGATTTTCTGGGTACAAAGTGGGGCTTGATAACCATTTTTTTTCTCAGCAATTTGAATATATTATTTTGCTATCTTTAGTTTCCTCTGTTATTATTAAGAGGCATGGTATCAGCCTATCTTCCCTTTTTTAGTAAGCTGTCTTTTCTTTTCACTCCTTTTAGTATTTTCTCTTTGTTTTTTGTTTTCTGCAGGTTCAGTATAATGTTTCTAGGTGTAGACTTCTATTTATTTATTCTGCATGGTGTAGGTTATGCTTCCTATATCATGAATTCATACCTTTTTTTTTCAGTTTTAGAAAATTCTAAGCTGTTATTTTTCCATATACTGTCTCTTAGTTATTTTTTCTATCCTTTCCTTCTGAGACTTCAATTAGCAATACGTTAGACCTTATTATTGTCTTTAATATCTCTTAATCTCTCTTTAAATTGTTTCTGTCTCCTCTATCTCTGTGTTGCATTCTGGGTAATTTCTTCAGCTTTGTGCTAATCTTCTTTTCAATGGTAGACAATATGCTCTTCAACCCCATCCATTACATTAAAAAAATTTAAAAACTACAAATTTTCTTTTCTGAAACTTCGAGTTATTATTTTTTATTTTTTAAATCTACCTAATTTTTGGGGGAATAATCTCATATTGCTTACTCATTGTTTTTATTCCATCCTTTATTTCCAAGTAATTCACACATAGTTATTAAATATTATGTATCTGAAGTCTGAATTTGATGATTTTTCTTTTATTAGCAATTTCTTAATGTCGTTTTCATGCATATTTGTTGCTCTCTGATTTTGAGCCCATTCTTAGCTGATCTTAATCTGGGAGCTAAAACTATTACTTCATTCAGAGGTTTGCTGTTTGCTTCATTCAGCAATAGGGACCTTCTGTCCTTGAACATTTTTTGCTTCTTTCCATTGTTCATAGTCCCTATTATGACTCAGGTTTAGCTCCATCAACTTGATACTGTCTCACAGTTTAGTGTTCCCATAAATGGCAGTTGTCTGTATGATCACTCTTCATTTTATATATAGTTAGTGCTTGTTACTATTGGTTTACAACCTATTTTTTGATAGTTTTTTTTTTTAATTTCCCTTACTCTAAACTTAGAATGCATGAAAATTGTATTTTATGAAGTATCTTGTTTTGTAGTTGGAGGGTGCTTCAGAATTTAGTATAACATACGGATTTAGTCTCTTACTATTTTTTGTATTTGGGATTTCTTTTATTATTTTTAGGACATATAATATATACATACTTTATAGTCTGTATTTGATAGTTCAAATTAAGAATTTTTTCAGATATGATTTTATTGTTTCTTTGTTTCTACTGACTCTTCCTCATATGTCTTATTTCTTGTCAGTTTGATTATTTTAGACTATAATCGTAGTTCTTAGAACTTTATCCCTGATAATTCTTTGAAGTCTTTGATGGAAGTACATTCCTCTAAAGAAGATTTGTGTTTGCTTATTTTAGGCACCTGGAGATACTATAAATATGGGGCCCTTTAGAATTAGATTCTCAGGTTGAGGTTTTTGATGCCATCTATAGTATAATATCAGCCAATAAAGGGAAGTAAAGACTAGTTTAAAGTTTCACTAGTTTAAGGTTTCATTTATCAAAGGAGATTTTAATCCCCTGTCCATTTAATACTAAAGTTCAAGAAAAGTAATTTGCCTTGCAAGACCTGAGGGAGAAGGGTCATTTCTAGTTTTCCTTTCCCTGGAAGCCCCAGTTTTGATGGGGACTCTTGATTTATACAGGATAGTCTCTATTAGGTTCTACATTATGTATTGGTTCCAAGCTTTGTCTTCTATTCTCTATATTCACAAAAACAAAGCTCAAGTTCACTAGCTCAGCTTAGCTGTTTTCACTTCTTTTTTGGTTATTACTGAGTATGTTTTACTTGCTAGTTCTTTGATACATCAAAAGTCTCAAAATTTCTTATCCATCATTTTTAGTTGCTTACAATGGAAGGGTCAATCAGAGTATATAGTGGCCAAAGTGCTAGAAACAGAAGTCAGCCTATTCACTTGTAAAATTAGACTTTTACCCTAAATAGAGTGAGTCAGTGTTTTTAATTTAAATTTACTTGCTTGGTTGGTCAAAGAATTTATAAAGCTATCCAATCAGTTTTTAAATGACAAGAGGCCACACAAATACTAAATAAACAAACAAAAATCTTTGGACTCAGTTTTGATAATTTTAAGAGAATATAGAAGTATCATTATGTGTGACCAGGTACTGATTGTGCTTAGCAAAAAACTCATGTTATAAAGTAAAAGTGACTTGGTGTGAGAGATGAGATCAAGTGTCAAGTAAGTCATTAAATATGAGTTCATACAGAGAAGGCTATACCACATCTTTCTTTACAGTTTTTGTTACACTTGAGCTTGATATTTAATGTTCATAGGGCAGTTCAGGACATTATTCTTTGCTGAAGCAGTGGGAAGGATATGAATAATAGGTACACAGATATAGTCTATGTATTTGTGTAGTATGAATAAGAGGGCACCTCTTTATTCTTCTTGAAGAGTAATTCATTGAGGTCTTATATGGGAGATTTGGCAATGTGGGTGGTGAGCCATCGTACTCCTGTTCTTGGAGAACTGGCATGTTTTCTAGGAAAAATAGGGTTTGCTCTTCCCCAAGCTCCCAACTTCACATCTGCAGTAGGCTCATCTGTATGCTTGCCTTTCTTATTTTCCTATGGATGAATTGTCTTGCTCCAACCAGGGGTTTATACCTCCACCTATTGCCTAGCCTAACTTTGTATTTAAGGACATTATCCTATCAATTCTCTCCTGTCTCTCTTGCACCATCAGTTTCTCTCCTTTAATTGGTTCATTCTATTTGGTGATGTTAATTTTGTTGTCTTTGTCTGTGATTTTCTCTTTAGCTATAGTCTCATTTTTCAGGTGTCCATTCACAGGAATATTTCTTAAAGAGTTCTCTAAACTACTAATTTCCTCCCATGCTCCTTGAAATTTACTTCATTTAGGGTGTTGCATCCACCATCAACAATATTAATCTCTTAAGGTCAAGCATTATCTCCATGTTGTGCAATACAATTACTGATTTTCAGTCCCATCTTACTTGACCAGTGTAAAACAATTGGATAGTTGTTCATTCCTTTCATCTTGGGAATTTTTTACCACTTCGTTTCTAGTGCAACACACTTTGCATTTCTTCTATCTCAGTAATTACTTTTGCTCCTTTTCCTCTGCTGGTCTCTCCTTGGAGCATCTCAAGTTTCAGTCCTTCCTCTCTTTGTACATTCACTTGAGGATCTCACTGATTATCACTTATCTAAATGCCTTCTATCTGCTGATAACTTCCAGATTTAAAGCTCCAGACTGGATCTCTCACCTCAACTCCAGACTCTTTGTCTCACTATTACCAGAACACCTCCGAAGGATATTTACTAGTCATATCAAACTCAATATGCTCAATACTGATCTTCCTTAAACATCTTCCAACTAAGTCTTCTCCAACTCAGTAAATTGCAGTTCCTGTTCTTCAAATGGCAACTCTGTTCTTCCAGTTGCTTAGGGAGAAGAAATAAACCAACCCTGAAGTCACTTTAACTTCTCCCTTTCGCACATAGCTCACATCTTACCTGTCAGGAAATCCTGTGTGAAAATCTGTTTAATTTTTACCATCCCTTTTGCTATCACCCAGCTACAACCTACTATCAATTTCTTACCTGAATTATTGTAATAGCCTTTTAACCAGCCTTCCTGATCTTACCTACAATCTATTCTCAACACAGAGCCAAATCATTTTTTTTTTAATATAAATCAGATCATGTCATTTCTCTATTCTGCTCCAGTGGCTTTCCTTTTCACATGGAGGGGGATAAAGTCCTTAATGTGGCCTGTAAGGCTTTATATGTTCTAACTCCTATTACTTCCTTAATTTCATCTCTTTCTCTTTTCCTTTGTACATCATTTCTAGCCATACTGACTGATCACTTTGTTTCCTAGGACACACAGGATTTTCTCTCAACTCAGTCTCTGTATTTGTTTCTCTTGCCTGGAACAGATTTCCCCTGTTATTAACTCCCTCACTTCCCTTAAGTCTTTCTTTAAAGTGTTCTTCTCAATGAGGTATCCCTTAAGCACCCTATTTAAAACTGCAAACTATGTTCCCATTCACCTTTTTCTGATTCATTTCTCTCCTTAGCATTATATTCTATATAATTTACTAATTTTTTTTCTACATTAGTTATCTCTCATGACTTAAATATAAGCTCTATGAGAGCAGGGGCTTTTGTTTTGTTCAGTGCTGGATCTTCAATACATAGAGCAATGAGTGGTATATAGACATGGCTCAATAAGTTATTTGTTAAGTAAATAAATAAATTCCCACTCACCTCCTAAATGACATATCCCTCTCAATGATCACTCTCCCATGTCCATCTAGCTTATATTGCAGGGCCTTTTTAAATTTTTTTACTTAGAATAATTTCTCCAAATCTTCTTGGTGTCTTTCCCATCCCAGGTCACTTCCTCCAAGAGACTTTTCCTGTCTTCTCAATCTAGATTAGGGAATTACATTATTCTATAGAGGCCTATTATATTTTTAAATTTTTATTATTGTTATGTTAATCACCATACATTACATCATTAGTTTTTGATGTAATGTTCCATGATTCGTTGTTTGCATATAACACTCAGTGCTCCATGTAGAACATGCCCTCTTTAATACCCATCACCAGGCTAACCCATCCTCCCACCCCCTCCCCTCTAGAACCCTCAGTTTGTTTTTCAGAGTCCATCATCTCTCATGGTTCATCTCCCCCTCCGATTTCCCCCCCTTCATTCTTCCCCTCCTGCTGTCGTCTTCTTCTTTTTTTTTAACATATAATGTATTATTTGTTTCAGAGGTACAGGTCTGTGATTCAACAGTCTTGCACAATTCACAGCGCTCACCATAGCACATACCCTCCCCAATGTCTATCACCCAGTTGCCCCATCCCTCCCACCCCCCACCACTCACAGAATTTAGGAGTAAGTTAGGCTTAAGACATCTCCACTTCTTTATTTAAGCTTAAGCTGTGGTTTTTGTATAAATTCTATACTCAAATATCCTAATTTGACCAGGCTATGGCTCTTCATAATTAAAGGAAGCTTTTAGAATACAGTAACATTTTTCTTTCTCAAGAGTCTGGGTAGGGGCACCTGGGTGGCTCCGTTGGTTAAGCATCTGCCTTTCGCTCAGGTCTTGATCTCGGGGTCCTGGGATCATGCCCTGCATTGTCCGCTTCTCCTTCCCCCTCTACCCCTCCACCTGCTCATGTTCTGTCTCTCTCTCAAATAAACAAAATCTTAAAGAAAAGAGTCTGGCTAGAAAAGCTATTACTTTAAAGGATTTATTTACTTCTATAAATTTACAAAAATCCTTTCAGACATTTCAGTTGACCTTTTAATTTGACCTGTATCTGTTTTCTCCTTGTGAACACTATTTAGAAAGTCATGAGTGGTAGGAAAATAATGGGAATAAGGAAGAAAATTATATTGCTATACAAAGAATGTGGAGAGTATGCTAGGGTGTAGTTAGGTGACAATGATAACAAGGGGTGAGAGCAATCTACTGGGACAGTATCAAGGAATTTTGATGGGATGATATTAGCACCAAGGATCAGGGAGAGTGCCCATGCTACTGATGAGGGGATCCTTCTTTGCACCAAAGAGAAGACAAGAAAGGGTGAGGGGAGTGACCTAATAAGAAGTCTAGAAAGTGGAAGAGATTTGTTACTATTTTGGGGAGTATAGTATAGAAAAATTAGGACATGTGGCTAGCAGAAGAAAGATGGACCAAGGGAGAAGAGGCACAAAAATCCTCAGGTAGAGTCCTGAGTAGGATGTAGCCTAGTACTTTGTGTTGTGATCACAACTGGCATGGGTTGTGATGGCAGGATGAGACTAGATTAAGGCCTCCACAAAGAATGCCAGGGTAAAAATTTGAATATTGGGAAGTGTCAAGACCATTTTTTTCAAGCATAACAAATATAATAAATATAAAGGAGAAATACAGAAAAGATAATTTATAAAGAAGTAATACATATTTCAATACATATATTTTCTGGAAGGATCTCATTATAAGGCTAAAATTATTCTGCCAATTTTCAAACCATGCCTCCTGCCTTGCAAATACTGGTGCTGTATTCTCTTGGACTAATAATGACCTACAGACAACTTTTTAAAATATTGGACCAGATTGACCCTTTGAAATGAGAAAGATGATAGGAAGTAGGATGGAGCTCAGAATAAGAATTAAATGTTTATAGAAGTGTGAGAAATAAATCTTTTATTTGCTGACTGAGTGAATTCTACATACTAGGCATATTGTTAATCATATTTATGCTGTATTTTGACCTTGAAAATTATAATAACAGCCACAGGGAATATGTACTCATATATTTCTCAAACTGAGGAAACTTAAGATTAGAGATGTTAAATAATTTGTTAAATAAGTGGGGAGGTGAGATTCAAACCCAACTCTCTCTGCCTTTAGAGTCACTATTGCAGTGGCTGCACTGTGTATTTCCATCATGTCAGGGGTCCTTGGCACAGGGACATGATTTGATATACATTTGTTGAATGAGTAACTAAATCAGTATGTAGAAGTTTGGGGGAAGGGCATAGCTGTTCATTCAGTAATTTTTTAAATGCTTCCTCTAAATGAACATAGGATTAAAAAACAGACAAGTGTGAAAGTCTCTGAGACATATAAAATATCTTTTGCAATCATTCTCTAATGTCTGTATCAAATTCTAGCCCTGGCCTGCCCTTAGACACCCTAAGTTGAAATCTCAGATTATTTATTTGGGGTTTTGTGGCTTCTGCTCATAGGGTGGAAGTATTCTTTCAGACCCTAAAATGAACATAGCTAGCCCTCTGGGACAAGAGACTGAGGAAAGCAACCACATCTATAATATGGAAGAGAAAATGACTGGATTATAACTCAAAGTGCTCTGTTGGTGTTTGGATACCTCTTTCCACCCTCACCATTAATAGATGTGTTCCACAGAGGAGCTGCTGCAGGTTGAAGAAGCCCACTCTCCCTAGAAGTTATAAAATTAGCCTCAGGACTCAGATGGCTTAATCAACCCTCTGGAGTTTGTGCAAAGCGACTTTCCATTTTTTAATGATTTTTTTACTTTGCTAGACCAATTAACTTGGTGCTTTGAGAGAACTTAACCCAGAGATACTAGTGATTCAGCCCTTGGTGCTGAGCCTGAGAACAGAGTCAGCCAGGAAGTTCCTATCTTCTTAGGGAGACTGCCAAGAAAAGAAGAGTTCTGAATGCAAACATTGGACTTGAGAAACAAACAAATAAAACACAAAACACAGTTTCTTTATCTTGCATCAGTATACTCTTTAAAGCTTAATTCTTGTTCTTAAAAAAGCAGATTTCTAGCACCACCTATGTTATGCACAAGTAATCCTTTCCTTTTCTTCACTTTCACCTTTGGAAAGCCTGCTAATATGCCACTGACCACCTAGTGACCTGAGTCTTCCTCCTATTCCTTCTGCAGCCACAGAGGACCATGTCTTTGGAGGAGCAGACTACTAGACAAGTAGCAGGGTGATTTAAATCTGTAAAGCTATACCCCTGGGAGTAGGCCCATCCCTGCTGTGAATCTGGCAGCTACCCTTGATTTTTTTTTTTTTTAACCAAACCATCTGGCAGCCTCCGTTCCCTGGTAATAATTGTGCTACTTACTCCATCTGTACTTATAAGATAACTAGTTGTCTTCACAAATTAAGCTATCCCCATCTGTTTCCCTACCTCATAAATGAGTACAAGGGCTACACACCCTCCTGGAATGTGGACAACAGGAAGCATGGAGAACCATGAAAGGGAGAGCAAGAGGGAATTTTCTTCCTATTGCTAGAGAAGTGCTGGGTTCTGAAAGTCCAGCATTTTCTGTTCTGGATTTGCAAGGACACAGGGAGTCCATGGTGGGTGCTCTGTCCTATTTGCATACAGGCTGCTAGACTTCAGGAAAGGCATAGTTACTCCAAGGGATTAGCTGTGAGTAGGCTCTGTTGGAACAGAGTGCAAGTACTCAGTTAAGAACCAAGGCAGAGAAAAATGCTGATGCAATGACCATTCTGTGTTCTGTAAATGTTGGACTTGACAAGAGGAGAGGCATTAAGAGCGAAGACCAATGGGACCTCTTCAAGTTGTTCTGATCCCCTTGTTGCTCTTAATCTGGACCTATGGAACAAAACCCTAAATTTGTTTCATAACATCCTAATACCTGTAAGAATTAATATAGTGATTAACAGAGAACCATTTACATATTTTGTGACTTGGGCTCAATATTTGATATAGCACATCATCTTTCTGCCATAAAAATTCATGGGCTGGAGACTCCCAGGGAGAATTCCCTTGTGTTTCTAGAGGAAGGTATGAGAGGTGGTTGAAATCTCCTTTGTGCTAAAGGATAATTTCTAAACAAACAAAACAAAACAACCAAAAAAACCAAACAGTAAAATCATGATTACCACAAATATAATGTGAACACATGTAAATGATTTTGTTTAATTCATTAAATAATAAAGGAACCAATAAGATGTTACAGCTGGTTGAAAGGAGAATTCAAAAAGCAGAAATAGTTATAGGCAATTAGGATGCTAAAATGAATTTGTTTAACAGATGCACAACTGACTTCTGCAGTGGGGGAAGAAAATCAATGCACTCATACCATTTAAAACCATTTGCATGTACATGGACAAGAATTATTTGCATCATCAGTTATCTACAATTTACAGAGATGTAAAATAGCTCAAAGACAATGAAAGACACAGACCTTATAAAATCAGGTAATGAGAAAAGTTTTCCATTGAAGACACTCAGGAATCATTTTTGTTCATTTCAAAGGTATTTATACTTGTTTTGAGAGTAAGAATTATGAAGTACTGGCTGGGGCCTGGGCTATAGAGTCAAAGATGTCATTTTGGGTTCTGGCTCTGTCATCTGTCAGCTTTTTAATTTTTTAAAAATTAAATTTGTCCATTCATATAAGCTGTCTCAGGGCCTCTGATTCCTCGTCTATAAAATGAGATTTGTCTGTAATATCTACCTCACAAGGATGTTGCAATTATCACTTATAAATATGGTTTTCTATGAAGTTCAGAGTGGGAAGTCCTTTCCCATACAAATGTTGTTTTCAGTAATAGTAACTAACATTTTACTTAATACTTCTTTTATCCCAGACATTACATCAAGCACTGTCCACTCATTTAACTTAACTTCAACTCTATGCAATTCTTACTGTTATTATTATCATATTACAGATGACAAAATTGAGCTTAAATGGTGACTCACCACTCGGTGTCATGCAGAGTGGCAAAACGGGAATTCAAAGGTCAGAAGCCTGAGTCACTCTATGTTCTCAACTCTACGACTCATAGGGGGGAGATATATATACACATACACATACATATACATATATGTGTGTGTATATATACATGAAAAGACTTTGGAGCTGTTCACTGTCTCCTAAAATGTAAATACTTCCCTAGGAATTTGAGATAACTGCTTATTCTGGTAGTTCTAGTAGGATCATTGCTCAGGGAGTAATGAGTAGAGGGTAGAGAAAGCTGACCTTTGGAAATTTCACTTTAAATGTATTAACTCCTTCCTAGGAAGAAGATCTTCACATTGTGGTACTCATAACTCAGTGCTGGCCTGCTTCCTTCTCTTCCCATTTTAGACAATGGACTCTAAGCAGAGGAGAGAGGAGGCTGGCAAACTTTGTTTGAGGCATGCCATAGATGAAAAATCTGGAATGAATATTTCTACTTTTTCTCACTTTTTATCCTAGAGTTTCCTGCAAGTTGGAGACTATTTCTACCCTTCTACTAGGGAAACTCATAAATATGAGTATGTCATTTTAACAGAACTATTTTATAGCATTGATGATATAATCGGTATTTATACCAAAGGCCTTCATTGGATTGTCCTAATATTAACAATCTGTTTTTATATACTTTGTTAATGGCTTTCTTTTTCTTTTTTTTCTATTCACAGTTTGAATCATATAAAAACACCAAGGAAAATTTTATTTCAACTGTTTACGTTTATTTCTGAAAAAAACAAAAGGAATATATATATGGTTTATTTAGTAAAACTCAATGAATTTAATTTTCATTGACATGTTTATTTTTTGGTGAACTGATTATTTATAAATACTTTTACATGTGGAAACGAAGCTTTCTTGAAGGAAAATAAGAATGATAAGATTTGGCTAAAGAAAAGACACAATGTTTCTTTCTAGGGTTTATTTTGTGTGTTTCCCCCAATAACAATTAATTTTATAGAATTCCTTTTTTGTCTGTCAGTTGTTATTGGATGATGGACTTTTAGAACTGGAGGGCCAATCTGCTCTCATCCTCCATCACCCATGTTTTGTTTTGTTTTAATTTTTATTTGAGTGTAGTTGACATACAACATTATATTGGTTTCAGGTGTACAACATAGTGATTCATCACCTATTTTATAAATAGGTAACAGAAGCCTGGGCTTTTATGAGTAACATTATTGAAAGGATAGATATGGCTTAATTGCTCAGGATCTGTAAAACTTCTATCTTGCCATGAAGTCTATATCAACAAAAATGATTTATCCATTTTTGAAGGAGGCATTTCTCTTTCTTTACCACTTTGTAAAGGAGAATCATAGACATTTGCTAACTTCTAATGTATTTGGTTTCACCTGATTTCTTTTTAATATTGGTTATCCAGTTTAGGCTTATTAATTATATAACTATTAGTTCCTTCCTCTCTTTTTTTTGTGGATGTGATTCTGTACAGAGTAGCCCCATAGTTGAACTCTTTAGGAACACTATAAGCACTTTAGAAATTTTCAAAGCATCATTCATTTCCACCTGAATAGTTCAAGCCTAAAGAAATGAATACTTCATTAACATTTCCGCATTTCATGTGTAGCTAGTTAACTGAAACTAGGATAGAAGGAAGGTAGTTTAGAAATGTATGGCTGTGGAGAAGCAGCTGCCTTTCAGACTGAATGTTAATACAAAAAATATTTATTTCTAAATCAGAATGAAGGCTTTTGTGGCATTTACATGTATAGATATTAAGAAAAAAACCTATTTTTGATATGCTGGGTTGGGTAGCAAAGGCTGATTCTTCCACAAACCGTAACAATCTGTTGTCTAAACTGAGTGATGAATTCCTGCAAGAATAATAATTTGGCCACTTCTGCTCTGTTGTTACATAGTTAAAAGTTTTGCAAAGTCCTGGAAATCAACTACAGTCCTTCTATAGAAAGAATGACTTCTGAACCTGAACATCAGTGTGTATGCACACATGTAGAAACCCATGGACAAATTAGGTGGTGAAAAACCATTCATTACAACAGAATTCACTATGAACTCTCATAAGGCCTCCTGGGTGGGCTTCTGTGTATTTTTTATCACTGCCATGAAATCTCTATCAGCTCTAGATTTTTCTATCTTGCCAATGTACCACTCTCTCTTCACCTTTCCCTCTCTCTCTTTCTCCCTTAAAGAGATTACTCGTCTCTTTAGTATTATATTATATATATATTTTTACCTCAGTTTGTCCTTTACTGATGCTTTCAGGTTTTATAGCCAGGGGACTAAGAACTATTTAGCATCATTCTTTTTTGTTGTTCAGAGCTATGAGCATTGGATTTGAGGTCAAGTGAGTAGAATGTGATCTAGTCTCTTCTGCTCACCAGCTGTAGAACCTTAGGCAAGTTATTTGACATCTGTGAGTCTTACTTTACTCATTTATAAAATGGAGCTAAGTGTGCTTCCCTCATGATCATGAGGACTGACTGATGATAACCATGTTCTAGTGAATGCCTGCTTTTACCAGACACTGTGCAAAGTGCTTTACATTTTCTAACCTTGAAACTACTCTCCCAAACAGGCTCTTTTATCACCATTTTATATATGAGGAAACTGAGGCCCATAGAAGTTCCTCTAGCTACTGAGTGTCAGAACAGGATTCTGTTGCCACAAAGGAGATTGATCTCTTAGAATCTTCCTAGTGCTGCCCAGTTGGTTTCAAGTACTGCCTATGATCTATCCCTCTAGTTCATGACAACCTGAACCATAAATGAACTTTCTCCAACTGTCGGATGCTGTCCTTTGGATTGTCTGTTTCTATAGTGTTAGCCTCTATAGCCAAGTTATCATATCTCTTGGTCCAGGCGTTTTAACTTTCTAGTTGATGATTACATGCATAAACTTTGGAACTGGATAGCTCAGGTTCAAATCCACTTTCCTAGCTGTGTGACCTGAGCAAGTTATTTAACTTCTGTAGCTTGGGGATTTATGAAACATATTTGCAAATTTAATTCTCTGAGAATTCCCGTAGAAAGGAATCTGTTTAATTTTGTTTAAACCAGTGTTTGTCAAATTATTTTTCCACCTCCACCCCCCCGCCCCCGTTTTTTTTAGGTGAAATACCCACACAGTGTTGGCAGTGCTAGTCTAGTGGTTTCTGGCTTCTTTTATTAAGGGACCTCTGAAGAAAGTACTTAGGAAACTTGTCTTAAATATATGCCCTCTAGAAATTTTATCCTTGTAGCAAACTAAATTACCAGAAGGCTACTTGGTTAGCTTATCTTAATTTAGACTATTGTAAAATCACCAACACTACATTGCATTTTAATATTGTGAGCTTTATTTATGCTGAAAATAGAGATAAGAAACAGTCATTTGCAATTCATCTGGGCTACTGTGCTCCACCAATGTTGAGAATACTGTCCTTTATATGGACTAGGGTCTTTTATATACAATCTCCTATGATGAATTTCACTTCAGAATTCCCTGCTGGGAATAACTTTTTTCTCTTTGAAGAACCAAGGGAAACAATATTTTCCTCCTTTCTGATGAGAATCTCTTTTTTTAAATTTTTTTATTGTTATGTTAATCACCATATATTACATCATTAGTTTTTGGTGTACTGTTCCATGATTCATTGTTTGTTCATAACACCCAGTGCTCCATGCAGAATGTGCCCTCTTTAATACCCATCACCAGGCTAATCCATCCCCCTACCCTCCTCCCCTCTAGAACCCTCAGTTTGTTTTTCAGAGTCCATCATCTCTCATGGTTCATCTCCCCCTCTGACTTACTCCCCTTCATTCTTCCTCTCCTGTTATCTTCTTCTTTTTCTTTTTTCTTAAAATATGTTGCGTTATTTGTTTCAGAAGTACAGATCTGTGATTCAACAGTCTTGCACAATTCACAGCGCTCACCGTAGCACATACCCTCCCCAATGTCTATCACCCAGCCACCCCATCCCTCCCACCCCCAACCACTCCAGTAACACTCAATTTGTTTCCTGAGATTAAGAATTCCGCATATCAGTGAGGTCATATGATACATGTCTTTCTCTGATTGACTTATTTCACTCAGCATAACACCCTTCAGTTCCATCCACGTCGTTGCAAATGGCAAGACCTCATTCCTTTTGATGGCTGCATAATATTCCATTGTGTATATATACCACATCTTCTTTATCCATTCATCTGTTGATGGACATCTTGGCTCTTTCCACAGTTTGGCTATTGTGGACATTGCTGCTATAAACATTGGGGTGCACATACCCCTTCGGGTCCCTACATTTGTATCTTTGTGGTAAATACCCAGTAGTGTAATTGCTGGATCGAATGAGAATCTTTTTACTAGAAGATTCCAAGAAGTTCAAAGAAATATTTGAAACCCAGACAGGGTAATTTTGTTGCTCTTTATATTTGGCATTTATATATATATATGTATTTTGGTTTTAGTTTTCTATTTCCATTTAAATATTTGATTGCAGTATCTTTTATTATAAACTATTTTAAGTCCTTTGTGGAAAAATGTAGGCATATAATAAATATAAATATATTAAATAAGAATCTCTTTAAAAGCTTTAATTGCTATCAAAGGAAGCAATTGTAATATAAATTTCTGTGAGAGGCAAGTACAAAGTGCTAAGCAGCTCAGAATTAAACTATAAGGGAATATGGGGAGAACAGAAGCATCAGAGAGGATCTAACACGTGAGATGCATCATCAAGGATGAGGCAAAGAGAATGGTCTTCTTAATAAAAGAATAACATCTCTAAAGACAAAGAAGCGAGAAAGCAGTATATTTAGGGATTGGTTGGTAGTATATGGGATCTGAGATACCTGAGCTATCCAGTTCCAAAGTTTACCACAAAAATCTGGGATTTTTGTGAGCAGTGAGGTAGGAATGTTGAATAGGGCCTTCCCTATTTCAGTTCCTTCTCATATCCACAGTGATTAGTAATATGCTCTCAGCATCATGGTGACTCCTGGGTCCCTAGAGACCCTCTCCCCAACTTCTGATGGTGTCTCTGTGTCTAGTAAATTCTAGGTAAATTACGATAATAGCCGTTTATAATTATTAAAAAACAACAGAGGGATTATAGGATATATTGGATGAAGATTTACATCCAGAAAAATGAGAGTCACAAGTGACCTGTGGTTGTGTGAAGTATTCTGGGCAAAAATTACATCATAATGGTATTTTTTGTTTGTTTGCTTTTATCTGATGCTATTTTATCTGATTATATACACTGTTTTACCACAACCAATGAGGGAGGTTTTGTTTATTAAGAGAAGTTAATTGTCTGTGCCATTTTGTACATGTATTATCTACTTTATAACAAAGAAAGATACAGTCTTCTTTCTTTATTAGTTGAATTTATCTTCTGCAAGCTGTTGCTTCAACGTGTTTCAGTATATCACTGTCGCCAGGATGATTCACAAAGAACTCTAACTTTTCCATTGCATGTTGCAGTGAAAAGACATCTTTGTAACTCTGCCAAAAGATGACAGCTCCAGGGTGGAGCCAGTCACAGGCAATTCTCTCCAGATCTTTTAAAAAATTTTTCTTTTCTTTTTGTCATGGACTATATGCTCTTTGGGGCCCCATGTTCCCACCATACCCATTTCCGCATACCAATTCTTAGTTTTTATATAAAGATATTTTCTGAATTATTATTTCTGATAGCTTCTCTAAATTACCATTATTACTTTTTAAAAGCATAGGATATATGGTAAAAAAAAAATGATGAGTCTAATCCATAAGAATTTTGCTTGTACAAAGTCAATTCACTGGGTAAAAATAATCCACCTAGTTATCGACATAAGGTTTAAGAATTCTTTGATGTTTTCTCTGGAATTTTCATCTTTTAACCTTACATTTATAATGAGAAGATACAGAATATATTGCAAGCCTCCCTATACATCCTGAGATTACTGGTATTGTATTTTCAGAATTCCTAGTCCCCTAGGACAAATACTCAGGGTCCTCAAGATATCCTCTTCTGACTTAAGACATTTTACCAATGCAGGTAGCTTCTGGCAATTAGAATATTCTTCTTGTTAATCATAGTGGAGTGCCTGATTTATCTGGAAAACTTTGTAAAAATATTATTTGGTTCCTGCCTTTAGAAAAAAGTAGCATTTTGGGACCATTTTAACTTTGTGCTTAATTATTTTTGTCTTGCTGAATTTTATTCATTTGAGGTTAATAATCTCCCAAGTTTTATTCTTCCTCCATACATCCTGTATGTATGTTTAAATAGGGAAGTTTGATAAGAAGCAAGGGAACAACTCTCAGAATATTATGGAAAAATTCTAAGTAACACAAATCCTGTGTTTCACAATATACTCCATGGATGAAATTTGTTGTTTTACTAGAACACATTATGATAGATAATAGTTAATGTCTGATAACCCACTAAGGTATGATTTGATTTCTGATTATTTTTATTCCCATTTTATGATTTTATTCTTGGATTTTTGAGGTCAAATGTACCTGAATTTCACTGAAGATTGGGACCAGTGCCTCAATTTCTTTGGAATAGTTGACCTTTAACACAAACCTTTCCTATTTCAGTGTCTCTTCATTTTACCAAGCTAGGCCTTTTGCTGAGGAATGGTAAGGTGGAAGGTTCTTATTAAATGGTGAGCAATTATGAAAGTTAATGTAAGGTAGATTTAAACTTAATCATATCAATATTAACATTATACGTAAATGGTCTAATACAGCAATTTAAAGATAGAGATGATCAGATGTGATAAGCTTCTCTGCTGCCTGCAAAACACTCACTTTAAATAGAAATACACAAGTAGGTTAAAAGTAAAATGATGATAAAAAATTTACCATGATTGGGGGCTCCTGGGTGGCATAGTCAGTTAAGCGACTGACTCTTGGTTTCCACTTAGGTCAAGATCTCAGGCTCCTGAGATCAAGCCCCACATTGGGCTCCATGCTTGGTGTGGAGTCTGCTTCAGACTCTCTCTCCTTCTTCCTCTCCTCCTCTGCCCTGTGTGCCCTCTCTCTCTCAAATAAATAAATAAATCTTTAAAAAATATATACCATGATTACACTAATGAAAACAAAGTTTAGTGGCTAAATTAATACAAAGATTTTATTTTATTTATTTTTATTTTACAAAGTAGATTTTAGAGCAAAGAATATTACCAGGGATAGAGAAGGTCATTTCTTAATGATAAAAGGGCCAATTCATCAAGAGGACATAAAAATCCTAAACATTTACATAACAATCCTGAACATTCAAATAATGGAGCAAAAACTGACAGAATTATGAAGAGACATAGACAAATCTACAGTTATTCTTGAATATTTTGACACCACTCTCTCAATAATCAGTTGTGCAAATAGACAAAAAACAGTAAGTATACACAAGATCTATGCAACATTATCAACCAAGTAGACGTCTTTGACATTGATAGGATACTTCACCTAATGACAGAGCAAAATATATATTCTTTTCACATACACATGGAACATTTTCCAATATATATTCTCAGCATGAAGCAAGTCTCTATGAATTCTAAAATGATCAAGTCATACAAGGAATGTTTTCTATCAAAGCCGAATTAAACTAGAAATCAATAAGGTAGGTATGTCTGGAAACTCTCCAAATACTTGGAAATTAAATAATGTATTTCTAAATATCCCATGGGTTGAAGGAATAATCAAAAGGGAAATTAAAAAAATCATCCTGAATGGAATGGAAATTAAAACACAATATATCAAAATTTGTGGATGCCACTAAACTAAGACTTAAAAGGAAATCTATAGCACTAACAGTCTACCTTAGGGGAAAAAAAACCAAAACAGATCTCAAGTCAATGATCTCAGCTTTTACTTTAAGAAACTAAAAATGGAAGAGCAGATGAAACCCAAATCAAGTAAGTGAAAGGAAATAATAAATATCAGAGCAGAAATCAGTGAAATAGAAAAAAAAGTCAATAGAGGAAATAAGTGAAACCAAAAGCTAGTTAGTTCTCTGAGATCAAAATTGATAACCTCCCTAGCCAAGTTTATGAGGAAAAGAAGCAAAGAAACTGCCAGTATCATGAGTGAGAAAGGTGATAGCACTACATATTCTAGAGATATAAAAGGGTAATAAAAGAATGCTGTGAAAAACTATGCTGGTAAATTTACCAATTTAGATGAAATGGACAAATTCCTCAAAAGGTACAATCTATCAAAACTCACTGAAGAAGAAATAGCTAAGTACTCCAATATTTATTAAAGAAATTAAGTTTTTTGATTAAAAAAATCACTCACAAAGAAAATTGCAGACCGAGATTGTTTTGCTGGTAAATTCTATCAAATATTTAGGGAAAAATATAAATTTAATTTAGACTTTTCTAAAAAACAGAAAAGGAGAGAATAAATCTTACTTCATTCTTTGAGGCCACCATTATAACTGATACTAAAACCAATGATGTTACAATAAAAACATGTAACCCTAATACACATAGATGTAAAACTCTTTAACAAAATTTTAGCAAATACAATACACCAATATATACAAAGGATAATACTTCCTGACCAAGTAAAACTTTTCCCCCAAATACATTGCTATTTCAGTATTTAAAAATCAATCATTGCAAGTCGGTATATTAAAAAGGCAGAAAACTGATAGACATTGGGGAGGGTATGTGCTATGATGAGTGCTGTGAATTGTGTAAGACTGATGAATCACAGACCTGTACTCCTGAAACAAATAATACATTATATGTTAATTTAAAAAAAGGGAGGGGCGCCTGGGTGGCTCGGTTGGTTGGGCAACTGCCTTTGGCTCGGGTCATGATCCTGGAGTCCTGGGATCGAGTCCCACATCGGGCTCCCTGCTTAGTGGGGAGTCTGCTTCTTCCTCTGACCCTACCCCCTCTTGTGCTCTCTCTCTCAAATACATAAAATCTTTAAAAAAAGGGGAAAAAATAAATAAAAAATAGAAAAAGAAAGTATACAAATGCTATTATAAAAATTTAAAAGGCAGAAAACTAAAATTCATAGGATCACCTCACTAGATGCAAGAAAAGCATTTGATAAGATTCAAAGGTCACTGGGGCGCCTGGGTGGCTCAGTCGTTAAGCGTCTGCCTTGGGCTCAGGTCATGATCCCAGGGTCCTGGGATCGAGCCCGGCATTGGGCTCCCTGCTCGGTGGGAAGCCTGCTTCTCCCACCCCCACTCCCCCTGCTTGTGTTCCTGCTCTCGCTGTGTCTCTCTCTGTCAAATAAATAAAATCTTTAAAAAAAAATTCAAAGGTCATTAAAAATTTTTCAGAAAACTAGGACTAGGGAGGTACTTGTTTAGTCTATAAAACAGGCATCTATAAAAAAACCTATAGCCACATCATGATTAAAGAATGAATTTTTCCTTCAGTGAGGCAGGGATATCCTCTTTCACCACTTGTATTTAACCTTACTGATGGTGTTAGCCATTACATTAAGGCAATATGAGAAGTAAAAGGTATCTATAATGGAAAAGAAGAAGTAAAACTATTTTTATTTGCAGATGATATGATCTTTGCTAAAAATCTGAAAGAATCTACAAAAATACTAGTAGAACTAATGACTGTATCTAGCACATTCACAGGATATGAGATCAATGTACAAAGATCAATTTTATGTTTATAGGTTAACAACAAACAATTGGAGATTAAAATAAAAATATTTTGGGGGCAAATTTAGTGACATATGTACAAGACTGCCACACTGAAAATTGCGGAGAGAAATTCAAGTTGACCTAAATATATGGAGGGATAGATCATGTTAATGGGTTAGAAGACATGATATTTCCAAGATGTCAATTCTCTCTTAACTTGACTATAGATTCAATGCAGTCCCAGTAAAAATGTCAGCAGGATTTCTTTATAAAGATTAACAAGCTGAGTCTACAATTCATATGACAATATAAAGGGAAGGGCTTAGAATTTCCAAAACAACTCCGACGAAGAACAAAGTTGGAGGTCATATACTAACTGATATCAGATCTTATTATAAATCTATAGCAAATAAGGCAGTGTGATGTTATGGTAGACATACAGGTCAATGGAAGAGAATGGAGTTCAGAAATAGACAAGACATATAAGGCCAATTGATTTTTGACAAAGAAACAGGTAATTCATGGATATATATATTGAAAAGACTCAATGAATGATGCTGAAGCAATTGGATATCCATGTGCAAACAAACTGTAGCCCTTTATGGTATATATTAAAAATTAACTTGAAATGGACTATAGATATAAATATAAGAGCTAATATTACAAAAATTCTAGAGGACACCATAGGATAAAATCGTTGTATCCTTGGGTTAGGCAAGGATTTCTTAGATAGGATACTAAAAGCATAATGCATAAACCATGTTTTATTGGGCTTTTTAAAAATTAAAAACTTTGCTCTTCAAAAGGCGCTGTTAAGAATCTGAAAAAGTAAGCCACATACTGAAGGAAAATACTTGCATAATATACATCTGATAAAGAACTTAGAATATATAAACAACTCTTACAACTGAATAAAAACAATAAAACCTGAAGATTTAGACATTTCACAAAGGGAGATATAGGAATGGCAAATAAGCACATGAAAAAATGTTCAACCTCATTAGTTATTGGGTCAATGTTAGTTAAAACCAATCTAACTACAACCACACAGTAGAATGGCTAAAATGAAGAAGACTGACATTATTAAGAAGGGACAAAAATATAGAGCAACTGGAACTCTCATACTTTGCTGTTGGTAATACAAAATTGTACAACCACTTTGGAAAAGTAGTTTCTTATACAGTTAAACATATACTTACCATCAGGCCCATTAATTCCATTTCAAAGTATTTACCGGAGAGAAATGAAGACATGAGTGTACACACAGATTTGTTCATAACAACTTTATCCATAATAGCCATAAACTGGTCCTGAAGGTCCATCAACTGGTGAGTGGACCACACACAGATTGTGATCATATCTATAAGGAATGGTCATGATCATTCTTTAAAGGAATTTGGTGATGAGAGGTCCCAGGGTTAGCCTGTCAACTCAGTCATATCAGGATGATCATTTGGTTTGTATATAATTCTCTTGGCATTTCTTTATCGTTCTAAGATGCTTATATAGCTTGGGGCATCACACAGTAAGGTCTGAAACAAGAGAAGGAGCAGTGCCCTAGTAAACAGTGCAAAAGGTTTTTCCTTATGTGGCTTTTTATTTTATTCTGGACCAGTGATATTTTGAGAAGCTTCCAGCAGACCTTCTCTAGACCAAACTATGGGTGAAGAAAACTACAATTTCTCTGACTGGTTTTTACCAATCATGATTCATTTCTTAGATCTGGGGCAAAAGTTCATTATGCTTTAGCACAGGAATGGATCCAGCTTTTGTAAAGGCTAAAGGTTTTTATTTATTTTTTAAAAAAATTTATTTATTTGAGAACAGGGGGAGGGGCAGAGGGAGAGGGAGAAGCAGACTCTGCATTGAGCAGGGAGCCCAACACAGGGCTCGATCCCAGGACGTCAGGATCATGACCTGAGCCAAAGGCAGATGCGTAACCTACTGAGCCACCCAGGAACCCCAAGGCTAAGGGTTTTTTAAGTAAAGGAATATAAAATTCTAAACACCAACTTGCTAGGGCCCCTTTTAAGGCCTTAGAAGTAGTTGTACAAGTGAGGGAGCCCTGAAGCATCATCATAAATTCACTTACCCTTGAGTACTTGCCACCCATTCTCTGAACAAATGCAAGGCTTTATTGGTAAGGGTCAGATGACTGTTAATGATCAAATGATAATTTTTGCCACAATTCCCTTAATAAATTTTGGAATCTTGGAAAATTCTCTAAGGATATGATGATGGAATTTATGGGAACTGTAAACTGATAGGTAGGGCCATTCCTGTTTCAATATTCCTTACCAGTTAGATGGCAAGTGATGCTAAATGCCAGCCCCTTTGTAGGCCTGATGAAGGCAGCAGCATATCAAAAAGTATAGTTGAAGCTTTGTTTAGAGTTTCTTCTTTACCATTTTTACTTGCATGACCTTAAGCAAGTTATTTAGTATTTCTGGGCTTTAATAACTTCCTGTATAATAAAGGTAATGGTAGATAGATAAAAGCTAGATTTGAAATAAATCTGCTCACTGTTCTCCTGACAGGTAGTATTTTCTTCTGAGGAAGTTATCATGGGCACCTTAGAAGGAGTATTTTGCCTGTATTTTGATGTGTATTTTCAGTTCATTAAATGAGGCTTTTTTTTACTTTTTCTTTTCCATCTTCTTTAGGCTTTGCTACAAGATATGTGGTTTTTTTTTTTTTTTTTTTAAATGACCATTTAATTCCAAAGAGCCAAGTTACAGATTGTCGGGTGGGTGGTGAGAAGCAATATATTTTTCTTTGAAGTGTTTATTTAGAGTGATTGTTAACATGTATCCTTAGTGATTAAATCATTAAGCGAGAATACAATTTGTGAAATAATGTTTTCTCAAGTTACTCAATTTTTTTTAAGCATGGCACAGTAAACATCAACTCATTGCTTTTATTCTGACTGATCTGAATTCCTATTACCAAACACTTCATAAATAATTCAAAAGGGAAACAATGGGTAACTCATGTTATATTTTTCTTTCATAAATAATGCTTTCAAACCATTAAGTCGTGTCTTCAGAGCAGCTTGTGAAATGGAGACTTTCTTACTCTTTGGTTAAATCTGATCGGTGCAGTCTGGGAAGATACATAATTATTATATAATAATTAGGACAGGATGTGTCCATTTATTTGGTACCTTCTGGATGACAGGCTCTATGCTAGGCACTTGACAAACCTTATTTCATTTAATTTTAATAACAACCCTGCAAAGTATTTTTTTTTCCATTTTGCAAATGAGGAAACAAAGTGAATAGAAAGTTTAATAATCAGCCCTAAGTTATACAATTAAAAAACAGGGAACTAAAGCTCAGTCATCTCTGTCTGATGTGCCCATCACCACACGGTGCCATTATTACCATGTGATGAATGAGCATTATCTGGAGGATAGAAATTTGGAGTTCTGGGTTCATCTCTCTGACACCAACTTTTAATGGGTTCAAAGTGGGATTTTTAGGGCTTACTCCCATCACTCACTCTTTTTCCTCTATGAAAACTTTTACTGAGAGGTCTTGATGATAGAATTAATTGCCAGATTGTAAACAAATATTTTCATTAGGTAGTCAAGTCTTTAGGATCCTCAATATTCAGAGTCTATAGTCTGAAGTCTCAGTCATGGGAATCCCAGTATAATCTTCTTCCTGATTCCTACTCTGAACATGGACAGACTTTCTCACATGTGCCTGAATGCCAAATTCCAATAGAAGTCATGAGATAATTCACCCAAATGACAGCATGGTCCAAGTGCCAGATCTTTGCTGTGTGCTTGCTGCATGAAAGAGGAAAAATACAAGAACAGATAGAACAATGGCCCACTGAATGCATGGTAGGAAGGAATGGGAAAAGGATAAGCTGTGAGTAGATAGTACAAAAGCCTTCGTTCTTTACTGGTTCATGTGACAGCAAGTAAAAGAGGAAGGATAGCATTTGCTTTAGTCCCCATGACACAGTATTCCTGTTGCCTAATTAAACCATGTGCTCAAAAATATAATTGGCTTGGATATTTGCAGGAGAATGGTAGAATGTCATTTATTTAAGCCAAGAAACAGTATGGTAAAATTGAACAAATGCTTGTTTTCATTCTAGACTGACTAGATACTTGCTCTGTTGCTTGGGGCAAGTTATTTAGAATCTCAGAGTCTCATTTTTTTTCACATATAAAGTGACAATTATAATATCTGTCCCTTAGAGACATTATAAAAATTGAAATATTTATTTATTTATTTATTTATTTATTTTAAAGATTTTATTTATTTATTTGACAGAGAGAGAGAGAGAGCACAAGTAGGCAGAGTGTCAGGCAGATGGAGAGGGAGAAACAGGCTCTCCGCTGAGCAGGGAGCTGGATGTGGGGCTCGATCCCAAGACCCCAGGATCATGACCTGAGCCAAAGGCAGCCACTTAATGGACTGAGCCACCCAGGCGCCCCCAAAATTGAAATATTTATGAAGTAAATGTTACCAGGCATATAGTAAGCACTTAATAAATATAACATTTATCATTATTGATGTTATTGTTAATAATTGCTAATAATAGTACATGCCTGTGAATCCATAGGATAATAGTTTTAGACTTAGAAAACCACCACCACAACTACTATTTATTTTACTCATACTCAATTCCAGGAAGTTTAGGTGTGAACTATTGTCATATCCATTTTATACATAAGGAGCCTTATAGAGGATGTTAATTACCTAAGGCCACATAGCTAAATAAGTGGTAGAACAGTCAAGTTCTTATGTTATTCTATGCCAGTTTCATGAGTTATTGATTATACTCAGATTGTCTCAAACATAAGAGAATCTTATTTTCAGTTAATATGACCCCAATATTTCTGCCTTAAAAATTTTCAACATTTCTCCATTGCTCCTAGGATAGAATACAAACATTTTAGCATGGTATTTGACATAGTATCAGCACAGCCTTCCTCTCCAGCCATGTCTCTTGACAATTCCACCCTCCACCCCCTGCCTCATCTCTAACCCACTCCAGCCACACCAGTCTTCTCACTATTCCTTCAATATGACTAACCCTGTGCAGGTTTCCACAGCTTACTTATAATGGCTTACACTGCCTGGGATATCCTTCAGCCCTCTATGTACCCTCAACCTACTCTTGAATTCAAACTCCTTAAATTTGACCTGGTCAAATATGATCTCCCATATGAAAGCTTTTCTGAATCCCCTATGGAGTATTAAGGATGTTTTCTTCTGTGCTTAGATTTAGCATTTTCCACGTTGTATCATAAATGTCTGTTTTGTGTCTGTTCTTGTAGGAATAGGAGTCCCTTGAGAGGGACTTGATTTACTCTGCTCTGTAAACTCAGTACCTGTAGTTGTCTGTGAGTAGGAAACTAGTAAATGTTTGCTGATTGAATGAATGAAATAAACTGATATTCTCCTCAGCGCATCTATGTGCTGATGAGTAACATTAAGTCCAATCAAATGACTGGGCTGATAGTGACAGAGTTCGTGTGAGAATCCAAGGTGCCACTGAATCCAGTCTTATTTGTCTTCTGTGCTAGATCACACTTATCTAGTTGTGACAAAGTAGCATTTTAACAACACTTTTAAGAAGCAGTTAGCCTTGGAGGAACACATCTTTGTTTAGTAGCTTAACCTTAATTGTTGACTTTTCTTGTCAACATCAACTTGTCAACATATGGGGTACCCATAGCATTGTAAGTATAATTAAGCAGGTTCACATAAAGGAAAATGTGATATCTGTGCTGACACTTAATCTGCATTTCAGCAAGGCATTTGGCACTCTCATGATAGCCTGATGGACCAGATGGAGAAACACTGCCTGGATAAATGTACCATTTAATGGATTAGTAGCTGGTTAAATAAAGTATTGTACCCAAGCATATTGTACCTAATGCAATGGGATTCCTGCTCCCAGAGTGCATTCATTTCTCTTCTCACTCTCTGGGTCTACTGAGGCATAGCCCAAGTTCTATCTTCTTCTAATAGCCAACCTTGACTTTAGTACTGCCTGCATTGTTCTGCCTGCCTCAGCAGTCATTTTGAGCCATCCTCCTCATCTCTCTCCATGTGCCAGCCACATTGGCCTCTTTTAGTTCCTCAAAGGTTTTATGCTTTTTCTCTCTTTGGTTCTTTCTCACATTATTCCATCTATTTGAAACAGAATGTTTTCCTGTGCTCCTTTTACTCCAGTCTTTCCACAGAAAATGCCTATTCTTTGTCCAGATTTCTGCTCCAACACCTCTTCCTTAAGAAAAGCTTCTGTGCACACCTTCACACCTATCTCCACCCTGGGAGAACTATATTAGGGCCCAATTACAACCTATTCTGTATCTTCATTGCTCTTATAGTAATTGTAATTATTTATTTAATGTAGACTCCTAGATACATGGTAAAGTTCAGGAAATCAGACTGTATTTACTGCTGTAGGAGTCCCTAGGGTCCAGCACAGTACCTGGCATCTATGTGCTAGTAAATATTTATTGCCTAGGGAATTTAGGATCTTTAACTGCAGGCAAGAAGACTAGGGGAAAAAAAATGGAAATGAACAGGGTTGTGGTGGCCGAGACTGAAATCTCACTAAAATCCATTTTCTTTTCCTCTTGGGCACGAGGCTAGTGTACAGGGTACACCTCAAAGACAGCTAGATGTGATTATGTGACTGGGTTTTAACAAAAGCAATGTGTCCCCTGTGCTCTTCCAGACTGACCCATATAGAATTCCTACTCATGCTTCTCTATACTTTCCTCCCTTCTGGATGGCTGGAATGGGGACAGCTACAGTGATACTGGGAGCCGTAAGTTAAAGATTTCGGTCTTCTTTATCCTGGGTCCCTGAGTGAGGGGGGTAGTGAGAGTTATATCTGCCTTACTTATCAGGATCACCTGCCTTGGACTGTCATATGAGTGAGAAATAAACTCTCTTTTGGATAGTTCTTTCATCTTGTGTTTGCTCTATTCTGCATGAAGAATATTTGCTATAACTGTTCATGTTATGCTAACTGATAAAATAACGTCTATAAAATGTTTGAAGGACTGTTTTATAGCAGAGGGAAGAGACTTTGTGAAGTAGGTTAAATGTGTACTAAAGCAGTTGTCCTCAAAGTGTGAGTGGCAGCTTCACTCCCCTGGGGGTCTTATTAAAAATGTAAATTCTCAGGCCCCTGCCAAGACCTACAAAACCAGAAACCCTGGGGAGGAGCCTGTGGTCTGTGTTTTAGCAAGCCCTTCAGGTGATATTGATATATATTAACTAGGAGAACCCCTGGACTTTGAATATAGAAGGGCTTAACCCTTGGAAGATTTTGACTTTGGGCAAATTATTTAGTCTGAATTGTAATTTTTTCAGTAAAGTGTGAGAGAGATTTACTTCGTGGTGGTGTTTTGAAAGTTTGAATGAGTGCGTTTTATAAAGTACCTATCACAAAGTAGATTCTCAAACCATGTCTATTCTCTTCCTTCCATTTCTTTGTGGCTCCATGTGAAACTGGGCCACAGTGAGGACCCTAGGAATTAAGGGAACCAGGGATGAATAGAACATCACAAGCAGTAGCATGTGGAAGTTAAGATGTCCTGGGCTACTATGCCAGACTTAAGGGAAGAACAACAATGTGTGATAGATTAGAAATGCTAGTCAGCTCTGTTTTTAAGGTTAGCTTGACCTGTTCAATGTTTAATATCATTTTTTGACCTGATGATTTGTGAACTTTTTTTTTCAGCAGCTAACCTCTTTTTCTCTTGTGAACTTGACAACTCAAGGGCTTAAAACAGTTTTTAACACTCAGTATGAGTGAGTTAGTCATTATTAGACTAAATTCCATGAGGTCAGTGACTTTTGCTGTATTTTCTACAGTCTCCTCAGCACATAAAACCATGCCCCACACATAGCGTGTGCTCAATAAATATATGTTGAATGAATAAATATATGAAAGAACATCTGTATATAAATGACCCAGTTTTATACATAATAGGTTCTTTTCTCCTCTACTTTGGCTTTAGTTTAGAGCTGTGCTATGGAATACTCCCTGACCTCTAGCTCACTGAGCCCCAAAGTTTAATCTGCATATCTGTCACATGAGGGTTATCAACATGCAGATTCTGATGCCCTAGGTCTGAGGAGCCCTGAGATTCTGCATTTCTGATAAGCTCCCAGGTAATGGTAATACTTCTCTTGCCTGGGCCCAGTTCATTCCCACCTGTTCAGACTCCCGAAACTCCATTATCATTATTGTTGCAAAAGACTTAAAAATCCTTTTTGGTTTGCACAATTCTTCACAAAATACATTGCTTTTGAGTGTTATTGGTTCAGTGTATTTTGAGTGAATGAGCTTCTAATTATTTTTTAAAGCAGTTTCGTATTTTGGGAGTATTATAGCTTTTTTTTTTAAGATTTTATTTATTTATTTGACACAGAGAGAGACAGCGAGAGAGGGAACACAAGCAGGAGGAGTGGGAGAGGGAGAAGCAGGCTTCCCGTGGAGCAGTGAGCCCGATGCAGGGCTTGATCCCAGGACCCTGGAATCATGACCTGAACCTAGGCAGATGCTTAACGACTGAGCCACCCAGGCGCCCCTGTAGCTTTTTATTATAGAAAACTTCAGATGTAGAAAAAAGTGAAGAGAATAGAATAATGAACTCCCATATATTCATCATGCCAATTTGGTGATTATTAATTTATGGCCAATCTTGTTAATCTATAACTCTTCCTACCACTAGATATTTTGAAGAGAATCTAGGTACCATTTGACTCATAAGTACTTCAGAAAGTATCTCTAAAAAATGCAGTAACAATATCATTCTCACACCCCTTGAATTAATAATTTCTTAATATCATCAGATAAGTATTCAGTGTTCACATTTTCCAAACTGCTTTTTTGTTGTTCTTTATTCAGTGGTTGGTTGGTTGGTTCAAATCAGGGTCCAAACATGAGCTGCATATTGAATTGGTTGGTGTGTCTCTTAAGATTATTTTAATCTATACATGTCTCTTCTCTCTCACCTTTTTTCCTTAAAAATTTATTTGGTAAAGAAATGGGATCATTAGTTCTGTAGACTTTCCCATACTCTAGATTTTGATGATTTGATTGTCATGATGTCCTATAAAATATTTGTTCTTTGTATTTTCTCTAAATAGGTAGGTAGATCTAGAGGTTTAATATGTTTTAGATTCTATTTTTTTGTTAATGATTCACAGATGCTGTTGGAGGGCATTTCTTAAATTAAAAGGCAGCTAAAGACTGTTGGAAACCTGAGAGTTGGAGGAGGGGAGAATTCACTGAAGTGTCCAAGGCTGGGAAGCTTTTGGCTGTACAGGCTTTGGAAACTCTGGTTTTTCCTAATGTGGATAAAGGTGATACCTTGTCAGAGATACCTGACTCAGAGGACTCTCCTGGGAAGTGCTTATAAAGTCATGTCCATTGGCTTCTTAAGAAAGTTGTGTGAGTCATGGCAGAGAACTACCTTGGATTCAAAAGAAGAATGGAAGCAAGTATTCAAATATCATTAGATTCTTGGAATTTATGCAAGGATTAGAATTTAAGAAGTAAGAGAGGAATGAAGCCTGTTGATTTTGATCCAGATAATGACAGAATGTGCTACCCTTTTTTTTTTTTTTTTGAGGGTTATATAGTGATTACTGAGTGCCAGAGGTTAAATAACTTAGAAGCCAGATTCCAGGGTTTGTGGGTACAATCACTGTACTATACCACCTTTTGAGGAATTATGTCACTGCTCTGCTAAAATCCTTTAATGTCTCCCATTGAAAATGTCCAAATTTATTAATATGGTGTACGAGACTCTTCAGACCTTGCTTATCATGACAACTTCATCTCTGGAAACTACCTTTTTTCCTCTCCTGCCCATCCCTAGAAGCAAAGATAATACCTGCTCCGACTGCACTGAAATAATTTTTTTAATATATATATATATTTTTTTATGTTATATTAATCACCATACATTACATCATTAGTTTTTGATGTAGTGTTCCATGATTCATTGTTTGCGTATAACACCCAGTGCTCCATTCAATATGTGCCCTCCTTAATACCCATCACCAGGCTAACCCATTCCCCCACCCCCCTTCCCTCTAGAACCCTCAGTTTGTTTCTCAGAGTCCATAGTCTTTCATGGTTCATCTCCCCCTCCGATATCCCCCCCTTCATTTTTCCCTTCCTACTATCTTCTTTTTTTTAACATATAATGTATGATTTGTTTCAGAGGTACAGGTCTGTGATTCAACAGTCTTATACAATTCACAGTGCTCACCATAGTACATTCCCTCCCCAATGTCTATCACCCAGCCACCCTATCCCTCCCACCCCCCACCACTCCAGCAAACTCAAATACATGGAGGCTAAAGAGCATCCTACTAAAGAATGAATGGGTCAACCAGGAAATTATAGAAGAATTTAAAAAATTCATGGAAAAAAATTCATGAAATAATTTTACTTCTTTGAATGCACCATGCTTTCCCACTCCTTAGCCTTTGACATGCAGTTTCCTGTCTCTGAAATAGTCTTTCCTCTTATGTCCTTCCCTCTGCCACCCCTCATCATACTTATCCTGGTTCTAGGTTCAACTCTCTTTTCTCAGGAGTCTAGTAATGACTCTCACCTGTAGGTTAGCAGCTCCTCTGAGCTCTCATAAAATCTGTGTTCCTGCTGTGGGGGCGTTTAGTGCACAATAATTCCATTCCTTCGCTGAAAATAAGACCAGAAGATCTGCAAAGTTACCATTTCATTCGTTGCTCTATCCTAGGTACCCTACTAGTTGCCTGACACATACTAAATGCTTGAAAATATAGTTTGAATGAAAGACAATTAGGCTAGTATCCTTAGATACAAATAGGCTTAGCCAGAAATAACTGCTCCAGTGGACACTCAAACCCCCCTTCTCTGATCATGCCTGCTTACTTCAACCTAACATCATAAAATGAGATTCTCAGATCCTTGCCCATTTATGTGCTCTTCCCTGGCACACTTAAATATTTTGGTGAGCTAATCTATTTTGCTTCAAGCCCTGTCCAGCAGGTGAGACAGAGGAGGCACATAGAATCTGTATTCCATGAGTACTAAAACCTCCCCATGGCTGAGAATTTTTTAAATAAGGCATGTTTGTACATGGAGCTGCATTTTATAAAACCCCATTAAGAGGCATGGGGGCAGCAATCTGTGGTGATCATTCATCACCCTGCCCACACAGTAATTTTAAGTTACTTTGAGGCAGTGTTTTCTTTCATCTACAAACTGATAGTTCACCAGGGGGCTGGCATGCTGACTAATATATGTAGCATTATTGGTGGCTGCTTAGAAACCCCCTATTTCCCAGAATCATGTAAATTGTATTATTTTGACTCCCACTGATGAGGTGTGACTTCTGTTAACTCTTCTTGCCAAACTCCTTTCTTTTCCCTTTGTCAGGTTCTCAAAGCACATACTTCTCGGTAGGACTTAGAAAATTACTGAGGATTTTGTTAGAGCATATGTATTTTTATGTATAGTACAACCCATAAAATAGCATCATATTACAAGGAGAAACTTAGCCTCTCTTTTCCTTTTCTATTTGAAGTTATATACGAAATATTTAAATATAAGAGGGTATTTTGTCGTTGGTATTACAACTTAGTTACCAGGAACTTCACTAACATCCACTAAACATGCTACTGGGATACTTGCTAGACAATCATCACTCCAAAATGATTGGATTACCAGAAATCCAGTCCTTCCTCAAAGGGTGGAGATAAAGAATGCTGTGTTCTCATGATCAATGAATCTCTTAAACAATTCCAAAATGATAATTGATTAGATTGATTTACATTTTTCCAAATTTCAACTCTTGTTGGAAAGTTAGCTTCTCAAGGACAGAAACAGTGTTTTATTCATGTATGTATCCCTTTTAGTACATAGCACTGTTTCATGTATAAAACAAGATATTCAATATGTGTTGAATTTAATGAATATTCATTGCCCTGAATTGTGGAGTGTTGTTTGTCCTTATTAGAAAACATTAAAACATAAGTACTTTTTAAGATAGAGTATGCCATTAAATAGATATAATCCCGGCTTTTAAAATATTAAAATATTCAGCTTCAACACCTCAATAAAAAAAAGTTCTGTTAGATACTTGGGCCAAAGATGATTGTGATATGATACTTGAATGTAGATGCATTATAGTCAAACATGGAGGTAGACATGCAAGCAAGGATTCAATTATTCTGAAGGCCTTCTGGATATTTCTAAAATTATCAGAGGATGAGGATTGGCCACTGTTGAGGATGTTTGTAAGATTGTGGTGCATATTCTTATTTTCAAGGCAGCTATCCCAAAAGTCAGGAATGATCTAGCTTGGTTGGCATAGGGCTATCACCCTGCAGAATGCAGGAGAGAAAAGAATTCCTGAATTTGAAATAAGACCACCCTTCTGCAGGTATCTCACCTTTATCAGAGTAATTAAGAAGAGGCCCAGAAGTCTTCTTGCTCAGGGGAATATCCTCCCTAGCCCAGCCTTCCCTCCCCTATATATTCATACCTTTTTCACCACTATTTGCTTTGAGATCTTAGGATTAATCTCCTCATGCCCTTTATCCCAGATCAAGTCAGTCATTCCAAGAAAACCACAATCATACCTCATACCCAGAACTAATTCCCAATGATTTTTTGACTTATAGTTATAATATGATAGCTAATAGTTTGTACTTTTTTGTTTTTAGAGAGGGAAAGTGCAAGAGTGGGGAGGGTAGGGGCAGAGGGAGAGAGAGAATCTTAAGCAGGTTCCATGTCCAGCATGGAGCCTGATGTGGGGTTACATCTTATAACCTGAGATCTTAACCTGAGCCAAAATCAAGAGTTGGATGCTTAACTGACCGAGCCCCCCAGGCGCCTCTGAAAGCAGTTTTTAAAAATAATTTGTTTTATGGTGTTATTTGTACCTTTCAGTTACTATAAAAATGTAGACAAAACTTGTCTTTTATTCTAGACTTTGACTACTCTCAGAGGTTATGAGATGTAATGGATAGGCCTTATATTTCAGGTAAAGTGGAAGCTGCCCAATGTAATACGGTATTGATAGTCTGGCAGATGGGAGATGGTGAGGACTGGAAAGATTTTTTTCTATCTTAAAAGAAATGATGATAAATGTGTATTACTTACACACTTTCAATTTGGAGGCCTGCAAGAGCCAATGATACAGTTTGGTTAAGCATGGTTTTTTTCTCTGCTTAGAAACAAAGCAAAACAAAACAAAAATAGGGGTGAGGAACATATAAAAGAAACAAAAACTGAACTTTGATGTAAACAGAATTTAGAATCCTCTTTATCATCCTCAAGATAGCAAGTCAGCATATTTGGTGCCTATTTAAGAATGTACTTGAGCCAGAAAGCCCTCCACACTATTTTCTTGGGGTTCAGAATTTCTGTGTAAACAAAGGGGGAATATCTCAATGCAGGGTAGTCTGATTAAGATATCTAAGAATCTCTTTCCTCCTATCTTTTCCCCCATTTGTTATTTATCATTTTAACACCATGCCAAGGGATATTCATGCCAGAGAATGATTCAGTTCATAAAACGCTAACATGGGGCATGGTAATCTTCCTGATCCAGAGGCAGTAGAGCCTATATTCCACAGGGCTTCTTTTTCCTAGAACCCTAAGGGTTCCTATTTCCTAGGGAGTTAATGGACAGACTTCAAAATTCTGTAAACTGTTGGAAATCAAATTGTTGTATATATGAGCTTATTTTTAAGGTGAGAATATAGCTTATTGTCAGATTCTCAAATGGGTCTGAAACTCCATAAAAAATCATTTTGGACCACCTCTAATTAAAAGCATCATCATCTGCTCAGTGACCAAAGCTGAAACCCCATTAATGTCAGTTACTTGTGTCTCCTCACTCAGCTCTACATTTAATCAATCCCCAAAGTGACTCTAGTCCTCAACATTTCTCTGTGCCAACACATTTGAAGGGTGTGCACTCATTTTCATCAGTAACAATGGTTTCTAACAAAGGAAGTCCTCAATTATAAGTGGAGCAAGCCTTTGTAAAAGTATATATCTCACAGAAGAGAAGCTAAGCATGTGTAATTTACTTTACAAAAATATTCCAGTTTATTCTGATTTGTTTTTCTGAAGCTATGAACCAGGTAGTCAGAAAGCATAGGTCTCACTGATTCGTATATCTGTATATAATCTCAGTTCTTTTACTTCATTCCTACTGCCATTATCCCAAAGTGGGTCTTCATCATTTAATACTGAGGTGATTATATGAGGAAACCTACTAGGTTTCCCTGCCTTCAGTTTCTGTCCTCTCCATTTCATTTACCATGTGTAACTAGAATGATCATTCTATTAGGTTGAACCAAATAAAATTGCTGATATCTATTTTTGACTAGTACAAGGAAAAAAAAGACAACTTCATGTAACCTAATATAACATAGATATAATTGTGTCATACCTTGGCCTAAAATCTTTTTGTTGTTCTTTATTGTCCTTATGAAAAAGTCCAAACTTCCCAGAATGATATACAGGAGCATGTTAACAACATGCTCTGTTAACAACAAACATCGTACTTGATTGCCTGACCAGGCAAATGACTACAGGGATCAAATGAATAGTGTAAATATTTGACATGACTAGAACAAGACCCAAGAACAGTGCATATGGGGCGTGATTATGAGTCAGCACACCTTTTCTGAAGGAGCTTCTCCACCAGATTTTTTCAATGGGTCCATACTTCTGATCCTTCAGAAAAAGTTGGAAGTCTAGAGTTTCATCAGAAACAGTGTTTTTTAAATATTAATAGCAAATATGTATATAGCATATATTATAGGCTAGGCATTACTCTAAGCCCATTTCAGTGTGGCTAGCTAATTCCAAATTTTAATAATCATCGTATAGTCAAATATAACACATTTATGAACAAAATGTGACTTGAAAAATTCCAGTTCCTGGCTTCTTCCAGACAGTTCTGCCAATATATCAAACTATTCACAATCTCCATACAAAGCAATCATTTATACACCTGGAAATTTTTGTTCCTCCGGTGTCCTCTGTATTGAATTCCTTTTTCCTTCTTCCCACCCCCTTTTCACACTTCAGCTCCAATTGGCAACTTTTTATTCATTCTTTAACGCTAAATTCATATGTCCTCCTTCTTTAAAATTTCCTCATTTCCAGAAACATCGCCAAAGGCACGGGAAGCCAGGGCAAAAATGAACTATTGGGATTTCATCAAGATAAAAAGCTTTTGCACAGCGAAAGAAACAGTCCACAAAACCAAAAGACAACCGACAGAATGGGAGAAAATATTTGCAAATGACATATCAGATAAAGGGCTAGTATCCAAAATCTATAAAGAACTTACCAAACTCAACACCCAAAGAACAAATAATCCAATCAAGAAATGGGCAGAAGACATGAACAGACATTTCTCCAAAGAAGACATCCAAATGGCCAACAGGCACATGAAAAAGTGCTCCACATCGCTCGGCATCAGGGAAATCCAAATCAAAACCTCAATGAGATACCACCTCACACCAGTCAGAATGGCTAAAATTAACAAGTCAGGGAACGACAGATGTTGGCGGGGATGTGGAGAAAGGGGAACCCTCCTACACTGTTGGTGGGAATGCAAGCTGGTGCAACCCCTCTGGAAAACAGTATGGAGGTTCCTGAAACAGTTGAAATTAGAGCTACCGTTCGATCCAGCAATTGCACTACTGGGTATTTACCACAAAGATAAAAATGTAGGGACCCGAAGGGGTACGTGTACCCCAATGTTTATAGCAGCAATGTCCACCATAGCCAAACTGTGGAAAGAGCCAAGATGTCCATCGACAGATGAATGGATAAAGAAGAAGTGGTATATATACACAATGGAATATTATGCAGCCATCAAAAGGAATGAGATCTTGCCATTTGCAACGACGTGGATGGAACTGGAGGGTGTTATGCTGAGTGAAATAAGTCAATCAGAGAAAGACATGTATCACATGACCTCACTGATATGAGGAATTCTTAATCTCAGGAAAGAAACTGAGTGTTACTGGAGTGGTTGGGGGTGGGAGGGATGGGGTGGCTGGGTGATAGACATTGGGGAGGGTATGTGCTACGGTGAGCACTGTGAATTGTGCAAGACTGTTGAATCACAGTTCTGTACTTCTGAAACAAATAACGCAACATATTTTAAGAAAAAAGAAAAAGAAGAAGATAACAGGAGAGGAAAAAAAGGGGAGTATGTCAGAGGGGGAGACGAACCATGAGAGATGATGGACTCTGAAAAACAAACTGAGGGTTCTAGAGGGGAGGGGGGTAGGGGGATGGGTTAGCCTGGTGATGGGTATTGAGGAGGGCACGTTCTGCATGGAGCACTGGGTGTTATGAACAAACAATGAATCATGGAACACTGCACCAAAAACTAATGATGTAATATATGGTGATTAACATAACAATAAAAAAAATTAAAAAAAAAATTTCCTCATTTCCTTCTGATCCTTATTTTCTTTTGTTTTTCATAACACTTTCCCCCCATTTTTTCCTTTAGCACACAGCTCATATATAGTAGGCATTAAAAATGGTTTACTAAATAAGTGAATGACTATTCTAGAGAATCATTTAAAATCCATTCATTTGTTTAACAAACATGTTTGGTCATGTATTATGCCAGACATTGTTTTAAAAGAATCTAGAATGCTTTTGTTAAAACTAGAATTAATATACTATAAATGCTCCAGGTTTGTACTTTCCAAAGTATCGGTTGTGATGATTTCATCATTTGCCTAAACCCTTTGCAAGGAACTGTTCCTTCGAGCCTCTATCAGCACCCAACAGATATTGGATTTTGATATATCTTGAAAATGGGAGTTAGGTAGCAAGATGCAATTTCTGAAAGCTATTCCTTTTCAAAAGCTCAACTAGCCTTGTTTGGCAGCTTTCATTAGCCCAATGGAAAAACAGAGTGAGAGTTGCAATCAAGTTGCTTATTGAATGCTACATGATATTCTAGTGGTGGAGTTATTCTAAGAAGAAATTTCTGCTTTGCTTAAAACATACACACAAAAGATAACATAAGGAGCGCAAAATGAGGCAAAGAGAAAACAATGGTAGAGACATCACAGGAACTAAGAATGTTACTAACACACACACACACACACACACAAACATACACATACACACATTTTTCTTAACACTCTAAGATTGAGTGAATCAGTGTCTGAAATCACATTTCCAAGTTTCCAGATTGCTACACCTCAAATGAAAATGAAGTCACTATAGCTGTGTTAATTTCTGCTGCTGGATAGCAACCTATTACAGATTTAGTAATAACATATTTATTTAATAACACATTTATTATCTCAGTTTTCCATGAGCTAGGAGTCTGGATGTGGTTTAGCTGGATCCTCAGAATCTTACGAGGAGATAATAAAGGTGTGGCTGGGCTGTGTTCTCATCTAGAGGCTAGGCAGGAGTAGAATCCACCTCCAGGCTTATTCAGGCTGTTGGTGGAATTCATTTCCTTGCAGCTGGTAGCTGAATGACTGGGACTCAGCATTTTGCTGACAATTGGTTGAAGGCTATGCTCAGTCTAGGGGCCACATAGAGTTCCCTGCCACATGGGCTTCTCCAATGTAACTGCTTACCTTGTGGATAACACAGGAGAGGTTCTCTCCCTAGAAATGTTCCTTTCCCCCTTTTAAGAGCTTGGGCCTAGTTAGCTAAACACCATAAGGGCAATTTCCCTTTTGATTAACTCAGAATGAACTGATTTGAGGCCTTAATTGCATCTAAAAAATCCCTTCACCTGTGCCATATGCTATTGGCTAGAAGAAAGTCACAGATTGTTATGGGCTAAATTGTATCTTCCCCTTCCCACTGCTCTTCCCCCCACCCCTCTGCCAAATTCATATATTGAATTCTTAACTCCCAGTACCTCAGAATGTGACTATATTCGGAGATAGGGCCTTTAAAGGGTAATTAAAGTTAAAGTCATTAGGGTAAGTCCTAATCCAACATAACTGATGTCTTTATAAGAAGAGGAGATTAGAACACAGGGGCGTATGGGTGGCTCAGTCAGTTAAGCACCTGTCTTGGGCTCAGGTCATGATCTCAGCGTCCTGGGATTAAGCCTGCATTGGGCTCCCTGCTCAGTGGGGAGTCTGCTTCTTCCTCTCCTTCTCCCCCTCCATCCCCCGCTGCCTCTGCTCACGAATTCTTTTTCTCTCTCTCTCTCAAATAAATAAATAAAATCTCAAAAAAAAAAAAAGAATACAGACACACATAGGAAAGACTCTGTAAAGACAGAGAAGATAGCCATCTACAGTCTAAGGACAGAGACCCAGAAGAAATCAACCTTTGATCAATACTCTGGTTTTAGACTTTTAGCCTTCAGAATTGTGAAAAAATTAATTTCTATTGTTTAAGCCTATGGTATTTTGTTTAAGTTGGTGTTTAAGTCTATGGTATTTTGTTATGGCATCCCTACCAAAAAAAAAAAAATACACACATCCCACCCAAAATCAAGGAGTAGGGGTATGGGTGGTTGGGACTAGGGATGCAGGGCATGAACACTAAGGGTCAGAAATCATGGAATCCATCCTAGGATCTGCCTTTCATAAGCAACCACCCCCAAATAACTTAATCTGGGGAAGAAGAGATGGAGTAGCATTATTCATCATTTTTGGGATCTCCTTTATTTCTAAGAACATGGAGGATGATACTTCTCCATCCTTTTAAAGCCAATGAAATGTGAGCAAAGATGTCCAGTATCACTTCCAAAATGAACCATTTAATGCTGGTGTTCACTTCTCTAGCCCTCATTCTCTTGCCCTTTTGGGGCAAACCTCAAGACTTTCTGTTGTAGTATGAACATGTACCATAAACAGGAAATAAACTTGTGTTCATTGTAAGCCACTGACACTTTGGAGTTATTTATTCTAACACCATAATCTAGCCTAACCTGACAAAACAATTGAGACAGTGTAAGTTTTACATTGTGAATGAATTTGCAGAGTTAAAATAACCTAACTGTAAAAACCAAAGTATTTGAACAAATTTGTGCAAAATTGTGAAGCAAGGTAGCCATTTTCTTTATACTCTACGGACTTTATACTCTTTATAGTTTATACTCTATGGACTGCTATCAGAAGGTTATATGATATCAATTGGGACTGATGAAATAATAACTGGAGTTCAGATGAAAAATAAGACCTGCCTCCCTAAAAGATTCCTCTGATCAACAGTTTATATAAACAGACAAATCTTCTGAGTCATCAGCTCCTGTGATAGAGCTGTATCTAACTCTCTAATATTGTGGCAGAAGGAAACTGTAGAGTCTTATAGTCTTAGAAAATTTACCAGATCTTTGACATGAATAACCATCAAGGTGAATTAAAATTCTTACCATATTGTGTCCATTTCACTTTCTCTCTCTCTCTCCCTCTTTCTCTTTCTTTTTTCCCCAATCCTCTTGAATCTTTCTCTTTTCATTATTCTGTCTAAATAGTACACTGAAAAAGAATTATTTATTTATTTATTTATTTTTCTGGTTTGAGATCAAGAAAAAATAGGGAGGACCTACAAAGTTATGTTTTGTATAACTGAGAAAAGGAGTTGCAGTGAGATATAGTTGAAGCAACAAGAAATAATTGAAGAGCTGGAAGGAAAAACTCTTATAATATGATTTATTTCCAATTTTTTTTTTAAGATTTTTATTTATTTGTTTGACAGAAAGAGACACAGCAAGAGAGGGAACACAACAGGGGGAGTGGGAGAGGGAGAAGCAGGCTTCCCGCAGAGCAGGGAGCCCGGCGCGGGGTTCGATCCCAGGACCCTGGGATCATGACCTGAGCCAAAGGCAGACACGTAACGACTGAGCCACCCAGATGCCCCTTTATTTCTAATTCTTAACTAACCTCCATGAATGGAGGCAGACACATCTATTCTATGGAGTCATCTTTGCCTTTCTGTACAGTGCTATCTTCAGATAAATGCTTTCAGGTAGCAATATTTCAGCTCAGATAAAAGGAAGGATGGCTACCCTGTCTAATGAGAAGGAAGTCATGCAATTTATCCACTTTTGGCAAGTGACATAATAATATGTCAAATTCTGTGGCTTTACCCCCTTTGTGAGAAGCTGTTCACTTTTCTCTTTCCAGTCCATCATATCCCCACTGAAGCGTTCCTTGGAAATGTCAAAGCCACCTGGAAAAGATCCATCTTTTTTGGTTTAGAGACCGTGAAAAAGAAGAGACATCAGGGGAAGCACAGAGAAGAAAGAATAGGTTAGATAGTATACTACTTAAAGACAGATCTGTTCTGTCAATATCATATATATATATATATTTCATATATATATATATATGAAATAAATTAGCAGAGAGTCAGACCAATAAGTATTCTGGTTACTCTAGAGACCAAAGTAGAGCCTGGGGAATGTAAGAATTTTTATTTTTGAATGTTAACATTTTGCTACCATTCTTGAATTTAAAAAAAAATTTAAATTACTTTAATTAGAAGTATTTAACACCTACTATGAAATGGGTTTGATTATGTCTAGACAAGCATGGAATTTTTAATGTGTGTCTTTGTCACTCCACAGATGTGTCTATTTTCCCACTTTGAAAAGAAGTTTTGAAAGCATACAGTCCATTTCCTGAACATTGACAAGAAGCAGAGTATTATACTCCATTTGAGCATATTTATATTCTTAAAGTTTGGGTAAACAAACAAGAGGGTTAAGTGAAACCAGAGGAAGCCCAGAAAAAAAAAAAGAGCAATGATATTACCTCTGTATGTGATGAATCTACATATTTGAGGGTATCTATGTATATGTATGTGTGGACCAATCTTCGTTTATGTAATAGAATAGATACATGAAGTGAAATGGAAATTATAATTTTACATCTTAGAAAATGACCTGGAAATTTAAGGTGAGCTTTAAATGGCTTGATTAACTATAAGATGATTAATTTTAGCTTCAATAACTTTAAGCATTATTTTAGATAAACTGCTTTGTGAACTTTGAACTTTAAGCCATTGTGTTTAGGAAGTCATATGAAGCATAATGCATGATTTTTTCCCCAATCGTCTCAGGATTAATGCCATATGTATGAGCGAGAATAAAATGATTTTAATGGTATTAATTCTAAGCTGTATAGGGTGCCCAAACATGGTTGTCCACCATTCTCCTTACTGAGTCCTTTTGCATTTTCCCCACTCCCATTTGCAATCCTTTTCTAGAAGTCCTTTTAATTTTTAACATTTGATTTTTTTCTCAAATATACCTACATCTCTCTACCCCCAAAGCATCCCCTCTTCTGTCATCTCATCCCTACCCCACCGTAATAGCCCACTAAATAATCTCCACAGCTTTGCTCTTGTCCACCTCTAATTCATTTCCCACATTTTGGTAGAATACTATCTGTAAGACAAATTTGATTGGGTCACTCTCCCACTTGGAATATTTCAAAGGGGTCTTGTCATCCTCAGCATGAAATGCAAGATGCATAGCATAGCTTACAAGTTCCTATAGGATGTGTTTCCTGCTCATAGTCCTCCTACCCCCAAATCTATAACCTAATCTCATATACCTCTCCATGCTCTATCCTGCAACCACCTTACCTGACTTTCTCTTTTTGGATATATCCTGCTCCCTCCTGTCTTTGGGGCCTTCACACTTGCCATTCCATGTGTCTAAAGTGCTATTCTCTTTTTCTGCTTACCTGTTTAGTGCCTCTATCCTTCAAGCTTCATCTCAAATGTCAGTTCCACAGGGAAACCTTTTTAGAGACCCTGGACTAGACCTCTTGTGTACTTGTATGACACTCCATACTTTTTCTTTATAGTATATTTCACAGGTTGTAAATGTGAATTGTGCTGTCGTGAACTTTCAAAGTTACAAAGTTCAAACGTATGCAAACATATAATTTCCTTTATTTCTGTTCAAGAGGAATTAGGGGGATTCCATTTTGTCTATGGTGCAACGAAACCTTGCCGCAAGTCACTTCCAGATTTTTTTTTCCAATTTCTTTCAGATAAATACAATTCTTTCAGTTCAAGAGTTTTCCCTCCCTTATCTCCGTCTCTTCTCTTAGGAAGATATGAGTTCCTGGACCTCATGGGGAGTGGGGTACCTTGTTTATAGTGATTCGCTATTCTCTATAACCTGTGGTGAGATCTACCTGTTCTTCTTTGTTCTTCTTGTGCTGGCATTTCCTGCTACTATACCTGATCCTGCAGTGACCTCTGATTGCCACATCCATGTCCCCGGTCTCATTTTAATCTCCACCCCAGAGGCCTACTGACTTGGTTTTTTTCTTGGTTGTAGGAAGTGGAGGTTGCTTTCTAACTTGGTTAGTTTTCTATACCCTGCTGTGGTCTGCTGCACTCTGTGAGGCTTCCTTCAGGCTCATCTACCTAGGACACCTCACTCACCATGGTAGAATTTGGCTTTCCTAGGAGCCTTGACTTTTTCCCAGAAGGCAACAGGGGCAGCAAGGCTCTGCTCTAGCCTAACTTATCTATAGTTTTGGCTCAGGAGGAGGCAGAGCTAAGGGTCCTTTCTCAGCAATGCACAACAACCAGAGGCTGACTCTTGTTCTTTCTCTCCCAGTTGTGAAGCTCCTACCCCGATGCAAATTGGCTTTTCCTTGATTGCCTTTCTAATACGAAGTTATAGATGAACTTTTCATCCACCTCCCTAAGATTTTGCCTCTTTTTGATATGCAGAGTCAAGCTTTTATTTTGAACCTCTTCTCATTATCTTTCAGGGCAATTGTCCCTGCAATGAGCTTTTAAAAAAATCCATTCAGAAACTCAATTGATTTCTTTTTTCTAAGCTGATTTACACTTTCCCAGGGCAACAAGGATGAGTTTGAAGAAAGCAAAAACCAAAAAACAGACTTGGTTATTTTTCAGGTATTATCTTTCTACCTGTGGTTGATTTTCCCACAGAACTGTAAACTCTCCAAAGTCAAGAGTCTGGTTCCCATATATGATGGTATCATGTATCCCACATTAAAGCTCTCTATTAATAAATATTATTGAAGAAATGAATATAAAAACAAGAACCGTAGCAAAGGAAATAAACTCATACTTGACTTTAGTAGATTGGGCTCAATCTTCGAAGTTGAAATCTCAAGCTCTGCTTAGGGTTGGTAGTCTGTCCTAGGGTTTACTATCTCTACCATTTAATATTAGGTTCTTATCTTACTCTGGTCCTGTCCTAAGGGGGAAAGGCCATGGTATTTTTTTTTTTTTTTTTGTCTCTGGCTACATGGAATAAAGAAAAAGATAAGAACACGTACGGCAGCCAGAAAAAGCTTACAGCCCTTTCTGTGGGGCCTGCGGTTCTTATGCAAGCCTACTGCTGGATGATCAACTTGAGAGATGACTTCACACAGAGGAGGGCCTTGCCAAGCTGCAGGAGCCATTCTCCCTGTACCACTGCCCCACCATCATGAACTGCATGAGGACCTGCCCCAAGTGGTTGAATCCAGGCAAAGCTACTGCTGGAATCAAGAAAATGATGGCCACCTATAAGGGGAAGAAAGCATCAGTGTAACTGTTCCCACGCTAAGCATGATAGCCAGCTCGGCTGGATGTACTTTATATCCAGTTCGAGTCCCTTCAGAGGTCTTGATTTTCTATGAATACAGCATTTGTAATAAAGATTTTAAGAAATTTAAAAAAAAGGAGAACATCAGAAGCATGGCTAAGTTCTTTTCAGGTGAAAAAAGTGTCATGGGTCATTTTGTTGTAATGGTTGTACGGATGAAAGCAGAGGAGAAAACAGCCACTCTCATTTTCATATAATGTATAGTGACCTATCATTCATAAATGCCTCCCAACTGGTGACTTGGAATCTGACTAATACTCCTTTTCTTTGGGAAAAAGAGGAAAGAGAGGGTGGAGAGAGTTCTTACTGCTTTCTGCCAGCTGTACTTATTTCATTAAACCTTTACAGGAATGATTAAGCCTAACTTGGCCCAAAGAGCAATTAACCCTTTTCACTGTGCATGACAGCAAACAAATGTTGAGGTATGGCCAGATGATGGAAGTATATAGTTTTGGGAGTTGGAATCCAAATGTAAAATAAGATTCCCTTTTCATTTTTCCATCTACTTTTTTATTATTGGCTTTTTAGAGTAAGAGGAATTTTGCAGTGAAGTTTCCATTTTAGAGGTCAAGTCCTTCTTTGCTTTATTTTGACCACGTTTCAGATTTCACAAACAAAACAAAACAAAACATTACAGAGGAAAATAAAACTAAACTCTGTTGAGCCTCACAGTGCAGCACAGTTTAGAAGTGGTTTGGGGAAAAAAAACAAACATGTTCAGGAGGTTTCTTAAGACCACTATGAGATGTAAAAGGCCTAAAATTCTATTTAGATTATAATTTCAGAGTTACAAATAATTACTGAAGTAATTTTGTCCATCATGCATAGTAATTACTTCATTTGGTGATTTGCTCAAGGTTAAACTGTAACTCAGTGAAAACTGTTAGGCAAAGTTTTGTCTTTGATTCCCACCTTAAGCTAGTCAGACTCTACTCAAGTACAGTAAGTATCTTTTTTTAAGATTTTATTTATTTATTTGAGAGAGAGGATGAGAGAGAGATAGAGAGCACATGAGGGGGGGAGGGTCAGAGGAAGAAGCAGACTCCCTGCTGAGCAGGGAGCCCGATGCGGGACTCGATTCCGGGACTCCAGGATCATGACCTGAGCTGAAGGCAGTCACTTAACCAATTGAGCCACCCAGGCACCCAGTAAGTATTTTTTTTTAGGTCCCTTTAATTTTTTGATTTTTTTGCTTTTTAAAAATTAACATATACTATATTATTTGTTTCAGGGGTACAGGTCTGTGATTCATCAGTCTTACACAACACCTGGCACTCACCACAACATATACCTTCCCCAGTGTCCATCATTCAGCCACCCCATTCCCCCACCTCCCTCCCTTCCAGCAACCCTCAGTTTGTTTCCTATAATTAAGAGTCTCTTATGGTTTGTCACCCTTTCTGGTTTTGTCTTGTTTCATTTTTTAGTCTCTTCCCCTATGATCCTCTGCCTTGTTTCTTAAATTTTGCTTATCAGTGAGATCATATGATCATTGTCTTTCTCTGATTGACTTATTTTGCTTAGCATAATACCCTCTAGTTCCATCTACATCGTTGCAAATGGCAAGAATTCATTCCTTGATGGCTGCATAATATTCCATTGTATATATACACCACATCTTCATTATCCATTCATCTGTCAATGGACATCTGGGCTCTTTCCATAGTTTGGCTATTGTGGACACTGCTGCTATAAATATTGGGATGCAGGTGCCCCTTTGGATCATTACATTTTGTATCTTTGGAGTAAATACCCAGTAGTGCAATTGCTGGGTCATAGGGTAGCTCTATTTTCAACTTTTTGAGGAACATCCATACTGTTTTCCAGAGTGGCTGCACCAGCTTGCATTCCCACCAACAGTGTAGGAGGGTTCCCCTTTCTCCACATCCTTGCCAACATCTGTCGTTTCCTGACTTGTTAATTTTAGTCATTCTGACTAGTGTGAGGTGGTATCTCTTTGTGGTTTTGATTTGTATTTCCCTGATGCTGAGTGATGTGGAGCATTTTTTTCATGTGTCTATAAGCCATTGGTATGTCTTCTTTGGAGAAATGTCTGTTCATGTCTTCTGCCCAATTTTTGTCTGGATTTTTGGTTTTTTGGGTGTGGAGTTTGAGAAGTTCTTTATAGATTTTGGATACTGGCCCTTTATCTGATAAGACATTTGCAAATATCTCTCCCATTCTGGCGGTTGTCTTTTGGTTTTGTTGACTTTCCTTTGCTGTGCAAAAGCTTTTTATCTTGATGAAGTTCCAATAGATCATTTTTGCCTTTGTTTCCCTTGCCTTTGGAGATGTGTCTAGCAAGAAGTTGCTGCAGCCAGGGTTGAAGAGGTTGCTGCCTGTCTTCTCCTTTAGGGTTTTGATGGACTCCTGTCTCACATTTAGGTCTTTCATCCATTTTGAGTCTATTTTTGTGTGTGGTGTAAGGAAATGGTCCAGTTTCATTCTTCTGCATGTGGCTGTCCAATTTTCCCAACACCATTTGTTGAAGAGACTGTCTTTTTTCCATTGGCTATTCTTTCCTGCTTTGTCGAAGATTAGTTGTCCATAGAGTTGAAGGTCCATTTCTGGGCTCTCTATTCTGTTCCATTGATCTATGTGTCTGTTTTTGTGCCAGTACCATACTGTCTTGATGATGACAGCTTTGTAATAGAGCTTGGTGTCTGGAATTGTGATGCCACCAATTTTGGTTTTCTTTTTCAATATCCCTTTGGCTATTCAGGGTCTTTTCTGGTTCCATACAAATTTAGGACTGTTTGTTCCAGTTCTGTGAAAAAAGTTGATGGTATTTTGATAGGGATTGCCTTGAATGTGTAGATTGCTCTAGGTAGCATAGACATTTATTTTATTTTATTTTTTTTACTTTTTATTTATTTTATTTTTTTATTATTATGTTCAATTAGGTAGCATTGACATTTTAACAATATTTGTTCTTCCAACCCATGAGCATGGAACATTTTTTCCATTTCTTTGTGTCTTCTTCAGTTTCTTTCATGAGTATTCTATAGTTTCCTGAGTACAGATCCTTTGCCTCTTTGGTTAGGTTTATTCCTAGGTATCTTATGGATTTGGGTGCAGTTGTAAATGGGGTCTACTCAATTTCTCTTTCTTCTGTCTCATTGTTGGTGTATAGAAATGCAACTGATTTCATATCCTTCCACTTTACTGAATTCCTGTATGTGCTCTAGCAATTTTGGGGTGGGGTCTTTTGTGTTTTCCACATGAAGTATCATATCATCTGCAAAGAGTGAGAGTTTGACTTCTTTGCCAATTTGGGTGCCTTTTCTTTCTTTTTGTTGTCTGAGTGCTGAGGCTAGAACTTCTGGTACTACGTTAAGTGAAGTAATTATAAACACAAGAATGGGAAGGAGAAGAAAGCTAGAGCCAAGGTATCTGATAGATGTGGCCTAAAGAAAGTCCATGCATTACTGTGAAGATGCCCAAATGCTCCTTGATGGCCCCTGTCCTTCCAGAGGACTGCTTTATTCCCCACTGGAATCCATGATCCTCTATACAGTATCTTTATAACAAATTCCTTTGGTTAAGTGAACCAGGAGCCATATCCATGATTTATAATCAAAGAACCCAAAAAGATTAGTTAAATTATCTTTTTTGTATCTTTTTCTGTTAGTTAAGATTTCTCAAAGTCCTTTGTATGCTAGTGTAAACTTTTAAAAGGAGATAATAAATATACATGTGGTGATTTCTATATTTATTTGATCTTTCTCATGGAACATCATTTGGACCTTTTTTTTTTTTTGCAGAACACAATCTGGAAAATAGTGAATTACATAATTGCTGCATTTCTGTCCCTTAAAGCACCACCTTAGCTCGAGAGCTAATTCTCATCCTACTTAGCAGAACTTCAAAAGACTTTCCTATTAACTAAATAAAGGTGTTGCATTGATGATATGTTATGATACGTATGTTATGCGGATAGTGTGGTCTCTGTGTTGTAATGTTGCAATAGTTAGAATACTGGTAGGAATTTTACTTGAGGCATTCTTGAACTCTCTGGGTAGGGTTCCAGAGTTTCTCTGATTTTGTTTTTGTTATATTACTGACTCAGGTATATTCCAAAAAGATTTTATGTTTTAGTTTCCCAAGAGGTAAAACAGAAAGGAATGACATTTACCTGATATCTCTCCGAGTGATGGCAGGTTGAATTAGGTAATGTCTATAATGTGGCCTGGATTCTGCAGAGACAAGACTTCTAAAACACCAATGATAAATGTTTGTTAAAGAAAAGACTGCACAGTGCTTTTCATGTATTTTAATCTACTGTTTAGGTAATTACAAAGCCAGTCTATTAAATCCTTTTGAGAAAAGTTAAAAAGACAAGTTAGAGCAGTTCACGTTGAGTTCTGCACATGTTTAAGAATGTTAGACCTTGTGGTAGAGCTATTGCTTACCACCAACCCTGGGAATAGAGACACGGTTGCTCCACAATCAACATTGGTAGGGGAGATGCGTTTAATAAAGCTGCCTTATGAATCATGTCCATGCCAGGTTGTATCTCTACTGCACAGCTGATTAGGAAATACATAAGTTGTTCATTATCTTTGGTCAATACTCTGTCCCTTCGTTTTGCCATAGTTATTCCAACCTGAAGGAAGGTAGTTGGGGAAAACTATAGTAAATTTGAGTAGAAGGCAATAGTACATTCTACTCATTAATCTCCAGAAAATCTCTCACATTCAGCCCTTTTAACTGAACAGATATGTTATTGAATATTTAAAAGACAAATACCACTCAAAAGTCATGGCCTCTTTCCCTGGTCTTCACCAAGAGGGTTTTAAAAATGGAGGCACTTTCTCAGGGAAGTGAGTCTATTGCTTTTCCTGATATCTTGAGTGCTCAACATAGGGCTCATAGTGGAGACTTGATGAACTCTAAACCTAACAAACATAGAAGCAATGATAGGCAAGCAGCTGGTCTGCATGAGGAAAGGGGCATTGACAATGACATTCTTGAACTTTGAAGGATAGGGTGGGTTTGGAGGTTGCTGACAAAGATGAGTATAAACTCTGAGTTCTCTTCCTCAGTGGGGATCTTGGCTACTCTAGGAAAGGAGGGCATGGCAGAAGTAAATAATTTGGTCATCTCCTAGATGAGGTTTTAGAATCAATTAGCTGTTGCTTCTGTGCTTGGGCACTTCTAACTGGAGTCACAGTTAATCAGAAACACTCCTGAATAGAAAAGAGTGCTCTTAATTTCAGCCAGAATGTATTCATTCATTATATTCAGATGGAGCTTGCTTTTGTCTTCCTTACATAATTTCCTTTATAATTTCCTTCCTTCCTTTATAATTCCTAAATTATATCATCCAATGTACCTCTTTTCTGACATGAAGTGTTATTTCATGATGTTTGCTCATTAATTAATTAATCTAATAAGTACATACTGGGTACTATTGTATGCAACATTGTCCTATCTGGTGATATAATGGTGACTAGAGCATATTCCTTGCCCTAGCATATCTTGTATACTAGCTGTGAAGTTATTGTATAATAATAATATAATTTATTGTATAATTTAACTTTGATAAGAGAGTAGAACTTAACTGTTCTTACCAAAAAAAAAAAAAAAAAAGTAAGTATATGAGGTATGGCTGTGTTAGTTAACTCAATGGAGAGAATCCTTTTACAATGCATATGTATATCAGACCACTATGTTGTTACTTTAAATAGCTTACAGTTTTGTCAATTATACTTTAATAAAGCTGAAAAAATAAAATGCAATTAACCAGGTTATTTTAGTACAGTGAGGTATGCATTTGACAAAGTTAGGGAATCTGAATGGAAGAGGGGAGCACTTAAACTAGGTTAAAGCCTACTAGATCATACATTCCAGAGGAGAGCCAAGCTGAGAACTAAAAGATGGATAGGAATTAGATAGGTGAAGAAAGAAAGATAAAGGGGAGAAATTTCTCTCTTGGAATTACAAATTTTACTAGCCACAGTTTTCTACACTGAAGTGCTCTATGATTTACATAGATCTCTTATTTCTTATAACAACCTTCAGAAGAAAATAGTAGTATTATTCTTATTTTAAGGGTGAAGTAGTCTCTTAGAGGTTAAGCTGTTTAATCAAGGTCACATAATGAATGAACAAATAAGTAGAGCAATCTAGATTCAAACTCAGGTTAGTCTGACCATAGAACCTAAGCTTTTCTCCATCATGCATACTGGCCTTCATCTCTTTCTAATTGGCCACTTTTAGTTGGATGTGGGATGGAATTGTGATTTCATTCCACCAATTGATTGATCCACCAGTCAGATTACCTATCTTGTGAATTCTATCAAAAAGATGGTTAACACTGCAACTAAAACCTGTGATATAGCAACCAGAGGTGGTCAGAATGGAACATGTATAAAATGCAGAAATGGAATCTATTTTTTTCCTTATGTTATGTTAATCACCATACATTACATCATTAGTTTTTGATGTAGTGTTCCATGATTGTTTGCGTATAAACCCAGTGCTCCATTCAGTACATGCCCTCTTTAATACCCATCACCAGGCTAACCCATCCCCCCACCCCCCTCCCCTCTAGAACCCTCAGTTTGTTTCTCAGAGTCCATGGTCTCTCATGGTTTGTCTCCCCCTCCTAATACCCCCCTTCATTTTTCCCTTCCTATTATCTCCTTCTTTTTTTTTTTAACATATAATGTATGATTTGTTGCAGAGGTACAGGTCTGTGATTCATCAGTCTTACACGATTCACAGCACTCACCATAGCACATACCCTCCCTGGTGTCTATCACCAAGCCACCCCATCCCTCCCACCCCCACCACTCCAGCAGCCCTCAGTTTGTTTCCTGAGATTAAGAATTCCTCATATCAATGAGATCATATGATACATGTCTTTCTCTGATTGACTTATTTCGCTCAGCATAATGCCCTCCAGTTCCATCCACATCATTACAAATGGCAAGATTTCATTCTTTTTGATGGCTGCATAATATTCCATTGTGGTGTGTGTGTGTGTGTGTGTGTGTGTGTGTGTGTGTGTATGTCACATCTTCTTTATCCATTCATCTGTCAATGGGCATCTGGGCTTTTTCCATAGTTTGGCTATAGTGGACATTGCTTCTATAACAACAGGGTGCATGTACCCCTTTGGATCCCTACGTTTGTATCTTTGAGGTAAATACCCAGTAGTGCAATTGCTGGGTCATAGGGTAGCTCTATTTTCAACTTTTTGAGGAACCTCCATACTGTTTTCCAGAGTGGCTGCACCAGCTTGCATTCCCACCAACAGTGTAGGAGGGTTCCCCTTTCTCCACATCCTCGCCAACATCTGTCGTTTCCTGACTTGTTAATTTTAGTCATTCATTCTGACTAGTGTGAGGTGGTATCCCTTTGTGGTTTTGATTTGTATTTCCCTGATGCTGAGTGATGTGGAGCATTTTTTTCATGTGTCTATAAGCCATTGGTATGTCTTCTTTGGAGAAATGTCTGTTCATGTCTTCTGCCCAATTTTTGTCTGGATTTTTGGTTTTTTGGGTGTGGAGTTTGAGAAGTTCTTTATAGATTTTGGATACTGGCCCTTTGTCTGATATGTCATTTGCAAATATCTCTCCCATTCTGGCGGTTGTCTTTTGGTTTTGTTGGCTATTACTTTTGCTGTGCAAAAGCTTTTTATCTTGATGAAGTCCCAATAGTTCATTTTTGCCCTTGCTTCCCTTGCCTTTGGCAATATTTCTAGGAAGAAGCTGCTGCGGCTGAGGTCGAAGAGTTTGCTGCCTGTGTTCTCCTCTAGGATTTTGATGGACTCCTGTCTCACATTTAGGTCTTTCATCCATTTTGAATCTATTTTTGTGTGTGGTGTAAAGAAATGGTCCAGTTTCATTCTTCTGCATGTGGCTGTCCAATTTTCCCAACACCATTTGTTGAAGAGACTGTCTTTTTTCCATTGGACATTTTTTCCTGCTTTGTCGAAGATTAGTTGTTCATAGAGTTGAGGGTCCATTTCTGGGCTCTCTACTCTGTTCCATTGATTTATGTGTCTGTTTTTGTGCCAGTACCATACTGTCTTGATGATGACAGCTTTGTAATAGAGCTTGAAGTCCAGAATTGTGATGCCACCAGCTTTGTTTTTCTTTTTCAAAATTCCTCTGGCTATTCAGGGTCTTTTCTGGTTGCATACAAATTTTAGAATTATTTGTTCCTTTTTTTTGAAAAAACTTGATGGTGTTTTGATAGGGATTGCATTGAATGTGTAGATTGCTCTAGGTAGCATTGACATCTTCACAATATTTGTTCTTCCAACCCATGAGCATGGAACGTTTTTCCATTTCTTTGTGTCTTCCTCAATTTCTTTCATGAGTATTTTATAGTTTTCTGAGTACAGATTCTTTGCCTCTTTGGTTAAATTTATTCCTAGGTATCTTATGGTTTTGGGTGCAATTGTAAATGGGATCAACTCCTTGATTTGTCTCTCTTCTGTCTTGTTGTTGGTGTATAGGAATGCCACTGATATCTGTGTGTTGATTTTATATCCTGCCACTTTACTGAATTCCTGTATGAGTTCTAGCAGTTTTGGGGTGGAGTCTTTTGGGTTTTCCACATAAAGTATCATATCATCCGCAAAGAGTGAAAGTTTGACCTCTTCTTTGCCAATTCAGATGCCTTTTATTTCTTTTTCTTGTCTGACTGCTGTGGCTAGGACTTCTAGTACTATGTTGAATAGCAGTGGTGATAGTGGACATCCCTGCTGTGTTCTTGACCTTAGGGGGAAAGCTCTCAGTTTTTCCCCATTGAGAATGATATTCGCTGTGGGTTTTTCATAGATGGCTTTTATGATATTGAGGTATGTACCCTCTATCCCTATACTCTGAAGAGTTTTAATCATGAAAGGATGCTGTACTTTGTCAAATGCTATTTCTGCATCTATTAGGAGGATCATATGGTTCTTGTTCTTTCTTTTATTAACGTATTGTATCACATTGATTGATTTGCAGATGTTGAACCAACCGTGCAGCCCAAGAATAAATCCCACTTGGTCGTGGTGAATAATCCTTTTAATGTACTATTGGATCCTATTGGCTAGTATTTTGGTGAGAATTTTTGAATCTATGGTCATCAGGGATATTGGTCTGTAATTCTCCTTTTTGTTGGGGTCTTTGTCTGGTTTTGGGATCAAGGTAATGGTGGCCTCATAAAACAAGCTTGGACGTTTTCCTTCCATTTCTCCTTTTTTAAACAGTTTCTGAAGAATAGGTATTAATTCTTCTTTAAATGTTGGGTAGAATTCCCCGGGGAAGCCATCTGGCCCTGGGCTCTTGTTTGCTGGGAGATTTTTGATGGCTGTTTCAATTTCCTTAGTGGTTATAGGTCTGTTCGGGTTTTCTATATCTTCCTGGTTCAGTTTTGGTAGTTGATACAACTCTAGGAATGCATCCATTTCTTCCAGATTATCTAATTTGCTGGCATATAGTTGTTCATAATATGTTCTTATAATTGTTTGTATTTCTTGGTGTTGGTTGTGATCTCTCCTGTTTCATTCATGATTTTATTTATTTGGGTCATTTCTCTTTTCTTTTTAGTAAGTCTGGCCAGGGGTTTATCAATCTTGTTAATTCTTTAAAGAACCAGCTCCTAGTTTTGTTGGTCTGTTCTACTATTCTTTTGTTTTCTATTTAATTGATTTCTGCTCTGATCTTTATTATTTGCCTTCTCCTTCTGGGTTTAGGCTTTATTTGCTGTTCTTTCTCCAGCTCCTTTAGGTGTAGGGTTAGTTTGTGTATTTGAGACCTTTCTCGTTTCTTGAGAAAGGCTTGTATTGCTCTATACTTTCCGCTTAGGACTGCCTTTGCTGCATCCCAAAGATTTTGAACGGTTGTGTTTTCATTTTCATTTGTTTACATGGCTTTTTAAAATTCTTCTTTAATTTCCTGGTGGGCCCATTCATTCTTTGGTAGAATGCTCTTTAGCCTCCATGTATTTGAGTTCTTTCTGACTTTCCTCTTGTGACTGAGTTATAGTTTCAAAGCATTGTGGTCCAAAAAGATGCAGGGAATGATCCCAATCTTTTGGTACCATTTGATACCTGATTTGTGACCTAGGATGTGATCTGTTCTGGAAAATGTTCCATGGGCACTAGAGAAAAATGTTATTCTGTTGCTTTGGGATGGAATGTTCTGAATATACCTGAGAAGTCCATTTGGTCCAGTGTGTCATTTAAAGTCTTTATTTCCTTGTTGATCTTTTGCTTAGATGATCTGTCCATTTCAGTGAGGGGGTGTGTGTTAAAGTCCCCCAGTATTATTGTATTGTTATCAATGTGTTTCCTTGCTTTTGTTAATTGGCTTATATAATTGGCTGCTCCCATTTTAGGGGCATAGATATTTACAATTGTTAGATCTTCTTGTTGGATAGACCCTTTAAGTATGCTTTAGTGTCCTTCCTCATCTCTTATTATAGTCTCTGGTTTAAAATCTAATTTGTCTGATATAAGGTTTGCCACCCCAGCATTCTTTTGGTGTCCATTAGTATGGTAAATAATTTCCCACTCCCTCACTTTCAATCTGGAGGTGTCTTTGGGTCTGAAATGAGTCTCTTGCAGACAGCATATCAATAGGTCTTGTTTTTTTTATCCAATCTGATACCCTGTGTCTTTTGATTGGGGCATTTAGCCCATTTACATTCAGGGTAACTATTGAAAAATATGAATTTAGTGCCATTGTATTGCCTGTAAGGTGACTGTTACTGTATACTGTCTGTGTTCCTTTCTGGTCTATGTTAGTTTGAGGCTCTCTCTTTGCTTAGAGGACCCCTTTCAATATTTCTTATAGGGCTGGTTTTGTGTTGGAAATTCCTTTAGTTTTTTGTTTGTCCTGGATGTTTTTTATCTCTCCTTCTATTTTCAATGACAGCCTAGCTGGATATAGTATTCTTGGCTGCTTATTTTTTCTCATTTAGTGCTCTCAATATATCATGCCAGTCCTTTCTGGCCTGCCAGGTCTCTGTGTATAGGTCTGTTGCCAAGCTAATGTTTCTACCATTGTAGGTTATAGACCTCTTGTCCTGAGCTGCTTTCAGGATTTTCTCTTTGTCTCTGACACTTGTAAGTTTTACTATTATATTTTGGGGTGTTGACCTATTTTTATTGATTTTGAGGGGGGTTCTCTGGGACTCCTGGATTTTGATGTCTGTTTCCTTCCCCACTTTAGGGAAGTTCTCTGCTATAATTTGCTCCAATATACCTTCTGCCCCTCTCTCTCTTTCTTCTCCTTCTGGGATCCCAACTCTTCTAATATTGTTTCCTCTTATGTTATCACTTATCTCTCGAATTCTGCCCTCCTGATCCAGTAGTTGTTTATCTCTCTTTTTCTCAGTTTCTTTATTTTCCATCATTTGGTTTTCTATATCACTAATTCTCTCTTCCCCCTCATTTATCCTAGCAGTTAGAGCCTCCATTTTTGATTGCACCTCAGTAATAGCCTTTTTGATTTCGACTTGGTTAGATTTTAGTTCTTTTATTTCTCCAGAAAGGGTTCTCTAATATCTTCCATGCTTTTTTCAAGCCCAGGTAGTATCTTTATAATCGTCATTCTGAACTCTAGTTCCGACATATTACTAATGTCCATATTAATTAGGTTCCTGGCAGTTGGTACTCCCTCTTGTTCTTTTTTTTGAGGTGATTTTTTCTGTCTTGTCATTTTGTCCACAGGAGAATAGATGAATGAGAGAACCAAATGCTAACAGGGTAACAATGACCCCAGAAACAAACTAAACAAATCAGAAGAGACCTGAAACCAGGGGAAAAGTAAGGGAAAGAAAGAAAAAAGAAAAAAAGAAAGAAAAAGATAAAAAAAAGAGTATGATCAAATATGATTAGACTGGAAAATAGATCAGTGCCACACACTAGATTCTGGGTGTATTTTGGTCTGTTACTGCCTCTCAAAATTTTAAAGAAAGAAAAGCTTATATATGTCCAAAGATAAGGGTAAATATGATGAAGGGTTGGAATATGACTGTAAAGATGAAAATTATAAAAGATTTTATAAAAGTAATTGATAAGATAAGAAGTTGGCTGAAAAAAGAAAGAAGAGAAATTAAAAAAAAAGAAAAGGAGAGAATGGGATCAGGCAGGAGACTAGAACAAAGCCATACACTAGAGAGTTAGGGTATATTTAGTCTGGTAGAGGAAAGTGTACCCCAAATTTTTAAAAAGAGAACAACTTATATATATACCAAAAATAAGGTTAACTACTATGAAGGATTAGAATATGACTCTAAAAATGAAAAACAAAAAAATATTTTTAAAAAAAGGATTGATAAGATGTTGAAAAAGAAAAAAAAGAAAAATAAAAAAATTAACTTTGAAAGACTAAGGAATCATGGGAAAAAAAACATGAATTCTCTGTGCTGTATTCCTCTAGCACTGGAGTTCTCTTGTTCTCCTTGATAGGTAAACTTGGTCTTGGCTGGCTGTTCTTGCTGATCTTCTGGGGGAGGGGCCGGTTGCCGTGGTTCCCAAATGTCTTTGCCGGAGGCGGAATTGCCCCGCCCTTGCCGGGGTGGGTTAAGTAATCTGCTGAGGTTTGCTCTCGGGAGCTTTTGTTCCCTGAAAGCTTTCCGTACAGCTTTGGAGGACTAGAGTAAAAATGGCGGCCTCCCAATCTCTGCCCTGGAGGAGCCGAGAACTCGGGGCCCCACTCCTCATTGAGCCCCCAGAGAAAAGCAGTCAATCACTCCTGTCTCCCTGGTCTCCGGCCACACTCCGGGCTCACCCGGTCTGTGACCGCGCATTTCTATCTCTGGCACGCGACCCCATTCGGAGTCTCCAAACCCAGCAGATTCCTGCGGTGAGCTCCCACACTGCTTTTCCTGGGGGAGGAAGGGGAGTCTCTTGGGATCTCTCGCTTGTTTGGTCCCTGCTAGAAGAGCAGTTGCCCAGCTGTGCCACGGATCACAGTTTATGGCAACCCTGAGCTGAGAGCCCACTCCTTGGCTCCGTCTCTGCAGCTGGCTTCCCTGCTCTGTTACCTGGGAGCTCTGGCACACTCAGGCACCCCCGGTCTTTCCGTGACCCCTAGGGTCCCGAGACCACACACTTCCAGTGAGGGTTCCACCCCCCGCTTAGTCACTGGAGCAATGTCCCTCATCAGAGGAGACTTCTAAAAGTTCCGATTTTGTGCTCTGTTCCTATGTCACTTGCCAGTAGCGAGCTCCCTCTCCCTGCAGTCTATCTTCCCAAATACCGCCTTGGATTCACTTCTCTGCATGTCCTACTTTCCAGAAAGTGGTCGCTTTTCTGTTCAGAGAGTTGCTGCTATCTTTTCTTGGATCTCCTGTTGAATTCATAGGTGTTTAGAATGGTTTGATCCCTATCTAGCTAAATTCCTGGGACCAGATGAAATTTAGGTCTCCTACTCCTCCACCATCTTGCTCCTCCCCCTGGAAGTGGAATCTATTTAACAGAGTGAAAGTAGAGGGTTTGCAAATAGAGGAGCTGTAGGGAGTCTTCTGAAAGATGGAGAGAAGAGACTTGGTAGCTGCATCTCTAGTCCCAGTGTTTATGAGGCCATTATGTTTTGTCTTCTGCCCTCTAGTACTCATGAGAATATCCATGACATCTTTACAACCCATAAATATGTCAATTTCTGTTTCTGGCACCCAAAAAGTTCCAGCTCAAACACATTCTATGTGCCAGGCCTTGTGCACAGAATATTTCTGGTCTTCATAAACCACTCCAAATTCAGTATGTATTATGGTGAGTTTTCTTACTGTTTCTAGTTAACAAGAACCCATGGAAAGAAGCCAAGAAACCTGCTCAAAATTAAACAGCTGGTAAATACTGGAACTAGAATTTGGGTCCAGACATTCTTACCCTAAAAACTATTCCACACTGTGCACAAAATTACAAATCACACTGTTGGTACTTAAAAAGGCCATAGTACTTGTTTTGCCCTGCCAATTAGTCACTGTATGATTTTGGATATTAGTATAAAATTTTTTGGCCTCATTTTTATCATGTGTAAAATGATGGGGTTTGGTCAAACCAATGCAAATAAATAAATATACATAAATTTAAAAAAATCTATGAACACTTTTATAATACTTGGCACTTCCTTTCTTTTTCTCTACTAGACCTTGCTATTTTAGCTAAGCATGGATACCACCTGAAATATGACTATGTAGCTTTATGCACATGTTTTAAACTTTCTGAGTATTGATTATCACATTTTTAAGGAAAAATAGCAATACAGAAATTATAAGATAGTTGAAAGGATTCAATAAAATAATGTAAGTGAAACTTGATTGAAATGAATGAAACATTGCATTTCCTTCCTTTCTACTTTGCTCTCTTCTCATTACTGTCTTTTCTTCTTCCCTCCTTTTCATACTCCTTTCTTCTAAGTGTGCTTTTTATGCAAGTTCAGGACTTAGGTTTCAGGAATCATTTTTTTTTAAAGATTTTATTTATTTATTTGAGAGAGAGAGAATGAAAGACAGAGAACACAAGAGGGAAGAGGGTCAGAGGGAGAAGCAGACTCCCCGCTGAGCAGGGAACCCCATATGGGACTCGATCCCGGGACTCCAGGATCATGACCTGAGCCGAAGGCAGTTGCTTAACCAACTGAGCCACCCAGGCGCCCCTCAGGAATCATTTTTAAAGGGAAATGAAAGACATGTTCCAAAGAGTTTAATGGTAAGAGCCCCAAGGAAGAGTAGGAGGGCAGGAGTTACTGTCCAGTGTCATTATTTCTCCAGAGCAGTGCCAAAGGAACGGAGGAGATGAGCTAATGTGTCATTATTGCCTCTAATCTCCATGATCATTGCTTCCGGAACTGACACAAGGGCCAGATGTATTTCAGAGAAAACATGTATATTTGGCTTTGAAAGAAGGCATCAGAGCTTTTAACAACCTCTTAAGAATGCCTGATTAACCTTAGGGAGGTACCCAGGGTCTCCAAAAGGATTGTTCTGTGTCATTTTGCTCATAAAGAGTGTTTTGGAAGAGGAGAGATGAGATGGGAGGCAGTGGGAATACAGAAGTATAAATAAAGTGTCAGGGTGGTTCATATAAAAGGTATCAATGTCAGATCAGAACTAGAGGGTTCCTGATGTGATTTCCAAGTTGTTGAGTTGGCTATGAAAGACTATGAGAGGATAATGAGAATTGCTGACACTTTTAGAACAATGATTGAAATCTCCCATTGTCCATTTAGAATAGAGCCTAACTAGAGTCAGCCTGTTTGGACTGGGAGTTTCTTAAGGAGGGCTCTTCCATTGTACAGCTCCAAGGGACATCATTTGCATTGTAATAAATGTGAATGTCACTCCTGGGGTTGTGCAGTTGTGTAGTGCAAAGCGTGAGATAGCCTTTAGTCCAATGCATCATTTGTAGGTGAAAGAGTTATATGAGACTCAAGAGAGGGCAAGTCCCAGGCCAGGGTCATATAGGGTGTAGCAGAGCTGAAAAAGAAGCCAAATTTTTCTACTTTCAACTTGGTGATCTTTCAAATAAACTTGTGACCCCTGTCCTGTGGGTTACAGTTCTCTAAATACAGTGGAATTGTTACAAAGAGTACGAGGAGTCCTGTATGTGTGTGTTTTCTAATCAATGTACACCAGAAGTACAAATATTATCATGTAGTAGTCTTTTACAATTTCTTGTATTAAAAAAAGATTCCTTATGTAAGATGAGGTTGGCAACTACTGCTTAAATCACTTTGCCTGTCAATCAAACTGCTAATGTATATATTGTTCAATTTTTTTTAGCTAAAAAGAACATAAACAATAGTTTTGAAACATGAGACCTTGAGATGTACCTGCAAAGCTTGTCTAATGAAAGAATATCCAATGAGAGTCTACTATTTTGTCTTGAGAATATGTTACGGTGAGATCTGACCTGTTCATGGAAAAAGCTTCAGATTCACATCTAACTCTGTCACTAACTGCATGATCTTTGAAAGTCACTTATCCTCTCTCCTCTCATTTACTTTATAGGTAATTATTGAGTGCTCACCAGGTTCCAGCAATTTTCTGTAAAGAAACAGATAAAAGAATTCATCATAATCTTAAGGATCTCACAGTCTAATGAAAGAGAGATGAGAAAACAGTTGCTACACAGCACAGTAAGTTCTATGAACATTTTGTTGACTATTGACAATGGGAGCCTGTAGAAGTGAAATCTACCCAGGATCTGGGGAGAGAAGGGGGTGTGAGGATATTTTTCTCAGAGGAACCCATGCTGAAACTGAATTATAAACTGAAACTCACCACCAGCAAGTGAAGAGGGAGGGCTCTCAATTTCTTACCCTCAGTTCTTTGGAACCCGAAATTGCTATGGAGAAGCAATCTATGAACTATTTTCCATATTTTAAGAAACTTAAAATCACAAAATTTCCCACTCAAGTGCTGCCAAGGTTTACTAAAATGTCAAGTTGCTTAGCCTTTGATTTAAATCATATCAACTAAATTGACTTCTCTGGGTATGTCAGAAGTACCATTTGAGAATTATATGTAGCATTAATTTATAATAATGGAAAACATAAACATTGTTACTTAATAAATATCATTTGGTAGATAAAGTTCTTTCAACTATAGGATGAAGGGGGGATGTAATTAAATACATGGGGGCCTAGAGTGCTGTTACATCCTTTTGAGAAGTATGACATTTATCGATGTGCCTGGCTTATAGATATTACTCAGGAGCCACATGTTGAATTAATACATAAGCAGATATCTGTTGTAGGCAGTCTTGCTTGGGGATTCCCTTAATTCTTTTGTTGTTCATTAGCTTTCAAATCCAAGTTTCATTTACTCCTTCCTCTCTTTGAGATTCATGAATCAAGAAACAGATACTAAACATATGTATCAAAATGTCTGGATTGCCCTGTCTCTCCTAAAGCAATTATATTTATAATAAAATCAATAAAAACTCAAAGTACCAAACTAAGTTACTAGACTTCTACCTGGGATAAGGATACTAGAATATCCTTACTAGGATAAGGCTTCTATCTATTGTGAATTGTAGTTAAATTTAATGATTATTTGCTTAGATTATAAATGCCTAAAAAGTTTAAGATACAGGGCATAATTTATGGATTTGCAACTAAATTAGCCTATAAATACAGATGACACATTTTAAGAAGAGAAACTAGATAGTCATGGTACCCATCCCCCTATGCCTCTCCAGTTTCCCAATTCTCTTCACATAGAGGCAATCTTCAGTTTTGGCCATAACTCCACCAAATAATATCACTTTGCCATCTCTATTATAGCCTCTGTAGTACTATTTGGGTTTCTTAGCTGTAAAATAGGAATAGAAATGTAATACTAACTTTGTAAGATTTCCATGAGGATAAAATGAGGTTACATGTGTAAAATATCTAGCACACAGATCATATATTAAACTGTTGTTGTTACTTGGGGGAGGCGGCAAGGAATAGTGTGGATGGCTTGAATTTGAATGGAGAACAGCTAAATGTATACTTTCTCTCTGCTTGTTACCAGTTTTGTGATCTTAGGCAAGTTAACCTTTTAGAACTGCTTTTCCCAATGTGTCAAGTGAAAATAAAACCTATTTTCTGGAAGTTATGTGAAGATAAAAATTAATCTATGGTACATGCCTCGCACAGTGCTTGGAATATAGAAGATAATACTATACAGAAATTTTTTCTCTCTCATGCTGGACAGTGAGAAACTTGGAAACAGAAGCTTTCATTGAACTACTCATCATTGTATCTCCAGTCTCCAGTATCTAGGACAAAGCTTGAAACCTGGGAAATTCTTAATAACTGTGTGTTGAGCTGTACTGAATTTTTATAACATCAGTTTAGTTAGGCTTATTTAGTGCATAGTATATATTAATTAAATTCAAGATTTCTCAAATAAAGGTACACACAGATTAGGGAACATGAGAATCTGGAAAATCAAGATCCAGAATCTTAAGGGTTAAGAAACTCATTATGTTTTGTATCTAAATCAGAGGTTGTTCTGTATATATATCATGGGTTATTAGCAGCAGCAGTTTGAGAATCTTTGTCCTAGTGCTCAGACATTATAGGACTCACTGTGTTCCAAATGCCTGCTGATCTCTCTCTTTGCTCTCAACTAGTAAATTCTTATTCTTCCAGTTCAGTTTCTCATGAGTGGATAATGAGGTACTTCAACTCATCTTTGGGAACAGGCCATGAAATACTTTCCTACTCAGCCTATGAATTATCTGCTCCTTGGTCATATGGCTACTTTTGATGTACAGAGGCCATACCTACCTCCCAGAGCAGGAAGCCTGGGTACAGTTGCAGCTAGAAGAGGAAAGCTGGGCATGGCAGTCAATTTAAGGGGCCTGTTCAGTATACTTCATCCTTTGACTTCCAACCTCTCACATCCTTCACTTCATAATGTTTGTTTGTGATTATCTAAACTTGTTTAGATGCAGGAATAGTAAATGCAGTTATTACCCTGTCTGATGGGGATCTATTCATGGGATGCTTTTATATTTCTCACCTATACCTCCTTGAAGAAGAGATGCATGGATTATTCTAATGCTCTTCTTTAAAATATACAGTGCTTGGGGTGCCTGGGTGGCTCAATCCGTTAAGCATCTGACTCTCGATTTTGGCTCAGGTCATGATCTCAAGGTCATGAGATTGAGCCCCAGGTCAAGCTCTGTGCCTTCAACCTTGGGAGAAAGAGATAAGCAAGATGAGAAGTTAGCTTTGTCCTAATAGTCCAGACTGAGGAAAGGGGAAAGGGCACATTCAGAAAAGACTGAGTCTAAGCCAGGTGTGGTTGCTGCAAGGCACATCTAAAGAGGAGGCTTTAAGATCCAAACTGGTCCCACTCCATATCCTTCCTAAGAACAAGATAAGCAACTGGTAATAGGATCCAAGCAATAGTCATGTATTGGTTCTAGAGGGGTCATTGTCATTGCCATCAATTTGTTGCAGGCTGCACTCTGAGCAAGAATTCTGAAATCAGGAAAATCTGTCTGGGGACCAAGGATATGGGATTAAGAAAAGTACAACTGGTGCCTTTTCAATTTTTTTTCCATTTTGCCCACTATACTAAAAAAATAAACATTCTGATACCTTCTTTTAAAAGATGTATGATTTGGTTGGTCCATGTGGGTTGTCTAGAGAGAATTGAAATAGAATATGTACAAATTAAGGTGGCTAAGAATTATTCCTAACTATCCTTTTTCCTAATAGTTTTACAGATGCTATCACTTCACATGATCCAGTAATCAAGCATACAACTTTAATTTACCTTGTCCACAGTAAGAAGCTCAAAATCATATAAAACCACTTCATTCAATGGTTATGATATCATCAAGTCCCTTTAAAGACCTTCATCCTCATCACCCATAAACTCTAGGTGATGTTAATTCTTCCTTTAGATCTATCATAATGCCATCTGACTATTATTCCTCACTGTTTCACAACCTATAAACTAAATGGTAGCTATCAACACCGGTAAGCACACCCAACATATAATAGTTGAAAAAGAAAATTAAACTAGTAATGACTACCTTAATTGTTCTTGTGCTTAAAACAAAAGAGAAGGGACTAGTATCTTTCATTGCCACACATCCTATATTCCTTTAACTTTCAGACAACACTGCAGTTGGACAGGGATTTTACTTTAAGAGACGTGATCTTCATTCCTTTGGGGTCTGAGTCCTAGGTAGTCTTGCCAATATGAAATTGAGATCTTATTCTATTAACCTGCTCCATGATGTGATGATACAAAGAGTTGCCCAGGAAGTCTCCCAGTTCCAGGGATCTACCCATACATACTTCTTGCAAGCACAAAACACAGTAGAAGCCAATTACCTCTTTAGACTTAGTGTCAACAATTTGGCTAATACTGGAACTATTTCCTAATGGTTACATCAGTAGTCCAAGAAGCTAGAAATGCCCATGTGGCAATCTCAAATGTAATTTAATCTAAGCATTATTGTGTACCTAATTGGATATGTCATTCTCTTGGGAACTAAAAACTACAGGCTAGCAGGGTTCAGTTATTGGGATGGGAAACAAAATTTGAAAGTGATTGATTCTCAGACCTTATAATTTGACTTTGGAGGAAGCAGCATCATTTATGGGTCACTAGTTCAAATCATGTGACTTCAAAGTTACACAGTAATTCACAGGTTGATGTCATATAGTAGGAAAGTTTTAAATAGGTCTTTCCAACATTCAGTAAAGCTAGCTGTTTTTGTTTGTTTGTTTTTGCATGATAGGCTGCTAATAATTCCAGTTATGTCAAGAGCATTAGCCATTGCCTCCCTACTTTCATTGTGAAATGATGTCCTTTGGTTAGATACAAATGCTATTGTGAAGACAATAAATGCTTTGTCTTCAAAACATTTAATAAATTCATGGATGATAGTGTTCTCAAAAGCATGATGGGTAGGGAAAGCAAGTCCAGGACAAGAGTATATTCCAGTGGCAGGTGAAGTAGAAGGAGTTTGATGTAAATAAGATAGCAGCTAGTTGCTGAATCCTCTTGATTTGGGGTGCCAAATTGCGGTGGGGCTAGGGGTTGCTCTCTATCAATGGAAACTTGTATTAGTTGTGATGGTATCCAGGTTAGCCAAGATGAGGAGCCCATATAAATCTTTTGTTTTTTTCTAATTTCAATTTATAATCCTAAATTAAGTTTTAATTTTGTTTATGGCTTTCCACTGGTTCGTTCGTTTTTTCTTTCTTTCTTTCTTTCTTTCTTTCTTTCTTTCTTTCTTTCTTTCTTTCTTTCTTTCTTTCTTTCTTTCTTTCTTTTCTTTTCTTTTTTCTTTTCTTTTCTTTTCTTCCTTCCTTCCTTCCTTCCTTCCTTCCTTCCTTCCTTCCTTCCTTCCTTTTTTTAGGAAAGAGTCACTAAATATAATAATAAATAGAGATTATCATCTCTAGGGAACCATGCATGTGTTTTGAGTGGAAAAAAGTCACAGTAAATCCCATTTTTCTGGTTTCTAGTTCTGAATTATAGTGATGATACATATTCCTTGAGTTGTCAAAAAGAAACAATTTGGATGCCTTCAGAGGCTTAATTTAGTAAGGGTAAGAAATTATAGAAATCAGATTATAGGATTTAACAATGGAAGGAAGAAATAAAGATATGGATATGATTACCTTAGGGAAGTCTAGAAATGGAAAGTTGCAAAATGGGGTCTTGTTGAGCAAAAATGTAGGCTCAAGACCTTTAAAAATGAGAAACAAACAATTGCATTTGTGGTCAGAGGCTGAGTAGCTGGAAAAGAAGGGATGGATAAAGAATCATGAATCCTAGTTACAGTTCTGAGATTACCTATGTGACCTTGAGCAATTTGCTGGGTGTCTCTCTGACTCACATTGGTCATTTGATAATGATAAATTAACTGCTTTCCCCAAAGCTTATCAGAGTAATTGCATCTGGTTTGGTCCCATATAAGTTATCTATATAATTTGGAAGGGAGTTGGGATTATTATTCTTGTTGAAGATCCTGTTGTCCTTGATAACCCCTGGAATTCTGGCCATTTAGGATTAAAGTATATAAATAACTATGAAAAACATCTCCTTGGCTCAGAAGGTAAATAATTGGTGGCCTTTTACAAACCTTAGCTAACATCCTACATAGAAAATGTCACACTGCTGCCAGCCTTGCAGAGACAGCACCATGTGGCTGAACAAAATGCATTCTGTTCTGCGTCATGCATCATCAACAAAATTGCCACTTAAGCCCTGATTCCAGAATCTTTATTGTTGGTCCTAATTTATGAAGCAAACATCAGAACACAGCTTGATTTTTCAGATGCCAAGATGAGTTGGCAGTTGCTATAATCTTGTTTTGACTTGCAAACTGATTGTATTTGAGCTTAAAGCTATGAAGGAGGCACAAATATGAGACACCAATGTCCTGTGAAAATTCCTAGATTTATTGTTCTAGCTTTTTAAACTTTTGGAAATGGGATTCTTATTAGGAAGGGATAGTGATTGGGAAGTAGCCTTGTAGAATTCTTTTTTTTTTAAATTAGTTTAACATTTGACTGAATACATAAGTAAATAAATAAATAAAAGTACTAGTACCTGAGTATACATTTAATTGACTCATTGTTCAGAATAGGAGGCTACTCTAGGGCTAGATGCTATTAGTTGTGTAGAAAATTAAGAATCTATTTGGGTCGGGGTGCCTGGGTGGCTCAGTCGTTAAGTGTCTGCCTTCGGCTCAGGTCATGATCTCAGGGTCCTGGGATCGAGTCCCACATCGGGCTCCTTGCTCCGCAGGAAGCCTGCTTCTCCCTCTCCCACTCCCCCTGCTTGTGTTCCTGCTCTCGCTATCTCTCTCTTTGTCAAATAAATAAATAAAATCTTAAAAAAAAAATAAAAAAAAAGAATCTATTTGGGTCAAACTGGCAGCATTGAAAAGGAGAATATCAGGGCATCCTTTGGATTGTGTTAAGAGAAAGCAGACACGTGTTCAGAAGTTGGTTGAGACAGCTGCTGATCTTCCAACTATTCATGAAAAGCTGGTATAAAGTGAGACTTGAGAAACAGTCTGAGGTGAAGGAAAGGACTCTTCAAGAATAGGACTCCCAAGATGTAGGGATGAGGGCTGTCTGAGGAAAGCCTTAAAGTTTGATTTTAGGTTACATTACTTCTTTATCTGGTCATTCAAGGCCTTACATAACCTTGCCTCATCTCACTTTCCCACTCTAATGCCTCATGTTTTCTTTCATGTGTGTATCATGCTTATCAGTATAGCAATAATATATAGAATTCCTTCAGTCTCTACTATAGAGCCTGCAAGGGGCATTCCAAGTGTTACCTCAATCAATTTCTACAAGAAATTTACAAAGTAGATATTATTATCTCTGTTTTACTAATGAGGAGAATGAAGACACGGGAAGGATAATTCATTTGCCAAAAGTCACACAGCATGTTCATGGAATGGGCAGGATTAAAAACTAAGACTAACTCCCTAGGTTACAATGGAAGATAAGAGTATTATAACACTTGTAGTAGTACTCCAAGAAACTGAAAGAATAAGGCAGCCTTGCATCAGCTTGATCAATATATGTGGTAACTTGGAGTCAGACCTCTTAGTGGGGGTAGCAGTGCATTAGCAGCAAGGCCAATGAGGTGGGGGGCGGGGGGACAAGAAACAAACCCAAAACCAACACACTAAGGTCATGCCAAGACTAGTTCACATCATTGCTCAATTTAGTAAGGAAGCAGAATAGAGTAGTTTAAAGCCCTGTGTGGTAGGAGGTAGAAAGAATGTCTTCAGTTGCTACAGAGGAAACCATTTATGGCTGTGGTAGACAGACCTATAGTCCCCCAAAGAGGTTAATGTCCTAATCCCTAGAATATATGAATATGTTACCTTACACAGTAAAAGTGACTTGGCAGATGTGGGTCAGTCATGAATCTCAAGACAGGGAGAGTATTCTGAATTATACAGGTGTGCTCAATGTAATTACACGAGTCCTTAACAAGAGGGAATGTGATGTGTCAATGAAAGCAGAATTGAGAGAGAGAGAGATGGAATGATTTGAAGAGCTGGCTTTGAAGATGGAAGAAGGGGCCATGAACCAGGAAATTCAGTTGGCCTCTGGAAGCTGGAAAAGATAAAGAAATAAATTCTCTCAGGCCTTCAGAAGGAACACTGCACTGCCAACCCCTTGGTTTTAACCCAGTGAGACCCATTTCAGACTCCTAACCCCCATAAATGTAGGGAAATAAATTTGTATTGTGTTATGCCACAAGGCTTATGGTAATTTGTCACTGCAGCAACATAGGAAACTAATACAGTGGCCAACAAGAAGACTGTGTGAAACTCTGAGAAGAGAACATTTGTCTGTGGGGTAGATACAACTAAGGAGGATAGAAGGAAGGAAGAATGGGGGAAATGGCTTAATAAAAAGAGAAATTTCTGTGCCTTCCTCTAGAGTCACAGAAATGAGGTGTTGGTTCTTTGTTTGTTTTACATTCTCCTAATTCCTGAGAGAGCAGTTGTTTGCTGTAGAAACCACTCAAGTGTATACTACAATTAGAAGCATTTAAAGGAATGGCTTCCTGTGGGCGCATCTGATGTGTCAGAGTAAAGGTTTCCCTGTGTGGCTCAGGCATGGAGTCTGAAATGATAGCTGCAATGCCTGTGGCTTCCACATACCAACATGGATGAATTTCAGAATTAGCATGGACCTTAGGAGACAGAGAAGGCTTTCCTGAGTCAGTGCTAAGAGGAAACCTGAAGGATTTATAGAACAAACTAGGTCAAATGCAAGGGTCTTGGTGTAAAGGGTATTGAAAAAGAGAATGCAAAACATGGAAAGCTCAGAGCAAGAAATTGCATGCGTGAGGCTCTGCAAGTCAGTACTCTTGCTTAGTTTTACTTGAGGTGCTAAGCACTAAGAAGGTGATGGTCAGTCACTAGAGATAAGCCTCAGGGTAAAGCAGATGTTTGGGTGTGAAGAGCAGCTGTCCATTGAAGCCTTTGTGTTTTAGAAGGCTCGTTCCTGCTAGAAAGTAAGTTTCATAATGGCAGTGGCTATTAGAGTCTTAGTGCATAGTACAGTTCTTGAAACATAATGGAGTTCAGTAAATATTTGCTAAGATGAAAGTAAAGGATAAAGGAAGAGAGTGTGGAAGGGAACAAAAAGGAGGAAAGAGAGGGAGTGAGGGGAAAGAAGGAGGGAGGGAAGCTAGGGAAGGAACAGGGCAAGGACAGATTCCAGCAAATGAAGCCCTGTAAAAATGGTAGCAGGAAGCACTTGCTGCTTGCTTTCGTCTCTGCCCTACATTTCTAGGGCTCAGTTTTATTAATCTGCTTTGTACAAAGAGCATTGAATATAGACTCCCAAGTTATAGTCCTAGCAAATTCTGTGGCCTATAAAGGGGGTACTGACCTTATTTCTCAGTGTTCTAGTATAAAGGATAGTGCCTCTGAAAAGAGTGTTGATTTACCTCCTTACTCTTTCCCACCTTCTAGAGCTTCAGTATTTTCACTGATGCTGATAGCATTTACTGTGATGGATACAAAAGACAAGACAACGAACAGGGCTAGATGGAGAAGACTTGTAGATACACAATAGGATCAGCTGGGATCCTATCTAATCTCTTTTCTCAGGAAAGTCTAGGTCTGCACTCCCATCAGGAAAGCTACAGAATGTGTGATTATCCCCAGCTTTGAACAGATGTGTGGTTAGTAAGTTTCTGGATTTGGTGTTTTATTTGGAGGACTTTGGTTGATACTGACACATACCATATGGCTGACTTTTGATGCATGTCTGAGATACTTGTCCTATCATAATGCCTGGTTGAATGAATGAAATGGAATGAACAGGATTTTAGAAATTTGAGACTTGAAATTAGACACTTCAGTCACCATAGTACCTGTGTAGGAAAGTGTTAGCAGGCCTGGGTTGCTCAAATTCTGCAAGTTCCCCAAAAAAGGCTGTTTTCAGGTTTGGGTCTTGGCTAGTCCATGGGAGCTGAGCTCTGAACCTTTAAAATGTCTGCCTGATAAGAGTTTTTGTATGCTTGAGGTTTTGGGACATGCTGTGACAGTTTGACCAGAGCGTTTATGTTAACAAAGTGATTAATGGTGAACACCTGTTTTTGGTTTGGGGGGTCTGGAGTATGAGTAGCTGAGCTAGTCATGCAGGTGCTACCTGCTTAAGTGGCTAAATAAACCCCAGTAAAGATTCTGGATTCAAGGAAGGGTGAGCTTCCATAGTTGGCACTGTTTTACCTGTATTGTCCATGCATCATTGCTGGAAGAATTAAGTGCATCCTGGTGTGACTACTAGGAGGCAACACTTGGAAGCTTGTGGCTAGCTTTTTCCAAACTTTGCCTACTGTGCCTTTTTCTTTTGCTGATTTTATCTGTATTCTTTCACAGTAATAAACTGTAACCGTGAGTATAACCATGAGTATATCATCTTCTGAGTCTTAGGATTCCTTCTAGTGAATTATCAAGTCTGAAGGTCGTCTGATAGACCCCTGACACAGTACTTTTATCCAAAATGTAACAAAAGTTTTTAGATAGCATGTAGTACAGTGCCAAAAGTATAGAAATCAGAAAGGTTGTTTATTCCTCATTCAGAAATATTAAATAATAAATGTATTAATGTTTTTCCAGAATGAATTAATGTATCTCTATGTAGTAAAGATGCAAAATATATTTTCTTAATGGTTGGCACTAGAATTCCTTTTAGAAGATAGCCCTCTTTGTTAAGAGAAGGTCTTGAAAGCTGTTTGGGATACAAAGGAGACTGAGTATATGAGTATAAAGGCAATGAATATAAAGAGATACTTATTGTTTATACAAGAGAATGGGAGGAATATGCTCCTGAGAGAGGGGTAAAAGAGGAAAGAAGAGAAATGAGTGGTAGTCAAAAACAAGAGGGGGAAAACAAATGCCAGTAAAATGGCACAATCCTGCCATACTCCCTGGAATGAAATGGCCATGGAAAAAAATCCCGATGGGAAGGCCAGGAAAATCTAATATTCAATTGAAAATATTTGCTTTATTAAAATGTCAACTCTTCCTTGATGTCCTCAGATATTTAACAAAGTCTACTCATCAATGAGTGCTGTTTTTGTAAAATTTGAGGAAAATTTTGTCTAGAGTGATATAGTTCAAAATAAAGACACTAGGCAGGACAGTAAAATATGCAAACTAATCAAATGGACAGTGAAAGCCTGTGAACATTACTGTTATATTCCTCAATAATTTATAAAACTATCAGATAGAGCTTTTGATTTTCAACTGGTATGGAATGAGGAGGGATTTAAATTGATCTTATCTTGGGGCACCTGGGTGGCTCAGTTGGTTAAGCATCTGCCTTCAGCTCAGGTCATGATCCCAGGGTCCTGGGATCGAGGCCCATATCAGGCTCCCTGCTCAGCGGGGGTCTGCTTCTCCCTCAGCCTCTGCCTCTGCTCCTCCCCCACTTGTGCTCTCTCTCTCTCATTCCCTCAAATAAGTAAAATCTTAAAAAAGTAAATAAATTGATCTTATCCCATCCTCAAAGGTCAGGTGGAACCTAGTTCATATCCAGGTTACAGCTATATCACAAATAACTGACTAGACTAATTGCCTGTGAGGAAGGAAGGGGTATTGAAGATTATTATCTTATCTTTTTTTAAGATTTTGTTCTCATTAAAACTGTTAATAAAAATGATAGTGAATTTTAAAATATATGGGAGAGACTCATTTAGCTAGACTGAAGTGAGGAGAGATAGAGAAACTATGAGAGAATTAATGCTACCTGAGAATAGATTTTCAGAATAAATATATTTTTCTTCTGTGTAGAAATGTGAGGAAAGGGTATTTCAGGTAGAAGAAGTAACATATGCAGTTCAGGAAATGTTCAGGGTATTTTCTTTGAGTGTGAAAGGTGGAAGGGATAAAGAGCAGTTGGCATATAATCAGTACTTGGAAGCCACTTCATGAAAGATATTTTATGCATGGTAAAAAGTCTGAAATTTCTTAAGGTCTTTGCACAAGCCTGTTTCTATAGCTTGATGCCCTTCCCGTTGTTTTGTTTGTTTCTTTTACCGTCTAGCTCTTTCTCATTCTTCAGGCCTTAGCTTAAAAATAACTTTTTTTTGTCTTCCCTGGTCACTTTATGTCAAAATGTTCTACTCTCTGCTCATCATTATTCTCTAACAAAAAAACACTATTTATTTTCATTTGTTGTTCATATATTTTTGTTTACAGTTTTTCAGTGCCTCATCAGGCAGTAAGTGGGGATTAAGTCTGTTTTATTTACTGGAGCTAGGATACTAAAAACTAGACCCTGACTTTCCTACATATAACTGTGTGACCTTGGAACATCTTAATTGACTCACCAAATTTCAGGTTTTTCTTCTGTAAAATCTGTTGTATTTAACATCTCTTTATTTTCTGGTCTTAAGGTAAAGATTAAGTGTTAGAATTGATATAAAAATGCTTTGTAAATGTTAACTTTTTCAGAAAATTTATTGAATTATTGTAACTGAGCAATGATTAATATATTAATGTTTTTACTAATTTATTAAAAGTTAACTCTCCCTATAAATTTATTGAACCAGTATAATTTGTTATTATTAAGGCATTATTAATAAATAACAACACATTAAAGTATTTAAGATTCAGGGTGTATTTTATGCACATCAGTTATTCCTGTGACCTGCATCTTACTAACATCCTCAGGTACATAGGAATTATATGCTCTCATATAAATAGTCCCAGTGAACTATAGTTTAGAGAGGTTTGTGTTTGCCTTTTGTATTTTCTGACTTAATGAATTCAAGAGATTCTCTTAATGAATAGAAAGAATTATTTAAAAAATATATTTATGTGTTAAAGCACTGCACAAGGTGTGTAAGACAAGTGACTCAGATATGGATCCAATCTTTAAGGAGTTTGTATTCTAGAGGGAATGATAAGCTGTAAAAAATTAGAAGGCAAGGTAGAAATAAAAGTACCAAATGAAGGATGCAAATATGTGTTTGGAAGAGGGAGGAAGTATCATCAAATAGAGTGAACAGGGAGGGTTTCAGTTGCATAACAGGGTTCGCAGTGACACTTCGATGATAGATTAGTTTTCCACCAGGCAGAGTAGCAGGGATATGGTTCAATAGACATTCCAGGCAATACAAAAAGCATAAACAAACCCAGAGATGTGGACAAAGTATGAGATCTCTGTCTGGATGCATCTGTAGCCAGGTGGCTAGGAAAATAGGAGATAAAAATTAAGATAAATATTTAGGAATAAAAAGACATCAATGAATTGTTCTGTAAGGAGCCAGCTGATCACTTAGGGATAGCAGTTAAAATGGAGTGCTTCATTCACTTGACAAGCAGGTATTGAGTGTCTGAATTATGCCATGTAGAAGCCAAATTGCACTGGTTGTATTAATTACATTGTATGAGCTCTGCAAAAGTTAAAACAGCTTGAAAAACACACAGATGCTATGTATAAGATTAGACTTTTAAAAATGGGGAAACAGAATGGATAAACACATTTGCACACACACAGTTACATCATTTGATTGAACAGCTCAGAGAAATACAAATATTTGAGAAGATGGAATGTTTGAAAGTCAATGCTACTCTCACAGAGTTTCATACCCTTTTTTGAAAAGCTAACAGTTTCTTCCTTCCTTCCTTCCTTCCTTCTTTCCTTTTTTTCTCTTTCTTTCACTGTGGATCCACATCTGGCCATCTAGTATCTTTTTTTTTTTAATCTTTATTTTTTTTAAAGATTTTATTTATTTGAGAGAGAGAATGAGAGAGAGAGAGAGAGAGAGAGAGAGAGAGCACATGAGAGGGGGGAGAGGCAGAGGGAGAAGCGGAATCCCCACTGAGCAGGGAGCCCGATGTGGGACTCGATCCTGGGACTCCAGGATCATGACCTGAGCCGAAGGCAGTCGCTTAACCAACTGAGCCACCCAGGCGCCAAGAGTGGCCACTTTGAGTATTTTGAATTCATTAATAAAGAAAATTGAAGCTTCCATTTGTGCACTATTTAAGAAAAACATAGGCTTTTGAAATTACATTAAAAATGGATTCATTTTAGGGAATGCCTTTAGGCTTTTTAACTCTAGCCTTTGCTAAATTTAGTTCAGAAGGAATGTTAGTATTTTTTTCAATTAGTATTTTAGAGGAAATACTGTGTTTCTACTTTTTACTAACTTCTGTCCCTTAGGGCAAAGTGCTTGTCCTGTTTCTGCCTTCTTATTTCCTTATCAGTACATAGCCAAAAGAACATTTAGTGGTAAATGTTATAGAGAGAATCAATTTTTATAAATTTATACAAACTGTTAACAAACATTAATATTTCACCAAGTCTATTCACATCTGAAAAAAAGGTAAAAAATACAGTTCAGGACATACTGGGTTAGGGGTGATCATGTAACATCTGAACAGAAATGTTTGGTAAGCAGTTGAATATTTAGGTCTGACAGGAGAATATAGGAAAATATCTGAGAATCATTGGTTTATGAAAGGAGCAGAAGCTGTGTGTGTGTTGATGGCTGGCTTGATGACTGACTGGGAATATAGAGCATATGGAAGAATAAAACTCTAAGAATAACACACGGATATAGATTTAAATATATAGATATATAGATATATGTTTTTTTTGTAGACATAACAGAGGAAAAATAAGAGGAGGGGGTCAATCAAAGGGGATAACTAAATGTTTAGTTTTTAGGTCTCTGCCATGTATATTTCTGAGCTGATTTCATTAAAATCCATAGCTTCGGCCACATTTACACACTGATAACTGAGCTCTGGTGGCCAATGACATGATTCCCATGTTATTGTTACAATACAAAATTTTTTAAAAAGTGGCCTAAGGAAATGAAGCGACACCCAAGTCACACAGGTAAAACTGTGACTTCTTTCCATTTTTTTTTTCATTCTCACTGCCCATCCTCTACACAATATATTTAGGTTATGAGTTGCCTAGTCATAACTGGATTATTGTAGGAGCTTTTCATCTGTGACCATTCTCCAGAAAGCTGTTAGATTAATATTTCTAAACAATAGTTTTTATTCTGTAGTTTCTTTGCTCAAACACATTTATTTGCTTTTCATTCCCTATGGAATTAAGTCCAAAATGTCTAAGCTGGCATTCACAGCCCCCTAGTATGACCTCAACTAGCATTTGTAACCTTGTTTTGCAATTAACTTAGTAAGTACTAAGCACTTATTATTTGTCAAATACTGCTAGACACTAGTTATGGAGAGCTCTATAAACCAGTTATATAACTACTCTCACAGATCTTAAAGACAGTAGAAAATATAGACATTGGACAAATAATCCTAGTTGTGTTAAGTATTATGAAAGGGGAAATATAAGGTTAGATTTAGAAAAAAGTAGTGAAAGTTGAGGCTTTAGATAAAAGCAGTATTAGGAGGCAGGAGGGCCTCCAAAGCCATGTTTAGGGTTTGGAACTTTAAGAACAATGGAGAATCACTGCAGATATTTAAGCTTTGCAGGCAGTTGATCAAAATTGCATTAAAAATAGTACTTTGGTTATAGTATGCAAAACTGGAAGAAGGCTGTCTGGAGGCATGTTTGTTAAGGGAATTTTAAAGGAATCCAGATGTGATTCAATGTTGATACTTATTATGTTTTTGGAAGTTGATATGGAAAGAAGATAAACATAAAATATTGAAAGGAAAATTGGCAGGACTCTATTTATTAAATATCTGTGTATTCCTTGAGTATGCTTTGTTTATATACATTTCCTTATTTGGTCTCATACTCTTTATGCTGGCTAGAGAGAGATTTCTAGCATGACTGAGAAGATGGACTAAATAATCTATACTTTTCTTCATTTCAGTTTTGAGAATTCCTACCTTAATATTTGGGTTCTAGGTTAATCATCTTGATTTGTCAGAATATCATGCTACTAGGCTGGGATCAAAAGGTAGATCTGCATCTACATTCTCAGGCATTTCTCAATGAAATCCACTTTGTGGTTTCAAAATGTACCTTAGCAAGTATCTAAAACTTTACAGTTTAATTTCAGTGGACACCAGATTAGAGCATAGGCAATCTGCTTCCCCCCAGTTTTGCTGAATCAATATAAAACTGACATTTCAGGGACACAAAATTAACAGTATTCTCTCTAGGAAAAATGGCTTTCAACAAAGAAGGATGACTACATCTCAAATATGATAAATACCTATTTTGGCTAAGTGATCTTTCATTTTGTTCTTCATGAATATATTTCATATTATATACTGCCCAGATATTAACATAAAAGATCTATAACCTATGTGTACCACTGATGCATGGAAACTATTAAGGCTTTTCATGAGCACAGGAAATACCATCAGCATCTTTCATTGTGAAAAATTGCATTTCCATTCTCAGAAGTGTTATATGTTAGAGTAGATGTGTCTGGCATGTTTCTGAATAGGTTAGAGTGTTGTATCAAGTTTAGTAGGTTGTATCCTTGTGCTCGCTCTGAATTCTGTGGGATTACACTGAGACCTTCAGATTTCCTTTTCATATTTGCTCTGTAGTTCACTGACTTTTCATACAGTAGAAGTAGCTATTTAAAATGTGAGTGGTCCAGAGCCTACCTCTGAGAAGTTATCTGCATATTAATATAAATCTCTTTTCAGGAAAAAAATAACCTTGACCTTCTGAATCATACCTATTGGGAAAGGCTATGGATCATGAATTGCTAACCTATTCATAGGTTAGCTGTGTGCTGGAGAAATCATATTCATTTGTATAAAGCTTCTTCTTTCTGTAGCCCATGAAATTAACATTGTTTAATGGCTGGAAATAAGATCACCTTTGGCTGTATCAGTCATACTCTCATCTCCAAAGGAAAATATTAAAGTGTCTTGACTCAATAAGCAGAAAACTGTTTTAAATTACAAGTACTTTCATTAGACAACCAGTGTGAGCCCAAGTGACAAAAGCTCTGCCATCTCTAGAAGAGTGGAGGATTCTAGGGCAAATGTTAACATATAAAGCTCTTTTCTACTTAGCTTGCTTGACCACCATTTTATTCAACATATTTTTTTTTTAAATTGAATGCCTACTGTGTAATAGATATCATGATAGTTCCCAGACCCTCCCTTCAAAGACTTCACAGTTTATAGTGGGAAAGAAATATCCAACTTTGTCCTAGAGGCTTGGGAAATTTTTTTAAAAGTTTCTTCCAGTCTCTCTCTCGACTTGTCATGGTGGTTTTTTTTTGTTGTTGTTGTTTGTTTGTTTTTTTTAATTTGGCTTTTACTGTTGTCCTAAGTGAGGATAAATTAAAATTTTAATATTATGAATTTTTCTATTTATCTTTATATTGTGCAATGCCAGCTTTAAATGCAAATATGACAGCAATTTCACTCATGAAATCACCAAAATTACACAATTTTTTCAAGAACAAAGAACAAGAGCATGTATATATATTTTGTTTTTACCATAACAATGGAAATGCCACGCAAAACTAACTCAGCTGTTTCTTTTTCACATCTTCATATGTGCACATTCTACCACCACTCTCAACATTCAGTTTACTGCTGGGTAAAAAGGACTGAAAGGCAACTATAGGTTTTCCTGTCTCTTCCTTCCTTCTATATTATCACATTCAAGATGTAGCCGGTTAATAAAGGTACATAACACAAATAAGAAAGGATATGATAGAATTTCTTGGTCATTTGTGCTTTTCAGAATACCATTGCCTTCTTTTTTGCATTTAAAGTAAGTTCTTCTTCCAACACAAAGCATGCACTCTCAAAACTATCAGTGAACCTATTTACTTATTTTTTAGATGTGACACACATGCCTTGTAATTCCGCTTTGAGTCCTGTTGAACTCCTACTCATTGTGGATTCACTGGAATTCTGTGCTCATTGGGTCATCACAAATGCTAAATGTGGATACAGTAGCAAAGAACTATAGACATATACAATGTGTGTCTCTTCCGTTCATGTACATGCCCCATTGTTCCATTGGACTTATAAAACATAAGTTCAAAGATAAAATTATTAAGAATTTCAAGAAGGCAACAACAGTGCCTTCTTAACCAAGTGAAGGGCCCTTCTGAGGACAGGACCCTGTAATTCTCATTGAACAACCATGAAGCTGGTGTGGTATGGTAACTATAGAGTGCATGGGACAGAAAGAGGTTATGTGGGCCCAGTTTGTAAATGAACATATATGTAAAGCTATGAATTTTGGAATTGAAACTGTTTGATATAAGAAACCAAAACAGTTTTATGTATGGCAGTACTATATCATATTTAGACTTTACAAAGCTAACCCCAGAGGTGGTATGGAAAATGCTTTGGAATGGTAATAGGGATAATGGGGAACTAAATAATACCACTGGCAGAAAGACTGTGTTGGAGATGTAAAGCTGTATATGAATGACAGCTCTGAGACTCTTTAGAATTTGTTACTCGAATTTAGGAAATGAGATAGGGGAGAAGTATGCGAACAAAACTGGTTTCTGAAGTAAGCTTAGCACTTAATCTTCATCCCGCAAATCACACCTTCCAGCTCTAAGTCTCCTAAATTATAATCAGTAAATGTGTAGAATTATATGTATTTCCCTTCTTTCAATGTCTTGGAACATTGATGACAAGTGTGCTTAGATTATATAGCAAATCTCATTTGGCAAAAATCCCCTAAGCTCTAATCACGTGTTGTTAACTTAGCTCATTGGAACCTCTTTAAAATAGGAGGACCAAAAATGTCATTGTGGCTCTGAGCTTATTGAAGGTGATAAATATTTTGAACACCAAAGGGCAATGACCTGTTCATATTCCAAAAGCCAGAAAATAGACTATGTATGCAAAGCAACACTTGAAATCCCATGGTTTCATGTAGTTCACTGATAATTAGGGACTCAGTTATAAAGACTTTTCAAATAAAGAAAATCCATTTCATGTCTTGAGTCAGTGATTAAGAATGAGAAATATGAAAGATACTGCCTTTCCAGCTGTCAGGATCAGCTCTCTCCTAGTTAGAATGGGTGAGATGTGTTAATCACTCAGCTGGTAGTTTACTTCAAAGGTGTTCACTGAAAAGGTGGCATACTCAACTTTTCATTTTATTAGCCAATATGCTTTCCTGAGACTTTTGTTGTTGTTGTTGTTGTTATTTTAAAGCATTCTTTAAAATGTTTTCTTTTATTGTAAGGATATTTTTATTAACATTTGGGGGGCAATCTTTTACCTCCTTAAAGGATGGTGGTTTTCAACCCTAGCTACATATTGGAGTCACCTGAGAAGATGCATCACAATGTATATTTGCCCTATCCAGAACAATTAAATCAGAATTTCTGGGAGAGAGTCCTAGGCATCTGTATTTCTTTCTTTCTTTTTTTTTTTTTAAGATTTTATTTATTTATTTGACAGAGAGAGTGAAAGAGCACAAGCAGGGGGAGCAGCAGAGGGAGAGGAAGAAGCAGGCCCCCCACCAAGCAGGGAGCCTGATGTGGGGCTCGATCCCAGGACCCTGGGATCATGACCTGAGCCGAAGGCAGATGCTTAACCATCTGAGCCACCCCAGCGCCTGGCCTCTGTATTTCTTAAAAAGCTTCACAGGTGACTCTAAAGCATAGTTCAGGTTGAAAACAGCTATGATGGTTTTCCCTCAGATCCTCAGATACACAATTTTCATCTCAGTTCAAAGTATCTAATGAAAGTAAAAGAAGGAAAAATGGTTCAATCAATTGGAGGTAGAAATAATTCAGCCATTAAAGAAAACAGTTTTTTTTTTCTTTTTTCATTTCTCTTTTTTGTTTCTTTTTGTTTCTTTTTTTGTTTCTCTTTTTCAAATAAAAGAAACACAAATGTGTTTCTTTAATAATAGTCAACCTGGTCAAAGATCAGTAACAATGCTTGAATACCATGGTTTTAAAGGGCACTAATCACCTTATATCTCAACTTCTTTGTATTCCTATTAAATGTTTTTTTCCCCTATTTTCTTTGCTTAGAGACTTATCTAATTGTTTTTAGGAGAGCTAGCTTACAAAATATAGGAACACTATTCTCCAATAGCATATAAGCTCCTTACATAATTATTGAGCTGTTTCTGGAATTTTCTCTGTTGTTCAGAAAAAATGTTCAAAGACCTAAGCGTGGTAATTACTATTTTTTCATGAAGATTATTGTAGTAGTGTAGTAGATATTGCTGCAGTAATACTACATGACAAGTAACCTCCAAAATCTCAGTAGCTTATATCAACAAATACTTATTTTTCTCACTCATGGACCTGTGAGTCATCAGTAGTTTTGCTGATCTTGGCTGTATTAGGCTGGGGTTGGCTCTAACCTGCAGGTGAGGTGTGAATCAGCTTCACACATCTCCTTCTGTGGCTGTCAGAGGCAGAAGAGAACTGGACCATTGCCCCTATTGTACATAGCTCTTATTAAACAGTCTTATTGTAAAATTTTCATTTTTATCCTAGAAGGCAAGGAGATGGATTAGGAGTAGGAATTACTGGGAACCTGAGTTCAGAAAACTTGATCAAGTTCCTTGGGAATATGGCTGGAGTATAGAAAATCAAAAGAAATTGCATATTCTGGAACAGCTGTTTGTCTCTTTATGTCAATGTTATTCCACTGTCTGTCTTAGGACAGTTCTTCAGTCATGCTTTAGATGAGCTTCTTCTTGGACCTCAGAACTCACTGGCTTTTCTTCTGACTAGTCCACCTCAATCTAGCTTCTCTTGCTGTTAAGGGTTTAGGTGATGTCATTGGAATGTAAATGTCGAAACTGCCTGACAGCTTTTGATCTTTTAGAGATAAGGTAGCACCAATTTATGGTATCTCTTAATATGATAAATTTCGCATCAGAAGTTACAGCTTCTTCCTGAAGTTCTCCATGAAATATTCGTTTCTGGTTTATAAGTTGTTTAATTTTGTCATCCATAAAAAAAGATAAGTATGCTATTTCATTTATGGGAGAGAATATTTTTTCCCATTATCATCTTGTAGATTTTGTGCTTGTGGCAGGAGGAATGAGTTTTTTTAAAAATGTCAATTTTATGATTCTTCAAATAGCATATTTCTCTGAGTTTCCATTTTTAGATAGAGTAGAATGTGCCATTTAAACAGAATAGTCTGTTTTATAGTGGGAAAAAAACTGATGTTAGAGTGAAGAAGAGCAATAATTCAATACTGTAGCATGATGTGCATTTAGAGAAGGTGGAATAGGGTGGTTTGGAGAACCTCAAAGCTATACCTATAGTCAGTTCTTCCTTCTATGCCTCAAACCCAGTTCCAAAACACTGCCAGTTCACTTTCTTTAGTACTGTGCAGCCTCAAGGTACTGAGCTCTATCAGTCTTTGTAGGGGGAAACTAATTTGCAATATTTCTCTGTGAGCCCCATAGAGTATAAAACTTGGGATATTTTCTTGAAAATTACAGTAAAGAAGCTGTGTGATGTGATCTTTTCTGCACTGATTTGAAGTCTCTATAAGATCAACGAAATTAGCTGGCAGGTTAAACCCACCACTTCTTTTTTTTTTTTTTGCTTTTTTATTTTGTTTGTTTCTTTTGTTTTTTAATGGTGGGTTTTGCAAAACTACACTAGGTGATGACAAAGATTTCCTACTGGGTTTCTTGCTCTGCCAGCACAACTTCTCAACATATCATACGTAGCTGGGATGGTTCTCCATATTACTGAAGTGTTTCCATGCCATGCCAAGTACCCACTACAAATCTGTGGGTACTTCATTATTTCCTCTTTTTCTTTGGTCCTTACTTCCTCTCTTCCCCACTTTCCCTCTCAACTTTCTTTCCCTCTCATTTACTTCTTGCATATTTTTAAAATTCATTTCGTTGTCACTGAACAATATCTAAAACAATTGAAAATGAAATAAAGGCCCAGGACCATTTAGGGAAGTAAAGGGAAAGAACACCCATCATTATGGAATGTCTTAACCAGGTTTTCTCATTTTTCTTCACAAACTTACATGACAGGTATTCTTATTGCTTTCATTTTTCCATGTGAAGAAATTGAGACCAATGCACCTTAAGTTGAAAGATTTAACTGTAGTATTTGTTTCTAGGTCTATTTTACATTAAATCTCCTTTTTTTCCCCTCCCACCACCATGCTGAAAAGGAATTGGATGAAAAATTTTTGCTTTTTCCGGTGATTTTACTTCCACCTTTTAAACCTACATTGCTCTCTCCTTTTTTTAAAAAAAGATTTATTCATTTTAAGAGAGAGAGAGTGAGCAAATGCAGGGGGCGGGGAGGGGCAGAGGGAGAGAGAAACTTAAGCAGACTCTGCACTGAGTGTGGAGCCTGAGGCAGGGCACAGAACCCCACGAGGGGCTACCCTGAGATCAGGTCTGGAGCAGAAACCAAGAGTTGGATGTTCAACTGACTGTGCCACTCAGGCACCCCTACATTTCTCTGTCTCTCTCTCTCTTTTAAAAAGATTTTATTTATTTATTTGAGAGAGAGAGTGAGTGAGAGAGAGAGTGCATGAGTGGCAGAGGGAGAGGGAGAAGCAGTCTCTATGCTGAGCAGGGAGCCTGGTGTAGGGCTTGATCCCAGGACCCTGGGATCATGACCTGAGCTGAAGGCAGATGCTTAACCAACTGAGCCACCTAGGTGCCCCCCCTCCTTTTTAAAGTTTTTATTTATTAGAGAGAGAGAGAAAGGGAAAGCATGAGTGTGTGGGGGGGTGGGAGGGTCAGAGGGAGAGGGACAAGTAGACTTCCCACTGAGCAGAGGGCTGATGTGGGACTCAATCCCAGGATCCTGAGATCATGACCTGAGCCAAAGCTAGATGCTTAACTGACTGAGCCACCCAGGTGCCCCCATTTCTCTATTTCTATTTGACCTTGCTTAACTCCTAGACTGAGTGGATAGGAAAGTAAATTTTATAATTAGTAGGATGACAAGGAATCCAAATTTAGATATAAATTGAGTGACCTATGGGATATTAGAATATTTAAATTCATTTTCATCAGAGTTATTTTGGGTCCATTTGTCAAGAAGGTGGCATTTGAAATTTTCCTTGAAAGATAAGAAATTTGATGGGAGGAGAAGATGCATATAAGCATCCCCAATTGAGAATATAGCATGAAATAGAAAATATGAGATGTTGTTTTGTTCTGGCTGGTTGTTCTTGGGTTCTTGAAGGACATAACAGAAGATAATAACTGGGAAAATGGATTGAGATTAGATTCTGAAGAGCCATAGTAAGAATTTGGACTTTAATCAAGAGGCAATTAAGAATTATTGATATTTTTTACATTAGAAAATAACATGATTTGACTTGTGCCAAAATAATTCTGACTCTGCATGAAGGATGTACTAGGAGGAGTCTATGGTCAGAGAGGTGTTTGAAGGCTATTGCAGTGGATGAGAGAGGAGAGGTGATGTATTAGTTATCTATCACTGTGTAATAGGTTACTCCTGAACTTATGGTTTGAAACAGCAAACATTTATTATCTCCAAGTTTCTATGGGTCAAAATCCCAGTAGCTTAACTGGGTGCCTCTAGCTCAAGGTCTTTAATGAGGCCGAAATGAAGTTGTTGGCCCTGGTTGCAGTCATCTCAAGGCTTGACTCAGGGTCAGTCTACTTCCATACTCATTCATATGACTGTTTTCAGGCCTTCGGTCTCTGCTGGCTGTGTTCTGAAAACATCAATTCCCTGATCCATGAGCTTCCATAGGGAAACTCACAAACAGCTACTAACTTTCCTCAGAACAAATAAGAGAGGATGCCCAAGACAGGAAACATAGTCTTTTTGTAACTTAATCTTGGAAGTGACAGCTCATCAGTTTTGCCATGTTTTGTTCATTAGAAGCAAATTGTTAGATCCAGCCCAAATTCAAGAGAAGGAGATTACATAAGGACACAGCCTTGATTATGGATTTCCAGGCTCCAGAAGTGTGAGGAAATAAGTTTCTGTTGTTTCAGACACCCGGTCTATAGTACTTTGTTATGGCAGTCCTAGCAAACTAATGCAAAGATGAAGATCTAAATGGTAGTGGGGTAGGGGGGTAGGGGAGGACAGGGCAAGTAGGAAAGGAAGGGAAGGTTAGAAGCATTGTGCTTTGTTCAGCAGTTGCAATGTTGGTTCTTAGGGAAAAAAATGTCAACCACCAGGTAACAAAAAGAGATTCTTAAGTAAAAATCAAGTTAAACAAAACTATTTGTCTTTGCTTGCTTACTTTGTGTGTATGTGTGTGCGTGTGTGCATTTTTTGTTTGTTTGGTGGGGTAGAGAACTGATAGAGCATACACAGTGTCACTTGATTCCAGCCACACATTCAATACCATCTGTCACAGGTTGAGTTCTTCAGAAGCAGATGCTAAAACAAAGATTGAGTTGCAATATATAGGGATTAACTCAAAAGAAAGATGAAGAAGAACCTGGCAAATGGAGAAGTCAAACTGTAATGCAAACACTTCTCAGGAGCTCTGGAAAAAGTATTGTCTATTTAAGTTACATTGGAGATACATTTAGGATACACTGGACTGAAATGCCTGCATTTTAATAATCCCCCACACCCTGTCAGTTCATCCAGGCTGTCTTGGAAGGGCATGGTCCAAGGCAGTGTGGCTCTGTAGCTGAGGCAAAAAGCTGGAGATGTCTGCAGTTTGCTCATTGTTCTCTCTAAAATTAGGCAGAAAGTTTTTTCTTAAAGAGGATCAGGTGACATATCTATAGGTTTACCAAACCTTCCCTGTTACGGGGTGAAATAAATGTTATAAGTAGTGTGATTATCTGAACTAAAAACTAGGCTGTAAAAATACATGAAATGTAAAAATGTAAAAAGAAAGTATATATTGTCAATCAGAATAATAATACTTAACATTTAAAAAAAGCTGAATATGTGCCATCACAATACTGTTGTCTATAACATAATTTTTTTCATTTATTCTTCAATAAAGTTTTATGAGGATATCTTATTATTTTACGAGAATAACTTCTTTTTATTATTATTTAAGATGAAAGCCCTTAAGATTTAGACATGTGATGTTATTCCTTCAAAGTCATGCCATAGGTGGCAGACCCAGGGATATAATCTAGGTCTCTTGATTCTAGAACCCATGATTTTAACTATTAATCTATATTTCATGTTGACTGATAGATGGTGTCAAAGCATTTCTTAAATGACACACTATAGGATTTGGTTCCCATATCTGTACTATTGCATAACACTCAATGACTGAATGGAGGCAAATCAGATGAGCTTGTCAGATCTGTAGATAACAAAAAGCTGGGAAGGATAAAAAAAAATACTTTAGATATAAGAATCAAAGGTATTCCTAGACTGCAATTTTGTTCAAAATTATCAAGATGAAATTTAGAAAGGGATACACATGAAATTTTATACTAAGGTTCAGCATTTTCCTATACAAATTCTGAATGAGGGGAAACTAACTTAAGAGCATTCATGTGAGAAAAAAAAGCCTTACGGGATTTAACTGACTCTAAGGCAACTCAGCAAAAAAGGAAAAAGACTAAGCTTGAATATTAACTAAACCTGAGTTTAGATTCTGGTTTCAGTACTTAAACTTGGCTAGATACTTTGACTTTTTGAGACTGCTTTTCTTCATCTAAAATGGGGATAGTAATAATACCTGCCTTGATTACTTCAGAGATTTCTCAAGAATATTTTGTTTAAAAAAACACAGATTAAAAGAGCTCTATAAACTGTTATAGAGCATGTAAAAGCCAAATATTTGCCATTATTTTATCCTCTCATGTCAGACACATAGTAGGGAGGCAATGTGAAGAATGAGATTAGAGCAGGGCTGTCCTGAATATAACTAATTTTTACTGGGCTACATCCATTTCAGTACCTCTCCTATATGATTTGGGGTCTAGCTATGGTTGAAGGCATAGTTTCACATAGGTAGACTTGGAAAAAATGGTTGTAGTTAGATAACTTTTTGTGGAAATCTAATAAGGAGAGAGCTACAGATTCCAGGAGGACTGAGTGGGTGGCGGGGGGAAAGGAAGGAAGGAAGGAAGGAAGGAAGGAAGGAAGGAAGGAAGGAAGGAAGGAAGGAAGGAAGAAAGAAAAAGTTATAACCAAATTTCATACTCTGAAAGTCTGTAGATAATTTCTACCAAAGTCTTTCTGAGAATGAAATTTTGTTATAACTACTTTTTCTTTGTACTTTTCAGTCTTGGAATCTGTAGCACTATATATATATATATATATATATATTTGGTTTTTGATTTCCACAAAAAGCTATCTAAATAGAGAAAGAATAAAGAGAAAAACAGTATTGAGTATCAATTTATAGTAATTATAGTGCTAGATCTTCTACAAATATTTTGTCTCACTATTGTCCTCACTTTGTAGCTAGAAAAACTGAGCCTTTTTTTTTAAGATTTATTTATGTATTTATTTATTTATTTGAGATAGAGTGAGAGAGAGCAGGGGGGAGGGGCAGAGGGAGAGGGAGAAGCAGGCTCTCTGCTGAGCAGGAAGCCCGGTGCGGGGCTTGATCCCAGGATCCCAAAATCATGACCTGAGCCAAAGGCAGATGCTTAACCGACTGAGCTCCCAGGTGCCCTGAGGCTTGGTTTTAAATAAATATTTTATAAATAGATAAATAAATTATTCAATTGCTAATTAGGAAGTTGGATTAGAATCCAGATTTCTGACCCCAAAACTACATTGAACATCTTTCTGCCTCTACCATGGAGACTGAAACACTGAACAAAGTATGTTTTTAATTCATCAATTTCTGTCTTAGTGTCACCTTTGCTGCTCTGTGAGGGAAAAAAAAAAGACAGTTACTCATAGAAGGATTGTCAAAGGTAGTGACAACAGTTCTTATTTTGAGCAATAACCTCTTATAAGGAATGAGATAAGGTTTTTTTTTTTTAAAGATTTTTTATTTATTTGACAGAGAGAGACACAGCGAGAGAGAGAACACAAGCAGGGGGAGTGGGAGAGGGAGAAGCAGGCTTCCCGAGGACCAGGGAGCCTGATGCGGGGCTTGATCCCAGGACCTTGGGATCATGACCCAAGTCAAAGGCAGATGCTTAATGGCTGAGCCACCCAGGCACCACCTGGAATGAGATAAGGTTTTAATGGCATGTGAATCTTCCTACTTCTATCCTTCTTATAGATGTGATCTCCATGGGATTCCAGAGACCAATCAGGCTTAAAAGTTCTTAAAAACATTTTATGGAGACTCCGAATCATTCAAATAAGTAGTGTAGTATCTCAAGCCGACTCAAGGAGTCAACTATGATAACATTGACATAAGTTATAGGACCTCTGGGACCCTCCAAATTGTGACAACATTCATTATACCCTCTCAGCTCAGTGTCTTACTTATACCATAATGATCCATATTCCAGAACAAAATACTGGGGTCAGTTCGGGGTCAGGGCTGAGAAAAAAAGATGGAGGAACTTGCGTGCATGTTCGACTTGCATTCATAGTTCAGAGGCATAGGGTCTCTTTGGGTAACATGGTAGGCCTTTAGATCATGGGTCAGTTAGTAAGTCTAACACCCTCACATGGTACTGGACACTACTGACATCCACTGTCTCAATCAGACCAGGCTACCATAACAAAATGCCATATGCTATTTAAAAATTTGGAGGTCTTATTATTTTCATTATCATATCTTTGGCCAGGAGCATAGTGATATGGTATTAGAGTTGGAACCCACCAAGAAAAAGAGAACATTCTTCTCTGATTGATTCAAAAAGTCCTCTGAAACAGAAATTAATCCTGGTAGTGAATAGTGTCATTATTCCACTCACCAGAAGCATTCTTGGCATATCATATAAATGAATTATGGGGATCAAAAACAGAGGAAGAACACAAATCTTCTCTTCTGCTTCCAAGGAATTTAATGCTCACAAATGTAGCTGATTAAAATGAACAAACCAATTGAAAGTTGTTTTGATTCTAAATTATTACTTGATACATCAGCATAGACTGTGCTCTTGAGCTCATGTTTGAAAAAAAAAACATATACTGCAGAATATATTTGACAGATTGAACCCTTGGCATCTGGAAAGCATAAGGTAAATTAGAGATTAACCTTATCAAACCTGAAAGTGAGCCAGCATGAAGTTACCTCAGTGGCTCATAAGAGGCCTTTGAAATTTGTCCTATTTTCTGCGTAAGATAAAGTAATTAATCAGGGAATTTGATTGTTTTTTTAGAGTCCACATATAAATGATACCATGCAGTATTTGTCTTTCTCTGGTTGCTGGGGGAAATAGAGAGAGATTGGTAAAAGGGTACAAACTTTACAAGATGAGTAAGTTCTTAGGATCTAATGTATAAAATGGTAACTGTAATTGGTAGTACTGTATTATATAATTAAAATCTGCTAAGAGACTAAAAATTAAATGTTCTCACACACACACACACACACACAACCCACAACCAAGCCAACAAAACAAAATAAGAATAACAGAAAGAAAAAAAAGAAAAGAGAGGGTAAAAATATGAGGGGATGGATGTGTTAATTAACTTGATGCAAGGGAGTCCTTTCACAATGTATATGTATATCAAATCACATTGTACACATTAAATATCTTACTATTTTATTTGTTAATTATATCTCAGTGAAGCTGAAAATAATCAGAACCCAATCAACTGGAATGTTTGAGTAAACAGAATATCTTATATATTTCCTTATAGTCTTCACTTTTGTTGATTAAAAGATGAGTTATCTGGTTATTTTAAAGTTTCCTTCTATAATTGTCCTAATAATAAAGTAAGAATTTCAGAATAAGAAAGGAATTAATGACATAGTAATTGTCCAAACTCTGTTCTTAATCATAAAATCAGTATTAACTGAGGTAGCCCATTCAACATTTAGGCTGTTAGAAATGACATTAAATGCTAAAATAAAATCTATATCCTTATAAACTTCTCTTTAGTGGACATATTTTACCTTCTTTCCTCTGGTGTCATAAATCCTGGTCAGAGTTTGGTGCCCATTTGTCTCTTGATGCTGCTCATTTCAGTGTCACAAATGACCTCCACATCACTAACTACAATGGCCAATTGTGTTATTTGGCTAGAGCTGCCACAACAAAGTCCACAGACTGGAGCCTTAGATAACATATTTATTTTCCCACAGTTCTGGGCTAGAAATTTGAGATCAAAATATTGGCAGGGTTGTTTTCTCCTGAGGCCTTTCTCCTTGGCTTGTAGATGGCCCTTCTTCTTATGTTTTCACATGGTCTTTCCTCTGTGCCTGCCTATGTTAACATTTCCTTTTCTAATAAGGACACCAATCATATTGGATTAAGGCCTACATTAATGACTTCATTTTAACTTAATTACCTTTTAAAAGACCCTACCTCCAAATTGAGTTACATTCTGAGGTACTAGGTGGGGGTTAACTTCAACATCTGAATGAATTGTGGGGGACATAATTCAGTCTGTAACATCAACTTTTTCAAATATCATCTTACTTGATTTTTAAAAAACTTATTTGAATTTCCTGACTTGACTGCCTACATATCATATTCTCCTAGCCTTTCTTGTATTTTGTTAGTGGCTCTTTTTTGTTTTAACCTGAATCCTCCATCTTTGGAATTTCCAAACTTTTGAGTGTCCCAGGATACCAATCACTTTTGTCTATACTCACACCTTAGATAATGCCATCCTGTCCCAGAGATTAAAAACTATCTCTGTACGCTGATGGCTCTTAAATGTATTACTCCAGACTGAGACTTTTCCCCTGATACCCACACATAGAAGTCATATATCTAACTGCCTTCTTAGCTCATTTGGAATTAAATTCCTGATCTAACACCTACCTTGATTCTATTCCTTATTCCTCTTCCCCACCCAGTTGCTTATGCAAAATTTTGGAAATTCCTCAACTCAGTTCTTTTTTTCATGTTCCACATCTATTCTAACAACAGACTCTGTTTGCTTCACTTTTAAAGTATATCCAGAATGCTTTTGCTTCTCAATACCTCTACCCTTACTCCTTATGCAAGCATCTCTCAGCTGGAAAGTAGCTCTAGCCTTCTACCTCATCATCTTGCTCCCACTATATGCTTCCCTTATAGTCTATTCTCCACATAGAGACCATAGTGATTCTTTTCAAGCCTGTTGGATATTGTGATTTGTCTTTTCAAACATTCCAATGGCTTCTTTTCCTACAGAATAAAGTCTAAAGCCTAAAGTAAACATGGCGTACAGTTCCTCAGTTATATTCCCCCTAACTTTTTCCAATCTAGCTTCACTGTGCTGTTCAAGCTGTTTCTTAACCTCTGAACCTCTGAGCTATTTCTTGAACATACCAAGAGTACTGCTATGTCAGGGTCTTTCCTTTTGTTCTTTTCTGTCTGAAAAGCTTTTACCCTAGTTATCCACATGGTTCCCTTTTTTACTTTATGTCTTTGCTCAGAAATCATCTTAACAGATACCCTCCATGACCTCATATTTAAACTGAGGATCTTCATTACTCTTTTACTTATACTCTGCTCTATTTTTGTTTATAGCTCTTATCACTTTATTTGCATTTACATTTATTTGTTTACTGTCTGTCACCCACACCTAGAATGTCAGCTTTAGGGGTCAAGATATTCATTCATTTATTCATCTCTTCAGCACATAATATATACTGGACAATCTGGAGACAGAACAGAGTCCATTATTAAGCACGACTTCTATAAATATGCATGGTTTTAGATGTTGTAGATTCATTAGTGAATCAAAGACTGAGCCTATGATGGCTGTTTAGGTATATTCTTTGAAGATCATCATCTGCCTGCATTTATGACCCAAAGTAATTCTTACATAGGTCCGTAAGGGACAGAGAAAAGGATATTAACTCCAGGTCATTTATGATACAAAGAGTTGGAGGAACTTCAGAGGCCTACAACATGGAGAATAGATAGATAAAATATAGTGGGTGGACATTATGAAGACCTATGCCATATTTAGAAACAGATTAGTAGTCGGTGAAGGAAAAGATGGCAGAAGATTAGGGTACCCTATTCCAACCGGTCCTGGAATTGAGCTGGATATCTACCAGACCACTCTGAACACCCACAAAATCAGCCTGAAATATAAGAAGATAGATCTGGATCTCTACAAACAGAATATCACAGGCTGTTGGTTTCAAGGTATGAAGCGGGGAGCCATGATTCTGCGGGCAGATATTGGAAGATAAATGGCAAGGGGAGGGAGCCGTGGTAATCCTACACCGCTGGTGAGTGAAAGCCTCCCATGCTGGGGACCGGGCACAGACTCGCAGACTGGTAGCAGTGGGGAAAGGACTTTAGGGCATCCCCTGGACTGAAACCAGAGTGGCGGGGCCGCGCAAGCGAACTGAGGGTGGCTGGCAGTTTTAGAAGCACAAAGGGCAGAGATGGGCCCAGACCTGGAGGTGAGGACTGAGAGTACAGCTGAGGGGCACACAACCTAGTACAAGAAGTTTCTAGAAGCACAGACAGAAATGGAGATAGTGTGGCTTGGAGAGCTCACTGAAGAGCAAACTGTGATCTCTCTGCTCTGAGGCAGAGGGTTGGAAATGATCTCTTCTGCTCTGACTCTCAGAAGAGACATGGAAAGCCACCAGGGCAAGCCTCCAGAAAACAAAAGCCCCCCCAAACCAGTTTTCACTGAGCCCATCGCCTGCCACAGGCGGCAGGGCAACTCTGCCCAAACAGGATTGCCTGAGTAACAGCACAGCAGACCCCTCCCCCAGAAGTCAGGCTGGGAGAAAAAGAGGCTGGCAGCCCTAAGGTCCTTATAAAACAGGTGCATCTTGCTTGGGTTGTGGTCAGTAATTTGGACTCTGTCCATTCCCTCAACCACCCCTCAACAGAATGACTAGGAGGAAGAACCCCCAAAATAGGAAAGACTCAGAGACTGACTTAGGCCACAGATTTACAAATGGATACAGATATAACCAAGATGTTGGAGATGGAATTCAGGGTAGCAATTGTGAAGACAATAACTAGAATGAAGAAATCGATTAATGGGAACATAGAGTCTCAAATGGCAGAAATGAAAGCTGAACTGGCAGAACTTAAAAATGCTATCAATGAGATCCAATCTAATCTAGATAATCTAACAGCTAGGGAAAGTGAGGCAGAAAAATGAATTAGTGATCTAGAAGACCAATTAATATACAAGAAGGAAAAAGAGGAGGCCAGGGAAAATCAACCCAAAATCCATGAACATAGAATCAGAGAAATAAGTGACACCATGAAACGTTCCAATGTCAGAATTATTGGGATCCCTGAGGGGGTGGAGAAAGAGAGGGGACTAGAAGATATATTTGAGCAAATCGTAGCTGAGAACTTCCCTAATCTGGGGAATGAAACAAACATTCGTGTCCTAGGGGCAGAGAGGACCCCTCCCAAGATCAAGGAAAACAGGCCAATGCCCTGGCATGTAATAGTAAAACTCGCAAACCTTAGAACCAAGGAAACCATCTTAAGGGCAGTTAGAGAGAAGAGATTCCTTAAGTACAGAGGGAGGAACATCAGAATAACATCAGACCTATCCACAGAGACCTGGCAAGCCAGAAGGGGCTGGCAAGACATATTCAGGGTACTAAATGAGAACATACAGCAAGGAATACTTTATCTGGCAAGGCTATCATTTAGAATGGATGGAGAGATGCAGAGCTTCCAAGACTGGCAGAAACTGAAAGAATATGTGACCACTAAGCCGGCCCTGCAAGAATATTAAGGGGGGTTCTATAAAAGGAGAAAGACCTCAAGAGTGATATAGAACAGAAATTTACAGAGAATCTATAAAAACAAGGTCTTCACAAACAACATGATGACAATAAATTCATATCTTTCAATAACCACTCTCAACGTGAACAGCCTAAATGCTCCCATAAAACACAATCTGCACAGGGTTGCAGATTGGATAAAAAGACAGGACCCATCCATATGCCATCTACAAGAGACTCATTTTGAACTGAAAGATACATCCAGACTGAAAGTGAAGGGTTGGAGATCAATCTTCCATGCCAACGGACCTCAAAAGAAAGCTGGAGTAGCAATTCTTATATCAGACAAATTAGATTTTAAGCTAAAGACTGTAGTTAGAGACACAGAAGGACATTCTATCATTTTTAAATGGTTTATCCAACAAAAAGATCTAACAATTGTAAATATCTATGCCCCCAACATGGGAGCAGCCATCTACATAAGCCAACTGTTAACCAAAATAAAGAGTCATATTGATAACAATACCTTAATTGTAGGAGACCTCAATACTCCACTCTCAGCAAAAGACAAATCATCTAAGCAGAAAATCAACAAAGAAGAGCTTTGAATGACACACTGGACCAGATGGACCTCATAGATATACAGAACATTCCACCCTAAAACAACAGAATGTTCATTCTTCTCAAGTGCACATGGAACTTTCTCCAGAATAGACCATCACAAATGAGGTCTCAACCAATACCAAAAGATTGAGATTATTCCCTGCATATCCTCAGACCATAATGCTTTAAAGCTGGAACTCAATCACAAGAAAAAAATTTGGAAGAAATTCAAATACTTGGAAGCTAAAGACCACTCTGCTCAAGATTGGGTCAACCAGGAAATCAAAGAAGAACTTTAACAATACATGGAAACCAATGAGAATGAAAACACATTGGTCCAAAACCTATGGGATACTGCAAAGGCGGTCCTAAGGGGGAAATACATAGCAATCCAAGCATCACTCAAAAAGATAGAAAAATCCCAAATTCACCACTAACTCTACAGCTTAAAGAACTAGAGAAAAAGCAACAAACAATGCCTAAGCCACTCATCAGAAGAGAAATAATTAAAATTAGAGCAGAGGTCAATGAATTAGAAACCAGAAACACAGTAGATCAATGATCAATGAAACTAGAAGTTGTTTCTTTGAAAGAATTAATAAGATCGATAAACCACTGGCCAGACTTACCCAAAAGAAAAGAGAAAGGACCCAAATTAATAAAATTATGAATGAAAGGGGAAAGATCACGACTAACACCAAGGAAATAGAAACAATTATTAGAAATTATTATCAACAACTATATGCCAACAAATTGAGCAACCTGGAAGAAATGGATGCCTTCCTGGAAAGCTATAAACTTCCAAGACTGAAACAGGTAGAAATTGACAACCTGAATAGGCCAATAACCAGTAATGAGATTGAAGCAGTGATCAAAAACCTCCCCAAAAACAAGAGTCCAGGGCCTGATGGATTCCCTGGGGAATTCTACCAAACAATCAAAAGAAGAAATAATACCTATTCTCCTGAAGCTGTTTCAAAAAATACAGAAGGGAAGCTTCCAGACTTATTCTATGAGGCCTGCATTACCTTAATCCCCAAACCAGGCAAAGAACCTGATCAAAAAGGAGAATTTCAGACTGTTATCCCTGATGAATATGGATTCCAAAATTCTCAACAAAATCCTAGCTAATAGGATCCAACAATACATTAAAATGATCATCCACCACAACCAAGTGGGATTTATCCCCAGGATGCAAGGGTGGTTCAACATTCGCAAATCAATCAATGTGATAGAACACATTAATAAGAGGAGAGAGAAGAACCATATGGTCCTCTCAATTGATGCATTTGACAAAATACAGCATCCTTTCCTGATTAAAACTCTTCAGAGTATAGGAATAGAGGGAACATTCCTCAAGTTCATAAAATCCATCTATGAAAAACCCACAGTGAATATCATCCTCAATGGGGGAAAAGCTGAGAGTCTTTCCCTTAAGGTGAGGAACATGTCAAGGATCCCCACTCTCACCACTATTGTTCAACATAGTACTAGAAGTCCTAGCAACAGCAATCAGACAACAAAAAGAAATAAAAGGTATTCACATTGGCAAAGAAGAAGTCAAACTCGCTCTTTTTGCAGATGACATGACACTTTATGTGGAAAACCCAAAAGACTCCACCTCTAAATTACTAGAACTCATACAGCAATTCAGTAATGTGGCAGGATACAAAATCAATGCACAGAAATCAGTTGCTTTCTTATACACTAACAATGCAACTGTAGAAAGAGAAATTAGAGAAACGATTCCATTTACAATAGCACCAAAAACCATAAGATACCTCGGAATAAACCTAACCAAAGAGGTAAAGGATCTATACTCTAGGAACTACAGAACACTCATGAAAGAAATTGAAGAAGACACAAAAAGATGGAAAAACATTCCATGCTCATGGATCAGAAGAATAAACATTGTTATAATGTCTATGCTACCCAGAGCAATCTATACCTTCAATGCCATCCCAATCAAAATTCTAGTGACATTTTTGAAAGTGCTGGAACAAACAATCCTAAAATTTCTATGGAATCAGAAAAGACCCCGAATCGCCAAGGAAATGTTGAAAAAGAAAAACAAAGCTGGGGGCATCACGTTGTCCAATTTCGAGCTATATTACAAAGTAGTGATCACCAAGACAGCATGGTACTGGCACAAAAATTGACATATAGACCAGTGGAACAGAATAGAGAGCCCAGATATGGACCATCAACTCTATGGTCAAATAATCTTTGACAAAGCAGGAAAAAATATGCAGTGGAAAAAAGACAGTCTCTTCAATAAATGGTGCTGGGAAAATTGGACAGCTATATACAGAAGAATGAAACTCGACCATTCTCTAACACCATACACAAAGATAAGCTCAAAATGGATGAAAGACCTCAATGTGAGACAGGAATCCATCAAAATCCTAGAGGAGAACATAGGCAGTAACCTCTTTGACATCGGCCACAGCAACTTCTTTCAAGATACATCTCCAAAGGCTAGTGAAATGAAAGCAAAAATGAACTTTTGGGAATTCATCAAGTTAAAAAGCTTCTGTAGAGCAAAGGAAACAGTCAACAAAACTAAGAGGCAACCCACAGAATGGGAGAAGATATTTGCAAATGACACTACAGATAAAGGGCTGGTATCCAAGATCTATGAAGAACTTCTCAAACTCAACACCCAAAAAACAAATAATCAAGTAAAAAAATGGGCAGAAGACATTAACAGACACTTCTTCAAAGAAGACATACAAATGGCTAACAGACACATGAAAAAATGTTCATCAGCATTAGCCATCAGGGAAATTCCCATCAAAACCACATTGAGATACCACCTGACACCAGTTAGAATGGCAAAAATTGACTAGGCAAGAAACAACAAATGTTGGAGAGGTTGTGGAGAAAGGGGAACCCTCTTACACTGTTGGTGGGAATGCAAGTTGGTACAGCCACTTTGGAAAACAGTGTGGGGGTGCCTCAAAAAATTAAAAATAGAGCTCCCCTATGACCCAGCAATTGCACTCCTGGGTATTTACCCCAAAGACACAGATGTAATGAAAAGAAGGGCCATATGCACCCCAATGTTCATAGCAGCAACGTCCGCAGTAGACAAACTGTGGAATGAGCTGAGATGCCCTTCAGCAGATTAGTGGATAAAGAAGATGGGGTCCATATAAACAATGGAATATATCTCAGCCATCAGAAAGGATGAATACTCAACTTTTACATCAACATGGATGGGACTGGAGGAGATTATGCTAAGTGAAGTAAGTCAAGCAGAGAAAGTCAATTATCATATGGTTTCACTTACTTGTGGAACATAAGGAATAGCACGGAGGACATTAGGAGAAGGAAGGGAAAAATGAAGGGGGAGGGAAATCGGAGGGAGAGATGAACCATGAGAGACTATGGACTCTGAGAAACAAACTGAGGGTTTTAGAGGGGAGCAGGTGGGGGGATGGGTTAGCCCAGTGATGGGTATTAAGGAGGGCATGTACTGCATGGAGCACTGGGTGTTATATGAAAATAATGAATCGTGGATCACTGCATCAAAAACTAATGATGTATTGTATGGTGACTGACATAACATGACATAAATAAAATAAAATAAAATAAAATAAAATAAAATAAATAAAATAATAAAATAAAATAAAATAAAATAAAATAAATAAAATAATAAAATAAAACTAGATTTCCAGTTTTCAAACTTTAAAAAAAAGAAACAGATTAGTATACATAGCAATATAAATAGATCTCAATGGCATAATGCTTAGTGAAAAGAGCAAGATATTTATAAAATGCCTTTTATGTAAATTTGAAATATATGTGCATAAAACACCAATATATTTTTTTGTAAGAGGATATCAAAAGAAAAAGATATATATTAAATTCATTAGAATGTTGCCATGAGGGGAAGGGAATGAGATTGGAGGCTGAAGAAAAAAAGGAATGAAATGAATCAGTGAGTGGGTAAATCAGCAGGTGAAAACCTAAAAGAGCAGCACTGAGCGGACCAATGATGCTACTATGTCATGATTAACTTAATTGACAACCCAAGTCTTCTCATTTCCAGGGTAAGTAGGGCTCTTTCAGCAGTTCCTCATGTGTCACAGGTTTCAGATCCCGTAGCATTCTGGATCATCTCTTCTGAATCATTTCATTCTGTCTCTAGTTTATCTAATATCCAGACAATTTTCCAGATTTCCTACAGCCATGTGTGGAACAACAATTACTAAGATTTAAAATTATGTCCTTGGGAACCTAGAAGATTTTAAATTTGAAAAGAAGGATTGCATTTTATTCTGTATTCTACTTACTAAGGCAAGGGGATGGATACTAAAATGTTAATAAAAAAAAAATCCAATTAGCTAGATGCTCCGAGCTTTCTAGCTGACTGGTATTTTATGGCATGCGACTTAAATAAAAATCACAGAGTACACTCAACAATCATGAGCAGCAGTAAAAATGAATCATATAGTTATCTGGACCACTGATGTCTTAGAAGACAGTGTGGTAAAGTGGTTAGGAGCAGTGATTGCAGATTCCACCTGCTAATGTCTGAATTGTCTTTCTCCTACTTGTTGACCATGTGACTAAGCCACTGTCCCTTTATTTTTAAAAGAGGGATAATATCCTAGTTTATAGGTTGCTGTAAGGATTAAGTAAAATATTTTGTGTAAAGCCCCTAGAACAGTGGTTAGTACCCAATGCATACTCAATAAATGTCAGCTTTTTCTACCTCAGTAAAGTAGCACATTCCTTTATCTAAGATACATTCAGATTCCACTACCATGTCAATTGTTATGTTTGATGCTGAGAGAAAAGACCAAGAACTAGATTTTTTCTTTGATACTCTAATACTCTAGTGGATATGGTAAATACGTACACAAATTTCTGCTGTACGATTTGTTAAGAACTCACTATGCCTTCGGCTCAGGTCATGATCCCAGAGTCCTGGGATCAAGTCCCACATCGGGCTCCCTGCTCCTTGGGAGTCTGCTTCTCCCTCTGCTTCTCTCTCTCTCTCTCTCCCTCTGTCTCTCATGAATAAATAAATAAAGTCTTTAAAAAAATAAAAAAATTACAAAAATAAAAATAAAATATGTAAAAATAAATACTCAAAAAAAAAAGAACTCACTATGTACAAACTTCTGGACATAATGGATTAATTCTGTGTGAAGGGGTCACAGAAACTTAGAGGTGTTGACATTTAGAGATAAGACATTCAGCCTTTCATTCAGCAATCATTTGTTAAAAGTCTACTTTGTGACAGAGCTTATAGTAAAGGCAAGGAATATAAAATTAATATGCATAGTTCCTTTATAACATTTCAATTTAGTGAGAGAGGTAGACATGTAGAGGTAGACATATATATATATATATGTAGTGATATAAATCATAATATTCCATGGTAAATATTTGATAAAAGTATGAGTAAAATACTATAGGGTGTCATGTCATTTCATGTCATGTCATGTCACAGCAGGCATCTCCAGAGATGAGGTAATAGGTTAGCTGCATATGGAACAATGAGCAGGGGTATGGCAAATAGAGAAGTGAGAGAGACTTCCAGGCTAAAGAAGCAATGCCTGACAAAGAACCATCAGAAAGAGATTTGCAAGGGGTAGATCTATGAAGCATACAAGGCTTACGTTTCAGGACCTCTTGTTTGAGTTTGCCTCTTCTCTTTTTCCATGTAGGTAGAAATCAACGGAAAAATAGGGTATTGAAGGCATGGGAATCTGCCCCTGATGGTGGTCCTGGGACTGGTCTCCCTCAGCATCCTGCCCCCAGTATGCTCCACTGATCATCCGAACCCTATCTGAGATCCCAGGGAGAAGGATCTGAATAAGATGCTGCTATGCAACCTGTTTAGGGTCACTGTGATCCAAATTATGGCAGCTTGGTCCCCCCTATTTTCAGGATCATCAGGATAGGCCATTAGGGGATTAAGGGAGGGGTGCTGAGGTAAGTGAGGAGCTGCCTGTGTTGTGCTGGACTTAGGGAGAGCAAAGGACTGGAGTTCTCAGTGGGCTTGTTGCTGAGCCAGAAGTGGCACCAGAGCAGAACCATGAAGTGATAGATGCAATGAAAAGAAGTATTTCTAAACTATTGGTAATAATAATAATAAATCCAGATCAACCATATGGAATTCCTATTCAGAAAACCATTCCATTCTGCAGAAAGTATTAAAAATCATTGCATGTGTAGAGGCAGTCAAAGAATTTGCAGCCTCCAGATTTAGAAAAATAGGTATTAATTATGTCAGGACATTAATAAAGAATGTTAATTTTCTGGACTGTCTTTTATATTTATATTTTTCAGCTATTTAAGATTTATAATTATGATTTTGTATTTATAATTATGTAAATTTTTCTTAACAAAGACCCCCCAAATTTGCATAAATGTCTGGCCTCACAAAAAATAGGTTCCTTCTTGATTTATGGTGCTAAGAATGAGAAGTAAAATATTTTTTCTATTGCAGTTTCCGCCCTTTGCTCTGTGTCATTTTTTTATTGTTATGTTAATCACCATACATTACATCATTAGTTTTTGATGTAGTGTTCCATGATTCATTGTTTGTGCATAACATCCAGTGCTCCACGCAGAATGTGCCCTCTTTAATACCCACCACCAGGCTAATCCATCCCCCCACCCCCCTCCCCTCTAGAACCCTCAGTTTATTTTTCAGAGTCCATCTTCTCTCATGGTTCGTCTCCCCCTCTGACTTACTCCCCTTCATTTTCTTCTCCTGCTATCTTCTTCTTTTTTATTTTCTTAACATATATTGCATTATTTGTTTCAGAAGTACAGATCTGTGATTCAACAGTCTTGCACAATTCACAGCACTCACCATAGCATATACCCTCCCCAACGTCTATCACCCAGCCGCCCCATCCCTCCCACCCCCCACCACTCCAGCAACACTCAGTTTGTTTCCTGAGATTAAGAATTCCTCATATCAGTGAGGTCATATGATACATGTCTTTCTCTGATTGACTTATTTCACTCAGCATAACACCCTCAGTTCCATCCACGTCATTGCAAATGGCAAGATCTCATTCCTTTTGATGGCTGCATAATATTCCATTGTGTATATATACCACTTATTCTTTATCCATTCCTCTGTCGATGGACATCTTGGCTCTTTCCACAGTTTGGCTATTGTGGGCATAGCTGCTATAAACATTGGGATAATGTACCCCTTCGGATACCTACATTTGTATCTTTGTGGTAAATACCCAGTAGTGCAATTGCTGGATCGTATGTTGCTCTATTTTCAACTGTTTGAGGAACCTCCATACTGTTTTCCAGAGGGGTTGCACCAGCTTGCATTACCACCAACAGTGTAGGAGGGTTCCACTTTCTCCGCATCCCCGCCGATATCTGTCGTTTCCTGACTTGTTAATTTTAGCTATTCTGACTGGTGTGAGGTGGTATCTCATGGAGGTTTTGATTTGGATTTCCCTGATGCCGAGCGATGTGGAGCACTTTTTCATGTGTCTGTTGGCCATTTGGATGTCTTCTTTGGAAAAATGTCAGTTCATGTCTTCTGCCCCTTTCTTGATTGGATCATTTGTTCTTTGGGTGTTGAGTTTTATAAGTTCTTTATAGGTTTTGGATCCTAGCCCTTCATCTGATATGTCATTTGCAAATATTTTCTCCCATTCTGTCGGTTGTCTTTTGGTTTTGTGGACTGTTTCTTTTGCTGTGGAAAAGCTTTTTATCTTGATGAAATCCCAATAGTTGATTTTTGCCCTTGCTTCCCTTGCCTTTGGAGATGTTTCTAGGAAGAAGTTGCTGCGGCTGAGGTTGAAGAGGTTGCTGCCTGTGTTCTCCTTTAGGATTTTGATGGACTCCTGTCTCACGTTTAGGTCTTTCAACCATTTGGAGTCTATTTTTATGTGTGGTGTAAGGAAATGGTCCAGTTTCATTCTTCTGCATGTGGCTGTCCAATTTTCCCAACACAATTTGTTGAAGAGACTGTCTTTTTTCCATTGGACATTTGTTCCTGCTTTGTCGAAGATTAGTTGACCAGTTGACCATAGAGTTGAGGGTCCATTTCTGGGCTCTCTATTCTGTTCCATTGATCTATGTGTCTGTTTTTGTGCCAGTACCGTACTGTGTGATGATGACAGCTTTGTAATACAGCTTGAAGTCCGGAATTGTGATGCCACCAGCTTTGCTTTTCTTTTTCAAAATTCCTCTGGCTATTCGGGGTCTCTTCTGGTTCCATACAAATTTTAGGATTATTTGTTCCATTTCTTTGAAAAACGTGGATGGTATTTTGATGGGGATTGCATTGAATGTGTAGATTGCTCTAGGTAGCATTGACATCTTCACAGTGTTTGTTCTTCCAATCCATGAGCATGGAACGTTTTTCTTCAATTTCTTTCATGAGTATTTTATAGTTTTCTAAGTACAGATCCTTTGCCTCTTTGGTTAAATTTATTCCTAGGTATCTTATGGTTTTGGGTGCAATTGTAAATGGGATCGACTCCTTGATTTGTCTCTCTTCTGTCTTGTTGTTGGTGTATAGGAATGCCACTGATTTCTGTGCATTGATTTTATATCCTGCTACTTTACTGAATTCCTGTATTAATTCTAGCAGTTTTTGGGGGGAGTCTTTAGGGTTTTCCACATACAGTATCATATCATCTGCAAAGAATGAGAGTTTGACTTCCTCTTTGCCAATTTGGATGCCTTTGATTTCTTTTTGTTGTCTGATTGCTGTGGCTAGGACTTCTAATACTATGTTGAATAGCAGTGGTGATAGCGGACATCCCTGCTGCATTCCTCACCTTAGGGGAAAAGCTCTCAGCTTTTCCCCATTGAGAATGATATTTGCTATAGGTTTTTCATAGATGACTTTTATGATATTGAGGTATGTACTCTCTATCCCTATACGCTGAAGAGTTTTGATCAAGAAAGGATGCTGTACTTTGTCAAATGGTTTCTCTGCATCTATTGAGAGGATCATATGATTTTTGTTCTTTCTTTTGTTAATGTATTGTATTGTGTTGATTGCTTTGTGGATGTTGAACAAACCTTCACCCCAGGGATAAATCCCACTTGGTTACGGTGAATAATCCTTTTAATGTACTGTTGGATCCTATTGGCTAGTATTTTGGTGAAAATTTTTGCATCCATGTTCATCAAGGATATTGGTCTGTAATTCTCCTTTTTGATGGGGTCTTTGTCTGGTTTGGGGATCAAGGTAATGGTGGCCTCATAGAATGAGTTTGGAAGTTTTCCTTCCATTTCTATTTTTTGGAACAGTTTCAGGAGAATAGGTATTAATTCTTCTTTAAAAGTCTGATAGAATTCCCCTGGGAAGCCATTTGGCCCTGGGCTTTTGTTTGTGGGGAGATTTTTGATGACTGCTTCAATTTCCTCAGTGGTTACAGGTCTGTTCAGGTTTTCTATTTCTTCCTGGTTCAATCTTGGTAGTTGATACATCTCTAGGAATGCACCCATTTCTTCCAGGTTATCTAATTTGCTGGCATAGAGTTGCTCATAATATGTTCTTATAATTGTTTGTATTTCTTTGGTGTTGGTTGTGATCTCTCCTCTTTCATTCATGATTTTGTGGATTTGGGTCATTTCTCTTTTCTTTTTGATAAGTCTGGCCAGGGGTTTATCAATCTTGTTAATTCTTTCAAAGAACCAGCTCCTAGTTTCGTTGATCTGTTCTACTGTTCTTTTGGTTTCTAGTTCATTGATTTCTGCTCTGATCTTTATTATTTCTCTTCTCCTGCTGGGTTTAGGCTTTAGTTGCTGTTTTTTTCTCTAGCTCCTTTAGGTGTAGGGTTAGGTTGTGCATTTGAGACCTTTCTTGTTTCTTGAGAAAGGCTTGTATTGCTATATATTTTCCTCTCAGGACTGCCTTTGCTGTATCCAAAGATTTTGAACAGTTGTGTTTTCATTTTCATTGGTTTCCATGAATTTTTTTAATTCTTCCTTAATTTCCTGTTTCACCCATTCATTCTTTAGTAGGATGCTCTTTAGCCTCCATGTATTTGAGTTCTTTCCAACTTTCCTCTTGTGATTGAGTTCTAGTTTCAAAGCACTGTGGTCTGAAAATATGCAGGGAATAATCCCAATCTTTTGGTACCGGTGGAGACCTTATTTGTGACCTAGGATGTGATCAATTCTGGAGAATGTTCCATGGGCACTAGAGAAGAATGTGTATTCCATTGCCTTGGGATGGAATGTTCTGAATATATCTGTGAAGTCCATTTGGTCCAGTGTTTCATTTAAAGTCTTTATTTCCTTGTTGATCTTTTGCTTAGATGATCTGTCCATTTCAGTCAGGGGGGTGTTAAAGTCCCCCACTTTTATTGTATTGTTGTCAATGTGTTTCTTCGCTTTTGTTATTAATTGCCTTAAATAATTGGCTGCTCCCATGTTCGGGGCATAGATATTTACAATTGTTAGATCTTCTTGTTGGATAGACCCTTTAAGTAGGATATAGTGTCCTTCCTCATCTCTTATTACAGTCTTTGGTTTAAAATCTAATTTGTCTGATATAAGGATTGCCACCCAGCTTTCTTTTGGTGTCCATTATCATGGTAAATGTGTCTTTGGGTCTAAAATGAGTCTCTTGCAGACAGCATATTGATGGGTCTTGTTTTTTAATCCGATCTGATAGCCTGTGTCTTTTGATTGGGGCATTTAGCCCATTTACATTCAGGGTAACCATTGAAAGGTATGAATTTGGTGCCATTGTATTGCCTGTAAGGTGACTGTGACTGTATATTGTCTGTGTTCCTTTCTGATCTATGCTGCTTTTAGGCTCTCTCTTTGCTTAGAGGACCCCTTTCAATACTTCTTGGAGGGCTGGTTTCGTGTTTGCCAATTCCTTTAGTTTTTGTTTTTCCTGGAAGCTTTTTCTCTCTCCTTCTATTTTCAATGACAGCCCAGCTGGATTTAGTATTCTTGGCTGCATATTTTTCTCGTTTAGTGCTCTGAAGATATCATGCCAGTCCTTTCTGGCCTGCCAGGTCTCTGTGGATAGGTCTGTTGCCAGTCTAATATTTCTACCATTGTATGTTACATATCTCTTCTCCTGAGCTGCTTTCAGGATTTTCTCTTTGTCTCTGAGACTCGTAAGTTTTATTATTAGATGTCAGGGTGTTGACCTATTTTTACTGATTTTGAGAGGGGTTCTCTATGCCTCCTGGATTTTGATGCCTATTTCCTTCCCCACATTAGCGAAGTTCTCTGCTATCATTTGCTCCAATATACCTTCTGCCCCTCTCTCCCTTTCTTCTGGGATCCCAATTATTCTAATGTTGTTTCGTCTTATTGTATCACTTATCTCTCGAATTCTGCCCTTGTGGTCCTGTATTTGTTTATCTTTTTCTCAGCCACTTTATTTTCCATCATTTGGTCTTCTGTATCGCTAATTCTCTCTTCTGCCTCCTTTATCCTAGCAGTTAGTGCCCCCATTTTTGATTTCACCTCATCTATAGCCTTTTTGATTTCGACTTGGTTAGATTTTAGTTCTTTATTTCTCCAGAAAGGGTTTCTCTAATAACTTCCACGCTTTTTTCAAGCCTAGCTAGTATCTTTAAAGTCATGATTCTGAACTCTAGTTCCGACATTGTACTAATGTCCATATTGAGTAGGTCCCTGGCAGACGGTACTACCTCTTGTTCTTTTTGCTGAGGTGATTTTTTTCATCTTGTCATTTTGTTCAGAGGAGAATAGATGAATGGGAGAACAAACTGCTAACAGGATAACAACGTCCCCAGCAAATATACTCTATACAAATCAGAAAAGACCTGAAACCAGGGGAAAAGAAAGGGAAAGAAAGAAAAAAGAGAGAGGAAAAAAAAAGATAAAAACAAACAAAAACAGAACAAAACAAAAAAAAAACAGAGTATGATCAAATATGATCAGGCTAGTGCATAGATCAGTGCCACACACTAGTTTTGGGGCATATTTTGTTTTGTTAGAAGAAAGTGCTTCCTAAAATTTTAAAGGAAGAAAGACTTATATATGTACAAAATAAGGGTTGATACAATGAAGGGATGGAAAATGACTGTAAAGATGAAAAGTATAAAAGATTTTATAAAAGGAATTGATAAAATAAGAAGTTGTTTGAGGAAAGAAAGAAAAAGATTTAAAAAGAAAAGAAAAGAAAAGAAAAAAACGGGAGAGAATGTGATCAGGCAGGAGACTAGAACAAAGCCATACACTAGTGATTTAGGGTATATTTTGATCTGTTAGAAGAAACTGTATCTCAAAATTTTAAAGAGAGAACAACTTATATATATATGCCAAAAATAAGGGTAACTACTATGAAGGGATAAAACATGACTCTAAAAATGAAAAATTAAAAATGTTTTTTTTAAAAATGTATTGATAAGATGTTGGTTGAAAAAGGGAAAAAGAAAAATTTAAAAAAACAGTTAAAAAAATTAACTTTGAAAAACTAATGAATCATGGTAAAGAAAAGCCATGAATTCTATATGCAGTATTTCCCTAGCGCTGGAGTTCTCCCGTTCTCCTTGATTGGTAAACTTGGCCTTGGCTTGCTGGCTGTTCGTGCTGATTTTCGGGGGGAGGGGCCTATTGCCGTGGTTCCCAAATGTCTTTGCTGGTGGCGGAATTACCCCACCCTTGTCGGTCCGGGCTAGGCAAGCTGCTCCGTTTTGCTCTCAGGAGCTTTTGTTCCCTGCAAGCTCTCGGTACAGCTTTGGAGGACCAGGGTGAAAATGGTGGCGTCCCACTCTCCACCCAAAGGAGCTGAGAACTTGGGGCCCCACTCCTCAGTGCGCCCGTCAGAGAAAAGCAGTCAATCACTCCCATCTCCCCAGTCTCTGTCTGCATTGCACTCCGTGCTCACCCCGCCTGTTACCGAGCGTTTCTATCTCTGGCACCTGACCCTGTGTGGAGTCTCCAAACCCAGCAGATCCCTGCGGTGCGCTCCCACGCCGCTCCTCCTGGGGGAGGAAGGGGAGTCTCCCCGGCTCTGCCGCTTGTTGGGTCCCTGCTGGAGGTGCAGTGGCCCGACTGGGCCGCGGATCACAGTTTATGGCAACCCCGAACTGAGAACCTGCGCCTCGACTCCGTCTCTGCAGCTGGCTTCCCCGCTCCAATACCTGGGAGCTCTGCCGTACTCAGGCACCCCCGGTCTTTCTGTGACCCCGAGAGTCCTGAGGCCACATTGTCCCGCGAGGGTTTCACCCCCCCGCTTAGCCACTGGAGCGACGTCCGTCAGCGGAGCCGATTACTAAAAGTTCCGATTTTGTGCTCGGTGGCTCTATGACTTGCCAGAAGCGGCGGAGGCCCCTCCCCCACCGTCTATCCTCCTGAATATCACCTCGGATTCACTTCTCCACACGTCCTATCTTCCAGTAAGTGGTCGCTTCTCTGTTCAGAGAGTTGTTGCTACTCTCCTCTTCGATCTCCTGTTGTGTTCGTAGGTGTTCAGAATGGTTTGATCCCTATTCAGCTGAATTCCTGAGACGAGACAAAATCCAGGTCTCCTATTCCTCTGCCATCTTTCTCCGCCCCCACTGCTCCATGTCATTTTTAACCGAAAGGACTATATGAAAGACAATAGCTGTATGTATGTTTATATGAACACATACACAAATACATATATACTCTTAAAATTTATTAATAGCTGGGCAAAGACTGACATCATTTAGGGTACTACTTAAATACTCTTGCAAAATCTCATTTGGGGAACATTGCATAGGTTAGTAGGTTAAGGCCCCCTGCTTGTTTTGTTGTTGTTGTTGTTTTATTTGCTTTTGTTTTTTCCTCTTTGAATCTGACATGGTTGTTTCTATAAACCAGTGTCCAATTTAGCTTACCCGTTTAATTGCCAGTTCAGAGAAAGTGAAGCACACGGCCTTGCTGGGTCTGAAGGCTGAGTAGCAAGAGGATAACCATTATATATAATGAATTCACTCACTAGTAAATATGGCCCAATCACTATTCTAGACTCTGATTAGTCCAAATTGACCAAGCTTCTCTTCCCATGGCCAGTGGTGTTGGATGAAGGAAGATGGGCAGGGGCAGACAGTCCTTATTCAGTAAAAGGCAATTGTGAAGGACCCTGTATGATAAACCTGATTTTATATTATTCACAATTAAGAGTAACTGTAGGTTTTTAAAAGATCAAACTCAGCTGCCCAGACTAATTTTTGAGGAAAGTAACTTCGAAATAGGTGAATAAATACAAATAAGTGAGAGGTTCTATTCAGAGGCATAGTTGCCACATTTCAGGCAAAATATTGTGAAGACCTTGGCAGAGACAATGCCACAATGAATGGAGAAGTGTCTAGATTTCACAGATATTCCTAAGGGATATTTGAAGGTAGTAGATGACTTGCTTGATTTTGGGACTGAAGAATTAACATTGGTTTGGTTTTTCTTCTAGGCTTCTGGTTTTGGAGAATAGATAACTTGTAATATTGTTTGGAGTGAATGAGAATTCAGAAAATTGGGTTTTATGGGAAAAATAATGAACTTAGTAGGTAGATAGAAATTCTGATTTAGAGCTTGGGTGAGATGTCAGGGCTGGAAATAAAGATGTAGGTGTTGTTCACAGATGTAGTTGAATCCATGTAAAAGGAGAAGATATATAAGGAGAAGAATATAGAACAAACAGGGAAATTTCTGAAAGAAAAGAAAGAACAATTAAAGTGGGAAAGGAAATAAAGCCAATGAATAAAAATGAGGAGGAGCTGTTACAGAAGTTGGAACCAAGAAGGGTGTAACCTGAAACCTAAGGGAAAAGAAAATCTCATAAGGTAGAAAATGGCCAATTTGAAGAGTTCTAAACAGGGATGGAATATAATCAATTTTGCTTTTAGAAAAATTGAACTAAGTGGAACAAAACTTGAAGCAGGAAAATCAGCTTGAAGTTATCATCATACTCTGATAGAAAGGAAGATGACCTCAACCAAACAATAAAAGTAGAGATACAAAGAGAAAAAAGAAACATTTAGAAGTTGCTTTGGCAGAAATTGATATGACTGGACATGAAGAGTGGAGGAGGCAAGAGTCATGACGGATTTTGAGGTTTCTGTCTTTATGAATGGTGATGTTATTACCTGAGATGAGGAATGAGAGAGAAGCTGGTTTGGGGAAATTTGGGGGAGAGTAATGAATTTTGTTTGAATTTGTTGAATGTGATATGCCTTAAGACACTCAGGTGGAGATGTCCTGAATGTGTCTATAACTTAGGAAGAAGTTTTAAGTAGGAGTTATAGTTGAGAGTGGGAGGAGCATAGGTTCTAAATAAAACCCTGGGAGAGACTGAGATTGCATAGAAAGTGTACACGAGTATGGGAGAAAAATGCTTAGAACAGATGACTGATGAGGTTGTGACGGAAGTAAAGCCAATAAGTATCCTAAATGAAAATTTTGCTCAATATTTTCATGAAGGTAACCAGCAAAGTTACGGTGAAGAAGTAAATTCATACTAAGCATTTGGCCTGGGATGTGTGATGTTTATTAATAACATGTAAACTAGATGGGAAGAGAAAAAAGAACATAGGTGTAAGAGTGTTCCAGAGTTGGATTCAAATCCTGGTCCTGCCAGTTACATCTTATGGGACTTTGCACAAAGTAGGTACTCAATAATGCAAATTATCCAACTATTCCATCTCTCATTCTCTCATCCTTCTCTTGCTCTCTTCCTTCTCTCCATTCTTTCCCTATTGTGGGTTCAATCATTTGAAATAAAACCTCTGGCTTTAAAAATTCATACTCAAAATATAAGGACTGTATACTGTATTGATAAGGAATGATATCTTAGGGGATATATTCATAATTTAAAATAACTGTCCTGGTACCCAGGTAAACAGCATTCATTTGAGAATATCAATTGAGCAAGTTCTCTTTCTAAGATGAGTCACCTACACACAAAGGAGTAACTCAAAAGAGAAAGAGACGAGAGAGTGGGAGGGAGAGAGTGGTGCCTAACAATGTTAAGACAGGCTAAATAATTTCTATTTTTTTCTTTCAAAATAAAGACAAGAAATACTTTATAGACATAGAGTCATTGAAGGAGCTGGTGAGGATTTTAGAGATTATGGAATATGATATTTTCCTTTTCTTTTGCAGCAGAATCTTCCTCCCACAAATGATACTTTATTCAAATAACAAAGTTATTTGTTAACAAAGTTAACAGAGTTTCTCAGATTGATGCAGGGGTAGGATTCCCTGAGCCCTGCTTTCTCAGTCTCTCCTAATCCCCTATTTCAGTTGGTCCCTGAGGTACCACGGTACCACTCTGAAACTCTAGGGCTTTATAGAAGAGTTTCTAATTATAGCTTTAGTCCAACTGCCTATTTGATGAAGGGGAAACTAAGTCATATGGTGAGGAGGGGTGGAGGGTAAGTAGGTTGCTCCATGTCCTGGTAGTGGAATGGCAGTGTGTCTTGACTTCTTGTCCAGGGCTTTTTTTGGAGGTGCCTTTTTTAAAACCTGCATTTTGAGCAAATCATCATCTTCCCACTTTATTTTTACATCTATTATCCCATAAAAATAAGGAAATATTCAGAGTGTTACTCCAACCTCTCCATCTCCAGGCAGAGTCCCAGGAGGTTGACAGCCGTATGAGAAAATATATAAAGCTTTTCATTCTGAGAATTGACTAGCTGCCTGCCAAATTTGATTAAGTGGGAGTGGTAGTTGGCCAGGGAGATGGGACTGAATGAGTGGATTCCTTGAGGGCAGCCAAGAAACAGAAGTCTCCCATGTGGACATGTAGCATGGAATCCCACTGGGACTGAAATGCACATCTGGGAGCCAGGACCTGATGACCACACATTAATCTGGTGCTTAGATGAGGTAGCCTATGAGTGCTTTCTGAAGACCATGTAGGAAGTTATATGGGAGGAGGACTGAGCTCTGTCATGGCCAGGAGGGCATCAAAAACAATTAGGGGACATTGAAGAGGGTATTTATTAGTTTTAGGAGGAGGCAAATCTAATCAGTGCCTTTTCTGAGTTAAAGTGTTACATAGGCTTTACCTTGGTAGAATAGTCAACTGATTTAAAATCATTTTCATAAACATTTTCTGAGCCCCTACTATGTCCAGAAGGTTGTTTGGTGAGCTTTGGATAATCAAAATAAGTTACTTTCCTCAAGAATTTTATATCAAAATGACATGAAATCACTATCTCTATTAGAGATATATCTGCTTTTCCATGTTCATTGCAGCACTAGTCACAAAGGGCAAGATATGGAAACATATCTTGTATCTCTAAATGGGTGAATGGATAAAGGAAATGTGATAACTTGTGTGTGTACACACACACAAAACAGAGTATTACTCAACCATTAGAAGGAAATCCTGCCATTTGGAACAAAATAGATGAACCTTGAGAGCATTATGCTAAGTGAAATAAGATGAAGAAAGATAAATACTGTATGGTCGTAATTATATATGGATACTGAAAACATTGAACTCATAGAAACAGAGAGTAGAGCAGTGGTTGCCAGGAGTTGAGTGGTGGGGGAAATGGGGAGATGCTGGCAGAAGGTATAAACTTTCAGTTATCAGAAGAGTAAGTTCTGGGGATCTAAGGTACAGACAGTGTGATGACTATAGATAAAGATCCTGCACTATATACTTGAAAGTTGCTATGGGAGTAGACCTTTAATGTTCTCACCACAACAACAACAAAATGGTAATTATTTGAGGTGAAACATGTATTGAATTAACCTTATTGTGGTAAACATTCTGATATATATATGTGTGTGTGTGTATCAAATCATTACGTTGTACACTTTAAAATTACATAATATTGTATGCCAAATATATCTCAATAAATCTAGAAAAAAAGAATCACAGTAGTGAGATAAATAGTCATATATATGAGTGTGTGTGTGTGTGTGTGTGTGTGTGTAACTTAACTGAACAGTATTCATCCTCATAGTCTAGCGAGGTACTTAGCTTAGTGTATGTGTTTGCTAAATGCATTTATAGTCCATCTATCTATGAAAAGAACTTAAAGCAATTGCAATATGCTTAATAAGCATATTAGTAGGAAGGGAAATCAGAACTAGAATGGAAAGAATAATTTTATAATTTTAGTCTGCAAAGGAGAATTGCAATAAGTTGATTCAAGTTATGGGTCTACCACTTTTTACTTGTGTGAACGTTTGTAAGTTATTTAACCTCTTTATGCTTCAGTCTTCTCATCTATAAAATGGTGATTATAACAGTGTCTAGCTCCTCGCTTATTATGAGGATTTAAATGACTTAATACATGTCAAAATAATAACTGGTCAATAAAGTTTTGATATTTTGCTTTGCTTTTTGGGAAATTTCTTTCACATTATTTTCCTATTGTTTTATGGAGTTTTAAGTTATTATTGTATCTTAATGGTACTGTTTAACTTCCAAGGACTCTTTTTGGTCTATAAGTGTTTCTTTTGCTATTTTGTAACTTACTTCATTAATGCAATTATAATTTCTCTGCATATAGTAAGGGTCTTTTATTCATAATCCATTTTAGTTTCCTTCTACTTGCATGGATTCTGATTCTTCCATGTTGGGGTGTTTTTTTAATCATTTTTTTCTAGTTATTATCATTCACATTAGGGTATTAACTTTCAAAAATGTTTGACTATGACTCTCATTAAAAGTACTTTTTATATCAGGATCCAATACATATCATACAGACACAGACAACAAATACATTCATTCACACATCATCCAGGATTAGCAGTTTATGTAATAGTCCTTAATCTTACTGTGGGAACTATTGTACATCTGATAATCTTGATTTAAAAAAGCAGATTGAGGGCTCTAAGAGTGCACATAGGCATTATTCACTGTGGCTTTCACTAAATTGGCCTAGCTAGCCCATTCAATTGATGATACTTCAATATTAATATTGTTAAGTCTTTCTTAGGCTGGGCACATTCCTAGAAGTTTGCTAACAGTTTCCTGTCTGGAGGATCAAGGTGTAGGCACTGCTGCCAGGATGGGGAGGGGTGCTCAGGGTCTCAACATCCAAATGCATGTTCATTTCCTCTATTCAGTGCAATACATCAAGCCCCAATTCTATCTGCTTAGACATTACAAAGATTCTGTGGTTACATTTCTAGAAAATAAACCTTCAGTTTTTTGCCAGGGGAAGGGAGGAGTAGTTGCCTGATTGCATGGAGTGCTGTAAGGGATCTGATTTTTATAATTGATTCCTAAACAGACTTTCAACCAATCATCCTAATTTAGCCCCTGTTTACCCTCTCTTTCAGAGTACTGAAGCTGCCAATTTCTGAGCCTTTTGAAAATTTTGCAGCCCCAAGTTGATTAGGTTCTCAGCTCATCCCTGTCAGCCTGTGACTCAGCATTCCCAAATCTCCTGAATTATTTACCCTTCATTCATCTATTTACTGTTTAAATTCTATAATTTTGGGGGTACCTGGGTGGCTCAGTTGGTTGATTATCTGACTCTCGGTTTCAGCTCAGGTCATGATCTCCTGGGTTGTGAGACAGGCCCGAGTGGAGCTCCGCACTCCTCTCCCTCTGCCCCTCCCCTGCTTGCTCTCTTTTGCTATATCTCTAAAATAAATAAAATCTTTAAAAAATAAATTATATAATTTTGTTGCTGATGTTCTCTCTACTTTTCTCCCCTTTCTTTGTATTTATGCCTAAAAAATCCTTTATTGTGGGTTCAGTGGAGTTTTGGAAGGGGGTAAAAGAACTTGTACATTGAATTCATCATCTTTACTTGAAAATCCTGGATTCATTTTCCATTTCTGTATTTTAGTAGCTATGTGTCTTTGAGCAAGAACATGACAATATTAAGAACCTATAAAATAATAAGATAATTTTTTTTGTATATGCAGTTCCTGGAACTTGGAAAGCAGAGGTGATATTCAAAATATTAAACAAATGTTACAGCATGGACACTGACCACCTAGGTTCTCCATGAATTTTGTTTCCTTTATTTTCAGATTGTTAGGGTCTCAGAAGTAAGAATATTTCATGTTTCGTATTGCTTCCCTTTTATGCATAGTCCAATGTTAGGAGTCAATCAATACTTGCATGAATCTTACAGATATATGGCTTTTCACTAACACTTCTTGATAATTCCTATAAATTTATAGTTTAAAAAATTATTCTTTTTTGAATTAATTAATTATTTTGGAGAAAGAAAGAGCAAAGCAGGGGGTGGTGGTGGAGGGGCAGAGGGAGAGGGACAGAGAATCTTAAGCAGGTTCCATGCCCAGTGTGAGCCAAAGCTGGGGCTTGATCTTCTAAGGGGATATCATGACCTGAGCCGAAATCAAGAGCTGGACACTTAACCAACTGAGCCACCCATGTGCCCCTAAAAAAAAAACTATTCTAATTCAGTTTGTATTCTGTTACCATGGTTGTGATTTTTTAAATGCCAGTCTCCTTCCCTGCTACCTGATTAAGTTGGGGTAACTCATCTGGAAAGCAAAGCATAGCAAACATTTTGGGATCATTGATCTTTCTTCTCCCCAACCAGAGATCTGAGAGTAAGAATTTCTGTTGGTTGGGGCACATGAACATCACTCTTTCTCCAGATGAAGTGATGTGGATGAATTTGACGAGGAGGAAATGTGGCCAATTCACTGCTTTTCCATGAAGAGTGTAAACTTGAGTGTATTACCATATGATTTCACTCACATGTGGAATTTAAGAAACAAAACAGATGGACATGGTGGTGGGGGAAAGAGAGAGAGGCAAACCATAAAACAGACTTAATTATAAAGAACAAACTGAGGGTTGCTGGAGGGGAGATACATGGGAGGATGGCCTATAAATGGGTAATAGGCATTAAGGAGGGCACTTGTGGATGAGCACTGGGTGTTACATGTAATGATGAATCTCTAAATTCTGCTCCTGAAAATAATATTACATTATATGTTAACTAACTGGAACTTAAATAAAAACTTGAAACAAACAAAAAAGGGTGTAAGCTTTGAAAAGGTATTAATGAGAAATAAGAAAGAAAACTATCTCAGTCAATGCAATCTTCTACACTATGGCTTTGAGCTTTTCCTCACAATCTTTTTCTGGGTAGAGCAGAACACTATATCCTGCTTAAGAGGTACTTTCTGTTCTAGTTATGTTTTTCTTTTTCTTCACCACACTCACAGTTTTACAAGTACCTTACGCAATTTCAGTGAATTGTTGCCCAGTGTAGTTCAATACCAGTTCCAGTACTGACAATTTCTCAAAGTGCGTACCCCTTTAAAGCCACCATGTGAACAATTCCATACAAGCCTTTTTTAAGGCTTTCTTGAAACTTAAGTACTCTGCAGGGATGGCGTCTTATCGATTTTCTACAGCAAATTGACCCCCTCAGACCTTGGGCAAGTGTTAGAGCTTGCCATAAAAAGGTGAAATGGGAGCCCTTAGGATAAATTGTTGTGGGTGGAGGAGAAGGTTCAGAGGTGATGATCTAAACTGGAAAATGCTAATTCATCCTTCCCAATAGAATGTTAGCATGGAAAGTTTCTTAGTGGTGAAAGACATTACCAAAATTCCTGAATTCCTTCTTTTGCTGAAAACTCCAGAGACTTTAACTCACATTTTCTTGATATTTTCCCCTCAAGAAAGAAAAAGAATCTTCCTAGATATGCTGATCATATTTTGAAAGAAAATGTGTTTCTTTTTTTTTATTATAAGAAGAATACATGCTCAGAAAAAAATCGTAAAGCCCAAAAGAAGCAGGGACATCCCCATCCTTCCATGTTCTTAACTTATGGAAATAATCATTGTTTATATCTATGTGGGTTTTTTTTTTTTTTTGGTCTTTTTCTCCCCAGATATGAATTTGTGAATATTTGAAAAGAATATAGTTGTAATCCTATAGTTTCTAGAATTTAATTGCTTGCTTGTTCCCCACTTATCACATGATAAAAACATTTTTAATAATATTGTAGATTAATTATGAATGTCATTTAATTACAGCTCAATATTCTATTGAGTAGATAATTTAATTATCTTTTACTGTGGGACATTTAAGTTATTTCCAATTATTTCAAAGTTAGAATACAATAAAGTAGCATTTCATAATTGTGTGGAATAAAGAGGCCATCCCAACATCATCCCCCCAAGATGGATAATTATAAATTAAAGCCCACTTCTAAACTTATTCCTAAATAAATTCCAGATGGATTAATAATTTAATATGTAAAATGGTATCATAAAAGGTTTAGAGAATCTTTATATAATCTTGACATAGAATGGTCTTTCTAAGCAAGAAAATAAAGCAGAAATGACAAGGGAAATAATTGGTAGATTTAAAGGAAAAATGACAAAACTACCTAAAAATCTCTTTAGAAATCAATAGTAAGGCAAAAAAAGGTATACAAATGGTATACATTTGATGCATAGATGATTCATAAAAAATTTGACAGACTTATTTGAAATATTTATATGCTCTAGTAATAAAAGATTTGTAAATTAAATTAATGATATATCATTTCTCCTATCATAACCACAAAGCTTAAAATGGTTAGAACACCCCATGTTGTCATGACTATGGGAAATAGGCACTTCCAAACACAGAGTGGAATTGTAAATTAGTACAACTTCCTTGGAAGATATTTTGATATTTTGATAATACATATCAAAGACCTTAAATATTCAGCACTTTCAAGAAATTCTTGGAAATTTTTGAGCCTTGTCCTCTGGGCAGTATAATTCAAGGAATTTTGGGAGTAAAGATGTAATTAAATAGGTATCCATAGATGTGTGTGCATAGGTATTCATCTCAGTGTTCTATATAGTCATGAACAACTGAAAGCAACCTAATTGTTCAACAACACTGGGTTATTTAAAACATTTTGGCTTGATCATACAATAGAAAACCATGTGATTCCTAAATAAAATGATGTAAATTTATATATAGCATTATAGAGTTGAGGACAATCATTGTCTACTAAATGGAAAAAAGTTTACCAAAGAAAATGTATGGTATTCTATTTTTTTTTTTGCATATATTTATGTTTCTGATTACTTGGGGGGGAAATCTGGAAGACAAAGTAAGAAAATGTTAACAGTGATTATTTTTGGAGAATGAGATTTTGGTTGATGCAAATTCACAAAACTCCCCCAATCTATATTTCTTATTATTTGTCTTATTAGAATCATGTACTTCTTAGTCTGTACTTTTTTAAATAATAAAAATATATAAGAAATATTTTGATAAATACTTAAGTCCATATGTCCTTAAGTGCATTTATTATTTTACCTTAGGATAAGTGGCTAAAAGTATGGAGGTCATTCCAAAGAATGTGAATATTTTTGAAACTCTTGACATATCTTGCAAATTGCCCCTTATCAACATAACACCCATGGGCATTAACATACCAGTGCCATTTTCACCATACTCTTACCACCACTGGCAAAGTGATTACTTGTAGGAGTACTTTAAAATTTAAATAGTTGCTGATCAATTGAATTTTCACTGTTGAAATTCTTTTCTTTGGGGGCATATTTTTTTTTTTAAAGATTTTATTTGTTTATTTGAGAGAGAGAGAATGAGAGAGAAAGAGCACGAGAGGGAAGAGGGTCAGAGGGAGAAGCAGACTCCCTGCTGAGCAGGGAGCCTGATGCGGGACTCGATCCCGGCACTCCAGGATCATGACCTGAGCTGAAGGCAGTCGCTTAACCAACTGAGCCACCCAGGTGCCCTCTTTGGGGGCATATTTTAAAAACCATAACAACAAAGCTTATATTGCAGGCAGTGGCTTTTCAGATAATCATGAACGCAACCTGGCTTTTTACAGGCCACAAAAAATGCTACAGAATTACTATGACTTTTCTTGCTTCTTAGGCTAAGGGGACACAGTGATAGGCAAATTCACTAATATTGATCATTTCTTGTCTACCCTTTGCAGTTCAGCTGTGCCCTTTTGAGGATCTCATGCCTTTTTCCTCTTCATTCCAAAGAATGAGTCATTATTAAGGAAAAGGATATTTTACTGAATCCTATTTCTAGGAGATGGTGTTTTCATGGTCCTGAGCAAAGGAGGTTAAGATTCTGGACTCTGGCAGCAGTTGTCTCTCTCTCTCTCTTTTCGTTTTTTTTTCATTCTTTCCTTTTTGAATCTTTCTTCTGCTGGTGGAAGATATGGACTCTCTCTAGAGAAGGACTAATGGGAATTACCTATCAGCTCTAGGCACTGGGACAAATGTTCTCTTTCTTCTCTTTCTCCCTTCCTTCCTCCCTCTTTTTCTCTCCCTCTCTCTCTCTCCCCTCTCCTGTACATGCTGCTTCTCAGCGACTATCTTGCTTCCCTGTCCTGGCCTTTTCTCACCATTGCCATTGGAATACAGAGGATCAAGTTTGAGGTTAGGCTTACATAGAGAGGAGCTAGGAAAACTAGTTGGCCTTATTTGGTTTACATCACCTAGATAAAAATCATTTCTCTCTGAGTTCTACCTTGGCTTGCCAGGGAACTACATTTAGATTATAAGCCAAAGTCTCAAACTCCTATAGAGCATGTGTTTACATAAGTCTTGTTCTCTGGGCCATATAGTTCACAGGAATCTTGGGAGTATTGGTTATGCTATTGTAGTAGAGAATGCTAGCTGCTCATAAAGACCAGTCCTCTCATCTTCTTGAGTACAAAGTTAGACTATACTTTCCAGTTCTTTTGTAGTGAGCTTTCGTCATATGACTGAGTTCCAACCAAAGCAATGTGAGTGAAAGTAATTAGTGTCTCTCCGAGTTCATGCCATAAAAACCTCCCTTATGTGCTTCTCCATGAATTTTCTACTTCTAATTTTTGGGAATAGATACATCACTTATGGGCACCTTGGAATCCATGAGTTAATGATACTACAGCTTCTAAGCTGGATGAGTTTATAAACAGGACCACTCTCACATGATATAGGGTTTAATACCCAGGTAAGGATCCTGGGTGATATTGCTGACATGCTGCTAAGATGGCTCTTTAAAGTCTAGAGAAGTCAATGGCCTGCACTAAGTGGAACAGAAAGACTCAAAGGTGAAAAAGGATACCCAAAGTTTTAGAGAATTGTGCATGCTAGAATGACTATAAAGTTGGAAGGTCCACCAGCCAACCTAGATGGATAGGAGAGTCCAGGGTCCAGTCCATTTACCAAAGCAAAAAGAATTATGCAGGTGAGAGGATCAGTCACCAGCACCACTGAGAAGATCAGTGGTGGCTGTTCTCTGTAGGCCAAGACTGACACCAGGAGAAGCTATCACAGAGCTAGCTTCCCCAGTAGCAATTGAGATGACAGGACCTCAAAATAATAGAGATCAGGTAGAGGCATTTAATCATCAGAAACAGAATGAGTGCAATTATCATAATGAGTAGATGGTCAGAATGACATAGAAAGTGGACTGATCTGCACAGAACTGTGGTAGTAATTAATAGAACATGGCATCCCTAAGAGCAAATAAATGGGTAGCCAATAAGGGAGATGTTCAATTTATTCAAACAAAGGAAATCAAGGGTGGGTGATTAGGAAGGTGATGACAATCTCCCTAGTAGAGGTCACAATCTTTTGCATGATTTCTGGACATGAGCCATTTTTAAAATCCATAATTTAATGACTAAAGGAGATACTAAAACCTCAGGAAGAAGGATCCTGCAAATATCACAGTGAGTGTACACAGTAATGATTTCTTCTGTCCTTCCTTAAAGGGACCTTTATAGTCATTTACTTAGGTATCCATATACTGGCACAAAGGGCAGTATCTAGCCATTTCAGGAACTACTGAACATAGAGCCCAAGCTGACATCGATGCCTAGGGACCCAATGTTATCATGCATCCCTTGCATAAGAGTGGGAGTATATATATGGTGTCCAGGTGAAAAATGGCATCCTAGTTCAGGGCCTGTGCACAGTGAATCCACTATTCCCTGTCCTTGAATGTATAACTGGAATGGACTTACTTAATAGTTGGCAGAACTCCTGCATTAGTTTTTTGGACTGTGGAATATGTGATTCTATAGGGGAAATCCAAATGAAAGGCTCTGGAACTGTCCCACTCCAGGAAAGATAATAACAAAGCAAAATAAGAACAATTTCATCCTGTGGAGGAATGGTAGAAATAATGCCTACCTTAAAACCTTTAAGGTTTGTGGGACACCTGGGTGGCTTAGTTGATTGATGGTCTGCCTTTGGCTCAGGTCATGATCCCTGGGTCCTGGGATCGAGCCCTGCATTGGGCTCCCTGCTCTGCTGAGAGCCTTCTTCTCCCTCTCCCTCTGCTGCTCCCCCTGCTGTGCTCTCTCTCTCTGTCAAATAAATAAAATCTTTTTAAAAAAAAATAACCTTTAAGGTTTGTAAGGATGATGATCCCATTATATTTACCAGTTAATTCATCGTTCTTGCCATAAAAAAAAAAGAGAGAATGGCTCTGGAGGATGATAGTGAACTATCATAAATTTAAACAAGTACTAGTCCCAGTTGCAACTGCTGTGCTCGATGTGGTATCTTTGCAAGAATGGATTAACACTGCCTCAGGACGTGATATGTGTCCATTGATCTTACAAATGCATTCTTTCCATTTCTGTCAGGAAGAAGCTGTGGAAGCTGTTTGCATTTCCAAGAGATGAGCAATATTTTGCATTTATGATTTGCCGCAAGTTTATGCCAACTCACTGGGCCTGTCATAATCCAAAGGGACCTGGATTAACTGAATTGATTATTCCATAGAATATAGATTTAGTTAGCTGAATCAGTGGCATCATATTCATAGGACCAGATAAGAAAGACATGGCAAGTACATTAAAAGCAGTCCTCTACGTGAGAAGAGGGTGGAAAATAAATCTTATGAAGTTTTAGTTCCTGCAGAATCAGTGAAGTTTTTAGAGGTTCAGTATTATAGGGCATGCTAGAATATCCCCTCTACATTAAAGGACAAATTATTTTACTTTAGACTTTCCACCACTAAGAAGGAAGCATACTTGGTAGATATCTCCATGTTCTGGAAGCACGTATTCCACATATATGGCTTCTGACCCATTTGCCAAGTGATTAGAAAGACTGCTAGTTATTAATAAGCCCAGAGCAGTAAAGCCCTCTGTTGTAGGTACAGGCTACAGTGTAGGCAGCCCTGGCATTTGGGTTGTATATCTGAATAATTCCTATAGCATTATAGTTATCTGTGATGGGAAAAAGATGCTCTGTGGAATTTATGGCAAACTGCAGTAGAAAAATCACAACATAAATGTCCATTGTTCTGAAGCAAGGTCAAAGCCATCTGCAGCAGTTGGCTATGCAGCAGATTGCATAGCATTCAATAAACTGCTCATGCCATGTTACTGGGTTCTGATAAAGACAGAGCTCCTGACCATGAGCCATTAAGCAACCATATGAATAGAACTGCTCATCATAAGTGGGTCTCTGCCATATCCACCAAGTCAAATGGTTGAGCAGGTCCAGCCAGGGATAGGGCCACTCAGAGGAATACCATACAAGGATCCAGGAGTCAGGTTGAGATAGAAGACTAAGAAAGATGGGCCAGAGCAGGCCAACCGACTATTTCAGTGGCAATATTTTCTAGTCATCCTCCAAGACCTCGTCCTCTAAGAATTCTCATAAAATGAGCCAGTATGTTGTCCGGCAAATGTTCATGAATTACTGCCAAACTTCTAGTAATCAAACGAGTAGGGTCAATCTTCTGCAAGTGCTTTGAGACTCAATATTTTTAAAAAAATTGTACACATCATAAGATTGACTCTCAGTTAAATCCTATAGCTTTTATCAATGTGATAGGGATGCTGATACTTAAGGCAGTGGATACACTCCCCATCTCCACTACTCTTTATCTGCTTTGTTGTTTAATTTCTCCATCACAGTTATCAGCCTCAAACTATTATATATTTTATCTTATTTATTGTCTTTTTCTCCCACCGAAATGCAACTCAACAAGAGTAGTAATTTTTGTTTCTTCTGCTCACTGCCATATCCACTACTAGCATCCAGGACTGTGGTTGGCATATAGCACTGGCTTGATAATTTGTGTATGTGTGTGTGTGTGTGTGTGTGTGTGTGTGTGTGTGTGTGTGTGTGAATGATACATAGGAGTCTAGTGCAGGATCTTATTTTTGTTCTTTTTGATTAATGGGGTACTGAACTTGGAGTGAAATAGAATGGATACTCCAGCTAAAGTCACTCCAGTGACTCTATGAAAATGTTGACTATTTCCTGACTATTTCTTTATATCTTTTGGGATATCAGTGGTCCTGGTTAACCATATACTCAGCTCTAAATAATTCATCTTAATAAAAGGAAAAACCAAATATAGGAAACTGCTGGAAAGGTATTTTAATATTTTCCATTTTGTGAAGGAATGCAGGTGCAGAGGCTGTCCCTAATGGTTTGGGAGATGCCTGTTGAAGACTTTGGATGGACAACCCAGATTTGCTCTACTCTGGTATAATGAAATTCTCTCTTGCTCTTGCTATTTCTTCCCTTGTGTCTTTATCTTCTTTTAACTAGAATAGCCTTGCTGTCAGAGTGATAGATACAGTGGGTCAACATTCAGGGTAGATAAATGGGCATTTGTAGTTTGGACAGCATGTGAGCATGCCAAAAATGACATGTAGTTTCAACTCATCCCACTAGCAGATATAATGCAGAATGGGAAAAGGGAAGTTATTTCTTATGTCCAAGAGCATGCCTAAAGGCAAAAATTTATTGTGATGGTGAGACTATAAATGTCTCAAAGAAGAGGGAGTTAATACTGCCTCTGTACTCTTGGAATCAGACTTGAATTCAGTGGTTCCTGGGGATTCCAACAGCTACTTCTCATCAACATTCAAATCGAATTCATATCAGCATCAAACTAAGAAAAATCCTATCTGCCAATTTATTCTTATAAATTATCACATTATCTACTTTCTATCTTAGGGAATTTATCACCTAAAGCACCTACTTAACACCTGGCAAATCATGCAAAGCAAGAATCAGAGAACCCCTACCATGGCACAGTAGTAGAAGCATATTTAGGTGAGAATTTTTAGCTAATATTGCATTCCAGTCCCAAGTGAAAAAAATAACAAAATAATTTAAATTCACCCAAGTTCTTGATAACCTCTTCAGTGTGCTTATATAAACCTCTGTACTGTTCCATTAGAATATAATCACTTGAAATTCCTTTTCTATTGAGAGTTCATTACAAATGATGAAATTATTCCTAAGTACTATCACTAAGAGTGAGCTAAAATGAATTTTTGAAGCTTCAGCATCTACAATAAATTTTCTTTTCAAATCTGTCAACATTCCAGGTGTTTGTAGCATACTTGATGGAGTCTATCTAGCACAAAACCCCTGACTTTTGCATACTTTGAATTTTAGCTGAATGTGCTGAATAACTTGAAGAAAGTGTGTGTGGTATGCTCAGAACTGCATTATATCCCATCCCAATTCCACCTGTCTTTGCTTACTGAATGACCTGACACCAACAGCAACAGCTACAGTAATAGGTGCTACTAGACTGAATGCTATAGATAGTTGGTACTAGAATCCCCATGTTATAGGTGAGGGAATTAAAACTCAATGATTTTAAATAATTTTATCCCAAATATTATCAGTCAGTAAATGTGATTGGCACATATTCCAACGCAGATTTTTCCAAAAACAAAGCCCATATTCACCACCATTAGGCTGGGTTACTTATTGCTATCATGGTGACATTTTCTGACATCCATACCATTGTTTAATATTTACCTGGAACTATCTGGAAGGTGATAGAAAGGTACCCAATCACTTTTCTGTCTCTCCCTCTTCTTTTTTTTAACAAAGCTTTTATCCTATGAGCTAAATGATTTTTAAAAGGTAAAATGAAAACAAATATTTATTTAAGATATGCTGCATACAAAGAAAGAACTATGTTCACTTGAGATATGGAATAGTGTATTAGAACGACCAGGTCTGATGTGTCTTGGGAGGTATACAGTTCTAAGTTCCAGTCACAAGTTTGATACTTATGGGCTGTGGGCCCTTGGTTAATATTCTCGTCACTTGCCTGTTTGCTCTTAGATCAATCCCTTGTGCTTCCCCTGCTGTATTTTGTATTGCAAGGGTACTGCCTTCAGCAAACTGCATTTCACATGCTTTTTTGCCAATTGGATTCTGGGTGGGATCAGCTAATGGAGAGCATTGGGAGAACCTTGGAAATAAGAAAGAAGCCAGGTTCTTTCTCTCTGGCTTTCTGTGCTTTAGGCAGTAAATAGTTTCATTTTCTTTATAATTTCTGAAGCATAGTGGTTCTAGCTTATAGTGGCCCACCCCAGTACTATGTCTCTGATAACACCACCTACTTCTTGTCCCATTAGTGCTAGGGCTGCTGATGGTTTCCTGGTATTCTTGAGCTCTGAGTTGCCTCCGTATTTCCTATGTGCCCTTCCAGCTCTTCTAACCCCTTAGGGAATAGTTCTGCATGCTAAATATCCCCTATTGAACAACTTAATGTGGGTTCTGTTTTGTTAACTAAAACTGACTGACATGGTATGGCCAAATACTCAACTTCACTGAGACTCAGTTTCCTTATTTATAAAATAAGGATGGTAATAACTACTTGCAATTCTTACTAAACTCTCAGTGCCTCAGTTTCATCATCTGTGAAATATGGATAAGAACACTACTGACCTCAGGGGGGGGCGGAGCAAGATGGCGGAGGAGTAGGAGACCTAGATTTCGTCTGGTCTCAGGAATTCAGCTGAATACGGATCAAACCATTCTGAACACCTACAAACTCAACAGGAGATCGAAGAGGAGAGTAGCAACAACTCTCTGAACAGAGAAGCGACCACTTACTGGAAGGTAGGACGTGCGGAGAAGTGAATCCGAGGCGATATTCGGGAGGATAGACGGCGGGGGAGGGGGCCTCCGTCGGCCGCTTCTGGCAAGTGATAGAGCCGCGGAGCACAAAATCAGACCTTTTAGAAGTTGACTGCGCTGAGGGATGTCACTGCAGTGGCTAAGTGGGGGGTGGAATCCTCCCAGGACAGTGTGGTCTCAGGACCCTTGGGGTCACAGAAAGACCGGGGTGCCTGAGTGCGGCAGAGCTCCCAGGTATCGGAGCGGGGAAGCCAGCTGCAGAGACAGAGCTGAGGCACGGGCTCTCAGCTCGGGGTTGCCATAAACTGTGATCCGCGACCCAGTCAGGCCACTGCTCCTCCAGCAGGGACCCAACAAGCGGCAGAGCCGGGGAGACTCCCCTTTCGCCCCCGGGAGGAGTGGCGCGGGAACACTCCGCAGGGATCTGCTGGACTTGGAGACTCCACACGGGGTCCGGTGCCACAGATACAAATGCTCGGTCACAGGCCAGGTGAGCATGAAGTGCGGCCGGAGACCAGGGAGACGGGAGTGACTGCATTTCTCTGGGGGCGCACTGAGGAGCGGGGCCCCCAGTTCTCAGCTCCTCCAGGTGGAGATTGGGAGGCCACCATTTTCGCCCTGGTCCTCCAAAGCTGTACCGAGAGCTTGCAGGGAACAAAAGCTCCTGAGAGCAAACCCGAGCAGCTTGCTTAGCCCAGACCGACAAGGGCGGGGCAATTCAGCCTCCGGCAAAGACATTTGGGAACCACGGCAACAGGCCCCTCCCCCAGAAGATCAGCGCGGACAGCCAGCAAGCCAAGACCAAGTTTACCGATCAAGGAGAACGGGAGAACTCCAGCGCTAGGGGAATACTGCACATAGAATTCATGGCTTTTTTTTTACCATGATTCATTAGTTCATCAAAGTTAATTTTTTTAACTGTTTTTTTTTAATTTTTCTTTTTCCCTTTTTCAACCAACATCTTATCAATCCCTTTTTTAAAAAAAACATTTCTTATTTTTCATTTTTAGAGTCATATTTTATCCCTTCATAGTAGTTACCCTTATTTTTGGCATATATATATAAGTTGTTCTCTCTTTAAAAATTTGAGATACAGTTTCTTCTAACAGATCAAAATATACCCTAAATCACTAGTGTATGGCTTTGTTCTAGTCTCCTGCCTGATCACATTCTCTCCCTTTTTTCTTTTTTTTTTAAATCCTCTTCTTTCTTTTTTCAAACAACTTATCAATTCCTTTTATAAAATCTTTTATAATTTTCATCTTTACAGTCATCTTCCATCCCTTCATTGTATCAACCCTTATTTTGTACATATATGTCTTTCTTTAAAATTTTAGGAGGAACTTTTTTCTAACAGACCAAAATATGCCCCAAATCTAGTGTGTGGCACTGATCTATGCACTAGCCTGATCATATTTGATCATATTCTGCTTTTTTTTGTATTGTTCTGTTTTTGTTTTTATCTTTTTTTTCTCTTTCTTTCCCTTTCTTTTCCCCTGGTTTCAGGTCTTTTCTGATTTGTATTGAGTATATTTGCTGGGGACGTTGTTAACCTGTTAGCATTTTGTTCTGTCATTCATCTATTCTCCTCTGGACAAAATGACAAGACGAAAAAAATCACCTAAGCAAAAAGAACAAGAGGTAGTACCGTCTGCCAGGGACCTACTCAATACAGACGTTAGTACAATGTCGGAACTAGAGTTCAGAATCATGACTTTAAAGATACTAGCTGGGCTTGAAAAAAGCGTGGAAGTTATTAGAGAAACCCTTTCTGGAGAAATGAAGAACTAAAATCTAACCAAGTCGAAATCAAAAAGGCTATTGATGAGGTGCAATCACAAATGGGGGCACTAACTGCTAGGATAAATGAGGCAGAAGAGAGAATCAGCGATATAGAAGACCAAATGATGGAAAATAAAGAGGCTGAGAAAAAGAGAGAGAAGCAACTACAGGATCACGAGGGCAGAATTCGAGAGATAAGCGATACGATAAGATGAAACAACATTAGAATAATTGGGATCCCAGAAGAAGAAGAAAGAGAGAGAGGGGCAGAAGGTATATTGGAGCAAATAATAGCAGAGAACTTCCCTAATGTGAGGAAGGAAACAGGCATCAAAATCCAGGAGGCACAGAGAACCCCTCTCAAAATAAAAAAAATAGGTCAACACCCTGACATCTAATAGTAAAACTTAAGAGTCTCAGAGACAAAAAGAAAATCCTGAAAGCAGCTCAGGGGAAGAGATATGTAACTACAATGGTAGAAATATTAGATTGGCAACAGACCTATCCACAGAGACCTGGCAAGCCAGAAAGGACTGGCAAGATATCTTCAGAGCACTAAACGAGAAAAATATGCAGCCAAGAATACTATATCCAGCTGGGCTGTCATTGAAAATAGAAGGAGAGATAAAAAGCTTCCAGGACAAACAAAAACTGAAGGAATTGGCAAACACGAAACCAGCCCTCCAAGAAATGTTGAAAGGGGTCCTCTAAGCAAAGAGAGAGCCTAAAAGCAGCATAGATCAGAAAGGAACACAGACAATATACAGTCACAGTCACCTTACAGGCAATACAATGGCACCAAATTCATACCTTTCAATGGTTACCCTGAATGTAAATGGGCTAAATGCCCCAATCAAAAGACACAGGCTATCAGATTGGATTAAAAAACAAGACCCATCAATATGCTGTCTGCAAGAGACTCATTTTAGACCCAAAGACACCCCCAGATTGAAAGTGAGGGGGTGGAAAACCATTTACCATGGTAATGGACACCAAAAGAAAGCTGGGGTGGCAATCCTTATATCAGAAAAATTAGATTTTAAACAAAGACTGTAATAAGAGATGAGGAAGGACACTATATCCTACTTAAAAGGTCTATCCAACAAGAAGATCTAACAATTAAAAATATCTATGCCCCGAACATGGGAGCAGCCAATTATATAAGGCAATTAATAACAAAAGTGTAGAAACACATTGACAACAATACAATAAAAGTGGGGGACTTTAACACCCCCCTGACTGAAATGGACAGATCATCTAAGCAAAAGATCAACAAGGAAATAAAGACTTTAAATGAAACACTGGACCAAATGGACTTCACAGACATATTCAGAACATTCCATCCCAAAGCAACGGAATACACATTCCTCTCTAGTGCCCATGGAACATTCTCCAGAATTGATCACATCCTAGGTCACAAATAAGGTCTCCACCGGTACCAAAAGATTGGGATCATTCCCTGCATATTTTCAGACCACAATGCTTTGAAACTAGAACTCAATCACAAGAGGAAAGTCGGAAAGAACTCAAATACATGGAGCCTAAAGAGCATCCTACTAAAGAATGAGTGGGTCAATCAGGAAATTAAAGAAGAATTAAAAAAATTCATGGAAACCAATGAAAATGGAAAACACAACTGTTCAAAATCTCTGGGATACAGCAAAGGCAGTCCAAAGAGGAAAGTATATAGCAATATAAGCCTTTCTCAAGAAACAAGAAAGGTCTCAAATACACAACCTAACCCTACACCTAAAGGAGCTAGAGAAAAAACAGCAAATAAAGCCTAAACCCAGCAGGAGAAGAGAAATAATAAAGATCAGAGCAGAAATCAATGAACTAGAAACCAAAAGAACAGTAGAACAGATCAACGAAACTAGGAGCTGGTTCTTTGAAGGAATTAACAAGATTGATAAACCCCTGGCCAGACTTATCAAAAAGAAAAGAGAAATGACCCAAATCCACAAAATCATGAATGAAAGAGGAGAGATCACAACCAACACCAAAGAAATACAAACAATTATAAGAACATATTATGAGCAACTCTATGCCAGCAAATTAGATAACCTGGAAGAAATGGGTGCATTCCTAGGGAGGTATCAACTACCAAGATTGAACCAGGAAGAAATAGAAAACCTGAACAGACCTATAACCACGAAGGAAATTGAAGCAGTCATCAAAAATCTCCCAAGAAACAAAAGCCCAGGGCCAGATAGCTTCCCAGGGGAATTCTATCAGACTTTTAAAGAAGAATTAATACCTATTCTCCTGAAACTGTTCCAAGAAATAGAAATGGAAGGAAAACTTCCAAACTGATTTTATGAGGCCAGCATTACCTTGATTCCAAAACCAGACAAAGACCCCATCAAAAAGGACAATTACAGACCAATATCCTTGATGAACATGGATGCAAAAATTCTCACCAAAATACTAACCAATAGGATCCAACAGTACATTAAAAGGATTATTCACCACAACCAAGTGGGATTTATCCCTGGGCTGCAAGGATGGTTCAACATCTGCAAATCAATCAACGTGATACAATACATTAACAAAAGAAAGAATAAGAATCATATGATCCTCTCAATAGATGCAGAAAAAGCATTTGACAAAGTACAGCATCCTTTCTTGATCAAAACTCTTCAGAGTATAGGGATAGAGGGTACATACCTCAATGTCATAGAAGCCATCTATGGAAAACCTACAGAGAATATCATTCTCAATGGGGAAAAGCTAAGATCTTTTCCCCTAAGGTCAGGAACGTGGCAGGGATGTCCGCTATCACCACTGGTATTCAACATAGTATTAGAAGTCCTAGCCACAGCAATCAGACAACAAAAAGAAATCAAAGGCATCCAAATCGGCAAAGAGGGAGTCAAACTCTCACTCTTTGCAGATGATATGATACTTTATGTGGAAAACCCAAAAGACTCCACCCAAAACTTCTAGAACTCATACAGGAATTCAGTAAAGTAACAGGATATAAAATCAATGCACAGAAATCAGTGGCATTCCTATACACCGACAACAAGACAGAAGAGAGACAAATCAAGGAGTCGATCCCATTTACAATTGCACCCCAAACCATAAGATACCTAGGAATAAATTTAACCAAAGAGGCAAAGGATCTGTACTTAGAAAACTATAAAATACTCATGAAAGAAATTGAAGAAGACACAAAGAAATGGAAAAACGTTCCATGCTCATGGATTGGGAGAACCAACATTGTGAAGATGTCAATGCTACCTAGAGCAATCTACACATTCAATGCAATCCCCATCAAAATACCATCCACTTTTTTCAAAGAAATGGAACAAATAATCCTAAAATTTGTATGGAACCAGAAGAGACTCCGAATAGCCAGAGGAATATTGAAAAAGAAAAGCAAAGGTGGCGGCATCACAATTCCGGACTTCCAGCTCTGTTACAAAGCTGTCATCATCAAGACAGTATGGTACTGGCACAAAAACAGACACATAGATCAATGGAACAGAATCGAGAGCCCAGAAATGGACCCTCAACTCTATGGTCCACTCATCTTCGACAAAGCAGGAACAAATGTCCAATGGAAAAAAGACAGTCTCTTCAACAAATGGTGTTGGGAAAATTGGACAGCCACATGCAGAAGAATGAAACTGGACCATTTCCTTACACCACACACAAAAGTAGACTCCAAATGTTTGAAAGACCTAAACGTGAGACGGGAGTCCATCAAAATCCTAAAGGAGAACACAGGTAGCAACCTCTTCAACCTCAGCCGCAGCAACTTCTTCCTAGAAACATCGACAAAGGCACGGGAAGCAAGGGCAAAAATGAACTATTGGAATTTCATCAAGATAAAAAGCTTTTGCACAGTAAAAGAAACAGTCCACAAAACCAAAAGACAACCGACAGAATGGGAGAAAATATTTGCAAATGACATATCAGATAAAGGGCTAATATCCAAAATATATAAAGAACTTTTCAGACTCAACACCCAAAGAACAAATAATCCAATCAAGAAATGGGCAGAAGTCATGAACAGACATTTTTCCAAAGAAGACATTCAAATGGCCAACAGACACATGAAAAAGTGTTCCACATCGCTCGGCATCAGGGAAATCCCAATCAAAACCTCAATGAGATACCACCTCACACCAGTCAGAATAGCTAATTTAACAAGTCAGGAAACGACAGATGTTGGCCGGAATGTGGAGAAAGTGGAACCCTCCTACACTGTTGGTGAGAATGCAAGCTGGTGCAACCCCTCTGGACAACAGTATGGAGGTTCCTCAAACAGTTGAAAATAGAGCTACCATACGATCCAGCAATTGCACTACTGGGTATTTACCACAAAGATACAAATGTAGGGATCCGAAGGGGTACGTGCACCCCAATGTTTATAGCAGCAATGTCCACAATAGCCAAACTGTGGAAAGAGCCAAGATGTTCATCGACAGATGAATGGATAAAGAATAAGTGGTATATATACACAATGGAATATTATGCAGCCATCAAAAGAAATGAGATCTTGCCATTTGCAATGACATGGATGGAGCTGGAGGGTGTTATGCTGAGTGAAATAAGTCAATCAGAGAAAGACATGTATCATATGACCTCACTGATATGAGGAATTCTTAATCTCAGGAAACACACTGAGTGTTGCTGGAGTGGTGGGGGGTGGGAGGGATGGGGTGGCTGGGTGATAGACATTGGGTAGGGTATGTGCTATGGTGAGCGCTGTGAATTGTGCAAGACTGTTGAATCACAGATCTGTACTTCTGAAACAAATAATGCAACATATGTTAAGAAAAAAGAAAAAGAAGAAGATATCAAGAGGGGAAGAATGAAGGGGAGTAAGTCAGAGGGGGAGACGATCCATGAAAGACGATGGACTCTGAAAAACAAATTGAGGGTTCTAGAGGGGAGGAGGGTAGGGGGATGGGTTAGCCTGGTGGTGGGTATTAAAGAGGGCACATTCTGCTTGGAGCCCTGGGTGTTATGCACAAACGATGAATCATGGAACACTACATCAAAAACTAATGATGTAATATATGATAATTAACATAACAATAAAAAAATAAAAAAAAAGAACACTACTGACCTCAGAAATGAGTGAGCTAACTACTATAAGAAGTAAACCATCCAATTTGGTAGCTTATCTTAGTAATTAAGCAGTCTAATGCAGATGTAGAAGGCCAGAGATGGGGGGGGCAGAATTGGGTCTCTAGTTTACACAGTCATTCAAGAGGCTCAAGCTGATGGCAGCTTTGGCATCTTTGACACATGGCTTCCAAGTTTAACTTGGGGGTCATGTCCATTCCACTAACCAGAAAATGAAAGGATTATATAGCTGATTCTTATAGGCTGAGCCTGGAAGTTGTCCACCTCCACCCACAGTTCGCTGATTGCAGCTCAATTACATTGACCCATCTAGTAGCTAGGGAGACTTGGGAATTTTAGTCTTGGTAAGTGTCAAGGAAGGAAAAGATTTTTTGTGATCAGCTAACAATTTCTGCCACAGCCTCATAGGGATTTTATGAGGATTAAATTAGTTAATAATATAGACTGTTTAGAGCTAGCATTATGTAAGCATAAGGTATTGCTGTTATTATTAGTATTAAATGAGATAATGTTTGTAAAGAGTCTAGCAGAGTCCAACATATGTAAAATACTCATGAAATATATCATGATCATGATCTCATCATCATCATCATCAGTATAACCATCATTTGAGAATCGAGATCTGAATATAAAATTTGGCTTTACCACTATTTTGGACCAGACTTTTCTTTTTAATTCGCATCACATCTGTGAAATAGAAATGTCAACATTTTTACTGATGATGACAAAGATAATGATAAATTATAAGGTAGCTAGGAATTTTAATAGAGTTTGGATATGAAATTGTCTACTGCCATATTTAGTACATGATATATAGTAAAAAATTATTAAGTCATCTCTTTCCATAGATTCTAAGGATAAGAGGAAGTTGAAGAAGATGCAAAGATCAATAAGAATAGTTATTTTCCATAAGGTGGACACAATCTGGAGGGAGAAAAGAAATATATCACACAATATTCTAGGTACTTTGGCCTTCATGGAAAACACATTTTAGTAGTGAAGCAAATGATAAACAAGTAAAAAAAAATATATGTATATATGTGTATATGTGGATGTACACTTCAAATAGTGGGAAGTGTTACCGGAAAAAGCAGAGAGAAAGTATATAAAGTAACAATGGTAGTGGGGAAGGGTAATTAGTTAAGTTTCCCCGTAAAGAGGCATTTGAGCAGAGACATGAAGTCTGTGATGGAGTTGGTGATGAGGGGAAAGGAATGTGAAGTGTGGGCTAACATGACCTTGTGGTCTCAGTATCAAAACTGGAACATAGGTGTAGTGAGATGTCTTGATTTTAATTTTCAGATCACTAGTGTTCATCATCAGGTAATCTTTCCCATGATTAGAGATGAAAAAAGAGGCCAAATAGAGGGAACCATTTTTAACTGAAAAGCTTTGTCAGTGGTAGGTGTCATTCCTGGGATTAAAGGCAGAACAGAACTGGTGGATTCCATCCCAGGTTAGTCCCTTGGCAAGACTCTTCCCAGCTCTTGGGAAGTCAACTGAGCATGATTGGTGTGGCCAGCATAGAAAATCTGAGCCAAAGGTGTCAAAGAAAAAGATGGCATTTGGGAAGCAATGTTCTGGAAATCTGCCTATATATTGAGATGAAAAGAATCATGTCTTGGATCTCCCAAGTGAACTGTTCCAATAAAAATTTTATTTGAAGTGTGAGGACCATGAAGGAAAGAATGACAATGATATTAGAACTTATGTAGTGGTAAAAGTCGGACCAAGAATGGATGGTGTCCTTGTCCCAACTCTATTACTGGTTTACTTGTTGATATTTGGTCTGCAAATACTCCCTGACCCACAGGGCTGACCTCTGGTGATGTGAAATTCAATTCAACATATATTTGTTGACCCTTTATTATGTGCCAGCCAGTGGCATACATCTGGGGATGCAGCAAGGAGATAACATTTCAATGTGGGAGTCAGACAATAAAAAACAAATATGTGAGTAGCATGGATAGTATGTTAGATGGTGGTAAGTATTATGAAGAAAAATAAGTAGGGAGTATGGCGGAAGGGTCAGATTTTAAATGGGATGATCAAAGAAGGCCTCAACGAAAACAGGAAATATAAAATAAAATGAAGAAGCAAGCAATTGGCTTTCTTGGGATAGGTCATTTCAACAGAGGAAACAAAGAACAAATGTCCTGGTGCAGGAATATACCTGGGGTGTTTATGCAACAACAAGAATGACAGTTTATAAGCAAGCAGAAAAGTAACGGATAGCGTGAGGTGGAACAGGCCAAGGGAAGGAACCAAATCCATAGGACCTTGGAGGCTACTGTGAGGACTTTGGCTTTTAGTCAGAGTGAAATGCAAGGCCATGTAAGTGTTTTGAGATGAGGAATAATGTTATCTGATTTATGTTTTAACATGGTACCTATAGTTGCTCTTCATCCACAGTGTGAAATAGGGCAAGGGCAGGAGAAGGAAACTGGTTAGGAGAGTACACCTTTTGTTTATTTCTTGCTGTACACTTAACCTCTCCTTCATGGTGATATACTTCCTTTCCAACCCCACTTCCGTTGCTCTTAAGCTTCAAATTCTCTCACGTACTCATTCTTTTTTTTTTTTTTAAAGATTTATTTATTTATTTATTTGACAGAAAGAGACACAGTGAGAGAGGGAACACAAGCAGGGGGAGTGGGAGAGGGAGAAGCAGGCTTCCTGCTGAGCAGGGAGCCCGATGTGGGGCTTGATCCCAGGACTCTGGGAACATGACCTGAGCTGAAGGCAGATGCTTAACAACTGAGCCACCCAAGCGCCCCTCTCATGTGCTCATTCTAATATCCTAATTTCCTCAGGAAAATGGATAATAAACTCATCTACTTTGAGGTTTAAATGATTTATAAGATGTTTTTATAAACAGAGTGTCTAGTTTAAACAAAAGGAATGATACTCTAATTGTAGAATTTTAGGCATAAGTGCACAGGTATTTTATTTGGGTCAGTGAGTCTTTTGAAAATAACTAAAATGACTTTGTGCAGATATCTAGATACTCCAGATAATTAGGCAAGCCTCAGTTCAATCCTTTTGTAATAGGAGGTAAGTTATACAAACAGAAAGGAAAATATAAGGCCACACTTGCTTATCCTTTCATAGGATGATATAATATCATATTCATATGCCCAATTCTTTTTTTTTAAAGATTTTATTTATTTGAGAGAGAGAGTACCAGCAGAGGGAGGGGCAGAGGGAGAGGGAGAAGCAGACTCCCTGTTGAGCAGGGAGCCCAATGCAGGGCTTGATCCCAGGATCCTAGGATCATGCCCTGAAACAAAGGCAGACACTTAACTCACTAAGCCACCCAGGTGCCCCTCATATGACCAGTTCTAATCCAGTCACCCACTAAATCATTACAGATTCCACCTCTTTAATCTCTCCTATTGTCATCCTATTGTTATGCTGAGCAAAATAAGTCAATCAGAGAAAGACGTGTATCATATGATCTCACTGATATGAGGAATTCTTAATCTCAGGAAACAAACCGAGGGATGCTGGAGTGGTGGGGGGGTGGGAGGGATGGGGTGGCTGGGTGATAGACATTGGGGAGGGTATGTGCTGTGGTGAGCACTGTGAATTTTGTAAGACTGTTGAATCATAGACCTGTACCTCTGAAACAAATAATACATTATATGTTAAAAAAAAAAGAAAGAAGATAGCAGGAAGGGAAAAATGAAGGGGGGGAATCGGAGGGGGAGACGAACCATGAGAGACTGTGGACTCTGAGAAACAAACTGAGGGTTCTAGAGGGGAGGGGGGTGGGGGGATGGTTTAGCCTGGTGATGGGTATTAAAGAGGGCATGTACTGAATGGAGCACTGGGTGTTACACGCAAACAATGAATCATGGAACACTACATCAAAGACTAATGATGTAATGTATGGTGATTAACAACAGAATAAAATAAAATTAAAAAAAAAGAGAGTGTTTAATATATAATGGAACCTCAATAGGTGATTGAGTGCATAAATGAAAGCTATATGTGGAATTTCTTACAAAAGTCCAAAACATGAAACAAGGGAAAATGGTATTACTGGTCTCCAAACAAATGAATTGCTAGAGAAAAATACAACTATTTCTGATACTGAGACCAAAAGGGAAGTTTCTCTCTTGAATCTTCAAAGGAAATGCACTAACAATACAATAGGTTTAGATCCTATGTAAAAAGAAGTAAATAAATTGTTTAGTATAAATTGGTGCTACTAATCTTTAACTTACTGAAGTTAGGGAGGCTGGACATGATGATGACTTCAGTTCTTTTCTAGTTTTAAGCAGTTTTTAAATGGTGATAATCATTCCAGTGCAATTTTCTGCAAAAAGTTCACATATTCATTTGTAGGTGATTTACTAAAAGACAAATATGTGCTAAAAATTTTAAAACATAGCATTTGTCTAATTCAACACTATTTTATATCAATAATTCTTCAGTGTAAAATAGAGAATTATTACATGCTGTTGTCTAAAGCTAGGTAATTTTAAGAATAGTAAAAGATGCAAACAATGAATCATGGAACACTACATCAAAAACTAATGATGTATGGTGATTAAGATAACATAATAAAAAAAATAAAATACGCGAACCACACACACACACACACACACACACACACACACACACAAAGAAAAGAAAAAGAAGTAGTTCATGGGCGCCTGGGTGGCTCAGTTGGTTAAGCGACTGCCTTCGGCTAAGGTTATGATCCTGGAGTCCCTGGATTGAGTCCCGCATCGGGCTCCCTGCTCGGCGGGGAGTCTGCTTCTCCCTCTGACCCTCCCCCTTCTCATGTGCTCTCTCTCTCATTCTCTCTCTCTCAAATAAATAAATAAAATCTTTAAAAAAAAAAAGAAGTAGTTCATGATTATGAAAATGCGGTACAAAAAACCCAGTTAAAAATAAGCATAATATTAAGCTGTAATATTTTATCAAGGTCATTATATAATAAAAATGTTTTCAATTAAGTGATAGACTCTTTTGTTCTAAAAAATGAAAATTAAAATAGTCACTGGTTTCTTTTTACGTTTTTAAAAACTTTATTTGAAAATAGCAATCATAGGTCAACTAATTCTTTTTTCTCTTGTGGGTTCAGAATAAATGATTTAGTTACATCAGGTTTCCATTAAATTTTTAGGGTTTAATTGCATTTTTCTTTCAAGCCTTGGGACTTCTTATCCAGTGTGACCCCAGTGTGCCTTTGTGACCTATTTCTGTACTCTCTGGGCTGTATGGGGGAACTTTCTGAACTCATGGTGGCTCCCTTCTAAGATTTCTGCCTTTGTAAAAAAAGAGAGTGAACTGCAATTCCATTTTTGTTTATTTGTCTGGAGAAAATTAAATCACTATCTCAAAAAGATACTTTGATCCCCATGTTCATTGCAGCATTATTTACAATGGCAAGACTTGGAAACCACCTAAGTGTTCATTGATGGATTAATGGATAAAGACAGTGTGATGCATATACATGCATGTGTGCATGCATGTGTGTGTGCGTGCGTGCACACACACACACACACACACACACTGGGATATTATTCAGACATAAAAAAGGTAATCCAGTCATATATGACAACATAGGTAGACCTTGACAGCATATGCCAAGTGAAATAAGTCAGGCAGAGAAAGAAAAATACTATATGATCTCACTTACACATGGAATCAAAAATTTTAAAAATGAAAAAAAAACTCATAGATACAGAGAACAGGTTATCAAAAGTGAGGGTTGTGAGGGTGAACAAAATAGGTGATAGAGATTAAAAGGTATAGACTTATATTTGTTAGATAAATAAGTCATGGGGACATAAGATATGTTGTGGTGACCATAGTTGTCAATACTGTATTGCATATTTGAATGTTGCTAAGAGAGCAGATCTTAAAAGTTCTCATCACAAGAAAAAAAGTATAGCTATTTATGGTGATGCATGTTAATTAAACTGTTGTGGTAATAATTTCAGAACATATATAGATATCAAATCATTATGTTGTATATGTAAAATTAATACAATGTTATATGTCAGTTATATCTCAATTAAAAATAGTTAAAATGTTAAAAAAATAAGAGAGTAAACTGAACACTGCGTTTGGAATCATTCAACAGATATTAATTTTAAGACCAAATTATTTTCTAAATTGCTGTTTAGATTTGGGCAAGGCACATCATGTCTCTAGGTCTATTAAAGGAGATGTTTAAATTAGATGTTCCCCAAATTTCATTCCATCTTTACTGTCCTAAGTTATGTGACTTTATAATTTGTACAAGAAACTTCAATTCTTTCTACAAATCTTCTAGCTGGTCAGGTACTGAACTAGATGCCGTGGGCATGTGTACTTCTCTGATTCCTTAAGACCAGTGAGTACTGATATCTGATATTACTGGTGCTTAGATCCCCTTTTTAGGACTAGGCAAACATGGTGTCAAAGGATAAAATAAAAGAGGATACACACCTTTCAGACATTAAACTTTATTTATTTATTTATTTATTTAGTCATCAAACTCTTTACTGTCTAATATCATCCACCATGATGGAAGTTAGGTTATGCCTTTTAAATTATTATTTAAATCTGTTTGAATTTGTAGATATGAGATAACAGGGGTGGGATGGATTTAACATTTTTCTGCTATTTACTCTCATTCTGACCATGAAGTTGCTCTCTAAGTGCAGAAACTCTAATTAATTGAATATATTTCTTCTGTAGCAATAGGTTCCATGACCTAAAGTATATTATTCTTCAAAAGCTACCAAGTGTGGTATACTTGATGCTGAATTTGTTTTCAGCCTGACCTTCTGAAACAAAACTTTCTGTATCACATCTGTATTATCAACTCTGGGTTCATTTATTTGGAGAATTTCCTTCTCCTGAATTTAGCACAACAAACTTGGAGGGGTTTTAGAATTTAAAGACATGAAGATTTCTGGATCAAGGAGAAATTGTTTCCCATTAGGTATTTTAAAAACCCATTAGGTTTATCAAAAGCATATCATGGTGACTAAATTTGCTTCCTTACTCCAAACATTGATTTGATAAAGATACTGAATTATTATGGAATGCACTGAATAATATAGACAAGCTAATTTAACAATGAAGGGATTCATAGTCATCTAACCTAGTAAGTTCCTCTGGTGGTAAGACTCCCTAAATCTTGATGTGTATATATCTACACATCGGTAACATTAGCCTTAGATTTTATTGATATGGCAAAATAAAATTCATGTAATCAAATAAATAATAAATTCATAATCTTAGAGTGAATTACCTTATATCGATGCTCCAGGGAGAAGGAGAAGAAAGAGGAAGGAAGAATGCCTTTATCAGAAAAGCAAAGGCCTTCCCAGCGGTTTTCACATCACTTCCCAAAGGAAAAATCTCTGAGGGTAAGGTGGGGGTATGCATGGGGAAGAAGGCATCCGGAGACATAGGTGCCATTCTCATGCATTAGGATTTACTCTGGACCTGTAGACATTGATTCAAGACTTTTGGGATTCTACTTGTATTAACACTAGGCTGGTTTTACAAAATGAATCAGAAATATTTCTATGTCCATAGATGGCCTGGAATAATTCCTATACCATCTGATTTACCTATTCTTTAAGTGCTGACTTCAACCCATCTTTCAAACCCAGTGTTCCTGATACCATATTTAAGCTATTACAAGAGAGTGTTTGGTACAGTGAGTATAAGCAGGGAGGAAAAACATCACCTATCTAACCCTCATGGTCCTGTAAACCCTGACTCTGGCTGTGTTTGAGATCAGAAAGCATTACTACATCCAGAAATCTCACATGGAGATTGAAATGGTAGTTGGAGATGATATAATTTATGGTTAGACTGGTTGTAGGATGTGTGAGAGAGAAAATAGGAATTACTTCAAGATTTCTGACCTGAGCAACTAGAATGGAATTATCATCAACTGTGATGAGGAGGACTATAGAAGAGATAGTGTGTGTTAATGCTAGGTCTCATGAGATGAATTGTACATCATTCCATGCCCATCCATAGCTTGGGATAGATGAAACACCATCAGATTCATGTCTTCTTTACATTCCCTCCAAATCGGCTTTCAAAACCTGTTCCTGGTGCCATTTATAAATGATAAACCTCTCTGGGAAATATAAAAACATCTAAACCATTTGAAGTAAGGGACTTCCATCTCAAGAAAAACAGTCAAGTACAATTCATGGATGAGGAATTTAAGAATAGTGACAAAAATTGCTACTATGAAAATTCAACAAATCTTCCCCCTTAAAGTATACCTCAGTTTGATTAGTTATCCGAAAGAACCATGAAATTTGCAGACATTTATGCATTCTATAAGACAATAGTTTGGTTTTATGAAATTTGGTTATAACCTGTTCCAGAGATAAAGAGTACACTATCTAAATAGATTACAGTGTCCATGGAAATTGTGCAGTGCAGTGGTCTTGATCTGATCATCATCCTGCTTTGATTGAGAAGAGCTGTGGAGAGAGTACATTGTGAGCCTGTGCAGGTAGTGATTGTAGTGAAGAGCCCAGTGTGGATACCTTACTTAAAATCTTGACTAAAAGAGTGGATGGATGCGTCTCTTATTACACACTTTTCAGACTCTGAAAACACTCTTCCCTTGCTTTGGAATTGGAGGGCCCAGGGTTCTAACCCCAGCACCATCACATGGTCACTGTGTGACCTTGGACAAGATACTTGACCTTCTAAATCTATAAATTCATCTGTAAAATGGAGTTATACCCTTATCTACTGATTAGGTTTTAAAGATTAAATAGGAAAATTATGTTAAAAGCCCTTTGTGTGGAATTAAATAAGCACTCGCTAAAAAAACAAAAACCAAAAATCAAAACAAAATAATAAAGAGTAGATGAATAAAAAGTTAAAAAAACTTTATAAAACTCTCTAGAAGATTTCCATTAATTCCCCTTTGACCAGAACTACTATGTAACATGGACATCCTAAGCTATAAGGAAAACCAGGAGTTGGGTTTTTTTTTTTCTTTCTTTTTTCTTTTTTTGTAAACTGAGAACATTGATGCTCCATACAGATGACTCAGTAACAGAGAGGAGAATGGATAATTTGGTGAGCAACTAGCACTAAAGTATGGCACACATACCACTAAACTAAAGTTTGCCATGCATACCACTTTCTTGCATTATGTAAATGAACTTGGTCAACCATTTGTCTTCTTTGTAAAAAAAGCATTCGGATACTAGCAAAGAATTCCAGTTAGTATTTGAGAAGTTTCCCAATAATGACACATTTTGATATGATTCATTTTGTTGCAGTGAGGCGATACAGACTTGCAAAATTGTGATAGTTGCAATAAGCAATGGACTGGGAGAACTTTTTGATATCCCCTTAGAATAAATGTCTTATCCTTAACTTTGATTTTACAAGTTCACTCATTGGGAGTGACTCATGCTGAACCAACTCAAAGAATCACATATTTAAACAAATTTGTTTTATTAATATAAAATGGAGAATACATTCTATAGACCAAAATTACAATTATCCAAGGTACCTTTAAACATGGTAATATATGCAAAATACTTAAAACAGTATTTTGGTTTTGTTAGTCTCTCAATAATATTTCTTCCCTTTTCCATCCTCACCAAATCCTAGGATGCCTGGGAAGCCAAATTAGAAATGATTGTTTAGGGGCGCCTGGGTGGCTCAGTCGGTTAAGCATCTGCCTTCAGCTCAGGTCATGATCCCAGAGTTCTGGGATGGAGCCTCTCCATGGAGAGCCTGCTTCTCCCTTTCCCCACCTCTCCTGGCCCCCATCCTGCTCTCTCTCGCTATCTCTCTAATAAATAAATAAATAAAATCTTTAAAAAAAATAAGATTGTTTACAAATATGGAATCAGAGCAAAAGGAAATAGTTGGAGATGGATGGTATAGGCCATGTGGAGTTTAGAGAATGGTCATTACTCCAGAGTACATCAATTTGATGAGCAAAATGCATATTTTCCGTATAATCTCAGTTTCCACTCTACCTCTTGTCCTGCTCCCCTCTCCTTCTTGCTATATTTATCTCTTCTTCTCTTTCCATTTGAAGATAAACTTTGACAAATGATGCTTTCTGGTCTCTGATTTCTAAAAACACATGCTAATCAACATCTTACATCTAGTTACAAGATTTTTTTATGATCTATATTTTCAGCTTCATACTTGTTTCTTTTTCAGTGAATCCCTTTCTTTTCAGGGACACTTATTTATCTCCTTGCCAATTTGGAGAAAACATCCAAACCTGTTGGCAGCACACTTATAATCGTATTTTTTTTTTTTTTTTGGAAAAATCTAATATTATGTCCTGGAAGAATCAATGCTACCTACTTTTTCTTTCATTATATTATCTTACATCCAGAAAATGACAGTTTCTATCCTGGCTTTTGATTCCAGAAATTTTCCTGATTAGAGCCCTGAATTCCCTGCTTAAAAATCTCTATTCTTTGGAAACCATCTAATGTTTAATCTTAGAAAAGTTCCATTAATGAGCTAAAGATTGACATAGTAATTGTTGTTCCAATGGGAAAAACACTCAAGGGGGGGAGGGTATGAATTTCTCTTGTTTCATTTCAATAGTAGCAATCAAACTTCTAATTAAAATTAGTCACTCAATTGCTTTCTAAATGATTCTGGTGACTTCATTAATCTGCAGTGATGAGCTACCTCTGTAATATTTAATATCCTGACAAGACAAGCCACATATCAAGCTGAGTCAAATTTCAGTCAGCCCTCTGATATTTCTGGACACTAGGAATCCATTGCTTCTCCTGTATGATAAGAGCATATTTTCCGACATGGTTCATGTCCTACGTATACTGAACACCAGTCTAACAAACTCCCACAGGGCAGACACCAGTGGCAGCTATAATGCATTTTAGCTCACTCAAAGGAGCACTAGGAGGAGGTGATAAAGCTGCTCATCAACTCAGTCACTTTGCTGAAATTCCTTGGTTTTGAGGGTGAAGAGGCTGCCCTTAGAGGCAAGTAAGATCTCTTTAATCTCTGAGGTGAGCATTGCCCTCTTGTAGGCATCATGTCTTTTAAGGACAATTTTCTTGTAACTTTGTCCAGAAGTTGCTTTTCTCACACAACCCTGTCCTTGGTGGATCCCAGCTGTGATCCCATCATGCTTGCAATCTTTGAGTCCCATCTCTTGTGATCCTGATTCAACTATTCCTATATATCACTTAAATAATTAAGAGTCAGAGCCAACTTAACATGTTCAAAAGTCAACTCTATTTTATTTCAAAATATGCTTGTCCTCCAGGGATCCCAGTTATCCATGTCAGAAATTTGAAAATGCTTCCTCAATTCCTTTCTTTCTGCACCACCCACATTCAATCAATGACCAAGTCTTAATCTTTCTATCTCTATAACATTTCTCTGTCCTCTCCTTTATTTATTCTTGACACTTTTATTCAAGCCATCACCATCAAAGATGGATCTTGATGGCTGCTCCTTAAATACCCTCTTCCCCTTCCTAATAGTAATCTAAATCTTGTTCATATATATACCCTGCCTCTATATGACCTGGGTGAATCAGGGAAAGGTCGTTCAGTTCTCAGCTTCAGGGGTAGGTCTGACCAATCCAATGTCTATACACCTTACCCCAATGATTTCTTCAGGAACCTAGTTTCCACATTCTGGAACAAAAGACTGGATCAAGAACACATGATCCATTTTGCCAGTGAAATGTGAGGGGATGATTTTGGGAGTATTATAGTGATGATATAAAGCCTGGATCCACTTACCACCACCACCATGAGGGAAGCCAGTCAGAAGATGAAGCATAGCCAAGGGAAGAGAAGAAAAGTAGATCTGGGATACTGCATTAAGCCATATTTGAAGTTCACCCTACTTCACTCTTTTCGTTACATGAGCCAGTAAGTTTATGTATTGATTAACTGAATTTGACCAGGAGTTTCTCTAACTTACAACATAGACATTCTAACTGCTAACATTTTCTCTTGCCAGAGTTATTGCAATAATCTGGCAACTTATTTCTCTATCTGTGGTATAGACCCTTTCAGCTGACTACCCACTCTCCTGACAGGGTGATCTTTCAGAAAACCCCACAGATCTATTCATGTGCTTCCTACTTAATCCCCTTCCATGGTAACCTATTATCTTCAGAATAAATTAAACCACATTAGCATGACACACAAGGTTCCACATTATTGGATTTTTTTCTGCCTCCTTAGCCTCATAACTCATTTCTTCCGAATGTGAATTCTGTGTACAACCGTGCTTAAATACTTCTGGCTCCTGGAATAGAAAGTCTTTTTCACTCACCTCTCTGTTTATGTACATGCAGCTTCCTTATCTTAACAATCAGCTAATTCCATTCTATTCGGCAACTACCTACTTTGAACCTACATTGTACCCAAATATGTATAATGTACTGGCAAAACTCCTCCCCTCACTATTTACCTGGCGTCTTTCTACTGTAAAACCCATCTGCTCCTCAGAAGACTTTGTGCTTTCTCCCTTGTTTCATGTCTCCCTTTCTGTTGGCACTTACCACATTCTGTTTCAATGGTTTGTTATAATTGTTCTCTACTTAGTTCCTCCCTGAAAGGCAAAAACTATTTCTTATTCATCTCCGTATTCTCAATTCCAGCATTGATGTTATTCATGGACTTAAATAAGCAGAAAGCCAGATTATTAAAATTGTGAGGTACATTAGATATCAGCTAATCCTAAAGTTCAGTGAGGGAGGTGACCTACTACCTGATGAAAAATGGCATCTAATATTTGGTTTCCATGTAAGAGAGGTCGCAGCAAGTAAAAGGACGTGAGTGACTGGAGAGTTTGTGCAGACACAAGGGATGTTCATATCTCAGCCCTGCAGTTCACTGTTAGAGGGAGAAGTGTTACCAACACTTGTGATTTTTGTTCAAGAAAACAAGCAAACCCACTGTGCAAGTCAATAAAGTAGGTGGATCTCACATCCGTAGAATGGATATATTCATGATCTTAATAACATCTTTGGATTTATTCCAACCCTTTCATTTTTTTAAATTTTATTATGTTATGTTAATCACCATATATTACATCATTAGTTTTTGATGTAGTGTTCCACGATTCATTGTTTGCGTATAACACTCAGTGCTCCATTCAGTATGTGCCCTCTTTAATACACATCACCAGGCTAACCCATCACCCCACACCCCTCCCCTCTAGAACTTTCAGTTTGTTTCTCAGAGTGCATAGTCTCTCATCGTCCAATCCTTTCATTTTAAGGTAAGGAAGAAACATCAAGACCAAAACCAAGTTTCCCCTAATAAACCCCTCAATCCAGGGTACATGCTTCTTCTATATGGTTTTATGGCCCCTGTGCCCTTAACCCAATGTTTTAAAGCAGTCTTGTCTCCCTCCTCCATTACAGTGCATGTTCTCTGAGTACTGAGAGTACTTGTCTTTCATCTTTCATAAGACCACATACTGAGTAATTGCTTAGTAGATACTCCTTGAATGAACACTGAATGGAAATCATGCTCCTGGAAGACAGTGTTTGACTCTCGATATCACCATCACCTTTAATGTGTAAATTTGTAGATATAACTCACAGGGTATTTAATAAAGCTTTCTGTGCTGAGTCCTTAGAAGTTGGAAGTGGGATAGTTGGGGGCTACTAAAATACTGGGAGAGTTATGTAGACCACAATCTCTACTACCAGGCATTAAGGTGAAGTAGAACAATAGTGTGTCATGTTAGGCAAAGAGGAAGGAACATTAGTTATGGAGGGGAGTGTGGAAAGCTTTCTAAACTGAATGACCAAGGATATGTAGGATTTTGACAGGTAGAGAATTAGCTGTTGGTTTGGGTAGTTGGTGTACAGGCTCCAGTGGGCCCTGGCCATGCACTGACAGTGTCTTGCTGCTTTTATTTTTCGCTTCCATGAACATCCTTGTATTGATTAGCCTTGATGCAGAGTCCTTCTTCAGGGTTTAATGCAAGATCCTAAAGCAAAACATCCTCCAGATAGAGCCATTTTCTTTCCAGTCTCTGGTTCTGGACTTGGGAGAATGCAGTCAACAAATAAAACACAAAAACACAAGATAAACAAAAATACCATCAACAAAATGAAAGTCCCAGAGATTCTGGGGACTCTTGCTGATGATCTATAACCCAAAGTCCACCTTCAGGTGAATTCCAGAATGTCAAAAAAGGAGGCTACTCCTCTCTTCAAGAGCAGATTCTTGCCATTGAATGGAGAATTCTGCCTATCCTGAATACTAAGGAAGCTGACTCTAGTTGAACATTTATTGAAAACTCCGTTAATAGTAAGACTTGATTGCCATCCTTAGAGAGGTTGTGAGGCCAGCTAGTGTCATATGCAATACTAACCAGGTAACATCATTGCACACCTATTGTGCGCCAGGCTGCTTCTATTATTACTATTTCACCTATCAGGCGTTTAGAGGAGGTGTTTTTGTTTGCCATTTACAGATGAAGAAATAAAGGCACAGAGAAGTTGAGGGGCTTAAGAAGTGCCACAGAGCCAGAATATGGAGGAATTGAAAATTGAGTCCAGCTGTAAATGACTTTTTAAAACTGAAGTTCTTTCTATTTCACCTGGCATAGGAAGAGGTGCATAAAGGCTCCAGATTAAAAGCTCAGGGTTTGAGATGGCTGTATCCTTTGTTAAAACTGAAACTCTCCACATAACACTTGTTTTCTCTGATCCTGATACCTGAAGTGGGGATAATAATAACCCTTCCCCCCCCCTACTTTGCTGTTACTCTGGTTGTGCTCAAATAAGATCATATTATTAATAAGATTAATAACATAAATATTAATCATTGAGTTGTTTGGGAGAATGAAACTGGTGGGAATCATGAGACTCATTCTCATTTTCTTTTGAAGATGATGTTTTTACAATAGTTTAGTATAGTGTGATTGATGGTTAAGGGCACAGCCTTCGGAATTGGGTATATTTGGATTCCAATCCTGGCTTTACCTACTTTATATTAGCTGGGAAAGGCAGAATGATTGTCCTTCAGTGTTAACCCCCAAAACCTATAATATGTTAGGTTACATGGCAAACGGGATGTAAAGCTGCATAATTATGGTTGCTAATTGGCTGATTTTAAGATGGGGGGATTATCCTGGATAATCTAGGTAGAACCAATGTAATCATAAGGATTCTTTTAAGTGGAAGGAGGCAGAAGAGCCGAGCTGAGAAAAAGATGTGGCCATGAAAGCAAAGGTCAGAATGATGAGGTTGCTGGCTTTGAAGATAAAGGAAAAGGGCCATGAGCCAGGGTATGTAGGCAGCCTCAAAAAGCCAGGAAAGGCAAAGAAATGGATTCCCAGGGCTTCCAGAAAGAAGTGCAGCAGCCCTGTTGACTCCTTGATTCTAGTCCAGTGAGATGTGGACTTACCCAGAACTATAAGAAAATAAATTAGTATTGTTTTAAGCTACTAAGTTTATGGTAATTTGTCAAAGCAGCCACAGAAAACTATACACTAGCTCTGTGACCTTGGACAAATTACCAAACCTCTCTGAGCCTTACCTATATGCCTTTGTAAGTGACAAACCATAAAAAGCTTTATGATTATGATTAATATCATTAGACAATACTACTGGACTATCAATAGTTTTAATGGGCAATAGGACCCTGTCTCTATCATAATTAGGATCGACCTTGATTTTCATATTTATGTGGTGATATTAACCCTGAGAAGCTCTGGGTAGAGAAATCTGGCTGATTCATTGCAGGCATAGCTGAACACCCACTGCACGTTGCCACGTTAACTGACTGAGGTTTCTGCCTGAAATATCTGTTGCCTGGTTAAGGGAGTGTTCCCTGCTTTGGAAGCCTAGGCAACTGCATATGTGAAAGTTTCTGGTTTCCTGGGATTGCAAATTAAATGTCAGGGAAAATAGAAATGCTGTAAAAGGATTCCAAGAAGCAGTGCAATGAATTAGATAAGGAGAAAGATCCTTCTTTGGCTTGGGAAGCCCTTTCATAGAAACCATTAATGGATAAGCCTTAGATGATAGCATCCACCTCATCCAGAGTTCCTTATGTATCGTGATGAAATTGGAAGTCGTTGATGCATGCTGGATACAGGCCATGCACAGCTTCTCTCCTGCATAAGATTCAGGGGCAGAATAGCCTGAGTTTGTGCCATTGACAAGTTATTTAATTTCTCTTTAGATTCTATTTCCCCTTCTGTACTGTGGCACAAGTAGGGTAATAAAAGGCACTGTGAAATTTAAATATGATCATGATAACTAATATTTATTGGTTGCTTACTATATGGAAAGAATTATTCTAAGTACTTTGTATGTTAAATCGCATTTAGTCTTCATAGCAACACTATGAGATTTTCCAGTTTTACAAATGGGAAAACTGAGACATAGGGAGATTCATTTCCCAAGGTCACACAGCTGGTAAGTGGTAAAAGTACTTAATCAACATGCTCAAATGCCTTTCTAAGAATTGGTATGTGGCATGGTAATGGCTCAGTAAATGTGAGCTGTTAATATATACCTACTCTGCAGTGTAGTTGTTAGGATTAACTAGGAAGTCTTTGGAAATTAAAAACAAGCATTTAAATATGTCTTGTAAGTGAAATGCTGTTGTTTCTTCCTCTTTCATGTACTTTTAGCTTGCCTGGGATTTTGCCCATGGTCTAACTCTTCTTCCTCCAGCATTCCTCCATTGTTCCCTGACCTCACAATGCTATGAGAGTGGTCCTTTAAAAATATAACCCAGAGGATGATGTTCCCTGACTGGAAGCATATATATAATACATTCAAGTCCTATGTAGTACATCATAAAAGCCTTCCAACATGATGTGGTTAACAGCCATCTTTCCAATCCTATCTGGAGTCCCATGTCCATTAATTGAGGCTCTGTTAAAATACTTGCTGGTCCCTTGTCATGTCCTTTTATTCTTTAGCTAGGCATATTTACACAGGTTATACCCAGAATACCCCTATTCCCTTTTCCTGCCAGGTGAACTCACATCCACCTTCAAAACTTAGTACCTGGACTGATACACTTTTAATGACCATTCTGTACATCATGTGAAGTGCCTGGTCTGCAAAAAACATATTTGCAAAAAGGAAACATCTCAACTTTTGTTTAGTGTTCTTATTTAGTTTCCTGGATCATCCAGATTCCCTCACTCTTCTCCTTGTCCTTTGCTTTATTCATGTAAGCCCCCTTGGCCATTCCCTTCTCTATAACATCTTAATCCTTCTGCTTGGTATACAGTTCAGGTTCTCCTTACTCCAGGGTTCAGCTTCCTTCCCAGCCACATCATCGCTCCACTTATTCATGGATAATATCATGGTAATGCCTCTCCAGTCATCCTCTGCTCTCAGGACCTTCCTTTATCAAATACTGGAAGTTAGGACCTAGCATCAAGTGTCACCTTTTTTGGATAAGCCTTTTCTAACCTCTCCAAGAATAGCTGTGCTCCCTTCTCCTAGTTCCTATGTCAGTTCACTATTATGATGTCTATCTTGTTGGGGTGACTATTATACACTGTTTTTTTTTTAAATGACAGTAGACTAGGCCTCTGGAAAGCAGAAATAATGTTTTATTTAATCCTGTCCCAGGCCTTGCCACTTAGTCTTGAAGTCTTGAGTGAAACACTTAACCTTCTCTTAATTTCACTTTCCTAAACTAAAAAACTCCAGTTGATATCTGATCTGGACATTGCCAACTTTCTTCTCTGAGGGCCAGATATGATCTTTTCTGGGTCTTGGCTAAAGTTTCTCAAAAGCCTGTTTTTGTTCTACCCCTTGGGCACCACTGATTGGACTACTGTCTGGGGAGAACACGGCCCTACAGCCCTAACCCTGGCTTCCTTCCACTGCTCACCTATTGGCACTTCTAAGATTCAGTATTTCTTCTAACTCGGAGTTCACATGAATTATGTGAGAAGGGATGACTCATGATTTTGCAAGGGTAGAAAAACTGATAACAAGTAGCTAGATACTGATGTTCTATTCCTTTCCTTCCAAGCCAATTTATAAATTCTGGCTATGCACTTATTGGCAAAAGTTCTCCCTTTGCTTTAATAAGCCCTGTTTCTAAGTGCTCTGAGATCGTCACTACATCTAAAAGAAGGCAAGTTGTTTGATTATGCCCTTCAGATTGCTTGGTTCCTTCAAATGCCTTTAAAAAAATTCAGAGAGGAAAATGTGTTTTATTTGAGTCCTAGATATTGATATAGGCTATTAATTTGAAAATAACTTATACTAAGTATTGTTCATCAACACTATCCTTAAGTCCACCTGGTACCTAAATTCCTATTGTTAAATGGGGTTTTATGGCAGACCAATTTCTGGAAGAGCCTTTATGTGATAGAAAGGGGTGTAACTATTAAAAGCAGAGAGTGTTCACTCAGGCCCACCTTTCTTTTTCTTTCTAAAGATATCTTTGAATGAAGCAGTGGAATTCATCTTTTGGCATACCTTTCATGCATAGATTGCCTCTTTCCACTGTGCCAAAAATCAAACTTCAAGTCAGGAACCAGATCTCGTCTGTAGAAATTACATTCCTCCTTCATTTGTAAGGCAGTTGAGAATTCAAAGGAAGTTTTTCCTCTAAGTGCTGAATTCACGAAAGACCTTAAAAGGTAGCTTCTTGAAAGTTTTTCTAGAGAATTAAATTGTGAACTGGACTATGTGACTTATCATTGCTTGCACACTTTAGCCTGTGTCCCTCTTGATAAGAACTGAAGGAAACTATGGATCACCCCTCTACCCCCCAAAAAACCCAGCAGACTTAAGTAGCCAAGTATAAGGATAGGGATGGGTAATAATGTAGTCCACAACAGATTTATAAGACTATGTCAGGGAATGCTCCCTCTAAATGTTGTTCTTTTTACTCATTTTGGGCTTTAGATATCACTAGATGCGATTTTCCACCTGAAACTTAACTTCTTAGGCTTTCGAATTCATATTATCATTCCTCACCTTTAAACTAGTTCATCTTCCTTGATGTCCTTGATTTTTTGATGGCGGGGAAATCAGGATTATCTTCAACTTTTCCTTTTCCCATGCTTTATAATCAGTCAACAAGTGCTGCCATGTTTGCATTTGAAATGTTTCTCTAGTTACCCACCACTACCACTGGAAGACACATACTCTTCCAATTACATTGACAGTAATCTAATTCAGGGGTCAGTAAACAGCCCATGGACCATATCTAGCCTGCCAACTATTTTGGTTTATGTAAGTTTTATTGGAACACAGCCATGTTCATTTGTTTATGTATTATCTGTGGCTGCTTGGGTGTATAATGGCAGAGTTGAGTAGTTTCAAAGCCTAAAATACTTACTGTCTGGCCCTTTACAGAAACCATTTGCTGGACCCTGTTCTAGTTCATGCTCACATTATCTCTCATCTGGGTAATTATAAACAGCCTTCCAATTAGTTTTTAAGGGAAAAAGCTATACTTATATTTTCATCTTTATGTTTCCAGCACTAATAATGATAGTTGTTATTGATAATGAAGCTTTTTATGCATTCTGACCCAGGGTTTTAGCCCAAATGTTTAGAGGTAAAAACTAAACAGCTGAGAGATACCACCTGATTTCACAAACATTTAGTCCAAGCAAGCCTAGAAAAATATCCAGGTTTTATGCTTGCTTCTTTTCATTTCATCCAACAAATATTTATTGTCTACTATGTAATGGATACTGGGCAAGATATCAGGAAATTTTCTTTGGATAAGACATGCTCAGCCCTTGCTGTCTTAAAGCATACAATCTAATACAATATGATTGTCAAGCATATCAAGCATTTTGTCCTAGACCATTTTTTTTGAGAGAATGTATGTTGGTGAGTAGCTGTGTACATCTCCTACATAAAAGTTAGTGACCTCTTTCTAAGTGTTTTTAATTGAGGTACTAGATGGGGACAGATGTGCCATGTTTTATTTAGCTGGTTCAATAAGAGTGAATGTTTTTTTTTTTGTTTTTTGCAGCTTTTTTCCTGCATATATTCCCAGGAGCAGCCCATTCTAATATAGTAATTACTCTCCTCTAGCACCATTCCCACCAACTAGCCTTACTGAAGGTACCATTCCTTCCCATGCATAGATTTCTATTTCTTTTTGCCACCTCCTTCTCACTTTTCTCTACATCTGATAATATAACAACCAACTAATCAATAAATGTTTATCATTTGGCTAGTATGTGCTCTGGAAAAAGAAGGTAAAGATCAAAGAAGACAGCATATTATAAATTAAGATTGACGTTCTACCATGATCTAGGCATTTTATATGATATCTAGTCCTCACAACAAATAATATGAGGTAGGGATTACTAAATTCATTTTGTAAGTGAAAAACTAAGACTCAGAGAGGTCAAGTTATCTGGCCTAAGTCATTCACTTGGTAAGTGACTACACTGGGATACTAATGTAGATCCACCTGACATTAAAGCCCACATACTTTCCAAGGTACAATACCTTATGTGGGAGGCAGAATAATGCCCCCTCCCCCAAAGGTCCACATCCTAATTCCCAGAACTTGTAAATTTAAAGGAGAATTAATTTTTCAGATGGAATTATCCTGGATTATATGGGTAGCCCAGTGTATTCATAAAGTCCTTTAAAGTGGATGAGGTAGACAGAATAGTAGATTAGAGTAATGTGTGTGATGTGAGAAGGACTCAACCCAATTTTGTTGGCTTTGAAGATGGAGGAAGGGGCCACAAGCCAGGGAATACAGGTAGCCTCTAGAAGTTGAAAAAGAAAAGGAAGCAGATTCCTTTCTATAGCCTCCTCAAAAGAACATAATGCTTGATTTTACCAGTGAAATCCATGTCAGATATCTGGCCTATAGATAATATAAGATAGTAAATTTATATTGTCAAAACCACTAAACAATATTACATTGTGACAGTGATAGAAAACTAATATACTACTTCTCTAGGCACAAATGATTTGAAAATTTATGCAAGGGAATGATTAAAGGCTACTTTTTTTTTTTTTTTGAGAGGGAGAAGTGGGGAGGAAGGGCAGAGGGAGAGCGAGAGAGAATCTTAAGCAGGCTCCACACCCAGTGTGGATCCCGACATGGGGCTCAGTCCCACAACTCTGAGATCATGACCTGAGCTGAAATCAAGAGTTGGACTGAGCCACCCAGGAGCCCCTAAGGGCAACATTTTATCATCCTACTGGAAAGGACTTTAGATCAGAATTCAGAACAAGATACATTTAGTGTCAATTTCGGTCTCTGAATAGGACATTAGAAGTAAAGAATTATAAGGGTAAGTTTAAATCAGGACTTATTAAAATAGAAAGTGATTGTATATTTTGGCTGGGAATTACTCATGACTGAAAGGAAAAAAGAAAGGGGAGGAGGAAAGAAAGAAAGGAAAGGAAAAGGAAGGAAAAAACCTTTATATTGTACTGTAAAAAAAGAGAATAGATTTAAATATTTTAAGTTTTTTTTTAAATTATTGAGAAGGAAGCAGTCTGAAAACAAAAAATAACCAAATAAGAAATATCTTTTATCATTCCTTTCAGTTCTTGATCTTTGTGTTAAGTTAATCCAATGGGGAAGATTTTCTTCCTTCTATGCCTTATCTAAGCAATCATTTCAGCTTTTTTAAAAATAAATAATACAAATAGGCTTCATGGAGATCTTGCATTCATTCATGAAAATAATAGAACTGAATTATTTATAAAACCAGTTATTTCTACAAAGACAGTGACTGAAAAGTAATGGTGAAGGAGTGCTTTGCTGGTAATTTAATTTAAAAAATTTGTGAAGAAATCTGTGCCAGGTCTTAAAATTTAACAGTAAATCTGCAGTAGATTAATAGATAGAAAATCTTAGAAAGAGGCCTGTCTGGTTGTAACTTTGATCAAACTGGGAAGTTGCAGGCAAATGTAGTAATACGATATTATCTGCATAAGACCCTAAATATTTTGTAATTTTCAATGGGAATTTGGTTTTGTAGCTTAGAAATTCCAGGCAAAGGCTCATATTCTTTTCCAGTAATAGTGGATGACAACAGACAAAAGCAAAGAAATGCTTCTTTTGGTTTGGTTCTGGCCCACATTAACCAGGTTACCACTAATGTGTAGAAAAAAGTCAAAGTAGCTAATTTATAATGACTTCTTCGTACTATTTATCTTCCTTCTTTTCTTTACTGAAACAAAAAAATTCAAAGACTTAATAATTGTTCTCAAAATATACATCTTCTGTATAAGACCATTCACAATTTAAATAGTTCCAGATGAAGGGCTGAAGGTAGTAGAGCATTTTCATGTTCAGTGAATACATTTTCTTGCCCATACTGATTCAAACCAATGTAAAGGTATGTAATGATATCCATATTACTCAGAATATCTTCCAGGAGAAAAGCTGAGTCCCACAGGCTAAGAGCTAAAAGATCTGGCATAAGTTCACTAAACTCTTAAGCTTTACTAATTTTCCAGAATTCCAAAAAGATACAATTTCTTCTCAGTCAAAACATTCCTTAGGCTGTCTATTCTTTGTTAGAGAGTTTAAGGATACAGAGCTAGGATTACATTTTTGTGATAAGAATTTTTTTTTTCACTCGTCCATATAAATTGAAAACTTTGATTGTGTGCTAGGTTTTTTTAACTCAACGTAAAGCAAGCATAGGGGGGCAAAGAAGTTAACAGTACAAAAACATATTCAGTGGAAAGTAAATGTCCACCATGCTAGACCCCTAAACCCCCTTCCAGTGACAACCATTATTACCAACTTCTTAATCAGCCTCTTAGAAGTAGTGTATTTATACATGAACCACATATCCATTTTTTAGACATTATTTTACAATGAGTAGTATTCTGCATCTTGATTTTTCTCATTTAACAGTGCACTTTAGAGATAGTTTAATATCAGCACGTATAGATTTTTACCTCATTATTGTCAACAGAGGCAAATTATTCCATTAAATAGACATATCAAAATCTACTTAATTGACCTCCTGTTGATGGACATTTATATATAATATGAGATTCATGTGTGGTTTCTGGGATTAGGGGAAGATTTTCTTGAGGAAGTAAAATTTGAAATGATATCAGAAAAAAGGAGAAGTAAGTGGGGTAAAGAGCACCAACGCAGGGAATGGGAATGTAGGGACATGGTGGAGTAGGGATAGAGAAAAGCAATAGATAGGGCATATATTTCAGGAAAAGGCCAGAACATTTACAAATTCCTTAGCATGGAAGGGAATATGATGGCTCAAGGACCCAAAAAAAGCCATACAGCTACAGAGCAGAGAGCTAGGAAAGAAGGCACAAAATGAGGCTGAATCATAGCCTTTCTAATGGGGCATATTAAGGATTTAACTTTTTTTCCTGAGATAAGTAGGTAATAAATAACTTGAAAATGCCTCCAACTCTAGGCTTTAGGTTCATCACTGGGTCCACTTTGAGCCCCCAAACTTTCTATAAATTAAGCAGTAGACTAGAGAGGGAGAGCAAGAGAGACATTATCCCAGGAGCCTGGACCCTAGACTGAATCTGGGGAGATGGAAAGCTAGTCTGGGGGTTTGAAAGAAAATATTTTAGTTTTGAAAGGTTTCACTTTCAAATGGTGAATGTATCAGGAGTTAGTGCAGGAAAGACAAATAATTCTATGTTTTTGTAGAAGGAAGGGATTTTATATAAGAAATTAGGTGTACAAAATGATTGGAAGGGTTTAGAGGAGTAGAAGTCAGGAGTTCTCCTACTGATTTCAACTTCCGTAGTTGGAACCAGACATGAGGATGATACTGCTGCTATGACCACACTAAGATCTCACACCCATGTAGCTGGTGATCAGGCACTGGACCAAGGAGACCAGCCACCTCAAGCACTGACATCTGTTGGAGCTTGGGAAAATTGGCCCCCACCTCCTTTTTACCTCCCAAGTTTTGAATGAATTTATCTTGTTGACAGAAATCAAACTGCATACATATCCCAACTTGCAATAGAGCTTGGGCTAAGTTGTTTTCAGGCTTGCTGCAGTATATAAAAGGCAGTGGGAATGGATGCTGAGAGCCAACAGATAATATCAAGTACACTAACCAAACCTTCCTTTCCTGAAAAAAAAAAACATTGACAAGCCAGAAATGAGAGGTAAAGACTAAGATGTAGCAAACTCTCAGTGATTGCCAACAAAAATTGATGGCTGCGATCTGAGGGGAAAAAAAATTCAAATGCCTGATACTGTGTTGGCCATTAAATATATACTTCTTAGATGGGTGCCCCCAATAGACATTACCTTGTTTTCTTAATGTATTTGTGAAGAACTTGAAAAAAATTACACAGAGTAAATATGGAGGTCAAAGTGTTTCACTCCCAGTTCACTAAAAGGTGAACTTTTTTTTGAGATTTTTAACTTTTTTTTGTTAGCTGATTTTTATTATATCAATAAAACAAGAAAGACAACAGAAAAAAATGGACAAAGGATACATAATTCATAGAAAGGGAAATACAAATGGCTAATAAGTATATGAAGATATTCCAGACTTATTAGTAATCAGAAATATTCTAATTAGAGCAACCTTATCCCCACTAATTTGGCAAAAAAAACAAAACAACCTAGAAAAATGGATAAAACCAAATACCGGTATATTCTGTTGATGAGAATATGTGGAGAAAAGGAATTTTATTTTTTTTCCTATTTATTTATTTATTTTTGTTATAGTGTTCCATGATTCATTGTTTGCGTATAACACCCAGTGTTCCATTCAATACATGCCCTCTTTAATACCCATCACCAGGCTAGCCCATCCCCCACACCCCCTCCCCTCTAGAACCCTCAGGTTGTTTCTCAGAGTCCATAGTCTCTCATGGTTCATCTCCCCCTCCGATTTCCCCCCCTTCATTTTTCCCTTCCTACTGTCTTTTTTTTTTAATTGAAATACTGCATGTATACAGAAAGTTCATAAAACACAGAGGTACAAAATAACAAATAATTATAAAGTTTGACACCTGAGTCAAAAACTAGATCATGGCGGGACCCCCAGAAGCTCCCTTGTGTCTTTTTTTAAAATTAACATATAATGTATTATTTGTTTCAGGGGTACAGATCTGTGATTCATCAGTCTTACACAATTCACAGTGCTCAAAAAGGTGAACTATTAAGTGTAGGATTTTTAACACGTGAAAGTGTTTTGGGTGTGACAGTTCTTTTAGTTATGACCAGAGTTTTCATTACTATCCTAAAAGGGGTATATCTAATTGGCTTACTTGATTTTAAGAAATAGTGTAAATTGCCTGCAACTGGTTATATCATAGTGGACAAAATGTAATTAGCATTAGAAAAATGTGTGTTTTGGGGCACCTGGGTGGCTCAGTCAGTTAAACGTCTGCCTTCGGCTCAGTTCATGATCCCAGGGTCCTGGAATTGAGCCCTGTGTCAGGCTCCCTGCTCAAAAGGGAGTCTGCTTCTCCCTCTCTCAGCTCATGCTCTCTCTCTGTCTCTCTCAGATAAATAAATAAAATCTTAAAAAAAAAAGAAAAATGTGTGTTTTAGTTCTTGGCCACTTCCCTGGAAAAGTTACAATTTCTTGGTATCTCAGTTTCTTCATATATAAAATTGCGAGCTCTAGATTTAAAATTTCCCAGTGCCTTGTGCTCTAAAATTCTAGTTGTATGCAGGCATAGCCACTGACACTCAAAAAGATGACGTGTCAAATGACTTAGACACTCTTCCATTTGGTTTGAAGTCTAGAGATTGCTTAGAGACTTTGATCTATTCTTTTCTTATTGCTTTAAAGAAAACAAACATTTATGGGGCTGCTTTTCTCTCCACATCTCACTATACATATTTCTTTCCATTTCTGAGGTAAAAAACATTTAACACTATATATCTATTTTTCCAGAAGAAAGTTTGCAGTCATGGAAACATCCCTTTAAATCATACTGTGTGACCTTCCACAAAGAGCAGAATGTTCAATTTCACGTCCATAGAACAGTCTGTATAAAATTGGTCACTGGTAGTTGGCAAATGCCATGGGAGCAGTTGAGGGCCAGGTCCTCATTTAAGACAATGTAACCATCTTGACCTACAGAGTACTCCATCCGCATCCATCCATTCAACTCTCTCAGAAGTCTCTTGTGCTGCTACCAAACAAGAAAACTCCTCTCTGACACATGAGGCTTCTTATTTGAAAAACCAGTTTCATAAACAATAAAATTTCACATTTTTTAGTCCTTACCAATTGCAATTGCTTGAGATTGATGCAAGGTTTTCAGGCGCTGCTTTTTGAAATATGAAGAACAAAAGCCTCCCAGGCTTTGCCGGAGGTGCCAGCTGTGGCACTGCTATGAGAACTTGTATAAAGCTGTGTTGTTCCATAAAAGAAAGTAAAAATTTGAATATGTATTGGGCAGTTTTCCCTTCCAGCTGCAGAGTTATCTTATTTTTTTTTCCTAATGCAAAGATACTTTACTTACACTGATGCTTCTTCTATCCTTATTTGGCCATTGGAATAATTTACTGAACTCCATCTTTCTAGAAAGATCTTAGTCCCACCAGGATTAACATGCTGAGTCAGAAGCTGCTCCATAAATTCACCAAGCAAAAGCATCAAGACACATGACTACATCAAGCTTACCCTGTAAGAGGAAGATATGGTCTCAGAATGCCTACCAGCATTTTTTATTCCCTTCAGAGAAACTAATCGGATATCTTATTTTTCTGCTTGATATAGCATTATTGAAGGGAGGAAGCACAATAGGATTCAGGACTTAAAAGGATTGAAAAGAGACTGCTACAGTTAAAGGAGTAAAAGTAATAGGAGGGAACAGAATCACAGAGGCCATAGGAACCAAGAGAGCTTCCTGTAGCAAGATATGAAAGGGTGCATGTTTTCCCTCCATGTCACTCCTTCTACCTCCTCCAAACCCAATCCATATTTGGTTGAATACTTCTACATTATCCTGATTAAACCCCCTTCTCATATGTTTCAAGTTGTATGGCATTACTAATCCTACCTTTAAAAAAGTTTCAAAAGTAACTTACTGGGAGAGTGAAGGAGAACCTGAAGGAGTCCTGCAGAGTGATGACTACTGAAAATATTCCCTAAAGATTGTTAATTTATTGAGCCCATGCTCCATAACATGCACTATACTAGAAGATGGCATACAAAGATAAAGTGGAAGCTCTCTCTGTAGAGGGCAAGTGGACAGACCACTTACAGTAGAATGAAACAAGTGCTAAATTGGAGGGATATAACAAGTGTTTGAGAAGTGAGGAATAGTTGGCTTAAAGAATAAACAGTGACATTTGTGTTGAATATTTGAAGGAGTAGTGGTAGTTTATCAAGAGGTCAAAAGCATAACAAAGGAAAGATGAAAAGGGGCCTAGGGTAGAGAATTTTGCTCAGGGGAATATTATATACAAAACTATGGAGAAGCATATCCTCAGAAAACTATTACTGATTTAACATGGTGGATACCATTTGGAGAGATGAATGGTAATTGTAGGATAATTTATAGAATGAAATGGAATTTTCCCCCTTTGCTTCAATAACTGTACTGATTCTTTTCTAAGTAATGGCTTATCCTTTCTTCTTCTACTTGTTCTCCTTCCAAATCAGTGATACAATCATTAGGTCCCTAGAACTCTTCATGTCTAACTTTGATTTTTGAGTAGATCTATAAAACCTTGGTTTTTGAAGGTGGAGGTAGAGATGATAGGTGCTTTTTAGGGAAATACAACATATGTAATTGTGACAGGCCATGTGGAGAGAGGCCCAGGGGCTGGAATGGGGTGGGTATTGAGAAAGAGTAGCCCAAACACCACCAGAAGTAACTCTTCATGGAGAGTATGGAGGTGACCTGGAGCTGCCTAAAGTGAGGATAAAAACTAATAGGAAAAGAACTGAGATCTTCTTTTCCTAATGGGTGGTGATATTCTACAGCTAGAGCTGTAGAGAAACAATAGGGAAAGTATGTGAGGATTGTGTATCTACAGATTCATGGAATAAAGCAGAAGTTAATGTCTTAATGGAATCAGGGACAGGAGGAAATAGGAGAGGATTAGGGCCAGAGTAATGGATAAGGCTTAAGGAGAGGTTGAAGCTCAGGAAGAGGTAAAGGTTGGAGTAAGGTCCAAAGTTGGTCAAGGCTTCAGAGATGGGGTGAAGAATTAGAATAGAAATCAGGGATGTCTATTGATCTCCTATCTTGGTAATTATATGGTTATTGTAAAGAGTTACTATCAAAATTGCTGCCTCCAAACATTGCAGTGGAATGTTTTTTGAGCTAAGAAGTATCGGTGGTGAGGCAGGGGAGGTTGTTGGGATCAGAGAGGACTTTCTGTCTAGGATCAAAATTCAGTATATGTTTCTGTGGGAAAGGGATATATACCCCAGAAAAGATGTTTTCAGAAATCTGGTAAAGGAAAGTATTTAGCATTTGTACTGGATCCCTGGGAAACTAAAGGAAGTAAATTTCTAATTTTTAGTCAGGAAAGCATAAGTATTTTCAGGTTAGGTGATTAGTTTTACACTTGGGATCGTCAGAAATGCTCAACATCTGAATGCAATCTACGTAGTGAGCATTGATAAATGTGCTTTATGAATTTCTGTTAATTGTAATTTTTTATATAAATTTATGTTAAGAGTGCTTACCTAGGGGCACCTGCATGGCTCAGTCGGTTAAGCGTCTGCCTTCAGCTCAGGTCATGATCCCAGGGTTCTGAGATTGAGCCCCATGTCCCTGCTCAGTGGGGAGCCTGCTTCTCCCTCTCCCTCTGCCTGCTGCTCCCCCCTGCTTGTGCTCTCTCTGTTAAACCTCTCTCTCTCTGTAAAATAAATAAGTAAAATAAAAAAAAGCACGCTTACCTAGTGTTTCAGATATTCTCAAGAGTTCTGGCAAATGATAAGGAGGAATACTATTTTCATTTTTTTGTGAAAATACTTTCATAGAAAATTCATAAAGAATTTTATTGTTTTAAATGCTATATAATTTTAGTTCCATTGTGAACAAGTATACTGTGTTGATATGGTTGTGAGCAGACAAGCATTTTGCATAAATAAGTAGGAACTTATGCATTAAGAGTTACAGAAAATTTATATTTTAGTTTTAAGAGCTTTAGTAGAGTTCAAAGGTAATGGGTCAGTAATGGGAAATCTGTAGAGGAGTTAGCACAATAGGTTATAGGAGGGTAACATGGCAACCAATGTTCTGGGCAGAGCTGCTCATAACTCAGCAGGGCAAGGAAGTATCTGAAGGGAAGGAAACCTGGTCAGAAATCTGAAAGCAGTTGGCATGGTGGTTAACATATTTAAGACTCAAAGATAATAAAATTGAAACCATAAACCAATAGTCATTGTAGAGAGGAATAGGACATGAAGGATGAGCTCTGATGCATTCCTGCAAATTTGCTATTATGAGCCTAGCTTGATTTTAATGCCTCTGAGAGCAACTGAAATGTATCATAGAGCTTTATACCCAAAACTGTTCATTCATTTATGCAGCCTTCTTGAAGGCTTCTTGTTCATTCAACAAAGAAAACTAACCTTAAGCATGTTCTCCATTGATATTCCTTCAGGTATTTCCATGGGCAACATGGAGGCAAGGCAAATGATCTCTTGATCAAAGGCTATAGATGACCAATCAAATGGGCCAGGTGGCCTGAAGCATGGGCACCTTGATTCTTACTGCAATCTGTCAATGACAGATGTGCATGGATGAACTGAAAATTTCCATTTAAAATTTCATGGAGAACATAATGTGCAGCAATGCACATTTTATCTATTTTTGAAATGTTATTGCATCACATATTCATAAGAAGGACAAATATTTTAAATGTAGGAAACAGTAAAAGCATGACAGGCTCTTGAAAACATTTACCAGTCTCATATAGCAATAACTCTTAAATGTTAGCACTGAAAATGCCTGGTCAGAAAGTACTTCATCACCTGGAGGAGGATTTTAAGCTGGGCACCTCCACTGACACTTTGCTTTGATTAGGGCTCCTGCCAATAGATTTGATCAATGTTCTGCTTGCCTAGTGGAACCTCCTAAATTCTCATTTGCAGCTGTCACTTTTCAGGGACTTGCAAACTCTCAGATCATTAAAGTGGCATGCCATGTGACTTAGATTTGACAGACAATCACTTACTAAAAATATCTGTCCCAAACAGTGCTGATGTTCTAAAGGGATATTTTCAGCTTCTTGTTCTATCTCCCTCTCTCTGATGACACTGTACCCAGTGAGTTGAAAGCAGCAGAAGAAATAGCATTATTAAAGGCAGCAGGTTATTGCAGTGCACAGCCTGTCAATGGGGATTTGGGTCAGAAGCAGGAATCCATGCAGTCCTGTGAAGGTCTAATCTCTGTTGATCCTTGTAGCCCATGGACCTGTCACTGCATACTCCCGTGCTTCTCGAATAGTCATAAGTCTTCTCTCCAAATGGCCTTTAATTAGAACTGCTGTCACTGTTGCTTGGTTGGGTAGGTTTGATCCGACTTTGTTCGAGGCCATTATAATCTCTCCTGGTTCATGCTCAACTGGTGTGTCAGAGATTAAGGCCTTGCATGATTTCTCAAATCGACAAGTAGTGATGGCTATGGGCTGGGAAGGCTAGATACATTGTGAGAAATGGATCTCAAAAAACACCATTGCAAGGTTAATCTATGGTCTCCTCAGCTCCTCTATTGTATATGTTGAGTTTTTAAGCAGGGCAGTATACAGCAAAGTAGAAACTCACCTTTTAAACTGCATTCTTTTGTGAATTTTACTTACACTCTGGGCTTTGGAATTTTAACTGCAATTGATACTGGGATTTATCCCTTCCAGTGTGTATCTTTATTCCTGAAGTGGTTGCTTTATAAACATTCTTGGCATTTCTGTTGAAAAATACCTATTTCCAAACTGAGTACCACCTCCATAAAGACTCCCCCATGAATAGAATTGTTATTTCTGCCTATGTCATATTTTCAAAGGTTCTTTCTTTTACTCCAAATCTAGAAGTCCAGGGTTGTACTGTTTAAATATTTCACCCTTGTTATGTGCACAATGTTGTTTACCCAAATATTTTATTGCAAGTAAATGCAATGAAAATGTAATTTTTTTTTCTTTCTGCCTGTGACTTCTCCAGTACTTTAGAATTAGGTTGAATGATGAGATCTATCAGTAAGCCAGAGCCCACAGGCTACTCAGATTTCTGAGCTAATTGAGGCAGGGACTGAGAAGGTATAATTGGTATCAATTTTACAATATGATTGGTTTTGGATTGAAGGTTTCCTTTTAATTGACCCACTCTAATGGGTAACAGGTAAGGAAGGCCTATGAATAATTTTTTGAGTTAAAGAATCCTATTTGCACTCCCTCTTTTCTGGCTGGTGTCACAGGAGTGTAATTTTATATCGGATTCCTTGCCCGGCACTCCACGTAAACTGGAACACTTCCTGAAATCTGTGTTTTCACATGGGAACTCTGACCTTTTTGTGACTCCTGTGGCAGAGGGAGAAGCAGACTTCCCACTGAGCAGGGAGCCCGATGCAAGACTGGATCCCAGGACTCTGGCATCATGACCTGAGTCGGACCGTTAACCAACTGAGCCACCCAGCAGTCCCTTGTTAAGATATGTTAATACTTTAAGGCTTATAATAGAAAATCAGGAGTTTCTTTCTTCAGTTTTTATTTCCCCTGATCCTCACTCCACAGGGACAATTAAGTACATTTAGCTGTTCTTCTGGTATATAATAATATCATATTTTAAAAATAATGTGTATGTTATCATTTATTTTTCAGTTTTTGAAATCATCTTTTTATTTTGAACTCATATAAGATAAGGCTTATAATTCTCACTGTCCTCCTGTCACCATATACCCGTGCAAGTTTCCTTCTACCCATCCTCTGAATATATCTATATTACCATTTAGATTGGATACGAATTTAGTATTTATATTATTCTAACTGTTGACTCTGTTCATAGTTCTGCAATGGGGTATACTATGATTATGTTTTCCTTCTTTGACTTTTAATTTTTCTTGAGGTTAATTATCCTATTTTTCATTTGCTTGGTTTTCTGTATATATATATATCTCTCTCTACCTCATCTGCAAACTCTCTAACACAGCAGTGAAACTCCCCTCAGTATTATCTACATGGTTGACTAATCTATTGTTCTCTCTCTTTGTTATCTTTTCATAGTGATATCTCCCCAGGATCCTTCTCTTCTCTTCTTTCAGTTCAGATCATTTGCAATCTGAGTTTGCTACATAGCTGTGTCACCCTGAGATTTCCTTTCACCTTCCTTCTAGGATTCCCCTAACTTATCTCCTGATCCAGGATCCTATATTTTTATCTTTAATCCATCCATTTTGGTAAAACATGTCTGTAGCAGAGGGATTCATGATCTGCTTGTCCTGGTATTTATGCCTCTGTGTGAGAGGTACCTAGTGACTTGCTTCTAGGCAACAGAATATGGCAAGGGTGAGAGGTTAGCAGTTCTATGATTACATTACATAAGATTGTAATGCTGGTCTTGCTAGAAGGTTCTCTGCCTTACTGGAATTGAAAACAAGCAAACAAACAACACACACACACAAAACAAGTGGCCATAGTGTATGGAGAGGGCCTCATGAAAAGGGACTGAAGACAATTTTGGCTGGCAGTCAGCAAGAAACTAAAGTCCTTAGTCTTACATCTGCAAGACATCTGAATGCTGCCTACAAACAAGTGAGCTTGGAAGGAAATCCTTCCCTAATCAGACTTTCAGAAGAGAGTGCTGCTCATCATCTTGATTGTAGCCTTGCGGAGGACATAGCCAAGTCATACCCCAAGATTTCTGTTCCACAGAACATATGAGATAATAAATATATGTAGTTTTAAGCCACAAGATGTGTGATAATATTATTGCACAACAATTTAAAATGAATATTGTACTAAGTTTGGTAATATCATTATGCAGCAAAGGGAACCAATGCATTATCTTTCAAAAGGGTGTACCTTTTGCCTATGTGAACATGCTTTTCTCCTATCCTCAACCTTGACTGATAAGTTTGTTCTGTATAAAATTGCAGGTTGGAAATAATTTTTTATTCAGAATTTTGAAATCTACATCCTCTTATAATCCATAATGCTGCTATTCGGAAATCTTATGGTTATAATTTTTTAACCCATGTATCTGACTCCTGTTTTTTTATTTTTTCCTTTCCACAAGTATATAATAGGATCTTTGTGTTATGCCAAATGTTTTAAAAGATAGTTTTGATGTGCATTGATGCAGGTTTTTTGGGTGGTCCCTGCCAATTTGAAAATAGGTGTCCATCAATTCTGGGAAATATTTTGAGATTTTTAAAATTAATTTCATCTGTTTTTTACCCTGTTTTCTTTTTTTGGATCTCCTATTAACCAAATTCCTGAATTGATCTTATACATTTCTTATTTTTTCTCCAGTTTCCAAGACCTTTAATTTTTTTTTAAATTTTCTTGGGACATTTTCTCAACTTTACCTGTCAACCCATCTTTTCATATTTTAAAAAATTTATTTATTTATTATTTTTTAATATCACTCAACCTACATTTCTAGTCTTACCTCTCAAAACTTCCCAGAATAAACTTCTTTTTTTTAGCCAATACATGGAATCTCCCATTACCTTAGTTTTACTGTCCTCTCTTGCTTTTTATTTACTCATCTAGTCTGCTCACCTCTATATCTCACTTACTTAACCTTTAAGTCTAAACTCAAACTTCAACCATTATGTAAAGGATCACTTTAGCTGTATATGATGTTTCTTTGAATTCTCATAACATTAATTTTCCATAATACTCATTTTCCTTTTTCCTGGTTTGTTTTATATTGTGCTTAGTTACATGTAAGTTCTGCCTAGCTAGATTGTGAGTTTACTGGAGGATCAAGTCTCTAAGTCTTACTACTTATTCATTGTGTTGATCCCTTTACTATATCATTGCATCTCCTCAGTAGTCTTTGGAATGAAAGAATGAATCAACCAATCAATTAATGAAGCCAGTTTACTATTTCACTCTTTGACAAATTTTATTGCTAAACTTTAAAGTATAATCTCCTTACAGACCCAAGTGAACTTTCTATGGGAGTATGCTCAGAAGTGAATTTTTCATTTTGATGGGATGGTAATGTACTGTCTGGATATGGGGTGTGATTTTGCTCTTTTGTGAAACTTTTATCAGCAGCACAGTGTTGTTGTTGTTTTTCTGTCAGAATATAAAAATCAACATATTCTGTCAACTGGGTTTGTAATTTCTTTAGAAGCTCTTTGTTTCCCTTAAAATGACATGTGAAAAAATGAAAACCATAGAATTTAAAAGAGCATAAATCAGTGCCATGCAGAATTTTACCTTTTGTTTTCTCCTTAATCAGTTAGAGTTGCATGTATAATGTACTTTGAAAATATCAACCCACATATCACATTTTGTACTCTTATCTCTAATATACTGAAGCATAAAGAAGTCACCACTGAGAGGAAGAGTCATAAATTTGTGGAGAGATATCACTTTAGAGTTTGGCAATAGAACTCATAAAAGAACATGAGGGGAAGACCTTATGTCTTTTCACTCATGTATTTCAGTGCCTAATACAGTATCTGTATTACACTAATGCTCAACAAATAATTATTAAGTTAGTGAATGAATGAATGAATGAATGGATCCTTAAATGAAGTTTACATTTTGTGAGCTAAAATTTTTTCTTGACTAAGAAAAAAAATTGACTAATTTTTGCTCTGTGTTACATCCACAGTTGCCTATGAGATGATAGATGCATTGTTGATATAAATAGCTTTTAGCAGCTTAATATGCTATAAGCCACAAGAGATATAGCACTGAAGCCAAATTGCATACATGCACAAATTTTACTGAAAGATGTGTCTAACTCAAGGACATAATTTCCTTCTATTTTTCAGATATACAAAGGGGTAGATGAAGCACCAAAATAGCCCTTTATGTTAAAAAATAATCATTCTTTTAGACCTAACTAAAGTCCTACCTTTCTCAAAAAGATTTTCTTGGCAAAGCTGAATTACATTTACAAAAGCCAAATAGATTTCCTTTCCTCCTTCCATCCCTCTGTCCTTTCCTTGCTTTCATCCTTCCTTCACATATATTTATTGTGTACTTATCCACAGGATGCCAGGCATTATGGCAAGTGCTAGATATTAAATCATAAACTTGAGATAGACATGATTTCTGCCCTTAAGGAACTCACCTTCTATTGGAGGGCTGACAAGTGTTTGCATGTGGGTCAGACTGATAGACAAGCATTTAGGTAGACTATTACACTCACTGGGCTTGTTGCTGTGCTCCAGGGAGACCAGCTTCCTGACTGTCAGAGAGTGTTTGTGGATACTGAGAAAGACGCTCATTTTTTAATTTACATAGGACCCCAAAGGCCTAAGAGACAGAACATGAATCTGGCCATAACTGGGGCTTAAGCATATATATATAGAGAGAGAGATAATGGTGAGGGAAACTCACATTAGAAAAAATACCCATTAAACAGGGCCTTCCCTGTCCTCCCCCATGCCCTCTCCTTGCTAGAGCCCCAGAAAAGCAAGTCCTGGAGTGAGGCTGATGGTCTTCTGCGACTCTCTTCTTCAGTGTCTAGGTGTTCTTTGAAGGAGAGAACAGTGGTATAAGACCAGCACCATATCACTAGTTGCCTGAAGGAGCTGGTCTCCAGAAGCAGAGGACATTTGCTGCTTGCTAGCAAGGGAGAAGCACACCAGAAGCCAGCAGTCCAGACCAGGCCCACGGAGGACCAGCATTAGCCACTTGTTAGGAATGAGCCAAGAAGGACCTTGGAAGCAGCAGCCATCAGAGCAGAAGGGCCAAAAAACCACTAATAGCAACCCTGATTGTTTGTGGAGAATCACATCTTTCCCCCACGCTCAGAGATTCCTGATGGGGATAATTAGGGAAAGAGATTCTGGAAAAGGTGAGAGTCCCTCTAGTTAAAAGATTGAGGTCTCAGACCATTGCCTTGTGCTTATTCTGTATCACTCCCCAAGGAACCTAACAGGGTACTGGGCTTTGTGTGTCCCCTGGGCAAGACATCCAATAGGTAACTTGCCCTCTATCACCCTATGCTATGAATGTGTTCTTCTCCCCAAAGAAGGTTCCATTTCTTTAATACAACAGATCTTGGTCAAGTGTATGGATTCACCTGCTCCAATTAAGATAATTCAAGTAAGACTGAAATCATTCAACAATCATTGATTGAATATTTATTTTGTTCCAAGTACTATCATAGATAATGTGTAAGACATGGTTTTTACTTTAATAACTTTATAAACTAGTCTAGGAGATGCAGCATTTGTAAAGAGAACTATAAAATTAGGCAGAATGAATTAAGTATCCAGTTTGTGGTATGATAGGAGAATTTAGAACAGGGAGAAATCACTTTGGATTTGGGATAACAAGGCTACATGAAAGTGGTATTTGAAATGATTCTTGAGATAGGTAAAGGAAAGGACTTTTGGAAAGATGGCAGATTAGGAAAATTTTAAGCTTACCTCATCCCACAGATACCCCTAGATAACAGTCACATCAGTATAACTAACCCAGAAAATGACCTAAAGACTAGCAGAACAGACTTTCCACAGTTAGTCATAAAGAAGAGGCCACATTGAAAACAGTGGGAGAGCCACAGATGTAGTTGGGGATCAAATGCCTGGTGAAGACCAACCACAAACAGGAGGAACATCACAAGCATGGAGAAGGGAAAGGAGCAGACCTCACACCAAGCACCCCAGACATAGGGTACCTACACTGAGAAAGAAGACAAGTCTCTATAACATTTGGCTTTGAAAACCAGCGGGGCTTAACTTTGCAAGTTTTTACAATAAGTGGGGCTTAACTTTAGGCACTTTAAAAGCCAGTGGGCTCCCAAATGCCTATCACCCAGCCACCTCATCGCTACCATCCCCCTCCCCTCCAGTAACCCTCAGTTTGTTTCCTGAGATTAAGAGTGTCTTATGGTTTGTCTCCCTCTCTGGTTTCATCTTCTTTCATTTGGGGAGGGTAAGTACTATGGTGAGCGCTGTGAATTGTGTAAGACTGATGAATTACAGACCTGTCCCCCTGAAACAGATAATACATTATATGTTAATAAAAAAAGTTAAAAAAATAAATAAATTAGAAAAATAAATAAATAAAAACCAGTGGTCTTTGCTGTGGAAGAGCTGGAGGGTAATAGGAAACAGTCCCAACTTTAAAGAGCCAAAATAATAAAACAACCCCACTGAGATATAGCATAGAAGCAGCAGTTTGAAAAGCACCTGGGATCTCCCCCCTTCATTTTTCTCTTCCTGTTATCTTCTTTTTTTTTTTTTAACATATAATGTATTCTTTGTTTCAGAGGTGCCATGAGAGACTATGGACTCGAGAAACAAACTGAGGGTTCTTGAGGGGAGGGGGGTGGGGGGATGGGTTAGCCTAGTGATGGGTATTAAGGAGGGCACGTTTGAATGGAGCACTGGGTGTTATACACAATGAATCATGGAACACTACATCAAAAACTAATGAGGTAATGTATGATGATTAACATAACATAATAAAATACAAAAAAATTCTTCTAAATATAAAAAATTAAAATTAAAATTAAATTAAATTAAAAAAAAGAAAAGCACCTGGGATATATGTGAAGAGGATTTATTTACTATCTTAGAACATGCGCTGGAGGGGCAGGGATATTTAGAAGACTTTTCCAAGAACAAAAGAGCAAGCAGGTGCCATTTCTCTCCCACTATTCCCCAGCCTAGATAGCCAGACACTTTCTAGGACTAGCACCAACACACTCCACCTACCTTGCTAATACCACATGCCCTGCCATGTGCTCTGCCTGTTTATTCTCCTGCCATCTGCCCCATCCAACCCACCTCACTCCACAGGAGTCCCTCCAAAGCAGTTCCTGCTGGCCACATCTTGCAAGCAGCCTCTGCTAGGACTGGCACCCTTCTGAAGTGACTCCTGCCCTGCAGAGAGGGGAAGGTAAACAACCACACATACCAGTTTGACTGCAGATGGACTGGGGGCAGATACCTAATTTATTTGCTGGCCCTACACACCAACAAAAATATTTTAAGGGGCAGCACAGGTGGGGGAGCCCTGTAGTGCAGGGTCACTGCAGCCCCAGCAGATGGATTGGGGGCAGGCATCTGGTCTGACTCAAGTCCCTGCGAACCAACAAAGCTTCTCTGGGCACAAGGCAGGGAGAGCGCTCTGCAGGTTGGTGCTACTGTGGCCCCAACAGCCAGACTGGCAGTAGGCATTTGATTTGACTGCTGACACCACTCAACTACAAGCCCATAGCAGCCCCAGAGTGGTCCCTAAACAGCATGGGGAGAAAACCCTGCCCACAACAGGCAAAATAGGCAATTGCAGCCATCTGAATTGGAGGCAAACATGGCTCAGCCACAACAGTAGGTTGCATGCAACCCACAGAGGGAACATCCCTGAAGTGCCTGATTCTGGTGAACAGGAGACATTGTGCTACATGGTACTACAGAACTTTTTCTTCATCAGGTCTCTACTTTCAAGAACAAAAGATGTAGCTGACTTTCCTAATACATAAAAACAAACACAGAGAGTTAGAGAAAATGAGGAGATAGAGGAGTATGTCCCAAATGAAAGGACAGGACAAAACCAAAACAAAAGAGCTAAATGGAATGGAGATAAGTAATATGCCTGATAGAGAACTCAAAATAATGGACATAAAGATACTTACTGGACTTGAAAAAAGAGTGGAGGATCTCAGTGAGACTTTCAACAAAAAATTAGAAAATATAAAAAAGAACCAATCAGAGATGAAGAAGTTAGTAACTGAAAAAAAAAATACACTAAGGGGAATCAATAGATTAGAGAAGGAAGAAGAATGGATCAGTGATCTGGAAGGCAAAGTAATGGAGCTGAACAGCAAAAAGAAAAGAAAGAATAATAAAAAATGAGAATGTGTTAAGGGAACTCAGTGACATCATTAAGCATAATAACATTCGCATTACAGGGATCCCAGGAGAAGAGAGAGGAGAGGGAGAAGAAAATTTATTTGAAGAAATAATAGCTGAAAACTTCCCAATCTGGGAAAGAAAACAGGCATCCAGGTCTAGGAGGTACAGAAAGCTCCCAACAAAATCAATCCAAGGAGACCCACAACAAGACACATAATAATTAAAATGGCAAAAGGTAGTGATAAAGAGAGAATTTTAAAAGCATCAGTAGAAAAGAAAACGATTATATTTCAGGGAAACCCCATAAGGCTATCAGCTGAATTTTCAGCAGAAACGTTGCAGGGTTGCATGATATATTCAAAGTACTGAAAGGAAAAAAACCTGTAATCAAGGATACTCCATCCAGCAAGTCTACCATTCAGAATAGAAAGAGAAATGAAGAGTTTCCCAGACAAACAAGAGTTAAAGGATTTCTCACCACTAAACCAGCCGTATAAGAAACATGAAAGGACATTTTCTGAGTGGAAATAAAAGGCCATAATCAGGAGTAAGAAAATTATGAATGGGAAAAAATATTTCAGGTAAACATAAACATAATTAAAGTAGATGAATTACTCATAAAACCATTATGGAAGCTAAGCACAAAAACAATAATATTAATTATATATATAAAAATCAGTCAAAGGATTCACAAAATAAAAGGATGCACAGTATGACATCATATACATAAAACATGGTGGTTGGGGAGTAAAAATGTAATGTTTTTAGAATGGGTTCAAACTTAAGTGACTATCAATACAGACTGCTATTTGCATAGGATGTTATATATGAACCTCATGGTAACCACAAATCAAAAACCTGTAATGGATATGCTTGGATTCCATTCTCTTTATTTTTTACATATCACTAAAGAAAGTCATCAAACCACAAGGGCAGAAAGCAGCAAGACAAGAAAGGAACAGAGAAGAACTACAGAAACAACTGTAAAAAAAGTAATACAATGACAATAAATACATACCTATCAGTAATTACTTTGAATAGTAATTGGATTAAAAGCTGCAATCAAAAGACAGGGGGTACCAAATGATTAAAAAACCAAGACCCACATACACGCTGCCTACAAGAGACTCATTCAGACCTAAAAACACATGCAGATTGAAAGCGAAGGGATGGAAAAACATGTACCATGCAAGCGGGACCGAAAATAAACGTGGGGTAGCAATAATTATTTTGGACAAAATAGATTTTAAGACAAACACTGCAATAAGAAACAAAGACAGACACTACATAATGAGAAAGGGAACAGTCTAATAAGATGATATAACAATTGCAAATATTTATGCACCCAACATGGGAGCACCTTAATACATAAAGCAAAAATTAATAGACATAAAGGAAGAAATTGACAGTAATACAATAATAGTAGGGGAGTTTAACACGCCACTTACACCAATGGATAGATCAGACAGAAAATCAACAAAGAAACAGTGGTTTTGAATGACATATTGGGCTAAATGGATCTAGCATATATTCAGAATATTCCACCTCAAAACAGCAGACTACACATTATTTTTGAGTGCACATGGAACATTCTTCAGACAGTTCACAAGTTAGACCACAAAATGAGTCTCAGCAAATTAAAAATGATTGAAATCATATCATGTATCTTTTGTGACCACAATGGTATGAAATTAGAAATCAATAACAAGAAAAAGTCTGGAAAGAACACAAATTCATGGAGGCTAAATAACATGCTACTAAACATTGATTGTGTCAACCAGTAAATCAAAGAGGAAATAAAAAAACACATGGAGACAAGTGAAAATGAAAACACAATGGTTCAAATAAAAATCTTTGTGATGCATCAAAAACTGTTCTAAGGGGGAAGATTATAGCCATATACAGGCCCACCTCAAGAAGCAAGAAAGAGATCAAATAAACAACCTAACCTTACACCTAAAGGGGAGAGGGGAGAAAAAAAGAACAAAGTACAAAGCTAGCAGAAGGAAGGAAATAATAAAGATTAGAGCAGGAATAAATGAAAAAAAAATTTAAAAGTCAGAACAGATCAATGAAGCCAGGAGCTGGATCTTGGAAAAGATCAATGAAATTGATAAAACTTTAGCCAGAATCATCAAAAAAAGAAGAGAGAGGACTCAAATAAAATCATAAGTATAGGAAGAGAAATAACAACTGACACCACAGAAATACAAAGGATTGTAGGAGAATATTATGAAAAAGTATATGCTAACAATTTGGACAACACAGAAGAAATGGATAGATTCCTAGAAACATATAACTTTCCAAAACTGAATCAGGAAGAAATAGAAAATTTGAACAGACTGGTTGCTAGCATTGAAACTAAACCAGTATTAAAAAAATCTCCCACCAAACAAAAGTTCAGGACCAGATGGCTTCACAAGTTAATTCTACTAAACCTTTAAAGAAGAGTTGACACCTATTTTCTCAAGCTATTCCAACAAATAGAAGAGGAATGAAAGCTTCCAAATTCATCCCACAAAGCCAGCATTACTTTGATACCAAAACCAGATAGACACTACAAAAAGAAAACTACACACCAATATCTTTGGTGATTATAGATGCAGAAATTCTCAATGAAATATTAGCAAACGAAACCCAACAATACATTGAGAAAAATCATTCACCATAGGGATACAAGACTGGCTCAATATTTGCAAATCAATAAATATAATGTATCACATTAACCAAGAGAAAGGATAAAAAACATATGATCATCTCAATAGATGCAGAGAAAGTATTTGACAGAATACAAAATCCATTCATGATAAAAACTCAACAAAATAGGTTTAGAGAGAACATACTTCAGCATAATAAAGGCCATATATGAAAAACTCACAGCTAACATCACACTCAATGGTTAAAAACTGAGAGCTTTTCCCTGAAGATCAGGAACAAGAGAAGGATGTCCACTCTCACTACCTTTATTTAATGTAGTACCGGAAGTCTTAGCCACAGCAATAAAACAAGAGAAAGAAACAAAATGCATCCAAATTTGTAAGGTAGAAGTTAAACTATTTGTAGACAACATGATACTGTATATAGAAAACCCTAAAGACCACCAAAAAACTGCTAGAACTGATAAATAAATTTAGTAAAATTGCAGTGTACAAAATATACAGAAATCTGTTGCATTTATATACACTAATAATAAAGAAGTAGAAAGAGAAATTAAGAAAACAATCCCATTTACAAATGCACCAAAAATAATAAGATGCCTAGGAATAAATCTAACCAAAGATGAAAGACCTGTACTCTGAAAAGTGTAAAACATTGAAGAAAGAAATTGGAGACAACACAAACGAATTTATTCCATGCTCACATATTGAAAGAACAAATATTGTTAAAATGTCCATACTACACAAAGGAATCTACAGATTTAATGCAACTCCTGTCAAAATACCAACAGCATTTTTTCACAGGACTAGAACAAACAATCCTAAAATTTGTATGGAATCATAAAAGACCCCAAATAGCCAACACAATCTTGGAAAAAATAAAAGAACAAAGGTGGAGGTATCACAATTCCAGATTTCAAGATCTACCACAAAGCCGTAGTAATCAAAACAGTATGGTACTGGCACAAAAATATACACATAGCTCACTAGAACAGAATAGAGTCCAGAAATAAACCCATGCTTATATGGTCAATCAGTCTATGACAAAAAACAACCTAACCTTATACCTAAAGGAGAGAGGGAAAAAGAAAAAGAACAAAGTACAAAGCTAGCAGAAGGAAGGAAATAATAAAGTTTAGAGCAGAAATAAATGAAAAAAAGTTTAAAATATTAGAACAGATCAATGAAACCAGGAGCTGGATCTTAGAAAAGATCAATGAAATTGATAAACCTTTAGCCAGAAAAAAAGAGACAAGACTATACAGTGGGAAAAAGTCTCTTCAGCAAATTGTGCTGGGAAAACTGAACAGCTACATGCAAAAGAATGAAACTGGACCAATTTCCTACACCATACACAAAAATAAACCAAAATGGATTAACAATTTAAATGTGAGACTTGTAACCTTAAAACTCCTAGAAGAAAACCGAGGTAGTAACCTCTTTGACATAAGCTGTAAAAACATTTTCCTAGATATGCCTTATTTTTTTAAATTTTATTTTATTATGCTAGTCACCATACAATACATCATTAGTTTTTGATGTAGTGATCCATGATTCATTGTTTTCATATAACACGCAGTGCTCTATGCAGTACATGCCCTCCTTAATACTCATCACTGGGCTAACCCATCCCCCCACCCCCCCCCAAAACCCTCAGTTACAGAGTCCATAGTCTCTCATGGTTCATCTCTCCCTCTGATTTCACCCCCTTCATTTTTCCCTTCCTTCTCCTGATGTCCTCCATGCTAGATATGTCTCTTGAGGCAAGGAAAGAAAAGCAATATTAAACTAGTGGGACTATACCAAATTAAAAGTTTTTGTACAACAAAGGAAACAACCAACAAAACAAAAAGACAACCTACTGAATGGGAGAAGATATTTACAATGATCTATCTGATAAGCAGTTAATATCCAAAATATGTAAGGAACTTTTATAACTCAACATCAAAAAACCCACAAATAATCCAATTAAAAAATGGGCAGAGGACCTGAATAGCCATTTTTTCCAAAGAAAACATACAGATAGCCAACAGACACATGGAAAGATACTCAACATCACTAATCATCAGGGAAATGCAAATTAAAACCACAATGAGACATCACTTTACATCTGTCAGAATGGCTAAAATCAGTAACATAAGGAGTAGCAAGTGTTGGCAAAGATGTGGAGGAAAAGGAACTCTCGTGCACTGTTGTGGGAATGCAAACTGCTGCAGGCACTGTGGAAAACAGTATAGAGGTTCCTTAAAAAATTAAAAATAGACTTCATATATGATCCAGTAATTCCACTACTGGGTTTTACCCAAAGAAATTGAAAACACTAATTCAAAAAGATATATGCATCCATATAGTTATTGCAGCATTACTTACAATAGCCAAGGTATGGAATCAACTCAAGTTGCTAGATGAATAGATGAATGGATAAAGAAGATGTGGTAAATATGTATACAACAAATATTGTATATTTCTCAGCCATAAAAAAGCATGAAGACTACCATTACAATTAAACAGTTTGTATTAACTATATAAACAGTAACAAAACAGTATTACTATAATAAAAATAGCATTTCTTTAAAACAATAATTAATAACATATTTCAAAATGTATATAATTGTAATTATTTTAAGAGCATCTTTTTATTATGGTGTGCAGATTTAAGCAGTAAATTCCATGGTCTCCTCACCTATAGGTGAATTGGTTGATTTTTATATTAGAACAAGGGTCAGTGAACTAAGGACAATCTAATTTTTTTGTGCAGTCTATGAGCTAAGAATTATTTTTACTTTTTTCAATGGTTGGAAAACAAGAACAAAAGAATTCTATTTTGTACCATATGGAAAGCACATAGAATTTAAATTTCAGTGTCCATAAATAAAGTTTTATTGAAACACAGCCCTAAAAAAAAAAGTATGAGATCTTGCCATTAACAACACTGTGAATGGACCTAGAGGGTATAAGGCTAAGTGAAATAAGTCAGAGAAAGACAAATACTATGATTTCCCTCCTATGTGGAATTTAAGAGACCGAATAAATGAACAAAGAAAAAAAGAAAAACCACGCTCTTAAATGCAGAGTGGTGGTTGCTAAAGGGAGGTAGGGAGGGCGATAGATGAAGTATGTGAAGGGCATTAAGAGTACACTTATCCTGATGAGTACTGAGAAATATATAGAATTGTCAAATCATTATATTGTACACCTGAAACTAATACAATACTGTATGTTTATTATACCTGAATTTTTTTTAAAAAAGAAATAGGTAAAGGAAAATGTTTATGTTGGGGGCAGCAAAGTCATTCCAATAAGGGAGTTCTTTCACTCTTCCCAGGATTACTTAAATTTTTAAAATGGTTGTCTTTTAATCAAATGGGTGAAATTGCTGCCAATAAGAACAGGAATAAAAAAGGAGCTATCACTTATAGGGTACCAGGGACTATGCTAGGCTCTTTGCCTATGTTACCTCACCTAAATTTATAGCTCTATGGACTCACCATTATTATCTGTATTTATAGATGAGGATATTGAGGCTCAGAAGTTAAATAAACATGCCCAATGTTCCAAATTTGTGCTAGAATGCAGATTCAGATCTGCCTGGTTATGCTGGACTAAACTTTGCCCAACTATTTTGAAGTGTATGGTATTTTCCTTACAGATAGGGGGAAGAAAAAATTAAGAGAGAGGAAGAGTTCTGGCTCAAATGACTAGAGAACTACATTAAAGTTAACCAGATACCATCACTATAAACATTCTTGGAGTCTTACTGTTAATAAATATTAAAAATCTCCAAGAGGGGATAGAGATTATATTTCCCTAATTGGATCACAAAACTGGATTTTTGTGGAGCACTCAGTGATTGCATTCATCAAATATGTCTTGGAGAATGCTGAATTATAGCCCAGAATACAGAGCAGAGTTTCAGGTGATATGGGGGAGATGGGGAGGTGGCTGTTTAGGACCCAGGAAACTCCCTTGTTCTACTTGAAGCAGGGCACATAGGCAGTCACTTTCTTTAGCTTCCAGTCAGGTCAGCCTTGGCTGAACACATCTTAGGAACTCAATCAATACTCAGAGAATTGAATTGAATTAGAGAATGCAGCACATCCTCTCATTTCACCAGAGGTGCTACCAACAGCAGAACTATTTAGAGAGAGTAGTTGTGTGAGGACCTGCCCTGCCAACAACTTTGATTTGGTTGCTCTGGAGGCAGCAGAAGGTCATGTTGTGAGGGTCCTCTCTCTCTGCACAATCCAATAGTAAATTTCAGTTTCTCTTCCTACTCAGGATCATCTCCTCTCCTTACACTCAGCCCCAAATTATGACTTAAAGTCTTATGTTGTGTTTTCTTAGTGTTTCAAAGAGAGACTAGTTTGCAGTATTCTTTTCATCAAACATTAATATGGTGGTTCACTTTGAAGACAAAAAATTATACTTCAAGCTCACCCAGAGATAATTGCAACATCTTAGTTTTTATTCAAGCTACAAAACCTATAGCATTTTTGTGGAGGAAAAAAAGCTAGAAATTTGCGTCAGTATACTCTCCTGAATTATCAAGTAGGGAGAAAATAGGATTTCAAGAACAAAGAGAGATGTCTGATCTACATGACTAAATTTTGTCCAGTTGCCCTTTAAGTTTTAAAGAAATTGGTGGCATATATATGTGTGTGTGTATACACACACACACACACACACGCAACACACATGCATTTATACATACATACAAATTTATAGAATATGGTAAGGAAGAATGATTCTATCTCTGTTTAAATGGAACTTTTAGCCTATTAGAAGTTTTTTAATATCCATCTTACTAGCTTTGTTACTAAAATCCTTAGAGGGAAAATGTCAATTATTGATTGACCTCCATGTCATAGAGGAAGAAACTGAGACCTGAGAGGATGGTGACTTTAAATGGCCACAAAGCTATTTAATTTATTTGAACATATCTCCTTAGCAACTAATATGTGCTAAGCACTGTACTAGGGCCTGGGAATATGAAGATGAAGATAAATAATACTGTCCCTATCTCCAAAGATCTAGCAGTCCAGGGAGGAAGACCAACATGGAAATCATTGGAATCTGTGGTGATAAGCAAGTGAAAAGTTCTACTTACAGTGTTGAAAGAGCATCTGCTTTCTTAGTGAGATATTACAGACATGTGTTGAGAGTGATTCAGAGCAGTGATTCCTAAACTTCATTGTGCACCCAAATCACCACAGTCCTGGGGCCCCTCCCTCAGAGCTCCTGACTCAGTAGGTCTAGGGTAGAGCCTGAGAATTTGCTTTTCAACATGTGGTACTGATGCTGCTGATCTAGGAACCACATTTTGAAAGCCATTGATTTAGGGACTGGTTGATATGCAGCCTTGGTAGTGTAGAAAACATTGAATTCATCATTAAAAGGACAGGGAAAAGGTATCCAAGCTCAGAAAGAAAATTGTCAAATTGTTTTAAGAACCCAGTGGCATGAGGAATTATACATTTCTAACAGGATAAATTAATACCTCTGCAATGTAACTACCCAAGGTTTGGGGGCATGAGAAGGGATATAGAAAAATAGAGAGTATGGAATGGATCCTTGCTTAAGACTGTCCTAGGAGTGGAAAATTATAGATGTTGGTGACAGTGTCTTTGGGCCTGTGATCTTCTTTGGATTGGAGGAAATGAAGACAGGTTGGGGCAATAGGCTTACCACAGTAGTTTTCATACTGTGAAATGATGGCAATAATTATTAAAGCTGAATATCTATAGAGGTGTCTTGAGGGGAAGAGGCAGGTTTTGTGCCTTCCCCATTACTTCACAGTAGCTATGCTTTTGTTTTATATTGTATCCCTTGGGATTCCATGTAATAATTCATTTTCACAGAAGGTACTACAGCCAAATGGAATTTGGTTTCAACTGAACTAATATAAAAGGAAGAGGTCAAGGATTTGAGAGTCTTGGGTTTTGCTGAAATGGGGGTTCTTTGTAGTTTCCATCACAGCTCATGCTCCTTCTGGTTGCCAAGGTGAATTTTTTTTTGTGTGTGTAACAGTGATTGTGTTTCTGATAATGTTTTCATTGAGAAAACCCAAATGAGAGATAAACACAGCTGTCTGCTAGTGAAAAGTTATACACAATTACTCCCAAGGGCCTTGAGAAGGCAAGAAATGTGTAGTCCTTTTAGCTAGATACTGTGTCCAGGGGTCATTTATTTATTGGGAACATGGGGTAGTTAGTAAATTCACTGGCCTATTTGGCATTTGTCTTATTGATCCCTTGATATTTTATAAGTGTTTTCATTCATGTGATGTTATTTTCTTTCCTTATATAACCATTTCTGGTGTGTTTATGGAGAAAATGAGGAAAGAGGAGACAATTTTATACAAAGATATTTATATATTAATGTACCCATCAAAACAAGGATGAAGGGGGGCGACATAAAAGGCATGTTATAATTTAAGCCAGTGTTTCCAAAATATGTCTGGATACCAGTTTATATAAAATACTTGTTAGTAATAAATATCTAGATTTGAAACTACTAAATCAAAATATTCAGTGGAGCATTTTGAATCTGTATTTCTAACAAGAAAAAACTTGTTCTTATACAATCAACTCACTGGATATTTAAAAACCATAGCTTTAGGCCATCAAGGCACTTATGTGTGGCCCTATCTGATGTATTCAACCAGGGCCAGTCTATAATACAAGAAGCTCTGTCTAACCTGTGAGGCAGCCTAACCTTGTTGCCCATCCCTCATTCACCACTACCATTTTGATTTGCCTCTCTGGGTCTTCCTTCCCCAATATAAAAGGTTCAAAATAAATAGTCTCTACTGATCCTCTGGGGAATAAGCAGCAAAAACTGAAAAGAATGTAGGTTACAGAACTACCTTCAGGGAAAAATATAAACCAATTCCAGGCTTGTAAATGTTTCCTGATTCTTAAGTATTTAAGAATGAGTTTCAGCATTCTGGTACCACTGAAATAATGCAATTGCTATAGCATATGTAGAAAATATGGGAAGAGAGACTGATTTAATTACATTATCTTTTTAAATTCTCAAAACAGTTCTGCATTGTAGCATTGCTACCCCTTATACAGAGATGGGGGAACTCAATATAAATAACTACCTCACTGTCACACAGGTAATAAGCGACAATGTCAGGACTCAAACCAACATTTTTTTGGTTCTAAAGGTGACATTTCTTTACTATATCATGTAGTACCTATGCAGTTTATCATGTTTCCTGCTACCATTAACACTGATGAATGCCAAGATGTATTCTGAGGAAATAAGTGTGTATCTTGGATTGTTTGACTAAGACTCCTAGGAAGGAGGGTGATTTTGTACATGGAAGTTTTGGTGCACAGAGGATGAGAGTATGCACTCTGGATTTAAGCTTATGTTTTAAATACCACCAATAACCATTTGTATGACCTTGGGAAGTTATTTTTAGGATCACTAATCCTCGTTTTCCTCACCAGAAAAATGGACATGATTTTTCTACCTACTCAGAGTGTTGTTATAAGAATCACATGCTATGAAGTTCTCAGCACAGGAACTAGAGAGTAGTAAGTATGGAATACATTGATCATGTTGGAGTCTTTTTCATCTGCATGTGGTCACATGGAACCACCTGACCCAAGATAGTGCATTGTTAGATCATATTGTGGTTTCTTTTTATTATTTTTTTCTCTGAAGCAAGAGCTTTCCCCCACCATATTAATGAAATCAGTTTTTATTTCAGTGTAATTCTTCTTTCACGTAATTTAATGATTCTTGACAAATACGATTTTTTAACTATATAATTAAAAATAGTTTGGCTTTGGGGTGCCTGGGTGGCTCAGTTAAGCGTCTGCTTTCAGCTCAGGTCATGATCTCAGAGTCCTGGGATTGAGTCCCACATTGGGCTCACTGCTCAGCAGGGAGCCTGCTTCTCCCTCTCCCTCTGCTGCTCCCCCTACTTATGCTCTCTTGCTCTCTCTGTCAAATAAATAAATAAAACCTTAAAAAAAATAGAGTTGGCTTTATTCTATCACTAAGCAGATTTTTGTGATGGGGAGGGCTTGAATTTTGAATTCATACAGGATTGGGTCCAAATGTCTCTACTATCATTCTCTAAGACTCAGTTTCCTTTCGTTAAATGAAGATAACAGTATCTGTATCAAATGGGTATTGTGAGGATTAAATGTTCAAAGAATCTAATAACATGTAACATACCTCTCAGTTAGTAAAATTATCATATAAGAATGTTTTCAGCAGCAACTAACAGAAGACCAACACACATATACAGTAACTTAAACAAATAGGGTTCTATTTTTTTTTTCTGAAAACAAAATGCTAAAGAAATATAATTGCTGACATTGGATGAGCTGCTCAGTAATGCTGTCATAAACTCAGACTCTCTATTCTTTCTACCAGTCTTAACCGTTACCTTTCATCCTCTGAAGTTGTTACCTCATGATCACCAGATGACTTCTGTACCTTCTGATTTCAGTTTTAAGAAGAAAGAAGAAAAAAAAGAAAACGAATTTAAAAGTCTTCTCTTCAGGAGACTTAGTCTTTGTATTCAGAAATAGAATCCTTTGCTACCAAAGTACCTGTGTATAGATCATTGGCCAGAACTGGGTCACATCTTCCCCTATAGGCCAATCAGTGGCCAAGGATAATAAAATTACCATGATTTGTCACCTGGGCTAGAGCAAGGAGGGGTCTAGCCTATATGAGATAAAGAGACCTTTGCCAGATCCCTGAAACAATAGTGTTTTATCAGTCAAGGAAAAGGAAATGCGACCAGGGCAAAGGAGATGTTGGGTGGACCATGGAAAGTATCTGCTTTAGTAGTCATTCAACAAAGGCTAATTTTACTCTCCCCTTACCTAATAAAAATGAATAAACTTATATAAATAAAAAATTTGTGGTCAGTTTACAAGTCTTGATATTTAGTTTATGAAAATATGACCACTGAATCCAAACATACTATAGGATCTAGGAAGTTGCCCTTAAAGTAGCAGACTTTTAAGAAATAATCTTAATAATTTGGATCAGGTTTTTTAGCATGAATTCCAAAGAATGGATTTCAATCTAAATATTGGAAGAGATTAATAGCAACTGCTGAGCCACTTTCAAAGAATGCGGGTCTTGGCTAAAGACTTAGGTAATAGAACTATCTGGGAGGGTAGGATTTGCACTGGACTGTTTCCCAGAATTGCATTAGTTAGGCACAGTAAATGGAGTAGGGGAGAGCTGGAGACATAGCTAAGTGTCAAGGACTGCCTCTTCTCATGTGGGAAGGTTGGACTCAATACCATTTCATTAAAGGTATATCCCAAGCCAAGATCTGACTCCTACTTATATTTCTAGGCTCAAATCTTACCACTCTCTACCCCAACACCTCTCCCTCTGCATCACAGCTCCTTGCCTCCCTTGACACCGTCACCAGGCTAGGTCCCCTGTCACAAACTGCCTGAGTTCCTGGTACATCCCTTTGTAGCACACACAACACTTGTAAATAAGTGGTTACTTGTGTAATTATGGTTCACTACCTCTCACCTAGTAGACTATAAGCTCTAATCCATAAATATTTTTTAACATGTGTATATAGAATGTACCAATTAAGAATTCTATCTGAAATATACACAATGGAATATTATGCAGCCATCAAAAGGAATGAGATCTTGCCATTTGCAATGACGTGGATGGAACTGGAGGGTGTTATGCTTAGTGAAATAAGTCAATCAGAGAAAGACATGTATCATATGACCTCACTGATATGAGGAATTCTTAATCTCAGGAACAAACTGAGTGTTACTGGAGTGGTTGGGGGTGGGAGGAATGGGGTGGCTGGGTGATAGACATTGGGGAGGGTATGTGCTACGGTGAGCGCTGTGAATTGTGCAAGACTGTTGAATCACAGATCTGTACTTCTGAAACAAATAACGCAACATATTTTAAGAAAAAAGAAAAAGAAGAAGATAGCAGGAGAGGAAGAATGAAGGGGAGTAAGTCAGAGGGGGAGACGAACCATGAGAGATGATGGACTCTGAAAAACAAACTGAGGGTTCTAGAGGGGAGGAGGGGAGGGGGATGGGTTAGCCTGGTGATGGGTATTAAAGAGGGCACATTCTGCATGGAGCACTGGGTGTTATGAACAAACAATGAATCATAGAACACTACACCAAAACAAATGATGTAATATATGGTGATTAACATAACAATAAAAAATTTAAAAAAAAGAAATCTATCTGAAAATCCAAATATACTGACAAATTGGGGAGGAGGGAGTGAATTCATAAAATAATTTCCTGGAGGAGTTCTTTAAACATGGAGCTTTTTTCAGGTATTTAAAATAGGATTTGATTTAGCAGAATTTGATTCACACTACTTTTCAGGAACACACACACACACACACACACACACACACACACACACACACACACACACACACCCCTATACCTATTGCAAAGCCATAGGCTACAACCACACCCTCTCAATCCTTCATTTCCAAGCATGATCCAAAGCTAATTGTGAAAAAAAATATTAAAAAGAAGGAGGACAGGGAAGCATGCCAGTTCTAGAATTCCAGCCCATGATTAACAAGGTAGAATAATGGTGAGAAAGATCAAATGCCTCCTAGGGAAATTAGGATAAGAGTATGTGGTCCTAAAGTAATCATCTCCCACCCTTTCTTCTAAAAGCAGGTTTGATTTTGAGTTAGTTCTGGTGCGTAAGCCTGTTCCACAGAAGACTGGAATGGTTATTCCTCTCTGAAACAAGCCAGTTGGGCTGTTGGCCAAGCACGTTAGTGTCGGGAGGGTGGGTGGCAGTGGTAGTGGTGGTGGTGGTGATGGAACATCCGGACCTGAGGAAAAATGATAATGGCTACTACCAGTCCCTGAAAGCTCATTGTGATGTGCACTGGATTTGGATCACTTCTTTTAAACTTTGGAGTCCTATCTGCCACTTACTTTATAATTTTCAGAAATTCACTTTTTTAATTTGAATTCGGTGTTCATCACATCACCCAATTACCCCATGACCCCACCCGCCTCCCCTCCAGCAATCCTTAGTTTGTTTCCTATAGTTAAGAGTCTCTCATGGTTTGTTGGTTTGTCTCCCTTTCTGATTACTTCCCATTCAGTTTTCCCTCCCTTCTCTTATGATCCTCTGCACTGTTTCTTATAGTCCACATATGAGTGAAACCATATAGTTGTCTTTCTCTGATTGACTTATTTCACTCAGCATAATACCCTCCAGTTCTATCCACATCAATGTAAATGGTAAGTATTCATCCTTTCTGATGGCTGAGTAATATTCCATTGTATGTATATACCACATCTTCTTTAGTTATTCATCTGTTGATGGACATCTAGGCTCTTTCTATAGTTTGACTATTGTAGACATTGCTACTATAAACATTGGGGTGCATATGCCCCTTCAGATCATTATATTTGTATCTTTGGGATAAATGCCCAGTAGTGCAATTGCTGGGTCGTAGGGTAGCAAAAATATGGAATGCTTCACGAATTTGTGTGTCATCCTTGTGCAGGGGCCATACTAATCTTATCTGTATCATTCCAATTTTAGTGTATGTGCTGCCAAAGCGAGCACTCAGAAATTCATTTGATCTCTTGTCATTCTGCAAGTGAAACAAATGATACCTGTTTTAATTTCCTCACAAAATAAAGCTCAAAGTAGAAGATGAATGTGAATATACTCTGTAATATATATAACATATGTAGTTATATATGCTATATCTATTTACTTATATATTTTGTACTTTGACTTCTATTTGTATTTATTTTGTTTAGATGAACATTTAGTTAGATCTATGCTCAGGATATAATGGTAGCTGAAAAGCCATCTAGTTCATCAAATTTTGAGATTAAGAAAAGCCTTCTTGGAAAAAGAGAGACCAAGTTTCCTCTTAAAGAATGTAAAGGAATTGTGCAAGTGAGATGGGATAGAGGAGGTCAGGGTATACCACACAGAGGTAATAGAATGAGCAAAACTGGAAAAACATCCAACAGTATCCAACAGTTGGGACTGGGAAGTAAAAGCAGTTTAGTATTACTAGATATAGGACTTGAGTCAGTGTCAAACAGTGAGGCTGGAGAATTACACAAAAGCCAGGTTATCTAGGGCATCCTATGCCCTACTCATGTGTTTGATCTATATTTATGGAGCGCAAATGAACTACTTTAAGCAGAGGGATGGCATGGTCAGATTTGTATTTTAAAAGGATCAGTCTGGAGGTAGCATGAAGGATAGATTTGAAGGGAACAAAACTGGAAAAGGAAAGTTAACTTAGGAGGCTAAACAGTAATTCTAGCCTGATGAAAAGGCCTCAACTGGAGTAATGGTAGTTGTGATGGAGAATACGGAATAGATTCCCTGAATGTATCTGGCTTGTGGGAAAGTTTTGCATTGGCAAATTTTGGTTACTGATTAAATATGACAATAAAGAAGAAAAAAGTAAAAGGAAGTCCATAGTGAATCCAAGATCCATAAATTTTTCCTGGATAGATAGATAGAGGGATGGAGGGGTTGATAGATAATTTGGGTATGTAAATGATGAAAAAAGTTTGATTTGGTTCTGGACTTCATGAGATCCCAGAGATTTGATTTTGTTTTTACTCTCTTAAGTCTGATTACTCAGTCAAATTAGTCACTCATATACCCAAATCCCATGAATCCTAAGATGTACCAAACACTGTGCAGGGCTCTCTTGGGATATAAAGATGAGTACTGTTCACTCCCTTCAAGAAATTTATGTTCTTGGTAGAGAAACAAGACTTATAGATAATAACATAAGGCAGCCTGGGAGCAAACGATGTGTGTGGGACTGAGTGGTTCAAATCTTCAGATGTGAAAGAGATGGAATGGGGTGGCACGGGTGGCTTTATGTTGTATGTGCAACCTTAGGGGACCTGGAAGGAAAAGACAACAGTCAGGTCAGAGAAGTGAGGAAGGAATTAATAGCAGGGAGAATAGAAGGAATTAAAGGGTGAGGGAACTGGCAGAGCTGTGTTTGAGGGTTGTAAGTAGACTACTATGACTGGAGAAGCCCTCCTTCTTGTCTAGTCACATATGGGACATTCCAGGTGGTCCAGCCTTTGCATGGTCCTCTTTGCTGTGTCATAGCAGACATCTGCAGGGACCTATGGGATCTTCTAAATGTTTTAGCTGTCAAATCACCCACCTTTCTAATTGAACATTGTACCCTAAAATATAAATTAGGTAAAAGGTGAACAGCTTATTGAAGTATAGGTGAGGGACTAGCTGTTGTTCAACAAACTACCTCAGAAATGACTCCTAACTAAGACAGTTGAGAAAAACCTCTGGTGTTCTAAAGATCTTACAGTTTGGAAACCATTGGTTTAGTTCAGTCTCAATTTTAGAGATGGGAAAACTGGAACTCAGAGAAAGTATGAATTGTGCTTACAGCCACACACACTAATTCTCTCTTAATTCGGTGGAGTTAAGCTGTGACAAGGCTGAACTGGAACAGTTTCTTTTTCTTTTTCTCTATTTTATTTAAAATGTTTTTAATTTAAATTAAGTTAATTAACATATAATGTATTATTGGTTTCAGAGGTAGAGGTCAGTGATTCATCAGTCTTACATAATACCCAGTGCTCAGTACATCACATGCCCTCCTTTATGTCCATCACCCGGTTACCCCATCCTCCCATCCCCCTTCCCTCCAGCAACCCTCAGTTTGTTTCCTATGATTAAGAGTCTCTTACAGTTTGTCTCCATCTCTGATTTTGTCTTCCTTTATTTTTTCCCCTCTTTCCCTGTGATCCTCAGTTTTGTTTCTTAAATTCCACATATGAGTGAGATCATGTGATAATTATCTTTTGTTGATTGACTTATTTCACTGAGCATGATACCCTCCAGTTCCATCCACATCATTGCAAATGGCAAGATTTCATTTTTTTTTTTGATGGCTGAGTAGTATTCTATTGTATATATATGCCACATCTTCATTATCCATTCATCTGTTGATGGACATCTGGGCCCTTTCCATAGTTTGGCTATTGTGCACATTGCTGCTATAAACATTGGGATACAGGTGCCCCTTCAAATCACTACATTTGTATCTTTGTGGTAAATACCCAGTAGATCAATTGCTGGGTCATAAGGTAGATTTATTTTCAATTTTTTGAGGAACATCCATACTGTTTTTCAGTGCACCAGCTTGCATTCCAACCAACAGTGTAACAGGGTTCCCCTTTGCCACATCCTTGCTAACACCTGTTGTTTCCTGAGTTCTTAATTTTAGCTATTCTGACCGGTATGAGGTGGCATCCCATTGTGGTTTTGATTTGTATTTCCCTGATGCCGAGGGATGTGGAGCATTTTTTCATGTGTCTGTTGGCTATTTGGATGTCTTCTTTGGAAAAATGTTCATGTCTTCTGCCCAAATTTGTCTGGATTTTTGGTTTTTGGGTGTTGAGTTTGAGAAGTTATTTATAGATTTTGCATACTAGTCCTTTATCTGATATATCATTTGCAAATATTCTGCCCATTGTCTTTTAGTTTTGTCTACTATTTCCTTTGCTGTGCAAAAGCTTTTTATCTTGATGAAGTCCCAATAGTTCATTTTTGCCTTGTTTCCCTTGCCTTTGGAAACGTGTCTAGCAAGAAGTTGCTGTGGCCAATGTCACCGAGGTAGCTGCCTGTGTTCTCCTCTAGGGTTTTGATGGATTCCTGTCTCACATTTAGGTCTTTCATCCATTTTGAGTCTATTTTTGTGTATGCTGTAAGAAAATGGTCCAGTTTCATTCTTGTGCATGTGGCTGTCCAATTTTCCCAACACCATTTGTTAAAGAGACTGTCTTTTTTCCATTGGATATTCTTTCCTGCTTTGTCAAAGATTAGTTGACCATAGAGTTCAGGGTCCATTTCTGGATTCTCTAATCTGTTCCATTGATCAATGTGTCTGTTTTTGTGCCAGTACCATACTGTCTTGATGACTACAGCTTTGTAATACAGCTTGAAGTCTGGAATTGTGATGCCAACAGCTTTGGTTTTCATTTTCAACATCCCTTTGGCTATTCAGGGTCTTTTCTTGTTCCATACAAATTTTAGGATTATTTGTACCAGCTCTGTGAAAAAAGTTGATGGTATTTTGATAGGGATTGAATTGAATGTATATATTGCTCTAGGTAGCATAGATATTTTAATAATATTTTTCTTCCGATCTATGAGCGTGGAACATTTTTCCATTTCTTTGTGTCTTCCTTAATTTCTTTCATGAGTGTTCTATAGTTTTCTGAGTACAGATCCTTTGCTTCTTTGGTTAGGTTTATTCCTAGATATCTTATGGTTTTGGGTGCAGCTGTAAATGAGATTGATTCCTTAATTTCTCTTTCTTCTGTTGCATTGTTTGTGTATAGAAATGCAACTGATTTCTGTGCATTGATTTTATATCTTGCCATTTTGCTGAATTTCTGAATGAGTTCTAGCAAATTTGGGGTGAGTCTTTTGGATTTTCCACATAGAGTATCATCCCAACTGTGAAGAGTGAGAGTTTGACATCTTCTTTGCTGATTTGGGTGCATTTTATTTCTTTTTATTGTCTGATTGCTGAGGGTAGGACTTCTCATAGTATGTTGAACAGCAGTGGTGATAGTGGACATTCCTGCCATGTTCCTGACCTTAGGGGAAAAGCTCTCAGTTTTTTCCCATTGAGAATGATATTTGCTGTGGGCTTTTCATATATGGCTTTTATGATATTGAGGTATGTTCCCTCTATCCCTACACTGTGAAGAGTTTTAATCAGGAAAGGATGCTGTACTTTGTCAAATGCATTTTCTGTATCTATTGAGAGTATGGTATGGTTCTTGTCCTTTCTTTTATTTATGTAGTATATCACATTGATTTGCGGATGTTGAACGACCCTTGCAGCCCAAGAATAAATCCCACTTGGTCATGGTGAATAATCCTTTTAATGTACTGTTGGATCCTATTGGTTAGTATTTTGGTGAGAATTTTTGCATCCATGTTCATCAAGGATATTGGTCTGTGAACTGGATCAGTTTGTACATTCTTGGTTAAATTATATGCACCTTGTTAAATCATATGCTGTCTGGGTTTTGACTCTTTTCAGACATGTTTAGGTTGCCATTGCCTGGTATATCCAAAGAATCTGCAAAAGCCCTACCTGGTTTCTACTGAGGGTAGTCAGAAGCCACTCAGCAGGCCTTTGGTTTGTAAACAATGTTCAGAGAGAGGGAATCTTAGCTTTTGGCAGTGGGCACAATTATACTGTGCCTTGTACTGCTTTAGAGAAGAGCTAATTTTCTCTGCTCTGTGTTCTAAGAAAAATATCCCTACTTTTGACAGATGTTCTAATTCAACAATTAGCAGTGACTATGACATGCAAAAATTACCAGTTGCTAAAGCTTCACTTAGCCAAATGGGAGACATAGAGTATTTTTATACCCGGCAGCCTTGGGCTGTGTAGCTTGAGGCACACTCTTGCCCAGTATTTCTCTGGCTTATGTGTTTTACCACTAACTGTAATTTATTTTTAAATTTTCTAAAAATGTGCCCATCTCAACAGCTTCCGGGTGGTGGGAGGAGAAAAGAAAAGCATGGGATGCTTTATGAAATGACACCCACTAAAGAGATTCCTTACCAGCCCTTGGTAACATTACACCATGGCAAAGTCTGGCAACACTTCAGACAAAGGGCAGCTTTGTTAAGAGAGCCCCCAAATGGGACATTTTGCCCCAGCAGATGAGTCTCTTCCTTGCCACTCAGGTGTTCTGAGTAAAATTAAGACAGGAGATTTTCTTGGTTTCAGTGCTCCCAGATCCTCTTTCTAGATTTCTCCCTCCCCTTTTTAGTAATAACATGCATCCTCCATTTGTCTACTGCATACCAGGTATTTTCCACATCTCCATTTTTCTCCCAACCACATCTACTCTCAGAAAAATTCATTCTCAGTATTTTGAAATAACTACAGGGCCTCACAATTAGAAAATCATTGATAGCTATTTCCAAACCTTTTGGACTACCCCTGTTTTAGTAAAATAAATGTACACATATGTATATTTACATACATATATACAAATATACAAATGAGCAGGCAGTGGCAATAGAAGTGTACTCAAAATATATGCACACCCAGGAAAATATTAATAACTATACTAGATACAAATAGTCTTCTTAATAATTTCAATAATTTTGTCCAACTTGTCAAATCTGATTTGAATGTCAGTCTTTACTTTTTGATGTGGTTAATGGAGACCTCATACCAAGAATAGGAGAAGACTTATTTGTACCTTTTCTTGTATTTAAATACTACATAAATCATTTGTATTACCTTCATGTGCAGTTCTTCAGTGGGGATCATTATAAGCCACAAGTACTTTTTATGAGGGTTAGTTTATTTAATATCAGATAATCTACTCTGCAAACCTCCTTTGTATAAATGATAATATGTGGCAATATCCCAAAAACAATCCCCAAGTCCAGGTGCCACTAGCAACTTCACCTGTGAAGTCCTGTTCTTCCAAAAGGTACTTCTTTAACTGACATTCAGACTCCAGACAAGAAGCTGGTCTCATTCTTAAGTATTAGTATTTTTTTTTTCTCATTCTTTTTACATTAAACAAAATCTCTCATATTCATTTCCCATTCCTTCATTATTCACCTTGAACATTATACTTTGGAGGCCGTGAATGGGCCTTGGTTGGTGGGTCTCTCTGTTTTCTCTAGAAGAGGTCACCTATATATCTGGATTGCTAAATGGTCTGAATTGGATATGAGGCCTTGGAAAGAGGCTGTGCATAACAGGGGCAAATGCTCAGTGATCAGAAACTTGGTTTCAATGAGTTGAAGGTTATACACAGTCCAACTCAGGTTCTTCAAATCCACACTTGCAGTTGGTCCTGTACGCAGCCCAGGAAGTTATAGCCAATCTGGCTGTGAACTGACCTGACCTCATAGATGCTACATTCTAAAGATCAGACGAATCTCTTTCTGACTTGGTCCCCAATTTGTCACTCTATCTCTAATGGTGTGATTCTCTTATGGCTTCCTGACAGTTGGATTGTCTGCTCTTTTCTCCTGCTCACCATTCAGACAGCCATAGTACATAGTACTTTCACATAGGGCATATCTTGCTCTCCACATCCAACTCCTTCCCAGTTCTATTCTACCATGTCTCGCATATTTCTCTATCTTTGCTCTTAGCACCCTAATTCAGGTCTTATTATCTGTTACTTGAATTGGTGGAACAGCCCCCTACCAACATCTCTGCCTCCTGTTCCCCCTGAGTAGTCTCTTTTCCACACCACTGCCACTTCCAAATGTGCCTCTTTTTGGATCTGATTTCCAGTGGCTCCTCCTGTGCCTAAACTATTAATTAAATCAGTAATTCAGGATGTCATTCATTTACTGTATGTGCCCAATCTGCCTTTTCTGGCTTCCTGCATTTCTCTGAAATTATTTTCTAGACACATGAATCTTTCTGCTATTCCATAACTTCACATTTTCACAACTTCATGCCATTGTTACTAGTTTCCTCTGACTCAAAAATAACCTTCATCTTCATGCTTTAATCCATTCATTCAACTGCTACTTTTTAAATACATACTAAGTTTTTTACAATCTCTCACCTATAATGTCTGCCTGTTTTTTCAAGCACATATCAACTATAACCTCCTCTATTATGGCTTTCCTGCCTTCCCAAAACAATGTGATTTCTATATCTTCTAAACTTTCTTGGTGTTTTATTTGTGCTTTTCTTAGGACACTGTTTTTGGTTTGTTATATCTTATACTGTGGTTTATACTGTACTTATACTAGTCTGTGGCATATACTGTGATAGATCATATGATTATATCTGATACTCCTTATTACCCTTGCTAGGTCCATAATCTTATACCCATTTTAAAGATTAGGAAAATGAAGCTCAGAGGAAAAGTTACTTGCCCAAGGCCAAATTGCTAATGAGTTTTGGAGTCAGGAATCAAACCAAGCCTATTTTCTTTCCTGTTTATATGATGCTGATTATGATCATCATTATACCTCTTTATCCCCAAGAGCATACCACAGATTTCTTGAAGACATGGGCTATATCTTATTTACCTCTATGCTAGCTACATCATACTTATTAAATACTGATGAAACTGGATTGATTGAGTTTCATTCAATTGGACTGTAGCTGAGGGATCTTGAGGAAGGGAAGTCAAATGAGTTGGTAATCTCTACATGCCTTAGGATTGGCTAACCCTGCTAGTATCAGACTTTTTACACAAAAGGGCCTGAATAACTCAGTCAGCCTCAATCGATATAGGTCTTAATTTTCTAGCTTTCTAGAAGTTGCTACTGTGTAACTCCTGGCTGCCACACAATCTGTTGTAGCTTTAAATATTCACTATGTTAATGCTGATTACTGAATAAAGTGGCAATTAAGTTTTCATGGCATAATTTCTATGTTTTACTAGAACAGTGCTAATAGTACATTGTGTCTGTCCCTTCAAAGAACCCACCTGTTTTTTGGGGAGACAGCAGCAGGCCGATGCTGTGGGCTGCTCATTGAAGTGCTGGTGTTAGTTAAGGGATTCAATCACTGCATCAAGAGCTACAGAAGGTTGAACTACAGGAGAGGTAAAAGATGTGTACCTTCCTTCAACTCTGCCCTGACTGGGGTTAAATTTGTCTTAGAACTCAAAAGAAAATTTCTTCTCTGTCCTTTGCTACTTTATATTTCCTGGTGTTTCAAAGGAACTGGAACCCTATTTTATAGGCTGGTTCCCTTCTTACCAAAAGGCAAGACCACAGGCTTCTAAAATTATATTTGTGCCGTAGGAATTACTCTCTGTGTCATATGTGTCTCACTTCACTTGTAGTCTCAACTTCCATTTCCCACAGCAGTTCCTCAACCTTTAGCCCAATTTGTCATCTCTGCTCCATCCCTTTGGACCAGAACCTTCCTTCAGACTCAATCTTCATTTACCCAGCCCACTGTTATTATTCAGAAAACTGATCTGTTCTTTTTTGTTCTGGCTTTAGGCCAGAACAAGGGCCATCCCTACCTCTTGAACCCCAGCCCAGTTCAGAGTCCCAGACAGACCTCTCTAGCAAACTGAGTGGTAGGCAGGCTGGAATAGAGCTAAAAATGGGAATGGGAAGGACTGCAGTGGGAGGGGACTGGCCTAGCTACAGAGCTGACCTGTAAAGAGGAAAGCCATTAACCCAAATTTTACATCCACAGGAGCCTGGGCGAAGGAGCCAGCATTAAGGCCCGAGATGGTTTTATCTTGTGGGCAGGACATGGAGATTAGAGTGCTAGTTAGTGGCAATATGCAGAATCAGACTGGTGACAGCTTTGTCATTGTGAGTAGTTTGCATAATTTGGAGAAGTGTACCCTAGCCAAAGGTGAACTAGGCATAATGAAAAGGAGTTTGAGCTTTGGAATTAAAAGGACTTGAGTTCTAGTTTCTGCTGATCCCTGACTAACTCTGTGATTTGGGGCAACTTAATGTCTGTGACCCTTGGTTTCCTCACACAGAAATAGATGGCACGATAATTACCTCTTAAGGCTATGATGAGATTTACATATGGTAATATGTATTAAATACCTCACGTGACAGTAAAAGGCAGTTCAATATTAGATGGTAGGATTGAGACACCAAGAAAAGAATTAGGATACAGGCAGGCAGTAGACAGTGGCTTGTGTTCAGGATCTCAGCAGTGGAAATGAAGTGCAAACCAAGAGGCAAGGTCAGAAGACCAGGAACACAGATGGGACAGTGTAAGCCAGAGCCAGGGGGAGGCAGCGTCAGGGCTCCTTGGTGCACTTGGAGCTGGCAAGACAAATTTTAGGCCTCACCAACTGGTAGGTCAGAGGCTGCTAATGTCCTTTCTGTCTTCATCAGGTCTGGTCCAGGAATTGGCAGGGGGCCCTTGGAGCCTCTGGATGAGCAGGCGAGGGCTCTGTAGAGCAGGGCAGCCTCTCAAGTAGATGATGAGAGCAGCTGCCTGAGAAATAATAGGAAAGGTACTGCCAGCGGTTCCGCCTACCTCACCTCTGCCAGGAGTTGGTGCAGCCACCTGGAATCCTATCCTAGGAGCCAGGGACATAGGCTGCAGTGGTACCGTACTTAGTTCTCATGGTAGAGGTCTGATTAAGGCAGGAGATTACTGGTGTTCGGCAAACAGCGCGAAACAGAGTACAGTCATCCTTCAGGGGAGGAAGCAGATTAGAAGTCAGATACTGAGATAGGCCCACTGACAAGGCCTGTCTGGCCCCTTCTCTGTTGCTTCTTCTGGTTCTTGACTAATTTCTCTGTGCTTGCCCTTCTGTGCTATTATGGTAGCCATAATATATGTATGTTGATATACATGTTGTACATGTTGATATCACAGCCATGATGTGTGTATATATGTATGTGTCTAGGTGCACACATAAACATATGAATAAAAATAAGACAAGAACGAATATTGAAAAATCAATAGGTGTAGTAATCAAGTTGTCTGAATATTTTAAGGGCCCCATAATTTCAATCCTTCTTTCCATATTAATTATAGTTTCTATAAGCATCCCTACCACAAACTTTAAACTCCATGAGGGCAGAGAAAATTACCAGAGTTTGTCTACCACAGAATAAGTTCCTGCATTCATTAATTGAATGAATCACCTGTATTTCAGTCCCTGTGTGAGGCACTTTAATATATTATTTCAATTTTTGCCACAACCTTGTGAAGTATCATTAACCTAATAATATAAATTTTGACAAAACTGAGATATAGAGAAAGTCCATACAAAATTTGTTAAGTGGCAGAGTTGGGAAATAATCTTTATTCTAGCTCGTGTATCATATAGTATATCTAGATCTGTGAATTGATAACATGGTTATTCATCACTGTAGCTCTAAAGTAGGAGGGAGAACACATAGGAATTCTGGGGTCAAATGGAGAGTAGAAAGTGTCAAAGAGGGGAGAAATAGGAATCTGCCATTTCCAGAATGACATAATTAACAGTAGCACTCTTTGCATGTTATAGTATTGCCAGATTTTGCAAATAAAAAATCCCAGGTAAATTTGAATTTCAGGTAAGCAACAAATAGTTTTTTGTTATGAGTATATCTCAAAAATTACATGGGACATACTTACATTAAAAATTGTTGTTTACCTGAAATTTAAATTTAACAGGGCATGCTGTTTTTATCTGACAACCCTACTCTGGTTTGAGCTATAGGATAGCTTCAAGAGACGTTGGTTAAGATTTTTTTTTCTTAAGATTTTATTTATTTATTTGACAGAGAGAGACAGCGAGAGAGGGAACACAAGCAGGGGGAGAGGGAGAGGGAGAAGCAGGCTTCCCGCTGAGCAGGGAGCCCGATGCGGGGCTCAATCCCAGGACCCTGGGATCGTGACCTGAGCTGAAGGCAGATGCTTAACCAACTGAGCCACCCAGGCGCCCGGAGACATTGGTTAAGATTAATGGGAATGGAGTTCTGGTTTGAAGAGGTCATTTACAGGTGGAACAAATTTGTGTGACTGTGTGTCCTTTCAGTCATTCAATAAACATTTTGGGTGCAGTTGTCCCAGGCAAGACACTTTAAAGAAGGGAGAAATGTCCGGGTCCTAGTTAATCGCCCTTCAATGCTTAGAGCCCAGTAAAAGAGCAGAGGAATGTATATAAGTTACAATGATAGTAGGCTACGAGAGGTATGTGACACATTGGTGGAAGAGATTTAGTATGGCCTTGATACAGAGAAGGCTTCCTGGGGAAAAATGTACTCCAGCTACGCATGACCCAGGATCATTTCTCTGCTGCCACTTCACAGCCTCAGCTGCACATTTCTGCTGAAATTCTCTCTCCCCAAATACAAGTCTGTATGTATCTCTGCTCTTGCTTAAAATCCTTTAATGGTCCCCAAAACCTTTTAAATGATGCCAAACCCATTTGCTTGGGATAAAACTCAGTCTGATAGAGATCCTTTGTATTGTCCCAGCCTCATCTCCATTCTGCCTTGGCTCTGAAGAAATGTCTTGCTGGATCAATCATGCTCTCCTTGTCTTCATGGCTTCCCATCAGGCTGGTCACTCCCTGATATGGCTTCTGCTTTGCCTCACATGCCTAATTCCCACTCTCTTATATATGGCTACTAGGTATGAAGCACCTTCTATATGGCCAACTCTTTACTAGATACTTATTTTAAGCCTCCAAGACTCTGTTGCTGAGCCACACCTCTCCCTGCCTCCAACCTTGTGAGCTATTAGCTCTCCTTTATCAGAGCACCTACAAGCAGGTGTGGCCATTGACCATTTCCAGTGTTTCTTTATTACAAAGTGAGTTCTTTGAACATAAAGGTAGAATATTACTTTTGTCTGTATCTTCAGGATCTAACACCGTGCCAGGCATGTAGAAATGACTCAGACATTTGTTGTATGAGTGAATAAATATTTTAAGGAAAATAGAAACTCCTTGTAATAATAATGTTACTACTAAGATCAATAGCTATCATTTACTGAGCCAGATCTGTGTTAAGCATTTTATATACATGCCTTCATTTAATACTCTCATGGGGAAACAGAGGTTAGAAATGTTAGGTAAATTCCCCAAGCTAGTGGTAGAGCTGGCATTCAAACCCAGGTGTGACTGATTGCAGGGTTCATGGTCTAAAGCACTAGGCTCTCCTGCCTCTCGACTGTCCACTAAGACTATCATCATCTTCTGTAGCAGTCTCTTACTCTTTTCCTCATGGGTTAAACTCACTTGTCACATCTGACCACTCAGGAAAACCCAGCTGGGCCAAAGAAAACATCTCTGTTGGGAGATTCAGGGTTTATGCAAATATCCAGACTGTGAGGAAGGCCTGGGGTTTTCCTTTTTGCCCTGTTTGTAATAAATAAGCCACAGCAGCATGCTTAGGTCCTTAACAGAGATAGATGGAGCCAGCCAAACCATTGCTCTGTACTTGGCAAAATGGAACTCCTGCTTCTCCATTTGTGGAGCAGGGTGGTGAAGGAATTCCATAGTCTTTATGTGCTTTAAGAAGATGATTGCATATGAGAGGAGAAATAGGATGTAGGAAATGCCTCTAAAGGGATTTACTGGAAAAATCACTACTGGATGGTGCAAATGTGGGACTGTCTAATGCTGTACCTGAATGGTAAAGTGGAGTTTGGGATCTGAGTACAAGTTCCGGCACTCCTAGGACCTCAGTGTCCTCCTCCATAAACTGGGGTGAAAGGTGTCACATTAGATCAGGACATTCCAGTGGGTCCTGATGTATACTGGGATATTAGAAAGCATCATATGGTGAAAATTACTTCATATTTAAAACACAAAGGGAAATGTCTGTTTAGATAAGGTTTGTTGTTGCTGTTTTTACTGCAGGATTTCTCAGGGCCTTTCTATGCTAATGTAAATTACTAATCTCTCCCAGAAGTCTCATACTCTGTGGCATTTCCAAAACCTAACTGACCACCAAAACACATTTTCGAAGACCTTATTAAAGAAAAGAATTTTCCAGGGCAGAGCTCCAGGGAATGCTATACTAGATGGTATCTGGGGGTCATTTGTCTGAAGGAGAGCTGGGTTGCCACTTCTGCTTGCTAGGAAACACCTGGGTTAGTGTGGCAGATCTGATTTATCTTCTGGTGGGGAAAAGGACACACACAAATGTACTTTTTTGGTTTAAAAGCTCTTTGCCCAACTCTGTCCCTCAAACTTACTTAGCGCCTAAAACTCTGTTAGAGATAAATTGAGCTTTGCAGTATGCTTTGAAAGATAGAGTTTACACCTTTGTTGAACACTAACATGGTAGGTACCACACATTTAACATGTATTTTAAAATAAATGATTGAATTTAATTTGCACAAGACCCCCACAATAATGGTTGTGCATAATGTGTAGTAGATGATATTCACAGCCCTGTCTGAAATATACATATTATAATTTCCATTTAACAAATAGTTAAACTGAAGTCCAGGGAGCATAAGTATTAGAATACCTAGTAAAGCATCAGAACCAGGATATAAGCCCAAGTCTCTTTCCACTGAAGTACCAAGGCAAATTTCAGTTCTTTCCCAGTTTTTTGTTTTGTTTTGTTTTTGTTTATTTATTTTTTTTAAATCAGGCTGACCTATATAAGTGGTTAATATATGATTGGAAGCCTTGGTACTAGTTCTAGACTTAGCTTTTAGCACCTCCTTTATCAGCTGAGGAACAAAGAAAGTTACTAAAATTGTGAAAATTTGCATCAGTTATCCATTTCTGCATAACAAACCACCTCAAACCTTAGAGGGTTAAAAACACGAACTTTTGGATTTGCCCATAGTACTGCTGTTGGTCTCTTTTGGGGTCAATCACATGGAGGCAGTTATCTGGTAGCTCAACTGGGGCTAGAAGGTCTAACACAGCCTTGTTTTCATATCTGGTGGTTATTGCTGGCTCACAATAAGACTCCCTATATCCACCAGGCAAATATGGAATTTTTCACATGGCAGTGTGCTCAAGCCTCTTGAGAATTAGGCTTAAGTACTTCCATATCAGTAGTTTACCCACATTCTGCTACTCGAAGCAAGGTATAAAACCAGCCTAGATATAAGGGGCAGGAAGTAAACCCTTTTTCTTGGTGGCGGAAGCAACAAAGTCACACTGCAGAGTGATCTTTGCATAGGAATTATTGCAACCATCTTTGTAAACACTTGGCCACCATTTTAACAGATACTTTTTATTTTTTTAAGATTTTTTATTTAAATTAAATTTAGTTAACATATAGTGTATTACCATTTTCAGTGTTAGAATCCAGTGATTCATCAGTTGCATATAACACCCAGTGCTTATTACGTCATGCCTTCCTTAATGCCTATTACCCAGTTACCCCATCCCCCCACCCATTTCCCCTCCAGCAACCCTCAATTTGTTTTCTGTAGTTAAGAGTATCTTATGGTTTGCCTCCTGCTCTGTTTTATCTTATTTTTCCTTCCCTTCCCCTATGTTCATCTGTTTTGTTTCTTAAATTCCACATATGAGTGAAATCATATGGTATTTGTCTTTCTCTGACTGACTTATTTCTCTTAGTATAATATCCTCTACTTCCATCCACGTAATTGCAAATGGCAAGATTTCATTATTTTGTATGCCTGAGTAATATTCCACTGTGTGTGTGTGTGTGTGTGTGTGTGTGCGTGCGCGCGCGTGAGTGTGCGCCCATGCACGTGTGTATCCCACTTTGTCAATGGACATCTAGGCTCTTTCCATAGTTTGGCTATTGTGGACATTGCTGCTATAAACACTGGGGTGCAGGTGCCCCTTCAAATATCCAGTAGTGTAATTGCTGGGTCATAGGGTAGTTCTATTTTTAACTTTTTGAGGAACTTCCGTACTATGTTCCAGAGTGGTTGTATCAGCTTGCATTCCCACCAGAAGTGTAAGAGGATTCCCCTTTCTCCACACCCTTGCCAACATCTGTTGTTTTCTGAGTTATTAATTTTAGCCATTCTGACTGATATGAGGTGGTATCTCATTATGGTTTTGATTTATATTTCCCTGATGCTGAGTGATGTTGAGCATTTGTTCATGTCTCTATTGGCCATTTGAATATATTCTTTGGAGAAATGTCTGTTTATGTATTCTGTCCATTTCTTGACTGGATTTTTTGTTTTTTGGGTGTTGAGTTTGATAAGTTCTTTATAGATTTTTGGATACTAGTCCTTTATCTAATATGTCATTTGCAAATATCTTCTCCCATTCTGTAGGTTGACTCTTAATTTTGTTGATTATTTCTTTTCTGTGCAAAAGCTTTTTATCCTGATGAAGTCCTGATGGTTCATTTTTAGCAGATACTTTTTAGAACACCTGCCTTGGTAATGCCCCCTTTTCTATGAGTCTGTCTCTCTGTTAGTGGGGATCCTTCATAAGAGCTGATTAGACAAGAGGTAGACCCTTACCCAAGAAGGAATCAACCCATTACCTAGTTGAGTCAACGAAATTCTTTTCCTAAGGATTTAAAATTGTGAAGCAAAGATATAAGTTAATGAGTCAGTGGTGCTGGAATCAAAACCATTCCATATGGCCATTTCTCCTCCATATTGATGGAGAAGCAAAGATATATCATTCATTCATTCACTCAAAAATATTTACAGCATACCCATTGCATGTTTGACACTGCAAAAGACATTGGCCCATTCTGTTGAGAGAGAACAGTGAAAGCATACGCACATGGTTGGGGGGATGACCTCCACATGTTTCTAAATAGATAGAGGCTCTGATTCCAGAACCTGGAGATGCCTGGCTATACATCCTGCTCTTGTTTGCTCTAAGTTGCCTCTGGAACTGTGCAAAAAAAATCTTTATTTTCCTTAAGCTGGTAGAAATGGGTTCTGTTACTTGCATCTAAATGAATCTAGATTTAGTTTTCTATTAAGAGAAGCTGCTGGTTACTTTTTGTATTCAGGGAGAATATAACGTTGGAACAAATTGTCTACTATTCTGGGACTTTTAAGAATTAGTACCTGGGTCAATGGTCTGTTGAGTTTAGTGCCAGCAGGACCTCAAGATGTCAGACAGATTCTTCTTTATTTTTATACAACAAGATACTTCTAAATATAGTAAATCTCTGACTTGCTTACTGGACAAGAAATGACTTAGAAGGAAATAAGCTTCTGATAATAATTATTTAGTCAACTTTCCACTGATTATTTTTTGAGCTCCTACTGTGTATCAGGCACCATTCTAGGCACTTAAGAAACATCAATCAGCCAAATTTATGAAGGTCCCTGTTCTTACAGAGCTTATAGTCTAGCCCATTGTTCCCAATTAATGAAAAGTAAGAAAAACATAGAGATCACTTAAACTCTTTTGGTCTCTGTAGAAATAGGTATTTTCTAAAATAGGTATTTTTTGGAATGAGTATTTTCTTACTGAGAAAGACAATGGCCAATATAAATAAACAAGTGCAATAGAAAATAGAAAAAAAAGGAGTGCCTGGGTAGCTCAGTTGGTTAAGAATCTGACTCGACTTCCATTTGGGTAATGATCTCAGGGTGGTAAGATTGAGCCCCTTGTTGGGCTCTGTGATCAGCATGGAGTCTACTTGTTCCTTGCCTCTGCTTCTCCCCCCTGCTCATGTGTGTTTTCTCTCTCTCTCTAAAATAAGTAAATAAACAAAAATTTTTTAAATGAAAAAATACAAATATTAAAAAGAATACAGTAGTGTTGTTGTAATTGTTTCTGTGAAATGTCTCACTCAATTACTCTCTTGCAAGATTGAGTCTGTACTTCTGACCTGGTGAAGGGCTGAGCTGCATTTTGCATTGGAGTAGAACTGGTAAGGAATAATATATACTATAGTAGGATTTGGGGCATTGTAACTCATCTCCTATATGAATGTGAAGAGCTTAATTTCATTCTCATTAGTCCTGGAGAGTATTTGTTTCTCCTCTTACAATCATTGTTATTAATACAGGTTTAAATCAGTTGCTTCTTCTATCCTGTCCATAACTTGTGATAAAACATCTATTTCATTTTTAAAACTATTTTTTCAAAATGAAGAATTGTAAGTATTTAAATATTTTCTGAGTCATTTTTACATGGAAGTTGTTTTTCACTTTTAAAAAACATGGCTTCTCCAGCAACCCCCCAAAAAACAAAAAACAAAAACAAAAACAAAAACACATGGCTTCTTTTCCAATAGTCAAAATATTTCTTCTTAGATGACTGGATTTGATCATTGATTCTGGGAGTTCAAAGATAAATATCTTTTCTAAATATTGTACATATATTCACATGAAAATGTTTACTAAATTAATTGTCATAGCAAATTTTGCAGGGTATTGCAGACACTTCTGCAACAAAGGACGGGAAAGAGATATATAGACATATAGATATAGATATATGGTTTCTGATGTTCTTGCTGTATTTGTAGCCTGTGAAATAATTTCCTCCTGGTAGACCCTTTAAAGGCTTAATAAAAACAGTTGATGATGTGCCTGTCCTTGGTAATGTCCCTTTTTTGCTCAGCCCGCAGAAACAAGCCTGTACAATTAGCTCAGTCTATCAGAAGAGATTACACAAAGGTAGATATCATGTACTAACTGTTCAGAAGGAAGGGAGATAATATAGCATAGGAACTAAGAATATAATCTTCAAGATAAACAGATGGGTTCAGATACAAGCTTGGTTACTTACTGGCCACATGACCTCTAACAAATTGCTTAACATCTCTAAATCTCAACTTTTCTCCTCTGTTATGTGGTCACTTGAATAACATCTAGTTCATAAGTTTATTTTAAGAAATAAGTCAAATAAAGCAAGCCAAGCACAATGGCACAGAGTAATGCACTGTTATTGCTAGTGTCAGATGATAGAATAATAATGGGGGTAAGGGGATATGAGTTAGTAGAACATAGACTTGTGGAACTTAAAGCAGGAAAAGACCTTGCCCATCAGCTCTTCCAAGTTATTTTTTGTCAAGTAAGTATCAAAGGCCCAGAATGGTTAAGTGACTCGCCTAGAGTCACTAAGCAAGGTGGTAGTGCTAAGACTTATACCTTGATCTACAGTCAGAGGTAAGATACTTTTTGACTGGTCTGTACTTTTATTTTTCCTTCTCATAACAAGAAGGAGATATCTGTGATCATTATAGTTAGATTATTTGAGTGACTTTTGCAGTAACTTCAATCCAGGGAGTTACCTGAAACTCTACCACTTAAATGTGGCTTTTTAAAGAAAAAGAAACTTTTGTATCATCAGGATGAAAGGGAGTGCAGTGCTTAAAGAACAGACTCTATCAACTCTATTTGTATGCTTTCAAAAGGAAATTCTCTTGGGCAGATAAGAAGTTAGTATGCTCAAAGGTAATACATACATTTCCATGCTCAATAGTCAGGACATGAGCAGGCTTGTCTGTAATGCAGCCCACACTATCCAGAGATTTTCTCTAGCCTCCTAGCTCCCGTGCATTACTCATGGCTCTGAGCAACAGAGCAGGGCAGTGCTTATTGCTCAGGGTACAAATTCATCATCGGAGGGGGCTGTTCTGAATAGAAATCTACCCCCTTCCATCCTACCATATACCTCTCTCTCAAGATGCCTTATGGAATATGAGAAGGTTGGGGGACAGTGGAGGAAAGGGCAATTAGAGCTGCATTGTGTGGGTACCTGAGTCTTCCTGCTGGACCAGGAAACTGAGTTCTCTGTGCTGAGCATCTGTACCTTATAAAAGGATCCTTTAAAAAAATGTCTATAACTTTCTTATGTGATGCTCTTGTGTAAATCTGGAGAAAGGGAGGCATAAAAATCCATCTTAGTTTGGCATAGCAGCTCAGAAATGCCATAGTGATCAGCTATTTAATTACATGGGCATGTTCTGCCATGATCTCTGATGGGGAAAAATTTGTTTAATCTCTTTTAGATTTCTAGGCCAACCTGTTTTCAGGGGAAGGTCAGATAGAGAAAATAATAATTTTATAAGGTGAATTGCATATAATTTAGATATCACCCATAATTTATTAAATTTATTTTTTAATTTAAAGTCTTTAATGTGTTATATATGACTGTTGAATGAAATGGCAGAAGACCATTTTACTATGATTCAAATAGCTGGGGAATGATTTTAGCCTTCTGGGCCTGAAGTTTCCAATATGGGTTCTTAGAAGAGGATGATACCCAACATGGACATCTTTTGCTTCTGATGTTCTGGGAATGCATATATTTTGTCTTAATACTTATTTTGAGGAATATTAATGAGTTTAAGTTACAAAGGCCAAATTATGTTGCTTAATATTAATCATAATATTCTAATTGAATTGAAATATGAAGGGGCAGAAAATATTTATATTTGAGCCCTGACCCCCACCCACACTCGCTAACATCATCTCCTTAAACAGAACAGTTATGAATGGCCCTACATGGGTTTCTTGTTTCTGCTCAGACTCCTTTTTTTTTTTTTTTTAATTGTTCCTCAGTTCCCTAATCATTTAGAATACCTTAGCTGATGCATCTTTGTTTAGGTCCAGTTACAGCACTTTCTGAACAAGATTGCAGTCTGGGAAAGGGATGTAAAATAATATAAAATTCAGGTAACTTGGTATCTTTGAATCTCAAGCCTGGGTATTCTTGTTGGAGCTGTGCTTCATGCAGTAGCTAAGGAGACAAAGCACTCCCACCCCTCTGGATAAGTATCAGCAACCTCTTCTCCAATCTGTTTTGTTATATACGTTGCCATGGTGTTGGAAGGTGGTGGCCTAGATAAAGCATTGCCATACTGGAGCTCTTAGGAAAGCTTTGTGAAATAACCTGTCTCTTAGTCGGGATGGGATTAGACAGGGTCCTTTCTAAATTCCATGATCTGATGCATGCAATGCCAATGCTATTAATAAAATTTTCTAAAATTCCCTAAATGATCTTAGCTGTCTTTTACATTTCTGAAGGTCTCAAAAGTGCCTTGCTTACTGTCCTTTCCTCTATCCCTCTCTCTCTCTTGTCTCTATATCTCTCTCTTCCCGCCGCCCCCCCCCCCCCCAGCTTTCCCTCTTTTGCACATATTTATTGAGTACCACATGTGGTATTGTGCTATAGGAAAATGGTTCCTAGTAACACAATCCTGCAACATATGTGTCATTTTTCTTTCCTTGTACCTATTACACCTGAATGTTAGTTTGAGTGCCATGATCAGGTTACACTGCCAGAAGATTTGGCAAAACCAGGTTTCAAGCCAAGTTCTTTTTTTTTCTTTAATTTTATTTTATTATGTTATGTTAGTCACCATACAATACATCACCAGTTTTTGATGCAGTGATCCATGATTCATTGTTTTCATACAACACCCAGTGCTCCATGCAGTACATGCCCTCATTAATACCCATCCCCCGCTAACCCATCCCCCCACCCCTCTCCCCTCTAAAACCCTCAGTTTGTTTCTCAGAGTCCATAGTCTCTCATGGTTCATCTCCCCCTCCGATTTCCCTCCCTTCATCTTTCCCTTCCTTCTCCTAATGTCCTCCATGTTATTCCTTATGTTCCACAAATAAGTGAAACCATGTGATAATTGACTTTCTCTGCTTGACTTATTTCACTTAGCATAATCTCCTCCAGTCCTGATATATTCCACTGTATATATGGACCACATCTTCTTTATCCATTCATCTGTTGAAGGGCATCTCAGCTCTTTCCACAGTTTGGCTATTGCAGACATTGCTGCTATGAACATTGGGGTGCATATGGCCCTTCTTTTCACTACATCTGTGTCTTTGGGGTAAATACCCAGGAGTGCAATTGCTGGGTCATAGGGTAGCTCTATTTTTAATTTTTGAGGCACCTCCACACTGTTTTCCAAAGTGGCTGTACCAACTTGCATTCCCACCAACAGTGTAAGAGGGTTTCCCTTTCTCCACAACCTTTCCAACATTTGTTGTTTCTTGCCTAGTCAATTTTTGCCATTCTAACTGGTGTAAGGTGGTATCTCAATGTGGTTTTGATTGGAATTTCCCTGATGGCTAATGCTGATGAACATTTTTTCATGTGTCTGTTAGCCATTTGTATGTCTTCTTTGGAGAAGTGTCTGTTAGGTCTTCTGCCTATTTTTTGACTTGATTGTTTGTTTTTTGGGTGTTGAGTTTGAGAAGTTCTTTATAGATCTTGGATACCAGCCCTTTATCTGTAGTGTCATTTGCAAATATCTTCTCCCATTCTGTGGGTTGCCTCTTAGTTTTGTTGACTGTTTCCTTTGCTCTGCAGAAGGTTTTTATCGTGATGAAGTCCCAAAAGTTCATTTTTGCTTTTGTTTCACTAGCCTGTGGAGATGTATCTTGAAAGAAGTTGCTGTGGCTGATGTTGAAGAGGTTACTGCCTGTGTTCTCCTCTAGGATTTTTTTTTTTAAGATTTTATTTATTTATTTGACAGAGAGAGAGAGACAGTGAGAAAGGGAACACAAGTAGGGGGAGTGGGAGAGGGAGAAGCAGGCTTCCCGCTGAGCAGGGAGCCCGATGTGGGGCTCGATCCCAGGACCCTGGGACCATGACCTGAGCCGAAGGCAGACGTTTAACGACTAAGCCACCCAGGCGCCCCCTTCTCTAGGATTTTGATGGATTCCTGTCTCACATTGAGGTCTTTCATCCATTTTGAGTTAATCTTTGTGTATGGTGTTAGAGAATGGTCAAGTTTCGTTCTTCTGTACATAGCTGTCCAATTTTCCCAGCACCATTTATTGAAGAGACTTTTTTCCATTGCATATTTTTTCCTGCTTTGTCAAAGATTATTTGATCATAGAGTTGACGGTCCATATCTGGGCTCTCTATTCTGTTCCACTGGTCTATATATCAATTTTTGTGCCAGTACCATGCTGTCTTGGTGATCACTGCTTTGTAAGATAGCTCGAAATTGGACAACGTGATGCCCCCAGCTTTGTTTTTCTTTTTCAACATTTCCTTGGTGATTCGGGGTCTTTTCTGATTCCATACAAATTTTAGGATTGTTTGTTCCGGCACTTTGAAAAATATCATTGGAATTTTGATCGGGTTGGCATTGAAGGTATAGATTGCTCTGGGTAGCATAGACATTTTAACAATGTTTATTCTTCTGATCCATGAGCATGGAATGTTTTTCCATCTTTTTGTGTCTTCTTCAATTTCTTTCATGAGTGTTCTGTAGTTCCTAGAGTATAGATCCTTTACCTCTTTGGTTAGGTTTATTCCGAGGTATCTTATGGTTTTTGGTGCTATTGTAAATGGAATCGTTTCTCTAATTTCTCTTCCAACAGTTGCATTGTTAGTGTATAAGAAAGCAACTGATTTCTGTGCATTGATTTTGTATCCTGCCACATTACTGAATTGCTGTATGAGTTCTAGTAATTTGGGGGCGGAGTCTTTTGGGTTTTCCACATAAAGTATCATGTCATCCGCAAAGAGAGAGAGTTTGACTTCTTCTTTGCCGATTTGAATGCCTTTTATTTCTTTTTGTTGCCTGATTGCTGTTGCTAGGACTTCTAGTTCTATGTTGAACAATAATGGTGAGAGTGGGCATCCTTGATGTGTTCCTGATCTTAAGGGAAAGGCTCTCAGCTTTTCCCCATTGAGGATGATATTCGCTGTGGGTTTTTCATAGATGGATTTTATGAACTTGAGGAATGTTCCCTCTATCCCTATACTCTGAAGAGTTTTAATCAGGAAAGGATGCTGTATTTTGTCAAATGCTTTTACTGCATCAATTGAGAGGACCATATGGTTCTTCTCTCTCCTCTTATTAATGTGTTCTATCACATTGATTGATTTGCGAATGTTGAACCACCCTTGCATCCTGGGGATAAATCCCACTTGGTCGTGGTGGATGATCCTTTTAACATATTGGTGGATCCTATTAGCTAGGATTTTGTTGAGAATTTTGGAATCCATATTCATCAGGGATATCAGTCTGAAATTCTCCTTTTTGATGGAGTCTTTGCCTGGTTTGGGGATTAAGGTAATGTTGGCCTCATAGAATGAGTCTGGAAGCTTTCCTTCTGTCTCTATTTTTTGAAACAGCTTCAGGAGAATAGGTATTATTTCTTCTTTGAATGTTTGTTAGAATTCCCCAGGGAATCCATCAGGCCCTGGACTTTTGTTTTTTGGGAGGTTTTTGATCACTGCTTCAGTCTCGTTACTGGTTATTGGCCTATTCAGGTTGTCATTTTCTACCTGTTTCAGTCTTGGAAGTTTATAGGTTTCCAGAAAGGCATCCAGTTTTGCTCAGTTTATTGACATATAGTTGTTGATAATAATTTCTAATAATTGTTTCTATTTCCGTGGTGTTAGTTGTGATCTCTCCCCTTTCGTTCATAATTTTATCAATTTGAGTCCTTTCTCTTTTCTTTTGGATAAGTCTCGCCAGTGGTTTATCGATCTTATTAATTCTTTCAAAGAACCAACTTCTAGTTTCATTGATCTGATCTACTATGTTTCTGGTTTCTAATTCATTGATCTCTGCTCTAATCTTAATTATTTTTCTTCTAATGCATGGCTTAGGCATCGTTTGTTGCTTTTTCTGTAGTTTTTTAAGGTGTAGAGTTAGTTGGTGAATTCGGGATTTTTGTATTTTTTTGAGTGAGGCTTGGATGGCTATGTATTTCCCCCTTAGGACCGCCTTTGCAGTGTCACATAGATTTTGTACCAATGTGTTTTCATTCTCATTGGTTTCCATGAATTGTGTAAGTTCTTCTTTGATTTCCTGGTTGACCCAAACATTCTTGAGCAGAGTGGTCTTTAGCCTCTAAGTGTTTGAATTTCTTCCAAATTTTTTCTTGTGATTGAGTTCCAGTTTTAAAGCATTATGGTCTGAGAATATGCAGGGAATAATCTCAATCTTTTGGTATCAGTTGAGACCTGATTTGTGACCCAGTATGTGGTCTATGTGTGTTTGAGAAGAATGAGTATTCTGTTGTTTTAGGGTGGAATGTTCTGTATATTTCTATGAGGTCAATCTTGTCCAGTGTGTCATTCAAAGCTCTTGTTTCTTTGTTGATTTTCTGCTTAGATGATCTGTCTATTGCTGAGAATGGAGTATTGAGTTCTCCTACAGTTAACATATTGTTATCAATATGACTCTTTATTTTGGTTAACAGTTAGCTTATTTAAATGGCTGCTCCAATGTTGGGGGTGTAGATATTAACAACTGTTAGATCTTCTTGTTGGATAGACCCTTTAAGAATGATATAGTGTCCTTCTGTGTCTCTAACTACAGTCTTTAGCTTAAAATCTAATTTGTCTGATATAAGAATTGCTACCCCAGCTTTCTTTTAAGGTCCGTTGGCATGGAAGATGGATCTCCATCCCTTCTGTTTCAGTCTGTATGTATCTTTTGGTTCAAAATGAGTCTCTTATAGATGGCATATGGATGGGTCCTGTCTTTTTATCCAGTTTGCGGCCCTGTGCTGTTTTATGGGAGCATTTAGGCTGTTTACGTTGAGAGTGATTATCAAAAGATATGAATTTATTGTCATCATGTTGCCTGTGAGGACGTTGTTTTTATAGATTGTCCCTGTAAATTTCTGTTCTATATCACTCTTGGGGTCTTTCTCCTTTTATAGAAGCCCCCTTAACAATTCTTGCAGGGCCAGCTTAGTGATCACATACTCTTTCAGTTTCTGCCAGTCTTGGAATCTCTGCATCTCTCCATCCATTCTAAATGGCAGCCTTGCTGGATTAGGTATTCTTGGCTGCATGTTCTTCTCAGTTTAGTACCCTGAATATGTCTTGCCAGCCCTTTCTGGCTTGCCCGGTCTCTGTGGATAGGTCTGACGTTATTCTGATGTTCCTCCCTCTGTACGTAAGGAATCTCTTCCCCCTAACTGCCCTTAAGATGGTTTCCCTGGCTCTAAGATTTGTGAGTTTTACTATTACACGCCAGGGTGTTGGCCTGTTTTCCTTGACCTTGGGAGGGGTCCTCTCTGCCTTTAGGACATGAATGTTTGTTTCATTCCCCAGATTAGGGAAGTTCTCAGCTACGATTTGCTCAAATATATTCTTCTAGTCCTCTCTCTCTCTCCATCCCCTCAGGGGTCCCAATAATTCTGACATTGGAACGTTTCATGGTGTCACTTATTTCTCTGATTCTATTTTCATGGATTTTGAGTTGTTTTTCCCTGGCCTCCTCTTTTCCCTTTTTGTCTATTAAATGGTCTTCTAGGTCAGAATTATAAAGGTAGTTCATCTCGCAAATGGAGTTCATTTCACACTGCCTTAAATTTTTCTCTGTTTCATTAGAGTATGCCTTGCCTCTCTGTCAGAGCTTGACTTTTCTGAGCTCCTTGAGAGGGAGCTCTACCTCTTATTACTTTTTTATTCCCTAATGCAGCTAAAGATAGCCAGTCACAAACGTACTCATCAAATGTTTTTGAACACAGATGAGTCCTGTTCCCAGAGTACCCAAAAATAACTGGACATTTTTACTGGATTAACTGTGTGTCTTTGGGAAAGTCACCTAATTTTTTTCTGGGTATCCACTGCTCATTTCTAAAAGCAGACTGCTTAAAAAATAAATAAATAAATAAAAATAATAAAAGCAGGCTGCTTAATTACTACAACTCCATGGCAACATTTTTCAGTTTTATGAGTTTCCCAGGGGATGCCTGTCAAAAATTCAGATTCTTGTTGCTCTAGCCCTTTTTTGTGATATACCAGGACAGAAAGGGGAGCCAGGAATCTGAATTTTTTCCCTGTGTGATCATTTGCAAGTGGTTTGGGGACCATACTTTAGTGTTCACTGCTGGAAAGAAATGGTTACCAAAATGGACAAGATTGGAATAACCTAGGATGCATGAGAATCATATAGATTTCCAACTGTCATTCCAGGCCAATGGAATCAGAATTTTTCAATGTGCCAGAGATGGACTTGAATCTATACTTTTAAAAATTTTTGCAGGTGATTTAGAAATAATCAGCTTTTTATCATCTTTTTCCTGCTGCAAAGATATTTATTATTTTCATTTGATCCCACATTTTGGCAGAGGGCTACAGAGTGGTTAAAGAGCTGCCTAGTGGCTGCAGAGAGAGGCTCAAGCAGAAACTCTGACACCAGGGGATGCAGAGGGACTCCTCAAGGTTGTTGAGGTTTAGAGGCTTCTAGTCATGCTTTCAAAGAGATATTCAGCCCAGCATGGGGATTGGCCAACTTACAGAGGTTAGTCAGGTGGTTACCCATCTTGTTAAGTGTCACCTATTCATCTAGGAAATGGCTCTCTAAGAAGTCACAGAGATAAGGGTTTGTGTGGGCAGAACACAGGGAATGTAGATCTAGAAAGGCCTTCTTCAGGTTCTTCTCCAAGGCCATGGCAGCTTCCATTGCATCCGTAGTTTTACTCCACTCTGGGTGCAACATTTGCATGTTCTGGAAGAGAATGTATCTTTAAGAGACTCTGGGCACCTTCCACAGTCATATCCTCGTGGTCTAAATAGAAACCCAGAAAGAAATAATTATAGGAGGCCCTTTTATTTTTATTTTATTTTATTTTATTTAAGATTTTATTTATTTATTTGACAGAGAGAGAGACACAGCAAGAGAGGGAACAGAAGCAGGGGGAGTGGGAGAAGGAGAAGCAGGCTTCCTGCTGAGCAGGGAGCCTGATGCGCAGCTCGATCCCAGGACCCTGGGACCATGACCTGAGCCAAAGGCAGATGCTTAATGTCCAAGCCACCCAGGCACCCCGATTTTTATTTTATTTTAATTATAGGAGCTGAACTCTTGATTTCAGCAATAAATCTCTAAAAATTATGAAGAAAAATGGCTTAGTGATGCATGTTGAACAGGCAGCTGATGGTAGCCTCCACATTGATGAAATAATTCTGACAAATCTAGGTGCTCATTGTTTGTTGGCAACAAGGAGCTAATAACACACACACACACACACACACACACACACACACACACACACATACACATACACAGTGTTAGCTGGTCTTCAGGGTTACAACTGAAGAGGAGGTTGGACAGTAGTTAGAGGCTGGAGAAAGGAAGTCCCCAGGTTTGTTTCTTCTAAACACTGTTGATTTAAGAGACAGATTTGTGGGATCCCCAGACATGCTCTGAAATAACCAGTCTTACTGCCAGCATTTAGGAAGTTCTTTTAACTACTTTCCCATCCTACTTCATTAGCATCAGACTCTTGGTTCTACATCTGCAATTTTGACACCTTCTGCCAGGCCTTGAACTATATCCCATCATTCTCTTTCTCTAAGGTTGAGAAAATGCCTAAAGCTAGACTGCCATTTTGGGAAAAAAAAAAAAAAAAAGAAATCTCCCCTAGGAGACAAACACATTTCAAGTACCATCCTGAGCTATACTCTTGATTTTAGCAATAAATCTCTAAAAATTATGAAGAAAAATGGCTTACTGAAACTACTGAAAATTTCATAAAATTTATCCTACATGACTAAGCTGTTGCAGCTTTTTGTATCCAGTTTAACCCACATGGAAAATGTTAAATCACCATATTAAAAACACAATCCAGCAGTTAAATATCATGGCAGTTTCCATGGAAATGTGCCAAACACTGGTGGGTTGGCAGTTCCTGTAGGGAGTATACTGGAGGGGGATGTATTTGTAGGTTACTTAAGAACTGCTAAGTCCCATTTTTGTATTTAATTATTCATACAACCAATTTAAATAAATGCAACTGGCTTTTAAAAGTGTGATCTTCTAAATCTCTACCTGGTCAAACAGTTAGAAGGAATTATTTAATTGCTATAAATGCAATTATACTCTTTTGGTAGAAACATCATTGTTTTTTCCTTCAGCTAGAATTCCTGATTCTTCATACATAGTTTTTCGGATGGAATAATAACAACACCAACTATAACAAATGTAAAATCCACATACATTCCATGTCCTGCAAGGCCCTTGGTGAATGGAGCCCTGCCTACCACTTTGATGTCACTTTATACCAATATTTTCCTGTTTACCCTTTTCTAGCCACATTGGCCTATCTGTTCCTCAAATATTTCAAGTCTATTTCTTCACATCAGGGTTGTTATAGGCTGAATTATATTTCCTTCAACATTCATATATTGAAGTCCTAAACCACCAGTGCCTAAGAATGTGTTTGTATTTGGAGATAGGGTCTTTCAAGAGGTAGTTAAGTTAAAATGAGGTCATTAGGGTAGGCCTTAATCCAATATGACTAATGTCCCTATAAGAAGAGATTAGAACACAGACACAGAGGGAAGATCATCTGAAGATACAGGGAGACAATCCTATTTACAAGCCAAGGAGAGAGGTCTCAGAAGAAACTCACCCTGCCACCACCTTGATCTTGGGCTTCTAGCCTCCAGAATTGTGAGGAAATTAATTTTTGTTGTTTAAGCCACCTGATCTCTGGTACTTTGTTATGGAAGCCCTAGCAAAGTAATAAGTGGGTGTTTGTACTTCCCTCTTTGTGCATGAAATAGTCTTCCCCCAGATCTTCAAAGGACTAAATATTTCTTTGACATTCATTCTCATCTCAGTGGTCACCTCCTCAGAAATACCATGATTATCCTAAATTTTGTCCTGTTCCAATCACTAACTGAAGTGAAAACTGGAGAGGAGAATGGGACTAAATTGTAAGTCAGGACTATGGTAGTTCAAGTAATGCAATCCTTAAACCAATTAATCCATGCTATTGTCCTAGATATAGGAATTTGTTCATTGGCAGTCCAACTGGTACACAGAATAGGATTTTTGTTCAATGATTATGGGAGTGACTGCCAGGGAAGCCTGTCTGGTACTCCTGGCAGCTGTTTTGTAACCAGTAAGAGGAACTGCCTGAAGATGAAGCAGACACACAAAGGAGAGCCGGCAGAGAGAATGATAGAGAGACAATGCCAGGTCCTTGAATAACCATGCTTAATTCTTATTCTATCATCAGACTTTAAGCTACCAGTAAAGCTCTTTTACTATCTAAGCCAGTTTTATTTGGGTTTCCTGTTCCTTGCAATGGAACAGATACTAATGGATGCACTTACTATTTTAGCTTCTCTGCAAAAAATATTGGAATGTGTCTGATACACTTATTATTCTGCTAGAATCAGGCTAAAAGCAGGTACCCTGTCTTGTTCTCTGTATTTGCAACATGTGGAAGAGCTTGGTCACATAATTGATGCATACAATATATCTGTGTGATAAGTAGTATCATATTAGATATGTCAGATACTATTGCTAAGTGCTTTATGTGTATTATGAGTTTCCTTCCCTGCCCACTAGAATGTGAGCTTTATGAAAATGGAAACATGTTTTGTTCCTTGGTGCATCTTCCAGACTTAAAACAATATCTAACATAGAGGAGGCACTCAGTGAATACTTGCCTTGGAATGAATGAATTTTACTGGATCCATATAATAATCCTATGACATAAATAGCATTCTTATTCTTGTTTCACACATGAGTGGGGAGCTTAATATAAGAGGTGGCAAATGAGCCTAGTCTTTTGGACTCCAAAGCCCATAACACTGTAATGCCTCATGAGGATATAGCTCACAGATAAAAAGAACTGTAAAAGTGAGCATTAAAATTGTCAAAGAAGATTTTCCATCCAGACACAGTTAGATTCATTACTCATACTGGTTTGGTCAACTTTTAGTGGCACCTTTGTGAATCTGCCTCATAATCACTCATAGAGATGATTAAAAATAATAATGCCTGGATCCATCCCAGAGCTACTGAATCATATTCCCAGGGGTGAATGGTGGGGAGATACAGAGCCAGGTAAAGGTAGTTTTAAAACCACAATAGGTTATTTTGACGCATAAGAGTTGTGAATCACTGTCAAATTATAAAATAGCTTATTCTGCTAGTGTGATAATTGCGCTGTCTGAGAAGTGCTTGGGAGGGACCAAGGAAGAAGTTTTCTGATGTTTCTTCTGTGTTCCAGTCACCTTTGCATCAGCAATGCCTAGTGCAGTCAATGATAGCAATACCACTGCCATTACTATTCCAAATAGTGATAACAAATACAAACTGATCTCTCTGAACCACGCACTGTACTGTTATGCATGTTCTCCTGTTTAATCTTCCAAACAATCTATGGAGGTAAGTTTCAGATGAGGAAACTGAGGGTCAGCCAGGCTAAGTTTTTTTGCCCTGGGTCCCACATTGAATGTCTGAAGCAGGTTTTCTTCTTATCCTAACTCTAATCTTAACCTCTATATAGTATTCCTTCTCAGAGATCCTCAAGTAATGCTTGGGAAGGAAGCAACTGGCAATAAGGAAAGAAGAAAGGAAAGATAGAAAGATGCAATAAGAAAAAAGAATGAAGGGAGGGAATAGGTTAGGAGAGAGAAGGAACGGGAGAAGGAGGTGAGGGAATACTGATGCTATAAAAGTAGAAAAACAAGTCAACTCTGGACTCAGACCTATCTTTTCTTCAAAAGGTGAGACTGTTTCTTGTCACTTGGCAATGATATCTTAGATCTCTGTCACCTTTGAGGTTGCTGGCTTCTAGAACTTGCTGAAACACCCCCTGTCCCTCTCTCCCCAAGGAGGAGTGCCAATATGGAAGGGTCAAGTTCAATACATTATTAGGTAATGGTACTTGGGGAATTTTTGGTGTGCTGAGCAAAGAGATTTAAAAACCCAGTTTTCTGTGAGGAAACTCTTTTTGGGGTGCTCTTATCCATTTTTTCTCTTGCCTTTTCTGAGTTTAGCATGGGAAAATGATGAAATATTACTTCCTACCATATACCTAATAGAAAAAAAGTGACTGAGCTGGTAAGTTTGGGGGAAAAGGGAGGAGGATTTGGCCAACTTCCCCAGGTTTTAGGGAGAAAATTTCTGTCTTTGGATTTGTCTTTCGTTGTCTGTTCTCACCACTAAAGTGGTAATATTTAGAGAACTAAGATTAGAGTGTGGTCCTGGTGTAAAGTGCCAACGAGGCCGTAGTCTTGCTTTTGATCTGGGCCTCTTAGATCTGCCCACTGTAAGCCAAAGTTGTCCCCATTCTTCTACCTGGTACAGCTCAACAATGCAGGAGCTTCCATGTGGGATCAGGGACCAGTATCCCACAGGATAGTAAAATGTGCCCATGTACCTGGAGTGTGCCTTCTATGTATCTTATTTTAGAATCTGAGTTAGCAACATATAACTGGTCACAAAATTCACAAATCTTGGGCTCTCGTCAACTATCTCTTCATGACTAATAGATTCTCATTCCACTCCCAAGCTTATAGTGAGGAGAGTTCTACTTAATCTTGTAGTACGTAGCACCAATGACTACCAAAGTTTCCTGTGGCTCAGCACTTGGGAAACAGCAGCTTTCCAGGCAGAACATTACCTGCTTGAATCAGGAAAGCTTTCCCAAACCCCAAGTCTTTCACCTGAAAGATGAAAAAAAGTGCTGCCAGCATTTAACTTTAGTGAGAAAACAGAGCAGGGAAGTATAATGTATGAAAGCACAGCCTTCAGAATCAGACACACCTAGATTTTATTCATGCTAAATTACTTAACATGGGTAAAGATAAAAGTTACCTAACATTTGCAGATCTCATTTCCTTTATCTCTATATTGGGGATAATAATAACCTCATAGGGATTTTTTTGATAATTCAGTGTAACAATCCATGGCACTTACCAAGTAACAATGAGTAGAAGCAGTTATTCATTAGAAATTTTTATGAAGACATGGGGCGCCTGGGGGGTTAATTGTTAAGTGTCTGCCTTTGGCTCAGGTCATGATCCCAGGGTCCTGGGGTCGAGCCCCGCATTGGGCTCCCTGCTCCGAGGGAAGCCTATTCTCCCTCTCCCACTCCCCCTGCTTGTGTTCCCTCTCTCACTGTATCTCCCTCTGTCAAAAAAATAAATAAAATCTTTAAAAAAAGAAATTTTTATGAAGACAGACACCAAACCCAGGAACTGGGTCTGAGGGTTTTTTTAAGATTTTATTTATTTATTTGAGACAGAGCAAGACAGAGAGAGAGAGAGAGAGCAGCAGCAGTAGCAGGGGGAAGGGGCAGAAGGAGAGGGAGAAGCAGACTCCCCACCCAGCAAGGAGCCCGATGTGGGGCTTGACCCAATCCCAGGACCCTGAGATCATGACCTGAAATGAGAGCAGATGCTTAACTGACTCAGCCACCCAGGCACCCTTGGTCTGAGGGTTTTGATTTTATCTTGCACTCCCTCCACCAAGTTCTGTACCTTTGACCTCAAAGAGCTCAACATATTGCATGTTGAGTTCTCCAGGAAGCAGACTCCGAGATGTAGCTTAGTGTACAATATGTTTGCATGGGAGGATCCTTGGGAACAATCCCTGTGAAAGGAAAGGAAGGAAATAGGATTGAGCAAAGGGAGGGGTCAAGCTGCAATGTAGGCCGAGCAGCTTTAGCTGACACCACAGAAAGCTCCAGACTGGAGTGGTGTGATCAGAGTTGTCCTGCACTGGGCAAAAATGACCAAGTTTTTTCTCTTCCTCAGCAGTCATTGTATGTGGCTGTCCCTGGGATGATTTGACCTTGGGCAAGGTGGCTTTCTGTACTCAAGACAATCCTTGAGGGGACTGGCAGCTGGAGGGTGTCTGCTGCCAGCACTCTCCACAGCTGAGCAACAAGTGCCCTTTGAAGAGGGATTTGGGTGGACCATCCTCATGTCCACCATATCACATTCCTACCATACTGATGTGTAATGATAGCTAGCTCTTGGCTTCCTACGTACCAGGCAATGTTATGCATATATCCATCTCCTCCCTACTTTTTCTCTCTCCCTGTCATCTCAAGTGATGGAAAAATTAATTAAACAAATTACTCCAGATCAACCACCTTGTAAGTAACAGAGTAGCTTTTGAAATAAGATAGTCCAGATGCAGTGATCACACTCTTAAACAGTGCTATAATCTATCTAGCAGTGACCTGGGTCTCTGAAGAGATCTGCTCATCTTGTCAGATACAGCTATATGTTTCTAGTAGAGTGGTTATCAAAATATGGTATCCAGATCAGCAATATCAGCCTCTGGAAATTTGTTAGAAATGCAAATCCCCTGGCCTCACCTAGATCCAGAATCATAAACTCTGGGGGTGCCTGGATGGCTCAGTTGATTAAGCATCTGACTCTTGGTTCCAGCTCAGGTCATGATTTCGGGGTTGTGAGATAATCCCCCAAGTCTAGCCCTGTCAGGTTCCTTGCTCAGAAGGGAACCTGCTCAAGATTCTTCTCTCTCTCCCTCTGCCCCTCCCTGCCCCTGCACTCTCTGTCTCTTTCAAATAAATTAATTAATTTAAAAAAAAAAGGAAAGAAACTCTGGGAGTAGGGTCCACAATCGGTGTTCTAACAAGTTCTTTAGAAGATTCTCAAGCTTGAGAACCATTGCAGTAGTATATACATACAACATCTCCAAAAAGGACTTACCAGTCTCTCCTAATAGCCTTTCTGTTCAGTCTTCCTTTCAGCTACTTGAGTGGCTTATCCCTCTGTCATCAAATTTTGCCCCCTCCCGACCAGCGATTTCCAGTTGAAATGGAAGGTTCTCCATTGTATGATGTTGCTGTCTTCCTCTCTCAGCCTTAAAGATCATGCTTGATTGATCTTACTATTTTTGGTTTGATGTTATCCCAAGGCAAGGTTTGATAACCCAAACCAAGCGTGTTATTTGTTGGCAGGCCAAAGTGCCCATTAAAATCTTAGGCCCATGACTTACCACCAGGATGCCCTTGCCCAAGTTCCAATTCATCTTTATATTTCAATGTTGTCATTTGCAAAAATGAGAGTAAAAATACCTGTTTCACAAGGTTGTTCTGCATATTTATTTAGATCATTTATTTAGATAACTACCTAGGTTCTGACACATAGAATATATTCCATAAAAGATTTGTCTAAAACTTATGTGGATGCCCTTTTCCCTTCCCCCTCTCAGATATATTTGAAAGACCAGCTGAACTTAAGAATCAATATTCCATAGATAAATGGTATCTTCATGCCATGTAGACCATCCTACTCATTCTTCTTACTCTCCCCAAGAAAAGCATTTGTTGAAATATTTTACTTTTTTTTTTTTTGTAAAATATTTCCTGGGAGAGTGTCAGAAATATGTAAGTACCCCAGTGGATTGGTTGAGTTTCAATCTATGCATTTGTGTAAACACATACACACACACACACACACAGACACACACACACATGCTGCTAAGCTGTTGTAACAAACCTTTACATAATCATATTATGAGTCTAATAATAACCCTATGAGATAACTACAGACTCCTTTATTTTAATGATGATAAACTATCATCAATAGTGACTCTCTTGCCAGATATCCCATACAGTTAAAAGGGGAAACACAGAATTGTAGCTCAGAATCTTGATATAGTATTCTTTTCATTATAAAGTCCTCCCTCAAAGAACTGTGATTAGCAATTAAATTAAAATTTTTTAAACTGAGGAGGATGTTTAGACGTTGCTGATAGATAAAGGCAGTATCCAGATAATGATATTCACCATTTCTAATCAGAGCCTTATGAAAGTTCTGTGAATTGCAGTTGAGAATCCTGCAAAGAAAAATTCAGGGTCCAAGAAGGCTATAATGTGGAAGAAGCTTAGAAGTTATTAAAATACCAAGGGATTATTATTAAACCTAAACTAAGGAAACTATGAATGGAGAGAAGAATGAGTATCTCCTGGAAATGAGTGAAGAGTGAGGCCCGTTAACATCCTGGGAAGAGCTAATTGTGGAATAGTACACAAAAAGGAGCCGCAAACTTTCTAGAGGTTGTTGACCTTGAAGACCTAACCAGACTCCACCGGGGTCTTGATTCTGGCTGAGTTACTGTTCCCTGGAAGTTAGTTCAAATAGGAATGACCATAGCAATGGTTATCAACCTTGGCTGCATATTAGGGTCATCTGTGGGGATTTTAAAAATGCTAATACCCAAACCACACCTAGATCAATTAAATCAGAATCCTTGAAAGTAGAACCCAACCACTAGTATTTTTTTGAAGCTCTCCATAGGATGATAATGTATAACTAAGGAAAGGCCACTATTCTGGAAGTTAAAATGTTTTCCTCTCTCTTTTCTCTCTCATTCCTTTGTATAGCTTGCCTTCGTTCCTCTCTCCTTTCTTTTCATTCTTTTTAAAAAATATTACATGGGAAGCCATGTGCTATATAAATAGGATGTGATTTCTGTCCCTGTATTATTTTTATGCAGCATTGTAATGAATGAAAATGTAGAGGTTTAAAGCAATATTTATTTATTGGCTAATAGTTCTGTAATTCAGAAGTCTGGTACAGCATGAATGGCTTCCCTGCTCAGGATATCACAGGGCTGAAAATGAAAGTGTTGACCACACTGATTTCTTATTTGGAGGCTCTGGGAAAACATCCACTTTCAAGCTCATTCAGGTTGATGGATGATTTTAGTTCCTTGGGCATGTAGGACTGATGTCTCAGCTTCCATGCTGGCTGTCAACTAGGGGCTCTTCTCGGTACTTAGAGGCCCCTTACATTTCTCTCCTTTTGGTGTCCTCCATCTTCAAGCCAGCAATGGTGCATTGAGTCCTTCTCATGCTTTGAACCTATGATTTCATCTTCTTCAGCCAGCTGTAGTAAACTCTTAGCTTTAAATGGATTCACATGATTAGGTAAGGACCACTTGGATAATTTCCCTATCTTAAAGTCAATTGATTTGGGACCTTAATTACATTTGTGAAACTCTTTTCATAGCAACACCTAGATTAGCATTTGACTGAATAACTGGGAGAAGGTTTGTGTACACATAGGACAGGAATCTTGGAGGCTGTCTTAGAATTCTATCACAGTCCCCAAGGAGTTCACATATAGGAAAATAGACTTGGAGTTCCACATAAAGCAATAGAAGATGACAGCAGATGCAAGGAATAGAGCTGGTACTAGTGAATTATTGAAAGAGTATTTGACTCCAGGGAATACCTGCAGATGGTCAGAGTTGGCTTCCTATAGAAGGTTATCCTTGAGCCCATTCACACATTGGACAGTTATTTATTGAGCCCCAACTTGCATGTCAGGCTCTGAACAAGTTTTGAGGAATGAATAGTTAATTTTTCAGGTGAACAGGAGAACGGATTTACTATACTGAAAGGAGATACCTGATGAAAAAGCATGGATCCAACAAGTGACAAAAAAGAGTGGTATTTAATGGTTGGGATGCCATTCAGTCTTGCCAGAACATAAAATGTATGTGGGGAAGTACCTGGAGATAAAGCCAGAGTGAGGCAGGGACCTAACTTATGAAAACCTAAAATCTGACACAGATTTTACTTTACTCTTTGGTGATAGAGAACCACTGAGGGTTTTCCCCAAATGTGTTGAGGTATATTTAAAGTATAATACATTGCATTGTATAAAGTGTACAGTTTGATGAATTTAACATATTAATACACCTGTTAAACCATCACCACAATCAAGAAAACAAACATTTTCTATCACTCCAGTAGTTTTCTCTTGCCCTATCGTAATCCATCTTTTCTCCACTGTGTCCCAGGCAAACACTGGTTTGCTTTCTATCACTTACATTAGTTTCCATTTTCTAGAATGTAATATAAATAGATGCAGTATGTACTCATTTATGTTTGGCTTCTTTCACTCAGCATAATTTTTGTTTTAGGGGGGAGCAGAGAGAGAGGGAGAGAGAGAATCTCTCACAGGGTTCGATCTCACAACTCTGAGATCATGACCTGAGCCAAAATCAAGAGTTGGACGCTTAACCAACTGAGCTACCCAAGAGCCCCACAGCATAATAATTTTGAGGTTCATCTATTTGTTGCAAGTATCAGTGGTCATTCCTTTTTATTGCTGAGTACTCTTCTGGTGCAGTGTATGAATTTATCACAGTTGTTTATTCACCTCTTGACACATATTTGTGTTATTTCCTGTTTTTGGCTACTTAATAAATAAATTATATATATTTTATAAGTTATTTAATAAAACTTCTATGAACATTCATGTATTAGTCTGTGTAGACATGTTTTTATTTCTGTTAAGTAAATATGTAGAAATAGAATGTGTGTCATAACTTTTTAATTGTTTTACTTTTTAACTTTTTAAAATTGAAGTATAGTTGACACACAATGTTATATTAGTTTCAGGTGTACAACATACTGATTCAACAAGCTTATACCTTATGCTATGTGTATCACAAGTGTAGTTGCCTTCTGTTACCATGCAACACTATTATAATACCTTTGACTATATTCCCTCTGCTGTAACTTATTCATTTCATAACCAGAAGCCTGTACCTCCCATTGTCTTTCACCTATTCTGCCCAATCCCCACCCCTCTGGCACCATGAATTTGTTCTCTCTAGTTATGAGACTATTTCTGCTCTTGTTTGTTTGTTTTGTTTTTTAGATTTCACATATCTAAGTTAAATCATATACTATATGTCTTTCTCTGTGTGACTTATTTCACTTAGCATAATACCCTCTAGGCCATCCATGTTGTTACAAATGATAAGATCTTATTCTTTTTTATGGCTGAGTAATAGTCCAGTGTGTGTGTGTGTGTGTGTGTGTGTGTGTGTGTGTGTGTGTGTGTGTACCACATCTTTATCCAATTATCTATTGGTGGATACTTAGGTTGCTTTCATGTCTTGGCTATTATAAATAATGCTGCAATAAACAGAGGGGTGCATATATCTTTTTGAGTTAGTGTTTTCCATTTTTGGGGTGGGGAGGTAAATACCCAGTAGTAGAATTATTGGATCATATATATACTATACAATCTCATTAACACTTGGTATGTTCAGTCATTTAAATTTCATCAAATCTAATGGATATGTAGTGGTATCTCATTCTATTTTTAATTTACATTTCCCTGATACCTGGTAATGTTGATTCACTCTTTATATGCTTATTGACCATTTGTATAATTTGTTTTATGAAGTATCTGTTTAAATCTCTTACTTATTTGTAATAATTTTTTCATCTTCTTATTATTGAGTTATAAATGTTCTTGATGTGTTCTAAATGTAAGTTCCTTTTTGATATATGTGCTGTTAATATTTCACTAGTCTGTGGCTTACAGTTTCATTTTCTTTATGATGTTTTGAAATGTTAGAAAATATCATTTTTTTCTTTTTGTGCTTTTGCTCTTTGTGTGGTATCTGAGAAACCACTGTCTATTCCAGTGTCACAGAGACTTTCTACTATGTTTTCTTCTAGAGGTTGTATTATTTTAGGTTTTACTTTTAGGACTGTGATCCATTTTGAGTTACTTTTTTTGTGGATGGTATAAGATAAGGGTCAATTTTTTAAAAAAATGTGGTTGTCCAGCTTATCCAGGATGATTTATTTTTTTTTTTAAGATTTTATTTACTTATTTGACAGAGATAGACACAGCAAGAGAGGGAACACAAGCAAGGATAGTGGGAGAGGGAGAGCAAGCTTCCTGTGGAGCAGGGATCCTGATGTGGGGCTCGATCCCAGGACTCTGGGATCATGACCTGAGCCAAAGGCAGGTGCTTAATGACTGAGCCACCCAGGTGCCCCCAGGATGATTTTTTGAAAAGACTTTTCATCTCTCATTCCATTGCTTTGGTAACTGTTGAAAATTAATTAACCATATAAATGTGGACCACAGAAGAGTTTTAAGAAGGAGACAGATTATGCTCTATAAACTTAAAAAAACACTCATACTTTTATTCATTAATTCATTCCATAAATATTTCTGAAAATTTAGTAATATGTTAAAGTGCCATGGGGAGAGTCTTACCTGCACTTCCATCTTCAAAACTAGAACTAGAACAGAGTCTGGTCCACAGTAGGCCCTTGGAAGTGTTTGTTTAACAAAAAAAGCAAGACAAAATAAGATACAGTCTCTACCTTTAGGGTTCTAAGAGTCCAGAGTAGAAGAAGGAGCTTTGGTGGGAGTAGGTGAAGCCATAGGAAAAGAGAGGATTGAGAGCAAACGCAGCCTGTTAGGTAAAGAAGAGGTGGGAAGGCATTGAGCTAGGGTAGTGATAGTGAAAAGCGACAATGAGTTCAAGAAATACAGAGAGTGGTAACTGACAAGAAGAAGTTTAAGATGTTTCCCGGATTTTCAGCTTAGATACAAAGGATGGAATAGATTTAGTGGGGATAGAAGCAGAGATTCATACATGTATCTGAGTGCCCTCGGCAGAAAAGGGAGTACAACCTGATTCCTGCCTTCAAAGAGTTTATAGCCCAGTAAAGAACAGAAACAAGTGCAGAGAAAGAAAGATGCATGTGCAAAGAAAGGGGTCAGCAAGAGATGAAGGGAAGGAAAGCAAAGAGGAGACTGTGTGGAAGAAGTGGTATTTAAGGGGCACCTGGGTAGCTCAGTCAATTGAGCATCCAACTCTTGGTCATGATCTCAGAGTTGTGGGATTGAGCCCCACGTTGGGCTGTGCACTTAGCACAGAGTCTGCTTGTCCCTCCCCTCTGTTCCTACCCCCATATTAAATAAAATCTTAAATGAAGTGGTATTTAAATAAGATGTCAGAAGAAGATGAAGATTTTCATTGTTTGAAATGATTGGAGAACATTCAAGGCAGAGGAAACAGTGTGAGTTAAAGCAGAAGGGTGTGCCTGCCCATGGCATGTTTACAGGTCAGTGAGTTGTGTGTTATGGATAAAGTAGGGCAATGTGGGTTTCGTGGGATTTGAGGCTGGAAAGAAAGGTTAGGGCCAAATGGTGTGTGATATTTTCAGGTATGTGGTTATAAAATATCTATTGTTTGGCAGATCTTACTTTAGATTCATCTGACAGATTAGCAAGATTTGGTCTCTGCCTTCAAGAAACTCATTCTTTAGTGAATCTAAAAACCCAATAAATAATTATAAAGAAGCTGAAATGTGCAACAAGGACATATCTAAAGTGGAAGTTACAAAGCAAGGAGTAACTTACTCTGCCTTTGGAAATCGGTATGTCTTCACTCAAGAGCATCTTAAAGGGCCAGTAGAGATTTCTGGAGGGTGTAGGGTGGAGCTTTCTTTAAGACAGCTTTCCAACACAGACAGGAGCATGAGCAGAAGTGTGGAAATAAGTGTGCTCATGCTCTGTGTATCTGTCTTATTCCTTTTTTTCTTTTCTTCTGGCTAAAGAAAATACAATCCTAAAATCTGAGTTTGGGCATAAAGTGGAAATGGAGGCACTGGTTTGACTTCCAGTTCCAGCTCAACTCGGTCAATTTAATCTACCAATATCAGAGAGTCCTTATTGCAGTATCAGTTATTGGCTAATTTTTAATAATGGAGCCTACTTTATTTCTCTTCTTGATATTTGTTCTTATGTAAATCTGCCTCAGAAATCTTACATGAGGAAGTGGTGGTTTCAAGGTAAGATTCAGGTTCTCCTGCATTCCCATGAAAACCTTATTTGCTCCTAATTATTCATAGTGCAGGATTTAGTTCTGCTCAGAGCAGACAAACTTTTGATTGGAAATGCTAAGTTTCTAGAGGTTTCTACAAAGTTATTTGTTGTTTTCTTGGCTCAGTGGGCTTTCCTTATCAACTGTCTCAGAGTGCTGACTGCAGTCTTGCATTTTGATAGTAAGAAGCCTTGGGGGGACAGTGCAGGTGTTTGGAATTTCAAGTGATTCAGCATCACTGGGGGCATGACATACTACAAATGACAATCTCTCCATTTCCACCTGCCAGAAACTTAGGGACCGGTAGCAGCCTTTCCAAGTCATGAATATGATGAATAGCTTTGTGCTCACCAGGCGATTATCTTAGAGTAATTCAGGCTGAGAAGATATTTTCTAAATAAAAATCTTGAGTTTCAACTCAGAAAGCACTTTAAGTATATTGGAATCTTTATGTTTGTTTCATCAGGTTCTCTCATCTTCATTTGAAGCCAAGGAATTATCCTGATCTTGTAGTTAGTAGTGGTGCAAAGAGTCATTGTCACATGTTGGGTTTCCTGGGAAGCAGTTGCTGAGGTGAAGTATATTAGTCAGCTTAGGCTGCCATAACAAAATACCATAGATTGGGTGGAAATTTATTTTCTCACAATTTTGGAAGCTGGAAGTCTGAGATCAGGGTGCCAACACGGTCAGGTTCTTATAAGAGTTCTCTTCTTCACTTGTATACATCTACCTTCTCACTGCCTTCTCACTGTGTGCTCATATGACCATTCCTTTGTGAGTGCACACAAAGAGAAGAGATCTCATCCCTTCTCTTCTTATAAGACCATTATTTGTATTGGATTAAGACCCTACCTTTATGTCCTTAATTAACTTTAATTACTTCCTAAAAGCCCTGTCTTCAAATACAGTCATGTGGAGGGTTAGGGCTTCAACACATGGATATTTGGGGGGGGGCACAATTCAGTCCATAGCACAGAGATATCCTGCAGGAAGCTTATGAGGAAATACCTGGGTTCACCACTTCTGGAAGAGAATACAAAGAAGCAGCATTGAACAGAGGGAGAAGTTGGACTATGAAGCAGTCTCATCTAAGATGCCAGTTGACCCTACAAGGAGCTCTAAAGCTGGGGAAGGCCTTACAGAGTTGCCCCAGTTGAGGCCTTTTTATTGCCATGTCAGCCAGTCATGGATGTAGATTACTTCTAGTGAGTTTTCTTATTCTCTCCTTGTTGAACTGTATGTATTTTGAGGATGTGTGGATAGATTCCTAGGCAGGTGCTGTTGTTCCTTGGGAATGTGGAAAGACTTTTTCAGATTCTTGCTGTAGATGATGGTATTGATGGCTCATTCCTGAGGATGGATGGATGGATGGATGGATAGATGGATGGATGGATGGATGGATGGATGGATGGATGGATGGATGGATGGGTAAATGGATGAATGGATGGATAGATAGATGATAGATAGATAGATAGATAGATAGATAGATAGATAGATAGATAGATAGATGATAGCGAATCCAGACAAAAGGATTGTGCTTCTGAAGTCAGACAGGGATAAAACACTCAAAATCTCCTAGTTTTAGGTAAAAATGCAGAGGATAGCAGCATCAAAAATATACATGACCTTGAGTGACTCAGATTCTAACAAATGTATTCATCTGTCTTTATGTTCTTAAAATCTAGACTGGCTGGTTCAGCTAAGTTGACCACTTCAGTTCCTTACCTCTCATCTAGCAAATACCATTTCTCCACCCTCATATATTTAGCTATTACAAACCATTTGAGCTTTGGCATTCCCTAATCTCACAGAATTAAATCTTTCTATATTATTTTCTTAGTCTGCTGCGTTATGTCTTTCATAGCAATCCCACATGTATAATTACCCAGTTAATGGTTATTTCTCTGTTACAGAGTTAGTCACGTGAAACTGGGGAACCATGCTTATCTTATTCATCATTGTCTCATTACCGTCCAGCACACTGCTTGGCAGAGTGTTCAAATTTTTATTTGTTGAGTGAATAAATGAACGATTCAGTGAATGTTAACAAGACAAAAGTATCAACCAGACATTTTGGGGTCATTTAGTACCCATGATCAGAAGTCCATTTAGTAACTATGATCTCTGTCAACATATTAAAATTAATCACTTTTTTTTGGATTCACTTTTCAAAAACTCATCTTGAAAACTAATTGTCCAGACTGTACATTGATGTACTTTTTCCTTAGGCTAACACTTTTGGTAGAAACATCTCAAGATCTTCCTGACATACATCAACAGTAATCTGTAATCATGAAAAAGTCAATGATTCTAATTTGTCATTCTCGGCCCCTGACAACATGTTAGGAGGTTCTCACAGGGAGATACACACATCTATTCATATCCCTTTACTGAAGGACAATCTTTTATCATGGAAAGCCCTCTTTGAAGCAATATGGGGATTATTCCAGTACTTTCATGAATATTCTTTCATTTGATATTCATAACATTTCTATGGAATAGGCAAATAAGACATTTCTTTCCATTTTATTGATTAAAAAGATCAAGACAGTGAAGTTTAGGAATTTATTTGGGATCAAAAACCTAATAAACAAAAAAATTGCTCTTCTAATTCCAAATTATCTTCATTTTCTATAGAAATTAAATTCAAATTTTATAATTTGAATTATTTTCTAGTATAATTATAGAAATATTTTTCTATATAATTAGAATAGTTTTTACTTCCTATGATTTCTTTCTAATGGTTAAATTAATTGAGGTATAGAGAGTCTGAGTAGGAAATTCATTAGATTAAACAATATACTGTGGCAAGCTTCCCTTTCCCTGATAAGAGACCAATTAAACACATCAGGGAGAAAACATGATTCTAGTATGAACTTTATTTGAGACATCTGAAAAGGTCTTCTGATTCAGAGAGGAAACTGGTTGTTTTCCAGCACTATCGTCAAAATATTTGCTGATTAATATTTTCTGGTAAATAGACTGCTTAAAAGCCATCAAAGGGTTCTCATGTTAAGCTCCATCACTAAGCAAGAAAGCAGAGAACATTACTATGCTTACTTATCAAAGGCACTCTGGGAAGGAAGACAACATTGAGAATTTAATTCTGGCTGTACTTCTGTATATTTCACAGATAATACTGCCCCCATCACAACTCTCAAGTTCTTCTAAACAGGTTAAATAGCAATGGTTCCATCTGTTAGGTTTGTTTTTGAGGCTACATGGGCAGCCTGACTTTCAGTAAAATTACAATTAGTATAAAAACTAACTGTATGGAGGCCAAGGGCTGAGTTTCTAAATTAAGTGTGTGTGTGTGTGTGTGTGTGTGTGTGTGTGTGTGGTGTTAATATTTGGAAATGAATGACCTAAAAACAAGCCTTGATATTTACTAAATTTATAGGGCCTTCCAAATCTATATGATAGATTCAAAAAATTAGGTTGAAAAAAAGCCTGGGTGGCTCAGTCGTTGGGCGTCTGCCTTCGGCTCACATCATGATCCCAGCGCCCTGGGATCGAGTCCCTCATCGGACTCCCTGCTCGGTGGGAAGCCTGCTTCTCCCTCTCCCACTCCCCCTGCTTGTGTTCCTTCTCTCGCTGTCTCTGTCTCTGTCAAATGAATAAATAAAATCTTAAAAAAAAAAAAACCATTCAAGAATAGCAAAATAAAATTTCTTTAATAATAGAGAACTGTATGTATCCAATATTCAAACCACTATACAGGGTAATTAATTAAAGACAAAATCATCATTTTAGATACATTGAGTAATTGAAGAAATCTACATCAGTGGTTGCAGAAAGCAAGTGGTCCTATTTAAAAGCATAAATAATATAAAATTTGTAGAGATAGGTCTTAATTTTCATTGTACATTAATCAATTAAATCTTTCAAATCTTTCTTGGTTTGGTTTTTATGATTAGTACCTGCCCTGAATAGCCCTTCCCTCTGCTCCATAAAATGTGTAAACTAAATCTGCATACTCAGTCCCATCCAGACTGAGCAAATCCTGATGAAGGCCTATATAATTTCAGAATTCAGTTAGACTCAGTAAATTAAAGATGTATGTTATAAACTTTAAAGCAACCTCTAAAAATTAAAAAAAAATAGCTGATAGAACAAAAGTGAAGAAAAATATAATTTTAGAAAATAATCAAAGTTAGGGGTGCCTGGGTGGCTCAGCTGGTTAAGCGTCTGCCTTTGGCTCAGGTCATGATCCCAGGGTTCTGGGATGGAGCCCCGCATCAGGCTCTCTGCTCAGCAGGGAACCTGCTTCTCCCTCTTCCTCTGCCTGCTGCTCTGCCCACTTGTGTTCTCTCTATCTCTCTGTCTAATAAATAAAATCTTAAAAAAAAGAAAATAATCATATTTAAAAGCAGGCAGTAAAAGTAAAAAAAATATAAAAAAGATGGAACAAACAACATCCAATAAGATAGTGGATTTAAATCCAACACTACAAATATTTACAATAACTGTAAAAGGTCCAGTCATTCCAATTAAAAGATAGAGGTTATCAGGTAGCATGTAGTGTGGTCATGTTCTTTTATTCTATCTACAAAAAATTCACCACAAATATAAAGATGTTGATAACTTAAAAGTAATAGGGTAAAAAAGATATGCAAACACTAACTAAAAGAAAAATAGAATGGTTATATTATTATCAGAAAATATAGATTTCAACACAAGGAATAGTATCAGAAGTAAAAAGGGGATATTACCTAATGATAAATGGGGTTAATTCCCCCCAAAAGACATAGCAATACTAAATGTTTATGGAACTAACAATTGAGCTTTAAAATATAGAAACTGAATGGAGCCAGAAGAATAAATAGGCAAATCCACAATCTTAGTTGAGAGACTTTAATATTCCTCTCTCAGTAATCTACAGAACAAACAGAAAATCAGTGAGGATATAGAAAGCCTTTATAACTTAATAAACCAACTTGACTTAATTGACATTTAAAAAACACACTTCATTCCAAAAAGAGGAATATACATTTGCATTATTTCTGTGCCTCCTATAGGCTGATCCCAAGGTAAGATTAGGCGTCCAAGAGATTTACTGGTGAGACCACATCTAAGGAAAAAAAAAAAGGATCGAAAAGGTATGGGAGAGGCATTAAACTATTACAAAAATCTGACTTTTGTGAGAGAATGAAGGAAAGAGAGTTGAATAGGCAGTCTCAGGCTGCAAAACCTTTGAAGATTTCAGGAAGGCCAGCAAGGGAGTCTTCAAGCCAAACTACCTGTCAGGAGAGTTCCATATCTCACAGGAATGGACTTGCCTTAGTATTCCTGCCATGTTCTGTCTTTATATGAGAGCATCTCACAGGTAGTATGACTTAGCATGAATAATGCAGTGATGAATTCAGTGAACAGCAGCTGGGGCCATCCAACAATTATCCTTCCCCATTAGGAGAGCTGAGTGGCACATCTTCATGGATGCCAAGTACATGCCTTATGCTGCACAGATTTACTTCACACAGCTTTGAAGAACAGATCCTCCATGGTTACTATGAACCTCTCTCTGAGGACAAAGAGAAAAAGAAGGCTAGTGAGATGAACTACAACCATTGGTGCTGGAGAAGTCCAAATAAAGTTCATAATTTAATCATTAATATTGTGCCTATGTTGATTTTTTAGTTTTGATAAATATGCCTGTGACAATGTGATATAAGAAATATATATTTGGTTATTTTTTTTCTAGTACAGAGCTCCTATAACCTTTCTTATATCCTAAATGATATGTGTATATGTGTACACACACATATACAACCCATTTCAACCATACCTGATTCATGCTAATTAGGTGTCTCTTAGTGGACACCTAAATAGCATCAGGATGGGAGCTGATTGTCTGAGGAACCAACCATGAGATTAGAGGGTTGAAATTTTCAGCTCTGCCCCCTGACTTCCAGAGAGGGGACAGGTGCTAGAGATTTTTAATCACCAATGGCCAATGATTTAATCAATCACATCTACATAATGGAACCTCCATGAAAAGCAATGGGATTTGAAGAGCTTCTGGGTTGGTGAACACATCCTTGTGCTGAGAGGGTGGTATATCCAAAATGCCACAAATACAGAAATTCCTGTTCTCAGAACCCTTCTGGACTTCACCTATGTACTTTTTTATCTGGCCATTCATTTGTATCCTTTAAGATTTCCTTTATAATAAATAAGTAATAATAAGTAAAGCATTTCCCTGATTTCTGTGAGCCATTACAGAAAATTATCAAACCTGAGGAGGGGTCATGGGAACTCCCAATTTTTCAAGTCAGATACTTGTGATTGGCATTTGAAGTTGGTGGTAGTCTATAGGCTGAGCGCCTAACCTTTGGGGTCTGTGCTAACTCCAGGTAGTTAGTGTCAGAACTGAATTGATTACAGAGCATCCAGTTAATTTCTTCAGAGAATTGGAGAATTGCTTAGTGTGGAAAATTCACACATTTGGTGTCAGAAGTGTCTGTGGATAAGAAATAGAACACAGTGGTTATATTACCATAATTATATGGTTATCCCTGGGGAAGATGGGTGAATGATATACAGGAATTGTCTATTCTGTTTTTTAAACTTTGCTGTAAATCTTAAGGGGGTGGGGGGATGGGTTAGCCTGGGGATGGGTATTAAAGAGGGCATGTTCTGCATGGAGCACTGGGTGTTATACACAAATAACGAATCATGGAACACTACATCAAAGACTAATGATGTAATGTATGGTGATTAACATAACATAATAAAAAATAAATTAAAAAAATAAAAAAGGGAAAAAAAAACCCATGACTTTATTTCCTCCTACTAATCAATCACTTTCCCTGCAAATGTGATAAGTCTTCTTGCTTGCTGGTCTTTGGACAAAAGGAGTCCAAAGTATCCTAGTGGTTATCATAGATTGTAGTGATTGAACTCTTCTTGAGTCCCTTTCATGAACATTTAGTCAAAGTGACAAAGAAATAATAAAATTAGAGAGGGAGGGAAGAGAGAAAGAAAGAGACAGACAGAGGAGAGATCCAAATTACAAGTAACACAAATAAAAGAGGGGTCATTACCACAGATCTTAGAAACATTGAATGATAATATGGAAATGTTTTGAATAACTTTATGTCAATACATTTTACAGTGTAGATGAAATGGACAAATTCTTTGAAAGACAAACTACCAAAGCTCACTCAAAAAGAAGTAGATACCCTAAATTGTTAACATAATGCTGTTATCACATTGAGGAATTCCCTTTAACTCCTAGTTCATGGACAATTTTTATTATAAATGTATGTTGGATTTTTTTTCAACTATTTTTTTATTTCTATTGAAGTGATCATATGATTGTTTAATAAATATAGCTATTAGTCTCATTGTTATAACCCATTCTATTTCATACATTTAGATATGGATACTAGATTCACAGTATGTACTTCAAAAATAATGGCTATTATTATTAATTTAGCATCAACATAGAGATTTGGTTACTTGTTTCTTGCCCATGTTGATTACTACCTTTTTAGGTTCTGAAGAGATACAAAAAAGGGAAAATATAGCCTAATATATTTTTATTGTTTCTGATACTATCTCCTTTACCAGTTTCCTGGTGGTATTTATTTCTGGGTGAGCTTGAAACAAACACTTTAGAAAGAAATACCAAGATTACACCTTTCCCTTAAAGCCTAAAGTTACTCTTTAGCAAACAACTTTACCCTCCCTTTCTCCTGGATTCCACATTGGCCTCTTTTCAGAGCTAGAGGTGGTTTTCAAGTGGAAAGTGCATTGGTAGTTTTAACAGGGGGAAAAAAAAAGTAAAGGAGGATTTTTTAAAATAGTAGCTATTAACAAATGCTTCTAAATGTTGATCTCCTTCACTAGACTGAAGCTCATAAGACCGAGATCATGTTTTATGTCTATATTTTATTCTTGTTTGTTTCCCTAGGCTCTCCTATAGGCTTGGCACAAGGTTGCTTCTTACTATTGAATGAATAAGTGAACAAATAAATGTTTTATCTTAAGGCATTATGTTATGTTGACCCATTTGTTCATACTCTGTAGGGGTAGATTTTCTTCTCTGAAGAAACTAGAGTATATTTCAACATTTATGTGAGTCAGGTCACAAATAATAGCCAGTGATAAAGTAAACTACAAACAAAATCCCTGGTATAATTTAGAGACAAATAGAGACTTTTAAATGAGAAAGCAGTGGGTGATTTATTTAAAGGGTACATGTTTGGGGGAAAACAAAATAAAAGTTTATTTATTTATTATTTTTTTGAGAGTAGCATCTAGAAATTTATATGGACACACTGGAAGACAGTCAGTTGTCTAATAATTGTGTTATTTCTGATGCTAGTTTGGGGAGGAAAAAAAAAAGCACTCTGGGAATCCCAAGTTTCTTGTTACCTTGACAACCACAGGTAGAGCACAACAGAGATGGGATTGACTCATTAAATCCCTTTCTAAATCCTCTCAAAGATTTAACTTTGTTAGCTTATCAAGTCTGTCTATGGAACTCTTGCTCCTCTAAAAGACTTAGCAAAACCCTTTGATCGAGATCCAAAATGATTTCTCTGTATCACTGATGAAATTTTATTAAGCCTGATCTTTTGAACACTCATCAAAATAAAGTTTGAGTTTTTTCACAATAGCAAACCACAGATTCCAAACCAGGTTTTAGATATTTATGGTTCATAGATGTGATTCACCAAAGTAGAAAAATCTTAAAGGAGATTTTAGCCAAAGAGAGGCTCACCTAGCTGTGGCGTTGTTTATTCAGTACTTACTGAATATATTAAGACAAATATGTCTATTGTTGAATAACAGGCAAACAAATATAACAGGCTATTAAATTTTCTTCTGAACTCACCATATTTACTAATATCCAAATGTCCCTTCTAAATCTTTCCCACTCTTCAAATTGTCTAGCCATTGAGCAAAAGGATCATAGTTTCTTTTTTTTTTTTACTTGGGATGAAAATCATGTAGTGTTCAGCCCCCAGTACATTGCTTCACACTGATAAATAAAAATAACTATCACAACGTAATGAGACCACCACATAGTATTAATCTTGCATTTCCATTGAATCTTTCAGTCTAAAGAGAACTTCAGTATTGCTCATCTTAATTTAAACTGCAGAACAACCGAAATGAATATTACTCTCTTCTTTGTATACATGAGAAAGGTGAAACAGAGAATCCAAGTGATTTTGCCCAAGATCACACAAGTAGAGAAGCTAGAATTTAATATACATTTGCTGAGATTTCTGTTACATCAATTTACTTCCTCCTTTATGAAAAATAAGATTTTGGCTTGACTGAGATGGTGATATGTACAAGGAAGGCCACAGAAGACCTGAAAAGTATTTAGGTGTCAGATGATAAAAAGTATATTTTTGAGTCTTTTAAATAGGTTGAACTCCATCCTACAAATTTTAAGGAAACATTGGAAACCATTAAGCAGGAGAGGAACATATTAAATTTGTATTTTGCAGTGGTGACTCTGGAATCATTAAGGAAAAGAGATTTAAGTAACAGAAGACTAGGTAGAGAGGTCAATTAGGATGTTACTTCTATTGAAGTGGTCCACATAACTTGCAATTACAAATGAAACAAATGGGTGGGACATGAGTAGAGAAAGAGGCGACTCATCTAATCAGTCAGATACTGTACTAGATGCTTTGTGAATACTATCTTTAATACTTAAAAAAGCCCTATTATGCACTACTATTTTTATGCCCTAAAGAAATTATATAATATATAATCTCACAGTCAGCAAATGGCATAACCAGGATTTAAATTAGGGTTCATGTGGTTCCAATATGTCAATTTTTTATCAATATAATAGTGCAAAGGGATGGAGAGGAAGAAACATATACAGGTCCTAATTAGGAAACAAAACCTAACATTTGTTGGGATTGGAATAGGGAGTGAAGGAGAGAAGAATCCAGAAAGCTTCTCAGTTTTATGGCTTGAATGCCTGGAGGAATTATTGTAATGAGTGTTGAAATGAGCAATTGGGGATGAAAAGCAGATTTTGTTCTTAAAAATACTTTAGAATTACCTGAGATGTTCTAAAAATCAGTTTTAATTGCCCAATTTTCCCATTAAATGTAAACATCATGAGGGCAAGGATCAAACTCTCCCTGAATACAATTACACATAATGTTGTAGTGGTTGTCATATAACAGATGTTTAAAAAATAAATATAATTCCTGAATTATCAAGGACTGTGAAGCCCATAATACTTGTCTTACGTTGACTTGATCAGGGTTTGCCAAAGAAAACAGAAACCACACTAAGTATTTCAAGTAAGAAGGGATTTAATACAGAGAATTAAGGCTTATGCAATTTTTGGAAGTTCTGGAAGAATGAATGCATTCGAATCATTGCTATTTTCTCAGGAAATTCAGAAAAGAAAGAATTGCAGAGATGTTGTTAATACTCTCAACTCTCTGCAAAGTCTAGGTGGGGTATTTTAAGGACAGTTGGAACCTGATAGCAAAATTCCACATCTGCCATCTCTCAAATCCCTGTGTCTGTCCATTGCTGCTCCTGAAAAAAATAGCTTCTCCTTTTCTTGCACCTTCCAAATATCTAATAAATTCTTCAAGATTATCTAAGAAATGTGGTTTGCAGGTTTTTAGCCACTATAGAAAAAGGGATAACTTGAAAGGTGGGTATGACATTATCATCAAATGATATTTAGCAGATAAGTTATATGCTTTATCCTCAGGCTCGATCAAAGATGAAAGGTAACCTCCTCACTACTCTTTCTGTCTTTTCTTCCCCCTCAACATGCAAAATTTATGGGCCATTTTTCTTTTCTCCTCTCAGTGCCTCACAAGTAGACATATTTTCATGTGCATTTGTTCAAAATGAATATATAATATACTGATAGATTAATTCTTTCCATTTCATTGATAACTTCTGGTAGATTGTAAATCAGTGCTGTTGCCACAGATTATGCTCTTAAAGGGAAAAGGTATGACTGCTTCACTGGTTTGGAATATTATTCACAAATTATACTCATTAAAAATCAAATGAGGTCTTAGAATCAAGAAGAGTAAAAACACTGTTTGAAGGAACCCAAATATCACTTTGTCCAGTCTCTCATTCAATATGTAAAACTCTTTCACAATGTTTCCAAACACTTTTAGCTATCAGGATCTTATTTTATGGTAAAGTAGTCCTTTCCATTTTTTCTTTCTTTTTGGTCTACAGATCAAATATTTAATCATTCCGTGTATAGAATTTGTTTATGTATAACACATAGCTAATTAAATATTCTTTATCAAATGCATAGTATGAAGTCACAATCCTACCAGCCTTTACTCAGGTAATTATTTCTTTTCCCTATAAATGCAAGGCTTAATCTCTCTAAAACTTCACTGTGTTTATTTCATTGCATAATAATCTTTTCTGTCTCAACTGTATCATCCAACACACAAGCCAAATTTCTCAGCTGTGGGTAGCATTCTATGTATTAATTCAAAGCAGTGTTAAAATATGAAGAAAACATAATTAGAACATGACTATTGGGCAAATCATTGCAGTCCTTTCTTTAGCTGGATTCAATATTTTTAAGTTAAATTAGCTGCAAACCTACCTGACAAGAGCAACATAGTATATATATCTCAATTTTGTTCAGAAGATATTATCAAATATATTACTGAAGTTAATACTTCAGAAATGTTTATTGAAATATGATTGACCTCCACTGAAATATACAGATCTTAGGTGTTACTACTATATGAGTTTGGACAAATGCAACCATCCAGGTAACTTATACCCCTATGAAGATATAGACATTATCATCACCCCCTAAAATTCCTTTATTTCTATCCTAGTCAACTCATATTCTTCCCTCTTCGAAAGCAACCAATATTCTGATTTATTTCACCATGATTTAGTTTTGCCTGTTCTATAACTTCACATAAAAAGAATAAAACAGGGTGTATACTTTTATGTATGGCTCCTTTCTCTCTGAAAAGTCTTGGAGATTCAGCTACATTGTTGCATATTTAAAATAGTTGACATTGTTAAATGGTGGCTAGTATGTCATTATATAACTATTAGCTATATTATAAGTTTGTTTATTCATTCATCTGTAGATAAATGTGTGGATTGTTTACAACTTTGGTTATTATGAATGAACCTCCTATGAGCATTCTTATACAAGTGATTTTGTTGATACATGTATTCATTTCTCTTGGATAAATACTTAGGAATAGAATTTCTGAGTCATAGTGTAGTTGCGAGTAATTTTTCCCAAAATGATTGTACTACTTTATATTTACATCAGTAATGTTTGAGAAACCTGGGTCCTCAAGATCCTCACAGTTCATAATTTCAGTCTTTTATGTATATATATTTTTCTTATTATTTAATTTTTAAATTTGAGTGTAGTTGACACATAATGCTACGTTTGTTTCAGGTGTGCAACATAGTGATTCAACAAGTTCGTATGTTATACTATGCTCACCACAAGTGTCACCATATCATGCTATTGCAATATTACTGATGATAGTACTTTTGCTGTGCCTTTTATTCCTGTGAGTCATTCATTACATAACTGGAAGCCTGTATCTCCCATTCCCTTCATCCATTTTTCCCATCCCCCTACATGTTTACCCTTTGGCAACCATCAGTTAGTTCTCTGTATTTATAGGTCTAATTCTGCTTCTTGTGTTTGTTTACTTAGATTTCATATATGAGTGAAGTCATATGGTATTTGTCTTTCTCTGTCTTACTTATTTCATCTTTTGGGACCATCCATATTGCAAAAGGCACAATCTCATCTTTTATAGCTGTGTCATATTCCATTATATATATATCTCACCTCTTCCTTATCCATTCATCTATCAATGGACACATAAATTGCTTCTGTATCTTGACTATTGTAAATAATGCTGTAATAAGCATATCTTTTTAAATTAGTGTTTTTGTTTTCTTTGGGTAAATGCCCAGTAATGGAATTATTGGCTCATATGATATTCTATTTTTAATTTCTTGAGGAACCTCCATACTATTCTCTAAAGTGACTGTACCAATTTACTTTCCCACCAGCAGTGTAGGAGGGTTCCTTTTTCTCCATATTCTTTCCAACACTTGTTATTTCTTTTGATTTTAGCCATTCTGGTAGGTGTCTAAGGTGATATCTTATTGGTTTTGATTTGTACTTTTCTTATGATTAGTGATATTGAGCATATTTTATGTGTCTCTCGGCCATCTGTATATCTTCTTTGGAAAAATGTCTAATTAGGTCCTCTGCCCATTATTTAATTGGATTTTTTTTAAATATGTTTTTTATTATTTTTTTAAATTATAATTCCAGTATAGTTAACATATAGTGCTATATTAGTTTCAGGTGTACAATATAGTGATCCAGCAGTTCCATACATTAATTACTCAGTACTCATCAAGACAAGTGCACTCCTAATCCCTTTCACCTATTTCACCCCTTCCCCTACCCACCTCCCCTCTGGTCACCATCAGTTTGTTCTCTAAAGTTAAGGGTCTGTTTCATGATTTCTCTCACTCTCTCTTTTTTCCTTTTACTTGTTTGTTTTGTTTCTTAGATTTTACATATGAGTGAGATCATATGGTGTTTGTCTTTCTCTGACTTATTTCGCTTATCATGTACCATCAATGTCCATCCATGTTGTTGCAAATGGCAAGGTTTCATTCTTTTTTATGGCTGAATAATATTCCTTTGGATATATATACCAGATCTTCTTTATCCATTTGTCAGTTGATGGACATTTAGGCTGCTTCTACAGTTTGGCTGTTGTAAATAATGCTATTATAAACATAGGGGTGATGTATCCCTTTGAATTAGTGTTTTGGTATGTTTTGTGTAAATACCCAGTAGTGCGATTTCTGGATTGTAGGGTAGTTCTATTTTTAATTTTTTGAGAAATCTCCATACTGTTTTCCAAAGTGGTGGCACAAATTTAGCATCCAATAATGTTATCTAATATATAGTCCATACTCAAATTTTTGTAATTATACCAATATTATTCTTTATAGAAATTTTTTTTTACCAGTACAAGATCCATTTCAAGATGAAGCACTATAATCAATTGTCAATCTCTAATCTCCTTTAATCTGGTAAATGTGCTCAGACTTCTTTTCTGTTTTATACCATTGACATTTTTGAAGAGTAGAAACCCAATGTTTTTAGAATGTCCCTCAATTTTGGCTTGCCTGATGTTTTCTCAGGCATGTTTCCTTATCCTCATTTCATAGTTTCATTTCTATTCTGGCTTTGCCTATAATACCAAGCTAAGTAGTACTATAATGTATAAGCTCAGCTATAATTGGCCAGTACACTAAGGTCTCTACAGCTGGCATTTGCTAAGATCTGCACCTGCATTCTTCCCTGTATGTAAACAACACTTACCTAAACAATGTAGCAAATATTAGTGACCTACTGAGGTTAAAATCCCACATACCTACTGAAGCCTGAGGCTTAACTTATTTACTCCAGCTATTTGAGTTTAAAACTTTCTGCATAATTATAATCATCTCCTTAACACAGTATAAACTGCCACAAGTAGGCACAATTAAAAAAAAAAAAAACTAGGTGGATTGTGCTAATGTGCCACAAAAGCCTAAAGTCACCAGGTCAAGAGCTCCAATCTTTCTGTGTTACCTGTGTTTCCAAATTTAATCATTTGCTTATTTCTCAAGGATCCTAGCACATGAGTATTCAGGACCTATCTGGTGGGGCCTCAATATGTGGTTGTTACACTAAATCAGGTTGCACTGGATTAGACTGATGTTTGAGTGGTTGGGCCTAAAACAAGATGTTCTTTTGCATAGTAAGAGCACAATTATCTTCCAATGTGGTAAAAATTTACCTCCATTTTTCAAGTAGATCATCCACCTACATAGAAAAAGTCAAATTTTATATTTCAGCAAGTCTTAACCACAAGTTCAGCTAACCAAAAAATTGAACATCGTTAAGTGATAGGCTGAGCACTCCTTAAATGATAGGCTGAGTCTCAAGGGCACACATCAGACCCTGGATTTTGACATCCATAAAAAAGAATAGCAGGCATAGAGAGTACAGATGTGTTGTTGTTGCTGTTGACAGAAAAAAAGACCCTGAAGCACTGGAAAAGAGAAATGGAAATAATGAACAGATCAACCCAGAGAGCAGGTGCTGACATGTGGTTTCATATCAGATGGAACACTTCCTTCACTTGTGTGACAAGGAAATCGAGGACAGAACACCCAGTAACATTTCACAAAAACAAAATCTCATAAAAGGAACACAGAGAGGCATAAAATGATAGATGAAGGGACCCTAAGAGGTAGCCTGATCAAATGATTCAGAAACTATTGTGGTTGAAGGCTGTGTAGTGCTTTACTCCTGGCCTCTGTTGTTGGCCTCTGGTGACTTCACCTCAGTTAGCTTTTGCATTGAATGAATGTTGTAATGTAGAATTCTTTTTGGTAGACTAAAAAGGATCTTTCAGTTTAAATGTGGTTTTGAAGAGCTCTGGATTTCTAACCATGAAAAAAGGGAAAAACTAGGACCAGCAAACCTATTTTAGCATCATAAGGCAGCATTTTTTAACCCACAGAATTTTCCAGAAAGGATATTAGCCAGCATTTCTTAAAGTTTGATCTGGGAGTTTCTGGAAGTTCCTGTGATCCTTTAAGGAAGAATTTAAGTGCAGTTAAAACTATTTTAATAATAATTCTAAAACGTTATTTACTTTTCTTCACTCTTACTCTCTTGTGAGTATATAGTGGAATTTTCTAGAGGTGACCTGAAGTGTAATGACATCCTTACTTTGATAGCTAATGGGATGTGTACTTATGTATTTTGGATTTTCTGATGTGGTAGATTTAGGGTATAAATAAATAGTTTTTCAATGATGAACTCAGTTTATTCTCAGTGATTTCACTCTGCTATCACTGGCTATCTACAGTTATATCTTTAATAATCTCACTAATTCTGTTATCATCTAAAATATCATTATTTTGAAATTCTAGAATAAACTATAACATTTTATAAGAATTCAAAAGGCAAGTTTTAGAATTTCAAAATAATTATTTGTTAGGTGATTCTATTGGTTAGAGAGCTAATGGGAGATAAAATTTCTCTTACAGCAGTGGCAACAAGCTGTCTTAGTAATTTTTCACCATAACACACTTACAATTTTAAAAATCCCAATTTCACTTAAAAATGTTTTTAATGAAGTAGTAAGAAAATTACCAACTTTATTAAATATTGACCCTTGAATACTTACTTTTAATATTTTTTATTACAAAATAGGAAATACACATAAAACAATTCTATATTCTGAAGTACAATGGTCACCTCAAGGAAAGGCACTTGTGTTCTTGTTTGAGTAATGAGCTGTTGTTGTTTTTTTTTATGGAACAGTAGACAGACCAATTATGGTTATTCAGACTTAGATTTTTGGCAGGCATTTTCTCAAAAATGAACAATGTGAGTCTGTCACTTTAAGGAGAATGAATTTCAGTATTTGTTGCCAGTGAAAAAAATTTGAGCTTTCTAGCAAAAAAGGGAGTTTTGGGAAACTTGTATTCGCCAGTGTGTGTTTTACAGCTTTACAAATACTTAAAAAACTTTACTGCTGAGCTTAGTGATGATATTAACAACTGTGATCTATCGATGATATTATGTAATGAAATGTGTTCACATACAGAAGATCCACATAAATCACTGAACCAGTATTTCCTGAATGATCCTTGCATGATGCTACAAAATTATATATGAGTAAAAGATTGATTCAGACTACAGATAAGCTAATGGAATTTAATGGAACAGAATTCATTGACATGGTTTCAGATTTTACATTGTAGATAACTGAAAAAAAAAACTACCACATGTTGCATTTTGGTATAGTAGCAAATAAGAATATTTATAATTATCTAAAAATGCTATTGAAATATTCCTGTGTCCAACTCAGATCTTTGTGAAACTGTATATTCTTCGTATGCTTCAACTAAAACCACATATTGTAATTCATTGGATACCAAAGCCAGTGTGAGAATCTAGTTAACTTTTATTAAGTCAGACAGAATTTTGCAAAAATTTTATATAATACATTCTTCTAACTAACTTCTTACTTTGTTTTATTTTGGAAAGTTTATTATTTATGTGAATAAGTAGTGGTTTATTTTTATTATTTTTAACTGAATTAATATTTGTTAACCTTCAGTATAGTAAATGTAGATAGATATGACCAAAATAAACAAAAGCACTTTGGGGTCCTCAATAATTTTTATAGTATAAAGAGATAATGAGACCAAAAAGTTGAGAAGAGCTAACATAAGCTATTTTTTATCAGATAACAACAAAATTATTAGGTACTTTTTATGTGTTAGGAATTGTTCTATGGATCAGTGTATGAGGAAAAGAAAAAGCGGAACATACATTTAACATCTAGTAAAGAAAATATTTTAAAAAACATCTGACCTATTCTTGTACCACCAATGTGAACTATACATATTAATGTATAAAATTTATTGAGTTTCTGCAATATATCAGATACTTTATATACATAATTTCTAATTTTTACAAAATCTCTTTAAAGTATCCTCATTTCAAAGATGAGGAAGTTGAGATCTAATGAAGTGATATGCTTGTGAATACATGCCTACTTATTGACAAAGCCATGAATCAAACAGGTCTGTCAGTTTCTAAAGTGCAGATTGCTTCCATTATATAAAACTTGCTTAAGTGCAAGTTTGATGACCCAGTAGGGGAGATGCTATGTAAAATTTTTATGTATCAGAGATGATTGGACTAATTAGCATTTAGGAATTATCTAAACCAGAGATATTATGATTCAAAGATTCATATTCCATTAATATGGTGGTTAACTCAGGGAAGAGTTGCAGTTTGTGTCCAAAGTTAGTCTGCTGGAAAACCAGGAGAAACTGATTTTTGCCAATGAAGTCTAAAAGTAGCCTGCTGGAGAATTTTTCTTGGTCAGGGGAGGTCAGCCTTTTGTTCTACTCAGGCCTTTGACTGATTAGATGAACCCCAATCACATTACAGAGGGCAATCTGCTTTACTTAAATTTCACCAATTTAATTGTAAATCTCACCTAAAACACTTTCACAGAAACATCCAGGATAATGTTTGACCAAATATTTGGGCAAGATGGCCCAGCCAAGTAGACATAAAATTAACCATCACAAACAGGTTGTATTTCATTAATTTTCTCTGTTTTTTTTCTTGATTTCATCTTTATTGATTTCTGCTCTTTTCCTTATTGCCTTTTCCTTCTTGTTACAGATTTTATTTTTCTGGTTCCTTAAGGTGAACAAGTCAACTATTGATTTTAAACATTTCTTCTTTATATTACTAATAAAGTTATTATAATTCCCTCTAAGAATTGCTTTGTATCATAGAAATTTTAATATGTTATATGCTCATTTTCCTTCAATTCAAAATATGTTCTTACTTCTCTTGAAAATTTCTCTTGGCCTTAATTTAATTTCCAAGTATTTGAGGATTTTGTTCACATTTTTCTGTGATTGATTAGTAGCTTAATTCCATTATGGCCAAAGAACAAACTTTGTTTAATTTAAATTCTTTAAATTTATTAAAATTTGTTTTATGACCCAGAATTTGGTCTATCTTGATGATTGTCCAGTGTGCATTTGAAGGGAATGCAGATTCTGCCATTGTTATATAAAAAGTTCTGTAAATGTCAATAAGATCTAGTTGGTCGTTGGGTGTTTTTTGTGTCATCTATATCCATGCTAATTTTCTACCTACTTGTTTTATTGATCAGTGAAGTATGTTGAAGTCTCAAACTACAATTGTGAATTGGTTTATTTATCCTTTCAGTTCTATAAATTTTGCTTCATTTATTTTGAATCTCTGTTGTGAGGTATATATACATTTAGAGTTATATCTTGTTGGTGAATTAATGCTTTTATCGTTATGTGACACCCTTTATTCTTGGTAATTTGCCTTACATCTGCTGATACGTAATTTGTCTGATATTACCATGGCTCCTCCAGCTTTCTTTTGATTACTATTTTTTTTTTAAGATTTATTCATTTATTTGAGAGTGAGAGAGCAAGACAGACAGCAGGGAAGGAGACAGAGGGAGAGAGAGAATCTCAAGCAGACTCCCTGCTGAGTGTGGAGCCTGTCAAGGGGCACGATCTCAGGACCCTGAGATCATGACCTGAGCTGAAATCAGGAGTTGGATGCTTAACAGACTGAGCCACCCAGGTGCCCTGTCTTTTGATTAGCTTTTGAATGAGAGACTTGTTTTCATCTTTTTTCATTTTAGCCTACCTACATCATTATATTTAAAGTGGCTTTCTTATATACAATTTATAATTGGTTTGTGTTTTTCTTAATCCAATCTAATAAACTCTGTCTTTTACTTGGTGTGTTTAGATCATTTACATTTAATGTAGTTATTGATATGCTTGAATTTATGTCTAGAATTTATTATTTGTTTTTATTTTGTATTCTTTGTTTTTATTCCCTGTCTTATTTCAAATTATTTGAATCCTTTTTAGTAGTGCATTTTTATTTCTCTAATTTTTAATTTTTATTTATTTTTATTTTTTTAAAGACATTTTTTATTAATTTGAAAGAGAGAGAGAGTGAGCAGGAGCGGTGGGGGAGGGTCAGAGACAGAGGGACAAGCAGACTCCCTGCTGAGCAGGGAGTCTGATGCCAGCTGGATCCCAGGACCCTGGGATTATGACCTGAGCCAAAGGCAGGTGCTTAAGTGACTGAGCCACCCAGGCGCCCCTGTTTTTCTATTTTTTAAACTACATTTTGTGTTCAGTATTTTTAGTTGTTCCTCTAGGGTTTATAATATACATATTAACTTTACTGTATAGTTAGAATTAATATTTTATCACTTTAAGTGGAATTTAGAAACCATGTACCATATGGTCACTACTCTTCCCTATTTTGTGTAGATGTCATATATATTACATCTATATACATTGCAAAACTCAACAGACCGTGTTATAATTTTAAACATTGGTTAGGCATATTTTTAGAATTTAAGATAAAATATTTTGATACACTTAACCAAATATATACCATTTCTGTTATTTATTTCTGAAATTCTTTCCATCTGAAGTTTTCTTCTACCTGAAGAGCCTCCTTTAATATTTCTTTCAGTATGAGTCTTCTAATAACAAACTTTCTTTGTTTTTCTTCATCTGAAAATGTCTTTATTTCACATTCAGTTCTAAAGGATATTTTCTTTTGATACAGGATTTAGGGTTGACATTCATTTTCTTTCAGCACTTGACAGATGTTTTACTGTCTTTTGGCCTCCATGGTTTCAGATGAGAAATCCACTATCATTTGAATTGGTATCCTCCTATATGTAATATGTCATTTTTCTTCAGCTGATTTGAAAAAAAAATTTTTTTTTTGGCCTTTGGTTTTCACCAGTTTAATAATCATTGTGTTTGAGTGTGAACTTATTTGAGTTTACTCTTTAAAGGTATATATTTTTTTTATTTTTTAAAAGATTTTATTTATTTATTTGACACAGAGAGACACAGTGAGAGAGGGATCACAAGCAAGGGGGGGTGGGAGAGGGAGAAGCAGACTTCCGCAGAGTGGAGAGCCCAGTGTGGGACTCGATCCCAGCACCCTGGGACCATGACCTGAGCCAAAGGCAGTTGCTTAACGACTGAGCCACCCAGGCGCCCTAAAGGTATATTTTTTAAACTGTCTTTAATCTATAAGATTATTTCAGCTATTATTTCTTCAAATATTTTTTTCAAATATCCCTTTTACTTCTGGACCTTCAATAATATGAATAATAGACTTTCTGTATTGTCTCACAGGTAGCTGTCAAATTAATGCTTCAAAATATCAGGAAATCCCTGGAGGTTCCATGACAACATAAAGTTTTATAAACAAAGTGGATGAGAACCGGATCCTTGATAGATCAAAAGGATAGAAATACCCTGAGAAAAATGAAGAGAATGTTATTGGTGGTTGGAAAATCCTAAAAACTATACTGCAAGACTAAAATTGATGATTATTACAACTCTCTATAAACCATGTTTCTATTTAAAAAAGATATGTCTGGATAAACATACTATATACTAGGTCATAAGATTAGTTATGGCAAGGATGAAGATGTTGGCTGGCCCTATAAAACTGAAAGATAAGCAAATATTTCCTTGGCATCTTATGCTTATTTTTTTTCTCTTTATCTGCCCCTTGGCCATTCTCTATCTTGTCTGCTTCTCTCCCTGTAGAGGATTCAAGACACTTCTTTATCTCTTGCTGCTCATGAATTTTGGGTAGCTTGCTTAATAGTTCAAACACAATTGTGTGTGAAGAATTCAATGTGACACTCTTTTCAGGAATATTTGCTTTTAGAAAGAGAATAGTTATTAGCATATAAAAATAAATTACTCATGGTAGAATCTCATGACTCACAAATGTATAATAATTTGGGGCAGAGGCAGGTCTTTCTTCTCTTTCATTTTACAATATGTGAGTAAAAAACCTAGTCTGTCCATGTATATAGAGCTGATCCATTGACATTAATAATCAATACCCTCCCTTCAAAAAAGCTTTTAAAACCATGCAAAATTTTTATGTGCTTAGAAGAGAATATATATATATATACATATATATATACACACTTATACATAAATATACATATATATTTGTATGTAAAATATTTTCTTTAGGAATGTTTGGCTCTTCAGTTAAATTCTATCTATAATAGCAAAGGCAGAAAAGTAGAATGGAGTAGAATAGATTTATCTAAAAATAGGCATAAAATTAATGGGGATATTCCTCAATATTATGTGTGCACCAAACTGAGGGCTAATTCAAGAGAGTGTAGTTCTTTGATTCCAGCTCACAAAAAAAAATCCAAATATATATGGGTACTCTTGACTCAAAGAAATATAAAATTTTGTTGTTTGAGACAGGCTGCTTCAATCTTTTATTTCCTTGTCTGGAAATGAATCTTTGTTCTCTACAGAGCATTAAAAGAAATCTTGGTAATGTTTTCAAGTTGTGTCTTGTGAATTTAGGATTAAATTACATTCTTAAAAATCCTAGAGTACCCAGGATGTGACAATCATTGCACTAGATGCTTAACATCTGTACTTCACTTAATCATCAAAAACATTCTGTGATATTGATGTTATCATTTCTATTTCCTTTTTTTATAAATATGGAAATTTAAGGGAAGTTAAATGATGTACCCAAGGTAATATAGCAGGTAAGAGGAAGAATTACATGAACCTTGATCCTTCAACTCTGAATCATGTATTTTTTCCAATTTGCCTTTTATTATCTATCCAGTAAAGATTAAAAGAAGGCAAAAGAGACTATGCTTTCTTTTTAAAAACTTGTATCTTGTTTCATTTTAAAAGCAGAATATGATACATGCATTCCTAAAGAGATTTTACTTCCTCATGTATATATGTGTGCAGGTATACATGTACATATGGAAAAAGAGATGAAGGGAAAATTAAAAAAAGCAAACTGATCATGATAATGTACAATGAACTGAGAAATAGGAATAACTCAATTCTCTAATCCTTTTTTTTTAAAGATTTTATTTGTTTGTTTATTTATTTGAAAGAGAGAGAGATTGGTTGGGGAAGAGGGACAAGCAGACTCCACACTGAGTGCAGAGCCCAATGTGGGGCTCAAGCCCATGACTCTGAGATCATGACCTGAGCCAAAATCAAAAGTTGTACACTTAATTTAGTGAGTCACCCAGGTACCCCTCAAATCTCTAATCCTAAAATCCAAAGGAAAAAGAAAAAAAGGAAGAAGGAAGGAAGGAAGGAGAAAGAGAAAGAGAAAGAAAGAAAGGAAGAAAGGAAAGAAAGGAAGAAAGAAAGAAAGAAAGAAAGAAAGAAAGAAAGAAAGAAAGAAAGAAAGAAAGAAAGAAAGAAAGAAAGAAAGAAAGGAAAAGGAATGCTGTCCTGCAAGAGAAATTGGGAAAGGTCAAAATTTTTTTTTTAATTTTCTTTTTTTTAGTTGACACACAATGTTACATTAGTTTCAGGTGGGCAAAATAGTGATTTATCTTCTCTGCATGTTATACTATGCTTACTAGAAGTGTAGCTACCATCTGTCACCATACAACAGTATTACAATATCTCTGCCTATATTCCCTCTGCTATGCCTTCTATTCCTGTAATTTATTCATTCCATAACTGGAAGCCTACCCCTTCATCCATTTTGCTCATTTCCCCATCCCTCTGGCAACCATCAGTTTGTTCTCTGTATTTAAAGGTCTCATTGTGCTTTGTGTTTGTTTATTCGTTTTTTAGATTTTTGTAAAGTAAAACAATGTATTGTTGATACTAATTTAATATTTGTCAAAATTATCCAAATAGCATCATAATTTATAACTTTATACTTTTAGTTTCCTATGAAGTTGTGGGTTTTTTTTCAGAACACAATTTTTAATGCTACATAGGGATAGGCTTTAATTTATTTTTCTGTAACACTGTTGGAAACAGGTTGATTTCAATTCTTGACACTATAAATAATGGTGTGATAGGAATATTTGTACATACATTTTTATCAGAATTTCTAATTATTTCTATAGTGTACATGGTGAGAAGTAGAATAAGTAGGTCAAAGGGTATGAATATTTTTAAGACTTCTGGAAAAGTTGTGTCTCCTTACACTAACATCAATAATATATTAAAGTCTATGTCTTAATATACCTTTTTCCCTTAATACACTTTCTAAAACTGCGGATTATTATTTTTAAATTCAATAATTTATGACAAATATCATATTTCATTTTTTTCTTTGCTTTCTTTAATTACTGGTAAGTTTGAATTATACCTTCATATGATTATTGGTTGTCTGTAATGAAAAAAATATATTTTTAAATTTTTCAGAGCAAGGTTAATTTTACCCAAATGATAATACCTTTGAGTAGATAATGTGTGTGTGTGTGTGTGTGTGTGTGTGTGTGTGTATACATTCAATTAATTGATTCTCCTAATTTTACCAATTAGACACAGGGCTACAGAAATTAACTTGCCCATGATCATACAAAGGTTAAGTGGCAGAACCAGCATGTGAATCCAGGTGAGCAACTCTGGAGTCTCACCTTTAACAACTGTACTATACTGACTCTTTATATATATAAATTTCTAAGTACATTCATACTTATACCTGAGTTATATCATAATTATACTAGGCTGTATCAAAATTTATTTTCAAGATGAAGTGTTACTTCTCACAGAGATAGAAAATGTATTTTCACCAGAAAATGATGTGCACGCATAGGATAAAGCCGTTTGTGTGATACATATTATGTAGATTGTATCAAAATAACACTATATACATTAAACATAATTTACATATAGGTCAAAAGCTGGTTTATTTTGTCATCTGAATCTTTGGTAATTGAATTATTTTATTGGAGAGACATATCTGATTCTGTGCTTCCTACCTTTAGAAAAAGCAGGACTTCATAGTTCAGCAAATGATCATGAATACAATTAAAGGAAATAAATATAGTGGTGCAAGTAGGAATGATTTATTTAGAGAAATGAAAATAGAAGAATCCCTTAATAGTTGTCTAGAAATATATACAAAATAACATTAACCTATTATTCTTTGAAATTTGTTGTCAATGTGTTCTTTTAATGTATAGGTTTTCCTTTAAATTTTGATATTAAAAAGATTTAAATTATCTATTAAAAAATCTTTTCAGTAGTTTTTCTCATTGCTTTTATCCTAAGAGTATCATTTAATAATCTAAGGCCATCCAAATATTTCCCTGCTTATGTTAACTTTTATAACTTCATAATTTACATTTTACTACTTATGCCATCAAAAACTGTGATCTGTGGTGGAAGCTGATAACAAAATCTGATTATTTTCTAATACTTTGGTAAGTTTTCTAAATGCTTGATTTGTTATAATGAGTGTTAATTTTAGAGTTTTATTGTACTGTGGTCAGAAAATAAAATTCTTACCAGTTTTACCTCTGGAAAAGAGAGCTCATTTTTTTCATCTGTTTAAATATTCCATGACATGTTGGTAATATATGTATTTGTTATTTAATGTACAAAATTAAATCAGCATAATTATTCAAATACTCTATATGCTTTATGTTGGCATTAGTTATAACAGTCACACTTACAAGAAACAGCATGAAGGAGTTCTACAGGAATGGCATTTTAAACCTAAACTATTTTTTTAAAGATTTTTTTTAAATTTTATTTTATTATGTTATGAAAGTCACCATACATTACATCATTAGTTTTTGATGTAGTGTTCCATGATTCATTGTTTGCGTATAACAACCAGTGCTCCATTCAATACGTGCCCTCTTTAATACCTATCACCAGGCTAACCCACCTCCCACCCCTCTTCCCTCTAGAACCCTCAGTTTGTTTCTCAGAGTCCATAGTCTCTCATGGTTCATCTTCCCCTCCAATTTCTCCCCCTTCATTTTTCCCTTCCTACTATCATCATCATCATCATCTTCTTCTTCTTCTAACATATAATGTATTATTTGTCTTAGAGGTACAGGTCTGTGATTCATTAGTCTTACACAATTCACAGTGCTCACCATAGCACATACCCTCTCCAGTATCTATCACCCAGCCACACCATTCCTCCCACCCCCCACTACTCCAGCAACCCTTGGTTTGTTTCCAGAGATTAAGAATTCCTCATATCAGTGAGATCATATGATACATGTCTTTCTCTGATTGGCTTATTTTGCTTAGCATAATACCCTCTAGTTCCATCCACGTCGTTGCAAATGGCAAGATTTCAGCTTTTATTGATGGCTGCATAATATTCCATTGTATATACATATACCACTTTGTTATCCATTCAGCTGTTGATGGACATCTTAGCTCTTTCCATAGTTTGGCTATTGTAGACATTGCTGCTATAAACTTTGGGGTACACGTGCCCCATCATATCACTACATTTGTATCTTTGGAGTAAATACCCAGTAGTGCAATTGCTGTGTTGTATGGTAGCTCTATTTTCAACTTTTTGAGGAACCTCCATACCGTTTTCCAGAGTGGCTGCACCAGCTTGTATTCCCACCAACAGTGTAGGAGGGTTCCCTTTTCTCTGCATCCTTGCCAACATCTGTCATTTCCTGAGTTGTTAATTTTAGCCATTCTGACTGGTGTCAAGTGGTATCTCATTGAGGTTTTGATTTCGATTTCCCTGATGCTGAGTGATTTGGAGCACTTTTTCAAGTGTCTGTTGACCATTTGGACATCTTCTTTGCAGAAATCTCTGTTCATGTCTTCTGCCCATTACTTGATTGGATTATTTGTTCTTTGGGTATTGAGTTTGATAAGTTCTTTATAGATTTTGGATCCTAGCCCTTTATCTGATATGTCATTTGCCAAAATCTTCTCCCATGCTGTCGGTTGTCTTTTGGTTCTGTTGACTGTTTCTTTTGCTGTGCAAAAGCTTTTTATCCTGATGAAGTCCAGATAGTTCATTTTTGCCCTTGCTTCCCTTGCCTTTGGCAATATTTCTAGGAAAAAGTTGCTGCGGCTGAGGTCGAAGAGGTTGCTGCCTGTGTTCTCCTTTAGGATTTTGATGGACTCCTGTCTCACATTTAGATCTTTCATCCATTTTAAGTCTATTTTTGTGTGCGGTGTAAAGAAATGGCCCAGTTTCATTCTTCTACATGTGGCTGTCCAATTTTCCCAACACCATTTGTTGAAGAGACTGTCTTTTTTCCATTGGACATTCTTTCCTGCTTTGTCGAAGATTAGTTGACCATAGAGTTGAGGGTCCATTTCTGGGCTCTCGATTCTGTTCCATTGATCTATGTGTCTGTTTTTGTGCCAGTACCACACTGTCTTGATGATGACAGCTTTGTAATAGAGCTGGAAGTCTGGAATTGTGGTGCCACAAGCTTTGCTTTTCTTTTTCAAGAATTTGAAAATTTTTCTGGCTATTCGGGGTCTTTTCTGCTTCCATACAAATTTTAGAATTATTTGTTCCATTTCTTTGAAAAAAGTTGATGGTATTTTGATAGGGATTGCATTAAATGTGTAGATTGCCCTAGGTAGCATTGACATCTTCACAGTGTTTGTTCTTCCAATCCATGAGAATGGAACATTTTTCCATTTTTTGTGTCTTCCTCAATTTCTTTCATGAGTATTTTATAATTTTCTGAGTACAGACTCTTTGCCTCTTTGGTTAGATTTATTCCTAGTTATCTTATGGGTTTGGGTGCAATTGTAAATAGGATCAACTCCTTAATTTCTCTTGTTGTTGTAGAAATGCAACTGATTTCTGTGCATTGATTTTATATCCTGCCACTTTACTGAATTCGTGTATGAGTTCTAGCAGTTTTGGGGTGGAGTCTTTTGGGTTTTCCACATAAAATATCATATCATCTGCAAAGACTGAGAGTTTGACTTCTTCTTAGCCAATTCGGATGCCTTTTATTTCTTTTTCTTGTCCGATTGCTGTGGCTAGGACTTCTAGTACTATGTTGAATAGCAGTGGTGATAGTGGACATCCCTGCCGTGTTCCTGACCTTAGGGGAAAGCTCTCAGTTTTTCCCTATTGAGAATGATATTCACTATGGTTTTTTTTATAGATGGCATTTATGGTATTGAGGTATGAGCCCTCTATCCCTATACTCTGAAGAGTTTTGATCAAGAAAGGATGCTGTATTTTGTCAAATGCTTTTCCCTGTATGTATTGAGAGGAACATATGGTTCTTGTTCTTTCATTTATTAATGTATTGTATCATATGATTGATTTGCTGATGTTGAACCAACCTTGCAGCCCAGGAATAAATCCCACTTGGTCATGGTGAATAATCCTTTTAATGTACTGTTGAATCCTATTGGCTAGTATTTTGGTGAGAATTTTTGCATCTGTGGTCGTCAGGGATATTGGTCTGTAATTCTCCTTTTTGATGCAGTCTTTGATTTTGGAATCAAGGTAATGGTGGCCTCAAAAAATGAGTTTGGACGTTTTCCCTCCATTTCTATTTTTTGGAACAGTTTCAGAAGAATAGGTATTAATTCTTCTTGAAATGTTTGGCAGAATTCCCCTGGGAAGCCATCTGGCCCTGGACTCTTGTTTTTGGGAGATTTTTGATTACTGCTTCAATTTCCTTAGTGGTTATAGGTCTGTTCAGGTTTTCTATTTCTTCCTGGTTCAATTTTGGTAGTTGATACATCTCTAGGAATGCATCCATTTCTTCCAGATTATCTAATTTGCTGGCATATAGTTGCTCATAATATGTTCTTATAATTGTTTGTATTTCTTTGGTGTTGCTTGTGATCTCTCCTCTTTTGTTCATGATTTTGTTGATTTGGGTCATTTCTCTTTTCTTTTTGATAAAGTCTGGCCAGGGGTTTATCAGTCTCATTAATTCTTTCAAAGAACCAGCTCCTAATATCATTGATCTGTTCTACTGTTCTTTTGGTTTCTAGTTCATTGATTTCTGCTCTGATCTTTATTATTTCTCTTCTCCTGCTGGGTTTAGGCTTTATCTGCTATTCTTTCTCCAGCTCCTTTAGGTGTAGGTTAGGTTGTGTGTTTGAGACCTTTCTTGTTTCTTGAGAAAGATTTGTATTGCTCTATACTTTCCTCTTAGGACTGCCTTTGCTGTATCCCAAAGATTTTAAACAGTTGTGTTTTCATTTTCATTTGTTTCCATGAATTTTTTAAATTCTTCTTTAATTTCCTGGTTGACCCATTCATTCTTTAGTAGGATGCTCTTTAGCCTCCATGTATTTGAGTTCTTTCCGACTTTCCTCTTGTGATTGAGTTGTAGTTTCAAAGCACTGTGGTCTGAAAATATGCAGGGAATGATCCCAATCTTTTGGTATGGATTGAGATCTGATTTGTGACCTAGGATGTGATCTATTCTGAGAATGTTCCATGTGCACTAGACAGTAATGTGTATTCTGTTGCTTTGGGATGGAATGTTCTGAATATATCTGTGAAGTCCATTTGGTCCAGTTTGTCATTTAAAGTCTTTATTTCCTTGTTGATCTTTTGCTTAGACGATCTGTCCATATCAGTGAGAGGAGTGGTAAAGTCCCCCACTATTATTGTATTGTTGTCAATGTGTTTCTTTGCTTTTGTTATTAATTGGCTTATATAATTGTCTGCCCCCATGCTAGGGGCATAGATATTTACAACTGTTAGATCTTCTCTGGATAGACCCTTCAAGTATGCTTTAGTGTCCTTCCTCATCTCTTATTTGGTTTAAACTCTAATTTGTCTGATATAAGGATTGCTACCTCTGCTTTCTTTTGATGTCCATTAGCATGGTAAATAGTTTTCCACCCCTTCACTTTCAATCTGGAGGTGTCTTTGGGTCTAAAATGAGTCTCTTGCAGACAGCATATCAATGGGTCTTGTTTTTTTAACCAATCTCATACCCATTTAGCCCATTTACATTCAAAGTAACTATTGAAAGATATGAATTTAGTGCCATTGTGTTGCCTATAACGTGACTGTTACTGTATATTGTCTCTGTTCCTTTCTGGTCTATGTTACTTTTACACTCTCTCTTTGCTTAGAGGACCCCTTTCAATATTTCATGTAGGGCTGGTTTTGTGTTGGAATTCCTTTAGTTTTTCTTTGTTCTGGAAGCTTTTTATCTCTCCTTCTATTTTCAGTGACAGTCTAGCTGGATATAGTATTCTTGGCTGCATATTTTTCTCATTTAGTGCTCTCAATATATCATACCAGTCTTTTCTGGCCTGCCAGGTCTCTGGGGATAGGTCTGTTGCCAATCTAATGTTTCTACCATTTTAGGTTACAGATCTCTCATCCTGAGCTGCTTTCAGGATTTTCTCTTTGTCTCTGAGACTTGTAAGTTTTACTATTAGATGTTGGGGTGTTGACCTATTTTTATTGATTTTGAGGGGGGGTTCTCTGTGCCTCCTGGATTTTGATGCCTGTTTCCTTCCCCAAATTAGGGAACTTCTCTGTTATAATTTGCTCCAGTATACCTTCTGCCCCTCTCTTTCTTCTTCTTCTGGGATCCAAATTATTCTAATGTTGTTTCATCTTATGGTATCACTTACCTCTCGAATTCTGCCCTCATGATCCAGTAGTTATCTCTCTTTTTCTCAGTTTCCTTATTTTCCATCATTTGGTCTTCTATATTACTAATTCTCTCTTCTGCCTCATTTATCCTAGCAGTTAGAGCCTCCATTTTTGATTGCACCTCATTAATAGCCTTTTTGATTTTGACTTGGTTAGATTTTTACTTCCTTTACTTCTCCAGAAAGGTTTTCTCTAATATCTTCCATGCTTTTTTCAAGTCCAGCTAGTATCTTTAAAATCATTACTCTGAACTCTAGTTGTCACATTACTAATATCTGTATTGATTAGGTCCCTGGCTGTCATTACTGCCTCTTGTTCCTTTTTTTTGAGGTGATTTTTTCTGTCTTGTCATTTTGTCCAGAGGATAATTAGATGAATGAGAGAACCAAATGCTAACAGGGTAACAACAACCCCAGAAAAATATACACTAAACAAATCAGGAGAGACCTGAAACCGGGGAAAAGAAAGGGAAAGAAAGAAAAAATAAATAAATAAAAAAAATTAAAAATAAAAAAACAGAATATGATCAAATATGTTCAGGCTGGTGCATAGATCAGTGTCACACACTAGATTTTGGGTGTATTTTGGTCTGTTAGAATAAACTGCCTCCCAAAATTTTAAAGAAAGAAAACATATATGTACAAAAATAAGGGTCAATACGGTGAAGGGATGGAATATGACTGTAAAGATGAAAATTATAAAAGATTTTATAAAAGGAATTGATAAGAAGTTGGTTGAAAAAAGAAAGAAGAGGATTTAAAAAATAAAAAAAGGGAGAGAATGTGATCAGGCAGGAGACTAGAACAAAGTCATACACTAGAGATTTAGGGTATATTTTAGGCTTTTAGAAGAAACTGTATCCCAAAATTTTAAAGAGAGGACAACTTATATATATATATGTATATATATATATATATATGTGTGTGTGTGTGTGTGTGTGTGTGTGTATACCCCAAAAATAAGGATAACTACTATGAAGGGATAGAATATGACTCTAAAAATAAAAAATAAAAAAGATTTAAAAAAAATGATTGATAAGATGTTGGTTGAAAAGGGGAAAAAATTCAAAAGAAAAAAGAAAAAGAAAATTAAGAAAATTAACTTTGAAAGACTAAAGAATCATGGAAAAAAAGCCATGAATTCTATGTGCAGTATTCCCCTAGTGCTGGTGTTCTGCCATTTTCATCGATGGGGAAACTTGGCCTTGTCTGGCTGTTCTTGCTGATCTTCTGGGGGAGGGGCCTGTTGCACTGGTTCTCCAACATCTTTGCCTGAGGTGGAATTGCCCCACCCTTGCCGGGGCTGGGCTAAGTAATCTGCTCAGGTTTGCTCTTGGGAGCTTTTGTTCTCTGCAATCTTTCCATATAGCTTTGGAGGCTGAGAGTGAAAATGGCGGCTTCCCAATCTCCGCCCTGGAGGAGCTGAGAACTCCGGGCCCCACTCCTCAGTGCGTCCCAGAGAAAAGCAGTCAATCACTCCTGTCTCCCTGGTCTCCAGCCGCACTTGTGCTCACCCAGCCCGTGACCAAGCATTTCTATCTCTGGCACACGACCCCATTTGGAGTCTCCAAATCCAGCAGATTCCTGCGGTGCGCTCCCATGCCGCTTCTCCCAGGGCAGGAAGGGGAGTCTCCCCAGATCTGCCACTTGTTCAGTCCCTGCTGGAAGAGTAGTGGCCCGACTGTGCCACGGATCACAGTTTATGGCATCCACTAGAGCAATGTCCCTCAGCAGAGCTTACTTCTAAAAGTTCTGATTTTGTTCTCTGCTGCTCTATCACTTTCTGGTAGCCAACTGATGGAGGCTCCCTCCCCCCGTGGTCCATCTTCCCGTATATCGCCTCTGATTCTCTTCTCCACACATCCTACCTTCCAGAAAGTGGTCGCTTTTCTGTTCAGAGATTGCTGCTATTCTTTTCTTCGATCTCCTGTTGAGTTTTTAGGTGTTCAGAATGATTTGATCCCTATCTAGTTGAATTCCTAGGACCAGACGAAATTTAGGTCTCCTACTCCTCTGCCATCTTGAAGGAGACTCTAAACCTAAACTTTTGAAGAGGTCATTTTATGAAGACTAGTTAGGGCAATTGAAGAAATAGAGAAAAATGGTTTTTAAGTGTTGTAAAAATTAAGTAAATTTAACTATAAATGATGGAATTAAAATAAAAGTGTGAGCTGAAACTTAGCAGTTAGGACTGGATAACATTGGGTCTTGCATTCCAAGGCAGGTCGCCAAGACTTTATTCTTTAGACCAGCCTTCCTTAAACACTGGTTTTATTTCAGATATGTAAAAATAAACTAGAGATTTTAATAAATATACATTGAAATCATACTTAAGTGAGAATTATTCTAAAGGCAACTTTAAAAGGGAAGTCTTGTATTATCAAAATTACTTTAGAAAGTCTTTTAAATTGCCTGTGAATTAGAGTATACAAGGTATATATGCTTATATATTAATTTTATATGAATTATATATTAATTTTTATGAATGATAATGTTTTACCATCAACAAAGAAGGAACAGCAAAGAAGGAGAGTTGGTATAAAGATTACTTTCTACTTTTCCACCTTCAAACCTTTCTACCTTTAAGATAATCAATATATATTAATGAATATAGACTGCATTCAAATATTGCTTCTGGTCCAGTCTTTCTTTGTTTGGGGACTCTAAATACTTGTTACAGTCCTTATTAATATAACCCCTATTTCTCTTACAGTTTTTTAAAAAATTTTGAATCCTCCTGTCTCTCAATGCTTTAGTCTATATCTTTTTGGAGTACTTTCTTGTTTACTAATTTTTTATTTATGTCTACTCTTCTCTTAAGGCCATCAGTTTTTAGTCAGTATATTTTTCAGTAATAAGATTTCTATTTGATCTTTTCTATAGTTTCTAGTCCTTTGCTTAAATTCTCCACCTTGTATTTTAATTATTTGAGCATATTTTTCACACTTATTTTAATGACTAGGTTTGAGAATGTAATTACACATATCTCTAGTGAGTCTGTTTTTATTTTTTGTTCTTTTTCTTAGTTTTTTTTTAATTAATTTTTTTCTCTTTGTATGTTTGGTTCTTTTTTACCAAATGCCAGACATTAAATATAAAAATTGTAAAAATAATTGAGACTATGGATGTTTCCTTTCCTTAAAAAAGGCAAAGGAACCATATGAACCATGCTATGCCAAAATTCTTACTCATGGAAACAGTGAGATAATAAATAGTTGTAAACTAATAAGTTTGCAGTAATTTGTTACAACAAAAATAAAAACATATATTACACATACATAGATGTACACACAAACACATTTCATACTCAGTAGAAGTACAAGAAGAGGATATAGTTATGTAGAGTGAGAGAAGTAGGTCAATAATATATACTTAGGAAATAATAGTGTTAAAGGGTAGATAGCACAAGAGGATCCCAAAGAAGTAGAAAATCATAAGATGTGTTATGGAAGCCAAGAACAGAGAAAATCCTAGGAATGAAGGAATGAATGCTAATACAGCAATGTGAAATGTCATAGAAGAGAAAAAATTATTGGCAAGGATTGCTACTATATTATAGTTCCTTTTTATTATATAATTTTCTGAATGACTGCCTTTTTTTTTCTTCTTGTAATATTATCTTATTAGATCATAGTGTGAATTCATTATGTGGATTATGTCATAGACTATCTTTCTCACTTATCAATAGTGCTAAGAAGCTCATAAACAAAAATGGAGTCCAACTCCAGGAAGCATAAGGATTTGATTTTAGTTAGGCTCCTTCAAGAAGTGGAGGCCAAAATAGAATTAGCCATGCAAGAGATTTATTGGGAGCAATTCCTGTAAAGATAAAGGGAGGAGAAGAAGGAATAGATGGGGAAATTCTTCAGATCATAATATAGGGCTGAGTCCTAGGAAATGAGAGAGAGAAGGAAGGATTGGGTAGTAGGAGCCTCAGGCTTCAATGTAGTTCTGAGAAAATCTGGCAAAGGGGAGGTACAGAGTAAAGATTACCTATAAGAGGAGTGTCATATTGGCAGAAATGGCACAGCTATCATACCCCAAGCAAATTTAGTCATTAGCCTTGAGCAACTCGGGGTGAGTTTGGGCTTGGAGAGAACACTATAATGGATTCAAAGATGTGGTAGTTATAAGCTGTCTTCTGACCTATGCTTTTCAGAGAAGATTTTCTTAAAGGGGTATCTGAGCAGCATACCCTCAGGGCCACCACAAATAATAATAGCATGAATTTTTCTCCAACCCCTTCACTTTTTCTTACCTTGTTATTTTGTTGGTATGCCTTTTTATAAGGGTGCTTCAAAATATCACTGGAATGAATAGATTGTAATATATTTTTACTGGAAGATGAAACTAAAGGTAAGATTATAAAAATAAATGTTGGGATCTATTGGAAATAGAGTGAATATTGTTCCACTTTATGGATGGTTTATTAACTCCCCTAAACTTTTGATTATACTTTTTTCTATCCATATCTTATATTTTCAGAATTAGCTTATTACCTGCATTCTATTTTCACATGATTTCAGGCACTGAGAAAGTTCCAAATGTATTTCCTTCTCTTTCTATCTATTGTCTGATGCCTGAAATTACATAATCACATTAGTGGTATGGTCTCTTACACTTCATGTTTTCTTTTGCCTCTCCCTGGAGTGCCCTCCAATCTTTTTTTCTCTGCTTATCTCATTTATCTTTCAAGGATCAGTTCAAGCATTATCATTTCCAGAGAGCACCCCCACATACCCTTTCTGTGTTTCTGTAATATGCCATATGTATATCCATTATATAACTTATCCCACTGTACTGTCTCGATTGAACTTCTTGAGCAGAGAGCATGTGTTCAGCACTTTTTTAGCACAGGTATGTTTAGCACTTCTATTTAGTCATTTTTGCTTGAAGCTGAATAAAAGACAGAAGTAGGTTTTGAATGGGCTAGTAAGTGGTCTGGGGGCTAATGATGGCGGCACTGCTACTCTACAAGGTTTTAGAAAAGCCCACCCCTGAGATTATAGAAAGTGTTCAAAATTAGAACCCTGAGACTAAGTTACTTACTCAAACAAAATTCATAATTTTTCTAAAGCTGACCCTGGGATAGGATTATTTTAATTTTAATATGTTATCTCAGCCCAAGTGGATTGGTTTGGTAAACTATTTAAGTGCAATATTTTGTGTGTGTGTGTGTGTGTGTGTGTGTGTGTGTGTGTGTTTCAGCCATTAGTAAAGGCAAATGGCATTCACACATCTGTTTGAGTGGAAAAATGTTTTCTTGATTTCCTACAGATGTGACCTCAAGAATAGCATGTTAGTTAAATCCAGGAGCAAATAAATCAATACCAAATGTGAAGTGGCATTTAAAGGTTTATCTCACTGCCAATTTTTCTTTTAGAGCTGGCTTGATTTCTTTCAGTAACAGACCTTCTGGGACTCTACCAGTTTGCATGGCTTTCTTCATTGTTTCTCCTCTGGGACACTCACTGATCTTTTGAGAATATTCCCAACACCTCCTGTTTCTGTAGTCTCTGTCTAGAGGACTCTGTTCAGGGTGAATGAGAACTAGACTCAGAAACCTTTTGCAATACTGCACTTAAATTGTCATTAGCATAATCATCATTTTTAAAAAATTAATGGAATTATGATGTGCTAGAGATTTTACAAATACATATATTCTGAGTGATAATTGTGAATATACTTTTTTTCTTATAGTGAGTCAAAGATACTTAACTGTGGAACACTTATCATAAAAGCGAAAAACAGAAAAACTTTCTTTAGATTTGTAGACATCACCCCTATGCTTAAAACTTTCCAATGGCTTTGCACTGCAAATAGTTTAAACTTTAAATATTGTCATGGTCTGTACAACCTTATATGATCTGGACATAGTCTGATTTTATAACTTTTATTAGCAGTTTTCCCTGGTTTCCTAGCTCCAGTAGAGTTCCTTTTGATACTCAGACATGTCTAGGCCCTTTCTGCCTTAAGAACTCTGCATATAATAAGGTCCATTTTTTTCCCTGATTTTCGTGTACCTGCTTCCTTTTCATTTGATCTCAACTCAAATGCCATCTTCTTAGAGAGGTCTACTCTGACCGTCATAGGTAAAGTAGGCCTCTCCCCACCCCATATATATTCCATTATTCTATTTTATTTACTCTAAAGCACTCTGAAATTACCTTAGTGTGTTGTCTTGGTGAGCACATGAACTTCATCTGTTTGGTCATGAACAAAGGGACATGTAGCTGCAAGTATCAACAGGCTTATATATGATCCTCTCACCTCAAGTCTAGTTCTTTGAAAGTACTTCGACTAACTCTGATTGGACCTGCTTAGATCAAGTGACCACACCAAAGCCAAATGTTGAGGCCAAGGGGGTAGAACATAAATTAATCAAACTGGGATTACATGCCGCTTGCATGTAAAGGGTGGGACAACCCTGATAGTGATACCAAGAATGTGAACAGCGTTTTTTTTTTTTTTCCCAAAGAAAATTGGGGTAATTTTCCTAAAAAATTGATAAATGGAGACTAGGAAGTGAAAGCAGTGGTTGCCCACTACAAGAAATGGAAATAACAGGGGCGCCTGGGTGGCTCAGTCGTTAAGCGTCTGCCTTTGGCTCAGGTCATGATCCCAGGGTCCTGGGATTGAGCTCCGCATCGGGCTCCCTGCTCAGTGGGGAAGCCTGCTTCTCCCTCTCCCACTCCCCCTGCTTGTGTTCCCTCTCTTGCTGTCTCTCTCTCTGTCAAATAAATAAATAAAATCTTAAAAAGAAAAAAGAAATGGAAACAACATGGTCACTTTAAAGGGTAGCAAGGCATTCCTTAGTGTGGTTGTATCCTAATTTACTTAACCAGTTCACTCTGGATGGATATTTTAGGTTGTTTACAAAATAGTGATGTAAGGAACATCATTGTATGTTCATTTTATTATATCAGGATAATTCCTTAAAGTGAAATTGCTGGATCCTGTTGTACATATTAAATGAATTTCTACTAAATGAGAATAGGTTTTCTTGTGAAACCTTATTCCCCTTGTTAGAATAGTCCTGCCCAATAGAAGTATAATGTGAGCCACATACATAATTGTAAATTTTCTAATAGCTATGTTAAAAAAGTAAAAAAGAAGTAAGTGAAATTAATTTTCTAAATGTATTCTATTTAACCTAATATTGTCAACAATAGTATCATGTCAACATGTAATTAATATAAAAATTTACTCATGAGATATTTTATATTTTTTCTCATGCTAAAGTCTTTGAAATCAAGCATGAATTTTACACTCACCACACATTTCAATTAGGGCTTATGCTCAGTAGATGTGCAGTTAGTGACTACCTTATGCAAGAGCACAACTCTAGAGTATTCTCGTTCTAGTAAGCACATGAGGGTTTTACACACTGTGGTGTTTTCAGAGACTAGTCCATAGGCAATTGTTTAAAGCTAGCTCTAAATTGAACCTAGTACAAATCACCCATTAATCAAAAGTCTCACTCTAAGTGATAGTTTGCAAATACATAGAGGAGAGGACTTGGCAACATTAGAAGCCTATCATGAAGACAAGGATATAGATACCAGGAGGAGGCTTGATAGAAAAGCTGAGTGAGGCCCAGTGATGAAAAGTTTGCTAGTGGGTATAGTGAGAAAGGATACAAATCTGGGAAAACTTAACTAAACTGCCCAGAGGAAAAGAATACTGAGTCTGATGAACCACAGTTATATGGTTACCACCAGAGTGGTAAATTCCACTGTCATCACAGAGATTTCGTCAGACTTTGGAAGCCTAGATGAAATATGCTTTTAGACTATGGAAATTTTCTTACCCTGATTTTATAAAAATGTCTAGTATATATTGAGTGCTTGCTTACTCAAACTGTGTTCTGCATCTACTTGTTCCTTACAACATGTGAATTAAATACTATAGTTACACTAAGATAAAAAACTGAGACAAAAGTAATTGTTTTCATATCTAGCAACTGATGGAGCTGGAATTTAAACTTTTGATTTCTAATTCCAATGTCCATGTACATTAGCTCTGTTCTATTTTATTCTTAACTATACTAACATTCTCATCTAACAGCCTTTCGACTAATCTAATTTCTTATGCACACTGATATAGCAAGTAGGTACCCTGAAATCTTAGACGTAAACATTCTAGTCACCAAAAGTTAAATTCTCTTTTGAAACTTAATATTTAGGAATTTAACCTACATATTTATGTCTTATGAAATGGCTAATGAACAACTCTAGGTATGAAAAAAAAATTATCTGAAGTTGAAGACCAAATCCTGAACCCTCGGGATTCCATCAGACCCTACCTGAATAGCCAATCTCTCCTCTTCTCTTTATGGCCTCTCCATCTCACTTTTTAGATAATTTTATATAGTCATTTAGGAAAAAAGTTCCCTTGGAATAAATAAGAAAGTGCCATTATCCTAATGTGACAGATAGAAAAGTAGCACAGGACCAGAACCATAATCATTTAATCCCCAAGTGGGAGATGCTGCTGAGCCTCAAAGAAGCACCTGGGGGAGTATGTGATAAAAATGTTGGTGTCAGAGTGTGCATTATTTGGTTCCAATTCCTAAATCTGGTTGCAGATACAATATTCTGACAAAAAAATTTATGAAGTCAATAGCCTGAGGATGCAAAGGTTTTTGTTTCTTTGCTACTCTTGACTTTGAGTCTTCAATTTGTCCATTTAGGACAGATTTGACCTTTAGAAACTCACAACTCTTTCATTGGTCAAATGAATAAATCACTTATATTCAAAAAGTAGGTACTTAGTAATTGTTCACTTAAAAAATTTAGGAGACATTTTTGTAACAGATGTGTTAAATCAATTAAACAAGGGGGCCATTAGACTGAGGTGATTTTAATGCCTTCACAGTCTAGTGAGCAAAACAAAATCTAAGCCTGTAAATGACTCAAAGTTAAGAAATGGAAACTTAAGATCAACCAATCACAAACAGCCAACTAGGCTTTCTCAAATAAGGCAACTGCTTAAACTGTGACCAACCAAATAATTCCCTTGCATTGCTTCTGTGTCTTCTCTGTAAAAGTCTTGTCCCTAGGTCATGTTGGTGCAGTGTTCTTCACCACCTCTGGTTTAGGACTGCCTGATTTGGACTGATTTTTGCTCAAACTCACTATTTTTAATATGCTTTAGTTTATCTTTTAACAGAAACATGGAGGGGGCCTATGAAATTATCTCACTAAGCACTTAGGTAAAGGGCACTTACAGATATGTTTATGTTTATGTTTATGCGTCTGCTGTGGTACCAAGCTTGGAAGAATGCAAAGAAATAAACAAATATTCTCCCTACTCATAAGCCAGGAAAGGAGCAGTGTTATGCACAGTATTTATAAACAACCCATATGATGATTACCAAATTCAAACAGTTTATGTAGGTAAACATAAGGTTGAACAAATAGAGTCTTAGGATTTAAAAGTTTAAATTGCAGAGAAAATGGCTTTCTTCCAACAAAAAGTTTTGTTGAAATATTTGAAATATATTTACCTAGAGTAAAAAAATGGCCCAACAGACTTAGAGCTTCTCAGAAGTGGTGCTCAGGGAAGGTAGATTTCATTTTTTTTTCAGCGTGCTTTGGTGTCCTAACAGCTTGATAGGGAGGGATGTGGTAAGCTGACTGAAGCAGAGACTGTGTTCCTCTGGTTTGTCACTGTATCTTCAGGGTGTGGCACTGGCAGGGAATTATGCAAATGGTGCCAAATAAATGAGAGACTTTCATTGTTGAGAAGTTTCTTTCATCAGTGGTGTTTTGGCTACATAGCTGGCATTTGGACCTCTTGGTATGCTGCCATAGAGGAAATTTAACAGAGAGTTAAAGCAGATGACCTGACTGTCATTTTCAATCTTGAGAGACTATGACTTTAAGACCTTTCAAAGACCGGCAATTTGATGGGAATGATGGAGCAAAAAGTCTAGTACCCTGGTCTCAGGAACACCACCCCTCTGATAGAATTTGAAGATTTGTTGATGAAGATAAACGTTCAGAAGAAGGACTGCTGTACCCATCAGATACAAGCTGGGACACAGGGTTTGTCTAACACAAGTTTTAAATTCATAGCCTCCAACTAATTTTGAAAAAGAAAAAAAAAGTTTTTTTTTTTTTTTTTTTTTATCATATGAGGCTCAGAAATGACCTCATCAAAGTGTTGGAGGACTTCTCTCAAGGCCCGAAAGCTCCATGGGAACCATTTGAGTCTCGGGGAAGCACATAGGAGGCTTGAACGTAATTGGCTCCTTTTTTGGCTCCTCTGAGACCCTAGGTGTCTCAATATATACATGGAGGTAATGACACTTGCCGCCTTGCATTCATTAGTATAATAGCTTTAATGATTTGATTTGCTCCTATAAAAGGTGCTATATAAATGCAAATGATCACCAAGAATGATAATTAAGTCTTTAGCTGCAAACCTCTCACACCTAATGTCCATATGTCAGAGAATGAGAAATGTAGAGGTATTAAGAAAACTGTCCCCTCTTTGTGCTCAATATGGTGACAGGCATTTGAAAAAGCTATGCCTTTCTCTGGTTCCATAGCCTGAGTATTTTTGCTGACTGAGAGAGATAACTGATATAATTCATCTTTCAGAAGTGTTAAATGCTAGGGAGGCAAGATGCTGCATTAAATATGGAGGGTGAGGGGGAGAAAAGGAGCAAGGAGTCTATTTCCAGGTGGGAAAACGCAAAGTCCCCAAACCTTAAGTGCATTTAATAGAGAAAGATTTATCATGATTTGTACACTGTCAGCACTGTACACAAACAGCTTTACAAGAGGAAAAAAGTGCCAAAAGCAGGACCTGAGCATCTCAGCCTGAATATAGCTCATCCCCACATGCATTGTTTTCTCTGCCCTGACCAGATATTAGATACCACTTATTGACAAACATTGTTCCTCTCCATGAAATCAACAATCTGATTAAATAACAAAAGCTTCAGGTCTGTTGATTTAAATTTAGAAAGAAGAGGGAATTTTTGTTGCTAGAAATATGCTTCCTTTGCCCTTAAGTTCATCTGCCCATTCTGTTACATTACCAAAAAAAAAAAGATAAGCTAAAATGCAGGATAAAGGTGGCCAGGCATTCATTCCTGTAACAGGTTGTTTGTCCCACTTTTTTTAAAGAATACATTTCATGGGGTTTGATTTTTACAATGTAAGCTGGAGCACAGTTTTCGTTTTTCCTGTTTACTGATGTATTCCTTTAATAACCCAATACTGGTGTACATGTGGCCAAACACTCTCATTAGCATAATACTTAAATAAAGCATTAATTATGAATAAGAATTTTTACCATTAGCTTAGCCCCTTTATCTTCCTTGGTTTGCTTGGGACTGTTATTTTTATATTCTTTGGGCATTTCTCATTGACTTTTTACAGTATCACAATGTGATCTGATCTTAAATTCTTGTCTTTTCCTTTGTAGCCCATCTTAGTTTTATAGTTTGGCTATTTCATCTATTTCTTGATCTAAGATCAGGTCTTTCATTTGTTTATAGATAATTTACTTCTCTGGTTATTTGGGGTTTTAAGCTTAAAATGCCAGTTGAAGAGGAGTTCAGAAAAGAGACTCAAAGTACTTTAGAGTCTAAGACTTTTCAGTTTTATCCTAGGGGGTTAACTCTCCAATTCAAGGTGAGAAAGTTTATAAAAGTTAGAAAAACGGGTAAACCCATGAAATGACTTCTAAAGTCTCATGTAATTTGCTTTTTAAAAAAAAATGGGTTGAAAAGAGAGTATACACAACAAAAGAGTTAGTTCTGAACCTTTTTTCCCTCCCATGCAAATAGGGAAGTTGGTGTGGAAAATAGGAGAAATTTATCCAGCAGCCAGCTAATGGTAAATTTTAAAATGTAAGTGGTAATATTTTCAAAGCATATTTTAAAGCAGTCCAAACCCAGTTACAGGATTAGAGTGATTTGAATCCTCAGCAAAATTTTAAACCTTGCAAATTTGTTTTTGTTTCTTTCTCTCTTTCCATTTTTCATTCTGGTGCTACTCCACTTCACCTATATTTTAACTCTTCAAACCTCCTCTGGCAATTTAACATTCCATATGCCCTCTCTTTCCCCATCCCTTCAAAATTCCTTTCTTTGTAAGGTGATTCAGTTAGGAGAAAAATAACTGGAATCAACTTCCCTTTACCAGAGTATTTGTATACAGAGGAGAAAAATAAATTTTACAAAAGAAACAACATTTTATAAGTGGTATGATAGCTACTTTACTGGTTTTGCCTACTCTGAGCATTTGACAAAATCTTGACTTCTATGGTTAGATAGGGTTTCCCCAATAAAATAATTTATGTGTAAGAGAAATAACAAATAAATTCATTTTATTAAGCTAATTCAAGTTGATAGTGGTTGTCTGAAGCTCTGTGCTCAGAAGGTGTATAAAGCAAAGTCAAGATGCAATAGGAAAAAAAGATATCTTTCACAAATGAGGAACATGGGAATGGCGGTCCTAAAGTCAAACATTTACCATTCCTAATATATTGAACTATGTTAAGATAACCCATCTTTAAAGCAGGTGAGATTATTAAATAAAATAATGCTTAAGAAGTACTTAGCATGGTCCTTACGGAGATTTTGATTCAGTGTGTTTGACATGATTACAACTACACAGAAACAACAACAACAACTGACAAGATGAGAATGATTTTCCACTGGGACTGAAACCCATTTGCTTTACCTAGAGTAGGCAATCAATATATTTAGTTGTTGAATTATCGAAATGATGGACTATGAGCTCCAGAAGCATTAAATGATCTATGAAAATGCAAGTTATGATTACATATGTGTGGGAAATGCTGTATGGTCTGTCCCCTTCTTCAAAACTAAAACACACATTTGCTTATAGAAGTTGAGAAGTCCTCTGGTAAATAAATATATTTCCTAAAGTTTTGTGAATGTAGCACTCTATCCCTGAACATCCATTGACATTCTTTGAAAGTAGAATTTAGAAGAATATATTCTGAGTATAGTTTCTAAAGGTTTAACTTAAGCAGGAGTACATAAAGCAAACTATACATAATATATAATTGGGTTCTATAAAATTTCCTATTTTGCAACATTAACGGTTCTTCCTACCAGATCAATTGCAGCACTATGCAACATCGTGTCATTATTTCTGCCTTAAAAAAGACAACAGAAAACCTCTTTTTTGACTTAACCTAATTACCATCCCAATTTTCTGTCCCCTTGTACATCATACCTCCTCAGATTAGTTGCCTCTATGTCCTGTATTATAGACTGAACCATGTCCCCCCAAATTCATATGTTGAAGCCCTAATCTCCAGTATCTCAGAATAGCTGTATTTGGAAATAGGTCCTTTAAAGAAGTGACTAAGTTAAAATGAGGTAGGTCATTAGGGTAGGCCCTAATCTATCTGACTGTTCCCTTATATGAAGAGGAAGTTTGGATACATAGACACTTGGGGTAAAACATAGAGAAAACATGATGTGAGGACACAGTGAAAAGGTGTCCCTCTGTAAACCAAGAATGAAGGCCTCAGAAGAACTCTAATCTGCTGACACCTTGATCTTGGGCTCCCAGCTTCCAGAACTCTGAGGAAATAGATTTCTGTTGCTTAAGCTACCCAGGCATGGTATTTGGTTAGGGCAGCCCTAGCAAATATTTGTCTCCCCCCATTTTCTCTTGAACCTTCTCTATCCAGAGTTTTGCCCTCACTGTTCTTCCAAAACAGGTACATATTAGGATTCGACACCATTTGACACAGTTGATTATTCCTTCCTCCTTGGAAATCCTTTTCCAGTTGGCTTCTAGGACATCAAACTCTCTCGGAGACTTCCATGACTGTGCCTTCTCAGTCTTCATTCTGGATTTTCCTTATCTCCCTGATCTCGAACAGTGCTTCCACCCTGGTCCCCTATTCCTCTTTCCCTCCTCCTGTCATTATCTATCACCTACATATACTTCTTGTTATCGTCTGATTCCCTCCACAGGAACGTGAGAGATTTTTGTCTCTTTTACCCACTGATATTTCATCAATAGCTAGAGCAGTACCTGGCACATACTAAGTAGGTTCAACAAAGGCTTTTTCGAATAAATTGGGAAAACCAATCAATGTAATTAGGAAGATGGCCTTTTATCTTGTCTAGAGTCTTCCTTTACTCATTATGTCATTGTCTGATGAACTTTTCTTTGTGTTCCATGCTATTTGGAAGCAGCAGAGGTTTATTTCGGTAGCACTTTAGTAAATTCTAACATAGTCTGGTGGTCAAGATTATTGGCTCTAGACTTGGACTCTATACCTTCAGTGGTTGTAATAACACAAGTATATTCTTTAACTTTTTTGTGCCCTTTGCCTCAAATTTGAACAAAAACTAATGATTATTTTGCCCTACAGGGTTCTAATGGAGATTAAGGGAAAGAACACATGTAAGGTACTTAAAACAGTGCTTGGTACTTGTAAACATTTACTGTTAAAGTCTATCATTAATTCAATCAGGGTTTCTACAGCAGAGCTGCAATGCTGGAACCTTGGCTTCTAATCTTTTATCTTTACCAGTTGCTAGTGCAGTAATCTGTATAACAAATCTCTTTAGAGATGTTCTCCCATCTACCTCAAACACACACTAATCAGAATCAACACCCTAATCAGATACATAGGTATTAGGAAACATCAGTCCCAAGGGTAAATGGGACATTCTTAGTAGAAGAGTGCTAGCAGTCACTCCTGTCCAAGGCCTCACATGATGTCCCCAAAGTACCTCTTAACAATTCTGTGCAGAAAGACTAAAGAGAACCTGGGATCCTCTTCAAATTTAAGAGTTATGAGTCAATGAAATACTTTTTTGATATGGAAAATGCAGCATAAAATAGTTAAATAATCAGGCATATAGCATAGGAATTGTAATAGTATCTATATCTGTATTCAGTTGAGGAGGGGGGTAGTGGAAGTAGGAATGGGGCTGTCTTAAGCTCACAGTATGGAAAAGGACTTTAAAGAATGCTTTATTTGTTGTACTCCTTCCTGTTTGCAGCAGAAAACAAAAGGTTCGTTCACAAGCCTATGGGCCAGAGAGCTTGGAACATCTGTAGGGAACAGGCTTTAGCATTCAACACATACAGATGAGAGAACCCAAACACAAGGTGTTAACACATACAGGAAGCCTAACATTTGGCAGGGGGCTTTGAAGGGAGCAAATTTCTTTAGCAACACTAATAATAAATATGCTGTTGAAAATGCACAATAATTGTTTGGTATAAGGAAAGACTGGACATTTTGTAAATTTTAAGAAGGGAATTGTGGGCAAACAAAATCAAATGTAAAGCAGGGCACAGTTAGAATGAGAAATGGTTTAGTAAGGTAGAAACATAATGTGGGGTGAGGTTTCCAAAACACTTTTATTGAGAAGGTGATTTTTAGATTATTGCAGTTAACTGAGTCTCCCCAAATGCTTAAACTAAAAGTAAATTGCAGTTTTCCTCTGCTGGATATTACATGAAGGACTTTGGTCACTACAATGTAAAACTCTAACAAGGAAATGGATTCAAGTTGTAGGAGTGGTTAAAGTTCAGCATGGTAAGTGATATAGTATAATACCTAAAAATGGCTTTGAGTTCAGGCAGACAAGTTCATATTCCATCTCTGTGACTTGCTAAATGGGTGACCTTGGGCAGGTTAATTAATGTCTTTGAGCCTAAATTCTATTTTACAGAATGTAAACAGAATGTAATAGTATCTTCCTTACAAGTTGGTTGTAAGGATTAAATGAAATTTGTATAGAAAGTGTACAGCACTGTGTCTGCCTTATCGTTAGTGTTTGGTGAGGGTAGGTGATGATTGTTGATAGCAGCAATCACTGAAAGTTTGGTGAGGGTAAGTGATGATTGTTGATAACCGCAATCACTGAAAGGGCTTTGGAGGGAGTCTTGGGAAGGAAGATTTTAGTATCAGAAAATGGACAAAACAGACCCAAATTCAGATAAACAACATATCTCAGTTCCTAGATTGTATTGGGGGAAAAGGAGAACATCACAGCTTCACGTGAAAGAATGTGTGGGGATATATGTGACCTTCTTATATACTGGAACTTAGAGGGGTAAGGAAATGTAATCAACGTGGACCTAGGTCACTTGAGCATGCTTTGCTCTCATCAGTTGGCAGCTAATGTCATAAGATCAACAATAAACTTAGTGAACTCTGACAAGTTTGATTCTGAAACTTTAGAATGCCACAATATTCTTTAACTGGAGTGAGTGCGATAACAGAAAAATGATCTTATTGGATTGTCAGTGATCGAAAAAATACATGCATACTTTAAAAAAAATCCTTTTGGTATTTGGTATTTGGTATAAATCCAATTGGTATAAGAAAGGTATTTCTCTTGCAGTGCTGTTTCACAGTTCAGTGGGGCTAGCAAGATCTTACACTAGAAAGGATATGCCAGTGGTGCCCAAGGAGCATGACTGCTGCTCTTCTGAGTTTCCCTGTGCTGCCCTTCACGACTATGCTCTCCATGGAAATGTTATGTAAGTGCCTCCTTTTTCCCGAATTGTTTATCAAAACCATTTTTGAAATGGTGAAGATTTTTATCTACATTACCATCATCCGCATCAATAAAATATTTTCTACTGATCCTCTCAAGCTCTAAAGCAAGGCTTCTTGCTATTCTGTAATATGCCCCGACTCCTGAGATGATTACATTTTATGCTGGTTCATGGCATAAACTTTCAAAACTGCCAGCTGAGTTGTCATTGTAGTACAACCAATTCCTTGATTGATGTACAGTGTCTGAGACATCTTTGTTCTCCTGACTTCCCACTGGTTATCAGATTACAGTTAAGAAGAAAAGAAAAGAGTGTAACAATCAGAGTAACACTGGGGTCTCTAATGATATTAGAGGTTACCTTCTCTTTAAGAGAGCATTTGTTATTTTAAAGTGATTGGATCATCCAAATACATCATGCTGGGCAATTCAGCTCAACTATAGACTGGGGCTTTGGAAAGCTTTCTTCCTGATCCCAGAGTTCATCTCATTTTTGGCTGTAGGAAAGTGGTGCCTTGAGAATTTAGATGTCTGGAACAATCTTTAATCTCAGTAGATGGCTTTTGTTGTTGTTGTTGTTGAAGTGCTGCCCAATTGTGAGGAAAAACACAATTTTCTTTACAATGCAGAGAAAGAAAGTTGTCATGTATGTATGTATGTATGTATGTATGTATGATTTTTTTAAAGGAAAATGCTTAATGCTGGCCTATTACTTGCAGAAAAGAGATAATATTTTACACTTGTGCTGAGAAAGCGTCAGCTATTTTGCTTTCTTTTCTTCCAAAATGGAAGAAATTTGACACATTGAGACATTATTTGGAAAGCATATAGGACATTTAGAATTGGCTTTCAGTGTGTAGATAGCCTATCGAAAAATTCAGAAATAAGTCTTGATTAATCAACGAATTTTTTTTGTTTTGAAAACTTCTCTGAATCTATTATTATGTAAAGCAAATAAAATTGGTTTTCCTTTCCAAGATGCTTTCTCATCTCCACTGTGCTTCAGAATTGCAACTTCCTATATGTATATACTGTTCTTCTTATAGAAATGGGAATACTTTCTCCTCCCTACCCTCACTCACCTCTTCTCTATGTTGCAATGACCAGGTAAGTGTGACTGGGTTAAATACTTTGTGTTTAAAATGTCTTTCCAGGGGTGCCTGAGTGGCTCTGTTGGTTGAGCATCTGACTCTTGATCTCAGCTCAGGTCTTGATCTCAGGGTTGTAAGTTTGAGCCCCATTTTGGGCTCCATGCTGGGTATGGAGCCTACTTAAAAAATAAATAAATAAAAGTAAAATGTCTTTCCTGAATCCCAGCTGCAGGCTTTTAATCCTAATGTAATACATGCACAGATTTTACATACTTGTTTTGTGCAGCAGCTGCTTGGCAAAGGAATTTGGAATGTAGATGTAACCTCTAACAAGGAAAACTCAGACAAACCATATCAAATTGTATTGAAATAGAGGGAAGCTGAGATCACCATAGAGAAAATATATAGTCTGTAATTCAAATGGCCAAGGCAGACTGTTTAAAACAAAAGTCAAAACGCATTCTCCTTGGCAGTAAAAATTTGAGTTCTCCTTCCATCTTCTCAAACAGTCTCATGTTGTACTATTCAGCCCCATTGCACCAGATGTAGGGGTTCCAGTCACAGGATTATCTAATGGAATAGATAATCCATTCCTTCTGTGTTGCTAGTAGGTAAGGCTGTTCATGCAGAACACTAATGACAGTGGACAGCTCTCTGCTTTTTTACAAGCAGACCCTGAAGGCTGTGACTCTTTTAGATATATCAGGCTGCTGTACTGGTCTGATTACTCACAGTGGGAGAAGTGTCCAGCTGATCCCTGTGATCAGTCTCACCAGCAGTGCAAAGACCCCATGGCTAGAATTGTCATAGCTTCTACCTTGTAACCAAAGTTGCCCAGAGCTAGTGGGCACATGGTCTCTGACAGATAGTTGTGGGTAGGAGAACAGGGAGCCAGCCTAGGGATATTTCAGAATAGCAGCTCTAACTGAGGATAGACAAGGGTAAGACATAAGATAAAGTGAGCTTGGAGAAAGCATCTCCAATAAGAAACACGTCCCTTGAGTCTCCGGGTTCCCCTGGAATCAGATTCCTGTGTTGAACCATATGTTCTGTTAATGCTTCTACCCTGTGCGTCTCATATAAATGACTGTCATTTACTGAATGCCGACCTGTGTACCAGGCTCTACATACATTAACTTAAAGTTCATTCTGTCAGTTGTTAGTGTTATATCCTTCCTGTTTTACAGATGAAGAAAATGAGATTCCAAGAGATTAAGTAACGTGCCCCAATTCACAGTTAGTGCATATGTATTAGGATTCAAACCCAGGTGTATTCAGTTCCTTTGCTTTTAACTACAGTACACAGTCACCTCATTTTCTCTCCACTCTTTGCTAGTCTCTTTCCTGCTCTGAAAAGTCTCAGGTTTGATTGTCCAGTTGCTATCTTAGAGCAGGATTCTCCATGAAGCATCCTCACTGAAGGAGTTGTTTGTACTGGTGGGTCAGCAGGATGGGAACATCCACTGGGACTGGTGCTAATTGCTTGGCCACAAGTTTCCAATGCAAATGCTGGGTAGACCTCTGCAGAAACACAGTTAAAACAAGTAACTTTTGACAGACAAATCAACTATGTGACACTGACTAAGCTTGAATTATTCCCATGCATAAAGTCTAATGAAAATCGGAAGTATAGAGATTTATCTTTCTTTCTTTCTTTTTTTTTTTTTCCATTTGAGATGGACCCTCTGGTGGATCTGTATTAGGTCTAGGAATATGCTTGCTTTTATGAAATATTTATAGCATCCCATACTGAATTAGACCTTAAATTATTGATGTTTAATGAAGTTACATATTCCCAGCTTCATAGGTCTTCGGTCAAAACATTGATGCTACATATTTCTATTATGCTATTGCTAACTGGAAATACAGATTTTTTTCTCATTCCAAAAGACCCTCAACTCTGTAATGAGAGGAGTCGAAGGAGAGGAGCAAGAAAGAAGAGTTGAAGATGTTACTCTAGCTGATAAGAGATGACATTTGTAAAGTCTGTCTCCAGCCATGAAACCCCAACCTATGATCTCTTCTCTCCTTAGTACCACCAATTTGAAACTGCTAAGGGGCAGATCCTATGCCTAGAAGATTAGGACTCTAGGCTTTTTGAATTTAAAACAAACTCTGGTTACTTTTACTGAATTAGCAGCATTCTTTTTGGTTTGCTGAGAGCAAGATATTGATAGAGAGATGGACTTAAAGACGTTTAGGATATGATTCCCCAGTTTAAGAAGCACAAACAAGCGAGAGAGTGGTGATAGAAGGGGCCATGTATGAGACAGGCACAGTGTTCAACATGGTACTTATAAAAAGTTGAGTACCAGAGTAGAAGTTCAGAAGAAGGGGAAAGTTTGTGGTACATACCATATTCCAGCCATAATAATAGCTCATAGTTATGAGAAGTTCTATGAAACATTTATTTTTCTCAGTTGTCTAGTTTTGTCAAAGTTGTCTAGCTTTGATATCCACCTTTACTACCTCGTAGTTGTGTGATGGTGTCCAAATTACACTCTTGTCTACCTCTATCTCCTTGTTTATTAAAACAAAAACAACAGCAATACTAGTACTAATCATAAAAACTTCGTATTAAATGTGAGGAGTAAATGAAATAATTGATATAATACACTCAATGCAGAACTTGGCAGATGGAAGAATCAATAAATAATACTATAACAAAAATTGATTGCATATTTAATATTGACTTTCTCCTTCTTTGCTGACTAACTCTGATTGAGTTGAGCAGCAATATGCCTAGATAAATGTGCACTTTCAGCTTCTCTGGAACAAGAAGTAGCTTCACAGTGCAGTTCTGGTCAATTTGTTGTAGGTGGAAGTCTCCTGAAAGTTTCTGAGAAAAATTTCACTTTCCCATTCAAAGAGAACACATATACCTAACATCACCCCTTCCCTGCTTTTTCTTCCTTGAGTGTGAATCTCATGTCGGGAACCAAAGCCATCATTTGTGATGGAAGTAGCAAACAAAAGAAAATGTCAAGAGAACTGCAGAAATGCCACCCCAAACGCTGTCAACCTAATTAAAATGACACCAGCAAGGTGCCTATATCCAGGTTTCTTTCTGTGTGAGAAAAATCCCCCCTATTATTTATATCTTTTTATATTCAGTCTGCAAGAAGGTCTTCTGTTATTTGTAGGTTAAAGCATTCCTAATAGGGTTACCTATTATTATTATTATTATTTTACCTAAAGCCAGGCATTATTTTATTTAATCTTTGAAAAAAATCCAGAAAGGTCAGTATTGTTTTGCTGTTTCTTTTTTTCAGTTGACACTTAAAATAAATTGGAGCTTAATAAAAAGTAACATTTTAGTATTAAAAATACTAGTGATAACAATAATAATATAAATAATGAATTATAATAAAATGATAAAAGAGTAATATAATGACTAGCTGACCAATTTTTGAGTGCTTATTTTATGCCATTTGCATCACATTTTTTAAATTCTTACAACCCTGTGCATGAGGTATTGTTAATCACCTCTTTTACAGATGAGGAAACTGAGGCACAGCAAGATTGAATACCTTACCCAAAGTCACAGAGTTGTGGTTCAGATTAAGATCTTTCTGACCACCAAGCCTATGTGCCTAATTATCTAACTAATCCTACCTGCCTTCGTGCAGTTCCAAAATGCTTTCTCCTTCTTCCGGGTCTTTGTGCATGCAGTTCCTTGCGGCTGGAACAGTTTTCTCTCTACTAATTTGGCCAAATCTCACTTATGTTTCACACCTCAGCCTAAATATGTCTTCTCCTTGGCCTTCCCTGACACTCCGTCCCCTCTGTGTGTTTCCATCTTCTGTATTACATCTATCATAGCACTTAGTCCACTCTTTTGCATGTTCTATTTATTTATCCTCCTAACCCATCAGACTGTTGTCTTGCTGGATGCTGGCTCTATGCCTTGTTCATCACTATTTTTCTAGGATTTGGCTTATAGTAGACATTCAATAAAAGGTGTCAGAGTTGAATGATCCTTTGTTTTAGTTCAGTGCTGAGAGGAGTGATAGTAGGGTAGGCAGGAACAAAAGCAGATTTGGGGAAAGGGAGGGATGATGGGCTCAATTCTAGAGTACCTATCATGACTCGCATGCAGGTCAGTGCATGTAGCGCCAGTGAAATCATGTTCTCTATTTTAACATTTATGCAATCAGCCTTCAGAGGGCTACTTAGTCCATGGCCAAAAAAAGAGAAAGAAAAAAAAAAAAAAAGCTCTGAAAAGGTGGCAGTGTGTGTCTCGGGAAGGCAAGCCTAGACTTGTGGTGGGAGTTAAAGAAATGCAGAATTACAAAAAAGAATCCCTCCCACGGATGTCTAAAAATGATGTTCCTAGCAGCTTTAGGTATCACAGTTACGCAGGCAGAAAAGTATTTGATTAACTCACTGGCATTATCTCTGAGGTGTGGGTGTCTTGGAAATCTGCATGCACAATATTCCTTTCAGATAAGCTATTGGGCATTGTTCTACATATGCTACATTGCTGCTCTTCAGCCCACTTTGTACATGGCTAATGTCATATACTTTGGAAATTGCTCCTCCCAAGGTTAAGATAGTTATGGCTACTTTATGGCTTGCATTTAAGAACAAGATGAAATTTAAAGTTGACTTAAAATAGAATTTCTGAATGTACCACAATGGATAACATACGCCACCCCATCCCTTCATTCTCTGTGTATTGCTTTCTTCTGAAAGTTTTCAGATAGTTCTTTTGCATATGCACTTTCCCTTCTGTATTTAGGTATATGGTGAATCAGATTTGGTTCATTTAGGTGGCAGTTAGTCATAATGTGACTTTGAAGTCTGCAGGGGCCACATACAGAAGGATCTCAGAATAATGGGATGAAGATGTAGTTTACTCAGTATCCTACCTACTCTGTCCCCTTCCCACCCATGAGTCAGAAACACTCTTTACTGGGTGATTCTCATGGTTAGAGAAGAGAGCTTTCTGCCTAACATTTAGGAAGCCCAGACAAAAGACCCAACTTCCCAAATTTCTAGGTATTCCTGTGACCTTACTTGAGTCCATTGATTTATTAGTGACTCAATCTGATTTAGAAGTAATGATAATTGATATTTTTAGGTCACAGGAATACCTAATAGGTTTATTTCTTTGTCAAATTTCAATCAACTGGTAATGGGTCCCAGGAGCAAGTTGTTGATAATGACTCTGAAGCTGAGTATTGATTATTAGAAAATTATGCTCTAATCCAGGAGTTAGCTTTTTTTTTCTTTTTTTCTGTGTAGGGTCAGATAGTAAATATTTTAGGCTTTTCAGGCCATATGGTCTCTGTTGCCATTTCCTAACTTTGCTTTTGCAGCCCCAAAGCAGCCAAGGCAATATACAAACAAATGGCTGTGCTATGTTTTAACAAAACTTTTTTTTACATAAACAGGTAGCAGGATTTGGCCCAATTCAGGGCCATAGTTTGCTGACCCCTGCAATTAGCAATGTCTTTGGTGGATAGAGGGAGACTGGTGACACAGATGCCATATATTTCCCATACCTCATATAGAGAGTCACAGCATCCAAGCCTTTTTACTTTTATAGTCTCATTGTTTCCTTCCAACAAACACATGAGGCAGCTCAGCAGCAGGTATTTTTAGAATAGTGGTGTATTCTGGCTAAGAGCAGAAGCTTTGAAGAGAAAGCAATGTGAGGATCCAGCTCTATACTTATAAGCTATATGAGCTTGGGCAGCCTGTTTTCCTCATAGTACCCCAGTCACCTAATTTGTTAATAGAGCATAATAACAGTATCTACCTCAATATAAAGGACCCTTCAATAAATGCTCATGGTAAATTATTATTATCTTCTCCGTTCCTATCTATAAACTGAGACTAACCTCATGGTATTTATATGTATTAAATGACGTAACATGTGTAAAGCTTATAGCACAATGCCCTGTACATAGTAATGCTTCATAAATGTTAACTAGTATTCATATTTTCATTTTACCAATAAAGGAAGTTTAAAATGATCAAATAGTTCTGCCAAAGCTTTATAGTGAATAATAGCAGAAGTGGGCTTGAAACCTAGTTCTTTGGACACCAGAGATCATACTATGCCCACTAAAAATGAGCAAATATGTGTTAAAACTTTCTGAAAAGGAAAAAAGTAAAATTCAAATGGTAATATTTTTCATTAGAAGTGATAGGATATAGACAACCTTTCCACCCTAACTTTTGACTGATTGGTTTTTAGTTAAATACTTTTTTGTAAAATTCCTTAATTTGAGGTGTATTTTCTTTATATGCCAGTCAGGAGACAACTTGTCCCTGGGAATAGAACACAGGCTTTAGAACTGTTAGGGAGAGGAGATTTTTATATTGCATTTTTCTACTAGATGTGTTTCATCCTTTATGAAACAGACCTTATTGCCCTAAACGCCCATGTTTTATTCCATATTGGTATCACAATCTTGACCTTATCTGAGTGGAGAAGGTGGTAGACATACAAACTAAAGTTGGGGGAAGCTAGAGAGCTCTGACTTGTGTGCTTATATGGCTCAAAAAGATTATCTGGGCCAATTAGATTAATTTCCATCCCTTTTCCTCCGCCATGGAGAATGGCAGAACAGTGAAGGTATTTGGACAAGAGATGGCACTTGGAAAGTTGTGAAAAGTAAAGAGATATTCAGTAGGAGCATAAGGGGAAAGGTATTACAGGCAGAAAGCACAGACAAAGCAAAGAAGAGTTGACTGGAAAGGGGAGAGAGATCCTAAAGAACTGCCAGGAAGCTTTTGAGACTGTTGCTTGGTAACTGCCTAGCTCAGTTCGGTGGCTGTTGCTGAATCATTCAAGTAACTCTCACTTGCCCAATTCCTTTCTCCACCCCCGTAAAGGTGAACACTTGGAATGGAATCTAATTCTAAACCAGCAGCTGATACAGACATCAATGATGGGAAGTAAATTACCTCAGGGACATCTCTTCTTAAGTCACAGGGTAAGTTCTTGCCTCCTCTCCTAGGAACGCCCAGAAACTCCCTTACCCATGCTTAAGCTGGCCCTGGGATTAAGCAAGCTGTGATTTACTTGACTGAAACTCACCTTGTAAATAACGTTTCCATGAATAATACCTAACTTTAGAAGAAGAAATCAAATTTAAAATTGAAGGAAGATGAGGAGGAAAAGGCCCAGGGGAAGGTGCAGATGAGCATTTTCATTTATTTAAAAAAAAAATGTAAACACTTGTAAAAGATGGCACTTCTGGCACTGACAGACAGTGGAGAAAGAAATGTGTCAAGGTCCCATGTATTTTCTTGATGATACTTGTCCTCCCTCGGTGAATAAATTGATAAAATATCGAGAGCTGTTCTGGAGATAACAAGCCCACGAGAACTTAGAGCAGATGTACACTGCAGCCACGACTGTGTCTCTTTGAGACTAGCCCAGGGAAGCTCCTACTCACCTGCAGAGAAGGGCAGAGATTCTGGTCATGACTCACAAAAGTGGTGGCCTGAAGAAGGAGGGGGAGGCCAGCATGGGCATCTCAGGCTTAAGTAGGCCTGGTGTGCCCTTACAAGCCCAGGGAGTAGGGGAAGTTATCTCCCCCCATCTCTCTCCATTTGCTTTTCACTTCTCTCCTCCTCTTTCTCTTTCCACCCCCACAAACACATGCACACATTGGAGAAAAGAGGCTATTTCTGGCTTGCTAGCAAAGACAGAAATCACACCCAGACACAAAAAAGCTAGGACAGGGTACTGCTGGCACAGCAGACCACATTTTTGTATAGCTAGGACCCTCAGAGGGAAGAGACCTATAGGCAACATTTGGTCTTCCCATTTGATTTATTTGTTTTACTTCAATGGTTAAAACTCCTTTGAATTTCTGTCATTAGCAGCTCACATGAGAGTTTCTGAAAGAACAACAGAGTGGTTCCATTAAACTGAATTCCTTTTCTACAATCCACTTGAATGTTTAATATGTATTTCTTTAACTTCTTAGAAGAATGGCCTTACACAGCTAATACCTGGGGGGGGGGGGGTCTGGTCATGTTCCATTCTTTTTTAATTCATATATTGGGGAGGAAATGAGTCATACTTGGTTAAGCGGTTGATACCACCTACGCATGCAAATTATGTGTGTGTCTGGGAGCAGGATGAAGCAGTATGCCATAGGATGGGCAAGGTACCTTCCCATGCAACTTGAGTTTTCCCTTTGCAGATCGCAAATCCCAGCATCTCGATCCCTGAGCTATTGGGTCTGCAGTCAATATTGCAGAGAAATGGCATGTCCATGTATTTGTGTTGTGTGTGTGTGCCCACTCATGCTCATGCCAAATCTCTGGTTCTTCACAAAATGTCAAACTATTATATTTGTGTAATCCTTATTGCCTCTGTGGAAGAGACTGTTTGAATGCCAAATCAGGCTGCCAGGCACAAATTATGGTAATAATAATAATGGTTATTTATTATTTGTTTTGTGCTTGGCAGTGTGCTAGGTGAATCTCCTCATTTAATCCTTCTAATATTCCATGAGTAGATATTTATAACTTCTACTATAATAATCTCAGGGAGGTTAAATGAGTAAACTCAACCTCAGATCTGCTTATTTCTAAAATGTGTGCTATTTTACAGCTTCCCTGCTCTTATTTTAGAATTGTACTGTGAAACCCACTATCTTTTAAAAACATTCCTATGAGATGTAAGAATATTTTATTTATAGTGTATGACAAAGCCAGAAATTTTAAAATGCTTCAATATCTATGCTACTCACTTTACCATATAATTTTATATTCTCACAATTTGTTCTGTGTTTTCTTTCTTTCTTTCTTTTTTTTTTTTTTTTTTGGTTGTCATTTTATGAAGACCAGTCCTTGATGGCAGATTGTTTTTTTAATAATTTTTTTCCCCTCTATTCTCCTCTGGGTCTAACATAAGATAAGAAATCCAATTACAGCAAAGACAAGGGAACAGACAAGACATTAACATGTGTGTGCCCAACACAGGGTGAGATATTTTCACATGGTTCCTATGGAATCACATTTTATATGAGGATTAGATTCTAAAGTCAGCACATGTGGTGATTATTTATTAGTGTTTTCTCCAACATTAAGTTGCCTTTCTAACGCAGCCCCTCACTTCTCAGCCATGTAGAATGGGATTGGTGTCCTCACAGCTCCAGAGTGGGCCCTGACTGAATTAAATTAATCAGTGAATTCCATCTCCTTGGCTATAGTTATTGATTCAGAGATATCATATGACCCAAGCAAAAACAACCAACATACAATTCCTGGGGCTTTAATTTAAACTTTAAGAAAGGCCAAATTCTTCTTTCCATAGCTGTAGAGCCTTTGAGGACCAAGAAGGAAGGATCTTTATATGAATCCAGCCAACTCTGAAAATGCAGAGCTCTGAAATGGTGAGAAAGAACTGTGTCTCAGGAATATTGTTTAAGTTCTGAGTCATCCCTAACCCAAGACTAGGAACCAGTAGATTTTCTTATTGCTTAAGGAGTTTGAATTGATTTTTCTGTTCCTTACAACAAGAGTCCTACCTAATTCTCCAGGAAAGGTTAAAGAAAACAACAACAACAACAACAACACTAATTTCTCATAGTAAGACCACTATAACTAGTTTTTGTTGTTCATTATAATGGGAAAAATGCTATTGATTTGTACAGGTGATGAGGTGACTTTCATTTAAAGGCCATGCTAGGAAAAATATACTTCTTTAAATTATAGAATAACAGCCTAAAGTAGTGAGCTGCTCAAAATGTGTAAGGCAAGTGGAAACTGAGTTTATCCCAGGAAACAGGAGATTCTTGTGTTTGCTCTAGACTATTTGCTCATTGGGTGGCTGTCAGGTAACATCAATGTCTTAGTTCAGGCTGCTATAACAAGAACACCATAGACTGGGTAACTTCAACAACAAACATCTTTCTCACAGTTTTGGAAATGGAAAAGTCTGAGATGGGGTGCCACTGTGCTCAGGTTCTGGTGAGGACCCTCTTCTAGGTTTCCTCACATGGTGGAAAGAGACAGCTCAGGTCTCTTTATCCCCTTATAAGGGCTCCAATCTCACTATGGGGACTTCATCCAAACCTAATTACCTCCCCAAAGACCTTGCCTCTATATACAAAAACACTGGGGATTAAGACTTCAACATATGAATTTAGTTTGGTTGGGGAGGGGTGGGTTGACAAACATTCTAATCATAGAAATTATCTGCACTGTTCCAAATTACTTCCCCTTGACTCTGCCAAGCATGTGTATTTGAAATTGCATATGAAAAATAAATATATCTACATTATGACTCCATGGAATTATCTAACTTTGTCTTCACAGCATCACTTTAAGGAAGGAGTCAGTATTTCAATATTTTATATATGAGGACATTGAGACTCAAGAAAATTTTAGAGCTTTGTTTCAGCATAATAAAGGTAGTAACTAAAGCCAGGATTTATAGCCAGGTCTATCAGACACAAGCTACATGACACAGGAGGTCAATAAATTCTTTTTTGATTGCTTGAAAATCTTATTGGGCTTCAATTTAATGAAAGCTATAAATATGGTAGCAAATTACTACCACTCAGGAATCAATGAGCCAGCTTAATAATGTGATATTTGGAAGTCTTGGCCTCTCTCCTTGACTGAGTTTTTTCTCACTATACTTCAGTTTTAGAATCTTGGCTATCTCTAAATTACAGAGTACATGAGGATCATGTAGTGGCATGTCCCTCAAGTAGTTTTGTTTGGCTAAAGCGTGATAATTTCTTACGAAGCAAGGAAGTCTCAAAATATATGTCAGGAAATAGTTACTGGAATTAGGGAAGAATATTATAATTACTTACTGAAAGAAAAAAAAAGACTAGAAATGAAAGGCATCTCATCATTAACATAAAAAAAACATAGTGGTCTTTTGCTCCATCCAAAAATGCTATAGATGATCTGAGCAGAAGAATACATTTGAGACTTATGAGACTGAATGTTTTTATCCTCAAGACTATACATTTTGTTTTGAGTATGAGAGTATAATAGTGAGAGAAGAGCCAGACTCTGATCCTATCTCTTAGAGACTTACCCTCAGTAGAGTTTCTTTTCACACTTTTCTTATTGGCAGAATGGAAAGAAGGAACTAACATTTATTGAAGGCCTATACTGTACCAGTCTATTTTAGATGGTGACATTATTTAGTCACTTCAAAATATCTTTGAGATAGACTTTCATTTTAGAAACAGACAAAAATTTGGAAATTTTGAGAGTTTTGCCAAAATTAATATGACATATTAGAAAAGCTAAGTCTCCAAATTCACAAATTCAGAGCAGAATCTACTAGCCCACATGTGTTTGCAAGTCTCCCAATTATCAGAAGTTGTCCTCACATGTATCTAAAGCTTTATCCAAATCTAAACCTTGATGATCAGAGGAAGTTTTCAATTTGTTTGTTTTTTAGTTAGAGGCATTAGTTCTCTGTGCCATCCTTTGAATTTCTTTGACTTTATCCTTTTTATTCCCTGGTTTTGCATATACTCTATAGCTTAACTATTGAATGGCAACATGTATTGAAGGAGGATGGGAAATGAGAGCATTTTGAGGTAATGTAGTATCAGGCAATCATGGGTCTCTTTACTGGGTCTTTTTACTTCTCATTGTGGTATCTTGGACGGTTACCCAACCTCTATGAACCCTCCTTTTTGTCTGATCTATAAAATGGAGATAATGACCTTTCATAAGATTGTTAATAAGAATTAAATTGTATATGTAAATTGGGGGGCAGAGCAAGATGGCGGAGGAACAGGAGACCTGGATTTTGTCTGGTCTCAGGCATTCAGCTGGATAGGGATCAAACCATTCTGAACACCTATGAACTCAACAGGAGATTGAAGAAAAGAATAGCAACAACTCTCTGAACAGAAAAGCAATCACTTTCTGGAAGGTAGGACATGCGGAGAAGTGAATCCAAGGCGATATTCGGGAGGATAGATGTAGGGGGAGGGCGCCTCCATCGGCCGCGTCTGGCAAGTGATAGAGCAGTGGAGCACAAAATTGGAATGTTTAGAAGTCGGCTCTGCTGAGGGATGTCGCTCCAGTGCCTAAGCGGGGGGTGGAACCCTCGCAGGACAGTGTGGTCTCAGGACCCTTGAGGTCACAGAAAGACCGGGGGTGCCTGAATGCAGCAGAGCTCCCAGGTATTAGAGCGGGGAAGCCGGCTGCAGAGATGGAGCCAAGGCGTGGTCTCTCTTCTCGGGGTTGCCATAAACTGTGTTCCGTGGCCCAGTCGGGCCACTGCTTCTCTAGCAGGGACCCAACAAGTGGCAGATCCGGGGAGACTCCCCTTCCACCCTTGGGAGGAGTGGCGCGGGAGCGCACCACAGGGATCTGCTGGGTTTGGAGACTCCACACGGGGTCGGGTGCCAGACATAGAAACGCTCAGTCACAGGCCGGGTGAGCAGAGAGTGTGGCCAGAGACTGGGGAGATGGGAGTGACTGACTGCTTTTCTCTGGGGGCGCACTGAGGAGTAGGGCCCCAAGTTCTCAGCTCCTCCAGGGTGGAGATTGGGAGGCCACCATTTTCACTCTCGTCCTCCAAAGCTGTACCGAGAGCTTGCAGGGAACAAAAGCTCCTGAGAGCAAACCCGAGCAGATTACGTAGCCCAGACCAGACAAGGGCGGGGAAATTCCACCTCCAGCAAAGACATTTGGGAACCACAGCAACAGTCCCCTACCCCAGAAGATCAGCAAGAACAGCCAGCCAAGACCACGTTTACCAATCATTGAGAACAGCAGAACTCCAGAGCTAGGGCAATACTGCACGTAGAATCCATGGCTTTTTTACCATGATTCTTTAGTCTTTCAAAGTTAATTTTTTTTAACTTTTTTTTTTTTGAATTTTTCTTTTTCCCTTTTTCAACCAACATCTTATCAATCCCTTTTTTAAAAAACATTTTTATTTTTCATTTTTAGAGTCATATTCTATCCCTTCATAGTAGTTACCCTTATTTTTGGCATATATATATAGGTTGTTCTTTCTTTAAAATTTTGAGATACAGTTTCTTCTAACAGATCAAAATATACCCTAAATCTGTATGGCTTTGTTCTAAGCTCCTGCCTGATCATATTCTCTCCCGTTTTTTTTTTCTTTTTCTTTTTTTTAAATCCTCTTCTTTCTTTTTTCAAACAACTTCTTATCTTATCAATTCCTCTTATAAAATTTTTTATAATTTTCATCTTTACAGTCATATTCCATCCCTTCTTTGTATCAACCATTATTTTTGTACATATATAAGTTTTTCTTTCTTTAAAATTTTGGGAGGCATTCTCTTCTAACAGACCAAAATACACCCAAAATCTAGTGTGTGGCACTGATCTATGCACCAGCCTGATCATATTTGATCATATTCTGTTTTTTTGTTTGTTTGTTTTGTTCTGTTTTTGTTTGTTTTTATCTTTTTCTTTCTTTTTCTTTTTTCTTTCTTTCCCTTTCTTTTCCCCTGGTTTCAGGTCATTTCTGATTTGTTTAGAGTATATTTTCTGGGGACATTGTTACCCTGTAAGCATTTTGTTCTCTCATTCATCTATTCTCCTCTGGACAAAATGAGAAGATGGAAAAAATCACCTCAACAAAAAAAACAAGAGGTAGTACCGACTGTCAGGGACCTACTCAATGTGGACATTAGTGCGATGTTGGACCTAGAATTCAGAATGATGATTTTAAAAATACTAGCTGGGCTTGAAAAAAGCATGGAAGTTATTAGAGACACCCTTTCTGGAGAAATAAAAGAACTAAAATCTAACCAAGTTGAAATCAAAAAGGCTATTAAGGAGGTGCAATCAAAAATGGGGGTGCTACCTGCTAGGATAAATGAGGCAGAAGAGAGAATCAGTGATATAGAAGACCAAATGATGGAAAATAAAGAAGCTGAGAAAAAGAGAGATAAACAACTACTGGATCATGAGGGCAGAATTCGAGAGGTAAGTGATACCATAAGATGAAAAAATATTAGAATAATTGGGATCCCAGAAGAAGAAGAAAGAGAGGGGCAGAAGGTATATTGGAGCAAATTATAGCAGAGAAGTTCCCTAATTTGGGGAAGGAAACAGGCATCAAAATCCAGGAGGCACAGAGAACCCCTCTCAAAATCAATAAAAATAGGTCAACACCCCAACATCAGTGAAACTTACAAGTCTCAGAGACAAAGAGAAAATCCTCAAAGCAGCTCGGGAGAAGAGATATGTAACCTACAATGGTAGAAACATTAGATTGGCAACAGACCTATCCACAGAGACCTGGCAGACCAGAAAAGACTGGCATGATATATTGAGAGCACTAAATGAGAAAAATATGCAGCCAAGAATACTATATCCAGCTAGGCTGTCATTGAAAATAGAAGGAGAGATAAAAACTTCCAGGACAAACAAAAACTAAAGGAATTTGCAAACACAAAACCAGCCCTACAAGAAATATTGAAAGGGGTCCTCTAAGCAAAGAGAGAGCCTAAAAGCAACATAGACCAGAAAGAAACACAGACAATAGTAACAGTCATGTTATAGGCAACACAATGGCACTAAATTCATACCTTTCAATAGTTACATTGAATGTAAATGGGCTAAATGCCCCAATCAAAAGACACAGGCTATCAGATTGGATTAAAAAACAAGACGCATCGATGTGCTGTCTGCAAGAGACTCATTTTAGACCCAAAGACACCTCCAGATTGAAAGTGGATTGTGGGTGGAAAACCATTTACCAGGCTAATGGACACCAAAAGAAAGCTGAGGTGGCAATCCTTATATCAGACAAATTAGATTTTAAACCAAAGACGGTAATAAGAGATGAGGAAGGACACTATATCCTACTTAAAGTGTCTATTCAACAAGAAGATCTGACAATTGTAAGTATCTATGCCCCTAACTTGGGAGCAGCCAATTATATGAAGCAGTTAATAACAAAAGCAAAAAAACACATTGACAACAATACAATAATAGTGGGGGACTTTAACACCCCCTCACAGAAATGGATAGATCATCTAAGCAAAAGATCAACAAGGAAATAAAGACTTTAAATGACACACTGGACTAAATGGACTTCTCAGATATATTCAGAACATTCCATCCCAAAGCAACAGAATACACATTCTTCTCTAGTGCCCATGGAACATTCTCAGAATAGATCATATCCTAGGTCACAAATCAGGTCTCCACTGGTACGAAAAGATTGGGATCATTCCCTGCATATTTTCAGACCACAATGTTTTGAAACTAGAACTCAATCACAAGAGGAAAGTCAGAAAGAACTCAAATACATGGAGGCTAAAGAGCATCCTACTAAAGAATGAATGGGTCAACCAGGAAATTAAAGAAGAATCTTAAAAAGGCATGGAAACCAATGAAAATGAAAACACAACTGTTCAAAATCTTTGGGATACAGCAAATGCAGTCCAAAGAGGAAAGTATATAGCAATACAAGCCTTTCTCAAGAAACAAGAAAGGTCTCAAATGCACAACCTAACCCTACACCTAAAGGAGCTAGAGAAAAAAACAGCAACTAAAGCCTAAACCCAGCAGGAGAAGAGAAATCATTAAGATCAGAGCAGAAATCAATGAACTAGAAACCAAAAGAACAGTAGAACAGATCAACGAAACTAGGAGCTGGTTCTTTGAAAGAATTAACAAGACTGATAAACCCCTGGCCAGACTTTTCAAAAAGAAAAGAGAAATGACCCATATCAACAAAATCATCAATGAAAGAGGAGAGATCACAAGCAACACCAAAGAAATACAAAAAATTATAAGAACATATTATGAACAACTATATGCCAGCAAATTAGATAATCTGGAAGAAATGGATGCATTCCTAGAGATGTATCAACTACCAAAACTGAACCAGGAAGAAATAGAAAACCTGAACAGACCTGTAACCACTAAGGAAATTGAAGCAGTCATCAAAAATCTCCCAACAAACAAGAGCCCAGGGCCAGATGGCTTCCCAGGGGAATTCTACCAAACATTTCAAGAATTAATACCTATTCTCCTGAAACTGTTCCAAAAAATAGAAATGGATGGAAAACTTCCAAACTCATTTTATGAGGCCACCATTGCCTTGATCCCAAAACCAGACAAAGACCCCATCAAAAAGGAGAATTACAGACCAATATCGTTGATGAACATGGATGCAAAAATTCTCACCAAAACACTAGCCAGTAGGATCCAACAGTACATTAAAAGGATTATTCACCACAACCAAGTGGGATTTATTTCTGGACTGCAAGGTTGGTTCAACATCTGCAAATCAGTCAACATGATGCAATACATTAACAAAAGAATAAGAATCATATGATCCTCTCAATAGATGCAGAAAAAGCATTTGACAAAGTACAGCATCCTTTCTTGATCAAAACTCTTCAGAGTATAAGGATAGAGGTTACATACCTCAATATCATAAAAGCCATCTATGAAAAACCTAGAGCGAATGTCGTTCTCAGTGGGGAAAAGCTGAGAGCTTTCCCCCTAAGGTCAGGAATGAGGCAGAGATGTCCACTATCACCACTGCTATTCAACATAGTATTAGAAGTCCTAGCCACAGCAATCAGACAACAAAAAGAAATAAAAGGCATCCAAGTTGGCAAAGAAGAAGTCAAACTCTCACTGTTTGCAGATGATATGATACTTTATGTGGAAAACACAAAACACTCCACCCCAAAACTGCTAGAACTCATACAGGAATTCAGTCAAGTGGCAGGATATAAAATCAATGCACAGAAATCAGTGGCATTCTTATATACCAACAACAAGACAGAAGAAAGAGAAATTAAGGAGTCAATCCCATTTACAATTGCACCCAAAATCATAAGATACCTAGGAATAAATCTAACCAAAGAGGCAAAGAGTCTGTACTCAGAAAACTATAAAATACTCATGAAAGAAATTGAGGAAGACACAAAGAAATGGAAAAACGTTCCATGCTCATGGATTGGAAGAACAAACACTGTGAAGATGTCAATGCTACCTAGAGAAATCTACACATTCAATGCAATCCCTATCAAAATCCCATCCACTTTTTTCAAAGAAATGGAACAAATAATTCTAAAATTTGTATGGAACCAGAAAAGACCCCGAATAGCCAGAAGAAGGTTGAAAAAGAAAAGCAAAGCTGGCAGCATCACAATTCCGGACTTCCAGCTCTATTACAAAGCTGTCATCATCAAGACAGTATGGTACTGGCACAAAAACAGACACATAGATCAATGGAACAGAATAGAGAGCCCAGAAATGGACCCTCAACCCTATGGTCAACTAATCTTTGACAAAGCAGGAAAGAATGTCCAATGGAAAAAAGACAGTCTCTTTAACAAATGGTGTTGGGAAAATTGGACAGTGACATGTAGAAGAATGAAACTGGACCATTTCCTTACACCACACACAAATATAGACTCCAAATGGTTGAAAGACCTAAGTGTGAGATAGGAGTCCATCAAAATCCTAGAGGAGAACACAGGCAGCAACCTCTTCAACCTCAGCTGCAGCAACTTCTTCCTAGAAACATCGCCAAAGGCAAGGGAAGCAAGGGCAAAAATGAACTATTGGGACTTCATCAAGATAAGCTTTTGCACAGCAAAAGAAACAGTCCACAAAACCAAAAGACAACCGACAGAATGGGAGAAGATATTTGCAAATGACATATCAGATAAAGGGCTAGTGTCCAAAATCTATAAAGAACTTATCAAACTCAACACCCAAAAAACAAATAATCCAATCAAGAAATGGGCAGAAGACATGAACAGACATTTTTCCAAAGAATACAATGAAATGGCCAACAGACACATGAAAAAGTGCTCCACATCGCTCGGCATCAGGGAAATCCAAATCAAAACCTCAATGAGATACCACCTCACACCAGTCAGAATGGCTAAAATTAACAAGTCAGGAAATGACAGATGTTGGTAGGGATGTGGAGAAAAAGGAACCCTCCTACTCTGTTGGTGGGAATGCAAGGTGGTGCAACCACTCTGGAAAACAGTATGGAGGTTCCTCAAAAAATTGAAAATAGAGCTACCGTACGACCCAGCAATTGCACTACTGGGTATTTACCCCAAAGATACAAATGTAGGGATCCGAAGGGGTACGTGCACCCCAATGTTTATAGCAGCAATGTCCACAATAGCCAAACTGTGGAAAGAGCCAAGATGTCCATTGACAGATGAATGGATAAAGAAGATGTGATGTGTGTATATATATATATATACATATATATATATATATATATATATATACATATATATATATATATATATATATATATACACAGTGGAATATTATGCAGCCATCTAAAGGAATGAGATCTTGCCATTTCCAAGGACGTGGATGGAACTGGAGGGTGTTATGCTGAGTGAAATAAGTCAATTAGAGACAGACATGTATCATATGACCTCACTGACATTAGGAATTCTTAATCTCAGGAAACACACTGAGTGTTGCTGGAGTGGGGGAGGTGGGAGGGATGGGGTGGCTGGGTGATAGACATTGGGGAGGGTATGTGCTATGGTGAGCACTGTGAATTGTGCAAGACTGTTGAATCACAGATCTGTACCTCTCAACAAATAATGCAATATATCTTAAGGAAAAAAAAGAAGAAGATAGCAGAGGGGAAGAATGAAAGGGGGGAAATCGGAGAGGGAGACGAACCATGAAAGAGGATGGATTCTGAAGGGTTCTAGAGGGGAGGGGGTGGAAGGATGGGTTAGCCTGGTAATGGGTATTAAAGAGGGCATGTTCTGCATGGAGCACTGGGTGTTATGCACAAACAATGAATCATGGAACATGACATCAAAAACTAATGATGCAATGTGTGGTGATTAACATAACAATAAAAAATTAAAATAAAAAATCGTACTGAAAAATGATCTGACATTCAAATGTCATTCAAAAAAATAATAAATTGTATACGTAAATCACTTTACAAAGATTTATTTCAATCCTCCATGCCCATCCTCCTCCTGTGGTATAAGAAAGTAGGAATCAAGTAGTCATTAGACAAATACTCTGATTATCCAGTATGTTCCAGTAGATGTACTTTATCCTGTATCATCATCCTAGTGGAGCGTCATTTAGTATTCTGTTGTCCCTTAATGCTTTCAACAGTTTTTTGGCTTCAGTTTCTTCTAGTGATTCTCCATCTTGACTATGTATCAGGATAGTTGATGGAGTTAAAAAAAAAAAACATATCTGAGCTTAACTCTGACCCTGACTTATAGAGGTTGTGTGCAGTTTAGTAGGCTTAGAGGTCAGGGAAGAAGCCCAGTAATGTGTACCCTTTATAAGCTCCCCGGGAAATTCTGCTGCACATGGCAGGTTGTGAATTACTACAGTTTGGGACACATGCTGTAGAATGGCAAAGTGGACCACTCTTGGAAACAGAAGGGAAGGTTGCATTTCCAGAAAGTGAACATGCTAAGCCCTTCTTAATCCCCATAGCTTTTTTCTTAAAAAAATAGTCTTTAAACTATCTGCATCAGTAATAACTGGTGTTCTTGTGGTAAGTGTGGCTACCTAGGCCTGACCCAGGATGACAGTCCTTGTTTTGGGGTTTCCAGGAATCTGTATTTAACAAATTTCCCAAGTGATTCTTCTGGGCCCTGACATTTAAGAATTATTGCCAGAGATATTTCAGACTGGAGATACACTGAAGACAGATCTGAGAATAAGGCACAGACCTGAGGGGCTTCCTTTGAGATTGACTGTGCTGATTTCTTTAAGCACAATGTCTTTTGACTGGTGAACTGAATCTACACTTGTTTCTTAAGTTAATTGGCTTTATTATACACTTAGCTTTGACCTCGTCTTCTCTTTTCTCATCTTTCCTTAAATCCACTATGGACTTTCAAGAATGCCAAGGTCTTGAAGAGAACCAAGCTCACTTTAGACCTACTTCAGAATAAAAAATTAAATTTTTGCTTTCTCCTTAGAAAATCTGACTTACTTAGTATAGGTTCTATACTAGGGGAGAGGCAAAATAATAGGTGTTCTTTGAATTCCTCGACTTGTATCACGTTGATGAAAGTCTATAGAGTTGAGTTTATATTGCATTTGAGTGAATCCAGTAAAGAAGGATGAGATATCACTTGTTTTTAGAAGTCAGAAGGGAAACTACTTGGCAAAGCATATAATTCAATGTCCTAGCTTTTGACATCCTATCTAGGAAAATGTCATAATGCAATGCCAGGGGTTGCCAGTCTCCTACAAGGGAAAGGAAAGTGATTTTGTTTCTGCTTTTGTTGTTGTAACTAAGGATTTTTAGTGTGCACTCAGATATGAAGATTTGAAAGTACTTGGATCTTTTGGTAGAAATGCCTGAGCTGTGTTTACTCCCTCTATGGACACATCAATCAAATGCAGTTTTTGTCAAAGTTTGCTTTAATTTAGTTCCTAACTAATCATGACTTCTGCTGAGACTTGGTCATGTGGACAGGGCTTGGAAATAAAATAACAACAGTGGTTTTATTACTTTTTTAATATGCCCTGATTAAAATGAATTAAGCTTCAGCTAATTTAACAACCCTTGCAATAAAGTCATCAGACCTCTAAAGACTTGGGAAAACAAAATTGCTTCTACACACATGTATGAAGCTTCTGGTCTTTAGTATTCTGTAGTTTATCAGCTTAGGTTTTTGGCAACCATTCTGTGGAGTGCCTTCCTTCTTTAGTGTTAGGAAGGGATCAGGAAGAAAACAATTACCTTATAATTTCATTAATTGTTTTAATACAGTTGGCTTTTGTACAATCCTTAGATACTGTTTTCATCACAAGGGTAAGAAATAGTAACTCATTTAGGACAGAGTGTTTTGGTCCGTATACATCTGATTTATGGCCTACAATTTTTTCTAAAGTAGCAAAATCAAGAAGTATTTTGAGGGGAACTACTTTATCTAGATGTTGAAGTAATCTCCAGTGTTTTTTGTTCTTATCCTTTTGATTTGCTTGTGTGTGTCATCATCATCCCAAGGTGGGAGAACAGGTTCTTGGATTCTCCTAATCCCCAGTCTGATGTCCATCTCATTACATTGTATTGTATTGTCAACCTCTTGCGTATTTCCTTACCCATTTTCTGTTTAGATTTCATATGTATGAACCATAATTACATCTCCTAAAAGTATTTTAATTCCCCAGGGTGGGTTGCCCAAAGGAAATAAACAGACTATGCTACTAAAATACATAAAGATACTATCTTGTAATTTGGAAGTAAGGATTCACATGGTGTTGGATAACTCAGCACATGATGGATTTTCTGAAGGAAAAAAAAAAGTAAGAAACAGCATTTAAATTCAGGAAATTTTGCTTAACAGGATAAATTCCAGAACATGTATCTGAGGTCCTCCTTCATCAAACTGCCTGCTACTTTTCTAGCTCATTCTTGTCACTCATCATCATACACTGAATATTTCAACAACACTAAACTGTTCCTAAATTTTCTAGATATACCAAGCTGGAAGGAAATAAGGGATGGGTGGTTTACTAAAGACTAGGAGCTGGCACTGTCCTGCAAGAGCTAGAACCATGGTATAGGCTGCCACGTGGGACCTGAGACCACACAGATGCTATTCCTTGAGAGCTGAACCAGAGAAAGCACAGCTGCTGCTGGAAATGACAACCCACAGAGTGTGAGAAATGTCAATATCCTAGCTTGTTCTCTTTTCCTGCCCTCATTCCTCCACCATTGGCTCCCATTGCCCAAACTAATTAGATGTCAACTGGCAAAAGAGCCCAGGAAATATAGTTCCCTGAAATACAAAGCTAAACAGAGAGGGTGTAGGAAATGGATCTTAGAGCAAACATGCATGTGAGTTTTACAACCTATCTTAAGTTAGGTTTACCCAGAAGTACTCTAAAACAAGGACTTGAATTCAACTAGTTTATTTGAGAGGTGAATCCAGGATACACAGGAACAGAAGTGGGAAAATGATATATAGAAGGTAAGGAAGTTGATGGAAGGAGCATTATAGCAGGTTATCATTGTGGGCAGCTGAAGCTCAATCATGTTGGGAACCCATGAGAAACTGCATGGAAATGAGGAAGCTGGGGTATGTATGTACCAACTCTCTTCTCTTATTGGTTGAGAACTGCCCCAGGGAGGGGATTGGCCATTATCTTCGTGCCACTTCCAGCCTGCCCTGAGTATGGGCTGAACATGCTTAGAGAAAGTTGATCAAAGAAAGTCCACAGGCAGAGAAGCATAGGTGCTTGCAGTAAGTACTTGTCAGCAGGTTAAGGAACAGTAAGTGTCAAGGGGCAATGACTGCACTTCTACATATCCAAGACTGAATTAGGTGCTTCTCTTCTGTGTGTTTTGTGTACTTTCTTTATATGTCTGTCATTGTGTTTATTACATATCTCTTTCTAATTTCAACTTCTGCTCATTAAACCAGAACCTATTTCTTATTCTTCATCTAGTCCCCACCAATCAGCCATGGATATATATATATATATATATATATATATATATATATATATATATATATATATATCTTAATATATATAAAGTATTAAATTGGTATTTCTTAACCCAATCTGACCCAAATCCTCGCTTTTTAATCACAAATAACTTGAAATATCTCATTTACTGTCCTAAAATTCAAATAATATAACCTGCCTACACACATTTTGCAAATATCAATATTATGTCTTAACTCTGATAAAAAGAGTTAAAAGTTATGTAAAGGGTTAGGCGTGAGTATACTAGGAGACATTGTGGTTAGATACTTGCACTTATGAAAAAATACATTTAACTTTAAGAAAAAAAATTCGTTTGAATATTATTTACTTTTTAAAATCTTAATTAAAATACAGGTTAATACATAGACTCAGTATATATATACACAGACTTCGTGAAAATGAAACAACTAAAAATGCAGAATGACACAGAAACATTGTATTGGCAACTTAAATTTCATAACAATATTGTAACTTATGACATGCTTTTCCAAAAGAGTGAACAAATCTTGGTAGATTTACTAAGAAAGTGTTTTTTGGTTGATTGGCATAATGGCATTTCTGAAAAATTCTATGTAATTAAAACAACAAATATGCAAATGTGTATTTATATGCAAAATAGAGTTAAACTCTAGACTCAGCTATGATATAGAGATTATTTACCCACATGAATCTCCCACAGGATATTTGACAGTTACCAGATGTGAGATACCTCTCTAAATTTGCGGGACAGTCCTGTGTATTGCTGTATATGTACCATCCCTGGTCATCCCTACACCCTAAATTCCAAGAAGACCCCATAACCATTGTGACAACTAAAAAATACTCTCAAATTTCTAAAACACCCCATTAAAAGTGGGAGTTCTCCTTTGAGAACTGCTTTGTTAAATGTTTGTTGAATACCTCCGCTTCTCAAATACATGGGACCTGAATGTGGGAATATCTATGGATAGGTGAACAGAAGGTTGAAATTATCTAGGAATATATAAAGTGGAAATCCACCAATGTATTAAAATCATTTCCTGACTATAAAGATGATTAAAATATATGTTTAAACATCTAGATATTTGTTGGGATATTTAAAACTGTCCTCCAGAAGAAAATATAATGGAGTTGGCCTTTTCAGTTCAGCATTTTGATAATGTCTTGGAATATATAGGAGCCAGGCTTATCAGATTTAGAGATAACACAAAGTTGGGAGAGAGAGTTAATGTGATGGTTGACACCCATGGTAAAAAAAATTGAGTTAAAACAAATACAATAAAATTCCAACTCAGATTTCAGAATATTGCATCAGTATGGAATGAAGGTATAGCTCACTTATACATATGTTAGCTCGTTACTGTCTTGATAAGTAGAGTGATATTGGTTTCACCTGTTTCCATGCAATCTTTAAGTGCAATAGATGTTTAGTATTCAAAACAAGCAAGGTTATAACCCCAATATTATATTTGTTTATGGTAATGTATTTATTTCTGAGTCTTTATGAGACTTTATGCTTTATGAGAAGCATTAACCAACCTGAGAGCTTTTAGAAAAGTCAGATAGTGAAAAATCTAAAAACTCCCATTTGAAGAATGATGGACAGAAATTGGGGATGTTCAGAGTAGAGAAGAAAATATTTAGTTTACACATGAGTGAATTAAGACTCAGAGAGATTAAGTAATTTGTCCAAGGTAACAAAATTAGTACTGTTTGTAGATTAATTTATTGAACATGCATTGCCAAGTGATGGACTATGCATCATTTACAGTGTTCATAATAAGCACATGTATTGATTATGGCAATACAAACTGCCATATAAACAACCTCCAAATTCTAGTAGCTTACTAATTTGATGACTTAAAATTAGTTTATTTCCACACATCTAACTGTCCAATTTTTGATCCTCTTAGTTCATGTGCTTTCTTCCCTGTGGTGATTCTAGAACTCAGGCTTCCTCTTTCTTATAGTTCTCCTATTCTTTTAGGGCCCTAGCATCCTCCACATTTATCCAGCCAACAGGGAAAGGAGAGTATATATAGTATGCTATATACTACATATGTGTATAGTAGCACAACTGCTTCTTAAAAATTGCTTGGGAAATGACATAAACATATTCCATTAACCAGAAGAACTCATATGACCAAACTTGGAAGCAAGGGAGATGGTTTGGGGAAGGGGAGCAAGGAGTCAGGAGGAAACTGAGAAATATAGGCCTCAATCAGGCAATTGTCTTCTAAAGATTCCTGGCTATGAAAAAGAGAGTGAATTTGTTGATGAATGACTAACCTTTTCAGCCACAACCAGTAAGATAAATTTTCTTTCCCTCATTTTATATTTGAGGACACCAAAGCTCATAGATTAAAGAAACTTTCCCAAGGTCTCACAGCTTTTAAGTGTGAGCAAAATTCTTTGCTGAATTTTTGTCTAATTTTAAAGTCTAGTTATGTTCTTACACCATACCAAACAATCTCTAGTAAGAGATGATCCTTCCTACCTATTGTTACATGTGGCTGTCTTCCTCAAATGAATTTAATCTTCCAATTTCTACTGGCTTTTTTTTTTTTTTGATCAGCCAATGAAATCCTAGTTAGTTCTAGCTTTTCTTGAATCAAGAGTTACGTCTCCTTTCTAGAAAAATTCTGTTTTTCTTAGTTCCACTGAGGCATGCCACCAGTCATCTTTCTCCTGGGAGTGGTCAAAATGCACACATCCACTCATACACACACACAGAAGGCCCTTCTCTGACCTTTTCTAACTTACACATTTTTCTCCTTAGGGGGATTAAACTACTCTGCTCCATGCTCTGGTATTTAAATAAATCTGCATAAGATACTGAAGTCACTTATCTTCCAGGTTTTGCTCAGTCTCCTTAGCAACCTCCCTAGCAACAGACTTCTTTAAAAAGGAATCTCAAAAAAGTTGCACAGAACCATATTCTTTACAATTATACTAAAAGTCAGAAAAAAAGTGAAACGAAAACTCTCATGGCAACTTACACTGACTTCTCTCCTGTTGGTTCATTCAGTAACCCCCAGACCTGTTGAGGAGCTTCTGTTCCTGCCCATACTATCCATTCTGTACATTGCAGTCAGAGCAATCTTCAAACACAGACCAGTACATATCATTTTTCTACTAAAATCCTTCTTTCTAATGCCTTCTATTCTCATTCTGATACAGCGCAACCTGGGCCTTTGATCTGAGCCTACAAAGCTTTACAAAGGTCTCCCCCTTACCCTCTAGGATTTTGCTCTTTCATGCTCCCCTTTGCTCTCACTGTCCTGTCTTTTTGTTACTCCATCTGCCAAACTCATTTCTCCTTCAAGACTTTTACATTTGCTATTGTTTCTGCCTGGGCTACTCTGAGATTTTTACGATTCATACCTTCTCATACTCACTGACTACCTTAATTAATCTGAATTACTTTTTAATAGAATCTGACACTATCTGAAAATACAATCTTTATTTATTTATGCATTTATTATGCATGTGATTTATATGAAAGGAAGGACTTTGTCTTCTTCACTACTTTATTCCTATCACTTAGCATAGGATTCACAATGTTGAATAGATTAATTAACTAATGACCAGTGTTTGTTCAGTGCCTCCCATGTATCAAGCTTTCTTGAATAATTTATTTGTTGTTTGAGAGTGTTGACAAAATGACTGACATTTACAGAGAACAAGGCCCAGTACCATGTCCCTCCTAGAAGTAAACGCTTATGTATCAGGGACATTCTATTCCAGATTTAGGTTAAGAGCAGAATTGGGATTCTGTCAGGCAGCCAAAGCTGACCATAATTAGTCTGCAGAAGTGAGAAAGGCACTGTCTATGTCGTTTTGCTCTCTGTATTCATCTAGACTTTAAGATCATGCATAAAACATGTTTGCTTTAACTTTGGGTGAAGTTCAGCATACTGGAGTTTGAGGGAAATTCATCTTTCAGACAGGTGGTTTCCAAGATTATAAATTGAGCACAGGTGACAAAAGGGATTTGCTTAAGAGAGAGGAAGGATTCTTTAGTATTTCCTATGCTTAACCCTCTTTTTCTTTCCCAGAAATGATGCTTGATAAAGAACATTGGTTAAGTGGGTGCTTTATGGATGATGTGGAGGAAATAAAGGTGGTGTATAAGTTAATCAAAAATTTCTCCCACATTGACTTTCTCCCTTAGCTGTTTAATTAGCTATTCAAGAGCAGCACTCCTGTACCTGACTAAAAATAGGCCACAGCTTGGTCAGGAGAAAAGTACGGCAACCTGTTTTCTCTGTATTTTAATAGTAGTTCAAATTTGCACATTAGTTTCATGAGGCAGATTTTTATATATATTTTTTTTGGAATTATGCATCTATAGTAGAAAATACATTTTAAAAACATAGTATTACATTACTTTTGCATAGAATTTTGTAATTTGCAAAACACTTTAATGTAAATAATCCAACTTTTCTTCTTTGGATACAAATAGGTGTTATTAATGTTAAAAACCTCTTGTAGTGGCCTCTTGTCCGCATTTGTACATAAACTGGCAGCCCCTCCCACCTTGGTGTTTCTGGGAGTCCCAAGGAGATATTTGACCTTATCTCACAATATTGTGTCAGTTATTGCTGGATGTCCATTGTTTTCTTTCTTATCTGTACTGGATTATTTTGTCAATGTTCTCTGCTCTCCACATTACTTTAAATATGCCTGCTAATGCCTCTGTTTACCATGAAAATGTTGATATTGTTGCTGACACTTGTGGTGCTAGAGGAGGGGTGCTGTAATCTCCATGGAAGTGGAAAGAATGTTTTGTGTTAACCTATTTTATGCTATATTTTCCTCCCTTCTGCTTTCACCTACTGGGATTCTTATGCCAAGTACATAGATTCTTTGAGCAGACCTTCCATTCACTCACAAAGAGTGCTTAGATTAACGCCAGTACTGGGCTCAATTTAGGCACAAGTAGGAGTCGGCTATGCATTACTTCATTAGGTTTCCATGACAATTCTATGAGGTAGTTAGTGTAAGGTAGTATTGGTCCCATTTTATATATTGGAAACTAAAGTACAACAAGGCTGATTCATTTCTTAAATTTAAAAAAAATATGAGGAATTATCAGATTAAATTAGGCGATCAGATGCCTTTCTGTTTATTTTAACACAGACCTTTTTGGGTTTTTTTTGTCTAGGATCAAAGTTTCCTTTTGTTAGTTCCTCATGCAAAGACTTTTTTTTTTTCTGCTTTATTGCGATGTAATCGATAACAAGGACATTCTACGTGCCTGTAAATGAAAAAAAAAGCTGTCCAGGAAAGGATGAATTTCATGTGAATGGAGTTTTGGAAGCAGAGACTGGCACGTACAGGGGGATGATGAAATACTGGATGGAGGATATGAGGCAGATAATCTCTAAAATCCTTTTCCAATCCTTTTGTGGTCAGTAATCACCCAGCTAAACTCCAAACCAAACAAACAACAATGTGACTCTGCTAAAGGAAAAGGAGGAGGTCTGGGCTTTTATTAAAAGAAGCATGAAAGCAAAGCAGTTGATGAAATCTGAGAGAAAAGCAGAGGAAAGCCAGAGGGAGATTCTCAGTTTAGCTAAGAGCAGGGTCTGGTGAAGCAGTTTGTGGTTGACTTAACTCTATCCTAGTTCATGGGCATAAATGTGCTGACCTGACCTGAGGTCTTTCATGGGTAAAGAGGAGACTAGTGGGTAGGAGTTGAGTGGGAACAAAGTGTTGAGTTCAGAAGCAATTGGGCCCCATAGTGGCATCTCAGAACCCTTTCCTATTTGGTTTTTGTTCCCTGTCCAAGTCTAACAGCAGCACCCCCCTAAGGGACACCAGAGTGATAAGACTGATTGTGGTAGGACAGAACTCTCTGGTGCAGAAGAGCCAATCAGAGGAACCCAGCCTTCTCAAGAAAGAAGAAAGACTCATGCCAATTGTGAGACATCCAGAAATCACCTCTTCTGTTTCTTTGTTTTGAGTCAACAGGACTCAAAAAGTTCTGGGACAGAGAATTGTGAACTGACCATGACACAGCCCAGTAGCCTGGGAGAATTGTTACTCTGTTACTCGCTCTATATCTAATTGACCTATATCCACACTTTACTGTTCATTCAACTTACTAAAGATTTTCCAGCATCTGGGTTTTCTGTGCACTTGTTTTCCCTGGCATGCTGGGGCTCATTGCCTTGTGTATAAGTTGGCAGGGAGGGCGGATTTTCCTTGATCATATATCATCTTACTCTTGAAATGATCTGTTTCTTAACTTTGACCCATGGACTATAAACATTTTCACTGCTAAATTCTAGAACCATTATCACATGATGTTCTGTCTGTCAGCCCATACAGATGGCTTTGCATCATTTATTTCAGCCTTGGAAGCTGAGCATGCTAATATAAAACACATTTATGAATGATGTAATATTTTTTAGTGGTATATCCTTTTTTCTTTTATATAAGAAAAGTAAGTTCAGACAGCTTTAATGATCTTGTTAAGGCTCACATCAGAAAAGAAAAACAGTTTTTCTTTCTAGATGGGTAAATTGAAAGAGGTTAAATGTTTTTCTCCTCATAACAACAACAACAAAAAAGAGTTGGGAATATAACTCTGCAACCCTTATTTTCAGTTCCCTGTTCTCATCAATAAAACACAGTCAACACCCTGCTCTCTTGCTCTGATTGCTGTATTTACATGCCCCAATTCTCCCATTAAATCTAAATTGTATTTGTGTTTAAATCTAAATTGTATTTAGCATCTCCAGCAGAAAGCTTTAATTTTTAAATTATTTCTAAGAGTTTTGAGGAGAGATTATTGGAATTCTGTCTTGAGACTGCAGGTGAAAAGATAGTGCAAAGGTTAAAGGACTAAACACAGGTCACACAAAGATTGCTGTTGCCAGTGTAGATAAAAATTCATAGGATAAAATACCTTCTGCCTTTGTGTATGAAAATTTTCATAGTAAAATATTTCGAATGACACTAAAAAATGACAAAGTGAAAAGAAAAACCAAGTATCCATTTGCCTACTCTTTAACTTAATGCCTTGAATAGTTAATTATCTTTACCTAATTCCTATGTTTTTCAAACCCTGTGTAGCCCCTGGCAATAGTTTTGCATGCAAATAATGACTATAATGTGTCCAAGAGCTTTAGAAACAGTAAATACGGATTTGAGCTTACATATTGTCTTGGTATATAGGTGCTAACTATTGACATCAATATACTCAATTCCTGAGTGCTTGTGAGATCACTAGTTCAGGTGGACGACCCTGGATAGGACTAAAAAGAAAACATGAACATGTGAAATTACCCAGAATATTAGCATGTGGCTAGGAAATTGAAACTAGCACCAATACATTCAGAAATTTCCAGACCAATGCCAAGAATGGGTAAAGAATAAGGTAAAGCTCAGAAATTTAATACAAAAAGATAATAAGACTATAGATTACACTAAGACGTGGTAAACGGAACTCTCAATTAGAATAGAGCATGAAGGGGTAGAATTTGTGCAAAATGTAAAAGGAAAGATGAGGAAAATCTTTTACATGAGTATATATCCTATGCAAGAAGATATAATATTTTCAGAAATTTAAGCAGGAGAATGACATAATTTGCATATTCTTAGAACAGCATGGCATGTGATTAGAAAGTGGAAAACAGGAATCAGAAATTTGAAGGTTTTCCAGTAAGAGATAATAGATGTCTAAACTAATTCAGTGACATGGTCAAAGGAAAGACCATATATGAGAGATAATGAGGTGGAAGAATTAATTGAAATGTGAGACATTAAGGAGTCTGCTCTAGAACAATGCGTGGATGGCAGCTTCATTGACCAGAATAGAGAATGTGTGAATCTATTGAGAAGACAATGAAATTTAGAAATTTTGCTTTGACATTGTTGAAGGACATTTAATTTAAGATGACTGGCAGTTGATAAGAAAATTATGCCTGGACCTCAGTCAGGCGGTCTGGGGAGAGAGACTCTTAATCCTGAAGTTTTTAAGATATAAGATAACCTATAGAAACTGTTCATAGATCGGACCTTGGAAATTCCACATGTAATCAGTTAATCACATCTTTGTGATTAGTGTTTAAAGAACTAAATACAGCACTAAAAATGGGCATATGTCAAACACTTTGGAATACATAGAGGGAAATACTTTGTTATGTGCTCTATTTTGGTAAATTAGGAAGGTTTTCCTTAATCTTGGAGGATGTCTCCCGAAAGAGGAACTAGACTTAACCTATATGGCTTCAAAAGCATAATTCAGAACAATGAAGTAGGGAATAACTTTTTAATAGACTGAACTGTGACAAGATAGTTTTAGTTAGGCAGAAACAAATTTCCAGACACTCAAGCTGTGTCTGACATATAGGAAGCACACAGTAAACATTTGTTAAATAAATATGATCACTTTGCTGAGAGTTGTAAATGGCGATGAAATACTGAATGAGGAGCTCTTTAAAATGTCCTCTGAAATTGATTTTGTCCAGTCTATGACTCTAAGATTTTACATTGAATAGTTCTTTGGTCCATTTTTTTGAAAACTTTAAATACAAGGGCTTATCTGAAGATAAGATTTCCCTGTAGATATAACTTCATAAAATTAGTTTATCATCCTTTTCTGAGAAAATAGTACATGTAAATATGTTTGAGCCTACTTTATCAAATATAATGTTCAAATCTAATTAGACATTTACATAAACCTACCACTTTGCCAGTATCTTTACTTTGAACATGATTGTTCATTTTAGAGCAATTTTAGGTTTACAATAAAATTTAGAAGAAAATCCAGAGCTTCTCATGCATACCCTCCCCTGCCACCACATGCATAACCTTCCCTACTGCTAGCAGCACTTACCAGAATAGTACATTTACTACCAAGGATGAACCTACATTGGCACATTATAATCATCCAGAATTCATAGTTTACCTTAGTGTCTATTCTTGGAATTGTACATTCTATGGTTTTGGTCAAATGTATAATGACATATATTCATCATTATATCATTGAAAATATTTTCACTACCTAAAAAATCCTCTGTGCCCTGATTATTCATCTTTCCCCCACTCCTCACCCCTGGCAACCACGGATCTTTTTATTGTCTCCATAGCTTTGCCTTTTCCAGAATGTCATATAGTTGGAATCATACAGTAGATAGCCTTCTCAGATTGGTCATGTGGTAATTCTATGTTTATTTTTTTAAATTTTTGATTCGATATTTATTTTTTAATATTTTTAAATTTTCATACTGTTTTTCATAGTGGCTGCACCAATTTGCATTCCTTCCAATAGTGCACAAAGGTTTCTTTTTCTCCATTCTTGCCAATACTTGTTATTTCTTGTGTTTTTTATTTTAGTCATTCTGGCAGGTATAAGGTGCTATCTCATTGTAGTTTTGGTTTGCATTTCCCTGATAATTAGTGATGTTGAACATCTTTTCATGTGTATGTTGGTCATCTGTATGTCTTTGGATAAATGTCTATTCAGGTCCTCTGCTCATTTTTAATCAGATGATTTGTTTTTTTGGTGTTAAGTTGTTTAAGTTCTTTTATATGAAATTTTGCATCTTAACACCTTATCAAATATATAATTACAAATCTCTTTTCCCATTTTGACATGATACTATATTGAGAAAACCCTAAAGATTCCACCAAAAGACTACTAGATCTGATAAATGAATTCAGTAAAGTCTCAGGATACAAAATTAATTTACAGAAATCTATTGCATTTCTATACACTAATAATGAAGTAACAGAAAGAAAGTTGAGAAAATAATCTCATTTACAATTGCACCAAAAATAATAAAATACCTAGGAATAAACTTAACCAAGGAGGTAAAAGACCTGTACTCTGATAACTATAAAATATTGATGGAAGAAATTGAAGACAACACAAACAAATGGAAATATATTCCATGCTCATGGAATGGAAGAACCAATATTGTTAAAATGTCCTTACTACCCAAAGCAATCTACAGTCTTAATGCAATCCCTATCAAAATACCAACATTTTTTTCCCACAGAACTAGAACAAATAATCCTAAAATTTGTATGGAATCTGTAGTAATCAAAACAGTATGGTACTGGCACAAAAATAGACACATAGATCACTAGAACAAATTAGAGAGCACAAAAATAAACTCATGCTTATATGGTCAATTAATCTATGACAGAGGAGACAAGAATATACAATGGGGAAAAACAATCTCTTCAACAAGAAGTGCTGGGAAACTGGACAGCTACAAGCAAAAGAATGAAACTGGAACGTTTTTTTACACCATAGACAAAAATAAACTCAAAATGGATGAAAGACCTATATGTAAGACCTGAAACTATAAAACTCCTAGAATAAAAGATAGACAGTAATCTGTTTGACATCAATCATAGAAACTTTTTTGGGGATACATCTCCTCAGTAAAGTGAAACAAAAGCAAAATTAAATGATTGACACTACACAAAAATAAAAAGATTTTGCACAGTGAAGGAAGCCACCAACAAAACAAAAAGGCAACCTACTGAATGGGAGAAGATATTTACAAATCATGTTTTTTTTCTTTATTGAGTTTGCAATGCTAATATAATGCCTCTGAGTTAGAATGATGTTTATCATTCTCAAAAGATAAGGTTTCCTCTGTGTTTTGTGAAACCCAATATTAACACGTAAAACACATTCTTTTGATTGCTGTACAGAAGCCCTGTTTTTTTAATATGCAGTACAACCTTATGTTCTCTGGATGCATTTAGGACAGAATATATGAAAAATGTCAACAAGAATAACAACTGAGGGTTTGACACTGAACATGTGCTATTGTCATTTTAGGGACAAGTCTAAATTAAAAATTCTAGTTAGATAAAGGTCAGATTTCTTAAGCAAAGGAGTTAATAAAGAAGCACTAGCTTCCTCCATAGTATTGATACTATGGCCAACATAGTGAGAATTATTTATTTTGATTTGACATATATTTAATACATACGCATTAAGCATTTCCTATATACTATGTATATGAAGGAAGAAAGTTATAAATTTAGGGTATCCCAAAGCATTAGCTGCAAGTTAGAGATGGTCTTAGGTAACATGTTGAAATGGTATTAAGTGACAATGTATCATGCAATGGACAAGCTCTTTTCCCTTTTCTCTCATGTCTTCTGGTTATCATCAAAGAGAATGTTTCAATTTGATTCCCTTCTATCTTCACTTCCTCTATAGTACTGACAAATCTCTTTCTTTCTCTCTCTCTATATATACACTTATATATATGGATATACTTTTATATATCATATATATGTATATGTGTGTGTACTTTTTTAATGAATAGAAGCAACATCTGTCTAGAGCTTGAGGCAGACAATATCACTACAAATTAATAATATGATTTTTATTTTTGTCATTTTTATTTTGGACTTTCTAATTAGAGTAAAAGATCTATTTTCCTTTAAGATAAACTGATTTAAGCTAAAAAGCAAAAACTTTAAGTTAAGGAAACATTAACAATGCAGGTGATACACCAATACGGTAAAATTTGTGGATTGTCACACAAATGGGTAAAGTTGGCAAGTACTGGACATTTGCCCTGGGAGATAACCATTTGGGTTATTTTGCATGGGACAGATTTCCTAAATATTCCTTTCATTATACCTCTATTTAAGTGCTGTTTTACACTACTGGTTATATAGGGACAGAGATTATCACTATCCCGGAAGCCTGAATTATTTTAAGGTTTATATGAAAAGACAAAAATAGGAGAAAAAAATTGAGAACTGGGCTTTGACTCCAATGCATTTTTTTAAATCAAATGTGAGAGCTGAATATGCCCCATGGCCTTGTTCTATGATGCACTACACTATGGTTGTGCATCTTAAAACTGTGGGTTTTGCTCCTTTTAAAAAAGAAAAAAGATTTTATTTATTTATTTGACAGAGAGAGACACAGCCAGAGTGGGAACACAAGCAAGGGTAGTGGGAGAGGGAGAAGCAGGCTCCCTGCCAAGCAGGGAGCCCGATGTGGGGCTCGATCCCAGGACCCTGGGCCCATGATCTGAGCCAAAGGTAGATATTTAAGGCCTGAACCACCCAGGCGCCCCTTGTTTGGCTAAAAATCACTAAGTCACTTTGGGTACTTTCAGAGGGTAGAAAAGGCAACTTTGGATGATACAAGTTATATGTACAGATATATATTATTTCAGGTTATGAATGTGCTTCTGATTCAGAAACTGGCAAAAATAATATCAAGCACTTAAATCAGGCCTCCATAAATACTTACTCATTTTTTTTCTCTCCATAATGTAAGAGAACAATAGCTTTTTGTTTTTATCATGGAGAGAATGAATGACCTGCTATGCAAGTATAAAGCTTTATTATAATTATATATTACCAGCCTTCCTTTTGTGATGTTGATCATTGTCCTTTATCCTGCTCCTTAGCTCATGATTTCTCATATTTATTCTCCTACCTCTATGCTTTCTATCTCCTGATGGATGCAGAAGCTTGACAAGCTGCCATGAGGACATTGGTATTTGGCAGAGAGCCCTGTTCTATCCCTCTCTTTGCTGGGCCTACCTCTTAAGGACCCTGTCCTGGATTTACTGCCTTGGGGTTGGCCTTGTCAACATTATCTGTTCTATTTTCATGAAATAAGGGAAATGAAAGTTTGAGAAGAGTCAGGATCTCAAAGGCATATGGAGAATACGTCTCCCTTGCCCTGGACACTGGTGGCATATGGATGAAACCTGGGGGTAGGTTGTAATTTGGAAATATCTCATTCAAATTTCATGATCCAACTGAAATATCATGTTTCCTCTGAAGCCTTTTCCGATCCTCCTGGGCAGATTAATAGATCCCTAGAACTAGGGTTCTCATTACACTTTAATTAAACCTCTGTTGTGGCACATACTACATTGTACCAATTTCGTATGTTTTGGCTTTTGCAACTGATCTTTTGCAACTGATCTCCTGGAGAGAAGAAATCTATTTTATTTATTTCTATCACCTCAGCACCCTACTCAGCATCTGCTACATAATAAGCACTCCCATTTTGGGGAGGAATAAAAGTGTGGGAAAGAAGGAAGAATAGATAAAGAGAGAGGGAGGGAGGATGGGGAGGAGGAAGAGTGAATTTTCTTTATCCTTTGGAGTAGATGATTTTGTTTTTATCCTCCCTGAGTACAGATTTGTAATTTAAACCTAGATTTTAGCCCAAGAATATATAACAAGGATATATTACTTTTTTAGGTGGCAAGATAACTGTGATAAGTGTTGGTCAAAAGATATAAAATGTTCCTGCATTTGAATCCATTTTGACTACAGGTTTTCCTTTGGTTTTAAAAATAATTTTTTTCTTAAGTAAGTGCTATGCCTGTGATATGCTAAACACATATAAATGGCAATCTCAAAATGTCTTAATCAGTTTTTCTTTCGCCTATGGGATTATTTTTGTTTTCTAGCTCCAAAATGCCAAAAAAAAAGAAAAAACCTAATGCTTTTTTAAAAAATCTACATCAGTTTGCCTTTTGATCTGAGACCTGGGCACTCATCGTATTCTCATACAGCAAGTGGAATCAAGCAAATCATTAAACAACTCTAAGAGGAAATCCTATATGAATTTAAATAGCTTATATTTTTATTTAACTTATCCCACTTTTAAGCCACTGTACCACACATAAAAAAGGCATTTCCAGGACAAGTATTTCCCTACCAAATTTCTTGCTACAGTTTCTACTGAGATAAAAACTTAGCATTTGTCCCCTCTCCTCAGGTAGGTGGTTTTTAAACTGAATGTGATTCTGAAAGAGAAAAGAAGGAAGAAAAAGAGAGAGGAAGAGAGGAAGAAAATATGTTTTTACAGGAGAAAACAGGAAATGTTTTAGAGACAAGACTACAATGCTGGGAGAAAAATAAAGTGGAGAAACCTTACACAAACCTAGAAATCTAAGCAGAATATTTGTTTTTCTGCTATGCTCTAAGAACCTTTAAGGAATGGCCCTATTTTTTTCTTCTTGTACAATATTCACCATCTTCTATATCCATTGCATTTGATGTTTGAAAGTTGCTTATTTTCCTCTTAAGATTTTAGTACAGTTTCATTAAAGATGCTTTACCAACACCAAATGATGATCTTCATAAAAGAGCTTGTCTTGTATAACACTGATGTCACTGAGGTCAGGAACCATGTATTTTTCATCTTTTTATTTAGGACTTAGTAAGGTAGTAGACACGTAATAAAGTATTTGATGAAAACTGTATAAGTGATTGGATGATGTATGAACAACAAAGATCAAATTCAAAATAAAACAACAGTGTAAGTATTTAATTTAGTTGAAAATCATAAATGTAAAAAAAAATGATAAATGTTTACTGTGTGCCTGCCGTGATTTACACACTGAATCCAACACTATAAATTTTGTAAAATTAGTAACTTTCTGGTCTTCAAAGAACATTTTTAATATCAGCCACATATTCTATCATGGTGTTTTTAAGTAATCAACATCAATTTTGCTTAATTGATATTATTATAATATTATGTATAAATTAATAAGAATGCGTGATTAACCTAACTGGTTTTCTGACTTCTTGTCCAGTTTTCAGAAACTCATAGAGGAAAAAAATCTTCATATGTAAAACTTTTTTTTTTTAGACTTATTTATTTATTTTGAGAGGAGGAGGGTAGAGGGAGAGGGAATCCTCAGGCAGACTCCCCACTGAGCATGGAGACCTATGCTGGGCTCATCCCAGGACCCTGAAATTATGACCTGAGCTGAAATCAAGAGCTGGTAGCTCAACAGACTGAGCCACCCAGGTGCCCCTTATGTAAAACTTTGTATCAGGACAATACAATTTTCTTTCACTGATACTACCACAGGCTTTATAATTTTAGTTACATATGGAGCTTGAAATAATTTCATTTTAGTTTGAAAATGGTTAATTCTTTTAGGCTCTGACTGTTAAGGAACCAGATGTCAAGGTGGCTAATTAGGACAATGAGACAAATTGAAAGTAACATTCAAGACTTTATTCACTTACTGTGACAGAGCAAGCAAGAGGCAAAAAAGTAGCAATGGCTCTTTAGTATTCCATTTCTTTCCATGGATCAGCACCAGACAAGAGTCAGTTGGATTAGGACAGACAGAAGAAATCATCTTACTGTCAAGAAGCCCTGAACAAAAGGTTCCTGACTTTTTATAAGCCTTTGTGTGTACATATATGTATGTACATGTGTCTGTGAGAGATAGGAACAGAAATGTACTGAGTGAAAGTGGAGAAAAGTTCCTTAGCCAAAGCCCTCAGTAAGGAGGATTTTGAATGAAGGTGTCTAGGTTAGGAATGCAAATATGAATATGAGTATGTCTGGCTGTCCCGAGGATAGGGGATTGAGTCGTTGGCTGCAATTCCTTCCAGAAAGCTGCAATGCACTGGCTGGGTACCCACTCTGATGCAGGGAGGGCAGATTTCCTCAATGAGACTTGAGAGACAAAGCTTTATGATCACCTATGGTTTGGCCAGAAAAATCACACATAGGATTTTGGCCCAGAGCCAGACACCTCACTGACTCATTATCTTCTCTCAGCTCTTCAGCACTGGAGATTTTGCTGTGCATCTACATTCGCTCCCTTCTGTTAGTGTCTCTCTGCCTAGAATTCTACAGCATCTGGCTCAAAAATATTATTCCTTTCAATGCACTTACTATCTTTTAGACATTGAGCTCATGGTCAATTACCTTCTGCTTCTGTTAACTTTCATTTCCACTTCTAATCAGTCATGTGCCACAAATAAAAGAATAAAGTATTATCTCTGAGTTTACTCAGTACTGTTCAAAATCAAAATACACTTGTCATTTCTTGACTTTCTTCCTCTCATGCACAAGATATTGATACTGATATTTTAGAATATTATTCTCTTAAATTATTAAATAGTCCCCTTATGGCTAACTGGTGCTCTTTTTTTGCCAACTCAGTTACCTGAATTCTATTACTTCAATTGCTGACATCCTCTCTTGCTCTGACCTACCCCTTTCTTGGCATTCCAGTATCAAGCCCTACATTGTCCTCACATTTAGTTTTCTGTCCTCGGGTCCTGCTTATGGGCTACAGTGTTTGCTGGAACCATCAAGCTTGGCTTACTATAAGTTTGTGCTGTCCAACCATAACTTGGATGTGGATATTTGCTTGGCAACCCTCTTGTCCATTCCTCATTGGATTTCTGAATTCAGTGGCAAACCCAGGCTTTAGCTTTCCATTACTTATCTTTTCCCACCTCACCTTATAGCTGACAGTGTTCTCTATTTCCTTAATGAGCTGTGAGCTCTCCAACTACCTTCTTAGCACCTCTTGTATATCTTTATAACTCCCTGTAAAAGAAAAAGTGATGTCTTTCTTTTCCTTTAAAAGTAACACAACAGTATCTGTAATAATGTACTATAGCATAACAGTAAGAGCATGGGTTTTTTAGAGAAAAAAATAGGAATTCAGTTACTATATTCATGTCTAGATCAAAATCTAATATGATAGAGTAACAGGATTTGTATTTATACTCAAATATGAACCAGTCCAGAAAAAGATGAAAAAGAAGACAGACAAATATGTGGAACAATTTTTTTGAGACACTAGAGTTAGGTTACAAACAACCTATGAAAAACAAGAAACAAATATGATAAGGCCTACAATTTCCTGAGCTTAGTGCCTTGAGAGAGATTCCAAGCTACAGCTCAGAGAAGAGGAATTCAGGTAAAAACCAGCTGACTCTCTGAGTTGAGAAAATTAGTAAGGAGTTAAAAAAACTGATAAAAGCTTGACAGAGTACCAGACAGCTGCATGAAGGAAAAAACCCTTGAGATTTACAGAAAATTCCTGCCAGGTACTCAGCTGTGTAGTGATCAGAGCATGCCTGTGAATAAGCAAACTGAGCCTGGAGCAAAGAGGGAACACTGCCTCTGTACTCATAAAGGGCTGGGAATAGTGCTTTCTCCCACCAGCCTAAATGGAAAATTCATTTATAGAGCATTGCATAGAGTAATCATGAAGATTTTTCCTCAGTTGTGGGGAATAATTAGCCCAGTTTGAGCACTGCTCAGGACTCACCTACAGAAGATAAAAGTAAGACCGAAAAGAAATTATATCTTACAATAAAGCTCAAGGATATTTATAGGAGTACCAAGATACCCTGCTTTGAAAAAGGTAAAATTCATGATGTATGGCACCCCATTAAATACTATCCAGTATACAAGAAATCATGGAAACATGGCCCACAGTGAGAATAATCAGTAAATTGAAATGGAGCCAGAATAGACACAGATGTTAGAATTAGTAGACAATGACATTAAAATAATTATTATAAATATATTCCATATGTTCAAAAATTAAGTAGAAATATGGAAGATATAAAAGAGACCAAAGTCAAAAGTATGCTAAAATAAATGAAAAGAGCATCAGTGAGCTGCTAGGACAACTTCAAGAACCCCAGTATATAAAATCACAGTCCCTAAAGTGAGAGGTAGGGAAGTGGGCCTGCAGATCCAAGCTCAATGAATTCCAAAAACAAGAACCATGTGGAAAAGTAAACTAAAGCCCAGCATGATCAAATTCCTCAAAACTTGCAGTAAAGAGAAAACTGTAAAATCAGCCAGAGGGGAAAAAAGACACATAGTATAGAAAGAAACAAATTTAAAGATGACAGCAGAATTCTCCTTGAAAACAATGCAAGCAAGAAGGAAATACAGCAACACTTTCAAAGTATAGAAAGAATGATACCAGTCAATCTAGAATTCTATACCTAACAGAACTACATTTACAAAGTGATTAGACAGCAAAAGCTGAAAAGAATTCATTACCAGGCGATTCACACTACAAGAAATATTAAAAGAAGTTCTTTGGGTAGAACAAAAATGATACAATAGAAATCTAGATCTCCACAAATGAACGAAGAACACTGGGAATGATAACCATATGGGTAAATGTATAACTGTTTTCTTATTAGTCTTTTAAAAAGATATTAACCATTGAAACAAAAGTAGTAACAATGCATTGTGGGTTATATTACATATCTGTAAGTAAAATGTATGGCAATGGTAGCCTTAAGGCCAGAAAGAGAGAAACAAAATTATGCTAGTCTTAGATTCTTATATTAGGCAGAAAGTAGTATAATATCACTTGGAGATACACTGTAAAAAGTTAAAGAATATATATACCATAAACTTCAATGCAACCACTAAAATTAAAAAAAGTTATAGTTAATAGGATGATAAGATAAATAAAAGGAAATAATAAAAAATGCTTAGTGACTTCAGATGTTAAGAGAAAAAGAGGAGAAAAGGAATGAGAGGTGAGACAAATGGAAAACAAATAGCAAGATTATGAACTTAACCATATTAATAACACATTGCATGTTAATGATCTAAATACCCCAGTTTGAAGATAGAGATTGTCATACTGGCTTAAAAAAAAAAAAAAAAGAAAAAAAACCAGACTCAAGTATATGCTATCTATTAGAAACTCATTTAAAATTAAAATATACCACAAATAAAGCTCCAGGTCAGATGATTTTACTGGTAAATTTTAACAAATATTTAAGGAAAAAATAATATCAATTCAACACAAACTTTTCTGGGAATTTTTAAAAAGAGGAAATGCTTTCAAATTCATTGAATAAATAAGGCTAGTGCCAGTGATAGATGTTATCATTGCCATATATATATATATATATATATATATATATATGGGGTTTATCAAATCTATCTAGAATGATTAGGAAAGCTTAAATTTTCATCCAGTAAAAGCTTATTGAACTTATATTTGTTTTAATAGACAATACAACACCTTCAAATAATGCCTAATATCTTTCCTATTAGTACTATAAGCAATATATTTTAACCAAGAAAACATCACCAAAGGAACAAATATTAAAATGCATTGTGAACAGAATGTCAGCTGTGAATCCATTAAATATCTATAAAATAATTCTAAAATCTTTATTTACTTATCATTTACAGAGAAGCCTTTTAAAGTTCATTGTAAAAATGAAGTAATTTTTCTTGATAAAAGTTTTGTATATCATTTCTTTAGTGCAAATTGCTCCAATTATCATTTAGCTAATGAACTCTTCAAATTTCATTTGCATAATTGGTTCCAATTTTGACAAGGAGAATGTATCCCGCTGTGATAAAAGCATCATCGGACTCACCAATCGAGTGATGATTATTTGGTTTGAAATCAGCATGGACACACCACTGAACAGATAGGCAGAAATACTGTCTTGTCATTCTGGGTTTCTAAAGCCCTAGCTTGCTTTCTGCTCACAGAGCCTGGGACTCAAAACTCAAGATTGACTATATTCAATGTTAAGATTACAACTAGCAATGGAGCTTTCACCTTAATGGTATCTTCAGATGAACTAAATATTCTCATAGCTCAAAATGAACTACCTCTTTTTATTTTTGGACATATTCATATGTTATTATCATTAGGGGTGACTCTCAAATCTCTATCTCCATAGCTCTAACTTTGCTCCTGAGCAATGTCACCATGCCTTAAAGTGCTTAATAGACATCTTTCCTGGGTGTCTTGTACTATGTTAGGCTCTGTGCTAAGCACTTTATATACTTTATCTCATCCTTATAACAGCCTTGTAAAGGAATATCATCTTTATTTAGAAAAGAGAAAAGAACAAGATTGCAAGTACATTCCCAAGGTCACACAGCTAGTAGAGGAGGGACATGAAATTCAAATAAAATTACTCTGATTCTAAAGCTATTTTATACTCCCTCCAGCCTTATATTACATCCTAGAAGTAATCTGAGTTAAAATTGAGTTCCTAGACCAAATAAGTTTGATATCTTACCTTAAAAAAAAATACTTGATCCTCCTATTCTCTTAATATTGGTGAATAGCACAACATCCTTTCAGTCAAAGAAATATGTCAGATTTCTTATCTGCTTTCCTTCAGCCCAATAGTGGTAAACCACACCAACCAGTTTGAAAAGGTTGTTTGAAGATTTTCCTTAAGAGGAGTGTAGCTTCATTGCTTGGGGGAATAAAGCAGTGATTATATGAAGCAGATTACCAGGCAAAATTAATCTAAGACCGATCACTTTCTCAGACCTGAAGTGTACTTAATAATTGGTACAGACCCCTACATTACAACTGTGTTGGGTCAGAATGATTATAGAGGAATGAAAAATTGATTTAGACCAATTGTTCTTCTGTCCAGAGCAATTATTGATCTGTCTTGTGTACACACAACTAGATTTATCTATTTTATAAAACTCACATGTCCATGAAATATCACTGAGTTTGATTATTATGGCATGGAGTCAGATAATATTTGTTTCTTATTAACATTATTAAACCCAGTTTCCTCCTGGAGTTGCTGTGTGGATTAAATGTGATATGACAAGATCAGTGATAAGAATGTTTCCTATATAACACAATTAATCACATATTTCAGTAAAGCAGAGGTTCACTAATTATTCTTTTATTGATTTAGATAAGTTAATATAAAAATTTTAACTATTACCAGATTGAAACTAGCCATTATAACAAATTGGGGGAATTTGTGAAATAAAGAAAAAATACATTTGAAAAAGAGCCAAGAACTTATTAGGAATCAGAGCGCCAGTAGTCAGGGGAGTTTTGGGAATTTGACATTTATTAAATACTGATGATATGCTGGGTAGAGTGTGCAACACACTTAATATGCTTTATTACCTTTATCCCACAAGGGTTTACTGAGTTCCTACTAGGCTATACACATTATGTTCCAGGCACAATGCTGGTTAAGAAGCCTGTGATAGCAATGATGTTTTGTCCATTTTTCTCTCTTGAAAATCAACTGAACATTGAAGCTTTAAGTAACTTGTGCAGTATTATATAGCCCTGGGTTTTCAGAAATTGGACCTGAGTTAATTTGATTCCAAAGCACATGTTCTCAAACTGTGCCCAATGTCTACTACATTCATAGAAGTTTTCCTTATCAGACAGTGAAATTAGGGTAAAGAGCATGGTTTGTAGAAGGGAAAGAAAAAAAGATTTTTGTTTAAATTCTGGTTATATGAATCATTAACTTTGTAACCTTTGGCAAGTCCAGCCTCACAGCCCTGTTTCTTAACTAGTATAATGAGAAAAAATCTCTCAACTTATCTGGCTTACAGTGATGATTATATGCAACAGTGTATGTAAAGGATGTGATATATTATCGTGTACTAAAAGAAAAAGGTATTCATTATATTATTTTAGATGATTTGTGCCTTCTTCATTCTTTTCTCAACAGCTCACACAATGTCTTTTATGCTGTAGACTCAAGAAATGCTTATAGACTAAATGAATAAATGAGTGAAGGGATGAATATAAGGCATCCAAAAGGCCATTCAAATAGTCAAGATATGCTCCCACATTTCAATGTTCTTGCTTGTCTGTTTGTTTCTGAATGATCCCTGCTGTGAGATAATATCAATATTGCTTCACCTTGTATTTTTTTAAAGTATGCCATGCCAGAGCATATAGTAGAAGCTGAGTAAGTACAAATCACATCTAAATTAGGGCAAGAGAGAATGATCCATTAATCTAGAGTAAAACAGTTCTATTAGTAAATCAAAATTATTAGAGATGTTTAAATGGGCTCTGATTTTAGCTAGAACAAATAATCCAAAAATTGTATGGAAGACCCCAAATAGCCAAAACAATCCTGAAAAAGAAAAGTAAACCTAGAGGCATCACAATTCCAGACTTTAAGTTATATTACAAAGCTGTAGTGATCAAAACAGTATGGTACTAGCACAAAAATAGACATATAGATCTGTGGAACAGAACAGAAAACTCAGAAATGAACCCACAACTGTATGGTCAATTCATCTTCAACAAAGCAGGAAAGAATATCTAATGGGAAAAAGACAATCCCTTCAACAAATGGTGTTGGGAAAACTGGATAGCAACATGCAAAAGAATGAAACTGGACTACTGTTTTACATCATACACTAAAATAAATTCAAAATGGATTAAAGACCTAAATATGAGACCTGAAACCATAAAAATACTAGAAGAGAACACAGGCAGTAATTTCTTGGACATCAGCTGTAACAGTTTTTTTCTAGATATGTCTTCTGAGACAAGGGGAAAAAAAGCAAAATTAAACTATTGGGACTACATCAAAATAAAAAGCTTCTACACAGCAAAGGAAACAATCAATAAAACTAAAAGGCAACCTAAAGAATGGGAGAAGGTATTTGCAAATGACACATTTGATCAAGGGTTAGTATCCAGAATATTTAAAAAACTTATAAAACAACACCCCCAAAATGAATAATCCATATGAATAGACATGAATGGACATTTTTTCAAAGAAGACATACTGATGGCCAACAGACACATGAAAAGATGCTCAATATTATGGATCATTAGGGAAGTACAAATCAAAACTATGAGATATCACCTCACACCTGTCAGAATAGCTAAAATCAACACTTTTGCACTGTTGGTGGGAATACAAAATGATGTAGCCACTCTGGAAAACAGTATGAAGATTCCTTAAAAGGTTAAAAATAGGACAACCCTACAATCCAGCAATTGCCCTAGTAGGTATTATATACAAGATATGTATTTACATATAAAAATACTAATTCTTAGGGATACATGACCCCAATGTTTATAGCAGCATTATGTACAATAGCCAAACTATGAAAACAGCCCAAGTATCCATCAGCTGATGAATGGGTAAAGAAGATGTATTACACACACACACACACACACACACACACACACACACACACACACACACACACAGGAATATTACTCAGCCATGAAAAAGAATGAAATCTTGCCATTTACAATGATATGGATGGAGCTAGTGAGTATTATGCTAAGTGAAATAAGTCAGAGAAAGATAAATACCATATGATTTCATTCATATGTGGAATTTAAGAAACAAAACAAATGATATAGGGAAGAAAAAGAGAGAGGCCAACCAAAAAAAGACCCTTATCTATAGAGAACAAACTGACCATTACCAGAGGGGAGATGGGTGGGAGGATGGATGAAATATGTGTTGGGATTAAGCAGTGCACTTGTGATGATCACAGGATGTTGTACGGAATTGTTAAATTAATACATTGTGCACCTGAAACTAATATAACACTGCATATTAACTAAGGGGAATTAAAATAACTTAAAAAATGGGCTCTGATTTTATAAAATAATCCATACAAAAACATAATTTTTTTTTTTTTTTTAGTTCTTCCAACCTGATGTATAGATTGAATGTAGTCTCAAACAAAATCTTAGCAAGTATTTTGTGGATCTCAACAAATTGATTCTGAAGTTTATATGAAGAGACACATCCAGAATAGCCATGTCAGTAGTGAAGCAGAAGAACAAAGTCAGAGGATTGACACTACTTGACTTTAAGACTTATTATAAAGCTGCCGTAATCAAGTCAGTGTGGTACTGGTGGAAGAAGAGACAAATAGATCAATGGAACAGAATAGAGAGCCTAGAAATAGACCTACTTAAATATAGTCAACTGATCTTTGACAAAGGAGCAAAAGCAATAGCATGGAACAAAAATAGTCTTTTCAACAAATGGTGCTAGAACAACTGGACTTAGCATGCAAAAAAATGAACCTAGACACAGACCTTACACCTTTCAAAAAAATGAACTCAAAATGGATCACAGACCTAAATATAAACTGTTGAACTATAAAACACCTAGAAGATAACAGAGAAGAAAACCTAAATGACCTTGGGTATGGTGATGCCTTTTTAGATCCAACACCAAAGGCATGATGCCTGAAAGAAATAATTGATAAGCTATGCTTAAAAACTTCTGTGCTGTGAAACTTAAAAACTTCTGTGCTGTGAAAGACACTGTCAAGGGAATTAGAAGACAAGCTACAGACTGGGAGAAAATATTTATGTAAGACATATCCAATATAGGACTGTTATCCAAAATATACAAAGAATTCTTTTTTAAAAAAGATTTTATTTATTTATTTGAGAGAGAGAGAGAATGTGAGAGACAGCGTGAGAGGGAGGAGGGTCAGAGGGAGAAGTCCCAGATCCTGGGACTCCAGGATCATGACCTGAGCTGTTGAGTTAAGGCAGTCGCTTAACCAACTGAGCCACCCAGGTGCCCCAAAATATACAAGGAATTCTTAAAATTCAACAATAAGGAAACAAGCAACCTGATTAAAAAATGGGCCAAACATCTTAAGAGATTCCCCACCAAAGAGGTACAGATGGCAGATTAGCATATGAAAAGATGTTCCACATCCTGTGTCATCAGGGAAATGCAAATTAAAACAAGAAGATACCACTACAGAACCTATTGAAATGGGCAAAATCTGGAACACTGACAACACCAAATGCTAATGATGTGGAGCAACAGGAACTCTCATTGATTGCTGGTGGGCATATAAAATGGTATAGACACTTTGGAAGACAGTTTGGCAGCTTCTTACAAAACCAAATATACTCTTACCATAGGATGCAGCAATCATACTCTATGGTATTTACCTTACCTAAAGGAGTTGAAAACTTATCTTCACACAAAAACCTACACATGTATGTTTGTAACAGCTTAATTTATAATTGCCAGAATTTAGAAGCAACCAAGATGTCCTTCTATTGGTGAATAGACAAATAATCTAGGCTGCATTCAGGCAATGGAATATTATTTAGTGCTAAAAGAAATGAGCTATCAAGTCATGAAAATACATGGAGGAAACATAAATGCATATTACTAAGTGAAAGAATTCAATCTGAGAAGGCTACACACTATATGATTCCAACTATATGACATTCTGGAAAAGACAAAAATATGGAGATATTAAAAAAGATCAGTGGTTGCCAGAGGTTGAGGGAGAGGGGGAAAATGAATAGGTAGATCACAGAGGATTTTTTCAGGGCAGTAAAAAATACTCTGTATGATACCATAATAATTAAATACATGTCATTATACATTTGTCCAAACCCATAGAGCGTATAACAGCAAGAGAGAACGGAAAGATAAACTGCAGACTTGGGATTATAATATGTCAATAAAGGTTCATCAATTGTGACAATGTACCACTCTGGTGAGAAATGTTGATAACTGGGGGAAGCTATGCATGTGTTGGGGTGGGGTTATATAAAAAAAAATCTCTGTACTTTACCCTCAATATTGCTGCTTTAAACTGCTAAACTAAAACTGCTTTAAAAAAGTAGTGTTAATTTTTTTTAATTAAAAGAAAACTTCCAACATATAAAGATGTTTGAAATTGTTCTTAGAATAGGTTCTCTAGCCCAGACATAAAACAGAAATTTGCACTGTAACCAGGTCTGATAAAAAAGAAGTATTCAGATAAACACAGAATTATTTTAATACAGATAGGAATTGAAATTAAAAAATGCTATTATTTTAGGAAATGGGTATTGAAATTTGACTGACATATTTGTCAGTAGACAAAATATTTGTATATTACCTTTTCTATAAAACATAAGAAGAAAGATAGTGAGACTAATTTTACTTTATAGCCTGTTGAACCTGCAATGTTATTTTATAATGCTGACATATTATCACGAGTTTTTCAAAACTAAAAAAAAAAAGTTTAAGATATCTAACTTACATTTTATTGATCTTTTTGCAAGTCTTGGCAAATCATTGTAGATTAGATTGTTGTGCAAAATGTTCACTTCCTCCCCTCCATGACATATGTGTACTGACCTTTTATTTTGGGCTCTGTCATTTGGCTTTCTTTGGCCAATAAAATTTGGATAGAAGCAATGATATACCAGTTCTACACCTATGATTTAAGACTAGGATTACCAGATTTAGCAAATAAAACTACAAGATGTTCAGTTAAATTTGAAATTCAGATAAACTGTATTTTGGTATAAGTATGTCTCAAATATTTTATATATGTTCCAAATAGTTTCTCATGCTAAAAACTATTTGTTGTTTATCTGAACTTTAAATTTAACTGGATATCCTATATTTTATCTGGCAACTCTACTTAAGAGCCATTGAATATTTTTGCTTGTCCTCTTGCCAGTGCCTTGAGAAGAATATGTCCTGGGAGCCAACTGGTTCCAGGAAATGAGGAGTTTGTAGATCTGACTGAGAGTTAACTTACAGATTAGAGCTGCTCAGATGAAATTCATCTAGATCAACTAATTTTCTACTCACTCATTCAAACTATAGATATGTTAGCAAAAAAATTCTTATTGTTGTTTGTCACTGAAATTTTTGTGTTTGCTTGTTATATAACAATAGCAGACAGATGCACAGGTTTTCAGAAAATTGAGTAAAGAACACATTGGCATCATTATCAAAATGCACAGAATCAGTTTTGTCAGTGGTTTTTTCTATGTTGACCAAAGCTGTCATGTAGATATACTTGATAGTAGATATTTTACTTTTAATTTAGACTCAGATAAAATTTGTTCATTCAGTAACACAGAACAGTATACCCTCTCTGTGACAATTACAAATTATCACTGATTGATTACTGCACCTGAATCTTTTTCCGGATCATACCTTCCTCCTGTTTTTATCCATTTTCTATCATACATAGACCAACTGTTCACACTGAAATGTCTCGTTCATTTATCACTTTATTCAATGAATATCCACTAGTGCCTTGTTAGTTATTTGTTACCGCCTAATGAATTATTTGAAAATTTAGTGGCTTAAAACAACATTTATCATCTCACAATTTCTGTGTGTCAGGAATCTGGGAATGGCTTAACAGACTCCTTTGCTTTAGGATCTCTCTCACAGGCTATAATCAATGTGTTGGCTAAAGTATTTTCATCAAAAGATTCAGCTAGGGAAGGATTCTGCTTCTAAGGTTATTCACACAGCTGTTGGCAGGATTCAGTTCCTTATGTGCTGTTGGACTGAAAACCTCACATTCTCAGTGGCTATTGGACAGAGGCCTCCCTGAATTCCTTGCCACATGGGCATATCCACCATGGCAGTTTGCTTTAGCAAGATCTGTAAACCAAGAAAGCAATGGAAAGAAAAGATTGGCAAGATGGAAATCAAAGTGTTTCATACCCTGATCACAGAAGTGCCATTATATCCCTTTTGCTATATTCTTTTCATTAGAAACAAGTTGCTAGGTCCAGTCACCACCCAAGGGGAGGTTATTACACAAGTGTGTGACTACTGGGAAGTAGGGGCCATTGAGAGTTGTGGTAGGCTGAAAAATGCCCCCCTGAAAGATATCCATGTCCTAATCCCCGGAACTTCTAAATGTTGCCTTATATGGCAAAATAAGAGTCTTTGTGGTTGTGATTAAGTTAAGGGTTTTGAGAAGGAAAGATTGTCCATCTCTGGGTGGATAACCTGGATAGACCCTAAAAGCAATACATATATCCTTATAAAAGGGAGCCAAAGAGATTTTACACAAAGATAGGAAAAGGAGATACGAAGATGGAACAGAAGGGAATTTGAAGATGTTGGCCTTGAAGATTGGGGTGATGTGACCACAAGCCAAGGAATGTCAACAACCAATAAGAAGGTGAAGAGGCTAGGAATGCATTCTCCCGTCGAGGCTCCAGCGAAAATACAGCAATGCTGGAACTTTGATTTTAGCCCAGTGATACTGTTTATGGACTTCTGGCTTCCAGAGCATGAAATGATAAATTTCTTTTGTTTTAAGACACACAAAGTCATACTTAAACTAGCCTAAACAAGAAACATTTATATTAATTTACATAAATGAAACTCCCAAGTTGAGTTAGTTTCAATTACTATCCCCAGTTGGGACTCAAATAATGTCATATATCTTTCTTCATTATTACTTTTATACTTAGGCAGAATAAGAATTGTTGCCAAAATGTGATGGCAAGATGATTAACAGTAACTCATGTCTTGCATACTATTGTGTCATAAACCTGAGCAGAAAGAATAATTCTTTCTTTTCAAATATACCCCCATAAACTCCAAGAGCATTTCTCATTGGTTGTGATTAGTCATATGTCATCTATGAAACCAGTCTTTGGTTTTAGAGGTATGTGATCGTCTTATTTTCCTGGCTGGTTCCTATGTCCCCCTTAGGGTGAGGTTAGTTCACCAAACTCATGTATTAAGAGGAGAGGAGTGATTTCTTAACAAAAATTAGAAACTTACTGGAAAGATGAATAGGTCCTGAATAGGTGAAAAAGAAAAAAAAAATAGAAAAAAGGAATTTTATACTTTATTCAGTACCAGTGAGCATGGGAGATCAAAAAATCAGTCTTTGGGTTTCAAGGAATTTAGAGTCTCATGTTGGGTACAAAACAATAAAGACATAATTACAAGGTATCTCGAGTAGCTACTTTCTCAGAAACCAAGACTAAACAATATCATAGATACAGATAATAGATAGATGATAGATTTATTTTTCTTTACTTTAAGCAAGTACCTCGTTGACCTTCTTGATACTCCCTGTAAACATGCTATTTTACATCTCAGGACCTTTGGGAAGTAGTATAATATATTATTTAAAAGCATGAAAGGTGGGAGGGAGATGGGCTAAATGGGTGATGGGCATTAAGGGGAGCATTTGTTGGTGATGAGCACTGGGTGTTACATGTAAGTAATGAATCAGTAAATTCAACTCCTGAAACCAGTATTACACCAAATAAAACTTGAAACAAACAAATAAAAGCATGGGTTATGGTATCATACTGTCTAGGTTTAAACAATGGCACTACAATTTGTTAGTTCTCAGATCTTTGGTAAGTTGCTTAACCTATCTGAGATTTAGCATCTTATTTTTACAATTGAAATCAGATTACCTAGTGTGTAAGATTTTTTCTAAATCAGGATTTAATGAGCTAGCTCATTGTGAGAATTTTAGTATAATGTCCAGCAATTGCTCCATGAATATTATCTATCATTATCTCTCAGATTTGTGGGCCTAGAATATTTTTCCTCTGTTTCCCCCACCCCTGCCAGTGAACTCCTTTATCTTAAAGGATTAGATTAACTCTGCTCTTCTTTGAAGTCTTGTCTCACAACTTTTCTTAAACATTATCTATAGCAATCCATGGTAACATATTCCCTTGGTCTTACCTCTATTATCACAGTCACCACATAATCTTGTGAACATATGCTTTTGCATTTTTTTCTCTTCCTAGATGTTCAGAGTTCTGCTTGATATATAGTGGATCCTTATAGGTGTTTATTGAAAATTTCATGAAATCTCATCTTAAGGAAGGGCCTTGTGAGTAAAGCTTTTGCTCACATTGCAAATACCTGAAAATCAGTACATCTTTATTCTCTTTGACTGTACTAGAAGTTCACATAATGTTCTCCACAATCTAATTAATGCATATATTTCTGTAATCTAATATGTGACAGAGCATTGTCAATATGTCAGACTATTAGTAAGAAATATTATTTGTAAAGTACATGAAGTTTTATTATATGATTAAAGTTGTTATTTTCACTCTTGTTCAATGACATAATTCTTCTCAAGAGATATCTTTGCCTTTGAAGAAAACATCAAGCCACTTGAATATTTACCCTCATGATCTATGTTTAATTATTCTTTGTAAATAAGATTGGTAGCTAAATTGGTAAGAGCATATTGGGAGGGGGGAGAGAGAGAGAGAACGAGAATGAATGAGAATCTGAAAAGAAAAGAAAAGTCCCGGACTTGCCTCATATTTGGTTCTTTCCAGAGATTTGTTTGAAAGGTCACATCCAGGGTTACTCAGTCTTTGGCTTGACCCAACAATACATTGTATCTAATTTGGATTCACTCCTAGTGGGGATAGTGAAACAGTATTTGTCGAATTAAACTGAGCTGAAATAAAAATCCTCCTATAACTATTTTATCTAGAGCTCAAACTTTTTCCCAGATCTAAGAGGTCTAAGTTTGAAAAGCCTAATAAATAGTAACAGTTGTATTTCCAAATGCCTTCTCTATCTTCGCCTTCTGTGCCCACCTTTCAACGGCTCTTATAAACACTTGTTTAACTTTATTAATAATCTCCCAAGTAGCAGTATCAGCAAATGGGTCCAACTCACAGATGGAAAGTTAGAACTTGGGCCAGACAGCTAACATATTCATCCACTGCTTTCCAGAGTTAGTCAAGTGTGTCCAGCTGGTTTAGCATAATAGGAAGCTTATTAATACAACATAGCATTATAATCACTGAAGTGAGACTAAATTTTCTTTCAACAGAAATGAAACTACACAGTCACAGTAAGTGTTCCACAGACTCTGGGGATGCACAAACTGGTTTAAACTTAGGATTCCTCAATATTTAGCAGAAAAATTTTCATTGCAGTAAGCAAAACGTGTATCTGCTTCTTATATCCTATTTTCCTTGAAGACTTTTCAGTCAATAGCAAGAAATAGCTACAAAGGGTTGATTGTTAAGGCACTTGCAAATAGAGTGTACAATGTTCTAATCTAATTTTTTTGCAAGTGACTTGAATTCTGAGATGCCACAGGTACAAAGTCTAGGATTCAATATTCACAAGTGGCAACAAAAAAACAAAACAAAACAAAAACTGATTTAAATAATGGCTTACCAACTTGCCACATATTTTACAATGAATATCTTAGTATTATTGTCTAATTATGAAAAGAACTCTCCTTCACATTGTCCCTACCAGCAGACATGCTCAGTGGAGAAGTGAGACAATTCTAAAGCTAAATTGAACAAGTAAGCAAAACAGTTATTCTTAAATTACCTAGAGTCCAGAACTTAATTTCTGTGGTCAATTTTTAAAATATTTTCCAATTCCAAGCCTTTGGCTTCCAACATTTTGAACTTCAGTAATCTTAACTTTTTGAAGAATTCATTTAAAGTTTGAAAACCTAGAAATGATCTAAGGTTGATGAGTTTAACAATGATTATATTATTGCTGGTGAGTGTCAATCAATCCGTAAGAAGGGTGCCATATTGGAAAGAGCACAGTCTTGAGGGGCAATAGAATATATTTAAGAGATAGTCTCCAGGGCTTGAATATTACTTCTGCCAATTACCAGCTTGGGTTAGTTATTTAAATTCTATTTTAAACTCTAGGTATGGACTAGAATAACTAGAATAGTACATGCCACTTAGAATGCTGGCATGTAATAACAATAAATTTTAGATATTATAATTACTATATTTTATTTGTAATATTAATATTCAGATCCAAAAAAATGTATTTAAGCTACAGTTTGTCCCTTAACTAACTTTGCAAACTTGAGAAAGTCATTTAGGTGCTCTGACTTTCAGCTTCCTAGCATATAAGAGGATCATATTGCCTACCTCATAGATATGCTGTGAGGTTTAAACAAAATATTCCTTGGCAGCTTGTACTATACTGTAAAGCACCAGTATAATTTCTGGCATAGCATTTGATAAGTGATGCATATTTTTATTATTGCCTATGCTAACCAATGTCCTAAAGACTGAGAAGTTCAAAAACTACATGTGCCAAAGCTTTCTCAACCTAATTAGAAAGTCAAAACATACAGAGTGAAGAAATAAACTATTAAACATTCAGACATTTCTGATAAGTCACATGTTTCAGTAAAGAAATTGGACCTTCTCAATATATGATTACTTATAGTTTTCTTAAAAAAAACACGTTATGATACTAGTATATTATAAATAATATATACAAATAGACATTTTAGAATGAGGTAAATATTAAATATATAAAATCACTTTCACTGGGGAAAGCAATGTGATTGAATATGCCTCACTGAGTTTTAGTCTTGCTTTAAAATTTTGTGACATAGCAATGTAAGGGTCTAATTCTGGTTTCATTTTTTTTTCTTTTTTTTTAAGATTTTATTTATTTATTTGTCAGAGAGAGAGAGAGAGAGGGAGAGAACGGTAGGCAGAGGGAGAAGCAGACTCCATGCTGAGCAAGGAGTCCGATGCGTCATTTTTTTTCTTAATTCCTGATTTTTATGACTGTCGTAGTTGGAAAAGGACTCATGAGAGACTATGGACTCTGAGAAACAAACTGAGGGTTCTAGAGGGGAGGGGGTGGGGGGATGGGTTAGCCTGGTGATGGGTATTAAAGAGGGCACGTTCTGCGTGGAGCACTGGGTGTTACACGCAAACAATGAATCATGGAACACTACATCAAAAACCAATGATGTAATGTATGGTGATTAACATAACATAATAATAAAAAAAATAATAAAAAAGGCAAGTCCAAACGACAAAAAGCCACCATGAAGTATTCTATTAAAAATACTACATAAGATTTTTAAGTTTGCACACCAGTGATGGAAAGTTCATGTTGTTTCATCTTGTTAATGTTTTTCTTCCCTGATCCAGTTGTTTTTTTTAACTTAACTATACAATATTGTACTTTTAAATTTTTAAAAAGAAATTTCAAATTCCCTACAATGTCATTTGTGAGAATTTTAGGAAGGTTAAAAGATTATGTTGCGGGCACCTGGGTGGCTCAGTTGGTTAAGTGACTGCCTTCGGCTCAGGTCATGATTCTGGAGTCCCAGGATCGAGTCCCGCATCAGGTTCCCTGCTCGGTGGGGAGTCTGCCTCTCCCTCTGACCCTCCCACCTCTCGTGCTCTCTCTCTCTTTCTCTCTCTCAAATAAATAAAATCTTTTAAAAAAAATTATGTTGCTGAGGTTTTAGAGTCTGCAGATATGAGTGTTTTTATGGGTGATATACAGCATTTTTGGTGGCAACACCAAAGGATGGAAACAGTTCTAAGCATCTGTTTTCCAAATACTCTCTCCACAGCAAGAAATTCTTTCAAAAAGCAATTATTTTCTTGCTTATTGTTGAAATATTACTTTTACCTCAAAGAGATGAATTCAAAGAGTTTATTAATTTATTTAAAGATCTGATAGGTAGCAGCAACCTAACAATTACCTGTCATACTGGAAAAAAATCAACAAATTTGGAACATCTGTCTTCTGTAAAATAAAAACACGTAATTCATATTTAGGGTCAGCAACTCTTTTCAGTATAATGGCAAAAATTTTTACAGTCTATTCTTCCATTTTATCACATAATATTGTAAAGGTTTTACTATTTTAGAATCTTTTATTTATTTGACAGAGAGAGAGAGAGACACAGCGAGAGAGGGAACACAAGCAGGGGGAGTGGGAGAGGGAGAAGCAGGCTTCCCACTGAGCAGGGAGCCTGATATGGGGCTCCATCCCAGGACTCGGGGATCATGACCTGAGCCAAAGGTAGATGCCTAACGATTGAGCCACCCAGGTGCCCTACTATTTTAAAATCTTTATTTTAAAAATACAGTTAACCAGGGGCACCTGGGTGGCATAGTCAGTTAAGTATGTGACTCTTGGTTTTGGCTCAGGTCATGATTTCTTGGGTTGTGAGACGAGCCCTGTGTGGGGCTCCACACTCAGCATGGAGTCTGCTTGAGATCCTCTCTCCCTCATCCTCTTCCTCTCACTTTTACTCTCTCTGTCTCTGTCTCTCTAAAATAAATAAATAAATCTTAAAAAAATACAATTAACCATATGCTATCATCCCATAAAATGCAAAATGTGATATGTTAGAATACACGAACAATCCAGTGAGGACACCATTGTCAATATTCAGGTCTTATGGAATTTGTATTCTTTTCAGGGATGATTTTCTGATATAAGTTTATTCAGCCGTACAAAAAATCCATGCTGAACACAGTATCAAAATTTTAAATAAAGACAGGATCACTATTACTTGTTTTTCCTTTTGCCTCAGGTGCCAATGTGGTTCTTATGGTACTTTATTTAAAATTGTGATGTTGTGGGGGCACCTGGGTGGCTCAGTTGGTAAAATGTCTGCCTTCAGCTTGGGTTATGATCTCAGGGTCCTGGGATCGAGCCCACGTTGGACTCTGTATTGGGTCAGTGGGGAGTCTGCTTCTCCCTCTCTCTCTCTCTGCCCCTCTCCCCAGCTCATGCTCTCTCTCTCTCTCTCTGTCTCTCTCCCAAATAAAAAGAAAATTCTTTAAAATTGTGATGTTGGAATTTTTTTTGTATTAATTTGGTTTTTAAAATGGTCCCTTCAGGGGCACCTGGGTGGCTCAAGTCGTTAAGCATCTGCCTTCTGCTCAGGTCATGATCCCAGGGTCCTGGGATGGAGCCCTGCATCGGGCTCTGCTTCTTCTCCCACTCCCCCTGCTTGTGTTCCCCCTCTCTCTGTCTCTCTCTCTGTCAAATTAAAAAAAAAATCTTAAAAAAATAATAAATAAAATAGTCCCTTCATAAACTCTTTGAATCACTCCTTCTGACCCTTACTGGACCCATGACTGATACAACTAATTAATTAGAATCTCTGAAGGCATTAACCAGGAAGCTAAATTTCTTTAGCTTTAATAATTTCTTAGATATAGAATTGTTGGGAGCATATAGTAAACACCCAATAAAAGGTAGCAATATATTTTATTAAATGAAATTTATTTTTCTCTATCCTTGATGTTTTTCTTGAGAGATGAGGAAGTTGGCATAGAATAATCAAGAACTGATACATTGTAATGGAATTTATAATGTTACAGAAAAAGAGGGCAGCCATAGCAAGTGATTAATGACCAAAATTGGTATGTTCCATAAGAGACTAGTACCTTCTAAAGTTGCATTCAACTACTAAGAAGACTACAGACCTCTCACCAGCATCTGTTCCATGTTTTATCTGCAGGTTTAGACCTTACAGAGCACCTTAGTTTCTAGGGGGCACTGTGGTACACAGAGGGAAGAAAAAGAAAGGCATAGGCTTATGATACAGACATAAATAGATGCAGTCTTGGGCAAGATACTTAATCTCCCTGAAGTTGAGTTTCCTTATAGAAAAAGCAATGATTATCTGAGTATGTTTATATCTCATTGTGGCATAGGGTTTATGTTTTCCTAACCTACATTTTGTAAAGCTTGGTTAGTTATATAAGTTTTAGGTCTAAAACATAACTTTTGCTTGGTTATTGCTAACTATAAGACACTGTAGCTTCAACTAATGAGGATAGAATGATAATGAGAAAAAGAAAACTGAAGAGGACAGGTCTAAAACATAACTTTTGCTTGGTTATTGCTAACTATAAGACACTGTAGCTTCAACTAATGAGGATAGAATGATAATGAGAAAAAGAAAACTGAAGAGGACAATTTAATTTGAGCTTCTCTTAAGTATATTAATCCAGCCTGCATTCTAATATGTGAATAAATTGTATGAATAAAAACATAAATAATAGGGACATATTAGTTTGATATCAGTCAACCTACCTTTTGGCATACATTTGTTGAGAAATTTATAGCTACCATATAATAAACAGGATATAAAGTAATAAATTCCTACACATTTGCGGAGTCCAGCTATATTTTTTATTCAATCCTTTGTCTTTCTGACTCATCCTAATCAAATATGTTTAAGGAAGTCATTAAATAATTTAAAAACTATTCTCGGGGTGCTTGGGTGGCTCATTTGGTTAAGTGTCTGCCTTTGACTCAGGTCATTATCCCAGGATACTTGGATTGAGCTCCAAGTCAGATTCCCTCCTCAGTAGGGAGTCTGCTTCTCCCTCTGCCCCTCCTGCTGTTAATTCTCTCTCTCTCTCTCAAATACATAAATAAAATCTTAAAAAAAAAACAAACTATTCTCAATTGTACATTATTTAGATACTTTATTTTGATGGATATAAGCAACTTAAGTGGCATGATTGTATATAGCTTGGAGTTATACATAAGGAACCACAATTTTAACTGACATATAATATAACTGTGTTGTATGTGGTTCCATGATCAAGATTTGTTTCAGTTATATGTTGCTGTCTTTAAAAAAATACTATAAAATTTGATGACAAAAAACATTATTTCTCATTGTTCTATGCATTGATTCGGCTAAATTGGGTGGTTTTTTGTATATTTTATAAGCTATGTGAGGCCACATACACCTGAAAAGAGCTGGGGCTAAAATGACCAAAAAGGCATCTTATCCCAGATGGTGTAGTCTTTTGACATATTCTAGTCTAATGACTGTCTTCCACGAGGTAGAAAGCAGATGCCAGTCTTATTAACACTTGGGCCCAGAATGTCATTTCAGCTGCATTCCAGCAAGTCATGAGACCAGGTCCGTTTCAAGAAGAGAGGAAATAGATTCTGCCTCTTGATGGCAAGAGTGGGATATATGTACAGGGGTGTAAGGAAGTGTTGATAACCACATTTGGAAGTCATCCATCTCTGTACTCTGGCACAATTTACGTCCCCAGCACCTGCAAAGACATTCACTTCTCCACCCAAAGTCATATCCCCGTTTCACTTGGAGTCAGACAACCTCCAAGTTCAGGATCCTGTCACCTAGATCAAGCATAGATGTGAAAAAGCTCCTTGGGGGGCAATTGTTCATATGTAGAAACTCGGGTGCAGTTCCCAGCATAAAATATATGGCATTGGCATTTTGAGTGAGTAGTTAGGAGAGAGAGATATGAATGGTAAGTTGTTAATGGAGGAAAAATGGGAAGTTGCTATGGAAGACTGGAGAAAGGGTAGGCCATGTTAATTAAGTTTTGACAGAAAAATTGAGTTTGTTGCCTGAAGTTACTTGGAAGACAGAAAAAGTACCTAATGAACCCTGGATCTGGCTGGGGAGATTTCTAGGCAAAATTTTGAAAATGGCTCTTTTTAGCTACCTATGCGAAGATACTGCAAGAGACATGAGCTAAAGAAGGAACTTTTCAGTTTTCAAGCAGAATTGAGAAGAAATATTTTTCAACCCAAGTTTTGTTGCGTTAGAAAATAACACTATTTCTCAATCCTAGTTTCTCAAACTGACAAAAGGTTCTCAAAGTAATAAAGAGCTTCAGGACAAAGATCAAATTGAGGTTCTGACAATTAATGTGGCCTCAGGGTTAAGATCAAATCAGTAGTATAGCTATAATACTGCTTGTTAAAAAATCTGAAAGATTTAAGGCAGTGCCTTATAGACCTTTTCAACCAGACAAAAGCCTTCAAAGAATTTTAAAGATATGGGCACTTGGGTGGCTCAGTTGTTAAGTGTCTGTCTTCGGCTCAGGTCATGATCCCAGGGTCCTGGGATCGAGTCCCACGTTCGACTCCTTGCTCAGCGGGGAGTCCGGTTCTCCCTCTCCCTCTGCCCCTGCTTTGTCCCCTCTCGCTGTGTCTCTGTCTGTCGAATAAATAAATAAAATCTTAAAAAAAAGAATTTTAAAGATATTATCCCAGGGCATCCTGAGTCTCAACCCAAAGTAAAGAAAGACCAACTTTGAAGAGATTTTTGGTTGTGGCATTTTTCTAATGTAGCAGATTATAATTTCGTACCATGGAAATACAGTGCTTTTTAAGGTAGTTGAATTAGATTGGATGAAAAGTGACAAAGTTTAAAATGAAAAGAGACTTGTAGGCCTCTAACTTTCTATGGGCAGGATGAAAACTGAGAATGCCACTTAGCTATATAGGACATTTCTTATAGTAAAGGATGGATGGTTTAGAAAAGAGAGGCTACAGTCTAAGGATGGAGTTGGGAGACATTGAAATCACTCCCAGGGAACAGAACTGAATCCCAATTTTTCTTGCCCAAGAGTAAAGTGCTCTGAGAACTGATACCATGCCATTGTATGCTGAGTTTGTCTTTTTGGATTACAAATCTACAGATTTACAAGGTCCATACTAGAAGAGCCTTATCTGGACTTGAATGTGAGTCATAAGATACTGAACTTTTAACCTAATCCCCTAATTGGATAAAATTTCTGGTCTTTTATGAGTGTGAGAGACTTTTGCACGTAGGGTGGATATAAATTGTTGTGGCCAGAGGGCAGGTTTTGGCAAATTGCCTGCAAATATTGCCATCAACAATTTCTCTCATTCCAGGATGTTCATGATGTTCCCACATTAAGAAGTGGAGCATATTTTCCTACCTTGAACCTGGAATAGTTTTGTGATATGCTTTTAACAATAAAGTAGGCAGAAGGGAGACTCTAGGACTTCTGAGTCCAGGCAACTTATACTTTCTCTCTCTTAGACCTCTAAGCACCATCTAAGAAGTCCAACTCTTCCATTGGAGAGATGTGTAGAAGGGAGTGGAGGGGATGTGTGAAACTCTCCCATATGTTTTATCTGACCTCCCAGCTGAAAGCAACCACATGATTACCCCAGCTGACCCTATATGAACCCAAGTCAACCCCCCAAAATGATAAATAATAAATCATTTTTATTCCAAGACACTGTATTACTTTTTATTGATATATAACAAATCAACACAAAGTTAGCAGCTGGAAACAATACCCATTTATTTTCTCACAATTTCCCTGGGTCAGGAGTCAGGTAATGGTCTAGTTGGGTTCTCTGCAGAGGATTTCACAATGCTGCAATGAAGGTGTTGGACAAGCTTCCTTTTCATCTGAGCCTTGACTAGCCAAGTATCCACTTCCAAGCTCATTCAGGTTTTTGGCAGAATTCATTTCCTTGCAGCTCTGTATCTGGGCCTCAGCTTCTTATTGGTTGTTGAATAAAGACTTCTCTCAGATCCTGCAGGCCACTCACGGTTCCCTGCTACATGACCTTCTCCACAGGGAGTTCACACTGTGGCTGTTTATTTCTTGCTCCAATCTGCTAAGACAGAGTCTTATAATTTAACATCAAAGGTGACATCCTATCACTTTTGCCATATAATAAACCTAATCAAGAGAGTGATATCTCATTGCTTTTGACATATAGTATTGGTTAGAGGGAAGTCACAGATTCCACCTGCACTTAACGGAAAGGGATTGTATGAGTCATTTTGGTCACCTTAGAGTGGGTCTGTCACAGCCATTATTTTAGGTGGTTTGTCAAGCAGCTATTGATAATTAAAATGCCTTCCTTAGAGCAGCAAGCTTTTGAGTAAAATTTGTCATTTTTAGTCATTCAAGTAAAGAACCTAGTCAGAGAATCCACTTCATTAAATGTTTACAAAATTAAAGAAGCATCTTCTCAGTAGAAATCTTGGCCACAATACTTAAGTAGAGTGTTTCCCATCTGAGTCAGCAGGTGAGAAGTGCCAACTCTAGAAAATCTTTAGGCCTTTGCAAATGTTTAGCTCAAGCTGAACAGTATTCTAGTAGTATTCTGCTTTCAGATTCAAGATTTAAGCAAATTCTTTTAGAAACAGGGCTATTGGCAGAGTATATCATTTCAGCTCACAAGAATGAAGTTCAGAAAAAGTTATAATAATCACATCACCTGACAACAGATGATCTTGAAAGCTGAAAGCCAAGGTTGTAATGTGTTCCATAGCAGGAGCCTTTGAATGCTAGCTATAACTTTTGCACTAATACTTGAACCACCCTAAGTAAAGATGGGAAAGATACTGATATTCTAACCTGTAAACTCCCAGGGTATACTTCATCGAAGGGCTCTTTACAAAGTGTACCAGGATCAGCATGCATCATTCAGGTTCAGATCATATAAGAGCATATTATTGCTATAAATTCTGCGGCAGATGTTGCTTCATTGCAGTTACCATAATACATATATATAGTCATACTATATGCGATAACAAATTATATAGAAGTCACTCTATGTGCCCTAGTCAAGTAACACTCAAAACAGCTCTATTGTAGTTACTATGGTAAATCATTTAAAGAAATAAATAGTGAAAATGAGTCTTAGAGAGTTTATTAAAATGCTAAAGTTTACACAGTGAGGAAGTCACAGAGCCATGATTACAACTTCATTCATTTCCATCAGACTCCAAAGTGCATATGCTTTTTCCTTTATGATGAACTGTCTGTTTATTTATGTCTCTTTATTTATCCTCAAAAGTGGGTAAGGTCAAAACTTTTGGGAAGGATTTGACTTTCTTCACTGAAACCTAAGCATTCCTCTCATTGAAAACTAATAATAGAGATAGGAAATAAATTTTCCAGGGTTTTCTTCAAAGGGATATTAGATGGCAGCAGTAGTGTCCTTCCATATGCATTGAATCACTGTTGTGTAGAAATACTTTTTCTTTTCTTTTTAAATCAAAAAGAAAAGTTTGAATATCTAAACTAAATAAGAAGACTTTGACCCAGTCATCATAGCTGGCTGGTTTTACCAGTTGTAGTAGTAATAAAAAGTAGCATTCTAAACACAGAGGACTGAAAAGAAGAATCAAATAGAGTTTGAGAAAAGTAATTCTGAGTTTATAAAGAATAAAATCAATCAGTTGAAGAAGAAATTTGCAGTGAAGAATCAGCACTTCTGGTCTAATAGATACAGTGTGAAAACGTCTCTTACGGCTGAGGAGAGGGGAGTTGTTATACTTCACACTGCAGAACTTCATAGAATGGCTAACTTCAAACAGACTAGCTGTAGACAACCATGAAAACTCAGGAATTCAGTGATTCTTCTAAGGTCATCACAGAGCCTGGAATAGACAAAGGATTTTACACCTACCAGTTTGGCTCAGATACAGCTTCAAAATAGGCTCAAAAATCCACCTCATTACTCATGCATTCATTCATTCATTTTTCTCATGCCTAGGTACAGTCATCCCTACTATGCGTAGCACGTACTGAGATAAGCACTGGGATACAATGGTGAGTGAGACGCACCTGGTTTCTGCTTTCATAGAACATAGAAAGCAGAAAAGGAGGACAAGTGAACAGGCATTTGTGATACAGTGAAATCAAGTGTTGTGTTATATGAGCCCTAGGTGGAGGGGATGTTTGTCAGGGAAGGGTTCCTGGAGGAAATCACCTGTGGTGAAACCTGAATAATGAGTGGTAGATGGCCAGGTTAAGAAGGTTTGGGAAGCTTATTTTAGATAAGAAAATGGCTTGGGTGAAGACTTAATAGTGAGAAAGAGCAAGGCAGATAGGAGGAACGGAATGAATTATAACCTGATGGAGACCAGGGTGTAAAGACTGAAGAGACTAGAGGTGATAGGAGATTATTGGGCCAGAGCAGTTTTGTGAGTCTGTGAGCCTTGTTCATGCAGTGGGAAGGAGTTTGCACAATGGGAAGCACTAAGGGTGAGAGAACTGGTCAGATTATTTCTAACTATTGTTTAAAAAATCAGAGTTAGCAAGACAAGATGTAGTGAGACTAGTGTGGTAGCGACTGCATTAGAGAATCAACAGGTTTTGATGATTGGTTGTAGGAGCTGAGGAATCAAGAAGACCTCTTAAATTATTGAACTGGCCAGGCTTATGGATAGTAGTTGGAAATCTAGGAGGAAGAGCAAGCCTGTGGATTAAGAAAGGCGTGATGTAATGAGTTTAGTTTGGGGGCAGGAAAAGGTTTGCATTGTTTACGGAGAACCACTATAGTAAAAGTGCAGTATGCTTTACTGTTTCTTTTGAATTACAGTTAGCTTTTTAAACAAACAAAAAAAATGTTTAAATGTTTTTAAGTGTTTACTTTTTAAATGTTACCAGCATTACTATAACTTCTATTTCTACTACTACTGTTACCATGACCATAACCTGCACTTATTGAATAGCTTCAAAGTGTCAGCCTGTGTACTAATAAATTATATTATTTAAGTATTTATAACCATCCTGCAGGGTAGGCACTATGAGAAAACTGAGGCTTAATGAGGTTATATAACTTACCTAAGGTCACACAGATAGTTTGTAGGGGAGAAAGGACTTGAATCCTGTCTTACTAAAAACACTGTGTTCTCAACTAGTGTGTTACATCAAAACAAGAGCTAACTTTGTAGCTAGAAGAAGAATAATCCATTCAGAAAAAGAGAGAGAGATTGATAGAGTCTCTGTTAAGTTTCAAATGCCATTTCTACAGAGAAAAACACAACATCAAGCCCACCTTGAAGAGCACACACCTTAGTGCAAGAGGTAGAAAAGCAAACACACTATTGCATACAGCCCATGAAAATCGCTTTGAGGGGAATAAGTTGGTGGCACTGAGGAAACAATTTACAAGAGGCTTACATCAAAATGAAGTCAGGGAAGGCTTCTAAAAAGTTATAAAAATCACAAAGGCAATAACAGAGCATAGGACCCTGAATGATTCAACAGAATTTCAGGATGTCTGGATCACAGTGTGATATGGGAATGTTGAAGAATACAGCTGAAGATAATCAGAAGTCAGATAATTAAAGGATTGAGTGCCAGGGTAAGGGATTTTCAGTTTAGTCTAGAGTTAAATCATTGGAAAACTTTTCAGTAGAGGACTGAAATCATTAGTTTTTCATTTCTAGACAGATAATTCAGCAGCCAAATAGAAGACTTGTAAGGTATATGGTGTGGAGACCATGCACACAGTTTATAAACTAGGTCAGAATTTGGCCACAGAAGCAGTTAGCCCTAGTGATGCAAAACAAAACGTTCAAACAAAAAAACCCTTGAATGTGAATGCTTTTAAAAGGGATAAAAATTCTCCAGTTCCTTATAGTTTTCACTATTCCTGATATATTTTTTAAAAGATTTACTTATTTATTTTAGAGAGAGAGAGAGCGAGAGCATGCAAACAGGGGCAGGGGTAGAGGAGGAGGGAGAGAGAGAATCTCAAGAGTCCATGCTGAGCACGGAGCCTGATGACATGGGGCTCATTCTCAGGACCCTGGGATCATGACCTGAGCTGGAATCAAGAGTCGAGCACTTAACCAGCTGAGCCATCTAGGCACCCCAATTCCTGATATTCTTATAGCTGTCTGCTTCACTTATTTACATTACCGTCCTGATTCCTTAATGAACAACATTTATAATAGTAAGAAATGAAATGATGAAGACCTAAACTAAGAACGACTATAGGATTAATGCAAAGTAAAGGGATTACAGAGAGATTAAAGAAACAGAATATAGAAATTGAAGTCCATGGAATTGTAGACAGGGAATATAATTCATGAATCACCATGAATGGGGAGAGACAACTTTAAGGTAGATGAATTCACCCTCTGAGGCTTTGCAGCTTGGTAAGAGAAGCAGAACAAGGGTGGAAGTATGGGAAACACTAAGTTTAAAAGGTAGATTTAAGAATGGGAGTTCATTAAGGAGATCTTGAGGGTGGCCAGTGTGCAATCTTTGCCTACCTCTGTCCTTCTCAAGCCTGAGCCATTTGACTGTGAATAATGAATAAGAGAAAGAAGACAGAAATAAAAAAAATGGCTCCATACATAATAACAATGCTCATAGATTTATAGAGTTGTAGTCAGTTCATTCCAACGTCTACTTTTTCAAAGGTCAATAGGAAAGGCAGTAAACCCAGACTAATGCATGTTAGTACCTCCAGTAGGCTAAAAATGTGGCTCCTCTTAAATGTAATATTGTGTAGAATTATGTTCATATTTATTTAGTAGAAGTGGAGGTAATCTCATTTCATTAAATAGTTATTTAAATCACATATCTATTAAATGATTCCTGTTAAAAAATATCCAAATACTTTAGAAACACAAAGAGCAAACAATGAATCTTTCCTTGCATTCTTGTCCCCTAATAGGCCTCTGCTATTTCATAGTTTGGTATATATTACAGATTAGAGTTTAAAATATATTTTCCCAGAATTTTGTGATTTTACATGAATATGTGCTGATCATTTCCTAAATTTGAATTCAATACTATACACTAAATTTTCATATTGTATACTGAAGAATTAACCTTACTCAAAAAGAATTCTGGTTAGGAGTGCCTTTTTGTGTGTGGAGGCTTTAGCCACTAGCCAGTCTAACAATGTGATTTGTGATGGGGGCTTTGGGCTACAACATATAACTTCCAGAGAAACTGATGACTAGAGGTATTAATCCAACTTCCGGGAAGGACTGGAGACTAAAAGTGAGCCATGTCAGTAAGCAGTATGTGATTGAGCCCCAGTAAAAACTCTTGACAACAATGACTAGCTTCCCTGGTTGGCAATGCTCTGTACATATTGCCAACAACATGACCATGCTATTTGTGACTTGACGGAGAGAGGACACCTGGAAGCTCCATGTTTGGAATACCTACCCTTATGTGTCTCTTCTCTTGGCTGATTTTAATCTGTATTCTTTTCCTGCAACAAATAATTATGTGACTATAATAGCTTTCAATAAGGTCTGTTATTCCTTTTTACTAATTATCAAACCTAAGGGTGGTTTTGGAAACCCCATGAACTTGCAACTGATATCAGAAGTAAAGATGGTTTTGTGTGGGAAATCTGCCCTCACACATCATAATTTAGATAACTCTGGGTTCATATAAATGTAGATTTGCTTGATACCTGCAAGGTTAAGAAATAAAAGGTTTTATTTTTTCTCTTTTCCAAATATTTCTTCTCTGTCTTTATGAATTTTTCCTTTCTATTTGAATTGAAGAATTAGCTTGTCAGAGTCATCTGAGAATTCAGTTAGTACCATATTTGGGATAGCATTAAATTTATAGATTAACATGAGGCTATTTACATATCTGTAATATTTAGTTCTTCCATTCTTGAGTTTTGTATGTCTATTTACTTAAGTTTTCTTTTATGTCCACTAGTAAAGATTTACCTCTTTGTTTATATAGGTAGTGGATATATTAGATATATGCCTAAACATTTAATATTTTTGTTGCTAATTTAAGTAATATTTTCTCCTTGCTTTTTCTTACTGTTAATTTCTGTTATATAAGGTATTGATTTTTTCATATATTGATCTTTTTATCCAGCAGTATTACTAAAGCCAATTTTTAATTTTAAGAAATTTTTAAATTCTGGATTTTCTTGATAGAGATTTATATCATCTGTGATTTATGACAGTTTTGGCTTTTTCAAATATGTGTACTTTTTATTTTTTTGGACTTACTGCATTGTCTGGAATCTTCTGTAAGATTAAGATATTGGTTTTTTTTTTTTTAAGATTTTATTTATTTATTTGACAGAGAGAGAGAGAGACAGCGAGAGAGGGAACACAAGCAGGGGGAGTGGGAGAGGGAGAAGCAGGCTGCCCAGTGAGCAGGGAGCCCTATGCGGCGCTCAATCCCAGGACCTTGGGATCATGACCTGGGCCGAAGGCAGACGCTTAATGACTGAGTCAACCCAGGCGCCCTAAGATATTGTTTAATGACAGCAATAGTTGGTATCTATAATTTGTTCCTGAGATTATTATAATTTTAAAACTACTTCCTCTTAAGTATGTTTTGCTGGGAAGTTCTGTTATACAGATGTAACCAAATAAAAGAAGTTTTCTTCTATTTTGAGCTTGCCAAATTTTTTTAAACAAAAATTTTTCAGATGATTTTTACATCTATCAGGTTGATAAAAATTGTTTTTCCTTAATCCACTAATGTAGCAAATTATAAGATATAATTTTCCTAATGCTAAACGCTTCTTGTATTTCTTGGAAAGAAATCCTTTTTTTTAATTTATTTATTGAGAGAGAGAGAGAGAATGATAGAGAGCATGAGAGGGAGGGGGGCCAGAGGGAGAAGCAGACTCCCTGCTGACCAGGGAGCCCGATGCAGGACTCAGTCCTGGGACTCCAGGATCATGACCTGAGCTGAAGGCAGTTGCTTAACCAACTGAGCCACCCAGGTGCCCCGGAAAGAAATCCTTTTTGATCGGAATATACTATTCCTTGTCCATTTCTGTTGTTAGGACTTATGCTTACTTTGTGGAATTAACTGGGAAATTTTCCATCATTGTATATATTCTAAAAACTTAATAATGTTGGCACATATTGGTATGCTGCTTCTCTTTTGAATACAATAGCTATGAAGCATTGAAATATATTTCTTTGTCATTTACCTCTGTCTACAACGTGTTTATGTTTGTTGCCTCCCCCCACCTTCCCCCTGCCCTGCCCAGCTCTCTCTGTACATAGAGATAGAAAGATAAAGACAAGACTAATTGCATGATTCTGAGAAATGTAAGTAATTTTCCAAGAACTGAAATGACTTTCAGAAATGACTGATTAGTCTCTGCATACATACAAAATATTCTAATAATAAATATCTCTAACAATAATTTACAAAATCTAAGATTAGTCAAAACCTGAAGTTAGGGCGCCTGGGTGGCTCAGTTGGTTGGGCGACTGCCTTCAGCTCAGGTCATGATCCTGGAGTCCCGGGATCGAGTCCCACATCGGGCTCCCTGCTTGGCAGGGAGTCTGCTTCTCCCTCTGACCCTCTTCCCTCTCGTGCTCTCTATCTCTCTCATTCTCTCTCTCTCAAATAAATAAAATCTTAAAAAAAAAACCAAAAACCTGAAGTTAGTCAATATCACATCAATGTATCTCTGCTGAAGTGTAGCTCCTTATGTGCTCCTTCCAGGAACCAGGGCACAGAATTGGGAATAAAAATAGTAATAATAATGTTAATAATGCCATTGCTGTTACATTGACTCTGACTTCTTATTCAAGAAGGCTGTGCATTACAAATGAAATGGCTAAACATAGCTGTGGTTTGGTGTTAATAATTTGGGGCCTTCAAGTGTCATATTCCTTGACCCCAGGGCCTGTGACATACTGTACCTATATTTTAGTATCTCCTCTCTCTCACAAACACCGTCCCTTACTGTGTTTCCTAAGTAAATGGCATTCAGCAAGTTTTCAGCTGAACTGGGAATCACCCTGTACTACTTCTTTTCCTTCATACCCACATTTGCAATGATCTCAACTTCTGTAATTCTACCACTTTAATCTCTTGAAAACCCTTTTATTCTGCATTAATCTTTCAGTCACTCTTGGTTTAGGTCTTTATCATTTAATTTCTTACTATCACAGAGGTTGTTAATTAAAGGACCAGATATAAGTCAGGCACAGAGTTAAAAATTACAGCACAGAAACAATCAGATCCTAAAAGTTTGCAAGGAATTGCTTGTAATATTTTATGAGCCTAATAATTTTATAGGCAGAAATATGACTACATTTCTCCATTTTCTATGGTTATTCAGTTCAGTTTTTTGAAGTATTCTTGAGTTATTTTTTTAATTATACATTATATTTCTAGGCTTCCTGTGATTACCTTTGATTTGAAGCAGACATTTAGACTGATATTTTCTCTAACAATGTCTAAAGTTAATATTTATATTCTCTCCCTGATCTTCTTCAACAAAAGTGTTGGCTAAGTATAAAGTTATAGTTTCAAAGGTGTTTTCTGCTTTTTTTTTCTGCAGAAGATTTAAGATAGTTCTCCACTCACTAGAATATAGGCAGTATGCAGAAATCTAATCAAAATCTTTCTCTTGTTCCTTTGTGAGTAATTTGATAATTTGGGAGAAGATTTTAGTATCGTTTTTTTTTTTTTAATTCTTGGAGTTCTTAGGTAAATCAGGGTATGTCTTTGTTTTTTTTCTTTTTAAATTCATGCTGTTTGTCATTCACTGGACAGTTTTAATCTTATATTTTATGTCTCTCTTTAGCTCAGTGGAAAGGTCTTCTATTATTTCTTTTCATCAATTATCTCTGATTTGAAACTCCTTTTAGATGGATATTAGATATCTTGAATTGATCTCTGTGAGTCTTAATTTGTCTGACTTGTAATTTCTTTGTCTTTTGCTTTTTATTTTTGTGATTTCTTCGACTTTATTTTATATACCATTAATTTGTCTTTTAGCCATTTCTTTTGTCTATTTCACCCTTCTTTTGTTTCTCTAATTTTACCTACTTTTTATTTTTCATTTTAGTAATTCTTTTTATAGTATAGATTCTTTATCTTTGTTGTTGCAATAGCTACTCCATTTTTTTTTCTGGAGAATGTCAATTATTTTTAAATTTCTATTTATTTCTGAATTTCCTTAACTTTTTCCAAAGCTAGTTCTTCCTTGTTATAAAGTTATGGGATGATTAATGCATGTAAAATTCTCTCATTTCCTTTATTTTTATTTTTTTAAAGATTTTATTTATTTATTTGACAGAGAGATAGACAGAAGAGCACAAGCAGAGGGAATGGCAGAGGGAGAGGGAGAAGCAGGTTCTGCACTGAGCAGGGAGCCTGATGTGGGATCCAATCCCAGGACCCTGGGATCATGACCTGAGTCGAAGGCAGATGCTTAACCATCTGAGCCACCCAGGCGCCCAAAGATTTCTCACTTTAAACATGAAGCAAAAGTACTCACTTTTTATTAATTGACATTTATAGAGACTAGATGAAGAATGCATATGTTATAATCATCAATTCTACTTTCTGAACCAAATCCTTTAAAATGAGAGAAAACATGTTTAAAATATAATAAATACAGATTATCTTGTTTATCTAGTTCATTTTCTTTCAGTTTACTACCTTTCTCCAAAAGTGTGGTGACACTTGGTTTGCCAACTGAGGCATGGATGAAAGACTAGTTAGATTAATAAGGCTATTAAGAAACAACTTTTTTCAGGATACATAGGTCTGTATCACCAATAGCCATCTTCTGACTGGCTTGGACTGGCTGGGTGGTTTGTATTTGTGTGGGGAATGCAACAGGTAAGCTTCACTTTAGGGTGTATTGAGGAAAATACCAACAGAAGGACTGAGGATCTTGCCCTATGCTCCCACCAATTATCAAAATAAAGAGGCGGGCCTTATCTCTGAAGTACTGTAAATCATTTCCTTTCTGTCAGGAGCCATTTTTCTTTGTCTTCCACTCTTCCCTGACTCTTCCTCCCATACCTTCAGCTTATGTTGCAAACTCAGGATGACTCAAGCTTTACTTTCCTCTTCTCTTAAACCCCTATGTCCATATTGGTAGACTCTCATAAGTGTCCCTGATGCTTCTTGTTCAGTCTGAGCAAAGGAAGAGAAAGTGTTCAGCTCTTCAAAATATATAGTCCTCTTTAGATAATTTCTTCAGGGCCTTCTCTGATTTTGTGCACTTTGAATCCTGAGAATCATTAAAATTGTTTGAACTTACATTCCTGATTTTCCTCATATTTTGGGAGCTATGCCTTTCCTTATTTTTGTTTCTGGTAAATTGATTATGTCTGTAATTCACCTTTCAGGTGGTCCTCAAGATTTCTGTTCTGCTGGTGACACCCTATCTTGTTTTTCATTATATTCAACACTTATATTCTAAACGTATTTTTTCTATAATTTTTAAAAATTTGGTGCAGAAAGTAGAATTGATAATTATGCTGTATCTTCATTCTTCATCTAGATTGTCAATTAAAAACTTCATCTTTAAAATAAGAGATCTTTTATATGCATTAATCATTTCACAATTTAATAACATTTGTAACTATCTTCCATTTCATACCTTTCAGTCATTTATAGATAATGTTAGTTATTGTATTAGTGAGGGTTCTCCAGAGAAACAGAACCAATAGTATATGTGTGTTTTTATATGAAAGATAGATTCAAATGCCTTTTATTTCTTTTTGTTGTCTGATTGCTGAGGCTAGGACTTCTAATACTATGTTGAACAGCAGTGGTAATAGTGGACATCCCTGCATGTTCCTGACCTTAGGGGAAAAGCTCTCAGTTTTTCCCCATTGAGAATGATATTTACTGTGGGTTTTTCATAGATGGCTTTTATGATATTGAGGTATGTACACTCTATACCTACACCGGGAAGAGTTTTAATCAAGAAAGATGCTGTAACTTGTCAAATGCTTTTTCTGTATCTATTGAGAGGATCATATGGTTCTTATCCTTTCTTTTATTTATGTAGTGTATCACATTGATTGATTTGTGGATGTTAAACCACCCTTGAAGCCCAGGAATAGATCCCACGTGGTCATGGTAAATAATCCTTTTAATGTACTGTTGGATCCTATTGGCTAGTATTTTGGTGAGAATTTTTGCATCCATGTTCATCAAGGATATTGGTCTGTAATTCTCCTTTTTGGTGGGGTCTTTGTCTGGTTTTTGGATCAAGGTAATGTTGGCCTCATAAACAGTTTGGAAGTTTTCCTTCCATTTTGATGTTTTGAAACAACTTCAGAGGAATAGGTATTAATTCTTTAAATGTTTGGTAGAATTCCCCTGGGAAGCCATCTGGCCCTGGGCTCTTGTTTGTTGGGAGATTTTTGATTACTGCTTCAATTTCCTTAGTGGTTATAGGTCTGTTCAGGTTTTCTATTTCTTCCTGGTTCAGTTTTGGTAGTTTATATGCCTCTAGGAATGCATCCATTTCTTCCAGATTGTCTAATTTGTTGACATATAGTTGCTCATAATATGTTCTTATAATTGCTTGTATTTCTTTGATGTTGGTTGTGATCTCTCCTCTTTCATTCATGATTTTATTTATTTGGGTCTTTTCTCTTTTCTTTTTGATAAGTCTGGCCAGGGGTTTATCAAACTTATTAATTCTTTCAAAGAACCAGCTTCTAGTTTCGTTGATCTGTTCTACTTTTCTTTTGTTTTCTATTTCATTGATTTCTGCTCTGATCTTTATTATTTCTCTTCTCCTACTGGGTTTAGGCTTTATTTGCTGTTCTTTCTCCATCTTCTTTAGGTGTAGGGTTAGGTTGTGCATTTGAGACCTTTCTTGTTTCTTGAGAAAGGCTTGTAATCCTCTATACTTTCCTCTTAGGACTGCCTTTGTTGCATCCCAAAGATTTTGAACAGTTGTGTTTTCATTTTCATTGGTTTCCATGAATTTTTTAAATTCTTCTTTAATTTCCTGGTTGACCCATTCATTCTTTAGTAGGATGCTTTTTAGCCTCCATGTATTTGAGTTCTTTCTGACTTTCCTCTTGTGATTGAGTTCTAGTTTCAAAGCACTGTGGTCTGAAAACATTCAGGGAATGATCCTAGTCTTTTGGTACTGGTTGAGACCTGATTTGTGACCCAGGATGTGACCTATTCTGGAGAATGTTCCATGTGCACTGGAGAAGAATGTGTATTCTGTTGCTTTGGGATGGAGTGTTCTGAATATATCTGTGAAGTCCATCTGGTCCAGTGTGTCATTCAAAGCCCTTATTTCCTTATTCATCTTTTGCTTAGATGATCTTTCCATTTCAGTGAGGGAGGGGGTGTTAAAGTCACCTACTATTATTGGATTGTCAATGTGTTTTTATCTGATCTGATACCCTGTGTCTTTTGATTGGGGCATTTAGCCCATTTACATTCAGGGTAACTACTGAAAGATAGGAATTTAGTGCCATTGTATTGCCTGTAAGGTGACTGTTACTGTATATCGCCTCTGTTCCTTTCTAGTCTATGTTACTTTTGGGCTCTCTCTTTGCTTAGAGGACCCCTTTCAATATTTCTTGTAGGCCTGGCTTGGTGATCACAAATCCTTTTAATTTCTATTTGCTCTAGAAGCTTTTTATCACTCCTTTTATTTGAACGACAGCCTAGCTGGATAAAGTATTCTTGGCTGCATATTTTTCTCATTTAGTGCCCTGAATATATCATGCCAGTCCTTTCTGGCCTGCCAGGTCTCCATGGATAAGTCTGCTGCCAATCTAATGTTTCTACCCTTGTAGGTTACAGACCTCTTGTCCCGAGCTGCTTTCAGGCTTTTCTCTTTGTCTCTGGAGATAGAGATAGAAATAGCTAGAGCTAGAGCTAGAGCTAGAGCTAGAGCTAGAGCTAGATAGAGCAAGAGATAGATAGATAGAGAGACACACACATACAGAGTGAGAGAGAGAGACAGAGACAGAAATTTATGTTAAGGAATTGACTCATACAATTGTAGGGGTTGACAAGTCAAAAACCTGCAGAGCAGGCTAGCAGACTGGAGACCCAGGGAAGAATTAATTTTGCAACTCAAGTCCAAAGGGAGTCTAGAGGTAGAATTCTCTTCTTCTTGGGAGAACCTCAGCCTTTTTCTCTTAAGACCTTTGATTAGATGAGGCTCACCCACATTATGGAGGGTAATCTGCTCTACTCAAAGTCTACTAATTTAAATGTCAACCTCATCTACAAAAATACCTTCAGAGAAACCTCCAGACTCGTGTTTGACATAATTTCTGAGTACTGTGGTCTAGTCAGGTTTACACGTGTAATTAATCATCACCATCATACATATTTGCTAATATATAAATTATGCTTACATGTGTAACATTACAAAGCCTTGTTCAAAAAATATATATTATATATATATATTTTAAGGATTTTATTTATTTATTTATTTATTTATTTATTTATTTATTTGAGAGAGAGAGAGCATGAGCAAGCAGGGGAGGGGCAGAGAGAGAGGGAGAGAGAGAATCTCCAGCATACTCCCCACTGAGCACAGAGCCTCACCTTGGGCTTGATCTCATGATCCTGAAATCACAACCTGTGCCAAAACCAAGGGTTGGACACAACCAACTAAGCCACCTAGACACCCCTCAAAATATATTTTTTAAAGTTCACAAATACTTGTATTTAAAATTAGCTCTTTTTAAAAAAAAATAAAATTAGCTTTTTAAAAAAGATCATTAATTCTTAGCAGAGAGTCCCATGTCACCCATTAGTCAGTTTCAGATTTTCAACTGATTATAATGATTGAGTTTAAGCAATCCTTGATGGACCAGTCTCAAAATTGATGTTAATTTCCCAAGAGAGGTAATTAGTACTGTAGAGGAGGTTGCTGCTGTTTATTGTTGCTGCTTTCAAATTTTTTTTAATTTTTATTTATTTTTTATTTTTTTAATATTTTATTTATTTATTTGGCAGAGAGAGACACAGCGAGAGAGGGGAACACAAGCTGGGGGAGTGGGAGACGGAGAAGCAGGCTTCCCGCTGAGCAGGGAGCCCGATGCAGGGCTCGATCCCAGGACTCTGGGATCATAACCTGAGCCGAAGGCAGATGCTTAACAACTGAGCCACCCAGGCGCTCCTTAAATTTCTATTCAAAATATTCAAAAATAAGTTATCCTTGGGGAATGAGTTAGATCAGATTTTTGTCCCAACGCTTTTATACCCTCCTTAAAATATAACTTTGTGTCCATACACTGCCATGTGACTTTCAAGAAGGTAGGTCAAGAATATATGTCCTCATTGACATTGAATTTGGCTCTGTGCCTTGTTTTGAGTAATAAAATGTGCACAGATAGCAAATAGAAGCTATATAGTTGCATGGCTTTGTTTATACTCTTATGCTTCTATTGTTTGACATAAGGAAAGAATTCACTGTCTCAGACTGAGAAACATATGGAATAGACCTAATCTGGACATATAGTTAGACGTAGAGCCATAGCAACTGTCCCACAGGTCTATGAGTAAGGATATATATTTCCTAAGCCACTGAAGTTCTGGGGTTGTTTCTTTTTTCTTTTTTTTTAAAGATTTTATGTATTTATGAGACAGAGAGAGATAAATCACAAGTGGGGGGGCAGAGGGAGAGGGAGAAATATACTCTCCACTGAGCAGGGAGCCTGACGTGGGGCTTGATCCCAGGACCCTGGGATCATGACCTGAGCTGAAGGCAGACGCTTAACAACTGAGCCACCCAGGCACCCCTAGGGTTGGTTCTTTTTTTTTTTTTTAAAGATTTTATTTATTTATTCGAGAGAGAGAGAATGAGAGATAGAGAGCACGAGAGGGGAGAGGGTCAGAGGGAGAAGCAGACTCTCTGCTGAGCAGGGAGCCTGATGCGGGACTCGATCCCGGGACTCCAGGATCATGACCTAAGCCAAAGGCTGTCGCTTAACCAAGGCGCCAGCCACCCAGGCGCCCCTAGGGTTGGTTCTTATACAATTATTTTACAGTGAGAACTGACTAATAGTGTAGGAAAAGGACCAATTTACATGCCACCCTTACTTGACTGAATTGTTACCATATTTTATCCATTCATCCCACAAATATCTACAGAATAACTACTACATGCCTGGGATTACTCTAGGCAGCATTAGTACTTTTCAAATGCCAATGATATTTCCTTTTTCTTATATAGGACACAGAAAACCTGTTTGCTGGCTTTCTATTTAATTTGGATCCCGATGGAATGGCTACTGAATATAATAAACCTTTGTATTGAAGAAAGTCATATACAGAATATGATACCTTCTGATTAACAGAGTAGCAATAGAATTTTAAGCATGTTATTTACAAATGAAGTTATAGATGGTGGGTTGAACACTGAGTAAAGCAGGTCAGTATAGACTGCAGTGACAAATGACTCTAAGATCATAGTGGTCTGAGGCAGCAAAGATTTACTGATTACTAATCCTAGGTGTTGATCATCAGGTGGCTCTTCTTTATGTTGTCTTCTCTCTGGGACTCTGGAATACCCAATGTATAAAACATTGTTGAACTCATAACAAAGGGGAAGTGTGTTCTAGCTCTTAAAATTTCTGCTTGAAATAGAATTCAGTCATTTCTATTTTCATTAAATTACCTGATTCTGTCATCAATGGGTCATGAAATCATAATCTTCCTCCAGGGAGGGGCAGCAAACAATTGTGAATCATTAGGTAGTTTTTACATGCCAATATCTAGAATGTATAGCTTCAGAGTTATTTATATTTTATAGGAGAGGACTTTAAACTTGTGAAGTCCAAACCTTAAGGGAAATTTTTCAAAAATAGCCAAGGCATTTTATGATAAGGAGATATAACACAGGTATAAATCAGACACAAATCTTACTCTAACAAGAAATAGAATGTGTATTTGTAATAACTCTGGGTCAAATACCTTGCAAACATTCAAAAATTTTATCTTTAGCAATGAGCAGTAAATGACTTTAGAGTTCAGAATTTTGCTTTCTACAATGTACCTGAGTCCATAATGTTTTATCCTTGCCCAATTTTTTTATTAACATTTGCTAATATGATCCCTTAGAGTCTCTGGTGTCAGCATGATTTTTATTAGATAGGACTGGATTAAAGAATATAAAGCTTATAGATTTTCTATTTTGACATTAAAGATTATAGGACTTATATTTTTCTTTCTTCTCAATAAAACAACTAGCAAAATTTCTGGCATAAAGTAAGACTAAGAAAATCTTCTTTCTCTTCCTACAAATATACTTCCGGTTGCCTTTAAGGATCATTTAACCTTTATAAAACCTAAAAATAATGCTTTACCATATATAAAGCTCTTTTTGAAAATTCAATTAATTCTTGTTACAATCCTATGAAATATGTATTACTACATTTCCTTCTTTATGGATGAATATATTGAGACTACAGGAAGTTAAATTAGCTTTTGAAAATATCAAATACCTTAGCAAGTATTTGCTAAAGGGACTTTTGTTCAACATCCTATACTTTTTCCAGCATACTTGTTATAATGTCTATAATTTACTTTAAAACACTTCAGTATAGTTAATGTGACAGTATGTGTGGGCCAGTTACTTAAATTTTAGCTCTAGGGGTGATTAGATGGCACCATGCTAACAGGACTTTAGAGTCTAGAGGCGGTTATCTAGCAATATGATAAAGGCCTGCATTCCAGTGATAGCAGATGTTGACCAAGAAAAAATTCACTGAAAATCAAAGAAAACAGGCATTTATTTAGGCAATTAGAATTGCAAATTGGGTGGGTGCCTGGGTGGCTCAGTCAGTTGAGGTCTGACTCTTCCTTTCAGCTCAGGTCATGAACTCATGGGTTGTGGGATGGAACCCTGCATTGGGCTCTGCAGTCAGTGGGAAGTCTGCTTGTAGATTCTCTCCCTCTGCTCTCCAACCCCCTACCTCCCACCCCCCACCTTGTGCATGCATGCGTTCTCTCTCTCCCAAATAAATAAATAAATCTTGTTTAAAAAAAGAATTGCAATTTGGGAGACACAGATTCAGGTAGAAACTTTGTGTTCTGAGGAAGATGAAGAGGGGTCAGAGTTATAAAGGCCAAAGGCCACAAGTACAGTTCTTATTTAGGTCCTCTGTGCAAAACAGGGGTTGCAATCAGGTTAACTAGGATTGGCTGGGTCAATATGCAAATGAGGGGCTGAAGCTTGTAAACTGGACTGGCTGTTTTAGAAGAGAAGAATGGGGATGATCTAGTTGCCAGGGTGAAGAGGAAGTTAAGTCCAGTCTAAGGGCTTATGGCTGGCTTAAAAGTTCTAAAAGTTCATGGTTCCTCCAATGAGGATATGCATAAATTCGTCTTCCCTTCTGGCCTTCTGGCCCTATTTTAAAACAGACTCTCTTAGCTAGGCTAGCTTGCTTGATGGCAAAGTCTTCTTTTCCACAGAAAAATACATCCTTCTGCTATTAATACCTAATCAACCACTGATATTTTATAAGTGGACAATAGGTGTTAAAATGAGATTTTATTGTGAAATTGTTATTAATTATCATTTATTTTTAAAAGGAACCTTTTTGAAAAATTGAAAATATTCAAGATATGTGAGTTGACTAAACTATCCTTGCTTTGTACTCTGCACTTCTCTGAGCTTCTGTGTTCTTGATTCCCTAATTGGTCCAGTGTCCATTTACTGGTTTTGGGAGTATGTCTGGATTGCATGATGTCAATTAGATGGATTCCTTGTCTCAGGAATTTTGCCATGTCCTCATCAAAACCACTTTAAATGATTGAAACACCTAAAGGAACTAGAGCTGAGGATTCTTCAAGTATAGAAAACAGGTTGTATGAACTCATTCTGTACCAGCTTTTGTAATAAATAGTAATCTAATAGATGTCCCTGTAGGGGATAAAATTGAGGAATAATCTGTGACTTGCTTTCTTTATAACCTGACAACTAGGTTGTGGAAAGTAACAAACACCAGCCACCTCTGAATTTACCAGCAACTACTTTTATCTATGACCAAATTGGTTTAGGTCAGTTCTCAATCACACTGCGTATCTTCTTCTGAATACCGTTCAGCATTCCTTCTTGAATGGTGATCTTTGTAACCTGAGATCATGTCCTAATGCTGAGGACAGTGACTTAGTGACTGGAACATGATATTCTCAGGGCCTTGAAATGCTTTGGATATGTATCTGAGCTCTTCAAATAGTTGCATAAGTTAGAAATCAACTCCTTAAGAATGTTTCTTCAGGTGCTCTGGAGCCCCCTGATTCTTTCTATACAGCTATGTAGAATGAGAGATTCTACTGCAATTTTAAAAATGAATCCTCTTTATATGCAGCAAGCACTCAGAGAAAATATTGATACTTATATTGTAGTTTCTTATTACATTGGTAATAAAAAAGTGTTTAGCAATTATACAAAGCCCATCTTTAGACAGCTTTACAAATATCAGCTACTTAAATTTTACTAAAGACAATTTATAACATAAACATATGGTGGAAATAAGAAAAACAAGGGCTAGACAGAAAATAACACCCAAATTGAATGTAAATTGATTGAAATTATTTTTTCTCCTTATAGGATACATGAGCCCACTCTCTTCAATATTTTTTTATTATTGTTTCAAGAAAGCTGCATAATTTATTCTGAATATCACACTTTTACCAGGTCTTTGAGATTGCCTTTAATTATCATAGCCTTAATCTCAAGGGAAAAGAATTCTTTAACTGTTATAGTAAAATCCAGTTTTGAATAAAAAAAATTAAGTTGCATTGTTATTGAAAGCAGGCATAAAAAGTAATTTTCCTTTGGTTTTCCACCTTAGGTACTTTGATGATTCGATTACCAATTTTTGTCTTTCTTGTTCTACTTTCCAAAATGGAACTATTATTTTGAGGATGAGCCTTTGTTGATAGTACAAAATAATCATCAATTTTGCAGCCCCCATCAGTTTTTAAAATTTTTATACAGCTTTGTTTGTTTGAAATCAAGTCTGTAAGAAGGGACTTAGAAACTGATTTGGTCTTGTACACTTAATTGCTATTTCTGCATCAGAAAGTCCTCAGAATTGGGGGTGCCTGGGTGGTTCAGTTGGTTGAGGCTTCGAGTCTTGGTTTTGGCTCATTCATAATCTCAGCGTAATGAGATTGAACCCCATTTGGGCTCTGTGCTCAGCATAGAGTCTGCTTGAGATTCTCACCCTCTCCCTCTGCTGCCCCTCCCCCTGCTTCCAGACTCAATCATGTACTCTCGCTCAGTCATGTACTCTCACTCTCTCTCCCACATAAAAGAAATAAATAAAATCTTAAAAAAAAAAAGTCCCTGAAATTATATGGAAGGGAGTAGGTGACACTATCATATTTTTGACATTTTATGATGTATTAAAAGAAAATTTTGTTTTTCCTTTTTCAAGACTTTATGACTTCCTAAAATTATTATCCTTTTTTAAAACCTATTGGAGCTGACTTGCCCATGTATATTAGAAGAGGCAAACTTACCACTGATACCTCATCACCTATAGGACAAAACTCAAACTCCTTAGCATGATATAGAAGACTTCTATGACCTTCATTTATCAATCTTTATTACTTTTCAGCTTAATCTCTTAATACTGTACCCCTTGGATCTGGAACTCTAGTTATACAAGGAATTTTTATGCTATTTCATATCTTGATTCTTTTGTACAGTTTCCTCTTCTGCCTAAGGTAAATTTTCTTATACTTAACAAATTCCTGATCTTTTAAGGTGATTTTGAGCGTCTACTTTAAATTACCTCCCCTGAGAGATTTCTGTGAAACCTCCCAGGTGGAGTTCCTGATGCTCTCCCCTGGGTCCCCTATCATCTTGAATAAACTTCCATTATACTACTATTTGTTTGGATTACCTGTCTGATTTCTCTACTTGTCATTGAGCTCTTTGACAACAAAGGCTACCTTTTATTTATTTATTTATTTTTGCCTCCCTCATTATTTCTAGCACCTGTTATAGGTCTTTAGAGGAAAAGAAGGATCTGGCTTTTCTCCCAATTCCGAGGTTGGTCTCTTCACTGTCCTGACTCCTTTCTCATTAATCTTGAAGGAAGAGTATCATTAATCTGATTGGTCAGGTACAGCTTAATGACTGGCCTCATTAGCTGGTGGGCATGGTCATGTATGTTCTCTTTTCTCCATCTTTCTATCATGTAGCTGGAATAGAAAGTGAACCAGAGCTCTTCCTTTCAAGATAAGCTTGTTTATTTCTCTTTCTGGTCATCCTTTCCACAGTGTCAGTTAAATGGAGGACAGTGAAATGTGGCTTTTTGTGTGGAGATAAGGGTATTAAACTTACAGTTTAGAAGGGTCTGGAAGACCTCGTTTTGTTGACCATTCAGAGCACCATCAGTCCTGGCTATCTTCTGCACACTGCCAGCTCACAGGGCTAGAAAATGTTTTGTCTCCCATAATTTATGGGCCTATCACTAGTTAGGGAATTCAGAGGCCAAAATTTGTCTCTGGTAAGCTGACAAAGAAAAACCATAACATAGTAAAGGGAATCGTATATCTTCAGAGAGAGGACAAACAAAAGATCAGATGGCTGACAAAATAAAGCTGCTGGAGAAGAAAAATGTCAACTTGAATAGAAAAGTAATATGAGCACTTAGCATTCAAAATTAAATAGATCAATAATTTTTTGGAAATAAAAATTTCACCAATAAAACATGATTTCAAACTAAACAATTTGATAAGTAAACCGAAAAAAGTGTGGCCATTCTTGAGACCTGAATTAGTATCCTAGAAGATCAAATAGAAGAAATAAAGAAAAGCTCAGAGTGATATTGTAAAATGGAGATATTGATGGAGAAGAGATTCTGAGGATATCCAGCATTCAATATGCTAATAATAGAATTTCCAGAAAGACAGAAAGGAACAGATGTAGGGGTTACATTAATTTTACCACTATTCAACACAAATATGTGTGGGCTAAAGAAAGACCAGATTTTATCATTTTAAAGAATGCACTGAGTTCCTGTTATGAGTGATAAAAAGGGATATGTACCTGAGCATAAAAATTTCTAAATTTAATAATAAAGAGAAACATCTCTTAAAGTTTCAGACAGAAAAACCAAAATGCCTACAAAAGTCAAATAACCAAGAAGATGGTGGAATAGGACATTTAAATGAGTGAGATCTAAAAATTAAAACCCCAGAAACCTTTATTTGGCCAAGGTATTAAGAGGTAAAAGCAAAATAGGTAGATAGATAGATAAATGATAGAGATAGATAGATAGATAGATAGAAAGATAGATAGATAGATAGAAAGATAGATAGATACAGATACTCAAGAATGCAGAATGTGTATCCCCTTACATAGGGTGATATATAATTCATCATTCCAATTGAGAGTGAAAGATGCCACTATTACTAATTATTCCACAACAACATGTATAAACTAGGACTTGCTAGGAAAACTGGACTGGCATATAATATTACCATCCTGAAACTCAGAGATGGCACTATGAATACTTATATCAAAACAGGTAGGACTTCCTGGGAAAAGGAGGATGAATGGTTATTACCTATATACCACATTTGAGGAAAATTCTAAAGAGCTTGAACCATTAAAAAAAAATAAATAAAAGAATCAGGAAAAAGATCTAAACACTCAGGAGGGGAAAACATGAATTGGGAGGAAATAAGTGGTGAGCAATAAAACTTAAATTTAAATAAATGGTGACAGATCATTTGGTAATGCAAAAACAATGTTAAATAGAGCTTCCTGAAATATAGGAGACATATTCAAGATAAATTCTAATAATAGCCCAGAAATAAAAGTAATAAATTATGTCAATAAGAGTTGGGGTAAGAATAGGAAAAAGAGAATGTAAAGGAGGGGAGAGAGACTATTACAGAGAGGGTAGTAGAAATATTCTTATATTCTTAGTTTGTTAAGGTGAGTAGGGGAGGAGTACAATAGAATACCCAGAATTAGCCAAACTCAAGATTGAGGACACAGTCCTTAAATCATAGGACTTCCAAGACTTCTGATACTAGCCACAAGTTTAGGGATCTCAAGGGCTATCATCACTTTAGAACAGTTTGCTAAAGATTTGGGAGTCTCCACAGACTTCCTCAGATTCAATAATTTGCTAAAATAACTCATAGAACTCAGGAAAGCACTATACATAATTATGACTGCAGTTTTATTATGCAAAGTATACAAATCTGAACCAGCCAGAGGAAGAGATACATAGAGCAAAATTGAGGACTTGGAAAGGTTCCAAACACAAAGATTCCACATCCTCAGGGATATGTTACCCTCCTAGCATTGACATGTAGCAATGTATGCACACAGTATTTGGCAACCTAGGAAGCTCATCTTAGCTTGGTGTCCAGAGTTTTAATGGCATCTTCATCATGTAGGCATGATTGATTGAGCTATTGCCCACATAACTGAATTCAATCTCCATTACTATCACCCTTCACTGAAGGTCAGGCTGATATCATATTGCTTAAAATCCCAGCCCTCTAATCACATGATTAGTCTTTCTGATATGGCCAGCCCCGATTCTGAGTCATCTCACTAGCATAAATGATCAAGGGTTGTCAGAGGTATCAACCATGAATACCAAAGTTATTACAATTACTTGAGAAATTCCCAGGGTTTAGAGGTTACCCCAAAGGAACTGGAAACAAAGGTCATACCTTTCTTCAAGCTCAAGCCAAATTCTTTATTACACAGATCATCTTTGTGGAAGAATTATTTGGTAACTTTTTCAGTTTATATTATAGAGGTTATGTACCTGAAAAAGAATGGAAATATATAACACAACTTATAAATTATCGGGGGGGGGGATGAATGAATTGTTGGACTAAACACAAATAAGGAATGTTAAAAGATGAAATATCAGTCAATGGATAAAAACAGAATGGATTTTTACAACTTTCAAGTAATTCCCTTGAAAGGGAAGGTCCTGCCCACCCATTTCTTCCTTTCTCTATCCAGTTGGAATGTGGATATTATAGAAAATATAGTTATTTTAAAATACAAGATGGAATCTGGGGACTGAGACGATAGAAGCTCTTAACACCATTGAGCCACAAAAATCAGCTGTGGGTAACTTACCTTGATATTTGTGAGATGGGAATAACTATATTTTTAGAGGAGCATGACCCATATCCTAACTAGTACAGCTTGGCAGAGGGATACTAAGAAATTGCTATAAGTAGATAACCATAATGGAAATAATAATAGACAAGATAGCATTTAATGTTAAAAGTACAAAAAAATGGCTAAAATAGGTTATTGTGTAATAAGAGGCAAAATTCGATAAGATGGCATAATAGTCATAAACTTCTATATTCCAAACAATGTAGCACCTAACTACATACGCATAACTGTTAAAAATATAAGAAGAAAATGAAAACAAAGATAGAATTGTTAATTTATAACAGAAGACTTCATAAACACTTCTCCAGAACTGAAAAGATTTAGTAGACAAAATTTTAAAATAGGATCATACTTTAATGATGCAATCAATAAGCTTGATTTGATAAACACATTTAAAATATTAGAACCATTATGTAAAACATATCTAGAATTTTATTTAATGTGTCATAAAATTTTTTAAAATTCAAGATTTTTTTCAGGGCATTCTCTCGGATTATTACCCAATCAAATTAGAAATAAGTAATTTAATGGTGTTAAAAATTTTAGCAATTTGAAAGATACTAATAGATTACTTAGATTTAGAAAAAGTCCAAAGTGAAATTAAGAATTATCATAGAGCACCCTCCTGCCAGCTTAAGGTAGCCTAGACACCAGTTTACCAATAAAAGAGGGCCCAAGATGATGCTGGGAATGTTGGAGGAGGAGTCATTACAGGTCAAAGTGGAATTTCGAGGTGGGAGGCAGAGGGGGGTGCGTCACCCTCCAGGAGCCAGGTCCTGAAGAGCAGTTGGAAGACAGCGGCTCCCAGCAAGCCCAGGAAGGCATAGCTGAGACCTACAGAGAATGAGAGAAGGCCGCGGATCAGGAAAAGGAGAGAGGAAGGTGAAACACGAAGACAGAAAGGCTGAAGAGGGCCAGAATGGAATAGAATTCCCTTCCCCTGGGTGGGATAAACTTTCAGTTCACTCTGGGCATAGTTTCATATATCCCTCCATAAATCCTTGAGAAGAGGAAAGTAATGGAGACATTAATGGAAGTTTTACAATGTTTGATCAACTTCTGATGACTGCCAGCATTCCTTGATTTGTGACTGCATCACTTCAATTTTCAAGGAAGGAAAGGATTTCAAATAGTCCATTCTCTCCTCATCTCATTAAAAACCTGTGAATTCGGGAACCTTGAAAAGATGGCAGAGGAGTAGGGGACCCTATTCCAACTGCTCCCTGGAATTCAGCTGGATATCTACCAGACAACTCTGAACGCCCACAAAATCAGCCTGAGATGTAAGAAGATAGATCTGGATCTCTACAAACAGAATATCTCAGGCGGTTGGTATCGAGGTACGAAGCAGGGAGCTGTGATTCCATGGGCAGATATTGGAGGATAAACAGAAGGGGGAGGGAGCCAAGTGGGGGGGATCCTACACCGCTGGTGAGCAATAGCCTCCCACGCTGGGGACCAGGCACAGACTCACAGACCGGTAGCGATGGGGAAAGGACTTTAGGACAGCCCCCCAGACTGAAACTGAAGCGGTGGGCCAAGCAATCGAACTGGGGGTGGCTGGCAATTTTAGAAGCACAAAGGGCAGAGACATGCCCCGACCTGGAGGCAAGGACTGGGAATGCTGCGGAGGGGCACACAACCCAGGACGCTGCAGTTTATAGCAGCACAGACAGAAATGGAGATAGTGTGGCCTCCAGAGCTACTGAAGAACAGACTGCAATCTCTCTACTCTGAGGCAGAGGGTTGGAAATGATCTATTCTGCTCTGACTCTCAGAAGAGACATGAAAGGTGTCAGGGAAAGTCACCAGAGAACAAAAGCCCCCCAAAAATGGTTTTGACTAAGGACCCAAATTAATAAAATTTTGAATGAAAAGGGAGAGATCACGACTAACACCAAGGAAATAGAAACAATTATTAGAAATTATTATCAACAACCATATGCCAAAAAATTGAGCAACCTGGAAGAAATGGATGCCTTCCTGGAAACCTATAAACTCCCAAGACTGAAACAGGAAGAAATTGACAACCTGAATAGGCCAATAACCGGTAACAAGATTGAAGCAGTGATCAAAAAACCTCCCAAAAAACAAGATTCCAGGGCCTGATGGATTCCCTGGGGAATTCTATCAAACATTCAAAGAAGAAATAATACCTATTCTACTGAAGCTGTTTCAAAAAATAGAGACAGAAGGAAAGCTTCCAGACTCATTCTATGAGGCCAGCATTACCTTAATCCCCAAACCAGGCAAAAGACCCCATTAAAAGGAGAATTTCAGACTGATATCCCTGATGGATATGGATTCCAAAATTCTCAACAAAATCCTAGCTAATAGGATTCAACAATACATTAAAAGCTCATCCACCACAACCAAGTGGGATTTATCCCTGGGATGCAAGGGTGGTTCAACATTCGCAAATCAATCAATGTGATAGAATACATTAATAAGAGGAGAGAGAAGAACCATATGGTCCTCTCAACTGATGCAGAAAAAGCCTTTGACAAAATACAGCATCCTTTCCTGATTAAAATTCTTCAGAGTATAGGGATAGAGGGAACATTCCTCAAGTTCATAAAATCCATCTATGAAAAACCCACAGCAAATATCATCCTCAATGGGTAAAAGCTGAGAGTCTTTCCCTTAAGGTGAGGAACACGTCAAGGATGCCCACTCTCACCACTATTGTCCAACATAGTACTAGAGGTCCTAGCAACAGCAATCAGACAAGAAAAAGAAATAAAAGGCATTCCAATCGGCAAAGAAGAAGTCAAGCTCTCTCTCTTTGCAGATGACATGATAGTTTATGTGGAAAATCCAAAACACTCCACCCCCAAATTACTAGAACTCATACAGCAATTCAGTAATGTGGCAGGATACAAAACCAATGCACAGAAATCAGTTGCTTTCTTATATAGTAACAATGCAACTGTAGAAAGAGAAATTAGAGAAACGATTCCATTTACAGCATCACCAAAACCATAAGGTACCTCGGAATAAACCTAACCAAAGAGGTAAAGGATCTATACTCTGGGAACTACAGAACACTCATGAAAGAAATTGAAGATACAAAAAGATGGAAAAACATTCCATGCTCATGGATGGGAAGAATAAACATTGTTAAAATGTCAATGCTACCCAGAGCAATCTATACCTTCAATGCCATCCCAATCAAAATTCCAATGACATTTTTCAAAGTGCTGGAACAAACAATCCCAAAACTTATATGGAATCTGAAAAGACCCCGAATCGCCAAGGAAATGTTGAAAAAGAAAAACAAAGCATCACGTTGCCTGATTTCAAGCTATATTACATAGCAGTGATCACCAAGACAGCATGGTACTGGCACAAAAACAGACATATAGACCAATGGAATAGAATAGAGAGCCCAGATATGGACCTCAATAATATGATCAAATCTTTGACAAAACAGGAAAAAATATGCAATGGAAAAAAGACAGTCTCTTCAATAAATGGTGCTGGGAAAATTGGACAGCTATATACAGAAGAATGAAACTTGACCATTCTCTAACACCATACACAAAGATAAACTCAAAATGGATGAAAGACCTCAATGTGAGACAGGAATCCATCAAAATCCTAGAGGAGAACATAGGCAGTAACCTCTTTGACATCGGCCACAGCAACTTCTTTCAAGATATATCTCCAAAGGCTAGTGAAACAAAAGCAAAAATGAACTTTTGGGACTTCATCAAGATAAAAACCTTCTGCAGAGCAAAGGAAACAGTCAACAAAACAAAGAGGCAACCCACAGAATGGGAGAAGATATTTGCAAATGACACTACAGACAAAGGTCTGATTTCCAAGATCTATAAAGAACTTCTTAAACTCAACACCCAAAAAACAAATAAGTCAAAAAATGAGCAGAAGACATGAACAAACACTTCTCCAAAGAAGACATACAAATGGTTAACAGACATATGAAAAAATATTCATCATCATTAGCCATCAGGGAAATTCATATCAAAACCACATTGAGATTACCACCTTACACCAGGTAGTATGGCAAAAATTGACAAGACAAGAAACAACAAATGTTGGAGAGGTTGTGGAGAAAGGGGAACCCTCTTACACTGTTGGTGGAAATGCAAGTTGGTACAGACACTTCAGAAAACAGTGTGGAGATTCCTCAAAAAATTAAAAGTAGAGCTACCCTATGACCAGCAATTGCACTACTGGATATTTACCCCAAAGACACAGATGCAGTGAAAAGAAGGGCCATATGCAGCCCAATGTTCATAGCAACAATGTCTGCAATAGCCAAACTGTGGAATGAGCCGAGATGCCCTTCAACAGATGAATGGATAAAGAAAATGTGGTCCATGTATATAATGGAATATATCTCAGCCATCAGAAAGGATGAATACCCAACTTTCACATCAACATGGATGGGACTGGAGGAGATTCTGCTAAGTGAAATAAGTCAAGCAGAGAAAGTCAGTTATCATATGGTTCCACTTATTTGTGGAATGTAAGGAACAGCATGGAGGACATTAGGAGAAGGAAGGGAAAAATGAAGGGGGGAATAATCAGGGGGAGAGACGAACCATGAGAGACTATGGATTCTGAGAAACAAACTGAGGGTTTTAGAGGGGAAGGGGTGGGGGGACGGGTTAGCCTGGGTGATGGGTATTAAGGAGGGCACGTACTGCTTGGAGCACTGGGTGTTATATGATAACAATGAATCGTGGATCACTACATCAAAAACTAATGATGTATTGTATGGTGACTAACAACATAATAAAATAAAATTAAAAAAATTATCATAGAGCCAAGAACAGGAGAATATTTTATAGCAAGACATATATAGGATGTAGATAAAACAATACACATGGAAAAAGGTATAGCTTTGAATGCCTTGATTTTTACGAGATAATGAAAAAGAAAGAACTCGACATTTATAAGGAATTAAATGTTAACATTAAACAAAAACTAAGTTGTAAGGGAAAAAAATTGATATTAATATAATGGAAAAAAGAGAAGAAAGGATTTTTTTTAATTGAAAAGCTGGTACTGTGAATTCTTTAATTTATAAATATTAGATGAGCTTGGAAACTTTATAGTAGAATAAATCCTAGATTAACATGGGTCAGAAGTAGTTGATTATTTCCATGGCACAATGTTTTTCAATTTTATTTGAAATTCCCCAAGTTTTTGTTGTGGTAATTTTTTTTTAATTAACAATGTAGATGAACCTCGTGATGGATAAAAGCCAACCAAAAGCTGAATTCAAGCTATATGTCACCAATTGGCACATTTTGGTGTATAATATTCCTTGGTGTGGCAGTCCCAATTTTGAGCATTCTGTCAATCTGTCAAGTATGTTAGGTAAAATATACAGAACATTCTCATATAAAAATAATCAGTCTTTCTGAGCCTTGTATGTTTTCTAAGGTAATTCCATTAATATTAGCTGGAGCCCAGTATTGCTCCTTTTTTTTTTTTTTTTTTTTTTTACTTGGAGAGTGTCATGTGTTGAATTCAAAAGTGAGAGAAATGAAATAAAATTATTCTTTAAAAAGATGGTGGTTTCATAGTCATGAAAGGGATGAATAAGGACAATTGTACTTGGTACACTAATTATACTTTTCAACCACTTTGTGGGGTTAGCAAGCCTTGGTCTACTCTGTACATATCATGAGATGTTCAATAGTTTGATTCAACTATCCTTTTCCTGTTCAACTAAAAGTCATCAGAGAAAACCAGAAATTAGTATTCTGGTTTATTTCAGCCAGTAGGATGGAGTGAAGGTTTACTTCACATGACTTTCAAGACAATGACTCATCTTCCTTATAAATTCCAGATAAAAATCAGAATTGCCATGAGTTAACCATAGCATATTATTTAGGATTGGGGATTAGTCCCACAAGTCTTCTTGAATCAATTCCGTAAAGATGATAAATGGCTAAAACTGTGGTAAGAAGGGAAAAAAAGGACAATGTGCAATCTGTGAAAAAAAAAATGCAGGCCATTTGGCTTTAACTGTAACTGTGTCCAAGTGCTTTGCCAAAGGAGAGGGCTTGGAAGGTAAATAACGAGTCCAGAGATTCAAGCCCCATCTGTTCAGACAGGCTGAAACTCACTGTGATGACAGTGTTTATGCTGGGCATTGATTGATGTCATCTCAATTGGATCTTGACATGAGAGATAGTTGAAAATGTCTGAATTAGAAATTGGTCTCAGGATCTTAACATGAGCAAAGACCAGTGGCTGTGAAAACATTATAGCAAAAAAAATCTAGTGTCCTCTTCGCACTATTTCTCAAAAAGAAGAGAAAAAAAGAGAAAAGAAAGGAAGACAAAGCACAAGGAGAAAAAAATAAGAAGAAAATGTAGAATGCTATGCAAGACTAGAAAATAGCAAAAATACCAGTTGTCTATTTATAAATAATTTTTTGCATACACTTGACCTACTTGTTCCTTTCTGCCACATTTATTTTTGTTTTATTTTTACTGTTCTTAAATGTTAGTTTTCTCTTATGTTATAAAAATAAATTTATACTCAATATGGGCAGAATTTTTTAAATTCTAAAATTAAAATTTTAAATTCTAAAAAAAATTTAAATTTTTAAAATTCTAAAATCCATATTTTAAATAATTTATTAAATTAATAACTTATTAATTGTTTTTAATTATGTGACAGACAACATAGTATTCTTTTGTGACAGATCTTCCTAGATTTATGATGCAATTACATACGGATAAACTCATTGTAAATTGAAAATACCATTAAGTTGAAAATGCATTTAATACATCTAACCTATGAACATCATAACTTAGCCTAGCCTACGTTAAACATGCTCAGAATACTTACATTAGCCTATAGTTGGGCAAAATCATCTAACACAAAGTCTGTTTTATAACTGAGTATTGAATATCTTATGTAATTTATTGAATACTCTACTGAAAGTGAAAAACAGAATGGTTGTAAGGGTATCCATTGTTTACCCTTATAGTCACATGGTTCACTGGGAGCTGTAGCTTCTTGCTGCTGCCCAGCATCATGAGAGTATTGTACTGCATCCCCCTATTCTGGGAAAAGATAAAAATTCAAAATTTGAAGTATCTTCTGCTGAATGCATATCACTTTTGCATTAGTAAAGGCCAAAAATCATAAGTTGAACCACTGTAAGTCAGGGACCGTCTGTATTATAGCATGTATTTGTTTATTCATTTTTTAACATTTGTCTCCCTTATTAAGTAAGTAAGCTCTCTGAAGAAATGGATTTTATCACTTGCTCACTGCTACATCCCCAAAGCCTAGAACAGTGCCTGGCACATTGGGCTCACTCTGGAAAACTTGCTGAATGAATGAGTGAACTTATATTCATTAAAAATTGTTACAATTTTGAACATTTTTATATGAGTTATTTCTTTTCGTTCTTGTAGCAGCCCTATGAGATAAATACTATTATCTTTACCTTACAGATAAGAAACCTGAATTTTCCAGTTATTTGCCTGATGTTACACAGCTTTTGGAAATGATACCAAGCCAACTCTAAAGCCCAGCTCTTTTTTTTTTTTGTAGTTTCAAGTTTTTATTTAAATTACAGTTAGTTAACATACAGTGTAATATTAGTTTCAGGTGTAGAATTTAGTGATTCAACACTTGCCTTCAACAGCTGGTGTTCATCACAAGTGCCCTCCTTAATCTCCATCACCCATATAACCCATCCCCCCTGCTTACCTCCCCTCCAGCAACCCTCAGTTTGTCCTCTCTAGGTAAGAATCTGTTTTATGGTTTGTCTTTTTTTTTTTCTCCCTGTATGTTCATCTGTTTTCTTTCTCTAAAGCCCAATTCTTAATGACTACTCACTAGTTGCATTGCTGATGCATATCATTTTATGGTTATTTAAGCTATCTTTTGGAGAAATTACCTGGATTAGACTCATTTGCAAAGAACCAAAAGAGAAAAAAAGAAAGACATTAGCATACATAAAGAAAATCTCCCAACTCTGATTTCTCTTTCAAAAGATGTTTACTGCAGACAAGTTTTTAAAGGCAACAATAGAAAAAAATATTTCATGAATCATTCATCCGCAGTGGATGGCTTTCTTCATTCAGGTGAAAGTTTTCTTTCTATATTCATACTTTATCATTTGGGGTCATAGGATCATAGCTGTTAGAAATGAAAACAGCTTTAAAAGTCTGGTTCATTTACAGTCATTTATTTTTTGTTTTGTTTTACTTTGTTTTGCAATCTCTCCATTTAGAGGTAAAGTGGTTATCTCTGAATCACTGAACCAGCCCGGTGGCTTCTACTTGCCTGGGCAGCATCACCTGAAATTCAAGGGCTGAGACCACAAAATATGACTTATTCAACAAAGGTAAAGAAGTGAAGTAACAATTAAAATATGCATTGATTTATTTCAGGATAGAAATGTAAATTCAAAAAATACAAATTTCCTGGGAAAGCTACCTTTCCTTGTTTCCTTAATCAAATAACAAAGCAGTTCAATCACACTTAATAAATGAATTGAAATGAGGAATGACTAGCAGATAGAGACAAATTACTGAAACTTTTTGTTCAAGGCACATGATTATATATATTAGATTTTTTGCTGGAACCCTCACAAGGCTGATGGAGTATGTTGAATTAATTTTGAGAAGCGATTTTTCATTGCCTAAATGACCTGTTGTGAAAATGCAATCTATCCCACAGAAAGGGCTTGTATAGGTGCTAGTTGCTAGCATACCGGTTGGCAAAGTAGCCCTAGAACTAATCAAATAGATTTCCCAGAGAAGCTGAACTTGTTCATATTTGGGCAAGTGTAAATTTTGCCTCCCTCCCCAATCTGGAGACTTAATTCTCAAAAAAGGAAGTATATCTTTCTCCAAAGAATTCAGTATCTGAATTGGTTACACAAGTCTTTTACTAGTTAGAACTTACTGGTTTCAAGTGAAATAAACCCATTCAAACTTGCCTAAGCAAAACAAGAGAATTTTTGATGAGATTCTAGGGTAGTTCACAGAAACTGAGAGCATGCAGTCTAGGGGATCTTAATAGTTATTTAGGTTGGAATGCAGCTACTGGTGTAAACTGGTCAAGACAAGTGTGCGTTACTGAACTTCCTGAGTTCTGCAGTTCTCTCAGCGGACCACCACTCACAGTAATGCCTAGCTTTATGCTGCAATTATTTTTCAACAGTCTTAACACCTTTGTTTTCCCTTAGTGCAGTGTTTGAAGCTTCCTTGAAAGAAAAGTAACAAAGGAAACTCACCTTCCTTCTGTTCTACTAGTTAATAAGAATCTCTCCTCTCTTTCCTATAAGCTCCAGAATGTATGGCATTTGCTTTCTTCAAATTATGGGCAGTTATACTTGCAAATAATTGGACTAGTTAGCCTTCTCATTACTATCTCTCAGCTTGGGAGGGAAAAGCAGCTTCAACCTGGAAGATGGTTCTCTGGGAGCAGAAAAGCACTTCAGCAGAGAAGGCTTATGACCTGACCCATTCCCAGCAGCTATTTGTTGTCTGTCACTTACAGTGACTTGTTGTCTACTCTACTGTAATTATTCCAGATTCATATTTTATGTATGTTGAAGAAGATTGAGGAAAAAAAACATGCCAGGAATTCATACCTTGTGAAAGAATGATATATGTAAACAACCAGTTAATGTCAGTAACTTAAAAAGCTATTGAAAAATTTGTGACATTGAAGTAATACACTGACGATCAATACCAGTTGTTGACCCTTTGACAGGAAGCTGTTGAGAAACAAATATCAGTGCCTCTTATTACTGAGTTGGCTAGAAATATTTATTGCTTAAATCTGTGGCTAATTGAAAATAAGTTAAAAATTCTTCTATGCCTAATTCCAATCAAAGTCTCAACGGTAGATGGTACCTGGCAAAAAAATCCCCGAAGTTTATCTTCAAGAGGAAATGGTATCAACTATAAGCTAAAGATTTGAATTCACTAAGATATTTTATCTCTATTTTTGATATTTTTGATAGAGGAGCATAGGCTTTGGAATTAGATATTAGGCATGGAAAAGTTTGAATCTTTGCCATATTTTAGTTGGATGGCATTTGATATATTTTTAATTATCTCTGAACTTCATATGTAAAGTGGAGGAAATAATACCCAAATCATAGAATTAATATGGGGAACAAATGGAGTATCATACATATACAATGAGTAGAATGACACACACCAGACTCAGTAAATAGTAGCTATTATAAGTGATACCATTATATAAGGAAATACTGTAGCTTGTAACAGCTCTATACTATAAATAAAGTAAGAGTTCTGTTCAGCATGTAGGGTCCTGGAGGAACTGAAAACCCAGATTTCTAGTAATATCAATACACTTACTTGTTTTTCTTTCCTACATTATACACAAAATAATTTCAAAATTATAACACTTACATTACTATCAAAAACAAAATTATTAAATCAAAAGCCCAGGAGAATAAAAAGCAAATATGTAAATACTAAAAAAAAAAAATAAGGTTTAGAGTTACAAAATACCCATGTAAAAAGTCGTTCATTTCATCCTACATTAACGATTCAGAAAATATAATTGGAAAATTTTTGCACACACATATACATCTCCAATTAATAAACTCAATCAACAAGTTTGCAGAACTCTCTGAGCAAACCAGGGTTTCTCAGTCTTGGTAAAATTGACAATTAGTACTGGATAATTCTTTGTTGTAGGAGACTTTCCTGTACATTGTAGGATGTGTAACAGCATCCCAGCCTTTATTCACTAGATGCCAAAAGCCCCTCCTGTCCTCCACCTCAAAGTCATGATAATCAAATCTGTCTCCAGATATTGCCAAATGCCCTGAGAAGCAAAACTTCCCCCAGTTGAGAACCACTGAGATAGCCTATATTAAAAAAGAACTCTGTCTTAACTGGAGAGAAGGATCAGTTTCTTTCATATTAACCTCAGTACTGTAAAAATGTCAGTTCTTTTCAGTTTTAAAGAGCTTTATATAAAAAAATTATTAAGCAAAATAACAACCTAAAAGAATAAAGATATGTAGACGCATAAATCACAAGAAAAAATATAATATTGACTAATAAATATATAAATAAAATTTCTAATTCACTAATAATAAAGGCAATAAAAACATAATTGATAACTAGAAAATACATTATTTTAATCATCAATGTTAGTAAAAGTGCTTTGACATAGATTTTCACTTTCCCTGCTGGTGGGAGTGTGTATTGATGTAAGCTTTTTTAACAGGCAATGTGGTAGTAATATCAAAACATTTTTAAAATATGCATCTCTTTTGGGCACCTGGGTGGCTCAGTTGGTTAAGTGACTGCCTTCGGCTCAGGTCATGATCCTGGAGTCCCGGGATCGAGTCCCACATCGGGCTCCCTGCTCAGTCGGGGTCTGCTTCTCCCTCTGACCCTCTTCCCTCTCATGCTCTCTGTCTCTCATTCTCTCTCTCTCAAATAAATAAATAAAATCTTAAAAAAAATGCATCCTTTTTACCTAGTAATTTCCCTCTTTAAAATTTATCCTGCAGATATAACCATGTATGTGCAAAAATATATGTGAATAAGGGTGTTTTGTGATGTGATATTTAAAATAGCAAGAATTGGAAATACTATTAATGTCCAAAAAAAGGAAAGGAGTTAGATAGAATAATTATGGAATCACCATTGAATATAATATTAATACTCTATTATTATACCATTTAATTATATGTAGTTATTATAACAAATATCTTTTTTTAAAGATTTTTAAAATTTATTTGACAGAGAGAGATAGCGAGAGCAGGAACACAAACGGGGGAGTGGGAGAGGGAGAAGCAGGCTTCCTGCCGAGCATGGAGCCCGATGCGGGGCTTGATCCCGGGACCCTGTGATCATGACCTGAGCTGAAGGCAAACACTTAACGACTGAGCCACCCAGTTGCCCCTATAACAAATATCTTTAATAATGATGATGTATATGTGTGTGTATGCATGATCATAAGAGGTTAAATTTCTCAGAAATAAGATTCAGTAGACTCAGACACAAAAGTTGGTATGCTGGATATTTCTTAAAGAGAATCCTTGGGAACAATACCCATAGAACAGAGAGAAAGGAAGTAGTTGTAAGCAAAAGAAATCAAGCTGTGACTTATGCCCAGCGATGATTTTTTTGATCCTCAAGCTCTGGAGCTAGAATAACAATTGAATGTCCCAAAAGGTGGGCCAAGATTTTATATCCCTGCATCAATCACTTATTGGATGTGGACTTCCACAGGGAGGTACAAGACCTTGGATAAGGATGTTTTTCTCACCTGAGGTATGGTCCGTGAAGGTGCTAGTTCTAGCAGGTGAGACAAATCTTTATGGAAGGGCTACCCAGGTGGTGCATCATAGCATCCATCTCAAAGTGTGTGTGTTTTGGTCTCTGGGGGAGGAATAAAGCTACATCCTTCTTTGGTGTCCAGGTTCTGAACAAATTGAAAAATAAGATGAAAAGTTCTTCAGAATGAAGGCTAAGCATATCATCTTTATTACAAAAATAAATAAATAAAATGAAAAAACCCTCTATTGAAGAAAATGGCAAGTGGGCTTTCTAATACACTGAAATTAGAGTTCCCCATTAGTCTTCAGCATTGTTGGGCTGGGACAGATTTCCTACTGGGTGCCCATTTTAGTAAGACTTACCACATGGAGGAGCAGAACTGAAAGTGTGCTCCTTTGTAGGCAACTGGGTCTCAAGAGAATGAAAAGAAGAGGGGGCTTGACAACTCACCAGTTTCCTGTTCCAAACTCACCAATCTGATTCCTCCTCCTTTGAGGAAGATTGAAGGTGTATAGAGAGACAAAGGACCAGAGTGATTGACTTACTCTATACTAATTGGCTTCCTCCACAATGTAGAAAATATCAGCAATTCAGAAATAGCATTTATTTAGTAATGGTATACATGTGGGAAAAAAAAGTATAGGCAAACCCACCATGTTATATCTGGGTTGTGCGATTGGGGCAATATTAATGCTCTTTTTAATTTTTTTGGGGGGGTTACAAGTATCTTATATTGATGCTTTGTTTTCATGATCTAAAAAGAATATTGTAAAAATAATTAAAGCCACTTTGTTTGCAATAAAATAGGTTGTATGCAGAGCACAGGGATGGTGAGGTGGGAGAAGTCAAACTAAAGAAATGGAGAAAAGAAGACATAATAGGACAACAAGAATAGCAGATGCAGGGAGTTGAGAGTGGAGCTGAAAAGATAGTGGGCGGGATACTTGTTACTACTGAATAAAAGAGAAGTACACAGAGTCCATCAGTACCAGCTACAAGTAGTGGGTTATGGTAGAAAATTAGCTCCTTTAACTTACCCTTAAGAGGGCAGAGTGCTTGCTAGCATGACAGTTACTCTGGCTGCATTCCAGTTTAATAACAAAACTTCAGAAATGGCCCTTGGATCCATCAGAGTTGAGCCAGAGTTGAGATTAAAAATGCTCTGGATACCTAATTATGTTTTTTCTCTCTCCCCACCCTACAATGTAAACATCATTGATAGGACTTGATTTGCTATATGCAGTGCTATTTCCCCAGTACCTTTAACAGAATTTATAATAGGCTATCAGATAATAGTTTATAAATGATTGGAAATGAGTTAGATGTGACTGTTTACCAGCCTGTGACAAAGAATCCAAACTTAATCTATAACTTTAAAATTATAATAGTTAAATAAACTCCAATTTTTAAAAAGACTTGGTAAAAAAGGATTTTAGGGTAAAATGCCCATTTTACACCAAAATGTTTTTATTAACATAGAAGATAGTCTAAAAATGGAAGTTTTTGATAAAGAACACATAGACTATTTTCTATAGCAATGAAGCAATTTCAATTAAAGGTTTATGATTTCAAATAAAAAAGGGTAAGCGTCATTGTCATTTTTCTATGTGATGATCAGCACCAAATACATAGGTGCATAAGCAAATATCCACAACTTAAGCATTTATAACATATTAACCAGATGAAGGAGCCTTCTGCCCATGTCCTTGTCATTAATCATAATGGCCATTGTTTTTTTACGTTATTGCTTAAATTTTATAACCTTCTTATGATGGAAGAATTTTATGATTTGTACTACTTTTTGGGAATTCAGCTTAGGTACAGTGACAAGACCAACATAAATCTACCTGATGCTTAGTTGTAGTTTGAAGAGGTAGGTTTAAAGAATCTGTATATTTTTAATTTAGCATGCTTCTTCGATACAGTCTCTATGAAATATAGATAATATAGAAAAGTGATTTTTCTTGTACACATAGATTCTTACATGTCTTTCTGTAATAATAATAACAATCCACATTAAGTGTTTACTATATGCTGAGAACTCTTGTAAGCACTTTTTATATATTTTGTAAATTTTTGTGATAACACTATGGAAAAATTCCATAATACTTTCCTCCTTTTTATGACTCTTTTTACTGAAGTATAATTAATATGCAGTGCTATATCAGTTTCAGGTATACAACATATTGATTCAACAATTCTATACATTACTCAACACTTACCATGACAAGTGTAGTCACCATCCATTACCATACAATGTTATTAGTATTATTGACTGTATTCCCTTTGCTATATTTTTATCTCTGTAACATTTATTTTATAACCAGAAATCTGTACCTCTTAATCCCCTTTATCTATTTCATTCATCTCCCCACCCTCTGGCAACCAACAGTTCTCTGTAATTAAGAGTTTGTTTGGTTTTTCTTTGTTTGTTTTGTTTTTAGATTCCATGTATAAGTGAAATCAAATGGTATACATCTTTCTTTGACTTATTTTACTTAGCATAATATCCTGTAGGTCCCTGTTGTCACAAATGGGAAGATCTCATTCTTTTTTTTAATATTCCATTGTGTATATATATATATATATATACATATATATATATATGTATGCACTACATCTTCTTTATCCATTTATTTATTGATGGACATTTTGGGTTGCTTCCATATCTTGGTTGTTGTAAATAATATTGCCATGAACATAGGGGTGCAAATATCCTTTTAAATTAGTGTTTTCATTTTCTTTGGGTAAATACCCCATCGTAGAATTACTGGATCATATATTATTTCTATTTTTAATTTTTTGAGGAATCTTCATACTTTTTTCCTACCAATTTACATTCCCACCAACAGTGCACAATGGTTCCCTTTTCTCCACATCCTTACCAACACTTTTTATTTCTTGTCTTTTTTGATACTAGTCATTCTGACTGTTGTGGAGTGAAATCTCATTGTGGTTTTGATTTGCATTTACCTGATTAGTGATCTTGAGCATGTCTCCATGTACCTGTTGGTCATCAGTATGTCTTCTTTAGAAAATTGTCTATTCAGATCCTCTACCCATTTTTAAATTTGACTTGTTGGGTTTTTTTCCCCCTTGTAATAGATATAGAAACTGAGGAAAAAAGGTTAGTTAGGTTGCAAATGATTTGCACACTTCATCATTTATTCATTCACTTAACAATTGTTATTAAATGCCCTTTTATAATAAACATTATTCTGAGCATTAGGAGTAAAGCTGTGAATTCCTGCTTTAGAATGTTTAAATTCCTGTAAGAGAAATAGGAAATAAATAAAAACAAACACAATAAATAGGATAATTTCTGCGTGAAAAACAGGTATATGGAATATATGCTATGAAAAAATTGAATGTAATGCCAAATACAGTAGTTATGGTCAAATAGTGTGACTTTAGATAGAAGAGCCAAGGAAGCTTTGAAAAAGTGAAAGTTGAGCCAAAGGTCAGTGTTAACAAGAACCAGGCATAAGATCATCTAGGGAAGGAGAGTTTCACCAGGGTGAAGTATGTAGAAAGAGAAAGAAGTCCAGTGTACTTGGGTATAGTGCACAAGAGATAACAAAAAAAACAAATCGATGAGGTAAACCCAGGTCTCCTGACTCTAGAACCTGCACTCTTATGTAACAGCTAACATTTAGGATCCTTTCAGACTTAGAGAGCTCCTAGCTCTGGAGTGGAACTCCGGAGTTCCACTCCAGAGTTCTGAGACTTAGAGTAAGGTAGCTGCTACTGCAAAGTGTGAAATCTTTTGAGAACTTTTAAGTGTTCTAAAACTTGCATAAATTTCACATTCTATTCCAAATATATCTCTCTTTGTTTTATCATGAGGATATACTCTCCTGCCCTTAAGGATTTGCATTTCTGGGAGGATGAGCCATATTCTTTTCTGAGACTCTGTGTGGAAGCTCCATGGAGAACATCTGAGCACACCTGGTGTATATACAACATATTTTGAGAAACGTGATTAACATAGCTCATGGTAGGCACTGAATAAATGCTTAATGAACGGATAAGTGAACTTATTCAGTTTGTTCCTCTCCTCTGAGCACATGGGGGTGTCACAGCATAACATAAAGATCTTATTGGGAGGGGTGGCAAAGCATAGTGTTAATTATACCTGTAAGTTGTGTATTGAAGTTTATTTAGGTTTGAAATTTTGACTATAGCATTTGCTAGCATGTGACCGAAGGTAGATCATTTAAGCTTTATGTGACTAAGTTTCCTTACCTGTAATAATTGGTATAATAAATTACTATGGTACTTTTAAGGAATGAAGATTGGATATGATAATGTCTTTAAGAAACTTGGCATGATGCCTAGGTTATTGAGAGCATTAGGTACTATATAGAGGCATGGAAAGTCCACTCTTTTCCAATGACTAAAAAGGAGCTGCTTTCAGGATGTGGATGAGTATCTTGACACTTGAACAGTAAAACTTAGAATATACTAATATCTGGAAGTGGTATCAAGAGACAGTATTCAACTGTTGTATTGTGGTACATTAGTGTCTGCTGCTTAATAGGCTCTTGAACAATTACTGGATAAGTATATCAGTAAGTGAAGGAATGATCAGTAAGGTAGTATGACACATGTAATTGGCCAGTAAAATAGTTGATAATATAATTTTTTAAATGAATTCATTTTTTTCTTGTAGTTTATAAAGGGTTCAATTTTATCCTTATATGACATTGCTGCCAGAAGTATTTCATGATCAGATATCTTAACAATATCATGGGTATTATCATTTTAAAATCTCTCAGAACCTCTGTGATAATGAAATTATCATCTAGAGGTATGCTGATGAACTACTCTCTGGAAAAAAGATTCTCTAACTGGAAGTGTTTGTAGATTTCCATGATGTCAATAGTTTCACTATGGACTGTTTCAAAGTACCATGTGACATCACTGAATGCAGAGATGGAAAGAGACAAGAAGAATTAACTCTTGTAAACTGGTATGAACCAGCTTCAGCAGAGTACTGTTTTATCATAATATCGGTATTTTCTAAACTTACATAGCTTCCCTCATCTTTTGTTTAACAGCATGCCTATTAGTAAAGTGTGGGAATATTTTATGGAACACCTCATTGTGAAAGTCTGCCCTAGATTATAATGCTTTCTTATTTTTATTTCCATACACTTTCTTGAGTTGGCAACAATAGAGGAAAGATTATAGCTAATGTATATTTCCTGGGGATGGTATTTGATGAGGGAACAGAAGGCAAGCTGAGGACAAAGCAGAAGCTGACACCCCACAACCCCCTCCCCCATGGGATATATGTGACATTCCTCAGGCATTCCTGGCTGTCCTAAAGGAAAAACAAATAGTTAACTAATAGAGATCACAATCCTGAAAGACCTGAGTCTTCCTCAGTTTACAAAAGCCTTAGCAATAGCTTCCAGAAGGGAATGAAATGCCCCTATAACCTGCAGCCAATTGACAGATACTTGAAGCAGGCAGAGTGTAATGTTCCTCCAGGAAGCTCCCAACTATCTTACTGTTAATCTATTAGTAGAGGGGTAAACAATCTTAACTTGACAATGGCAAGGCCTCAGGTTTCTTGTAGGTCCTCTTTAGCATATGAAAGTTCTTTTGAAACCTCCCTTTTTCCTTACCTCCTCCAACCCCATAGTATATAATCAGCCACCCCCCTCACAACCCCAGTGCAGCAGCTCTTTCTGCCCACCGGTCCTGGCCCCCTGATTTAATAAACCACCATTTTGCACCAAAGACATCTCAAGAATTCTTTCTTGGTCTTCGACTCTGGACTCCACCCCACTGAACCTCACCTATATTCCAAAACCACATCAGTATTGACATCCAATAGACTTTAATTTCAACCCAAGCTTTGATACTAGCAGGACAGAATTGGACAAGTTTCTTAATCTCCCTATGGCTCATTTTCTTCTTCCTCTGTAAAATTGGAATCATAATACTCACTCAGTGGGATCGCTGTAAGATTTAAAAATGTTTAGTCAATGTCTGGCATATAGTAAAATGTTAATAAATGGTGATTGCCACCACCATTATCTTCATTATTAATAAAATAATAAATGGATTGAGAAGGTTTGGGAATAATTAAATAATCTACGAAGGGCTGTTGAGTGTCTGGTTTGGGATTTCTAGTTTTTTAGTTTCTATAGAAAATTAGTAAGTACTGCAGTTGTGTCATAAGTTAAACAACAACATGAACAGCAGTTTGGTGAAATAGATATTAAGTCTTTGTCATCTGCGGGAAGACTGATTATTTTAATACACCCAATTCTTCACCCTTTGTCATGGGACTTTGGAACTTTCCTATCAAGAGGCAGAGTATATTTTCTATATATATTGCTGTGACCAGTGAAGTATTAATAGAAGTGAGCTAACAGAGGCTTATAAAAGCAACTGCACAGTTACACTAGTCCTCTTACACCTTTGCTATGGTCATTAGAAGGACATGTCTGAGGCAGCCTGTGGCAGTTTTAGAGACACATTGAGCAGAGCCAAATTGCTCCAGTCACCTCAGCTGACAGCCAGGCAACCTCCAGACCTGTGAGAAAACCCAGCCAAGATTAGGAGAGCTGATTCCAGATGCATAAACTGTCAGCTTATGGAAGTTGTATATCATGGAGATTTGTGGTTGCTCTTACTCAACATTAGCTAACTGATACATCATCAGACAGTCAGACAGGTATAACATCAAGCTTTCATCGGGGAAAAAAAAAGCAATTCTTACAAGGTTGTTGTAAGGATTAAAACACACAGGGTACACAAAGCATCTACCATTAAGGAGGCCTTTAATAAAGTTTGGTTTCTGAGAATGAAAAAGTCAACTCCCAATAAATGTCTATAAACTTTTCACAGTGCAAAATATTTTAGAGTTTGTGATTACTATTAGACCCAACAAAGAAAGAAAATATAAATGTTATATCAGAACCTTTGATACTAGATTTCTGTATGTTTATAACAACAAAATAGACTTCCTTTCTGAATTTGTATGTATTGCTTTTGAAAGGCTGATTTTATATGACAGTCATTAAAATAAGTCTCTCTTTAAACAATGAACTGCTCAAAATAAGACTTTATTTTTCCATTTTTCCCCCCATTAATACAATGGCCTTGTTTTCCATTTACATAATGGACTCAAGCAGTCAAATGATTGGTTAAATTGCTCATTGTGCCGCTTGCCTGCAAGGCTTTTGCTGTGAGCAAGCATCAAGCACAAAATCCGACTGCCATGGAACATTAAACAGGTATCCTCCTTTTTAAACTTTGTGATCTCAATTTCCTGGAGTTATCCAATAGAAAACAGATGCAAATTAAGAGCTCAGTTCACAAAAATAATAGGTAGCATTTATACTGGCTTCCTATGGAGATGGCTCAGAAAAAGTGTTGAAGGCAGTAGCACTTCCAAATGAAATGTGTGTTCCCACAGTTGCAAAATATCCTTCTTGTTCCATTCTAAATATTGACCTTTCTGTGCTGAATGCAAAGGTAAGCACAGGCACAAACAGGTAGAATCATAACAGAAAGCCTCCTCTCCTCCTTTAGAACATGCTTTGACGGGTTTTACTGTATTTTTTTAGACATACTGGAGAAAGGGGAACAGATTTATGTGTTCTGACTTATGCCTGCTGAATAGTGTATTAAAGGGCCAGGAAGCTGATAGGTTTTTGGCCCTCTCTCAACATTACTGGAACAAGATCTCTAGCACTCTAGAGAAAGTCATTTAGGAGGAAGTTCTGTTTTTTTGTTTGTGTAGTGTGTGTGTGTATGTTTGTGTATGTGTGTGTGTGTTCTATTTGTTCATTTCCTTTATAAGAGAAAGAAAAAAAATCTGGAAAAGATAAATGGTTCTGCTATATGTTGATGAATTTGCAGCAATCCTTAAAAGAATTTAGATCATGTTTCACCTACATTAATTAGTAAAACTCTTCACACAGACTTTGTTTTGTTGTTGTTGTTTATTTATTTTTTTAGGAAGTTTGTAACTTTATGTGGCAATGACAGAAAAGGACATAGAAAAGTGAATCTAAGATGTTGCTTGTATTTAGGGAAATGGAAAAGCAATGTGAAGATGGAACTTTCACACTGAACTAAACTCTGTTTTTGATGATCAGATGGTCTGAACAATTTGTAGAATCACATTGAGTTTATTGAAGATTTTTATCAAGGAAATCTATGGCATGTATTTAACGTAACTGGACACTCAGTATGTACTTACTGAAATGAAGTGAATCTAGCCTAGGCAGATACTAAGGCAAAGAATTGGTCCTTTGCATAGTAGGACCACATGGTGATAAAGAGTTGAATTCTTAGAAATATCCAGGTATTTGACATATAATAGATAGAATAGCTGTTGATAGTTCATTTTCCTTGTGATTATTTTGGCAAGATAAAATCATCAATAAGAAGATCTTTGCCACCACAAAGGATGTGTCAACTTCTACCCAGCTCTTACATCTGAGTTGTCTGCTTGCAGCTGATGCCAAATGGATTCATTTGTAAATGCAAGAAGTAGATACCAATTCCTATTCTGACAAATTGCCCAAGACCATTCTCTATTTATATTCAAGCCTCCATCCCTGCTCACATTTCCACAGCTCTCATATTCCAGGATCAGAATTTTGCTATTGCTCAGAACTGGCCTATGACAGATTGCCCATGTATAATTATTAGATTATTTGTGGTAGGTTATGGTAGTTGTTATAGTTAGATGGAGATGAGCCTTATCTATTTCCTAACAATGTCAATATTTGGATATCAGGTTATAATAAATGTGTCATAGCAAATTCAGTCACATTTGGAAATATTTCTTGGAAACGATACTTATTAAAAAGCTGTAACAATAACAGCTCAACAGCCCATCCTATACATTCAAAGATTTATTAGTTCTCTGTTCATTAGGTGCTCTGAACATAAAATGCTGTCTCTAGTTTTACTAGAGGTGATATAAAATATAGAAGCAGGATTCAATTAACTTTACAATCATCATCAGGCAAAGAAAATCCTCTGACTTCTAGTTGGATACAGGGCCATCCTAAAATCTAGCCTCAGCACTATCTTGAAGAATGGGGCGGAGAGGAAGGTCTCATTGGATTTCCTATTCATGATATAAAGTGAGGAGTATGTCCAGAATATCATAGATCTTGAACACTAGTAATTTTTCACCATGGGAAACCCATTCTTAATATGGGTTACGTTAATTAGCAACAACTCTAGTGTTGACTGGAAATAAATATACCTCACCCATATAACAACCACCCCTGGAGCAGGGGCTTTCTACTCCAGAATTCCTATGAACTATGAATTCCTGAAATAGCTACCTCTAGATTATTAACTCAAACACACACACACACACACACACACACACACACACACACACACACGTGTGTCCTTATACCCTATTGTCTGCAAATTTATAAAATAAATTGCATGCATGTAACAGTTGTCAAAACCTTCATCTGGACCTCTTAGCTTTTTTAATCTTCACAACATTTTGAGCATTCCTCTTTTGCTTATTGAATTTTGGTTTTCTCTTTGGGATCTCTTATGTTTTACAATTTGATTTCAGCACCCATTCCCCTTCCTTTGCCCTTCCCCTCTGTTTTTTGCCATCTGTAGCCACATAAAACCCTATAGGCTATGCCAGTCTTCAGTTCTTTTAGAAGAGGGACGTTAAAGAGAATAACAGTTCTAATTACTTTCAGAATGTTGAAGAGGAAAGTATGTGTGATTAGTAGCCAAAGAAATGGTGTTGAATGAAAAAGAATATATTTCCGGTGGGATACAGTAGAAAGAACATGCATAGGTTTTGGGTTCAGTTCTCTTTGTATTTGATATCTGACTTCACCATTTACTTCCTGTATAACCTTATGCACATTGCTTAACCTCTTTGAATCTAAGTTTCCTCATCTGTAAAATGGGGATAAATTTTACTTACTAAATATTATAACATATATAAAGTGCAGTGTCTGACATATCTTTACTCTAATAAATGAGATTAGTGGCAATGTTAGTAGTAGTCTTTACTGTTGTTCTTGTTGATATGGTTTATCCTACAGACTAGATGTAAAATTGTGAGAAATCATTGAGACCCATAAAGTTAAAAAAAAAAAGGCTTTTAATGAGCACTTGGAAAAAATTGCTGTGTGAATTAGTTTTCTATAGACAGCAGACTCTACTAGCAATAATGTATTATAAATTAAAGCTTCTGTATGCACAGATTACTTATCATCTATTGGTCTTTAAAACTATATCTCTATGCTATAATTGTCTTCAGTAATGATACCTTCATTCATGAAAGGCAACAAATACAGATTTATATGTGCATATATAGTATACTTCCTCAAGGAGAGGAAGGCCAGTGAGGGTCTTAGTAGGACTCTGGATTATAATCTTTAAAGGAAACAATTCATCATTTTCAGAATAGGCATTCTAGTACAGTGGTTAAGAGCTATAAGCTTTGCATAGAATAAAACTGGATTGTAATCTTGGCTCTACCTCTTACAAGCCATGAAACCTCAGTTACAACATCAATAAAATAGGAAGAAAAACAGTTGTGAAGATAAAATGAAGTAATGTATAGAAAGCGTTTATCACAGTAGTTGGCACATAGTAAATGTTAATTATATCCATTTGACAGCCAAGGAGAAAAACAAAATCTCTTAGATGTTCCAATGATATGTGTATGTGTATAATATTTTTATAATTATATATATTTATATATTTTTAAATTGCTCTAAGGCATGTTTGGTTCCATCAAAAAAAAAAAATTCTAAATATTTTGACCATCAGGAGAATGTTTGAATGTGGACACATAACTTTCATCAGACAAAATGGAGGTCATTGCTTAATCTCAGACCATTGTGCAGGAGATGCACAGTGCCAAGGTCTAAAGATGATCCTAATGGGGACTGAGCTAAAGACCATCTGACCCTGCATAAACACACCCTCCACCTTAGATTTGCAAGTTATCATGAACACAAAGCTTAATATCTCTTCTCAGGCAGGTCCTGCCAACTGACTGTGAAAGGGTAATGAGAATCAAGGATGCCTGCTGACACTCTGTGGGGAGAACGCAGTGTCAATGAGGCACTGAGCTTGAGCCAGACCCAAAGCCTGTACTGCATAGATGCTCTACAACTCTTAGAGCCAGGAACTCATCACCTTTTGCAGGCCTTATACCCTGTAGCTATTCAATAGGTGTATGTTGCATACTGGAGAAACTATGGAAATCACTTATAAAAATAACAATTACTTTCTGGTGCCATCTCTCTCCACAAGCCCCTCACACCTTTTCTCCCAGTCTAAGCTCTAATCATACTAAATTGCTTTAATTTTCCAAAATCAGCCTGCCTTCACTCCTGTCAGGACTCTGCACAGTCCTTTGCACTCGCCAGAATACAGTTTCTATCTACCCTTTTCTCTCATCAGTGCCTGGGTGTTCTGCCCAGGTGTTAGCTTACCCTGTGCCCTGTACCCATATACTAGTGGCCAGACTATAGGATCAGTGATTTTCTCCCATAACCAAGCCTTGATGTTTGATCCTGACATTAGAGATGTACTTCTTCTCAATGACATTTCCCAAGATTTCACATCATTTTGAGATAGTACATTTATTAAGGAAGCAAGAACAGGAAGTGACTGATGCATGCACATCTATTAGAATCTCTGAATTTAAAAGCACTAAACTAAGAATCAGGCTCCTTCTGCAGATCACAGGGTTTAGCACCAGACTGTTATCTAGCATCTGAGTCCTGGCTATATAACCACTGATATGCATCTGTCACAGTCAATATTGAAGATACTATAGCCAGAGAATGTGGGGAATAACATTTGAGGCTTATTCCCACATCCTCATTGTGTGTATGTGTGTTTGAACACTTAAAATTAAGAATGACTTTAGCATTTCATGGGGGAAAATGAGCCATAAATGCAAAACATGAAAGTATCTTTTAATATGAGCTTTTAGAATTTAGCATACTGAATGATTTATTTATCATCTAGAAAAATCTCCTGAAGGGGATATTTAAGAGTATATAATTGTTTTACAATTTTCAAAGTGTTTCCACCTCCCTTTTAATTCTCTCTCATTCCATGGCTGACAGGGCAGCTTTGATAACCATTATTTTAAAAGTGAGGGGGGAAAGGGGACAGGAAGGTTGAGTGATTTAGAATATTAAACTTTTAAAACTCATCATCTTCTAATTTTTCTGACATTCTCCACATCTCTCTCTCTGTGCTCTCTCATATATCATTAGACATCAGAACTTGAGCCTCAAAAATCTGGTCTTTATTAGGAAAAAAATATGCCCTTGCCAACGAGTCTTACATTGTGAAAAATCAGTCTCTCTTAGTCAGATTTATTTTGCCAATTCTTTTCTGTCCTCTCCTGTTAAGCTTTTGTTCACAATTGCAATCACCCTTCTTTATAAAAAGATACAAAGCTTCAGAAACCAGGGTGTGTAAAGGATGAGAATATTCCCACTGGGTTTTGGCCTGTTTCCAACCCCAAGAAGGCTATCACTTTCAGTGTCATGCTTCCAATTTCCCTGGAAAGTTCTCACCTCTTTCCCCACATCCCAGGCCTCCCTAATCTTGCAACCTTGTATCTGAATTGCCTCTGCTTGTCTCGGCCTTTTCAAAAAACCTAGGTGCTTGTCTCAGATAAACCATTACAAGCTCCTCATCTTTTCTACATTTGTCACTGATATCAACCCCTGCTGTCAGGGTTGATTATCAAGATTGTAATCTTTTTTATATATACTCCTCTGCTCTCTGAACAGAGAAAGTTTGTATATTGGCCTTGAAGGATGTTTTATTATGATCCCTTTTTGCCATCTTTGCTTCCTTTTAGGGACATAGAGGCAGCATGTTGTTGTTTATTATATATGCTGTAATTCCAACAGGATTTGCATAAGAGAATGAATTTCACGGACCTCAATTTAGACCACACTCCCTTACCTTGTGCCTATATTATGACAATTGCCTCCTAACTGAACTTCCTGCCTCTTTTCAAAGCCTGTTTCTCAATATTGATAAATAGAATTATCTTTTTGAAATACAAATCTTCTCATGCTGCTCTCTGGTTTAAAACCTTCCCCGGAGAAGAATAAAGGGGGCGGGGGGGAAGAACCGGAGGGGGAGATGAACCATGAGAGATGATGGACTCTGAAAAACAAACTGAGGGTTCTAGAGGGGAGAGGGGTAGGAGGATGGGTTAGCCTGGTGATGAGTATTACAGAGGGCACGTTCTGCATGGAGCACTGGGTGTTATACGCAAACAATGAATCATGGAACACTACATCAAAAACTAATGATGTGATGTATGGTGATTAACATAACGTAATAATAAAACAAAACAAAATAAAACAAAACCTCCCAGAGTCTCCCAACAGCTCTTAGGACCAGAGTCCACATGCTGCAGACTGGTCTCTCAGGGCTTCTGCCATGTATGTGGCTCTGTTGGCCTCTTTAGTGTTACTCCTCTGCTTGACATCTTTCTTTCATGTATACTTCTTGCAATTTTCTCAACATGCTGGGCTGTCTCTCTCGATTTTAGGAGTTTGCACATGTCATTTCACAGTTTAGGACCCCCCCCTCACTTTTTTCTGCCTACCCACTGTTTTATTATTCTGCAAGACTTACCAGGCAACATCATCCTTAACCACACAAACACCACGGGTCTTGGAGAATTCCTTGCTTGGGCTCTAGCAAGACCACATTTACCTGAGAATTTCTTTGTAGTTTGAAGGTGGGTACTCTATATTATTTACTTCTGTACCTCAATGATTGGCACAAAGTGAGCACTCAGCGATGATTAATAAATGAATTACTAATCTTCTATGCTCAGTGTATTAAGCATGCACAACACCCTTTTTATAATCCCACCTGGTCAGAGATTGGATTTTTTGGCCTACTAGTGTTCAGGCAGGATACCACCAAACTGGGAGTCAAGAGTTCCAGGTCCAGTTCTTGTTACTTTCCATGCTATTGTCTGCACCCCTATTTCATTCACCTACTTTAAAATATATATTCACTGAATCTCTGGAAGGGGCTGACACAATTCTAGGTGCTGAGGATGCAGTGTTGTATAAGATAGGGAGAGTCCTTTTCTCATGGAATTCAGTGTATTTGAGCAGACAAAAAACAAATGAAAAGAGATATAGTACATATCAAGCTTTTGCAAGAGTTATAAATAAAATGAAACAGGATAAACAGGTTAAAGAATCAAGGGTGTACATTTTAAATAGAATGGGCAGAGGAGGCACTTCTGATAAGTTGATATTTGAGTAGAGACCAAAAGGAAATAAAGGAATGAGCATGCACATTTTTGGAGGACGAGGATTCTGAGTAGAGGGAACAGCAAGGTCAAGAAGCCTGAGAAAGTTTGTGCTTAGAGAGGCTGGCATTGTTTGAGCACAATAAAGGAGGGGGTAGTGGTAAAAGACCAGGTTCGAGAGTTGGCATGACCAAGTCACGCAGGGTCTGTAGCTCATAGTGAAGTATGTCCTTTTTCCTCTGAGTTCGAGGGGAATCCATTGGAGGATATTGAGTAGATTTGGGGCATGATCTGATTGTACTTTTTTTTTTAAGATTTTATTTATTTATTTGGCAGAGAGACACAGCGAGAGAGGGAACACAAGCAGGGGGAGGGGGAGAGGGAGAAGCAGGCTTCCCGCCGAGCAGGGAGCCCGATGTGGGACTTGATCCCAGGACCCCAGGATCATGACCTGAGCTGAAGGTGGACGCTTAATGACTGAGCCACCCAGGCACCCCTGATTGTACTTTTAATGTAGCACTCTGACTCTTCTATGTAGTGGATATAGTTGGAGGGGTGAATGTAGAAGCAAGGAGATTAGTTAGAAATCATGGCTGATGACTTGGGCTAAGATGATAGCAGAGAAAGCAGTGAGAAATAGGTTCTAGATACATTTTGAAGATATATTTCATAGCATGGAATTTTTGCTAATGAATTGCATGTGAAATGGGTAAGATATGGAACAATCAGTGATGATTCTAAAACTTCAGGTCAGTTTCTGAGATTAGGAAGACTGAGAAGAGCAGATTTAGGTTGAGTGGAGAAGACTAAAAGGATCAGGTAGATGTCAGGAGATACAGATTCAGTTGTATGTATAAATGTAGGTACATGCTGATGTAGCTATAGATGTGTACAAGTGAACAGTCAACAGTAAGATAAATGAGTCTGGAGAGGAGGTGAGATTAATGTCTGAGAATTACCTAATATGGATAGATTTATAGCGATAGGATTGGAAATTGTCACCAAGAGAGTGAATGGAGGCAGAGAAGATTAGGGGCATGAGCACAGCTTTAGAAGGCAGGGAAAACCCATCAGAGGAGACTGAGAAAGAAGGACCCATGGAATAAGAGTAAAACCAAGAGAAAATGTTGTTCTGGAAACCAAACAAAGTAGTTTCAAAGAAAGAGTTTCAAAAGCTGCTAATAGGTTAAATACAATGAGGACTGGGACTTTACCCTAGAATCTAGTAATGGGCAAGCTACTGTAGCTCTGACAAAGGCAGTTTGGGGCAGTGGTAGGAACAAACTTGATAGAAGTGAGTACCTGAATGATTAAAGAATAATTATATGTAAGGACTATAAATAATTCATAAAATACGACTGTTGCACTAAATAATTTTTAAATTATCTTTTCATCTCTAATTTCTATGCTTTTAAAAATCATGTCCACGCTATATACCTCAGTACTCACCTGGGTTGCCAATTCAGAACATTTTAGTTCAACCCAATATCCTGAGTATCAAATTACTTTGAAAGCACTTTATTTTTCCTTTGAGAGTTCAGAAAGCACTTTCGCTTTTTCAGAGCCCCAGGGCCACTTTTCCCTGCATCAGTTATCACTGTACTATAGAACTTGTGAAGTGTCCTAATAGAATTCTAGGTAACAGAAAACTTATTGCATTTATAGTCACCTTGTCTTTTGTTTCATTCTTCCCTCTGTTCTGCATATCTTATCATTGACGCATCCATCCATCTATCCACACATCTACCCTTCACTTGTTCATCAAACATGGGAAATATCAAGATCTCTGAGCATTCTCTCTTCTTTATTTGGGGACACACTATGGAATATCTCCTGACCCATAGGAGAATCTCCTAGTACAGATGAAACTGAGGAGGTCCAAGAGAAAAGCAGGTCCAAAGTTATAAAAAGAAGGGGAGAGATATAAAGAGAAGCTGAAGCATTACAGCCAGAAGACTATTTTAATCATAATCCCAGAGTGAACCTTACATTAAAGCTATAAATATTGTGCCTAGCATCAGATCCAAATGTGAGTATTTGGAGAAAGTTAGGTGTGGTGAACAGCCTGAGAAAAGCAGTGTAGGATGATGTGCTTATGAGAGGTGCTAGGAGTCCCCTTTTCCTTTATGAAGATTTATGGAACAGGGGCAGTATTGATAGGAAAACGGGGTGTACGATACCAGAATAAAACACAATTAAAGTAATGAAGATCTTAACATGCTCAGTTTTGCATTTTTTTATTTCAGTTTTTCTTATTCTTCTTCCCTTTCTGACTCCTTTTTCCCTCTTATACAGCACAAAGAAAAAATTGGTACAAACCATGATGATGTTCAGAATAAAACCTTTCTTTTTTAAAGCACACAATTGAGCTTTAATAAAATTGAGCCAACTCTTTTAATTTAATTTTACTTCTTAAGTTCTATATCTAACAGTTTTCTTCAGAGGAAACATGTATTTTCCTAAAGTGACATTCTTGACACTTTCTCAATGGGCAGAAAACATTGCATTATACAAGATTTTAAGTGCAACCTTCAGCACAGCAACGTGCATAAGCACAGTGAATACAAGATAGAACATGAGAAAAATGGTCTTTAAAAAAAAAAAAAAAACTCTTGGCTACTTCAGCAGGACAGGAGAGATAATGGTTTGGGCTTATGTGCAGGGGTTCAGAATTACAGCCAATGAAGCAGAAAGAAGTCAGGCTATCAGGTAGAGAGGTACATGGCTACTGCAGGAATAAACTTTCCCTGACAGAGAAAGAAGATCTTGATACACCCACCTCTGTGAGATACCCGAGACAGTTGGAGCAATGGGGCAGATGTGCCTAGAGATATTAGATAGACATGATAGGGGGAGCATAGAGCATGATAGTTTCAAGTTCTTGAGGGAAATAAGTTGCTACAATCAATAGAACCAAGAAGGCTCATTATGTGGGATGCTCCTTATAGGATGCGGATCTTCCTAAGGGAATTCTCTGCTAGAGCCCTGAGGACTTTTACCCTGCTCAGGCAGATTTGAGTCTTGAAAGTGATTTCTGATTCTGAAATACTTTAACTTTCGCTCTTATCTTGAACAAGAAGTTTCTGGTAGTTATGATAGAGAGAAAGAAAGAAAGATAGATTCAACCCAAGAACATATTTCTGAATTAAAGGGGGAGTAGCTGTGCTTTGCTGATGGATCCTAAGAGTAAGTACTGAAGACCCCCTAAATTCTAGAGTTCTTTTACCTTTTCCTATGGATTACAATCCAATAATGTGGATATGCTAAACAAAGGCCTGGAATGCTAATAACTTTGAAAGAAAAGGTCTTCCCTGTTAGACAGTGGTGTGTTAGGAGGCCATGAAAACCCTCCTGTCTGGCATGATCCTGTTAGGTGATGTCCTTGAGCCCCATGTTCATCTCAGAGTTGTGGAAAAGCATTTCTGAGCTCTGTTGTCCTCATCTAAAAAACTCTGATAATGCTGTTTAGTTCACAGTTTGTTGACTAGACTAGATAACACCTGCCTGACTATAGTTAAACTATAGCTTGCTTTATAGATTTTATTAATATGAGTAAGGGACAGGTGGGGCTATGTGGTCAAGCTCACAGAAATCCTCAAAATGCAGAAGTATAAAGGAAACCAGAGATAAGGGAACAAACCAGACCACCCTGCCCTAGGTATCAGAGGTGGGGGGGGGGGGTGTCTTTTTTATGGCCATCATTAAAGATGTTATCACCAGTCCTTACTCAAACCAAGATGTTGCAAGACTGTTAAGGCAACAGGCTTCCTGGTCAGTTCTAAATACAAGATTGTCAGTGGAGGCCCACATTGGCAACCCAGTCAGGACCCCTCTTACTCCTGAGAGCTTTTTCTGTATCCTTGCTTAATAAAACTCTCTTTACTCACTCTCCTTTGCAAGATTCATTCTTCAACACCCTGAGACAAGAACCTAGCTCTCCCGCTTCAACTCCTTGTTGGCCACTAAGTTACTCAAGGACTTTTATCACTGAATCCCAGCACCTGGCACATTTTAAGTATCAAATAAGTGCTTCTTAAAATGAAATGTGAGGAATTATTATTACTATTATTCTTCTAATGGATTGGTTTCCTGCTCCTGAACATCCTGCTGGTGCCTGGTACCTGCTGTACTATTATATTTTATCTGCAACAAGCTAGCCTGAACCCCTGCATATATCTTGGTGCTGTGCAATATGGTAGTCATTAGCCACTGTACCGAAAGAGCACTTGAAATGTGGCTAATGCAACTGGGAAATAGAATTTTTATTTCAGTTAATTTAAGTTTAAAAATGGACACTAAATTCAGTTATGGGAAAACTTCAAGTACGTTTGGGACAACTTAGATTGTGAATCTACCTTTTCTCTAAATTTTATGAAATTTAAATATAGATCAAATATTTCTGATAAAAATTCAGTTTCCAAATTGAGATGTGCTAACATGTAAAATACATACCAGAGGGGCGCCTGGGTGGCTCAGTCATTAAGCGTCTGCCTTCGGCTCAGGTCATGATCCCAGGGTCCTGGAATCGAGCCCCGCATTGGGCTCCCTGCTTGGCGGGAAGCCTGCTTCTCCCTCTCCTGTTCCCCCTGCTTGTGTTCCCTCTCTCGCTGTGTCTCTCTCTGTCAAATAAATAAAATCTTTAAAAAAATAAATAAATAAAATAAAATAAAATAAAATAAAATACATACCAGATTTTGAAGACTTATTTTAAAAAGAATGTATCAGTGTTATTAATGATTTTGCTTATGATCACATGTTGAAATGATAATAGTTTGGACACATTAGGTTAACCAAAATATATTATTGAAATTAATATCACAATTCCTTTGGTTTTTTTTTTTTTGCGTTCTTAAATGTTGGCTGCTAGAACATTTAAAATTGCATATGTGTCTTACATTAAAGTTCTTTTGGACTGTGCTGCTCAAGACAATCCCCAATGGTTAACAGTTATGCTCCAATTTTGATTATGACTCTGAACTTAAAACTAAATTTGAATCCATTTCAGGTGGTGATGAAAATGATGACTATAACAACAAAGATAATATCTTAATTTTACTACTTACATGGAATTTTAGAGTTTACAAAGCATTCTTACCTAGAATATTATGTTAAACCTTATAAATCACTGCAATCTGCCCTAAAATGCGGGAAAGCCCCAAGAAACAAATAACTTACACAAAGTTATTCTGTCCATTATTGGCAGGGCTGAGATCAGAACACACATGTCCTGATTCCAAAAAGCTTTTTCCACCCACCTCACTGGCTTTCTTTTTTGTTGTGTTGTCTGTGATTTCCTCTAAAATACATCACTTTAATCGTAATAGTGTATTAATAATAGTTACATACATTCATGAAGTCTGTTGAGCTCAGTACTTATATCATGCAGAAGAGTGACCAAGGATTAGGATTCCTTTTCATTGTTAGACCACTTTTCTGATGATTTTTTCCCCCTCCCCACAAGATTACGATAGTAATGTTAGAATCCTGACACTGGAATTTTGGAGTGAATCTTTCACTCAGGTACTATTAGAGTACGTAAAATGGTAAGAGACCCGGGACTTCTTTCAGCTTACCACACATGTTGCGTGACCATCAGTATGCCTGTCTGCTGGTAAATGACTGTCTATGTTACAGAATTTAGTCTGAGTTTATATGATTTATTAATGTGTGGGCTTGCTTGAGGGGGTTCAGAAGGGGGAATAGTTTCCTTGAAAGCCTTTCCACATCATCTCAATCAGTAATTTAAGGACCGGATTCTGGGTCCTAAGGACCAGACTGGGAAGAATGAAAAAGGAAAAGAATTGTATAAAGCAAGGTAACATGATCAAAATAGATTCCTTTAATTTATGTCCAGTACCTTCTGTGTGTTGGGAGCTTTCATCATATCATTTCATTTAAATATAAAATAACCTCATGAGAAATATATCATTACCATTTTATAAGTAGAGGCCCACAGTTCAAGTGGTAAGTTGGATTCAATCCCAAGTCTATGGCTATAGCTTGATCTCTTTCATTTTCCTTCTGTATAAAAAATGGCAATTGTGGTTCAATAAACACTAGACTTTGAATCAGAATCAGATCCAAATTGCAGTCATAATACTTAAGATTACATAATACTTGAGATTCAAAAATATTCATAATACTCAAGATTTGAATTACAGACACAATATTCAATCTCTACCCAACATCATTGTACATTTACTCCTTCATTTATTCAACAAGTGATGCTGATTGCTAAGCCCTGTGTTAAATGCTGGGATATTGTGAAGATTAATGAGATGCATCTATAAAACAACAAATGTTTAAAGTATTTTCTGTGTTTAAATTAGTAATGATACAATAGTCTGTGGTGATATGGAGAAATACTGATTTCTACAAAGATTAAAGTAATACACACCGTCATCATCTACCTGGTTATCCAGGCCAGAGTTCACAGTACCAACTTAAGAAATTCCCCTCTCCTCATTTCCATGTCATGTTTCCAGCCTTAACTGTTCGACATCTGACCATGCCTCTCCAACCCCACTGCTATTGTTTAGCTTAGGGATCATCTTTTTTTTTCTCCAATAAACTATTTTTTAGAGCAGTTTTTAGCAGAGCAGAATTTAGTTTTTAGCAGTCTTTAGTTCAGAGCAGAATTTAGTAGAAGATATAGAAATTTCCTATATAGCTTCTGCCCCACATATACATAGCCTCCCCCATTATCAACATTCCCCACCAGAGTGATATATTTATTACAATTGAAGAACCTCCATTGGCAAATATTATCAACTGAAGTCCATAGTTTACATTATGGTTCACTCTTGGTGTTGTACATTCTGTGAGTTTGGACAAAGATATAATGATGTGAACCCACCATTATAATATCATACAGAGTAGTTTCATTGTCCTAAAAATTCTCTTTGCTCTTCCTTTTTATGTCCCAACCCCCAATGTCATGTAGTGGAATTAGACAATATATAGCCTTTTCAGATTGGCTCCTTTCACTTAGTAATATGTATATAAGTTTCCTACATGTCTTTTCATGGCTTGATAGCTCCTTTCTTTTTAGTGCTGAATCATATTCCATTATCTAGATATACCACAGTTTATTTATCCACTCACCTATTGAAGGGAGTTTTGGTTGCTTCCAAGGTTTGGCAGTTATGAATAAAGCTGCTATAAACATCCATGTACAGATTTTTGTACTGACATGCTTTCACCTTACCAAGGAATGTGACTGTTGGACTGTATGTTAAGAGTGTGTTTAGTTTTGTAAGAAACTACCAAACTATCTTCCAAAGTGGCTGTACTATTTTGCGTTACTACCAGCAATGAATGAGAGTTGCTCTTGCTCCCCATCCTTGTGAGCATTTGGTGTTGTCAGTGTTTTGGATTTTGTCCATTCTGTTAGGTGTGTGGTGACATCTTGTTTTAATCTGCATTTTCCTGATGACATATTATGTGGAACATCTTTTCATATGCTTTTTTGTCATCCATAGATCTTCTTTTGTGAGGTTTCTGTTAAAATCTTTAGACCACTTTTTTTTAATTGGGCTCTTTGTTTTCTTATTGTTGAATTTTAAGAGTTTTTAAAAATAAATTTTGGATAACAGCCCTTTATCAGATGGGTCTTTTATAAATATTTTCTCCTTGACTGATCCTGAATGGGCAGGTATGATTATCTCTTAACTAGACCATTGACCCCCAACTTTAACCTGTCCTCCACACAGCTATTAGACTCAGAAACCCATAGTGTGGACTCTAAGATGACTATTTGCTCCTCTAGCTGCTTCACACCCTCACCTCCTCATCCCTGCACGCCAGATACACTCAACTACTTATAGTTTCCCAAACAAGCCAGGCTGATTGAAGTTTCCATGTCCCTGATCATGTTTTTACCTGTACCCAGAACGCCTTTTCTCTGCTCCTTCACTTAATGAGCTTTCACTGATCTTTCAAAAATCATCTATCTCATCAGCCTTTTCTTTTAGCTAAACCTTTTACCTTAAACATCTACATTAAATTTACCAGTCCCTCAGACCTCTTTGTTATCCTTAAATAAACATAAAACATAATGCTACTACAACACTAACAATAGGTAGCTGCACTTATTTATTTACATGAGTCTTCCGCTACTAAACTGTACCCACCTTGCAATCAAGGGCTGTTTTATTCATGCCCAGTGCCTGCCACAGAGCAGGCATTTGGTACATATTTACAACAATAAATATTTATCATTGCTTAAAATCTTTTAGCAGATGCCCTTTGTCTACAAAATAAAGTCTGAAAGGTATACCACTAAGCAATGGCTCCTCATAAGGCTTTTGCTTAATCTAGAGTCTTTTGCTGTGTCCATACATTTATTTATGATCCCATTATAGTAAAATACAAGCATTTCTTCTAATGAGTGCTAGGGTTGCAGGCTTCAAGGTCATGACTCATCCAAATTCACAGTTGAACTATTTAAGGGTGCAGGCCATTCCTGCACTAAGGACCAGATGAGAAAGGGCTTGTGGGAGCTCTTTGTTACCTATGGATCTAAGGAGAGTGGGTGTGCTAAAATGTAGGCCAACCTTTAAGCAAAATCTAAAAAATGTTCCCAGCCCATTTTATCTATCTAAACCTTGCCAATTCTGTCTCTCTCCAGCTGACGTTCCCAAAAGCTTCCCTGCCCATCACTCTTACATACTTCCAGGTGCTCAGGTCTTTTTTGTGGAATCTTAAGTTGCAGATAACTTCCATTTTCATCACTTGTCTTGACTACCATCCTATCTTCATAACCTCATGACTGCCTGGTGGAAGGAGGGCAAAGAGGCCACTTCATTCTCCGTGAAATGTGTAAGTGCCCAGAAATGAGAACTGTGCTTTCCAAGAGAAAAGACTGTGAGTGAGCTGTCTGCAATTTGCTTACACTTAGTGAGTTAGCTTGACATTCCCCGTGCTACGTGGGCTGGAGCTGGCACACAGCAATGCCAGCATTCCCTCTGCTGCTAGCATGAAATTAAATGCTTAGTGAAGCATTTGGGGACATTCAGTTATGTGAAAAACATCACAGAAATGAAGGTTCCCTAAGCCTTTGTTCTTTAAGGTGTCTTGTTTGTTACATTCATTCAGTTATTCTTTCTTCAGGTACTTATTGGTCCCCATAATGTCTGAATTAGACATTTGCATAGGAAAATTTTGTTTTATACATTGGGAACTCTGTAATAAATAATTCTGAAATATTAGCTGTGAAGGACACACTTTTAATTTGACAAACAGAATGATGGTTATTCCTTCTCTTGCCTCTCAGCATTATCTGGTAGGTCACTAACTGGCTATAGTTTCAGGTCAGTTTGATTTCTAGCCAACTCTGCCGTTCTTTTCTGTCTACTTCTCTCCCTGAGCCAATTATGGCAAAGTTAGAGGCCATATAAGAAGCTCTATCCCTATGATGTGAGGGAATTTGGCTTTGATTTTACAATCAGTGAGCCCAGTTTTAGTGTGCCATAGATAAGCTCTTGGTTGGGTCCAACTAGCTTCTAAGTGACAGCTTTCTCTGCTTCTTAACCTCTACACCATGGTTGACACTTTTATTTGCAGAGGACAAGGCAGATCCCTGTTTTCTTTGCCTCTTGCATCGGCCTGATAACCTGAACTGCTCTGAAACCTGAATAGCTGATTGTTTCCTCTCTAGTGTTCCTTTAATTTCGGGTCCAAGGCTTTGAGATTCATTGCATCATCCTGAGAGCAGCCCCTGCTGGATGGTATTTGTTGCGCAACACCTGCCCAACACCTGCCTCACAGCCCATGCCGTGTCCCACAGGCCTGGTTTGACATTTCCCTTCTTCCTCATTCCCCAAGCAGAGAGTAGTAAGGTCTGCCGGGACTGTGCCAGGGGTTACATGCTCACCAGACTCAGTTCACAGAGCCAGATCCTGTCTTCTCTAATTCCAGTTTCTTCCCTCTCCTCACTGTCCTTGTTTCCAAGAGCTAAGTATGCCATACAGTGTGGCCACTCGAGTTTTGACAAGTTCCAACTCAGAATTGTCATCTATGTTTTTTCATGGGAAAATATGTCATTTTTATCTTTGACATTAAAAATGCAAATTGAAAAAAAAAGAAAAATGCAAACTGAATCATCTTCAAATTTGCAGACCTGGGCAACTTTATAACTTATATTTATATATTTTTAAATTCTATTCATTATCATAATGTTGCTTTTTTGTTGAAAAGAATACTTTCAGTGGATACACACACAAACCAAAAATATGTGGTAAATATATATATTTATTTATATATACAACATATAAATGTAATATATTTATGTACATCTATACATATATCTATGATTCTTTGTTTAAACAAATTATAGAGTCAGAGCAGGAGAGCACTAATACTTCAATCCTGAAAATACAGCAATATTCTTTCATAAAACCAATTTTAAATATTTCCTCAATTAAAGGACTACAGTATTAAGAGCCTGACTACATTACAGTGTATATGAAATGTTAACTGTAGCCAACAATGTGTCAGTAACTCAAAGAAAAAAGCAGCAAAAGGACCAGTCTCTGCTTGGTCACCAGAGGCACAGACAAAATTTGTAATAATGCTTAATTATGCCCTTTGTATCAACTCAGCATAGATTGCGTAATTACACGGATGATCCCAACAGACTATTTCATCTAGAAATAATATTCTGCTCTACTCTTCTACTACCTTTGAGTAGCTACCTGCTTATAAAGGAAGGCAAAGATGACTCTTCCATTTGCCAGTAATCATATATGCCTTGTATATTCTGAAAAATCAGATTGGAAATTTTCAAAGAACACCTTAGGTTTCAGTTGTTATGCCAGATAGTATAGTATGTGTCATTCGATTTGGCAAAGGCAAATGACATTGTTCTATAAACACACCTGAATTGCCGTTAACAGAGGCAGATGTTCCAAGTCACTATTTAAGAACATGCTCCCTAGCAAAACGATTATAATTTCTTTGTATATTATACACACACACTCTTCTTGAAGTATAATTGTCTGTTTTTAGACTATAATATTAGAGATGCAGACGTTTAACTTCTCTGAACCTCAGTTTCTATAATAGGATAATAGTGCCCACTTACACACATGACTATTGTGCAGGTTGAATGAGATAATGTATATGAAACACCTAATAAGAATGTGACAAATAACAATCATTTAATAAATGTTATCCACTTTCCCATTTCCATTCATGAAATTTGAGAAGATCTTGACAGTAGTTATCTCTACAACTAGTGTTGTGCCCCAAGAACAAATCTAGCTTGGGTGGATATATCCCTATACGGATTTAGTCATTTAGATTAATCTTCCAGTCTGAATTGGTTTAAAACAATCCTGGCTGCTTTCACATTAGCTAATATACAATATCATACTCTTCAGCACAACTAATGTAATCCAGTTTAGCTCAATAAATAGCTCTAAAGGTTTACCCGATAGACCCATAAAATTCTGGTTGTAGGAAAATCACAATCCTAAATAAGAACTATTGTTGTAGTTGTAGTTTCCTAAAATCAATCTGGGTTTTATTCCCTAGGGAACTTGCGATGTACTAGGGGACTCCATATGTGTAATGCTAACATCCCACAAGACTCAGTGTAATGAACTAAGAGGGATGCAATGTGTGTGGGTATACTCTTGGATTCTGCTTCAGGTGGTCAGAAAAGTGTCAACTGCAGGGCATGGGATGGTGATATCTGACTTGGACTTTGAAAGATGAGCAGAATTTCAATTTGTGACAAGAGAGAAACTGACATTTTGAGCAGAGGGAGAAGTATTAGGAAAATAGAAAAAATAGTTTGTAAAAAAGTAGTTTGCATAAAGGTTGTACTTAGGGATAATTTAGACAGAATCAGGGACCTTCTACAATTGCAGAAGTGATAAGCTTGTTTAATTTGAACTCAAAGTAACCACAGAAGCTGAGCATTTATACTTCATCTTCAGGAGTGAGAAACGGTGGCCAACTTTTATCAAAAAGTTTACCTTTTATCTCTGCCCTTGCAAGGCATGACTGGGAAAAGTCAGCTATTATCCTTGACTGCTATAGAAGTAGCTGAATGTGAATTAAATGGAAGGAGCAGTAAAAGATGAGCCCAAGGAGAAGGAAAGGAGTGAGATCAAAGAAATCCTTGAAGTGTTAATTGTAATCACTGAAAAAGAGGTAACATGAAGCTGAAAGTAAGATGATCTGCTATAAATAGAATTTGAATGCAGAATATTAGAAGGTCAGCAGATGGGGCTCTAAGAGGTGAAAATTACCTATAAATTCAGACTAAGAAATAAAGCTATGTGATAAATTCAGAAAAAGATGAGATAAGATGAGTCCAAAACTAGGAGATAAATTTTCACTTTGTGGGTTAAACCAGTTAAATACAAAGAGTACGGATAAAACCAGCTCTCTGCAGAAGTAATTAGAGGATAAAATGACTCCCAAAATAAAGCAGAGAGCTGAGAGTTTATGAAAATAGAATCCACAGACCAGCATGTGGTCCTAGGAAGGCAGGGCATATAAAGGAAAATGGAAAAACTCCTGGTAAAAAATGTATTGAGGTTTGCATACTGTCTATAGCTCTTACTGATTGTGTGACCTTAGACAAGTCACATACCCTCACTGATGCTCAGTTTCCACATCTGTATAATTATACCCTTGGAGGCAGTATAGGAGTAGGGCTGCAGAATCAGATGGTCTGGGTTCAACTCTTAGCTCTACAACTTACCATCTGTGAATGTTGAGTAAGACAATTTTCTTGCCTCATTTTTTTTTCATCTGTAAGATGTAAATGATATATATGTTACAAGATTTATAAAAAATTATTTCTAGGAGGTGAAAGGCAAAACTATCAAAACTTTTGAAAGCAATATAGAATAATTTTATTATTGTCTCAGGATTGGGAAGGATTTTTTTTTCAACAAGACAATAATTATAAATTATAAAGAGAGAGATTGATAAACTTGACTACATTAAAATTAAAAGACAGTAAAGAGAGCTAAAGAAAAACCATAAACTGGGAGAAGACATCAGGAACTCACACAAAACGTTACATATCAATATTCAGGATATAGTAACAACAGCAACAGCAAACTTTACAAATCAGTAAGATAAAAGACAATCCAATAAACCAATAGAGAAGAAAGGGAGTTATTAACAGTATGCTCAAAATTCTGGTTCATTGAGATGGAGTGGGAAGCTGGGTGGTAGATACTTAGGTGTTCATTTTATCATTATTAACATTTTATACACTTTTTAAAGTAAATAATATGTATTTCTCAATACATTTTTAAAAAATGGAGATTGCAATAATTACTTACTTCATATGGTTGCTATGCAGAGAAACAAGTTATTTAGAATAGTGCCTGAAATATAGTAAATACTTAATAAGTGTTTATTCTTATTATTAATACCTTAAAACATTAGAAGCATTGTATGTAGTTGATAAAAGGTAGATATTATTTTTAAGCTATCGTCTAGGGAAAGAATATGTGAATAGAGAGAGTGTGGTTTGCATGGAGACTAGAAGAAATCATCCAGGGAAAGGTCTGAAGCTCTGCTGTCAAGATGGTCCTACAAGTAGAAGTGGTTCATCACAATATTGTAGGTCTATTATACCAGCCTTTATGATCCCCTGGCTGTCATATCAAGTGCATATAATAACCCTTCAGTTTCTCACACAACTATTCTCAGAGGAATATAACATGCAAATCAAGCAGTATAAATATTCTGCTCTTTTCGTTAGCTTTATTACATTTTTTTCCAATAAATAGAGAAACATCTTATTTTATATCTCAATCACTTCTGATTTTATTTAGTGGAAATTTTACCCTTCCCAATTCAGAAAGCATCAAAAAAAGTATGTTTCTAGACCAGTGAAGCAGAAGACTGGTTCCTGGATCATGATCCAGCCTCAGCGACGGAGCCTGGCCTGAGCAGCCCAGCAGACCCCTCTCTGATCAGTCCCCAACTAAAAAAGACTGAAGAAAAAATTGCAAAATATTTTGGTAAGAGACTGTTTTGATTAGGGTTCTTGACAATGATACTAGAGTAGCAAATATATCTTGAGATCATTTAAATGCACTGGCATGGCCACCTGGCATACTGTTTTAAGTTAAATTCTGAAGTAATGTCCACAGAGTGTAAATGAGGTTAAGCATGGAGAAAAGGAAGGAATGAATCGCAAGTGTGCTATGAATTGATGGGCAAGCACTGATCATCAAACCAAAGGGGGAGTGATATTTTGTGTGTGTGTGTGTGTGTGTGTGTGTTTAAAGAAATACAGTGTCAAAACAAAAACTACAGCTATTTTTAAGAAAGGATGTGGACCAGACTTGGGAATATTTGCTCCTTATAATTGCAAAAGAGAGACGTTTCCTAGGGAGTTTAGCAATTGTTCTGTGTACAACTTATAGCATGAAAGGTGTAATAAATTCTATTTCTGGTGTCTGAGTTTGGAAATAAAAATGACCAGCAAAACCATACATTTATGTATTATTTGTATGTGTATGTAATTACAGAATCTGGATTTGAGTATCTACTCGTAGGTTGACCAGTACTATCAAAAGTGTGAGGTAATCACCAAGAGAATTGATAGAGTTTATATAAACAGAGATTGTCATAAAATGAGAGACATTGCATTTTCTGACCCTAATATAATAGTAGTTGAAATTAATTTCTCAAAAGCTAGAAAAATTGACAAAGATAAATAGAAGAAGGTCAAATTCGCATTAGAGCAAATGAATTGTTCTTAATGGTGAGCAGGTTGATAAATAGGAGAAAAGGCACTCTCCTCAAAATATCCAAGAGTAATATTAAAGAAAAATTATTCTGATACTTGTTAAAATGGAAAGGCAGACTATTCAGGATGATCTCAATAGGTATAGAGACTATTGCAATGGGGTTTTGCAATATGGGAGAGAGATTGGGCTCAACAGTAAATACAACAAGGAGAAAGTGGGGATTTATAGCCAAGTTGCAGAGTAGGGGGTCTGTGGGTGGAAAATTACTAAGAAGAAACATCAGGGATAAGGAGGGATTTTGGCCAAACTGACTAGGCAGGAGTCTTCCCAAAGGCAGATGAGGGTGATCAGTTATCATCCGAGGGGATGGTGGGAGATGAGGAATTTGATCAGACATAGAGGGTGGGAGAGTCTGCCTAAACTGACTTAACAGGATTCTTACTAACACTGAGCTCTTGAAGACATGCTCAAGGATGGGGCCTAGTCAGCCTCAGAGGAACCTGCCTGAGGAACCTGGGCAAGGAGAGAGTCTTTGTCTTATTAATACTTGGTAACATCTGATACAAAAAAAACTCTCAGGAGAGAGATAAATGGAGCTAGAACGTATAACACTACGTGACATAAGCCAGTCAGAGAAAGACAAATGCAGTATGATTCTACTTATATGTGAAATTTAAGAAACAAAACAAACAAGCAAAGGAAAAAAGAGGCAAACCAAGAAACGGACTCTTAACTACAGAGAACAAACTGATGGTTACCAGAGGAGAGGTGGTGGAGGGATGGATGAAATAGATGCTGGGGATTAAGGAGTACATTTGTGATGAGCACCAGGTGATGTATGGAATTGTTGAATCAGTACAATCAAATGTAGTACTGCTTGTTAACTAACTGGAATTAAAACAAAGACTTCAAAAAAAAAAAACTCACAGGAGAAGGAATAAAGCCCCAAACTCTAGTCTGCATGTAGAAATTATGGGAGGATCCTCGCATAGAATTTCTAAAGGTAAAGAAATTGGAGCAAAATGTATACACACCATCAAGAGTAATGAGATAAGTATGATAACTCCAAATTGATGAGGAAAGAGAGGAGATAGGTAGGTAGGTAGGTAGGTAAGTAGGTAGATAGATAGATAGAAACATAGATAGGTATACAGATGGTAACATGGCCTTTTTAGATCATGCAGGAGAAAAAACATATGAAGAACATGTTAAAAGAGAAAGGACAGATAAGAGAACAGTTAATTTTGGGAATTAGTTCAGGAACAAGATGAAGCACACAGGAGGAATCATTCGTTCATTCATTCTTGTAGTCATCCTGCAGAAGCAGGATGTACCCCCACTCAGAATTTGATTTGGGTGTCAAGACTAATAAACACACACACACACACACACACACACACACACACACATCAGATGGGTATGAAAAAGTTTATTCCTTCTATAATAAGGCTTTTTGGAAAAATAAGCTTCATAAGCTGGTCCAAAAATCACTTGATAGAGTAAGGAAAGAGATTGGCTCAAAGTTTTTCTTGTGGATTGGGGTGGGGCTGAGGTAATATTCCCACTTAAGCAAAATACTGTGTAGTTTGAATCTTCCACCTACACCAAAGGACTGTGCAGCCAGGCCTTCCCATAAGTTTGCCCAGATGTGGGGTGGAGGTGAAGGGCCCTACATGTGAGCCATGAAAGGGAGGTGAGATATTTTTTCTGACTGTAATAGGGTAGTATTGAAGGATTTTGTGCAAAGGAATTACATGCTTTACGTGTAATTACATGATTTACATGTTTAAAAGATTGATACCTTTGCTTCTATATTGAGAATGGAGTGTAGAAGGGGATTAGTTATAAGGTTTATGCAGCAATGCAGGTCATTTTTACTTGACAAGTAGCATTGAAGCTGGTAGGAAGAGGTTTGATTTGGGATATATTTTGATAGTACAACCAACAGGATATGGTGAAAGGTTGCATTTAAAGTGAGAAAAAGAGAGGAGTGTAAGAAGATTCCTAAGTGTAAGGCCCGGTCACCTGGGTGAGTAGTGGTTCCATTTAATGAAATGGGCAAGACAACTGTGGAGGCAGCATACGGAGTTTTGTTTGGACATATTAAATTTTGAATACTGGTGAGACGTCTAAGTGGAAATATCAACTAGGAATTTGGATGTACTAGTGGCATCCACTAAGAAAAGGCCCACACATTTTAAAATTATTATTGAATGAAAACCAATCAAAAATTAAGAATGATTTGGCAACACATGTAAAAAGTCCAGTACTTCAGTATAATTTATTTCAGCAACATTAATCAACAAACATCATGAATTTGTTCAAAAGAAAAAAATCCTTAGGGTGAAGCTAAAATCTCTGCTCAGGTCCACTAGCCAAGAAGTGGGGGAAGCCCTTTGTGATGCTGCCAAACCTTCCTGAGATCCCTGTTGAGTCCTCTAAAACATCTGAGAATGGCTTCCAGCCAACCTTTGGCTGCATTTTAATGGCATATGGGCTGAAGGTGTAATGACCAGCACGAAAAAACAAGAGATGTTAATAATGCTATTTTAAACAAAGCTGAGAGAGATTTTATAAAGTGGAGGCAACAAGCCATATTTATCATGGACTACATGCTTTTTTGGATAGGATCTTGTTTAGAGTCTGGAAAATAAAAAGACAAGAAGATAAAGCTAAACAGAGAGCCATAAACTTCAGTTAAAAATATGTAAAGTATTAAAGGAGTGTTCTGGGAAGAATTTAGAATCTATTGTATGTAGAACAGTAAATGAACTTGGGAAGGGACATCATATTCAGGCTGCCCTTAGAAACCTGACTGGTAGCCCCTCATAGGAAAAGTTGTCCACCTGCTTGCTTTCCTATTTACATGCCACCCTTCACATGCTTCCAGAACTGTCTTTCAGGAGCACAACTCATATCTTATTTCTCTCATTTCTCAAAATCTTAGTTAAAGTCCTCCATTATCTTATATCAAACTTTTTCACACCACACATTCCACTCACTATGTCTCATTGTGTATTTTTCTCTGTTGTCCTTCTCTTATGTTCTGCTTTAACCTTCGGAAAACATTTTCCTATAGAATATTTCTCATCCTTTAAGAACCAGGTTAAATCCTTCTCCTCTAAGAAGCTTTCCTTGATCATCTAAGCATAGTGAGTTAGTTTTTGCTTCCTCTGTTTCATTTCCTTAGTTAAGCTTGACTTCACGAGCAAGTACTACAGTTGTTATAAAGTTGTTAATTTTCCCAGTGAGACTGTGAACACCATGAGGCCAAACACCATGTTTCATTCCTTATGTTGGTATTTGTTCAGCCTTTAGCAAATTGCCATGGTCACTATGTTCAAGACAGACTTGAAATCATGAATCTTAAATAGTTTTACCAGTGCCTGAGATAGAATTTAATTAATCTTAGTTCTTGGTATTAATATTAGTAATTTTAACACAATTAAAACCATAGGAACTGAGGTTTTTTTCTTAATTCCAATTTTTTCCTCTTATTTACCTATGGATTGAAGTGAAATCCAGAAGTTTGGGATAAGGCTTAATCATAGGTCTTTCCCATTATGTAGCATATTAAACAGTGAACAGAGTATAGGTAGGTAGCTATGGTCCTGGGAATTTTTAAAGAAGCTTCTATTTCTTTCTCTTTGTTCCACAGTCAGGTTGCAAGAACTGAAAGTTTTAGATTTGAATACAGGAGTGATTTTCAAGGTGCAGTGCACCAGATAACCTAATGACCATTTATAAAGTTCTTGATGTCTCTGTGGAAAGATGCTATGAAAGAACAAATGATTTTTCTTTATGGCTTCACTTCATTTCATTTCATTTATAGTTATTCATTTCAAAGTTAACAGGCTTTATCTTTTTTTTTTTAACAGGCTTTGTGTTTATTCTTCCTCTCTGTGTTCAGCTTTATTAAAACAAACTGTTCTCCAGGAGGAGATTATTGTAGATTTTAGAACCCCATGTCACATAGAAATATAACAAAATAAATCCTTGGTAAAATATAATCTTTAGTTTTTCCAAAAATAAATTATCAATCTTTTCATTTTTATTGGCATTTCTGGATTAATTAACCACTTTGGAACATTTGAGCTTTCTGGAATTTAATATACCTATCCAGAAACTAGGTGGTGGATGGTGTTTTTAAGATAGACTTGGCAAGTCCTCATCTGTTTCTGTGTATCATTGACATTATAAGCTACTGGCTACAGGTTTACCCCTTATTGTGAAGGCAGCTTAGCTCCAGAAAAAGCTGTCTAAGAAGAATATTTTTTCAATAAAGAAAAGGAAGAAGGAAATTACAGAAGAATTAATTACAGTGCAAAATCTCCAGTTATTACTATGCTCCTATGGAGAACATTTATTGTTATAGGCTAAATTGTGTCCTCCCCAAATCATTCATGTTGAAGTCCTAACCTCCACTATCTCAGAGTGTGACTGCATTTGAAGATAGGGCCTTTAAGGAGGTGTTTAAATTAGAATGAGACCATTAGGGCCCTAATTCAATCTGACTGATGTACTTAAAGAAGGATTTTGGATACACAAAGAGACAACAGATATACAAGATGAGGGAGGGCTACTTTTTTCTAGTGCTTCCCATAACTGGATATTTACATTTGTCTAATTCTGGGGTGCCACTTTAAAAATCCGTCAACCCCAACCTAAGCCATTTTCTTAAGAGCTAATTAAGCTGACTTTTGGTTTCCAACTGATTTATCGCTTTGTCTATTCACTTTGATTCCACTTCAGGTGAATTGGAAAGGGATATAATTCATTTACATCTTTAAAACTCAACATATAAGAACTTAAACATCAACTTAGAGTAATCACAGACTCTGGATCTGTGCATGATAAATATTTTATTATAGACTAATTGATTATGGTGCATAAGCTAGACAAACCAGCGACTAGACTGCTGATAGACACATTTTGACTCTACAGTTGCAGATGACTGATGACTGATTGGTTGGTTGGTTTTGTTTAACTTGCCACCTACAAATCACATTTCCGGTTTGTGCATAGTCTTAATATTTTCACTTCCTACCTATCCTCCGGCTTTTGGACATTTTATTGATTATAATCCATTTTTCAAGAAGATGAACAACAAACTCAGGGGAAAAAAGAAGGGGAGCTAAATTTTATGATGTTTGATTTTAGTAAAAAGGGAAATCCTGGCTTAGCAGTGTTTTCAGGTTATCCAAGCTATACAATTGATATTTACAATTAAAATTCATTGTGTATGTATTCTACACCATGTACATATTAGAGCAAAAATCTAAGTACTGCACATGCATTAATTCGTTTAATCCTTATGCCAGCTTCAAGATGAAAAGGAAGTATAATGTGATTAAAAGTACCTTGCCCAGAGTCACCAAGCCGGCAGGAAGTGGAGCTGAGAATTGAACTTTGGTTTTCTGATTCCAAAGCTAATGTGTTCACCACAACAACTTGCTGCTTGCCCTATTCCCTTGCATTGAGAGCCACACAGAACCTTTTAATAATAGAAAGACACAGAACCAGTTTGGGAGGTCATTGTTCAACTGGAGAAGGAGATTAACTGTTGAACCAGTGACTTATTTAAATTCACATAGAAAATAATTGGAGGAGTTTGACACATAATTCAAACAGAACTCTCATTTTTTTCCCCCAACAAGTCCACCAAAAATCCTTTCTTTGGTGAAATAAAATTATAATTTAGCCATTGCTATAATTGCTCTAAACAAATTGGTGACTTTTTAATCACATTTTTAATAGTTCGTGGGGGAAAAAAAGAAGTCCTATTAATTTTGCCAACAATGTAACCGTTTAGTGTTTTAAGATTCCTAAGTAAACTGTCCTCAAAAACAAACTCTAAAAGTATACTTTTTAGCGAAACTAAACCTACATATAAGAGCTAACCTAAAATTTGCCTACCACAAGTAAATGATCAAAGGGTCTGTTTTTATTAAACTTTGTTTATAGAATAAAAATTCCCATTTGGTTCTTCTTTATTATAAATAAACTTCCTACATATTAGCAGATTTCTTTAATTACCACTGCAAACATGTTCTACTCTATTAAAACCTAAATCTGGCTCATGTGAAAATAACAGTGTAAGTAAAGTGAGTCTTATTTAATGTGCTAGATGAGCTAAATATAGTTCTACAAAATATATATCTCTGCTGAGTTGGTCACTCACAAAACAAACAAAACAAAACAAAACAAAAAAACAAATGCAACATGGAGATCCCCAAAAGCACATGCACAGAAATTTAATGAGTATTAATGATACTCTAAAAGAGATGCTAGACTTGTTAGTGGTGAGCAAGAATGCCTAGATCATGCTAATGTTAAAGCCTAACAGATTCCCTAAATGCCTTTCTTGTTGATGCGAGATTCCTGTTTCCATGGCAACCTGCAGTGAGTTAAGAAGAGTACTGTTAAACTGTACTGCAATTTTGCTTAGTCTTTCTGAAAGAAAAATGTCAGAAGAAACCATTTCTCTATCCATGGTTGTAATCAGAGATCCTCTACCTCCACCCACAAACTTCTGTTTTTTGCTCCTGAAGAAGAAATTAAAGACAGTAAATCAGCAATCTATTTAATGACCTACTGTGTTTTAGATGAGCTACAGACATTTACTGGATCCAAGAATCACATTTGCAGCACATTAGCACTGGAAAATCTGTAGGGAGGGATCAAAACAGATAATGGTGCTAAATAATGAACAGGGAAAATAAAGAGGAAAGCATCCATACCCTGATTTCTAGAGGCTGGTTTTAATCTGTTAAAACAACTTCCTCTAGAGTAGTGCATTTCTGTCCTGTTTTTGAAGCTCTGGCATTCTTTGCATTTTGAAAAGAATAAAAATATAATGAATATTTCTGTTGTTCTGCAAGGAATCTAAATCAAAGCTCTGACAAGGGATATCTATCCACATGTTTGCTTCAGCTTTCCTAATTCATTCATTATCGTGCTCAAAGCTCAAAACCAAAAGATTCGTCCTGAATGACAGAGACAGCATGTCCATTGGCAAGTATCCCAGATCACTCAAGGGGGAAAATGTAACTGAAAATCAAAGATCCTGATACAGGGCAACTTTTATATGAAATGGTGTGATTGGAACACACAGTCAATTTTTAAAATCACATTTCTTTTGATATATCATAGAACATTTGTAGTTAACATTTGTTGCACACCAACTGTGCTCTAAGCATTATGCTTTACATATATACATCATCTTACTGATTGTCATAAAAGTTCAAAAGATAGGAACTATGAATATTATCTTCAGTTTCATAAATGAGATTACCTAATAAGTTACCTAAGGTCACACTTACCCTAGGAAAAATTTTAAAGTAATTGAGGTAGACTTTGAGGCTGCCTACCTCCCTTTTAAGCAGCCTTCTGCTGTTAATAATAATAATAATAATAATAATAGAATATCTATCTATCCTGATCTAGATCTAGATTGATAGATCATTAAATACATGAATACAAAGGTCTTCAGTAGTTATGCCAGCAATATAACTGAGTAAAGCAAGCTGGTTGGAGTGGAGAGAATAGAGACTGGTGGGGATTATAACCAGTTGAGAGTTCAGGTGCCTCTAATAGAGGCAGCTGCTGCTCAGCACCCACTAGTGTTTATCACATGGAAATGTAGGCTCCGTGTGGCTGGACTTTCTTTCAAGACAACCCGCTAATTCCAATTTTCATGTGGAGTCTATGCATTTTTAAATGTGAGTACAAAAAGAAGTGTGAGAACCAAGAAAAAGATCTGCCCCAGGCTTTCTTATTTTGTTTCTCTCTTTTAGGAATTAATCATTCTTCTCTCCAAAAACTGAAGTAATTTCAAAGAAAGAACCCCACCCCCCTCCAAAAACAATACCAAGGACAAAATTTAACAAGGAAATAGGAGTGATAGAATTTTGGGTAGAATTTGAGTGGTAGAATTTCTGATAAATAAAGTAGAAAGAACAATTGTATAAATAGCATTTAAAGGTAATGCCCAGTTCTGATTTTGATTTTACATGCTGAACTTCTTATAAAAATGTAATGCTTTCCTTTTTTCCATCAATGTTGTATTTTTTATACCAAAGTAGAACAGAATTCTATTTACTCCTTAATTCAATAAAATAGCATTAAAAAAATTGTATAATTTTCTTCTGTGTGATGGTGCAAAGTGGTCAGTTTAATTTCATTCATCTGAATGATGATAATAAACACACAGCAGAAATGAATAATTTAGATTTTGAAAGCTCCTGCTATTGTAGTCACTCAAGGTATCAAGAATAGAGAAATCTTTAAGACATACACCTCCCACAGCAGTGGCCCCTTTCAGACAGCAAGAATGAAGCTGAAGGTTACACTGGATAATGTTTACTATTGATTGTCTTAATACATTTACTTTTGATGACAGAAGGTCAAATTACATGACTGTATATAGAACTACATTTCTATATACAGAAGAAAAGAATCTCCTTGTTTTAGCTTAACTGTCTCATTAAAGGAACAATAAAATTCTCTCTTGGGGGGAGGGTATGGATATGTTTGCTCAAAATGTCCTAGTGATTTTCTCAGGCAATGTTAATATATTAAATACCAATAAATCATTTTGTTAGAATAGTGTTATTAGACCATTTCCTCATAATTTACTACAGTCATTAACTGACCAAATAAAAGACCCAAAGTTACATGAAAGTGGGCATGATCATAAAAATAAATTTGAGTGCTCACAGTGGTCCAGCAACACATGTAATAATTTATGAATATAGCCCCTACAATGATATTTCAGGGATTATTTTTTCTCATTTTACAAAGCTGTGAGAGTCTATAAAGCCACCCAGCTCAACCGACATTCTGGCATTAACAGCAGCCAATCAAACCTAATGAATTTTGAAATGAAAGCACATATGGATGGAAGTAAAAATTTGTTTTTTGGGAATCTGAATTTTAGGCCAAGGCAGGGAATCAGAGCAAATACTTGAATTTCCATTTTTCTTCAGTTGTACACTATATTTCCCATTATCCACTATTTCTTAATAATGATGATGTTATTGGACAATAATATATTTAATTCTTACTATATACCAGGCATGGTGCTGTTTATATATATTTTCTCATTTAATACACACAACAACTCTGAGATAGGGGCTGTTATCTTTATGTTACAGAGTAGGAGATTGAGCCAAAGAGGTTAAGTAACTCATCTAATCATAACTGGTAAGGACCAGAGCAAAGATATGAAGACATCTTTTTTTCATACCAGTGCTATAATGCTAATGTTACACTACTATTAATGGTATTGTGAATCCAGGACACAAGTGAATTTCTCTGGATGACAAATGCAGAGAGCTGACTAGGTTGGGAAAGCCATTTGATCACTGGGGTGTAGTCTGCTTTGTAAAATGAGAATAATGCTTTTGTACTGCCAACTCTGTGGGATTTTTGTGAAGAGGAAATGTATGTGAAAATAATTTGAGCAATAGTGACTGCTATCAAATATAAAGTATTGTTAATATGATACCATTGGTGAATCTAGTCAATTAAATGTAGGAATATTTATTTTTCAGGGGGCAATCAATAACATTTTTTTGTCTGGGGCAACCAACTCAGTTGGTTAAGTGTTTGACTCTTGATTTTGGCTCAGATCATGATCTCAGGGTCATGAGATTGAGCCCTGTGTGGGGGCTCTGTGCTCAGTGGGGAGTCTACTTGAGATTCTCTCTCTTTCTCTTGCTTTGCCCTCCCCACCCTGCTCTCTCTGTGTTTAAAATAAATAAATAAATCTTTAAAAAAATAACATTTATTTTCTCTTACTTTTGATTTGACCCAATCCAGAGAACAACAAAAGAGCTAGGCAGATAGGAATAAAAATATGAACATGAGAAGATTATGGCATGGAGGATATGGCATAGACATGTGGTAAAAATGGAATTCCTAATCCTTCCAACACCCTAGTCTAGACCTTTGAATAGACAAACAGTGAAACTAGAGTTTATTTAAAATTAAGCTTTACTCTTCATCAGCAACTTACTGGCCTGGGGAGAAGGGATAGAAAGAGAGGGAATCCCTCATGTTTAGGATTTTTGATTAGCTGAGCTCCACCAGATATAAAATAATGGACAGAATGCTCTTTCCTACCAGCTTCTGCTGGGAAAAATAAGAGGGCTAAAGACCTGCAGAATTTAGTGATATGCTTTCCTAATGCAAATCAGGGAAGTAGGTGAGAACCATCTTCAAATAGTAACCTAAATGCCAATTGCTACAATTGTGGGATCATAGACCACTATTTCAAGCTAAATAAAAATAAGCAATAAACACCAAGTCTGACTAAAGCAAGTTATGTTTAGAACTGTAAAAGGTTCTGCTTAACACAAAATGTCCCACACTGTATCACATTGTTCAGTTTGCCCCTGAAGTCTTTATCAACTACATATGTTGGAATTTATTGTGCATCTTTAGTGTACATTACTTTTAATATTTTTTCCTCTTCACTATATGGAGTTAAAGACTATATAACAAATAGGAAAAATGGAAACCTAACTTTATTGGTGAAGGATAGCAGAATATGCTACCTCAAAATATGTCACTTTGGCATAAGGATTATTTTGAGCTAAAATCAATTGAAAGAAGCAGATGCAAGAAAAGCTCTCTACCTCCTTCCTATTTGCCTGAAAATAGGGCAGAAATTTGTAGAGGTGTCCCCCTTTTCCCTCTCTACCAAAAAGGACAAAAGTTAATCATTGGAGACAACTCTAAACCCTTATCAGCCCAGAGAAGCCACCAAAGGAATCAGCATAACAAATTTTGCTAAAACCAGCTTTTATCTACCACTAGTTTCCCCATATATTTGTCTTTCCACATTTGCTGCCCCTGGAAGCTACAAGTCCTTCTCTTTTGTCTTGTCACTTCTCTAAAATGTATTATTATTTTGTTAAGATGTTATATAAGCTTAAGTTCTAACCACCCCTGTGAGTTACTCATCTCTGAGTGCTCCCATGTGTATATATGTGATGCACATGCTAACAAATTTCTGGGTTTTCTTTTTCTCTTTATAATATGTCTTTTGTTAGTCTAATATATAGAACCCCAACCAATGAACCTAAGATGAGTAGAAGGGGAAGATATTTTTTCCCTTTCCTACACTGAGAACCACTTAGAAAGTTTTTGACTAAGAATATCCCAGGACAGTGGCTACTCTGAATTTGGTTCCATCCTTTCTTTATAGTCTCACTGCCCCAAACTGCCTCCCCGCGTGCACACACTAACATACAATTTATGCCCCAAACAGATTGCATTTCCTACTTATGCAAGAACTCCAGGCTCTTTTATACATCCAAACTTTTGTATTTCCAATTTCCACTGCCCAACATGACAAAATGTTTCTTTGTTGAACAACAAAAGTCTGCTCATTTTTCAATATCGAGCTTAAGTGTCCCTGCTTGAACAAAGATTTCCAGAACTCTGAGACACAGTGATCCCCTGTGCTCCTCAATTACTTTGTTCATGTCTCTGTTACAGCATTTGTCATGTCCTATGTGTAGCAGGATTTCCTGTGAATCCAAACAAAGTCAGACTGTGCACATTATTAGTGGGCTGGTGGCTGCAATTTGCACAAGTATTTTGCATAAAACTTTTTATGTTTTTTTGGTTAAAGGACAGGGAAATTTTTGTTTTTTTGTGCTTTATCTGTTTGTTTCAAGTTCTCGAGAGATAGAAATAAAAATAGAAAAACAACAGAGCATATGTCCCTGCCTAATCCTTTGGATAAATTGTTGGCTTTCTCACAGAGAGGAGAATTACAGCTGAGAATCTGTGAGACCCTGTGTACTCCTGGGCTTTGCTACAAAATACACTGTTAACTAAATTTAACTCAAAATTAGATCAAAGGCAATATCCTTACTCTGTGGTACAGGGGAAAGAAGTGACTTAGGGCCGCCATCAACAGTGGCCATACTGAAGTTCCCGTAAGCCATTTTATGAGAACAGGACAGTGTTTTTCCTCCCTTCCTGGGGCTTTTCTAATCAGTGTGTCTACTATAAAGTCTCTGAATTGATGAATCAGTTCATGTACCAGAAGAGGCACCTATTGGGTATTTCTAGAAATCTTTAGGGATATTTTGCAAGAGTTAGGAAGGTCCTGAGTAAGCAGGTAGGAGAAAGAGTAAGACTGGGAATCTTTGGGACACTGAGTTACATATTCTCCAGAGCATTAAAGACCTAGAATACAATCGGGTAGCTTTTATTGTCAATACGATTGCCATTCTAATTGTTTTTTTGCATGCCTTATATTCTGTAGGCTGTGCTTCTGATCAGGAATGATGTCTCGATAATCAAATTGAATGCACCTCACCCAACATACAATGTTCATTAATGTCTTAAAGAATGAATGGATATAGATTAAATCAACGAACACAACTGATTGTTGCTTTGAGCAAGTTTAATTCAAAACCACATATTTTTTTTTCTGTATCATAATTCTTCTAAGTTACCTAGAATCATGGAACAGCAAAGGGAAATTGAGAAAACTGTTAAGACTTGAACATCTTACCAAGACAAAGCACCCCAATGTAACTACATTTATATTTTGTAGGCCATATAATTGTTCTCCCTTATTAATAGGTGCTCCATCTCTACAATAAGAGTAGTATAGTGGTTGAAAGTACAGCTTTAGAGTCCAATAGTCTAGACTGAATCTTTGGTCTATTACTGAGCTTTGTGTCCTTGACTAATAACTTGTGATTTTTTTTTCAATTCTATCATTTGTTTAATGGTAAAAATAATAATACCTACCTTGTCAGATTATAGTGAATATTAAATAAATATCATTAAAATGTTGATAATAATTCCTGGCACGTGGTAAGCATTCATCAAATGTTAGCCAGAGTTTATATTTATTTGCTGAATTCTATGTCGCTTAGTATGGTCTTGGCTTGACTGAAAAGGTATTAACTCCAGCCACTTATTCAGGCTTGAATGTCCTATATTTTAGTTTCACTTTTGTAATACTGAGACTAGGACTGGATGGACATTCTGTATATCAACAATAGCACCTGTTAAATTTTTTGGTAAGAAGATGTTTTAAAAACCTGCTACGTATTACATCTGCATTCCTAGTCTTGTAAAAAAAATGTCAAATTCTTTCTCAAACTTTATCTTTGGCCTTTTTTTTTCCCTTCCATTTTAACACTACTCCTACTGCTTATGGTTATTGACCTCCTATGGAGATTCTGGTTTCCCAGTGATGCATGTACTCACACAGTTGCAAGTCCATAAATTGACCGATCAGTGGATGAGAACAACTCATTCCAATCTGACCATTACTTTGTTCCAGAGAGTTGCAATTAGAACTCTAACAATGGCTATATGAGAGAACTCCTAGGGAAAAAGTTACAAAGCAGGGGCACAGAGATATTTAGGAAACACATGAAGTTATAATTAAAATGAGAATTTGTGCTTTAGAAAATGGATATTAAATTGGGAGAATAGTTTTTACTAAACTAACATTTCTTCTGCAGGTAGCATGGAATGCTATTATTTCTCTGATGGATATGTTTTAGTAATTGCAGTGTCAGTCCATTAAAAACACCTTGCTATGAATCAGACTGAGGTGGCCATGAACTCAGCAGAAGTTATTGCATTCTGAAAACGTCAGGCACAATAATCACATGCTATGTAGAGGATTAGGGAGGTGTGAAATCTAGATTTAAATGGAAGCAAAATGAGTGTGCTTAGTTTTGCAAGTGAAATCACTATGTTTATTGGTCACTTTTGTGTATTGCTTTTTCTCCGCAGAGCATGAATGCTAAGAGTATAAGCCAAATTTCTTATTTTGGCATAAGTCATCCTTGTTTGCCATATTACTGAGACTGTAATTTATCTTCATTAGGCTATATTTACAATATTATTTTCAGTCATAGGATATAGCAGATTCTCATAATTATTGGTTTTATGGTGAGGCCATGTTGAAAGGGGCCCTAAAGAAACTTGAGAACATTTGGAAAGAGATTTTAGCCTTTTGCTGCATGACTAGTTTTCTTTCTGTCTGATTTCTGATCATATCAATTCAATGTTTTCACGACTTCAGTGGTTTGTCATTTCCCTTAGAGTAGAGTTGTAAGATAAACTACAGAACATTTAGTGGAATTTGAATTTCAGATAAATAATGAATAATTTTTAGTCAAAGTATACCCCATATATTGCAAATGTTGCATGGGACATATTTGTACTAAAAATTATTTGCTTTTTTTTAATGTGAAATTTAAATTAAACTGGAATTTTACATTTTTATTTGCTTAATCTGGCAAACCTATATTAGGACAAATACTTCAACTCCATAGCCAAGCTCTAAACACTCTCTCTCCTGTATACAGATCCATTCATCTTCTACTTTTTTTTGTTGTTGTTCTAGTCATATTGGGCTTAGTTCATTAAATATATTATTTGCTCTCTCAGTGCCATGCCTTTGCAGAGCTATTCCCTTTGGCCTAGAAAATCTGTGCTCCCACCACCAACCATCAATATTATTTCTTTGCCTACCCCAACAACTTATATTTGTTCAAATCTTTGAAAGGTTCACCTGGAAACACAATATGTACAGTCTTACTCTTGTTAGGGTTATGATGGAGGCAATAAATAAAAACCCTGCCTTGATCTCCTGAGTTAGTAGCGAACTGAGAAATAAGATGTAGAAAAAAATAGAGAAAGCAAAATTGACTTAAGAATATGATTATAAATTTGCAGCCAGATGGACTTCTACAACTCTTCCTGAATTGGACTTAATCCTCCAAATTGTAAGCATTATGAAGAGCAGGCTAGAGTATCACTTGCAAAGGAGAGAGAAATGGGACTGAGCTGAGTCTCTTTTCTAAAACTGATGAGTCAAACATGTCACTCTTCCTCCACTGGAGCTGGAGAGAAAGTAAGAAGTTTCTTTTTAAAACTTTCCTTTCAAGGAAGTTGAATAGAAATTCTCCTCTCTCCATCTTCTTCCCCTTTGAAAAATTAGGAATGTGGAATAAGTGTTTGTCTCCAATGCTTTCAGCTTTTTATTCCTTCAATTCCCCAAATTTATTCATCAGTTCTATGGTCAACTGTTGGTGTGGCTAGTTTACTAGTGGGGAGCAGTTAAGATGGTCATACTACTGCGTTTATGAGGACACCTCATTATATTAACCACTCATCCTTTAAAGTTCTGACAGGCAACTGGTGGGCAGGTTAGCTTTTGCCTGCCAAATGGGGCAGAATGGAACTAATTTCTGAATCCTGAATAGAAAATCCACTCTTTATTTAGTTTTTCATCCTGAATTACAAATAGACCTGTTATCTAAAAACAATCCTAAGGAAGTCCCAAATTAGAATAAAAACCTATTATGAAGTACGTGGATACAAAAGGTACTCCAAAAGTTACCTCCCTTTCTCTTTACAAGACCAAGTAAAGTGCAAAATTCTTTGATCACAATCATCCAATTTCTTGTTTTGTTCAGCCTGACCCCGAGAGATCCCCAATTCAATTGTTCAACAGAGTTGGGTTGAATAGTCAGCAACCTGGACTGTTTTCAACTAAAAGAGTATAGTTTCTAAAGCATGTTCAATGTGGAATTAATCCAACCTGAAACCTCTTATGTGCAAAAATTGTTCTAATATTTGGACACAAAAGAATATCACCATATCAACTCCATTTTACAAAATTTAAAAATTCAAGCCCATCGCTAGCCTCCACAGAATATTGTTCCCAGGATCCAGTACTCTGTACAGTCCTGACCCATGCTATTGTTCCTAGAAATGAGAGCAGAAACTTGGTGGCTGAGGAAAAGAGAAAAGATATAGGGAAATCTGGATTTTAAAGTTTTCCCAGCATGCCTTTTTTTTAACTTTTTATTTATATTCCAGTTAATTAATATACAGTGTAATATTAGTTTCAGTTGTACAATATAGTGATTCAACACTTCCATGCCACACCTGGTGCTTATCACAACAAGCGTACTCCTTTTTTAAAAAATCTTAAAAAAAATTTTTTTTGTTTCAAATCTTTACTTAAATTCTAGTTAGTTAACATACAGTGTAATATTGGTTTCAGGAGTAGAATTTAGTGATTCATCACTTACGTATAACACCCAGTGCTCATCACAAGTGCCTTCCTTAATACCTATGACCTATTTAACCCAACCCCCTCTCCCGCCTCCCCTTCAGCAACCCTCAGTTTGTTCTATATTTTTAATAGTCTGTTTCTTGGTTTGCCCCCCCCTTTTTATTTCCCTTTGCCTGTTTGTTTTGCTTCTTAAATTCCACATATGAGTGAAATCATATGGTATTTGTCTTTCTCTGACTTGTTTCGCTTAGCATAATAGTCTCTAGCTCCATCCATATCATTGCAAATGGCACAATTTCATTCTTTTTCATGGCTGAGTCATATTCCACTGTGTATATATACCACCTTTTCCTTATCCATTCATCAGTCAGTGGACACTTGGGCTATTTCCATAATCTGGCTGTTATAAGTAATGCTGTTATAAACATCAGGATGCATGTTTCCCTTTAAATTAGTATTTTTGTGTTCTTTGGGTAAATACCTCGTAATGCAATTGCTTGATTATAAGGTAGTTCTACTTTTAACTTTTTGAGGAAACATGTGGTTTGCATTCCCGCCAACAGTGCAAGAGGATTTCCCTTTCTCCACATCCTCACCTGCTGTTTCTTGTGCTGTTGATTTTAGCCATTCTGATAGGTGTGAGGTGATATCTCAATGTAGTTTTGATTTGTATTTCCCTGATTATCAGTGATGTTGAGCATCTTTTCATGTGTCTGTTGGCCATCAGTATGCCTTCTTTGGAAAAATGTCTATTCATATCTTCTGCCTATTTCTTAATTGGATTATTCATTTTTGGGGTGTTGAGTTGTAGAAGTTCTTCATACCTTTTGGAGATAAACATTTATCAGATATGTCATTTGCAAATACCTTCTCTTATTCTGTAGGTTGCCTTTTAGTTTTGTTGATTGTTTCCTTCACTGTGCATTTCATTTCGATGAAGTCCCAATGGTTTATTTTTTGCTTTTGTTTCCCTTGCCTCAGGAGACATATCTAGTAAGAAGTTGCTATGGCTGATGTCAAAGAGGTTACTGCCTATGTTCTGCTATAGGATTTTTATGGTTTCAGGTTTCACATTTAGGTCTTTAATCCATTTTTAATTTAACTTAGTGTATGGTGTAGGAAAGTGATCCAGTTTTAGGCATTTATGTGTTGCTGTCCAGTTTTCCCAAAACCATTTGTTGAAGAGATTACCTTTTTCCCATTGGATATTCTTTTCTGCCTTATCAAAGATTAACTGACCATATAGTTGTGGGTTCATTTCTGGTTTTTCTATTATAAGAAAACAGAATAGCATGCCTGTTAATTGGTGTTGGTTATCTGAAGGTTATAGCCTGTGCAATTAAATTTTTATGAGAAAAACTCCCATAAACTTATTTGTAGCACCATGTTTGCCATTTGTAGGGAGGAAGGATCCACCTATGTACTATCTCAGTTCTTAAAGAACAGTATTTGAGACATCCCTGCCCCATTTCAAAGACATTAGAGCTGAGCACAAGAGGCAGCTTCAGTCACCGGATCTTATTAGACATCCTTTCTTTCCCATCTGGCATGTGCAACACCTCTCACTTCTGCTTTTCCCTTCTAAATTCCTGGTGTCCAGGGCTGTGTTGTGTGTTTTGCTTAGTGACATACACTCCACCCTTTTCTTGTGAGTAGGCGCTTTAGTTTTGTGTCATAGTGGTTACTCCCACTACTTCTTTTGATAAAAGTTTTTTGACACTTGAAACCTCCATATTCTCCATATTTATTTATGCTGGAAAATCACAGTGCAGTCTCCTACACTGTAAATGCTATCAATGCTCCCAAAGCCTGAGCTCTAGTGAGCACCAAAACACCTGCCATCTGCTCCTTAATACCCTGCCTTTTCCAGGCTCTCGTTAGAGAAGTAACCCCAGAAGTAAAAACACAACACTTTTTTTCCATTCTTTGTATTTCATATCCTTGTTGACTCAGAAATAATACAACTGTCATGTTCTTTAATTCATTTTGATCTTTTCAAATTTTAATTTTCCATTGTTATTATTCTGCATAGTCCCTGGTTATTATAATGCTTCATGTCACCATCCTCAATAACCAAAGACAAAGACTCCAAATATCTAAACTTACTAAAGCACTGCTAAATTTCAGTGCCTCCTCAGTTTAAGGCAAAATCTTCCCTCTCTCTAGCTAATGGAATAATTTGGTTCTTAAATGCCACTTTTTTGTATCTATTTCTAAGATATTTGGCAAAGGCACCAAGATGATGGAGTCTAAGTTACACTGATAAATAGCATATTTATTTTTTCTTCTGAGTTTAGAATCTATTTAGAAATTAAGCCCTGGACAGATGGATGGATGTCAAAATACCAGCTCGGTTTTAGTTCCATAAAGCTGACTGGAGAATGTGGTTTAGCTCTGATGCTGAAGCCTGAGTTGAACCAACTCTTCACCATTTCTTGATTTGCTGCTGCAAGGCCAGAATCCCTCTACTGAAACAGCTTCTTCATGGAAGTGAATATTATGGTTCACAACCCCTTGGGGCTCTTCATTTAAAAGAGAAACCAGAGAGATTGAACATGCTCAGTTTTCTCCTTGCAACTCAGCATTCATTCAGGCATTCCAGCATTGACAGAGAAGTGAGTGAGGGTGCAGAGAGGAGATGAAAATGAAAGGGGTGAGGAATTAATGTCCAATCTCAACTTTCCTGTCCAAGTCAGTGCTTCCTTTTTTGGGCTTTATAGCAACTCTCCTTTTCATTTTGTCGTCTTCTGGTAGATAATGTCCTTGAGGGCAGGGATTCTGTTTGCCTTGCTTGTCAATATATCCTTGGCAGCTGGCACAATGGTGGCACTCAGTAGATATTTGCTGAATAAATAAATGTTTGCTTGGGCTCACTAGTGTGGAATTTTGAGGCAGCACATTGCTTGATAAACCTGATTGCAGCAACTGGCAATGGTATGACCTGGAGATCCAAATAGAAGGCATTTCTTCTCCTCTCTTTCCATAGCACAGGAATAAATAGCATGGCTCTGATATTCACCATGACACTGTCCCTCGTGTATCCTATTTCTGGCAGTGCAGAGTATCATTGAATAACCCCAGGGACCCACCGGTCAATTTTTTTCTTCTCCACCTATGCAGTAGCAGCAGGATAATATTCTAGGTGTCTGTCCCCTGAGAGTACTGAGTCATTTTCAGAAACATCACCTCCTCATAGACTGCAAGGCTAACTGGGTATCCTCAATTAAAGGACATTGTACAAAATGTTTATTCCATTTTATTTTTCCTAAGCCCTATTTTTAATGTAAAGTTATAACTCAAAAGCTTTCACATTAGTGACCACATTGTCTAAAAACAGGTTTTCCAATAGGCATAAACATTTTTAAGGGAAATGGTATTGACCACAAAGCCTAACTCTTCAAATTTCATGTGTATGTGCTGGCATCAAAGACATATGGGAAGAAAATTGAATAATGAGGTTTCCATAGTATAGAACTCCTCATATCCTTTCAAAGGACTGGAAGTGAACTCTTTAGTAGAAAAATTAAATAGATAAAATATAAAATTAGATGGAGGCCATTCACTTTATCCTGTCCAGCACCTGGTATGCTTTGATTGAGGTTAAGTGAGGAATGGACTGTTCTGGATAAAATGACTGTCACATAAAATAATTACCAAGTATAGCAGACATCATATGAGTGTCATCTTCATAGCATCAGAGTTAAGACAGGCATTAGTATAGCTTTGATCAAATTAGAAATATTTTGTACAGTATCTTGGAAAGTGGTCATGTAGTGTTTTAAATATTGAAAGCCTTGTTGGATGGGGAGATAACCAGTTTCTCTAACAGCCATTTTGTTTAGAGTTTGGTCTAATCACCGTGAAGTTCTTTATACTAATTAAAAACATGCCCATTATAATTTAGAGTAATGGAACTGCAAAAGACTTTAAAATCCATTTGGCAGAAACCCTATTTTTATAATAAGTTCATCGATTCACTCTACAAAAAAGTATCCCCCGTGTGCCTGGTACTGTTTCTGATACTGGGGATATAGCAATGAATCCCTAACCTATGGAGCACACTCCTTTCAAATTGAGTTGCTCAAAGTCATACAGTATTGAAGAGAAATGAAAGAAGACTTCCATTGTCCTGTACTATATATGTTACCCCCTTTAGATTACACTCTTTTTCTTCATTCTCTAGCTATATTCTACTAGCTACCAAAACATTGTTTAAGGTCATCCATATTTTTCAAATAAGTTTCCTGTATGTGCCCAGGGTTCTTTTTTTTTTATAATTCTGAAATCGTACATTTTATGCTATCTCTATTTACAAATTTATCTTTTTCAGTAGACTATGAAGTCCTCACCACAATTTATTCATGTTGAGAACTTTATGGGTGTTTTAATTGAATGAATTAGTGAATTACTAGATATTATTTTTTTCATATTCATTCAGTAAATATCTACTAATTCTCTACATCAAAAAACTAATGATGTATTTTATGGTGACTAACATAACATAATAAAATTAAATTAAATTTAAAAAATAAATAAAAAATAAATATCTACTAAGTCTCTATTATTTGCCAGTCTCTATACTAGCTGCTGGAGATCAATAATAAAAATGACACAAAGCTTATATTCTGGTACTGAAAATGAGACAATGGACAATAAATTTAGTAAGTAAATTAAATGTTAAGTGGGAAAGTAATAAATTCCATACAAAATATAAATCAATAAAGGTTTTCAGGAACGCTTGGATAGAGACGACAACTTTAATTTTAGTGAAGCAGTCAAGCACGTCTCAATGGAAAAGTGACTTTTGAGGAAGGACTTGAGGCAGATGAGGATATGAGCCATGTAGATATTGAGGGAACAGCATTCTAGCAGAGGGAGCAGCCACTGCAAAGATCCTCAGGAAAGAATGTGCCTAGTGAGTTCCAGGAGCACTGAGGCTCTCAGTGTGACTGGAGTAGTGGTAGAAGATAAAGGCAGAGAGGTAACTGGGGGCATGGAGATTACCAGAGCATCGTGATCATTATAAGGACATCAGCTCTTACTCTGAGAAACTGGGGAGCCACCGAAGCATTTTGAGAGGGGCATGATAGGCTTTGACTTAGAGTTTAACAGGTTTTCTCTGGATATTCTATTGAGGACAGTCTGCCAGATAACATAGGGAGATGGAAAAGGGACCAGTTAAGAGGCTGTTATAATAATCTGGTAAAAAAATGGTGAGAGGTAGCAGAGAAGGCTCTATGAAGTGCTTGAATTTGCGATATATTGAAGGCAAAGTCAATAATGTATGCTATTTGGGCGGGCATATGATAGAGAGACATCAAGAATGATTTTAGGATTTAGGGCCTGGATGACTGAAAGAATGGAGTTGCCACCAACTACAATTTGGAATGTGATCAATGGAGCAGATACTACAGGAGGATGAGGGAGCAGTAATTTTGGACATAAGCCTGAGATACTTATTGGGCATCCAAGTGGAGATATCATGTAGGCAGTTAGATACATAGGGAGAAACTTGAGGGAAAAAGTGGTAAGGGAGGAAATGATCCTAGTTGTCTGAGTTGGGGTGTGTGTGTGTGTGTGTGTGTGTGTGTTTATGCATGTGTATGTGTAGTATCAGTATATAGGTAACATTAAAAGCCATGAGACTAGATGAGATTACCAAGGGGCAAAGTCCACGCTGGAAATAAAAGAGAGAATGAAGAAGAAAGCTTTGTGTTGTGGTGTTAAAGGAAGAGAAGAAAGTGTGAAATAGTTATTTAGGAGAATGGGGACAGCAAATAGAGAAAGGAAATACAGTATTATTTCCAAGATGCATTAAGGGCACCTCTGAAATTCATGGTCGTAAATGTAAAGTAAGACCAGTCAATATGGTTTATGTTTCCTTCCAGCCACATTCAGTTGTCTGAAGACAGGTTGAGTACAAATGGAAAGTTGTGTTTAACATTTTGAACAACATTAAATATACCCTGCATGAACGATAGCTATTTGGGAAAATATATTGATAATTAGCATCAGACTTATGTTTAGGGAGAGAAGGCTGTATGTGCCAGGAATATTAGTCTTTTGGATGTACTTGGTTAGTCCAAGTATATAAGTTAAAAGGATATAATTAAATATATACATAGAAAAAAGTACTCTGCATAAAAAAATTACCAAGTTTTCATAATGGAGAAAGTAGGGAATGAAAAGCAACATGGCAGGAATCCAAAGTCTGAGGAAGCACATCACTAAGAAGAAATTTCTGGTGTCCAGGCAGCCAAGGAGCATTTATGAACAACAGTGACTAGTTTAATTATAACTTATTTTCAATATGTTAGGATAATAAAGTCCAGTTACTCTAAACATTCAATAGAGACTGCCATACACACAAGAACCTGAGTGAATGTGGGGAAAATCAGGCATAAGAGAAAACAAAGTGAGGTGAGAGTCAGAGCTCAAGAGAAGCAAGAACCTGAGATAAAAACTATTAGGGAAGACCTAAACCGACAGGGATGTGCAGAAAATTAGAAGGACATTAGACATGACATAGAGTTTGTGAGTTCAGGTCAATTTTTTTATTACATTTTAAACAATAGCAATATATCAACTGATATTTCAGTTAAATAATGATAATAGCTACCATTTTTTGAATGCCTACTATGTGCCATACATACCTACAGATTTGCCTACTGTGAATAAATTTTTTTTTTAATTACAAGAACTTGGAAGAAAGGTATTATTAAATTTCATGATACAAAACATCTGCTTGTTTGTACTTTTTATAATTAATATGTGTGATGCATTTGATATTTATCAATTTTATGATACTGTTATTAAATTGCTGCCATGTCTTATGTTGGATATTAAAATTAAGGAAATGTGACAATATTGTCTCTATATAAGTGATGAAACTAAAATTCAGAAAGATTATTTAACTTCTCTAATTTCCCATTGATGACTAAGCCAAGGATTCAAAATCTAGGTCTCTAGGACTCCAAACCTCTAATACCTCATTATAAATTCTAGTTTATTTTTCCACTGTTTTAGAACCAGTCCTTACTCAGCCTAGCAAGCTTAATTCCATTTGCATACCCAGGAATACATGTTCGTGTCACGAAAGCAAAACATTTTCCCATAGCAACAGCTCATCAAACTAAGAAAAATCTTGTCAGTGAGGATACAGAAAGCATCTTGGTGGTAGAGACAAAAACAAGTAATGTAACTATCTGATTTATCAAAGAAAGCAGAGGGGTCACAAAGAATAAGATACATTCTGAAGGATAGAAAGAAATCTTGTTTTCTTAGTCAAGTAGAGAAAAGAAAAAGAAAATCAGCCAGAAGTAATGGCTGGATTTGAAACACAAGAGTGAAACAATCAGTTGTCAAAAACAAACAATTCAACCGAAGCTATTATTTCATGGTAGAACAAGTTTTTATAAAACCACTAGTCTACCAGCAAGTCATTCATCAAGTAACCCCAACATACTTTTCAAGAAGATGTCCTTGTATGGATCTAAGCTATTCCAACCAGCCTGTGAGTCTTATGTTTTCCCAAACTGCACTATGTATTTTAGGTCCTAGGCTTAAGAACTCATGGCCCAGGTCTGAAGCTGTGGCTGAAGAAGCCAGGAATTAACTAAAACAGGTATTAGGTGTTAGGTAGGAGATGAAGAAGGTAGGAAGAATAGTAAATCACAAGAGAGGGGGAATTCTGAACAGATATATGTATGTATATAGATATGTGTGTGTGTGCATGTGTGCATGTGTGTATGTGTGTGTGTGTAATAAATTCTAGCAGTCAGGGGAAGGAAGTACCAAGTAATACAATTAGAGCCACTGGGAAGAGCTATATTGGAAATATTATCCCCAGGGAATAGGCAAAATGGTTAGTGAGATAAGGTCCTAGAATACAAATTCATGGCAGTCATGAAATAAAGAGATTCATGTCAGAACAATGGCAAATGATGCATAAAGTTAACTGAGTTTTTTTTTAGCCATTTGCATTCCACATTTTTTGCTACCACAAGCTTTCTCTGTTATAGTGATCCATTTCAGAAACCACTGAGTACCTCTATGACTCTATGCCTTAGATGCTCTACTGTTAAAATTTTGATCTGTTAAATTCCTATCCATATTTCAGCAATTTTTATCTAAAATAACCCAGCACTTAAACAATTTCTTCCCAAAGCACTGGTGAGGCTACCTAGGCTTCTTACATTGGAATGCAATCCGTAGACTTTTAATTTTACAGCTTTTCTACAGTCTTTCAGCTTTTACTTCCTGTTCATACCCTTTATCCATGTATCTAGTGGGTTATCTTTTAGTTACTGATTTGTAGATTTTCTTTTTTTTTAAGATTTTATTTATTTATTTGAGAGAGAGAATGAGAGAGAGAGAGAGCACATGAGAGGGGGGAGGGTCAGAGGGAGAAGGTAGCTGTATCAGGTATTAAATCTGAGGCTTGGTGACCATCAAGTCATGATTGTTAAGAACAAATATTTCTATTCATTAAGAAAAGAATGAGAGGACTACATAGTCCAAACCAATCCTAAGATATCATATTTATGAAATACATGCATTGCAAATATCTTCTCCCAGTGTATGATTTTTCTTAACTTTGTTTATAGGATCAATTTACCAATACCTTCATTTGTGGCTTGTCACTTTTCTTTTGACCTCCTTTAAGAAATCCTTTTTGGGGTGCCTGGGTGGCTGAGTTAAATGTCTGCATTAGTTCATGATCCTGAGGTCCTGGGATCAAGTCCTGAGTTGGGCTCTCTGCTCAACGGGGAGTCTCCTTCCTTCTCTCCCTCTCCTGCTCTCTCTCACGTGCTCTCTCCCTCTCTCTCATAAATAAGTAAAATCTTAAAAAAAAAAGAAACCTTTCCCCATTAGTACATAATTACAGTCTCCTACGTTCTCTTTCAAAAGTTTTAAAGTTTTGTTTATTCTGTCTTTTTCTTTAATCAACCTAGAATTTTTTAGAGAGTGTGGGATAGGATACCAATATTTTTTTCTATATGTAAGCCAATACTTCTAGTACAATTTAGTTATATTTCACCATTTCACCATTTCTCACTTATTTCTAATGCTACCTATTATATTTATAAAGTCCCATATATGAATGAATCCATTTTGCCTTCTGTATTATGATTAACTCTTTTTCCTGACTTTCAAAGCCCTATATAATCAAATCATATAGACCTCAAGTGTATACCCTAAAGACAACAAAAGCACTAAACCCACATTATCAGAAAATCTTTAAGCTTTAAAGTAATATTTGTTTTAAATAATCTGATATATAATTTTATAGATAAAAAACACAAGCCCAAAGAAGCTAAATGAGTTGCCCAAGGTGATTCAACCAGTCTAGTGTTAAAGCCTGTTCTAGAAATATGTTTACTCCATGTATACTGCCGTGCATTGTCCACAGAACAAATGCTCAGCAAATTGATTGATTTACTGTTTGAATCAAATGACAGCATCAAATTAAATCAAATGGGGGAAATGTGACTCGCTCAGTGCCTGCCATGTGTTGGACACTATGCTAATATTCCCCTAAAACTGGAGTGACTTGCCTTTGAACTTTGGCCCATGAGTTCCAGTTTGTGCGCTCTTTTCTCTGCCTCTGTACCATGACTGATAATTATGAGAATACTTGTAGTCTGATAAGAAGACTCTATTCAAACTTGATTCTTACATTGCTGTAGTGCAATTTTCTCCAACATGCAGAAGAGAGCATTTTGGAAAACCCCTGAATTATATGTAAATGTATATGTACATTATACAGGAATTATGAAGATAGACTTTCTCCTTAGAAATTAAAACTAAAACTGTTACCTACGTCTCTTGCTTCCATTTACTTATTCCACAAACGTATGTTAAGAATCCCCAGTGGCTTTTATGGCTATCATTAATAACATTTCTGTCTAATAGGGTCTTATATCTAATTGTGGAATTAGGCTCATAGACAAACATTTATAATTCAATTGTAGTAACTGTTATTAAATAGATAAGAACAACAAGTTATAGAAAAGTAGAAAAAAAGATCAGAAATGATCACTCCACCTGGTAGAGTCCAGGAAACCCTTAAGAGTGGGAGTCTATAGCTGAACTAAAAGTACAGGAAGGGAAACAAGTATTTGTGCATAGATATAAATGTTGATATAGAACATTATGACACAAATTTTTGTTAAAGAATGTTGAAATTTTCTGTTAGTTGGTGATGTATCAAAATTTTCTTCCCAGGATCTCACATTGTCATCAATATTGCTTAATATTTGTTAAGCAATTATTTTCCCTAGATGCTATGAAGACCTTGGGAATACAGGTACAGACAATATAGATTTGATTACTGCTTTCAGAGGTAGGGTATCCACATAATTTAGCTTTGCGTTCACTTTGATATTGCAAAGAAATACTATTAATAATTACAGTTTGGCAACAGATATAAATCAGGATTGCCCTAAACTAAATAGAATTTGTCACCATATACAAAGGAAAATAACAGTGTGCAGTGTGACTATACAATAGGGTCCCTAACCCTTTTTAAGGTGTCATATAAAAGGCTGTGTAAATGAAATTTCTCCATAGAATCAGGGCAGGCTTTATCAGGATGCAACCCGTGCAATTGCCCTATACCTAGAAGGTCTCCGCATCTGGTTTAAGCCTCTACTGTTGCTGTCTTGAAATTGTGAATTTTTTTAAATTTAATTTATTTATTTGACACAGAGAGACACAGCGAGAGAGAAAGCACAAGCAGGGGGAGTGGGAGAGGGAGAAGCAGACTTCCTGCCGAACAGGGAGCCCGATGCAGGGCTCAATCCCAGGACCCTGGGATCGTGACCTGAGCCGAAGGCAGATGCTTAACGACTGAGCCACAAGCCACCCAGGCGCCCCTGTGAATATTTTTTTAAAAAGGGGCCCCACATATTCATTTTGTGCTGGGCCCAGCAAATTATGTATACAATACTATATAGAAAATACGTAATCTGATTTAGTAGGATGACAATCAAAAATGCCAGAGGATTCATGGACCATATAGTATGAAGCTTGTTGAAGGACCTGGAAATACTTACCCGGGTAAAAAAAAATCTTAAAGATGAATTAATAGCTTCCCTAAAATTGAAAGTTCAGATGGGCCAAAGAAGTAGAATTTTGCAGTTCAGTTCCAGAAGAGGGAAGAAGAATTCTTGGGAGTCATAGGAAAACAGGAAAGGCAGAATTTTACTACAGTGGAAGGCAAGACATCATTACATGTAAACTCTCCAGTATTAGGTATTAAATCTGAGGCTTGGTGACCGTCAAGTCATGATTGTTAAGAACAAATATCTCTATTCATTAAGAAAAGAATGAGAGGACTACATAGTCCAAACCAATCCTAAGATATCATATTTATGAAATACACTGAAACTTTCTCGTCAAAATGACTCATATTTCAGAATTCTAGGAAGTGAAGAAGGGAACAAGAAACAATCTTTCAATTATCTTTTACTTGAAGCAGGGAAAATGAAGAGAAAGTATAGAAGACTGATAGTATGCTCACTTAATAAGTGGAAAAATCATGCTGACCTTAGTTCTGGTTATGAGTCCCAAGACATGGCTTTAAAGTTAGCAAATGCTAATAATAGCTCTTTATTCAACAAATGAATCTAATTTAGTTGCTTAAGCTCTGCAAAGAACTTGTGAGTTAAGACTTGATATATCATTTTATAGATGAGGAAACTGAAGCTCAGAGTTGACTTTTTTAGTCTATATAGCAGACGATTAGTTAATTGGTTTGTTTACTAATGAAGTAACTATTTTTTTACAAGCTTTTCTTTATTTATTTGACAGAGAGAGGGAACACAAGCAGGAGGAGTGGGAAAGGGAGAACCAGGCTTCCTGCCAAGCAGGGAGACGCAGGGCTTGAACCCTCATGACTTGAGCCCAAGGCAGACGCTTTAAGGACTGAGCCACCCAGGCACCCCATGAAGTAACTATTTTTTGAGTACCTAGTATGTTCAGGCACTGTGCTATGTGCTAAGAATGCAAATATGAACAAGACAGAGTAGAGTTTATACTGCAACAAGTTAGCCAGGATATAGTAAACTTCTTTGCTTTATTCTGTTCAAAAGGAAACTCTCAGGCAACTTTTTTTTTTTTTTTTTTTGTCAAGCAATTGTTATTTGGGGTAATTCTGATTTGCATGAACCATGTTTATTTAGCCTTTATTTCAAGCCTATGTGAATCTGGCACTATTATATCAGGAAATGAGTAAGACATGTTCCTTGTCTTTTGAGAGGTATAAAAGAGACCTATATAAGCAACTGACTGCAAGTACAAAACAGAATGAAATAAGTAATAAATAGATTGGGAAATATTATAAAATGGGAGAGCAGAAGGAGAGGGAGACTTAAATGTAACTAGGCTATCAAGAAATGTTTTTTGGAGAAGGTGAACTGAGAAACATGACAAGGGGATAAAAGTTCAAAATTATGAGAATAAGTTCCAAAAGAGGAAACGCTATGATGTATCAAGCCATATATCCACAGCACATAATGTAGTAACTAGCATATATCCAGTTAATAAGCAATAAGTATTTATTAAATTCATTAATATAACAATTAATTTACTGCTCTGTGTTTAATGTTGAACAAGGAGAAAGAGCAAAATCACATTGTTATGAATATCCATGGAATATTTGAGTAGTGAGAAGACTGATAAATATGAATGGGAAGTGATATGACAGGGTTTATGGACAGTGCTTATGGAAGAAATAGGGAATGGTGCTTGAAAAACAAGTAGGAATCAAATTGTGGAAAGCCTTATTTTTTAGACGAAGCTTGAAGTGAACTCACAGCAAATGACAAGCCAGTAACTTTTAGCACCTAGCACCTATTACAGTGTCTTAAACAATAGTTTACTATATAAGTTTGCTGAATGAGTAAGTAAAAATGTGAAATAATAAATGAGGGAAAGCATGACATCTATCAGTTTATTCAATAAATGTTTATTGAGCACAGTTCTGGTCTAAGTACTGTGAAACAAGAACAGTGATGTCTGTCCTCATTTAGTTCCTCAGTTAATGTGATATATACATGTGTCCAGTGAACAGTGACAGTGCTATGTGAGATGAGTACGAGAGGGAGAGAGAAAGCCCTTTGGAACACATTAGGAAGACTTCCTAAACCAGCTTCTGTGGATTTTCAGATTTATTTTCTTTTGGATTTTTCAGGAGAGAGTGGTTAGTGAAGGACAATTAACAAGAAAAAAAAAGTGACATCTACATTAAGGCATGAAATCATGCAGGAGTTGAGGGGAAGTAAGAACAAAGTGTACAGAGGTCTAGAAGGTAGAAAGGTTGACTAAAAATATTCAAAGAAGGCAATAGGAAGAGCTAAGGGTACAGAAGTAGAAAGAAAAGCGATGAAAGATAAAATCGGAAAAGTGAGAAACCGAATGCCAGCATAACAGTAGGGTGACTACAGCAATAGCTCACAGGAGAGGCAACTAAGGCCATGGCAGTGGCAGTGGGAAAGGAGGATGTCTTTCTGACTCCGACATACTCAGTGTTCAATAACTACTGCATGACAACAGGATTTGAGGACTAACTGCTTATGTGGGGTAAAGAAAGAGAAGAGAAAATGGACTCTGAAGTTTCTAGTTTGAGTGATTAAATTGATGTTGTCTATACAACTTGAGATTGGAAATATAGTTGTTGACCAGATTTTGAGGCTAAATTAGTCAATTTAGTTTTGGACATAACTTGTTTAAGAAATCTGCCTGCCATCTTTCTGGCATTCCCTAGCTGAGTAGAAATATATCTGGAGCTCAAACATCATGGTGTTAAAAAGCAACCCTTGGGAGAATCTTCTCCATTATACCACCAGGTAGCAATTTTTCCTTTTCATGGAAAGCAAATGAAATTAACAAAGGGTGGCTATTTTCTATTTTTCTTAAGTAAGAGATTGACAATATGTGCTTGCCCTTTCCAAAAAGGTAGGCTGCTTCTCTACATTAAGTGATTACACAACACATCTGCTAATCTCCTATTGAAAGCCATTTTACTTAGAAATCATGCTTGTTTATCTTTTTATGTTTATGCCTAAATAAATAACTTGTAGGAAAATATGTCCCTTTGAATACTGAATAAAGCAAAACAAAATTATGCTTGGATGTTTCTTAATTTCTGCAGAAGGAGGATAATGAAAGGAATCTGAACAACCCCTTCTCCTTGATGAAAGAGTTGCCCATAGAAACTTGTCTTTAGACTACTAGAAAGATCCTTCTATAGCCACTCTTTTCACTAAGCTAGCCCTGCCAGGACTTCTTAGAACACTGACACATCTCACGTTTGACAAAGACCTGAATGCAGCATTTCTTGGCATTTGTCTTATGGGACATTGAGGGAAAGTAAGAACATTTCACTGGATTTCATCTATTGATGCCCTGAAATGTTGTTCTGATTGCAGCCAGAGAAATCAAAGTATAGTTTAGCCCAGAGAGGGAGCCATCCTTTATTTTAAAATCCATTAGAACTTTCATAAAGACAGTAATAGCATTTGAGTCAGAACATCATCTAGGCAAATATAGCGTTTGAGTCCATGAGAAAGAATAAAAAGAAGAGAGACAGAGGCAGAGAGAGGGAGAGTGTGGAGAGAGGGCAAGAGAAAAAGAAGGAAGGAGAGAGGGGGAGGGGAGGGGAGGAGAGACAAGATGGAAAAGGTTGAGATGAACAATCTAAACTGGATATTCTAAAGAAACAAAATTTTGGAGTGAAGAAGAGAAAAATGAGAGGTTCAAGGGAAAGTGATGAGGAATGGTGGAAAGGGTGAAGACAGAGGTGAGACCCTGTATCTGACCATCAGGAGTTCTTTAGTAATTTTGGGTGAACCACTTTATACACACATTCCAACTTGGATGCAATGGGAAAAAAAATCACTAAGTTTAGAGATGATACTTACAAGAGTAGTGATAAATGTGTGACGAGACATGGGTGTGTGTGAAATATTTTAGACTTTTAAGAGAAAATCTGACTTTTACATCACAGCATATTCCTCTTAGCTCCATTTCTCTACTTAGCCCTCAATAGCTGTGATAAGTTCTGGTGGGATGACAAAATTAGCCTCTTATAAAGAATCTATTTCTCATTGAGCCCGTCCCTCAGTATTTTGAGTGGAGAACAGAAATCAAATACACAAGTTCAGTGCATTTTAGTCATTCAGGTTAATTCTTTTAATACAGATATATTGGCCAGATAGATGACACTTATGTTCAATCATTTTTCAACTCCAGTTATTCTTAATCCTAATTATGCTTGACCTGATTTACAGTGAACAGAAATTCATTTCCAACTAAGTAAACAGGAACCATAGAGCTTTTGTTATTTGTTAGAACAAGGCTTATTAAAGAGCAAGCATCTGCTCTCCATTCCAATTATTGTTTGTAGGTTTTAAGGGCCTAGGTTAAGTAGAGTTGTCAGATTTTACTTTGTTGAATAATGAAGTCAGAAAATGAATTAATAACAACAGCTCAAATCTGTCCCATTTTACAGTTTGCTAGTGCATCCATTAGCTCATTGGATTCTGATATTGCTGGGAGGAAGTATGCCTGGCTCTTCATCTGTATAATGGGGATACGAATCATATCCTCCTCCTAAGGTTGTGGTGAGGATTAAATGATTTAATAAATGCAGGGAGCTTAAAATTGTGCTGGACACATAGCAGATATTCAATAAGTATTAGCTATTTTTTGTTGATCCTATTATTATTGTTATTAAGTTCACTGTACTTTGTAAAGTCTGTATCATACTGAGAGAAGGACAGGAAAAAAAAGATGATGAGACAGGGAGGGGGAGGGAGAGAGGCAGGGAGATAAATGTAAAGAAGAAGGGATTAATATTAGACTTATAGTTGAGAGGATCTAAACCTTGCCTATTTGAAAAGGCTATTTGGGGTAGTGCCATGTCATTAAGTAAAGTAGATTGAAGCAGATATATTAAGCTGGTATTGATTAGCTTTGTAAATATCCATTCTCTTTCAGTCAGTAATGGGAGATTTTTTTAGATTAGAAGGAATGTGAGAAGACAGGGCTTTCCCGGGATTAAATTGAAGGATTAGGAACCACTAACCATTTGTATGACCCTGTGTGTTTATAATTAATATGCCAGGGCCAGAGCTACTTTCTCTATAATGTGGACCTCAATAACGGTTTCTTATATTTATCTTGTGATGAGGCTACTAAAGTAAAGTCAGAAAGGCATTTGGAATCTTTCACATAGGCTGAATATAATAATAAAGAGTTTCAACAGATTGTACTCTGCTGTTGTTTTTATTCATTGTTTCTTTTGTTCTATCTAGCCTGAGTTTAAATCCTCATCATGCCTCATCTGAATGCTTGTATAATTTCTCACTTTTCAGTTCTTCCTTCCTTTAATCTATGTGCCATGATAATACCAAACACAGATCTGATCAAATTAATCCTATTGCCCAATGAATAATCAAGTTTATCACTATAATATGGATTTCACAACCTGAGACTAGAAACTTTATTAAACATTACTCATTACGTCCTCATCTTTATAAGACATTATTCATTATACCCTTGTCTTTATAGGGGTCATCCGGGCTAATTTGCCATTGCTATTTTACCATCATTTGCTGTGTAACCTTGGAAAAATTGCTCGGTCTCACTCAGACTCATTTTCCTGATTCTAGCAGTGATTCTCAATCTGGGGTGATCATGCATCCTAGGGACATTTGTCAATGTCTAGAGACATTTTTGAATTTTAAAGCTGGTGAGGAGAAATGCTATTGGCATCTAATGGATAAAGGCCAGGGATCCTGCTAAGCATCCTACAATGCACAGGACAGCCCCCCACTATAAAGAATTATTCATTCTTGTTAAAAGTGTCAAGGTTGAGAAGTTCTGCATTATGGAGATCATAAACCTACTGACTCATGTGATTGTAAAAGTTAAAATTTAAGTACCATCCAGTACCTGGCATTTACAAACACTCAAAACATGTTCATTTTTATTGCCTGTCCAATCTTATTTCTTGCTTTTCCTGATTCCTGTTTTTATTTATTTAACAAAACCTTCCTTACTGCTTCCTATGTGCCAAGCCCTTTAAAAATATTAATCCTTAACATGGCCTCTGAATTTACCTTAAGTTCATGCCCATTTTACAGATGCAGAAACAAAGAAAAGTTGACTATCTTGGCTAAAATTACACAGCTTGTAAGTTACAGATGTAACATTTGAACATTGGCAGTCTGATTCCACAATCTGTGTTCTAACTACTGTGTTGAGCTGTTTTTCTATACCCTGCTGTCCTACATATCAGTCATTTCAGACTTCTGTTTAGTTTCCTGATATTTCAAGCATTTCTAAACCACTGAACAAGAAATGATAAGTTTTTTAAAAAGACAGGAACACATTGTTGTTTCTCTTAGAATACCCTGTAAGTAACATAGTACTTAGCATGAACTAGACAGTATATGAATAAATGAACCAAACTATTAGCTAGAGCTCTCTGGTATAGTTTGTCTTGTAGTCACCAGTACAGGATCAGGAAGACAGTCCTTGGCCCTAAAGCAGATTAAGTCCACTGATCTACCAGAGGCTTTGTCTTTGTCCTTTACCATGGCTTCCATAGCCTGAGCTCCAACTACCTAAACTAATCAAAACTGACCCTAAATGATTTCATGTGTACTGATCCTCCCAGGGGCTCTCCATGTGGCTTGATGAAAGTGCTTTTGCAAAAATAGATGCACTTGTATTTCCATCATTTGGCAATGAAGCAGGCACTAACAGGAACATATTTTGGTTCTTCAGCATCAAAGAAATAAACATTTATATTATCTTTTTAGTAAATGGGTAGGACAATTCCTGAAGCCTTTCTATCTGTTATTATTTTGTGACACAACCCTAACACATTAAATAAGTTTAACTTTCTCCTTATATGTATAATATTCCAAAATAAACATTGTTCTTAAGGCCCAGAATTTGGATTAAGAAGTCTTAGGTTTAAGTCCTAGCTCTGCCACTTCCAAACTGTGTGACCGTGGCCATGCCGATTAACCTCTCTGTGTTTCTGTTTCTTCAATCTGAGAGAAAGGACATTAACACATAAACACACACACACACACACACACACACACACACACACCACGTTCATGACTATTTCAAGGATCAAATAAGATAAAGTATATGAAAGCACCTAGAAAAGTTTTATTTAAAAAACTGTGAATTTAATTAATATTAGAGAAGTCATGATCATTTTTTTGAATCCTCAGAAAGAAATAGGTTAAAAGAATGATTCAGGAGACACCTGGGGGGCTCAGTCAGTTAAGTGTCTTCCTTCGGCTTGGGTCATGATCCCAGGGTCCTGGGACTGAGCCGAGAGTTGGACTCCCAGCTTAGTGGGAAGCCTGCTTCTCCCTATGGCTGCTGCTCCCCAACTTGTGCTCTCTCTGTCTGTCAAATAAATAAATTAAATCTTTAAAAAATTTTAAAAAAAGAATAATTCAGGAATGGTACCATAAAACACATCTATAGTAGCTTTAAAAATGGATCAAAAAGGGGCACCTTGGTGGCTCAGTCGGTTAAACATCTGCTTTTGGCTTAGGATCCTGGGATCGAGCCCCTCATCAGGTTCCTTGCTCAGTGTGGTACCTGTTTCTCCCTCTCCCTCTGCCTGCCACTCCCCCTGCTTGTGCTCTCTCTATCAAATAAATAAATAAAATCTTAAAAAAAATGGACCAAAAAAAATCACAACTAAACAGGACTAATGATAGTTGATAAGATGCTGAAAGTCTCATATTTGAGAGCACAGTTGCAGTTTTCACTTACTCTTTTCATCTTTATCAAGATATTTGGTTTATGGATCCCCATTTTAGGAGTGACTCATCCATATGCTCGGTCCTGTCTTCCTCCTCCAAGTTGCCCTTTCTTCTACCTTCATGACAGACAGTGGGTGTCACATATAAAGGACATTCCACCAACGATTCTACATGTATGCAGTTTTGTCCTCAATCACTCTTCACCTCTTAATTGATGATGTTCCTGAATGCAGACTTGGGTTTTATAAAATGTTTTGTTGTTGTCTTTGCATGCTTATAGCCTGCTCTTAACAAAGACTTTCCTTAACCACACTTTAGTTAGGCTCATCTGAGCACTTTTGGACATGGCCCTGTCCTGGGCCTTCTCCTCAAGAGCAAGAATCCTGCTAAGTCAGTTTAGCAAGAATCTCCCACCCTATATATCTGATCATCCACAATATATTTTCATATTCCCCATTTTCCACTCTCCCCCAGGTGATATCTGACCCCCCTAGCCTGCCTTCAGGTAGAATCCTGTCCAGCCTGTTTTAACCAGAATCCCCCCTTATTTCTGAAACTCTTTTTTGTAGTTTTCCATCTACTGACCCCTACCATGCCCCTTAACTGTAAATTACTATTTTTCCTTGTATTTGGTGTTGGGGCCAATCTCTCTCTACTGCAAAATTCCGTTTCAGGAGTCACTTGAATGAAATCTTCATTACTGTCTTTAACAAGTGCAGAATATATTTTTATTTAGCACTCTTTGAATTTGATTCTCTGAATTAACCCTTTTTTCAAATTTATTTGAGAGAGAGAGAGAGCACTTTGGAGCGGGGAGGGACAGATAGAGAGGGAGAGAGAGAGAGAAGCAGACTCCCCACTGAGCAGGTAGTCCAATGCAGGGATCAATCCCAGGACTCATCCCAGGACCCTGCGATCATGACCTGAGCTGAAGGCAGATGCTTAACTGACTGAGCCACACCGGCTCCCCCTGAATCAGCTCTTTTAAACAGTAATTCTGTTTCACAGTCATGATTATGCTGCCTCATGCCACCCTTGAAGAAATGCCCACCTCTAGCTAGGTTCAAGTCAGCTCTCAGATCATATAGGCTTATGCCATCCTCCAGACTGGGCACCAACACATTGCCCTCTTCCTAAAATTGTAATTCTCTGATTGCCAGTAAAAGAAAGTTAAATGCCAAGCTTGGTCATACATGTGGTGTTCTCTCTGTATGTATTCTCATTTAGGAAAAGTCATGTACTCACGTTAGAACCTTAAGATCATACAATAAAATTCACTCACTGAGAGTCCTTTATGACTCTTGTTTCTACCCAACAAGAATTTTAAAATAAAACAAGAACTAGTTGAAGCCAAAGCGGTGCATGTGGCAGATGCTTCTGAAATACAGTGTTTTCAAGCTGGAGTTTATAAAGCCCATTGCCTATATATACCACATCTTCTTTATCCATTCATATGCTGATGGACATCCTGGCTCTTTCCATAGTTTGGCTATTGTGGACATTGCTGCTATAAACATTGGGGTGTGGGTGTATATATATAATATAAAATACACACACACACACAGTGGAATATTACACAGCCATCAAAAAATGAAATCTTGCCATTTGCAATGACATGGTTGGAACTAGAGGGTATTATGCTAAGTGAAATAAGTCAGTCAGTGTCATATGATCTCACTGATATGAGGAATTTGAGAAACAAGACAGAAGATCATAGGGGAAGGGCAGGAAAAATGACACAAGACGAAACCAGAGAGGGAGACAAACCATAAGAAACTCTTAATCTCAGGAAACAAACTGAGGGTTGCTGGAGTGGAGGGGGTGGGAGAGATGGGGTGGCTGGGTGATGGACATTGGGGAGGGTATTTGCTATGGTGAGCTCTGTGAATTGGGTAAGACTGATTAATCACAGACCTGTACCCCTGAAACAAATAATACATTATATGTTAATAAAAAAAATAAAGCCCATTGCCCTCCTGTAGCACAAATTGCTAGTATACTTCACTTATAATAACTGCAGGTTGCTGCACAAATTTTAGCTGCAACTCAGTCCTCAGTCTCAGATATCTGGGTATAGATGTTGGAAAATTAAAGCAGTCAAACTAATCAGATGGAGCCATTAGGACCCCCAAAAGGCAGGATCACAAATGAGATGATTTCGCCTCTGAACCCTTCTTGGCTAATTGACTTGTACCTTTAAAAGCCATCCTAATTCAAATTCAGTTCCTGAATTCTCATTCCTTAAGTTCTTCTAATTTGTAGCAAAATGAGCCAAGAGGTTTCATCAAAGGTCAATTTTCAGAGGCGAAGTGGGTGAGCAATATCAAAGAGATCTATATAGACACAAAGTAAGGCTTTACTACTCCCACCTAATCAAAGAAAGGAGATTTTTAAAAGTGTGAATTTTAGGCATTTTTAAAAGAAATTTGAATAAATATATTCTGAAGAGTACCATAATTTGAACTTTGTGTTGCTGGTTTATTGTCCAATGAAGATTCCTGTTCTCACAAACAAACAAGATTGATTTATAAACAGGAGCAGCAATCTGCATACTGTCTTTGTAGATTGCTCTTTTAACAGATTAAAAATTTCCCCTTTTAATCATGTTAACCCAATACAGTTTAAGACAAACTCTATAGTTAAAACTGAAACCAAAGAAAAATCTCAGGTTTTCAAACTCGAAAAATGCACAAGTTCAGTTTTCTTCTATAATCTTACATGGTATAGTTCAAAGAGAAATGGACGAGAAGTTAGAAGACCTGAGTTTTCTTCTCAGCTCCAAACATTATTTTCAAGTCAATTGTTTCATTAATTTATTTATTCAGCAATTATTTATAGTATTAACTCTGTGCTATGTGCTGCTTCAGACATTAGAGATACAGAAGTGACAAAAAGAGCACACAATATTACGGATCTTAGTTGCACTTGGAAGAGACAGGACAATAAAAACAATAAACATACATATATATAATTTCACATGGTAGCTAGTTACACATTTTTTAAATTTTTTTAAAGATTTTATTTATTTATTTGACAGAGAGACACAGCGAGAGAGGGTGATGTGGGGCTCGATCCCAGGACCCTGGGATCATGACCTGAGCTGAAGGCAGATGCTTAACAATTGAGCCACCCAAGTGCCCCCTGCCTTTTTTTTTAAATAGCACTGCAAAGGGATAGAATGTGAGGTGTGAGGGTATGGGAAACCAGGATTCAAATTAATACAGGGTGATTAGGAAAACTCTCTAAGTAGATATTTAAGCTGAGCCTTGAATATGAAGAAAATCCTATCAGCCTCAGTCTCCTTATCTGAAAAATGAGGATAATGATAGTATACATTCCATGTTTGTTTAAAGTATTAAGGTCTTGCACTGAAAATACTAACCAGTTGAATGATGGCACGTTGTAAATATTCAATGATAATGGTTACTAATGTTATTCTTAGGCATTGCAATGATGATAAGTTTGAATATATTTAATATAATACAAATAATAAATGTTCTCTAGAGAGGATGGAGTCAGGTGGCATCACTGTTGAAAATAATTAAGAAACTAAGTAGAATGATTACAAAATAGGAAAAAACTAAAAAATCAAAAGCTATATCATCACCTATCACAGTTCTATTACCACTCATTATCATATTAGATTGAAAATACTGCTGCTTATTTATATAACATCTTTTATCTGAGCACCTTACTGTGCTTGGATCATATCTGGGGAGAAAAAAGCTATTAATCTCTGTTGATGTTTGATCAAAATAGGCTTTGTCAGTTACAACACTACAAGATGGAATCAGAATTACAGGTGAGCTAGAGTCTTGTGTTTTATACAGAACATGATTTTCTAACCTTTTAGAGCTCCAGCAGTAGCAAGATGTAGAATGTGCATTTGTTTGAGAGACACAGATCTCTGAGTAACAATCATTCCTTGCCACTTACTAGCTATGTAACTTTTAAGAACATAGATACTTAACATCCTGAAGGCTTAGTTTTCCTATCTGTAAAAGGAAAACTGTAGTTCCTAATCACAGGCTGCTTTTGATGTCTAAGTAATAAAATAAATACAAAAACAACTAGCACAATGTTGGTGATAGAATAGTAAATGGAAAAGATATGGTCCCTCTCTTGTGAAATTTAACCTAGTTGGAAAGAAAAACCCACACATAAATATGATTAAAATTGGGCAAAATACCATGAGAAATAAAATAGCATAAAAATGATGAAATAATAATGAAAATATTGTGAAGAATGCCATGGACTATTTTTTTGTAGCATTGCCTTTTTTGAAATAAATCCAAAGAGGACAGAAGTCATGCTTCCTATAGTTACTTGGTGTAGGGCCTAACATAACAAAAATGTCATACTTAAAAAATTGATTTGATAAAGGCAACTGATTATTGCAGTTTCATAGTATAAACAGGTAAGGAAAATATAGCAATAGGAAAATAAAAAGATTACTAAGACAGAGTGCTCCGTGCTTCAATGAATCTAAAATCTCAAGGGAGATAGAAAGGAAGAAATATCCTTGGCCAAAGAACAGAACTCCTCTATCTGAAAAGATCGCCCTCTTACACAGTCTCTAGAGGAAAGAACAAAGACAAACAGATGCAAGGGAGAAAGAGAAAACCCACGTTGCCAGCAGATCAGCCCAGTCAGATTTGTCAAGCAAAGAGGTTACTATTTTGTCAGAACCACATCCTACCCAGTGGCCACAGAAACAAGGCAGAATGCCACAACTGAATCAAGGGGGTTCAAGTGTTGGCTTTGTCTCAAAAGGAGATGGAAAAAAAGAAATGCATGCTGACCTTCTGAATTCGGGGAGTCCAGGTTTCAGAACTTCATATCCATTTGTAAATAATTTGTGAAGTACTCCAATTTACTTGACAAGTATAGACACAACTGAATGAACTTTCATAATTGCCAAGTGAGTCTTAGGAGAGATGTTGTCTACTGTTTATTACCTCTCTTTGTTATTTTTCCCTTAGATATTTACCCACTTAAAGAATAAAGGTCCTCAGTCACCCAAACCAAAAATAGGATAGAAGGTCCTTTTCCTATTAAGAAAGAGTCAAAGATTTTGCTTACATTACTTCAACAAATGCATAACAAAGACTAAAAGAGACCATAGGGCCCCAGAAATTGTCCATTTTTCTTACACATGGTAGGGGCTTAAAAGGTCATTGTTGAATAATTGACCCTATTTCATGAGACTAATTGTCCAAAGAGTATGTTTATACACTTTCTGGTAGCCTGTTTACTATCCTGCCACTGCAATTGTGAAAAACAAGAAGAAATGGCAGCTAGGAATGGGAATTTTTCTGTTACGTGTGTTTTTTTTTAACACTACAGATTTCACACATACACATAAATTGCATTTTCTTCAAGCAAATGTACTAGTTTCTGCCACTCAAATGACTGTTCTTGTTCCCTCAGAAAACTCAAACTACCTGTCTTATCGAAGCAGTAGTTTTCTTGCAACATAATATAAAACATTTTGGCAAAGAGCAACCCCAGTAATAAAAAAAATTAATGAATATGACAAATGCTTCATTAACCTTCTATTCTTATCCGTATGATAGAAAGCTACGTAAAAAGACTTTTGAGTCTTTTTTTTTTAATAAGGTAAGGAGTCAAACAGATACCTGAAATAGAAATCCTGAGATTCTTTTGAATGTTGATTCCATTCAAAGAGTATCCAGTGATGTGCTTTCTATTTTTTGAGGATAGATGAGATTGAAAGAAGTGGATTGAAAGAGAAAAGTCACTGAATTTGGTAATAACAATAACAACATTTTTATTAGAGGCTAACGAAAAGTTCTCAGACTCAGAAAATTATTTTGTGAATCTTAAAGGTACATAAGAACATAAGGTACATAAATCTCTTAAAGAAAACAAGGCAGATGGGATAGCATTAGCAGTAGCTGTCACTCCACTTCCAATTTATGGGGCAGAGGAGAGGATCCTCCCATTGTGAGCATCTTTATGTTCCCTACGCTTCCTGTGGCAGAGGAACGCTATCAGCCTTCATTCCTGGATATCATTAGTCCTGAAGTCAGACACATTTTGGCAATTGTGGATGACTATCCCACAACCTTAAAGATACCTAGAGAATCTAGCAGAAGTCCCTGAAATAAATATTTAGGCTTTTAAATTATAGACTGCAAAGGCTATAAAATTATAACAACAATACCAAAAGATTTAGTCTCTCTTCAAATCACAGCATGGTGGGATTTGAACAAAGAATATTTTCAAAGGAGCAACATTCTCTAGTTTGGTATAATTTACATGAAGTAAGTGTAAGCAACCTATATTTTTATCCAGATCAGAAATTGTATGTATCATATTAATTACTGTAAAAAGCTAATAAAAAAAAGGAAAGATAATGTCTATGAGTTTTGTTTTGTTTTGTTTTTTTCATTTTCTAGTCCTTTGTTATCAGGAAGATTTTTCCTGTTAAAATACAGAAGTTTCCAAAAAAGCTGCATTTGGAAATATGGGACATCTTGGTATGCAGGCCGTGTAGTATAGTGATTGAGTGTTAGACTTTGCAGACAAGTCAGCCTGATTTGTACTTTAAGCTGCATGAATACTAGCTCCATATTATGTCACACTCACTTATTTTCTGTGTTACAGACATTGTATTCAATTGACACTCCACATCTATTCCCACCTCTTCTAGGATGCCTCCCTTTGGAGTAGAGGCTGAAAGACTGAAACTACATTTCCCAGATTCCCTTGCAGCAGGATCTGGTGACAAATTAGGATCAAGCATGAGATTGCACTCACAGAAGTTTTTAAAAGTACAGGAGAGATCATGTAGACCATATTTTCATTGCACTTAGTTTTGTTTTGTTTTGTTTTGTTTTTGCTGGTTAAAAATATAGAAAGGAGAGCTTTTTTTGCAACAGTGCACACTAGTATCTAGATTTGTAAGTTTAAAGAGGGGATCACAATAGCTTCAGAAATTCCTGGTCCTTTCTTCCACTTCCAGCTTTAGCTGTATGTTCTTATAATCAGTAGCTCAGCAGAGACCTCCTGATTCCCCACCTTTCCCCTGGAGATCAGCCCTGTCCTGTTCTGTTTGTTGAACATTGTTCCCAGAGGCCCCACCTAGAGCCCACTCCTCTCATTTTTCAGTGATTTTTATAAGCACTTAAATCCATGTGTTAAATCCATTTCTATTTAAACTCTCTTAAGAGTTTAGCTCCCTCATCTATAAATTGGGGCAGATTGGGTGTTTACTTAATAAGGGTGTTTCAAGAATAAAGTAAGATGACTTAAGTAAACATTTAACCCAATTCCAGACATACAGTAAGTACCCACAGTATATTAGACCTTATTATTTAAAGATTAGTTTAATGCTACTCTGCCCACTAATGCACTCTTTCTAAACCTTGGGCGTTCATTCAATAATGATAATAGGAACAACTGAGAAAGAAATTGAATAGGAACACTTGAGATAAGAGAAAATATTTCCAGGATCTCCTGATTATATTAAGAAGAAGGCCATGAAACAGGCATATTCCATAAAGAGAGATAATTATCTGGAAAAAGAGGCTCTAGGAAAAAGAAGAAATGTGTCCCTGGCCACAAAAGAAAACTTTAAAAGGATGACATAAGAACAGGGAGCAACTGAAAAGGAATGAAGTAAAGGGATTTTTTAAGCCAACATTATCACATTAAAACAATCAACTGTGGACATTTAATAAAAATGCCCCAAGTACCAGGACTACAAACCAAAAGTAAAACTTTTGACACTACACAACCGGATGTCTTAGGGTAAGGTATCTATTCTTCTGCTTCTAGTAACCTGAAATGCCTACTGCCTTGTTCACTGCACCTTGACCTGGAATTATTTTAGTGGTATTTAATTCCTGACCTAAGGAAAATGCATGAGGTTAATTTTAAGAACCAGCAGAAATAAGGATTATGAGAGTATTTATAGCATAGTTCTTAATCATTTTCACCATATTTTGGATGTGCTTTAAATTAAGCAATTGCTCTCCCACCTGGGTCAGGTTAAGTCAATCAGTCCTGCCTGTGAGTTTAAGCAGTATCTCTCTTATGCAAATTGGAGGTCACATAATAGGAGATAAAATTAGGAGAGGCTCTACAAAGAGGCTTTAATGGGAGCTATTGATCTGCTCATTACTTGGACTTCAGTTTTTAGACATCATTAGCAGGAAAGGACTTAACTGAAAGGCCTCATTAGTATAGGGAAGGTGGACTGGCATGAGAAATGTATGAAGGCAAAATCAGGTATCAGAACTGTTTAGACATGTATGAAGTATTCTCTGGGCTCCTGAAAGAGCAGAGGAAATATCTTCCTAAAAGCAGCTTTCCTTTTGCATCCTGGTTCCCCCAGCAAAGATGTTATAAATTCAGATGTAGATACAATTCCAAAATGGGACCCATCTCTTCCTGTTCACCCCTTCAAACCTTAGAAATTACAAAATGAATATATAGAATTTATGACACAATCAGAAGTAGAGCCCAGATTTCCTGCTGCCCCACTCAAGTAAGTTTTCTACCATATTACACTCTTACTTCCAATTCATATAATTTATGCCCTGAAGTGATTTATTTCTTAATGAGTTATCTGGTAAGGCTCAGTATACACTCTAAATTAATTGTTTTATTCTTAACATTGCATTTCATTATATACTAGGTAGGTCTAGTTTCAGAGAGATACACAAATCTTCATATAAATGTCATTCTCAACATTTCACTTTACTGTACACAGGGTAGATCAAGTTTTAGAGAAATTCATAAATCTTCATATGAATATGACAGTCACCATGGAGACTGGGATTTGAGAAATACAATTTACAAGTTCACATGAGAAGTCTTGACTTCACTCAGCTCATAGACCTATTGGTAGGCTCTGAAAAGAAAAAATTCTCATGAAACAAAATTATAAAGAAGGTGGAAAGATGGAAAGTGTATTTTTCTTATCCAGTAAAAAAAAAAAAAGTCTTTGTTTTTAGGGAGAATCAACAAGAATTTCAATGTGATGGAGAGCATGCATAATTTGCATCTAAGCAACCCATTCCAAACTCATTAGGAAAGATTCTCAAGAAAGTTTGGCTTTTCTGATCTTGTCAAAAATTCTGTTAAGTGATATCTGGTGAAATCATTTCATCACTCAGGGCTTTAGTGTTCCTTGTCAGTGAAATGAAAATATGGCTCTTGTTTTCAAATTGGGTTCTATAGAGTCCCAGACCTCTGACTGAAGGTCTATGAGTACAAGAGGGAGCCACATAGGTGGGATTTCAAGAAAAGACCTTTTGTCTCTTCCATTCGTTTCACTGATGGTTTTGTTTAAAGATAAGTGTTCACTACTAAAAAAAGTGAGCCTTGATTATTTGAGCTCATTTCTAGATCTGAAATTCTAAGATTTCAAATAGCTGACTTGTCAGATCTAGCTTTTAGTAATTGAATCAAGACAAGGTAGAGTAGGAAAATAATTTCTCCTCTATCCTTCTAACTTTTCAGCTGGGATCCTTGTAACAAAAGAGATTAACAAGAGAAAAGCATACAAATTGATTTAATATAAGGTTTAGGAGGCACAGGAGACTACATAAAGAAATGAAGTCCTGAAGAAATGATTAAATTTGAGTGTTTTTGATGCTAGGTTTGATGGAAGGAGGAAAGTTGTAGAAAGATATGATAGGACAAAGTGAGCTAAGTGTAGTAAACTAGGGGAAACTTACCAAACCCTCTCACATGAGGGTTTTATGACCTGCTTCAGGGGAAAGTCAGAAAGTCTTTTATGTGTATTCAATTTCTCAAATTCCTCCAGGTTGAAGTATTCAGTATGCCAAAGTGCCATCTTTTGGGGTAGCATATCCTGAAACCCATCAGTGTCAGGAGAATTTGCCTTAGAAGTAGAAATAAAGGAATGTCACAAATCAAAGTATAAGAGAAGGTACACATTTTTTCCTTTGAGAAAATGTCTTAGTTGTGTCTTACATTATGCCTCTGGTATCTTGAGTTCACTCCAGTGTGGGTATAAATCCTGCTAGAGTTAGCAAACAGCAGATACTGGACAAGTCCTCGGTGTGCAGTTATATTTATTTAGTCAACAAATACTTCCTGAGTCTTACCAGGCATTCTTACAATTCTAGGCCTCAAGAATAAAGAGATATGTAGTCATGTTCATTGGCTTCTTGGAGCTTCATATTTTCACGTTCTTTTTAAACTTTTTATTGTGGAAGAATTTTAGATTTACACAGAAGACGAAGAGAGAGTACAGAGAGTTCCTGTACACCCTCCACCCATTCTCCCTGTTAACATCTTATATAATCATGGTACACTTGTCAAAAGAAGGAAATTAATATTGGTAAATATTATTAACTAAGCTAGAGACTTTATTTGGATTTTGACAATTTTTTCCACTAATGTCCTTTCTGTGTTCCCAAATCCAATCTAGGATACCACATTGCATTTAATCATCATGCCTCCTTAGTCTCCTTCAATCTGCAACAGTGTCTCAATTTTTTCTTACTTTTCATGACCTTGATACTTTTGGAAAGTACTGTTAAGGAGTTTTGTAGCATATCTCTCAATTTGAGTTTGTATATTTTTCTCATGATTAGACTGGAGTTATGGGTTTTGGAAAGGAATATTATAGAAGTAAAGTGTACTTTTGTTGCATTATATTAGGGGAGACATGCTATCAGCATGAGTTATCATTGGTGATATTAACTTTGATCACCTGGCCAAGAAGTAGAGCCATGTTTCTCTACTGCAAAGTGACTATTTTTACCTTCCCATGTTCTTCAAGTAGAAGAGTCACTGTGCCCAGCCTGCACTCAAGGGGAAGAGAATTAAGCTTTACCTCCTAGAGGGACAGTGTCTACATTTGTTATTTGGAATTCTTCTCTAAGAAAGAGCTGTCTCCTCAACTAATTTCCAATAAATAGTTTTACAGTTTACTATAAGTACCACATAGGAAAATAAAAGGGAGACATGGAGAGATAATAGGAAAGATTTATTTAGAAAGTTCTTTGAACAAGACATCAACCTTCAGGTCTCCTACACTGCTGCCCCAAAAGACATGGGGGAAGCAAAAGAGAAAATGACAGGAGAAAAATGTACCATTACTTGTTTTCTTTCCTGCCCTACCATCCATGGCAGGGATTACTTACAGATACTCAGTATTAGTGGTGCTGGGAGACAGCTTCAGGAAAAAAAAAAAAAAAAACTGTGACAAAATAAAAAACCTGCCAAAACTCTACCTGGGACATGAACAGAATTCTTGTACTACTTGATGGCTACTGTTAAAATACAGAGTATCTTGAAGGAATTCTTGACGAAATAGCTAACTTGAGCAAAAAAAAAAGAAAAAAGTCACAAGTCGATTTTGCCACCTGAGATATTATTTGAGAGGTTACATCTCTTTACTTCCTCTTTTCATATTTATTAAGCAGAGTTGTTGTACAAGACAGGAATTACGACATGCAGCATCACAGGATCTCAGACTGATACAGTTGGAGTATATAAATGAGGAAAGTAATCAAGGCAAATAGATGTGGGTGGGGGCAGGCAATAGGCTGGAGTTAGCAGTGAAGAGCCAGTTGGAATGAAAGGAGTTAAATGAATGGAGTCAGGATGAGTTTACATCCTAGCTTAAATCAGTGTGAGCTCAGTTCATGGCACAGAAGAGAAACTGGCAGATATAAATGTCTGGCCTTAGAATCTTTCCTCAGTAGGATGTGAAACTACAAACCCCCTGTGAGTTTGCAAGCACTATGCCAAGATGAAATATAAAATGTAGGAAAACCAATATTTTAAATAAAATAATTTAAAAAGACAACTGCCTCCAGAGATCAAAGTGAAAGGAGATTGATTAGTTAATTGAAACTCTACTTCCAGCAGAAAAATAGATGAAATAAGCAGATAAAAGTGCTTTCTAAGCTCCCATACCCTTCCTTGTTTTGTATGCTTTAACTTTCTTCCCACAGCTCTCAATCCTGTGCCCTATTTCAAAGCCTTTTTTCTACTCATCTTGGGAACCTCAGGACACTGAGGAAATTTGAGTTCAGAAATTTTATTTTTAGGATATCATATTATGTAATATCTTAGGCTGGTGTCATTCATTCCAAAAACTGCTGTTTTGAACAAGAACTGGGAAAAATGTACCCAGTAGATATAAACCTTTTACATTCAAACCATCTTGAAAACACCTTGTAAAAAGTCAGCAATCCTTCCTGAAAACATTTTCCTTCTTTTATCCATTAACAAATATGTCTGTGACTCCAGATTCATTTTCAAAGTCTGATGCCTACAACTTTGGTTCTGGCAGTATTTTTCAATTAATTAACATTCCTGAGAGCACAGTTATGCACAATACTGAAAAAAAGAAAACTTTTATTTATTTGGTTTCCCTGCTGTGTAAAGGATGCTACAACTCCTGTATACTTTATCCTTTGAAAAATATCCTCTTGTTCTCCCATCAAGGATACCTATGAAAGCAAGGCATTGAGAAGGGAAAGGAGAACAGGTACAAAGTTAAAGAATAATGAAGAATGTTGTATATGTACTGTGACTCAAATATCAGTAGGGCTCTGCCACATAAAGGGCCCACAGTGTGTGTGCTCACCACTCAAAGTGCTCTTTTTGTCTCAAAGGAAAACTTTTTGTGGGATGTCACTCACAGCAAGATCAATGTCAATTTTCAAATTCTGCATGGAAAGCAATAGTGAGCTTCTGACCAGCAATTACCATAAAATCAAAACATCTTATACTTTTATACTGAATTAGTAGAATTGTTTTTTTTAAAGATTTTATTTATTTATTTGAGAAAGAGAATGAGAGATAGAGAGAGCATGAGAGGGGGGAGGGTCAGAGGTAGAAGCAGACTCCCTGCTGAGCAGGGAGCCTGATGCAGGACTCGATCCTGGGACTCCAGGATCATGACCTGAGCCGAAGGCAGTCGCTTAACCAACTGAGCCACCCAGGCACCCAGTAGAATTGTTTTGATATGGTATTTACTTGAAAGGCTTTCCATCAGCTCCAATGAGTATTTGATTCGTGTATCCTGCTAAAGTAACTGGTCTGATGTTTAAACAAAATTCTGCAGCAGTAAAGTGGGGCAGCAATCCTAGAATGCTGCTGAATTGCCCATGGATAAACCAGCCTAGTCATTAGGTTTATTGCCAACAAAGAGGAAAATCGTGCATATAATTATACGGATTGCAAAGCCAGCAACAAGAGTTGGCACCAGGGAATTATTTCCCTGTGACCATTACTTCATCAGGATCAGAAGTTGCCTGTATGCCTTCAAAGTAATGCAAGGTTGAAAACAAAGTAAACATGTTCACTTTTTGCTGTAGATGGTTTTTTCCATCCCTAAGCAAACCACTCTCTGGCCATTGACAGTTGAACTATTTTTGGAAGTCAGTGAACCCAATGAGTCAGTGTGACTTTAGACTTCTTATGATTATTCTAATGTCATGCAATATTATTAGTAAAAATAACAATGTTTATGAGATTATGAGATCATGCAAACTAAAGTTCAGAGAAGTCCGAGTTATTCAAAGTTACAAGACTAGTAGTGTGTGTATGTTTTGGTGCATGTGTGTGTGTGTGTGTGTGTGTGTGTGTGTGTGTGTGTAGCGGAGCTGGAGCTAGAACCTAGGTCTTCTTGCCAGGCTAGTGTCTTCTACATATAGCTCTTGTTCATTGTCATCACTACAGTAAGAGACACACCAAAATTTTAAGGTTCAGTCACAGCAAGCCTCTAAGTGTCATGAACAGATATGAACATAGGATCAGATGGACCAACTACTTGGACCTACTTTGGGAATTCTTTCTTTTTTTTTTTTAAGGTTTTATTTATTTGAGAGGGAGAGAGAGAGAGCATGGGGTGGGGGGCTGATCAGAGGGAGAGGGAGAAGCAGGCTCCCCCCTGAACAGGGAGTCCAGAAAGGGGCTCTTTCTCAGGACCCTGGAATCATGACCTGAGCCAAAAGCAGATGCTTAACTGACTGAGCCACCCAGATGCTCCAGAAGTTCTTATATTCCTATTCTGTAAGGCCCCCTTAGATATCAGCTTCTTAGTCATCCTTGCACCTCTCTTATTTCTCCCATGAAATTAAATAGGATAAATGCATAACTCACCAGCACATTCCTGAAACAAAGCAGATATTCCTCCTCCATTCTTGTTTCCCTTTGCAGTAGAAGAGCCCTCACTCTGGGATCCAAAAAACTCTTGTTAGCAATGATCTGGAGCAATTCAGATTCCTCCCTAAAACATGAAGCTCATAAAATCAAAGAACACAATACATATGAAATTGTTTTGTTTATAATTGATGAGTTGATTTAACTTCAGAGTTCTACATAATTTTCATGAAACAACACTGCTTGAAGCCAATGGAATTTCTTTCCTCTAGGAAATCAGACTTTGCCATTATCTTTGATTTTCCTTGGTGAATCTTATCTTTTGATTATAAAAATTCTTTTCAGTATGCCCAGTGCTCAGAGATATATAAACAAAGAAAAAAATGGTCCCTGTAAGCTTTGTAAATATGGGGATATTGGTGAGGTGAAATATCATGCACAATGAAGATAAATGACAGTTCCAAATAGCCTTACCATTGGAGGCCTCCTAGTGACCCAACTCAGCTCACAGATGCAGCTGTGGCAAGTAATAGCCAGAGAGTGATGATCATTGTGATTTCAGTCCATTATTACCAGAAGCCTGATATACATAAAATGTAGGTCAAAGCATTCTGTTCAATGCCATATTTATCTTCAGAATATGAAGCATGAGAATGTTGTTCCAGCACTAAAGAAACCAAGGTGATAAATTAGTAGTCTCCAAAGTGCTATTTACATGACTATATTCAATTTTTATCTCCTCATTGAAATATAAATTCCACAAGGGAGAGGACCATATTTATTTTGTTTCTACCATCTCTCAGAGCTTAGCACAGTGCCTGCCTCATATAGGCCTACAATCAGATTCATGTAAAGGATTTGATTAGTTAATTAATTGAGACCTATATTGCTACACTTATTGATTTACAATTGTTTTCATGTATTTAAACTAGCCCTCTACATGAGGAAGGATTAATATCGTATCCATCTCTACTTACCTTCTATCTAGATAGGTGCTTATTCAGTGAATGAGTGGATGTTAGAAGGATGATATATAAGAAGTTGCTGCCAGGTATTGCTTTCTCCTCTGGGCTTTAAGCATTATGTACGAAGAGAAGACATAATCCATAATGCAAAGAGTTGTTTGCAGGATGAGGCCAGCAAGAACTATCAGTGAAACAAGACAGAAATTATTATAGATAGAAAAAGTAGAGGAAAGACAAAAAAATTAATGGGATGTTCTGGGCATAAACTAATTGGCACAGAATACTAAAGGTAACTCTGGAACAAGTAGAGAACAAAAAGGAATGGAGGGGAATCATGTAGTCAAAGAAGTTAATGGAGAGTGGTAAATACAGCATGTTGCTTTTTCAATGTCAGAGCACAAAGAAAAATTTAGAGTTAAGTTACAGGTTTCAACTGTAAGAATTTGAAAGAAACAGTGTGGAGACAATTGTTGGAGGGTTAGTGAGTGTTTAGATGTAACTATGTGAGGAATATGGCAGTTCTGAGTGTGAAAAGCTGTGGTTAGGAATATAGGGGACTGTTTTTTAAGCTAAGCAAGTAAATTCAAATTGTTGGAGATAATCCAGCCGCTGCTGTGCATGGAATTACATCTAGGAGACTAACACATATCTGGCCTTTAGTTAAAAATGATTTAACCAATGCTTTTTGAGAGAGATTATGTAAAATTTATCACCATATTTTCCACAAATTCTGTCCAACCATTTGAAACTCTAAGGGAAAAACCAGGAAATTTTATATGTACTTTTCTTATATATCTCACTCTTTCATATAAAGATGGATTTGAATAGTTCATCTGTTACCAAAATATGCTTCCTACAATTTATGAAAGTGAGTGTTTTAAAAGTGAAAAAAAAGTTAAACAATATTATATGTTCCTCAAAATCATTGATTTGTTGAGATCAATGAAATTGACGAATTTGTGTTCATCCTTAATTTAGAAGAAAACCTCTTCTGGTGTGTATATACACCCTCTGTCACCTGATGGATGCAGAGATATCATGAGATGTCATGAGACAGTCATTGTTTAAACACTTTTGTCAATGTGGAAAACAAATTAATTTTAAGAATCCCAATACATACAAGGGCTATAGTTTTTTAAGGAGAGACCAACTGATGAACTTACATTGATGTCTCTCAGGATTGCTTCTTTCTTTTAAGTAATTGCCTCCTCTTGAAACCACATTATTAAAATTCGCTCTTTATGAAGAGATACACCTCTCTTCCATCTACCTATAAGAAAAAGCAAATTTAATTATTCAAAAATGAGTCTATGGAATATTTGTATCCCAGGGACTCAGCAAATATTTTAAAATCTCTATAAATGTACATTTATGTAAAAGTAAATAACTTGCATTTAAATGTTTTATTTTCTTTTATGGGAAATATATGTGCTAAATTGGGAGTTAAAGAACTAAGTTGTCCCTACTTTGTCATTATGGGCAAGTCATTTAGCTATTTCAGTCTCAATATTAAAAGTGAAGAGTTTGTATTAAATGTCATTTAAGCATATTAAAGAAACTGGCTTCTATGGCAACATTACTGAAAAGAATTATTTGATATACTTTGAATTTATAAAATTAAGAATAATATAATCAGCTGTTGGGATTGAGTGATAATGCTTAAAGCCAATAATACTTTGGAAAGTAATTAAATATATCCAGTGGCTTGTCATGATTATTGTTCTACTACAGTCAACATGTACAGTAGCAGTAACCCCATTTTAGTTAAGTGAAAGATATATTATAGGTTTATACAGAGATTAAACTCACAGAATTTGATAAACTATCAAATGCATTTTAATGTGCATTCATGGTAGAGGTATGAGTTCTATTTTTTTAATATCCTAACTGTCTGGCTATTTATGATAGAAGTCTGGAATATCTACACTGTTATTATTACCTGAGTTGATATTCTCAATTTTACTAGCAGTTCCAATGTCTATAAACATTTTTTGTTAACTAGTTATCAAGACATTCTTATATTTGGGGACATTCATCACCTAGTTAATGTTAAAGTCAGGATAATATTGATCTTGATTTAGGTCTGACAATTTTAGTAGCCATGATGAAGTTTAGGTCAGTGTATTTGATGGGCTCTGGTGCATAATTGTAGCCAAAAAGCAGAGCTAAAATCAATTATTTTACCAGTACAATTAATATTTTTAGTAAATAGCTTCAGAGTTTTAACTTCCTTATAAAGAGCAAGGCCATAAATCAAATGACTTTTTTTCTTTCTTTTTAAACTCAGGAGTACATTTCTAATGATGGCACAGATAAGTGTGAGTTTGCACTGCTTAACTTTTATTTGAAGCATATAATTATTGTGGCAATGAAATAAGCATAATATGGATTTAATTTTGTATACTTACTTATGTGCTACAATGAAATCAAAATATTTTAAAGAAAAGAATTGGTCCCACTGATAAATTTTCAGACAACTTTCAAAATGGTTGTTTATCAATATCTCCCATGATCTTTAAGGTGCATGGGTCTTTATATAACTGGTAGCATAAAATACTTGTGCACTAGGACCTTGTCAGTAACGAATTTGAGTTCACTGTAACATAGTATTTTCCCAGTGTTCATTTGTGATATACAATATATAGGAAGAATTACATGCAAAGTGAACAGTCCATTCACCTTCTCAGATATTCGAAAATATTAAGCCAGATCAGTGACAAGGTAAACATACAGACTATATTGTATAATATATAATATATAGTATATAATATAATATAATATAATATAATATAATATAATATAATATAATATAATATAAATTTAATGTTATGTAATATAAGATAAGATACATCTAGGGGCACTTGGCTGTCTTAGTTGGTAGAGTATGTGACTCTTAATCTCTGCATCATGAGTTTGAGACCATGTTGGGTGTAGAGATTACTTAAAAAAAAAATGAGGGCACCTGGGTGCTTCAGTCATTAAGCATCTGCCTTCGGCTCAGGTCAGGATCCCAGAGTCCTGGGATCGAGCCCCACATTGGACTCCCTGCTCCGCGGGAAGCCTGCTTCTCCCTCTCTCATTCCCCCTGCTTGTGTTCCTGCTCTCACTATCTCTCTCTCTGTCAAATAAATAAATAAAATCTTTAAAAAAATTATCATAAAGGCTATATCTTCTCTTGAAAGGCAATGATATAGGTTTTTAAATTAAATAATGCTACCTTTTAACCAGATATTCACTTATCAATATATCATAAATATCTTCCAATCTTTAAATGTTATCGGCAACATTTTATTTTATTTTTTTTAAGATTTTACTTGTTTATTTGAGAGAGAGAGTGCAGAGCAAGAAAGAGAGAGAGAGCATGAGCAAGGGGAGGGGCAGAGGGAGAGGGAAAAGCAGATTCCCTGCTGAGCAGGGAGCCGGACATGGGTCTCAATTCCAGGACCCTGAGATCATGACCCCAGCCGAAGGCAGACACTTAACCAACTGAGCTACCGGGGCACCCCTTTCAGCAACATTTTAGTGGTTATATAGCATCTTACTCTCCAGACATACTGTAATTATTCATCTAATAGTATTTTCTTTTTCAGACATCTATATGTTTCTTCCAAATTTTACCCTCATACACAATTTAAAATTTCTTTTGAGGAATACTTTATCAATCCATCCTTCCACTTTTGTTTTGTTATTTTTTTAGTTTTTTTCTAAAATATCACACCTTCATATGATATAATTTTTCAGAATTTTGCATCTTTGTCAAGCTGTGATATAAAAAATTGTATTATAAATTGAGATGAGATTAGAATACTAAGAGTATTTGTCTTTTTCTTATAGGCATTTTTTTTTTAAGATTTTATTTATTTATTTCAGAGAGAGAGAGAATGAGAGACAGAAAGCACGAGGGGGAAGGGGGTCAGAGGGAGAAGCAGACTCCCTGCCGAGCAGGGAGCCCGATGTGGGACTCGATCCCGGGACTCCAAGATCATGACCTGAGCCGAAGGCAGTCGCTTAACCAACTGAGCCACCCAGGCGCCCTCTTATAGGCATTTGACAGCTTTATCTATGATATATATTTTCAACCTATTTTATTTAAATTTTGTTTCATATCTTAAGATGTTTAAATTGTTTCTGTAATATATTTAAATTCATAAGAATTTTTCTTTGTGTTTATACCTTTGGTATATTCCTGGGGAAGTAATTCATCATACCAAGATCTACAAAACACACACACACACACACACACACACACACACACACACACACACACACGTATCAAATCTTTTTGCCTTGATGTCCCCTACTCTTAATTTCTTTTCTCTTACTTTATTTTACATTCCCATTATACATTGTTTAATGTACTATTTCTTCTGAAATATGTACATAAAAACATAATATATTTCTTATCCAAACAACAAAATATGAACACCAACTAACATATAATAAAGAAGACCAATGAGAATATTTGAAATTACAATTCTTTTTATAATTCTATATAAATATTAACTTAGTAGTTTATAACTTAATTGTTAGAATCATAAGTTCCACTGAGTTAAGTGTTCATATTGTGCATGCAAGGTATATAACACGTAAATGTAATTTTGAAATTGAAAATGTATTTTCACTTAGACATACTAATTAATGGCCTTCATCAAGAGAGTAACAAAATTTTACTTAAGCCAAAAAAAGCATAATCTTAGCAAAGGTGGTATTCACGAATGTGTGCATTGCTAGCCCTTACTATAGACATGTCAGTATTCAGCATTTTGCTGTGCTGTACATAAAAAATAGGGAAATACAAAAAGAAAATCAATAAAAGAATGGCAGATGGAGGCAATCTTTTCATTGTAATTACCAGGTAATCACGGAACTCATGTTTGTCTTATTTTAAGTGGGAGTTTGATTTCTTGAGAGGATGTATAAGTATGCTATGGCCAAGCCAAAAATTCTGCTTCTTCCCAATCAGTAATTTTTAGATATATCCTGAATTGGACCAAATGGATTAAACACTTACATTTAAATGTCTCCAGTTGTTTAATGTCTATATTTATAATTTTTGGTGCTATGAGTTGAGGTATTTGGTTTTACAACATGAGCTTAGTCATTAGAAGTTTGGTTAGATAAAAGAATATGAGTTATAGAGTTAGAGAGATCTGGGTACACTCTCAACTGGATAGCTTGCTAGATCTATAACTTTGAAAAATGACTCAAGCTCTCTGTCCCAGATTTTAATCTGTAAAAATAGGAATAATAATTACCTTATTAGGCTTTCTCAAATGATTACATTAAATAAATTAAGTAATTATATATAATTTTAAAGTACCAAGCACCCAGCCCAGAGTATAGAAGGTGCTCAATAGTGTTCTTTTTTAACTATTAACATTTATTTTCAGTTTTTATATGTGAGAAAGAGACATAAACTTTAGTTTGATACTGATGTTATAAGATTCTCTAGGCAAATTTGTTGACGGTGGAAGTTGGTTAAATACTTCTAGTTCAAAGTGATAGAGTAAAATTAGCATCATCCCGCATTTTCTTCTCAAATACCATACAAAATCAGCAAGAAAAATAAAAACTGGAAATATAAACATGCTTTGCAATAAAACTGTGAGTGGTCTTATAATCCACAAAATATGTGGAAGCATTGCCACAAGGAATGAACATCAACAAAGGTGAAGGAGAATTAAAAAGAGAATGTCAATCCAACAATTCCACTCGTAGTCTAAAAGAATTGAAATCAGAACTCAGATACTTGTGCACCAATATTCATAGAAGCATTATTCATAATTTCCCAAAGGTGGAAACAATCTAAGTGTCTATCAATACTTGAATGAATAAAGATAATGTGTTGTATACATACAATGGAATGAATATTCAACCATAAGAAGGAATGAAATTCTGATAGATGCTATGACATGGATGAACCTTGAGAACATTATGCCAAGTGAAATAAGCCAGACATAAAAATAAAAATATTGTTATGATTCCACTTATATTAGGTATCTAAAATAGGCAAATTTATAGACAAAGGAGAATAGATGTTACCAGTGGCTGGGAGGAGGAAAGATTATGGGGTTGTTATTTTATGAGTACAGAATTTCTGTTTTGGATAGTAAAAAAGTTCAAAAAATGGATAGTGGTAATGGTTTCACAACCTCTTGAATGTACTTAATGCCACTGATTGTACACTTAAAAATGGTTAAAATGGTAAATTTCATGTTATGCATAGTTTACCACAGTGAAATAGAGAGAGAAAGAGAGAAAATATGGTGGCTACAGATCTCAGAAAAACTTCCTGCCATAGGGAAGAAGACACTCTTAAGTACAAAACCAAAGTCTCATATTCACAATGAAGGGAATAGGATGCATAGGCTTAGCTATGGAATCTCTGTCTGGTTTGATTCTAAGTACCAGAGTGGGAAGAAAAGTCTGCATTATGAGCAAGCTTACACCTATCTAAATCCACCAGCATGAAGAAGTTAAAACTAAAACAATTCACTAAATCTCAAGAAAAATTCCTGCTAGTACAAAATACAGCCATGGCATCTTGCCAACATAAATTTTCTGCAAAGAATTAGGTGGGGGGGGAAACCCAATGTCTTTTTAGTCAAATATAAAGAATACAAAAGGAATGGACACACTATTGTTACAAGAAAAAGTGAAGGAAAGAACAGGAAAACCAGTTGCAGATAAATCTCACCTACCTTAAAGATGTTGTTATGGAGCAGATCAAAATTGTGCTCAAATGGCTATATATATACTTTTAATTATTGATACAATAATTTTTATGAGAAAAGAGTACAAGGCGAGATGGGTTCAGAGAAGAGATGGTGAGGAGTAGGAGAAATGAGCTGAAAATACAGTAAAGAACATAGAAGACAGGCATGATAAAACTGAAAAAAGAATAAAATGATTATGATAAATATTTGACCAAGATTATGAAGAAAATGATAGATACAGGAAATATACATTATAGGAGTCCACAAAAAAAGAAAAGCAAATTAATGGAACAGAGGAAATATTCAAGAAATAAAGAAGACTTGAAAGGACCTACCTAGCAATATTTGGTACTGAACTGTGAATTCTATTAATACTGTTAAACATCAAATCTAAAGAAACAAGCCTCTTAAAACATGTGCAAGATGCAAGAAAGGAGGAAAACAACCTGGAGATCTTAGTCTTCTTCACGAGAAAATTAAATGCATAAATATAGGTGTTGTGGGCATGAAGGAGGGGGGTTCAAGGGGGGGTTCTACAGTTTTCAAAGAGTAAGTGTGACCTAAGTGTTTTGTACTCAACCATAACCATTCAATATTTGTGAAGGCACAAATATTTTCAACATGAAAAGAAATCAGAGATTTTGCTCTCATAACTCTTTAAAAAAAAAGAGAGAGACTCTTAATCTTAGGAAACAAACTGAGGGTTGCTGGAGGGAAGGGGGTTAGGGGGATGGGGTAACTGGGTGATGGAAATTGGGGAGGGTATGTGTTGTAATGAGCACTGGGTATTATATAAGACTGATGAATCACAGACCTGTAACCCTGAAACAAGTAATACATTACATGTTAATTGAAAAAAAAGAGCAGTATGGAATACATTTTCATAACCAAGGATGGCTGGAACATTATAGCAGATGAACTGGAATGAGTGCTCTACCTATTTGGCATTGGTCTAATATTAAGTAAATGAAGGTATATGCTTATAAAGTAGAATATAAATTGAGACAATATAGAAATTAGATCATTTGAAAGGGGAAACTGAGAGTGGAAGGAAGAAAGATGATGGAAGGGAATATAAACCTGCTGACTTCCTCATGTTTACTAACTAAAGGTTAAGAGATACTATGTGAAGTTTATAAATCAATAAATAGAGGTAAAAATGATGTATCAGTCAGGGTCCCAGCAGGAAGTAGATGATATACTTGAATGGGATAATTGAGAAAGTTAACAAACTAAAGACACTGCTCTCAGATTACATTCTGGCAGCAGGAAACAATAAATATAATAAATCAGTAAATTATGTAGTATATTGGAAGGTGATAATTCTATGGATGAAAAAGAGCAGAATAATCTCTGTGAAGAGTGCTGGAGTTAGGAGTAAGTATGGTCAGATGAGCTTCATGGAGAAGATGCCATTTGAGCAAAATTTTGAAGACATCCAGGAACTTAGCCTTAAGAATTTCTTAAGGCCATCCTAAAAATATTAGAAGGAAAAGCTAGTATAAATTTCTGAAGACAAGAACATGCTTAGAATATTTGAAAAATACAAGGAGATCAGTTGAGTTAGAGAAAATAGGTGAGAAGGAGAGTAGTTGGTTATCAAGTCTAAGAAGGAATGGGGGCCAGATCATGTAGAAAATTGTAGGTCTGAGTAAAATGAGCATTGAAGTGTTAATGCAGGGATAGTGACATGATCTGACTCACTCTTTAACAAGATCACTCTTTTATGTTGAGATTAGCCTATAGGAGAGCAGGAATGGAAGCAGGTCGAGTCAGGAGGGCTTTCCTGTTACCCAAGTAAGAAATATCAGTGGCTCTGTTCAGAGTAGTAGTAGCAGAGGTGGTAAGAAGTGGTTATACTATTTCTGTGTATCGAAGGTAAAGCAACAGACTTAAGAAAAATAAATATAAAGAAGTATTAATACATTAGAAATCCATTCTATTCATATTAAGGAAAATTCAAATTAAAATGTCACTAAGATGGACCCACCAGAATAGCAAAAGTGGAAGAAATAATCTGAAGTGTTAGTGAGGATATGGAGCTACTCAAATTCGGGTGTGCTGGTGGTAGGAGTGTAAATTGGTAAGACCACTTTGGAAAACTGCCGCAGCAATTACAAAAGCTGAATGTAAATACACTCTATGACCCAGATATATTTTACTCCTAAATCTGTAACAGAGATGCAGCTATAGGCCCACTAAAAGACATATATGGAAATGTTCATAGAATCACTATTTGTAAAAGCCCCAAACTGGAAACTTCCCAGTTTATACCCAAACTAGAATATAAACTGTGGAATAATCATAAAATGGAATACAGAACAGCAATGAAAGTGAGAAAACAATGTGAACGTACTAAAGTATGAATGAATTCCACATACACACAGAATGTGGGTTGAAAGAATCTGGTATAAAACTTCCTGATTCAGTTTACATAAAGGTCAAAAACAAGTAAAGCTAATCTGTAGTGTTAGAAGTCAGATGGAGGGTACCCTTGGGTGGGGAATGGTGACTGTTCCCGGGGACTCAAAGGGGGATTCTGGGATTCTGGTAATGCTCTGTTTCTCTTGATCTAGATGCAGGTTACGTGGAACTGTTCAGCTTGTGAACAATTCATTGAACAATTTGTGATTTTGTACATTTTTCTGTACATAAACCATGTTTCATTTTAAAAAGTGAAGATGATGCTTTTCACCTATGAGAATAGCAGAAAAAAGTATTTTGGCTGGGGAATAAAAAGAAAAATGTTCTCTTGCAGTGATGGTATGAATGTAAATTAGTGCAATATCTATGGAAGACAATTTTTATCACATCAAATATCAAAACTAAAAATGTACATATTCTTTTTCTCAGCAAATCCACTCCAAAGAATATACTCTTCAGATACTCTAACACATGAGCAAAATGATATATGTTCAAAGTTATTCCTTTCAGCATTGTTTGTATTAGTAAGAAATTGAAACAACCTCAAAGGCCATCAATAGACACCTCTTTAAATAAATTATGGCAACAGCGATTCAATAGAAAATTATGGAGTTACAAAAAAAAAAAAAAACCACACACAAGGCTTTATGCACCGTTATGGAGCAATTCCCAAGATATATATTTTAAATTTCAAAAAATAGGGAGGGTATAGGAGGCTTGAATAGTCTGTTCCCATTTATTTTAAAAGAATAAGTGCTTGTGTACACCTAGGGAAGGATGAATAAGAAATTTATGACATTTAATGCCTCCAGGTAGGAGAATCAGTAATGAACAACTGGTAGTAGAAAGACTTTCTACAGTATACCCTTGTGTTTTTTTGAATAGGTAAATATATCACTTATTCAAAAAAATACATACATGGAAATGAAAAATCAATTCATTAGGGAGGAAAATATGCATATGCTATCATAGAATAATTTTAAATACAGAGGGAAGTGAATTTTCTTACCTGGATTCTATACCAATGTGGTATTCTAAAGTCACACCTTATATCATTAAGTGTGAGATTTAATAAATCATTGAAGACATTCAGATAAAGGCAGTTTTATAGTTCCTGCCTAATAGATATAGAATACTCTTGTGAGTTTATTTATTGGACTATGTCATTGTCAATTTAAGATCATGTCTACTTCTTTATTAATTGAATTGAGAAGAAAATAGATTATCTATCATACAGTCACTTTACACTTGCCTTTCTGTTTTCCAGTTTTTTCATAATTTAAAAGAAATACTACAGAGACATGTTCTTCAAGAGTAGCTATGTTTATAAAGTATTTTACATCGGGATGAAAAGTCAAACATGCTTTAGTTCTAACTCTTTGTTTATATTCTTGGGGTTAACAGCCTTTTGTCATTTCAGCAAAATACAGATAGAGCTAATATGTTTGTAACCTTAAAGATTTTATGAGAATCGGTTGTTTTATTCCTATTTATAAAGCACACTTGGAGATGTTCAATGAATATCTTCTGTTAATATGGAAATATGTTTAATAGAAAGGCTAGCAACTTTATTTCAATGGTTTATTAATGTGATTTTTTTTCTCTCATAGTTTGGCAATGTGGTATTTATATCTAAATTTATATCTAAATTCAAATGGTTAGCCAGGAAAATTTTATTTTCTCATAGTATACCAAAAATTAATATATTTTCAATAGTTTTTCAAAATAGATAAATACAGCTTTTATTCAATATTTTAAAACAGTGATGTATTTAGTCTTTACATAAATTTTGTAACTACATCAAGAAACTGAATGAAGAACTATATGAGTTTGACAGAATCATTCCACTAAATACAACCAATATTTATTGAGAGTCTAATCTGTCTGCTAGAAACCACAGGATGTATAAAAGAACTATGGGGTCATAAGAATTCCTTGAGTGGTTTCTAAAGATACATAACAATAAGATACAATCTCTACCTAGAAGAACCTTACTTTATTTTGGATAGTTATATGTAAATATATTGTAAAGATACATGCAGAAATTAAATTATGTGTAAGTTGTGCAGACAACAAATATTACATGAGAATGCTTGAGACACAAGGGCCTATCAGGGAGGAAGTTGGAAAGCTGACAGGATTACAGAGAATCCTAAAAGAATCTAGTTTATTAAGTAACCTTTTTCTGAATTCCACTCTATTGTGAGTCCATTATGTGTTTTATTACAGAGAATTCACATCGCTGAAAATAATAAATATTTGTTGAATAAATGAATGAATTTTTCTGCTTGTAAGGAACTCAAAAATTGCCATGGACACAACATTTTCATACTTAATAAAATACAGGAAGGTATACTATAATACATTAATATATAGACAGTAAACAAAGAACTTGTATGGTACTTAGCAAGTAATGAGGGATGAATTTTTTATTATTTATTTAATTTTATTTTATTCCATTTATTCTATTACTTGTATTTTATTTTTTGTTTGTTATTGAAGTATAAATATTTGTTAGTGAGGTATAAGTACCTAGAGATAGTGGTATCTTAGAGCCAGCTCCGTAACTCTGCATTAAGTCATATGGTCTTTTTTAAAAAATTTTTTATTGTTATGTTAATCACCATACATTACATCATTAGTTCTTGATGTAGTGTTCCATGATTCATTGTTTGTGCATAACACCCAGTGCTCCACGCAGAACGTGCCCTCTTTAATACCCATAACCAGGCTAACCCATCCCTCCACCGCCCTCCCCTCTAGAACCCTCAGTTTGTTTTTCAGAGTCCATCGTCTCTCATGGTTCATCTCCCCCTCCGACTTACTCCCCTTCATTCTTCCCCTCCTGCTATCTTCTTTAAGTCATAGGGTCTTAAAATACATCATAGAAATCAACAAAGGCCACAAATCAGAACTTACCCTCTACCTCCAGAACCAGTCGTTAAACTTGTTTAACATTGCACAGTAAACAGTTTAATACAGCATCCCATGGTGTAGAGGTAGGTGAAAACGCATTTCCTTGGACAAAATTTATAGTCTAGTTGACATTCACTGAACATAACTCAGCCATCCTAAAATTGGATATACTCCCAGCCATTTTGCCTGGCCCTTTGTCACTGAATTGGTGGTATATAAGGAAAATTGCATTGTCTAATTTGTACTAATAAGGTTCTCCATAATTTCTTTATGGAACCCACATGTGTCAGAATATAATGTGTTGTTCCATAGGGGCAGTAGCCAAATGACTGGAAAAGAATGGGTGGGCAAGAGATAGAAAGGGGAAGGAGTTGGAATTGGAGAAATAATACTAAAAAAAATACCATTCAACAGCTTATTCATTTCAAATGTAGTTATTGAATACAAAACTAAGTACCAGGTACTGTTCTACTTATTGTCAATGCAATGGTGAACTAAGATAAACACACTTGGTTTTCATGGAGCTAATGGCCTTTCCAAAGTGGAAAGGGGGCTGTAAAATGTTAATGGTTTATAAATACCCTGGTTCTCTTATCAAAGGGGTAGATTATAACAGAGTGATACATTACTTTCCAATATTATTTTAAGCAGAGAGAGTGGCTTTGTTTTATGAGATTAAGTATCTTTTGACCATCAATTGGTTGCTGAAATCAGAGTCATTATTATTTCTTATAATTCTTCTTTTCTTCTTCTTCTTTTTCTTCTTCTTCTTCTTCTTCTTCTTCTTCTTCTTCTTGTTCTTCTTCTTCTTCTTCTTCTTCTTCTTCTTCTTCTTCTTCTTCTTCTTCTTCTTCTTCTTCTTCTTCTTCTTCTTCTTCTTCTTCCTCTTCCTCTTCTTCTTCCTCTTCCTCTTCTTCCTCTTTTCTTGTTCTTTATGATCATTTAAGTTAAAAGTTGTGAAAAGCTTCTCTGGGGACTACTGTATAGATGAATTGGCATTTATTGGATATAACTCTGCCATCCTAAAATATCCAATTTTAGGATGGCAAAATGTATCCAAAATTGGATATTCTCCAACTAGGAGCCTTCCCTTCCTTTTTTAAAAGAGTGCTTTATTTCAAGAGATGTTTACACCTTGAATTGAAATATTCATTCATTCAACCAGTTTCTACTGAATTCAGTCGTAGCTCTAAACATTATTTTTGCCAGAGAATACTTACTAGTTGTTAAGAAAATGTACCTCACTTGACTATTCCTTTCTACCTTATTTATTGGTATGACTGCATTTTCTTCATCTTGCTTAAATTAAACATCAAATTTTTTTTCCTAGAAAACTGATTCTGCATCAACATGAACCCAACCCCACTATCTAAGGCAGAGGCATTTTGGATTCATAACAGGTTCTGGAGCCATTTGAGGAAAAATGTTTTTTGCCAAGATTAGTATAATGACATTTTTTATTCACCTCTCATGTCAAACTTTTCCTTGTGGGAAGATTGATAATATGATAGTCTCCTCAGATTTAGTTTCTGGTCAAATGTCCCACTAAACAACCTAGAGGTGCCTCAAATTCCAGTGACTTGGGCAATAAATTAAACCAGAGAATTTCTTTGCTTTGGGTGGTAAAAGCAGATTCTATTTTGACTTGCAATTTCTCTCACACAAACATTCTAGAGTGCATAATGGGGATATGTGGGGGAGGGGTGTACTAGAATGTTGTTCTACTGGCCCCATCAGTGAAATAAGAATACTTTCAATTTTTAAAGTAGCTTTTTCTTTTGAAAGAAAGTTTTCTTGTATTGTCCTCAAAAACTAAAATAAATACTTATCAAATTTGTAATTAGCAGTAATTAAATAGGAGAACTAGAGACCAAAAATTAAATATCATTTAGGAAAATTAATGTATTCATGGTACATTTAATATAACTATATATTTCATTTTATACTGTAGCCATCAAAAATCGATCCAGTTTCCTTTATATATCCTTTTATAAGTAGGAACTTCTTACAATGCAATTGGCAGGTTGTCCATTTTTAAATGCCAGGCATTATTTGCCTAAGCAATTTAATGCCTATGTGTGAAATTTTCTTTCCAAAGTATAAGGATGTGAATATATAACATATCATGATTTTAAATAATGCTGTACTCAAAATCTTTTTATATGTGTTATAGTTCCAAAATTTTGCTTTGAATGGTCATTATCTCTATAGCACAACTTCTTTAATGTCAGCATAGATGTATTGATTGATTGGTTAAGTCATTCATTAAAAGATATTTGGGGGGGCAGCTATATGGCAGGCATTGTGATAAGATGCCTGATGACACCTACAGATGTCTGAAGGTGCTACCCTCAAAGATTTTCTAGCTCAGTGGGAAAGAAAAATAGCTATATAATCTAATTATAATCAGTGTAAAGGTATTCAGAAAAAAAGGGGTGGGACTATGGGAGCAGTAGAGAGAGCATTAATTTCAGTTTTTAGCATGGAGAAAGCCTTCATAATGTAAGTGATATTTATATTCAGCCTTGAAAATCAAGAAAGAATCCTACACTGGGAGAAAAGTATATTCCACAGAAGGGGTAGGGAGAAGAAGGATTCTGCACAGAAGGAAATATATGTCCACAGTTAGGTTTGGGTAGAAGAGTGTGGTATGTTTCAGAAACTTCCAAGTCCTATACTCAATGTGACTGGGGTACAAAATGCATGTGAACAGAGAAATGAGCCAGGAGAGCTGGGCAAGAAAGTCTTATGTGCAGTTGTTGTTTTTTTTAAGATTTTATTTATTCATTCGAGACAAAGAGATACAGAGAGAGAGAGAGAAAGCACGAGCGGGAGAAGAGGCAGAAGGAGAAGCAGGCTCCCCGCTGAGCCAAGAGCCAGACGTGGGGCTCGATCCCAGGACTCCAGGATCACAACCCAAGCGAAGGCAGACGACCAACCATCTGAGCCACCCAGGCGCCCCTTATATGCAGTTCTAAAGAGCTTTAGCTCATATCTATAGTACGGGATGGGAAGACACTGAAAAGTGTATAATCTATGAATGAAACTGCATTTTCTAGTTTGGTAGCAAAGAGGAGGACGGACTGAAAACTTTGGTGAGATGCAATGTAAGGAGGCCAAATCCATTGCTGTTATGAGAAGGTTGGTGGAAGGCTCTGGGGACCTGAACTAAAGCAGTTGTGGTGAATAAGGAGAGGAATAGAGGTTTGAAAAGTATTTAAGAAGTAAATTTAAGATGAGTTCTAATTAAAAATAGATAAAGTAGATGCTCACATATTCACGCGCATGTACCTTCGTTCAGTCACTTCACAATTGTCTATTGATCACTCTTTATAGTTATCAAAGGAAATAAAATGTGCTTATTTTAAAAGTACTAGATTATACCACTTACTAGACATTGACCTTGGGTGAGGTGCTTAAGCTTTCTGTGTCTAACTTTTATCTGTAAGGTAGAGATCATAATAATACCTACCATTTAGGGTTAGTAATAAGTTGATATATTTAAAGTACTCAGAACAGAGATCTAGAAGTATTGGCTGTATTGTATACAGTATGATAGGCAGTTTTGTATGGTTGAAAGCTCATAACCCATGGCATGTGGTAAGTTCTCAAGAAACATTTAAAGGAACAAAATGAAGGAATGCTGAAAAAAGAAAAATGTGAACTTTAATTCCTGTTCCATTATTTACTGTTTGTGTGACCTTAGACAAATCAGTTAGCTATTTATGTATTAGATAAACACTTGTTGAATATCTTATTCTGTGCCAGACACAATAGCAAATGAGACAGGCTTGTTCTTTGTTTTTTGCAGAATTTCCCTTTAGAGGGAGAGACAAATAAAAGCATGTAAACATATACATAAAAATAATAATTTCAATTGTGATAAGCACCTCAGTTCCTTATCTGCAAATGGAATATAACAATACTTACTTTTTAAAGGCACTGCAGTGATTTACAAACATTATGCATAAAAGCACTTGCATAGTACCTGGCATAGACTACAGAAAGGTACTGAATGACTTCTTAGTAGCATTTTTAGCAGTGTTCAAATAACAATAGCATGGTTTCAGCATTTCAGAAACTGATGGTCTAATGCAGTGGTCAGGAAACTACAATGGTTGGGCTGGCCAACTGTTTCTTTCTTTTTTATTTTTTTTGTAAATAAAGTTTTATTCGAAAATGTCATGCCTGTTTGTTTACATATTTTCTATAGCTGCTTTCTCATTAAGAAGGCAGAGTTGAGTAGTTGTGAGAAAGATTATATGGTTCCTAAACCATATTTACTTAAATGTTTACTATCTGGCTTTTCAGGAAATTTTCTTTCCTTTTCTTTTTTAAAGATTTTATTTATTTATTTGACAGAGAGAGACAAAGTGAGAGAGGGAACACAAGTAGGGGGAGTGGGAGAGCGAGAAGCAGGCTCCTTGCTGAGCAGGGAGCCTGATGCCGGGCTTGATCCCAGGACCCCGGGATCATGACCTGAGCTGAAAGCAGACACTTAATGACTGAGCCACCCAGGTGCCCCTCAGGAAGTTTTCTGACCCTGATATAGTATGCTAGTTAGGTCATGTTTATCAAAAATTGGATATGCATATGATACATTCAATGATGGGTATAAATCGTTAGTGTTGTGAAAAGGAAGAGATTGCGCCTAATTGGGGTTATCAGAGAAATCTTCCTAGGGAAGGAAGCATTTTAACTAGACCTTGAAGGATAAATAAGAATTTAGGAGGCGGAAATTGCTAGGGAGAGGGCATTTCAGGCAACTTTCTGTATGAAGAAAGGCCTCAATAGAAGCATAATATTTGATGAGCACCACATTTCAGAAAATGATTGGATACAAGGCTGAGAAGCATCATAGGAGAGAAATTGAGAAATGCTTTGAAAATCAGACCAATTTATTTGAACTTAAAGGCAATTGAAAGTCACTGAAAATTTCTGAGCATGAGAATGACATAATCAGTATTTTAAATATATTCATTTGTCAGTTGGTATGCAAAATTAATTGAAGCAGGGATAATGGAAAAAATCAGCTGTCAATAAGTGAATAAAAAAATTGCACACGCATAAGATAATGAGGGTTGGCACCAGGATGATAGATGGAAAAGGAAAAGATAACTACATATATTGCTGTAGTTACTCTGACAGATTGAGCATGCAGGGTGGAATCGGGGAAGAATGAAAGCTGGTATATGCCATCAGTGTCAATGGTGGTGAGAATTGATGAGAATGATGAACAATGTCCAAGTTAAGAGAGAAACCAAGATCACGTGGCCTGAGAAAAGATCGATGGATTTTGGTATGTAGGAAGTCAACTGCCTCTATCTAGAATGATTGTGGCAGATGTGAGATTATGACTTAAAGAGATGGTGTACTTGAAAAAAGAAGGTACAGCAAGTAGTAAGGTGGTGATAATAAAACCTGTCTCACCATCATTCAGGGCTTACTATGTGCCAGGTAATGTTTTAAGCACTTCAGGACACCATTTTATTTAATTTATATAATGACTCCATGAGGTGTCACTATTATTATCATGCCTATTTTACAGATAAGGAAATTAAAGCTTAGCATGATTGAATTGCCCCAGGCTTTCACAGTTAATAATGGAGTTTGAACTCGGGTTGTATGACATCAAAGCCTTTTGCTTAACCCACACAATGGCAATGCATCTCACACACAAAATAAAAAAATAAATTAAAAATGTAATGAATCAAAGCAATGGTGCTTTTTAGTCTTCTCATTGGTTATTGAAATATTTTGTTCCTTTTTAGTAAGGGTTACATGTCTACTATTTAGAATGAAATTTTCACAGTTGCAGGAGACAGGATATTTAATTAAAATGCAACAACTACTTATCAAAAACACAGTGTAATGTTACTTTAATTAATTAGGGGTTTTTTTTGTAAGTGTTGAGAGGCAAGTAATTACCTGGGCCCAGTCAGTTTGTGGAAGAACAGCAAGATCCTGCAGCTTACTACTATAATGATGGCTTCCAATCCCTCAGCTTCCTGACTGCAGCAAAGGTAGCAGCGATTTGTGGGCCAGTTCTGCAGTGCTGTTCTGAGTCATTCCTAGAAATTCAGCATAAAGCCTGCCAGACTCAACTTTAGCTCTCCCAATGATTGTGTAAGCACCAAATTCCCTCAGTTAAATCCCTTTCTATTTAACTTAGCTCGAGTGATTTCTGTTATATGAACCTTAATCTAGTCTATACATTATTGAAGCAGTAGAATTAGCAAACATGAGATTGATAACACTGACGTTCCAGGAATTTCTCCAAAACATCTTTTTTAAGCTTTCCCTGCCAAGCAAAAGGAGTGCAACATCAGTCAAGGGCTAGATTAAAAGTGATGTGTCCTTAACTGTGGCCATTTTCCAAACTGACAAATGGGTTGAGAAAACGACCGGTAGCTGAAAGATAAAATTTCTCAGACTAAGATCTTTGTCTTTGTATATAGTTTACTCATGCTTATGGAATTGACCAGAGTCAAATAATCTCGATGCCCTCTAGGATTTTAAGGAAACTGTGTTACCAAAAATTTGGTCAGTAACCGCCTGTGGCTTTTCCACCTAAAGCAATCCCTGGACTCTTGAATCCTACGAACAGGAGTAAGGTGTGGATGTGGATGCTGTGCAGTGTTCCAGAAGGGCAGCCTTAGTTGAATTATATTATCATCTAATAATGCAGTCTGTGCTATTTCAAATTTGAAATTAAATGACTTTTTGTTTGAGTTCAATATGTACTCCATCTTTATAACTGTTCCATGGATGAGTTCCTTTTTTTTACTTCATATGTTTATAGATCTATACCCATTCAACTTTATCAATACCTTTGTTAAAATCCCTTCTATTCTTACTTATATTTTTGGCTATACAATCTAACATGAGGTAAAAGAGATACATTTCTGTATCTATTATTATCTATCTATTCATGTACTTGAAGATTTGGCTTTCAGTATTTTGATGCTATGATATTTAAATATTTATGAGAACTATGTCCTCATTGTGGACTTGTGAATTATAAAGTGGTACTTTCTATATCATTCAGTTTGCCTTGAATTCAATTTTGTCTCATACAAATTTCTTTAAAACTTTAAATAGATATTCAGTTTGTCTGATTGAAGAATCATGAAATTTAGCAGATAGTTGATTGGCAAAAGAACCCCCCTACACTTACATCTGAAGTGAGGGCTCAGGGAGGAGGAGAATTGATGTCTGCCAGTAGAAGAGAATGAATCTAATGAGAAAATAAACTTTACTTTTCATCCTTCATAAAGTATATGAACCAGTAACAACAAGGGCTAGGAAAAGAACTAAAATTGGTTTAAAAAAAAGAACCCCTCACCCCCCAAAATAGTGTCATTCTTCCTTATTTTTCCTGGCAATTCTGTTTAATCTGAAGTTTCTAGGTAGGAATATGGTAATATCATGCAGGGGTTATAAATTATTTGTACTAGTTTACATATTTTGTCATTTATATGGGTATAATTTTGGGAATTAGAATTCACTAAATGTACTTTAATTCTCAATATTTAATTCCTTTAAAACCCTAGCTAAAATTTCATTAAGTCATTATCCTTCCATTTAGTTAACATAATAGATACAAGCATTTTATTAGGGCCTTTATGCAGTAAAACTGTTATTTTCTAACACACTTAAGATCCAAATAACAGACTTGTCATAGCTTTGCTGAATGTTTTCCTCAATCTCAATGGAAATTTAAAAAAAATTTAATACCATTCACCCTCAACATTGAGTTAACGGTTCTTAAAGGTCTTTGGTAACCAAGGTGAAGTGAAAATACCTTGAAGGGCTGGTATTCCACAGTCTCAAATGATAGCTGTGATTGGGCTTTTTGGCTGATCAATGCACGTAGCTATCATTTAGATCAAATCTCAGAATCTTCTTTTTTAAAATGTTTTATTGGACTTGACCTTCCTTTACATTAATTATGACATACTTAGCAATCAGATTAGAGGATTTTTTTGGCATTTGAAAAACGTTCTTATCTCTGAGGGGCATCCCACTGCAAGTATAATAGATACACTTAATAGAAGCAAAGAGAGATACAAAACTAAAAAAAAAAAAATCCTATTTTACACTTTTCTACTTTTCTATGTCTCTTACATACTTTGTTTTTAATTTGACAAGTTTATTGCCTTTTATAGTTGCTAGTTGTTTTTAGTGAGGCTTCAATGTTAGTCGTTTTGTTGCAATTTTCCCTATTCAGCCTAGTAAAGTCCTAACAATTCTCAAAACCTGAAGATGCATCCACTGTGATGAGCCCATTCCCAAATATTCTGGCCCATTTGGTCTCTTTTCTCCTAGAACTACTGTAGTATCTGGGTTTACAGCCATCTCCATCTTGGTGACATCAACCTTTGTCTTGTCTTTCACATGGCTCATTTGTAAATCTATTCAGATCCTGCCGGTTGGTTTCATCCCGTTTGTATTTCTTCTCCTACTCTTTCAAAACCATGTCACTCCACCTAACTCTATTACTGACCCATTCCTGTCACCCACTTGGTCTCTTCTCCTTCTAGGTCCATTCCAGCCTCGATGAACGGATATTTGGAATACTTTTTTTTTTCTCCTTGAATTCTGATTATCATCATGGGGTTGGCTGGGAAGAATCTAGAGTTATTCTGACTATAGTAGTTAATCAGACTCCCTCAGAATTTTTAAAATTCTGCTGTTTAATATGCAAAAATCCTGGTTTCACCCACACTGTTCTATGTTACTTTTTGAAGTTTTTCTTCCATTTTTTGAACATTTACACTTGATACTCTGAATACCCTGCTAAACTGCATACTAGCAATCCAGCTGCAATAACCATTGCTTCTTTCTTTATGTTCTTCACATCTGCTTCTCAAGGCTTTATATTCCCACTGGAGAATTATTAGTCCATACAGTCCTTTGAGGGGCTCTCCTCTAGATCATAGGTCACAGGTCAGGGAGCTCAGGGCTCAGATACTCTTTCAAGTTGAATTGGCTCTCCTACTTCTGACCTTACCCAGACTTTTTTTTACCTTCCAAAAGAAAAACAGAAAGTTTTGTTTCTTTCTCACACATACACTTAAAATGCACAATTGCACACAGAAACTGTTTCTTGGAAAAGACTAAGGATTAATAAAATACTTCTAAAACAGTAAATATTGCTTCAAAAAAGGGAATGGTTGATGTATTTTTGTTTGCTTTTAATGTTCTAGTAACAAAAGGGTTGTTTTCTAATTCCAGTATTATTCCATAATACATACAGTATTATGTTGGTTTCAAATGTACAATATAGTGATTCAACAGTTCCATACATGACTCAGTGCTCATCACGGTAAGTGTACTCTTAATCCCCTTCACCTAATTCACCCATCCCCCAACCCACCTCCCCTCTGGTAACCATCAGTTTCTTCTCTACAGTTAAAAGTCTGTTTTTTGGATTGTCTCTTTTTTCCCTCGTTGATTTATTTTGTTTCTTAAATTTCACAGATGAGTGAAATATGATATTTGTCTTTCTCTGATTTATTTCAGTTCACAGTATACTGTCTAGATCCATCCGTGTTGTGGTAAAGGGCAAGATCTCATTCTTTTTTATGTCTGAGTGATATTCCATTACATATATATTCCACTTCTTTATCCATTCATCTATTGATAGAACTTGGGCTGCTTCTATAATTTATCTATTGTAAATAATGCCACAATAAACACAGAGAGGCATATATCTTTTCAAATTAGTGTTTTGTATTCTTTGGGTAAATACCCAGTAGAGGAATTACCAGATCATATGGTAATTCTATATTTTTAATTTTTGAAGAATCTACATATTGTTTTCCACAGAGGCTGCACCATTTTGCATTCCTACCAACAGTGCATTACTGTTACTTTTTCTCTGCATCCTCACCAACACTTGTTCGTGTGTTGTTGATTTTAGCCATTCTGACAGGTGTGAGGTGATATTTCATTGTCGTTTTGATTTGCATTTCCCTGATGATGAATGATGTTGAGTATGTTTCCATGTGTCTGTGGCCGTCTGTATGTCTTTTTTGGAGAAATATCTGTTCATGTCTTCTGCCCATTTTTTAATTTGATTGTTTTTTGGGGGTTGAGTTGTATAAGTTCTTTATATATATTGGATATAACCCTTTATCAGATATGTCATTTGCAAATACCTTCTCCCATTCAATAGGTTGTCTTTTAGTTTTGTTGATTATTTCCTCCGCTGTGCAGAAGCTCTTCCTTTTGATGTAGTCCCAGTAGTTTATTTTTGGTTTTGTTTTTCTTGCCTCTCCAGGACACATATCTAGAAAAGTGTTGCTATGGCCAGTGTCAGAGAAATTACTGCCTGTGCTGTCTTTGAGGATTTTCACATTTTAGGTGTCACATTTAGGTCCTTAATCCATTTTGAGTTTATTTTTGTATAGTGTAAGAAAAGTGGTCCAGTTTCATTCCTTTTCATGTACCTTTCTAGAATTCCCAACACCATTTGTTCAGGAGACTGTATTTTTTTTTCCCCATTGCATATTCTTTCCACCTTTTTTTTCTTGCCTCTTTTGTAGAAGATTAACTGACCATATTATCATTGGTTATTTCTGGTCTCTCCATTCTCTTCCATTGATCTATATGTCTATTTTTCTGCCAGTACCATGCTGTTTTGATTAATACAGTTTTGTAGTATATCTTGAAATCTGGGAATGTGATACCTCCAGTCTTGTTCTTTTTCAAGATTGCTTTGGCTATTTGGGATCTTTTGTGGTTCCATACAAATTTTTGGATTATTTGGTCTAATTCTGTGACAAATGCTGTTGGTATTTTGATAGGGACTGCATGAAATCTGTTTGGGTAATCTGCTTGGGTAAAAAGATTGCTTTGGGTAATATGGACATTTTAATAATATTTTTTCTTCAAATCCATGATCATGAAATATCTTTCCATTTGTTTGTGTTGTCTTCAATTTCTTTCATCAATATTTTATAGTTTACAGAATACTGGTCTTTCACCTCCTTGGTTGAGCCTTTAGGGCTTTCTATATATATATAATATCATGTCATCTGCAAATAGTCAAAGTTTTACTTCTTCCTTACCAATTTGTATGCCATTTATTTCTTTTTGTTGTCTGATTGCTGTGGCTAGGACTTCTAGTACTATATTGAATAAAAGTAGTGACAGTGGACATCTTTGTGTTGTTTCTGACTTTAGGGGAAAGCTCACAGTTTTCCACCATTGAGAATAATGTTAGCTGTGAGTTTTTCATATATGGCCTTTATTATGTTGAGGGTATGTTCCCTCCATAAACCTACTTTGTTGAGGATTTTTATCATGAATGGGTGTTGTACTTTGTCAAATACTTTTTCTGCATCTATTAAAATGATTACATGGTTTTTATCCTTTTTCTTGTTGGTGCGATTGACTAACACAGTTTTTAGAATTTTAAATTCACTTTTAGATGACAATATGTAAAATTCTAATTCATTGGGTTGCCTTTAGAGATACAACCAAGTATTGTTCTTGATTTGTTAAATGCAGGCCTTGAAATTTTCTGCCTGTACCAATTGCCTGCTGAATGTCAACTTTATAAAGACAAAAATCTTGTCATTTATTTGTTTTTAATAGCATAAGAACAAGGTTTACTGGATGATTTTGTTTTGTTTTTCAAGTAAGAATTAAATTGTTAGGCCTATTGTCATTAATCCCAGGGAGATTCAAAGATGAAATTGATAACTTCTTGAGAAAATCTTTATTATTTTAAGATTTTATTTATTTATTTGACACACAGAGAGAGAGAGAGAGAGCACAAGCAAGGTGAGCAGCAGGCAGAGGGAGAGGGAGAAGCAGAGTCCCCGCCGAGTAGGCAGCCCGATGCCGGGTTCAATCCCAGGACCCTGGGTTCATGACCTGAGCCGAAGGCAGACGCTGAACCTCTTAACCGACTGAGCCAGCCAGGCACCCTCTGAGAAAATCTTTAAATTAATTAGCTACACAAGACATCATTTGTCAATCAGTATCTAGATATAATTGGTCCTTGGATTTTTCCCTGTACTAGCTACTTTCTCTGCACATAGGACCTAAAGTAAAATTAGAGAAGTCAGAGACTGTTTAGCTCACAGGAACTTGGGAAATTTTATTAGCTATTAGAAGTCATAATATTCAAACCAAATCTAGCTGATGGAAAGAGATTTCACCAAGTTTTTGAGTTTCAGTGTTACTTTCTTCTCCAGTGTCTATCAATTATTTTTCCTCCTATTACATTCATTAGACAAGGAGAAAAAAAATGTCTATATTCCTTATCTTTTATCTGAAATTACATGCTCCACTTTTTATATCCTAGCACCAAGTTCATCCATATGCCTTTGAAGATTATAAATATTATAAAATGAGAAAACTTAGTCTCTCCCAAAGAATTATAAAATATTTTAGGCCAGAAACATGTGATAAATAGGAGAGTCTTTTAAAACTATTAGTTAACACAACAGGAAAAATGAGGTGACTAATCATTTATGGTTATTATACATTGAGGATATAATGGCACCTCTTGGTTATAAATGCAAAGAATTATTTCTTGCCTATCTGCTTAGTATTGTTAGGAAAAGGCACCCGAAACTTGTAAGTAAGACAAAAGAATATATATCTTTTCAATTTCATAATGAAGCATTGCTTAACGTAGTAATCTACCAGTTAATTTTTAGGAGAACATATGATTATTTGACATTGTTATTTATTATTTATTAAGAGTTTAGACTGTGCAAATACATGTGAACTTGGAGATTTTTATTTTGTAGAGACATGAATAATTTCTTTTGTAAAAAAGTCAACCCTATAAGTGAACTGTGTAATATTTATCAGCTTTTTAAAAAAATCTAACCTAGTAATCTTTTCTAAAATTTCTTTATCAAAATGTCCTATAAATATCCAATTCCTAAAATACCCTTTGAGCTACTATGACTGTCATACTGGTCCTTAATCAGTTATTGAGTGAAATAAATTTTGGACACCTGTTCATTCTATATGTGTATGAGGGTCGTGATGATACCATTTGAAATTATTATTTGTTTGTACATCTCAAATCTTCTTGGATTCTAGATCTGTTTTGCAAATAATCTTAAGCTTCTATGGCAAGTGCTTCTAAAAACTGAACTCATTAATTCTCTGCAGTTGATGAAATGGAACGGTTTCCCCTTCTGTTGGTATACTTTATTTTAGTTTAGTTAGACACTAATCTAGTCTGATTTCCTGGGCTTCCCAATAGAGTGACCATCTACTCAGAGCAGGATAGAGATGTTGGAGAGGAAAAATTTTCCTCCATCCTTCAAGATTCTTCCAGTTGGTCTAAGAAACAAATTGACATGAAACGGACTGACAGGAGAAAAAAAAAATTATGTGTGCACAGATGCCCAATAATGAAATTGAGACCTAAAGAAATAATCAATGCAGACAGTTATTATACTTTTTAGACAAAGAGACAATAAATCTATGAGGAGTTGACAGAACAAAGAAAACTTAACTTTGGGAGCTTCAATTAGTAAGGAATTCTAAATAAAATTTGGGTTAGGGTAATAAATTCGTAAAAAGTAACAAGGTTTGCTTATACAGGCTTCTTGGCTCTGAATTCCCTATCTCTGGTGATAAGGATGTTTCATTACTTCTTGGTATAGAGAAGGTACTTTTCACATGGGAGATTTATTTCCTGCTTTCTGAAGACAAAGAGGGTTGGTTAGAGTGTTTCTTTTGCACTGGCTGTTTCTTAAGTATCTTTTGATTCAAAATAATCAATATGCCAAAGTGGCACTTCTGGGGTGGCCTACCTTTGGCCCCTACAGAAGTAAGTAGCTGACACAGTCCTCACAGGTTCAAACTGGATGATCATTTATGTGGTTTCCAGGTTATCTCTGTCAGCTTCCTACCAGGTTTCTACCTAAACACTGTTTGGAATACTGTTTTGTTAACATTTCTTGCCTGAGCAGGTCCTTTGATTTTACTTTCTGGACCCTTAGCTCTCACTGCACAAACACCTTGCTGTTGCTGATGGCCAATTAACTGGAGTGCTAAAAGAAACCCAAAGATCATAACACAGTTGTTAGATTCTATTGCATTTTGTAAATAGAAAATATTCAATGGAAAACAAAACCATTCAAGTAAATAAACAGCGGGTGGATACAAGATTCTTATGTGAAAATGGTTTTAGAAATAAGCAGGTGCCTTTATTTTCTACTTTAAAGATCAAAAAACTTGAGAGTGGACATCAAAGGGCCAACATCATTATTGCAAAAGTTCCCAGGGGTCAGAGAAAACAGATTGCAAAAATAATGCTGTGGGCACTTGATATGGCCACTATGTAGACTTAAAAGAGCAGAGGGTCTGATGGAAGCTAAAGTTGTTCTTATTTGCAAGTTCCAAAAATTGTTTCTCAACTAGCATATTTAAAAGCTGTGACAAACTTTGAAAAATCCAGAGGAATAATATACACGGAATAGAAACACCTCCTTTTCTGTGTGATCCAGATTTTTTTCATCTTTGCATCACAAAATAGAAGCAGTTAATTGTGGGCATTTCTTGGAATTTTTCTTTTCCAGGAAAATTTTTATTATTCTTATTTTTTATTCCAATGCTATGCTATAACCATTTATCTTAATAGGTAGCTAGCTTGACACAAAATGACTGAATAAAACATTTGACTTACTGGACTAGTTAATTCCGTAAAACCAGCTACAAATCTGGTGAAGCAAGCAGGCTAAGACTCGGAAGGAAGATTGTGAGACATTTTTACTTTTTGTTTGTTTAGAAATTTATTGAATCACTGTGATTTAGGGACCAAAGATATTAACTGTATGTGATGTCAAAACAACAAATTGAAATTGTTATATTTCATTTTTAATCAAACCAATGTTTTATAGACCAAAGACTTGATTGGCTTAGTTGAACTTTGTTTTTCCAGAATAGAATCAAATCATTTTATGTGTTAGTGTGTATTTAAAAAATAATATAATGGAATTCCTGAGCTTATTCGAGAAATCTGACTTTATGCATGCAGACATCTCTGAGGGAACTCAGCAGGAAATCCAGCATCTGCTACAGCAACTAGAGAAATCCCTTGGTTCCCAAACTGCCTCTGTCTTAATTTCTTGTCCTCCTTTTTGTTAGCTTATTTAACCTGCAATTTTATAATTAAAGTACAATGTTTTCAGCTCACTGAAAATAACCTTATTCAACCTCTTTTCCCCTCACATGGGTCCCAGAGCCCTGGTGGATTTGCAACATGTTACAGGAATGTATCTCTTTTTCTCTCTTTTTTTTTCACTGAGTTTCTGCATTCTACCCAGAGTTTTACAAATTGAATGCCTCACTTTACAAGCATGAAAGGGAAAAGAATGTGACTACTCGTAGGTTTGTGTCAAATGGCCTGGGCCTGATTCCTTGGATCTAAAGAGATAACACCAGTGAAGATGTTTTGTGTGGCATTCTTATTAGCCCTATACAATGCCAAATCTGACAAAGAGGAAGCCATAGACTTCTTTTTTTAATTTGGAAAAGTATAAAGTCCAAATTCTAGTTTTAGTGTGCCTTTGCATATCTTAATTCTTACTCATTAAGTGTTGAACTGTATTAATCAAGATTCTTTCAGATACAAATTATAGAAATCCAATTCAAAGTAGCTTGAGCAAAAAGAAAAAGAAAGGAAATGTATCAATTCTGATGATATGCAGTCTGCTCTTTTTGACCCCTGGGATCCTTATATAATAATATTTCCCCTTTCCTTTAAGTAAAAATGGGTATCAGAAAGTGCACAGATCATTGGGATGATGGTTCCTAACTCTGCTTCTTTCACAGGTAGGCTCTGCTCTTGTGGTAGCCCACAGTAGTTTCAAACTTACATCATCCCAGTTTAGCAACAACAGTGACAGAGTGCTTCGTTTTTTAACAATTCTAGCAAAGGTTCTACACTTGACTGTCAGGGTAAAAGTGTGGATTCTGGGTCCAGCTATTGTATCAATCAGTGTGGTTGGAGAGTTTTCTGCTTTGCTTGGTCCTGCATCCACCTTAGAGCTCGTAGGTAGTGTTAGAACTAGCTATACCATTATCACTTGAATTGAAAGAATAGGGGAAAGGTGTATTCAAACAAAATTTTGTGTTCAATTAATAGAAGGAAGCACAAGAAGACTGGCTGCAAAAGCAACAAATATAAAACATTAGGTCAAGTTTGTGGGTGACACATGCAGATGTAAGCATACACACAAATCTGGTCTCAAACCCACAATTTAAATAATGCTCTAAGTAGTGTAATGCAACTACTTCTTTAACTAAAAATGCCCTCCCTCTCTCCATAAGGGGATAACCAAAGACCCATGCAGTTGTTGCATCTGATTGCCAATTTATCATCCCTGAATGATGTACATTACCCCTATAATGTTCTCATGCTGGGTCTTATGTTCTAGAATTCTATGACTATCAGATAAAGTTAAGCAACTAGTAACATAATCTATAAACTCCAAAGGATAACTGCCATAAAAGATGCCTATTTGAAAAGAAGAGAAAAGTTATTTAGAGTGGTATTCAAAGGTATAGCCCTTTAGCTGCCCAGGACTGGTCTGTGAGCATCTGAGAGTCAGAGAATTGTCCTAGCAGTCAAATGATTGAAGGTCTCTATTTTCTTTTTTTTCTTTTTAAAATTTTAATTCCAGTATAGTTAACATGCAGTGTTAAACTGGTTTCATGTGCGCAATATAGTGATCCAACAACTTTATACCCTGCTCAGTGCTCATCAGGATAAGTGTACTCTTAATCCCCTTTCCCTATTTCACCCATCCCCCCACCCACCTCCACTCTGGTAACCATCTATTTGTTCTCTATATTAAGAGTCTGGTTTTAGGTTTGTCTCTTTCCCCCGCCCCATTTGTTCATTTGTTTTGTTTCCTGAATTCCACAGATGAATGAAATTATGTGGTATTTGTTTTTCTCCGACTGACTTATTTTACTTAGCATTATTACACTCTCTTGCTCTATCCATGCCATTGTGAATGGCAAGATTTCATTCTTTTTTATGGCTAAATAGTATTCCATTGATGATCTCTATTTTCTACGTTGGAGGAAAAACATCTCCCTTTAAAATTAGGTGGGAGGGCAGGTCTTTAATTCACAATGGTGGACTAATTTGCCTTGCATTGAACTGAGTCCATTTAGAAGAGTTGGAATTGCTGAAAAAAACATTTTAAAAGAAAATCTATTTTCAGTCATCAGAGAGCCACCAAGACACAAGTCTTGGGAGACTGAAATCTCAGAAAAAAAAGAAAATCCAGAGGGTGATCCCAGCAGTCCAATATGCTTTTCCCCACCAGACATTGGCTGATTCCTACTCAGCTGCTGAGAGTCAAAGAAAGTAGGGCTGTGAAGATGAGCAGGGATTTCAGCAGACTCACATGCTGGGGGAACAAACACTAATGATAAGTTTGGTTTCCTAGAGAATTAAGAAACATGAGGGGTGGATCCTTAAAATTCCCTTTAGTAATTAAATGTGCCACAAAGCTATGGATATCATTTTGCATTTTTTTTTATTTTACAATGTTTACATCGCATTGGCTTTAAGTTTTTTCTTTCTTGTTTTTGAAATTAGATTTTGTGGAACATGAGGATTATAAGTCGCTTATCACTGTTCAGTTTTCTGAAAGATGGGGCCAAGAACGGTAACATTTTCAATGTGTATTATGAATATGTGTGTGCGTGTATACATGGCTCTTAAAAGATTTTGCTGCATAATATTTGAAATATTTGAAAATATTTCCATTTGCTCCATTCTGTATTTACTGATGGTAAAACAAAGGAGTTCAGAGCACAGATACAGAGCAAATGCCATGGTGGGATCTCCATTATTTATCAGCTGTGTGAGTTTGGGCAAATTGATTTGCCTTTCTGAGCTTCAGTTTTCACATCTCTAAAGTGGGGTTAAAAACAATACTAATCTTATAGGAGTTTCTTTTGAGGAATAAATGAAAATGTATAAATATTAAGAACAGTACTTATCAGCTAGTGAGAACTACATAAATGCTTGGTTTCACCTTCATCATCATCTTCTCCTCAAATCTAGGACTTTCTCTGAAGCCAGAACGCAGACTTTTGTTATTGGAGGTTAACCACTTTATTTCATGCTCTCATAAATTCCTTTCTAAGGAGCTTCCTTGGTGTGTTTTTTAATACACTTCTCAATTAGTTCTGGCCATAGTCCCTTTAGATAGTAGATTGGAACTTGATTATGATGTGAGAAGAAGCAGGACATGGTGAAAGATTTGACTATCAAGATTACTGTGTGTTATTTTTCACTGAAGAATTCTTGATTCTCTTCTTTTTTCTACTTCCACAACACTTTGAGTTTGTCATAACTATATTCAAGGTAGCAGAGCTGCTTCTGAGCTGTGAGCTGTTCTGGCTACAACTTTCAGGGACACTAATCAGCTCAGGTCCATCCAAAAGATTGGCAGAGACCCAGTGATGTTTAAATAGTGTACTCAGCAGATAACAGCTTATGAATTCTTCTGAAATATGAAGCTAAGACAATTCTGAAATAGGTAGACAGCTATGCTGGCTGATGCAATGCTAATATTTTGATGTTACCACATGATTTTGAGACTTTTTTAACTCACTAATTTTGAGTGTCATTAAAGTCAAAACCACTTCTATATTTGTGATGATTCAGTGATTTTTCTTTTTCTGATTTGAATCACAAAATCTCTTTCCAACTCAAAAAGATGACTGATTGACTGTGTACTCTTATCCCATGGAATGTCAATGACATAAAAATCCAAATATACTCTCATCCTTTTATACTTTACAACATTTAATCCTTATTATGTCAAGCTCCTAGACATCTATTTGCCAAGTGAAGAGCTAGAAAAATTTTAAAACCAGTGGGTTATAGACAAGTATTATTCCTTCATTTCAGTTCAGAATTTCAGGTTGTCACTCTGTTAATCAATTTATAAGTACTGTTCTATATCTATAAGTGACTTAATAACTACTGAAGTAAGTTAATGCTGATTTTGGTGAATTGCAATGATAAAGGACAGAATATTTGACTCAAGATTTTAAAATTTACTGTATCATACATTTTATAAATATATCTATTTGGATATGGATTTTGAGTGAGGTGATGAATCAAATTTCTCAGTACTAATGATGCAGGCCTCTAGAAAGAGTGAATGCAATACAGCAAAATTCATTTCATTTTAAGTGCTAATATAGATGCAACATACTGTATTATAACTACATACCACACATTATTTATAACACATACAATACAATGTATTGCAGCACATTATATATACTTGTCTTTTTAGCAGGGACCATGCAATTCATTTTGCTATTTCAGTTGCCTGGTCTGGGGCATTAATAATTTAGAAAGTATTTGGTAAATGATTTTGAAAAAACATGAATCAATTAGTATAAAGGACTTCTACAATATTCACATTTTTAATAGATGAAGTTTCAGGTAATGAAATGAGCATCCATATTTTCAGCACACTAATAATCCACATAATTATTTGCATATAACTGTGTTATCCTTTATTATGAATAATAAAATCACAGTTAAGTTCATAAAGTGGCTAATGTCCAATAGTAATCATCCATCTCAAAGTTTAGGCATGTGATACTTTTAAAACTAATTATTTACTTTAAAATTTTGGTCATCTTTGGAATTGTTAAACCATCTGGATTATGTTTGTTGAATTTGTCAAAGGGAAAACATGTTTGTATTTACTTTTATCTTCATTTTGGATATTACATTTTCAAAATTAATATCCTTATTGTTTTTAAAGTTTATTATTGAAGTATAGTCGACATGTCATGTTATATTAGAGTTTTTAGGAACATGATATAGTGATTTGACAATTCTATACATTACGCAGTGCTCACCATGACAAGTGTATTTGCCATCTGTCACCATACAATGGTATTACAATATTATTGACTATATTCTCTATGCTGTACTTTTTGTCTTTTTATTTTATAAATAGGAGTTTAAGTAACATGTCCGTGTTTACACAGCCAGTGAGAGACAGAAATGGATCACAAAGCTAAGTGCATTGGCTCCTGAACCCATATCAGTAACCACTATGTTACATTGCCTCTACAACACCCATCATGATGTGAATAACTAGTTTACCTGCTGATTGTTATAAACAGTTGGCATTCCCTAGCATATATTCAAATTATGTCATAAAACTTTCTCCAATTTTTGTAAATTGGAAAAAAATTTGCAGAATTTTTTAGATTAAAATATTTTCAGGAGGAAGTAATAGCCACCTATGGCCCCTACTTGGAACATAGACTGGTTTCATATACAATGTTTAAAATATTGAAAACTGCACATCTCTCTCCTGGTGGGATGGAGTATTAAATATGATATTTGAAGAATGGAAAAATATGGTCTAACTGATAGCTCAGCACAGGAATTGCTATTCTTCCTGTTAAACCTGATTAAATATGCTTATTCCTGGTGCCAAGCAGAGCCCATTAGATGTATCTCATATGAAATCTCTGGCTTTACAAAGGGCAGAGATAGCTTAAAAATGATTTCTGGAAAGTAAATTAGCTGTTCTGCACTGTTTTACATATCAGCCTAAACTGTAAAAAGAGGCGAGATTGCTCTATTCTGTCCTACTACCTGAGACTTTGATTTATTATCTTTACTCTTTTAAATAGTCTGTTTTTTGCTATCTAGAAGTCTCAGCCCATAAATTAAACAATGGAATACCATGGACTTTGGAACTATAAGGCTTGACACCATCAGTTAAGAACAATCCGAGGAATAAGAATAGTAACACTATTGTACATTGATTATTTCATAGTCAGTCTTTGAAGTAGATAGCTTTATTATCCCCATTTTACAGATAAGGAAATGAAGACATAGAGATAGTATGTAAACTACTCCAGAATACACAGCTAGTAGGTGGCAAATTATAGACTTGACTCTGGAGCCCTTGCTCATAATCATTATTACTCGATTATACAGCTTGCAGGTAATAATCACTATCTTACAGAGTTTCTGTGAAAAATAGTAGAAAATAGCACAGTCTGGAACATGAGTACAATTAACAAATCATTACATTGTTGATGATGTTATAGTTATTATCATCCCATTAAAAATATACCTTCTATTTGTGTGAAATATTAAATATATCCAAATTGCATATGTATTTTACGTAATAATAAAACACCTACCTACTACCTATTTTAAGAAATAAAACATGACCACTGCCTTTGACGACACTACACAATTATATCCCTCTCCCTGCCACGTCCCAAGAACTATCTTACTCTGAATTTTTGGCTTATCTCTCTCTCTCTCTCTCTCCCTCTTTTTCTCTTCCTCTTTTTCTTGTTTCATTTGAAAAAAAGTTTTCATTTATTCAATATCTAAGTTTTTGTCCCAGAATAACTTCTCAGTTATCTAATAATAATGATTTGTGAAGAAAAAGTCCCTTATTCCCTTTAAAAAATTTTTTCTTTAAATTCAATTTAATTAACATATACTGTATTATTAGTTTCAGAGGTAGAATTTAGTGATTCATCAGTTGCATACAAAACCAGTGATCATTACATGAAATACCCTCCTTAATGCCCATCACTCAATTACTCCATCCACCCACCCACCTCCCCATCCAGCCACCCTTAATTTGTTTCCTAGAGTTAAGAGTCTCTTATGGTTTGCTGCCCTCATCTTATTTTATTTTTCCTTCCCTTCCCGTATGTTCTGTTTTGTTTATTAAATTCCACATATGAGTGAAATCATGTGGTCTTTGTCTTTCTCTGACTGTCTTATTTCACTTAGCATAATACTCTCTAGTTCCATCCATGTCATTGCAAATGCAAGATTTCATTCTCTTGGATGGCTGAGTAATATTCCATTGTATATGTATACCACATCTTCTTTCCCATTCATCTGTTGATGGACATCTTGGCTCTTTCCGTAGTTTGGCTATTGTGGACATTGCTGCTATAAACACTGAGGTATAGGTGCCCCTTCAGAACACAACATTTGTATCCTTGGGGGTAAGTATCTAGTAGTGCAATTGCTGGGTCATACAGTAGCTCTATTTTTAACTTTTTGAGGAACCTCCATACTGTTTTCCAGAGTGGCTACACCAGTTTGTACTCTTACCAAGAGCGTAAGGGAGTCCCCCTTTCTCTTCATCCTTGCCAACATCTGTTGCTTCCTGAGTTGTTAATTTTAGCCATTCTGTCTCGTGTCAGGTGGTATCTCATTGTGGTTTTGATTTGTATTTCCCTGATGCCAAGGGATGTGGAGCATTTTTTCATGTGTCTGTTGGCCATTTGTATGTCTTTTTTGGAGAAATGTCTGTTCATGTCTTCTGCCCATTTCTTGACTGGATTTTTTGTTTTTTAGGTGTTGAGTTTGGTAAGTTCTTTATAGATTTTGGACACTAGCCTTTTATCTGATAAGACATTTGCAAATATCTTCTCCCATTCTGTAGGTTACCTTTTAGTTTTGTTGACTGTTTCCCTTGTGGGTCAAAAGCTCTTTATCTTGATGAAATCCCAATAGTTCCTTTTTGCTTTTGTTCCTCTTGACTTTGGAAATATATCTAGTAAGAAATTGCTGTGGCCTAGGTCAAAGAGGTTACTGCCTGTGTTCTCCTCTAGCATTTTGATGAAGTCCTGTCTCCATTTAGGTCTTTCACCCATTTTGAGTTTATTTTTGTGTATGGTCTAAGAAAATGGTGCAGCTTCCTTCACCTACACGTGGCTGTCCAATGTTCCCAACACCATTTGTTGAAGGACTGTCTTTTTCCATTAATATTTTTTCCTGCTTTGTCAAGGGTTAGTTGCTCATAGAATTGAGGGCACATTTTTGGGGTCTATGTGTCTGTTTTTGTGCCAAAACCATACTGTCTTGATGATTATAGATTTATAGTACAGCTTGAAGTCTGGAATTGTGATGCCTCCAGGCTTGATTTTCTTTTTCAACATTCCTTTGGCTATTTGGGATCTTTTCTGATTCCATACAACATGATACTCTATGTAGAAAGCCCAAAAAACTCCACCTAAAAATTGCTAGAACTGACATAGAAATTCAGCAAAGTTGCAGGATATAAAATCAATGCACAGAAGTCAGTGACACTTCTATATACTAACAGTGAGGCAGAAGAAAGAGAAATCAAGGAATTGTTCCCATTTATAATTGCACCAAAAACCATAAAACACCTAGGAATAAGCCTAACCAAAGTGGTAAAGGATTTGTACTCTGAAAACTATAGAACACTCATGAAAGAAATTGAAGAAGGCACAAAGAAATGGAAAAAATATCCCATGCTCATGGTTTGGAAAAATAAATCTTGTTAAAATGTCTATGCAACCCAAAGCAATCTATGCATTCAGTGCAATCCCTGTCAAAATACCATCAGCATTTTTCATAGGGCTGGAACAAACAATCCTAAAATTTGTATGGATCCCTTTTTTGTTTTTTGTTTTGTTTTATTTTTTTAGAGAGAGAGGGCACAAGTTGGGTGTGTGTTGGGGGGGCGCATGGGCAGGGCAGAGGTAGAGGGAGAGAGAGAGAAAATCTTTTTTTTAAATTTTTTTATTAAAGATTTTTATTTTTTTAAAGATTTTATTTATTTATTTTAAAGATTTTATTTATTTATTTGAGAGAGAGAGAATGAGAGATAGAGAGCACGAGAGGGAGAAGCAGACTCCCCGCTGAGCAGGGAGCCCGATGCGGAGTCCCCGGGACTCCAGGATCATGACCTGAGCCGAAGGCAGATGCTTAACCAACTGAGCCACCCAGGCGCCCGAGAGAGAGAGAGAATCTTAAACAGGCTCCACATCCAGTACTGAGCCTGCAGGGCTCAATCCTGAGATCATGACCTGAGCTGAAATCAAGAGTCAGATGCTTAAGGGACTGAGCCACCCAGGGGCTCCTCTCCCCCTTATTCCCTTTTTACCTCCAAATTTCTTGACTGGTTATTCTGTATCATTAGCTCTTTTTCCTTAGTGGACTCCATTCATCAAATGTATGAGCCCCGTTTTTGCTGGAGCATGAGGGCTGTTGGAGAAAAACCAGATGCTAGAATCCTGTGTGTAATGCTGACATTCAAATATAGTGTCCACGAGGGCATTTGCGACTGGAACTGAAGAAATGCTGATGTTACCTGATGATGTGGCCTTGTCAGAGTTTCAAAGATGCCTTTAGGTCGTAGTGATATTTGGAACCAGGCCCATAGGAGACCACAAGGCCTGTTCAGTGAGAACCAGGGCTCTAATCAGGCACTGGAGTTTTTGGATCTGCTTTCAGAAGCTGAGCACTCACAAGGAGCTTAGCTGAGCATGCAGACCCTGTCAGATAGACTCTGTCAAGGAAGAGTTTCTGACTATACATGATGTGGAGACCAGTTGCTAGTTTTATGCCTTGAGCTCATCTGTGATCCGCTGAAGATTGCGAAGATAATACGATGCTTCCAAATCCATATGCCAGTGGGAATGTGGCCTCTATGATACCACCAGATTTTTTTTTTTTAATTTCCAAATGGTCTAGATTTTCTCAGCATTTGCCTGCCCTAAACTGAGCTTGTATGTTGCCAGATTCTGATGCCAAGCAGAGCTGGTGAAGAAAGCAATGCGTCTTTTTGTTTGCATGTCTTCACTTTTTGCTCCTCTCAGTCCTTTGCAAATATGGCTTTTCGCTGTGTCACACTGCCAAATTCTGCCCAACTGTCTTAGCTCCTCAGCTCATTCTCCCTCACTTCTTTCAGGTATTTGGGAACTCCAATCACTATTTTTTCTCTATCTTTCTGTTTTTCTTCCTTAACAGGTATATGCCCTACTTCTCTTAACCCTCTGTATCTTCTTCGCCTCATTTGCTGTTTGCCATTCAGTTTTCTTTCCATTAAATATAATTTATGATGGATCTGTCTTCATATTTCTCTCCTTCTAGTTTCTACATCTTCCCCACTGACCAGCTACCATTCCTATAGTTTCAAACTATTGTCTAATCTCTCTTAATTTTTTGTTCTACATTTTCACCTTGTCATAGGTAGCCCTACATGAATATACTGTATCAATTCCATCTCAATATATCTAAAACTGGTCTCGTTATCTGCCCCTCCAAAATTTGTTCTTTCTTACATGTTTCCTTTCTTCATTAATGGCATCTACATAATCCCCAACACCTAGGCTCAAAATATTAGTGTAGCAGTTCTCAAAGGGAGAGAAACTCTCTGAGGGGGCATTTGGGATATTTATGGAGTCTTCTGGGTCGAAGGATTGAGCTTGGCTTGTACTCCTTAGTGTATAAGGGCTAGACATCCTACACTGCCTGCAAATTAGGCTACCTTGTCCCCAAAATTGTTCCACATCTTGAGTGAATTTTAAATGTCCTACCAGTCATTCAGATAAGTAAAAAACATTTAGAAAAATTCTTACAGCTTAGAATTCAACTCTGTTTCACATTAAACAGGAAGAATTTTTGGCAGTTTTAATATACATTGAATTTCCAGAAATTCACACACTATGTAAATTGTCCTTTTTCCTAAACACTGCCAAGAGTTTTTCACCATTATGGAAAATTATGTCACTGTTAGCAACACAGTCATGGTGTTTGAGTCACCAATACACAACCATCCCATATATCTTCATTTATAGCTATAGCAGTTGAAGTGATTATTCACGTGGGTGTGAACATCTGAAGAGTCACTGCGTTTATTCACTCACTCACTCATTCATTCATTCATTCAAGATATTACAGCTTCATTATATCCTCCCAAGGTAATTGTGCTGTGGTTTATATACTGAAGTACATTTGTTAAAATTGTTTTTCTTTAATTTCTGTTTTATATGTTACAACTAAAGGATTACACTGATTTCATTTAATGAACGGATGCACATAGTTTTTAAGTATCTAGAAATTCTGTTTCATCATAAACAAGGGAAAATTACTAGTAATAGTTTTATATATGGGGAGTTTGGGGTCCGATAGAATTGAGAACCGTTGACATAGAGTCTCCTCTAAATTCTTCCTCTTCCTCATCTACTAACATACAAATATTTGCCAAATTCTATAAATTTTACTTTCATGATTATTCTATCATATTTTTCAATTACTACTGCCTATATCTCAATTTACATGTTCTTAATCTGAATGCTCAGTGACTTCCTAATTAATCTTTCCTTGAAAGGTGAGGTTCTTAAAAACATGGGCCTTGGAATCAGAGTGACTTAGATTCATATTTTATTTTTTCACTTATTTGTTGTATCTTATTTTTTAAAAGATTTTATTTATTTATTTGACAGAGAGACACAGCCAGAGAGGGAACACTGAAGCAGGGGGAGCGGGAGAGGGAGAAGCAGGCTCCCCATGGAGCAGGGAGCCCAATGCAGGGCTATGTCCCAGGACCCTGGGATCATGACCTGAGCCAAAGACAGACAATTAACTGAGTCACCCAGGCATCCCTATGTGTTGTATCTTAATGTTTTATATTTAAAAAAGACTAATAATTCTTACCTAGGAATAACACTTGTTAGAAATCAATATACAATATGTCTAATGCATAATAATAAATATCCACTTAATGTTAGTTTACTCTTTCAGTTCAATTATATATTATAAACACACATACATACATATATATATGTATACATACATATATATATATAATGATGGCCATAAAATTCTATATTCTATAAAATCTTGATTGCAGTATTGTATATTGTTATCAGACCTTGTGACATGATGTTAAGCTTAGAAAATATGGTTCATATAACTACAGTGTTTCTTTTGGTGTATGGACTTAAGGCCCTGATGTGTGTGTGCCCACAGGAAAAGTAATGGAAACTCTTTTAGTAACAGGTATTATATGACCTCAGGAGATAAATTCTCATTAGTTCCTCAAGTATATTGCAGATACATTTGATGCTGGATATGAACAAAATTTTCTTCTCTGATCTAAGCTGCCCTTTCTACTGAATGTCAGGAACTTACTTATTTTCAGCTTACGTTTTTTTATGAACTGTAATTCCATTCAATTTCTGTTCACCTGAACTGGAAATCTGAAGTACTTTTCAGGATGTAGAACTTTTCTTGCCTCTTTATAAAGGAAATATTTCTGAAAATTAATGTGTACCCTAAGTTAACAGCAGTAATTTCAATGCCTGCATGGATGTGATGCTACCTAAAGGAATAGGGAATGAAAGTCATTTTTATTATTATCATTATTTGTAAAGCCCATTTCAGAAGATTGCTTAGTTCCTCCAGTTTGGACTTAAATATTCATCTGTAAAATAAGTTTCAGAAGGTTAATTTAAACCTGTAGCTCTGGCCAGTTTTCTGAGATGATGTTCTTAAACATTCATGGATTAATTTATTTATATCAGGAATATTCCTAAAAGGAGATCAGAAACAACTATAGGAAAAAGGAAGTGGGTAAATTTTGGAGCATTAAGGACAGTGGGAAAACTTGCCTTCCACTAATTTTAAAGAACTGGATATGCCTACAGAAAATATAGAGAGCAAGCACAGAGTATTTTGAGTCAGAAGGTAAATGTGTTAGGTGGTAGGGTATAATTTGTAATCAGACAAGGGAAGATCATTCCAGAGAAGCAGATTCTACACACGATTCTGGAAAATAGAAACAAAATTATTGGGTGGATTTAAAAGCAAAATAATTTGAGAAGAGGGTAGGGGCATGCAGGTATAAAAAGGGATAATATTAGGTTAAATAAATTTTGAAAAATAAAGAAAAAGGAAGGAAAGAAGGTGGTTTTAATGAAAAATAAATGAATCAAAGTATAGATATTTTGACGGAAACATTGTAAGGTAAGACATAATCAAAACCCAGGATAGATATGCCAAATTTAAGAAAACTGGCTGGCTTCTTTAGTGTAATTATCAAACAGAACTTGTAGTTTATGTATAACTTTATGTTTGAGCCATCTGTTTTAGAAGATATGACTCTATTGTCACACGTTCAGCAATTAAATCAACAGTTTTCTTTTATCATTAATAACAGAAAGTAATCAAATTTGAAATCATTTGGATTTTCTAATTATCTCCTATTTTAGAAGCTAGGATAGCATACTTTGGGTGTACTGTTACCCTTCACTTTCAGTGAATCAATTTAAAATGCCAAAGTTCAGGTAAGTAAAATATAAATGATCATGAAACTTTTGCCTCCAGCTATGACAAGCTATTGAGTAAGTAGACTGAAATTGCCATCCTGCTGTAAACAACTATAACACTGGACAGAATATGTGAGGCAATTGATTTCAGGCAGTGTGAAACAGGCAGTACAGGACTGGGTCCTTGAAATAAGATAAAACGAGGTAAGTGAGCCCCCTGTTCACCCAAGCTCTCTGCCTGGAGGCATTCTCCTGAGAGTGGGCATTGGAGATGGACCCAAAGTAGAGCACAGGGGGATGCAGAGACTGGACCTTGAGGCTTCTGAAACACTTCTAATATGCATGGCAGAGAACCAAACAAAGGTAGCTGTGGAGGGAAGAAGCCCCAGAAGTCAGAAGAGAGTGCCATGCCGTTTATTGACGAGGACTGTACTGCACAAAACAGGGCAAGATTTCTGATGCCTGGCAGAAAGTGCTGTGGGTCCAAGAGTTGAGGGTTGAATGAGATACCTAAGTCGTACATTGCTGGGAGACACTGCGGTTCTAGATTAGACAGGGCAGACCTCACTTAGACGAGGCACCTCAGATATTCAGTGAGTAGGGAGGAGTAAGAACCAAACCCTAGCATGATGGTCATGTCATAGGACTAAATTACAGAACTGAAATAAGTTATCCTCCTAAAAAAGAGTAAACCTAAGCTCAATGAGATCCGAAGTATCTGCCAGCAATTTAATTATCTGCCAGAACAAAACTCCCTATCAGTTAAAGGAAGACATCAAAATTTAGACTCTCTCTACAACATAGTATCCACCAAATCACCCCCACAAGAATTCTATATGTAGTGAAAATATTCCTAAAGTAAGAGTGATATAAAGACATTTTCAGATAAACAAAAACTGAGGGACCCAGCTTGTAGTGTTGCACTCAGCAAACTAACTCTGCAAGAAATGCCAAAGGACATTTTTTTTTCAGGCTAAAGGAAAATTATACTACAGACAGTCCCCAACTTATGATGGTTTGATTTATGATGATGCAAAAGTAATAACACATTGAGAAGAAACTGTACTTTGAATTTTGAATTTTGATCTTTTCCCAGTCTAACAATATGCAGTATGATACTCTCTTATGATGCTGGGCAATAGCAGTGAGATGCAGCTAACAGTCAAGGACGTGATCACAAGGGTAAACAGCAGATATACTTGCAACCATTCTGTTTTTTACTTTCAATATAATATTCAATAAATAACATGAGATATTCAACATTTTATATTAAAATAGGTTTTGTGTTAGATGATTTTGTCAACTGCAGGCTAATGTAAGTGTTCTGAGCATGTTTTGGTAGGCTAAGCTAAGCTATGATGTTTGGTAGGTTAGTTGTATTAAATGCATTTTGACTTAAGATATTTTCAACTTTTGATGGGTTTATTGGGGTATTCCCCATCATATGTTGAGGAAGATCTATAGATGGAAACTTGGATCTATGAGCAGAGTATTAGTCACTAGGGCTACTGTAACAAAGTACCACAAACTGAGTGGCTTAAGAAAGAGAAATTAATTGCCTCATGGGTCTAAATGGTAGAAACCCAAGGCCAAGGTGTCAGCCCACTGGTTCCTTCTGAAGGCTGTGAGGGAAAATCTGTTTCAGGGCTTTGGCCTAGCTTTTGGTGGTTTTCTGGCAATCAGTAGCATTTCTTGATGTGTAGAAGCATCATTCTGATCTCTGCTTTCATCTTCCCATGGTGTTTTCCCTGTGTGTGTGTCCAAATTTCCCCTTTTTATAGGACACCAATCATATTGGAATAGGGCCCATCCTAATACTTCATCTTCACTAATTACATCTGCAACAACCCTATTTCTTTTTTTTTTTCTGAATGTATTTTATTTTTTATCTTATTTTATTATGTTAGTCATCATACATTGCATCATTAGTTTTTGGTGTAGTGTTCCATGATTCATTGTTTACTTATAACACCTCATGCTCCATGCAATATATGCCCAACTTAATACCCATCACCAGGCTAACACATCCCCCCACCCCCCTCCCCTCTAAAACCCTCAGTTTGTTTCTGAGAGTGCATAGTCTCTCATGGTTCATCTCTCCCTCCAGTTCCCCCCCTTCATCTTTCCCTTCCTTCTCCTAATGTCCTCCGTGCTATTCCTTATGTTCCACAAATAAGTGAAACCATGTGATAATTGACCTTCTCTGCTTGACTTATTTCACTTAGCACAATCCCCTCCAGTAACTCCCAGTACCACAGAATATGACCTTATAAAGAAATAGGGGGTTCAACAACCTTATTTCTATATAAGCTCATATTCTGCAGTACTGGGAGTTAAGAATTCCAACATATGAAATTTGATGGGACATAATTCAGTCTATAACCAACAGGATTAAAGAACACTGAGAAATATAAATGCCTGGGTAAATATAATGGATACCATATTATTTTCATTTCTTTGGAATAATTGACTTTAAATTAAAAAAACTACATTGTCTTGTGAAGTTAATATTTACAAAAGTAAGATATATGACAACAACAAAGCAATGAATGGGAGGGAAAATGGAGTTTTATTGTTATAGTTTTATTGTATTTTTTTATTATTTACTGTGAATTATACAATATTAACTCTAGGAATACTTGATAAGTCAAAGATACATACTGGAGTACAATATGTATACATATTGGAGAACAGTAATGAAAATGAAAAATTCATTAGGAGAATTAAAATAGAATACTCAAAATTATTCATTCATTGACCAGAATATAAAAAAGAAGAAATGAAGGTGGAAAAAATACAGAAAAAAAATGCATTTGGCTAGATGTTAGAATTAAACAATATAAAATTATATTAAATATAATATAATATAATATAATTTATGAATTAAGCCTTTTATTTAAAAGCCAGAGATTATCAAACTGAATAAAATTGTATAGCCCAACTATGTGCTATCTACAAGAAATGTACTTTAAACTTGAAGGCACAAGTAGGTAAATGAATAGAAAATATACATTATGCAAAGAAAACAGGTATATATATATATATATATATATACACACACACACATACATATGTATATATATTCATGTATGCACACATATACTTCTTGTTTCTCTCTCTCATGTATATATACACATACATATGTATGTAATAATGTTATATGTAATAACATACTTGAAAATACATGAAGCAAAATAAAAGACAGGAGTAGAGGAAAAAATCTACAATCATGGTTGGATATTTTAACATCACTCTCTCAGTAATTGATTGAACAATTATACCAAAATTAAACTAGATCTAAATGGTACAGAATACTTCACCCAACAACTACAGGATACACATTCTTTTTAAGTGCACATGAAACATTTACCAAGATAAATTACTTGCTAGGCCATAAAATATCTCTCATCAATTTTAAAACACTAATTCTTGCAGAGGAGTTTCTCTGACTATAAGAGAATTAAATTAATTTAGTAATCAATAAGTAAAGATATCTGGGATATCTGCAAAGTCTTCAATGATTTGGAAAATAAACAACACACTTCTACATGAGCCAAGGGTCAAAAAGGAGATGACAAGAGAAATTAGAATACATATCAAACTGAATGATAGTGAAAATGCAACATATCAAAATTGGTGGTAGACAGCTAAAGCAGTGGTTAGAGGGAAATTTGTAGCTCTGATTGCTTATATTAGCAAAGAAGGTTTAAATTCAATATTATAATTTTCAAGCATAAGAGGCTAGAAAAATCCATGAAAATTTAAGTCAAAGTAAGTGGAAATATACAAAGAAAACTAAGAACAAAAAAAAAATCAATGATATGGAAAGCAGACATAACTGAGGAAAATAACAAAGGCAAAAGTTGATCCTTTGGTAAAATCAATACAATATACAAAAGCCTCGCTATATCACTAAATAACAAAAGAGAAGAAAATATGAATTACCAATATCAAGAATAAAAGATGTACCATCACTACAGATCCTGCAGATACTAAAAGAATAATAAGAAAATATTATGAACAACATAAAGCCAATGAATTTGATGACAGATGAAATGAACAAATTTCTTGAAGCACACAACTCAAAAAACTGATACAAGATGTTGAAATAGAAAACACAAATAACAAATACATGTGAAAAGAATTCATTATCCAAGTCTTCCCTAAATAATACTTCAGGCCCAGAAGATTTTCTTGTGAATTCTATTTAATATTTAAGGAAGAAAAAAATAACAATCTTCACAATCTATTTTAGAAAATAGAAGACCAGGGAATACTTCCCAATTTACTTATAAGACCCGCATATCTTCAATACTAAAACCTAGCAAAACATCATAAGGAAAGAAAAATACAAACAGGTATCCTTCATGAACACTGCTATGAACTTTCTTAACACATATTGACCATCCAAATCCAGAAAACAAATTGAAAATACATCATGAACAAGTTGGTTTCATTACCATTATGTAACTTTGGTTTAACACTTAAATATCAATAAATCTATTTTACCATATTAATAGAATATACCCCCCAAAACAGGATTATCTCAATAGTTGCCTGGAAAATTGGCAAAACCAACCATAACAACCTGCTTGATAGGGTTGTGGAAAAGAATAAATGCTTATATATACATATATATTGTCTCCTGTATAATACAGAGCCTGCACATGGAGGTGCTTGGTTAATGTCAGCATTTGTTACTAAACATTCTGAAGCAGTTTCTTTTTCTTTTTCTTTTTTTTTTTAATTGAAGTATAATTAACATACAGTGGTATATTAGTTTCAGATGTACAATGATTCAACAATTCTATACATTACTCAGTGCTCATCACAGTAAGTGTACTCTTAATCCCCTTTATTTCACCTTATTATTGTTCTTATTTTAATATGGCTTTCAGAACAAAATCTTATATTTCATTAAAGACCAACTCTCTTAAGAGCCGATGAGAAGAATGAGTAGCAATTTAATTCTGAGAGGTATTTAAGGTAACTGCTCTGATTCATCCATTGTACCATGGATACTGATCTCCAGCTCATGGGTGACCAGAAGAATTGCAGTTCAATATCATCCTCACAGTAGCCAATATTTTTACACTGGTTATTATATGCGGAGCCAGAAAGTATAGAGAATGTGCTTAGCTCAGTGCCTGGCAAATGATGTTAGCGGAATCTGAATTTACCTCTAGAACCTATAAATTACTAACTACTTAGGAGAAATGAAGTAAGGATAGGAAAAAAATAGTGAAGTAAAAAAGTCAAGTAGTATAAACTAGTAAGAATTTGGAAAAGGGCATGATGAGTATTATATCTGTCTTGTACACTCAACAAGGCAATTTCATAAATATTATCTCAGATCTTTATTGGTTAATACTAAACTGATTTCAAGCAGAATTTTTTAAAGCCTTCGATATGCTAATGTGCATTGCAAATCTCCAAAAGATGACATAAAATCAATCATTTTCCATACTTTTCCATCCAAACATCATTAACCTCCTACAGGACAAGAATGACACAGAATAGAGTTTAGAAAGTGTGACTCTGAAAAGATGTGAGGTCTTTGGGAGTATGGTCTGTATTTCAGTCAGTTCTGTGTCTTCAGAACCAAGCACAGAATCTGGCATTCTATAAATATTTCTTTAATTTTTTCCATTTGTTATTATTCTTGCTTTACAAATGAAAAATTGATGCTCACAGACATGATTTGCCTATGTAAAATAGTCAGTAATAGAGATGGGATTTAATTCTTGCTTGTAGTCTTCTGCTGTGTGCACTCAAGTGGTCAGACTTCATGCTGGAGATAGACTGGAAAATTCACGGGGCAAAGATGGTATCAAATTGGTAGTTGGCAAATATATGATCTAGTAGTGCTACTACTCCAGCAGGGTAATTTTGAGCAAATTATGTAATCTTTCTGGGCTTTATATACTTCCTTTGCTATTAAGTAAAGGAGGAATTAGATAATGACTTCTAAAATGCCCAATAACTCTAAAATTCTCTAACTTGATCTGAATTTGAAGGAATGACAGAATATAAATAGGCAGAAAAGATAAGAAATACAGTTTCAGGTATCTGGGGAGCAACTTGCCCTTCAAAGTATCCATTGGCACTCTCACCCTAAACCTGAGCACCAGCACTGGTCAATTTATTTTATTAATATTGTTTTTATTTTTAATCTGTTTACTTCTATTATTAATGCTATTAATAATGCTTTAATTTTTTCCATTTGTTATTATTCTTGCTTTACAAATGAAAAGTAAGTATATATTTATACTTACTTGAGTTAGAAGAGGGTTTTCCTTTCTTAAAACTGTTTCCTCATTTATCTTCCCATCTATCCTTTGCTCATTATGAGGTAGAAAGTGATGGCAGATATATCTGGCTGTATCTAGGCTGTTAGGGCAAGTGGAGATTTTGCATAAGGGCCCCCAGAAGGCAAAGGGCAGATTCAAGGTCTTGCTAAATTCCACCCTTATGTTCCTTTTTCAAGATTGCTTTTTCTTTTCTCTCATTAATATTTTAAAATATTTTTCTTAGCATGTGGACCTCTTCCAGATTTAGATTTCTTGCCTTTAATTTTGCTTAGGATGGTCACTACAGGCCTATATCACTTTCTTGCACTTTATTGTGCTTCAAAAACACTGCGTTTTTCACAATTTGAAGATTTGTGGTAACTCTGTGCTAAGCAAGTCTATTAGCAACATTTTTCCAATAGCATTTGCTTGCCTCATGTCTTTTTGTCACATTTTGGTAATTCTTGTAATATCTCAAACTTTTTCTATATTATATTTTTATGGTGATTTGAGATCAGTGGTCTTTAATGTTACTATTGTAATTGTTTTGGGGAGTCACAGACTATACCCATAGAAAAAAGCAAACCTAATTGATAAATGTTCTATGTGTTCTAACTGCTCTACTGACCACCTTTCTCCCATCTCTCTTCTTCTCAGGCCTCCCTTTTCCCTTAAACACAACAATATTGAAATTAGGCGAATTAATAACCCTACAGTGTCCTTTATGTGTTTAAGTGAAAAAAATCACACATTTCTCACTTTAAATCAAAAGCTAGAAATGATTAAGCTTAGTGAGGAAGGCATGTCAAAAGCCAAGATAGGCTGAAAGCTAGGCCTCTTGCATCAAGTTAGTCAAGCTGTGAATGCAAAGGAAAAGTTCTTGAAGGAAATTAAAAGTGCTACTCCAGTGAACACGTGAACGGTAAGAAAGCAAAACAGCCTTATTGCAGAAATGGAGAAAGTTTTGGTGGTGTGAATAAAAGATCAAAGCAGCCACAGCATTTCCTTAGGCCAAAACCTAATCCAGAACAAGGACCTAACTCTCTTCAATTCTGTGAAGGCTCAGAGAGGTAAAGAAGCTCCAGAAGAAAAGTCTGAAGCTAGCAGAGGTTGATACATGAGGTTTAAGGAAAGAAACTGTTTTCATAACATAAAAGTGCAAGGTGAAGCAACAAATGCTGATGTAGAACTGTAGCAAGTTATCCAGAAGATCTAGCTAAGGTAATTAATGAAGGTGGCTACTCTAAACAACAGATTTTCAATGGAGATGAAACAGCCTTCTTTTGGAAGAAGTGGCCATCTAGGACTTTCACAGCTAGAGGGGAGAAGTAATGCCTGGCTTCAAAGCTGCAAAGGGCAGGGTGCCTGTCTTGTTAGGGGCTGATGCAGCTGGTTACTTTAAGCTGAAGTCATCATTTCATTAACCATTTTGAAAATCCTATGGCCCTTAAGAATTATGCTAAATCTCCCCTGCCTATGCTCTATAAATGGAACAATAAAGCCTGGATGACAGCACATCTGTTTACAACATGGTTTACTGAATATTTTAAGCCTGCTGTTAACAATGCTCAGAAAAAAAGATTCATTTCAAAATATTAATGCTCATTGACAATGCACCTGCCACCCAAGAGCTCTAATGGAGATGTACAATGAGATTAACATTGTTTTCATGCATGCTAACACAACATTCTTTGCACAGCCTGTGGATCAAGGAGTAATTTCAACTTTCAAGTCTTACTGTTGAAGAAATACACTTCATAATATTGAAGAAATACATTTCATAAGGCTGTAGATGCCATGGTTAGAGAGTCATCTGATTTACTCCAGAAAGTAAATTGAAAACTTTCTGGAAAGGATTCACCATTCTAGATGTCATTAGGAATATCCATGGTTCATGGAAGAGGTCAGAATATCAACATTAACAACAGTTTGGATCACCATTCTAGATGCTGTTAAGTAAATTGATGACTTGTAAGAAGCATTTGAAATATCAACATTAATAGGAGTTTGGAAGAAGTTGATCCAACCCTCAAGAGTGACTTTGAGGGGTTCAAGACTTCAGTGGAGGAAGTAACTACACTTGTGTTAGAAAAAGCAAGTGGAGCCTGAAGATGTGACTGAATTGCTGCAACCTCATGATCAAACAAATGAGAAACTGCTTCTTATGGATAAGCAAAGAAAGTGGTTTCTTGAGCTGGAATCTACTCCTGGTGAAGATCTGTGAAGATTATTGAAATGACAACAAAGGATTTAGAATATTACATAAAATTAGTTGATAGAGAAGCAGCAGGTTTTGAGAGGATTGACTCCTATTTTGAAAGAAGTTCTACTGTGGGCCATATGCTATCAAAGAGCATAGTATACTTCAGAGAAACTGTCTGTGAAAGGAAGAGTAAATCAATGTAACAAACTTCATTATTGTCTTATTTTAAGAAATTATCATGGCCACCCCCACCTTCAGCAACTACCACCCTGATCAGTCTGCAGCCATAACATCAAGGCAAGGCCCTCCACCAGTAAAAAGGTTATGACTCACTGAAAGCTCATATGGTAGTTTTCATTTTTTAGCAATAAAGTATTTATTAATTAAGGTATGTGTATTATGTTTTTGGACACAATACTATTGCGTACTTAATAGTGCAATACTATTGCATACAGTATAATGTAAACATAACTTTAATATATACTGGGAAACAAATAAATATTTGACTTGTTTTATTGCAGTATTTGCTTTATGGCAGTGGTCTAGAACTGAACCTGCAAAACCTCTGAGATATGCCTGTATATAACTAAAGCCAGAGCTGCTTATTTTCTTTTATTTCAGGGGCTTTCTTCTGTAACTGTAGATGATTAAAACATTTCACTACTTGCAGGGATGTCCCTTGTAACACCACCCTACACTCAAACTTCAAATTTCTTGTTATGAAAATGCCTCAAACCTCAACTCACAGATAAAGGTATCACACCTTGTAATTATATCAGAAATTTAATACTCCTCTCTTTAAATGCCATTTTCATACACATTATTTCATTTGTCCACAGCAAAATAAAAGCTAGAATACATTTTAGATTGCAGTCTTGTTAGATATTTTAGGATGAAGATGGTGTTAATGGAGGAATATATCTACCAAACACCTAAGATTACTTAACAGAATTATGTTAAATAATTCTTAAATGATTTATCTTAAATGGATAAAATAATGTTTTTTTATGTGGCATTTATTCTTTCATAAAAGTTTGTTGAGCACCAATTTTTGTAGACTTTGTGCTAAGTTCTTGTTGATTTAAAGATAAGCAAGACAAAAAAGAAGAGAGAAAAAATCCTTAGCGTCAAAGACTTCATAGTCTAATAAGAAGTAGAGAAGGACAAAGTTTCATATTGTCTTATATTGTTAGAATCCAAGTGAAAATAATTTTAATAGAGGTAGACAGAGATAGTGACAAAAGGTAGCAGCTCCTAAGGGTTAGGGTTAATTCAGAGAAGAAGTGATGCTTGAGTTGAGTCCTAAAGGATAGATGGAAATCCATCAGGAAATAAGTGAGGAAATGATAATTTCAGGCCTTAGTTTTAGCATATGGAAAGAGCATAGCGCTTATGGGAAATGGATATTTTTTATTATGGCTACATTATGGGTCATGTGGAAAAATATTTGTTAAAGAGGAAGGAAAGTAAATCATTAGGGGCACTGCACGACAATTTAAAGAATTTGGATTTTATCATATAATTGAAAAAAATCTCTGGTGACTGTGTGAAGAATATTAGATTGAATGGAAGCAATTGGAAAGCTTATAAAAGTCTAGATAATGAGGATGATGTTTCTTTATTGGGAGAGTGTTTGAGGGAGAGGGACGTAAGGTGAGAGATAGAGGCAGAGGGAAGAAGGAGAGATGGTGAGATAAAAGAAAATGTTATTTCACAGAATCTATAGAACTAATGAATTTCAAAGGGTAAATAAAAGATTTTCCCAAATCATAAGCATGAACTTAAAGGTCGTTACTTTGCAAAGGAAAACTTGGGAGAATAGAAGTTCTCCTTTAGACATAAATATTAAACATCCAAGTGGGAATATAGAAAACTGGATACTCAAATCTGGAATTTAAGGACCATTTATTGGCTGAAATTATGCAGTTTCATTTCATCAGCATATAGGTGAGATTTAAAACCAGGGACTAATAAGATCACCTCGAGGAAAAGTGCAGCTAGAGATATCTCCCAGTACTTAAGCTGGGAATATGTAAAAGATGGTTGTTTGGGAGAAATTAATTTGCTGCTAGAGAAGATCAGGCCTCTTTCCTTCTCTTACTTATCATAATCGAAGAATGAATCTGGAGCTAAACCAGATACTCCCTCTGCAAGAATTAAGATATTGCCTAAGTTTGAGGATATTAGTTTCTGGGATGGAGATTGCAAAGCATGTAGAATTCTAGCTAACTCTGATATGGACTCTTGTTCTTCTGCCTCTTCCACCTGGGCACACTGACTAGTAAATAAGGATTTATTCTTTCAGAACAAGAATTAGTCACCTGTCTTTCTCATTTGTGGTGGATGCTCTTTATTCTTCCCATATGACTTCAAGGCCAAGGGGTACTTCCCTAACCTGGGAAATCTTAAGGCAAGCAGCTTAGACAGTCTCTGTTTAATGAATTAATTTTGTTCATTCAAAGAAATTAATGTAATGAAATATATGTGACATAGAAATGAAACTTCAAAATGCTACAAATGGAATATAACAATTACTAACAATGTCCTTCTTTGGCCATGATTTTTCATTCTTGATGCCAATGTTACTGGATATCTCTCTTTCAATCTTCTCCTATTTTCTCTAGAATATGGAGGCTAGTGGGAAATTTCTGAAGACATGAATATGGGGTATAAGAATGTATTCTGATTAGTTATATTTAATTTCCTGTCTTACTGGAAGTCTGTTTTATCTAGCTTAGGTCCCACTCACAACCCTCAACTGATCGATTTGAACTAACCCATTAAGGAGTCATGTTTGACACCATTACTAAAAACTCCTCTGGGAGAGAAATAGTAACAAACTGGACTCTTGCTACCACACCAAGGCAGAAAGGGCAGTCATAACAACAGGTTTTTTAAAATAACCCAGAAGTATTGTAATCTTGATTTGTGCCTTCTTTGGGTGCTAGCAAGGTCATTGCTTTGCCATTCTTTTGTTTCATGGATAAATCAAACAATAACTACACACTTGGTTCAAGTTATAAAGTATTTTAAAAGTTGCATGGATGTTCATATAAATGAAGCATACTGTTTTTGATGATTCTTGGGGAATAAAGCTTGTTTATAAGAATAAAATAAATATACCTTATGTACAAATTATTCATCTATTTAAACCTCAAGCGTTTATAGATAAGAAGAAAACAGGAGACATCACGGTTCCTGATTTCAAACTATATTACAAAACTGTAGTAATTAAAACAGTATGGCACTGATGTAAAAATAGACATATAGATCAATGAAACAGAATAGAAAACCCAGAAGTAAACTCATACATATACAGTCAATTAATTTACACCAAAGAAGTTAAGAATATACAATGGGAAAAGACAATCTCTTCAGTAAATTGTGTTGGGAATATTGGAGAGCCACATGTAAAAGAATGAAACTTCACCACTCTCTTACATCATGCACAAAAACTAGCTCAAAATGTATTAAAGATTTGGGTATAAGACCTGAAACCATAAATCGCCTAGAAAAAAACATAGGTGGTAAGCTTTTTGACATAGGTCTTGGCAATGATTTTTTGAATCTGACACAAAAAGCAAAAGCAACAAAGGCAAAAATTAACCAGTGAGACCACATCAAACTAAAAATCTTCTAGCAAAGGAAACTATCAATAAAATAAAAAAGCAACCGACTAAATGGGACAAAATATTTGTAAATCATATATTTTATAAGGGGCTAATACCAAAAATATAAAGAACTCATACAACTCTGGTGATTAACATAACAATAAAAAATTTAAAAAAGAACTCATACAACTCAATAGCAAAAACAAACAATCCAATTAAATAATGGGCAGAAGATCTGAATAGACATTGTTCCAAAGAAGACATACAGATGGTCAACAGGTACATGAAAAGATGTTCAGCATCATTAATCATCAGGGAAATGCAAATCAAAACTACAATGAGGTGTCACTCATACTTGTTAAAATGGCCATTATCAAAAAGACAAGAAATAACAAGTGTTGGTGGGGATGTGGAGAAAGGGAACCTATTGGGAATGTAAATTGTTGGAATGGTACTATGAGAAACAGTGTGGAGACTCCTCAAAAAAATTAAAAATAGAACTACCATATGTTTCAGCAATTTCATTTCTGGGTATTTACCTGAAGAAAAACAAAAACACCAATTTATAAAAATATCTGCATCCCTATGTTTCACTGCAGCATTATTTACAATAGCCAAGATATGGAAACAACATAATTTTCCATTGATGGATGAGTGGATAAAGAAATATATATATTGGAATACTATTCAGCCATAAAAAAGAATGAAATCTTGTCATTTGCAACAGTATGGATAGACTCTGAAGGCATTATGCTAAGAGAAATGTTAGAGAAAGACAAATACTGTATAATCTCTCTTATATTGGAATCTAAAAGAAAAAAAGATGTGCTTAGTGTTATTATAATTTTACAGATGAAGTCGAAGTTCAGAGAGCACATGGGATTCACTGAATCTTATGGGAATAAGCAATAAAACTAAAACTCAAAATAAGAGTCTCCACAAGAGTTTATCAGTAGCAAGGGGAAAAAATGGTATTTTAACATGTTAAGCAATACAAATACCGTCATGGAAGAACGTCTGGATAATATTTTATAAATAATTAATTAATTTTGACATATCTCCATAATCCTTTTTTGACACCTCATCTCTGACCTTTTTTTTCCCCCCGTCTGTTTCAATTAGCAAGTAAAATATGCAAACAGAACATTTTGGTGTCCTTGAGCCCATGCACTCTAGGCCCAGAGTCTTCACTTGCTTTCCACTGAGCAAAAAGAAACAGAATCGAAGCAAAATTTTTGTGATTATAGCCAGTCTGGAGAGGGCGGGCCAAGGACTGCAAGCTTACACTTACTTGTAACTACAGACCAACAAAGCAAGCTTACATGGGAGGGAATTATGGAAACACAGTAAAAGAGAAGCCAGAATAGGTTTAATCTTTTCAGATATATACTTACTGTCACTCTAAGAATTTGGTTCATTTGATAGCTTGGATAAATATTTATGTACTCTGCATTATGCATTTGAATTTAATATAAAACCAGTTTAAAATATTCCCTATTGTGACATGGCTGACAAGTTGAATACTGAATAGGATTACTGCTATAAGGCAAAGCATTCTGCTGGTTTGCCTTAGGTATAATGATATTCTCATGAGTTTCCCCCCCACCCCTGCCAACATCAAATATATCGACTTGTTATCAAAAGACCAGTTTGGAAGACTTCCATTTTCAAATTACTCCTCTTTTCCAAATAACCAAATAGAATTTATAGTAAATCCAGGAAATGTTACAGCCATTGTAATTCCAAACACTGAAGGGTAGAAAAAAACATTCTCTTGCTCTCAACTGATATGAAGCTTTGCCATTTTTAACTTGCTTTGACATGAGAAATCTCATTTGAATTTCCTTTAATAAACACTCCATGTCATAGAAGAGGAAACTGAATCAGCTGCCTAAAACTATACAACTAGGATTGGATGAGTCTATGGCCAGCATTAGATGTCAGGTCCACTTCCTACTCTAGAGGTATTCTGTACATTGATTTTTCCCTATTATTTTCAGAGTATGTTATTGCAAAATTTAAATTTTGTGGCAAATTAAGACAAGAGTTTACTTTAAGGATTAAGTTTTTATTAAAGTTACATCACTATTCAAAACTCAGAGGTTTTTCCTGTTGCAATAATAGGGTTTAAAAAATCTGCTTTTGTTGTCTTAGAATGAAAGAAAAGAAAAATAAGAGTGAATAAATGCAAGAGGATGAAAGAAGAAAGAAAGAGAGACAGAGAGAGGGGGAGGGAAAGAAGTAAGTTAGGGGAGGGAGGGAGGGAGTGAGGGAGAAAGGAAGGATTCGTGAAATTGTTGTGATTTATCATTCTATCAACATTAAATATAAATTACCCAGAAAATGAAAAGTCTATCTTTCTTCACTGTTTAACACAGAAGACACCTAATCTGTCGTTTTATGACACATGAAAACTATCAGCAAGCCCTATAGCAGGCTCTTTCTCAGCATCAATTCCCTTGTATCATCTAGAAATTATTTTCAGACGAAACCTAAGTACTTTATTTCATTATTTGTAAGGAATAAAAAATACTACATGTATGACATGCAAATAAATGTTCTTCTCCAGTTCACTAATTCTACAATAAAAACTCTGTGATTCTATTAGCAAAATAGTCCCAAGCTGGTGGATACTTGGGGAATAGTATAGATGCTTGCTTATCGAATTAATCTTGCTTAGAAATTAAGAGGCTGTTGAAGCACAGTGATTATTTAACATGCATAGCTATTTCAGTGGAAAGGGAGTGATAGTCTCTAGACTCTTAAGCTAAGAATAGTTCGAGTTTGAGAAAACCTTTTGTTAAAAACTAAAAGTTTCTTTCATGTAGCACAATGTCACTTTTATAAAATCACTTTGCAGCATTTTGGAATTACAGAATTTGTAACACAAAGGCCTAATTTATTTTTTATAACTTTAAACTTTTATCCTGTGAAATTTTCATAACAGAATTTATCATTAGTAGTTACTACTAGTAAAGTGTATTGCTATCGCCCTGTTTTCTTAGGCAAAATATAGTATCATAAAAAAAGAAGAAAAACAGAGTTAAAATAATTGGATTATGGTAAGATTATTTACTTAGCATGTTGTCTAAAATGTTCCACTTATGAGAAAGTGATTTGCAATTATTAAATGAATTTTTGTCGTCTAGATTTATACAGAGATATAACTGAAGGTGGTAAAAAAAATCACAGACTAGAAAAAAAATCAGTGTTCAAGTAAGAACCATATTTGTAGGAAACTCATTTATTTATCCCTTCACTCATCAAATACTTATTAAGCTCTTTTTCCACTGAGGGTACTGTGCTCGATGTCTCTGGTACCTGCCGATCCCAGTCTCGTTGTGGGGTGTAATAAAAAGACTCCTGGCTTCAGAATCTGAAGACCAGGGATTAATGCTCTCTTCTACCCTTTAGTAACTGGGTGGTGATACATAAATTGCTTAATCATTGCTGGGACTGATTTTTATCTGCAAAATAGAAGTGATAGCAGAACCATCATGAGTTCATGAGCATTAATTGAGATATATCCATAAATACCTGGCAGAGCATCTGATTGAAAATTCAGCAGTTCTTAGACTCTGCTGAGTCAGAAAAAACTTAGGATAATTATATGCCTAAAATTTCTTTCATGACTTTTCCTCTACTAGACAAGTTTCTTAGGTGATCAAAGAGTACAGCTCTGTACATAGATGGAGATTTTTGAGGAACTATGAAAAATTTTGGCATGTAAATTAATCAAATAAAACTGGAGACATGTATGAGTCTGTATCATAAAAGTGTGCTGAGATTGTTTAGAAACCTCAAAGTTTTTATGATACAAGGATCAATAAATAAAAATGACATTTATTTTTGTTTAAAATGCTTTTATAGCTTTAGTGTTTTTAAACATACATTCAAATTTAAAGACAAATAAAGAAATAACTAGAACCCACACCCCAAGGTCAGAGATAACATGACTAGTATTTTAAAAGCTTCACTCATGCCCCTTGTGTGTCCCTCCTCAATCACACCAACCTCATTCACTTCAAGAAGAAACCATCATTTTAATTTTTGTGCTAATCCGCCCCTTAAATTTTTTTATAGTTTTTGTCACATATATAGGTGACTCTAAAGAATATATAACTAGTGTTTCCTATTTTAAAGTTTTTTAATGATAGAATCATGCTGTGGTATATTTCTACAACCATTATATTTGGAGAATTGGATTGACCCAGTTTATAGCTGTAGTTAATTTATTTTCACTACTGAATAACACTGTATCGATACAACACAATTGTTAATCTATTCCACCATTGACTTCAGCTTTTAAAATATTAGCAATTTATTTTCTTTTTCAAACATTGCTGCCTTATAAATTACCTTTCTTTGCACTTGTGCAGGATTTTCCCTAGTATGTATACCAAGAAGTGATACTGTACCTGTTCCATTTTACAGCAGACTGGCAAACTCTCTTCCAAAGTGTTTGCAACAATTTTCACCTCATGAACAATGAATGAATATTCTCTTTGCTTCACATTCTTGCCAACACTGTGTTTTAAAATGAAGAGTTTTATTGAGATATCAATGCATTTCTGGGTTTGCTAATGAGTTTGTACATCTTTTCATGTATTCAAAGGTCATTCATGTACCTCTTCTATGAAATGTCTTTCTGTGGTTTTTGTTCAATTTTAATTGGGTGTTTCCTTTTTTTCTTATTGATTGATTGGTAGGGTAATATTTTGTTAGCTATATATGTTGTGAGAATTTTCTCAATTCTTAGCTTGTATTTTTTTTTTTTTTGGTCTTTATGAAGTCTTGTGATGATCAGAAGTTGTTCATTTAAATATAGTAATAGAGTTTATCAATCTTCTGTTTTATGATTTGGATTTTCTGGTTTTTGTTTAATAAACTCTTTTCTGCCCTGAGGTCATAAATGCCCTATAATAATTATAGAGGTTTCCATTCCCATTTAAATATATCTGGAATTGATTCTTTTGAGTGATATAGAGAACTAACTTGACTTTTTTTCCCCAAATGGATAAATAATTATCCAAAACCATTTGTTTCACCGATCTGTACCGACAACTATGTCATAAATTACATTTTCATATATAGATAGAATCACTTATGGACTCTTCTATTTGCTTGCATTTGTCTAGAATTCTATCCTTGAGCCAATACTATACTATGAAAATAATCATAGCTTCAGAGTAATTTTTGTTATAGGAAAGAAAATCTTCTTCAGGGCTATCTTTAATCCTTTATTCCAAATATTTTTTTTTGTAGTTTTACGGTTTTATTAACACAAATACAATGTGCACATAAGCTGTCTGTCTATTCATTTTCTTCACTGTGCAGCCTGGCATTGGGATTGGTCACTCTGATGGCCAGCTGGCTGCTCTTTCCACAATGGCTTTGTAGTTCTTGTAGGAGACATTGTGAGCAATCTCCACACAGTGAGATTTTTTGCACTTCAGCAGCACTTGAAGCTCCTCAACATTGTGGACTAGGAACTTCCGGAAGCCACTGGGCAACACATGCTTTGTTATCTTGCTGCTCCCATAACCAATGTTTGGCATCAAGATCTGGCCCTTGAATCTTTTGTGCATCCTATTGTGAATGCCCCTGGGTTTCCCCCAGTTGCGGTTAATTTCAGTCTGAATGGAGCCTGGTGAACCTCTTGCTCCTTTTTTGAATGATCAGAGGTTGTAGGGTGGCCATGATGCTGAGTAGGAGATGGCTGCCACCTCAGACAGCACTGAAGAAGAGAGCCCTTTACTCCAAATAATTTTTAAAACTAGTCATAAAATTTTATGAAGATTCTGTGAAGATTTTTTAAAATTTTTGTCTTCCTTCACCCATGCCCACCCTGTGGGAATATTAACTAGAAATGGTCTAGAGAGAAGTGATACATTTATTACAGTGAATCTTCCTAAATAGAGACATGGATATCTCTTCATATTTAAATCTATAACATCTTCAAATAAATGTTATAATATTTTTCATAAAAGTATTACACTTTTTTATTTTTAGACATATATTTTTTCTTCCTTCTGTAGTAAATGGCTTATTTTAAATTACATTTTCTATTTTTTCAGTTATTGTACTTTTTAAAATTTTTTGAATTAACATATAATGTATTATTTGTTTCAGGAGTACAGCTCTGTGATTCATCAGTCTTACACAATTCACAGTGCTCAGCATAGCACATACCCTTCCCAGTGTCCATCACCCAGCCACCCCATCCCTCCCACCCCCCTCCACTCCAGCAACCCTCAGTTTGTTTCCTGAGATTAAGAGTCTCTTATGGTTTGTCTCCCTTTTTGGTTTTGTCTTGTTTCATTATTCCCTCTCTTCCCCTATGATCCTCTGTCTTATTTCTCAAATTCCTCATATCAGTGTGATCATATGATACTTGTCTTTCTGTGATTGACTTATTTCACTTAGCATAATACCCTCTAGTTCCATCCACATCATTGAAAATGGCAAGATTTCATTTTTTTTGATGGCTGCATAATATTACATTGTATGTGTATATACCACATCTTCTTTATCCATTCATCTGTTGATGGACATCTAGGCTCTTTCCATAGTTTGGTTATTGTGGACATTGCTGCCGTAAACACTGGGGTGCAAGTGCCCCTTCTGATCACTACATTTGTATCTTTATGGTAAATATCCAATAGTGCAATTGCTGGGTCATAGGGTAGCCCTATTTTCAACTTTTTGAGGAACCTCCATACTGTTTTCCAGAGTGCCTGCACCAACTTGCATTCCCACAAACAGTGTAGGAGGGTTCCCCTTTCTCCGCATCCTCGCCAACATCTGTCATTTCCTGACTTATTAATTTTAGCCATTCTGACTGGTGTGAGGTGGTATCTCATTGAGGTTTTGATTTGGATTTCCCTGATGCCGAGTGATGTTGAGCACTTTTTCATGTGCTGTTTCATGGTCTGTTGGCCATTTGGATGTCTTCTTTGCAGAAATATCTGTTCATGTCTTCTGCCCATTTCTTGATTGGATTATTTGTTCCTTGGGTGTTGAGTTTGATAAGTTCTTTATAGATTTTGGATACTAGCCCTTTATCTGATATGTCATTTGCAAATATCTTCTCCCATTCTATCGGTTGTCTTTTGGTTTTGTTGACTGTTTCCTTTGCTGTGCAAAAGCTTTTCATCTTGATGAAGTCCCAATAGTTCATTTTTGCCCTTGCTTCCCTTGCCTTTGGTGATGATTCTAGGAAGAAGTTGCTGTGGCTGAGGTGGAAGAGGTTACTGCCTGTGTTCTCCTCAAGGATTTTGATGGATTCTTGTCTCACATTTAGGTCTTTCATCCTTTTTGAGTCTATTTTTGTGTGTGGTATAAGGAAATGATCCAGCATCATTCTTTCACATGTGGCTGTCCAATTTTCCCAACACCATTTGTTGAAAAGACTGCCTTTTTTTGATTGGACATTCTTTCCTGCTTTGTCAAAGATTAGTTGACCATAGAGTTGAGGGTCCATTTCTGGGCTCTCTATTCTATTCCATTGCTGCATGTGTCCATTTTTGTGCCAGTACCATGCTGTCTTGATGACTACAGCTTTGTAATAGAGCTTGAAGTCCAGAATTGTGATGCCACCAGCTTTGCTTTTCTTTTTCAACCTTCCTCTGGCTATTCGGGGTCTTTTCTGGTTCCATACAAATTTTAGGATTATTTGTTCCATTTCTGTGAAAAAAGTGGGTGGTATTTTGATAGGGATCGCATTAAATGTGTAGATTGCTCTAGGTAGCATAGACACAATATTTGTTCTTCCAGTCCATGAGCATGGAAGGTTTTACCATTTCTTTGTGTCTTCCTCAGTTTCTTTCATGAGTATTGTATAGTTTTCTGAGTGCAGTTTCTTTGCCTCTTTGGTTAGATTTATTCCTAGGTATCTTATGGTTTTGGGTGCAATTGTAAATGGGATCCACTCCTTAATTTCTCTTTCTTCTGTATTGTTGGTGTATAGAAATGCAGCTGATTTCTGTGCACTGATTTTATATCCTGCCACTTTACTAAATTCCTGTATGAGTTCTGTTAGTTTTGGGGTGGAGTCTTTTGGGTTTTTCACATAAAGTATCATATCATCTGCAAAGACTGAGAGTTTGACTTCTTTGCCGACTTGGATGCCTTTTATTTCTTTTGGCTGTCTGATTGCTGAGGCTTGGACTTCTAGTACTATGTTGAATAGCAGTGGTGATTGAGAGTGGACATCCCTGCTGTGTTCCTGACCTTAGGGGAAAAGCTCTCATTATTTCCCCATTGAGAATGATATTTGCTGTGGGTTTTTCATAGATGGCTTTTATGATATTGAGGTATGTACCCTCTGTCCCTACACTCTGAAGAGTTTTAATCAAGAAAGGATGCTGTACTTTGTCAAATGCTTTTTCTGCATCTATTGGGAGTATCATATGGTTCTTGTTCTTTCTTTTATTAGTGTATTGTATCACACTGATTGATTTGCAGATGTTGAACAAATCTTGCAGCCCAGGAATAAATCCCACTTGGGCATGGTGAATAATCCTTTTAATGTGCTGTTGTATTCTATTGGTTAGTCTTTTGGTGAGAATTTTTGCATCCATGTTCACCAGGGATATTGGTCTGTAATTCTCCTTTTTGATGGGGTCTTTGTCTGGTTTTGGGATCAAGGTAATGCTGGCCTCATAAAATGAGTTTGGAAGTTTTCCTTCCAGTTCTATCTTTTTGGAACAGTTTCAGAAGAATAGGTATTAATTCTTTAAATATTTGGTAGAATTCCCCTGGGAAGCCATCTAGCCCTGGGCTCTTGTTTGTTGGGAGATTTTTGATTACTGCTTCAGTTTCCTTGCTGGTTATAGGTCTGTTCAGGTTTCCTATTTCTTCCTGGTTCAATTTTGGTAGATTATCTAATTTGCTGGCATATAGTTGCTCATAATATGTTCCTATAATTGTTTGTATGTCTTTAGTGTTGGTTGTGATCTCTCCTCTTTCATTCATGATTTTATTTATTTGGGTCCTTTCTCTTTTCTTTTTGATAAGTCTGGCCAGGGGTTTATCAATCTTATTAATTCCTTCAAAGAACCAGCTCCTAGTTTCGTTGATCTGTTCTACTGTTCTTTTGGTTTCTAGTTCATTGATTTCTGCTCTGATCTTTATTATTTCTCTTCTCCTGCTGGGTTTAGGCTTTATTTGCTGTTCTTTCTCCAGCTCCTTTAGGTGTAGGGTTAGGTTATGTATTTGAGAACTTTCTTGTTTCTTGAGAAAGGCTTGTATTGCTATATACTTCCTCTTAGGACTGCCTTTGCTGTATCCCAAAGATTTTGAACAGTTGTGCTTTCATTTTCATTTGTTTCCAGGAACTTTTTAAATTATTCCTTAATTTCCTGATTGACCCATTCATTTTGTAGTAGAATGCTCTTTAGCCTCCACGTATTTGAGTTCTTTGCAACTTTCATCTGTGGTTGAGTTCTTGTTTCAAAACATTGTGGTCTGAAAATATGCAGGGAATGATCCCAATCTTTTGGTACCAGTTGAGACCTGATTTATGACCCAAGATGTGATCTATTCTGGAGAATGTTCCATGTGCACTAGAGAAGAATGTGTATTCTATTTCTTTGGGATGGAATGTTCTGAATATATCTGTGAAGTCCATCTGGTCCAGTGTGTCACTTAAAGCCTTTATTTCCTTGTTGATCTCTTGCTTAGATGATCTGTCCATTTCAGTGAAGGGGGGGCGTGTTAATGTCCCCTACTATTATTGTATTGTTGTTGATGTGTTTCTTTGATTTTGTTATTAATTGGCTTATATAGTTGGCTGCTCCCCTGTTAGGGGCATAGATATTTACAATTGTTAGATCTTCTTGTTGGATAGACACTTTAAGTAGGAGGTAGTGTCCTTCCTCATCTCTTATTACAGTCTTTGGTTTAAAATCTAATTTGTCTGATATAATGATTGCCACCCCAGCTTTCTTTTGATGTCCATTGGCATGGTAAATGATTTTCCACTCCCTCACTTTAAATCTGGAGGTGACTTTGGGTCTAAAATGAGTCTCTTGCAGACAGCATATTGATGGGTCTTGTTTTTTTATCCAATCTGATAGCCTGTATCTTTTGATTGGGGCATTTAGCCCATTTACATTCAGGGTAACTATTGAAAGATCTGAATTTAGTGCCATTGTGTTGCCTGTAAGGTGACTGTTACTGTATATTGTCTTTGTTGCTTTCTGCTCTATGTTACTTTTAGGCTCTCTCTTTGCTTAGAGGATCCCTTTCAATATTTCTTGTAGGGTTGGTTTTGTGTTTGCAAATTCCTTTAGTTTTTGTTTGTCCTGGAAGCTTTTTATCTCTCCTTCTATTTTCAATGACAGCCTAGCTGGGTATAGTATTCTTGGCTGCATATTTTTTCTCATTTTGTGCCCTGAAGATATCATGCCAGTCCTTTCTGGCCTTCCAGATATCTGTGGATAGGTCTGCTGCCAGTTTAAAGTTTCTACCATTGTAGGTTACAGACTTCTTGTCCTGAGCTGCTTTCAGGATTTTCTCTTTGTCTCTGAGACTTGTAAGTTTTACTATTAAATGTTGGGTGGTTGACCTATTTTTATTGATTTTGATGGGGTTCTTTGTGCCTCCTGGATTTTAATTCCTGTTTCCTTCCCCAAATTAGGGAAGTTATCTGCTATAATTTGTTCCAATCAACCTTCTGCCCCTCTCTCGTCTTCTTGTGGGATCCCAATTATTCTAATATTGTTGCATCTTATGGCATCACTTACCTCTCAAATTCTCCCCTCGTGATCCAGTAGTTGTTTATCTCTCTTTTTCGCAGCTTCTTTATTCTCCATCATTTGGTCTTCTATATCATTAATTCTCTCTTCTGCCTCATTTATCCTAGCAGTTAGAGCCTCCATTTTTGAATGCACCTCATTAATAGCCTTTTTGATTTTGACTTGGTTAGATTTTCGTTCTTTTATTTCTCCAGAAAGGGATTCTCTAGTATCTTCTATGCTTTTCTCAAGCCCAGCTAGTATCTTTATAATCGTCATTCTGAACTCTAGTTGTAACATCTTACTAATGTCCATATTGATTAGGTCCCTGGCAGTCAGTACTGCCTCTTGTTCTTTTTTTTTTTTTTTGAGGTGAGTTTTTCCATTTTGTCATTTTGTCCAGAGAAAAATAGATGAATGAGAGAACAAAATGCTTAAAGGGTAACAATGACCCCCCAAAAATATGCACTAAACAAATCAGAAGAAACCTGATACCAGGGGGAAATCAAAGGAAAAAAAAAAAAGAATATGATCAGGCTGGTGAATAGAACAAAGCCACATACTAGATCTGGGTATATTTTGGTCTGTTAGAAGAAACTGCCTCCCAAAATTTTAAAGAAAGAGAAACTTATATATATATATTATACAAAAAATAAGGTTAAATACAATAAAGGGGTAGGATATGACTTTAAAAATGAAAATTAAAAAAGATTTTAAAAAAGTAATTGATAAGATGTTGGTTGAGAAAGGAAAGAAGAAAAATTCAAAAAAATAGAAAAAGAAAAAAATAAAGAAAATTTAAAAAATTAACTTCGAAAGACTAAAGAATCATGGGGAAAAAGCCATGAATTCTGTGTGCTGTATTCCCCTAGTGCTGGAGTTCTGCCATTCTCATTGATCAGTAAACTTGGTCTTGGCTGGATGTTCTTGCTGATCTTCTGGGGGAGGGGCCTGTTGGTTGCAGTGATTCTTGAATGCCTTTGCCTGAGGTGGAATTGCACCACCTTTGCCATGGGCCAGGCTAAGTAATCTGCTCAGGTTTGTTCTCACCTTTAGAGGATGAGAATGAAAAGGGCAGCTTCCCAATCTCTGGCCCTGGAGGAGCCAAGAACTTAGGGCCTCACTCCTCAGTGTGCCCTCAGAGAAAAGCAGTCAATCACTCCTGTCTCCCTGGTCTCTGGCTGCACTCTGTGCTCACCCAGCCTGTGACTGAGCATTTCTATCTCTGGCACATGACCCCCATTTGGAGGCCCCAGACCCAACAGATTCCTGTGGCATGCTCCTGTGCCGTTCCTCCCAGGGGAGGAAGGGGAGTCTCCCCAGATCTGCCACTTGTTGGGTCCCTGCTGGAAGATTAGTGGCCCAACTGTGCTGTGAATCACAGTTTATGGCAACCCCGAGCTGAGATCCCACTCCTTGGCACCATCTTTGCAGCTGGCTTCCCCACTCTAATACCTGGGAGCTCTGCCACACTCAGGCACCCCTGGTCTTTATGTGTCCCCGAGGGTCCTGAGACCACACTATCCCAGCGAGGTTTCCACCCCCTGCTTAGCCACTGGAGCAACATCCCTCAGCAGAGCAGACTTCTAAAAGTTCTGATTTTGTGCTCTGCTGCTCTATCATTTACCAGTAGCTGGTGATGGTGGCTCCCTCCCCCCGCTGTCTGTCTTCCCATATATCGCCTTGGATTCACTTCTCTGCATGTCCTACCTTCCAGAAAGTGGTCGCTTTTTTGTTCGTAGAATTGCTGCTATTCTTTTCTTCGATCTCCTGTTAAGTTTGTAGGTGTTCAGAATGGTTTGATAACTATCTAGCTGAATTCCTGGGCCCAGATGAAATTTAGGTCTCCTACTTCTCCACCATCTTGCTCCCCAACTCCTAAATTACATTTTCTAACCAATCATTGCTTTATTTTGTATATTGGTTTGATATCTATTATCCTTCCTAAATTCATTTATTAATTCTGATATTTTATCTGTGGATTCACTGGTGATTTTTAATAGCAATCATATCATCTGCAATATTGATATATATATTTTTTAATCACTATACCTTTGTTTCTTTTGTGATTGTTTGTTTGTTTTGTCCTTTTAACTGTTCTGACTGGCACCTCCAGTGCAATGTGTAAGGAAAAGTAGTGAGAATGTGAGAGTGGACATCCTTGACTCATCTGTGATGTTAAAGAGAATGATTTTAACATTTCATCTTTAAATGTGATACATGCTCTAGATATTTTTGTAGGTTCCAGTCTTCCAGCTTAAGGAAGTTCCAGTCTTTTTTGATCTGTTTATTTAAGTCTTGAGCAGATTTTTTTTTTTTAAGTTCTTACAAATGGTCAAAGCCAAAGCCTTCCATGCTCTGGCTCTCTGTTATCTCATTTACTACCTCACTCACACTCACAACTCCATGCACACCGAATCTTTTTTACTCCTGCAACACTCCAGACATGCTTCTTATTCAGTAATTTAGTTCTGTTGAGTTCTCTACCCTTTTCCTGAGATATCAGCATGGATTACCCCTTCTTCCTTCAGTCTTTGGGTTACTACCAGAAAGTCACCTTCTCAGTAATACATTCTCAGGATACCCCACCTAAAATTGCAATTCTCACCCACACTTCCTGTATTCCTTCCTCAATTTTTTTTCTTTTCTTTCTTTCTTTTCTTTCTTTCTTTCTTTCTTTTTTTTTTTTTTTTTTTTTTGCCATAAGAATGTATTGGTAATTGGGGCACCTGGGTCTTCAGTTGGTTAAGTGTCTGTCTTCAGCTCAGGTCATGATGTCAGGGTCCTGGGATCAAGCCCCACATCAGGCTCCATGCTCAGTAGTGAGTCTGCTTCTCCTTCTTCCTCTCCCTCTGTGATCTCTCTCACTCTTGCTGTCTCTAAAATAAATAAATATTTTAAAGAAGAATGTATTGGTAATATGTTATATGCATATTTTTTTCTTGTTAATGTCTTATTAAGGAAAATTTCCCTTTGAGTATGCATCTCTGCCTTCACAAATAAGTCGACTGAGATATTACTTTAGAAGCAAATAGACTTGATTCCGTCTTCTTTTTTTAAGTGTTTATTATTATTCTAGGTGAACTCTCTGAGTGTTCTCTGTCAAAAGGGAAAAATACTTCAAGAAACTTTCAGTGGTATCCAAGTATCTGGCATTATCTATCTTTGAAACTATAGCAATTTCTTCTGATTATGTTTTCTCCTACTGGGCACAAAGACTGAATCGTGGTTGTTTGCTTGTTTGCTTGTTTTTGACATTTCATTTATGAGATAATGCCTCTTTCAATTACAGGAGAATATAGTTCCTTTCCTAGTTATGATAAATAGAGTAACTAGAAGTTATAACATGAATTAGATTGATTAGTAACCATGTTTCTATGGCTACTGGCATTCTTGAACAAAGAGATAAAATAACAAGCAGATTACTGACTGTTATGTTTGCAGTGTATTCGTTTTTCTTCTGGGTATCTTATAGGTGATAACAATTGTCTCTTATTTAAAATGGAGAAAAGGTATTAGATTTTCATTTATTTGTGGGGTAGTTGCATTGTGGTAGACAAAAGCACACATAGTGGCTTTGTGTGGCCTTAGGCTTGTTGGTAGTTTTACTATGGGAGGAAGGATGTTAAGGAGGCAAGTGTCCCGCTGTTGTCAATACTGCAGATTGGCTTATGAACTCTCTTCCACCCTACTCCATTTGGGAGCCTAGCAAACTAAAGACTTCTCAGCATGACCAGGACTAGAGTGAGGCAAATGAGGTACCCAGTCCCCCAAATTTAAGGACGAATTCACTCTAAGGCTTGTGCAAGTACAGGATTGGCTCCTGTGAATGAGTGCTTCCTTGCATTTTATGCCCTGGATGTCTCTTTTGCTCCACCCTACTCACAATCCTGGCTTCTCTGATTCCCTGAGAGCTCAGTTTCACATGTGACCTAGATTCTTCTAAGCCAATACACCCTTGTGGGGTTTGGAAGCAAGAAGTGATGCAGAGTCCCCCTCCTTGGGGATTCTTCTGTTTGTACTGGCAAGCAAGGATAAGTTCAGATTTTCCTTATTAGCTTTATCACAGGTTTCAGTTAACTGTTCCTCACATTTGCAGGCATTTAGAGGGAGAATACAAGGAACCCATAGAACATCCACTTTCCTGGCATGAACTTAGCTATAATAATGTTCTTCTGAAACTAGTAGTTGAGGTAATGTCTTACATATTCCATATCTAAGAGCAGAGAGTTTGGTAGTAACTTTTCTTTAAAGATTTTATTTATTTATTTGAGAAAGAGAGAGAGAATGAGAGAAAGAGAGCACAAGCTAGGGGGAGAGGCAGTGGGAGAGCGAGAAGCAGATTCCCCACTGAGAAGGGAGCCCAACACTGGGTTTAATCCCAGCACCCTGGGATCATGACCTGAGCCGAAGGCAGACACTTAACCAACTGAGCCACCCAGGTGCCCCTGGTAGCAACATTTTGATCTACAGACCTCGGCAGAGCTGGATTGATTCTGGAGCTAGGAGCTAGAGCAGTGGCTCCCTGACTTCTAGGCTTCCTGATCAGATAGACAGCAACTCCCTTAGTGACTACTATGATGGTGTTTAGAAGTAGTCTTAGATGCTTGGCCTACAGCTGGTCCCCTAGCCCTTCCAACGATTTTCTTAGTATATCATTTACTTCCTGCTTATATGATACTTGTAACAGATCCTTGATTGATATAAATAGGGAATAAATATTTTATTCTTTTCAGAAAAAGATTGAAATGAGTTTTCTAGTACATCACCAGGATTGACTGCAAACAAATGTTTACTCAGGAAACATTTATGTATGTATATATTTATTTCTAATTATTCACTATATTAAACATATGTATACTAGTTTAAATGGATAAGAATTCACTTTGAATCATGCAGATAAGTCAATCAATAATTCTGTGTTGGTTATGTGATTAGAACTCTGCTCTAGAGTCTGAGAGATGAGATGACAAAAATGATGAAACTTCTTCCTTAAAAAACCTGTAACTGTCATTTTAAAGAAAATAAATAAAAATGACAGAAATAAGTTTGCCCTCCACAAAGTATCTATAAGGTCCAATATATCATGATTCAGAATATTCATATTCTAAGTTATTGAACTGAATATATTAATTATATAGAAAGAGTCCAGGAATTGGAAGTGTTAAGGATTGGTCTGCCACAGCAGAATGACAAAAGAAGAGTCACAAGGACAAGAGTGTCCATCTCATTGAAGCATTGGCCAAAATAGAGGGTCTCAGTAAGGGACCTTGTAGTACTTCTAGTTTCTATCCCATTGACAAGACCATTCTCCTTATCACACAGTCATGTCAAATTATTTTAGCCTGATACTATTACACTTCCATTTCTTCCCATGCCTCTTATTCTATTCCATGCCCACCAACTGAGATTCTAATTATGTTTTGGATGAAATGGAATGATAATGTTCACCTATTATCTGTTTTGTTGCAGTAGTTCTACTTCACATAATAAACTTTGATATGGGTATTCTTGCTCCATTCATCACTCTTGAACTCACTTTATAGAAATCTATTCCTGCAAAATATATTACTTCTTAATTTCTTTATGAGACTAAGTTTTGAGTCTGTAAACACTGAGGATTACTGCCTAGATAATGGAAAATTTACCAATGTCAGCCTGCAATAACTCTTCTCAGATAATGAATGCACCTTTCCATAGGAAACAGAAACAAACCAGACATTATATATGACCACAAGTAGAATTAAAGGTTTGCTTGTTTGTGTTTGTTACCATAGCTTTTACTTTTCCAAGAGCATAAAAGAATGACTCCTAGAAGTCCTATTCTATTTGTTTATTTATCTATTTCATCTGAACTTTTGGATTTTTTTAAAGATTTTAATTAATTTATTTATTTAAGAGAGAAGAGAGAGAGAGAGAGAGAGAGAGCAGGGGTGGGGATTGTTGTGGGGGAGAGAATCTGAGGCAGACTCCGAGTTGAGTGAGGAGCCTAATGTGAGGCTGGATCTCAGGACCTCAGGATCATGACCTGAGCTGAAACCAAGAGTCCGAGGCTTAACTGACTGAGCCACCCAGGCACCCCTGAAGTTTTAAAGCCATGTCCAAACTCCTTTTCTTGTACAAGTATATTGAAATCTAATTCTAATTATCCATGCTATTCCAAGGTAGGATATTTATGCTATATTATAGATAGTTGAAAATGACAGTAAATATTTGGCATCAATTTAATTAATCTAGATTTAGGCTCCTGAATGCTTCCCAATGGTAGCTTGAACATTAAATCTTGAGTACTTTAAAATGAAATTTAATTTAAACTTAAAACAATTCATATTTCTTTTTACATACACAGGGCTTTCTGAATAGTTAATGGTTATAAATGCTTCTTGATAATGGTGAAACAAAGTTATTCTAACAAGAAAAATATATGAATTGTACCTTTTTATAATTTTCTTCTGTAGCTAAATTTGAGGAAAATGAATCATATTTTTCACCACTTAATCTTTTTAGCTCTTTTAAAAATTGATCAGGATAATTTTGATTCAATTTTGAACCAATACCAGGGGTTTGTGACAAGCTTTGTAGGCAAACACTTTACCAGCCCTCCAAAATACACTCAATTCTAGACCCTTTATAAGAACAATATAATACCATTATAAAAAATTCTGATCCAATAATCACATTTCATAACTTATGCTATAGTGCTTTACTTTTTAAAAAATTGCTTTTGCATCATTTATCTATTTGACTTTAGCTTATAAGCAAACTTGATAGGTAGACTGGACAGTGTTATTCATTATTCCTCTCATGCAGTTGTAGAAAATGAGGTTCAGAGGATATCCTGGATTTATTAAAGTCACCCAGTTATTTAGTAATAGACCCAAATCTGAATTGAGGGTTTCTTCTTTCTTAAATCAATTTTATTGAGGTATAATTTGAAGTATACAATTTGATGATTTTTGAAAATTTTTATACCTCCATGAAACTCCCTCCACAATCAAGATATGCAACATTTACATCAGCCCAGTAAATTCCTTTGTGCCCCTTTGCAGTAAGTCCCCTGCCTTCCCTCCCGCCCCCCCCAACACATATACAGTCACAAGCAGACATGACTCTAGGCAATCCCTGATGTGCTTTCTGTTCCTAGAGATTGGTTTTGGCTTTTATAAAATTTCATATAAATGAAATTTTGCAATACTTACATTTCTGTGTGTAGCATCTTTTGCTAAGCATGTTTGAGATTCAATCATTTTGCCATATTTATCATTATGAACTGAGATATTTGAATGCTAAGCAATTATTATTTCCAAGGAACAGTTTTATAATGCTTCTTTCCCTTTATTCTAGCTTTAAATAGTTTTGGTTTTTCATTCAAAAACTAATAGTGGGCTTTTAAAATTGTCTCTTAACTAATATCCTAATTTTGAGTCTCAGCCATACTAACCATACTGTTTAAAAGTGCTCTTTCAAAAATACAATTTTGTCAGCCCCTTGTCTACTACCACATTGCCCACCCCAGTAGTTCTCAAGGTGTTATAGTGGAATCTAAAGGGGTGGCAAGAGGAAGTTGAGCCAGCAAGTTGAGCCAGTACTCACCTCTCTGCCTTTAACCAGAACAAGCCAGTGTTTTATCTGTTGTGTATATTATATTTCCATGTAAACTTTTCATTTCAGAAAGAAAAGTTACTTGCTTAAAATTTTGGAAGTAGCTAATCTACCCCTGCCCCTCCAACCTGGGTCTCATCTTGAATCCCCCTCTGCAATCACCCTTCTCCCATTCACAGATTATAAACTATGCTCTGCACACACTATGCTCTTAAATCATCAGGCTCTTTCACTCTCAAGGCTTTGTTCCAGCTGCTACATACTCTCAGTTTTTACCCAACTAGCAAATACCCACTCATCACTTAAGACCTTAAGCTCTAGATATACCGTACTTACGAAGTTCCTTTGACTGCATCTCCTAATATTTAACCTACTGTGACCCCAGTTTCCTAAAATATCAATGAAACACTGTGCTAAGAAAATAGTTTTGTCTACACTTGCCCATTTCTAGTAATTATTCCTTACCCATTTATATGATTACCTCAAAAATAGCCATTCTACACAACATTGACATGACCCAATGGCAACAGTTCATTGATACGGAATGATTCATGACCCAGTCAGAAGCTCTCATGCACTTGCTGCCACTTGGACACAGTCCATCTTTTTAGGATGGGCACAGGATCCAGAATGGGCTACTCATACTTTAGCTCCTATTTTTGCTTATGCTATTTCAAGCTGAGTTTTCATGACAAAAAAACAAAAACAAAACAAAACAAAAAACTCTCCTAAAATATATAAACACTGAAGTGCATTTATTTGTTTTTTCAAATCTGCAATTTCCTTGACTGCTATCTTGTTCTTTATATCCCTAATGCCTAGCACAAACCCAGCTGCAAAACAGATATTTAATAAATGTTTAAAGAGTGAATGGACAAAAAGGTGGGTGAACAAATGTGCCTGTGGAACATAATAATCAAGAAGAATTTATGGGAGCTAATTTAAAATTAATTGCAAATTTCAAAAAACCATACATAAAATATATAGAAAAACTATTGGGATTTAACATAAAGAATATTACAAAATAAAGGTACAAACAAATGGGTAGATAAAGGTTAAATCAAAACAACAATGACCCTGTCCTTGAATACATAACAATTCCACAGGGGACATGAACAGAGAAATAAATTATAACACGACGTAAAATGATGTAAAAGGATATGAATAAAGTGATAAAGAGATAACCTTAAATTTCACCAAAGAAAATTCTCAAAGAGCTTAGTAAAGAGATTGAAGAATATGACCCATTCTGAAAGAGCTTTAGCCACTATTCATCTCCCTTCAGCTAGATGTAGCAAGTTTTATTGGCTGTCTCTTCCCTATACCCCATATTTCTTTGAGTAAGATATTGACTAAGAGATATTGGAAAGAAAGGGCAGTTCACTCAGTAGAATGGAATCAATGGGAGGATTATTTAGACCCTATTATTTATTGCCATCATGTATATTTATGTTATATATTATTTTGTTTGATCATCTACAAGGTACTTATTCTCATGAGCTTAAAAAACTAAGGATAATTGATTACTTCTCTCTTCATATATGAGATATACTGGTAATTATGAACAGGTAGGATTGACCCTATGAAAGAGGGGGATAGGCAGCTATTTATTTGACTTGAGGAATATAGGGTCTTACTTAAAAATATTACCTTCTTTCTGGGCTGCCTTTGCATGAATTTCTTATGATGCAAGCCATACTTTTTGGTTAAGACATTTTCTTTGGAAGTCATTCTTACTACGCACGTACTGGAAAAGGGAAGCTCACTGGCATGTTAATAATGGCTGATGTGCTAATGTGTCAGTGGGTGCCCTGCCCAAAGAAGGGTATGAAGGAATAGGACAGAAAATTGTTATATTTTGCCAAAAAAGGGGGAAAGAGTCTTGAGTATGAGAAACTCTTCTTTTTTTTTTTTAAGATTTCATTTATTTATTCATGAGAGAGAGAGACAGAGAGAGGCAGAGGGAGAATCAGTCTCCCAAGGAGCAGGGAGCCCGACGCGGGGCTCGATCCCAGGACCCCGGGATCACGACCTGAGCGGAAGGCAGACGCCCAACCATCTGAGCCACCCAGGCGCCCGAGTATGAGAAACTCTTAAAGGCAGATCCAAGAAAAACAAACAAAAAAATGAAGTACCACAGTTGGAAGAAAATAAGGGAACCACAAACGAGATAAGCACAAACTATTCAGATTAAAAAGAACACATTTCGTTTGCTTCACAATTTTTATTGTACATTGCCTTTATAACCAATGTGATTTATAAATCTTTAATGTGCGTATGTGTTGCTTGCTTTATGTAAACCTATACATTTATTTGAGGGATTGCTATTGAAAATCTCCATGTGACAGACAATGTTATAGGACCTAGAGATAAGATGGTGAGCAAGAATGGCCCAGGTTCCTGTATCTTAAAGAGTAAACAGTCTGTTGGAAAACATAGACAAATTTAGTAAAATACCTTGCATGGTAGGAGGTATACTTGGAATATAGGACTATTGAGGAGAATTTAAGCCTGATGTTAGGGGTGAAGAAGGGCTTCCAAAATAAATGATTTTTAAGCTGAGATCTAGAATATATACAAGAATAGGCTGGGTCAGTCCACTAGAGGTAGGAAGGGAGCAGGCAGAAAGAATAATATGTGCAAATAACTAGCAAGAGGAAAGACTGAAATCCAGGGATCTAGGGGACATTTGTATGGCTAAAGTTCAGTGTATGAAAACAGAATGTTAAAAAGATGAAGCTGTAGTGTTTCAGGATTTTGTTGGAGCAACATGCAGAAACATATTGTTCTTAGCTTAAGTAAGTATCTTAAAAAAGTAAAAGAAGGATATATTATACACCTAATGTGATATCCCATGAACCAAGGATCAAGGATCTCTTTGGACTCAAGAAAGGAGGGAGTTCAGAACTTAAATGATATTAGGATTCCTCTTTATTCCTCTGTGTTCTTCTCTGTGTTGGCTTCATTCATACTCCATGCTCACTGCTGACACTTTCTCTACTTGATAGGCTATAATTTTGCTTTCTTTGCTTCACAGAGTAGACACTCAAGTTGCTTGCTCAGTCCCTGTCATTTTGGTGAAAAAACTTCTTATATAGTTGGCATGGTAGGCCCCAGTATTCGTTCTGTACTTAATTGTTGCAGAAATAGGCAGTTGGCCCAAGATAAGATAATAAGAATGTTTTCCCTGGCTGGTCTCTTGAATGAAGATAATTGAAGCTGGATTGATATAGGACCAGCCTATCACCATGAAGTTCTTTCAGGATAAGGCAAGAGGCTAAGAAAACCACTATATAGACATTCACTACAGTATAGTAAACAGTATTGAGGAATTTGGACTCCAGTACATAAAAATATGGGCTTTCTCAGACTGTCAAAAACCCTCATTTGATTAAATCAAAAAGTATTTCTTGAACTAGTGTGCACTTCTAGTGTATTCAATATTTGCAAAATGTCCATCTGCTTACAACTTGTTAGGAACAAAATCACTGTCAAAGCAAGATGCATTTCTTAAACAGATGAATCAAGTCCTTTTGGTGTGTGTGAGTTTCTGCCACCAAGTCTGAAGACTTGACCAACTCTCATACCATCCTGGTCCCACAGAGGTCCCCATGATTTCATGATTCTTCAGATTTATTGTGAGTTAGGAGAAGTGATGTGTGGGAGCAGATACTGTTTAAGCATTTTCTTTACTTTTGCCATTTTGATTTCTGATTTAATGAGATTTTCTAATATTTATTTTGGATGGAGTTCTGCAGCTTTCTCCCAGATACCATCATCTGCATTTGATAGGCTATATATAGGAGAAATACATATAATCCTTAGTCATGGGTCGGACTACATGTCATATGAATGGTGCAGTATCCTGACATGCCAACAAGCAAATGCTTTGGCAAAGCATAGAACAATACAGACTGGTTGGGTAGCCCCTTTTTATTCCTACTGGTATGTGTTGGAAAAATGATTTTAAAGACTTTTGGATCCTGTCATACTGAAAGTAAAGGAGTCTTGTAGAGCTTTTGTTTCTTGTGTTATTCAAGAAGAATAACAACTATATTTTATTAAATACATGTTGTGTTCCAAATGCTTTATGTAACAGTACATTAACTCTTTCTTCCTCAGACCAACAGTGGGGAAAACACATACACACACATGTCAATTACTTGTTCCAGTTACTACAGTTTTGACAAAATAATCCAAAATTCAGAAGCATAAGACACCATTTTTTTATGCTCACATGTTCTGTGGGTCAAGAATTTATATACAATATATGATATCTCAGCTGATTCGAAGGCTGGGGCGACTCAAAAACTAGGAACAAAAACCATCTAAAGCCTCACTTACATGTATGTCTGGCACTTGAGCTAAGAGGACTCAAAAACTAGAATTGCAGACTGGAATTCCCACATGTGCCCTTTCTAGGTGACCTTGGCTTCCTCATAGTATGGCTGATCAAAGTATTTGGATTATTTACATGGAGGGTCAGAAATTCCAATGCAAGTATTTCAGCAAACAAGTCTGAAGCTGTATCATCTTTTATGACCCAGCATCAAAAGCCACATGATGTTACTTACACCATATTTTATTAATTAAACCTCACATTTAAAGGGAGATAACATAGACTCTACTTTCAATGGGTATCAAATCTGCAGTGCCATGTTTTCAAAAAGTCAAAATATTAGATCACATAGGCAGAGCATGCTTTAAGAAATTGTAAAAATGGCATTGAAATTTTTAGCTCATTACTCAAGTCAAGGATAAAAAAGAAATGTGAGGAATTAGAGAAAGCAGACCTTATGATTGCTTTGAAGAAATTATCAATACATCCTGTTTTCCACTGTTCCATGTCAATCACTGTGAAAAATGGGGGATAGGAGATTACTTTGCTCTCACATGAGAGGAAGAGATTTTATAAGAGTTTGGAGAGTCTGAATGCATGTCCTGGAATTTGAAGGATGCAGTGACTGCTATCTGACTCATGCCTAAAAAGTCTAAAGGTTAGCAGCTTTGACTAGCTGGAATAGCCCATAGCAGAAGATTTAAAAAGTCTTCATTGAAAATAAGCTATACCTCCAGAGTTCACCAGAGCAAGGATGCCTATGTGATCTCCATGTACCAGAAAGGAGATTGCTATAAGTTGTCTTAAAATGACTCTAGGCCAATCTCCTTTGTTCAAAGACAAAGGACACTTGGACATAAGGAAGCCAGAGGTGTTAGAGGAAAAAGTTAAATAGAGATGGATGTGGCCAACTGGAAATTATCACATGCATCAAGGAACTGAAGTCAGAGATCCACAGAAGTGACACAGGAAATGACTTTGAATATTTACCACATCTGGTATCACTAAAAGTGATTACAAGTACAAGTAAGACCTCCTTTGCCTCATACCTTTCCTATCGTCTATTGTGTCCCAAAACAACTATCTGGTATTAGAAAATATCAACTAAAAACAAGAATGGAACCTTCCCTTCATAAGGGAAAAGAAAAGATTTTAATTGAATGAAAATTCAATGTTTCAAATGCCTATGGACTGATCTGTTATTAAAACCTGGGAAAAGAAGGTATTCTTGGAATACTTAATAGTGACTGTTCTATGATATCTGCTGGATATTTTTTGCAGAATTAGAGATAAATGGGCCCTAGAAAAGATGACAGTTTGTAGAGCAGTTGTTGGGAGATAATCATGAAGTATGCTTGCTTTCTAACTTTTTCTAGTATTTCAATAAACTTGATTCATATATGTTAAATTCTGTTTAACTCATAATAACTTTAATGAGGTAGGAAATATTATTCCCTGAAGCCCTAAAAGATGACCATAAACCCTCTCACATTCCTTTCATCAAGAGATGGAGCTTGTGTGTCCTCGTCTTAAATGTAGGTCATCTCTGTGATTGCCATAATGGAAAGAACACACAGAGTCATTAAAACACTAACAGCTTCCATTTCTTTTCTCTTAGGAAATTTTCACTCCAGTCCTAAAACACTATGAAATCCAACTACTCTGAGGGTATCATGCTAGAGAGGCTACCATGTAGGTGCTCCAATCAACTAATACCAGCTGAGTCCAAACATTCCTGACACATGGTACCAAACAAGGGAATGATTCCATCTAGGATCCTCCAGTCAAAACCATTTCCCAAATCAATACTGGTGGGTGATCTCAGTCACCACTGAGGGAGTCAACAGAGAAATTGTCCAGCTGAGACCTGTCCAAATTAATGACACATAAAAGCATAAGATATAATAAAATAGTTAATGGTTTTTGTCTTAAGCCACTGAGTTTAAAGTAATTTGTTACATAGCAATAAATAGCTAAAATATCCCCATTTTATACACAAAGAAACAAGGCTCAGAAAGGTCAAGATTTTTCCAAGAAAACATGTAACGAATGATAGAAAATATTAAAATTTTGATTTTTTTTTTTTTTTTACTTCAAATTCTTTCCACTATGTCATACTACTTCAAAACCAAATACTGGATTGACTGGGGAGCTCATTTATTATTATGTCACTCCTTGTATATTCTACATATAACAATAGCAACAATAACAACAGAGTAGAATTATCATATCTAGGAAATTTGGATGGACCTCAAGTACTGTTTGGAATATATTTTCTTTTTAAAGCTTAATGTTGATTCTCTGGATTAAATTATTTTGTAGGTCAACTAACTGACACACAAATTTGCTTTTTCTGTGTATTTGTTACCTAATTTGCTAGCACTTAATATAGTTCCTCTCATTTAGCTATTAACTGCATATTCCCTTCTAGAAATATTGTACATATGCATGTATATATGTGTGCAATCATTCATTCATTCATTATCCATTTGTTTCTCCCTTGCTACTTAACTTTTCATGGCTTTAGGACTGGTTTCCATAATTAGATAAGAACAGACATAAGGTTTTGCATTTTTTTTTCCATTCCTCAAATTTTAACTTGTGGTGCAGAGGATAGTCCCTGGTTGGATTTTAAGAATTTTAAAACACCCTCAAATTTCATGCAAAATCCTAATTTTTTTCTTAGTCTTAGATCTTTCAAGCCTCTCTGAACTCTAAGAAGAAAGAGGATCTTAAGTACTACAACAATACTGAAAATTACCCCCCTCCCTGTTTACTGAAGTGTGTTTTTCAATTTCATGTCCCCATGAAACTTATTATCTACCACTAAAAAATATTCTTTCATTTTCTGGTTCTACATTTTACTTCATTTTTCCTTCTGATGCCCTACAATATTTTAGGGTAGTTATTTGCAATGAGAGAAAACCTGAAATTTTTGTAAAGCTGAAAAATAACCTAATACTTTTTCATGTCTACTTTGGTATATATTGTCTAGGATGTTTTTCTGGTTTTGTTTTTTTCATTTTTCCTTAACAATATTGTCATCCAGAGTCATTGTATCAATTAAATAATATTCATTTATTCATTCATTTAACAAGTAATTTTTTAGTATCTTTTCCATACCAGGCACTTTTCTAGGATTGGGGAATACAGCAAGGAACAAAGTCATCAAGAATTATGCCCTCATGAAGCTGACTTTCTATATGAGGGGAATACAGATAATAAACAAGAAAAATGCTAAAGGAAAAAAAATAAAGCAGGAAATGAGTGGTAGTTGAAATACAAGATGTGGAGCCCAAGGGAGGCTAAACTGAAAAAGTGGGCTTTTGAGTAATGACCTCAAGGAATTGTGAGAATAAACCAGGTGAGTTCTAGGAGAAAAGATTCTAGGAAGAGGGAAAAGCAAATGCCAGAAGGCACAAGAAAAAAAGCCACATTTTCATGTAGGTTTTATATTATTTTTTTAAAAGATTTATGTATTTATTTGAGAGAGCGAGAATGAGAGAGAGAGAGTACATGAGAGGAGGGTAGGGTCAGAGGGAGAAGCAGGCTCCTCGCTGAGCAGGGAGCCCGATGCGGGACTTGATCCTGGGATTCGGGATCATGACCTGAGCCGAAGGCAGTCGCTTAACCAACTGAGCCACCCAGGCGCCCAGTTTTATATTATTTTTCACTCATTTCCAAAAGATTACCATGACCTTTACAAGCAATGTCCTCTCAAGAAATAAAATGAAGGTGGGTGAGACCGAGGTAGTGACAGGACAGGTGTTGAGAAGTGCAAATATTTTGAAAGGAGAGCAGTGGAATTTACTGACATATTGGGTATGGTGTTGGAGGAAAAGAGGAGTCAAGATTAACCCCAGGGTTTGGACGTAAGTAAGTAGAAAAATGGAGTAGATGTTAACAGAGATGGCAGACTGTAATAGATGGGGTTCTGTGGGAAGAATAGAATGATGGGCAGATGGATTGATGCATCAGTAGAAAGATAGCTATGGAGGGAAAAAAAATGAAAACATGTACATATGAATTACCAAGGCTGCACTCAAACTATATATATATATATAAGTCCCTGGTTGGGACATATATATGACTACTATGTATTGAGTTGCTATAATGAATTAGATGTTTTATTATGCTTTATGCACTGTCTTAGTCATGGTCCCATCATGAAAACAGCAAACATATCAGGTATTTAAACAGAGGGTATTTTATGTAGGAAATCAGTTACATAGTTGTAATCAGTTATAGGTGTTAGAAAACTGGAAAAGAAAAGAAAAAAACAGTAAAGTAACCTAAAAATTAGAACCTTACATGACCACCTTCTGCCCTTAAGTCTGTGAGAATAAAATGTTGCAAGGATATAAGATTAGGTAGGTATTGTGAGTCCCAGGCAGCCCAGGTAGAATTTATAGAAAACACACATTTTCAGGCAAAATAAAACAAAAAACAAAAACAGTGGTGGCTAAGGCCTACAAAGTTTCAAATTTGCTGTTGTAAAGCAAGTATTGAAAAGTGATGTGGTTTCGATCCTGGGTCTTGGCACCAAAACAAAAACAAAAACAAAAACAAAACTGATGTGGTGGTCTTTGGATGTGTCAACTTGGCTAGAGTACAGTCCCTAGTGATTCCATCAAACACAAATCTGGATGTTGCTATGAAGGTATTTTGATGTGATTAAAGTCTTTAATTAGTTGATTTGATGTAAAGGAGATTATCCTAGATAATCTGGGTGGGCTTGATTCAATAAGAGCTGAAATTTCTCTAAAGAAGTAATTCCATCTGTGGACTGTAGCTTCATCTCATGTCCCAGAGAGCCAGCTTGCCTTTCCTGATGGCCTGTTCTACAAATTTGACTTTTCTAGCCAGCCCCCACAATCAGCATGAATCTTGCGGTAAATCTTTTAATATATGTATCTCCTACTGGTTCTGCCTCTCTGGCTGATCTCTAACGATACAAGTACTAAAAGAGAAGACAGGGAAACGGATGTTTATAGCAAGAGATAAGTCAGTGGGAGGAACGTGGATAAAGGAACAGAGGAATGAATTAGAGGCAAGAATAATCAGATGAAACTTTGACAAATGAAGTAACTTTTGCCTCAGCCATGGGACTTTTATCTTTTCTATTTGGACAGCAGTCAGTCCTTAAGCATGACTTACTCTGGAGTTTGAGGTGGAAATGCTAGCTTAAAACTAATTCTGATGTGAAGTCAGAGAGGAGAGTGATTATGGTAGATTGTTATGTTAAAAGCCCCCAATGAATTATATCTTGTATTAATACACTTACCCTTGTGTAGTCCCCTCCCCTACGGACATAGGTCTTGGCCTCATCATTTGCCTTGTTCAGTAGGACAAACTGGATGCAGTAGATGCTGAGTAGGCATTAAGGATTACACTCTGGCAATGATGCCTGAAACTGCATTTTAAGAAGGCCAGCCTAAAGAGAGAGAGAGAGGCAAACCAAAAACCAGACTCTTAACTACAAAGAACAAACTGATGGTTACCAGAGGAGAGGTGGGTGGAGGGATGGATTAAATAGGTGCCGGGGATTAAGGAGTGCCATCACTTGTTGTGATGAGCACCAGGTGTTGTATGGAAGTGTTGAATCACTATATTGTATACCTGAAACTAATATTACATGGTATGTTAACTAGAATTTGAATAAAAACTTTAAAAAAAAAAAAAGAATCCCAACCTAGTCTCCCTTGATGATTAACTACAAGCAAAGAGAAGTCCAGCTTTCCAGCCGTCCTTACCGAGCCTAGTCCCCAGCAAACCCACCAGCTGAAAGCATGCCAGAAAAACCACCCAGCCAAACCACCAAACCACAAACAAATAAAAGGTTGTTTTTTAATTTACTAAACTCTGGAGTGGTTAGCATAGCTAACTGATACATTGATAGTCTTTGGTAATGCTATATCCTGAGAGCACAGTCCCCAATAGTAATAGTAGAGTGCCAATAAGTAATATTTTATCCATATTTATTTTAAAACATTTTATTCCCCAGTTTGCTCAACTATTTGTGGATTTATAATGATAAGAATATAAGCAATTTAATTTCTTATCTGAAAAAAGAATATGAATGAACATAATTATATAAAACTGTTAACTGTGACTAAGTGATACAGTGGTCATTGTGAACTGAGGAAAAAGTGAAGTGTGGATATAAATAACATTATCAAATAGACAGTTTTATATAACTTCAGAGGATAATACTATGAAAGAATAAAACCTCCTGATGCCCAGCAGGGTTGCAAAGTTGTTCTGCATGTTTGAATCAGAGCCATTCAGGAGATGTAGCTCCTAAATTATAACTAATCCCCTCTGAAGATATGGTTCTGCCTACTAATACAGATTTGGGAAACTCCCAAGAAAATACTTTTATTGATATTGTTATCTGGACTACAGTCATTGTATTTCTTCTTCCTTTGTGCTCTGCACATCTGAGGCTTAGATTCAGCTATGCAGGACTCAGTTCCCCTGCATTCCTTTTTGTTCTGAATTTAGTGGCGCACTCTCTCAAACTGTGCTTTTTTCCTTTGGACTTGTAAAGGTCTTTATCCTTCCTCTTTAACCTCTAAGTCCCCTTGCCTTTTCTACCATATGAAAACTCTGCTTGTTCTGGTGGCCAGTTGGCCTGATGGATATACAAGGCCATTACTGTCCAGTATATTTCTTTAGTCTGAATGAGCAGTTAATCCAATTTCAAACCACTCTGATTTTTAGGAATGCAAAAGGGGCAGAATTACTAATGACTTCTCTTCCCCCATCTTCCTTGTGGGTTGAACGAGAATATTCACTTGTTACTATACTACTGGAAAAACTCTCACTCAATGGGAAAAAATAAAAGATGTTTCCATGGTCTTTCTCTTTACTTGTTTTAAATTATGACACATCTACATCTCATAAAAATAGATCTTTACTACATCAAGGAAGAAAATGTAATACAGTGGTTAAGATTCAGATAGGTAAGGATTTACCAGCCAACGTGGCCATGGGCAAATTCTGTAACTTCTCTAGGCTTTAGTTTTCTCTTATGAAATCAAAGAATAAGTTTGTTGTGATAAGCAAAGTTAGGCAGTTGATATGAAGCTCTAGGCTGAGTTCTGTAGCATATAGTAAGTGTTAAATATTGGTAGATGTCAATAGTGGCCTTGCTTATTATCTTCATGTATTTGCTTGGAAGAAAAACAAACAAACAAAAAATATCCTCAATTCCAGTCAGTCCAATAAATTATAGAAGATAAGGCTTTATCAGGAACTTATTTGCTGGCCGACAAAATGCTTAAGATCTCAGATAGGAAAAATGTCACTTTTTCTTGTCCATTATAGAAGGTAATTGTAAGTGGATTTGATGAGCTTCACCTCTGTGGAGCTGAGGCTGAGTCATTCATCAAAGGCAGTTAGAAGTCATCTATATCTGCTCTAACAGTGGCAACATGCCTGCTCCTGCTAACCTCACGTTGCACTATCACTCATGGGTGTTAAACGTGCTCTCTCCAGGGCAGAGCTTTTATACTCAGAACATTCAAGTGAGCACTAAAGTGCATTGACAAAATTAAGCACTCTGAAAATAAAAGCTCAGGTTATGTATTGAAAGTTGTTAACAATACACTATTTCAATAATTGCTATCACAGAGCAAATGTTAGGCTGTTTGGGCTTGTGCAGCTTAAGAAGCATATGTGGGGAAAAAAATCTCTAAGAGATTCTTTCTAGAGCATAAAGTTGATGCAGTGAGACAAGCATTGAACTTGGTGTCAGGAGAACTGGGTGGCATGCCAGCTCAGTTTTCATGTGAATTTGTTCCAGTGGTTTACTTCTTTGTGTCTTAGTTTCCTCTTTGGGAAATTGGAGATAACCATACCTAATGTAGAAGGCTTTGTGAGGTATGTATGTGACAGATCTTCTTACTGTAAAAATTAATTAATGTGTATGAAAATTGTGTTTGTATAGAAAATTTGTTAGATACCAATTACTAGGCCCTTCTCTAGAGATTTGGACTTGGATCTGGGGTAAGACCTACAAATCTAATATTGAACATATATTCTACATGCCTTCAGACCCTCTTCAGGTCAGCTGTGGACCACGCTTTCAGAAAGGTTTTAATTTTTATAGATTGTATACCTTTAAGTTATTTAGTCCCGCTAATGATCATAAAAGAAGGAAAAGTACCAAATTATTTTCTGTAATCTTTGAAAATACTATATATGAAAATCCCTGAGAGAAATGTATGGATTCAGAATGTCCTTTTCTCCCCATTATTTTCAGCCTCATCATTGTTATCTAGAGTGAAACAAAGGATGAAAAGATGAACATGTCAATAAGTAAAGACCCATTCGAATGCCCTAACCATCATTATATCATGTTGTTAAACACTTAAGGCTTGAATGTAAATGGAAAGATGGAGAGAGAGTACAGAGTAATACAGACCAAATGGATCTTTATTTTGGCCTGAGTAAGCTAGCTAGCACCACTGACCTGTAGCTTCCACTTAACCATATAGCTATGGCCCCCAAAACAACCTGTTTCTTTTAATCAATATCAAAGACATGGGACAAAGAAAAAATTGGGGAAAACCAAAAGGTGTAAGGATAGCACGGTATTTTTCTTTTCCCCAAATCAGATTCTGAAACATAGTTGTCACTGTACAACTTATACTCCAGAAACAGGTGTTGTCATTAGTTTCCACATACCACTATTATAAACACAGATAATTTCTACCGCCTTCATTACCAAAAGAGCCTTTTCAGAGACAAAGTCAGTATCTATCTCTGGGTTATCATTTGAAAGGTGCCTAAAAAACTTGGTTCTCTGGCTAAAAATGTATTTCTTTTACTAATCTGTCACCAGCTTATTCTACATAGCCTCTTTTAAAATAGATTTTAGAAGTCATTCAGTACTTATAATGAATTGAATTAAATTAAATTAAATAAGTATTTCATTCCATATCAAAAGAAGTCAAGTAAACAGAAATTTACTGGTTTCCTTTTTCTCTTAAGAAGTTAAATAGCCATTAGAGGCTTTAAATTACATTTTTAAAGTTTTGTTTCAGACAATGTAGATTATTTTAAGTCAACTCTCCTTATAATCAAATAAGGTCTATGTATAAGTATTTATAAGCTACCAAAGAAATAAGGCTCACCAGATTAAGATCCCAAAGACGAAGAAAACACAGAAATGTAGAACTGACCCTAATGGAAATTTTTCCCTTCAAAGCATTTGCTAATTTGAAAGTAGTAGCTGAGAAACTAAGAAAGTGGACAAAACTTTTGGCAGACTCACAGGCTGGGGGAGTAAAAATTAGAGGTCAGAGCTCACCAAGAGTGAGGGGTCCCAAATTGGACACCAAAAATTTATGCTTCAGTAATAATAGTCAATCTGAAATATATCATCTCTCCTAGGGCTTCAAATCTTAATGCCTTTTTTCCATTAAGGTTACATGCCCTTAACCTAAGATATGACAGAAGCAAATCTACTAGCATAAGATAACATTATTTAGAACCTGAAATGTTCTCTAAAAAATATCATCTAATGTTTCCAACCAGTGATGCTGGGTTAATTGGATGTCTATATAGAAAAACAATGACAAGATATTTCATGATCTACATATAAAAATAATGTTTAATAAAGTTAAATGTGAAAGGCAAACAAAGTGTATAGAATATAACATATCTATAGATAACTATCCAGGAGAACATCTTTGACTACACTAAAACTAAAATTTCTCTTAAATGAAAGAAAACCTTAAAAGAGGGCAAAAACAATCTGTGTTGTTTTTAACATTTGCAAAACATATGCCCAAAAAGGTACTTGCGCCCAGATTATGTAAAGAATTTCTGCAAATCAGTAAGAAAAATTCAGGCAACCAGTTGAAAATTGGCAAAAGACCTGAACAGGCATTTAACACGGGAGGAAATCCAAATTGCCATCATTAGGGAAATGACACTTCATTGCATCACTACACAGCTAACATAATAGCTAAAAACTTAAAAAGTTGACTATAGTGTTGGTAAATGTGGAACAATGAGAATTATCACATGCTGCTGGTAGAAATATAACCTGGTACAATTACACTAAGAAAACTACATAGAAATAACTATTAAAGTGAACATCTGCATACTTAATGGCCCAGAAATCCCAGACATAAGAATGTGTACATATGTGCACCGAAAGACATGTATAGATAAGTCAAGAATATTTATAGCAGCGTTAGTTATAATTGGGGAATTATTCCAATTGAGAAATACACAAATTGGAATATATTTGTACAATTCAGGAAATATAGAGTATGGGGAAAAAAATCAAATCTCAGCTGTGTATAATAGTGTGGATGAACCTCAAAAACAATATTGAGTGAAAGAATACAGATTCTTAAAAATATTCTATTATTTTGTATGTATGAAATTCAAAATAGGCAAAATAAATCTTTGGTATTAAAATACAAAAAAAAGTTACCCTTGGGAAGCAAGTGTTTAATACTTTAGATATATCATGGGGGGGGGCTCTAATTCTGTGTTATTTTTAAATTTCTTGACATGAGTGCTCCTTTGTGATCATTCGTTGAGCTATATACTTGTGACTTTGTACTTTTCTCTATATTAAACTTCAATTTTTAAAGTTAACATTACGTCCTTAGTGAAAGCGGCAGAGTTTTGAAGTATCTTTTTCTCACTTTAGATGTCAAAGCCCTGAGGACCCCAGTTAGAGCAATTTATAAAATTGATTAAGGCCATGGCCTGCAATTGAATTAGAATCTTTAGGGATAGGACCCAGGAGTTTATTTTCTTCAATTTCCCTGGGTGCATTTTGGCAGCCAATATTGAGAACTACCACACAACAGCTTCCAAGTCTTTCTCAGTTGCATCTCTATACATAAAGCTATTTTTCCCATTTGGTACTTAATAGTTATATTTATACTGATTAAAATACAAGTATGTATGGTATGAGAATATACATAGTTTTTTTCCATAAAGATTTCTGTAAGCTCAATTTTTACAAGAAAAAAGGATTGATCTTTGAGTACAAATTGATTTACCTGTGCTTAAATATTTTTTTCAAAAAAAAGACTTATAGATTAAATTTAAGTTTTGTTGTATTATATTTAGTAAATTGGGTCTTGTAATCTTACAGATTTCCCTGGGATTTTTCAAGTATTACTTAATAAAGTTCAGAATACAATAATTCTGGGAACTTTGTAACTATTATTGCCTACTTCATATTATATTTGGATGGGAAAAAATAATTGAAGCTGGTTTATGTTAGGCTTTTAGAGAGACTTTGGGCTAGATGATATTGTTAAGGTTATTTAAGTATTACCACAATGGTAGGCAGAACTGCAAGATTTCTCACCCTTCTGGTCTACATGTCTTGTATAATCCCAGGGATTTTAAATTATATTTCTATAATGAAGATAATATATTTTATTCCAGTGATTAGGTTATGTTATATAGCACAGTTGACTTTAAGAAAGGAAAATCATCCAGGTGGCTTTACATAATTATATAATCCATTTAAAAGTACACTGTTTTCTCTGGCTGGTAGCAGAAGAAGCTTAAAGACATGTGCCCATGCTGACCTGGAGGAAAGCAGATTCTATGTTGTGAACTGTCTATGGAGAGGAGTGACCTCAAGGAGCTGAGAGTAGCCCCCTCTGACCACCAGCAAGGAAAGGGTGATCCCAAGCCTACAATAAATAGGAAATGAATTCTTCCAGTGATCATTTGGAAGAGAACCTCAAGTCACAGATAAGGACTGCAACTCCAGTGAAAACCTGATGTTTAGCTTTGTGATACTCTAAACAGAGAATCCAGCCATACCATATCCAGACATCTGACCTTCATAATTGTGAATTAGCAAATGGGTATTGTTTTAAACTGTTAAATTGTGGTGATTTGTTATATCACTAAAGCAAACTAATACAAATTTTGGTACCTGGAAGGGAGGTACTATTATAGCAAATAGCTAAAAACGTGGAATAGTTTTGGAACTGAGCAGTGAGCAGAAGCTGGAATAAGTTTGAGAAGAATGTTGTGGATCATATAAGAAAAAGCCTAAATTACCTTGAACAGAATGTTAGGGGAAACATGGACATTGAAAATGCTGCTGCTGAGGGCTCACAAGAAAGTGGGGAATGCATTTATTAGAAATTAGAAATTAGAGCAAGAAGGATGAACCCTTGTTATGTAGTGGTAGAAATTGTGTCCTATAGTGATGAGGAAGGCAGAACTTGTAAGTGATGAATTTGAATATAGAGCTAAGGATATTTCCAAGCAAAGATGTGAAGGTTCAGCCTCATTTCCTCTTGCTTCTTATAATAAAATGGGAGAGGGGACAGATTGAGGGAAGAACTATTTAGCTAAAAGATTCACTGTCTAGAAAGCATACTCTGGAGAAAGGGCTAAGGGTGTGACTCTCTAGTCTTTTGCTGAGGCTCAGAAAGATCAGAAGATTCATTCACAAGAATTTAAGATGTGCCTTACAGATCCTCTCATTCAAACCAGAAAGCCTCTAGGAAGCTTGAGTGTTGTTGTTAAGCCACTTCAACAGGAGGCCAGTGTAGAGATACTACTATCTTAAAAATCTGTGGATGTGGCTTTTGTCTAATGAAATGAATCCCTGTGAAATCTACACATGACACATATGTACCCACAAGATTCTTGAGAAATTCTGTCAGCAGAAACACTTCCAGCTTGGACTACAAAAAAAAAAAAAAAAAGAGTGTAAAATTAAAAGAGACTCTTGAACCCCCCAGTTTCTACTGGCAGGCTGATAGAAATTCTCAGGTGCAAACACTTGCTATTATTCATGAAAAAGAAGGGATGATTCAGAGGGAAGAACCAAGAGCCCAAGGATATTACCAAGTGCCCAGAAGGCAGAACTGAGGGACACAGAGGATTCTAACCCATGAAGCCTAATCAAGGAAGTCTAGCTAGACTTTGTCCAGCTTGATTCAAAATTACATTAGACTAGTACCTCTGTTCTAAAGGTGGAAACCTTTTGTTTTGCCTTGTTTTTTAATAGTGATGCCTATAATTGTTATATTCCTGCAGGCTGATAATATTTTAGGAGTGTTGGGGGTAGATAACTTGTTTCATTCATTTCAAAAGTCCAGAGATGGAGAGGAATTGTTGCCATAACTTTCATCTTAATGGATTACTCACTGGTACCTTGTTTAGATAAGTTAGATGATGGAATTTTGGATTTTAAACTGATGCTATTTGGGCATGAGACCCTTAGTCACCTTGTGAGGAGGAAGGGGAAGGAATAGGGTAGACTAAAAATGTGTAGCACCTTAAGGTTAGGATAAGAAGTGGGTATTCCATAGGCAATGGGGAATCACAGAGAACTTACACATTTTTAAAAAATGACAAAATTCAAGAAATGCCTAATGGAAAAGCCTGTGACACAGTAACGCAGGACTTTTGTATGTGAAATAAAACATCCTTCAGAAAATGAAAAAAATAATTACTCTAAAATGGGCTTGATGATATCAAAAAGATTTAGTTTCTTATCAGGGGTGATCCTACAGATGGGAAGATCCTCTGAAGAATAGAAAGATCCTTCTTCATTAACCATTTTGGAACTTACCTTTTTTGTTGGAAATATTTGTGAGTAACACTTTGATGTTTTATAAATTACTAGCTTTGTCCCCTTTATGTCAAGAAAGGATGTTTAAATGAACGTATGTTTATATTTATTTATTCCTTGCAGATATAAGGCAAGTGTCTCATCAATACTTCATCTATGACAACTTTTTAAAGTACAAATTAGGAAAACCTTTTTTTCCCACTAATTATCCCTTATTTTAACTGCAAAGGATGTCATTCCTTGCAGAACTTTAGTGTACCATATATTCAGTTATAATGAGGTCATTTTTTCTTTGTTTAACAAACTCCAGAGTTACATGCTTTATAATCCCAAAAACCTTGTCATGGTTTCTTTAGCAGATGATGGCCTCCTGCACCATAACCGATGACAGCGTGTCCTGGGCTTACAATGTGAATGAATTTCCTAGGCTCTCCATTGACTATATATGGTTTCTTGAATTCTGGCATAAGCACTCAACCATAGACCATCCAATTAATTAGAAATCAGTTTCAAGAACAGAACATTTTTGACATAGACCTAAGGGATCTTGAAACCATGTTATATGAGGAATGACTAAAGAAATGAAGGACATTTAATTAGGTGGAAATGAAGCATATTTAGTGTTCACTAATGGACTGGTACCAATAGATGGACATTAAATACAAATCACTATTTGCAAGGCCTCTAAGACCTTGATTTGTTCAACAAAATAAATTTATTTCTCCTAAATGATTTGTGAACATTTTCTAGGAGAGATAATTAAGAGCCTATCAAATCTCCATTAGGTATTGAGACTGCAATGTTTGTGTGGCTGCATTGAGTGAAATGGGCTACATGACCTAAACTCCCTTTGAACTCAGAGTCTAGGATTCTCTCTTGCAGGTTTCTGATGTAAAGAAGACCAGCTCAGCTGGTACCAGGGAAAAAAAAATGAATAAAGGTGACCTATATTATTTTTGAAATAGAAACTTTCCCTGACAGAATTCAAAGTAAAAATAAAAGCATCTTATTCCAAAGAGATTTGAAAGCAATCCTAGAATTCATCTAGTTCAAACTTATAATCTTACCAATGAGGAAACTGAGGCCCAGAGAGTTGATGCAATCTGCCTAAGATCACATCAAGGTCACACCCCTAAAAGGTGGGCAGGCAACACAACCCATCTCCTAGAACCCAGATGATTAGCTCTTAGCAGTAGCCTGGACTGTGTTACAATTGCAGGTCTTTTGTTTATTTATCTCCTATTAAATCATCCTTAAAGAGCAGTGTGTCCCCCTCAATTTCCCTCTGTCATGTCATACAGCCAATTGATAATATTAATTTCCACTTTTTATCCTCACCCTCACTTCCAATCTCAAATCCCACTAAATACTCAAATCCCACTAAATACTCAAAATCCTTTCCTGCTTCTTCAGTGAAATAACAATGAGCAGATGGCTGCATGATCTAAAGCAGAGGAGACCTTAGGTCTTGGAGACACAGGTAGTAATATTAAAGGGGAACACCTGTTGCTTGTTATCATCAAAGATCAGAAGCCAAAAGTCATAAAATGAAAAAGGGAAGGAGGCTTTTAGGAGGAAATAGAAGAGGTGATTGTGTAGGAGCCCTAGGACTGAGAAGATCTAGACCTGGACAACACAGGAAATTATGACTAAAAACTCTTCCATCCTTCCCCTGACCTCTTGGAGCTCTGATCCCACTCATTACTTAAGAACTTGTAATAGTCAGCTGGGGCTGCCATAACAAAACACCATAGGCTGGGTAGTTTAAACAATAGAAATTTATTTTCTTACAGTTCTGAAGCTAGAAGTCTGAGATCAGTGTGCCAGCATGGTGAGGTTCTGGTAGGAGCTCTCCTCCTGGCTTATAGACAGTAGCCATCTCACTATGTGCTCATATGACCTCTTCTTTGTGCTTGTTGACAAAGAGTAAACTCTCTGATATATCTTCTTACAAGGGCACTAATCCCATTATGAGGGCTCAATCCTCATGACTTCATCTAATCCTAATTATCCCCCAAAGGAACCTACCAAATACCATCATATTCAGGGTTAGGGTTTCAACATATGAATTTGGGGGATGGGGGAATGATACAAACATTGAGTCCATAACAGAAGACTACTGCCTTGCCCTAGCATATAGAAACTGTCAACAAACTCTGATACCAAACTTTCATGGCAAACACATTTTCCACAGGTTTCTAGCTTGTGGAAAATTTTGAGATCATGTACTTACCCTAGGGATGACAACAACAAATGTAAAGATGCTATTCTCCTTTATTTAGTAGGTTTTAGAATTTTTTTAAAAAGTTTCTCTGAGGATAACTTACTTAAACCTTGAATATGAGACTAGTTCAAAATTGTTTTTCTTAATCTTAAAATTGTACTTTAGGACTCAGAATAAAAAAGATTATCTTTTTTAACTGGTTATGCATACTCCAGCTAACTCCTCCAAGCACCCCTCAGTCCTATGTTAATACATCCCTGGTTTAAACAAGTGTGCCATATGTTGTGTAGGACATCATTTTGTTTTTACTGGGATCCTTTTATTTGGGGGTAAACATGTAGATGGTTCAGCATATTCTTCTAATTTCTTTTATATTTTAAAATTTTATTTCCCCTCCACTGATACACATTTGATTTTCTAAGTTGGAACGTGTACTAAGCAAACAGATTTTTTTTTCTTCTACTCTCTGCTGCACACTGAATATTCTTGAAGAAATACCAGGTTTGTACGTGGGGGATCTAAGTTAAGTATCAAAATATTTTTTTCAACAGATTAAGATTAAAGAAGGGTTGATGGGAGATGGAGCACTAATGCCACTTTTAATGACCTATGAACCCTGCTTGTTTTCAGATATGAACTTGATAAAGATTTAAGGGAAGTTATATCCATTCATATATATTAAGGTCAGGAGGGCAAAATATCTGTGTCAAACAAGTTAAATCCAAGGACTCCAGAATGGAAATTTAGTATTCAGGAAACGTAGAAAGAAAGAAGTCTTGGTAAAATACATTTGGTAAAGTGTATTATTAACTTATTTTGCCCACCCAGGGACTTCCTAATTATAAAAGGCATGGAGAGGGCATTGATCAATTACCTATCTGCAACAATGCTTGAAATTGTTCTTAATCTCAGGACATCTGAAGACAAACTGATTTATTAAGAAACTCATAATGTGGAAATAGAAGTCAATTTATTTTACTCTATATATAATTATATATACCATTTATTCTAAATAACATGTATTTGGGTTATAATAAGTATTTTTAAATTTCTCTTTTTTAAGAAAATGACAACAATTAGATTCTATACCCTAAAGACTAACTCTCTATTCTGATCTTCTACTTCCCATTCTTCTTCTGCCTACATGCTCTATAGTCTGAGTCATAGGATGCTCTTGTTTAAACCTGCTTGCATTGGAATATTGATATCTATGTGGTTCTACTTTCTAAATAGAGAAAGTATATTATCTTTCATTAAAGCTTAGGTTGAGAACCAAGTAGTCCTTATCAGTGGTATGCTTTATGTATGAGTCAGCCATAAATGGAAATGTGTAAGAAGTGGACTGTTATGTTTTGTATTAATGGACTTTATTTTAAATCCATATTCCTCCAGAAATATGTTCAGATAATCTGAAGTCTTACCATCCTTCCACAGCGGTTATGCCCAAATTCTGTGGGAAGAGGGGATTCTGTAGCACTCTGGTCTTGCCATACTAAGACTAGGCTAGCACAATATGTTTACATTATTATTTATTTACTCTGGCAACCATTGACACACATGTGTTCCCAACTGGCATACAGTTATAGATTAACCCAGTCTGTTGCTCTCGCTCCTTGTTCCAAATTTAGGGCACTAACACCTATGCCATGACCATACTGCTTTCCATATACAAAAGATAGATTCTGCTAACTATAAACTCATCAAGCTGTGGGTACTTTTTTTTGTACTTCCACTTTGAAGGATGTTAGCTTAGTACTTATTTTGCCTTTTGCTCGAGCTGTGTGCTTGCTGTGTGGTTACTCAAAGCTCTACTCTGCGGATGAAGTTATAACTCCTCTCTGCTCTTAGGTCTCCAAGTATATCCATAATATTCTCCCATATTCTTCCTCAAGAGTTCTGTATATGGTGAGCAAGGGCAAGGCACAAATCTACTTCTTGGGGAGACACCATAGACTAAGTTGTTTGTTTTCTCTGTTGTGTTCTCATTTTCTTCCAGAGAACATCCATCTAATCTGGAGAGAGATGAGGTGGTAGTCTCTTTCTTCACTCTTTCTTTCAAAGTTATCACCCGTGGCATGTATATCTGAATTCTTTAAAGTCTAGGCTTTTGAAAAGCTAAGGATTTGATTTTTGTAATCTTAAATGATTTGTTTTCTATGCTTTTGTGCTGTATTGTACTTCCAAAGAGGGGAAGTTTAAAGGGTACAAAACAATCTGAAAAAAACTCCTTGGTAAATATTTCAAATACTGGCCCTGATATTTACTTTCCTTTAAAATGCCTTGCATACACCCTGCTGTGCCTTCCAGCACTGTTTTATATGTGTGTATTTCTCCTCCAGTTGCCTCTGTTTCCTACATAAAAGGCCAGAGGAAGTAACTTTACTTTTCCTACAAAAGAACTGATTTTCAATTATGACATTATTGCCCCCCCCACATTGGGAAGAAATGTTATACTATGATATCGACTAAACTGTCATTAAACATTCTCTACTCTAACACAACCTCATCCTATTGGCTTTGGTAGCCCAGCAGAATTATCATGAATCATATTTCTTTTTAAAGATTTATTTATTTATTTATTTATTTGACACAGAGAGAGTGAGAGAGAGCGACAGAGAGCAAGGGGAACAGCAGGCAGGGGTGAAGCAGGCTCCCTGCTGAGCAAGGAGCCAATGCGGGACTTGATCCCAGGACCCCAGAATCATGACCTGAGCTGAAGGCAGCTACTTAACCGACTGAGCCACCCAGGCGCCCTATCATGTAATCATATTACACTCAATATCGTATGAGCTTCAGAAGCATATAATAAACTCTGAAATGCTATTGATATGCTTAATACCAACCAATCACTACAGATGAAGGAATGAGCTAGTTTAATAGGATGAGATGCAATTTTAACTGCTGTTGTTGAGGAAGGGCCATGTGTAGTCTACAGTAATTGACTCTTCTAGTGAGCACAGTGCAGATGTTAACGTTACATTGTAAAAGAGTAACATATTTAATAAGTAATAGGTAGCCCTGCAATTTTGGTCTAAGGAATGGTAGCTGGATTTTATACAAGACCAACGTGTAACAGGAAGACTATGGAATCCATTCTGATGGTACATAAATCTTATATGAAATTGACCTTTAGGGATTAATTAAGCTGAAGGCTTTTTATCTCCTAAAACAAATCCCTCCTGAAACCTAACAAAAACCTTTTGATTAGAAAAACACTATTAAAATAAAATCAATGTTTCTTTTATATTTAACAGTTGATCTTATTCCATAGAATTTAGACTATAGTCATTTAATTAATTAATTAATTAATTAAAGATTTTATCTATTTAAGAGAGAGCACAAGGCACTAGTGGGGGGGAGGGGGGAGAGGAAGCAGAGCGAGAGGGAGAAGCAGACTCCCCGATGAGCAGGGAGCCTGACCCAACCCAGGTTTAAATCCCAGGACCCTTAGGTCATGACCTGAGACAAAGGCAGACTTAACCAACTGAGCCACCCAAGTGCCCCTGAGACATTATAGTCATTTTAAATTTGTATCAAACATGATATTTGGGAGAGAAAGGAGAAGGGAAGCTGCCAATACTGTTCTACAAATTCATGTTTATAAATGGACATTTACATTTTTAATGGACCCATTGTACCAATTCTCATTCTCAAAATCTATTATTCCATTTAAATGTTTTTATGTAAGATTATCCAGCAACTCTGAATGCTACTTACCTTTACTAAAGATTCCTGATAATCTTTAAGGTGTGATGAGATGTAACTAAATATCAATAGAAGTCATCAGGAGAAAATTCTGTGTTTTTCCTCAAATCAACACATTTGTTTCACTTATTTTTTTCCATCCAGGGTATTACACTTGTTGCTGAAGGTAACAAAAGGTCAAGAAAAACATTCTTGTGAAAAGAAAACAAGTACAGAATTAGATTTTAAAAATGCAAGTTAAACATCATATAAGGAATACTTTTTTTAAAGTGTTATGAAGGTTCAGTTTTTTGAATGTTTACACTTAGGTGAAGAAATCAAAAGTCTTCATGGGGAAGTTGTCATCTAAGACATTTTTTAGAAGATGCCTAAGACTTTGAATAGCAGGGGTGTCTGGGTGGCTCTGTCAATTAAGCCTCTGACTCTTGATTTCAGCTCAGGTCATGATCTCAGGTCATGAGATGGAGCCCCATGTGGGGCTCTGCTCTAGGCATAGAGCCTGCTTAAGATTCTCTCTCTTTCCCCCATCCTGTTTGTGCTCTCTTCCTCTCTGAAAGAAAGGAAGGAAGGAAGGAAGGAAGGAAGGAAGGAAGGAAGGAAGGAAGGAAGGAAGGAAGGAAGAAAGAAAGAAAGAAAGAAAGAAAGAAAGAAAGAAAGAAAGAAAGAAAGAAAGAGAAAAAAGAAAGAGGAAGGAAGAAAGAAAGAAAGAAAGAAAGAGACTGAATAACAAGCATGGTGAGTAAAAACAAGAAAATATAAATAAAGATCATTAAGATAGGAGATAGCATGAGTAAGTTAGAAAAATATGGGCCATAACCAAGAAATAGGTTTGACCTATGTGGCTAGAATGTAGTTATTAAGAGCAGAAGGTAAACTAACAATGGGTCTGAAGCCAGATAGTGAAGGACTTTCAAGATCAAGTTAAGAGGATCTACCAAAATTGTTGAGCAATGAGAAGCCACTGAGGGAATGATATGTAGAGTGTGTTTTCTGCAGCTTTTTCTGGATTACAAATAAGCTGCTACATATAAAAACCCTTACTATTCTTTCTTGGTCCTGTTTCCTATGTCTATATATTTCACCTAGGTTCCAGATGTTGATCTCAATATTTCATTCACCCATCCCACACACGTATGAACATGTGCCCATATACAATGAACGTGTGTACATAAACTCTGGCAAGCTCTTTTCCAGGCTGGCTTACTGTTTGGTGTGTATGTGTGTGTGAAGGGGGATGTTTTCCTGTCACAAGAATATGGGCAATAGTTTTGGATAAGTATTGTGATGATTTCTGTTTGCATTGTATGGGAAATCCAACACCAATTTCCTACCCCTCTTTTCCCTGCTGTTTCTGTCACAGAGGCTGAAAGATTAATAATGACTTTCTCAGATTCTCTTGAAGGTTAGAGAAAGTATCATGTGCTACAGATCTTGGTGTATAAGTTGAAATCTGGTAGAATGGTTCCTAGGAAACATTTTGCTTTCTAGGTTAAAGCAATTAGATTAGTATCATCTATACCACTTTCTTCCTATTTTCTTCTTCCTAGAACCTGGTTATGTTGATGCTTTAGCTAGGGTAGGGGTGTGGGGTAGGGATCAATCAAGAGAACTTCAGATATACTGGTTTTGATGTATTTGAGCTACTAAATCAATATCAGCAGAAACTTTTACATATCTCCAAATAACTGATTGTATGACAAAAGTAAATCTCAACTTGCTTACTTCCCTTTTAGTTTACTTGCTACCGAAAAATTGAAAAGTTCTTAGCATGTTTGGTGAAAGTCAAATAATTTACTTGTTGAATTCCATATAACCTCTCTGATTCCCACTTTCTTATCTCTAAAATGAAGAAAATACCACCTACTCTGAAGGATTATGAGGACAAAGAGCAATAAAACACCTAATACAGGATAAAAACACCTATCACAGGACCTGGTCCATAGAGGAAGATTAATAAATATTTTTGAATGAATGAATAAAACATTCATACTTCTAAGAAGCTTATTTGAATGATATGAAGTTTTTGTTGGGTTGACTGATTAGATTATCTCAGAACAAACCTGTTGGTGATAAGAACATTTGGTACCAGTCCAAATATAGATTTGGAAGTCAGTATTATGTCTATGTTTAAACCAAATGACTGAAACAGCGTCTTGGATTTGGTTTCTCTACCTTGAACTAGAATTTTATACTAAATCAAACTTGGTGATGAACTGGTGACAAATATATTCAAATTTGATGCTGATATGATTCTATGATGTTTAGAAAATTGCCAATGACAGTTTTGTCTTCTGTGATTCAAGATTATATTTCTTCGGAAATGTATGGAAATTTAATGTGAAGATAATAAGATAAGGATTGAAATAATGTCATACTGGATTAGGGTGGGCCTTAAATTTAATGAGAGTGGTCTTATACATCACAGAAAATGACACACAGAGACACAGAAAAGAAGGTGATTTGAAGATAGAGACAGGGATTGGAGTTATACTGCAACAAGCCAATGAATGCCAGAAGCCACCAAAAGCTCGAAGAACCAAAGAATTCTCCCCTGAAGTCTTTGGAGGGACTTTTAGCCTCCAAAATTTAGAGAATAAATTCCTGTTGTTTTCCTATTAACAGTATATGAAAGTTGCTTTTTCTCCATATCCTGCAATCTCATCTAAGGCTTGACCAAGGTAGGATCTGCTTCCTGCTTATGAGGTTATTGGCAGCATTCCATTTCCTGTGGATTGTTGGACTGAGAGCTTTAGTTTCTTGCTGGCTATCAGCTGGAGGTAACTCTCAGTCCTCAACCATGTGGGCCTTTCCAATATGGCTGCCTACGTCCTCAAAGCCAGCAAGGAAGAGTATCTCTATGGAAAGTGGGTATTATGATTTTAATAATATAATCATGTACCTGCAATCAATACATCTGTCGTTTTTGTCTACTCTATTGCTTACAAGTAAGTCTCAGGTCCTGCCCACGCTGAAGGAGAAAGTATTACTAAAAGCGTTAATACCAGCAGGCAGGAATTGTTGGAGCCACCTTAGGGTCTGTCTGCACAGTTAATCAGACACATCTGTTCTTTAAATTGGGGAATGGTGACACGGAGAATCAGGGAGAGTGAAGAATCTATTCTGTAATAAGTAGTACTGGTAGTAGCCACATCGGGCCTTAGTGACAGCCGTGTCAGAGGCAATCTGCAGGATCCGGTATTGGCCGTTTTGGGTAGATACGCCCCTGAGACTTGTGGTTATCAGCAGGGCCAGTGGTATTGTCATCACACGAGTTCTATAGCATGATTTTGGCTGTGACTTTAGCTATAAAATCTCCCTTGTTTCTGCTTGTTTTATTTGCCTGTTTCTTTGGTCTACCTGGTGATTTTTGAGTTACCTGAATACGTTCCAATGAATTCCTTTTATGCTTTAATCAACCAGACTTGGTTTTCATTGTGTGTAATCAAGAACCCTGACTGAGACACGCAGTAAAATTGAAATTGTTTTCTAAGATTCCAGCCCACCTACACCTCTCCTGCCTTCCCTTACTATAGACAATAGAGAGAAAATAATGATCATTAAACTTGGATGTAAACAGCATTAGAAGACATGTAAAATATGTTTATTTCCCTCTAGAAAGGCTACCTCTGATTCTTACATTAAGTACCCAAGCAACATGTTTCTATAGCATGTCCTCTCATAACAGTTATTCCATTTTACTATTGTCATTTGTTAAGTAAAGTCTTCCCACTAGACTCAAAGTCTTTTTTGTCCACAGATACCATCAGCATTTAAATTAGTTGCCTGGTACATCAATTGAGTTTCTTAAGTGCTTGCTGAAATAATGAATATGCAAGTGAATGGATGAGTAGATTTATATCATTACTTTCTCCATGGTTCTGGTCCCACCTAGTAATTAATTGTGACTTCCTTTGGGAAGCTACACATGTTAAATATGTTAGAGTTAACCTTTTCTTAGATTATTTTGAACATTTTCTTCTGAGAATGGTGTTTCAAAATTCATTCACACACAGCTAAATTTCCTAATTTCCTCGAAGTAATATCAAAAATAGTTATTATTTCATCTTTTTTTATATTTGAGTGTGGTTGACACATATGTTACTTTAGTTTCAGATGTACAACTTAGTGATTTGACAAGTTTATACATTATTCTATGTTCATGACAAGTATAGCTACCATCTATCCTATTACATTGCTATTACAATATTATTGTATTCCTTATGCTGTGCTTTTTATTACCATGACTTATTCATTCTATAACTGGAGTCCTGTATCCTCTTCTCCCCTTCACCCATTTTGCCCAACTCCACACTTCCCTCCCCTCTGGCAGCCATCAATTTGTTCTCTGTATTTATAGTTATGATTCTGCTTTTTGCTTATTTATTCATTTTTTAGATTCTGCTTATGAATGGAATCATATGGTATTTGTCTTTCTTAGTCTGATTTATTTCATCTAGCATAATACCCTCTATAGAGGTCCATCTATGCTGTCTCAAATGTCACAATCTCATCCTTTTTATGGCTGTGTAATATTCCATTGTGTATATATATCACATTTCCCTTATCCATTTGTCTATTGATGGATACTTAGGTTTCTCCCATGTCTTGGCTATTGTAGATAATGCTGCAGTACACATAGGGATGCATATATCTTTTTGAGTTAGTGTTTTCATTTTCTCGGGTAAATACCCAATAGTGGAATTATTTATCATATGGTGTTTCTATTTTAAATTTTTGAGAAGCCTCCATACTGTTTTCCACAGTAACTATACCAATTTACATTCCCATCAACAGTGCACAAGGTTTCCTTTTTCTCGACATCCTCACCAACACTTGTTTCTTGTCTTCTTGATTTTAGCCATTCTAGTTGGTGTGGGTTGATTTCTCCTTGTAGTTTTGATTTGCATTTCCCTGATGATTAATGACATTACATTAAGCATTTTTCCATGTGTCTCTTGGCCATCTGTATATCTTCTTTGTGAAAATGTCTGTTCAGGTCCTCTGCCTTCTTAATAGTATTGTTTGGGTTTTTTGATGTTCAGTTGTATGAGTTCTTTATTTATTTTTGCTGTTACCCCTTTATTGGATATGTCATTTACAAATATCTTCTCCCATTCAGTAGGTTGTCTTTTTATTTTGTTGCTGGTTTCCTTTGCTGTGCAAAAGCTTATTATTTTGATTTAATCCCAACAATTTATTTTTGCTTTTGTTTCCCTTGCCTTAGAGATATTATTTCATCTTTGGGCCTACCTGAGATTCCCTAGATCATTTTCCAAACTTTATGACATTTGAAATGCTATCAGATGAAATTCCTAGATGATGTTTACAGTTAAGTTCATCTATTTTATTGCCATGTTTTACTACATTTCCAATATTCTCTCTCCTTCACCCCACATGATCTTTGCTGATTCTGTTTCTCATACAGACCACCCTGTTCAACCACCTTACCTTCACTCATACTATTCCTTTCCCTATAATGCTCATTTCCTCCTTCTACAAGTGTCCAAATACTACTTGCTATTAGCTCCTTTCTAACTGTTATGAAAGGGACATGCAATAGAAATATGTAGCTTAGGTACTTGACCTTATCAAAGAGTCAGTGGAGGCCTTTTTAGAGAAAAATAAACATATTTTACATCTCTTCTAATGTTGTTTATATCCAAATTTAGTGATTATAATTTTGTCTCTATTGTCTATATTAAGGGAATGCAGGAGAGATGTAGGTGTAGGTGAGATCTTCAAGATCCAACAAAAATATGATTTCTTCTGCTGTCATTTCCCATCCTAGGCCAAAGTAATCTCCTCCACATGTTTATTGTTTTATAGTATCTGTAATATGTATGTATATTTCTTACCTCTTTTTGTACAATATAAGTTCCATGAGTATACAATGCATTGATTCATCTTCATATTCTCTGAGTACCTTGTATATAATAGATATTCAGTAAATACGTGGATGATCTTAAAATGAGAAGATCATAGGATATAACAGCTATAAAAGCAAAAGCAATCTCATTAAATACTACCTGTGTATATTGATCTTCTCTCAAATAAAAGATGTCAAGTTTTCTAAATCGCTTCATGTAGGTATAACCCAAATACCCCATATTGGTATGACCCAGATTGGCCAACACATATAACACCATTCATAAAAATCTTACAGAATTGATCATCTACCTCAATTTCTGTGGTAGTCATTACTGGTGCTGTGTAACAGATATTTCTGGCTTTCTTCCATCTACCTTCTAGGCACATTTTAAGATTGGGGCCAAGTGACTAGTTTTGTCCAATGAGTTTGAGTGAAAGTGACATTTGCCAGTTCAAAGACAGAGCATTTAGTTGACTATTAAGACTTTGAGAGTCTTTTGTTTTACTCTGGTATGAGGATTTACTGCATTTGAGATGGTGCTACTCCATCCTCTGGGTCCCTGAGACATGATGGTGAGGATAGCTCCCTGATGACTTATATGAACAAGAAATAAAGCCATGAGTATTTAAACCACTGAGAATTGGAGTCATTTGTTATCACAGCATACACCAGTCTACTCTGATAGTGCCTTTATTTTATTTTTAATATAGCAAGCCTAATATGTTTAATAACAAAATCTCTACAGTGTTTCACTTCTCACTATTCTTTGCATCACACTTCTTTTCAGCCCCTGCTTAGAACATCAGCCATAATTTATGCACATGTGAAAGGAAGATAAAATCATTGATGGGGAAAATTAGCTATTATGAATTGGATATGGAGGTAGGCTTATACAGTAAAACACAGAAGTATAACAGAATAAATTTCTTGGGAAAAGAATAAAGGATTTAACCTTATTTTAAGTGTAAAATGCCATGAATGTTATACTACAGTCTCAAATTCCTATAGACATGTGTTGTTTATTTCAAGAATTATTTATTAAAAAAAGACAAGATGATGAATGCAACTAATAAAAAAGTTTGGGTTTCAGGCTATGATTATAGAGGTAAACTTTTCTATGTTAAAATCTGTATTTTTATTAGATAAGCATTCCCACAGAGGAAATTTATATTAATATACAATATATAGAAGTATACCTTCCTAAAGAAGAATGCTATCTTTGTCATATATTATCACAAATTTTTAAGAAATTATTTTTCTTTTATAGAAGATCTAAACTTTAGAGGTAAGTGACCTGCTCTAGGACCCAAATGCAAGTAATAGAAGTTTTAAAAATAACATGACTCAGTCTTGGAATAGCTTTAATTTTATTTGTTATTTTTTTTTAAATAGAAGCTCTTGATTCTTTTTTCCTTTTTATGGTCAGCATATTTATTTTTAAAACAGTCTGAAAATCGCTGATCTTTAACTGATGTGTTTAGATTATTTAATCTTTTATTATTGATGCATAGTTGACATACAATGTTATATTTTCAGGTGTACAGCATAGTGACTTGGCAATTCTATGTATTATGCAGTGTTCACCACTGTAAGTGTAAGTACCATTTGTCACCATATAACGTTATTACAATCTCATTGACTATATTCCCTATGCTGTACTTTCCATTCCTGTGACTTATTTATTTTATAACTGAATGTTTATACCTCTTAATCCCCTTCACCTGTTTCACCCATCCCCCCAGCCCCTTCCTCTCTGGCAACAGCCAGTTTGCTCTCTGTATGAGTCTGTTTCTGTTTTTATTTGTTTGCTCATTTGTTTTGTTTTGTAGATTTCACATGTAAGTGAAATCATATGGCATTTGTCTTTCTCTGTCTGACTTTTTCACTTAACAAAATATTCTCAAGGTCCATCCATGTTGTCAAAACTGGCAAGATCTCAATGGCTTTTATTTTAATAATCTGCTTCCTGATAGCCAAAAGTCAATTTTAGCATGGTAGACCATTATTATTATTTCTATTATTATTATTATTTTTATTATTATTATTACTAAAGATAAGAGTAAGAATCCTATCCTAGAATAAGCTGCAGTAAGTTCTTAATCATGATATCATTTGAACCCACAATGACATCTGGGGGTCAGGAAATTTCTTTCAACTGTGTGCCTGAGGAGGATCATTGAAAATGAGAAACTCTTATCCATTGATCTTGAAAGAATTGCTGATATAGTCCTTATGAATTCCCGACATAAGTAGTCTTTGTGTAGAGTGGTATTAACAAAGCATGATTCTGTGAGAGACAAAATGGATCGGACAACCAAAGAGATAATTCTGTTCAGGCTTTCTTAATAGGGAGAATATTTGTTAAAGAAGAATGTCTCAAAGAGAAGGAAGGGGCTTGGGTTTTAGAGGCAGGTAAACAAGGAAGACTTGCAGTCTTGTGGGAGTCCTCAGGATGAAGGAAGGCCTTGGAGTATGCAAGGGCAGAAATGGCTGAGAACAAATGAGTAAGGGTGATTCATAACTATCTGTATTTTCTAGGCATACAGGGCTCAGATAAAGTTCAATATCATCAATTCCAAATCCAAGATTCACTCAAGATGCAGAAATCACTTTAAGTATTTTTAGAAAATGGGGACTTAACACAGGGACTTAATTGCTTACAAAACCATTGGAAGGGCTGATGATGCAAACATCAGGAGAAACTTAACTAGCTCTCAGGTTTACCACCACAGGTGTAGTGTGAAGAACCAGGTGGCAACTGGGTTCTGCCAAGCAGGACAGAAAACTACAGGAAGCTATTCTTGATGATCACAACAAAACCACTACATCTCACATCTGCTAAAGCCCATGCAGTCACCTGCCACTGCCAAAGAAAAAAAAAGAATATGGCTCTGTCTCTCTTCCACCTTTGAAATTATGCTCAAATGGCCCTTTTTGGTAGAACATAAATTGTATTCTAAACCCTGGGTCAAGAAAACTGAAGGATGTGATTCCTAAATACTCAGCCACTATGCAACAGAGACATTTTGTTAAATGAAAGATCATCTGCTATGAAAAGAAATTATGTCATTCCCATAGGGACAGAAGGTGTGGTCAATGTGATTCTAAACAGACCAATTTGTTTGATACTCTACTATTCAAAGAAAGAACAATTCTTTAACTCTCAGATCTTAACCTCCTAAAATAGAGAACTGTGTAATTAATACAGAAGCAAGCTGAAGACTAAAGTATACAGAGAAACAAATTATTGTTGTTACAAGTTTAATAATTTGGCCAGGACATTACAGGCTTCCTTAGAGAAGTGTTTAGTGAAATGTATAAGAGGAGAACAATAGCAACCTTCCCTTCCTAAACAATGTTTTGGTTAAGTCAATGGAGAAATTGTGGGTGTAGTGGGTAAAAGTATAGTCTAGACTCAGCCTACCTGCATTTGTATCCTGTCACTGGTACTTAATTGTTATGTAATCTGGGATCTAGGACATCTTTACTCAATATTTCTAAGACTTTGTCTCATGAACTGTAAAAGATAAAATAAAGACAAATATCTTGCTTCCCTCAGAGTTATTAAAAGTATTATTAAGGTGGGCGCCTGGGTGGCTCAGTTGGTTAAGCGACTGCCTTCGGCTCAGGTCATGATCCTGGAGTCCCGGGATCGAGTCCCGCATCGGGCTCCCTGCTCAGCAGGGTGTCTGCTTCTCCCTTGGACCCTCCTCCGTCTCATGCTCTCTCTTCTCTATCTCATTCTCTCTCTCAAATAAATAAATAAAATCTTAAAAAAAAAAAAAAAAAAAAAAAAAAGTATTATTAAGGTGAAGTGTGTAAAGCATTTAACACACACACAAATGTGTGCATTAATACACATACACTTTTATGAAATACAGTCACCAAAGCAAGAAAGTGGTTTCTTTTATTCCAGGCTCTTTCCTCCACTTCATCCTCCATATCTAATTAATTGCTCACAGAACTTAGCCAATTATGCCTTTTAAATGTCTTTCAAATCTTCCCCCACTCTACCTTAGTTTAAATCTTCAACAACAATATCTCCTGCCTGGACTGGGGCAATCACATCTTAATTCATTTTTTATCATTGTGTTATCCACACCCATGCACACCTTTCCCCATTTTTCACTGACACTGCTACCAATGATCCTACTGTATGTAAAATGTGATCAGTCTAACTTCAATATTAAAACCTTCATTTTAAAAATTTTAAAACCTTTAAATACCTATAGGGTAAAGTTTAATCTCTACAGTTTAGTAAATATGAACCTTCTCATTTCAAATTTGCAAACCTCTTAACAGTGAATATCAAACTTCAGAATATATCAGAGTCCCCGGAGTGTTGATTAAAAATGCAGATTTTATTTTATTTTATTTTTTTAGATTTTTTCAAAAGTTTTTATTTAAATTCTAGTTAGTTAACATATAGTGTAATATTGGTTTCAGGAATAGAATTTAGTGATTCATCACTACATGTAAAACCCAGTGCTCATCACAAGTGTACACCTTAATACCTATCACCCATTTGTTAGTCCATTCTCTGCCCACCTCCCCTCCAGTAACCCTGTTTGTTCTCTATAGTTAAGAGTCTCTTAAGGTTTGCCTCCGTCTCTCTCTCTTTTTTTTTTTTTTGTGGTTTTCTTTTTAATGGAAAGAATACATGTTCTATCAATTATACCTACATGATTTTGACACCAACATCAAGGGAAATTTTACATCTTCTAAGAGGATTTAGAAAGAAAAGTAGTTATCACAAGCATAGGATTTTTTTTTTTTAGTGTTCCATGATTCATTGTTTGTGCATAACACCCAGTGCTCCACGCAGAACGTGCCCTCTTTAATACCCAGCACCAGGCTAACCCATCCCCCCACTCCCTCCCCTCTAGAACCCTCAGTTTGTTTTTCAGAGTCCATCGTCTCTCATGGTTCGTCTCCCCCCTCTGATTTACTCCCCTTCATTCTTCCCCTCCTGCTATCTTCTTCTTTTTTAAACCTTCATTTTAAAAATTTTAAAACCCTTAAATACCTATAGGGTAAAGTTTAATCTCTACAGTTTAGTAAATATGAACCTTGTCTTTCAAATTTGCAAACCTCTTAACAGTGAATATCAAACTTCAGAATATATCAGAGTCCCCGGAGTGTTGATTAAAAATGCAGATTTTAGATACTTACTCCATGAACAGTCTTATATGGTAGGTCTCAATTAAAAACCATAAATCTAAAATAAATACCATAAATCTGAATTTTTAGCAGTCAATCCAGGAAATTCTGATGCAGGTTTCCTGAGATCACCTTTTGAGAAACATCCTGCTCTGCAGCCCATAGCCATTTCTCCACTATATCTACTCTCTGTCCACCCTATCTTTATAACAGGTGGGTCTTCAAATATGACATATTTCCTATGCCTTTTTGCCTCTACAACCACTAATTTCTACTTCCTGGAAGGTCCTTCCACACTTTCTTTCTTGCTAATTTTCATTCATCTTGAAGCATTTCACCCAAATATCACTCTTATGTGAGGAGATTCCTATGTTTTCTCAGAGAGAAGGTACTTATATCTTCTGTGTTTTAGTAAGATTCTGTACTGACCTCTACCTATACTTGCAGCATTAAGTTATAAGTAAATTTTAAATTATACCTCTCTACTATAGGACTTTAGCTAAAGTCATGGCAAGCAGGAAAAGCATCCCATTCATTTCTGTATTACCATTATCCAGGTCCTGACACATGTTAGGTGCTCAGTAAGTATTCATTGGCTGAAAGAAGAAAAAAGTGAGTGTTAGAAAGTCACTTACTTGGGATTATTTAAGGATTTAGGTCACCTCTATGTGACAAAATATTTCCTCCATAAGCTTTCTGCTCTTATCTGAACCACTATCATTGGATATTATCTCAAATCTTCATAATAAAGCCAATAGATAAATATTATTAACGTTATTTTTAAAACACCTGACAAAATTGAAAACTATTTTCTGTTTATTTGGTTATTTGATTTCAATGAAACAGAAATTACAAGATACTGAAAAAATAGAAGGTGAAAAGGGGTTTCATTTTCCCTTATTCCCTTTTAAATTCAATGTCCAGAATAACCCAGGTATCACCTGAACTGTTGGTAACTTTGCCTGAAGGTAGAATTCTCTATCCCAAACAGCTCCTGTGTGCTACAGCTGGTGCAATTCACTTGTCTGTGGTAGTGGATGATTTGTAGATTTACCTGAGATTTGTAGCCAAGCTTTCTCTGCATAAGGGAGTGACCTTTCAAAGAGGGGCTGGATTCCTCCCCAATATTTTACTATTTCACCTAGAGGAGATATTAAGGACTGACATTGTTCAGCTTTACCTGAGCCCTGTATTCCTAGAAAGCAACAATGGTTAAGAAATCACCTTACCTTTTTTTTTTTTATTCCAGGGAATGGTTTACTGCAAAATGAGTCTTCCCCATATGGCTTAGATAAAGCTCCCAGGTGACCTCCTTGTTTATCTATAACAAGGCCAGACAGAGAACCTCCAAATTCCCATTATCTGTCTCATAAATGATTAGCTAATCTGTTTGTCTCTACTGACCAATCTGGACAAAATGCCTGCTAATTTGATTTGACCAAACTGCAGCCGGGTTTCTCTTCTTCCCCCAGGACCCTGAATTTGGCTTACCATTGAGCTTAAGTAAGGATTGGGAGCTTAAACTTTGGCATTAGAACCTGGACAACCACCCCCCTCTGCCCCCAGTTAATAGCTTCTCCCAAGATACAGCTAATTGCAAGAAAGGCATTTTCTGTTCAACTGTCCAATTATGCCCACCTGCTTATCCCACTCCCCATACACCAAAGCATAATAATAGATAAAAAGATGGATAAATCATAGTTTTCTTCTTTTCCAAATGCACTGGTCCTCTACAGTAGTTTCTTTTTCAGAACCATCAGAGCCTTAGTTTTCACGAAAATCTGTTAAATGCAGAGAGATGAGGGGAGTAATGAACTACCTATCATTTCATTGAGTAGGGTTTCTGCTATGGACCAAGGAATGTCCTAGTCATTTTACTTTAACAAAATTGGAGGAAACTTGAGTTAAAAGGCAATGACTTAAATAAGATAATAATACATCATGATTGAGATTTAGTTATAGGAGCCAGTCAATACACTAAGAGTAAGTCACCAATTATCAGAACTTTCTTAATTTAATAGGTGGAGGTACAAGGTATTAGGCACTTCAATTTCTGGGAACAGTCCCTCAGGATTTGCAGAGAGAAAAATACAAGAAAAAATATAAAGATTTTTCTAATAAAAATGTTATACTGGATTTAAAAAAAAATTGTTTTACTTACCTTCAATTGTGCCCTGACATATAGATGTGAGCACTGGCGGATTTTTGTGTGTTGGGTAGAATCATAGGCAGCTCTATTTAGCATGATTGATGACTTTTATTTTCAATTGTGTGATTCTCGTTAAAACAGTTCTCTTTCCAGAGTATTTCTTAATTGAGGTACCGCTATACAAGGCAGCATACAATATATTCATTTTTAAAGCATCATTTAAAAAATGGTATTGTTCTTTGGCTTGAAATTCTACTATATAATACCAGAATGTTTAGGTTCTGTAATTTTATGAATTGAATGTTTCATTATGTTCCAATTCCAGGCATATTATGGAAATCATCATTTTGGGTTTGTATATTCTAATCATACTCCTAAGATTTATAGATGTGATTAGAAACACTTTGATATTCAATGTAATGCAATAACTTTTTGAAAGTGATATTTACAGTTGGTAATGTGTGTGCTTCATCATTCTCTATCTGAGCTGTCATTGTCTTAAAGAATAGAGGTAGCTATGCTTGTAACAATGAGGATAGAGTTCACAATAAAAATTAAAAACAAAACCAGAAAATAAAATTTCCCAAGTTCTAATATTACAAGAATGTGATAGCTTATAAAAAATATCAAGGGAAAGACATAGAAAACTATATACAATTTGAATTTAACTATAAAAAGAATAATGGTACTGGGAGTAGAGTAAGAATACTGAAAAGCCATCATTGGTACATATAATTTCTAATGTAATATTTTACCAAGCCCTCATTACTTAACCAAAATAGAACAGCCTATTACTTTCACACAACTGTTGCTATTGGAATAGCTTTAAATTTACATTAACAGGGATTGACATCTGCTGAGTAGAATATTACTCCTGTTCTGCTTCATGATGCTAATTTAATTTTGAAAGTTTTTTTAAATTACCTTAGCTTCTACCTCTTTAAAAATAGGAAGATTGTTTTCCTTTTAAAGACAAGAGTCCCTGTGAAATTTTTTGAGAGCAAATGTGCTGAAATAAAATTTTACCATTTCCAACATATGCTATCCCTCTTTATAGAATCTTAGTGAACTTTAATTCTTCTACCCCCTTCCTCAACTTTTTTTGGGAGTCCAATTAATGGCCATGGAAACAACAGCAGCATGTTTCAAAACATATTCCAGATTTTACAGGACAACACTCTAACTTTACAAGGTTTTGCCTCCTACATGGCACCATAACTGATTAGTTACTGGCCCATTCCTACACCTTATAAGGCCAGCTGCAACAGGATAATGTAGAAACAATTAATTCCATAGTTTAAAGCCATTACTATACTTCTTTTGATAGAAAATTAGTTATTTGGTCAGAAGCAATGTTTCTTGACCATCTATAAGGCATTCAATGAGTTCACATGTGGAAGCATTGCAAGTTTGGAAGGCATGTTCATACCAAGAAAAAGTCTTACCAGCTGAGATAAACCACTGCCCATTCCATGAGGGAAAGGGTCCAATGTAATCAGTCTGTCAGTGGATGGCTGGCTTGATCTCTCCCCAAAATGGTGCTATGTTCTGGACTCAGTATTAGTCTCATTTGTTGGCAGGCTGGGAACTCTGCATGGGCAAGTCACCATATCAGCCTTGATGGTTGAGCAAAGCCTTCGATCCTTGATGCCAAGTCCACTTTTCCATTAAGCAAGCACCACATATTAGTTTCCTAGGGCCACCAAAACATCACAAACTGTGTGGCTTAAAACAGCAGAAAATTATTCTCTTTCAGTACTGGAGGCCAGAAGTCTGAAATCAGGTTGTTGGCAGGGCTGATTCCTACTGGAGGCCTTGAGGAAAAACCTGTTTCATGCTCTTTTCTACTTTTGAAGGCTGCCAGCAACCCTTGGTGTTCCTTGGCAAACACTGCAATCTCTGCTTCTGTCTTCATGTGGGCTTCTTCCCTGTGTGTCTCTGTGTCTCAGGTCTTCCTCTTCTTTCTCTTATAAGGATGCCAATCATTGGGTTTAGAGACCACTAGAGACCACCCTAGATACAGGATGATCTTATCTCAAGATCTTTAACTTAATTATATTTGAAAAGACCCTATTTCCAAATAAGGATATATTTATAGATACTGAGAAGCTAGGATTTGGACATATCTTTTTTCAGGACACAATTCAACCCACTACACAGTAGGTTGAAGAAAGAGTTTGACTAAACTTGACTGACCACAACAAGATACGTTTTACCTCCCTGACTATTGAAATATTCCTCTGTTCTGAATGTCCTTTGTTGGTTATTCACATGAGGCACAAATATCATCACAATCTGTGCCTGTCCTAAAATGTCTATCACATACCTAGTCTGTACATCTTTTTGTTAACAACTTGCCAACCTTTTTCTCTCCAAGTCCTGACCATCTGGCCAAATTGTTAGCTATGCTCCATGAATCAGTGAAGATACATACAATGTAGATCCATCATCTCTCTATTAAAATAAAGTGTCAGTTAGAGAAACTGCTTTAATTTCTGCTCTTTGGGAGAACTCTCTATTTTCTGTTTCAGGAATTTCCTTGAGTAGGCCTATAATGTTGCAATAGTTCTCTTCTGGCTAATTCCAGCATATTGTGCAGAGTGATTAGAGAGCCAGGCCTAATATTTTTCTCCTTTAGTCAACTAGTTGTAAGGAACTCTCTATGACAGGGATTAGAAAACTATGGCCCAGGGGCCAAATCCATCCAGCTTTTATAAATAAAGTTTTATGTAAACATAGCCATATTCATTTGTTTACATATTGTCTCTGACTGCTTACACACTATATTGGCAGTGTTGAATAGGTATGATTATAGCCATTAAGGCCCACAAAACCTAAAATATTTAGTATCTAGCCCTTTACATAGAAAAATTTTCCAACCTCTCTTCCATAGGATCATAGAAATTGTTGAAGCAGAGTAAACAATATAGCTACAATAATGGTTTATAATCATGCAGTTTACTTTTGCCGTCAATACCTGCTCAAACCCAACCTTGTATTAGTTACATCCACTTGATGATGATATGCTGCTTCACTCACTGGGTTAATGGGTTAGATAAGCCCAATTCTTGTTACTTGTTCCATGGTCTAGCATTTATACATTACCTGTGGCCAATAGCAAGTGAGGTACTACTGTTATAAAAGAGAATAATTGTTTTCTAAAAAGGACTTGTTCCCTAAACCTTGTGATTCACCCCATCTAAGCTTGTATCAATATGATCTCTATCAAATATACTTTCAACATCATCTAATCTACTGGGTCATATGGACCAAGTCGAGGAAGACTTTCATTGCATACTGGATCTGTTGCAAATTTTCTCTTCCTCTAGGCACCTCTCAAAACTGTTAAGTATATGTGTTGATTAGTAACTGAATCAGAGAAAAAGCCATAAATGTAATTATATGTTATTTCTAAAATCCATATAGGCCCACCAAGCATCGTGCCTCTTCCTTAGTAGTAGGTTATGTAGGAAATGAAATTTGTCTTTCAATTTGTTCATGTCCCAGATCACTAAATTGAAAGAAACTTTACTACATGTCCCTTAGTTTTCATAAATGTATCTTCCACACTGGGATTTTTGTGTCTTACCAAGTCATTCAGAATACTTCTTGCTATGATTTCCAAATAGCGTGATGTCATCAAAGTAGGAGACGAGGGTGATACTTTTGTAAAGGCAAACTGATCAATGTTCTTGTAGTTTAGATTATGACAAGAAAGCCACAGAGCTGACATAACCCTGACATGACACAGTAAAGGTGTACAACTGTCACCACAGATGAAACCAAACTACTTATCATGGTTCCTACTAAACAATATAAGAAAAGTATTTTTCAATTCAATAACTCTGTACCAAATGTCAGGGGATGTACTGAATTACTCCAATTAGGAGATCAATCTGGAACAGAAGCTACAATTGGAGTAACCACCTGGTTAGGTTTATGATAATGCGTAGTCATTCTCCAGGAACCATTGGTCTTTTTCACAGTTCAAAAAGTAAATTAAATGAAGATGTTACAGGAATCACTACTTTGCATCTTTCAAATATTTGATAATAATACTGCTTTCTGAAATGCCCTCAGGGATGCAGTATTACATTTGATTTTCTATGTTGGTTGTTATTGACATTTCAGTGGCTTCTATTTAGTTGTTTCATGTAATAGATCTTACTGTTCAGGTCAGGAAGCCAATGTGGGGACTTACTAGCTGCCAAAAAATGTCTATTTCAACTATACTTTCAGGAACTGATTATGTCTGTATAATCTCTGGGGTTTACTTTGAGAAAGTCTTAGACCAAAATTTTATTTAACACCTGACCTCTATTAGTCCCTAGTTGTACTATTAGACCACAGTGTCTTTTAGATCCCTGGGGATTAGTGTCAAATCTGAGCCATTTAGTGATCCTCCCCAAGTCTATTTCCCTCCATTTTCTCAATTGTTTTAGTAAAGGTTTAAAGATTTACAATATTACTTGTGTCAGTACAAGGGAACTTGACCTCTCCTTCAATAAAGTGACTCCTGATCTATGAATTGGCTTAGATATGGCAACTGAGAAAAAGCCCTTTGTGACAACTCAAGTCAGAGTTCTGGCCATCAGACTCAGAGTTTTAATTTTATGTTGTTTAGATCAAATAATATTTTAGTAGGCTGTCCTTCTCTTCCATTCCTAGGAACAAAGTGATTACTTGGCCACTTCTAAAACTCCCTGTGGGTAAAACATTTTAATTGTCCTCTAGCTTTGCTGCCTATTATGTTAACTATATCCCATCTCATATCTGGTGTTTTAAATACTGGCACCAGGCCTTCACTCCTCCAGCATCCTATTATATTCACTGTCTCCAAACATCATTCCTGATATGCAGAGGAAATTCACTCTAAAGCTTTTAGTGGATGTTGATGCTCCCTTCATCAAAGAATTGAGAAGTTCCTTGATGAAAGAAATGCCTGTGTACTTGCCTAAGTGATTCTCACATTTGTCCTCTGTACCAAAAGCCTCAGTATCATTTGAGAAATTGTTAAAAATGCATATTCTCTTCCTTCAACACATACTCACTAAATCAGAAACTTTGGGAGTGGGGCCCAGCAATTTGTGTTTTAGCACGTCTTCCAGGTGATTCTTATATGCACCCCCAAGGCCCATCATTCTACATTATGCCAGATAAATTTTGGTATTGAATTTAGGTCATGATTAAGTTGAGGTATCAAATGTGCTCAAAAGTTTCAAATCAATCAAATGAACTCCTCAATCCCCTCCTGGCTGCTTAGACTAACCCATTAAATACTGAATGTCAGTGTATTTGTTCTCTAGGGCTGTCATAACAAAATACCCCAGACTAGGTGTCTTAAACAACAGAAATGTATTTTCTCACAGCTCTGGAGCCAGAAATCCATGATCAAGCTGGTGAAAAGTTTGATTTCTGCTGAGAACTCTCTACTTGCCTTACAGATGGCCATCTTCTCACTGTGTCTTCATCTGGCTTTTGCACATTCATTTCTAGTGTCCGTACCTCTTCTTACAAGAACACCAATCATATTGGATTGGATTCCAACCCTAATGACCTCATTTTAACTCAGTTTCCCCTTTGAAGGCTGTATCCCCAACTACCCTCACATAGATTAGGGGCTACCCAAATGACCTTATTTAATTTCAGTTACCTCTGTAGAGTCTACACGATTATATTTTAAGGTGCTAGAGGTTGGGACTTTAACATATGTATGTAGAGGGAGCATAATTCAATCCATAACAGTTAAGTAAGTGCTGCCATATTAATAAAATCATCCCAGTGTAATGTGGTTTCATTCTCCTTGATCTAGCACAGCATGCATTCTTGATTCCCAGTCTCTACTGATATAAATCAAAATTTTGCAAAACTTATTAGTGGTTACATTTCTCCTCCATATTGAGATTTTATACTTATTCCACTGGGGCATTTCTGGGGTATTTGATAGACAAAGAGAAATGCAGGTTACAGAATGGAATTTGAGGAGAATAGACATCATTAGATAAGGTCATTGATGTTCTTCAAGCAAAGGATGTCTAGTCTCCTCAAATAGAAAAGAAAGGGCTACTCCTACATTCAAGTGAGGCTCGTGATATTATGGGGGTTCAAAGTTCTCAGAGTCATCCATATCCACCCAAATGTAACTATTCTCTTTCTTCTTCACAGCCATTGTCTGGATATCAGAGACATGGCTGATGGGGATTAAGAAGGGCACTTGTGATGAGCACCAGGTGTTGCATGTAAGTGTTGAATCACTAAATTCTACACCTGAAATTAATATTACACTGTATGTTAACTATCTGGAACTTAAGTAAAAACTTGGAAAAAATATCATCGATATGGAAGAGCTAAATTTAAATTATGTTGTAATTTGATAACATGTAAAATCTGTGATATCCCCAGTGTTGTAGCCATTGAATTTCTCAAGATGTCCTTCACTGTAGCCACTGCTTAACAGAGTGTGATAAAACACAAAAAGCCTGGCTGCCCAAGGTCTAAGAATATTGGTCCTAAGCAAAGCATCAAATGAGAAAAGCAGAGATAACAAAAGGTTTTTTAAAGTATACAGGAATTTAATTCAGGCTATTAGATAATGAAAATGTTGGAAGAGCTGGAGGAACAAAAAGGTTTGTGTTATTACCCTCAGATTAAGAACTGTAGGAAGTCATCATCATTCCACAGTAGCCTAAGAGCTCACACATAGCTGATACTCTTTGAGCTGCCCTTTCTGGTACTTAGCAGGAGCTGTCTCTCACTCACCTTTGCCACTTCTGGAACCATCACATGAAATGGGCATTGCTGGAACTCCTGCTGCTGCTACTTACAGAAGGATGGCTTCTACATCCTCCCATCTTCTAATCTCAATGAAGTACACAGTCCCTATAAATGATTTTCCATGACATTTTTTTGTTTGTTTTTCTAACAGGATTCTTCAAATTTAGTCATATGTTTAAAGAAGTAAGCGTCTAGAAAGGTTTCCAATATATCCAATTACATATATTCGTTTTAGAGTAGTCTACATGGACCTTCCTCTTGCGGTGATTCTGATAACAGCACAACCACTGAAGGCCAATCCTCACTGCTTCTCTGGATTCAATGTGTCTTTGCTGACCATTCCTCTTCTGTCCACAATTTTTCCCTTTCTTTCTCTCTTCCTCCCTTCTTCTCTTTCTTTTCTTTCTCTCTTTCTTTCTCTTCTTTCTTTCTTTCTTTCTTTCTTTCTTTCCTTTTCCTTTCTGTCTTTCTTTCTTTCTTACAGGTCAAGGTCAGTGATTAAGCTACAGTCAAATCACTGCTTCTACCAATCTGTTAGACCTTCTGTAATGAAATATGAGTTACTTAAATTTTTTTAATCTAACAAATATTGTTTTAAGTGCTTTAAAAATATTAACTCATTAATCTTCATATACACCTTATAAAACAGTTACCTCCATCTTATAGATGAGAACTGAGGTAAACAAAGATTAAGTAATTGTTTAAGAGCACCGAGTTAATAAATGTTGGAGCTGGATTTATCAACCCAGGCAGTCTGACTCCAGAAGGCATGCTCTTAACCAAGATGCTATTTATGCTGCCAGTGAAGCTAATATTTTCTAGTTCTCTAATCCACTTTAGAGTTTATAATTCAGTTTCATACTATGGATTCCTAACTACTCTCCAGTGTCTTCTCTCTCTCACCTTTGCTGAGCTTCCCCCATGTATGTGAGTATACACATGTGCACACATGATCACAGACGTGCATACATACTCTTCAGGCTTCAGAAATATAAAACTGCTGGTAGTTCTCATAACACAACTCACTGATTTCCTACTTACGTTCTTTTGCATTTGCTTCCCCCTCCTTAGTAGGCTTTACTTTACCATATCAGTCCAGAGAGCACTTTTATCTTTTAAACACCACCTTGCCCCACACATTCATACTCCCAATAGAATGGTTTGCCTTTTTTAATCAATGAAGTCTCTGACACTTATATAGACTTTTATTTTTGCAATTATTGTTTGTATGCCTGTCTCTGTTGTTATACTCTAAGCATAACGAAGATAAGGTTCGGGTCTCATTTATCTTGATACCTGTAGTGTCTAGCATAGTTCCTGGTACATTGTATATACAATAAATATTTGTCGTGTTTAATTCAAACCCATTTTTGCCATTCCTTTGCTTAAAAAAAAGATCTTCAAAACTTCCTACTGCCTACAAAAAAAAAAAAAAAGCTTAAAATCCCTTAGCGTTGAAGAAAGGCCTCCTCATTATTTTCTTTTTTTTTTAGCCTTCCCTTTTTTTTTGCCTCCAATTTACTTTTCTAGCTTCAGTTCTCACTTATAAAACACACATCATTTTGGGCTCCAGTAAAACTAAACTGGGAGGACAGAGATATAATTGACATATAACATTGTGTAAGTTTAAGGTGTACACAAGTGTTGATTGATACACTTATATATGACAGTATGTTCTCCACCATAGCATTAGTTAACACTTCTATCATGTTGCATAATTATTTCTTTTTGTAGTAAGAGTAATTAAGATCTAGTCTCTTAGCAGCTTTGCAGTTTATAATACAGTATTATTGACTATAATCACTTTGCTGTGCATTAGATGTCCAGAACCTATTCATCTTCTAGTTTCAAGTTTGTGCCTTTTTAAAAAATTTTATTATGTTATGTTAATCCCCATACATCATTAGTTTTTGATGTAGTGTTCCATGATTCATTGTTTGCATATAACACCCAGTGCTCCATTCAATACATGCCCTCTTTAATACCCATCACCGGGCTAACCCATCCCCCGACCCCCTCCCCTCTAGAACCCTCAGTTTGTTTCTCAGAGTCCATCATCTCTCATGGTTCATCTCCCCCTCCGATTTCCGCCCCCTTCATTTCAAGTTTGTGCCTTTTAACATCTCCCCAAATATTCCACCCTCCAGCCCCAGTAAGCACCATCCTACTCTGTTCCTACGAGTTTAGCTTTTTCAGTATCTACATATTCTACAATATTTGGGCCAATATTTATCACTCTACATGCAAATGCTGTAGTTTCTTGTGTTTATGCCTTTGCACACATTGTCTTCTCCACCTAAAATGCACTTATCCAATTTTCACTGTTCTCTGTTTTTTTTTTTTTTAAGATTTTATTTATTTGACAGAGAGAGACACAGTGAGAGAGGGAACACAAGCAGGGGAAGTGGGGGAGGGAGAAGCAAGCAGACTTCCCGCTGAGCCAGGAGCTCGATGTGGGGCTCGATCTCAGGACCCTGGGACCATGACCTGAGCCAAAGGCAGAAGCTTAATGACTGAGCCGCCCAGGGGCGCTTCACTGTTCTTTGAAATTCTGCTGGGCTTTCAATGCCCCACTTAAATGCCATCTCCCATTAAACTGTCTCTTCTCTAAATCAGATCAAATTTACCTTTTTATCTTTTGTGAGACCACTCACTATATTCAGCTTTTCTTTTATTTATATATAGCTATGGCTATTTCATGCAATGTACATTTTTTTCCCCATATAAAACATCCTTAGTTCCATGGGGGCAGATGCCTATTTACCTTTGCATTTCCCATACCCACTCCCCAGGACACTTTTCACTGAGACTTCCCCTCAATAATTACTCAGTATTAGCTACTGCACTGACAGTAAGATGGTATTCTTGTCCACATGCTTGCTCTTGGCTAAGTAATTATAGACACATGTATATTATGACTCAGTAAAGATTAGGTTTAATCAATAGCAGAATAAATATGTTTGCTGGTCACATTCCATTAATAAACATACTAATTCAGAAAATTTGGAAAAATAAAGCCAGAAAGTAATATAAGTAGCTACTATTTATTAAATGCCAAAAAAAAAATTTAATGAAACATCCAATTTTAAAGAAATATTATACTTGCTTCAGCTAATTTGTGCTGCTCATCGAGACCCATGGGGGTTTTGCCTTCACTGTCTTCTGCCACTGAGGGCATTTAGGGAGAAAGATTGAAATGCACTGATATGTTTTATTTCATTTGAAGCCTCTGAGTTAAATAAACTCTTCTATTAGTTTTACTAAGTGGATCAGGGTGATTTTTAGGATTATGGGATAAGTATTTTAAAGTTTTCAAGTCACATTCTCTATTTCCTGATTTTCTCACTCTCTACCTGTAAAACAACTCAAAACTCTGGGTATTCCCTGGACCAAATAGATGAGTAAGTGCTCTAAGAAGATGAAAACAACCCATGGACTTCCATCCTTGTGCTGCCTGCAAATGTTTCATTAACATTCACTGACTCTTGCCATTTTTCCTACCTCTTGGATTACCCTGCTTGCTGTGACTCAGTAAACCCTTTGGATGGTGCTCGTGAGCAGGTGACGTTAGAAAATAACCAATGACACACTCTTTCAGACCTCATTTCATCCAAGTCAATAGCAATAATTCTGCCAGTGCTATATGGTTTCTTTCATAACTTGATTGCAGCAATTGTGTCCTAAGTGGTACTCAGTCATTCTAACCTAAATGTTTTATCACCCTCCTTATTTGTATCTTCTCTACTAACATAGACAGATCTTTAGCATGCAGCTGTTCCCTTTACGTGTGCAATCTAACATAGCATTTGGGAATGGTACTTTGGAGTGATTTAGAGTTTACCCTCTGAATTCAGCAGACCTGGGTTTTAATCCCAGCTCTACCGCTGACAAGGAAGTTGTTTAACCTTTCTATAATCAATTTCTTATCACCAAAATTAGTATAATATCTTATAAGACTGATGTGAAAATTAAGTGAAACAGTGACCTAAAGCCTGTGTCCTTAACTTAGAATAAGTGATCAACAAATGATAGTCACGTTTATTGTTGTTGATATTACTATTGTTGTTACAAAGTTTTTAATTAAATATAAAGTGAAAACTTCAAAAATCTTTGGTATACAGCTTGATAAAGTGAATGACCACAACCATGTATATACCACTCAAATATAGGATATCTGTACCCCAAATCCTTGCTCATACCTTCAACCAAGTCTTAACTATCTTAAGGAAACAATATTTTTACTTCTATCACCATCAGTTAGTTTTTATCTGTTTGGGTAATTTACATGAATAGAATAACATATGTACTCTTCTGTGTCTGGCTTTCTTTTTTTATTATTTTTTAAATTTTATTTATTTATTTGACAGAGAGAGCGAGAGAGCACAAGCAAGGGGAACAGTAGAGGGAGAGGGAGAAGCAGGCTCCCTGCGCAGCAGGGAACCTGATAGGAGGCTCGATCCCAGGACCCTGGGATCATGACGTGAGCCAAAGGCAGATGCTCAACTTTCTGAGCCACCCAGGTGCCCCTGTGTATGCCTTTCTTTTTTCAATATTGTATTTCTGATTTCTTTGTGTCACTGCCTGAAGTAGCAATTTGTTCATTCTTATTTCTGGATTACATCAATATAAAATTTTTTATCCATTCTTTTATTGATAGCATTCTCCTGTTAAATGTGTGAACATTTATTTCTAGTTTGGGACTATTTTGAATATTGCTGCTATGAACATTCTTGTACATGTCTTACTTCTCAGTTTTGTTGTGTTCATACCTAGTTTAGGATTGCAGGACCATAAAGTGCACATTTTCAGCTTTAGTAGATATTGTAAAACCATTTTCAAAATCATTTATCCAATTTATACTTTCCCACTAGCCATATATGAGAGCTGTAATTGATCCGCATCTGCAAGAACAGTGGGTATTGTGAATTTTTCAACCATTTTAAGTGGAATGGCATCTGATTGAAGGTGTAATTTATATTTCCCTGATGATTAATGACATTGAACACATTTTTTCACATTGAACCCATTTTAATATGCTACAGCCAAGCCAATATATTTGTTCATCTTTTGTTAATATTGTTCCACTCCCCTTTTAAGGGCTTAATGCAAATTTTTGTATATACTCTAGATATGAGATTTTTGTAAAATACATGTACTGTAAATATTGTTATCTAGTCTCTGCCTAGGGTTTTCACTCTATTAATGGAATTTTTGATGAACTTTTAAAATTTTGATATAGTTCAATGTCAAGATTTTCCTTTATGATTAATGTCTTTGGTTTCCCATTTGTAAAAAAATTGCCTATCTCAAGACCACAAAGATATTCTTTTATGTTATCTTGTGGAAGGCTTATTGTTTTAAATTTCACATGTAAGGTCTACAAACCATGTAAAATTGTATTTGTATGTATGAATTAGAGGTTAAGTTTCATGTTTTTCCTATAATTATATCAATCAACACAGTATCAGTTACTTAAAAGACCATCCTCCTTTGCATCACAGTGTCACTTTTGCTTATGGACTGTTTATTTTCATGAATCTATTTGTTTCTCCTTGCACAAGTACCATACTATTTTTATTACAGTAGCTCTGTAATAAGTTTTTATACCTGGTAGTATAAGTTCTTGTCCAACTTTGCTCTTTTCTTTTTAGTATTGTCTAGGTAGGGGTGCCTGGGTGACTCAGTCAGTTAAGTGTCTGCCTTTGGCTCAGGTCATGATCCCGGGGTCCTGGGATCGAGCCCTGAATCAGGCTCCCTGCTCAGCAGGGAGTCTGCTTCTCCCTCTCCCTCTACTGCTCCCCCTGCTTGTGCTCTCTCTCTCTCTCTCTCTGTCAAATAAATAAATAAATCTTTAAAAAAATATTGTCTTTGTTATTCTTGGCTTTTTCAATTTCCATAAACATTTTTAATTGTCTTGCCAGTTTCTATCTCTCCTCTCTCTCAAATAAACAAAAAAACACCTCTTGGAATTTAAATTGGGATTGTATTGAATCTGTAGATTATTTATGGAAGGAATATCATCTTTACAACATTGAGTTTACCAATACGTGGATATGTAATACCTCTTCATTTATTTAGGTCTTTGGTTTTTTCAGTATTTTGTACTTTTATCTGTAGAGGTCTTCCATTAGGTTTATTTCTAGGTATCTGATATTTTAAGTTTTAATTTTAATTCCAGTTAGGTAACATACAGGGTTCTATTTCTTTCAGGTGTACAGTATAGTAATTCAATAATTCCATACAATACCCAGTGTTCATCACGACAAGTGCACTCCTTAATTCCCATCACCTATTTCCCCATCCCCCCACCCACCTCCCCTGGTTTGTTCCCTATAATTAAGAGTCTGTTTCTTGATTTTGTCTCTCTATTTTTTCCCCTTTGCTCATTTGTTTTGTTTCTTGGATTCCACATAGGAGTGAAATCATATGGTATTGGTCTTTCTCTTACTGATTTATTTCACTTAGCATTATACTCTCTAGCTCCATCCATGTCATTGCAAATGGCAAGATTTCATTTGATTTATGGCTGCATAATATTCCATTGTAGATTTATACCACATCTTTTTTTAATTTTTTATTTATTTTTTTATTATGTTATGTTAATCACCATACATTACATCATTAGTTTTTGATGTAATGTCCCATGATTCATTGGAATTCATTGGATAAATGAATCCATTTATCCATTTGTCAGTGGATGGACACTTGGGCTGCTTCCATATCATGGCTATTGTAAATAATACTGCTATAAATATAGGGGTGCATATATCCCATTTGAATTAATGTTTTTGTTTTTGTATTTGTTGGGTAAATATCCAGTAGTGTGATTGCTGGATCATAGGGTAGTTCTATTTTTAACATTTTGAGGAAGCTCCTTACTGTTTTCCACAGTGGCAGTACCAGTTTGATTCCCACCAACAGCTCAAGAGGGTTTCTTTTTCTCCACATGCTCTTCAACACCTGTTGTTTCTTGTGTTGTTGGTTGTAGACATTCTAACACGTGGAGTAACATCTAATTGTAGTTTTGATTTTCATATCCCTCATGATAAATGATGATGAGCATCTTTTCATGTGTCTGTTGGCCATCTGTATGTCTTCTTTGGAGAAATGTCTGTTCATGTCTTCTGCCCATTTTTAATTAGATTATTTGTTTTTTGGGTATTAAGTGTGCTAAGTCCTTTATATACTTTGGATACTAATCCTTTAACAGATAGGTCATTTGCAAATATTTTCTCCCCTTCCAGCGATTGCCTTTTAGTTTTGCTGATTGTTTCCTTAACTGAACAAAAGCTTTTAATTTTGATGTATCCCAAAGGTTTATTTTTGCTTCTGTTTCCCTTGTCTCAGGAGATATATATAGAAAAAAGTTGCTATGGCTGATGTCAAAGAAGTTACTGCCTGTGTTCTTGTCTAGAATTTTTATGGTTTCAGGTCTCACGTTTAGGTCTTTAATCCATTTTGAATTTATTTTTGTGTACAGTGTAAGAAAGTGGTCCAGTTTCATTCTTCTGCTTGTTGCTGTCCAGTTTTCCCAACACCATTTGTTGAAGAGACTGTCCTTTTTCCATTGGATATTCTTTCCTGTTCTGTCAAAGATTAATTGCCATATAGTTGTGGGTTTATTTCTGGATTTTTTATTCTGTTCCATTGGCCTATGTGTCTATCTTTATGCCAGTATCAAACCACTTTGATTACTACAGCTTTGTAATATAGCTTAATGTCCAGAATTGTGATGCCTCCAGCTTTGCTTTTCTTTTTCAAGGTTGCTTTGGCTATTTGGGGTATTTTGTGTTTCCATACAAGTTTTAGGATTGCTTGTTCTCGCTTTGTGAAAAATACTGTTGGTATTTTGATAGAGATTGCATTAAATGTGTAGATTGCTTTGGGTAGTATAGACATTCTAATATTTGATCTTCCAATCCATGAGCATAGAATATCTTTCCACTTCTTGTTATCTTCAATTTTTTTTCATCAGTGTTTTCTATTTTTCAGAGTACAGGTCTTTTACCTCTTTGGTTAGGTTACTTCCTAGGTATCTTGTTATCTTTAGTGCAATTATAAATAATACTGTTTTGTTAATTTCTCTTTTTGCTGTGTCATTACTTGTGTATAGAAGTAGGACAGATTTTTGGAGATCTATTTTGTATCCTCATCTTTATGAAGTTCATTTATCAGTTCTGGCAGTTTTTAGTGCAGTCTTTGGGTTTTCTATATAGTATCATGTCATCTGCAAATAGTAAGTTTTACTTCTTCCTTACCAATTTGGATGCCATTTATTTCTTTTTGTTGTCTGATTGCTGTGGTTAGGACTTCCGGTACTATGTTGAATAAATATGCTGAGAGTGACATCTTGGTCTTGTTCCTGACCTTAGGGGAAAAGCTCTCAGTTTTTCTCCATTAAGAATGATGGTACCTGGGTGCCTGGGTGGCTCAGATGGTTAAGCATCTGCCTTCAGCTCAGGTCATGATCCCAGAGTCCTAGGATCGGGTCCCGCATCGGGGCTTCCTGCTCCTTGGGAGCCTGCTTCTCCCTTTGCCTCTCTCTCTCTCTTTCTCCGTCTCTCATGAATAAATAAATAAAATCTTAAAAAAAAAAGGATGATATAAAAACCATATATGGTTTTTCATATATGGCTTTTATTATGTTGAGGTATGTACCCTCTAAACCTACTTTGTTGAGGGCTTTTATTGTGAGTGAGTGTTGCACTTTGTCAAATGTTTTTTTCTGCATCTATTGAAATGAGCATATGCTTCTTTTTTTTATTATGTTATGTTAATCACCATACATTACATCATTAGTTTTTGATGTAGTGTTCCATGATTCATTGTTTGCATACAACACCCAATGCTCCATGCAGTATGTGCCCTCTTCATATGCTTCTATCCTTTCTCTTATTGATGCAATGTATCACGTTGATTGATCTGTAAATATCAAACCACCCTGGTAACCCAGGAATAAATCCCACTTGACTGTGGTGAATGATTTTTTAAAATATTTTGGTGAATTCAGTTTGCTAGTATTTCATTGAAGATTTTTGCATCTATGTTCACCAGGAATATTGGTCTCATTTTTAGTGTTGTCTTTATCTGGTTTTGGTATCAGGATATAGAATGAATTTGGAAGTTTTATTCCTTTTCTGATTTCTGGAATAGTTTGAGAAGAATAGGTATTAACTCTTCTTTAAATGTTTGGTAGAGAGGTGCCTGGGTGGCTCAGTCAGTTAAGCATCTGCCTTCAGCTCAGGTCATGATCCTAGGGTCCTGGGATTAAGCGCTGTGTCAGGCTCTCTGCTCAGCCGGGAACCTGCTTCTCCCTCTCCCTCTGTCTGCTGTTCCCCTTGCTTGTGCTCTCTCTCACACTCTCTCTGTCAAATAAATAAATAAAATCTTAAAAAAAAAAAAAAATGTTTGGTAGAATTCTCCTGTGAAGCCATCTGGTCCTGGACTTTTGTTTGTTAGGAGTTTTTAGATTACTAATTTAATTTCTTTGCTGGTTATCAGTCTGTTCAAATGTTCTATTTCTTACTGATTTGGTTTTGGTAGTTTATATGTTTCTAGGAATTTGTCCATTTCTTCCAGGTTGTCCAATTTGGTGGCATATAGCTTTTCATATTATTCTCTTATAAATGTATTTCTGTGGTGTTGGTTGTTATTTCTCCTCTCTCATTTGTGACTTTACTTATTTGATTCCTTTGTCTTTTGTTCTTGGTAAGTCTGGCTAGTGGTTTATCAATTTTATTGATTTTTTTTTTCAAAGAACCGACTCCTGGTTTTCATTGATCTGTTCTATTATTTTTTTAGCTTCAATATCATTTATTTCTGCTCTAATCTTTATTATTTCCTCCCTTCTGCTAGTTTTAGGTTTTATTGGTTGTTCTTTTTCTAGCACCTTTATAGGTTTTGCTTGTTGTTCTTTTTCTAGCTCCTTTAGGTATAAAGTTAAGTTGTTTATTTGAGATTTTTCTTGCTTCTTGAGGTGGGCCCATATTGCTACAAATTTCCCTCTTATAATCTGTTTTGCAACATCCCAAAGGTTTTGCACTGTTGTGCTTTCATTTTCATTTGTTTCCATGTGCTTTTTTATTTCTTCTTTTATTTCCCAGTTGACCCATTCATTTTTTAGTAGCATGTTATTTAACCACTATGTATTTGTGGTCTTGTCAGATTTTTTTAGTGTGGTTGACTTCCAGTTTTGTAGCCTTGTGGTCAGAAAAAAATTCATGATATGACTTCGATGTTCTTGAATTTGTTGAGGCTTGTTTTGTGGCCTAATATGTGATCTAATCTGGAGAATGTTCAATGTGCACTTGAAAATAATGTAATGTATGGTGATTAACATAACATAATAATAAAAAAAATAATGTGTATTCTGTGTTAGAATGGGAATGTTATGATTATAAATGCTAAATCCATCTGTTTCAGTGTGTCATTCAAAACCATTGTTTCCTTATTGATTTTCTGTTTAGGGGATCTGTCCACCGATGTACATGGGGTGTTAAAGTCCCCTACTATTATCATATTATTATCAATTAGTTCCTTTATGTTTGTTATTAACTGTTTTACATATTGGGGTGCTCCTATGTTGGGTGCATAAATATTTACAATTGTTATATCTTCTCATTAGATTTTCCCCTTTATTATTATATAGTATCCTTCTTTTTCTCTTGTTACTGTCTTTGTTTAAAGTCTTTTTTGTCCTGGGCGCCTGAGTGGGTCAGTCAGTTAAGCGTTCAACTCTTGATTTCAGCTCAGGTCATGATCTCAGGGTTGTGAGATTGAACCATAGGGTGAGCTCTGCACTCAGAGGGGAGTCTGGTTGAGATTCTCTCTCTGCCCCTCCTCTTGCTCGAGCTCTCTCTCTCTCTCTAAAATAAGTAAATAAATAAAATATTTTAAAAATAAAGTCTATTTTGTCCTATATAAGTATTGCTACTCCAGCTTTCTTTCAACATTCATTTAAATGATAGATGTTTCTCCATCCCCTCAATTTCAATCTGCAGGTGTCTTTAGGTCTAAAATGAGTCTCTTGTAGGCAGATTATAGATAGGTCTTGATTTTTTATCCACTCTGTCACCCTATATCTTTTGATTGGAGCATTTAGTACATTTACATTCAAAGTAATTATTGATAGATATCTATTTATTGTCATTTTATTATTTTTTGTAATTCTTTCTAAAAATTTTCTCTGATCCTTTCTTGTCTTTCTTTTTTTCATGGTTTGCTGATTTTCTTTAGTGATATATTTGGATTTCTTTTTCTTTATTTTTTTGCATATTTATTAGTGGTTTTTGATATATGGTTACCATTAGGTTTGTGTATAGCCTCTTCTGCATTAGCAGTCTAGATTAAATTGATGGTCATTTAAGTTTGAACCCATTCTTTACTCCTCTCCTCCCCACATTTTAGGTATATGTTTTCATATTTTATATCCTTTTATTTTGTGAGCTCCTTGAATGATTTTATACAGAAATATTCATTTTTACTGCCTTTCTGTTTCCTAACTTTATACTCCTTTCCACTCAAAGGGTCCCCTTTAATATTTCTTACAAGTCTGGTTTAGTGGTCATGAACTCCTTTACTTTATGTTTGTCTTGGAAACTATCGGTCCTTCTATTCTGAATGGTAGCCTTGCTGCATAGGATTCTTGACTGCATATTCTCCCATTCAGCACTTTGAATATATCATGCCACTCCCTTCTTCCTTGGAATATTTCTGCTAAAAAATCTCCCGCAAGCCTTATGGTTTTTCCATTGAAAGTTACTGTCTTCTTTTGTCTTGCTGCTTTAATTTCTTTTTTTTTTCCTTTACCACTATATGTGGCCAATTTCATTACAATATGTTTTGGTGTGGATCTAATTTGTTGATTTTGATGGGAGTTCTCTGTGCCTTCTGGATCTGGATATCTGTTTCCTTCCCCAGATTAGGAAAGATTTTAGCCATTATTTTATCAAATACATTTTCTGCCCCATTTCTCTCTTCTTCTTCTGGGACTCCTCTAATATGAATGTTACTATTTTTGATGAAGTCATTGAGTTTCCTAAGTTTATTCTCGTTTGCATAACTCTTTTTACTCTCTTTTGTTTGTCTTGATTTCTTTCCATTACTCTGTGTTCAAGGTCACTAATTTGTTCCTCTGCTTCTTCCATCTTGCTTTTCAACAAATTCAAGAGCACTGAAGTCATACCATGCTCCTACATTGGGAAACATGGTGTGAGTAGAGGTTAGGGCTTGTGTTCTGGGGGAGGGACCCATCATACTTTAGCAAGTGTGACTGAGAGGGGTAGTTCCCCCTGAGCATGGCAATGTGTGTGTAAAGGGTTTGGTGTAAACAAGTTAGGTAGCAAGTGTTGGTGCTATGGTGGTTCCCACAGGTGGCCCCGTGCTTATGCTGGGAGATGGGGTCGGGAAATGGCACCTGCCTGTTCCTTTATTCCTGGGGAGGGATGTGCTCTGAGATGAGCTACTAACCTCCCATCTATGTCCCAGGCTCTCTTCAGATCCCTGTTTCCATGCTGCATGTTCCCAGGCTGTTTGCTGTGTCTTCTCTCCAAGAGCAGCCCCAATGTCCTTTGAGTTCTCCCAGAGACAGTGTACTAACCTTTAAAACTCCAGACCCTAAGCCCTGCTGGATGCCAGAACTCCCACGAAATTCAGCCCCTCTTGCTTTCCAAGGCAATTGCTATGGGGATTCATTTTCCCTGTGCACTCCCCTGTATGTTACTCTGTCTCTGGCCCTTCTCCACAACCACATCTCCCACCCCACTACAGTGGCCATAATCCTTTTCTCTCCCAAACCACATCTCTATACTTCCTACCTTCTTCAGTGTGGCTTCTTCTCTTATCTTAGGTTATGGAATTTGTTCTGCCAGTCTTCAGGTCGATTTCTGTGGTATTTAAGATAATTGTGTTACAAATAGTTGTATTTGTGAGATGAGGAAAGCCTACGTTCCTCCTACCCTACTGCCATCTTCCTCTCTCCAAGAATATATAAAAACTATTTTCAAAGATATTTTTTCAGTTCCATTTTCTAATTTATTAAAAGTGATTAGAAATGCAAATGATTTTTATATTGACCTTGTATCCAGTGACTTTGTTAAATTCATTCACTAATTCCAAGAATTTATTTGTAGTTTATTTTGGATTTTCTATATCCATAGTCAAGGCTTCTGTTAATAATGGAAATTTTACTTCTTTCTTTCCAAAATTTATATTTTTTATTTGTTTCTTACCTTATTAGAATGGTTTGTTTTGCAGTTCAACATTGAATAAATGGTGATAGCAAACATCCTTATCTTGTTTCTATACACAAGAAACTTTTGACAATTTTTGCCAAAGATTTTTTTGCAGATTATTAGGTTAAGGACATTCCCATCTATTCTTAGTTTGTTAACAGTATTTATTATGAATGGGTTTTGAATTTTATCAACAGCTTTTGCTATATGTATTGGTATGATCTTGTGAATTTTCACCATCTTGCTAGTGCAGTGAATTCCTATGATGCCAAATCATATGTGCATTCCTGAAAGTAACTCAACTTGGTTTATGGAGTATCATTTTTTTATATAGTGTTGAATTGCATTTGTTGGTATTCTATTTAGAATTGTGTAAATGTTCTATAATTTATTTTTCTTAATACCCTTTTATTTTGTTGTCAACATAATACTGATTTCATAAAACAACTTGGGAAGTTTTACTGCTTTTTCTACCCTCTGAAAGAGTTTATGTAAGATTGTTGTTACATCATAAATGAAAGAATTGGTTTCATTAACTGTTGAGGCAATCTGGGTCTTTTCTGGGAGTTTTCTTTGTGGGCGGCAGGTCTTAATTATGGATTGAGTTTCTTTAATGAATATGAGATTATTAAGATTTCTTATTTTAACTTGATTGAATTATTTTGCAGGAAATTTCCATTTTATTTCAATTTCAATTTTCTGGGCATAAAGTTTTCATACTATCCTCATGTAAACTTTGTAATATCTGTAGAAAATGTCCTCCTTTTATTACTGAAATTTTTTTTTCATTCATTCTCTCCTTTTTTCCTCAGTCAGTCTTATTAAATGATGAATAATTTTATTTGCTTTTTTTTTAAGATTTTACTTATTTGCAAGAGAGACAGAGAGATCACAAGCAGGGGGAGCAGCAGGCAGAGGGAGAAGCAGGCACCCCTCTAAGCAAGGAGCCCGATGTGGGACCTGATCCCAGAACGCCAGGATCATGAGCCTAAGACAGACACTTAACTGACTGAGCCACCCAGGCATCCCTATTTGCTTTTAAAAATAATCAACTTGTATGTTTTTTTACCTCCTTTATTGTATGTTTGTATTTCATTAAATTTTTCTCATTGTCATTATTTCCCTTTCCCCATATTTTGGGGACAATTTGCTGCTGTTCTTTTTTGTAGCTTTTTGAGATAGATGATGATAATCATTAATTTTCACCTTTTCTTATTTTCTAATTTATGGATTTACATATAAACATATCTCTTTAGCTGGTCCCACATGTTTTGATAAGTAGCATTTTAATATAATTTATTCAAAATACATTCTAATATTAATTTTGAAATAACCCATAGGTTATTTACAAGTATATAGCTTCACTTCAAAGTTTTTTGGGATTTTCTAAGTTATCTTTTTATTACTGAGTACTTGCTTAAGTTCTCTGTGGTCAGCAAATGCTCTGAATTATGATGAGACTTGCTTTATGGCACAATAATTGGTCAATTTTAGTAAATGTTCCATGTGTACTTGAATCTAAAATGTATTCTGCATTTGTTGATGCTGCACTTTAAGCATGTAAATTAGGACATTTTGTTAATCAAGATATCTAAGTCTTTTATTCCTTACTGAATTTTGGTCTGTTTTTTCTTTCAGTTAGTGACAGAGGTATGATAAAATCTCCAGCTATAATTACATGTTTTCTTATGTCTCTTATAATTCTAAGAGATTTTGCTATTGGTATTTTGGATCCATGTTATTAATTGCATTAAAATATAAATTATGAAATGTTATGTTCCTGTTGAATTAACCCTTTTGTTATCGTAAAAAGTCCCATTTGGCCCTAATAATACTTCATGCCTCCAAGTCCAAGTTGTCTATTATATAGTTTCCCTGGCTTTCTTTTACTCACAGTTTTTACAGTATCTCTTTTTTTATTTTATTTTCAATCTTGGTCTGTCTTTATATTTTTCAGTTCAGTTCTAAAATCTTTTTTTAAAACTGGGTATTTAGCTTATACCCATATATAAATAATAATTTATTTTGGTTTTGATCTACCATATTATTTTTTTGCTCTTGTCTGATCTCTTTTTTTTCCATTCATTTTCTTATATTTGTAGGCTCAATCATGTTTCATTATTTCATTTGTTCCCATATTGACTTTATCAGTCATACTGTCTTTTGTTATCCTTTTTGTAAGTTCTATCAAAAGTTCAGAAATAACATAAGTAAAACCAATGAATCACCAAAGTAGTAATTAGTAAAAGTTTATTGTGCACCCACCAAAAAGGCAATTTGCAAACTAGGAGCACTCAAAGGAAAACACAGAATGAGGCTCAGAAGTGTAAAGCATATTATAAAGCTTTATTATAATACAGCTTAGTGGGGGGGCAGTGACTATTTATTCTTCACAGTGATTGATTATAATATCAGAATTTTCTTAAATGGTAAGGAATTGGTTAGTGGTTATCTCATATCAATTTTGGGAAACAGTTTTAAGTTTTGTTTATAATTTTCAAGGTCATAAGCAAGAAATGACCCAGGTCAAGTTAGTCTTGCAAAATAAGCTAAACTAAGGTTTGTTTGTATAACTAAACTGGTTCTGTTTGCTTAGGGAATTTTCAAAGCCAGCCCCTATTTGTCTTTGATTTTTAACAGTCCCTTAGAGATTCAGATAAATATTCTTGACTTGATACATTCTACCTCAAATTAGTATGTTTTCCATTTTTTAAGATATACCAAAAATCTTAGAAAAATAACTCTTTCACCTCACTCCTGATTTTTTGTTATTATTAACATGTACTTCAGTATTATTATGCCATATAAGACACATTATCAGTGACCCAATTATCAAGTTATTGTTCTTGGCCCCAAATATACCCTTTTTTGCCTGCTTTGTGATACTCCGGCTGCCCTCTGAAAAATTCTCCTTGCTGTCTGGATCAATGTTAGTAAGACTTTGTCAATAGAGGACCCTAGTGACAATGGAAGTTAATAGCAGCAAGAAGACACTTTCCTTCTGGGTCAGGTCCTCCATGTTTATATTTGGCATTGATGCCCTATAGACCTCACAAACCAGTCTCAACCACACCCTCAGGCCTTGCTCCCCCCGCCCAGTGGTTATTTCCCAGAGCTCCTGTTATGCTTTTTTGGTAGCCCTGTCTGGATCCATTTCTCCCCACCAAATGGCTGCTCCTGAGAAGCCCCAGTAAGCTGCTTGCATAGCAGCTATGGTTGCATTCTCAAGCAACTTTTTCCATCATAGAGATCTAAGCTCCATAGAAAAGCTCCAGCCTGCTCACGTTTTCCAACCATGGTTGATCATTTGTAAAGACCAGTTCTGGCCTGTGCCCTCTGGAAACTTTCTTCACCACTGTGATATAGCCTGTTCCAATGGGAGCCATGGTCTCTTTTTAAAAAGTCTGAATTTCAGCTTTGAGCTGAAGCAGGGGGTAGTAGGGAGAGACTCTTGAGTCCTCAGTTCTTTTAGTTTTCATTCTCTCTCACCCTATAAACAACAGCTGTTTTTGTTTGTTTTGTTGTTTGCACATTCTACTTATGGACCTATTTACTTCTTTTAATAGTCAGCTACCTTTGACTAGTGACCAAATTTTTGCATTGAATTTTCTTGGTTCTAATAACTGGTTTGGTTTCTGTCTCCTGGCTAAATCCTGACTAATATACTCTAATTCCCAGTAGTGCTTCCCATTGTTTATCATTTCTGGTGCTCTTTATTCCTTTCTGTGATTTCATCTAAGATAATTTTCTCTATATGAAGAGCATCCCTCAGTATTTTTTAAACTGCAGGGCTCAGTTGGTTAAGCGACTGCCTTCGGCTCAGGTCATGATCCTGGTGTCCCAGGATCGAGTCCCACATTGGGCTCCCTGCTCAGCAGGGTGTCTGCTTCTCCCTCTGACCCTCCTCCCTGTCATGCACTCTCTCTCTCTCTCAAATAAACAAATAAATAAATAAATCTTAAGCTGCATGTCTGCTGACAAATTATCTCAACTTTGTCTAAAAATATGTTATTTTACATTACTTACTAATGAACAATTTTGCTTTGTGTGGAATCTGAGGTTGAAGCTACCTTCTTTTCAGCACTTTAACAATGTAATTTGTTGTCCTTGGCTTTATCATTTTTATTTATGAGTAAGCTGTTAGTTTCATTGGTGTTTCTTTGAAAGCAATGTCCCTTTTCTGTGGTTATTCTTAAAGTTTTAAATTGTGTGTGTGTGTGTGAAGTAGATATTATTACTAAGTGCCTAACAGTGGTCTGCTTGACATTTCTTCTTAGGTTCATAGAAATCCCTGAATCACACTACCTGATATCTTTAATTGGGGTTTTAGAAAATTTTTAACTGCTATATTTTTCAAATATTACTTTTACCCAGATCCCCTTTTTCCCTCCTTATGACTCCAATTATATTTATATTAAATCTTTTCACCATGACCTTTTCACTCTTTTGTGTATTTTCATCCTTTCTCTTTGTCTCTGTGTAACAATTTGGAAACCTTACATTACTCTGTCTCCTAATTTACTATTGCTTTCTTCTGCTAGTCTAATTGGTTGTTATAACAAATCTATCAAGTTCTTTATTTCCATTATTATATTTCTCACATAAAGCATTTCCATAAGAATCTTTTTTTTTTTACACAAACCAGCTCTCTCTCAACATTTTCATTTATTTCCATGAACGTTTCAATAATAATTACTTTATGTCTGAGTTCCATTACTCCAATATCTGGATCATGTGTGGGTCTATTTCTGTTTCAAACTTTCTTGGACATTTAGTTCTGCTTCCTGAAATGTCTGTTAATTCTTGATTAAATATCAGAAATTTTATAAAATAATTGTAGTGCCTACCTTGTTTTGCTTTTTGGTGTTTTATTTTTTATTTTTGCATTGCCTTCAAAATAAAGTAAAAATTCTATATCTAAAGAAAAGGAAAGTTTACTTGTATACATTTTTTTTGGGTATGTGTATTTCATTATAGGGTGTAATTCTAGAGTTAAAGTGTATAATTAAAGTTACTATTTAAAGCACAATATAGTCACTATTGGCTTTATTATTTTATTTTGACATCTTCTAATACCTTTCTATGTGAGAGTGCATGGAATGTATTTTTTGAAAAGCTCGACTAAAGGAATCTCAAATAAATATCATCTTTATTAAGGAAGTAGGTTGCATTTGGCAGATATTTGCTTTTGTCCTGAGGCATTCATGATATAAATATAGAAGAGATAATTATATTTTTTAAGTCTAACACTTGCTATTAAAATGAATAAAAATCTACCAAGCATTTGAAATTTTTATAGACTATTAAGTCAGTAACACATAGGTCACTGATAGATATTTAAAGTCTGGGTATATGTCATCATCATTTACTGTTTTAAAGCCAGAGCATTACGTATTGAAAAGTACTTGTGGAGAAAAAACATCTTTAAACAGCTGTGTAGATAAAGAGAGATAGAGATGGGGAGAGAGACAGAAGAAAGGATATATAACAAAAAATAAATATTTCAATGAACTCCATATTCTATTACTGGGGAAGAGTTGTATTTATATCAGTCATATCTAAATATAACAAAACAATTCAGTATGCTGAAGACAGGGTATTAAAGTAGAAGTGTTTGGGCCTGAATGTTAACAGAGGCAGGCTTCAAATTTGAGTCTGGAAGAAGGTATTTTCTTCCTATGTTCTAGTTTTATAACTATACTTTCTGTGGGTGTAAATAAGCAGCCCACTTTTCATAAGCAGTACTGTCAGCCTGAGTAGATTTACCTTAGAACCACTGCTATACACTTTTAACACCTACTCTCTCCTTTGGAGTACCTCAAATGTCTCAATGTTTAGACAATAGACATTGACCTATATGGCTTTAGGGACAGTGGACCAAGATATTGTGGGATCTTTATGTTTTTAGTAGCAGTACTGTTAATTACACAATGGTATAACTTATGTGAATAAAATTAATGTTCTGTGTCTTTCTGAGTCCTACAAAATAGCTAAGCAGTTTTTTTCCCAAAACCTAAAGTTATGTTTCTGATGGTCTAAGTTAATACGATTGTGTATCAAGGTGTTGATTGCTAACTTTAGGATCTATAAAAAATATTGAACTTTGGTGAGGAAAAAGAGAGTGAATGATTACAAGGTACACACTCATTAAAGCTTGTTAAATAAATCTTTGATGTTGCTTATAGAAATTACATATGAAGCATTGAGCATTAGGGACTGAAGTTCCTACATTTCAAGAGACAGTTCAGGTATAAAAATTATCACACTATTATGAGAAAATTAATCTATTTAAAAAACTAATTTTTGTAATAAGAATTATTTTATAACAGTAGGAAAAGATAAGAAAATGACAAATTGAAAATTCTTCATAAACACTTCATTTTGAATACTTCTGTTCATGTCTTCAGAAGTTCTTTTCTACTTATCAATGAGCATAATTTTTTTCTGTATTTGGTCAATAGTCAAGTTTTGGTTGGATTTAAGAGGCCTATATTTTTGTATTACAAGTGTTTCAATGTTTCTGGAAAATATATCTTATGGCACTCTCAATGGATATTTCTATTTAGAATTTCTTTGAAAAAGTTTGCCTTGTTAGTTTCATTCCATTCAGACCTGTTCTGTGGAGGGAACTCTGTTCGGCACAAGGGATACAAAGATGAGTAATATAGATGTGCTGTCATTAAGAAATTTGCAAGAGGGGGTGCCTGGGTGGCTCAGTTGGTTAAGCGACTGCCTTCCGCTCAGGTCATGATCCTGGAGTCCCGGGATCGAGTCCCGCCTCGGGCTCCCTGCTGAGCAGGGAGTCTGCTTCTCCCTCTGACCCTCCCCCCTCTCATGCTCTCCATATTGCATTCTCTCTCTCAAATAAATAAATAAAATATTTTTTAAAAAAGAAATTTGCAAGAGGATGCACTGGATTAGTTTAAGTATGAGTTTCATCCTGGTGTTCTAACTTATATTCCAGGCTCCTAAGGAAGAAATTTTCTATTTATTTTAATAGATTTTACATCAAATCATAGTAGTGAATCAAAGTAACATAAATACGAGCTTTTTCGTTTCTTCTTTTTCAGAATTACAGGATTTTTGCGTAGTTTAAATCATAAAAAATAAACTCTTCTTCATAAAAATAAAAAACTATGTCTCACAAAGTAACAAAGCATTTCCAAAATCTTCAAAGCATTGTGTATGTGAGATCTTTAGATTTTCTGTATAAAAAGAGTTCCAATCAAAATGAGTTTGTGAAATATTTTTTCTTATTCCTTAATTCCCTCAGTGAATAATCCCAATATACATGAAATATCAAAATTTTTGAGGAGTCCTTTGATTTAGAAATTCTATTCAAGTTTGTTTAGTCTAGCATTTCCCACTTACTTAACCATAGATCCTCCCTTGTGAATACACACACAGACACACACACACACACATACACACACAAATAATACATTCTGGAAAACAGTGGAATAAGTTAGAGTTCACACAGCAAGGAAAATAACACCCAAGTTTTTATTCTGAGACCTGAGTCCTCTTGATTAACCACACTTGCCTGGCCAAGTAATGATAGGAAAGTAAAGTTATCATTCTCACATGAAGATTGAGTCCATGGCCCAGTAAGGCAAAAGACCAAAAGGTGGGATATTGACCTTTTTGTACAGGTCAAAGAAAGAAGCTGTCATAGAGAGGGCAACAAAAGTTTCTAGAAAAAGCCTATGTAATAGTTAACAACAAAGGCTGTGAACCTAGACTACTTGTTTTCCAATCAACTCCAGTTATTAAAAGTGTGACCTTGAAAAATTTGCTTAATCTTTATGTGCCTAAATATTGCTATATGTAAGTGGAAATAGTAATAGAGGCTTTCATAATCACATATCATAATCACTAAATTAGTTAATATCATTAAAGTACTTGGAACAATGTGTAACACATAAGAAAAAGTACTTAAGTGTATAAATAAATAATCCTCACAATTCTTTGACTTTGTTGGGTCTCATAGTTGACGGATTATCTTCTTCCAATTAAGAAATCTATTTTTTAATTTTTTTATAAATTCAAGCTCACTAGGCTGACATCTATCAAATATCATGTTTGGGAAATTTATAAAATGTGTTTATGGAGTGAATAATAAAAGGAGAAGAGGAAATGTTTCTTTACACAATCTTCAGCCTGTGTTCTTTTTCAATATCTTGGGGCATGTTCACTGGAGAAAACCAACTAGCCTTATATAATGAGAATAACAGCTTATGTTCTATATTGGTCCCTGTTGCCTCCAAATATTTGCTTGTGCACTTGGTTATGCAATATTAATAATAACAACATATTTACTGAGTGCTTACCATATGCCCTGTGCGCTTCTTACGGATTTTAGTATAATTTTTTTCACTGAATTCCTACAAGAATCCTACAAGTTGGGTATTGCTGTTATACCTTTTTTACAGAAGGAAAAATAATGAGAAATGTCTTCTTACTACTAAACATAGTTACAGATAATGAGTATTCACAACTTGTCAGTTATACATCAAAAGTGGTATCTTTTTTGATTCTCACCAAACCCATGAAGTTGCTTTTATTACTCTGTGTTGCAGAAAGAAATTGAAGGTCAGTGAGATTAATTCACTTATCCATGTTCACAATGAAAATGGTCCACTTATCTCTTTAAAAATGGGCTAAAATATCATCTGAACATGAAATACACATATCTTTGCCACTGAGGCTAGAGAAAGAAATGTTAGCAGTAATGATAGATACATGTGAGGTTATCAAACACAGGAAGGTCTCCAGTGCTGATCTAGAAAAACAAAACATAATTCAGAACAAACTTTAATGGGAATTTTTTTCTTACTGCTCATTTTCACTGTGCAGAGGCTGATTATGGATTCATTTATCTCATCAAGAACAAAACACGGGGGAGTTGCTTTAGTATGTACTAAATAAGATAAACAGGAAATGAACATTTATGTAATTCAGTATTTCCCATGCAGGTACGTGCACATCTCTAAATTAAGCATAGGCCTTTGAACCACTGCTGCAATTATAGGAATCATCGAGGAAAATTTATAGTGATTTCTTATTGTATCTATTTATATTTGGTCTCCCTGTCAAAATAACATGGAGCAACCTCCAACAGCATAAATATATACCTCCTAGCTATGGGCATATTTTGAAATCACTCCAACACCTTCAAGTTTTAACAGAAAATACATTATTTTTCTGTTTCTATGCAAGAAGCTTACAATGAGTCTGTCTCTACAGGAGAAAAATAAATAAATGTCATGACTTTGTAATTATCATCCTGAAAACTTTCACACCTTAGTTTATCTGTTTAAGAAAAAAAATCTTTACAATGCATCAGGTACTGTTTATTTCATTGTAAAGGTTGAAAAACCATCAACTAATTGTCAAGAAAAATCCAAGTTGATATTCAAGGTATCCAGCATTAATTATCTTGAAAATGCAAAGAAGACCTTCTAGTTCACTTCTAACTTGTTCTAGGATTTAGATCTACTGCCTAAAATTTGAAAAACTGTTGAGTGACAATTAAATTTCCTTTGAATACAAGTTGTGCAAACTAAAAAGAAATGTGATTCAGCTCTCTCTTATTTATACAAATGCAAGGAAACAGGAACCCAATGTAAATAATACCTGAATTAAAAATCATAGCACATTCAGAGTACTTCAAGTAGTTAGCTGTGGCCACTCTGTGGAACATAGAATTCTGGGCTCTAGCCATAGGCTGACTTGTATTTGAGTTGTACCCAGCTATGTCACTAACTCGTTATGGACAATGGGCTAATAACTTCACTTTTCTTAATCTCTGTTTATGTAAATTTGTAATATCAGAATAATTATAAATATTAATTATGAAATATACATTAAAATTATATATTACACATCTATAAATATTACTTAGTTCCCAATATAAAGGAATGTCATAAAACTAACATGAAATAATGAATTCAATCTTCACATTGTGCACTGTAAATGGTAGATACTGTTATTACTTTGGTTAGATTAAAAATCAGATTTAAACTGGAGGAGTCAGAGCCACAGCTTGCAAAATCTGTTATGCCACGTAAGGACTTTAGATTTCATACCATGGTAGACAATAGAAAGTCACCAAAGAATTTTACCCAGAAGAGTACTGTGATACACTTTGCATTTTAAAAAATCATTTTGTTTACAGTATAGAGGGTGAGTTGGAGGGCACAATAAGGAAAGCAGTTACAAGACTTTTTCAATAGTCCATGAGAAAATAGTAAAGGCTTGAATCAAGTCAACCATAGAAACAATGAAGAGAAAAGAATCTGGATGAGATTATAAGGAGCTGAAATAATGGAGCACAGTTACTAACATAATGTTGCCACATGGAAAAGGGAGGAACCAAGAATGACACCCAGCCTCCAAAACGATGGTCAGGATAGCAAATGCAAGAGGAAGCACGGGTGGGGAGGTGAAAGGGGAGAGGGTAGAACTAGATGTATAAGGTAAGGCTGGTTTTGAAGAAGTAGAATTCAAGTTGCCTGTAGAACATAAAAGCACAGAGGTCTATCACACAATTGGTTACACTGGTTTCAGCTTGGGGTTCCGGACATATACTAGGTAGATGAAGTTACAAGACCATACGTAACTGCTTCTGGAGATTAGATAGATTGATGAGAAGAGAGCTAAGAGCTGAACTTTGGGAAACATCAAAATATAAGAGATAGGCAGAAGAAAAAAGGACTTAAAATGGAGACTGAGAAGGCACATCCATGTAGTGCCAAGAAGATCAGGAGCTAGTGATACCAAGGAAACCGAGGTGGAAGTCTGTCAAGAAGAAAGAAGTGGTCAACCCTGCTAAATGTTGCGGGCAAGTAAAATAAGATTAGGAGAAAAGAAATACCATATGATTGGACAATTATTGGGTTGCTTGTGACATTTAGAGTCTTATTGCAATAATGGGTACTGTAATCGGACTGTAGAAGTTTGAACTATGAATGAAACATTCAGGCAGACGTTTTTTTCCAAAAAGGAAATAAAGACCCCACCCCACCCCCAATCATTCTCTCCTCTCTGTCTTATCCCTGGTTCTTAAAACCTACCAACCATGTTGTGAGGCAGCGTAGGTCACATGGAGATTCTACTTATAGGTATTCTGGCCAACAAACCCAGCTAACGTCACAATGCTAACACGAGCAGCAACTGCTTGAGTTAGCAAACTTTTCAATGATTTATGGCCTAGTCTTTGAGCTGTTCCTGCTGATACATTTGAAGCAGAGATGATCTATTCCCACTGAGCCCTTCTCAAATTGTAGATGAAATATTCTAGATGTTTTAGGCTGAGTTTTGGATAATATTTTACACAGCCATAGTGAATTGTGTAGACATAAAGGGAGAGAAATCATAAGTTTAAATTATTCTTTGGAAGTAGTTAGTATCGAAGAATTGCATGAGAAAGAGAAATTAACAACCAGATGAGGATAGAGGGTCAAGAATGTTTCAGAGTTTTTCGTTTTCTTATTAAAATGGGATCACCATGAGCCATATAGGATGTAACATGATGCATGTTAAGAAAAGGAAAAAATGATTGGTGCAAATTCTGTATCCTGGTGGATCTAAAGGATATCAGATTGAGAACATAAGTGGTGCGATTTGTTTGAATAGGGAAACTGATATTTGTACATATATGGGTCCTCTTACATGTGGGGAGAAGTAGCTAATGAAGATTATTCTCAATATTTTAAGTCATCTCTACAAAATCAGAGGCGGGCACCTGGGTGGCTCAGTTGGTTAAGTGACTGCCTTCCGTTCAGGTCATGATCCTGGAGTCCCAGGATCGAGTCCAACATCGGGCTCCTTGCTCAGCAGGGAGTCTGTTTCTTCCTCTGACCCTCTTCCCTCTCGTGCTCTCTATCTCTCATTCTCTCTCTCTCAAATAAATAAATAAAATCTTAAAAAAAAAAAACAAAATCAGAGGCAACATCATCTGCACTGAAAAAGAAGTGGTAATTCTATATATAAAATATATAAAAAGATATAGGTGATGGTAATTCTATATATAAAATATATAAAAAGATATAGGTGATGGGGGAATGAGCAGAGTGAATAAAAGCAACATCAGAGAGCTGTTAGCCTATAAATTGTTCATATAGTAATATATACACATCTTTCTCTTCTGTAGATTTAATTATCAAACACCACCAAAGTCTCCTTACACTCAGTCCTAAACCCTAAGGTAATCAATATATAATCACCATTCTTTAGCTTTTTCTATTCTTCTATTGTTGAAATATATATAAACAGAATCATAGAGTAGATACTCTTTTGTGTTGGGTTATTTTGCTCAACATTATGCACATTAGATTCATACATGTTTTGCATATAGGAACAGTTTGTTCATTAACGTTGCTGAATAACATTACATTACATGAACATGAAATTTATTTTTTTTCATTTAATATAGGTGTACATTTTGGTTGTTTCAAATGTGGGGCTATTAAAAATGAAGCTTCCATGAATATTCTTGTGCATGAGTTTGCTGCAAATATGAATGACTTTCTGTTAAGGATATACTTAGAAAAGGAATTGCTAGGTTAATAGGTATGCATACTTTCAGCTGCTGATCTTATCAAACAGTTTTCCCAAGTGTTATACCAGTTTACATTTCCATAAGCAATGTATGTGAGTGTATGTAAATTCATGTTTCTTCACATTCTTGCCAACACTTAGTGTTACTGATCAACTTTCATTTTCGCTATGCTGGTGCATGTGTAATCCTTTTCATTTTTCTATCTGGTTTCTTGCCCATTGTACTTAAATATTTGTAATAATATTTTTATTTTTTATTTTGTTCTTGTTTTGTTTTAATTCTGGGTCCAAGTCTTTTTCAGGTATATGCACTGCGAATTTTTTTCCTATTCTACTGTTTGCTTTCTCCCTCTCAGTGGTGTCCTTTGAAGAACAAAAGGCCTTAATTTTAGTGCCTTCTAATTTATCTGGATTTTCCTTTGTTGGTAGGATTCTGCATTCTATTTAAGAAATTTATGCTTATCTTAAAGGCATAAAGATATTCCCAGAATATCCCATTGCTGGAACTTCAAGTTTTAAAGTTTGCTTTTTATCAACAGTACATTCTGAATAAATTTTGCGTAAGATTTGAGGATGAGTTCAAGCTATATTGTTTTCCATACAAATGACCTAGCACCATTTATTAAAATACATTCTTCCTCCATGGTGCTAGTGTCATCTCTATAAGCATGTATGTCTCAATCAGCTTTTGGACTCTTCCATGGGTCTGTTAGTTTGTCCAAGATGCAAGAGCACCGAGTTGGTACTCTATTTATGACTGTAGACTTTATACTAAACTTTGGTGGCAAACCTCAAGATTTGTCCTAAGATTGTCTTGGCTGAGAGCACCTGAGTGGCTCAGTCAGTTAAGCATCTGACTCTTGATTTTGACTCAGGTTATGATCTCAGGGTCATAAGATTGAGCCCTACCTTGGGCTCGGCATTGAGCATGGAGCCTACTTAAGATTCTCCCCCTCTGTTGTTTGCTTGCTCTTTATCTCTTAAAAAAGAAAAGAAAAGAAAAGAAAAACATTGTCTTGGCTATTATTTAATCTTTACACTTTCATTGTATTAGAATAACTTGACATTTCGACAAAAATAAAATCCCAGTGTGATTTTGATTGAGATTGCAGTAAACCTATGAATAATTTGAAGACAATTGATATTTTTATAAAATTTAAACTTCTAATCCATGAAATTATGTGTTGTCTGGAGATTCATTCATATCATTGCTGATATCATTAATTTGTTCCTTTTTATGACTGAGTTATATTCTGTTGTTGATTGTACCACAGTTTGTTTATCCACTTTCCTACTGAAAGGCATCTAGATTATTTCCATTTGTTGGGTATTATGAATAAATTTTCTATAAATATTCTAGAACAGATATTTTCATAGACATTTTTTAATACCTATCTTGAGTAAATACTGAAAATGAGAATTAATTGGCCATTTGTATATCTTTTGCAAAATGTTTGTCCAATTCTTTACCCAAATTTTTATGTAGACTGTTTGCCATTCTATTAATGAGTTATAGAAGTTCTTTATGTATCTTAGATACCACTTATTCACTAGATATGGTTTTAGAAATATTTTCTCCTAGTCATTGGCTTGCCTATTTACTTTCTTAACTATGTCTTTCACTGAACAGAAATGTTTAGTGATAATAAAATCTAATTTACTAAATTTTCTTTGTGGTCATTAATTTTTGTGATTGGTCTAAGGAACTTCTACCCACCTATTGTTTAAAAATAAATTCTCCTTTTTCTCTTTGAAATATTTTCCCCCTTTGAAATTTTTATCCTTTTAGCTTTAATGAGTAGGTCTATAATACATCTCAAATTAATTTGTGTTTATGGTATAAGGTAGGAGTTAAAGGTTATTTTTGCCATATATATCCAGTTAACCATTTGCTGAAAAGGTTTTCCTTTCTCCACTGGATTTGATGATACCTTTGTTGAAAGTGAGGATTTGTTTGTGAACTCCTTATTCTATTGCACTAATTTATTTATCAACCCTTAGGCCAACAACACACTGACTTGATTTATAGTAAGTATTGAAGTCAGGTACTATAAGTTCTCTACCTTTGTACTTTTTCAATATACCTTTGGATATTCTGTCTTTTTACATTTCTGTATAAAATTTCAAATTTCCAATCAATGAGTGACATGTGTTTTCTGTTAGGTTAGGTCTTCTTAAAATTTGTTCAAAAGTTTTATTTTTCATTTTCATAATAGAAGTTTTGTACATCTTTTATTACATTTACTACTTTGTTTTTTGTTGCTATGGTAAAAGTAATTGTTTTTTAAATATTATTTTCCAAATGTTTGCTACTTGCATACAAAAATTGCATATAAAAATAAAATTTATTTTTCTGTATTAATCTGTGTCCTACAACACTGCCAAATTCAATATTCAGTTCTGTACTTGTTTTGTAGATTTCATAGGATTTTCCACATAAGTAATCATGTTATCTGTAAGAAGATTCTTTTTTCTTCCTTGCTGATCTGTGCCCATTATTTTTCTTTTTGTCTTATGGCTAGTTTCTCTAGTGCAATGTTAAATAGAAGTCATGAGAGTGTGAATCTTTGTTCTCAATTTTAGAAAATGTTAAATATTGTATTATTGAATATAATATTTTTCATATAATTTTTCAGAGATATATTTATAGACTGATGTCATTCTTTTCTATTTTAGCTTGTTAAGAGTTATTTTTAAAATCAATTAAGTGTTGGATTTTGCCAATGCCTTTTCTACAGCATTGAATATACCATATATTTTTCATTTTTATTACAGTGTTAAAATGGCATATTACAATGGTTGGTTTTAAATTTTAAATCAATCTTGCATTCCTGGGATAAATCTACTTAGTCATGATTTTGATATATTGCTGTATTTGATTTGCTAGTATTTTGGTAGTATTTTTATCAATATTAATAATGATTTGAGGGGTGAATTTTCTTTTTTGTGCTGTCCATGTAAGATTTTAATATTAGTACTATGCTGGCTTCATAAAATAAGTTGGTAATTGTTCCCTGCTATTTTGTTTCCTGAAAAATTTTAGACTGATGATATATCTTTATTAAATATTTAAGAAAATTTTCCAGGGAGAATCTGTGAGTCTGGAGTGCCTGTAGAAGATTTTGGATAAGAAATTAAACATCTCTGAAAGATATCTATATATAGATATAAAAGATTAAAGGTATAAGGATATGTGTGTGTGTGTGTGTGTGTGTATGTGTTTTATTTTGTGTCAATTAGGCTAGTTACATTTTTCAGATACTCATTTTTTTTATCAGAGTTGACAAATTTGTTGCCATAAACTTGGCCATAAAATTCCCTTATTATACTTTTAATATCTGTAGACTCTATAATGATAATCCTTTTTTTCCTTTTTTATTAAGAGTCTGTATTCTCTCTTTTGTGCTAAGTCTAGTTTTGTTACTTTTCTTTATTGCTACCTTTAATTTGTTATTTTCTTCCCTGTTACTTACTTTGGCTTTAATTTGTTTTTTTCTACTTTCTTAAGTTGGAAACTTAGGTCATTAATTTTAAATATCTTTCTTTTTTAATATATCTTTTTAAAGCTATACATTTCCTTTATTATTATTATTATTATGTTATGTTAATTACCATACTTTACATCATTAGTTTTTGATGTAGTGTTCCATGGTTCATTGTTTGTGTATAACACCCAGTGCTCCATGCCAGCACTGCTTTAGTTTCATCCCATATATTCTGATATACTAGATTTTCCTTATCAAATAGTTGGACATATTTTATAATTTCCCTTTGATTTCTACTTTGACCCATGGATTATTTAGTAGTATGTAATTTAATTTCTGAGTATTTGAGTTTTCCCTAGTTATCTAATACCTCTTAGGTTCTAATTTAATTCCATTGCAGTCAGACAGTATACTCTCTATAATTTTAATTATGTTTTAATTTATTGAGACTTATTCTATCATTTAACATATAGTTTATATTGATGAGCATCCTATATACCCTTGAAAGTATATTGTACAATTGCTGGATATAGGGTTTTGTAAATATCAATTAAGTCAAGATGGATGATAGTGCTGTTCAGATCATCTATGTCTTTATCGAGTTTTTTGTCTAAATATTCTATTAATTGACAGGAAAAAGTAAAAGCCTTTATGCAGAATTGTCTGTTTCTCCCTTTAATTTTGTCAATTTTTATTTCAAGTATTCGAGATTTTGGTTAGCTGCAGAGACATATATGATGGTTAGTTCGTCCTTATAATTTGACTCATCACTGTGAAGTGTTCTTCATTATCTCTGGTAACACCCTTTATTGTGAAGTCCATTTTATCAGATATTAACATGGTGATTCTAGACTTTTTATCCTTGTTGTTTGTATATCTTTTCTATTTATTTTCAACTTCCTCTGTCTTTATATTTAAAGTATATCTCTCATGACAACAAATAGTTTGGTCTTGCTTTTTTCAATCCATTCTGATACTCTCTGAATTTAGTTAGAGTGTTTACTACATTAAACTTTATTTTTTTTAATTTTATTATGTTAGTCACCATACAATACATCATTAGTTGTTCATGTGGTGATCCACGATCCATTGTTTTTGTATAATACCCAGTGCTCCATGCAGTACGTGCCCTCCTTAATACCCATCACTGGGCTAACCAATCCCCCCCGACCTCTCCCCTCTAAAACCCTGTTTGTGTCTCAGAGTCCATTGTCTCTCATGGTTCATCTCTCCCTCCAATCCCCCCCCTCCATCTTTCCCTTCATTCTCCTAATGTCCTCCGTGCTATTCCTTATGTTCCACAAATAAGTGAAACCATATGATAACTGACTTTTCTCCGCTTGACTTATTTCACTTAGCATAATATCCTCCAGTCCCATCCATGTTGATGTAAAAGTTGAGTATTCATCCTTTCTGATGGCTGAGTAATATTCCATTGTATATATGGACCACATCTCCTTTATCCATTCATCTGTTGAAGGGCATCTCGACTCTTTCCACAGTTTGGCTATTGTGGACATTGCTGCTATGAACATTGGGGTGCATGTGGCCCTTCTTTTCACTACGTCTGTGTCTTTGGGGTAGATACCCAGTAGTGCAATTGCTGGGTCATAGGGTAGCTCTATTTTTAAATTTTTGAGGAACCTCCACACTGTTTTCCAAAGTGGCTGTACCAACTTGCATTCCCACCAACGGTGTAAGAGGGTTCCCCTTTCTCCACAACCTCTCCAACATTTGTTGTTTCTTTCCCTGTCCACTTTTGCCATTCTACCTGGTGTAAGGTGGTATCTCAATGTGGTTTTGATTGGAATTTCCCTGATGGCTAACGATGATGAACATTTTTTCATGTGTCTGTTAGCCATTTGTATGTCTTCTTCAGAGAAGTGTCTTTTCATATCTTCTGCCCACTTTTTGACTTGATTATTTGTTTTTTGGGTGTTGAGTTTGAGAAGTTCTTTATAGATCTGGGATACCAGCCCTTTATCTGTAGTGTCATTTGCAAATATCTTCTCCCATTCTGTGGCTTGCCTCTTTGTTCTGTTGACTGTTTCCTTTGCTGTGCAGAGCTTTTTATCTTGATGAAGTCCCAAAAGTTCATTTTTGCTTTTGTTTCACTAGCTTTTGGAGATGTATCTTGAAAGAAGTTGCTGTGGGCGATGTCAAAGAGGTTACTGCCTATGTTCTCCTCTAGGATTTTGATGGATTCCCGTCTCACATTCAGGTCTCTCATCCACTTTGAGTTAATCTTTGTGAATGGTGTTAGAGAACGGTCGAGTTTCATTCTTCTGCATGTGGCTGTCCAATTTTCCCAGCACCATTTATTGAAGAGACTGTCTTTTTTCCATTGCATGTTTTTTCCTGCTTTGTCAAAGATTTTTTGACCATAGAGTTGAGGGTCCGTATCTGGGTTCTCTATTCTGTTCCATTGGTCTATATGTCTGTTTTTGTGCCAGTACCATGCTGTCTTGGTGACCACAGCTTTGTAATATAGCTTGAAATCGGGCAACGTGATGCCCCCAGCTTTGTTTTTCTTTTTCAACATTTCCTTGGTGATTCGGGGTCTTTTCTGATTCCATACAAATTTTAGGATTGTTTGTTCCAGCACTTTGAAAAATGTCATTGGAATTTTGGTCAGGATGGCATTGAAGGTATAGATTGCTCTGGGTAGCATAGACATTTTAACAATGTTTGTTCTTCCGATCCATGAGCATGGAATATTTTTCCATCTTTCTTGTGTCTTCTTCAATTTCTTTCATGGGGGTTCTGTAGTTCCTAGAGTATATAAATCCTTTACCTCTTTGGTTAGGTTTATTTTGAGGTATCTTATGGTTTTTGGTGCTATTGTAAATGGAATCGTTTCTCTAATTTCTCTTTCTACAGTTGCGTTGTTAGTGTATGAAAGCAACTGATTTCTGTGCATTGATTTTGTATCCTGCCACATTACTGAATTGCTGTATGAGTTCTAGTAATTTGGGGGTGGAGTCGTTTGGGTTTTGCACATAAAGTATCATGTCATCTGCGAAAAGCGAGAATTTGACTTCTTCTTTGCCAATTTGAATACCTTTTATATCTTTTTGTTGTCTGATTGCTGTTGCTAGGACTTCTAGTACTATGTTGAACAATAGTGGCGAGAGTGGGCATCCTTGACGAGTTCCTGATCTTAAGGGAAAGGCTCTCAGCTTTTCCCCATTGAGGATGATATTCGCTGTGGGTTTTTCATAGATGGATTTTATGAACTTGGGGAATGTTCCCTCTATCCCTATACTCTAAGAGTTTTAATCAGGAAAGGATGTTATACTTTGTCAAATGCTTTTTCAGCATCAATTGAGGGGACCATACGGTTCTCCTCCCTCCACTTATTAATGTATTCTATCACATTGATTGATTTGCGAATGTTGAACCACCCTTGCATCCCAGGGATAAATCCCACTTGGTCGTGGTGGATGATCCTTTTAATGTATTGTTGGACCCTATTAGCTAGGATTTTGTTGAGGATTTTGGAATCCATAATCATCAGGCATATCGGTCTGAAATTCTCCTTTTTGGTGGGGTCTTTGCCTGGTTTGGGGATTAAGGAAATGCTGGCCTCATAGAATGAGTTTGGAAATTTTCCTTCTGTTTCTATTTTTTGAAACAGCTTCAGTAGAATAGGTATTATTTCTTCTTTGAATGGTTTGGTAGAATTCCCCAGGGAATCCATCAGGCCCTGGACTCTTGTTTTTTGGGTGGTTTCTGATCACTGCTTCAATCTCGTTACTGGTTATTGACCTGTTCAGGTTGTCGATTTCTTCCTGTTTCAGTCTTGGCAGCTTATAGGTTTCCAGGAAGGCCTCCATTTCATCCAGATTGCTCAGTTTATTGGCATACAGTTGTTGATAATAATTTCTAATAATTGTTTCTATTTCCCTGGTGTTAGTCGTGATCTCTCCCCTTTTGTTCATAATTTTATTAATTTGTGTCCTTTCTTTTTTCTTTTGGATAAGTCTGGCCAGTGGTTTATCGATCTTATTAATTCTTTCAAAGAACCAACTTCTAGTTTCGTTGATCTGATCTACTGTGTTTCTGGTTTCCTATTCATTGATCTCTGCTCTAATTTTAATTTTTTCTCTTCTAACGCGTGGCTTAGGCATCGTTTGTTGCTTTTTCTCTAGTTCTTTAAGGTGTAGAGTTAGTTGGTGAATTCAGGATCTTTCTGTTTTTTTGAGTGAGGCTTGGATGGCTATGTATTTCCCCCTTAGGACCGCCTTTGCAGTATCCCATAGGTTTTTTGACCAATGTGTTTTCATTCTCATTGATTTCCATGAATTGTGTAAGTTCTTCTTTGATTTCCTGGTTGACCCAAACATTCTTGAGCAGAGTGGTCTTTAGCTTCCAAGTGTTTGAATTTCTGCCAAATTTTTTCTTGTGATTGAGTTCCAGTTTTAAAGCATTGTGGTCTGAGAATACGCAGGGAATAATCTCAATCTTTTGGTATCGGTTGAGACCTGATTTGTGACCCACTATGTGGTCTATTCTGGAGAAAGTTCCATGTGCGCTCGAGAAGAATGAGTATTCTGTTGTTTTAGGGTGGAATGTTCTGTAAATATCTATGAGGTCCATCTGATCCAGTGTATCATTCAAAGCTCTTGTTTCCTTGTTGATTTTCTGCTTAGATGATCTGTCCATTGCTGGGAGTGGAGTATTGAGGTCTCCTACCATTAACGTATTGTTATGAATATGACTCTTTATATTGGTTAACAGTTGGCTTATGTAGAGGCTGCTCCCATGTTGGGGGCATAGATATTTACAATTGTTAGATCTTCTTGTTGGATAGACCCTTTAAGAATGATATAGTGTCCTTCTGTGTCTCTAATTACAGACTTTAGTTTAAAATCTAATTTGTCTGATATAAGAATTGCTACCCCAGCTTTCTTTTGAGGTCCGCTGGCATGGAAGATGGATCTCCATCTCTTCACTTTCAGTCTGGATGTATCTTTAGGTTCAAAATGAGTCCCTTGTAGGCAGCGTATGGACGGGTCCTGTCTTTTTATCCAATCTGCCACCCTGTGCCGTTTTATGGGAGCCTTTAGGCCATTCACATTGAGAGTGATTATTGAAAGATATGATTTAATTGTCATCATGTTGCCTGTGAAGACGTTGTTTTTAGAGATTGTCCCTGTAAATTTCTGTTGTGTATCACTCTTGGGGTCTTTCTCCTTTTATAGAACCCCCCTTAATATTTCTTGCAGGGCTGGCTTAGTGGTCACATATTCTTTCATTTTCTGCTGGTCATGGAAGCTCTGCATCTCTCCATCCGTTCTAAATGACAGCCTTGCCAGATAAAGTATTCTTGGCTGCATGTTATTCTCATTTAGTACCCTGAATATGTCTTGCCAGACCTTTCCGGCTTGCCAGGTCTCTCTGGATAGGTCTGACGTTATTCGGATGTTCTTCCCTCTGTACATAAGGAATCTCTTCCCCCTAACTGCCCTTAAGATGGTTTCCTTGGTTCTAAGATTTGCAAGTTTTACTATTACAGGCCGGGGTGTTGGCCTGTTTTCCTTGATCTTGGGAGGGGTCCTCTCTGCCTCTAGGATGCGAATGTTTGTTTCATTCCCCAGATTAAGGAAGTTCTCAGCTATGATTTGCTCAAATACATCTTCTAGTCCTCTCTCTCTTTCCACTCCCTCTGGGATTCCAATTATTCTGACATTGGAATGCTTCATGGTGTCACTTATTTCTCTGATTCTATTTTCATGGATTCTGAGTTGTTTTTCCCTGGCCTCTTCTTTTCCCCTTTTATCTAGTATATTGTCTTCCAGGTCGCTTATTCGTTCTTCTGCCTCAGTTACCCTAGCTGTTAGATCATCGAGATTGGTTTGGATCTCATTGATAGCATTTTTAAGTTCTGCCAATTCAGCTTTCATTTCTGCCCTTAGAGACTCTATGTTGCCATTAACTGATTTCTCCATTCTAGCCATTGTCTTCACAATTGCTAGCCTGAATTCCATCTCTGACATCTTGGTTATATCTGCATCCATTTGTAAATCTGCAGCATAAGTTATAATCTCTGAGTCTTCCTATTTTGGGGGTTCCTCCTCCTAGTCATTCTGTTGATGGGCGTTTGAGGGAATGTATAGAGTCCAAATTATTGACCAGAAGCCAAGCAAGATGCACCTGTTTTCTTGGGATCTTAGGGTTGCTGGCCTCTTGTTTTCCCAGCCTGTCTTCTGGGGGAGGGGCCTGCCGCATTGTTACTCAGGCAACCCTGTTTGGGCAGAGTTGCCCTGCCCCACTGTGGCGGGGCATGGGCCCAGTGGGAATCAGTTTTGGGGGCCTTTGTTCTCTTTTGGCTTTCCCTGGTGGCTTTCCGTGTGTCTTCTGCGAGTCAGAGCAGAAGAGACCGTTTCCAACCTTTTGCCTCAGAGCAGAGAGACCACAGTCTGTTCTTCAGTGAGCTCTCCAGGCCACACTGTCTTCGTTTCTGCCCATGCTGCTATAAACTGCAGCGGCCTGGGTTGTACGCTCCGGGTTGTGCACCCTCTGCAGCGCCCCCAGTCCTGCCTCCAGGTCGTAGCAGGTCTGCTTTAGAAGCAGGTGCTTCTAAAACCACCAGCCGCTCCCAGTTCACACCCGGTACCCCACTGCTCTGGGTTTCCGCCCAGGGCGCTGCCCTAAAGTCCTTTCCCTGCTGCTACCCGTCTGCGAGTCTGTGCCCCATCCCCAGTGAGCGAGGCTGTCACTCACTGGCCGTATAGCATCCCCATGGCCAGGCTCCCTCCCGCTGCCGTTTATCCTCGGATATCTGCCCGTGGAATCAAGGCTCCCCGCTTTGTACCTGGAAACCAGCCGCCTGCGATATTCTGTTTGTAGAGATCCACATCTTCTTACATCTCAGGCTGGTTTTGTGGGTGCTCAGAGTGGTCTGGTAAATATCCAGCTCAATTCCGGGGACCGTTGAAATAGGGTCCCCTACTCCTCCGTCATCTTTCCTTCTCCCTACATTAAACTTTAATGCAATTATTAATGTAATTGAATTAGGCCTTATGTTTTTTGTTTTGTTTTATTTTGAATTTTTTTATTTTATTATGTTATGTTAATCACCATACATCATTAGTTTTTGATGTAGTTTTCCATGATTCATTGTTTGCATATAACACCCAGTGCTCCATGCAGAACATGCCCTCTTTAATACCCATCACCAGGCTAACCCATCCCTCCACCCCCCTCACGTCTAGAACTCTCAGTTTGTTTCTCCGAGTCCATAGTCTCTCAGGGTTCATCTCCCTCTCCAATTCCCCCCCCTTCATTTTTCCCTTCCTGTTATCTTCTTCTTCTTCTTCTTCTTTTTTTTTTTTTTAACATATAATGTATTATTTGTTTCAGAGGTACAGGTCTAGGCCTCATGTTTTATTTTTCATTTGCTGTTTGACACTGCTTCCCACTCTGTGTTTTTAGTCTCTGTTACTCCTTTCTTGCCTTTGTTTAGATTATTTGAATATATTGAATTCCATTTTAAGCTAGCTGTTGGTATTTTAGTTATACTTTTTTGTGTTGTTATTTTTTATTGCTTCTCAAGGTATTTCAATATACATCCAAAATGTTATGCAGTGTACTTAGAGTTAATATTGTACTCTTTCACACAAAATAATGTAGAAACCCTGTAACCTTATAGGTTCATTTATCACCATTCATTCTTTATGCTATAGTTATGTAATATTTCTACCACATATTATAAAACTCCACCAGAAATGCCACCAGAATTTCTAACATATATTACAAACTCCACCATGTATAAATGATACATCTTATTTTAAAGGAATTATAAGATATTTACAATCTCCCAGATAGTAAATAAATTGTGATGCTTTTTATTTTCTCCTGAAGAACCAAATTCCTATCTGGTATAATTTCCCTTCAACTTTAAGGACTTCCTTTAAAAATTCTTACAGTGTAAATCTGTTAGTGATAAACTCTCTCAGATATCTTTTAATTTGAAATATCTTCATTTTGCCTTTTATGTTGAAGAATATTTTCATTGCATGTAGAATTCTTTGGTGAATTTTATTTTTCTTTTAACACTGAAAATGTTACCCTTTATCTTCTTGATGGGCAGGGGTCAAGAATCCCAAGGTCATGATTACTACCGCCCCAGGCCCCAGTTCCCACCTCAAATTTTTGCAAAGGGACTGAAGTTGATGTTCTGGGGTGCCCAGTGCATGAACTGTGGCTGGTATGAGATAGGGGCACTGGTGTAAGCCTGCAAGACCAGCAAGGTCACCAACATGCTGGTTGTTCATAAGCATCGAGGCACACCTCTGGGGTTCATTGTCAGGTATTTGTCTTTCAGCCTCACTGCTTATTCCATACTGTGAATGTGATCACGTGTCATGATGTCTCCAACGTGGACACCATGTCAGGCCAATCCTTACCTCATAATATGGCTTCTCTGTCCACCTGGGCGAGGGAATGTCTGACATATTCTGGTACCTGTTCCCTGTGCCCAAAGAGGACAAACACCTGGCCATCACCATTTCAAACCAAGATAACTGCATCTCCTCTCTTGTACGTGATCCACTTGGGCACAGTGGAGCAAGAGATTAGAGCAAACACGGAATTGTCCGGCACCCCTAGACTAACACCACACACAAGGGGGTCTTCCTGAGCACTGAGGGAGCCCGCTTACCAGTCAGTACATGGACTTGGACCCAGGAGATGGAAAGGAGTCAGAATAAACTCTGTGTGACACACAAACACACACACACACACACACACGCATGCACACGTCAGTGGTATTTCTTTTTCATCACTGCAGATAGCTCTATACTTGCTGTAAAATCCTTGAAGGCTAACTCCAACATCTAGGTCTTCTTGCAGATGGCCTCCATTTTGTCTTTTCTCTTGCAATTGGATCACATTTTCCTGTTTTTCATTTTGTTTTGTGTTTTTGTATCATTATGGACATTATGACTTCTGTGTTTGTAACTCTGGCTTCTCCTAAAGGGTTAGGATTTGTTTGTGTTGCCTATTCTTTCTTTTGATCCTATTCCTTCATATGTCAAAAATATAGTTTTTAATGTCATATGTTGCATCAGAAAATTTATGGGCTTGGATAATGTTATCTCCCCTCAGAGATGATTTACCCTATTCTCTGATAAGCAACAGAAGGCATATCAGCTCAATCTAATCATGGACTGAACTAACTTAAAGCTGGTTTTCAGTGTCTTAAGCTCAAACTTTTTCTTTTTTGCCAATATTCCCACAGTATAGCTCTCCAGGGGTCCCAGTTGACAGTGTGGGCTCTATTTTAAAGCCCTCATTCTTGGGATCTTCTAAACTTCATTTCTTTTCTCAACAGCAGAAGACTACCAAAATTCTACTCTGCTTCACAATCACTTTTTGCTTTATTTCTTAGCTTCTTGTCATGTGCAGCTGAAATGGCAAATGTTTTGAAAGGTAAGCCAGTGTCACCCAGTGTCAAGGTGACTTATTTGCACCTTTGTTCTCACTGAGATCTTAAACTTTCAAATTCAGGCTGCTTTGGCCACCCAAACTCAACTTTTATCTTCCCAGACTGAAGAGATCGTTCTGAAATTCTACTGGCTTCTCTGCCAGTATCTATTCCGGCAAGCTTCTTGGTGTTTTGATCTCTTAACCTATGCAGAATATGAACAAATGTCCTAAGAGAAAAAACAACATGCAGAAAGTTAGGTACACTTTAATAAATTTCCCTTCTCTGCTTGATGTGGCCCCTCACACTCTGGTACATCAGAAGCTCTCTAATATCTTTATCAAGATTTTAGTGGAGTATTTTTCATTGTTGTTGTTTTATTTTTTAAATTATTCTAGGTTGAAAGTATTGGTCTGTTACCTACTACTCCATCATAGCCAGGAGAATTACCTAGAATGAATATTTCTAAGAAATTGCTAAAATTACAGGCATACCTTGTTTTATTGTGCTTCTCTTTATTGTGTTTCAGAGACATTGCATTTTTTACAAACTGAAGGTTTGTGAAACCCAACATCAAGCAAGTCTATCAGCACAATTTTTTCAAAAGCATTTTCTCATTTGTTCTCTGTGTCACATTTTGGTAATTCTTGCAATATTTCAAACTTTTTCAGTATTATTATTTTGTTGTTGTGATGGTCTGTGATCAAAGATTACAACTCATTGAAAGTTCATGATGTTTAGCATCTTTCAGCAATAAAGTATTTTTTAATTTAGGTATGTACATTGGTTTTGAGACATATGCTTTTGCACACTTAATAAATGACAATACAGTTAAAACATAACTTTATATGCATATATGCACTGGGAAACCAAATAATTCATTTGACTTTATTGCGATATTTGCTTTATTGCAGTGTTCTGAAACTGAGCCTGCAATATCTCCGAGGTATGCTTTTAATTTTATAACATAAATGTTTATGATCACATTATATTTCATTGAACTGATGTTCTATAACTTTGTCAACATCCTCCTATGATATTTATGATGATCTCACTTAAAAATTTTTTGCAGTTGACATCTAAATTTATATAGCTTTTTCTGAAGAATTTTTTTTCAGAATTAATTCAAAAATATTGTGCTAAACTGCAACACCACTTACAAGTGTAATTGTTGCACTTTTATTTCTAGTTCTCCAGCATTGAAGACTTTTACAATGGGATGCCTGGGTGGTTCAGTCAGTTGAGCATCTGCCTTTGGCTCAGGTCATGATCCCAGGGTTCTGGGATGGAGCCCCATGTCAGGCTTCTTGCTCAGTGTCTGTGTCTCCTTCTCTCTCTGCTGCTGCTCCCCCCTGCTTGTTCTGTCTCTCCCTCTTTCTTTCTCTCTGCCAAATGGATAAATAAAATCTTTTAAAAAAATTAAAAATAAGACTTTTATAATAATTAATTTTGTATGACTTAATAATTATAAATAACATCTTATTTCAGTGTGAATTGTCTTTGATCACTGGGGGTGCCTGGCTGGCTCAGTTGGTAGAACCTGAGTCTCTTGATCTCAGGGTCATAAGTTCAAGCCCCACATGGGGTGTGGAGCCTACTTAAAAAAACAAATTTGAATTCTCTTTGATCACTTACAAAGTTAAAAACTGTATGATATTTGGGGTATGGGGAGTAATTTCAAGGACTGCATGTCAATAAAGCTATTAGGTTAATATCCATAATTATAACAATGGATCAATCCATTTCTCCAGTTTTTTGTGGTATGTTTTCCCTTGTGAATACATTCTCAGAATTTTGCACAATATCTAAGATATAAGATGTACCCATTAAATATTGATAACCCGAATACCATCTTTACTTTTCTTCTTAAATAATTTTAGACCATCTTCAAATGACATTTCAGAGGCTTTAGTTATACATGGTACAAAACTGTGGCTTATCATTTTAAAGCACTTACCATATGTCCAATAACCTTCTTTGCTGGATGCCTCATTCTGATCTATTTTATCATCATGAGAAATAATATTCATTAGTTATATATCTGTTATCTAGAATTATATTGGTAGGTTTTTCTTTTATCTGTAGCAAACTGCAAAGGGGACACAACTATATTCCTGGACTTGAGCAGACACATAATAATGGTTTTGAAAAATGAGGACATTATTCATGGCTGCTAGATAAAGCATGTCAGCCTGAGTTTTTGATTGGAAGAACAGTCAGTTCTGCTCAACCATCAATCTCTAAACTCCTATCTTTCTGTAAGCAAAGATAATGTAGCCAACTTGTCATCAGTAATATGGTTTTGAGTTGCCTTTTTGGGAGTAATAACCAATATGCAATGATCTTTTCTTGTATTGTAAAATTTCTGGACAAGCTGAAATTGTGGCAAAGCAGTTTATTGTTATTAATGATATTTTCAGGAAAAAACATCTTCCCAATATACTTTAAAATGTACAATATAGAATACCCTTTAAAAATTCTTGATATGTTTAAAGTTACTTGGAAGCATAAAATACATGCATCTTGATTTTCTCATAAAACCATTATATTTGCTATATTAAATTTAGAAGTATAGTTTATTTAAGCAGTAGCTACAAATGTCCTAATTAAATTTTCTTGTAGTGTTGTTGTTTTTTAAAAATCTGAAACCATAAGCTACTTAACATTAAAGATTTCAAAATTTCTCGAGGTATTGAGAAGCAAGCTAATATTTGTGGAAAAAAGAAAACATATTTGCTAAATAAAAATAAACATTTTTAAAAAGGAAAATGTACTTTGGATCCACCTTTTACCAGAGAAACAGACAGGTAAAAAATAACTTTTTTTAATGAGCAAAAAAATACAGTAAAAATGTCCTTTAACTCTTGAAATAAAATTGCATTTTTTTGGTCTTATTTTCAGACTAGAAAAAAATCTCTAAATATATTTTATTCCTCCACTATCCAATGAATAAATACCCTTTCCATCATTTCTTTTATATAGTTATCTATACTCTGGGATTTCATGGCTGATGAAAGACATACATTTCAAGAGGTATCCAGGGAAGTCAGTGTTACTTTGACACCTTATCATTTTGTCAAATTGAAGACAATAAAAGCATCAACCAAGAAAACCTAAGATCGACAAATATCATTTCCCAACAGAAAGAATATCTTACATCAAAAAAAAAGAGAGAGAGAAAAAAGGTGCAGTCTCAGTAAAAAGGCTTTTCATTCAATATGTTTCACGTTGTAGAAAAGTCATTATAGCTTTTAATTTTTTTTTCAATTTTAGCTTTATCATATAATATTTTGTTTCTAGAAATGATTATTGGTTACAGGGTGGGTTCACTTTGTCTCATAAAACAAAGATTATCTTTAAACAAAACTTCACAGACCAGAGCCAATTCCCAGACTGACATATACCTAATCTAAATACCTCCAGCCACTAAAAAATTATTATTATTATTGAAGTAAAAATGTTGGAATCATATTAGTAATTTCTAGATGTCTTTCTGCCACATTTTATCATTTTCAGGGACTCCTTAAACCCAAAGCTTTGAATATACTGAAAGCAACTTTCTATAATTTAATGGGCTACTTTATTTCTTGATTTTCATCTGAATTCAAGCAGATAGGTGAGCTTAAGATAATGGCCAACATATTTGAAACAAGAAGCAATAATCAGAGGCTTTACCCACAGAGTGCCAGAAGGCTTTTCTTGGCAGCATCTGAGACTGCATTCCCAGATCAAAGAGCTAACAGTGTACTCTGTTCTCTAACTGCTGAAAATATCTTTCCACCATGAGTTCTCATGTGCAGCATGGTTTTCTATCCTATTGAGTACCATAATAGCGTAGCCCTTATCTAATGAGAAGTGTCCCTGGAGGCAGACATGAATCTTGCTTGCTTTTGAGAGTTGTATTATTTGTTCTTGGTTACAGAAATAGTGATGATCTTTTCCTGTGTAATTTAACATCCTCCTCCCGCAACATTTGTAGGAATCACTCTGGGGGAGTAAGAGCTGAGGAACAGTATTACAGCACTTAACCAAAGGGATTTAGTTCTAATATTATTCCCATCCTATTTATTTTCCATGCTGCTACAAAACTTCTCTGCAAATATGTTCATTGCCTTTATAATGGCATCTTGTAATTTTCAGGGTAAAATACAAGGTCTTTGTGGCATGGAGAAACTTCCTGACCTGATTCCTCCCTGCCCTATCTTCAGAATCTGCGATCTTTTGCCATGACCCCCACCCCTGCAACTGAAAACTGCAACTGCATTGAACCACTAGCTCCCCAAAGTCCCCCATTCATTCTTACCTCTGTGGCCTTGTGCTGGCTACTCCCTTAGCCTAAAATGCCCTTTCCTACCACGCTCCTCCTGCAATATGTACAGCAGTAATTTTCAAATAAGGGTCCCCTAACGGCCACGCCCCTCTGCGTTACCACAGCGCTCTGTGCGCAGCTCCAGCCCAGCACAAACCACACTTGTGTCGGAGCTTATGTTTTGCCCACCCATAGATTGTGAGTATCTTGAAAACGAGGATCTTATTGCATCCACCTGTGTATCCCCAGCATTTTGTACAGTGCCTGGCATATGGTAGTCTCCCTGGAAAATTTATTTTTCTTCTCCTCTACTTTGATAATTGCTAAATACTGTTTCATATGGTCCCTTTTTCAACCAGCTGCACACCTTTATAGGAAAACTGACAAGAAACCGGGATGGAAATTGAAAGAAAGAAACCTACCCGCCCCCAATACCTATCAAAACAACACAGTTAACCTCATTGCTGAAGTTGTCCAACCACATAATGACTAAAATCACAGACCTTTCCATATCCCTTGTCTTACCAGGAATAATGGGCATTTCCCTTTGTGATAGTGCAGCAATGTTTGATGTTTTTGTAAAGATACATCGAGCTCTACTACCAGTGACAACCATAGTGCCTATGTGACCACTGTAGGTAGAACAACTGACGACTGTGAAGTCAGGGTAACAATGAATTTGTCACGCTCTTTTACAGTGACAAGTCGAAAACACCACTTTATATTTTCAGCTTCTTGGTGAGTACAGTTTGTATTTCCTTTAAAATATTTCCCAGTCATCATGCTGATGGATTGACAAGCTCAAAATAATTTTATCACAGGGAAAGTTTAGCAAAGCTTCACAAACCTGGTTCAAAATCTAATGAAGTTCAGAAAATAGAAGAAAGTAGATGAAAGAAAATAGTGTTTCTCTATTAGGGCATATGCCACTTAGATTAAGGAGAAAAGTCCAAAAACATTTCTCTGCATAGTATCATCCCAACTTTATACCCACAAACACATGCATTATTTTTTTTCATGTGGCAAGATAAAAAAATGCTGCCAATGAGAATTGTAAAAACAACACATGGTTTGTTGTTTTGTTTTGGTTTTGTTTTGTTTTGTTTTGTTTTGTTTCACTTAGGAATAACCAGTCAGTAACAATCTAGTGACCACCCATTTTAATTAAAATAATTTTTCTTTGTAACTCTATGCAAATCTGTTGCTATAGATATGACTATGAATTAGCCCTACCATTCTCAGTTGTATTCAATCACATGTATTGTAGCTTGTGCAGAGGCAGAGTATCATAGGAGAGAAATGTTAGCACTAACTCTTTGTCAGGCATTGGGTCAGTTTCATTACATGATGATTCAATCATTACAGGTATTCTATAGGTATATATATCTGCTTTTCACAAAGGAGGAAAATGTGGCTCAAGTAAATAGCCAACCCAAGATTAAAATCCAGGTCAGAGTGACTTTAAAGCCCCTATTCATTTCATAGTGTCATATTATCCACAAGACGCCTCACTTGTGATTTCATCTTCATTTAGTCCATGTCAACACTAAGCAGGATAACCTCCAATGGGTTTAGGGCAGCCATGAGACTTGGTTCTGCCCAATGACGTATGAGCAGAGAGGTGTGCTGGAGGTATCTGGTTGTGATCTTATTGCTCTTAAAAAGAGACACATATCTGAAAAGGCTACATTCTGTATGATTCTAACTATCTATCAATGTGGAAAAGCCAAAACTATGAGGACAGTAAAAAGGTCAGTGGTTGCTAGGGAATAGAGAGTGGAGAAGATAAACAGGCAGGGCACAGATATTTAAAGCAGTGAAACTTCTGTATATGGTGGATCCATGTCATTATACTTTGGTCCAAACCCATAGAACATCCAACACTATGAGTGACCCCTAATATAGGCTATGGAATTTAGGTGATTATGATCCATCAGTGTAGGTTCAGCAAGTGTAACAAATGTACTAACGTAATGTGGGATGTCAGTAGTGGGAGAGGTTTTGCACATGTGCAAAGGGTTATATGGGAATTTTCCATACTTTTCACTCAATTTTCCTGTGAACCTAAAACTATTCTAAAAAAATAAAGTTTATTACCTTAAAAAATAAGCACAGACCTTGTATTACTATGTCAAATTACCAAAATTATTCTGTAAGTGTGAAAGTAATATGTAGAAATACCCATAATTTTTAAAATTTGGAGCACATTGATATAGTGACAGTGAATTTGTTTAGATCTGTGTCTTACCTGGACAAAGTGATTTTAAATCAACTTATTCTATTGTTTACTTATTTCACTTGATAACTGTTGACTAAGGTAGCAATTATAATTTTACTTCCCAAAAAGGACAAGCAATTGGGAACTATTTTCATAAACCACAATTCAGCAGTTTTTACTTTTCTCATTAAATTGGCGGACCACACTCTCAATAAATGATCCACCACTTTTACCAAAAGTGTTAGAATTGAAGAATATTCCTTATATGCCAGTTTATTTTTCTTAGGTTTTGGACAGTTGCATTGCTGTTTATCTGATTAGAGATTATCTCATAGTAGGGCTTTAAAAATCTTAAAATTATCCATAGAAGTGAAGGAGCATATTGCTGTTGAGTGTGTGTGTGTGTGTGTGTGTGTGTGTGATATTATGGTTTTACTCTGTTCAACAGTAGTGCCTTGTACCTTGGTAGGGACCTTCAATTCTTACCTGGGACCTAGTGTGAGACAATGCACACAGCCAACATGATGAAGTGGGGAAAATAATTTCCCAATTCTAATACTTAATGTTGTGTAGGGCCTAGCTACTTAGCCTCTTTGTGCCTCAGTTTATTATTTGTCCAACATCTTTTCTGGTAATTAGGCATATCAAAGGAGAAGAAAATATGGGCTAACATTCAAGTATAATGAGGGGTTTCTATACAGCCTAAATCTTACTGGGTCATAGTATTAATGTAGAGTGATAGGAGGCAATAGGATTGAGAACTGACAAAACTGGTGTTTAGTTTTCCCTTAAAGACAGGAGTGTTTTGAGAGTTTAAGAGGCCCTTGTAAAAGCGCAGTGGTTTGAAGTTAACAAAGATCTTGTGCAACCAACACCTGTATCTGGGTTAAGGCAGTGGACAATAAAGCTGCATAAGAGAAATTTTCCATCTCGACAGGAATCCAACTGCTGAAAGGGATGTACTATTGGGAAAAGGAGGTCCAGAATACAGACAATGGGCTCCAGGACACCTGGATTAAAACTCTCTAACAAAATGGGACATAAAGAGCCCAAAGTAGGTAAATATTTCTCTAAAACTCAGGGAGTTTAAGCACATTTGAACACATCTTGAGAGTTTGTATGGTTGGTGGCAAAGGACATTTATTGACAGGAAATGAGTGTCACACAAATGTACTTTTGTTTTAGTTTCCTTGGGAGTTGCCCCAAGTACCTAGAGTGAGGAGTTTTAGAAGAAACTGGAAGCTTAAAGTGAGTCTTTCTGAAACTTTAGGAGAATACATGATGATATGACAAAAATATTGAAGTAACAAGGTCATCTTTTGAAGAGCCTAATATGAAAAGGGACCACAGGTAGAATTTTGAGAAAATCACTCTCACAAGAGACATTAAGCACTTCAGGTCTCCATTAGAAGCTAGAAGAATAGCAATGACAGTTTTAGCTCATTAAGATAGAGTGGATAACAACATGAATGATAAATATAGCAGAAATGGAGGACAAGGAGACTTTAAAAGAGACACTGCTGGATGATAAAGAGACTTGAGTCTCATTTTTCTCACTCTGTTGAACGTGGAGCTAAACATGCTTTTTCAAACCATTCCTATTATTCACATACTTCATAAATGGTATGGTCCAAAGATACAAGAGACACAAAATAAATACATCTAAAAACTAATCAATGATGGATATGTTGGGGGGGTAGTGTTTCTTAAAGAAAGAAATCAACAGTAATAATAAGTCTAAAAACAAAAGAAAATGAAAATACATAGATCTCTTCAGTGAAGATTCATGAATTTGTAAACATAACATTGTTTAACTTAACTCTGCAAATAAAATTTTTAAGTAATTAATGCTAAATTGGTTAATTCAGCAAAAGATAAAGAAAGATCAGCCAAACTGACGTATAAGTACTAGATCTAACACGTAGATCTATCTTTGGTCCATATCAGTTCAGTTTCACAGGTATTTTGCCAAAACTATCTTCTTTGGAAAGGACCATAAAAATACTTCAGTATTTTCTCCTAGGGAATATATAAGTCATCATTTGTTATCTTGCAAGTTTTTGTGTCATAGTCAATGGGAAGACAAAATATCTGTTTTTGGAGATGGTGTCAGAAAAAAAATTCTTTAGACAAACTGAAAATGCCTCAGAAATAAAGACTCATGAAATGCAGACTTCAAGCTTAAAATGCTTATTTTTCAAGCATATATCATATGAATGAAGTAAAATATCAATAGAAAGTGTTTGTATTCTATATTAATCAGGATTCTTCAGAGAAACAAACCAGTAGGATACACACACACACACACACACACACACACACACACATACACACACACACACACACTTATAGAGACATTTATTTGAAGAATTGGCTCACATGGTATGGAGGCTGGCAAGTCTAAAATCTGCAGGGTGGGAAAGCAGGCTTGAGACCCAGGAAGATCTGATGTTGCAGTTCAAGTCAAAAGGGCATCAGACTGGAGAACCAAGAAAGAGTCAATGTCACAATCTCTGGTAGAATTCTATCTTGCTTGGGAGATGTTAAGGTCTTCAGCTGATTAGATGAGGCCCACCCAAATTATGGAGGACAATTTGCTTTACTGAATGTCTACTGATTTAAATATTTTACCTCGTCCAAAAACACTCTTACTGGAATAATGTTTGACCACATATCTGAACACCATGTTCCAGCCAAGTTGACGCATAAAATTAGCCATCACAGTATCTATATAATCCATTGATTTTTAAAATTCAGGCTTTCTTTCCAAAATCATAAACATGTTGTGAGAAAAGACCTCCTAAATACAAAATATTCCATTGACTGCCTGCAATTATTAAATAATACGTTTGTCACAGCTCCCATTAGTTTCAATACTTCAGATATACATACCTCTGGCATTTTCTCAGTGGTCAGTAAGTTAGGTCAAAAATTTGCCACAGAATTATGTCTCTGCTTAACAAATATAGAAAGGGAGTATGAGAGACTTCTATTTCCCAAAAAATTTCTCTAGAAAAGTTTACATTCAAAGCACCTAGAACATTTACTAATATTTGACACACATGCCATGCCAGTTTGCTGAAAGAACGGCTGAGTGAGAAGCCCCACTTGAAGGCCAGTAGTGCTTGGCATATACTACGCATATGATCAGTGCACATGGAATATATGAACGGAAGATGGCTATGAATATCATACATTCTTCCTTGCTTCTTGAGATAGCATAAGCCAAAGATCTTGAAAATTTGATGTCACGTGTATGAATACCTTAAATAAATAAATTGTTCAGTCTGGGCTTTGTGTTTTTTTATATCATCAAACATTGCTCAAACTCATTTTTGAAAATTTTTGAAATTCATCTCTTAGTACATGCCTGTACCCAATTCTCAACACAACTTTATGCATTACTATTTTCTTTATTATATATTGCTTTCTTCTCTCTAACTCATCTTTTTCTTTTCCCTTACTATCCTTTCTTATTTATGGTTCTCATTTCTTTTTTTTCTTGGCCATGTTTAAGCTTCACATTGCCCTTCCTTATCCCCTATTGTATTATTTAGTCCTTCTACAAGCACTTGAATCTAAGCAGTTCTTTAGCTTTTCAGTGATTTTAAACGCATTTGTCTTGCTATTTGCATTTGTGTTTATCTCAAAGTTCTATCTAAAGTTCTAGAGTTCTATCTAAATGTCTATTCAGGAAGTGTAAATGTCTGTTGACAAAGGTGTAAAGTTAATCATAGGTGTATAAAGATGATAATGGTTGTTGATGATGATGTCATGATGATAATAATGGCAAATGACTTGCATAGTGAACCACTGGCAGTTATCACTACCTACCCTATCCTCTCTCATTTTGATATAATAGCTGCCCTTTGACAAACATGGCCTTTATAACTTTGCTTTTTTTTCTAACAGAGACAAATGAACAAAATGACAACTAATAGTGTTGAGGAAGCCATGGTTGAATACCTGCCTCAGAGAAAACACATATAGGCTGGCCAGTGACTTGTGGAATTGTTGGAAAATCGAACTTGGCTCAATCTGATTTCAATTTCAGGAATTTGAAAACTGAAAGGCTTTGTTAATAAAATATGCTACAGCTAGGAGGCCATGACATAAAGCTGAAGTTTGTAGCCATTATCTGAATATATGCATGTGTATAAATTGATCAAGTCAGAGCATGGTGGGGGCTGGTGGTGGAGATAATGCAGCCAACTCTGGGGCATAGCTGAGTACAGGCAGATCATACAGTGCTTGAGAAATGCAGAGTAAGCTCCTGATTTTCTAGTTTGAAATTTCTAGTTCCATTTTTACCTCTAAGACTCATGAGATTCTCAAGTGGCTTTCTGTTCCTTGATACTAGAAGAGTCTTATGAGTTTCATAAGTCTTTCCTTCAGAAGGAAGAATAATTAGGTTTTTTGTTATTATATCTTATATATTCTACATAGCTATTCAACAATATTTATTCAGCATCTATTATAAATAAAAATCTCCCCATAAATCGTAATTAGAAGTAGAGTATCCCAGTTTTGTATTACTTTACAGAATTGGATGGCATCCATTAACACTTCTTTCTTTCTATTAGAAATAGAACTCCCACATTTTGGTATGTCACATGTTGCAGTAAAGTTCTGTATCTCTCAACCTCCCTTGTAACTAGATGAGGCTAAGATTGTAAATGAAAGTGATCTCTGCAACTTCCAGGCTGATTTTCTAACAGAAAGGAGCATGCTCTCCATTCCTCCTTATCCCTTTCCATTGGCTGGAAGGTATCCCTGATAATAGCAATCATCTTAGGCTATATGGTAGTTGCATTATGATAATGGCAGTCTCTGATATTATGGATCCTCCATCTAAGATCTGGACTCTTTATACTTGTATTCTTGCATGAAATTTCTATGTTATCTAAGCCAATGTTACTCTGTCTTTGTTAGAACAACCAAAGAGATATCTTAACAAATATAGACAGTATTGTTGAGGAGGGGATTCTCTTAAAAGGAGGAAGGAAAAATATCAAAGGTGATTAGGTTAAATAAGATGATTTAGTTTTGGAATTTAGTACAAAGTGCATACTTCAGCAAAATGTTGAAAGTAATGGACAAAAAATAATACCTCTGGATATATAAGAAATCAACTGAACTATGTTGAAATTGCAAATGGTTACTTTTAAATGTTATATCATGTTCCCATGGCTTATACTAAAATAATAAAAATTGTATCTTTTTAACCTAAAAAAAACAAATACTACATTTGGATTAATAGTCGAGTTCAATGGATTAAAGTCTATTTGGGAAAAGAAAAGAAGAAGAAAGGAAGGGGAAAATTGCACAAAATTTATGTGCTCTTAATACATCATTACTTAATGAAGTAAATAAAACAGTGGATGTTTCACCAAGTATAGTTAAAATAGTGGTTAAAGCTGTGCTGCCCACGTACTCCTTCTGATTGTCCTGAAAGGAGGACTTTTCTATAGTAATGCCATTATGGTGAATCATATTATATGCAAATGAAGTAAATTAGAGATAGAACACATTGTCCAATCAGCACCATGTCAGAGTAGTCAACAAAAATTAAGGTCATGAGTGAAAGAACTTTAACTGTATAAAGAATGCTTAATTTGAATCTGTGCTTGAAAGTCTTTTGAATGGCGTGCCTGTTTTTTCCCTATGACTTTGTTAAAGTTAGGGTATATAATAAGTATGTAGTTGCATATTCATATAGTCTCATCAATTCTACATATTGGCATCACTGTCTTAAAGAACCCTTTATCTGAGAAATGGTGTAAATTCTTTATCTTGGTAACCTGTGCAAACTGTTTTGAGTTCAGAATGATTATAGAATCTTGCTGCTTAGATTGCTTTCCTCACACTGATAACTATCAACCAGGGGGATTAGAATGGCCCAGAGTGGCAGTGGGATAAGACAGAGAGACAATGCTCTGTGGAAATTGTAAGGATTTAATACAGATTCCAAAAACAAACATTCTGAATCCCAGATCTGTTATCAGCATAAAAAAAGGTTTTGTTTTGATGATGATGGGACTGGACTATCCTTTCTAATAAGTATGATAATGATTAATTACAGCTCGAATACAAATTTCATTTAATCAAAGATATTAAATGTGTTTGTTCCATCAAATGTTGGCTTTATTTTTTGTATGACAATAATAATGACCAATTTTATAGAATTGTATTCTATTAAGGTAGTTATAGTTATTATTTATCAATCTTCAATATTTATAGAAGACCATAAACTTGAATTTCCAAGGACAATGAGGAATGAAGAAGTAAATAATATCCATATGGGTGTGCCACATTTCCAAATATCAGAATAAAAGCTTCTTATCATACAAGACAGATTTGCAAGACTTATTTGCTCTGGAAAGCCTTCTCAAAATCCCTACTCTTGTGTCTAGGTTAGGTCTGTGCTCTGTGCTCTAATGGCACAATTTATTTCCCCATTATAACACTTTTGTGAGTTTATTTATCTCCCTCTGTAGAATTAAGTCCCTTATAGTAGGAACATATATTACTTCATCCTCATATGTTCCAGTTATTGATTGCTGCACAACAAATTACTCTAAAACTTAAAACAATAATAATCATTTATTTTGTTCACAAATCTGCCATTTCGACAGAATTCAGCAAGGATGGTTTGTTTTTGTTTCACACAGTGGCAGTGGAGTGGCTGAACTAGGGCAGGAAAATCAACTTCCAAGATGGCTTCTATGAATGACTGGTATATTTGTTATTTATTAGTGCATAACACCTTAACTCAAATTTAGCAGCTTAGAAAAACAAAAACATTTCTGGGTGTTTTTGTTTGTTCCACACAGTTTTTGTGGGTCAGGCATTTGAGAGAGAATTAGTTGATTTTTTCTTCTGGTCTCTCATGATGCTACAACCAGGCATTGACAAGGCTGTAGTCATCTGAAGGCTTGATTGAAGCTGGAAAATCTGTTTTTTAAGTGGCTTACTCACACTGATTGTGAGTTGGTACCAGCTGTTGGTAAAAGACCTTAGTTCCTCACCATGTGGACCTCTCCATAGGGCTGCTTGAATGACCTTATGACATGGCAGCTGGCTTTCCCCAGTGTGGTATAAGAAAGAGCTAAACAGAAGTTGCAATGGCTTTTAATGTTTAGCTTAAGAAGTCACACACTGTTGTTCTGGCAATATTCGATTGGTCAAGCACAGTTCAACTTTATTCAGTGTGGGAGGATATTACATAAGGTCATGAATACCAGAAAGCAGGGATCATTGTGGGTCACTTTAGAGGCTGGCTACCACAGATGGCATATTGGTACTGGCTGTTACCTGTGGTTTTTGATAAGCCTGTTTGGGTTTCCACACAGCATGGTGACTAAATCTCAAAAGAAAGAAGAGGCAAGGAAACCAGGAAGCAGGAAGTGGCACAATAGTTGGGTGAGTTTTTAGGTGTATACTCAGAAGTTGGTACAACATATTTCCATTTTATTCTACCAATAAAAGCAGTTATCTATCCTACACAGAATATACAATAGGAGGAATGTCAAAGGTTTTGTGGTCATCTTTAATTTTTGACATGATTGTTTTTATGTTTGACATCATATAAAAACACATGTATGATTCTGCACTTAGCACAATGTTCAGTGGCCGTTGACTAAATATGGGTTCAAAGAGCAAGTGAAATTTGTGTTTATTGTGTAAAGAAATGATTGGTACAAGTATGTACTACAATCATTTTAGAATTTATACTTTTGCATATATTTGTACATTCACAAATAGAAGGAATAAAGGAATAAAGGTAGCCTTCATGTTCAAGTTAAAATACACATTATATTACTTACGATTACCAATTAGAAAATCAAATTATAGAAACTGCTTTTTCAAAACAGCTTTATAAAAACAAGTCTTGAACAGAACCTGCGGCTATGAAAGGCTGTGATGACATAACATCGTTATTTTTTATTGTTGCATTAGTAGATAGTAAATATCACAGCCATTAAGGAACGGAATTCATAGAATTTCTTTCAAAGAGATGAGGTCCTTATAAGGTAGAATCAGAGGAAAACTAAGAGAAAGGTTCATGAAATTTCTAGATACCTTTTAACATATGGCTTATTCATAACCAATTTTAGTAGGAATATAATCCCAAATATTCAGGCATGGAGCAGGGAGGGGGACATTATTATACAAAAATACATCCAAATTGGCTTAAGAAAAACTCCTTTAGTTAAAGACAGCATTTGAAGCATCTATGTCTATGTCGTTTACACTTTTAGCAAAAAGCTAACTGTATTTTTTAAAAGGTAGTAAAATAAAATTACAGTCCTGCTGGGTCCAGCTTTACCTTTAGACAATTCTTTTCAACCAAATTATAAATGTTTTGTAAAAGTAAGGCAGGCATTTAATTATTAACACAAGAGGAGCAACATTCCAATATAACCTTCAGTAACACATATTATCAATCAAATTGAATTTTTAAGTGTTTTGTAGAAAATACACACTCGATTATGTACTCTGTGTCATGAAGAGTTTTCTAAGGACTTTAATCTATATTGGCTTTAGCCCTGTTCCCTAGGGTTCTTTCCAGCATTAAATCTGGAGTGAGAATATGTAATGAATAGATAAACAACACAATACAGTGTCTAATAGTAGTATGCAAACCATAACACAGACTGAGTTTTGTTGCTATTTCGCAGCTAAGCACAAGCTGCAGCAACTTGACTGTGACCTGAATAATCAAAAAAATAAATAAACTTGTATTAATTTTCACCTTGAATAACTATGGAGAAGTTTTATTTATCAAAAAAAAATGTCCATAGTCTTCTCTTCGTTAGCACTCTCCTAGTAAATTATTTTGAACACAGAGCAAATTCTATAATACTTCCCCTATATTAAATGCTATATACCATGAAGGTAACTTGGACAGGCTGATATGCATTAACAACAACAGCGACCACAAAATCTTCTAATTTTTTTATATAAATCAATACATAGAAAAAGAAGTTGCTTTCAGAGATATTTAAACTTAAACCCAAGCTATGAGAAGCCAGATTTCAAGGAACCCAAGGAAGATGATTCTAGTTATAGGAAAAGAGGAGTGTACAGTCTGAGATAGGAAAGAGCTTAGCATATACAAGAGACAATCAGAAACTGAATGTGGCTGAAGCGCAGAAGTGAAGCAAGAGAAGAGTGATACAATATGAGTTTGGAGGGTAGGCAAGCAACAGTGCATACCAATAGGCAGGCAAAGTATGCCATGATGGAAAAGAAAAGGACTTCTTGCCAAGGACAATGAGAAGATATAGAAGAGTTTTAAGTTAGAAAATACTTTCCTCATATGAAGGTTTAGTGAATAGATTATAAGGGTGCAAAGTGAAACTGTGGAGACAAGTTAAGAGATCATTCATATCGGAGATGATACACACTAGGGTAGAAGCAATGATGATGGAGTGGAACAGACATATTTGAAATACTTTGTAGAGAACCAATGGAACATGGTTATGCAACCTTCAAGAGATGGAGCTATCAGGAAGGATTATCAGGTTTCTGAATTGAGCAACTGACTGAATTTTAGTGCCCTTTAGTGTGATGGGGAAAGCCTGGTGGCGGGGCGGGCGGGGGGGAATGCAATAGTTTTATTTGAGGATATGTTAACTCTAAGATGCTTGTGAAATACATAAATGGCAAAGTCAAGTATTTCTTCAGTTAAGGAAGTCAAGATATCAGAAAAAAATTGTCAGGACTGTAGATATATGAATACCCAGCATTTGCATAGACATGGAACTGGAGGGGATTATGCTAAGTGAAGTAAATCAAGCAGAGAAAGACAATTATCATATGGTTTCACTCATATGTGGGACATAAGCAATAGCACGAAGGACCATAGGGGAAGGGAGGGAAATCTGTAGGAGGAGAAATCAGAGAGGGAGATGAACCAGGAGAGAATATGGACCCCGGGGAAAACAAACTGAAGGTTTCAGAGAGGAGAGGGTAAGAGGGTGATGGGTATTAAGGAGGGCACATGTTGTGATAAGCACTGGGTGTTATACAGAACACTAATGATAATTGAAGACTACATCAAAACTAATGATGTACTATACAGTGGCTAACTCAACATAATAAAAAAGAAAGAAGGAAGGAAGGAAGGAAGGAAGGAAGGAAGGAAGGAAGAAAGAAGAAAGAAAGAAAGAAAGAAAGAAAGAAAGAAAGAAAGAAAGAAAGAAGAAGAGAGAGAGAGAAGAAAGAAAAGACAGAGAGAGAGAGAGAGAGAGAAAGAAAGAAAGAAAGAAAGAAAGAAAAGAAAAGAAAGAAGAAAGAAAGAAAGAAAGAAAGAAAGAAAGAAAGAAAGAAAGAAAGAAAGAAAGAAAAGAAAGAAAGAAAGAATAATAAATAATAAAAATAAACAGAAAAAGAAAAAGAAGAAGATAGCAGGAGAGGAAGAATGAAGGGGAGTAAGTCAGAGGGGGAGACGAACCAGGAGAGATGATGGACTCTGAAAAACAAACTGAGGTTTCTGGAGGGGAGGAGGGTGGGGGGATGGGTTAGCCTGGTGATGGGTATTGAGGAGGGCACGTTCTGCATGGAGCACTGGGTGTTATGAACAAACAATGAATCATGGAACAGTACACCAAAACAAATTATGTAATATATGGTGATTAACATAACAATAAAAAAATTAAAAAAAATAAACAGAAAAAGAACTGTAGATATAAGTATGAGAGTTGACAGCATAAAGATAATTTTCTAAGTCATAGGAATGGATGAGCTCATATAGCAAGACAATATAAAGACAAGAACCAAGAACTGAGCTCCATGCAGACTTTCAATAGTCGTATAGAGAAAAAGCAACTAAAACCTTTGTAAGAAAACCAATAGAGCATAGTGTTATCAAAATTGAGAAAGAGGTTTGTTCAGAAAGAGGGTGGTCAATTATGTTGAAATGTGCTTCAAAGTCTGATAAGACAATCATAGGAAATGGCAATTTCAGTAGCTTGGTGGGGATGGAATACTGATTAGAAAGGTTAACAAAATAACAGGGTATGAAGAAATGAAGACAGATGATGACTTTTTCAAAATAGTTTATGAACAGAGACAAAGAAATGTGGAGAAACAAGGGGGCACATGTGGGATCAAGGGCAGATTTTTTTTTTTTTTTTTTGTAAGATGGGAAGTACTCTGGCAGGTTCATATATACTGATGAGAATGATACACAGTAAAAAGAGAGAAAATGATGATGCAGAAAAGCGGGGTTATTGTCAGAGCATTCCTCTACCTGGCTGAGGTAGAGGTATAAAGAAGGAACGGGGTGATGAATGAAAGTTTAAAAGTTAAAGGAAGGAGTCAGTTGCTCAAGAAGGGAGGGATGGAATAGAAAACAAAGAGGAGGGAGCCTTTCTCTACCATAACCAGGGGAAGCAGGAACAGATGGGACAATGTGTGAAATAATTATTTCAGAGAGTGAGAAATGAATTTTATAGGAAAACACAGCAGAACTAATGTGCAGAATCAGGGACCTGTCTGAGGTTTGTGCTTATGAATTTAAAGTGAAACCCGTGCTCTGTGGTTTTCTCTGGCTATATTCATTTCCTTGGGTACACGCAAAGAGGAGAAAATAATTTGGTTTCTCTAAGGTTGAGGATATATTGTGTGATAACAACAGAGGGAGAGAAGAGCAAATGAGCCAAGGATGTTCGCCAAGGTGTGATTATAATTATAGACCAGGGGATTTAACCCGAACAAGGAACGTAGTAAAGGCAAGGAAGTTGAATTAGAAGAGTTGCGGTTCTACAGCAAATGTCTTAGAAGTACAAAAAGTTATGATCAAGTATTGGGGTGTTCGAAACCCAGATGTAAGAGAAGACTCAATTTCTGATGACAGCACCCAGGTGCATCCAGAAGAGTAGATGGCTGAAGCGGAGTGGAAGAAATGTCATAGGGAGGTGGAAAGAAACAAAACAAAACAAAACAAAACAAAACTGAGATTCTGGTTTCGATAGAGATCATTGATGCACAGGTCACTAAGGATAAAGGAGAGCAAGAAGAAGACTGTGAGCCAGGAATGGAAGTTTTCAAAAGTGTGCAATAAACCAGATTTCAGTCTCTACGCCTACGAGATGCATATTTATTTCATTGAATTGGTCTTTTTAATGCAATCAGATTTATTTCTCTTTGGTTTACATGAACTCATGAGAAATGGAACTTTTTCAATATAGTTTTTCAATTATATATACTGAAAATTTACACATTACAAACCAAAACACCTCACCACTGCAGTTCTGGGAAGTGCTGAACCCAGAAATGACTGAGAATAGCTGCTGAGGTAGCAAGACAGCACCGGGGAATTCACAGAGGAGCTAGACACCGAGGAGTAAAGGAGAGAAAGGCGTTCAATAGCACATTACATGGGCATTGAAGGGGGATATGAATCCAGAAAAAAAAATCAAATGATTGTTTAAAAGGCATAAGTTATGTACTCAAATGTTTTTTCTATTATATATGAACTTAAGACTGGATTGTTATATAACCTAGTTTTTTGAACATTAACATAGAGATAATAATGCCCATGCCAACTGGTTGTTTTAAAGATCAAATGAGGGGAAATACATAAATCCCATTTATTATTCACAGTATAGGCTGAGGTGCTATAACAAAACACCTAAAATTATAGTTACTTCAAAAAAAGAAACGTATTTCTCTGACATCTAAAAGACCAAGATGCGTAGGTGAGTCTCCTTTGCAAGGTCATTCAGGGACTTCAGCTCTCTCCATGTTGATGTTTTCTCATATCCTATGGCATAGTCATGCTCCTGGTTGAAGCTGGCTGACCTCTGTGTCGGCATTCCTGTTTTGGGGGACAAGAAAGAATAGAAGTCCAGAACAGGGGCGCCTGGGTGACTCAGTCAGTTGAGCATCTGCCTTTGTCTCAGGTCATGATCCTGGGGTCTCAGGATGGAGCCCCACGTCGGGTGCCTTGCTCGGTGGGGAGTCTGCTTCTCCCTCTGCCCCATACCCCACTCGTGCTCTCTCGCTCTCTCTCTCAAATAAATAAATAAAATCTTTAAAAAAAAAAAAAGTCCAGGACAGAGAGCTTGTCTTGAGGAAGTTAACACATGTTATACATATTATTTCAACTTACATCCCGCTGACCCAAACTTAGTCACATGGCTATTATAATCTCTAGCAGCAGATGTTTTTCAGTCTTATTCTGGAGTTTTTGGAGTTTAATACCAAAGAAATAAGAGAAAAAATGGATCCTAGGGGAGAGTTGCAGTCTCTACACAGCATCTACCACAGTACATGGTCCGTATTAATGTTAATCATCAGTTCCATTAATTACCCTTTTCAGGAATTGCTTTTATTCATCCTTTATAGACTTTATTGACTTTGAAGTACAAACACATTGGGTTTTTATTCATAAATATATAGTAAAATTGGATTCCTTAGTGATTATTGACATATCTATATCAACATTTCAGGAACACTTAATAAGTACAAATGTTTAACCTGGTGTTTTGCTGAACCTATTGCCATAACAAAATGGTGGCACACTTCATGGTTTAATTATATAGAGTACTTTAATATGGAGTCTACACTCACACACTTGTTATGTCTGGATATGGGTGGAGATGAATCTATTATTTGACTAACTGTGACAAATTTATGTACATGGGCCCAGCCCAAGTAAAACTACTCATAAGTAACAAGTTAATAAAATGACAATAAATCAAGTTCTATTCATTTAATTTGGTAAATGGCCTCACAGCACTATATCACCTCTGCCAAAAAAAAAAAAAAATCTGTGAATGTCTAGTTTTGTTACCTATGTTTTACTTATTAAGCATTTTTTTGCTTATGAATACCTCTGGTTGTTCAGTATATGCCAGTGAAGCAAGAGAATATTTGCCTCTGATTTCTGTCAAAGCATTTCCACTAATGGGCCTATGCCGAGTCAAGCAGCTGTAGCAGCACGAGGGACATGTAAATCAGGATGTTAATGAAGAACTGAACACTCAGATTTAGAGTTCACAGGAATATGGCTCATAGAACTCAAATAGGTTATTACAAACTCTAAGTCAATTGTATTGGGGAAATAAAGCACTTAACTTCTATTGGCCAATGAAGAACTTTATAATAAAGACTACAAAATCAATGAAAAAAATGATAAAACTAATTCTCTTTTTATATATGGATCTATGTAGAGGGCAAATTACCTTCTCACTTCCCTCATTTTGGTCTATATGTACCGCCTCCTTTAAAGTCATCTTATATTTTATCTTCTTTAAGAGGCTTTCCTTGATTATTTACTGTGATCTTGTGTTCCATTCTTATACTTTGAAAATATTTTAAAACTTTTTAGACTTGCTGATACCAGGTCTATAAAATTAAAACAATACTATTATGATTTCATTGTTGAGTCATGAATATTATAAAATAGAAAGAGAAAGAAACTGACATATAGTTAGTACATGTCATGTATCAGTTACATCCACACACATATTTTCATTTAATCCAGTGCAATGTTGTATGATGGTAGACACTCATGTTCCAGATTCAGACAGTCATAGATTTTAATTCCTGCTTGCCAACTTTTGTGTAAGTTACTATAGGCGAAATAATACTAAATTTCTCCATTTTGATAATTAAAGAACCTGTTCAGCAATGTTGATGAATGATGAAATAAAGTAAGGTGTGTACAGCACTTAGATTATGCTGATATGGAGTAAACAGTAAATAAATATTAGCTATTACAGTAATATGACTAATTACTTCCAAAGCTGTAGGTATTTTAAGTCCATTCATATCAATAACAAACCAGAGTTCAAAGATTTTAGGTAACTTAAAAAAATCTAAGTGGAACTGAAGATTTAGAATCTAAAACCTGATCTGGAAACCTAATGCGTCATGCTTTCCTATCACTTCTTGTTCTTGTTCTTGTTTTATTTTGTTTGACTCTTGCTCTCCCACAACACCTAAGCAAAATTACTGTTTTAGAATGATTATTGAGACAGCAGCCCACTTCTAGGCAGGGGGCTGGTTGGATATTCTATATCTTGGGTGGATTTGGAAAGGAAGGTAGTAATTGCTTTCTCATACATTTTGGCTTCGGTTGCTTTTCCCATGGTATTGTTAGAGAGACCAGTGTTTTTTTTATTATTAAGTTTGTTTTGTTTGTTATACCAATCCAGCTGCCTCCCTTCTCCTATGTCTTCCCTTTAAAGGTAAGGGAGAGGTGGGAAAAAGAACCCAATTGGTCAGACCTAAAATTCACTCAGTTCAGAAAAGTTTGGATTACTTTGTCTGACTTACAAGCTTTGATACTTTTCCTTGAAAGAAGTAACATTTATTATTTTTTTAGAAGCAGAGTAAGAATTTAAGAGCTGTAAATATTGTCAAGCAGAATTTAAAGAAAAAATCAAATTCAGACAGCAAAGAGAAAACATATAAATACCACGTTTAGGGATCAGGATTGTGAGACACCAAGCTGCAGCGTATTGTCCATCCTGTCCCTTGGGGACAATTTGCAATGCAGCCAGAGTTATGATATTCATATGAATAACATCTAGATTATCATATATGTGTATTATATATAAATCACATATATAAATATATGCTTTGTGATATATAATATGATATATAATATATATTGCATATCAAATATTTTATATTATAAATTATATACATTATCTAATATATAATTATATACAATTTAAATTTAGTTAGTTCTAAGGCTTGGCACGTTGTTAATTCACAAGAAATTTATGTATCTTAAGACACATCAGTGTTTGGACAAGCATGTTCTACTTCTACACATATCTTTTTGTGAAGACAGGAGAAAAAATCCTATATGAATCCAGTGCTCTGGTGAACAGATCTTACTTTCCGAAGCAATGGATGGAAGTTGCTTTGGTAGGAGCAGGACTAGCAGCAAGGAAATGGACAATTGCAAAGTTTTAGCTGATAGGTGATAAGAAACTGAATTAAGAGGAGATGTGGTGATAGAGAAAGCGTATGTTAAAATACCTGGAAGTGTCAGGCTAGATTAGTACTTGGAAATTAAGAAGGAATACAGAGAAAAGGGACGGCACTTGGAATGAAGCTTGGATTTGGACTGTGATGGCAGGTGAACAGATTTAAAGAAAGATTAAAAAAAATCAAGAACAGGGGTGCCTGGGTGGCTCAGTCAGTTGAGTATATGACTCTTGGTTTCAGCTCAGGTCTTTAATCTCACGGTTGTGGGATCAAGCCCAAGTCAGGCTCCGTGCTCAGTGTGGAGTCTGCTTGAGGTTCTCTCTCTCACTCCCTCCGTCTCTCCCACATTACTCCCCCCACCCCCCGCTGCCACTGGAACACACCACACACGCTCTCTCTCTCTCAAATAAATAAATAAATCTTAAAAAAAAATTAAGAAACAAGTAAGCATTATAAGATCATAAAAGCCATTCAGATGAAAGTTAAGTATACACAGTAACCAAAAGTTTTAAAAAATTTTATAAAAATAACTACTTAATCATTAAAAAATTATAACAAACAACTACTCTGTGCATCATAGTACCTCTTTTATGCCTCATTTAAAGATTTTATTATTGGGGTGCCTGGGTGGCTCAGTGGTTAAGTGACTGCCTTCGCACAGGTCATGATCCTGGATGGAGCCCCGCCTCAGGCTTCCTGCTCAGCGAGGACCCTGCTTCTCCCCTCTCTCTCTCTGCCGTTCCCACTGCTTGTGCTCTCCTGCACACTCTCTGTCAAATAAATAAATAAAATCTTTATTATTTTTTAAAATTTTATTGTTATGTTAGTCACGGTACAATACATCATTAGTTTTTGATATGGTGATCCACGATCCATTGTTTTTGTATAAACACCCAGTGCTCCATGCAGTACGTGCCCTCCTTAACACCCATCACCAGGCTAACCTACCCCCCACGCCCCTCCCCTCTAGAACCCTCAGTTTGTTTCTCAGAGTCCATAGTCTTTCATGGTTCATCTCTCCTCCGATCCCCCCCCTTCATTTTTCCCTTCCTTCTCCTAATGTCCTCCATTCTATTCCTTATGTTCCACAAATAAGTGAAACCATGTGATAATTGAATTTCTCTTCTGACTTATTTCACTTAGCCCAATCTCTCCAGTCCCATCCATGTCGATGTAAAAGTTGGGTATTCATCCTTTCTGATGGCTGAGTAATATTCCATTGTATATATGGAACCACATCTTCTTTATCCATTCGTCTTTTGAAGGGCATCTCAGCTCTTTCCACAGTTTGGCTATTGCAGATGTTGCTGCTATGAACATTGGGGTGCATGTGCCCCTTCTTTTCACTACATCTGTGTCTTTGGGATAAATACCCAGGAGTGCAATTGCTGGGTCATAGGGTAGCTCTATTTTTAATTTTTGAGGCACCTCACAGTGTTTTCCAAAGTGGCTGTACCAACTTGCATTCCCACCAACGGTGTAAGAGGGTTTCCCTTTCTCCACAACCTCTCCAACATTTGTTGTTCTTGCCTAGTCAATTTTTGCCATTCTACCTGGTGTAAGGAGGTATCTCATGTGGTTATGATTGGAATTTCCCTGATGGCTAACGATGATGAACATTTTTTCCTGTGTCTGTTAGCCATTTGTATGTCTTCTTCAGAGAAGTGTCTTTTCATATCTTCTGCCCACTTTTTGACTTGATTATTTGTTTTTTGGGTGTTGAGTTTGAGAAGTTCTTTATAGATCTGGGATACCAGCCCTTTATCTTGTAGTGTCATTTGCAAATATCTTCTCCCATTCTGTGGCTTGCCTCTTTGTTCTGTTGACTGTTTCCTTTGCTGTGCAGAGCTTTTTATCTTGATGAAGTCCCAAAAGTTCATTTTTGCTTTTGGAGATGTACCTTGAAAGAAGTTGCTGTGGGCGATGTCAAAGAGGGTTACTGCCTATGTTCTCCTCTAGGATTTTGATGGATTCCCGTCTCACATTCAGGTCCTCTCATCACTTTGAGTTAATCTTTGTGAATGGTGTTAGAGAACGGTCGAGTTTCATTCTTCTGCATGTGGCTGTCCAATTTTCCCAGCACCATTTATTGAAGAGGACTGTCTTTTTTCCATTGCATGTTTTTTCCTGCTTTGTCCAAAGATTTTTTGACCATAGAGTTGAGGGTCCGTATCTGGGTTCTCTATCTGTTCCATTGGTCTATATGTCTGTTTTTGTGCCAGTACCATGCTGTCTTGGTGACCACAGCTTTGTAATATAGCTTGAAATCGGGCAACGTGATGCCCCAGCTTTGTTTTTCTTTTTCAAACATTTCCTTGGTGATTCGGGGTCTTTTCTGATTCCATACGAATTTTAGGATTGTTTGTTCCAGCACTTTGAAAAATGTCATTGGAATTTTGGTCAGGATGGCATTGAAGGTATAGATTTGCTCTGGGTAGCATAGACATTTTAACAATGTTTATTCTTCTGATCCATGAGCATGGAATATTTTTCCATCTTTTTTGTGTCTTCTTCAATTTCTTTCATGGGGGTTCTGTAGTTCCTAGAGTATAGATCCTTTACCTCTTTGGTTAGGTTTATTTCGAGGTATCTTATGGTTTTTGGTGCTATTGTAAATGGAATCGTTTCTCTAATTTCTCTTTCTACAGTTGCGTTGTTAGTGTATGAAAGCAACTGATTTCTGTGCATTGATTTTGTATCCTGCCACATTACTGAATTGCTGTATGTGTTCTAGTAATTTGGGGGTGGAGTCGTTTGGGTTTTGCACATAAGTATCATGTCATCTGCGAAAAGCGAGAATTTGACTTCTTCTTTGCCAATTTGAATACTTTTATTTCTTTTTGTTGTCTGATTGCTGTTTGCTAGGACTTCTAGTACTATGTTGAACAATAGTGGGCGAGAGTGGGCATCTTGACGAGTTCCTGATCTTAAGGGAAAGTCTCTCAGCTTTTCCCATTGAGGATGATATTCGCTGTGGGTTTTTTCATAGATGGATTTTATGAACTTGGGGAATGTTCCCTCACCTCTAAGAGTTTTAAATCAGGAAAGGATGTTATATTTTGTCAAATGCTTTTTCAGCATCAATTGAGGGGACCATATGGTTCTCCTCCCTCCTCTTATTAATGTGTTCTATCACATTGATTGATTTGCGAATGTTGAACCACCCTTGCATCCCAGGGATAAATCCCACTTGGTCGTGGTGGATGATCATTTTAATGTATTGTTGGACCCTATTAGCTAGGATTTTGTTGAGGATTTTGGAATCCATAATCATCAGGCATATCGGTCTGAAATTCTCCTGTTTGGTGGGGTCTTTGCCTGGTTTGGGGATTAAGGAAATGCTGGCCTCATAGAATGAGTTTGGAAGCTTTCCTTCTGTTTCTATTTTTTGAAACAGCTTCAGTAGAATAGGTATTATTTCTTCTTTGAATGGTTTGGTAGAATTCCCCAGGGAATCCATCAGGCCCTGGACTCTTGCTTTTTTGGGCGGTTTCTGATCACTGCTTCAATCTCGTTACTGGTTATTGACCTGTTCAGGTTGTCGATTTCTTCCTGTTTCAGTCTTGGCAGCTTATAGGTTTCAGGAAGGCCTCCATTTCATCCAGATTGCTCAGTTTATTGGTTGATAATAATTTTATCATTATTGATAAATAATGATATTATCAATATCATTAATAATAATTTTATTATTAATAATTAATAATAATATTATTAACAATAAGTTGTTGATAATAATTTCTAATAATTGTTTCTATTTCCCTGGTGTTAGTCGTGATCTCTCCCTTTCGTTCATAATTTCTTAATTTGGGTTCTTTCTCTTCTTTTGGATAAGTCTGGCCATTGGTTTATCGATCTTATTAATTCTTTCAAAGAACCAACTTCTAGTTTCGTTGATCTGATCTGTGTTTCTGGTTTCTAATTCATTGATCTCTGCTCTAATTTTAATTATTTCTCTTCTAACGCGTGCTTAGGCATCGTTTGTTGCTTTTTCTCTAGTTCTTTAAGGAGTAGAGTTAGTTGGTGAATTCGGGATTTTTGTATTTTTTTGATTAAGTAAGCCTTACAACATCACTGAGTAAGGCTTGGATGGCTATGTATTTCCCCCTTAGGACCGCCTTTGCAGTATCCCATAGGTTTTTTGACCAATGTGTTTTCATTCTCATTGATTTCCATGAATTGTGTAAGTTCTTCTTTGATTTCTGGTTGACCCAAACATTCTTGAGCAGAGTGGTTCTTTAGCTTCCAAGTGTTTGAATTTCTGCCAAATTTTTTCTTGTGATTGAGTTCCAGTTTTAAAGCATTGTGGTCTGAGAATACGCAGGGAATAATCTCAATCTTTTGGTATCGGTTGAGACCTGATTTGTGACCCACTATGTGGTCTATTCTGGAGAAAGTTCCATGTGCGCTCGAGAAGAATGAGTATTCTGTTGTTTTAGGGTGGAATGTTCTGTAAATATCTATGAGGGTCCATCTGATCCAGTGTATCATTCAAAGCTCTTGTTTCCTTGTTGATTTTCTGCTTAGATGATCTGTCCATTGCTGGGAGTGGAGTATTGAGGTCTCCTACCATTAACGTATTGTTATGAATATGACTCTTTATATTGGTTAACAGTTGGCTTATGTAGAGGCTGCTCCCATGTTGGGGGCATAGATATTTACAATTGTTAGATCTTCTTGTTGGATAGACCCTTTAAGAATGATATAGTGTCCTTCTGTGTCTCTAATTACAGACTTTAGTTAAAATCTAATTTGTCTGATATAAGAATTGCTACCCCAGCTTTCTTTTGAGGTCCGCTGGCATGGAAGATGGATCTCCATCTCTTCACTTTCAAGTCTGGATGTATCTTTAGGTTCAAAATGAGTCCCTTGTAGGCAGCGTATGGACGGGTCCTGTCTTTTTATCCAATCTGCCACCTCGTGCCGTTTTATGGGAGCCTTTAGGCCATTCACATTGAGAGTGATTATTGAAAGATATGATTTAATTGTCATCATGTTGCCTGTGAAGACGTTGTTTTTAGAGATTGTCCCTGTAAATTTCTGTTGTGTATCACTCTTGGGGTCTTTCTCCTTTTATAGTACCCCCCTTAATATTTCTTGCAGGGCCGGCTTAGTGGTCACATATTCTTTCATTTTCTGCTGGTCATGGAAAGCTCTGCATCTCTCCATCCGTTCTAAATGACAGCCTTGCCAGATAAAGTATTCTTGGCTGCATGTTCTTCTCATTTAGTACCATGAATATGTCTTGCCAGGCCTTTCTGGCTTGCCAGGTCTCTGTGGATAGGTCTGACGTTATTCTGATGTTCCTCCCTCTGTACATAAGGAATCTCTTCCTCCTAATTGCTGTTAAGATGGTTTCCTTGGTTCTAAGATTTGCGAGTTTTACTATTACAGGCTGGGGTGTTGGCCTGTTTTCCTTGATCTTGGGAGGGGTCCTCTCTGCCTTTAGGACACGAATGTTTCTTTCATTCCCCAGATTAGGGAAGTTCTCAGCTACAATTTGCTCAAATACATCTTCTAGTCCTCTCTCTCTCCACTCCCTCCGGTATTCCGTTATAATGTTATTCTGACATTGGAATGCTTCCTGGTCTCACTTATTTCTCTGATTCTATTTTCATAGATTCTGAGTTGTTTTTTCCCTGGCCTCTTCTTTTTCCCCTTTTATCTAGTATATTGTCTTCCAGGTCGCTTATTCGTTCTTCTGCCTCAGTACCCTAGCTGTTAGATCATCGAGATTGGATTGGATCTCATTGATAGCATTTTTAAGTTCTGCCAATTCAGCTTTCATTTTCTGCCCTTAGAGACTCTATGTTGCCATTAACTGATTTCTCCATTCTAGCCATTGTCTTCACAATTGCTAGGCCTGAATTCCATCTCTGACATCTTGGTTATATCTGCATCCATTTGTAAATCTGCAGCATAAGTTATAATCTCTGAGTCTTTCCTATTTTGGGGGTTCCTCCTCCTAGTCATTCTGTGATGGGTGTTTGAGGGAATGCATAGAGTCCAAATTATTGACCAGAAGTCAAGCAAAATGCACCTGTTTTCTTGGGACCTTAAGGTTGCTGGCCTCTTGTTTTCCCAGCCTGTCTTCTGGGGAGGGGGCCTGCCGCACTGTTACTCAGGCAACCCTGTTTGGGCAGAGTTGCCCTGCCCCACTGTGGCGGGGGATAGGCTCAGCGGGAATCAGTTTTTGGAGCTTTTGTTCTCTGGCGGCTTTCCCCGGTGGCTTTCCACGTCTCTTCTGTGAGTCAGAGCAGAAGAGACTGTTTCCAACCCTCTGCCTCAGAGCAGAGAGACCACAGTCTGTTCTTCAGTGAGCTCTCCAGGCCACAGTGTCTCCGTTTCTGTCCGTGCTGCTATAAACTGCAGTGGCCTGAATTGTGTGCCCCTCCATAGTTGCCCCGAGTCTGCCTCCAGGTTGGGGCATGTCTCTGCCCTTTGTGCTTCTAAAACCACCAGCCACCCCCAGTTCGCAGGTGCAACCCCCCCCCCCCCGCTCCGGGTTTCTGCCCCCCCCCGGGGGGGGCTGCCCTAAAGTCCTTTCCCCCACCACTACCAGTCTGCGAGTCTGTGCCCTGTCCACAGTGAGTGAGGCTGTCACTCACCGGCGCTGTAGGATCCCCATGGCCAGGCTCCCTCCCGCTGCCATTTATCCTCTGAGGAATCAGGGCTCCATGCTTCATACCTGGAAAACAACCGCCTGAGATATTCTGTTTGTAGAGATCCAGATCTTCTTACATCTCAGGCTGGTTTCGTGGGTGCTCAGAGTGGTCTGGTAGATATCCACCTCAATTCCGGGGACAGTTGAAATACGGTCCGCTACTCCTCTGCCATCTTTCCTAGTCAAATAAAATCTTTAAAGATCTTATTATTATGTTGAAATTCAACCCAGATAAAAATGTAGTATTTTGAAAGATTTAATTGAAAGTATTAAAGCCATTGTATTTTATATTTCTTTAAGTCTTTTATCTTTTAAACCTGTTTAGAGCTTTTATATCTGTTTAAAGGCTTATTCAGAGATTTGTTTGGGTTTCAATGTAAGGTCTGTGACCCAACAGAAGATATTTTAGTTTGGTTATTGCTGGAACACTTGCAGACCACAAGTTTCATATATTATATAATGGTTTATATTTGTTTTAGTTAAAAATGTTGTCTAAAAAGGATTTAAAAAAACCTTTAGCTCATTGCTTTGATTTCATCATAATCAAGCAGCATTCATTCCACTTAAGCTGTATCAGCACCCATATTGAGGTCAAACATTCAGTTAATTTGGATGAGCCAGGGACATTGCAAATACTACCTCAAATCAACAATTCAATGTTGGCCATATTTTTCATCAAAGAAAGTGAATTTCCCTATGATTTCTCATATTTCAGGATACCAACTGTTCAGTTGTTTTAGACCATCCAGCTGTTTACCAAAAATTCAGTTGAGAGATTTCAATTATGAATATAATGAATATGTGTTTTACTTTTATCTGTGACATCTTATTGACACAACATTAAACAAGGCAGCACAATATAAATCAACACCTCATTTTTTTCTTTCTGTCAGAAGGAGATTTTCCATTTTAAATGTAATGGATTGGAAATAGAAAATAATTGAGCAATGGTGATTACAGCTTCCTTTACCGTTGTTCTCATTTTCCATATAGAGACCCTTAACTACTGTGAAAGAAAACATTTAATAATATGAATTTTCTAATTGATTTAAGTCTCCTTTTTCCTTTCTCTTGTTGAAAAAAATTTGTTAAAAATGTCTTTCTAGTTTCAAATATGAACACAAAATGCATTGCCTTAGATTAGGAAAACAGTATATCACTGCAAGTTTTATAACAATGAAATAAGGCACTGAAAACTCTCTGAATTTCATTTCCCTTACTTACAAAAATCAGAGTAAAACAATCTAATTCTTAGAATTAGTGCAGGAGAGAGATAGCAATTAAGATACAAGTAAGATAAGAAGTATAAAGGATTTTATAAAACTGTAAAAGCATCCCTTAATTGTATTCAACAAACATTGAACACACATTATGTGCCAGCCATTAATAGAGATGAAGAAAATTAAGGCAAAAGCCCTTTTTTTAGAATCTCTCAGCCTAGATGAAGATATGATAAAGGAAACAAACACTGTCAATACAATGTGACAGGAAGCACAATAGGTGTACCTGTCGCTTTGAGGGTGCTTAGAGAATTACATATCTAAATCTGTTTTAAAGCTTAAAATAGAATGTTCTAAACTCTAAGATGTGTTATGTAAGCCTCATGGTAACCACAAAGAAAACACCTAAAGAAGATACACAAAAGAAAAAATAGGAAGGAATCAAACCATTATCAAACAAATCAATCAGCATATTGCAAAGGAAGACAGCAAGAGAGGAAAGGAGGAACAAATTAGCTACAAAACAGAAAACAATTAACAAAATGGGACTAGTAAGTCCTTATCCATCAATAACTGCTTTTTAAAATAAAAGATTTTCCTAATTTATTTGAGAGAAAGAGAGAGAGATTAGCAAGCAGAGGAAGGGAGAGGGACAAGCAGACTCCACCCTGAGGCCTGAAGCCCAGTGCAGGCCTCAATCTCAGGACCCTGAGATCATGACCTGAGCCAAACCAGGAGTGGAACACTTCACTGACTGAACCAGCCAGGCACTCCAAGAACTGCTTTTAGTGTAAATGGATTAAACTCCACAATCAAAAGACATGGGAGTGACTGAGTAGATTAAAAAAGCGAGATGCAAATGCTTTCTATTAGAGGACTCACTTTAAAATTTAAGCACACTATATTGTCTAAAAGTGAAAAAAAATGGGAAAAGATATCTCATGCAAATGGTAACTGGCAGAAAGCAGGATGGCTAGACTTATATCAGACAAAATAGAATTTAAGTAAAAAACAATCATAAGAGTGGTGGCCTGTGTGGCTCAGTCAGTTGAACATTCAGCTCTTGGTTTCAGCTCAGGTCATGATTTCACCGGTCATGAGATCAAGCCCGGCATTTGGCTCCACACTCAGCAGGGAGTCTGCTTGGGGATTCTCCTCCCTCTGTCCCTCCCCTTGCTTGTATGCTCTCTCTCTCTCAATAAAAAAAACAAATCTAAAAAAAAGTCATAAGAGACAAAGATGGTCCTTATATGATAAAAGAGTTAATTGAACAGGAAGATATCACAATTAATAAATATGTATGTACCAACATCAGAACAACTGAATATACAAAGCAACACTGAGAGATCTAAAGGGAGAAGTAGATAGCAATAGTTGGAGATTTTAATATCCCATTTTCAATATTGGATAGAACATCCAGACAGAAAATCATAAGGAGACAATAGCCCTTAAACAACTACTCTAGACTAGAAGTACCCTAAGAGAAACATACAGAACATTTTACCCAACAACAGCAGAATACCACATACTTCTCAAACAAACATGGAACATTCTCCAGGATAGATCATAAACCAGGTTAAAAAACAAATCTTAGTAAATTTAAGAATATTAATATTATATCAAGAATCTTTTCTAACCACAGTAGAATGAAGCTAGAAATCAATAGAAGAAAAACTGGAAAAATTCACAAATATGTGAATATTAAACAAACATACTCCTTTTTTTTAAGATTTTATTTATTTATTTGAGAGAGAGAGAGAGAGAAAGTGAGCACACAAGCAGGAGGAGAAGCAGAGGGAGAGGGAGAAGCAGACTCCCCGCTGAGTGGGGAGCGTGATGCAGGACTTGATCCAGCACCCTGGGATCATGACCTGAGCTGAAGGCAGACACTTAACCGATTGAGCCACACTGGCGCCCCTAAACAACACATTCTTAAACAACCATTGAATCTAAGAAGAAATCAAAATGGAAATTCAAAAATATCTCAAAAACAAATGAAAATGAAAAACAACAACATGCCAAAAGATATGTGATGTAGCCAAAAGCCATACTAAGAAGCAAGTTCACAGCAATAAACACTTCCATTAAAAAAGAATAAAGATCACAAATAAACAACCCAAATTTATTACCACACTGAACAAGAAAAGAAGAACCAGCTAACCCCAAAGTTAGCAGAGAGAGGCAATAATATACATTAGAGTATAAATACGTGAAATAGAAAATTGGAAAACAATACAAAAAAACTAATGAAACTGAGTTGATTTTTTAAAAAGTAAACAAAATCAACAAAACCTTAGCAAGAATAAGAAAAAGGAGAGAGACTCAAATAAAATCAGAATGAAAGAGGAGACATTATAAATGATGCCACAGAAATTTTTTTAAAAATCATAAGGAGTCATTATGCTTAATTATATGCCAGCAAAATGGACAACCTAGAAAAAATGGATAGTTCCTAGAAACATACAATGTACCAAGACTGAATCAAGAAGAAATAAAAAGCTTGAAGGGATCAGTAAGAAATAAGAAAGATTGAATCAGTAATCAAAAACTTCTCAACAAAGAAAGGCCCCAGGCTGTTTCACAGGTGAATTCTACCAAACATTTAAATAATTATTATCAATCCTTCTTAAAACTCTCCCATAAAACAGAAGAGGGAAACATGTCTAAACTCATTTTATAAGGCCAACATACCCTGATACCAAAGCTACACAAAGGCACTACGAGGAAAGAAAACTACAGGCCAATATTCCTGATAAGCATAGAAGCAAAAATTCAACCAAATGCTAGCAAATCAAATTCACCACATGTTAAAAGGATCATATACCATGATCAAGTGAGATTTATCCCCAGGATGTAAGCGCATCACTCAACATGGAAAAATTAATCCATGTATAATACCACATTAACGGAACAAAGGATAAAATAGCATTATCATATTAACAGATGCAGAAAAACTATTTGACAAAAGTCTCTACACCCTTTCATGAGAAAAACTCTCAACAAATAAGGTATAGAGAACTTACCTCAACACATTAAACGCCACAGCTAACATCATACTCAGTGGTGAAAAACGTTTTTTCTTAACATCTGGAACAAGGGAAAGATACCCACTCTCACCACTTCTATTCACAACTAGTATTGGGAATCCTAGCCAGAGCAAATAGGCAAGATAAATAAATAAAAGTCATCCAAATCCGAAAGAGAAGAAGTAAAATTATCTGTTTCTGGATACCTGATCTTTTATGTAGAAAATCCTAAAGATTCCACACAAAGAATAAATTTAGAAAAGTTACAGGATACAAACCAAAATAATTAAAAAATCAGTTGCATTTATACACACTAGCAATGAACAACTGGAAAAAGAATCAAGAAAGCAAATTATTTACACATAAAAAGAATTAAAAATACTTAGGAATAAACTTAACAAAGGAGGTGAAAGATTCATACACTAAAAATTATAAACATTGGTGAAGGAAATTTTAAAAGGCAAATAAATGGAAAAACATGTTGCTGTTAATGGATTAGATGAATTAATCGTTTAAAATGTCCACTCTACCCAACGCAATATAGAAATGTAATACAATCTCTATCAAACTTCAATGACATTTTTTTATAGGAAAAAAAAATCCTAAAATTCTTTTGGAACCCAAACACTGCATGACAAAGTATTTGAGCAAGAGAAACAAAGCTAGAGGCATGACACTTTCTATTTTTAAATATATTACAAAGTTACATAATCAAAACTGGTACGATATAGAAGAAGTATATAGACCAATGAAACAAATAGAGAGCCCAGAAATAAAATCATGCATGTATGGTCAATGATCTTCAACAACAGTTGCCAAGAATACACAACAGGGGAACGGCCAATCTCTTCAATAAGTAGTGCTAGAAAACCTGGATATCCACATGCAAAAGAATGAAATTGACCCTTTATTACATCATAAAAAAAAAACCTCAAAATGGATTAAAACCTTAAATGTAAGTCTTAAAACCATAAATCTTTCTTGAAGAAAACGTAAGGAATATCTTCCTTTTTTTTTTAGCTTTAGAAAAAAATTACATTTAACTTATTTGAGAGAGTGTGAGTGAAGAGTGTGAGTGAAGAGAGAGCACTAGCAGGGACAAAGGGGGAGGAGAAGCAGACTCCCCACAGAGCAGCGAGCCCGGCATGGGGCTCGATCCAGGACCCTGGGATCATGACCTGAGCTGAAGGCAGACGCTTAATCAACTGAGCCACCCAGGCGCCCCAGAAAAATCTTCTTAACACTGGCTTGGTAATGATTTTTTGGAAAAAGAACATTAAAGGCACAAGTAACAAAAGCAAAATTAGACTAACAGGATTACATGAAATTGAAAAGCTTCACACGGCCCAAGTAAACCACCAACAAAATGAAAAGCAACCTAAATGAGAGAAAATATTTGCAAAACATATTCAATAAAGAGTTATATCCCAAAAATACAAATAACTCCTACAACCAAATAGCAAAAAATAAATAATCCAATTTAAAAACATAAGAAGGAACTTAATGCATATTTCTCCAAAGAAGGTATACAAAACGGCCAACAAGTACATGAAAATGTGCTCAACATCACTTATCATTAGGCAAATGCAAATCAAAACCACAATGAGGTATCACCTCACACATGTTAGAATGGCTATATATAGTATATTTAATTATATATAGTACATATAAATTTATATATATAACATATATAAATTAAATATAACACTCAATATATATGTAGAATATATATAAAGATATGTGTTAACAAGGATATGGTGAATGGAAACCCTAGTATGCTGTTGGTGAAAATGTAAATTGGTGCAGCCACTATGGAAAACAGTATGGGAAGTCTTCAAAAAATTAAAAATAGAACTACTATATGATCCAGCAATTTCACTTCTGAGTATATATCCAATAGAACTGAAGTCAGAATCTCAAAGAAATGTCTGCATTCCCCATTTCACTGTAGCATTATTTACAATAGTCAAGACATGGAAACAACCTAAATGTCCATTGGTAGATGAATGGATAAAAGAAAATGTGGTATATGCATACAGTGTTATATTACACAGACTTAAAAAAAAAAAAGAAAATCCTGCTATTTATGGCAATGTGATCAACCTGGAGGATATTATGCTAAGGTGAAATAAGCCAGACACAGAAGGGCAAACACCATATGTTATCACTATATAAAGAATGTAAAATATACTTTTTTTATTCTTTAAATTTTTTATTGTTATGTTAATCACCATACATTACATCATTAGTTTTTGCCGTAGTGTTCCATGATTCATTGTTTGTGCGTAACACCCAGTGCTCATGCAGAACATGCCCTCTTTAATACCCATCACCAGGCTAACCCATACCCCCCACCCCATCCCCTCTAGAACCCTCAGTTTGTTTTTCAGAGTCCATTGTCTCTCATCGTTCATCTCCCCCTCCAGTTTCCCCCCCTTCATTCTTACCCCTCCTGCTATCTTCTTTTTTTTTTCTTAACATATATTGCATTATTTGTTTCAGAGGTACAGATCCGTGATTCAACAGTCTCGCACAATTCATGGCACTCACCACAGCACATACCCTCCCCAATGTCTATCACCCAGCCGCCCCATCCCTCCCACCCTCAGGGGAGACTCCCCTTCCTACCCCAGGAGGAGCGGCACGGGAGGCACCACAGGGATCTGCTGGGTTTGGAGACTCCACACGGAGTCGGGTGCCAGAGATAGAAAACGCTCGGTCACAGGCCGGGTAAAAAAAGACTTTTAAAAGTGGGAGAGTATAGTGGTGGTTGCCAGAGGTTGGGGTTAGGGGAGAATAAGGAGTAATAGCAAGTGTACAAAGTTTCATAGATCGTGGTGATTGTTTCATGGGTGTATATTATCTCCAAACTCATTAAACTGTATGCATGAAATATATACAGCATTTGGTATGTCAATTATACATACAAAAAAAAAAAATAACCAAAAACTAATCTGAATACAACTTATAAAGAAAATGATGAAAAAGTTAGTGGGGAAAAAGACCAAATAAAAATCTAAAATTAATAAGACCAAGTTTCTGTTTGTTACCATATTATGTGAATAATATTCATATTAATTCAGAATATTATTTCACATAATATTCACAGAAAATAATTTGAGGGGAAAAAAGACTAATACTGTGTTCAGGATTGGAATATTCACATTAAGGATGTCAATTCTCCCCTAGTTGATCTATGGTGTAATGCAATTTTTATCAAAATCCTTGAAAGTTCTTTTGTAGACATAGACAAGCTTATTCTAATTACTCAGCCATCAGAAAGATGAATACCCAACTTTTACATCAACATGATGGGACTGGAGGAGATTATGCTAAGTGAAATAAGTCAAGCAGAGAAAGTCAGTTATCATATGGTTCCACTTATTTGTGGAACATAAGGAATAACATGGAGGACATTAGGAGAAGAAGGGAAAGATGAAGGGAGGGAAATCGGAGGGAAAGATGAACCATGAGAGACTACGGACTCTGAGAAACAAACTGAGGGTTTTAGAGGGGAGGGGGGAGAGGGGATGGGTTAGCCCGGTGATGGGTATTAAGGAGGGCACGTACTGCATGGAGCACTGGGTGTTATACGAAAACAATGGATCATGTATCGCCACATCAAAAACTAATGACGTATTGTACCGTGACTAACATAACATAATAAAATAAAATAAAAATAAAAGACAAGCTTATTCTAAAATGGTTATCCAAAGATATAGTCTCTAGAATAGCTAAAATAATAAATAATGTGGAAGAAATCTGATATTAAGGCCTATTATATGGCTCCATTGATCTGGACAGTGTGATAGAGTAAAGGGATAGACTCCTGTACCAATGGAACAGAATAGAAAAGGTTGGTAGAAAGGTTGGAGGGAAGGGGTCTCTGAATTTCTTAGCTACTTGCCTACTTGCTTTCACCAAGTGACATTTCTTTTCAGATTATCTGTCTAGCCACATATGCCCCCTCCATTGTTTCTTAATTTTACTGGGCATCTCTAAGAAGTTTGCATCCACTCTGCATTTGGAAGTGTGAAAGCAAATCCCTGCTACTCTGTATAAGTATGTTTTGGGAGGTGTCAGAGCAGAAAGGTCATCTTTATCAATACACATGTACCATATACACACACGCATGCTCACTGGGATTTAAACTGCAGGAGATAGTACAGAGATTGCTACTTAGAATACTTACCAGCTAATAATTGATAGGCTTCTCCCTTCTGAGCTTCCTCTTTCTATGGTTTTGCTCTATGGCAATTTTTTTTTTCAGTCCTCTATACTTTGTTCCTTATAGTTAAAACTCAGCTTATGAAAACAAGGACAATCTTCCCTTTCAACCAAAATCAAATATGTTGGCTTTAAAACCATTGTCCCCAGACTTGGAATTTAAATCTCTATCTTAAAACTGAGCAATGAATGCCCTCTTTGTTCTAGTCAGTATCTATCTTCCTTCTCTCTGATATGCAGCATTTCTAGTTTTTTTTTTTTAATTACACATCGTAGGCTCAGAAATACTCTCCATTTATATTATAGCTTCATAAATATATTCATAATATAAAATATATAATATATACGTTTATTTTTCTGTTTTATTAATAGTGATGAGTTTGGTGTCTGTTTTATGGTGTCAGTTTTTCTTGAATTGTCAACAGTTCTTGGTTATTATTCTCATATTTGTGTTGAGGTTCTCTTTTTGCCTGCCTGCCTGTGGAGCTTGTGATGGAATACTGGGATGGTTGGACTAGAGCTTGTCTTTGGAGTTTGGGTGCCAAACCATTTGGGTGCCAAACTCCAGTTTGGGTTATTAACTACTGTGGGTACTCTCTGTTCCCCAGCTTTAATGTACACTTTTACTCCCGTAAACTTGTGGGCAAATAATCCAGCCACCAAACTATTCAGCCCACCATGAGATAATCCCTCGACTGCTTCAAATGCAGCTTACTCAGAGATCACCCTAACTTTCTCTTATCTCCAGTTCTAATCCATGTGCTCTGAGCTCGGTTTCCCAAAAATCACTCCTGTCACCCAGAAATCTTTCCCTGATATGCCCTTCTCTCTATCCCAGCAGTTCCTCAAAGTTTCTGGTCTAGTGTCCTGGCTGATTGCAATAAGCAGAGCAAAGAGTTAAAGTGAAAAAGGATAAGGGAAGACATCTGGGAGAGGTAACATTTCAACAGAAAACCTAAAACGGGTCATAATATCTTCTATATATTTATAATATATCTGTGAGAATAGTATTCTAGATGGTGGGGATAGCAAGTGCAAAGATGCTGGGAGAAAAATATTCTTAGTTTGTTCAAGGAATCGAGCAGGACTAGAGTATAGTATGCTAGTTGTTCCTGATGGAATTGAGAGAAGAAAAGCCACCGTCCATGATGTTAAAGGGTAGCAAATACACACACATGAAAAAAATGAACCCCAAACAGAATAGAATAAAAATACAAGAAGGCCCCTAATTACATGATAAGGGACTGTAAGAATGGGAGAGATTAGTTCTGATTGGTGGACCAAGCAAGACTGTGTGGAAGACCTTAACAGAAGTATTTTATTTCTTGTTCAAGAGTGAGAGTTTGTTGACTATACTGCATGACTTCATCAAGGGCTCCATAGTCTGTAAGTGTTGTTCTTGCCTGAGTGGTAGATGTCTCACCATTATGCTGACATTGCAGCTAGCAAAAAGGGAAAGGGAGGGTAATGTGGATCATCTCTTCCTGTGCAAGACTTGAAAAATCACAAATATCACTTTTATGTACACTCCATTACTCAAAAATTTAGTTCATGTGGACAACTTAGCTGCAATGGAGGTTTAGAAGTATCATCTTTATTGTGAGTTGCACTCTACCTAGCTAAAGTCTCTATTACTTTGGAGGAGGGGAGAAAAAAACACAAGGGGAAATTGGAAGTCTATACTACACTTTTTAAAAGAAAAATATTTGGGGCACCCGGGTGGCTCAGTCAGTTAAACCATCTGCCTTTGGCCAGGTTGTGATCCCAGGGTCCTGAGATCAAGCCCCACAGCAGGCTCCCTGCTCCTCAGGGAGCTGGCTTCTCCCTCTCCCCTGCCCCTCCCCCTGTTTGTGCTCTCTCTTTCTCTCGCTAATAAATAAAATCTTTAAAAATAAATAAAAGAAAATATTCATAATTATAGTCATTAAAATCTATAATTATAGCATAGTTTAAAGCTCTAGTGCTATATAAACTTTAGTTCCATTAACCATCTAAAGAATCACATTGATTTTTGGGCAGTGCTAACCTCACCTTTCATTATATTTAGCTTTAGATATTATATGGAACATTTTTGACTTGTTGAATTCCTTGGCTAATAGATTGTAGCATGAATTAAGTAGCCACTCTACATCCAAGCAACAAATACTTCATAGGTTACCTGTCAGATTTCCAAATTATAATGAATAAAACTTTTATTACTTTATTCCCTATCACACTCACGGATTTTTATATTACCATTTATAAGGGTCCATTCTATTTCCAATTTGATGGATGTGCATAGTGTATGAAGCAATCTATATTTATGTTCCTTGCAAAGGCCAAAAGTTGACTAAACACATCTAGAAACCGCTGCTGTTGAAATGTAGTTGTGCACATCATGAATACATTACCGCCGCTGCAGCATCTGCAGCGTATTGGCACCAACTGCTGCAGACTTTCAGCAGACACAGCAATGGCAAATGTATGCTGCTCTTTATCCAAAGGGGAAGTATTACATGCTTTTTTGTGAAAGTTTGGTCCCCACATCAGCAACAAAACACAAATACAAGTATTACTGCAACAGTTGTGATTTTCTATAAATGGAAGATTTCAATAATTCTCCACGTTGCTAATCTGCAAGAAAATTTCATTGTCCTGTATTATCCATGACCTAAATGTAGATTCTGAATGAAACTTAAATGTTAACCTCAATTTACTAAAATAGTGGTTTTGTGACCAGAATATGAAAGATCTCACCCACAAAACATTATACATGCAAAGGGAAAAAATAATTCATAATTTATTAAATGATGTAAGTATCTGCTATCTTGTATTACATACATTGTATGATAATAAATAGTCCTATAGTTAGATAAAAATAATAGAATGAAATGAGTAGACATTTTAACATTCAGGTAAGTTTTATTTATTTTTTAAAATGAAAACTTCAAATTAAAGCATAGCAATCAAGAAATGATCACTGAGGAAATCATTCCTAATTTACATCTTATGGCCCACTTTTTTGGAAAAAAAGCAATGAAAAACTATAATTAATAGGAGAAAGATACATTGCATTGATAAAAGAGAATTCTGTAAAAATGGAGCAGAGGAGAATGAGTTTTTGAAAATGAGAAATATTGATGACCAAAGTAAAAGTATTCAAAAAAAAAAATAGTTCAAAGTGTTGAAAAAGAACATCACCTAGGAGGAAAATAAAAAGATAAAGTATCAAAAACAGGAAGGAAAGAGATAGAAAATTAGAGTCAGTGTAGGGGGTTATACATCTGAATAATAGAAATTCTTGAAGGAATAGAGAAAATGGGAGATATTACCAAACAATTAATAAGATTTGCATAAACAAAAGACAAGTCTTTCCATTGATAAGACTCAGCAAGGATCTAACACATTGAATAAAAATAATCCATAACAAAGCAGCATTATAAAATATCAGAACCCTGGATACTAAGAAGAGCCTAAAAATCTTCAGATGAGAGAAACAGGTAAAAGGAATAAGAAAACAAAGGAATAAGATACAAAGGAATAAGAAGAAAACATGGCATTAAACTTCTCAACAGCAACTCCAGATACTTGAAACAATCAGGAGTGTTTTCAATATATTTAGGGAAAATTCGTACCAACCTAAAATAATATATCCAACCAAGCTCTCACAATTGTGAGGGTAAAAGTTTTTATACATGTAAACAGTAAAAAAAAAAAAAAAAATTACATTTAATGCATTTTCTTAGGAGACCAATGATTGTTGAATCTCAGCCGAACAAGGAAATAAAGAGATAAAAACCCCTAAGCAACAAAGAAGTTAAGCAAAGGGGATTTCCAAAAGAAAAGTGAAGGAAGTTCCTGAGTGACAGGTGAGAAAGAAATCTGTCTAAATTGGAACAGAAAAAAACAAAAATTGCATGAGGAATGCTGGAGTGGGGAGAGAGGGAGAAAACAGACAAAAATAAAAGAATAGAAAAAAAAAAGAAATGACAAATCATCTGAAGTTGACCAGTATTTATGAACATTACTGTCAGGTATTTGGCAGACCTATTAGAGAATTTAGAAAAAAAGATAATAATTGGTACATGTAACACTGAGCAAATGGATAAAAATAAGACAATAATTAGCTCTAGGTCAACCTAAATGTGTTTTTGCAAAAAGGAAATATATTCAAAGTCTACTACCTGGCTCAGCAATTTCCTTAATTCTAATAATATAAATACTAACAATTTCACCAAAAATTATGATGTAGTTGTATTGAGAAGATAAGAGAAAGAATGTTAGCTCATCCAAATTCTTAACTGTTGTAATGAAAAGTTAATAGATTCTATCAAAATTAATCAATCAAGAGAAATCAGAGTAGTATTCAGAAGTTATGGATGTAAATGCCAGAAGAAGCAGCTAAAAAGTTTGATAAGCAGCTGCCTCTGGGAAGCATGACAATAGAGAAGACATTCTGGACACAGATACTTTTTGATATAAGGGTGACTATTTTATTTTATATATATGGGGCAGGATTCAATAAGGTGCAAGTGGAAAACAGATCGATGCCTCCACTGATATTTCAAATACAATCTGCGGTCTCTTTTTCTCTATTCCTTTGGGTAAAATTTCTGGTAGATACAATAACTATTTTAGGTTATTCTCTAACAATAAAATGTTCTCTGGGGCGCCTGGGTGGCTCAGTTGGTTAAGCGACTGCCTTCGGCTCAGGTCATGATCCAGAGTCCTGGGATCGAGTCTTACATCGGATCCGGCTCGCGGGGAGCCTGCTTCTCCCTCTGACCCTCTCCCCTCTGATGCTGTTTCTCTCTCTCTCTCTCTCTCTCTCTTTCTCTCAAATAAATAAATAAATAAAATCTTTAAAAAATAAAATGTTCTCTGGTCATTTTTAGATCTAAGTATAGTGTTTACATTGTCCAGATTCAAGTGATAATTGCAGATCTCTATCGTCTTCCCCATTTTTAAATCTTTCTCTATCTTCAGGATTGTTTTAGGGCTGGGAAGCCTACAGAGAAGGCTGGGAAGTAGTGACAGGAGACAATGGAAGGCTTCTCTATTTATTACTTTTCCTTTTTCTTTACCTTTGATTTTTTGTTCTCTTGTGGGTAGTGGCACTTTTGTGAGTTTCTAGGGATATTTTTTCTGAGGCTTGCCCAATAAAAACACCACTTTGCTGTGGACAATAATGGTTCTTCACTAGTAACCTGCCCCTCTTAGTTGATACCCTCTGTTTAGGAATCCAGTAACACCTTCAAACATTTAAGATACACTGTTTTAACTTGGCTGCAGAGCACGTACATCTTTCAGGTCCATTGGGCTCATGGGAAAGTCTCACATCCCTACCAAGCAGAATGGAATGCAGCTTCCTCCCAAGGAAAGAAAAAAATGGAAAAACCTCTTCTGTTTGCTCTGCAGCCAGGCAGGCAACTCCACATACAACTTTTTACTTTAACCTGGATGTGAGTCAGTTACCAGTACGTATGTCCCTATAAAGTCTAAAAGATATATGCAGGGGTGCCTGGATGGCTCAGTTGTTGGGCATCTGCCTTCAGCTCCGGTCGTGATCCCTGAGTCCTGGGATGGAGCCCTGCATAGGGCTCCCTGCTGGGAGGCCTGCTTCTCCCTCTCCCACTCCCCTTGCTTATATTCTCTCTCTCGCTGTGTCTTTCTCTGTCAAATAATAAAATCTTAAAAAAAAAAAAAGAAAAAGATATATGCAAGTTGTCAGAGTGATCCTCTCAAGGCCCCTCTCCTTCATCTTGAGCTGAGAGGGAGGCATCCCTCACCCTCCACTTTCTAGAGGTTAAAAACTACACAGCACCTAAAAGCTTTCTCCAGGAATTCTCTCTCCCAATCTTTAGCCCTGTCCTCTCCTGCAGGTTGCTGGGGCGGGGTGTGGGGGGGTGGGGGATCATCAAAGCTGGGAGAATCAGTTCCACAACTGGTTAGCCTATACAACGTAAGTCAATAAGCAGATTCAGAATACAGAGCTATTTGGGAATGATTGTTTTGTTCTTGGCTTTTGGACATTGAATAAAACTGAAAATGAAGTTTAATTTTATCATCCTGTTGCATAGCTTTTTAGTACCATTTTTTGAATTATGTGCATTTTTTTAATTTGGATCAAAAATGAAAGTTAATTTTTGTTTAAAAAGGAAAAGTAATGAAACTACACAGTATTAATTAAGTAATAGTTCATAATCCTGAGTCTTTTTAGTAAAGTTTCTTAATAAAGGAAGACTTGGAAATGATACATACCATGAAGCAGCAAGCCCCAGTAAGTTTCAAAGTTCTGATCTGCAAAAGTTGCAAACTCAAGTGCCTACCAGACCAGAGAGATAATAGTCATACTGGAAGGAGGGTAACCTAAACAAAAACTGTGGTGCAATTCTCACCCCACACAAAAGATAAATATGTGAGGTAATGGATGTGTTAATTAACTAGATAAGGGATATCCTTTTACAATGTATACATATAACAAATCATTCTAGCACAATGGAAGTACACTTTAACTGTCTTACAAATTTCTTTGTCAGTTATGCCTCAGTAAAGCTGAAACAAATAAGAAACAAACAAAAAAAACTGCAGTGCAAGAGTACTGAGTGATGGCAACCAGTGTCAGAAAATGGGAATGAGGGGGTAGGATTCTGAGAGCTTGAACAATCTAAAGCAAACAGCTACTATGTTTTAGGGGCTTGCCACCCAGTAATTTAAATTCTTAAAATTTCAAAGAGAAACTTATTTTATGTAGACTCTCTCTGTAAAAAAAAAAATTTGACAACTAATTGAAAAGATGTTGAAACATTTTTAAGACAAACAAAACTTGTCTGCCAGCCAGATCCAGCAGCTAGGCAACCTCTGATCTTCAGATTTCTTTGCACAATGCCTATTATATATCAATGCTGTTATATAGGTAAATAATTTCCCACGAAACTGTGCAATTTTCTCTAAGGCTGTTAGCCCTAGATTACAGAACCGCCAAAAGCAAGGTCATTAACTAAGTCCATTCAATCATTTAACATATTTATTGAGTGCCTACCATATTTCAGGCACTATTCAAGGTACTAGAGATAGAGCAGTGAAAGTAAACAAACAAAATCTCTGTGCTCATGGAACTGAGTCCATTGGCAAACAAGCAAACACACCAGATTATGGTTAATGCATATGTTTAGGGCAGAAATATTATCTTTATAAGCATCATTGCTGGTTATTGACTGAACATTTGTTTAATCATCATAATAAAGATAATGAAGATGCCATTGGTTTCCTCCTTTTACAGATAAGAAAATTGAAGGTTAAGAGAGATTAAGTACCTTGATTAACTTAACACAGCTATTAAATGGCACAATAAGGGCTTGAACTCAACTTTGTCTAACTCAAGAGCCCTACCTACATTTTGGTATCTTGTTGGATGAAGACCAACAAAGCAACAGGTTTAGAAAGTGAGCTAAAACAGAGAGACTATGTGCGAAAAAATGATATGAATATCACACACACACACATACACACACACACATCACAAATGTGTGTCATCAAGGAATAACTCATAGCCAGAATATTGGAAAATAAACACAGGTGTGCAAACTTCATGTTTACATATCAAAGGTAAAGAAACTCTTTAGACAAACACATGATAAGTATGTAAAAGATAATTGTCTCAACTAGGATGAGGTAAAAGAGGACACGAATGATAGTAGCTTATACTGCACATTTTGTATTTATTAACAAAACTAGAGGTCGATGGTCCCAAATTTATTTATAGCAGCTCAACAACATTGTTAAGATCCCAGAGTTTGTTTGTTTCTAATTCTTCCTCTCATGCATATATGCCTTGCTGTCTTGTCTTTGTTTTCTCAAGGTCACAAGTGTCTAAATGAGGAAGAGAGGGAAGGGTTCTTCTTTCTCCCTTTTGTGAGTTTCTACCAGGGAGGAAAATATTTCCCAGAAGTCCCTCCATAGATATTGGCATTTCATTGGTCAAAACAGTAACTAAGAGGAATGGGATTGTTCAAATTATGATAGGCTTGGACAAATGTTGATTCATCTATGTAGCCAGACATATTGAACCAATTACGGTTTTACTAGCGAGGAGGAAAGGATAAATGGTTGTTGGTTAAGCCACTAATAAGGTCTTCTAAAATATTAGAAAAAGAAATATTTCTTGTGCTCACTATACATAAGATACCTTATAATACAAAGAAATAAAACAATGCAATGATGGATAACTACAAAATCTTTATTTGTATAAATATTAGGGTCAGAATTCTGAGTCAGTTCATGGATTTGATCAAATGTAACAAAAGTAATGACCTGCATGAAATGACAAGTGTTTTAAAGAGAAGTCACAAATGAAAACTAAAATGCAATCTTGACCTGAGTACAGTAGGAAAGACTGGATTCTTGCATAGAGGAGATCAACCATACAGTTGGTAACAATATCTTTTATTACTACAATTCTTTAACTTTATTGGATTTGGTTACACATAGAAACAGATTCTCTTTTAATAAGCAGCAGAATCAAGAGCTTCTTGTGTAACTTTTAGAAACCTATCCCTCTTGGTCTCTCAGTTGCAGGCAAGCAAGAAAATATCTTAATAAAATGAAACTGCTCTGTACCTGGGTACCAACAAAATATACACTTGATTAAATCAGAGTACCATCTATTGGGTTCTTTTTGCTTACCCTGATTTCTAGGGTTTTGCAGACAAATTAAATGTGAATCCTTTCAAATCACACACACATACACACCCACACATACACACTCACACCACATTTATTTTTCATTTTATTTCATTTTTTTGAGAGAGAGTGCATACACATGTGCGTGAGGGGGGTGGGGAAGAGGGAGAGAGAGAGAATCTTAAGCAGGCCATACACCTAGGGCAGTGCCCAATTCAGGGCTCGAGCTCAGGACCCTGAGATCATGACCTAAGCTGAAATCAAGAATTGGTCACTTAACATACTGAGCCATCCAGGCGCCACCCCATACACATGCCATTTATTTTTTTGAAATTTTTAAAAGATTTTATTTATTTATTTGACAGAGAGAGAGACACAGCGAGAGAGGGAACACAAACAGGGGGAGTGGGAGAGGGAGAAGCAGGCTCCCTGTGGAGCAGGGAGCCTGATGTGGGGCTCGATCCCAGGACCCCGGGATCATGACCTGAGCTGAAGGCAGATGCTTAACAACTGAGCCACCCAGGTGCCCCTACATATACCATTTAAAGGACAGTTGTGCCCTTCATACATTTTCATTGTTTTGTCTTAATATTTGCTTTCTCATTTGTTTCCATTTTTGTTATTCCATGATGCTCAAATCAGTTATGATTTTAAACATCAGGAAATTATTTATAGATACACAAGACACATGTTTTTAATAGTCATTTTCAAGTTTATTACCTCAAATAATGTAAATAAAAATAACCACCAGAACCTTACTATACAGAAAAGCAATGTCTGGTTTACTTCCCCCCTTTTCTCCAACTATTCAATGTCCCTTAATTCCCTTTTAACCCATTGTGCCAGATGATTTCAGTGTTTTGCCCATATCCTCGGGCCCTTTATTTTATTTTTTTTAATATTTATTTATTTGAGAGAGAGAGTGTGTGAGCGAGAGAGAGCACGAGTGGGGTAAGTGGCAGAGGGAGAGGGAGAAGCAGACTCTCCTGCTGAGTGGGGAGCCCGATGCGGGACTCGATCCCAGGACCCTGGGATCATGACCTGAGCCGAAGGCAGACACTTAACTGACTGAGCCACCCAGGCGCCCCATCCTCAGGCCCTTTACCAAATTTCCACATATAGCCTACCATTGTTCTTTTCCTCCAAAAGCTAGCAGTTAACATCCAGGGATCTTTCTTCACAGGCTGGCTGCTGCCGCTGGAGCCAGCTTTTCCGTGAGCACAAGGAAAGCCAGCAGTGCCCCTTCCATCCACCCAATCCCGTCAGGTTCCCCTAATCAATAACAGCTGTGTACAGGAGTTCACAAGCTCCTGCTTTCCTGCCTCAGGCCAAGATAACTCAGAAGTGGTGCTCACAGTGTTTACAGAGTTCTGTGAGATTGAACCCAAGTCACCCTCTGTGGACCTTTGTCTCCTTGCTTGCCTTTCTTCCCATCTCAGTTCCACTTCCTAAATCCCCCAGCAGCTTATATTTGTTTCCTGGGGCTGCTCTAACAAACTACCACAAACTGGGTGGAAATTTATTATCTCACCGTTCTGGAAGCTAGAAGTTCAAGATCAAGGTGTTGGTAAGGTTACTTCCTTCTGAGGGCTATGAGAGAATCTGTTTTATGCCTCTGGCCTAGCTTCTGGTGGTTTATTGACAATCTTTGCTGTTCCTTGACTTGCATAAGCATCACCTGATCTCAGCCTTGGCATTCTCCCTGTATTCATGGCTATGTCCAAATTTCCCCCTTCTTATAAGGACTCTAGTCATATTGGATTAAAAGCCCACCTTATTCCAGTATGACTGCACCTTACCTAATTACATAAGTACATAATTACATAAGTAATGACTTATTTCCAAAAAGGTCACATTCACATCACAGGACCAGGGGTTAGGACTTCAACATCTTGGGAAAAGGGAGCACAACTCAAACCATAACAAAGTTTTTCCTAATAAGTCACTTTCATATGAATTCTTTTTTTAAAAGATTTTATTTATTTATTTGAGAGAGCAAGAGTGAGAGAGAGAGAGAGAGAGCACATGAGAGGGGGGATGGTCAGAGGGAGAAGGAGACTCCCCGCTAAGCAGGGAGCCCGATGCGAGACTCGATCTCTGGACTCCAGAATCATGACCTGAGCTGAAGGCAGTGGCTTAACCAACTGAGCCACCCAGGCGCCGTTTCATATGAATTCTTATCTACCTTAAGGTTTGCTTCTGGCAGTCTCATTCTGTCCATCAAATATTTAATTACGGTCTCAGTTACAATGCTGTCAGTTGCAAGGAAAAGATAGTTCAACTTAAATTTACTTGCATAGTGAAAGGAATGCATTGCTTTATGTAAATAAAAAATTCAAAGAGAGATCAGACTTTAGGCAAAATTTCATTCAGAGATTTATGAGTCACTTAACAACAAAGTTTTTATTAAGTGCCAACTCTGTGTCAGGAAATGTGTTCTGTTTTGGTGATATAACAGCAAACCAAACAGAAACATTCCTAGAACTTGTATTCAATTAAGAGAAGACAAAAAAAGTCAAAATTGTAAGTAAATGTATAGCAATTACATGATAATGAAGATAATGAGACTTACATTACATTACAATTACATTACATTACATTACATTACATTACATTACAAATAATGCTGAGGAGGAATCAAGTAGGGTAGTGGTGAGTGTGTGTATGAGGTGGACGGTCGTACTTGTAATAATAGTTTCGTCTTGAAAGTTCTCACTTCAAAAGTAACATCTGAATAAAGACCTGAACAAAATGATGAAGTGACCCATGAGACTATCTAGGAGAATATCTGGGAGGAAGGCATTCCAGGCATAGGATATAAGTAGTGAAAGGTAGGAGTTTGCCTGGGATGCTAAGAAGCAGAAGGAAGGCCATTTTGGTCTGAGCAGAATGAGGGAGACTTAAGGTGGAGAGCAATAGGTCACAAAAAGAGTGTTTGGAGCACATAGAACATTACTGGCTATTGTAAGAAGCTTAGATTTTACTCTGAATGAGATGGGAAGCTATTAGCAGACACTCAGTAGAGAACTGGCCAGATCATACACTTTAACAAGTCACTTGGATCCTGTGCTGAGAGTAGACTGAATGAGGACAAAGGTAGAAACAGGGAGACAAGTTAGAAGGCTATTGCAATAAGCCAAGCAAGAAGAGATGGGGGTGGCTTGGACCAGGTCATAGCAATAAATGTGCAAGTTGGTCAGATCCCGAATATATTTTAAAGATAGAGTCAAAGGATTTGCTGGGATTTTTTCTTTTTAAAGAGCAAACATCTTTAAAATGCATCTACATTTCTTTGCAGCTACATTTTTCTTTAATTCTCTCAACTTAGCCATGATCATGGACTAGCTGCATCTTTGGATTGCTTTTCTCATGGTAGAAAAACAGCAGACTAATGCTTCCTTGATAACATCCAGGAGAAAAAGAGGGCTTCTTTCATTTACTCATTGCTAATATGTGCTAAGCTCCCTTCTGAATGAAATAACTTTGGTCACATTTACTGTGATCAGGAGGATATCTTATACCAGATGGTGTAGGCCTGAGTTATGTGCCCATTCCTAAACCATTAACTGTGGCAGGAAACATAATTTCCTTGATTGCTTCAACCTAACGGTTGCTCATGGGGTGGTCAAAATCACTAAACTAACATGGTGGCCACAAAATGGGAAAGAGGTAAAATATACTAGCAAGGTAAACATAATGTCTATTACAAATACAATTCTGTGGTTTAAAAATTATTTTCAACCCACAGACCTATGACTTCCTTAATAAATATAATCAGATATGAGCCAAATTGTCACAATACAGTCCATGAAAATTGCTAATTTTCAATTATGAAATTACCAGTTATGAATGCCTTTCTTTGGTCGGCACACAGAGTCACATATAGAATGAGAAAAGAAAATAAGAAGGGTCTAATCGTATACAATAATTTAAATAAAGAGTTTATTATTGGTACTTTACAGGTCGATTAGGCGATACTTCAGAGAAGTTGTAAGTCTCAGTCCATCATGGTTATACTATCTTTGAATTAGTAATTTTTTATTATTTTCACTTTGGGCCTTACCAAATACTCAGATTTAAGAGTGATCTGTAGTATTGATATTATCTTTGATTAGGTTAGCCTCCTCTAAAATATAGAGAACACGGTTAACACAGATCCAGAAAATGAAAAGAGCCTGAGATCATCTGGAATCACAATTTTCAATTCTATTCTTGACCAGGAACTAAATTTCCATTTGCAAACCAGCTATTTGATTTGGGTAACTAAATTCTACATTAGTTTAAATTCCTATAAATCCCTATAAACCTTAGTGGTCTAAACAATTCAATATACATTTTCTTCTCCAGTTTATCAGATGGTCTAAGCTATCTTGAAGACTCTTTACCGTCAGAGTTATTATAGTGGTAGTAAAAAATAATAGTCAAAATCATAGTTTCCAAGCATGAATGGTGGCTCCTGGGGGCTGAGTAGAGGAGGAAATGGAGGCGGACCATAAGAGAATTATTTACCAATGGGCTTTAAGTTTCGCTTAAACAAGATGAATAAGCTCTAAAGATCTATTGTACAACATTGTATCTCAGTCAAAAATAATGTATTGTACACTTAAGAGATTTGTTTTGGGGGTAGATCTCATGTTAAGTGTTCTTACCAAAATAAAATTAATTAATTAAAAATAACACCATCACCAACAATAACAATAATAGCTGACTCATTCACTGTTAACTCTGCACTAGGTTCTCTTCTTCTAAGCACCGTACATATTTAAGGCAAGTCAGTCTCACAATGGTGTTAGGATCTCCATTCTACAGCTGGAACTGAGGCACAAAAAGGTTAAATAACTGACCCAGAATTGAAGCCAGACAGTCTCACTCCAGAGTCCATAACTCTTACTGCTATGCCAGTGGGGAAACTGTTACCCATTTCATTATTTTTTTACCTCAAAAGGATTATTATGAGAATAAGTCAATATTTGTATTGTTTTTAATTTCAAATCTAGTGACAGTGAAGCAAAAAATGCTAAATCTACATTTTTTTTAATATTTTTAATGTGAGCTTTGTATCATTGCCTCTATTGATTTCACCGTGTCAAGCAGCCACATTAAAAATAAGGAATTTTCAAACAATCAATTCTGTTGTCTAAACAGATACAACTTGATCTAATAAAATACAGAATAAATGAACTCAGTGGTAATGGTTATTTGAAACACCCAGGTTTAGAATGAATAAAATAAACATTTTATTTTTTTAAATTACTTTACCCTTTATATTTCAATGTATATTGAGAAGAATCATAATATATTTGAAAAGTGCTAAAACTAGCATTTCAGCCTTGGTTCTGTTTTGATATTATTTAATCTTTGAAATAAGAAGGGAGAATTAAATTATCTCTAATTTTGCTTCTAGCTCTTACATTCATAAATAGAAAACTGATAAAATATCTCAAAAATGTACAGTTTAGTTCTTACAGTTTAGTTTTGTATAAAATTAAAACATGACTATGTTATACAGTCTGAAGACATCTAAAACATACATTTATATATGTTTATATATAATGTATATATATATATATGCAGGTCTGTGTCTATGCACACACACCATACTGTTTCTTTTTTTTTTTAAGATTTTATTTATTTTTATTTGACACAGAGACAGAGATAGTGAGAGAGAGAGCATAAGCAGGGGAAGCAGCAGGCAGGCAGAGGCAGAGGGAGAAGCAGGCTTCCCGCTGAGCAGGGAGCCCGATGTGGGGCTCGATCCCAGGACCCTGGGATCACCACCTGAGCTGAAGGCAGACGCTTAACCGACTGAGCCACCCAGGCACCCCACACATACTGTTTCTGATAATGTATTGCTATATTAATTCAACAAATAGCTTTCTCTATGTCATAGGCAAAGTTGGAGTAAATGTCTTATAAACAAAGAGTTTTACTAATATTCCAAAAACATAATATAAGACAGTTATATGATTTTTAATCTCAACTATGGTTCCCTTTTCTTAATCAAGTCAATTTAAAAGAAAAAGTAAGTTGAACTTCCTGACTTGGAGGATAAAAGCATCACACATTAAGTTTGTATTTTCTCCTATATAGTTCTTAAGCAAGTAGTTGCTTATCATGAACTCACCTTGACCCAAAGGCTTTGACCACATTTTGATCTCAGAATAGGTAAAATAGATACCACACAAAATACCGAGAGAAATTCTCGTTTCTTTCTGATATGGCTTTGATATTTTATAATACTCATTGAGGTGATGACTCAAACTTTCACTACACAGAATAATAGTCATGTTGTCTGAAAAGTTTCAGCTAAACTTATAAGCAGCCTTATGAAGAAAAGAACCCTGTATTTGAGTTAGTATCTTGAATAATCATCCTGGTTCTATCTCTTGCCTCTGGCTAATTCATTTTATCTCATCTTTGATTTCCTTATGTATAAAAAGAATACAAAGATTATACTTGTCAAACATGGTTGTTGTTATGAAGTCCCTGATTAGCTAAAAATGTGTGATCTTAGTAAATGAATACAGATCTCTCTCTTAAGCACTAGATCTCTACATCCACCCAGCTTCTTAATAATAAAACAAAAAACTGTTTTTTTTATCACATATATTATGTATCAGTTAAAAAACAAATAGATTTCCAACATTCTGGCAGACTGAGTTGGCATGGAAAAGACTCCTGCTCAACTATGTAGAAATATTTGATGAAATATAGCAATTTTTAAATATATAATCAACCTCTAATGGAAGAGATGAAAAATCCCACGTGACAGAAAAGAAGTAACCAAATGCCATTTCAACATGGACATTAGTTGATGCTGTGGGAATTCAGACAGGTATTAACCAGATATAATCCCTAGGGGTTAGGGTGTGTGATTTTAACAAACAATAGGAAGCAGATGAGACTTGGACCAGAATAAGGTGGGGATCTGAAACCTAGATACTTATACTAAGGTGATAGCCTGTAAGAGTTCATCTTTGCTCTAAAGTAAGAAAAAGAAAGACTCCCATCTTACACTGAGTCTTACATGGTATGGGGTTCATATTGACACTACTTACATGGAATAGGAATTCTAGGATTTTAAGTATAAAAGATGGCCCAATACTAGGAAAACTCTAGGGAGTCCAACAAAAAGCAAAGCTTTGCATTATGGAAAGTTTGAAAACCCAGTACTCATGGGATGTCCACAGGAAAGAAAAAAACAAACAACATAACAAAACAACAAATAAAACCTCCACAGGAGGTGAGTACAGAAAAAAACTGATAAACCATGAAATTAAATCCTTATCTTACACCACTCACAAAAATGAACTCTAAATGGATCGAAGTCTTAGACATAAGACTTGAAATCATAAAATATAGGGAAAAAAATAAGGAAGACAGTCTTGGCAATGAATTTTTTTTAATATAACATTAAAAGCACACACACAAAAAGAAAATAAAAAATCGACAAATGGGACTACAACAAACTTAAAAGCTTTTGCACAGCAAAGGAAAGCAACCAACAAAATGGAAGGGGCAATGGATAGAATGGGAGAAAAATTTTGCAAAACATATATCTGAAAGGGGTTAATATCCATAATTTATAAAGAACTCGTTACAACTCAATAACAACAACACAAACTGATTTAAAAATAGACACAGGAAAAAAATAGAGGAACTAAACATTTTTCCAAAGAAGACATCCAAATGGTCAACAGGTACCTGAAAAGGTCAACATCACTAATAACCAGGGAAATGCAAATCAAAACCAAGATGAGATGTCACCTCACATTTGTAAGAACACAATCATTAAGAAGACAAGAGATAAGTGTTGGTGAGGATGTGGAGAAAAAGGAACGCTTATGCACTGTTGGTTGGATTGTAAACTGGTTCAGCTACTGTGGAGAAACTTAAAAATAAAACTACCATAAGATTCAGCAATCCTACTTCTGTATATATGCTCAAAGTAAATGAAAACAGATTACCAAAGAGACTTATGCACTTCCATGTTTATTGCAGCATTATTCACAATAGCCAAAATATGGAAACAGCCTAAAGGGTCTATCAATGAATGAAAAGATAAAGAAACACACACCCACACACACATACACACGCTGGAATATTATTCAAGCATGAAACTATTTGCAACAACATGGGTGGACCTTGAGGACATTATGCTGAGTGAGATAAGTCAGACAGAGAAAGGCAAATATTGTATGATACCTCCTATAGTGGAAAGGCAAATACTGTATGATGCCTCTTATATGTGGAATCTAAAAAAAGCAAAACCATAAAAGCAGAGAGTAAATGGTGGTTACCTGGGCTGGGGCATGGAGAAATGTCGCTCAAGGGCACATACTTGCAACTAGCAGACAAATAAATCCTGGAGACCTAATACACAGTATAGTGACTGTAGACAACAAAATTGTAGTATAAATGTTGAACTTTGTTAAGAGACTAGATTTTAATTGTTCCCAACACTAAAGGAATGATAAGTATGTGACACAATGAAGGTGTTAGCTAAGGCTATCATGCCAATCATATTGCAGTATAAATGTATCAAGTCAACATGTTGTACATCTTAAACTTACAAAATATTGTATGTCAAATATAACTCAATAGAAACAAAACAAAACAAAACAAAAACTAACCAGTTCTGGAAACCCCTACTGGGAAATGGCTACAGTCATTTTCTGCACAACCCCCCACCAAAAGAAACAAAACAAAACTGATAAACCACTACCATGTAAGGAAACAATTCATCATAAGGGAGAGTTAGCAGAAAATATAAACAAAAGAATCAGCAACTCAAGATCTTGAGATAAAGAAAACTTCAAGAGAAAAAATATGTATGTTTAAAATAATAACAGTGATTAAGGTTTATTTTGAACTTACTACATGTCATACTCCATTCTACCTCTTTTATATGCATTAAGTTATTTAATTTTTACAATTGCATGTACAACTTAAAAACAAAAGGCAGATTACCTTTAAAGAATGATATTTAGGCAGAAAGCAATAATAGCAATAGTCATGGAGACAGAAAAATACTGGAATATCTTCTTCAAAATGCTGCTGAAAAATAACTTAATGGAAAATTCTGTTCCCATATAAATTGTTAATCAAGAATGAAAACAAGTACATGTCAGACAAAGTGTAAAGACTTTGCCACTTATAGACCCTGTTTGAAATAGCCACCAGTCTACCCTTTACTATGGAGAAATTCAAATTCAGAAAGAATGTGATATAAGAATATGATAAGCATAGTAATTGGTATTGACATATCTAAATAAGCATCAATTATATAAAACAATAATAGTGATGATTAATTTGAGGGTATAAGAGCAATTAGAACTAGAATGCTAGATATCAGATGGAATATGAGGAGGAGAGTTTAAATGCTATAAGGTCTCTGTAGTCTTCTGGAGTAAGCCAGAAATATGGATTAAGAATACTCTTAATTAAGTCAAGTATTCACCTAAAGAATAAATGTGCACTGTGTAAACTTCAAATCAATAGAGGATAGGAAAATAAAATAAAAATGGTTATGAACACAACTGGAACAATCTAATACAAAGCAGGAAAGGAGTAAAAAAGCTAAAGGTATGATAAAAAGGAAACACAAGTAAGATGTTAAATGTAAGTCAAAGTTTATCAGTAATGACAGTAAGTGTATGTGTCATAAACTTATTAAAAAACAGTCTCAGGCTGTATTGAAAATACAATATACGAAAAAATCCAATATATGCTTCTTCTTTTTTTTATTATGTTATTACATCATTAGTTTTTGATGTAGTGTTCCATGATCCATTGTTTGCATATAACACCCAGTGCTCCATGCAGAACGTGCCCTCCCCTCCTTAATACGCAACACCAAGCTAACCCATCCCCCACCCCCCTCCCCTCCAGAACCCTCAGTTTGTTTCTCATATATGCTTCTTAGTAGGACATCTGCTGTTTCAGACATACACTGAACACCTAAAAGTTGACAGAAATTGGAAATAAAGAGATGGAAAAACAGTAAGCTGGCAAATACTGATAGAAAGATGGTATGGTTCTGTTAATATCAGACCAAACTGAAAAAAATGGCAAAAATATTATTTGGGAAAAATAAGCCTCTAAAAAATGATAACATTCACCATGAAGATACTATAATTCTAAATGTAAACACATGGAATAACATAGCTCAAAATATGTAAAGCAAGGGCGCCTGGGTGGCTCAGTTGGTTAAGCGACTGCCTTCAGCTCAGGTCATGATCCTGGAGTCCCGGGATCAAGTCCCACATTGGGCTCCCTGCTCGGCGGGGAGTCTGCCTCTCCCTCTGACCCTCTTCCCTCTCATGCTATCTCTCATTCTCTCTCTCTCTCAAATAAATAAATAAATCTTTAAAAAAATTATGTAAAGCAATATTACAAAATTGCAAAAAAGATAATGACTGCTCTATAATCATAATAAATTTTAACAGACTTATTTAGTAACTGATGCATTGGGCATAGAAAAAATCAGTGAAAAAATAGATGACTTAAGTTACATAATTATTAAATTGAACATAGAATTCATCGGTTAGAGAATTTCTATTCTCAAGCACATATAAAACTTCCTCAAAATGTGGTCACCTACTAGAAAGAAAATCTCCAAAAAATCAAATAAAAATGATAAATTCAATGATTTCTGATCATAAAACATTCTTACAGTCAATAAGAAAACACACCCTAACAGTCACATGATTTAAATCGAAAAACATACTTCTAAATATCTTACCAAAATATCTCAAAGAAGATATCACAATGTAAATGGCATAAGGTTAAGAATTTGACAATAAAGACACTAAAAATCAAAACTTATATGAGATATCTTGGGAAATCAATGGCATTAAAAAAGTGAAAAGATTGAAAATTAATGAGGTAAGAGGTTAACTCAAGAAATTATAAAAAAAGAACAAAGCAAATGGAAATAAGAGAAAGGTGATAATGAAAATATATCGAAATTATTGAATAGGGAACATAAAATTAATGAAAGCAAAAACTAGATCTTTTAAACAACAAGAAAATTAGAAAGTTGACAAAGATCTAGGGTTAGGAAGAGAGAAAGAAGAGAGAGAGAATATTAATATTTGGAAAGAAAATGGACTATAAAAATAATAATACTGTAAAACAAACAAAGCCCACTTTTCTAGAATGTTCCTCCCCCAAATACCTTTACCGCTTGCTTCCCGACTATATTTATTCTGTACTCAATTGTTCCTCCCAACTGATTTGATGCAGGTGTTTGGGTGGAAAAAAATAATATCATATTATTCCTCTTTGGTATGACTATAAAACTAGTAGATTCTGTAAACTCTGAGGTTAATAACCAAAGTCTAACAGCTTCTAATTATTAATCGATAAGCTTCTAAATATAACATCTATATCTAAAAATCAATAATAATTCCCATTCAATATCAGCATCAGTTGGAGAATAAGTTTTAAAGAAATAGTTGTATTCACAATATGAAAATGATCTGTAAAAAAACAAGAATAAATCCTAGTGATGAGCCAGGTCATAAGAACATGAAAGAATATAAATCTAGCAAACTATTCATGAATAGATAGATTCACTTTTGCTAAAAGATAAATTCTCCCAATTTAATCTGTACATTCAATGATATTCCAATCAAAATTTCACCAGGGTTTTTCACTGATTTTGAAAAGCTTAACTAAAAATGTATACTTATATTAATGATTAGACCAGAAAAGCCAAGAATATTTTGAAGTATATTGGAAGAGAATTTATCATATCAGATATTAAAACCCACTATATTTGTATTTGTTTTATTATAGACTCATTTGACATAGAGTCACTCATGAGAGTAGAACAGAAATGGACTCACATGTGCAGGGGAACTTGGTTTATCACAACTATTGGGAATCAGTAGGGTAAAGATCAAGTGGTCAATGCATAGCAGAATGGCTCCATTCTCCTTTCTCCTAAATCTTCAATAACTTCTTCTGAGTAGTTCATTGACCTTAGTGTGGACACACTTATGCTTCAGCCACCAAAAAATAAGTTCTATGAAGGGTCTTTCCCCTAGCCAATGCCCTAATTCACTCACTTCTCAACCCACCTCCTTGGAAAATATAGTGTCACTCACTGCCATTTTTCTTATCTCCTGCATATTCCTCAGCTCTCTACAATCTCATTTAAAAAGTAAACAAAAACTTCTTAACATCTCCAGGAAACTCCCGATTGACCAGTGAGTGATGCATTCCAAGTCTTCATCTTTCTGAGCTTTTCTCCTGGATCTGACCTTGTGGTTCATTATTCCTTTTTGAAAGTCTCCAATGTGGGGCGCCTGGGTGGCTCAGTCATTAAGCGTCTGCCTTCGGCTCAGGTCATGATCCCAGGGTCCTGGGATCGAGCCCCGCATCAGGCTCCCTGCTCCGTGGGAAGCCTGCTTCTCCCTCTCCCACTCCCCCTGCTTGTGTTCCCTCTCTCGCTGTCTCTTTCTCTCTCTGTCAAATAAATTAAAATCTTAAAAAAAAAAAAATGAAAGTCTCCAATGTTTCCCAAAATTTCAAGAAAATTTATCTCTTGAAATATTCTTTTCATTAAAGGTTTGTGACCAAGTTTAAGAAAGAAAGAAAAAAAATAACTCCACATGACCGATCTCTTTCTTCAGGTTTCTCATACATTATCATAGTAAAATGTAAGAAGATATATTTTTACTTTTCTGTCATATAAATTGTGCCCATTGCAGCCTTTCCACTAGCCTTGGGAAGGGAGTAGAGGGTGAATGGCTTTTCTAGAAGGAGTATACGATGACTTAGAGGAAATCCTGGTGAAATCTGGGGTAAGTGGAAATTTTGCCTCTTCTGACCTCAGGTGAATGTTGGGAAAGTGGAGAAATCCTGAAGTAAAAGAATTAGGCAATAGGACCTGTGTGTTTTGACCTTTCATCTCCAGCCTAAAGAAGGGCTGTTTGCTGTATGAGGGTCAGTTCCGGGGCTGAAAGGCCATTCTTTCGCTAGTATTGGTGAGGTGAACCTTTTGCAGAATGATTCTGCACAAACAGAGGCAATCCTATTAAACAAAAGAAAGGCAATGTTAGGTGTGTTTGGACAGATGCTAACTAGTTACTTGCCCAGAGTGTCAATGTCCAGAATGCCTCATAGTTTCACAGGCATCTAGACATTCTCAAGTGCCCTGCGGGGGCACAGAAAGTGGCTTGCTAGTGAGCTTCCTAAAGAAACTCCTGCGAAGCTTTGCACAGTGGCAGTATCATAGCCAATGAGGTTTATCCAAGGTGTGATTATTGCTAATATAAACTCCTACGATAGAAGAAAGTAACTCCAAAGCTATAGATTAGGGTTTAATTAGGTTGTATCCAAAGTTCAAGTGCCATTGAGGACTCAGGTGGGGCCAAGTTATCTGGGAAGACTAGGGGCCCTTTAACCAGGCTCAGGAAAAACATGATTCCAGCTTGGTCACTGAATGTCAGCTACAAAAGCAATGACCAAATGGGCAAGGAAATAATCAGCACAGAGTCCAAAAGGACACCCCATTGCCCTATGAATACAAAGTGCCTTTTCTACAACTGTTTGCACCACAAAGACACAGTAATCTCCCCTAGAATTCCAAATGCCATTTTGGGGAAGAGCAGAAAAAGGATGCAAAACTGTGGAAAACAGCATCAATGAGGAAGGGACTAACTTAAACTGAAAACTGTTACAACTAGGTAATCTTTGAAAATTTAAAGTAGGTTTTTCTTTTGTTTTTGTTGTTTTGTTTTTAATAAAAGCAACCCCCTGACTACTCAGAAGAGTGAAGATGAGTGAGAAAGATCAGAATACTTAAAACACTGAGGTGGTTATCTGTTCACAATTCAATTCCCGGGCTCAGAATCATTCTTGAATGTTCCTGCTCCTTGAGAGCAGGAACATTATACTATACATCTTTTTTGCCCTAATAACCTACCACAGTGCCAAGAGGAAAACAAGGCTGCATTTTTTTTTTTTTAACTAAGCTTAATTTGTAAATTAAATTGGCTGGCTTTACGAGGTTTCTATAGAGCGGTAGTTCTTGGACTGGTTTGTAGACCCCTGGATGGCCTTAAAGCTTTTTTTAAAAATATTTTATTTATTTATTTGACAGAGAGAGAGACGGAGAGCAGGAACACAAGCAGGGGGAGTGGCGGAGGGAGAAGCAGGCTTCCCGCCGAGCAGGGAGCCCGATGCGGGGCTCGATCCCAGGACCCTGGGATCATGACCTGAGCCGAAGGCAGACGCTTAATGACTAAGCCACCCAGGCGCCCCTGGCCTTAAAGCTTTTATAAGGAATCCATAAGGACAAAAATATTTTTGTAATAATACGAAGACATTATTTGCTTTATTCGCCATGTTGAATTTTACATTGCATGGTAGGCAAAATTGTAGTCTTTATAGCAAGAATCAGGGCAGTGGCCCAAAACCGTATTGTCAGTTGTATTTCACCACACTCTCATTAAATAATAATTAAAAATAGAACTCGCACTCTTAAAAATAATAATAAAAGAAATCCAGGGTCACCTGTGTGGCATAGTCGGTTAAGTGTCCAACTCTTGGTTTCAGCTCCAATCGTGATCTCAGGGTCATGAGATCCAGCCCCACTTCAGGCTCCATGCTCAGGAGGGAGTCTGCTTAAGTTTCTCTCTTCCTCTCCTTCTGCCCTTCACCCCCACTCTCGCTCTCTAAAATAAATAAATAAATCTTTTAAAAGTAAAACATTAAAAAAAAGAATTCCAATTTTACTTAAGACTGTTCTTGATGCAGAAATAAAAATTAAATTAAATCTCAACTTTTGAATATACTTTTAAAAATATATTCTGTGTGACAAAAACATAAAGTATGCCAAAACATTTCTGCATAACAACAAAATGTTTTTGTATCAAGAAGAGGACTTACGTAATTTTTGAAGTTGCAAGCTGAAAAAAACACTCCCCCCCACCGAATACCATTTTTATTTGTAGATAACATGCTAATTAAGTAATTTACTAAATAAAAATTCCTACTAACATATCTGAATATAGTAGACTCTTGAATAAAAAGCAACGGGCTCCCTTTTTTGCTTATTCTAACTCATCTATCTCTTGTTTCTTCCTCTCAGAATCTCACTTTCATTCAGGTATAATGATCCTTTCCATGTAGCTCACATGGCTCAGGAGAAAATACCCCTATATCTTAGTTCTGTGATAATCCTGATTGTTTTAAAAATCCTGTTCCCCCTTATCTGGAATTAATCAAAGAATAGGCAAGTGATTTGATTCAAGCTGGTAAGAAACAGAGAGAAGCTGGATAAAAGTTTCTAGAAAAATGATTCCTAACATTCAAAACAGAGTCATGAAAAACCCTTCTTCCTCTCATTCCATATCTTCATATGAAGAAGAAAGAATACAGCTTCATTAACCATTAGCAACCACCCAATCATCTAGGGTGCTTGTCAGTAAGGATACAGAAAGAACCTGGGTTTTTGATAAAGCTGTTGATATATCAGGCCAACCACCCCTGAGAACTTCTCTCCATCTGGAGCTCATATTTGAGCAAATGACTTTGCTTATCAGTTAAACTAATCTGAGTCATATTTTCTGATCTCTGTAGTCAAAAGCATCCCGAATGCAATAAGATAGCTTTTTTATTCTCAAACTTCCCACTAAGTAGAATGCTATAGATTTTCGACCTTCATCTGTTGCTTTCTTGCCATAGGGAATGATTTGCAGGGCAACTGATGTTCATGTTCTTCCATTTGTCTAGAACACCCTCTGCACCCATTTGGCTGATTGATTCAGGCCCCAGGTAAAGTCTTTTAAAACTTTGGCTTTATAGTTTTCATAGCAATAAAAATTTATGATGCTGCACTAACAGATGTGCTGTTTACAATTGCTTGTGCTTTAACAAATACTTTCTTATCTTTTCAGCACTTTTGAGAATTTTGAGAATAATATTATACCAAACCACTGATGACTATCCAAGGATGTTACTATTTTTTTAAATGTATATTGTCTATGTTTCTATATAATGTTCACTGTGTGATCAGAATATTGTATCAATAGAATAAAATATAAACTAACTGCATAATTTCTTTTACACCAGATCCACACAAACTTCCCATGAATCAGAATGATTTTGATTTCAGGTTAGAGAATGTACAACTAAAAGGGGCTTAAAATCATTTGGGTTAATAAGTAGAAGAGGATAATGGCTGAGCATAGGGCAACCAACAATATCTATCCCTTTCCATCTCCTGTATGAAATATAATTTAACCCTGTTTCTTTTTTTAATTTTATTTTATTATGTTAATCACCATACATTATGTCATTAGTTTTTGATGTAGTGTTCCATGATTCATTGTTTGTGTATAACACCCAGTGCTCCATTCAATATGTGCCCTCTTTAATACCCATCACCAGGCTAACCCATCCCCCCACCCCCCTAACCCTGTTTCTTCTGAACAGCTCTACTCCCCCCAAACCTACCACTTACCTCTTGGGAAAATCACTGACTTCAGAAGACAAGCAGGTTGTTAGCACAAAGCAAAGGAGGGGAGAGGAGTTGTATGAAAATCAGTGTCTCGGGGCATGTGGGTGGCTCAGTGGGTTGGGCATCTGCCTTTGGCTCAGGTCATGATCCCGACATCCCAACATTGAGCCCGGGGTTGGGCTCCCTGCTCATTGGATAGCCAGCTTCTGCCTCTGCCCCTCACCCTGGTCATGCTCTCTCTCTCTCTCTCAAATAAATAAAATCTTAAAAAAGAGAGAGAGAAAATCAGTGTCTCTACAAATCAGTCACCTGTGATAGAAAAGGTAACCTAATCCAGTGTAGTCAACATTTTGTGATTTAATAAATAATGCATATTTCTTTAAAAATGACGTATCACTTAAAATTTAGAAACTGCATAATCTCAAAATGAGAGTTCTAATGAAGAATAGTGAAGCTGTAATCTATATTGGTAATAGGTAGATAGATAGATACACTTTTTTTTTTTTTAATATCCTTCTGGATTAGCACTGATCCTCAGCCCAAAAGCTTAAGTTAGCTATGAGACATTAGAAGAAATATCTGGACAAACTGATCACTGAAGAACAAGATTTAAAAGAAATACAAATCCCTTTGTCCAAGGTATTGTCATATCATTTCTTTCTAAATTCACTCCTAGTTCCTAATTAAAATAATCCAACTTTGGTAGTCTCTTCTACCAAAGACACTCTCTTTTAACCCATCATCTTGTCTTACTCTTATAAATTAATTAATTAATTTAGTCTCTTAATGCTTTTTGAGCATATATGGCATGTAAAGCATAGTGACAGGTGCTTTAGGAATCTATTGTTTAGAATCAGTCCATTTAATTACTTTCCCCATTACCTCATTCCCCAATTCTTCAGGTTCCTTCAGGTTTAAAACAGGTTCCTTCAGGTATTAAAAATCTTGCCTAGGGGCACCTGGGTGGCTCAGTTGGTTTAACATCTGCCTTCATCTTAGGTCATGATCTCAGGGTCCTGGGAATGAGCCCCTGCATTGGGGTCCCTGCTCAGCAGAGCGTCTGCTTCTTGCTTCTACCTCTCCATCTGCCCCTCCCCCCTCCCCTCCTGCTCTCTCAAATAAGTAAAAATGAATTATTTAAAAAAAAAAATCTTGGCTAAAAACTTAGAGAAAAGGAGGACCTTTTCATCTTAATTTTTCCTGTTTCAGTTTTTTTGTGTGTTACTCTGAATCTGCTCTCAGTTCTAACAATAAGCATGTTCTTTGCTATATTTAGAAGAACATTTTTAAAAAATTAACTTTAATGTCGGCATTACAATCAGAAACAGTCTCTTGTCATTTGCTCTGGGTGCTTTCTCTTTCATAGCACTTGCCACAAGAAGAGTTAAATTGTGGCTTAATGTCTGTTTTTCCTGCTAGCCTGTAATGTCCTTGAGGGCACAGTGGGAACCTGCTATTCATTATCATATCTTTGGTACCAGGAACAGTTCTTTAAAAATTCTTAGAACCGAACTAGTTTTTGTTGTTGTTGTTGTTTAAGATTTCATTTATTTATTTATGTGAGAGAGAGAGAGAACACACACGCGTGCGCACATGAGGCGGGGAGGGACAGAGAAGGAGAACCTCAAGCAGACTCCGCGCTCAGCATGGCCGCCATCTCATGACCTTTGAGATCCTGTCCTGAGCCAAAACTAAGATTCAGTCGCTTAACCAACTGAGCCACCCTGGTGCTCCAGAACTGAACTAGTTTTTTTGAAGGAATAGTGAATGAATTTTAACCTTATTCAACATTAACTTCTCCATTCTCCACTAATCAGTGATTAATGTATATTAACGCCATAAATATTCATTAAACAAAGATTGAATGAGCATGTGCTACATGCCAGGCAATGGAAAGATAAATCTTGTGATCTCAAGGAGCTCACAGTACAATGAAACTTATTTTATCACATTTAAAAACTTGATTCTGATTTTTAAAACAGGTAAACACTGATGTCTAACATGACTGATCACTCATTCATATCACTCTCTGGATATTATTTTTCTTTTATTATTTTATATACAATTTGAACATAATGAAACTGATTTATTTTAAAATCAAAGCTATATAATACTATACTGTTAAAAAGTCATTCAGGGAATAGAGAAGCTGGAGGAAACGTTTGGAAGAGGAAAAAGTTATGCAAAATGCAAACCATTTGTGATGTCACATGTTCATGGAGCAGAAGTTGGAGAATTGCAAGCACGAATGAATGAAAAATATACCTGAGCTATCAAAATAATAATCACAATCACATAGATAATATTTCTTTCTTTTTGTATTTTTTTAAAGATTTTGTTTATTTATTTGAGAGAGTGTGAGAGAGAGCATGAGAGGGGAGAGGGTCAGAGGGAGAAACAGACTCCCGCTAAGCAGGGAGCCTGATGTGGGACTCGATCCTGGGAGTCCGGGATCATGACCAGAGCCGAAGGCAGTTGCTTAACCAACTGAGCCACCCAGGCACCCTGGTAATATTTCTTTCTAATTAAATGGTGGAATCCATAAGCATTCTTAAATAATATTTTTAATTTTGAAAGGTAGTCTTTTCTATATTATTCTCTAGCTATCCTTCTGATGCCTCAAAATCTTATTCAAGTGCTAGCTTTCATAAGAAGTTTTCAGTGATTCTTCTATCTCAAAATAATTCTATCTACTACACAGAATTGTCAGAAAGGGTAGTAAGTAGAGAATAAAATCAAGAGATCATGGGAGTACAGATGTATAGATCATATGATGATTTATTTACCAAATGTATGAAAAGCTATTGGTAATACTTTTTATAATTAATAATTAAATATTTCCCTACTTGAGCACTCACAGTACATTCTGATGGTACTTCCTTAATGGTACTTCTTTAATGGTCCTTATCATTCTTTTCCTGTATCAGTGCTTTTCTTCTCTATTAGATCATAAGATTAAATCTTATTTATTGGGACCCCTGGGTGGCTCAGTTGGTTAAGCAGCTGCCTTCAGCTCAGGTCGTGATCCCTGGGTCCTGAGATTGAGCCCAGGGTCCTGGGATCGAGCCCTCTGTATCAGGCTCCCTGCTCAGCAGGGAGTCTGCTTCTCCTTCCCCTTCTCACATCCCCTCCCCCCATGCTCTCTCTCTCAAATAAATAAATAAAATCTTAAAAAATAATAAACCTTATTTATTATTTTGCACTTTACAATATTACATGGAACAAGTGGCTGCTCATAAAAATATGAGAATAAATTTAAATCACTGAATTGACTTTTGTTAGTATTTTTATCATACTCATCAGTTGGCCACAAACCTGGCTCCACCTTCACATGAGCCAAAGCAGGATTTGGTGAAATTTGACAAATTGTATTTAGTCATAGTCTGAATGCCTGATGGACTCTCTGCAGATACAGTTTTCCAAATTTGGTTTGGGACCATTAATGTTCCATAAAAGTTCCCCAGATGGTATATACGCATCCAGTAAGTCAACATGTACAATGCAATGACATCCATGTGCTAAGGCTTATGGGGATAGGATGATAAATCTGATAAACATTGCCTGCATAACACTTATACCCTAGTGGGAAAAGCACTCATTATTTGTAGTTATAATGCTTCCTGTGTCAAAGTGATTATTTTTGATCCTAAACTGAATTAACATTGAAATATGTAAGTTAATGGTAAATGATAACTATCATTTATGAAGCCCTATGTGTCAAGTAGTTGTTAAGCACTTTTTAGGTATTATTTTATTTAATATTCATACAGCATAGATAATTAGATACAATTTCTATTTTGTAGAAGAAGACACTGAGGCACTGACAGGTTTTTTAAAAATGCAGAACCAGGGTCAGAATCGAGATCTGCCTCACTGTCTTGTTCTTAACCTCATAACCAGTGTATTTCCAACTGGTAACCTCTTTAGTGTATTGTCCGGAATTTCTTATTTATTAATTAATTTTAATAATTATTAATAATTAATTAATTAATTTTATATGGCAGGGGGAAGTTTGGGATTTGTCTTATTTCAGTTTATCCATAATGTCTAAGACTATAACTGTCCTTACAACATCAAAATTACCAAGATAATTGAAAATGAGAATGTAAATGATCACAGTTCAAGAGAGCAAAAAAGAGTATAAGATCATAAAGCTATGACCTATATGACCTAGGACAATGCAAAGATAGTCCAAGACTATTAAGTTTTGGTGAGGATAATACCTAATACCTTAGGTAATACTTTAGTGAGGATAATACCTAATAAACTTAGCTGTTATTTCAAGGCTCTTTTCATATTCCTTTATAAACATTTTGTGGTTGCTTGGATCAGTTATAAGAATGTAATTTAAGGAGAGCCTGGGTAGCTCAGTCGTTGGGCGTCTGCCTTCGGCTCAGGTCATGGTCCCAGGGACCTGGGATCGAGCCCCACATCAGGCTCCCTGCTCAGAGGGAAACCTTCTTCTCCCTCTCCTGCTCCCCCTGCTTGTGTTCCCTCCCTCACTGTGTCTGTCTCTGTCAAATAAATAAATAAAATCTTAAAAAAAAAAGAATGTAATTTAAGAGACCATGTCTTAAGTTGATAACATATCTTTCTGAGAACTCCGAAGGAAAAACAAAAACAGTAACAACTCAGTTTGCTTCTCTGTCCCATGATGTAGACAAGGAACTGCCAAAAACTTTAAAGGAAATGCTTTGATGTCAGAATTTAAGAGGCTAATAATGATTTCTGTGATAGACGCTTGTCCCATGTACAACAATCATAATTAGTCTCTGATGCCTAGGCTATGAACAGGGCTGGAACATATTTTCATATTCTCTAGAATATAAATTCTGTTATGCATATTTTCTACAGGTGTACACAAGCATGCTCTCCTAAGGAGCTTTAAGATCTCCTGAACTTTGTAAGGTATATAGGAAACTGCTGCTTGGGTTACTATTTAGCAATGGGAGATTTTCAACATAAATTGGTAAGGACTCAGGGCGCCTGGGTGACTCAGTCGGTTAAGTGTCTGCCTTCAGCTCAGGTCATGATCTCAGGGTCCTAGGATCAAGTCCCACATCGGGCTTCTCGCTCACTGGGGAGTCGGCTTCTCCCTCTCCCTGCTTGTGCTTTCTCTCTCTCTCTCTCAAATAAATAAGTAAAATCTTTAAAAAAAATTATAAGTTGGCAAGGGCCTAGAAATCTTCCTTTCTGTTTGAAAAATTTCCTGACTACCCTTGTTATGAACTCAAAATACTTCCTGTTGATATATTCTTTCAGAAGTGGTTGTGTTCCTTCATAAATTATTACTTTACATGTTCATGGGTAAGCTGATCATCCTCATAGGCTGATTTTGTCTCCTCCTTCCAGAGGCTGATTTTGTCTCCTCCCTCCAGAAGTTGGTATGTGGTCACTGGTCCCTTTATTGTTTGCTATGAGGAATCTAAACAATCAGCATCTCCTCAGTTCAGCTTCTTTGGTGAAGATTTGATGGAGTCATGTACCTGAATCATATCTTGGCATTTGACTCCCATAATCTCATCATCTGATTTTCTTCCCCAAACTATCTCATTCCCCAGTATCTCTTCCATAATTCTATTCCAAATTGTGGCTGATATCCTAGCCTCTACCTTCTTCATTGATTTCCTGTTTATATCAGTTGTCAGCACTGCCAACGCCTGCTTTACTTCACAGAATAGTGTATCTCATATGAGCGTCTACCCTCAGCTCTTATACCCATGCCCATTCCAGGTCTCAGAAAAATAACAATAATAATAAACTTATTTAGCTATTATGAATCATCACATAATTTACTGTACATTCAAGATGAAGTAGAATTTGAAAACAGTCCTCAAAGGTTTAATTTTGTAGTCATTTTTATGAAAATCAACTAACAGAATAGAATTTCAAAAAGTAGGCATATTAGAGGGCATAGAAAAAGCAATGGTGAAGTATAAAAATGAATTTTTTTTGTTAAGTAATTTTGGTACAGATTACAGTTACAAAGATATTTAAACACACATTGTGGGTAACATAAGCTGGCAAGTTCAATTTTAAATTAAGGAGTTTTTAATGTAATAACTCTGCTACCTATATAAGATGTTGAGTTATTTCCAGGGAAGTAAAATAATCTCTTTAAATTCAATGTTAGCAAAAGCATAGAAATCTTAAATTGTCCAGGTATGTACTTTAGAGAAACAGGAATATTAACTTGACATATTTAAAGATACACAATAGAGAAAGTTTAAATAACAATGGTAAAATCTTCTGGTCATTTTAGATATGGATTTAACATTATAACACCTTGTTAGACTTCAAGACGATAGTGCCTGCATACCGATCCAATATCTATTTGTATAATGAAAGTAAACAAAACAAAACATATCTTAACTGGTTTAATACATAAATAAATTACATTCATAATGATTTTCATATTATCTATTTATTCTCAACCTTCCCAGGTTCTTACTTATTTTTTAAATACCCTATATTACATAAAGAAACTGTATAGAAACAAATATTATTCTTTTTTATTTGAAATAATCAAGTTTAAGACAAAATGACTGACAGTGAACTGTATCTAATTTTCTTTTCCTATGCAGGAAAAAATACACTCTGTAGCCCATGCTCAGAGATACTGGTCTATGGCATTTTCAGACAATGAAACTAGGGAAATGCTACTGGGTTTGAAGATTACACAATGTGAACTGTCAGTGTCTGGCAAGAAAAATAAAGTTATCAAAAACCCTTTGGCTATATCTATGTAATGTCCAAATTCCCATCCAAACACTAAAACATTCCTTTCAGTCAACTAGGTGAAAGTTGGTTTATTGATGTGGTTTAAATCCAGGAGGATATCAGACATTCTCAGATACGTGACCTTTCTCTTGGTAGAGAAATGAGAAGGAGCTGGGGGTTGGGATTGTGGGGATATGTAATGAATTGAGAGAACTTCAACACCTTTTTATTTTACCACTAAAATCTCATGGGATTTAACTAAAAACTGATTTTCTGTAGGGAAGGCTTTGATTTCTATTCTGTTACCTCATTTTTGGTTATTTTCTTGCCACAGGTAGAAAATATGATGAAACAAGACCATCTTATCTATTTACAAGTAATAAGGTAAACCCTCTGCATTTCAAATTTCATAAAAAGACATGCTTAACCTCAACTTAATAATTATTACAGATATACAAGCAAAGTAATGAAACATGCTTTTCTATTAGATTGAGAAGGTTTAAAAGATGACTAGTACCCAAGGTCAGTAGTTGTGTGGAAAAACAAGAATTTTGATACACCATTTATGACAACATGAATTAGCTCAACATTTTGGGGAGGGATTTTGGTACTGTCTATCAATTTTTGCACATTATAGTTTTCAGTAACAATATAATAATCATGACATAATTATATTTCTATATTATCATATTATATTTATATTATTATATAAAATGTTTAGTGAATTTGCTGCTATATCTTTATCAAAGAGTCCATCTATTCCAAAAGGAAGTAAATTTGCTTGTTTTTTTCTTATGTCTCATATTTAAATTTTTAATTGGTAGATGAACACCATTCATAATTCAAGTTGTTTGTGTTACTGCTATCAGGAGAGTTGATTTTAGTCAAATAATAACCATGAATGCTATCTCATAGTGGATCCTATCATTATCATCATAATAATTAGTAATATTATTATTAATAATATGAATTAATAATTCATTTAGATGAATATATTCATTATCTAACTGATGGAGATAACTGATATTGAGATTTTTGCCTACACTGACCCTGAAAATATGTTAGGGACATCAAAAAATAATAACCAAATGTGTTTTTATTTGTTTTACTTAAAAGCTACCAGTCAGTAAAGTCACCACACTGTCATTTGTAATATTATGGTGGCAAAGCTCATTCCCACTGCCACCACTTATAATAATAGCATGCTCCACGAAGAGAAAATACATAAATGCTATTTCAGCTAACTTCAACATTTTGACAATGAAAAATATCACCTCAAAAATTGTGATGTAAACAGATAAATTAGTTCCACTTCCAAACTATGGCAGCTTAAATATCATGAAAATACTTCTAGAAAAAAAAATCTAGAAATGCTGGATAAAAATAACAAACAGCTTTCATTTATTATTTTATGGGCAGTGAAATTCCAAAAAGAAGATTCTTGGAGGCCAAAAAATTAAGAGAAAACAAAAATCACAGTGATAATTAGCATTAAATTAAAAAGGGGGGGGCTGCCTGCCTGGCTCAGTCGATAGAGCATTGACTCTTGATTTGTGGTTGTGAGTTCAAGCCCAATGTTGGATGCAGAGATTACTTCAAAAACAAAACAAAACAAAAGCATTAAATATATAATTCCTTTGAAGGCATTATGACACTGAGTATTCTAGAATGCTCCTATTAAGGGGCAGCTGAATAGAAAATTAGACCTTTCACTCCCAACCCAAGAAAGATGCGAGTTAACTGAGACCTCTACTTAAAGGTGGGAAACATGAAGGCTTACATTTTCACTAAAAGACTAATTTAAAATTATCTACCCCTGGTAAATACCCTGGTACAGAGATTACAAGGTACATTATCTGCTTCATCCTTGGCTATGAGTGGAGAAGAAAGTTTTTCTCTGAGAATTTATAATCACAGCCATGTCTTTTTTATCACTTGGGTGTCCTGGGAAACCCACAGCTAAAATTTGAAGTTATTTGGGTAACTCACTCTCCAGGGCACCCAAAAAACACCAAATACAGATCCTTCTTGGAGGAAAACATCCCCAACCCTGGGTTCACATTATTTCCACACATAACATCCAACTGAAAATGAGTTCAGAATCCAATGTAATATACCACCATTAGCAAAGGTCAGGAGAAAATAAGTCAGCACTCCAAATTAAACGTCTTGAACTTCAGATATTAAAATTATTAGACACAACATGTAATATAAAAGGGGGAATCAAAAGCATTGGTGAGAAACATGACATTTTCAGAAAATTTTGATACAAAAAAATAGAATTTGAAATGTAAATATAGCTAATGAGATTAAAAACACAATAGTGGGTTAAACATTACATTAGATAATTGGAGAATTAGTCAACTGGAAGATAAAGCACACAAGTTTACATAAAATGTAGCACAGAGACACAAAAGGAGAAAAATGTTAAAAAGTGGTTAAGAGACATGGAAGGTAAAATAAGGAGACAATATAGGGACTAGGGGAGACATAATATATAAAGAGATAAAAGCTTATTTTTCCCCAAAATGAATTTTTAATTCGTAGCAGCATAAAAAGAAATAAATAAAGGAAATATAATCAGATAAAAATTCGGAAATAAAAGGAAGGAAATCATTCCTAAAAACATCAGTACTCACAGACAGGAAATATCTAACAATAGCAAGAATGAAAGAAATGATTGGCTACAAAGAAATGGCAATTAGACTGAGGGCAAATATTTCAACAGCAACAAGGAACACCAAAAAAACCCATGGAACAATATCTTCAAAATACTGAGAAATAACAACATCAACTTTGAATTGTATCCTAGCTAAATTATTATCGAAGAGTAAGGTATAAAAAAGATTTTCATCTAACATAAAATATTGGAATTTGAGTTTTTCATAGTTATAAATTATAAGATATCAGGTGAAAACTGTTAGAAAAATTCACTGAAATAAAATGTTATCCTGAATCTCAATAAATCTCTACTTGTTTCATGTTCAACAAACACTATTCTTTTGTGATGATAAAGTAGAGATGTTTTAAAGAAACAAAATTAGGGGCCCCTGGGTGGCTTAGTCAGTTATGCATCTGCCTTCGGCTCAGATCATCATCCCAGGGACTGTGACTGAGGCTGGCATAGGCTTTGGGCTCCCTGCTCAGCGGGGAGCCTGCTTCTCCCTCTCTCTCTGCTGCTCCCCTGCCTGTGCTTTCTCACTCTCTCTGTCAAAATAAATTTTAAAAATGTTAAAAAAGGAAGAAAATCAGATAATAGGAAGCTATTCTTATTAACCAATAGTATCAAGTCTCTATCTTGAATTTTGATTAAATTCCATGCTAAATATCACCATTCTTTTTATTTTTAAAATTTTATTTATTTTTGAGAGAGAGAAAGTACAAGCAGGGGGAGGGGCAGAGGGAGAAGCAGACTCCCCACTGAGCGGGGAGCCCGATGCATGACTCCATTCCAGGGACCTGGCATCATGACCTGAGCTGAAGGCAGACGCTTAACCGACTGAGCCACCCAGGCACCCCAAATATCACCATTCTAAGCATACTATATTCCAGTATGATTTATATACCAAAAGGCATTTCTTTGGCCTTGAAGTAAGCAAAATAGTGAAACCTAACCAAAAAGTCCTGGGCTCCTGACTACATAAGATGTGTAAACCATTCCATGCTGCTTTTACTAAAATTAGTAATTTAATAAACTCATCAAATTGTTTGGCATCATCATTTGACTATTCTCTCAGGCAAATAGACTGACAAGATTGTGCAGACTGAAAAAGGGAAAAAACTTGTAAAACAAAAGTATCAAAGTTATCACAGCTTGGTATATCTTGCCATAATTAAATTAGGATTTAATTCTATTTATATTTACCTTCATCATTTCTATCTATATTTAAGGGTTATCTTAAACAAAAATGTACTCATAATATTTTTCTGACTATGTCTATTCTTTCATCATTGAATGGAAAGATATTCTTTCCTAGGAATTATTTTTCTGGACCAAAGCAAATTCATGATACTATAATTGAAGTCCAAGACTTGTGTTATATAAGAAAACAATTATAGATTGGCCAATATGACTTTGTAATATCAACCATAACAAGGCACTATTCTAGCAGTTATTTGAAAAAGTAAAACTTGGAAGACTTTAATGGTAGCTAATTTTTCAGTTATCCATCTGAAGCTAGGACAAAGAACAAAGCAGAAAAAAAGCAATAAATATTATTTTGCCCTAACTTCTAGGAAAGACAATTGGTGTTTCTATACTGACTGATTTAGCATAGAAAAAAAATTAATATTAACAATGAATTGATGGTTAGATTAAAGGATTATGTTATCTAAGGGAAGTTGAGTGTTGTATACGCTCTGGATTGTGGGTGCATGTAATCTTCTGAACTCTGGTTAGTTATGCAGTTTGGATTCATATATTTGCAAGTCACTGGAAGTTCTTTGGTAGTTTATAGTTGTATTAAAAAAAAAAAAACTTTGCATGGAGCCTGGGTGGCTCAGAGTTGGTTAAGCATCTGCCTTGGGCTTAGGTCATGATCCCAGGGTCCTGGGATCCAGCACCCCATAGGGTTCCCTGCTTAGCAGGGAGCCTGCTTCTCCCTCTCCCTCTGCTGCTCCCCCTGCTTGTATTCTCTCTCTCTGTCAAATAAATAAATAAATAAAATCTTCTAAAAAATAAAAAAAAACTTTGCTAGAAAAAAATCAATTTCCTACCTTTTTTATAATTCTTATCTCTTCAAATTAATAATAATGTAGTATATTAAAATTGAAGAACGTAGGACCTGCAATTTTAGAATCAGAAAGACTTTTAGGATACTTTAACAACACATATTAATGTTAGAATGAAAAATGTATTTTAAATTTTGTATATAAATATGAACCTACTCAGAGATAGCAAAGATGTTCTCAGGAAATTTTACACTATAATGTGTTAGTGAACTCATATACATTGCTTTTTAAAAAAGATATTTCATTCTTAGCTGGTCTTTTTACTCATATTTTATCTAAGATAACCTTCCTGTTAGAGTACTGGCATGATAAATTTAGTCTGAACTGCTTGTGAGAGAGAATTGCCAATTTGATATAGCACTAGACAGAGCAAGGTCTTGTGCTTTCACAATCTGTTTTCAAGAGATCTGTGGTGTGAAAAAAATTAAAGAAGCTATCATGGATCTACACCATGCTTACAAATCAATCGCCCAAAAAGAAGGGATGAGGAAAACTCAAAGACATTTTGAAGAAGAACAAGATGAAATGCCATGTTCTTCCTACATATCAGTATTGAAGCAATTTAGAACAGTTTTCAATTGAGACAGTATAGCAAGACAGATGGAACCAAATGCACAGGCCAAAAATTGACCAATGAGCTGGTATATGATAGAGGAGGCATTAGTTTATTATGAGGAAAGAAATGGAAACAAACAAAAATTTATCCCTTACCTCACACCATATGCAGAATTTCAGAATCTTTGACATCTGAAAGGTAAAAAATTAATGTTATAAAGCTTTTAGAATACAATACAGGAAAATATATTTTTAATGTTGGGATAGCAAAGGTTTTTTTAAAACTAAATGCAACGCACATATCATAAAGGAAAGTACTGATAAAGTTGATTATATTAAATTAAAACTTCTTTTCATAAAAACACTTTATTAACAGTGAAAACTAAAGAGAAAAATAACTGACAAAGGATTAGAATACAAGACACACACACCAAGAAAACCCAAATTGAAAAACGAGTGAGGGGCGCCTGGGTGGCTCAGTCATTAAGCGTCTGCCTTCAGCTCAGGTCATGATCCCAGGGTCCTGGGATCAAGCCCCGCATTGGGCTCCCCGCTCTGCAGGAAGCCTGTTTCTCCTTCTCCCACTCCCCCTGCTTGTGTTCCCTCTCGCTGTGTCTCTCTCTGTCAAATAAATAAATAAAATCTTTAAGAAAAAAAAAGAAAAATGAATGAAATATATAAACCAAGAAATTCATATTGGAAATGTGGCTTATTAATAAACCTATGAAAAGATACTCAATCTCATAAGTAACCAGGACATTATGGACTTAAACCATAATGAAATACCATTTCATATTCCTAAGACTGGACAACATGAAAATGTCTGATAATACCAAGAACTGCCAGGATGTGGTTCGAGGGAAACTCTCATAAATGATAATAGAAATGTAAACTGAAAAGAATTTAATATTGAATATACCCTACAACCCAAGAAATCTACTCCCAGGTGATATATCAACTAGAAAAACTCTTATACATAAAGAGATATAAACAAACATGTTCACAACAGCCTTATTATAAAAGCAAAACTTGTCATCAGGATGTGAATATGATAAATTCATACAATCAATTATCATGCAGCAGTAAAAATGAGTGAACCAGAATGACACATAAGAAGATCAATTATTCTTAGATACATAATGTATTTTTAAAATTCAAAAGCAAGTTGCAAAAGAATACATATTGCTTTATATCATTTGTGTAAGGGTTAAATTTCCAGAGCAATGCAAAGATACTGTTGGCAGTAAAATACATGAAATTAATTAATTAAATTAATAATATATTAATTAATTAATACAAAATTTAGGAATGAGGTTACCTCTGTGGGATGAGGGGAGCAGAAATAGAGGAGTGGGAGAGGAAACGTCAGTCTTTCCCTTCTTAAGGTGTGTGATGAGTTAAACATTAGTGTTCACTGTATTTTGTATATCTTAAATATGCAGATTAAGTTTTAAAAATTAAAAAAATATTATCCAGATAAATTAAAAACCACAATAAAGAAGCCTTCTCTTTAGCTAGAACAGGTTGTTAATCTGAGAAATTAGTTTCACCGTAAAGGCCAACTAACAACTTAATTTGAGAAAGAATCTTAATGATTCCTACTTCCTATTCAGAGCTTTTCCCCAGCTTTTCAAAGGCTCACCACAGCAATGCAGCACTCCATAGGGGGTACCCCACTGATAAAGGTCCTGTCCTACCAAACTCTACCAGCTCTGAGCTTTGCAGATCTGTATTTCCATACATCAAATTTTAACAATGTTTCTCTATTTTCTCAAGGACCAGTATCTCACCAAGATATTAACAGTTGGTAAAGCTAAAAGTGCTGTGCTTTCCATAAGTAGTTTTACTTTAATCAGGAATTGCCAGAGAGGAAATATTTTAAGACAGGGTGACAAATCAGGCCTCCAAAGAGAAATATTAGGAAGATAGTTGGCACCTGATCGTTTAATATCACCACATGTCTTTTATTTTCAAGTAATTTAGTCTTGGGAATAGATTATCATTTCAAAAATTGTAGTAGTGTCAGTCAAAGGGAGTAATGAACAATTTACAAAATTTTATAGGGGGTAATGTCTAGCCATTCATAGATGTAATCTGAACAGCTGATCTGTTAAAACTTCCTTGATCTAACTTTTGAAGTTGTTGCTATTCTTGGTGTTAGACCTCTGCTTGAATGATAGCCTGAGGATATTTATTCCTCTTTCTCCAATTTTCAGACAGTCATCTGCATTTCCAGAGGTCTGATGACAGGGCAACTTGGAGTTTAAAGACAGCATCTGCATTTGCATTTCAATAGTTCCATAATTCTATGAAAGCATTGAAATCTCTTCAGTATGCCTCATTGTTTAAATAGTGAAGGTAGCCACATTTTGTACAAGATTCATAAATCTTAGGAAAAAAATTGGGGCCATTGAATCCAAAGCCTGTTCTACAGAAAATACTCATCTTCCTTCCTTTCCTCTTTTTTTTTAATGCTGAAATCATGTTTATTAAAAACCATAGGCACTACATCACATCTGTACATATTTTAAATCTTTCATCCATTTGGGTTTTTATGGCCTGAAATCAAGGTTCTAGGATAAAATAAAGGGAAAAGGAGGACATATAGTTTGAAATATGTTATAAGGACATCATCAATTTTTAATTTGGAGTTGCAAAAAATATCTCTTCCCATTAGAAAGGAACAAGGTTGTTGTGAGTTAGGAAAACAGTTCCATTTAACATCTGGAAGGTAACTTCATTGATAGGTATGTTGCCTGTTTGTAAGGATCTGCAGTTACTTATAATCAATTATGATTTTAAGTAGAAGACTTTTTGTCAAATGTTTTGGTATGAGGAAATGAATCCTGGAGTTAACATAAGAAATTCTGAGTTCAAATACAAGGCAGCTGGGTACCTTTCTGTGTTGAGCCTTTGTGTCCTTCCTATAAGTGTAGATAACATTATCCACCAGGTAGTTTTAGAAAAGTGAAAGTTCTGTGTAAACTATATCTAAAAGAACTGGAAGTTTATAAAAGATTGCTACAATTGTGTAATTGTTGTGTGAGGTTAGTTTTTATATTTTCAATCAGTACCTAAAGTTTTCATCTCACTGTATCCAGCTGAGACACTGAGATGTGGTAATGTGTTTGCAAGGACAAAACTATGGGTGAAAAAAAATAGAGCTCCACAGAGGTCAATTCAAAAATCTATCACTTTAACAGTTTTTTTTTTAATCTCCTTGCCATTTCAGAACAGTTTTTTTCTGTGGTGTTTTATAATACATTGTAAAAGTGATCTGACTTTTTAAAAATATATTCTCCCTTCCACATGCAAATAATATGAAATACTGGGAAGTTGTCCTTAAAAGTCAGCAGTGTAAGATTGATGAATCACAGACCTGTACCTCTGAAACAAATAATATATTATATGTAAAAAAAAAAAAAGAAGATAGTAGGAAGGGAAAAATGAAGGGGGGGAAAATCAGAGGGGGAGATGAACCATGAGAGACTATGGACTCTGAGAAACAAACTGAGGATTCTAGAGGGGAGGGGGTGGGGAGATGGGTTAGCCTGGTGATGGGTATTAAAGAGGGCACCTATTGAATGGAGCACTGGGTGTTATACACAAACAATGAATCATGGAACACTACATCAAAAACTAATGATGTAATGTATGGTGATTAACATAACAAAATAAAGTAAAATTAAAAAAAAAGTCAGCCCACCCTCATGGCCCAGGTAATGTGCGAAATAATCCTCATTCTTGGTGCTCTGCAGATTAGATCTGCAATCTGCAAAGTCTCTTCCTAGATAATCCCCAGCAGCCAGAAAGGTTTTTGACCTTGAAGATTTTAGTATTGCAAATCTAAGAATATAAGCAAGTGCATTTTCTTTTTAGCAAACTGTGAGCTTACATCCACCCCAGAGTGGCAATTGAATGTCATGCAGTCTGACTGTATTAGGAAAGGGAGATTCTTTCTCTTCCGTATTGAGGAAACAAACAAACAAACAAACAAACAAATCCTATAGCCTATATTTCACAAAAGAATGATTCCAGCATAATAAATCCAGTTTCAAAGAAAGAATTCATCAGACGGGTGTAGAGAATAAAAGAGAAATCTAAATGTAGTACTAGCTTCATCAATATGTTTCTTAACATTGCTGCTTATAAGAGTTTAAAGAGAAGTGTGTGAGAATAAAGTGTCTTTGTGTGCCTTTATGTAAAGGAGCATACGAGTGTGTGTGAGCGAGAGTGTGTTCACAGCAGGAGGAGTAGCGGTGAAACCATGAAGGGTAGTTGGGAAACCCCTTCTGTTTTTGCGCACTCTCAGGCTAGCAACCCCGGCCCCAGGAGGAGAAGGGAATGTCAGCGCAGGCACAAAGGTCGCTGCCTTGACTGATACGAAGTGACCGACCCGCAAGCAGAGACTTTTCTCCTTGGCAGCCAACAACCTGCAGCAGGAAAGGCGGGCGGGGGAGGAAACCCCGAGGAGGCGCTCCTGGCCGCCTCTTTGCTGAGATAGCAGGAGCAGCAGCCTGCGGAGCCACGAGCGCAGCGTCACTGAGCTGGTGCGGGTGCAGGAGCGCTCAGGGAGGCGCAGAGGCCCGGAGCCGCTACAGCCGCGGAGTCGCCCGCGCTGCAGGACGCCGCGCCACTCCAGCGCCACGGGCCGGTCCGGCAGCAGGAGGAGCCGGTGGCGGAGCGCTGCCAGGCAAGGTGCCTCGAGCATCTGCCTCGAGCACCGCGGGCCACGAAAGGAACCCAGAGAGCTCGGCCTTTTGTCCCGTTCTCTAAAAGCAGCTTGTGACCAAGCCCGGAGAAGGCGAGCGTTTCAGTTCTCCGCCGGACTGGGATTTTTCTTCTCACAATTTGGGGGAGCCTGAGTAGAGGTCAGAGGGGCGGGCGAGGATCCTAAAAAGGGCGGCGGGCTGTGAAAATGGGCACCCCCTCTTATCACTGGCAAATCTCCTTGACATTTTTCACACTTTGAAGCAGCTGCAGCTGGTGTCGTCGGAAAAGGGGGTGGGAAAAAAGAGAGGGGGCGGGGAGAGCGGGGAGACACAGCCAAGAGCCACGAGCAGCGCCTCCTCTCCTGCCAAGCCTGGCACCTGTGCGCCGAGCCACTGCACCGAGGAGGACCCCACTCCGGACGAACCCCGGGCTTGAAACCACGGACGCCCAGGCCCCGGGCAGCGGGTTCTCGCCGAAGGGACCTCGCAGCCGCCTACACAGATCGCCGCCGTCGCCTGCAGACCCGGGAGCGCTTGGTTCCTCAGAGCCGCGGCTGCGCCGGGTCCCGGGGGATTCTCGCCCAGCAGCAGGCAGGGTGTGTTAGAGTTGGGTGCACGATTCGCCTTTTCTGCTCGTCTCTTCTCCGCCGGGGATTTATTGTCTGTGGAGCCTTCTGGGGGTGGGGAGGGAGCTGCGCCTCCGCCACCGCCGCCGCCGCCGCCGCCGCTGCTGCTGCGGTCGCTAGCGCGGCGCGCAGGGCAGGCGGAGGCAGGGGAGTGAATGCGCTCCTGCCTTCGCGGGCAGCGCTTTGGGCTTCCCCTCGGCCGCTTCCCGCCGGAACCTCTCCAGCGGTCCACCTGAAGGGCACCGGCATCATGGTCTAACGCAGCACCTGCCTGGAATCCCCTTTCTCCTCGTCTTCTTCCTCCTACTCCACCCCTCCTCTCTTCCTGCGAGGACCCTCGTGCCCACTCCACTGCGGACCCCCGAACACTTTAAGGAATAAGCGTTGGCAGCTGCACGATTCACTCTCTCCGAAACCTCATGGGCAATTTCTCCCGGCGATGTGAGTAGCACACTCTTGTTTCGTGGCCAGTGTGTGTATGTGGGGGGGGGGGCTACTGCGGGGACCTCGCCGTTTGTGGCCTCGGTGACAGTGAGCGCCCGAGGTGTGGGACACAAGCGCCCGCGGGGGGGGGGGCGGGGGGGAGGGCACGAGCCTTCAGCGCTCTCAGGGGAGCTGCTCGCGAGGGGGCCCGCGGAGGCGGCGGGGATGTGGTAGGTTGCGGGGCATCTGGCAATGGGTGCTAGCTGTGTGGGTGCATGAGAGCACCGAGTGGCCTGGGCTGGCGGGAGACCCTAAAGGGTTACATACTGCGAAAAGGAAAGGTAAAGAGCGGGTGTTGGGCGCTGGTGCTGGGACCATTGGTCTAGCCGAGATAGTCTTAGCTCCTCTTTATTATCTTGGGTATCTTCAGTAAGCTTTTTCTCGGAGGTGTCTGGAGGACCAGGCGCCCATGATCGTCTCTCTCTCTCTCACAGACAGACACACACACACACACTTGTGGCAGGTTGCATTTGTCCCTTTATCTTGGAAGGTGTAGTATTACTGTTTGATCTCCATTTGTTTGGAGAACGCAATTAGAAGATCTTTATGCCTTTAGGATTGAAGGGAAAGGGTGGGGTTTGAGGGGATGGAGGGGAAGAGGAGTATGACAGATTGGAGGACAGAAAGAAGTGGGGGAGCAATGGAATGAAAGCTTTTCCAGAGAGTCAGGGAGAACGATACCTCTCTCCCCCTAAGCTAGACAACTCCTGCCCACACATCTCCTTTGTGTTGCAAGGCGAAGCTGTTGAACCCGCTCTATTCCCAGTCTCAGAGCTGGGCCCCCTTCAGCCTCTTGCATCCTCCTCTTAGAGTCATTAAGGATGCAGGACTAGTTTCGGATCCTACGTTGAAAGAGGGAGGGAAGCACATTAACATTACGGTAATCATGGCATCCTGGCTCACGGACAATTAGGTTGGTTCCCGAAGGTCTCTAGTCTTACTGTTTGCAGAGTCAAGAATGCGGGTGAGGGGACAGGGGCTGAACAAAATGCCTTTAAAAATAGTGTGACTTCATAACGGCGATGGCCGCAAAACTGCTTCATTATACTACTTCTTGGCCATCGGGGCTGAATAAAGGACCCGCCTCCGCCCTCTCCCTCACTGTCTCCTCCCCACCAAGTCACAAAGCGAGCGGGCTGGGCGAGAGGGCGCAGCGCCAGGCGGAAAAGGGAAGGGGTCACTTTCACAACTCCCGGGAATCAGCTTCAGAATGAAACCATCTGCGACTCCCACGTTCCTTTCGAAGTTCTCCCTCAAAAAGGATTGGAAATGATGCGGGGGGTGGGGGAGGGTCAGTGAGACAGAAAGGTCCTCCACCTGCTCTTTTTGATTACTTTCCCACCACACTTTCAACACATTGAATTTACCTGCAGTGGTAACTGGGTCAGCACGTAAATGTGTGTACCTGTATAAGATGAAATGTGGCTCTCTTGATAGATGAAAAACAATTCTTATGTGATCATATTTTAACCTTGGCAAAATTTCTAAGCACAATAGAGATTTTTATAGCGTGGGCGAGAAGAGTGCATTCCAGCGAAAGCAGGACACGTGATCTCTCCGACGGGAGAGATACAGTATTAGGAACTCGATTTTCTTTGTTCCAAGCTGAGCCTATGAGATGCTCAGCATCCGGTTGCTTAAGTCCTCCAATTAGAGGGAAAAATAATAAAGTTGACCAGGGGCGAGAAGAGAAGGTAGAAAAGCACAGGTAGATAGATACCTGTGAAGGGCTTGAACGTTCTCCTCTGCCGCCCACTTTTCAGTTTTTACCGCCCACTTCCCGCCCCACCCCTCGCCCCAGCTAATTCCCTATTTAAAAGTGAGGCATTCCTTCCGGGAGACGTGGCAGAAAAGTTCTTCAGCCCCTGCACACGTGGGTTCTCCAGCGCCTCAGAACCTGCTGCTATTCGTAACAGATTCGGCCACCTCCCCAGTCCGTGTCACGCCTCCATCCAGGCGTCGTTGAGCTGACTTCACCGACTCCAAGAGAACCACCCCAAGATCTTTTTGCAAAAGACAGTTGAGGAGGGTCAGATCCCTGTTTCCTGAAAATCATTAATCGCACCGGGGCAAGAATGAGAAAGTAAGGATGTTGGAATGCTTTTATTTTCCCTTAAAAATAAGAGTCCTAGGGCTAAAGTATATTGAAATGGGTGGTTAGCAATATTTGCATTTGGACTCCCCGGGAGGTATCTGAGGGCCTGTGGAATATCCGCGAAGTGTGATTATTAATTTAATGGAAGTAGAACTTGTTCTAGACCCACCATTTAAATAGATTTACCTGATCTGGAGGTTTATTTCATTTTTCACTCCGTGTTTTATAAGCCATCTTCATGGGATGAAGTTTTGAAAATGTGGGCTATTTCTGTACTCTACTGCATTGCATCATATAATATGTGGTGGTAGGGAAAGCAGAGTCAATTTCCATGACATATTATGAAGTGAGAGTTCTTTATACATTTTTTTTTATACTTCACTGTCCAAGAAAAGATGTGTACTTACCATGGCAACCCTTCCATTCTCCATCACGTGTGCCTGCACATATGCAGCTTCAGAATTAGAAACAACTTCTTAAAGAAATAAACCTGGTCCAGTTACAGTAGCCATGTTTTATTCAGAATTTTAGCACTGCTTTAGGCTGGCACTAAAATTTTCTTAATTAAAATCTTATTCTACTTTCCTTTGTAGGTTTTTAATTTTTCTGCTTCCTCTATAAAATACAGAATATAGCTTAAAGTTTTTGTGTGTCTATATTTTTGTTTGCTTTGGATTTTTTAAAAAAATGTGAAGATAGAATTTTTATCATTTTTGAAAGTCATTAAATAACTATCTTACCCACATGGTGTTAATTCCCAGGGGTGTTTCTTAGGTCTCTCTTATTTGCAGTTCATAGCGCATAGTAATATTGATAAAAAACTTGGTCTCTTTAATCATGACTTAAAATGTCCACCCTTTAGAACAGTTGAAAATTTGAAGATAAGTTACATTTTTAACTTGATTAATTGATAAATTGATAATTGATATATCAAAATTATACCAATTTATACTATAATTTTATCTTCGGATGACTGTGGCCTTAACATAAGGATGGATCACACATTCTATGATATTATAACTTCATTCCATATCCAAATTAACAGTACACAAAGAATACCAACTATTGATGAATTACCACCTGAATTATTTCTGGATTCTTCTTACATTTTCTTCTTTCACATAATTTATTTCATAATTTTCAGAAAATTCTTCATTTAAAAAGATATGCTATTCATTGAATATAACAATTATAGCAACCACACCATCAATAAAAGACATTATTTGGAGCATTTGTTCTCTCCAGTAACAATGACTGCTTTTGTAGGGTACTATCCATATTCTTTTTTGGGCCAGTCTAGTCAGTCATGTGAATTTGCAGTATGACTCCGGGAAGACCATTAATTCACATCTGACACAGGACAGACCTTTAGTTTGTGCCAAGCCAAATGGCCATTAAGTAGTTCATATTTCCAAGGAAATGACTTGGAGATGACTCTAGGATCTTCTGAGAACCCTGAAGTCTTTTTTTTTTTTTCATGTTCTAGCTCTTAAATCTAGGGGCCACATCACTATTCAATGGAGATTTTTTTAATATCTCAGGATTTAAAAAAATGGAATTTTAATGTTAAAATGACAATTTGACCATATAGTATAGCAATTAAATTCTATTCTGAGGAAACACAAAAGCAGACAGGAGATGCATAGATGGTAGATTCTGCATGTTTGTTAAAATACTGAATTGTGAATTGTCAAGGAAAACTCAAAATTAAAAGTGGAACTGTAAATCAACAATGTTTGGAAGATGATGATCTCAAATCAATAATATTTTCCTTTATGAAGTTTTTAGCCATGTTTGGTTAATCAGGTTTGAATCATTATAAGTAGTCATGTTTTATAGAAAATACTCTAGTGAATTATTCTGAAATAGTGAAAGAGGAGTAAGAAAATCTTAGAAAACTAGTTTTCTTACTTCTAGAATTAACATCTGATCTTGGTAATACAATTAGCTTCTTTTAATGTTGTAAAATGGAGGTAGTAATAATTGCTAATTTTTAATTCTAGTGCATAGCAAATAATAAGACAAGGTGGTGCATGAAGAATGATTTGGATACTTTAGAGGAGTTGGACATAAACTTTTTGATACAAATCAGTTTTTCTATAGTAATATTTTGGGGGGCTATATATCGTGCTGGCATAGTATATTTTTAAGAAATGCCATTGAAATAAACATATCTATTTCTTATCTTGGAATTAAATGATTATGCTCAGAAAAGCATGAGCTTCTGTGATCAGAAGCCATCCGTTTTCATCTTGCTTCCCTTACCATAGTGCATGAACTGTAATCATAATTATAATGGCAGCCACCAATTATTAAACACCTATTATGATTCAGATGCTTTACTTCAAAATAGTCTTGTAAGAAGCATTATTCTCACCATTTGAAAGATTAGAAAATTAAGGTTCAATGACAGAAATGACAAGTCTACATCACACAAGTACATGTCACACAGCTAGAAAGTGATAAAGCTTTAAATCCAGATTTGGCTTCTATACCTTTTTCTTCATACTGTGCTCTCTTCCTCATAGGCATAAATTAACACTTGTTAAATGACTGAAATCTGTAGATCATAGAATTGTTTCCTAATGAATAAAGAAAAATTAATATTTTGAACCAGCTTTTCCAAAGTTATTTACATATTTGGCAATAATGAATAATAATATAGTTCATTATTATGCCAAATATTGTCACTTTTGTGACCACAGTTTAATGTGGTACAGAAGATACCTTATCTTCCTGGTAATTAATTCAGGACAGAAACATTTAATAAGCTTCTAGAATCTGTCATATAAATGTACATTAAGGTTTTCAATAAAGCAAGTTTTGAGTCAAGATCTTTCATGTCTACTTTGAAACTATGATGATATATTTGATATATAAGCCTCTGGAGGAGTATCATGTGTGCTATTTAAATTATTAACCATAATAGAAAATTATCATTTGTTATTCAATGACACATGGAAAAAATATTAAGTAAATTTAATAACCCGAAGGATTTCCTGCATATACTCATTTTCATTACATTGTTCACTGCTTGATAAATTACTTAAAATCTATACAAAATTATTATTTTACTTTAATACACATGAAGGCAATTGCAGTTACCACAGATGAGGTATTGTAATTTATATTAGCATTGACATGATCTATTTAAATATTTTAATAATGGAGTAAATCTTACATTGTTAAAAGGAACTCATTTATTGGCTTCTTAAAGATGGGGTTTCTTCAGTTGTGCTTGGGTGTTTTTGCTCTTCCTGAAGTTCAGTAAGACTGAGAGCATATTTAACATCAGAAGATAGTGATACCATGCCCAAAGTAGTAGCATAACAAATTTGTTAAGAACAAGGGAATTGTAGAATATGTGTGTGAACTCACTGAGTGTGAGTTCAGTTGGAGAGAATTGAATTTTGTATTATCCAAGAGGTAAACACATGAGACATTATAGGTTTCATTTCAATTATAGAAAAGAGGTAGCTGACCTGAAAAGAAAAATACTGGTACTATCAGTACTATCAGTATCATTGGGAAATTTTCATAGGGTGAGAGGAAGCAAGAGGAAGGTGGTACCTTGAAATACAGTCCTCACAGAGGAAATGGTGAGAAAAATAGTTGAAAATGAGCTGTTTGGCTCAACTCACCAAGAAGAAAAATTACAGGTTTTTATACTATTATCGTATTGAAAGATAAAGGTACTTTTGTGTAGTGGCAAAATGTTTTATAGATGTCTGACTGCATTATCAAATTTTTTGGTAATAGAAGGAAAGGCAAGAAATGAACTTTCCTGAGATAGTGCCTAAGTGTTATGAAGACATTTACTGCACCAAAAAGGTGAGTAATGAACACAAACCTAAAATATGTCATCTGAATTTAAAGAATTAAGGTGACTTAATGGTGCAACTAAAATTACTTAAAAGTTCAAATAATTAGATTTCTTGAGTAGTAGCTGCTTGAGTATTCTGTAGCTAATGTATTCAGGATTGTAGCTCTAACTTCAAATGAACATCTTATAGAGTCATGTGGGATGTAGATGCCCCTCAGACTACATATTTTGAGCACTTATTGGTGTTATTCTGAGTCAGTGTAATTCAAGACATGAAAAAATTTTCTTCCTTACTTCAAGTGTGATTAATTTCTTAAGACAATTATAAAAGCTATTGTAATTAAATCAAATACCTATTTAAACTTTGATTGTTAAATATTAGCAATGTCCTTAGGGTAATACCATATTGAACATTGGGCATACCACATACATACACATACTGCTATAATTGCTCCATTTTGGAACACACACACACACACACGCATGCACGCACAGACACACACAGAGAGCTATAATCTTCTTATTTCATGAGTTCATAACACTTTAGAGATGGCAAGGACTCTAGGGGGTCTTATTTTACAAGAGAAGAAACTGAGCCCAGCTAAGTTTGTTTTCTTGCTCAAGGGCACGTAGCTGTTAGAGAGGTAAACAGAAATAGAACCAGATCTCTTGGCTCCCAATCTCTGCCAGTAAAACCATACTCTTGGAACTATTGGAGTCCTTTACATTTGAGAAAAGGGAAATAGGGAAAAGAAGCTTAATCCAATTAAGTCCGGTTAATGAAACCAGCCAATATGATGACCCCATCCAAAATACATCTATTTCTCATGTCATTTTTGTCCTGAATTTTGGCCTGAGGTTTTTGGACAATCATCTTATCTTCCCATTTTGATTTGACTGTTTAGGCAGTTTAATACTATAAATTTAACATCTGTTAACTATTTTATTTTTTTAAAGATACCTTTAAGAAATATGGAATTAATTTCACTCATATTAAAGCATTCTAAATTTGGATACTATATCCTTTTTAATGAAAATTAAAGTGTTCTTTTGAATTATTGATCTTTTTAGTATAATACCCACCACTAAATTAATGTTGGATGATGGAGAAATGTTTAATTCATTTTACACAAATGAATTATTTTCTAAATCTGCTAATTTCATTAAGGATCAATCATTGAGGTTTCTTACCAAAAAACAAGAATTTGATTTAAAGTGAGGTTAGGCCTTTCTACACAATATTGCCTTAGATTTTGACAAGAAAATATTTTAGTCAAAAAAAAAAAGATGATACAGTTGGAATTTGTGAAACGTATTCATTTCTGTGAATTTTTTGCTTTACAAATTGAAGGGTCCTTTGAAGTAACAAGTTCCCTCTTACTGTTAAATAGCTGCTTATATATCTGTCATGGCTTAATTCTCTCTTTCATGAAACAAATTTAAAATAAATGTTTCTCACTTAATGTTTTTTCTAACGCTAAAATTCTGAATCTACTTTATCAAGAAGTTTGGTTACTGGGAAACTTAAGGCAAGATGTCTTTTTTGTTGTTGTTTTTTAACTTACTGCCAAAACATACTTGCAACAATAATAAAGCACTTTTGAAATTATGATGTACATCTCTTAAAATATGCCTTTGGTTTATAAGCAATGATATATAGAAGTATTTACAAACAAAATTATTGATTTAACAAGATATACCTACATAGTTACATCTAAAAATCCTCTTTAAAAGGCAAATTAGAACTTTTTAGTGCAGCAATGATGTCTAAAATTGAGGAAAAACCGTGATGACTAAATTAGTGCATTACATAGCAGCACATTAGCTATGCTTTTCATTTGTAGACTGGTTCTTATTCATGCCAGCTTACAGTGTACTGTTCTGGGACTCGTGGGTGTGATAGAACGGAACATATTTTTGTATCTGTGAATGTAATCCCACACACCATTTTACATGACAAAATCTGAATGTCCTAAAACTCGGTGTTAAAGATAAGACAAGATGTCAACCTTTGCCAGTCGAGGATTTGAATCACCTCCATAATAATACCGTTTTATCTTTCCAAGTTTCTCATTTTATTTAAAGAGATGTTATTCAGACATGTAATATAAGGACTATGGGTGTTTGCGTTTGCTTCCTTGCTTGCGTACTTACCTGCTTTCTTGCTTTTTCTACCTCGACATAGCTAAGGTTTGCTTGATGCAGACAATAAGCAAGCTGCTAAAACTCAAACACAGTAGACACTAAAGCAGGATGTGAACAAAGGAGGAGAGGTGCAAAGGTGATGCATTTTTGTACTTTGGAACAGGAAGAAACTACTAGGACTTTAATGCACATCCATTTTCTATGTAAAAATCATAAAGAAAATAAGCTTTGTTAATAGTTAATAAATATATGGATTAACAGGATCACATTCTATACTGAGATAGGGTACATGTTCATTTATGAAAGTATGTTGGAAAAACTAGGAAGACAATGGGTAATTGAGAATCATTTCTCTTAAAGTCTAAAAATGTGCTGGTGAGTAAAAACGTTAGAACAAGGTTTGTATAAACAGTGTTTAATGTCTGTTTTTCCTAAATATAGTTGTATATATGTCAAGCCCTTAGTTTCAGGTATACTCTTTGTAGATCCCACCCTAATATACTTTCCCAGCCAGGTCAAAGGCACTTGACTTCTGTAGCAGTTGTAAGGTATATACTTTCTCTGATATTTAAAAATTAACATAAATTCAGCCCTGAAGACATGGTGTAACAGTGACTGCTAAAAGAATAATGTATCACTCCCTGCAATCAGTCTTGAGGATGCACTTGTCACTCTTTTTGGCTCTGCATGTGGCCAGGACAGCCCCTAACCTCAAGGGTAACTGTCGTCTTTGCATGTATAAAATTGTCCATAATTTTAAGAATGTAATGTGTTCTTAATCCTCTTCCCCCTTTTCCTGATAGAATTTATTTTTCTGATCATGTGTGAAAAATAGATAGGAATGCAGAAGAAAGAAAGTTGAACTTGGATTCGGGAAATATGTACAAATATTTTGTCTTAAATGTCACTTAATATTTTTATATTATTGCTTAACAATGGGCAAAATAGTATATATTGGGCATAGAAGATAAAATATTTTATTGGGAGTCAAAAATTATAATCCAATGCTCACATTATAAAAACTAATATGATAGCTTCTGGTATTTGGACTGAAAAGGAAGGTAACAAAAACCTCTATGATGCTACTTGAAAGACTACTTGAAGCATTTTGCACTCTCTTCTGGATCTGAATCAAGTTAGAAAGTTACCCTTAAGGAGAGTGAAGATCTCTGTAAAGTTGATAAGTTCTTTTTAGAGTGCTTGTTTGAACGAAAAATATATAGGATGTTAATGTAGTTTAATGAAACTTTAGAGTTCCTGGATTAATATTTTTAAAATGATCCCCTTTTTAAAAATTGTATGATTTGTGTGTAGTTGGTCTTTTCAGGATAATTCAGTATGTGAATATGTGTCATTCCTAGCATTGTTAAGTAATTGTTTGCTGGAATGACTGTATCCAAAACCAGCACATATGCAGTGGCTTACTTGATTTTTTTTTTTTTTTAATCCCTAGCAAACTAGCTCACAGCATAGTGCAGAAAAAATGCATGTTGTGGGAATGAATGGTTTCACTTATGCTTCTGAATGCTTCTAAGTGAGTCTTGTAGCCATTAGTATTCCCTTCGATTTCTTCTTCTCTTTCCTTTCTAAGAACATCATAGGATTTTTTTTTAAAGATTTTATTTATTTATTTATTTATTTATTTATTTATTTATTTATTTATCAGAGAGAGGGAGAGAAGGAGCACAAGCAGGGGGAGCAGCAGGCAGAGGGAGAATCAGGCTCCCCACCAAGCAGGGAGCCCAACATGGGGCTTCACTCTGGGATCATGACCTGAGCCAAAGGAGACACTTAACCAGCTGAACCACCCAGGCTCCCCAACATCGTAGGATTATACTTCCCAGTTCATCTTTGATGTGGGCATGGTAAATGACTGACCTTGGTCAATGCAATAGGAGCAAAAAGTGAGGAGTGTCTCTTGAATAGTAGTATTTATAACCTAGTACATTCTTTGTTTTTCCCCTGATATAGCAATTATAGAGGCATGTGTCATGATGGACCCTCCATTAGCATGGCTCCTGAACAACAACACTAAATAAAGTCATCCCTGCACACATGTATTGAATATGTAGCATGAACAAGAATTATTGTGTTAAGAATTGGGGAACGGGGGTATTGTTAGCCTTTCACTCATTTACTGAATGAAATTCTAGTGAAAGTGGAGTCCTGATGTCCAGTTTATAGGGTTACAATTATGGGGACATTATTTGAACATGCCTCTATTTAGAATCTAATACTAAAATGCATTCTATTTAATGATTGCTTAAAATTAAACAATTAACAAAATTATTTTTGAAAAATACAAAGATCAATCTACTTGAGAAAATTTTAAGGTTTCAAGCACTTTGACTTTCTCAGTTTGTAATTTAGTATACACTCATATTTTGATACACCAGAAGTCTAAGAACTTTGCTACTGTTCTTGTACAATGCATTAATAGCTCCTCTGATTTGTAAACAAATGAAATTTTTTCATATTTTTAAAATTTTTTTATTGTTGTTAATCACCATACATTACATCATTAGTTTTTGATGTAGTGTTCCATGATTGATTGTTTGTGCATAACACCCAGTGCTCCACGCAGAACGGGCCCTCCTTAATACCCATCACCAGGCTAACCCATCCCCCCACCCCCTTCCCCTCTAGAACCCTGTTTGTTTTTCAGAGTCCATCGTCTCTCATGGTTCGTCTCCCCCTCAATTTTTTCATATTTGATATATATTTTCCCATTCTGTAGATGGTTAGGACAATATTTATAATAAAATATCTACTGTATCTCTTGGAATCTGCAAAATTTTCTCCATTTAATAAATTTTATTCAAGTTTATATATTCATTCATTCATTCATTCTGAATATTTATTGTACTCTTATTCTGTGCCAGAGCTTGTCCTAGGCAAGGCTGATTACAAATATGACCCCTGTTTTCATGGCACTAATAGGGTAGGCAGACATTAAATAATCATTCTAGGGATATAATAATTTCAAGTTATGATAAGAGCTAAGAAGGATAAGACCAAGGTACTGAGAATGAATATAATAAGGGTCTGAGCAGGGGAAGAAGTGTCTCGGAGGAGCTGATATTTAAATAAGACCTCTAAGATGATAGAAATTAGTCAAGCAAAGGGAGGAATCAGGAGAATTTTACGCCAAGCAAATGGCATATGCAAAGACTTTAAGTCAGGAGAAGACGGTGTGCTGGAGGGCAGAGTGATTGGAAAGAGGCTGGTGTGGCTGGGTATTAGGGATCAGAAGAAGATTGGTATAATATGAGGCAGGCGTGAGCCAGATCATCTCGGGATTTATTGACCAGGTTAAAAATGTAAGATTTTTATTATCCAATCCTATGTGAAGTCATTAAGCATTTTTAAGTGGAATGAACTGATTTTTTTTTTCCTTTTTAAAAATTTTTTTATTGTTGGGCGCCTGGGTGGCTCAGTTGGTTAAGCGACTGCCGTCAGCTCAGGTCATGATCCTGGAGTCCCGGGATCGAGTCCTGCATCGGGATCCCTGCTCAGCAGGGAGTCTGCTTCTCCCTCTGACCCTCTTCCCTCTCGTGCTCTCTATCTCTCATTCTCTCTCTCTCAAATAAATAAATAAATAAATAATTTTTATTGTTATGTTAATCACTATACGTTACATCGTTAGTTTTTGATGTAGTGTTCCATGATTCATTGTTTGTGCATAACACCCAGTGCTCCACGCAGAACGTGCCCTCTTTAATACCCATCACCAGGCTAACCCATCCCCCACCCCCCTCCCCTCTAGAACCCTCAGTTTGTTTTTCAGAGTCCATCGTCTCTTTTTAAGTGGGCATTTGAGCTGCTATGTTTACAGAGCATTAGAAGGCCAGAGTGGAAGTAGGGCTTTATAAATGAAGAAATGTTTATAGTAGGTTGGGCAAGACTTAAAGGTGTCTCGGGCTAGGATTATGGTAGTGGAAATGGAAAAAGTGGATAGAACTGAGATGTGCTTTGTATGGCCTATTGGATTCATTGCTGAATTGATATTGGGAGACGGCTAGTGAGTGAAAGTGTAGTATCAAGACTTACTGCAAGATTTCTGACAGGAACAACTGGATACATTCAGGTACAATTTCTTGTCTGGGGAAACCTGGAAAGGGAGCTAATCTATTCAAGTATAACTAGAATATTGACACTAATATGAAGGAGATTGAATAACTCACTGACATATTGAGGAAACATGAATCAGAGCATCCATTTATAAAACTAAAAATCCCTATATAAAATTACTGGAAATGTAGTGAATACTTTTGTAGGGAAAACAATTAAAGCTTCTGTTTAAGAAAACAAATATCTTCCAATAAATGATTATTGAGTATGCATTAGAGTGACTCACCCTATATTGCTATCATAGTTTTCTTCTAATTATTCATTGGCACTAAAAGAGAACATCAATGCATATCCTCTCCTTCTGAATACTAGTTTCTTCCATCTTTCTCCATTATGCTTTAAAGTTTGAAAAGAACAGTCTACTCCTGGTCCTTCTGTATTTGCTTTCCTGAGATGAGCAGAAGGGTGTTACCCATTGGTAGCACATGTTTAAACATCTCATCTCAAGTACTTTGTAGCACCTGGTAGCTCCATAACTACCCAGGTATCCATACTGTGGACTTCTCTGGGCAAGGCCACACACATTTGCAAGGTATCCTCTGTGTGTGGTCCCTTTCCTAGAGGCCTTCAAGACCTTTATAATTTCCTGGCACTAAATTTTGTCAGTTAAGACATACTGTGAATTGCTGCCCACAGAGTACATATATAAGTAAAGCGATATTCATTCATGTACATATTATGGATATATTCTTTAGAAATGTGTTCAGCTGCAAGTAACCAACATTTAGTGGCTTAATTGAGTGAGACAGTGATTTTATTCCTTCTTCCAGTTAACATTTGCTGTGGTAACTAACAGTCCCAAAACATCTCAGTGGCTTACAACCAGAGAGATTTATTTCTCACTCGCAGATGTATGGGGTAGCCACAATTCTGCTTGGCTGTGTTCACCCAGTCTTCTAACCTCCAGCATCCAGGCTGCAGGAGTAGCCCTTCTCTGGGATGTGTTGTTCCCCTGGAAGAGGGCAGGAACAAGAGGCCATACTGACCCGTCAAGTTCAGTGAAAGCTTCTACTCACACATAACATATTTTGTATCATTTCACATTCCACTGGCCACAGCAAGTCACATAATCAAGAGTGGCATGGCAAGAGAATAGATGGCTAAACATCCACACTAGTATTAAGGCTCAGTGATGCCATTAGGAACTCTGACTCTTTTCAGATCATTGCCTATCTTTGTAGTGTTCTTAGCACTTACACTCTTTGAGTTTTCCCACCTTAACCTAATTGCCTTCAAGTGGACTGGCGCCAAAGATAATAGCGGCAATGGATATCAACTGTGAGTTCTCTAGTCTCTCTCTTCTTTGTTTTTTGTTTTTGTTTTTGTTGTTGTTTTTTATCCTGGCCAGCATGCAGATCTATTTAATACAGTAGTACTTGTAAATATGTTTTGGGTTTTTTTTCTTCGATTGAGTTGAAATGTATTTTATAAATATCTGAAATAAATTCCTTTTGCTCTGCCTTGCTATTTCCCTATTTTCCTAGAATGGGGCCCTTGGAAAAAAATAATATTCACCTTGAAATTTAGGTTGATAGTAATTCAGTTTTAGCTTGGGGAAACAGAATTTCTTTTAAAATACTGAAGCTTAGTTATGAAATAAAATTTTATTTTTTAATGAAAACCTGGAGGATCTGTGGAGTGATTTAGATTTTAAGAATGGACATACTTTGGAGTTTTCAAGATAACTATCAGTTGATAAAGCTATAATCTGAAATTCCCTTTAATGTTCAAATCTTATATATTTTATTTTTGTTCATGTCTACTTTAGCTAGCACTTTGAATTGTAACCATTATTTCATGAACCATCTTTTCACAAAGAAAATTTTAGTTTTTGTTTTGTTGTATTAACAGGTAGAGTCATTAAAATTGAGAGTATTTCTAATTAAAATAAATTCTTGAAAAGTAAACAGATTAAGTCATTCATGTTTAACTTCCTTTGGCGTTCTTTTGAAACCACTTGGACTCCTCCTTTGAATGCTAACACAATCTCCACTAGATGAATGGTTTTCGAACACTTTTGTAATTGTGGAACTCTTTTAACAAATGAAATAGCACAAACAACCCCAATGCATAAAAGACAAGACTGCTGTGCTTGAAAATTACTATGTTTTATATTCAAGAATTATCATGCCAAAGTGTAATTATTTTATAATTTCTCACTTCCTTTTTTAACAGAAAAAAATACTTTACCCCCAAATGAGGAAATTAAAAGAAAATGTAGGCATTATTTAATTTCAGCTATAGATTACCAACAAATTTAGAGTCAAGCAAAGTTATTTGAATTGTTCAATGACTATAAATAGGGTTGCATTGCATTAGCTCTTGATTTGTTTTTCTTCGATTGTCAGAGGGTGATATTATCCACACAAAAACTCTCTAGAGGATTTCACTTTATCACACCAATTATCAGTGTATATCCGGGGCTTCTTCAAGACAGAAGGGTATTTGGGACTGCCAATTCTGCCTCTTAATGAATATCTTCTGTGCCCAGCTAAATAAGCAAAATTGTAGAGAAGATAAAATTCCAGGATAATCTAAGGCAGATGAAAAGACTCATTTTGCTGAATACAACTGATTAGGATGGTTTTGGTTTTTGTACTTGTCAGGCCTTGGGATGACTTCTCTCATCCTAAATACCCTATTGAGGCAGGTTTCAGTTTTTGTGAAAGTGGACTCCAGGCTGATCAGCAAAAAAGAGCTTCAGAGGCAAAGGTAAACAGAATTTCCTTTCTCTACTATCACATATGACAAAAATATTTAAGGGTCTTTTGGGGGTCTTCTATTTTAGAAGACATGGAATTCTTATTACCTTTGTTGGCTAGCATATAATAGTCTCTTACCTTCTGCCACCCTGGACTTGAAATTTTTATTTTATCTAATATCTGTCAAAATTTTATTTTGCTTTAGTGACATGCGTAGTTGAATTGCAGGCAGAACAAACATACGGGTTTAAAGTTTCTTCTGTTATTTCCTTGCTAGAAAACCTTAGGAAAATTATTTTTAACTCTCTATATTGTAATTTACTAATCCTGGAAATGAACATAATAATGTCCATTGTAGTTAGTTGTAGTGATTACATAATTTATGTAAAAAAAGAGTATTGAGCACACTACTATTTTAGTGATATTTTGGACATGCAAATCACATTTCCTTATCTCCTCCCCATTGAAAATAATTTATTTGATTTGCCATTTCTTTTGGGATAAAAAATAAAAAGTACTTTTGTTTCTTGTTGAAAAGCTGGAGAGTTACAGGAAAGTTTTATTACATAAGGAAAATTTGATGTTGTAGAATATTTTAACCCTTTTTTTTCCAGGGGTACATTTACCACGTGTATAGATCAGACTAGATGAAATATAAAGCTTTTGAAAACATGATAGTTTATATCTTGTGCAAAATATATATTTTTATAAATGAAGTCACTGTTATAAAAATAATTCCCATCACATATGGAAGTATCTATGGTACAGATACTCATTTGCACCATAAAGATAAAAAGAGAAGCTTTGAAAGAGGCTGCGGATGTCAGGAATAAGTTGTGGGCCATCACAGTAATAAACATTTCTTAGAAGTACAATATGTGATAAAGCACTTGCAGCCAGTTAAATGAGGGCCACCGACCTTGTCAGAATGACACAGCCAGCCACAGGGGAATTCAGAAAGAACTATATGAACTATTACCAGGAAATCCATCCCTCTAAAACTTTTAATTAGCAAACTGTTCCATTGTTTATCTTAGATATTTTATGAAATAATGCCTTTCGTTCCTTTATACCACAAATATGGTTAAAGTCAACTAGATGAAAATCTTTGCTTACAAAAATGATTCTTAAAATGGAAGGACTGTGGATTCTTATATGAATTTGTAGAGAATGATCCAGCAATTGCACTACTGGGTATTTACCACAAAGATACAAATGTAGGGATCTGAAGGGGTACATGCACCCCAATGTTTATAGCAGCAATGTCCACGATAGCCAAACTGTGGAAAGAGCCAAGATGTCCATCGACAGATGAATGGATAAAGAAGATGTGGTATATATACATAATGGAATATTTTGCAGCCATCAAAAGGAATGAGATCTTGCCATTTTGCAACGACGTGGATGGAACTGGAGGGTGTTATGCTGAGTGAAATAAGTCAATCAGAGAAAGACGTGTATCATATGACCTCACTGATATGAGGAATTCTTAATCTCAGGAAACAAACTGAGGGTTGCTGGAGTGGTGGGGGGTGGGAGGGATTGGGTGGCTGGGTGATAGACATTGGGGAGGGTATGTGCTATGGTGAGCACTGTGAATTGTACAAGACTGATGAATCACGGAGCTGTACTTCTGAAACAAATAATGCAAAATATGTTAAGAAAAAAAAAAAGAAGAAGATAGCAGGAGGGGAAGAAGGAAGGGGAGTAAGTCAGAGAGGGAGAGGAACCATTAGAGACGATGGACTCTGAAAAACAAACTGAGGGTTCTAGAGGGGAGGGGGTGGGGGGATGGGTTAGCCTGGTGATGGGTATTAAAGAGGGCACATTCTGCACGGAGCACTGGGTGTTATGTACAAACAATGAATCATGGAACACTACATCAAGAACTAATGATGTAATGTATGGTGATTAACATAACAATAAAAAATTATTAAAAAAAATCTACTCTTGTATAGCGGAGATACTAAGAGCTGATCTGACACTGAGCCAGCTTACTGTCTCCCATTATATTAGATGATAAACCAAAATTCCGAAATAAATGTAAGTTCTTGTCAATTTAAAATATTGAACTGCTCAGAAGTTGTTTGTTTGTTTGTTTGTTGTTGTTGTTGTTCTGTCTACCCACTTCCTATGTGTAAGAATTTAATGTATTATTGTAATTGGTCTTTCTGACTTTACTCTCCCTCACCCACATAGCAAATTAATCTTTGTGAATGCCTTCTTTGCAAAATTAATTTTCCTTCTGGAAGATCTCCAGTAGTTTCCCACTGCTTATAAAAAGTCTTAACTTCTTAAGTTGAAGCTCACAAGCCTTCAGATTCCACTCACAAGCCTTCAGATTCCACTCACAAGTTTCTCAAACTTATTCTCTGCTCCTTCTTTATACAAATATTCCACTCTGTTTAAACTGAGCTGAGTTCTCCAAAGAGACCTTGTATATGTTCCCCCAGGGAGACATCGTGAGGAGGGGGTAGGACAGTGGCAGTGTAGTTCCGTGGGTCTCCATTCGACTCTATCAGTAAGCTGTGAGCTTTGTGGGTCCCAAGCTTTCTCCATTCCCCTCTGATTTTGTTTCCCCCTCTTTCAAATGGGAACAATTTCAATAATAATTACAAGTTCCCTCATAGGAGTGTTTTAAAGTTACATAGGATAATAGATACAGAGCAACAAGTGAAGAGCCCAGCACTGCTAGTCGAGGCTTAATAAATGCTAGTTCTCGTACCTCTTGCTTTACTGAGTACATACTTACCCTAAAAGTACCAGTGAATTGCTCAAGGTCATAGTGAAATGCATATTCTATTGATTATGAAGACAAAATGAGAAGAGAGATTGTGTAGATGTTGTGGTCAGGAGTAAGGCTTTCAGCTTCAGCTGGTCTGGAACAGGCTCTAGTGTTGCTTCTCCCCAGCTGCGGGACAATGGCCAGATTAGTCTCTCTGAGACACCATTTCTGATGTGTAAAATATGCAAAGTAATCCTGTTCTGATAGTATATTAGGGGAGGATTAGATGACATAATGCATGCAATTTACTTAAAATAATTCCAATGTCTTAATAAATGTCATGTATTTTTTATTGTAATTGAAAAACAAGTCTTCTTGGTTTATTAGATGCCAATGTAGATTTTTTAAAATTTAACTATTAGTGTAAAAAAGACTTTTTTACCTAATGTTTATTCTTGGCATTTCAAGTGTCACTTAAGGCTTTCATGCACATTACATAAATACTTGTTCTTTATTTCTCTAAAATACAGCCCTTTGCCCATTACTAAGCAATAAAATCTAAGATCCTAAAACAATCCCATTTATTGTTAAACCTTGGATTTACTGTTTTCTCAACTCTGAGGAACAAAATGGAAAGCTAGTGATTCTAGTAACTCCTAACATATTCATGCCCTTTTCACAATTGTAGCTAAATAATGTCATTTGTAGGAGGTATTATTTTCTTGCCTTTGGTCTGTTTACCTGAAGGAATATATTGTACATGTTTGTATACCTAGATGTCTATTGTCTGGAATATTTTTAAGTTTGCATGTGTTAAAATACGGTATAATATCCTAGAGAACTTTACTGATAGATAGAAAATGTCTTCTTTCTTAAATCACTTCTCTTTATTTATTGTTTCTATTGCTTCCTCAGTCACCCAAACTTGACATCCCTTACTTCTTCCCTCCCTTATCAACACATGCTTTATCTTTCCATTTTATGATTTCTAATCCCTAAATAGTTTTCAAGTTCCTTTCCCCTCCTTGGTTCCACTACTGCTTTCCTAGTTCAGGGCCTCTTTAGGTCTCCCATGCCCTACTATGTGGCCCCTGACTTCCTCTGTACTGTTCTTCCTCCATTCCAACCTCGGTGGGGCTCCCTGGCCTTGAGACTTTGTGAAATACCCAGGTCTAGATAGGACAGTTCTGGTTATAAAAATCGTCCCTGACTCCCTGTGCTCAAACTCCTTAGCATGGATTGCTTATACACACAGTGACTTCTGCTCTAACTCTCCTCCCATATGCCTTTAATATTCTGGCCATTTTGAGCTACTAAAAACTGCAAAAATGTACCCTGCTTTGCTCCAAGCCATGGTATCTGCCAGAAATACGGGCAAACTTCTTCTACCTATTTTTTACATTCTAGTTCCAAATGTCACTTTCTCCGTGAAGGCTTTCTATAACCTTTCTCCTTTTAGCATTCCAGAGAAAATTAGTGGCTTTTCCTCTGTGTTGTGAAAGTAATTTGCATATATCTCCTATCAAAATGTTAATTCTGTTGTATTTTAATAGCTTATATGTCTTTTCCACTAGGAAGGGCATTATGATATCAGAACTAGCGTTTTATTCTTTTTTGTACACCCAGCTCTTAGCACACACTACCTATTCAATAAATATTTGAGGAATAAATATAGTAAAAATAATAAATGAACTTGATAAGAAATTGACAACTAATGCTAAGTGAAATAAAGTCAAGCAGAGAAAGTCAATTATCACATGGTTTCACTTATTTGTGGAACATAAGGAAGAGCATGGAGGACATGAGGAGAAGGAAGGGAAAAATGAAGGGGGGGAACTGGAGGGGGAGACAAACCATGAGAGACTATGGACTCTGAGAAACAAACTGAGGGTTCTAGAGGGGAGGGGGGTGGGGGGATGGGTTAGCCTGGTGATGGGTATTAAAGAGGGCACGTATTGCATGGAGCACTGGGTGTTATATGCAAACAGTGAATCATGGAACACTACATCAAAAACTAATGATGTAATGTATGGTGACTAACATAACATAATAAAAAAAAAGAAATTGACAACTAACCTGTATACACATATTACTAATTACTTCAGGTGTAATGTGATCAGGTCTATATTCTAAATTATCTTTTTCTTCTTGTTATTAGATGTAGATGAAGGAATATACGAAGCATTTAGTTTTCTACATTGAGTATATCAACATTAAGTAAAATAAAGCCAATATAGAATAGTGGAGAAAGTATGAGCTTTATCATTGTAAAACCTGAATTTGGGTTCTAGCTTTACCAAGCTATGACTAGGAATTACTAGTTTAGAACGGTTTGCATCATTTTTCCAAGCGTTGGTTTTTTCATCTGTGTAAAGAAAATGAAAATAATATCTACCTCACTGTTTGGCCATAAGAATCAACTAAGATAAATATATTAAAATGTTTTGTAAACTATTAAAGTCTAGATGTTTTTAATTTAATATTTTGGTATGTTTAAATATGTAGTCATAGTCACAAACTCCTATGTGCCAAAATATTACTCTTAAAATCTACTTATACCTTATGTCAAAGCATCTCACAAGGTCTCATTTTGTATCTGTTAAATTTATATTTCCTTGACAAATTTATCAAGTCACTTTTTGTCTAAAATAGTATATTCTTTCCTTTTTCTGCCTGCTGCTGCTGGTGTGTGTGCATGTGCGTGTGTGTGTGTGTGTGTGTGTGTGTGTGTGTATCTCTGGTCTCTGCTGAGCTGAGGTGTCCAACCACTGGGTTAACTGCTCTCACTACTGTTGTCCTTAACATTTCTGTATATCCCTCCTGGACCACTGATAGCTCAGGTATCTGCATTTTATGTTCTCCTTATCTCAGCTCTCCTCTCCACATACACCCATCCTCTCAGTACTTCATGCTCACCTCAGAGACTTTTTGTTCAGAAACTTTCACAAAGAACTGTGGGGTATGAGGAACTCTATGAGGTGGTCCTTGGCCCCATGTCTGTAGAGATCCCTTCAGTATTTTGCTCAGATACCAATTGTAGATTTGGGGTGTTTTAAGAGGCTTTTAGACTTTTAGGGTTATATTTTTGGGAAGAGAAGCACAAGCCCTGAAGAGATGTCATTAGAGCTATTTGGATATTTCTGTCGTATCCACCTGAGATTTTAGTCCTAATAATGGATTGATCATTAGCCACCCGTGGTATCCATACTCTAGTTTTGTTCACTTTGAGTCATTCTCTCTTCCTATATGATAAAGTGCCCATTTCTTTTGGGGTAGGAAGTCAGCTATTAAGTGAAATACTTGTTTGTATTCTGTGGCTGACAGTTACAATCTTTGCCATTTCTCTTATCCTTGATACTTAATGTCCAGTTTTTGAAATTCCAAGAAAAACCTTTATCTCAACAAGTATTTGGCTTTCTGACTACTGCACCAGATAAGGGCTTTAAACGCTCTATTCTCTATTTTGAAATTTAAGAGTGAGCAATAACTTATTTGTTTTCAGCCATATTCATCCTCTCCCCCTACAACGAGGGCCAGTGGCTCCACAGTTGCAAGGGACACAGGAGGTATAGAAAGAAAATGTAGGAAAAAGTATTATCCATAGAACATCTCCAAATATTATATGGCCATAATATTATTAGTCTGGCAATTTAGAGCTTCTACTGTTTCTTTAAAATAAACTACCAATTATATCCTAAAGTTTCCCCCAAAATAAAGTAACAAATTTGTTTGTTCTGTATCCCCAGCTAGAGTAGAAATTGAAGACAAAAGCTATACTTAATTTCTTTATCTACAAGCTGGGGCTAGTAATATCTGTCTTATCAAGTTACTATGAGTATTAAATGTGATAATACACATAGAGCACCCAGTTAATTTGTAGTATGTGGTCAGTGTTCAATAGATTTAGTTCTCTCATCTTTCTTTCATCTTGTATTCTTCCATAGCTCTTAACAGAGCTAACCAGTGATCAGAATTAGCAAAGTCTAATAATACTAGCAATGATGCATCAGCTAACAATTCTCGCTTTATCAGCCAGCTGTGGTGGACTTTTGCAACCTTTACAGAAGCTTAAGAAAATATGATATTCTGCACAAAAGAAGCCTACTTTACCCCCAAAATTGTCTGCAACAATGGGAATTGGAAAGCTTTTTCTAGAAGTCACTACCACAACAAACGATAAACTAATATAAAATTGACTGGAATGTCAATGTGAAGATATGTTTTTGGAGCATTTAGGAAGTAGTAGATATCATGTTCCAGGTTTCTAACTTGATGGTGTGTCCAGTTAATCCTGACAATGCCAGCCATGGCTTAGTTGCATCTGCCACAGATGATCTGTTCAGCTCTTAGCATGTGTAGTTCTAGGCAGCTCCGTAGTCCAGTCTAAATATCAAATATAAACTACAGATAGAAATACATAAAAGATATGATTTTTGTAGAAATTTAATCTCTTTGCATTCTGTTGCTCCTACAGAGATGTAGAGATTGAGAGAAAATAAATATGAAAACATTTTAAAATATAAGATGCAACAAAATATAAGAGATAATCATTTATAGCTATTATTATGTTAAGAAGTGGTGGTTAGAAACTATAGGTATTTTGCTTAAATGTAGAAAGCCTTACCCATACATAAATTGAAGTTGAATTTTCATTAGATGAGGATGACAATAATTAATTGAAATGGAAAATAAAGTCTAAAAAATCCTATGAAAACAGCAGGATATAATCTTTGATCTTTGATTCTGGATAGCATACCAGAGGGAGACACTGTGTCTCAGCAGTTATAGGACTTCCTTTACTTTATTCCTTGCAATTTTCCAAAGATTTCCTTAAAATAAGCAGAACCAAAAACTAATAATCAATGACAAAAAATAAAAAAAAACAAAAAAACAACAGTAGGGTGTTCAATTAACATGGGAGACCACTTTACATATGTTTTAGTTTTGTTTGTTCACACCAATATCTAATGTTGGGAACATTTTATATTGCTGCTACATAAAAAGGTTAAGGGTAAGAACTATTTGGCAGAACAGTGGTTTTCTCATAGATGTCAAGAGGAAAAATCTCTCTGCCTGGCAAACACAAATCATACATGTTTTGAAGTAAAGCCATATGATCCTCAAATAATCTCCCTATAGAAAAGCATAATACAAAACAATATCTTCCGTGATGGATTTACTCTATGGAAATTTATAAATCTGATCTTTAGCATTTTGACAACTCCCTTTGATTTCACAGTTTTCATACCCCAGTATCACAAAGATAAATATTCTTTATTTTTCGCTATTATCTGGAAATTCACCAGAAATCTGTGATTCAGGATTGATGATCAAGTGGATACTTAACTATCCATTTCTTCATCTAATTAGAATAAACAAAAACTAGATAGAGCAAAGAATGGACATTTTTATTTTTATTAAAAAGGCATTAGCAAATTTATCCCATCTACTTATACAATATCTCTTTAAGGTTAATCTACCATCTTACCTCAATAATACACAAGCTTTCCTCATACCTTTGTGTTGTCAGTCCTCCTTTTATTTTCTCTTTTATTTTTTTCTCTTTCTTGTCCTGTAAACACTTATTTAAAAATACATTAATCTAGGGCGCCTGGGTGGCTCAGGTCATGATCCTGGAGTTCCAGGATCGAGCCTGACATCAGGCTCCCTGCTCAGCGGGGAGTCTGCTTCTCCCTCTGACCCTCCCCCCTCTCGTGCTCTCTCTCTCTCTCTCTCATTGTCTCTCTCTCAAATAAATAAAATCTTTAAAAAAATACATTAATCTAACAATGTTGCCTGTGTATAAAGTACTATGTCAAGTGCTGGGGATGGACTTAATATCTTCTCTTAAACACCTATTGTCTAGAGGAATGAAGGCAATTACGTTACTTTGTGCCCCATGCTACAATATGGTGGTATGGGTTATCTTGCTTCATATTCTCTTCTCTCTCCTCCCTCCCTTAACTCCTGCCCTCCTTCCTTCCCCCCCCCAACACACACACACACACACACACACACACACACACACACACCCAACCCACACATGCCATAGCTCTTCGGTCTTTCAAATGGAGCAGATGTTCCAATTTAATGAAAGTTTTAAATGAAATTAAATCATTATATAAAATCTGCTGATTCAAAAGAACATAAGAACATCACTTGAAAGGGATCAAGAATAAAAAATTTAGAGGGATTATATTTTATTCCTAACAAAAGAATAAAAAGGAGAAAGAAGACAGAACAAGTAATATTTTTTTCTCAGAAAAGCTGACTTTTTGGCAACACTTGATCATTTTCATAACTTTTGAGTTTTAAGTCATTCCATTGTAAACACTGAATGCTAGCTAAACACCACTGTAAATTTTCTATCTACAGGGCAAAGATTGCCTGATTTGAGTTCAGGACTGAATTTATGGCAGTGAGCATTTAGGGGGCACTGTAGAAATTTAAGAACTTGTATTGGGAATAAAAATGCCAGGCATCCTAGATTTAAAAATAACAGCTAATATTTTCATTTATCAGGAATACTTTAATGACCAACATGTATTTAAGTTTTACAACATCTCTAGGAGTTAAGGGAATTTTATCTTCCTAGTTTTACAAACGAGGAAAGTGTAGATGTGTGATTGGAGAGGATGAGTGATTTTCTCAGGGTCTTATGAGGCAAAGCTATGATCCAAGCCTAGGAGTCCTGCCACTTAAATGCTACCTTTTAATGCCTCATAAAGGCTTTCGTTGTGTTTTTTTATTTTTATATAATATTTCTAATTAATATCTTGTTTTATTCTATATACTGATTTTTCAAAGAATCAGCTTTTTCAGAGAATTAAGTTTATTTAGGTGTGTAGTATGTAGCATGGAAGAAAAGCTAAGTAATGGAGCATAGAAAATGAGAATTCTATAATTTGGATCATTTAGAAATTTGATTCTTGGAATTTCAGTTAATTGAGAAATAAAGAAGGATACTCTATTATAAGCAAATTAGTGAAAAATAATGTAAGTTCATGAAAAACCCACAATAGAATCCAAGTGGTTTTAATAAAAATGAAACTACATTTGGACATCTATACATGCTTTTTATTGTTCTGCTTTTAGAATCAATTCACAGGTACTTAAAAGAATATTTCTTATTTATTCTTAAGCAAATAGTAGATGTTGAATAACTATTCTTTCATTTTTTAAAAAATGTACTGACAATTTGAGATGTCATCAAGAGACTTGGATGTGTAAAACAGACAATAAAAGATTTTTTTCCTAACTCTAATATCAACTTTTTTTTATGTTCAGTTAGCCACTGTATAATACATCATTAGTTTTTGATGTAGTGTTCAGTGATTGATTAGTTACGTATAACACCCAGTTCTCATCACAGCACATGCCCTCCTCAATACCCATCACCCTGTTACCCCATTCCCTCACCCCCTTCTCCTCTGAAGCCCTCAGTTTGTTTCCCGTTGTCTATAGTCTCTCATGGTTCGTCTCTGTGATTTCTCCCCCTTCAGATTTCCCTCCCTTCCACTGTGGTCCTCTGTGCTATTGTTTATGTTCCACATATGAGTGAAACCATATGATAATTGTCTTTCTCTGCTTGACTTACTTCACTTAGCATAATCCCTTCCAGTTCCATCCATGTCGGTGCAAATGGTGGGTATTCATCATTTCTGATGGCTGAGTAATATTCCATTGTATATATGGACCACATCTTCTTTATCCATTCATCTGTTGAAGGGCATCTCAGCTCCTTCCACAATCTGGCTATTATGGACATAGCTGCTATTAACATTGGGGTGCATGTGCCCCTTCTTTTCATTACATCTGTATCTTTGGGATAAATACCTAGTAGTGCAATTGCTGGGTCATACAGTAGCTCTATTTTTAACATCTTGAGGAACCTCCATACTGTTTTCCAGAGTGGCTGTACCAGCTTGCATTCCCACCAACAGTGTAAGAGGGTTCCCCTTTCTCCACAACCTCTCCAACATTTGTTGTTTCCTGTTTTGTTAATTTTTGCCATTCTAACTGCTGTAAGGTAGTATCTCAATGTGGTTTTGATTTGTATTTCCATGATGGCTAGTGATGTTGAGCATTTTTTCATGTGTCTGTTAGCTGTTTGTATGTCTTTTTTGGACAAGTGTCTCTTCATGTCTTCTACCCATTTTTTGACTGTTATTTGTTTTTTGAGGGTTCAGTTTGAGAAGCTCTTTATAGAGTTGGATATCAGCCCTTTGTCTGTAGTGTCATTTGCAAATATCTTCTTCCATTCCATAGGTTGCCTCTTTATTTTGTTGATTGTTTCTTTTTATCTTGATGAAGTTCCAAAAGTTCATTTTTGCTTTTGTTTCACTTGCCTTTGGAGATGTATCTTGAAAGAAGTTGCTGTGGCCAATGTTGAAGAGGTTACTGCCTCTGTTCTCCTCTAGGATTTTGATGGATTCCTGTCTCACATTGAGGTCTTTCATCCATTTTGAGTTTATCTTTGTGTATGGTGTTAGAGAATGGTCGAGTTTCAGTCTTCTGTATATAGCTGTCCAATTTTCCCAGCACCATTTATTGAAGAGAATTTTTTCCATCGCCTATTTTTTCCCGCTTTGTTGAAGATTATTTGACCATAGAGTTGAGGGTCCATATCTGGGCTCTCAGATATAGACATATATCTGAGAGCCAATTCCATTGGTCTATATGTCTGTTTTTGTGCCAGTACCATGCTGTCTTGGTGATCACTGCTTTGTAATATAGCTTGAAATCAGGCAATGTAATGCTCCCAGCTTTGTTTTTCTTTTTCAACATTTCCTTGTCGATTCAGGGTCTTTTCTGATTCCATACAAATTTTAGGATTGTTTGTTCCAGCACTTTGAAAAATGTCATTGGAATTTTGATCAGGATGGCATTGAAGGTATAGATTGCTCTGGGCAGCATAGACATTTTAACAATGTTTATTCTTCCAATCCATGAACATGGAATGTTTTTCCATCTTTTTGTGCCTTCTTCAATTTCTTCCATAAGTGTTCTGTAGTTTCTAGGGTATAGATCCTTTACTTCTTTGTTGGGTTTATTCCGAGGTATCTTATGGTTTTTGTTGCTATTGTAAATGGAATCGATTCCTTAATTTCTCTTTCTACAGTTAGATTGATAGTGTATAGAAAAGCAACTGATTTCTGTGCATTGATTTTGTATCCTGCCACATTACTGAACGGCTGTATGAGTTCTAGTAATTTGGGGGCAGATCAACTTATTTTTAATGTCCTTTCTTTGTAAAACCAAATTGCTACTTAAGGAAATTGTTAAAACTTACAAAACACAACAGTTCTCTTCTCTCTTGTGTCCTTCTATTTACCTTTTAGGCATGCACATTTTACAATTGAAACCATAGACTGTGCATGACGTTTATCTCTTCTTATGTAAACACGACTTGGTAGGCCTGGTGTTCAGAGCACAGACTTTATAGTCAGATGAACCTGACCTGACCTTAAATCCTTGTTCTTCTGTTTTTCATCTGTGGAAGCAGAGACTGGGAACTTCTGACAGCCAGGAACACACACAACTGGCCCTATCCCTTAACACAAGCTATCCACAGGCAACATCTCCAGTCCCTTTGCCACTCATTAGTTGTGTGACCCTGGGAAATTTTCTTAATTTCTCTGAAGCCTAATTTTTTTATTTGTGAAATGAGGATAATAGTACTTACTGTTGCAAATTATGACAGTTAAATGAGATAATCTATAAGTGTACTATGTATAAAATACAATGAACTCCAAAAGTGGTAGGAGTTCTTACAATCTATAATTCTTATTGTCTGTATAACATTCTATGAAGTTGATATGCAATGACTAGTCTCCTGAAGGTCATTCAGGGTAAACAGACATTTTCTCTAGTATCAATTATGTCCAAAGTATATCTTTGTGTACACGATTTTTATCCCCATATTGACTAAACTCATTGAAATAGATTATTGGAAGTAAAATTCTTATATGATTGATTATGTACAGTCTTGTGCCTCTTTATGCATACCATCAAATTATTTTCCAAATGGATTACTAATGTTGGGCGCTTATTGTGACCAGTTTTATTTGGCAAGCCTTCCAGAATTACAAACACTAGCAACAAATGCAATTGTACTCTCTTCTTGAAAGGAACCCCTAGGAAGGCCTTATTCTGATGCTAACAATTCTATTATGGCTCCTAAAGGTCCTTAAATGCCTTTGGAATTACTCTTGCTACCTGCTTCTCAGGACTTGATACTGAATTCTCCCTCTCCTCAGCATCCTATATCTTATTCATTGCTAAGTCCTGTCTGTACTCTCCTTGCAAATTTTCATGCTCATCAGTGTTTTTTTCTTCTTGTTGCCAGTGTCCTAGTATAGATCCTCATAATTTCTGTCCTGACATATTCTACTAGCATTTTACCTGGACTCTCTGCCACCCATATTTCCCCCCTTAAGTCATAGTCTCTGGTGCTAATGGGTATCTTTCCAAAACCTAGATCTGGTCAAATCCTGCATTGACTTTTCCCATTCATTATGTTGCTTCTCTCCTCAGTAACTTTGGTACCAACTTGCCTGGGTAACTCCTACTCAGCCTGGAGGAGGTGTTACTTAAACTATCTTAAAAGATGAGAAGGAGTCTTACATCATTCCCTTTTAATATCAACATACCTAGAAGATGATGTCACTGAACCTAAAGAGAATTTTATAAAAAAATGATCATTGTTATTTTTTTTAGTATTTATCATGTATCAGGCACTATGTTAAAACACTTCACATGGATTTATTCATTTAAACGTCACAACTGTTTCATGAGATTGGTACTATCATTGTGTCCATTTTTCAAATGAAGAAAATAAAGTATAAAAAGGTTAAGTAACTTTCCCAAGGTCTACAGCTGGTAATGGATAGGGCTGAGTTTCTAAACCCAGGAAGTCTGACTTTTAACCACCACAGGGCAAACAGCTGCCTGGCAACTCATATTTTTTTCAATAATAATTATTTGCAGCTGCTAACTTTACAACATTATTTTCCTTAACTATGTTTCCTTGCTCTAATGGTGCAATAGACATTAAGTTCAACCTATTCTGGCTTCACTGCATGTCAGATGTGGTGAAACTCTATCACATTACTCATTCCAACAATTAACTCTGCCAGATGGCACTTCAATAATATATGGTGGTATATTATGAAATCTGTATAGGTATCCCAGCATTTGCCTCTTCTGAAAATATTTAGCTACAATATACTATTTAAGTTTTCAGGGGTGCCTGGGTGGCTCAGTTGGTTAAGCATCTGCCTTCAGCTCAGGTCATGATCCCAGGGTCCTGGGGTCAAGTCCGAGTAGGGCTCCCTGCTCAGCAGGGAGTCTGCTTCTCCTTTCCCCTTGCTCCTGCTCTCTGTCTCTCTCATTCTCTCTTGTGCACACGCGCTCTCTCTCTAATAAATAAATAAAATCTTTTAAAAAAAAGTTTTCAGTAAATTTTCTTTAACTTGCTTAGCTTTTATAATAAAGCACATATTGTTATTCTAAAAATGTATTTGGTAATATATTCAGTAGGTGATTGCTTACCCTTAGGCTATTAAGCTGTCTCATATAGAGTAGCTTGTGTGATTTGACAGTTGGCTTTAATTACCTTTTACTTGACTTTTCTAAGTAAGAATTTATCCTCAACCACACACACATGGACAATCATACCAGTGGGTCTACACTGTAGGAGAAGGAATGTCCAGGTACTTTAAAGCAAAGACTTTTTGTTTTCTGTTCTGAGTCTAGTCTTTTTTCGTAGTAAGAGCACTTAGTTTGTGCCACACGTTATTCTAACTACTTTACTAGGATTGCCTCCTTTGCTCTTCACAGCAAAACTAGTGTCAGTGTTACTTTTAGATAAAAAAATTAAAATCCTAGAGAGGTTAAGTAACTTGCTCAAGACCACACAGCACATTGAATGGAGAAAACAGAACAAAAACCCTGACCATTTGATTCTAGAGCCCTTACTGTTAACCACTGCATGACAGCTGTATGGTGGAATGTCTTTGTGCCTAGATTTCTGTATAGAAATCTAACCATACTAAATACTTCACAGAACTTAACCAAGACACAAGCGAATTGGCACATAACAAGATGCCTTGGATTATGGAGCTAAACCAATGGATGGAAATAGTAGTAGCTATAGAAGTGTCTCAGAAAGATGACCTGTTCTATAACTAAATCGTGCTTATAAATACATTTGCAGCTTTAATTGGAACAAACATTCTTCTTTCACTTGAAGTAAATAGAAAGTCAGTCATTTGGATCTGTGCAAAATTTGTTACTAGGTTTAGCTAAAACCTGGAATACTTATATTCTCATTTGGAATTAAAGCTTACTTTCAAACATTTCCTTGTACCTATTTGGAGCACAGAAATGGAGTTTACCCACAAATGCACTTTTGGACTCGGTTATGGGGTATGTGGTTATGATGTAAGCAGCATTTCCTTCTCTTCTATTGCTGATATAAGGACTACACCTTATTTACAAAGAGCTAGTTACAGCATATTGATTGGGACCAGTCTAGTACTAGTCACTTGGTGTGTTGGCAAAGCAGGCAGATTAGCTTCAAAAATTAATTCAAATTTTCATTCACTACCTTATAAAACAGAAATAAAAACCAATAAATACTACTGCTGTCTTTTATCAGTGTTATTATAACAGGATGTTTTCCTGATTCAATATTACTGATAATGCCTTACATTTGGTCAGTGTTTCCCAGTTTGCTTTCATAAACGTTATCTTACTTAACCCTCACAAAACGGTGTAGTTGGTGTTGTCAGAGATTCCCAGACAAGATTGAATCTGGGGCTTTAATCTGAAAACTAGAGTTCTTTCTACTGTATATTCATTAATTTATTATTTCATCCATACAACAAATATGTATTGAGTACTTAGTATGTGCCAGGACTATCCTAAGAACTCAGGGTAAAGCACTGAGCAAAATAGTCAAAAATTCCTGTCCTCATGGCTTATATTCTAGTTGGGGGAGGTGTGTGGCAGAAGACGTGTTATTGTGATGAGTATAAAAAATATATAAGTAATTTATAGAGAATATTAGAAATAAGTATTTCAATTTCAATAACTGATGACTTAATTCATATACAGATATGCTTTCATAAGCAGAACATGTTGAGTATTTAATTCGGATTTTGATATACAGACTTGAAGCTTAGTACATAATTGCTGAACGACAGGAAAGAATGAATGAGGTAGAGACATGAAGATCATTAGATTTAGGGAAAGCATCTGTAATTTCTATATCGATTGTGGTTAAACTGATCCATTCATTTATTTATCTGACAAATAATTATTGAGTACTTACTGTGTGCCCTGGAGATAAACGTCAATCAAGAAGTACATGGCCCCTGCTGTCAGAATGTTAACAGTTTTGAGGGAAAGACAAATAAAACCAAGGCAAGCATTATAATTTTATGATAGGGGAAAATACATGGTGACATGAGAGAGGAACATAGTCAAGTAACCAAGACTCAAAAAGAGAGGAGGTTGTCTGGGTGGAAGTGACATTTACATTTTGGGAAGAGAAGAGGAAGAAGCTGGAGGGACAGTCATAGATTAAGGAAAAAAATCATGTACAAAAATTCAGAGACTACAAAGATTGTATTTGATTTTCTGAACTATTAGAATCCATTATCATTTAAATGGTTTGGGTTCCTAGGGCCTTTATAAGGTAGGAAAATTACTGTATTTCCCACCTTTTCTAATCTCTGTCCCCTTCTACCATATAGTATAAATAAAAATTTCCATTATATGAGACTGGTCCCACTAACTAAAATTTAAGTAATAAATCTTCCAGATTTAATTCGAACTCCAGCATCAAGCACAGTGTCTTTAGCACCGAGGAAAATGCCAGATCCATAATAAATGTTCAATAAATTACTGTAGACTGAAAAGAGGTTATTGACTTGAAACCCCAAAGTAAGTGAGTGTGGAAAAGATACTAAGAAGAAATATGTGAGAAGCAATCCGCTGGACTCAATAAACTATTTCAGCTGATGTCCATTTGCTTTTTGCTTCAATGTAGACTACTAGCATATTGAATCAAGCAATATCATATAAAAACATGTAGCAATGTGATTACTTTTATATTCCCACATTTGCAAATAGTTTTGTGACTCAAGGAGCTCATTTCAGTCATAATCATTGAAAAGAGGGAGAAAGAAAGCAAGGAATACTTAACAGAAAAAACAATCAGTAGGGAATGTTCTATGAGGGACTGTTCCCAGCCATAAAATGGAATTTCAGGTACATTGATATTTATAGTTATCTTGTAAGGTAGATGTGATTACCACCATGCACTAAGTATAGAAAATAGAAACCTAGGGGAGTAAAGCAACTAAGAAGCAATCAAAGAAACTTACCAAGAATTAGGAAATGGCAGAGCTCCAACTGAAAGCAAGTCTTCTGTTCCTATTACATGTGCCTTTCCACCATATCAAGAAGTGTTTAAGACAAGCTCGGGATACATACACTATTAGTCAGGGTTCTCCAGAGAAAGCAAACAAACAGGATGTATGTATGCATGTATGTATGTATGTATGTATGTATGTATAGATAGATAGTTGTGTATATATATATATATGTATACATATGTATACGAACACATATATGAGTATATATATATATAGTGTGTGTGTGTGTGTGTGTGTGTGTGTGTGTGTGTCTGTATATATTTATAGAGAGAGAGACAGAGAGAGAGTATTGATTTTAAGGAATTACTCACATGAATCTTGTGGAGGTTTAGTGAGTCCAAAATCACATGGCATAGGCCAGCAGTCTAGAGACTCAGAGAAGAGTTTCAATTTGAGCCCAAAGGTAGTTTCTGACAGAATTTCCTCTTGCTTGGAGAGGAGGTCAGTTTTTTTTCTATTAAGGTCTTCAACTGAGTAGATGAGATCTACCCACATTATGGAGGGTAATCTATTATTCACAGTCTGCCAATTTATTTTATTTTGTTTTTTTTTATTTTATTATGTTACGTTAATCACCATACATTACATCATTAGTTTTTGATGTAGTGTTCACAGTCTGTCAATTTAAATGAACGTTAACCTCATCCATAAAACACTTTCACAGAAACATCCAAAATAATGTTTGGCCAAATACCTGGGCACTGTAGCTCAGCCAAGTTCACACATAAAATTAACTATCCCAAATACCATGGTATTTCCAGCCAAAATGTACAAAAGGATATCGGATGCAACTGGTTAAGTCAAGGATGCCATTATCAAAGTCAATGATCCAATATTCTACAAATTTCTCATTCTTCAGTATTTCTACTGAACATTTTTTTTAGGTATCTACTCAACATTATTAACTTTGGTCCCATTGAGAAGTGCTTTCTCTTTCTCTTCCTCCCACTCCCTCTCTCTCATAGTCCCATATTTCAGACAGTTTCAGAGTCACCATTGATTTCATATATTTTGTTCACACACCTTTTTTTTTTTTTTCCTGAACTGGCATGGCAAATGAAGCATAATAATTGCCACAAATGTGCCTGAAACTCTAGGAAGAGTCTCTATAGTGAAAGTAGAAATAAAGAAAAAGCATGTATTGCTCTATTCCTACATTTAGTTAATGTGAACCTCAGAAGTGTGAGGTAGAAATGATCTCAGTTTTACAAATGAAGAATCAAAGGACCAGAGAGGGTAAATAATAGGATCACACAAATAGAATGGAGTGCAGATGTGGTTCACACCAGTTTCTTTTTCGTATACATGTCCTGTTTATTTTGCTACATTTACCAAGATCCTTGTGCATACCTGAAGAAGCACATGGGCAGCTTTCTTGATCATTTATCTTGTTACAGTACTTCTTTAATCTGTGAGCATATGCACAGGCTACATTTTCACTGAGAACTTCACTGCGTAGCTTTGGACCTTCTATTTTCATGAAATAATTTATGCAAATTATAGCAGGAGACTAGACCAAATATAGAATGAACTTCAGTTTGTGTCCTAAGCCATGTTGTAAGTTAGTTGTTATTTTTTTTTTAAATTCAGCACAAAAATCTATAAGACTTTTGATTATATAAGCTTTAGAAAACAATATTTCATTCATCAGAAAGTCACATCTGATAAACTGAAGCAGCATGCTACAAATGAAAAGTAATGATAGTTGGAGCCTGGGGTTTTTTATCCTTCGTTCTTCCATTTACTTGATTTTGGGATGGCAGCACACATGACTAGTTATATACTTGACATCTAGTCCCTTTTTCTTCCTTGCTGGCAGAGCCCTGATTTTATTTGGGTATTTTATTTGGATATCTGCCCTCCTACACAAATCTCAGGAGAGAGGTATCTCTTTCCAGCTCCAGGGTCAGTTGTGATTAGTCTAGCCCAATTATATGGCCATTTCAATCTCTTTATCAATGATTGGTTTAGGCCCAGTTCTGGCCAATAAGTCATTGAAAGGAGGTCTGCAAAAAAATTTCCTCACCCCCTAAGAAGAGACACAAAAAATAAATTGCCCTTTTTATTTTTATGCATATTTTCTTATTTAGATATTACATCTGAAATTGATGCATCCATATCTGACCAGAAAATGAGCCAGCCTTAGAGTTAATTCGATTTAGGGGTTGACAAAATAAGGAGATAGAATCTCCCCAGTTTTTTGGTGACACTTCCAAGGCATTGCTCAGACTAAGTCTAGTAGATTTACTTATATGTCAAGTTAAAACAGTTTTCTTTATTTTTTGAGCCAGAGGAGCCAAGTTTTCTATTACTTTCAGCCAAATCCATTCTAAATGATACAATTGACTTTAATGAAGAAGAAACAGCACCTTCTTTGGAGTGATTCTGTGAGATTTGCATCTTTTTTCTTTGCGGTTATTTATCCAGATATATTTGGAAAATTAGAAGTCAGCAAAAAATAATAAAACAAAACAAATAAAATAAAATACTACTCCAAGTTGAAAAAATAATGCCCCCCAAATTCCAGCACCAAAGCTCATATAGGCAAGACATTTAACCTCTCTAGGGCTCAATTTCCTCAGCTGTCAAAGGAAATGGTAATAAGTCTACTATGTAAGGATTAATATAATAATGGATATAAAGCACTTTAATATAGTGCTGGACATCTTATGCTCTAAGCTCATTTTATTCACCCTAAGCTCTACATAAAGGCTAATTCTCAATAAATGTTTATTGGCTGTTTGTACTGCTAATTTCTACTGTATTTTTTTTATTTCAAAAATTTTCTTACAAAGCTTAGTTATCTTTCATTTCCTGTAGAAAACAAAATAACTATATAGACACTTTAGCATGTATCTCATTATATCTTTATACAATCCTTAGAAGCTCAAAAAGTTTACAGATTTGTTTCAAATTATGAAATTGTGAAAAAGTGGCAGAACCCAAGACCTCTAACTCTGTTGCTTGTGCTCTTTATACAATATAGCAGACTTCCCAGAAGTAATAGAATTGAAGAAGGGAACTGGCTGCTAAAGTGTGGCAAAGTATATGACAAAATGAAAACTAGAAATATGGTCATGGAGGAAGAGAGAGATGATCACCACAAAGTGATTGCAAGAACCAAGTTTAGAACTGCAAGCAAAAAACACACACATTCAACTCTCCTTACGGAATCATTGAGTTAGAGAAAAGCCACATATAGGATGTTTAGAAAAGATCATATTTAGTATATTCTGTTAACTAAAAAAGTAAAATGTACAATATGATATTTTCTAAGTGCTATTTAGTATTTTCCAGTTAAATCTACTAGTAACAAATCACTGTGAGCTCCATTGAAATGATGCTATATAGATAAAGTTATTGAATTATGTACAAGGTCTATAAAATGGGATCATCAAGCAACAGAAAACTAAATTTTATATTTGTCTTCAGAAATAAGTTGAACAGGGAGTCTGCTTCTCCCTCTCCCAATGCCTCTGCCCCTCTCCATGCTTGTGCTCTCTCTCTCTCAAATACATAAAGAAAATCTAAAAAAAAGAAAAAAGAATGGTATCAGAAAACAAAATCAGAGCACTAGTTGTGGTATTGCTACTGGGGTATTATTGCCTCTGGGCCCTCTCAACTGACAGAGCAAGGAAATGTATGTGTGCATACTAACGTGTATATATACAGATCCAGAAATATTTCTGTGTGTTACTGTCTGTATCTATATTAAGTTAAACATTAATTCCTGCTGTCTCCCAACTCTAACCCATTACCACATGGATCATCCTAACTTCCTCCTCTTGTTTCTCTGAGATCTCCCATTGCAATAGTAAGAAACCTGGTTTCAACCATTCACTATCCATTTACTTAATTGTTCAATCCCATTGTGTATGCACATACACATAGTGGCTTCAGAATTGCTACAGCTTTTCTATATGGAAAACAGTTTTATCAACTAGAGGACAGTAGTTAAGTGCAACTTTAGTGTTATAGACTCCTTTTATTTACAGAGTTACTTAGGTTAGCAGAATTCCCAGTCAATGTAGTCATTTTTGACATAATGATATAATCTTCAAATTGTTTATGATTAATATTTTAAAACATATATCAATATATCAAACTTTTTCCAGATCAACATAAGAAAATAAAGATATTAGATTATGCTGCCAACTTCTTTTATATTGTCTTCTTTTTCGTTTATTTATAAGAATGACATGAGTATACATATCTTGAGGCCCAAATGATTTTCAGCTTAAAATTTGTTGATCCAAAGTATTAATTTGCACCTTAAGAAGAGGCTACTGATTTTAACAGTTGGATTCAGTTTTGTAAAGTTACTCCCACTGATTCACACTCATATTTTCTTTGTAGTTTTATGATAAAAAACATGACCTAAGTAAGAAAACATTGAAGTGTACAACCCCAATAATGTGTAAAACATGCTCATATACATTTAAGTTTCTTTCAAAGAGAATCTTAAGGAGTTAGATAGGCAAGGTTTCTCAGTTTTACTTTACAAATAAAGAAATTAAGATTTAGTTAATTCCATGTTTATATGACCTTAAGACTTTAAAATGCCAAAGCCAGAAACAAAACCCAGATCTTCTGTCTCCCTGTTCAGTTATAATTTTGACAGCATCTTTCTGTCATCCCCAAATGGATTCATTCTAATACATACATTTATTTTTTTTATATTTTCATAATTAATTCATGGTAATAGATGACATATGCAGGGGTGCCTGGCTGGCTCAGTCTGTAGAGCATGTGACTCTTGATCTTGAGGTTGTAAGTTCAAGCCCCAGCTTGGGTGTAGACATTACTTAAAAGAATAAAATCTTTAAAAAAATTCCTGCTTTTTTATAAAAAAGTTTAAAAAAATAAATGACTTAGGCAGTATTCCTAACCAACAGTACAAGACTGACCATAATGCTTAATAATTAGAATATTATAGACAAAGCTACAAGAGTAAATATACTTTGAAATAAACCAATGATTCTTACAAACGTTGTATACCTAGATGTTATGATATATACTCTGACTTAAAAAAGCTTAAAATAGAAAATTTTAAATGAAAGAATTTTGGTGAAATAAATTTAAATTGACTTAAAAACTATAATCATTTTCATTTTTACACCGTTGTCCAATGTATTATATTAGTTTCCTAGCACTACCATAAACAAATTACCACAAACTGGGTGGATTACAACAACAGAAATTTATTCTCTCATAGTTGGAGACTATAAAGTCTGAAATCAATGTGTTAGCAGGATTGGTTCCTTCTTGGAGGCTATGAGGAAAAATCAGTCTGTTTCATACCTCTCTTCTATATTCTGGTGGCCAAGACTCAGGCAACATTTAGCAGTCTTTGGTTTACACATGTATCACTCCAATATCTAACTCCCATCTTCACATGGCTTTTTGTGTCTCTTTTCTCTTTTTCTGTCTCTGTTCTCTGGACACTCATGGTTGGTTGCAAAGCCTACCCTAAATTTGCATCATGTTAAAAGCCAAAGACCCTATTTTCACATACGGTCACATTCACAAGTATCAAAGTTTAGGACTTAGACATATCTTTCTGAAGCTAGTGTTCAGTCTACTATAGGTACATTGCTTAGATAGTAGAATTCAGATGACTTGGAATAACATCAGTAAACTTTGTAAGTTATATGAGCCTGGTGAAATTTGGTAATGCTGATGATATATGTGGTAAATGGAAGAGCTCCCTTGCTTGTTAGGGAAAGAGCTTTAGTATGTTGAAAATAATTTGATATGTAGTAGTAATTATATTTTATAACTTTTCATTTCATAAAAATGTAACTCCTATATTTACTGTAATTCATATTAATTATGTTTCATTGCTGAAACATCATTCTACCAGATAGTCTCTACACATTATAACTTCTGTTTGACTAATATCTTAATCCAAAAGACTAACGGAAACAAGTTAAAGCAAAAATAAGTAAAAAATAAGCAAAAAACAAGCAGAAATTTTTGTATCCTTTGTTGCTTATTCGATCCTAAGGGCTAGATGTGTGATATCAAAGCTCTAATTTTTTTCATATAATATCTCTTTAATAATATTCAAATGTCTGATTTGTTTTTAAATTTAAATTTGTTCTTAAATATTCTCTGGAATATCAGATTGTAGATGACAAGTTAGGAAGTATAGTAACCACTCTCCTTTGTATTTGCTTATGCCTTTTTTTATTCCCCAAAATTTGGTTACAAAATAAATGCACTATTTTTCAAACATATTAGCAGTGTAAAAAAATTCAATTTATATGAGCCTTATAATTTTTTTAACCTTATCAAGTTCTTGAATTTTTTTTTATTGTGTTATGTTAATCACCATACATTACATCATCAGTTTTTGATGTAGTGTTCCATGAAGTTCTTGAATATTTTAAGATCTTTTTTTTTTTCTTTGCACCTGGAGAAGCAAATTTTATCTGGGACTTTTTGGAAGGAAGATTATCACTTTTCTGTCGTTCTTTCTAAGACTTTACAGAGGTGGATATGCTGTTTCAAATTCAAGATCTAAAACCCCAAATCTCTAAAAAATTATACAGATTTTATTTTATTTGAATGAGTCATTCTAGATTTGATCCTAGCCCACAGAGTTAAATACCACAATTTTATTTGTGGTCTTCAAAACAAAATCATTTTTAATTTTAATTAGATGTCAATAAAAAATAATATGTTCTGTATTGGTCCTTTAAAATAATTTAAAACTTGTAAAATCCCCAAATAATCCTCTTGATTAGTGAGAGGCAGATGAGTTACAGAAGTCTTCTGTTAAGATTCAGATGCTATGTGGAACTAGAAAAAAAAAATAAGTCAATAACACCTTAACTTGGTTTAGTGGTTTGGTTTGTTGGATTAGCTCTAGTAAAGAACAGAACCCCTAGAGAATTATATGCATGATAGATTAAGTTTTGGTGAAGGACTATGATGTCTTTGGCATCACTTTTTATTGTTTCATGAGTTTTGCTATAATTGTTTTATAAGTGGTTTTAAATCTGCCAACATTTTTATCACAGCCAGGATTAGGGTAGCTCTAAGAAACTTCCTGCCACTTCAGGTTTTGAGGGATAATACAAAGTATTACACACAGTAAGTGTGTACTCTGTAAAGGAAAACTAAACAATTTACTACTAGGGCACCTGGGTGTCTCAGTTGGTTGAGCCTCTGACTCTTGATTTCGGCTCAGGTCATGATCTCGGGGTCCTGGGAACAAGCCCAGCATAGGTCTCCATGCTCAGCAGGGAGTTTGCTTGTCTCCATCTCCCTCTACCCCCCACCCCCTCTCGTGCTCTGTCTCTCTCTCTGAAATAAATAAATCTTTTTAAAAAACCCTATATACTACTAATGGTATTGCACAAAGAAGGTAGAAAAGACACCTAATATATAGGATAACAAAATATCTTAACAAAATATTAAAAATCAATCATTCAGGAAATGTGTGAGAACAATCTGGTTTTGACATATGGCACCTCATTGGATATCTGAATGATTGGCTAGCTAGGCAGGTGTGTTTTCATCTTAGTGAGGATGATTGTCCTGATAGAACTGGATTATTTTATTAAATATATAGATTGCATTCAACAAAGCTACTGACAACTTGCTTTGTGCAAGATGATTGTTATATGCTGTAGAGGATGCCAAAATTAATAAGACAAAATGTCTTCTTTAGAAGTGGGTTAGGTCTATTAGGGACACGCAATTTGTATACTGATAATCTCAACTGAGGTACATAGATAAGTGCTATGTGACTGTAATTCTGATTAGAGACAACTACCAGTTCAGGTACTCAAGGATAGTCCCTGGAAAAGGGAATTTTGATGTAGGTCCTGAAAGATGGGAAGTTTTTCAATAGTTTAAGGTAAGGTAAAGATATGGTATGAAAACACACACACAAGTAGGAGGGCAAAGATATTTATTATTTATTTACTTATTTGTTTATTTAGAATGAAAATCTATTTTGCCTAGAATATAGGGCTCACTGAGAATTATAGCTGGAAAAATAAGTGTGCCAGGTGTAGGAAATTATCTTAATGCTAGGCAAAGATCTAGAGTAATATTATCTAGAAGTTAAATTTAAATCAAACTCCAAATTATTTTTTATCTTATAAAAATTTTATTTTAAAGGGACAAACTATATAATTGCTTTAAAACTTAAAGGTGTGTGTGTGTGTGTGTAGGTCTCAAACTTTCTCAACTGAACTAATTCCCTCTCATTGGTTGATGAAAAAAATTATATGAAAGAAGTACAAAATGTCCTTGGCATTCATACAATTGACATTTTAGATTTTGACTCGATAAGAGGTACCCTGAAAGTCTGCAGCACTAATAAATTGTGTTTTTGCTGAGGCATACTTTAAATAACGTATATTTCGAGCTAATTTGGAGATAGTCACTTGCTTAGCTCCTGAGCCTAAGAAATCATCAATTCTCTAACCATAATCTCAAACACATTTTATTTGAGAAATTAAGTACAACAGTTGTATAAGAGATTTACATGAAACTTACAGTGTACTCTACTTTCAATGCCCAGTAGTTACTTTACTCAGATATTATAGTAAGGAATTTCAAAAGCTCCTCCGTCTGTCTTGAAAAATCATTCACTTTCATATTTCTCACTTAAGGAAAAAATGAAGATGTCAAAACACAATACTTAAAACATCTATAGATAAGAGAGTACAAACTGATGACAGGCAAAATGTATGAAGGGGAATGGGAGATACAGGCTTCTATTTATGGAATGAATAAGTCATAGGAATAAAAGGCACGGAATAAAGAGTAGAGTCAATGATATTGTAACAACATTGTATGGTAACAGATGGTAGTTACACTTGTGGTAAACATAGCATAATATATAAACTTGTGGAATGTTATATACCTGAAACTAATGTAACATTGCATGTCAACTATACTCAAGTTAAAAAGTAAATAAAAAATAAATAAAACATCTTGTTGATTTCCAATGAAGTGTAATATACGTTTTGACTATAATTAAGGTTTTAGGCAGTATAAGAAATCTATTTATAGTACTACTACAGTACTCAAGTCCAGCTATGATATTTAAAAAATAAGCCTAACTTTATTGAAGGCTTAAGATAAAACATAGTATTTTCAGTGCAGTTTTGAAGAGATTTTCACAATCTATAGAGTCAATGGCAGTTTGACCCACTTGTGTACCATCTTACAAATTCTCTTGAGCAAAGGAAGGGGAGGGGTATAGGACATATAACAACAACAGTCATCCAACAAAAGTGTCATTGTATTTGATTTACATTTTTATAAGAGTTGTAGGTTTTCTGTATTGTTGGAAAATAGATTTCAAGAAACACATACCTAAATAAGTTACCTTTCTTTTTTATTTCAAAGTGAGTTAGAACGTTCATGCTGGATGTGTACCTACACTTAGGCAAGTTCAATATTGGGCTTTTTTATTTTTTGTTCTTTTTTGGAAAAAGATTTAATTTTCTGATTTTTACTAAAGGAGACAAATAGATATTGATGATATCTTTCCAAATAAGACAAGGTGACTGAAGAGTTTCAGGTAGTGCACTAGTAAGAGTTTGTGTTGCTTTGGAATCTAGTTTGTTTTTCATTGTATGTTTTATTCTCCTTTGATGGAGACCTGGTGATTGGGCTCCTATATGATTCCTTGGCAAGATTTTGAAGTATTAGCAAACATTTGGAAGGCAAATAAAAGTCATCATAATCATCTCCTGGACTTAATTCACTAGTGCTCATTTCAGACTCTTTGTTACTTCCTTGTCTTTAGAATAATTTCTTATTTTATTTTGTCAGGAAGGAGTAACATAAAACCAAATTAAAATTGTAAGCATTACTGGAACTGAAAGAGCCATCCAAATATTTTTTAGAAATAGTTCTTTTTTAAAATTTTCATTTTGGCTCCCTTTGTACCTTGATGTACACGTTGATTTTCTACTTCTGTTAGTTTTTCTTTTCTCTTCTATTTTTCTTCTTTGTGAATTTCTAAGTTTAGTTTTAGTTTGCTCAGATTTGTCTTGAAGATAACTTCTTTCGTGTTGGTAATTCTTTCTAGGTGAATAAGCCTTGGTAATTAGTTAATTTTGTTCTTGTTACATTGACATTTTGTTCTACATTTTCAGGTATGTTATGTTTACTAGAGGGTCTGCAAATATAATTCTTTTCAATTCAAAAGATTTCCCTGACAAGTAACTCATTTCGAAGTCATTCAAGGTATCAAAGCTATTAAGATCATTAAAACTTTCTTCCAACTGATGGATGGACAGATCCAGTTCTGTGAAAGACATTGTCAGTAGATTATGTTCAACTGAACTGGAATATTCAAAATCGAAATACCTGTTTTGAGCAATAGCAGGTATTGGCTCTTCTACTTGTAATGGTTCTCCTTGTTCTGGAAGGTCAGCTTCCTGAGGACGAACTTGATGCAAACACCTTCACAAATAAGTCCTTGGAGTCATCATTTCTATTGGAGTCCATTCCAAACAGACATACTCACTGGTCCTGAGCAGGTTCTTTTTGTTCTGAAATATGTTTTTCTTTCAAAGCAAATAGTTGACATTCAAGTTGTAACAATCTTTTCTCAGCTGTAAGATGGTATCTTGGGCTTCTCTCACTTTGCATTTTTAATTTTCCCAATCTAAAACATTCTATTGTAGTTCAGATCACTTTTAAAAAATATTCTATTTATTTATTTGAGAGACAGAGAGAGTGATCATGTGAGCATGAGCAGGGGAGAGGGCAGAGGGACAGGCAGAAGTAGACTCCCCACTGAGCAGGCCCCCCCCCCCCAATGCAATGCAGGGCTGGATGCTGGGCTCAATGCCAGGCTGGGTCCCAGGACCCTGAGACCATGACCTAAGCCAAAGGCAGACACTTAAATGACTAAGCAACCTGGGCACCTCTGTAGTTCAGATCATTTTTAAACAGTATAGAAATGATGGTGATTATTTGGTATAGCACAACTACAAATGAGTTGGAGTTTCCTGATCTCTGCTAAGTTATTATTACTTTCTCTTTTCTTTATTTATGTCTTCAAGACTAACCTGAAAAGACTATTTAAGGCACCTTTCTTTGGCCATCTTCTGTTTGGCCACCACCTCTGCTATAGCCATCCTCCTCACATTCCAAGGCTCTGTGAGGCTGCTGGCATGACCCTCACCCCCAAAGACTGTGACACCATCTCCTGTCTCCTGTGACTTCTGCAACCACATTTGAAATCCTCTGTTGCACTTACCCACTGGCTATCTGGATGTGGTCATGTGATGTGAAGGTGCTGCCCGTCACTCAGGGAGAGTCCTTCTCTGCCAGGTCACATCCCATCACATCTCAAGATAATTTAATAAAAAATATCACACACCAGTTACCTTGCCATATGTAGTCCCTAACTTCATTTCTTTTCAGCTTCTTTGACAAGTTTAGTAAATACTTGTTAGATGTTTTCAATGTACTAGACATTTTGCTGGATGATGGAGTACAGAAGTGAATAAGACATGTAAGAACCCTGTCCTCAGAGATGTATATTCTACCAAATGTTTTATCTAAATAGCTTTAAAATAAGAACTGGAATTTTCTTTAAGCTGTCATGTATATCTTCAACTTTACATACTGGAAAAAAATAGAATTTAGCAGAAAACATGTTCATTTAGTCTAACATAAAATATTTATGAAATTGGTATTTCTCCATAGAAAAAAATTTCCAGATAAATGGGATATCTGATGATTAGCAGAGGCAGCATGAAGACATTAGACTTTTTAATTGTGATGAGAAATAACCAGGCTATAAAAGCGGGCAAAGGAGAATGGAAGGAGACTGTGGACTTCACAGTTTGACCTTGCGCCAACCTTGCTTTATTACAATTGTTAGAATATTGCTTCTATTCTGTAATTCAGCCAGATAGTATATTGTACCCTCTCATTATTCAAATCTAACCCACTTCTACATATTCATAAAAATGATTAGTTATACAGAACAATAATAGGAAATTATTAAATATGTTAATCTTTACATTCTAACCTTAGCTGAAAAAATTTTACTGTGTAAAATCAAAAGATTAGATAAATTTATGAGGCTATCTTAATTTTTTATGTATATACATAGAGAGAGATAAGAGAAAAAACTAAAACTGAAGGGAAAAAGACAAACAACACTGATTCCACCACCAGAAATAAACACTAATAACACTTAATACTAAAAATATCTCACTAATATGACTAGTATTATAATTTCCATTTTATGGATGAAGAAATTGAGGCTGAGATATGTTAAGTGACTTATACAATGGGGTCAAGATAGTAAGTGGCATAGATATGATTTGAATCCGTCAACTTCAAAGCCCTGTTTCAAGCCAGTGTGAATAATTGTTTTTATGTTATGGTTTCTTATGGGACAGAAAAGTCCTTGGAGTCATCATTTCTATTGGAGTCCACTCCAAACAGACATACTCACTGGTCCTGAGCAGGTTCTCTTTGTTCTGAAATATGTTTTTCTTTCAAAGCAAGACTGTGTGTGTGTTTGTGTGTGGTGTGTGTATTTTATTTAACCAATACTCCGTTTTTGGATATTTAGGTTGTTACATTTTTTTCTTATACAGTGCTACAGTAAATACTGGACATCTTGTCCACTGTTTTATACAGGAAAATGCCTAAAAATGAGAGATTTTGTACCACTGACATTTTGCAAACTACTTTCCACAATTATTTCCCACAATCTGTTTATATATACAGAAAAAAATAAAAAGAATATTATGAACCCCAATGTATCCCATCAACTAGCTTCAACAGTGATCATCATTTTTACTATTTTTGTTTCATTTATACTGGTGTTTATTTTGTTTACATAATTTTTTTAAAGATTTTATTTATTTATTTGACAGAGAGAGACAGTGAGAGAGGGAACACAAACAGGGGGAGTGGGAGAGAGAGAAGCAGGCCTCCCGCCTAGCAGAGAGCCCAATGCGGGGCTCCATCCTAGGACCCTGGGATTATGACCTGAGCCGAAGGCAGACGCCTAACAACTGAGCCACCCAGGCGCCCCTGTTTACATAGTTTTTAAAGAAAATTCAGAGAATATATCACTTTGCCCATGAGGTCTTCAGTGTGTATCTCTAACAGAAAAGAATGGAACTTGGTAAAAAAAAAGAAAAAAGGAATTGAACTTTGTAATGATTTTCTGTTTCTTGCAATTCATGTTTGAAGAAATAGAATCATTTTTCTTCAAAAAATTTCCATGATCTAAATTTTACTATATTGTGGTGTTTGTTGTTTAACCTGTTCATTTTCCCATCTTTATTTTTTATTTCTCACCTTATTTCCCCTCTGAACTTGTGGTTAGATTTAAAGGCTTGAGGAAACTCAGGTATATATATATATATATATATATATATATATATATATATATATATTTTTTTTTTTTTTTTTTTTTTTTTTTTGCCAAGAATACTTTATCAGTGGTACTGTGTACCATATTAGGAAGTATACAATTTCAGGTTGCCCCGTTTTTAGCAATGACAAGATTGGTCACTGGTTTCAGGCACATGTCCTTTAGTTTCCCTTCCTTCTTTCCCTCCATTCCTTTCCCTTCCCTTTCTTATTTTTTAATGTTTTCCAATCTGATAGCCTGAAATTAGTAACTTGTTGTTTTCCAAGGCAAAGTATTGCCGTGTCCCACCTCAGCTGGAAATGTCCACATTGAGCAACTCAAAATTTTTGTTACTCTGTATTCATGTGACCACAAATGGCCAAAAATATAGGTTTAGGTGTTACAAAAATTTTTTTTGTGGAAAGGCAACTTCATAAATTCACAATATCCAAATAGTGAGGATGGACTGTATTTTCTGTTTTGATTCTTTCCTTTTCTAAGTCACCCACATTTTAATGATGTCTTTGAATAATCCTATTATGGCCTAATGTTATTGATTTATATTGCATTAAAAGTAAATAATTGTATTTCAGCAAACTGCAATTTAAATAATATACCAAACCAGTGTTTTTTTGCAATAAAATAGTGTACTGTAGATTCTTAAGAATTTAAAAATTTAAGTGGCTACATCAAATCTTGATCTAATATGAGATTTAAAAAATCATCATTCATGCTTTTTTCTAGTCAAAAACACTTATGTTTTACATAATTTTCTGTAGTCTTTTGTTGGAATTAGTATTCTAATATACCTGGAAAATATTTGGATCCATGTAAATTAAATTTATGAGAATTTTAGGAATTTGGTTATTGGATGTTCTGCTATATGCTTTAATATACAGAGTTTAATTACTGGGAAATGGCCATATCCTGGCTTGAAAATAAGCCTTTGTGAAATTTTTAGTGATAAATTTAGGTTTATTCTGAAACTCATATTACTTATGTAGGAGCTTCTTTTTGCCTTAAGTGCATACCCATAATGGTGAAGGAACGTGTCAGGAATCTTAGAATGTTGGTATGAGGAACTCTTTTCTTAAACTGATTTGTGTATTTTACAACAGGTTATGTAATATACCTAAAATATTTCTAATGTTTTTAACTTAATTATGTAAAATAAATATATGAATACACACACACATAGTCATTTTTATGACAACTCTGTATTGAAGGTACCACTATTTCTACCATATAAATGAGGAAATTAAGGCTCAGGGGCTTAAAGAACTTACCCAAGTCAATTAAGGTGCCCAAGATCACACAGCAATTGCTAAAACCAAGGCTTATTTTTTCACCCTTCATACTATCAGGTCTAGTCATATTAAACAATTTCATGTTCTCTAGTTTGGCATATTCTTTCTCACTTTTTGGCCTTTCTGTATGCTAGTTCCTTTTCCTCAAACAATCTTACCTTCCCCAACCATCTTCACTTAATGAACTTTTACTCATCCTTCAGTTTTCTTTCCCTCATCCTTTGTTTTCAGCCCAAGCATCATCTTCCAGTCTGTGTGCGATGTCTCTCAAGCATAGGTGTTAAACACTGAGCACATTCATGTTGATATTGACCTCATTGTATTAAGTTTGCTGCTTTTCTTGCTTCTGTGTACAATTAGTGAGGTCAGGGAATAGATCTCATTCACTGTTGTATTCTCAGTCCCTTGCATACTGACTAGCATATAGTGAGACCATTTGTTGAAATATTTGCTGCTTAAATAAACATATATTTCTAAATGTTGAGCAAGCAACATGTTTCTAGATTCAGCAAATGTAAGCATTTCAGTAAGTTTTGAGATGGTGGGTTTCCTGAAACCATTATAATTGACTTATGAGAGAAAGCTAAAGAAGAGGAATTATTCTGGAAAGATGTCTTCCTAGTGTCATTATGTTGTATTTACAGTTAAGTGACAGAAAACATTGTTTGTATATATAATGTGTTTGTGTGTGTGTGTGTGTGTGTGTGTGTGTATAATCCAAGAGGAAAGGATAATAAAAAATATGGCTTTTCATTAAAAGCATGGAAGACAGTAAAAACTGGTGTGTAAAAATATTTATCTGACATATGATTGTGAGAACACGATATTATCATTCATAAAACTTTAGCAATTAGAAAACATTCATCTCATCAATGAGATACCTAATATCTCTTTCCTTGACAAACCAGTTTGCTTTTTATTTCATATTAATTAAGATAGATCCATATGTCATATATATACACACAAGCTTTTTATTGTAAAATTTTACTGGTTTACTTACACTTATTACGAGTATTTATTAATCACTTTTGTGTGAAATGGCACATGGGAGGGACACCAACATGAAATAAGTGTGATAGACACAGATCCTCTTCTCAGAGAACATTATTATTAAGACAAACACCCAGGAGCACAATAAGAAACTGTTCATTATAACAAACAAATTCCAAACCTAATTCCATTGTCAACATATTTCAAGCAATATTAAATACAATTGGAATATAACACTGGAGTATGTGATAACTGTGCTGTGTATAACTCTTTTATATGCCACTAAAACTGAAGGCAAACCAGCTAGGGAATGTGTTTATTTTTACCTATCAGTGCTGTAGGCAGTAAAACTCTCATTTGTCCTGGCCTCTGTGGCATGTTGATATCGCTGGCCAAACACCAATTTGGGCTGTGTTCTTTTGTGCAGGAAGGAACAGGAGCAATTTAAATCACCCTTAGGCAACTTTCATTGTCTTCATTCATGTTCCCTTTCTTGGCACTGATTACTTATCTTGGCTCTGCTATTAACTTCTGTGTGACTTGAGGGATACAGAAATTTAACAACTTGCATGATCTTTCTCATTTGTAAAATGCAACTAATTTACTTACTGTGGCAATGAACAGAATTCCTAATAATACCAGGCAACTCTAATTACTTGAATTACTGGAAACAATTTGCCACAAATTTGGAGACTATACACAGGTTACATAAAATGTCTATGTAACATATAGATATCCACAGTGTACCCCACTGTGTAAGATAAGAACTAGCTCAAATATACTGTATTTGTGTTTTTGCAAGAGCCTGGGGTAGTTTTCTCTACTTTTTCTTAATAGCCAAATATTTTGTTTTAAGCTAAACACATTCTTTTAGCCAAATATTTGGCATCAAATATTCAGATTAAATATAAATATGCTGGACTGTAGATCCATGTAATTACTCTTCCTGCTTTAAAATCCTCTTTTAGATTTTACCAACAATGTAATCCCTTTTGTAAAGAATTTATAAACACTTTTGTAGCAAAAACTTTTATTTCCCTTCTCTCTTGCCACTTGTATCTATAGAGGCCAAAATGTAATTTCTCATTTCCCCAGCATCCCTTGCAGCTAGGGAGGCTTGTAACAATAGTTCTGGTCAATGAAACAGCAGATTACCGGGGGTGGTTCTTGAAATGATTTTGGCTTCCTAGTAAAAGAAGCAGAGGCTACTGATAGCCTTTTTTATCATGTTGAAAAAATTTCCAGTACCCATCTTGAGGAAAAGACCAAAATAATAACAGAACAAGGAGCTGACTTTGCTGAGCTATTAAATCAATGTCACAAGCTTCCTACTTTCAGAATTCTAACAATGTGAGAAAAACAAACTGTTATATATTTAAACCATTGTAAATGGATTTGTTTTAAACTAAACACATTCCTGAAACAAGAAAAGAGTATAAATGTACATATAATGTTATATATATGAATACACATATGTTAATGAAGCAAAAAATTTGACAAAAAAAATTAATTGTATGACATGAAGGTTACTATGAGGTTAATGAAAATCACTATTTTAGCAAAAATAGTATAAAGATTTTAAAAACTTGTACTGTTATAACTACACACTGCATTGAGAAAATCCCCACTGATCAAGCAGCAGTCACCTCCTACCATCTCATGGCACCCCTCCCTTTACACCCTCACCACAGAAAAAATAAGAATTTTAACTCCTTTGGGGCTAGTCAGAGGATGGGACTTAATCACTGATTATGTATTACCAAGATTCCCATTGATGAAAATGTTAATGTACTATAATTTAAAAGACGAAGCAAAATTTAAATGTGATTATCAAAAGAGTTCTATACATATTTCTCACGTGCCATCTATGAAAGCAGTACTGTGCTACCACTGCAATGCTTACCAAAGAAGTATAATTCTTAATATTTGCCTTTAATAAGCTTACAGTAAACATCGGAGATATTTAAAATAACCTTTAGTGTGATTATGGTGCAGTAAGTGAAATTTAATGTCCATTTCAGCTACCTAGAAAGTGGATTTTTATTAGTAAAATCCAGTAAAATTTTTTTATTAGTAAAAAGATTAAATTAGTAAAGGTATTAATTTTTATTAGTAAAAATAAAATCCTTTTTGTTTTTGTAAAAAAAATATACCTACTTTTTGTAGTTACATTCTAAAATAATTTGTAGAGGGGCGCCTGGGTGGCTCAGTTGATTAAGCCTCTGACTCTTGATTTCAGCTCAGGTCATGATCTCAGGGTCGTGATATGGAGCCCTACATCAAATTCTGTGCTCAGTGTGGAATCTGCTTGGCATTCTCTCTCTCCTTCTCCCTCTACCCCTACCCCCACTGCCGTGCTCTCTCTCTCTTTCTCTTTCTCTCTCTAAAATAAAAATCTTAAAAAAATAAATGAATAAAATAAAATAATAGAATAAAAGGTCAATTATTCTCTATTAAAGTAAAAATCTTTAGTAATACCATAGCACATTAAATCTAGTGTACCCTCATAAGCAAATTTTTAAAAAAATAAAAATACTCTATACTAAAGCCTTCAAGTCCTTTGTGTTTGCTTCCTCAATTAATTTAGCAATCTTTTATTTAGAGTTATCATTATTATAATGTAGAAAATTCAGTGGGAAAGAATTTTTCCAAAGGCTTGATGACTTTATACATTCATCGACTTTATGATAAGGGGAAATAATATTCTAAGGCCTAGAAAGACCATCTGAAAAGAAGTTTCACTTAAAATACTCCACATTGCTAATGAATAGCCAAGGTTAGTCTGGCTTCAACCTTAAAGATATGTTGTAAAAAATGTTAGCCTTGCCAAGTTTTCAGAGAAACGACACAACCTGTATTTCAAAGTGGAAGGGACACATTTAGACTGGGAAGAGATAGGCCAGAGTAGGGGCAATGAAAATAATTGAAGCATTGTTCCATAATGAACTACATCCTACTCAGTGAAACTTCCATGTTCATAATGTACTGCAAGAAATTGAGAGGAACCTGTGTTCCTTAAGAAATTCTGTCAGAATTTGTGCTTAACTTTAAACCACTTGATAACATTTAAATGTTGGAGGTCAAAGTTATTCATTGTTCTTTGAGAAGAATTTAATTTCCATATTGTATTTGCATTTTTAATCCTCCATCTATTTCAAGCTACACGACAAAGAAATTCAATTTCTAATCAGTAACACAACCAGCAATTGTCTGGTGTCCAGTTTCATTGTCAGTGCCCCCTTTTATAATACATTTTACTCACAGCTGTGGCCGTTGAATGGATGTCCCAGTTACATTGGAATATGGGTGGCAGCAGCTAAAGATTAGAGTTCAGCTCCAGGAAGACTAGGATGGCATCTAACGTAAATCGAGAAACTATAAGTCAAATGCAAATAGATCAGCAAAAGCAAGTACATACCATTTATATGATGGAATGGATCATATCTGACTTGCTTATCCTTATATCACAGCACCTACTACAATGCCTGGCACATAGTAGGTTCCCAATCAATAGCTATTGAATCTCCAGTTAGAAAAACAAAACAACAAAATGAAACAAGGTCAGAAATGCCCTGGGAGTGTTGTTTATAAGAAGAACACATTAGCAACAAGGATAGAATGTGGTGCAAAAATCTTTATAAGTGAAAAGATGTGTTATAAACTTAGAGTCAAAAATCAGAAATACTCTGAGATCTGGTGGGGCTTATGTTTACAAATGGAGAAAATTATTTTGTCTGCAGTACTCAGCACCTCAGCCCTTATGGTCAGGGTAGCTGACTGCTATAACAAAAAACTCTCCAAATTTCAGCAGATAATTGTAATAAAAGATTTATTTCATATTCTTTTGAATGTCCCATGCAGGTCCATAGGGTGCACTCAGTGCAAGCAGTTATCCAGAGATTCAGGCTCCCTCTATTTTTTTGCATCTATTTCCTCTAAATCTTTAGATATTTCTCCATCAGCCAACAGGTGAAGAAAGAGAATGAGTTATTTATGTACTAAGAAATTGGCACACATCACTTCCACTCACATTCCATTGTTTAAAAGCAAGTCAAGGCCACACTTAAAGGGTATAGAAAATGTACTCTCACGTTGCTCTGGAGCAAGAGGAGAACTTGGAAATTGGTCAGCACTAGTGGCATCTGTTATATAGTCCACTCTTCCAAACATCACATATCTGTTTAATTGTTTTCTCCATGCATAGAATATACTCATTTCTCTTCCAGAAAGGCAACCCAGAATCTCATTTAGTCACTGGACCCAGGTCAAAGCACAGGGACAGTACTTGGGTGGTAGGCAATCCTGTCTGTAGGATCTGGACATGATTCCTTGTGGGTCAGCAACCTAAAAACTAAAAGGAAAAGTCATCTACACTTTCATACCTAACTATATGCAAGGATTGAACATAATTAGAAAAACACAGTAGAAACTTGTTTTCAGATAAAGAATAGAAGACACTCATCCATAACAGCAATGAAGTATGACTAGGCAGGATGTGAAGACCCCTACTGTGGTGTGGGTGGGAGGGATGTTCCTTAATTAGACTCCAGTTCTATTAAGAACACACTCATCCATTTTTTCCTAAGACTCCTGGCTCCAGGCTCTGGGAAGTTCTTCCTCTTCCATTAGCTTCCACTGCCAGATCTGAGTGAGCCTACCTTGATAGCTGCCCCATGTTCACAGCTTATCTGGCAAATGCAAGTACTGGGGCCAAAAAGTTATTTTAAATATCAAATTAATTTAAGTTCCTGGTTTCTTTAGCCATAAAATTTTCTTGAAAACTTACTAGGTTTGATCTATTTGATTCTGGTCAATTCTATGTCAGTAGCTATACCCAAAGTTCTTTCTTGTACATGTTGGTCTCTCTCCACTGGATGGTAGCTACATTAGGCCATCACACACGGCTGGGGAGGTTATATCCTGAATTGATCTTTGCCATAAGGACTAAGACTTAGTAGGCACTTGACTCTCAGAGACAAATTATTTCCTATCTTTTGGAACCTAGAAGTAGTTGTCTTTAACATTCCCTCAAGGCCTCAGATTTGGGGACTTTCTCTTAAATATCACTTCTGCTAACAAACCTGCCCATTTTTGCTTAAGCTCATCTCTTTCAAGATTCTGCTGAAAACAGCAATAACATCCAACACATGGTCATGTGGATCCTTTGTCATTACTTTCCTGGGAGTTATGGGCTCTGTGAGTATGAGCCTGCTTTTCAAGTTATCACTGGTGATAGTTTTACCAAATGTTTGAAAAGCAGAATGAGGCTTTCAAGCCTTGCAGCTTCTGACTCCTCGCCATTTATGGCCCACACACCCAACGTTAGCCTAATGCCCCATATTTTTGTTTTCCTCACGGTAGCACCCAACTATCAATCTCTATATTCAGAGAGGCTTACTGCTGCAATAAACAACCTCAGCATTGAATGGTTTAAACAATAAGAGTTTATTTCTTACTCCTGTCACAGTTCAATGTACTTTCTGCTTGGTGGTTGGGTTGGCATGTGTGCAAGCTCTATTTTAGTGCCCCAGAGATTCCTGTCCCAGTTATTGTGACTCCTAGACCAGCAGTTCTCAAATTATGGTCCATAGACATTTGTAGGGAGGTGGTGGCCTATAAGGCCAAAAACTTTTTGGTTTTTTTCTTTTAGTAGTTAGTGGACATCACATGTCTTTTTCAGTATGTTGACATTTGTACCAATGTAAAAAAGTAACAGTGAATGGGACTGTTGGTGACTTCACACAAATCAAAGCAGTGGCATCAAATGTAATCATAGTCACTGTCTTCTTCACTGACACTCACTTGCAGTCAAAACATTATCAGTTTCTTAAGAATATCCTTGATGAGAAAATAATAATTATTTTAATAAATCTTGAGTTTTGAGTGCAAAATCTTTTCCATATTCTGCATGAAGAAGTGGGTGTATGCATAAAGCAACTCTGCTGCTCACCAAAGCACAATGGTAGTATCAAGGAAAAGCCATTTTTCTATTGTTTGAGTTTCAAGATAAACTTGTCTTTTTTTCTAGAATATGATTGTGCTTGAAAGAACAGACAATTCAGATTTTGGTATTTGGTGGAAATTTTCTCAAAAACTAACAAATTGAGCCAATTATTTCAAAGACAACAATTGTCAGTATTTGTGACAAATGGTAAAATTCAAGGTTTCAAGTAAAAATTAGAAGTTTAGAAATTTAGAATTTAGAAATTTGTGTCACTGTGAGCTTGATGGCTTCCCAATGTTTAAAGACTTTTCTGATGATATTGGTGGTAATATTCATACTGTCTAATGAGATGTGTCAACATTTGGAAGATAATGTATAACTCAATAATCCATTGTTTCCCAAAGGACTAATGCTTGATATTACAAAATCATGAGGTGGTAAACTGTGCATTCAGAGTGCAAGATATAGCCATGGATTTTATTGTAACAAATATTAAAAGTCTGTTGATATAGTTTCAGATTCTGTATTGCAGTGATGCTTTAACAAACCAGGAGCTTTTGTGAAGTATCAAAGAAGAATATCCAAAATCATCTTAAAATACTTCCTTTTCCAACACTTATCTACATGAGGCTAAATTTATTTCATATGCAGAATCAGATATGAAAATATAGTTATGTTAAGCCAACATTAAAGAAATTCACAAAATTACAAGTAACAACACTCTTCTCAACATTTTTTTGTGTTTGAAATTACGGTTATTTTTAACATGGCTGCAATTAGAAAGTTCTTGACAATATTCCTCCTATTACAAGGATTGTTCTCATCTTTTTCTATTCATTTCTACTTGTTATTTGCTTGTTTTGTAAATATGTGTCCTTTTTCTGTAATTACCATTTATTGAGCCCTCACTATAAATTGGCCTTGACAAGGTAATTTACTTTTATATTTAAATACTCAAAAAAAATTCCCATGAGGAAGGATTATCTCCATTTTACAGGAGAGAAAATCTAGGTGCAAGTAATTTAGGTAACTTACCCAACATCCTCTGGAACCAGAATTCAAACCTAGATTTAGCCCAATTCCATTGTATCTGTTCTTTCCACTTTCTTATATTCCATTATAGAAAAATGACTGCCCCAAATCAAAGCCTGGACATCTGATTTTCTATTAAATTACATTAGTCTTAATAGATTTTCAACTCTAACACACATTGTCTAGAATCTTAGGATTTTAGGAAATCTTTAGAACTTAATTCAGAACATGTTCTTGTCTCAGATACATACAAGAGATTTTTCTCCCACTAGAAAATATGCTGGCTGATCAAAAAAACAAAATCTTGTCATTTGCAACAATGTGGATGGAACCAGAGGATATTATGCTAAGCGAAATAAGTCAATCAGAGAAAGATAATCTCACTGATATGAGGAATTTGAGAAACAAGACATAGGGGAAGGGAGGAAAAAATGAAACAAGATGAAACCAGAGAGGGAGACAAACCATAAGGGACTCTTAATCTCAGGAAACAAACTGAGGGTTGCTGGAGTGGTGGGGGTGGGAGGGATGGGGTGGCTGGGTGATAGACATTGGGGAGGGAATGTGCTATGGTGAGTGCTGTGAATTGTGTGAGACTGATGAATCACAGACCTGTACCTCTGAAACAAATAATACATTATATGTTTAAAAAAAAAAGAAGAAGATAGTAGGAAGGGAAAAATGAAGGGGGGAATCGGAGAGGGAGACTATGGACTCTGAGAAACAAACTGAGGGTTTTAGAGGGGCGGGGGGTGGGGGGATGGGTTAGCCTGGTGATGGGTATTAAGGAGGGCAAGTATTACATGGAACACTGGGTGTTATACGCAAACAATGAATCATGGAACACTACATCAAAAACTAATGATGTAATGTATGGTGACTAACATAACATAATAAAATAAAATAAAAATAAATAAATAAAATATCCTGGCTGAAATATCATAGTTGTTTAATAATTATGTAAACTCAATCTCTTTACTAGAATATGGCATTTATTTTTCACTCTCAAAGTCTGAGCTTGCAAATTGCCTTGTCAGTTTCTTTCATTTTCATTTGTAAATATGTTTGTACCAGACTTTCTAACTAGTCTAATGGCAGCCACTCTGACAAGTTCAGTCTCTGGAAGAGGTAAATTTATGACCACCCTCCTTATTTGTTGCCATCCTGCCTGTTAAGAATCTCATCACCCTCCTCTAGAACTGTTGCAATAAATATGCTACATAATTCATCCACTTTTCCTCAGTTTTTTCTGTTGTTCTCAGTCCAACTTCTCCTTCTCACTAGTGACTGATGGAACCACTCCCATAGTTCAAGCATTCAGTTCCCTTCAAATGTCTACTGAATTAAGTACAAATTCTAACTTGGAATGTGTTTGAAGCCTCTTCCCATGCCCTGGAACTTCTTCCCTTACTGCCGTGGACTTTCTCTAAGCCCTTACTGGGGACTGGACCACTCTTTTTCTAACTTGTTTTGTCCTCTCTCAGCCCTGTATCTGCCTATGTCTTTTCTTTCATCAAATGAATAGGATGTCCTCTCCATCCTATTCAGACCTAATTAAATTTTTTTGATTCTTCAGTATCTCTCTGAATCCTGACCTTTACCCAAAGCTTTACTAGACTATTATATATAATATTTTCCTTCTCTGAACTCCCAGCTTTCTATTTGTATCTTTCTTAGAGCCTCTATTATGTTTTATTTTACTTTATCTGTTTGTGTACTTGGCTTTCCCTGAAATTAAACTCATAACTTCCTTGAACAAAGAAATCCTGCCTTACTCATCATCTATCTTAATAACGCCTTATGTATAACAGTTCCTCATTGGTGTGTAGCTGTAGGTAAATATGCTTTCTACTCTCCTAAGTTTACTAATTATCTAATATAGGTGGAAAATTCTATAAGAATGAACACCTTATAGAAAGTAGATGGTTTCAGGGGCGCCTGGGTAGCTCAGGCATTAAGCATCTGCCTTCGGCTCGCGTCATGATCCCAGGATCCTGAGATTGAGCCCCGCATCGGGCTCTCTGCTCCATGGGGAGCCTGCTTCTCCCTCTCCCATTCCTGCTTGTGTTCTCTCTCCACTGTCTCTCTTTCTATCAAATAAATAAATAAAATCTTTAAAAAAAGAAAGTAGATGGTTTTAAATTTAAATTTTTAAAGTTTTAATTTTAATTTTATTTTTAAAAGTTATTTTTAAGTTTTAAAATTATTTTCTTGACATTAGTTTTGGGGCAGAAACTGTGGTCCACGTGTGGACCACACTTTCACCATAGTTATTCTCCAAATGACTTTTCTCTGCATATGGCTCTTCATTAGTTCAGGACCATTTCCTACATGCTAGTCTATTCAAAAAAGTCATAAAAAGACAAAATCCATCGTTCTTATAACTTGATGATAATGTATAATTCTGTTTGGACTTAGCATTCTGATATGAACTTCAGGACAACCCATGATTATTCTAGAACTGGAAGAAGATATGATGGACTTTATACATCAATATCCAAAGGTGTGGAACTCCTAGGAAATACCGGCTCTCATTGAAACCCAACACCTGTTGTAATGGTTACAGTGAAGAGATTCTGGAGAACTGTACAGAAACTCATCTTGAAGTGGTGGTAAAATGAGCCATAACGGATTTTGAAGAGGCTCAATGTCTTAGGGAAAAGAACAATATTTTAATCATAGACATTGCTTTTCCAAGTATAGGAAAGATCTTTTCAGTAATTTCCCATTATTCAATTTAGCATAAGAAAACTAAAGATACTAAATATGGTCAAGGATTAGAAGCTTACAACTCTATTAAAGGTGACTGCTCTTCATAGATGATGGGCTCAAGACTGGCTTCAGGTCCTTCTCAAGGCTACACCTTAAGTACTTAGTTCCTGGTTTGCCTGCTCAGGGCAGGAACCAATTTGTCTGCCAACCTTGAGGGTGCTCAGACAATCTCTGTAAGTCAGAGTCCAGGTTTGCTACTCTTTGGACCTTTGAGAAAGGAAAAAAAGTGGGACATGTGCACACATTTCTTTTGGGTGTAGACACCTTGTAGTTGAATGGTTTGATAATAAGATGTATGTATATTCAACTTCAGTAGATAATGCCAAATTGTTTCTCAAAATCACTGAACTATTTACAGTCACTCCAGCAGAGAATTCCTGGTGTTATTCATTGGCCACTATGCATGGTACTGTCAGTCACTTTTAATTTTAGCCATTCCAGTGGACATGTAATAGAATCTCATTGTGATTTAAATTAACATTTTCCTGATGACTAATGATGTTGAGCACCTTTTTATATGCTCATTAGTCATTTGGATATGTTTATTTATGAAGTCCCTGTTCAAGACTCATGTATTTTTTTATAGGTCACCCTTTTCTTATTTATTAGTAAGATCTCTTTAAATATTCTGTATAAATATTTTATATTGATTATATATGATTTAAATATCTTCTCCTACTCTATGGTTTGTTTTTCCACTTATCTTTTAATAAGCATAAGGAAATTCCATCAGTCTTTTTTTTGTGTAGGATATACTTTTTTTATTCTCTATAAGAAATATGTGGCTTCCAGAGTAATGAAGGTATTCTCTTATATTACAATCTAGAAGTTTTATTTCTCTGCTTTTTATATTTCAATCTATACTCATCTAGCTTTTATTTTTTTATGTAATATAAAGTAGATATCAAGTTTTATTTAATTTTTTTCTAATATGGCTACCTAGTTCATCTAGCAGTTATTACTAATCAAACGTCCACATATGCATCATTTGTTCCTAGATCCTATTTTTTTCCATTGATCTATTTCTCTATCCCTAAGCCATTACTACATATTTTAATTACTGTGCCTTTATAATTATACTATTTGTGAGAATAGCCCTCCTTTCTTCTTCTGCTATACTGGCTTAGCTATATACTTTATATAGTAGATTATAATTGCCTGTATTTATATAGGCCCCTATTGCTATTACATGAGAGTAAACTATACTAGATCCATTTTCATATACATTTTAGAAACAATTTGCCAAATCCTTTAAAAAAGCAAACCTGCTTTGATTTTGATTAAGATTTATGAAGTCTGTGAATAAATCTGGGGAGAATTGACACCTCCGAATAAGATTGTATCTTCCAATCCATATATCCTCTAGCTCTATAGATCTTCTTTACTTTTCCCTAACAATGTTTTATGGTATTTCGTAAGATATTATATGCATAATTCATTCTACTCTTACGTATTTGTATGCTATTGTGAATGGTACTTTTAAAAAGTACCATAAAAAGTATAATTGACAGAACTTTTATGTATTTAAGATATAAATGTGATGATTTGATAAGCATATAAAAGGTAGGAATAGCAAAGAATTTCCTTAATCTGATTAAGAGTATTTACAAAAGACTTATTTCAGACATCATACGTAATGGTGGAATATTGAAATTTTATTCTGATTCTGAAAACCAGACAAAGGTGTTCACTATCACTATTTATATTTTAGTTGTACTTATACGCTCACAAGGTAAGAAAAAATTGTTTTTCTGGTATTTGGAAATAAAATTGAGTTTTGAATATTAATCCTGTAACCAGCAACTTTGATAAGTTCTCTTGTTAATTAAAATATTTTATTTCTAGATTTTGGGGGATTTATATGCTCTACATTTATGCCATCTCTTATAATTATTATACATTGTGTTTTTTTTCTAATATCAAATATATGAGCATAATATGTTATGTTCATAATAGTCTTCACTTATTAATGTTGTGGAACCTGTAGTGATGCACTCATTTTCATTCCAGGTAGTATATATGTCTTCTCTATTTTTTTCTGAATCAGTCTCAATCCGGAGCTTTATCAATTTTGTCAATCTTTTCAAAGAACCACCTTTCAGCATTGCTAATTTTCTCAACTGTGTGTTTACTTGATATTTCAATAATTTCTTCTATTCCCTTTAATATTTCCAAGCTTTTACTTTGAGAAGTTTAATTTCTTGCTCTTTTTCTAATTTCTGTAAATAGTATGCTTGATTATTGGTTTTTAGCTTTCTTTTTAATTAATACATTAATTTATGGCTATAAATTCCTCACAAGATTGGCTATAAACAAGTTTAGCTATAAACAAATATATCTACAAACTTTTTACAACTTTTGGCATGTAACATTTTTCTTATTATTCTATTAAAATATTTTCTTTCTTTTTTTTTAAAGATTTTATTTATTTATTTGAGAGAGAAAGATGGAACACAAGCAGGGGGAGTGGGAGAGGGAGAAGCAGGCTTCCCACGGAGCAGGGAGCCCGATGCAGGGCTCCATCCCAGGACCCTGGGATCATGACCTGAGCCAAAGGCAGACACTTAATGACTAAGCCACCCAGGAGCCCTATTAAAATATTTTGTAATTTCCATTTGAGTTCTTCTTTGACCCATGGGTTTTTTAGAATACTTATTATGAATTTCCAAACATCTGGAATTTTCTTTTTTTATATGATTTCACTTATATGTGGAATTTAAAAAACAAAACAAAACAAACAGACTCTTAAATAGAGAACAAACTGTTGGTTGCCAGAAGAAAGGTCGGTGGGAGGGATGGATAAAATAGATAAAGGGATTAAGAGGTACAAACTTCCAGTTATACATTAAATAAGTGGCAGAGATGAAAAGCACAGCATAGGGAATATAGTCAATAATATTGTAATAATGTTGTATGGTGACAGATGGTAACTATATTTTACCATGGTGAGCATTGGAAAAGGTATAGAACTGTTGAATCAGTATGTTAAAAAAATAGTGATATGCCATTTTACACCTATCACAGGCACTAAAATGTAAAAGTATGTAGATTAGTTATTTTTCAAAGAAAAAAAAATGGAGATGATGCAGCACTAGTCGTTTATTCCAGTAATTTATTCCAGTTGTTTATTCCTGTTGATGATTTGTTAAATTCTGCTGGGAGTAGCAGATTTCAATCCTTTGAAATGTGAAAAAATTTGTAAATGTTCCATGTATATTTGAATATAATGTATATTTTACAATTGTCAATACAGTGTTCTATAAATGTAGATAAGATCATTTTTAAATCATATTGTTCAAAACTTCTATATACTTACTGATTTTTGATTTATGTTTTTTATTTCAATTATTTTTTAAATTTTATTATGTTTCTTAATTCCAGTATAGTTAACATACAGTGTTATATTAGTTTCAGGTGTAAAATATAGCCATTCAACAAATTCTGTTGTTCATAAGTGCATTCTTTAACCCCCATCACCTATTTTACCCATCCAACCACCCACCTCCTCTTTGGTGACCACCAACTTGTTTTCTATAGTTAAGAGTGATTTCTGATATCTTATTCAATCAATTACTGAGAAAGTTGAATGAAGAACTCACTGTGATTGCAGATTAACTCTTTTTGCTTCTAGAACTTCCAACTTTTTTATACCTTATTTGAGGCTATATTATTAGTTCCATGAAATATGAGATGATTCCAGGATGGGTTTCAGTCTCTCCTGAGGCCTGTCTATATCTGATTTGCCCTTATTTCTAGGATGTAATCCCCAAGAATACCTTGCTGACTGACTTATTTTGCCTAGTGTAATACACTCTAGCTCCATCCATGTTATTGGAAATGGCAAGATTTCATTCTTTTTGATGACTGCATAATATTCCATATCTTCTTTATCCATTCATTAGTTGATGGACATTTGGGCTCTCTCCATAGTTTAGCTATTGTTGATAATGCTACTATAAATATAAATATATTCCTTTGAATCTGTATTTTTGTATCCTTTGGGTAAATACCTAGTAGTCTAATTGCTGGATCATAGGGTAGTTCTATTTTTAACTTTTTTGAGAACTTCCATACGGTTTTCCAGAGTGGCTGCACAGTTTGCATTCCCACCAACAGTGCATGAGGGTTCCCCTTTCTCTGCATCCTCATCAATACCTGTTGTTTCCTGACATGTTAATTTTAGCCATTCTGACAGGTATAAAGTGGTATCTCATTGTGGTATTGATTTGCATTTCCCTGATGATGAGTTGATGAGCACCTTTTTTTAAAAATTATTTATTGTTATGTTAATCACCATATATTACATCATTAGTTTTTGATGTAGTGTTCCATGATTCATTGTTTGTACATAACACCCAGTGCTCCATGCAGAATGTGCCCTCTTTAATACCCATCACCAGGCTAACCCATCCCCCTAACCTCCTCCCCTCTAGAACCCTCAGTTTGTTTTTCAGAGTCCATCGTCTCTCATGGTTCGTCTCCCCCTTCACTTACTCCCCTTCATTCTTTTCCTCCTGCTATCTTCTTCTTTTTCTTTTTTCTTAACATATGTTGCATTATTTGTTTCAGAAGTACAGATCTGTGATTCAACAGTCTTGCAAAATTAACAGCGCTCACCATAGCACATATCCTACCCAATGTCTATCACCCAGCCACCCCATCCCTCCCACCCCCCACCACTCCAGCAACACTCAGTTTGTTTCCTGAGATTAAGAATTCCTCATATCAGTGAGGACATATGATACATGTCTTTCTCTGATTGACTTATTTCACTCAGCATAACACCCTCCAGTTCCATCCACGTCGTTGCAAATGGCAAGATCTCATTCCTTTTGATGGCTGCATAATATTCCATTATGTATATATACCACTTATTCTTTATCCATTCATCTGTCGATGGACATCTTGGCTCTTTCCACAGGTTGGCTATTGTGGACATTGCTGCTATAAACATTGGGGTGCACGTACCCCTTCGGGTCCCTACGTTTGTATCTTTATGGTAAATACCCAGTAGTGCAATTGCTGGATCCTATGGTAGCTCTATTTTCAACTGTTTGAGGAACCTCCATACTGTTTTCCAGAGTGGTTGCACCAGCTTGCATTCCCACCAACGGTGTAGGAGGGTTCCCCTTTCTCCACATCCCCTCCAACATCTGTCATTTCCTGACTTGTTAATTTAAACCATTCTGACTGGTGTGAGGTGGTATCCCATTGAGGTCTTGATTTGGATTTCCCTGATGCCGAGCAATGTTAAGCACTTTTTCATATGTCTGTTTGCCATTTGGATGTCTTCTTTGGAAAAATGTCTGTTCATGTCTTCTGCCCATTTCTTAATTGGGTTATTTGTTCTTTGGGTGTTGAGTTTGATAAGTTCTTTATAGATTTTGGATACTAGCCCTTTATCTGATATGTCATTTGCAAATATTTTCTCCCATTCTGTTGGTTGTCTTTTGGTTTTGTGGACTGTTTCTTTTGCTGTGCAAAAGCTTTTTATCTTGATGAAATCCCAATAGTTCATTTTTGCCCTGGCTTCCTTTGCCTTTGGCAATGTTTCTAGGAAGAAGTTGCTGCAGCTGAGGTCGAAGAGGTTGCTGCCTGTGTTCTCCTTTAGGATTTTGGTGGACTCCTATCTCACGTTGAGGTCTTTCAACCATTTGGAGTCTATTTTTGTGTGTGGTGTAAGGAAATGGTCCAGTTTCATTCTTCTGCATGTGGCTGTCCAATTTTCCCAACCATTTGTTAAAGAAACTGTCTTTTTTCCATTGGACATTCTTTCCTGCTTTGTCAAAGATAAGTTGACCATAGAGTTGAGGGTCCATTTCTGGGCTCTCGATTCTGTTCCATTGATCTATGTGTCTGTTTTTGTGCCAGTACCATACTATCTCGATGATGACAGCTTTGTAATAGAGCTGGAAGTCTGGAATTGTGATGCCGCCAGCTTTGCTTTTCTCTTTCAATATTCCTCTGGCTATTCAGGGTCTCTTCTGGCTCCATACAAATTTTAGGATTATTTGTTCCATTTCTTTGAAAAAAGTGGAAGGTATTTTGATGGGGATTGCTTTGAATGTGTAGATTGCTCTCAGTAGCATTGACATCTTCACAATGTTGGTTCTCCCAATCCATGAGCATGGAACGTTTTTCCATTTCTTTGTGTCTTCTTCAATTTCTTTCCTGAGTATTTTATAGTTTTCTGAGTACAGATCCTTTGCCTCTTTGATTAAATTTATTCCTAGGTATCTTATGGTTTTGGGTGCAATTGTGAATGGGATCGACTCCTTGATTTGTCTCTCTTCTGTCTTGTTGTTGGTGTATAGGAATGCCACTGATTTCTGTGCATTGATTTTATATCCTGCCACTTGACTGAATTCCTGTATGAGTTCTAGCAGTTTTGGGGTGGAGTCTTTTGGGTTTTCCACATATATTATCATATCATCTGCAAAAAGTGAGAGTTTGACTTCCTCTTTGCCGATTTGGATGCATTTGATTTCTTTTTGTTGTCTGACTGCTGTGGCTAGGACTTCTAATACTATGTTGAATAGCAGTGGTGATAGTGGACATCCCTGCTGCATTCCTGACCTTAGGGGAAAAGCTCTCAGCTTTTCCCCATTGAGAATGATATTCGCTGTAGGTTTTTCATAGATGGCTTTTATGATACTGAGGTATGTACCCTCTATCCCTATCCTCTGAAGAGTTTTGATCAAGAAAGTATGCTGTACTTTGTCAAATCCTTTTCTGCATCTATTGAGAGGATCATATGATTCTTGTTCTTTCTTTTGTTAATGTATTGTATCATGTTGATTGATTTGCGGATGTTGAACTATCCTTGCAGCCCAGGGATAAATCCCACTTGGTCGTGGTGAATAATCCTTTTAATGTACTGTTGGATCCTATTGGCTAGTATTTTGGTGAGAATTTTTGCATCCATTTTCATCAAGGATATTGGTCTGTAATTCTCTTTTTTGATGGGGTCTTTGGTTTTGGGATGAAGGTAATCCTGGCCTCATAAAATGAGTTTGGAAGTTTTCCTTCCATTTCTATTTTTTGGGACAGTTTCAGGAGAATAGGTATTAATTCTTCTTGAAATGTGTGATAGAATTCCCCTGGGAAGCCGTCTGACCCTGGGCTTTTGTTTCTTGGGAGATTTTTGATGACTGCTTCAATTTCCTTAGTGGCTATAGGTCTGTTCAGGTTTTCTATTTCTTCCTGGTTCAATTTTGGTAGTTGATACATCTCTAGGAATGCACCCATTTCTTCCAGGTTATCTAATTTGCTGGCATAGGGTTGCTCATAATATGTTCTTATAATTGTTTGTATTTCTTTGGTGTTGGTTGTGATCTCTCCTCTTTCATTCAAGCGTTTGTTGATTTGGGTCATTTCTCTTTTCTTTTTGATAAGTCTGGCCAGGGGTTTATCAATCTTGTTAATTCTTTCAAAGAACCAGCTCCTAGTTTCGTTGATCTGTTCTACTGTTGTTTTGTTTTCTAGTTCATTGATTTCTGCTCTGATCTTTATTATTTCTCTTCTCCTGCTGGGTTTAGGCTTTATTTGCTGTTCTTTCTCCAGCTCCTTTAGGTGTAGGGTTAGGTTGTGTATTTGAGACCTTTCTTGTTTCTTGAGAAAGGCTCGTATTGCTATATACTTTCCTCTCAGGACTGCATTTGCTGTATCCCAAAGATTTTTAACAGTTGTGTTTTCATTTTCATTGGTTTCCATGAATTTTTTAATTCTTCTTTAATTTCCTGGTTGACCCATTCATTCTTTAGTGGGATGCTCTTTAGCCTCCATGTATTTGAGTTCCTTCCAACTTTCCTCTTGTGATTGAGTTCTAGTTTCAAAGCTTTGTGGTCTGAAAATATGCAGGGAATAATCCCAATCTTTTGGTACCTGCTGAGAACTGATTTGTGACCTAGGATGTGATGAATTCTGGAGAATGTTCCATGGGCACTAGAGAAGAATGTGTATTCCGTTGCTTTGGGATGGAATGTTCTGAATATGTCTGTGAAGTCCATTTGGTCCAGTGTGTCATTTAAAGTCTTTATTTCCTTGTTGATCTTTTGCTTAGATGATCTGTCCATTTCAGTCAGGGGAGTGTTAAAGTCCCCCACTATTATTGTATTGTTGTCAATGTGTTTCTTTGCTTTTGTTATTAATTGCCTTGTATAATTGGGTGCTCCCATGTTAGGGGCATAGATATTTACAATTGTTAGATCTTCTTGTTGGATAGACCCTTTAAGTAGGATATAGTGTCCTTCCTCATCTCTTATTACAGTCTTTGTTTTAAAATCTAATTTGTCTGATAAAAGGATTGCTACCCCAGCTTTCTTTTGGTGTCCATTAGCATGGTAAATTGTTTTCCACACCCTCACTTTCAATCCGGGGGTGTCTTTGGGTCTAAAATGAGTCTCTTGCAGACAGCATATCGATGGGTCTTGTTTTTTAATCCAATCTGATAGCCTGTGTGTTTTGATTGGGGCATTTAGCCCATTTACATTCAGGGTAACTATTGAAAGGTATGAATTTAGTGCCATTGTATTGCCTGTAAGGTGACTGTGACTGTATATTGTCTGTGTTCCTTTCTGATCTATGCTGCTTTTAGTCTCTCTCTTTGCTTAGAGGACCCCTTTCAATATTTCTTGGAGGGCTGGTTTTGTGTTTGCAAATTCCTTTAGTTTTTGTTTGTCCTGGAAGCTTTTTATCTCTCCTTCTATTTTCAATGACAACTTAGCTGGATATAGTATTCTTGGCTGCATATTTTTCTCGTTTAGTGCTCTGAAGATATCTTGCCAGTCCTTTCTGGCCTGCCAGGTCTCTGTGGATAGGTCTGTTGCCAATCTAATATTTCTACCATTGTAGGTTACATATCTCTTCTCCCGAGCTGCTTTCAGGATTTTCTCTTTGTCTCTGAGACTCGTGAGTTTTACTATTAGATGTCGGGGTGTTGACCTATTTTTATTGATTTTGAGAGGGGTTCTCTGTGCCTCCTGGATTTTGATGCCTGTCTCCTTCCTCACATTAGGGAAGTTCTCTGCTATTATTTGCTCCAATATACCTTCTGCCCCTCTCTCTCTTTCTTCTTCGTCTGGGATCCCAATTATTGTAATGTTGTTTTGTCTTATCGTATCACTTATCTCTTGAATTCTGCCCTCGTGATCCTGTAGTTTTTTCTCTCTTTTTATCAGCCTCTTTATTTTCCATCATTTGGTCTTCTATATCACTGATTCTCTCTTCTGCCTCATTTATCCTAGCAGTTAGTGCCCCCATTTTTGATTGCACCTCATCAATAGCCTTTTTGATTTTGACTTGGTTAGATTTTAGTTCTTTTATTTCTCCAAAGGGGTTTCTCTAATAACTTCCATGCTTTTTCCAAGCCCAGCTAGTATCTTTAAAATCATGATTCTGAACTCTAGGTCTGACATTGTATAATGTCCGAATTGAGTAGGTCCCTGGCTGACGGTACTACCTCTTGTTCTTTTTGCTGAGGTGATTTTTTTCATCTTGGCATTTTGTCCAGAGGAGAATAGATGAATGAGAGAACAAAATGCTAACAGGTTAACAATGTCCCCAGCAAATATACTGTATACAAATCAGAAAAGACCTGAAACCAGGGGAAAAGAAAGGGAAAGAAAGAAAAAAGAAAGAGAAAAAAAAAAGAAAGAAAAAAAGATAAAAACAAAAACAGAACAATACAAAAAAAGCAGAATATGATCAAATATGATAAGGCTAGTGCATAGATCAGTGCCACACACTAGATTTTGGGCGTATTTTTGTCTGTTAGAAAAAAGTGCCTCCTAAAATTTTAAAGGAAGAAAGACATATGTACAAAATAAGGGTTGATACAATGAAGGGATGGAACATGATTGTAAAGATGAAAATTATAAAAGATTTTATAAAAGGAATCGATAAGATAAGAAGTTGTTTGAAAAAAGAAAGAAGAAGATTTAAAAAAAAAAAGAAAAAAGGGAGAGAATGTGATCAGGCAGGAGACTAGAACAAAGCCATATAGTAGTGATTTAGGGTATATTTTGATCTGTTAGAAGAAACCATCTCAAAATTTTAAAGAGAGAACAACTTATATATATATATATATATATATATATATATATATATATATATATGCCAAAAATAAGGGTAACTACTATGAAGGGGTAAAATATGACTCTAAAAATGAAAAATAACGTTTTTTTTAAAAAAAGGGATTGATAAGATGTTGGTTGAAAAAGGGAAAAAGAAAAATTAAAAAAAAACAGTTAAAAAAATTAACTTTGATGAACTAATGAATCATGGTAAAAAAAAGAGCCATGAATTCTATGTGCAGTATTCCCCTAGCGCTGGAGTTCTCCCGTTCTCCTTGATCGGTAAACTTGGTCTTGGCTTGCTGGCTGTTCCTGCTGATCTTCTGGGGGAGGGGCCTGTTGCCGTGGTTTCCAAATGTCTTTGCCGGAGGCTGAATTGCCCCACCCTTGTCTGTCCGGGCTAAGCAAACTGCTCGGGTTTGCTCTCAGGAGCTTTTGTTTCCTGCAAGCTCTCGGTAAAGCTTTGGAGGTCCAGGGCGAAAATGGTGGCCTCCCAATCTCCACCCGGAGTAGCTGAGAACTCGGGGCCCCGCTCCTCAGTGCGCCCCCAGAGAAATGCAGTCACTCCCGTCTCCCTGGTCTCCGGCCGCACTCCGTACTCACCCGGCCTGTGACCGAGCGTTTGTATCTCTGGCACCCAACCCCGTGTGGAGTCTCCAAACCCAGCAGATCCCTGCGGTGCGTTCCCGCGCCGCTCCTCCCGGGGGAGAAGGGGGAGTCTCCCCGGCTCTGCCGCTTGTTGGGTCCCTGCTGGAGGAGCAGTGGCCCGACTGGGCCGCGGATCACAGTTTATGGCAGCCCCCAGCTGAGAGCCCGTGCCTCGGCTCCATCTCTGCAGCCGGCTTCCCTGCTCTGATACCTGGGAGCTCTGTCGCACTCAGGCACCCCTGGTCTTTCTGTGACCCCAAGGGTCCTGAGACCACACTGTCCTGGGAGGATTTCACTCCACGCTTAGCCACTGAGCGACGTCCCTCAGCAGAACTGACTTCTAAAACTTCTGATTTTTGCTCCATGGCTCTATGACTTGCCAGAAGCGGCCGACGGAGGCCCCCTCCCCCGCAGTCTATCCTCCCGAATATCGCCTCGGATTCACTTCTCCGTACGTCCTACCTTCCAGTAAGTGGTCGCTTCTCTTTTCAGAGAGTTGTTGCTACTCTCCTCTTCGATCACCTGTTGAGTTCGTAGGTGTTCAGAATGGTTTGATCCCTATTCAGCTGAATTCCTGATACCCCACGAAATCTAGGTCTCCTACTCCTCCACCAACTTGCTTCGCCGATGAGCACCTTTTTATGGGTTTGTTAGCCATCTGGGTTCTTTTTTGGAAAAATATCTATGTCTTTTGCCAATTTTTTAACTGGAGTGTTTGTTTTACAGGTGTTGTTTAAGTTCTTTATAGATTTTTTATACTAATCCTTTATCAAATATGTCATTTGCAAATATCTTCTCTCATTCTGTAGGCTGCCTTTTAGTTTTGTTGATTGTTTCCTTTGCTGTGCAGAAGCTTTTTATCTTGATGAAGTCCTAATAGTTCATTTTTACTTTTGTTTCTCTTGCCTCTGGCAATGTGTCTAGTAAGAAGTTGCTGCAGTAAAGGTCAAAGAGGTTGCTGCCTGTGTTCTTCTTTAGGATTTTTATGGTTTCCTGTCTCACATTAAGGTCTTTCATCCATTTTGAATTTTTTTGTGTGTGTATATGGTGGAAGGAAGTGGTCCAGTTTCATTCTTCTGCATGATACTGTACAGTTTTTCCAACACCATTCGTTGAAGAGACTGTCTTTTTTCCATTGGATATTCTTTCCTGCTTTGTCAAAGATTAGTTGTGTTAAAGTTTTATCTTTATAAAAGTTGTCTCAAGTCTGAGGATGGCTGTTCACAAGCATATTCTTCTCATAGTTTCTGTTTTATAGTTGTTTTGGTTTAGATTTGTTTTCCATTTAAATTTTTAATTTACCTGAAATATAATTTGAAGTAAATATCTAAATTTTTTCTTCAAGAAAAGTAATTTTACCAATATCTTTATTAAATAATATTTTATTTTCTCATTGATTTGAAACCCCTATTTAGTATATACTATTTTCAGATTACTTCTGGTTTTATATATTGGTTCATTATAATATTTTCGTACAAATATCACAGTTTTATTATGTTAGCTTTGTAATACAGTTAATATGTTTGGTGTTCGACTTTTTTCATTGGGATTTTTCTTTTCAAAAACTATTGGGTGCCTGGCCCTTTCCGTCAGTAGGGTATGTGACTCTTGACCTCAGTGTCATGACTTCAAGCCCCACATTGGGCATGGAGCCTACTTTAAAAAACAAAAACAAAGAAACAAAAACTACTGATTCTCTAACATCATCCTTAATGGTGGAAAACTGCTAAAACTGTGAACAAGGGAAAGATGTTCCCTCTTACCACTCATTTTCAATGTTATCCTAGCTAATGCAATATGGCAAGAAAATTAAATCAGGGTATACAGAATAAGATGGAAGAATTAAACCTTTTTCACAGGTGTCATAATTATTTATGTACAAAATTCAAGTGAATCAACAAAAACATTCCTGGAACTAAGAAGCAATAATAGGGAGGTTGTGGGATACAAGATCAATACACATAATATGTCAATTGTTTTCCTATATAGCAGCAATGAAAAATTGGAATCTGAAATTAAAAGCACAATACAATTTACATTAGCACCCAAAATATGAAATACTTAGGTATAAATATAACAAAGTATTTACAAGTTCTATGCAAGGAAAACTACAAAATTCTGATGAAATCAAAGAACTAAATAAATGGAGACATATTCCATGTTTATTGAAAGGAAGATTCAATATGTTAAAGATGTCAGCTCTTCTCAACTTAACCTGAGGATTCAAAACAATCTCAATAAATATCTCAGCAAGTTATTTTGTGGATATTGACAAATTGATTCTAAAATTTATAAAATAGCCAACACAATTTTGAAGAACAAAATTGGAGGAGTGGCACCACACACTTTACTTAATATAAAGCTACAATAATCAAGACAATGTGGTATTGGTGAAAGAACACACAAATATTTTTGTTCAATAATTCTGGAACAACTGGAAGTCCATATGCAAAGAAAGAAAAAATCTAGACACAGATATTACACCCTTCACAAAAATTAACTGAAAATGGGTCATACACCTACATGTAAATTGCAAAACTATAAAACTCCTAGTACACAATATGGATTAAAACCTAACCAACCTTGGATTTGATGATGACTTTTTTGGTGCACCATCAAAAGCATGATCCATGAAAGAAATAATTAATAGGCTGGACTTCATTAAAATTAAAATCTTTTATCTGCTATGCAAAAGACACTGTCAAGAGAATGAGAAGACAAACCACAGAATGGAAGAAAGTATTTGCAAAATACATGTATGATAAAAGACTTTTATCCAAAATATATGAAGAACTCTTAACACTCAACAATAAGAAAATGAATGGCCAGATTGCAAAATTGGCAAAAGACCTGAAAAAACACCTTACCAAAAAAGATATACAAATATCAAATAAGCATATAAAAGATGATCAACACCATATATCATTACAAAATTGCAAAATAAAGCAACAATAAGATACCACTATACATCTACTATAAAGGCAGAATTTCAAAAACACTGACAACTGAAGTTGTGGAGCAACAGGAACTATCGTTTATTGCTAGTGGGGATGCAAAATGTTATAGCCACTTTGGAAAATAGTATATCTGCACAAACCTGCACATGGATGTTTATGACAGCTTTATTCATAATTGCCACAATTGCAAAGCAACCAAGATGTCCTTCAGGAGGTGAATGGATAAACCGTGGTGCACCCAGACAATGAAATATTATTCAGTGCTAAAAATAAATGAGCTATCAAGCCATGAATAGATGGAGAAAACTTAAATGAATATTGCTGATTGGAAAAAAACAGTCTGAAAAAGCTACATACTCTATGAATACAGCAGTATGATGTTCTGAAAAAGGCAAAAACCATGGTTACAGTGGAAAGATCAGTGATTGCCAGGCTATAGGGGGGTGCAGGAAAGTATGGATAGGCAGAGCACAGAGGATTTTTAGAACAATGAAACTATTCAGTGTGATGCTATAATAGTAGGTACATATATGTGTTATACATTTGTGTTATACATTTATATAAAAACACAAAATGCCTACATAGTAATATGTATATTATCTGTTAGTCAAAACTTATACATTGTCCAATAACAAGAGTGAACCCTAATGTATATTAGACTTTGGGTGATAATGATCATAATATATCAACATAGGTTTATCAGTTGTAACAAATGTACCATTCCGGTGTGGCACGTGGACAGTAGGGAAGACTGTGGTTACAGGAGGGCAGCAAGTGTATGGGAACTCTGTACTTTCAGCTCAGTTTTGTTGTAAACCTAAATCTTCTCTAAAAAGTAAAATTTTTATTTTATTTAAATAAAAATTTAAATAAAAATGTATTTGTTCTTCTCAAAAAGCCATCATCATAACCACTTTGAAAACATTTTCAGTTGCATAAGAATTTTGTTTAAACTTTAAATAAAACTGTACATTAAGACTGATTGACAGTTTTATGTATTTAGTATAGTAATTTCTTTCAAGGAGTATGTTATTCATATCTTGGATATTGTTATCAGCTAGAAATGCCATCTCTTTGTAACCTTACTTAGGCATCTTGCTCTCTGCAACTTGTCCTCTCTAAACTCAATCATCCTATCACCTATTCTTGGAACACATTGAGACTCCATTCCCATAACAACTCTACACTCTCTCTTGGTTCTGTTTCATCTCAATTTTGACCTAGTTTTGATCCCTTGATAAATCACTTTAACCACTGTCTCTCCCATATATCTTCAGTTCCTTTCTCTTTGTCCTTCTTAGTCAGTGACAAGTTCTCTCTCTGCCTTTATTAACTACTGGCAAAACTAAATAAACTCATGGTGCCATTAGAATTAATATTTTTATATTTACTATTATGCTCTTGTTCTCATTATATATATACTGGTTCTTTATTATCTTTTTTACTTCCCCAAAATGTAACTTGGCTATATCTCTTCCAACTCTCAGCAACTTAAACTACTTTTCTTCTTAAATCGGAAAGAATATAAACATCATCAGATGTGAAGCTTTTCAATCCCTTGTCACTAAATCTATAATCACACTGACATGTGTACCCATTCTCTTCTCTTCCTTCCTACATCACAGTTCTTATAAAGTGACTCTTCAGCTCATGCCTGGGATTACATTATCTTCTACCTCCATCCATTACCTGTGGTCTTTGCATTTTAACATCTCTCTCTTTCTCATTGCCTTCCTCATTTAAACTTCCATAAGTATTTTTCATTAAAAACAAAAATATTGTCCTTCACTACTTTGATTTCTGTCTACACTATTTACCATCTATTTCTCTCCTGTTTACAGCAAACCTTTTTTTTTTTAAAGATATATTGATTTATTTTTTAGAGTGAGAGAGTGAGCAGGGGATAGGGGCAAAGGGAGAGGGAGAGAGAAAATCTCAAGCAGACTCCCCACTGAGTGGGGAGCTTGATGTGGGACTCGATCTCACGACTCTGAGATCATGACGTGAGCCAAAAATCAAGAGTCAGACTTAACTGACTGGGCCACCCAAACACTCCTACAGCAAACAACCTCCTCCTCCTCCTTTTTTTAAAGATTTTGTTTACTTATTTGAGAGAGAGTGAAAGAGAGTGAGCTGGAGGGAGAGGGAGAGAAAATCTGAAGCAGACTCTGGGATGATCCCATGACTGTGAGATCCCGAGCTGAGCCAAAACCAAGAGTTGGCCACTCAACTGACTAAGCCACCTAGGCATCCTTATAGCAAACCTTCTTAAATGGGTAGTCTAGTTTCACACTGAGGACTATTTTCAATATTGTGTCATCCAGACTGTAGTGAAATTAGTACGTATTTGTGTAGGGTAGTTGTACAGGATTGCTACTGATAGGCCATGGATTTTAGTGTTCTAGTGTTTTAAGGTTTTATAGCTGCTGCCAAATTGACTTAAAAAAATAACTGTAACAACTACCAACCTGTAAATAGTTCCATTTACCTATACTTGCCACCCTTACGCTGTTACTAATAACTAATTTTGGTTAAACTGAAAGCTGAGTGTTGTACTTCTTTGCCTTTTTTTTCAGTAATATTGGTACTTTCTCAAATAGTCATTGGCTATTTCTTTTTCTATCAATTGTGTGTATCCTTTAGCCCTTTATCTTTATGTTCCTAGGATATATTAGTAAATGTATAAATAGGTACTATAAATATTTTCCCATTTGGCTTATAAATTGCTTGATAGTTATGTAGCCAAATCTGTGAATCTTTTTTCTTTTGGCTCCTGGGTGACATGTTTCAAAAATCCCTCTGTTTGAGAGAATTGTCTACATTGATTGCCTGCACTTTTTGAAACCTCATTATACCTTCATCTATAGCCATGTGGATTTCAGTCTCACTCCACTGAACTTGCTCTTGCCAAGTGACTAATGGCCACAGTGACTACAACTTTCATGAATTCCATTTTCTGCTGTTTCACATGATACCATACTCTACTTATTTTGCTCCTTGCTTTCAGACTACCTCTTTGTCTATACACTCATTTAACTCAAAATTCTTTTTTTTAAATATTTCATTTATTTATTTGAGAGAGAGAGAGACAGCGAGAGAGGGAACACAAGCAGGGGGAGTGGGAGAAGGAGAAGCAGGCTTCCTGCTGAGCAGGGGAGCCCGATGCGGGGCTCGATCCCAGTACCCTGGGATCATGACCTGAGCCGAAGGCAGATGCTTAACCGACTGAGCCACCCAGGCACCCCTCAAAATTCTTAATTGTTGATATTCCTCAGAGCTTTGCCTCAGGACCTCATCTGTCCTCATTTCACACACACTGTCTTATGGCAATAATAATCACCTTTGAGTTTGATGTTATTTTGGTGATTTGCAATCAAGGTGATGTCCTAATTCTGTTTGACATTGTTGTGGCCAGAGATTCAGGAATGCCAAGGTCCTACCCTGCCAGTTTCTCTCTTTCCTTTCTCCATAATGCCCCTAGAGAGCTTTTGACAAAAAAACAATGGCCAAAAAATGGGAGAGAAGATGCCCTTTGGTTGTTAAAGATGTCAGATACCCCCTCAGTAAAGAGTTCTGTTAAGTTAGGTAATAGTATGTTGTTTAGGTTTCTGACATCACCTTCCCCAAAAACCTTAATGTTTACTTTCATATCTTACTACACTCTTCCTGGCTGCTTGATAAAGAAACTCAACCCGATGATCAGCCTTTTCTCAGTGTGTTCACAGCCTATTTTCAACTCTATAGCTAGCCAGTGTGTTCATCTTAATCCTAAATCTGATCATGTCTGTGTCCTCCTCAGGTCACTCCAAAGGCTCCCTGTTGACCTAAGGTTAAAATCTAAAACCTTTATCATGCCTTACAAGACCTTTTGATTGACCTCTATTTCTTCTTTTTCCCCTTTCTTAATATTTTTCTTCTCTCTGCAGCAGGCAGTCTGAATCTTGTTTAAATTTTCTAATAAAAATGTGTTGTCTCTGACCTTAGGACTTTTCACAAGCTGCTCCTTCCAGTCAGGACCCATGCATTTCTTTCTGTAACCCTTTCTTGGATTTCAAAGACAGAGTGAGTGGCCACCCTTAGATGTGTCCATAGCATCTGTTGTTTCTTTCCATCCTCTAGCACTCAGCACATTTTATTTTTCTACCTTGAATACATTTTGTAGCCCCCAATAGACTTTGAGCTATATGAAGAAATAAAACAGTTTTTTTTTTAAGATTTTATTTATTTATTTGACAGAGAGAGACACAGCAAGAGAGGGAATACAAGCAGGGGGAGTGGGAGAGGAAGGAGCAGGCTTCCCGCCCAGCAGGGAGCCCGATGTGGGGCTCGATCCCAGGACCCTGGAATCGTGATCTGAGCCAAAGGCAGACGCTTAACAATTGAGCCACGCAGGCGCCCCAAAATACAACAGTTTTGTTCACCATTTTATCCCCAACACCTAGCACAGTGACTTTGAGGGAGTCAAGACTTTAGTGGAGGAAGTAATTGCAGATGTGGTGGAAATAGCAAGAAAACTAGAATTGGAAGTGGAGACTGAAGATGTGACTGACTTCCTGCAATCTCATGATCAAAACTTAATGGATAAGAAGTTGCTTCTTATGGATGAGCAAATAGAGTGATTTCTTGAGATAGAATCTCTTCCTGGTGAAGATACTATGAAGACTGTTGAAATGACAACAAAGAATTTAGAATATTACATAACGTTAGTTAACAAAGCAGTGGCAGTTTTTGAGAGGATTGACTCTAATTTTAAAAGAAGTTCTACTATGGGTAAAATGCTATCAAAACTGCATTACATGTTATAGAGAAATGGTTCATGAAGGGAAGTCAACTGATGCAGCAAACTTCATTGTTGTCTTATTTTAAAAGTTGCCATGACCACCCCAACCTTCAGCAACCACCACCTTAATCAGTCATCAGCCAACAACATTGAGGCAAGACCCTCCACCCACAAAAAGATTACAACTCACTGAAAACACAGATGATGTTTTGCATTTTTTAAGCAATAAAGTATTTTTTATAAAGGGATTTGCATTGTTTTTTTCAGACACAGTGCTATTGCACACTTAACAGACTACAGCATAGTGTAAACACAACTTTTATACACACAAGAACACCAAAAAGTTCATTTGACTCACATTAGTGTGATATTTTCTGTATTTCCTTTGTCTGGATCCAAACCCACAATATCTCCGATGTATGCCTATATATATATACATCAACATTGCTAAGAGACTAGATCTTAAATGTTCTCACTATCAAAAAGAAGTGTTAATTATATGACATGATAAAGGTGTTAGCTAATGCTGTGGGTGAAATCATATTTCCATGTATAAATGTATCAAATCAATACATTGTATACTTTAAATTTACACAATGTTATATGTCAATAATATATGAATTACAAATCAATATTGACAACATGAATCATATGAAAGAATCCAATGAGGGTATTATGAAAATGAACACAATGCATATCAGTTTTTAACCACAAACTATGCAGATATTAGAAACTGGATTAAAACAAGTTCCCTTAATATGCAGGATAAATTTCTCATTTCAGTGGTAGGCTTTTTGGGGGAACATATTTATTTAATGATTGAATAAATGAATGAATGCTGAGCCTACTTCCTGGTTTTGAAGAATCCACCATGCACCAATTTAGTACTACCTAGGCAAGGTGTAGAGTTAGGCATTTCTTGAAAAAAGAATGGCCAGGTTCATGCAACCATATATATGATTTTATTTAATTCTGTTCTACTCCAAATCTATTGAATACTTTTTCTTTTCCTGGAATATGACAGTTTCTTCTGTTAGGAAGCTTGCTTTCTTCTTAGGCAAAAAGAGAATGTAAATCTATGTTAAACTTTAGAGTATCTTCTCCTTAACTAACTAAATGAAATCTAACATCACTATAGATTCAGTGGATTTCTCTCTCTCTCACACACACACGTACTTTTTTTTCAGAAATAAATTTTGTAGGAGGAAGAAAGCTGTGGTTATCTAAAGAAGTTCTAGAATTTTTTAATCATATGTTTTCTTATTGTGGGGTGTTTAGGAGCTCTAGTTCAATGTTAAATATAAATATTGATAGTTGTTTTGTTTCTAAGTATAAAGGAAATATTTCTGATGTTTTCCATTAAATATGATGTTTGCTGAAGGTATTGGATATGTACCTGTTTCAAGTTGAAGGAATTTTGGTATTCCTAGTTTGTTGACATGAAAAACTCAGAGTTGAAATTTATCTAAAATTTTTTGCACCTATTGAAGTAGTCATAACGGTTTTCTTCTCTAATATGTTCATTGGGGGAAATTGCAATAATAGACTGTCTAAAGTTAAATCAAGCATGCATTCTTAGAATAAACTTATATTAATCATAAAAGTTTTAAATATTTATATCTTAATGGATTTGTTTTGCTATTTTTATTCCTATTTCAACTATGCTTATGAATTAAATTAGACACTAATTTTCTTTTCTCATATTGTCTTTGTCTTGTTCTTTGATATAAAGTTTATGGTGGCTTCATATTAATTGGGGAACATTCTCTCTTCCCTTCCCTTCACTGCTCTTTCCCTTCTTTTTCTCTCTCTCTCTTTTCTCTTACTTTCTCTTCCTCTCTTTCCTTTCTCTAGAATAGTTTGTGTAAAGTAGATCATTCAAACCAGCTAGGCTTAGTGAGGGTTTTGTCCTGGGGTCTGTTTGATTTTAAACTACTGGATAGATGTTTTTAATAGTTCTAAATAAATTTAGATTTTCTAATTCTTCCCAGATTGTTTGCATTTTCCATAAAAATGGTCATTTCTTTTACATTTTCAAATTAAAAAAAACAATATTGTTTATAGTCTTGGGGTTATTTCTAAATAAACAATTCAGTATTGCAGAATTAGGCAGGAAAATACTAACATGGGACTGGTAGTTATACGACCCGATTTCTTATCACAGCTCTGTCACTAACTATATACATGGTGGCTTAGGTAAGATATTTTTCTTATCAATTCTATTTCCTTATCTAAAATTTTGGAAAATTGATCGAGTTCTGAAAATTAAATAAGATAATTCATTTAAAGTATCAGACTCTAAGAGAGGGATCACCAATATATTAGTTTTCTTTTTCTCTCTTTTTCTTCCCTTTTATGGTTATTTGCAGATATCTATTCTGTGAATTACCTTTATTGATTTCTTTGCCTTCTATAATACCACTCCCTATAGCCACCATACTTCCTGGTCTATTTCTTCCATCTTGTGTATTTATACTTGATTATGTAGAATACTTTTAATATGTCAGTTGTTGATTTTCTTTCCTTTTCTTTTTTAAGATTTTATTTATTTATTTGACAGAGAGAGAGAGAGGGCAAACGCACAAGCAAGGGGAGCGGCAGGCAGAGGGTGAGGGAGAAACAGGCTCCCCGCTGAGCAAGGAACCCTATGCAGGGCTGGATCCCAGGACCCTGAGATCATGACCAGAGCTGAAGGCAGACACTTAACCAACTGAGTCACCCACATGCCCCAGTGATTGATTTTCTAAGACAGTCTTAAAAGATAAGCAAAGATATGTCTTGATCAAACAAAGTTAACTTTCTTAAGCCTAGTACAATAAATAAGAAAACACCACCTGCAGAGAATCTTAGTAGTGTCTCAGAATAGGGAGTTCAGGGTGGGATCTTTTAGGTTTTAAGAGACTAGTCTGAGATTTTCAGGTAGGTCTGCGGGGAGAGGAATAGGTTGGGATTGGAGGGCAAAATGAAGTGAGTGTTGGTAAACAATATAATAATCTTGAAAAAAATTTTTGGTTAATCCACAGAATTATCTTTTGGGACTAAGTATTTTCTAGAACTACAAGCAAGGGTTTTTTTTTGCTTGTTCTTAATATTAACACAGGGACAGGAAACTATGCGGTGTCTCAACATTGCTTAATTTAGATACACAAAAGTACTTCTATTATTAACACAATGTCAAGAAATTACATTTATTGCAATTTTTAGTCACATTATTTTGGTCATTTCTAATCCTACACTGCAATATAAGCCATCAAATAGAAGTACAGGTCTGGATTAATCATTACTAGACCATATAATGTTAAAGTGAATTACAAGTTAGAGAATTGGTTGGAGTTGTTCAGTTTATGACAATAGCTTTGAATTATTGGGCAGTTAGGCAAGTGTTTTGAATCAGTCTTGATGAGTAAGCTGATAGGCTTGATGTAAACTACTTTCATTTACTATTTCATTTTTTTAAGATTTATTTATTTATTTGGGAGAGAGAGTGTATGTGCACAAGTGCAGGGAGGGGCCGACGGAGAGAATCTTCAGGTAGACTCCCTGCTGAGTGTTCCATCCCAGAACCCATGAGATCATGACCTGAGCTGAAACCAAGAGTCAGTCACTTAACCTACTGTGTCACCCAGGCACCCCATCATTTACTACTTAATTTTGGTAAATTATTTTAGTTTCATTAGTTCACAGTTTCATTTTATAATGGCAACTATTTCCTATAACAAGTTATTGTTGTTGTTTAGAATAGGGACAGGAAGATATGTCTGCAGCCAAGATTGTGAAACACAGAGATAGAAAATTATGTTGGCTTCCATTCTGAACATTAGTGGAAGTATATCTACATTAGAAGACCAATCTGTTAAAAAATAATTTAATGTAATCTTAATTTAAATCTCAATGACTTCTGAATTGTCTGTGTCATTTCTTCTATTAACAAGGAAAATTATTCACTATTACATAAATTACATACCTTTAACAGAAAAATATATTCTTTAGGTTTAACATAATGTGAAAGTAATACTGAAAATGTTTTTTAATTATTTAAAATGAAGTTTTTACATGGTAAATCTCAGCCTACAAACCAAAACCCTGATGTATTGGAAGATAAACAATGTGGTGCTTCTTATAGTAGATCACATTGGATTTATTTCGTTAATAGTTGTAATAACTCACTGGACTGTTTGACATGCTTACTGGTTTAGCAATCTGCCATTACTGTACCAATAATACCACCACTTATCCTAAGTTAGTCCTATGCCTCTTAATACCACTCCAGAATGAGCCCATTTTAAACTTCATTTTAAACTGATGTTTGAGTGGTAGTTCTAGGATAGTCCTTAAATGGTAAGCTTCCAGTTGAATTAGTGGACTGAGGGTGACATAATGTTAAATCAACCCTCAAGGTAGAGAGTGATATATCATATATGATCCCTATAAGAAGAAAAAAGTTAAATCTTCTATATAAGGGACACAAGATCTACCTTGGTTTATTATATGTACTAAAAATATCCACAAACTAAATAACTAACAGAATGGTTAATATCATATTAAACAATTTAGAACATGTCTTTCCAAATTATGTATAGAAATAATATACAGTGTCAAGGGGCACAGATTAAAATCTGTCACATGAATATTCAAATCCAGTCCTGCCATTTCCAGTTTAAGGCTTAATTATTTCATTACTTAAGTTTTCTGAGGCTTTATTTCCTCATCTTTTAAATGGATAAAACAAAGTTGCTGAAAAATTACATGGGATAGCATTTGTAAAATTCTACTGAAATGCTTTGTAAAAGCAAGGATGATTTAGCTACTACTTCTTTTAATTGGTGATGTGATTATGTGTTTATAATCATATGCACTATTTTCCTCTGTATCAGAGTAGGAATTGATCTTTTCTTATACCATTTTCTTATACCTTTTCATAGCTTTTATATTAAACTTTGTTTTATAATTAATTCTACTTATGAACTATCATGGTTCAGTGGGATTCAAATATCAGTTTTGGGTTTTCCCCCCATTAATCACTATCTTCAACACATTCTGTCTTTCTTGCCCCTAAAAACATTTTTGGCAAATTCCTTAATTTCCTGATCAGTTTCTTTCTTTCTTTTTATTTTTTTACTTTTTTTATGTTATGTTAATCACCACACATTACATCATTAGTTTTTGATGTAGTGTTCCATGATTCACTGTTTGCCTATAACACCCAAGGCTCCATTCAGTAGGTGCCCTCTTTAATACCCATCACCAGGTTAACCCATTCCCCCACCCCCCTCCCCTCTAGAACCCTCAGTTTGTTTCTCAGAGTCCATAGTCTCTCATGGTTTGTCTCCCCCCTCCGATTTCCTGGTCAATTTCTGATATTTAAATGTCCAATCTAGTTTAAAACTTCAATCACAAGGCAATATCCTTTCTCCCTTCACCTAGACTGATCCAGGCCAGTTTTCAATTCAATAGGTAAGGGGGATGATCTGTTCTTTCCCTCTTCCTCTTCTTCCTCCTCCTCTTTCAAAACAGTTTCTCCTCAGATGTGTTGAGTGATGGAAGACAGAGATCAAGGGCAAGTGCCTCTTGGTGATCTGGCCCTATCAAAGATCTGAATTGACTCTTACTACCTGTCATATTCCATCAGTGCCCTTTGAATGGAGGATATCATTTGCTAACTTTCTTTTGGGGAATAGGTATGATTTCTACAAAGGACCCAGTAGAGGTGGGTTCTTCACACCTCTGTTTTTGTATAAGACAAACCCCTGTCTAGCTCATTCTTCTCCAACTTACCACACCTGTTTTCCTAAAGATACAGTCTACATTCTTTTGCAGTTCAAGTCCCCTTTTCTAATGATGAGCAATTTGTCTTATGATTTGTTGGTCATAGGGAACTCTTGCTCCTGATAGACCAAGTGGTGGGTACATCTAAACTACCCCAAACTCTCTATATTCTACCATTACTCTTAAATTGTTTGCTCTCTTTACTCAACAGACTGAAGAATTAATGTCAGAATAATATAAACAGTTGACAGAAATCTCAAAATTGTGTAATTTTTTTGGAATCCACTCTCCCCACACACTTATTTGGTTTGGGAAGAAGGCACATAACGCTTTTTTGGTCTAGGGGTATGTTCTTTGATTATAGCAGAATTAATTTAGAAATCATTTTTTTAAAACCAGAAAATCCCCAGACATTTTAAATGGTAAAAAAAAATCACAAACAAAAATTAGAACATATTTCAATATTTTGTGAATGAAAATAAAGAAATATCAAATTTTGTGAGATGCAGCTAAAGCAGTGCTTAGAGCAAAACTTTTAGCTTTGAAAGATTTTGTTATTTCATTGCCCTATATTTGGTTTGTCTTCAAATATGTCCCATGTGCACTTGAAAAGAATATGTATTCTGAAGTTTTGGGGTGTAATATTCCATAAATGTCAATACGATTATGTTGATTAAGAGTGATGATCAGATCTTTTGTATTTTTTTTTAATTTTAAAACCAATTCAGTACATTTTTTTTAAAGATTTATTTATGACCCATATGATCATGACTTGAGTGGAGACCAAGATTCGGACACTTAACCAACTGAGCCACCCAGGCACCCTTGGATCTTCTGTATTCATAATGATTTTCTCTTTACCTATTCAGTTACTGAAGTGGAGGTACTGAAAATTTCAAATATGATTGCAGATTTCTCTATTTCTCTCTTTTATTCTGTCAGTTTTTGCTTCATACTTTTGAAGGTTTCTTACTTGGTGTATGTGCATTTAGGATTTGTATGTTTTCTTGATAAATTATCCTCCTTATCATTATCAGAAGTCTCTCTTTGTCACTGATTATATTTCTTGTGTCATATTTTACATTTTTTTTATATAACTCTAGTCCCACGAGCTTTCTTATTTTTACAACTTGCATGATTATCATTTTCTATCCTTTTACTTTCAATGTACTGTGTTTTTTTTTACCTCTCAAAGGTGTGTTATAAACAGTTAAAATTGGGTTTTGCTTTTTTAACCAGATGGTTTCACTGGCAAATTCTATCAACTATTAAAAGAAGAAATAATTTCAGTATTAAGCAGACTCTAAAAAAATACTGGAGGAAATACTTCTCAACTAATCCTGATACCAAAATCTGATATTATAAGAAAAGTAGAGACTGATATCTCACTAGGAAATAGACCACAAAAAATCCTTAACGATGTGTTAGTAAATTGAATCTAGCAATTTATAAAAATGAGAATACATCATGAATGAGTGAGGCTTATCTGAGACTTAACATTAAATAATCAGTGTAATACACCATATTATAGAATAAAGGAACAAAATCATATAACCAGCACAACAGATGCAGAAAAAATGTTTGACAATATTCAATACCCTTTAACATAAAAATCCTTAGGAATTCTGGAATAGAAAAGAAAAGAAATAGAAAAAAATAGAAAATTTTCCTCCATTAAATAAGGGTACTTACAAAACTCCACAGCAAATATTATACTTAATAAATTGAATGCATTCCCCTAAAATAGGGAACAGGGCAAGAATAGCCTCTCCCATAACTTGTATTCAACATTGTATTGGATGTTCTAGCCATTGCAATAAAGGCAGACATAAAGTTTGGAAAAGAAGTGAAACTCCCCCGCCCCCGCTGCTGTTTTTTTAATTCACAGATGACATGATTGATTTTATAAAAAACTTGAAGGAATCTATAAAAACAACTACTAGATTAAGAAAAGTTAGCAAGTTCAAAATATATAAGTTCAACATATAAAACTGAATTACATTTCTATATACTAGCCACAAAGCTTTTCAAAATGAAAATCTTTAAAATTGAATTTACTATAGCACCAAACATTGTAAAATACTTAGTCATATGGCAGGCCTTCACAACACAGAAGCTCAAGTCTTCAGTTCTGGAAAATTGCCTTGTCTTTCCCTAATTGTTCTCCATTTTGTGTGTTCTATATGGAATTTCAATAAATCAGGATACCCGTCCCTCAAAATTGATATATCTGATTTTTTTTTCTGTACTTGCTCAACTTTCAGGACACTTTCTTCCTGATTCTCATTATTTACTGTTTATATATCAGAAAAATGAGGCACAGAGAACACAAGTAATTTTTCAGATCACTCAGCTAATTAGTGTTTGAACTGCTATCTGAAAGCCAGCTATATGACTCCAGAGCACACAATCTTAGCCAAATACATTCTACTGTCTTTTAGAGAAAATATTTTGTTAATATGTTACTTGATGTTTAATGAAAAAATATGTCTTATCAAGAAGGGAACCCACAAAGAGATATTACCATGCATTCAAAATGCTATATTAAAGATCAAATTTTATAGAAGTCATATATTAAAGGTCCCAGCTCATTTTGATTTAAACTATGATAAATCTTGGTGCCCAAAAGATTTTTCTAGTAAACACTTTTTAAAAATATTTATTTATTTATTTATTTGAGAGATAGAGAAAGAAACGGGAGCAGGAGGAGGGGGAGAGGGAGAGAGAATCTCAAGCAGACTCCCCCCTGAGCATGGAGCCTGATGTGGGGCTTGATCCCACAACCCTGAGATCATGACCCAAATGGAAACCAAGAGTTGGGCACTCAACTGAGTGAGCCATCCAGGTGCCCCTCTAGTAAACATTTAAAATAAAGTCCAGTGGGAAATTTTTTCTTAACCCAGACTGCAAAATCTTTCAGGTCAGAGGCTATGTTATATAATGTTTCAGAACTTGTAGTGGATACCTTATAATCATTCCCTATGAATGTTGAATCACTGACATTCTGAGATTTTGGAAATTATATTACTTATATGAATGATAACATATACACAGTGGCCAATTAGCATACTTGGAATTATGCTGATAACTCTACTCCCTTTTTTTAAAACAGAAGTATGGATAATGCATGCTATATGATTTTATTTTATTTTGTAGCTATAACAATAACTTAGAATCTATGTTTAAGTACTAGAGCCTTATATATTTGTTTTATTTTATTATTTTTTCCATCCATTAAAGAGTTTTTTTAAAAAGATCTGAAAGTCTGTTGAGTTTTTTTTTAAAGATTTTATTTATTTATTTGACAGAGAGAGAGATAGCGAGAGCAGGAACACAAGCAGGGGGAGTGGGAGAGGGACAAGCAGGCTTCCTGCCGAACAGGGAGCCTGATGCAGGGCTCGATCCCAGGACCCTGGGATCATGACCTGAGCCAAAGGCAGACACTTAACAACTGAGCCACCCAGCCACCCCATCTGTTGAGTATTTTTGTACAAATTTCCACCTAAGCTATTATTTTCTAGTTTTCTTCATCTTTTTGGATTAAAGCAATAAAATAGTGTAAATAAACAAATCTATTATTTCAAGCAGTTGTAATAACAAGTGGCAGTGATATAGAAACAAGATATTTAGCTTCATAGTTTTCTTGGCATAATGAAAGTTAAATGTTTACTTCCAATTTGAGTGTCAATGTTTTCTAATCTAGCTAGTAGTCCTTGATGCAGTCTCCTTAAGCATACCACAAATTAGCGATGAAGACAAGGAAAAATTGAAATATGAAATAAAAATTAATGTACACATTCTATAAAGAGAGGGATTCTCATTGGCTGCCATGCTATGCTGCCATAGACAGAGAGACTGCTCTATTGAAAAGCAGGAATGTCAATCTTTGTGATTTTCTGCACAGTACCCCCTGACGTAGTACACATTCACAGCTCCTCATGTTATCTTTTGTTCTGAAAAATCTATATCAATCTAAAAGCAGTGCAGCTGAACCTCTAGAGTAGTGGTTTTCAATCCTGGCTACACTAATATATTTGTGGATGCTCTTGAAAGGATTTGATGCCGCAAGAGTCTTTTTTGGTAATTTTAAAATGGGGCTAAAGTATCTCTGTTCTTCAGAAGTCCTGCTGGTCATTCACATTGAGAACTACATACTGTGAGTGTTACTTTTTGAGGCAACCAGGAGTCGGGTCCACCAGCCACATATCAGAGCCTCTTCCCATCAATCTAAAAGACCTCAATTCCTAGAGAAAAATCTGGAAAGGAATAAAGAACAGTCATAGTAGGGAACAGAATCCTAAAATATATGTCTTTTTGTATAAGGCATTGTAGGCAGAGGCAAAAATACCCGTTATTAATGCTAAAATGTAATATAGCAAATTTTCAGGTCCTTCACCTATTCCACTAATTGGAGGAACAGAAGCTGAGGGTAAGAGAAAATGCTACATCATTGTGGCAGAGGTCTTTGGTGGGGAATGGGTTTGTATCCAAGTGAGCAGAAAATGGGCCAAAAGTCATCTACACACACTTTATTTATTGACCAACACTAGGTCTGGATGAGGCCCATGGGATGGGGATGGGAAAGATAAATTAGAAAATATGAAAGAAAACATCATCTTGAATATTCAGTGGAGGAGAAGAACTCAGAAAAATGATTTGTTGTGAAAACATTTTTTTTTTAAAAATTGGTTGGCAAATATTGATTGAAGAGTTATGGCCTGTAAGAATAGAAGAAGAGGGGCACCTGGGTGGCTCAGTAGGTTAAGCGTCTGCCTTTGGCTCAGGTCAAAATCCCAGGGTCTTTGTTTCGAGCCCTGCATCTGACTCCCTGCTCTGCAGGGAGCCTGCTCCTCCCTCTCCTCCTTCCACTTCCCCTGCTTGTGCTCTCACTCTCTCTCAAAGAAAGAAAGAAAGAGAACAGAAGAAAATTCTAGGGTAAGATTTAGTTGAGATGAAAAAAAACCCTTCAGAATAATTCTTACGTAATTTCCCACGTTAATATTGCCCAGCATTTTAGTTCCATTATTAGGCTGAAAGACTACCGATTTTGTCTTACTTTATTTTTAAGGTCAATACTTATTTAGATTTACCAATATATTTTACCAATTTTTTTTTTTTTTTGCTGACTGAAGTTTTTTTACATCTTACTTCCCTTACCAAATTGAGCTTATCCTTTAAAGATATTTTGAATAAGAATCACAACTTTTTAATGAAAATACCTTTACTTTTCTCTCAGTCTTGAGTGTTATAACAGTGGATGTAAAGTGAAATTCTGTTTTTACATTAATTTTTTTAACACTGAAGCTATTTTAATTCTGGCTACCGTTTTTGCTTATGAGAAGTCTGCTACCATTCTAATTACTGATTTTCAGATTGGTATCTGATTTCTCCTTGGTATCTTTTAAGAACTTATCTTTTTGTTTAATGTTTTATATTCACACTATAATTTATTTAGGTGTAGATTTTTTAAAATTTATTTTACTTGGAGATGGTGGACTCCTTTAACATGAAGCTTATTACATGTATTTACTTTTGGAAAACTCTCTATTCTTCAAATACTCTTTCTCTCTCATTTTCTCCTTTTCAAAATCCCATTATATGTATATTAACTATACCCAAGCAGTCATCCATGTGTCTTAATATTTCTCTAATATTTCTCATGTACCTTAGTCTGCATGCTGCATATAGGGTGATTTTTCAGGACAATCTTATAATGTACTAGTTTTCTCTTCTGTTGGTTGTATCCTGCTGTTTAACTTCAATTGATGTTTTATTTATTTCAATGATTATATATATTTAATTTCTATTTGCTTTTCCAAATTCGCCCAAGATAGCTAAATATTTGGGTAGATATATTTTAGATACACACACATTCTTGCTTTCTGAAATATATTTTTTCCTTTATATCTTTGTACCTTTGAACACTAAAACATTTTTATTCTACAGCTTCTATTATCTATAATTCTTGTGGAGTAAATTGTGCCATTTGTTGGTTTGCAGACCTATCACATGGTACTTTGTTTCTTCTTGAAATGAGGAATTTTAGAACTATGAGTTTATTTTCAGTTGGAGTAACTATCCCCAGGGATCCCACTTGTTTCACTTGTTCTGGATGACAGACCACTCTGTATGGTACAGTTCTGCATTGATCTCAGCCAGGAGTCATTATTTTCATATTTCACATTTCATAAATGTACTGGCCCAGGTTTAAGATAAAACACAGTGATTGCAACTCCTCTTGATTCAAGGCTTAGGCTATCAATTTTTGACTGCACTTTTTTTTTCTACTACTACCCTGGATAGAGAGCTTGTCACATCCCCAGGCCAAAGCAAAAGGCCACTCTAGCCTATTCCATGTCTCGTGAATAGAACAGCTCTTATAGTTTCCAAATGTATGCATGGTGCTTAATTCTACTCTCTAGTCATTAGATGCTTAATTCCACCTTTCCTAGAATTAGCTCAAGAGAATAGGAATCTTGTCTGCTCTGTTTACCTCTGTATTCTCAGCAAATAGAACTGTGCCTGATATATTATCAATAAATATTTATGAAATAATGAAAGAATGCAAGGTATTAGTCATTGTAATTCACATATTTTTGTTGATCAAGCAGGATTTATTGGTTTGTAATATTTTTATAATAAAAATGTATCAAACATGATTTCTGTTTGAATTTACATTAAATAGTTATATCTACTCCCAGCATTTATTCTCGTACATCATATACTTAGTTCCTTTTTTTTTTCATACAAAGAAAGTACATTTCTCATTAAAAGATTATTCTGATCCTAGTTGGTAGGATATATGTAACTTTTTGTTTATTTTTACTTAGCCAAAAGACACCAAACAAGGGCTTAAACTAACTCAGCAAGAGGTCTGAATGTGGGAGAATCTAGTTTGTTTGTTTTTAGGGGCTTAATGATGTTGAAAACTCTATGATTCTCTTTGCCTTTCTGAATCTAGGTCTAGTACAGATTCCTTAGTCCCAAGCATCACTACAAGAAAGAGGATTTTTCTTTCTTCAAGGTGGGATACCATTCCCAGAAACCTCTCAATAGCTTTACCAACCGTAGGCCAGAATCAGTCCACATGCTCACACGTAAGGAGGCTTGGAAAATGTATAGCTGGAAAAGAATTGGATTCCCATTATTTGCTTTAAAAAACATTGTTTATATCCCAAGACTAAGCATGTCACTTTCCCAAACCAATTAGAATTTAGTTTTTAAAGAAATGGGAATAGTTATGGAACTGGAAAGCCATAGGGTTTCCCATACTTACTGGCCCACAGTGCTTTAGTTTCTTGATAATCAAAAGAGCTGTGGCTTTCTTTTAAAATGTTAGATAAAAATCGACTAAAGAAAAACTGTTTAATACTTAGAAAACTTTATTCATGAAATGATTTTACTATCCTTTACATACTTACAGGTATTAATAATAAAAATGAGTTAAGCATTTAAAGAAATTCCATCAATTCTAAAGAGGAATAAAAACCACCAGTCACAAACTTCATACAGAAACTTCCTTCAGAAAGAGTCTGAAAAAGTCAAATTACATTCACCAAGATACACATTTTGACAATTTTTTCCTCAAATTTTAATACAGAGCTTTATTATCTGGAATTGAATTAAGTATCCAGCATACTAATTTATTACAGATTAGGTTATAAAATTCAGTGTTTCTTTGAGTAAGTTTGTCTGAATATAAATGAAAATATCTTTAGCTAATATGAAAAATATTTTAAGCTTAGCCCATAATCCTTTTTTTTTCCAGATTTATTTCAAGGAACTTTAATTCATTAAAAATTGTGGGTCTCCTACCGCAGGTTAGGATCTATTCTAAATGCTCAGCTAGTAATAGAAAACAAGGTAGACATGGACTTTGCTTTCGTGGAACTTACCCGCTAGAAGAAAATACAGATTTCTTTGTCATGATTATTGGTAGGTTTAAATGAGAATGGGTATAGGATTTAGTGTCTGTCCCATGTTTATTGCTTACAAATTGTTAACTATTATTAATTTTATTTAAAAAATGATACTCAAAGTGTTATGAGAAGTAAAGTGTATGGTTTTGTGGGAGAATGGAAGAGGAACAGAGAGATCTTTCTGAGGAAAGCCTAAGAATGAGGCATTCATTGAATGTTCAGGACCTGGGCTTATGTGCCCCTAGGGTCAGTCCTTGCTCTTCCTCTGCATTGCTCCTGCTCCATGGGATGACCTGTTAGCGGGTTCCTGAAAGGAGTTAAGCAGTGGGAAATTCTGGTTGCAGAAGAGAGAAAGGGAAGAGGGAGAAGCCAGAGTAGTTCTCTTCCACTCCTCCACCATAAAGGGCTTACCTAGTAGCAGCTACATTTCTTCCATCTGGTTCTGCTAAATAGGCCTACTATAGTTCCAGCTTTTGCCAGATGAATTGATACCATGGGCTTCAGAAACATGCCTTCTCCCTCTGTTAATGCACACTAGTGTTGATGGGCTATCTGCTCTTGCTAATCTCCCTCCCCTGTTGGGCTTCTCAGCTTCACCTTGTGTTCAACCGATTTCTCTTCATTCGGTTCTCTTTGTTATAAACATTTGAAGTGGTTTTTGTTTGGTTTGGGTGTTTGTTTGTTTGTTTACCATGAGACACCAGGTAAAAGGTAGGTATTGAGACATGTTCTAGATAGCACAAAGAGACAGACATGTTCTAGGTAGCATAGAGTATGTAATACTGTTTCTATGCATTATAGAAAGCCACCAGAAAATGTTGAGGATATATTATTATTATTTTGAGAAAATAATAGTGTGCTGACACAGATATAAATATTTAATAATCTTAAGTTGCAGTTTTTCAAAATTTCAGTTTTTTAAGAGGTTATTTTTATTGGAATGTGAGCATACAGATATTCTTGGATTCTCTCTCACACTCTCTCTACTCTTCAAGTCCTGGTTCCACTACTTACTAGTTACTTGATGTTGTGTTAAGTTACTTTACCTCACTGTGCCTTAATTTACTCAATTCTAAAATGGAAATAATAATAATAACTATTTACCTCATAAAGAGCTTAAAATGATGCCTGGCATACAATGAGTACTCTAAAATTGTGAGTAGTTATTATTATTATGTTATTTGCCAATTTTAAAGGAGGGGAAACTACATTTTGCTCTGGTAAGTGAAGAATGATTTTTTTTTTTTTTTTTTTTTTTTTTTTGCTTTGCTTAACCTAGACTTTAGGCAGACTTGCAGGGCTATGGAAAAATGAATGGAAGTGGATGCTGCAAAGGTTTTGAAGGACCTTGTATGACATATAAAATTTCATTAACTATCTGAAAGATAAGAACTGTTAACAGTTGGGCACCTGGGTGGCTCAGTTGGTTAAGTGACTGCCTTCGACTCAGGTCATGATCCCGGAGTGCCAGGATCGAGTCCCGCCTCTGGCTCCCTGCTCAGCGGGGAGTCTGCTTCTTCCTCTGACCCTACACCCTCTTGTGTTCTCTCTCTCACTCTCTCTCTCAAATAAATAAAATAAAATCTTAAAAAAAACAAAAACTGTCAACAGTTAAGGGAGATATATTTATCTTTTTATAATTACTATTATTTTTTAAAAAATAATCTCTGAAACCTTTGGGTAATAGAATTGGAAGAAGGTGAGAGTGGAGACTGAGAGGAATATAAGAAAGCTCTGGACACCCTCCAGGACAGATGTCAGGAAAGACACTGTTAGCCCAGATGGTGTCTTTGTGCTAACTGAAAGGAGACTCCCCTTCCTCCATGCAGATGGAGCGTCATGCAGGAGCATATGGTTTGGTGAACAGACTTTCCAAGCCAAGAGTCTTTATGCAGTTAACAAACTGCCCCAGTTTACACTGCAAGCACCCCAGACTTTACCCAGAGCCTGACAAAGGCAGTTAAGAATGAATAAAGAATGAGTTGGATTTCATTTTTTTAAAATATTTCTTTTTTTTCCCAAAGATTTTATTTATTTATGAGAGAGGGAGAGAGAGAAAGAGAGAGAGAGAGAAAGAGAGCACATGAGCAGGGGGAAGGGCAGAAGGAGAAGCAGGCTCCCTGCTGAGCATGGAGCCCAATGCTAGGCTCAATCCCAGGCCACGGGGATCGTGAGCCGAAGGCAGATGCTTGACCAACTGACCCACCCAGGTGCCCCATAAGTTGGATTTCAAAAAGACTTCCTTGTAAGCTAATTCTTGGCCTTCAATGACAGTCACATGGGGATGGGGCTCATTCCTCAAGGAGGTTTAATCTCAGGACAGAAATGAATCCTTTATGAATGATGATAAGCAAGCACACAATAAGAGATTATATATATAGTAAGAAAATCTATCAGTATTTCCCAAACAAAATATTAACGTCAGTGTGACTCTCTGCTAATGAAACTGAAGGACATAGCACAACAGTAAAAATATTACTTTATTATATTTTGTGTTTTTCTTCTTCAGGGCAAATTCTTACTCATAAGTTTAAGGCATCTTCAGGGCAAATTCTTGCCCTGTAACCTTACTGTTACTTCTGTTTCTTCCTCATAAAAAAAAAAAAAGAAAAAATTTACTTCTAAAAAAATGCTTTGGAGCACTTTCAAAAGACTTTCTGATAAAAAGCCAAGCATATATCTCATTTGTTATACAGGAATACATTGTTTCATACACAAAGCAAATATTTATTAACCACCTTTTATGGGTTGTCTATGAAGTCTTTGACTGATTTATGCATGCATGCCTGTAAGCTTTGTATTCAGTTAGTGTTTCTAACCATTCCTTCTGAATAAGATGTAATGTGCAGTTTCTTATAATCAGAAAATTTTTATTCTTTCTTTTTAAATGCACTCTTAGTGCTTCAAATTTGCAGAAACACTTTGGCAGAATTGGGGAACAGATTGCAAGCATCATTACTTTGGCACTGTCAAAGCTTACCTAATTTAATGGGTATATTTTAGCACATTTTTCATTCGATTATAGCTGCCACAGATCGGAAAGTTATCCTTATGTGAAAGTTACAGCAGTGATGACAAGTATAGATGTCAGTTCCAGAATTACGGACTGAGGCTTCCAGCTAAATCATCCTCTAAGACAGTTTGACACATCTAGATTCATAAAAATAAGTGATGAATGTGAACCCTTTCTAATTAGGTGACAAGCCATAGGTACCACCTGAATATAACTAAGTTCTGGAATAAACTTAAAAGACATAAATAATTATAACTTTTTAAATATTTTATTCATAGTTCATATATAGTTTTAAATGCATAAGTCTAGTTAAAGAAATAAATATACTTACAAAAGTTGTTTTCTGAGGCAAGTTTAACCTAGTTTACACATTAGCTATGATACTGATTAAAAAAAAATTAAGAATGCAAGAAAAGTAACTCTAACGTTCTTTGTAGTTGAGACCAAAATTATGAATCCTTTTTGGTCATAATGAAATTTTGAAAATCCAATAACATCTGACAATTCAAATATTATTTATTTTGTTTCACAACATCTATTAGAGTTATTTTAAAAGGTAGTAGCAGTTGAAATTAACTTGGTGATTTACTTAAAAGTCAGAAGCACAGTAAGAAAAGCATAGATATGGTACTGAGAACTTTATGTTTATCTTAGAAACAGGATAAATTATCAAAATATAGCAACATAAGAAACTTCAGAAAAATCCCCCAAATGTGGAAGTTTTAAATTTATGTCACTTGTTTAGTTAGGTTATTACTTCACTTTCTTTTTTTAGTATATCTCCTTCATCTTGCTAAAGAAAACTGTATGTAGGGGAACCTGGGTGGCTCAGTCGGTTAAGTGTCTGCCTTTGGCTCAGGTCTTGATCTCAGGGTCCTGGGATCCAGCCCTGTGTTGGACTCCCTGCTCCGCGGGGAGCTTGCTTCTCCCTCTCCCTCTTCTCCTCCCACCTGCTTGTGCCCTCTCTCTCTCAAATAAATAAATAAAACATCTTAAAAAAAAACCTGTATTATACAATTCAAAAAATATTTTTAAATGAAATATGAAAATGTAAACCTCTAATATCTTTACCTTTTATTCAAAAAAATCCACATGAGAAAAGATATATTTTAATGGTGGTTATTCCAATTTAATAGATACTTGCTTCCCGAATAAGAGTTGTGATAAGAAGAAACAATAACCTTTCTTGAAGTAGTCGGTCTTACCACACAGAATATGTGCAAAGTAGACTTTAAGATGCCTCCCTGATGGTGCACTTGTATAGTGATACCAGGTGAAAAAACAAAGCTACAATTCTTAAGACAGAACATCTAACTCTTCAACTTTAATAAGTAATTTCTGAACCCTTGACGAATGTACTTATTTTATGCATTATAGGTGCACTTTTATTTTTTTAATTTATTTTTTTTAAGATTTTATTTATTTATTTGACAGAGAGAGAGAGAGAGAGAGTGCACACAAGCAGGGGGAGCAGCAGGCAGAGGGAGAGGGAGAAGCAGACTCCCCATAGAGTGCGGAGCCTGATGTGGGACTTGATCCCAGGATCCTGGGATCATGACCTGAGCTGAAGACAGTCGCTTTACCGACTGAGCCACCCAGGCACCCTATAGGTGCATTTTTAAAAAGGATGATAGTGCTATTAGCCTACAAAAAAAGCTGTACATATTACACTTCTGCGGCAACTTAATATGATTTAGGGCAATTTGCCTGCCATTTATTCACCATTAATAAGTGATAAATTGTTTTAATAACATAAATGGGTTGTGCTTCTCATAAATGAAATTAAGAAAAAGTATACATTTTGATGAAAAATGATCAGAATTACCCATACCAGATATGTTGGCCAGTATTTCAAACAGATTGGCTTCCATTTGTGTACCCTGTTGCCATTCATCATGATCAAGGTTTTCTTCTAAGATGGTATAATATTCCATATCTCACAACTAATTGGTCTCCTTAAGCCAGTAAACAAATGAATCCCTAAAGCAATTAGGCAGGTTGAGAAAGCTATGAACTTGTTCAGAGTTCTATAATAAAATTCTACTTGATAAATATTCAGTTAAGTTAAATAAAAGAATTCACAAAGCTTATATACTTGCTTGAATACATTTATTACTAAAAGATGTTTGTGTAAGTTATGGATAACACTCATTTTTAGTAAAACAAGTCCCCAAAAACTGACTCTGACTTAAACGAGCAGGTGTTTTATTTTCCTATACTTATCTCCACTTTAAGTAATAATACCAGGCTGGTGAAGTAGCTCAGAGATGTCACCAGAAACACCAGCTTCTTCCAGCTGTCTACTCAGCCATATGGGTTTTGTCCTGCTCATTGCTAGCATGTTGCATGTGCCATCTCTAACATCATATCGATGTTATAATCAGCAAGAAGAGAAAGGTCAAAAGGACAAGACATAGAGAAGAGGGCAACAGTGCCTGTCTCTTTTAAACAGCTTTTCCAGAAGCCCCTAGTGACGTTGACTTACAGAACTTTAGCCTGGATTAGGTCACATTGCCACCCTTATATTCAAAGGAGTTTGGGAGACGGAGGATTTTAATACTTAGTGAACTACTACCTTGAACAAAATTGGGACTCTATTAGTACTAGAATGCTTCTGAGAATTTGAAGCATTCACCTACAAGAAACTCATTTCATAAAGACACATGCAGATTAGAAGTGAAGAGATGGAAAAGCATTTATCATGCAAATGGAAGTGAAAAGAAAGCTAGGGACAACAATATTTATACTGGTCAAAATACACCTTAAAACAAAGAATATACAAGAGACAAAGAATGACACTATATAATCATAAAGGTAATAATTAAACAAGAAGATATAACAATTATAAATTTGTATGCACCTGGGAGCACCCAAATAAATAAAGCAGCTAATAACAAACATAAAGGAAGTAATCAGTAGTAATACAATTATAGTAGGGGACTTTAATACCCCACTTACATCAATGGACAGATCATACAAACAGAAATATAACAAGGAAACAGTGGCTTTGGGCCATGGCCCAATGGCCCACCATTTTAGGCCACATGGATCTAATAGATATATTCAGAGCATTCCCTCCTAAAACAGCAGAATACACATCCTTTTCAACTGCACATGGAACATTCTCCAGAATAGATCATGTTAGGCCACAAAACAAGTCTCAACAAGTTCAAAAAGAGACCAGTCCGATACCATTTATTTTTTCCAATCACAACACTGTGAAACTAGTAATCAACCACAAGAAAAAAATCTGGAAAGAACACATGGAGGTTAAATAACATTTATCCAAACAATCAATGGGATAACCAAGAGATCAAAGAGGAAATAAAAAAATACATGGAAACAAATGAAAATGAAAACACAGTCCAAAATCTTTGGGATAAAGCAACAGTTGTTCTAAGAGGGAAGTTCATAGAAATACAGGTCTACCTCAAAAGCAAGAAAAATATCAAATAGATAACCTAACTTTACACCTAAACGAGCTAGAAAAAGAACAATAAACAAAACCCTAAACCAGCAGAAGAACGGAAATAATAAAGATTGTAGCAGAAATAAATGAAATAGAAACTAAAAAAAACAATAAAACAGATGAATGAAACCAAGAGCTGGTTCTTTGAAAAGATAAAAAAAATTGATAAGCCTTTAGCCAGATTCATAAAAAACAAACAAAAAACAGAGAGAAACAGAGAAAGGACTCGAACAAAATCAGAAACAAAAGAGGAGAAATAACAGCCAACTCCACAGATATGCAAAAGATTATAAGGGAATATTACGAGAAATTATATGCCAACAAGATGGACAACCTAGAAGAAATGGATAAATTCCTAGAAACATATAACCTCCCAAAACTCAATCAGGAAGAAATAGAAAACTTGAACAGACTGATTACCAGCAATGCAATTGAATCAATAATCAAAAATTCCCAACAAACAAAAGTCTAGGATGAGATGGCTTCACAGATGAATTCTACCAAACATTAAAAGAAAAGTTAATAACTGTTCTTCTCAAACTATTCCAAAAATAGAAGAAGAAGGAAACTTCCAAATTCATTCTGTGAGGCCAGAATTACCCTGATGGCTAAAACCAGGTGGAAGACTCTAAAGAAAAGAGAACTACAGAACAATATCTCTGATAAACATAGGTGCAAAAACCTCAGTAAAATATTAACAAACCAAATCTAACAACATATTTTAAAAAAATTATTCAGCACAATTAAGTGGAATTTATTTCTGGGATACCAGCGTGGTTCAATATTTGCAAATCAATTAAAATGATACATCACATCAACAAAAGAAAAGTTAAAAAGTAGGATCATTTCAATAGAGATGGAAAACATACTTGACAAAAGTACCACATCCAATCATGATAAAAGCCCTGAACAAAGTAGGTTTAGAGTGAACATACCTCAACATAATAAAGACTATATATGAAAAACTCACAGCTTACATCATTCTTAATGAGGAATAACTGAAAGCTTTTCCCCTAATATCAGGAACAAGGCAAAGATGCCCACTCTCACCCCATTTATTAAACATAGTACTGGAAGTCCTTGTCACAGCAACCAGACAAGAAAAAAGAAATAAAAGGCATCCTAGTTGGCAAGGAAGAAATAAAACTTTCACTATTTGCAGATAGCATGATACTATAAAGCCCTTAAGATATACCAAAAAACTACTAGAACTGAAAAATAAATTCAGTAAGGTCCAGGATACAAAATCAATGTATAGAAATCCTTTGCATTTCTATACACTAATAATAAAGCAACAGAAAGAGAAGTTAAGAAAACAATTCCTTACAATTGCATCACAAATATTAAAATACCTAGGAGTAAATTTAACCAAGGAGGTAAAAGACCTGTACACTAAAAACCATAAAACATTGATGAAAGGAATTGAAGATGACAAAACAAATGAAAAGATATTCCATGCTCATGGATAGGGAGAACAAATAGTGTTAAAATGTCCATACTACCCAAAGCAATCTACAGATTTAATGCAATCCCTATCAAAATACCAACAGCATTTTTCACAGAATTAGAACAAACAATCCTAAAATTTGTATGGGATCACAAAAGACCCTGAATGACCACAACAATCTTGAAAAAGAAGAACAAAACTGGAGGTATTACAATCTCAAGAGCTCAGTACATACTACAAAGCTATAGTAATCAAGACAGCATAGTACTGGCAAAAATAGACACCTAGATCAATGGAAAAGAATAGAAAACTCAGAGATAAACTCACAATTATATGGTCAATTCATCTTCAACAAAGAAGGCAAGACTATGCAATGGGAAAAAGACAGTCTCTTCAACAAATGATGCTGGAAAAATTGGACAGCTACATGCAAAAAATGAAACCGGGCTACTTGCTTATACTATACACAAAAATAAATTCAAAAGGATTAAAGACCCAAATGTGAGACCTGAAAACATAAAAATCTTAGAAGAGAGCACAGGCAGTAATTTCTCTGACATTGGCCATAGGAACATCTTTCTAGGTATGTCTCCTAAGGCAAGGGGAACAAATGCAAAAATAAACTGTTGGGACTACATTAAAAAAAAAAAAGCTTCTGCACAGAGAAGGGAACAATCGACATAACTAAAAACAGTCTGCTGATCAGGAGAAGATATTTGCAAATTTATATCTAATAAAGAGTTAGTATTCAAAAAATATAGAGAACTTATACAATTCAACACCAAAAAAAAAAAATCAATTAAAAAATGGCAGAAAACATGAACACACATTTCTCCAAAGAAGACATATAGATGGCCAACAGACACATGAAAAGATGCTCAACATCACTCATCGTCAAGGATATGAAAATTAAAACCACAATGAGAGGGGCACCTGAGCGGTTCAGTTGGTTGAGCGTCTGTCTTCAGTTCAGGTCATGATCCCAGTGTCCTGGGATTGATCCCCGCATCGGGCTCCCTGTGCAGCTGAGAGTCTGCTTCTCTCTCTCCCTCTGCTGCTCCCCCTGCTTGTACTCTCTCCCTCTCTGTCAAATACATAAATAAGTAAATATCTAAAAAAAAAAGCTACAATGAGATATCACCTCATACCTGTCAGAATGGCTAAAATTAAAAACACAAGAAACAGCAAGTGTTAGCAAGGATGTGAAGAAAAAGGAACCCTCATGCACTGATGGTGGGAATGTAAATTGGTGCAGTCACTGTGGAAAACAAAATGGAAGTTCCTTAGAAAATTGAAAATGGAATAACCATATGATCCATTCCACTGCTGGATATTTACCCAAAGAATATGAAAACATGAATTCAAAAAGACATATGCACCCCTTTATTTACTGCAGCATTATTTTCAAAAGTCAAATTATGGAAGCAACCCAAGTGTCCATCAATATATGAATTGATAAAGAAAATGTGTATGTGTAGGTGTATATGTATAAAGAAGATGTGTATGTGAGATATATATATACATAAATATTATTCAGCCATAAAAAATGAAATCTTGCCATTTGCAACAACATGGATGGAGGAGAGAATATAATGCTAGGTGAAATAAGTCAGTCAGAGAAAGACAAATACCAGATAATTTCACTCATATGGGGAATTTAAAAAATAAACTAGCAGAAGGAAAAAGACAAGAGAGACAAACCAAGAAACAGACTCTTAACTATAGAGAACAAAGGATGGTTACCAGAGTGGAGGTGGGTTGGTGGATGGGTAAAATAGGTGAAGGGGATTAAGAGTACATTTATCATGATGAGCACTGACTAATGTACAAAATTGTTCAATTACTATATTGTACATCTGAAACTAATATAATGCTGTATGTTAATTATATTAGAATTAATTTTTTAATAATAATTTTTTTTAAGAACAAGTACTTGGAGCATTCCAAGTACCGTAAACACCAAAATGTTAACATTCTTACTTATTTGTCAAATTCTGAAATTTTACCTACAAATATTACTCTAAGAATTGCTATAAATTTGAGTTCTCATATTTATGAGATGGTATATAAACTATAAATTGACCTAATGACTTTTGTAATAATATTATACTGTATAATAACATGAACAAAACTACAAATGTTTCAGTAATGTTAACAAAGCCTGATGAATTGTCCTGCAAGTAGAAAGTATTATGTAACATTTGTTATATGAGTTTATATAACACTAGGTCTAACTAATGCTTTTTGCAACAATGTGGTAGCTGGTTTAAATCACATTATGTGGAATGATAACTTTTTCTTGTTCAGTGACTCATATATTTTTAGGTGACCACTCCCTTTGAAATAATGCTTTGTAATTTAAAAAGCACCAGGTCTTTTGTTATCAAAACTTGTGCCAGCATTTATTTAATGTTCATTAAATTGAATGCTGATTTATCCCAACCACTCTGATTGACATTGAGTCTATAGTAGTGAACATGGCTTACTTTTTGCTCTAAGGAGTTGATAGTCTGATCTAGTGAATGCCAGTGGTTGCCAGGATCCTCAATTCCATAGACCACCATTCATTATACTCTAAGTGAAAGATGCCTCCCCCAGGTTGTTATAAAGAGAAGGCTCCAGGTTAACCATATGCATATTACGATAACTTCTCAGTTTTCCACCAAAATTGGGAATGGGATTTTTCTCAAGGGGAGAAATGTAATGTTGTTTGGAGGATTAAATAAGATAACATATAGGGATTATATAGGCATAATAAATTTTAGTTTCAAAAGAAATGTTCAGTTTTCTGGGTTAACAGTATGGACTCAGGAACCACATGGCCTGAATTCAAATTCTGGCTCGATCATTTTCTAGCTGTGAATGACCTTGAGAAATGTCCTCCATGAATTGCTGACCTCATAGGGCTCCTATGAGGATAAATGAGCTATGTAATTCCTGTAGTCATACATTCTCAATATTTTTGGTTATTAACCTATTAATTGAAGCTGAATTATTAAGAATTATTAAGACTCAGCATCCATTTTATTCATCAGTATTTGATAGTCATTTTCCTAGCTGTTTAATGCACTTTTCTTTGCCTTTGTTAATAAAATAAATATCTTTTAAACTTTTCCTCATATTTAAATACCATTACTACAAATATTGATATATCACAGTAAAATTAGCTCACATTTATTGATTGCTTACTTTTTTAAAAAAGATTTTATTTATTTATTTGAGAGAGAGAGCACAGAGGGAGAGGGAGAGGGAGAAGGAGACTCCCCGCTGAACAGAGTCTGATGCGGGGATAAATCCCAGGACCCTGAGATCATGACCTGAGCCGAAGGCAGATGTTTAACTGACTGAGCTCCCGGGCATCCCTATTGATTTCTTACTGAGCACAAAGGACTGATGTAAGCATCTCACATGTATAATATTATTTGAGTCTCAGAACAAAGTTTGCTATTATGAATTTAGAGGTTTTATTTTATTTTTGTTTTGTTATTGGCTTCTTTGCAAAGTAGCTGTATTTCATATAGTTGTATATATGTGTATATGTATATACGTATATGTATATATGTTTCATATAGTTGTATTGGCTGTAATTCATATAGTTGAGGCTTCTTTTTTTTCAATTTTTATTTATTTTTTATTTTATTATGTTATGTTGATCACCATACATTACATCATTAGTTTTTGATGTAGTGTTCCATGATTCATTGTTTGTGTATAACACCCAGTGCTCCATGCAGTACATGCCCTCTTTAATACCCATCACCAGGCTAACCCATCCCCCTACCCCCTCCCCTCTAGAACTTTCATTTTGAGGCTTCTTAATAAGTGAAAACAAGATAGGTAAAAATGAATATTTTAGGTACTTTGAACACTGCTTACTAAGCTCACGGAAGCATTCTAGCATAATGTTTCTCTGTTTTCTCCAGGATCGATATCTCCCCATAGAAAGAGAAGCTATGATTCTGATCTAGAAAGTTACCTCAACCCACCCCCACCCCAACTGTGGCTATTTGATTTACTCCCTAATGAAAATTATTGCTCATGGTGTTCGGAAAAATTATAATTGACCAATGCAGTACTTCATTTAAAAAAAAAAATCCCCATCCACAGAAAATTATTTAATATCAATATAAAATTCCAAAATTATGGAAGAGGTTATTTAAGAGTTAATCTTTTGCATTAAGACAGGATTCTAATTTTTAAAAGTCCTGTCCTACACCCACACCGTAAAGTCATTCTGTCTTGATCTCAATCCAAAGTGACAGAAGCAAGAACAATAAACAGTTCCTTATTTGTCAGTAATCAGACCACAAAATCTGTTAATAAAATAATCAATTAACCTTTAACACAAAAGACTAATAGAGATGCAATTTGTGTTATTTTGCTGAAGATATCATGACTAAATATCCCAGACTGGATGCCTTAGACAACAGAAATTTGTTTTCTCACAGTTCTGGAAACTGTAAGCCCAACATCAAATTGACATTAGGTTTGATTTCTTCTGCAACTTCTCTCCTTGGCTTGCAGATTCCTACCTTTTCACCATGTTCTTAAATTTCCTCATGTGCATGCCCCAGTATGTCTTTGCGTGTACAGACTTCCTCTTATAAAAACAACATTCAGATTGGATAAGGCCCATCCTAATGCCTGATTTTAATTTAAGCAACTCTTTAAAGACCTTATTTCCAAATACACTCACATTCTGGCATATTTGGGATTACTGCTTTAACATATGAATTTTTTAAAATTATTTATTTATTTGAAAAGAGAGCGAGAGAGAGAGAGAGCAGGGGGAGGGGCATAGGGACAGAGATAATCTCAAGCAGACTCCGCACTGAGTGGAGCCTGAAGTAGGGCTCGATCTCATGATCCTGAGATCATGACCTGAGTAGAAATCAAGAGTCAGACACTTAACCAACTGAGCCACCCAGGCGCCCCTAACATATGAATTTTAAAGAGAAGGGGCACAATTCAGTCCATAACATTGTCTATTTAGACATAATTTTTCTTCCATACCTCCTTATTTATTGGACATTAGACTTCAGCTAAAATGTACAAAACAAGTAATAACATGAAATAATATATTTTTTCATATTGTAGTAATACATCATGTTTTTCTGATCAAGAATATGCTATTGTTTTAACAAACACAAAGGGCAACTTATTTAAATACAAAGTCTAACAAAATCTTGGTTTTTGTGATGAAAGCTATTTCAGATTAGATCACTTTATTGACATGTAATGTGTTGCATCTATTAATCTAACTATATTTTTACCAATGCCTATTTAATAATGCTAGCCAATGTAGAAAAAAATGCCATTCTAGGTAAAAAATTTAGTACTTGTACCATTCACTGCTAGCAAACATAACTTTTATTCAATACTAGCAAAATAGTTTTGATTCATTATTTTTTTAAATGACTTCTGCCATTTTTTTTTAAAGACTTTATTTATTTATTTGAGAGAGAGAGTGAAGGAGAGATAGAGAGAACAAGAGGGAAGAGGGTCAGAGGGAGAAGCAGACTCCCTGCCGAGCAGGGAGCCCGATGTGGGACTCAATCCTGGGACTCCAGGATCATGACCTGAGCCGAAGGCAGTCGTTTAACCAACTGAGCCACCCAGGCACCCTTGATTCATTATTTTTAAAAACTCCTATGTAAAATAACACTGCTTAAAAATGAGAAAATATTTTTGTATGTAGGATAGTACCCAGGAAAGATTGTTTGGGGGCTCCTGGGTATCTCAGTCAGTTAAGCAGCCTACTCTTGATTTCAGCTTAGGTCATAATCTCAGGGTGGTGAGATCCAGCCCTGTGTTGGACTCCATGCTGGGTGTGGAGCCTGCTTAAGTTTATATCTCTCTCTCTCCCAATCCCCCCAATCTCTCTTTCTCTCTCAAATAAATACCTTTTTTTTTTTAAAGAAAGATTATTTTATTTGTTGTGATTTTTAACCTTTTAAATTTTGTACTGAAATTGATCTGGACTTACAAAGGAAAATAATTTTTTTCTTTCTCTCCTACATCTTCAGATAAATTTCGGTTAAGAGTATTCATGCTGTATATTGGTTATGGGTATTTGTTTGCTTCAGTATTCCCTTGTGCATATTATGTGCTTATCAGTATAGTGCTGCCAGGCACATCGTCCTCAAAATCAATTCACTGTGCAAAATTTCTGACTGAGTAACACATATTCAAATATATCCACCTTTATTTACAATTGTACTTTCATTCGTTAGACATGCAGTCAGGTGCTATTTTTGGAATGCTTACCATGTGCCAAGCACAGTGCTAAGCTCTTCCTCTTGCTTTTTTGTATTATTTCCCTAAGCAAGAGTATTACCAGTCTCCAACTTATGTTGGTCAGGAATGCCATGTTTTCCCAAAAGATCCTCTCCAAGATCATGCAATTCGGTGTTCTCTAGACATGAATTTCACAGAGCAGTGGTATTTTTTAAAAAGTTGGAACATTTTATTAGAATAATAATGATAAATTTACCATTTATCACTGCCATTTTATGAAAAAGAACATTTCAACACCAAAAAGATTGCTCAATGCAAACCTCAAAACTTTACTATTCTCATTTCCCCAGTGAAACCTTTGTCATCCACAGTCCAAAATTTGTGAAAACAGAAGAGAAGGAAAGAGACAGTAAATATCAAGAAAACTAATTAAAGACCTTGTATAGAATAGTGCATCCCTTCTCAAAATGTTATTGATTTTTTAATTAAAACATCAAAAAAATGTTGCTGTGTAACATTTGAAAGAATGACACTTAGCTTATTCAGTATATAGTAATAGATAAATAGGAAAGAGTATTTTTAAAAACTTGTGAAGTCATCCACTTGTGGCTTTAGTTTCCTAACAAGATTTTTCAAGTTATTGAAGATATTTTATGGTACAAACATTTCTCTCTTTATAAAAAGTAGAGTTTCAAAATAACTTTTTCACTAAACAGAATTTTAAGATCCTAAATACTGATAAATGTCTATGATGTTAATGATAGTAGAGATAAATTAGAATGACAATATAATGGAAAGCATCAAGAAATAACTACTATAATCCTTTACTACATAATAATTATAAAAAAATAGAAGGGAAGGAAAGGAAAATAAAAGACAAATATTCAATTAGAAGCAAAATCATAGTTATTTGTAAAGATATAAAAATCTACAGTCAATTATAGATACAAAATTAGATACTTGCATTGTGATTCTGTGTGCATGTGAGAGATACTGGTTACTGACCCAAATTCACATGGCCTAATTTCTCACCAGCACTTGTATGTTTCTAATACTAGTGATAAATATCCCTGAGATATTATTACTATGTGATTAATCTGGAAGACCAAAACTTAATAATGTTTTTAAAGTAAAATGACTAGTCAAAAGCATTACAATTATTTGTTTAAAACAATAATTTATTGTATTCTTAATGGCACTGTCTTTTGCATAAATGATTTTATGTGAATTATCAATGCTTCAAGAAAATTCTTATAGGTAGAATTACTTCAGAATGACACATAGAATTACATGTGGAACCAGATTAGAAGGATATCTATGTTGTTCAATTTAAAAAGTACTGTAAAGATTCCCAAGGATCCCCTTCATCCAGGTGCTATTTCTGAACCCCATAAGTAAAATGCATACATAATATCTTTTCCCTGATAGGTCTTTTCTCTATAAAACATTATAAGGGGTAATATTGAATGAATTCACCATAAGATGTTGACTTACGCAGATCTGCGGAGAATCTAGATAGAATAAAGGCAGAGAAAGCATTGGAAATGAGGAAAGTGAACAAAAAGATATTTGAGGGTTCATGCACATGGGTTTTTTTTCTATTTAAAATTTTTTGTCTAGGAATAGTCTTGGATTTTTATTATGTTACCTTACAGGTTTTTCATTTATTTCAAGTTCTTCACCAAGTACAAAGATATATTTATCTTCCATGCTTGTTTATAGAACATTTCTATCAAATGAAATAAATTCCTTTGATTTATTAATATTTAAATTATGGAAATCCATTGCTTAAAAAATTCTGTATACTATTTTACTGATGTTCTCTAATGTACTTTATAGTAGTTGTTTTTAACTCATCATTTTTATACTGGTAGCATGAGCATTTAATGGCTCTTACTTGATCCTAAAGTAATTATATATATTCTTAGCAATATTATTCTGATACAATGCAAAAAAGCCAGGGTTAACAGAAGTCTTATAGCATAGAGATCTTGGAATTAGAGAAATGTGAATTTGAATCCTGTCTTTCCTACTTCCTATCTGTGTCATCTCCTGCAGTTTACATACCTAGCATTTCTAAGGCTTGATTTCCTTACATTTTGAATACAATGGTAATATTTTAAGTAATTTCTATTGGTTTGTTTTTACCCTTCCAAAATATATCATGACAAATGAATGTTTTGTAAAAAAACATGTAACTTCTATCATTGTCAGCATGAAGCACTGGCCACCCTGAAAGTACCTTCCCATGAAAACAACTAAAACATCTGGATGAAATATAAATTACATTTCTTTAAATGAATTGGTGAGCTGGCTAGATAATAAGGAAGTAGCCAAAAGCTAAATGAAGGAGAAAACCATGGAATGTAGGTAAGAATTGAAGCTAGATATACCGTAGGGCCATCTGCTAAACTATAGGAAACTTGAGCTCTTATTTTAGTGGCTAGAAATGGCCAAGCAGTCAGGAAATAAAGCTTAGATATTCTCTGGGCTAAATACACTCTAATCAGGACCTCAAAGAATCCTCAAAGATAAAATTTTCAAGAACAATAAGCTCATCTTATAAAGTCACGACATGCATAAAGAAACCAGAAACCATAAAAAGCATGGTACCATAAATCAGAATCAGCAGAAAAAAAACCCAAAAGAATCAGATTACAAAGTTTTCATGTATTAGAATTATCTTAAATTTATGTGTTTTAAGAAATAAGAAATGAAAATGTGAGACAGGAATTGGAGTCTATAAAAATAATCAGGTGGATTTATGAGAACACATTTGGCAGAATTAAAGAAACCAACAAGGGATGATGAAGCATCCTGGGGCTAACAATAGCAAAGAGCCACTTTTACCCCGTGTCTAAAGTAGCATGGAAAAGGACAGGTTTTGAGAAACATGAGAAAGCTGGCATTGTCCTTATAGCAATATATCATCTGAGAGGAGCTGCAAACTTTGGTAGAATGCAGCAGGGAAAATAAATACCCCTACCTCTGTCCTCTCCCACGCAGTTTCCTGCTAGTACCTTGCACTGGTCAAACATACCTGGATTCGAAGGCAAGGGAACTTTGTAGATGCATGACATAGAGATCAGTGTGCCAGGACACAGAACAGAGTGGAGGAAGGAGGTTTAGTGGGGCAAAGAGAGAATTCCCAACACAAGAAGTTAAGAGACAATGAGGCTAGAGTGCAAAGGCCTAACTTACATTTAAACAGTCATAAAAAGAGGGAAACAAGAAAAAGCAATAATCAAAGGCACACTGAATAATTTTTTAGAACTGCTAAAACACAATACATCTCAAATCAAAAAGCAAACCCAATATAAAAAGAAATTTACAAATAGACAGTATCATAGCAAAACTGAAAAACAGGACAGACAATAAAAAGATGTTAAAATCAGCTAGACAGGAAAGAAAGATTACCTCAAAGAAGAGTAGTCAAAATCATAACTGATTTCTCAACAGCAACAGTGGGGCTATAAGTTGGAAATTACACTTCTAATGAGCTATAAGTTATCTTTCCACATTTAATTCTTCATTTTATAGAGCTAGCTCTGAAGAAGAGGTACAAAATGCACATGAACAAGTGAGGAGTTTAAGATCTCCTGATTCACTTTAAAGACAATTTTAAAAGATGAACTTCAGGAAGAAGGATACTTATCAAAGGTAGAATGTTTGAGATGGATTAAAGAATCGTAAAGCAAATATTAAACATGTGGATATATCTAAACATAGAAATCATAATTTCCAAAATAGAAGACAAAAATAAAATGAAAACAGGAAAAAAAACCTCTTAATTTGAAAAAAGAAAGGGAAATAGAAACTCTATATAAATAGAAAGCACAAAATAAAATTGCAAAAATAAATCCAAATTATTATCAGTAAAATCAGATAAATGCAAATATAATGTTCTGATTTAAAAATGAATTTGTAGAAAGCTAGATTTAAAATGTACAATAGTATTTTCTTTCCAAGAAACATAATTTACATAGAAGCACCCCAAAATTTTAATCCAAAGTATGGCAAATGTTATTCTAGGCAATTGCTCTCCATGAGAGTTCATGCAATTACATTATTATCAGATAAACAGATTGTGAGGCAAACAGCCTTATTAGATCTTAAGATCACTACCAAATGGTAGAAGGGTCAATTCATCAGGATGTTAGTAATATAGACTCAAATTATATAAAAGAACAAAAAAATGACAGAAGTGCAAGAAGAAATAGACAAATTCACCAGCATGTTAGGGAAGTATTCATACATTTCTCACCAATTAATATATAAGCAAAAATAAGAATCAGCAACATTTGGATAATATACATTCTTTTCAAAGCACATATGGACTTTATAGTCAATAAACAATGAATTCTATAAATAAGTAGATTAAGAGATTATATTGGAAGTTGTAAGCACTGAGGTAAAGGAAAAGTACAACAGGGAAGAAGTATTGGTACCGAAGTGAAATATTGGGAGAGCTGCTCAAAGTACGGTATGAAATGTGGTAATTAGGCTAGACAGCATTGAAATAGTAACCTCTAAATAAAGACTTGACCAAGATGAAGGGGTTACAGAGGACACTGCTGGAGTAAAGGTCTAAGGGAGGAGCAGAGTGTATATAGTCAAGTGGATTGACTAAGGGGGGAAGAAAGGGTTATGAGGAGATGTCGAGGCAGCATAACACCAAGGGCCCCATGGGCCATTGTAAGGACTTTGGCTTTTGCTTTAAGACAGAAGTCTTCAGAGCTCTGGGAGCCGTGCAATGAAAGATATGACTCCTGATTTAAAAAGACTCCCCTGGCTGCCAAATTGGAAATAGACCATAGGAAAGCAAGGATTGTACCACAGGGCTGTGAATGTATGCTCTCCTATTCTTTTAATGGAGACTATATTTACATACCCACAAAAGAAGCCAATAGAAGATAAGCAAAAAGAAACCAAGAAAAGCAAACCCCTCTGGCCTTGTAGGGAAAAGACACTGAATGGAATGCCCAGTAAGAAGCTCTGAGGAGAAATAGCCATGCACCAGGTGTTGTGATCCTTTCCTGTGATCCCATAAATTTTTAGAAAAAGCAGAAAGATTTTCTAAACGCTCCTAGAATTAGCACATAATTATGTGATGTCCATCTGAGTAGTGCAGGCTCTTCGGGTACTCAGCCTCAAATAGGAACGTGATTGGGTTTTTCCCAGAAATTTGTCTTCCTAGATGAATCATCTTGACTCCTCTTTTTTCGTAAGACCACCACATGTTCCTTTTTTTTTTTTCATTTTAGTATAAGATACTAAGAGATTGAAAGTGTTAAAGCTAAGGGTTGCCTGGGTGGCTCAGTCATTAAGCGTCTGCCTTCGGCTCAGGTCATGGTCCCAGGGTCCTGGGATCGAGCCCCACATTGGGCTCCCTGCTCGGCGGGAAGCCTGCTTCTCCCTCTCCCACTCCCCCTGCTTGTGTCCCTTCTCTTGCTGTCTTTCTGTCAAATAAGTAAATAAAATCTTTATTTTTTTTAAAGATTTTATTTGTTTATTTGACAGAGAGAGTGCACAAGCAGGAGGAGCGGCAGGTTGAGGGAGAAGCAGGCTCCCTGCTGAGCAGGGAGCTGGATGCGGGACTCGATCCCAGAACCCTGGGATCATGACCTGAGCTGAAGGCAGCCGCTTAACGACTGAGCCACCCAGGCATCCCAATAAATAAAATCTTAAAAAAAAAAAAGTGTTAATGCTTTAAAATATCCTAGAAATTATAAATATGATTCTGTTTATGATGTTATCTGCTTTTGTCATCGATAAGAACATCACCATCAAACAGGACTCACTTGATTAATCATAACAGTTCATTTATTTAAAGAAAATTTTGAGTATCTCCTTTGACTCTGCACCATATGCAACAATTCTAGAGAAATTACTAGAACATCGTCCTCACATTCAAAAATCTCAGTTTAGTGACTGTGAACTATCGGCCTGTGGGCCATAACTGCAATTAAAAGAGATTCATCAGGATTAGGATGAAGAAGAAGAGACTGAAGGCAGAAAACTATAGGGAAGAACTTGGGTCTTTATATCCCTCCATTATAAAGTCTACGATGTCATTTAATTTACATATTATAGTATATGTTTAGATATTTATGCACATTTAGAAAAGAGTTATATTTATTCATGTTTGCCAACTCTCCCCATTTTACTTTGAGAAAGGAATACATGCTTTTCTTGCAAAATAATTACAGCACTTTCACACACATTTTTTTCTGTATCTAAACAACTACCATATGTGATAGTAAGCCCTTCTCTGAGACTTAAATGGGCTCCAGGTGAAAGTGGAATAATCTGAAAATGAGCAGAGCAGTTCCTTCATTTAGGCAGCTGTGCCGAGGTGGGAAGATGAGCAGGAATCAGAAAATCCGGACATGAGTCTGGTTTTGTGCTGGCCTTGGGTAAATGACTCTCAATTTCTTCATCTGTAAAATACTAAGCTCACAGGTTCTTTCTGAAGCGTAAATAATATATATGAAGATGTCATATAACCATAGATCACATTAGAGCTGTATAGGGCACACATTTATTTCTGACACCATTTATTCATTTAATCATTTAAAAAGGAATATTTAATTTCTGTTGTATTCTGTGAATTGTAGTAGATCCTCATAGATGAGATAACTTCTGCCCTCAAGGATTTTTAGTGGAGGCTGGGGTAATAAGATGTATGTGTAGGACCCTTAACTGGACAGAGACATAGTTGGGGAAGTGGGCAAAATCAGAAGGCTTTCCAGAAGAGAGATGATTCTGTATTCTGGTGGCATTTGTCTTCTCATTTCATAAATGTTGACTCAAGTGTTTTCCTTTTCATTTAAAGTCAAAGTATGGGGGGAAGAAAAGAGAATGTGGAAAAGAGTCAAACTAAGATTATAAATGTATTAAATGGTAATAATTTCTAGATGGCAGATAATTATATTGTATATCTGGATTTTACCTTATCCAAAATACAAACATTTTAAGAAATAATTTCCATATGCTATTAAATTTTAAGAATGATAGGTGATTCAGGTATAATTTGTAATATTATCATAATCTGAGTGGTAATATTCAAGAATCTAGCATTGTTTAGGTATTTTTTAGTATCAACTTCATCTTTGCATAATTATGTTGATTCAACATTAAGACTTCTTTAAGAATTCTTACCATTTTTAATTGATATATTTCTTCCTCATTGCCAGCTTTCTGTCTTTGCTCTTGAGAGTAAAATACACTTTTGAGTATTTTGAATGTATAGATTTATTTCTGATTATGCCTTCTTTGCATTTTTGTCATCCTGTGAATGTCATTCATTTTTGTAGGCAAGTGTTTCTATTAATTTAGCCACTTAATTTATGTAGTTTTAAGGGACTTTAAAAAAAAAAATAACTCCCTGAGTCTAGTGAATGTAGTTGATTATCCTTTTGTAATTTTGGTAATGAATATATTCCTAAATCTTGTACGTAATTATTAATTTCTGTAAGGACTTTCACTAAGGGAAGCTTGCTACTCCTTTTACCAACTGAACTTGTCAATAAAATACCTTTGTATAGGTAACAGACTTCCTATACAGTATTATTTTGTGTATGGGTAAAAAACACAAAAATAGAAGTAAATCAGTTTAAACTAGAATTTTGTCAATAGTGTGCTTCCTGAATTTATGAGGAGCTTCATTTTTTTTCCCATTGCTACACATGCTCTTTCCATTAATTTCATAGATTTTTCATGGAACAATTGTCCACTATGACCTGTATAAGAGCAAATTATATATACCATTCACATTTCTGATTTGTTGTTTACAAAATGTAAACTCTAGATTTTCAAGATGTCCATAATAATACCTACCTACTTTGCATTCTATTTCTTTGGAAAAAAGGTGAAAACAATATACTATAGTATTTGTCATCCTTTCAATGTATGACAAGGCAATGTAAAAATAAGTTTCTCTTCTCTAAAACTATTGATGATCCCTGCAATTTTGGTGAATTATCACTGGTCCTTAAACTCAGGCATATGATACTTTTCCGACTCAACAGTAGGGTGTCTACCTTTCTGTTCTGTCAAGTATTTCACTTTCTATTCAAGCAGTTTAAGTGTAGTTAAGAAGTGATTTAGTTTCACAATAATCTTGCTCTTTAACTTCAGTTTGTCCTTATTAACTATCATCTCAACATATTTGGCTGAGATAATTGGGTATTGATTATATTTGCACTGTCATTTGCAGTTCAAATTGGATCTTTATAAACATTTGAGATTTTTTTTTAAAGATTTTATTTATTTATTTGACAGAGAGAGAGACACAGCGAGAGAGGGAACACAAGCAGGGGGAGTGGGAGAGGGAGAAGCAGGCTTCCCGTGGAGCAGGGAGCCTGATGTGGGGCTGATCCCAGGACCCTGGGACTATGACCTGAGCCGAAGGCAGATGCTTAACGACTGAGCCACCCACGTGCCCTCATTTGAGATTTTTTAATGACTGTCATTTGCTCAACATGCGTGCACAGTTTTAGTCTGGGGTTTGGTTCACTCTGCTGAATTTGGGCTTAACTTCCCTTAAAAGAAACTAGCAATTCAGTGATAACGCAAGAGCCCTTCCACTGCTTCTTCAACTCTTCACTTTTTTTCTTGAATTCTAAGCCAGATAAGGATTTCTGAAGCTTGGCTTCACTTGGTGTTACTTGGTTTTAGAACTTTGTGAGGATGGATGGTCACAGAATGCTACCCCCTTATTCTTTTATTACCTCCCCTTGGCAGGACTGACTGCTAATCCTTTAGGTCCAAAATCAATAACAATCTTATTCTTCCTTTTTCCATATGCATGCTTAAGCAGTTTTGTCTTTTAATCCCCATTATTTGTATTTATTTTAGTTTGCCATTAATCCTTTCTGTTGAGTTCTTAGCCATACAGAAGCATACATCAAAGTGAAAATTACTTGTAAATATTCAATAATTTAAGATTTTTTTAACGTCTATCACTCACTTTTTATGAATCCTACCACATGAGACACTAGAAGAAAAAAAAGAATAAATATTTTCTATGCATGGGGACATTTGAAATGAAGACTGGGATTTGAGAGTCAAAGGAAAAGAGTTCAAGTCCTAATTCTGGCCTTTCTGTGTTACCTTGCATATGTCACTTAATTGCTCAGACTTCTAGTTGTCTCATCTATAAAATAGTGATGTACTAATACCCATTTCAGAATTGTCATGAAAATGAAATGAAATAAATTATGGCAAAGTATTTTGACAACTGCAGTGCACTGTGTCGAAGCCCTCAAATGGTTTAGAATCTATGTGAGTAAAGGGCACAAAAACTGACATGGAGACTAATACTAGCTTGAAAATTGCTGGTTACTCTTCCAATGTTTAATAGATATAATATGGAAAATTCAGAAGGCAAGCACTGAGTATATTCGAAGTGGTTGGATTTGTTTTTGAGTGGAACTGGGACTTAAAAATAGGCCTGCAGGGATGGGTAAACTTTGTAATGGAAAAGAATAATCTTCCAAATGTTCCTGTGAAGAAGGAACAGACTTTATTCACCCATTTATTAAATCATTTGTTAAGTATTTATGGACTGTTTACTATAGTTTAGGCACTGTGCTAAAGGATACCATGGAAGATGGAGTGGCTATGGAAAGAAAAAGATGTTTAAATTTTGTCACATGATAAACATTTTAATCTTTGGATTCTGATGAATTAAGAGGTAGTAACCTCTTTACCACAAAATTACTGCGTGAATTTTCAGATCATAGTCAATGGCTCTGTACTCCTAACAGAAATGCTCCTTGTACATTCACTGTTATATTTGAAGGCAACAAATGCTACCATATTACTGTGTATCTTACTAAGCTTCCTACTCCTATTGATTGTTATTTTAAATTTAAGGCGTTGTATTTATTTATAGGTATGTAGCTTAGTGTCTAATTCTGCTTATAATTAAGTTAAATAAAAGCTCAATGTAAGGTAAGTCTGATTTTTTTAAATGTCTGCATTTGTTCAAGATGGTTTAATTAAAAATAATAAAACATTTGAAATGTTTACTTTTTTAGAAACTAAGTCAAGGATATTTATTCTTTATAATTTATTTTATATCTACTTAACTGATTTAAAAAATTCCTTCAGGAGTCTTAGAGATTCTACAGAGCACAAACAAAGGGGCTTGCAAATACTCAATTCATTGCTTGTGCACTGAACTTCATTTAGGGGCTTGTCTAAGTTGTCTGTTTTTCAAGTAAACCCATTAAGCACTACATTTTTCCAGTTTAGGTTGTACTCACAAAGCAGCAAATATAGTAAAGGCTCAATGAGAAGGGAAAAATTAGCTTCAGTATGTTTGGTATCTTGTGAGCAAAACAAGTTGATTTTACTTCTTAATCCAGTTCTTTTAAAAATGTCATGATTAAATCACTCCCCTCCCCCACACTAATTGGGGCACCTGGTTCTGCTGAGAAAAGTCCCCACAGAAGCAGCATCGCACTAAGGAGAACAGCTCCCTATCCTTAGGCCCTGCAGCAAAGGGAATCCACCCTGCTCTCTGGCTTCTGGTAGCCTTGGTAGCAGGTGGAGAGTACAGTTGTGAGAGGCTATTGTTAAGTGCAAGACAATGGCTTACTAGGAAAGTGTGAGGAGATGCCAGTGAATGACTGAGGGGAAGGACATGGGTTGGGAGGTGAGGAAACAACAGCAATATGTGGAAGGTCACTCATTAGTTCAATGACCTGGGTCACACCTAGAGACCCCAGAACATACAGTTTCCTTCATGGCAGGATTAGGAGAGATAGGTTTATTCATTCATTCAAACATCATGTAATTCACGAATGCCAAACACCATGCTAACTTCTTCACTCTGCTGATAAAGTGGAGAATAAAATCAACATCTTCTCTGTCTTCATGGGACTTACAGTACAGGAGGAACACAGACATTATATAGAAATTCTGGAAGACTAATATATAATTGTTACTTGTGATAAATGTTATGATGGAAAACTCCAGGGTGTAGAGTGGAGCCATATTTGGGGACCTTATTAGATTAAGGTGTCAGAGTGATCCCTTATTATCTCAAAAAGTAATATTATAATGAAGACTGGAAGGATGATTAAGAATTATTCAGATAGAGTAGGAGGAGGACTCATTTGAGTCAAAGGAGCATTATATGTAGAGGCCCAGAGAGAGGAATGAATTTTAAGTGTATATCCAAAGCACTTAAATGTACCAGGGGCAGAGCTCCATAGTTGAAAACCATAGTTGCATGAAAAACTGTGTTTCTGCAAAGAGGCTCCTAGGAGGTCACTGTGACCCAATTCTACATTGAGGAGTTAAGTTGTTCATTTGTCTCTAAAGACCCTCATATGGAACACTTTTCCAAAACTTTACTTCCCTGCTCTTGTTGACTAATTCAGAATTCTTCTGTGGAGAATCGTATCTTTACCAGTCACGTGCTAAATGGAGACTTCTAGCCATGCTGTTCCTACTACTGTAGTCACATGTGGTTACTGAAATTGAAATGTAAATAAATTAAACTCCATAAAATTTCAAAAATCACAAAGTCAGTTCCTCAGTCACACCAGCCACATTTTAAATGTTCAGTAATTGAATATGGCTAGCAGCTACTGGATCAGACAACACAAATATTGAACATTTCCATCACCACAGAAAGTTCTATCTGTACAGTTCACATAGTAGCTAATAGCCTGGGCTCTTGAGTCAGACAGATCTGGATTTGAATCCTGGTTTTTGTACTTACTGAAACTCAGGTTAACATGGATAAAATAAGAATGACATAGATAATGTACATATAAAGAATTTAACATAGCACCTGGCACATAATAGGCATTTTAGAAATACTTATACCTGATAGCTCTATTCTCTTAACACCTTGTCCTCCAGTGACTCAATTGTTCTTTCTCTTCCTCCTCCATCCAGGGTAAATTCATTCAACCATATTTGCACCCATACTTCACTTCCTTTCTTAACTAGTCATACTCCCAACCCAATCCACAATTCTAGATTAATCCAAACTTGTTCTCTCATCCAGCTGAGTCTGCCAAACCTTGTTGGAAGAAATCATTTCACTATTGAGATTATCAGTCTTATCAGTTTGCAGCCTTCTGTTTCATTGGTTAGACTACCAGAGTACTTGGCAAGCCTTTGACAATACCTCTTTGGCTAATCTTTTCATTTTTGATAGTACCTGTCCTAATTGCATTCTCTTCACCTTTGTATCAGCAAATGACTATATCCTGGAATGAATTCACTGAACTTCCCTCTCCTGTATCTCCAAGTGTATAGTTTTTATTTGTAGGGGTTCCCAAATGCCAGAATCGGGATCAATGTAAGGCTGCTTCAGAAGTATTTGATTAATGTTGAAAAGTACATCTACTTGGACCAGACTCCTGCCTACTGGATGAAAATCTTTAGTACTGGGAATGGTGGAATTTGTACTTGTTTAAGGCTCCTCAGGTGATTTTATGACCTAAGTTTGGAAGACACCACCAAGAGAGTTATAGACACCTTTACTCATAATCTCTGATTACTTTTTCATGCTCTTTAATATTCATGTGGTGGCCTCTATTTCCTCCCAGCAGTTGACATGTAGGCTGCACTTTTTGGAGCTCTTCAATGGGTTGTCCGAGCATCTGTCTTGCCTGTGGTCATCACACTTAATCTCTCCTTGCTGGCACTGTTAACACACTTCCACTGATGGCTTGCCAAGTTTGAAAGTAGTGAGAATAGCTCCTTTGCTGTGTCCTGGCTGTGCTCCAAAACTTCATTTTTGGTCTTTTTGTCTGACCATTTAATGCAAACTGTAGATCATAGATGACACTGGTGGGAAGAGTTCAAGCAGTCAGGAGTGTAATCTCAGGAAGATGAAAGTCACACAGTTATGTAATAGTTTGGACATGAACATTGCTCTGTAAAATTTTAATTTAATTCAAAGTGTGTTTTCTTCTGGGCATAATGTTTAGCATTCCAGGGAAAAAAGAACGTTCAATGCTGTTTTAAATTTTTTTCATCTATTAGTATGTTGTATATATAACTTATAATGAGTTTCTTTGGCTCCAGTTATCTTTTTGGTGGTTCTCAAAAGCTTAAAATGTCACTGATAGGTACAGCATTGGGGTATAGTGTTGAGCATAGCTGCCTTTTTTTTTTTTTAAAGATTTTATTTATTTATTTGAGAGAGAGAGAATGAGAGATAGAGAGCACGAGAGAAGACAGGGTCAGAGGGAGATGCAGACTCCCTGCTGAGCAGGGAGCCCGATGTGGGACTCGCATCCCGGGACTCCAGGATCATGACCTGAGCTGAAGGCAGTTGCTTAACCAACTGAGCCACCCAGGCACCCCTACCATAGCTGCCTTCTAAAATGTCACTGATAGAAGGGAACATTTCAGTGAAAATAGCTAAATGGTCAAAAATCAACATGTAATTAGCAAATAGCCTTATATAAAAATATATAGATTTGTGTAGTATTATACTTATATAAATATCTAACATGTATACTATTTATATATAGGTATAGATTAATATAAATATTATTGAATTTAAGAAGAATTTCCTCATTGGGGTGCCTGGGTGGCTCAGTCATTTAAGTGTTTGACTCTTGATTTCGGCTTAGGTCATGATCTCAGGGCTGTAAAATTGAGCCCTGCAACCAGCTCTATGCTCAGCAGAGAGTCTGCTTGAGATTCTCTCTCTCTCTCTCTCCCATAGCCCCTCCCCCTGCTCACACTGTCTCTGTCAAATAAATATTAAAAAAAAAAGAAGAATTTTATCATTAATTATTCATTACACAGAAGAATCTCAAGTATCATTCTCCTAGTGGAATTATAATAATCAAAAACTCATGGAAACAATATATTAAGAAACAATAAGAAAACGATGAAAAGTCAGAGAATCTTGATTAAATCTCAGTTGAGCCTTTTATTTTTTTATTTTTTTATTTTTTTTTTTAATTTCAAAATGAAATTTTATTAAGGATTTCAAGACAGCAACAGTGGAACATTAAACCAAGCACCGGACCCCATGGCTATCACAAATCCCACTCCCATGAAGGCAGTCCTGAAAAGAGTTCAGTCTGGGGCATGTTCCATTTTAGTTGCTAGAGATTGGAGATGCTGAACTTAACAAAACAGGATGGGAAGACTCATATGGTCCTTCATAGATCAGAGACAGAAAAAAAAAGTAGAAAAATAAATCAGCTCAAAAAATCCATATACATTCAAGGGTGAATTCTTTTCAAGGACAGAGTGAAAAATTGTTAAGGATAGAGTGTTAGCTGACCCTCAGGTGTGATTATTTAGAACAACCTATTTGTATCCCAAACTAGAGGGAGAGAGAAAGAAAAGTTATCTACTTCAGAGAGCTAGTACTGATCCAGGTAAGGAGAGAAAATTCTGGAATCAGCCTTACAAGTTGAAAGTGGTAAACAAAATCTTTATCTAGGAGACAAGTTATTGGACTTTGTGCCTTTTTCCACTAACTAGGTGAGTGACCTTTAATAAAATATTTCATCTCCCTTGATCTCATATCTTCATTAGTTATATGGTAGTTTTAGCCAGATGTATTTATTTTTTCAAATATTCACTTAGTTTCTTATTTTGTTCTAGGCACCAAACATACCCCCCATACACTGTTGAAAACAAAATGCCTGATATTCTTTACCTGGAAAACACTAAGATTTATAGTAAACACATAAAAAAATAAAACAATGATATATTAGAAATAGTACAGACCAGTCAGACCTGGGTAGAAACCCCGGGGCTTCCTCTTACCACTGTGTTTACTTGCTCAAGCTTCTTAACCTTTCTGATTCTCATTTTTTTTTTTTAGTTGAAATGTTTTTTTTTGTTTTATTTTATTATGTTATATTAGTCATCATGCAATACATCATTAGTTTTTGATGTCGTGATCCACGCTTCATTGTTTTCGTATAACACCCAGTGCTCCATGCAGTATGTGCCCTCCTTAATACCCATCACTGGGCTAACCCATCCCCCCACCCCCCTCCCCTCTAAAACCCTCAGTTTGTTTCTCAGAGTCCATAGTCTCTTATGGTCCATCTCTCCCTCTGATTTCCCCCCCTTCATTTTTCCCTTCCTTCTCCTAATGTCCTCCATTCTATTCCTTATGTTCCACAAATAAGTGAAACCATATAATAACTTTCTCTCCTTGACTTTTTTCACTTAGCATAATCTCCTCCAGTTCCATCCATGTTGATGTAAAAATTGGGTATTCATCCTTTCTGATGGCTGAGTAATATTCCATTGTATATATGGACCACATCTTCTTTATCCATTCATCTGTTGAAGGGCATCTCAGCTCTTTCGACAGTTTGGCTATTGCAGAATAGAGAGCCCAGATATGGGCCCTCAACTCTATGGTCAAATAATCTTCGACAAAGCAGGAAAAAATATGCAGTGGAAAAAAGACAGTCTCTTCAATAAATGGTGCTGAGAAAATTGGACAGCCACAGGCAGAAGAATGAAACTCGACCATTCTCTAACACCATACACAAAGATAAACTCAAAATGGATGACAGACCTCAATGTGAGACAGGAATCCATCAAAATCCTAGAGGAGAACATAGGCAGTAACCTCTTTGACATCAGCCACAGCAACTTCTTTCAAGATACATCTCCAAAGGAGATATGGCATAGGTTTGATATTTATGGTCCATTATGTTAGCAGTATGAGGCTGTGTCTTCCAAAACATTGCTTTATATAACATAAATGAAACTTTTCTTTTTATAAACTTCAGTCTGAAGTCTCTAGGCTAGTTCCAGAAGCTGGGAAGTCCAAGTCAAGATGTCAGCAAATTTGGTACCTGGTGAGAGCCCACTTCCTGGTTCAAGGACAGCTCGAGCCTTTTATTTCATGTGCGGCCATGAACAGGTCACTGAACATTTCTGAGCCTTAGTTTCCTCATCTTCAAAATGATCTTTCAGGAGGTTGTTGTAAAGACAAAATGTAATAAATGATAAATGCTAATACATTATAAAATATATTTATTGTTGTTGCTAAAGTCAAAGGGCACTATACAATTTTGAAATATCTTCTAAATTCTCTAAGAAAGAATACATTATGTAACACTTTAGTTAATTAATGAGGATAACTCCCTTTAACCATCTTAGTATCCTTGAAAGATTAACATATAGTAAATCTTAAATATTATTAAATAAAATGAAGTATAAAGTTTATTTCTGAAAATTGGCAATTCATGTGCATGGATGTTTTGTGTTTTTCTAATAACCAGAGCATTTATTTAGCCAGAACTTTTTTTTTCTCAACACTGTTGTCTGTTCTTTTCCTTTATTGAATAAAGGCCAGTTTTCATACTTTTCCTAACATACCAGGCATTTAAAATTTTAGTATATGATTTCATTTTTATTTGGGATAATTATGATAAATAATAGCTGCATTTGTTGAACTCTCAAATTGTGATGGACACAATGTAAAGCATTTTACATGTATTAGCATATTTGATCCTCATAACAGTCCTATGAGATGGCTTATGTTTTCCCCATTTACTGATGAAAAAATTAGGGGACAAAAGTAGGTATCATTCTATAAAATCATCCTTTAAGAGACAAAATGGGAGTTTGAACCTAGGCAGTCTGATTCTAGAACCTAGAGTCATCACATTTAAGCCATACTTCACTGCATATGATCTCCTGCAGATCTGCTTGTGAGTGTTCTCAGAATGAAAGCTTTGGGCACCACAATTCCTGTGGGAGTTGATTTGCAGATATTTGATTCTAATAGCAACCATATAAGTAAAATTCTCTTGGAGTCCTAGTAGTGCTTTCTAACTTGTTATATGAAGACAAACATAGTTATATGGAATCAATTTCATATCATCAGTAGTCAGAAATAAAAAGGAAAAATAATAAATAATAAAAAGTTTCCTTTTTGTATTTCTGACTACTCTCAGTAGTTTTTAGGTAATCAGAATTTAGGTTATCAGAATAATAAATAATAAAAATTTCCTTTTTGTATTTCTGACTACTCTCAGTAGTTTTAGGTTATCAAAAACTACTCTCAGTAGTTTTTAGGTTATCAGAATGAGTAGATTATGTATTGGTGGCACAAAACTGTAAATTTACTGAAACCAAAAAATATGACAAAGAATGTACTATAAAATATGCTAACTCAAGGGGTACCTGGGTGGCTCAGTAGTTAAGCATCTGCCTTTGGCTCAGGTCATGATCCTAGCGTCCTGGGATCAAGCCCCACATCAGGCTCCCTGCTCCGTGGGAAGCCTGCTTCTCCCTCTCCCACTTCCCCTGCTTGTGTTCCCTCTCACTGTGTCTCTCTCTGTTAAATAAATATAAATAAAATCTTTAAAAAAATATGCTAACTCAAGTTGCATTTGATCCATTTATTGTTATTTTCTAGTTGTCAGCATTGCTATGTTGTCAGCATCGATAATGTTGCTAGTAACTGAGCTCTATTACGCTGGGGATTAGGGCTTCAACATATGAATTTGGGGATGGGGGACACAGACACAAACATTCAGTTCATAACAATCTTTAATTGGAGAATCAGCATATGAATTTTGTCCATGTGGTGTTTTTAACTTTTTTTTTTTTCAATTTAGAACTCCTTCTCATGGAACACTACATCAAAAACTAATGATGTAATGTATGGTGATTAACATAACATAATAAAAAAAAATAAGAGAGAGAGAGAGAGAAACTTAAAAAAAAATTTAGAACTCCTTGGAAAAGTCAAACACTCTCCAGTTTACCACATTCCCCTGCCACTCCTACTGTCTTATTCTTTGCTAGATACTGAATAGTGTTATCTACTGAACCTCAGTGAGTTCCTGAATTATTGACTCTTGATATAGACCATTTAAAGAATCAAATTTATCAAGATTTTGGTATTAAAATTTAGTTTTGGTTCTCTCTTACAGGATGGAGAACCTAATAAGGGGAAGGAATCCCCCACAATATCAGAGAAGTCCTTGTAAAGAAGTTCGTGCAGCACTTCGGAAAAGGCCTGAAGAAGAGTGTAAGTATGTTTAATAGGATTAAGATATGCTCTAGATAGATTTTGGTGAGTAACATTTAAAATAAAGGATTAACTTTTAAATGATTAGTCAAATGATAGAAGTACTTAATAAATATTTGTTGAATTAAATTGAATTTATTTTTTAAAAGCATATGACTAAATGATACCTGGATTCAGACACTAGGAACATTGTTTTCTTAAGTGTTTCTCTTGTACTTCAACATGTTCTACTGATAATTGAGGTCCATGTTCAAATAAGGTTAGAAAATGCCACATAATCTACCATATCTTCCTACCATGAATATTAATGTTTCTGAGGAGTCCTGAAGTAAAAGAAACTTTTGACATGTGTTTAAAATCAATATATTCCACTTTCATTTGACCATAACACTCTTTCAACATTTTTTTTAACCTGAGGACTCTGAAAACCACTGCATTAGACTAAAGAATAAATATTTAATGGTAAACATAAAGCCATGGGTCAAAAAGAAACATTTGATTAATCAAATTTAGGAGAAGATTTTGAAAGCTGGAAGTCATAAATCTTACCATAAAGTCATTTTACTCCATCTGCAAATCAGTAAATATTAGAATATGTAATTGTCTACCAGGACTTTATTTTAATATTTCTAGTCTCTAGCATTGTTGGAGACATTTGACATAATATCTGTATTTTAAGTTTATAAGATGACCAATAATACTAACTTTCCTCATGCTGTTTTCAAATAAGTATCTTCAGGGAACTAAATCACATTCTATTATGGCAAAAATGTATGTGAATTTTGTCCTTTTACAGAAACTTACATTTTATAGAGATAGAGTTAATGCAGTGAGTTTATTGGCATATATAGCTTAATAGACTTTTAAGATTATATTGGCATTTTAAATTAGTTTGACGTACACCGTTCTAAGACAAAGTACATTAAAACTGGGCACACCCATGAGAAGTAGAGTGTTTTCATTCTATTTTGTTTTATTATAAAGTTAATAGACAACCTGATTATCATCTATGTCATTCAGTATAGTGTTAGTTTTTTCTTTTTATTTTTAACATTGGTTTTCTTTTAATTAATAGATTTACAGCTTCTAACCCTATAAACAATACCTAGTTAAAACTAAAATTTGAAAATGAAGATTGAGTTCTGGACATCATAAAACTAAAACTAAAACTAATTAAGATGCAGACTCTTGCACAAAAGTACTGCTTTTTTATTGGGTTCATAGGGAAGCTCTGTGGTTTCTCCTCAATGCTGGTTTAACACAATTAGCTTAGTCTCTGGCATACTTCTTCAGATTTTATTTTAAAATTTATAAGGGATTTTTGTGAATAAATCTATCATTGATTCTCTCAGAATTGCTATTTAATATAGATAAAGTGATTTTTTTAAAAACTGAGTTAGTCTAGGCTGGAGGTTGACCACTGGGTCCATTGACCAAATCCAGCCTGACACCTGTTTCTGTAAATAAAATTTTATTGAAACATAGCCATCTCTTATTTATTTAGGTATTGTGTATGTCTGCTTTCATATTACAGAGGAAAAGTTGAATAGTTATGACAGAGACTATATGGCCCAGAAGGCCAAAAGTATTTACCTGATTCTTTACAGGAAAGGGTTTAAGCCCAGTTCTGGGCCATTGGTTCTCAAAGTGTGCTCTTCAGATCAGCCACAGTAGCAGCATCTAGGAACTTGTTAGAAATGCAAATTTTAAGAGCTGTAACCCATATCTACCGAATCAAGACCTCTGAGAGTTGGGTGCAGTAATCTTATGTAAACCCTGTAGGACATTCTGATGCAAGCTCAAATTTGAAAACCTCTAGCCTAAGTCAAATAACTGACTGCAGATGATAGTAAATCACCGTGAATACAAAAGACTAATAAAGGTAGGCATATTTTAGAGTTAAGTCTTATTGCTGTTTAATTAAGGTACATAACATAACTGATGCTGGTATTATAATAAGCAAGTCCTCATGAACTGGACTGTGGCAGCCAGGGCAATTTTTCAAATATCATTATAAGAACTCAGTTGCATTGACTAAATTATTGAACATGGAAAGACATAATGAGAAATAAGAAACATAAAATGTTATTCTCTTTCAGAGAAGTCTTCATTATCCCTTGTTAGTACAATGAGCAGTTCCTCTTGCCTTGTTACAGACCAGTGTTAATTCCCTAAGTAAGAAGCCTCTTTTTCAGAATGGAAGCAGCATATCACATTAGTTAATTAAGACATTAATTTTAGAGTCACACAGAAGGGTTTATTCTCTAATATGACGATGTGACCAGCTGCAGGAACCTGGGTATTATTTTTTTAATCTAAGACTCCATTACTTATCTGAAAAATGAAGATAATGATAGAGTCTACCTTGTAGGTTTGCTTTGAGAATTAAAGGAAGATATTTATATGGAGATATTGCAGGTTTGGTTCCAGACAATGGAAATACCATAAAGCAAATATTGCCATAAAATGAATCAAATGAACTTTTTTTAGTTTTCTAGTGCATATTAAAAGTTATGTTTATACTATACTGTAGTCTGTCAAGTGTGCAATAACATTATGTGTAACAAAGTGATGTACATACCCTAATAAAAAATACTTTGTTGCTAAAAAAAGCAAACTGTCATCTGAACTTTCAGTGAGTTGTAATCTTTTTGCTGGTGGAAGATCTTGTCTCAATGTTGATTGCTGACTGGTCAGGGTGTTGGTTGCTGAAGGTTGGAGTGGCCATGGCAATTTCTTAAAATAAGACGACAAAAATTTTGCCACATTGATTGACTTTTCTTTTCACGAACCATTTCTCTGTAGCCTGCAGAGCTGTTTGATAGCATTTTACCCACAGTAGAACTTATTTCAAAATTGCAGTCAGTCCTCTCAAACCCTACTGCTGCTTTATCAACTAACTTTATGTAATATTCTAAATCCTTTGTTGTCATTTCAACAGTCTCCACAGCATCTTCACCAGGAGTAGATTCCATCTCAAAAAAACCACACTCTTAGCTCATCCTAAGAAGCAACTTCTTATCTGTTAAGGTGTGATCATGAGATTGCAGCAATTCAGTCACATCCTCAAGTGCCATTTCTAATTCTAATGCTCTTGCTGTTTCCACCACATCTGCAGTTACTTCCTCCACTGAAGGCTTGAATCCCTCAAAGTCATCCATGAGGGCTAGAATGAACTTCTTCCAACTCCTGTTAAAGTTGACATTTTGACCTCTTCCCTTGAATCACAAATTTTCTTAATGGCATCTAGAATGTTGAATCCTCTCCAAAGGTTTTCAATTGACTTTGCACAGATCCATCAGAGAAATCACTACCTATGGCAGCTATAATCTTACAAACTGTATTTTCTAAGTAATAAAACTTTAAACTCTAAATGATTCCTTGATCCATGGACTGTAGAATGAATGTTGTGTTAGCAGGCATCAAGACAACATGAATCTTATACTTAATCTATATCTATATCCATATAGCTTAATCTTAATCTATATAGCTCATCAGAGATCTTCACTGACTAGGTATATTATCAATAGGCAGTGATATTTTGAAAGGAATTTTTTTCTAAGCAGTAGTTCTCAACAGTGGGCTTAAAATATCCAGTAAACTGTGCTATAAAATGATGTGCTGTCATCCAGGCTTTGTTCCATTTATAGAGCATAGGCACAGTAGATTTAGCATAATTCTTCTAGGACTTTTGGAATGGTCATTGAGCATTGATTTCAACTTAAAAGTCACCAGCTGCATTAGTCCCTAACAGGAGAATCAACCTGTCCTTTGAAGCTTTGAAGCCAGGCATTGACTTCTCCTCTCCAGCCAGGAAAGCCCTACATGGCATCTTCTTCCAAAAGAGGGCTGTTTCAGGGGCACCTGGATGGCTCATTAGGTTAAGCTTTGACTCTTGATTTCGGCTCAGGTCTTGATCTCAGGGTCCTGAGATCTAGACACTCCTTGGGCTCTGCACTCAGCACAGGGTCTGCTTGTCCCTCTCCCTCTGCTCCTCCCCCTGCTCTCTTTCTCTCTCTCTCAAATAAATGAACAAAATCTTAAAAAAAAAAAAAAAGAAGGCTGTTTTATCCACATTAAAAATCTGTTGTTTAGTGTAGCCACCTTCGTTAATTATTTTAGCTAGATCTTCTGGGTAACCTGCTACAGTTCTACATCAGCACTTGTTGCTTCACCTTGCACTTTTATATTATGAAAACAGCTTCTTTCCTTAAGCCTCATGTACCAACCTCTGCTAGCTTCAGACTTTTCTTCTGCACCTTCCTCACCTCTCTCAGCCTTCATAGACTTGAAGAGAGTTAGGGCCTGGCTCTGGATTAAGCTTTGGCTTAAGGGAATGTTGGGGCTGGTTTGATCTATCCAAACCACGAAAACTTTATCCATATCAGCAATTAGGGTACTTTCTTATCATTCATGTGTTCACTGGAATAGCACTTTTAATTTCCTTCAAGAACTTTTCCTTTGCATTTACAACTTAGCTTACTGTTTGGCACCAGAGGCCTAAGCTTTCAGCCTGTCTTGGCTTTTCACATTCCTTCCTCATTGAGCTTAATTATTTCTAGCCTTTGATCTAAAATGAGAGACATAGGATTCTTCCTTTCACTTAAACACTTAGAGGCTATGACAGGGTTATTAACTGACCTAATTTCAATATTGTTGTATCTCAGGGAATAGGGAAGCCTGGGGAGAGGGAGAAAGATGGTGGTGGCGAAGCAGTCAGAACACGTACACTTATTGAGTAAACTTGCTATGCTATATGGACACAGTTTGTGACTCCCCAAAACAATTATAATAGCAACATCAAACAGCACTGATCTCAGATAACCACAACAGATATAATAGTAATGAAAAAGTTTGAAATATTGTGAGAATTACCAAAATGTGACAGAGAGACGTGAAATGAGCAAATACTGTTTGAAAGATGATGCAGATAGACTAGCTCGACACAAGCCTTTAATTTGTAAAAATGCAATTATCTGTGAAGCAGAATAAAATGAAATGCAATAAAATGAGGTATGCCTGTAGCAAGTACTTGGTATAGAACCTGGTACATAGCAACTTTTCTTTCTTCTCCCTTTCTTTTCACTTGTTATTATTGTTCTTCTTATTCCAAAGTAAGCATTTGTGTGAAGATAATAAATCATGTTTCTGATCACAGAAATGGAAATTAATAGAAATTACCACCCCCTTTTTTTGGGGGGTACCAAATTACTTTATTTGAAGAATGGTACAAATGAAAGAAGTTAAGTAGATGTTTTGGTACAACTTATAGAAAAGGTAAAGTTAACCCCAACATGCATGCACTGCCTTGGTGACCAGGGAAGTCACCCTTGTGGCTATGGGAAGACAGCCTAAGGCTTAGCTCTCACTATCACTGTTTCCCAAGGTGTGCTTGTCAAAGAGATACTCTGCCATGCCAGATTCGGGAGACCCCATCTTGTGCAGGTTGGTTACGTGGTCACCCAATTCTTTGATGGATTTCACCTGCTCATTCAGGTAATGAGTCTCAATGAAGTCACACAAATGGGGGTCACTTTTATCAGTGGCCAGTTTGTGCAGTTCCAGTAGTGACTGATTCACACTCTTTTCCAAATGTAATGCACACTCCATTGCATTCAGCCCGTTCTCCCAATCATCACGGTCTGGTTTCTTGATATCCTGAAGGAAAATTCGGCCACCTCGTTGGTTCTGCAGCTTCATCCGTTTCTCAGCATGTTCTCTCCTCATGAGATTGGTGAAGAAAATATTTGGTGAAGTTCTTCAAAGCCACATCATCGTGGTCAAAGTAGTAAGACATGGACAGGTAGACGTAGGAGGCGTAGAGCTCCAGGTTGATCTGGCGGTTGATGGCGGCCTCCGAGTCCTGGTGGTAGTTCTGGCGCACCTGCGAGGGGGACGCGGTCATCATGGCGGCGGCTGAGAAAAGGCGGCGGCGAGCGGCGGCGGGGGCCTTGGAGCGGTCCGAGGGCGCAATGAAGAGATGGTGGACGGCTGGCCCTGAACGGCCGGCTCCGGTGGGGGACGATGCCGGGTTCCCTCCAAGCACTGTTGAAGCAGGAAACCGCGGCGACTCTCCGCGGAGACTGTCACCACCACCATTTTTAAAAACAGTAATGCATAGCAAGCAACAGGTTGTACACAAGTGACATAAATCTGAAATTATTGCAATAGTGTTAGATAGTAATTCATGTTAGGTGGTAATTTTCTCATACAATGGCATGGTTCTTTCTTTGTTATTCCACAAATTCCATGTGGGATCTTGACCAAGACTTGCTGGGTCAATTCCCATGGAAAGCTGCCAACTTAGAAAACCATCATAGAAAGCCAAATGGTAGTGGCTTCCCTTTACTGAGCATTGGAATAGTAAAACTTCACTCCTTCAGATGCAAGGAGAGACCTCTTTCATTTGGAGATATTGCATACAGAAGATTTTTGCTAAGTAGCATAATTCATCCTGCTCTTTTTTATAATCTTATACTTTTCTGCAGTATTTTCAATGTGAAGATCAACATGAGGTCACCAGACATAGCTCTTAACCAATTATTTCATGTGAATTATATCTTGCTATTCTACATCTAGCATAGTCAAACAAACATTCAGTAAAAATAAATTGCTTCCTATAAAAGACAGACTTTGAAACATGCTCATTATTTCCCATTAAAAAAACAAATATATAAATTTTGTCCTCCAAACCACAGCCTCATTCAGCTATAGCACTACATTCTTGTTTAATACCGAGGTAAGCCTCTGTAAAGAGTCATCTACTTATCTCCAACTCACTCCTCCAAACCCATGGAATCTGAACTGAAACAGCTTTCATTTAGACCACCAAAAATCGCTTTGTGTTTCTATTATTTGTTTTCTATTGCCATGTAACAAGTTATACAAACTTAGTGGTTAAGAGAGCACTCATTTATTATCTTGCAGTTTCTGTCGTTTGGTAGTCCAGGCCAGGCTTAGCCAGGTTCTCTGCTTCAGGATCTTACCAGGTGAAGTCTCATCATGGGCTCAGTTGAGGAAATACCAATTTCTGAGCTTACTCAGGCTGTTGGAAGAATTTGTTTCCTTATGGTTTTATGACCCAAAGCGCTGCTTTTGCTGACTTCTAACTGGAGGCTACCCTTAGGTGTTAGAGGCCTCCTACAGTTCCTTTGCTATATGTACATTCTCAATATGGCTGCTCCCTTCATTGAGACAATAAGAAGACCCTGTCCTCAGGGAAGGCCCTGTCCATGTTTTAAGGGCTTTCAGCTGATTGAACCAGGCTCACCCAAGAAAATCTACTTTTGTTTAATTCACAATCAACTGATTTGGGGCCTTACCTGCACCATTACCTTTTCCATATTTTGTTGGCTAAACGCAAGTCACAGATCCTACTGCCATCCAAGGAGAGGGGATTATACAGGACTTGAGCACTTGAGGGTATGATGATCAGGGCCGTCTTAGAATTCTGCCTTCCACTTGCTAAATCCACCAGGCAATTTTTGTAATGCTCTTTTTCTTTAAGTCCTGAGCAAGAATCAATACTGTTGATTATTTCTTCCTTTTGAAAATCTTCTAATTTTTTGGCTATCATAGTATAATAATCTTCTGATTTTCCTCCATCTCTCTGGTTATTCTTTTGCATGTTCAACTTGTTCTTTCCAGCCATTACATATTAAAATTTCTGAATACTGTTTGAAGTCTTCTTCTTCCAAATATATTCATTCCATGAACAATCTCATTACACCCACAGCATCAGTTATTCCTATAGTCAGATGTCTCACAAATTGATACCTCTAACCCAGACTTCTCTCCATATATTCCAATGTCTACTTGATACATCATCTTGGTTGTCTTAAAAGTACCTCAAAGTCTTCAAATCCATGTTCTTTTCCTCAAACCTGAACATCTTCCACTGTTTCTTTTTTTCCTTTTTTTTGTCTGAATGTTATATGTTCTTAACCATCCAAGTTTGAAAGACACAAATCTAGGAGTGATTTTTCAAATCTTCTCCTTTTCCTCTTATAACCACCATAATCTCAAGGCTTCTTAATTTTACCTTCTGAAAATGTTATGAATCTGTACACAGATCATCTCCTCTGCAAAGATTTTAAGATTCTTCCAGATACTCCTATAAGTTGTGTTCCTACATAGTGTTCTGAAAACCTTTCATTTTAAAATGATCCTATGGCTTTCCATTGTTCATTCAAAAAAAACCCAAAGCCTTACTATACTTTATAGCACCTTAAAGAGTCTAACTTGTACCCACCCCTTCAGCTTCATCTCATACTCTATTTCCTTACTCTCTGTATTCCAACTACCTGGGCTTTCTTTTAATTTCTGAACATATTCACTAATAGAGGAACAGAATATACATATTTTTAAATGATATGGAATCACAGAACAAAAGAATGACAAAAATTACCCTGAAAAGAAGAGTACACTTCTGGAAAATATTGAATGTAGAAACCAAAAAAAATTAGTTGTATGAAATTTTTAATAATCACAAGAAGATGAATACTCTATGAAATAACGTCAAAGTAAACAATAAGGAAAAAACAGCATCTTTTTCCAAAAAGCAAAAGAAATAAAAATCAACATTGATGAGAAAAGGTATTACAAAAAACTTAAACATGAAAAGCAGACAAAATCTTCACTGGAGTCAGTCAAAGAGGAATTAACATTGCAAAAAATATAAGATATTTGAAGACTATAGAAAACCCATGAATACAAAGGAAATATGACCAAAACAAAAAAATAATGACAAATGTGGAGAAATAAAAAAGTGGGAATCCAACCTAAGAATTACAATTTGTTCTGAGAAAGAAATCAAAGTGATTCAAAGGAAAAAATCATCAAAGACTTATTTGAATATACTTCAAGGTAGTAAAAACATATGACCGCATATTAAAATGTCTTACAGTGTACTATGCAATCACTTAAATGAGATCTGCATCCAGACACATCCAGACAAACATTTTTAAATTACACTATCAGCTTTTTGACAAGTAAGATATCTGTCTTATTTACCATTATATCAGCAACATATAGTGTAGTGCCTGGAACTTGGGAGATATTTAACAAATATTTCAGAAGAGTGAAGAAATTAATTACTTAACTTTTAAAATAAAAGTGCACCATAAGAATCTGCTTGAAAGAAAGAAAGAGAGGAGAAGAAGAGAGAAAGAATTAGAAACAGAGAAACAGAGAGAGAGAGAGAAATGAAGGACGTGAGGAAGGAGGAAAGGAAGGGAGGGAGGAAGGAAGAATGGAAGGACAATTTTTTTATTTTAAAACAGATGTCATGAACTCATTTTCCCTGTTTTTTCCTTCAAAATGCAACTGAATACCCTGAAAATTATTCAAACCATGATGAAAGGACTCTGAAAGCTTAAAAGAAGGCAAACTGGCTGGGACTTCAGTAATTGAGGAAAGAAAACATTGTGTATTTTTTTGGTATTTCTTTTTATCCATATATCCCTGGATTAGGTACAAGAGATAAAAACTGATCAAAACAGAAAACTGATCAAAAGACACTGATCATCATCATCATCATCATCAAGAAAAGCCTGCTCTTCCAGTCCGAAGGAATGGGACAGGAGAGGCTCAATGGATACCTTGTAGAGAGCCCTAACCTTTATTCCAAAATCCCAGTTGACAGGCAGTTTAATCCACCTGCAGTAGCAGATCAGTAAGGCCCCATCCATCCAACCCTACTTTCCCTGGCACACAGACCTATCCAGTACTAACAATGGTGTCAGTGAAACCCTGTGTCTCTCTATCTTCCACCCAGTGGCATAAGAAGACCCAGACCCAGTAGTTTCTGTGCCTTCCCAGAAAGTAACTCAGTACATTAGGGAGCCCAGAAAGGCACTTTCACACTGGCAGATGTCACCAGTAGGGTTTGAGCAATAGCCCAACAGTGCCAGAGGAATAAAGCAGACCAGAATGGCATTAGCATTACAAGGAATTAGAAAACTGTCACTGTAACTAAAGCCTACAAAAGTAGGCCAGAATCTATATGCTAAATCTAAACAGGGTAAGTGCTTGGTAAAAGTAGAACGTTCTTATAGGTTCAAGAGTCTCCTAATGTAATAACCAAAATGTCCAAGATATAATTGAAAATTGTATTATACCAATAGTATTATCATGTATTTGTAAGATAAAAATGGTATTGGGGCATCTGGGTGGCCCAGTGGTTAAGCATCTGCCTTTGGTTCAGGTCATGATCTCCAGGTCCTGGGATAGAGCCTGCATCGGGCTCCCTGCTCAGCAGGGAGTCTGCTGCTTCCTCTCCCTCTCCCTCTCCCCCTACTCATGCTCTCTCTCTTGCTCTCTCTCTCTCTCAAATAAATAAATAAAATCTTTAAAAAAAGACAAAAATGGTATTATATCATTCTATCAAGAACTAAGAAAAACCATAATCTGAATGAGAAATGACAATTATCTGACACCAATACTAAAACGAATCAAATGTTGGGATAATCTGACAAGGAATTGAAGCAGGAATTACAAAAATGCTTCAATAAACAATTACATAATCTTTTGACACAAGTGAAAAAATTGAAAATTTCAGCAAAGAAGTAAAAGTTATTAAAAAATGGAAATTATATAACTGAAGAATTTAAAGACCAAAATAAAAATCTTGCTGAATAGACTTAATAGTAGAGTGAAAATGGCTGAGAATAGAGTAAGTGAGCAGGAAGACAGATTATTCAAATTTACTCAATCTAAACAACAAAGAGAATAATAGACTTAAAAAAATGAACAGAATTTCAAGAATTTGTGTAAAAATAACAAAAGATTTAATATTATCATTAGAGTCTCAGAAAGAGAAGAGAAAGAGCATTTGAAAAAAAGTATTTGAAGAAGTATTGGTTGTAAACATCCCCAAATTGGTAAAAGACATAAATTTAGACATTCTGGAGGCTAGATGAACTCCTAATATAGATAAACCCTAAAAATATCTCCAATAAGATATGTCATAATTAAACTTCTGAAACTAAAGATAGAGAAGAAAATTTTACAAACAGCCAGAGAGAAATAAAGACCTAGCCCTTTACCTACAAAGGAACAAAAATTCAAGTAATGGTGAAAGAAGAACAACAGAATGGATAGAAATAGAATTAAACATAATAGGACTTTTTTTAATCTCATATTTTATAGTTGAAGCAAAAATTATAACAAAACTTGATAATGTGCCCAATATATGTAGAAGAAATAATTAAGATAAGTATATACATAAAGTGGGGAGAGTAAAGGGACCTAAGTGTGAGTAAGGTTTCTCTACTTCACTTTAAGTGGTAATGATATTGAACCCAGTAGATTGTGGGAAGTTGCATAAGTATGGTTTAATATCCAGAGCAACCATTAAGAAAATTATACAAAATGATATACTCAAAAAATTATAAATAATTAAAAATAAATTACAAACTATAAATAAATAAAAATTGAGCTAAGAAATATCCAAAGGAATCCACAGGAAGACAAGGAAAAAGAAAGAGAGGAATGAGAAACCAAGGGAACGAACAGAAAATAATAAAATGGCAGACTTAAGCCTTAGGATATCAATAATTACATTAATTATAAAGGGTATAAATGCTTCAGTTAAAAGGCAGATCTTGTCAGATTAAAGGCAAGGATAAAGGATAAAAAGGCAAGACATCATGTGCGGCCTATAAAAATTTCTTTAAATGTAAAGACAGAAAGATTAAGTATAAAAGGATAAAAAAGCCGATATATCACACTGAAAGCTAGAGTGACTGTATTTATATCAGGAAAATTAAGTTCAAAGTAAAACATAATAAAGAAAGTCATTCCATAATGATAAAAGGGTCAGTTCATCAAGAGAATATACCAATCTTCAATTTATTTTTTACAAATTTGTATTTTCTTAGGCTTTCCCTATAACTTTAAGCTATATATACTTCCCCTTTAGTTTAGCTTTGTTATAATGTGTTTTTGTTTTTTTTTAACAATTTAGTTTCTAATAGCTAAGAAACTCTTGGTAGCATAGTTATGATTGTGACCTGCTTAAAAAAGACACTATTGTTGGATGACTTGGTGGCTCAGTCGATTAAGTGTCTGCCCTCGGCTCAGGTCCTGATCTCGGGATCCTGGGATCTAGCTCCCTGCTCAGTGGGGAGCCTACTTCTCCCTCTCCCTCTGCCACTCTCTTGCTCTCTTTCAAATAAATACCTAAAATCTTTTTAAAAATCACTTGTTTTTATATAGAGAAATATTTATGAAGGTGTAATCTTTCCTCAGAATTAAGCTCAGTCAATATTATGGAAACTAAAATTCCACAAAGCTTATCTATTGAGTTTCTGAATAATAAGAAAAATTCACTGAAGAGGTTCCTTTTCTACCTGACCTTTTTATAGAATTTAAATTCCTAATAACATAATTCTAGCCATATGGCAATGATATTATACTTTACATTGCAAACAATATATTTGGTATTATCAGGAGATAACACTTAAAATTATATTGTTTTCAAATAATTGAATGCTACTTTTCCAAATTCAAAATATGTTTCTATTAACCAGTTTGGTGAAAATCATGATTAGTTATGTTTGTGTCTTCATATTAGAAGTTATTGAACATGATTTAACCTTCTCCTGATGATTCAAGGACAGTTTTATAAACACCCATTACTGTAAAGTGTGGTAATAGAATTCCATCTGTGCTTTCCTCCATATCAAGTCATCAGCTGTCACTTTTGCTGTGATTATTCTTGCTTTTAAGCTATCCCTTTTTTTTGACATATTGTTTCCTGTTTTAGTTTGCTTCTTCAGAAAGGTGATAAACCACGCTTGTTAAGAATTATAAAATAAATAAGTGTTAATGAATCAAGGATTGAAAGCTAATCAAGGCTTGGATGACGCATGATAAACAAGATAAAGAACTATGGAACATTAAATGCAGAAGTGGGATGCTTTATTTTAAAAGATACTGAGGTTACCCTGTCTCTACCTGACCTCATTTCAGGTCTGTACTAGATCCCTTTACCAGGTTGTTGCAGTGACTCAGCTGTGATGTTGGTGACCTGGTGCTACTGTCAGTTCACTCATTTGGTTAGGGACTTGCACATTGGGGGATGGAGACGAAATCTAATGAAGATCATATCCAATAAAGAAATCTAATGAAATCCTCAGGCTATACACTTATAGACCTTGCAAATATGCATAACAATGGAATGAACAATGTACAAAGGAAGAATTTTTGTCTTTTCCTGGACTTCTCTTTATGCTAGAAAACTTCCAAGAAGCTCCTGGAAAATGCTCCCTATCATTTCACTGGCCTAAATTTTGTTATATCTCTATCCGTGTACCATTACTGTATTCCAGGAAAATGCTATGCACTCATTAGCTTAGGACTATTATACTGCACCAATCACTTTAAAGAGTTGATTTAGTATTAAAAGGAATCTTAGATAATATATTTGCCACTTGGCCTATCATACAATTATTCAACACTATATCCCATACTATTACTTGTAGTATGTATTTGTTTATATTCCTAAAAGATTTTAAGGTTGAGAAAGGGAATAAGGGATAGAAAAGATGTTACCTGAGAGATCAGGAATCTGGGCATTGATATTAAAGGCAAAGGTATTACATATAGTTCAGTGCCTTCTTTTCCTACCCAAGCCCTATAATTTGTGGGTAGTATGTATTGCTATTATTTTCAGCTTTTCCTTTAATTTTCTTAAACATTTCAGTTTCCTTCTGGTTTGGAATGAGACCCACTTCTTCATCTCCCTTTCAAGCTTAAATAATTATTAGTCACATTTTATAGATGAGGCTATAGAATCTCAGACATGTTAAGTAATGTATACAATGTCACATGTCTAGTAAGTGTCAATGCTGAATACAAACTTAAATTTGACTCTAAAAACCATCTCGTTTCTTCTGTTCCATTCTACATAACTCGTCCTCATTTTAGTTCTTCAGGATTCACCTTCTGCTTAATCCTTAAAGTTTTTTAAATGTAAAATATCATACAAAGAAATGCATGTAACATATTTGTACATTTAAAGAATTATAAATTAGCATTCATGTACCTAAAATATCAGAGTTGCTGAATTGCATATTCCTACCCACCTCTGATTATCTCTTTTTGTTCAGTAACTCCATTCCAGGAGACCAGTTTTCCCTACGCCTCATTGCTTAGGTCTGTCTTTAAGTTGAACATTTAAGTCTTACAACAAAGCCAATAATGTATACCATTTTAGTAGAAGACGACTCAAGAGAAACAAGTGGTCAGTGATTTCTCATTGGCTAGGAAACCTTACTAAATGTTACACTTTGTATTAATATCTTAGATTGTGATTACACAGTGCCATAACAAAAACTGAAGTTGCACCCAGTTGAATTTTATTATGACAACTGAAATTAATACATGTTATTGACTAATTGTTTTGGCATGATGTAAAAATAAGATTAAAGGGAGATTAGAATAAATTTTATTCACAGCCTGAACATTCTTAGACTTATTAGAAAATTGAAATCAGGTTCATGCAAACTTAGCATAGAGTTGATGTATTTTAGACAGCTTTCAAAGTTTTAATAAAAATCCAGGCAAATAACTTAAAAAAATATGTCCTAAGCTCTTCTCTGGAAAGTCCATAGGTTTAAGCCAGCTTGCTTAGTTATCTCTGCAAACAGCTTCCTCCAAGATTCTACTCAGGATACAATTTTAGAAAAGAGTCTCAACACTGATTTTTGTAGCACCTCTGGCTTAGCATATCATTCATTTGTGTTGAGGCTTGAACCTCCACTGGACTTCTTTCAAAATCCTCTGAGGGGAAACTCCAGTCAAATCATAAAACTCTTTAATATAAAAGTGATTTTAGATCACTGACCTCAAGAATTAGAAGGAATCAAGCATCAAGAGATCTTTGGATGCCCAGGAAAAAAAAGGAAAGTTTAGAAAACAAATACACAGATGAGGAGTTTGAAAAACAAACTTGACCTGCTACATATTTTTGCTAAGAGTTGGTTCTGTTATCTGGTGAAAGTCTTTTTCACTAAAATTTCAGCCCTTTCTACATCCTTCCTCTCATTTCAGTGGTAACCACCCTGCTAATTCATTCCTCCTTACAAAAGCTTCTCTTCTTCTCCTTGGCAAAGGGCAGGACCTCCCTTCTATCTGTCCCTGGGACACTTTGTACATATTGTTAATGCAGTACTTAGAGCACAGTATTTTATCCTGTTGCTTGCATGTCTATTTCCTCCCCATTGGATTATAAATAGCTTAAGGCAAGCAGACACATCTTACTCATCTATTATTAGCATTAAGCACAATATTTGATATATAGTCATTACTCCAATAAAAATTTACAAAAAAGGAATGAATTGTAAAATATACAATTTGATTCATGAATGACACTAGGGTTTAAAGGCATCCAATAAATAACTTTTGTATTCTAGAACAATTTTGGAACCAATTCAGATATTGACAAAATGTCAGAGATCAAGCATCAGGTTTTTTTTTTAATTACTTTTAAATGCTAGATTGGGGGACATAGTTAAGATGTTTGGGAACAATGTTCTACTTCATACTACACTCCAGATGTATGCATACTTATTTACTCAGCCATAGCAGTAAGGAAAAATCACAGCCTTCTTCATACGGGGAATTTCTCTCACAGAATTTTTAGCACTGAGGAACAGATCAATGTAGCATATCTCCTGAAGCAGCTTCATCTCAAAGAAAGAAGGAAGAATGAACTGAACTACACATACCTAGTTCTACTTCAAAATTTATAAATCAAGTAAATTGCCGCACTTCCTAACAAGAGTTAGAAATGAAAAAGAGGTTAGGAATGTTGGGGAAATTTCTCCACATAGAAATTAGATGAGAGCATAGGAAGAATCTCCACTTACAATGTTCCCTAGAATTTTTATCTCTTAAGCTACTGGGCTTAAACTTTAAGCCCTTAGACAACTAGGGGGAAATTTATTAGGGCAGTCTCTACCCAGGTATCAACTGCTACTCTTTCGTGGATCCTTCTGGGATCATTGAGGGCAGAGAGGAGAAGGAGTATAGATTTCAGTCTTGACACTTCATTTCATGTTCTACTTGTCATCCCAAATAATGTCCTACATGATTATCAAAGCTTCTGCAATATGATTAAATTCACCCATTTATTCAACAAATACTGATTGAGAACCTGCCATCTGCCTCTCTCCCTGTTTTGGGTGCTCTTGATACATAGTGAGCAAAAATTTAAAAACAAGAAAATGGCAAACTTTGCCATTCTCAACAGTTAGGGAAAGCAGACATTAAATAAAATAAATAAGTAATAATTTATTAGAAGGTGATTCGTTTTGTAGAAAAATACAAGCAAAGTTATGGGGGTTTAGGGCTAGAGAGAGATTTGGGGGGCAATTTTAAGTGGGGAAAATAGAATAGACGTCATACAAAGGATGACATATGAGCAAGGAGATAAAGGAGTTAGCCACACCGCTCTACTAGTTATCTAGAATCCATGACTTCTGCATTTAAATTAAACTGGGAGACCTTTATGATTCAGATGTTAATTTTGGCCTGATGCATCTATGATATGTCACCTATATATATATAGTCTCCTCTCAGAGACAGGCTATTATTAAGATAGTGTTGCCTTTTTGCAAAATTTAGAAATTTATAATGATGAACACCCTAATCATCAGAATGCCTTTCTTTCCCATAAAATATTTCCAAACTTTTGAGTGCCAGCAGCATACTGAATGTGAGTCTGTCTAATGGCCTGATTTTTAGAGTCTGGTGAGCAGGTGTCTTTGGTCCTGGAACCCTAGTGGCCATTGCCATGTCCATCGCTGTGGAATTGCTTAGTCCTGTCATTTTTGTCTATCTCATCTGAAGAATTAACCTCAGCATGTTCCTGACCAAAAGCACCCATTGTTAATGGAGAATTATGTGCCTCCAAGGACCTAAGGAAGGTAAATATCTGCTCTTTCGAGAAACTTGCTTTCCTCCACGTTGGACTCTTCCAGATAGGCCTTGAGTAGGATTTCTTTGTACTGTATCTTTTTTGTAGAAGTGAAATAGGCACATAGTGTGCTTCATCTCCCTCTATTGTTCTATAACTTTTAGAGTAAGGTTGACAGATAAAATACAAGACACCTGGTTAAATTTGAATTCAGATAAGTAATAAATAATTTTTTAGTGTAAACATGTCTCAGACAATATTTAGGACACATTTATATTAAAAATTACTCATTCCTTATCTGAAACTCAAATGGAACTGAGTGTCTGTATTAGGGTTTTCCAGAAAAACAGAAACAACAGGATCTATCTGTCTATTGTTAAAAACAAAATTCAACCAAGTAAATTTGAAGATCTAATTGGCTTTGCTAAGTGATTCATGAATTGGGCAGCATCCCATCTAGCAAGCAGATGTTCTGAGGAACTGTACAAAATAGGTTTTTATAAGAAGGAGGGTGGGGCAAGAGGTTATTAGCAAAAGATAAGAAAGGGTTGTTCCATCTTCTTTTTTGGGGGGAAGAGAATGGCAGGGTTTTTATCATGCAGATTACCTCATTAGTGTTGCTCAGGAAATTTTAGAACTATTGATAAAAGCTCACATTCCTGGAGAGGTTGAAACTGTATTTAAAGTCTTGGTTTGCTATTGTGGGGGGAAAAGGCTCCATTTTGAACTTGTTTCTTTTTTAACACTGTATCTGGGGGCAACTGGGTGGCTCAGTCAGTTAAGTGTCTGACTCTTGGTTTTGGCTCAGGTTGTGAGATTCCCCTCCCCCACCCAGCCACAACAGCCTCCATGTCCCCACCTAGTGCAGAGTCTGAGATTCTTTCTCCCTCTGCCCCTCCCACCGTGCTCTCTCTCTCTCTCAAATAAGTAAACAAATAAAAAAACCCCACTATATCCAATTATAGATACAGACATAGATTTCTATATCTATAGATCTAAATCGATAGATCTCTCACTATATATAGACCTCTCTCTCTTTGTTTGTATGTGTATATATATGATTTATTAAGGAATTGACTCACATGTTGGGGTGCCTGGGTGGCTCAGTAGGTTAAGCATCCAACTCTTGATTTCTGCTCAGGTTGTGATCTCAGGGTTCTGAAATTGAGCCCCATATAAGACTACATGCCGGGCATGGAGCCTGCTTAAGATTCTCTCTTTCCCTCTCCCTCTGTGCTTCTTCCCACCCTCACCACCCTCCTCATGTGTGTTTCTAAATAAAAAAAAAATAGGAAAAAAAAGAAGTGGCTCGCATACATACGGAGGCCAACTAGTCCAAAATCTGCAGAGTAGTTTGGTAGGCCGGAGATGCAGAGAGGAGCCAATATTGCAAGACAAGTCCAAAAGCCATCTGCTAACAGATTCGTTGTTACTTAGAGGAGATCAGTCTTTTTCTATAAAAGCATTCAGTTGATTGGATAAGACCTTCTCATATTATGGACAGCCATCTGCTTTATTCAATGTCCACTAATTTAAATGTCAGTCTCATCTAAAAACACCCTCACAGAAACATCCAGAATAATGTTTGACCACATACGTAGGTGCTGTGGCTAGGTTGAGAGTCAGGTTGACACAATATTAATCATCAGAGTATCCTTTATTTTTATTTGCTGAATCTGGCAACCCTATTTCAGGGGGTCTCAACTGAGTTTCTGAGAGTTGCATCCCTAGTTGATCTATTTCTTTACTTAACAATGTGAAACTAGTACTATTTACTAGTACCTTTTGTTTTGCTTTGTTTTTCATTGCTTTTGGATACAAATATATATTTTTCTAATATATTTTCCTGTTGTCCTGTGAGATCTCCCATATGAAATATGAAATCAGTAAGTACTGAGTCTTTCAAAGCCTTTACTATTTAAACAAATCTTATCCATCTCCTCCTTCCTGGGATGGATAATCCCGCCCAGGAAGATTCCCATGAAGTTACACAGGCTCAAACCTGGACTTGATCTCTTATTATTCTGCATGCCTTTTCCTATAATATGTCCCCTTTAATATGTCTTGTCTTTGCTAGATCTTTCTTTAAAATGCTGATTCTATAAATTTTTGGAATGTTACCCAAAGGCAAGGCAATACCTGTACCATCACCTCTAATGATTTTATCACTTTGAAACTCACCTAAGAATGCTTTAAATATTTTGTGTTGGTTTTCTGCCTTCTACCCTTAAATTTGTCCAGATTTTCTGGACCCTTGGTGTAGTTCATTATTCTTTAAGTTGTAATTCCCAATTGCTGTCACTCTCGACTTTTTATCCACAGCTTTAGAAGGCCACATTCTCTGTTCCTCTGATCCTGCTGTCTCTCGGGGATTCATTCTAGATTGCTCACTGAAATTCTGTCACTCTGCTTTGGTTAGATTTCTTTAGGCTCCAGTCACAATTGTTTGACTTAGTACAGCTGAAACACCTACTTTTCTACTTTCCTCTTTCAGGTTAGTCAGACCTGGGTCTACCCATTTCCTTTTAATATTTGTTTCTCTCAGTCTTCAAAATCCCATTTTCTGCTTCATATCTATCTAGTCTATCTCATACAATCTCAGTATTTCTCTAAGGAAATCCCTTCTTATCTCCAAAGTAATCAGCCAGTTTTCCATTATTTTGTTTTTATTTTTCAATTGCTTCTGTTCTGGTAATAAAACTGAAACCTCTTTTCACACCACTCCAATTCCTTCTGGATACCCTACACAAATTCAATTTTTAAAGGCTAAGTCCTACACACACAGGCTTTGCTATGTCTTTGTATATCCTTTAGGTATGCAGTAATTTCAATGACTTGTTTTTTATCTTTTTCAATTCCACCTAGGAGAGGATAGATTTTCATCATTGTAAGGGCTCCCTTGTACTTTTCATTTGTTTACTAATCAGATTCACCACTCTTCTGTGGGTGCTTCCACAATGAGTGTTTTCTGAATTATAAGGCATTATTCAGCCCAAAGTTCATGGTCATACAGCAGTAACTCAGACACTGTGGCTACTATCCACCAAAGTCAACAGGGCCAATACCGTGTTGACAGAATAGTCCCATCTTTCCAAACCGTGCCCCAGAAAGCAACCACTTGCTTGAGAATAAAACTGCTGTGAACTATAATAAACACCTGAGTCAAATCCTGCATGGCCCACTTGCTAAAGCTGAAAGCCCATAGCCATATGTCCTGCTCTCACCAAAACTTCTGCAGGTATAATTTGAATCACCAAAATCTACTTTTTTTCTACTTACGTTTATTGCTGATAAAACTGACATTGGAGGATATGGCTCAAATATGTGGCTACAGTCTGAGAATTAGCCCACCTAGCCTCATCTCATGGGGCCTGCTGTTGTACAACTGAGGTCTTAGAGAGTAAAACCAAATGTTCACAGGCAGACTCCAGGAGGAAGAGAGGGTAAGGGCCTGAGCTCAGCATTTATGCTCAGTTCTTCAGAATCTAGCAATCAGATAACTCTTTCTACATCCATGGAAAAGAGAATGGGGCAAGAGCCTAGGAAGTTTAGGTATAATGCCTCCTCATGGAATCCTGAGAAGTAAGCAATAAGTCTGCCCCCTCTTACCACACTCCTATGTCACTTATAACCATGAACATCTTTGACAAAAGTCATCATGGGCTTAGTCTGCCATGATGTGACTGTACATCAATCCCTAGAACACCTGTTTCAGAATGAAAGGCCAACCCAGAAAGTTTCCCTGATAAAACTTATACATCCATGAGGTACCATAACTCCATGCAGATTGTCTTATATTGGTTAAATTTAGTTTTCAACCCCCATATTTTTTACACTGATGCCACCTCCTTAGTGTCTGACCAAATTGACTCCCTGCCAAAACACTTGATCCAGAATGACTTCCAAACCATGCCCAAGAAAGCAAAGGCTCTATCCAAATCTGCCATTAACTAAATCAACAAGAAACCTCCCATAATTTGAGAATCCTATCTGATTCTCCTTTTATTATATCTGCTCTCCAGGAACACATGGAAAAATGCACAAAATTTTATCCCCACAACTAAGTATGTTGTATTTTACTTCTGTTTTAGACAACCCTATAATTAAGATGTTGAGCAACCACATTTCACGACATAATTGAGATGCAACTGTATTTTGTCTCCCTCTGTCCCTTTAAAAGGGGATATTTGGGGCACCTGGGTGGCTCAGTCATTAATCATCTACCTTCAATTCAGGTCATTGTCCCAGGGTCCTGGGATGGAGCCCGGCATTGGACTCCCTACTCAGCAGGAAGCCTGCTTCTCCCTCTCCCTCTGCTTGTGTTCCCTCTCTCGCTGTGTCTCTCTCTGTCAAATAAATAAATAAATAAATAAACAAATCTTTTAAATAAATAAATAAATAAATAAATAAATAAATAAATAAAAGGGAATAGTTATCCTCTGGCCCTGATATTGTTGACCCACTCTTAGGGAGTAGACAACCTTGTGATTGCTTTAAGTCATAAACCACAGCTTCAATTTTGTCATTAGACTATGTCAGTACAAATTATTGATCAATGCTTTAATCTTCATTCAAATTTAAGATTTTTCTCCCCTCATCCCCCATCCCATTTGTAGCTGGAACATTTTGCCTGGCTAGAAGACTTTACTCTTTCTAAGAGATGTTAAAAGTAACTGTTTAGGGAGTTATTTTCACAGTTTTTCTTTGGTAAACCCCTTCACTGGCAGAACTCTCTGGTCTTTGCAGAAACATCCTTTTTCTGAATATCTTTGCAACATCTTCTGCAGTTCCTAGGAATCCAGCATTTGCCTCCAGGTTCTTCCTAGGGGCTTCATCTGTCCCTCTAGGCAGCCATATTGGATGGAACCAAATACAACCCCACATGAGTTCTGTTTTTTTGTGTGTGCCCTACTTCTAATGGACAGCTAGACTTACACATCCCTTGCTCAAATGTTGGGTATGCAGACAGATCCTGATGCAGACATGTAGCCTTCCATAACCTTCTGTACTACATTGCATTTGCACTCTGAGCAGGAGTAAAGCACCAGTCTTCTTTTTTTTAAGGTTTTATCTATTTATTTGAGAGCGAGAGAGAGCGTGCACACATGCAAGCAGGGGCGAGGAGAGAGGGAGAGAGACAAGCGGACTCTGCACTGATCACAGAGTCCACATGAGGCTCAATCTCACAACCCTGAGATCACAACCTGAGGTGAAACCAAGAGGTGGATGCTTAACTGACTGAGCCACCCAGGCACCCCAAGCACCAGTCTTCTGTTTTTAACTGCAGAAACTTATATTTCAAGCTCTCAGAAGCATTCCATGGATGCTTCACTCACCAAGCCTGAAGTGATGGAAGTGACATCATGAATTCCTTACCTGTGGGTGGGGAACGTATTCATAACATGCCAATAGCTGTTCCAAAGAAATCTCTTCATAAATTCTCCTTCTCTTTCAACAGTTTCATCCCTTAAAAATTATTGATTTGGCGGGGGTATCCAAAAGTTGCAGAACCTGCAACTAGCTAACATAGAACAGTTGGGAGTAGTTTAGAACACAAATCCTGGAGTGTCTGGGTGGCTCAGTTGGTTAAACAACTGTTTGAGTAACAGCTTTACTACTGACTAGGTGTGTAACACAGGGACACAGGGATGTTACTTACTCTCTCTGTGCCTTACTTTACTCATTGAGGACAATGGCGAGGATTAAATTAGTTAACATGTATAAAGCTCTTAGAACAATTCCTGGCATATAATAAACACTATAAAATGATTTGCTATTCTTCTTCTTATTATTATTCTTTTGTAATTTGTACACAAATCTGGCTTTGGGATATCACCTTTATCATATCTTTCTGCCTCTACTAAATTCTATATCTGAATATCCTGTCATATTTGTGAGTACCTCTGGTTCTTCTTCTAGCTAGCAAAAACCCACAATAACCTGACACCTTCATGTCTTGCCCCAGAGCATTGGATGGAAAACCAGAGTAAACCAGTGAGGCCATGAAAAACTTCTACCTGAAGTGAGGCTGGTTCCACTACTTCATAGAATAGCAATGCTAGCCCCTGGAAAAAAATTATCTAGTAGCTTGATGACACATCCAACTTCCTCACTCAAGTAAAGAAGAAAGAGAAGCAAAAGAAAAAAAAACAGGGACCTACAAAATTCTAGGGAATTCAGTAAGGATTCATGGCTATTCTCTCTCAAGTGCCACCATTAATGTGACTCAGCCCCAAAGATTAAAAATCACCATCTCCCTATTTTGTGTTTAATTTCTTGGCAGAGAAAGAATTTGACCAGCTTGAGTCAGTTCTCTATGCCCAAGGGTGATGTTGCATTGTATACCAAAGCCATTACCATAGAGAAAGAATTTTCATTGGCTAGACAACTTCCCAGGAGGTGTTCACTGTAGTTTGGAGCTCATGACTTTTCCATGTCCCATTTTGGCTACCTCTCTATTATTAATGTCTGGTATCCTTGACTTCTGACCCAATGCAGCCCTAGCTGCAAAACCACAGGTGATTTGCATTAGGTTCAAATTATTATTTTTTGTTTCTTTCAAGCTTTTATTTAAATTCTAGTTAGTGAATATATAGTGTAATATTGGTTTCTGGAGTAGAATTTAGTGATTCATCACTTATCTATAACACTTATATATAACATTAAGTGCCCTCCTTAATACCTATCACCCACTTAGCCCATCTCCCACCCACCTCCCCTCCAGCAACCCTCAGTTTGTTCTCTATAGTTAAGACTTGTCTCTTATGGTTTGCCTCCCTCTCTTTTTCCCCGTTCCTCTATGTTCATCTGTTCATTTCTTAAATTCCACATATGAATAAAATCATACAGTATTTGTCTTTCTCTGACTGACTTGTTTCACTTATCATAATACACTCTAGCTCCATCCACGTCATTGCAAATGGCAAGATTTCATTCTTTTTGACAGTTGAGTAATATTACATTGCATATGTATACCACATCTTTTTTTTAGGGAGAGAGAATCATAAGCAGGCTCCACACCCAGTGTGTAGCCAGAGGTGGGGCTCAATCTCACTACCCCAAGATTGTGACCTGAGCTGAAACCAAGAGTCGGATGTTAATATACTGAGCCACCCAGGCATTCTATACCATATCTTCTTTATCCATTCATCAGTCAATGGACATTTGGGCTCTTTCAGTAATTTGGCTATTGTTGATAATGCTGCTATAAACATTGGGGTGCACGTATCCCTTCAAATCAGTATTTTTGTATCCTTCAGGTAAATACTTAGTAGTGCAATTGCTGGCTTTTAGCATAGTTCTATTTTTAACTTTTTGAGGAACTTCCATACTGTTTTCTTTTTTTTTTTAATTTTTTATCGTTATGTTAATCACCATATATTACGTCATTAGTTTTTGGTGCAGTGTTCCATGATTCATTGTTTGTTCATAACACCCAGTGCTCCATGCAGAACGTGCCCTCCTCAATACCCATCACCAGGCTAACCCATCCCCCTACTCCCCTCCCCTCTATAACCCTCAGTTTGTTTTTCAGAGTCCATCATCTCTCATGGTTCGTCTCCCCCTCTGACATACTCCCCTTTTCTTCCTCTCCTGTTATCTTCTTCTTTTTCTTTTTTCTTAAAATATGTTGCGTTATTTGTTTCAGAAGTACAGATCTGTGATTCAACAGTCTTGCACAATTCACAGCGCTCACCATAGCACATACCCTCCCCAATGTCTATCACCCAGCCACCCCATCCCTCCCACCCCCAAACACTCCAGTAACACTCAGTACTGTTTTCTAGAGTGGCTGAACCAGTTTGCATTCCCACCAACAGTGCAAGAAAGTTCCCCTTTGTCCCCATCCTCACCAATACCTGTTGTTTCCTGTGTTGTTAATTTAAGCCATTTTGACAGGTGTGAGGTGATAGTGCATGATGATTTTGACTTGCACTTCCCTAATGATGAGTGATGTTGAGCATCTTTTCATGTGTCTTATAGCCATCTGAATATCTTTGGAAAAATGTCCATCCATGTCTTCTGCCCATTTTTTAACTGGATTATTTGGGGTTTTTTTCGGGGTGTTGAGTTTTAGAAGTTCTTTATAGTTCTTCTGTAGAAGTTCTATAGAACTTCTTTATAAGGTTTTTGGATACTAATTCTTTCTTAGATATGTCATTTGCAAATATTCTCTCCCATTCTGTAAGCTGTCTTTTAGATTTGATTGTTTCCTTTGCTGTGCAGAAACTTTTTATTTTGATGAAGTCCCAATAGTTCATTTTTACTTTTGTTTCCCTTGCCCCTGGAGAGGCGTCTAGTAAGAAATTGCTACAGCCAAGGTCAAAGAGTTTGCTGCCTATGTTCTCTTCCAGGATTTTGATAGTTTCAGGTCTCACATTTAGGTCTTTCATCCATTTTGAATTTATTTTTGTGTATGGTCTAAGAAAGTGGTCCAGTTTCATTCTTCAGCATGTTGCTGTCCTGTTTTCCCAGCACCATTTGTTGAGGAGACTGTCTTTTTTCCATTGGATATTCTTTCCTGCTTTGTTGAAGATTAGTTGACCACATAGTTGTGGTTTTCTGTTCTGTTCCATTGATTTATTTGTCTGTTTTTGTGCCAGTATACCATACTGTCTTGATGACTGCAGCTTTGTAATATAGGTTGAAGCCTGGAATTGTGATGCCTCCAGCTTTTCTTTTTTTTTTCAAGATTGCTTTGGCTATTCGGGGTCTTTTGTCATTCCATAAATATTTTAGGATTGTTTGTTCTAGTTACGTGAAAAATGCTAGTGGTATTTTGATAGGGATTGCATCAAATACGTATACTGCTTTGGATAATAGAGACATTTAATAATATTTGTTCTTCCAAACCATGATCATGGAATGTTTTTCCATTTCTTTGTGCCCTCTTCAATTTCTTTCATAAGTGTTCTATAGTTTCCAGAGTACAGATCTTTTACCTCTTTGGTTAGGCTTGTTCCTAGATATCTTATGGTTTTTGGTGCAATTATAAATGTGATTTATTCCTTGATTTCTCTTTCATTATTGGTGTATAGAAATGCCACATATTTCTGTACTTTGATTTTGCATCCTGTAACTTTTCTGAATTTGTGTATCAGTTTTAGCAATTTTTTTGGTGAAGTCTTTTGGGTTTTCTACATAGAATATCATGTTGTCTGTGAATAGTAAAAGTTTGATTTCTTTCTTGCTAATTTGGATGCCTTTTATTTCTTTTTGTTGTCTGATTGCTGATGCTAGGACTTCCAGTACTATGTTAAATAACAATGGTGAGAGTGGACATCCCTGTCTTGTTCCTGACCATAGAGGAGAAGCTCTCAGTTTTTCACCATTGAGGATGATATTAGCTGTGGGTCTTTCATTTATGGCTTTTATCATGTTGAGGTATGTTCCCTCTATCCCTACTTTGTTGAGGGTTTTTTCCACATTAATAAAAGAAAGGATAAGAACCATATGATCCTCTCAATAGATGCAGAAAAAGCATTTGATAAAAAACAGCATCAAATTGGTTTTTTAAATTGTACCAGATAAAATTGTCCTTGTGGCTTTAAAATTATGGATAAAAGATACAAACCAAGCTTTAACTTCCTCTCTGCATCGTCAAATCAGATGTTATATAAAGGAACGAAGAAGTGTATTAAGAGAATAACATATCAGTTAGAAAACCAGTGCAGCTTAAACGTTTCAGGTTTATTGGAATAAAGTTAGCATAAAATACCCCCAAAAGCAGAAATAATATTAATAGAATGTTATTTTGTGAATTTTGCTTCACTAGAGTCTTAGGTCTGTGGAGACAGGGATGGTGAGTCTGTTACATCTGCATCACCAATGCTGAGCCCAGTGCCTGGCACATGGAGATGTGTGGTAAATACTTACTCATTAAATGAATTAATTAATGAGCCACAGAAGACATCTTCACATTAAAAAAATACAAGCACTTCAGTTTATTTTTAATCTATCACCCATGCTAAAATGAAAAGGAAAGTCATTAAATTGATAGCCTGTTAAAGCCAGTGGCATATTTACGGATTTGTGTTCCTTGGAGTTTACTGATCGACTCATTAACATCTGAAACTCTGATCCACATGAGGCTATTTTTATATGTAGAATGAGTAATTGTTTCCATGGAACAAAAGTCCCAAAAGCAAGGAATGTATTCTAGCCCCTTTGGAAGATTCTCTGCTTTTATTAAAGAAAAATGTTTAATCAGAGCATGCTTTTTGAAAAAGTTGGCTTAATTTGTTTTCAAATTGGTGCACAGAGGGTATTCATACTTAAAGATTCTAAAATGAGGGCGCCTGGGTGAGTCAGTCTGTTAGGTGTCCGACTTGATTTTGCTCAGATCATGATTTCAAGGTCACGAGATCGAGCCCTGCAATGGGCTTAGCCTCCATGCCTAGCATGGAGCCTGCTTAAGATTCTCTCTCTCTCCTTCTCTCTCTGACCCTCCTTCCTCTCTTAAAAAAAAATAGATTCTAAAATGGCATCTTCAGTGTTGTACAGGTCAAAAGAAAGAGTACATTTTACATGTTTTAACTGTTTCAACTGATGATGTGTCCATATGGTACAAAGTGCAGAAAGTCTTGATCTAATTTCTGTTTTTAAATTAAATTACATTTTTGGGTGCCTGGGTGGCTCAGTTGGTTAAGCGACTGCCTTCGGCTCATGTCATGATCCTGGGGTCCCGGGATCGAGTCCCGCATCAGGCTCCCTGCTCGGCGGGGAGTCTGCTTCTCCCTCTGACCTTCCTCCATCTCATGCTCTCTCTCTACCATTCTCTCTCTCTCTCAATAAATAAATAAAAATCTTTAAAAAAAATAAATTAATTAAATTACATTTTTTATAACAAATGCCTCAAAACCAGGCATTGTGTTGCTTTATTTCGTGTGAGTTTAAACATCTTGCCATTAACACTAAATCTAAATACACTCTTCTTTTTTAAATGTAAAAAAAATATCTCACTTGTTGTGTCATTTGGCTGCATGCCTAAAGAGTGACTAATGTTACCTATGTGTTCATGGGTCATCACACACCATGTTTAATCTAGAACATATTTTCACCTCTGGTATTTGACATGTCACATGCCTATCAGTTTACTGTCAGGCAAGATAGAAGACATCATAAAGGGCATCAGTTCTTATTGCTCTCTTATGGAGCCAAGCACTGCAGATGACAGTAAATATGACATCTTTTGTGATCAGCAACATTTTTGCTAGCATCCTGTTATTAATAATACTCTGGCGAGACAGTATTACCAAGGATAATCCATGGTGGAATGATAGTTCCTGCATCATTGGCCACAAAATGATTTTTAAGCTTTTTCTAAGGCTTTTTGTTTTCCAAGCTTTTTTCCCCTTCAGGCAAACTCTTAACTAAACTTGTTATAAAATAATTGGGAAGGTGAAAAAGGGAAAAGTGACTATTAAAAGCTCACTTTTTAATTTTTAACTCAAAGGCTATATTTACCAATTTTTAAGGAACACAGTGCATACTGAAAGATATCAAGCCTGAGTATGATAGGTGAACTTAAAAATTATAAATAATGCAAAAATGATTTTTGATTGGATGTATAATTATAGCACTTGGGAAACTTATTATTGAGATGAATATTTTGATGATAGGTGAAATGTAGACAGTATTCTGGGCAAAGTATAATATGTGCTTAATAGCCATAATGACCTTTATGTTGAAAAAAAATCAGTCACAGTGAGGAAAGGGTGAGCAGTTTTATGACTAGCATTATCCAGACATGTTTTTTTTTCTTCTAGGATCAATTGCAATGTTTATTACATACACATAATTTATATTGCTGGTGTAATGTATTATGTACACCATCATTAAGCAAAGTTCATGAGATGACCCATTCCCTGGTTTACTGATCCTTCTGCATAGAATGCCATATTTATTTATTTATTTATTTAAAAGATTTTATTTATTTATTTGACAGAGAGATAGCGAGAGCAGGAACACAAGCAGGGGCAGTGAGAGAGGGAGAAGCAGGCTTCCTGCTGAGAAGGGAGCCTGATTGGGGGACTCAATTCCAGGACCCCAGGATCATGACCTGAGCTGAAGGAAGATGCTTAATGACTGAGCCACCCAGGTGCCCCTAGAATACAGTCTTTAATTACTTAATGCTTTTTAGTTCTTGTGAGACCCTAGAAGATTCTGAAGAGAAAACACGAAAACTTTTAAATGCATAATACTTCAGAGTCACAAACCACATTTTATTTTTACCTTGTCTTGATATATTTTTGTTTTCTTGGAAAAAAAGATTTTATCTCTTGGAAAATCTTACAAAAATGATTTCTCTCATGACATCGTTTTTAAAGATTATACATGGTTAAAAACTGATAATTTACTTTTTCTAATTATTTAATCTTTCAAGGCAAAAACAAATAAATCTTATTTTCCTTTGTTTTACAAAATCGGTATTCTATTTTTATATTTCAATGTCAAATCTAGGTATTTTAGAAAAATTTTAGATGGGACTGTGAGAATTAAGGTTATCTTTTAATCTTAAATTGCACTTGTTAGCTAGTTTACCCAAGGATGCCATAACTTTAGAATCTTTTATGATAACACACAAGTTACATATTTATATATCTATATAAGAATAATTTAAAATCTCTGATATATGGAAATCATTCAACAGATTATGTAATTGTTGCTTCAAATTCTTAAAATTGTGTAAATGATACTGTATATGTGTGTGTATACATATGTATAATGCATATGTTAACATACATTAACTTAATTGTGTTTACCAGAATGTCTTCCAATTCTTCTTAAACTTGAAAAAGTAAAGTATTTGATCAGTGGTCTTATTTAGAGGTATTCTGGGTTAAAAGATACGTATATCAACAAATTAAACCCCTTTAAGAATTTTGTATCAGAATTAATGAGCTTCCTTGAAACTAACAAAATTTGTAGCCTATGCTTTCCTTTTGTTGCCTCCTTTCCAGGAAGCCAAAAGATATATTCAGTGTGTCTCTTAATAAGTGTTTTCCTTTTTATGATTTCTATTTTTTTTACTCTTTTAATTGTCAAAAGAAAAATCAACCAGAGAATAATTTTCTTCCAATATACAAATATCTATAATAGCTAGAACTTTATTTGTACTTGATAATTTAGGAAACTTTTATAAGTTAACATACATTAATATTTTAAAGGCAAAAAAAGAATTAAGTACATTTTAGGAAGCATTTGAAAGCTATTTTGGAAACTGTAGAATTACTAAATTGAGTAAATTACCATAATTTTGGCTTTGGACAACTTTAATTTCTCTATGTCTCTATTTCCTCATCTATAGAATAGGAAATAGAGTACTGCTTCATAGTGCTTCTGTTCTTGTGAAGTTTTAATGTTATAGGAAGACTTTTCTGCACAGTAGGGACTATTTATGGCTATGTGCAATTTTTTAATTTTTATTTTTTTGTAATCATATTTATAATATAGTGTGTTTTTTTAATTTTATTATGTTATGTTAATCACCATACATTACATCATTAGTTTTTGATGTAGTATTCCATGATTTATTGTTTGTGTATAACAACCAGTGCTCCATTCAATACGTGCCCTCTTTAATACCCATCACCAGGCTAACCCATCCCCCACCCCCCTCCCCTCTAGAACCCTCAGTGTGTTTCTCAGAATCCATAGTCTCTCATGGTTCATCTCCCCCTCCAATTTCCCCCCCTTCATTTTTCCCTTCCTACTATCTTCTTTTTCTTCTTCTTTTTTTTATTTTTTTTTAAATTTTTTATTGTTATGTTAATCACCATATATTACATCATTTGTTTTTGATGTAGTGTTACATGATTCATTGTTTGTTCATAACACCCAGTACTCCACACAGAATGTGCCCTCTTTAATACCCATCACCAGGCTAACCCATCCCCCTACCCTCCTCCCCTCTAGAACCCTCAGTTTGTTTTTCAGAGTCCATCATCTCTCATGGTTCGTCTCCCCCTCTGACTTACTCCCCTTCATTCTTCCTCTCCTGTTATCTTCTTCTTTTTCTTTTTTCTTAAAATATGTTGCATTATTTGTTTCAGAAGTACAGATCTGTGATTCAACAGTCTTGCACAATTCACAGCGCTCACTGTAGCACATACCCTCCCCAATGTCCATCACCCAACCACCCCATCTCTCCCACCCCCCTCCACTCTAGAACTCTCAGTTTGTTTCTTTATAAGTTAAATTTTTTACATTTAAACCTAGTTTTTCAGTAATTCTTTTTAAAGCTTAACATCCAAATCTTATTCTATTCATAAGTCTGGTACATCCTAACAATCACTTTAAAACTTTATTATTTAAGGGGTGCCTGGGTGGCTCAGTCAGTTAAGCATCCCTTGATTTCAGCTCCCATCATGATCTCAGGGTGGTGAGACTGAGCCCTAAGTCAGGCTCCCCACTCAGTGGGGAGTCTGCTTGAGATTCTCTCTCTGCTTCTCCCTCTGCCTCTCCCCGCCCCCATGTGTATACCCACACATTTACTCTCTCTCTCTCTCTCTCAAATAAATAATATCTCAAATATCTATAATTTAATTTAAAATCAGTTAGATTTTAAAAATATTTTTATTTTCTTCATAAATCTAATACATTTTATCTTCCTTATCAGGTTCTTCAAGCCCTGATGTAACAAGCAAAACCTCCAAAGACACTTAAACCACTCTTGCAAATCTAATCAGTTAAATGTATAAATGTGGTATATTTCAAGTTCTTTTAGTCATCACAATACTATTGTTAACCAACTAAATAAAATTCTCCTAACTACTTCAAATAAACATCTGTGGGGCAGAAAACTTTCCCTTTCTTCCCTTCCACATGCTTTGGTTGGGCTAATAATTAAATTGACACAGATTAACAGAAAAAAATTAATTTTGTAGACGAAAGAATAAACAAAGAAAGAATAAATTTGTAAAGAATTGACAAAGAGGCTTGGTCTTACGGTAGTAAATTAGTGAAGAGGTAATAAGATTTGTCTGCACTGCCTTCTCAGGTCCATAATTCCCTATCTCTGGTGATAAGGATGTCTTCTACTCTCCTGGTACACGGAGGGTACCTTTCACATGGGAGATTTATTTCCTGCTTTCAGGGGACAAAGGCCATTTTTGTATCGGCTGTTCCTGAAGTAATTTTGATTCAAAATAATCAATATGCCATAGTTGCATATTTTGGGGATTGCATATTCTCCTCCCCTTCACATTACAACTCTGTAATTCATTTCTCATTTCATTTGGAATAACATGTTCTTATGCCCTATATGTCAAGTTTTTTGAATATTATAAGCACATTTAATATCATTTATAAATTTTTCTTATGTTAAACTCAAAATTATTAATGGAAAGTGGTTTTCTTCATGATCTCAATTTTGAATTTGTAAATTTCCCCAGAATTAGAAAGACACTTTACCCACTTCTTCTTACACAACTTTTACCATTACAGTAGTAAACAACCCCAAACCTCAGCAAAATTTATTTTTCACTGCTATTTTATGTTGGCTACATATTGGCTGGGGTTCTGCTCTGCCATCTCTTTGTTCCAGAATCAAGAAAGAAAATGAGGCTTATAGCTAGGGTTTGCCACAGATGGCAAATAGTATTAGTAGCAACACAGGCTGATGTAAAGCTTTTCCTTGGCTTATATTCCATTAGCCAAAGTAAGTCACATGGCCTACCTAGGCTAACATCATTCCCGCAGGAGCTATGATCCTCCCAAAGAAGAGGCATCTATAGGAGTCTGATAGCATGGGAAAATGCTTCAAATATTTTGATCAATCAATGCATTCTACAACCTCTTTTCTCCAAAAAAAAAGTCATAATATTACCTAATTATTTCTTATGTGAATTTTTACCCTAGTACTCATTGCTTCTTTACTGAAAGACTGAATGCTAAATTCTTTTCTTGCTTTTTTCAGGCCTTACAGTCCTGTTAAAGACCTTGTCCTGAGGCTTAAATGAGATAATGCAAACGAAAGCATCTATACATCCTTAGCAAATATAAGTAGGAATACGTTAGGGTTTTTTTGGTGGTTGTTCTCATATTTTTTGACTTCATCTTTCCTGGTTCCATTTTGCTTGTATAATTATGTGGTTTTTGTTCAGGCCCAACTATCTAAAGGAAAATCACTTACCTATGCATAGATAAGAGGAATTTTGCTGTTCTATCATCAGTTACTCTGAGTTCATGTCATTTTGGCCTTGGAAACAGTCTTGCATTACACCATCATTCACACCGCTCCTCTGACTGCTCTATTTACACTCATTTAGCCTTTTATATTGGACTTTTTGGAGGCCAGATCACACTGTTTTCTCATATTAAAATGGTTATTGACAATAAGCAAACTGCAAGTCATTTTAACGTACGGTTTAAAGCAACATTTCAGTCAGCCTATAATGTATTTGTGCACAATTTTTTTAAGGTGCAAGAATAATCTAACCAGCCAGGTTATTGAAGGCATTGAAAGTTAGGCAGAGGATTTTAAATTTAATGATGTAGCAAATAGGAATTAATTGAGTTTTCTGAGGCAGCAAATGGAAAAACAGCATGGTGTCAGTATCACAGTGTGGCAAGGAGTATGAGATTTTATGTCAGACCATCCTGGATTGTAATACTGTCACCACCAGTAAGGCCTTAGAATTCCCATTCAGTTATGAAGATCACACTACCTACTCCATAGGGTTGTCATTCAATAATTGTTTCAATGAATACTGGGTTCCTCCTTTGTACTAGATGTTGAACAAAACCAACTCAGTTATTGACCACATTGTGCTCACAGTCTAGGAACAAACAGAGAAATATATAAAGAAAGAAGCAAATTAATAGTGAATAATTGTGATATAGGCTCAGAAGGAAAGGAACAAGTGACAGAGAACTTAAAATTAATTGATCAGAAAAAACCTCTCTAAATGGTGACATTAATAGGGAACAAATCAGAAGAGGGTTCTGTAGCTGTTGGGGGCCCATCCATCTCCTCTTGGCCTCCAACATTCTACTGTGTGCCCATGGCATCTAAGTACAGGTATTGTTGAATCCTCTTGAAAACATTCTTTCAGCAGGTGTTCAGTGCAGCCTGGAAGTTAATTCCCCCAGGTGCAGCCTCAGTCATTGTCAGATGAGAGTGGGAGAATAAATAGCTCACCTTCCTCACCCCTCTCCTACCCCTTGAGGTATATTCCATGTAGATACAGCTTCAGTTGCCCAGAGTGGCAGTGGCTTCATTACTTCCTGTTTCAATTCTTAACTCTTATACTGGTGTTTCATTGGATTGCCTCCCAAATGAAGCATTTATTCTCAAATCTATGCCTTAGGCAGAATCTGCTGCATGGGGAAACCAACCTGAGAGAAATATCTTTTCTAACCACCTTAGGATAATATCTACAACACAGTATGCACTCAGTAAATGTTAGTTCTCCTCTTCCTCACCCTTGCTCCCCCAAGTCAAGCATGCGTGATGAAATGTTTTAGACAATCATCTCTAGACTATACTATATAGCTTTGGAGGTAACTAAAGTCAGGGTCCTAGAGACCAGTGAGGAAGCAGACACCCACTTTAGTACTGACAAAAAGCAGTAGAAACCCAGACAAGCCAATGTGAAACGCTTGTTTCACATTGAAATTTAGTTACAGTGGCCTGTTTATATTATTTTGTATCCTTCACTGCACATTATATACTCTGCTGGACTATGTGGTTCAATGGAATATTATAAGAGAATAGAGGTGCCATAAAGATACCACTGGGGAAGAAAAATTATATATACTATTAGGCCATACAAGTAGGCTGAGAGATCAGCAAAGTGTTCTGTGAAATTGGTCAGAAGTACAAAGGCTCCTCCTACTTTATGTCACACCAGTCCTATAGGTAGTGGTACTGGGGAAATGCGAAAGAGCCTCTGATCTCTAGCAGCACTTTCAAAGCTGCTATATAGACAGTTGACCCTCAAACAATGTGGGAATCAGGGGCACCAACCTTCCACCCCCATGCAGTTAAAAATCTGCTTATAACTTTTGACTTTCCAAAAACCTAACTACTGTAGCCTACTATTAAATGGAAGCCTCACCAAAACATAAATAGTCGATTAATACATATTTTGCATGTTATATATATTATATATTGTATTCTCACAATAAAGTAAGCTAAAGAAAGGAAAATATTACTAGAAAGTCATAAGAAGGAGAAAATACATTTACAGTACTATACTGTTAAAAAGTCTCATATAAGTGGACCCACCCAGTTTCAACCCATGTTGTTCAAGGGTCAAGAGTGCATATAATGCACAAAATTAAAATAAAACCAATGTGCTTGCCATATAAGTACACTTTCAAGTCAAGTATTCCTTGTCCTCTCTTCTAACTCATTTTCCACTTCTTAAGCTAGCCTTAAACAGATAATCTGAAGATTCTATTGGCTTTTGAAAATTTTTAAAAATTTATTTCCCACCAGACCATACAAGGTCTGATGTGTCACCCTCCTCTCCTCTGTCTCAATCTATCCTTGGGTTACTCTTCTTCATGCTGATTAGGCTCAGGCATACTGGCCATTATTTAGTCCCTTCAGGTATGCTACATGTCTTAGTGCCCTTTTGAATGTTGATCTTTCTTCCTGGAATTTAATTATCAGCTATTTACATAAATAGGTCTCTCTCATTCCTTAGGTGTCTGCTCACATGTTACCTTCTCAGTGAGGCCTTTCTTGACCCCCTTATCTGAGATGTATCACTTAGCTATTACTACAATAATGCTGCATAACAAACAGCAACAAAAATCTCAGTGGAAGGCAGTAATGATCATTCAGTTAGCCCAAGTATCTGGGGATTGGTTGGGAATCTGTCAAGCCAGGCTGGGCTTCACTGAGTGGCTCTGCTGATTTCATTTGGTTTTGTTCATGTCAGGAAGTCAGATGGAAGTCAGCGGATCTGTGATGCCCCTGCTATAGAACTCTGCTCTGATCTCTCATTTTACTACTAGGACCAGTGGGTTAATTTGGACATGTTCATTTCATAGTTCTTAGACAGGGCAGGGCTGTAACAGTCTGGCCAGAAACACACAAGGCCTTTTAAGGCCTAGGATCAGAACTGGTCCACTGTTACTTGCACCTGTTCTATTGACCACAGCAAGTCACAGAGCCAAACCCAACATCAGTGGTATATTCCTCACATGGAAATATTGGGGGTGGGAAGGGAATGCTTCTGAATATTTATGATCCAGTGTACTGTGAAAGGTCTCCTTTGTTATTCCGATTCAAAATGCTCAGTTTATTGCCTTCCAAGCAATTTTGTTTTTTGTCTTCCATTATCCTCGTGTCTGTCTCACCCATGAAATTTTATATTAGACAAGAAAGAATAGTGGATGGTGGTAACAAATTAAACCCCAAATATCAGCAGTTCTATACTTGTTTATTCTTCCCCCTTCCTGAAGAATTTAAGGGATTTGGAAAAGGGGTAAATATAAAAGGAACACAAAAGGCTTATAGTGATTCATGAGGCTCTGCCATTTTTTCTGTCCTTTTACTGGCCTTTAGAGTAAAATATATGCATGGAAGAAACTTAAAGAATCTTGGCTTTGTTCACTGAAATTCAATTAAAATTTAATAAAATGTATAAAATACTTGAGGCATCTAAGGCACTGACTGATCACGGAGTCAGAAGCCTTCCACAAACTTACAGAGTGTGCCGAGTGCTCCCTCACCCCAGCTCCCATAGTAAAATGTGCATACTTCCGTCATATCCTGTCTCAGATTATATACTTAAATCTGCTTTCAATATCTGCCCTTTAGTGATAAGCTCTTTTGGGATTTATTCATAATTTATCCGAGAGGCTACACAGGCAGGATCTGGAAGGCCTTAGTCTCCTATTGGGAATTCTGTTTTGCCCTCTAGTTTCTGAAAAGCCTCTATCTGGACTTTCAAGCTCTGTCTTTAAAGTCAAATGACTTACAGTGCCATTACTAAGACATCTTTTGCTCCACTCTGATCTCACAAATCCAGTGTTGGGGGTACAGTCTTATGCTTTCTGGAAAGCCCTCCCACTCTAATTCTTATAATGCCTGCAAGATGTGACAACAGATTCTAATGAATTTTCTGAAGATACTGGTGACCTTTAAAATGTCCTCATGTGCTCAGGATGGCTGTGGTGAAATCCCCCCTAAGATAATTAACAGACTATGGCTATTTAAAATTTCTTTCAACTTCGTAATTCAACCTAAATCTGTTCCCTGCTGTAATTCTTGCCTGGATTAATATTATCAAGTTTCTGTGATATGCAGCACCTATACTTCATTAGCTCTGAGAACATTATTGGCATTAAATAGTCAATGACTATTAGTAATCACATCACAGAATCACTAAGAGAACATTAAACATGAGACAGAGTTAAACTTCTTAGCCAATTCAAAATCAATTTCAGAACATTCTTGACATTTCAAACCCTCTGAATTTTTCACTTATCCAGTAGTAGTTGGAAACTTAAGTCTAAAATTTTAGTGTTATCAGGAATACCTACTGTGCCTTCTGGATGTGAAAGGTTAATTTTGATGAACATTTAAACACATTAGGCAATCTCATTTAAATAAAATTGAAATGTAAATCTGGGAGTTGTGGTGCTTGGCATCCAAATCTGGCTTATTTACTGTGTTGTCCCAGGCAAGTGTTGTACCGACACTTGTTAAATATTACAGCATCTACGGAGTGATAGACGCTGGTTAGAAGCATAACTGAACAAGAACTTCCCCCGGGAGGCCATGCTTTAAGTAATAACTTATACCTTAAGGACTTTTCATACACACTTTCTACTTTTAAGTAGCAGGTGGAAGAAGCAGGTCAAACTAGGATTAAATGCAGCTCAGGCCATCAAAAGATATGGAAAGTTTGGGAAGAAAAGGGCTGTAATAAGGAGCACTGGTTAGTGAGAATTAGCATCCATTTAATGCATGACATGGATTTTTTTTGTCATCATTTACATACAATTTAGATACTGAGTGAGGAGGTTATATTTCAAGACTCTTGACTAAAAAACTAGAAACCAGAAATACCACAAAATAAGTGTAGCCCAAAGCAAGAAACCTTTCAAAAGACTTGCACACAATGTTTCCATATATCAGTCCTCCCAGTAGTCTTTTATTAAAATGGACTTTAACCTGGGGGCTTAAGCACTTGGACAAGCTTATACTGAACCAAAAGGGACAGTGATAGCACTGAAAAAAACACTTGAAAATTATTTTTCTTTTAAGCATCTTATTTTATTTTTTTATTATGTTATGCTAATCACCATACATTACATCAGTAGTTTTTGATGTAGTGTGCCATGATTCATTTTTTTGCATATAACACCCAGTGCTCCATTCAGTACGTGCCCTCTTTAATACCCATCACCAGGCTAACACATGCCCCCACCCCCTCCCCTCCAAGACCCTCAGTTTGTTTCTCAGAGTCCATCCTCTCCCATGGTTCATCTCCCCCTCCAATTTCCCCCTCTTCATTTTCCCTTCCTGCTATCTTCTTCTTCTTCTTTTTTTTTTTTTTTTTTGAACATAAAGTGTATTATTTGTTTCAGAGGTACAGGTCTGTGATTCGACAGTCTTACACAATTCACAGCGCTCACCATAGCACATACCCTCCCCAGTGTCTATCACCCAGCCACCCCATCCCTCCCACCCCCCACCACTCCAGCAACCCTCAGTTTGTTTCCTGAGATTAAGAATTCCTCATATCAGTGAGGTCATATGATACATTAAGCATCTTATTTTAAGTTATTAAGTAAAATGTCACCATCAAGGCTGATATGCTGGTCTCTATTATAGCCAAATTGTTCTTTTTTCCCCCTTCAACACTGGCCTTAAAAATGTGGTCTTACCTGTAACTATATATATTAGGTCTCTTGTAAAAGAAAAATAAAATACTGTGTTTAGAAGAGTGTGTGTCCTAACATTATTTCCCTTCTCTGATGAGTGTTTGTCACACTAGCCATGACAAGGCCCAATTCCATGATTTGCAAATAATAAAAGCAAGTATACTTATTCTTAAAATAATATAACTATATATTATACTATAATAACATAATTATAATATACTATTATAACTATTATAATAATATAATACAGTATACTATATTATAGTATAGTATCATATAGGATAATAACTATAATAATAATAATAATTTAGACATATTTCTTTCATTATATTGAGTGGTGAATCTGCCTGAAAGTAGAGGGTCAATTTTTATTTTTAACAAAGTAGCAACAAGAAAACAGAAAACAAGAATATAATTATTTTTAAGTATATATCACTTTTTTGGGCAGTGGAATAATATATTTTAGGCCTATAATTTTACTTGTTAGAATAAAACAAAATAATAGCAAAGACTGTTCTCCTAAGAAGTGTGCTTAGCTGTTAAGAACTTACTTTATATTATTTTTTAGAGACTATTTGTGAGACATTTAACGTTAATTATTATTGTCACTATGATAGGGTTTTGGAATATAGGTGAGGTTCAGTGGGGTGGAGTCTGGAGCCGAGGACTAAGAAAGAATTCTTGATATGTCTTTGGTGCAAAATGGTGGTTTATTAAAGCATGGGGCCAGGACCCGTGGGCAGAAAGAGCCGCTGCACTGGGGTTGTGAGGGGTGGCTGATTATATACTATGGGGTTGGGGGAGGTAAGGAAAAAGGGAGGTTTCCAAAAGAACATTCATATGCTAAAGAAGACTCACAGGATACCAGAGGCCTTGACATTGTCAAGTTAAGGTTGTTTACTCCTCTAGTAAGGCATTACCATTAAGATAGTTGGGAACTTCCTGGAGGAACAGGACACTCTGCCCATTTCAAGTATCTGTCAATGGGCTGCAGATTATAAGGGCATTTAATGGTATCTATATTTCCTTCTGGAAGCTAGGTTATTGATGATAGGAATGCTTTGTTCTTGTAGATTGCTAAGACATCTGTAAACTGAGGGAGACTCTATAAGTTAACTATTTGTTTTTCTTTTAGGGCAGCCAAGAGTGCCTGAGGAATGTCACATATATCCCATGGTGGGGGCAGGGGGTTGTGGGGTGTCAGCTTCTGCTTTGTCCTCAGCTTGCCTTCTGTTCCCTCATCAACTATACAGATAAAGAAGTTACAATAGATGATTCCAGTTTTCTAATTTGGACTCTAGACTATATTAAATTGTATTTAAACAGGCTGTATCTTTGTGTTTCTATGAAATTCAGGATAATATATTGCAGGCTGTAAGCATTTCACTATGTAACCTGTAATTGGGATATGTAAATCATTTTTAATTTTAGTATAAAAGTTAAAAGACAAAGGTATTAAGAATAACTATAGAAATTGTTAATTTCTATTTCATTTTAATAATGCATTTGTAATCAGAAAATTACTTCAGCTTAAACACATGGTTTGCTGAACTTTATTTAAGATTGTGCATTTTATTTTTTATTTTTTATACAAGTAAATAATTGCATCAATTAAATAAACATAATCTCCAGCATATTAACTGTGATTTATATATTTTCAATAAGTTTTTATTTTCCAAAATATCCTTTAGAGTCCTTATTTCAAGAAGAGAATTTTTTTTTTTGTACCTGAGTGTTACTATGAACAATTAGCTTTATCAAGCAGATTTTGAATATTTTCTTGGTCCTCTCATTCCCCTTTTTAAATTTTTTATCAGGAAACTGCACTAAACAATACCAATAAAGCTTTCCTTTATGATTCCTAAAACACACCAGGCCCAGCCTGACTATATATCAACTAGATATATCTCTGTTCCACTGATAAATGGAGGTTTCATATAGTCCTGACTTACAAATTTAATAATTATATTGAGACTCTTGGGTTTTATAAATATAAAGGCTTTACATTAAGTATTCAAACAAATAATTTCAAGGTGTCATTTTCTTCTTTATCTCCCATGTCAACTACGGGTTGTAATGTTACAGAGTACAAACAACAATACTAAATAAATATTCATATCTGCATCAATCTCACTAAAGTCACTTTTTAAAAATAAATTTGATTATTGCAAATGCATATGGGCATTTTAGGCTCAATTATTTTAATTGTAATATATTGAACACACTAAGCTATGAGTACACACACACATAATAAACGTCAGTGTCAAGCACTTTGTTTTAATGATAACTGAGGATTACCAAATGAGGGTTTAGGTGTAATAGTGAGAACATAAAATTTTATTCATTCAGAATAATTAGAGGAAAGGCAACTCTGACCTGTAAGAATCTAAATTGTGAAATGTTTTAAAAAAATTCTGTTTTTATAATTTTTAAGAATGAGGGAAAATAACATTTCACATTTATTATGTAGTTCTTAGGAATAAAACAGGCAAGGAGGAAACTCACTCTACAAAGAATTTTCCTTGCAGATATTGAATTGTTTTTAGAAGGAATATTGGACAATAGTATCATCCTTTTGTTCCACACTGAATTTATATATTCAAAGCTCAAATATTTAAAATGATAATTTTGTGGAATTATTCTGATTAGGATGTATAACCTGACAATTGGAAATACATTTGATTAAACTCTTCACATTCCATTCTTGCTTATTATGTTCATTTAGATGCATTTGTCAATTTATAAGTAGTTAATTAAAATTTTTTAAATTTTCTTTTTTTTTTTTAAAGGAGCCCGCTACATGAAAAAAATGCAAGTCAAAGTGGTCACAACCTAGAAGTCTGCAGAGACAGGAATAACTAGCAAGTAGATACTATGTTATTTTACTATGCTTAAGTATATAGAATTCAGTAGTGTTCTGGGAATTTTACTCTATAATTACAAAATAGTCTTGTAATTTTAAATTCATATTTAGTAGTATTTGTGTTAACTATATCACATCACAAAAATAGTTAGGAAGAAAAGTGGTAACTATGGATTTCAGGAAACAAAATTTCTGTCAGTAATAATGAAATGATTTTGGTTAGAAAGATGAGTTTAAATATTGTATCTTTTCTAGGTCTTTACTTAGAGACCTAATTCAACAATATATTCCTTTCTAAAATGAGTAAGAATCTCCCTATACCTTGTAACACATTCAACCACTGTATAAATGTGTTAATTCCTCTCATAAACCATTAATAGGAATTATATTATAATCATGCTTTTAAGAAATAAAATGAAGTTACATTCACCTTTGAAGGTGAATTTCAAAATTTCAAGGTGATATCAAATGAAATCCAGACATTTAGCAGGAACTTTCCATTCATCAGTACTCACTGACATTTTCAAGAAATGAAATAGGAGGTTCAATGATAAGAACATGTAATGTTTGGATGAATGGATTTTTAAGAAGACTTAAGAGTGTGGGAAGGGTAAATAAAATTATTTGAATGGCAAGAAGAATCTTTGAAAATCTCATTGTTCCACATTAAAGTGTTTGGAGTTGATTCTTTCTCCTCAAATGTATCTGGGAGATTGAAACAGAATCAGGAAATGTTAAAGCTAAAAGTTTTTTGGAAAGTATTTATATCAGTTCTTTCATTGATATGGATTAAGAAGTGAAGTTTGCACTTAGAAACTGATTTTACATATCATATTTACATGTATACACACACAATACATTTATATGCACATACATATAAAAATATACATGTATTTTTAGGGTAAAAATATAGTTCTTAATTTAACAGATATTTTTCAGTGGTTGGTGACTAAAATCTTGTCTGCAAAGAAAAATCTACAAGATATGATGGCAGTATCCACAATCAAAATATTTTAGAAGTTATACATATTTTTATATTTAAAATCCTATTGTAATAGAAATTCCTATAATTATAGACATTGTTTAAAATTGTGTTTCAACTGCTTAACAGTAAAGATTCCTAAAGAACTTTATAAGCCAAAAGTAGTTACTTCCCTTTCAGTCTTTTTTTAAGGCTTTATAAATGACAAGTCATGGATGATAAACACCTCACATACAAACTATATCAAATGTTTATACATTTGGAACTACACATTTTGGTAAGAATGCTAAACAATAACTCAGTAAAACTCAGAGATAAAAAGCATGAATGAAACCTAATGAATCTGGTTTATAAATTTAGACTTTTTATCTTGGGATGTAATACACTGATACAAGCTTACACTATAAGGTGTAAGAATTTTGAAATTCAGAATTCAGACTTTTAAAATAGTTTAGTTGGCCTCTCCTTATAGTAAAGGAGAGAAAATTCCAAAAACGTCTTTAGAAATACCTTGGTAAGAGTCAGTATCAGCATCAATTTTAGCTCAGAAAGAAATGAGGAAGCCCATAATTTGAAAGCTATTGAAGAACTTAAAAGATGAATTATTTTAAAAAGGAAAAACATCAGGAAGGCTATCTCAATAGTCTGGTGGTGGGAGCCCAGGAGACTGATGCTTGCAGTCCTGCAGCTAGGGAATTTAGGAGTCAAACTAAAGTGATGGCAGTAGAGATAGAGAGGACTGTGATGTGAAATCAATACCCTCTTTGCTGGATTCTACAGGAACTTCGTTTGGATGAATACTGGCCCCATTATTTGAGATCTGGAACATTAAAAGAAGAGCAGTTAACTTTGAGTAGATGATGTTAAAATGGTAAATTTAGCTTGGAATGTGAAGTTCAGGTGCCATGAGTGTAGCAAAATGGGGATACTGCAGGGTTGGTGGAAATACAGAACTGGAGGTAGGACTAGAAGATTTCTCCGAATAAACACAGTGGTTGAGGCCACCAGGATTTCATCAGACAGAAAACATGTACAGAGTGGAAGGGGAATATTACCATAGGTACAGTTCCTAGGATCAATATTCAATCATCAAAATTCTGTTTAGAGAAAAAGAAGTCAACCACAAAAACTGAGCAGTAGTCAGCAGTAGGAGGAAAACTGGCTTCCAGTATTTTTGTTTTGTCTTGTTTTTTAAAGAAACTAAAGAAGCAGGAAGATTCATAGAGAGGTTGGCAATGTCAAATGCTGCCAGAAAGCCTGGGAGGAGGATGACTGAGGGAGAAAAGCTTTTAGATATCTCAGTTAGTCAGTCATTGGGAGCCCTGATGGAGATAATCCAACTTTGGAGGCCAAATGAATTTGTGAATCCTTTTTAATTTAGTACCTTTATTCTTTACCTTATCTTCTTAATGTATCAGTCCCAATAATAGAATTATGTTTGTCAGATTTATTTTGAATAGTTTCATATTTTTAACTCAGACTTAACTTATTTTCAGAATATCATGATAACTCCCTGAAACTTTCCCCAATCTGAACAGCTAATTCAATTTAATGTATCTTGGTTAAGGAAATGATTATTACTGGGTAATTCTATCAAATATAGATGGCCTATTATTATTTCATGTAGTAATCTCATAAATGATTTCCTATAGTAGGTTGACAAATACTCTATTTGCCTCTGTTGGGAAAAACCTAGTCATTTTTCTGCATTCCTTCTCTGCTTGCACATGACTACCACACTCACAGTTCTGACACCATTCTGTCTTTCATGTCTTCCTACGTGTGTGTTTCTGTTAAATTTTCTCAGTTTTTATTTCTCTGAAACTCTTTACTTCATCTTTGTTTCTGAACGTTATTTTTACTGGTTATAGAATTTTTTTCAGTGCCCCGAAGATACCATTCCATTGTGTTGTAGCTCCATTCTTTCTGTTGGGAAGAAAGTCATCAGTCTTATGGGTGCTCCTTTGATGATTATTTGTTTTATTGTTTAAAAGATTTTAAAAATATTTTTAAAATTGCTTTTAAATTATGGTAAAATACATATAACATAAAATTTACCATCTGAACCATTTTTAAGTGGACAGTTTAGTGTTATCAGTACATTCACTTGTTGTGTAATCATCACCACCAACCATCTCCATAGTTCTTTCCATGTTGCAAAACTGAAATTCTGTACCCATTAAGCAGTAATTCCCCATTCTCGTTCCCCTCTCCTAGTCCCTGGAAACCACCATTCTACTTTCTGTTTTTCTGAATTTGACTCCTTTGGAGTAGTCTAAGTGGAATCATAACAGTATTTGTACTTTTGTGAAAGGTTTATAATGTCCTTCAGTTTTGTCTGTGTTGTAGCTTGTGTCAGAATTCTCTTCCTTCTAAGGTGGAATAATATTCCATTCTATAGATAGATAGATAGATAGATAGATAGATAGGTAGATAGATAGATACCCCATATTGTTTATCCATTCATCTGTTGGTGGATACTTGGGTTGCTTCCATTTTTGACTATTGCGAATAATGCTACTATGAATATAGTGTGCGTATATCTCTTCAAATCCCAGCTTTCAATTCTTTTGGGTATATATACAGAAATGTAATTTCTGAATTATATGATAATTCTGTTTTTAGTTTTCTGAGAAATTGCCATATTGTTTTCCATAGTGGCTACACCATTTTAAATTCCCACCAATGGTGCAAAAGCAAGCCAGTTTTTCCACATTTTTGCCAACACCCATTTGTGTGTGTGTGTGTGTGTGTGTGTGTGTGTGTATGTGTTTGGTGGTCACCATCTTAATGAATATGAAATGGTATCTCATTGTGGTTTTGATTTTCATTTATCTAGTAATGAGTGCTTGAACATCTTTTCATGTGCTTATTGCCCTGCTTATATCTTCTTTAGATAAATGTCTATTCAAATCCTTTGCCTAATTTTAATTGAGCTGTTTTTGGTTGTTGTTTATAACCTTTTAAGACTGTTTCTTCATTTTTTATTTTCAGCACTTAGATTATGATACACCTGGGTGTAGTTTTCTTTCCAGTCGTTTTCCCGTAGTTTGCAAATTTTCCTGAATTTCTGGGTTAGAGCTTTTCATCAATTTAAGAATATTCTTAGCCATCATCTTGGCAAGTACTGTTTCAATCCCATTTTTTCCCTTATTTCTGGAACTTCAGCTACATAGATCCTTTCATTGTGCACACATTTCTCTTATACTGTATTCTTTATTTTATATTCTTTTTCTTTCTACTTTAATTGGATATTATCTATTGATCTACCTTCCAGTTCATTATCCAATTTCTAATATGATTTTAAATTTATTTATTGAATTCTGAAAATCAGATACTGTATTTTTCAATTATAGAATATCTATTTGATCCTTTTTTATAAATTCTAATTATCTGGTGAAATTCTATTTATTTTCATCTGATCTGTCTTGTCCACCTTTTCCACTATTTTCTTGAACATTTTAATCATAGTTATTTTAAAGTTCTTGTCTTTAACACATTGATTACCTACACATCTATTCTTAGTGTCTGTTTATTCCCTTATATTTTGGTCATTATGAACCTATCTCTTTAAGTAATTTTTTACTAAATGCTGGACATGGAGTATACAAAATTATTAGAGTCTCCAGGTGATAATATCTTGGCAAACAAAGTAGAAAAAATATGCCACCTTATTTTTTCAGGGATTAAGATGAATAGAGTCTGGGTGTTTTAGTCTATCTCTGGTTGTTTCCTGTTTCTAATGTCTAGCCCTTCAAGATTTTCAACTGAAATCTTGGTGAGTTTACTATGATTCTTGCCCCTCATGAATTTATTGATAAGACAGGACATTTTGCTCTGTGTTTCAGAGGTTTTTATCTAAAATTCTAGTTTTCTGTTCCATGAAGCACAAAAATACACCAAATGATTCAAAGGAAAGATCAACTGTACATTTAAGTTTCCTCGATTCTCCAGTGTTTACTGTAGGTTCTCCAAACCACCCAAACCTGTTATTTGTCTTTCCCCAATTGTGGCCCTCTAATCAAACTTAACACAGTTTTTCAGACTCTTATTTTCTGTTATAGAATTGGCAAATGCTTCCAGAGAAAGGATCTTTTGTTGCTCAGCTCACTTCTCTTTGGTTCTCCTCACTCTGAAAACTTAGCCCAATTAGTTTTATAGGTTTTTCAGCTCTAATGCATTAAAGCAGATGTTTAAATTTATATGGCTTTCCCAGTTTTTCTCTATAGAAGCATTGATGCTGCCAAAAAAACACTTTTTGTATATAGTTTCTGTGTACAATGGAAACTTTTACATGTCAATTAGCATAGACTAATGTATTTTTTTCTTTTCATTTCTTCCACTTTTTTTCTCTTAGAATTCTTCCTAAAGTAGACTTTATTTTTTAGAGCAGTTTTAGGTTTGCAGCAAAATTAGGCAGAAAGTACAGAGGATTCCCATATATCACCTGACCCTACACAAGCATGGTCTCTCACACCATCAGCATCCCTCACCAGAGTGGTACATTTGTTACAGTCAATGTTGACATATTATTATCATTGAAAGCCCATAGTTTACATTAGGCTTCACTCTTGGGGTGCATTCTCTGGTCTGGACAAATGTATAATGATATTCATTATTATGGTATCATACAGAATAGTTTCACTACCCTAAAAATCCTTTGTCTTCCACGCCTCCTAACCCCTGACAACTGCTGACCTTTTTACCATCTCTGTAGTTTTGTCTTTTCTAGAACGTCATGTAGTTGGAATCAAACAGTATGTAGCCTTTTCAGACTGGTTTCTTTCACTTAATAATATGCATTTAAGTTTCCTCCATGTCTTTTCATGGCTTGATAGTTTATTTTTTTCTAGCACTGAGTAATATTTCATTGTACAGACACATACCACAGTTTATCCATTTATAATATATTCTTTTTTTTAAGATTTTATTTATTTATTTGAGAGAGAGAGAGCACAGAGGGAGAGTGAGAAGGAGAAGCAGGCTCCCTGATGAGCAGGGAGCCAGATGTGGGTCTCTATCCCAGAACCCAAGATCATGACCTGAGCCAAAGACAGACTCTTAACCCACTGAGCCACCAAGGCTCCCCTATAATGTATTCTTTTTAACAATTGTATTAGATTCTATAATATCTGGATAAGTTTTATTAAACAATTCCCTACTTAGAGATGATTTACTCTATTTCCAATTTTTTGCCTCTTAATATAGTGGTATATGAGATAACTTGAATATATCCTCCTTTATTTACTTATGTTTCCAAAGGGATACATACCCAGTGGTGCCTCTGCGTGGCTCATTTGGTTAAGCATCTGACTCTTGATTTTGGCTCAGGTCATGACCTCAGGGTCGTGGGGGGATTAAGACCCGTGTTGGGGCTCCACACTCAGCAGATAGTCTGCTTGAGATTGTCTCTTTTCCTCTCCCTCTGCCCCTCCCCCTGCTCATGTGCTCTCTCTCTAAAATAATAAATAAATCTTTTAAAAAATAAATAAATAAAACATTTCCAAAGGGATACATGCCCAGATATAAGCTTGCTGGGATATAAATACACTTTATATATGTAAATTTGTATATAATATATATATAATTTTTAAATTATGTTATTTTATTTTTATATAGTATATAATTTTAAAATCATTTTATTGTGATAAATATACATAACATAAATACCATGTTTAAGTATATAGTTCACTGGCATTAAGTACATTAACACTATTGTACAAAAAAATCATCAATATTAATTTGTAATATTATATAGTTCAAAAATCAAAAGCTTCTAAATGATATAAACTGAAAAAAGCTCTTCCAACTCTACCCCCAGCTAATCAGTTTTCCTCTCTAAAGGGACGTAACTGGTATTATCATTTTCTGATATAAATTTTCAGAGATATTTTTCCAATATATAAGCCTATGTACACACACATACATATTTATTTTCTTTTTTCTTCAGATTCTAACATATTTGGGAACTGTTCAATCCCTTTTTCCCATCTAGTAGAAAATATTGGAAATAATTTCATATCTGTTTGTAAAGAACTTTCTTATTTTATTTTCATTTTCTATACACTCCTTAATAGCATATTGTGTGGATTTGTATCACTTCCAGTCTTTTGCTATCACAAACAATGTTACTCTAAATGACCATAAGCATAGATTGTTCTGCATCTGTGCAAGCATACCATAAGAAAAGTGGAACTGCTATGTACACTGTTAACGCCTTTTTGTAATTTTGGTAGAATTTGTAAAATTGCCCTGCATAGAGCTTGTTCCAATTTTTACCATTATCCATAATGTGATGCATATGACTTTCTAAAATTAATAGGTGAATATTGTACTCAAAAGCTATGATGATTGAGATTGCCACAGGTATGTAAATATCCTTTCCCCACATTGCCACCCAGAAATAAGTTGCAATCACTCCTTCCTTATTTTTCTCATTCTGCTGGATATAAAGTAATATCTAAATTACTTCAGGTTGCATTTTCCTGGCTACTAGAGAGATTAAGCATTGTTTCATATGTATATTAGTCACAAGCTCTTCTGTAATTTGTATATTGTATATTGATATTTTTTACCTACCTTTTTATTGGGTTGGCTTTTTCTTATCACTTTGTAACTGACCATCGTATATTATATAAACCAGCCCTTTTTTCTTTCAAATATATTGCAAATATTTTCCTCATCTAAAATTTGATTTTGTTTTTGTCAGTTTTTGTCATTTTTTAAGTGTATGAGGCAAAATACATTTTTTCTTTTGTAGTGGAATTAATTCATTTTTGTTAGAATTCTTCCACATATAATTTATATTGGTATTTAGTTCTCTAGAAGCAGTAGGTAGTTCTTATAGATTATGACAGGAAGTCTGAATTATTTTATTATTTTAATCTTAATTCCCTTGTTATTGTGAAAGAGTTTTTACATTATGGAACATTTTATATTTAATGTGGAATACAAAGATGATTTCACACTTTTCTGCAACTATCTGAAAATGTTATTTTCTAGATAATAGATGTCAATAAATGAAAGACGTAAACCTCATTTGAGACTTGGTGGATTAAGAGAAAAAAGTATCACAAAATGCCAAGAAGGGGAGAAGAATATTGGTATTTTTCAATTTTTCTGATACTAAATAAGTTGCTAAAAGTCCTCTTGGGTTATCGCTTACTTATCTCCATGTTTTATTGACTAGTTCCCATAAATTATTAGGGAGGTAACTGGGAAGTTAAAACTTTTCCTTTTGTCACTGTTTATCTTATGTGATATTTAGAGTTCCCTATTCTTTAAAGTTCCACTGTTAGGCACAAAGGGTAGCAAAGATGTATATGTCATGAAGGCCGCAGAGTGTAGTGGTTGAAGTGCATGTTCTGGAGTTGAATCTGGTTTAAAACCCAGAACTACCGTTTAAGGGTGTATGAAATAGAGCACATTCCTTAACTTCTCATTGCCTCCGTTTCCTCATCTGTAAAGTGGTTGATAACTGTACTTGCCTCATAAGATTGTCTGGGTGTTGTGAATGAAGCAGTAAATGAAAATGACAAAACTCATGCCTTATAAATGAGGTATTTGAGCTATTCAAATATAATACACATTTGAGAACAGTATGAGAAATGGATTGGCGTAAGAAGCAACAGGACACGTGGCACCTAGTAAGCACATCATATACTGATGAAGAAAAAAGAGGCAAACAAAAGAAACAAACTTAAATATAGAGAACAAACTGGTGTTTTCCAGAGGGGAGGTGGGTGAGAGGATGGGTAAAATAAGTGAAAGAGATTAAGTATACTTATTGTGATGAGCACTGAGTCGTGTATAGAATTGTTGAGTCATTATGTTGTACACCTGAAACTAGTATAACATTGTATATTAATTATACTTGAATTAAAAATTTTAAATTAAAATAAATAAAATAAAATAATCGTTTTAGTGTCATTAAATAGAAATCAAATTAAACAAATTTAAACAAATTTATTTTATTTATTTATTTTTAAAGATTTTATTTATGTGACAGAGAGACAGTAAGAGAGGGAACACAAGTAGGGGGAGTGGGAGAGGGAGAAGCAGGCTTCCCGTGGAGCAGGGAGCTCAATGCAGGGCTGCATCCCAGGACCCTGGGATCATGACCTGAGCCGAAGGCAGCCGCTTAACCGAATGAGCCACCCAGGTGCCCCTAAACAAATTTATTTTAAAAGAAAGTATATTTAAAGCAGAATCTGTATTCAGAACTTATTAACCTCTTCTAAACTATTTTATAAAAAGAGTTTTCAAATAAAATCTTTAAAAAAATAAATAAATAAAAAGAGTTTTCATTTATAGTTCTTTCTTTTTTTAAAGATTTTATTTATTTAAGAAAGAGAGAGACAGAGACAGTGAGAGAGGGAACACAACCAGGGGCAGAGGGAGAGGGAGAAGCAGGCTTCCTGCGGAGCAGGGAGCCCAATGTGGGGCTCGATCCCAGGACCCTGGGATCATGACCTGAGCCGAAGGCAGACACTTAATGACTGAGCCACCTAAGTGCCCCTTCATTTATAGTTTGTAAAGGAGAATATAACATTGGAAAATTATACCAAAAAAGGACAAATTTATGTTATTTTACAGTAGGATTTATTTATTGAACCAATATTTATTGAGCATCTACTACATGCTTAACTCTGTTCTAAGCGCTGGGGTTATAGCAGTAAACAAAACAGATGAAATCCACATCCTCATGAGTGTGTGTGTCTTGCACAAAGGAGTGATAGTTTAGGCCTATGAATTTGAAGGACAAATCCTGACAACTGTGTGAAATATGGATTGGAATAGAGAGAAACAAGAGATGTAGAAATCACTCAAGAGGTTGTTTCCCTTTTTAGGTGAGAAGTCAGAGGCCTATACTTGTGAATTGCAGAGATGTACAAAAATTATACAATTGTGTTGCTGAATTTCTGTAAATAAAATCATTTCAATATACTATGGGGATTTGCTATTTTTAAATAAGTCCTCTTCAACTGTTTTTTTTACAAATACAAATGTAGACCTTTATTTGGTTTACATACTTGGGCTTCCTTAAAATGTAATAAGCCTATACTACTTTAGAAAAAATATTCTAACACCAAACCACCTCCAAGTGAATATCCTCCTGAAAATATATCAGTAGTGTTTGCTAGACCATCAGAGAGAAATGAAAAATAATATTGAGAATAACCTGAAATTGATAACCAACTATTATAGATTACAGGTGACAACTATAGGGACAGAAATTTAAAATTTAAAAGATGAAATTGATGACATGATTCTCCAGATCCTATAATTGCTGTATATAACTTAGATGTCTAAAGGTTATGAATATTATGACAGGAAAGATGTCAACTAAATGCCAGGGTGAGCCACAAAGTAGCGATCCTGGGAGAGGGAAGCTAGAGGGAAGCAGTGAAGTTGACACAAATCATAATTGACTGTGAAGGCCAAGCTAAGCAGAGAGAGACTAAGACCAGCCGCATACCCCAGGCTCCTGGCCAGACGTGTGCTGCCCTGGGGATCTCTGCTTGGCCCAGCAACCTGGCTTCTGTGTCCTGAGGTGTTCTGATGCCAGGTGAATGAGTTCCCAATGCTGCCCTGTCTGTCTGACTTTATTCCCAAATTTCCTGGGCTAAACAAAAATCTCTCTTCCTACCTGTGGCCTGGTTGAGCACTTTTTAGGTGGAATTTAAAAACTGAGTTTGGTTGTTTAAAGCATAGCTGGAACAATAAACCTGGAGAGGAAAGGAAGGGCAGAAGGGAGGGAAGATGACATTTATTGAGTAACTTAGGTAGTCCAAGTCTATTTATACACACATCTTCTCACTTAACCCTCATGGTATCTCTATAAGAGAGATGAGGAACTGAGCTGCAGAGAAGTTAGTTAAGTGACTTTCACAGTTACCACAGTTACTAAAGGGAATCAATATCACAATCTATTTCTACATGACTCAAAAGACCATTCTCTTTCTACCATACTGCCAGGAAGAAAGAGTTTGCATGAGACAAATTTGATGGAGGGAACATCGTAAAATTTTACCACCATTATAAAACTCTGTAGAGTCATAGATTTATGAAATGAACAACTTCTTAAAGCAACAACAGTGGGACAATGACAGTACCAGTAAGTATTGATGCATTGAATACGGTACCTCTGGTCCTAGTGGAGAGGGGATCATGGTGGGAGGTAGGAAGAATGTATACCAGAAGCAGCCAGTCAATATCTGGAGAGCAATACCTACTGGGTTTTTGAAATATAGGACAGAGATCTGAGCTAAATATTTGGATTCAGGGGGTTTTACCATGGAGATGGGAACCAAGTCCAAGTGTGTAAATGAGATTTCCCAAGAAAAAGTACAAAGCGAGAGGTAAGAGGATAACTGAAAACAAAACTTGGGTTAAAGCTAAAACCAAAAGTGAAAAACATTTAGAGAGGTTGGAAGAGCACTAAGGTAAAGCAGATTCATGGAAGCAAGAGAGTAAAGAATGCTAAGGGGAAAAAAAAAAGATCAACAGAGTTAGATATAAGCTGCTGCAAAGAAGTTTAAGGGCTCATGGGATCTGGTAGTTAAGATATTGCTGGGGACGTGTGGGGGAACCTCATCACACTGTAGAGTAAGGAGTCAAGTGTGTCGTAGATTGGGCTCCTTGGAAACAGGCTCTGAGATAAAGATAAGGATTATTGGGGAGTGCCGGGTAGAGAGAAATTAAACTACAGTGAGGTTGCAACAGAGACTACCATAAAGCCTATGTGTATCACTGGAACTAGGGAAGCCCTTCAGAATTATTCCAAAGTGAGACAAGGTGGCTGGGTTTTTAAGCCAGCATAAACCAGTTATCAGAGGATTGTAACCTGGGTAAGATAATTCACTTTGGTAAAGGGGAGATGCCCCTGTGAGCCATTAACAGGCAGCCTTCCAGCAGCTGAGAGAATGAATGGTTCCATCCACAACGGGATCTGGGTTGGGCAGCTCCCTCACAGCCTCCCAGAAGAGAGTGAAGAAAGGAATAGGAAGGGTAAGCTTCTGTTTTAAATACTTTGCTGTAAGAGATTTTTATTACTGCAGCCACTAATTCTCTCTTCCAAATTCTCCACCACCATCGTCTTGCCAGATAACTCCTTTACTGCCAGGTTTTCTTCTTAGATGCTTCATTTACTCATATGGTCTGCAATTAAATAGCTCTCTTTTCTTTCACTGTTCTTCACTGTCACTCTTGGCCTATGCTCTACCGTAGGGGCAGAAGTAAGCTAAGCAGATTCCTATAGCCACCTACATTAATACATGTTATGTGAAAAATAACCGTATTTTACAAAATTGCTTTTCCTAGATCAGTTACCATTACAAAGAAGGTTTTCCATGGAAGCTCTAAGTTAACGAATTTAGAAATTACAAACCAAGACAATGTATCACTGCAAGGCTCCTACTGTATTGAAGAGTCTGATTTTACTTATGTCATGTAGGGTTTTACATTTCCTTAGAAGACACTAAATAAACAGACTATACAATTATAAATATGGATTCTTACTATCATTTCATGCTCATGAATATAGAAAAGGTTAAATAAAAGCTGTTAATCATTGTGATGATTATTAATTTATGGCAGCTCTGAATGTAAGGATAGTGTAAAAATAGTTCCCAAGAGGAATTTAAATCAACATGCATTATATTATTATGTCAACCACTTTTTAATCATCCTGCATCCTTATGTTCCTGTAGGTGCTTAATGCAATATCAACTGCCTCTGGCAGTCACCTGAGATGTGTATTTATTGGCAGTTTTATTACTTTTTTCAGAATATATAGGGTCATATTTTTAGTTTAATATTTATGATATATTGGCTTGGCTTTCTTTTGGGGGGGAGGTGGAACTGTGAAGTTCTGATATATTAAATTCCCATTTAATAAAAAAACATCCTCCCCCACCAAAACCCAAGACAAAACAGAAAAGCAAACCAACAAAAAAAACCAACCAGAATCATGTACAGCTTTATGGAGTTCTATCTAGAGACTGTTTGAAAAGGTGGATTTGTTCTTGCTTTGAAAATACCATATAAACACACACACACAAAATCCATCCCATCTGTCAAATTGCCTGGAGAATGCATTTAACAAGGGATGAAGCTGCATGTTAAAGGCCATAAAATATGCAGCAAGGGAAAGAAGGATAAAGCTATCCTGCAGTTCACTGGCTTTACCTACTGTGCAGGGCTCTTCTTGTGAACAAGACAGATTGGGTAGTTGTTGCTACATCAAATATCTACCATTTCAGAGAATAAGAGAATTGGAGACAGAACACTGGACTCCAAATTCCAGCTCCTTCCATGATCATTAGCCAAGGAAATTGTGAAAATTAATTATATTTCCTTCATTTTAAGGGAGCAGATCTAATTTTTCTACTAGGGAAAAAAAACCCCACAACTTTTATTTGCAATCAAGGAATTTGACACATGAAAGAAGTAAACTTTGACTTACAGTTTTGCAGCTACACCCAGGGGAAAGGAACACATTGCTAAAAGGTATGTTTTATAAGCTAGATAATGGCAATTTTCTAAGTTCACTATTGTTTTACCAAAACATGGAAGCATCACAAGAAAATAAGACACATTTAGAGGACAGTAACAAAATAAAATGCATCTGACTTAATTCTCTGACAAAAAGATAAGACAAAGTATTCAGACACCATTTTCCGAGGTAGATTTTTTACTTGGATTGTGATTTTGAAATGTGTTCAACTTCTTGTCAAATAATAAATTGGAAAACTGTCTCTGGAACAAAATGTTCAATGCTAAAGTTATTGGAAGTGGTCTCCATCTATGAATGTTATCAAGTCTATTTAAGGATTCTCTATTGATGAAGTTTGAAAATAAGATAGTAACAAATTTTCTGAGTAGTTTATAAGCAATACAATTATGAAATAGGAGTGACACTATTAAAAGATCTTGCTTATTAGTAGTAAGAAGTTATTGTTTGATATTTTCAGGTAAAATGTGAAAATATCCTTTATACTCTACCTAAGTTTCCTCACTTTTCAAAAAAAATTAACATTTTTATTGCTAATTAGTTAATTTAGTTTAAAAAAAACACTAGACAAAGAATTTTGTTTGATTTCCTTTATACAAACTATGGAACTATCCTTCAAACCATTTAATGCCTAGAAAATACAATCAAATAGAAAAACAGTCTTTCAATTAAAAATGTATTACAACTTGCAAAAATAATTCTAATTTATTAGTAATAATACTTAGCTAATTTTTAAAATACTGACTTTCTTTGAAAAGGTCTGTATCATATTCAGGATAAAGAGGATTTTGTTGTTTTAAGAGAAAAAGCATGTATGCCTATTTGCATATGCATGAGCAGGGGTTGGGGGGCACAGAGTGGGGGGAGAGGGAGTGAAAAGTTTCAAGTAGACTCTGCACTGAGTGCGGAACCCCACACTGGGTTGGATCCCAAGACCCTGAGATCATGACTTGATCTGAAACCAAGAATCAGAGGCTTAACCAACTGAGCCATCCAGGTGCCCCAAGTGGAGTTTTTTTAAATAAAGGAAACATTTATGTTTTATAAAAGAAAACAAATTTTTGAAGGTTGTTTATAGTTTTAAAAAATTGGGCAGTGTTGCACAATCTAATGAAAAATAGGAAACACATATGTAGCTAATTGTCCAAAAGAAGACTCATACAATTATGACTAAAATATGCAATCACTCAGAAATCCCAAAAGTTCTAGTCAATAAAAAAAGAGTCCACTTAAAAGCTTAAAAACAAAGTATCTAAATATTTTATCCAAATTCAGGAGCTGTGAACCAACAGTTATTTTAAAGCTCTGTAGGTTAACATTCTGTTGTGAGGGAATGAAATAAAGATTGTTTCATATTGAGAAACAAGGACAATAATCTAGAGAAAATGAGATTTAAGTAAATGTAATAATGAAGAAGATACAGTGATCTATTGAAGAAGATACAGAGAATTTCTGCAATGCTCAGTTGGACTTAATATATGCTTGCAATATTTTGATTGAATTTTGACAATATGAATGAAGAATTGGCTCTATCTCCTTTTTATAAACAAAAATACTTTATTTTCCTTAAACTTAAAGAATTACATTCAAATGAAGACTGGGGTGTAACCAACATGCTCCTTTGAACATACTTGTTTGCCAAAATTACTTCTATAGAGGAAGCCACTTTAAGACCTTAGAAATAAAGCATTTTTGTGGTTAATAGGGTTCCATACAATCATGGGAAAGTGGGAAATTGTTGGTGGCTCAGGAATTGATCCAGGGACTCTGTAACCAGCTAGATGTGAAAGGAATGTCTAATTCTTAGAGGAGATCTCAGTGTGAGAAAAGATCTAGATGGGTTTTGGTAGGAAATACAATTAAAGAAAAAATATATGGAACATGTACTTTCTTACCTATTTAAGACATGGTAAATTTAAAGAATTATATCAATGAGGACCAATGTATTTATAGGTAAAGACACTTCAAAAATAAAAGGTGATTTGATTCAGATCATGTGGCTACTTAATGGCAGAACTGGGACTAGAATTCAGGTCTCCTGACTCTTAATCCAAAGCTTTTTAATGGAATTCTGGCAAGATTCCTGGTGATACTTGATGTTCCCTGTTAGACATGCAATTAAGCTTATAATTGGTCCTTGTTCCACTTCTCTGTGAACATGTCTTTCTTCAGATTCCATAAGATGGCACATTATTCACTCAGGGACATAGAAGAGAGTGTGAAAATTAAGCCAGCAAAGTAATTTTATTTAAGTCATTCAGAAAACAAGGATAATAACATGATTTGATTATTTATTTTCTGCTCATGTTTCCTTACTCACATTAACTAAGTACCTGATTCATCTATCTTAGGTACAAGTGACTCCTAATTTATTTTTAATTTTATTTCTGAATATTGGTGGAAAAATTGTAAACGGGTGCCTCATACATTAATTCTTGCAGATTTCCCCTGAATTTTAGTCATACATGTCATGACCAATATTTCTCTTCTTTAAGATATCAAGCCATTCTTTACTAGCATGAAAAAACCTCATCCAAAGATTTCTCAACACTGAATGTTTTTTCTTTATTCAGAGAAATATTGTCTTTGCTAAATTGTCATTTTGTTCAAAGGCATTTAGCTTTACTCTGTTCATGGCCACCTAAGACTTTTAGAAAGCCTTAGCCAGTCATCTTTTAAAATGTCCGAGATACTGGATTTGTTAATCATTTTTTCATTATTATATTTAGGTAATATAATACCTAATTGGACAAGACTACCAGATTGTTGGTATTGTATGCTTTTTGTCACATCAGGATGCGTATAATGTCATTTTGTCTCACCACTGATGATACTAAATTTGACCACTTAATCAAATCCCTCCATTATACATTTTTTCCTTGTAACTGGTGATTACTGTGTGGGATTTGAAAGCATATGAATATCCTAACTCCAACAACTTTTTACAAGTAGCTTTAGCATCCACTGATGATCCTTAACTGAATTCCCATTAGGGATTGCAAAATGGGCATATCCTATCATTTTTCTACATTGTATTAGCATTCTTTTAAGAAGTTTCCTTTTTGATCTTTCTCTTTCTTCACTAGGGACTTATGAATTTATTTTTAATTCAATGAATTTTTAAAGTTCAATAAAAGCAATAGAAGTTTAATTCTAAGTCTTGCTCACTTTTGCTAGTAAAATGTTCAGAATTTAGTGCTTGGAAAATCTATACATTTATTAACAGTGGCATTGCTCTGTTATTTTTAAAACAAAATTTTTGCTGCTTTTCTGCAAGTCTCAGCGTGACATATGTTGAATTTAATTATTTCACAATTTTCTATTTTGAAAAATGACATTTGGAATTTGTGAGATTAAACACTGCAGAAAAAGTGTTATATAGCTTCTTTTTAATTCCTTAAGATTTACTTTTTCTGACTACTTTTTCTGACTGATTCACTAAGAATAGACAATTATTAATTTATTCAATAACTATGATGTCTAATATTTGAACATTTGTTAAGTCACTTTGCTGTATCTTCACCTCATAGAAAATAAGAAACTATTTATAGTTACTATTTCTCTATTTTTAGTTTTTACACAAATAAAAATTATTTAATGTTTTCATCATATTTTAACATAATCCAGTAGTATTTAAATGACAATGAGACATTTTTGGTCACCAGAAGCTGATTTTCAAAAATACTTCATTAGTTGGGGTGGCTGGGTGGCTCAGTTGTTAAGCGTCTGCCTTCGGCTCAGGTCATGATCCCAGGGTCTTGGGATCCAGCACCATATAGTGCTCCCTGCTCAGCAGGAAGCCTGCTTCTCCCTCTCCCACTCCCCCTGCTTGTGTTCCCTCTCTAGCTGTCTTTCTCTCTGTCAAATAAAAAAATAAAAAAATCTTAAAAAAAATACTTCATTAGTGTATGTGAATAAGTTAAGTAATGAGCCTCTTTCAGAGGAGCAGAACATCTTCTAAAACAGAATTTCTATCTGGAAAGTTGCAGAAAATTTTGGTTAATTTTCATACAAAAGTTCATTCTCATAAGTAGAGACTGTATGTACAGATTTTGTAGTTAAACAGATTTTGTGTGCTTGAATCTCAACACATTCACTGCTTTGGGACTTAGTCTCCTTATCTGCAGTATAAAGGGAAAGAATCTTCCAGCTGTTTCTTCTTATTATGAGGTTCATGCTAGGCCCTCCCCTAATTAATGTAGCCATCACAATTATTACTATCATCATCATTATCTTTACCTTGCCTTTGATATTATCAGCCCTTGAATTGATTGGAGACAACAAAGTTGTAAACAAAGGTTCTGAAAATATGAGTCTTTGTTATATAAATGAATTAAAGATGACCTCTATGTGTTGGCCTCTATATTTATTTCTTCACAGCAGGCTAGGACTGCTAGCTCAAAGCCTGCCAAAGCCAAATTCAAATTCTTACATATCCAGTTGCTTTAAATAGAGCCCAAATAAGTATATTTTTAGCCATTTCAAGTCTGCCTGCTTTGCATGCCCCACAAAACTGCACCCAATATATATACTCCCTATAGAAAAAGACAAACCTTATGGCTACAAAGTCCTCAAATAGCGGCTACCCTTAGCAACTCTCCAACTCAGAGACTCCTTATTTTGCTGCTGAGCAACATACTCTAGACATAAAAGTGCCCTCTCCACTGGAGATGCCTGGCCCTCTTCCCCTTCTGGGTGGTGATTCCACACCACTGTCTCTGGAATCTGGAAGTCTCCTTTCCAGAGGGAATTCCCAGAACTCTCTTGCAAACCTCTCCATGTGCTACCCAGTAAAGCATATAAAATACTGCTTTATTTTGGTTGTGCCTTTCCCTTGATCAACCCTGATATACCTAAACTTATCACAGTCTTATATTGGAGTTTTGGATCAAAGACTAAGAAGCCGAGTCTTTTAGTAAGTATTAGGTCTGGAATTTATTCTTGCTTTTTTAGGACAGGAGGGAAGGAAAAGGAGAAGCTTTTGGCTGCATTTATTTCACACCCTCCCCCCCAGGGAATTTGTAGATTCACATTGCACTTGTCCAACAGGGAATATGACTGCGTTTGGCAGAAATTGCCTTATTTTATTCCACGGGGGAAAATACCTTGTCTGGACCTACTGAGAACTTTTTTGGGTACCTAATGAGGGCTGAATTGCTTGAGGAAAGCCATCTTTGTCTCATTGAGATGATAGAAAATGGAAAACATATTGAAACCTAATAAGAAATTTTACACTGATTACTCAGTCCTATTTAGAAGGGTATATCTCTATTTTATTGGGAAGGTAAGTGTGATGATAGAGCTAGTAATTGATAAAGCTGTGAATTTGAACCTTGGTCTTATAATTTCATGGTCCATGTTCTTCACCTCTCATCATTCTGCTTTACCTACTCCCGAGCTGGTACTAATCTGTAATTGAGTGTTTTATGGGACCTCTGATAGTGATATAAACCTATTTAAAAATTTTTTTTTCTGCCAGTTTTTACTTCTTTTTTTTTTTCTATTGTCAGTTCATTAAGTATCTTTTAAAATTGAAACCTGGAACTCTAAAACAAAAGGCCTACCTTTTAAAAATTGCCTTAATGTGTTTTTCTTGTTATACAAAGTGTTAGTTTAACAGTAGGCTGCTGTTTGAGCCAATTGCTGAGAAATATTGAATAGTACCCTTTTGAGATAGAGGGAAAACAAGCTATTTTTATTCAAAAACAACACACTGATGGATCTGTTAGTTGTAAAAGGCAAGCCCCCCCACCCCCCAGGGGTAGTTTATGTGAGAGAAATAAGACACAGAAAGAGCTAGACTGCTTTACTTAATAAACTATCTGGATTTAAAATATGATTCTTGGCAGCTTGAAAAGAAAAAAAGACTTAAGTGGACCCCAGAGACTCAGTAAAAAGTAGATAGGCAGGAGTAAGTTCTTGGGGGACTCTTAATAGCTTGGAAACAAACAGGACCTAAAAAAAAAAAAGTGGCCAAGTGAGAAATTCCTTAGAGAGGAAAAACAAACTATAATTATGCCCCAAACTGCAGTTTTTAGGTTACTGGGTATAATGCAAAATTCCCATATTGAACAATAAAGAGGGTTTGAGAGACTTGACTAAAAGCAAGGTAGTGGTAGCTGGTCACTATGGTAACCAGATGTGAAATGATACTGATGGGAAAGTACACTGCTGAGATTAAGTTGAGCTTATGTAGAAGGGCCATAAAGAAAGCAAATCAGATTGCTTTTTCCCATCTATTCTTTTCTGACTTGGAAAAGAAAAGATAGAGGGATAGGCATTAGCTAGGAAATATCATAATTTACATTTTATAGTTTCCCTTGCCCTCACTGAGGCTAGCAGAAGGCAGGCCAAGATAAGGGTAAGCATGGTAATTAAAGGTGTTAGTCATAGAGAGGGACAGCTGTGGGCTTTCAGCAGGTCCACTATAAGCCTAGGAATATAGAAGAAGGAATGCTTACAACTCACAAAGATCAGGAAGGTTAGAGGCTATCTTTCTACTGCCAAGGCTGCTTAGCAAACATAGGATGATTTAAACTGTACAGTCTCGGAATGGATACAACATGAGAGAGCACAAGACTGAAATAAGATTGGGAGCACACTTTTAGAAAGTTAATTGATTTGACTGTAGGCCTGTATATTCATTTTTTTCCCAATTGCTCTGAATACTTATATTTTTATTATCAAAGGAGAAGCAGGGTATTTACTGGTTAACTAGGCAATTTACTGGTTAACTGTGCTAGATAACTTATGGCTCATTTAATCTAGTGAAGACTAGTTAACGAAGATATAAAGTCATATTTTGCCAAAAACAAGTTTAATTTGTATACAACAAGTTATTCAGGCTATAAGTCTGAATTTTCAGGATGTCAATCACCAGAGGAGAAACTGGCTACTGGTTTACGCTATTAAACAAAGAACTATCATTAGGCAAATTGAATTCATTCGAAAATTTACAATAAAAAAATCCTTTGTCTTCTGTTAGTCAGAATCTAGTTTCGGAACTATCCAGCATTCACAATATGAGTAATATCAGAAAAGACCTCTAAAACAGAGAGCAACCAAATGGAGAAAATAAACAAGAGATGAGAGGTCTATTGTATGATCGGTCAATTTTCTAAATAGAAGGGAAAAAGTATATTGATTGATGATGGCTACACATACCAAAGATTGCTATATTCATCTACTAGGGCTGCTGCAACAAAATATCACATACTGTGTGGCTTAAACAGCCACAATTTATTTCTGCACAGTTCTGGAGGCTCGAAGTCCAAGATCAAGGTGCTGGCTGACTTGCTTTCTCTTGAGGCTTCCCTCCCTGGCTTGTAGACAATCACTTTTCTTGCTGTGTCCTCACATGACTTTTTCTCTGTGTGTGCATGTCCCTGGTGTCTATTCCTCTTCTTATAAAGTCACCAGTCCTATTGGATTGGGACCCACTCTTAAGATTTCACTTATCCTTAATTACCTCTATGAAGTCCCTCTCTCTCAAAACAGTGACATTGGAGATTAGGGCTTCAACCTATAAATTTTAGGGGGACAGAGATCACTCCATAGCACTGCCAACCCCCAAAACAGAGCAAGCAAATATCCATCCATAAATTTATACAACAGATATCTATTAGATATCCACTATGTGCCTGACACTACACTGGGCACTGGAGGATCTACAGTAGGGAAAAGGAGATTTAGATCTTATTCTGTAGATTAGTGGTGAAGGGAACCATTTAAACAACTATAATATATTGGGTAGAAAGTGCCAGATTCACAGAGCTATGTAGCATTTAGCAGCAGTTCTCAGTATTGCCAGATAAAATATAGAATGCCCAATTAAATTTGAATTTCAAATATTTTTTTAGGGTAAACCTCTCCCAGATATTGCAGGGGACATACTTACACTATCCATTGTTTATCTGAATTTTAAATTGTATTGGGCATCCTATTTTTGGTTGTGTTTGTTGCTTGCTTTGTTACTATTTTGTTTGCTAAATCTGGCAACTCTACGGTGCAGGAGGTTCAGAAAAGCTCCACAGAGGTAACATGTAACCTGAGACCTGAGAGAATAAGACTAGGAAAAGAATAGGAAACAAAAAGAAAAGGCAAGAAAAATCCTGGCAAAAGAAAGATGCACAAGACCAGCAGTAAAGGTAGAAATCACCAAAATGCAAAGTAGAGAGAACTAGTGGTGGGAAGCAGGTATTTGAGAATAAAGACCAGAGGCGTGTATGAGAAGGAGATAGAAGAAATAATAACCAAATTTTCTTGGCTCAGAGGTACTTTAGTACAGGAGCAAGCTAAAGGAGATTTATCAACTGTGACTGGTCAGTCACCAAGTCCTGCTGATTATAGCTCTATTTTATTTATTTACTTTATTTCTTGCTATGTTTGCTTCTCTCTTCTCTACCTCTTTTCTGGCCACAGAACCTCTGGGCCAGAGCCGCCTTCAAATTATTCTCTACTGAATAGCAAGATAGAAATGAAGATCTGACCAGATCCTCTCCATTGAGAACCCTCAGAACATTTTAAGATGAATTTTCATCTTGTTTAAGCCAATACAAATTATTCAGAAAGTGATGCTAAGATTTAAAAAGCTAGTATAGATTTGAACATAATTTTAAAAGAGCAAGAACAGAAATATAAAACTATATGTGTGTATGTATGTGTTAATGCAAATTATGTGACACAAAAACTCAGAAGGAAAACTGCGTAAAATTCCTACAGATTCTAAACTGAGTAAAGCAGAGCTAAGTATATGAAATAATTAGGGTCATAAGCTATTAGTTTTGTTAAAGAACTTAGAAATTCTAGTCCAAAATTATTATTTTACCTATGTAAAACTAAAAATGAAATAATTTAAACTTATTGGCTTGCCTCAGAATTAGGATTAGAATGCATATTTCTTGATATTTTAATGCAATATACCTTGATATTTTAATGCAATATACCTTAACCATGTTGCTTTGTATAATTCATATGTAACCAACTAACAGAGAATATTTCCAGTGAAAATATTTCCAAATCAGTATAATTTTAAAGGCAAAATATTTTTATGAGTAAAATAATTTCATGTCATTTTATGTATTTAATTTTGGGTGTGTTTAGTGCCTTCAGATTATATATGGTCATTAGAAGATATTTACATGTGTGTGCATATATGTATATTTTTATATGTGTGTGTATAAATATTGTGAGATATCTCAGTAATAGCTGAATGTATTATGAATAACTTGTGATATAAGACCCAATTATTTAATAATGTTTAATAATGTTTATTATTAATGTTTAATAATGTTTACCAGCCAGATTCTGCACTAGCATGGTAAACCATTCTCAGATTAAAGCAGAAAAATAAGGTGACTGTTATTTCACAGAGCTATGCCATAGTCCTTCATTATTTTAAATCTTTGTGACTGAACATATAATTATATTAATGCTCTCAATTTTGTCAATCATTTCGTTATTGTTTATAGGGCATAATTGTAATGTATAAATGACAAAGAATTTTTAAAAACATATGCATTAGGGCGCCTGGGTGGCTCAGTTGGTTAAGCGACTGCCTTCGGCTCAGGTCATGATCCTGGAGTCCCAGGATCGAGTCCCACATCGGGCTCCCTGCTTGGCAGGGAGTCTGCTTCTCCCTCTGACCCTATCCCCTCTGATGTGCTCTCTCTCCCTCATTCTCTCTCTCAAATAAATAAATAAAATCTTTAAAAAAAGAAAAGAAAGAAAAGCAACTTCAAAAAAAAAAAACATAGGCATTATTTTGTGCCTAAAGCAGAATATCATTACTCAGTGCTCATCAGGATAAGTGTACTCTTTAATTCCCATCATCTATTTCCCCCATTCCCCCACCCATCTCCCCTCTGGTAACCATCAGTTTGTCTTCTATAGTTAAAAGTGTTTCTTGGTTTGGCTCTCTTTTTCCTTTGTCCTTTGCTCGTTTGTTTCTTGAATTACACATATGAGTAAAATCATATGTTATTTGTCTTTCTCTGACTGACTTATTTCACATAGCATTATGCTTTCTAGCTGCATCCATATTGCAAATGGCAAAATTTCATTCATTTTTATGGCTGAATAATATTCCATCATACACACACACACACACACACACACACACACACACATACACACACACCATTTCTTCTTTTATCTGTTCATCTGTCAGTGGACGCTGCTTCCATAATTTGGCCATTGTAAATAATGCTACACTAAACATAAGGGTACATATATCCTTCTGAATTAGTGTTTTCATTCTTTGGGTAAATATCCAGTAGTGCAATTCCTGGATCAGAAGATACTTCTATTTTTAATTTTTTGAGGAACCTCCATACTGTTTTCCAGAGTGGCTGCACCAGTTTATGTTCCCACCAGCAGTGCATGAGGGTTCCATTTTCTCTACAGCCTTGCCAACACCTTTTGTTTCTTGTATTTTTAATTTTAGCCATCTGACAGGTATAAAGTGATATTTCACTGTAGTTTTGATTTGCATTTCCCTGATGTGAAGGATGTTGAGCATCTTCTCATGTATCTATTCACCATCTATATGTCTTCTTTGGAAAAATGCTCATGTCTTCTGCCCCATTTTTAAATTGGATTATTTGGTTTGGGGTGTTGAATTGTATAAATTCTTTATATATTTTGGATAATAACCCCTCTTATTGGATATGTCATTTCCAAATATAGTCTCCCATTCAGTAGATTGTCTTTTAGTTTTGTTGATTGTTTCCTTCCCTGTGCAGAAGCCTTTTATTTTGATGAAGTCCCAATAGTTTATTTTTGCTTTTGTTTCCCTTTCCCCAAGAGACAGATCTAGAAAGAAGTTGCTATGGCTCATGTCAAAGAGATTGTTGCCTGTGTTCTTCTCTAGGATTTTGATGGTTTCAGGCCTCACATTTAGGTCTTTCATCCATTTTGAATTTATTTTTGTGTATGGTGTAAGCAAGTGGCCCAGTTTCATTCTTTTGCATGAAGCCAGCCAGTTTTCCCAACACCATTTGTTGAAGAGACTCTCTTTTTCCTATTGCATATTCTAGACTCTTTTGTTGAAGAATGATTGATCATGGGTTTGTTTCTGAGCTTCCTATCCTGTTCTATTGATCTATTTTTGTGCCAGTACCATACTGTTTTTATTACTATAGCTTTGTAATATAACTTGAAATCTCAATTGTGATACCTACAGCATTGTTTTTTCTTTTTTAAGATTGTTTTTGTTATTTGGGTTCTTTTGTAGTTCCACCCAAATTTTAGAATTATTTATTCTAGTTACATGAAGCATGCTGTTGGTATTTTGTTAGCTTTCATTAAATCTGTAGATTGCTTTGGGTAGTATGGACATTTTAACAGCATTTGTTCTTCCAATCCATGAGCATGGAATATCCTTCCACTTGTTTGTGTTGTCTTTAATTTTGTTCATCAATGTTTTATAGTTTTCAGGGTACAGGTCTTTCATGTCTTTGGTTAAGTTTATTGCTAGATGTTTTATTCTTTTTGGTGCAGTTGTAAAGGGGGTTGTTTTCTTAATTTCTCTTTCTGTTGTTTTATTTTTAGTGTATAGAAATGCAATGGATTTCTGTACATTGATTTTGTATCCTGTGGACTTACTGAATTCACTTATCAGTTCTAGTAGTTTTTTGGTGGACTCTTTAGGATTTTCTATATAGAGTCCTATGTTATCTGAAAATAGTGAAAGTTTTACTTCTTCCTTACCAATTTGGATGTGTTTTATTCTTGTCTATTCTTTTTGTTGTTGAATTGCTATGGCTAGGACTTCCAGTATTATGTTGAATAGAAGTGGTGAGAGTGGACATCCCTGTCTTGATCCTGATCTTAGGGGGAAAGCTTTCAGTTTTTCACCATTGAGTATGATGTTAGCTGTGGGTTTTTTCATATATGGCCTTTATTATGTTGAGGTTTGTTCCCTCCAAACTGACTTTGTTGAGGGTTTTTATCATAAATGGGTGTTGTACTTTGTCAGAGGTGTTTTCTGTGTCTATTGAAATGATCATATGGCTCTTATCCTTTCTCTTGTTGATGCAATGTATCACGTTGTTTGATTTGTGAATATCGAACCACCCTTGCATTCCAGGAATAAATTCCACTTAATTGTGGTGAATAATTTTTTAGATGTATTGGAATTGATTTGCTAATGTTTTGTTGAAGATTTTTGCATCTATGTTCATCAGAGATATTGGCCTGTAGTTATCTTTTGTTTGCAGTTCTTTATCTGGTTTTGGATCAGGGTAATGTTGACCTCATAGAATGAGTTTGGAAGTTTTCCTTCCTCTTATATTTTTTGGAATAGTTTGAGAAGAATAGGTATTAATTTTTCCTTTAAAGTTTAATAGAATTCACCTGGGAAGCCATCTTATCCTGGACTTTTGTTTCTTGGGAGTTTTTTGATTATTGATTCAATTTCATTGCTGGTAATCAGTTTATTCAAGTTTTCTATTTCTTCCTGATTCAGTTTTGGGAGGTTATATGTTCTAGGAATTTATCCATTTCTTCTAGAAACCAGCTTCTGGTTTCATTCATCTGTTCCAATGTTTTTTTAGTTTCTGTTTCATTTTTTTCTGCTCTAATCTTTATTATTTCTTTCCTTTTGCTGGTTTTGTGTTTTGTTTGTTTTTACTTTTCTAGCTCCTTTAGATGTAAGGTTAAGTTGTTTATTTGATATTTTTCTTGCTTCTTGAGATAGGCCTGTATTACTATAAAATTCCTTTTTAGGATAGTTTTTGCTGCATCCCAAAGATCTGGACATTTGTTTTCATTTTCATTTGTCTCCATGTATTTTTTTATTTCCTCTTTAATTTCTTGGCTGACCCATTCATTGTTTAACAGTGTGTTATTTAACCTCCCTATATTTATGGTCTTTCCAGATTTTTTCTTGTGGTTGATTTCTAGTTTCATAATGTTGTTGTCAGAAAGGATACATGGAATGACTTCACCCTTTTTGAATTTGTTGAGACTTATTTTGTAGCCTAATATGTGGTCTATTCTGGACAATGTTCCATGTGCACTTGAAAAGAATGTGTGTTCTCCTGTTTTAGGATGGACTGAAATGTAAACTTTTTATCCTTTTTTAAATACAATTAGCCAATATATAGCACGTCCTTAGTTTCAGATGTAGAGCTCAGTAATTCATCAGTTGCATATAACACCCCGTGCTCATCACATAATGTGCTATCCTTAATGCACATCACTCAATTACCCCATCCCCCACCGATCTCCCCTCAGGCAACCTTCAGTTTCTTTCCCATAGTTAAGAGTCTCTCATGGTTTGCCTACCTCTCTGTCTCCCATTTTACCTCCCTTCCCCTGTGATCCTCTGTGCTGTTCTTTATATTCCTCATGAGTGAAACCATATGATATTTGTCTTTCTCTGACTTATTTCACTTGGCATAATATCCTCCAGTTCCATCCATGTCGATGTAAATGGTAAGATTTCATCCTTTCTGATAGCGAGTAATATTCTATTTTATATATATATCTCACATCTTCTTTATCCATTCATCTGTCCATGGACATCTCGGTTCTTTCCATAATTTGGCTATTGTGGACATTGCTGCTATAAATATTGGGGAGCAGATGCCTCTCAGATCACAATGTTTGTATCCTTTTGAGTAAATGTTGATGGCATTTTTAAAAAGAAAAATAATGCTTTTGCCTCTTACTCTGATATTGAGGTAGTAAGATTGTACATATTTACTCTATTTCTATTTAAAAGTGGAAAATACCTAAAATATATGATTACATGCTCTTTAATTTCTATACTGTGCTCAGTTATATCTATTATAATACATATAAAATAGACCATAATACTCGATAACTCTGAGACAAGCAGAAAAAAACTAATTATTCTAAATATGTTAAAGAAGATGTGGTATATATACTCAATGGAATGTTATGTAGCCATCAAAAGGAATGAGATCTTGCCATTTACAATGATGTGGATGGAACTAGAGGATGTTATGCTGAGTGAAATAAGTCAATCAGAGAAAGACATACATCATATGACCTCACTGATATGAGGAATTCTTATTCTCAGGAAACAAACTGAGGGTTGCTGGAGTGGTGGGGGGTGGGAGGGATTGGGTGGCTGGGTGAGAGACTTTGGGGAGGGTATGTGCTATGGTGAGCACTGTGAATTGTGCAAGACTGTTGAATCACAGATCCATACCTCTGAAACAAATAATGCAACATATCTTAAGAAAAAAAGAAAAAGAAGAAGATAGCAGGAGGGGAAGAATGAAGGGGAGTAATTTGGAGGGGGAGACGAACCATTAGAGACCAGATGGACTCTGAAAAACAAACTGAGGGTTCTAGAGGGGAGGGGGTGGGGGGTGGGTTAGCCTGGTGATGGGTATTAAAGAGGGCACATTCTGCGTGGAGCACTGGGTGTTATTCACAAACAATGAATCATGGAACACTACATCAAAAACTGATGATGTAATGTATGGTGATTAACATAACAATAAAAATTTTTTTTTAAAAAATAAATAAATAAATAAATATATTCCCTTTACTTTGGGGAAAATATTTTTAAAATGTAAATGAAATGCTTATTCTAAGAAGCTAAAAAGATTATTCTAATTACCTGGTATATTCATTTATCTCAGCATCCATCTTATTCCCTACTCTGAACAGGGCATGCTCTTAACCTCAGCATACACATACAAACACACAAACACAATGCATATAAATTCATTTAATGAATTCCTTTCTAATATTCTTAAAGACTAAGCAGATGGTCCAGGAGAATAATGAAATTATGTTACTTCCCTGCTTCAGATTAGATTTGGCCCTTGGTTCAGAGCCAGTCTAGGAAGACAGTTGTTACTACTCACTGAGAAAATAAGTGCATTTTGTCTCCATTGATGCTCATTGCTGTACCTTGTTTTGTTCTACATACATCTAGAAAATGTGAAATAGAAGGAAGATTTGTTCTGACAACATTCATACGTTTATATCACTATAATTGCTAGAGGTGGATTGAGTTCTAACTGGGTTCATGAAACAAAGTAAAACACTGAATTCATATTACTATAAGAATTATTTGCTCTATGGCATCCTGTATTAGTAAGAAAAGTAAATATTCTTGGTTTAAGCTTGGTGCAAATTTCCAAGGTCAGTTAATAGAAGTGCTATCAAGAGGCATTTCCATTTGAAAGGATCCATTAGTGACAATGGAGAACAAAATCACAGAATTTTTTTCTTCCCCATTTATTCATGTTATTATAAAAGCCCTTCCATGAAAACACACTCAAATGAGACATTAAATTTTATTAACCCTTCACATATAAAGATGTATCCTTTATATAGTTATTTATATCATTCTCTTGTAGTTCACCCACCTGCTCAAAAACCATGGCCAATCATACACTTAACAAAAATATCTTGATTATTCACACACTGTTCTGCAACTATACCTGAGAATGAGACTAATTATTTAAAGGAGACTGTTTCTGTGACTAAAAAATGAGACAGCTATGGGATTGGCAGAAGCCCTTATCCAAGAGGGGAGAAAAGAGTTCCCAAAGATGTTATTTAAAAGCAGTGATTGGTGAAAAATAAAAATTTTCCTATTTGTAAGCCATTGAGTTAAGTTCATTCAACAAACTGATTTTATAAGCATAAATTAAAGAAGGAACAAATAAAGGAAAAGATTATAAACACCTCAAATTATACTTTGTTCTATCAAACTGACAATGATTGAAAATAAACTGATTATATCTGCTATGCAAAGAAATAGGTATCATATGTAATACTCTGGATAGTATTAATTGGTACAATAATTGAGCAATTTTATAATATTTATCAAAAAGTAAAAGTATATAAATTATTTCACCTAGTAAGTGCATAAGAATTTGTATTTGAAATTGTTTATGAAGGCATTAGTTATAATTGGGGAAAATGGCAAACATAAATTTATAGGAAATATGTTTCCAGGAACTTTTAATGATATGTGAAAATGTTCATAGTTTAATGCTAAGTAGAAAAGCACAAGACAAAACAAAATATTTAATTTTAATAATATACAAATGTGTTGTGAGTTTGTGCATCTGTGTATGTGTATGTATGCATGTATTTAGAGTACAACCTTAAATGAATGATAGAAAATACTCCAATATGTTAATAGTGCTGGATTTCTGGATGATAGGAATGTAGTGAATTTTATTATACTCACTATATTTTCCAAATTTTTAATAATAAATATGCATTACTTTTATAGTCTAAAGAAAATAACAAGTGAGATTTTAAGTAGCAATATTTTGATTAAACAGAATGATGTACCCACAATGTCTAAATACCTTTCTCTCATTAGTCTTATTTTTTCTCTCTGCCAGTATGATCATGATCATTAGAAAATTATCACTCAGATATATTTCACATGATCTGGTGGTTAATAGTATACTTTCAAGGTAATATAGTTTCTATTTCTATTCTCTTTCAAATGTTCTTCAGTTGACTTCCATTATCAGTTTAGGATGTCCATATTGAAATATAGTGCTCTCTCTTTTCTATTAGAACTGCTCCTTCTAAATAAGATATACCCATCCTTTTCAAATGATAGCCACCATATCAATTTTTCAAGACACTTTTGAAATCTTTATTTAAGTCTTTGGGTTAAATTTTTAGGTTCAAGTAGTTCATTATATTCATTATGCATAATGTTTTTATATGACACAGAGAGAGAGGGAGAGCACAAGCAGGGGAAGCAGCAGAGGGAGGGGGGGAAGCAGGCTCCCCGCTGAGCAAATAGCCTGATGTGGGACTTGATCCAGGACCCTGAGATCATGACCTGAGCTGAAGGCAAATGTTAAACCAACTGAGCCCCCCAGGTGCCCCATCACTATTGATGAAAGACATTGAGAGTCATTTCTTTTCCAACATGTTTATTTCTGAGAATGAGGGGGTAACCTATCTATTTTGTTCTTTTTGTGATGTCACACATGTTGTTCTTCAGAGTGTCTAATTTTACACTTTTGTTGGACAATTTTAGCTGCACCTGAAATTGAGTTTTAAGTCTTCTTCAAACAGTTGGTGAATCTAAGGCCAAACAAAAGTTCCATCTTTGCCTCTACTCAATCTGTACAAAGAGAATTTCATATTGCATGTCTGTCTTGGATTAGGAGAACAACAGCAACAACAAAAGACAGAGCTTATGGTCTAATTAGGAACTCACACTACCTCAAGGGATTGACAAAAAAAAACCAATTGTAATAAGTGTTTGCCTTATTGGGCCCTGATTTTTATAGACATTGGAGAAGGGCCACCCAACTTTTGAATGGAAGCTGAAGAAAGGAGTTATGTTAGTTTGCTAGGGCTGCTGTAACAAAGACCCTAAACTAGATGGCTCAAACAAAAGAAATTTATTGTCTCATAATTCTGGAGGCTAGAAATACTAAATCAAGTCTTGTCAGTGCTGATTCCTTAGGAAGACTTTGAGGGATGGATCTGTTCCAGAACTGTCTCCTTGGCTTATAGATGTATGTCTTCTCCATGTCCCTTTACATCTTCCCTCTGTGGTGCATCTCTCTCTTCACACAGTCTTCTTTTTATAAAAATACCAGTAATATTAGAGTAGGGTCATACACTACTCTGGTATGATTTCATCTGAACTAATTACACCTGCAGCAACCTTATTTTCAAATTCTGAGGTACTAAAGGGTAGCACTTCAACACATGAATTTTAGGAGGATAAAATTCACTTATAACAGGGATAGTAGAGGAAAACTCTTCCACAAGGATAATCCCTGAGTTTAGTTGAAAATGATAAGGAAGAGATGATCTGGCAAGAGAGTTCAGGAGAATAGGAAATACAAAGGCACAAAAGCATGGAACGTAAGGTGTGAGTGTGGTTTGGAAGGAGACTGTAGTTTTGGCAGAGGCTTATATATTCTGAACTCAGCTATATAGGATTGGTAGTAAAGGTAGCAGGGAGACTGTGAAGAATTTTACATGTGTTCAGAGTTTGAATTTTAGAAATATTTACTTTGGTAACACTGTGATCTTTGCGAAGTAAACTCTGTCTACCAAAAGGACCCCATTATTTAGGCATGCTCTTTCATTCCAAGAGCTCTCCTGCCTTTTTAAAGTCTTTTCCAATTCTCTTTGCAAAAAGTTTGCTCCTGATTTTATTCTCTTAATTTTCTCAAATCCTGTTGCCTTTCACCATTTCCTAAATAATTTAATTCAGTAAGAATTTAAACAAACAACAAAAATCCCATATATAGCATTTATTACTTACAACATGAATAAAGATAAGTATTTAAATACTCAGGATGTTTAATTTGTTGTGTGCAATTGTATAATCTCATATCACAGAGTAACAATGAAAAAATCTCAGAATCATAACAAAGTAGTTCCATTTTAAAATGAGTCTGATTTTGCCATGTTAACTTTCATGAACATTTCATTCAACAATTATTAAATCTCTGAGTGCATTATCATATGCCTTTAACTTCCTTGCAGAAAGCTTCTTAAATTAATTTTTCTTTTATATTAACTCTTTTTTCAGCCTGAGGGTGACATCAAGTAGGCTTATATGTCTCATGAATCTCTTAAAATCTTTCCAATTATAAAGTAACTGCCTAGATTTATACCCAAAGCAACCTAATTGATTAAAAGATTATCACTACAAGCCCTATTTATTAGTTGAGTTTCAGAATTGTAGCATTGGCTCTGTCCTGAAGGCACAAGTACCACCATCAACAGCATTAATTAAAATATTAACAAACACAGATAATATTAGAAGTTATCTATAGTTATGATTGAAGAATGAGTATAAAGCAGCATGAAATACCATCTAAAAATTCTGTCTTCAATCTGCTTATATCAGATTGAAAGCCTAGGTCTTTTATCATGTCTTGTGAAGGGCACCATACTGACATTGTGTCAACATCACAAAAGGCAAGGAATCTCTGAGATGAGACAACTACATGAAAAATACTTTCTTACCAGCTCCTACTAAAGCTCCTACTCAAGAAGATGTGAACGACTTCACATAAATTGACTCTTTACAAAAATAAATATTGGCCATCATATAACAGATTTTCATTAAATAAAATATTTAATTAAACTATATCTAAATACATATCTCTGGCTTTTCCATAAATCATGCTGAATAATTGATCTTTTCTTAGTAACTCAGTCATCATTAAGAACATAAACCATTGTCTTATATCATAGTATAAAAAAATATCTCAGGAGATATTAAGGTATAAAACCATCATCTGAGTAATTTATTCAAGGATGAGATAAGTGATTAGGCTAAGGTTCCAACCAAACGTAACTTTCTAGTTATTAAATAGCTTATATCTGACTATTTCCATTCTATTCTCTTATTCTGTATCTCTATATAAACAGGTCTTCAGATCCAATTCCAGAAATGTATTATTTTAGGTTATCACCTTATGAAAGTTAAATCTTTGAGGGTGTCCTAATGCTTAGAAATTTGTTTCTTCATACTAATCTTGGCTGAGGTTCACAACTTGCCTGAAAACAACATTCTTCAAGACATATAACTGTAACAGTTTTTTAAAGAATCAGAACTTTTCAGGACACTTGGGTGGCTCAGTCTGTTAAGCGTCTGCCTTCGGCTCAGGTCATGATCCCAGCGTCCTGGGATCAAGTCCTGAGTCGGGCTCCTTGCACCGGGGGGGAGCCTGCTTCTCCCTCTGCCTGCCCTTCCCCCTGCTTGTGCACTCTCTCTCTCTCTATCTCTCTCTGACAAATAAGTAAATAAAATCTTAAAAAAAAAAAGAATTAGAACTTTTCCCTGAACTTGAGCTATTTTTAATCTAATCTTGAAGTTTGCTTTCTGCTGTCTTCTATAGCTATATTTGCATATTTAAGTAAATCAGTAGATAAAAATTCTAAGACAGGATGTGTGGACAGAAAAGAATAGAACTATTAAAATATTGTTATTCATCTATGTAGTACAATAAGGAGAAATTTTGAGTAAGCTTGTATATGCCATTACTTATTACAAATCAGCATTATTTATAAAGATGTAAAGGTGTTACCATAGATTGGCTGGATGAATTTAGATGAAGAAAATGGATAAGGGACATTCAGTATTGGGAGTGGTGTAAGCTAGGAATAGAATTGGAAAAATGTCCTTGTAGAAGTAAAATAGTTGAAAAATTAGGTTGAAGACAGTTGGAATGTCAAGCTAAAGAATCTTGTAGACTAGCCTTTCCTAAAATGTGTGATTCAGAATAACAAATCCTAATTACAGTGATAAACTTAAAGTTTTTAACTTTTAAATTTTTAAAAAAGTGGTTTAGGAAACACTGGTTTGAACAACGATAAGCATAATTCTTTATCACAAGACCTCTCTGAGCCCTTAATATGCTAGTGTACACTGCTTATTTCTTGGTGGAAAATACAACCAAAGAACATGGGCTGGGAAATATTGCTGGTGAAAATGTAGATGCAGTGAAGCTTCTAGAACTGTAAAATGGACATACATTTTAGAAAATTAAATCAAGATATTTAATGTGACAATATATAAAATGATAAAGCACTAATATTTTTTGTACAGCAATTCTCATAATGTACAACTACAGATTTATTTGAAAAACTTTTTATTTAATATTCATCTCCCTCACAATCCAGTGAATTCATTACAGCAGTGACCAGAGTTCTTTTACTCACTGGTATTTCCTACATATAGCCCAGTACCTAGCACATTGTAGGCATTTAATAAATATTTGTTGAATAAATTATTGTAGAGGAAAGATATCTGGAAATAGTATACTTTTGTTCAGTATTACTTTCACCAATTCTAGGAGATGGCAAGGGTCTGAACTAGATTGAGTGCATGGTAAAGAAAGGAAGGGGAAGATGTGAAATGTTTAATATAGAGGAAGAAAAAAAAGGAGCAATAAAAGATGATTCCAAGGTACAGAATTGAGAAAATGAAAACACAACTAATCAAAACAAGAAATCAAGAAAGATAGCAGTGTCTGGTACAGAGTAGGAGCTTAATAAATATTTCCAAATTCTACCTTAGACAAGTTGAGTGTTAGTTAAAGATTGGTAGTTCGTTAAGCAGTTAGGAACTACTTCAGGGATAATGGTTTATATTAGAAATCATTCATAGAAACTCTTTCAAGTCTCTTTGAAGTCAGCAGATGAAAATTCCTGGGAAGAATGTGCAGAGAGAGAATGGAGCATTGCTATTCTTAAAATAAGTAACTTGTCTAAAAGCAGAACTTAGAAATATTTAATAAGCTCCTTCTTGGTACAGGCATCATGCTTTCCTTCTTGATTTCTTGTTTTGACTGCTGGTGTAATAATATCCCCATTAAAGACCTTAAAGGGGTTTGTCCCGATATCAGTCCATCTATCTTCTTGAAGATAAATTGGTTTGCTTGTATTGGTAGCAAATCAAACCATGTGTAATTGTTGTAGGCTTTCAGATATTGTAATGATAAAATGAAAACAAACCCATGAAATCTGAGTATTTTTGAAATGTAATTATTTCAACAGTCAAAAAACAAAGAAAGAAGCCTCAGATGTTCCACTTAGAGTCCTAGAATCACCATGTATGTTGTCAGGATAAGGGGGTTTCAGAGACATACTTGAGGTCAGGTAATGGCTTTAAAGATGTTTCTTGAAGTAGGACATGGAGAGAGCTTGGCAGGTTTCCATATCCCTGTGGCACACTTAGTGAAGCAAAGGGTTTCTCAGCAAATAAATTAAAAACATTGTCATTTGAAAAATGTAAGACTGTGCCAACTAATGAGATCAGCCAGAGTATTTATCACAAATATTGGAAAGATTGGAGTTTCTCTTGTCCTTTTATCTTTCCAGGTATGGAACATTAGGTAAGGATAACATGGACAAACATGGGTCTAGAATCCTAGGGAACACAGTGGTATTGAAATTAAGGTGTTTGATACATATATTCTTATTGTTTGAGTCAACTACTGCAGGCATAATTCTCAAGTGGTTGAAATTATCTTTCATTTAATCAGTAGAGAAGGATTTGAAGAATATAGCAAGATGAATCTTTTTGTTACTTCCCCTAGGTTAGTCCAGGTTAGCAAGCCCTACTGTAAAATTGCATTTGGCTCTGGGACAGTGTTGAAAGGGAAGCTAGTGACTGCACACCATGGTACAGAAAAAGAAAAATCCTCTTTAGCAATTCAATTTAGGTTATATATATTCAGGAGAGAAGAGAATCCATGCAGTGCCCTGAGAATCTAGAAAAGGATTCTCTTATCTTATATTTCAAGGAATTTACTGGTAGGGCTTTAACAGAAAGAGATGAATACTTGTTTACCTATTTTCCTCTTGCCTTTTAAATCCCTTTGAAAACTGAAAATCTAAGAATTACTTTTTTGGATGTGTGCTAAGGACCCACGTTAACACAGGCAGTCAGGTTGCTTTTGAGTCAAAGTCCAAACGCTGGATGTGAAGCCACATGCCCTCTGTGATATACTGGGCATTGGTCATGTTTCAGAGAAAAGCAAATACGTGCTTCATGTAACCTATATGTGCATTCTTGTGTTTTGTGCTCTTCCTAAAACACTTTCTCCATTTGACCTTACTACATTTCCATCCCTTTGATATTCAAAAAAGTCTTTTTTTTTGATTGATTGCTAGATATTTCCCTAACTGCTACTCTTCATTCCATTTTGTACCTCTGAAATATTTTATGTGTAAATCACTGTCAAGTATGTGCATGTGTGCATGTCTATGTGTATGCATGTGTGTGTGTGATAGAACTGCTGGTAAATTCATGTCTTTGTAAATTCTCATATGCTAACCTACATACATGGCTGTCGATGTAATACAGAGTCTGCTAAAGTGAAAAAAAAAAATCAATGGCTTTGGAGTAAAAAGATATGAGATCCAATTTCAGGTCTACTAATTATTCTGTATGTGAGCTTATATATATATATCACAGACTCAGTAAACAGTTTACTATTAAAATATGGAAAACAACATATGAATACTTATTTCTTGTCATAAAAGCAAGGTGATAGATTGTAAATTAGTTTGAAATTTTCAAAAATCTGTACAAACAGAAGTCATTATAATCATGTTTAGCTCCTATATTCATTAAGAGTTAATATTTTTAGAGTACACTAAACCGGATATTAGACAAGTGGCTGGAAATATACATTGTTGTACAGGCTAGACATGGTCCCTGTCTTCACAGACCTTTTAATCTAGTGAACAAGATTGATATTGAATATGTTATTGAAATGTAATCAAAGGGAATTGCAGCATATAGTTGGAACATATCCTCAAGAATCACAGCCTGCCTCCCTGCTAGGCGGGGAGCCTGCTTCTCCTTCTGCCTCTCTCTCTCTCTTTCATGAATAAATAAAATATAAAAAAAAAAAGAATCACAGCCTGCTTTGTTGAGTAGGGAGAGGCTATTTTCCCTTAATGTAATTTTTTAAAAGGCAAGGGAAATTGTCCTATATAGAGGCAGCCCTATTTCTGAGGGCCGTAGTAGAAAAAGAAAATTTAGTCTTAGGAATGCAAAGGAAATCATGAATGCAAAGAGCACAGAAAGCACTCAGGAGTGGTACCTACCTGGCCAGGCTGCAAAGGGGGCTGGATGTGAGTGTGAAAGGTAGGAGTCACAGTGTGGCTGTGACCAGTACAGCTGGTCACTCCAGCTGTACTGTGGTGGAAGAACAATAGACAAGTATAAATGCAAGAGATAATAGTTTGCGCTAGGTTGCTGGGCACTTGAAATGAAGAAAAATAGGCTTGATTGAGGAAATATTCAGGCTATTTCATCGTTAATACTTGGTGATTGTTAGGGATGTGGAGTGTGGGAACTAGAGGAGTCAAGAACAATGCCAAGATTTCTATCTTGAGAAACTGGGTGAATGGTATTCCTGTTCACTGAGATTGAGAACACAGGAAGAGGAGGAGGTTTGGGCAGAACCGTAATTGCTAACCCTTAGTGAATGCTTAAAACCTGAAGTCGCAATTCTAAGTGCTTTGTATGTACTCTGTTATTTGGCAGATGACTAAACAGAGGTATAAAATAATGTGCCAACTCACACAGCCAGAGTCCAAGCTCTTGACCATGACGACGTGCTCTGTACCTTTCAAGAGAATCACATTAATTTTGAACATGTTATGCTTGAGATGCCCTTAAAAACATAAAGTGGAAATGATGAGAGAAATAAATCTGAGTAGAGATAAAAGAAATTTTGCAACCACCTATTATCAAAGTTAAATGAAGTTGGCTGAATGAAGATTGTAAAGGAAGAGAGTGTGTAGTTAGAAAGGCAGCAAGCCTGGGACAGGGGGAGGGGAGAGGAGCATCTCTAATATTATAAATCTCAGGGTTTGGTAGAGAAGATGGCACCTTCTCAAAAGACTGAAATGGAAGAACCAAAGTGGAAGAATAAATGTCAGAAGAGAATCATGTCAGGGGAGCCCAAGAAAGAGAGCGTTTCCAAAAGAAAGACGTAGTTCTCTGCCCAATGCTCCTAATAGGTTAAGTAAGAGGAAAGGAAAAGTAGGAAAAGGATTAAAAGAGAACTTTATTTTAAATGTGGAAGTTAATCTCTCGCCTTCCTTATATATCTGTTCTTACAACACAGATTATTCTACTAGACTAAAAGGAACTTTAAAATACATATACTCAGGGCACCTGGGTGACTCAGTGGATAAAAGCATCCAGCTCTCGATTTCAGCTCTGGTCATGATTTCAGGGTCATGAGATCGAGCCCTGTGTCGGGTTCCGAACTTAGTGGAATCTACTTCTCTTCCTCTTCCTCTGTTCTTCCTGGTGTACTCTCTCTCCCTCTCTCTCTCATATATGTCTTTAAAAATAAATAAATAAAAATAAAATATATATAATCATATGGACAGAGAAAATAGAAGAGAAGGCATCAGAAAACAAGAAAATTCAACTAATTTTGAGATGAAAGAGAAGGAAGATGTAGTTAATATCATCTACATACAAAATACACTGTTAGCTACAATCTAAAGTACCCATGAAAGGATATGAAAATTGATTTACTGCATAGACCTCCTTACAATCTGGGAGACAACAGGTACCAGGCAAGAAACTGAAGGTACTTAGTACTAAAAATAGGAAAATTAACTGAAATACTCTCTATATAAGGCTACATAGCTATACCCCAAGAAGAAAACCAGGATATTCTTTGGCTTGCTGCCAGATCATCCTGCCACAAAACCTATCATGCATATAAAACTTCCAATTAGCATCTTAGAGCTTCACTCTTCAATTCTGAAGGACAGTCAGGGATCATCAGATATTTGTGGAAAACCCCTATTATGAAAGATAAAGATCAAAAGAAACTCAGAAATAATGTAAGGAGCAGGGGGACAAAGACAAAAAGCCTATAGTTAGTATCTTCTGAGAGAAATGAAAATGATATGGCACCCTCAAATACAAACAGGATACCATGTAGAAGTAGCATTCAGGAAGCAACAAATAACTTTGACAGTAAAAATATGCCCTGGATGAAAGATAATACAGCAGATGGATTTAGAAGATCAAGTTGAGAAAATCTCCCAGAAAATAGAATAACAAGACAAAGACACAGAAATTACAAAAGGAAAAAATAATTGAATTACAGGATAAAAGTAGGAGATAGGTCCTACCTCCAACTAATTGAGATTGCAGAAAAAGAGAAAATAAAAACAATGAAGAGGAGAAAATTACCAATTAAATAATAACAGAAAATTTAACAAAATTAAAAGGTAAGTGCTTCCAAAGTGGAAAAGTCTGTCAAGTACCCAGTACAATGGATTAAAAAACACATCAAAGCACATTACCTGAAATTTCAGAAGACTGAAGACAACATAAAAATTCTAAGATGTACTGGTGGAAGGGAAAATCACAGGATTTTGAATAGTAATGGAACTGGATTTCCTGGCAACAACTTTAAAAGCTAGAAAATAATAAATTAAAAATGTCTCCAAATTTATGAAGGAAAATTATTTCTGACCTGGAAATATATGTCCAGTCAAACTTTCACTTGTTTGTGGGTGAAATGAAACCATGTTCGGAGACTCATGTACCAGAGATCCTTTCTCAGTAAATTACTAGATGTTACATTCCACCTTGGATATTGTATTCCAATAAGTCCAGAAAGAAAAAGACATGGGATTTAGAAAATAGAAGATGTAACACAAGAAAGAAATAGAAAACTCACAGAATAATAGTGAAGGGAAATTTTAGGATAACAGATATATGTCAGATCTAGAAAAACAGACATTCCAGAGAGGAACAAGAAAATACAGTGTTCCTGAAGGATTATTCCAGGGAGAAAATGACAGATTATACTCACTTGGCTATACCAAGAGGAGATAGAGAATTGAATTAATGAAAGGTACCTAGAAAAATAAAGCAAAGAAAAAAATAAGGAAATTCTTAAAGAAACAAAAAAATGCACAAGAAATAAAATGTGATTGAATTACAGTAGCATATAGTTATAATAAAATAAATACTATTAATTTAAAACAAAATTGCTCTCTCTATATTTTTGCTTGGTTAGAAGTGTGTTGGAATTTGTTATCAGGAAGTTAAACCACCACATTACATGTTAGAAACCTGTAATTGAAAAATTAAGGAGTAGCATTATAATCAAGTTATTTAGAAATTTAGGATGAAGAAAAGCTCAAAAATTGAAAGTTATTAATGTAGGGAGCCTAAGTCAGAATTAGAAGGAGTTATGATTGAGACAGTCCAGAAATGAGATACCAAAGTTATTAATGGGTGCAGAGGAGTGTTCAAGAGATGGTAAATGAATGACATGAGAGAGGAAGATGTTACTACTAGATAATGAGACCATCAAAGGAAGAGGGGTTTTACAGGAGGATAGAAGAGTAATAGTTTTTAGAAAGCAAGGGGGATAACAATTCCACTTTCCAGCCCTGAAGTGTTTAAGGGGTGAGAATGTCAGCATGCTCCAATTTTGAAGGCTACAAGTGAATCAAGTTTTAGTTGAGACTATGAGGGAGTGTTCAGTGAAGAGGACAAGGCTTAATGGAATTATTGATCATGGTATAAGGCACGTTCTGAGTTCAGAGGAAGTACAGAAGAGGGAAATTGGGTGAGGGAAAAACTTCAGTACATTGTGGGGATGAGAGAAGGGACAGAAAAGATGACCAGAAGAGCCTACATTTGGGGGCAATGAAAGAGAAAGCAGTCTTAAGTGAACAGAGTTCCAAAAGTCTTAGTGAACAGTGGACCCTCTGGCCAAATGGTTTAGGTGCAAGTCTGGATATTCTTTTTCCTCTTAATTTATATTTAAAAATTTACAGTGGCAGCAACAGACAGGTATGAAGAAATAGTCACATGGCTCAACACAATAGGATGAGTGCTAGGCACAGGGCCACACAGGAATGAACAGTAGATTGTACTTCCATCTGTGGGTCAGAGGCAGACAGGGCATGACTTTACAGCTGTGTGGTTGATGTGACTACTAGTGACTCAAATTAAAAACCTGGGAAGCTTTCGAGACACCTCTTTCTCCCCCCCAAGTGTCCCCTCCCACCTCTCATTTAATCTATCACCAACACATTGGATTCTGCTTCTTAAATATCTTTCCAATCCATCACTTCTTTTCATCCTCACTGTTACTCTCATAATCTAAGCCATCATCACTTACCTTTACAACTGTAATAACTTGCACAAACATTTACTAGGTGCCTAATATGTGTTAGATATTTACTAGATGCATTTATTGGCTGCCTAATATATGCTAGGTCCCCGGTAGAGACTGGGAAGGCACCAACCGATAATCAGGGATTTCATCAAGTAAGGTCAAGTAAAATAAGAGTTACAAAACCTTGTGATTCAGGCTCCTAGAAATGTGAAGTATAGGAGTTCAAGAGATAGAAAGTAATGAAGAAGAAAGGTCATCTTTATCTTTTTAATGTTTTTGGTTGGCCTTCTACAGAATACCAAGTGCAAGTAACCACCTGAAAGTGATGACTCATGAACCTGTCCTCAAAATATCATTTTATTTATTTTGGGAGTTAAAAGAAGGTTAAGGAAGGCTTGGGCTGAATGTCCAACATCTCTTAAACATTTCCTACTCATCTTCCTCCAAATTTGACTTAACCTAAGCAATTTAAAAAACAAATGCTATGTTGTTTTTAAAACTAATACCACTTTCTAGTAATAAACTTATTTTGGTAAGTCAAATAAATCAACCAAAAAAGTTCGTTTCAAATTAATGCTCATTTAGTACTACTCAGTAGCTGGCAAACTATACTGTGTCTGTGAATTCAAAAATGAATAAAACAAGATATTTTCTTCAAAGAACTTACCTAGGGGGAAAATAGAACATGTAATTGGGAAGCAATGTGATTATTGCTCTGGGAACTCAGAGGAAGACTGTAGTCATTCTTCTTGGAGAGACATTCACAGAAGTAGTGACCTTTTAGTTAGAATGAGAAGTTTTTCCAACAAACTGTCAATAGCTGATGGTGATTGGGAGGGAGAGAGGAGAGCCCTAAATATATTCATTTATTCATTCATGAATTCATTTTTTATTTGTTTGTATTTTGAGGTTTTTTTTTTAGTTTCAAGTTTTTATTTACATTCCAGTTAGTGTAATATTAGTTTCAGGTGTAGAATTTAGTGATTCATCACTTACATATGACACCCAGTGCTCATCACAACCAGTGCCCTCCTTAATACCTATCACCCATTTAACCCATCTCCCCATTTACCTCTCCTCCAGCAACCCTCAGTTTGTTCTCTATAGTTAAGAGTCTGTTTCTTGGTTTGCCTCTCTCTTTTCCCCCCTACGTTCATTTGTTTTGTTTCTTAAATTCCACATATGAGTGAAGTCATGTGGTATTTGTCTTTCTCTGACTGATTTATTTCACTTAACACAATAGTCTGTAGCTCCATCCATGTCATTGCAAATGGCAAGATTTCGTTCTTTTTGATGGCTGAGTAATATTCCCTTGTATATATACACACCATATTTTCTTTATCCATTCATAAGTCAATGGTCATTTGGGCTTTCCATAATTTGGCTATTGCTGATGATGCTGCTATAAACATCGGGGTGCATTTATCCCTTCAAATTAGTATTTTTGTATCCTTTGGGTAAATACATAGTAGTATAATTGCTAGGTTGTCGGGTAGTTCTATTTCTAACTTTTTTGAGGAATCTCCATACTGTTTTCCAGAGTGGCTGCACCAGTTTGCATTCCCACTAACAGTGCAAGAGGGTTCCCTTTTCTCCTCATCTTCTTCAACACCTGTTGTTTTCTGTGTTGTTAATTTTAGGCATTCTGACTGGTGTGAGGTGATATCTCATTGTAGTTTTGATTTTTATTTCCCTGATGATGAGTAATGTTGATCATCTTTTCATGTGTCTATTAGCCATCTGTATATCTTCTTTGGAAAAATGTCTATTCATGTCTTCTGCCCATTTTTTAACTGTATTGTTTGTTTTTTGGGTGTTGAGTTTTATAAATTCTTTATAGATTTTGGATACTAGCCCTTTTTCATACATGTCATTTGCAAATATTCTTCCATTCTGTAGGCTACCTTTTTGTTTTGTTGATTGTTTCCTTTGCTGTGCAGAAACATTTTATTTTAATGAAGTCCCAATAGTTTATTTTTGCTTTTGTTTCCCTTGCCTCTGGAGATGTGTCTGGTAAGAAGTTTCTGCCACCAACATCAAAGAGGTTATTGCCTGTGTTCTCCTCTGGGATTTTAATGGTTTCCACACTTAGGTCTTTCATCCATCTTGAATATATTTTTGTGTATGGTTTAAGCAAGTGATCCAATTTCATTCTTTCACATGAAGCCATCCAGTTTTCCCAATACCATTTGTTGAAGGGACCATCTTTTTTCCATTGGATATTCTTTCCTGCTTTGTTGAAGATTAGTTGACCATAGAGTGTAAGTCCATTTCTGGGTTTTCCATTCTGTCCCATTGATCTGTGTGTCTGTTTTTGTGCCAGTACCATACTGTCTTGATCACTACAGCTTTGTAATATAGCTTGAAGTCTGGAATTGTGATGCCTCCAGATTTTCTTTTCTATTTCAAGATTGCTTTGGCTATTTGGGGTCTTTTGTGGTTCCATACAAATTCATTTGTTCATTCTACATTTGTTATTAAATATTTACTGTATGTCAAGCAAGACAAATGCAAAATGAATAAACCACAGTTCCTACTCTCAAGAGACTTATAGTCTAGAAGAATAACATGAAAATCAGTGGATTTAATAAAGTGTTGTAAGTGACATGGTACAAGCCTGTGCAAGATTTCATGGCAATTGGTAAGTTTAACCTAGAGAAAGCTGTTACAGGAATTTCTACCATGATTATAAGTTGCTTTCTCCCATTAAAATCATAAGATTCATAAAGATAGGTTCTTATTCTGAAGCAAATAACCAATCCATCTTTAATCTGTAGCTCCAATGGGATAGAAGCTTCGTGAAAACAGGGACTTTGTTCATTTCATCACTCTATCCCAGTAACTATATCAGTGCCTGGAACATAGTGGTTATTCAATAAACATATGTCCATTAATGGAATGAATTTGTGGATCAAAAAGAGGTCATCATAAACCTTATGAAATTTGAATATTTTTACAGAAATGGAAAAAAAAGATGTATTTTTTTCTAACCAATTCCAGATATTTCTGTTCTGCAGTGTAACTTGTGTAAAATTAAAAAAAAATTTATAGATTTGTGTGTCGAGTGAGAATGTAAGCATGGTAGCTGCATTGCACTGAGTCATGATTGTGTTCTCACGAGATTCTGCCATTCCCAAGCTGCCTGATGATGGGATACCTCCTAACCTCTCTGAATTCCATTTCTTTATCTGTTAAATGGGAATAAAACCGATTTCACATACCTTGCAGGGCTGTTCAAGTGTTAAACGATATAATGCACATGCATGTCCTCTATAAACTTTAAAAGTATTACATAATTATAAAATATATACTGAAGTTAAATTTCTATGGCTCTACTCTTGCAGGAGTGCCCTCCAAATTCAGTCAATTAAGCAGAGTTATTTTCTGTCTGTTTCTGTAGTGCAGTGCCTGGAGATGACCACCAAGCGGAAAATCATCGGCCGACTGGTGCCGTGCCGATGTTTCCGAGGTGAAGAAGAAATCATCTCAGTTTTAGACTACTCCCACTGCAGTCTTCAGCAGGTGCCGAAGGAGGTCTTTAACTTCGAGCGGACATTAGAGGAGCTTTATCTAGATGCCAATCAAATCGAAGAGCTACCCAAGGTAATCTTTGACAACCTGAGATGTACACCGTAAATGAGTATTTTGTGATATCCAAAGACTTGGTATAAGGATAATGTTGATTATAGCTTTCTCACTGGATAACTGGCCAGTTTTTCAAACCACTGTAACTTTTTCCAATATGCTTGTTGGTACCTCTTAATACCACTTCATTTGTAAATTCATGTGATGAGTATGAACAATTGAACTCCATGGAAATCATCATTTTATGAATTATTCCTCATTTTATTTATTTATTTTTTTAAAAATGAGTTGTTTTTTTTTTTCTTATTTATTTATTTATTTGACAGAGAGAGACACAGTGAGAGAGGGAACACAAGCAGGGGGAGTGGGAGAGGGAGAAGCAGGCTTCCTGCAGAGCAGGGAGCCCGATGCGGGGCTGCATCCCAGGACCCTGGGATCATGACCTGAGCCAAAGGCAGACGCTTAACGACTGAACCACCCAGGCGCCCCTTATTTATTTTTAAAGATTTTATTTTTCGTTTATTTGAGAGCGAGAGAGAGCACGAGCAGGGGGAGAGGATGAGGGAGAGGGAGAAGCAGGCTCCCCGCTGAGTTCAGAGTCCAACACAGGGCTCTATCCCAGGACCCTGGGATCATGACCTGAGCCGAAGGCAGACACTTAACCACTGGGTCAACCAGGCGCCCCTGAATTATGCCTTATTTTAATTTAAAATGGCCTCCGTGAAAATACAGATTGAGGTCAATATCGGTGGGTTGAGATCATGTTTGGAAAAGAAAGGGAAGATATGACACTGTATTCTAGAAGCGAAATTTTTATTGTACGTTAAGGAAACATTGTTTTAAAACCTTGAATTATATGTTCTAAGTCTAAGAAATACTTTTACACACACACACACACACACACACACACACACACACCACACAAAATTAATACTAGTATGAAAAACATGCTGTTATTTCTGGAATTTGGCATCTTTGATTATTACAGACATCATTGAATATATGGCATATAAGTATAAGCATAGTAGAGCTAAAAATTTAACTAATATCAAACTTTGCACACACACACTGCCATTATGACATTGTGCTTGCAAAGAAAATACCTTCTGTCTCCTGTTTTCCACTGCAGAAAAGAATGAATGGTAAAAGATTAGCTAACACAGACCAAGGCCATACAACAGAAAGATTCAAAATCTAAACCCCTGTATATTAATGATCATCTAAATAAGTGACTCACATTAAGTAGTCAGCATAGCATTTACCTGTGAAGGATTTACACAATGGCTCAGAGGGAAAAAATGTCTTGCAATACATGTCCATTGCTTATGCTAAAAAAATGCATATTAAATACCCAGAAATCAGGGAAAGAAACTTCCATAATAAAAACTCACTTCACTATCAAAATCTGAGAATAATATGCCGATCAAACCAAATCATGAATAATTGTTTCACTTAGGATTATAAATTATGGTATTATTATAATACTTCAGAGGCAGGAACGATTTAATGTGTACTTCAAAACCAATGTACTTCATTTTTGACAACCAGAGTATATACTGTTGTCTTGGATTTGGGGCCAGAAGGTCTGGGTCAGGCCGAAAAAAAAGCTCTAACTGTATGGATTGCCATGCAGATGCGTATCAAGTAGAGGTTGGCATGAAATGGACAGTTTCTCCCAAAGACTTTCTTGAGGGCAGAGATGGCATCTTATTCATCTTTGCCTCCCTGTACACATGGTGACTTTCACATAATGGATATTTAAACTCTTTCTTGTCACTGCCAGGTGGAACAAGGCAGAGAACTTCATGTACTACAGGACTTGATTGGCAAAATGGTATAAGGTTTAAACGACTCATAAATGTGACATTTAGCTCTAATTTAGAAAAATAAGTATTTTTTTAGAGCAGCTCCATCTAAGATTGCCAGATAAATAAAGGACATCCATTGAAATTTGAATTTTAAACTTTTTTAAAAACCAGAAAACTTTTGGTATAATTATGCCCCAAATATTGCATTCTATATATTTACACTAAAAAAATAGTTATTTAACTTGACATCCTGTATTTTTATTTGTTGAATCTTGAGAGCCCTAAGCCAATCTAGTTATTTAGTCTTTTTCTAGATCCATGCAGCAGATTCTGTAAGACAAAGAGTAAAAAACATGGTTTATCAATCAAGTATTTATTTAATATCTCTATTACTACACGGTGTTTGAGGCTTTAGGTGGGCACAAGAGAAATCAATCTCAATCCTTACTCTCAACGATCTAAACACCTAATCACAGAGAAAACTGAAGCATTAGAGGCAAAAGCATGATAATGTGTAATCAGAGCCAAAGAGCCAAATACCATTGTAGGGAAGAATTTCATTCTTGCAGGGGGTGCAGAAGGGCTTGACCAAAAGGTAAAGATGCAAAGATTAAGATGGTACATACGGAGAGGATGAAGAGAGGGACAGCAGAGCTGTGAAGAGTCTGAAACTGCAGGTACACCTGAGGGAGTGCCAACAGTATGTAAGTAGAGTAGGGAGAGCATGGAGGACCCAGATTATGAAAGGCCTTGAGAGTCACGCAGCATTGTTTGACTCGATGAATTAGGCAGATAGTGTCATCAGAGAGTCTTATATATCATGTAAGTCACCAGGAGCCTACTAAGCTTGGATTAATGATACATAAAAATAATACAAGTGAACCAAAGACTCAGTATAATTTCCCAGCATATTGAATTGAGGAGAAATTGTTATCTTTTATTATGGCATGCTTTATATATTTCAAAGATCTTTCACGTAATCTCTCAAGGTTTCTTTGAATTCCCAAAATCAAGGTGTTGCTTTCATAAAATAGCCCTGTGTTACTTTCTTCTAATGTATTTGATATCGAGATATGATCTAAATTGTCTGACGTTGAGACATGATCATTATAGTACATGGATATATTTGTGCATATTAGAAAAACAGGAAGTTAAAAACTCTGTTTTTCTGAGAAGGACTTGAAAGTCCTAACTTATTCTTAGGTCTCATTGGCCTTAATTGTGTTACATGTTTATTGCTGATCCAATCCCTTTGCTACAGAATCCACTTTGGCAAGAAAAATAAGATTACTTTGATTGAATTAAACAATGATGGACCATCTCTGTGGATTTGTGATTGTTGGCCACAACACAAAAGAAAGGAGTGCAAGGACTGTGGGGGAGATTACCACAGTGTACACTACAAACAAAATGTTATACAGTCATTGTTTCATGAGGAAAAGTAGACAAAGTCTACTTTAGGGAGTTTAATCTTCAAATTTAAATTAAATAAAACCTTTTTTGGTTACCATTTTATTTTATTGTTTTCTTTGTGTTTCCCTGGCATTGTTACCATGGTGATTTCAAATATGTTAAGTAAATGAGATAGCTATTTGTTTGTTTTTTTTTTTGATATTACATTATAGAAAGAATTATTTTTTGTAAATTATTTTTTTACTTTTTTTCTTTCTGATATTTTATAGAGAGAATATTCTAGCTGGTCCAGAATTGCTACTGTAAAATGTAATACAACAGGTATAGAACAGAGTCAAGGTTAATGACATTAGAAAAAGGTATATCAAGACTATGTCAGAAGAGATGCAAAAATAGATATGAAAGAACAGGAAGTTTTTTTATGAGAAATGGTTCAATCTGCGTTACTTAGTTTGCTGTAGTAAAAGGTAAAAATACAAAATGACATGCCTTTCACACAGTAACAGAAAACCCACACAGCTTATAATTTAGTACTGTTTTGCTTGTTACTTTGAACCAGAAACTTAAAATTATAGACAGAGTAATAGACCATAACAGGGGCATATTATATATGAAGTAGTGTGGGAAGACAAAAGTAAAAAAAAAAGCAATAAAGAGAAAAACTGTTGAGAAACTTCTTGAAACTGAAGAGGAACCTTAAAAAAGAGAATAGAAATAATTTGGAAAAGTTAATATGTGACCAAAATTGAAAGACATAAAGAGTGAATTTGACAGGGAAGATCAATTTAACCACATGTAAAAGAAGATAGAACGAAATCTGAAGCACCAGACTTAGAAAATTTTCTCTGTATTAAACTTTACAATCTACCCTTGAAATATTTTAGAGCTTAAGAACCTGACCGTTGGACGCAGACAAACCTAGGATTAGATTTTAGCACTGCTCTTTGGTTGGGAAGCTATTTTATTTTCCGGGAGTCTCAGTTTCTTCATTAGCAAAAACGGGAAGATAATAGAGGTTGCTAATGATTAGATAGATTATAGATGATAGGTAGATAAATAGATAAATGAGTATTGGGTGAGATATGCATATGGGATACATGGAATAGAGAAATATCCAATAATCAATATTCATCATTCTCCTATCACAGATGAAGGATAATTCCCATGTTAATTACCTTGAGTAAAACAAAAGTAAGATTTTGTAACATCTCAAGATAGTTCTGGGCATTGACTCTCTAACAAAAAATTGTGTGGCATGACTTTATCTCTAAAATTTCCAAGGACAGCTTCTAGGAAATCAATTCCCTGCCTATAATGGGTCTAGGTTTTTGACTCTACCAACTGCACCAACACATTTGTGGTAACACCACTGTTTACGCAGAAAATTTCCCTGACTCACAGAATCACAATGTTGTATTATATTTGAATAGATGCAGCCTTGGAGATTATTTAATTTAGCCCTCAATTATTACTAATAAGCAAATCTAGGCCAAGAAAGTTCATTAACTTCTTTTAGGCCACGTGGGATGTTAGATTCCTACCCAAAACTATTACCAAAGACTGTGTGTTCATTAGGATAGAATATGTTATGCTACAGTAACAACAAATCAAAAGCCCAGTGTGTAATGGAACAGAAGTTTTGCTTGGTGTCCTATGAGTGTTGCCAGGAAGCACTGCCCTTTAGGAACCCGGTGTTAACTAACTGTCCACCCAATGCAGAAATGTCCACTTATTATTTCTCTTTCAACAGTCATCCAATCTCTTCATGAACATTTCTATTAGTGGAAGAAAGCACTAAATTAAGAGGCAGACCACTGTATTATTGGAAAGTTCAGGTTATTAGAATGTTCTGCAATATGTTAATGATGTTTGCCCATACCCATCCATCTATCTCATCATCTAAAACTGGGCTAGGCACTTGGGGTGATAGAAAGAATATTAAGGCATGCCCTCTCTGGACAAGGAACTATGCTTCTGGCATTACTGCCCTGATCCTTAGAATATTTTAAAGGAATTCATATACTTTGCCTTAAACTTCTGTTTTTCCAAGACAAGTTTCCAAAATTTTTTGACCATTTTTCAAAGACATGCTTTCTAAATGCTTCGCCATCTTAGTTACATTCCTCTGGGCATATTCTAATTATTAGCTTGGTTTTAGACATTGATATATCAAATAAAAATATCTGTCCATGTGGAAGTATTCAACAGAGGAATAAACAAAATGTAATGGAACTCAGGAGAGAAGTCAGAGTTGGAGATGAATGTAAGAGTTATCCACTTAGAGGTGAGAATTAAAACCAGGAGACAAGATAATGTCCCTGAGAAAGAAAGGAAATAGAAAATCGCTGAGAAACAAATAATTAAACTATAAAAAGCAAAATGCTAGTACTAACCCATCATAGGAACTTGTCTAGAAATTACCTGTGTTTCCCCCAGTATCATGGCAACTGTGTGTACAGGGATAAAATTGGGAAATTTTATTATGCTCATGTTGGTAAAAACTGCATGGGTAAGAGAAATATGGCATCTCAATTGATTTTGACTTGGATATTTATAGCTTACAAAAACCTATTGGCTCATAATGAATAGAAGAAAAAGATATAGCCTCAACTGTGTGGTACTATCAAAGCTAATTCTAGAAATTTCCAATCTTCCAAGCCTTTTAAAAATTTAAGGTCATGAGCATTTTATTTGTAAAACATGAGTTTTATATATTAGAAAGGAGAGGTTCTAGTGTCCTATTGAAATGCCATAAAAACACCCTCAGAGGGACACAAAATGGGTGAGATATAGGGAAGTCATACAACTATTTTTAAATAATTAGGAAGAAGACCAAAGAAACAAATATTCATTTGAATATTAAACTATACATTCTTAAAACTTGTTAATTTTCTGGAGGCATATTGATAATCTTGGCCTCTCTTGCCTCATCCTGACCCAGATCAGTAGATCCCACACTTCTGGATTTCAAAATCCAGCAAAGTGTGGGAACTGACATTCCCTCTCTTTTGCTAAATAAACATTTTAAAAGTCTCATGCAAGACTTTTATTATTTTACTGTAAAAGAATATTTTCATAGCCAAATGTGGAAAACATTCATGCCAGAATAAATGGTATTCCTTCACAAGAAAAGATAGGCAGTAAACCTGTACTCTTTTTTAAAGAGTTTTTATTGAGTTTTGTTGAGATATAATTTACATACCTATCAAATTCACCCTTACAAAATATGTACAGTTTAGTGGTTTTATTATATTTACAGAATTGTAATGCCATCACCACTGTCTAATCATAGAAAATTTTAATCACCTTCCCCCCGCCCCCCCAAAATACACTATACTTATTAGCAGTCACTCCGTGTTCTCTGCTTCTTGCTCTGAAATCTTGCTCTATGGATTTGCCTATTTTGGACATTTCATATAAGTGGGATCATACAACATAGGGCATTTTGTGACTGGCTTTATTCACTGAGCATCAGGTTTTCCAGTTTTACCAACCTTGTAGTATGTATCAGTACTCCATCCCTTTTTATTGCCAAGTAGTATAACTTTGTATGGATATACCACATGCCACTTTTAAAAAATAGGATATAACACTTTTTGAAAGGCAGCCAAATTGTGAAAAACATTATTTTTCTGTAATGCATGTGTGTAATTATTTTCTCAATACAAATGCATCGTTTTGAAGCTTTATAATCCATAGTACACATGAAGGTGAGCTCCGGTATCCAACTTCTTTCAGTATTTTGTTTTTAATTAAGCAGTTGTTTAAATTCAAGTTCATAAAGATATATAGAAAAAATGAAAGTATACTCTTAACAATATACATCCAATATAGAATATTGTCAATAAGCTGTGGGATGCCAGAAAAAAATGCCCCCCATATCTACAGTTGTTTTCCAGGGAAACAGACAGATGCTGGGGAGCCAGGGGCCAGGCAAGGGCTACATTAAAAACCATTGCTTGGTGCCCACTGCACCATGGTTTCCACTCATACAGGACTGTGTAGCTGAAGCATTGGTTACCCAATATGAAGCAGTCAAGAATTTATCAAAGGGGGGATATTTTATTTTATTTCATTTTATTTTATTTAAAGATTTTATTTATTCATTTGACAGAGATAGCAAGAGTGCACAAGCAGGGGGAACAGCAGAGGGAGAATGAGAAGCAGGTTTCCCACAGAGCAGGGAGACCGATGTGGGGCTCGATCCCAGGACCTTGGGATCATGACCTGAGCCGAAGGCAGACGCTTAATGACTGAGCCACCCAGGTGCCCCGAATGGGGGATATTTTAGACTGATGAAAATTTTGTCATGGCATGGCTCCAGTCACTGAGCCATGGATAGCAGAAAACTTCATTGACTCTTCAGAAAATAAATGAGCAACAAAAATGCCCCTGAATTGTGCCAGCAGCCAGCAGGTAAAATAGAGCTCAAAGTTAATGATCGGCAAATGGGCTCTGACAACTCTATTGTAGCTGTTTGTCCTGAGCCTACACAGAAAAGCCAAGCAAGCTCTCTGCTCAGAGACTTGGCCCCTGCTTTTCCTTCTGCCACCATTCCACATGGCCTGTGCCTTCTTCATTTCCTTCAGTCCTCTGCTCAAACATCACCTTACCAGAGAAGTTTTTCCCATTGTCTTATATGAAATAACACCTACCACCACCACCACTTCTTCCTCCCAACAAAATTTAAAACTTATGCGTATCTCTGGATTTCTCATACAATTCAATTGTGTTAACCACTATTAAGATAACTGCCTGAATACTTTATCATTGTTATAAAACACCAGAGGTAGCTTCCTCCAATATGGTATCTGTTATTTTACAAAGAGTAAGACATTTGACAGTGACCAGAAGTAAGGAAGGACAGGAAAAGTTAGAGCACATCAGCATAGGACAGAGAAAATAAAACTCTCTCATTTAATGGTGGTTTGTTTGTTTAATTTTTGATGCGATCCTGGGGGTTCAAGTGAGGTGGGGAAATTTTTGCACCTGCTCTGCAATCCATGACCTAATACCATGCATTCCGCATTGTTTTTTTACTCTCAAACTCTGAGTACTTTGTCCATATAGATTACATCTGCCACATGATATTTTCTCAAGTTAAGGAATGTGTTCTCTGACTCTAAAACAGTCAAAGGTAACAAAGGAAGGATGTCATGGAGCATACTTTTACATGTATGGAATACTTTACGTGTAAAGGAATAAGTCCTTTAAAGTCTCTTTCAGACTTAATGTTTTGTGATTCACTCATTTGAGTTTCCTTTTATTTTGTCTTATTTTATTTTATTAAAACTTTATTTATTATTTGACACACAGAGAGAAAGAGAGAGAGTGCACCAGCATAAGCAAGGGGAGCTGTAGGCAGAGGGAGAGGGAGAAGCAGGCTCCCCCCTGACCAGGGAGCCCTCTGTGGGGCTTGATCCCAGGACCCTGGGATCATGACCTGAGCCCCAGGCAGATGCTAAACTGACTGAGCCACCCAGGCGTCCTGAGATTCCATTTAAATAGATAAAAATGATAAGCAATAGAAGGAAGCATCCTTTCTCTGCTCTCCCTCACAGTATAACCTTTAAGAAAGATGTGTATCTCCACCAGTAGTGACTGTAATCACTGGTTATTATCATATAAGTACTATAATACACTATAAAGAGTCTGGAGAAAGAGGGCCTAGTTATTAACACAAGTTCTGACAAGAGTTAACCATGAAACTTCAGACATACTGTTTAACCCCTTTGAACTTTAGCTTCTTCATTTGCAGTAGATACTAACAAATTTGTTCCTGTTCACTTCTGAAGATTGTGGTGAGGATTAAATAATATAAAGTATCTGAAAACTCTAGGAAAACAGTAGAATGAAAAATAACTCTTGACTTAAGAGAAATGGCTTATTTTGGTAAAGATGAACATTTATCAGAAATATATCAGGGGCTCGTTAATTTAATAAGATCCTGGAGAACTGTACATGGAAAAAGGACAAGAAACAAGGGAGCTCTGGATTGCTGCACAGAATCCTTAGCACAGTAGCAGTATGGGTCACACATTGCTGCTCTTGTGAGGAATGAGATCTCCAAACACCCCCACATAATATTGGTGTTTGTTCAAGATTCAAATTCCAGATGCCTTCCCAATTAATATACAATGAGAGATGCCCTTAAAAGGAAGATCAGGGTTCTAATGGAAAGAGAGGAATGGATGCTTGACAAGCAAAAAAGTGTCCTCCAATGTTATACATATCATATCTCTTCAATTTAATTGATTCTTTTTTTCTTTTTATTCACTGATATTTGCTACCTCTGATTTAGGAGTCTGAGGGCCTGTTTCTCTCAGGCCTTTAAATAACATTATTTGAAATCAAAGTCACTTTGCTAGTTTTGTGAGAAATCTAATGAGATCAAAGGAGCCACAGAAAAAATATTTTAGGGTGACAAATTTTGAGATGTTAGTTCATAATTCTGATTTTAGTTTATTAAAACTTGAATGATAATTGATTCTTTTTTTCTTCAACTCAAAAGGAATCTTTCAGAGTGAAAGGCACTACTTGTATCACTATAGTTGCTGATTAAACAATTGTCATGATTGAGAAATATGAAAAGCCTTGCTCTAAATTAAACATGGCCTAAATTCACAAATGGAGAACATGACAACTGCTACTTGTTTGATAAAGTTGCCTCATTTTTTTAAAATTGCACATTAACGAACAATTCCTTAAGTATTTGTCTTTCAGAAACTCAGAATTATCCATAACCTTGGCATTTTACGTAAGGAGCTGCACACATAATCTATGGAGGGCTCTCCTAAGATCCTGGGCTTAAATAAGGGGGAAAAAAAAGACCTTTTCAACTCTGTCACTCCCTCAAAGATATTCATGGTGCATCACTCTCTCCTCTGGTGCCAAAGGTATAGAATTTATCTGAGTATACAAAACCATCTCCAGAATGAAACTCATATGAGTGATGCATACATAATCAGAATTTGACTCTGTTTACTCTCTTGCCTGAAGCATCTTTCTCCAAAAGTGTTCTTTTGTTGCAATTATTTTGGCATTCAAATGCACAGGGTTTTTTTCAATAAATAAGTAATGTAGGTAGACTCCATAGGGGCTCAAAAGAAAGTGAGATGAAGGACAAATTTGTAAAAAACATAGTTTATATGTGGAAAATTTTAGATCATTTTTATCTTACTCTGATTTCTATTTTTGTTTAAAATGTTCTACTGTTTCAAAGGTTTATAGTATCAACATCTCTTATTTATGTGTCAGTGAGAAATTAGGACATCCAGAGTACCCCAGTCATTTTTTGGACTGTTTTACAATCTTCCAACTGAAGACTATACTTTTAGGGATCATTTCTATAGTTCGTTACAATTTTCCAACTAAAGTCTTACTCGTCATATCACTTTTTTTTATCCTATCACTTATTGCTATCCTTTACCCAATATCAAATCTTGTTGAAATTTGATTAAGCAACCCATTTGTTGATTTTTACTGTCAATTTTTTGAAATGGTATAAAAAAAACAAATATTAGGTAAAATATGTTCATTGATTTGTTCATTCATCCAGCAAACATTTCTTGAGTACCATTTATGTGCAGACAACTGTTCTAGGTACCAGAGATATATTATTGAGCAAGACCTACAAGTTTCTATTTTCACAAAACCTACATTGCTGCAAAAAAAGAATGGAAGTAATTTTTAAAAGAAAATGTAAGATAACAGCAAATGCCATGATGAGAATAAAGGAGGGCAATTATGTTGAGTTTTAGATGACAGAGAGTAGTCAACCATGCAGATTTGAGAAAGAACAGTCCCAGCAGAAGGAATACTCTAGGGCAGGAAGGAGAGTGCCATGTTGAAGGAGCAGAAAGAAGGTAGGGGTGTAATGAATGAGAGGAAAAACAGTACAAGATGCAGATGCAGGAGGTAGTTGGGCTAAATCATGCAAATTCCTAAGACAGGGAAGAACTTAAGATTTCATACTAAGTGAGATCAGGGGCCACTGAAGTATTTTAAGGAAAAGGATGATGTGGAATAACTTATATTTGTAAAATACCACTCTGGCTGCAGTGTGGGAATACATTGTGGCTAGTGGAGAGTGAAGGTGAGATTAGAGCGTATGGTAGTTATTCAGGTGAGCAGTTGGTGGCTTCAACTAGGTTGAGAGTAGTGAAGAAAAAGAAGCATTTTAGACAAAACTTTGTCAGTAAAATTAATAGGATTTGCTAATGGCATGGATTTGAGATGTTGGAGAGAAGGACCTGCATAGAGATTTAGAAAGAGTTGCTATTGCTAAAGGAAAAGAACACGGAGAGAAAGGGCTGCTGTGGGTATAGGAGGAAACCATGTGTTGTCTTGGAAGCCAGAAGAGAACAGAAGGTGTTTTAAGAAGAGGGAGTGGTAAACTAAGAGACTGACTAAAATGACAGAGGAGGGACCGATGTATTTGCTAGTGTGGAGGTAATTAGTGACCCTAATAATAGTAGGGCAAAAACCCAATGAAGTGGATTGAAAAGAAAATGGTGGAGTTACACATCTTTCTTAAAGGTTATAGTGTGAGGGAGAGCAGAGAAATGAAACAAGCTAAAGAGATGTTTGAGGTTAAGTATTTTCTTTATTTGTGTGTTTGTTTTCAAGGTCAGTGACATTAAAGCACATTTGTACACTAATGAGAATAAATTAGAAGAAAATAATCCCAAGTCCTGAAAGCAAAAGGACATAGGATTTACAGAATGCATGAAAGAGTTGCCTTTGAGAGGAATAGGCATATTTCCTCCGTTTTAATGAGAGAGAAAGAAGAAAATATAGATACAGATGATGGTTTGTAGGACTTGAGGGACAAGAATGATATTGAAATTTGATTCAAATTATAGAGGTCTCAATGTGTTAAAGAAATGCTTGAACAATTGAACTGATAGCATGGGAAGTAGCAATCTTTAAGTGAGCTGAAAGGGTGGAAGAATGGGATGCATGAAGTTTAGGATTACAGAGGAATATAATTTACAAAGGGAATTGAGGGCCTTAAATATATAAAGTAGCTATATTTTATAAAATTATTTCTTGACATGGTGGGGAGTAAAAAACAGATGCAAGATGCAAGTTAAAATTACATTAGCTTATGTTCCTGGACCAGTGTGCTAGCTGTAGAAACAGTAAAGAAGAAAAGAAGTGACAGAGCAAGTAAAGAGAAGGCAGAAAGTGCAATGGATATTTATTGAGCACCTACTGTGTGCCTGGCCCTTTATATGCAATAATAGCTCTTTTGTCCTCAGAACACCCCTGACAAACAGGTTTTGTTTTCTTCATTTTAACTGTAAGGGCACAGAAGCACAATGAAGTTGAAGAATTTACCAAAGGTTATACAACTAAAAAATTCAAATTTGGCCTATATCACTCCAAATCCTTTTCAATTCACTAATCCGAAGGAAGACCTTTCAGAATTTGGCATTTTACTAGATTCATGGATGAACAAGGAAGGATTAAAGTTGATAAGATTTTCATCCTGGAGACCTGGGAAAGTAACACTATTAAAAAATATATTGGAAGAGGTTATTGTGTGGAAAAACATGACAAAATGTGTTTTAGATGCATACTATGTGATATCAACTAAGATTCTCAAAAAGATACCAGAAGATAGTGATAGATCTGAAAGAGCCTCACCAGATCAGGACTGGAAATACATATCTATTCTCTACCCAGAGATCTGAAACAAGCAGCCATGTTTTGCTTGGCCTGCCTATTCTTTTTTTTTTTTCTTAATGCACTAGTGGTCAACTTATAAAATGCCAGATTTTATCAAAAAGTCCAGATTCCTGGCTTGTCTTTAAAAAAAAAAAAAAGAAGAGGAAGATCTGGTAGAGTCCATATTCCTAATTGGTAATGATTAGGTAGAACTGAGGATTGTTGGGCTCTTTTGTTGAAGCAGATCTAGTTTGCCACAGATTCCACCCAAGCTGCCCCCTAGCACTGAAATTATCTACCTAGCTCCTGCAGAAAATTGGAGTTTGCAACCTATTATAGATATTTATTAATTTTTTCATGAAAAAATAATTATTTACTTTGTGCCTGATACTTTCCTAGTCACTGGGAAAACAGCTGTTGAACAGATGTATGTACTCTGTAGCATGAAAGGCAGACATTGAACAAGTAATTGTATCAAGTATGCTGTTTATTATGATGGGTAGAGAAGCAATGGGTGTTTTGGAAACATTTATTGGAGCATCTTTCCTGAGGAATGCCATTGCAACTAAGACTTAAGGACAGTAAGAGTTCACCAGAAGCGGAGAGATCTATGTTTCCAGAGATGGTACAAATGAGGCATATTTAAGGATGAAAGAAGTTAAGTATAACTTAAACATAGTGTAAGAGAGACAATGAGAGGCAAGGCTAGAGAGTTATGAAGGCTTTCCACACTAAGATAGGCAGTTTGAATTTTATCCTGAAATATGTGGAAATTCATTTAAGGGTCTATCTGGCAATAGCAAGATCAGAAATATAGTTTGGAAAGTTCTTGCTGCACAAAGAATAGAAATAAAAGAATAGGCCCAGAGGCAAAGAGAGCAGTTAGGCAAAACTTACAGAAACCTGTGGGAGGTGATGATGACCTGGCCTCTGATAGTAACGCTGAGGATGGAACAAAGGACATGGGTTAGAAATGTTTTTTGGAGGCAAAACTTACTGGATTTGGTCTTCTGTTTCATATTTATATTTCAAGGGAAGAGGCAAAGTGAGTGACACACAGGTGACTCTCAGGTTTCTACTAGAGAATGTGCGAATAAACCAACAGACAGAAGGTATGGAATTTGGGAAACCAGAGCCCAGTTCAGAGGACTAGCAAATGAAGATCTATGGAATCCATATGCATATCACACTGAGAGAGCAATCTGTCCAGACTGGAGCCTGCCACACAGGGTGCAGGAGTGAGTTCCTCCAGAATCAAAATAAGATAAAATTTATCTGATGTGCTTTAGCATTTGGAAATATAATTGCTGGACATTTGACAGAGCTGTTTGAGCATTTGGAATAAATTAAGGATAAATGCATAGAAAACCAAGCAAATAAACATGAAGCAATTTCAGAAAAAAATCTTTTATGAGTAAACAACACAGTATACAAATAAACATTATTAATATCAGCATTAACTACTGATTTAACAAGAACTTTGGATGTGAGTATACTGGGAAGATGAGGAAAAAGCAAGAAAGTGATGATGGGATGATGAGAAATGATAATGGTTTTTCAACTGCCATAATATGAGATACACTTGACCCTTGAACAACACAGAGATTAGGGGCACTGACCCCAGCACAGTCAAAAATCCACATATAACTTTTGACTCCCCCAAAACTTAACTACTTATAGCCTGCTGTTGACCTGAAGCCTTGCCAATAATACAACAATTGGTCAACATATGTTATGCTGTATATGTTATATACTGAATTCTTACAATAGAATAAGAGAAAATAAAATGTTACTAAGAAAATTATAAAGAAAAAATACACTTACAGTACTGAACTGTATTAACAAACACCCACAGATAAGTGGACCTTTGCAGTTTAACCATGTTGTTCAAAGTTAACTGTAAAAAGGCAATGTCTGCAATTGATAAAACAAGAAGTAGAAATACATGTGTATTCTCTAGAAATATAGAAGAAAATACAAGAAATAATAGCTTAAAAAGTTGAAAGCAACTACCTCTAGAAGAGGGATTATAGGATGCAAAGGAGAGGACAAAGAACTGCTGTAATGCTTTCATAAAAATAAAATTAATTTAAAAAAAAATTAGAAGAGAGAGAATTGAGCTGGAAGAGAAAACCCAGGGTTAACCTTTTGCTGGATCTGACCGTATCGTGGTCCTTTTGAAAATGATCTGTAAGATGCAGTGATGAAAGTAACTGTCTAATGCTCAAGTAAATTATAAAGTATCATTTGAGAAAATTGAATGACATAAAAAGTAAAAATGTAAATGTAAAAAGCAGGTCAATATCAGCTATCTATTCTTTCCATTAGTTCTTAAATAGTTGTTAACTGATTATTATATGTTTTAATGTTATTCGTTTCCTGGCTCAGTCCTTAGTATATGAAGTGGTTCTAAATCAGAGAAGGCATTTTACTAATGCAGCAATTTGGCCTCACTTCTGGAATGGAGTCAGCCTTTAGGGAACTGATAGAGGATTTTTTCTCTAGAGTATAAATGAAGTTGCTTCATCTCTTATTTGCTTGTTTTTTTTTTTATACATTTATCCCCTAAATTTCTAGAGAGATTAGAGCATAAATTCTCTATAAAATGTTTTATTACACTCTAGAGAAATAATCCTCCATCAGTTCCCTAAAGGCTGATTTCATTCCAAAAGTGAGTCCAAATTGCTGCATTAGTAGAATGCCCTTTCTGATTTAGAAGCACTTCAAGATCCAATTGTTGACCAGGGAACCCTGGGAAGTCAGGCCATTCTTAGCTTGCTATGGGGACTTGGGATTCCTTCGGTATGATTATGCGGCTGACCTTCCACAGAACTAGCCTCTAGTCATATGTAAAAAATCACCATGTGAACATTTGCTTCCAAAAATTAGTACAGATACGTGAGGCTGTGAGTTAGGATCTACTATAGCATGCATGTGCTACATTTTTCTAGAATGACAATTAATTAGAAAGATTTTTAAGACAGAGACATGAATATGTTATGGAATCAAATGCAAAATTCATCTACATTGCAAAGATAATAAGTCATGTTCTCTGTATTCTGTTGTTAGAGGTTACTGTGGCAGAAAAGTTTAAGAGACCCTCCACTAGACTTCAGAGATAATGAACTGTTCCCCAGGTGCTGAGAAATGATAGGACACAAGAGAAGCAAAGATATGAATAATGTAAACTCACACTTATTGCCTGCTAGCTGGTATTATTTAACTTTGAAGGTCAGCTCCAAAATTCCACTAAGAGCCTCTAGTTGTTGAGAGGAAGAGAAGTTAGAAGTGAAATGTCTGGTGAGGTAGAAAGCGCTAGGGCTTTAGAATCAGGCAGATTTTAATTTGCATCCCAGACAGGAGAAGGTTCTCCATCTCCGTTTCTCTCCTATTTAAGAGAAAACATCTGCCTTGCAGGATTATTTGGCCAGCATCTTATTTTTGTCATTTATTGACCTTGTGGTAATTCCTCTTCATTGTTATAGATTAAAAAGCAATGTGTGTGAAGTATGGTTATGGGGCCTGGCAAAATGTCAATTGTTAGCAGCTATAGTACTGTAAAGAAGACCACAAGGCTGACATTTTTGTATAAAATGAGAAATGATAACCCACTTTATAGAAAGGAAACTATTTTCTTTTTTAAATTAACAGTGATGTAAACAGAAAATCTTTTGCAGTTACCCATTCTTCCAAATTTATGTGAAAATTAGTTTTTAACAGAATCCTAGAGATATTCATCCTTTCCATACCGAGGTAGTTTGCTGTTTCTGTAATGAACCCAAAACGGCAATAAATTGGTTAAATCTTGACCACAGATTAGAGGAAATGCCAATATTCTATGTATCTCTTTAGAATCTTTTTGCTTGATTTTTTAGTAACAACTAGTCTCACTGTTGATTTTTTTCATTTTGGCATGAGTAATGTGTGTGCATGTGCGTGTGCATGTGGTATTTATTGCCTAGAGAGTTAACTCTGTTGTCTTTAAATTTTAAGCAAATGAATTAAACGTTTGTTCTCTTTTTTTGAGGTGGCAATAAAGGTTAATTGTGTTAAATTTAACTCCCAGGGCTCTCCGTTGTCTCTTATCTATGTCAATGGCCTTTAACAGGAATAAAGTTTCTCTTTCTTTGTTCTAAATGATTAAGGATTGACTACATAAAAGCTTGTAATATACATTCCATCACGTGAATTTACTCATTAACATCAATGATAACTCCTTCTGTCATTGCCATTGTCACCGGCCTGCCCAGGAGTTCTAGTTCTCTGGAGAAATGGAGCAGGGCAGAGGCCAACAGGGCAGGGCATGGGGGATGCTAACTGAAGTCTGAACTCTGTTTATAACAGAGTTACAGGAACCAGGGAGCGAGGAGTTCTAAGGAGGGAGTGATGACATTGTCGAGGAATAGGGAAGGCAAGTAAGGCAAAAACTAGGTAATTCATTCATTTACTACCAGGCAGTAAAGCTTTTTTTTTTTAATTATTGTTTTTATTAACATACACTGTATTATTAGTTTCAGAGGCAGAATTTAGTGATTCATCAGTTGCATACAACACCCAGTGCTCATTACTTCAAGTGCCTTCTGCCAGCTCAGCCCTGTCTCTTAGTCTTCAGTTTTATACGTGCTTTCTGGATTTACTTGAATATTCACACTCAACAAGTCTAGTTTTCTTTTTTTTTAAAGATTTTATTTATTTATTTGAGAGAGAGAGAGAGAGTGCAAGCGTACAAGCAGGGGGGAGGGCAGAGGGAGAGGGAGAAGCAAAGTCCCTGCTGAGCAGGGAGCAGACATAAGGCTTAATCCCAGGACCCTGGTATCATGCATGATTTGTTTGGAAGGCAGATGCTTAACCAGGTGCCCCTCAACAAATTTAGTTTTCCCCCTTGAAACCCATCTTTTGTTCTATATTCTGTCTCAGTTAGTGACTGTCCATTCGGAAGCAATAGCAGGACCCTGTTATATCCCTACTTATTTACCTTCTGCATCAGATCAACAGCTAGTCTTGTGAATTTTGCCACCTATATATATCTAAATCTAATCTCACCTTTCCACCCTATCAACAGAGCATTTGTCTGGCCCTCAGCATCTATTAGCGAACTAATGGAACAGTTTCCTTATTGATAGGTCTTAAGGCTGCTTTTATTTTTTTGCCCCAATTTATTCTTCACACAGTCAACAGTAGTATACCCAAGTGTAACTATGACCAGGCCACAGCGTAGGCTAAGACTATTCCATCTCCTCTTTAACCTACAGAATAAAACCACACAGCTGAGCATATCATGCTAATGTGAGGCATTGTTTCCCTACAGCTTACCTCTCCTGTCTCTTACTTTTGCTGTCTTGTGAAGTGTCCCTCAAACACAAAGCTCCTTCTTGCCTCTAAGCTCATGCCGTTTCTTCTGCCTCCTATGCTCCCTTCAGAGTCTTCCGGTTGTCACGTCCTCCCACCACCCTCAGCCTTCCCTCACGGGCACTTATTGCACTCTCCACTTTGCCTCCATGTTACCACATGCACAGTTCTAAGTGGCACTCACCAAACCTACAATCATTATTCATTCAGTACATATTTATGGAATACCTACAGAATTCTAAGGAAATAGGGTTGAAGAAGAAAGACATGAGGATATGGGACGTCTATTTAATCTTTGTTTCAACAGGAAACACATTGTTTGGTCCAAAGTTAAGGTCTCACTAAATATTTGTTGCATAAATAATTATAATATGATTCTGTAAAAGCAGACTGTAGAACGATTACACAGATTATATGAAACCACAGTAGAGAGACAACTAATCATGCTTTGCTGTGGGACTGGGGTCAGGGAATTCTGCTTGGCAGAAGTGCATTGTTAAAGGTTAAGACTAGAACACAATGCAACTGGGCTTTTTAAATGCTAAATTGAGCCCTAGAGAAAATGTATATAACTTGCTCAACAGTATGTGGCCAGTTAGGGTGGAGTCAGAATTCAAATCTAGGTTTGTTTGATTCCAAAGTTTATAATCATTCCACTATCAGTATAAGTGGAAAAGAGACTCCAACTATATCATCTTTTGTCTGATTAACTGACCTGGGCAGGGCTAGCCAGCACAGGTTGGATTTTCAGTTACCTACAACTGATTAAAGCATAGATAGACAACAACCTTGTGTGTGTATACGAAAGTCTAAATGAATGCCATTCAACCCAATTGCTCACACACCATATTGATTATTTTCTCTATAGACAAAGCCAATATTTTTATAAATTTCAATTAGCCAGATTTTTTTTTACCAACTAGTAATTACTAAAAAGGCAACTAAAGAAAACCCCCAAGGTACATGGGCACACATACACACACAAACACACACATGTACATGTACACACAGACATCACTTGTCTTTTTTTTTTTTAAGATTTTATCTATCTACTTGGGGGGGAGAGAGAGAGAGAGAGAGAGAGAGAGAGAGAGAGTACATGAGAGGGGGGAGAGTCAGAGGGTCCCCATGCGGGACTCAATGCCAGGACTCCAGGATCATGACCTGAGCCAAAAGCAGTCGCCCAACCAACTGAGCCACCCAGGCACCCCATCAGTGTCTTAAGTATTATAAAGATATCAGGAATTTGGCCCAAATGCCTAGCAGCAATTAAGATGGGTCAAAATTAAAACTATTTAAAGTGCTACTTTTATATTCAGCTTTCACTTTTTTCCTATTTCTGTTTTGGTGTTATTAGCTTGCTACCAAGTGAAGTAATTAGGGTCTTATAATTTAGAAACCATTTTCATTTAAAAACTTTTAAATGCATATTTTTCTCAAGTAGAATGCATCTGGCAAGGTTGCTATGCCTTGTATATTTGAACTGACAGCTGTTATTCCAATAAAACAGATATATATTTCCTTCCTTCTAAGGCAATGACAAATGCTAAAATAAATTTGCTATTCTAAAGGGAGAAATGATTCAACAAAACCCTTGTGCAAATTGTTGCTGAAAAGATCTGTATTTCAAAAGCAACAGCAGTGATATTTACTGTTTTCTGGGATAAAATGTTTAGGTATTTATTGTAGTTGCCATCTTTGTGTGAGGAAGAAAAGAGCTCTTCTGTGATGCGCATTCAATACTGCTAAAATGCCCTAGAAGGGATTTGAAGTGTTCCCTTTAGCTTACAGCTGCAGTCTTATTTGATGCTCTCAGCACTGCCCAGCCCCACACCTTCCACATCAACCTAATCAACCTAGGGCTCCACTACTGCACAGACCCTCCCTTTTCTTTTTTTTTCTTTTATTATTATGTTATGTTAATCACCATACATTACATCATTAGTTTTTGATGTAGTGTTCCACGATTCATTGTTTGCACATAACACCAGTGCTCCATGCAGAACGTGCCCTCCTTAATACCCATCACTAGGCCAACCCATCCCCCCACCCCCTCCCCTCTAGAACCCTCCCTTTTCTGACTGCTTGTGTATTACTGGTGCCAAATCTGAAAGGTTTCTCCTTCCGACTCGTCTCTCTCCTCACCCCTCCTAACAGTGCCTTAACTAAGACTCTCATTATTTTTCACCTGTTTTCTGATCACCCACCTGTCTGCTTCTGGTTACAGATGCCAGTTGTTTCTCAAAAATAACAATCTGAGTCAGTCACTTCCCCCACCTATGAACATTTAAGGAGTGGATGTTAATTGTGAGGGAACAGTGTAGACTAGTTTGAAAGGCATGCAAATCCACACATCCAAATTCTCTAGGTTAAAGGCAAGGTCTAGAAATGTTTCTTTTGGAGTAAAATGCACTTTGCAAAGCCCCTCTCTTCATTCTAATATTTATTAGATTGCATTATATTTTTTTCTGTATTTATAACCACTAGCTCTCTGTATCCTTGAGGAAGCGGATACTTTGTTCTTTATCTTTGGGTCCTGGCACTGTCTCTGTCTACTGAGTAGATGTTCAGGAGGTGCTTACTGAATGCTGGCACTCAGGAAGGAAGGGAAATGAGGAGGGAAGGGAAGAAGTAGGGAAGAAGGAGAAGGAGGAAGGGAAAGAGGAGGGAAGGGAGAGAGGAAGGAAAAAAAGGAAGCAAATGAATGTCATAATTAGAAGCTTACCCTTTCATCAAGTACCTATATAAACCATTTTTTACTCTATTATTCTTGAGTTGACTCTTTTCTAACTAAAGATAATTAACATTTGTATTGAACTGAAGAATTTTAAAACATTTTATTTTAATGTGCATAATTTTTTTTGAAACAGCTTTCAAAAGAACTTGGAAACACTACATAGCCTGAACACTTTTAAAGGGATTCAGAGGAAGAACTTCTAAGAAATCAGCCATTCAGCAATGCCAATTCATTAGACAGTCCTTTGCCCTGTTGGAATCCACTTGTGCCAGCATATGGCGTCAATAACCCTCTCATTGAATATTTATGATCTTATATGAGACTTTTCAGGAAAAGTGTTTATTTTTTTTAACTCACAAGCAACTAATATTTTTTTGTTTGCGGTGGAAAAATAAACATCTTATATCTTATTTTTTCTAAGGAACCATGTTTGCAGATATAGGCATTCACATTATGACATTTTTATTGTGTCCTTAATTTTCCAAGCCTGAGTACAAAGGTGGTAATAAAATGCTAATCCAAATTATAATAGTTTGCTTTTATATAGCATTTCAGGGATAGCAAAGTGCTATAACATATACTCACATTTACTCTCATTTAGGTCCTTGCTGTCAAAAATAGTCATTGAATCTGAGTTTTCTTCCCTAAATCCTCCTAGGACCATTATGATGGGCTCAAGATTCCCACTGTCTCATTCACTCTCCCCTCCTAGGCAGCTGCCAACCACGTTGTCACTTGTCACTGTTATCTTTCCAAAACACAGATCTGATGGTGCAGAGGGAGCAGGGCACTGCAGTAGAAATGGTTTTATACCAGACAGAACTGAATTTGACTGCCGGCTCATGACACTTCCTAGGTTTATGATATTGTAAAAGTTAGCCTCCTGAATTTTCGCATCTGCAAAGTCGGGATAATAATACTTTGCTTGCAACATTGTTGTAAGAAGTAGAGATGATAGATTTTAAAATCTAGTTTAGTGGCTTGCACCTATATAATAGGTGCTCAGGAAATGGTCCTGACCTATCTTGTTATTTGCAACTCCCCTGCATTAGAATATTCATGAAAGAACAAGGGATTTACGGAGGGAGAGAGTACAATGTGTCAGGCATTGCATGATACCTTGTAGATGCTGCTGGAACTGGAGAACCTTACAGTCTAACAATCCTGAAACACTGACATCCAGGCTTCAATAAGGATAAGTAACAGAATGTTATGAAAGTACACAAGGGGAGCAAGTCAACTGGTCTTGAGCTGTGACCTGAAAGATGGGAAGGCCTCATCTTGGAGATGGGGTGGAGGGGAGGGGGATGGCATGGGATGGAGAAAAGCTTCAGCTGAAGACCTGACTTTGCAAAAGCAAGGCAGAGTATGGTGGGTACAGAAACTGAAGTTGCTGAGTGTGGCAGGAGATGTAATGCAGGCCAGTAGAGGGGAAGGTGTGAGGAAGAGACAGGGAACTGGAGAATGACCAGAAGAGAAACTGGAGAGGTGAAGGGCATTGAAAGGCACATTAGGGATTTGGGGCTTTGTCCTGAAGAAAGCAGAATGACAATGAAAATGTCTAAGCAGGAGATGGACCCGATTACCTCTGCTTTTTTAGAAATGGCATGTTATGACCTATTACAAGGTCCTTAACCTGCTCCACATATCCAAGCATGGGCTTCTGGTGATTTGCAAGTTCTTGAAATTGGATGCAGAAGAGAGAGAAAGAGAGAGAGTGTGTGTGTGTGTGTGTGTGTGTGTGTGTGTGTGTGTAGCAACTGGAGATAGCAACTGTAAAGTTGACTCAAATGATTAAAGATTACCACTGGAGCACTTCCTGTAGGATAAAGCCTTGACTCCTAGACCCTTTCACATTTTGTCTAAAATCTTTTGTTTTCTGTTCCCTTCCACAAAGTTTAGAATGTAGCTGCTTTTAATTTTTTGCCATTCCTAATATGTTTCTGGGCCTTTCCTTCTAGTACAACTTCCCGAACTGCTCTACTCCTCCCAGTCTGTCCCTACCTCCCCGGCCCAGCTTCCGCTCACAGAACTATCCCTTTCTCAAAGCCTGGATGAATGGTTTCTTCCTTCTTAAGGCATTATCTCATATTTTTCCCTTGTTATTCTCTAGCACAAACTCAAATCACAGTCATAGAATTCGGAGGAGCCAATTAGAATGACAGATAGACAAAAAGACCCATATACTAGAAATAGAAAGTCCAGGGACTAACACATATTTATGTGGAAATCAGATATACAACAGACCTTGTCTTGTAAATCAGTGGAAAAATAATGGACTATTTTTAAAATGGTGCTAGAATAACTGGTCAGCTATAAAGGGAAAAGAATGGATCCTTACTTCAAACATCATTCTCAAAAATAAACTCCAAATGAATCAAGTCAAAGCATTAAAACTTTTAGGAGAAAAAAAATAGGAGGCCATCTGTAGCTACTAAAACTGAGAGATAAATTTGACTACTGTAAATGCCTTTTTATCAAAAGATACCATAAAAGAATGGAAAGATGAGCCATATATTGAGAGAACTGGCAAAGAATCAGTATCCAGAATATGTGATGAAGTCTTTCAAATGAATAAAACAAGAAAATATGTTTAATTTTATTAATTATTAGGTAAAATGTGTTACCATGGTACACACCACAGATTGGGAAAAAATTAAATAGTCTTACAATACCAAATTTTGGAAATAGTATGAAGAAATAAGAATTCTTATCTTTGTTAGTGGAAATTTAAATTCTTACAGCTACATTGGAAAAAAAATTCTATTACTTAGGAAATTTGAGCATATGCCTACCTCCTTAGAGAAACTTCTGTACATGTGCATTAGCAGACATATATAAAAATATTCTTAGCAGCATTGCTTATATTAGAAAAAAATGGAAAAAACCCAAAAGTCTATCAACAGTAGATTATATAAGACAATTGTGTTCTGTGAAGCACAAAGTGGTAAAAGTGAATAAAGAGATTATATACATCAACATGGAATAATGTTGATAACATAATATTGAATGAGAAGGCAAGTTGTAGAAGAAAGCATACAGTATTATTCCATTCATATAAACAAACAAATCTTAACAATATATATTTTAGGATTAGTAGACCTGTGGTAAAAGTATAAATAAAAGTGAGGGAATGAGTAAAATAAAATTCGAGAAGTTGGTCCCCTCAAGATGGGTCAGGTAGGAACAAAAGACATGACTGGGAGGGGCATAAAGTAGCTTTGTTAAACTTGATTGAGGAATAGGGGTCTTTTGTTTTATCATAGTAATTTTAAAAGAACATATGTATTATATATACTGTTGTGTATTCACATTTCACAATAAAAAATTTAAAAAGACAAAACAATCATAAGATGCATATAATGACTCACAAAAGACATGGTTCTTTAGCTTAAAGTGTTCCCAGTCTGGTTGTTTCAGAATATCTGTCCTTCTTCCTTCATAGACTAATGAGTTGTGAAGAACTCTTTCCTTTATCTTCGTTTACTTTCTTCATTCTGTTACCATTTTTCTCTCTTCTTAAACTGCATGCTTAACTCATTCATGTCAGCCTCCTATTTTTTTCTAATGTAAGCCTTTAAGGTGACAAATCACTCCCAATTACTTGAGCTATCTCCTGCCATTTTTAACACCCAATATTTTATTATCACTTACTTGTATTTTATAATTTCCAATATGATTTCTCCTCTGACCCTTGAGTTATTAAATTTAAATTTCTACCAAGCTTTTAAAGTTATCTTTTGGTGAGTAATTTATAACTTGCATTATGGTCCAAGAATTTGGTCTTTTTGTTACAAGTTCTTTGAAGTTTGTTGAGACTTTCTTTATGTCTAATGTATGGTTAATTGCAAGTTTTTCATAAGCACTTTTTAAGAAAATACTATATATGGTTGAGTTCAGTACTCTCTATGTGTCCAGCAGGACAATCTAGTGGCCATCAATTTTACAGCTTTTCTTTTTGTCTGTTTTTGATCAATTTTTGAGAGATATTTGTCAAAATACCATGTTATATGATGTTACCTCCTTGTAGATAAGACAAATTTTTCTTTAAATGTTTTAAAGATAATGATAGTAGGTGCATACAAGTTTAGATTTATATATTCTTGGTGAACTAGTGTTTTTTAACATATGGCCACTCTCTTGGGGCACCTGGGTGGCTCATATGGTTACGCATCTGCCTTCTGCTCAGGTCATGATCCCAGGGTCCTGGGATTGAGCCCCGCAACAAGCTCCCTGCTTGGTGGGGAGCCTGCTTCTCCCTCTCACTCTACTGTTTCCCCCTGCTTGTGCTCTCTTGCTCTCTCTGTCAAATAAATAAATAAAATCTTTAAAAAAAAAAAACAACATACGGCCACTCTCTACTAATATATTTTGCTTTAAATCAGTATTGTTGCATAAACATTATTTTGGCTAATTTTGCCAATGTTATCATTTTTCCATCAAGTTTTCAGTGGATCACTAGTAATAAGATATAGCTTTATTATCTTTTATTTTAATCTGCCCTGATAGTTTTTGTTTTGTAATTGGAGAAATTAATCCATATTTATTGATGGCAACTCTTGATATATTTGCATTAATTTATTCCATGCTAGTCTTCATTTTTATCTATATTGCTTTTTTTTTAAAGATTTTATCTATTTATTTAATTGACAGAGAGAGAGAGAGAGACAGCGAGAGAGGGAACACAAGCAGGGGAAGTGGGAGAGGAAGAAGCAGGCTTCCCGCCGAGCAGGGAGCCGGATGCGGGGCTTGATCCCATGACCTCGGGATCATGACCTGAGCTGAAGGCAGTCACTCAACCAACTAGCCACCCAGGCGCCCCTATATTGCTTCTTTTAAGTATTTACTTGTTTTCCATTATATTTATTAAAGATATATTTTTCTTTTTGTTTTATTCCATTTATTCTGCTTCTACCCTGCAGGAAATTTTATACCTTAATGCTATTTCTTTAGTTGTTATCCTAGAAGTTAATCTAAAGTTAATCACTATCTGTATCCTTCTCACAAAGCAAATATCTGAGACTGTTTTATTTTATTTATTTTTAAGATTTGTTTATTTATTTGAGAGGGGGAGCAGGGAAGGGACAAAGGGAGAGGGAGAGAGAAACCCAAGGAGACTCCTTGCTGAATGCAGAGGCCCACAAGGCGCTGGATCTCATGACCCTGAGGTCGTGACCCTGAGATCACAACTTGAGCTGAAACCAAGAGTTGGAGGCTTAACTGACTGCACCACCCAGGTGTCCCATCTAAGACTGTTTTAATCTAATTATCTTTTCCCTGATACATATGTCTCTGCTGTTCAGATTTTTAGTTCTACCAAGCTTTATTGAGCTATTATTGACATATAACATATGCAAATTTAAAGTATACAGTGTGATGATTAAATACATGTATATATTGCAAAATAGCTACCACAATAAGGTAATAAGGTATCAGTAAGGTACCACATCTCCATCCCTTCACATAATTAGGATTTGTGTGTATGTATGATAATAACATTTAAGATCTACCATCTTTAAAACTTCAAAGTATATAATACAGTATTTAAAATAATAGTCACCATGCTGTGCATGAGATCTTCAGATCTTATTTATCTTATAACTGGGAATTCGTACCCTTTAACCAACATCTTCCCATTTCTCCCATCCCAAAGTACCTGACAGCCACCATTCTACTCTCTATTTCTCTGAGTTCAACTTCTTTAGATTTCACGTATAATTGAGATCATACAGTATTTGTCTTTCTCTCTTTGACTTATTTCACCTAGCATAATGCCCTCGAGGTCCATCCATATTCTCACAAAAGGCAGGATTTCCTTCTTTTTATAACTGAATAACGTTCCATTGTATATAAAGTTATATACACCATACCTTTATTCATTCATCTGTTGATGGACACTTAGGTTGTTTCTTATGTCTTGGCTATCGCAAATAATGCTACAGTGAACATGCAGGTGGAGATATCTCTTTGAAATAAGTGTTTTCATTTACTTTGTGTATATACCCAGAAGTGGGATTGCTAAATCATATGGTAGTTCTACTTTTAATTTCCTGAGGAACCTCCATACTGTTTTTCATAGTGACTGCACCAGTTTACATTTCCACCAATAGTGCATAGGGTTCCCTTTTCTCCACATCCTCGCCAACACTTGTTTCTTTTTTTTTTTGGTAATAGCCATTCTAACAGGTGTGAGGTGATGTGTCATTGTCGTTTTAATTTGCATTTCCTGATGATTAGTGATATTGAGCATATTTTCATGTACCTGTTGACCATTTATATGTTTTCTTTGGAAGTGTCTATTCAAGTCCTTTGTCCATTTTTTAATCAGGTTGTTTTTTGTTCTGTATTGTTTTGCTTACTATTGAGTTATGAGTTCCTTATACATTTTAGGTATTAACCCCTTATTAGATAAATGGTTTGCAAATATTTTCTCATTCCACAGGTTACCTTTGCATTTTGCAGATCATTTCTTTTTCTGTGCACAAACTTTTTAGTGTGATGTAGTCTCACTTGTTTATTTTTGCTTTTGTTGTTTGTACTTTTGATATCATGTCCCAAAAATCTTTGCCAAAACAAATGTCAAAGAGCTTTTTACCTATGTTTTCTCTTAGTAGTCCTACAGTTTCATACCTTACATTTAAGTGTTTAATCCACTTTGAATTAAGTTTTGTAAGTGGTATAAGATAGGGGTCCAATTTCATTCTTCTGCATGTGATTATTCAGTTTTCTCATCACTATTTACTGAGGAGACTATCCTTTCATTTTTTTTTGGCTCCCTTGTCAAATATGCATTGAATGTGTATGAGTGGGTTTATTTCTGGGCTCTCAGTTCTGTTCTATTGATCTATATGTCTATTTTTATGTCACTACCAAACTGTTTTGACCTACATTGATTTTTTTAATCTTATAATTAGAAATTTTGTCATTATTTTATATAGCTAATGATTGTTTAGATTTAACCACATGTTCTGTTTAATTTTAAAAATTTTAATGCTATTACTTCTTGCAAGTCAGACCTGTCTGCTAGAGTTCTTTGCCTTTTTCCTAAAAGATCTCTTTTGAGGGGTGCCTGGGTGGCTCAGTCAGCTGAACATCCTATTCTTGATTTTGGCTCAGGCAAGCCCCGTGCTCAGGCTCTGCACTCAGCAGGGAGTCTGCTTGAGATTCTCTCCCTTTCCCTCTCTGCCCTTCTCTCACTCTTGTACGCTCTTGCCCTCTCTCTCTAGTAAATAAATAAATCTTAAAAAAAAAAAGATATCTTTTGACAGTTGTTTTAGTCAAAGTGTCTTGGTAGTACACTCAGTTTGTCTTTATCTAAAAATGCTGTTATTTTGCCCTTTTTCTAAAAAATAGCTGTAAATATTATATTATTTACTCTTAGTATTTTAGTAATAATATCTAATGAGTCATTGCTTTAATTGTTAAGTCTTCTGTCTTTCTCACCCTTGATCTTTAGAAGGTAATCTCTCTTTGCTAATTTTAACATCTACTGCCTTTGATACTCTGCAAATTCATGTAAGTCTAGATGTAGGTTATTTTTCATTTAATTTGTTTAGAATTTTTTGAGCTTCCTTAATCTGAAGATTAGCTTCTCTCAACTCAGGCACCTCATCTTTTTCTCTAATAAATTTAATTAAATTTTAAAAGCTGTCTTACTGTGTTCTTCATGTCATTTAACCAGTCTTTTCTACTTTCCATCCCCTTGTTTTTCATTCAGTTAATTTCTTCTTAACATCTATTCACTAATACTTTCTCCAGCAATGTTTATTCTTCTGATCTGTGAGCTCTCTGTGATAATCTCTTTTATCATCATGCTTTCAAATCACGCTTTTATTTCTTTAAACCTATTAAATGCATATAAATTGCATTTTATTTTATAATTCTAATATCTGCATTATTTAGAAGCAAGATTATTTGTTTTTCTGCATCATCTCATTCAGTTGATTATTTAATTTTATATTCAGTGATTTTTTTAAAAAGTGATCCCATATTTCTTAGAACTTTATCTTTGGGAATTCACTGAGGTCTGAATTTAAGGTGTATTCTTTCAGAGGAGATTTGTATTTACTTTTACCAGGCATTTGGGGGCAATAGTAATCTAAGACAACCTGTAACTCTGGATTGGGTTTTAGGGAGGCTTATAGATACTGTGAATCCCAGACCCTAATTCAGGGGAAGATAGGCTGTGGTTGGTAAGCCCTAGAGGGCTAATTTTCATTTTTCTTTCTGTTTTTATTTCTTCCTTTCTTTTTTTGTACCGTTTTCCTTTTTTTCCTCCCTCCCTTCATTCTTTTCTTCCTGCTGGCCTTCCTTCTTTCCCTTCCTTTCCTTATTTGTTTCTTCTTTATCTTTCTTGTTTTTTTTCTTTCCCTCCTCTTTCTCCCTGCTTTTCCTTCTTTCCTTCCTTCCTTCCTTCTTCCTTCTTCCTTCCTTCTCCCTTCCTTCCTTCTTCCTTCCTTCTTACTTTCTTTCTTTCTCTTTCTTTCTTTCTCTCCCCTTCCCTCCTTCTTTTTCTTTTCTTTCTTCTCACTTAACTCAGAGTCAAAACTGAAAAAGGCATGCCTTCCCCACTGACCCTCTTTGAAGAACTCAGTTTTTTCTAGTTCATGCACAGAGGCTATCACCCTTAGGAAACCCCAACTCTAACTATAGTGGTCTATAAGCTAATCTCCCACTCTGTTCAGACCCCAAGCAGTTTTCCATCCCTTTGTTTGCAAAAATATCTAAGACTTCAGGCACCGTAGACCAACAGATATCACCAGAGCAAAAGTTAAATGTAGACCTACTTAACACATTGTATATTATTTTCTTGTTATTCTGGAATTTGAGGGATTTTGTACTTTACAGGTAGAGCTTACTTATGCATTAAAAGTGTGTGTGTGTGTGTGTGTGTGTGTAGCTTTGCTGAACTAAAATGTTCTTTGAATATTTAGTCCACCATACTGCTAAAAACAGAAACTGACAGTATCATTTCATGCCTTTTTAAAAAAGATTTATTTATTAATTTTAAAGAGAGAGAGAGCACACATGGGTGGGGGGGGCAGAGGGAGAGGGAGAGAGAGAGAATCTCAAGTAGACTCCTTGCTGAGAGCAGAGCCCCACACAGGCACTTGATCCCATGACCCTGAGATCATGACAGGAGCCCAAATCAAGAGTCAGATGCTAGGGCTACCCAGGTGCCCCTCTTTTCATGCCTTTAGTTTCAATGCTGAACATGGACCATAGCATATACTAGGTATTCACTAAATATATTTTAAATGCATGTAAATGCAGACTCAAAGCATTCACTCCAAGATCCAAGTCTCCTCATGCTTTAAAACAAATCATCTGAAACTAGATTAGGTTACACATTCTTTGAGTTGGGAGTATCTCTAGATGCTACAGAATGTTATAATGTTATCGCTCTTTAGCCTTCATCTACCTAACTTGTGCCAGGTCTTGGGTGATCCATTTTTTCATCACCCTTTCCAGGTATACTTTCATGAATCCACCCCACCACTATCATCAACATAATTTGGTGCAGATATCCTACTTCTGTGTTTACATAACACCTGATATTTATCTTCACACAGTATTTTTTTCACATTTAATTAATTTATTGTGTAAATATTAAACTGTAAGCAATCTGAGCTCAGTTGCTGTGTCTTAGTCACTTTGTGTCCCTTGCACTTAGCATAGTATCTCGTTTGTAGCAAATATCAATTCATGGTTTTCCATGAATAAATGAATAATATACCTCTTAGAATATACATTTTTGGGTCTAAATATGTTTTATTTTCCACACTCAGGCCTTTATCTTGTCTGTCAGCTCCTTAGAAAATATCTAACCATGGCTTTCTGGAGTCAGTGATTTAAATTGCATACTCTTCTCAAACCAATTTCTGTCAGAGTTAAATTGTTTCCTTTCGCACAAGAAAGAGAACACTTCAGTGCAAAAATATATTAAGCCTCAAAACAGTTTTAATGTTTTTGAAATGTGAAATATCATTGAATTTGATGAAAGACAGGATAACCATTACCATTAACAGTCTTACTCTAATTAGCTATTAATTATATTTGCTGTTTTATACTATACGAAAGAATCACAGCTAGTTCATAATCATTTTATTTCATTTTCATTCAAAACTTGAATCTTGAAAGAATCATTAAAATGCCTTCTTAATTTCTTTGCCAATTGTAGACATCATGACTCATATTCAAAATTCACTGCTTTGTTTATGAAATTTAGATTCCACCGAGATTGTTTACCTATCTGAAACTTCCAGTTCAGTGAAGTACCACTCTCAGCTGGAATTTATCTCTGTCCTCATCTTCCCTTGACTTATCTAAGTGTACTTTCAAAGATATTTATGCAGCATACACTATGTAAGACATGGTGCTAGCCACTTTGGCATGTACAAAGGTGAAACAAGTTGATATCAAGATGAACTAGACATGACTCCCACCTTCGAAGACCTCATGATCTAGAAAAATAAGATACGGGGCGCTTGGGTGGCTCAGTTGGTTAAGGGTCTGCCTTCAGCTCAGGTCATGATCCCAGGGTCCTGGAATCGAGACCTGTATCAGGCTCTCTGCTCAGGGAGAAGCCTGCTTCTCCCTCTTCCGCTGCTGCTCCCCCTGCTTGTGCTCTCTCTCTGTGTCAAAAAAATAAATGAAATATTTTTTAAAAAAAGAAAAATAAGAAATAGATTACTATGTAAGTGTGCCTCTGTATCTGTGTATACAAATATTCAGAATGGCCAGCAGTTATTAGCTCTTACTATGTGCCAAACACAGTTTTACACTTTTACAAGTGATTCATTTCATTAATTCCAAGGTTACTGATTATAAGACATGTCATTATTGTACCACAAAGGAAGATACACTCCTTAAAAATTATAGCCTGTTTTTTTTTTTTTTTGAAGATTTTATTTGTTTATTTAGAGAGAGAGAGAAAGCAAGTGAGCAGGGACAGGGGCAGAAGAGAGAGAATCTCAAGCAGACTCTGTGCTGAGCACAGAGCCTGACTTTGGGCTTGATCTCACAACCCTGAGACCATGACCTGAGCCAAAACCAAAATTTGGACACAACCACCTGAGCCACCCAGGAACTCCCAAAATTATAACTTGCTCTTGATTATAAGATTCATTACAAATATCAAAGATGTTAATATGTGAAAAAATTCAATACTTAAAACTAATGAAATATAGTAACTCATTTAATCATCTCAACAACCCTTGAGTTAGGCAATGTTATTTTTCCCATTTTTACAAATGAGGAAATTCATAGAGTTCAGAGGCATTAGGTAACTTGCCCAAGATCACACAGCTAGTAACTAGATGCATGAGAATTGAACCCACATCAAGCTGATTCCAAACACCATGCTCTTAGCCTCTATACCACAGGAGTCTTAGATTCTCCATGTAATAGGGTGTTCAGGAGTTTCCAAAGCTTTTGTTCCTGATATAGCTTCATTTAAAATTGGAGAAGAATTGGGGCACCTGGGTGGCTCAGTCAGTTAAGTGTCTGCCTTGGGCTCAGGTCATGATCTCAGGGTCCTGGGATCAAGTCCTGTGTCAGGCTCCCTGCTCAGAATCTATTTGTCCCTCTCCCTATGCCTTCCCCCCAACTCATGCTTGCACTCTCTCTCTCTCAAATAAGTAAAGTCTTTAAAAAAATAAAATAAAATTGGAGAAGAATATAGGGATCTCTATCAATTCTTTTTCTTTAATTTCATTTTTTCCAAGTTTGTATTTAAATTCCAGTTAGTTAACATACAATGTAAATTAGTTTCAGGTATAGAATTTAGTGATTTATCACTTACATACAACACCCAGTACTCATCACAAGTGCCTTCCTTAATACCCATCACCCATTTAACCCATCCTTCCACCCACCTCCTTTCCAGTAACCATCAGTTTGTTCTCTATAGTTAAGAGTCTATTTCTTGGTTTCCCTCTCTCTTTTATTTTCCCCCACTATGTCCATTTGTTTTGTTTCTTAAGTTCCACATATTAGTGAAATCATATGGTATTTATCTCTCTCTGACTGACTTATTTAACTTAACACAATAGTCTCTAGCTCCATCCACGTCATTTACAAATGGCAGGATTTCATTCTTTTTGACAGCTGAGTAATATTCCATTGTGTATATATACTACATCTTCTTTATCCATTCTTCAGTCAAAGGACATTTGGGTTCTTTTCATAATTTGGCTACTGTTAATAATACTGCTACAAACATCAGGTTGCATATATCCCTTCAAATTAGTATTTTTATATCATTTGGGTAAATACTTAGTAGTGGAATTGCTGGATCCTAGGGTAGTTCTATTTTTAACATTTTGAGGAACCGCCATACTGTTTTCCAGAGTGGCTACACAGTTGGCATTCCCAGCAATAGTGCAAGAGGGTTATTCTTTCTCCACACACTTGCCAACACCTGTTGTTTCCTGTGTTAGCTATTCTGACTGGTATGAGGTGATATTTCATTGTAGTTTTGATTTATATTTCCCTGATGATTAGTGATGTTGGTCATCTTTTCATGTGTCTGTTAGCGATCTGTATGTCTTCTTTGGAAAAATGTCTATCCATGTCTTCTGCCCATTTTTTAACTAGATCATTTAGTTTTTGGGTGTTGAGTTTTATAAGTACTAACCCTTTATCAAACAATGTAATTTGCAAATATCTTCTCCCATTCTGAAAGTTGCCTTTAGTTTTGTTGATAGTTTTGTGTACAAAGCTTTTTATTTTGATAAATCTCAATAGTTTATTTTTGCTTTTGTTTCCCTTGCCTCAAGAGACATATCTAATGAGAAGTTGCTATGGCCGATGTCAAAGAAGTTATTGCCTGTGTTCTCCTCTAGGATTTTAATGGTTTTCTGTCTCACATTTAGATCTTTCATCCATTTTGAATTTACTTTTGGGTATGATGTAAGAAAGTTGTCCAGTTTCATTTTTTTGCATGTTGCTGTCCAGTTTTCCCAACACCATTTGTTGAAGAGACTTTTTCCATTATAGAAAACCCAAAAGACACCACCAAAAAATCTGTCAAACTGATACACAAATTCAGAAAAGTCGCAGGATTCAAAAACAATGTACAGAAATCTGTTGCATTTCTATGCACCAATCATGAAGCAGTAGAAAGAGAAATCAAGGAATTAATCCCATTTACAACTGCACCAAAAACCGTTAAGAAACCTAGGAGTAAACCTAACCAAAGAGGTAAAGGATTTCTACTCTGAAGTTGTAAAACACTGATGAAAGAAATTGAAGATGACACAAAGAAATGGAAAAATATTCTATGTTCATGGATTGGAAAAACAAATATTGTTAAAATGTCTATACTACCCAGAGCAATCTACACATTTCATGCAATCCCTATCAAAATACCAAGAGCATTTTTCACAGAGCTAGAACAAACAATCCTAAAATTTGTATGGAAGCACAAAAGACCCTGAGTAGCCAAAGCAACCTTGAAAAAGAAAAGCAAAGGTGGAGGCATCACAATCTGGACCTCAAGTTATATTGCAAAGCTGTAGTCATCAAAACAGTATGCTACTGGCACAAAAGCTGACATAAATCAATGGAACAGAATAAAAAACCCAGAAATGAATCATGTTGGATTTGAGAACTATCGCTTTAACACTTGACTCTTCCCCACGTAGTACTTTGGACTGATGACAGAAATGAACCAATCACTAGTTATTTTTTCTTTTTTTTACCAAATTTCAAAAGTTAAATATTTCATTTGCTAGGTATTTGTGAAGCAGTGTGGAGGGACATAAAAGAAATGTGAGCCCATGTATTCAGTTGTAGTGCAGTTGTTGGATGTTATATTAAAAATTGTGAAACACGATCAAATGGAAGTACTACATGGTTGCAGAGAAAGAGAATTGAGATTATCTTGGTAGCTGTGGGAATAGAAAGAAAGGGACAACTCCAGAAAGTATTTGAAAGAAAAAAATCAGTAGGATCAAGGGCAAATTTAACATTAATAGTAAACAGAAGGGGAAAAAATAGAATACCTTGCGTTTTGAACTTGGATAGCAGAGAATAGTGAAGCATGAACATGGAGATGGAATGTGAAGCAGTCTGAAAAGAATCAGGAGTATGACTGTGGGAGGTGAGACTTCTGCAGCTGGCCCTTTTATTACCCCATTTATAAAGATGGTGAATTGAATTTTGTTTCTGAGTTTATGCATGAAAGGATTTAATCAGATTGAGATCTAATTAATCATTATTTTCTTTTACAGCAATTGTTCAACTGTCAAGCTCTAAGAAAACTAAGTATTCCTGATAATGATCTTTCAAATCTGCCAACCACTATTGCTAGTTTAGTTAATCTTAAAGAACTCGACATCAGTAAAAATGGTAAGATTCTCATCTTATCTCTAAATAACTTGAACTTTTAATTAAAAATATGCTTTGGTTTCTCTTAGCAAATGATATACAAGTGATATAACACTTTTTACTTGATTTTACTGTAACTCGAAGTTAATTTTGTTGAAAAGCTCATCTTAAACTATAAATCTTTTGTAATGGTGACCTATTGGACAATTCCCTTCTGATATTGGGAACAAAATAATTATACCCTCTATCATCAATTTTGTTCAACATTATACTTGACAATATAGGCTGTGAAAAAGGCAAGAAGAAAAAAGATGTAAGAACTTGAAAGGAAGAAATGGTTCTCATTTTTCACAGAAAATTTTAATTTATAGATAAACTTTTAATATATGAATAAATTTACAAGGTAGTTAGCTATAAGATAATATGGAAAATCAATTGCATTTCCATTTATCAGAAAAAAAGGAGTTTACAAAAATAAAGTTTGAAAATATTATGCTACTTAAAATAAAATCAGAAATATCAATTATCCAAGAATTAATGTATCAATAGAGTACAAGTCCTCAAAATAGAAACCTACAAAGCATCATATAGATATTTTTGAGATTCAGAATATTAGTTACCCAGGAAAGGTAGGAGCAAATTATCCTGGGAAGGAGTTGAAAGGGATTCTCAGTTGCTAGTCATGTTTAATTTTCTGGCTTAGGTAGTTGTTCCCTATGTTTGTTGCAAAATTCTAGTCTGCTTTTCTTTTTATTTTGTGATATGGATATCACAAAATAAATTATACAGTATCCATTAAGATACATATTTATAGCTTGTGTGTATTTTTCTATGCATGTGAAACATCAATAAAACATTTATTAAAAAGAAATTAAGAAGTAACAATAAATTTTATTAAGACCAAAAAAAAAACTATAAATCAAAGTGAAAACCTCTCTCCCCTCCACTTAATTAAGTCTCTGACTCACTCAGGCCTTTTTTCCCTCTCTGTATTCAGATATTTGATTTAATCTTTTACAGAACATTTTACTACCTTTACACTGTTTATTTTCCTCATAATCAGAGTAAAATTTTTTCCAGTGTAGTCAATGAGAACTACCTGTTCACCCTATTTAGAATTGAACTCTCAATTTCCCTTGTTCTGCTCTATTTTCCCCATAGCACTCACCATCTTCTCAGTATTGTAGAATTTACTTATTTATTATGGTTATTGCCTATCTTTTCCTGCCTCAGAATGTAAATTTTGTTATTAGACGGGGGGGATTTTTCTGTTTTGGTCACTGATATATCTATCTCAAATGTCTTGAGCAGTAGCTGGAAAATAATAAGTGCTCAGTAGTATTTGTTATATTTTTGGCCAAACTTACATGTTTGGTGATGTTGTTAAATGCTGGTGCTGATGTTGATATTCTTGCTGATGACATATTCCTTCAAATGTTTGTGGGAGTCTCCCATGTCCTCAGATATTCATAAATCTTGATTTCCTTCCATATGAATGTAGCTCCTCATTTTATTAGAATAAAGCAAGGATTAATCAAAAAAGTTTATGTCTAGGCACTATGAAGATGTAAAACATAACCCCTCCATCATTAAGCAAGTTGGTTAAACTTTGTGTGTGTGTGTGTGTGTGTGTGTGTGTGTATGCATGTGTGTGTTACTTTGGTTTTTTCAGGCAATATGTTTGGTGCCAAAGGAACAGGCATGAACAAAACAGGTCTCTGCCCTCATGAAACGTACATTCTAGTGGATGCATTAGACAGTAAATAAGTAATTATGGATGATTAAATAAACAATTAGGGTGAAGATACATTGGATGTGAATGGGCATGTACAGTAGTGGAATAAATCCATTTGGTGTGGTTAGGGAAATTTGCCCTAAGAAATGATACCTAAGCCCAGACAGGACAAATAGAGGTGGTTATTCAATGGGTATAAAATTTCATTTATGCCGGATGAATAAGTTATAGAGATCCATTTTATAACATGATGCCTATACTTAACAATACAATATTGTGCAATTCAAAATTTGTTAAGAGGGCAAATTTCATGTTAAATGTTCTTATCACAAAAAAAACAAATAGTTGGGGGACAGAAGGAAACCCTAGGTGGTTCTAGATATGTCTATTATCTTATTTGTGATGATGGTATCATTGGTATTTGCATATATCCAAAGTCATCAAGTTGTATACATTAAATATATGTAGTTCTTTGAGTCTCAATTATACCTCAGTACTATTTTGTTATTAGGGAATAGTTCAATGAAGCCTATGGCTTGAGGAAGTCCATGAGGCACAGTAACATCTGAATAAAGGAGAACATTTCATCTGAAGAAAACAATAGAGTGCAAACAGGGACACACACATCTTTCTACACCAACCTGACTTACCACATAGAGGGTTTTCAGGAAGACAATTATAAAAGGACCATGTGTTGACTTAGAGAGAATGGCAGCTAGATTTAGGCCCACTGAAAGATGACATTGTCTACCTTTATTCTTTTAAGAATAGATTTATAGGTCACATATTTGTGTGGGTAGATATTTCTGTACTTATATTGCTTATATACTTAAATACATTCACACATCAATTTCAAATTGCAATTCTGAGAGATATCATATGGCCCAAAATAACACATCCCTTGGCCTTCAGGCAGGTTTAGCTGAGTAGTCTGAGTAAATAAATATCTATTTCTTTCAAGAGGATTAGAAAAAAATCATCCCCAAATATAAACACAAAACTCCTAAGAAACATGTTATTTTATAATAATCTCCTAGTTGCCCTCGTACATCAAGAAGTTTTTGTTGCCAGGAAGTGAATTGCAAGTTACACTTCATTGATTCAGAAAGAAGTGTGTGAGCATCCTTAGAAGTCCTTGTGAATATTGTTTAGGAAGTTTTTGCTGTGCTTATGGTCTCTATATTCTGGAAATATTTATGCAAAAATACATGCTAGACATAGTGAAGCAATCTGCAAAATTAGTATAGTACAAAAGGTTTGATGAACATGATGATATATCAGCCATTGATGGAAGTTATGCGAAAAGTAAAAGATTTTGACATATCAGTCCTTTAACAAAATTATACCTACAAAAGCTGTCCCTGAATTCTATGACAGAGACCTAGTCAGTTACTTAAAGAACATTATATATCCTTTGGGAATCTGTCAAGGGAAGAAAGAGTAGATAGGAAAAAATAAGTGCAGTGTCAGCATCACAATTGAAAAGGTTGGAATAGTCCTGGTGGAGGAGTCAAGGTGTGAGAGAATGTAATCTGTATTGGCATTTAGATACCGACAGTAGAATGTTTGATTCTGAGGCAGGGACTCACTCAAGTACTAGTCAATCTAGGGAAAAATTTGCTTGAAATATCCTTGAATTTGATAAGTGACCTTTTATGATGAAACTAATTCACTTGGAGGCTGAGGTTAAATCTGATCTTGATGGTCCATGTCGCCCCAAATCTTTACTTTTCATATCCATTTCTGCCACCTGACATCCTGATTCACCATTTTCCCTCCATAATTCAAAAATACTCTTTTATATTAAAAGCTTTTTGTTTAAGTGAACTATTGTGTACCGAAAAGATATCCACACAATTTGTATGAATAGCTTTCATCTAACTCTCTAACCACAGCTCCAACCAACTCATATCCCCTTCCATTTCATTCTCAGGTAATGCCAAATTGTTCCCAAATGCATAAGGTGGTTACTTGTGACACAAGGAACAATACTATTTTCTCTGCCCAAAATATTCCTTCCTCCTCACTGCTGTACCTCCTCAACCAGAGTCCTCGGCACCTTTAAAAGACATTTCAGATATCATTTATTCTGAGAAATATTCCTTACCCCTTTTACACAAAGAGAATTGTTTAATCTATGAATGTGCTATTAACCTTTATTTAGGTCTAATTTTGTATCTTCCAATAAGGTTTTGTGATTTCCTTCAAGAGACACTTGAACACATTTTATTAAATTTATTTCTAAGCAGTTTATTCGTTTTATATTGTGTTCATTTTTTAAGTACTTTTTTAAAATTTTAGTTGATGTTATATGGAAACATTACTAATTTTGATATCTTGATCTTATATTCAGCCATGGTGCTGAATAATGACCACTAGATTCTTTTGAATTTCTATGTATAAAGTTATATTTTCTGCATATGACAGTTTTTTTTTTCCCATCCTTATACCTTCATATCTTTTATGTCATATATCTTTTAAGTTATACTTTCCTAGGAAATCACCTATTCCATCATTTAGATATTTAATTTTATTGTCACGCATTGCTCATAGGCTTCTCTTATGCATTTTATAGATCTGTGCCATATCTGTGCCTATTTCTTCCTTTCTATTTCTGATGTTGTTTACTCATGCCATCTGTTTTTTCTTTTTCTATCATCCATCCTGCCAGAAGTTTTTCTACTTTACTAATCTTTCTAATAAAGCTTGTTAGGCTCTCTATTAGTTTGTTTATTTTCCATCGTTTTTACTTTTTACTTCCTACTGCAGCAATTTTTATTATGTTCCTTCTCCTTTCTTAGGGTTTACTCAGTTGCTTTTAGTATTCTAATATATTTGGGGCTTTTTCAATCATCACCTTATTTTTATTGAACTATATTGCAGACTACATGGTCTGGATGCTACTGATATCTCATTATTTATTGACTTTTACGTTGTGGCCAAGTATATTGTCAATTTTTAAAATATTCCCTTTTGCTTCTAATAAAAAATAAAAATACACATCCTCTGGTTATTGAGTACACACTAAGGATCCACTAATACTACCCAATATACAATTACCTAAGATATATAGGTACATAGAGAGAAAGAGACAGAGAGAGATGAGAGACAATAAAGAAACATTCATGCTGCATGTAAATCACCCTTCCTCTCTTAAGTCTTTCTGTTACCAAATTTACATGCAGCAACCCATGGGTAAATGTATCACTTTCCATGCCAATGGATCTTTTATCATTTATTCCTCAGATCTTAATTCAATAGTAAAATAAGAATCTTATGTCTGTCAGAGACAAATGCATTTTATGATATTGTGATCTCTGAATAAATAGCCTATGCCTGTTTGTAGAGCTGATACATAGTCATAATAGAGTAAATTGTTTTATATGATAAAGCAAGACAATGAATGATAAAGTTTAATTAGGCAGTGGTTCAGTTTTAAGTCTGATTGTTGATTTGTCATAGCTTCAGAGAGACTGATACTATAATTTAAGGACTTTAATGAAAATGAATTAACATGAAAGCCCTTCTTAATTCTGCAGCAATTAAGTGATTTTTCTCTCATCCTCTAAAACTTACTTCTGTACAAGAACAGATTTGAACAGCATCATAGTGGGCAAAATCACTATTGTTAGTTAAAATGAAAGGCAATCTGAGTTGAAGGCATTATTATGTGTTTTACTAACTTGCCAATTATTCCACCCTTTCCCCAATGCATGCAAAACACTGACAAATAATATCCTCAAATTTCAGTGAGGAGAGGGAGTTTCTCTCAAACACTCTAGAAAAAGAAGATATGAATAACCAATTAAATGATAAAAATCTTTAAAAATCTGAGCATAAGAGAAACAGAGACTCTATTAGTAAGTATATAAATTCTTAGGGAAATCTATTTTGGGTTACCTTATGTGAGCTGGGGAGAAAATGTTACCATGCAGTTGTTATCAATTAACAATAAATACGCTTTTTTGTGTCTGGCAAATCATTAGACCATTTGTTTAGAGTAAAGCTTAGTATTTTGCCCTATTAAATGTCTCCCTTACAACACTCTTACCGGATTATTTATCTGCAAATCACTAGCGCTTCCCTTACTGTAAGACTACCTTTCCTTTCTATAGAGTCCGCTTCTACCCAAGATTACAGTGTTGAAATAAACTGAGGATTGACTCCCTGTATTTCCATTAGAGACTATCATGGCAACAAATACCAGGTCTATTTTCTTGCCACCTTCTCAGCCTAATGCCAGGAGTTTTAACTTTTTTTTTTTTTGATGTCTTCATCAAGAAATAAAATCAATAAGCAATGTTCATGTGTATCACTAGCACTTACTCCTCAGGGGATGGAGTTTACAATCTGTTAATATAATTAAATATATATTTTTAAAAAGGGAACCGCCCTCACACCCTCATCCTTCTGAGGTCTGTTCTGAGCTCTGTCACCTGAACTGATAACTTTTCCTTAAGTCACAGCAGAGCCTTTTCTGAGCTGAGTGATTATTAACCTGTCTTCTGTGTCTCTGTAAATTCTGAAAAATTGTAAAAGAACAAAATCGAACTGGTAATGAAGCATGTGAGCCCTCTCCCTACTACTCTGTACTCCCTCCCAGCATCAGTATAAACTCCTTGAGAATAAGAACTGCTGCACCATACACTGTTTCTAGATCCTCAATAGTCACTATCAATATGCAGGCATAGTAAGTGCTCAATAAATTGGTTGATTGACAATGAAGGAAATATTCATTGGTCAAATATGAAGTAAGATTATTAAACAGTTCTTTTTACTGTTATGAATGTTGGTTTTTGAAGTAGAGAGAGAAAGGGAGAGAGGCAATCAGGTATCACTTTTTAACTCATTTTGTCTAAGTTAGATTGATTCCTCTGTGAATCAACTTATTGTTGGTCAAGGTCACAAAGACTTCTCAAAATTTTTGCCAGACATATCCCTAAGGTAGAATCAATTGCATGACTATCTTAAATTATTGATTACCTTACCTGCACTTGGTTTTTCTCTTTATAATGCCACTAAAGTAGGCAGAGTCTTGCAGGAGTACCTTTTGATTCTCCTTGCTTATGTTCCTACTGAGTTCTTGATTCTCTTCACTAGAGTGGTTAGAGGTAAAGCAAACCATTCCAGTCTGTTTATTTTTCTTGTTTTTTTTTTCCTTTCTCTTTCTTTTAAGGTGTAACTGACCTGTACATTTTCTCCCAATTTTAATAACCTAATTGCTGAATGCTTTTGCTTTCTCATATGCAATAGGCTAGTCCCTCTGAAATCTCTCTATAATCATTATTTCCTACTCAGTGAAGTATTGCCTCATTTACCAAATATCTTTGGGGAATGTAGGTTTATACACAAACTAATTTTCCAAAATAAAATTATAATTTATCCTTTTATATATCAAAATATTTTATTTTAATCATTCTGGTTGGAAATTGTTCCAAGAATGTTTCATATTGCATTATCTTCTTTAAATTGGTGTAATTAATGCAATTTAACTTTTCCAGGTTGACTCGAGTTCATCATGAGCTGTCTTATTGAAATTTTTTTAGTACATGTAGCTGCTTACCTCTACACAAGATAAGAATGATAGACTTGAAGAGTTCTGTTAGTAACATAGTAGTTTTTCCCATCACCCCTTCTATTATTAGACATAATTATAATTTATTCATACTGATACCCTGCCTATTTTGAGTAGCCCCTACTTATTTGTTCCCTCTGATAAATATCAGCTGAACAGTATATAAAGAATACAAACATTCTGAACTAGGTTTATAGCACTTGTTGCAGATATATTAAATTCAGAAATAAGGAACTTTATTCCTGACCACTACACTCAAAGTTTCAGGAAGTTGATACCATCTGAAATTTGACTGAAGGCAATTATAGAACAAATGCAGTGTACAGTGCCCCATGTAAAAATGCTACGTAGTCAATCTTGAGTGTGCACTAAACTCAGAGTTCCAGAAAGCTGGGGTTGTTTGTATTTGCCCTAGAGAGTACATATGGAATAAATGCAACATATAGTACTCTGTTATAAATGCTACATTGCCAATCTTAGATAGCTAAGACTTACACCCCAAAGTAGTTTAAATTGTAGATCTGATGGAGGCAGCTTCACATAGGTAAAGTTTGATAGTATTTGGAATAAAGTTGAACTGGTTTCAAATTCTGGCTAGCCTCTGAGACTCAGTTTCTCCATTAGTTAAATGGGAGTAACAAACCACTTTAAAAAAATTGTTGTGAAGATGAAATAAAGCAAAGTGCTTATAAATTTTCTCAATAAATTCCATTTTTTTCTGCTCCTGCATCTAATCCAATTTACTAGATATACAAATAGCCTGCCTGTTTTCTCAAAATTGAAAAAAAATTATAAAAATCAGTATCACAATGAAAGTACAATATTAAATGAAAATATTAAAATCTCATAAACATATTTCCTCCTTTATTTTATACAAGATATAACATTTTGTTTTTGTCTCTTATCAGCTAATGGCACTTATATCCCAGAATGAATCATTTGGACTGATGATATCTGTGAAATTTGGAAGATAAGCCTGTCAACATGCACTATCCACAACTATTATGTGTACTGATTCATACAAAATTTATAAGTAATAAACATAAATTTTAATGCATTTGAGAGAGCACTAACTCGTTCAAAATTTTGGTATTTGTAGGAAGTCTTTTATATTATGTTTGAGTAGAAAGAGCCTCTTATGGTTTGTTTCCCTCTCTGGTTTCGTCTTGTTTCATTTTCCCTCCCCTCCCTTATGATCCTCTGTCTTGTTTCTCAAAATCATCATATCAGTGAGATCATATGATACTTATCTTCTCTGATTGACTTATTTCGCTTAGCATAATACCCTCTAGTTTCATCCATGTTGTTGCAAATGGCAAGATTTCATATTTTGATGGCTGCATAATATTCCACTGTATATATCTATACCACATCTTCTTTATCCATTCATCTGTTGTTGGACATCTAGGCTCTTTCCATAGTTTGGCTATTGTGGACATCGCTCCTATAAACATTGGGGTGCATGTGCCCTTTCAGATCAGATCACTTTCTTATACAACTCCAATCATCATTTAACCTTATCAGAACCACCAATCTATTAATATTCTGACGTATCCTTCTAACCTTGCCTTTTTTGTTTGTTTTCTTTTGCCCTCTTTGCATGGCTTGAATTCTGTGGTCTCATCACATGACACCCTTGACACCCCTTCTCCTTTCATATCACTCTGCTTGCTCAGTAAAATGACAATCCTGGCTGAATCCAACTGTCTACCTATTGCTAAAAGGATCTGGAAAAACCATTCAATCACACTGACCGATATCACTTAAATTCATGATCAAAAATCTGAAGTGCAAACTTAACACTTCCCCAAAGTCATGTTATACTTCCCTAGTCCATTGACTCTCCTCCTCTGGTGATTTTTTCATTTGTTCTCCTTTGCCTTCAAATTCCCACATCTTCTCTCCCATCTTTGTGGCTACTGATTCTACTCTACTGAAAAAATTAAAGCTCTCAGATGATAACTTCCCAAAGACTTACCATCATATCTACCCATCCACAAGCATCTGTACCCATAGTCTCTGATTCCTCCCTGTTAGTACAGATGGACTATTCCTGTTCATCCCTGGAGCCAGTCTCTCCACTGAATAACCACCCTCTCTTGCCTACCCATGGATATCACTCCAGCAATTCTCCTTGCTTTCTATGACATCATTAAGATTTTTTATTCTGTTTGTTGACTCTAAACAGTGTACACACATGCTGTTATTTTTTCCATTCTAAAGAAAACTTCTTGGCTCCTCTTTCCTGAATGTCCCCTTCCCCCTTGCAGCAAAAGCTCTATCTATAATTTCTTTCCTCTCATCCTCTCTTAAATCATTCTAGTCTTTAAGCCCACTACTCCTCCAAAATCATTCCAGTCAGGGGCACCCTGATCTCCGCATTACTAAATCCATAGGCAGTTTTTGGCCATCATTTCATTAGACCTATCAGCATCATTTCAAACAACTGATCACTTCTTCCTAGTCAACACATGTACTTCATTTGGCTTTTAGGAGTCAATACTCACTATTTTTTGTCCCATCTGTCTGATTGACTTTGTTCAGTCTTGTATGCTGATTCCTCCTATCCTCATTTTGGAGTCCTTCATGCTTCAGTTCTTGGTCCTCCTTTCTTCATTATCTTACATCATTGATGTTCACATTTTGTCTCATGGTTTTAATACTATCTATATAATAATGAATCCCCAATATTTTGATCTACAGTCTTGACCTCTCTCCTAAACTCTAGGTTCATAAACAAATACCTACCTGACATGTCCTCTTAGAAGTCTAACAGACATCTCAAATTATACATGTCCATAAGTGGACTCTTTATCTTCAACACCTATTTCACATATTGAAATACCTTTAATCTAAATTAAAGGCCAACCCCTTCATTCAAGTTGCTTGGGCCAAAAAAGTCCTTGATTCATCCTTGATTTCCTTTTTTCTTTCATACTCCAGATCTAATCTATCGGGAAATCTTATTGGTCTTACATTCAAAATACATCCAGATCCCATTTACTTCTCACTCCTTCCACTACTCTCACCCACAGTAAGCCACCATCAACTCTGTTCATGCTTTACTTACAGAAGCCTCCAGTTGGCTTTCCTCCTAGAAAGGCCACCCTATTCAGGGACCAGAGTGGTCCTCTTAAATTATAAATCAGACCAAATTATACTTATGTCCTTCAATGTTTCTTTATTTCATTTAGAGTAAGAACCAAAGTCCTTGCAATGGCTTGAGAAACCCCATATGAGTAGATACCCTCATCTTACCCCCCGCATACACACCCCTATTACCTCTCTGACTTAATTTTTTGCTACTTTTCTCTTCTTTGCTGTATTTTAACCATTCTGGACTCCTTGCTTTTTTTTAGAATACACCAGGCATACGCAGGCCTTATAGTATCTTCACTATCTATTCCCTGTGACTGGAACATTCTTACTTTCCACTTTCAGACATCCAGACATCTGTTTCTCTATCTCTCTCACTTTTTCAAGTCCTTGCTCAAATGCCATCTTCCTAACCAATAATGAGGCTTACCCTAATCACCCTAGTTAACTTCAAAATTCCCAGGTGTTCCTTCTTCTTTTTTTTTAAGATTTTATTTATTCGTCAGAGAGAGAGTGAGAGAGCACAAGCAGGGGGAGCGGCAGGCAGAGGGAGAAACAGGCTCCCCACTGATCAAGGAGGCCGATGTGGGACTTGATCCCAAGGTCCTGGGATCATGACCTGAGCTGAAGGCAGACGCTTAACTGACTAAGCCACTCAGGCATTCCTAAAATTCCCAGGTGTTTCTGATCCTTCTTCATTCTGCTCTAAATATCTTTTCCCATAGTGCTTCTTATTGCTAAGATACTATATAATTTTATATATTTATATTAATTATCACTACATTTTATTGTACAGATTCCTCTGCTAGAATACAAGCTCTGCAAATGAAGTGAATGTATCCACCTTTATGATGCTGTATCCCCAATGTTTAGTACAGTTCCTAACACAGTAGGTACTTAAATATTTGTCAAATATATATATGAATGGCCCTTTTCTCTCAGGGATCTTATAATTAGTTAGTGACCCAAATATCAGAAAGCTATATATAATAAGATGGTAAAGCAGTGACTCCTCAACTTCTAAGCAAGTACTATGTCTCATTTCTTAGTGTTATTTAATTTCAGACATAGTATAATCTAAAATGCTAGGTGTTAAGAGGAGAGAACGACATGGACTAAATTAGTTGAATAAATTTTCATGCAGATGATAGAATTTAAATGTATTTGGATGATATTTAGACAGGATTTAGGTGAGAGAGTGGATGAGATCAGGTAAAAATTGTAACATTAAATAAGTATATTCAGAAAATAAGAGTTAAAAACAGTTTACATATTATATAAATGTCTTACATTCTGGTTTGTCTTTCATTTATGATCATAAGGATCAATGTTGCTATTATTATTGTTAGGCTCTATGTTTGATAATGACAAAATTGTTTGCTTCACTTAGACTCCATAGTTATCTATTGCATGGGGAAAAACATTTGCTTTCATACTTTAATGTCAACTTAAAACCAACTTAAAGCCTAACCTAAGATTTAAAAATTTTTTTTTTTTAAAGATTTTATTTATTTATTTGAGAGAGAGAGAATGAGAGACAGCATGAGAGGGAGGAGAGTCAGAGGGAGAAGCAGACTCCCTGCTGAGCAGGGAGCCCGATGTGGGACTCGATCCCGGGACTCCAGGATCATGACCTGAGCCGAAGGCAGTCGCTTAACCAACTGAGCCACCCAGGCGCCCAAGCCTAACCTAAGATTTTAATGACAATTTAGTTTTGTTTTTTTATTTTGACACCAATTTTTTTATAACTAAATAAAGTTGAAATCTATATTATATTTACAGGTTTAAGATCATTCTGTCAAGACTTAGTCATCTGCATTAGAAATAGATAAGGTAGTCCAAATAAAAACAACCAGATAATCTAAAATCTAAATTTAGCCATGATTTTTCAATTTCTACCATGCTAGGCAGGAAAGATCCATATTTGATTGATTTCAGAATTCTCCTCTTTCCCTACTTCTGCACACCCTCTGCAAGAATGACAGAGATATGTAACGGTCAAATGGAGGAAGCAGGAAAGAGAACAAGAATGACTAATCCACAAAGTGGATAAATTCTTGAATAACTGGAAGTTGAGCAGGAGTTTTTCAATCTAATTTCTTTTAAAAAAGGAAGGGCAAAGAATCAGATAAAGTAGTCAATTATATCTTTTCTACTTCAAGGTATTAATATTCTGTTAATGCAACTTTGGTTAATTCCATTACATTGAAAGTTTTGTTTCTGTTTTAAGTTCAGGATGCAGAAATGTCATTTCTCATTTGACAGTATTTCTGTGAACATACTCAAAATAGTTCTGTGGTATGGTTACTGAAGTGAACATATTGGGAAAATATTACCATACTGTCTTGATTGAGAAGGTAAACATTTATTGGTATTATCAGTTATTTGTGAACAGAACAATAGTCCATTTTTAAGACTAAATACACCATTTTGACTATATTTTGCCATGTAATTATTTTAGAGTACAATTCTCATTGTTTTTTCAGCCTAGGTTTGAATCTTGTCTAAATATAATGAGCTTGAACCTCCAAGATTCCCAAAAGTGGGCTCTTAATACCGTTGGAAGAGAGTTCCTTATAGGCTTGTGTTAGAAAGCTTATGTGTTGTCTTAACTGAAAAACAGGGAGTAGAACTTGAATTGTAATGGTCTAAATATGCTTGACCCCCACCCCCGCATTTCCTACAGTTATCACAAGTAAAAGTGGTTAAAATAGATATGTTGTTAAAGTGGAGAATACGTATCCCTCTATTTCTGGATGAATATATTTGAAAATCAAAACAAAGTTCATGTTAGAAAATATGTGTGTGTGTGTGTACATACATATATATATGTATATGCACACATCACAAATATAACCTTTTTTATAAATTGAAAACACTGTGTTTCAGGGAACAGACAGATCAGTCACAAAGATTGGTTGATAAAGGTGTGGATTCTATAATCAAATCTGTTATAATTTTAATAGGAAGGAACATAATGAAGTAAAAAGGAATAAAAGATATAGTGTTTAAAAATTGAATTAATTCCTACCTGTACTCATTCTCATCTATAAATACCCATTAGTATTTATATAAGTCAGCTAATCTTTGTTAATGTATGGTTCTTCATCCATAAAATGAAAATAATATTGCCTAATATATCTTCTTCACAAGATTATTAAGAGAATTAAGTTATTTTACACAGTGGCATAGAGAAGAGTAAGTTACCTTAACTCTTATTAATACATGAATTTTATCTAGTATATATTAGGCACTTGTTAAGTGCCAGACATGATACTAATTGCTTTACCTTCTTACCATCTAATACTCAGATCAACCCTGTGAATTAGACAAGAAATGAATAAGTGATGCTCAAATATTTTATCATATAAGATTATATAGCTAGTTAAGTAACAACACTGAGATTCGTTCATGCTTCCAACCTGTGGTTTTAACTCTTTGCTAAACTACCTCTTATGTTTAGATTGAACTATGAGTTAAAGATATGCTCTAGAACTTTTCCTAAACTCTAGGGCCCATATATTAGTACATATGGTAAAGTTTCTCTGGAAACGTTTTAGAGCATTTATCTCAGATACATGTTGTTTAGATATTGGAAAATTCTTTCAGCACACTAATTCCTACTTATTTGCTTTGTTCTCTTAGGTGGATACATTTTACAAATATATTACCTCAAGCCACCTCATTTTGATATTTGATTCCTTTCTTGACTGAGACAGTCTGCTTCTATTTACCGTTGACCCTTGAGTAACACAGGGGTTATGGGTGCCATTCTCCTGCACAGTTGAAAATCCACATATAACTTTATACTCTCCCAAAACTTAACTACTAATAGCCTACTGTTGACTGGAAGCCTTATCACATAATTTGTATATTAATTAGCCAATTAACACATATTTTGTATATTAAATGTATTAATACTGTATTCTTACAACCATGTAAGCAAGAGAAATGTTAAGAAAATACATTTACTGGGCGCCTGGGTGGCTCAGTTGGTTAAGCAACTGCCTTCGGCTCAGGTCATGATCCTGGAGTCCCAGGATCAAGTCCCGCATCAGGGTCCCTGCTGAGCAGGGAGTCTGCTTCTTCCTCTGACCCTCCCCCCTCATGCTCTCTCTCTCTCTTCTCTCTCTCAAATAAATAAAATCTTAAAAAAAAAAGAAAATACATTTACAGTACTGCATGTATTTATTGAAAAAAATTCATGTTTAAGTGGACCCTTACTGTTCAAATCTATGTTGTTCAAGGGTCAACTGTATTTCTAATAATTATAGATAACATTTATGCAGCACTTTGTGCCAATTACTTTATCTGCTTTATCTCTCTATCCTCACCACAACTCTCTTTGAAACCATTCGTACAATCACCGATTTTCAAAGTAGGAAACTAAGACATAGAACATTTAAGTGATTTTCATAAGGTTATCCAGCCAGTAAGTGAAGATGGGATTCCATCTTAATTCAGTAGACTCTGCTTTGAACAACTTTAAGTTTGAACTGCAAACAACATAATAAAAGTTTTTAAACAAACAATTTAGTAGTATTTTCACACAACAGGGAATTCCATTTTCAGTCAAAGATAAAGAATTACAGTGTTTTTCTTAAAATCATTTTTTAATTTGCTTCTGTTTCCATGTCTTGGTTTATACATAACTTAAGGAAAATTCATTCTAAGGCAAGCACCTGTACAGATAAGGCACAAGGTACGCCAGTATGCAATAAGTCCAAATTGTTAATCAAACAGAAAAAGGTAAAGGGGTAGATGAAGTCTTATCCCCCTGTTGTTTGCTGATATCCAAAGTAAATATAAATACTAAGGGAAAATGTTGAGGACATCTCAAGAATTGACTTACTGACTTCTTTGCCATTTTATTAATGTCTAGTTAATGAAGTATCTGTAGGTATTATGGCCTTTCCAAAAAAGAAAATTGGCTTTTCTCATTCAATTTGTACATAATGCAGCTTTTACACTTCCTTCGGTTCTTATTAAGAAGCTGAAATACTTCAGCAATAACTTTAGGACAGCATAGTTTCTGATGAAATTTCATGTAGGGAGAAAAAACATGAGAAACATCCCCATATCGTCTTTTATACCCTTCATTTGCAGTGGATAAGTGACCTGTCTTGCTTTGACTATCTTCCTGCTGCTTCACTGGGCTTCAAGGTTTTGTGGACATGGTGGTCTAGGTCAATGGAATCTAGTAAGGTGGAAGGTTTTCTTTCCTGTGTATCTATCATGAAAAAGTTCAACAAAAACCTACTGCAAAATGTTTCTTATCCTTTTGTCAGATATGAAGTAGTGAGCAGGACTAGTTCTTTATGGAAATTTTTACACCCTTAATAATAATTTCAAAAATGTAGAGCAGGTAGTACTGCAGGCATATAGGGATAACTTCATATTTCTGCTTTCTCTTCTTTTATAGGACCTACTATATTTGATTCACTTGTATCAATTGAAATATCCTCCACATCTCTTATTTCTCTGACCCTCACATTTATGGGTTAGGTTTGTGGCTTACTGATTTTCAGTTTTGTAGAAAGACCTATGTTTTTCTGTCACATAGCCTACAGCACAACTTTGACAGCAGATGAGCAGTTCTCCAAGGGCGATGAGCCAGGCTGGCTATCTGAGAGACTCCAGAGAGGACCCAAGGAAGAGCTGCTCACCTCTTGACCCTTTCAGGCAGATGCAGAACTACAGTCTGCAATGAACAAGGAAGAACTGCATAAAATTTGTTAGAGACCCACATTAATTTGAGAATATATACTGGTTTTGTGATATATCCTTAGATATTTTCACATGCATGTGTTCAATCTTTCCATCTTATAAAATAAAAGAAACAAATATTTTGTCATCTGTTTTCTTTATATCTGCTGATATCCCCTTCTCCCAGTAGCAGCACTTAATGACCAAATACCTAATTAATTTTATTGCTTTAATTAGTATAGACCCAAGATCTGTCTTATGCCGAATATACAATTGTCTTCAATTTTATATCCAATTTCCTACTATTACTGTGATAAAATATTACTTAAATTTAAATTTTATTTTTAAAATGTATATATTATTTTTAATATGTATATATTATGTAACATTATTATGTAACACTAATATATTAGTACAGTATTATACTTACTTAAATGATTATCTTAATGATGTATTGATACTATATCTATACTGTATATTAATTCATAGTTTTTAAAATTATTCTTAATATTAGAACTATAATTTAAATAATTTTTGCTGGTACATTTTCATGTGCTTTTTTTTTCTTTACATTTTAGGTGTACAAGAATTTCCAGAAAACATTAAGTGCTGTAAGTGTTTAACAATTATTGAAGCCAGTGTCAATCCCATTTCTAAGTGAGTATGAATGATTACACTTTTTTTATATTTATGTTTCCGATGGATAATAATGTACCCAGATAAAGGAAATTCACATAATAAATGAATTTTAAATACTGCATTTAAAATTCAATTTAATAGGATGATGAAAAATAATCAAATCAGAATAGTTTAACAAAAGATGATTAAAAACATAGCTGAATAATGATGAAGGTCTAACTGGCACAAGATGGCATTACTTTGAAGTTAACTATGGCATCATTCTGTGGTTCTCAGGCAACATTCCATGAAAGAGCACTGAAATGAAAGAAACAGTTATTAGTTATGATCTTGGTAGAAAATGAACATCGAGGATCTAATGAAAGTTCAAGAGAGTACAAGAGTTTGAGATATTGATAGGTGCATGAAAATAGCTGATCATGTAGTTCCAGTTGGAAAATGAATTAAGTATAACCAGAAAAAGGGACAATTTGTGTACAAGGAAGAGTGGAAAGAGAATTCTATGAGGATGACAGAATGGAAGACTTGGATGGTAAAGTTGTTGTGATCAGAAATGGGGCATTTGTGGCTTATGATCGGTTAGTAGAGAAATGCCATGGGAAGATGAGACCCAGCATGTGTCAATGTTGGCAAATTATAGTTATGTCATAGGGATGGTGTGTGCTGTGCTATCAAATAGGTCAAGAAACATTGGAGTGAATGGATTGGATAAGTCACAAATCTGAATGTTAAAGTCACTTAACAATAGAAGTGGACATAAAACCTGGAAGGACAGTAGCAGCAATATCTGGAAGAGGTTGAAACAAATCAGTGGTATTGGGATGCAGATAATGAGTCTCAGTAAGACTAACATTATAATTATACAAAAACTGACAGTAGGATTTGAGAAAAAACCTTAAGTGATCTGTTTATATTAAATTGGGGAGACTGGGAAAAACTGAAGCCCACTGGAAAGGCATTTAATGAGTGGAGTGTTTTTTAGAAGAACAAAGGAAATTTATCAAAGGGAGTATGAAGGGAAATTTTTCATCAGTACAGTTGAGAAGAGGCTGTTTCTCTATGGGTCATGAGAAGAGGCTGTAGATGAGACTAGGAACAGAATATAAAAGAAGGAGATAAAGTTTAGATAGAGATCTTTACAGTGAATTGTATGTAAAATAATTTAAGGCCTTTAGTAGAAAGTGTGGAACATCAAGAAATAAAATGTATTTGAAAGAGAACAACTTTTCTACCTCAAAAGTAGAATATGGAAGAGAAAAAAAACAGTGAAAAGTATTTTTCAAAACTCTTAAAGCAGAATGCAATTCTCTCAACAAAGAGTAGACATTACGAACTTTTCACATCAGGACTACAAACATATCCTTGACTTAAATCATAATCCAGAGCAGATGATGAATTGTTTTGACTTCTAGTTCTTTAATCCTAATAGCTCATCTTATTTAGAAATCATGATAAGGTCTTTGGAAGTGGAAATCAGATGATAATTTATATCTTTATGAAGCTTCAAAACTATAGTTTTATTGGCTGTGTCTCTGGATTCCTTCCTTCTTTTTAAAAGATTTTTAAAGATATACTTTATATACAGTAAAATTCACCTTTTAGCTGTATGGCTCAGTGAATTTTGACAAATGTATACAGTTGTGCACCACCACCGTACTAAGATATAGACTATTTTCATCTCCTCAAAAAGTTCCCTCAGCTCAATTATCCACTTCTCTGATTTCTATACCCATGGTTTTGCTTTTTCCAAAATGTCATATAATTGGTTTCATACTTTTGTGTCTGACTTCTTTCACTTAACACAGTGATTTTGAGATTTATCCACATTGGTTCAAGAATCGGTATTACATTCCTTTTTATTTCTAGGTAATATTCCATTGTATGGAAATACCACAATTTATTATCTATTCATCAATTGATAGACATTTAGGATGTTTGATTCAGCATATGTTTTCTATTGGGTAAACACCTAGGAGTGGTATACTGGGTAATATGGTGCATGTAGGCTTAACCTATAAGAAATTTTCAAATCTTTTTCCAAAACAGCTACCCCATTGTCTTTACCATCAGCAGTTTATTAGAGTATCTGTTGTTCTTCATCTTTATCAGAATTTGGTGCTATCCAGGCATCTGGGTGGCTCAGTTGGTTAAGAGTCTGCTTTCCACTCAGGTTGTGATCCAGGGGTCCTGAGATTGTGCCCCAAGTCTGACTCCCTGCTCAGTGGGGAGTCTGCTTCTCCCACTCCCTCTGCTGCTCCCCCTGCTTGTGCTGTCAAATAAATAAATTTTAAAAAAAGAATTTGGTGCTATCAGGTTTGTTTTTTTTTTCTATTTTTACCAACATACCTCATTGTGGCACTTCACTGTAGTTTTAATTTACATTTTTAATGTCCAGGTAACATGTTTTCATTTTCATGTATTATTTACAATTTGTATTGCTTCTTCAGTAAAAGTTCAAATCTCTTGTTCATTTTTTTTAAAGGTTTATTTATTTATTTTAGAGAGAGAGAATGCCCAGAGAGAGGTGCAGAGGGAGAGGGAGAGTCTCAAACAAACTCCATGCTTAGCATGGAGCCGGAATCAGGCCCCATCTCATGACCCCAAGATCACAACCTGAAATGAAACTTAGACTCAGATGTCTAGCTGACTGCACCACCCAGATGCCCCACATCTCTTGTTCATTTTTATTGCCTTTTCTTATTATTATTGAATTATATGAATTCTGGGGGTACCCGGGTGGCTCAGTTGGTTAAGCCTCTGCCTTCGGCTCAGGTCATGATCCCAGGGTCCTGGAATCAAGCCCCACACCTGGCTCCCTGATCAGTGGGAGGTCTGCTTCTCCTTCTTCCTCTGCCCCTCCTCCTTGCTTGTGTTCTCTGTCTCTCACAAATAAATAATCTTTTTTTTTTAAGATTTTATTTATTTATTCGTAAGAGACAGAGAGAGAGAGAGGCAGAGGGAGAAGCAGGCTCCCAAGGAGCAGGGAGCCGGATGCGGGACTCAATCCCACGACCCTGGGATCATGACCTGAGCCGAAGGCAGACGCTTAACCATCTGAGCCACCCAGGCGCCCTAAATAATCTTTTTTTTAAAAAAAGAATTCTTTATGTATTCTGGCTAAAAGTCCTTTATTTGTATGCAAATAATTACTCCTATGACTTATCTTCTCATTTATATATTTTTTTTAGTTTTATTATGTTATGTTAATCACCATACATTGCATCATTAGTTTTTGATGTAGTGTTCCATGATTCATTGTTTGCATATAACACCCAGTGCTCCATGCAATACGTGCCCTCTTTAATACCCATCACCGGGCTAACCCATCCCCCCGCCCCCCTCCCTTCTAGAACCCTCAGTTTGTTTCTCAGAGTCCATCGTCTCTCATGGTTCCTCTCCCCTCCTCCAAATTCCCCCCTTCATTTTTCCCTTCCTCCTATCTTCTTCTTTTTTTTTTTAACATAAAATGTATTATTTGTTTCAGAGGTAAATCTTCTCATTTTTAAAATAGTGGCTTTCAAAGAGAAGATTTTAATCATATATTATTTTATTGGGTTTATGCTTCTAACTGTATAAGTGATCTTTGCTAAATTCATAGTCTTAAAGATTTTTCCCTATGCTTTCCTCTGGAACTTTTGTAGTTTAGGCTTTACACTTAGGTCTATGATCTATTTCAAGCTAAATTTTAGGGGCACCTGGATGGCTCAGTCAGTTGAGCATCAGGCTCTTGATTTCAGCTCAGGTCATGATCTCAGGGTAGTGGGATCAAGCCTACATCAGGCTCCCTGCTCAGCTCAGAGTCTGCTTGTCCTCCCTCCCTCTCTGTTCCCTCCCCCTGCTTGTTTGCTAGCTTGTTTGTTTGCATATGGATATCCATTTATTCCATTACCATTTGTTGAAAAAATTATCCTTTCTTCATAAAATTACCTGAGTACTATTTTTTTGTAAATCAATTGATCATATGTGTTTGGATCCATTTCTGAATTTTCCATTTTGTCCATTAATCTATATGCTTATTCTTATATCAATTCCATACTGTCTTAATTACTATAGCTTTATGGTGTAATTCATACAATCAAAGAATGTGAGTCCTTAAACTTTATTCTTCTTTATCAGAATTATTTGGGCTATCTATACCTTTTGCTTTTCCATATAAATTTTATAATCAGCTTGCTATTGTCTACAAAAATGTAAAATCCTTCTGGAATTTTAATAGAGATTACATTGAATCTATAAATCAATTTGGGCAGAATTAGCATCTCAAAAATATTGAATATTCCTATTCCTGAGAATAATATATCTCTAAAGTTACTTATATCTTTTAAAATTTCTTTTATCAGGGTGCCTGGGTGGCTCTGTAGGTTGGGTAGTGATCCCAGAGTCCTGGGATCCAGCATCATGTCGGGCTCTCTCTGCTGGGCTCTCTGCTCAGCGGGCAGCCTGTTCTCCCTCTCCCTCTGCCTGCTGCTCTGCCTAGTGTGCTCTCTCTCTCTGTCAAGTAAATAAGTAGAAATCTTTAAAATAATAATAATAAAATAAAATTTCCTTTATCAATGCTTTGTAGATTTCAGCATATGAATCTTGTATATGATTCATTCATCCTGTTCCAAGTATTTCATGTTTTTTGTGCAATTGCAAAAGATTGTTCCATTACTCAATTATTTATTGTTAGTATATAGAAATATAATCAGTTTTTCTTTATCAATTGTATATCCTGCAATCTCACTAAATTCACTTATTTTAGTAGATGTTTTGTAGATTTGTGGCTATTTGTATGTGGACTATCATGTCACCTGTGAATGTAGACAGTTTTGGTTTTTTTTACATCATTTTCAACCTATGTGCTTTTTATTTATTTTTCTTTCTTTCTTTCTTTCTTTCTTTCTTTCTTTCTTTCTTTCTTTCTTTCTTTCTTTCTATTCTTTTTATTTCTTTATTGTACTGGATAAGACCTCCTTTACAATGTTGAATAAAGGAGGTTAAAAGAGACATTGCCTTGTTCCCAACTTAAGGAGAAAGCATTCACACTTTCACTCAGCAGCTGAGTAGAGTTAATATTCTAGCAAGACAGTATTATGTAATATAGTTATGAAGTGACATCTCATATTTTCCATATTCCATTGATTAGAAGCAAGTCACAAGTCTTATCACACTTAAAGGAAAATTATACAAGATCATGAACATCAGGAAGTGAGGGTCATGGAGGTCACCTTGGAATCTGTCCACCACATATTTGATATCTGGTTTGCTGAGACTTTTCATTATCAATGGATATTGAATTTTGTCAAAGCTCTTTTTTTTTTAAACATATATTGACATGATGACATGCTTTTTTTTTTTCTTTTTTGGTGTAATGATATGGGGATTCAATGATACACTGAATGATATGGTGATTCAATGATACATTGAATGTTTTTTGAATGTTGATCCAAATTTGCATTTCAGGAATAAACCTTACTTGATCAGGAAGTATTAAATACTTTTTTAAATAAATTAATGGCTATTATTTTTTAATAAATTAATTGGTTTGCTAATATTTTGTATAAGATTTTCTTATCTATATTCATGAAGCATATTAACCTGAAATTTCTTTTCTTATAATTTCTTTGCCTGGTTTTGGTAACAGGGTAAAACTAGCCTCATAAAAATAGTTGGGAAACATTCTCTTCTATTTTCTATAAGAGTTTGTATAGAATTGGGATTATTTCCTCCTTAAGTATTGGTAGAATTTGCCAGTGCAGTCCTCTGAGCCTGGACTTCTCTTGACAGGAAAGTTTTTAATTACAAATTTAATTTCCATAACTATAGGGTTATTCGAATTACCTGTTTTTCCTTGAGTGATCTTTGATAGTTGGTGATTTTCAAGAATTTGTACATTCATATAAGTTTTCAAATTTATTGGCATCCAATTTTTTTATAATGTTCTTTTATCAACCCTTTAATATCTGTGGGTTCTCTAGTGGTGCTCTCTCTTTCATTCCTAGCATTCATAATTTGTGTCTTCTTCTTCTTCTTTTTTTTTTTGCTTTATCAGTCTGACTAGAGATCTAGTCAATTTTGTTGCTCTTTTCAAAAAGCCATATTTGAGTTTCATTGGTTTTTCTTTTGCTTTTCTGTTCATTTTCTTTGACTTAATTCTATGAAGTAGTAAGTCATGAAGACCCTGGAATAAAATAATTATAGTTCTGAGTATTGTCATCTTAGTTTTAGTTTTAAATATGAACTTTATAGTATATTCTGGATGCCTTACCCAAGTCAGTGGTGAAAATTATCATAATAAAACTGAAAACAACTGCTTAATGAGAAAAGCATGAACCAACATTTACTGTGAGTCTATCATGTCTCAGACTTTCATGTCTCAGACTTTTAGATATGTTATCTCATTTTCATCTTTACAGCAACCTCATAAAGTAGGTAAACATTATCTACATACCCTTTTACAGATAGAAACACATGAAGATAGCATTTAAGTTCCTGGGATCCTTTCACTGTAGTTCACCAATTCTGAAGAAACATTTGATTTTGGTTTAAATTAAAAAATACATTTTGAAAATTTTGACACATTTTAATGCATAACAATAAGGACATAGCTAATAAACTATGGCATATCTACTGGATGGATACAAAGATTATATATAGGGTAACCCTATGTCTCTGTTTGCTCAAGTCATCCCAGTTTACTCCTCTTGATGTGACATGATTAATAATAGTTCATTTTTAACTCTCAAAAATGTCCTAGTTTGAATGATAGATTATGTAGTTGCTCTGATTATACAGCAAAATTGAAAGATAATTACAAAGTAAAGGGAGAAATCATGATACAATTTTGCAGTGGTATTAAAACATTTAATTGGAAACTCGATTTAAAATACATGAAATGATAATGATGGTTGTGTTAAGAAAATAGAATTATGAGCAGTATTTTTCTTTTCTCCTTATATTCTAAATATTCTATAATATTATTATATTTATTTTATAATTTTACAATGTGTAAATAAAAATATGTAGATGTAACATATCTTTTCAGTTAGAGTAGAGATTTGACATTGGCTTCTTGATCACAGTTTATGGGTTTCATAATGTAATGTGCATTTCATAATGTAATTTGGTTTAACTGTTATATTAGGGGTCAAATGTCTATACTATGTTTTCGTTTAACTTCTAAAGTAAATGCAATTAGAAAAAAATGATGAAACCAGGATGTCGGTAGCCAATCTTAATTTGCCTATTGTAACAATAAAGGTAGGATTAATAAAAGTATTTAAATTAGTATTTTAGTTAATATTGAAAGATCAGAATAAAAGTAATACCAAGGACAAGTAATACAATTGCTCTCATTTACTGAGTTCTTACTATGGGGGAGGTAATCATTTAATCACTAAAGCAACTCTGGAAGTGGATAATAGTATCATCATTTTACAAACAAGGAAATTGAGTCTTGCAAAGATTTATAAAGGTCACAGAGATCACAATTGAAAGAACTGTGATTCAAACCCAGGTCTTATAACATCAATGCCCACGTGCTCCACCACTAAACTATATGGGTGTCTGTTTTATTATACTTTTTTTGTGTAGTTTGAATATGCCATTTTAATTTAAGTGATTAGTGAATGTGTTTCTTTAGTGGAGAGAGAATTATTTACCAATATACATAAAACATTTCTTCTTTGAATTCTTTATTAGATCAGTCCGATGTAGAAAACCTCAGTTACTTTTTTTTTTAAGATTTTGTTTATTTATTTGACAGAGAGAGCGAGAGAGCACAAGCCGGGGGAACAGTAGAGGGAGAAAGAGAAGCAGACTCCCCACCAAGCAGGGAGCCCGACATGGGGTTCAATCCCAGGACTCTGAGATCACAACCCGAGTCCAAGGCAGACGCCCAACACTCTGAGCCACCCAGGAGGCCCATCAGTTACTTTTTTTTTAAATTACTTTTTATAAATATTTTTTTTACATTTTTTAAAATTTTATTATGTTATGTTAATCACCATACATTACATCATTAGTTTTTTGATGTAGTGTTCCATGATTCATTGTTTGCGTATAACACCCAGTACTCCATTCAGTACATTACTTTTGGATAGTAAAGTCATTCATTATTGAGAGCTCCCTAACTTAGGGTAAATGCTGGATTTCACTGAAGAGCTTGCAGGAGGATAAAGACAACCCATGATTGTTATCTTCATCAAGTTTATCTAGCTTACTAAGGAATATCTTCTTCCTCACCACTCCTTGTACATTCCTCTGGAAATGGTAATATTGATAAGTGAGGCCACTGTCTCTATTAGAAGCTACAAAACTGTACCATAAAGTTAAAAATAAATAAAATTATTTTCTTTAGCATACCTACTGACTTTACATATTTTTTTACTGTTTTCAAACTACAATACTAGCTCATTGAGGACATTTTTAAAATTCATTGTCTTCAAACAATTTATAATTAATCCATGGAATAGAAAATAGATATTGTACAAAGCAATTGGTATAAGCAGTTTGGTATAAAGTAATTGGTAAAACTTTGCTAAATCTATGAGTAGAATTCTATAGAGAAAGTGAGGAAGAAGACATTAATTTTAATTTTGAATATAAGCACTCAGTAACTGTTCAATAAATTCTTGTTGAAGTGAATTGAAATAAAAATATACATGGTATTAAATAAGACATACTGTATAAACAAGCACTTTAACTCTACATTTTTTTTTTTAAAAAGAAAGTTTTGATATAAAATGTCAACACATCTTTATTACCAGGCTGAAAAAACTATCTTACTTTGTATTCTGGTTTTTCATATAACTTATTTTTAACACTTCAATTTTACAGTTGGAACCTGCACAGTGTGGTCAATTCTTAAATCCTTAAAGAAGTGTTCTATATAAGAAACCAGATTTCCTTACCACATAAAAAAAAGCCTTTGCCAGAGAAACAGCAATAAAGAAATATATTTTTGATCAAAGAAGTAGTACAATGTAATACAATTTAGTGCACATACATATGCAGAATAGTAGACTAAGGGAAGCTGGACTAGTTCAAACTGTCCTTAAAACTAGGAAATCAGCATTTTAAAGCTTTTTTATGTTTTATAGCCACCATATTAAAGTAAATTATTAGATCAAAGGTTTTAACAGTCTTGTCATTTTATATGTATTAATCTTTTTTAAAAAGTCATTGGGGAGGGTGTGTGCTATGGTGAGTGCTGTGAATTGTGTAAGATTGTTGAAACACAGACCTGTACCTCTGAAACAAATAATACATTATATGTTAAAAAAAAAAGAAGAAGAAGAAGATAGCAGGAAGGGAAGAATAAAGGAGGGGAAATCGGAGGGGGAGACGAACCATGAGAGACTATGGACTCTGAGAAACAAACTGAGGGTTCTAGAGGGGAGGGGGTAGGGGGATGGGTTAGCCTGGTGATGGGTATTAAAGAGGGCACGTACTGCATGGAGCACTGGGTGTTATACTCAAACAATGAATCATGGAACACTACATCAAAAACTAATGATGTAATGTATGGTGATTAACATAATATAATAATTAAAAAAATAAATAAAAAATCATAAATGATACCTTCTCTCCAATGAGTGTGGAACCATAAGGACATTAGAGTAAGATAGTAATTAAATGTATATTGAAATCTATTGGACATCTGTACCATTATGATAAAAACTATCATACTATCAGGACATGAGCTAATGTATTACAACAAAAGATAACTTAGAGAAAAACAACGATCTCCCATAGATTATTTTAATCCTATAGAATAAAATTCAAACCTTGGAGTCAAACATCCAGTACCCTCTAAACCCTGTCCCCTACTTATATTCTCAAATCTTAACTCCCAATACTCTTGTACAAAAAGTATTTTCTCTAGAACTCGTCTTCTCTCACTCCCCTAAGGTGAATTCTCACCTTTACATTATTACTCTGCCTTCTTTCTCTTTTTCTATTTTCATGAATCCTACCTCTTTAAGGGAAATTTGTGGAAACAACCTCTATGAAGCCATAAAAACAATCCGACTTCAAAATACAAACTGGAACAAGATATTTGCAACAAAAATAATCAATAGAAGAGTACCCTAACAGTGTGTAAAGAATTCATACAAAGTAATGTAAAAATACTAATTGTGTTTAGTTTGGATTCCCCAGAAGTGGATGTTTAGAAAAGAATTTAAGCAGTAGATTTAGGATATGGTCTCAAGAAATACTTGTCAAGGGTATGTTATCAGATTATTTACTGGTATGGACAACTGGACCTTAATCTCTCTGGGGAACTCTGGGAAACAGTATAAAATATGTATCACAGTGGTGTCAAACGTAATGGGTGCAGGAGCTGAGGTATTTATAGTCTTGCTAGTCATTAGTTGAGGGCTGTTCCTGAGGGACATTAATTTCTTATGATGAGGGACATAATTTAAGTAATCTTTATCCACCAAGACATATGCTAAAAAAAATATTTGCAGAAAAAATGTTTATAATAAAATAGAAACAACTGTAATGTTCATTAAAAGGAGAATAATAAATAAATTGTGGTATATTCATACAGTGGAATACTATGGTAATCAGTCATTGACATCAAAATGGGTGAATTTCACAATTCAATACTAACTTTTAAAAGTTGCAGGAAAATATTCATTCATCATTCAGGAATTTGAGAGGCAAATAGGATGAGGTAGTCGGGGAGGGGCACTCAGAGGTTCTTTCAAGGTACCGCTTCTATTTATTAAATTATGTTGTGAGATAAACATGTATTCTTTTAGATATATAACCTTTCATAACTAAAGATGGGACATAGGAAGATAAACGCAGAGTATCCCGGGAGGAGGAGGAGGGGAAACAGGAAATGGGTGTACTAGAAGACAAGACTGAGAGAACAATCGATGACAACTGTTGCTAGTCAGGGCTGGATACAAAATGAAATGCAGTTAATGGAATTGGGACTTAAGAGGTCATTGGAGGCTTTGGCGAGTACTTTCAGTAATAGAGTTGGGGTAGATGCCAGAAAACAATGGCTTGACGAGTAATAAAAAGCAGTGAGTATAGTTTTTAAATAATTTTGTCAGTAAATGCAAGGAGGGAGATGGGCTGTAATTTGAGGTGAAGACAAATTTGAACATTATTTAGAAGTATTTTATAAAAGAACATAGTCTTGTCTAGACCACTGATAAAGGCATTTAAAAATGTTTAAATAGAAATTTAATTATAGGAAAAATTTAAATATTCTAAGAAAAAGTCTCCAGGAAAACCCTTGAGTTAAATCTTTTTTGGCAAAAAATATTTAAATATTTCAAATAACTATTTCATCCAACTGGTAAATTTTCCCAAAGGATAGTTCTTCAACTCTTTTAATGCCTCTTAAAGCATTTAGGATTCTGTATATTCATAGTTTCAATGTTATTGGTCATTTTTGTTGAAAGTTAATTGAACAAATTTGAATTACAATGTACATACATTATCAGTTGGGGGGACAGAATACTTCTCCCTTCCTGTTGGACAGTTTTAGTCATCATTGCAATAAAGTATAGACACATGTTAATGATTTTGTGAAAGAGTAAGCAGATATCTTGCCTGACTATAAATGTGAGTATTCTGTTGAGAAAGAATATTAAATTTAAAATTACAAAACATGGCATACAACCTGAAATTTCTATAAAAAATATCTCACTGGTGTACATAAGGTTAGGGCAACAGTAAGAGATGATGTCGCTGTGACATAAATCTCCGCATAGGAGAGCAGTGTGTAGGTGGGTGAATGCCATTTATTTTAGTAACAGGCAAAATTTTCAAGCTGTAACAACATGCTCAATAAATTCTTCCATTGCTATGATTCCAAAGGAGAGTTGAAAAATGTATTACACTTCTATTTTCTCTCCTTAGAGATATATATTTTTGTTCTGTTTCTATGGCAACATCGATGCAGTGACTAACCCTTTAACTCCTTTCTAGACTCCCTGATGGCTTCACGCAGCTTCTAAATCTGACCCAGCTCTACCTGAATGACGCCTTTCTTGAATTTCTTCCAGCTAATTTTGGAAGGTAAGAATACAAACTTTAAATGATGAAATTTTATTTCACTTTAGGTAAGTATTTACCAGCTCCAGTAGATGAGCCTTCAAATGTGACAATTATGATTGAAGATAGGACTCATTATTATTCATTAGGTGAGACAATGTTAATTAATGAAACATTTTCCAAAATGAAGTAAAATTAGGTTTTTACATGTCACTAATAATCAAATAAATTCCAGGTGAATTAAACAGTTAAATATACAAAAAATAATATCAAATGTAATCTGGAAAAAATGCACATGAATATTTATGGCTCTTGGGTTGGGAAATACCTCTACAGTTTAGAAACAAAGGAAAATATAATAAATGGATAGATATATTTGACTACATCAATACATTTAAAATAAAATAATATCAGAAGGTATTTTAAAATTAAGGTAAAACAATAAGCTGGGAAAACATTTCCACTATATATGGAAAAGCAAATTATATCCTTAACATATAAAAATTCTTATAAACGAGTAAGACGAAGATCTCATTAGAAAAGAAATAGGTAAATGACACATACAAGTAATTAATAATTAATTGTACAAATTGCTGGTGAACACATGAAGTGTTTATCCTCACAAACAATAAAAATAATACAAATTAAAATGATAATAAAGAGCTTTGTGTTCTATCATATTATAAAAACTGTTTATACAGTATAAGGAAAAAAATCTCTCACACAGCTGATGGAAGTACAGAATTTTATCACCTTCATGCAGAACAGTGTGTTTTAAAAGATTTGAAAATATTTACAACTACAGCTTTTGTACTTTATTTCTAGAGTAAGGTAAAAGACTGGTTCCTTGGAAGTGAAATTATGGATAATTTTTATTTTCATCTTCATATTTTCCAATATTTTCCAGGTGTTTGACAATGAACTATTTTTTTATGTATAAAAGATATATCTTAAAAGTAAAGACATTTTATAAATATCATCAACTGTATATTTCTAAGTGATCACCTTTGAAATTGTTCATATAGTAAATTGGGTATAACTCAACACACACCTGTTGGTGTTAAGAAGAGCTCAGTAGAATAATTAAGTACTTTAACCTGTAACAGCCTCATTTTGTATACAGAGAGCATATCAGCATTTCCCAAGTTCCATTACTTTTGCAGATCATGATATCATACTACCTATGAACACCATATAGTTGGAGAGTTTTTAAAATTCACAGATCTTCAAAAGAGCATTTGCTTAGTTTCTAAATGAGTTGGCACTTCACCATTTGTTCATATAAACTATCATTGCCGTCTGGTACTAACTGCAACAATACAAAAACTTTTGATTATTCAAATTAGAGAATATTTATCACCCTAGACCATACTCTTTTCTCTTAAATTTTTCTCAGTTCTCTTTTAGTGGTCCTAATGTCAAGGAAGAGATTTGGGCAAACAGAAAACATAATACCAAAACCACTTGGAATTAGAATTTAATTTTGTGTAAATTGTCTGCTAAGATATGCTCTACTTTATTATTATAGTCTAAAAAGATTTTTAACCTTCAGCTGGATAATGTAACAAAAGAATTATTGAATTTCCTTCCAAAACATGAGATTTGGTGTCCCTAAAAGCCAGAATAAGTCACAAAATAACTTCATACTAGTACAGATGTTGAGAAGATATGAGACATACAGATGTTTAGGAAAGCTCTTTTACTAGCAATATACCCATGCTCTTGAATAACTGAATCACTTTATTTCATATAGAGATTAAGAGTTTTAAAATTAAAATTAGAAACTTGGTAGCAGTCACAACACAAAGAAAAGGGGAAGAGACCTAGATGAATATCTAAAAGGCAAGTAAATATGGGAGAAATAGTTCAAATACTGAAATATTCCCCAAACACCAAGAATTCAGAGAATCCAATTAATATTAGTCCTTTTTTTAAAAAAGATTTTATTTATTTATTTGAAAGAGAGAGAGAGCAAGAAAGCGCACAAGCAGGGGGAGAGGGAGAAGCAGGCTCCCTGCTAAGCAGGGAGCCTGATGTGGGGCTTGATTTCAGGGCCCTGGGATCATAACCTGAGCCTAAGGCAGATGCATAACAGACTGAGCCACCCAGGCGCCCCTAATATTTGTTCTAAAGTAGCCTCAACTGAGCACGCTTTAAAAGCTCAGTTTTAGACATTTTAACAATAGTGTGTCTCACACTGTAGAGCTTCACAGGTAGCTAAGTGTGAGATGTAGAAACTTAGTTTGGGAAACTACAGTTAGAAGAGGTTGATTAATGCACCCAATGCCACAACGATAGAGTGGCTATGACAGAGTCTGGATTGCATCCAGATTCGTCTGACCACAAAGCTCAAGCTTTTAAGCACTATGCTATACTATTTGCTTTACAAGTTCATTTAGAGTCTCTTGAGGGACAGTATTGCCATATTCAAGTGAACACAGCATCTGGTATTAAGTAGATATTAAATAATCTGTTACCTACAATTAAACAAGTGAATATATTTTTATAAAACATGAAATTTAGATTACTTGGACCCAATGATATCTTTGAATGATGTTTATTTTTAATAAACCGATATTTGTCATTGTCCAATGTTGATGCAACCCTAATTCTAATCAATTTGTATAATTCTTTAAAATCTGTAACCATGATATGTAATTTCAGACATAGTTGTTTGGATAGTGCAGTGATAATTGACTTTCTCATAGGAATATCGATTTATAGAGAAATATTAAAAAGCAATTTTTTTATTCACTTCTACAGACTTGTCAAATTGCGGATCTTGGAGTTAAGAGAAAATCATTTGAAAACTCTACCAAAGTAAGTGACTGTGTATTTTGTAAATTTTGAATTTTATTTTTAGTAGTAGAAAAAAAGGACTATTTTTATTTTGGCTATGCTTAGCCATTTTGATTGAGTTAATCTTTCTATAATTTTTTCCTAGAGCCTGAAAAGTGCAGTGTACTGTGAGATTCATATTAAGTAAAAATGCAATGTGCTTTATAAAACTGTGTAATTACAAGTTAAAGTGGGAAGAGTCCATTTAAGTTTCTTCTCATAGGTGAACACGCACACCAGGAAGTTACCACATTGAAACTTATGAAACTGACATTTTTATAGCTCTAAATAATCAACAGTTTCAAAAGGTTCAATCTAATCATTTGGTAATTCTTCAAGTTAATTTATGGATTGTTATAGTTTTCAGTTTTTAAATCAAGAATATGCAAAAATATTTTATGAAACTGATTAAAATTTTTCTAAAGATCCAAAATGGTTTGTCAGAAATTTTATATATTCTTTCAAACTGTCCTTTTTTACTAGTCTATTTAAAATTTGGTTTATATAAAAGCACAGGATATTTTTATGGGAAAAGTAATCCTTCAAATTGTATGCAATCTTTAGTTTAATAAAATACTTTGTTTCCTCCTGCCTTGCCTTATTCATGTCCAATAATAGAATTTTGTCTTGTACAGAAAAAAATATTTTTGAAAGTCAAAAATTATTTAAAATGGGAAATTTTTACCCAAATAAATCAATATGACTTGTATATGTTACAATTAAATTATTGAAAGTACTATAATGCTATTATACCCTCCTACAGTATTGCAGAAAAATAATGAATATGGTGATTAATTTTCCAACATATAAGCAGGACTTTGAGACCTTTCAACTGCAGGACCAAAACTTAATTTTATTTTTTACTTTTTAAATACTTTCCATAAGCTAACTAGGCTGAATTTCATTGATTTTGTTAACCAATATATCGATATAATACCTTCAAATACATTTCATATATGATATTATGTATGAAAATTCTGTCAACACAATATAAAAGTTTCAATAATGATATGATTTCATTTTCTAAAATATACATAGAGATTAAACATCTATTCATTTCCTTATAAGTGGAAGACAAGGAGAGAACATGAAAAGGAGGAAATATCTCCAAAGCTGGACATCCTGCAATTTTGAGTAGCTTTTCTCTAAGCCAAAGCATTATACATAGGTCTAATGGAAGGCACCTCTCCCAGGTTGGGGGCATAAACAAAGATGGGGATATGGTTGAGAGTGTTACTTGTTCGGCAGTAATCTTCTGCAAATGCAGCTAGTTGCCAACATTGCCATCCCTAATGCTATAAATGTCTACATTTAAAGTAGAATGGAAATATGGCTAAGTAGAAACCAAACTACAGCAAAAGAGCAGTTGTCCCCTTCATCTAAATGTATATGTTTAGGTCAAGAAGAAAATATTAAGTATGTGGAGGAAAATCCTTTCCCCTCTGCTTTCAAATAATAGTTTTGATGTAAATATAAAATAAATTTGACACAGATTATCAGTTTTTTAAATATATATATTTCTAAATAGAAATTTTAAATACAAATTAAAATCTGACCATATATTGATAATATGGACTTAATATGAGGTAGCTGTGTTAACAGTTCAGAGTAATGATGCTCATAGTTGGTGCCGGGGTATTCTGCAGGCCTTTAAACTATGGCCCACTATCAAACAGAATAAAATTATTAGAATAATATGGATTTAACTACGTCTGGCATTAAAAAAACAAACATTGTAAAGATGTGTAGAAATGACACTGGGTCTCCTTGGCAGACCGTTATGCATGTATAAGTTGTATAGCTATTTTAGTTTTGCATTTTAAAAAATCATTTTCAAAGTTATATCTAATCTAGTATGTTATTTTTTAACTTATAGACAAAAATCTAAAGAACCAAGGACATACATAAAATACAGAAAACTGTATTTAACTTTGGTGTCTATAAAATGAGAATTGTGTAAACTTTTGTCTTGAATAAAAATAAAATTTTTCACTATGTATTAAATATAGTACCTTCTAATCATCAATTTAGACCTGTAACTAAGAGATATGGGAGACTTTCTACTATTTTTTATTTTTTACTTCCAATGAAAGTAAAGGAAAAATGTCATTTTAGGGAAAACAATTTTAGTTTTATAATGATTACTCCAATAAGAGATAGCTCATGCTTTCCTCAGAGATACAAACAAGATGCTAAGTCTTTATCGGTTCCTCAGTGATTTTCTCTTTTCATTTTGTCTTAAAAGTCAATCTGTGCAATATGTGAAAATATGTAAGAATTACAATATAACCTACATTAAAATGTGTATCCTTTCAGTAAAGTAATATTTTGATATATGAGACATTTTGGTATATGCAGATTCTGGGACAAATTATTTTTGTTAGTACATACAAGTTGCTATTATAAACTTTCTTAAACTGTTCCTTTATGATCATTCTTCTAGGTATATGAATGAGTGAGAAAATTAAATTCCTCAGATACACATTTGCTTAAAAATCCCTGAAACAGTAGGTCTTGATTATGTGTAATAATTGAGGATATTGAACATCCTAAAAAAATGGATAAACAAAAAGAAAACTTTTAGATTTCACGGTACAATTTTCCTCATAGCAGAATTATCTCCTAAATTACATTTTTTGAAGGGAAGTAAAAAAATGAGTTTGTTCCCATTTTGGAGTTTTTATACTAGCTATTTCTCTATCTAGAACTCTCTTACCACGAATCTTTGCATGGCTAGACCTTACTTATGATTCACATCTTTCTTCAGATGTTGCCTCTTCAGAGTACATCACATAAGTTTGTCCCTTCTTTGCCTTTATGCCATTCCACTATTCCTTTTGATTTTCTTCATATTACTTATGGTTCTTTGAATTATTTTGACTCTTTGTTTACTTGGAGATGAGCTCCTCAGGAAAAGTTCTATTAAGAAGACTTTTTTCCTCTGTTTTGCTACTGCTGAATTTCCAGTACCTAAAAGTGTATCTGGCAAATAGTTAACACTCAATAAATAAACAAGAATGCGAATATGTTGATTCATAATTAGAAATATCTGTTATATGACCTGGGCATATTAAATCACTTGATTACTTTTCACCATTGAAAATTATATGAAATATCAAATATTATAATCAGATGAGTCTCTCAATAGCAGATAGCTGAGCTTAGATTTTTAAACCTACACATAACATACACACACACACACACACACACACACATCCTCCCTCTGGTGGCTTTAAGTTACACATAATAGCTAAGGCATGACAAGGGAGGAAAATAATTTCAAACTAAGGAAATTAATATTTATAACAACTAAAGAAACCCAAAAAGTAGTGTAACTTATTTCTTTGCTTTTGTCATTAAAATGTGATACATTTAGTCAAGAAACATAGTATTTGCCAAGATAAAAATGAAAGGATAGAACAATTTTTTAAATGAAATTTAGGAGGTGCCTGGGTAGCTCAGTCAGTTAGGCGTCCAACTCCCAGTTTTTGCTCAGGTCATGAACTCAGGGTCATGAGATTGAGCCCTTCATCGGGTTCCATGCTCAGCATGGAATCTGCTTAAGATTCTCTCTCTCTCTCCCTCTGCCCTTCCCCACCTTGCACTCTCCCTCTAAATAAATAAATAAATAAATAAATCTTAAAAAAATAAGATAAAATGAAATTTAGGAATTGTTTCCATGGAAGTAATCTAACAGCATATAAATAGTGATAATGGTGAGTTTTATTTTTAAATAAAAAATCCTCTTATTTGTGAGAATGCCTAAGGACACACACACACAACATACATATAACTATTCACAAATGGCACTGAAACATTATACCTTATCTGGACATTCTCTAAGACAAAAGATCCCTTGAATTATAAATATAAATTAAAACCAGAGCTACATTAAAGCATTATTAATGAGAGACATTAGATTAGGAAAGTCAAGAAAAGACTGAGGGGTTATTTCAGACTGAAGAAGACTAAAGAGACATTATAACTAAAAGCAGTAATTCTGAATTGTTTCTTTTGCTATAAAAAATTATTGGTACAACTGGTCCACTTGCATGGAGCCTTAGGATTATAATGGTAGCCATGTAGCAATGTAAATTTCCTAATTTGAATGGTTGTATTTTGATTTGGTTGGAGAATGTTCTTGTCTGTAGGAAACATACACTGGAATACTTGGAAATGATGGGGCACCAGGATTGCAATTTATTCTCAAGTGGTTCAGAAAAGTTATTGGTACAGTACTTTGAAACTTTTTGTAATTTTATGATTGTTTTAACATAAAACTTTATTTTAAAAAGCTGTTTTAAAATAGAAAAACTTTGCAAATAAAAAGAAACACTATCGCCATGGAGAAAATGATCAGTTTCATTTTTTAAATACATGTGTGTATTGAGGACAAGGGGAGAGTTTCATTTATGTACTAAAATGACTCTATAAAATGAACATTTTAGGGATAAAGGTTCTCCATATATGATGATATATATGTATTGTAGATTTATTATTTTCCAACCTAAATGGTAATAAATATGCTATATTTGTAATTATCACTCAAATTTTTATTCATTTGCAAATACATGTTTTCAGTTTTCATGTAAGTTCATTTTTCTTTTTAAATAAGATACTTTATAGGCAGATTACAAAAATATAATGTACTTGTCGTGATTTCTCTTTTAAAACCTCTCTTCCTTTGTTATCTTTTTTTACTACCCGTTATCACTGTCAGAATAATGAAGAAAAAGTCATAAAATAATATGCTTTCTGAACTGGACAGGTCTGACTAAGTCATTTTCTATTCTCATTTCAGTATCCTATTAATGAATTACCTCATTTGGCATTACTGTACAAGTTGCTTCAATGAAATACATCAATAGGTTCCTTAAGTGCTATTGTAACAAAAAATTCCATTGTCAGGCACAGCTTACAGGAAAGCTTTTTGCTGTTTCTATTAACTCTATTTTTGTGACTATAACACATAATTGGATACAATGTATTTTTATCATCGTATTACCTTATGCTTTTCGGAATGTGTATCAATTTATAAGGCATGGTGTTTTGTTAAACACATGGTACCATCCCATTCTGGGTGATCTTTCTCAAAAGTGACAATATAACAAGCTAACTAACCAAGGGTAACCATATTAGTGACCTTTGCTTTTAGAGAGTTGCGTTTAGAATGAGGTATTTTCTTTACTTCTTCTCACCTTGTCTTATATTTTAAAATAAAATTAAATAAGTGATGATTATGACATTCTATACTTAAAAACATTCTATAAGTTGTAACTCATTATAACAATGTGATTATGAGAATCCCTTCTAAAATATCAAACACACTTTCCAAGATTCACCAAAGAAAAGATTGTGAGCTCTCTGTCTTCTGAACTAATTTGTACTTCTATTTAGCCTTATACTCTTGATGTAAAATTAAGACTTGGAATATTATGGTTAGCTAACATTATGTCAAGTCCAGTCAAGAGCGAGAGAGAAGGCACAAAAGGCAAATAAAACCATGGAACCAAAATTTTTTTTCAGAGTATTTCAATTAATAGCCAGTCTGATCCCTAATGAATGAATTTACCAAAAGATGAAAATTGCCTGATTTTAATAGTGAGGTTGAAAGTGGTATGGCTTCAGTTTCATAAGAGCTTAAGGCTTCATCTCTCACAGAACAATTAGCCTGTATGTGGCTCTATTTCACCTGAGAAGAGCCATAATGTACTGCAATGGGTATATACTTTATAGTCAGACAAACCTGGGTTTCTGTTTAAGTCCTCACTGCTTGTTTATGCATTATCTAACTTCTCTGAACTTCAGTATCATCATTTTTAAAGAATACTCAGTGGTCATTAGCTCCATTAAACTGGAAAATATGTTTTGGGTAACAGTTGATGAAATGAGTCTTGTGATCATTTAAAACTAGAGAAGTATTTAAACAAAAGTAGTTATATTATGGTACTTAGAAAACTTGAGTGTGTTTTAAAAAAATGCATGAATTATATATTTTTATTTTATCTCATAAAAATCTCTTTATTAGAAAGGGAATGGTGGGTTTTTATTATTTACTTTATAACAAAGTCTTAAAAATATTGTGGGATGCTAATATGCCTTTCTTATTTCTCAAGCAGTACTATAATGAAAACTCATATAAATGATTGTCTCTCTTTAATAAAGTATATAAAAACTTTAAATATCTAGTTATCAATTCTTAAAGACTTTTTTCTTTTTAAGATTGCTAAAATTTTAAAATTGGGTAAACTGAACTCAAATTGTAAAAGACATGATAAAAACATAAACAAAAACTCTCAACAAGTGCCATGAAGAACATATCCACTATTTATGACTTCCTGTACTTTTATAAATCCATTCACTGCATATTTGCCAATTCAAACCATTTAATGTGGATGATTGCTCCTTGCCTTATGGATAAATGTAGTATCTTTCCCGAAGATATGTTCTGAACATCATTGGCCAAGTATTGATCTTGGTTTCAGAGTCTTGTGCCAGAAAAAATACACAAAGACACAAAAGACCTAGTTAACAGATCTACCCTTATGGTCTCAAATATTACCTCTGTGGTGGTGACTTGTAAATATTTACATGAATTCCAATTCTGTATTCTAATAGCCAGATCTCAAATGGAATTTTCCCCAGTATCAAAACCAAAATCATCTTTATCTCTCTCTTCCACCTTTCACTTGATAGCAAAGCCAAACCAAACCAACCAAAACAAAACAGAAATCCCAGGTTTTTAATTGTATGTTGCCTAATGACAGTACCACCCACCTAATTACAGAAATTAGAAATTTCAATCCTCTTTTTCCTGTCTTACTGCCCCCAGATCCACTGGCCATGAACTTATGTCACATGCAAGAACTCTTTCCTTTGTTCTGTCACTGCCTAACTTGAGGTCCTTAATATTATTTACCTTAGCCTCCAGTAACTACTTCCTCTTATCTCTCCCACTGGAATTCATCTCCTATTCTCAGAGCTTCCTCACTAAAACACACCATGATACATGTCAGTTTAAAAGCTCACAATGACTGTTCACCGATCACAGAAGACCCTTTGTAGTTTGGAGTCAGTATTTCTAGTGCCATTACCTCTCAACATTACCATCCCACAGGATCTCTCTGCTGCATCCAATATACAATGCACCTTTGTATTTCCAAGCATTTCTTGGAATCTTCCCCTTTTCTGTCTGAAAAACTCCAAATCATCCCTTAATTTTACCATTACTTTCACTGTGAAATTAGCCATAGATTCTGCAGTCAGAGTAGTCGCTGAGAAAATCTGTTAGAGGATGCCTGGGTGGCTCAGTTGGTTAAGCGACTGCCTTTGGCTCAGGTCATGATCTGGAGTCCTGGGATCGAGTCCCACATCAGACTCCCGGCTCAGCGGGGAGCCTGCTTCTCCCTCTGACCTTCTCCCCTCTCATGCTGTTTCTCTCTCTCTCTCTCTCTCAAATAAATAAATAAAATCTTTAAAAAAAAAAGAAAAAGAAAATCTGTTAGAGATTTTCCAAGGCAAAGTTTTCACAGGAATTTTGATCTGAATATAGTTTGACTCAAAAACCTTATAATAAGCTTCAACTCCATTGTCCAGCTATCAAGTAAGCAAAGCTAAACAATATGCTTTTCTTTCCCAGTTACAAATTTTGTAATGGCACACAGTCTCAGCAGTAATGGACACTCAGAATGTACTGGTGAATTGATCTTCACTAGCACCCTTTTATAGTATTCTAGTAAGTGCAGAAAAATCTGAACTTCAGGAGACAGGTTTTACTCCAGCATTTAAAAAGATTTCCCTGCCACCCATGTTTTGATTTTTACTTCTAACAATAATCCTTGATGAGTAAATAACAAACCATAGTTGGCTCAATAAGACCAATAAAACAGATGAAATATATCTCTTTATAGATTTTTTTGCTTTCTTTATGTTTCCACTCTCCTCTCTACTCAACTCAGGGTTAATTCAGGTCTTTCACTATGAAAAATACATCCTTAAAAAGCTTGATTTTCTGCTGAACATATGCAAGAGAAATATTTCTAAGTTGCTATGTCTTCCATAGTTTGTTCTAAAAAATGGGATAAAAAAAATTATGCTACATGAATTAAAAGGTAAAAATAATACATTTAGGGGGCACCTGGGTGGCTCAGTCGGTTGAGGTCTGACTCTTGGTTTATGATCAGATCATGATCTCATGGGTCCTGAGATCAAGCACTGCATGGGGCTTTGAGCTTAAGGAGGAGTCTGCTTGAAAGTTCTCTTCCTCTGCCCCTCCCCCCACTCACACACATGTGCTCTTTCTCTTTAAAATAAATTTTTTAAAAAGAATACATTTTCCATTAAGAAATATTCAGTGGTAATTTAGATAAATGAATTTATGTTTTAATTACATTAAAATGCTCTGAAGGGTATTGATTCTTCTGATTATAGTGAAACATTTCTAAATTAAACACATTTCTAAAAATAAAAACTTTCTTTTGATTAAATGTTTCATGAAATTTCCAGAAGCAAAAGAAAAAGCATTTCTTATACTAAATAAAATCATAGGAGCATCTCTTTAATTATTACATCCAACTAAGTGGATATGCATTTTAAAATATATACTTTCTTTTTATAAAAGAAAGATCTCATACCTAAAGGCTCTATTTAAAAAAGAATATAAAATTTGAAACCTTTGGCTTTCCATTGCATGTACAATAACATGCAAACCACTAAATATAGCATTCAAGACCCTTTGCAGTCTGACCCCTACCTTCCCTCCAAACAGTCCCCACTTAATTCTCTAAATACGACTTGTAGGTTTGTGCTTCTGCACATTTACTGATATGTTCTCACTTTATATAATGAACAAGTCAGTTTAAAAATAACTTTAATTAAAAACACATGTATCTAACATGTGTCAGACACTATTGTAGGTGCTAGAGGATATGACAATGAGTAATAGAGACAATGAACAATAGATTCTCTATTCTTCAATACTTTCAAGTCTGATGGAGGAAGACAGACAATAAACACAAGTAAGAAATAAGATACGTAACTGGTTTAGAGAAAATGGGATGTTATTATAGAAAGTGTTTGCACTTGGGGGGTTCTTATATTTAATTGGCGGATTGTTGCCTTTGGGTTTTTGTTTTGTTTTGTTTTGTTTGTTTAGTGGTTAGGCTGGTCAGGAAAGACCTTTGTAAAAAAGGTGGCATTTTGAACTTAGATTTGAATAATGAAAATGATTTGAAGTTCTAGAGGAAAAGCAAAAACAACAAAAACCAGCAGATGTAAAGCTCTTGTGATGGGAGTAAGCCCAATGTATCTGAGTATAAAAATGCTAGTGTAGCTGAAACATAGTGAGCATGGAGTAAAGGAGTATGAGATGAGATAAGAGTCAGGTGGGGCAAAATTATAAAGTGCCTTGTGAGCCATGTTTGAAAATTAGGATTATATTCTGATTGAAACGGGAAGCCATTTGAGGATTTGAGCAAGAGAGAAGTGTGATTTGATTGAAGCTTTACAAAGATCAGTATGGCAGTTCTACAGAGAAGGGGTTTTATGTGGACAAAATGAAAGAAGGACACCAATTAGGAAATGATTGCAATAGTAAAGATAAAACATGATGTTGGCTTTGTATAAGATTGTATCTATGAAAATGGTGAATGGTCAGATTTGAGATCCATTTGGAAGAAGAGACTTATGGATGGAAAGAATTTGTGGTGAGAGCAAAAGATAGGAATCAAGGAAATTTCCCAAAGATTAGGTTTGACTAACAGGATGGATAGTGGCAAAATTTTCTCATATAGAGAAAATGTGAAGAGGAGCAGATGAAGGGAATCAGAAATTCGATATTGTCAGTGGAAAGTTTGAGATGCCTGTTAGACAATCAAGTGTAGGCAGTTGGGTACATAAATCATATGCTCAGGAAGATAGAGATACAATTTTAAGAGTCTTCACTGCATGAGGATATTTAAAATTCAGACACTGGTTGAAGTAATCAAGGGAGAGAATATAGAAAAGAAACAATAACACAGAACTGAACCTAGAACCCTTTAACATTTACAGTTTAAGCATGAAAAGTGACCCTACAAACCTCAGAGTGAACAACCAGTGTTTTGTAGGAAAGTGACCAACAAAAGAACCTCAGAGTGAACAAATGAGAGTTAAGAAGGAAACCAAATGTGAGAAGTACACAGAAGTCCAAAAGAGGAAGAGAGGAGTCAATTGCATCACCACTTAGAGGTCAAGTAAAATTGGAATAGAAAACTAAGCATTGGCATTAGCAAGATATAGATCATTGATAAGAGCTATTTCAGTAATGCATTATGTAAAGCCTCATTGGAGTGTTTTAGGAGAGAATAGGGATTAACAAAAGGAGATGACAAGTACAGACAATTCCTTGAAGGAGTTTAGTTGCAGAATAACAGTAAAAAGCCAGCAGTAACTGGATGGGGATATGGTATCATGGAAAGGATTTTTAAGATGGATAATGTCAAGGTATATTTGCAAGCTGATGGGAATAATCCAGTAGAAACAGAGAAGACAAAGATGCAGAAGAGAAATAATTATAAGACCAAATGCTTGAGGAGGTGATGGAATGGGATGGAGAACACAAGTGAGTGATGTAGCTATAGAAGCAAAAATCCTTCTTCTAACATGGAAACATAAGGGTCGTAGAGAAAATGGATATAAACATAGATTGCTGGCTTGGGAATAGAAAATTAAGAACATTCTCAACTAACTGCTTTGCATTTTCTCTATGAAATATGAAGAAAAGTTATCACCTGAGAGTGATAGGAAATGTTGGAGATTTGAGGGGATGTGAGAAAGTGTGAAAGAGTACTTGGCTTATAGAATGGGAAAGTGAATATACCAGGGTGATGTCATAGAATCATCTGGCAGTGTTGACTGTCCATTTGAAATTTAAATTTAGTTTGAAGGAAATCCATGGAGCAAAGTTGAGCAGTCTTCTTCAAAAAGTCAGATAGTTTGCTGCAGGCACAACAGGAAACAGCTGACTGGGTTTTGCCAGGTACTCCCAATGGAGGAGGAGAGGAACAAGGAAACTCACCCTGTTGACAGGAGAGTGCCAAGGGTCTGGGACTATAGAATCTCAGAGAGAGAATAGAGGTAATTGAGGATGTGAAACAGGAAGGAATGTTTATTTGCTCTTCTGTCTTTCTGATATACAATCAAGTTAATCTTCAAAATAGAATCCTATGCCCGTTTTTCTATCAAGTGTCTTTGGACACTATGGCACCAGTAATTATTCCTTACCTTTGCTACCATAACATTGTGTGCATTCCTCTGACTTGTCTAAGAGTATGTCACCAATGGGGCGCCTGGGTGGCTCAGTCATTGAGCATCTGCCTTCGGCTCAGGTCATGATCCCAGGGTCCTGGGATCAAGCCCCCCCATCAGTCTCCCTGCTCCGCGGGAAGCCTGCTTCTCCCTCTCCCACTCCCCCTGCTTGTATTCCCTCTTTTGCTGTGTCTCTCTCTGTCAAATGAATAAATAAAATCTTTTTAAAAAAATAAAGAGTATGTCACCAAGATTGTGCATGTTTAATGGGAAGAACTATGCCTTATTTTTATCTTTATATTGACAATGTGGGGCAAAAGAAAAGTTCTCAAAGAGCATTTGCTGAATAAAAGCAGGCAGTGCAGTATGGAAAGGAGTGCTTCTGTGCCTAAAACGATGCCAAACCCTTGGTGGGCACCTGGAGAATACCTGATTGATTGTAAGGACCAGAAATGAATAGAAAGTCAAAGTCTGCGATATTTTTTTCTTTAAATAATAATATGTACCCTTGTACTCTCGTACTCTCTCTCTCTCTCTCTCACCCTCTCTCTCTTTCAAATAAATAAATAAAATCTTTTTAAAAAAAGAAAAAAATACCAACTCTGGATATATTCTTTTTTTAATTTTTATTTTATTATGTTATGTTAATAACCATACATTACATCATTAGTTTTTGATGTAGTGTTTCATGATTCATTGTTTGCAGATAACACCCAGTGCTCCATTCAGTACATGCCCTCTTTAATACCCATCACCAGACTAACCCATCCCCCCAACCCCCTCCCCTCTAGAACCCTCAGTTTGTTTCTCAGAGTCCCTAGTCTCTCATGGTTCACCTCCGCCTCCGATTTCCCCCCCTTCATTTTTCCCTTCTTGCTTTTTTCTTCTTCTTCTATTTTTTTTTTAACTTATAATGTATTATTTGTTTCAGAGGTACAGGTCTGTGATTCAAGAGTCTTACACAATTCACAGCGCTCACCATAGCACATACCCTCCCCAATGTCTCTGGGTATATTCTTTGATTATGTTTCCTTATAAGAAAATTTATTATAAAACTTTTTTATGGAATGAATTTCCATAGCATTATGTAAAATGAAAATGTATTCTAAAGAAAGAAGTAACGAAGGCACAGTGTATTGTGAGGCAATATGGCCTCTTCTAGACTGCCAAATGTTATTGCCAGGGAAGCAAACCATTTAAAACACTTTGTGTCTGAATATCCAAAATGCAATTATAATTTGCTATAGACACATTTTACCAAAGTTTCTGTGGCTTCTAAATGAAATGTTTTCAAAATCTTTAAATCATGCACAATACCCAGATGCAACTACTTCATGTTCCCCTGATGAGAATGCTATCAAGAAAAACAAACAAAGAAACGAAAACCACTAATAGATGAAACACAGTGTGTTCCATTGTTGTGTTGAAGGAACCATTATTTGGTGGTTCGAGATCTATCTGAAATTGTAAAATAAGCCATGTTTTTATGGAATTGTCTTCTACTTGAGTTATTAAGAAACTACCACCTCTTATTTTTTTCTTTTAGATATAATTCTTGTTAGAAAATTTTGCATTTAAAGTAAGTATTTGAGTTGTCATAAGAAGTATGCTGAAAGAGTCTAATCCAAGATGAAGACAGAACTAAAACTCAGCAAACTGTGGGATAAAGTAGAGAAGAAATACAAACTCAGTTGATTTGAGCAGTGAATAGCTGTTACCATTTACAGTAACAATGAAAACCTGAAATTCTTGCTTCAGTTATAATTCAGTAATTTACATAATATTTTGTATATTCTTTATCAAATATAATGATTAACATTCCATATGGATTAATAAGTTTACTCCTTTATAAAATCTAGCAGATGTTCCCTTTATAAGGCTTTGGATAGATGATACAAAATCCCATTAAATAAACTGATTATGTTTGCTATTCCTAGTCCACCTGCAAAATAAGTTTTAAACGAGTAAATCAACATAGTTTTGTCTTAACTCTAGCCTGTTTATAAGTTGAGACCTTGGATATAATTATAACAAGGATAATTAACTTCCCTAAGTTTCTTCCACTGGTTTCTTTTTTCCATCTGTATTTTAAAATATCTGTAATTACCAGACAAGGAAGATGAAACAGGAATATGAATTTTTTGGTATATCATAAACTATTTTTTAACCATTATATTTGGGATGGCATGATACAATGAGAATCCTAGTAAATTCACAACAGAATAAAGTTATTGCTTCACAAGTATGCGTTAAAAAGTAATTATTGTGGGGTACCTGGGTGGCTCAGTTGGTTAAGCATCTGCTTTTGGCTCAGGTCATGATCCTGGGGTCCTGGGATCAAGCCCTTGTGGGGCTCCCTGCTCAGTGGGGAGTCTGCTTCTCGCTCTCCCTCTGCCCCTCCTCCCCACTTCAGCTCTCTCTCCCTAATAAATAAATAAAATCTTTTAAAAAAATTATTGCTTTGAAAAACGAATAGCTGTTAGATGAGCTATTCCAATAGTTTTAATAGTAAAATTAAAAATCTTTTAAAATCCAATGCAAATTTCCAAAATATACCAGTATTTTAAGAAATCAGAAGTTCTCTTGATGTTATATATATTTTTAAGTTTACAAAATCAAATCTGGGTTTTGTTTCCTTAACTCACCATACATGAGGAGCAGGAAAAGCACCATGGCCATGTGGAGGAGACTTGGACTTTAAAATAGTCAAACATGAATTCAAATCTCTTTCATGACTTAGTACCTGTGTCCCTTAGAGCAAATGATTTACCCTCTTCCAAGTTCAGTTTCCTATATGTATCATGTACTTAGGCATTATAGATAATATAATATGTATACCCCAAAGTGTTTGCACATAGTTGATGCACACTAAATGAAAGTGCTTCTTAAGTTTCAGAAGGAAGGAACAAAAATGAAGCCAAGAGAAACTTCTCACAGAGAATCAAATATTGCAGTACTCTTTGCTCACGATAAAAAGAAATTCAGAGTGAAGGGACCATACCCATGTAAGCTACACCAGTATTACCATGCCAGGTCACTCCTGGTGTTCTCTTTTCTCTTTTCCCTTTCATCCTCTGAGTTGGAAACTTTGACAGGACTCTGGATTCCAAGTTTACCTATTCTGCTCCTGCTCTGTCTGTTGTACCTCCCAGTGGCAGTCACACAGCAGGACCCAGGTAATAACTGCTCAGGAAGCCAAAAGTACTGAAATTAGAATCACCCCCTCTGGCCTACTAACCATGAGTCATTAGATATTTGCACTAAATTGCTGTGGCACAAGTGTCCATTTTGCATTTCCTGAGTTATCTGACCTCTTGTTCCTCGGGAACTGTTCTCTGAGTCCTTATATTTATTGTAGTAACCTCTTCAAAGCCTGGCATCCTTCCTGGCACGGAGTTGAACAATTGATCAATAATTGTTAAATAAGTGAAGAAATAAATGTCATCTGTTTTCACAGAATACATATTTTGACTTGGGACCAGAAATCCTAGTGATATACCTACAGCGTAATACACCCAGACAGTATTTGTCAGTGTTCCCCTGTACTCCACCCTGCGAATCAGAGATCATGTGTCTCATATTCTCATACTGAAATCTGGCAAACTTACTCAGATCAAAATGTAACCAGCCAACTTCTTGAGTAGATATATGGGTCATTAATGTGACTGAGGAAAGATGTGTTTACTTATAGAAATAATTTTTGAAAATTTTCAAATTATTGTTTTTGGTTCACACAGTGGATAATGAAGATCTGTAGATTTATATACTGCTAATATTTATACATTTTGTGATACTTTTAAGGTCAAGTATTCAACTCTGTTGTTTCTGTGCTTAGGTGATAGTAAATATAATAGCATGTTTTATGTCAGGTTTAAGATCTATTATGTTTTCAAACTTCTTTTGTCTTAAAAATACAATGTAATTACTTGAATAACCATGAAGATCATATGGAAATAAATTCAAAACCTTCATTTAGAATTATATCTTGCTAATTTAGAAAAGTTGCTCTTAGAAGGCTGTGTCATGGGAAAGCCCCATCAACATTTCACAAGCATGCCAAATGCAATTAGCATATAAATGTTATTTTTGCCTCAATCGAATGTTCTTACTATTATGGCAGTGAGCATCAGGCAGAATATTGTCCTGACGGGGGGACTCTGACAGTGGGTTGGGGGGGTACAACTTCTGTAAATAAGAGGATAGAACATACATACAAAACATTACCAAAAGAAGATGGTGTGCCTATTGAAACAAGTGATAATTTTTCTTCTGAATATATTCTAATTCAGGTAAAGGCAGTAAACAGTCTTATTCAAACAGGCAAAAAAAATGCATAAGGATGAATAAGGAATAATTAATGTTATGGATTCTTTCATAAATACAGTGTGATATTGTTACATTCTCATGTTATTGTATTGAATTATTCCTGACTTGTTTAATGTTGCCATGAATCTTTTAATATGTTCAAAGCATGCCATGCTTATAGTGTGAGAAAAGCTTATAGTGTGAGAAAAGCTATAGAGAATACAAAAAGAAAATACAAACTTCTGCCTAAAATAATCCATTTGAATTTACGAAAATTTAAGGAGTAGTTCTATATGTTTGACTTGATTTAAGAATCCAATTTTTCTTCCTTTTTATTTTTCTCTGGTAGCAGTTAGGGTTAACGGATTCTGAATTTAAATCTCTTTCTTTTGACAAGTGTAAATTAATCACTTTTGGGGAAGCTTTTCTTAGTTAAATTATAAAAACTTAAATGTTGCCAACCTTTCTCTAAGTGTAATGATTTTGTTAAGAGCTAGCAAAGCTGAAAAAGGAACGAGGACTCCAAAACAGTACGGAAAGTTTCTCAATACTGTCAAATACAGTGTGTTAATTTTGACCCATTTTTAAATCAGCAAAAAACTTTCCTAGAGAATCAGTTAGATTTCAGTAAGATGTGTTAATATTTGAAGAAACTATTAATCTTTTATTGATAAGTTAAATTGAGCTAAATGATGTGAACATTTATACTAAATATATTTATTTCATAGTCATAAGTGATAGTCAACTTATGAGTTCAATTCTCTTTTTTCCAATGTTTCCCACAATTCACAAAACTTAATTCACCATTCTATTTCTCTTTTGTTTTTCTTTCTTCATGCAGACATTGATTCTCTGATAAGAGTTTTTTTTTTTTAATTGCTTTGTTGTTGCTCTTGTCTTTAATTTGAAAAGGCTCATTGGATGAAATACGTATTCTTTGTGGGATTGTTTTGCTAAATGGTTGGCTGTCATTGTATTTTTTGTTTGGAACTTTTTTTTTCCATATTGCCTGGAGAACCTCTTGCTATCCAGAAGAATCCAAGGCCTTCTAGCTTGCTTATTTAAATCTTATATCTATTCTCCCTTTAAATATTATTAAGAAGCAATACTGCTGGACAATTTACAGTTGCTACTTAAAACTGATTTCTTGCCCATGAATTCTTCAGGAGCACTAGTAATAATAACAGCCAACATTTCACAGGGTTTTATACCTGCCAGGCACTCTACGAAAGTGTTTTGTATTATCGATATATTTAATCTAAATAGTATGACTGTAATATAGATACCATTATCAGTTTATATTTTATAGATGAGGAAAATAAAACTTAAGGAGGTTAAACAGTTTGACCAATATTGTATAACTCTTAAAGGTAGGTGGGTTTCAAAGATAGAGTCGTCTTAACCTATAAATCAGATAGAAGAAACTGATAATAACAGTTATATTACTTGTTAACCATACATTCATACTTATGTACACTTAGAGAGTCTAAACCCTAATATAATACTAAAATTTTCAACATGGTTGGAGACAAAATAAATATATGAATATCAATATTTTTTCCATTCTAGAAAAAAAAGATGAAAGAAACTGAAATAAGTATTCCATTTCCAATAGAAACCAAGACTAAGTAATATTTAGGAATAAATTTAACAAGAAAGGCATAATGCTTATGAAGGAAGACTATAAATTTTAATTAAAGGTCATAAAAGAAGATTTAAATGAATGGAAAGATATATCATTTCTTTTATGGGAAGATTGGTATTGTAAAATGTTATTTCTCCCAAAATTACTCATTAATGAAGTTCCATATTTATTTAACCCATCTTCCCTTATAATTCCAAAGACTTTCAATTGGACAGTATAATCTTAGAATTTATGAGACAGTCTAACTTTCTGGAATTTTTAGTTATCTGACAAGTAGGACAGGTTTATCAGGTCAAATTCCTTGAGTTTGGACCTTCTCTACTGAGATAACGTTTCATTGTGAAATTCCAGTGGTTAGGTATTTATATAGAAGGACAATCTCTGGCATGTCTGATACAAAGGGCACTTCATACCTCGGATGGTCATTAGTCAGTACAACACCTTCCAAAATTAACCACAAAGTATCCTCAGTAAAGAAGTCTGTTTTTCCCTCTTCTCATCTATTGCACAATGGGAATACCTACAGCCCAAGACAGTATTTGAAACACAGATCTGAACTCAACCGTGTAGTCTAGGTTGAACATTAAAAAGTGGTAGTAGATCCTTAAATATGACATGTAGGTTATTTTGCGAGGCAAAACTATTGGATGAGATACCAAAAGAACTGGGCCTCTTTCAACAGAAGTGAATCTACTTTTACAAGAAAGCAGATATTAAAACAGCATTGAAGTATTATAGTGAAGAGTACAGTAGAAGAGTCCAGATTTCCAGATTTCTGCCTAGAAATAATTAGTCCTGTCTAGAGCCTACCAATAATTAACAGTCATGCTGTATTTGGATGACCATATTAAGAGAAAATTTTGAAACAGAGGTGCGTCTCCTGACCCTGAAAAGCAGCAGGAGGTATTGGGAAGGCTCTCAACAAATTGCATCAACTGAAGATACTGTCAAATAAGGAATTCAACCTAGAGAACACTACTGCAACAATCCTTTAGAGTTGTGGTCTGTATTCTTCCTGTTCTTAGAATGAATCTTAGAGATGAATTATCTATGTATTTCAGTGCATCACAGGGACCATAAAGTCAGCAATTCCAGTGATGAACTCATCATTTACATCACTATCTGCTTTTCCCAGTATCCCCAAACTCATTTATATATAATGGAAATAACATTTTCTAAATCCTGTGAATCATCCTAGGCCTGTTTCTTACTCCCACATCGAATCAGTCAACAGGTTCTGTCAAATCTGTCTAATTTGCTTATTCATTTCCTTCTGTCTGGAACTCTCTGCCCCCAGATCCATCCGTTGCTGGCTCCTTTTTTATCATCTAAATCTTAAATCAAATGTCACTTGCCCCAGAAGTCTTTGATGGCCCTCTAATTTAAAGTAGTCACTCCCACTGTAGCACTTCCCAAAAGCCTTATTTTAGTTTCTTGGTAACACTGATTACTATTGCAAATTCTCTTATTTATTACTTATTCTCACCTTTCTAAAATTTCTCCATGAAAATAGGAATCTTGCCTAGTTTTTTCATCACTGTATTCTCACTGCCTAGTATACTGTCCAACTCATAGTATACATTTAATATGAATGTACTTTTTGAATTTACTCATTATAGAATTCATTCAACAAATACTTATTAAACCCTTGTATGTCAGGCACTGTTATGCATAGGAGACATTAGGGTGGGCAAAACTAAACCCTATCTTTGTACTCATGGAGGTTATATTTAATAAAAGAGACAGTCACTAATCAAATAACCACATAAGTCAATGTAAAACTACAACTATGAGTAGTCACTTTCAAACATATTTTTCTTTCCCTTAATCTCCATTACCATTGTTTTAACTCAAGTTATCGTTAATCTCATGCTTCAGCTACTAAAATCATCCATTTTCCTGCCTCCACTCTTGCCACACTCCACGCTGTTTTTCCAAAATTGAAATTCAAATCTTAAGTCATTTTCTACCTTGAAATCCTTAATAACTTCAATGACCTTCAAGAAAAAATATCCACCCTCTTTAAGACAATGGTTCTTCATGACCTGCCTCTTAATTATCTCTCCTTTATCTCATCACCACTTCTTCCCATCACACTCCATGATCCTGTCATCTTGAATTATACACTGTTATCTCTGGGCCTTTGTGTATATTATTTCTTCTGCCTAGTACATCTTTCCCTACTCTTTGATTAACTAATTTACTCATCCTTTATAACTCAGTGGAGATAAGCTCCTACAGAAATCCTTTTCTGAACCCACTCTGTCCTGCCCATCCCTTTTCTGTGCTCTCATAGCAAAAAGAAATAAAATTTAAAAATATATATGTATGTATATATATATATATATATATATATATATATATCCTGTTATACTATAATTGTTGATTTACTTGCTTATTTCCCTCACAGGCCTATGATTTCCTTTATGGCAGAATGTCTTTCATATTTCTTTCTACACTACCTAAAGCAGTAACAAGCATGTAGAATAAATAGAATGATGGTTGTACGGAAGAATGGGTTAATTTGACAAAATTAAAAATAAAAGCCTGGGATGACATTCAACACAGCTTCAAACATATACTATTAAGAATGTGTGTAACAAACTTACTGGTCAGCACAGAAGGCTGTTCTGAAATCCATTTTGGATCTTCCAAGTACCATAGCAGGCAGCACTCAGTAATTTATTCACTAATTTTATTCCATGTTTGTTGATATTAAGAAAAGAACATCAGCTATCTATAGCACTGTATTTGAAGTGTTGGGAGATAAGGTAACATGGCAATTACATCATCAGGCTGAAAGGCAGTTTGCAAGATTTCTACCACATTATATGTTAAAAAAAAAAAGATACAGGAAAGGAAAAATAAACGGGGAGATCGGAGGGGGAGACGAACCATGAGAGACTATGGACTCTGAGAAACAAACTGAAGGTTCTAGAGGGGAGGGGGGTGGGGGGATGGGTTAGCCCGGTGATGGGTATTAAAGAGGGCACATACTGTGTGGGGCCCTGGGTGTTATACGTAAACAATGAATCATGGAACACTACATCAAAAACTAATGATCTACTGTATGGTGACTAACATAACATAATAAAAAAAATGCAGAAAAAAATAAATAAATACTGCTTACAACACAGGGTATTAACATCCTCTGGTCTTCAGTGAGGAATTTTGTAACCAAAGAAAAGGTGTGATTACAATCTCTTTGTAAACTGGATACACAGAATCCCTGAAGCAATAAATACCGTATCATATGTTAGGGAAACTTGAATATTTAGACTAATAAATAAAATACGTGCAGGCTGACACTTGCTGATAAATATATGGCAACCATTGCTGTCCAAGGGAAGTTGACTATTTTTTCTAGTGAAGAGGAACATGAGGGCACAAAGATAAGATGGTTCTTGAGACTCTTTCAGGATCTGTTTGCAACCAGAGTTACTTGTTGCAGTTAATCATTAGGGACAGAATAAGTATAGACCAAAAGTATAAAAATTAGGTGATTCTAGTTATTCTCCTGAAAACATCCTAGCAGAGAGGAACTACTTCCACTCTAGCCCCAACAAACCTTTAGAAAATAACTTCCCTTACCTGAAAAGGATTACCTAAGCACCAATGCAAGTACTTACATACCTCCTATGATCCTAGTTGAGATGTCAGTTGACCACCTGCAAAACATCTGTCCAATATTCAGCAAATACTCATTAAATACCTGCAGTGTGTCAGGCACTAATTGGCAAAGGAGGAACTAAGAGTAGCGGATGGAATGGAGCCATAGTGAACTTTTTGGAGTCAATACTAATAGCCACCAGATTCCAATAGCCAAGGAATTAAGGTCCTCAAAAGCATCAGAATAAGTGTCACCAAAGAGAGTTCCCTTTATATAGATGACAGAGCCAGAGCTACTGACAAAATACCAGTTGCTTCAAGAGTGACCGGAAAATCAGCCTGTGACCAGGATAACTTTAGATTTACCAGCAGGAATGAGTGAAGACAGCTCTTAGGTGTTACTGCCAAATAGAAAGGAATATTTAATGGTAGATAGAATGTTTGGAAAGGAAAACTTTGCCTAAATGTACTTCATCTAACTTTTTCATCATGAGTAGATTTGTAGTTGTCAAGATAGCAAATTCTCAAATGGCAAAAGAATGAAACCCAAGCTAAATTCAACGAGATGTTTTTGCTTTAGGTCTATTATTATTTTTAACCCTCAAATTTTGGAATGAAAGAGCCCAGGTAGATGACCAGTCTAATGGAAAAAGTAGATTTGTTGTTTTTTAAACAATTTTTTGAGTCATGCCTCTGAAAAAAAAGAAAATAATAGGAGAAAATGAAAGTGTAATGTTTTCCTTACTTCCTCTCTATTAAAGCTAAATGTTTTTTTATGGAAGATGTGGTTTTCAAGGAAGACAGAGCTGCTGTTCCAGAGCTGGGACAACTGTAGGGTCTGGACATTGTTAACCAAGAAAAAAAAATTTTTTTTACCAGTAAAAATGGGTTTATCTGAGATTAACAGAGGATTTCAATTCAGGAACTGCAAGTATGGTGAAACTGTAGGCAAGTCCAACAAAGGCAAGGAATATTATTTATGGAGAAAAAGGGGGAATTTGGCAAGGGTTGTTTTGAGCATGAGTCCATTAGCAAAAAGCCTAAGTCCAGGGTGATTATGGTAGTCAATTTCTTTTTTTTTTTTAAGATTTATATATTTATTTGAGAGAGAGAGCATGTGCATGGGGGTGGGGCAGAGGGTGAGAATCCTCAAGCAGACTCCCTGCTGAGCATGGAGCCCAACATGAGGCTCCATCTCACCACGACCCATGAGGTCATGACCTGAGCTGAAACCAAGAGCTGGACACTCAACTGAATGAGCCAACCAAGCACCCTGGTAGTCAGTTTCTTATAGGAGATGCAAAGTACATCTTTCCTTCCAGGGAGAGGGGCAGTGCAATTGATGATTCTTTCCAGTCGATGATTCTTCTGTTGGGGTCTTGTAATTGACAGTTCTTCCCATAATTGATGTCAAAAGTGGTACCCCCCTGTTTCCTCCCCCTCTATCCTTCCTACCCCATCTTAGTGAGATTTCCCTTTATTAATTTTCACAAAGTGAAGCAAAAACTGGAGAGAATGTGGAGAACCAGCAATGTGTGACACATAGCAGCAGGCTAGATATTAGAAAGGTATATCTTTTCATTCTTCCTAAGTAAATTTAAATAAGTTTTAGAGGTTAGGATCTGATGGCATCCACACTTCTCAGACATAGACCTTCATTGATTCTCAGGGTTACTTACCATTTCTTTTTTTTTTTTATGTTATGTTAATCACCATACATTACATCATTAGTTTTTGATGTAGTGTTCCATGATTCATTGTTTGCATATAACACCCAGTGCTCCACGCAGTATGTGCCCTCTTTAATACCCATCACCAGGCTAACCCATCTCCCCACCCCCTTCCCCTCTAGAACCCTCAGTTTGTTTCTCAGAGCCCATACTCTGTCATGGTTCGTCTCCCCCTCCGATTTCCCACCTTCATTTTTCCCCTCCTGCTATCTTACCATTTCTTTTTTTACAAAACTCCTTACTATAATCCTTCCTTAAGAACATGTATAGAACTAAGTGTCCCATATAATGAATTCATCAGAACATTCTTAAAAAAATAATAAAAAAAATATAACAATATAGTGGTGGTGTTCAAAACAAATTTTCTTTTCAATTAGCTTCAAAATTAATTTGTTAGTGCTGAGTATCAATTCTGCATTAGTGCTTCTTTGGTAATTATTGCTTACCATCAAGGCTCCATTAAGTTTCATGTTTGAAATGATGAATGTGTACTTCTATTGATTACTGCTTGTGATTTAATGAGTTATTCTTAGGGTGATAATGTTTTTAGCAATATGTTTATTGTTTTTCCAACATTTGCAAATTGACTAAACCATAAGAAGTTTATATATATATTTAAACTCACAGTAGGAGTACTAAGTCACATTTTTTCTCAGGCCCTTTGGGACACTGGTTTAAATAAACTACTTTGGTAAAGTCTCCATTACAGAGAACTCCACAGAATTATCATATGTTTCCATGCCACAGGAATTTAGAAATGAAAAAAATATTTTTATTTCAGTTCTGGTTATGATTTTATTCAAGTTCCTTATTTTTCCATCTCCTCTTTCTCTTTTAATATTCTTTCTACCTTGAACCTACTGTGAAGATATTTAAATTGTTTAGCAATTTTTAGTTTTTATAGTATGTTTTTCCAAGTTCCCAGTTTAAGGCTGGAGTCAGGCACACAGTCATTTATGTAAACAGTCACAATATAGTTCTTTAAGAAGCACTGATATGAAATGGAAAAGTCAGACTGATTTCCTCAGAGGGTTATAAAAAGGACTGAATAACATATAAATATATAATATATGTGTGTATGTGTGTATAAAACACCTATTACAGTGCCATGAGAAATGGTTGGAACATGGGTTTGTTTGATTGTTTTTAAATTTGGCACATGCAGGACAATTTATTGAAGTCAATCTCAAGCAAAATCTGAAGTCAGTAGAGTCATTAAGAGCCTTTCAAAATTAATTCTCATGGAAGCAAAAAACACATTTGGAATTCCAAAATATTTGTAAAATAAAAAAAGGCAACATCTCAGTAAATAAGTCAGTTATTTACTCAACATCTCAGTTAAAACATGGTTTTTAGTGAAGAAAATTAAGCTATAGCATGACATGATCAGATTTGCAACTTTAACAGTTATGGGGAAAGTTATGAAGCAAATTTGAGGAAGATAGAATTGAAGAGTGTAGACTGAGGAGTCAATTTAGGGACCATTTCAATTGCCTAGAGATCATGTGAACCAGTTTAAATCAATGACAGTGGAGTGAAGAGGAGATATACTTAGAGTCAAAACACTTTAGTAAATGATTGAATTTGAACAAGGAAAGGCTGATAGAAAGAACAAGATGACCCACTGGCTGCTAGTTTGGGAGATTTTGGTGGATTACTGTGATAAACAGGTACAGAAGAGGTTTGGGAGATATGGGAAAGGTGGGAATGGTAATAAGTAGAAATACTGAGTTTCGTTTTGGTAAAATGCTCTGGTAATGAGGTCCAACCAATACAAAGATGCAAAGACCTGGAGAGAAGTCTAGAATTAAAAGTTTGGGAATCATAACATAATATTCAATGGACAATCAATGAAACCTTCTGAATTTGTAGTTGTGGAAGAATTATTAGATTAATCAAGGTAAACCAACATAGTAAAATATATGAGTCATTAAAATTATGTGTTTTTTAAATAATAGAAAAATGCTCAAAGAATAATATCAAATCAAATAAACATGGAATGCAAAATTGCTTGTACAGTAAAATCTCAATTGTGTAAAAATCTCAATTGTGTAACTGGCTGGAAGGAAAAGCATTAAAGAGTTATAATGATCATATTAGAGTTAAAGGTTATAGTGATTTCCCCCCTTTTCCTATGTATTTGTTTTACAACTTTTCTTTGTGCATTACTTAAAAATCAAATTAGGGTAAAGGATGGCTTCCTGGAAAGATAATGACTAAGGTGAGGACTGTGTAGAAATCAGCCAAGTGAAAAAGAAGGTAGTAGCGGAGGTACAAAGGTAAAGAATACAGTGTGTACAGAGAACTATAAGCAGTGTAGTGTTGTTGAAGCAAGTGTAACGACACAATGTGGCCAGAAGGAAACTAACTAGAAAGGTATGGTAGCTCTTTGGAGGCTTGTTATGTTGAGATTCGGTCCCATGTACTTTGAACAACTGTTAAGGAAATACACACAGGGTAGTATATTCATTTGCTGGGCTACCATAACGACATATTACGGAGTGTCTTGAACAACAGAAATTTATTTTCTCACAATTCTGAAAGCTAGCAACCCAAAATCAAAGTTCCAGCAGAATTGGTTTATTCTGAGGTCTCACTCCTTGATTTGTGGATAGCTGTCTTTTCCCTGTGTCTTCACATGGGCTCCCCTCTGTGAATCTATATCCTAATCACCTCTTCTTATAAAGACATGAGTTGTATTGGGTTAAGGTCCGCCCTAGTGACCTCATTTTAACTTAATTATCTCTTTAAAGACCTTATTTCCAAATACAGCCACATTCTGAAGTCCTAGGGATAAAACTTCAACATACGAATTTAGAGGACAAGGGAGACTGTTCATTTCATAAGGGGGAGATGTGATTAAATTTCCTTTGGTAACCATGTGGAATATGGATTTCAGGAAGAGGGAATGGATTAACAGGCTGTTGTAATAATCCAGGTAAGAAATCATGATGTTCTGCAGAATAATTAATGTACATCAGTGAAGGTAAATGAATGTATAAAAAAAAAATCCAGAGAGAGCAGCTGGTTTAAAGGAGAAACAATGAATTCAATTTGGGAAGATTTAATTCTATACCTAGATTACAGTTAAATATAGGAATCTGAAGCTCAAAGAAAATTGGGCTGGAAGTCTAGATTTGGACATCATTAGTACTTATGTTATGGGAGCAGATCCTTGTGTATTGAGTGATGAGAGCAATGGACTTAGAACAGAAAACCAATATTTACGGAACAGGCAGAGAATGAGCTCAGGAAGGAGATGTTAACGTGTGAGATGAAGCAGAAGAGTGCCTTGTGTAGAATTTAAGGAAAAGCTTTGATGAAGGGAATAATCTATAGGCAAAGAAAGCAAAGAGCTCCTAAAAAAGATAAAGACTGAGAAATGTTAGTTGGATTTGGAATTAGAAAGATTTTTGGACGCCGATACCTAACAATTCCTTGAACTTTTATGTGCCAGGCACTGGGTAAAGAGCTGTAAAGTGTGCATTATATTTCATTTTGAGCTTCGCTCAGTAAACTAAGATAAGTGTGACTGTGTCTGTTTTATAGATTAAGAAAATGATGACTCAATGGAAGTCAAATAACTAGTATCAGGTCAGCAGACAGCAGCAGATGTGGGAGTCATTTCTAGATTGCTTTCTATGTCACCAAAACTGGCATGACTAACTACTAGCACTACTAAGAGCTCCCTAAGAGCAAGGCAGTATCATTAAATCGGAGGTGCAAGAAATCTGGAGAGCAGTGGGTTGATGACTGAATGTTTGGTGAGGAAGTAAGATAGACTGCCTTTTTCAGAAAAGGAGAAATCAAGACAGAGACCAACTGATCTTGCTCTCTATTGTTGAGTACATTGCCTGGCACAAAGTAGCTGCTCAATAAATTTGAGTTCAGTGAACAAGAAATAAATGTTAACTTGAGCTAGGCATAAAGTATATATGTTATGGGTAAGAGAGGAGGTAGCAGAGTCATAGATTGCACACAGCCCAAGAGTAAGGAGCCAGTAGAGAGAACTGCACTGAAGAAGAAAGAGAAGAAAACCTAAGAATCCAGATCCTTCCTAGAAAATGTTGGTAGGGTCTGGGATCAAGTGCAGAAGTAAGAATTTGACCTGAATAGGTGAAGAAATATATTTTTAGGTTGAACAGAAAGAAGGGGGTAAAGAAATAAATGTATAAGGACATATGATAAATTGCTTCATATTCCAACAACTCTCTCCGTATTAAGCTCCCTTATAAAAGAATATCTCACCATTTGTAAGTTATTTGCTTTAAAGTTTTAATATATTTATGCATGCAATTCCCTATGCCTGGGATGTCTTCTTTTTTACTGTCACCTATTGAAAAATAAAGGTTCAGATCATAGATTATCTCTTCATATTATTTCTTGAATTCCCCAAACAAAATCCTGCCACTCCTTCCCTTTTATAGCTCCTAGTCACACCTTCTGTAGTGACTTAGAGGCCATAGATAAAACACCCTTCCACTTATTTATTAAACTCTTTTGAAATACCTTGGTGTATCAACAAAATGTTTTGAAATGTTATAGGTATATTTTAGAACAAAGTAGTCTCAAAAGTTGAATGATCACTGGGTGTTATATGAGACTGATGAATCACTGTCCTCTACCTCTGAAACTAATAATAACATTATATGTTAACTAATTGAATTTAAATTTAAAAAAATAAAACAACAAAACAAAACAAACAAAACGAGCTGATTTTAGCTTGCACACAATTGCATTTTATTTAGTTCATCCTTTCATATACAAATAATATGTATACAGTTTAAATTTTCTTATTCGTCAAGTGACTACATTTTGTAGTAAAAGCATATTCTTTATTCCTTGAGTTTTAATAAACTTATGCTGCAAATGACACAGAGATTGGGAAAATTTATCCAAAGTATTTAAAGAATAAAATGTTACTTGCCATTCTAAAGATGTCTCTATTGATCACCTTTGATGTTTAAAAAATGATTTGTACTTGTGCCCTATCTTCAAAGGCAAATTATATGCTGTAATACTTTAAGCTTTCAGGTGGTGTTGAATTTTGGCTGGCTTAATAGTGGAATGAGAATACTGACTGCTATATTATCGTTCTGTTAGACAAATTCATTCTTGAGTAATCTATATGCCCTTTGAGAAGGTCAAATGATAAGGCAGAGAGATCTGAGACAAAACACTAAGATTTAATTGTTTGAGTCTGACAGGTATCCACTTGCATATTTCAAATTATCCAAGAAAAGTACACAAAGTGCACAATCAACTTGAGCTTGAACTTGAGCAACATAGTATTATCTACATCTAATTTATAAGATACAGTAGAATATGTAAAATATAATACTTTTGTAATATTTGCATGTGCTGTTATTTTCCTTATATCACTAAAGTTAAGAATATGGACTTAATAAATATACATTGGAAGAGTTAAGATAATGATGTGAAATAGCTATGTCAATTTGTAAATAAATACCTCTTTTAAGTATCTACTTAATATTATGCAAAAAAATAAATAAATGAAACTAAAATTCTAGAAAAACCTATGAGACAAAATATCCTCACAAAGAATCTCTGTATGTATTGCCTGTCAACTAAACATGCAGATAGGTAATTTTTATTCAAATAGTTTATGCACATTCCTAATCTACCTATTATAAGCCTGGAATTGTTCAACTTTTAGAGCATTTGCCAAGTTTTTCTAAAATAATAATTATATGGATTTGAGGACTCTATTTCTTGCCTTCTGTGAAAATGCTTTAAGATTAGTGTGCACTAAATTCAGTTGTATGTAAAAATATTGTAATGTAAAATTATATTTTTATTTTTTAATTGAAAATATAGAAGTATCTTTAGATGGAGCAAAGAGAGACTTCTATTGTAGCTAAGGTATTCAATTATCATTTAATATTATGTATAACCATAATTGCATTTATCTGAGATGCCATAATTTGCTTTTTTTAAGCATATCCAATTTTTAAATCATTATATGTTAGTAAAGCATTTAATTAATTTGAAAAAATGTAGTACATCAAAAATTGTAAATAAAATATGGATAAGTCATTGGGTGGCTTTTCTGGAAAAACTGGAGAACAAAATTAAAACAGAGTAATAGCATGATTAGTTGATTCAGGATGGCTCCTGCTGAAAAATTATGTTCAATAAGAATCTGTCATTATAATTTGTGATCATTTGTCCCTTTACAGTATATCAAATATAATGGATTCAGGTGCACAAGCTGTATAAATGACTGTCATAAAAATGCCATTTTTTAAATAAAAAAGATGGTTACTTTACTGATTTAATTCAAGATAGCCATGGTATATTAATCTGTGCTACTGCTGTGTTTCCAGAGATGGTAAATATTTTGTAAATTATTTTATTCTAATATGTGCATTTATCATTTTGCATTCAAGTCAATGTTTTTTTTTTTTTAAATATGATTCAAGATACAAATTACACATATTTTTATTAAAACATGCTGGGCAAAAGCTGCCGTTTAAATATTTAATTTAAAAAATGGGAGGAATGATTATTTTTTACAACCCAAAACATTCTTCCAGTCAAAATTCGTTTTATAAAATGTAGTCTTCTACAGCATGTCTTCTTCCATATATATCTCTCACTGGTTTCTTTCGGTGGTATTTTCTCATATAAGAGCTTTTTTCAAACACTATACAGATTAAGCTGAATTATTCTATGTATAATGGGAACTGATATATTTGAAAGGAAAATTTTATGTTACAGAAGACATGCATAAAGTCCAGGGGTGCCTGGGTAACTCAGTCAGTTGAGCATCTGACTCTTGTTTTTAGCTCAGGTCCTGATCTCATGGTTGTGATCTCTGGGTCATGGGGTCATGGGATGGAGCCCCATGTAGGACTCCCAGCTGAGCAGGGAGTCTGAGAATTCTCTCTCTCCTTCCTTTTCCCCCTGCCCCTCCCCACCCCCACTCTCACTCGCACATGCTCTCGCTCTCTCTCTTTCTGGGATGAATGGATAAATTTTAAAAAATAAATAAGTAAAATCTGTTATTTGCAGAGAGAAAAAAAGATGCTGAAATTCGGCGTAAAATACCGATGGGGGTGCGTTCGTATTTTGCCTTAAACGGCATGCATCAATAATGCTTGTTATTGTAAAGAGTTAATTTAAATGTGCAGACATAATCTTGGAAATGAAAGTTTACAGGTTATTTTTTTGAGAAAATATCACTCAATGATCTTTATGTGAATGTTTTGCTTTCTCCTTTCAGGAAGTATGCATGTTTTGAGTTATCTGGTCCAATTCCACTCAGTTTAATTTTGTTTCTATCTTATCTGATATTCTTCCTAATCCTAGAGCTGTACCTTCTTACAAAAAGTCTTGTTTAAAATCTATTTCTATGGCATTGCATTAAAACAAACAAACATTCCACTTCCCTGTGCTGTAGACCAATTGGTAATTATTTTAGTCACCTTCTGCCTTAGGAGTTCCATCTTTTGGGCATTGAAATTGATTTTTCTCATCTTAGCATCTGAAGATCCAGAGTGTGCCCCTTGCCCAATCGCCTGAGACTATACAGTGAGTGACACCTACAACAGAGGATGTGGAGGCAGCAGCTTTTCGGGCACCAGAAATGGCAGCATCAGGAGCATCAGCACGAATAGACTTTGTAGAGGTAGTTCTCCCAAACTGTATTATTGAAACCAAACATTTTTGGTGTGCTACCTGCTGATGGGGACTGCCTTCTTACTCCTTAGATTTATGCAAAATGTTTGGTCTTTGTTAAAGTTTAACAGTGACGTTTCTGACTAATGGAGAGAAACCTGATTTTTTTTTTACAAGTGTGTTCAGTTGCCTTACATTTCAATGAATACAAAATTTTATCGGTCTCAGAAAAACATTATTAACCATATTTTTATCAAATTTATTTCATTATTTGTAATATAAAGCTGCTGTCGCATATAATTTTTGTATAAGTATTTTTGAGTAGATCAGAATAATTCGTCATTTTAGAAGTCATCCTAATGCAGTAAATAGGAGAATTTCTCTAGTCAGTTATCTTCAAAGACTGAATATGGTTGCCCAGTTTTTCTACCATACTTCCTAAAAATGTTCCATTGTGGACTTATTTTGCAAAGTGAAAGATTATTCCCAGTTAGCCCCAAGTCAAAATATGAAAACCCAGCGATTGATTGGTTTTGGAATCTTTTCATTTTATGTAATTTAATGTGAAACAGTTAATTTTGTAACTGTAAAACACATTTGTTAATTAACCACATTGGCTTTATCTGTGCAGTTCAATGATTTATAGCATTGCAATTTGCATGTAAAATGAGTCTTTGTAATCATGTTTTGCAAAATAAATAACAGTCAACATAATGGGTGCATTTACTTTAACTCTTGAAACATATGACTTAAAAGTTGGATAAGTTTCCTAGTGGGATTTTGAAGAGTTTGAAATTCAACTTACAGAGGGCTTCATCTTGGTGCAGTACGACATATTCATCCTTCACCCCATCTTAACTTGTTTTTTGGAACAAGGCAAGATACAAAGAATTTATAATCATTCTATTGTAACTATTGCTTGATTAAATATGATTAGAAAGTTCTTTTCTAACCACATATGAGCAGGATACATTGAGCTTAATAGCTCTGCCTTTTTTGTTTTGTTTTGTTTTTATTCCATTTTGTCATTTAGGAAATTACAAACTGCCATTTTTTGCAAAACCTACCCTACAGAGTTGAAATGCACTTCTCTGAATATTTGTATTCTGTTTTAATGTATTTTAAGTATGCAAAATATATAAAATAATAAAATTATGTCCTAAAATGCTAGCCCTTTGTAAAAAGCACATATACATATGAAAGTATGTTAGTATTTTTAGCTAAAATTGTATGAATGCTCTTTTTTTCATAAGTACTTATGAAGATCTGTGTGTACAAATTCATAAATCTACTTAATTGTACAACTTTGCTTTTAGCTGTGTGTGCCATATGGTAATTGACTTCTGTCATTCTTACATATATTGCCTCTATCTCTAGAAACTGTATTTTGAAAGGTATGTTGCTACCCTAAGGACATAAAAGTAAATCTCTGACTCTGATTTAAAGTAAATTGTGCTATTTTAGTGTAGGTTTATAACATGTTCTAACCATGTGCTTCAGATACCGTTTTAGAGATTGTTTAAAACATTCTGCAGGAAAGTAGCTTTAATAATTAAAGAAATACTGCTGTTCTGCCTCTACCACATTCCAAGGGAGAAACTGGACTTTCCATTGTTAAAATTTTAAGGTCTTATGGAGCTGCGATTAAAGTCTGCAGCAAAGTGCAGTAGCTCTGTTGGATGATGATTTTGTTGGCATTATCTTATTGCAGTAAGCCATGTTGAGTTTCTGATCTTAGGATAATTACAATTGAAAGCTTGTGTTTGTAGGGTAAAGGAAATTTTCTGATGAGAAGAAATTAACTAGTAACTTGAATAACTTGTCAAAACTGGAATGGTTTAAAACTGCATCAGCAAAAATGATTACAAAAGTAAAAATTTAAACTAATGCCACTGAATATAATACTTGATCCATTTTTGCCCAATGTTAGTGCTATTCATCACTGTTAACATTCCAACAAGTATAAATGATTATAAATTCATTCACAATGTTTATGTCGCTCTAATCTTATGCTAAGAGGAGTCACATATACCAACTTAACAAAAATATTAAATATATTCATTTTATAGTCAGATAATTTTTAGCCTCTAGATAGGTATCTTTAAACTAGATAAAATGGTAAAAGGACAAAATGTGTTTATATGCATTTGGAGTTCTTGAAATAGTAATAATCTCCTATTGTGCTATCATTTAAAAATCTATTGATTATAAATTCATGAGTAGTGGGCTTAACATATTAAACTAGAATTTGACTAAATGTACTTAATAATAAACAAAAACTAAAACAACAAAAAAATACCCCTTAAGAAGAAGGCAGCACAATATATGCTTATCCTCTCTCCAGGATACAGAGTACAATACAGTTCTTTCCTACCTTGTGAGATAAGTGACACTCCCAGGAACCTGGACCACTATGTATGCAACATATTGAATTGCCCTTCAACATTTTCTTGACATCTCATGAAGTGAAGTTCAATTTTTGTGGCTCTTAGGAATGCCTCAGAAAATAGGATACATCTTCCCACTTCCCTGCAAGTCCATTAAGAATTTCACATATTCTCCCATCCCTATTTTTCTGTTCATATCAAATTTTACTAAGATTTCTGCCATTTTGTATTTTCTTTTTAATCAAGTCAGCTTTTTCTGGAGCAAAACAGGCAGATCTAAATTTTGTCACAAAAAATATGATTCTCCTCTCAATTTTTAGTCAAAAACAAAATGTAAAGAAGTCATGTTAGGTGCTGTGTTATTTTATATTGCTTGCTTTTGCCACTAGCAATTAACATAAACTGGATAAAGACAGAAAGTTTATATTTATTTACTGGCATAATAAAGCAAATATTAGTAGGGCAAAAGTACATCAAATGGATGTCCTTGCAGTAAAAATAACACAGAACAGAAGAGGGTTAGAACAGCCTGTGGATGTACAGACTACACAGTTGCTCAAAATCTCACTGAAATAAAAATCTGTCAAACCAATAATTGCCTCCTCTTCCTCCCACACACAACTTGCTTTGATTTCAGATGTATGATACATATGGATATAACATTTGAAACCCAAATTCTTAGTCACCTCTCTGCTTGGGCAAATTTTGGAGAGAATACAAATTTTAAATTCAGTCCAATTCAGTTTATTGAGGACGTTTATTGAGGTCCTACTTTGTGCCTCATATGAACTAATATTAGACTTGTGACTAATATTAGACACCAAGTACAACAGACCCCTTTCTGTTAGGCAGATTACAGTCTAGACAAGTAATGCATTACATATAAGAGAGCATATTACATGGGATGCTAGAAATGTGATGAATGAACAGAAATAGTGCAAAGAAATACTTAATCTTATTGGTAAAATCTATGTAAGAATTGCAAATCAGATGAAGTCTAAGGATCCTTTTGGACAATAAATTGTAATTTAACCAGTGGGCAGTAGGAAAAGGAGTCTTACTTGAAGAGGAACCTATCACAAGGAATTGTATGTGCAAGTAGTATGCATGAGGAAGAAGTGGCCATAAGGTAGATAGGGGAGATAATCACGAAGAGGTTTGTGTGCCATAGTTAGACTTTATTTTGTGGGCAATGATGACATTTTAATGAAAGGGGTTTGAGGAGAGAAATGGTAATTTAGGTTTGTGAGTAATGGGATTGAGGTATATATTGCATATCATAAAATTCACCCATTTTAAGTGTACAATAATTTTTAGCAAACGTATAGTTTTGTGATCATCAGCACAATGCAGTTTTGAACATTTCCATCACCCCCACCAAAAATTCCTTGTGCTCACTTACAGTCTATCCTCATTTTGATATCAGTTCCCACAGCAGCCCCAAGCAACCACTAATCTGCATTCTGTCTTCATAAATTTCCTTCTCTGAACATTTCGTGTAAGTGGAATCATATATGTAGTCTCTTGTGTCTGGCACCTTTCACTTAGCATAATGTTTTTGTGATTTCTATCCGATTGTTATGAGACAAACAGAACAGCAGTATTTCACTCCCAAAGAGACTGTGAATAGTGGGAAAACAAGAGGTATAAGAAGGATGTCCTGTGCAGATGGCCACTGTGTGGAGGGTACAAAGGACAAAGGGACCAAGACGGTGAGAACAGGATGGCACGGAAAGACAGTTCAGTCAGGGCAGAAGAATCAGAAGTTCACAGTAATGTAAAAGTAGAAGAAAACATGTCAAGGTATTTTAATAAAATTTGCTTAGGACTAAATCTTGAACTTCTATTTCCTCCCTATCTTAAAGGTTTGTAAGAGGTATTTGTAAACATTATAAACACTTATAAATAGGACTTTTGTGGTTACTATCTATAGATATCACAAGCTTTGTTAGCTTCTTGAGTTAAAATCACTTCTCTGAAGAATGCAGTACCTTAGAGAAAGCCAAGAAATCGTGACAGACTGACATCTGCAGTTAAAGCCTAAACGCTCAAAAGTGAATCTAGAACAAGCTGTATTTTCCTTGGAAAACCATTTGAGACACATGTGATCGTTACACTGAGATTAGAGCTCCAGTTTTTTAGAGAACGCAAGATTGATTTAGGAATTCTTGTTCAGTTGGAGAAACACGTAGGTGGCATTATGAGACCACCCAAGTATTGAAGAAATTAAAGTTCTTTCTGCAAAAGAAAGTTAGAAAGATAAGTCTTCTGGCACATTCTCTGGGCCTATTTCAAGCTTTGCCTCACTAGTTGAGAAGGGCGGCCCTGCTGATCTGGTTATGCTGTAGGATTGAAGATAAAGCAAGTTTTGGAGTTCTTTGTGTGGACTACTAGTTACCAAAAACAAACAAACAAACAAACAAACAAAAAGCACAAGATTATAGTACAGCTGATAGAATAAAAAGACTGAGTGCTGGCTGGAATATGCCCACCACTTGGGTGTACCAGGAAGGACAAGCTCAGAAAAAAAGAAGTAACTCAGTAGCCTGACAAGAATCTCCAAGTTTAATGTCATGACTGGCTTCAGGCCAAAAACCAATTAAACTAAGCAAAGTTGGAATCTCAGAACGAAGCAACCAAGACAGGTTTCCAGAGGGCCTACCAAAAAAAAAATCCCTTCCTGGAACCCCCATCTTTGTGCCCCTGGAAGCCGGAAGTAGCCCTGTCATGCCCCACTGTTGGAGGGACTCTGGTACACTGTGGTCTCTGGAGGTGATGAGTGACTTCTTGGCTCTGACCAGAGACCCTCTGGACCCATCCCAGGGCGGGGAATGGAACTCAATTCCTAAGCCACAGAGTTAGAGTCTCCTGGTTTAGCCCAGAGTAGATGAGACAAATCCAGAACCCTCAATGTTGCTGTTGGTTTGCTTCTTTTAGAGTAATAAGGAGCATCCACCAGCCACAAAACTCAAACTCTGGTCTTAAAAGGAGAAAAGATCAACTACTAATACCAATGTACTTAAATCATAAGAAGCTGATGTACTTTTGTGCAATGTCCAGAGCCGTTGGACAAATATTTGCATACTCTGGGGTTGGGGAGAGAAAGAGATACATTAAAATGGAATGGGATAAGATGGACATTTTTCTATTTTTCTTCCACTTTGCCCACTTAGCTTCTTCCTCCACCTCCGTTTTCTGAGAGGAGAAAAAGACAACAGTCACTGGAAGATTCTTTCAAAGAAAAGTTATCAGAGGAGGAGAATTGTAATCCCCTGTGGGCTTCATGTGGAAGCTGGAGGTGAGGGGACATGACAGCAGGAGCGTATACTGTGGGACTTTATCCAGCACTTCTTCCCGTATATGGGGCCTACACATCTATCCTTCCAACCTCTGTATTCCACTGAGAGTTTAGTTATTTCTTTGTGTACTTTCCTTCTGTATTTCTTAACTGTAAGTTTCGTGAGGACAGGGTTGGTGTTTTATTCATCCTCCAGGGTACCTAGCATGGTGGCTTGCAAATGATGTGTTTTACAGCTAAGAAAGAAGAAAGAAAAGAAAGATAGAAAGGAAGTACCACTTACCAAAAAGAGAGAGAGAGAGAATAAGATGACTTCTGTTTGGGAGGAAGGGAGGGCAGATTTGAGAACATTTGATCTAGGCTTTAAAAGAAAATTTACATCTCCACGACTGGGGAGAAAGCACTGGCAACCAGTCAGAGGAAATGACAGATGTAGAAATGTACAATGTATGGAATAAGGAAAGCTCTGATTTTGCTGATGGTTGAAATAAGTCAAAAGGAACAGTGAAGTAAAAGTGTAAAGGTAGACTGAGGTATTTGGATCGGACTAATTGGTTGCTATTAAAGGATTCTTGACTATGTGAGTAACAAGGAAGAGTTGGTATTTAAGCCAGGAGTTAAAAACTCAAGTAAGAGAAAATACATGTTAGTGCGACATCCTATAAAGAAAGCAATTGATGTATTTAAACACAGTACAATACTTATTTTTAAATCTCTTCTGGGCATCTGGCACTTTGATTGAACCTGAAGATGCATGAAGTCATATGCATTACAACTCAAACTTTGTCTTCCCTTCTAATAAAACATAAATCTAGACAAAATTGATTTAGCCTACAAGTGGGCTTGTATTCCTTGACAATGAAGGGAAACTAATATTTATTTAGTGGATATGCAAGACTCTTTACCCACAAACATGATTTCGTTAAACCCTGTAACAACTGTGTAAGGTATAGGTTCCCACATTTTTAGCAATGGGAAAACTGGTATCACTCTGATAGAAAATGAGAGAACCTGTATTCAAACACACTTCTCTCTCCAGTACTCCATAATGTATCATCTTCACCATTTGCCTACAGACTATAGTTCTGCTTAAATTATATTTTTAGCAATCTCAAATTATTTATGCTGATGTTGCTCATTTGATTGGTTTACCTCCACAGCACTTGATTAGAAATCAAATTATATTAATACTTCTAGTAGATTAGAGATATTTGTCACACATGACAACAATTGCTTATTCTCTTGAAATGTACCTTAGGGTACATTTTGTGTTCAGTCCTCAAAATGATACCCTGAGGAGATTATCAGTGAGTTTCATAAGATTATAAGACTGTCAGATTATTTGTAATAATGTAAGATGTTCATTGTACCTTTGCTTTATGGCTCAGTATCCATAACTATCAATTTCATCTTTTCAAACTTTTAAAATAAAGGTGGTTTCTTCTTTTATTTTTCATTTCCTAAGCTATAAGATTATAAAGGTAACAATACCTCATACAGCTAACATGCATTATACTTTGCAAAGCTTATTTAAAAAATGCATTTAACCATGTTTTTTCTGACCTGCACATTAGCCTGGTAAGGAAGGCATAAAAATATTTCCCTTTTAGCTAATAAGAACTTTAATGTTATTTACTATTATATAAATAATATTCTTTGTGCCACAGGCAATGCCATAATTTTTGTGTCAGTTTATGCTATTTATTGATGTATAGTAATTTTATGTTATGTTTGTCCTTAAGGACAAATGTTTAGAATTGTAATTTTTATTATAAGTTCATGCTTTGCAGAAGGATTTCACACAAACTGGTAAAACTTTGAAATATAAATTGTTTTATACACTAATTACCATAAAATACAGTTAAGCAGTCCAGGATGTTTCCATACAGTAATTACTGAACAATGTACTTTCAGTATTCCTTGATATAATCAATATAGAAACTATGTAGCTTCTCACATCAAAGCATTTGTTATTCTATAAAATTTTTAAGCTTAATTTTTAATTCAAAATTTCTCATACTTGAAAATCAAACCCTTATTTTCTGTGATGCAGATAAACAGTATTCATTTGCAATTTAGAGAAAAAATAGAGAAAAACTGGATAAAATTTTAGGAAAAAGCAAAAGAACATCATTCTTATCAGCCTGCTCTGATTAGTAGGCTTATGTGGGCATCTATAATTGTAAAGGAAGGCTGGGGAAAAAGAGGATTAAAAAAGTAGTAAATGTGGACTCAGTGAGATGTAGATCTATAAATTGTCATCGTAGTTTCATCATTTAGTAATTCCAACAGAAGTGCAAAATGGTACATTCAGTTAACACTAAGCTTAGGGGACAGGATAAGAAATCAGTGCATTTAACATTAGTGACAGAAAACTCAATAAAAGAATGAAAATTGGAATCAGGGAAAACTTGCCCAACATTTGCTGAGAACTTACAATGTGGTAAGAACTATGCCATGTGTTGAGAATTTCAAAAATATATTCAGTCCTCTCAATGAGTTCTTGATTTTCTGGAAGAGATATTCTAAGCCAAACAAAAGTCATGTGCAAAAGCAGAAAGATGAGAGAGAAACTGATGAATTATGTAAAGTACTAGGAGATTCATTTGGGTGGGATGCACTAGCTTGTGCATTTCAAGAGATGAGATTTGAAAAGTAGAAGAGAGCCTATTCAAAGAGGGCTTCGTATGCCAGTGTATGAGTCAGATCAATAAAGAAAATAAGCTCAATTCAGTCAGTTTTGCAAGGAATTATGCCCACTTAATTTTACCAAAATCTTAACTTTCATACATAATATAATTGCTAATATTTATTGATTTCTAAATCCTTTACGGATGTTAACTCATACAGCCCTCACATTAACTCTTTGAAGTAGGTATTATTATTATCCCCGTTATAAATAAGGAAACTGAAACATAAGGAAATAACTTGCCCCATGTCACAATGCTGATAAGGTAAGGGCGAAGGATTTGAACCCTGGCAGCCTGAGTCAGAAGCCTTGGCACACCTGAGTAGAATCCATTAAAAGTGGACTAAAGTTTTGAAGATAGGTGATGATATATTTTTTAGAGGTTTGAATGCATATTGAATTCAGGAAGATTTTGCTAATACTTAGTAAAATACCCAAATCTCCTTTGAAAAAAACAGCTTTATTTAAAAATAATTGGCATCTAATAAACTGTGCATAAAGCGTCCACCTTGATAAGTTTTGAAAATATATACCAGTGAAATCATCACCATAATCAAGATAATGAACATGTCCATCATCCTCAAAAGTTTCTTCATGGCACTACTCACTGACTCCCCACTCAGACAAATACTGTTCTGCTCTCTCTCACTACAGATAAGTTTGAATTTTCCAGAATTTTTTATAAATGCAGTCATAGTGTATATTCTTTTTTTTGTCTGGCTTCTTTCATGGAGCATAATTATTTTATTTGTTCATGTTGTAATATTTATCAATTTTTATTGCTGAATAATATTCTATTGTATAAATACACTATGGTTTATTTTTTTACCTCGTTATATATATATATGAATTGTTTTCTTACAGTTTTTGAGTATTACAAGTAGGCTGCTATGAATAGTCTGTACAAGTCTGTGTAGAAATGTTTAGAAAAGAAGTTGGGCACAAGACATATATTATATATGTTTTTATTTATGTAGAATACAACATGAGACAAAACTAGTCTATGCTGTCAGAAATTGTGATACTGGTTATCTTTTAGGAGGTAAGATGGTGACTAAAAGAATGGGTGCATGCAGAGGCCTGCTTTTGGACTCTGGAATATTTTGTTTCTTCATCCTGCTTATTGATTACATGGGCAACAAGTTCAGTATATAAAAATTTAGTGAGCATTATACTTTGGATACATATTCTTTTTTTTTTCATTTTAAGTACTTTTGTTATGTTAATCACCATACATTACATCATTAGTTTTTGATGTAGTGTTCCACGATTCATTGTTTGCATATAACACCCAGTGCTCCATTCAGTACGTGCCCTCTTTAATACCCATCACCAGGCTAGTCCATCCCCCCAGCCCCCTTCCCTCTAGAACCCTCAGTTTCCTTAAGAGTCCATAGTCTCTCCTGGTTCATCTCCTGTTCAAAATCTTTGGGATGCAGCAAAGGCAGTCCTAAGAGGAAAGTATATAGCAATACAAGTCTTTCTCAAGAAACAAGAAAGGTCTCGGGCACCTGGGTGGCTCAGTTGGTTAAGCAACTGCCTTCGGCTCAGGTCATGATCCTGGAGTCCCAGGATCGAGTCCCACATCGGGCTCCCTGCTCAGCAGGGAGTCTGCTTCTCCCTCTGACCCCCTTCCCTCTCGTGCTCTCTATCTCTCATTCTCTCTCTCTCAAATAAATAAATAAAATCTTAAAAAAAAAAAAAGAAACAAGAAAGGTCTCAAATACACAACCTAACCCTACACCTAAAGGAACTGGAGAAAGATCAGCAAATAAAGCCTGAACTCAGCAGGAGAAGAGAAATAATAAAGATCAGAGCAGAAATCAATGAAATAGAAACCAAAAGAACAGTAGAACAGATCAACGAAACTAGGAGCTGGTTCTTTGAAAGAATTAACAAGACTGATAAACCCCTGGCCAGACTTTTCAAAAAGAAAAGAGAAATGACCCAAATAAATAAAATCATGAATGAAAGAGGAGAGATCACAACCAACACCAAAGAAATACAAACAATTATAAGAACATATTATGAGCAACTCTATGCCAGCAAATTAGATAATCTGGAAGAAATGGATGCATTCCTAGAGATGTATGAACTACCAAAATTGAACCAGGAAGAAATAGAAAACCTGAACAGACCTATAACCACTAAGGAAACTGAAGCAGTCATCAAAAATCTCCCAACAAACAAAAGCCCAGGGCCAGATGGCTTCCCAGGGGAATTCTATCAGACATTTCAAGAAGAATTAATACCTATTCTCCTGACACTGTTCCAAAAAATAGAAATGGAAGGAAAACTTCCAAACTTGTTTTATGAGGCCACCATTACCTTGATCCCCAAACCAGACAAAGACCCCATCAAAAGGGAGAATTACAGACCAATATCCTTGATGAACATGGATACAAAAATTCTCACCAAAATACTAGCGAATAGGATCCAACAGTACACTAAAAGGATTATTCACCACGACCAAGTGGGATTTATCCCTGGGCTGCAAGGTTGGTTCAACATCCACAAATCAATCAGTGTGATACAATACATTAACAAAAGAAAAAACAAGAACCATATGATCCTCTCAATAGATGCAGAAAAAGCATTTGACAAAGTACAGCATCCTTTCTTGATCAAAAGTCTTCAGAGTATAGGAATAGAGGGTACATTCTCCATATCGTAAAAGCCATCTATAGATATGTATTCTAGGTACCTTATACTTTGATTAAAAGTTAAAAGTGAAGCTAATCAGATGGTTTAGTTTAGTCCAGAAGCTTTTTTATATGTTGTTTGGCATGCCCGTTTTTTATTTCATAGCCCTTACTACTATTCCAGTTATATACTCTAGGATTATGTCCTATACCATTACCTTTATACCTTTTACTGTAATTGCTTGTTTTACTATATGTTTTCCTTGTTCCTCTATAAAGTTTCTGGGGAAAAATGATAATGTCTACCTTTCTCACTTTCATTTCCATTTTCTGTCGTGGTGCTTGGAACATGGTAGATATTCAGTGAATACCAGGATGAATGGGATGAATGGTTGTTTATGCACCTGCTCAAAGCTTAGCATGTGAGTCTTCATTATTTGGTTTCTACTAAAGTCTTTGATTCCCTTATGATCTACAAATTCTTGATTTGATTCTGTGATTTTAAAAGTTTTTCTTCCTAACCTCAGTTCTTTGTTTTAGCATACATTTTTAAAAATAATACCTTCTCTTATTATTTACTGTGTGCTCTGAACACTTTACATCTATTAACTTATTTAAGATGCACAACCCAAAAATACAGGTATTCACATGGTTTCTATTTCACAAGCAGGGAAACTGAGGTACCAAAAAGTTAATATCTTGTTCAAGATCACAGAGCTCATGGTTGATCCCAGTCTAACTCCAGAACTCATGCTATTTTTTTTTTAAGATTTTATTTATTTTTTCATGAGAGACAGAGAGAGAGAGAGAGGCAGAGGGAGAAGCAGGCTCCCAAGGAGCAGGGAGCCCGATGCGGGACTCGATCCCAGGACCCTGGGATCATGACCTGAGCCAAAGGCAGACGCTTAACCATCTGAGCCACCCAGACACCCAAAACTCATGCTTTTATTCAGTATAAGCCTCTGTGTTTATATATATTACTTTATGTCATTATATTTCCTCATTTTCTTCTGAACTTTGGTAAAATGTTACCTCTTCAGAGTGGCTTTCTTTTTTTTTTAAAGATTATTTATTTATTTATTTATTTGCCAGAGAGAGAGAGAGCGAGAGCAGGAACACAAGCAGGGGGAGTGGGAGAGGGAGAAGCAGGCATCCTGCTGAGCAGGGAGCCCAATGTGGGGCTCGATCCCAAGACCCTGGGATCATGACCTAGCCGAAGGCAGATGCCCAACGACTGAGCCACCCAGGAGCCCCAGAGTGGCTTTCTTTGACCACTTTATTACAAAATAGCAGCCTTCCAAATACTCTCAATCATTCTCACCATGTTTTATCTTCCTCATCACACTTACCACCACAGATATATCGTATATTTGTATTTATTTCCTCTTTGTACATCGCTCCTCACTAAAGTGGTAGCTCCAGGAGGGCCGAGACTTTATCTGTTTTACTTTCTGTTACATTCTTGTATCTTAGAATAAGGTCTGATACATAGTAGATACTTAATAAATATTTGTTGAATGAATGAATAAATGCTTCATAGAATCAACCTATGCTGTGCCATTGTGGTACTACAGGTATGGCAAAGATTTAAAATCCCTTTTAACAAAGTCACTTTCTGCTTAGAATAGAGACCAAAAAGGATCTCTATTAGACAAAAGCATGGACACCAAAACACATTCCATTCTATGTTCTATATTCAGTTGAACATGCCCTGGAAATCTTAACTCAACAGTATTTCTGGACATTCCATTGTCACATGAAGTTTTATTCTGGAAGCAACTTTGTTCTGGCAAAGGGGAACCAAAGAGAGTTTTTATATGACATCATATGACTTGCATTTTAAAAAGGTTTCTGTGGATTCTAGAGAGTGGATTATAGAGGCCACAATGGAAGACATGATACAGAGTTAATGAAGCCATGGAAATAATCCATGGGTAAACAAAGCTTTGAACCGGAGCTATAAAGGTGACTATGTAAATGAGAAGAAATAGATTTTAGAGACAGTAAAATCCACAGGTCTTGGTGAATAATTAGTCAGGGATTTCTGATTTAGATAGTATCAACTACATAAACAAAAAATAGAGGAGGTCTGGGAATATGACTAGTTTTGTGTTCAGTATGATAAACCATAAATTCATGTTGTATATTCAAAGGTGCTATTCAGTAAACAGTAAAAAAAAAAAAAAAAAAAAAAAAAAATGTAGACCTGGAACTTAGAAGAGCATCTGTGACTGGAGAGTTCTATTTCAGACCTCAAATGCATGAAGTTGCACAGGAAGATTATGTAGAATATCATTCCAAAATCAATGCCTTCTTAGTTGATCACGCAATAACCAATTCTGTAAGATTTAAGCTGAAAAAAACTTTAATGAGAGGACGTTCAATAAATGAAAGAATCGACAATAAGACAATAAGTAGAACTTAGAACACAGGCGAAAGCCATTTTAAAAAGACCAGTGTGGTGTAATCCCAGTGTTGCTGCCCGTGATTGCTGGAAGCCGCAGGTGGTGCTGGTGCTCTGCTGGCCCTGGGTACTGCTGCACCAGCAGCCTGCCATCCCTCTTCATTGCTATCACTGCTCTTGCACCTGCCGCTGCCCCACCGCGATGTTTCTCCACAGTCAGCAGCCTCTGTGGAGTAGCCTAGGGGTCTGACTTGCAGACCCCAGACGCCTGATCCACTGATGCCAAAGAGGCTTGAAAACCAGGTATCAGGCTTCTCAAAGGGATTTTGATAGCCAGCGGGTGAAGACCAGCAAATACACTTAGTCACCAACCTTAGGTGTATTAATTGCTACAGCAAGAGAGGCTGCACACCGTGGAGCACCATGGAGCATTTCAGCGAGAGGGAGTTAGAAAGGACTGGGCAGGTGATTTTGGAGAAGGTTCAAGAACATGGTTGTCTTTTCTGGATTGGGCATTCTCTGAAACTGGGGCATTTGATTATTGGAGATTTTAGTATTTTTAATCTGTGAGACCAGGGATAATGAAAAGTTGCTGGAGCTGCTGTTGGAGAAATAGTAGTCCCTCAGAGTAGTGGAGGCCACAGGTCTTTGTTTTTGTCTATATTCAGGTATGATTCTGTAGTTGTCTTGTTTTTGTTTTGTTCCATCATGACCATGAAGAGCCCTCAATTGAAGTTGATATTTCATGAAATTGTGATCCTGGGGGAGAACCATGGCCTAGGGGGTAGTTACCCAGCTAGCTACCAGCCGTCAGCTGTCAGGGCTGCCTTTTTCTTTCTCAGTAGGTAAGCTTTGCCTCCTACCAGCAATTACCAAAACACCAGATGCTGGGCTGCTAATTAAAAAATTACTCAAGCCTACAATTTCCAACTATTAGGTATTGTATTAGTCAGCTTGGGTTGCCATAACAAAATATCATAGACAGGGTGGCTTAAACAGCAGGAATTTATTTCTCTTAATTCTGGAAGCTAGGAGGTCCGAGATCAAGGTGCTGGCTGATTCCTTTTCTCAGAGATAGCCCTCTTCCTGACTCGCAGGTGCCTCCTTCTTGCTGTGTCCCCACACGGCAGAGAGAGGTGGGAGCTCTGACAGACTCTACCTACTATTTCATTGATGTGTAAGACAAATTTCTTCACATAGATTTTTTTTTGCTTTCCTTTTATTTGAATATAGTACAATTCATATTTATAACAAGCTCTTTTTCTTCAGTTTTATTCCAGTTTTATTGAGATATAATTGACATTCATCACCGTATGTTTAAGGTGTCTAAAATAATGGTTTGACCTACATCTATCATGAAATGATTACCACAATGAGTTTAGTTAGCATGCATCATCTAATATGGAAACAATAAAAAGAAAAGGAAAGAAAACTGTTTTCCTGGGAAAGAGAACTTTTAGGATTTACTCCCTTAATAACTTGCATATATATCCTAGAGCACTGTTAACTAAAGTCACCATATTGCATTACATCCTTTACATAGACTTGTAAAGATTATTTTTCTATTGGTCGGCTTCACACGAGATACTTCGTATGGGTTGCATACAAACCAAAAGCTTCGGGTTTCTTGTTTGTGATCTATAAAAATTATGAGTTTTTTAATAATATTCTTTCAAAAAGTGAAATCATAACAAATACTTTCTCTAAAAATTCCTCTTTGTAAAATGCAGTTATTCCCAATTTCATTTTTTGTAATCTGAAGAGTCCTCTGAGATACATTAAAAGGGCCAAATTGAGTCTCCTGACATCCAGAGCGAAATCTACCAGAGAATGGCTCCATTAGAAGACTTAACTTTTAGAATGCCCTAAATGGCTTATTATGGTTGTAGACTGTAATATGTATAAACCAGAAAGGCAGGCTGGTGTCAAATTAAGGTACAGGTTTGGATCACCAATACCCCAGGTTGAAAATCTGCATATAGTTTTTGATTGTCTAAAAACTTAACTACTAATAGCCTACTGTTCACTGGAAGACTTATGATAGCATAGATAGTCAGTTAACACATATTTTGTACATATATTATAGTCTTACAATAAAGTAAGCTAGAGAGAAGAAAATGTTATTAAGAAAATCATAAGAAAGAGAACATACATTGACCATGTTGTACTGTATATATATATATATATATATAAAATCCACATATAACTATGCCAGCACAGTTCAAACCCATGTTGTTCAAAGGTCAACTGTATAAGGCTCTTTAATGCAATGCTGAGGAATTTAGACCTGTACCTAAAATAATTTGGTTTCTGAGGCCAGGTATGACATCACCAAATTGTTTTAGGGATTACTCGGGTACCAATGATGAGTATGGATTGGAAGGAGCTGAAAGTGGAGGCAGGCAGTCTAGTGAAAAGGCTGTTACAAAGGCCTGGATTATCATAGTCCAGGAGGTAAGAGAGGCTAACCGAAAACAGGAAGAAGCGCCTGAGAAGAAATTAAACTAGGAGATGACAGGAGCTCAGAAACTGTTTATCTCTTAAACCCAAATTCTAGTATTATCTGATAGGAAGCCATCTCTGAGTCAGGCAGAGAACATTCAGGACATACAGTGGAGGTAGACTAAACAAGTGCTTGTAATTGACTAATTTGGACAGTGGTGGAGGAAAAAATGTTTCAGATGGCTTCCAAGTTTCCATTTTAGGCTACAGGGAGGATAGTGGTAACATTCATCAAAATAAGAAATAGAGAAGTAAGAGGCAAATTCTTTCGAACATTGCTTTATTGGGACACTTGATCCTTTCTTTCCTTATAGGGAAAATAGGTTCCATGTTCTTACTTTGGCTCTGATGTTTCCTCCATCTCTAAGAATGAGGTGGGTGCTGCTCAGAGTGGGAAGGTCTAGTATGGTTTGACCCTCGGAACATAGCCTAATGTGGCCTGACAGGGGAGTAATTCTCTGGACCAGTCTCGTCCATGAGTGAATTGCTCTTGAGAAAGAGCAATTCTGTCTCTTCTTTGGGCATTAATGTTAAAGAAACAAAGAACTCCTCTGATCCCCTCCTTGTTGCAAAGAATTTTATTGAGAAAATACTTTGCTATTTCAGAACATGTCTGATACTTTAAATGCCTAGTTTTATACTGACTGATACTAGCATCATCTTCTTTGCTTGGAATTTCCTTCCTGCCTTCTCCATCTGGCAGACTCTTCTCTTAAACCCCGATTCCAGTATTACCTGACATGAAGTTATCTCTAGGTCGGGCCCTGATTTACAAGTTCCCATAGCGTTCTTTGCCATCTTCTGGGTAACATGAATCCCAGGCTTAAAAAATTAATATATTAATTTCATAATCACTTAACTTCTGCATTTTCTGAGATGTAAGCTCCATCAGGGCAGTGATTGTGTTTGTTAATCCTCGAATCACTCTCACACACATAATTAAAAACTTTAATTAAAATTAAAAATCACTGTTAATAATAATGTAACTAATTGTAACTAATAGTGTAACTAGTAATGTAGCTTATAAGAACAGAACTAATGTAAATAGTTGTAAGCTTTAATTATCATTCCATTAGGTTGTGAGGTACATGAAGGCAACAATCACATCATAGCCCCAGCCCTTAGCCTAGCATCTGATATGTGCTCAGTAGATGTATGTTACATTAAAAAAGAATTATTTGTGCAATTAATTTAAAAGCTTAATTTAAAGAAAATTTGTAGAGTGAAGTATCAGTGTAGTACAAAAGTAAAGAGTTTAGATAATTAACTTACTTTGTCTACAATGGTAACAGTGATATGAAGAATTAGGCCTTTCTTCCTCTTTGGACAATTAGATAAGTGTTTTGTCATGTTGACAAAAAGTTAATCTTTCCTCAATAAAATTCAGGTTCAGAAATATAATTTTTTTAAAGATTTTATTTATTTATTTGGCAGAGAGAGATACAGCAAGAGAAGAACACAAGCAGGGGGGAGTGGGAGAGGGAGAAGCAGACTCCCCGCGGAGCAGGGAGCCCAATGCGGGGCTCGATCCCAGGACCCTGGGATCATGACCTGAGCCGAAGGCAGACGCTTAACGACTGAGCCACCCAGGTGCCCCCAGAAATATAATTTTTATTGAGAGTATGTGGAGAAGCAATGGCTGAACTTATGACTATTTCAAAGCAAGATTTAGATTTACCTTATATAATTAACTAAGAGAAGAAATGCAATTAGACTTCAGTGTCTTTTACAGTTCTTTGATTGAAATCAGTTTCCATTATGAGGCAAATTTCACAGTAGTCTCATTTAGAATAGATTTCTTACCCATTGTTATTTCTAGTCCATTATTTCTGATAGCTATCCTATTACACTTTATTTCACAACTTCTAAGTGCTGATTGTCATAATCATATTTTAGCATGATAGTCTTTATGTCAAGTTATATCCATGAGAGGAAAAATTATTCCTGGTGAAGGCCAACCAGAAAGTCATCCTAAGTGAAATGTGTTCTCAATTTGAGAATAGCAATTTGCTATTTTAAGTTTACTCTACAACTGAAAGCATGCATCATTCCAATTATTAAATAAAATCTTATTTTACTTCTGTGTATTGATGGACACTACCAAAGAATATACCACTAATGAAAGTTTTAGCATTCACATGGTAAGGGAAGACTCTCTAGGAATAACTTTACAAAAAAGAAGTATCTAGTTGAGTCTGAGGCACATATTATTTTAAGGACAAATTGAACTTAGAGAAAATGATTTATGGAATAATTTTCTTTGAAGATATAATAAATATAAAAAAGAAGAGGAATACAGACTTGAAAAATATTAACATCTTTACCTGAGTCCTGAAACTATAAAGTAATAAAAAGTAAAAGAAAAGAATATATGTAGAATCACAGTCATGGCTTCTGAAAAGCAGAAATTAAAAACATCAGACATCACACCAAAATACACAGAATACTTTATGAAAATGAAATTGTCAAAATGGAAAACTAGAATATTGAGGTCAAATGCAGGAAGAAAATTATCAACTACCCTAAGCCCTAAATGATTTGTAGAAATGTTGTTTTAACCTTAGGATCAACATGTAAACCCATGCAAATATTTTCCTTTATACTTTCTATTTCTTTTAAAATCATTTAAAATCTCATGATTCCCCAAACACTAGAACGGTAGAATGAGTGTAGTAGAAAGTATACTTTTAGCTGTAAGAAACAGAATTCTGAATAAAAGTGACTCCTTGAATAGTAGGTACATTGTTGCTCATAACAAAATCTCAAGGTAAGCAGTTTTGAAGTTGGTTTCAGTAACAATGATTTTATCTAAGGCCTGGGCATTTTGCATTTTTCTGTGCTGCTCTCCCCAGCACACTGGCTTTCATCCTTGGACTTGTTACCTCGTATGGTTGCACAGTGTGTGCTGCAACTCTAGACATCACGTTCCTATCCAACCATGAAAAAAGAGGAGTAAAGGGGACAGGGAAAAGAAGTCCCATGCCCCCCTCCCCGCCTTAAATCAAAGAGGAAAATTTTTCTCAGAATCCCCCTCATCAATCAACCCCAGAATCTCTCCTCCACCTCTTCCTGATCTAATGACCAAAACTGAGTCATGTGTTCATGTCCTAGCTTCAAAAGAGGTGTGCCTGGGGGCTATCTGGCATTTCCAGTCTCTGATGCAAAGCACATACTGCCGGCAAGGAAGAAAGGGGAGGGAAGTCACAGTTGTCTGGGAGCATTGGCCAGCCATGGCTAACACAGCAGATTATTTTCAAAGGCTTTTATCCTCTAAAGTTCAAATTCTCTGACACCTTAGTGACAGAGTTGCATCCATCCATATTATACATCAGTTAGGGTATCAATAATCTCAGGCCAAATTTATATAAAAGTACATGAATTAATATTTAGAAAGCCCAGTGTAACCAGTGATAAATTTTTCTATGAAGTATAGCTAGGACTCTATGAGTCTGAGTCATGTGTGATTGTGTGTGTGTGTGTGTGCGCACGCGCGAGGCATGCACATGTGTATGTGTTAAAGAAATATCTTAGGAAAAACTTGTCATTGTTGTTGTTCCATGCTCAGTTATCTATAAGAGTTTTAAAATAGCTTAAACCTAAGTTTTTTCAGTAGCATTCAAAATCTCTTCATAACCATACAATGTAGGCTGCAATATATGGTAGTGAAAATGAGCATCCTCATAGCTGATTCTGTTCTTCATAACATTTTGATTGGACTGCTGCAGTGCAAACTAGGAGGTGTCAGTTCCAGCAGGTAGCCATCCACAGAGATAATTGTCATAGTTCCTGCTTATATTAAGGCACCGTCCTCCCACCACACACAAAGAGCTCAAAAAGACTTAGAAGTATAATTACATATTTCTGCATTGTCATGAGTTAGGAATACACAATAATTTTTGGCCAGTGGGAAAATTCATGTAAAGAGTGAATGAATGATTAGTTCTGGTTATAAACCCAAGCAGACTGTAGAGAGAAAGAAGAATGAAATGTGGGCTTCTCCATTACCTACGCAGACCTTTCAGTGAAAGGAACAGTGCAGAATTTGTCCTATATACCCAGTTGCTGTCCTTATAAATCTGTTTTTCGCTTTAATCTATTTCACTGGACAAGTATATCTTACTATATAGAAGTATTCTTGAGAGGTTACTTAAGGGTTTATTTCTTCATTCAGAATCTTTCTGTCATGTTCTGCACAAAAATAGAGATAAGTAATTACAAGAAGGAGAATTTTTCCAATAAGACATCATAAAATCAACATAAGCCTTTAGCCATTTAACCATTCAAATGGTTAAAAGGAAAATATATTTCCAAAGGACATACTCAAAATATGTGACAGCTTTATGTAAATTACATATTTTAAATGCTTATTCTAATAATTTAAATACTGCATGGAAGAATATCCTAAATGAGAAGCATTAACAAACTTGTCTAAAAAATTGTCTTCCCAATATTCTTTGACAAAGTAATAGATGTTTAGTTTGGCTACATACCCATCTGGAAGATTCCAGGAAGCCAGTTTAGCATTTTGTTGTTTTTGTTCTTAGGAGGCAGCTGAATTGAAATGATGGGGACCAATAAAAATTGTAGCTGTGACACTGGTTTAAGGTATAGTAATAAATAAGGCACAATTTTTTATATAAAACATATGATCATAGAAATTATGTTTTTTCTGCCATCAGACATTATATTTTAATTTTTCCTGATTTGTAAAGATAATAAGTTTATCTTTCTTCAAAATAAGTTGTGCCCATAGTTGCATTTCTAAAGAATATCAATTCCTGGGCCTTCTAGTTTTTAGTACCTGTGCTGTAAGACTGATTCTTTTTCCAAAAATGTATAATATGACGGTCATTTAAAAAGAAATCATTAACAAGGAAAGAACATGATAATGTGGCAAACTTGGCAGGTCTAAATTATAAAATACAAATGTTCATTAAACATAAAACATAGATTAAGCAAAATGAAATGGTAATATTTTCTTTCCCTAAGTTTTAATAAGAGAGAAACATCGGACATTAATAAGTGAGAGGAGTTTTCCTATCCTTGTGCTGTGAATAACCACTAATTAGAGTGAGCACATTTGAAAGACAAGTTAAAAGTTGGAATGCATAAACCCATGCCAAAAATTGGCAGAATTCTGCAAGAGTCAGCAAACTTAAGTTACTACATTGGGAATTTATGGGGAAACAATAGTCCTGCCAACTTCATGTGGCTTCAGTGGGATAATTGTACATTTTTTTTTCTTTTCTTTCTTTCTTTCTTTTTTTTATTATTATGTTATGTTAATCACCATACATTACATCATTAGTTTTTGATGTAGTGTGGTGATTGTACATTTAAATAAATAAAACACTCTGCATCTAATAGAAAATCATGCATTGTATGCAGATGCACCAAGATATTGCATTATTTTCCATCATTGGAAAATTCCATTCCAGTTGGAATCTTTTTCCAGATTTGCAATTAGGCAAATTCTATAAAAGAATAACATGCTAGTAAGGATTTAATTTTCATAAATACAACCAAAATGACAGTATTAAGAACAAATGTCCCTGGATTCCAATAGCATGTACCCTAAGAAAAGACAATTTCAAATAGTTAATGAATATAAATAGTTATGTAGTGGAAATTCCCTAATATTCTCAGTTCTTAATTTATCTTATTATATCTATGTTCAAGGGTTTGAAAACTTCACTGTTTACAGGGACCAGAATTAAATTGTAAACCGATAAAGCCATCTAGATGTGAGATTTTAAAGAGTGATATAGACCAGGGGTTGGGAAACCGTGGCTTATGGTCCAAATCTGGCATCCCTGTTTTTTGTAAATAAAGCTTTATTGAAACAAAGCCATGTCCATGTATTAACATATTTTCTCTGGCTACTTTTGCACTACAATGGCAGAAATTAGTAGTTGAAACAGAGATCATATAGACTGCAGGGTCTGAAACACTTCCAATCTGGCCCTTTAGAGAAAAAGTTTGCTGTATAGAAACAAGAAAGGTCTCAAATATACAACCTAACCCTACACCTAAAGGAGCTGGAGAAAGAACAGCAAATAAAGCCTAAACCCAGCAGGAGAAGAGAAATAATAAAGATCAGAGCAGAAATCAATGAAGTAGAAACCAAAAGAACAGTAGAACAGATCAACGAAACTAGGAGCTGGTTCTTTGAAAGAATTAACAAGATTGATAAACCCCTGGCCAACTGATCAAAAAGAAAAGAGAAATGACCCAAATCCACAAAATCATGAATGAAAGAGGAGAGATCACAACCAACACCAAAGAAATACAAACAATTATAAGAACATATTATGAGCAACTCTATGCCAGCAAATTAGATAACCTGGAAGGAATGGGTGCATTCCTAGAGATGTATCAACTACCAAAATTGAACCAGGAAGAAATAGAAAACCTGAACAGACCTATAGCCACTAAGGAAATTGAAGCAGTCATCAAAAATCTCCCAACAAACAAAAGCCCAGGGCCAGATGGCTTCCCAGGGGAATTCTATCAGACATTTCAAGAAGAATTAATACCTATTCTCCTGAAACTGTTCCAAAAAATAGAAATGAAAGGAAAACTTCCAAATTCATTTTATGAGGGCACCATTACCTTGATCCCAAAACCAGACAAAGACCCCATCAAAAAGGAGAATTACAGACCAATATCCTTGATGAACATGGATGCAAAAATTCTCACCAAAATACTAGCCAATAGGATCCAACAGTACATTAAAAGGATTATTCACCATGACCAAGTGGGATTTCTCCCTGGGCTGCAAGGCTGGTTCAACATCCACAAATCAATCAACGTGATACAATACATTAACAAAAGAAAGAACAAGAATCATATGATGCTCTCAATAGATGCAGAAAAAGCATTTGACAAAGTACAGCATCCTTTCTTGATCAAAACTCTTCAAAGTATAGGGATAGAGGGTACCTACCTCAATATCATAAAAGCCATCTACAAAAAACCTACAGCGAATATCATTCTCAATGGGGAAAAGCTGAGAGCTTTTCCCCTAAGGTCAGGAATGCAGCAGGGATGTCCACTATCACCACTGCTATTCAACATAGTATTAGAAGTCCTAGCCACAGCAATCAGACAACAAAAAGAAATCAAAGGCATCCAAATCGGCAAAGAGGAAGTCAAACTCTCACTCTTTGCAGATGGTATGATACTGTATGTGGAAAACCCAAAAGACTCCACCCCAAAACTGCTAGAACTCATACAGGAATTCAGTAAAGTAGCAGGATATAAAATCAATGCACAGAAATCAGTGGCATTCCTATACACCAACAACAAGACAGAAGAGAGACAAATCAAGGAGTCGATCCCATTTACAATTGCACCCAAAACCATTAGATACCTAGGAATAAATCTAACCAAAGAGGCAAAGGATCTGTACACAGAAAACTATAAAATACTCAGGAAAGAAATTGAAGAAGACACAAAGAAATGGAAAAACGTTCCATGCTCATGGATTGGGAGAATCAACATTGTGAAGATGTCAATGCTACCTAGAGCAATCTACACATTCAATGCAATCCCCATCAAAATACCATCCACTTTTTTCAAAGAAATGGAACAAATAATCCTAAAATTTGTATGGAACCAGAAGAGACCCAGAATAGCCAGAGGAATACTGAAAAAGAAAAGCAAAGCTGGCGGCATCACAATTCCGGACTTCCAGCTCTATTACAAAGCTGTCATCATCAAGACAGTATGGTACTGGCACAAAAACAGACACATAGATCAATGGAACAGAATCGAGAGCCCAGAAATGGACCCTCAACTCTATGGTCAACTTATTTTTGACAAAGCAGGAAAGAATGTCCAATGGCAAAAAGACAGTCTCTTCAACAAATGGTGTTGGGAAAATTGGACAGCCACATGCAGAAGAATGAAACTGGACCATTTCCTTACACCACACACAAAAATAGACTCCAAATGGTTGAAAGACCTAAACGTGAGACAGGAGTCCATCCAAATCCTAAAGGAGAACACAGGTAGCAACCTTTTCGACCTTAGCCGCAGCAACTTCTTCCTAGAAACATCGCCAAAGGCACGGGAAGCCAGGGCAAAAATGAACTATTGGGATTTCATCAAGATAAAAAGCTTCTGCACAGCAAAAGAAACAGTCCACAAAACCAAAAGACAACCGACAGAATGGGAGAAAATATTTGCAAATGACATATCAGATAAAGGGCTAGTATCCAAAATTTATAAAGAACTTATCAAACTCAACACCCAAAAAACAATCCAATCAAGAAATGGGCAGAAGACATGAACAGACATTTTTCCAAAGAAGACATCCAAATGGCCAACAGGCACATGAAAAATTGCTCAACATCGCTCAGCATCAGGGAAATCCAAATCAAAACCTCAATGAGATACCACCTCACACACCAGTCAGAATGGCTAAAATTAACAAGTCAGGGAACGACAGATGTTGGCGGGGATGTGGAGAAAGGGGAACCCTCCTACACTGTTGGTGGGAATGCAAGCTGGTGCAACCACTCTGGAAAACAGTATGGAGGTTCCTCAAACAGTTGAAATTAGAACTACCATTCGATCCAGCAATTGCACTACTGGGTATTTACCCCAAAGATACAAATGTAGGGACCCGAAGGGGTACGTGCACCCCAATGTTTATAGCAGCAATGTCCACAATAGCCAAACTGTGGAAAGAGCCAAGATGTCCATCGACAGATGAATGGATAAAGAAGAGGTGGTATATATACACAATGGAATATTATGCAGCCATCAAAAGGAATGAGATCTTGCCATTTGCAACGACGTGGATGGAACTGGAGGGTGTTATGCTCAGTGAAATAAGTCAATCAGAGAAAGACATGTATCATATGACCTCACTGATATGAGGAATTTTTAATCTCAGGAACAAACTGAGTGTTACTGGAGTGGTTGGGGGTGGGAGGGATGGGGTGGCTGGGTGTTAGACATTGGGGAGGGTATGTGCTACAGTGAGCGCTGTGAGTTGTGCAAGACTGTTGAATCACAGATCTGTACTTCTGAAACAAATAACGCAACATATTTTAAGAAAAAAGAAAAAGAAGAAGATAACAGGAGAGGAAGAATGAAGTCAGTAAGAGTAAATCAGAGGGGGAGACGAACCATGAGAGACGATGGACTCTGAAAAACATACTGAGGGTTCTAGAGGGGAGGAGGGTAGGGGGATGGGTTAGCCTGGTGATGGGTATTAAAGAGGGCACATTCTGCATGGAGCACTGGGTGTTATGAACAAACAATGAATCATGGAACACTACATCAAAAACAAATGATGTAATATATGGTGATTAACATAACAATAAAAAAATTAATAAAAAAGTTTGCTGGCCCCTGGCATAGACTATGGTGAGCTGTAGAGCACATGCTTTTCATATAAACATTCATATTTAAACAACAATCAATCTAAACATTTCAGGCCAGATATAGATGGCTGGCTAGTGCCGGGTAAAGAATTACTCTTATCATTCTTAGTCAGCCTTTTTACTAACTGTCTATGGGACCTTAAACAAGTCAGCAGTTCTCCTCTAGTAAGAAGTGAATATTTCCCTTTACTGAGGTTGTGGGGCATAAGGTCAAATGGCAAGAAACAGCATGGTCTTTAAGGGAAATATGTAAGTCAGGCCAGAGAACTATATCCGAAATAGTCATAAATGGAAGGCGAGCCTAAAGTGAATATTGGGAGCTGAGGTACAGAGCCTAACAGGTCAAAATTTCAAGCAGACAAATAAGGATGATCTGATCACATTTAAATATTCAAATATGTTATTTAAATATGCCTAGGCCTGTGTTTTCATGGACAAGAATTCAATTTCATCATCTGCAAAAAGAAGTTTTTCAAAGTGTGCTCCTAGTCTGTAGGAAAGAAAAAAATAAATGCCCCTTGGTCACATAACAGGAAGAAGTCTAAATTAGTTGCATCTGTTAGGGAATCACAGTGAACCTTTGTACATTTCACTTGAAAAGTACTGCCAATAAGATGTAAAACTTCCACTATTTGCAGATTACATTATATAATATATAAGAAGCCCTAAAGTCTCTGAAAAAATACTAAAATTGATAAATGATTTCAGGAAAGTCACAGGATACAAAAACAATATACAGAAATCTGTTGCATTTCTATACACTGTAATGAAGAGGCAGAGAGAGAAATTAAGAAAACAATCCCATTTACAATTGCACCAAAATAATAAAATACCTGGAAATAAACTTAACCAAGGAAGTGAACAATCTGTACACTGAAAACTATAAAAACATTGATGAAATAAATTAAAGATGACATAAACAAATGGAATGATAGTCCATGCTAATGGATTGGGAGAACAAATGTTGTTAAAATGTCCATACTACCCAAAGTAATCTACAGATTTAATGTAATCCCTATCAGAATACCAATAAGATTTTTCACAGAACTGGAACAAATGATCTTAAAATTTGTATGGAACCACAAAAGACCTCAAATAGCCAAAATGATCTTAAAAAGGAAGAACAGGACTGGAGGTATCAGTGAAATAAATCAGTCAGAGAAAGACAAATACCATAGGATTTCACTTGTATGTAGAATTCAAGAAATAAAGAAAAAAAAAGAGGCAAACAAAACAGATTCTTAAATGTACAGAACAAACCAGTGGTTACCAGAGGAAAGGGGGATGGGTGAAATAGGGAAGGGGGATTAAGAGCACACTTTCGATGAGCACAGAGTAATGTACAGAATTGTTGAATCACTATGTTGTACACCTGAAACTAATATAACACTGTCCATTAATTTTACTGGAATTATAAAAAATCCTGGAGGTATCACAATCCCAGATTTCAAGATATACTCCATTTTACATTTTTAGCAAGCTTTGCCAAAATGTACTGGCCATCTGAAAATTTTTTAAAATCATGCAACATTTATAAATCCTTAAGAAAACTTTAGAAAACTCTGACCTAGAAAATCTCTTAAGTTATTTCCAACTCTGAAAGCCTTCCCTATTTTAATAGCTAACTCTTATATAGAGCATTTACCACTTATCAGGCACTGTCTATGTGCTTTTCGTACATAGCTATTTTAATCATCACAACTCTATGAAGTAGGGATTCTTATTATCATTCCACTTACAGATGAGAGAACTGAGGTGCAAAGATGTGCTTTAATTTGTTCAAAATCAAACAACTAGTGAGTGGTAGAATCAGGATTCAGAATCCAGGTAGTCTGAATCCAGAGTCCATGCCCTCAAGTACTCCACATTCACAGTTTTGTTGTTAGGTTTCAGATATTGAACAGTGCAAAAAACTTACCTAAACATTTCACAGAATATTTTTTATTATTTGAATTTCAAAAAAAACTTATTATTAAAAATGTCCTTAGGTCAACATAACACAAGATTTAGATATCCAGAGACTAGTGAATGTCAGCTTTATCTCTTTTTATCATCATGTATAGTTCATAATAAATGAGCTAATGTATGTTCATTACAGTATTTATTGAAACAGACCTATCAGGATATCTCCTTGGCAACTGTTAATTAATTGTAGCTGCTTCCTTGGCAACTGTTAATTAATTGTAGGTACCTGATAAAAATTGAGCGGTTTGTCTTTGTAAATATTCTAGAATTCAAACCTCTTGCTGATAAAGAAACATTCATTCATGCATGGGTGAATGTCTTCATTAAACAACACTGATTGAAAAGCTATTTATGCTGTGAATAAGACTGACAAGTTACTTGCTTTCATGGAGTTTTAATCTAGCAGGGTAAAAATAATTAGTAAGCAAACAAAAAAGATTTTAATTTTCAGTATTAAATATTTAATTAAATAAAATAAATAAAGTAATTAAATAATTATTTTCAGTGGTAAGGGTTAAGAATAAAATGAAACAGAAAAATAACATAGAAGGTGAAGGTGCAAAAGAGATTTTATTTTGGGTAACGGAGAATGGACTATTGTGAGGAGAAAACAAATCAGCAGAGTTGAAGAAAATCAACGAGCTTTTGGAAGATTTAGGGGAAGAACATTACAGTCAAGAGAAACAGCAATGATAAAAATAACAATCATAGAAATTTAAACATTTCTATAATTTTTATTTATATAATATGACCATAGCTTGTTAACATTATTTAATACAACCAGTTACATTGGAACTTGCACCTTTAAATTACTAGGTGAACTTATAAATGAATCTAAATAATCAGCAAGATATCTGATTCAGGCAGATAAGATCAAATTGTCAGCATTACAGGTAGAGAATGTGGCCCAAACTTGTGACTAAGTCCTAACATTTGCTCTCTCACCTATGGTAGCGATCATGTCTTCAAGGCCAGCCATTATGTAAGGGGAAATCACACCAGCTGGATTCCCCTGTGGCGATGGAGAGATAGGCCCCCTGACCCACAGGTGCTTATGGTAAGGAAGGAGCATAGTCAAATGAGTGCATCCCTCAAGCAGGCTGGTGTGAATTGCATAAGGACAGCCCACGTGGGAAGCCACTGGTAGAGTAAGGAGGTAAACAAATGAAAGATGCTCACCCTCCCACTAATCAGTAGGGAGAGGAGATAAAGGCCTGAACATAAGCATGGCAGATCTCACCTAGAGATGATTCCCACCCCCCAGCCCCACCCTGCATTGCCAGCCAGGGAACATTTGACAATGTGTGGAAATATGTTGGTCGTGAAAACTGCAGAGAGTGCTGCTGATATGCTGCTAACCATCCCTCGGTGCACAAGATAGCTGCATCCTAGAAATCTTGTCCAGCCAGGAGGGTAGGGCAATAGGGTTTCCTGCAACAAATTGCAATGGGAATTTTTAGAGTTTCTGTGGACTAAAATCTTTTATATCCTTCAAGGATACATGTTAATATTGTGGATTTAAGCTACAATCTCAGAACCTCACCTTTAGATGTGCTCTTTTAGTATTTTCAGTGTTTCTTTTCACATAGGTAAATAGATATGATTCATATAGCAAAGTTCTCCAAAACCCAGATGAAATGTCACCTCTTCTTAAAGTTTTCTCTAAATACTAAACTGTTAGATGTTCCTTCCTCTGAGCTCCTATGGCAATCTATACATATTTTTGCTTTGGCACTTATCACCCTGTGAACTAATTATTCTTTTAAAGGTCATCCCCATTTAGAAAATAAGTCTTTATGGAGTAGAGACTGCGTAGGATGTGCTAAACATTCTATAGTGCACACAGTAGGCCCAATATCAAATAATTTACCTGTCCAAAATGTTAACAGTGCCAAGTTGAGAAACCCTGCATCCCAGAAATCTTTGTAACTCCACAGAAATCTTGGTAACTCCTGTGTCCACATGGTCCTGCCGTAGGAAGCACAAACTAAAGTGAATGAATGAGTACTCACAAAGAACATCACAAACACCAAATTCCATGGATTCTATTTTATTTTTCTCACATCTTACTTGTTTATATCCTGATGAAATTTAAAACCTATAACATACATTCAGCTAAAAGGAACATTTGTTGGACAATTTGACAGAACAATTATAGTTTAGCAACTAGCACATGAACAAGAAAAGCAGTAGGCTGCGTTATGGACTGTCTAAAATCTTGTGGGTAGCGGCAGTCAATTTTAAAGGTGTAAAAATGTAAGAACTAATATTGAATGATACCTTCAAAAAGCAGAAGTAAGAATATAATAATTTTAAAGATTTAAATGTAGGAAACTCAAAAACAGAAGAACGTAATGATGGAAGGAAACTTTGGTAACAGTAATAAACATCGATGGAAATGAAAATCAGAAAAATAAAATGAGATAAATTAAGATAAAAGAAATGCTATTTTGCATAACAGAACTTAAATAAGCTTCAGGAAAAGTTCAGAAAACCTCATGGGGAAGCCTTTTTTTGTTGTACCAGAACAAGCAAAAGGAAAAATGTTGCCCATTCAGAAGAATGGCAAAGGAATGGTAGGAAGCCAGGTTATACATTTAAAATATGGTTTCTAGGTATGAATTTATGAACCAAGGGTTTCAGAAGTAGTAGCCTAAGACTAGCATGGGAAGAGAAAAATGCTTAGCAGTGAGATAGAGACTATCACTTCACAAAAGAAACCAAACTTAAACTACACTGATACACATAAGAAATAATAGTTTTTTTATACAATGTCTTAGCCAGCCCTCATCTAGAGAATAGTGTTCAATTCTGAGTGCCACCTGGCCCTCAGAAATAGGAAATGTTTTGGGTTCTGTGGTCCATATGATCTATATCTCAACTACTCAATTCCACTGTTGCGGTGGAAAACAGCAATAGATAATATGTTAACAAATGGGCATGGCTGTGTTCCAATAAAGCTTTACTTACAAAAAGAGAGGTGCCAGATTTGGACTTGGCCCTGTTTTGGATGAGAAACATTGATAAAGATAATCCTAGTGTTTAGGGGCCTGGAAATCCTAACACACAGGGGATGATTTAAGAAGTCATTAATATTTAGCGTAGAGAAAATATACATCCTAGAATTAATAAAATTTGTTTTAAGACACTCAGATATAAGACATCCCCATTTCTTCATTTAATAAAATTAATTTTGTCTTCATTCTCCACTACTAAGTCTGGGAAAAAAATTTATTCTCAGACTTATGTGATACTTTCCTTGGGAATCAGTGAGAACTACAGAATTCATAAATCCAGAAAATTGTGGAAAGGCGTCTGATCTTCAGCTCATGGTGGTTCTCACTAGAATATTTGTTGCCTAAGGCTACATGGTTAAGGCAAATGCAGGTGGTTCTGCTACTCCTATGATTATTTTTCATTCGCTTGCCACACCTGGCCACTTGGTCCTTCACCTTGGCTCTCAAGGCTTTAGTGCTCATCATTTTCTTGTTGGGCTGTGTAGTCTAGGAACAAAATTTGCAAGAACTTGCCATTCATCAATATTCCCAGGCTCAGAAGAAAATCTAATTCTCTTTTCATGGGGCCCAGCCACTACCATCCCCTTTCCTAGAAGCACCTATTCAGTGGTATAGATTTGGCAAGAGGTGAGGCAGATGTTCTTCTTACAATGCTGGCCACAGTTTCAAAACCATCTTTGGACTGGTGGTCCCACAGAGGCCCTTCTGGTCATCTTGAAACATATTTTAAGATCTGAGTGGAAAAAGAAGGCATATACATATGAAAAAAACTGACAGTTCAAGGAAGCAAGTGGTAAATATCAAGTAAATCATGAAAAAGAAAACAAATGGTATGTGAGCTAAAAAAGGGGGATAATTTTCAGGTGGAATAGACCAAAAATATCGCTTATTTATTTTTTAATTTTTATTTCCAGTCAAGACTTTTACCTGAGCTCTAGTCTCTCTCCCCCCCACCTTTCTCTCTCTCTCTCTCTCTCTCTCTCTCTCTCTCTCTCAGACACACACACACACACACACACACACACACACACACACACACTTAAATTCCATCCCAATATTCCCACACTGGTACTAAATCCAGAAACTATTTTAAATTCCTTCATCTCCTTTACATCCCACACCCAGTCAGTCATCATCATTATCAAGCTATGTCTTCACCAGAGCATCTCTCATTGCCCACAGTGCCATCCATACTGCCTTTATCTTATTTCTGACCCCAGTTATATACTACATGCATTTCAGGACAGTCTTATTTGGCCCCTTTGCTAGCACAACCTCTCCCCATTTCTCACATCATTCCAAGCTACCAGAGTGAGCTTTCTAAAGTACAAATCTGATACATCTTTCCAATCTACATCCTAAAGGCTTCCATTGCTTTCAAGTTAAAACTCAGACTCCCTGTCTTGACATGGATGACTTTATCTTATGGCCATTGCCTACATATTATTTCTTATTTCTTACTATTTTTCTTATTGTTTTTATTAACCCGCAGTTCCTTGAAATGGGCCATAATCTCTTTCAACCCACCCCTTTGACATTTCCTTCAAAAAAGGCCATCTCCTTTGATTCTATAGCCTGATCAATTCTCCAAAATTAAGCGTCAGTGGAGCCTTTTACTCCCAACACTGAGAAAGTACCTCTCCCTGTGCTCTTTAGAAACCTACACATATATTTTCTAACACTTACTCCACACAGTAAAAAACTGTCCATTGTCTTAGTAATAAATCTCAAGATTATTAGCTACTTGTTAATATGAATAATGCCTTTCATCTTAATAACCCTAATACCTGAGAGATAATAGGAAATCAATATATTTATGTCATTAGCAAAGGCTTAAAATAGAAAACTGATCTTCCCAGAATGACTATCGATCTTCATGTTGTTAAATCAAGTGCTCAGTTCTCAGATCTATCAGCAGTTTTTGTCACAATCTGTCACTTGCTTCACCTTGAAACACTTTCTTTACTTGATTCCCATGTCTTCACACTCTTCTGGTTTCTCTCTGATTGACCCTTGTTACTTCTCAGTCTTCTTTGTTGGCTCATCCTCATGTCATCTTAGACCTATTCTCATCTCATTTACCCTCAGTCCCTTAGTGATCTCAGACTCCCAAGACCTGATGCTATCTCTTTCCTGACCATGCTCAAATAATCTCTCTTGCCTGGACTTCTTCCCTAAACTCTAACTCCCTGCTTGACAACTGTAGTTGACTTTACAATAGAAATTTCAAATTCAACATCTTTTTTTCTTCAATTTTATTGCGGTATAATGGGCAAATAAAATGTAAGGTATTCAAAGTATATATGGTGATTATTTGATGTATGCATATATTGTGAAAGGAGTCCTCCCATCTGGTTACTTAACACATCCATCACCTCTAATATTTACCTTTTTTGTATGTGGGGAGGGAGTGGTGGTAGGATAGAGAGCATTTAAAACCAAATCTCTGATCTACCCAAAACCCTGTTCCACCCTGCCTCCCTTATCCATCAATTACAACTTCATCCTTGTAGTTGCTCAGACCAAAACATACTTTATTTATATTTGACTCTACTTTCTCTTACTCCTCACAGACATTTCAGCAACAAAACATTTGACTCTAATCTTAAATATGTTCAGAATCCTTCACTAACACCACCCTGCTCCAAACCACCATTACCTCTCATTTGGCTTCTTCCATTAGCCTTCTATTTGATCTCCTGCCTTCCACTTTTGTTCTTCTCAGTCTATTTACAAGCCTGCAATCACAGATATCTTTTTAAAATAAGTCACTTCAGTCACACCCTTGATCAAAACCTTTAAGTGACCTTCCATCTTAGTCAGAATCAAAGCCTACATCTTAACATTGGGCTATAAGCCCTCATATTATCTAACTCCTCATTATCATCTCTTTACTCCCCCATCCCTCACTCTGCTTTAGCCACACAGTCTCCTAGGATGTCTTCAAGCAAGCAACATGTTCCTGCTTTAAAGTCCATGCACTAGCATGTTCTTTCATTTCCTTTAAGTCTTGGCTCAAATTTTATTTTCTTGGTAAGGGATTACCTGGATCTCCCTATTAAAAATTGCAAACCCCCTATATCCATTCTTCATATCTACCTCTTCTGCTAAAGTTTTCTCCATAGCACTTATAACCTTCTATTTTATTTTATTATATTTAATTATTTTAGTATTTATACTTAATTATATTGTAATTTATTGTAATTCTCCCACCAGTGCAATGTGAAGTCCCTTCGGGTAAGAGTTTTTGTCCCTTTTCTTCACTGCTGTCCTTCAGGCTCCAAAAGATTGTCTGGTGCATAATCTTTCAATAACAGTTTCTGAATGAACAAAGGGTATACACATTTTTGCATTCCTGAGTGCCTGACAGTGCCTGGATTATAATAGTATTTTAATGTTCAAGAACACATGAGATAATTACTGTAGCCATTTTAAAGATAAAGGAACTAAAATTTCTAAGATTTGAGTCAATGATGCCTCCAGAATTTCTGTATAGTCAGGACTTAAGGATAGCATTATGGTTAGTGGGAGGATAAAACCTTGGAACTCAGAAAAACACTATCTTTTCTTACATGGTACGCTGTATTTAAGAATGGCTTAAAAAGTGCTGATTACATGTGGCACAGGCCAACATACCTCTACCTTTGGCACCAACTCTTGCTCAAGGTTTTACTGTTTTACAGAGCTGTATCCCAGCCAGTATCTTTAGGAGACAATGAATACAACAGTCTGTCTATAACAGAAGTTCATGTAGGGAAATAGAAAATGACAAGATTGATGATGAAATGATGGCCATATTGTGGGGTTTTAGAATGCTTTGCTCAGAATTGGCTTCATCCATTGGTTCCCAAATCTGTGATTCTTAAAAATGTAGATGTTGTGGACCCACCCTATACCTCCTACTGGTATAGATATTTAACAAGTTTCCGGATTTGTGTTAAGCAGCCAGCTCTGTATCTCCACCATAGATTGGCTTTTGGAAATATGGTAAGCAGGTGGCAGTTTGCATGTATTATATATTTGCTGTCTACTCCTCTCTATAAAATACTCCCATTTCTGTGCACTGTAAAGCCAGGTAAATCTGACAGGGGGTGAATGGAATGTATTTTGGAGCAATGTGTGATGGACTGCCTCACAATAGTATTTTTCTCCATCTGTTATAGGTCAATGCACAAACTGGCCCAGTTGGAAAGACTTGACCTAGGCAATAATGAATTCAGTGAGCTGGTAAGCGAATGCATTTTCTAAACTTTATAAATATAGCCCAGGAGATTATTTATTTTGTCTCTATAACCCCAGGTATTAAATTATCCAAGTGCACATTTGCATTTCTAAATATAAAAACAAAATGAAACCCAGGAAATAAAGTGATTGTTTGACTATATAGTAAAGCATAGAGAACTGGATAGTATTAGATTCACTAAAAAGGAGAGAAAGAGAGAAGAGGAGGAGGTAAGGAGATGCAAACTGATGATTTTGAGCACCAGCTATGAGCAGGCACCAACTTCAGTGTGTCATATATATTATCTCACTTAACCCTTATTTGACATGTTGCCATGTTAACTTTATGGAAATGAGCTCAAAGTGGTCACCAACTTACACAGCTTTTATGTCGTTGGACAAGAATTAAAGACTTCATTAACTCAAAGTTCACACCTTGAAGACTTCTGCCTTTGAGGATGCCTAGAGGATAGGAGGGTTTAAAGGCCTTCCATTTACAATTGTACTGAAAGTTTCTTTCTAGTGAACACATATTTCCATCTTGCTGCCAAAATTGACAGAATTCTGACTACTCCTTTCAGGCTTAAACTTTCTTTAAAATTTGCCTGAAGACCAAAATCTCAAATGCAAATTAGAAGGCAGATAGTCCTTCATAAGCAGACTCTTTCTAATTCAGAAGTCTCCTCTTGAGCATCTTCAGATTTCAAAAATGCAATTCATCTAAAACATATTTTCACTATTTTGAAATTAAAACATTTAATTAAGTAATCAGCTATTCTCTTCCAGCTGTGTTGCTAACAATGTGACCTTGGGCAAATTAGCCTCTCTAAGCCTCTTTTTCAGTTTCTCTAAGATGGAAATGCTAATGGCTCCTTCTTTACAGGGCTAGCATGAGAATTAAATGAGATAAAGCATGTACCAGGCCTGGAAAAAAAGGATTCTCAGTAAATGCCAGTGTACAGGGTATAATCCACACTTCATCTTGAATGTGCGAAGAAATTAACTTGTTGGACTTTGACCATACACTAATCTGGCCATTATTCCAGCCTCTATCAACTGTTTCTTGAGGGTAAAAGCTGACATTTAGTCTTCTGCAATTAAAAGTATAGTCTGATTTAAGAAGTTACAAGATCCCTTTGGGTTGTGTTCATCTTCCTTGCATAACAATTCTGTCTGTCATGTATCTTCGCACCTTCCCCTGCCTCTCTTAATAACATGGAATTTGGGCATGTGCAAAGGAAGCTATAGGTCTTTCTGAAGAAAAGGAACTCCCTGGTGTCAGTCTGGTTTTCAGAAGTGTGCTGGCAGACAGGCTGGCCTCTGGCCTGATGTCTGCACCTGATCCTGCCCCCTGTGTTAAATCTGGAGTTTTGAACCATAGTCAGTTCTTTGGGCTCAGGTGAGCACTGGCCAGCTCCCCCTTGCTCCCATTGCTACCACTCAGCTCTCATGACCTGTTAGCTATATTAGTCTCTATCCTGTCTCCCCTCCAGGATCAGGCTGGTCAGTCCATACCCCCCTTTCCCTTTCTGTTGTGAAGGTATCTCACTAGCCTGAATGCCAGTAGTGACCCTATAGCCCATGTGCAGGCTCTGAGGGTCCACGTGATGTGTTACTGAGAGAGGCCTAGTGAAAATAAACTTCAGAGCCTCCCTCCACCTGCTTCATCACACCACCAGGTTTGCCCTGTTTTGGATGCACTCAACTTGGTTATAGGGCAGTTTGCAAGGTGGCCTCAACACAGATATGGGGGCAAAACGACTCAGTACATAATCCAATGTACCTCGGGCTTTTCTAAGGTAGATACTTATTAATAAGGTAGGTAGATAGGTTGATAAGGGTAGGGAATAGCCGTGGCAAAACTGTTTTATACTGGGAGTTTAAAATTTAGTTGTTAAAAAGCTACAATCTGCCCAGTAGCTGGGTCTAGTGGCTGAAAGAACATGGACCGTGGATTCAGACAATGCGGTTGGACTTTCAATTCCGTCCCTGGCTAGCCGGGTATCTTTGGGTCTGTAGCTCACTGTCTATCTTCAATAAAATAAGGGTATAAAAGTCATCTGTCTCATAGGCTTTTTGGGAAAATTCCATGCAAGAGAATCTATAATAAACACTCAATATATGTTTCTATGAATTTTGATTCTGTCAGGTATATGACTTTGGAAATCAAGTCTATAAATATTTGGACCAAAAATATGAATAGGATATATTTCCATGTTTTTGAAAATAGACATAGTAAAAATAAACTTAAAAAACATATTATTTTAACTTATACTTTATGGTATCTAAGAAATCATTATTGAGGAGAAACATTTTTTTTATTTTTGAACTCCCAGTATTCCATGCTAGTCACAAAGCAAGTCTCTCTAAAAAAACGTTTTTCATTTGTCCCTGGACCACTTATTCGATAATAGTGAGTTACTTGGCATTGGCAGCAGGGAGGAGGGTTGGGGAGTACAATTAGGGAATTTCACATTTCTGTCATTCACTTTTAATCAGATGTCTGGCTTTTATTAGTCATATGTGTGGGACTAGCTGTTGTTTCCCTGAAAGTAACAACTTTTAATGATAAAATAAGAGAATTTGCTTTGATAAGAGGCCTCTAGAAACAACGTCATGTGTAGGAAAGGGGATAAGTTCCATTCCGTAACTAGGTATTGACACCTAGGAGATTACTGTTAGAGAATTCATTTTGTGTGACATTCTAAAGAGACAGACATGCAGAGAGGATGATAATAAGTCAAAAAAAAAACTTACACTGTAAAAGTCTAATAAAAAGAACAGAAGTTTGCTTTCTTGAGACTCAATGTAAATATACTAAATTATGTTTGAAGTAGAAAGATCTACTTAAGCTTGCCTTTGTTATAATGAAAGATTCTAAACAGAAAGAATTATTTTACATTTCTAACAGCAGTAACCACCAGAAAATACTGGGCAAAGTTCTGAGAACATAATGGATTCTCAAAGGTTTTTTATTATTGTTGTTTCTTTCATGGCTTATTTTTGTCAATATAAAATTAACAAATATCCATTTTTTAAATTTAAAAAGTTAAAAGAATTGTAAAAATTATAGTAAAAGTCATCCATGATCTCATCCCCTTATATAACCATTACCAATGTTTTTGGTATATTCTCCCCCTGCCACCATCATTTTTTAAATTAGATCAGATGAGTATTATTCGGGGCCAGGTTAGAGATGGGACATATTAGGTTGATGCGTTGGATAAGATCAATTCTTAAAACTCCTCTATATACTCTTGGTAGACAGCCTTCTAACTGTCACAGAATAACCAGGAGCTTCCCAAAGTCATAGAATGGTCAAGGACACTAAAACAGATTCAGTGATTGCCATGGGGCCCAGGAGCCCTATGATAGGTATATATATTTTATGTGTATATAGAGCTATCCAATGGACTGAGTCCTATTCATCCTGCACTGTTAGTGGAAATAGCGAAGGCCCTGAAAGCAAATCACCATGAGTAAGAATACTGGAAAAGGAAGCAGACTGAGCAGCAGAGCCTGGAGGAAGATGGGATCGTGGATCCAGAAACAATGTGAGGGCATATGTCCATCCCCCTCATCAAGCCCCAGATTCCAGCTCCCAGCCTCTCATTCCCTTCTCTCTCCCTTCCCTGTATTGACAGATAATAAGAAAAGTGTCACTCAGAGCCCCCCAAAAACTCTGCTATGGGAACCTTCATCAAGAGTAAGCTCTAAGAAACAAAATAAGAAAGCTTCTTTGCAAACCAGAAAGAGAAAAGAGCTGAGCCCGGAGGAGGCAAAGAGCAGACTGCCAAGTAGTCTGTGCGTGGTTCAGGGTGCAGCCACGTAATGCAGGCAGGCAGGCATGGCTCACAAAGAGCTGACAGCACTCTGAGTGACACAGTGGGCAGTGGCGAAGAAGAACAGAGAGAATGGTGGTCACTGGAGCATCTCTTGTTATGTGGGAGGTTCCCTGTTCTCCACTCCCCTCCCTGCCACAAAACCACTCCTAAAAGGAATAACTGGGGAGGAGGATCCCAGGAAAGGCCTGATTTCTTGATCTCCTGCTATTCAAGTGAAGGGAGGTCAGAGAAGTGAGATTTGAAATTGCACTATAACTGAGACATAATACGTACTGGTTATATGTGTTTTTATAGAGATAGTTCTGTTTACCAAATTGAAATTATAGTGTGCATTCTGTTCTATTAATGCATGATGATCAAATTCAAATAAATTCTTTACAGACATTATGAGTTAGAAGCTTTCTCTGCAGCTGAATTAGGAAGACTATCAAATAATAGCCAAAAAACAAATAGTGAAATTTAAAAGATGCTTATTTCATCTCCTCAAAGGAAGTCTTTCTGCCTCTCTACCTAAAATTATCCAGTATTAATTTTCCAGAATTTGAAGTATGATAGATCATTTTAAGAGTATTGTCAACCCTTTGAACTATTTAATGTACCAGTTACTGACAGAAAGATTTCTAAATTATAGGCCACTCACTCTGGATTAAAGAACACAACATGAATTTTAAAAAACAAACACCTAAATAGAGGAACAAAAATATTTAAAGAGCAATATATATATGCATATATATATATACATATATATTTTTTATGTGATAAAAAATTTAATTTTTTAAAAGACAGTGCAAAGATTGATTATATTTAAAGTCTAGCAAATTCATCAGAAAATGAGCAGTATCATTCTAACTACCTAATATTTGGGACAGTATGTCAAGCAGTCTTTATAAAAACATTTCATAAATTCAGCCATCCGTGAACTATTATTAGAGGATTGATATCCCATAAAACTTCTCCTTAGAAAAGCTTAAAAAATATTCTGCACTCTGCAAATCAACATTTTGAATGCTTAGTAAGGCTACAGATCACCATGGGCAAGAATTTCTAATATTAATATTCAAACTGAATTACTTTTATTGTTTTTTATCACTTTATTTGTAGGGTTAAATAAAAATTTCAAATAGATAAAAAAAAGAATGGAGACACTGAGAAGAAATGCCAGTAGTTGTATAGAATTTTGGTGGAAAGGTTTTACTCTAGCCTTCAAGATTTTTCCACCTGGTCTAAGAATTAATTTGACATCAGACAGATTAACAGGAGAAAAAAAAAAGTTTAATTGACTGTGTACAGAGTTCCAGTAAAGAAACTGAGGCCCAAATAAATGACCAAGGCAGGCAGTTTTTATGCTTTTTAGACAAAAAGTCAATAAATCTGTATGAAATTGGCAAGACAAAACTTATATTTGGGGGTTTCAGTTAGTAAGGAATGCTAAACAGAACTTGGGCTAGGCTGAAATAGTAAATTAACAAAAATGCAAGCTTTGTTTATACAGCTTTTTTGCTTTGAGTCTCCTATCTCTGATAATAAGAATGGCTCTACCTCCTGGTAGAAGAATGGGAGATTTAGCTCCTGGTTCAGAGACAAAAAGGAGTCAGAGTGTTTTTACACCTAAGTAACTTTTCGTTCAAAATAATCAGTATGCCAAAGGGGTACATTTTGGGCTACCTCTCTTGGCTCCTACAATGGAATATGTGTTTGGGCTATATAAATAATACAAATGTGTTTTCATAGAAATTTGAAATAACCAAGTATTTTAACTAAAGATTTAACTTGTAATTTAAATTGATTAGAATTAAACTAAACTCATTCTACTAAAAGGATAGCTGCCATTGGCTTCACCTCCCTAGTTTGCTCGAGTTGTGCTCATTTTTAATTAGCTAGGATGCATGTATACCTGAGGCAAGCACTATATTTGCATATCTAGCAATTTCCTTCATAAGTAATTACAGCATAGATTTGCCATACCTACTAATCAAGTTTTGTCAATTATTTTTTCAGATAAAGCTTGTAAAAAAGAACAAAATAGTAAAATACAATTTGCAATCCTATAACTGTTTTTAGGGAAAACGTTTGAGACATCCTAATTATTAACTCCTCCATTTCCTGCATTTGTAGAATTACTTAGGACATTGGTTGTAGAGGTACATCACAGGCATTGCTGAAGGTTATTAATAGATCAAGAGAAACTTGAGAAATGAAACATTTTTTTAAATTATTAGAGGTATATCAATTTCTGTGTCAGTCAAGGCCCAGTCAGGGGGTGGAAACGACCTAAGGAAATTTAATATAAAGGACAGTTACTCATGTCTTAGAAAACTGAGAGGACAGAAAGGGGACTCTGAGGGATCACAGAGGTGATAACTGTAGGAAGCAGCTAGCACCCCTAGGGTAGAGATCAAAGGGAAGAAGGTAGTGTATGGGACTCAGGCCTGTAAAGAAGCTGGTACTGGTGTCTCTGAGGGGCCATGATAAGGCTGGTTCTAGGTGTGTGGGAAAACTACAGACTGAGGACTGCTGCTGTTGCTGAAGCTTAGTGTCACCGCAGAGAGATGTGTTGCTGTTGAGATGCTAAAACGACCAGGAAGTAAATAGAAGGAGCACACCTCATCTTCCTCCTCTAGCTTTCTAGTCTCTCTCTCCAGTCCACCCAATTGTCAGTGCCTCACAAAATAGAAATGTTGTTAACTGCAGAATTACAAACTAGGATATAGAAAAGTGGGCCCCCTGCTGAGAGGCAAGAGCTTACACATTTAAAATAAAACAAATGTAATGTATGGTGATTAACATAACAATAAAAAATTTAAAAAATAAAACAAATGTAAAGAAATAATGATAATAAATAAATAAAATAAAACAAATGTTTACTTTTGTGGACTCCATTTTGGCATCACTTCCTCCGGATAGTTTTCCCTGCACTTAGCGGAGCACCATGTCCCCAACGGGCACTTGATAAATGTTTTTGAGTGAATGAATGAATCATTTGATTTTAAAGTAAACAGTTCAGTCAATTCTCATCATCAGAATCATGCCTATATAAATTGGAAATTTTTAATTCAAACTAAACAATAACAGAGGTGGGGGAAATACTTTAGTTTACCTGAAAAACAATCATTCTACAGTTAGATATCCTTTAAAGAATCAAGTTCAATTCACTTCAAGACAAACTTCCAAGTGAGTTTCTCTATAAAACTCTAAAGTACACAATTTACCACTGTGATCAATAAGTAAATAAAACTGTATTTCCACTGACTATGGAATTTGAAAGGAATCCTTGATTAAGCATTCGATTAAAATATATTTTCTGACTGAAAATAATCGTAGAGGCTTTTCATCATAAGAATCAAATTGGGAGGGTGCCTGGGTGGCTCAGTTGGTTAAGCGACTGCCTTCGGCTCAGGTCATGATCCTGGAGTCCCAGGATCGAGTCCCGCATTGGGCTCCCTGCTCAGCAAGGAGCCTGCTTCTCCCTCTAACCCTCCCCCTTCTCATGTACCCTCTTTCTCTCTCTCTCTCTCTCTCTCTCATTCTCACTCTCTCAAAAAATAAATAAATAAATCTTTAAAAAAATAAAAGAATCAAATTGGGGTCTCCACTTTTATAAATACCACATCTGTTGACCTAGGGCTTTAATAAGCAAACTCCAATGTCATATATGCAAATAAAGAAGCTCATTTTGTTGCTTTCAAACTTTCCCTTCCCTACCAATAAAATAAGTCATCTTTGCCTGTTTTCAAAGGAAGCAGTGTTTCCCTCATTGCCATTTCTCATTACTGAGATATCATGACTAGGTAACATGAATGAAATTAGTTAGCTCTGTTTGCCTTTCCTTAAATAGATTTTTCTAAGAATGGCATATATCTCAATGTAGTCAAGTATCCTGGTGTTTCTGTCAACAGTTTCTACCAGAGAAATTAAAGAAAAAAGAAATATCCCCTAATTGAACCGGGGTAAACTACATTAAGTAAGAGTATATATACATTTATAATCAGGGCTTTACAAAGAAAACAGAAGTATTATGCAATCATGGAGTAAACCCAAGAGTATATTCCTGAGTTGTGAATAGGGATTATGAATCACCCAAAAAAATAACAAAAAACTGTATTTAAAGTAATCAAACTAAACTTTACTTCTTCCTCCCTTATGTGCTGAAATGGTAATATTTGGACATATGATCTGAAATTGAATTAATAGAAAAAATGTATTTGATTTCAGGTTTACAGTAAACCAAAACTAAAAGACAATGAAAACATCAAGGAGAAATATAAAGGAAGAGGGATGGATAGAGTTGTGTGTTTATGGAAGGTGTAACTTGTTAGGGTAGCTAGGGAAGCTTCACTCAGAAGGTGGCATTTTAGTAAAAACCTAAAGTAGATGAAGGAGTGAACCATGCAAATATCTGGGTAGAAGATAGTTCTAGACAGAGGAAACAGGAATTATAAACACCTGAGATGAGAACAAAACTGACATGTGAACAGCAAAGAAGACTAAAATGGGTGGAATAGAATGAGTTAGAAGAATAGGTGATAAATTAATTGTGGGGGGAAGGGAGGGTAGATAGATAGAATCCTATAAGAAATGTTCAGGATTTTGCATCTTATTCTGAATAAAATGGAAGCCCTTTGGAAGGTTTTGAACAAGTAGAACCTGTGGCCTGACATATTAAGTTATATTATATCACATTGCATTATATTACAGTACATGTTACATGTTACATGAATTACATTACATTACATTACATTACATTACATTACATTACATTACATTACATTACATTACATTACATTACATTACCAGGATCACTTTGACTGCTATGTTGAGAATAAGTGGAAAGTGGGGCAAGGTGAAGTCAAAGAGACCAGTTAGAAAGTTATTGCAATAATAAAGGCAAGAAATAATAGTGTCCTAGATTGAGGTAGTAGCAGTGGAGGTGGTAAGGAGTTGATTTCTGGGTAAATTTGAAAGATATGGCCAAGAGTAGAATCTGAATTTGTAAACTGGGGACACCCTTTCAGTAAGTAATACAAAAATTAGGAATACATAATTAATTACAAGAGTGAAATGCTTACTTAAGGTGGAAAAAGAAACTATGAATTTTAAATTACAAATTGAAGTTAATAAAATACAACTTTGAAAAGCTAACAAATGCCATAAACATCATTAAGTCCAGGAAAATAACATAATAACACACATCTATTATGCTCTTTTTCTCCCTATGCTTTGGCTTCATGCTCTTTGACAGGCTTCACATGACATATATCTTATGATATAATTTTCTATGAAGATAATAGTAATCCAATCTTTAGCATGATTTCTATTACTGATAATTCAGAAACATTCATTTCAGCTTTACAATTTTTCACTGATATGCCTTATAAAGTTTTAGGACTGTTAACAAATTTGGGAAAACCTCTGGTTCCATACATTTCAAGCCTGTTTCTCCTCCTCCACCAACATACTTCTGGTGTTGGGAACCAAAGGGAATGTTCATGTTCAGAATATCTTCTGGCCCTGAACTTTCATGTCATGATGGTCAAGGGAGTTTGCACAATGGGCAGGAGTATTACTGGAAGTCTTTTCTACCCTATATGGTTAGCAACAAGTTAACTATATACAAACAAGATTGAAAATCATATAAATATATTCCACCAAGCCTATATTCCAATGCAACTTCCCTATATCCAGCTCCCCAAAATGTCTATGGCCATTCCATCACTACATGACATGAGGGAAACTGCAACATAGGGAAAGTCAGGATAAAAATTATAGTTAAAATGTTTTACTTTTAAGTCAGCATTCCAGGACGAGGCATAAACCTGTATCCCTTTCCTTTTGCTGAGTTGTTAATAAATGACCACAAACCTTAGAGACTTAAAACAATATGAATTTATTATCTTATAGTTCTGGAGGTCAGATGTCTTAAAATTAGCATATCATCATGCCTTTTTTCCTTCCAGGATTCATGGGAGAATCCGTGCCTTGCCTTTTCCAGCTTCTAGAGGCCGCCTACATTCCTTCACTAGTGGCCCTTTTCTCACATCATTTCATTCTCTGTATCAGATGGTACATCTCCTACTCTTGACTGCTTCCATTATTACATTTCTTTCTTTGCCTTCTCTGACCCGCCTGCCTCGCTCTTACAAGAACTTTTGTGGTTACATTGGGGCCACCCAAGTAATCCAGGATAATCTCTTTGTCTTGAGAGCCTTAAGTTAATCATATCAGCAAATTCTCTTTTACCATGTAAGGTAACATATTCACAGGTTCTGGGTATCAGGATGTGGGCATCATTGGAAGTCTATTATTCAGGCTACCACGGTCTGGCCTCTGTTTGCAAAGATTCATGTCTGACCCGCGTGAAAATGCACCCACCCCAACCCAAGTTCCCCAGAAGTCTCATCCATTACAACGTTGACTCAAGTACAAAATCTCATCTAAATCTCATCTGCTCGGAAGTCCCAAATTTCATCATCTAAAGCATCTAAATTAGGCATGGGTAAAGTTCCGGGTATAGTCCATCCTGGAGCAAAGCTCCTCTCCATCTGTAGACCTGTGAAACTAGAAAACAGTTCATCTGCTTCCAAAATACAATTGTGGAATAGACATGGGATAATAGTTATATAGACATACCCATACAGAAAGGGAGAGGGGTGGGGAATAGGAGTACAGGAGGAGTGTACCCTCAGAACCACTTCAGAATCCAAACAGGAAAACTCCATTAGGTTTCAAGGCCTGGGAATAACCTCTGTGGCTCAAGATTTATTGCTCTGTGCCTATAGTTCCACCCTCTTAGTCATCCTTCTTTTTCCAGGAAGGTACACAAGTGTTTGCAGGCAAGTAGATTAAACAACCTGTTTCCTACCTCTAGAATTTGAGGAGTCTTGCGGTCTTCTCTCATTTTGTCCTCTCTCTCCCTTTCAGCTTATGCTGGCAGTATTTCTGTTGATGCAACAGTCTTAAGAACTTTGTATATCTTGATGATTTCTTCACTTCTACTAACACTGTGTTCAAGGCAATCTAGGCTTTTTCTGTCACAAATTTATAGCCAGAATTTTTCTAGTTTCTGTCCTCTGCCCAATTCCAAAGCCACTTCTACATTTTTAGTTATTCATTATGAAGGTGACCTACTTCCAAGTTCCAACATATAATTCCCATCATTGAACTGTAACAAATTATGACAAATTGAGTGGCTTAATACAACACAAATTTATTATTTTAAAGCTCTGTAGGTGTCATTAAGGCTGTGTTCCCTCAGGAAGCTCTAGAGAAGCATCCATTTTCTCTCTTTTTTTCAGTTTCTGGAGTCTATGGCCCCTACCTTGCACCACATCATCTTCTGTTTCTGTCATCGTATCTCCATTTTTGCCTTCTCTGATCTTCCAGCCCCCCACTTATAAGGACACTTGTGACTATATTGCATAATCTTGTATAACCCAGGATAACCTCTCCTCTTCCTCTCAAGATCTTTGAATTAATCATACCTCCATTCTGCTTTTCCATGTAAGGTAACATATTCAGTCTCTGGGGATTAGGATGTGCACATCTATAGGGAGCCATTCTTCACTTGACCACACTATCCCCCAAATTTAGAGCACATGTCCATGTAAAACCTTATACATGAATATTCATAGTAGCATATTCATAATAGCTAAAAAGTGGAAAAAATCCAAAATGGATAAACATGATATAGTTTACTCATACAACAGAATATTTGGCAACAAAAAACATGAAGGACTGATATAGATGAACCTTAAAAACAGTGTAGTATGTGAAAGAAGTCAGAAACAAAAGCCTATGTATTATATGATTGCATCTATATGAAATGTCCAGAATAGATAAATCCATAGTGACAGAAAATAGATTTGTAGTTTCCAGGGTATTAGAGGAAAGGGAGAATGGCGAGATTGAGTATGGGGTCTTTGGGGGAAGGTGATGAAAATGATCTAGAATTAGATAGTTGTTACGGTTGCACAACTTTGGAAGTATACTAAAAGCCACTTAACTTTATATTCTAAAAAGGTGAAATTTATGGTATGTGAATTATGTTTCCATTTTTGAAATCTGAAAAAAGAAAACTATCTTAATTTTGCAAGTTGCACAAAATGTAGCCATGTGAACACACTGCCAGGCTTCCTTCCAGGATCTGGGAAGGAGTTCATGAAAGTAAGAGGCCTGAAAGTTTGAACATCATCAACCTTAAAGTACATCTGCCTCTAGGTAGAAGCAACAAGATTTGTTGACAGATTGGATGTCAGGAATGAGAGGTATAGGAGTTAATAATGACTTCATGAATTGAGACCTAAGAAACTAAAAGATGAAATTTCTACTTCTCAATAGACTACTATACCAGATGCAAGGTGGTTATTTATTTTTTCAGTTCTTTTTTTGTTTTAATTGTGGGGAAAAAGCACATAACATCAGCTACTCTCTTAACACATTTTTAAGTATACAGTACTATATTTCACTATATATTTATAATTAACTATAAGCACAATGCTGTACAGCAGATCTCTAGAACTTTTTCGTCTTGCCTAACTGAAGCTTTGCACCCAGTGAACAGCAGCTCCCCATGTATTCTTCCCCCTGGAAACCACCATTCTACTTTCTGCTTCTATGGGCTTGAATAATTTAGATACCTCATGTAAGTACAATCACATAGTATTTGTCCTTCTGTGGCTGACTTATTTCACATGGCATAATGTCCTCAAAGTTCATCCATACTGTCACACATTCCAGAATCTCTTTTTTCTAAGGCCGATTAATATTTATATAAATATATACCATTTATATATATTTATACCAAGTATATCACATTTTCTTTATTCATTTAACCTTCCATAGACGTTTACATTATTTCCACATTTTTGGCTATTACGAGTAGAGTTGAAATAAACATGGGACTGCAAATAAAACTTTGAGAGATCTCAATTCTTTTTGATATATACCCAGAAGTGGGACTGCTGGATCATATATATGGCAGTTCTATTTTTAATTTTTTAAGGCACTTCCATACTGTTTTCCACAGTGGCTTCACCATTTTACATTCCCATTAACAGTGCATGAGAGTTTTAGTTTCTCCATATCCTTACCAACATGTGTGATTTTTTTGTTTTTTCTTGATAATGGCTATCCTAATACATGTGAGGTGATCTCCTTATGGTTTTTATTTGCTTTTCCCTGATGATTAGTGATGTTGAGCATCTTTTCATATACTTGCTGGACATTTATATGTCTTCTTTGGAGAAAGGTCTATTCAAATTCTCTGCCCACATTTTAATTGGGTCTTTTTTCCCAGTTGGGTTTTGGGAATGCCTTCTATATTTTGAATAGTTATTCTTTATCAGATGTGTGATTTGTGAATATTCATTTTCATTCCTTAGGTTGCCTTTTTACTCTGTTGATTGTTTTCTTAGCTGCGCAGTTAGTTTAATGTACTCCCTCTTGTCTATTTCTGCTTTTGTTATCTGTACTTTTGATATTATATCCAAGAAATCATTGCCAAAACCCATGTCATGAAGTTTTCATCCTGTTTTTTCCTAGGAATCTTATTGTTTCAGGGCTAACAATTAGGTCTTTAATCCATTTTGAGTTGATTTTTGTGTATAGTGTAAGATAAAGGTCCAGTTGCACTCTTTTACATGTAGATATCCAGTTTTCCCAACACCCTTTGTTGGAGAGACTATCCTTTCCACATTGTGCATTGTTAAACACTTTTCGGAGATAATTTTTGAGTGGATTTATTTCTGGGCTCTCTATTCTGTTCCCTTGGTCTATATGTCTCTCTTTATGCCAGTACCTTACTGTTTTAATTACTATAGCTTCATAATGTTTTGAAATCAGGAAGTGTGAGACCTTCAACTTTCTTCTTCTTTCTCAAAGTTGACTTGGCTATTTGGGATCCTTTGTGGTTCCGTAGAAATTTTAGGATTGCTTTCTATATTTCTGTAAAAAAAATGTCATTGCGATTTTTATAGTGATTGCGTTGAATCTGTAGATCAATTTGCTTAGTATGGGAATTTAAGAAATATTGTGTCTTGCTATCCATGAATAATATGGGATGTCTTTCCATTTATTTATGTCTTCTGCAATTTCCTTCATCATTGTTTTCAATATAGAAGTATTTCACCATGTTGGTTAAGTTTATTTCTTTTTTTTAAATTTTTTTATTGTTATGTTAATCACCATACATTACATCATTAGTTTTTGATGTAGTGTTCCATGATTCATTCTTTGTGCATAACACCCAGTGCTCCATGCAGAACGTGACCTCTTTAATACCCAACACCAGGCTAACCCATCCACAGGTTGCTACCTGTGTTCTCCTTTAGGATTTTGATGGACTCCTGTCTCACGTTTAGGTCTTTCAACCATTTGAAGTCTATTTTTGTGTGTGGTGTAAGGAAATGGTCCAGTTTCATTCTTCTGCATGTGGCTGACCCATTTTCCCAACACCATTTGTTGAAAAGACTCTTTTTTCAATGAGACATTTTTTTCCTGCTTTGTCAAAGATGAGTTGACCATAGAGTTGAGGGTCCATTTCTGGGCTCTCTATCTTGTTCCATTGATCTATGTGTCTGTTTTTGTGCCAGTACCATACTGTCTTGACAATGATAGCTTTGTAATAGAGCTGAAAGTCCGGAATTGTGATGCCGCCAGATTTGCTTTTCTTTTTCAACATTCCTCTGGCTATTCGGGGTCTTTTCTGGTTCCATACAAATTTTAGGATTATTTGTTCCATTTCTTTGAAAAAAGTGGAAGGTATTTTGATGGGGATTGCATTGAATGTGTAGATTGCTCTAAATAGCATTGACATCTTCACAATATTTGTTCTTCCTATCCATGAGCATGGAACATTTTTCCATTTCTCTGTGTCTTCCTCAATTTCTTTCCTGAGTATTTTATAGTTTTCTGAGTACAGATCCTTTGCCTCTTTGGTTAGATTTATTCCTACGTATCTTATGGTTTTGGGTGCAATTGTAAATGGGATCAACTCCTTAATTTCTCTTTCTTCTGTCTTGTTGTTGGTGTATAGGAATGCCACTGATTTCTGTAGCATTGATTTTATATCCTGCCACTTGACTGAATTCCTGTATGAGTTCTAGCAGTTTTGGGGTGGAGTCTTTTGGGTTTTCCACATATAGTATTATATCATCTGCAAACAGTGAAAATTTGACTTCTTCTTTGCCGATTTGGATGCCTTTTATTTCTTTTTGTTGTCTGATTGCTGTGGGTAGGACTTCTAATACTATGTTGAATAGCGGTGGTGATAGTGGACATCCCTGCCGCATTCTTGACCTTAGGGGGAAAGCTCTCAGTTTTTCCCCATTGAGAATGACATTCGCTGTAGGTTTTTCATAGATGGCTTTTATGATATTCAGGTATGTAACCTCTATCCCTATACTCTGAAGAGTTTGGATCAAGAAAGGATGCTGTACTTTGTCAAATGCTTTTTCTGCATCTATTGAGAGGATCATATGATTCTTGTTCTTTCTTTTGTTAATGTATTGTATCACGTTGATTGATTTGAGGATGTTGAACCAAACTTGCAGCCCAGGGATAAATCCCACTTAGTCGTAGTGAATAATCCTTTTAATGTACTGTTGGATCCTATTGGCTAGTATTTTGGTGAGAATTTTTGCAACCATGTTCATCAAGGATATTGGTCTGTAATTCTCCTTTTTGATGGGGTCTTTGGTTTGGGGATCAGGGTAATGGCGGCCTAATAAAACGAGTTTGGAAGTTTTCCTTCCATTTTTATTTTTTTGGAACAGTTTCAGAAGAATAGGTATTAATTCTTCTTTAAATGTTTGGTAGAATTCCCCTGGGAAGCCATCTGGCCCTGGGCTTTTGTTTCTTGGGAGATTTTTGATGACTGCTTCAGTTTCCTTAGTGGTTATAGGTCTGTTCGGGTTTTCTATTTCTTCCTGGTTTAGTTTTGGTAGTTGATACATCTCTAGGATTGCATCGATTTCTTCCAGATTATCTAATTTGCTGGCATATAGTTGCTCATAATATGTTCTTATAATTGTTTGTATTTCTTTAGTGTTGGTTGTGATCTCTCCTCTTTCATTCATGATTTTGTTGATTTGGGTCCTTTCTCTTTTCTTTTTGATAAGTCTGGCCAGGGGTTTATCAATCTTGTTAATTCTTTCAAAGTACCAGCTCCTAGTTTTGTTGATCTGTTCTACTGTTCTTTTGGTTTCTATTTCATTGCTTTCTGCTCTGATCTTTATTTATTTCTCTTCTCCTGCTGGGTTTAGGCTTTAATTACTCTTTTTTCTCTAGCTTCTTTAGGTGTAGGGTTAGGTTGTGTATTTGAGACCTTTCTTGTTTCTTGAGAAAGGCTTGTATGGCTATATAATTTCCTCTTAGGACTGCCTTTGCTGCATCCCAAAGATTTTGAACAATTGTGTTTTCATTTTCACTGGTTTCCATGAATTTTTTTAATTCTTTTTTTAATTTCCTGGTTGAACCATTCATTCCTTATTAGGATGCTCTTTAGCCTACATGTATTTGATTTCAAAGCATTGTGGTCTGAAAATATGCAGGGAATGATCCCAATCTTTTGGTACCAGATGAGACCTGATTTGTGACCTAGGATGTGATCTATTCTGGAGAATGTTTCATGGGCACTAGAGAAGAATGTGTATTTTGTTTCTTTGGAATGGAATGTTCTGAATATGTCTGTGAAGTCCATTTGACCAGTGTGTCATTTAAAGTCTTTATTTCCTTGTTGATCTTTTGCTTGGATGATCTGTCCATTTCTGTGAGGAGGTGTTAAAGTCCCCCACTATTATTGTATTGTTGTCAATGTGTTTCTTTAGTTTTGTTATTAATTGCCTTATATAATTGGCTGCTCCCATGTTAGGGGCATAGATATTTACAATTGTTAGATCTTCTTGGTGGATACACCCTTTAAGTAGGATATGGTGTCCTTCTTCATCTCTTATTACAGTCTTTGGTTTAAAATCTCATTTGTCTGATATAAGGATTGCCACCCCAGCTTTCTTTTGGTGTCCATTAGCATGGTAAATGGTTTTCCACCCCCTCACTTTCAATCTGGGGGTGTCTTTGGGTCTAAAATGAGTCTCTTAAAGACAGCATATAGATGGGTCTTGTTTTTTAACCCAATCTGATAACCTGTGTCTTTTAATTGGGGCATTTAGCCCATTTGCATTCAGGGTAACTATTGAAAGATATGAATTTAGTGCCATTGTATTGCCTGTAAGGTGACTGTTACTGTATATTGTCTGTGTTCCTTTCTGGTCTATGTTGCTTTTAGGTGCTCTCTTTGCTTAGAGGACCCCATTCAATATTTCTTGTAGGGCTGGTTTCATGTTTGCAAATTCCTTTAGTGTTTGTTTGTCCTGGAAGCTTTTTATATCTCCTTCTATTTTCAATGACAGCCGAGCTGGATATAGTATTCTTGGCTGCATATTTTTCTCATTTAGTGCTCTGAATATATCATGCCAGTCCTTTCTGGCCTGCCAGGTCTCTGTGGTTAGGTCTGTTGCCAATCTAATGTTTCTACCATTGTAGGTTACATATCTCTTCTCCTGAGCTGCTTTCAGGATTTTCTCTTTGTCTCTGAGACTCATAAGTTTTACTATTAGATGTCGGGGTGTTGACCTATTTTTATTGATTTTGAGAGGGGTTCTCTGTGCCTCCTGGATTTTGATGCCTGTTTCCTTCCCCAAATTAGGGAAGTTCTCTGCTATAATTTGCTCCATTATACCTTCTGCCCCCTCTCTCTTTTTTCGTCTTCTGGGATCCAAATATTCTAATGTTGTTTCATCTTACGGTATCACTTATCTCTCGAATTCTGCCCTTGTGATGCAGTAGTTGTTTATCTCTCTTTTTCTCAGCTTCTGTATTCTCCATCATTTGGTCTTCTATATGACTGATTCTCTCTTCTGCCTCAAATGCCCCCATTTTTTATTGCACCTCATTAATAGCCTTTTTGGTTTTGACTTGGTTAGATTTTAGTTCTTCTATTTCTCCAGAAAGGGTTTCTCTAATAACTTCCATGCTTTTTTCAATCCCAGCTAGTATGTTTAAAATCATGATTCTGAACTCTAGGTCTGACATCATACTAATGTCCATATTGAGTAAGTCCCTGGCAGTTGGTACTACCTCTTGTTCTTTTTGTTGAGGTGATTTTTTCCATCTTGTCATTTTGTCCAGAGGAGAATAGATGAATGAGAGAACAAAATGCTAACAGGGTAACAACGTCCCCCAAAAATATACTCTAAACAAATCAGAAAAGACCTGAAACCAGGGGAAAAGAAAGGGAAAGAAAGAAAAAAGAAAAAAAAAGAAAAAGAAAAAGATAAAAACAAACAAAAACAGAACAAAACAAAACAAAACAAAAATAGAATATGATCAAATATGATCAGGCTGGTGCATAGATCAGTGCCACACACTAGATTTGGGGTGTATTTTGGTCTGTTAGAAGTGCCTCCCAAAATTTTAAAGAAAGAAAAACTTATATATGTACAAAAATAAGGGTTGATACAATGAAGGGATGGACTATGACTGTAAACATGAAAATTATAAAAAATTTTATAAAAGGAATTGATAAGATCAGAAGTTTTTTGAAAAAAGAAAGAAGAGGATTTAAAAAAAGGGGGAAAGAATGTGATCAAGCAGGAGACTAGAACAAAGCCATACACTAGAGATTTAGGGTATACTTTGATCTGTTAGAAGAAACTGCATCTCAAAATTTTGAAGAGAGAACAACTTATATATATATATGCCAAAAATAAGGGTAACTACTGTGAAGGGACAGAATATGACTCTAAAAATGAAAAATAAAAATGTTTTTTAAAAAAGGGATTGATAAGATGTTGGTGGAAAAAGGGAAAAAGAAAAATTCAAAAAAAAAAAGACAGGTAAAAAAAATTAACTTTGAAAGACTAAAGAATCATGGTAAAAAAGCTATGGAGTCTATGTGCAGTATTCCCCTAGTGCTGGAGTTCTGCTGTTCTCATTGATCGGTAAACTTGGTCTTGGCTGTTCTTGCTGATCTTCTGGGGGAGAGGCCTGTTGCCGTGGTTCCCAAATATCTTTGCTGGAAGCAGAATTGCCCCACCCTTGCCAGGTCTGGGCTAAGGAATCTGGTCGGGTTTGCTCTTGGGAGCTTTTGTTCCCTGCAAGCTGTCCGTACAGCTTTGGAGGACGAGAATGAAAATGGCAGCCTTCCAATCTCCACCCCAGAGGAGCCAAGAACTTGGGGCCCCACTCCTCAGTGAGCCCCCAGAGAAAAGCAGTCAATCACTCTCATCTCAGAGACTGGTCTCTGGCCGCAGTCCTGCTCACCTGGCCTGTGACTGAGCATTTCTATCTTTGGCACCCGATCCCGTGAGGAGTCTCCAAACCCAGCAGATTCCTGTGGCGTGCTCCCGGGCTGCTCCTCTCAGGGGAGGAAGGAGAGTCTCCCCGGATCTGCCGCTTGTTGGGTCCCTTCTGGAGGAGCAGTGGCCCAACTGTGCCACGGATCACAGCTTACGGCAACCCCGAGCTGAGAGCCCGCACCTTGGCTCCGTCTCTGCAGCCGGCTTCCCTGCTCTGATACCTGGGAGCCCTGCTGCAGTGAGGCACTCCCGGTCTTTCTGTGTCCCCGAGGGTCCTGAGACCACACTGTCCCACGAGGTTTCCACCCCCCACTTAGCCACTGGAGCGACGTCCCTCAGCGGAGCCGACTTCTAAAAGTTCTGATTTTGTGCTCCGCGGCTCTATCACTTGCCAGAAGTGGCCAACAGAGGCCCCTCCCCCGCTGTCTATCTTCCCGAATATTGTGCCAGATTCATTTCTCTGCATGTCCTACCTTCTAGAAAGTGGTCGCTTTTCTGTTCAGAGAGTTGTTGCTATTCTTTTCTTCGATCTCCTGTTGAGTTCGTAGGTGTTCAGAATGGTTTAATCCCTATCCAGCTGAATTCCTGAGACCAGACAAAATCCAGGTCTCCTACTCCTCCGCCATCTTGCTCCGCCCACTCCCTGGTTAAGTGTATTTCTAAGTATTTTATTTTGATTCAATTATAAATGGGATTAATTTGGTAATTTCCTTTTCAGATATTTCATTGATAGTGTAAAGAAATGCAACTTTTTTTTAAGAGTTTTATTTTTTTCAGTAAACTTTAGGCCCAACGTGGGACTTGAACTCAAGTCCCCAAGATCAAGAGTCACATGCTTTACTGACTGAGCCAGCCAGGCCCCCCTATGACTTATTTTTGAATGTTGATTTTGTACCTATAACTTTGTCCAATTTGTTTATTAGTTGTAACAAGTGTTTTGATCGAGTCAGGGTTTCCTACGTCTAAATCACGTTATCTGAAAACAGATAATTTTGCTTCTTCCTTTCTGATTTGAATGCTTTTTAATCTTATTCTTACCTATATCCTCTAAGATTTCCACTGCTGTGTTAAATAGAAGTGGTGAGAGCAGGCATCCTTGCCTTGATCATGACCTTAGAAGAAAAGTTTGTTTTTCACCATTGAGTATAATGTTAGGTGTGGGATTTTCACATACGGCTTTTATTATGTTGAGATACTTTCTTTTTATTCCTAGTCTGTTGAGTGTTTTTATCATAATAGGATGTTGAATTTTGTCAATGCCTTTTCTGCATCTATTAAGATGGTTTTGTTATTTGATTATTTGTTATGCTACAGTGGTGTATCATGTTGATTGATTTTCATATGCTAAAACATTCTTGCATCTTCGGGATGAATCCCACATGGTCATGATGTGTTATTCTTTTTTTTTTTTTTAAGATTTATTTATTTGAGAGAGCGAGAATAAGAGTGAGAGAGTACATGAGAGGGGGGAGGGTCAGAGGGAGAAGCAGGCTCCTCACCGAACAGGGAGCCCAATGCGGGACTCAATCCCGGGACTCCAGGATCATGACCTGAGCCGAAGGCAGTCGCTTAACCAACTGAGCCACCCAGGCTCCCATGGTATGTTATTCTTTTAATGTGCTATTGAATTCAGTTAGCTAGTGTTTTGCTGAGGATTTTTTGAATTATGTTCATCAGGGCTTGTGGCCTTTGGTTTTCTTTTCTTGCAGTATACTTTGCCTGGTTTTGGCATCAGGGTAATGTTGGTTTCATCAGTCTTTTGGAGAGATTGGAAAGGATTGGTTTAATTCTTCTATACGTGTTTGGTAAAATTAACCATTGAAACTCTCTGATCCTGGATTTGCTTTGTTGGAAGATTTTGATTACTGATTCAATCTCCTTATTTGTTATTGGTCTGTTCATGCTTTCTAATTCTTCATAATTCAGTCTTGGTAGGTTGTATGTTTCTAGGAATTTATCCATTTCTTCTAGGAAATGTCCAAAGTGTTGGTGTTTAATTGTTCATAGTAGTTTCTTATAATTGTTTTTATTTCTGTGGCATCTGTTGTAATGTCTTCTCTTTCATTTCATAGTTCATTTATTTGAGTTTTCTCTTTTTTTCTTAGTCTAGTCAAACAGAGGTCCATTTGTTGATCCTTTCAGAAAAACAACTTTTAGTTTCATTGACTTTTTTCCTATTATTTTTCAGTTCTCTATTTCATTTAGCTCTGCTCTAATTTTTATTATTCTTTCTTTTTGCTAACTCTGGGTTTTGTTTTCTTTTTTGTAGTTCTTTGTGGTGTGAAGTTAGGTTGTTTGAGATCTTTCTTCTTTTTTTAATATGGGTATTTTAGCACTATAAAATTTCCTCATATTACTGCTTTTGCTGCATCCCATGAGTTTTGATATGTTATGTTTTCATTTTTTATTTTCTCCAGATATTTTCTCATTTCTTCTCTGGCCCATTGGTTGTTCAGGAGAATGTTATTTAATTTGCACATATTTGTGAATTTTCTAGTATTCTTCCTGCTGTCAATTTCTAGTTTCATGCCATGTGGTCATAATATATACTTGGTATTACTTTATCTTCCTAAATAAGACTTGTTTTGTTACCAATATGTGGTCTATCCCAGAGAATGTTTCATGTGCACTTGAGAAGAATATGTGTTCTGCTGCTATTGGGTGAAATGTTTCTATATGCCTGGTAGGTCCATTTGGTCTATAGTGTTGAGTCCAGTGTTTCCTTATTGATCTTCTGTCTGGATGTTCTATCCATTAGTAAAAGTGGGGTTTTAAAATCCTCTATTATTACAAGGCCATTTTTTCTGCCTTCAATTCATTCAAGATTTTCTTTATACATTTGGATTTTGTGATATTAGGTGCATATATATTTATAGTTATGATATCTTCTTGGTTGAATGACCCTTTTATCATTATATAACTTATTTATTTGTCTCTCGACAGTATTTAATTTAAAGGCTATTTTGTCTAATATATGTATGATTGCCCCTATTTTCTTTTGGTTACCATTTGCGTGGAATATCTTCTCCCATTCACTTTCAGCCTATGTGTGTCTTTAAATCTAAAGTGAGTCTTATGTAGACAGCATATGGTTTTTATATCCATTCAGCCAAAAAACAAAACAACACCAAAACAAACCCAAAAGCCATGACTCCATGTCTTGATTGGAGAGTTTAATCCACTTATATCAAAGTAATTATTAGTCAGGAATGACTTACTATTACCACTTTGTTAAATTTTGTGTCTGCTTTGTAGCTCTTTTGTCTTTTTCCTCTTGTGGTCTTCCTTTGTGTTTTGTTAATTTTTTTGTAGTGACATATTTTGAATACTTTCTTTCGTGTGTGTGTGTGTGTGTGTGTGTGTGTGTGTGTGTGTGTACTACAGGTGTTTTCTTTGTTTTTACTATGGAGCTTACAAAAACATCTTATAACTGTGAGAATTTATTTTAATATTTAATATTTAATAACCTCTTGAGGGGCGCCTGGGTGGCTCAGTTGGTTAAGCAACTGCGTTCAGCTCCGGTCACCTGGGATCGAGCCCCGCATCGGGGTCCCTGCTCGGCAGGAAGCCTGCTTCTCCCTCTCCCACTACCCCCGCTTGTGTTCCCTCTCTCTGTGTCTCTGTCTGTCAATTAAATAAATAAAATATTTTAAAAAAAAATAACCTCTTGATTTCAATTGTACACAAATAACTACACTTTTATTTCTCCCTCCCTACACTTTGTTATTGATGTCCCAAATTACATTTTCTTATATTTTGTATCTATTAATATATTTTATAGTTAATCACTTTTCATACTTTTGCCATTTAACTTCCATACCAGAATTAACAGTGATTTATGCACTACTGTTACAGAATTACAGTATTATGCATTTGCCTATATATTTATATTTATCAGCAAGCCTTATACTTTTGTATGCTTAATGTTGCTTTTTAACATCTTTTCATTTCAACTTGAAGGACTCTTTTTGGGATTCTTATAAGGCAGGTATTGAACTCTCTCAACTTTTCCTTTTGTAAAGTCTTTATTTCTCCTTCATTTTTGAGGCATAGTTTTGCCAGATATAGCATTCTTGGTTGGCAGTTCTTTTCTTTTAGCACTTTGAATATACCATCACACATTATTCTGGCCTGTAAGGGCTCCTCTGAGAAATCCACTAAGAGTCATATGGATGTTCTCTTATATGAGATAAGTCACTTCTTTCTTGCTATTTTCAAATTCCCTCTTTGTTTTTGACTTGATACTTTGATTACAAGGTGCATGGGTATTGATTTCTTTGGGTTCATCTTTTTTGGACATTTATTTCTTCTTTAATTTCTTCTTTAATTTGGATGACCACTTCCTCCTAAGATTTAGGAAGTTTTCAGCCATTATTTCTTTAAATATGCTTTCTGCCCTATCGCTCTCTTATTCTTCTTCTGGGATTTCCATAATGAATATATTAATATATTTTATGGTATCCCATAAGATCCGTAAGCTTTTTACACAGTTTTTCACTTTTTTTCCTTTTTCTCCTCTGATTGGATAATTTCAAATGACTTGTCTTTTCTTCTCCTTGATCAGTTCTGCTTTCTTCTGCTTGATCAAGTTTGCTGTTGAAGCCCTATAGTGAATTTTTCAGTTACTATATTCTCTAGCTCCAAAAATTTCTGGGTTTTTAAATATATGTATAATATTTGATATATTTATATTTATTATATTTTCTCTGTTGAAATATTTATTTTATTATTATATTATTTTCCTAAACTCACTGAGCATTTTTATGATTGTTATTTTGAATTCTTTGTCAGTTAATTAATACATTCCCATTTATTTAGCATTTAGTTTTGGGAAATTTATTTTGTTCATTTGTTTGAGCTATACTCCCTGTTTCTTAATGTTCCATGACACTTTGTTTTGGTGTCTGAACATTTGAAAAGCACCTACCTTTCCCCATTTTTTACATACTAGTTTTGTAAAGGGGAAGACCTTCACCAATCAGCCCAGCTAGAAATTTTGGGGACAAGAGATATAGTTTTAAAGAGAAAGATCAGGAGTTCTATTCTGGAAATCTGAAGTTTAATACACGTATTACATATGCAGGTGGCAAAGTCAAGAAGTCTGTTAATTATGAGTCTAGGCAGAAGTTCAGGCCAGATAAATATAATATAAAAATCTTAATATAATAATATATTAAGAAATGTCAGTGTGTATGCATATATACATATACATACATATAATTTAAAACCATGAGACTAGATGTGATTACCAAAGGAAGGAGCATGAATAAAATGTAATCGTAACAATTTATACAGACTATAATTGTATATAATAGATAAAAGTAGAATCACTCCAGTAAAATAAGAGAGGGGTATGGTACCCAACAGTCTCCTTCTACTTTCTCTGGCTCCACAAAATGCAATTTTGTGGTTTGTATTAATAGGTTCAATTAATAATTGGGGACCATTATGAAAGGCAAAATTCTAAAATGACCCCCAAGATCTGCACCTTCTGGAATACAGAAGTCTTCTCCCAGTTATTCAATCAAACACTGATACAAGTACTGCCAGGAAGTGATTTTGCTGATGTAATTAAAGTTCCAAGTCAGCTGACCTTAGAGAGATTATTCTGGGTGATCTGACCTAATGAGGTTATTATTAAAAGGGAATGGACTCTTTTTAATTAAAGAGATTAGAAGTATGAGAGAGCCAATGGAAAAAGCCATATTTCAAGGAATGTAGCTAGCTTCTGTGATCTGAGAGTGACCCCAGCAAGGAAATACCTGACAGCAAGCAAGGAAACAGGGACATTTCTCTTACAACCCTAAGGAACTGAATCTTGCCATATCTACATAAGCTGAAAGAGGATTCCAAGCTCCATATTATAATGCAGGCTAGTCAATACCATGATTTTAGCTTTTTGAGACCCTAAGCAGAAAACACAACCACACTATGCCCTGATTTCTGATGTATAGAACTGAGAATTAATAAATGAATGCTGGTTTAAGCTGCTAAGTTTTCAGTAACTTGTTATGCATCATTGAAAAACTAATACAGCTATGTTGTATTCATTGTTTTTGCAAAGATTACAACATGTTGGATAATTGAAAGGGTTTTCAAGTCTCCACAGAGCATACTCACATAAGACTTTCAATAAAGGCAAATGATACCATAGAGCAGTAAAAAGATAATGCAGGCAAACATCAGGGGACCAAGAACCTTCCAAATACAGCTTTCCAAGATCCTTCTTATTCACACAAGGATGTGCTTCATCTCCAAATAAAAGCACCATGATTTACAAGATAAATCTTAGTTTCAAGAGAGCTCCCTAAAAGTTTCCAATGGTGCTTTTTGTGTCCTTCTTTACACATAGCCAAGCCAGGCTATCTAACTGGATGCCAGGTCCCCAATAAACAAATCAGCCCTGGGTATCACCGAGGAAGTTTCAAACTTTAAATAGTGCATTATAAATCATTAATTAGTTCACTGCCCTTATTTCAGCCAAGGAGATAAGTGCCAGACTTACAGGCTTCCCCAAGAGATAAACATAGAGCTGAACCACTTCTACTGTAAAATAATTTATCCCATACAGTTTTGTTTCCCTTTCCCTTCTTCACTCTCCCTGGGTCTCCAAGCAGGATACTACATATTGGCTATGGTAAGTGAGCAAGTAGGTAGACAAACAAGCAGATATCATTTGGGACCTTCAAAAATGATGGCAGCAGAAGGCCCTTTTTTAGGTAACAAACCTCCAATTCAAAGTCTGCTGCTTATGCCGAGATAATTAATGCTGTAGCCAGCCACTTGTTATGAGATATTCTAGTTGAGTTACTAGGTCTGCAGGGCACTCCTTAACCCACCATCTTTTCTAGCCATTGTCAGAGGATTCTTAGGGGCTACAACCACACTTGCCAACAAGATATGGAGGAAGATAGACACATTATAAAATTTCACTGTTGTTTTGATTGTACCAGCCTGAAGTTAGCTGGAATACTGCCTCCTTCTCTGTCTGACCCTACCACTCATATTAGAAGCCAATGAGAAGATCTTTAACGAGCAGTCCCAGCAAGTGAAATAACCCTAAGTACTAATCCCTGACTATCTAGAAGTCCTTCAATTGTTCCTTATGGACTGACTATGGCTTATTTTGCTCCCATCCCCTGCTATTTCACATCTGGAAATTTTCTTTGTTTAAATTGTTAAACTGTTTAGATTGCTCTTTAGTTACAAAAATGATCTTAATACAGTGGTATATAAAGGAAAAAGAGAAAAATCCTCTTCAACGACCTCCCAGTCTCATTCCCCAGCGGTAAACAGTTTAATGTCTGTCGTGCCACTTCTTTTTCTATTCATTTACAAAGGTGCATGTGCATATGCATTTTTTCACTGAAGAACATAAAATGGGCATTGTACATCTTTTATACTTTTAAAAGTTATATATAGTTTCCTATAGTAGGCATCACATTATTTAATCTATAACCTATTGATGGACATCTATCTTGTTTCCACTATTTTGCTATTTTAATAACACAATGACCAACTCTTTACATACACATGCAAATATTTGCAAAGGATGGCTTATTAGAGTTAGAATTGCTGGATCATTGGTTATGCATATTTCATTTTAATAGATACTGCAAATTTTCCCTCTCAAAAGCAGTATTAATTTACACAAACTTTTGGAACTCATTAGAGAAACCAAGCAATTCTGACTTCCCAGAGGGACCCCTTTTGGTTTATACTAAGTCAGAGGTGATTGGCACTGAATTTTTTAAAAATATAATTGAATCTACTTTGTATCTTCTATAAAATTCTCTAAGTTTCTGGCTTCTTATTTTTACCCTTTCCTGTTTACTTGCAGCACCATTTTTTCCCTTTCATTTGTTTTCAGTTGTTTCTGTTTTGTCATTTTAGTGCAACTTGGGGAGAGATGGGAGATAAAACCCATTTTTACATCTGAATCAACTTACTGTTTATTCATTCACCATACATTTATTCTGTATTTATGCAGGCACTGAGAATACAAAGATGAATAAAACATAAATTTACCTTTCAGCAATTTTGAAAGTGCAAATGATAGCACCACAATTAGCAAATAAAAGGTAGATGGAGAGTTGGATTATAAAATAGAACTGAAGAGTGACTTTGGGAGTCAAGGCAGAGAGGTTCAAGGAGAGGAAAGATTTGAAAGGTAAATAAGGGAGAGAGGACAGCTCATGGAAGTTACAGAAGAGTAGAAGTTAGAAGAGTAGGCTTGGAAAGCTTGAAGTGGTCAGCTATGGCTGGAGTACAGATTCTTTTGTAGAGTGAAGGGAAGTGAGATTAGAAAAATGAATTGAAGCAAGAACATTGGGGTCTTTGAATGTCATGCTAAGAATCTGGTATTCAGCTCATGAAAGACAGATAGCCTGAAAATTGTGGAGCAGGAAAATAATTCATGTTGACAGTTTACAGTATTTACAATATTCAAGTCTACATTTTACAATTTACCTCTGATATGAAAGATGAATTAATCATTCAATCAACAATATTTTATTGATAGCCTACTATGTGTCAGAAATCTTGATAGAACCTAGAACTTTAATAGGAACAGATTAAAAACAGTGATAAGTGAAAATTATTGTAATAGTTTAGGAAACAGATTATATAGCCAGAACTAAGAAATGAAGACAGAAGAAATGAAGGGCAACAAAAGGTTGGATTTAAGAAATAAAGAACTGGCAGAAAGGGGTTGGGGTGGATAAAAAGGGAAAAGAATCAGGTATGTTGCCTTTAGTTGTAACTGGGGTGAGGAACTAGAGAGAATTCTCCTAAGCAAAATAAGTCGGTCAGAGAAAGACAATTACCATATGATTTCACTCAAGTGGAATTTAAGAAACAAAACAAATGATCATAGGGGAAAATAAGAGAGAGGAAAACCAAAAAACAAACTCAACTATAGAGAACAAACTGATGGTTATAAGAGGGGAGGTCAGTGGGGGAATGGGTGAAATAGGTGATGGGGATTAAGGAGGGCATCTGTGATGAGCACTGGGTATTGTATGTAAGTGTTGAATCACTAAATCACTAAATTGTACACCTGCAACTAATATTACACTGTATGTTAGCTCATTGGAATTTAAACAAAAACTAAAAAAAAAGAAAACTACAGATTTGAAAAACACTATAGAGCAAAAAATTTAACAGAATATACAGGACATTCTATCCAACAACAGCAGAATACACATTCTTCTCAAGTGCATGTGAACCATAATGAGATATCACTTTATACCTGTCAAAATGACTATTATCAAAAAGACAAGAAGTAACAAGTTTTGGTGAGGATGTGGTTGAAAGGGATCCCTCCGCACACCATTGGTTGGAATGTAAATTGGTGCAGCCACTATGGAAAGCAATATGAAGGTTCCTCAAAAAATTAAAAATTAAAACTACCATATGATTCAGCAATTCCACTTCTGGGTATCTATCTGAAGAAAATGAAAACACTAATTTGAAAAGATATATGCACCCCCATGTTCACCTCAGCATTATTTACAATATCCAAGATATGGAAACAACCTAAGTGTCCAACAGATGAATGGATAAAGAAGATATGGTATGTACACACACACACACACACACACACACACACACACACACACACACACAGCCTGGAATACTACTCAGCCATAAAAAAGCATGAAATCTGGCCTTTTGTGACAGCATGGTTGGACTTTGAGGAAATTACTCTAAGTACAATAAGTCAAAGAGAGAAAAACACATAGCATATGATTTTACCTATATGTGGAATCTAAAAAGAAAAGCAAGGGGCACTTGGGTGGCTCAGTCATTAAGTGTCTGCCTTCAGCTCAGGTCATGATCCCAGGGTCCTGGGATTGAGCCCCATGTCAGGCTCCCTGCTCGGTAGGAAGCCTGCTCTCCCTCTCCCACTTCCCCTGCTTGTGTTCCTTCTCTCGCTGTGTCTCTCTCTGTCAAATAAATAAATAAAAATCTTTAAGAAAAAAGAAAAACAAAACAAAACCCATACTCATCAATACAGAGAATAAATTGGTGGTTGCCAGAAGGGAGGAGGGTTGAGGGGGCAAAATGAGTGCATTTTTAAAAAATAGAAGAAAATGTAAGAATAAGAAAGGGAAGAGTGCTGTGAAAAAATAGCACAACAAATAAAAGTTTTACAAACTGTAAGATATTATACAATATAATTAATTATTACTACTATTGCTATTATTGTTTTTAGTGGGACAATTGAACCAACTACTAAATCTTACTAGAATTTAAGTTTCACAAAATCAGAGAATTTGTTTCCCTTGTTTACCAGTATTTCACAGAACCTAGAAAATTTTCAAACAAGGGGTAGGTTTTCAGTCAATATTTATTGTCTTGTCTGGATGCATTTATTGAATGTTTAGACATATGTTTTTGCTATGGGATGGATTAAGAATCAAGGCTTTTCCTGGTGAAACTGCTCCTAACCCTCTTCAATAGTCACAAATCGATGAAATATTTGAGAGCCAGTTCTTCAACTTTGAAAAAAAAAAATCTCCAAACAAAACAAAACATTTCTTCCCTAAATCAGTACCCAAATAAAGCTACAACAATCAGTTATTACTTTTTTAAATATTAGAACAATTCATTTTACAGGATACTTTTTTCCATTCCAAGTACACATTTTTATATTATGCTAATAAGACAGAAATACAAATTTAGGAAAATATTTATAGTTGATGTGGAGAAAACAAAAAGGAGCATGCATCTGTAGTAAAGTTCCCAATGGGCTAGAATTTCATTATTCATTTTTAGACACCTCAAACGTCCTCATAGCATGACCTCTGTGACTGTTGATCGTGATGATCTCTTCATATGCCTTATCCACATCTTCCAACAGAGTAGAGAAAATCCCAGTGGTGCATGGTCCTCCTGTATGCCATGGAAGCCTTCCTTTTGGGAACAAAAGCAATCACTCTTAATCAGTCAATGGAAATTTTTTTAACTCCTCCTGTGTGTGAAGTATTGCACTACACTCTGAAGGACTTATTAAGAAGTATGAAACATTGTCCTTCCTTCAGGAAAAGTATAAGCTTGGGCCACCTGGGTGGCTCAGTCAGTTAAGTGACTGACTGTTGATATCGGCTCAGGTCCTGATCTCAGGGTGGTGAGATTGAGCCTCGTGTTGGGCTCCATGCTGACGTTGACCTTGCCTGGGTTTCTTTTTCTCCCTCTGCCCTTCGCTGTGCTCAGGCACATGCACAGATGCAGACACACGTTTTCTCTGTCTCTCTCAAAAAAAAAAAAAAAGAAAGAAAGAAAGAAAGAAAAGTATAAGCTTTCCTGGGGAGACAAGGCATAAAAAGTATCATATATTAAGTGTCAGATGAGTTGTCTAAGGAATAAATGTTACTCTGAGTTCTAGTACCCAAGGTTTTGTAAGATCTGGTCCAGTTTTCCTTTCTAATGTGTTTTCCTAAATCTAAAACTACAAGAAAAATAAAAAATTGTCCTTCTTGTACCTTTCACTAAGCCAAAATGAACGGCTTGCTCTTCTCTTTACACCAGCTTGCTTTCCTGCCTCTGTATCCTGGCTTGTACTAATTCTTCTTTCTGGAGTATCTTTGCTTTCCCTAATCCTCATCTTTGTATTATAGTTTATAAATCTTACCCTTCCTCAAGGCTCAGATCAAATGTAGCACCTCTTCAAAAATTCTCTGATGTTACTGGCTAGACATTATCTTCCTTCCCTTCCTGTAAATTCCTCTATAAAGAGATCTCCACTGCACCCATTACTTTCTTTCTTATGTTATAGTTGCCCCAATCTATGTAGGTGCATGATAACAACACAAAACCTTCCCTTCTCCCAGCCCCAGTGCTTGGTGAATATTGTCCATAAGAGGATTTCTTTTCAATCCCTCAGAATCCAATGAGGCTAACTTGTGGTTGCAGTGCATCCAGTACTATCGACTCTCCTCTCTGGTCCCTGAAACCATTTCACAAGGCTGTTCTATTTTTTTAATGTAACAGTTACAAAATATTTTATTTGTATTGTGACTAACCACCTGCCCTAACAAGGATGTGAGCTCCTTGAGGGTAGAGAATCTGCACATTCATCTTAGTAACCCCTATGTATAAGGAGTGTATATGAAGGAAACACTCTCGAATTACCACTGATACTTAAAAATTTTAAAAACTTAGATTTCTGGATCACACTGTTAGAAATTCTGATTCAGTGGGTTTCATGTGAAGCTCAGGAATCTACATTTTATCAAACTTTTAAGATGATTCTTATCCACAGTAAGTTTGAAAATGGTTACCAGTTAATAAGTATTTCTTAAATGAATGCTGACTTATTTTCTCTCTTAAACTATAGCATCATAAGGAAAAGACTTCATGTTTGTGTTTCTCTTGTCTAAGGCCTAGCTATTTGAACATAGTAGGTTCTCAAACTCTGTGGAATTGATGTACGTTAATGGGATTCCTGATGATTGGTATAATTTTTAAAAGTTTTCCATTAGACACAGGATTTGCTGAGCTTTGAAGAATGAGTTGGATTTGGATAGGTGGGGAGGGAAGAGGGGATTGACAAGATCATAGGAATGGATGAAGATGAGGGAACACAAAAGCATGCTGAAGGTTTGTGATTAGCTTATTTTAACAAGAGCCGAGGTTCTTGTGGCAAAGGAATGAAAGATGAGGCTGCCTCCCCACTCTATAAAATAAACCTTTATTAGCAGAACTCTCACTTTCATTTTAATTTAATAAAAGCAAAAGTAAGTGGTTTTGATGTGATTAATGATCAACAAGGGAGATACAGTGCTGACTTGGCAAGCATCCACCTCCATGGCACGTGCAGAAGTACAAGATTTAATACAGAATTAACCTGCCCAAGCATCTGTTCACAACTCCATATGAAAAAGAAAAAAATAGATCAAAGCATATGTTACAAGTTGAAGTCTGGACAACTTTTTTTTTTCATATTATATTGATTGGAATTCACATTTTTAGCAAAATCCCTTATTGACTTGTTCATGTGAATTTGAATATTAAATAACCATAATAATGATAAAGCAAAATTTTTTAAAAAGCATTCTTGTTCACACATGAAGAAAAGATTAACTTGTTACTAAATGGGTAATAAATTTGCAGTTAAAATATAGTCCTTTGGTGTTATAGCCAGCATCACCTATACATCTAAAATTAACCCACTTAGAGATTAGTTCACTCACCAATCTGGCAAATAGTCATTAGCAGTCTACTACTTGCAAGGCACTGTACACAAAATGTTAATGGTTAAGCACCATACATATGATACAAATTAAAAGATTCATCCTTACATGGAAGAAAGGCTGATACGGAATCGTTTGTTTCAACAAGTTATCATTTATTCCTTTATTCATTCAACAACTCTTGGATGAATGAAGGTAGCGCTATGAGTTTATTTTGTTCTCTATTATATTCCCCACACTAAGCACAGTGCTTGAAATATGTTAAGCGGTCAATAAATATCTTTGGGATGAATACATTTATTGATCACTCTGTCAAACTCTCATATACAAAAGTAAGGTGAAACAAAGATTGTCCCTGCCCTCCTGGAGCTTATAGTCTAGTGAGGAAAACAAATATTAATCAAGTACACTCATACACTCACAAATATAAAATTCCATCCGTGACAAATGTTGAGCATTCTATAATGGAATTTGGCCAAAGATTTTCCTGAAGAAGTGATCTTTAATTGAAATCTAAGGGGTGAGTAGAAATTAACCAGGCAAAGAGAAGGAAGAAGAGCACTTGAGGCAGAAGAGGGAACGGGAAGGAGCATGATGAGTGCATGATGACTGTAATATAGTTTGAGAGGGAGTCACAAAAGTGTGGGTGGAAAGCTAGGTAGGTAAGGTGAAAGTATGTTAAAACAACTCTTAAGGAGTTCTAGAATTATCAAAATTAGGCAAGATTATATAGATAGGGAAATATCTCACTTAAAGTTGATATAATATAAATTGTTTTAACTTACAACCTCAAAACTCATTGCTCATCTGTAATATAAAAAAATTGTCCAATAAAACATACCAGTTTTTTACAGTGACAAGCAAAACAATCAAGCATGTAATTTCAAATTACATAGCCTTGATCTCTCTAGATTGCACCAATAAATATTATAATTTTACTAAATTACATAGCAGCAATTAGCTCTCAAATGGGGGTTAATAAAGGAATCAACACAGTACCATAAGAATAATTTGGGTGTGCTGATGTAGAACTGTATTGACAGTTTAATATACCCTGGCAAACAGCTCATTCAACTGCTGTATAAAACTAATAAAAAGTATAGAATTTAATGGTGTAGTTCACGTGGTAGAATTTGTGCAGGAAAAATTAAGCTGAGACTTTTAAAGAGCTTTAAAGCAAGTGTGGAAACAATGAAATGTTACAATCTGACTAAAGAGATAATTGACTTTATTTTTCACTAGTTCTTATAAAGTATTTGGTCAGGGAGACTAATATTTTCCTCAATTCATTTTGTTTCTTTATTGGCTTTGTATACTACTATCATTTTTACCACTGTATTTAGCTTGGGATTCTATGTCTCTCTCCATGAACCTATATCTACGTTTTGTCTGAGATTATATTGTAATACTTTTGAATTTTCCCTCCCCCATGTGCACATGCTCCTATATCCCATAACATGGTGCTGGACATGAAGTAAGTGCTTGTTAAGTACTTATTAAATCTTCAGAAGTGGCCAGTTAGAATATTTATAAATAAATAGTTTAAGCTTTAATACTAATAATGAGAGGTAGCATAAGTTATTAGGTTTAGTTTATTATTATTATTTAGATAATAAGTATTACAGTAACCAGGTTTAGGGATAGATGTCATAAAATGTTATATTTTCTTTATCAGTTTATATTGTTTATGTGGGATATGGAAAAAATATAATAAATATTCCAGCAACACTTCTACCATTTGTGTTCTGATCTGATCCTTAATTGACATTAAATGCAGAATAAATATCAGAATATATTATAAAAGTAGAAGATGACATATGCAGGAGTAATAACTAAACACTAGTACATTAAGGAGCAATACATAATTAGTAACTCAAATTCTACTTAACCCATAGAACTCTAATAATGTTTATAAATATTTATGTCCTCAAAATGTAGTTTAGAGGTGCCTGGGTGGCTCAGTCAGTTAAGCATCTGACTCTTGATTTTGGCTTAGATCACGATCTCAGGGTTGTGAGATCAAACTCCATGGCAGGCTCTGTGCTGATCATAGACTGCTTGGGATTCTCTCTCTCTCTCTCTCTCTCTCTCTCTCCCTCTGCCCCTCCCCAGCCACTCTCTCTCTCTCTTTCTCTCTCTAAGAAAAAAAAAATGTAGTTTAAAATCCCATGATGTGTAACATGCAAGAGTTTATTGATATACCTAACATTACTATGTAGTGAAGTAAAATAAGATAAATATAAGGGTTTCCACTTCTCTAATGGGAAGATTAAAGCACAGCAAGAGTAAAGGCCTCTACCAATAATACTAATGACTTTATTTTTTCATTTAACAAATATTTACTAAACATCCACTAGGCTAAGTGGTAAGGATACAGTGGTTACGACTCAGTTTTAGAATTTTGTAACTGCTATAAATTGAAGACAGAATGACTTTGGAACCCAAATATGAGTGGGTCTTGTCTTCACTCCTTTTTTGTCTGCCTCTAACGAAGTACTCTTGCTACCAAACACAACAAAATGGTCTTCCTGTGGAAAGATTTACAGTTTTTAATATAGGTCTTCACTTCCACTGAACAAATATAAGACACTGACATAAAACATAATGATCTGCCTTATCATTTACTGACTTCCAAGCAGTAAAAGATAATGCACACACACTTGACAGTTCAGTTTCTTATTTGCTGCAACTCTTACTATTTAGCAGATTAGTAGCAATTTGTTATTTTCTGTTCAAGTAATTGGTCATTCTACAGTTTATGGAGAACTAATTATCATATATGCCAGATATTGATTACCAATTTTCAAAGAATTTGAATTCTGAATTTCATTGAAAACACTCTGAATAGAAGTAGTCTTAGATTCAGAAGGTACTTCAGTTTTGCAGTACATCTTTATGATGTTCAAGGGTCATTGGTAGAATTTTTTGCAACAGGCACACTGCTAAGTGTCAGGGATTCAAAGATGCAAGACCTGCTCCAGAAGCTTACAATAGTGAGTGTAGAACTAAAAGTTTAAAGAAATTTCAGGTTTGGGATTTGCCAGATAAACTAACATTTACTATATTTAAGTGAAATCCAGTAATGATATCATGAAGTACCAAGACAAAAAGTTTTCCAGTATCTACAGAAAATTAGATTAATGCTGTAATAGATTGTTATGTACATCTTAGCAATTTCATTAAAAACATTTCTCACTGCAGCGCACCTGGGTGGCTCTGTTAGGCATCCCACTCGGTTTTGGCTCTGGTGGTGATCTGGGTCCTAAGATTGAGCCCATGTTAGGCTCTCCACTCAGCATGGAGTCTGCTTGAGATTCTCTCTCCCCCTCTCCCTCTACCTCTTCCCCCATTTGAGCGTGCACTCTCTCTCTCAAATAAATCTCTAAAAAAAAACTCACTAATATTATAAATTAATTCATATCAGGGGATTGACCAACAGTGGTAAATAAAAAATAGTGACTCAGATTTGTTTTTCATTCAGTGAAATATCTATATTGGAAAGATACTTATCTGATACAAAAGAAATAAAACAGTTCTAGGTGTTTTCAGAGATTAGTTCATAAAGATGTGTAAATTACAGAATATGTTGTAACTAAAAATATATGTATGTATTTTCAACATTTCAAACATTAATAAGACATAAAATAGGTATAACATAGAAATTGTATAGTTTACTATAATTACAATTTGCATTAAGAACACCCATACATCATCTAAAGATTCTAGAATTTGAAATTGCATTAGCAATTGCAATTTTTTTCTACCTTGAAAATACTTATAACCATAGAATTTCCTCTAGTCAACTGGGCTTTAATGTAAATTCTTCATCTCTACATTTAATATTGTTTTTTCTTCCCTGATTTGCTATTTGTCCTGTACTATCTTTTACACCTAAGTACTAAATCTGACTTGTGTGGCTGTATTTTAGGGACCTCAGCTCCAAAATAGAGGTCATGATGACTTTCACAATAGCAGTTTTCAGGGATACCTCAGAATGGCTTGAAGGGTGAATGGGAGATAAGCAAAGGCAAATACTGACAAAACTTTTTCGAAAGTCTAAAAGTCTAAAGTCGGGGCACCTGGGTGGCTCAGTTGGTTAAGCATCTGCCTTTGGCTTAGGTCCTGATCCTGGGGTCCTCAGCAGGGATCCTGTTTCTCCCTCTCCCCACCCCCCCGCTCGTGCTCTCTCTTGTGGTCTCACTCTCTAAAATAAATAAATAACATCTTTTTAAAAAAAATTTAAAGTCTCTCTTTGGAGAAGAGCAACGAGTGGGAAAGTAACTGGAAGAGGCTGCAGAGGCAATAAAAATAGTATTTTTTTAATGATCAGAGAAACTAAAGCATGTTTGTATGGCCCTGGGGAGAGAGAGATCGATGTGTGTGGGAAAGGGAATAACTCCAGGTCTGGATCCCTGCAAGGATGAGAAGAAATGAAAGAGGTATGATCTAGAGCCCAAATGGGCAGGAAGGGGATATGCATCTGGAAGGGCCAGAGAACCGCAGAGGTGACTACAGAATACATGAACATGTTGCGCTAAATCCAAACTGTATCCCCAACTCAATTTCAGCTAAGCCAGATCTCAAATGTGCCCCATTCTACACAAGGAAGAATGATGGAGGGAAAGTCTGTGTAGCAAACCAAAGCGATCTTAAGCAATTGTCTTTACAGTATATTCCTTTGCAAATCTGCCTGAGCATGCATATGAGAGGCCTGAAGTTTAAGCTTCTTTACCTTTGGAGCACATCCACCTCTGATTGCTTGTTTGTTTCAGTGAACAATAGGGTAAGCTATGAACTGGGGTTAAGAGGAGAATACAATCTTTGACAAGATTGAAGATCTCTGAAATAGTCTCAGTGAGTTGAAAAGCGACTTCTCAAGGAAAAGTAATATGGTTGTCTGGCAGTATTTGGTCCCCGTTTCAGGTATTTGTCATTAATTTAAAGTGAGACAATCAGCCAACTTGTGATTTCTTCAAAGCAAAGCTCAGTGCAGTAGCAGAAAAGGCAGAAATTTAGCTTCACCCCCAGGTTAAGTTCAGTTGGGTAAATGTGACAAACGGAAAGAGGACAAATTTGCCAAATGATATTTGCAAGAAACTGTTTATAATGGTGGAGTGTTAATTATGATTCTCATCTTAGTAAGGAAAGAAAGATAGATGAATAAAGGTAGACACAGCATATCAGTCATACCAGTAACTGCGCCAGGGGAGTTCTAGGGTACTGACATAAGAGACTGGGAGTATAGGCACTGATGATCAGCCAGGGGTATATTTGCAATTGAGATTTCAGAGTTGGTACAGATATTTGTGATGACAGTTTAAGTGGGATATTGGGAATGAGTTACTGAAATGGAGTAGAGGAAGAGATTGATATGCATGTGGATTGTTTATTTTGTTCAATTCAGATGGAATGCATAAAGCAGTAACATATTACCTTGGAAAGAGCTGGAGATACAAAGGTAAACAAGATTCAGTCCCTGCTTCAAGGAGCTCACAGTATAATATGCAACATGCTCTAGTAGGAATCCTAACACGGAAGGAAGGATGCCTAACCCAATTAATGATCAGATCAAGAGGCTTAGAGAACATTTGTCAAGGCCCGATCACAAGATAAAGCATGATGCCTTTAGGAACAGCAGAGTTAGGTTTTCCTTGAGGCTCAAGTTTGAATGAGGGTATGGGGAAAGAAAAGGGTCAAATGAGAGTTGTTTTGTATCATATGGTAAAGGTACCTGGAATTTGTATTCTTTGGATAGAGGGGAAACTTTGTTTCAAGCAAGAGCGGACATATGGCTGCAGTGTAGAGACGGAAGAGGAAGGAAGTGGATGCGGTTTTTTGGAGATGAAAGCTTGAAGAAGACCAGTTTGAATTATGAGATGAGAGTGTATGTGTGACACAGTTTTCACTCTTAAATTTAGATTCAGACAAGATCATCAAAACTTGTAATCTCTGTGGGGGAGCAGGTAATACATCAAAATGGAAATCATGTAATCAGAATCGCTTCCCTTACCTAATTGTTAACGTGTTATGGGATTCACCCCAGGAAATATGAAACACCAGAATGTAATCTCTGTGAGGGCTTGTTTTGTTCACTGTTGTTTCTCCAGTGCCTGGTACAAACTAGATTCTTAATAAATACTGATTGAATACATTTGTTGACCGAATCAAAGACTCTCTTTATCATCTGATCTCTTCCTTTGGCACTTTCATCTTAAAGCTGCCTTGCCCAAGTAACACCACGCTAGGTATGAACCACTTAACACTTTTCTCTGGGATACGCCTCTCCTTTTGAACTTTACTCATCATCTAACAAAACTTCAAGATCAGGCTCTTGCCTTCCTTATTCATTAGGCATAAAATTTGGGGCACAGTGATTTGCTTCTTTATGTCTAAATCCCCTTGTCTGTAAGGTAGGGATAATAGCTAATATTCACTGAGCATTGAGCACAAGCACTTAAAACCAGTCAGTGTTCTAAACACTTTAAATATCTTAATACAGTTAATCTTCATTAATGTGGCACTGTCATTCACCTATTACAGACGAGGAACCCAAACCATGATTTTTAGCATGTAACCAACAAAACCCTGAGCTGAACTCTGTCTAGCTCCTGAAACCATGCTCTTAACCACCCTGCTTACTACCTGTCCAATAATCATACCCACCTCATTGGACAGTTGTCAAGATTCAGTAAGAATAATTTATGTAAAGGCACCTTGAAAAGTGCATTATTGTAGTAAGTGATCAGGAAATTAGATTATTTCATTTTAGACAAATCTAATTAGGAAAAAAAATCACTCCTATAGGAATGCTGACTTACATCTACCTTCCTGCAACTTTCCTCACTGCTTCTAGTTCTGAACTGGGGATATAGATAGGATACATGCAGCTCCTTTCTGTACAACAACCCTCAGATATTCAAAGATGGGCATCTTTTATGCCTACATCTTCTGTTCTCCAATCTAAACAATTTGTATCATTTCCACTATTTCTCCTATGGCTTATTCTGAATAAGCTCTGCTTTGTTGAAGACACCTTTATGCTTGGGCACCTAGAGGGGAACAGAATACTGTAGTCCTTCTGTGGGCTAATGGTTGCATATAGAGCAGGACATTGACAGAAAAGATCTTGGGACAGCCCTTCACAGTCTGCGTCATATTCCCAGAGAACACTGTAGTGTCTTCTTTGCATGGGGCAGGTAGTATTTCTTGACTGAATGATGCACCTATTAACAAATGAATTAGTCAACCCTGAGCTTACTCTTGACTTAAATCTTCAATTTTCTTCACATTTACTTCTGCTTCTAATTTATTTGTGTATAATTGGTTTGGGAGACATATGGCAGGATTTTACATTTGTCCCTATTAAGCTTCACATAATTAAAGCTATCTAGTCTTCTAACATTTTCAAATCATTTTGGACACTAATTCAGTCATTTAATGTATTGTCTCTCTCTCTCAACATCATGTCATCTGTAGATTTTTTTCCTGTGTGCCATCAATATACTCATCTGAGTATTTAAATGGAATATATTACTTTCATACTCATATTAAAATATTCATTAAACTTTATGGTTGAAAGAGTTTCAGTTAATTATAAATTAATCACATTTTCTTAGCAGTGCCTCTTATTATTTTTTTTTAATTTCTTTTTTTCGATTTTATTTATTTGAGAGAGAGAGACAGAGATAGTGAGAGAGCACAAGTGGGGAGGAGAGGAAGAAGCAGGCTCCCCACAGAGCAGGGAGCCCGATGCGGGACTCGATCCCAGGACCCCGGGATCATGACCTGAGCCGAAGGCAGACGCTTAACCGACTGAGCCACCCAGGCGCCCGCAGTGCCTCTTATTATTAATTGTTAAGAATACCTGTTTATTTATTCATTCAATAATTTCTAGAATATAAAAATATTTTCTTAAATGTTAACTAATTGCAGTAATTAAATTAAAAATAAAGCTTTAAAATATGGGGTCGCCTGGGTGGCTCAATCATTAAGCATCTGCCTTCAGCTCAGGTCGTGATCCCAGGGTCCTGGGATCGAGCCCTGCATCGGGCTCCCTGCTCCGCAGGAAGCCTGCTTCTCCCTCTCCCACTCCCCCTGCTTGTGTTCCCTCTCTCGTTGTGTCTCGCTCTGTCAAATAAATAAATAAAATCTTAAAAAAAAAATGAACATTTTAGTGGGAATGACATCTGAAAAAAAATTGGGAAACATAAATTAACATAAAGTTGAAATAGGCTGTGACCCTATGGAGCTAAACTTTTCATCTCCAAAGAAATTAACTGAAGAAGTTAAACAGTCTCAAGGCATGTAGGACAGAACAATTGAGAGAATGAACAAGTAGGCTCGTCATCAGAGCAGAACACTTTTAATCATCCAATTTTGTGTATCAGAAAGGGTTTCAACTGTGCACTATGAAATGCATGAATGGAAAGTTTCCCAGTTACGAGAGCTAAAGGGCTGTAGTACGTCAAGCGTATTATTAAATAAAAAATTTAAAGAGAAATGGGAGAAAAGTTTCTTAGAATGTAATCTTGGTTCCTTGGCAAATTGCAAACTCTAAAGATTATCAGACAAAGAGGGCAAGCATAAAAATATAAATAAATTTGAAGCATTGATCTCAAAATTAAGAAGAAATGTAGTAACTGAAATATCTCAATGAAGTATGATAATTACATCACTTTGGTTAGAGAATATAATTTTTCAGATTTGCATTTGGTATTTTATGTTTGTTGATTTGAGAAAAAACCTTTTATTTATCATCTGCATTTTGAAACAGGTTCCATCCTACTGCCTTCTAGTTCTGCACAGTGTCTGGGAATAACAATTTATTATATCACCAGATCATCTCATCAACTTTAAGACACTTAAAATTTAAAGTTCCTTTTCTTTTTGTTAATTTTAATTTTTATTTGCTTATTTATTTTTAAGTAGGCCCCACACCCAGTGTGGAGCCCAATGTGGGGCTTGAACTCATGACCCCGAGATCAAGACCTGAGTTGAGATCAAGAGTCAGATGCCCAATTGACCCAGACACTCAGGAACCACCCCCCAACATTTTTTTTCTAAGTTTTAAAATTTTAAGGTTTCCTAGTCTAATTTTGACAAAATTAGATAAATGTCAAAAGTTATGCTTTTCGGTTAATATTTCTCTTTATCTCATGGAAGAAAAAATTTAATAGGTATATAAATAAATATAGTCAAACTCTATGCAAATTAGTGGAATAAAAGTAGCACATATAGCCAAACCCATGGAACAGCCTAAAATTGTATATACATGACAGGAGTTATTGCAATTTGTTGCAGTCATGCAAAATATATGTTCCATTTGTGTTAATACTGATGTAATCATTTTCTCAGCTCATTTTAACTAATCAAAATAAGGTCACTTCAAAAAAAATTCTAAAGTGGTTTAGGTGGGTATAAATTTAGAAGACTAAAATGTTCTCTAATCTTTTTTATTATTAAATATAATGCCTATATGCTATAGAAAATTTGGAAATTATAGAAAAAATGTGAAGAAGGAAAATTTTAATTACTCATCATCTCACCATTGATATTTTTTAAATTAACATTTTGATAGTTTCTTCTGATATTTTTCTAATTTTAAAAAAAGTGAAAACATATAAAAGTATACCTGCTGAGTGAAATAAATAGATCAGAGAAAAACAATTTTCATATGATCTCACTGATATGTGGACTTTAAGAAACGAAACAGAGGATCATAGGGAAAGAGAGGAAAAGATTTTTTAAAAGTACATTTTATAAAATATATAAATATTTCTATAAATATACCTTTTATAAATATTTATATTTTAAAATGTGTATTTTATGAAGATATAAATATAAAAATTTTAAAGAAATATACAAACTCCTACTAGCCAAAACGAACACATTAACTATTTTTTTGTATTTGAATTCAATCTTTTTCTGAAAGAAATAAAACACTGTAGATCAAATGGGAAGTCTTTTATGCTGTCCCTCCTAGTCTTGTTCTCATCACAGCACAATTGCAACTTTGAATTTGATGTGCTTCTATTCCATATATTCCTATTTTAACTGCATGTATATGTGTATATATATATATAGCACTGTTTTGTAATTTGTGGAAATCGATTTGTGCTATATGAATTTTATACCTATTTTTTCATTCAGTATGCCTGCAAGATCTATCCATCAGCATACTTAAAAATATAGATAATTCACTTTCATTGTTGTGTACTATACCAACATATGATTTTATCATAATTTGGTTATCTGTTCCCTTAGGCTATTGTTTATTTAGATTGTGACCAACTTTTTAATATTATCAATTATTCTGCACTGAAATTTTTCTATCATAAGATTTTTCTATATTTCAGAGCATCTCAGTAAGGATAGTTGTCTGAAAGCAGATATGAATATCTTTGAGACATGAGAAACATATTTAAAATGTTTTCCTGAGAAGACTGTGTTCATCTGTAATCCTCCAAGCACTTTATATGAGTGCTCAGCTCACACATTTTCACCAGCATTGAGTACACAAAGCCATTCTTGAGTAAATTCACTCATTTTTAATGGAAACAATTGACGTTCCTATGAAATTAACTACAGATGGTCCCTAACTTAACAATGGTTTGACATACGATTTTTCAACTTCATGATGGTACAAAAGTGGTACACATTCAGTAGAAACTGGACTTCAAATTTTGAGTTTTGACCATACCACTAGCAATACGCAGTGGGATGCTCTCTTGCCATGCTAGACAGCGACAGTGAGTCTCAGCTCCCAGGCAGCCAGGGGATCACCAGGGTAAACAACCGATACATTTACAACCATTCTGTACCCATTCAGCCATTCTGTTGATTGCTTTCAATACGGTATTCAATAAATTATGTGAGACATTTAACACTTTTTTATAAAATAGGCTTTGCATTAGATGATTTTGCCCAACTCTAGGCTAATGTAAGTGTTCTGAGCATGTTTAAGGTAGGCTAGGCTAAACTTTGATGCTCAATAAATTAGGTGTATTAAATGCATTTTTGACATATATTTTAATTTACGATGGATTCATCAGGATATAACCCCGTTGTAAATGAAGGAAGATCTGTAGTTGAATAAAGGCAATTTACGTGTAAGTTTGGGTGGTGTAAGCCATTTAATTTAGTTCAAAGATCCACTTAAGATTGTTTATTGATCATGAAATGCCATTGCATCATCTTCCTGTTATGGTTTTTATTTCAGCAAGGTCATGTATTGATCTACTAAATTTATTTTCTCTCTGCTATTATTAGGAACTGGCTGAAATTTCTTCTGTGGCACATTTTATTATAACATCCAGTAATAAAAATATTATCTTTTTTTTTAAATCTAGCATATGCTTTACTTTCTTTATTGGGCATCTGTGATCACCAGCATTCTTTGTTATTTCAGAATTTCAGTTTTAAGCTGTAACATGATGTCATCTTTGGAGCCAGGAGACCTGAGGAACTATCCCAGATGCAGTTATGCAACCCCCATAAAATCATTCTCATTTTCCCCAGGAAATGATTATCAGATTTTTCACCCATAAAGCAGGACTATTATTGCCTTATGATGTTATTAAATAAATTAAATGAGAACCTTTGACATAAAGTAGAAATATAGGTTGCCATTAGTTATCCCTTTCTAAGTCTAGGTTCCCAGTAGAACCCAGTGTGCGAGCTATTTTACAGGCATAATTGGTCAGCTTTATCTGCCACCTTCTCTGGTACAGCCAAGGGAGCACATTATACAGTGCATCAAACCCTACCCAAATTTTTAGAGACGATGTGAGGCCTTTTGTTCCCACAGCATCCTCCCCTGCCCACACACCAACACTTCATACTGCCCAGAGTTCCAGCTTCAAGTCTGTCATTGCCTGGAACCACTTCAGAAATCTTAAACTCTTAACTTCTGCTCTCATTTGAATTTTTCACACTCTAGTTCTCTCAGTCCCTCACTTCTACAACACTTCTTGCTGACCTCATGGAAACCTGAAATCTCTTGCTGCTTCTGTTTTTTCCTAGACTGTCAGTCTCCCACCTGGTCCCCCCAAAAGTTAAAATAATTATCATTGATAGAGCTCTTTTTGATTGCCCTTAACTTCCTCTTTGACTCCCCTCAAACTATGCTAGTATGTGCCGTTCTCCCCACGTGCTCTATGTGTACAAAATTCTTGACCCTTCCTGCTCAACAGATTACCTTGCTCCTTACTTCATCAAGACATGTTGAGACTTTCAGACATGCCCTTTCTCCACTTCCTCTCTTCCAATCATCAAGCTCACCTACAACTATCCTTACCATCTTCCCTTCAGTCTCAGTGAAAGAGGTGTCCTATTTCTGTTCAAGGCCAGCTTCTCTTGTTCTATCAATTTCATCTTATTTGTCACCTCTTAGAATTTACTCAGTTAATTTTATAGCATTTTATCTGTCTTCAGTCTGGCCCTCTTTGCTAGTGTCTTTTTATCAGCTTGACTCCCTAGATTTCATCCTAGTTCCTCGATTTCTATCGCTAAGGTTACCGGTATACGACTAGTTCCAAAATCGAGTAGACATCTTCAGTCTCTTATTTCACTAGACATCTCTGCTGTAAATGATACTTGTATTCACTTCCTTATTCTTACTACAACACTATTCACTGGACTTTAGTAATCCCTTACTCTCCTGGACTCTATTCCTTCTTGCCTTTTGCCTTTGCTCTTCCTGTTTTTAGCTCTCAAACGTTAGTGTTCCCCAGGGTTCCTCCCTCAGTCAGCTGCACCTCTGATTCCTTCCCATTCCCCCACAGGGAACTCATCCACATGTGTTTCTACTCCCACAAGATACCTAAGTTGTATCCTCAGCTCAGACCTATTTCCTAAGCTTCAGATTTTAATAGTTAACCAATTCCTGCACATGTCCACCAGTGTCTCATAGGAACCTAAAGCTAATCATGGTTAAAACTGAATTCAGTTTCTCCCATATATTTGTTTCTATCTCGATATTCTGAATCTCCATTGGTGGCACCACAGGTGCTAGGAAACTGGGAGACACGCATGACCCTCACTCTCACCCCTATATCAAATCACCAAGTCCTACTGTTTTCATCTTCTAAACATTTCCTGTATCCAACTTCTTCTCTTTATTCCTCATTATCTCTTTCATTACTAGCCCCATTAAGTTTTCCAGTTTTTTTTTTCCTTTCTTTTTTCCTCCAGGATAGATATACATAAAACACCAATCTGCCACAATCACTTCCTATTAAAAATAGTATAGTGTAATGTATGGTGATTAACATAATAATAAAAAATAGTATAGTGATGTTCCTTTACCCTTATAATAAAGTTCTAGCTCCCTAACAAAATATGGGGGACTTCATAGACCCCACCCTCTTTTGTTAGCCTCATCTTCTGCTATTCACTCTATTTCAAACAATGCTCAGTAAAGCAAACTGCCTGTTGCCACTCATATATCATGCTATTTCTCACTTCTACTTCTGGCTAAAAGGTGCTTCTTGTCCTTTCCTCTCTACTGACCAACTCCTTCTCATGAATACGTATGTGGCTCCATGAATTCTTATGTGGCTTCCTCATTACTAGAGCATGTAGGTCCCCCTTTCTTTATATTCCCAAAATACCATGTATTTACTTTTTCTATGTTTGCCCCAGAAATAGAACATGAGTTTCTTGAGGGCAGAGACCACACCATGCATTATGACTCTAGTGTTATGCCTGGAACTGAGGAGATGTTTAATAAATACTTACTGAATAAAGGGATAACTAAATTATTAAAGTACTCTGTATCCATTCTTGTGATTCTTTTTTTTATATGATGTCACTGTGTGGCATGGACAGTAGTGTTCACGAAATACTCCAAGAATTTCTCTTATATTTCCCAGCCTTTCTTGAACTTAGGTTGAGGCCTTGTAAACAGTTCTAGACACGGAGCTATAAGCACAAGTGATAGGGTCACTTCCCGTCTGAGATCTTTAAGAACAGTGGCTGGTTTTCTATTCTCTCTTCTCTGCTTTGGCAGTTCTGGAAGTCTTGAGATGGTGGCAACACAAGACTCTGGGGGCAAAAGCCCATGACACTGGACAAGTAGTGGGAGTGGGAAGTAAGCCTGTCTGGTGTTAAGCCACTGAGATTTCAGAATTAATTTGTTACCACAGCACAATCGAGTTTATCTTAAATAATGCTCATTGTTCCACATTTATAAATTAATATCCATCTTATTACATACATAAGGTTGTATTGAAGTTACCAGTATGCAACTCATTTTCCTAAAGTCTGCATGATTCATAGGCTTAGGAAAATCTGTGCCATATGACTGATATTTTCCAACTGGCCTGACTGTTCCTAGCCAGCCCTCTGCCTCAAAGTCTCTGCATATCAGAGTGTGCTTTGTACATTTGATTTGTTTTCCATTCTTACCCAGCTTAACATACAGGTAGAGTAGTTCATCTAAGTAAAAGTGAGAATATTTTCCTACACAAAAAAATCCCCCACACTTATTCACACATGCCTCTGAGTCTACAGCTGAATGACATGCTCTAACTTTAGATTTTGATCCTTGGGTTTTTTTCTGTGTTTATTGAGAGATTTTTTTTTAACTTTGTTAAATTTAAATTCAATGAATTAACATATGATGTATTATTTGTTTCAGGAGTACAGGTCTGTGATTCATCAGTCTTATATAATACCCAGTGCTCATTACAACACATATCTTTCCCAGTGCCCATCACCCAGTTACCCCATTCCTCCACCCGCCTCCGCTCCAACAACCCTCAGTTTGTTTCCTATGATTAAGAGTCCCTTATGGTTTGTCTCCCTCTCTGGTTTCTTTTTGTTTCATTTTTTCCTCTCTTCCCCTATGATCCTCTGCCCTGTTTCTTAAATTCCACATATCAGTGAGATCATATGATAATTGTTTTTCTCTGATTGACTTATTTCACTTGGCATAACACCCTCTAGTTCCATCCACATCATTGCAAATGGCAAGATTTCATTCTTTAATGGCTGTGTAATATTCCATTGTATATATATATATTACCACTCTTCTTTATCCATTCATCCTTGTTATAACTGAAATTTCTCCAAAGAATAGTACCATGTTCCATTGCAATTGCAGTCTAAAGGCATCAGAGACTCTCTCCCAAGTAGTCCTGGCCATCTCTGAAGCCCTCCAAATGTGTCAAAGATGTGTGTATATGACTTCTGCTGACCCACAATTACCAATATTCTCATCATAACTTAGAAACAATTCCATTCTTTTCCACTATTATTCTATAAAATACACTGGTTTTCCTAAGTGGGTCTCAAATTTTATTGAACTATCGTTGTATCTTGTTTCAGTGATTTTTTTTTTCAGTTGAAAGAGACAAAGCATCTGACTTTCAGGTGTGGCTTAATTTCAGCCTAATATGTTATCAGGATCCATCTTTTAACTCAAACAGGCTCTTCCCTGTTTATCATGCCTGAAGATCCCAGTTTCTAATCCAGCAGGGAAGAACAAGAGTTTCTTCCCCTGAAGTCTCAGTGAAAGAAACATGCTTCTCCTCTGCTCTGAATGGATCCTGTTCCCATCCTTGAGCCAACCCCTGTGGCTAGGTGAATACAATGCACTAATTAGTTTAGGAGTTCCTCACTCTCCTGAAGTGACAAAAAGGAATCAACTTCAAGGGAAGCAGGTGGGCTTAAGTTGCTGAATGGGAAAATTTTTGGAGAGAAATCAGAAAAAGTCATCACAAATCAAGAGATGATGCTGGTAGCAATAGCTTCCTTTATCCTCTCTAAACTGTCTGCTGCCCACAGGTGGAATTTAGAGACAACTTCAGTTTAGGGACTTAGAGTGTTTCATTATGCACTGTGTGTTACACCTTGATCATATTCTCTCTCTCCTTTCTTTGAACTCTTCTACATTATTCTTTTCTCCCATATGTTGTCTTCTGTTTCAGTTATTTATATGTATTTGTCTCCTCACGTAAATCATCAGCTACTTCAAGGCAGGAACCAGGTTTGAATTAACTGTGGATCTTGCCTTGTGCCTTTCACATACTAGACATCCCCACTATTCAACCAATAATAATTTGTCGAATAAGTGAAGGGATAAGAAATAAGTGGGTCTAATTCATACTATCATCATTTCACTGTAATGTAATGCCTATGGGGGATATGCGTGTAAGGTTTTACTACACACACATAAAAACCTACTGTGTGCCAAGTACCATGGCATAGTAATTAAAAAGTAATTAAAAAACAAACACTGCTCTGCCCTTCAGAAGCTTATGTTCTAGTGAAGACAAACACACTGAGTAATTAGGGTGTAATAAATGCTATAAAGGATGATTGTAGGGTGTTAAGAGAGAGTAATAGATTTTAATTTTTATTATTGTTTTTCTGATTGTTTCCAGATCAGCTCTAGGTTTGCTAGCTCAAGGACTACCAGTTTTGATAGAGGTCTGTTAAACTTAGGACTTCTTAGAGGATTAATATTAGATTCCCAAATAAAGTTTCCAGATTCAAGAAATTACACTTATATTGTGCTAAGAAAAGACTAATTTTGTTCTCTTTCTCCCTATCTCTCTCCTAGCCTGAAGTTCTGGATCAAATACAAAATTTAAGGGAGCTGTGGATGGATAATAATGCATTACAAGTGCTACCTGGGGTATGTAAGTTTTTATTATGACATGTTGTCTAGCATCTATGTTATATATTAATTGTAATTAATAATAATCTTAATTTATAAATCTCAGTGTTTGCCTTTCAAAGTAAAACATTTGTTTGGTCACCAAGTGTTTTTCACAGTTTTTTTTTTTTTTCGCATACCTTCTGTAAGTGATGTAGGTATATAAAATGTATGAAAGATTTTTCTTGTTCTTTCAGGATTATATCTTTCATCTCTCCACATACTGATTTTTAAAAGCTGAGAAATTTATATTGTTATATATAGAAAAAGAAAATGCTACATACAAAATCCAAGTCTTATTTTTGCAAAATCAAACTAGATAATTGCTTCTGCTCATATTCTTAAAGCTCTTCTACAAAATAAAAATCTTTCTCTCAGTTTGGGTGATTTCCAATAGAATACATTTAAATTTTTGAAAATGGTATGTGACAAATTACAAAGTGTTAAAAATAAAAAGTTAAACTACAGTCCATTTTTTTTCAACTAACATACAATCCAGTAATATTTCCCAAGTAGTAGGTTTACCAGTCAGCTCATTCTGACTGCCTTTCCATTCAGTGAAAGAAAGGCTTCATAGAACACTGCCTCTTGCCACTCATCATACATGCACTCAAATAAGCATGTACATACACACACACATCAATCACAATATTCTTATTGGTGATAACCAATTCCAAACCCCTTACATTGGGCTAAGTAGACAGGGTAGCTGGATTTGTAATAACGCTTCAGCCACTGAGATTTAGATGTGTGTTCCCAAAACCAGTTTTATTCTTTTTTTTTTTTGACTTGACATTAAAAATTCCTTAAAATGATTGCAAAAGCAACTAGAACAAGAAGTTTTTCTCTTTTGAACAAGCACGAAACCACATAAAAGAGAAAATCTGGTAAAAGATTAAGGAAAAAAATACTTTCTTCTCTTATCAAAAGAATACATTTATACTGTCATCATAGACACAAAACAAAAAAGCATGCTCATCCTTTATATATTGATTTATTAAAAAACCGTTTACAAATACACATCTATGAACCAGAAACTATGCTAATGTTAGGGTTACAAAGATCATATATTCAATGACCTTGAATATATTTATTTGAGGAGCTCACACATAATAGGAGAGACAGATCTAGATTCCACTACACATAGGAGAGCTTGATTTGTGCCATATTCAAGGTATGTACAGATCTTGGGGCAACACAGGTAAGACACTCATCAATTTCTTGTGCAGGGGTTGAGGATCAGAATGTATGTCTAGTTGGAAAAAATCTATGCCTGCCTCTTTGATATATTTATTAATTCAAAAACACCTAGATAATGACCAGCTCATGATAAATGCTAGGTGTTTTACAAATATTTACTCAATGAATCCTCATAATGAGCCTATGAAGTAGGGTTTATTACCATCCCCATGTTATGGATTAGGAAACTAAAACAGAAAGAGTAAGTAACTGGCCCAAGGTCATGCAGCAGGTAGATAGTGATAATTCATACCAGCACCAGAAGCTGTTGTTCACTATGATGTTCCAAAATGCCACTGCTATAGAATCAACGGAAGGCACAAATGAGAATTACGTTCATCTTACTTTTCATAGCCATTACATTCCCAAAATCCAACCTTGAAAGTCAGCTCAGACATCAAATTCTTTAGTAAGCTTATTATCTAAATGGAAAAGTAGTGATCAAACTGTCCATGAAACAGATAATGCTGCCTAATTTGTCTGTTTCAAGGGTAGATTTTTCTTATACACTGCTCTAAGTAGATTTCTCATTTTAGTTAGTACACTTGAGTTTCATATTTTGCTCTATTCCTTGTGGGAATCCCCCCACCTCCTTGCCATAAAGAGGCATGGCTTTCTGAATGTCTATGCCAGCAAATAGTTGCTATGCAAGTATCTAGAAACACATTAGCTTTGAAAAGCTAATCTTGAATGCAGCCTTTAACTAGCCCGTGTCTATCGGTTTCATAGAATGATTAATCCTAAATATTTATTGTCACAAGACACTGGAAAAAAAGCAAGTTCATCTTATTCTTAGTTCATGTATTATAAAATATATATATGTATATTTATGTATACATAAAAATTAATATACTTCTAAAATACTTTTGGAAGCCTGAGCTATGATTTTGCTACTCTGTTTTTCATAAATTAGAGAAGCAAGTAGATGATGATGAAAAATTAGTCTTCTACATAGCTGTCTTGTGATGGTCCCTCTAAGATCAATCAATCAAAATGTGACTAAACAATGCATTGAACCTGTATTTATTCTTAAACAAACTTCAATATCTTCTTTTGTTTGTGATGGCTTCCGCTCCTTTCATTTGCTGTCTCCTGCTCACTTATAGACTCCTTTATGTCAAGGGGTGTTGGAGCAAGATTCAATATCCCCAAGGACTCTGAGGCTTTGGACTTCAAAGGCTTTTATCACTCCAGGCTACTATTGCCTTTATAAGGTGTTTGAAAGTGAGGGTTTGGAAAGACTCGAAAATAAACACCAAAGTGTTATTTTCCTTCTAAAAATGATGTTTAGAAATTTTACACCAAAATATTGAGTTGTACTGCAGATAACAATGAAGGAGGCTTCAAAGAGTAAAGACATTTTCTCATGATAAAACAACAAAAAAGAAACACACACACATAAACACATATATCATTCTTTTCTTGCTCACCAGAAGAGAAGAATGAGCCATGGTAACATAATAGCTCCTTAGGGTGGAAATCTATAAGTAAAGTGACAGTATTTTTCCAAGTGACATATTTCCAGGCATGGGGAGAATTCAGCCCTCTGACCTAGTCATCCAAAGTACTCCGTTCCTAGATTAGCAACTATTCATCTACTCCAAGACTTTGCTCACATTCTCTGCCTCCATAGGGAGCGAGGGATCAGGGCTAGAGATATGTGCTAGGTTAATTAGAGAGTTAGAGGTCAGTAACTGACAAGATAATCAACAGGCTTTGTAGTCTATAATCTGAGAAAAGTGAGTTTGAATTTTAGCTCCACCCCTTATTAATGGGGTAACTTTGGAATGTTACTTGTAGTAGATGCTGCCATGCATCATCCTCCTGGTATGAAGAACTGACTCTATTTCCGAAGCTTCTGGGAATGCTACTTGCAGCTCTCCACCCTCCTCAGGAATTGTTCCAGCTGAAGAGACCCTCCTTACCCAGGGTCACATCCTTATTCCGGGAGACTTCCACCCAATGACCAGTGATAAAGGTCTGGCTCCTTACCCTTCCTCAGGACAACTACAGGGCAATCCCAACTTAGTGAGTCTTGACGGGCCAGCTGCAGACTTCCTTAAGACTTCATCATAACTCAGCTTCTTCATCTGCCCAGTCGTGCTTCCTTTCTGCTCTCGGTCTTTCACTGGTACTGGTCCTAGGAACACTCTCTCATAAACTTCTCTTTGTCTCTGCTTCCCAGGGAACCCAATGTGTGCCATTACTTAATTACTAAGTTTTAATGTGTGTTAAAGTGTAGATTCTGATTCAGTAGGTCTGGAGTGGGCCTGAGAGTCTACATTCCTGACAGGCTTCTAGGTGGTGCCAACGCTGCTGGTCTGCAAAACACATTTTGAGTAGCAAGGTTATGAAATATTAAATCAAAAAATATATATAAACTACTTAGCACAGTGCAAAGGGTTTGCCTGTGTGTGTAATGTTTATTTATTTACACTCTGTCAAATAATTAGAGACAATATATTAAAGTGTACACACGTAGATTAGACGAACAAATGACCCAGTGAACATGGATATGTGTGGGGCATTTATTTGCGAAACATGCCCTGAAAGAAAATGAAAATGAGGACTTTCATCTTGTTCTGACTCCTGTGGTCCATGTCCCAGCTAAGCAGCCCCTGTTACTCCTGTTCACGGTATGACTTTGTTCCTCCCTGTCCTCAGTAATTAGGTACTCATTTAATTCTCCTACTTCTAAATTTTTCTTGAGCTCATCCCCTCTTCATCCTCATTTCTGCTGCCTTAATTCAGGTCCTTCTCATCTCCTCAGTATTTCCAGATCCTTGTGATGGGTCTCTGCCACTCTCATCACAAATCTTTCTTCCACAGTCCCCTGAAGTTGATATTTTAAAGCACAAATTTGATCATGTCATTCTCCAACTTAAAAACCTTGAACAGCTTTCCTTGCCCATAAGATAGAATTGACATCTCCTCACATAACACATTAAGGCCTTTTAACACCTGGCTTCTTGTAATCGTACAAATCGAATTTCCCACTCTTCCTCAAACATGCCATGATTTTTCACATTTTGCTGTGAACGTATGTGTCGTTTTCTCTTCCAGGTGCAGGTTCTGCTTTCCTTGACAATGTGTGTCTTTCAGACATTTTGCAGCCCTGTGCTTCTATGGCATTCTCCACATGCTTTGTTTTCTTGCACAGTTATCGGGTATTATAACTATTTGTTTATTTGAAAGTTTCCTCCACTACTATGAGCTCCGTAAGGATAAAGACTTTGTCTGTATCATGACAAGTCTCTCCTCATACTTAGTTGACTTATTCATGATTGTTCTCCCATGTATAAGACAAGCCCTGACACATAGTAGATCATCAAAAAGAACTGTTGAATGAACAAAATAGAGAATCTGTTTAAGGATAAAGTCCAAATTGGGCGCCTAGGTGGCTCAGTCGTTAAGCGTCTGCCTTTGGCTCAGGTCATGATCTCAGGGTCCTGGGATCGAGCCCCACATCGGGCTCCCTGCTCGGCAGGAAGCCTGCTTCTCCCTTTCCCACTCCCCCTGCTTGTGTTCCCTCTCTCGCTATCTCTCTCTCTGTTGAAAAATAAATAAAATCTTGAAAAAAAAAACCTCTTCAAAAAAAAAAAAAGGATAAAGTCCAAATCATGATTTAAAACCTTTCTTATGCATTTGAAATGTAAGAATCAGCATGTCAACATATGCTGTTTGGGTGGTGATCTTTATTTATTATTTATTTATTCTTCTGCAGCTTTGAGATTGTTGTGTTGAGATGTAATTCACATACCATAAAATTCACTCATTTAAAATATACAATTCAGTGGCTTTTAGAATACTCCCCACAGTCTAATTTTAGAACATTTCCATTATCTCCAGAAGAAGCCCTGAAGCCATTAGCAATCACTCCCATGCCCTCTTCCCCCCAACCTCCAACAACCCTAACCTACTTTCTGTCTCTATAGATTTGCCTAGTCTGGACATTTCATATACATAGAATCACACAACAGATGGTTTTTTGTAACTGGCATCTTTCACCGCATATATTTTCAAGGCTCATCCATTTTGTAGCATATATTTGCATTTATTGCAAAATAATATTGCAACATGTGGATATACCACATTTTGTTTATCCATTCATCAATCGATAGGCATTTCGGTTGTTTCCATTTTTTGGCTGTTATGAGTAATACTGCTTTGAACATTTATGTTTTTGTGTAGACATATATTGCATTCTTGAGTATATGCTGAGAGATTGCTGGGTCATATGGAAACTCTTTGTTTAACGTTTTGAGGTACTAGCAAACTTTTTCAAAGTGGCTATACAATTTTAAATCCCTGCTAGCAGTGTATGAGGATTGGATTTCTCCACATTCTTGCCAATGCTTGTTATTGTTGTAGTTGCTTTTAAAATTAGTTTTACAGTGTTGTGGTTTTTACAACTTTCAATGTCTTGTGAAATTTTCTCAACTAATCCTGAGTTTTTGCAATGTTATCAAGTCTATAGGGAAGTTAAAGATGTTGGTATACCTGGATATGTCAAAAAACAGAATAGAAACGGTTGACTTGGACATTTCTGGATGTGAAGCCCTTGAGGACCTCTTACTGTCATCCAATATGTTGCAACAGTTGCCTGACTCTATAGGTGAGAATATTCTGTTATATCATGAATGTTTATATGAAATGTATCATTTTCTTTTTTGGCATAGTCCTAGTTTATCAGCAGATATAAGGAATATGCTGTTAATCTGACTGATATTAATAAACTACCAAGTTCCTTATTGGTAAAATACTATTTTTACATCTTGAATATCTTAAAATGAAATGGTAATACTAGTTATCAAATTCAAGAAGGCTCTCCTATTAAAATCTTACCAAAGTGATATTTTTTAAATGAAGATCTTTTAAGTTGTAAAATGTTATTGTAAAAATTATATTTATTAGATTTAGAGTAATTGATAACCATGTATATCTCCTTTTATCACCATAGAATTAGCTTCTATCCACAGTGTTGCCATATTCTATTTTCAATACTATTATAACACTACTATAATCTAGAAATAACATAAAGATGTATAATAAATATAAAATCTCTTTGTGGTTCTATTATTAAAAACAAATACATTGTCTTTTATATGCTGTTAAGATTCATGACAGCAGAGAATTTGTCTTTTAGTATATGTCAAGCACCCAATCCATTTTTGTTATACATTTTTATATGCATAAAATAACTAAAGTCTCCTTCTAATTTAATAATGAGCAAACCTTTTTATATAGATATCTTACTATTATTTATGAGAGGACTCAGGAGGGTAATCAGCCAATTATTTAACTTTGGAGATTAGTTTTTAACATGCTTTGAATTTGATGTGTCATATATTCTGGAACTTATTAAAACCTCTGAAAACTAAGTTATAACCTAGGTACACTGATTGAAAGGAAGCTAGAAGATAAGCCAGTATTTCAAATCTTTCTTCAATATTTTATTGCTTCCATTTTCACCATTCTTTTAGGCTAATAGGCTAGGTTTAATTTCTTTCTAGATTGATAATTTTTTTTATGTAGCCACATACTTTATAACAATATTTTTCCAGCTCATTCTATTGTAAGACTTATCTAAGAGCTTTATGAACACTTACACATTTCCAGGCGCTTTCTCTGAAAATTCTGATTCAGTACATTGAATCAGTACGTTTGTTCCTTACTGCCTCCTCAGGCCCTCTGATTTGTTTTATTAAACATAAACATGTATGTTATATGAAACATATGATCAGATAAGTCTAGAAAATACTGTTTTATTTTGTAGAAGGTGAGGAAGTATAATGGTTAAAAAGAGCATCCTTGGATTAAGATGACAGAGATGATCATCTGGTCAAGATAACCCTCAAGATACATGCCTTAAAATCCCACTCAATCACCACTCCATATCTCTTCAAAGACATAATGAAAATAGAAAAATGACTTATATTTGAAAAACATATTTTTGTTCCTTACTGCCTCCTCAGTACCAAGAACTGTGCCTAGTTTATAATAAGGACTCCTTAAATATTTAGCAAATAAAATAATTTAACCATGCTGAAAAAGACTGAACATCTACCTGAACCTGAGCTAGAATGGAAATATTGCAATGACCCCACGCCTGATGGGCTCCAGACCACAAACAGCAGCGGTAGCTGTAAGTTCCATTTCTGCAGTGGAAAAAAGAAAAAAAAAAGTACCTTAAGCATAACAGGAGAATCTACAGGAGATTGAGGCAGCAACTCCTTTTCTGCGAAGAGAGCCTGAAACAATCTACAACTAGTATGTGGAGCTAGCATTGGAGAGAACAAATATAGATGCACTGCTGAAAACTGTGCAAGTCACAGCTAGTTTGGACTGGATCTGCACTATCCACATGGGATGAGAGCTCCATGTTGCTAATAGGAGGTCTGGTTCTGAACTCCAGACACCTGGGGTCATGGGTAGGTAACCATAAAACTGCCAGACAGGGATGGGTGAGCATAGATATGGAGAAAATATTCACCCTCACAAATGAGCATGCAAACAGAAATCTTACAGGAAAACTAATGTAATAACAACAAAAAACTCAAATAGGAAAATTTACCCAGGAAAAAACAAAGTCATCCAGCAATGTAAAAAATGATTTTTATGTATGTGTAGCTCCTCAATTAGACAAAACTTACAATAACACTCATAAAAATAATAACTTGTAAAACAAAAACAAGAACTATGTCTAAGAATAGGTGGTTATAAAAAAAAAGAAAATTAGAAATCCTGGAAATGAAAATGGCACATAGTGAAATAAAAGACAATATAATTATTTGTTTAAAATATCTTCCTTTAAGAAAGCAGACGGGGAAATTAGCCTTCTGGTCTGGGGAAGACAACATGGATGGGTGATAGAAAACATCAGATTCGGTACTTGGCCGGCATAAAGCTGACTGGGATAGAGAGGAGGGTACTATGTATTTAACACCTTCATTAAGAATCTGAAAGGCTTTCAAATTAGGAAAGTAACTTTGTTATAGTAGCTTACACCGCCTCAGACTATATCTTTGGACCCTGTTGACCTTTCAGAGAAAATTACATTTATGCATCTGCAGAGTTGCCAGAGTCCCTGATTATACATGTGGAATGGCTGACTTTGCTCCAAATATTCCCCTCTTGGTCAAGAGAAGGATCTGGGACAGGAGACTGAGAGCTTTATTCTAAAGCCCTAAAAGAATTCATTGATTCTGACTGGATGGGAAATTGTATCTTATCTTCTTTATTAGGACATCATTGGACTACCAACATTTAAAAGAACAACCCTTTGGTTTTAGTCCCTAACATGCCTCAAGACTTTTCACCACTACTTTCAGACTTTGGTACTGTGATTCTCTTAAAGGCTACCTTTCGACCTGGCTTCATGGTGTTTGCACAGCGATCTGTGACCCAGCGCAAAACTTCTTATGCCCCACTCAAGTGACACTGAGACTGTCAACCCTCCTCTAGCTCCACTGGTAGGCAGGTGCAGTAGTTTGATAAGGGCTACCAAGTCATACAAAATTTAGCTGTAATGCATCACGCCCTGTTTTCTTTTCACAACTGATGAACAAGCTTTTTTATATTTCCAAGGTTGATATTTCTTACATACACACCAGAGAAGCTGAAGTGATTCGGTCACCCCTTAAACATAGGTGAATATGGCAGTGGGTAAGCAAACCTCAGAGATAAATGACCCCAGTGAGAACTGTCCTCTTTCCCAGGTGCTACTCTTTTCAGCAGGGTATCTTCGGGACACAAGCTGATGTATTAAAGCTCCGATATTTTGTAGATATTTTCTCACAGCAGTCTGACAGTGAGACCCTTTCTCGCCACTAGAGTAGAGATTCTGAGTGCTTCTCCAGAATATGTAACTGAGCATACTGAAATTTAAAGTGCAATAATCGCTTTTTATTTCAGATCTATTCTGATTTACTCTATGCCTTTAAGGAGTCCTCAGAATACTTGAGGTGCGTGGGCATGACCCACAGCAGTGCTTCTCAAAGCATATTCACAAAACTCTAGCTGTACAAGGTACGCTGCACACTCACACACATTCCGCAATAACTTTGCAGAGTCACGTTGCTACATTAATATATTACAAGGTCCTAGAAAAACTTCATTAATGAAATATGTTTAATGTTGTTTAATTTAGCATTTCCCAAACACATTTGACCATGGAACCCACTATATCCATGAGAACAAGTTTTCTGCAAAAAAAAAAAAAAAAAAAAAAAAAATGTAGCCTACAGTATATATGCATATTTCCAATGTAAAACCAAAATTAACCACGCTTTGCCCTTGGACTTTGGCTATTTAAGCCATACTGATACTACATTGTGGCTGGATAAAGGAATCTGTTCTTCAATCACTCTGTGGTTATTACTCATTAAAACCCTGGGAATAATGCAGGCAGTAAGTGTATGGAAGGTGTAAATCTGACAAGGAAATATAAAAAGTTGAAACTATTCTTGGCCAGTTCTACTTGGTATATTAAAATTGCAAATTTTTGTGCTTTCTGCTGATCCAAGTCAAGGATTTATGGTAACAAAAAAGAGTATGAGGTCATATGTTGTAATTTTTCAAGTCCATAATTATAACCACTGCACCACAATACCTCAGTACCCATTCATTGATTATTAGGCTTACTTCAGATTTGGGTTTTTTTTGTTGTTGTTGTTGTTTTTACCTTTTTAAAATTTTATTATGTTATGTTAATCATGTGCTTAGGAATTAATTAAATATTAAATCATAGCTGGCTTAAAAATTTTCATCTGGTCCATTTGCGGTATACTAGATAAGGGAAATGTGGTAGTGTTGCTGTCAACTTAGCTTTCTATGGAGCCCTATGTTTTGTTTATTTGTCTGTGTTGATGTACCCGAACTCCCACTGATGCAAGTAAAGTTTTTACAACTGGACAGTCAAGACTAGACTACATACAAACATATTTGTAGGTTTATATAAGCAGAGTGTAGCCAATTGACATGACAGTCGTCACAAGTGATTCTTTTTCTTTCATATTGTATTTCCTACCAGAGATCTGTTCTTATGTATTAATAAACCTTCTTCTCTGTTTTAGGACTGTTGAAAAAACTAACTACTCTAAAAGTAGATGACAATCAACTTACAATGCTACCCAACACAATCGGAAAGTAAGTGCCAAAGTTTCATATCTGTCAACCCCTCTGAGCCAGAAACAAAAGGATATGTTGAATTTTTTTACTTCAAAACATTTTCTATCTTAATTTAGTTTTATATCTGAACATTGCATTGACACACTATATAATATCATGTGAAATAACTATGATTCTTTCATAAGCAAAGCAATTACCCGGATCATTAGTTATGTTATTGCCTATAATTTCCCAGATACTATTAATTTGATATTTTTGACTGCATAGCAGCTTGACATTCACTTGAATGTGTCTTATGAAATCAAACCAATTTGTATAAAGCTCTGTAGTTTGTAAATGTTACCATTACACTCTAAGTGATTTATACATTATTTTTAGTAATTGTTATTTATAGTAGCAGTACTATATAATAGTACTATAAATGTTATTTATAAAAACAAAATTATTTGCCTTTGAAAGTATGAAAAAGATTCATCAAAGATAAATGGGCCTATTCAGTTCAAGGTTGATTACTGGTTTACAGGGATAAATTTTAAGAACTTATCATAAAAGCTCATGTTCTTTTATATATATATAAGTGCCATTATCTTCCTTTGATTATTGTTTCAGAGAAAATAAAAAGGAAGTGTTAGAGGAATGAACTAAAACAAAAGAAAACAAAAAACAAAAAAACTGGTGAAAAAACTAAGAAACAGAAAGAAGCCAATGGGAAGTGTATGGGAAATCTCTATACCTTCTCAATTTTGCTGTGAACCTAAGACAACTCTAAAAAACATAGTCTTTAAGAAAAAGATGACTGACAAACTGGTTATTTAAACTTGGGTTTTGGGCAGACATTTTGTCGAAAATGAACAAAGTGAGCTTATCACTTCAAGGAAAACAACTAACAGTGTTTGTTGCTGACAGTAAAATTTGAGCTCTCAAGCAAAGATTGGAATTTTGGAAAATTCCTATATGCCACTGTGACCTTGACAACTTCCCAATCCTTACAGGCTTTTCTGATAAGATTAGTGTGATATAAATTAATGTAATTTGTTGATAATACGTTATGAAATGTGTCAACATCTGGAAAATCTGTATAACTCAGTGAAGCAGTATATCCAAATAACCAATGCATGAATTACAAAATCAGACATGGGTATAAGACCCATTCAGAATGCAAAATAGACCAGTTGATTTTAATGTATTGGTATGAAGAATAAGAAAAGTTCATTGATACAATTTCAGACTCTACATTGCAGTTATCCCCTAAAAAAATGCCACTTGTTGTGTTTTGGTGTAGTATCAAAGAAAAATCACAATGATCCAAAAGGACTATTGAAATATTCCTCTCTTTTCCAACAACATATCTATGTGAGGCTGGATATATATAATTGTTGCTATATATATAATTGTTATATATAATTCAGTCAAAACAATACATCACAACAGATTGAATGCACAAGCAGATATGAGATCCAGTACCATCTATTAAGCCAAATATTGAAGAGATTTGCAAAAATAAAAACAATGTCACTTTCTTCACTAAATGTTTTTGTTTAGAAAAATATAGTTACTTTGAATAAAAATGTTATTTAACATGTTATAGGTTTACTATTATTATTTAACAGGTAGTAATTATTTTTAAAACTCCTATTTTAATCTATAATATAAAGGATACCAATAGATATGTAAACGCATATTATAACATATATACACAATATAAACACATGTTCTTTAGAGTTACTGATGATTTTTAAGAGTGTCAACAGTCCTAAGATCCACAAGTTTGAAGATATCTGTTCTATATCACATCATGTTTTTTTAAAGATTTTATTTATTTATTTGAGAGAGAGAGAATGAGATAGAGAGAGCATGAGAGGGTCAGAGGGAGAAGCAGACTCCCTGCTGAGCAGGGAGCCCAATGCGGGACTCGATCCCGGGACTCCAGGATCATGACCTGAGCCGAAGGCAGTTGCTTAACCAACTGAGCCACCCAGGCACCCCTCACATCATGTTTTGTACAATAAAATTACAAGAACCATTGTCTAACTTATGTTCTCACTTCAAGATAGCACCTGCATACAAATGTTTTGAATTTGCATGTATGGCAAAAAATAAACTAAATATCTAAAATTTTATAATATACCATAATAAGCAATCTATATGAGGTAAAAATAACAATAACAATAACAATGATAGCTTTTTTTTTCTTAGGGAATTCAGAATTGATAGATCAGAGGTTTAGTGCAAGGCCTAGATGTGAAATTTGATTATGATCTTATTTAATGGCACCCTAGGGCACATGCAGAAAGTGTTTTGTAAACAGGAGAATAGTCTGCATTTATTAGGAAACATGCTACCTAGAACTCTGGACACCAAAATCCTAGAAATGTTAAGACCAGCTGTAGTGATATTCTCATTCTGCACTTAGAATATTTCAATATGTTAGAATTTTCTTAGATCGTTTTTAGTAATCCAACTATTAAAAACTGCTAGAAGACTTAATTTTTGAACATTTTTCACAGTTCAAATGGATTCCATGATTTTTGTGCGAAATGATTTGTAAAATTGATTATTTTTGTTCTCAGACCTTAATTTGTACCTAGAATTTCTAGCCACTCTACAAATTGAATGTACAATGAAAAATAATAATAAATAACTTTTTTTCCCCGCATTCTGCCAAATACCATGTTTGGTGCTTTACACACATTCCTATTGAGTTAAAGCCCCAATAAACAGTATTCTATGTGTATGATTATCTCCCTCTCCCTATCAACAGTTACAGAGACTGAGGCTGAGAGAAGTCAACAGATTTCAAGGCTAAGCTGTTAATTGACCTATGATGCCTCTTAATATATATATGATAGTTGAGTCACACATTTTGTAATATTGTAATTTAATGGGTCCCACTGCTCTAGAGGCAAAGGATCTTCCAGAGGAAGAGAAACTGCATACTAAACCTTCTCTTTCTTAGCTTCATATCCTTGGGCAAAAGCAATAAAAACTCAAAAATCTGAATGGAAATTTTTAAAAGTCATTCCCTTATAAAGTATGGTCAAACAAAAAGACTGTTGGACTGGGAATCAGGAAATTTAAGTAACTAAGCAAAGCTGGGTAAGTCCCTTCTTCTCATTGGGCCTCAAATTCCTGGGGGATAGTGCAAGGAGCACTGGCTTTGGAGTCGAACAACATGGGTGTGAACCATGGCTATGCCACCCACTGTGTGTAATCAAACCTCTCTGTTGGCTTAGTTTCCTCATTTATAGTATCTACCTACATTTAAAATTCTCTAGTTCTTTGATTCAGATGTTTAGCCTATATGATGTCAATACCCTAGATGGCAAATTCCAGTAGTCTACTTGCTAGACTGTCATAACAAGAAAATACATGAAGTTTATTCTAGGTACCCGAATGCTAAAAAATATTTTTCCCTCTGTTTCCTAATCATGGAAGGAGACATAAGAAACTAGAAATGTACACGGCTTTAGGGAGGGGAATGTGGGGGCTGGTGAATAGAATAAACAGGGAGACTTGCTTTTATCATATACTCTCTGTAATTTATGAATTTTCTATTATGTAATGTTACACTAGTCAAAAGATTAAAGACAAAACACGGACACACATAGACACACAGACACAACCACACATGCACGTGCTCATGTGCACACACATACATACACACACACCTTTCCGTAGATAAAACCCAAATTCCTTTACACAATATTTAAGTTTTTCCATTGTCTCATCTAAACCAGTGGTTCTCAGCATGCGGTTGTCTGATCAGCAGCATCAGCTTCAACTGGGAACTTGTTGGCAATGCACATTCTGAGACTACCCCGATCTACTGAATGAGGGAAAACCCCGAACGACTGAATGAGAAACTTTGGGCATTGGGCTGGCAATCTCTGTGTAAACAAGCCCTTGAGGGGATTCTGATGCATGCTAAAGTTTGAGAACAACTATCTAGATTCAGCTTTCAGCTCTCAGCTACCTTCTCAAACCCTAAACTATTGTGCCTGTATCAGAATTACCTGAAATGCTGCTTTAGAGAGGAAGTTTAAAATGAAGCTGCTTTAGAGAGGAAGTTTACCACAGTGGTTGGTTGCTTTGGCTCTGGAGCCAGACCTTCTGGGTTCAAACTCTGGCTCTTTGATTTGCTATTGGGTCACAGAGCCTTAGATTCCTCCTCATAAAATGGAAATCATAATAATAATGCCTACCTCATAAGAATGTTGTGAAGATTAAATGTATTAATAAATAGAAAGTGCTACATATTCAATAAGTATTTTCAAAAAATAGTTTGATAAAGTAAAAAAAAAATATTGACTTAGTTAATTTGCATTTCTGGGATTTGGATTCAAGAAATATATTTACTGTTTTTACAACTTAATTCTCTCTTCTCTCTTCTGCCCACCCAGACCACTGCAGCTTCCTCCTCTAAATTAAAAGTCATAGTACACCTACAAACTAGACCAGCATTTTCTGAATTATATTTCTCAATACAATTATCACTTGGGATTTTAATAAGTATGATGCAAAGATAAGTTTCATGGACAAATAAGTTTTGGGAACTTTGTATACAAGTTAGAGAACATTCTAACTTGTGATATTTTTTCCATTTCTCACATCAGTTTCTTTATTATCTTTTGTATCATCATTTAACTTGTCCATTGTTTTGCCTTGTCTTACCAACTAGAATATAGGCTCCTTAAGTCTGGGATCATGTCTTGAGTATGTTTAATCTCCTTCATTGTGTGTACCTGAGCAGTCTGGCAGAGGCGAATGTTTGCAAGCTTGGAACTAGACAGATTTCAATCCTGGCTTCTCCACTCCTTAATTAATGAACCGTGAACATGTCACTTCACATCTCAGAATTGCAGTTTTCTCATCTGAAAAATGGAAAAAATAATTCATCTCAGAGGTTGTTGTGAGACTTAGTGGTGGATAGCTTTCAATAAATTATAATAGTCATGAATAGTAATAATTAAAAAGACATTTATTTATTTAGTGTTGTTTATGTTCATTTGTGTGAGGATTAGTAATATAACATGAATAAACATCCAGTGTTTAAAAAGAAAAATGTTTTATATTGATTTTCAAATATAATAATATACTGTCTTAGTCTGCTCATAATTAAATATCACAGACTAGGCCTCTAAAACAACACAAATTTGTGTATCACATTTCTGGGGGCTGGGAGGTCCAAGATCAAGGTGGTGGCAAGTAGATTTCATTCTGAGGACTCCTCTTTTGGCTTACAAGCAGCTACCATCTTTCAATGAGCTCACATAATCTTTTCTTTGCGTATACAGAGAGAAAGAGACAGACTAGTTCTCTAGTGTCTCTTCTTATAAGGGCACTGATCCCATTATGAAGGCCCCATCCTCAATGACTTCATCTAACCCTAATTACCTCCCAAAGGCCCATATCCAAATACTATCACACTGGAGGTTAAGGCTTTAACATATGAATTGGGAGAGGGGACACAAACATTTAGTCCGTGACATACATATTTTAAACTTACAAAATATACTCTCAAGAAAAGCACTGTTTGAAATTGTTTCTGAGCTTTTTGGCAGAGTCCTCAAGAATAAGCCTTTAGAATCATATTATTTTGTTGTCAGGTCTAAGGACCTAGAGAGAGAAATTTAAACACAAAAGAAAAAGATTGTAATGTATTTCCCAAAGTGATAGAGTGATCCTTATAGAAAAAGTAAAGTTATTGAGAAAGGTACAGAGAAATGATCAAATGAAACTTCAGTGATTGTATAAGATTTCAGTTAAGGTACAAAACCAGCAATGATTTCCATTTAAAAGCCATTACATTAAAATGTAATGTCTTCTACTGCCTATTTTCTCCTTCACTTCCTGCCTCGATAATTTAGGACTGTGACCATTTATGAGCTGTGGCCAAATTATAAATGCAGCATAAATTAAATTTTTCTACATTTTGGTTGGTTAAAAAAAATCAGTATCGTATCTTGAAGCATTTAGAATCTTTTTTCAGTGTTCTTTTGCAATGAGCGAAGCTTTTTTCTACTCATAGGTTGTAGAAATGTTCACTTAAAAAAAAATACTTCTGAATAGAATTTTACATTTGGTTGGTGCTTTTCTCCTATAATAAAAAAAAATATAGGTATTCTTTTCAGTCAACCTAATTAACTTCCTAAAGAATCCAAAGGAAGGGAAAGATCAGTGATTACTTTGGAAATGGGAAAATTGTGTTAAATGGAAAGTATATTGTCTTGACAATGATGGTAACTCTGTTCAAAATCAGTCAACATAGATGTTTCACGGGTAAAAGCTCTAATTGATTGACTATTCCCAACAAATGCTGTTTCCACCAAGATTTGACTGAATTCACCTTAGACTGTAGGATTTAGTACAAAAACTGGGTGAGTTTCATTGAGTAAACGTTACAGAAAAGAATTAGTTTCAATTTTGTTAATTTCTTGCATTGTTTAGAAGCAGCACAAGTGACTTACCTAATATTAATGACAAAATTAAGGATAGAGTCTAAAACTTGATTCTTTGCCTACATTAAATGAAATTGATTTTACAATCTCTGAAAATAAGGATAATAGCAAAAGTTGCTTAGCATTCATTATGGGCCCATTCTAAGTGTTTTACCCGTATTTAGCCCTTGTAACACATGGTTAACTACTGTTATCACCCTCTTGTGCCCAGTGATGAAACTAAGGTACAGAGTATTTAAATAACTTGACAAGGATATTGCTGCTAGTAATTGTTCCATTCCAGACTCCAATCCCAGCTGGCTGGCTCCAGTTTGGTCTCTTAACTCCGGGGATATCCTGATGCTTTCAGGCAGTAGCTATTTAAGCAACTTGTCTTTTCCAAACAAGTTTTATATATCTCTCTTTAGTTATTACACACATACCTCATTTTATTGTATTCCACAAATGCTGAGTTCTTTTTACAAATTGAAGGTTTGTGGTAACCTTGCATTGAGCAACATTATCAGTGCCATTTTTCCAACAGCATTTGCTCACTTCATGTCTCTATGTCTCATTTTGGTAATTCTCACAATAATTCAAACTTTTTCATCATTATTATATTTGTTATGGTGATCTGTGATCAGTGATCTTTGACGTTACTACTGTAATTGTTTAGGGGCACCATGAACTGCACCTATGTAAGACAGCAAATTTATCTGTAAATGTCATTTTTGTTCAAACCGGTCTACCAACCAGCTGTTCCCCCTTTTCCTCCCTCTCCTCGACCTTCCTTATTTGCCAAGACACAACAATATTGAAATTAGGCCAAATATTAACCCTACAGCAGTCTCTAAGTGTTCACGTGAAAGAAAGAATTGCACATCTCACACTTTAAATCAAAAGCTAGAAATGTTTTAGCTTAGTGAGGAAGACAAGTCAAAATCCAAGATAGGCCAAAAACAAGACCTCTTGTGCTGAACAGCCAAGTTGTGAATGCAAATGAAAAGTTCTTCGAGGAAATTACAACTGCTACTCTAGTGAACACATGAATGATAGGAACACAAAACGGTCTTATAGCCAATATGGAAGAAGTTTTCATGGTCTGGTTAGATCAAACCAGCCCCAATATTCTCTTCCCTAACAATGCCTAATCCAGAGCAAAAATCTCTTCAATTCTTTGGAGGTTGAGAGAGGTGAGGAGGTACAGAAGAAAAGTTGGAAGCTAGCAGAGTTGGTACATGAGGTTTAAGGAAAGAAGCTCTTTCCATAACATAAAAGTGCAAGGTAAAGCAGCAAGTGCTGATTTAGAAGCTACAGTAAGTTATCCAGAAAATCTAACTATAATAATGAAGGCGGCTACACTAAACAATAGATTTTCAATATAGATGAAACAACCTTCTATTGGATGAAGATGCCACCTAGGACTTTCACAGCTAGAGAAGAGAAATTAATGTGTGGCTTCAAAGTTTCAAAGGACAGGCTGACTTTCTTATTAGGAGCTAATGCAGCTGGTGATTTTTTTATTTATTTTTTAAAGATTTATTTATTTATTTGAGACAGAGAGAGCACAAGTGTGCATGCACAGGCACACACATACACAGGGTAAAGGGGAGGAGCAGAGGGAGAGGGAGAGAAGCAGACTCCCTGCTGAGTGTGGAGCCCAAGGCAGAGCTCAATCCCATAACCCCAAGAAATCAAGAGTTGGATGCTTACTGACTGAGCCACCCAGGCACCCCTAGCTGGTTATTTTAGTTGAAGCCAGTGCTCATTTACCATTCCAAAAATCTTAGGACCCTTAAGAGTTTTGCTAAATCTCCTCTGCCTGTGCTCTATAAATGGATGAGAGCACATCTATTTACAAAATGATCTACTGAATATTGTAAGCCCACTTTTGAGACCTACTGCTTAGGAAAAAAGATTCCTTTCAAAATATTACTGCTCATTCATTGGCAATGCGCACTTTCACCCAAGGGCTCTGATGGAGATGCACAATGAAACTGATCTGTTTTCATGCCTGCCAACACAATAGCATTCTGCAGCCCATGGATCCAAGAGTCATTTTCACTTTTAAGTCTTATTATTTAAGAAATACAATTTGTAAGGCTATACTTGCTATAGACAGTTATGCCTCTGATAGATCTGGGAAAAGTAAATTGAAAGCCTCCTGGAAAGAATTCATCATTCTAGATGTCACTAAGAACATTTATAATTCATGGGAAGAAGTCAAAATATTAAGATTAACATGAGTTTGGAAGAAGTTGATTGCAACCCTCATGGATGACTTTTAGGGGTTCAAGAATTCGGTGGAGAAGTACCTGCAGATGTGGTAGAAATTGCAAGAGAATTAGAATTAGAAGTGGAGCCTGAAGATATGATGGAAGTGCTGCATCTCATGATAAAACATCCAGTAGATGAGGAGTTGCTTCTTATGAATGAGCAAAGAGACTGGTTTCTTGAGATGGAATCTACTCTTGGTGAAGATGCTGTGAAGATTGTTGAAATGACAACAAGTATATTACATAAACTTAATTGATAAAGCAGCAGCAGGGTTTGAGAGGACTGACTCCAATTTTGAAAGAAGTTCTACTGTATGTAAAATGCTAAAAAACAGCATCACATGTTACAGAAAAATGGTTCATGAAAGGAAGAGTAAACTGATATGGCAAACTTCATTGTAGTCTTATTTTAAGAAAGTTTACAAAAACCTTCAGCAACCACCACCCTGATCAGTCAGCTGCTATCAACATCAAGCCAAGTCCCTCCACAGCAAAAGGATTATGACTCACTGAAAGCTCAGACGATGGTTAGTATTTTATAGAAAAAAATTAGAATATGTACATTTTTAGACATAATGCTATTGTACACTTAATATTACACTGTAGTATAGTATAAACATAAGTTTTACATTCACCAAATATTATAGGAAAACCAAAATATTCACTTGACTCACCTTATTGTGACATTCATTTTGTTTTGGTGGTCTGGAACCAAACCCATAATATCTCCAAGTTATGCCTATATATCCCTTTCTACCAAACCTTTGCAAATACAATTAAATTCTATACATCATCTTAAATTTGTCTAGCTCCAATGCCTTACTAATCAATTGCATGTAGTTTTACATTTTATCTACTAGAAGGTTTTGTTTATATGAAACAATGCATTTTAAAAAGGGAATATCACAGGATAACTTTTATATATTTCAGAAATATTATTCAAGATTTTTTTCAGGGTACTCTCCACCTTGAAACAGGTCATTTTATTGAAGTGGCATATATATACCAGGGACTTAACATACATTTGATCCTCTTTGAAACTCTCAGTATTAGGCATTATCAATCAGTTTTACAGATGAGAAAACAGGGATTAATCATAGACAAAAGTCACTCAGCTATTAAGTGGTCACACTAGAATTAGAACCCAAGCCTGTCTGAATATTTTCCACTGAATTACATTATTTCTATAGAGTTAAAACTGAACAAAGAAAATGAAGCCCAAAGCCATTTATTTTTATGTTTTTTAACATCTACGTTAATAGAACATTTAATAGTATCTAATGGTTTCTAATTTTCATGAATGATGTTAAAGTGAAATTACAGATTATCCATGTAATATATTCACCATCTCTCTTACTGATTAGCTAGGTAATGATACAGTAATATCTTCTCAGCCAAAACTAATTCATGAAGACCAAACTAGAGAAAAATGTAGAGACTATTTTTAGAAGATTAAGTCAATACTATTATTTTTGTTTAGTTTCCAGCATTACAACCCTCAGTAGCCTACTTTAGTAGTAGTTCTAACGTGTGAACTAAGGCAAAGCTTCACTGAACACAACTCTTGTAATATTTAATATAGATTTTAGCTTTTATGAGTGTGTCATTGTGTGTGTGTGTGTGTGTGTGTGTGTGTGTGTGTGTTTAAATGATACTCTTGAAATATTTGCAGGGACTTTATTTAAAGCCTTACAACTAACTCAGTGTGTGGTGTGTGGTCCTATGACCAGCAGCATTTACATCACCTATGAACTTGTTATAAATGCAGGATCTAGGCCCACCCCAACCGCTGACTCTGAGTTTGCATTTTAATAAGTTCTCTTGGTGATTTATAGGCACTCTGAAGTTTGGGAAGCACTGCTTTAAAGTATTTTACACTTTCTTTGCAGTTTGTTTTTCCTTTTAATGTGTACAATTATAGACTACAGATAATAATTCTAAAAATAAAGGGAGGAAATTTTGGTCTATCTTTTTTTTTTGCAAAAAGTATAATGAATGTATTTTTATTAAGCTATACCTGACATAACATTATATTAGTTTCAGATGTACAACACCATACATAGTTACAAAAAAATTTTTTGCTTGTGATGAGAACTTCTAAGATCTATTCTCTTAACAACTTTAAAATATACAATACATACAGTATTGTTAACTATAGTCACCATGCAGGACATTATATCCACATGGCTTACTTATTTTGTAACTGGAAGTCTGTACCTTTTGACCACATTCACCCATTTCTCCCATCCCCTAGCCCCACTTCTGGCAAGTGCCAGTTGGTTCTCTGTATCTATGAGCTGTTTCGTTTTGTTTTAGGTTCCACATACAAGTGAGATCATACAGTATTTGTCTTTCTCTGGTGACCAATTTCACTTATTTTTCTCTATCTTTTGAAAGCCAGTGATAATCTGAGTAAATGTGATATAACTGTTTTTGTCAAGGAGGATCCTGTATTAAAATACCTTAAGTGATTCCACAGGATTGCCATCAACAAAGTCAACTGGAATGTTATGAGTTTAAATCTTTTAAATTTCAGAGATCATTGAAGAGGGCATATTTTGCATCTAATAGCTTTCTGTATAACCCAGACATGTAAAATTCTTCCAGACTATAAATTATTAATTCAGTACAGCCCAAAGTGCAGTCAAAATGTTGTCTTTTTCAGTGCAAGAAGTTCTCACTTTGCACAGGGGTGGAGGACTGTGAAAACAACCATTCAAGCTGAAACCATGCAACAGCCTTAATAATCAATGACGGAGGGGCGCCTGGGTGGCTCAGTCGGTTAGGTGTCTGCCATGGAGCCCCCCATAGGTTGGGAGCCTGCTTCACCCTCTCCCCCCCTTCTGCCACTCTCCCTGCTTGTGCTCTCTCTCTCTGTCAAATAAATAAATATTACAATCTTTAAAAAAATAATCAATAAGGGAAAACTATGATAGTTCTGCCTGAAGGTCTTTAAAACCTTTTTTAAAACATTAAATACTATTATGGTTGTTTATAAGTGTATAGGGAAATGGAAAAATAGTAAAACTATTATTCATCTAGTTCACTGTCTTTGTAAACAGAAAGAACATCAAGAATTAAAGTGGGCTTTTTGTAAAAAAAAAATTATCAAGATTAGTTTGAACAGTACTTGCCTTCTTTTCATCATGGTAAATCATAATTCAGAGTGAACGTCTTTCCTATGCATCAGTGAATTGTATTTTTAAGCTTAAATAGGCTTCCCAACTTCTATCCTTTGTGCTTTCAGTGTCATGAGACATTCCTGAGAGTCCTTTTTTTTTTTAGATATTATTTATTTATTGGACAGAGAGAGAGAGAGAGCACAAGTAGGGGAAGCGGCAGGCAGAGGGAGAGGGAAAGCAGGCTCCCCGCTGAGTCAGGAGCCCCATATGTGGCTCAATCCCACGTCCCTGGGATCATGACCTAAGCAGAAGGCAGACACTTAACCTACTGAGCCACCCAGGTGCCACCCTGAGAGTTCCTTTAATGTGAAGTTTATTACCAGTGTCACTTCCTCTAAGACATCTTCATCCTTTGCATTACAACCACTTCCCTCATTTATGTCAATAAGCTTGCCACTAAGTTCCTCTGGCAGCGTATGAAGGGTCCCGTGAAGAGTGGCAGGCAACATCCCCACAGTCAGCTAGTTCTTCTGTAGCTCTAGTTATGTTTGTCCAGGCCCTGCAAAGTTGTTTGCACTGTGTGGTGTAAGTTTCTGCTCTAATGCACGCATATCACTTGCTGTGACTTCCTGCCATGATGCTTGCAAATTTTCATTTGTACGCTTTATGTCATATTTCTTCCAAAACTCAGCTAAAGAAATTGTATGATCTCCAGTTGTAGCATTGATAGCCTATTCAAAAGTCTGTGTAAGATTGGCTTTCAAAGTTGAAATAACTCCTTGGTCCGTTGGCAGGGTTAATGAAGTTGTCCTTGGTGATAAAAAGCAAGTTTTCACATTTTCATTTAAATCATCAAGAGAATTAGGGAGACCAAGAACATTTTCCAATAGTAATAGTGCTAGAAATATTAAATTACTATACCTATAATATCTCTCTACTGATTGACAAGAAGGCAAAACAACTACATGAGGTACTGTTTGTGGTTTGAACGGAATGACAGATGTTTAGGGACAAATCGCTGACAGCCTTAGAAAGAAGGAATGTGACAGTTGCTGATCATGATGTGCATCTGCTATTTACACTGTGATTTGTGGGCCCCAGAGTTAAGAGTGTAATCTATGTTTTATGCAGTCACTCACAGTTAATATACAGAAGTTTGAGCCTTGGTGATGGAGGGATAATGTTATTTAATGAAACCATGATGACTGAAATGTGTTCATATCAGAACAATGCAAAGTAAGGGCTGCTTTACTGTTACTCAAGATTAACCTCAAAACATGTTTTTATTTTAAAGAATGTTTTTATAAAAGAAAGGAAAAATGAGAAACCTCCATTATATTTGAACTGTTTAAGTCTTTGACTTCTACCTCTGAACATGCATCTGAAATTTTTATTTTTAAAAGTCTCCAGTACTTTTATGACCACTTGCTGAGTACATTACCCTAAACCATTGACAGATGGTTTATTCAATTCTATCAAATTTATTAAGTACATTATATACGTAAGGCAGTGGGCTAGACATTTTTTTTAGAAACAAACTGTTACTGGGTTTCACACATACATTGATGCCTGCCCCCACCAACCACACACACACACACACACACACACGCACACACACGCACACACACGCACACATAGCCATACGTACCCAGCACCCTGCGACATAACCACCCCTGCATATGGGGGCCTCAAAGGATTTAGAAATGAATTTATCAGGGTTCACTAATACAAAGAGAAAAATTTCCCGAGCATGTATTTTATGGCAGGTCCTGGGCTAAATTCTTAACAATATTTCATAAAATACTCAGAGCAACTGGATGCAGCCAGAATTATTAGTATTCTCTTTGCAAATGTAAAGAAACTAAGGCTCAGAGAAAAAGTTATATGCCTTGTCTATGTAAAAGGAGAATTGTTCACTAAAACAGCATTTGCTTACGAGATATTATTCAAAGCTGAATGCCGTGTTTCACTGCATCTGGTTCTAACCAGTTGAAGCCGATAAGGACCATGAAGCATGAGTTACCTTAGTCAGGGTCAGACTCGACCTACCAAATTATTCTTTCCTGACCCATGGTTAACGGGACTTGATTTACTTAACTGTACACAGACTTGTGAACTCATTCCACCCTCTCCATAATGCAAATATTTAATCTTTAATGGACGTATTCCACTGGGACCACCCCCTCTTGGCACTGACTCTTCCCCGTCGGAGCACTACTCAGTGAATTTCTTCCCTGGTATGTTCCTTTGCCTGGCAGGTAAACAAAATCAGCTTTGGTTTTTGAGCTGTAGTCGTTGTTTTATTGTTTGATACCCAAGATAACACATCTATCTAGTAAGTGACATAGCTGAAGCACAAATCCATTCTAACTGACTTAAAACCTATATGCTTAATTTCTATGTTTACCCATTAACTAAATGATGGGAGTAAATTGCATTCCAGCCAACTAGTTCCAAGACGTAAAAAAAGGAAGCTGATTCGACAGCTCTAACTCCCACTAACTCACACTTGGGGGTTCCTTCTTATTACAGTAATAATGATGATGTGAATGGTAATAACAGTGTAATAATATTAACAACAACATCAACGACAACTTAACTACAGATAGTGCTCCCTCAGTGACAGGCCGTCTTTCTTTCCCAGCTACCTCAAACCAGATATTGAAATGTCTTATTCCCTGGTGAAAACATGAATGTGCATTTATACAATTTCTGGTTGTAAGTCTGGGTTAAAACTGGCTATACATATAAGGATTGTGACAAACTACAGAACTGTGTTCATGTGAAGGCAGCACCCATTACTCTGTTTCTGTTGCTTGTCATGGAAGAATCACAGCCCGGGAGTGCCAGATTTCCCTCTTTCAAGAGGCACAAAAGCCTAGGTCATTATGTAGAGTTTACCACGTTTTAAAATACTATGTAGGGGTGCCCGGGTGGTTCAGTCAGTTAAGCATCTGACCCTTGGTTTCAACTCAGGTCATGATCTCGGGGTCGTGAGATTGAGCCCTGCATCGGGCTCTTCACTCAGTGGACAGTCGACTTGAGATTCGCGCCATCTGCTCCTCCCCACTGCTCTCTCTCCCTCTAAAATGAATAAATCAGTCTTTAAAAAAATAAAATAAAATACTATGTAAACCAAACCAAACATATCTGCAGGCTAAAATGAGCCCTGTCCATAGCCTCTGCTACAGATGCCCTGAGAGGCAAGAAAATACAGAGGAGGCATACTGTGTGCAGCTTTCCTACTTTGTGTGGCCTCGGGCAAGTTATTTAGCCTCTGAAGGCCTCAATTTCCTTATCTGTAAAATGGGTTTAAAAATAATAACTATCTTATAGAGTTGTCATAAGGTAAAGATTAGTTATTTCTATCTTTAAAATGCTTAGTAAAATGCCTAGACTGTAATGATTTGTTGTTAATGTTTTGCCCCCTTTATCCTCCCTCTTGTGGACCTGCCCTCCACTTACCTCTGCCATGACAGTTATGTGCATCCATTCCAAAGATATGCATTAGGAACACCAGGCTATAAATGGCACTTTAGTTGTATAAAAACAAACAAAACCTTGTGTCATTATTCAATGGCTCAGTTAAATGGCAGGGGAATTTAGAAAGGGAAAAAATAAGCCACATTTATTTTACTAAATTGAACCACTCATTAAATGGTATTGAACCACTTGGCTGAACTGATAAAATAATTTATATGATACTGTTGGCACTAGATGAATAAGGCTTTTTGTTCAGCGAATTTGGATATGTGGCTTTTTAAAAGCTCTTTCTCCATTTTGCCTTTTAATATGTCTAACTAATGTATTTAACTTTTCAGTTTATCTTTATTGGAAGAATTTGACTGCAGCTGTAATGAACTGGAGTCTCTACCTTCTACTATTGGCTACCTTCATAGTCTTCGAACATTAGCAGTCGATGAGAATTTCCTTCCAGAATTACCCCGAGAAGTGAGGAATAAACTTGTTTCTGTTAATTAACTTTTAATGAATATGTTTTGGGATTAAGTCTTAACAGGTGCAATGCAACACAGATTCGTGAGTTGAGCTGTCAATGTATATAGGAAACATCTGTATATGTATGTGTTAATTATTCTTTTTTAAATAATAAGGGATAAGTTCTTTGACCCAGAAAATCCATTAGACTTAAACATTACTTGCAAAGAAAAGTAATAAAATATTGTAAGTTAATCAATGCTAAGGAATACAATTTTAAATAATTTAATTTAAATATTTTGCTTTTATGAACAGTAATAAGTAACATTCTGGGATAATTACATTTCCATTTCTGAAGTGAAAGATTTTTAATGTAAATAACTTTTTTTAAAGTATCATGTGGTGTGATAATATTATTTTTATTTTAGAATTCACCAAAAGGTTCTGTTAGTTTTTATTTCTAAGTGGAATTTTTATTTATTGTCAAGAAAAAAATGTGAAGTATATTTTCAATTTAGCATTTTCTATTAAACATTTCCATAATGAAGGAACAATAGTCAATATGTCATTATTTTAGAGCCAAAAGTTATGAATAAACATGACAAGTATCATTGTAACATGAAATAAAACTAACTTGGCTATGGAAATGTCAACAATATTTTATCTTTTGTGTGTGAGTGATCTATTAGAAACATAAATATATTAGTACTCACTTGGATGGACTGTAAAAACAATGTTATTTATGAAAACAATGAAGCTAATGAGCATTCTAATAATAAAATTATAAAGAAAATTCTTCCTAATATGCAAAAGAATATGTGATATATGTTGTCTTAACATCTAAAGGAATATATATAAAATATATACACATATTTTAAAGAGAGATTATAAAAAGTAAAGCAGTAGACATATTAAGAGAGTCTTAAAAGTAATAAGGAAATCTGTAAATTAAGTTATTTTAATATTAAAAATTAATATAAAAATAGTTTACTGTGTATTTCTTTACTTACTTTTTTTGTTACCCATAGATTGGAAGCTGTAAGAATGTAACAGTTATGTCTCTACGTTCCAATAAACTGGAATTTCTTCCTGAAGAGATTGGACAGATGCAGAAGCTAAGAGTCTTAAATTTGAGTGACAACAGGTATTTCTGCAACATTTCACAATCACATATTAGTTATTTACTGAAAGCAAATTATTGTTTCTTGTTAATTATTTTAAAAACATTTTCTGTGTCTTATGAAGTATATAGAATGCAGATCAATGTTTTATTGAGAAAATGGCAGAAGCTAAATTATTTCTAAACTGATATTTCTAAATTTTATTATTTGATTAAATTCAGATCATATATTATGTTGTATATTTAAATTATATAAAATTTATACACCCAAATGTATATACCAAAACCCTTCTATATGGAGAAAGTATAATATTATGAAGACCTGAAAAAATTATAATAAAAAGCTACAAAATGTATTAATTAAAATCATGTATATAAGTATGTATGTATGTATGTATGCATATATATATGTTTTCATGAACACATTTATGTCTCCAGTAAATTAACTGGGCAATGAGTGTATTGTCAACACCACCAGAATGCTGGTAAGAATATTGCCAATTAGTTAATACTCAAAAGTCATAAAGTTTGTACATTATTGTAAGGACAACCAAATGGTTATTTAGTCATGTTCAGAGCAGGACAAAAAAAAAAAAGAAAGAAAGAAAAGATAGGTGCTCTTCTTGTGACAAAGGTGTTATAGTGGTGGATAGGCAAAAAGAAAAAGCAAAATGAATTCATCTTTGTTTCCACAATTGTTCTCAAATAGGAAAGGGTAAAAATAAATATTGACTGAAGAGAACTGCTAAGTAGACAAAGTGATTACAGAATAGAATGTATGAACTCTCTTTTCAATAAGTTTCAGTCAGACAAATGATAGAATAAGACTGAGAGACTGAAACAAAACTGTCAAAGATGACTTTTATGGAATCATTAAGAATATTCAGATCTGTAAGTTTCAAGATAAGTGTGTGAGTTCTCGTTTGCTTAAGACAAATCATAATAATAATGTGGTTTTCAAAGACTATTCACTTAGTAATTCAATAATATTCCCACGTAAGAAAATAAAACATTTTATTAAAAGGTTTGGGATTTCGTTTTTAAAATCAAGATGACAAGGAAGCTTCACAGCTTGGTACAAGAATAAGTCATATCAAACCAACCTCATCTCCTGTTTTTCTGGGTCACCAGACAGGAAAATGAGGGAAATGCGTTGAATGTTGCTTACTTTCAACAAAATATTTTTCAAAATGTTCTAATTAATATTCTTATGAATAAGATTAGGAAATATGGTCATGGAGATATCATAAGAAGATGGATTCTCAGTAGATTCCATTACAATCCCCAACAGAACTAAACTCCATTACTGTTAACTTGGTGGGAGGTTTTCATGATGAGTTATAGAAGTCTCTTAAATTCTTAGTCCACTCAACTTTTATTCATTAATAATCTGCATGATGATATAGAAAATATGCTTATCAAATATTTAAAATGAGCCATAATTAGAAGTACTCCTAGTGAAGTTATTTTTGACTATTTTTATTGAAGTACAATTAACATATAGTGTTCCATTAGTATCAGGTATACAATATATTGATTCAGTAATTCCATACATTACTCAGTGCTCATCACTGTAAGTGTACTCTTAATCTCCTTTATGTATTTCACCCATACTCTCACCCACCTCTCCTCTGGCAGCCACAAGTTTGTTCTCTGTATTTAAAGGTCTTTTTGTTTGTTTGTTTCTTTTTTCCTTTGTTTTGTTTCTTAAATTCCACATATGTGTGAAATCGTATGGTATTTGTCTTTATTTGTCTAACTTTTTTCACTTAACATTATGCCCTCTAGGTCCATCCTTGTGGGACCTGGCAAACGTCAAGATCTCATTCTTTTTGTGGCTGAGTAATATTCCATTACACACACACACACACATATATCCATATATATATATATATATATATATATATATACACATCTTCTTTATCCATTAATCTACAGATAGACCCTTGGGTTGTTTCCATATCCTGGTTATTGTAAATAAGGCTACAATAAACAAAGGGGTACATGTATCTTTTTTAATTAGAGTTTTAATTTTCTTTGGGTAGATACCCAGTAGTAGAATTACTGGATCATACAGTATGTCTATTTTTAATTTTTTTAAAGATTTTTTTAAATTTATTTATATGAGAGAGAGAGCATGAGAGGGGGGAGGGTCAAAGGGAGAAGCAGACTCCCTGCCGAGCAGGGAGCCCAATGCGGGACTTGATCCCAGGAGTCCAGGATCATGACCCGAGCCGAAGGCAGTCACCCAACCAATTGAGCCACTCAGGTGCCCCTCTATTTTTAATTTTTTAAGGAAACCTCATACTGTTTTCCACAGTGGCTGCACCAGTTTGCATTCCCACCAACAATGCAGCAAGATTCCTTTTTCTCCCCATCCTTGCCAGCATTTGTTATTTCTTGTCTTTTTGATTCTAGCCATTCTGACAGGTATAAGGTAATATCTCATTGTGGTTTTGATGTGCATTTCCCTGATGATGAATGATACTGAGCATCTTTTCATATGTCTGTTGGCTCTTTGTATGTCTTCTTTGGGAAAAAATGACAATTCAGGTCCTCTGCCCATTTTTTAATTGGCTTATTTGTTTTTTGGGTGTTGAGTTGTTTAAGTTCTTTATGTATTTTTGATATTAACCCCTTATCAGGTATATCATTTGCAAATATTTTCTTCCATTCAGTAGGCTGCTTTTTTTGTTTTGTTGATGGTTTCTTTCACTGTGCAGAAGTTTTTTATTTTGGTGTAGTCCCAATAGTTTGATTTTGCTTTTGTTTCTCTTGCCTGAGGACACTATTTAGAAAAATGTTTCTACAGCTGATGTCAAGGAAATTACTGCCTGTTTTCTTCTAGGAGTTTAATGGTTTCAGGCCTCACATTTAAGTTTCTGATCCATTTTGAGTTCACTTTTGGGTATGGTGTAAGAAAGTAGAAGGGCTACTAATGAAGTTATTTATTCAACAAATAAAGGATACTTCAGTAACCACCATGGGACAGACATATTGCTAGATGCTAGAGTAAAAGATATGAGTAAGACACTGAGAATCTCGCAATATCAGGAACTTAATTTTTCTCCTAGTACAGTGACTGGAACATAGTATAGAGCCAAATTAATATTTTTTAATTAATGAATTAATCAATGAATCTTAGCCTGCAGTTAAAATTAATATTCAGCCAAAGCTGAGGTCAAAATTGAATATTACTATCAGAAAGAACTGCCTGGATAAAATATTAAATATGAAATGTTATCCAAATGTCTTGACTATCATAATTTCATATTTATAATGGAATAGATTTTAAAAGTTTGGTATTACAGTTTAGGAACAATTATTCCCTTGCACTGTCAACTGCAAGATTGCTTCTATAGTCAATTTATTGCACATTTGTGATATTAAACAGAGGCTCACTTTCAATGCAGGTTACTGGAAGAGCAAGGAGAAATGAGTGTAACTCATCCTTCTCTAACAGTTTCTTTCTTTTCTTTATACTTTATATTTATAACTGAACTGATGATGATTTATCATACATTTATTGTATATGATTCTGGAAATTTCCCCCTCTGTAATTTTGAGGTGGCAGAATTCATATTCTGCTTTTAATTCACCTCCATATGATGTGAGAAATTCTTCCCGTAAGACCTTACTTCATAATTCCTGGCTTAAATGAAATTAAATAACTAAAAACTACAAACAGTTTTTATGTAATTTGGTTTCATGTTATAAATACTAATATAACAAATTATTCTATAAAAAGAGAATTATGATATGTTAGTTTCTGTTACTCTTTATATTCTTATTTATGTTTTATAAATATTTATGAGCTCAGAGAGGTTATTATATTCTTCCCAAAGTTATCTGGCTAATACACACTGTTGATATTTGTATTGGCTGTCAATATCTTTTCATACTTATTAAATTATTTGAAAATGTTTAACTGTTTTTACATATCAAATTACTTCCATAATCTTTATTAATTATTGTAACATTTTCCATTTCCATTATCAAAATGTATGTACTCATCAATTGGCTGAAAGAGTTCCTGAAATTTTTGTTCCAAGTTCTATCTAAAATGTGTATCTATATTCAAAAGTGAATATGCAGAAATTAACAATAAATCCATCAGCATGCCTTGATTGTATTAGCACTTTGCTGAGTAATTATGATGGTAACCTATGTAATCACAATTCATTCATCATGAACAATCTCACGGATATCAGATAGCATGTTTAAGTAGGCATTTGGCGATTTGGTCTTTCAAAGGCTGAAGCCAAAACTAGATCATTTCGATTGAATACCAAAGCTGATGCCAAACTTCATGTATGTCAAAATGCATTTTTTAAGATTCCCTCTTGGAATATTTACTACACAATATACAAAGGGTGAGAGAACAAAAGGACATGCTTTCGGGAGTCAACGTAACATTGGGAGCTGTAGATACCTTTAGTAGTGTGACAGACATTACCCCTTCCCATCATTGAGGCAACAGTTTTGTGGGGATATCAGCCAATAAAAAAGTAATCACAAAAATAAATATATAACTATAAACTATGGTATGTTCCATCAGAGAAAATATAAGGTGCTTTGAGACTACATTGGGGAAAGTAATTTAAATGAAGAGTCAGGAAAAGCCTGTTTGAGAAAATGACATTCAAGGTGAGAACTAAAGGACATGTGGGATTTAGTTCAGTGAAGTTGGGGAGAAAGAATATTTCAGACAGAGAGAAAAGTTTGGCTAATCCTCGTAGTGGGCTGATAGAGGAGGCCTGTCAGTGGCACTGGGAAGACTTAAATCAGGAAAAGAGTCACAGAAGCTTCTGGAGAGGCCCGGGGGGCCAGCTCTTGTAACGTTTGACAAGGCATGTTAACAATTTTGGATTTTATCCTAGATATAATAGGAAGCATTTCAAGAGTTGTAGGCAGGAAATTTTCACTTTTTAAAGATTGCTCAGACTACTGAAGAGAAAGAATTGGAGGGAAGAATGAAATGAATAAGTTACACTATTTTAAATAATTCTTCATAAAAATGAACTATATCCATCTTCACCCATGCTATTAGAATTTTCTTGTTTTTGCAGATTGAAGAATTTACCATTCTCATTTACCAAACTTAAAGAGCTTGCAGCTTTGTGGCTTTCTGACAATCAGGTAAAAACTTTTATTACCTGATTTATTTTATTTATTAAGATAAACTCTAATTAAAACTTTGAATTACTAACTTATTCCCAATAGATACCCTTGACAATTACTACAAAATATAGATTCTTTATCTTCTAGAAGAGAGATTTTTGTAACGATAGCAATTCAAGTATGTATTTCATTGCTACAGACAATATATTGAGTACTATAATCCCCACCTTCTTTAAACACTCCGATTTAGCATTTACTTCATTCTCAGAGATCTAATACACAAAATGATCATTTTTATACCTTTTGATTTCTAAGTAGTCCATGTATGTCCTCAGGAACATTCTCTAATTATATCTCTGAAGGTAAAGAATAACAAATCATTAACACAATTCCCACAGAGGGAATTATTATCCTACATGATTTTTTTATACTGTTAATTATAATCAACTTAATTCTAAAACTTTATACAAGAAGTTTTCAGATCTTTTTTGGAACTATTTTCAGTACTTTCTGTGAAATTGGTTTGATATTATTTTTTATACTCACTAAAGTAGATTATAATTGAATCAGTAATTGAGTGTTAATGAATAACTTTAATAAGGAAAATAACAAGAAACAGTTGAAGACATCTGATTTGCCACCAGGAAAGAACTGGTGATAGACAATTTTGACATAGTTTATTAGTCTTTTTTACTTTTTTCTTATAATCCTAAAATTTTGAAACACCTATTCCCAAATATGAATAGCCAAATGAAAACAAATCATCTTGAATTTAGTTTCTTATCACTATTTCCTGAGCATAAAAGCAGACTTATTGGTAAATGAATTGTTCAGACTTCTAGGTATTGGGCTACTTCTGCGAAAAAATAAATCTCTACAAAATATAAGTGCTAGAATGTTTGTATTCCTACAGTCATTATAGCACTTGCTTCCATCTGCTGAGTAAAAAAAAATTAGATTGTCATTCAAATTCAAATCTTATCAATGAACTATAGATTTTTTAAGGCATTAATATATAATTATAAATAAATCATTTTTGGATTCAATGTGAGCTATGCTAATGGAACAGTCAATGCTACAGTCTTGCATTGTGAAAAAACATCCACTAATATCATGATTTATTCTTCTTGTGGGAGAATGAACTGAACAGTGACTGCATCATTTAATTTTTATTTAGAACCATGATTTAATGTGTTTCTGACTCAGTTTCATGAGACAAATTGGTATCCCAAATCCCCTTTGTGCTTCACTCCTGTTGATAAATGTCATGAAATAAGTGGATTTTTTAAACATTAGGTATCATCATTTCCAATATATTTATATGTATAGCATATAATATCAGAGTTCTAAAACTCCCTTCAGAAATAATATTTCTAAAATCAAATTAAGAATGGAATATTACTATCCATAAGAAATATATTGTTGATAGAGCAGATACAGAAAGTACAACTGTTTATTTTTATGTAGACTCTGTCTTTGGTTACAAAAATATCTCTTAAAAAATGCTTATGTTTTAATCTAATTAAATTCATAGATGATCTTGGAATAGCATGAATTTGATAGCAATTTCCATTTGTCTTTTTAGGGCAGCAGCTTGTGAAAATGAATGAGCATATAGAACCACACCAAAAGCTCACTTATTTGAAACAATTTAATACATCTTGATCTCTTTAAGATTAAAACTGACATTGCCAGTGAAGATGAATAGGTTTTGTAAAAGAGTATACTAGAGAAAAAGAGACTCTCAGCATGAAGACCTTAGAATTTGAGAATATTCCTCAGCAATAGTTTTATTTCATGAAATCCTTTCTTATTTCATTACTTTTTTCCTTGCCTTTCTTTTAATTGTTCATTCAGCTCAGTGAGGCCAGACTATTGACCACTATCTTCTATAAAAGTATTCTTAATATTTGCTATCTTATTAATCTAATTTATATGTTCTTTGCTTCTAGTCCAAAGCCCTTATCCCTTTACAAACTGAAGCCCATCCAGAAACAAAGCAAAGAGTATTGACTAACTACATGTTTCCCCAGCAACCTCGTGGTGATGAAGGTAAATTGTCAGTAAAAATTTCTCCTATGCTTATATGATAATGGATAAAACGTATTAATTTTATTCTGATCTCTGGACAGGAATCCTGGCCCATGGGCAAGGCTATAAAAATAATTACACGACACATACAAATCATCCAGGGGTTAACCCTAAGCTTAAATCTTACCTTCCATAATCAGCAAGGAAGAAGTCAAACTTTCACTATTTGCAGAGGACATGATATTCTATATAGAAAACTTGAAAGACTCCACCAAAAAACTGCTAGAACTGATAAATGAACTCAGTAAAGTTGCAGGATACAAAATCAATGTGCACTATAATGTTTTAAATAAGATTCCAAAAACTAACTCTCCCTCTTCTTATTTTATGTGAAAATATTGGTTTTTAGGAACAATTTCTCTTGGTAGATTGCAATACATGACTAGTTCACTAAATGTAGTATCCAGCTAACTGAAAGGAGATAAGAAGAGTCAGACCTTAAGGAAGGTTCAATGAACTGTTTTATTTTCTGTGTTCACCAATTTCATGGACACAATTTAAACATTTTGTCCGGTGATCCCAGGCCCCAAATTATTTCATGTTAAGAGTCAACCATAAAGAAATGACTTGAAAATAATGACCATTCTTTGTCTTTCAGGTTGAATTTCTCTAAATGATGTCAGTAGCTCTGATAGAAATACTTATTGAAAACCTAAACCATTTTTTTAATTTTTTAAAAAAAATTTTTAAAGATTTTATTTATTTATTTGAGAGAGAAAGAATGAGTGAGAGAGAGCACATGAGAGGGGGGAGGGTCAGAGGGAGAAGCAGACTCTCTGCCTAGCACGGAGCCTGATGTGGGACTCATCTGGGACTCCAGGATCATGACCTGAGCCAAAGGCAGTTGCTTAACCAACTGAGCCACCCAGGCGCCCCCCCCGTTTTTTTTTTAAATTAAATCTTCTATCCTTTATGATGACAAATTTCATAAAATTTTTATGAAAGAGATTTGTCCTTTACCATTTGGAACTCTGCATCGGCTCCTTAGCCCAAGCCAGAACAGGCTGCCACACATATTTTCTACAGTCTTACAGTAATGGTAATACTTAGAAGAGTAAACCCACTTTAATGCACCCATAGACTAAATCCACCCAGTTGACTTGAATGAGAGCATCTTTTAAAAGCAACTATCTGTTTATGGATCTATTTTCAGGGATAATTATAATAAACATCTTTAGTCTTTATGACTTATAAATATAAGTGAATCATTTTGGGATACTTTAGAATATTTTTATTCACATTTTGACTTACAAAAGTAGGAAAAGGAAAGATTGTTTTCATTTTTTTTAAGACTTCAGTAAAACTGATCTTTTGAATTTATGCAAGAGAGGGCACCATGTTTACATAAGCTATAAGAAAAACCTTAAGGAAGGATTGTTTTTATTCATACAACTTTACTTATATTTTCATATTAGTATCCCTAGATTACCAAAATATTTCATTTCCAAAAAAATGTAGGGAAAAGTGAAAAGAGTCTCAGATTTGCTAGTCATTTCTGAGATACTGTCTCGCAGATTAAATCCCTTATTTATTGCAGGGAGTGAGGTAGATCTAGTCAGGCAAGGTGTATGATGTTAAGGAATTAGCCTGGTTTTGTTTTGTTCTGTTTTCCTTTGAGGAAAGACGAGTTGGTAATAGAAAAATTTTCTTGAACTTTAAGTAAGTCACCCTTTGGCTTTTCAGGCAGAAGTATAATAAATGAATTTTCAGAATCCCTTGCAACAAAGAAGGAAATATATGATAAAGGGCATCTTTTGGGAAAGAATTTAGCCTAAACTAAGTACTTGTATTGCATTTTCATGTGATCTTCACAATTAATTTTGGTAAGGAAGATATTACTATTAGCCTACATTTTGATATAAATTAAAGATTTATAAGCCACTTATTTTCCTTGTTCATTTGAGACATACTTAGACCAGTTTTTAGACCATAATTTTAAAGTTACCCTAAAAACAAGCTCCCCTCCATTACCCCCGCCACCACATACACACACTAAAAAGAAGAGCTTGCAATCTCACACACTTTACTGAAAAGCCAATGTTATGTAGTATCTTTTATAAAATCCTAATAGAGTTTAGTGGCTACAGATAATGGGTATGGGCTCTGTAATCGCACAGACATGGAATAGAATCCTGCATTGACCCAGAGAAGCTGTAAAACTTTGAGCAGTTCTCTTAAAACTCACCTAGAGTTTTCTCATTAACAAACTGAGGATATATTAGTACTACCACTGGTGTGGTAGTGTGAAGATTTTAAAAAATAATGTTTTAAAATGTGTAGTCCAGCTGTCTTTATTATTATTATTAATTATCCTTTGGAGAGCCTGTTCTCTATACTAGAAAACTTCCCAATCCCAATATATAATTAATATGTACTTAGGAAAGCTGAATTTGAATTAAGATGTAAAAAAACCATGTAACAAATACCAAGGGAATTTTATTCCCTCTCTTTCTTTCCTTCTTTTTTCCTTTCTTTCCTTCTTTCTTTCTCTTTATTTTCCCCTTTTTTAAATTTTTGTACTTGTTTGTATACCTATTGCCATTTTTTGCATAGTGTACCGAGCTCTATTAATAACACCTCATGTAAAAAGAAAAAGCAATAATACTTTGGAATCTAACTGTAGATTTCCAGTCAGACAGTGACAGCTTTAACCCTACCCTGTGGGAAGAGCAGAGACAACAACGCATGACTGTTGCCTTTGAATTTGAAGAAAAAAAGGAAGATGACGAAAATGCTGGGAAAGTTAAGGTGAAACTTTTCATTTTGTTTCTTCTTTCTTCTCATTATTTTTGTTTGTCCATTGTTATGATTAAAATAGATTTTGGGACAGATTGAGTGACCTCTGCTTGAAGGTCAGCTACATCTTCACATCTCCTTCATTATAGCAGGAGGGTAATCTGAGAAGCAGTGGTGTGCTTCAGAATGAGACTCATGTCCCAATTCTGACTGAGCAAATTTGATACACCACCCCATCTTACAGAGTAACAACATGAAAGAGATTCAAGGTGAGAGAAAGCCAAAACAAACAAAGGAATCTGAGTGATAGGCTTTACCTAAGCAACTTATTACATTTTTGAAATACTGGAATGGTTTTATTCTAATCACTAAGCAAGGCACCAGGCAGGCCATCTGAGACCAAAAAATACATTTAGGGAAGAGCCCATGGATTAATATGTTATATTGGCTTTAAAATATCTGAAAGATTTTATGTCTCTGGGGTATCTGAGAAGAATTTATGAGTTTTCTGAAATGAGAAAGCAAGTTTTAAAGGAGGCAAGTGCCTAGTAGCAGGTGATATTCAATTTTTTCACCTCAAACATCTTTCGTAAAAACTTTTATTGGAACTAATCTAAGTCAAGTAACAAAGTGGAATTTTAAAATCTATATTTTTTCATTATTTAAATTTGAAGTGCAGAGGAAATTTTATCAACATCAGATCTTCATATTATCATCACAGCAACATCTTGAATCTCTAATCTTTTATAGTATTATTTGTGTACTTTTTCCATCATGAATACTAACAGCTCTCCCTCTGAGTGACTAATTGCCTAAGTAATTGTATGTGCATCCTATTAATAGATCTGAATTGTGTAATGTGTTCTTTTCTGTCCCCTCATTCCCACATTTTCTAAACTTTTTTCTTAAACCAACACACCCTGGAACCTTACTAGATTTAGACAGTAAGGTAATTGACTACCTCTACATCATTGTGGAAAATCCAAAATGGATTCCCAAATCAAAATGATAGTTTTGATAAGATTTGAGTTTAAAAAAATGTTTCTGGATGCTTGGTTAGTGCTATCTAATAACCAAAGAAACATTTTTTTTTAAGTTGTGAATTTCTGGAAAAAGCAATGCCAAACTAAACAAAGACCCTTATAGCATTTAAGTTCTTCTTTTAAGATTTCATATGTTAAATCTAGAACCAATGGATGATGCATTCTATACTGGACCTCTGATTCATTCTTTTACTTCACTGAATGTCAAAAACTACATACTTAGTCCTAAAAATCCATATTCAAAGGATCTAATAAGAAAATAGTATGCTTAATGTACTCTGGTATATGTGTCAATGAAAACATAAAATGCAAACAGTTATTTAGAAGCCCTGTTTGTGTGTTATGTGGTCAGGTTTGTTTATAATCAGAGTAGGTTCATTATACTTTAGATTGCATTTTCTTTATGCTTATTTATATTTGATTTATTTATATTTTGGTGAAACAGTATGTGTTTCAAAAATCTCAAACACTTGGTTTTGACTAATTTGAATATTTCCAATGCCATTGAGCTATTGGACAAATTAGAACACAAACAAACTTCTAAATAAATCATCATGAAAGTATGATGAACGGAATATACAGAAATCTTACACTAAATCACACTTTTCTGGTTCATTACATATACATTAAATTTAGCACCATTTTACCTTTCATTTACATAAAATTTAGGAAGGAACCACTGACCTCTACCATCAACTTCCAAATGGACTAGAGTACAATGCCCTACTTATAGAGTGTATAGTGTAATATGAATGCTGCATTGTGTGAAAAAGTTGTGACCCATTAGCTTCACATGATATTGATACTGTTTTATTACAAAGAGTTCAAACTAATTTTCTGATGGTTGTTTTAAGTGCATTACCCAGAGTGAAAAAAAAATCAAGAGTAGAAAAATGATAAAGTGAAAGTATTGCTACAGTGCTCCTCTTTCTCCCAGAAAATGGAGATTCCTTCTCCCACAGGATCACTCCTGCCAAGCCCCCTGGGAAAGGGGCCAGCGTGGGATTACTCTCCAACCTGCCAGACTGTCTGGCGATTGCTGCACACCATGGGCCAGGTGTGATCAGCAGATCCAAGATATGCCCGTCCCCCAGAATGACCCACAGCTGGCATGGGGTTGTATAAGTGGCCTCCAGCAGGAAAGGAGCATGTGTACTCCATTGCCAGTTGCAGCACAATCCACCACTCTTCCCTCTCTAAGTGGCAGACAGGTAGGCCTAGGTGTTTGGGGTAGGAGAATCCCCCATGTAGAGGCAACTTTGGAACAGTGGTTTATGGGGTATGTTCTGCATGAATTGGGGTAAGAAATGTTGATCCTACAGAAACCATCCAATTGCCAATGTTTGACCTCATTTTTGTTTGTTCGTTGACATTGGCGATGGGGTGGAGAGATCAAGTCACGGGGTGGGGAGCACCAATAATGAGGTGCCTAATGGTGGGATATATGGCATGATTTTTGAGTTGGGTGCTTCATTTTTATTTATGTTTTTATTTTTAAAGATTTTTTTTCTTTAAAGTGTGGGAATACCAATAGTTGAGCAGAATGTTGATGACACTATTGATAAAATCTAAATTGCCCCCACACATACACACATTTTTGTATTATCAATTCAGAGGGAGATTAAGTAACTAAAACCTGATTTTTAAAATAGCATGAGATTTGAATTGAGATTTGCTGAGAGTGGACTTTGAGCACAAAGATGGACATCTGTTGAAAAGCATCAATTTCCCTCTAATTTGAAGGCACAAATGATGAGAATTCCTGTAAGAGAAGATTGGTTTGGGAGTTGTGGCAAACAGGGCTTCCTTATCTCAGTGGGTTGGGTGTTTAAAAGTTCAATGAAAAAAAAAATGTCTTCATGGGATTGGAAAGAAGACTACATTTTTGGTAAGCTTTACCATTCACATGTAATGGACTAGATTCTTATTCTGTGTCTTATATTCTTTCTGCAATACAAGGCCAGCTGAGAATCCTAACTGAAACTCCTATAGGTTTCCTTTCTGTGTAAAATGCTCTGATTAATTCCCAGGATAAGGTCCCTAATGATCAGTAATCAAAGCATTAACTATTTCTTCTCTTACTGGAATTTACAGTCAAACCAAATTAGAATTTAATCATTATATAAGAAAACCACAGTTCTTTGAGAATTCAAGATACCATCTCTAAATGCCCTAGCTATTAACAATAATTTTTTCTTCCATTGCTAAACTTTTGGGAGTCTCCAACATCTTGCAGCTGCTATTTGCATTTACTGCACTTTTTTTAGATCTGAAATATATAGAATGTTGTGAAACATTTCTATTTTTCTAAAATTAAAATGAAGTAACATTGAAGTGAAAATCTTGCATTTCAATAAAATGTATATGTAAAATGAACAAATACTTTATGGTGAGTGATATACACATTTTGGTAAGAACAAATGACAGTTTTTCCCACCTATTTATATCATAAATGAATTTACATTATTTCTCCATCCCATATTAGAATGAAGGAATATTTCTAGCCTATGTATTTAGAAATATAAAGAAACTGTTCTTATTTGGGCATGACTGAACTATTAATAAAATCATATTTATGATCATGTTTTTTCATTTCTGAAGCATTGCACAAGAGTTAAAAAGTAGAAAGGCATAGGCAAAACAATCTGTAAAAGGGTATAAAATATGCTTTTACGGAGCTTACAAACAACAATTATAAAATATTATAGTTTCCCTTAAGAAGAAATTATAAAATAGCTTTGTTTTAAAAATTGAATTTATCTTGTTATTTAACTCAATAAAATTTACATTTTAGACTTAGACACACTATCTTTTCTCCAGGATTGTACAACTATGTGCTTTACTTATATCAGAGAATAGCCCTGAGCCAAGTGACACTTCTGTAGCATAAACTTTGGAGTCAAAGACCTGAGTTTGAATCTGGGCAGTGCTACCCATAGCTGTATGACTTTGGGCAAGGAACTTATACTGCCTGAGCCCTGTTCTCAGGGAGACAGGAACAGGTGCTACAATAGGTTATGAAATTTAAACTATGTTTAATTATAATTATAAGTATTTAATGAATGTTAATAATTATAATCATTTATTATTTATATTCAAATCTATATGGTACACAATGAAATAAGTATTATATATTATATAAATAACTATTAATAAATTAAATATCCTTATAAAATATTGTACATGTGCCTGGCACATGGCAGATACTGAATAAATGATAGTTGGTGCTGTATACAATCTGAAAAAAAGTCCAAAAAGTTACAGGTAGTGTGGAGTTACATATATACAGTATATATAGTAGAATCTAAACTGCCAAAAAAATTCAGATTTTAAAAATACCTAAGTAGAATCTGATTTTAGAAAATAGTATCTAATCTCTGCATAGAATTTATACATTTTCAAAAGATTTTCACAGTTATTATCTCATTTTAGCTCTAGATTAACTGGAGATATTATCATTCCCATTTTACATAAGCAGAAACTGGACAGAAAGATTAGTGGCTGATAGCTTGTTGGGGGTAAATCTGTGGCTTAAATTTAGGTCTTCTGACTCCAGGTCCACCAAGTTCTGTTGGTAGACTAGTAAATGAGAAGAAAGGAGCTTATTGTCTAGGTGGAACAAATCCAAGTTTTATAAGACCTGAACTTCCCACAGTTTGGAGAAGGGCCTCTTTAAGGAAAAGAATATGAAATAACCATGTAAATAAAAAAGTAGGGCCCCTCACAAGGCTTTGGAAAGAATGTATGCAGGTGACAGGCTCTAAAGCTTAAGCTTCATTAGCTTGACAAATCTTGTTTCCAAATTTAAATATTTTTCAGAGATAAAGAACCCAAACATATTCTGGTGATATGACCAAAATATCACATTAACTTGCTTATAAAATAACCAGAAAATATTGGCACTGCGGCCATTAGTAAACAGTCATCTAATTGTGTCAGATGAGACATAGCATCTACAAAAAATAGATTACATTATTCAATGTGGAATTTAATTCAATTAAAGAAGAACATTTCACTTTTTTTTTTTGCTTTTGATTCAATTTAGAAGTGTAATTTTAGCATTGAAGATTTCTTTAAGGTACATAGAATTTTAATCTATTGCCCTACATGAAAATTAATTTTCATTCATATACCACTGGTTATTAAAAATTAAAAGATGTTCTTAATTGGCATGATAGCCATACCACTCTACAATCTATATCTTTTAAATGTAGTTTTTTGACTTTTAGCCCTTTGCTCTCAAGTACTTTTAAATGAGTTCAACAATATAATTTAAAATTTAGATTTAATTTGTGATTAACATTTCTAATACCAACTTAAACAGCAGATCCAAGAATGCATGCATCCCAATGGACTTTGTCTAGTATGGATATCATTCTTTTTATGTTTATTTAAGAATGCATTATAAATTAAGTACCCTGGACTATATTTATATTACATTCTAACAACTTACACTTTTTTCTGAGAAGTCTAAATTTTTCTTAGGTTATATTTTTGTAGCTTTATTTCTATATATTATTAATTTCGTTCTTATTTGTTTGGGAGTATAAAAGACTTCAACAATATTTATACTAGCAAAATTATCTGGTTTTTCCTCAGCTTTCCAAAAATTTATTGGAAAAATAATTTTGATTGTTTAATACTGAAAGGAATGTTAGAAGTCATCAAGTGGAGTCCAATCCCAGTGTTTGATATGGAAAAGGAGCCACAAGGAAGAATAAATATAACAAAGTTGGTGGATTTGCTAAAACTGCAGATGAGCAAAAGTGTTTGAATTCATATTTATAATCCTCAGATCTATACCACCATCATAGTTTCTTACATCCCATGAATTACATTGGTGTGGGTGGGTGGGTATGTGTGTGCCCCCCCCCACTTTCTCCTTTACTCTCATTCCCACTCCTTCCTTCTTCGGCTTTGCTTTCTTCTCCATTCCTCCCAAACTACCCACACACACACTTTTCACAGACACATACCACAATCACGTAAACCATTCCATTTTGTAAAGTTGGTTCTACTCAGATGCAAAAGGCATGACGGTTGGAATAAGCCAGGACAAATAAATCTGCTCCTTGTTTTCCTTCCCACTCCCTTTTAATCAGCATGGATAATTTGTATTTATTCCAATTTACGTATATTTTAAATATTCTGATAATGGGATTTTCTATATGGAAGTGTCTCATATTTTCTCTCTCTAAATTAAATGTGAAGAGTAATCATTAATATATATGTTCCTCAAAGTCACATCGATACAACAAAAATGAATTCAAGAATGGAAATAAATATCTGGGTAATATAAGCCAAAATTTACATGTGTATCTAGAATATCTTAGAAAATCTCCTCAATTTTTAAATTTCTTTTTATTTTAAGACATTACCTACAAAGCATGTTGCTTTATTAGGGTAAAAACTAAATGTAAAAGCCACCCTGAAGCATATTCTTTTTAGGAATTAACAAGAATTAGCTCCCTGACCTTTTGATATAACATGCTAATTAACATAGAGCTGATGCATATTTGGTAGCAGATACTGTCAGTTCCCCCATTTTTTTAATCCATGATAAATTCTACTTGTAAATCTTTTGGGGTCTCCTCTTATCATCTACGTTGATATTCCAAAGATATCTTTAACATGAAAATAATTACTTATAAATAATTAAGATAGGGAAAGAACAGCCTCTAAAGTATAAAAGCAGCTGATAGTAACGCTTAAAATCTTCAGATTACCAGTCACTTATATGTTTGACCTACTGCTATTTCAACCATCTGCAGGGTAGGTCTAAAGATAGAATAAAACCCAAAAAATTCGTTTTAATCTAGAAGGTGGACAGGGTGGGAAGAGGCCCCATGAGGGCAGAATGTGCTCTACTCTACAATACAGTTTCTCAGCCAGCTCAACACTCACTATATTGCATTTGGTTTTACTACTGCACATAAAATGGAGTAGTTTTGTGAACATGTTTGCCGAAGGTATTTTTATGTTAAATTTCTTTTTATAAACTTCTAGGTTGAAATAAACCTAAAACGATATCCAACTCCTTATCCAGAGGATTTAAAGAATATGGTAAAATCTGTTCAAAATCTGGTGGGTAAGCCAAGCCATGGAGTGCGTGTTGAGAATTCAAATCCAACTGCTAACACGGAGCAAACTGTGAAAGAAAAATATGAACACAAGTGGCCTGTAGCCCCAAAGGAGATTACAGTGGAGGTATTTCAAGGTTATTGGTAATTGCCAGTGTGGTTTGGATTTTTTGGAATTACTAAATTATATGTCTTTTTAACTGATTAGATCTTCTCTGATAAGTGCCTTTTTCCCCCTAAAATATAAATAAGTCTCTCTACTTTTTCAAAATACGAGGGTTGCATTTAATAAATTACAGGTAAATGACACCCTCATGGCCTAAAAATACTAATAAAGCTCCAAAAGTTCCAATACACACAGAAGGAATAACTTGCTCACTCAGCTAGGCCTGGCCAATAAGTGCATTATATCATTTTCACTACACTCTTTTGGCTACCCCAAACTTTTATTGTATGAGTCATTAGAAAAGACTAAATGAAGATTTTTTATTTATTTTTTTTTACTCTACAAATCTCAGTGAGATTCTTGATCAGATTTAGAGCCAATTTTTTGTTTGTTTGTTTCTGTGTTTGGATTAAAACCTTTATAGGAGACACTTTTATAAACATGACAAAGAGGAGATAAGTTTGAAATTTAGCTTTTCTGGATCTAGCCATGTGAAACTTAATTCCTGTATTTTAGAATCAACTAGATATTTATCCTTATCAATTTGTGTGGTCTGAAAAGAATTCAACTACATTTATGCCACCTCTGTACTATCTCATTCACTCTTCAGCTAATTTGGTTATCACCTTTTTATCTTCATTAGAAACATAACTGGTATGAATGAGTACGTCTAGAAGTTACTATATCTACTTCTCAAAAATCTAGGTTTGTGAAACTCTTTTACAAATCTGCATTTCACAGCATCAATTTGTTGCACTGATTAAACACCAACTGTATATTTAGCACTGTGCTAAATACTGTGAGAGAGAGAAAAGAAATATAAAATGTACACATAGTCCCCGACTAATTTAGAGCCCAGCCAGGTAAAATTACCACAGATGAAGTAATTAGAGAACATATCATATAAAATATGATCACATGATTAGTTGTGTGATGGAGAATATAATACTTTAAGAAATTGGAGAGAAGCAATCACTGCCAATCAATTAAAAAGTTATGTGAAACAGTTTAAGGTTGAACTGCATATTGATAATGGGGTGATTTTTTTAAAGTCAAAAGAGAGGAAGTCATTCCAGACAAAGGGAAAAGCTTGAGCAAAAATAAGCCTGGTGTGAATATCTGCCAGTGGAGGTACCAGCCCGCCCCAGAAAAGAAGAATACAGCCTGGTATCCAGGGAAGAAAATTTAAGTAAATACTCAGTTTTGTTGTTTTTTTTTTCTTTTTGCTTATGAAATCAGTATTATTGTACTTTTTCCTTTCTAAAATATTACAGATATGCAATAGCAGAGAAACAGACTTTTCCTTTATCTCTAAGACACTCCAATAATATAAAAAGGAAGAAAGCCAACATTTAGGAGGTACACACTAAATACACATACACTTCATATTTAAACCTCATGCAATCACAGTTTAACATTAAAATAATTGTGAGGTCATAATAACCCATAAACTGAGTAATTTTCCTACAAAATAAGAAGATTCTAAAATTACTTAATACAGGATTGGGATAGGTGAGGCAAGGAAAAGATGGCTTTGGATATAAATTTTTTATAACCCTTGTAGAGAAAATAAATCTTAAAATTATCCCACAAGCATTTCAAACTTGAAAAATCCAAAATTATATTTAATGTTTCTTCCCCAAATTTACTTCTGCTCCTATGTGCCCAACCTTGATCTCTGCTAGCACTATTATCTACCAGCTTACTCAAGCTAGAAATTTGGAAGGTATCCTGATTTCTTTTTCCTTCTTTCTCTCCACTCACTGCCCCTTCCAAATAGTCACCTAAATCTACATTTTCATCTAAGTGTATCTCTTCAACCTCCTCAGGCCCTCAACTCTGTCCTGCATTATTATAAAAACTGTCAACTTCTTGGCTTACATTGTCCCCAGCCCCCTCATTACTTTGCTAATGCCCTTTTTATTTATTTTTTTAAGATTTTTATTTATTTAAGAGAGGGAGACAGAGAGAGAGCCCAAGCAGGGGGAGAGGCAAAGGGAGAGGGAGAAGCAGACTCCCTGCTGAGCAGAGAACCCAGTGAGGGACTCGATTCCGGGACCTGAGATCATGACCTGAGCCAAAGTTGGACACTTAACCAACTGAGCCACCCACGTGCCACTAATAATGATCTTTTTAAGACACAAATCTAATTTGCCCTCCTTAAAAACACTTATTTCCTATCTAATTGAAACTCAATCTTAAGCTTTATAATTATTTCAGTGATTCATCCCACCCTTTCTTAGTTTTTTTTCTTCTCCTGACCTTTTATCTTGAACAGAAATCTCACAGGTAATTTCAATACTTTTTCTAAAACTGTGATTCTAGGTCTTCTTTCCCCAACTTTTAGCCATCCTAGAGCAAAGAGAAAGTATTGCTTTTTTATCATCCTCCCTTCTTGAATTGCTCATCCAGGTCAAGGGACCACACTCCATATTTTCAACTTCCAAATAAAATAAATACAGATGGCCAAGTGTCCCACTGACCAGTGTATATGAAACATTTTATTGTATGTTTTGCACTTGTATGACATTTTTGAGTCATTATTTAGTTCATACTGTCAAGAATATGGAAGAGAGTATCACACACTGCATGATACATTTATCCATATGGTTAAATATGGAAAACCAAGGAGAAAAGAATAGAGGTAGGCAGAACCAGAAACAGAAATGATAAAAATAAACACGGTAAATGGATTACAAATGCAGCAGAGGAAAAAAGGAAAAGGAAAGGTAAATCAGTATTTATTGATCACTTTCTATTTGCCAACTCTATGCCAAGAGTTTTAATATACGTTATGCTAAACAAAGAATACAGCTGGGAGGGTCATATGAATAAGGAAGATGGGGAAGTATGAAGGTTGTCCTCTACTTCCATATTCCTTTATATAAGTTTTATGAAGTTTACATTTGCTTTTTCCCTGTGTCTTAGTCCATTCAGGCTGCTATAACAGAATACCATAGACGACATGGCTTATAAACAAAAACATTTATTTATCACCATTCTGGAGGCTAAGAAGTCCAAGATCAAGGTACTAATAGATTCAGTGTCTAGTAAAGGCCTACTTCCTGGTTTGTAGATGGCCATCTTCTCTCTGTGACTTCACATGGTAGAAGGAGATAGGGAGCTTTCTAGGGTCCCTTTTACATTGGCACTAATTTCATTCATGAAGGTTCTATCCTCATGACCTAATCGCCTCCCAAAAAGATCCCACCTCCAAATATCATCATATAGGTTTCAACTTATGAATTTTGAGGGGACGCAAACATTCAGTATGTAGCACCCAGCTCTTTATATGACTAGCACTTCCACGTCTTTTCAAGTTTTAGTTTAGAGATGACCTCGATAGGAAGGCCTTCCCTGATCACCAGGATCAGTAGAACCTCTGATTTTCTCTATCACGTCATCCTGTTTATTTGTGTTAAATGTAAAGAAAACATTTATGATTATGTTGTTTATTAACTTCAGACTGAGTTTCATGAGGGTAGGAACCAGGTATGTCTTGTCTACCATTGTCTTTCTGGTATCTAGCACAGTGCCTACTACAGAGTCAGACACAACAATTATCTGTTCAGTACATGAACAACTGATAGAGTCTAGTTGTAATACCGATAACATGTCTGTCTCTACATCCAATTAGAAGTTAATTGAGGGGAAGAACAATTTCTCTGAGTTTTTGTCAAATCAATCACTAATTAAGTGTTGGCTGCCATACCTATTTGTGTTTTATCACCTATGTGTTGAATAACATGTATTCTAAAAACAACAATTTACCGTATTAATACATTAATATAATATGAGTAAAGGCAAAATATCATGATGAAGACTATTGGGAGAGTGAGAAGAGCAGGGAAAGAGGAGGGAAGGAAGGAAGAAGAATGGTATGGTAAATAAAGCTATGACATGAAATGAGTAAAGGCTAAGTGTTCTAAAAATCTTGGTATACAAATGCCTCTAGTGTCTTAGTAATTTTGTTACAAGGATCATAGACCAAAAGAAGTACCTAACAGTTCCATTTATTAAGTAGTAGGTCTGAACAACTTAGTAAATATTTATGCCCTGCCTAGTGGTCATTTGAAGAATAATACACATAAATTGAAAGGGAAAATAATAGTTTTATTTCATGCTTAAATAACAACACTACTTATTAATGAAATGTGTGCCCCTGTGGGATACCACTTATCTTCTCAAACCTTGGAATCATATTAGATACTACAATTCTGTTTCACATTGATTTTCAAATAGCACTTGATTTTTGATCACAGCAACCACCAAAAACCCAGCTTCACAAAGATTGTCATCAAAAGGAGAGTGCAATCTAATATTAAAACTGAGAGCCACCAATTCACACAGTATCTGACTGATGTCAAGTATTGCTTTGTTTCCCTCAAATATTTAAAATAACCCATGTATTCCTGTGATGAATTAAAAACAGCACCACAGGTACCTTGGAGCACAGTTTAGGAACAAGAGAAAGTGCTTTCGAGTCTAGTAGACATTAATTGAATTTACCTTGTTACCAATTTTGTGATCTTGATAAGTCATTGAAAACTTTCTGAGCTCTGCTTTTTATATCTTTAGAGCTACAGGTAACAATAACATTTAGAGTTTTGTGGAGATAAAATCAGATGAAAACAAGTATTTTTATACAGCTGCAAGCACAGTTCTTGGTGAAGAGGAAAGCTACAGTAAATGATAATTCCCTTCCCTTCCAAAAGAGAATGATGTGCTAATCCCGCCCCTCCGCCTTTAATCCTTTTGTGGGCCACTACCCTGCATTACAGAAAACTTCTCACTGGATACCTGTTCACTATGTCCACCATGTTCATAAAGTTTCTGGACTTACTTGTTTGTTAGGAGACTCCACCCAATTTCTTTCTATAGAGGAAACACATCTCTCTCCTGGTAATAGAGAGTAGTCAATTACCCTTGAAAATGTCCTTAAATGTTTTTATTAATACCAGACCTGGACTCCTGAAAGCTCAGACACAAGTTTTTTCCCCCTGTCACTTCTACCTTGGGCTCCCTTTCCCTACAGCAGTAGCAGCTGAGATTTAGTTTGAATGACACAAGGTCAATGGGTTAAAGAAATAAAGAGATTCTACCTTTTCTCTCTCCCCCTCTTCTGTCTCCTTACCAGAAGCAAATATGGTTCAAGGTGCTTAAAATGGGACCCTCATTATATTTCATTCCCGACCAATAACTTCCACTGCCTTCACCATAGAAGTAGTCCCAAAAGCTTCACCCACTTTTCCAACGTGAACTTGCAGCCTCTCTAAAAGAATTTATAGAGACAGAATCAATGATTAATTTCCTTTGTTGGACAGTTAACTTGTCTGTTCTGTGAAGTCCAGCTGAGAGGTGAGCTTTTCTTAGGGTAGACAGCAGAGCATACATAGTACCACACAGAAGGCCTTCCAATAGCACAGATCCCAGTTCAAATCTTGGCTCTACCACCCACTGAGTTGGTGACTTATGTGGAATTATGATTTTACCTCTTTGAGCCTCCATTTCCTTAAGTGTAAAACAAAGATAATGATATTAAATAACTTAAAAATAATAACAGTAAAAAACTAGGTTATCAGTTAAGTGATTAACAGAGATGATACAGATAAAGTGTTTAGCATAGTAGCACAGTAGCAGATATGTAATAGATCCTCCATAACTGATGGCATCATCTTCATCATCATCATCATTATCATTTTGCTCATGAAGATGAGTGAGTTTAACTGGATCAGTGGGAATCCACTGTTCTTGCTTCAGTAGTGTTAATCTTCCTAAGTGGAGAGCCACAGAACTCTGGAGAAAAGGGGCAAGCTCATGATTAGCTGATATCAGAGTCTCTTCCTAGTCACTAGAGCTCTTTTTGATTCAAAGTAGAAATTCTTGAGCAGAACCAGAGACTTGAATCTGAGTCATACCATACCTACCATGCCAAGCTCCAGCCACAATCTTGGGATACAAATTTGAAAATTTGATCTATACATGCAAGATAACTTGCACACTGATTGTATAAGTCATAAGGAAAATGAAGTAATGAAGCCCTTAATTATATTTACATTTCTATGCTTGTACAACTCTTTGGTTTCTTTTGTTGACTAAAACAAAATTCCTGTACTTCAGTATCAGGTGTCATAAGAATATTTCCTTTTTCAACTTATTTCAACAAATAAGTTACATTTAGATTCATAGAATGTTAGTACTAGACAGAAAATAGCATTAATTCCTATCATCTATTACCTTCATTTTACTGATGAATTGAAGAAGGTACAGAGAGGTACACTGACTTGCCCAAGATAACCTGATTAATAAATGATAAAGCAGGAATGGAAGAGAAACATGCCACCTTGTAATTGAGTATTTTTTGATAAGCCTTAACATATTTTGTGACTTTTCATGGTACAATTTCTCAAACTTGTGTCTGCTTCTACTTACAAATTTCTACAAAGATGTGTAAAGGCTTTTACTCTCTATTCTGTCACCTTAAAACTTTATCATAATACCTTGAAATAGTTTTCAAAATCCATGAAAACACAGATTTCCCTCTTCATCTCCAGAATTTCCATCAATCCCTCTCTCTTTCCTATCCCTCTTCAAATCTGGAACGGGATTTTAAAAGTCGGTAATGTGCTCAGTTGAGCTCACTAGGAGGCGGCACAATATAAGGGAAGATTTTGGACATGAACACAAGAATCCTGCCTCTATTGCTGGATCTTGGTCTAATTTTCCCTGTAAGCCTAGACCTCGCTGAGTCTTAAAATTCACTTGTAGGAAATGAAAGGTTCAGCTAGAACTATTTTCTTTAAAGAATTAACAAGTATCAGATATATACCCAGGTTTTTCACAGGCAAATATTCTCATACAAACCTAACCAAAACCAACCCAAAAAATTGAACTTAAGCCAGGAGCTAAAGAAATGTCTGTTTCTTTGCAATACCCAAAGACTTGAGCCTGTCACTCACTATGTGGGGCATTGAAATATATAATAAAAGTTTCTATTACCAATTAGTTGTAAAGTGGGACACATTTCATTTACTATATTTGTGTGCTCAAGTATATTCTTTATTTGATTTAACAAAATATTTCTAAATTTATTGCATTAATGTTTTAAACTAACAAGAACTAATTAATGGGAAAACTGAAAAATGCTGAAAATTATTTTTTGAATTCAAATTAACCTAGGGTTAAGAAAAAAAAAAGAAAGAAAAAAAAGACATAAAGATAACTGCCATGCATAAATTTATATCACTACCTCCCTGTGGGCATAGACAAAACATTTTTATGTGTATAAAAAAGTGAGAATTTGGTATTTTACCTTCCTCAATGCTCTCTCATTATCTGGTTAACTGGAAATAATAATTTTAGTTAAAGAAGTTTAAAATTCACAGGCTTTTTTAACATGTTCATTTGTCTTTATAAAGTTATATTCTTGTACCAGTGTTGCTCATTACATTCAATGAATGGATTTAGAATGAAGATTTAGCAAGCTAGATCAATCACGAGAAAATTAGAAACCTTAGGAAGAAGGCATGATAGAACTAAAGAAATTGAGGATAAGATCACTTGGGAAACAGTAGGAGTTAAGAGGGGGATTGGCACTAAAAGCCAGATTTAAAGGACCCAATTGTGCATGAGCATGGTTGAGGACGAAAAGAAATTTAGTTGGTCAGTGATGGACTTTCCCTCTTAGAACTCTTAAGGGAGCCCCCCTCTTAGATTCTTACATGCACATATATATCATATATATATATATATCATATTCTCACATACAGCTTATCATAATTCAGTCGTGTGTTATAATAAGATGTATCTCATCTCTCCAACTAGATGGTAAATCTCCAAGGGACATGGGTGACATTTTGTCTTTCTTTGGAAACTCTACAGTTCTTTGCACAGTGCCAGGCATATCAACAGGCATTCAAAAAATGTCTGATGAACAAATGGACTCATTTAAATTAGAAAGAACAAAACATTTTAGTACTCACCTCAGAGAAACATATGATTCACCCCAGTGCTCCACAGTGACTTATATTCTAGAGCCCCATCTTTAAATCTGAGCCAAGTAAAGATAATGCCACCTTGATTAACCAATGTTTAAATGTTTACTTTCCTTGTCCTATATTATTATATCTCTCAGGATTCTTTTGTTCATCCAGCTAATGAAATGAGGATTGGGGAACTTCACCCTTCATTAGCTGAGACCCCTCTGTACCCACCCAAACTTGTTCTGCTAGGGAAGGACAAAAAAGGTAACACTGTGAACCTGATGTGGCAAATATGCCACAAATGCATGTGCATGACGAATCACGAGTTGTAACTTATGATACATAGTCTATAGAAATATTTTACAAATATATATTCCTAACATTGTTATGCTATCTGTTTTTCATACTTGCTTTTCTTTGTTCATTATTGTCAATGTTCATAGCATTATAACATTTTCCCCTTTACATTTCAGAATCAACTGATGAGTCTGAAGTTGACAAAACTCACTGTCTGAATAACAGTGTTTCCTCAGGCACTTACTCAGACTACTCACCTTCCCAGGCTTCCTCAGGATCCTCTAACACCCGGGTTAAAGTGGGGTCCTTGCAGACAACAGCTAAAGATGCAGTACATAATTCTTTATGGGGTAACAGGTGTGTTTAGAATTCCCTTTTTTCTGTTCCCAAGTGCTTACTTTCAGCAACTTTTTTTTAAAAAAATGGGATCTTAATTTTTGAATTGTATTCATCACATGAATGGCGTAGAAGACAGACGGAAGGGGCAGGTAAGCAATCACATTCCCCCCAGGATTTCCAGGAGAGGATGAATCCATTTTATACAGCGAAACCATTGTTTAAGGGAGAGATGGCAGGAGATTATCAGGTTGAGATAATAGGAACAGAAATTTTAAAGATCAGAAACCAAAAATCCTGTTTGCCCAATACTTATTTAAGACACACATGGGCATTTCACTATCCCCAGTGGGGTTATGGATTAAACCAAGATGTATGGAAAGCACTTGTGTGCCCAGTACAAAGTAAATATTTAATAAAATTGTCATTGCTATTGTCATCATCGTTATCATCATCATCATCATTTTATCACCACCTGGAAAAGTTAGGCTATAAGCAAAAGTATTTAATCTTTCCAAAGTGGTTCCTACTCTATTTTACTTGCATTATACAGATAAAAATCAAAAGCCAAAGAGCACAATAAAGTGATTCAGTGAGGTAGTAATTACCCAGTCTGATTCTTTTGTTTTGTGCCTTGTTCTTATGTTTTAAGGTACAAACAACAAATACAAATCATCATATAGGTAGTCAATGATTATTACTCATATTTTACTGATAATATCACTACTGTCAACAATATATTCTTTGGTAATTAATGGATAACTATTTCTACCTATCAGTGCCCATGATAAGAATCTTAACTCTTTCAGTTTACAAGTTCGTTATTTGTGATATAAGCTGAGCTTAATGAGGTACTTTGGAAGTTTCCTTCTAAATGTACTATTTAGCAATTAGCAATTAGCTTTAGCTAATTTTTTAGCTAATTAGCTTTAGCAAAAGCACTTAAAGGTCTTTCTCTCACTGATAATATATACATATATATGTATATATATATTATTCAATGTTATTAGAATACTAGAATACTAGAAATACTGTGGTCACTGGCATAAACAAGCCAATGACCAAAAGTCATAATATAATATAATTTACATTCTAGGAAAATGTGTTCCCTATACAATGAATTTAGTGTTTTCAATACCTGGCCTTCAAATAAATGTTATTTGAAGACAATTTGGGTTCATCAGGTTTATCAAGTACTTATAAGAAAGGTACTCTCAACCAATAGTTTGGAAAGGTACTGAATCAAAAATTCCAGGGATAAGGACCAAGAATCAGGTGATTCTAATTATCAGACAAGTGGCAGGACCATCACTGAAGACCTATCTATTTCTTTTATTCATTTAATAATCCAACAAATATGTATTTTCATGCCTACCAAGTGCCAGGCACTATGCTAGGCCTGAAGAAGAAAGAAAAAAAAAATCTCTGCCCTCATGAGTTTACATTCTAGCAGAGGACACACAACAATGCACAATAAATAAAACAGGTAAGTAACTGATATAATATGTTAGAAGGTGATGATTACAAGGAGGAAATAAAAGAGCAAGGTAAAGGGGTGGATTTGGCGGGGGGCGGGGGGGGGGAACGGGCCTGAAATAACTATGCCATCTTAATCGGAAGTGAGGTGTGGATGAATGATCTGTGAAACAGAGGATTGTGGCAGTCTTGGCTGCTTGTTCTCTTTCTGGCAAAGACCCAGCTCGTCCTTATTTTCATATTTCATCTTCCCACTGTCTTCACAGGATTTCGCAATCTTTCCCACAGCCTCTCGATTCAAAGCCATTACTCAGCCAGCGGGAGGCTGTTCCCCCAGGGAATGTACCGCAGCGTCCAGACCGGCTGCCAATGAGTGACGCCTTCACGGACAACTGGCCTGATGGTTCACATTATGATAACACAGGGTTTGTTGCAGAGGAGACCGCAGGCGAGAATGCCAACAACAATCCTCTCTTAAGTTCAAAATCTAGAAGCACATCTTCTCATGGACGCAGGCCTTTGCTTAGGCAGGATAGGATTGTTGGTGTTCCCCTGGAACTCGAGCAGTCTACACACAGACACACACCAGAAACAGAAGTGCCTCCTTCCAATCCCTGGCAGAATTGGACCAGAACCCCTAGTCCTTTTGAAGACAGGACCGCTTTCCCTTCCAAATTAGAGACAACCCCCACCACCAGCCCATTGCCTGAAAGGAAAGAACATATAAAAGAATCTGCTGAAATACCTAGTCCTTTTTCTCCAGGAGTACCATGGGAGTATCACGATTCCAATCCCAACAGGAGTCTTAGCAATGTCTTTTCTCAGATCCACTGCCGCCCAGAATCTTCTAAAGGTGTTATTTCCATTAGCAAAAGCACAGAGAGGCTTTCCCCACTCATGAAAGATATCAAGTCCAATAAATTCAAAAAGTCCCAGAGTATCGATGAGATTGACATTGGTACGTACAAGGTGTATAACATACCGTTAGAAAACTATGCTTCTGGGAGTGATCACTTAGGAAGCCATGAACGGCCAGATAAAATGTTGGGACCAGAGCATGGTATGTCCAGTATGTCTCGAAGCCAGTCGGTCCCAATGCTGGATGACGAGATGCTCACGTATGGAAGTAGTAAAGGGCCACAGCAACAAAAAGCTTCCATGACCAAAAAAGTCTATCAGTTTGACCAAAGCTTCAATCCCCAAGGAGCAGTGGAAGTTAAAGCCGAAAAGAGGATACCGCCCCCGTTTCAACACAATTCTGAGTACGTGCAACAGCCCGGCAAAAACATCAGCAAGGATTTGGTTAGTCCCAGAGCTTACAGAGGATACCCACCGATGGAGCAAATGTTCTCATTTTCTCAGCCATCCGTTAATGAGGATGCTGTGGTGAATGCCCAGTTCGCAAGCCAAGGTGCCAGGACGGGCTTCTTGAGAAGAGCCGACTCCCTGGCGAGCTCCACAGAGATGGCCATGTTTAGAAGGGTCAGTGAACCTCATGAGCTGCCTCCGGGTGATAGGTACGGCAGACCTCCGTATAGGGGCGGTCTGGATCGCCAAAGCAGCGTTTCAGTGACTGAGTCCCAGTTCCTGAAAAGGAATGGCAGGTACGAAGATGAACACCCTTCATATCAAGAAGTGAAAGCTCAGGCGGGAAGTTTTCCAGTTAAAAACCTTACGCAGAGGAGGCCATTGTCTGCAAGAAGCTACAGTACAGAGAGTTACGGTGCCTCCCAAACCAGGCCAGTTTCAGCTAGGCCTACTATGGCAGCTCTTTTGGAAAAACTGCCATCTGACTATAACTTGGGTAACTATGGTGACAAGCCATCAGATAACAGTGATATAAAGCCGAGGCCCGCCCCTGTGAGGGGAGAGGAGAGCTGTGGGAAAATGCCTGCAGACTGGAGACAGCAGCTGCTTAGACATATAGAAGCTAGAAGGTTAGACAGGGTATGTCTGGCATTTCTCTGTAAGAATACCCCCCCTGCCTTTAGTTGCACTGCACTGCCATCTCTAAGCACATGTAGGGAAGCATGAACTACACGAATGAGCAGACGATCAGCATTTTGTTTCTCTCTCTATTGTGGGGAAATGGCTCGTAACAGTTTCTCGTGGATGTTGTTTAACGCCCTTCCAGAGTCCGTAACCTGTAGGCGAATGATTTACCCAGTCTAGCCCAACTATTGTTAGTAAGAAAGAATTTGACGCCGTTGTGTGGGCTGGTGCTTCAGGTGCTTTCTAGCCGTTAAGGCGGAATGCCTCTCCTAGGACACAGAACTGTTCTCTAGCGACCTAAAGAGTATGATTTTTGTTCAATCTAGAAAAAGTGAGTATCTGGCCCCTCTCTGCACAGACTCACTTATTATAAAGTCAGGCCTAATTTGTCTATAAAATTGTCCCACACAGTTACTGCTAGGGGGCGACTAAAGTTATTACTTCCAATGAGCAATAATCTTTTCCCAGCAAGAAACAGAAAAATAAAATAAGCGGAGATTGAATGCCCTCAATAAAAAATCCTGCCATTTACAATGTTGATTTTTATACAAAAAGACATGTTTAACTTCAAATCATACTACAGGTGACAAAAATAAGACGATGTCTTTATGAAGACTACAAAGGTACAAATTAGTGCATATATTGCAACCAAAAAAAAGAAAGTTAATCCCAATTCAGTTACAAACTGAGTCACATTACAGCATGGAATGCATAGTGATTGAGGAGGGCGTAAAAAAAAAACATATATATATATATATATAATTTTAAAGCCTAGAATTACTTTTTGTTGCCTATTTGTATCTCCTGAAGAGAAATCTGATATTTCATTTTCTACTATGATCAATAATTGACCATTCTCATTGAATGTACTTTGTGGCTTTGGTGTAGAGGGTCTTGTGTACTCTGCATTGACCTTAGAATCTTAAGGTCCTTTTTGTGAAAATAGGGCCTTCTGCTCTCATTTTCTAGGGTTTAAATACTTAGAGTAAATCGGGGATCCGGGAAATAATATACCATTAGAAAGTTTTGCTCAGTAGTTTTATTATTTTATTTGGTGTCCTGCTAAAAGCACAGGTCACAGCATTTATTATATATTTCCTTAATATTGAATTTTGCATTTTCAGGTATACTCTTTCTAAATAATTATATTGTTTGTAGGTCGTGTCCACATGACGCGAAAACAATTATTTTTAGGGACAAGTGAACTAACAAATGTGGGTGTGGGTGTTAGTTTTCAATGTGGAAATTGGTTCTGCCTTGCAAAATATTTCATCAGAATGTCTGTTTCAAATAGGTATGCTCAGTCCCATTGAAGGGAGCCTCATCAAAGCCTCATGACTGGCTGTCAGTGGAGACACCTGGTCAGTTGTCACCATGCCTTACCTCAACTTAGACCCTCCATGTAGACAGATAACTTGGAGGGCGAAAATATTTGGGGCCAAATAATACAGTACAGTTTGGGAACTCTGGCCTCGTGTAGACACGACCATACGTAACAGGGTAAGATGAACTAGTCAAGAAAGGTTATAAGAAGCTTTTCAGAGCGTATGTACAATGACTAGTAATTTGAGGCAACAGAGGAGTGAGTGAAAACAAAGCATGAAAAAGAAGACAAAATGCTTTTGGTACCATCATTTATTTACTGGTTTCTCAGATAAATGGTTCCTCTCCTTTGAATGGAGCTACTCCTCCAGCTGGAGCAGGATTTTGGAGAGAGGAAACTAGGAGCAGGGGAGGGGGATTAGGATCGGCAGAAGTCTGCAAGCCCTGCCTGGCCCAGATCCCGAAAACTAAAAGTAAACTCATGTGTGTTTCCTATTGCTGTGACAACACCTTCCTTTTTTAATTAGTTTCCACGCTTCCCCTCTTCGTTTATAATTCCCTCAGTCTGTCTTTCATTTTCCAGAGCAATTTCAATGTATATTCCATAGCTTCCTATTTAATTCCAAGAAATTAGGTTACCTGAGAGTATTGCTTCAAGCCACTAGAGCCTGAAAGTTTGTCCTCCTGTTTTCTCCAAGTAACATTTCTTCCCCCCATCTCAATTGCGTGACTGAGCTATTCAGGCTGTATCTTACTTAGAACTTTCCAGCTACTCAAAAAGTTGAATTCAGGGTACCGAAGCACAGACCTTTTATGTAAGACTAGTTTTGACATAGCTGTGCTTTTTTTAACGTAACATTCAAAGTCAGACTGCACCGGAGATACCGTGTGTTTCCTTCCCAGGGAAATTTAGTTGAGGATTTGAACCCAGAAATCGGATAGTTATACTAGAAACTACACGATCTTTGTCCATTCTTCATAAGAGAGAACTGCCCAGAGGCCTGGACGTTGGCTAAGCTTAACAGCCCAAGATAATGTTGGCTAAAGATCTTGCCTGGTGTTGACCTTGGAGAGGCAGCTCCAAGTACTGCCGTAGATAAAAGATGCTGTTTTCTCCTGTAGTTTAACTTCGAGGCTCATGCGTCCACTACAGGGTCCCACTGTGACTGAGAGAATTTAAAACATGAACCCATATGTCCAAGACTGCTCCCCTTCTACGGGAGCTAAGAGGGACTAGACTGGAATAATTTTAAACCTTAAGGAATCATTCAAGTGCTAGATTGAAATGTTCAGTGTCCTTTTCATCTTTGGCATGGTGACAGTGAAAAATCACTGGATGATATAATCAAGGATCCATAACAAATATGATCGGTAGACAAGCACACCATCAGGAGTTTAATTGTCCTTCAGTTGAGTTCAGTGAAACTGATGCTAAAAATCATTATTTTGCAAACAATGCCCTCAGAATAGAATAGCTGCCTGTTGTTATTGTTCAGTAATACTCAGTTTTTAAAAAGTTTACTAAGTTAACTTGTGTAGATTTTTTTTCCAAAATAAGAGAATTTCTTAAAAGGGCCAAATACTGTCAATTACTACTTTCTTATGAAAGGTGGAAAGTGGAGATTGTCCTAATGGAAACTCTTTGATGACGGGACATAAAAATGTTTTAATTTAAATGAAGTTCTATAGAAGAAAATTAACTAGCTCTCAGACCCTTGGAATAACCTGAGATGCACCTGTTGAAGGATAGCCACAATGCAGATATCACCAGAGTGCTCTATAGGTATTTAGGTACATTAGATAAGTAGTCTTAATAGCTCAAATCATAATTCCTTTAGTTTCATTATGAAACTTCTCCAGTTTAAAATGTAATTTTTAAGAAACAAAAAAAGTCAGAAACTTTGGATTCACATACAATTTCTTTGACTGGTTTAATTAAATTAATCAGTAAATTCAATTAGCCAATAGTCAGGTTGAATGATTTTTTTTTTTTTTTTTTTTTTGACCAGCTCTTTTTCTGAGTTGCTGTAATTATGTCTATAGACGGAGCAATAAAGGACACTGATTTTTGGCTTTAACATTGTAGCGCCTTCGTTTTAGGGCAGAATTAGAAGCTGGTATTTGTCTTGTCTATGTGTTTATCTCACAATGTGAAAGAGACCATGAAATTTGGAGCTGGCAAAATTTGATTAAGATTTCACTGTTTGAATTTTTTTTTAACTAATAGACTACCACAGACGAACAACATTTGTCCAAAGTCACTACAATCATGATATATGAGAGAATAGGTTCTATGCCCTTGAGTTAGCAGCAGATGTAAAACAGAATGTAGCCTTGCTTTTTGTCTTTTCTGTAGTTTTGGATGGTACTCATTATGTGCATAACTAACACTGTTTACTGTATGCTTCTGTCTGATCAAGTGCATGTTTAAAAGACAGTTACTGTTTGCCCGCTTAAAGTTAAATGTTATAAATTTTAAACATGTTCATGTAATAATCAGTTTGTTGAGCATGTGTTCACACCCTGTCACATGATTATTTCCTCTACTCAGAATGCTGCTTACAAACACAACACAGTTAACCTTGGCATGCTGCCCTATGGAGGTATTTCAGCAATGCATGCAGGCAGAAGCATGACTTTAAACTTGCAGACTAAGTCTAAATTTGATCTACAAGAACTACCTCTTCAGAAAGTAAGTATGGACTGCCTTACATGTGTCAGCATACCAAAGCCAATTAATGTTGTTTGTTCACTTAATGTGTTTAGGCTGTACATACAACCCTACTTAAAGACTCTTCTGAGTCCAAAAAGCACAAGGGCAAATAATGTAGAGCCCGAACTCTTAGCTGCTAAATGAGTATTTGGAGCTAGAATGATTCTCAGGTTCCTGCTTAACAGCTTTGCTTTTTGGATTGAGCAGGTACATGGCTTTTTGAGTTGCTTTAAGGCTCATTTTCTTATTACTCATTTCTTTTTCTTTTATTCTTTGTTTTCCTCTCTTTTGTGTGTGTAGATATATGAACATGTATTTTTTAAAACATTTTTGGAGATAGTCCTCTCTTCCCTTGCTGATGCATTCTGAGAACAGAGCTAGAAATTATTGTTGGATTTCAGCTGATCCCTTTGGAAAAGACATAGCGACCTAAATTACAATGGAAATGAAGTGGTTGGCACTCCTAAATGCTTCCCGTTGTCTTTATGGAAAATATCACACAGAAATAAAACATGAGAAACAAGTTCGTGGCTTAGCTAGCAAATTGTTACTCATCCTAGACTAATGGAAAAGGAGCATGTTAACAGGGCTTTCAATATAATTGTAGGCTCATTTGAAATGAAATATACTGGAAGAAGAAACATTTCCATTGTCGAAGGAACATTTCTGCTGTTTTATTCAGGCAAAACTGAGAATGAACATTTTACCTGTTTAAATTGATTAATACCTCTGTCTTAGTTACATTTTGATGGAGACTAATGAGTCATTTTCATGCAATATGTCATTATGACTATATTATTAATATAGTCATTAACCTAGTAAGTTTTATGAAAAAAAACAGTGCAAAGTAGGGATAACAGAATGACAGTAGCCTCCAAATACTTCTCTCATAATAAAATTAATGAACATATGGAACTAACTCCCATCCCAGCAAAATGAGGGTCAAAGACCCCCAATCCACGTTTTATTGTTAAATTAGTCTGAATAACAATTCCTAACTCTGGATAGTTTGCTTCATACTGTCAATAGGGGAATAAAATCAAAGAGACATATTCACAGCTTTTTCACCACCCACAGTCATTTTGGGGGAAAAAACCTAACTAAATTAAGAACTTTTGAACGTTGAATTTGCACTGAGTAATAGATAAGACAGCACCATTTAAATAGGCCCCTCTCCTAGAGGGTTGGCAATTGATAGAAATCAAACCCTTAAAGAGGATGGAATTTCAAAATTCAGTGGTCGTATTAGCAAGATCTTGATAGGAAGGGAGCTATTGCTTGCACCTGTTGAAATGATATGGAAAGTCCCTTATTTTGCTTAATGTTTAGCCCCATTAAACTCATCCACCTATAGAACAATATGAATATATTCAGTGTTTGAAAAATGGTAATATACTTGAAATGCTGTTTCCCAATGTCTAAATTGTTCCCCCAAAATTAATTTGGTCCCTCTATGTTGCTATATTAACTTTCTGATCTTGTTTGGGGTACCCTAGGGAATGGATTCATTAACTGTTAGTACAGTTCTAAGATAATCTATATATCAGAAATATTAGAGAGTTCTAATATTTAGAGACTTTTCAACCTTCCTCAGTTAGATACAGAGATGACCTAAAGGAATTCTCTTTGGAAGCTACATTAAATTGAAAACCAAAAATAATTCAAATGTTGAAAGACTCCATCTCAAAATGAATTATCATCAATATGTTATTATCCACACCAGAGAGAGAGAGAGAAGAGAAGGCAAGGGGGAGAAAAGAAATACAGACAAGACAAGCACCCCATGACCCCTAAAAGACTTTATGACCCCAGATTATCAGTTTAAGGCCTTCAACTTTCAGCTTTAGGCATCTGAGGCAACTTTCCTGTCCTGCCGCCAGTGCGGGAACCTTATCAGGTACAGGCACTGGGTGCTTGGTGTTTCAAGAATATTCCAGACTCTACTTACTCCCATGGATTCCACTCTAAGGCTTTACCCCTTCATCTTTGGGCCCAGGCACAGCGCTTTTGCTGAGCTTCTTCAATTTGAAAATTTCTTTGTTTTTTCTGCCAAGTTTTAGAGTCATCTTCTCTTAAAATTTTCCTTTCTTGGCTCCACTGACCATTGCTAACTGGTCTTATGGTTGAGGTTCAATTTCCCTGAACCTTTCTCACTGGGAGAGGAGAGAGGCAAAAATTATTTTCCTTTGACTTACAAATGCATAAAAACCTATTGCAACATTTTTGTCTTGCTGCTTAAGGTAATAAAAATTAGTATCAGCAATTTAAGATTTTGCAGTCTCTGAATGCTTGTTAGCCATGAGAACTGCATTGAAAATATAGAGTAAGATCAATTTTTAAAGAAGAATTTTCAGTAGATCAAACTGTTCATTCTCCCATGGAAATACGAGAGCTCTTTTTATTTATAAAATTTCTAAATGACAATACTAGCCATCTCTACGTAGGTGCTGTGGCAAATAGCTCTGGATGTCGTAAGGAATCTAAATTAACACTATATCAAAAACTTATGATATACTATATGCTGGCTAACTGAAGATAATAAAAAAGTAATAAAAGTAATAAAAAATTAAAAATTAAAAAATATAAATAAATAAACTAACATTTCCACATATATTACCAGTTAAGCACTAGAAATGGAGTTGTAGCTACTTCTCCGGGACCATTCAGGGGCTGACGTCCACACCCTTTCCCCGTACTCTGCTTGGCAAACCTTACCTCTTGCAATTAAGAGAAAGGAGCTCTTACTCATATTTTCTCTGTCACACAGAGACATTTTTGCAGGTTGTGTACCCAGAGGGTACCTTTCTGTGATTCTGACCTCCCCCCACCTCCATTTTGGTAACTGGAAGAAAGGCACTATTTGTGCTAGCTGAGGTCCTGACTCAGGGTGTTATTTTGTTTTTTGGTTTGAGTTTCTGTTTAGGTTACCAAATATATCTAGTTATTTTTTCTCAAATGTTCTAAACAAATTTATAATAAACTAATTAAAGGATATAGCTGTTTGTAAATGAAGATTGAAGTGAATATTTATGTAGATGAAAAGAAAAAACTCTCCCAGATTTTTCTGTGCTTTGAATATTTCTAATGTGTTCATATTAATTACATGCCAGGTCAAGTATTGTACATTTTTCATGGATTGCAAGCTACATCTAGGCTTCTTATACTATGAACCGTAAATTACGTAATCTATGGTAATTTTATGAAACCTACTAAGATATTAACAAAATGTTAAGATATACAAAGTTATTTTAATATTTAATTTCCGTTAGTTTTTATTTATTGATGTAAACATCAAATAAACATCTAATTTCCTAAAAAAATTTGACAGTACTTGTAACCAGACATTTAACATATATAAGTCATTATTAAATTATAGAATTATTAGTATTTTCTATTAATCCATTTATTTATTCATTCATTTATTCATTAATCATTTATTTGCTGCCTCTCCAAAAAGCATTTAAGGCAACTTTCTATGCTTTATTAATGGTTCCATGTGCTTCTTCGGATGTGTTCTGTTGTAACTGAGCTTAGTTATTGTCTTGAAATTTTATGTTATTAGAGAGAAATATAATACTGTAAAATGTCAATTCAAATTGCCTTTTTTATTATCCAGATTAATGGTAGAAAAATATTTCGACAGGAGAATAAAGACTAGGATTTATTAAGAATCTACTGTGTGCCTTCGTACCATTAGGTACTTTAAATATGTTTTTTTCACACAACCCTCACAAACCCTCAGAGGAAGTGTTTATCTCCATGGTACAGACCACGAAACTGAGGCTCCTGTGTCACACAAAGGAACCTACCTACATTCTACCCTTTTCTTTCTGCACCTAACATAGTAGTAGGTAGAATTTGATCTGACCCTGCTTGGCACCAAGTTCCCTGCTGTTTTTACCATACAATGAGCCTTCTCAAATATTTATAAAACCTGACATTTTTAGGGAACGTAACTCATGATAGTTGATAAAGCTCTTTCAAACACATTATTATCTCACGTCATCTTCACAATAATCCAGAAAAATAGATCTATGGGATGGAGAAAAGACTATATAGTAGAACATATTAACTAAGGCAAAACCTATCATGCCCACATCATTCCCTATGTGCCACAGATACAGGGCTCTCTCAGTTAGCAGAACCTAATAAATGCTCATAGTTACCTCAGGCTCTTTAAGATTCAGTTTCATTTCCTGGGCACTCGGTGTTACCAAGAAATATGCTTCATGGCGGTGAAAGGCCAAAGACTGTGAACCCAAGAAAATCACAAGTTAATCGTTCCTACAACTGCACCCCCAGAGACAAGTAGGGCTGGGGAAGAAATCACTGGCCTCTCCTAGCTCCCCCTCTGCAGGTGTGTGGCTGCTAGTATAGTGTGATTTCTTCCACGCTGGAGAAATTGACACTTCTTTCCTTGTTCCTTTCTTTTTAACTTCTACCACCATAATATTATAACATAGCACCTACTGCTTATTGGGCTTTATTGAAACAGACACTAATATAAATTACAATTTCAGGGTAAGGGAAGTTAAAATTATGGAAATATATGTATGAAAGAATCTTTTCATAGAATTTTGCCTGGAAGAAGATGGCCTTGCTATCTGTTTTATTAGTTGATACTCATCCCACTATCTTTTGGATTAGAGAAATTCAGATAGAAATGTGTGCACCTAAATTATTTTTAAATTTCTAATGTCCTTTCTTACTGCATCTATGTAGATGACTCAGGATCAAATAGTACCAACATTTGCTATGCATTTATTCACCCTAGTCTCAAGGGTTACTTACTTAATTCCATTTTTTTTTCGGCTGAAAGCAAAACAAGATTTGTGCAGCACCTTGGGGCAACTTAAGCCTATAGCTTCTATTGATTCTGCTGCATTTATTATTGGCTACCTATCACTCAAGAAAGATTCACTTATCTTTCTAATTATGAAAAAAACCTCCAGCCTGTAAATCCACATAAATCCTCAAGGACAATGACTAAAATTACCAAAATAATAATGTTAGTACTCATACAGATGCTTCCTCACCATGACAATGAAACGGTGGTTTAAAAAATCATCTGTATATTACATTACAACCTTCAGATTAAACCCCTTGAAATCATAATGATTTATATTGAAACTTGGCATATATTTATAGTACCTATTTTTTTAAAAATATATGCAGAAAATGAATAATGTAACAATAATTTTCACTAGAAATACTTTGGGGAAGATTATTTTTAAAACATTTTTAAATCTATGGTAATGCCTTTTGTGAACTATATGCCAATTACTAAGCAAAATAGATCCTTGAGTTTTAAGGCATATATCCCAAGACCTTTGCAGAGTGCCAAATGCTAATACCACTCTCCTATAATTTCTCCAGCTAAATGCAGTAAGTCTAATTTGTCAAGCATTCAGTGCACCCATTAGTTAGCTAACCAAAGCAAAACTACTAAATCAGCTAAGCTCATTTATTCATATTTGTGAATCCTGTACATACAAACATATTCACATATGGACACACATAAGCACATGCATGCACACACTCACCCATATGTACATGTATAGCACAGATCTTCACGCACATTTACATCTCAGCAAAATTAGAAATTACTTCTTCCAGTAGACACTTGTGGTCATTCACAGTAGTCAAAAACATAAATGTTAAATCTACAAATGTCCATAGTCATTTCTGGGACTGTATCCCTTCAGCAAAACTTCTCCTAGCATTAGTGTATTTCTTAACAAATATAATTTCTGAGTTTTCACTAAATCATAATGACCATTTTCTCTGTTCTTTTTAAAATATTTAAAGACCTACAGAATTTAGAAGTTGAGAAAATGGTGCATTATGGTGATTTTCCATGTTTTTTATATTTAACTAGTTATTTATGCTGAGGAAAAGAAGACTCATTCTTACTTTTTTAAAGTATCTAAATAAAATATCTAGAGTGTGGTACTAGAAATAATTGAATGAATAACTGAACCTCAGTTTGCTTATTATCTCTGCAATAACAAATTTCAACAGTGATAGCTTCATCATTTTTTTATATATTTCAGTTGTTCCTTTTAATATTTTATAGAATTTTAACAACTAAGCAACTGCATTTATATACAACTCAGTAGCATGTTATCAAAAGCATAATTTTTTGTAAATAGCTATACATCTTTTGGGACAGAATGTGAACCCACTGTATAATTTTCTTTTGGACCACACCCCCACACCCAACATTAATAAACTGTTTTCATGGTCTTACTATTTCTCCAAACTTAAGCCCCCAGAGTATCTCACTTAAGAAAAACAAAAACATCAGAGCATTCTTGAAATGGAGAAAGGAAATTGCTTTCAGGAAATTCTTTTAATTTTGGTGTCTAGTAAAAGTATTTTTTTTTTCATGTGTCTGCATGTTTATGTTTCCTCTGACCCCTGTACTGTAGAATTGGTGTGGTTGCTAATTCTAATTTTAAAAAGAGAAAGATTGATTCTTAAACTAGGGAAGAGCCTACACCATCATGATATTAGGATTTTGACTAAAGGATTTTTGCGTTTTTTGTTTTTTGTTTTTTGTTTTTAACACCAAAAGAATTCTGCAATTTTCAGTTGCTCTCTGTGACTAGGAGTCCTGTCTGGGCAGCTGAAGCAAGACTAGTGGAGGAAATAGGAAGGAGAGGAGAATGATATGGAGGGGGAAAAAATAAAAGAATACTTGTGTTACATTCTGGCCTCTTCTCAAAAATAGATTTTGCACAGGCACCTAACCAGATGAACACATGCATTATCCTACTTCACTGGCAAATAAATCAAGCCAGAAAGACATGGATATTAGTTTAAACCATTAATTGAAGCCAAAACAAACAAACAAACAAAAACACCAGTCAGTAGTGCTTACCCTGAAAACTTATATTTTAACTGCTTAATTTTAATAATTTGACTTGTCATATTTTAATATCTAGAAAAATTGTGTGTGAGCATATACAAACATGTTAATCTGAAAAAGGAAAAGACTAGAAGTTTAATGCTTGAAAACAAACAGGCATTAAATAGCTGTGTTTTTTTTTCAAGTAGTCTGTAGTTTAAATATGTTACCTACATGTGATTTTTCAAACAAACTCAAGTGAATTCACCCCTAACTAACCCAGATGCTTCAATTCAGTACCTTTTTTCTCTTTTTTCACATTTTCTGATAGACTCACGAAAAAGGAATTCTTAATGGCTAAAGCACAAGAAGAAAATTGAGCTACTCCTTACTTTTCATTATATCCATTAGACCTTAGGAAAACTTCATCTAGTGTCATAATCTTATTTTAAAACAGTTCCAAGCAATCCCTTTAAAAAAAAAAAATGCATGCAGTCAGAATGCAGATTGGATGGTTATCTAATTGTTTTTTAAAAAACAACTAGGACCACTCTGTATAACCAGATCACAGCTGCCAAGCAGCCCATCTGTGCCATGTTGTGAAGAGAATGGTCCAGTTCTCCCATCCTGGGGTTGGACAGTTCCTCCCACAGAGTAGAGCTGCACCTACACCTTCTAACTAGGCTTTATTTATCCATAGGGATACTTCAAACCATATACAGAAAATGGCATAGGAAACACTGAGCATAATTTCTCACCCACATAAAAATTCCCCAGGAAATCAAGGAGTATCTGGATATCCTGTAGGTTAGGGGAGGAGAAAGTATGTATATGATTATACATATATAATCATAAAAAAAAGTTGATCTGCTTCCACAGGAAAAATATACCAGTACTATATCCCTCCACTGGAGGCTGTCTTTCTGATGGTGTGTAATTTGCTATTACTCAGATCAGACTGTGGAGTCCTCCCTGGTATCTTATGTTAATAATAATAATGACAGGGGTATTATTATTTGTTAAAAATAATAAGCAGTAAATCAGCTACAAATATATGAAGAATTTAAACTTTAAAGCATAAATGATCTATATAAATAAATTTAAAATCAAAAGTCATTTATTTATGCCATGATTCTAATAGCACAATATTTTTGATGTTCCTTTCCTATATTCCTAAAAGCAATCTGTAGATAATGTCATAGTACCATAAATCTTACACTATGCTAGTATTAACACTATGTTGGATTAGTGCAAGGCATGTTCTACCAGAATCAGTACAGTTTTATAAAATTTGTTTTAGGTTATGGTTTGAAATATTGAAAGTTACATACTATGTATTATATGGTTTCAGTTTATATTCTAAATGGTAAGATCATACTAAAGAAATGAATTAAGCAGGTTTTAAATGTTGTGGTTTTTAACAATTGGTTAATTTTATTCTGATTATTTTTTATTCAGGTACTGTAAATAATCTAAACTTTTCTTTAAAATTCAGTAAATAACTCTAAGATGGTTATTTTAATCGAATTTCTCACTGCTTCCAAAAAGCTGTCAATTTAGAATTCTTACTGAGTAAATAGTGTATAATAATTCTTCCAGTTCAGGATATTTGTTTTTCTGCAATTAAACAAAATTAATTTTATCATAGTCACTAGGCACTCTTTTCAGAAAATTATGATAAACTTCTATTACATCACTAAAGAATGCCATACCATTTTCGCAATAGACCCCGTCCCAGCAAAGCAACATTTTAGACAATGGACAAGAAGATGTATCTCCTAGTGGCCAATGGAATCCTTATCCTCTTGGGAGGCGGGATGTACCTCCGGACACCATTACTAAAAAGGTAACCAATTTCAAATTAATGACACAAACCATGAACCTTGTGCATCCATTGTAATATGTAATCCGTATCTTGTGTCTTAACAACATTTCTAATTTTGTAATAAATTTAGGCTAAATTTTATCCCACTGTAAGGAGCTTAGTTAACTGTAAGCTCAAGAAATGAACACTACCAAATGTTAAGAATTGGTAACAAATTTTTATAAACAATATCCTGCCACCTCTCTGCAGATGCTCTCACCTCTTACTAGTGCCTGACTCCCACCTTTGAAATGCAAGTACAGGATTGTGTGTAATGCATACTTCTGACCCTCTTTAGTTTAGCAGTATGGTGCAGCCAATTTGTGTAAAACGAAATTTGGCTAAAAAAAGGTTGATTTACCATTTTCAAAGTCATAGCAGTTCATTCATCCAGTCATTCATTCAATAAATACTTATTGAGCAACTGTATGTGCTCAGCTATGTGTTGAGCACTTGCTAGATACTGGGGAACAAAAATGACAAAGGTGGGGTCTTACCTTAAAGACCTTTTAGTCTAGTGAGGTAGCCTAAGTGACAGGTAGGCAATTATAATACCATATTATATCATCATGACGGGAATAAGAAGAAGCCACAACCTGGGAAGATAATTGCAACATATATGAGGGACAAAGGATTGGTATTCCAGAATATATTTTTTAAAACTCATATAATCAATAACAAAAGACATACAACACTACAAAAAATGGTAAAGTACAAGGGGAATTAGGAGAGTAAATAAACATTTTTAAAAACTGAATACTTTTGTCAATCAGAAATACAAAAAAAAAAAGATGCTATTTTATACCTACTAGTCACAAAAATTAAGAAGTCTGAAAAATGTAGGTTGCTTACAACTATAAGAACAATGGAAACCTTTTTATAGTTCTTGTAGGAATAAAAAGCACAATCACTTTGGTATCAAATTATCTTATAAAGCTGAACATGCACATACCCTACAATCCAAAAATTGCCCTCCTGAGATATTATCCAAGACACTTGTAATGTTTACAATAGTAGAAAACTGGAAAAACCCAAATGCCAACCACCAGGAAAGTATGTAAATAAACTCTGCTGTTCACACAGAAGAGTATTTTAAAGCAATGAAAAGTAGTTAATCATAATTATGATAATGTGTATAAACTTTAGAAATATCATTTGAGTAAAAAACAAGTTTCAGAAGATGCAACACATCAAAACTATCATATTTATAAATCTCAAAAACAAGCAAAACTAAAAATAAATTGTTTAGGCATAAGTACATGAGTCAGAAAACTATTTTTATAAGGGAATGGTTAACAAAATTTACGATTATGGTTATCTCTAAAGGGAAGGCTGGGGGTAGGCTAAGGGAGGAAACTTGTATTATTCTTGCTACTGTTTTATTTCTTAAATTGAATTGTGGCTCTTACACTTAGTTCTTAAGTACATGAGTGTTTATTTTATAATTGTGCTTCATGACTTACATATATAATCACATACTTTCTTTGTAACCTAGGTGATGATTTTCCTCTTGATGACTACTTCAATGCTTTTTTAAAAAATATGTATTAACTATCACATTATTTTACCTAAATTAATTGTTAATGACCTGATTTGCATGTTAGTACACATGTTATCAATCTGCCTATTGGGCAATATTAAACATAGCTGATAAACATAATGTAGTGTGACTAGGGCAGTGAAGTTGGGATATAAGGCTATGAGAGAATCTGGAAAGGGTACTTGTTTAGTAAAGAAACTAAAAGAAGTCAAGAGGAGTGATGTGAAATAAGGCCGGAAGGTAAACAGAAATTTGATCATGCTGTACTTTACTTGGAAGGAAATGAGAAGTGTCTTAAACAGGGGAAAGCCAAGATTAAATTTTCATTTAAAGAACACTCTGATAGCTTTGCAGAGAATGAATTGCAGAGGAGAAAGACTGAAGGCAATGGAATGAGTTAAGAAGCTTCTTTTGTAATACAGGGGAGAGTAGATGGAAACAATGGGTGGTGGTGAGAAATGCCTAGATTCAATATCTTCTTGAAAGGTGAGCCAACATGATGTCGTGATTGACTGGACATAGGATATAGGAGATAGATATAAGTTCCATGATTGGTACACAGGTTTCTAATTTGGACAAGGGACTGATTTTATGCCATTCACTGAGATTGGAAGTACAAAAAGAGTACCAAGTAGAAGTGGAAGAGGAGAAGGTAGTTTAAGTTTCAATGTGTTGATTTGAGGTATATTTAGGGTATCTGAGTGGTAATGTTTAGTAGATATTTGGATATATTTATCTGAAGTTCAGGAGAGAAATGTTAGCTGAAGAAACAAACTTAGCAATCATCAGATATATGTCATAATTAGCTATGAGTGAGACAGATGGTGACATAGAACTCCATGGAACACCAACATTTAAGGGATGATCTTAAGAAGAATAGAGAAGGAATAACCAAAATTTTATCAATAGGGTTCTTTCTGCCACAGGATCTAGAAAATTCAAAGGAAACAGCCTTGAATGTTAAGTAAATATTTAGCTGATTATCAAGATCTAGAGTAAGCCTCAGATTTAGTCTTCAGTTATATAATCTAAATACTTAGGGCTTTTTTTCCTCTCCACTCTTCTATCCATACTGTTGGCTTTATCCTAAAATTGGTTCCTCTTATTATTATAAGTGGGCTACCAATGACAATTGGAGATACAAGCTTCCTTTTTCAAATCCATCAAGGGAGAGAACCAAGTTCCCAATAGCTGTTTGTTACAAGCAGAACTTTTCAACCCTAAATCTCCCAACAAACCTCTTCTTACATCTCACTGATCCAAAATAGCTAAGGACTTCCCACCCCTGGCAAGTCAATAAAATTATCTGATTGGCATTGACTAATCAGTTTACGTAGAATAGATAGGGCTCTCAACTCCAGTGACCTCTAAAAAACTAGAAGGAAATAATGTTTTAAGGAAAGAGTGGTCAACAGTGTCACATGGTGCCAAAAAAAAAAAAATCAAGCAAGGTAAGTATGATTAAAGACTCTTTGGATTTAGAAATGGAGAAGTCATTGGTGGCCTCGGCAAAATCAATTTACTTAATTGAAGGAGTGGAATCCATTGGAACTTACATTAAGGGGTAGATAAACATAGAAACCTAGAAAACTCAAGAAAAGAGCTTCCTTTTGAAAGGAATGAGAGTATTATGGTAGAATCTAAGGAGGGACATAAGGAAGCCAGAAGGAATATTTAAGATGGCAGACACCTGATCATATTTGAGGAAGTTGAAAATCTCAGAGAAGAAAGGAGGGGAATCTACTTCTTTATGAGGAAAGATGAGAGGATGAATGTCATAGCAGGAAGTTAAAGGAAAACCTATCAGAGCCAAGGGGAAGTTGCCTGACCAAAGGAGGGAACTATATCCACTTACATAGTTGCAAAGGGCTACTATAATAGTCCCATAAAAGAAAAAGATTTATTCACCTATTACTTTAAATGGAATTAACAGATGTTTCCATTATCCATCCTTATATCCATTTTACCTGAAATCTATTTTTCAAACTCCATAATATTATGTTTAATCATATCATCAATACAAATCACGCTGATCGTTAGTTTGCTTGGTTTTCTACTTAAAAACCCCATGCAATCCTGTATTGATTAAACATTTGTGAGGTTGTCGATCTTCTTAAAGACTAACATAATTGCTTAATCTATCTGAAAACTTCATAACCTTTTATACTTCTTGTCAAATGTGAAATAATGTAGTATATGTCTTTCATGTGTAACTCATTTGTATCTTCTTCTATCATGATACCCATTTTCAGACTACCCCAAGTTATAGCACCTTTGCCTAAAATATGAGATTTTCGAACATACAGATGTGTCTACCTACTATCTCATAGAGTAAAGAGAATAAAGAATGCTCTAAATTTTCAAATTTAGTTTTTTTATTATCTATAATAATTCAATCTATTAAGTTAATATTCAGTGAAAAACAACCTAAGAAAATGAAAATGGTAATGGAATTATTAGCCTGGGCTGCAGGATTTACTGAAATAGCTATGAGAATTATACTAATATTTATTGGGTTTATATTTCATTATACAGTGAATGTTTTTAAAAATCAATATTACTTTTGCAGTTGAAGTGAGTAGTCATCAAGCTAGACAGAGTGAGGATGGAAAATTAAAAATTGAACTACAAATGGAATAGGGAATCAAAAGAGAGTAAGTCGTGAAGAAGTCTTTGCCAGCTCCATTTGAGTGTATTTCTTAAAGTCTCTGTATTAGACTTTTTTGCATCTTATTGCTGTGCCTAGAGATACTCCTCTGTTTCTACTGTGATACTCCAGCTGTGTGATATCAGTGCTGTGATAACTGCTGTGATCAGAAACCACTGTGATGCTTCAGAGATTCAGGGGGAGACACAATTTTAGAAAGGCTTTGATTGAACTGTGGCTCTGTGTTCTGGCTATCATAGCCCTTTGGTTGAACTAATACTAGTAATACTCATGGGTATGCCTATGAGTACTCCAAGCACTAAAGGAGAACAAATTTGGGTACCCTCCAACACATAAAATATTTTAGACACATAAAATAATTAGACAAAAGGTGCTCATCAATCAGAAAAATGTTGTTCTTTACTATTTCTGTCCTGCTAATCCTTGACAAAATGTTGAGGGTGTTAAATCCTGACTTGGTTTTTTGTTTTGTTTTGTTTTTTTTCTGAGTAGCAAGAGGTGGGATTTAACTGACTTATTTTTTTAATGGTGTGACAGTAGGTGGTAGTTTTCAATTCTCTCTTGCCCTGTCAGTGTCCAAAGTCTCAAATTCTAAATGTCCATTAATTCAAAAAGTCTGGGAATCACTGCTAGGAGAACATGTCACAGCTATGTAAATCTCCCTCTGAATTCCAAGCCGTACTACTCAAGCACTTTAAGAATTGCTATTAAAAACTTTGCAATGGCTGAAAACAACAGTGGTTTCAGGAGTATTTGTATGTTAGACTCCCGTCACATCTCTGCATTAACTGCTATAGTCTATTGGATTATGCTGCAGTCACCCTGGTAAGAAATATTATGTACTATATATTAAATATTACTCTGTGTCAGGCATTGTGCTAAATGTTTTAATATATTTCTTCATCTAATCCCCATGACAACCGTATCAGGTAAGTACTATTATTTTTATCCACTGTATGAAAGAAGAAACTGAGTTTCTCAGGGACACGGAGTTTAGGTTAGATTACTTGCCTACTATCTAGATTTCACAGGTGACTAAATATTTTAGATTGCTCTCCTACATTGGAGAGAAAATAGTAGGAAGGTCATAGTGTAAAACATAAGTGAAAATTTTTTCATTTTAAAGTCAGACATTGGGGGTACCTGGGAGGCTCAGTGGGTTAAGCGCCTGCCTTTGGTTCAGGTCATGATCTCAGGGTCCTGGGATTGAGCCGCCGCCTCCTGCCCAGTAGGGAGTCTGTTTCTCCCTCTTCCTCTGCCCCTTCCCCTGTTCTTGTTCTCTGTCTCTCAAATAAATAAGTAAAATCTTTAAAGAAAAATTAAATTAAAAATAATAAAAAATAAAAAAAATAAAAAATAAAAAAATAAAGTCAGACATTATACTCTGATTTGGTAGACTCCTTTCATAGGAATGACCAGGCTGTTTTTCCCTAATTCTGAAATGACAAACTTTTTTGAGAATAGTGAGAGTCTTAAAAAAATATGGAGAGCCTTAAGTTTGAATATCCCTGAGAAGATATAAAATTGAGGGATAAAACCATGCTGGAGCAGAAAAGCATTGCAGCAAAAAGGCTCAAGTGGCGTATTAAAACAAATGAACCTTAAGACATTTCCTTTCTGGAAAGGGTAACCAAGAAACTTTAAAATCTTACTGATACTAAATCTGAAAATTTTTTAATATGTAAAGACTAGACATTCCAAGGTCTCTTTTAGCATTAGCAACTCTTCCCTCCCCACGTGTCTGGTTTTTCTAGGTTAAATACATGATAACTTGGCAGCTAGGATAATAAAGATAGGTATCAAGGGTTAACATGAGGACAGACACAGTTGAAAAGAAAAGTATAAAAACGCAGCTAATTTAGTCTTGGCTCGCGGACTTGTCCCTCATGCTGAATTTGCCCATGATTTTCTCACCCCTACAACGCCAGCTCAGCCATTAAGGGCTTCATGATTGCCAGATGCTTGTCATCTCCGAGGCACGCCCAGCAACTCATTAGGAGAAACGTAAAGAAATTTAAGGGAAATTATATGGGCTTTTTGATCATTTTCATGTCCTTTTTATTCTTTCTTTCCCAGGTCCCCAAATTGGAATTTTCGGTTTTTCAGATTATAGGAAGTATTACAAATTTTTTAATCAAGTTTCTGGGAAGGAATTTTCATTCCTTATTTTAATTTTGGCATTTCTCTTATATCTTAGTATAATGCACTTTACCATTTCTTTCTATACATGTTTAGAAAGAAAAGATCCAAAATACCTTCTGAAAATCTCATATTGAGAGAGAGAGAATGAGAGACAGAGAGCACGAGAGGGAAGAGGGTCAGAGGGAGAAGCAGACTCCCCGCCGAGCAGGGAGCCCGATGCGGGACTCGATCCCGGGACTCCAGGTTCATGACCTGAGCCGAAGGCAGTCGCCCAACCGACTGAGCCACCCAGGCGCCCTCATTTTTGTTTTAAAACAACTAAATTAGGAGCTCCTGGGTGGCTCAGTTGGTTAAGTATCCGACTCAGTTTTGGCTCAGGTCATGATCTCAGGTTCTGCTTAAGATTCTCTCTCTCCCTCTCCCACTGCCCTTCCCCCCCCCAAAAAAACTGAATCAGATTTCTACTAGAATTGGTTTTTCACTTGGTAACAAAAGTCAATCTAGAGTAGAACTTTTCAAAAAAGTTAGAATTTTTAAATAAGAAGTAGATATTTTCAAGTGTGATATATGAAAATTAACCTATATATTTAGTAATTTAAATAAAAGCATCCTAGTGTTATGCCACAAATATCTAAATTATATAACCATTACGTTGTAGTCATTAACAAGTAACTTTCTGCAAACCCTTTTCCATTAAAAGCAAATATTGCTATCCCCACTCTATATATGTGGAACTAGAACAAAAATAACAATAATTCTTGGCTTTTGTAATTTAGCTGAGACGGAGCAATAGTGCTGTTGGAGGGTGGTTATAGTTTGCTTCCGTGGAAATAGTGGAAAGTCTAGAATAGATAAGAAAGATGAATATTTAAATACTGGGAAAAGTAAGGATGGCAGATAGAGATCAGTAAGATCTTGAGGCTATGAGAGAGCAAGTCACCGGGCGCCTCGGTAGCACAGTCGGTTAAGCGTCTGACTTTTGGTTTGGGCTCAGGACATGATCTCAGGGTCCTGGGATGGAACCACATCAGGCTCTGTGCTCAGAGTGGAGTCTGCTTGAGATTCTCTCCCTCTGCCTTCCCACTTGTGAGTGCTCTCTCTCTCTCTCAAATAAATAAATAAATCTTTTAAAAAGAGAGAGAGAGAGCAAGTCAAGATGTAGACGACAGATGGGAAGATCAACCCAGTAAACCTTGCATATAGGAGATAAGATACAGGGAAATAGAAATGTTTCTCATTTCTATCAACTACATCAGAGTCAAGAATATCTGTTCTAGTCTGAAATAAAACTGAAATGAAAAAAAATATTCTGAAACCTTAGTAATTGTCAATTCTGTAGCTAAACTCTCCTTTTATACAGAAAGAAATATATCAGCTAGAGTAGGTTTTGCCTAAGGCTTTGTATTTTTTGCTCCCAAAGCAATGTACATTATTGACAGTGAAGAACCCCCAGGAGTAATGCCTTGACTTCATCAGTCCATAAGCAAATGAGAACAACTTTCCTGATCACTGTGAATAATGCCAAACACCATCCTGGCTCCCACTTTTCTGCTTCTCTTTCCCCAGCCTCATTTTTCTCCTCTGATAGGAGCAAATTTTGCACTGGTCAGAGTAAATTTTTCTTCAATTTTTTCTGGTAGACTGGGCCATCACGGAAACTCAAAAATAGATAGGAATCCTTTATATAGTCATTTTCAACTCCAGACATTTTTCTAAACATTAGGAAAAGATCTTTCTGAGTCACTTGGTAAGTTGAGATTCTCCTTGCTTCCCTCATCCTCTCCCTGTCCCCCTCAGTTGTGGTGGTGTCCCTTAGTGCTCTGTATTGAGCAATATAAAGACTGCACTGATATCCATGTTGATGGCATATTCTGCTAGGGCTGCTGAGCTTCAGGAAGAAATAACAGCCAAATGCATTCACTGTCAGTGAACTCTGCCCCCAAAACGAGAAATGAGTCAGTGAAAGGGCAAATTGATGAAGTCATACAATTATAGATTTTTAAATTACAAAAATGAAAACAAAAACAAAAAACTTCTTAGCACAGTCTGTTGCTCCCAGAGAGACATTTCTTACACTGATACATTGCAAAGTTTTTCTCTTGACCAAAAGCCACTTTTTTTCAGGGAACTAAAGTTTTAAAAGGAGAGAGAAACAGTGGGAAGATACCAGATGTATGAACCTCTCTCCCTAGCAGACTCTGAAAACGACTCGCTAGATCTACAATAACGCAACCCTGTTTTTCTTGGAGTTTTGCCATCCAGAAATAATTTGAAACTGATTATTTATGTAAATAATAAGTACCCACTCATTAATTTTACCCTTAGGTTGAAAAAGGAGTTTTAAGCAACACACCAGTTGCCTGGGAGGCCAGCATATCCACCCTCACACAAATATCCTTCCAGGTTAGGAGGGGTCAGGAGTAGGAGAAGTAGGTAGGTGAAAATTATATCTTATTTGGCTTCTGTGGCTAGGTATCAATTATTGATAATATTGTTAGGCACCTACCAAATACTCACTGGAGGCTATTTGAAATTTCTGATGCTTATATTTAGTCACTGTGTTAAGAACATGCACTAACTTCCCCTAGCTAACCCATATATGCTTCTTTCTCTACTAAAATAGCCTCAACATGTTCTTTATGGCAAACTGTCAGTTATTGTTCCAGAACAGGATGAAAATGCACTGCTAGAGGTTAAGTTAAAATACATTAGACAATCCAAAGAACAATAATAGGAGTTGTAAGCTAAGGGCTCAAATCTAGTCTTGAGAATTTCAAGTTGCACTCCTTTTATGTCACCAGAAGCAGAACTGTTATTCAGATGAACTCTCTTAAAACCCAGCTTATTGACTGACTAACAAGTTACCTTTTCCAGTAAATCAGTGCAGCCATGTCTTTCCTTATACTAGAGAAATAAGAATGAATATATCCAATGAGATTCAGTGCCCCCCACAATTGCAAATAAGAGAGAGAAGCCTGAATAAATATAAAGACTTGCTTGTTAAACAATAACTAATCGCCAAAGCAAGAGTACATGGCCTGTACGAAGTCAAAACTTTCATGAAAAGGGGACCCATCAGAGGCTACCATGTCCTTGGTAATAGTACCTGAATCAGGAAGAAGCATTTGAAGAAACCAATGAAGTAATATCCTCTATTTAATGATCCATTTCAAAGATATAGTTTGTTAATCTGAACAGCTAGGATGATGTATTTTTAATCAATTGATTTTAGTATTATTTAATTCATAGATTTTTTAAACTTCCTCTATTTCTATTATGGAATGAAGTTTGTTCTCAAAAATAATGCAGCTAAGAGATTGTGGAAATGTAAATGGAAAAAAGTCTTCTCTAACTTAAAGCAGAAGTGACAGTTGAATAAAATACTGTTCAGTTTCACAGTCGCTTTTTAATTTTTTTTTTTTACTTAATACAACATTAATTCTTTAACTTCCAGAGTACATCCCTTTATCTCAATCTCGGGGCAACAATACAGCTGTCTCCGGTAGTGAAAGACATCACAACATCGCTGTCATAAAATCAGGAGATTGTTCTCATCTGGACTGACTCTAAATTATTTCCTCAATAAACGTGCAAACCCAAAGAGTGTCTACCAAATGACTATTAAGTCAGAGGTAAAAGAGAAAAAGAAAAACAAAAAACCTCGCCACAGATTAAAACAATAGAATGGCAGATTAAAACAATAGAATGGCAGATTAAAACTATTTATTTCATAAAATCTTGACATAGGTATTCTTTAAAACAAATGACTGTTCTACTTCAGAAAATTGAAATAACTCAATAACATTTATACTGTCTTCATTTTGGAAGAAATATAAAAGCAAAAAGAAAACGCAAAATTAATCCAATGTAATAAAAATGTCCATGATTGAGTATGTAATTTGAAGACCTAAACAACATGACAACTGGCAGATGATCAAGGATTGTTGCCAGATAGAAGATGTCAAAATACTAAGATCCCATTTCTTGCCACTTGATTTTTATCTGATTTAGTCTACTATCTAAAGGTTCTTAGAAGTCTTAAGGGTGAAAGGAATAATTGTCAAATTTTTGTTGTTACTGTTAACATCTTTCTTTTTATTTTATTTCAGGAATGTGTAAGTTAGCAGCATCACAAAACAAATTATAGGCTGAACATGTCAGGTGGCTCTAATGTCATCATTTTTGCTATTATGGATCCTTTATTGTTCTTTCATTTGGTTAATAATTTCCAGTTCCATAGCTATGTTTTATAAATTGACACTTAATCATAAAAGAATATGCTTATGAGATTCAGTAAGCATGAAAAGACTGTCTGCACATATCCACCAGCTGTCATCCTAAGGCACATGCTCTGAAGGGAAAGGCCCTACTGCTTCACCTTTTTATCTGTCATTTGGGGCATTGGAGTACATCACTGGTTTTTGACTCTAAAAAATTTAGTCAACAAATATTTTGAATAACCCCCTCCCAAAATATTGCACTGTGCTAGCAGAATGCTATGTTACCCAGTCCTCAGGGCGGGAAAAAGAACATCTTCCTGCCCTGTCTCTTTTAAGCTTCAGAGCTCCCTTCCAAGATGTCCTCTAATGCCCAAATGGGAGAACATAGATTTTTGGCATCAGAACTGCCCTAAGTGAATATCAAAAAGAGAGAGAGAAAGAGAGAAGAAAAATAATGCTTAATAGTTTGGTTACCATAATCATAAAACAATATCTATAATACATGGTCAGACTGTATTATGGTGCTTAACATAGACATTCTCGTATCATCTTCACAACAAGCTAATGGGACAAGGAGCTAGAAGCATGGAATTGAGGAACACAGGATTGGAGCCCAGTAATGTCTGCTTCTACAGCCTGGTCTAATCACTGTTATACTATTCAAGTATCGTATCCCTCCCTCTCCACTCAACCAAAATAATTCAGAAAACATTGTAGCATAGCCCTGTCGCAATAGTAAACAACCCTCAATATCAGGAATATATTTGATATATAGTTAGCTAGTACTTTTTGCCACAACTTGGTATTGTTTCTTCTGTTCCATGTTCAGAAGAGAGAAAGAAACCCTGGCACTAGTCATGTGCTTAAAAATCATTTTTGAGTCCTCTTCAACTTGTTTTTCTTGACCCTACACATATCGAGTATTTGAGATATTCTTAAATGCACTTGTTTTCCGAACCTTCATTTTCTTTAATCTGACACATTTACAAATTCTTTTACTTACTTTTGTGACTCTCAGAAGGAACAGGATCAGGAGCTCTAAGCATGAGTGAAACCTTCCTAAGATTCTTCCATCATATTGAATTAAGTTCATTTTGTTAATTTTGTTTCTCAATAATTTAGCTCATCAAACTTCCTGATCATATCATCTAAGATTCCAACCACCACTTCCTGTTTAATACAGTCTCCATTTTCCAAAAAATAACCTAAATCCTGTCACCAAAAACCACTGGTAAAAGTGATAAAACTGCCCTGTAAAATGACAATTACACTAAAACATAAAAACTAAACTCTTCGCTAACCTGCAGGAAAAAAAATCTCAGGGTTTTTTTTTTTTTATTAGTTTTTAAGATCTTGCTCTTTTTTTTTTTTTCTTTTAAGCAGGAGTGCAAGAGAAACTATAAGCTTTAACTACATCTTTAATTGGCCCTTGAGCATATTAAGCTTTGCTGTTGAGTTTCCATGTCGGGGAAAAGAAGACAGTGATGCATACCTTGTAGAGTGGTTCTAAAAATTAAGATCATGATGTAAAATATTTATCACAGTGCCTGTCATATAAGTGTTTAATTATTGGTAGCTATTATGATATTTATTATTTTGGATAAAAATCTGTTAATTATGGCAAGCTAAATTTTCACTTAGCGTTGTTCCTAACAGTAGGCTGTTAATGAGGCCAAGGTCATGAGTTAGTTAGTATCCCTTCTGAATTACTTATAAATGAACACGGGCTGTACTCTTCACCCAGGCAGTTTCTTGAAATCCTATAAATAATGGGGGCAGAGGTGTCTGAGGGAAAAAAAAAATGAAGGTGAATCACCTCAACTTAAAACACTAGCCATATTAGTGAAGAGTGAGTAGTATCATCTGTACTTATGGCAGAATTGTTTTTTTTTTTAATTTGTATATGCTGTACCCCTCCGTAAAAGAGGCCATTTTTCAATATCTAAAACAAAATGCCTAACTTACTGCTTGCTAGCAAATAACTTGTAAGGCAAAATCTCTGGGTAAACTGGAGTCCAAGGAAGCATAGAGTTCAAGGATTGGTGGATTTTCAAAAGTTGGACTATTTAGGGGTTCATTGACCTTGAACTGGCAAAGCACAGTTATTTGAATGAGGCTGTTGCTGATTGGCTAACTTTCAGGAGCAGTTTCTAATGTAAATTGTCATGAATTAATTGCAACAGGTTTAAAAAACAGTTCTTTTGCATGATTATTTATTTATTGCTATGTCCAAAGAACAATCAGACCTTTACTTAGCAGAGAACTTTTTATTCTCAATGCAATTATTGAGTACTTACTATGTAGCAAACAATATGCTCAATTTGTTACATTATCTTCTTAATCCTCACAATATTCTGTGAAGCACTTGTCATTATCTACAGTTTTCATTTGATGAGCAGAGGGGGTTTAGGTAACTTGCATAAGATTGCATAACTAAAAAGTGATAGAGCAAGAAATAAAACCCAGAATCGTCTGACTCCAAAGATTGTTATCTGTACTGCCTATATTACTTTTTAAATTAACTCCTGGCATTTCTACAACCCTCCATTTCTATAGTTTTGTCTTTAAGAATGTCATACAAATGGAATCCTACAGTATGTAATCTTTGGGGATTAGCTTTTTTACTCAGCGTAATTCCCTGAAGATTCATTCACATCATTGTGTGTGTGTGTGTGTTAAGAGTTTCTTCCTTTTATTGCTGATTAGTGTATTATGGTAAGGATGCATCCGTTTGTTTAACCATTCGCCCACTGAAGGAAACCTGCCTGGTTTCCAGTTTGGGGCTGTTATGAGGAAAATTGTTCTAAACCTTCATGGACAGGTTTTTGTATGAATGTAAGTCTTACATCTCTAGGATAAATGTCCAGGAATGTAACTGCTGAATCATATGGTTCTTGCATATTTCATTTTTTAAGAGACTGCCAAATATGTTTGCAGAATGGCTCTACCATTTTCTGTTTCCAGCAGCAGCATCTGAGCAAGCCAGTCTCTCCTCCTCATTGTCAGCATTTGTTGCTGTCACTATGTTTTGGGGTTTTTAATTTTTTTATTAACATATAATGTATTATTTGTTTCAGGAGTACAGGTCTGTGATTCATCAGTCTTACACACTGTCACAGTGTTTTATTTAGGCTGTCTGATACATGCGTAGTAAGAGCTCACTGTGGTATTAATTTTAAGTTTTCTAATAGCTAATGATATTGAATGTCTTTTCATGTGCTTATTTGCTGCCATCTGTATTGTCTGGTGAAATGTTTCTTCATATCTTTTGACATCATTCCAAATGGATTATTTAGTTTCTTACTTCTCTCTTTTGAGAGTTCTTTATTCTTGAACTATTCTTGTCAGTTATGTGATTGGCCAATCTTTTCTCAAACTCTGGTTTGTGTTTCATTATCAGTGTTTTACATTTAAGTCTGATCTATTTTGAGCTAATTTTTATATATATCCGGTGTGAGATGTAGGTCAAGTTTCATTAATTTTGCCTATGGATGTCCACTTGAGCCAGCACCATTTGTTGAAAAGGCTACCTTTCCTCTAGTGAATTGCCTTTGCACCTTTGCCAAAAATCATTTGGGCAGATTTTTGTGAGTCTATTTATGGGTTCTCTGAACTGTTCCATTTATCAATCTGTCTGTCCCTCTGCCAGTACCACACAGTCCTGGTTACTGTAACTATAATAGTCTTGAAATCAGATAGGCTTATTCTTCCGATTTTCTTCTTCTTTCCCAAAATCATTATAGTCTAGTTTCATTTTTTTTCAATGTAAATTTTAGAATAATCTTATCCACATCCATAAAAAAAATCTTGCTAGGATTTTCACCAGAATTTGTTAAACCTGTATATCAATTTGGAGAGAATGACATCTTTACTATGTTGTCTTCCAATCTGTCAGTATGTCTTCATTTATTTAAATCTTCTTTGATATCTTTCATCAGCATTGTGTAATTTTCAACATAGAAGTCCTGTGCAGGTTTCATTTGATTTACACCTAAGTACTTAACTTTTTTTGAGTGATTGTACACAGTATTGCTTGAAATTTTGATGTGCACATATTTGTTGCTAACATACATAAATACATTTTGTTCTTGAATCCTGCAAACTTGCTCAATTTACTTGTTCGTTCTAGGAATTTATTTTTGTTGCTTCTTCTGATTTTCAAATGTAGACAATCATGTCATCTGCAAATCAGAACAATTTCTTCCTCTTCAATATGTATGTCTTTTATTTCCTTTTCTTGCCTTAACCTGTTGACTAGAACCTCCAACACTATGTTGAAAAAAAGTGGTGAGTGTGGACATCTGTGCCTGTCCTTCATCTTAGGGCAGAAGTATTCAGTTTTGCAACATTAAGTATAATGTTAGCTGTATGTTTTTTGTAAATGTTCTTTATCAAGTTGAGGAAGTTCCCCTCCATTCCTCTATCTCTAGGGGGTTTTATTATAGATGGGTGCTGAATTTTGTCAAATTTATTCTGCTTCCGATGATAGCATCACATGATTTTACTTCTGTAGCCCATTAATATGGTGCATTGCATTGGCTGATTTTGAAATATAGAACAAGCTTTGAACAACTGGAAGAAGCCCCACTTGGTCATGGTATATGATTCTTTTTTTATACTACTAAATTCTGTTTGCCAGTATTTTGTTAAGGATTTTTGCATTTATCCTTGTTTGTCTGTAGTTTTCTTCTTTTTTCCTCTCCCTCTCTCTCTCTCTCTCTTTTTTGTACTGTCCTTGTCTGGTTTTGTTATTGGGGCAACACTAGTTTCATAAAATACATTGGGAAGTGTCCCTTCTTCTATTTTCTGGAAAAGAGTGTGTAGAATTGGTATTAATTCTTTTTTTTTAAGATTTATTTATTTATTTGCAAGAGAGAGCACAAGCGGGAGGGGAAGAGGGAGAGGGGGAGAGAGAATCTCAAGCAGACTCCCCACTGAGCAGATCCTGAAGCTTAGCCACCTGTGCCACCCAGGGGCCCTGGCGTTAATTCTCATTTAAATGTTTGGTGGACATTGGGGAGGGTATGTGCTATGGTGAGCACTGTGAATTGTGTAAGACTGTTGAATCACAGACCTGTACCTCTGAAACAAATAATACATTATATGTTTTTTTTTTTAAAAAGAAGAAGATAGCAGGAGGGGAAGAATGAAGGGGGGGGGAATCGGAGGTGGAGATGAGCCATGAAAGACTATGGACTCTGAGAAACAAACTGAGGGTTCTAGAGGGGAGGGGGGTGGGGGGATGTGGGTGATGGGTTAGCCTGGTGATGGGTATTAAAGAGGGCACGTACTGCATGGAGCACTGGGTGTTATACACAAACAATGAATCATGGAACACTATATCAAAAACTAATGATGTAACGTATGGTGATTAACATAACACAATAATAATAAAAAAAAAATGTTTGGTAGAATTCTCCAGTGTAACCATCTGGGCCTGGAGATTTCTTTCCTGGAAGTTTTTAAATTATACATTACATTCTTTTTTTTTTAAAGATTTTATTTATTTATTTGACAGAGAGAGAGAGAGATAGCGAGAGAGGGAACACAAGCAGGGGGAGTTTGGGAGAGGGAGAAGCAGGCTTCCTGCCAAGCAGAGAGCCAGATATGGGACTCCATCCCAATACCCTGGGATCATGACCTGAGCCGAAGGCAGACACTTAACAACTGAGCCACCCAGGCGCCCTATACATTACATTCTTGATAGTTACAGGGCTGTTGAAATTATTTCTTTTTGGATGAATTATGGTAGTTTGGGTTTTTCAAGAAAGTGGCCCATTTCAAATGAATTTTCAAATATATGAGTATAGAGTTATTTGTAGTATTATGTGTTTACAGGATCTGTAATCAAATTCCCTTCTTAATTCCTAATTTTGGTAATTTGTATATTCTTTCTTTTTTTTCTTTTTCAGTCTTGCTGGAAGCATGTCAATTTTATTGATTTTTTTTTTCAAAGCACCAGCTCTTTTTTTCATCTATTTTATCTGTTATTCACTTTCCATTTCATTAATTTCTGCTCTTTTTATTATATCCCTCCTTCTGCTTGCTTTGGGTTTATTTAGCTTTTCTTTCCCTAGGCTCTTGATGCAGGATCTTAATTACTGATTTGAGGCTTCTTCTTTTCTAATACATGCATTTAGGGTGATAAATTTCCCTCTCGGCACTGCTTTAACTGTGTTCCACAAATTTTTATGTGCTCTATTTTCATTTACATTCAGTTCAATGTATTGTTTTATTTCTCTTGAGACCTCTTTGACCCATGGATTATTTAGAACTGCATTGTTTAGTCCAAGTATTCAAATCATTTTATTTTTCTGTCATTGACTTTTAGTTTGATCCTATTGTGGTTGGAGAATACCTTCTGTGTTATTTCAGTTCTTTTAAATTCATTGAGATTTGTTCTCTGGTCCAGGATATATTCTTAGTAAATATTCTGTGGGAACGTGAAGATACTGTGTATTCTGCTGCCGTCAGTTGGAATGTTCTATAAATGACAATTAGATCTGATCAGTTGATGGCATCGTTGAGTTCTTCTATATTCTTGCTGATTTTTAGTGTAGTTCTATCAAATGTTGAGAGAAGAGTGTTGAAATCTCCAACTGTAATTGTGGATTTGTTTATTTCTCTGTAAGTTCTATCAATTTTGCTCTACATATTTGCAGCTCTGTTGTTTGTTGTGTACACATTTAAGATTGCTGTGTCCTCTCAGTAGACTGACTCTTTTTTCATAACATAAGATCCCTCTCTATCTTTAGTATATTTTCTCTGCTCTGAAATAAACTTTATCTAAATTAATACAGCCACTTCTCTTTTCCTCTAATTAATATTTGCATGATATATGTTTTTAATCCCTTTACTTTTTATCTGCCTATATTGTTATATTTGAAGTAATGTCTGCATATACTTTCTATAGTCTGCATATAATTGAGTAATATTATTTAATCCCCTCGGCCAAGAGCTGTCTTTTAATTTGTGCACTTAGTCTTCTCACATTTAATTTAAGAACTGACACATCAAAGTTTAAGTTTTAATGTAATTTTTTGTTTTTTTCTGTTTGTTCTCTCTCTCCCTCCTTTTTTTTTTTTTTTGCTTCTCTCTTTTGTCTTCTTTCTTACCTGCTTCCTGTGTGTTATTTTTTTAGAATTTCATTTTTATTTATGTATAGTGTTTCTAATAAATCTTTTTGTGTAGCTTTTTAAATTGTTGCTCCTGCTATTACATTGTATATACATAAATTACAAGAGTCTGCTAGTTTCATCACTTAACGGTTTAAGTGAAACGTAGAAACTTTATCTCTATATCACTTCATCCTCCTCTATTTATAATTGTCTCAAACATTTCCTCTACCTACATTTAGAACCTCTACATATATTTCCTCTACATACATTTACATTTAGATGGTGCCATAGTTTTACTTTAATCATCACACATAACTTTGAAAATTCAGGAAGAGAAAGAAAGTGCATTATACTTACCCATATATTTGTTTGCCATGTTCTTTCTTCCTTCCTAAAGTTCTAAGGTTTCTTCTTTTATTATTTCCATTATTTAGAGAACTTCCTTTAGCCATTATTTTAGGATAGGTCTGGTGGTGACAAATTTTCTTCATTTGTCTTCATCTAAGAATGTCTCTATTTCCCTTTCACTGCTGATGAACATTCTCATTGGTATAGAATTTTACTTTGACTGTTCTTTTCCTTCAGCACTTGAAATATTGTACCACTTCTTTCCTTTCTCCATGGTTTTTGATGAGACATCCACTGTCATCTGAATTGTTCTTCTCTGGTAAGATGTCATTTTTCTAAGGTTGCCTTTAAGACATTTTTCTTTGTCTTTAGTTTTCAGAAGTTTAATTATAATCTGTCTGTGCATGGCTTTCTTTGGGTTTAATCTGTGTAGTATTATTCTCTCTGCTTCTTAAATCTGTAGGTTTTTGTCTTCTGACAAATTTCAGAATTTTTCAGCAATTATTTCTTCATTTAATTTTTAGCCCCATTCTCTTTTTCCTCTCCTTTCAATAATATGATTGTTAGAAGTTTTGTATGGTCTCATATGTCCCTAATACTCTGGTTTGTTTGTTTGTTTGTTTGTTTGTTTGTTTGTTTTTTCCAATGTGTTTTCTCTCTGTTATTCAGACCGGATAATTTCTATTGACCTATTTTCTAGTTTACACATGTGTCCTTTGCTCTCTACATTCTGTTGTTATGCCCTTCTACTGGGCTTCTCAGTTACTGTATTTTCCAGCTCTGAAATTGCCATTTGTTTCCTCTTAATATCTTCTGTTTCTTTGTTGAGACTTTATATTTTTTTGCTGGGTTTCTATTTTTTTTTCATTTGTTTTAAGCATATGCATAATTGTTCACTGAATATTTTTTTAATGGCTACTTTAAAATCTTTGTCAGCTAATGCTAACATCTCCGTCTTCTCAATGTTGGTATTTCCTGATTATCTTTTCCCATTCAGTTTGACATTTTCCTGGTTCTTGGTATGATTGAAACCTGGACATTTTCATATAATGTTATAAAATCTGGATTGTACTTAAGCCTTCTGTTCTAGCTGGCTTCCTCTGACACCACTCCAACTGGAGGAGATGGGACACTGCCTCATTCTGGCTAGGTAGGGAGAAGTCCAATTTTCCCATTCAGTCTCCGTTGACACTTGAGGCAAAGTCTTCTTGTTTTTGCTAAGTGAGGACGGAATTTCCATCTCCCCAGATGGTCTCCACTGATACAGTGAGGGTAACCTCATTGGGTGATAGAGAAGGTCCTGACTCTCTACAGGGCCTTTTCTAATCATACTGTTGCTAAAGTAGAGGGCTGCCTCATTACTACTGGGTGGGAATGAAAGCCCAGGCTCCTTGCGTGGTCTCTATTGGCATCCTTAGGGTGGGGGAAGACTTGCTACAGGCAGATAGGAATGAATGCACTGGCAGCTTACTTGGCCTTCTTGGACACCACCCAGGCAGGAGTGTTGGTGTGCTTTGTTACATCTTTATAGGGGTAGAAGTCTAGGCTCCACACTTGGTTGTCGCTGGCATTGCCAGGGTGGGGCCACAGTTTTTCCCATGGTGTTTGGTTATAGAAGAATTGTTATTGTCTAAAAGTCTTCTGTCTTTCTAGGCTGCCCCTTTTCTGGTCCTATGGCTAGAGAGAGAAAGCTTCTGTTGGGGCTTTCTTCTTCTGCATCTGTTGGTATCTTGGGGTAGCCCACTTCCTCAGGTCCAAGTCTGGCATATATGACACAAAAATAAAACCCAAGAGATTCACTGCCATGTTGATACTTGGTCTCCATATCTGAGTTGATCTACTTTCTTCTTTCTTCTTTCCAGAGTTTCCTTATATTTGTTTGCATAAAATGTCCAAGGTTTTAGTTGTTCTTGGAGGGAGCAGGGCATAGTATGTCTATTCCATCTACCTGGAATCAGAAGTCTAACTGCCTAGATTTTTAAAACTTAACCCGCTTACTAAAAAAAAGTCACTATAGAACACATGGTAGAAAGAGAAAGTAATAGGACTGTTTTGTTGTTATTGTTGTTGCTTTACAAAATTACTGAAATGGACTCATTTAAATGAGTTATCAGTGGTTCCTTGAAATCAGTTCCTGAGTTATCCTTTGTAGATGATTTTGTGTTGTTGACACTGCTCCCAAACATTTTTTGAACTCTACTGGACTTAATTTGAGAGAATTAATTGTGTCCATTTGAATATTCTCAGTGGCATAAACTGTCATCCTTTAAAGCTGTGTTTGATTTTTGGAAGCAACGTCAAGTGGTTCAAGAGCCAAGATGGCTAGTAAAACAGATGACCAAATTACATAATATACTTCTCAAACAGTTTTTCTAAGAGAATATTGTGAACCAAAGCATTGTTTTAGTGAGAAAGTCATTTCTTTTATATCATACAAAACTTCCGAAACACTTTAAATTTCTACATAATAAGCCTGATTAGCTGTGGGCTGACTTTTGCACGAACACTGCCCTTTGGTATCAATCAATATTTCTTTTCTGTGGTATTGACATTGATGTTTTCTTGGGTCCTATGGATATTGGAGTTTTTCTCTGTAAATTTTGACAGTATGGTTTTGGGTCAACTTGAAAACACTATATTTCATCACTATTCTCCTCAAATATGTGTTATTTTGTCCAACCTCCCCTTGAAAGTTCAAAACAAATGTCAGATCTTCTCTCTTTCTTTTTATCATTCAAAATGTGTAGCACAGTCTTTACAGAAACCTTTATGTTCAAATTCCCCTTCAGTATGAGTCAGTGTTCTCAAAGCTAACCCTCTGCTTGAACAAATCCAGCCTCTGACATTTTCTACATTTTCATTAGCCCTTTGTACTTTATCATGAGCATCCTCATTACCCTTCTTAAGCCTTTGTGTCAGTCAAAAAAAACTTCCTCTTTACAGTCCCTCTAACACCATAATTGTCCCTTTAGATGTCTTGTGTCATTTATGTTTGCTTAACTCCACACAAAATTTAGTGTTAATTCTTGGCTTTCTACAGCTGTCGCTCCCCATCCCCATTCAGTGCAGTCTGTAGTCCCAATAGAGAGTGAAATAAGAGTACTGTTGCAAGGAGAATCATTTTATAGCACATCCTTCCATGCCTACTTGATGTTTTACCAAACTATCTGAGAACATGAGCCTCGTCACTTCATAATTGTGGGAAGATTACTAAATACACTTATTTGCTTAACTATAATGCTCTAAGTCACAACCATAGGATCTAAAAATAGATAACAGACCTAGTTCAATAAGTAGGAATGACCTTTTGGCAAATTAAAGAGCTGTTAAAGAAATTTAATATATCCTGCAGTCGGGTCCTTTTGTTCCTTTTCATGGTTCCTTTTCAATTCACAGTTCAACTATTGGGGGAGAGAGTCGATTTGGGGGTTAGGGGATTGCAGTATAATTTTGTGTTTAAGAGCCTGATCTTTCAAAACTAATGGTGTACTACTATATGTTGGCTTACTGAACATAATAAAAAAAAAATGGGCAGGGGGAAAAAAGAGCATGAGCTTTCATAGTCAGACAGCCTTGTCTCAAATCCTGATCCTGTCAGTTTGCCAGTAGTGAAAACTACTTGGGGAAGCCGCTTTACTTCTCCAAGCCTTAGTTTCCTCATTAGTAAAATTGGATAATAATAATTCATAATAGTTAACCTCTAATGCTGTTGTAAGGACTAAAGAGGTAATATGTGTAAGATAAGTTTTAGCACATTGTTTGGCACCTAGTGTTTCAATAGTAGCCGTTATTTATTAAATGCCAGTTACTGCTTCAGTCATTGAAGATGGTAAGTAGGATATGGTGCTTGCCTTCAAGGAGTTCCAAATCAAAGCATAATTCTGGGCTCCAGTTGTCCCATCAGAAGGGAAAACTAAACCAGAAAAATAAGTCTACGGGCTATAATCGTTATATAATATGCAAACAGTTTTTCACCCTTGGATAGACCATTACCAGAATATTCTAATCAATGAAGAGATTGTTAAGTGGTCCTTATTAATTTTCTCATGTAGATTATGCATCCATGTTCTGGATCCCTCTAAGTTTTTCTGGGTGTTAACAATTCTTTGCTTGTCTACATGAACACTTTCAATTAAACTGCTGGTATTCCTCTTGTCCACTGGCTCAAGCACTGACTGAAGACCCATAAGTATTATGCCAGTGGAGGTGACAAGCAGATTTAAATGTAAAATCAACTTATTGTTCCATAACCAGGCTAGTCAGCTTTCGTCAGCCGACATCATCAGCATTTCAAACTCCAGGAAGTCATTGTCTCCAACTATGTAACTTAGCATGCCAGTGAGTTCATTCAGAGTATAGCAGCTCAAAATGTCATACGGCTTATCATGGTTTTCCTCTCCTACCAAACAAGAGAACATGAAATTCCAGGGAGGTAGGAGAGAATGACACTAAGGGGAACAACTTGACCAGGAGGGTGTTCAGTCATCTAGAACAGCTCTCAAATTTGTAACATCTCCTGTCATTTATCTCTGAGAAGGGCATAGATACAATATAGAAACATACACTTGCCCTTTATGAAGGTTCTTAGTTGTGTTTATGATGTTATAGGTTTGCCATTGCCGGTTAGTTGCATTGGATAGTGTTGAATTGATAATTATTTTCACATTGTGCTGGTATAGTACAACTCTCTTTTTTTGCCTATTTTCCTCCAATTTCTCATGCCTGAAATATCCTTACTGTTTCTGAATGTAAACATTGTACATGATAACAAAACAACCAGTTGGGCATCTAAAAATATAATCAAATGGTTGTTTACTTTGCCATACGCATTGCCAAATAATAATTTTGAATATTTTCTTCACTGAAATCACCTCTTGTTTGGAACCAAGCAATATGCCTCCCATCTTCTCCAAATGATTTTCCACGATCACTGTCATTTCCTTATGTTTCTTAATGTTGTTCTTTTAAAAAAGAACTTTTAAAAATTCAAATTAATCTGTTCCTTGAATACGTGTTTAATAATTTTTCCTTTATTCTTCTTGAATTTTTAATCAAAAATTTTTATTAGTTAGACCTCCTTAGCTAATGAATGACAAATCTGTTATAAACAGCAAAATTTACAGGCTTTCCTAGCTAATGAATTCTAAAGTGAAATTCAGCTTTGAATTCCAAATCATCTACCCTTAAAAGACCAATAAGAAAGAAAATGAATGCAGGAAGTAACCCCTCAGAGGCCTCCATAGTAATAGGTGAAGTACCAAGCACAGCAGTGAAACATATGTTTAAAAGTATTAATGATAAGCATTCACTTCCCATGTGAGACCTCCATGTTAAGCCATACATAATTATAAAAGGCATGTTCTGGGTGACCAGCCCAGAAACAGGACTGCTTGCTTGGTGGAAAAGATACCAAGTAGGATGACTCAAGAAACTGATGCTAAAACAAAGGTGAGAAAATCAGAATGAACAAGGAACCATATGCCTATGGTGTGCACCATAGCATTTGAAGATGAGAGACCAAAGTGAGCATGCCCTCTTCCTCCAACAGTCACCCTTAAGGACTGAGAAATTGTCATTATTTCTCTAAATGAGATACTAATGAATGTCTCTGAAAGCTCACCATGGGATGATCTACATACAGAGCTCACTTTGAAGACCTTTCCGACATCTAGTGCCTCCATGAGCTACAGATACTCACAGGAATTTATCACATGGTTCATTTTCAATGTGACTTAAAGATTCCAAAAACCATACTCTTGATTTAATAATGCAGAACATGAATAAATATTGATTAACCTCACCTGAACAAGCTCACTGTGCACCTGTGACATAAAGGAAAATACACCCTTCGATTCTTTTGCTTCAGAATCAGGAAGCAGGCTCTATCATTCTCCCCCTGATGTTTCCTATACTATATCTCTCTTCCTGCTGTTAGTAAAATAAAATGCCAGATAGAACTCCACTTTATTTTTAATCTGTGACTTCTTTTTGTGCTTGAGATTTCAGAGAGAATTTTGCTCCCTTAAAATGGGGGATAAAATAATCTCTGGCAAGACACCAGATGACTACAAATGTATATAATGCGACCTTGCTCCAATATTAACATTTTCACAAACCACAGTAGGCAGACCCTTGCTGTTTTTTCATTTTCCTTTCCAGCAGTGGCTGAGAGCCCAAGTGATGCCACTTTACCAGAGAGGTATTCTGTATGTGTGTGTTCTACTTTATTTTTTTTGAAGATTTTATTTATTTATTTGAGAGAGAGAGAGAGCACATGAGAGGGGGGAGGGTCAGAGGGAGAAGCAGACTCCCCGCTGAGCAGGGAGCCCGATGTGGGACTCGATCCTGAGACTCCAGGATCATGACCTGAGCCAAAGGCAGTCGCTTAACCAACTGAGCCACCCAGGTGCCCCATGTGTGTTCTACTTTAATCACATCCTTTCAACACCACGAATCGTCGTCTGACAACTTGTCTTCTCCACAGGCAGGCAGCCACATCCAGACTCTGATGGGGTCCCAAAGCCTTCAGCATCGGAGCCGGGAACAGCAGGGATATGAGGGGAATATAAACAAAGTGACCATCCAGCAATTTCAGTCACCATTGCCTATTCAGATCCCCTCTTCACAGGCCACCCGGGGACCTCAGCCTGGACGGTGCTTAATTCAAACTAAAGGGCAAAGGAGTATGGATGGCTATCCGGAGCAGGTGAGAAGGATTTTTATCACTGATGAATTCTCAGGAAATGTTCAGGGAAGTCCGGTGAATCCATGGTTTACCTTCCCCCCTAATGTAGTCTGGGACAAATTAATGCTCTCACCATGCTGAATGGAGTGGAACAGTCTTTGTAAGGATTTTACCATTGCTTTCAGTGGTTAAACCCTACAACCTATAAAAACTGATAGCTGGCAAAATGCCCATTTCACATAAGGAGAAACTGATGAAGTGGAAGTTTTTCTGGTTTATCCTACCCCTTTTCCTGTTCACGTTCAACTCTAACCGAGTGCTATAGCATGGCTTTTGAATGTCACAGAGCTTCAGGGAATTAGGTGTGTTTACCGAGGCCTCTGGTGAAACTGACAGTGTGAAAAGTAAACTATATGTGGGGACCTTTCTGAAAAGTCCTATCTTCTGATTGTTGAATAGGACAAAGATAAAGCTTTGCTTGAAGAAAATGATAAAGAGCAGTAAGAAGGGAAATATTTCTGAAATGCTCTAAAAACTACTGATTAAGTACCCTGTAGCAAAAAAAAAAAAAAAAAAAATGCCTGTTCTCATGACCTATCTAAAATTAGGATTTACTTTTCCATTATGGAATCTGTTTTTCTTCCTTAGAACCAGAAAACTGAATAGAGCTTTCTATTGGATTATATTATGCTTAGAAAGTAAGACATTAAGATCTTAATACTCCCATAAAATTATTTCTCTTATTTCATTCTTCAGATAACTAAGCAAAGCTCCTACTGACTTCACTAACTCTTTAATATGGTTTATAAAGATTTCATTTTATTATTGACTACTCAGAGGTTCAGACATCACCCTACCTTATTTTCTGAACATCTCAGACATTGCCTTCATTCTCCAGTTTTTTCTTTTACACGGTTAAGAGCCATTTTTTTATTTGGATCCCAGCTGCTCTAGACATTGCGTCTACTTCTTAATACCCTTCTTGAGGCTGAGATAAGGTATTAATCATTCTCAGAATCACAGGCTTTTTTTTTTTAAATCATTTTCTTCCTGTCCTACCTTGATCTAGGTTGTGTTGGATTTAAGGCAAATAAATCAGACAGGTGCCTTTAATCGGTTAATGACATGAGGTTTTTAATTCTCCAGAGATTTTTGAAAGTTAATAAAATTTTAAATTTTGTTTTACTACAGGCACCTAGAGGGTTAAAAATTGTTCATATTTCCTCCCCCCACAAATATCATAACCCCAGTGAAGTTCTTGAATTTTGTTATGCCTATTAGCAGCGACATGTTTTGTTTTGTTTGTTTTTTTGCCCAGAATCAGCACATTTAAAAATCCACTGAGATCAATGCCCTCTGTTTCACCTACTTTGAACAGTAGGTTTAGTTTTAGCGTGCAGTTATTCTGAGCACTCTAAATTTAAAGGCCTTTTTTACATTATTTTTCAAAATCCATAAATTGTATAGTTTGACTAATGAGAGGATTACTAAATTCTAAAGTTTACATACTTATTAAACTTAAAACATCATGATTCTTTCAGAGGAGGTATTTGTCATTGCTGACAGGTGTTTTGATCCACAGTTCCAACATCAGGTGCTTTTCAATCTGAGAGGTAAAAACTGAAACATTCAATGGCTGTGTTAAGGAAGGGACTTAAGTAAATTCCTCTCAGCTTCCCATTTTTTTTCCTGCCTTGGTTTCAGACTGAAATGGTTTGGAATGCTGAGATAAAATTTACCAGGTGAATAATATATTGTTATTATCACTAATTTGACTCATAACTTGTTCATAACTTGCTGAATATTTTCAAAAGAAACTAACATTAACTTGGTTTTTCTCTTTTGCAAATGTGTAGTCCATGACAAACTATATTTATATATGTGGAACATACAGATACCAAAGCAGAAATAGGAAGGAAAAACGTCAACATGGTGCTTCATACATCTCAAAGCCCTTTCATATATTAACTAATTTGATCCAATTAATAATGATGTGGTACAGATAGAGCAGTTTCTGTCTTATTGACTAGAAAAGTAAGATTCAGAAAAGTTAACTGTCTTGCCTGTGGTCACACAACCATTTAGAAGCTGAGCCGGAATTTGAATCCCGTTTCTTGAGTCTATCACATTATATGCTGCAGCCTGCTGCCCTAGAACCAAACACAGAGGTCCAGAGTAAGCCCACACCAAGAGAGTAAGCAATGGAAAAATAAACCTTCAAGTCCATGTCTGCCCCAGACAAGAGGACACACCCACTACTTAACCTAACGGATCAGGATGGCAGGAGCTCCATAGTTGTCTCCTGCCAGTTCCTGAGTACACACCCGAACTAAAGTTTGTTCCTGACAGAGAATTTATTACATTTGAATTACATTAGAATTAGCCTCTGTGAGTTATACAAAGTGAACTGCATCCATCATATTCAAGGGGAAAAAAAAACAAATCAAAACAAAACTCCAAAACCTTCCCAATCTACCTTGGAAGAAATCATTTTCATATTTAACAATATGTGGGGCACATGAAACAGTTGACAAGATTTCAGACATTTCTTTAGATTAGATGCTCTGGTCAGCTAACTGAAGGGCTCACAAGGGTGAGGCTTTCATCTGTTGAGGCCAACTGAAGAAAACATTATTCTGAGTCTTTGGTGATAAAAACTTGGAAAATTTTGTTTTACTTAAATTATGGATTTTTAATTTAATAGGCAATAATTTGATAAAGGTGGTTAGAAAATAGGCATTAAAATGGTTTTAATATATGCTATTTGCTCAATTGATTTCAGGGACATCCCATACCTCATTCAACTCCACTTAAAGTATTACTACTATTTATAAATATTTTCCCCTAGAATTTTACTCTTCGGTAACCAAAATAATACTGCAACTCTGACATTATAAGCCACAGTTGGAAACAAATAATGTGTAACTTAACACCATAAATTCTACAAATTGACTTTCTAAGTTCTGTGCAGTCAGATAGTAGAATTCAGTCAACACTGCAGTAGGAACCGAAGGACTGTCTCAGTGCTCCAGTAAATATATGTATGATCTTCTTGGTTTCCTTAAGTAGAAAATGAAGGAAATGAAATGAATGACCTTTATAATTTATTTACGGACAAAAAGCATTTGAGTTTCAATTTCCTAGATATATACAGAGTTGGCTAATTTTTTCTGAAAGATCTAGAAAATGGTATATCGGAGGATTTTATTCATCAGTCTTTATTTACTATGTCTTTTCAAAAGATTTAATTAGTACTTTGAGCTGGACTTGCATCTCTAAATCACAACAAAAGAAGGTATGGAAATAGAAGAATTAAAAAATTAATTATTCTTGAATATCAACATGTATACATTTGATTATATTATTAGATATTATATAATTATATATTGTTATATAATTATTTTATATAATAATCTATTATAACACATAATTATTATATATATTATATATAATGATTATTGTATATAATAATATAGTTTATATCTTATATACAATGTATTATATATTATTGTATCATGTCATTATATAAATCAGATCATGTCACTCTTCTGCTTAAAAAGCCCTAGTGGCTTTGAAATTTCGGAGATCATATACATTCTTATTATGGCATAAAGTCGCTACATATCTGGCCTCTGCCTCCTCTTTCTACTCTTTCCTTCACCTATTTTTTCTCTAGTCATGCTGAACTTATTGTTGCTGTTGTTATTGTTATTGTTGTTGGTAACAGTATTGATATAGTTTACATTCCTTCAAGTTCACCTGTTTAAAGTGTACAATTCAGTGAGTTTTATATATTTATACAATTGTGCAACCATCACCAGAATGTAATTTTTAAACATTTTCATTATTCCGAAAAGAAACTTTGTACCCATTAACAGTCACTTTCCATACTCCCCTCCATTCATTTCCCCCCAGCCCTAGGTAATCACTCACCTACTTTGTGTCTCTATACATTTGCCTATCCTGGGTATTTAATATAAATGAGATCAGACAATATATGAGGTTTTTTTGTGACTGACTAATTTCAATTAGCATAATGTGCTAAGTGTAGAATGTATTACTAATTCATTCCTTTGTGTTGCCAAATAACATTCTGTTATATGGATATACCACAAACTGTTTATCCATCAGTTTATGTACCTTTGGATTCTTTTCTCTTTAGGGCCATTATGAGTAACATTGCTATGAACATTCATGTACAAGTCTGTGTTTGGATATGTTTTCATTTGTCCTTAGTAACTTAAGAATGAAATTGCTTGGTTAAATGGTACTTATGTTTTAATTTTGAGAAGCTTCTAAACTTTTGCCCAAGGTGGCTGCCACATACTACATTTCCACCAGCAAAGAAGAAGTATTCTAATTTCTTCACATTCTCACCATTATTTATTGTCTGCCTTTTTTATTATAGCCATCCTATGAAGTAGTATGTCATAATGATTTTAATATACATATTAAATAATATACATTATATAAATGTGTATATATATAAATATATGCCATGGAACATGGCATGCCATGTTCATATAAGCAATGCCATGCCATTGAACAACTGGCAAATATATAATATATATATAAATAATATACATACTAATATACATTAGTCATATGATAAAAATGATGTTAAGTGCTTTTTCATGCATTTATTAGCCATTCATATGTCTTCTTTGGATAAATGTCTATTAAAATTCTTTACCCATTTTTTATATTTTTTAAAAATATTTATTTATTTACTTGAGAGAGAGAGAGCAGGAGGAAGAGGGAGAGGGAGAGAGAATCTGTAGCAGACTCCGCACTGAGCACAGAGCCTGATGCAGGGCTCGATCTCACAACCCTGAGATCATGACCTGAGCCAAAACCAAGAGTCGGATGCTCAACTAACTGAGCCACCCAAGTGCCCTTGACCATTTTTTAATTAGGTTATTTGGGTTTTCAATTACTGAAATTTAAGAATTGTTTATATATTCTGGATATAAGACCCTACTCGTACATATGATTTGCAAATATTTTTTCCCATTCCTTGAGTTGTCTTTTCACTTTCTTGGTAGTCTCCTTTGAAGCATCAGTGTTTTTAATTTTTATAAAGTTATTCATCTCTTTTATCACATTTGGTTTCATATCTAAGAAATCATCACCTAATTGAAGATCATAGACTTACTCTTGTATTTCTTCTTAGAGTTTTGTAGCTTTAGCTCTTACATTTCAGTCTCTGATTAGTTTGAGTTCATTTTTGTATGTGGTGGGAGGTAGGGGTAAAAATCATTATTTTGCATGTGGATATCCAATTGTCCCTGTACCATTTGTTGAAAAGACTGTTCTTTCCTCATTGAATTACCTTGGACATTTTGTTGAAAATCAACTGACCATAAATGTTAGGGTTTATTTCTGGACTCTCAATTTTGTTTCATGGATCTATATGTCTATCCTTATACCATCTTGTTGTTTCTTGATTTTATAAAGACCCATCTATCTTAAGGGCATTTAAAATCAGTCTTTAGGGGCTGGCACAGTTTTCCCATTTTTCTTTTTGTCTGTTGCATGATCTTTTATCTTATTCATATTTCTGCTAAAATGTCATTTGAGCATTTGAAATATCATTTCTTGGCTATTCTCCCTAAAATTGCTCCACACTCCTGTTCTATCACTCTCTACTACCTTTCCTGCTTTATTTTTTTCACAGTTTATCTCACAATCTGAAATTATTTATTGTTTACATGTTTAATACGTCTTCCCCACTAGAATGCAAGTTCCATGAGGGCAAGGATATTTATTCTGTCTGACAAGGTGCCTGGCACTTAGTAGGAAATCAGTAAATATGTGTGGAATAAAGGCATGAATCGTGATTCCTACAACAATTTTCATTTCAAAGCTATAATGGTTTTTCCAAGCAGTTAATTATGTAATTGGAGCATGCCATTGAACAACTGGCATACCTTCTAATAGCTCATCACATTATATACTTTTGACGATGCATATTTGAAGGTATCTTTTGTCATATATGCACATATTTATTCAAACAAAAGTTAATTGAGTGCTAACTATGTGCCAGCCATTGTCCTAGAAAGTCAATGAAAAGATAACATAATAGATATGAGTAATGGAGGTGATTCAAGTATCCCACTTGCATAAAAATCCATGTGGATGTAGATGCCTCTTCACTAATACTCTCTGATAATACTCTTAGGAGTCAGGCCTAGAAATGGCCTCGAAGTTTAATGTTCTTGATTACAAGGTTCCTTCTTGGTGTTTCAATAATTAACAACCCTCCAATAGATCAAAACCTCATCTTGAATTTCCATCAGTACAGAAGTTTTGAGGTTCTGCTTACTTCACTTCCCAAAAAGATTTTCAAACAACTATATATTTTGGGGGTTTTTTAAGTAAAAGATAAGAAAAGTCAATTCTTTTATAACAAATAAGCCAGTTTACCCTTGATTTTTTACCAAGTAGGCCTCTTGATTATAAGAGACTCAACCTAATAAGACATAAGCAAAAAAAAAAAAAACGGGTTTTAATTCATATATAGTTAGCTGAAACTCCAGGATGGGCAAGCTTCAGATGAGGCTTAAAGTGGGCTCATGACCTGTCTGTGGGTTGGTTCCTATCTCAAAAAGGCTTTCCCATCATGGTAAAAAAAATAGGTCAGAAACTCCAGACCCTCTCAGATTTAAAACTAGCAAGAGAGAGCAAGATTCTCTTTCCTGGAGATCCTAGTAGGCATCTCATTACTCCTTTTTGATTGGATTACCTGCCCATCCTGTAAACAATCATATTTCTAGAGGATACAGTGCTTTGTTTTAGGCCTAGATAACATGATTCATCCAAAGCATACAGGCTGAGAATAAAGAAGTGGGTGATTATTCAAAGAGAAATTAAGGTTAGAGCTCCAGTATTAGGATGAATGGATCTTAGACAGCAAAAGCAAAGGTATCCATTAAAAGTTTTATACATACTGCTAGGAAAGACAATGGTAATTAGAACATATCATAGTAAATCAGTTCATTACAGCATCACCGAATATTTTTCTGGAATGCAGTTCCCTAATCCTGAATTATACCTCCCAACACACACACACACACACACACACACACACACACGTGTGTTATTTGTATGTGCACATGTACACACAAGTGCTACCATTTCCTTTGTTCTTGCCACTAGGTTGTAGAGCATTGCAAGACCAAATCAGATAACTACCTTCAAGAGATTATAGATTACGACTGTCACAGGGCCTCACTGTTACATAACAATCCATTTTATCATAGCCTCTCTAAAATAAGACCCCGTATTTTAATTTGAGCAAGATTGACACAGACCAGAAGCATGAAGTCAAGTCAAATGATGGGAGCAGATTCTCAAAGAAGCAAATACACCCTTGACTTCCAGCCTGTTATTTATATTTTCAGCCAGGAATTTCATTCATTGAAATCAGTATCTTAATAGAAAATTGAAATGCTGATTTTCATTAAATAAGCTATTTATTAGCCTCTTAGTTCTGACCTTTGGCTAGAACACTGTATTTCCTCTTTGCTAATCCTCTTTAGTTTCTGACTGCTTCTTGGCTGTGAGCTATTCTCTCCTCTTACATTTTTATGGCCCCGTTACCAGGCAGGTGGAACTCCTTGTATGTGAGATGAATACTCTCTCTGACATGTTTTATGGGACCCAACAGTCACAACACAACCTATTAGCCATACCATAGCATGCCCAAGGGCAGTCTAGCTTCAGATCAGAATTTATGGTTGTTTGTCACATTTATAAAACCACAGTGTCATCTTTATTATTTCTATTATTAAAAAATATATTGAGGCAGTTCTTCACATACTTGGCACATATGAAATTTGCTTCCCTTAGATTTTTAGTGCTTTCCAGATTGACAATAATATAAAATAGATATAGTCAGTGCCTTGAAAGAGAACCACTAGAAAGTATTCTCAGCAATTTACTTTGTAAATAAAATCTGTTGCATATGTTTCCGTTCAGGTTTTACAGTGGCCTGGGGAAAACCAGAAGTGTATATACCTTCCACATATTTCATTGTGCAATATAAAATTTTCACATTAGAAAGATATAACCCAAATTTCAAATAATTTAGTTGGAAACATGCAGATTTTTGGGGAAGCACAAAGGTAAAATGTTTAAATCATATTAGTTCCTTTCTTACTATTTTCTAATTAACCACTGATAACAAAAAAGGATTACAAGGTAAACTGGTGTATTGAATAAACCTGAAATATAGCTACATCAAGCTATTTTACATTCATATCCACAGATGGTGAGCCATATAAATACAAAACTATTATAAACTATAGTTGCTATTACCCTATGATAACAGTTTTAACAAACCTAGCTCAATTAGAGGAAAAGTTATAATTAAACATGTCTTTAAAATAAAAATATGGGAAAGTACTTATGGTAATTGCAGTTACCTATAATTTAGAAACTATTCATTAGAGACTCTACCATAAAAATCACATTAGTGGATACTGTTTTGCCCCTGTGTTGCAAGTGAACTAGGTAATAGTTAAACATTATATTTATTATTATGAAATATGATAGTAAATTAAGGATAGTCTCATTAAACGGCCAAACCTAATTAATCCAGTTCCCAGCGACTCTTAATATATGCTAATTAAGCCAGGAACAGTACTCAAATTTGCCTTGAACTATCTAAGAGGTAGGGATTAAAGGTATCTTGAAAATAAAAATATAGAAAGCATTTGGGCATTTACATTTGTCCACAAGCAAATTAATAGGCTAACTAAGCAAGATTGCTGGGGAAAACATTACACTACTTAAGAAAGCAAACATTTCGAATCACCTTTAAGAACTTTCCCAGTATATATTTATATAAATACAAAATATATGTTAATGTATTTCTTTAGTTGTTTTTTTTTTTTCTTAACTCCTTATTAATCTTTGACCTGCTAATCTCTGGTAACACTTGGTTCACCTAGTTCCAGTATTTGTTCTGTTCTTAAAAGTTATAAAAGTCTTTCTTTCTTTCTTTCTTTCTCTCACTCTCTCTCCTTCCTTCCTTCCTTCCTTCCTTCCTTCTTTTCTGTAACCAAATATGTGCTCCCTCTGGGGTCCTGAGTCTTTCAATCATCTCGGGTCACCCCATCCCACTTTACATGGAAAAATATCATTTTCACCATGGTCCTCATACATATCCCAGCTCAGGATCATCAAGAATTCCTAGGTTTGGGGGTGCCGGGGTAGCTCAGTCAGTTAAGCGTCACCTTCAGCTCAGATCATGATCCCAGGGTCCTGGGATCGAGTCCTGTATTGGGCTCCCTGCTGAGTGGGGAGACTGCTTCTCCCTCTGCCTGCCACTCCCCCTGCTTGTGCTCTCTCTCTCTCTCTGACAAATAAAATCTTAAAAAAAAAAGAATTCCTGGGTTTGTTATCGCCTCTCTAGGTCATTCCTGCCAATGATTCCCCTTCTGCTGAACTCTTGATCTACATTGTGCATTCACTCTTATAATAGCTTCATCTTTACTACAGCCTGAGTGTGACGTGGATTTACTCCTGGTGCCATCATTTCCCCCCTAGGTCTCAAAGCACAGGCTCTTGTGTTTAACAGACTTTCATTGATGGTTTAGGGTTTGGGGAGATAAGACAGCACAGAATACTAGAATATTAGCCCTCGTGGTCCTAAATATTTATCAACTATTCCTTATCACAGTTTCTCCATATTCTTGACCTCTTTGTGTTTTCAGTGTTCTCCTCTGTCTTCCAAGGCTTCTAACTGCCTCTCCGGGAGCTGGTGCCAAACTCAAAACTTCTATTACTGAGTATTTCATTCTTCCTCTGTTCCACCCTCACTCGAGCTCTGGTCAAAAGTTCTCCCCTTTCTCAAAATAAAAACCCTGCTATTTCTAAGCAATATAATCATCTACCAAGGAGATGGATTGTACTACTCTCCTAGAAAGCAGTAGCAACTTATTTAAATGCCATATTTTCCCTTGCTATACATTTGCAAACTTTCTTTCACTTATTCATACAGTCTCTTCTAATTGGTCATAATATATGTGCATGTAACTGAAACAATGCACAATTTTGTTATTGTTATAAGTATAGCTTTTGATTTTTTAAAACTGCTAGTCAAAGTGCATTTCTACACATGATAATGAATAAATACTTACTAATATCTTCTTGCCCAGGTAATTTCAAGCTAGTTTCAATCATAACTTATGCCTATAGAAGCACTAAGTATTTTGTCTTTTGTGTACTAATATAGGCTAACCCTGAGACCTTAAGTGAAACGTGAATCTTTTCTATTGTAAGGCAGTTAAATTGAAGATACTTAGCTTAGATATATAACTGATCACTTTTTTTATGTCTTTTTTTACGTAGTTTTGTGTGAGAATAGAAAAGAATCCTGGCCTTGGATTTAGTATCAGTGGTGGAATTAGCGGACAAGGAAATCCATTTAAACCTTCTGACAAGGTAAGAAGTGAACTTCTTATTTATTGGCAGTTTAAATTAGAAAAACACTGTCTTTTACTGCAGAAAAAAAAGGTCAGAAAAAAAATCTACTGGGCTTTAATAAACTAGCTAATTATGAAGCCAATTAAGCACATTTTCAGCACAGGGGAAAAAAATTCACTGCAGTTCTTGACAAATCCTAAGAGTAGGAAAAAAAATTAAGGAAAATTGGGTTTTGCTTTTTGTTTTGTTAACAATTGTATATATTTTTTAAAGAAAACTATACACACAATTTATAACAAGTTGTTTCTAAAAGTTTACCTGTAGATAATGTTTCCTCATAGTAACAGAATGATTAAATAATGCTTCATTGCCAGGGCCAACTGACTGAAATGTTGTTAATTAATCATGTTGATAAAGTATTTCACTAATAGAATTATAGAACTGAAAGACCACAGAAAACAAACATTCTATGGGAAAATCAAAGTTAGCCATGGCAGAAAAATCAGGGGCTCCTCTCATGCTTAGCTCTTTGTCAAACCATGGGTAAAAGTTCACCCCCACCTCCATGCTGAACACCCAACATGCTGTCCATCCATACTCCCATCAGGCCTGTATGATCCCATTGTGGACTTGGACCACCTGACTTTTTTATTTTAAAAATGTTACCCTGAGTTACATAACCTACCCTGCTACTATCAGTGTTTAATGCCCTCAGCTTTGAATCAGTTATTTTTTTTAAGATTTTATTTATTTATTTGACAGAGAGAGACATAGTGAGAGCAGGAACACAAGCAGGGGGAGTGGGAGAGGGAGAAGCAGGCTTCCTGCGGAGCAGGGAGCCCGATGCAGGGCTCGATCCCAGGACCCTGGGACCATGACCCAAGCTGAAGGCAGACGCTTAACAACTGAGCCACCCAGGCACCCCTGAATCAATTATTAATTATAATTTGATGATAATTGAAACTATCTGCTTTTGACCTCATCACATTTAATTGCATTAAGTGACATCACAAAACTTAGGGATGATGAAAAAAGACAGAAATTAGATATGAGTAAAACCTCCACAGGCTCTCTATTTACCTTTGAGTCACAACCTGAGAGAGATTCTTTCACCTCATCACTATTATAGATCATAAAACTGCTTCTGAAAAAACCTGGGTGTCCCTGCTCTGGAGATTTCTATAGCCTGAAACAGAGCCTGTAATCCCCTATTTTCCTCTACTTCTTCCCAATCTTCTTGTTTTCCAACATTCTTTATGCCCTTCTTCCTTTCCTTTCTCGAAAAGAAGAGAGGAAGAGGTTGGACTATAAGGTAGAATTATTCACACTATACACATTAAGATGGTAGGGACAAGAAAGTAATCCCCAGCGGCTATAGACGGGAATACCTCTGGTCAACTGGTTGGAATGTGCATGAGGCAGCCCTATAGAATTCGGGGAATGCCAGTTAGCAATGTCTGTTCATAAGTAACTACTGCCTTTCTATTTTGAAATGATGTTGAGGATAACTGATCTAGTAGAATTAAAATATTCACGGTTTAGTAGGATCAAGTGTTTACTTAATTTTAACAAATTATAAATATATTTTAAGACAAAAAGTATGAAAGTTCAAAATTATCAGAAACATATGATGGTATTTTAAAAAACCTCAATCATTATGCCTTATTGATCTTGACTCTTCTCTTTGTCTCTGGTTTCACATCTTCTCCACAAGTTCTTTCAATGAGAAATTAATCACCGTATCATTCTTCAGATAGTTAAAATCCAAAAGACATGTTTTTCTCTCCTTTCTCACCAGCTTAGACACCTTTTCATTATAATTTTTGGAAGGCACAGGGTAATAAATGTTTTAAACTAAGGATGAACAGATTGCTAAATAGTCAGGAGGTCTGAATACTATTGCTTTTCTGCTGTTATTTTCAACTAAAGGAGAGAATAAATGAGAGACTTTAAAATTATTGCCTGTAATTCTTCCACTATGACAAATAAGAACATTTTATAACTATTAATTTAATTTCTCATTTGTAACATTTTGATGACTCTAGTGAGACTGAACTATTTCTATGATACTATAATTTGCTCTTTTGGTTAAATGCAACAAATATAAAGCTTGAATTGATAATGTCTACTGAAAGATTTCCCCTTGAAAGCACTTTTCTTCACCTGATTACTCTCTAAAACACTTCACAATCTGAAAAGTGAATCTCTATTATTGCAAAATTGATGAGAGTAATTAGAAGTTCCAAATCTGCAGAAGACTTTCAAGACTGCTCTTAATTTATTGACTACTTTTGATGTCACGCCAAACGTATGGTGGATATTTAGTTAAAAGTGTACAGAGGATCTAAAGACATTGGGTCTGACAATTACAAGAACTTAATCCACTCACAAGGAAAGGGATTAATCTCTTGGAAATTCAGTTGCATTTCTTTAGCCCCATGTCCCATTCTTGTAGTGGTTGCATAAAATTTAGAGTAGAACCCAGTGCCTAAACTAACCAAAAAGGCCAAACAGAAAATGAAAATGAACTTAAAAAATACTCTTCTCTCCAATGCTGAAAAAGAGACTTTTTTTTTTTTAATGAGTTGGCTAATTTATAGCTGAGGGTGAGGAGAACCAAATTAAACAGATATTTAAATTCAACAGATACTGCCTGAGTCAGAGGTAGATTCTTTGTAAGGAATCCTAGTCAGGCAAAAGCTTAAACTTTAATATGATACATATTCTCTTCCAATAAACAACTCATGGATTAGAAATATTCTCAGAAGCACACTCTATTATTTTACTTACTGCTCATGAATGTTTGAATGCTTTGTAAAATTCTAAGTATCCAAGATAACTGAATGTCTTTGAGGCATTGAGGACCTTATATATAAAGTAGCCAGTAGATTTATTCCATCCTCTTCATTATGATTGATGGGAGCCACCGTTTCAGCCAAATGCCAAGGACTATTGTGAGATAGGATCCAAACTGATTACTTGCTATATAGTCAGACAGGGAGAGCATAAAGTGTGAAGTAGTCACCCCAAAAGGCTGGGACAAAAGTGAGCTGTGTTGTTCGTCTGGCAGAAGTTCCCTTTTAAATTCTGGGGTAGCATGAGATTATGCAGAAAACACTTAAGACAGTCCAAAAGTTAACTGAGGCTTTAGAAGGAATTCAAGATTAAGCCAGACATGGGAACTGTTTTGTACTAGACCTTGAGAGCTTCTAACAGCACCTGGTCTTACAAACTTAACTCCTCTCAAACACCCCAAGGTTGTCCTAATTGAATATGGTCTTCTGGGGCTAAATGGATGGAGCACAGTTAGTCCTGCTTCTCATGTCACTGTCAGAACAAGGTTTAATAATTAAACAGCCCTATTCCCTTATCACGGAGTTCATTATTTTGGGTTCACTGCCAGGTGAAAACTGCTTTTACATACTTAGAAAGGGAAAACTGTAGAAAACCAGATGAATATGGTCCTACATAATGCTTGCTTCTGCCCTCCCAATAAAGTGGATGGAAGCCATGATCTGGTCTATTATCATAGGAAACATTGCTCTAAGAATAGCCATATGCTACAGAGAGATGAAGATTTTGATCTAACAAATCTGATGATAATAATAAAAGTAATAAAAATAACAGCCTTTTATTGAGTATCTATACTCAATAAATATATACTCCTGGTCACTCTATTAGGCTCTTTATACACTTACCTGATCTTCATAACAACTTGTGTTAGTTGAGTATTATTATCCCTCATTTTGCTGAGGCCCAGAGGGGTTAATTAGCTTGTCCAAGGTCATTCAGGTGATCTGTGGCAGAAAAGATTTGAACACAAATTGATCTGACTCTAAATCCTCTTCTCTTAACAAACACTATGATGTATGCCTCTCTCTGCAAATGCCACTTAGCAGAAGAGCCACATGACAAATTTATACCCTGTAGAGTTGAGACTAATGTGATAAGCAATTACATAACTTTTGGACTAAGGTATCATTATAGTGGTGATTCTGCCAATGGAACAAACCACAGTAATCTTTGCCTATTTTTAAATGTTCATGGGATAATAATTCATGTTTGCCAAATTCAAATAATTGACCAATACAATTTCCACCTGATGTTGTTAGAAAGGAGACTAGATTAAATGGATAACTGATACCATGTTATTGTAGTGACTTCATAGGTCAGCCCAAGACTCTGAAGATGAGTGGATTTTTAATGATGCATTCACAGGGACTGATATCCCTCCTTGCCTCATTTAAGGAGAGAGGGACTAAGCTCTTAGTTTAGGGACTGATATCCCTCATCATTCAGGAACTGATATCCCTCATCATTCAGGGACTGATATCCTTCCTTGCCTCATTTAAGGAGAAAGGACTAAGCTCTTAAAGTTTAAAGATATTAAAGAGGGGCGCCTGGGTGGCCCAGTTGGTTAAGCTTCTGCCTTTGACTTAGGTCATGATCCTGGGGTCCTGGGATTGAGCCCCACATTGGGCTCTCTGCTCACTGGAGAGCCTGTTTCTCCATCTCCTTCTGCCTGCTCCTCCCTCTTCTTGTGCATGCTCTCTGTCAAATAAACGGGTAAAATTTTTTTTAAAAAAATAAAGATATTAAAGAAAACTCATAGCCCCTTTCTCTATATCCTCTAAAAATAGTAATGAACAGTCCCATGAACAATTATCTAGTCATAGTATCAAAATGAAAGCCATGTTACAGATATCTTCAAAACACTGAACATCAGAAAATATACATACTGGGACACTGGGACAAAACAATCACTGATTCTCCACAGTTTGAACATAATAACCACATTCAGCAGATGTCATAGATCCTACCCATATTTTTACTGATTTGGGCAATCTGCATGTAGACAAAAAAATGATAGGAGAAATAAATCCATGTTCTCAAAATTTTTAAATGTCTTACTTTGCCTATAGTACAGGTAAAATCCCAAGCCCAGGAAAAATACTGGAGTCATGGCAAATGTAAAATATAATTGGCAATAAGCTCTACATAAATGTCCTGAAATTTAGAATACCTTACTCTATTTTATCCTATATGACGTCTAAAAGATTGACTCCAGATGCCAGAACAGCCTGCAAACGGGACTTAAACACTTTACAACCCCCCTTCCTCACCTAGAAAAACAATGGGACTTTTTCCTTGTGTGGAGATGGGTATTGCATCAAATAAAAATTTGTATATGGTTAATATTAAGAGAAGAGGGACTAGATGTGTGGAATCAAAGCATTTACTTGATATCTTTACCCAGGAATAATAACTGCCAGAGGCACACTTGGCAGTGGCAAGTTAGGAAAGCACAAGAATAATCTTCCAGGTGGCTCAGCCTCATGGCATTGGGTGATTCATAAACACAAAGTTGCAGAGATATGCTCTTACTTATGAAAAGGGTACAGTCTACATGTCTATCTCTTGTCATGTGTTCTTCATGGATATAAAAATCAAGAATAGAAAACACATTTGTCTAGAACTCCATAAGCATATTATTTATATTTACTGCATAAATACTAAACTGCCTATAACACATTTCCTTTATTTTGTACTACTAGACACATATGATTTATTTTATATATTTCTATATTAATTTTATACTATAACATGTATCTGTCCTATCCTTAATTCTACTTCAAGTGATTACATAATGCAAAGTAATTTGGAGAATATATGGATTACGTGAAAGTAACATTCAGGAACAAGAGAGATAATACTGTTTACATACTGCATTTTGGACTAATGTTAGGAAAGGATTAAAACATCTTTTTTAAGATATAAAACTAAATTTTTATTTTTTTATCTTTTTTATTTTCTTTTTTGGGGGGAGGGGTGAGGGGAAGGGGCAGAGGGAGAGGAAGAGAGAGAATCTTAAGCAGGCTCTACATCCAACATGGAGCCCGACGCAGGGCTGGAACTCACAACCCTGAGATCATGACCTGAGCTGAAATCAAGACTTGGACACTTAACCGATTGAGCCACCCAGGTGCCCCTAGATATAAAACTAAAATTTTAAAATTAAATACCAAGCGGGCACCTGGGTGGCTCAGTCAGTTAAGCATCTGCCTTCAGCTCAGGTCATTATCACCAGGTCCTGGGATTGAGACCCACATCGGGCTCCCTGCACAGTGGGAGGCCTGCTTCTCTCTCTCCCTCTGCCTGCCGCTCTGCCTACTTGTGTTCTCTCTCTATCTCTCTGTCAAATAAATAAATAAAATTTTTAAAAATAAATAAATAATAAAATAAATAAATAAATACCAAGCATAAATTATTTTACAACATAACTGATTACTTCAGCTACATCTTAGTCAAATTGTAATTTGAGGTTCAGAATGTCACTTTGAAGACATTAAAAGTGAGATTTTTTAAATAAAAAATGTATTTTTGCATATTCTGTTCTTTGTGTTGAAAAAATCCTGAATATATTCAGAAATATTGATAGAAATGTAGTCTTCACAATCTTCTATCAGTAGGATTCCCACAGGTATTCCACTTACATGAAACTCTTTAAAGGCATGGCACTGTGCTTTAGCCAATAGGATAATGTAGCTTCTAGACATTATAATATAGAGAAGACAAGACATGGATTTCAGCTTATGAAAGAATATAATAAAACTAAACACAGGCTTGGTTCTTCACAAAAATATCACTGGGGTATACACGTGAAAAATATAAGGCAATTAAAAAGTACCATTTTAAATAAGAACACTGGGATGTTTTAATTCAACAATAGGTTTAGAAAATCACTGGAATTAAGATTACTATCACTTTATGATATTTTATAGCAATCAGTAAAATATTCTTCAATAAAATTAAAGCCCAAGTACATAGCTACTATATTAGTAGTTATATTAGTTGCTAGAGTTATACATTGTTTATGTTCCATCTGCTGCATCACTTTAGCCACTTAGCATGAAACAAAGTAAGTAAGATATGCAGGCAGAAAATGGTGTGGGAAAAGATTTAGAGACTTTTAAATCTGTTACTATTTACTGGAAAAGTGCCAGACACTTCTCAATCAAAATATGAAAGCACTTAAAATTAGTTCATAAATAATACCTTATGTAATAACTAACAAGAATTAACAGACCCATCAATGAAAGAAAGTTAATTGCTGAGGGTCAAAAAGATCTTTGGGAAGTGTGAAGTTTTTTTCCATTTATGAAGTTACTACTACATGATTTAAGTGCTATTCCAGGGGTCTCATAGTATTTCTAGTTTCTTGCTTGAAAAGTTTATAAACCAACTAGAATTCTTGGAAATATTATGAGAAATAAAACAAAAAATAAATAAAAAGGAATAGCTACCAGGTCTCTGCCCCTAGCAATATTATCTAAACTTTTTTACCCACATAATATTTGAGATATATCTCAAAAATATGTATTTAATAACAATATCATCCATGTTTCCTCCACTCCACCCCCAAAGTTATTCTATGCTGGCTCTGGCCTCCAGAGAATCACTGGTAAGCAAAATAATAGACTCTACATATCCCTACCAAGCAAGAACATACTCTAGAGCTTTAACTTTTGTAGTTTGTATTTGCCTAAAGTCAGTTCCCCTAGATGGAAAGCCCAAGATGGGAACTGTTGTGCAAGCAGTTAATTGAAGAAATGCTCTCAGGTGAAATCTAAAAGGAAGGAGTGATGCAGGATAGGGCAAGGAAGAAACTGGGCAAAGATGTGGGAAGCGTGATGGCACAGAGTGCTCAGGACGATGAGTGGTACCACAGAGTTGTCTCACCATGAAGAGGGAAACAGTCTTGTTTCCTCACCTTGAAGAGGGAAACAGCCTCCACACAAGGGAGGAGGGAATAACCTTCCAAACATTTCACAGTAAGTAGGTATTTCCTCCTTGGGTTTCCGGTATCAGGGATTGGCTGTAGGACATTCCCAGGGTGGAGGGTATAACCTTCCAAGCATTTCACAGTAAGTAGGCTCCAGGCTGAGGGTAATTTTCAAGAGAAGTGTCAGATGTGAGCCATCGGCCACACCTGTAGGATGAGAACACCAATTTGATAAAGGGAATCTGGGCAGGTCCCCAAAAGCGTCCGTTACACTATCATGAAAACAATAGATTTTTTTTCATCTTTCAGACTGAAAGCCCTTCAGGGCTAGAGATTCCAACATGCTTGCATCTATGAGAAGTACTGCCTAGAACCTGCATGCTTTCAACCCTGGTATCTAACTGAGATTGCCAAAGCAACTGGTATTTCAGTATGGACCTGGAAATTGACCATGTCAGACTTTTTGCAGTGAGACCCATTTAAATCTGATTTTGAATCCTTGTCATTTTTTTATTAATTTTTTTCTTAAAAAAAAAAGACACAACTATATTCTACAAATACAGTCCTAGTTTCCCTAAGAGATAGTCATCGCTAATTGAACCAAACCTGTGTTCTTTGGTAACTAAAGAAAGGGTTTGCAAAACTAGATCGGAAGGAGCAGGGAAGTTTGGAGTCAACACCCTTAGATGGGAAAAGAAAAAAAGCCAGGTAACAGGAGATAAGATCACGGGAATCTAAGACAAGTAAAAAAGAAAATCAGATGACTACAAAACACTTTTATCATGTCATTTTTCTCTTTTGGGTGTGTGAAGAAATTATGTAAACTCAAAGAGCTGATTCTTAAGTTCTGCAAATTCTGACTTAAATTCTCCCTAAGATCCTTCTAATAAATTGGGAGAAAGCCACAGACAGATGAGACTAGAGTTCCAGGAGTAAGACAAGTTAACCTGAAAGTCTTAGAACTATGCCAGAAAATTAAGCTAGTAGATCAGAATTTAGAGTGTGTTATTTTTTAAAAATAAAAAATTAACCAAAATATATATGTATATATATATATATACTTAAAATATATATTTAAAAATACATATCTATTTTAATAAATCCAGAGTTAGATTAAGCAGTGAGTAGATAATAACAGTTAAGGATTATTACATGAGGCCCAAAATTGCAAATATGCATTTGTTTAATTGCCTGTCACCTTTACAATATAATTAGTATAGCTATACATGGTCAGCAACTAATTCTATTGTCTTAAGTATAATGGAGTAGAAAACTACTTCCTATATTTGAAACCTAGTTGATCAAACCCCATCACCATATACAAATGACATTTCCATAACAAGGTACTATCATTTAACCCCCCAAGGACATTCATTAATAGGAAATAGGAAGCAACCTCTTTTCATGTTGGACTAAACACATTAAAGTGATTAAAGAAGAATCATATCTTACTTTTGTTTGTTTCTTTGTTTACTGAAGTATACTGAAGTCTCTTCGAATGAGAAAAATCATATGTTCACTCTATTTCCTCTGTGGAAAAAAAATATATTTCTACCTTGACTCTGAATGATGAATTTAGTGGGATACCTGGACTTGGGAAGATCGGCTTATTCCTTTACTGCAAGAAAGACTCCACAACATGTTCAGTGTTGTATGACACACCAACTGGGGTGGCTTCAGTCCCCTGAAGGACTCCATCTCTGAACTATAAAATGATAATGGGCAAAGAGATAGAGAATCAAGAACCACTTTTCCTTAGGTATCTTCTGCCTGAGTGTGAATGGCTTCCCTTCCATTCATCAGCCACGTGGTGGGTCTCAATGCTTTTACTCTGAGTGACACGAGTCATCATCCTGTAAAACTGTAACACATTCTTAGTTCCAAATGTCTACAACCGCAGAGCCGTTTCCTTAACTTACACCTGTTAAAAATTTGCACAGATAATAAATGAAAACATTGCCACTATAACATTTTAACTAATAGAGGAAGATAGAGACTCAAAAGTGAAAAAGAAAATTCTTCTTTGTCATTCCTCGCTATCCTGCCAATGCACAGCTTTGGCCTAAGAACCACTTCATCAGTCAGTGTATCAGGAATTCACAACTGTGTGCCTTCTGGGTGTTTATCACTGCTCTTTTTGACCTCCTGAGTTCACTGCCACTTCTGAGCAATACTTCTAGCCTGGTCTAACTATACAACGATGTGTTAACCATTAAATAAAACCAAAACTTAAGTCTAAAAGAATCACAATTTGACTGAATCTAGCTTCCAACAACATAATTTTTCACTTCAAAAATCTTATTTTAGCACAAGTGACAAAGTTTTCACTGAATTCTTCACTTTGCGGTTCATTATTTTGAAATAGTGTCAAAAATTATACCATTGAAGAGGCTTTGAGGAAGCCTACAGTGATGATAATCAAAAAGCTGATTACCGATACTATTTTAGGAATTGCTACAAAGAAGAATCCACAGCCACCTACAGTCCCTACTCCTGTTTCTAATAGTTTCTACTATTTTATGCTATATATGAAGCTGGAAGGAAAAGCCAGGAGGGGCTCTGACAGAAACAGTAAACTGTTCAAGCTGAGCAATCCAAATATTCACTACCCCTCAAGGTGGCATATTAAATATAGGCTTTAAAGAATTCATGAAATAAAAGAAATGAAAAATATTTTTTTATTTTTTTCAAAGAGGCAAAAATCTGAAAAGACAATATGTGAAGGAGTGTGATCATTTACCTTTAAGAGAAAATATGAAAATCAAATGAAAGAAAAATTTTTCAGCTCAAGAATTTCATTAAGATATGAACAGGAAGCAAAGGTACTTTCAGTCACAATGGACAGACATCCCAGAGATGTTTCATTGTTTGTTAATAATTGGAATACTGGAGGGGCGCCTGGGTGGCTCAGTCACTAAGCGTCTGTCTTCCGCTCAGGTCATGATCCCAGGGTCCTGGGATCAAGCCCCACATCGGGGTCCCTGCTCTGCAGGAAGCCTGCTTCTCCCTCTCCCACTCCCCCTGCTTGTGTTCCTGCTCTTGCTGTCTCTCTCTCTGTCAAATAAATAAATAAAATTTTAAAATAAATAAATAATTGGAATACTGGAGCAATTAATAAAAGGAAAATTGTAATTATAAAGTAACCAAAGCCAAACAATTTTAACACTTACATCCAAATTTCCCCCAAAAAAGAATAGTGCATTATGATCAGCATGAAACTATAAAAAATATTCTGGTAGTCAATTTGTCATTTCTTATGGGAATCTCAAATAAAGAGGAATAAATAGCTTACTTTTTGGTTGCTTTTAGAAGTCAGAAGAGCAGTATCTTGAAAACTATATATATTTGTGTTATTTGGCTACTAAACATATATATATATATAATGTATATATTTATTCTCTATATTGGTAGTTAATATATATATATATATTTAAATTTGGCTACTAAACAAACCTTTAAAATGACCTAAAAGAAGGATGCAAGCCTAAAGGGCAAACAATGTGTAGTTCATCCATTAGGATCATCTCCATTATATTGCCATTAGGGTATTTGCAATCATGTAGTCAATTTCTATGGGTTTTACCAGTCTCCTTGTTGTTCCAATGAATGATTAATAAATCTTTTACAAATGTAGCCAAGTGATTTCTTTTTTAATGTTTACATTATTTAAAAATGTGTGAAAGAGAGTTTAATAAAGAAATATATACACCATCTATATGTTTATTCCTTTAAACATCTGTGCATAAGATTTTTGAGAAATTTTAGAGGACTTTGGTCAGTTGTAGCATATTTATATCTCTGTCTCTTGAGGGTCAAATTTCCTAGGCTTCTAAACAATTATTTCTGTTCATCTCTTATGGATTTTACATTTCATTGTTTTGTCAACTAAAGTTCATTAATACACGGAAGCATCATATCAAACTGCCAATGTCCCTTCTTCTTCCTCTCTTCCTCCCCACTCTCCTTTAGTTTCTAATGGCCAGGGATAAATCTCTTCTTTTGATACACGTAGATTCCTCAGTTGTTAAGGTATAGCAAATTGTTCAAAGCCTAAGATTTGACACTCAACAATTAGTTTGAAAATATTTTGTGATCACACTCTGATTCATAGAGAGGAGAACTACTGATTAAAACCTTAATATCCTTGATGGGTCAAGTCCTCTACTAATCACAGGGGTTAAGTAAATGCAGTCTATTGTGTATGTGTACTTCTGCTTCCATGAGCTACAACATAGCTTCATATTAACCTTTCCCAACCCATGAAAAAAAAAATTATTTGCACATTTTTGGCAAAAAAAAAAACACCCAAAAAACAAAAAAACCTTTAATATCTATTGAATCTATAGCTGTGTTTTTTCTTTATGAGTCAGTTTTTCCTCCAGAAACACTTTTTGAACTTTCATTATTATATGAAAGCATAAAAGACTATACTCGATAATATTTAACCAATGTGTTCTGAATTGTGATGATAAGAGTATGTGATTTTTATTTGAGATACAGCCTTCCTAGAAACCAATTTCTTACCATCAGCTAGAGCCAGGATTTTTCAGAATTTTAAAGAAAAGCATATTTCATAAATTGAAGTTGCAGTTCCCTTAAGACAAGTTCTATTTTGGGGTCTACATTTACAACAGCTGAGACTGTCACAGTCATTCACCTTCATCATTAAAAAGCCATATAAAGTACCTTTCTCCTCTAAAGTTAGAATATTAAATGTTAGCCTTGTAGACTAACTTTCTAAGTCCATTAAAGTTTATGTCTAGAGGTGTATAGACTAGGTAATCAGTAAGGCAAGGTCAGATCTTAACACTATGAAAAACCTCCCATACTCACTACTTTTCAAAATTACTTGTGAAAAGTTAAAACTTTTTTAAAAACCTATTCTGGACACTTTTGGAAAACAAAACCATCTATGACTTGCATAAAGACAGGGTTTTTTAAAAATGGGGAAGAAAAATGAAATGGCAACAGGTCATCCCTATTAGCAGCACCTGGCCAGCCCTCTCTAGATTAGCTTTGGTGCAAACGTGTGTGGGTCCCTCTGTGATGCATGAGTCCAGGGGGTTTGTGTCTGACTCAAGCACACCCAGATATCGGTGTCTGAGGAAAGCAAACATATATTCTTTGGAAAAGGCTGCAGTATGTATTTTATTGCTCTGTTGTGAGATGCTCTCTAGAGGTGGTGCTAGGGGAAAACCATTGTGCTAGTCATGAAATGTCAGACATTAGAAAAACACACTCAGACAGTGTGTTAGTACACATAAGTCAGTAACTAGATTTTAGCAGCTATTATTGTAAAGAGCTAATGCTCCTGACTTGGAGATACCAAAGGAAGTAGCCCCTGAAAGTTACTAAGAATCATCAGATAGCCCTCTAGTTGGGACCCATATCCACTACTGAGAGCGAACAACAATTGGAACCATTACCACTGAGAACCACCACTGGAAAACCACAGATGAGGTAGTAGAGACTTCCCAGCCTTCTTCCCATCCTCTTCCCTGAATAGGAGATGCAAATCCTCATATCTGCTGGGCATTCAAGGGAAAGATAACAAATGTTGGCCTTTCAATATACTCCAGATTGAGGGTAAAGAAGAATTTCTGGACAATACATAGGGAACAATTAGAGACTCAGAAACTCTCAGTATGGGTCTTACTGGATATAAAGACCTTGGATTGTAGCTCAACCTTCAGATTTTCAATAATTATGGTAACATTTATTGACACTACACTGAATGCCATCCACTGTTCTAAGTATTTCTGTATATATATATACTCAATCTAATAACTATGAGGTATTGCCATTACTATACCCATCTTACTGATGAGGGAAATTTAAGTACACAAAAGTTAATTAACTTGCCCAATTTTTGAATGGTGAACACAGGCTAACTCTAGAGCTATGCTCCTACTTCTTACACTATAGAGAAGGCAGAAAAAAATGCCTCCCCACCCCCCTACCGCCCAAAGATAGCCACATCCTAATGCCTAGAACCTGTGAATATGTTATATTACATGACAAAAAGGACTTTGCAGGTGAGTTAAAATTATGGACCTTGAGATGAGGAGATTATCCTGGATCCAGGTGGGCTTCCAATCTAATCACATAGGTCCTTAGAAATAGAGAATCTTTCTTGACTATGATCAGAAGGAGATGTGAATATAGAAAAATGGTCAGAGATAAATACAATTGCTCGCTGTGAAGATGGAAAAGGGGGACTATGTGCCAAGGAATGTGGACATTTACTAGAAGTTGGAAAAAGCAAGGAAGCGGATTCTCCCCTAGAGATTCCAGAAAATAATGCAGCCCTACCAACACCTTTGTTTTAGCCCAGTAAGACCAGTTTTGGACTTCTACAGAACCATAAGATAATAAATTTGTGATGTTTTAAGCCACTAAATTCATGATAACTTGACAGCAGCCACAAAATACTAATATATACTGCCTTGTTGAAAAAGAGTTACTGAGGCATTTTCCTTCCTTGGGCAAAATGGTTTTGCTATAACCTTAGGGGTATAGGTTGTTTTGTTTGTTTTGAATGTATTACATGGTAGTTTGTCCCACATTTAACACTCAACCAAATGTTACAAGAAAATGAACAGCGTTCCACAGACTTATAAAATTGACCAGATGTCATGATATGGATCTTTGATACATACATGATGGCTTTTTACCAACCAGTGGGAAGTTCCTGTTCTAATGTTCAGAAAACAAATAGTCTGATTCCTCACCAAATTCTGTCATCAGGGCCAAAGTATTCTTTGAAATCTCAGAATAAAATGAATTTGTTGAGAGGGAGACTGACACATTACTACATGAGCTTTTCCAGAACTGTACCAAAGTCATCAATATTCATCATAACAGATACCACAAAATGGGTTCAGGGTTATTTTTCTCACATGGCTGTATGTATATACATAAGTACAGTGAAAAATCAGAGCACTGGCCTTTACAGGCAGTCTTTTGGGAAACATTCCACCTCCATAAATTATGAATGCCACAGACCCTTATCAAACATAACACTCATTTCTATCTGCTTCGACTAATGTGTCAGTATGCTGCCTGATAAGATATATCTGTATATGTATAGAAAAAAAAACTATACCAGTGGGCAGTAGCAGTTTCTTAGTTGAGGAAATGTATTGATTGAAAAGAAATATTAAAGCTTTAGAAAGCAGCAATAAATGCTTTGGAAGACTCAGGCCACCATAGAGTAAACTTCAAAGCAGATCTTCAGGGGGCATCTGGGTGGCTCAGTCGGTTAAGCAGCCAACTCTTGTCATGATCTCAGGGTCGTGAGATCCAGCCCCGTGTCAGGCTCTGTGCTCAGCAGGGAGTCTGCTTGAGATTCTCTCTCTCTCTCTCTCTCCCTCCCCCCACTCCCCAGGCTTGCTCCCGCTCTCTCTAGAATAAATAAAACTTTAAAAACAACAAAAACAACAACAACAGCAACACAGCAAGTCTTCAGAACAGCGGTTGAATCCCACAGAGCTTTGTGATGGATGAAATTAAACCTGCCACGTACATTACACTTGTATTCTTTCAGCATTCAGGTTGTGGAGCATTACCAGTTCCTTCTAGCATTGCAGATATGATGGTGGTAATTTAGCTCCTGTGGTCTGGATTCATGAAAACATTATTAAAATGGTTCCCATAGAATAAGCTGAAGAAAGGCAATCAAAATTAACTAGGTAGCCCAGACATTGACTGCTGGAATAAAAAGAACAACTTCACCTCCAGCACACAGAGATGTAGTGGCTTATTTTGGGCAAGGGCATTCTGCCTGTTGTACAGAGACCCGGATAGCAAAGAGGGGGACTACCAGAAGGACCAAGCACATACAGTTTCCTGGACTGATGGCACGAGTGTTATGTGCCCAGTGTGTAAAGGGCTGTGGGGATTATACTTGTTTTCACAACCAGTGCCATTCCCTGGTCTGGTGGATTCACCATCATGCCTTCTGTTACGGTCCTTTTCAACCAACCCATTTTCTTATTCCTTTTGAATTGGCCATTTGTCCAACCGAATAGACAAAAGTAACTAGCTGAGCATCACTCTGAATAGTGACACTATTAACCAAAAATTTTTTTAAAGTTTTTATTATTGGGCTCCTGGGTGGCTCAGTAGGTTAAGCGACTGCCTTCAGCTCAGGTCATGATCCTGGAGTCCCGGGATCGAGTCCCACATCGGGCTCCCTGCTCGGCAAGGAGTCTGCTTCTCCCTCTGACCCTCTTCCCTCTCGTGCTCTCTCTCTCTCATTCTCTCTCAAATAAATAAATAAATAAAATCTTAAAGTTTTTATTATTATTTTCTTGATGTGATAAGTGGTACATAATTATTATAGAAAAATTAGAAAAGACATAAAGCAAAAAGGAAATATATATATATATACACGTATATGTGTGTATATGTACATATGAAGTCTCATTCCCCAGTATAACCACTATTAATATTTAGGAATATATCCTTCCAGATATTTTCCCACACAAATATGCATATAAACATGTTTCAGCAAAAATAGTATCATAGCATAATAATAGCATCATAGAGTATAATGTTTTATAACCTGCTTGTTTCACTAAGGACTAGGATATTCCTGTAACTCCCGTCTAGGAATTTAATGATCACATATCATACTATTGTGTGAATTTACTGTAATTTAGTTCATCGATTCTCTGTTATTAGACTTTTAGGTATGGTTTTTAACTTTTATTATTACAAATAATACTATGATGAACGTATTAGTAAATGAATGTTGCAACTTGTCTAGTTATGCCCTTAAGATAAGTTCTAGAAGTTGCATTACGGGTTAAAAGTTATGCAGTTATCTAAGGATTTTGATGGCTGTCCATAGTTTCGTCTTTAAATGGGAAGAAAAACAGATTAAAATCATAAAGATAAAAATCATTCAACAGCCTTAAATTAATAACTTTCATAAAGATCTGAAATGCTAAATGAAAACACACATAGAAGTATTTCAACTAGGACCTTCTTGTTAAACCATTCACACACACATACATAAGGTTAATGGGTTTAAGTGAGAGGCGTTAAATTTACAAATCAACAAATAAGATGATTTCCTAAATAACAGGCAATGACATTCCAATATTATCTTCTGTTCGATTAATACTTCTTAGGAACTAAAAAAAATAATGTCAACTCTATTGAGATATCATCTTTATTATTTAATACATATTGTTATGTAAATTATTTATATTTTTAATTTTTTGAATTGTTGGTTTCTTGACTTTTCTTCTACTATATTATGAGCTCACTGAAGCCAAAAATTATATTCTCTATATCTCTATAACACTAGTAATCGAGTCCTAGCATATGGTAGACATTCAATAAATGCTTGCTTTATATACATGATCAACAAAATTAATTTGACTTTTTTATAAAATAAATCAGTTTCAGGATTTGTAACTACGTTGGCAGAAACTTTATGTTTAAAATGCATATTGGGATTTTCTTATGTTTAATTTTTTCATATACATTTTTATATTAAAATTTCCAGTAATATACAAAGTAATACTGATTGAAATAAACCAGTATCTATATATAATTCTGATAAGGTTTTAAAAGTGTACACTGAATTTACAACCTGTCAAATAGAAGACATTTTCAGTGAAGAATAACTTAGGATGATTTCTGAATTATTAAAAGATGGTTTAGTACCATATTTCAAATTATTTAAGCAAAAAATTAAGACTATGCCATGAAATTAATTTACAAATCATAAGTGCACTTTAAAAACAAGATCAGCTTTTGTTATGCAAGTAAAGATGTTGCTTTTCTTAAACTTGACTTGAAGAGTGGTGCTTTGCTTAAAAAATACTATAATAATCTTTGACACTTACATGTGTAAACTGTTTTTAATCTGTTTTCATTGTTTTCTATGTGAATGAAAATTTTTTAACTAGGCCTAGTTCTTGATAATACAATCCTAACCTCTGTTACTTCTGACTTATAGGGTATCTTTGTTACTAGGGTTCAGCCTGATGGACCAGCATCCAACCTGCTGCAGCCTGGTGATAAGATCCTTCAGGTAAGAGAGATAAAAAACAGTGCTTTCAAATGCCACGCTAAAACAGATATGTAACCATGCTATTGAGTGACTTGAATTAAATGATTGGCAATAAGCCTTTTTCACATTTCTTATTTGCCTTTATTTTGGGGGCGGGGTTAAAAGGCAAGTCAGAAACAAATTCAATCTGATATAATCCTAGATATTCCAGTATTTGGCACATGGTAGATGTTCTGCATATTTTTGTTTATATGAATAATGGTAATTGGTAATATAAGAAGAATTGAAACATACAAGAATCTATGCATAGCTATCAGGTATAAGTAAGAGTAATGGAGTACTGAAATAGGGTATCTGTGTGACTTTAGATGAGGAAGAAGGGACTGGTCCCTATTTAATTTCTCAACAGTAAGCTATACTTTTTGACTACTGTGAAATGCATGGTTATATCTCCCTACTCCCCCATCTCAGATACTTGAACAAAAGTTTAACTATATATAAGGTGACTTATTAAAATGTACTTTCTGATGGAAAGGCCTTTTCCCTAACTTAAAGCTCTGTGTAACAGAAAAGGGTCATTCCAGTACACAGTTAAGTAAATGCTTGGTATAACCATTTTGCTTTCTTTGTTCTCTCTGAATCCACTTTTGCTTAATCATTTCCTACATCTCAGAGAAAGGCCCTTAAGTATCAACGATTTGTTTAAGATTCAGTATTTTGACTTATGACCCTGAAATTCCCCATTATATAGCTAGCTGGAACTATCTGACATTACAGATATTTAACCATTTGGAGCAATTATGAAATGGTTCCACATAATATATTGAAGATATAAGGACACTGGGAAGAGAGGACATGTGGGAAAGGAACCTTCTAGTTAGACTAGCTCTGCAAACAGTTACAACAATGCAAGAACCCCACACAACCCAGCTCTGAGGAGATTGTCTATCTTTTATTTACTGAACACTTTCAAAAAGTTCTAGAGAAGTAGAAACCCTCTATAACCGTATATACATATATTTATATATATTATATGTATATATAGCCTTAATATTTTATTCTCAGAAATATTTTAAACTAGCAAGCTCATGAAAACTCAAGTTTTCAAAAATGACAATTCTCTGAAGACTATGGGTTGCTCAAACCTGTGGCAATGTCACAGTAGAAATAGCATCCAACAGATTGGAGTCCATTCCGTGCAAGCAGAAGACCAAGCCAGCAGTTGATCTTTAGAGTTAAAATCTTGAGATAAAAAAGACCCATAAAATAATCTAAATTTATTTTTACCATTTTGTCATGGAAGTTCTATGTGTTTTTTATCTCCTAATTAGCCCTTTGATCTTAAGCATTTTATATCATGTCTATGGGATTCACAATTATTATGTGTAAAATGAACTGTGGTTTATATTATATCTGAGGTCCCCTCAGCTTAAAAATTCAACTGTTCAATAATTTTATAAATTTCCATGAAAAACAGTCAAGAATAAACTCACAGTGTAATTCCCTAACACTTGGTAAATGCTGCTGTTTAGCAAAGGAAATGCCTAATTTTTTCCTCTACTCAATTTCAAAAAAATTATTTTGAATCTCTGAGTCTGAAAAACAATGCAGCCAGTTAATCTCAGATCTCTGATCTATTTGAATGCTGTGCCGGTTAGAGAAGCCTTCCATAGCTTGAGACAAGGTTGGGCGTGGCCTTCATCCATGACAGGGGTAGCAAAAGAAAGACTTTTCTCTCTGGATTCAGAAGAGTGTGTGTGTGTGTGTGTGTGTGTGTATAATATAATATGTTTATGTTATATGTTAAAATGTTATGTATTCATATAGCTATAGACAGGTAATAGATGGTAGATAGATGATGATAGATAGATAGATAGATGATAGATAGATAATCAGTATGGATGAATATAGATATCCTGCAGAAGGGAAATGAGAATTCAGTTAGTGTCTAGTTACAGGGCTAGAATACTCTTTTCCGACTGTGGTTCTAGAAGGATTATATGTGAGGACATGAGGGTTGAGTATTTCTAGTCCCTCAGAGGTATACAACAACAGCAAAGTGCACCGAGGAATCAATTCCTAATGCAAGAAATAGGAAGGAATTATAAACCCAATCTGTTAAAAGCCACGAGTCTGCAGAAGAGCTGCAACCTAGGTAGGCTCTTCGCTCCACAAATGACTATGAAAGATGTAACGTTTTATTTTTGCTCTAGAACTCATTTGTATCTAGTACAATAAAATCAAAGTCCATTTTCAGCAAAAGAAAAATGCACATACACTGTAATCAAATAAATTGCTATATTTACAGTTTCACTCATATGAGTTAAAAAGCACAAGTGGCCAATTACACTTTCTGAAAGAGATAAGAACGGCTAATTCTAAACTGAAATCATTGCCAGCATCAGATGCTAAGAGGGCAAATTATATTTTTGTCTATAACACTATCGACTCTTCATTTAAAGAACACTGGAAAAAATGAGTTATCTCTCATTTAGAAGATCCTTAAAATATGTCCTCACCGGAGCAAATTTGTTTACAAGCCTTGATGACAATGTAACAGCCTAGAAAATCAAGGTAAAAGGAACAAAGAAATAAACAACAACAACAAAAACAACATATGAGCCCCCTAAGTGATGGCAGTTAACAGCAAATAGCAAAAGAGACATTAAATAGCAAAAAAGATACACATTTCCCAAATCTCCCCCAAGCCCCAAATTTATTATAGAAGAGCTTTCTCTTTCTTTGTCTGTAACACTTTTTACCCACTACTTTCTTCTTACTCTGTTATGGAATCATGAACATGTTATTGGAATTACATAAAAAGGTGTGCATTAAGAGATAATCTTAGTTAAAACATATTCACATGATGTTTCTGTCATTTTACTGTTCATTTTCCCAGAATAAATACACTATAATTAATGAACATATTCAAATGACCTACTGTGTTTAGTGAATCATGTTGCTTTAAAGACCCTGTGGAAAAGGAGCCAACCGCCAGGCTGGGAGAACTGATCCCTCCCAGCCTCACCCTCCTCCATAAAATCAAATCTAACAGGAGAGAGAGAGAGAACAAGTGTAAGCACGTGCATCATAAAAAAATGTTATTAGATTGAACCATGTGAATTTGCCAATATTTGACTGTTTTTGAAGTAGTAATTTCGTTGGTTTAACATCATAGTTTCTTTTTTCTAATGTTCTTTCCCGTTAAAAAATTCAATCTAATTTATTATACATTTTAAATTCAAAATATATTAAAATATAGAAAATCTATTAATTATAGTTACTCTGTTGAAAAGATGAATAGACTGAAAAAAAAGAATATATCGTACTTGATAGTTAACATGGTTCACAGTTATAGCCTAACGCTCATCTGTATAAGTATACTATACATTATATTATGTATTATATTTATAAGCATAATATTCTATAATATCACTGTAGTCAAACCCTATCCTCTTCATTTACCTGCCCACCCCATTCCCCAGACAGGAGCCTAACTTTGGCAGGAGAAGAGAAAATAAATGATTTATAGATACTTGTTAATGACATCCAGGTTTTACCAGTTATCAAAACAGAGTTTTCTCATGTAAGGTATACTAATATGAAACCTAATTGAAGATTATTTCATGGTCTCTTCTACTGTACCATAATTTTAAGTGTTTTCCAAAATATATTCCTGGTCGATGACCATATCTCTAAGATACCAAATTGAATAATCAAAAGATTTGTTAATTCAAACAAATCAGATATTTCCCCTTTTTTTCTAGTCTTAAAAAACCTTGGTTCTTCAACTCATATAGACAAATCAAGAACCCACTCTGAATGAATAAGTCTATGAAATTTTAGCCAGCTTTTGGTAGGTTGTTTGGCTCAGAGTACCTTATCAAGAGAGCTTAGTCTTGATGGAGCAGGAGGTACTCCAGGCTTACCAGAGAGGAGAAAGAAAGGTGAGTAGTAGGAGGACTAGCTGTGGGCTAGCCTGACAGCAGTGCTCAGGAGCAGAGGGCAGAAACTCCTGTCAGAATGAGTGAGCGTGGAGTTCAAAGAGAGAATACTGGAGAGGGAAATCACAGGCATAAAAAAAGAAAACCCTAGGATTTTAAGGTTTTGCCCTGAGTTGGAGAACTGAAACCTGCAGGGGGCTTGGCATGGGGATGAAGGTGGTGCGGGGAGTACTAAGATACAGCTTTCAAGGCTCAGAATGTGAGAAGAAAGTTTAGATTTCCCCAAAGTCTATATGAAATATCTGCAGATGCCTGAATCACTTTATACAGATAGATAGCACTGTATCTGTATTTGACCACCAGATCAAGCCTTCCTTGTCGGAATGGAAGTTTTATGCTTCTTTGAATGACCAGGAGGTGTGGTTAGCTGCTAACAGTATTATCTTACTTAGCTAAAGCTTATCTGTTCAACAACCACAAAGCAAAGTGCTTCTGAGAAGCCATAATTAATGTCACAAAGTCCATGCACTAAATTTCATGCCTTTTACTCTTAAGATTGTATTTCATACTTGGAATCTTTTACCTAGCTTTCCAGACCACCAAGAGGAAAGCCTCAGATCCAGGCACACTGCCAGAAGCAAGGAGTCAGAGCTGACAGTTTCATTGTCCAAGAAGAGAGAGAAACTTCCTTTAAAAGATAGAAACAAAATTCAAAGAGTACAGTAGTCATTCAGTATAGACTATAGTGTTTCCCAATGTCATCCCTTATGATACCTTTTTGGAAAGGAATTCCTTAGTCGAAGTTTCGGAGCCACCTCAGATTCTGTCCTTTGTTTCAGGATTTCACAATGTATTAAGCATTTCAGAACCTGAGAAATCTTACAAACTTATATGTCCCAACATATTTAATCATACAGCCTTCTTTACTAACAAGATCAATTACCTCCACAGAACACACTTTGGGAAATGTTTCTTACAGAAGCATCTAAATGGGCCCACAGCTTTATCCCACAGTGTTCAGGTTCATAATTATCATCATGAGTCATTTGGAATGTGTTAGAGTCCTATTCATATCTCTGAATTTTTAAAAATTTCTCCCAAAAAGGCTACAAAAAGTAGAGTGAGAAATTTTTGTTATGGTTACAATGAAGTATGGGACCCTTAAAATATAAACTTAAGCTATTTGGAAATTCCACTAAAGCATTTCCCAACAAGGTCAAATGAGTTAATGCTTTTTTTTAGTTGATCTTATTTGGTGGTTGAAAATCAAAAACATCAGAGAGGTTGGGGGAAAGGTGGGGGGAAGGGGTCAGTAATCACATAATTCTTAATGTTCAGAGAAATTACTGAAGAATAAGATTTTTTAATACAATTTGATTAGAAGACAACAAAAAATAATTTTTTAAAATGTGTATGGTTTTGTATGTCATATCTTATTCAATTTATGAAATTCAGTACAGTGAACCAATAAAAGATTGAGTAAATACATATTGCAAATCAAAACAGTAGTACTATACAGAATAAGGAAAACCAATAAAAACAAGGTAAGTTGATTAGACTGGCTCTAACTTCCATAATTTGGCTGAAATAAAAGTAACAAGCAGAGTCTCATTTATATCACACAAGTTATCTACTGTTGACAGAGGCTAAATGACTTATTTGAGCTTCTTCCAGTATACAATACTGATTTTACTGGAACAAATTTTACTGATAGCATCATATTCATCACATTTTCTCTTTATATGTTTGGAAAATATGTATTAAATGCCCACTGTGTAGGAAGTATTGTGCCAAGCAATGTGAACAATGTAATAAAGAATGGCTTTACATAACCTAGCCCAGGAAGTAGACATGCCCAAAATTACCTGAACAGAAAATGAAAGAGGAAGAGAGGAAAGAAGGTGACTTTCAACATTTGATAAAATCAGCTTCCAGTCTGTCTTCTTTTAAGAGCCAGTGCTCTAGTCAGCAGAGACCAACATGGCTACACAAGCCTCCTGAAAATGAGAGATTGATTTTGCAGTTCTGTTCATTTTGCAGTTTCTATTTCTCTTAAAAGTAATAAAGTATAGCTTGTCAGGGAATTGCTTTGCAAACCAAGGTAGGGAATTCATTTTTTAGAGATGTTCATTCAACATACTTGGTAAGAAGAAAAGAGGCATCCTAAAGTCAGAGCAGATAAATAAGTAAACGTCTTCAGGATTACTACTTATTACCAGTTCCATGCCCAAATTTTTAAACAAATAATTGACAAAGTCTGTAGTTGAGTCTATTCTAGCTTGCCATGTCTTTTTTGAGCCAGAACTCATGAAACATTCAAGCTGCAATACGAGTGTGCACTTAAGATAGAAGAGAAATTCTTCTCTGTGTTTAATTCTATGAAGATTTTTTTAATACTGCAGTAAAAGCCATTAAGACTTCAAACTTTCTCACATTTAAAAAGCGCAATGTAAATTTTTCATGGGAACTCTCCAAGAATTTAAAATCTGTAGTTCAGATTTTTGATAGAAAGGAAAATTTTTCAAATGACTTGGCATAAAGTCAATGTAGTATTGACTATGCAGTATATTCAGCTCCAAATATATGCCAATATTTAATGAGAGTGCTCTATCAGATTAAAACTCTGAAATGAGAATGAATTCCAGGTAGCCAATGTGAAACATAATTATGATTACTTAAGATTCCCACTGTTCCTCATAATGTCTGACTGTCGGGAATCAAACACCATGAAGGCTTGCCCTTGTAGCTCTAATATGGTTGCTGTATTTTTTAGTTTTCCCTCATTTCAAGAGCTATGGGCTTTCAAAGATGTTAATGTACTAAGGTATATCTAATGTACAAAATACATGTGTACTGGCCCTTTAAATGTTTGCCCTTGAGGGTGAGTTTCAATCAACCAAAAATCACACACCTAAGTCCCTAATCCCATTTCTTTTTTGGATTCTAAAAGAGTCATGCTGTCCTTCTTACTGGATAATACCACCAACCTTGTGGCCAAGCCTTCGTAGCAATTCGTTTTTAAATTTAGAACTTTGAATAATAAGGGTACAAGAAAATTCCTGGGGCAATTATAGCATCCTCTGTAGAACTTCTGTAGTATAAACATCCATAATTAACCCATTTAACGAAACATTTACCAGAAGGAAATCAAAGATAAATCTCGGAAGGAACAAGAGGATGAAATCCAGAAATCAAGGAGGCTTTACCATAAATTGATGAGCCATAACTGCAAAGCTCTACTTTTTGTTGTAGTTGTAAACACAATTTCATTAGCCCTCCATCTTTCCATGTCTAAATCATGCAAAGGGACAATTAGAAAACATTTTATGGCACCAATGTCAAGTGGAATTTTAAAAAGGCAGGATATCTTCCAGAAACAATATCAAGATTATACAGTAAAATGTTCCTTTATACTTTCAAATCAGCTAAAGCCAGAAACCCATTAATTATATATTCTTGAAGCATAAAATTTTCAGAATGTCTTTTCTTTCCTGAATTTTTTTCTTATTAACTTCATTTTAACTTAAGCCATTTCATTTATTTCTCATTTTTCATTAAATTGCTATTTCCTCTAAAGTGCACACATTTATTATAATAGACTGTGTTTATTTAAAACATGTATGTGACCAACTGTGACAATGTATTTTATGTATTTAGAATTTCATTCTTCAAATCATATTTTGTACTTATAATATGGGTATATTCAAAATATCAAATGCACAAATGTAGATTATATGCATTTACTTTTCTTTTTTTTTTAATTTTTTAAAGATTTTATTTATTGGAGAGAGAAAGTGAGCACACAAGCAGGGGCAAAGGGAGAGGGAGAAGCAGACTCCCCACTTAGCATGGAGTCCGACATGGGGCTGGATCCCAGGACAATGAGATCATGACCTTAGCCAAAGGCAAATGCTTAACCGACGGAGCCACCCAGGCATCCCTGCATTTACTTTTCAAAGCATCATTGGATTTATACCCTGCAATCAATCAGTATTGCCTAGTAGTGGCCTTTACTTCCTCAGCTCTTCTATTCACACACATAAGACAACCACAAAACATTACTAACTGAAATATTACTATTCTCATATGCATTTTAATTGGAAAAGCCCTACACAAGCGTAGTAACATAATTTTCTGATTTCCTGTCTGAAGTGTCCAAGATGTTAGCCAGATAGCCAAATTCATTTTAACAATATAAATTCCCTTTGCTCTTGAGTCCTAACAGTGGAAGGAGAAGGTTCTCTCAACCTGAGATTCTATCTCCTTTCATTCAAACACCTCTCCCAATCCCTCTGTCGTTGTTTCCTCCTGGCATCAGGCCTAAACCAATGTTCCATGTCAAGAAATGGCTCAATTCATATTAAAAATTGAATTCATTTAATGAACCTAAAACGTTCATTAACAACCTCACAACATCCAATGAAACAAATTGTGCCAAGTTACTGAGTTGACTACTGTAACATAAATTCCCACCTAGTCACTAGTTCTGTGAGCCTGGATATCTCATGTACTGTCTCCAATCCTCACATTTTCATCTTTAAAAAAAAAAAATAGAGTTAACTAAACAAGAAAAAGAAAGTCCCTTCCTCTGACATTTTGTCCTTCTATTCTTGTGACTTAAGGAAAATTCAAGAAAGTAATAGTGAAGTAATATTAATAGTAGGAGGTAACATTTGATTGGTTTATAGTGTGCCAGGCCTAAGCACTTGACATACATGAACCCATTTAATCTTTAATAAACTTTCTAAGATAATGTGCTTTCTGATCTTTCAGAGTTCTCCTGGTATTTTGAAGTCATTACCAGGCAGTCCCTAGTTGTGGCATTTTATTTTATTTTATTTTTTTAAAGATTTTATTTATTTATTTGAGAGAGAGAGAGAATGAGAGAGAGAGAGAGAGAGAGCACATGAGATGGGGAGGGTCAGAGGGAAAAGCAGACTCCCCGCCGAGCAGGGAGCCCGATGCGGGACTCGATCCAGGGACTCGTTCCAGGGACTCCAGGATCATGACCTAAGCCGAAGCCTGAGCCACCCAGGCGCCCCAGTTGTGGCATTTTAAATAGGCCTCTTGAGGTTTCCCAAAGCTCTGGTTTTCAGATCCAAAATATTTCTGGGGACTAAAATTACAGGTAGAGTCCTAGTGTTTATGTGACTCAGTGATCTAAGTTATCAACCTGCTTTATTTCCTTCTGGGCTATCAGCTATACAGTTTCCAACTGTATAACTCCTCATTTGTCACCTACAAAGCATGAAAACTAAAAGCTGATGGTTTAAAGCGATATTAAAAGCTGATTTATACGAGGGATCTTTCTAGCCTTGAATCCGAGCCCGGATGGTGGTTCGGAACATCTTGAAACCTGTTATTGGAAACAGACCCAGATACAAGGCCAGACTTCAGCTAGCTATGCCTTTTCCCTGCTTTTTTTTCCTCTCTTGCAGAAAGCTAGGGTTCATTGGGGCCACTGGAAAAGATTTGATTCTCTTGGATTTCCTGCTACTTTTGTGAGCACAGTACCTTGATCCCCTTCCTGACGACTCTTGCCGGTTATCCCTCCGCCTGGATCTCCCAGGAGCCCCGCTGCCTGTTCTCTCCCCTCCGCGCATCGGTCCCATGAGAATCCCTGTTCTTCAGTTCGGGCCCTGAGTGTGAGCCAGCTTTCTGCCATCCTCCTGCAGGAAGGATTAGGCTGTGCTTCACCTTGCCCTCCCTTACTTCAGACAGATTTTCCTCGATGCCCAGGGCAACAGCAAACACTATCTTTCAGCTTTGTTCTACATGTCCCAAGCTGCAACCCCATCCTTCTCCCCTGGTTAGATTTCCCTTCTTTCACAATGCTCCCTTTTAAATTTATTTTCTGATAAATCTCTCAGCATTCCATGTGGTGAATACCAAACAGCAGTAAAACCTAACTTCCGTCGCTAATGCTGCCACCCTGACCTCCTTCCTGAACCCCAGTCTCTTGTTTCTCAACATCTCCCTTGCATGCATTGCCGTGGCCTCAAATGCCATTGTCTTCCCAACTAAGCTTTTCCTTCCTTTCCGTTAGTGGTATCACAATCTGATTCTTGTCTGTTTCTTCTACCCTTATTCAATTAAATGGCAAATTTATAGGTTCTACCCTAAAAGTTTTCTCCTTTTTTAATCCATTTCCTCTCAAGTTTCCTGGCACTGTCCTAGCAGATAGCCTGACTTAGTCTTTCCATTTTTGAGAGAGAAAGCTCACATATGCCTACAAGAACCCAATTAAGCCAGAGTTAACACTATAATAAGAATGAGAGGTTCAGCATTTCTGGAGATTCTACTTTAGGACTAAATGTTATTTCTACCAGTATTTTTGGAATGACTTAAGTTAATCCTGATAGGAATCTGAATGAGAATTAAGGTTTTGCAAGCACTGTAAAGAACAAATTATGTCAGGAGGTGATATAGCAATAATTTTAAGGGGAAAATGTTCATTATTTTATCATAATCACTGAAATGTCAGTTCAGATCAACGGAAGCAATTGGGGTCTTATTATTTTCAGTGAAGTATTGAGAGAAATAATAAGAGTGAATATTATGGTATGGGATTACTCAGCCCTGGATGTGTGGCCTTCATCAGGGATCTTGTCCTCTCTGAGGTGTATCTCTTTCACTTACAAAATAACAGGATTAGCCTAGATATGCTTGCTCTCACTCTCTCATCCTCTCACTCTCTTACTGCCTCTTTGATCTCTCCAGAAAATTTCTGTTTAAATATTTCACATATTGGGCTATCCCTCTTGGTTTTAAAAAACAAGAATTTATAAACTAACCCCACCTTCTATCAAGTGCCCCCCACATTAGCATATTTTTATGGTTGTTTCCTATGCTAAAGCCTAGGGTCTAAGTTCACTGTTATTTTTATTTTTAAATTCTCATAAAAATGATTACATACCTAGATCATCTTAAATCTCTTTTCCCTACATGGATTGTTGAAGAATTTTCTTGAAGTAGCCAACTGTTCCCATGTCTAGGGCTGGAGGAGACTCCAGGCTTGAGCGAGACAAGGATTGTGGCCCTTCTCTAATCATACTCTTTCCAGGTGTGAGTATGGGGGAAATCTCACCAGGTGTGGGTACAGGGGAAACTCTTGTTATTGACCTCGGAGAAAACAGCTTCCCTGAAAACTTTCCCTCTTCCCTTTCCCTCCCGCTGAGCTACCCTAGTACTTTATTTATCTCTTCTGATGTTAATTCAATTCAGCAATTGTTGAGTGCCTACTACAGGTAAGGCAGTCTCTACATTATTTATAATTATGTCCATAGCTAATTTCCCTTTCTGGATGGTCACCTTTTTGAGGGGAGCCTTCCCTGTCTCATCTCTTTCTTGCTCCTATCCCCAGTGCCAGGCACAATGCCTTGGGCACAGTTAATACATAACACACATTTTTGATTGAAAAAATGAAAGAAAAAAATGGTGGAAATGAACACCCTTTTTTGAAGACCTCTTGATTAAAGTATCATTCAAAATTAGCAGCTACGATTAATTGGCCATCTGGGTTCTGTGCCACTTATGCTCTTAAAATTGGTATTATTTTGAGACTAGCAGTTCCTAAAACCAGGAATGGTGAGGTTTAATGGTGGACAATACACCATTCATGACCTCCAAATCCTAGAGCATTCCTTTTCCCTGAAACACTAAGATACTGAAATTTCAAACAATTCCCTGAAAAATCTTGGTGGGTTGTGAGTTCATTGCAATTCTAGGTTTCGAGTCTTCTGATAGAGAAATCTGAGCACTCACAAAGTTATTATTAAGGACATTCAAGAACTCCATTATTAAAGTTAAATTTAGGAGCACCTGGTTGGCTCAGTCGGTAGAGCATGCAACTCTTGATCTCAGGGTTGTGAGTTCCAGCCCCATGCGGGCATCAAGCTTACTTAAAGTGAGTAAATAAATAAATACATAAAGTTAAATTTAATTCACAGTTCAGGTATATCTTTTGGTCAAATTGAAGACATTAGGTAGTTAGTATATTCCTCAAAAATACAGTGGAATAAGCATACATTTCACCGAAGTTTGCTATTTTCCTGATGTCAGATACAGATTGAGAATAAAAAGAAGAATGTACCATATGCTGTGTTCTCTATCCCACATCATCATCTGACCAGAAATAACATCACATGGAACCCATTTGTCTGGTTTTAACTACAACTTAAGCAAGAAATTTGGGCTGTGAAACAAACCCAAAGCTCTACCCAACTACTGTTTCCTGCCACTGAAACAGCCAATGCCAACTTTAATAAACAACTCCATTAATTAAGTGTTATTATATATATTAGAGGAGCTATGTATATATATAGAGAGAGAGGAGAGAGGGTGGGAGAGAGAAGGAGATTCTTCAATTCAAAACAAATTTATACTTCTAGTTATATGGGTTTTCATGGATTCACATTTCTGTGTCCTAGTATTTTCCTCGTTAGATGTACTGTGGTTTAGGAAATGCGATATTTTAGGACCTTCTTTTGTTATCATATCATTAGCCAACCAATTAATGATAAAGTAAAGTGATAAAATATGTGTCAGATGACTTTCACCTAAGTTATAAAGAATATACAGTACTTCAATCTGCTGTTTTAAATTTTAAAAAGCCAAAGGCAGTGAAATATTGAGTGGTTAGTTGAAATATTAATCATATTTTAAGAAAGCATTAGAAAAGTAAAACAACAAAGGCAATGGGTTCCCAAAATTAGTATCAGTCAATTGAAAACTGAAAACGTCAACCAATTAACTGGCTCTATTATCTGTACTTTGCCAAGTAGTCAATTTGGCTGACTCTTCCAAATCAACTGAGTCCCAGATGTGAGGAAAATAGTTACATAATTGTTGGTCATTAAGTTTCCAAGAATTATTCCTACCAAGTCTCAGGAAGGTTGCATTTTATTTAGGCCTTAATGACAGTGAAGTTTTATGGGATCCACTTCTTTATATATTAATAGTAAAAGTCATTCCAATCAAGAGAATCTGTAATTTAATGTGCAAAAAAAGAGCACTCACAACAGAGAAGCGTGTGAAATGTCAAACAATAACCAGTTGAATCCCAAAATTGGAACCTTAGGCTAATTATGTTTAAAATGGATTTTGAATGCATAGACTGATGATTCTTAACTAGAAGATGGCAGACATTTTCACTAATGTCAGTGTGCTTTACCTCTGAGGGGTGGATCTCTTAGGTATATTGGATGCCATTGAGAACCACTGGTATAAATAATGAATATACTTGCATTTAGCAATGGGGGAAGTAAAAATGATCTCTTTAATATAAAAATGTAGGGGCGCCTGGGTGGCTCAGTCGGTTAAGCATCTGCCTTTGGCTCAGGTCATGATCCCAGGGTCCTGGGATCAAGTCCTGCATCAGGCTCCCTGCTCAGCGGGGAGCTTGCTTCTCCCTCTGCTCCTGCCCTTGCTCATGCTTTTTCTCTCTCCCTCTCTCTCTCTCTCTGTCTCCCAAATAAATAAATAAAATCTTCTGCATGGAGCACTGGGTGTTATGAACAAACAATGAATCATGGAACACTGCACCAAAAACTAATGATGTAATATATGGTGATTAACATAACAATAAAAAAATTAAAAAAAAAGAAAAAAAAGGGTGTAAAAAAATAAAAAAATATATCAACTAAGAACTTTTCAGTGAGTCAAAATAAGATCTAATAAGACTATAAGTGTGCAATCATGTGTGTCATGAGTGAAATATTTGACCTTGATGATGGGATTATGCTATCAGTAATTATATAGCAAGAAGGTAATGGTCCTGTGGACACTTCCAAAACATCTCAACTAAGTACCTGCAAAAACAAAACAAATCAAAAGAACAACCACAGAACAACTACCATATTTCAAATGTATCTATCTGTTATTCACCAGGTTATCTCTATGATCAGCACAGTGGCTAGGACAGTCTTAGATAGGAAATACTAGATGCTTGTTAAATATTTGTTGAATTAATAAATTGAATCAAAGCTGGGTGAAATTAATCAGTTGTTTCCATAGTTAGAATTCTATTGTGAATTTTAAAAACTGATAGCTTTTGGTTGCTCAATATTCCCTTGAATCTTACAATTAGAAACAATGGTGAGGTGACAAACAATATCTTGCATTGATTGCCCTGTTTTATTTGTGTGTTTACAGGCAAATGGACATAGTTTTGTACATATGGAACATGAAAAAGCTGTATTACTACTGAAGAGTTTCCAGAACACAGTAGACCTAGTTATTCAACGTGAGCTTACTGTCTAAATATTTTTTATAAATAGTGAAGATACGTCTAGCCAGACCTAATGTTCAAAAATAAATTTATACATAGAAACAAATTTTGCCAATTGCTGGACCAATGGCAAACATTAGTGCCAAATGTATAATACGATGTGTTAGCACTGATCATCCTTAAAAATGTTAACTATATAAATATGATGTTCATGTGGTTATGTATCAGTTTTAATTGTCAGCCTCTGGCTGTGCATTGGTGCAGTTTTGTTTTTGTTTTTGTTTTGTTTTTTTTAATCAAATAAGTTTCTTCTCGAAGTGGATTTCATATAATTTCGGAGCACGGAAGCACATACAAGCTCTTTACAAATTCTGCTCTCCATCAAAAACACTGCCTCAAAGTTGTATATGCCTTTATATAGAAAATACAAATATAAAGAATTGTAATTCCCATAAAATATTTCTAGCACAGGTATATGTTGGCATATATACAAAAAGAATATAGAGAAAAACAATATTTTCATAAACTAAACATCTCGGATTGAGAAAGAAACTATATCTTAAAATAAGACTTTACTATATTGAATCTTTTTCAATAAAAAATTACATGATAATGCCTTATGAAAGTAACTGTACATATGGTATAAAGTGTTTATATTTGGTTCCATATTCATTTGCTAAATTCTCATAACACAGAGTGAAATATTTCATAAATTAGCCATTTATCTCTGGGACCGGAATAAAAATAGGACAAACTAATTTGTTCAATGCCTTTAGCTAATTACAATACACACAGAGTTAAGAAACAGACAAAAGGTCATTATAGATAAATCTTTTCACCACAAATTTAAGCAGTGAATGATGGGTGGCAGGAAAGATATTGCTTCATTTCTTTCAAGTTTATGTTGATTATAAACTGTAGCCCCTGTGATTTCTTTACTTGTAAATGTGGAATTTATTTGTGTGTTGCTTTATCTAATTTGCTACTTTTAAATAATTTAAAATGAGTTTTGGAGATTGATAAAATTTATCATTAAGAAAGACCGTTGTTAGAAAGCTATGGTGGATGATTAAAAAACTTTAGTATTCAAATATGAAACTTCAAATATAATTTCTCAGAGCTGTGGTCTACCTGTATTATTAATTTCAGTGCCTGTTTTGGGGGGCAAAAATAGAGAAAATACTTTTTTTCCAAAAATGTTTCAAAGTATAAAATTCTGGGTTCTGTCTTACTGAGAGAAAGACAAGCATAGTTAATAGAGAATTTGTTATTTTTACATTAGAATTGTTTTCCTCTATAAATGATCAAAATTCATTTTATAATCCTTTAAAAATACTTCTTTTATATATTAGTCATTAATTTGATTAGAATATTAATTTGAAATTCCAGAATAATTTCCCAGAGTTGGTTGTATGCATGCTGTCTCATATTTCCACATAGCTCTTTAAATATATATATATATATATATATATATATAAAATGGATTTAGTTTACATGCTAGTGTTTCAAGTATTCTATTAGGATTTTCACAATAGTATCATATATGGATGTCACCAAAGCTCTGAGGGTAATATTTGTAAGTTAACTGTTTTATGGGGACATTGAAAATACTGTATTTTTGTAGGATCTATTAAAATGAGTGTCACTTATTAGAAGTACAGTGGTATTTTTTGGCGATAGAATTTGTCACTTGAAGGCAAATGATACTTCACTTTATAGATGATGCATTAATTTTGATGTTGCTTTATGTCAGGGTGACATTATACCATGCTTTTATAGGGTTTGACATTTAGCAAATGATTAAATGATTGGCCTATTTAATATGTTTCCCAGAAGTAACTTTTAAATGCATTTTAATATATCGACAGTTTCTGATGAGAAATGTCTTTCAAGAGCCTAATTTTCTTTGTCAAAAACTCACACCAAACCATGGTACCACCATTTCCGGCTGCTATTATAGGATGATCATCATTAATCAAGATGGAGGCCCCCACCAGCCTCACAAGATCACTTAAAGGAAAAACAAACTCCCGGGTGTAGTTTGTTTGGCAGTGAAACATCTCAACTCATCCCATCAGTTTTGTTTAATCTTTTATGGAAGAGGTGGAAGAAGAGCCAGATAGAGGACCGCCCAAGTCTCTTTTCTTATGTCAGGTTTCCACATCAGACCCAGGGCTTCGGGAGATGCTTCTGGGGCACAAAGCTAAAAGGATCATAGTAAACACCTCTTCCACTCCTGATGTGAACAGTGTCCTGGCCCCGGGCTCTCATCCTTCCTGTACTACAGGAAATGAGAAAAGAAAAAGCGTTCCTGACCCACTGGAAAGAAATCGGATGTTTCAAAGCACCTCATTGTCAATTGTACTGCCGTGTTGCCTACTGAGAAAAGGCAGGTAATAATGAAAAGAGGCATTTTTTTTAGACTGATTGAAAAAAATCACTAATTACTTGAGAGGTTAAAAAAAATCTAATTTATTCCATAGGTGATCCAAATGAAAAATACATTAATTTCTGAGTATTGACTTTTGGAGTAACTGGTTTTGCTCCCTGAAATTAGAATCTGGTTTATGTTAACCACCCCTCCCCACAAAAAAAAAAAAAAAAAAAGTTAAAAGTGTGCCTTTTTAAAAAAGAAAATCAACGACAACAAAGGAGTGGAATTCGTGATTCCAATAGACTCGCCTCTTGGTCTTTGATTTTTATTGAGCTCCTCCTACTGAGGAAGTTGCCTCAATCTGGTGGATTAGTAAGACACAATGAAGGGGAATGGGAAAGATCAGGGTGGAAAGAACAAGCACTGAAAAGTATTGGTAGAATTCCTGCAGATTTTGCAAAGCCAAATAGATGTTAATGGACAATTTTTAAAACTATTGACATGGCTTAAAATACATTGTCCACAGAAGTTCTCTTATGATAATTCCCAGTTTCCAGACAATAGAAGTCACCTTAACAAACATAGTAATTTCAAAATATAGGTGTACTTTTGACAAGGAATATTCAAAGTCAGTGTAACATACTTATATTTACATCATGCTAATTTATTGCTCATTGAAACCTATAAAATACATGTGTCCCAGTTAATTAAAACTGTTAGTTGCATAAACATCAAACAATCTGAATTGTTTCTGGGTCTTACATTGGATTATCACTTTCAAGATGAAAAGCAGTTTTAAAGAGAGGATGACAAATCAGCATTAATTTGTTTTTAATCTTGAAGATGACGGCACACATATTACTAATGTAATTGCTTATTTAAAAAGTAGGACTGAGATATCTTTCAGCGGGCGAACTAAAGAGATAGTATACCCAGACAGAGGAAAATGAAGAAATTAGATTTACACATTCAAATATTAAGTGAAAAGTATTTGAATTTGCCAGAATGATTAGATGAAGGGAGCAGGAAAACATTTTATTGTAAATCATCAAATCAAATATCTCCACGAAAATTTAAATATTTAGAAAACATAGTGTGTTTGTCAACTTGTCTTTTCATTGGCTTGTACTACTGTCCTCAGTCATTGTCTGCCCCCTCATTGGCACCCAGGTCAAGAATGTCTATTCTGATGAATCTGCTGTTATCAAGAGGCAACAATACAGTATACCCAGATAAATAGACATGCTGGTACAGGACTACCGCTCTAAGCCTTGGGTAAATTCAGTCAGACAATATGTTTGACTGATTCTTGATATACTGACCAAACAGTGGGTTTATTAAAACACTGGGTCAGTAAAAAGTTATGCAAATAATGAACTCCAGTAAGTTAAGAAGATGGGTCCTTTATCTCGTATCAAGAAAAGCAGGGTCGAGTTCCCAGGAAAGTTCCTCTCACAGAAATGCTAAATCTTTCTGAGGCTCAATAAAATGTTCAAACACTGGGTTGGTGATGTGCCCTGTCTTATGGTTGTAGTGACCTGATCATCTGGGAATAGGGGTCGGGGGGAAATCTCCAGATTTGATATCACCTGCAAGAACTTTTTTCCTTAGCAATACAACTACTTTCCATTAAGAAAAGCATCTTGCCTTGGCCCAGAATATTGCCCCATTGCTCAGTAAGACTGTTGCCCAGGTATACATGATAGCAAGAAAACAGTATGTGGGCTGGGGAAAAACAGACGTGCACTCTAGAAAGCACGTGGGTTACTATTCTAGGAGATCGTGGGTGTCAGTTCTCCTGTGCATCCCTTCAGCTTCATTTGATCTATTCAGAGAATGTCTTTTCTGAACACCCCACTGTACAAAACTCAAAGCAGTTGAAGTCAAGTTGTGTAGCTATATTCTGAACTTTTGGGAGCGCCCCTTAGGGTTCTAATTGTTTGGAGGCCCTTGAATATCTACTGATGGTTCCAACTTCCGGTTTGGGAAGAACTTCCTTAGGTGACCAAGGAACTTGGAGTAGTAGCATTAACCCAGGTGCAAAAGTGGGGCACTTATGTCTCTGACAACAACAAACCAACCTTGTGTGCAAGGGTGAGGGTGGCAATGCCTTAATAGAACCATGGTTCCACTTCTGTTTTTAAAATGTTGAATTTAGCCATATTGACGACTCTCTCTAAGCCTGTTAGCTGACTGTTACCGGGACAGTTTCCAATCTTCCTCACCTTTGACACTAACTACAAGAAAATGGTTTGGAAACACTCTCCGGTGAGGATATAAACTGCACAACTTCTACTTTGGAGAATTCAGAGATTTCTGATGAAAAGTACACTCAACTTTTGATTAAAAAGAACAGATGAAAATCTAGGAATATTGAATTCCCCTGGACTCTTAACTATGTGATTATCATAATCTTCCCTGAGAGCAGTTCTGGGGAAGTAAAGAGAGGAAAACTGAGGGGAGGGAAATAATTCACTGGTTGCAGCCTTAGAAGGTTTAGAAGCATTACTCCGTCTGCTAGCGTTTCCCTAGGTGGATTTTGCTGTAGGGCAGTCAGCTCATACTTTGTAACATCCCACTGAGCATGAAGCAACATAAGAAATGGGTCTGGATGTAAGACAGGCACCAAAGAGAAGGCTATCTCTGCAGCTGTCCTGATTATCTCCCCAGATTATGCTCCAAAACACCTTTTTTTGGTCTAATTTTGTTAATAGCAGCACCTCAAAGAGTAGAAGATTATGAAATCCAGGCAGTGTTTATGTAGAAAGCACTGAAATCCTGTGACTCTTCTTAGTCTGGTGTTGGAACCAGTGTAGGACTGACCCAAAGAAAAAGCCATGAGTCAAACTTTCACAAATATTATTTTCAAACCTAGCATAATTTTCAATGTGTGTGGGAATGAGTGTTGAGAAAAAGTTAAATCATCCCATCTTTCTCTAGTTTGAAAAGTATATATATTTTTTTCTTAAAACGCTCACTGTTACACAATTGTATTATTTGTGCCAGGTGTTTCTTTGTTTCTTTGCTTTTCCATCTTTAAAATAACATGAGTAAGCAGCCTACAGTCAGGTCTCTCTGTACCTGGAGTAAAATATCCTACCACAGAGACTTTTATTTTCATCAGAAAACTCCGTATTTCCTCCACAGGAAAACAATTACTATAGCTGAATCTCAGATGATTAAGGTACGTCGTTCAAAATTCAAAACATTTGGGGGCATTTTATTGAAGAATATAATGAAAACAGTAAGTGCAATGTTTATAAATATAAATATTTGTTGAGCATCAACTATATACCAGGCTCTGCAAGGGATATAACATGGTCTCCTCCGTACAGAGTCTCACAAGCAAGTGGGAAGATGAGAGAGCTTCCAGAGAAAAAGACAGTACAAGGCAATGTGGTGAGTCCCTTTGTCCCTGCCCTCAGCCCACGTATTGCAAAAGGAAGTAGCATCTTTATCTAGACAAATCTCTTCTGGGTCTGAGCGTGGCTTTCCATTGGGAGCTATAGGAGTTCTTCCTACTGGGTCTTATGGCCTTTGGGAAGTCATTATCGATGTTTACCAAGATGTAGGGCAATATTTGATAAGATAGAAGTGGCAAGAGTAGAGACTTCCTGGACAAGATAAGTAGCAACCACAGTCCCTTGAATCTGTGGAAGAGATTTTTGCCAGTTGGTTTGTTTTAAAGAAGAGAGAGAATATAATGAAAAATGGTGCTTCCACCTGGCCTGGCACTGTGTCTATATGCCCCTGACATGTTGGGGGATAGAGATGGAAGGCAGTACTTTAAAAGGCATGGGCTGTTGAACTGAAGAGGTTCTTCTGTGTTGCGTCCCCAAAGGGTTGCTCCTATGACCACTACGGTCTCTTATAAGACTATCGGTCTCTATAGACTATACAGTCTCTTATAGACTATCAGGGAGCATGGGAGTCCTCAAGATCCAGTATTAGAATGAGGCACTCAGAAATGCAATGAGCTGAATATTCATTCAGCCTGCTCCATTTCCTGTTTATTTACTTCACTTCCTTCAGTGAGGTGAAGGACATTTACACTGCATGCTGTTCATCCCATCCCACGTATATACTGTTTGCATGAGGTTGGATCATACATATTTACATATCATAGATACCTCTTTATTCTTCCAAAGAAAGCTTGATTCCTCTGAATCTGGGAATTGCTTATTTTTTCTTCATCCTATTTGTACATAATCGGTGCTTTCGACACCTAGAAATCCTTAACTTTCCCTGAGTTTTTCAACCTCAGCTTTTACCCACACTAGTCCCTCCACTGTAATGTCTTCTTCTCCCCATTCCCTTCCTAAATTATCAAAATTAGATGCAGCCTTCAGAGTCCAGCTCAAGCATCACCACCACCATAAAAGTTTTCCTAATCTTAACTGGAAGAAATTTCTCTTATGATAATACAGTCATATTAATGTTTGGTATTTTTTATAGTACTTATCACATTCCACCTAAGGTCATAGCTATTTGGTAATCTGTGCTTTCTCTCCTCTAAACTGTACACTCCTTGACAGGGTCAGACAATACCTCAAAGAGGCATTCTAGACAGAAGAGCTTCCAGAGGGCACATCTGGTTTTGCTCACCATGTATCATTAGTTCCTGTCGTAGTAGGTGCTCAATAGATGTTTATACAATGATTTAATGGATGACGGGCCTGGCACATGAACACAATAAATATTGACTCAAATGGGAAGTTGGTGTCCAGTTTGCACAATCTTAAACCATAGACTTCTCACTTTCTTGGTTCATTCACCATGCCTGTTTTTTCTTTTCTTTTCTTTTCTTTTTTTTAATTCTCCCTTTTAATCTAATTCTCCTTCTCTCCTCAGTATTTCTTCTAAGACCTTTGAGGTTCCTCTGCTGTGCGTCAGCAGTTGTTTAATTTCTCTTTTATGTTCTAAGGACCTTAACACTATCCAAAAAGTTTAAGAAGTGGCTTTTGTTCATTGAATTGGAATACGTAACATCTATCCTTTTGATTTGTTTGGGTTTTATTTCTCATCTTGGAAGAAGTCATGCATATAGATTTCAGAAATATTTCAGAGAAATGAATGCATGAGTTTGAACATACAGAGCCATGGTTTTGGCCTTAAAGGCATCATAGAGATAATCAAACTCAGTTCCCTCATTTTATCAGAGGCCCAAGGCCTAGAGAGGTGATATGACTCTGTGAATTGAGAAGACAAAAGTGCATAGTTGGATCTAGTTTTAGACCCCTTTTAGGGCTCTTCTTCGTGTATATATTGTGACTTGGTAGATTACTTTGCGCAAGCTATTTTTAAAATTTGGAGGCATGAGGAATGGTTAAGAGAGTTGGGTTGGGAATGGGGTTAGGGAAAGGTAGTTGGGAAGAGGGAGTCCCCACCCTATTTTAGCTCTAAAATTTAATGAAAATTCTGCTTCATGCTGCCTGTTCTAGAATAAAAAAGAGTCTGTCCATAGGCCTTTAGCCATAGCTCAGTTTGACAAGGTTTACACATTGCATTTTGGCATCTTTTCATGGACAGATTCTACCACCTGTATCCCTAAAGTGAACAAGTCATATACTCCAGCCAAATTTATCAAGAAAAGCTGCAGAAGCTATAGTATTAACATGATGACTAGACAGGTCACAGAAAGTCTGGGTTACTTGATAAAACCACATGCCCCCTGCCAAATTTTTATAGAGGTCAGAATCTGGTCTGTTGATATCACAGTAGAGAGAAAGCTATTTATACTGCCATTAGCAATAACTTCATTAGATACTTCCATTATAGGGGCGAAAAGAGTGGAATCTAGGCCCTGAAAAGAAAAACAGTGTCTAAGAGGGGAAAGCCCTGGGTTGGTACGCTCCTAACCACAGTTCCTTTATCACCTCATAGGATCTTGATTTCCTTGCAAGTGAAGCATTTCTTTCTTAGCTTTCTCTCAGAAATATTTCCCATATTTTTCTATTTGAGTTGCAAAGCACATTGACTACAGAATTTAGTGAAATATTGCCAAAGTTAAATCCATTTCTCATCTACTATTTTGCTTATACAAATAATATTAATTACTCCATCTGCCTCTGTCTTTTCATTTCTTTGTATGAGGGGAACTTGCTATCTCCTTACATGAAGAGAACTTGCCAGAAAATCTTTTCAGGATTTTTTAAATTCTAGGAGCCAAAAGTATACATTGAAGGAAACTTTTATCATCATTTTCCTTAAGAGTATGGTCCCTCAACTCTCCAGAGGTCTACACTTTGGTCTTATAGCCCAGTGTTTATATATTTACAGAGGAAGAGAACACCAATGTCTGCTTGAACCAATTGAAGTGAAAAATGAAAAGTAAATTATTAGTTGAAAGAGTAACATTTTAGAGTAGTAAGACTATTTCAGAATAGTAAGAGTACTTTATTTTAAGTAAGAGTGTTTTAGAATAATAAGAGTGAGAGCAGACTTGAGGGCTGGATGAAGGAGAGAAATCTGTAAGTTATTAGAGAAGAACGAAAAAGGGAAAAGAAGGGAGATAGAAGACTGACAGAGAAGAACAGAGAGTAATTGGATGACAGAAATCAGGCTCCGATTCAGACACACCCTCCAATCTGTTGGTGACCACACTCCTTCGGACAGCGCAGAACTCCCTTCCTCTCTCCTGGCTGAAAGAGTGATCTTGCAGCTCTCCTTGGCTACTGGCCTCACTCCTACTCTTCTAGAAGTAGAAAGAATTCAAAATAAAAAATAAGACATATAGTAGCATTATATTTCATTTCATTGCTATTTATTTCCAGAAACTACTTTCATAATGTAGTGGATAATTTTTTAGACGCGCAACTTCACAGTATAAGGAAAATCACCAAAAGTTATCTCACTAAAAAAAAAATAATAACAGGGCAGTTTTCTGAAACAAAGGCTAATATCAAACAAGATAGCCATAGGTAAATTCTGGGGGGAAATGAGGAAAGTTATTGCTCTGTCATAAGATAGAAAAGGACCTTGAGAGGATCTGGTTCATCTGTCTACCTCCTGGAAAGAATTAATGCTATTTTTAATTTCCTTCAGAGAAGAGGCTGCCACTTAACTCAGTAACCCACCCTGATAAAGCAACAAAACATGTGTTTCATCCCAATAAGATCCTCCATTTAAATTGCTGGGCTTAAATCAGATACCTGCTATCCTCATCTAGTTGGAGCCACGTACTTTTTAGGAGCATATCTGCAGTTAGGAAGAGCTGCCACTAGATGGAGCCCTTATATCTATATTTTATATCCCTGTCTTGGCAATTCTCTAGCTTGGACGACCACACACGCTGGACAGTCCATTCTCATACCCGTTGTGCTGATGTAACTGTGAATAAGTAACTGTTAATAAACTGTTGATAAAACTGTTAACACCCATTTCTATACTCTTTTGAGATAATTAATTTGAAATGCTTTAAACAATATAAGAAAACAAATTAAGAGCTTTGAGCTTATTTTAAGTAGTTTCTATAATTTTGGACTAAACCTCTCTGGTTGAATCCCCCAATCATAGGGGGAGAGAAAGAGAGAGAGAAAGAGAGAGAGACTGCTCTCTCTCTAAGCCTTGGTGAATGTGTGATTTAGTTTTCATATTCCCACCTGTTCAGGCTAATTATTATATCTGCCATTTTAATAGTTCTCTAGTTTGCTTGTGATTTCCAAATATTTTGTGCCTATCTGCCATTATTTTAACTAAGCTTCCTTCAGATATGCTAATTCCAAATATGTAGAAAGATATTTGCTACACATTATTTACAATACATATTTTTATGTATGACCTCTCTAAAATTTAAACATTGGGATTTAAATGTGCCTAGCACAGGCTTCCTTACATAATTCTACTAGTCCAGTCTGAATATGTGTGTATGTGTGTGTGGCTTTATTTCCAGCTGACATCTGACAATGATAGGCATCTAATATCGACTCCTAATTTTTCATTTTAACTATGTAATTAGCACAATATATTTTACCTAATTATAAACTACATAAGGAATGTATTTCAAAAGATACCTCATAAAGTGATAATCAGATTCAAAGGGTAGTATAAAACCTTCCCCTCCCCCCTTCTTCCAGGCAGAATGTCTGGGTACTGAAGGTAGAGAGCCTCTGGCAGTTTGGGTGACATGTGTCCTCAAGCTATTTTGGTTCTTAGGTATTTGGGACTGCATGGCCTCTGATGGTTGGATCATAGTTTTAAAAGCCGAATGTTACTATTTACCTCTTCTAAGCTAATTATACCCTCACCCTCACAGCTTAGCCAGCACCCTTGTTTGGGACTCTCCTTTGTTAATTCCATCAAAGCCCTACTTATTTGTGGGTTCATGGTGTTTCTCTTCCAACCATTTAATCTTTCCTTCTTCCAACTGTAAGCAAAAATAGAAGGAAAACATGTTCTTTCCTGAAGTCTATGTGAAACTACTTAAATCCTCTGGTGTTTTCCTGCAAAGGAAACCATTTCCTTCTGGCCCCACGATCAGGAACCACGAATATAGTGTGCTGTTTTTTAGGAAATTCATTTAACCTTCTTTGGGGATTGGCCTTTGAACATAATTCTTCAGCCATACTTGTGGTGTCATTCAACTAGCAATAAGTATTTTGCACTTGATAGAATCACACAGTCTTGTTATGATCAAGACAGATTTCTCTAGCAGGTCATCCCTATGATATATATGTTCTTTATAAAAACATGAAAGTTTCTGGCAAACATTACAAATATAGGTTTGTGACCATTTCCCAGAGAAATTCAAACTTGGGACTCTGTCTCTCAAACACATACACACACACACAAGCACGTCAGTCACCTTTTTTTTAAGGTTTTCACGTATTTCTGAAAAATGATAGTTACTATCCCTGTGACCTAGGGACCTAGATCATAAACTACTCGAAGTTAAAATACTATACGTTCTTCTTTTCTTTTTTAAACTTTCCATAAAAACCTCCAGCATGTTCACCTACACCCCCACGATAAGATACCCATATTTAGAGGACTCATCCAGGCCTGTGCAAGGCTGGAATAGATCTAGCTTACAGAGCTGTTTAAGCACTCTCTCCTAGGCCTCCCTTGGGAGCATCCTGAGATCTGCTCTCTAGCCAATCTGTGTGCTCATCCTTTTTAAAAAGTTATCAGTAATTAAAACAATTTGTCTTGCTGTACCATTCAATTTAATAAAAAAGTATTAATGAGCAAACGAGTTTGAGAACAGTGGGAGCTATAAATAAGCCATGGTCCCCCCTCTCAAGAAACATAGTGTAGTGAGGAGACAGACACAGAAAGTCTAAAAAATGCTGTTTCCTTTCAGCTTTATTATTTTTTTTAAAGATTTATTTATTTATTTTAGAGAGAGAAAGAGAAAGAAAGTGGGCTGGGGATGGGGGAGGGGCAGAGGGGGAGGGAGAGAGAGAATCTCAAGCAGACTCCCCACTGAGCTCAGAGTCTGATGTGGGGCTAGATCCCAGGACCCTGAGACCATGACCTGAGCCGAAATCAAGAGTTGGATGCTTAACCAATTGAGCCACCCAAGCACCCCTCAAGCTTTATTGTTTTTATAATGTGGGTGAGGAAAAGTTTTCTATTCCCTTAGGAAGGCAGGCTCCTGTCCCTCATATATGTTCTTTTCCAAAAAGGACAATGTCTCAGGTGACAATGGGAATAGAAATAATTGTAGTCCTCATCTGGACTGTGCCATATCAGGGAGGAACAGTCACTAGGCTAGCTGAGTTCTGACTTTCCACTTTCACCTGGCTTTGTCCTTCCAAGGGACTTTCCCTTATACGGGCCAAAGTCAGAGGGGCTGAAGGGCAGTTCCTCCTTCCTGGCAGGAGAGCACTGGAGCTTAGTGACAAAGCCCTATTGTGCTTGAAGAGATCAATCTGATGAGAGGAGAGAATACAACAGTGAACCTTTGGTGTCTCTTGAAACTTTGCTTTAAAATAATTCATTTGTATTTTAAATGCAAGAAAAATGCACATAATTCTGGTGGACTTGCATATTCTAAATACGTATGCACTTACAGACAAGGAAAAGATCACACTTTTACTGTTAGCAAACACCCCACTATTAGAGGGATGCTTTGTGTTTATGAACAGAACAGGACCCATTAGAGTTCAGTAAGAAAAGCAATTTGAACAGCACCTATAATAAAATTTTGTAGGAAGTGAAACACCAAAGAGTGCCTGGAAGTATGCTGATACAGACTGAGTCTCATGCAAGCTGTCCAGAGAGATAGCTGAGGTGTCCAGGGGGCCTATCCCCAGATCCTTCTCTAAGGTCCTTCAGTGTCTGCAATTCCACAGGGCAACACCTCTAAGCACTAGGAAGCAGAAGTCATCTAAATTCCCGTAAATTATTCTGAGGGAAAAATCTCGTCAGGGATGACACTTGTAAGAGAAATAGCAGATACGGTTTTACATTGAACAAAATCCCAGCTTTTTGTTTGTTCTTTGAGGTTAAAATTAAGTCTGTTTTTGTTGTTGTTGTTGTTGTTGTTGTTGTTTTAACTCAGGTTAGAATTAGACTAGAGGTGAAACAGCAACTATATAATAAAGGTGGGTTCCAAAAGTATATGAGTTCAACCATGGTCTGGAAAATTAGCTGCCATCTGGAGATGAAGTGGTGGTTTTTCCCTTGGAGTTACTTAGTGTCTCTGTGCATCAAATTAGAAAATGTAAGTTTATTAAAACAATTTGCAATGGATTGTGAAGCATGCTTACAGTTGAAAATGAGATTGTGCTTCTTCAATACTTAACCAGTGGGCTCCTGACCCTCAAGTACCACTTTGGGCATACTGCTAGACATGAAGTTTGAAAACTCTTGCTAAAAGCCCAGTATCTACATATATTCCGTGGCCAACATGAAAAAGCCATCTTTTTTTTTTTTTTTTTTGCACTATTACACGGAACAGTTTATTTAACAGCTTTGGGGTGTGATGCCCTTGTTTTTTTAGTTTTTTGTTTTTAATAAAAATTGTATATACTTAAGGTGTTCAACATGAGGATTCAGTATACAAATACATTAGTGAAATTATTACTACAGTCAAGTTAATTAACTCATCCCCTCACATAGTTACCTTTTGTGTGAATGTGTGTGCATGTGTGGTGAAATCTACCTGAAATCTACCCTTTTAGTGAAATCTCCAGGATTTAATACAATTGTATTAACTACAATCAACATGCTGAACTCTAGACTTATCACATTCCTATTATGCAGATATCATCATTCCACTCATAAGTCAGCTTTTGTATTTCCAAATTCTTGTGAGAGTTGAAAGCAATAAATGTCCTAATAGCGCCAAGATTGGTTCTTTTGTGAACTATATGCTGAACTATCTGCTAAACTAGAGAAAACTCTGTGAAAGTTATGTCTCTAACTCCTTAGTGTACATGATATAGCAGGGAAATCACACAAACGCAAAGAAAACTGAGAGGAGAAACCAAACTGGCTAAGAAAATTGAAGCAATCAAATTTAAATAATTCTCAATACATCATGACATGTGTTAGAACAGTTCTAAGTTCTTGTCTGAAGAATAAATGGATGTAGTAAAACTATTAAGCAAAATTGTGTCAGGGGGCCTCCCAGTCTGGAGGAACTCAAGTTTGTCCAGGTTATACCCGTGAGACCAGTACAAAGTCATGAAAAAGCTAATCATTCTTTAGTTTAATCCACACCAATCAGTCTTCCTCCAGGCATCTGCTACCTGATTTTAGAGACCATATCAGAAATAAAAAGAAGCAGTGTCTCATTTATCATATGTCAAATTCAAAGGCATACATAGCTGCTTGTGAAGACCCTACTATGCTTTATTCACCTCAGAAAGAGATGTGCTTACCTGTCCCTAGTATAAAGCAGTCTTTCATGTGGCTTTAAAGATTAGTCCTGGGTCAGGTTATTATAATGCTTCCTCCCTGCAAGTCAACCATACAAGTCTCAAATCCTGAAATTCACTGGAATATTCATCAAAGAGATTATTTTAGCATAAGCAAGACCACTGTACTCAAATCTCTGTTTATCAAGTTTGCCTCCAAACTCTGCAAAGTGGAGGAAACTTTTATTGGATTTCAGAATTCTCCAAGCATTCTTGGGAAAACAGAAATTAACGGGCTTTGGCATTTCAAGAACCCATTGGGATTATCAAAGGCTTCAGTAGGAAACTCAAAACAAATAGAACAGCAAATCATCAGTGAGAAAGCAATAAACATGGCTAGTGAAATCTATGTCCAGTGTACTTAGCACTGAAGGAAGAGCTTATTTTTACCCAGACCACTTGCGGTTAGATGTACCCTAAAGACAGATATCCAATAATGGTTTGTCTCCTACTTCCTGGCTGGTGTTGTTTCTAGGTTGTGTGTGTGTGTTGGGAGGGTGGGTCGGGGAAGGGTGTGACTGCTACTTGAAAACTAGCTCTCCAGGAAGGATCAAATCATCTACAGTGTGACTTTCCCTCCTCTCAGGACAATTGCATTTAAATATAGGCCAAAGGCTTAAGTCACAGGAATAAGGCTTAATCACAGGATTTCAGAAAATAGCCTTTTGGGAAGCTTGAGGACGGGATGGTGCAGTTGCCCTAGAGCCTCTGAAAGTACGATGTGTCGGTCTGCCTTTCTCAGATTAGGCTGAATTTTCAAGTCCTTGCTGAAACTTCCAAGTCTTTGTTACAGATTGCCTCGGAATCCTAGTCTGGTTTAATCAGTTTATGATCAACTCCAGAATGACAGAGGAGTATACACAGAGAGGACTTGTATCAGGGGAAGTGAAATAATTACTTCCTTAATGAAAAGCGAATTTAAATTCTAGGTTACTTATAGTAGCTGCTTGTTGGGAGAGGGGAACCACAAATTTAAAGTTGTGGTGATTTTTTTTTTTTTAAATGTTCGGGAAAACGTGTCAAGCAATAATATATTAGGTGTGCAATACTTTTGTCAGGTAGAATGTCCTGGCTTTGGAAGGGTGACAAGAGGATTGTTACAGCAGTCTGCCTTTCAAAGGGCAGCTTTGATCATATGGTTAACTCGACATTTGGGCTGAGGAATTTAACCTCACCAGGGATGGGACTGGATTTTGCCACGCTCCCCTTACCCAAACTACAACATGCTTACTGCTTTCTCCCCACATTCCCCACATCTCAGCCTCCAGGACCAGCTACCAACAAGTCATTTTGTCCATTTTCATTGGTCTGACCACACAAGCAACATCCTGTTTCTTTAAATCTCTGATGCTCAAATTTCCATTGTAGAAACCAACTCCCTGTCAATTTTCTCTACGTTTAATCCTCAGCTTCTTGTCATATTTTCATTTTTCTGCATTGGTTCCCATGGTAACAAGTCTATTGGCAGAGAAAGTGTGACTCTGCTTTTAGCCCTCTGCACAATACAAAATCCTTCTAGTGATTCTCAGGCAAGTGTCATATAAAAAGGCAGGGAGAGACTACAGTTCCCTAGGCTAATGCCTCTAATCCTCTACCCCACCACCTGTTCTTTCCCACCCTATTCCCCAACCAGGCCCACTGCCCAGAATCCCTTCATCTTTTGATCCAAGTATTCGAAGTGCCCTCCTATCCAACTACAGATGCCAGGACTGAACCTTTTTTGTTCAGACGGCTTCCTCTTCTGTGAGTGACTTACCGGACAGAAATGTGTTAACTAATGGCAATGGACATTTGGAGGCAACATGGGAGAAGCAACTTGCACTCATTTTTCTATAAAATATCCTCAATATACATCTGAGATGTATACAGCCCAGGGAATAAGTAGGTCCTGAATGAGCTCCTGAGGAAGAGGAAGAGTTAACAAAGATGTAGAGAAGCAAAAAACCTTGTAACTGGTGGCCAAATGTGAGCAAGGGAGCTACAGTTGGGACAATTCAGGGTTCAAGTAAGTAAAAGGTAAGAAACCTACCAAAAGCTAAGGAAATGGAGCATAGAGAAAAAAGGAGTTTTTGAGTCAACGGCAGAATGGGAGCCTGCATAGGAGAGAATAGCTTTCTGCAAACTTTGGCCCAACTCCATCTACAAAACATTTTTCCAAGTAATCTTTCCCTTAATAACAGATTGTATGTTTTATTTTGAATTCTAGAATTCCACTGTGGCTTGGCAGTAAGTTATATGCCTAGCAACCCCAAATCTCCTATGTCCTCAGTACTCACAAAAAAATCAGGAACTGTTCATCAGAAATTATACAGTCCCCATGCTGAATGTGCTTTTTATTTAGGTTTTTTGAAAAGTTAATGAATTCAGGGGAATGAAAATAGATGTTGGAAATAGAAATGTGGGTATCTCTAGTTAAGAAAATTATCAAATGTAAATGATTCCTTTCTTCGTTGGGTTTTATAAAAATATGTGATACTTAAGCACACTGAAGTTTTAAAGTCGGCTGATTATATTGTACAAAGGTATTTTTGGCCCTTTAAAAATTATTTTCCTACATTAAGAAAAGTTTTCTTATATTCAAAACTTTATTGTGACTCAGGTTTTGTGTCTCTGTATAGACACACATATATAGGTGTTTTTCTTTGCACACTTGTTTTACACAGGTAAAATAATGAGATTAAATAATGCCCAGGTATGCAGGTCAACTGACTTCTATGGTAGCTAGATTAAGGAAAGCATCTGATGAATGGACAAAAGAAATCACATGATATTTCTTTGTATCTTTCCATCTCTCTTCCCCTTCCCAGCACTCTACTAAAGAACGTCAGGAAATCTTATGTAATTTTTTGGAAAGTCCACAGGAAACCAAGTTGCAAGTCTCAGGCAGAACATGAAGCAGTTCCCATATTTGTTAGAATGGTGATTTATTTTCAGAATGTAATGCCAAAATAAATTTTATATTCAATACTTATAGAGTCTTTCCACTCAGAGGACTCTTATTGGTCTTGAATGTGGAAAAGGCATCTGTTCAGGGCAGCGAGTAATGTTGTATGTTAAGTTTTACGCTAGAAAATTTGGTTTTAGCTTTGATGACACCCAGTGTCAATGGAATGCAATAAATGTTTTATACTGCTTTCTGATGTTTAGGTATTTCCCTTTAACATCCTCAACTGCATTTGTCTCCTTGAAAACGCAAGCCTTACTGTTCTCTGGAATGGAGAAAAAGATAATTGATAGGCAGATAAGCTGGATATTTTTGTCTCAAAGCCAGTCAAGTTTCTTTTTGGACTCAGTGTGTAAAAGGGACTAAAGGAAGCTTAAGGACAATGGCATTGTCTTCATATAAAGGAGCAAATTTTTCCTGGTTAAAAATCAGAGGTGAATCTACTAAATTGTTTGTAAATTTCAAAGACTATCTCAAATAACCTTGGAAAAGTAAGGTTTTAAGTGCTGTAGTTTCATTTTTCCCACTTTATAACCACCCAAGGGCACCCCCCTACCCAGCTGTATATAAGTAAACTATAATATGAACTATGGTCTCTTTCTACTCAGAGAAGAAATATTAACAGCAGCGATTCTAAATAGACAGTGATAAATTTTTAATTGGTCTGTAAAGAATTATAAGTAAAAGGATATTAGATACTAGGTTTTTAGAATTTTAAGTATCCATGAGAATTATTCTTTCATTCCTAAAGTGCTTGACAATTGATTACTTTGGATCTTAGTTATTGGGGGTGGGGACACAACACAATCTTTTTATTACTGTGTAAAGAAGTTCTAATTCCACCTATTTATATTAAATATTTTTCATATGCTAAACATATGTGCACACAAATTATCCATTTTTCCTTTGAGATCATATAATTCAGTTAGTGAAATATTTCACTCTTCTTTAAGAAAAATTCCTATGCAGTGATGCAACACTGACTGGGCCACTATTTTAATAAGATGAAGACAGTCTCTAGACTCATTCTTTTTCAACATCTGACTTCACTACCATATGTGCAGCACAACAGTGACATCTTAAGGCCAAGTAACTAGAACTCATTTAGCCAGAGAAAGAATTTGAATTGGATCTGTTCTCAAAGAAATTTCATCCTGTTATCAAGTAGTTTTCAAGTTCCGTTTGCAACTGGTAGATCTTTCTAAATGCTACTTTATGACTTCTTTTGCAGTCTTTGTGAACATTTTTATGTGCACTGGTAAACACTAACATTTTACAAAGACATATTGTATATTAATGCATGCATTTCATTGCATAGTTTATTGACACTCCCCTTGTAAAGCTTTTATGGAAGAAACAACAAGCCACAGCAGTATAGCAAAAGAGGCTTAATCTTTATAAATTGGGGCCTTTTCTGTCTCTTTGCTAGCCTAGGTGGCTGTATACAAATTCGGGTGGGAGGGGGCAAGAAACACCTCTTAACATTTAAGGTTTTCTACATCGATGAACTCTAGTCAATTCAAAATAAATTGCTTACTTTAGTAAAAAATTTTACCATTTTATAAAAAAAAAGTTAAATCATGACATGTTTAATTGAAATGGCTGTATTGTAATTAATATTTTGAGATAATTGTGATTTTGAGCTTCAATTATATATAAAGTTGTCATTTTTGTATGTGCTAAAAATATGTATCACAATTAACAGTACTTTTTAGTTGAACTACATATTGATGTAAATAAAAACTGAATGAAGACATATTTACTACTTTATTAACATAGATTGTGAATGTACTTAATGGTTTTTTTGCAGTATGAGACCATAATGACTTTGAAAGCTGCTTCATTTTATGTGCAAAGGAGTCCTATGAATCTATATTTTAAACTTACTGAATCAGTGAAATTAATTACTTTGTCAGTTAATTTGCAAATGCAAGCTGTACTCTCCAGTTTATTTTATGTATTGACACTAATTGGTAAAGGTGTACAATGTGATTAGAATGCATTCTGAAGATGCTTTCTGTACAGATACAAAATACAGGGACTAAAATAATGCTGTGCAGTGTATAGCAGAGCCATTTTTCGGCTTTGGTGTACTCAATTTTTTCAGTATTTAAAAACGTGTTTTGAATAACATAAAAGTCTCTTTATTGTATAAATAATAAAATGTCACATTATTGTAAAGTGTCTTTTGTCTAATATCGAAGCAGATTTCTTAGCCACAGAGTTGTAGTATGAAAAGGGCATGTTTTTTTAAGCCAAAAACAACTATTATAATCCATATTTGAAAATGTAACTTTTATTATGAACATGTAGTATTTATCTTTATTAGCAATGAGTTTTTTCATAATATGAGCATGCCTCAATCACCCAAAAGCTAGCTAGCTACCTACCTGCCTATCTATATAAGTTAATATACATTCTGTTGATTGGCTACTTAAGAGAATCAAATGGTAAGTTTTATTATGACTGATCAGCCTACCTCTGATATTTTTGGTACAAATAAAAATATTTCTACTTTATTTTTACTAAATCAAGTTAACCTGTAACAAATTCCCTTTTAGAAAATTTCCACATGACTACAAGTTTAGTCTTATGAAGATCAGAAATAAATTTGAGAAGTAAGGCCCTGGAAATAAAAAAAATAAATGCACAAGGTTGGATTAGAACACACCAACAGAGTAGATAATGTATACAAATATCTGCTTAGTAAATTACTTCAGAAATTTCGAAGACTTTATGTGGTATATGTTATTAGTTATTTTCTGTTGCTGACATCTATAGAATTAAAATAAGCTCTTCAATACTTTTTAAAGAAGAACAAAAAGTATTTGTAAACACACTGAGGGAAAAATATGCAGATCGAATCCCTTCAAATTTCTTGAATCTAGAAGTACTAGGTTACTGTATGGAAACTTAATAGTAAGAAATCATTTTAAAAAAACTTGTCAAGTTTTAAATTCAAAATTGTGAGAGCAACTTAAACAACGCTTTTACTGTTTTCTCTGCCAATAACTACATCTCGTGTAACATTCCTGTTACATTAGATATTATGACAAAATGGTTTCATAAAATGTAGGGAAAAGGCTAGACAAGAAACATTTCAACTAGATTAAAACAAAAGCAAGACAGTGAATGTTAATTTAAAACTTATACCAAGACCAACCACATCACAAAAGTCTTATCACGGGTAAGGAAAAGCCTTATTTTTTTAAATGCCAAAGAACAGTTTTGAATAAAATTCAATTCAATTTTATATCTAACAAAAAAGGTAGAAATTAGATGGTCATATTCAAATCAACTAGTCACATTAAATGTAACATGAACAGAAATGTTGGGGAAAATCCCACTTCTACAAAAATGCTTTCTCATTATAAAAATATCAAACTAACTTAAATAAAAAATCACCTTTGAAGAAATTGTTTACTATCTTATAAGGAATGAAAGTAGGATAAATCTTATGCAAAACATTCAGAATAAATGCATGAACACTGTATGTGGTTATCACCATTACAAATGAACAATACCTTAGAAAAACGTTACTTATCAATGTAAGAAGTCTAAGAATTAACATGACCAAGATTATAAAACAACTCCAATTTAAGTAGGAATCCGGTCTCTCAAATATTCCAGAACAGCAGCTGTTCCTTTCATTAATATGGCTGCTCGAGGAACACGGAATGGATTTCCATCTAGTAGTAGTGTTCTAAATAAAAGAGAGAATTAAGAATTTTAACATTTTCCATTAGGGAGGCTTTTCTTCTAATTTCAATTGCAATTTTATAAATCAATTTGTATATTTTTTTCTATTTGTCCCTTTTCAAATCTAAGCATTTCAATAGTTGGAATTAGAACTACAATAATAACCCAAACAACATTAATTGAATACTTATTATATGAAAGGTGTTGTGTTGAGTAATTTATGTTCACTGACTCTCTTTTATCTTAACAATCCTATGATGTAGACACCATTGATGTTCCTATTTAATAGGTAAGGAAACATGAGTTCAGAGAAGTAAGACAGACATGTCCCAAGATCATACAGCTATTAAACAGAGGAGCTGTGACGTGAGCCACCATTTTACCCATCTTCTTCTCAATCTTATAATGACCATATACTACATGGTTAAATTATATTTATACATTAGAATGAGCATACTTGTCAGTATACCAAGGACTATAGTGTAATCAATATATCCCCCCTCCGCTCTGGGAAACATTAATTCCTGCTCTCTACCTCCCTTGACCAGATGCACGCAGAAAATCTATTTACATGTTCTAAAATGAGGTTCAATTTCAGATTTGAGGACTGGTTGATTTGTTTCTTTAAATGAAATAAATTATAAGATAAAGAGACCTTTAATTTTCAAAAATTTAAGTGTTTGTGTAAACAAAAGCCAAAGGATTCATACCATATTACACAATAGATCTAAATGATATCCTCAATATTTCTATGGGCTGTGGAGATTCTTTCAAAGGCTGATTTTCTTAATTTATAAAAAGGAATTAATTACAGTTACTCCTCATTATTCACAGCCTCTATATGTGCTAATGTGCCTATGACTAAAAATTATTAGTAACCCCAAAATCAATACACAGGGCACTTTCGAGGTCATTTTTGGATATGCAGAACAGCAAAAAATTTGAGTCAATCACTAGGCACATTCTCAGCTGAGGTCAGAAAGGTGATGCTCTCCCTTCTTGTGTCAGTTCTCACACTGTAATCAAGCATCCTTTCTGTGGTCTACTTAGTAATGCAACATTTTTTGCATTTTTGTACTTTGTGTTGGTGATTTCACTGTTTAAAATGGCCTGCAAGTGTGGTGCTGAAGTGTTTTCTACTTTTCCTAAATACAAGAGGGCTGTGGTGTGCCTTACAGAGAAAATATATACACCAGATAAGCTTCATTCAGGCATGAATTATAGTGTTGTTTGGCCATAGTTAAATGTTAATGAATAAATAATATTAAATACAGAAATACACATAGAACAAGGTTATGTATTGACTAGTTCATGAAAATGTGACCAGAGGCTCCAAAGAGCCTAACTTTATACTTTCCCTAGCAATAATGGTTCAGTATTCACTAATCTGGTGTTCACAGAGACTTCATAAAATACAACTACTGCAAACAACAAGAACCAACTGTTATTTGCCTCTTACAATTCACTAATATGAGCACCAAAGCAGATGCCAGTGCTGCCCTAGCAAAGTAAAATATGCCCAACCTCATATATAGTTTTCAATAAATTAAATAAATTAAATTACTTCCGACACATTCTGCTTAAGTACTTGGCTTTCTGTTGACATCTCAAAACTCTCTTTATATTCATTTAACAAGCACCTATGGAGTGCTTACTGTGTTCTAGGCACTGGGACAACTCTTTTCTAAAGGAGGAAAAAGAAATGATACAAATGAGTCCAAACAAAGCAGGATGGAAAATCAGAGGGAGGGACTAACTCTGCTTGGAGAAGAGGGAAGGTTTGGAGAAGAGGGATGATATTTAGGTTGATTCCTGATAAAAGCAGGGTGGAGGCATTTGAGGTTAAGGTAACAGCTAACACAAAGAATAAGAAAGACCACTCTGGGCTTGAAATAAATGGTGACAGTCTGTAATCAGATTCTGAGCAACCTTGTATCCATAACTGGGGAGTTTATATTTCCCTAACATTTTTTATGCAGTGCAGTTTCAAGTTATACACATACAGTGATGACAAAAGTATCAGAAAACAGTCAGTTACTATATTGACATATATTATAGCATATAAACAAAGCTAAAAAATATATTATTTGGTAAAACTTGAAAAATGGAATTGGGATTCTGGATTTTGTTACCAGTTATTTTAACACAACATTAAATTTTTTACTTCAACTTTCCTGCAAGAGTACCTCAACAAGAGAAAAAAAGAACTTATAAATCAATTAAATGGAAAAACTTAGTAGAATGGTGTAGTTACCTTAAGTTCACACAATTACCAAGCTCTGGCGGAATTTGTAGGAGGTCATTATTTTGAAGGTCCAAGGTGATCAGATTTTCCATTGCCTTCATTTTCTGAGGATCCACAGATCCAACCTGATTGTTACTAATTAAAATTGTTTCAAGTGTGGGGATGTGATACAGAACTTCAGGTAGTATTCTGAACCTGTTAAAATATGAACAGAACACCTAAATGTATTGGAATCAAGGGAAAATCATTCCTTCAAATAGATGATCCTAAGTTTGATATCATCATGTAGTTTCATTTAGTGTAATTTATTTTATATTTGGTTTAAGTCCTGTGTTCAAATTTCAAGAAATGAACTGATTTTGGAAACCTTAAAATATATGTTAAGTGGACAGACGTATCATTTTCTGTTTATTGTGTAAATCCAACAAAAGTTTAAATTCTCCCATGTTTTTCTTTTCACATTTAGGAGACAAGAAAATCCTCCTGAGATTCTATATAAAACATCCCCATGTAGGTATTCTTCCTTAGTTTGCTTTTACTTCTTATAAAACAGAATTACTACCAATATATTAAATAAATATTAGAGATTTATATTTTGCTCTGATTGAAGCTTCCAAAAGGAGTGCAATTTTGGTTCTTGAAAAGATGACAAACTAACATAGGCTGCTGCCTGCTCATCCAAAGCAACACTGAAGATGTCACAAAAAAGAAGGGAAGGCTGATTGCTCTCAGAGCAATACTCAGCAATTAATGCAAGATTATTGAGGATCTTTTGGCATGGTTACAGTGTGAGATAACTGTGGCATGGACTAGAAAAGACAAGGGTTGGGCTGAAGGAGAGATTTACAGCTGTGCCCTTTTAACTTCCCTATACTGCCCTTCTTTTGCTGCCTTGATGTTTTAAAAAAAAAAAAAGTAAGAAACGAAGGAAGAAAAAGAAAGAAAGAAAGAAAGAAAGAAAGAAAGAAAGAAAGAGAGAGAGAGAGAGAGAAAGAAAGAAAGAAAGAACGAAAGAAAGAAAGAACGAAAGAAAGAAAGAAAGAAAGAGAAAAAAGCAATAGCAAGTGTAAACTCAAGACAGCTCTGAAGTTCCAGAGGGACCGGAGAGTTAATGACTAGGAGTGCAGAGGGACCAAACTGCTCCAGAGCAGTCCTTCCTCTTCTTCCCACCAATGCATGAACAAGGTAATTTAAAAACATGTAGTTCACCTGCTGACACAGAAGTTAGGGTTAGTTTTTCCCATCTTCCCTAAGACATTACTTGACAATGTGATTGACAGCTCAACAGACAATACAGAACTAATAGTTCAGTTCACAGATAAAAATTAGCAGAGATCTGAGAAGTGCATATATTTTTAAAAATGACAACAATGATATAACCTACACATGAGAAACCATGAGCAATAATGAAGCAGACAGAACAAAAATTTAAATAGGCAGTATTTTAGACACATCACTGTGCCTTAGCTTAATAGCAAACGAGGAATAATAATACTAAACTTATACACTTGTTATAAGGACTGAATGATTATATTTCAGCTGGAATACAGTACATAAATGTTAGCTATTAATATTTAGATTGTTACCAGAATCAACTTGCATTATAGGAAACAAATGACATAGATGTTAAGAGCCCAACTGCTGGAGGCAAGATCTGCAATCGCTATAATGTACTAGTTATGTGAACCTTAGCAAAACATAAATCCCTAATATTTACTTAATATATTGGCAGTAATTCTGTTTCATAAGAAGTAAAAGCGACCTAAGGAAGAATACCTACACGGAGACATTTTATAGAAAAGCTCAGGAGGATTTTCTTAATTTCCAATCTTCGATTTTTAAATGAACATAATGACGCAGAAACCACGTTTTGTGAGGATTAAATGAGTTAATATATGCACTTAGTCCTGTACCAGCAGATAATAAGCCCCCAGTAAATATTAGCTACTCTTAATTTTTAGCAGTATCTTTAGAGTGTTTGCAGAATAAAATCTATTAGTTGCCATACAAAGCTCTGACAGGACTCGCTACTGCTCACATGTCCAATTTCATTTGTTATTTCTACTCTACCCCCTCACTTTATGTCCCGAGCCGTATCAAACTTCTTAAAGTGTTCCAATCACACCATGTTCTCACATGTTTGTGCCTTAGTACATGCCATTTGCCCCACCTGGGATGCCCTATCCCTGTGTGTCTGGCTGATGTCTCAGTTTCAATGCTATCTCCTCTGCCCTCAGGCAATCTCAGGAAACACCTTTACCTATGCACTGCGTTTTCACCATAGCAATTATAATTACTTATTTACATATCTGTCTTCCTACTAGGCTATAAGTTTCTTAAAATTGTTAAAAGGAACCAAAGTCTACTAAATAATCAGCTGTGAAAATTCTAAGAAAGCAGTATCACTTTCAATTATAAGTAGAATAAGGTGAAAATAAACCTGAATATTTAAATAAAGTAAACACATGGGGCCTTTTTATTTGGCTCTTTTAGGTATATTCTCTAAGACCTACAAACTGTCCACATAAAAATCTTCAGTCACAGATTAGTCTGCTCTGTCTCTCACCTGTTAAAGGAGAGATTAATTGTTTGTAGTCTTATCAGCGATTCCATTTCTTCAGGCAAAGAATTTAAAAAATTGTTCCTAAATTGGAAAGAAAAAGATGATTTACAAAGTTGAAAATCTGTACAACTTTAATTTATAATTAAAGTGGTTGATCAGGGTGCCTGGGATGCCTCAGTTGGTTTAACATTTGCCTTTGGCTCAGGTCATGATCCCAGGGTCCTGGGATTGAGTCCTGCATTGGGCTCCCTGCTCAGGGGGGAGTCTGCTTCTCCCTCTCCCTCTGCCCCTCCCCTCTGCTCGTGCTCTCTCTCTCTGATGCGCGCTCTCTCAAAATAAATAAATAAAATCTTAAGAAAAAATAAAGTGTTGATGAGACAAAAAATTATGTAGCTCAGTTTGTTAGTCCTTGATCTGATCTCATTAAGGCTGAGTCCTGAGAATTCTGAATCAGTCAGCTGCCTCAGGTATTTGATTAGTGTGCCAAATCCAAATAATACCAATACGTAACCAACTGATAAAGCAACCAACTCTTTAATAATACATTTAACAGGGCAAACACTGTAAACTAATCATTTATCTCCTTCAAACTGATCTCAGCAATCCTTCTCACAGATAGGGCCCTTGAGATCATGCCTGTAAATACCACATTATTTGATTCCACAAATATTTGATTGGTGTTTAATACATGTATCTTGCATACAGACATGAAATTCTACTCTAAGCAGAACTGTAAAATTTATGAAAAAAAATGAAACAAGAAAGTGATGAGATTCTATATATTTAGAAATTTAAGGGCTTTCTACTACATAGGTATTAAGCAAGTCCATTTCTACTCTAAGTTTAGAATTTCAATTTACACAATGCATATATTTTTTAAGAATCTTAGAATGAAGCATGGCAGTAAACAGAATCTCACTTACTGTTAGAAGGATCTGGGAACAATGTTAAAAAAAAAGGTTAACAACAGGAAGGCAGAAGGATTCTAGAGCTTATATAATTACTTATAATAGAAAATATTTGTGAGAAAATTATATTTAACTGGATGGCTACCTATTACAACTGGGTAATTTTCTCTAAATTTCTTTGTGTTCAGAAGTCAAGCCTAATAATATGTTGTCATACTTTCTACACCTATATTTTCTTTTCTCTGTACTTTTCTCCAGTTATTGTCTTTATTAAGTTATACCAAATAACCTACTGCTGGTTTGTATCTTTTTCCTAGAGTCTTATATACCTACTGATATCAGATATGAAAGTGTACATTAGGGGAGCCTGGGTGGCTGTCTGTTAAGCGACTGCCTTTGGCTCAGGTCAAGATCTTAGGGTCCTGGGATCGAGCCTCACATCAGGGTCCCTGCTCGGCGAGGAATCTGCTTCTCCCTCTCCCTCTGCTGCTCACCCTACTTGTGCTCTCTCGCTCTCTCTCAAATAAAATAAATAAAAATAAAAAAATAAAAGTGTACACTAGTCACTTAATTAGAAACCTAAAGGTATAGACAGTGGCGCGCGCGCGCGCGCGCGCACACACACACACACACACACACACACACACACACACACTGAATGGGACCAAAATAAAGAGAGCAGTAATAAGTACATGAATTCATTCTCTCTACTCCATTAATACTGAACTACAATGTGGTTTTACACTGTTTTGCCAGTGTAATTGCCACCCCAAAACAGAAGCAAGTCTACATTTAATAGGAGCAGAGTATTAGATTTGCTTTAATGCCATAAGCCAAAAAAAAAAAAAAAAGTCTCTATAGGCAGAATAAATCCTTAAACAGATACAATTTAGCTTATTGTTATTTACCTATTGCTTGAGCAGGGCAAGAGGAGCTACAGCTTAAATAAACGAAAAGCACTCCAGTAATTATATATGAGTAGGAAGTGCAGATAATAGAGCTATAGCTTACAAATAAAGACTTAAAGCCCAAACAAAAAAATACTTGACTATCTACCTCTGAGTCATTTATTATTACCCTCAAAGAACCGTGGCAATTCTGATCCTGTCACTTCAACTTAGGACTTTTTTTTTTTCTTTTTTGCTGCAATATATATATTTTAATTCAAAGTGAATTGACAGTAATACACCATAAATTCTTATTTTGACACTCACCAAAATAGTCACCTGGAAAACCCACTTTTTGTGACAAAGTACAGAAGGCTTGGTCACATTTAAATCACCGAGAACTAGAGAGAAATACTAGCGCAAACCGTAATAGACATTACATCCATAAAACTTTTCCTAGTCCTTATTGTAATATTGCACAGTGCAACTGCTACATGGCAAACTAGTGTAGCATAGAAGTAAAAGCAAAAACAAACCAAAGAAAGAAAGCCACAAGTCTAAAAAATTGTTAAACAGTTAACAGTTCAAACTTAGTAATCAAATCTATTATCATTGGGTTCATTAAAACAAATCTTCCTACACCTTGCAGTGTATGATTTAACTTTTACTTAACACAAACCAAGATTAAAATTAGTAGCTGAGATGCGAAAAAGTGAAAAGGCTTTGCTACTACAGTAACATATTTAAACACCCTGAAGGAAAAGAAAAGTTAAGTATCAGGGTATTTGGTAAAAAAAAAAAAAATAATTTGCAAATTAAAATAGTATGCAAATATGCAACTTGGAAGTCATGCAGTGTTTAAGAAAGCAGTAAAACAAAAGAAAAATGGTAAAATGGTTTTAAAGAAGGTATAAATCCAAATTCTTTTGTCAATATGTTGAATTTAAAAGTTAGGATTTTGACATTTTTAATTTTTAAACACATTAAAAAGCCCATGATTAAAAACGGTTAAGAGCAGTGTACTCAACTAGGGTATGCCTTTATCAAACTTGACTATTATGAAAACATTTACTGTCCATTTAACAAGACCGTCTGAGTCTTGGAACTGAAATACAGAAAATACAACATTTCAGGGTAGTAATATGGCCCTGAATGAATATAAAACTGCGCCAGTTTTGTACCTGTTGTACAAACAGAAATCGATCCTTTGCACTTGGTGTTTCTGAAACATCCGCTGCCAGCATTGATTCTTTTCCAAGAAGTGAGCAGATACCAGTGATCTGCCGGACCATATAAATAAAAATTAATAAGCTGTGGAGGGCAGCAAGTTTACTTAAATAGTGACTCCATAAATTTGCCATCTGTAAATAATCTTTTAAATTAATCTTAGGCTACTCCTTTTTTCTGTGTAATACATATATGTATAAAAGGCATAGAATTGATTATTAAAAACACTGAAACTTGTGGGGAAAATTAAGTCCTTCATTTTCAGTGTGACTAAAAATGTACAGCTGGTTTTTTATTTTATGATCTAATACTGTAATTTTTAAACTCAATTTCAGGCACATTTATTTCATTGATGATTATTAAATAAAACACTGCTTGTGTTAATGGAGTAAAGAAAAGTTTATCCATTATTAGCTTATTGTCAATGCTGTATTAGAGCTGTAGTAGTGGTATGCAATTCATTTATCAAAGAAATGCTGTAAATCCAAAACATTTAGAGAGTTTTACATTCAAATGCTTTGTACTGTTTATTCCAGTAAATGCTGTAAGATTATATTCCAGATTTTTAAGGAAAAAAAGTTAAGTCAAGCCTGCAAGATACAGCTTTCTAAGTGTCTACAATGCCAGCATGAAAATAAAAAATTAAGTTACATTGATACATCCAAGTTTTTTATATGCAGTGATGAGCACAAACATTAATAGAGATAAAATACTGATGCAAATAATACACCCCAAAATAACATATACAATTACTTTCCATCATTTACAATACAGTAGTTATAATGACACTCCAAACATAAAAGCAAAGTAAAAAATCAAAACCCCAACTTCTATTTCATGTAATTAGACTTATACAGAAATTAGAAGGCTAAATAACAACTAGTTAATCACCTAATTTCACAGCTATCTGAAGTGGCAATCGTTATATAGCAGCTTATCTATGATACATTCAAGACAAACGATACAATTTATTACTTACCCATAAGCTAAAACACAGCCTGTTTAATATCTTTCTTTAAATTCCACCTCTACACTACAATATACTTGAGGTCTATGCAAAAAAGTAGCTACCTTTTATATAGGAAATGGATGATTAAGTCTTTGATGCTGTAAAAGCAACTTCATTTAAACATAACCACCAACCACCAAAAAAGAAAAAAAAAAGAAAGAAAGAAAAGAAGGGAAAAACCCAAGACACACTTCCTAGGAAAGAAAAAGCATGTAATTTCTGTTCCAGACGGAATGTATTAAATAAGCAAACACCACCAACAAGCAAAACAAGTACTACAATGTAAAAATACTTAAAAAAAAAAACCCTCTCACATGCATAAATGAACAATTGCACACAAAGAACTCACATCTTTTCAAGCTTCAGTAGTAAATACTCTGCTACTATTTATTAAATACTGCATGGTTTGCCCAAGCTAAGATGAAACCACATCATGAATCAATGAGCATTTTGCATTTTCTTTCATTACCTGCTCAAAGTCATCCTTACTGAACCTCTAAACATTTTATTAAATCCAATTATACAGCAAACACTCCCAAAATAAACTTACATTGTATTGCAGTTTCACTTAACAGTATATAAAATGCTGTGTTGTGACAGATATCAACTATCCATTAGATCCTGAATCAATTTTTCTTAAGCACTACTAACTGCTTGCTTTTCTTGAAGCTAGATCATTCTGAAAAATCAGACAGCAGAATTCAGCTATAGCAAACATGCTGCCCTCTTAGTAAGGAAAAAACAGGTACAACTTGAAATCATACCACACAAAACCAAAAATGAACATTACTCTATCAAAAGAAAACTAAAGAGTAGATCTGAATTTTAAGTCCTCAACATTTATATATAAGTAATAACATTAACAACCTCAAATATTTAAGGCAGTATGTGTGGGAACAGTTCACAATGCAGCTGAGATTATTAGAACAACATTTAAGAGCAAAATCTAGGCAACATTTTGCCCATGCAAAGACACATGCAAATGTAAAGAACAATAGCTCAATTTCTTAGGTAAGGGACCCAACATTTATACACTAAGACACAGATAATACAGTTCACTTGTATGCTGTAATTCTGACATATGCGCATCTGTTGCTCTAAGTCTGTACACAGAATGGCTTCCCAAATGTGGATGTGTCTTGCACAAGTTAGAAGGCAATTTTATAAAAAATAGCAGGAGCAAAACTGGACTTCTGCTCCCATAAGACACCTGTCTAGAGTTACTACATAAGAAGATAATATGACCAAAGACAAGTTATACCAAATGTGCAAAACACATTAAAAGTGAGTTTTTTTTTAAAAGCTCAAAGTTGTTTAAATTGCACCCAAGTCTACATGATTCAAAAATAATTTTCTTGTGCCATGGCTAATATTTATTAAATACCATGTTTTTATTTTTAATCAAATGTTTATATCATTGAGCTTCCTCAATATACTCTTTTTGAGCGTTCACATATATGGATACTGGCTGAGTTTTGTTGGACTCAATGGAAATCCAGTATATGCAGGTGATGCTGCAATGTAAGAATGTGGTGGGAAGATTGGTTTGTACGGAGTCTGATGAATGGTTGGGGATGGTAACAGATGGGGAAGGAGAGGCGAGAGACTACTGTGAAACATCTGTACGGCAGGAGTCTGACTCATCAGTTTCCGACAAACAGCGGCAAACCATCATCATTGCTGAGTCCCCAAGCCCTGCAGTGAGTTTGATTACTATTAGCAGTGACACTGATGAGGAGGAGACAGCGCAGAGACGCACACTCAGAGAATGTAAAGATAGTCTGGATTGTGAAGCTTGCCAGAGCACTTTGAATATCGATCGGATGTGTTCATTAAGTAGTCCTGACAGTACCCTGAGCACCAGCTCCTCAGGGCAGTCCAGCCCATCCCCTTGCAAGAGACCGAACAGTATGTCAGATGAAGAACAGGAAAGTGGTTGTGATACTGTGGATGGCTCTCCAACATCAGACTCTTCAGGACACGACCCCCTTTGCGGAGAGCAGCTTTGTGGAAGACGCTCATCAAAACACAGAACTGGTGAACTCGGCCAACACGGAAACCAAACCACTGTTTGTACTGTTGTGGTGCCACCAATGGGACTAGAGAATGGATTAAATGCCGAAAAGCATATGGCAAACACAGATTCTATATGCCAGCCATTAATAAAAAGGCCGATCCGCTCCTGGGAGATTAAACCAGCCTTCCACGGTGGGTAATCATCAGCAGAAACTGACATCAGATTTCCAGCAGCAGCATTTGAATTTCAGTCAGGTTCAAGAGTGGGCATCAAGAGTGGAATGGAAACTTCGGACATCAAAGACAGCAAGCTTATATCCCTACTAGTGTTACCAGTAATCCATTCACTCTTTCTCATGGGAGTCCCAATCATACAGCCATGCATGCCCATCTGGCTGGAAATGCGCATCTTGGAGAACAGCCTACTCTACTTCCATACCCATCATCAGCTCCCCTCAGTAGTGCTACACCAGTGGCCCACCTCTTAGCCTCTCCGTGTACCTCAAGACCTATGTTACAGCATCCAACTTACAATATCTCTCATCCCAGTGGCATAGTTCACCAAGTCCCAGTGGGCAAAGTCAACTTAGGACTTATTTAAATTAAACTTCCTACTACCCCTGCAGAGCCTTAAAGAGTTTCTTTCCTTTTGTTGCCATTCATGGTGGTCTTTTTCTTTCTTTCTGGCATTGAATGTTTACTATAATATTTTAAAACCAAATAGGTTCTTTTTAAGAGAAGCCATGCTAGCTGCTGTGCCAGCACAGGATTTTGAGAGTTTTATGCTATTTACTTTCAGAAAAGGAAAAATGGGAAACAAACACTTTCCATGGGTTATTTGTAGCCTTGCTTAATTAAGCATGAATTTAAAGAATGTGTTAATATTTTCTAATATTTTAAATAAACTGACTATAAATGATAGATATTTGATTAAAATATTTCCTAAATGCTTAATTTTAGATTTGGCCTAAAATGTAATTAATAAACTAAAGAGCAATTTCCACACTTACTTAGGAAATATGAGCGAAAGAGCAAAAGTTAGGCAAAACTCAAAGACAAATTATAATAAAAAAGTGAAGCAATAACATCAATAAATACCTGAGATCTAAAAATGTCAATTTTTGAAGCATACATAATTCCAAGGATATAAAGGAAAGCTTATTAAAACTGAGATTGACATCAGAAACCATTTCTTTCAGTTCCACAATCCTGAAACAAAAATAATTTAAAGATGTTAGCTCTTGAATTCACTGTCAGAACTTCAAAACTACAAGCAGGCATAGGAGGAAAAATCCTATTTTATGTTTGTTAATTAAGATTTTCTGTAACTTTTACTTCTCTCACAAAAATTTCAATTAGTTTGTATTCTATAACAGTAGTTTTCCTTTAGGCTGCATAATATAATTTTCTCTGTATCTGAGTACTTCACAATGTTTTTTAACTATGTCAACATTTTTAAAGTATAGGATTTTTTGTCCAAATTATCATTATATTAATCATGACTGCAATAAAACATTAAGTTAATTCCTAGTTTGGTAAGTGTCATGACTAAGCAACTTAAGTCAAAGACTTAAAGAGAAAGACTTAAATACTGTTAAGTAAGCCTAATCAACCTTAGTAATTTTAAAGCATGCTATTAACTAACTATAAGAACAAGAAATGTTATATATGATTTACCAAGAAATGAAACTATATGAAAGAAAGAGTATCAACTGCTGTGCTAAAGAAAGATGAGTTTGGATATGTAACTGATAAAACTTTTTTGGAAAGTTTTTGGATATATGTATTGAGAGCCCTACTCCTTTAGATAATTCTTCTGGAAATCCGGTCTAAAGAAACAGTATGTTTTGTTTATTTATTGCCATAATCAACCTTATAAGTATATGATAGATTTTAAAAGTATTGTTTACAACATAGGAAAACACTTATGACAAATTAACCAGTTAAGATACAAATTGTATATGTAATTCTAAATGGAAAACAGTTTGAAATAAAATGTGCCATGGGCGCCTGGGTGGCTCAGTTGGTTAAGCAACTGCCTTCGGCTCAGGTCGTGATCCTGGAGTCCTGGGATCGAGTCCCGCATCAGGCTCCCTGCTCAGCGGGGAGTCTGCGTCTCCCTCTGACCCTCCCCCCTCTTATGTGCTTTTTCTTCTCTCACTCTCTCTAATAGGTAAAATCTTAAAAAAAAAAAAAAAGAAATAAAACGTGCCATGAATAGAATAGTGATGGGACTACAAATGATCTGTCCCTTCCTTTTGTCCAAAATTTTATGAATAAGTATTATTTTTACAATCAGGAAATCATATAGTAAAAAGTATGACTTGTGAAATAAAAATTTAAGAAAGAGGAAAATGACTCAGAAACTCTCTAGATCAAGGTATGTCCTTGCTATCTTTCTACTTTGGTCCTCTAAATTGACAAAAATATGATGAAATAACAGCAATAACAGAATACCATACTGTTTTACATATGAATTACCAGATTGTGAGGTAAAATGAGAACTAAGTAATAAGGTGATGTGTCCATCTTCATTCCCAGTTTTGATCCAGGATCCCCAACACAAACTTATCCTGACAGCAAATCTAACTACTCAGTTCTTCTGTCAAGTACCCTGAGAGCCCTTTAAACAAGAGAGAAGGAGATGAACTAGATCTCCTTTTGCTATGGAATCTCAAAGTTAATTTACTTTTAAGATCTATATTTGGGCTCCCTGCTCTGCGGGGCCTGCTTCTCCCTCTCCCACTCCCCCTGCTTGTGTTCCCCCTCTCGCTGTGTCTCTGTCAAATAAATAAATAAAATCTTTAAAAAAAAAAACTATATTCTCCAAACTATGCCCTGCAAAACAGAAAGCAAGTTGAAGTTTGTCTGACTGTTTAAAAATTTTAAACATCTAAAAAACGTTTTGACGGTCAGATGAAAGCCATTTTATTTTCCCCATCACCTTTTTTTTTTTTTTAAAGTACTTAAGTGCTCACTAAGTGCTAGGCACTGGTTAAATGCTTTGTTGGATGTCATTTAATTTAATTCTTATAAAATAAGATAATATTTTAATAATAAAATAAAAATAATACTTTATTATCTTTACTTCATAGGTAGGGAAACTAAGAGCAGCTAGTTAGCCTGTCCAAAGCCACACAGCTCACAGATCTGGGATATAGATACATGCAACTGACTCCCACTGTCCAAGTTCTTTACCATTACCCTATTCTGTCTCCTCTACTGTTGTTTTAATTGACAAGGTTATTTGTCAACTTTCTTTGGGTATATAGTTTACTGCAAGATAACAATCATTTAGAAAGTTCAATATTATACTAATTTTCTCTCATAACCTAAAGATTTTGCTATAACTAATATCAACAAAGACATACTGAACAGCACAAGTACAATGCACATGACTTCTAATATTTGATAGTAAAGAATCATTTTCTGGGAGGAAAATATTAACAGGATTATCTGTTTTTTTTTATTGATTTTACTATCAGTGAAAAATTCAGTGGCTGGCAATTCATTAACATAAAGCCCAAAATGAAAATTCCTATTAATCCACATGGACCTGGCTTTGGATGGTGTCTTAAAACTTTTCCTCTAATATTTCATTACATGGAAAAAGTAATTTATACTTTTAATAATTCTAATACCCATTTTCCATGTTTAAAATGTAAAAGAAAAAGAAATCAAATTTTTAAAAATGTATATACCTCTCAGAACTGATATTAATGTCTCAGAGAATACTTACGTGAATTTTGCTAACTCCCTCAAATATCAATGATGAAAAAACTTCTACATACGCTTTCAAATTAAAAAACTATGAAAAATAATTATTCTTGTCACTGAGATGCAAACACAACTGAGAATGAGTCACAACTTAATAGAAATGGTATCATGAACAATTCTCACCTTTTAGGAATTTCACATAGCTGATTCTTACTGAAGTTAACAGAAGTGATAATGTTGCTTTTTACTGCATCAAATACTTCATCAGGAATTAAAGTTGTTTGTTTATCACTAAATGAAAAATGGTTTGAAAATGCATCATCCTTAGTAGTCCAGAAAGATATGATTATTACTTTTCAGTTTTAAAGGCCCTTAAGGATTTTATGAGTTTTCAAGGCAGCAAGGCAGTTGCTTATGAAGAACACTTTGAAGTTCTGCAAATAATGCCACAAAAACCTACGAACTCACAAAATATTAACCATTAAGAATTCAGACAACATAACATATCACAATACATTGTACTATACCTTCTGAGCACTCACATACTCAGTGTGAATAAAACCAGATATATCTTCAGAATCTAAGATGTTTAGAAATCATATTAAATGATAGTAATTGTAAGTGGATTCCTCTACCTCAGAATAGAACTAAATCTATCATTTTAAAACTGTTGTCATCCCTTTTCTAACAGGGATTATCTGCCAAATTTATGTAGCTATATAGTTAACTGCAAGGGAACAATCATTTTTAAAAGTTCAACACAGGGGTGCCTGGGTGGCTGTTGGTTAAGTGCCTGCCTTCGGCTCAGGTCACGATCTCAGGGTCCTGGGATGGAGCCTCAGATTGGGCTCTCTGCTCAGCAGGCAGCCTGCTTCTCCCTCTCCCTCTGCACTCCCCCTGCTTGTGCTGTCTCTCTGTCAAATTAATAAAATCTTTAAAAAAATGAATAAAAATTAAAAAAATAAAAGTTCAACATTATACTAAACTGTTTCTCATAACCTAAGCCAATTTCTCTCTCCTTTAGCATGTGACAAGGTAGACAGGGGAGTGGCCTTAGACTGAACTATTCCTGTTTTTACTATTAAGGACCTTTTTAAAATTCACTTTCTCTTAACCTCAGTTCTGTGAAATTAGAATCTGAAGAGTTATTCATTGTTATGTGGGCCAGATATTTTGCAAATATAAATTTAAATAAATTTCCTTTTCAATAAGATTTTCAATAAAGTATACATTTAATCTTAAATGAAAGTATAGTAGTACTCTGACATTTGCAGATTTAACAATTTGTTGTGTTATAATTAGCCATTTGTCCCCACGTTCTTCTTTTACAATTTTCAATGCTTAATCCATCATCCACTTAAAAATATTGTTGATGGAATGCCAAATGAACGACTTTATTAAAAAGAAAACAATTATTACATATAATGTCCAATATAGAGGAATCTGTAAGAAAGACATTGTAATACAGATAGGTAAAGACAGCCTAAATTCAGTTTGTATGCCTTCTACCTCTGTTGTACGGCTGTATTTTCTCTTGTGCAAATGTAGCATTTTTATCTTTTCAATCAGAAATGCTCAAATCATGGGGAACTGATTTATTGTAATCAAACATTGAAGATTCACACTCTTTTAAAAAAATTTAGTTGATAGCATTTATGCCTTGATACTGGGAATTCATTTATATTTTATTATTTACTTATTTATTTATTTTTAAAGATTTTATTTATTTGACAGAGAGAGAGAGAGCACAAGTAGGCAGAGAGGCAGACAGAGGGAGAGGGAGAAATAGGCTCCCCGCTGAGCAGGGAACCCGACGTGGGGCTTGATCCTAGGACCCTGGGATCATGACCTGAGCCAAAGGCAGATGCTTAACCAACTGAGCCACCCAGGCGCCCCAAGGAATTCATTTATATTTTAAATGGAATATTCCTTTTCAATTAAAATCTGAGGAAAATAAATTTCAATAAATTTAGAATCAAAACAATCTAAGATGTATGATCTTCAGTGCTATCTTTATAACACTTGTGATATCTGTGACTTTAAAAAGTGGGAATGGTTATCTCAAATAAAATTATAGATTGTTTGGAAGATTAAAAGCAACAGCATATGTAAAATACCTAGTATAGTGCCCAGCATAGAATAGGGACTCAATAAATCATATCCATTCAGGGTTGAGGGAATGAATGAAGGCAGAGAAAAAAAAATTCTAAGGCAGGAATCAAGTTTGTCTCATCATCATTCAGTGTATTATGACACCTACCATAAGATTTGAAACCTAGTAGGTTCTAAGAATGTCTACTGAATAAATGGGTATATTATGTGGAAGAGAAGACATGCTAAGCTGCCATCTATTGTGAGAAAAGAGGGATACAAATATAAATATGGAAGAGTACTACCTTATGTTACAGTGTCAAAGGATGAAGTTGGCTTAGAGTAGGCATTTCTACATACACCAAAGAGTGTCAGACTAGAGGTGGAAACAATGTGAATGACAACAGATCTGAAAAAGAAACTGTATCCTGACCTCTGAGGTGGTTCCTACAGACACATTAAGGAAAACAGGCCAGACACTGATGCTTACTGTTAGATAACTGATTAACTCTAGTCACCTGACTTGAACTTCAGTCTGTATCCTTTTGTATTTTCATTAGATGATATCCAGACATAAACTAATCACTGTAGGAGCCTTGACAGTATGGGTTAATTTATCACTGTTGCCTAGATAGTACTGAAAGACCACTTAACAACCTTTTCATAGGTATCTTCTTTCCCCAATTAAATACACTCCCATAATATAAACATTTTTAGGCTTTTATCTCAATTTATATACCAATATTCCAATTGTTCCAGGTTTAATACATATGTACTAGAGCATAATACTATTATGGCATATTATTTGGCTTAGATGTATTAATGGGGTACAACCTCTCAAGCTTTGCCTGCTTAAGGTCTTCATTAACTAAATGATACTAATTTCTTATTTACTAGTAGAGACTCTCCAATATAAAATCCTCTCTTGATGCTGGTTACTGAGTCAGAAAATTTTATTACCAAACAATACTCTCACTCTTATTTTATAATATAAAATGTTATTATAAAAATGTCAATATTAACAAACATCTATCTCTTAAGCATAATAAATACAACTCACTGAAGGAATTGTATTTAAGTTCACTGTACTTTTAATATGCTTTTATTTCATCACTGTTTTTGCAATTGCTAATCCTCCAAGTACTAATACACTCTGATGAATTCTTCCTCACCAACTTTCCTTTTATCTGAAGGATTATTTCTCAAAGTTTCCTATATGTCCTGCAGTGTTTAAGAAAATTACATACCTATAGTCTAATATTTTTAATGTGATGATAGCGTGTACATTGACTCTGGATTCACTTGGTAGTGTCATGGCAGTCTCAACAGAATCACTTTGGCTAGGTCCATCATCTGGCAAGAGAAAAGTTATATGAAACCAATATATATACTATAAAGTCATTTTTAAATTCTTGTATATATATAAAAATGGTATACATGATTTCTAGATATTATTGGTAAGAATGTCTTTAATCATATACTTTATTTCTAGTAACTCAAATCTAGATCTATAATTTAACATTTAATTAATAGAAAATAGAAAAAATTATTATAATATGGCTTTAAAATCTTTTAATAAATCCTACCAAGAAAATGTGGGAGTAGGAAAGAAACTTCAAAGAATAACTACAATCTCTCAGAAGAAACAATGACACTAATCCTTCCTCTTAAGAAAAATAATATGGTCTATTAGAATTTGTTAACAAAGGAAAAATATTATTTCCCACAAATGTCTACCAAATAGGCATACACCTATCTCCTGAGTTAGGACATATGGAAACTGATTATCCTTGATCACTTGAAACTGGGGGATTTACATAATTGAGTAAGCTTTTGATACATTATTCATGTTAAGAGGTTTTTTTTCAGCATATGCAAGACTTTATTTTCATAGAAATTCCTAACATAAATGCATACTTACACACTCACACACAATTAACTCCCTCACTAGTTTACAAAGACTGTTTTAACACCGCCATCATATGGTATAAAGAACAAAACAAACATAAATCATACACATCAGAAAGAAATGGCTTGTGACTTACTGGCAAAAGAGATTTCAAGCCATCCAGACAGAAGTAAGATAAGACTATTAATTTTCAACAATGTGAAAAAAATGAAATAGTCCTAGCATTCATCATATGTTAAGAGCATAAGGCATACCAAAAGAACATAAAACAATTAGTAGCATCTCTGATCTTGCTTCAGCCCAGCAGGCATTTAATGAACATTTGTTGAATACTATGAAGTATATTTCTCTTGCATGGAGCTCATCAATTATTCACTAATCAATATCATTAAGCTAGTATTTCTTATGCAAATATATTAATATTTTGTTCATAGAAGAAGCACAGAATAAAAGACAGTATCAAATAGAAATAAAAGACATCAAAATATTTGTTACTATTAAGTAAATGCTTTGGTATTTAGAAGTACCCTAGCATTTTGGTTATGTCATTTTAAAGAATATGTAATATATACTGCCAAATTACATCAGCAGATAGGCAACATGAAACCAGCAACAAAACCCAGCATTATTTTTTAAATATACATGTATACTAGCATGACAACATACTGAGATGAGTATTCTCAACACTTTCCAAAGAGCTACCTTTAATAACCACATTATATCTTGAAGAAGAAGAAGAGGATGATGATGATGATGATGCAGATAGCAGGAGGGGAAGAATGAAGAGGGGGAAATCGGAGGGGGAGACAAACCATGAGAGACTATGGACTCCGAGAAACAAACTGAGGGTTCTAGAAGGGAGGGGCGTGGGGGGATGGGTTAGCCTGGTGATGGGTATTAAAGAGGGCACGTTCTGGATGGAGCACTGGGTGTTATATGCAAACAATGAATCATGGAACACTACATCAAAAACTAATGACGTAATGTATGGTGATTAACATAACATCATCATCATAATAAAAAAATCAGCATCAAGAAGGATGTAAAGAGGGAGCCCATTATCCCTTGGGAGGAGACTATACTAGAGATAGACTTTCTTTTCATTATATATCCTTGTATATTGGTTGAAATTTTTTTTACCATGTATATTTACTGACTTTTTAGTTAAAAAACCTAAGATGGCAATATTCCTTAAATTGATCTACAGATTCAATGTAATCCCTATCAGAATCCCAGCTGACTTCTTTGTAGAATTCAACAAACTGATTCTAAAATTCATGTGGGATTGCAAGAAACGCACAATAGCTAAAACAAGACTGAGAAAAAAGAATAAAGGATTTACCCTTCCCAATTTCAAAACTTACTACAAATCAATGGTAATCAAGAGACTGTGGTACTGGCACAGGATAGACATACAGATCAACGGAATAAAATTGAGAGTTCAGATTGAAACCTGTATTTCTTCTGGTCAAATGATTTTCAACAAAAATGACAACACCACTCAATAAGGAAAGAATAGCATTTTCAGGAAATGGTGGAAGGAAACTGGATAGCCACATGCAGAAGAATTAAATTGGATCCTTATCTTATACCATATATAAAAATCAACTCAAAATGGACCAAGTACTTAAATGTAAGAGCAAAAGTATAAAACTCATAGAAGAAAATATAGGAAAGAATTTTCATAAAACAGGTTTTTGCAAAGGATTTTTAGACATGAAACCAAAAGCGTAAGCAAAAAACAAAAGGAAAAAATAAATAAATTGACTTCATCAAAATTAAGATAAAAAAAACCTTTTGTATTTCAAAGGACCCCACCAAGAAATGAAAAAACAAACCCACAAAGGACTAGAAAATACTTGCAAATCATGTATCCAACAAGACATTTTTATCCAGAATGCATAAAGATAAAAAGATTAAAAAAATTAAAAATTGGGCAAAGGATCTCTCACAAACATACATGAAAAATTCCTCAACAAAATAGTAGCAAGTTGAATATTAAAAAGTATTTTAAAAATTATACACTGTGACTAAGTGGGATTCAACCCAGGTATTTAAGTCTAGTTCAGCATTCAAAAATCAATGTAATGTTTCACATCAACAGGCTAAAAAAAAAAGAAAACTTATATGGTCGTATCAATAGATGCATAAACAAACACTAACACTCCTTTATGATAAAAACTCTCAGTAAACTAGGAATAGAGGGGAACTGTCTCAACTTAATGAAAAGTATCTACAAAAAACCTACCACTCACATCATACTTAACAGTGAGAAACTTGAAGCTTTCCCCCTAAGGTTAGGCACAAGGTAAGGATGCCCCCTCTCACCACCACCACTCCTTCTGAACATCATACTGAAATGTCCTTGTTAATGCAATACAGTAAGGAAATGAAATAAAAAGTATGTAAATGGGAAGGAGGACACAAAATAGTCTTTGTTCACAGATGACATGATCATAGGTAGAAAATCTAAAAGATGTGACAAGAAAAACTTGAAACTATTAAGTGATTATAGTAAGGTTGCAGGATACAAGGTTAATATATAAAAGTAAATTGCTTTCCTTTATATCAATAAGTAGAATCTGAAATTAAAAACACAATACTAATTATATTAGCATCCCCCAAATGAAATACTTATATATAAATATGACAAAATATGTATAAGAACTCTATGAGGAAAACTAGAAAACTCTGATGAATGAAATCAAATAACTAAATAAATGGACAGTCCATACTCACAGATAAAAGGTCTCAATAATGTCAAGATGTCCCTTCTTCCCTACTTGATCTATAGATTCAATGCAATCTCAATCAAAATCCCAGCAAATTATTTTGTGGATAGTGACAAACTGACTCTAAAATATATATAAAGCAGCAAAAGACTCAAAACGGCCAACACAATATTGACTTGGAGAAAAACAAAGCTGGAAGACTGGCACTATCCAACTTGAAGACTTACTATAAAGCTACTGTAACTGAGACAGTGTGAAGCTGACAAAAGAACAAATAGATCAATAGAACAGAACAGAGAGCCCATAAATAGACCTTCATAAATACAATCAACTCATCTTTGACAAAGGAACAAAGGCAATAAATACAATGTAGTAAAGATGGTCTTTTCCACAAATGGTGCTGAAACATCAGGAAATCCACATGCAAAAAAGAAGAGATTTATTCATAACTGCCAATACTTGGAAGCAACCAACATATGCTTTAGTAGGGTGAATAAATAAACTGTAGTACATCCAGACAATAGGTTATTCAGTGCTAAAAAAAAAATGAACTATCAGGCCATGAAAAGCATGGAGGACACTTAAATGTGTACTACAAAATGAAAGAAGTCAATCTGAAAGATTCCAATTACATGACATTCTGGAAAAGGCAAAACTATGGAAACAAAAAAATTAATGGTTGCCAGATATGGGGTGATTGAGGGGATAACAGGATAAATAGACAGATCACAGATTTTTAGGGCAATGAAAATACTTTGTATGATATTACAATGGGGAATATATATCAGTTGTCCAAATCCATAGAATATACTACACCATTATGATGTGTCAATGCAGGCTCATCCTCGGTAAAAAAATGTACCATTCAGGTAAATGATTTTGATAAATGGGGGAGGCTATGCATGTGTGGGGCCAGAGGATATATGGGAAATATCTGTACCTTACTCTCAATTTCATTGTAAACCTAAAACTACTCTAAAAAAATTAAGTCTTTTTAAATTTTTTTTGATTATTCTGATATGACCTCTAACTGACTCATAGCATAATAATTAAATTTTTCTGGAGGAGAAAGTATACCTGGAAAAGAAAGGAAACTCCTTGATTGGCAGGAACTAAGAGTCTTAGAAAATTACATTAATTTATTTGAAGGTCAAGGTGGAAAATGAAAATTGCTGAACAATATAATTATCTTATTCATTTAACATACATTGACTGGCAATATGGTGCTAGGTTAGGCTGTGCATAACCAACAGAGTCATGAGCTAAATTAACAGTTGCTGTATTTAGCCACTTAGTTGTAGAGTGTTTGTTACACAGCAATACACTAGTATAGCTGAATTTTTTTTAATACTCTAGTGTATTCTACAATGATATAGATAAAATAAAAATTGGGATATAGTACAATTTTAGTGAAGCATTAAAAATTAAATGTATAGTATCATTTTCTCTTTTGGTACATGTTCATGCTAAATTAACATATCCTGAAAAATGTGTTTTATCTTTATACTTGTCAGAACTTAGCACAACTATGCATGAAGCAGATATTCAAATAACTATTAATATACTTCCCAGTCAATAGCATTCATATACTATACCATAAAAGTCAAGTTTTGCTCTTTTTATCAAAGTTAAAGCACTAAGATGCTTACTGAATCTTATATTTTCCATTTGATACACTAACAAAAATCAAAGAAATTAAGGATAAAATATTATTATTGTGAATTTAAGGATGTTTTTATAACTTCAGCATATTTATGACCTATATGGATTCAGAATTAGAACCACACCTGCCAGGGACCATTTCCTCTAATTATTTACACCCAAAATACATGTAAATTTATGTACTGTTAGCACTTCACCGCCTTTCATATTATCCTTCAAAATATAGGAAAAAATAGAAAAGCACCTTTAATCTTGCTTCGCAGATATTTTAAGACTTCTTGGGTTCCTTTCTGAAAAGGTGGAGAGAAGACACATATTCACCAAGATATACCTTGCAGTTTCATAGATTAACATGCATGTTTGAATTTCAAATTTAAAAACCAGAACTGAATTCTAAATATGCTTACATTTATAATTTCTCTTCGTATAGTTCTCAAAGGATTTCCTTCTAGTGCCAGAAATTTCAAATGAAGTTTTCCCAATGAACAGGGTAGACTACAAAAAGATTAAACTGATTTCAGGGAAAACATGAAGAGTAAGTATAATTCAACCAATAGTTGACTATAAAACTAACAACATATGACAAACTATGTATCATATAATAGTGTCAAAGAGACCTCAGGTAACATAGGCCTAAAGTATCTCCCTTTGAAATGCTGAACATGTTAAAAAAAAACAGATTTGTTTTGAAATTCTCATATTGTGATTGCTAAAAAAAAAAATGTGAGCTACAAAACATTTGCTAAGTAAAAATTGTAAAAAGTAAATTTGAATGAATCAATGATTCAAGATAGCCATACTCAAGGATACTAAATGTTTTGATTTTTTTCCTTCAAGTAAGCAAATGAAATTCTTCCCTAATAACCTAATATTATTTAGGTTATTTATTAGTACAAAAACACTCCTATCCCAAAACTACTGTGATCAACCTATAATACCAATTTATTTTTTTTCTATTTTTTTTTATTAAAGATTTTATTTATTTGACAGACACAGTGAGAGAAGGAACACGAGCAGGGGGAGTGGGAGAGGGAGAAGCAGGCTCTCTGCAGAGCAGGGAGCCCGACGTGGGGCTCGATCCCAGGACCCTGGGATCATGACCTGAGCCGAAGGCAGACGCTTAACGACTGAGCCACCCAGGTACATATTTTTTAATGAGATTAAAATCAAACTGCTTCTGTTCTTAATCTTTCAGTAGCTCCCCATCTCTTAACGAATGAAACTTACTCTTCACAGGCATAAATGACCTATTCTATATGGCCTCAATTTACCTTCAAGCCCTAAATTCTTACAATCTCTCTAATTGTACCCTATTTACTAGGTCAACTTGATTCCTTGTTCTCTCAATATACCCCTACAATTTCCTGAACTTTCAAGGTTTTCTTTGTGCAGTTTTGCCCCACCAAGTGAATCATTCTGACCACCGTACATGGGCACTTGCAACTCATGGTCATCCTTTAAAGATCATATGGTGGGACCAGAGTGAGGCATGACCCTGAAGGTGAGTGTGCTCTTAAATTCTGTGCTCTAGGCACTTAACTTGCCTCACCCTAGTCCCAGTCCTAATGATCATCTAAAAACATTTTTTCTGGAGTGCTGGGTGGCTCAGTCAGTTGGGCGTCTGCCTTCGGCTCAGGTCATGATCCTAGGGTTCTGGGATTGAGCCCCACATCAGGCTCTCTTGTCAGCAGAGAGTCCCCTCTCCTTCTGAGGAGGAGTCCCCTCTCCTTCTGCCTGCTGCTCTGCTTACTTGTGATCTCTCACTCTCTCTGTGTCAAAAAAAATATAAATAAATCTAAAAAAATAAAAAAAATACATAAAAACGTTTTTTTCTTCTACAAAATCTGCCCTGATTCCTCTCAATAAATTGCTGATACCTCTATTTCCTTTAAGTCCTCAAAGCATTTTATATCTCTCCCATGGCTTTACATTCATTTAATAAATTCAACAAATATTTATCAGGTACCTTCTAAATACCCAGACACTGATCTACGAGTTAGAGATAGAGCAGTGAACAAAACAGATAAAAATCCTGACTTCTTAGTTTATGTTCTAAGTGGATTAGAAACTTATAAAGATATCTGATTCTATCAGTATTTTAAGCTTGCTGCCAAGGACCAAATCTAACCATTCTTTGTAAGTATGCATATGATACTTGTTCAATAAATGTTTAGTGAATTCAATTGAGAAAAAAGATCTCTACATGTTTTTTTACAAACCTTATTTACTTATTAACTTATGAATTATAAGCAAATGCAGGTATGATTTCTTATTCCTTTGATCTTTAAACTTACCTACTAATATCATTGTTGCTTAGGTCAAGCCTTTCCAAAGACTGTAGTAGTGTAATTTCATCTGGAACAGATTTTAACTTATTATCCCGCAGGTCTAGCACAAGGATAGAATTCAGATGCTTAAGATGTTCTGGCCCTAATATTTCAATCTGGTTTTCACCTACATGTAATTCCTACAAAACCAAAGATGAATCATATGTATTTCTGTATTCATTTTATATTAGATAATAAAAATAAAATTGAAATCTTAATTTCAAATCACTGAAAAATACATGGAAAAAACGTAAGTTTCTAATTACTAAGGTGCTTAAGTTTTCAATTACAATTAAGCTAAAAATGGTAAAAACAACATTTTCAAGGATTTTCTGATAATTTAAAAATAATTAAAGATATAATCTGGCAGAAAGTTCAAAGTTTACAAACTAAAGCACAGAAATGATTTAGTAGTTACATTTATAGAATTAATAAAAATACAAATCCAAGAACGATGCTGATAAAAAACGTAAAGTTTAAAAATAAGTTGGAATGAGCATAAAAAGTTATAATCAGTTTGTTGTTATTTATTTATTTGAGAGAGAGAGAGAGAGCGTGCAAGTGAGCAGGTCAGAGGCAGAGGGAAAGAGAAAAACAATCTCCAGGAGACTCAATGCTCTGTGGGGAGCCCTACACAGGGCTCCATCTCACAACCCTGAGATCATAACCTGAGCAGAAACCAAGAGTCAGACACTTACCCAACTGAGCCACCCAAACACTCTTCATTAGTGATTATTAAATATAGTGATTTCCCATTAACAGAATCTATAATTATCAGATGTACAACTGATCTTTAAATAACTTTTTCAGTTCCTTTTATCACTGCCACCATTCTGTTTAAGAGAAGCTCTTTTAACTCTAACACATAAAAGTATACATGAAGGAAAACAAAGCATGGCAAATTTAAAAGACAATGTTAATGCTATATACTTAAAACCAAAAGAAAGTAATTAATTTTAAACAGACCCAATTATGATCAGGTAAACATGAGCAGTGGCAACTTACAGAATTAGATACATATTCCTTCCTAGTACTCCAGGTGTCCTACAGTATGACTCCACCTTACTATGTTAGCCTCATTATCTACCTCTCCAGTTATATACTACTCTCCAGATGAAATGTACAAATTCCTATATTTAAGTTAATTATTTCTTTAAAAAAAAAATCTACTGCTGGGCGCCTGCGTGGCTCAGTCAGTTAAGCATCTGTCTTCAATTCAGGTCATGATCCCAGAGTCCTGGGATCGAGCTCGGCATCAGGCTCCTTGCTCAGCAGGGAATCTGTTTCTCTCTCTCTCTCTTTCTCTCTCTCTCTCCCTCTGCCCCTCCCCACTGTTTCTTCTCTCTCTCTCAAATAAGTAAATAAAATCTTTAAAAAAAATTTACAAGCTTCTTAAAAAAATCTACTGCTAACAATACCATTAACATAGACTAAAATTCTGAAAAATATAGGAAAAACATTGCAATTATAAATAATACATATTCCCAATGTAAAACAAGATTAAAAATTTCATTTTCATAATTAACTTTTGGAAAATACATAGTTTAATAATCATCTAAATATTACCTTTAATAATCTACAAGAAGGAAATTCTGGTAGAAAACGTAATTTATTCCTCCTCAAATAAAGCAATTCTAGTGACTCCATGTTAGCCAATTCAGGGGGTACAGCTTCCAAGAGATTTGAATTACAATCCAAATGCTTTAATCCTATAATACATAGTAAGTGAAAAACAAAAATATTTTAATAAAGAGAAAAATATTGATCTATAATTGTATATACATTCAAAAAATGTGTACATCATCATGAATTACAAACCCATGCCACTATATACTGCTATAATAATAAAGAATACTAGAATACCACTGAATGAAATAAACATAAACTGAGATTGCTTTTATTAATTATAATTAAAGAGATACAACATTAAAAATGATGTTTAGGGCACCTGGGTGGCTCAGTTGGTTAAGCGACTGCTTTCGGCTCAGGTCATGATCCCGGAGTCCAGGGATCGAGTCCCATATCGGGCTCCCTGCTCAGCAGGGAGTCTGCTTCTCCCTCTGACCTTACCCCTCTTGGGCTCTCTCTCTTACTCTCTCTCTCTCATAAATAAATAAAATCTTTAAAAAAAATGATGTTTAATAATGGTCCAAGTTATCTTTGTAATGGTAAAAAACAAAATACTCCAGTACTCTGTTAAAGTATTCTAAAATATACAAACTACAGACTATATTATTTCCCTCAGTTATTATACATCTTTATTTTTTTTTAAGATTTTATTTATTTAGAGAGAGAGAGAGCAGGGGGAGGGGCAGAGAGAGAGGGAGAAAGAGAATCTCAAGCAGATTCCACAGTGAGCATGGAGCCTGACCCAGTGCTTGATCTCACAACCCTGACATCATGACCTAAGCCGAAATCAAGAGTCAGCCGCTCAACCAACTGAGCCACAAAGGCGCCCCAGTAATTATATATCTTTCAAAAGAAAAAGTTTAAGGTGGTTAAAGACATACATGCATGCATACTAGCTGTATGAATGGATGTCAAATAACTGGCTAGTAGTAGCTTAGACACATGTATTTAAATTTGGCAAGTTGACTTTCTGTCAAAAAGCCTTGGATTTCTATGCTTGTCCCCCTATTCTTCCATCTATCCATACTGCTTCTTTCTCCCTCTGTCTTCTTTCTTTTCTTTTCTTATTTTTGTTTAAATTACATGCTTTCTCTAACATCTTAGCTAACACTATGGACAAGAATGCATACTATAGCTCAAGAAGGATGTTCTTACTCGCAGCATCTCTCTTACCTCCTGGATCTATCTTTCTTAAAAAGGCATATAAGAAAACAAAAATGGAAAAAAGTAAAGGTCTTCCTTCCCTTAGGAATTCAATAAGCAGCTTTCTCCCTAATACATATCACAGATTCTTCTACTTACAATGGCCACCATATTTTCCATAATTCACTCTCAACCCTCTAGTTCGAATAGGTGATAAACACTTTACAACTTTTTTGCTATACTTTGATCCTATCAATTTTAACATAATGCAAGACTTGAGTTGATATTGCCTTAGACTGCTTCTTTTAGTATTTAAAGATGCTAACTGCTTTCAAAACAAATGTAATGGTACTACTTTCAACAAATACTATAATAATTTATGTATTACTTGACTAGAGCATTTTTAAAAATGTCACAACTGGGAGCCTGGGTGGCTCAGTCCATTAAGTGTCTGCTTTCGGCTTAGGTCATGATCCCAGGGTCCTGGGATTGAGCCCCTCATCAGGCTCCCAGATCAGCGGGGAGTCTGTTTCTCCCTCTGCCTCTCCCTTTCCCCCTGTTTGTGCTCTCTCTCTCACTCTCAAATAAATAAATAAATATAATCTTTAAACATAATAATAAAAAAATAAAAAATGTCACAATGTGATTCACCTCAAGTCCAGTAAATTCTATAAAGAAAAGTTTGTTTTAAAAGTTAGACACTATAGTTTCACAACTGTTTGCATTTAAGAGCACTGATAATATAAGCAGTGCATAGTGGAAAGAGCAATGGGGATGGAGTTAAGAGGATTCAAGCCTTATAGAACTGTTGTGATTCAAGCCTTGGCTCTATAACACATAATTTTTCTTTTTTTAAGATTTTATTTATTTGACAGAGAGAGACACAGCGAGAGAGGGAACACAAGCAGGGGGAGTGGGAGAGGGAGAAGCAGGCTCCCCACTGAGCAGGGAGCCCGATGCGGGGCTCGATCCCAGGACCCTGGGATCATGACCCAAGATGAAGGCAGACGCTTAATGACTGAGCCACCCAGGCGTCCCTATATAACATAATTTCTAAGCGAGGTTTATGAATCTTTAAAATGTAAAAAATATTCATCCCCCTAACTTACACCCTCCTAACATCACAACTTTGTGATGGCAAAACAATATATGTAAAAGCATTTGAGTTATAAAGAACCACACAAATGTTAGATGTTGTTCTTGGCGTCCAGTCCTTAATAGTGAAATAACAACTAAATGTCCTATTGGTGATAGTTTAAAAGTATCACTGTCATAGCTAAAGGAAGAAAGCATCTGATCATTAATTATATAGTATATTTATATATATAAATATATAGTATATTTATACTGCTATAAATTCAAAGTATTTTTCTACTGATTTCCCTCTTTTCCCATCTCTCAAGATATGTTCACCCAACTGATGAAAAAAAAAATCCAAGCTTCTTATATATTAAGATAATGTATTTTATGTTTAGCTCTACTTTTTAATACCTTTATTGAAAAATGGCAAAGATAAGCAAAGTCTTAATTACCGGTGTCCCAAGTAAAGGCTCCCCTAAAATATCAACTGGATTTATGGAAGATTTAACTTATGTATTCCTATTACAAATGACAAATGACTACTAATATAAGTAAAACAGCACAATTTTACAAATTTATCTCAAAATGATTTGTAATCAACTATATAAAATCAGTCCTATAACTTCCACAAGATGGAGGTTTAAAAAAATGAAGAGGGCTTATATCTGATTAGCAGAAAAGACTAGATAAGGTAAATAGTGTACAGCTGACACACAGTATGTTCATCAGCCAAGTAATAATAATAGTTTACTTTTAAACAAAAAAAATCACTATAATGATTTTGCCCTCTAAATCAAGAATTCTAAGATAATTAAGTATAATTATTTAAAAGGTACTAAAATGTGCCTTCAATTTCTTTATCCCTTAATGTTAGTTCTAGAATATGTTAAATATGATGGTGATATGGTAAACTCCAATAGAATCATTATTTTAACCTTTAAAAAAAAAAAAAGATTGACCATTTGGGCAAAACTAGACTATCTCCTGGCATCATTACTTATGGACCACAAGGAGGCTACAGCTATAACATAACCACAAGTAGAATCTCCTATTAAAGGGGAATAAACTGAGTGAATGTTGAATGAATGAAGAGATAACATAGCTCAAAACCCTAATCAATATCTCAGGTATATAATTTTACCATAACTCATAATCATATTTTATTTTCCTCTTTTTAATATGCCAAAATATGCTTTTCGTGGGAACTGTTTAGGAAGTCAAGCTAGACAATAATGGTCTGGAGAAAATCTCACTACTTGCTATTATTTGTTTGACCCCATAAAATCTATTATTTTACTTCCCTGTAACTAATAACATTAAAATTTATCTTTCTAAATATAAGTTGCACCAACTTCACATTTATGTATGTTTTAAAATAGAGAAGATTTACTTTTCATTCCACTTATTTCTGCTGGCAAACTCTTCAGTTGATTACTGGAAAGATTGAGCCGCACCAGACTGGAGAGAGAAGAAAAACTAGCAGGAACAGTTGTAAGACGATTGTTGGAAATATCCTTTAGAAGGAGAAAGAATGAATGAATGAATCAATCAATTAATCAATCGATAAATAAATAAATAATTGATCCCTCGAAGGGTTTCCAGAATTTTGAGGAGAATGCAACATAAAGAAAGACTATTTCAAAGGTGATATGTTTTGTAACCCTCATTCACTGACAATTTCACAAGCCTGTCTTTCTTTCACAAGAAAGGAATCAGAATGAATTCTGACTTCAGAAATACTTTACATAAAGGTTTCTGTTATTGCTAAGTCATGCTATATCATGCATCATGTTTTTAATTAAAAAGTCCATTTGTCTATCTAATATTTATTGAGTACCTAGGATAATTAGGCAAATTTATAGGTAAACTGTAATATGAAAAGAAAAATGTCTTTGCAAGAGAAAAAAAATCTTGAAAGACAAAAAATAAAGCTGAGAAAATGGACATTTTAATTTTTAAGGAAAAAAATATTCCCTCTCGGTTCTTCTGCAGACCTCAGCAAGTCTGCTTTGACTAAGTGCAGAAGTTTACTCTACTCTCTGCTTTTCCTTTGTTCAAGATTATCTGTTTTTTTAAGTCATTGCTTCTGTTTTTTCTTTAAAACATAAACAGTTAAGAAAGAACTTTTTTTGAAACTCCATTTAAAAGACAATCAGATAATTCTTATGACATCTGAATTCGGTATAAGTACTCCATTAGCTATCAGCAAACTGTTAGGCAGGGCCAGTTGCAACAATGAATAAAAAAAAGTTACTTAAGGGAACTTGCTCTCTGAAGACCCATTTAGTCTAACATTAAACAATTACATTCTGTAACTCTAAATCAATTAAGAAGATGGTAAAAGGTAGAAACACTAGACCAGCTATTTTTTTTATAAAACACAGATACAATTATAAATAACACAAAATTATGTATCATAATCAACAGGAAACAACAATCTACAATTCCAATACTCTAAACACTAAGAATGAACAGATTACTATGAAATAAATACTTTGTAATATCAAAAGTTACTGATACTAAATGCAATGCAGTATTCTGGATTGGATCCTGGAACAAAGAAAAAAGGATATTAGTAGGAAAACTGGGAAAATCTTAATAAAATCTGTAGTGCAGTTAGTAATACTGTACCAGTGTTAATTCTTAGTTTTTCAAATGTCCCATGGGTATGTAAAATCTCAAATTAAAGAAAGCTAGGTGAAGAGTATATGGCAACTCTCTATTATCTTTATATTTGTGTAAATCTAAATTTATTTCAAAATAAAAAACTTAAAAAAGTTTTTGATACAGAAAAGATATTAATTCACAAATTCTTAAGATATTTTAAAAAACCCAAATCAACAAAATTACTAATAAAGTTAAACACTTAATTATTGCAGGGGCACCTGGGTGGCTCAGTTGGTTAAGCACTGCCTTCAGCTCAGGTCATGATCCCAGGGTCCTGGGATCTAGCCCCGCATCGGGCTCCCTGCTTGGCGGGAAGCCTGTTCCTCCCTCTCCCACCCCCCCTCCTTGTGTTCTTTCTCTAGCTGTCTCTCTCTCTCTGTCAGTTAAATAAGTAAATAAAATCTTAAACAAAAAAACCATTTAATTATTGCAGTCAATAATTAAATTAGATATAAAATAGAAGTACATTATACATAAATTAATCAGTATTTATGCTGTCATTTCTTCAATAAATATTCATTTAGTACCATTGCTAAGCAGCTTTTATATAACTTAAAGAAATATTACTAGCTTAAATTATTAAACATGCTTATACTTCTAATGTTGTGATATACTGTTGCTCACATTTATGATTTGATACTGAGTCCTTAATAATACGATTCTCAACTGAAATATCCTTTCATTATGCAAATGACTATCTGGGAACCCATAAAAAGGAAACAACTGGGAACTGCTACAGTTTATTAGGTTTCCTTTCTAATCTAAATACTCTTCTTTTTTTATTTATCAATTGCTATCTTTTACCATTACTTTATAAGAAAATCTGATGGCCCCTTCCTTAGCCATTCATTATATATACCTATGCTTTTGACTTTCCAAGCCTTACTTCCAATCTGATCAAATTGAAAGACAGATACTGAAGAATGGCTGTGGAGGGTTATAAATGTTGATTTCAAACACTAGAGCAGATGAGGGAAATATCAAGGAGGATGTATTTACAGGAAAAAAAAATAGAGGTAAAAGAATTAACTTCCCCTTTAATGAGAAATAAACTTTAAGACTAAATTGACGTAAGTTTTTGAAAATATGTAACAGGTAAAACAACAAGAATGTAAGAGGAGATAACTATGTGGAGTAAAGATTATATATTAGAACAAGTAATCTAATCTAGCTAGTCTTTCAGATCAAGTATTTTAGTGGAATCTTACTCCTTCAGGGGTATAATGGGAGAAAAAAAGGGATACACTTTAGAGTCAAACTGACATGTTAAAATCCTGAATTCATTACTTATTAGTTACATGGCTTCAGATAAGGTACTTTTTTTTTTAATAAACCGTAGTTCCATATCTGTATTAGGGGATAAAACTATGTACCTTGCTATATGTAAAGCACAAAGCAATGTGCCTATTATTCTCATTATTCTTAAAATAATATCTGTATTGCTTTATGGTTATCTCTATTTAGGTTGTGACATAGATGGAATGAAAATTTTGTGAGGTAAGGTGGACATTTTGAAAAATAGGGAAGAAAAGGCAGGCCTTAAAGGGACTGTCTGAACACTCAAAGGACAGGAGGGTTATAGGGACAATAAAGAAGGAATGGGTATACAAATGGAAATTCTTATATGCTAAAGACACCTTTCCCCTATTTTGCAAAGCCATAAAATCCTTTGAATAACAGTCATCCTTATCACCCCCTTCCCACACTCTATTCTTAAATTAAAACCTAAGGTGATTTTATAAGAAAAAATAGGAAAAATAAATTTACAATTACTAATTTAGCAATCTAATTGAATGCAGTTTCTGATAATCTAGTCCTATAATCATCTGTCCATGTTTTTCATGATTTCAATCATACATCCAATTTCTCAGCCTGATGAAAAATCACATCAGCCCCAAATTATATAAAAATTGGAAAATCACAACTTACCAAATCTTCTAAATTGAAAAGTTCAAATCCCTCTGGAATGCAAGTTAGTTCATTATGCTGGAGATATAGACCTTTCAGGTTTCTTAAATTTGTAATTTCTTCAGGAAGTATTTGCAGTTTGTTATGGCTATTGATTGATAAAATAAATGCTGAGTAATTCAGTAACAACATAATAAATATTTGTAAAGGTATTTTTGCTAACCAACTACATGGGCTCATTTTTAAAGATGAAATATGGTTACTAATTCTAAAAACTTATCAAACTTCACATCCTGAAAGTATATAACTCATTAAGATTATAGTCATCTAAAGTAATCAAATTGAGAGTTTCAAAGAAAACAAAGAAGTAAAGGTTTTTATTTTTTTTTTTAAGATTTTTATTTATTTGACAGAGAGAGACACAGAGAGAGAGGGAGCACAAGCTGGGGGAATGGGAGAGGGAGAAACAGGTCTCCCTCCGAGCGGGGAGCCCGATGTGGGGCTCGATCCCAGGACCTGGGACCATGACCTGAGCCGAAGGCAGACGTTTAACAACTGAGCCACCCAGGTGCCCCAAGAAATAAAGGTTTTTAACCAAATAATTTGTGAACTTTTGATTGCTTCCTTATAACCTACTCTTGATTTTATACGCAATGTGAGAGGATACATTGGACTCTTAATTTTTCATACTGTATCTGAATTTTATTTTATTTTTTTTAAAGATTTTATTTATTTGAGAGAAAGAGAGAGAGAGAGAGTAGTGCTCATGTGAGCACAAGTTGGGGGAGGGGCGGAGGGAGAAGGAGAAGCAGGCTCACCAGTGAGCAGGGAGTCTGAAGCAGGGCTCGATCCCAGGACCCCAAGATTATCACCTGAGCCAAAGTCAGACACTTAACCCGACTAAGCTACCCAGGCGCTCCTGTATCTGGATTTTAGGATTCTGACAGAGATATGGGCACATATACACTACAATGGAGTCACAGCTTCTATGGGGAATATGTTTCTAAGCTAGCACTCAAGACAAAAATAGCTATTTCTGTTTAAGGGCCTGGTATGTCCAGCTGAATGTAATGTGCAACTCCACTCTTCTTTGTACTTAGTTTTACCTTCAGCTCAGTCCTTCTGTAGAGGTACTTGGTTTATTTTTAGAAGTCCCAAGTCACTGAAGATGATACACTCCCTTATAATTAAGAGACGACCTGATTTAATTTATTCCCAGATTTACCTCAACTATTCACTTAGGAATTCCATTCTATTTTCATGCCATCTACAATTACTTAACAAATAACAGGGTGAAATGAGAAATATAATGGGGTAAAAATAACCTTAAATTATATAAAAATAAAACTAGTTGGAACAAAAATACCAAAAGATGTCTTCTAAAATAAATAAAAACCACTAAAAAATTGTCAAAAATTGGTTATTATTGTTGGTCACTTAATTGAAATCTTTGTAGATTTCACAGGGATGTAGTTGGGCAGAGATGTAATTCTAACTACATATTTCCTCCATTCCTCTCCCCATCTATTTCCTCCATCCTAACACTTATACTCGGAAGTGTTGGAAGCTAAAGCTAAAGCCAAAGCCATACCCAATCCATACTCCCTCATATATTCTCTCAACCCTCCCCATTCTTGCCTTTGCAGGCCACATCCTGCCTTGGACTTGATGGGGAACAGGTTCTGATGTAGCTCTCAACAACTAGCACCTTTTATGTATAGATATTTTTGTTGATTTGTTGTAATTTTTTCAATAGATGAGGACTGTAACTTAAGGAAACGTTTTCCCTCAGGGCAATTAATTTACCCACAGAATACTGAGACTTGATTATGCTATGTTAGATAGATCTGTAACCATACCAATTTTATGAACCACAGTTTTTCAAACTATGTTTTGAACACTTAATAAACCTTTTTATTTTATCTCCTAAATGAAATCTTCCCAAAATCCCTTTCCCCTAATCTGCACATATGTAATACACATAAGGTACTTATTTCCTGGAAGTCTAGATGTGTATTAAAGGTCAAATAAAGTTAGCCAGAGCCTTAGCCACCTGGCTTCCCACATACCTATCAACAAGGACCAGAAACATATCTGTAGAACTCCAGGAGTCCTCAGAAAAGTTTCAAAGCTACTAATACTAAAACCATGACATTTTTCATCATTAATGAAAGAATTATTTCAAATTTTTTCCTATTGCTTAACCTAGATATTTTTTTAGAATATAAAAGTAACTTAAAACCTGAGATATCAACAAAAAGCTTACTAAAATAACCAGTAAAAATTGCTACATAAAAATAAAACAAAAAGAGGACACATGGGTGGTTCAGTTAGTTAAGCATCTGCCTTTGGCTCAGGTCATTATCTCAGGGTCCTGGTATTGAGCCCAAGGTCCTCAGGCTCCCTGCTCAACAGGGAGTCTGCTTGTCCCTCCCTCTCTGCCCCCCTGCCCACTTGTGCTCTCTCTCTCAAATAGATAAAATCTTTTTAAAAATTAAATAAACAAATAAAATAAAACAAAAAGTACTTAAAAAAATCAACTGGCCTTACATTTATAAAATCAGAAAAACATGCAGGCAATTCTGCAAAAATAATAAAAAATTCAACAAAAATAATCTGAGAAAATTTAAAATTCTTACTCTGGGGTGCCTGGGTGGCTCGGTCGGTTAAGTGCCTGCCTTTGGCTCAGGTCATGATCCCAGGGTCCTGGGATCAAGTGCCGCATTGGGCCCCCTGCTCAGTGGGGAGTCTACTTCTCCCTCTACCCACCCCGTTCTCTCTCTCTCTCTCACACTCTCCCTCAAATAAACAAAATCTTTAAAAAAAAAATAAATAAAAATTCTTACTCTGCTTTTACCACTTTGAGTTAATACAAAAATATTTTCTAGTATTAAAAAAAATTTTTAAAGAATATTAGATTTACACCCTTATATTAGCAATATTGAAATTAAATAAGCTTAAATTTTACCTGACATTAAGTTTCTGAAGATTTTCTAACTCTTTTATAGCAGAAGGAAGGGATGTCAGCTGATTATCATGTATCTAAAAGTTATTAAAAAACAGTCAATATCTTAGTCTTTTAATTAACCAAATGAGTTTGCCATTGTACAGAATTTTTCAACAATAATTCTGCTATTCTAATTCAATAGTATACTTGGAGTATTGTTAATTTGTTCTATGTATAGAAGAAGAAAAGGAATTTGAAGTTGACTAAGCCCCTGTTCACAAGTCATGAAGTGATAAGTCATCAATTTTAAATATTGCAATTAAAAAAAATAACCTTACCTCATTCAGTGGAATTTCAATCTCAAATGAGAGATGAGAGGGTTAGAAACTAATAGCACTTGGTGGTATAATTTATGTCAACATATACAAAAAATGAAAAGAAAGAGGAGGGGGCCCTCTATTATGTTCTCATATTATTTTTAAGATATAAGGAAACTTAGAGAACACCTAAGTCAATCCATTCATTTTGCAAATGAGGAAAATAAAAACTTCTCTAGAAATTTGACCAGATCCAACACTTTCAGACATGAATTGGAAGATTTCTGATGTTCCTAAGTAAAGTACATCAAAACTCCAGATTGTGAAATAAACTACTCATGCTTTACAATATGACATGGCAATGAGACTAAAAAATAGTCCTTGAATAAACACACAAGAAGTTCAATAATTTAAGTCAGTATTGAAGTTTAAAAAAAAAAAGTAATTTCAAGTACTGCTTTAACGTCTAGAATGATGAAGAGAAAAATAACAGCAATAAAAGAAAAAAGATGAGCAACAGCAACCACTTGTTAAATATGGATTCTGTTTGCATGCAATAATGCATTCAATTCTAAGAACAATTTTTAAAAATAGGTAGTAGTGTCAGTCCTGGTTTATAGATGTGGAAACTGAGGTATAATGAAGTAACTTTCCCAAGGTCACACAGCTATCAAGTGACGCAGTCAGAATTGGAAGCCTTATGATCTGTAAGTGCACTCTTAACCATCATGCTATGCCTATCAATAATTTATTTTTCCTTACGTTCTACCAATTAAACACGTGTTTTCTGCTTATCAAAGCCTAAATTTACCTTTAGAGTCTCTTTAACAAGCCCTATTGATACCAGTCAACTTACATCAAGAACAGTGAGTGCAGGCAGGAGTCGTAGGTCATCTGTCAGTGACTTAAGTTTATTGTTGGATATGATTAGTTTGGTCAAATCCGTCTGCTCCCACCATCGCTCAGTAGCACTGAATGAAAGATTCTGATTAGCTTCCTCAGGAATATCCACATTTATTCTCCAGACACATTGAGGTACTATTTCCATCACCACCACACCAAAAAGAAAGAAAACAAGAAGTGAGATACTAAGTGACATACTTTTATAATAGCCATTCAGTTTATCTATTGAAAAGCATTTTCTGAAACATTAAAAACTTTTTAGGGGCGCCTGGGTGGCTCAGTCGTTAAGCGTCTGCCTTCGGCTCAGGTCATGATCCCAGGGTCCTGGGATCGAGCCCCGCATCGGGCTCCCCGCTCCGCGGGAAGCCTGCCTCTCTCTCTCCCACTCCCCCTGCTTGTGTTCCCTCTCTCGCTGTGTCTCTTTCTGTCGAAAAAATAAATAAAATCTTTAAAAAAAAAAAAAAACTTTTTAAAAAGAGCAATAAATTACAACTAAAGTTGATTTTGTTCAAAAACATAATGTGAGGGCGCCTGGGTGGCTCAGTTGGTTAAGCAACTGCCTTCGGCTCAGGTCAAGATCCTGGAGTCCCAGGATCGAGTCCCGCATCGGGCTCCCTGCTCAGCAGGGAGTCTGCTTCTCCCTCTGACCCTCTTCCCTCTCGTGCTATCTCTCATTCTCTCTCTCTCTCAAATAAATAAATAAAATCTTTAAAAAAACCAATGTGATATGTATTTTATATATTAAATCTTACTTTTATTTTTTTTAAGATTTTATTTGTCAGACAGAGAGAGAGAGAAAGAGCACAAGCAGGGGGAGGGGCAGATAGAGGGAGAGGGAGAAGCAGGCTCCCCACTGAGCAAGGAGCCTGATGCGGGACTTGATCCCAGGACTCTGGGATCATGACCTGAGCTGAAGGCAGACGTTTAACCATCTGAGCCACCCAGGTGCCCCTTACTTTTATTTTCATTCAACTATATTTACTATACACATACTCTGCACAGCGCATTGTAGTAGATATATAAGACAATAAAGAAGGGACTTTATCATTATGCTAATACAATAAAAGCATGAAAATCAACATTTACAAGGTGATGTCATAAGTTTTATAACAGGAGTATATACTGAGAAAGCACTAGTAATAATAATATCTAATAATAATAGCTAACATTTACAAATACCAGGCAATTTTCTAACATACTCATTTAAACCTCATAATAACTCTGAGGTAGGTGCTATTACCATTCTCATTTATAGACAAGAAAAATGGGGCACAGAATGTATAATTTACCTAGGGCTATCCAGCTAGTAGGTAGCAGAAATGGGATTCAAACACGTGCAGAGCTATATTGTCTTGACTCTCAGGGGACATTTGGAAGGCATAACTAATTCTGGTAGCTGCTATTTTACCTAACATACAATTTTATTTCCTACTCCATCACACAATATTGTGTGAATTCTACTGCAGCAAATACAGTAACCTCTTAAACACAGCAAATAAGACCATATAAATTGAACAGGGAGAGTCCAGGTTCACCACTATAAAATCTGAAACTCCAGAAGGTATTAACTTGCTATAGCGTTGTAGCAAAACTATTTTAGAGTCCTTCATTCCAGGGCACCTGGGTGGCTCAGTCGGTTAAGCGTCTGCCTTCGGCTCAGGTCATGATCCCAAAGTCCTGGGATCGAGCCCTACATCGGACTCCCTGCTCAGTGTGGAGCCTGCTTCCCCCTCTCCCTCTGCCCACCCCCCAACCCCTCTTGTGCTCTCCCTCTCATTCTAATAAATAAAATCTTAAAAAAAAAAAGTCCTTCATTCCTTCATAAAAGTAGAACTACATAGTAGTATGATATAGAACTTTCAGCGGTTATTAATGAAGGCAACAATTGGTTATATCCTGCAGTCATTGACTAAGATGTCAGAATGAGACTAAATAGAAAGCTGTGGTCAAAGTTTCAAATTCAGGACACCGAAGTATAATTCAGGATTACTAATCTGATACAATGGTTTTATAGAAGCAAAGCAAAGCTCCTGAAATCCATGAGACTTACACTCCTTCAAAAAAATGGGGTATCTAGGGGCACCTGGGTGGCTCAGTTGGTTAAGCGACCGCCTTCAGCTCAGGTCATGATCTCAGGGTCCTGTGATCGAGCCCCACATCGGGCTCCCTGCTCGGCGGGAAGCCTGCTTCTCCCTCTGACCCTGCCCCTGCTTGTGTTCCTTCTCTTGCTGTCTCACTCTGTCAGTTAAATAAATAAATAAAATCTTAAAAAAAAAAATGGGGTATCTATATTCATATTAGAATGAATGAAAAGATCCCTTTCCTACCCCTTCTCTCTGGTTAGGTAGCCTCTTCTTTATACTTCTACCAACGAATCCAGATAATATGAATATTATAGAATATAAGTCCATTCATGTTTCTGTTTGTGGATAGAGGTTTATTTTTAAAGTAAAGCAAAATAAAAAGAATTCACTCTCCCCAACTTTTCTCAGAACAAAAGCACCATAAAATGTACCATTATTACTACTATTACTATTACCAGTACTACCATTATTATTATTATTATTATTTTGGTATATAGGTATGGATGGTTGAGTGGGAATAAGGAATAGAGATCAACTACAGATTAGCATGAGAATTTATTGACACCAAAAGAATCCATATAACTGGCGATGTTCATGTATTTGACTAAAAATCAATGTTACTCTTGAGAAAAAATTTTTTATAAGTCACCAATGTGCCATCCAGGTTCAGTCACCAACAAAAATTTCCAGAACAGAAAAACAAGGCAAGATGAAACAATACAAAACACACAAAAAGGTACAGAAAAAACTATGTGATATGCACAACTCTACTCCTAAGAAAATATATAGAGCATTTGTGCATCTATTTTTCTCTGATACCTATATATAGGTACATTAAGATGATTATAATTAAAAAGCAATGTAATAACAAATTTTGGGGGGATGAAGGCAGGGAGCACAAGAAATTCATACACAACATAATGAAAATATCTGTTACCCATCAACTATACTAAATGAATGTTACAATTTTATCATTATTTCAGATTTTTTTGTTACCAAAATTTGTCCTTGTGGGAACTATCAAGGAATGGATAACTGTTGATACTATATTGTTACTGAATATGTATCAATTTGCTTTACCATAAACACTGACATACTGCTCATTCTTTTCCCCCTTACAGTTTGTGAGGTATCCCAATTTCTTGAAGAACTTATAGCTTCAAGATTCATGTCACTTTTCTTTTCCTACCCACAAACACAAAGAACCACTAAAAGTTATAAAAAGTCCTAATTATTGAGGAATTCTATAGAGCCATCCTAAAATAGCTTACCAATGCGTGCAACAAATACAATCAGGTAAAGATAAATGTCAATAGGCATATAAATGTGAAAAAAAATTACTATGTAGTCAGGTTTATTTATTTATTTATTTATTTGGCTCCACACCCAGTGTGGAGGCCAACATAGGGCTTGAACTTACAACCCTGAGAACAAGACCTGAGCTGAGACCAAGATTTTGACACTTAGCCAACTGAGCCACCCAAGTGCCCCTCATAAAGCACCCAAGTGCTTTATGTAATATTTAAAGTATATACCTAATATTTAAAGTATATACACAAATATTTAAAGTATATACATAAATATTAAAGTATATACATAAATTTATAGAATAGTATAATGAAGTAACACTCCATGTATCCATCACCCACCTATAACAATTATCAACTCATGTCCAGTCTTGCTTCATAAATAATCTCATTTTATAATGATCTAAGCTACAGTCATAAACTAGAAAAAGAACCCAAAGTAAACAAAAGCAAAGAAATAGAGGGGAAATCAATGAAACAGAATAGATAAAAAACAATGAAACCAATACCTGTTCTTTGAAAATTGGAATATCACCTTAGATCCTACAGATGTTAAAAGGATAAGGGAATATTATAAACAACTTTACATCTATAAATTCAACAGCTTAATTAAAATGAACAAATTCCTTGAAAGAGGGAAAAAAAAACACAACAGCAATATAAAACCTGAATAGCCTTGCATCTATTAAAGAAATTGAATTTGCTATTTTAAATATTCCCATTTAAATATTTAAAACATATTTAAAACAAAGAAAACTCCAGGCCCAGATGGCTTCACTGGTGAATTCTAACAGACATCTGGAGTAGAAATGATATTAACTCTACATAGACTCTTTCAGTAAATGGAGGAAAGAACAATCCCTAACTCATTTTATAAAGCCAGCATTAGCCTGATACCAAAACCAGACAAAGACATTAAAAGAAAAAAAAAGAAAAAGAAAAAAACTACAAACTCCCTAATGATTATAGAGAGTTCCTATAACAAAATTCCTTAACAAATTTATTACCTACATATAAAAAAATACATCAGAATCAAGTGGGAATTACATCAAGAATGAAAGACTGTTTTAACATTTGAAGATCAATGAGATCTATCATATTAACAGAAAAAAAGACACCAATGATTCTCAAGAAATGCAAAAAAAAAAAAGCATCTGACAAAAATAAACAAGAAAAAGCTCTCAAAAACCTAAGTACTGAAGGGAATTCCTTCAACCTAATAGAGGGTTTCTATGAAAAGCATATAGCTAACATCATACATAATGGTAAAGACTAAGTGCTTTCACCCATTATCACTACTTCAGAATTTTACTCTGGGTCCTGACCAATGTAGTAAGATAAGGAAAATAAATAAATGGCATTCAGATTGGAAAGGAAAAAGTAAAACCATCTCTATTAGTAGAAAACATGATCATCTATGCAGAAAATCCTAAGGAATCTAAAAAAATTATATGGAATGGGTTTAGAGATTCCACAGAATTCAAGGTTAATATACAAAAATCAACTGTGCTTCTATGTACTAGCAATCAATAAATGAAAATATTTTTTAAATACTTAAAGATTTGTAAGACACAGCATCTAAAACGATGAAATACTCAGGGCTAAGCTTAACAAATATATGCAAAACCTTTGGTATGAAAATAAAAAATATTGCTGTGAAAATTTGGAGAAGGTCTAGATATGCAGATAAATATACCACATTACAAACTAATTAAGTTGTCACTTCTCCCCAAGGTGACTTACAGATTCAGCACAGTCCTAATCAAAATCTCGGACAGCGTTTCCACAGAAATTAACAAGCTGATTCTAAAATGTATTAACAAAATGCAAAAGAACTAAAATAGATAAAATAATTTTTGAAACAGTAGAAAAAAGTTGTGGAACTTAATGGTACTTGATTTAAAGTCTTGCCATAAAACTTGTCAAGACAGTGTATTAGTATAAAGATATATAAATCAATAGAAAAGATGAGTTCAGGAATATTCCATGCAATAATATATTATCAATTATTTTCAACAGAAGTGCCAATTTAATAAGAAATAGTCTTTTCAACAAATGGCACAACAAATGGTAAATTCATATGGATAAAAAAATGAACCTCCACCTTTACCTTATGACACACTCTAAAATTAACTTAAAATAGATCATAGACTTAAATATGAAAGACAAAACTATAAAACTTCTAAAAGAAAGCAGAGGAGAAAAATCTTCACAGCCCCTGGATGGATAAAATTTCTTAGTATAGAAAAAGTACAAATCCCAAAAGAAAAATAACTGATAAACTGGGCTTCCTCAAAACTGAAAACTTACGTTTTTCTAAAGAAATCATTAATCCTCAGACCAGGAAAATATATTAGATATCAATAGAGATAGATATCTGAGAAGTACTTCTGTTCCCAAAATATAAAAGTTCTTACAACTTAAATACAAAGAGCCCAATTTAAAAATAGACAAAAAATCTGAACACTTGGCAGAAGATATACAAATGGCCAATGAACATTGAAAAAGATGCTCAACATCATGAGTCATTAAGGAAGTATAAATAAAATCATAAGGAGGTACTACAACACAAGCACAAGAATGCTAATGTCAAAAAGACTCACAATACAAAGTGTTGGTAATGATCTGGAGCAAATGAATCTCTCATGTTTACTAGGAGCAAAAAGCTCAGTAAATTCTTATAAAGTTAAATATACACTTATTACTATATGTCAAGCAATTCTACTCCCAGGTATGTCACTCAACAGGAATGACAACATATGTCTACACAAAGACTTTACTTGAAAGCTCATGGCAGTTTTATTCATAACAGCCAAAAACTAGAAGCAAATCAAATGTTGATCACAGGTGAATGGATAAACAAATTGAGGTATATACATACAACAGACTATTACTCAACAGTAAAAAAAACTACTGATATAAACAACAGGGATGAACCTCAGAAAACATACTAAGCAAGAGAAGCCTAAAACAGAACAAAAATTGCAAATGTATAATTCCATTTAAATGAAATTCTAGAAGCAGCTAATCTATATTGACAAAAAGCAGATCACTGGTTGTGTGGAATTAGCGGTGGGGGTTGACTAACAAAAAAGGGGCATAAGGGAACTTTTTGAGTGTTGGAAATACTTTATATTTTTTATTGTGGTAGTGGTTACACAACTGTATGTATGTGTATGTGTGTGTGTGTGTGTGTGTGTGTGTGTGTGTGTACATATATATATGTCAAAATTCGCTGAATGGTATACTTAAAATGGATGCATAGTGTTTATAAATTATACCCCAATAAGGTTAACTCAAAATAAAATAAAGATGATGTAATATATCAAGGTAATCTTATGTATGCATATATTCCCATATTTGTATATATATATATATCAAATGAATAAACAAATTGAGGTATATATATATATATATGCATAAATACACATACATATATACACCTACACACACAGATATATATATTTCTCACAAGATGATAATTGTTTCAAACAGTACTACTTGATACAACTTTCTGCAATGATGGAAATATCCTATATGCTGCACTATTCAATATGGTAGCCACTAGCCGCATACAACACTTAAAATGTGGCTAAGGTGACTAAAGAACATGATTTTTAATTTTATTTAATTTTGGTTAATTAACATTTAAATAGCCATATGTAACTAGAGGCTTCCACAATGAACAGAATGGCCATGAATGAAGACTGAGAAAAGATTCCTTTGCATGTTTTTGGTGCATATTACTTTATCTTCTACTGACAATAGCTAATTATAGAAATGGGGACTACCTATGAGTTGATGGCAAAGAACTGCCTAATTTGGGGAAGATACTTAGAAGTGGGTAAGGGAAGAAACAGAGAAGAAATAAAAAAAAAAATGTTTAAAATGGTATTTACATGGAAAGCTAAAAGAATGTGTAGCCAGTAAACTACAGGAGCAACAAACCATGAAATTTAAAAATCTTTTTTGATGGTTTTGAACAGTCGCATAGATATAATGATCACCCATAGTATATATATTTCCTTAAAGTAGAAAATCGTAATCATTCCTATTAAGGTCTGTACCCTTGTATATGTAGATTCCATCTGCTAAAAGCTTGTAAATATATTAAACTATAATACACCATATCACATCATGGATGTATCACTGACCAAAGAGTCAGAGAACTAAGCGTTGGTTTAAACTGCGCAACTAATCAAACCAGCCAGTAATCCAGCATCTCTGGTTACCAATTTCCTTGTCGATTAAATAAGAGGGGCCCACAGTAACATAAAAGCTAGGTAGGATGCAGCAGTAGTAATACAAAAAGTCTTTTGCTAGGAGCAGAACAATATTTTATATCAGCTTATCCTACAAATACCATTCACTAAGCCCTCTACCAAATTATGAGGATTTTACAGGAATAAAGCAGTAAGTCCAGCACTATGTAAAAGATCAGGGAAAGCTCATTGATAAACATTCCAAATTTCTCCACATTTACATTACAGAAAGAATCCCATACTGACGATCCACAATACTGCAGTGTCACTTTCAGACTATCTTTAAAGTTTAATAAGAAACAAATATACTCACATACTTATACACACACACACACCCCACCAGAGTAAAATTAGTTATATAGAAGGCATTAACTCAGTTTCAGCTTGAGATTGACCCAGAGGAATGTATCTTTGTGTTTTAGAACACCTGAGTCATGGTTATGTTAGAATGCATGAAGAGAACTGTTCTCTCCTGAAGTCCAGCAGGATACTGTAAAAAACAAAAACAAAAACAAAAACAACAATGTTTAACATATAAAAAAGAAAACATTTTTACCAATCACTTTAAGAGAAAAACAAGTTTGAATTTGTACTTTAATTTGAGGGTACATTCAGCTTTATAGTGAAGATAAGCCTCACTGAAACTGTAATTCCATTCTTTCCAATCTGTACTTTTCCTGTGACAATAACTATGACAGATGGCATTCACTTAACTAATACCCCCCGTCCTCTCCTACTCAAGAAAACATACTAAAATGCAAATGAGTGAACATATTAATATAGGGATAAGTTTAAATTCTGTACTAATTTATTAAACACATTTTGGCACTGATAGTAACTTGAGATACACTTCTTAAGAGATTGAAACACTTAAGTTCAGAACTATTTTAACAGACCAAGAAATAGGAATGGCACTTTCAATTAACCATCTAGTTCCTTGTTTCATAACCCAAACAAGCAGACTTCCCTGGATTTCAGTATACTAAAAACTAAAGGTTTACCTCAAGATTCTGCTATTATACACAGATTAAAACACTTTCCTCTTGTTTTCATTTCTAAGAATGTTCAAGAACAGTTTATTTGGATGATCCACTCAATAGTTTTCTGGAATTATTTGTTATTAAAATCTGATACTTTGATTAATTCTTATTAGCTATTTAGACTATTAAATTCGATTAAGACAAGTAGTCAAAATAGAGTTAAGCTAAATAGTAAAGCAGAACACAGTTAATATAGATTTAAGGATGGTTGTTTAAAACTTGGGAAATATATGGTTTAGGTTACACTTTTTACTGTGTCATAACAAACTGTACATACGGAAAAATGCAAATTCTCAGTACCTTTAAACAGATGGCATGACATCGTGATGCCTAGAAGCCCTAAACCTATTTACTTAATTCCACAAATGTAAACTAACCAAACTGCTCTCTTCAAAATAAGGATACCCTTATGCCCATATTTCCCTTTCAAATAATATGGTTTCCAAACAAATTTAATTGGTTTGTTTAGTAAAGTATCCATTTACCAATTCTCCTGTCAGTTCAACAATGTGGTTTCCTTTAAAATTTACAGCATTCTTTTTGTTCCAAACTCTGGTACCTTTTACTTTCATTCAGTTTTTGATATATCACCCAAAAATATTTTCTACACTACTATTCTACCAATGTCACATAACCACAAGGCAACAATCAATACCTCCTTTTCAACTCCATCTTTCTTTTATCTGATCCAATGAAAAAGCTGCAGTATCTATACTAAATCAAACAATGATATATTTTTGTGTACTTGTTCAGAAAAAGAGCTGTCATTCAAAAATTTCCAGAATATTTCTAATATTCTTCTTTGATGTTGGTTATTAACAGTTATTTTGTTTCAGCACGCCTTTGTCAGTTTATAGAACTGACACTCAAGAATGATAACTTTAAAACTGCCAACAATATTCAAATGTTTAAGTAAATTATAGTAGTCATAAGATGAAATATTACAGTCATTAAAAATAATCAGGTTATTCAAGTGACATCAAAAAATGTCCAAAAAGAAGTCCAGCAGGACTCAGTGCAATTCTAAATTTGTTTAAAATAAAAAACACAAGGCAAATTATGCATCACAGTCACACAAAAAAATTTTAGAAAAACCTTCAAAATATCAACAGTGACTAACCCTGAATGATTATTTTCCCTTTTTATGCTTTCTATAAAATTATACGTTTTCTATAGTAGACACAATGCTTTTTTAAAGAAGAAAATGATAAATGGGTATTTTCATAAAAGAACTATGGCCTATCAAAAGAAAGGGTACTAAAAGCCATCAAGAGTACTCATTTCAGTTACAGGTAGAAATTAAGGTGTACTGGGTACCAGTTAACACCCTACTAGGGTAATAAAATGTCTCACTGCTCTTAGAGCTTCCACTAAGAAGAATCAATTCAAGGCCACCATCTAAAAGAAAGAATAAACAGAATTTTAACTGTTTTGGGTTATATACATCAAAATGAAAGGCTAGGTTCTATTTTTCCAATATAGAAATAATGGACATGAGCAATTTTAAATTGCTGCATAAATACGGAGGGAAGAAAGACCTGGAGTACAACACAAAGATTTGTTATTTGTTCAATAAGTGCAATTCTTAATAAATAAATTTGAATAAAACTTATATTCAAATGCCTATGTGACCATAAATTGTTTGAAGTGTTAATTTTCTTCTTCACGATATCTGGAAGAAACAAAGATAGCAGATATATAACAAATGCAATTTAAATAAGTATCTGTAACTCCCCACAGCATTCAAACACTTTCATATTTATTATCTCATGTCTTTCATATAAAATATCTCATGATATCTCATACATATTGATAGCAATCAGAAAGAAGCCATGTTTGATAATCGCTTTTGAACATAATTCATAATTTAGGTAATAACATTTGGAGATAATAATAAAAGTAATGAGTCTTTTTCATTTTTATTTATTTACTTGGAGATAGAGAGAGAAAGGGGGGTGGGGGCTTGGGGAGAGGGCAGAGGGAAAGGGAGAAAGAGAATATTAAGCAAGCTCCATGCCCAGTGTGAAGCCCGACATGGGGCTCGATCTTAGGACCTGAGATCAGGACTTGATCCGAAATTAAGGGTCAGATGTTTAACCAACTGAACCACCCAGGCAGCCGAAGAAGACTTTTTAAAAAATGAGGATATTTTAAAAAGTATAACAGTAAAAGGGACAAGATAGTAAAAGTTTATCAGAAAATAGTAATCATTTTTCTACAACTAATTTATGTCAAAAAACAAAACCACTTATGTAGCTTTCATCTATATGTCATATAACACAGACTTTAAAAAATCCTAACTAACAGGCCACTGGCCTTTTATGTATCACTTATTCATTGAACCTTAACTTACTGAACAGAGACATGCAGCATGAAAAGACAAAGGACAACCATGCTCAACAGTAAGAAAACAAACAACCCAGTTAAAAAATGGACAAAAAAGTTTTTTCAGGGCTCTTTGCAAGGAGACTTGGGACGAAGTTGTAGCAAAGCAGCAGCTACAGTTGCACCGTTGTATCTTCAGCTTCAGAATGTTTCCCATAGTCAGAACCGCTCTAAGTCGTCTCCGAGTTCAAAGCATTCCACAAACAATGGCAAGGCAGAGCCACCAGAAAAGGACACCTGATTTCCATGACAAATATGGTAATGCCGTACTAGCTAGTGGAGCCACTTTCTGTATTGCTGTATGGGCATATACAGCAACACAAATTGGAATAGAGTGGAACCTGTCCCCTGTTGGCAGAGTCACCCCAAAGGAATGGAGAGATCAGTAAACATCCCAGTTGGTGTAATACTGAATTGTTTCAAAACCAACTCATAATTGATGCCAAGTAAAAGCACTGTGCACCCATTAAAGTATGGCATGGTTGAAGAAATCAAGTACATTTGAAACCTTCAAAAAAAAAAAAATGGACAAAAGATCTGAACAGGCACCACACCAAAGAAGATATACAGATGGCAAACAAGCTTATGAAAAGATGTTCCACATCACATGTCATTAGGGAATAGTAAACTAAAACAACATTGAGACAGGACTACATACTTAATAGAATGGCTAAACTCCAAAAACCTGATAATACCAAATAGCAGCAAGGATGTAGAACAAGAGGAACTTTTATTCATTGCTGTTGAGAATGCAAAATGCTACATCCACTCTGGAAGACAGTCTGGCAATTTCCTACAAAGCTAAGCGTAGTCTTACCATATGATTTAGCAATGGCACTCCTAGGTTTACATCCAATTAGTTGAAAATTTACGTCCACACAAAAACCTGAGCACAAATAGCAGCTTCATTCATAACTGCCAATAGCTGGAAGCAACAAAGATGTCCTTCAAAAAGTAAATGGATAAAATGGCACATCCATACCATAGAATAATATCCAGTGATAAAAAGAAATGAATTATCAAGCCACAAAAAGACATGGAGGAACCTTAAATGCATACTGCTTAGTGAAAAAAGCCAGTCTGAAAAAGCTACTTATTGTGTGATTCCAATTATATGGTATTTGGGGAAAGGCAAAACTACAGGAGCAGAAAGAATGGTGGCTGCCAGGCTTGCCAGAATGAATAGGTAGAGCCCAGAGGATTTTTAGGGCAGTAAAACTGTTCTATATGATACCATAATGGTGGATACAGGACATTATGCATTTGTCAAAACTCAAAGAACTGTACAATACTAAGAGTGAACAGTAATGTGAACTATGGATTTTAATTAATAATAATGTATCAATATTAGTTCATCAACTGTAACAAGTACACTACATTAATGTAAGATGGTAATGAAGGGAAACCACAAGCTGGGGTAAGGGTGTATATGGGAACTCTGTACTATCTGTTCAATTTTCTGGAAACCTAAAACTATTCTAAAGAGACTGTTGTTCTACAACCTAAAAGATTGTTTTAAAAGATTAGTTGTTTGGGGAAAAGAATTTTTCATTACTGTTGTTGTTGAAGTATAGGATTCTGAGAAAAGATGGGAGGGCCTTGTAAATACTTAAGGGCAAGATTTCAAAAGGTTTTTGTATGTTGCACTAAGAACTTTATACTGAATCTTATGATGTATGGGGAGTCATTAAATGTGAGTGACATAATAAGATCCAGGTTTTAGAAAGATAACTCTTGGTGAGGACACTGTTTTAGAGTGTGAGACTTAAAGAAATCCAGGAAAGCATTTAGGAAGCTATTACAATGCTAACAGCGATAGCAATAAAAATGATAACAATTTTTACTGTGTCCTTTTTATTACCAAGGACTTTGTATTATCTCAATTAAATCTTAGTAGGCCCTATTATCACTATCACATTATAAATGAGAAAATAAGGTACAGTGAGATTAAGCATCTCAAAGTTACATGAGTGGGGCGCCTGGGTGGCTCAGTTGGTTAAGCGACTGCCTTCGGCTCAGGTCATGATCCTGGAGTCCCAGGATCGAGTCCCATATCAGGTTCCATGCTCAGCGGGGAGTCTGCTTCTCCCTCTGACCCTCTTCCCTCTTGTGCTCTCTGTCTTTCATTGTCTCTCTCTCAAAAAAATAAATAAAATCTTTAAAAAATAATAAAAAAAAAGTTACATGAGCCAAGATATGCAGATAAGGAGCATGGCTCCATAAGGGGCTATACATGTTTCAGAATTACAGAGGTTTGGGTGTCAAAGGTTGAACGACAAGAGATGTTGAAGGCTATAGCTAGATAAACACATTCTACATTATGATAACAAGGATTTCTTTTTGATTTATAAGCTACAAATACCATGTTCTTCTCCTATATTTTTCTCCTCTATGAAATACTATACAACCACTCATTCAACATAATTTATTGAGTACCTAGTATGTGCCAGGTATTGTGGTAGGCTCTGTTTACACAATTATAACCTAAACAGTCCTGATCATGTCATCATGGAGTTAAGAGTCAAAATTCATTTGCTCCCTTAAATTTTAATAGACAAAATCATCTGGATCCAATCAAAAAGTACATTCCAGTACACCACCTAGTATTCAGAAATATTCATTCATTCACTTATTCCTTCCACAAACATTTAATAAGAATCTATTATGAACCAAGCACTATTTTGGTTGTTAGTGAGACAACAATGAATAACACAAAGCTCCTTGATTTCATGAAACTAACATTCTAGTGGGAGAGCAGGGAAGACAATAAGCAAATACATAATATAAATTCTGATAGTGATAAATGTTATTTAAAAATTAAACAGGTAAAAAAAAAACCATACTGTTAGCAATGATATTTATTGATTAGGGTAGATAGGAAGGGCCTGTCTGAAGGTGTGACCATTGAGCAGAGTCCTACAGGAAGCAAAAAGCCCTAGAAGGGTATCAAGGAAAACGTTCCAGCCTCTGAGAAAAACAAATGTGTATGCACATCTGTAGTTTTAAAATATTTGTTTCCACTGATTAAAAGATTTTCCAGATAGAGCAGAGAATTTACGTCATATACCCTTTCATTTGTTCCGAAAGTATTTGCTTGGTCTACTCTATATATGACATAATAAAAAAGCAATCATTATAAGGAAAATGGAAGGTTTCAATCCCAGATAGCCTAAAACCTGAATATAAGTAGAGAAAAACATTACAGGAAGAATGCTATATTCTCTCTCCCCAATCCCTCCCTTACACAAGACACAATCACAAGAGCATCTGGCTATTATTCATTCATGGTATCCAGAGAGGTGCTTGTTGATCTTTACTAGGTTTTTGAGGATGGTCTCAAATTCACTTTGTGTGGCATCTATCCTGATCCTCAATTTAAGAAATATGCTCAGAAAAGTAGGAACCGAACGGGCCTGACCGAACCAGTGGGAATGTGATGGGTGCCTGAATTAGAGCCCGGGGGTCCTGGCTAGGAGACTGTGGCAAAGATGGTCAAAAAAAGCAGGCGAAGGAAAGGGAGTCGGCCAGGGGCAAGTGCTTTCTAATAGCACAAGCTGGTCGTACCTCTGGATCTTACCTTCACTGAGATTCCGACCCGACAGGTTTAACTGGCCGCTCTTCCTCGCTGCCTTTAACAGCCCCTGCGGTACTGAAGCACCGAAGTCTCCCCTCTCAGCTCTGAAACCCACTCGGGTATCTCGCTCCGCCACTCCCTTCAGGCTCGACATGTTCAAACCCTTTAGTCCAGAAACAGAGCCGCGCGCGTGACGTTTAAAGGTGGCGCCTGCGTGCTACCCCGCCCCTGCCGTGAGCGCGCGCTCCGTGCGCTGTGCTCGTGGCCTGGCGACGGGCCTTCGCTCTCCGCGGCGCGGCCCCGATGTCGTCACCGTCAGTGCCTGGGCTGGAGCGTAGAGGAGCCCTTCCCGTTGCCGGTGCCGGCCTTGTGTCTTGCAGTTACTTCGCTCAAGTAAGTGCGTTTAACGGGCTGAAGAGGGGCTTTAAGGGTTTATTGTTTGTACTGTTGCTGCGACTCCAGCCTTCTGTGCTCCCGCCTTGGCGAGGGTGTCAGGGAAGGATAACCTCTCTTCTCGCCTGGCCTGAACGTGGGCCTTGACTAAAACTTGAGACCTGGGCGCGGTCTGCAGCCTCTCTGGACCCTAGAGTGTGTTTGTCGTTTGTGGTGGTGGCGCAGGACCTTCGTCCGGCGTAACAAGTAAAACAGATTTGTGTTCTTCGCGCGTATACCCGGACTCCTAGAATTAGAGCACCTTGCCTGCTGTTGTATTTAGTTTCTGGTCCAGAATAGGAGGTAGTGTGAAATGGAAGAGCTGGCATCAGAGGAGAAAAAGAAAGCTTAATGATAAATGTTCTCTCCACTGGACGGTGTACAGAGACAAGTGGAGACGCAAACTTTAGTGTAGCGAAAACAGCTTGGACTTTGGAGCCCAGGAGATGTGAGTTCGAATCCCAGCTGCTTCTGTATCTTACCAGCCGTGTAACTAACTAGGCAGTTTATTTGCCCGTTTTTAAAGCTTACTTCTTTTTAGTGAATTTAGGAATAATTCCTATCTCATTCGGTTTTGTTGTTCGTTTGTTTGTTGAAATAAGTGAAGATAGAGCTTTAAATATTGAGTGCTTGGTGAGGAAAGGGACTCCAGGATAGAAAATGAAGATTTTGTCCAATACGTCCGTTTTCCCGGGTAGTTAGTTTCTGTCTGAAATGTACACCTGTAATGATTCATTCGACAAATAATTAGGAATTCATCATCTTCAGTACTGTGCTGGGTGCTAGACTTTTCTTTTGCCTGAAGTGATTTTGTTTTAAAAGGCATATCCCGGGAAATATCCTCCTAACCCTCTATTAACTTGGGGATCGGTAGGATGTTTGAAAGGTAGGATGACGGCCCACTGACAGATTCTGCAGCACAGAGTTTTGCCTGAGTCCAGGTTCTTGCTACCTGTAAAATTCGGTTTTTAACCCCCTCTCACTTTTACTTCTTGGTTCTTTAGAGTTCTTTACACTAAAAGTGAATAGCAGAAAACTACCAGTAGTTACACTACCAAGCAAGCAGAGTGGGTTTTAATGCAAGGACCCTAGTTTTTGCAAGGTCACTAATGAGCATCCTCCCCACCCCAAGTTTATCTGGACAGTAATGATTATTTCCACCTTACTGAGGGGTAAGTGCCAGGTTCAGTGCTAATAATACCTCCTTTGCTATCTCTTATTCAGCGCAATAGCCAATTTGAAGAAATTGAGGCTGAAAGGGATTAAGGAACTTGCTGAATGAAGGTCACAAGTTTCTCTAAGTGGTATAGCCAAGAATATGAACCTAAGTCTCTCTCCGAAGTTTTTCTTGTTAATCATTATGATTTGCCTAGTGGCTTTTATTTCATCATTTTCAACGACTTTATCCTAGAACCATTTTAAGGGACACTTCAATTATGTTTTAAAAAGAGGGTTTTGTCTTTTTTTTTAATTAGAGAAAAAAACTTTTCCTCTTTTGTAGGGTGTAACAGCCTACCTTTGGAGGATGAATTGCTCAAGTATTAATGTTTACAGTAACTACCCCTGCCCCATCATAGATTCCTTTTTTAGTTCAATATTTTTTAAAATAACAGCAAGGTATAATATTTTCATTTATTGCGCTTCTATTTAAAGTTAAATATTTTGTTTTTGATGCTTAATTATAGTAAACATTGCTGCATTTTGTAAAAGAGAAGCATAATTCTGTTTAATGGGCAAAGTAATTCTGAAAATCCAAGTGACTATATACTTGTGGTAAACTTCAATAGATATAAACTGACATATATAAAAAATTTTACTAGTATATATCTGTAGTACACTGTATATTATACCTGTGTAGCAAGTGCAGATTAAGCAACTTGAATTGAGCTTCTTTAATGAGAGAGTATAGGTATATATACTTATATTTGTGGGACTTAGCACTCTATATCAATTGTATTACTTAAGGAAGAATGCATTGCAGACAAAAAACCCAACCCTTTTTCAAGTTGAGCATTTCAGCAAAATTGTTTGCTTTAAAAAAAAAAATGGATTTTCTAAATAATATGAAATGGATGTCTCCTGTGCAGGGGCTGGAGTCTACTGCATAGCTACTGTTTGTAACAGAATTTGCCTAGCTACAATTTATTATATTCATTTTGTTAAAGTAATGAAAGGTTTCCCTTGTCTATCTTTGCCAAATGAAAAAAGAAAGTGAAAAAACAAAAAATATATGAACCTAAGAATTACATCAGCCAAAAAATGCTGTTCTGTTTCATAACGGAAACTATTATCAAAGTAAGATAGAGTGGCTTACCTCTACAGTTACAGTTTAATAGGACATTTTCAAACATGTCTGTGTTACTCTTAGGAACATTGCTACATGTTATTTTTTCAAAGCTGAAAAGTACAGTTAAGATGGATTTATATAGGCAAATTGAGAAACGTAAAGAAAAATGGTACTTGTGCAAAATTTTTAAGCACATTTGTTTTAAAAATGTTATCAACTAAGAGCAAAGTGAATTTGCTTTGCAGACATTTCTAGGAAGTTTCTTTTTGTAAATTAACAGATTTAGATGTAGCCTATTTTGAATTAGTATTATGTTTATCTTTCAGAATATTGCCTAATCAGTGGGAACTACTGTTTTATGGTAAAGTTATTTATTGAGAGAACATTTCACTTTTTAATGCTGCCATTATTGATTGTCATTATTGAACGTAACATATATTGCTTATTGTTTTTTGAGTTGAATTTTTTACATTCTCATATACTTACTATTCAAAGTTTTCTCTATGTTTGTCCCTCTATCAATAAATTGTTTTAAATGATTAAAATTGAGAACAAAATTATGTAGGACAGGGGCTCTCCATGTTTTGTTTTGTTTTTTAAGATTTTACTTATTTATTTGACAGAGAGACACAGCCAGAGAGGGAATACAAGCACGGGGAGTGGGAGAGGGAGAAGCAGGCTTTCTGCTGAGCAGGAGCCCAATGCGGGGCTCAATCCCAGGACCCTGGGATCATGACCTGAGCCAAAGGCAGACAGACGCTTAACGACTGAGCCACCCAGGCGCCCCTCTCCATGTTTTAAATATTCAATTTTTCAGGTGTTTGTTACATGTCTTTTAGTTTCCTTTAAAAATTTCAGTTTGCAGTTTCACATGTTTTCCATTCATGCTATAACTACCAACTTTTAAAAAGTAGTCAGTAGGAAATATTCCATACTATTTCGTTGAAGGCAGTACATAGTTTGCATTTTTATTCATAGTTTCATATGTGGCTTTGAATTGTACTTTGTTAGTGAGTTGTGTGTGATATGTTTTTCTGATGGAGAAAATGCATTTTATTTTAGAATAGTTATTTGCATATTTTTTGTATGTCCTCTGTGCATCTCCTTTTTACCTTTTTTTTCTTAAAGATTTATTTATTTATTTATTTGAGAGAGAGAGAGAGCACAATTGGGAGGGGCAGGGAGAGGGAGAATCTCAGGCAGGCTGTGCACTGAGTGGGGAACCCAACTTGAGCTGGATCTCATGACCCTGAGATGATGACCTGAGCTGAAACCAAGAGTTGGAAGCTTAACCATTGGTGCCCTTCGTTTTTACTTTTGAGTCATAAGGCAGTGAGCTTGCTCTAGGTAGTTTAATATTTGATTCAAATGTTGGGTCTTACATTTTTCTGTGCTTTCAATACAAAAGAATTTCAGTCCACCAGTTTTGGGAAAATAATCATTTTCATTTACTCTTTTGAAAAGGCTCTTATGGGGTGCCTGGGTGGCACGGTCAATTAAGCATCAGACTCTTGGTTTTGGCTCAGATCATGATCTCAGGGTTGTGAGATCAAGCCCTGCATGGGGCTCCATGAGGAGTCTGGTTAAGACTCTCTCTCCCAGGTGCCAGGATGGCTCAGTCAGTTAAGTGTCTGCATTGGGCTTAGGTCATGATCCCGGGGTCCTGGAATGGAGACCCGTGTCAGGCTCCAGGCTCAGTGGGGAACCTGCTTCTCCCTCTCCCTCTGCCCCGCCCCCATCTCACTCGCTCTCTGCTCTCTCTCTCTCAAATAAATAAAATCTTAAAAAAAAACTCTCTTTCCCGCTCCCCCATAAAATAAATAAATAAATCTTTTTTAAAATAAAATAAAACGGCTTCTACATGCTAGTGTTTTTCCTCTGAAGAAAAAGTGGAGGAACTAGTTAAAAAACATATTTTTTAAACCCTAATTATTATTCGTTTTATTTTTTAGTTATTTTCTTTCCATTGAAGAGAAAAAAAAGCTGAAATGGGTGGTTATAGAGCAGTCTTTTTATGTCATTAAATAAATGTTTATTGGCTTTTCTAAAATCAGCTGAGAATGTGTCCCATTATTCCCAGTGATTCCCACTCCTAACCTTTAAAAGCTGTTTTCTTGCTCATTTTCCCAAGATTAATGTTTCTCTGACTGAAAATATTAATTTTATAGGGTTTTGGAATTTGCCTGCTTTAAAGTAGTAAAGTAATACAAGAGAAAATAGGGCACCAAACCCTAGAATGTACTTCATAATATCATCATTGTCTTTGTATTGTTTTTTTCTTTAATATTTTTATTTATTTATTTGTCAGAGAGAGAGAGAGAGAGACCAGAAGCAGGGGGAACAGCAGAGGGAGAGGGAGAAGCAGGCTCTTCACTGAGCAAGGAGACTGATGCGGGACTCGATCCCAGGACTCTGGGATCATGACCTGAGGCGAAGGCAGACGCTTAAGGACTGAGCCACCCAGGCGCCCCTGTCTTTGTGCTAATACATACAAAACCACTATCAAATAAATCTGTTTAAAGATTGGTTTTAATTAAATCCACTGTTTTAAAAGTTGACTTTATATCACTCCCTGCTGATAATTTTGCTCTATTGGATTTGGCTTTCAACTTCATTTGCTCAATACTTCAAAAAGAGAGAGAAATCACATGATTATACATGGCAAATATTGTTCTATATGAACAAAGCTCCCCAACTGTTTTAATAAGATAATATGATGATCACTGAGACTTTATTCTTAGTGTCAACTTAGATTGATAAGAGGAGAATATAAGAATAATTTGGTAGTTTGTTGACAATCAGAATCAATAGATTTTTACTTAAAAATTTGATACTTAAATTTCAAGGCAGAATATATTCACAATTGTAATCAAGATATATGCTAGTTTAACTTTCAGAATAACTTCAAGACTGTCCACAATTTTTTTCCACATCGGTTTTTTTCCCCATCACTTAAAATATCACAGTTGCATATACTTAATATGAAAGTTACCATCATTGGGATGGTGAAATACTAGTGAACATTTAAATATGTGGCCCCACATGCAAATCTGTGAACCCAGCTTTAGGTTTGTTCTCCAGCTTTGGTCTTCATCTTTCTAGAGATACATGTTTTGCTCTCATCACTGAATTTATTCACTGTTAATACAGTTTTGCTTATTTTCCATTTTAGAGATTCTGACCTTTTTTGCTTTTAATTCATTTCCTAGAAAGTTACCTCTCTACCATCTCTTCCCTCCATAATAATTATTTGATAAACATCTCCATGTGTTTTAGACTTCAACATGAGCTAATTCCAGCTCATAGTTTATAACTTCAGGTGACTGGGGTGGCATTTAGGAAAAATATTATGGTCTTTAGCTTCATCATTTGTCAGGAATTCAGATTGTCAAGTGTATTTAGTAATATTTTCCTTTTTTTTTTTCCGTGCTTTGGTCATTTGATGGTCTGTTGCTCTGACCCATGTCACAGTACTTTTAAGATTAATCAAGCATATGTGCAATTGCTTATGTCTTTTGAAATAAGAATAATAATCTTGCTCTAAAAATGTAGAAAAGTAATTGAAGCCTTCCTAGAAAGATTTTTTTGTGGGTTTTTTGTTGTTTTGGGGGGAATTTTTTGTTTTTTGTTTGTTTTAGAGAGAGAGAGAGAAAGAAGTAGGGGCAGGGGATGGAGAGGGAGAGAGAGCATCTTAAGCAGGTTCCATGCCCAGTGGAGAGCCCAACATGGGCTCCATCTCACTAACCTGAGATCATGATCTGAGTTGAAATCAAGAGTTGGACACCTAACCAACTGAGCCACCCAGGCACCACATTAGATAGAATTTGCATTTTATCAAAAAAGGAATGTTTTGGGGGCACCTGGGTGGCTCAGATGGTTAAGCATCTGTCTTTGGCTCGGGTCATGATCTCTAGGTCCTGGGATCAAGCCCCACATCAGGCTCCCTGCTCAGCGGTGAGTCCACCACTCCCTCTCCCTCTGCCCCTTCCCCTGCTTGTGCTCTCTCTCTTTCTCAAATGAATAAATAAAATCTTTTTAAAAAATAAGAAGGAATGTTTTATATAGCCATCATCTATCTGTGCATGTTATTGGTAAAGTCCTACTTTAGGATCAAAATGAATATGAAAATTTGAAATCTGTTGGTGTCATGTTTCAGTTGCAGCAGTCTCTTGAAGAAAGGGCATCTAATAATAAGTGTGCTTTGCATGTTGACTACCACTTAACAATTTACAAAGTATTTTCACGTTTGACAATAATTCTCTAAGGTAAGACATTGAAAAGGTAAGGAAGTTGAACACAGACTTTCCTGTAATGGTATATACCATTTTTTGAGTGCCTATATGCTGGACACTGTGCTAGGTACTTCATATCCATAATGTTTCTAATCTTAAAAACTCATACCTTTGTCCTCATTTTTCACATAAGGGAATTATAGGCATTTCACATAATGGCTAATTATAGGCAGCACCTATTATAGTGGATGAGAACATACAGGCACAGAGGAGTAGAATGGGAGACTTGTACTTTTTTTACACTTATTGTTTGAATATTTAACATTTTGCATTTATTACTTTATAATTTTTAATATATGACACAAACAAAGCCTATGTTAAAATGTGAGATCTTAAACTTTTCTCACTATGTATATTAGCTCTTCTAATTCATCTTTCACGTTAATCATGTCCAAGGCATAGTACCAGCCTAAAATAGAGTGATGGTGTAAAATGTAACCCAGTTGAGGTAACCATTTTTCAAAATGAAAGACTTTTGTAGAGTAAGGATAATAATAGAAGTTAATATTCATCTTTTCTAAGCATTTGTATTAGTATTTTCATCCTCATAACAACCTCCTGAGGTAAACATTACTATCATCCTCATTTTTCAGATGAGGAATTCAAAGAACAAAGTAATGAGCCAAAGGTCACAATTATTTTAATTGGTGGTAGAGCCTCTTTAGTTTGACTCTAGGCCTGCATTTATAATCACTGTAGCACCTTTTAAGTGTCCTGAGGATTAAAAGGCATTTTAAAAACATTCAGTTAATGTAGATCCTCTCATTACTGAGTTGAGTACACTTTCCTTTTTACCAGTTTTATCAGACTTTAGAAATAAGAGAAAAATAATTTTATACCATAGGAAAAAGTTCAAATGGCACAAATATCTAATTCCTTGATTTGGGAAAACTAATGTTAAAATGCTTGAAACTGCTTACTTAAAGATACGTACAACTCTACTGGATATATATATATATTTTTTTTTTTTTAAGATTGTGAAACAGTCCCTCAAATGGCCTTTTCTCAGTTGAGACTCCAAAAGAATCTTATATAACATAGAGGGTAGTATTGAGTAGTCAGTATCTAGAGCTTCTTCAACCAAATATTTATTTTGACCCCATTCAATCCAAAAAGCCAAACAAATTTGTACAAATTGTGATTTTCCAAGTACTGCATATGCATTATAGCTGAGAATACTATGCATATGTATATACGCAACAGTATTTTAATGTTCAAACTACCACTTTTTTCCTCTATGTTAATTTTCAAGGTGCTCACAGACCCTGTGTTGTCAATTTAAAAATACAGATTTTCCTGCTATTGGTAGACAATATAAATTAGACAATACAAAACTAGTATCTGGAAATAAATTTAAGTAGACTTTTTTTTTCTGTCTAGTGTGTGTGTCCATCTACCCATCTGTCTTATCAGTCCCCCAATGCCAGCTCATCCTTTAGCCTCTTCCCTTCATTTAGATAGAGAAAATAGATATTAATATTTATAGAAGTGTCAATTTATAGAATTAGAAGTAGAATAGAAATACAATTATCTAATTTGTAGAATTAAAAATTCAAATTAGGATAGATCTGCAGATAAGTTTTTTTAAAGTTGAGGATTTGTAAGCCGCAGTTTATTTCCTAGTCTTTCTTACTGCTTTCTATAGCCATAGAGGAAAAAATGCATAGCCAAATACTTTTCAGAGTTTGTCTCAACCAGATTTCCTTATAAATCTGATAAATGCATTCCTGTCTTCATTCAGCAAGCCTTTGCTGAGTGTATTATGTGAGTGAGGCATTTGTTGTTTTTAAAAGCACATTGATGATAGTAAGTTTTATCAAATACTGTCTTTGTACTAGTATATTGGCAGGCATCAGGAAACACAAAGACTAATACATTGCCTTCCCTGTCCTCAAAAAAGTGTATTTGCAAGCGAGGAATTGCTGCTTAACGACTAATTTGATTTAAGTCCTGTTGCTTTGCAGATTTGCAAAATTGTGTCAATTAGGGGAACTCATTTCTTCTATTAGTACACACAAAGGTGGCTAACAATAACAGAGGTGACTTGATTTATCCAACTGGGAACATGGTATCCATATATATCTATGGTAGAGTGATTATACATATCTGTACCTGTTCTATCTTTTAATTGAAGAATTTCCAACTAAATATATGAGATCTTTTTTTTTTCTTTTGCATTGGAATATCTTTATTACAAGTATTCTTTTTTCCCCAACCTTATTCGGATATAAATGACATACAGCCCTAAGTTTAAGGTGTACAGCATAATGAATTGACCTACATATATTGTAAATTATCACAGTAAGTTTAGTTAATATCCATCATCTCATATAGATAAAAAGGAAAAAATATGTTTTTCCTTGTGATGAAAACTCTAAGGATTTACTCTCTTAACTTTCATATATATCATACGGCTGTGTTAGATATATTGTCATGGTGTTGTGCATTGCATCTTCAGTACTTATAACTGGAAGTTTGTACCTTTTGACCACCTTACCACCTTCCTCCAATCCTCACCCTGCATCTAGTAACCACAGATCTGATCTGTGCATTAACCCTTGGTGAGACTGGTAATATTTATCATTCAAATATAGCTGGAAGCCCTCCCAATCCACTTCCAAAGATAAGCTATGACCCTTCTCTTTGCATATTTCTTTCACTTCACTTTCCACATGATACTGACAGGATCTCCTTGTAAATCTTTCTCTGAAATATAAACTGGAAAGCATTCATTCAATAAAGAATGGTCTTACAACTTTTCTTGAAAGTTTCAAACTTATTATTACCCTCAAGACCTTTTAAATTTGCTATTTCCTTTGTTTGGATTGCTCTTCCTCCAGAAATTCAAATGGCTTGCTTCCTCCTTTTGTTAAAGTCTCAGCTCAGTAACACATTCTCTCCTATCTTTTATCCTGGTTTATTTTCATGACAGCATGTTACTCCTGTACATGTTTGTGTGTGTTTATTGAAAGTTTGCCATACTGAAGTTATAGGAGATCAGGAACATTGCCTACCTTTTTCTGCTGTACTCTTGGAACAAACAGGTACATAATATTTGAAAGAATCTGCAAGTTTTTTAACAACTTCTTATGACACTGAGGTTAAAGTAAAGACAAGTATGATACCCATCTCCAGATTCTGTATTTCTAATAGTTATGTTTAATCAGGAGCCTAAACAAATCTGAAATTATTTAAAACTACTGTAAATTGGATATACTTGTTGTTTGCTTTGATATATTTGTCTTTAGTTATTTCTATGGGCATCAGACAATAATAAGTCAAGGTAGTTAATTATTTAATCTATTTATTAGACCTACTAAGATCTTCAAAATTATGATTCAGTTCCTGACTGAAGTAGATTCTTAGACGTGAAGTGAAATTTCTTCAAATCACACTTAATAAATGACAGGGTAGTATTCTAAGCCACTCTCCTGGCTCTAAGTCTAGTATTTTTTCCACCTGCTAGATGACTTGAAAATAAAATATTCAACAATTCTCCTTATTAAATAAGACTCTTTTTTGCCACATTATTTCTCCACCTGGAGGCACCATCTGTTGGCATTTCAGTAAGTTATACATAAACTGGCTCCTGATGATTTAAAAGATTTTATCTTATCACAGAACTCTCTTTCTTGGTTTGAACATTTTAACTATGAAATATGTCAAATATATGTAGAATAACAAAAGATTTCTTTGTATCCACTAATAAAGAATAAAAAGATGCTAATATTAAAAAAAAAAAGAATGAACCCTGCTTTTGTGTTGTCTTTTTGTTGTAGAACATTGTAGCATATTTGGCACATGGTAGGCACCTCTAGTAGGTGTGGAACTTGTCAAATGAAAAAGAAAACAAAAAACAATTTAGTAATGAGTTTGATGTCCTTTATTACAGGGAAAACAATCCTTGGATTAGGGCATTACAGTGCCTCACAAGCAGTTGAACACTCTTCCCAAAAGATTTCACGCAAGAGAATGTTTTAGAGAACATTAGGAAAGGCAACACAGAAATAGGGCATGATTGGCCAGGAGATTGAGGGATTTCCTTATAAAGCTAGCAGTCCAGGGCTCCTGGGTGGCTCAGTCAGTTATATGTCTGCCTTCCGCTCAGGTCATGATCCCAGAGTCCTGGGATCAGCTCCACATGGCGCTCCCTGCTCAGTGGCAAGTCTGCTTCTCTCTCTCCCACCTGCCCTGCCCTGCTCTGCTCTCGCTCTCCCTCTCTCTCTGTCAAATAAATAAATAATCTTAAAAAAATAAAACTAGGAGTTCCTGTTCTTTAGGTAAGATAAGTTAACTAAAGCTGAGTTAGAGGATTGTGATTAATGTATGTTACGTTTCTTGATAGGTGTTTCCCGTAAGTGCAGACTGATTTAGATTTGTGACATGGACCAGGCCACTAGGGCAGCCTCCCATTTTATGGGTCCTGATACAAATTAACTTTATCAAATTAAGAATCTGTAATTAGCAGTTACATGTGTTTGATTCAAAATAAGAATATAAATTATCTGACATTTTTTATATTCACAGATAAACATTAATGAGTGATATGCCATTTGTTGTAATTTGTAATTTTCCTGAGGCTTACATTCAACCAGCCTATCCCTTGTTTTTATAAGAACTAGCAGAAGTGACTTAGCTAGTAAGTAAACCTAGCTAATTGCCTCCACATCCAGTCTCAGTAACTTTGTGTTCTAATCTCTCACAAATCACACTCTTGACTTCATTATTCCATAGATTTATTTACCAACAAAAAGGCCTCAGGTTTTAGGCTCCAAAGATATTCAGGGGCATGTAAAATATTTAACAATTGTCTTAGAATAAATAGCTCTGTCATTAAGGCCTATTTATTCATGTGTTTAACACATTTATTGGACATTTACTATGTGACAGACATTGCACTAAGTCTTAAACTGACCCAGAAAACTCAACCACTTTGGGAGGGGATACATGTCAATATAACAAGTAAGAGTATGTGTATTTTCTGTTTTTGAGCAGAGAAGAAAGAGGAAGCCCTAACTCTGCTTGCAGAAGTTGTGGCAGTGAGGGCAGGCCCCAAACAGAGGATGGTAGTTAGATAAAATGAGGGCGGTCATTAATCATTTGTATAACAGCACAGTGAAATTAAAGATTTTTTCATGTTTGGAAAACGGCAAGTCTTTGGATAACATTGGATGAAAATGGGAGAGTAGTTAAATGAGGTTGAAAAATTAAGACAGTCTTTTTATGGTCAAAACTTCAAAATTATTTTAAGCAAGAATATGCACGTAAATCAAGTTTTTCACCCCAGCCGAAGGCAGACACCCAACCGACTGAGCCACCCAGTCGCCCCAATTAAGTTTTTCTGTAGGAATTTCAGATCATATACTTGAATATATTTAGGTACTGTAAAGCGTGCTAAAAAGCCAACTTGTGAAATAAAATTTGCTTATTAAGCACTAGTAAGTATAACACTAAAATAAATATTTTTTCAAGGTTTTAGTGACAAAGCAGATTGGTTAAAAATTTAATGGTACGGGGGCACCTGGGTGGCTCAGTCAGTTAAGCGTCTGCCTTCACCTCAGGAAATGATCTCGTGGTCCCGGGATCCAGCGCCACAGCAGGGAGCCTGCCTCTCCCTCTGCCTGCTGCTCCCCTGGCTTGTACTCTCTGTCAAATAAATAAAATCTTTAAAAAAAGGTTTAATGTTACCAAATGTGTGTAAAGAGTAATAAAATTTTATAGTGATGAGGAAAATTTTGGTTGCTACTGTGGAAATTTCCTTAGTAATTGGACAGAAATGGAGATGATCTTGTGTGAAGATATACGTATTGGGGGCATTTCTAATAATAGTTGCTAAAGTTGAAGTTTTTTGCAGAGGACTGAATGCTTGTTTTTTAAAAAGTTAATGCCTTCCACTTGTTTCTTCAAAAAAAAAGGGGGGGGCGAAAATGGGTAACGACTTCCATTAGACCTCGGTGCCTCTCGCGTTTCTCCGGCTGCGGGCGAGGCTGGCTGGGCCTGCGCAGGGCGGAGCCGATGGTGACGCGCCCGTATGCCGCAAGGCATTGTGGGGAGCTCGGGCCCGCGAGTGAGGTGGTTGGAAGCGAGGTGGGGGCGGCCGTTTGTTTTCTCGTGGTCTCGAACTCGCGCGTTCTCATCTCCCCCCGCACCCCCCCTCCCGACAAGCGGCGGGGTGGAGGAACGGCGGCGGTGGCAGCAGCGGCTGTAGCATCGGACACCCTCCTGTCTACTCTCCGGCGAATCGGTTCCTCTTCCCCCTCCCTCTCACTGTTTGTTGTGTGTTTGATGTGTTAAAGCAGGAGCGAGAACGCGAGCAGCGCCATGAGCAACACTACCGTCGTCCCCAGTACTGCGGGCCCGGGCCCCAGCGGCGGGCCTGGTGGCGGCGGCGGCGGTGGCGGAGGCGGCGGCACCGAGGTAATCCAGGTGACTAATGTCTCCCCGAGCGCTAGCTCTGAGCAGATGCGGACCCTCTTCGGTTTCCTAGGCAAGATCGACGAACTGCGCCTCTTCCCGCCAGAGTGAGTATCGTCCACCATCACCGTTCTTACTAACTCCTCCCCATTCCGGGCCTAACCTACACCATTTCCTAAAGGCCCTTGTCGACGCTTCCCTGGACCAGGTTGCTTTTAGTTGAGGCTGGCTGTTGCATTTACTTATGAAAGAAACTATTTGTTAGGCTTAATGCGAAGAAGCAGGGCCAGTGTTTGCGTATTAAAGAGACACAGGCTTTTAAAATCTCGGGATTTGGTGGTTTTTTTCTTAAACTGTGACAGCATGGTCGTTTTTTGAGCACTTAGAGCAAGGCAAACTGCACATTCTGTATTTTGTAGATAGTTTGATCACTTTTTTTTAAAAAACAAATGTTTGAGTTCTTTGAAAAGTAACAATTCATTCTTATGTTAATTTGATAATTTGGTTTGTTGTCAGTTAATTTTAAGTATTGCTGTTAACTGATTCTGGCCCAGTGAATATAATTCAGAGTTAATACTCTTTGACAGATGATTAATTCAGTGAGCCTGAATACTTAACTTTTATAATGACAAAAATGGGTTATAGCTGAAACGTAAGGTTTTCTTTTGTTTAAAAAATAACGTACACATATATATTTTCACAGTTTTTTTAGAATGTTAAATTTTTGAATTTAGAGTGTATGGCTTTTTGTTTTTATTCTGTTGTCTCACTGAAAAAGTTTTAAATGAGTGGATTAATTGCAAAGAAAAAATAAAGCTTTGAAGTAATATGTGATAAATACTAGAACAAACATTTGAAATAATAAAACAGTGGTGTCCTCTTTGTGAAGAGTGAAAATTCAGGTGTTACTATAAGTAAACACTGATTACCCAGTATATACATTGAGAGTTTTATGATGTCACTCAAGTACTAGACGGGAAATTGGAATTCTCAAGGAATCCACTGTTGTGGCTGTAGTAAATCATTAATCTAAATACATTTTTATTCTAAAAAAAAATTAATAGAAGTTGATGGTAAAATGCAATATTAACTATTTCCCGTACTTCATCACTTTCTACTTAGAATGCTTTTAGATGATTCTTAATGTTTTCAAATGGGTGTGGTGTCTTTAATTTTTAGGGGAATATACATGCAGAGAAAGATTTCAGAGTTATTGATTTTCATGAAGTGTAGAATTCTGGAAACAAATATTTTTGTTATTTTGAATGGAAACTTGACTGCTTTTAGTAATAAAGGACAAATAGCTTTCATAATATGAACATACAAAAATAATTTTGCTCTTACTCCATTTTCTGACAACATGCCCTTTATTAAGTTCGTGAAATTAGTAAACAGCAAAAAGGCAGAAAATGAGAGTGATGCATGTGATTATTATAATCATGTTATTCAAAGTACCTGACGTACTGGATTGATTTATGAAATAATTCTTTCCAGCCCAGTAAGTTAAGAATTTTGTTATAGTTGCTGACTTTAAAATGTTTTATTTTGAAGATGCTCTTTCTATGATGCATTTATAAAAAGATGACAGAGGTATAGGCTGTTCACTGGTTCCTCTTTTACTTAATGATCAGTATCTTAGAGTCATGATGGACCAGAGTCTGGCTTTTTTGCTTTGTTGTCAAAGGAGTAGTTCTATCATAACCAGAATAACTGACGTGCGTCAAATAACATGGTCTGGGGTGCTGTGCATTAAGAGGACTCTTTTCCCTGTATTAGGAAGAAGAGATAAAAATTGGCACGTCTTTGCTCTTTGACTTCATCATATATGTTCCCACATATAAGTAGTTTCTCATCTGAAACTGTACAAGGTTACAGTTTAGTAGACGCTAATATACCTTCTTGGCCTTCTAGATTTGAATAGGATGGATGTAGAGTCCTAGTTTTTGTTCATTTAATGTTGATTTTTTTTTTAAATGTAAGTTTCAATTGCTAATCCAACCTGCATAATTTGGAACTACTTTGGACAATTTCTTTAAGCTTACTGCCATTTTCAGGAGCAGCTTGCAAGGGATCATGTGCTATGAAGTCCTAACTAGTAGTACTCCAAAAAGGTTCATCATTCTAAAAATCTTCTTTTTTACTCCTAGAATAAGATTGAATGGTTCAGAATATATAAAATTCTAACTACTGTAAACATGTTTGCCACTTGATTTTTTTTATGGGGTGTTTGTATTTTTTTCCCCCAAAGGCATTCATATTCACCTAGAACTCTTTTCACCTGGGTATATGCCTATGACATGCTTGCTTACTTTTGCTACTCAAATGTCACCTAATCAGAGAAACCTTCTCTGATCACCCTGTATGAAAATAAAACACACCTGCTCCCTTCCCTGTTCAATTTAACTACTTTGTTTTTCTCTAAGTTTAGCTTCTTTCTCTTTTGGAATATGTGGCTCCTTGGGTCAGCAACATCACCTATAGAGCATTTTTTAAAGTACATACATGACAACCTTAACCCACACCTACTGAAATGTTTTCAGTTATAAATGGCTATGGGAGGGTGGTGCAGTGGTGATCCTGGGATCTGGGCTTATGCCAGACATTTCGTTGTCAACCTCCTCAAGAAGGTTTCTCCCTTTGTTTCATTACTGAATCCCTCTCTTGGTTCTTTCAAGCCAGAAATTGGCTCATAATTTCACCCAGTGATCATACTGTTTCACAAGAAATTCTCTAACCCTCTCTTCGGTATGACAGCCCTTAGAGCTATTTGAAAGCATCTCTCGGTGTTCCCGTCATTTATTCCCTCTCTTTTAAAGGAAAATTACTAACTCTAATTCTAGTTCCTAAAATGCATTTTGGAAATTCAACATTGATTGTCTAGTATATGCTAGATGCTTTCCTTTTTTATTTTAAACCTGTTCTATGAACAAGTGAACTGAAATTCACATAGGTTGTTTTGTACTTCCAAATCACTCTACCAGTGTCAGAATTAGTATTTCAACCCCAGTGTTGTGATTCTCCTTTACTACTTGGTGAAGGATTTCCTTGGTTTATAAGGAACTTATGAGTGGAATCATTCTTTTACAGTAATGTCTTCTTTAAATGTTTGGTTTTAGTGTATTTCAGAATGGAGACTATAACTGGAGTGTTTATTGGGTAATGATCCCAGGGAAGCTTATGTCAAAGTTATGCATTAAATGAAGGTTCACATCAATTACTTAAATAACTTACTTAGGTAATTATTTCGGTGACCAAAAATAGATTATTTTTTAAAGTGACCAAATCGTTGAAAGTTAATTCAGTCACAAACTGACATTGAACTCCTTTGCTCATCCAACTGGAAAACAAAAATAAAATTATGATTTTCTTTCACATCAAAAAAAAAAAAAAACAAATTACTAAGGAAGAGTTTGCAGACATTCTAACAAAAACTATATTAGTAGAAAAAAACTAAAAGTATGATATGCATCACAAATTTGAGTGTTATTCTTACACAGGGCCATGCTAATCTTCTCTGTATCATTCCAGTTTTAATATATGTGCTGTGGAAGTGAGCATCAAAACTACTTTAATGATGATAAGTATAAGTAGCTATAGTTGGTAAGGTTATCTTTAAAATATTTTATTACATGCGACGTTTTACTGTATTTCTTTATAACTGAGTAAGAACACAGTGAAGAAGGCATATCAGGTGAACGGAGTCACATTTTCAGGTGAACATTGCCTTTGTTTATAATTATAAGCTCAAAATTCTCTATCAGAAGTGGTTAACACAGTATTAAGGTAGGAGTTGAAAAAGTGTTATCAGTGGTCGGAACCAGAAGTTTTCATACTTTAGTTCTCATACTTTAGTTGGCATAAATATCAAGTGTGGGTTTTAGGAATCAGAGTCCTCCTCTGAAGGGAGTCTCAAATTCATTGGGCTTGATGGAAAACAGAAATCTGACTTTTCCATGTGCATCCCAGAAGACTGGGAAACAACCCTTGGAGGACATTTTAATTAAAAAAAAAAAAATTGGAAAAATACTGCCACTCTTTACCTAAAGACAAAAGCATCATATAAGGCTCACTCTTTCCTGTCTTCTCATCATCTGCCCTACCTCATCTGTATTAATTCTTAAAGGTAAAGAATAAAAAAGTTAAATTTTTAGAAGTGGTACTTGCAGAGAATTCTAAGGTATGAAAATTTCAGGCATCAGTCTGAAAGTGAAATTAACATGCTATCTTATTAGCATGTGTCTTCTATTAATAAATTGAGAACATAAAAGAATGTGACTGTGGGCCCAAATAGTAATGGTTTTAAATAAGTTTGAAATCAGGAGAAATGAATTATTTGCCCTTCTGAGTTGTCATACTATGACTCTCTTTTCCATGGTATATAATTATTTATGTTTTTACCTCCCCACCACTTACAGGTTTGATATAAGCAAGTAATAGCTGCAAGTAATAGCTATGATGTGAATGGATAGAAAAAATAGGAATCATTTTAATTGCCAAATTAAGTAAGCATGTAGGCAGTATTTCCTAATTTTATTTTAAAAGAACTATTTTCATTGTATTGATAGTCTTTAAGAACTTTATAGAGTCATTTTCTTCTTTAGTCAAATAACAATAGTGTCAAAGAAATGGTAGAGATCGCTTTTTTAGAAACTTAAATATCTAAGGGCGCCTGGGTGGCTCAGTCGTTGAGTGTCTGCCTTTGGCTCAGGTCATGATCCCAGTCATGATCCCAAGGCCCTGGGATCAAGCACTGCATTGGGCTTCCTGCTCAGCGGGAAGCCTGCTTCTTCCTCACCCACTCCCCCTGCTTGTGTTCCCTCTCTCGCAGTCTCTCTCTCTCTCTGTCTCTCTGTCAAATAAATAAAATCTTTTTTAAAAAAAGTTTAAATGTCTATTACTTCCCAAACCATTATGTTAGGTGTTAAAAATGAAGGGATAGCATCATTTAAAGAGCTTTTTTAATTTTGTGGTAAAAACGTGGATGTTTAAGAAAAGAGATACAAAGTGCTATAGCTAAACCGCTGAAATGGCATTCTTTCCGCTATTATGGGTGCAACATTGTTAAATTTTAGACCAGTAGTGGTTCACATTAAAAAAACACTGTATCCACATTAAAAAACACTGTATCCTTTCAAAAACATTTGGCAGTAAGGTTCCTTAACAAGATGCCTTAAATTCCATTTGAATAGACAGTATTGTCAACTTCGCTTTGAACCTAGATTATTTGGATCTGTGCTTGGTATATGGGCAGTGCCTTTCAGGAAACATTAAAAGTTCTAATGCGTTTGAGTTCTTGGGCTATATAGTAGCTTCATGTTAGTGCTCAAATTATGAGGAAAATTTTCTTTGCAACAACAAACTTATCTCTGAAATACCAGTGTAACCAAATCTGATGTAATTACATTTTTATATATACATGAAAATCTAATTCATTAGAAGAGTTAGCCGTAAGCCCTGTTCTAAAGCCAGCCAAATTTATTATAGGATTTACCTTTTCATTATTGAATCTTGAGATGCAACTGGCTTGTTATAATAAAGCACTTATTTATCCTGGTTGCATATTAAAATGGTCACAGAATTAAAATAAAGAGGAGGCGTTCAGTACATTAAAGATCTTGGTTTAATTGATGTGGAGTAGAGAGCCTGGGTGTCGTGTCGTCTCGTCATCCCGTGTCCCCCCCCCCCGCCCCGTGATATGTATATCCAGGGATGATGTGATTACTACTACTTTAAGACACTGGTTTTCAAACAACTTTTGGTTTGGAGTTAAGGGAACAACCCGGACTTTTCTCTTTCACAGAGTTTTGTGGCAGAAATTTGAACCACTCTGTATTTAAAAAAACAAAAATCCTGCTCACTGCCTAATCTATCTTACCCTGCCATAGGTTGCATTTTAGTGCTTTTTTACCTAAGAAAGCAATTTGCTGAGGGAATTTTTGTGTAAAAATACTAGGGGGTACTATGTATCTCCATGTGTGTAAACATTTGTTTTTCTGAAGGTGCTCAGAGTAAAATAGCCTTATTTATTTATAATGCCTAGGAGTTACGCTGTAGGTAGAAAAGGACAGCAGTTAGTAAGCAGGTCAAGAAAACGCACTGATTGTCAAATAGATGTGCTTCCCGCAATATTCGTTTATCCCTGAAGTAGAAATTCTTTGTTTCTTACTCTGAAAAGTTACCAATAGTGGAAAGTTTTCTAAACCAAAACTAATTATTTTTACTTATAACTAAAAATAGCTGGTATTGGTATTTTGGAAGAAATGTTGACACGTTTGTGGTCAGCTCAAACTCTGAGATTACGGTTTCAAACTGTTCTTAACTTGATACACTGTAAGTTTATAAATAGTGATTGTTTTTGTCTCCATGCAATTTGTGAGTTCAGTGGGCAGTACCTTATTTGAAATGTCATTTTCTTTTTAAGTGGTGAACTAAAGTAACACATATGGTATGTATTTTTATCTGCCTATTTTACTTTTGGAATGCAAGTGTTGGTTTGTGAGTCATATGTTTGTGTTATAGCTGATATTCTTTTTCTCTTTTTTTATGTTGTTTGCTTACTTTTTAGTGATTCACCTTTGCCAGTCTCATCCCGTGTCTGCTTTGTTAAGTTCCATGACCCGGACTCAGCAGTTGTGGCACAGCATCTGACAAACACTGTATTCGTTGACAGAGCTTTGATAGTCGTACCATATGCAGAAGGTTTGTGCTTTGTTTAACTACCTATGAGGGCATCCTATGATGACCATCTACCTCAGTATAGTTTTAGAGTGAGCGTTAGTAGCATGTTAGAAATTTAAGCTATTAACATTTTGAAACCCTTGTTATACTGCAGTCCATATTTTTACTTGCAGATTTTTTTAATTCTAAAAATTAGAAATCAGACCTGTTTTTATAAGATATTTAATTTTTTGCCTTCTTTTAAAACATTTTAAGTTCGTTAAAACCATATCCCTAATTGTAATTTCTTAAGATATACCTACTTAGTTAATTTAATGTTGAGTTTTATGAAAAAGCCCTGAAGGTGAATGGTTCACTCCATGCACATTTATGTAGAAGCCTTCAAATAAATGCATGATGTTATTTCTGTTTTGAATAAATGACTAGGTTAGTTTTATTTATGTCGTGCTTCCTCTCACAGATAACTTTAAAAAAATATCCCACCTTGAATTCCAGTATACCAAGGGTTGCAATGATTTTGGTTTTTATGAAAGTTGAAGATTTTCTGTAGCTTAGGTGCCAGATGGGCACTGGGTGATTTGTTTTTATGCCAGATTTTCTTGTTCATTCTTGCTATATTTTCTAGATATCTCTAAATAATAAATTCTTCTCTCTGTTATTTGTGTGTGTGATTTTTGTAGTGGAGAAGGCAAATGCAAAACTCTTCCAGATGACTGAAAAACAGTGGGTCCTCTGCAGCTACAGGGGATTCTAGACATTAACTAAAGGCCAGCAAGCACTCAAGTCCCCCAAGTGTTTTCCTGGTGTAACCATCCATTTGTTAACTACATTTTCTCTCTTTTTACATTTTAGGCTGTTAAAGTAATTTGACAGAAAAATAATGAGCAGGGTTTTGGATCTAAAAAAGCCACTGTGACAAGACAGCACTATATTAATTCCATTTTGTAAAATTTTCTGAAACATATTTTATAATTAGTTTGTTCCCAATGTACTGCTACCTTATTTGCTTTTCGGTAACTATAAATTTTGATCAAAGAAATCACTGGAATATAAAATTACTGGATTTTAAGCTAATAATTTAAAATATATGCTGACCAGAATTTAAATGCTTTCCCCTTAATGAACTGGTCAGTGGAAGCAGAATTTTGATATTGTTAACTTTAGATGCTATCTCAGATCTTTGAATACCAGTGTGAACATTTACACCATGCCTTGTAAAAGTTGTGAAATGTCTAGTCCTTAAAACTTAGAAAAATGCCTTTGTGGTTTTCTAAAGAAATTAAATTGCATTCATAGATGGATTAAGGCATGCTATATAATAATAGTACATCTGTCTCCGTGATATTAAAGTGTGTGAGCCCTATTTTAAGGTTTTAAAATATATATGCTGATAAACGTTTGAGTTAGTGTGTTTTGATTAAGCAATTTCTTTTATATCAGTGTGCCTGTTGTAGGGTAAGACTTACCACCAAGAGAAAATTTACAGAATTCAGATTTAGGATAAGTAAAATACAGTTTTTGAAACAGAGTTCAAATCATGTGAGTAATGTGCAGAACTTTAGTTAGGCTTTAAATTTAAAGAATTCTTATTGGCTAAGTATCATAGTTCCCAAGTCCTGAACATAATACAGTATATCATATAACTGGCTTTCATAAGTATTTTCAGACTATAGTATCCTTTCTAGATCTGTTTTGTAAATGAAATGTTTAGGAATGTATATAGAATTACAGAAATATTTAGTTCCAGAATCTGTTTTTGGTTTATTTGATTATTGGTATGGTATGCTGTATTAATGTTACCACCGCTAAATAACTGATGTACTCAGTCCCTTTGTCACCATTCACCCTAGTTTTAGCTCTTACACTTTGGTGTTGGCTCTTGGTCAGTGTTTTAGAACAATAGACACAAAGTCTACGGTAAGGAATAGTCTTAATTGGTAAAACCGAGATAGCTGGATTTGGAAGGAACTCTTAATAGTAATGGATTTGGGGGTTATTTAGGTTCCTTGGTTAATGTTTGTTTCTTTTGTCTGTTTCTTTTTCTTTCATTTCTACACATTCATGCAGTATTTCATGGTTCTATCAAAGCAGCAGTAAAAAAAATACTCTTGACGCATGAAAATTAACTGGTGAGGGGCCTCATTGCTATTTTTAAATTGTAGTTTTATTTTTAAATAGTCTTTTTTAAATCAGAGGATCAGATGCATGACTTTTTTTTTTTAATGGATGCAGATCTTCTATCAGGTGTCTCACAATAAATTCAAGAGGATTTTAGTTTGCCAGAAATGTTGCAAATGCACTAATTTGAGTAAGATGTTGATACTTAATATTATCCTCTTGAGACATAATTTTGCATGCAAAATTATCCCATAATCTTTGTAGGTTTGTTAATATTGATGCATTAATGCCCTATATCTAAATGATCTTCTCCCCCACCCCTCCATAACTCTTGGTATCTAAATTGATGACAGCTCTGACACAAGCAAGATAACAGTGCTGTGTAGTATACATTTGTTTATATTATCGGCACTTCTCAGTATAGGTGGAAGGAACCATTACCTTTATTTAACAGTGGTTTTTCTTTTTTGTTGTTGTGTTTTACAGTTCTTTTCCCTGGTTCAGCCTGAACTATATACCAGGCCCTGCTGAAAATACCACCCAACAGTTTTCTTCTGCAGCTTATCCAGTTTCTCTTAAGTGCCCTGTACATATTGTATGTTTTATGATGAGATGCAGTTTCTTAATATGTATTACAGAAATACTACTGGTATTTGCAAATATGTAGTTTAATTGTATTATTGAACTCTCATTTTGGGGGCTTGGGCACATTAACAGATTAATCCATCTGTATAGGGCTTTTGCTGTTGGATAGAATTTAAATTGTCTACATAAATATTTGTTTTAGGGCCCTTAGATTTTATCTGAATACACAGATTAGGCTTTAAAAACAGACATACATGTTGTTTTTGGCTTTAGGAGTTTGGCTAAGTTAGCTTTTGAACTGACACTATGTAGCAGCATTTTTGGTATGGTTAGCCATGGCACATGTTGGAATATAAAGCATTTTACTATACAGGTAAGGAATGTGCCATGTTGTTTTACCTATTCTCTCTCTCTCTTACTCACTCACTTTCACACACACATCCTGTGTGTATTCAGAGACCTTCAGAAACATTCATATTCATTTTCATGAGTCAGCAAAAGCCCTACGCTTGATTCCAACAGAATATTTCCTTTACATACTTTTCTTCTCTTAATTTTTACAAAATTTGTATGGTAGGTGTAAAAGAAAATCATAGTAACTGTACCATATTATTAACCCCTAAATCAAACTTTTTTTGTCTTGTGTATCTTGATTTTTCTGTGTGCTTTATAGTGAAGCAGCCGACACGAGTCGTTGTTCATAAAACAGCTTTTGAAAGTTGAGAGCACACCCCTGGAGAACCGACTGTGCTTGCTTACGTTTGGTTCATGACTTAAAAATCGAGTACAGGTGATGAAATCTTGGCAGTGTTAACAAAAAAGTAGTGTGTATTGTGCTATTTTTTTTTTACTCTAGAAACTTAACCATTTGTAGAGAAAAAGGAAACAAATTTTCACACATTGAAGTTTCATTCTGACATAAAATTAATGATAAATAATCATAGAAGTCAAGCTTTATATTTTAGCGAACATAAGTACTTTCAACAAACTCAGGTGGTGTATCAGGGAGACTTTTTCTGGGTGTTTTTGTGTGTTTTCTGTCTTGCAAAAAAGTGTGTTCTAATGCAAGGATGTTTCTCTGCAGGAGTTATTCCTGATGAGACTAAGGCTTTGTCTCTGTTGGCACCAGCTAATGCAGTGGCAGGTCTTCTGCCTGGTGGTGGACTCCTGCCTACCCCTAACCCACTTACCCAGGTACTGCTCGTTCCATTTGAAATCTTAAAGGATAGAAAGGAACATAGAATTGTGGATAAACCTAAACATACTCGAGCTTTTTAAGTGCTATAATGAGTAGAGTTCACAGAGTGATACCACGCCTCTTGGGAGTTTGCATTTGAAGAACAGTCTGAAAATCATAAATCTGTTGTATTTCGTTTTCTACTAGCTCTCAAAATAAGGAACCAGTGGATGGCGGGTGAGGGGGTAGGGCTGGAATCTCATGAGGCATAAGACTTCTGTTGAACATGCTGTTAAAAATAGTATGTTCATTTGGACCCAGAAAGAAAATAAAGGTGTAATTGAGACTTACTGTTTTTTTTCTTTCTCAATGCCCTTTGATCTTTTGCTCTTGGGGTTTGAATTAAGTACATGGTTTGAAATAAAGATGAATTCTTAATGGAGATTTTTAACAAGGGGAAGATGAAATAAAGTTGGAGAAGATTTTTGCTAGGTAATGTTTCTAACCTGATAGGATGCTGTAAAAAGCATGTTGTTTTAGAACTAAAAAGCTCTTTAAATTTCATGTGTTCTTACTCAGAGAGATTGTAACTGGTCAGTGAGTGGTTTCACAGATAATATCGAACAGCAAGCCTCAACTAGAATTTTATAACAGCATTTTTTTCTATTATATCATTTTGCCTGTCTGAATAATTTTAACTATTAAGTCAGAAAAAGGATGAAGTCAAGAATTCCCATCTTTTTTGAGTATGACTTTGTCACTTAAATCCTCATTTTTTACTTATGAGGATCTGGGTAATTTGTAGATTGATTCCTTCAGTGTATAAAATTGTATAATAACTAAGGTAGACACTTTATAGTGACACTATTTTAATTGTACTCCATAAACTATAGTTAAAGTACAGAAAGTTTGTTATCTTTTACTCACTAAATATTATTAGAAGCTAGAAGAACTCTTAGCACAGTTCTTACAGAGAAAGTCAGACTGCCTCCAATAGGACTTTGCATGGTTTGTATCTACTATTGATTAGAATTATGTCAGGCAGGAGACAAAAAAAACCCACACACAGTAACTTAAGGGAAAGTTTAATATAAAGAATTACTAACTAGTAATAGGAGATTACTTAGTGGAACGCCAATGAATATACAGTAATCACAGATATAGGAAGCAACTAGTACTTCTAGATCTGAGGAAGAAAGAACACAGGAAACATTAGATGAGGGGGTTCCTCTTCCCCCTGAAGGCTGTTTCAGATCTCCTTCAAAAGGCTGGATAGTACAGAAGTTCTCTGGGGTGCCCACAGAACTTGTAAGAAGCTGCCCAAAAGGATGGTACTGAAACTCATTAAAGAGGTGAAAGCCAGGGGCGCCTGGGTGGCTCAGTCGATTAAGAGGCCGTCTTTGGCTCAGGTAATGATCCCAGGGTCCTGGGATCAAGTTCCGCATCAGGCTCCCTGCTCGGCGAGAAACCTGCTTCTCCCTCTCCCTCTGCCTGCCGTTCCCCCTGCTTATGCTGAGGCGCGAGCTCACTCTCTCTCTCTTTCAAATAAATAAAGAGGTGAAATGCACTGCATCCCACTGCAATAACCATCAGAAAGTGAACAAAGAAACGACGAAGAGAAACCCCTTCCAGTGTCCTTCTGGCTCCCCCTACAGATAAAGCTTGACATCACACCAGCTGTTGAGGGAGAAATGCTTATAAGGGTGCTGCATTCATTATCACAAAAGGGGCAAAGAACAGTGGTTTTGGAGCTGAGAAGGAACAAATACAAATTGTTGGCACATGAATATATAAAAGTTTTTTATGTTTTTCTAATTTCTGGTTTTAGGGATAAATGTGCTGTAATGAGTGAGAAATGAGGCCATTGTATATTGCAGGGGTAGTAGGCAAACTACAGCCCTTGGTCCAGATCCCCGTTTTTGTTAATTTTGATTTGACAACCATGCCCACTTGTTCATTTAGTATTATCTTTGTTTTCAAGCTACAGTAGCATACATAGCTGAGTAGTTGCAACAGAGCCCACATAGCTCAGACTTAAATTAGTTATTTTAGGTCTTTTAAACAGGAAAAAATAATTTCAGGAATAGAAATTAAATTTTAAGTAAATAAAATTTGAAATTTCACAGATTGGCGCTGTTCCATTGGCTGCTTTGGGAGCTCCTACTCTTGATCCTGCCCTTGCTGCACTTGGGCTTCCTGGAGCAAACTTGAACTCTCAGGTATAACTGAATACCCTTCAACTTTGAGCTCATTTTTATGATTAAAGAATTCGTTCTATTAACTGTTAAGTTTGCATTTCCAGAATGGGAGATAACTGATTGCTACAGTATAGTAATAATTTTTTTATGTAAACTTGTTAATGAGAAGTTTAAAAGGCCACTGCATTATTAGCCCCTTGACCATTAAAGAATTTCTCGTTTTATGTAGTTCAGAGTAGTTTCACGGAAAGCCAATATATCAGTATGTTTGGAGTCAGAAAAAATAATCATGAAAGGATGGGAATGTAGGTTCATAATTTGTTTTCTTGTTACTCGGAAATTTTTGTTTTCTCTCATTGTTATTTGGCTAAACTTTTTTCTGAAGTCCTTACTTTGTGGAAATTTTATTATACTGCCTGAACACTTGGAGTTATGTTTTACACATTTCTTTGAAATGTTACCTCCTCAGAAAGTCTCAAAACAAGCAAGAGGTAGCTGTTCTATAAAACCTAGACTTTTCAGCTAATAATATATTTAACTTGCTAAAGCAGCTCAACTTAACATGATGTATTTCACTGGCACTATGTTTCTATTGGTCATCAGTGTGCCTAAAATAATGTTACGTTTTGTACGTTGGCCTGATTGTCCTAAGGCATTTCAACATACTGAGAAAATAAAATAGTCATTTATTTTATGTATTCTCACTGTTGTTACATTTTTGTTTTTGCAGTCTCTTGCTGCAGATCAGTTGCTGAAGCTTATGAGTACTGTTGATCCCAAGTAAGGATTTTTTTCTGTGTTTCCATTGGGTGATGTGGATATAGTATGTGAATGGAGAAGTTACGCTTTGGTAGTTAAAAAAAGAAAGTTATTTCAAGTTATACAATACATAATTCTGTTTTCTAGAAACGAGAAAAATTCAGAGGTAAGCCCATCTTTAAAGGGTTTTGTTTCAGTATAAGTTGAGTCTTTCAGAACAGTTGTGAATATGTTCTGCCAGGATGACAGGAAAAGAGCTAAATGTTCTTTAGTTGATTCATTTGAAAAATGTATGTATACTGAGTACTACTATACGCTTGTGCCTTCATAGCATTTATATTCTAGTCAGAAATGGAGACGTTATTTAAATATAGTAAAGTGTGTGCATACAATAAGAGGAAATACACTGGGGCTATGAGAACTTACTACAAGGAGAACTTAAGATCAGAGATGCTGAGCCTGGGGCATGAATAGGAGTCAGGGACACAGAAGGGAAGGAAACACTATCCCAGAGCAAAAGACTAGTACATGTCACATAATACCAACATCTTTTTTTAGGTGCTTTGAAATGTTCTCTTTGTGCTGTAACGTTCTCTAGTCGATATATAACAAAGTCATGAGATATTTTACTTCATAATTTCCTGGTATTATATTAAATTTGAACTTAACGCTTTTTCTGCTTGGTGATATTCACTATAAATAAGTGGGAGAGTGTGGGGGGAGGGACAACAGAATTATTTGACTGTAGTAATTAGTGCCTTTTTTCTTAAAAATTATCTGATAAGATCTTAGCATGTAGCAACCACCCAGCAATATAACACCAGTACAGTTGAAATTCCTTCTGAACCCATTCTTGTTTACATTGCCCTTTCTCCATAAATAATTAACTAATATTCGTTGTCTATAATTTTTTTTCACATGTTGTAAACCTTTTAGAAGGTCCATCTTTCCAGTCAGCAATTTCATGAGTAACTTTGGTGTGCCATTGGCCTCTGCCTCATTTTCTGTCCATCTTCAACCTTACAAGTAATACTCTTTAATTCTGCTGTAGAAAGCTTTTAAATCATATGAAGGAAAAGTTTTGTTAATCAAAAATCTTCAGCATCTGCATATTCCCAGGTACTAGCATTTCTCAACTTGTGTTTATGGAAAGTTAATGGATGTTTAGCAAAATAATAGGTATTTTTCTTTTTCCAGGTGTCTCTCAATCTTTTAAAATGCAGATTATAAATATTGAAAAGGATACTATACTACACATGGTTTTACCAAAATTAACATGAAATCTCCCCTTTTTTCAAGTAGTATCTTACTAAAATGATATATAAAACATTAACACATTTATTTGTAATACTGTTGTGCATTTTTAAATACTTCAGCTCTCAATTTTTGGTTTTGTTTCAGGTTGAATCATGTAGCTGCTGGTCTTGTTTCACCAAGTCTGAAATCAGATACCTCTAGTAAAGAAATAGAGGAAGCCATGAAGAGAGTACGAGAAGCACAGTCCCTAATTTCTGCTGCTATAGAACCAGGTAAAATATGTTAGGCAGTTGTGTTGAACTTTAAATTACAGGATTATTGATGAAAATGATTATTGCATAAGTTTGGGAATATGTTGAGTAATACTGTAATCATTTTTTAATTTTCCAAAATCTGATAAAAGAGCATGTAGTAGAGTGATCTGGGTCAGGGCAGGCAACGTGTCACCTGGACATAATTTGAAATCTGGAGATACTTAATTTTCGTGCTGGTACCAACTGCATCTCTAGCGGGTAGAGGATCAGGATGTAGCTAAACATCCTACAAGGCACTCTACACCCTCCCTCAAAGAATGATGCATTCCTTAATAGTAGTGCCTGGATTTATGTTTGCCTATATTGGGATAGCCTAATTGATTTCAGCTTTTATTTGACCTAGAGAACCTACTGAAGATGCTTCTCTTACGACATTTGTTTAAAGAAAAGTAAATACCTAAAAATAGTGCCTTGTTCTTTGCAGACTGTCTTTTTGAGATGAAATGAATGGTTATCCTATTGTCTGCCTATATAGATTGGTTGTTTGGTCCTGGATTATTTTTTCCCCGATTAAATAATGTTTTACTAATTTTTCATTCCTATTTTTAAAAAATGGGAAGGTTTTAGGTATGTATAGTATTAGGGAGATAATTATACATGTAACATTGGAAAAATTAATTCTAAGTGCTTTGTGTCTGTTATTTAATCAAGAGAATTAATTAGTCCAAGGCCAACAAAGCAAGCAGTAGGAGCTTTAGATACACCGCTTGGATGTATGTGACCCCAAAGCTAGAACACCATGCTGTAACTTTTTGTTTTCATTGAAAACTAATAACTGGAAATACTAAAAGTGTTTTATTTATGAATTCCCCTCCCCGCCAAGATTTTTGTTAATTTATTATTAATATTGACATTTGCAATAAATTGACTCCTGATAATGAAATGGTCTAAATGTGAAAGAACTCAGTGTCTCTTTGATTATAGTCATGTGTGAAGAATGCAATCTTTATTTCTCTTAAGTCCCAAGTTAAAGGAATTGCTTTTGTATTATTTAAAAACTAAGAAATGGGAGTCAAATCATCTAGATCTGTCTCCTAACTTACACAGTTGAAAATTGGAGAGGAAGAAGGATGTTCAGACAGATTAAGAAAGAGAGCTAGCTTACTAAAACCCAGTTCTGTCACAGAGTATAGTGAGAACAGTGAATTGCATCATGACTTTGTGGAATTGAAGACCAAATATGGAGCCTGTTTATCAACCACTTTAACATAAACATACAGGAATTTATTTAGCAGAGGAGCATAGACTTAAGTGGTAAAGAAGGAACATTTTAATGGACCAAGAATTTAAAATGTCTGTATTTCTGTTTATTATAAATCTATTAAATGTATTTATCTTACAGTTAAGTGCTGGTTGGGGAAATGTTATTAATACATAACACATGAAAATAAAGTTTTAAACTGGGTAAATTATAGCTATATTTGGGAAAGTAGAACCTAGGAATGGAAAAAGGGACTCCTCATTTAGAAACCTATAAAGAATGAGAAGGATAATCCTTTTCATAGCTTGTTTATGGACAGTACATCACAGCCTTCCAAGTCTGGTACAAATGAAAGAGTCAAAGGAACCTTCGGTTAGTTGAAAATCAGTTGTCTAATTCGGATCTACCGAAAGTCTAGAAAAAATCATAAACCATTTAAGGATGTTACATAAAATCTGAAAATTAAGATAATATTTCTTAGAATAACTCCTGAATGGGCATAATCTATTTGATGATTTCTAAGTCCATATTCTTTTTTTTTTTAAATCCAGATAAGAAAGAAGAAAAACGAAGGCACTCAAGGTCAAGATCACGTTCTAGGAGGAGGAGGACTCCCTCATCTTCTAGGCACAGGTTAGATTGATTGTTGTTAGTAGTTAATTGTACCTTAGACAAAGATAATTTCTGTATCTCACATCCTTCTTGTCATCTGTTAACCTACTTAGCTTTTGACTAAAGTGTGTCTTAGTAACTGTTGCCATTAGCAGAGTGTGTGAGTTCACTTGTGTATACATGGAGAAAATGGGCTAAATAGACGATCGGTACTTTAAAACTCCAAAATCCGGGGGTGGGAGGAAGGCACTGGGACTGGAGCACTAAATTGCGTTAGAACTATGGAAGAACACTAGACTGGAAAATTGCGACTTGAATTCTAGTTCTGACTTTTCACAAGACCTTTGAGACTTTTAAGTTGAAAGGTCATCATGCAACCTGCAGCCTACCCATCTAATGCATGAATATTTGGAATGACAACTTGCTTTTCTTTTGGTAATATCACACACATCTCATCTGAAAACCCTTTTAAGTATTAGGAATCTGTTATGTTCACAGTGGTGGTTTCAAGTGTTCTAAAATTTAATTTTCTCTTGAAAACTCAGATCTTATCATTGGCAACAAGTTTGTTTTTCTTGAGATGATAGGCTTCATGCATTTTTTCAAGAAAATGTCTGCCAGTACCATAGTCTGAACAACCATAGTTTGTCATACTTGTTTTTTCGAATAAAGATGTTTCAATTAGCAATAATCGCGCCTCGGATAAACCTCATTGGCTACGATACTGCCACTGCACAAAGCTAAAGATGTTTCATGGGAAAGCAGTTAGTTAAGCTCACAACTCAATCACACGATTGTGTTCTTTAATAACAAGTCATTGAACTTTATATGAGAAGTGATTTATGCATTCATTGCACAGAACATTGCTCAAGGGACTAGACTTAATATTTACTACTCAGTAATACTACGTTAATAGCATTCAAAGAACCAGATTTAATAAAATTAATAGTCTTTATTGCTTCATCAAAGACCTCTTTAGTGAAAATGGCGTTTTTTTGTTTTTTTTTTCTTTTACTGCAAGTGCATACTGCAAATGCCAGTGAAGAATACAGGTGACTACTAGGGCAATTTAGTTCCTGCTGCTTTGATTTGTGCTAGGAAGATGCTAACCCTTTCACACTACTATTGCTTTTGTACTATTAGTTCAAATGTCAACACGGTGAAAAGGGCAAATAATATCTTGGTTTTTTGAAAATAATTTTGACCTATGGACCTCATGACATTGTCAAGTCATTTCATACTCATCTCATTAGTCAGGTCATTGCATTGGTCCACTTGGCTGCTATAATAGAATACCATAGGATCTGTGGCTTACAAACAACAGAAATTAATTTCTCACAGGTCTGGAGGCTGGGAAATCCAAGGTCGAGGTCTTGGCAAATTAGGTGTTTAGTGAGGACCCTTGTTTGTAAGTCTTTTCACTATATCCTCACATGGAATGGGTGAGGGGTTTAGATCTCTTTCATAACTTCATTAATCACAATGAAAGCTGCACTCACATGACCTAATTACCTCCAAAGGTGCCAGCTCAGTATCATTACATTGGAAATTGGGTTTCACATAAGATTTTGGAAGGGACACAAAATTCAATCTATAGCAGAATGTTACAGGGTTGTCTTTTTTTTTTTCTTTCTTTCTTCCCCCTACCTCCCATCTTCCCCCAGCCTGTCTCATTCCTAAAGATGTCCTTCAAAAAACCAAGTGTGGGTCATGTCACAGCCTTTTAAACTTTAAGGAGCACCCTTATTGGCCTTAACTATATGGTAAATAAATCCTTAGAATGGTATTCAGGTTTCTTCACTATTCAACCTGGTTTATCCTTCCACGCTTGTCATTTGCCACTCAGAAACAGTTAACTACAGTATTGTTTGCCTGAATGTACATTTTCTGTACGCATCTGTGTTTTTGCTCATAACCTTCCTTTCTGCCTAATGCTCTTTCCCACATCTTCATCTGTACCCGAGGCACTCCTTTTTTGTTTGCTTGCTCAGGATCAGCTAAAATTTTACTCTTATGTGAAATATTGGTACTACTTATAATCCTAATTTTCCAGGACCATGCTCTTATGTTTTAGTTTCACACTTAAAAAAGTTTGAGAACCTAAGTCCTTTTTTCTGTGTATACCATAGTGTTCTCAGATTTTAATTTGAATTACTTTAATACAACCAGTGGGAAATAACAGTGAAACATTACTTCCTTGAACAAAGTGTTTTTGGACATTTGTAATAATACATCCTAACAGAGAATTATTATGGGTTGTAGTATCTTAAGTATCTTGGCATGTAAAATGACAATTATTTTCAACAAACTTAATTAATTTCGTATATTTTTCTGAATTTTTTAAGAGCCCATATAAACTAGAAAATATGTTAAAGTAGCTAGCTCTGCAGCACATCAGTCTTAAAAAAATAACTGTTCCAGGACCTTATAGTGAATAGATGGATGTGGTACTCCTGCTTATCAGATTTTTGAAACTATTTTATATTAATCATTTTGTTTAGAAAGAAACTAAGAATGTGCTCATGATTTGTTGTTTCTACATCTCTATTTTTTGTGTATACATTAAAGGTAGGAAAAATGAGTAACTCAGTTTAGCTGTCAACTTAAAGTTTTCTTAAAGCCAGAATCCTCAGAAGATGAGTAGTGCTTAATTCTAATACAATCAATTTTTATTTTCCAGAATTCTTTTTAACTCTTAAAAAGAAAGTGATGATTCTGATATTTTAAAGAGTTACTATCACCCAAAATATACTATTAGTACCTTTTATTGGAGTCAGGCACTGTAGTATTTGCTCAAGAGTATAGTGTTGAATAAGATAGACAAATTTAATCCCGTTTTTGTGAAGCTTACAGAAAGGCAGGTAAGCATTACATGAACGTTTCCTAGGCTGTAGACATGTTATTGAGAGGGATTGTTTTAGTAGTTTCCAAATGTCAAAAATAGATAATTAAAATGAAAGTTTATTGAATTCAGTAAGACACTAGTAATGGGTTTTGAAACAGTGGTTTTTAGAGAAGGAGATAACAGAAGCCATATTAGCACATTAGTAAGAGGAAAGAAAGGAATTGGTAGTTCATATATACACCTATACTAAGGCACTGAGCTGAACTTTTTTAAATTTCATTTTAAATAATATTGTAATATAGGTGCTATTATTTTTCTTTGTTTAAGTAATAGGCTCAGAGAATGCTCTCCATTTGCTTGCTTTTAACAGATTTGGACATAAATCTTCATCATTTCTAAAGTGTCCCATCCCCTGGGCACCTTAAATAAGTGAACAACAAGAAGTTTTAGACGGTATTAGAAGTTTTCCATAGAAACAGGTTGAATGGTCCCAGAAGTTAAATGATAAAAGTCTTAAGCAGAGGATGCAGTTTGTTTTTAATTATTCTTAAGAGAATGAAATAACAAGAAGAGAAGGATTAGTGACAACATCAAAAAGTTAATTGTGCAACCTGGAAGAGAAAGTGTATAGGATTGGGGGAAGAGGTAGGGAGAGGGCGCAGAGACAAACACTTCTGTTACATGACAGTAAAAAGATGATCATGTAGAGGTAGTGATAATGTTGAGGGGAAATGAGAGTGAAAGAGGCAGTTTGTGCTGAGTTTTATATACGTGTGTGTGTGTGTGTATATATATATAATATATAGGGCTGAATTGTTTAGATTTCTCTCAAGTTGTAAATCAAAGAAGTAAAGTATTTCAGAGAACAATTAGAAATCAGAGAGAGCAACAACACACTACGTGGTTTCCATTTATAAAATGAGAATAATAGTACTTACTTGACAGGCTTATGAGAGTAAGTATTTGTAAAGCATGTAGTAAGCAAACATTTAAGTATTTGGTAATTGATAAATAGATTTAGCCTGCAGTAGTGAGGAATCACAGAAGACATGCTAAAATTCTATATAGTTGTGGAAGATGATGCAAATGAATCAGGTGCTTTTTAATTTTCCTTCATTCTGTAGTACAATTTTCAGGTTCAGAGTTGTAGTGTCAGGGCATAGTACTATTTTGACAGGTTGAGATTAAAAGGTGAGAAATTCTAGGTGTTAGAAGGTATTGATTTCTAGGGTATCAAAGATGTTTTAGGGGCACCTGGGTGGCTCAGTCAGTTGAGCATCTGACTTTAGGTTTTGGCTCACGTCATGATCTCAGGGTTGTGGAATTAAGCCCTGTATCAGGCTACAGGGTCTGCTTGAGATTCTCTCCCCACCCCCCCGCCCCCAGTTGCTCTCGCTCCCTAAGATAATAAAAACCTTCAAAAAAAAAAAAAGGTGGTTTTACAGCAACTGATAGGAAATTACCCCCACTCATTGATGATTAAGCCGTATGTCTGAATCATTTGTTTGATGCTAAGTGAAACAGTCACAGAGCTAGTCTTTCTACCTTTATATATGTGTATTGGCTTTCTTTTGCTATTAGGCGGTCAAGAAGCAGATCAAGAAGGAGATCACATTCTAAGTCAAGGAGTAGGCGACGATCCAAAAGTCCAAGACGGAGAAGATCTCATTCCAGAGAGAGAGGTAGAAGGTCAAGGAGCACATCAAAAACCAGGTACAGTAGACCATTGACATTGAGTAGGAAGACAAATTTTAGAGTTGCCGAGACCCTAAATACGGGCTACTTAATGACAAAAGAGCTGGTGAAAGGAGATAGGGCTAGATTCGAGAAGGAACTATTTAAAGTTTGAAGAGGCTGACATTTGTTTTCTTGGGCTCCTTTGTAAACTTAAGGTTTCTCCTTATAGCTGAAAACAGAGATACGATTTCTTTGTAGTAAAAATTCTTACCTGTCCTACTACATTCTTTCATTTCCTTCTTTCCTCTCAGCCCTAAGGATGTAGTGCTACTAGGATTCCTTATGGTATGCTGAAGAGTTGATGGCAGGCAACCATGCCTTAATTCACCTTTATAAATCGCATTATCAGCACCTTATAAACATTTATTAAGAATTACTATATGGCAAACACTGAACCATACTTAGCCTCCTATCCCATGATTTGGAATGAGTAGAAGGTTTAAAGTTGAGGATTCACTAAACAAACATCGTTACCTTAACATTGTATTTTGACTTAAACATGCATTCACTCAGTAGTCAGTCTTTTTCATATAGGGCCAAACCCTTTTAAATTAATATGTAGTCTTTTTTTTTTTTTTAGGATTTTGTTTATTTGACAGAGAGGGAACACAAGCAGGGGGAGTGGGAGAGGGAGAAGCAGGCTTCCCGCGGAGCAGGGAGCCTGATGTGGGGCTCGATCCCAGGACCCTGGGATCATGACCTAAGTCGAAGGCAGACGCTTAATGACTGAGCCACCCAGGCGCCCCTGATATGTACTCTTGAGTAACATTTACCAAGTCATTGTTTTTTCACTTGAACCACCTTTACAGTGTCAAGAGAACTATCACTTTTAAAAAAGCGCCTAGATTTTTATTCTTTTTTTCTCATTTATAGTTGTCACATGGATAGTTTCACAATGCTTTTTTTTTTCCTAGAAGCAGACCTTTTATTTTATACTATCCATTATGCATTTGTATATTTATGTAATTAATAAGGACAGATGGAGTCCAAAACAGTTTATTCTCAGTGAACATACAGCTCAGCTGGGAACAAAAGTTTGGGGGTAGCTTTACTGAGTATTCAGCCTGTAATGAGGCTTTTAGCTACTATATTTTATAGGGTGAGTCATCTTAATCCAGTCAAACAAGCTTGCATAATGAAATGAATATCATACAAAGAGGAATTGGGCATTCCTCAAGGAACTTTTTTTTTATACAAGAGGGGTTAATGTAATTACCAAGTAAGAGTCATTGCTAGTAGTATTGGAAGATAATTGAGAAGTGACTGAGTATGAAATTCTGATAGACTTGACTGCAGTTAGGAGCATGGTTTCAGGCAGAGAATGTTGTTTACAAAGTTAGCATAAATTCTTGGAATGGCAAGTATTTTGGTATGGGGGGGCTAGGAAATAAGGTCAGCAAGTGTAAGGAAGCAGGTGACACATAGACGGCTGTGTTGTTCCCACTAAGGAATTTGTACCTGATCCAGGAAAAAATGGAAAGAGATGGAAAAGTTATGGAACCGGGAGTTAATCTTTTCAAATTTGTATTTTGAAAAGATTTCTGATAGAGGATCAATTTGTGGAAACATGACTGAGTCTCCATGAGGGACTGTTACTGTAATCAAAAATTTGAACTATAGGGATTAGCTTAGAAAAACAAGAGGGATACTTCAGTCTCTACGGTTATAGTTGAGGATAGGTATGTATGTGTTTATGGGAGTGAAGGACTTCTCATTCAGCAAATACATTGATTACCTTTTGCCCAGAGTCTTGGGGAGAATGGTAATCTAGGAGGAAAAAATGCTGTAGGAAATAAAAGTAAATTTACAAGAATCTGTGAAAAGATTTAGAATTGAAGAATGTCTAGTAATAGTCCATTGTGATGGGAGAGTTTTCTGATAGCATTGAATAGCACAGAATATGTAGCAGGAAGAAAAGTAGGAGGTTGACTTGGTCCATGGTAAAGGTTAACAACATATGGGGTATGTGCTTTCGAAGAATATTGGTAATAGTGATCATTAAATTTGGTAAAGCTTTGTGGGTTCTGGCCTGACAGGACACAGAGTCATGGTGGGTGGGGAAATTGGTAATCAGCTGAGAGAAGAAGGGGTGTTGAAGAGCCTGGAGACAATTATTAAACTATTGGTGTTGGGATGCCAGGGTGGCTCAGTTGGTTAAGCATCCGCCTTCAGCTCAGGTCATAATCCCAAGGTCCTGGCATTGGATCCTACATCGGGCTCCTTGCTCAGCAGGGAGCCTGCTTCTCCCTCTTGCTGCTCCCCCTGCTTGTGCTCTCTCTCTCTGACAAATAAAATATTTTTTAAATAAATAAATCTTGTTTATTGCCACACATACCAAGAAATTGGACAATATCCTATATTAGTTTTTCATCACATAGTCTGTTTTGCTCTATGGGAGAGAAGTTTTATATGGAATAGTTAGAAAATGGGTATTTTTTTTAAAGTTACTTACCACACATATGCCACTTAAGCTATTACAGTTTCTATAAGAATATTCATATTTTAAGAATGGAATTAGATCAGAGGTGCCTGGGTGGCTCAGTTGGTTTTAAGCAACTGCCTTCGGCTCAGGTCATGATCCTGGAGTCCCAGGATCGAGTCCCACATTGGGCTTCGTGCTCAGCAGGTAGTCTGCTTCTCCCTCTGACCCTCCCCCCCTCATGCTCTCTCTGTCATTCTCTCAAATAAATAAAAATCTTTAAAATAAAAGAATTAGATCTCATTGTGCTTTTGTTTTTATTTGTAGTTGTTGTATTTCTTCTAATGCATTCGTAAACTGTGTTCATTTATTAGAGACAAAAAGAAAGAAGACAAAGAAAAGAAACGTTCCAAAACACCACCAAAAAGTTACAGCACAGCCAGACGTTCCAGAAGTGCAAGCAGGTAAGGTGGCATTATGAGTTCTTGGCACCTTTTATAACTTTGCAAGAATATCAATAGGCCGTGAGCATTAAATGTTTTCCAGTACATAGATACATACTACAGTGTTGAAGTTTTTTAAAAGCAATTTGGAAGAATAAAGTTCTTTTTACTTAATATTTTATGGTGTTATATTTGAAATGACATGGAATTCAACAGAGGTCAGTTTTTGTTTGCCATATATATTTCACATCCTGATTTGGTTTGTTTGTTAAGTTTTAATGGCTAATAATGTATGCTGAGTTACTGCATTAAATTCATTTTATTATAGTAAGTCATGTTTAAAATATCCACATATATAGTCATTTATTGATAAAATGAGAGGCCATGTAAGTTCCAATTTGTGTCATTCTCAGACTAGTAATTGTGTTTTTAATCTGCCATAGTGAAAATTCAATGTTGCAACTTTACTCCATAGAAAATACATGCCTGGGTGGCTCAGTTGGTTAAGCGTCTGCCTTCAGCTCGGGTCATGATCCCAGGGTCCTGGGATCGAGTCCCACATCGGGCTCCTTGCTGAGCCGGGAGCCTGCTTCTCCCTATGCCTGCCTCTGTCTCTCTCTCTCTGATAAATAAATAAAAAATCTTTAAAAAAAAAAGAAAAAATACATTTTTCACTCTTAATGTGGAATTCATATGCTAGTAGTAAGGATGGCTACTTCCATTTTCTTCCAATCTCATTTACACATGTCTTGCTGCAGTATTCTTTAATCTTGATGTTCAAATTTACTAGGAGGCTCACACTGTATGTAAAAAATAATACAGTAGATGAAAGACCTAAATATAAAAGCTAAAACTAAAACCTGCTAGAAGAAAACATAGAATTAAATCTTTATGGCCTTGAATTTGGCAGTGGTTTCCTAAATGACACCAAAAGCATAAGCAACACGAGAGAAATAGATAAATTGGAGATCATCAGTACTACAGGCGTGTGTTTCAAAGAACACTGTCAAGAAAGTAAAGATAATCCGGAGTGGTAGAAGATATTTGCAAATTATATATAAGCTAGTAAGGAACTTGTTATCTAAAACATAGGAAGAATCAGATTACCAAGTATAAAAATGGGCAAAGAATCTGAATTGACATTTCATCAAAGATAAGCAAGTATCCAGTAAGCTCATGAAAAGACGTTAGCATTAGTCATGAAGGAAATGCAAATCAGAACTGCTTCATACCCACTTGGATGGTTATATTTAAAAAAAAAAAAGATAACTAGTGGTTGGTGAGGATGTGGAGAAATTGAAACTCTGCATTGCTGGTATTAATGTAAAATGGGGCAGATACTTTGGAAAACCATTTGGCAATTCCTTAAAAAGTTAGAACTTCTTGGGGTGCCTGTGTGGCTCAGTCGTTGAGCGTCTGCCTTCGGCTCAGGGTGAGATTTAGAATAATTCAGCATTCTGTTGGAAAGATAGAGGGAGAAGTTCTCACAGATTTACTTGAGCACCCTGAAGCTTAGCTGGGATCCCAGCTCCTCTGCTATTTCCTTAATCAGCCCCCACTCATACCAGATGCCAGGCAATCCCTGTGGCTTTGCAGACAAGGTTATGAAGATAAATTTGGAGAAAATAATTACTACTAATAATTTCTAAGAAAACCAGGGTCAGGGGCGCCTGGGTGGCTCAGTCGTTAAGCGTCTGCCTTCAGCTCAGGTCATGATCCCAGGGACCTGGGATCGAGCCCCGCATCGGGCTCCCTGCTCGGCGGGAGGCCTGCTTCTCCCTCGCCCACTCCCCCTGCTTGTGTTCCCTCTTGTGCTGTGTCTCTCTCTGCCAAATAAATAAATAAAATCTTAAAAAAAAAAAATTTCTTTACACGGTAGTTTCACTCCTAGGGGTATACCCAAGAGAAGTGAAAACACAATGTCCACACAACAACTCCTACATGAATGTTCATAGCAACATTGTCAGGATAATCCCAAAGTCAACCCAAATGTCCATTAACTAACATGGGTAAACAAAATGGTATATTCATACAGTGGAATATTATTCAGCAATAAAAAGAAAGTGTACTGACAGATGCTCTAATATGGATGAGCCTTGAAAACGTTACAGCAGATGAAAGCCAGACCACATATTGTATGATTCCATTTATATGAAATGTCCAGAACAGGTAAATCTTTTAAAGAGAAAATAGATCAGTGGTTGCTGTGAATAGCTAAAGGGTCTGCGTTTCTTATCAGCGTGATAGTTTCTTAAAGGTAAAAATAATAAAAAAAACAAAACCAGATGTGAGTGCTTAAGGAAATGCCAAGCCAGGTCTACAGAATATATAGGTAGCACAGAGGCATAAAAGATGGGATGAGCAACGTATATTTTCTTACCTTGAAAACTAGAGGCATTTTTTTTGCTATTGCTTTACTTAATGTACTTACTTATAAGCACTTTACCCTACTTAATTATTGGATTATCCTAAGTTAAGGCATATTCTTTTAAGTTTTTATTATATACTTGCTGTGTTTGCAGTTGTGCTACAGTCTATACAGGGACACAGAAATATATAAAACATCTCTTTCATCTAGGGTATTTCGAGTTTTGGTTACACAGAGCAGTAGCAAAAAGTATGCGTTGTACAAACGTGACAAACTTAATATTTGATGAATGAAAAGTTGTGTGTGTAATGTTTCTGGCAGGGGAAGTCAGGGAGGTCACAGAGGGCTGTTAAGAGTTAAAGAAAAAGTTTTTTTGTTTTTTTTTTTACATCTTTTTTTTATTTTTTTTATTATGTTAATCACCATACATCATTAGTTTCTGATGTAGTGTTCTGTGATTCATTGTTTGTGCATAACACCCAGTGCTCCATGCAGAACGTGCCCTCTTTAATACCCATCACCAGGCTAACCCATCCCCCCACCCCCCTTCCCTCTAGAACCCTCAGTTTGTTTCTCAGAGTCCATAGTCTCTCATGGTTCATCTCCCCCTCCAATCTCCCCCCTTTCATTTTTCCCTTCCTACTATCTTCTTTTTTTTAACATACAATGTATTATTTGTTTCAGAGGTACAGGTCTGTGATTCAACAGTCTTACACAATTCACAGTGCTCACCATAGCACATACCCTCCCCAATGTTTATCACCCAGCCACCCCATTCATCCAACTGAAAGTCTGAGATTTTATTTTTAATTATTTCTTTGTGCCTAAATTGTAATAATGGTCATCTTGCAAGTCTTAAAATTTTTGAGAATAGTGACAGAAGCAGAATATTTAAAAAAAAAGAAAATGCCACAATTTTAGAGAGGAGAAGGCTGTATGCATCTTAAAACTAATTTTTCAAAGCACGGTTGAAGGGAACATCATTTGTTGAAATATAGGGAGTCATTTTGATCTCTGTTACTACTAACTCTACTTCTTGAATTTTACCTAACAAAAGTAATTTTTTTGGATTGTTTTTAGCAGTTGATTTTCGTATCATGGCTTATTATCTTATACCTGTTCTGGCCACTGAATTTTTGAATTTAAAACTGAGTTCTGAAATAGTTTCCTTCAGACTGTTTTTCCTTCCTGAGTTAGAACTTTAGTCTTTTTTTTTTTTAAGATTTCATTATTTATTCATTTGAGAGAGAGAGCACAAGCAGGAGGAAGGGCAGAGGGAGAGGGAGAAGCAGGGAGCCCTACGCGGGGCTTGATCCCAGGACCCTGGGATCATGACCTGAGCTGAAGGCAGACGCTTAACTGACTGAGCCACCCAGGTGCCCCAGAACGTTTGTCTTTAAGAATTGACACAAGTTAGGGTTTTCTTGAGGGCATGAAAGTAAAAGCATACAGTTTGTTAAAAATTATTCGTTTGAGTCTTCAGCTCAAAACGGTATTTGAAAATGGGTCTTTCAGGGGCACCTGGTTGGCTTAGTCAGAAGAGCAGGCACCTCTTGATCTCAGGGTTGTAAGTTCAAGCCCCACGTTGGGTGTAGAGATGATTTAAAAATCAAGTCTTTTAAACAAACAAAAATGGATTTTTAATTATCAGATCCTTCTGTAGGAGTTCCTAGTGGAGCTCCCTTAATAGACACATCTGCTGTGATGTGTTTGCATTTTTTAGATAATACTGTAATTTAAAATCTAGCTTGCACATTTGTGGTTCCAGAGAGAGGCGACGACGACGAAGTAGGAGTGGCACGAGATCTCCTAAAAAGCCTAGGTCACCTAAAAGGAAATTGTCTCGCTCACCGTCTCCTAGGAGGTAAGAATGTTAGTGCTATGGATCTGTACTTCGTACATTTCAGAAGCTGTCAGTTTTTATTTTAAAAACTCTCCTAGACTTTTTCTTCCTTTTCAAGAATTAAAGTGCCTAAGAACATGCTGATATATTCCCTTTCTGCCTGAGACTGTGTTATTATAAAAAGTGTTTAGACCTAAACTGTCTGCAGTTTAGACTGTGATTGGTTACGAGTGAGCACTTACGGTGTTCTTGCCTGTATCACTAATGCACAGCTTGTACCCGGCGTCTTGAAGCGGGTCTCTGTTGTTTGTGTCATGTGAACTGGGTCAGGCTCAGCGTCTGAACAAGTTTAAACTTACTGCTATACTCACGGGTGACACTTCTTGACTGGTTCCTTTAAAGCATTTTTTTTTTTTTTTGAGAATATTTTACTGTCATCCTAGACATAAAAAGGAGAAAAAGAAAGATAAAGACAAAGAAAGAAGCAGAGATGAAAGAGAACGGTCAACAAGCAAGAAGAAGAAAAGTAAAGATAAGGAAAAGGATCGGGAAAGAAAATCAGAGAGTGATAAAGATGTAAAAGTATGTTTACAAACTAATTTACTTTGATATTTGGGGTAGTGCTGGTAATGTTAAGAAGTGATTTTTCTGGGAAGACGTTTACTTTCTTTATTCTCCTTGGCAAAGCAGGTTACACGGGATTACGATGAAGAGGAGCAAGGGTATGACAGCGAGAAAGAGAAGAAGGAGGAGAAGAAGCCGCCAGAGCCAGGTTCCCCTAAAACAAAAGAATGCTCTGTGGAGAAGGGAACTGGTGATTCACTAAGAGAATCTAAGGTGAATGGGGATGATCATCATGAGGAGGACATGGATATGAGTGACTGAATATTGCCCCCATGGGAGTCCAACTGTATACATGCATCAGTGTCATTCCTTTGTGTGATTTCTTAATGCTGTATTTGTTCATCTCAAACCTGGATGTATACAGCTCTTGAGTTATAAATGGTTATAAAGCTCCTGATCTTGATATTAGTTATTTACATCCAAAAGCTTTTAGAAAATGATACATGAGTAACCAGGTCTTGACATGGTGAAATCTGATTGAGTAACCAAGCAGTTTTACTATTCTGGTGCTGCTTCATAACAAAAATGAAAAGCTGCATGCATCTACAGCAGGCATGGATTGTTTATGTTGTATGATCTCCTTTATTAAGTAAGTTCACTTATAGTATTTCTAGAATTTGATTCATTGCCGTAATAGAGCCATGTAGGGAATGCACTGATTGCATGTTAATTGTGGCAGGAATATCCTAAATGTCATTAAAATCCTCCAACATGATGGACCCACTTATGGTCTTGTTTGTTGACATGACAGATTAACATTCTTATAGTTACATCTGAAAATGAACATTTGAAATAGATAATCCTTTAAGCCTTGTGGCTAAATTTTTGTGGCTTTTGTTTAACTTTGAAAGGTTATATATGCACTAACCTTTTTTGATGGCTGATTAGGCTTTAATTACAGAAACAAGATTTCAAATGAAACTGTCTTTGGCAGTGAGTAAATAGCGTATTTTGAAGTAGAGTTGTATACTTTTTCATAAGGTGTTTGGGAATTTTTTTTCCTGAAATAATTTATTCCACATCTACATCAGTGAAAGCTTCTGCCTATCCTGAGTCCATCTGTAAAAGAAAGTTATCTCTCGTCCTGATTTTCAATTTTCCACTCTTTTATTAATTTGTTTTAATCTCAGTGTTGGAAAAGGGGTAGTGCATTTTAAATTGACCTTCATATGCTTTTAAAATAAGACAAATCTACTTGATAATGTACTTTTTATTTGATCTCAAGTTGTATAAAACCAATAAATTTGTGTTACTGTTACTGCAGTAGTAATCTTATGCACACAGTGATTCCATGTTAAATACAAAGTAGTTAGGCAACTGTTTTCTTAGTTACAGGAGTTTCAAGCTTCACTTTTGTGCAGTATAAACAAAAGTAGGCTACAGTCTGTGCCATGTTGATGTACAGTTTCTGAAATTGTTTTACAAGACTTTGATAATAAAACCCTTAAACTTATGTTCATGTTCCTGTAAAACTGTATTTGTATTTATTTACACTATTGAATGTATGACATTTACCTCATTCATTTTACAAATCAAGATCTTTCCCCTTTCAATCCACATACTTAAGTATAGTAATAAGATGAAATCCATCACTGTAGCAATTAGTTGCCATCAGAATTGTCAAAGTTGGCTTTATTTCTATCTAAAGCAGTTTTAGTGTAATTTTATTTCACATATTCTGGGTATAGGAATTGGGTTGAGTAAAGCAGTGAACTTTAGGATAAATGATCCCACCTATACCTGGTAAATTAATATTTTCAGTGAAATATAAATATTTGCCTTTTCTGGAATAGTAATAGAAACTGTCCATGGTATGTATCTACTGTACAGTACTAAATAGTATATTTATTCATTTATGAAATATTCTTGAGTAGTGTTTGAGTGGCTGGCACTATGGGGAAAATGAGACTTGGAATTGTAGGTTTTATGCAAGTTTGAGTATAATTTTTTTTAACTTTTAAAAGTTGAAATGCCATATAGAAAAGCAGCATTGTTTTTACAGTTTGTAGTAACTTTTTAAAGATTTTATCAAAAGGAATTTTGTCTATAGTGAGTAAGAAGTTCTAGTAATAGTCCTCTATTAATCATTGCATTTTTTTAAACACAAAATTGAACACAAATGACATTTGTTTAAACTTTTGGAAACTTTTTTGGTAGATAAAGGTTGAACCATATGACACTGCCATTTTTTTAAGTGAAAAAACTAGTAAAAATATTGGCAGTTTCATATGGTTAAACCTACTATTAAAACCTATTCCCTCACTTGTAATCGCTGCATACAAATATACTAACTTTCCAAAAGCAGTTAAATTTTTGGCTTTAAAATGTCACCGACTTAAGATGTTAACATCGAAGGGAATCCACCTTTAGGTTATTTTTCAGTGAACATTTTATGCACAAAGGTAGGGTTGCACTGGGACACAAACCTTTAACACATAATCAGTTAAAATCAAGTGAATACTGCCTCCACACTTGAGTTTTGTTCTGTATTTGGTAGTAAAAATGATTAAAAAATAAAAGTGGTTTTGTTAGAAAAATGTTTGTCCTATTTATTTACTTAAATTATTCAGTAAATGAGAAGTAGTAGGCTGTATGAGAGTCTGATCATGAATTTTGGCTTCATTTCCAGGTGGGAGTCCTGTTTCTTACCTTCATTTTCCTGTCTAAAATGGGAGTAGTATCTACCTTGCCATGTGTTTTGGTAGTTAGAAAAAAATAATAAAGTAGCCCTGTATGCCTGGCTCAGTAAATGGTACCTGTCATTTGATTATGGAGCTTTTCAAAACTATATTTGGGGAAATGTTTTAGCAGAAGCTCTAAAATTGTGTGCAGATACGGCTTTGAGAAGGTATGTTTTCCTTTTTGTGAAGGTGGATTTTGGGTAAGCTTCCTGCTAGTGATTATATATTATATGGAACATAGAAAAAGGTTACATGCTTGGGGGAAAGAGAATCAAACTGGACTTCCACCAGAACAGTAAAAATTTTCTTTAGCCTTGGTGTTGCATCTTAGAATTGAGTAAGGTTCTGTTGGTATCAGCAGGACACACCAACTTCTCTAGCAAAACTACCAATTTCTCCAGTTGGGCGTCGGATTTATACTTAGGGGGCCATGCTGTTTGAAGATTGGTAGACATCTCTCAAACGGGAATTGAAATTATGTTGCTTTTGTCTCTAAGCTAATGAATCTCATCCCTGTTCTATATAAAATACTTCCCTTCTGCCCTCCAAAATTCCTACACCACCCACATTCATTATTTCAGACACCTCAGCCAGTCATTATTGGGCACCCTTGGTGACTAAGAACTCTGTGGGAGGTACAGATCATGTAAGTGGTGGGTTTATTTTTTTGTTTTTATATTACACAAAGTTTCTCCTACTCATTTTCACCTGCAAAACACAAATTCAGGAATGATTGTCAAGTGCCTTCCTTTAAAACCCTTAGGAGATTTTGCTTTGGTATTTATTAGGTGCTGTGGCAAATGTGAAATTCTAATTCTCTGTACCTTAGGTGCCATTGTGGCTGGAAGTACTATTCTAAACTGAGCTATAAACGTTTTAAAAGTTCATCACTGGGTACTATTAAGGATGGTCACATGATCTGAAAAATGTTAATGTTAATGCGTGAGATGGTGGCCAAGGACACCTATTGCCCCAGACTTCTGACAGAAAATGCTTTGCACAAGGGTAGTTTTTGCTAATTCGTAGTATACAAATGATGGGCTTTTTAGCAAATTTAATTTTGCTGTCTTTACAAGGTGATTTACACTTCCCGTGCAATTATCTCAGGCGAGTTTCACTGTCAGTCATCTTTGAAACATCCCATAATTTCAAGTATAGCAATTTTGGTAAGGATGCATATTTTGCTAATTTTGCAAAACATGGTTAAGGTACCTTTTGCTAGAGTTAACAGTAGAGACATATTGTGCTCCATGCTAATCAATAATTGTCACTCAATTTTAAAGACTAGAATGCTAGTAGCAGGACTTATTCACCTAGTTTTCTACTACAAATTTTTCTCAAATGTTTGCAAATAAAAACAAATGAGCAGCAGGAAGCACTCCTTAACTCAGTATATCCTGAAAATATTTACTCCCCTTTTGCGGACTCAAAACAGGATCTTTGTCTGCCGTAGAATTAGTGAAAACTGGGGAGAAGGCTCACTAAATAATCATTTACCATCACCCCCCCAGGTGTGAATAAACAATTGTACATGAATAACACTAGGAAAACCCATTTTTGTGTCAGTGAGTCTCAACACCAGTCCTAAGCAAAAGAAATTATAGCCGACGCTTGAACAACATGGATTTGAACTGTGCATCTCCACTTACATGCAGATTTTTTTCAATACACTACAGTACTGTAAATGTATTTTCTCAACGAGTCTCTTAACATTCATCTCTATTGTAAGAATATATAATACATATAATGTACAAAATATGTGTTCATCAACTTTATCAGTAAGGCTTCCAGTCAACAGTAGGCTGTTGAGTTTGGCAGAAATCAAAAGTTAACATGGATTCTTGGGTGGGGTGGGGTGGGGGGAGGTTGGCACCCCTAACCCCTACGTTGTTCAAGGGTCAGCTGTACGTAGTTTTTCAGCTTCTGTCGCCTATCAGCTTCTCTGAAATGTGTTAATTTCCAGACCATCATATGTACCTGTACTTAATCACAGCATCTGCTTTTTGCTCCCCTTTTATGAAATTTGACAGTTCGCTGTTAATGAATGACTACAGACAGAGGCAAATTGTCTGCAGGGAAGAATTTTCTTGAAGATAAGAATCTTATCTTCTACTGATACGGTACTAGTGGCAGGAATATTGAGCACTTCTGAAGGGCCACTGAAGGTGACCATTGTACAGTCTCCCAAGTCTGAACAGTTTCTTCAATCACAAATGGAAAGTATATAAAATTTTATGGACTTATGCAAAATCTAAGTTCTCATGAGATTATCAAGATATATGGTGTTTTGATCTCCTTATGTGAAACACAGCATACACAGAGCTTCATTCATCGGTTGGATTAAAAGGCACATTTTGAAAAGTCTAATACTGTGAAAAGTTTATTTGCATTAATTAACTCCTTGTTTTCACCATCATAAGAGATACATTTGCTTGTCCTTTTTGATCAGATAAAAGACATTTTGGAATGGATAATCTATTCTTTACGAAAGAAAAAGATAAGAGTTAAAAACAATCCCAAGTGCAAAAGTTTTCAGTAGTCTTCCTACCTCCAGTGTACCCCAGCAAAATAGTCACAGCTTTAAGGAAACTGACAAATCCCAAGCTGCAATTTACCATGTTTTCTCCACTAAGTTGTCTGTACGTGTGAAAAAAATCTGCAGTGTATTCCTGGGAAGTATACCATATTCCCATAAAGTAAGGGAGCCTACGAGCAACAGTGATCACCGCCGTTCAGCGTCTCACACCTCAAATAATCAGCGACAGGATAATTCAATCTCCAAGTCACATGATCAACAAGCATTCCCAAAATAATAGGGATCAACTTCTATTCAATAAACCTAATCTGGGTTTACCAACTCTTCCACAAAATTCAACAGACCCACATACGGTAGTAATTGGTCTTTGAATTTTTAACTATGATTACTTCATTATAAAATGTATTTAATAAAATGCCAACATATGCAATGTAGTATGTTTCAGCATGGAAGATGCAGCTTTAAAGATGTTTATTATAAAATTTTCTTATGGTTGATGCTTTGGATTTTTAAATAAATCATCTCTTCAATAAAAGTCTCTAAATTCAAATTATTTAAAATTCTGGAAAAAGTTTAAACTATTGGTCATTCTACAAAATTTGACAGATGCATTTTGACACATTTATCAGGATACATTTAAAAAAAACAGTTCTTTAGCTAAGCTCTTTAATACAACATAACATTTTGTGACTGTTATACATTATTCTCCCTATTTTCAGTCTTGGACCTTCAAACCATCTTGGAATAAATATGAAAGATTTTAAATGCAAAAATGAGTAATGCATGATTTCACTTTGGAGATTAAAATCAATAAATATTTTTTTGTGACTTAAAAAAATAAACAGTAGGAACTGTCAATCCTGTGTACATTTCTGGAATTTAGCTTGTAACAAATATATTCTGTTAGCATATAAAATGTTTTTACCTTACTTTGAAAGCATTAAATATGTAGGGATGTCCAAAATATGTGGGTTGCTTTTTTAAAACTGACATGAATGCATCCATATTCCATTAAAAACAAACAAAATAATCAGAATGATGTGCACTTACTAGGAAGCAAGTTTAAAAATTTGGAGTTTTTTAAAGTGCTGAGATTTGGAAGAGGAATATCTTTAAGCATGCTAACCATACCTTATCATGAACACAAAAAGGACTTTTGAACTTAAGTTTAGAAAAAAAAAAATAGAGGTTCTATGAAAGGAAGATTAGTAACAAACATTTTCCATTGAAGAAAGAATTCAGGTAAAAACAAATAGCACCACAATGAATTGCACTAAGGTGCTAAAGGAGGTACCTTATTCCCTGCAGAGTGAACGCTCCCTCTGAAATGTATTGCAACATATAAATGCAATTGTTTAATGGTTACCATTTGGTTCATTCATCTACAGAAAACTGCATTCCTTCTAGTTCATTATATTGAACAAACATTCAAATTACTGAACTATACATAATGTTACATAGTTTACATTTTATGAAAACAAAGCTTGAAGGAATATTTATAAATGTCACCTTGAATATAAGATGACAAGTTTAAAAGGGCTTCATATCTCTTAAGACATTTAATTTATGTTAATGGTCCAGGAGTGTTATAGATATAGATATATTTATATGCATATATATTTCAACAAGAAGTGTAAAAATTTTTAAAAACAAATCACAGCACTTACAGCTGTTTTACATAAGAAGTACTCAGGGCATTAAGGTGTCAAACTATTACACTTATAATATGTATATTTTTAAAAAGACTGAAAATGGCACATCAGGAAACTTGCTGAAGTTCTTTTTAAAGGCCCATTTCATTATATCATATTACTGATGTGTCGATTCAATGTAATTCCCTTTTCTTCTCAGAACATTTGTCCCTTCTATTTGGATTTACAACTGGGGTCTCTGTATTCTCTTGCTTTCCTTGGTTAGATGAGATCATTTTCCATGTCAGTTAAAGATCAGGAAAACGGCTCGGGTCTTCCTTATAGTCATCAGGTATAGTAAAGATGGAGCCATCAAATTCATCATATCGAAACTCCTGAAAAGTCACAGTGGCTGTGATCGTAGGAAACACAGGAATATCTAGAGAACAATCAATGATAACATTGTAAAACAAAATGCTTATCTATTTACAGACCATAAATACTATTAGAGATATCCATATTCCTTAAAGTGTAAAAAAGCATTATTCAAGGACCTGACAAATCCTAATATATGTCCAATAGTGAGTGTGTCTATTTTGGAGAAGGGTTTTTTATTGGTGAAGAGAGAAAGACACCAAGACATCAAGAATCACATCAAAAAAACAAGTTCCCATTGCTTCCCAATCTTAAAATTATAATGCCAGATTCCACCAGTCTTTTTTGTTTTTCTTGGGCCAAAGAGACACATACATTTGTACTTTTTGCATTCTGACATCGTTTCTATTCATATTATAGCATATATACTATTCTGACTCTGAGCTGATTTATTTTCATTCTAAAGCAAGAGAAATACATCAATCCCTTTTGTTTTATAATACTAAATACAATCCATCACTTAAATATATGCAATAAAAAGTCTCATCAGAATTGGAGTAATATCATGCCAACACAGCCTAACATTTTTTTTACATAAAATACATTTCTTACTGAAATTATAGTGAAAGCTGACATTAAAAATGGCCACTTTAATCACTCCTTAGTTTTATCCCTAATATGAGTTTTTAGAAAGAGCACAAATCAGAAAACTTGGATTCTGATTCCTATAAATCATTTAATTCATGGTTCTCAGGGATTTCACCTACAAAATAAACAACTGTAAAGCTTCCTTTAAAACCCTGAAATGATTCTATGGAAGCTAAGGTGAGTGTCTAGAATAGCAGTAAAGAGTAAATTAATTTTTACACGGCTAGTATTTTACTGCAGAAAGTAATATTCTTCTGAAAACACACACACACACACACAAAATCTACATAAAGATTACAGAGTTCCCAGTTATTTCGGAGGGGGGCGGGAATCATCCATTTGTGCATATTAGTAACAAATGCTGTTCTAATTCAGGGGTCAGGAAAGTAAGGCCCATTGCCTGGCCTGTTTTTGTAAGGTCTATGAGCTAACAAAAGATCTTAACATTTTTTAATGGCTAAAAAAACACACACACAAAATAGTATTTCATGTGGCTAAAATTACATGAAGTTCAAACTCCAGTGTCCCTAAGTAAAGTTTATTCGAACACAGGATGCTATTCATTTACTTATTGTCTATGGCTGCTTTAGTTTTCCAACAAGAATTAAGTAGTTGTGACAGAAACCATATGGCCCGCAAAGCCTAAAATATTTACTATCCTTCAGAAAGTTAATGACCCATTTTAGGCATTGGAAACAAGGGAACAAAACAAGTGAACAAGAGGAAAAAATCATGCATTTATGGAGATTATATTCTGGTTGGGAGACCTAGTAAAGAAGTAAAAAGTATATGTGACTAAGTATACAGACAGAAGTAAAGCATGGTAGAGTGAAAGGAGTTGTCAGTGTTGGGGTAAGAGCTCTTAACTGGGTGGTCGTTAAGAAAACCTCAATAAAGTGACCTTTCAGCAAAGACAGGAGGTATGCACCATACAGCTGTCTAGAGCAAAAAAATCCCAAGTAGAGGGAACAAGTACAAATGCCCTAAAAAAGAAAGTGTCTGGTGTATACTGGGAACAGTTAAGAGACCAGTGTGGCTAACAGCCAAGTGAAGGGAAGATGAACAGGAGAAGGGGTCAGGGGAGAGAGAGACCCTCAGATCACGTGGGGTTTAGATCAAAACGTCTTTGGCTATTTATTTCTCTGGATGAAATGGAAAACCAATGGAAGGCTGTGAGCAGAGTAGTAACATGCTTTGGCTTAAGTTTTAGCCGATGTAATGAGAGTACAATGTAGGCTGACAAGAGTTAAAACAGATGTGCTCCAGAAGGAGCAGCAAGACCGGCAGGAAAAAATCAAGAGAGAACTCTTATCAAAGAAGTCAGAGGAAATCTGAAGAAAAACTATCATTCGCTGGGACAAGGACTCTACAAAAACAGAGTCAAATCTTGGTAACAGAAAAGTATCCAGTAGATTTAACAATATGAATACCAATAATAAACATAGTAAGAGTGGAAGCGATAAAGAGAATGTGCAATGAGCAGCTGGGTTGTTTCTAGTTTGGGGCTATTACAAATCAATTTGACCCATAATGAGTGATCCAGTTTTCCCACATCTGCACAAACATTTGGTATTGTCACAAGTTTTATTTTAGCCATTTTGTTAGGTGTATAAAGTGATACTGTGGTTTTAATTTGCATTTCCCTAATGGTAATAATACTGAACATTGTTCATGTGCTTATTTTCCATTTATATATCCTCTTTGGTAAAATGTCTGTGTCTTTTGCTCTTTTCTAATGGGCCTGTTTGTTCTGTTATTGATGAGTTTTAAAAGTTATGTTTTCTTTCTTTTAATTGGTCTTTCACAGAGCAAACAGTCTTCACTTTTGATGAAGTCCAATTCGTTGATTTTTCTTTTTATAGATCATGCTTATGGTGTGAAGTCTAAGAAGTCTTTGCTTAAACCCATATCCCTAAGGCTTTTTCTGTTTATTTCCTATGTTATAGTTTTACATTTTACATTTAAATTCAAGTCTCTGTTCCATTTTCAATTAATTTCTATATAAACTGCAGGACTTAGGTAGAGGTTCCTTGTTTTGCCTTTGGATGCCTTTGGATGTCCAATTGCTCCAGCATCATTTGTTGAAAAGGCTATCTTTCCTCCACTGAACAGTTATTGCATCTTCATAAAAAATCAGTTGTGCATATTTATGAGGGTCTATCTCTGGATTCTCTGTTCTGTTATTTTGATTTATATGTTCATCCCTCAGCCTATACCACACATTCCTGATTACCATACCTATATAATAAATATTGAAATTGAGTAGACTACTCACATTTTATTCTTCATTTTCAAAATTGTTTTGGCTATTGTTGTGGGTTGAATTCTTTCCCTTCCAAGAAATATATGTTCTAGTCCTAACTTCTAGTACCTCAGAATGTGACCTTTTTTGCGGATAGGGTCTGCAATTTGCAGAAGTAATGAAGTTAAAAGTCATTATAGTGGTCCCTAATCCAATGGCCAGTGTCCTTACAAAAGGGGGGGAATTTGGAGACACACAGCAAGAACATCAAGTGAAGATGAAGGCAAAGACTGGGGTGATTCTTCTATAAGCCAAGGAAAATCGTCAGAATCTATGGGAGAGGCATGGATAGCCTCAGAAGGCTGTGAGAAAGAGCTCAGATTTCTAATGAGAAAATAAATTTCTGTTGTTTAAGCCACTCAGTTTGTGGTATTCTGTTATGGCATTCCCATAAAACTAACACAGATATTCTAGATTCTTTGCCTTCCCAAGTAAATTTTAAAATAATCTTGTCTATATCTACAAAAAAAATATTACTGGGATTATGACAAGAACTGTGTTAAACCTGTATAGTAATTTGGGGAGAATTAACATCTTTCCTATGTTGAATTTTCCAATCAATGAGCATGGTATATCTCTCCATTTGTTTAGATCTTCTTTTCATTTCTTTCATTAGTGTTATACAATTTTCAACATACAAATATTGTACATGTTTAGTTAAAATTATGCCTAAGTATTTTTTTTTAGCAATTGTAAAAGTACTTAATATTTAAATTTTGGTATCTATGTGTTCAATGCTAGTACACAGAAATATACTATTGATTCTTATATGTTTAATTTGTATCCTGCCATCTTGCAGAACTCATTAAATCTAGTTTTTGGTAAAATCGTTGGGATTTCTACTTATAGAATCATGTCTCTTGCAAACAAAGGCTTTCTTTCTTTCTGCTCTGAATGCCTTTTTCTCCCCCCTTTCATTCCTTATTGTACTTATTATCCTTTTGATTTCTGCAGGGCCCGTAGTGCTAGCCCATTTCATTTTTTATATTAATAATTTGTGTTTTCTCCCTTTTTATCACTCTTGCTGCAAATTTGTTGATTTTATCAATCTTTTCAAAGAACCAGCTCTTTGCTTCATTGACGTTCTAGAATTGTTTTGTCTTTCCCTGATTTCTTTCTACTCTATTATTTTGTTCTTTCTGTTGGTTTTAGGTTTATTTTGCTCTTCTTTTCCTACTGTTGTCTAGTATGATTCTATTATGGTTGATTTTTTTACTCTTTTAGAACTATTGAGGTTTGTTTTATGGACCAGGATATGGCCTATCTTGGTATATCTTCCACAGGCACTTGAAAAGAATGTGTATTTAGCTAATGTTGGGTAAATGCAAATTAGGTGCTTTAGTTTATGGTGTTGTAAAGATATTGTATATCCATGCTGATTTTCTGTCTAGTTGTTATATCAACTGTCTCCAATTATAATTGTAGATTTTTCTTTCATTTCTTTGTTTTTGTTTTACCTGTCTTGTAGCTCTTTTGTTTGGTGCATAGACATTTAGAATTGCTATTCTTCATGAATTGATCCTTTTATCATTATATAATATCCCTAGCTGTCTCTGGTAATTTTTTTTGCTCTGAAATCTACTTTATCTAACATTAAGAGAGCTAGTCCTGTTATCCTTGATTAATGTTTAAATGAAACATCCTTTTCCATCCTTTTGCTTTCAATATCATATTTGAAGGAAGTTTCTTGAAGAGAATATATAGTTCGGTCATGTTTTTTAATCTGTTTTGCCTATTTCTACCTTTTAAATAGTCTATTTAGACTACTTACATTTAATGGAATTATTTACATATTAAGACAAGTCTGACATTTTATTTTTTTAAATGTCTCTGTTTTTCATTTCTTTGTTTTCTTTTCTTACCTTCCTGTAAGTTACTTGACTATTTTAGAATTTCATTTTCATTTCATTTATCTAGTGTTTTTGAATATACCTCTTTGTATAGCTTCTTTAGCTATATATTATATATATATGTGTGTGTGTGTGTGTGTGTGTGTGTGTGCGCGCGCACATAAAAAATTTATCATAGTCTTCTAGTGTCATTTTAGAAGTTCAAGTGAAGTAGAAAAACTCTGTCTCCCTTTATGTCTCTTCATCTTCTCTCCTTTACAAAAAAATTGCACATAGAAAGTAACAATGGAAATATAAAACTAGACTTTCAAGTAGCCTAGCTATGAAAAACAAAGATTAAAGGCAAGTGCTGGGTAGGGAAGAGTTAAAGGGGTTATTTTATTTAGTTGGTTGAATTTCAAAAGGAGAAAGACCTGAACAAAGCCCAATAGCTAAGAGAGAAAAAGCAGTAGAGAAGGGAGTTTGAAGATAAAAGAAAAATATGGGGAGACTTAAAGAGCAAGGTTCTTAAAAGAGATGCAAGAACAGATCCATAGTACAAATGAAGAGATTATTCAAGCTAAGAAGAGGGGTACCACTTCCACTGAGATAGGAAAGATAAAGGAAAAGATGGGACTTGGGACAAAAAAGTCTCTGTGGGGGCTTGGGAGTAATAGGGAGGTCTCATTTCTGATTGTCTTTTTTTGTAACTAAGGAAGCAAAAATCATCTGCTTAGACTGTGGAAGGAAGTAGTGGGAGAAGCTGGGGACTGGTAAAAGAGGTTCAAATTTAGCCTTTGAGTAGAATGGAAAGAGAAGCAAAAAGAGAAAAGATTATTCATAATTAGCATTTAAAGCTCTGGCTGATTATGAAAACATAATTATCTTAACAACAGTTTCTAAATTTTTATAATTTTCCCTTCAATTGTATTTTTAAGCCTAAACACAGAAACAGAAATGGTGGATGATTAAACAGACCCAGGGCTAGAGTTTTACAGGGTTAATTCAAAAGAAGGACAAAAAGACAAAAGAAAGATAAATTCCCAATAACTTTAGTATGCAAGCAAAAGATTATCAATCCCTTGTTAAGAATGTGGTTCTACATTAGAGAAATGCCTGCAAAGAAGTATTGTAGACTTTCTCTTTCCTTTTCACATAATCAAAATATTTCTTTTGCATACAAATCTATATTGTATTGTGGGGTTTGACTGGGGTTTAGGACTTAAATAGATATTTTGGGACTTAAACAGATATGAATGCTGGGATAGTTTGAAACTCTCATATATTCAATCCCTGCCCACTATTTTAGTTTGGCACTTTAAATACAGTACCTAGAAGAGAGTCCAATGCTTCAACTATTTTCTGGTTATAGAAAATTACACTGGGATTTTAGCTTCTGCAGAAATGATAACATAATGATCCCGACCCATAACTCAAACACACATCTCTTGATTCCTTAGTTTTCAAATCATTTCTGGTGTTGTAAAGATAATTGTATATCCATGCTGATTTTCTTCAAGTAGACACCGGGTTTCCAGTACTTTTTCATCACAAAGGGAATCTATAGTGACATTCTGAAATGTTTTAAAATTCACTTTAACCCACAAAATGCTTATTGCCAAGTTTGTAAAGTTGAAAAGGTCATGTTTACTTTTTAGCAATGCAAGCATTATTTCTGTGAGAAAAGCATTCTGCCTAATTATTCTGAAATGTGGTTTCAGTAATATTGACTAAAAAATAAAATCCATCTGAGATTAAATAAAGGTTAATAAATTTACTATATATTTATTTTTCTCTCCCACTGGAATGTAAACACTAAGAGGGCAGACACTTTTACTGTCTCACTGCTAGAAAAGCATCTGGCAGACAGCAAGCACTGATTAAATATTTGGTGACATATTTAATACCATCCAAATAGAGTATGGGTGGTAGTAAAGGCTCTCCTCAAGCTTAATGCTAAATCTAAGCCTAAACTCCTAAAGAATCTTTTAATAGTCTCTTGTTCCCAGTTTTCTGATCTACTTAGATAAATATGCACAAAAATGGGAGCTTACTAGTAAGTTCTTAAAGATCATTGCTTAAGATGAAGTTAAGTTTAAACATTTAAGACTGAAAAATAAAATATATGAGTATTACTTTACCTATGAATAGTGACTGCTGATCCCAGAAACATCCCCACTGTTCAGAAACTCAAAAATCTGCTAAAAATTTGGGCTAAAATCCAGTCTCCCTATTTGACATTAGAAAACATTATCATAGTGCATTATGAGTTCATCCATATCCTCTCATATGAAATATTTGCATATCCCTTACATTTAACTTAAATCCAGTAGAATTAGAACTCCCACTGGGCACTTTACATATTTGGTAAAACATGAATCTTGATCCATGTAATCACAGAAAAACTTTATAAAAATCTAAGCAACTAGAAAATCATTTTCCTTCAAAACACATTGCTTATTGTTAGTAAATAGCTCCATATTTCTAATAGACACTGAAATTACATGTAAATTTTCTCTTACCTAGTTTTACAGGAAAGCCTGGAGGAAGCTTCATCTGAACAAATTCTCTAAGCTTGTTAAAGTGCTTGAAGGGAGCTATTACTTCCAAAACATTCAATAATCTGAAAAATGGAAGGAGAAAAAAAAAGTTATCATTTTTCAAACTGATTTCTTTATATCCTTATGTTGTTTTATAACTACATGCGTCAAACCCAGTAGTATTGACTTCTAGACGTTAAGGATGAGGAAATGTCACCTCCTTCCTCCTGATTTTTTGTTTTATTACTGTGTTTACTGTGTTAAAGTTTACAACATTTACATTTGATTGTAAAGCCATAATTTCCACAGTTGTTTGATTTTAGGTTTGTATTTAAATGAAAAGGTTTATACCCATGTTCTTCCTGAAGTCTACACACTCCTGACTTCTTTAATTAGTCTCACTGGGTGGCTGAATTTCATGGTCAATTTTATATGTGTGAAGGGCTCTTACATTCTTTGTATTCCTTGATTTCTTACAGATTCCATAAATGAGTGTTTCTTTTTTGCATATTTAAAGGGAAATTTGGCTGGCATAAAATTTCAGTTTATGCTTCTTTCCTTCTGAATTATAACTTCATAATGTCTGCCAGAATTCAGTATTACATTAGCCTGTAACTTCTTTCATCTCTTAGTTGAATGGATTTCATTTTCAAGTAGTAGTATTTTTCTTTCAAAATGGACCCATATGGCTGCTATATTTTTGAATGCTTCTATGTTTTCTTCAATTGCCTTGATATCTAAATGACATCTTAGCCAGATATACTACCTGATCACATTTTCTTTGTCTCAGAAATGTAAAGATGTGAAAAAATGTAAAGCCAGGTTTTTACCTCTTTTTTGCCTGAATGCCTTTGGATTTCTTTATTAACAATCAAAGTCCAATAACTTAATCAGGATAATTTTATTGTTACTAATCATTCTTAAGATTTTTCTTAGAACCTAATGTTATGCTACAGATTCAGTTTTTCCTTACAGAGAAATTTTTACCCTACTTTGAATACTATTTTGGTTACATTTTGGAGGCTTTCTATATAAGTAGATCACCAATGATCCTTATGTTGAACCCTCTTTGTCCTCCATAAATACTGCTTCTCTAATTCCTTTAAACTTTTTTCATTAAATTCACTATGAGCTATCAAATTTTATTTTTCTGCCACATCTTTTGTGTTCATTGTTGTTTCTAATTTATTTGTTCTGCAACAGTGTTATTTAGTGCTTATTTCCTTAGCTTTATAATCTTTTCATTTCATTCTATTATCTTATCATCTCATCTAGAATGACCTAGTTTACTGATTTCACGCTTCTTACGTTTTTCCATAGCATTTACAAGGAATTTTCTTCTGTTTTTGACCTATATTTTATTCTAGAATGAATATTTTGTCTGGCTCTTACACACTATGTTTCTTGTTTTTTTCCAGAAGGAATGTTATAAAGGCCACATTTTATAAACTCTAATGTACCCATTTTTTTCACATATTAACTGTGAAATTGGGATAACTCATAAAATTGATAGCATCTTACAATTAGCCACATTTTTCTTCTTTATTAGAACATAAAACTGGTGATTCTTGAGTCAGTTGGATCCAAGATAGGATGAATTATGCAGATTTGTAGGTATGGCTAAATGCCTTTCCCACATCTTCTTACAACTATCAATCTTCCTCTCTAATCTACGGATTGAGAGATGTATAGCTCATTCTACCCATTTTTCTAAATTCTGGTTACTGAGGAGTATGAGACATGTATATCTTTTGTAGAAAATATGAGTCCTTCTTTCTTCCATGATAATTAATTTTTAATATACTAGGCTAGATTAGAAGGGGAAGGAACTAAGAAGGAAAAATAGCCTGGTGCTTCAATTTATCCCCTACTTTAGAGAGAGCCTGAAGTTATAGTTCTGTCAGTCAGCTGCCCCTACCCACCACTCCCATTCCACCCATCTCTCCAAATTGGATTTTTTTTTTTAGAGGGAGAGGCAGACAGAAAGGGAGGGAGAAAATTTTAAGCAGGTTCCACACCCAGCGCAGAGTCTGACACAATGAGGGGCTCATTCTCATGATCCTAAGATCATGACCTGAGCTGAAATCAAGAGCGGATGCTTAACCAACTTAACCAACTGAGCCAATGCAGGTGCCCCACAAATTGGACTTTTTTAAATGAACATCTGATGAGTACAGGTTTGAAAGGATATATTCAAGATGTTCAGTACTGTTTACAATGGTGACAAACTACAATCAAAATGTTTATCAGTAGGGGGATGATAAAATAAAGGACAGTACATCAATACTACAAAATACCAAGGAAAGAAGAAAAAGAGGTAAGAATGTAATTATTGTGAGAACTCCAAGATACACTCATTTTTAAAAGAAAAAATGAAACTCACAGAACAAAATGTAAACTATTCCTCAATCTTATTAAAAAAAAAAAAAAAAAAAAAGCCGGGGCGCCTGGGCGGCTCAGTCGTTAAGCATCTGCCTTCGGCTCAGGTCATGATCCCAGGGTCGGGGGATCGAGCCCCGCAACGGGCTCCCTGCTCAGCGGGAAGCCTGCTTCTGCCTCTCCCACTCCCCCTGCTTGTGTTCCCTCTCTCGCTGTGTCTCTCTGTCAAATAAATAAAATATTTTTTTAATTAATTAAAAAAAGAAAGGCAAACACAGAAAAATCTAGACCAAAATACCCCACTTATTCACCTATTAACTATTAGTGAGGTAAAAGTAAACTCATTTTTATTCTATAAACTTCCATGCTGTTAGATTTTTTTATAATAAGCATGGATTTATTTACTACTTTTATAATTTTAAAAAACTATTCAAAAATTTATCTGGTTAAAAGAGTAAAAATGCTAGTAATCTGTGAAATAGAAATTATCTAGAAGGGTGCATGAACTATCAAATCAATGGCTATTTGCTTTTTCATTTCAAAGGACTCAAATGCAACACTCAGATGCAAATATTATTACAGCCTTTAGGGTTTCTTAGTTTCTTTCATAGACTCTATAGTGAATAACAAACTTACGACTCTATTCCCAAGGGAAATTCCTGGCTCATGGCTATCGTGGCTTTAAATGTTTTCTTGCTCTCTTTGCACACCAGTTCTCTTCCCAGATGAGGAGCTCTAAAATGGGGAAAAAAACAAAAAATTAGGAAACCTTTTCTACATGCTACCATCTTCCTATGAAGAAACTGTCCTCTTCTAATAACATCATTAATAAATTAATTTTCCTTACTCTGTATAGAAATAAATTTAAATTATGCTAAAAGGACTTAAGACGTGTAAGAAACGAGATGGGGTAACAAAAAAAGAAAATAACATAAGCTAAAAGTTCAGAAAAAATGATCAAAGTCAACAAATTTCATATTAAATATAATTTTAATAATCACTTTTTAGGAATAAAGCAAATTTCTAGAAAAAGTAAACTTGAAAAATATTGTGTATCTCTAAAATCACTTATTCAATTCAATCTCTTTTACTGTCTATATTTCTTAGCACTGACCAGTAAGAAGTAAAGAATAAAAAATTCTATATAAACTATAGACTATTATAAGCTGGAAATATTTGGGAGAAGTTGGAAAAGTGTAATAATAATCCTTAAATATTAAAAAAAAAAAGTCATGACAACTTCTTCCTAATCATGGAAGTAGATGATATTTTATTCTCCACCAAAAGGAAAAAAGATTTCTATAAACAACTGTACCTTTTTTTTTTTAAAGATTTTATTTATTTATTTGACCGAGAGAGAGAGATAGCGAGAGCAGGAACACAAGCAGGGGGAGTGGGAGAGGGAGAAGCAGGCTCCCCGCGGAGCAGGGAGCCCGATGTGGGACTCGATCCCAGGACCCTGGGGTCATGACCTGAGCTGAAGGCAGACGCTTAACGACTGAGCCACCCAGGGCTGGCTAGAAAAAAATCTATTTATTCATTCAAAATAAACCATTTGTTCACTCATCATCCTTTTATTCAATAAGTATTTACTACATACAAACCATGTAATGTAATAGATACTCTAGTAAGGATCAGTCATACATATAACATTAAGTAAGGTCTATGTAAGGATGATGAGAAGAGGTCTGGCACAGGCTGAAACAGACAGTGACAGGGGATGAGCTTAGAAAGGCAAAGAGTAGAAAAACAGTGAACAGCTTTACCCGCCATGCTAAAGACTGAGGATAATAACAAAATATAAAAGTTCACATATAATAGAAAAACTCCAGCAACTGCAGTGGGAAATTCCTCACATTGTATTTTCTTAGAATAATGTGCTGTTAAGTTTTTTGGGTTGTATAAAATGGCAGCAAGCATGTAAAAAGAAGGTTCCACAACTTATTCAAATGTAACTGGGGTTGCTTCTCTCCCTCATCAAACTTAATCCATATATTACAAGATAAAAGAATTACTTCAGACAAAACTATACTAAAAATTCTTTCTAAAAAAATTTTACACCTAAATATTCACATTTTTACAAAGCGTTCTTTCTAAAAACCAGTGAACAAAAAAAAAAAACAGCAACAAAAAAACCCTACTTTCCAAAATAAAACAAAAAAACTTACTTTCCATTTTCAGCAGATATATATTCTTCCCAGGTAATAGTGTTCTGAGGAGGAGGGGTAAGGGACTGTCTTCGAACCGGCTGCCAAAAAATAAAAAAACAAAGAGCAAAAGAGAGGGAGAAAAAAAGGAAAATGACATATTTTTAAAGATATAAAAGCATGCAATAAACTATGTAAATTACTAATGTACTTAAATTAAATCTCTTCAATATAATGCTTTAAGGAATTGCTTCCGAGATAATTCCATGGTGATTTAAGCTCTATCGGTAAGATTATCAATTTTTTTCTAAATCTCAAATCAGACAAGTATCAAAGTAAAAAAATCCATTAACTCAATGGTTTAATCATCTAAGATGTTCCTGGTGTTATGCCAGATGTTCAACATGGGAATTAAAGAGAAGTATAAAAACTAACCCTGACTTCAAGGAATTTACAGTTCAGAGTTGGAAAGAAGAAAAAGAAAAAAAACCAAAAAACAAAAAACCATACAGATGTAACAGTTAGTCAGAAATATAAAGTATTATATGATTAAAGGCCAAATGAGCTTACAAAAAGCTGAGTAGTACAGAAGTTCAGGGAAAAAAGCAATCTTCTATGGACAATAAATTGAGACTAGGGATTGGGACTCGGATTTAAATGAAAAAATAAAAAGAATATTTTAGACAAGGAGAATTAATGGTGAAAAGCACAAGTAGACTAATTTATGTGAAGTGGAGAGCAAAGTTCAAAAGGGAGATCAACAATAGTGATAAAGGTCATGTGAGATTTTAAAACTTACATGTTGTCTTTGTTCAATATGAATTTGTATCACCACAGGATGAACTGGCAATAAGGAACTAAAGGAGTGGCAGTAGAAATTAAAAACTGCTAAGGAAAATTACCAAGACAAATTCATGGAACAAAAGTGCAATAAATGAAAGACTGACATAAATAACAAGATAAACAGTTAACACTGGGAGAGGGTCCCATTCATAGTAGTTTTGGATATTATAAGATGTTAGAGCTGTTAAAAATCAAGGATTTTGAAGACAACAAACTGAGCTGGAGTCCCAGCTCCACTACCTGATAGTTGTGGGAATTTGGGCATTACATTTTCTTATGTCAATTTAGCTCACCTGATGTATGACCACCTAATCTCATAGTTAAGAATTCAAGGCAATAACGTATAGAAAGAGCATAATGCCTGGCACAGAATAAAGTATTCAGTAAATAACAGTCACGATTACATACTGTGAAGTTCCCAGAGGGCATTAACAAAAAGAAAAGGGAAGAAGTCAGAGTTAAAGATAGGGGAATTCTCTGACTAGATTGAAAAAAAAAAAAAAAGAGAAATCAGAGGGTTGATCACTAAGTCCTAAAAATAACATGCATTAGGGGGAGAAAAAAAGGACAGAAAGGAGCCAGTTATTAATATATAAGGAAAAAAGAAAAACCAGAGCATCAAGTTGTCATGGAAGCCAAAAGACTGTTATACATATCACAATACAAAGACTTTAAAGAGAAAGAAGCCTCAAAAAGGGCCATACATTTTTTTGGTTAGAAATGATTGAGATCTTTGAATAGCATCAGAAAGATCTGGGGGAAAAAACGGACCTAACAATATCTGAACATCAGGCAGTATGAAAGAAAACAATTCCATTCTTGAAAAGTTTACAAAGAGACACACAGAAATTGGGTTGTAATCCAGAGTGATGGGGGCTATGATTAAGGGATCTAAAGGATGACATAAAATCACAGAGAAGGGGTTTCTGACCCAGATTGAGGTAGCCAAAGATAAGTGCCAGCAATCATGGTTGCTGAACAGAGGAACCTGAGTCTAAAAGAAAGAGAACAAAATAACCAGTTGAAGGAGACTGAGGAAAGCACAATAGTGTGAAAAGTCATGTGGTGTACTGGAAAACTCCAAGTGTACTGTATCTACTCAGTATGAGTAGAATACATGAAGAGAAAGTAGTAAGATACAGGGGTAAGTAAGTAAGACAGAAATGAGAAAAAGTAGTTTGGATGGGTTTTGTGCATCAAGTAGATTGTATTTTACTCAGGAAGCAATGGACAAATATTTTGAGCAATATAATGTATTTTTTAAAACACAAATTTTGGAGCCAGACTGATCAAACCCTGTCTTCACCAATTACTAACTGACTTTGGACAAATTATTCAACCTTTTTGTCTCAGTTTAGTCAACTATATAACCTCACAGGGTTTGTGAAGATAAAAATGATTTGTTACTGGGATCAAGTCCCACATCGGGCTCTTTGCTTAGCAGGGAGCCTGCTTCTCCTTTCTGCCTGCTTCTCCCTCTGCCTATCACTCCCCCTGCTTTTGTGCTCTCTCTCTCTTTCTCACACACACACACACAAAAGATTTGTTAAATATAAAGTACTTAATTTAAAATGGTGCCTGACAAGTAGTAATTACTCTATACATTTTAGCACAGGCATTACACAGCTCAATCTATTTCAGGCAGATCACTGAGAGCAGTGTGTAAGTTACAAACTTATCTCAGTAATCCAAATGAGAAATGATAATGGCATGCTGTTTCAAAATGGAAGGAGAAAAAGAGATTCAAGAAATCTTCAAGATTTTGTTACTGACCAGACATAGGGTAAGGAAAGGCTAAGAAGTCTAAGGACAAATTTCAGGTTGCTAGCTTGGATAATGGTAGTAGATAATGGTTCCACCACTCAAGACAGAGAACATAGGAAGGAGGAATAAAATTGATCAGATTTAAACATACTAAATTTTATTTTTATTTTTATTTACTTACTTTAAGTAGGCTCCATGCCTAGCATTTAGCCCAACGTGGGGCTTGAAGTCCCAAGCCTGAGATCAAGACCTGAGTTGAGATAAAGAATTAGACGGACATCTAGAATTACTAGATGTCCATCAACAGATGAATGGATAAAGAAGATGTGGCACACACACACACACACACACACACACACACACACACACACACACACACAATGGAATATTATGCAGCCATCAAAAAATGAAATCTTGCCATTTGCAACAACATGGATAGAACTAGAGGGTATTATGCTAAGCGAAATAAGTCAATCAGAGAAAGATGATTATCATAGGATCTCACTGATATGAGGAATTTGAGAAACAAGACAGAGGATCATAGGGGAAGGGAGGGAAAAAATGAAACAAGATGAAACCAGAGAGGGAGACAAACCATAAGAGACTCTTAATCTCAGGAAACAAACTGAGGGTTGCTGGAGTAGAGGGGGGTGGGAGGTATGGGGTGGCTGGGTGATGGACACTGGGGAGGGTATGTGCTATGGTGAGGGCTGTGAATTGTGTAAGACTGATGAATCACAGACCTGTACCCTGAAACAAAGAATACATTATATGTTAATAAAAAATAATAATCAGATGCTTAACCAACTGAGCCACCCAGGAGCCCCTAAACATACTAAACTTTAGATGTTTATCCAAGTGGAGTAGATGAAAGCACTACAGATCTGATGATTAGGAGAAGTCACAATTGAAAACGTATTTTTGGGTGAGAGTTACCAGTATTTACATGGTAATAGAAACAACATCAGATATGTATCTAATCAATGAGACATTAGAGACTACTAGCTGTCCACCCAGTGTCTATTCTCCCATTCTTTATTGTTAAAAAAAAAAAAAGCCTCCCATTCAAATTTTTGTCTGGACATATGACTTCCTAGACTAAAGACTTATTTTTAGCCATCCCTGAAGCTAGCTAAGTGTTACCATGTTACTAAGTTCTAACTAGTGGGATGTGAGCAGAGTGAAGTGTGGGTTCTCAAACAAAACAGGCAAGCCCTCTCCTTCCAAATCACTATTAGGAATTACTATTCCTGCTAGCTGGAATACTATAAACAGGTAATAAACTATCTTATACCATGTGGATGAGAGTCACATCTAAGAACAGAGAAGTAAGACAAAAAAGACTAGGTCTGAGATTAACCCATAGAGCAGAGAAACCACAAAAACTCAGATTTTTATATGAGAAAAAAGTAATCAATATCAGTTTAATATATATATAATGGGATACTACCCATAATACTATGGCATGTGGCAATGGCTTAGTAGAATGACAAGCAGGCTTCAAAGGTAGTCAGTGACCCTCATAAATATTGTAACAAGATATTAGGTAAAACAGTATCTTGTGATACTGCAAAAGGGAAACGGATACATGCTAACAGAACCTGTAATTCTAAGGGAAGAGGCTGGAAAAATTTAAGACTGCTGCTCCAACCCAGAACAAGAGCAAAGGCTAATCTCACCTCCATCCAAATCTCTAAGTAGGCCACAGTCAATTTCTCTTTCAGAACACTGCTTAAAATTTGTCTATTCTTGCTTCCAGTCTAGTTAATATTTGCATACATTTGGCTATAACTGGTTTTATACATTATATATAAATGTACATATACACATATGTATATATGTATACATGCATAATTTCATACATACATATAAGACTCATTTGCCAGGCATGATGTGGTATGTCACTTAAGTTTATTTTTTCAGGTAATAAACTTCTCTAAGCAGTTCTGTTTCTAGTAGAATTCTTTCTAAACTGTACATTATACATTACCCATCTTATAAAAAGACTATAATGAATCTAATTTATAATTTCTTTTATTGAGTACTTATCATGGTATCAATTACTATATTTTAATAAAGTCTTTCCTAGTTTATTCTCATGGACCCTTTGTTATGTACTGACATTTGTAGCTAAATCCATCAGTGTTCCTTCTACACTGCTACCATAGCTGTCTAATAAAACAGGAAGACATGAAGGCTACTGCAGGACACCAGATGACTTTCTAATGTTATTTGCCCAGGTCAACAGGTTCTGCAACTGAAATGTCATCAAACCTTTCTTCAAATTTAAGTGCAAAAATTCTAATGCCTGTTTTTCTTGAAGTATATAAAACATATACATATTTTAATGTATCGTTAGGTTTGCTCCTATTCTATTATATGGCAAAAGTTTCTGGAAGTTTAAGACATTCATGTATTTTGTATATATGTATTCCTACTTAGATTTTATATATTTAAAAAAATACATAAGCATTAATAGACCTTAACTCAGTATTCTATATATATAGTTGGCACACAATAAATGCTTTTATCAATGACTCTATGTCTAAGGTATAAATGGGGCACTGGTTCCTGCTCTAACAATAATTGGTTAGAACAAAGAGGAAAAAGAACACCAAAAATTTAAGAGCAAGTATCAGTGACTTAAGAATTTCTGAGCACTTAAATTTTATTATAAAAAATATTGTCAAAAATATGTAGTAAATATTAAAAACATGTCTGGAAAGGAGGCAGAGGAAGAGGAGGCATGGCAAAACTAGTTAAATGGCAAATAATTCCTCCTAAATACTATCTGTAAGCTATTTCTTATGGAAATTAGAACAAATATTTGCCTAAAAAAAAAAAGACACTCAAAGCTATTCATTTACAATAAAGAATATAAATTCATTCTGAAAAGAATTAGACATTTTTAAGAACTGAAATTCTATTAAAATGTGGCTTCAAATATGTATTTTCTAGGTTCTTGAAATTTTCAATAATGCTCCAAAGCCAAAAATATTTTCTTCAGTAATATATGTTCTATGCACATAATTTTAAAAACATCACAATACTGATTTTTTACTACATTTACTGATAGCATCTTTCCCAGAATTATATCTTAAGGCTCCCCCACTCCTTTTCCAACTTCAACTTCCCCATATTTTGAAAGAATTACTAAGACAGGTTAAACATGTGAATATACAGGAAGAAGCAATTATAACAAAGGCAGGCTGGAAAGGAATATACTTAGAGCAAAAACAGCTTGGGGTAAGGGTCCTAAAATCAAAACCTAACAAACTTCTAGTTTTACGACTCCATATAGATTAATTTCTTTAAACCTCAATTTCCTTTCTATAAAATGGGGCAATGATACTTGTCTCATTAGGCCATTATAATAAATGAAATGATATATGAAATAATATAATGCCCATGCTAAAAACAACTCCAATGTTTTAAGCCAACACAAATAAGAAAGAAAAACCTGTTGAGGTGACTATGGATTCAGTTTTTTACTGTAGAAACTGAATTTAGGTTTATAGTACTCCATTCAAATTAGGCCACTGTAGAATCCTTTGTTCCTTTGTTATTCTCCAATATAACGTAACACTTTGTATATAATGGTCACTAATTAAAAGACATACATTTGAATAACTAATCTATATTTCACCCTGACTTTAAAGTTAATAAAGCATATATTGATTTGTTTTTGTATTACCAAATATGACTTAGCAGCCACTAATTTCAATACTGGTATTTTTTTTTAAACTCTGTTAAAATTTTAAACATAGTTCATCATTAAATGTTTCTTGAATTCAAAAGATCCCTCCCTTTGCTCTTTTTGACACCAATTTTTAAACTTTGCATGTTAATTTATATATACCTTTCCTAAAAAGCTTATGTAGGTTTAAAAGAACTACATTCCTAAAATTATCTACAAAATGCATTCAAATATTTTTCTTCTCCTTTAATGCCCATTATTGAATATAATTAAACTGCTATCAGTTTCATTTTGCTTTCCATGTGTTATCAAATTGTGTCCAGGGGAAAAAAGAAAACAAAACACACACACACAAAAATACCACACAGCTTATTTGTATCTTTTTTATAATTACATTTATCAATTCTATTTTGATGTCCTTTCATCCTGCACCTTACCTGATTCAACCAAATCAAATTATACGTATAGATGAGTATCTGACAGAATTACTATTTTCTTTAAATTTCTTCTAAATATTTATAATTGAACTCCAAAAAGATTCTCAAATGTAATTCTTCAGTTCTTCCCTATCAAAAGTCCAAACAATATATAATGAGATACATATTTTCTTTATTCTAAAACAACAAAAATGTAATCTTACAAGGATTATAGAGTTAACAAATAAAAATATAGCCATGGCTTTTAGTAATCGTTAAGAAATTATTTATGCCAGATTGAAAATTAGTATAATGATTTTTTAAGATTCACACATATAAAAAAAATTCCTTCTAAGGTCAGGAAAAAGGCATATCACCTGCTCTCAATACTTTCATTCAACATTATTCGGTGTTACTTCCCAGTACAATAAGGTAAGAAAAACAATGAAAGGCTAAAAGACTGGCAAGGAAAAAGTAGACCTTTATTACCTGACATGAATATCTGTAGAAAATCCTAAGGAATCTACAAAAACTATATACCTAATCTATTAATTTAGCAATACAGACAAATCATATGTATTTCAATCTACTATCACGGAATGACTGGAAAATGAAATCTAAAAACATTACCATTTATGGAAGCACTAAAAAATACTAAATGCTTGAGAAATAAATACAGTAAAATATGTGTAAGACTTGTATACTAAAAACTACAAAACACTTCTGAGATAAACTATAGATGATCTAAATAAATGGAGAGATATACCATGTTCATGAAACAGAAGATTCAGTATTTTTAAGGTATCAAGTCCCCTCACTTTAGTTTACAAATTCAACACTACTCCAATAAAAATTCCAGGTTATTGAATGGAGGAAGGATAGGCCTTTTTTCTTTTTTTTTTTAATGGTGCTAAATCAAATAGACATCCAAAGCAAAAAAAATAAACCTTGACTGTATATCACACCTTATACAAAATTAATTCATGGACTTAAATGTAAAATGTAGAAATATAATAAGACTTTGAGCAAAAACATATAGGAGAAAATCTAAGGGACTTGGAGCTAAGCATAGTTTTTAGACTTGGTGGAAGTCATAAAACAAAAATTGATAAACTGGACCTCATCAAAATGAAAGACTTTCCCTCTTCAAAAGACCTGTTTAATAGGATGAAAAAACTAAGCTACAGAGTAGGGAAAAAAATATCTGCACATACATCTAACAATAAACTAGTATCTAGAATATATAAAGAACTTTAAAAACTCAACAGTAAAGAAACAATCCAATTAGACAATGGGCAAAAGACATGAAGAGACATTTTATCAGAGAGGATATAAATCTGTATATTTTATGGCAAATGAGCACATGAAAAGGTGAACACTGAAATATCATTAGCCATTAGGGAAATGCAATAAAACCACAATGAGACAGCACTATTCACTATCTAATATGCACTGAATATTTAAATCCCTCCAAAATTCATGTGTTAAAACTTTAACCACTAATGTGATGGTATTTGAGGTGGGGGCTTAGGGAGGTAATTATATATATATTTTTTTATATTTTACTTCAGTTTTATTGAGATATAATTGACATATAACATTGAGTTTATGGTGTACAGCATGCTGATTTGATACATTTATATACTGCAAAATGATTGCCACCACAGCATTAGCTAACACCTCCATCCAGTCACAGAAACTATGTATCTCTGAAGGACAGTTGTATTTCTTCCATTCATGCAATGCACACTATATTATTCTCTGTATTTCCAGTTTTTCATTAGCTAGGAGGAAATTTAGAACTAAATGTAATGCTCAGTTGTGACAATCACCTTGTGTCACAGCCCCTGCACTTTCTGCTTATTCCTCAGCACTGCTTCTAGTTTTCCTTTTTTATTTTTCAAATATCTCTCTAAATGTGATCTTCATTATAGGTCTCCTCACCTCACAGAAATTAGATAGGCATAAATTATAAACAAGCACCAAGGCCCTCCTTTGGCTATCAGCCTCTAAGGTAGTAAAAAGAATAAAATGCTCTGCAGAGGGGCCTCCTCTGGGCCACTGAGCTATTCTGCCACCTCCTCTGCCAAGTGTATGCTTGTGGACTAGTATCATCCAATTTCCTAAGCCACATTTCTCCAAGATCACAACACCTACCCTGCACAGGGCTTCAAAGTAAAACAAAGCAAAAGGAAACAAAACAAACCAAGCAAAATCTTGTTGGTCCTAAGGAATTCAAGAGAGCTGACCAACAGAGATGAGCAGCAAAAGCAGCTCCTACAAGGTGCCAAGGGCTATCCTCAACATTCTCACTGCAGGACTTCCCAACTACTCTTCCAGCAAACTTTTTTTAAATTTAAATTCAATTAATTAACATATAATGTATTATTAGTTTCAGAGGTAGAGTTCAGTGATTTATCAGTCTTATATAATACCCATTGCTCATTATATCACAAATCCTCCTTGATGTCCATCACCCAGTTACTCCCACCCTCCACCCCTCCAGCAACTCTGTTTGATTCCTATGATTAAAAGTCTCTTATGGTTTATCTCCCTCTCTAATTTCATCGTCTTATTTTTCCCTCCCTTCCCCTATGATCCTGTTTTCTTTCTTAAATTCCACATATCAGTGAGATCAAATGATACATGTCTTTCTCTGATTGATTTCACTTAACATAATACCCTCTAGTGCCATCCACGTCGCTGCAAATGGCAAGATTTCATCTTTTTGATGACTGAGTAGTATTCTATTATATATTTACACACACACACACACACACACACCACATCTTCTTTATCAATTCATCTCTTGATGGACATCTGGGCTCTTTCCATAGTTTGGCTATTGTGGACATTGCTGCTATGAACATTGGGGTGCAGGTACCCCTTCGGATCACTACATTTGTATCTTTGGGGTAAATCCCTAGTAGTGCAATTGCTAGGTCGCAAGGTAGCTCTATTTTCAACTTTTTGAGGATCCTCCATACTGTTTTCCAGAATGGCTGCACCAGCTTGCATTTCCACCAACAGTGTTAAGAGGGTTCCTCTGTCTCCACATCCTCACCAATGTCTATCATTTCCTGACTTGTTAATTTTAGCCATTCTGACTGGTATGAAGTGGTATCTCACTGTGGTTTTGATTTGTATTTCCCTGATGCCAAGTGACGTGGAGCATTTTTTCATGTGTCTGTTGGCCATTTTTGGATGTCTTCTTTGGAGAAATTTCTGTTCATGTCTTCTGCCTATTTCTTGACTGGATTCTTTGTTTTTTAGGTGTTGAGTTTGGTAAGTTCTTTATAGGTTTTGGATACTAGGCCTTTATCTGATATGTCATTTGCAAATAGCTTCTCCCATTCCGTCAGTTATCTTTTGGTTTTGTCAACTGTTTCCTTTGCTGTGCAGAAGCTTTTTATCTTTATGAAGTCCTGATAGTTCATTTTTGCCCTTGCTTCCCTTGCCTTTGGAGACGTGTCTAGCAAGAAGTTGTGCAGCCGACATCACAGAGGTTGCTGTATTCTCCCCTAGGGTTTTGATGGATTCCTGTCTCACATTTAGGTCTTTCATCCATTTTGAGTCTATTTTTATGGGAAGAAATTGATTTAGATGAGGTCATAACAGTGGGACCCACATGATGGGATTACTATTCTTGTAAGATAAGGAGGGACCAGAGTGCTCTCCCCCACCTAAAAACACAGCAAGAAGTCAGCCATCTGTAAGTCAGTAAGAAAACCCTTATCTGAGAAGCAAATAGGCCAGCACCATGATTTTGGTCTTCCCAGCCTCCAGAACTGTGAAAAATAAATTCTTATGGTTTAAGCCATCCAGTCTATGGTATTTTGTTATGCATCATGAGCTAAGGAAGACACTAGCAGAATGGGCAAAATAAATAATAAAAAATAATAATAAAATAAAAAAAGAACAAAAAAAGAATGGGTAAAATAAAAATTGTGACAATATCAAATGCCGGAAAGGCTGCAAAGAAACATTCATAGCTGCTTACAAGAATGGAAAATGGAAAACATTTTGGAAGTTTCTCACAAAACTGAACATTTAACTACCATACAACACAGCAACTGTACTCTTGATTGCACTTGGACCTGAATACAGAATTTTTTTTTTTTTTTTTTTTTTTCCAGAAGGGAGGGATGTGAACTCTTCACTGTGGAGGGAGTTCTGAATGAACAGAGCAAAGACAGGATCTGGGCATTCTATAGATGAGTGTTGAAAAAGGACTTCAACTACCTCCATTTGACCTCAGTCTGTACTTTCTAATTGAGTTGCTCTTTCCAGTTATCTTTTAACTCAGGCAAAAAAACCCTACAGGCAAAGGATCCCTTGATAGAAACCTAAACTACTCCTTCAAGCAGTAAGAACTGCCCTGACACCAGCAAGACCTTGCATGACTGACCCAAAGGCAATGATCAACCTGACTTTTACTGTCCAGCAGCACATACCCATGTACCTTTGTCCCACATTTTCCTTACATAAACCCAGTAGTATTTTCAGCACTTTGGATAGTCTTTGAGACATCAGTTAGCTGTCTTCCTGGTGTTGGACTCACCAAAATAAAGTCCTTTCTTATTTCATCACTTGTCTATCTGCCTTTGGATCTTGTCAGTGGCAAGTGGCTGGCTCAACCTGGTCCATTTGGGAACCCCCAGAACCAGGTGCTCTTGCTTGGGCCCTGGTTAAAGTATGAACAGTACACAGTGTAGACAAATCAGACAACTGGTATTAACTGTCCTCTAGAGCTACCAGGGTAGTGGGGCACACAGGGTCCTACAGCCTACTCCCCAAGGATCCCTTTGCCCATTTACCCCTCAAGCGCACACACAAGCAGCCAGCTTCACGCATTCCCAAAGACAGCATTTATCTCAGAGAAATAAAGACTTATTATGTTCACACAAAAACCTATATGTGAATGTTTATGGCAGCTTTATTCATAATGGCCAAAACCTAGGAACAACCCAAATGTCCTTCAACAGGTAATAGTTAAGCAAACTATGGTACATTCAGACCATGGACTACTACTCAGCAGTAAAAGCAACAAACTATTGATTTACAACTGGGAAAAATTACCAGGGAATTAAGCTGGGGGAAGGGGGCGGAAAAAGCCAATCTCAAAAGGTTCTATACAATACTCTTGAAATGACAAAATTTTAAAAATGGAGAAACAGATTAATGGTTGCCAGGGATAAAGGACAGGGAAGGCACAAAAAGGCAAAAGGTGTGCCTATACAAGGGGAATAGGAGAAATCTTGTGGTGATGGACATGTTCTATATCTTGACTATAAATGCAAATACCCTGGTTATGATACTATATTACTGTTTTGCAAGATGTTACCATTTGAGGAAACTGTGTGAGGTGTATATAGAATCTCTCCATATTACTTCTTACAACTATGTATGTGAACCTATAATTATCTCAAAATAAAAGGTTGAATTCAGAAAAATAAAGCAGACCTTTATGTAAAAATTGATTGATCTATATATTCAACATCCTTCTAATCAAAATCCCACCAAGGTTTTTATCTTTTGTAGAAATCGATGAGTTGATTTTAAATATTCATCAAGAACTATACAGTTCAAGGGGCTATGCTTCACACAGGAAATGTTTCCTTTGATTTCTGAGAAGTGAAAAGCTTAATTAGTTAATTTATTTCATATTATTTTGCTCCATTATATACCCATTTGGAATTAAACTATGTTTTAAGTTCAAAGTTCAAAACTACTGCTGATTAAAATGCCATTTAAAGGCCCCTTTAACAATTCAGGTGCATCAGGTTATAATCTCTGCCCTAAAGAAAATCATGTTGTGTACTGTTAGCTTAAATGTAGATAAATCAGACAACTGAAGACAAATGGCAAATGGCCCACGAAACTCTGTTCTATAAAGTTTTGTTTCTATACATTCATCCTAAAATAGTTTATTGCCAAACTTAAACAAAGGTAGCAATAACTCCCACCACAACAAAATCATTTTTTAAAAAACAAGTCCAATAAAATTTAAATCACAATACAAGTCCAAAGAAATGGGCTTTTGTCTGGTTAATAATGGGAGAGGGCAGCAGCTTTGTCAAAGACTGAGCTCAGCATTCCCTCTCTCAGTTCATCTGCATTTCTATTTCCTGAGTATATCATGTCCTATATCTCCTACTGATCAAGAGATCAGTAAATACCAGAAGACTTCCAGAAAATGAAGTCCTGTGAGGCTCTATCCCATGGACAAAAGAAAAAGCTGTACAAAGAGGATCTGGAAGGAGGGGACAGGCTCACACTACACTGGCATAATCACAACTTCAACATTTAATGAGGAGTCTTAGACATTTTATATCCTGTACTTATTTAACTACACTATAGCTGATTCACTAAACACAGGAATTTTTGAAACACTGAAATATTTTTCTGGCACGTACAGCATTACCATGAATTAGCTGGAACCTGGCGTACTGTTCTGCAAAGTTTATCTATCCCTAAACATAATCTGGCACAATACCATAGGAGAAACTAAACATTCAAGGGATTCAAGCCTCCCCATAGTAACCTTTACTCTTTTTACTACTGTTGACTCACACTTGACACTTCAAACCAGCACTCACATATATGCGTATTTATACAACACATACATCCCTGAAACTATTATTGCATAAAGTAATGACTCACACTACATGTCATGTGTTCTGGTTTTACTCTAACATCTTTATTTAGGTTCTAATTTTTTTCTCTCTTTTTTTTTTAAGATTTTACTTATTTAATTGACAGAGAGAGAGAGAGAGAGAGACAGTGAGAGAGGGGACACAAGCAGGTGGAGTGGGAGAGGGAGAAGCAGGCCTCCCGCCGAGCAGGGAGCCCGATGCGGGGCTCGATCCCAGGACCCTGGGATCACGACCCGAGCTGAAGGCAGTCGCTTAACCAACTGAGCCACCCAGGCGCCCCTAATTTTTTTCTCTTTTAAAAAGGGTGGTCAAAGCCCACTAAATTAATTTCATAACCTACTAAGGGGTCCCTATGCCACCTTCAATTTGAAAAACACTGCTATACAACTGTAGTTAAATGTTAACATTTGGGGAATCTTGATGAAGAGTATTGAGGAATTCTTTGTACTATTTTCTTTGTACTTTTTTGTAAATCTAAAATTTTCAAAATAAAAAATAAATTTAAGACCCCATCCAATTCATCTTATTAGGGAATAAGATTACAGAGGCAATGATGTCTCATATACCTTTGTATTTCCTAACTTTCCCTCCAATTTCCCTACTGTCACACAATTCTTTACATATAGCACACTCTCAATATACACATCCTAAATAAAACTTATGGGAAGATAGAGATTAGAAATGACTTCATAGTGGAGGTAAATCTTTAGCTGGGCCTTCAAAGCAACACAAGATTTCAGTTGGTGAAGTAGGAAAAAGAAGATATGCAAAGGGACACAAATTAAAAATTAACACTGGATTACAGATTAAAAATTAACACTGGATTTCATACTTATAAAATGATTTTAATCTATTAATGAAGTCTCAAAGACCAAGAATACATTCACAAAAAATCACCAAAGACCCTATCAAAGCAAAATAAAAGGTGATGTATAGTAAAAAAAATAAAATAAAAAATAAAATAAATTAAAAAAAAAATCTATAAGTGTATTTAGTGTACTTATATAAACTTAATGAGTGCCAGGAATGAAGTCTACCCTCTCTCTCCTTAGAACGTTATAAATTAGAAGTAAATATTATACCTCAAAATTCTGTTCCATTATGTTTCCACCTTTACTCAAACTCTCCATAATGGCCTTATTTCGAAGAATATCTTCTTCACTAAGATGTTCTCTTCTTTTTCTTGATTCTAAAACAAGTCCATTCACCAGATAAAAGTCTGCCAAAAAGTTTCCTACTCTTTCCTAAAACGAAATTAAATAATCAAAATAATAAAATATTCAAATATTTCAAAATAATAAATTAACTTTATCTTAGATTAAAAATAAAGTTTCAAAGTAATATATGTTTTTCCATAAACATGTTAACATTTAGGTGAAAATAAATGTCCTTTGGTAACTGAGCTTATCAAATTATCTTACACATTCTACTAAATTGAAAAATAAATTACACATTTCACATTTGTAAAAGAAAATTTAAAACACACAAATGAATTAAATCTAAATAAAAATACCAAATAGTATTCCTTTAGAATCTACTCCCAAGTAGCACAAAGCTATCTGAAAACTTTATTTAGCTGATAGTCAAACATCGTGAGTAACAAGGAAGGGTCAGGGATAACTGCTGTTCCCATTTTATAGATAGAAAAAAAAGTGGAATAAAAAGGAATATTCTAATTCACATAGGAATCTCTAGCACAACTAGAATTAATTACCTGCTCCAATACTCTATTCTCTAATAAGATCTATCTTCAAGTTACAGTTGTTTGCCGTTTTTTTTTTTTTTTTTAAGATTTTTTATTTATTTGACAGAGAGACACAGCAAGAGAGGGAACACAAGCAGGGGGAGTGGGAGAGGGAGAAGCAGGTCTCCCGCCGAGCAGGGAGCCCAATGCGGGGCTCGATCCCAGGACCCTGGGATCATGACCTGAGCTGAAGGCAGACGCTTAATGACTGAGCCACCCAGGTGCCCCGCTTGCTGCTTTCAATAAAGAAAAGAGAACGACAGAATAGTCTTGCTCACCAATACAATTACAATTAAGTGTTTACATTATGGATTCGGGATAAGGAAACTTAAGTGATATAAATGATATCAAGGAAAGCGTTGTTATTTCCTTTCAATTAAGACCTCCTTCAACATTAACCTTCACCTTTTTCTGACCCATGGGTTGTCAGTTTCAAACACCTTACTACAAAAACCATGATCAGTAACTTACTGAAAACAAGCTTCCCATTTCTACCTGCATGCAGATCACTTGGTCTCTATTTTACTGTTTTCTGGCATTCCAAAACTACGTAGAGTTGTTTCCATGTCCACCTTGCTTCTGGTGGCCTTGTTACCAGTCACCAAAAAGTAAAGCATTCTGCACCTGTTTCTATCTACAAAATGGGAACCATAAGTATTACTGACTCCCTCCTTACCTGTCAAAGATTTAAGAAGATCACCTAGACTCTGTTCAAGAGCTTTGAGCTGCTTAGCGGTAGCACTAGATGAATAGCAGCTTCAATTTTTATCTTCTCTTGAGGTGATCCTTCTAATGCTGTCCAGAAGAACAGAGTACAAACAAGTAAGACTTCAAGCCAACAAATGGATTGCAGAGTGGGAGCTCACAACTGGGAATCCTATAATACTATTTGTTGCCAGATAGGCTTAGAAAATAAAGTTGATAGCCTACATCTAATAGAATTTATCTGTGGTTGAGAAATACTCAGGAGATAATTCTCAGTTTTTGAAATCTTATAATGAAAAAGCATTTATTAAAAGTAAATCCAATATCAATAAAAATTTTAAGTATATATTCTTCATAATCCAGCCATTCCATTTTTTGTTATCTGTAACAGACAATCCAAGGGCATGTAAATGGATGGTAAACTCAACGTCATTTGTAATAGTAGAAAACTGGACACAAATTTGTGTCATTCTTCAAAATGTCTACAAATAAGAGACTAGATAAATAAACTACAATATATCCATCCTATGGAATACTATGCAGTTGCTAAAAAGAATTAAGTGGTACTACTGATAAGAAAAAAACTTTCTAAACATACTAAAGAGTGGGGGGGGGGGAAGCTGCAGAACAAGAGACACAATGTAACACTAGAAAAAATAAATAAATATCAACAACTAAAGTTACATAATACTTTGTAGAGGATTATGCATTTGTATATCCTCTAGATCTTTTTTTATTCTCTGCATAATCCTCTACAAAGTACTTTGGGGGTTGAGTAGTAATAATGGGGTACTTTTCAGGTTTATTTATAAGGTTGTGTGGTGGCTAATTTTGTGTCAACCTGGCTAGACTATGGTGCCTAGCTGTCTTGTCTAACACCTGCCTAGATGTTGCTGTGGAGGTATTTTTTTAGATGTAATTAACAGTTAAATCAGTAGATTTGGAATAAAGCAGATTACGCTCCATAATGTGGGTAGGCTTCATCCAACAAATGCAGGTCTTAGGGCAAAGACTCAAATTTCCCAAAGGAAAAGCAATTCTGCCTCAAGGCTGCAACATAGAAACCCTGCCTGAGATTCCAGGCTACAGATTTTATACTCAAGACCACATTAACTCTTCCCTCAATTTCCAAACTGGTAGACTGCTCTAAAGATTTCAGACTGGCCAGCACCTATATTCATATAAGCCAATTCCTTTAAATAAATTCAATCTCTCCCACACCCCTCCCTCCTTCTCTATGTCCATATCTTTATATATAGATATACATGTATCTACATGTAGATATACAGAGATACAGAAAGAGAGATCTCGTACTGATTTTCCCCCTCAGAGAACCCCAATACAACTTGTTTTTGTTTTTCCAGTAAGAATATATTCATTTCTATTGTGTAATAAAACATAATTTTTAAAACCTAATTGTTAAAAGCAGTAAATCTTGGCCCTCACCTATGTGATGATTTCTTCTTCTTTTTTTTTTAAGATTTTATTTTTAAGTAATCTCTACACCCAATGTGGGACTCGAACTCACAAGCCCGAGATCAAGAGTTGCATGCTCCACTGACAGAGCCAGCCAGTCACCTCTGTGATGACTTCTTCTTTTTTTTTTTTAAAGATTTTATTTACTTATTTGACAGAGAAATAGCAAGAGAGGGAACACAAGCAGGGAGAGCGGGAGAGGGAGAAGCAGGCCTCCCATGGAGCAGGGAGCCCGACGAGGGGCTCAATCCCAGGACCCTGGGATCATGACCTGAGCTGAAGGCAGACGCTTAATGACTGAGCCACCCAGGCGCCCCATGTGATGACTTATTCTTAATTTTATTTAAAACTTTATAAAATGCTTCTTATGTCTAATTAAAAATTATAAAATATATTTTGAATAGTCTTATATAACCTCTTACTGACAGATGAAATAGGAATTATGGAAAGAATTTACAATTCACTAATGAGGGAACATCCATGGAAATTTAATTTAATGACAGTGTTATAGAAACGAAAGTTTATTTAATTTTTTTTTTTAGGAATGTGAGCTTATTTTAGTCATATATAAGGGATACTGAGAAACGGATATTGAGTGAGTAAATAGTTTAGAAGGCTAAAAGTAGAAAGAAAAAAAAGATCCAGGGAAACGAATTCAAAAGTGTATTCCTCTTTGTGGTCTTAAGGAATAAAAGCATTAGAAATGTAATGGAACCATGTGAAGACACTGTTCCCTGTAAATAACAAAGCAGGTGACAGCAAGAATCTTTCTCAACAAAATTCAAATGAGCTAAACTTTCTCTCCTGGCTTCTGTAAGAATATCTTCCAACTCTGTAAACAACCATTATAATTCCCTATCTGGATTCAGGAGGAGGGAATAAACCACTGGAAGACAATTCAGTAAGCTACTTCTTCCTGCATTTCCACCACATTATCTTGGCAACAATTTTGAACAATTTTTCAAGTTGAAAAATCAAGATTTATACATACTGTTTTATCTTCCCGAAAGAGCCATCCTGTTTGGGCACGCGTGAAAGAAATTGATTTGGTTGATAAAGTTGCAGAGTAAATGTCACTACTCATTAAAATGTCAACCTCTTCTTCCGTTTCCATCTCTGATTCCTACAGTGGGGATAAAAGTTAAATACAAGAATCTAGGTTTTCAAAGGTTATTCATACTACATATGAAAATATCAACAATTAAAATATTACAGATTTCAAAAACCAAAAAGGACAGATTCTAAAAAATGTGAAGTGCTACTTATTTTAAAAACCAATTACAGAAGTTTTAACTCCATATCTCTAAATGAGTTAGTATTATGACTAATTATAAATCTATAAATACAAGGCACATGAAATATAGTACTCTTACATTGTTAGAGATAGGTCATGGAAGCAATACTGGATTACCGATTACAGCAATATAGAGTATGTAGAGCAATTTTAAAAGATTAAGAATTAAGTTGGGAGGTCTGAGACAAAACAAAGTTTTCTTTAAATATAGATCAATCTTACTTTAATTCTTCTTCCTCCAAAGACCCATCACTATCATTTGAGCCTTTCTTTCCCAATAGCTGTTTGTGAAAGGAAGGGAAGGAGAAAGGGAGGGAAGGAGAGGAGAGAAGGAAGAAAAGAGACCCTATCTATATTCCTTATTAGAAAGATAGGGAATCCAAAAATATCAACCCATGGTTTCAAAACTTAATAATTAGTCTTGTCTCAGGTTTATCCTCTCCATATTCCCCACTGCTGGTATATAATTTTTTTTTTTAAATGAGGAAAAAAAAAAGGTTTGTGCTTGGTTCAGGGACAGAAGACTAAATGAGCAGGCACAGAAGGGTGAATGAGTAGGTATAAAATGAGGTTCTATTCTATAATAGGCCAAGAAGAGAATCTCTGACACTTAGGACAACAGGGTCCCAAGGGGAAAAAAAAGGAGAAAAAAGGCAGAAACTAGAGAGGTGACTGGGGAATAAGAATTGTCCATAGGGTTTTAGGATGACTAGAGGCTCTATTTCCCATACCTCCTGATTTCTAGCTTCCCAAGAGGCCCATACCCAGATATAGTCCATTTATGAATCTATGAGTCTACAGAAAAAAACAGTAATACCTTGGGATTGGGACAGTGCCATTTCCTTCACCCTTACAAGTGAAGAATGAAAAATCTTGACATTAATGCTAAAGCTATAAGAGGTGAAAATGTAGTCCCGGTAACCAAACTAATTCTGAACACAATTTTCTAAAGAAAAACTTTGGCTGGCATAGGTATAGAACTGTTAAGCATTAGTTTCAAATATACTATAAATCGGATTTCATGGAACAATACTATATACAACACTGTTTATGAAAAAATTTGCCTTAAGTTTCAAAAATCCTCTTTTCAAATAAACTTTTGGAACAGAAGTCTTCTATAAATCATAGACTGACCATCTCCTAACCACGTCATTGAAAAAGATCAATTGTTAATTACATTTATTCCACAAACATTTATTGAAGTTATTATTTATGTATGTATATTAGGATAAACAACAACTATTCCCTGCCTTGAGGATTAATGTTCAAAATCTACCTTTTCTATAATTTTTTAGGCATTAAATACACACACATATATGTTAAATACCAATCCTTTGGTGATCTCACTGATACTTTAACATTAGCTAATACTTACACTAGTAGCCTTAATCTCTGGCTTCTATTTCAATACCATGCTTCTAGCTCACTTGTTGTCTAGTTAGCTATCCTGTTGTCTTTAATATGCAAGAGGTCAAATTATTTAATAAATTATCTGAGAGTTTAGAATAAAGGCTGGCAAACTATGGCCAGTAGGCCAAATCCAGTATACCACCTGTGTTTATAAATAAAATTTTATTAGAGTAAAGCCACACTCATTCATTTAAATACTGTCTATACCTATTTTTATTACTAAAAGCAGAGCTGAGTAGTTGTGACAGAGACCATCTAGCCCAAAAATATATCTAAATACCTAAAATATTTACTATTTCTGCCTTTACAGAAAGAGTTTGCCAAACTCTAGCCTGGAATGTACTGATATGCTATATTAGGTACCAGAAAACACAACTAAAGGAACTACGGGGAGCAGAGGAAGAAAGCCATATAAATGAATATAGCATTAGAAGCTCTATAGTACCAGATTTAGCGGGAGCATAAACAAAATAATGGTCACCTGGCAAAGGAGGAAGTAACACTAAGTAGGTGCCCCAGAAGTATGGAAGTGCAAGAAGAGCATTCCAGGAAGTAGAAACAATGTGAACAAAGGAGTGAAGCACTAAATAGCATGGTACATCTGAAAAACTGTAAAGAGCTCAGTATGAGGGTATCTCACAAAGTAAGGTGAAAACAGGCTGGAAAAGTGAGCAAAAGCCAGGTCACAGAAGGTTCCACATAATGTTAAGGAATCTGGATTTCATTCTTTAGGAAATAGGGATCTTTTAAAGTATCTTTAAGGAAGGCAGGTTTCATGAATTTCCTTTCAATGTTCAGTCTATCTCTGATATGTGGGATAACTTAGAAGCAGACAAGAAGGGGACCAGGATGATCATTTATGAGACTTTCACAACAGTCCAGTTGAGAGATTATGAACATCTGAATTGTGGCAGAAATGGTAAGATTATAAAGAGATAATTATAAGGCATTAGGGAGACAGAAAGGACCACACCTGTCCTCTAATTAGGAAACATGGAATACAAGAAAATATTTCAAAAATAACTCACAGTTTTCTGGCTCAATAGAGGATGATGTCATTCACCAAAGGAAGGGCAATGGGAGAGAGGGAAGGTTTGGAGTTTGGAGGGGGAAAAAAAAGAATTAAGTTTTAGATGAGCTGAATTCTGAGGTACCTGGGAGACAAACATGATATCCATTAGGAACTTAAGTATATAGGTCTCCATTCAGAGATCTATCTAGGATAGAAATATATACTTGTGAATCATCAACCTATAGTAGGTAGTTCGAGATGTAGAAATGGAAGAGATTATTCTGACAGTTTGTAAAAATGAGAACCACATTGAGGGTACATCAATATTCAAGAGATGGCAGAGAAAAAGGAACAGGCAAAGAAGGATAAGAAGAGAAGGGAAAAGAACAATTGACCAAAGTCAAATCCTAAGGAAATGGAAATTTTAAGAACTGAGTTACCAATAATAGACCAAGAAGTCTGATAAAGACAGGGTTGAAGCAAGTACACTGATTTTAGCAAATGACTCAAAACTAACATCATCTAAAAGCCCAAACCTATACATTTCCAGATCTTCTAACATTGGCACCACCATCATTCCACTCTCCAAGGCAGAAGCACTACATTTAGCCTTAAATCTTTCTAATTCTTAATTCACTACACTCAAACTATTAGCAAATCACAATCTCTCATTCTTGGAAATGTAAGTCATAGTTTCTTTAGGTATTCATTGTACCAGCCTAGTCAAGAGCCTTATCACTTCTCCACTTTAGAACTATAAAGTTCCCTGCCTCTAATCTCTCCCTTTTCCCAGTCCATCTTACATACTAGTTGTGTGATCTTGGAGATGGCATTTAACATCCATAAGCCTCAATTTTCTAATCTGTAAAATGGAGGTAACAAAACTATTTGCTCTGACAGATTATTTTAAAGATTTAATGAGAAAAGCTGTGAAGCACTTAAATTACTTGTGGATCAAATCATTACCTTATTTAAGAATCTATGATTCTCTGTTGCCAACTACAGAAGATCCTGTTATCTTATCTGACTTTTAAAGCCTTCCATAAACCACATTCCCACGCTCAATAACAGAAACCTTCACCACAGTCAGATCTCTTTTCTGTCTCTCAAACAGACCATTCTCATTTGTACTTCCCTGACTTTATTCATCCTGTTTCCTCCCCAAGGAATACCTTCTTTTGCTTCCCCTCTTCTAATCTAAATCTTCACTGCTCACTGCCAGTTAGGAAACTATTTAATAGTACACATAGAACATAATTAAGGTCTCATCAATAGGCATGGTAGTAGGAAGTTCTAAACTGAGAGATATTAAGGAATGAGCCACAGGATGTGGTGAATGACTATGTAGGGAAATGAAGTGATGAAAAATAAAAACAAAAGAAAAGCAGGGTGCCTGGGTGATTCAGTTAAGCATCTCGATCTCAGCTCAGGTCTCAATCTCATGGTCATGAGCTCAAGCCCCGTGTTGGGCACCAGGACAGAAGAGAAGAGAAGAGGAGAGAAGAGAAGAGAAGAGAAGAGGGGAGGGGAGGGGAGGGAAGGGGAGGGAAGGGGAAGGGAGGGAGGGGAGGCAGGGGAGGGGAGGGAAGAAGGAAGGGGAGGGGAGGGGAGGGGAGGGAAGAGGGAAGAGGAAAGGGAAGGGAAGGGAATGAAGAGAAGAAAAAAGAAAAGCAACAGTGGCAAAATAAAATGTTGATTTAAAAACATTTCTAAGGCTATCAATGATATACAGATACAGGGAAAACTTTTTCTTTGGTTTATAGCAGGGAAAGGGACATTCATGGAACAAAGGATAAATGATTTTTCAATGGTGGCTGTAGAGGCAATACCAACAGGGAGATATGATGTGACAGAAGGAAGATACTTTTGTATTCTAAGAGGGAAAAGATAGAGAAAAGTAGCCAAAGAGTTAAGGACAGTAAAAGAGTACAAAAAAAGAGTACAGACAGCCAAAAGAGATGTTGCTATTAAGGAGATGGAGATGGTCAGCCAACATTAAAAGAAGCTAAGGCAGCAAAATAATAAATGGTAAAAGGGCCAGCACAGTTCAACAAATCAGAATTACAAATGAGAACTAAAAGAAGTTGGAGTTAACTAGGAGATCATCAGTGAATTATGAGCAAACGGTCTAAATGGAATGCTCAGGATAAAGACCAGAATATTAAAACAACAACAACAACAACAACAACAACTTAAAGCTGGAAGTAAAGAAATGAAAGCACTGGGAATGAACCAGCTCACCTATACTTTATGCCTTTTCAAACAATTACACTGAGGCTTGGTTACATACATAGACATTTTTTAAAAAACCATTTAGAGAAATACTGATAAGACGACATGCTCACCTCATGGTGTATTCGCTGATAAACTTTTTGTTCATTGTCTAATACTACAAAAGATTCAGAGGGTGCCGCATCCCCATTGAAAATGAAGCTTAAATCCCCTCGCTGGCACTTCATGTCAGTAAAGTCTATGAGAGTAGTGTCAAGCCTGTGAAAGATGGGTAGATAAGAAATCCTGACAAATAAAATTTTGATAAAACTCCACAATTAAATACTTAACAAGATTTGTTGCTTCTAAATTCAAACCAAGATGCTAACACCATATTTCAAAGTCAAACTTATAGTAAAAGCTAAAGTATTTTATTTAAAAATACTGAAAGAATATTTAAATGTATATTCCACTTTTCCTATATTTCATTTCCTGAATATATACTTAATTAATCCAACAAGGAAAAGATTGTTTCCACATTGTTCAAATATTTCCCTAACTATACTTTGGTTCCCTACCATTGCTCTTGCTGCAGTGACTCCATAAAAGTTACTTCAACTGTGCAGGGCATTAAAGGAAACCAGACTTGTCTAACATTCTTTGATCCCAGTAAGACCATGTTGCTAGCTCAGCAGAGTATATAAGGAGGATACAGCAATGGATGGACCACATTCTCAGGTGAAAGACTGTGTGTCCAGTCTTGCTCTTTTGATCTACATCTATGCCTTAGGCCTAGCCAACAGATACCAAACCTTGCTTCATCCTTCAACTAGATAAATCATTTAACTTACTCCAAATTCTTGTCCCTTCTGTTTGACTTCCCAGGTTCAGATTAGCAGTCTCTTTCCCATCATCTCCATAGCCTAAAAACTTTATGGATCATTCATGTGCCAAAGATTCATGGACTCACACACTTGTGTGTTTAAGGTACTCTTTGGTAACCAAGGCCTGGCATGGTCTAGCCCAGTGGATTGGTCTCAACTAAATTCCAAAACCACTGCTTGCTGAATCTAGGGACATAGTAGAATGGAAAACTTCACAAGCACCCCAAAGTGCTTCAATCTTTCACTAGGCTTTACAGGAGATCACATTAGGATCTCTCTTACTGGCTGCTCAAAACACAGTACTTAATTTAAAAAATGGGTTAACACAGCTGTTAAGAGCTGCTGACCACAAACCCTAGCTACTGAGTTTTTAAGAATTCATTACTTCATTAAGTTATTCAATTCTCATCCCAGACTAGGCAAAGGAAATGAGCATTCTTGGTTTCCCTACATAGAAAAATCTGAGAACTGGAATATATTTTATATGCTGCATCAAAAGAATAACTGGGGTTACATACAATTTATCAACAAAACTAGTACCTTTTAAAAGTGAAGGTAATACCATTAAAATTTTGCCAGGACAACAGGGAGGAACCAAGAGCAAACAGGGAAGTAAGGTTACCTTATGTACAAGGGCCTCCTTTCTGAGCCATATAAAATGTATACACCCCCACAGAATGAAATCAAGAAGCCCTAAAAAAAGCAAGTCACCAACTCCTGTAGGGGTGAATCCTGCCTGCTGCTTTATAGCTGAATTCTAACTCCTGGTCCACCTCCAGGGGTCTGCTACTGTACTACCAGTGCCTGTACTACTAAACCTGTATATGTGGAATAAGAGAAAATAATGCCAGCAAAAGAGGCTCATCCCCTACGCTCTGTAAGATGTAGGCTACTGATAGTATCAAAAAGGAACAGATCATTTTATGTAAGTGGTCTATTTGGACTTCAAGCTTCAGCTACCAGGGAACTCCACACCCCACATAAAAGAGGGAATGAAACAGAACAATCTCCTCCTGTCTCCATTTCCACTAAACTATTCATTTCTCCTTGACACCAGAGAAGATATTTTAAATGATCACATGGCTGTCATGAAATAAAAGTAAACTTTAAAGATTTCTTTGAACATATTTTAAAAATCAGTTTCATTTGAAGTGATGTTTTAAAAAAACTAATTGTCTCATGATATTTACACTTGAAAGTTATTTAATGTTAATGGATTTTTTTTTTCATTAGATTCTTCTCATCTATGCAAAAAAACCCTTTGCCATACATCCTAAAACCTAGCCTCTCCATTAATCTGGTAAACTTTGGTAACGAGAGCTTTAGAACCTATCACATTTCTCCTCTATCCTCAGCTGCTTGTAAGTCCCAGGTCTGAGTGTCTTGCTAAATTACAGTAGCTTCCCCTTACTCTATATTCTCGGACACAATTATTCTCCCTCAGGTTCTTATTCTTATAGTCTCTATTTTAACCATTTTGTGGTTTTATTATCTATATTTATTATGTAATATTCATATCATTTACTTTTAAAAGTCATATATAAATGTGAAATAATTTTTTAAAAGAAGCTTCTTCTTTTCCTAAACCTAAGACTCAAACAGAACTAAAACTAACCTTTTTTTTAAAGTAGATACGGAAAATAATAATATTCTCCCAAGTTATCCACTACCCTTGGCAAGCACCTAAACGTTGTTAAATTGATGAATAATTTTTTATGAAATCATAATATAATGTTAATAGGCTGCAGAAATAAATCTACATCATTATCAAATCCTTTCCTAGTTTTTCTTCTATATTTTTCTGTATTTTGCAAGGTTTCTATAATGAATCTAACCATGAATTTAATATACATAAGCACTTCCATAATTAGAAACATGTGAAGAGGTTATTTTTTAAAAACAAAAACCAGAAACTTCTACCTTAATCAAATTCTACTGCTTGAGAACAATTACCCTAGAACTTACTTTCAACTAAAGATTACCTCTTCACTATAACTCAACATAACTCATAATAAATCTCAGAGCTGACTTTCTAAAATTTCCGCTTTGTGACATGGTGAGAACAAACAGGAAATCAGAGGTCCTGGCCCAGCCATTAATTCACAATATGCTCTTACAAAAATCACTTTACCTCTCTAAATTTTCTCATCTATAAAACAAAGAGATTTTACGAAATCATCTCAAGATATTTCCAGTTCTAGACCCTTACATGTCCAAATTAATATCCTGGAGATATGGGGAGATATAGATTTATAAAATTATTGATATATATATAATTTATAAATACACTAATATACATATAAAAGGTGGCATATTCACTAATATTATATACATCTTACATATGCATAATTTATAAATACACCTATATTAATATAAAGTTTAAGATATAAAGAATGATAAAAGTAAAATTCTGAAATGAGTAAATACCCATCAGATCCAAAAATCAATCTTAATTTTAAAAAGAAAAAAAACAAAATTAAAACAAAACAAAACAAAAATTAAATTAAAATTAGCCTTAGAGTGTTCACTAGACGGAACAGATGATTAGATAGATGCATGGATAGACAATGGAGGGAGGCATATGAGAGGGATGGAGAAAAAAGGACAAGAATTGGGTCTTCCTTATGTGTCTCCCTATTCCTTAAAAAGTCAGGATCAGAGAGATAATCATCTTAAATCCTCTCATTTTAAGACCTTTGTGATCTTCACTCTGTTTGCCTTCTAGTCTGCAGTTGAATAAGAATTAATACCTTTGATTTAGTCAAGATTTTATCTTTCGTTCCTTCTCTATAGGATGTCTCAAATAAGATAAAATATTGTGAATATATTATAGCATGTTTAAGTTATAAAATAATACATCTAAATGTAACCTATTAATATAGAAAGAAAAGCTTCCTCTATATCTCAATTTTCTGTTACTCAGAAAAAAATCAAATCACCTTACCTGATATTGATACCTTGTTTGTATATTTTACATGCATCAGAAGGCAGAATTCGGGAAAGTAAAGGCACTGTATTTTTTAAAAGAAAAGATAAAAAATAACTACCTAAAGTTCTGAGATATTACAAATTTCTTAATTAGAAAAAGAGTAACTTAAACATTTTATTAATTTTAATAATTTCCTTTAAAATAGTATTTTTCCACTTAAAAATGATATCTAAAGCAATTCTGAGCAACTTTAAATATCTACTATTTAACTGTAATTGCTATATAGTTCACCACTCTGCCCACCCACCCACAAACACACACATGAATAGCAGAGTCAATAGAGTGCCACTCTTGGGTACATACTGTAGTACATTATTATAGAGGAAAAAAGTGCCTTATGACAACTAAACCATCCTGAATGGGTAACCCGATGAACCTGGATCCTTTCTGATCCTTTAAATATAACCTCATTAAATAGCAGGAAAGTAATGCGTATTAAAAAAAAACATTTTTAGAGCTAATAGTCTAATTTGAGTTTGAATTCCAAATATGTGACCTTGGTTAAACTCACTCTACCTCAGTTTCAAAATCTGTGAAATGGAATCACACCATTTACCTACAGATTTCTACATCCAGTGTTGTCCACATTCATAACACAAGCATATTCTGAAATTTTTTATGATTTATTATCTGCTATGTTTTGGGAAATACAAGTTATTCTACTGATGAATAAATCTGCATACAGGCTACAAAAAGCTACCACATACAAAAGAAGAAAAAGAAAAAATGTGAAGCCCAAAATACTTGAAATCAAGATCACATCACATATACATATGTATATAAGAATGTGTGTGTGTATAAGATATACTACATGCATATTTTACAAAACTCAGTGTTATAAAAAGGAGTGATAAGTCAACCTTGATTAGAAAGAAACAAAAACTTCAGAGAAATTAAAGGCTAGTTTTTTAGTTAACTTTTTAAAAAGCATCAATATTCCCTAATTAACATAAAAGGTATATTAATATATCAATGTCTTTTTTAAATTCTTAGAGGTCATATAATCCAAAATGATTTTCAGCATTAAAGACAGTTTTCTAGACATTTTATTGTACAAAAATAAGAAAAGTTACTGCCCAAAGGGAATATCAACTAACAGTTACCCTAGTCAAAAAATATAAGAAGTCATTTTCTTTTTTTTTAAATTATTTTCAGAGGTAGAATTCAGTCCATTTATCAGCTGCATATATACAATGCTCATTACATCAAGTGCCTTCCCTAATGCCCATCACCGAATTATCCCTTCCCCATACCCAACTCCCCTCCAGCAACCCTCAATTTCTTTCCTAGAGTTCACTATCTCTTATAATTTGCCTCCCTCTCAATTTTCATCTTATTTTTCCTTCCCTTCCCCTATGTTCATCTGTTTTGTTTCTTAAATTCCACATATGAGTGAAATCATACAGTATTTGTCTTTCCATCCACGTCGTTGAAGATGCCAAGGTTTCATTCTTTCTGATGGCTCAGTAACTATTATCTGATAAAAATTTTTCCTTATATGAAACAACAGAAGTTGAGAACAGCAGTAACAGCATTTATCTTATATAAATGATCAAAGCACTTCTTTAATGCTCTTTAATCAAGATCTAGTTTTCCTGTCCTTAAGTATTTAGTAGAGCATGAAAAAGATAATTAAAAGACAGCACTCTAATTTGTTAATTTAACTTAATTTATTGCATCTTTTGAAGTAGTATGGTAACCTGCAATAACAAAATTTAGAATTATATATCAATACTTATCAAAAATCAGACATGCAGGAAGAGAGAGATACAGAGATTGAGAAGCAAAAGCTAATAAAAAGGAAAAAAGGAGTATCATAGACAAAAAAAAAAGCTTTCTTCTAGATTTTAATACATTCCAAAAATGGAGCAATTTGCATTTTCCCAATTCTGTGATGATTTTTTTCCTCCCTCATATAAACTGAACAATCAGGTTCTCTATATCTTAAGTTATCTCAGGATAATCTGAGAGTTTAACACACCACTACAAAAGTAGCATAATTCCCTGAACTGAAAAAAGAAGAGTCTCTATATTTTAATTTTGGTTTTGCTGTCATTTACACCTTGATCTTAAGAACAGTTTCTAAACCTAAAGTTTTCCATCCACAATACACAAATAATAGTCTCAAATACAGAATGGATATTCTGTAGATTATGAGATAAAGAAACTTTAAAAGACTATTAGTTTTTCTGTTTGAATGTGCTATATACACAAAGCTAAATTTGAAGTCGTGATTATTATGATATTATAAATTAATGCTTTCACAGTAAGGATATAAAGGGCTTCCTTCAAAAACATAGTTTCATTTCATCCACATCAAAACAAAAGCTTGCAATAATTGGGGCAGTTATTATCCCCATTTAAAAAGGAAGACACTGAGGCTCAGGAAAGATATCTGATTTGCCACATCATATAGGAGCCAGTACTTTTAATTCCAATTTAAAGCTTTTCTGTATCTAAAAACCTAAGCTGGAATAGTTTCGTTTACTTGCTATTAACCAAGTCTGAGGCTATTTTCAGCCAAGCACTAAATATAACACTATGAGAAAGAATGTGCATGCTCCACTACCTCTAATTAAACCTAATCCTGGGTCTCAGTATTTCCTAACTTCCCCTTATTTCTGGGTTGCCCTTTAATTTTTTAATATCAGGGTCATTTTTTAAACAAAGTGTCATGTTTATTTAGCATTTTATGTTTGCAAAGGGAATTTATAAATTCTTCCTTCTTTTTTTTATTTTTGAAGTAGGCTCCAATGCCCATCATGGGACTTAAACTCACAACCCTGAGATCAAGAGTCGTATGTTCTACCGACTGAGCCAGCCAGGTTTCCCAGTATTAGGGGTTTTGACAATGGAAAGAAACATGCCTAACTCTAGAAAAAAGCTTACTAATCAAATCCAACAACAGGGATTATCCTGTGTTTTTTTAATCCAAAGTGTCTAAATTAAATCTAGTCAATGAGCTTAGTTTTTAGAATAACACATGGCATCTACCATTAGGTGCTAGTAGTTTTGACATGAAATCAGTAAAATCCTTTATCAAGAATGAAACAGATGTGCTAACTTTTCTGCATCAAAGTCAAGTTCCCAAAGAAGCAATATTTTCAACAAATACCACGTGGTTATGTCATGAATTTGATTATGCAACATTTATAATGTTTATAACTACAGATATATGTACAATTTCAGCTGTGATTACATCCATTTTTGTTTCTTCATATAATTGAAATGTTACTTTTAAAATACTTTAAAACATTTGCTCAGCAAGATAAATTGACTATTTTAGAATTTAAACCACTAACAATTTCTTGAGAATCAGTTAGAGCCAATATACTCAAGGGACGACCTTGAATATAAGATTGCCAAGCAGGCCTGGGGTTTTTACAGATGGAAAAAAAGAAAAATAGGTAAAAAAAATAGTATTAGGCTTTACACCAATCTGACTTGGAGTTTTTTTATTTTACAAAGATATCACAAACCTCTTTTTCTCTCAGTGTTCTAAAACACCTGGACTCAATGATATATAAAGCATAAAGGCAAGGTAGGCCTACAGAGTAAAAAAATCATGTGTGATTTTGATGGAGCCAAAACTAACCTAACAAGCTAGTGTTGTAACAATGTTGGAAAAAACTGATTACATTAGAAATCAAAACTTTACATTTGAGATTAAACACACTACAAAAATCTTATTCGTTCATGCTATACATTATTATGTAATTGTTAAAATAAAGTACTTCCTCATGAACTAATATGGAAAGATGCCCATGATACATTATGCAAAAATGACAAACTGCATGATGATATAATGGCATGAACCCATTAAAAAATAATTCTGAGGATATATACACATATACGTATCTGTGTGTATATACACGCATAACACTTGTATAAACTTTGAAAAGGGTTTGAAAGCATCCACATGAACAGTAACAGTGATTTTTATAGTTGTCAATATCTGATTAGTTTGATGATTATTTTGGGGATAAATATCACTGAGCATTCAAATATCTTTATATCACAGAAATTAATTCAGATGCTTTAAAAAACGCATGTAAGCTCATCATATCCAAGCCTATATATAGACTACATTGTTTTTAAGTCTTCAAAAAAAATCCAAATTTAGTTGTTTTAGTAGTTGCTTAATTAGTAAAGGTAACTAGGATCAAACTCCTATCTAGACATGAAGGTTTTCTCCCTAAATGGACTGAGGTTTAAAATAGGGAGCAGGGAAACTTACCTTGTTGAGATAAATCATTAAATGACTGCAAAATATCTAGGGATTAAGGTTTTATAAATAATTGAAACAGTGTGCAACCAAACAGTATGTTAAGAAGTAGCTATATAGTATATAATAAAAGTGGCAAAAATGATTGAAAGATGACAAAATATGCAAAATCAAATAATGTTAACTGAATTCTTGTCATTCAGGGATCTAAGTATTATATTTGAACCTCCTTAAATTCAGTAATCTAATAACCCTATAATTATTCTCTTCCCTTTGAGAATTCCTTGTATTTATTACAATATTCAAGCCTTCATTTTGCTAAAAAAAAATAATTTTCAATCTTAAAAATAAGACTTTTGAAAGTACTAATTAGGTTGGCTTTATTACCATTACATTCAATGTGATGAAATATATTTAATTTTCCTTACAGCAAGTATCAAATTTGCTAACATTTCAATATAATAGCTATTTTTGACTGGCATTTGTGCATGTGTACATATTTTACAGTAAAACATAGCACACTCTTACCCCAGCTTTGAAAATCCCAGTGAAGTTCCAGATAAAAGTCACCTAGCTGAGAAACAAAATACAAATTACTGAATGCACCTTAGTTTAACAGCTCTTATATCTGTTGAATATTTTGCTTTTTAAAAAAAATCTATTATCACTAAAAGTCTATAGACAAGAAAAAGTAGTTTCAATTTTTGGAACGGGAGGGAAAAAATACGGTTAAATTACTTAAAATAAAACATTACAACAGCACACATTATTATACTTATCTACAAAGGAAAATATGCACCAACTGTAGATTTTACAAAGCTATTTTAACCACATTGAAACATACCTGAAACTGACAGGCATTTAAACTGGTATCAATAAATAGTTCATTTCTCAGCATAACCAAAATAACAATAATAATTATAACTGTAAAAATACCTAATAACTTTAGGTGTGTTATAAAATTTAACTTCCAAAATGACTATTTGTGAAGCCTCATAATGGACTAAGAAAATGACACTCTGAAATAGAAACTTTTTTCTATAAAGTGTTAACAAATCTGAAATATGAAATTGCATCATAAGAGATGTAAGTTTGTATTTCACAAATTAGAAGCTAGACAGCAAAGCCTATAACTGTTAAGGAAACTACTGTGATCAAATATTCTAAAAAAAAACTTTATCTCTTGAGATATAAAACCAAAAAAGCATACTTCAGAGGAGACACAGTTAACATGACAGGTATAGGTCTATGTTCCACAGTTCTTTCAAACATCAAAAATACACTGGACAAAAATAAGAGAAAACAAAGCTCTCTTCCTTTCTGTGTCAGCACACCCAGCTCTTACCACCATGATGTAGGACAGACAAAAAGAGTTTTGTTATATAAAAAAAATGCTGTTCCTGGAGCAGATAGTGGCTTCAGCTCTTAGGGAATCTTCCAATCCAAAGTACAAAGGAAAAGTATTGCCTTTAGTTACGATCTACCTCCTTTTCTCTTAGAGCTCTTATCTTATTGATTGAAAACAGTAATTCTTTATCTGCTTTCCTAGTTCAAAGTAAATGGTGCTTCCATAGGACTAAATTTATCTATTATAATCAGGGTATTTTGTTTTATCATTATTGCTTAATTCAAACAGGATTTTTACCATTTCTCGACTTAATAATCAAGCGATTAGACTACACTTAAAAAATGCTAAAATTAACGAGTCAGGAAACGACAGATGTTGGTGAGGATGCAAAGAAAGGGGAACCCTCCTACACTGTTGGTGGGAATGCAAACTGGTGCAGCCACTCTGGAAAACAGTATGGAGGTTCCTCAAAAAGTTGAACATAGAGCCACCGTACGACCCAGCAATTGTACTACTGGGTATTTACCCCAAAGATACAAATGTAGTGATCTGAAGGGGGTACGTGCACCCCAATATTTATAGCTGCAATGTCCACAACAGCCAAACTATGGAAAGAGCCAATATGTCCATCAACAGACGAATGGATAAAGAAGATGTGGCATATATATATATATATATATATATATATATATATATATATATACACAGCGGAATATTATGCAGCCATCAAAAAAAAATCTTGCCATTTGTAACGATGTGGATGGAACTAGAGGGTATTATGCTAAGCGAAATAAGTCAATCAGAGAAAGACATGTATCATGTGATCTCACTAATATGAGGAATTCTTAATCTCAGGAAACAAACTGAGGGTTGCTGGAGTGGTAGGGGGTGGGAGGGATGGGGTGACTGGGTGATAGACATTGGGGAGGGTATGTGCTATGGTGAGGGCTGTGAATTGTGTAAGACTGATGAATCACAGACCTGTACCTCTGAAACAAAACATTGTATGTTAAAAAAAAAAAAAAAAAAGAAGATAGTAGGAAGGGAAAAATGAAGGAGGGAAAATTGGAGGGGCAGACGAACCATGGGAGACTATGCACTCTGAGAAACAAACTGAGGGTTCTAGAGGGGAGGGTGATGGGGGGATGGGTTAGCCTGGTGATGGATATTAAAGAGGGCATGTACTGAATGGAGCACTGGGTGTTATACGCAAACAGTGAATCATGGCACACTACATCAAAAACTACTGATGTAATGTATGGTGATTAACATAACATAATAAAATAAAATTTAAAAAAAAGAATAAGATGATTAGAAATAAGATTACATACTTTTTGAAATATTTATTGTCTGACAAATTGGTTTGTTATTACAGGGGACCAAAAAATAATATCTGGGCACACTGAAATAACCCCACAAACTTTTAAGGTATTATTTTAACATTAACATTAACAAGTAAAATGAAAAAAAAAATGCTTAAAAGTAAACTTATAATTACTCTTTAGGTACAAGACTGGCAAAGAGATAAGGCCTACCTCTTTTAGGGCTTTTAATAATCGAGGTCGTTTTTCTTCAACACTTTCCCTGGATTGCTGCTTAAGCTTCCTTAAAAGAGCCATAACTGAAGTTTAAATTAAAAAAAAAAAATTTAATAAATTTCACCATGCTAGATTGTCAATTATAGCTCAATTTAAAAAATTTATACAAAAAAACCCCTTTTTTGCCATGTTAGAAAACACCACTAGTTTATTATACAAAGACATATATCGATATAAACATTATAAATAAGTTAATAAGTTTAATAAAACTGTTATGAACTCCAAGGAAAATTGAGAAGAGATATCTCAACATGAACTTATATTCACACTAGTTTTCCAAGTTTTTAATTATCAGTGAGGATGTACCTGAGTGAGCCAAGATTAACCAATCTCAGTCAGATGATTCAATGTCCTGTTGTAACACTGATCTAAAAGATCTCAAAGACAGATCTCAAAAATCCCATTGGATATTACTTTTATAAAAATGTAATTATTTGTAATTGTTACTGGGTGTATCTGTTCTTTTCTCCCTCTCAAAGACCACCACATAGCAGAAAAAATACAAAAACAAATCCTCTTTTACCCATGAAAAGAACTTCTGAATCTAATAAAATCCGAAGCCCTCCATAGTGCTTTCTCAATATTCAGACTGAGATTTAGACATATTGCCTAAGTGCAAACCACAGCTTTACTAATTACTAGCTACATGTAAATGGACAAGTTACTTAATTTCCCTAAATTTGTTTCTTTTTTTCATTTGTCAGGTAAAAATAAAGTAAAATCTATATGGAATTTCTGTAAAGACTCAATATAAATTGCTTACTACTGTGCCTGCAATTAATATAATTTTTACCTATTAGAATAAAGGTCTAAAATTGACTACCAAAAATCAGTCCCTAACATTTATTGAAATAAGGGAAAATATTAGACTCAAATGAAATAAGCCCAACAAAAGATAAGAAGACAGAAAATATGCACTGGGGGAAAAATATGTACATCACTACATGCTGACTTCCTCCTAGTCCTGACATATTTTTCACATACATACATACTTATGTGTGTATGTATATATATATATATATATATATTCATATACATTAAAATACTAATACTATTATTTTTACTATTTTATAATATGCATTCTTATAAACTACTTAAAGCCTTATGTGGAATAAGAAGCAAAAGGTAAAAAAAGAAAAAGAAGACAGCAGTGAAAGCTTGGACCAGATCTGTTTTGTGTACAATGGCCAAATTAAGAAAAGCCCAGAGAATAAACTGAAAAACAGTGGAATCTATTCTTACTTTGAACCACAGTTCTAACCATAACCATAACTGTATCTCAAAAAGTAAAAAAATCAAAGAGCAAATTTAAATTACTCATGGTCTTCTGGAACAACAGAAGAGGCTGAGATGAGACCTAGAAGCCAAGGTGTGGGACCTCATCTCATCATACAGTCCTACAACTAGCTTTATGACCTAGGTCAATAGTTTCCAAATACAAGTCTACATTTCAGCGCCCAACTGTTCAAGTTCCCAGTGATATGCAGTAAAATGAAAAAATTGGGAACCAGGTTGGGGTTTCTTTTTTATTTGTAAATTATATACTTTTTTCAATTAAGGACTATTCTTTCTGGTATTTTGGTTTCAAAATGTCTTCTTTTAATGAAATGGTGTTCGCAGAAGAAAGTAATTAACTTTTTTAAAGTTTTTACGTGCTAAAATGAAACGTTAGCTACTCTACATCAATCCTCAAATACAATTTTTTTCTGGTCTGTGAAATCCAAATAGTCTGAGAACTAATGACCTGGATAATCATTAAAGTTCTTTCCAGATTCAAATTTACATGAATCTGGCTAACCTCATGTTTGTTATAACTTAACTTAATATCAAAGCTATATTACCCAAATGTAGTAGAATTCTTTTTATAATTCTTCTCCACTATACGCTCAAGTATTTTAATAAATCTTCCTTGCCTTCAAGGAAGGCAATTTGCCTTCAAATTCAAACAAACCTCTGTGAATGTAAGGAATGAAAAGATTTCAATTCATAAATAGAAAAGATATCTTAATGAAAAGCAGAAGTCATATTTTTCACCAGGTACATATACTGAAATTGAACACATGCAGTAAATAACAATTACATTAGAATGGCCAAACCTTATAAAAAGATAGTGACAAAGAGATTTACATTACATTAAAAAATGTCAACTCAAATTTTCTTACAGAAACAGAAACAAACATTCAGAATGCAATTATACAAAATCATCAATATGTTTTTGTGGAATCAGGATTTGTACTCCCATACTGTTAAGAAACACATAACAATGACTGATAATAAGGATAAAATTAGCTTTGCAGGATTTGGATGGTATTAGAATTCATACAAAGACTCAAATGAAGAACTCCAATAAACCACAACTTATTTAACTTTCTTTCTTTCTTTTCCCATACAAAGTACTTTTTTTTTAAAGATTTTATTTATTTATTTGACAGAGAGAGATAGCGAGAACAGGAACACAAGCAGAGGGAGTGGTAGAGGGAGAAGCAGGCTGCCCGCTGAGCAGGGAGCCCGATGTGGGGCTCAATCCCAGAACCCTGGGATCATGACCTGAGCCGAAGGCAGACGCTTAATGACTGAGCCACCCAGGCCCCCTGGAATCATGACCTGAGCTGAAGGCAGATACTTAACGACTGAGCCACCCAGGCGCCCAACAAAGTACTTTTTTTAAACTATTCAGTTAGTTGCGCCTAAAACCTTTGGAACTATCCCTCCTGCTCCAAGAATCACTTAAATCTGTATTTTCTGCCTTCCACTTCCTTCTATGCTTCAGAATAATTATTTCCCACTTTTTACTGAGATGGTTCTGTGGACATACCATAAATAATTCAAACTCAACAAATCTAACATCAAATTAATTAAATCCCAGACTGATACCTCTCTGATATTGACCTGGGCTGATGATCACTGTTCACCACGTAACCATCATAAGGCAGAAAAGCAACATAATCTTGAAATTTTATTAACTCTAAAGTGAAATAATTCTTTTTTTTTTTAAGGTTCATTTTTAGTAATCTCTACACACAACTTGGGGCTCGAACTAATGACCCTGAGATCAAGAGTTACATGCGTTTCCGACTAAGCCAACCAGGCTGACCCCACACCAAGTGAAATAATTCTAAATAGCCTCTGAAAAATATAGTATCATCTCACTGTTCTGTAGCACAAAAACATCAGCAGAAATCAGACCAAAAAATAAAAAGGTCACAGTTTTTGCTAATAATTTATAATATCAGATTATATTTTGCTAATTAGATAATATTTCAGTAATAATTGTATTAGATTATCTCTGATTTTTCAAATAATGTAATTTTCAGACCCATTTAATACCATTATAAATATATCCATATATTTCTAAATATGTAGCTTAAGAGTTGTTACATTTACTGTTCTTTAAGTTAGCAGTTAAATATTTCCATTTCATGTGATGGGAAATAATTTTTAAAAAGCACTGAATAATTATGGATATATAATGATACAATGATTGGCCATGGAATACTATTCAGAATGTGTATCTAAGACATCACTCTATAGAAGAAAATCACTTTAAAAGCAGATCTCAACTACTATGAGCCTCAATCTTTTACATTAAAATCCACTAACTGATTTTCCAAGAAAACTGTTTCTTGGCCTTCCCAATAGATTATAAGTTCCTAAAGAGCAGAGACCATGTCTTCATTCTCCACATCTTACTATACATACATGCTTTATAGTAAGAACTCAATAAATATTCACTGACTCTAAATAAAAGTTAAGTGAAAGCTACATAAGTCTCAATGTAAGTCAGAAACCCAGGAGTCCATCTGGTTTCCTCTCCATTCTGCTAATGGGTTAGAAACATCAGAGAAAGTTCCTTTAGACTGGTTGCTGCAACTTTTATTCTGTTTGTTAGATCTGTACATTTTTTTGTCTCTTCCCTGACATAATTCTAGGATTAGTATGGTTTCTTACCCTCAGAGTCTCTTGATTTTGCCCAAAAAGGACAACTGTCAATGAATAACTGTATTTGTGTGTGTCTGTGTGTGTGTATATATATATATATATGTATACACAAATATATATATATTTGTATATATATATGCAAATATATATATACAAATAAATATATACAAATAACTATATTTGTGTGTGTGTGTGTGTGTGTATATATACACACACACACACACACACAAATATATATATACACACACACTCATATAATTGTTAAATCATTGTAATTTTATCTCATTAAATCCTAAGCCCAATGTAACTTCACCACTAAAAGCTGCCCAAAATGTGCAGAAAGTCCACAAAGATGTAGTGTGTGTATTACATATAAAGCTAAAACATAAGAGCCCAAATTGCGGCATGAAATAGAACTAAATCCATGTAACATCCTAAGAGTGTTCAATCTTAATGCATTTCTTTAATAAAACTGCCCAATTTTTACTGTTCCTTCCACAAGTCGAGATTTAATTATTTTCAACCTCAAATTGTAAAAAGATATTACCAGAAAGATAATATTCTCATTCATCCAGATTTAAATTTTATAAAATTTTCAACTATTGAGATGTGCTTGACAAAAATAAAATCTGTATATGAAGTTGAAAAAAAAAAAAGAAAACTTAGGAATAGGAGGAGGGAAGGTAGAGTAACTGAACACTTTGTATACTGTGAGAAAACATGTGACTTTTTTTGAAATTCTGAAAGACAAAAACAAAGAGACTTGCTTCTCTCTTTCAGCAAAGCCTATTCCCACCAATTAAAGCAAAAAGATAATTGTTATAACACACTGTGATTATTTTCAGTTCCAATCAATGTTCCATATAATTAAGTAGCTGCCAGAAAGCACAATCAGGTCTCAGTGCTTTTTTTTTTTATGTTATGTTAATAACCATACATTACATCATTAGTTTTTGATGTAGTGTTCCATGATGCATTGTTTGCGTATAACATCCCATGCTCCATTCAGTACATGCCCTTTTTAATACCCAACACCAGGCTAACCCATTCCCCCACCCCCCTCCCCCAGTGCTTTTAAAAATCCTTCATATTGAATAAATAAAACAATGGAAGAATATCAGTAGAGCAGAATACTGTAAAAGAAAAAAAAATTACAAACAATATACTTTTAAACAAGATTCCTCAATTCTTTTTGTGTACTACCCAATATCTAAGTTCCTAAGTCATGAATAATTCACATATAAGTTTATAAATAACTACAAATATTTCATACTATGGAAAGTTACACTAAATGAAAATTATATCAAATACATTTTATATTTTTAGAGTTTATATGAAAAACAATAATTTATATTGCTTACTCATCTGTCTATCTCCATAGCTGATGGCTTCCGCCAGCGGGCTCCATCCCTGAGCATTTTTCACCTTTACTGGAGCATTGTGAGCCAAAAGTAAATGGGCACATTCTGAAACATAAAGTGGTAATAATATCAAACATCATGCAATTTTTAGAATCTCTAAATATAAAAATCATTTAGAAATTTAAGAAACCAATGTAATATAAATAGATCTATAATATAAACACTGTACCATAAAGAAAAATTTTTAAAAGCCCTATATATCTAAACAAGGTTATTTCAGTTCCTAAGATTCAAGAAGTATCCATTCTATTGCTTAAAAATAAATTGTGTCTCTCCAAAGAAGTACTATGTTCCTTAATAACTGTTCCTAAGAGTATTTTGAGAATATTTCCACCAATGCAGGATCCCCTCGAGTAATTTACATCAAAATTCTACTAATAAAACTCAAAAGAGGATTTGTATGTATGTAATATCAAATGGAAGGTTCCTAATTTATTTCAGAAAAAAAAATGTGCTTTAAAAAAGGACCAGTAATTTTTCCATAAACCCTTATTTTTCAAATGTTACAATTCTTTTACTTCAGGAAAACACCCAAAAGAGGAAAAAATCTGTTTATGATTCCAAGGACAAATCTGGACAGTCTTTCTGGTAATCAAAAGAAGTCTACGGTATAGACTCTTCTACAGGTTGAGGTTACTCTTCTTAAAAATTAGAAATAAAAAGTATATTAGTAGACAAAAAAAAATCAAAACTGAGGCTCATGGAAATTTAGGATGTTTAGCCATTCTAAATTTCCTCAATGAATGGTTCATTCAATCAATCATTCAGCAAATATTTACCAAGTGCCTATTATATGCCATTTCTAAGCACTAAGTCCTTGATATAAGCAGTGAGAAGAAAGACACATCTTGCTATCAGAGAGCTTACATCCTTTGTTAGAAGAAAATAAGTAAACTAATAAGTAAAAAAAAAAGATAATGATAAGTGCTTTGAAGGAAATAAGGGTGTTATGACAGTGTCACGTACTTGAGCACAGGTGGAAGAAGAATGTAATTCTAGTTATAGAAGGAGTAACTATACCAGCATATAGCACTAGGAATAACTATACTAAGTTTTATTAGAATAAAGTAAAATAAATATAGAAATTTCACAAAGGTGCTTAAGAAAGTCTACAGTAGTATATAACAATATAGGTATACAAGAGGGGCTCCTGGGTGGCTCAGTCGGTTAAGCGTCTAACTCCTGATTTCGTGAGATCAAGCCCTGCATAGGGCTCTGTGCTGGTGTGGTCTGCTTAAGATTCTCTCTCCCTCTGCCCTTCCCCCCAACCTTCTTTCCCTCTCCACCCCCCTAAAAAAAAGAGGGAAAGAGAATATATATATATATAAGAATGTATATTCTAGCAGTTTATAATAGCAAACATACTGGAAACTAAATGAATATCCATCATGGGAGAATGACTGACTAATAGAATGAATCTATACCACTCGAGTAATAGCCAGCCATTTTTTAAGAATAGTGTCATATCCAAAGGACATAGGAACCAAGCCGAATGGGCAGCTACTGGCCAAATTTGGGAAACTGAGCATCAAAAAGAATAATGATTAGTTATAACACATTAAAGTAAAAACAATCAATTACAGAAAAATGCCAGCTAATAAATGTAGAAGAAATGGTAGAATTTGAAAATCAGTATATTACAACACCAAAGTGATAACTGATTTAGGCAAATGTCCTCAATGAATGCTAAAGCCACTATGTAAAATGCTATGGTGCTGGAAAACAGGATATTCACATGATACCAAAGTAAGATCCCAAGATCACTTACTAATTATAAAGAGAAAAATGTTCCTCTCTAGTGAAGATAACTGGAGATCATCAGCCTAAACAAATGACTAAACGTGGTGGCATTAGTAGTGTCATAACTTGACACTACATGTTTCTAATGTGATGTAACATAAAGTTCATAACATCACCTATGCAGTATTCTTTCCAGAAATATTTAACTTGAATCAAATCAAGCCTTGATACCTAATTTTCAATTTGCAGAAAAGATACATGATAAGGAACAAGTTAAATTACATCATGAGAAAATAATCGGGCAAATCTGAGATGGGAGACATTCTACAAATTGATTGGGCACGCTATTCAAAAAGTGAAATACAAAGGAAGAAAAACAAGCAGGAAAACTTTTCTAGATTAAAATAAAGTGACATAACAACCAAATGCAATGAGTAAATCTTAACTGGTTCTTGATTCAATATAAAGCACAAATAAAAGAAATTTTTGGAACAACTGGAAAAATTAAAATATAATTAGATATTAGAGATTATAACAATATTATTAATTTTCTTAAGTGTGATAATGATAGGGCTGCCTGGGTGGCTCAGTCGGTTAAGCATCTGCCTTCAGTTCAGGTCATGATCCCAGGGTCCCGGATCGAGCCCCATGTTGGGCTCTCTGCTTAGCAGGGAGTCTGTTTCTCCCTCTCCCTCTCCCTCTGTCTGCCGCTCCGCCCTGCTTGTGCTCTCTCCCTCTCTCTGTCAAACAAATAAAATCTTTTTTAAAAAAAAGTGTGATAATGATATTGTGGTTATGAAAGAGACTGTCCTTATTCTTAGAGATGCAAGCTAAGGTATTTGGTGGTAAAATGTCATGATGTCTACAATGAACTTCCAAATGATACAGCAAAAATAATATATACAACACTAAGAGAAAAACAAAGCAAATATGATAAAATGTTAACAACTACTGAACCTAGGGAGAGAGTAACAGAATGTTCATTGTGATCATCAAATCATTCTCAATACCAAAGAACTTGACCTGAGGACTGACAGAACAAACTACACAACTAGAGGGAGAGAAAAGGCCACATCAAGGAAGGTGGGAAGGGCAGAGAAGTCGTTTGAGAGAGAAAAGGATCATGGATGCTTGGGAGGGAAGAGAGCCCTGGTTACAGAGAAAGGTGAGAGAGTGGAGCACACAGGGATAAGCACAAGGAGACTACTTTCCCAAAGCCATTGGCTGGGAAAATGAGAGGGGCTGATTCTCATGGGGTTTTGCACTCAGCAGGGCTCAAAGATGAGTTTTGGAGGTCCCTGACCTTGGCTGGCAGAGAGACCTGAGGGTACTGCCCTACTACTGGAGAGAAGGCGGGCAAGCAACCCCTGGGAAGACGGCACAATCTGAGGATCACCTAGGGCATGTGGGGGGAAACTTCACTCTTCCTGGAGCACATCTGTGACAGCACTGCCTCTCCGTGGACGAAGGAGCCCACGGGCACCATTTCATTCCCCCGCCCCTCAGTGTAAGTGCAGACGCACCTGCTGAGGGCAGCTAACTCGGACACTGGACAGTGGCTGTTTAGCCTGCTTTGCTCCAAATACCACACCCCTGAATGCTGGCACCACTGCCCTTCTAGGTCAAACCTGCATTGGTTCCAGGGCAGTAAAGACCCTTATGCAGAAGACCAGCACAGGTCCCCGCCACACCGGGTCCCTAAAGTTTGAAATTTTAAAAGTAACCAGGCCTGGGGGCACCTGGGTGGCTCAGGTGGTTAAGCATCCAACTCGTGGTTTCGGCTCAGGTCATGATCTCTGGGTCCTGAGATTGAGCCCTGCATCAGGTTTATACTCAGTGAGAGTTTCCTTGAGACTCTCTACCTCTCCATCCCCTCTGCCCCTCCCCACACTCATGTGTGCACACTCTCTAAATAAATAAATAAATAAATAAATAATAAAAATAAAATCTTAAAAGTAAGCAGGCTTGGCTGTGATAGAGCCCAAAGTGCATAGTGCTGCTCCAGGCAGGCAAGCAACCTGGAGACAGACAGTGTGAAAACAGGGATCTCAAAAATGCCTAGGACACATGAAGGTAAATTATTTGCTTTTTTGGAAGGGCTTCCCTGAGAGCAGCAGACATGGACTCCCCTCTCCGGGGACAAAGGAGTTGGCTGGAGCCATTTCCCTCCCCTGCCCCTCAGCAGAAACCAACTTCAGTAAACAGCACAGTGCCAAGATTGGCTGCCTAACCTGCTTACACCAGATCTTGCCCCACCACGCTCTGCTGGTGCTGCTTTTCTCAGGCAAGTGTGCCTAATGACCAGCACAGCAGGCCCCTCCCCACAGAAGGCCAGCACAAACCCACACACACACACCACGTCTACTGACCATAGAGTTCTGCAAAGCTTCAACTCTACTGGAAATAGCATCAGGTCTCATTTAACAAGCAGACCAGAGCATGCCCAGTTAAAACCTGCCACACTCTGGCCAAGGTCCAAACACTGTCCACTGCAGGCAAGGAGAGCCTCTCCAGAGGACTGACCTGAGGGAAAGGGCAGAGAAAACGCAGCAGCAGAGTGCAGGCAGCACACACCAGAGGCACTTCCTGAAGCACCAGACCCTGGACATTATATGACCTCTTCTTCATAAAGCCATTACTCACGGGAGCAGGAAACATAAAAGGATTTTCTAACACAACAGGAAAAGGTCACAGCCAGAGATCTAATCGAAACAAATATAAGTAATAGGCCTGATACAGAATTTAAAGCAACAATTATAAGAATACTCGCCGGGCTTGAGAAAAACATAGAAAACATCAGGAAGACCCTTACCACAGAAATAAAAAGAACTAAAAAACAATCAGGCAGAAAAGAAAAATGTAATATCTGAAATTCAAAAGTGACTGGATGTAATGATGACAAGGATGGAAGAAGCAGAGGAATGAATAAGTGAAACAGAAGACAGAATTATGGAAAATAGGGCACCTGGATGGCTCAGTTGGTTAAGCAACTGCTTTTAGGGTGCCTGGGCGGCTCAGTTGTTAAGCGTCTGCCTTCAGCTCAGGTCATGATCCCAGGGTCCTGGGATCGAGTCCCATATCGGGCTCCCTGCTCGGCGGGAAGCCTGCTTCTCCCTCTTCCACTCCCCCTACTTGTGTTCCTGCTCTCGTGCTCTCTCTCTCTGTCAAATAAATAAATAAAATCTTTAAAAAAAAAAAAGCATCTGCCTTTAGCTCAGGTCATGATCCCAGGGTCCTGAGATTGAGTCCCACATGGGGCTCTCTGCTCAGTGGGGAGTCTGCTCCTCCCACTCCCTATGCCCCTCCACTGGCTTGTGCTCTCTCTTGCTCACTCTCTCTCTCAAATAAATAAAATCTAAAAAAAAAAAAAAGGAATTATGAAAAATAATGAAGTTGAACAAAAAGAAAGAGCAAAGGAACATGAGAGTAGACTTAGGGAACTCAGTAATTCCATCAAATGTAGTAACACTTGTATCATAGGAGACTCAGAAGAAGAGAGAGAAAAGGGAGCAGGTTTATTTGAGGAGATAAGAGCTGAAAACTTCTCTAACCTGAGGGAAAAAAGATATCCAAATTCAGGAGGCACACAGAACTCCCAACAAAATCAACAAAAGCAGGCCAACACCAAGACATACTGCAATTAAATTTGCAAAATATAATGATAAAGAAAAAATCCTAAAAGCATCAAGACAAAGGAAGTCCCTAACTACAAGGGAAGGCCCATAAGTTAGCAGCAGATCTCTCCACAGAAACCTGAGAAGCCAGAAGCCAGTGGCATGATATATTCAACATGCTGAATGGGAAAAATGTGCAGCAAATACTCTATCCAGCAAGGTTATCATTCAGAATAGGAGAGATAAAGCATTCCCCAGATGAACAAATGCTAAAGGACTTTGCAAACACTAAACCAACCCTGCAAAAAATATTAAAGGGGACTCTTTGAGTGGGAAGGAAAGACCAAAATGACAGACTAGAAAGGAACAGAGAAAATCTCCAGGAACAAATGACAAAACAAGTAATAAAATGGCACTAATATGTACCAATAATTATTCTGAATGTAATTGTACTAAATGCTCCAATCAAAAGACACAGGGTGTCAGAATGGATTAAAAAACAAGATCTATCTATATGCTGCCTACAAGAGACTCATTTTGGACCAAAGACACCAGCAGATTGGAAGTGAAAGGATAGAGAAACATTTATCATGCAAATGGACATCAAAAGAAAGCCAGAGTAACAATACTTACATCAAACTAGATTTTAAGCCAAAGACTGTAACAAGAGATGAAGAAGGGCACTATATCATAATAAAGGGGACTATCCAACAAGAAGACCTAACAACTGTAAATATTAATGCCTCTAATGTAGGAGCATCCAAATATATAAAACAATAACAAACATAAAAGAACTCATTGAGGGGCACTGGGTGGCTCAGTCATCAAGCTCTGCCTCTGGCTCAGGTCATGATCCCAGGGTCCTAGGATCGAGCCCCGCACTGGGCTCCCTGCTCAGCAGGAAGCCTGCTTCTCCCCCACTCCCCCTGCTTGTGTTCCCTCTCTCACTGTGTTTCTCTCTGTCAAATAAATAAGTAAAATCTTTTAAAAAAAGAATTCATTGATAATAATGTAATAATAGTAGGGGACTTTTAACGCCCCACTTACATCAAGGGACAGATCATCTAAGTAGAAAATCAACAGGGAAACACTGGCTTTGAATGACACACTGGACCAGACAGACTTAACAGATACATATTCAGAACATTTCATTCTAAAGTAGCAAAATATTATGTTCAAGTGTACATGGTACATTCTCCAGAAGAGATCACATACTAGGTCACAAATCAGGCTTCAATAAATAAGATTGAGATCATACCATGCATCTTTTCTGACTACAACGCTATGAAACTTCAAGTCCACCACAAGTAAAAATTTGGAAAGACCACAAATACACGGAGGTTAAAGAATGTGCTACTACAGAATGAATGGGTCAACCAGAAAATTAAAGGAGAAAAAAAAAATACAAGGAAACAAATAAAACTGAAAACACAATGGTCCAAAACACTGGGATAGAGCAAATGTAGTCATAAGAGGGAAGTATATAGCAATACAGGCCTAACCTAAAGAGGCAAGAAAAATCTCAAATAAACAACCTAACCTTATACCAAAAGGAGCTAGAAAAAGAACAACAAACAAAGCCTAAAGCCAGAAGAGGAAGGGAAATAATAAAGATTAGAGCAGAAAAATGATATAGAAACTAAAAACATAGAACTGATCAATGAAACCAGGAGCTGGTTCTCTGAAAAAATTAATAAAATTGATAAATACCTAGCCAGACTTAGCAAAAAGAAAAGAGAGAGGACCCAAATAAATAAAATCACAAATGAGAAAGGAAATATAACAACCAACACCACAGAAATACAAGCAATTATAACAGAACACTATGAAAAATTATATGCCAACAAATCAGACAACCTGGAAGAAATAAATTCCTAGAAACATATAAACTACCAAAACTAAAGCAATAAGAAACAGAAAACTTGAACAGACCAATCACCAGCAAAGAAACTGAATCAGTAATCAAAAGTCTAGGACCAGATGGCTTCCCAGGGGAGTTCTACTGAACATTTAAAGAATGGTTAATACCTATTCTTCTCAAACTACTCCAAAAAATAGAAATGGAAGAAAAACTTTCAAACTCATTCTATGAGGCCAGCCTTATCCCAGTTCCAAAACCAGATAAAGACTCCATTAAAAAAGAGAACTACAGGCTAATATCCCTGATGAACATGGATGCAAAAATCCTCAACACAATACTAGTAAATCAAATCCAACAGTACATTAAAAGGATTGTTCACCATGATCAAGTGGGATTTATTCCTGGGCTGCAAGAGTGGTTCAATATTCACAAATCTATCAATGTGATACACCACATTAATAAAAGAAAGGATAAGAATCATATGATCCTCTCAATAGATACAGAAAAGACATTTGACAAAGTACAACATCCATTCATGATAAAAACCCTCAACAGAGTAGGGATAGAGGGCACATACCTTAACATAATAAAGGCCATATATGAAAAAACCACAGCCAATATTATCTTCAATGGGGAAAAACTGAGAGCTTTCCCTCTACTGTCAGGAACAAGATAGGGATGTCTCTCACTACTGTTATTTAACACAGTACTAGAAGTCTTAGCCTCAGCAATAAGACAACAAAAAGGAATAAAAGGCATCCAAAATCAGCAAGGAAGAAGTCAAACTTTCACTATTTGCAGATGACATGGTACTCTATACAGAAAACCCAAAAGACTCCACCAAAAAACTGCTAGAACTGATACACAAATTCAGTAAAGCCTGGGATACAAATTCAATGTACAGAAATCTGTTGCATTTCTATACACCAATAATGAAGCAACAAAAAAGAGAAATCAACAAAAAAGAGGCATCAATCCCATTTATCAATGCACCAAAAATCATATGATACCTAGGAATAAATCTACCGAAGAGGTAAAAGATCTATACTCTGAACACTATAAAACACTTATGAAAGAAACTGAAGATGACACAAAGAAATATAAAGATATTCCATGCTCATGGATGGGAAGAACACATATTGCTAAAATGTCTATACTGCCCAAAGCAATCTACACATTTAATGCAATCCCTTTCAAAATACCAACAGCAGAGTTGGTATCTCGCTCTGTTCACAGAGCTAGAACAAACAATCCTAAAAACTGAAGATGACACAAAGAAATATAAAGATATTCCATGCTCATGGATGGAAAGAACACATATTGTTAAAATGTCTACACTGCCCAAAGCAATCTACACATTTAATGCAACCCCTATCAAAATACCAACAGCAGAGTTGGTATCTAGCTCTGCTCCCAGAGCTAGAACAATCCTAAAATCTGTATGGAACCACAAAAGACCCCAAATAGCCAAAGCAACACTGAAAAAGAAAAGCAAAGCTGAGGCATCACAATTCTGGACTTCAAGTTATATTACAAAGCTGCAGTCATCAAAACAGTATGGTACTGTCACAAAAACAGACACATAGATCAATGGAACAGAATACAAAACCCAGAAATGGACCCACAACTTTATGGTCAACTAATCTTCAACAAAGCAGGAAAGAATATCCAATGAAAAAAAACACATTTAACAAATGTTGTTGGGAAAACTGGACAGCAACATGCAGAAGAATGAGACTGGACCACCTTCTTACACCATATACAAAAATAAAAAATAAATTCAAAATGGATGAAAGACCTAAATGTGAGACCTGAAACCATCAAAATCCTAGAGGAGAACACAGGCAGCAACCTCCTTGACATCAGCTGGCAACTTCTTTCTAGATAATGTCTCCTGAGGCAAAGCATGAACTATTGGGACTTCATCAAAATAAAAACCTTTATACAGCAAAGGAAACAATCAACAAAATTCAAAGGCAACTTACGGAATGGGAGAAGATATTTGCAAATGACATATCTGATAAAGGGTTGGTATCCAATATATATAAAGAATGTATGAAATTCAACAGCCAAAAAATAAATAATCCAGTAAAAAAATGGGCAGAAGATGTGAATAGACATTTTTCCAAAGAAGACATCCAGATGGCCAACAGACACATGAAAAGATGCTCAACATCACTCATCATCAGGGAGATACAAATCAAAACTACAATGACATATCACTTCACACCTGTCAGAATGGCTAAAATTAACAACACAAGAAACAAAAGGTATTGGCGAGGATGTGGAGAAAAGGGAACCCTCTTACACTGTTGGTGGGAATACAAACTGGTACAGCCACTCTGGAAAACAGTATGGAGGTTCCTCAAAAATTTAAAAAATAGAACTACCCTATGACCCAGCAATTAAACTACTAGGTATTTACCCAAGGATACAAAAATACTGATTCAAAGGAGTACATGCATCCTGATGTTTATAGCAGCATTACCAACAATAGCCAAATTATAAAGAGCCCAAATGCCCACTGGCTGATGAATGGATGAAGATGTACAACGGAATATTACTCAGCCATCAAAAAGAATGAAATCTTGCCATTTTGCAATGACATGGATGGAGCTAGAGAGTATGCTCAGAGAAATAAGTCAGAGAAAGACAAGTACCATATGATTTCACTCAGGTGGAATTTCAGAAGGAAAAGAGATAAACATGGGGGGTTGGCGGGGTGAGGCAAAGCAGATAAGAGACTCTACTATAGAGAATAACCTGAGGGTTATTGGAAGGGAGGTGGGCAGTGGGATGGTTTAAATGGGTGGTGGGTATTAAGGAGGGCACTTGTAATGAGTACAAGGTGTTGTATGTAAGTGATCAATCACTAAATCCTACAACTGGGGCACCTGGGTGGCTCAGTCATTGAGCGTCTGCCTTCGGCTCAGGTCATGGTCCCAGGGTCCTGGGATCGAGCCCCGCATCGGGCTCCCTGCTCTGTGGGAAGCCTGCTTCTCCCTCTCCCACTCCCCCTGCTTGTGTTCCCTCTCTCACTGTGTCTCTCTCTGTCAAATAAATAAATAAAATCTTAATAAATAAATAAATAAATAAATTCTACAACTAAAACTAATATTACTCTGTATGTTAACTAACTGGAATTTAAATAAAAACTTAAAAAAAAAAGAAAGAAGGAGGTTAACAAGGAAAGAGGATGACAGCCCAGCTAAAAAGAATTTTTTAAAATAAATAAAATGGATTCTCCAAGAAACCTACCATCATGGGGTTTTATGCAAGTGTGTATGTGTATAGGTATATAGAAGTTAGGGGAACATAAACATGGATAGATATCTACAGACTTATAGAACTATTTCATGATAAACTTCTGAGGGAAAAGAAAAATATAGCAAAGTACTATGTATGGTGATTCAACTTCAGTAAAAACAAACTAAGCCCCTGAGTTATATAAATAAAGAGAAAGGGGTGCAAGGATACCCACTAGGCTATTAATATTAATTACATCAGGAAAAAAAAGTAGAAGAGATGATACTTTTTTATGTCTTTGTACTGTATTATTTCAATTGTTTCAATAAGTATATAGTAATGGCCTAAAATCATTTAAAATTTTTAACTTAAAATTATTAAAAAGCAAGATGGACAACAATTTAAAGCAATATCCCAGTTGTGTAAACTAAGGGATAATATTAGTATAATACATACAGATATATGTATATATATGCTAGACATGTCAGTTATGTTTTCTGATATGCCATAAACCCTGCTGAATGGCTGCCCTTCACTCACCTGTCACCATTCAACTGATACAGAAATAAGCAACTAAAAAAAAGTTGGATAATCATAAATACGCCAGTCACCTATGACATATTGATACATTAAAAAAAAAAAAAGCAGGATCAATCAAATGCCTCTCCTAGTAATTTTAACAATGAGTAATAAAAAAACAAGGTAGTTAACAACCAGGCACTAAGGCTTAAAAAAAATGCATAAATGTGCCACAAAGAAGTTAGGACTTGAGGAGTCTGGATAAAATGAAATTATGAGGAACAGAAACCATATACAAATAAGCAAGAGCTATAAATATAATAAAATAGAGAGAGAACAGGATAATTAGGACAGTGCAAAGACAAAAGAACATCCGGGGAGAGACTCATGAGAGTAAGAAATCATACTAACTCTAGAGGTGTTTCAGGGAAAAAATTATACAGAAACTGCAGATCCAGAAGAATGAATTAAAAGGTGCAGCAACTGGTTTCATGAATCTTTCTCTGATATCCAACCAAAAGGATAAGAAGTAAAGATTACTTTTCTATTTCATCTTCTAAAGATTCCTGAATTCTTCTTAAAGTATAATGTTCTTTCCATTTCAACTCAAATCCATAATTCAGTAAGTTCCCAGTCTAGAAGGCTAACATGCTCAACACACCCAGAAATTCAGGAAAAAATCAGACTTTAATGGTGAAAAAATAAGGTTATTAAGATGAATGAGAAAAGTAAATAATAGTGTAAAAGTCCTAGGATATCCCTTTTTAAGTCAATCAACAAGTATTATTTGAGCTCCCTGGGTATTTTTACTGTGTTTACAAACAAGTATACAAATAGCAAGTTTTCCTTCAAAAATGAAATCAATAAAGGTATATTTATCTAAGGAAGAAGATAAAGGAGGATGGAGTGCCATAGACAGAAGAGTGGAAAATGCAAGACAGAAGAATGCAAAATTAATTTACAGGATTAATAAGATAGACGTTTCATCTTCCACTACACATTTCAATATTGCTCCTGTGTAACCAAATCTCAAAAATATGAAAAGGCCATAAAGAAAAAAGCAAAAAAGAGTATGTAGCTAAAAAAAAGTAAATGGATCAGTACATTAACTGTTGTACCTATTCTACATGGAAAGGACTCAGAAAAATCGAATATTGGTATTATTTGCAGATCCTGAATCATCTAACCAACTGTTTCCCAAAAATACATTCCACAGAACTCTAGTCTCTCAAGATAGATGTGGAAAAAAGCAAATCAAATAACTATGGGGAACAACAACTATATCCAACACCTGCCCCAACTTAGAAGTTCACAATGCATATTACCATATTAAAGTTCTAAGAAAGTCCACAATAAAAAAACTGCTTAATACTTATTAACCCACTACTTTCCAAATTGATTTGACCTGGAAATACTATTTTCCTCTCAACATTTATCAGTATGCCATAAAACTTATGTTCTGTGAAACATAATCTAGACAGGCTAATGTAAATCTATGATAAAGCATAACAGTACCATTTGTTTTTCTTTCAATACTGTATTATAAAAAATTTCAAATATACAGAAAAACAGAAAGATGATCACAATGAACATTCAAATACTCTATACCGAGGTTCAATAGTTGTTAACATTTTGTCACATTTGCTTTGTCTTCCTCTTACTGTTATATATAATAGATGTAATTTATGATATATATAAAGAACAGCAGACACGCCATAAGAGATAGACAGATGTAGGTAAGCGGGTAGGCAGAAAGAGACAGCAGTGGGGGAGGTGGGGGAGAATGGCTGATTACTCATATAGTCTTGGTTATTTCTCTTCCTGAGATATAGCTAGTACTCATTTCTTGAGTTTCTATAATATGTAGCCTCTTAATAAATCTCTCTTTACTTAGAAGTTACTCACTGATATGAGGAATTCTTAATCTCAGGAAACAAACTGAGGGATGCTGGAGTGGTGGGGGGTGGGAGGGATGGGGTGGCTGGGTGATGGACATTGGGGAGGGTATGTGCTATGGTGAGCATTGTGAATTGTGTAAGACTGTTGAATCACAGACCAATACCTCTGAAACAAATAATACATTACATTTTTTTAAAAAAAGAAGATAGTAGGAAGGGTAAAATGAAGGGGGGGAAATTGGAGGGGGAGATGAACCATGAGAGACTATGGACTCTGAGAAACAAATTGAGGGTTCTAGAGGGGAGGGGGGTGGGGGGGATGGGTTAGCCTGGTGATGGGTATTAAAGAGGGCACGTATTGAATGGAGCACTGGGTGTTATATGCAAACAATGAATCACGGAACTCTACATCAAAAACTACTGATGTGGGGCGCCTGGGTGGCTCAGTTGGTTAAGCGACTGCCTTCGGCTCAGGTCATGGTCCTAGAGTCCCGGGATCGAGTCCCACATCGGGCTCCCTGCTCAGCGGGGAGTCTGCTTCTCCCTCTGACCCTCTTCCCTCTCGTGCTCTCTATCTCTCATTCTCTCCCTCTCAAATAAATAAAAAATCTAAAATAAATAAATAAATAAAATCTTAAAAAAAACCTTTTAAAAAAAAAACTACTGATGTAATGTATGGTGATTAACATAACATAATAAAATTTAAAAAAAAGAAAAAATTTCAACATCAAAATAAAAAGAAGTTACTCAAGTGAGTATTCCTTGCAAGAAAGTATTAAAAAAAAAGCATAACTAAATAAAAAAAAGAACTAAAAAATATTTAAGCCACCAATTTATACAAAATTAAAATCAAAATTAAATTAGTCTGCAGATCATATGCTTAAGCGTATAAACTAAAAACCAAACTAACGAAAGAATTTTGTTTCTCAACAAAGCAAGTTCTGGTAACACCCCCGGGATCTGCATATATTCAGATCAGATGTTTATACCAACTGTATTATACTATGTATCAATAACAGATGTTCCAGAATATTACTTCTAGATCACCAGAAAGAAAAGTGTTAACAAAAATTCATTACCCTGTTTAAAAATTTAAGACTGTATGTTTTTAAAAGATTTTTATTAAACACATCTAAAATTTTAAAATCCAGCATCAAAATGTTGCCAATTCTCTATCTGAAATCCTCACTTTTCAGGATTAGTGGGAAGATTTTTTTACTTCTATCAATAGCCTTAAAAAGTAAATCTCTTAGGGGCACCTGGGTGGCTCAGACAATTAACCATCTCAGGGTCCTGGGATCAGGCCCGCATCCGGGCTCCCTGCTCAGTGGGTTTGCTTCTCCCTCTCCCTTTGCCTCCGCCCCTCCCCCTGCTCATGCTCATGCACGTGCGCGCACTCTCTCTCTCTCTCTCAAATAAATAAATAAAATCATTTTTTAAAAAGTAAATCTTTTAATGAAGGGGAGTAAGTCGGAGGGGGAGACGAACCATGAGAGATGATGGACTCTGAAAAACAAACTGAGGGTTCTAGAGAGGAGGGGGGTGGGGGGATGGGTTAGCCTGGTGATGGGTATTAAAGAGGGCACGTACTGCATGGAGCACTGGGTGTTATGCACAAACAATGAATCATGGAACACTACATCAAGAACTAATGATGTAATGTATGGTGATTAACATAACAATAAAAAATTATTGAAAAAAAAGTAAATCTTTTAAATCACCTATGATGGTTTTTTAATTAAAGAATAAACAAGTTCTCACAATCATCTAATACACAAAAGGTTAGCCTTCTGAGTTTAGATATACAAAACAATCCCTATTAAAGAATCTTATAAACTCTTTGAATATTAAAGGGATTATAATAATTAACAAGTTTATAAATACTTGATAAAATAACAAAATAATAAAGTTTCTTTTTTTTTTTTTAAAGATTTTATTTATTTATTTGAGAGAGACAGAGACAGAGACAGCGAGAGCAGGAACACAAGCAGCAGGAGTGGGAGAGGGAGAAGCAGGCTTCCCGCTGAGGAGGAAGCCCGATGTGGGACTCGATCCCAGGACTCTGGGATCATGACCTGAGCTGAAGGCAGATGCTTAACGACTGAGCCACCCAGGTGCCCATAAACAGTTTCAAAAAGCATAAAATTAGGGGCGCCTGGGTAGCTCAGATGGTTGAGCGTCTGCCTTCAGCTCAGGTCGTGATCCCAGGGTCCTGGGATCGAGCCCCACATCGGGCTCCTGGCTTGGCGGGGAGCCTACTTCTCCCTCTCCCTCTGCCTCTCTCCCTGCTCATGCTTTCTCTTCTCTCTCTCTATCTCTGTGTCTCAAATGAATAAATAAAATTCTTTAAAAAAAAAAAAAAGCAGTCCAAGCTAAGACAAGATGCTTTAAAAAAAAAAAAAAAAAAGCATAAAATTAGTATAGGATTTCCCTTAAGTCTTAAGATGAACTATGGAAAATGAGAAAATATTATTTTTAAAGATTTTTTTTTTTTTTTTTTTGAGAGAGAGAGAGAGCACAAGCACAGGGAGCGGCAGGCAGAGGCAGAGGGAGAAGCAGGCTCCCCACTCAGCAGGGAGCCCAATGTGGGGCTGGATCCCAGGACCGGGGATCACGACCTGAGCCAAAGGCAGACGCCCAACTGTCTGAGCCACCCAGGCGCCCAAGAAAATATTATTTTTAATATACTGAATCCTAACTCAATTAGCAAATAAAATAATCATGTAAATTTTGAAAAACTCAAAAAACAATATTCATTTTAAAAATTTTTAACTAAATTTGAAATTACATAAGTAAAGTTAAACATAAGAAACGAAATATTTACTAACCTTTATTTCCTAACATCACAGCAAGATGTAAAGGAGTGTTTCCTAAAATTAAAAAAATAAATAAATTAGTATAAAAACATAGGAAATTTTATTTAAAAGTGGTTTTATTTCCTTCAGAAATTTCACTGACAGATTTTAAGCAAAAATAATGTGACTGCAAAATTATCTTGCTAATATGGCAAATTCAAAGTCAGAGGATGCCATGGTTTCTAAACACTTCTACTCCCCACCCTTCATCGCCCACCAAATAAAGGATACCAGTTTGCTTTCAAGATACCTTCTTCCAATTAATTTCACAGACTCCTTTGCTACTAATTTCTTTATCATATCATTCTTTGTTCATTCAGCAAACAATTCAAATACCTATTATATACTCATCTTTGGGGACAGATATCAAAAACACCCAATCCCAGTCCTCAAGTTGTTCAGAAGTCTTCTGTTAGAGACTGATATAAAAATAAAGAATTGCTATTGTTATTTATTAGAATAAAAGAGAGTATAACATGATAATGGAACACAAAACAGAGCTCCTAATTTTGCCTGTGCAAACAGAATTAACTAATGAAGAGGGATCAGATTGAAATGAGTCTTGAAGAAAGGGTTAGAAATTTATAGGCAAACAAAGCAACACTGACTAGTATTCTATGTTAAAAACAATTCCCCCAAATTACATTAAAATGCAAGAACAGTTTATATTTAGGAAACAAACAAATGTTTATGACTAGTGGGGGTAAACAGAATAGTAAATAATGAAATTGGCAAGATGAGCAAAAGATAAATTAATGATGATTATAGGCTATGCTATGAAGTTTGGACTATATCCTATTAATTGAAGTTATATAATGATTAATTTAATTTCAAAATGATACCCTAAGCCACACTAGTAGCCTAAAAACATCAATTATAAAAGAAAGCAAACCTATAATTTTTAAAAAGTTACTGAATAAATTTATGTATACTAATTTTCAGATATTAGCATTTTTACAGAAGGCACCACATAAACAATTTTTGCCAATAAAATGAGCTGCACACTTATCAAAAAATCATATGCAGGATAAAACAAGATTTTTTTAAATGTTTTTTTATTTATTTATTCATGAGAGTCACAGAGAAAAGATTTGACTACTTTTTTAAAAAACCTTATGTATGATCGACCCCAATCTCTTAACTTGACAAAACTGCCAAAATGGTTAACACACACAGACAAAATCTTTTGCTTGATAAAAGCTCAATGGAATATGAATTGCTGGCTGTAAATACAGCAAGATAGTATTTTGTGCAAAATTTAGAAGCTAAATAAATAAAGAAAATTAAATTTTCTCTGTAATTTTACAAAACAAAAAACCTGGACTACAATAAATTTTTCTGTCTTAACTATTAGGAACAACAACAACAAGAAGACAGATTTGGGGACATAATTCATAATTATGTTTTTCCGAAATAAGATTTCCCTTAGCGACTAGGCCATATACTCCCCAGTTTTCATACCTCATAACGAATTCTAGTTGAGATATGCAAACTTTGCTAATAATCATACATTGAAGCATGTCCCCAGAAAAGAGGTTTTGCTCACATTATGATTGAAGTAAACTTCACTAGTTGCCAAGTTATTGGTATAAACTATTTTCCAAAAAGTCAAACTTCAATTCTCCAAATATTTCAGACTCTTTAGGGAGCTAGGTATCTTCTTTTATGCTGCTATCTAGTCCTACAAGTTTATATTTTTATCTTATAGAGTCAATATTCATTTAGAAATATTTACTTAACCATTTTTGTTGCTCTTCATTCCTTCCTTCATTTCTAATCTTCCATCAGAATCATTTTTCTTCTACCCAAAACAAATCCTTCAAGATTACCTTTTGTGAAGGTTTAAGTGAATTCCCTCAGGTTTTTGTGTGTAAATGTGTATTCGACTTCAATCTTGAAGAATACCGTACTGAGTATTTTTTATCAATATAATTATTGATATTACTAATATTGATATATTTTATCAATATAATTATTGATTGGCTATTATTTTTCCCGTGCACTCTATGTGGTCTTATGATCTCCTTTTTTTGCTGAGAAGCCAGCCATAGGACTTTCTACTCCTCCTTTGAAAGTAATGTGACATGTCTGGCTACATTTGTTTTGTTTTGTTTAAATTATCAGCCATTTCACTCCAACGTGGATTCCTTTTTTTATTCTGCTTGGGTTGGACTTCTTGAATCTCCGAATCAGTTCTTTCAACAATTTTGTAAAACTCTCAGCAAGTATCTTTCCAAATATTGTCTTAGCTCCATTTCCTCTCTTCTCTCCTGGGGTTCAATTAAAGTAGAACTTGTCACCCTTTCTATTTTTTTTAAATTTCTTTCCCTTTCCATTTTCATTATAGATATATTCTTCTAACCTATTTCCAAGATCATGAATTCTGTCTTCTTCAGGGTCTAAACCTGTTAGTAAACCTATTTATTTAGTTTTGAATTTCAGCTATTATACTTTTCCATTTGAGAATTTCTATTTGGTTCATTTTCAAATACATGATTTCAATTTTTATTATTTCCAGTTCTCCACTAAAATATTCAAACTTTTCTCTTATCCCCCAAGAACAAAATAAACATTGTTATTTAAAGCCTCTAATAGTAATTACAATAAATGAAGCTCTGATTTTTTTTTTTTTCCACCCCTGGTTCTCACTCATGTTGTTCAGTTTCCTTAGAGTGCTGGTCATCTTTAATTATATACTGGATATAGTATTTAATGAGCTCTCTATATAAAAATTTTGAAGCCTAAGAAACAAATCCTCCAGGTACTTTCATTTGCTTTTGACATATGGCTGGGGGTACTAGACTTCATTAATCCAGGGACTGACAATTTTTTTGACCCTCACAAATGACTCAAAGCTGTACTCCAGCCTCCATCAGAGCTGATTTACTTTTTGTTCACTCTTATTCCTAAGGTGTAGCTCTTTTAAGTTACCAGCCCAAACAGCAGAGTGTTTAAGAGATATCCCACACTTGGTAGGCCCTGACCTCCATCTTTTGTCCTCTTAGCTCAGTGAGGCTGTCAAAAGTGCTGCTCAGCCTCTCCACTACTTCTTTTGGCTTTGCAAAAGCTACTGGGGCAAAATAACTTAAAATGCGAGTCTCAAATTTTTGGATTTCCATCTTCTGCCAGATCTTGGCCCAGTAATTCCTTCCTACCTCATTAAATCTACAATGCCCTTAAAGTTGAATATTTTATTCTTATTTGCTTCTAAAGAAGACTAGTCCTAATAATCTAGTCTATCATTACTACAGGCAGAAATTCTACTTCGTTCTTTTTAACTTTTCTCCATATCTGTAATTCTGTGCCTTCTCTTCGTTGGTACTGTTACTGCATAAAGATAATTTTATGAGCACTATTGATCATAACTTGTATCGAAATATAATTACTCTCTTAGTGCTTTTAAATCATTCTTACCTGAAGTTCAATTTTATCAGTAATGAATCTTGCCATTCGTATTTTTTTATCATTAACTCAACAACAAATTTTCAATTTTTCCCAATCTCCTTTAGATGTGTCTCATAAAAGTCCTTTTCTTCTCTTTTAGCAGACGTCACAGTTACTATTTTTGCAATCTTTTTCCCTACTCCTTTTAACAAACCTCATATGTTAAGTACATGAACCAGGGAGAGCACATGACTCAAACCTCACCAGTCTGATACTCAACTAGAAAACTCTTTCAGGAAAGGGCACAATTCCCACCTGGGTCAAGTTCTTTTCTGCAATTTTTTTTTCTTTTCTTTCTTTCTTTCCTTCTTTTTTACTAGAACTGGTAGGGAAGACTGTCTTTTGCTGCTGGAACTATAGCTTATCCCTCATTCTTCAAATTTTTCTCCTCTTCCTTTAGGCTTTTTCTCAAATGAATTTTTTACATTTTTCATTCAATTTTCTATACTGTCAAGACTTTATTTAACAGTATCTTCAGGATACTTATAATGACACTTCTTTTATAATGAATATTTTTCAAAGACTATCAAATGACTTTTTTGCTGCTCATCCATCCTGAAATGAAGATTTATTCAAATCTAGTATGGGAAAGGACAATCAGACTGCCCCCACTCCTCTCAATTCATTCAAAAAATGAACAGCAGAAGGCCCTTCTAAACTCTGAAGCTAAAAGAACAAGCTGATATTTAAGCTTTTTCCTGTGAGACTCTATTCTAAATTCTAGATAAAACAAAGAGAATCAAATAGTTGAGAGATAGCTGCTGCATGGGAAACAAAGAAAAGGAAAATGGTGCAAGACATACTCCTAAAACTACAAAACGTTGTTGAAAGAAATTAAATAATACCTGAATAAATGGAAAGACATCCTGAGTTCAAGGATTAAATATTGGTAAGTTGACATAATGGTCTATAATTTCAAAATGATCTCCATCAAAATCCCAACTAGCTTTTTTGAAGAAACTGACAAGCTGAGCCTAAAAGTCATATAAAAATACAAAGTACTTAAGACTATCTAAAACAATCTTGAAAAAGAACATCAAAGCTGGAAGATTTACACATCCCATTTCAAAACTTACTACAAAACCACAGTAATCAACACAGTATGTACTTGTGTAAAGACAGACCTATATATCAACGGATCAATCACATTACACATAAAAATTAATTCAAAATAAATCATGGACCTAAATATATGAATTAAAACTATAAGACTCTTTGGACAAAAAAGAGGAAATCTTTGTGACCTTGGAATAGGTAATAATTTCTCAGATACACCAAAAGCACAGCACAAAAGCACAAAAGCAAAACTAAACTGGCCTTCATCAAAATTAAAATGTGCTGCAAAGAATGACATCAGGAAAGTGAAAAGATAACTCAGAGGGGAAAATATTTTACACATTATATGCTTGATAATATCCAGAATATATAAAGAACTCTTACAACAAAATACTTTAAAATCCCAATTTAAAAATAGGAAAGGATTTGAATAGCTTTTTCTCTAAAGAAGATATACAAATGGCCAGTAAGTACATGAAAAGATGCTCAAAATCATTAGCCATTAGGAAATACAAGTCAAAACCACAATGAGATACTACTTCATACTCACTAGGATGTCTAAAACAAAACAAAACAAAACAAAACAAAAAAACAAAAAAAGTGTTGGCAAGGAAGAGAAACCGAAATAAATCCTCATACAAAGTAAAATACTGTAGCCACTTTGGAAAACAGTGTGGCAGTTCCTCAAAATGGTAAATAGAGTTACCACATGACCCAGCAAAAGGTATATACCCAACAAAATGAAAACATGTCCACACAAAAACTTACATACCAATGTTCACAGCAGCATTATTCATAATAGTCAAAAAGTAGAAACAACTCAAACGTCCATTAATTGATGACTATACAAATAAAATGAGGTACATCTGTACAATGGAATATTATTTGGCAATAGAAAGGAACGAAATTCTGATATATGTCACAACATGGATGAACCTTGAAAACAATGTGCTAAGTGAAAGAAGCCAGTCATAAAGACCACATACTGTTTGATTCCACTTACATGGAATGTCTAGAGAAAGTAGACTAGTGGCTATCTAGGGCTGAGGGAAATGGGGAGTGGGGCTGGAAGTGAAAGCTAAAGGGTACAGGATTTCTTTTTAATTGTGGTGATGACTACACAACTTTGAATATACCAAAAGCCATTTAACTGTACAGTTTAAATGGATCAAATGTTTTTTGATATGTGAATTATATCACAATAAAGCTGTTTAAAATAAATAAATAGAAGGTAAGTGGGGGATAAGTAAAGTTGCTAAAATTGCAGCAACTATTTATTCATGTTCCTAATAATTTCTTCCTTATAAAAGCCTTTGTACTGGATATCTTATTTTGCCTTAATAATCATTACCCAGGTAGGGGCACCTGGCTGGCTCAGTCAGAAGAGCATATGACTCTTGATCTCGGGGTTGTGAGTTCAAGCCCCACACTGGGTGTAGAGATCACTAAAAAATAAATAAACTTAAAAAAAATCATCACCCAGGTTAGTCCAGCTGTGGATTAAAACAGGCTTTCTTGCCCACTTGCTTCTTTGGTATGAATTTTTCTATTCAATAAGGTATTAGAAATAGCTTTATTTATTTATTTATTTATTTATTTATTTATATTTATTCATTTAGCTACTGCTATAATCCTAAGGATAGCAGTAAATGAAGGCAAAAGGAAGGAGCTGGCTTGCTGTAGGGCACAAACTTGCTCCTGCCATCTGTTTCCCATATATATCTTTCAGAAAGAGAGAGAGTGAGAGGGGCAGGGAGAGGCAGAGGGAGAGAGAGAATCCCAAGTAGGCTCCATGCCCAACGCCGAGCCTGATGCGGGGCTCAATCCCACCACCCCAAGATCACGACCCAAGCTGAAACCAAGAGTCTGACACTCAACCAACTGAACCACCCAGGCACCCAACTGTTTCCCATATTAGACACATTCTCATCCTCTAATTCAGAGACATGACATAAATAAAATTTTACTAGAACATAACCACGTGTTGATTGTTTATCAATTGTTGATGGCAACTTTCATGCAACAGATGGTACAACCTGCAAGCCTATATTTACTATCTTGCCCTTTTTAAAAAAAAATTTTTTAATTGAAGTACAGTTAACACACAATGTTGCATTAGTTTCAGGTGTATAACATAGTGATTCAACAACTCTGTAACTATCTTTCCCTTTAATTATGTTTGTAGACCCCTGCTATAATCAGTAAGGGTTTCATGTCATAGTGCATTGCTTCCAGGATAGAACACCTGTCAGTCAATATAATTGCTATACATAATCACACATTACTGTTATTAACATCTCTCATAATTTAGTTTACTTGATTCTAGAGTCACTGTTTTGTTTCAATGTATAATTCGAAGAGAAGTTCAAAGGTTCTGCTATCTTTCCAAAATTTTACCTGGAAGTAAAATCCATTCACTCTCACTTAATAAATACTTACTGAGCATTACTATGTTCTAGGCATAGTGCTAGATATGAAAGATTCAACCATTAACAAGCTAGAAATAATTCTTGTCCTCACAGAGGTTACAGTCACAAAAGAGAAAAAAAATCAAAATGAAACAAAATAGATTGTGATAGGTGTTCAGAAAGATAACAAAAAGTTAAGATCAAAAATAATAATGAAAGACATAACCTTCTGATTTTTCAGGAAGGAAAATCTCTCTATGAGATAATGTTTAAAATGAGCTCTTAAAGGAGTAGGAACTAAGAACTCAAAGAATGAGAAAAAAAGCATTACAGTCAGAGACCAGAAATAACCCAACAGATTCAAGGAACTGGAAGAAAACAAGTATGGCCAGAACATAGAAAAAAAAGAGATTTGTACAAGATTATATCAGAGAAGCAGGCAGGGGCCAGATCATGCGGTGCTCTATAACTATGGTAAGAAATACGAACTTAGGGATGCCTGGGTAGCTCAGTGGGTAAAGCATCTGCCTTCAGCTCAGGTCATGATCCCAGGGTCCTGGGATGGAGCCCCGCATCAGGCTCCTTACTCAGCAGGAAGCCAGCTTCTCCCTCTGCCTGCTGCTCCCCCTGCTTGTGCTGTCTCTGTCTGTCAAATAAATATTTTTTTTTAAAAAGAAATATGAACTTACTTTTAAGTGGAGAGGCATTAAAGGATCTTGAACAGGGACATGACGTGATACAAATTACATTTCAAGATCACCCTTGTTACCATATAGAGAATGGAATGGAAGGGGACATTAAGAGATTAGATATGAGTTGGTGCAGTATTCCACAGAAAAAATAAAAATTGGTCTCAAAGTGGCGATGGAGCCCAATCAGTGGAGACGGAAAGTAGGATGATTCAAAATAACCTGTTAGATATGTATGCCAGGAGGAGGAGGTGAGAAAAATGACCCCAATGACTGAGGCTTGAGCAACCAGATAATTAATGATGTGATTTAATAAATGACTGGGTGGACAGATGGGAGGGGATAAGGTAGAAAATAATAACATTTTAAACAAGTAAATTTTGAAATATCTAAGATTCCCAAGCAGAGATGATTACAGAATCTGCGAACTTCAGGGAGAAGTCTAGATTAGAGATATAAATCTGACATTTAAAAAAAAAAAGACATCTGGGGCACCTGAGTGGCTCAGTCGTTAAGCTTCTGCCTTTGGCTCAGGTCATGGCCCCAGGGTCCTGGGATTGAGCCCCACATTGGGCTCCCTGCTCCGCGGGAAGCCTGCTTCTCCCTCTCCCACTCCCCCTGCTTGTGTGCCCTCTCTCCCGCTGTGTCTCTCTTTGTCAAATAAATAAATAAAATCTTTTAAAAAAAGAAAAAGACATTTAAAATCAAACACATAAATTTGTGAATACCCATTTTTTTCTCTAAAGTAGAAAAGGTAGTAATAGTTACCTTTCTTCACTTCTCTATTTTCCAGGAGAAAAGAAAAAAGGACCATATTCTGAATGCTGACAACGGTGACAAGAAGAAAACAAGGAACTGATAACACCAGTTGCTGTCAAGAAGGATAACTGAGTGGGTAAAGATGAATGGGAGGGAATCTTTTTTTTTTTTTTTTTTTTAAGTAGGGTCCATACCCAGCGTGGAACCCAACTGGGGGCCAGAACTCAGGACCTTAAGATCAAGACCTGAGCTGAGATCAACAGTGGGAAGCTTAACCAACTGAGCCACCCAGGCACCCCAGGAAGGAAACTATTTTTATAATGTATGTTTCATATCTTTTTATAACTTTGTAGCATGTGAATATAGTAACTTTTCAAAAAATTACACAAATTAAGGAGAATCCACCAAAGTCTAGACAGAGCACCTAGGTAAAGAAAGCAGGCCTTTATACACCTAGATTATTACTGTTTTCTTAAACCCTCAAGGAATACATAGATGGAAGGGTGGGGTGCCTGGGTGGCTCAGTCAGTTAACTGTCTAACTCTTGATTTCAGCTCAGGTCATGACCTCACAGTTGTGAGATCGAGCCCCAAGTCAGGCTCTGTGCTCAGCATGGAGTCTGCTTCAGATTCTCTCTCTCCTTCTTTTTGCCCCTCCCCCTTCTAAAAAAATAAAATTGGGGGGGAAAAAGGGTAAAATCATCGGTACCTACTGAAGTAACAAATTAAAATTACTATAACCAGTCAAAATTAATCACATTTTCAAAAGATTTATGAACTAGAAATGATTTTGTGTTCAACTATCCAATCCCTCTCATTTTACAGGTAAGTACATAATCAGAAATACATATTATAATTAAGGATACCAAATATCATGCTTTGATTTCAATATTTTAAATGCAAATCATCATTATTTTCTTCATCCTCACCCCCCTCCCACTCTAGCCAACACTGGATTTTCTTTACTGGCCAAGAATACCATGAAACTAAGTGCTCAAATGTCCCAGTTAATCCTCTTCTACTATTCCCTCAATTTTCTAAGACCTCAACCTGCTGCTTCAGCTAATTTGTTACATAAAAGATACTAAAAACTTAAAATAACCTTCTGCCAACTTTCCACAAATCTGAAATCAGATGCCTTGGTTCTAATTTGGTAAATAAACTGAATTCTGTTCTGTCAAATGAATAAAAAAATATTCCAGTAACATTAAGACCACTGCAATGCTAAAGTATGCAAATCAACCAAAAGCCTAGATTTACAGGACATCTATTATATGTGCCTTACACTATGCTATATACTTTATAAACCTTATCTTACCCTGACACCCTGTGAGACAAATTCTATTCCTATTTCACAGGTAAGAAAAATAAAGCTAATAATAGCTAGGTAACTTCCTAAAATTATATATCTAGAAATGTGTGTCATGACTCTAAAATCTTTATTGGACCAATAGTTTTCAAACTTTTTGGTCTCAACACCCCTTTTATACTCTTAAGAATTATTAAAGATCTTTTATATGGATTAATTATTTATATGGACAAATCTGTTGATATTTACTATATTAGTAATTAAATGTTGTAAAACTTTATTAATTTTACATTTACAATAACTCCATTACATATCAATATAATTTTTTTATGAAAAAAAAACTTCTCTAAAACAAAAATAAATGACAGGAGTGTGCTATTTTAAACTCTTTAAAAATTAAAATAAATTTCTTTAATGTCTGGCTTAATACACAGCTAGATTTTTATAATTATTTCTGCACTGAATCGTGGAAATTTGCTTTGGTTTGAAGTATATGAAGAAAATCTAGATTCAGAAGATACACAGTTGAAAAAAAAAAGTATTTTAATAGCCTTTTTAAATAATTGTAGATGTTCTTTGCAACTACACCAAAACTCAGTAAGTGGTGATTTCTTAAAGGTTAGCTGCAATATTAAATCCAAAACCATATCAATAAACTTTTTCTATTGAGTTACACTGAAATCCATTCGTTTCTCTTGCACTTTAAATGGATCTTTTACTGATGCATGATTTTGAAACATCATGCACTGATCATCTGAAAAATGCAAGTTGACTGAGTTATACAGATCTTCCAAATGTCAACACATTTCTTTATACAAAAAAAAAAAAAAACACATTTGGTAATATCACCAATCTGACCAGAGAAGTCTTTAAATACTGGGAAGCTGTCAAACTTAGTGAGAGAAACTATCAACCTTAGTGTGACAAAGACGAATTTCCCAAATTCTAATTTTTGATTCAAAGCTTGAATTTTTCAATTGGCAACAAATGCTACCAATTATTTTCTGTGAAGTCACAGGCTCACTTCATTCTTTTTTCCAGAAAATTTCTGCCAAGTATCCAAATTGGAATAACCATAGTTTGTCTGTAAGCCTTTCTTTCAAGTAAAAACGGTGTTCCATGACAAAAGCTGCTAGTTTGGCTTACCACTCAAACAACTATACAAATGTTTTCCCTTATTTTCCCTTCATTATGCAGAAGAACATCATGCAAAATCTACATTATGTCACAAAAAGTATCAAAAAGATAAGTACTTGAGATTAAGACTTAATAAAATTAATCATTTCTATAGCCTCATCAAAGACATTAAGTGAAATTGGCTTTTTTTTTTCTTTTAACTACAAGTATGTGGCAGTGAATACGCAATAAATACTAGCAGTTTCGGTGCCTTGATTCGTACTCAGGTTCCAAAAACTTTACCCACCACTGCTTTTGTGCCATCGGCAAAAATGTCAGCATAGTGAAAAAGGCAAGCAATGACTTTATATTATTATAGAAATAGTTTTGATTTCACCTGTGCCCTAACTAGGGAGAAAACAGGAAATTCTAAGTATTAGAACCAACATAGCTCCAGCTTCTACAGACACCTTCAAGCCCCATCCAAGCAAGAGGTAAAAAAGGGAGAATTTTTGTATTTTCTCTCATAAACAGTACTATACTACTAAAACCCACATACACATATAATATTACATCCATCATAGACTCCTAACCAGCTCTATCTTCTCATTATTTTCAAAGCTACCCCCACTTTTAATAGCATGTTAAACTGACCTTTGCCCATCCAAGTTTCTGCTTCATATAGCAGCCAGACTGAGTCTTTTAAAATCAGATCGTGTTACTCCTCTGCTCAAAATCCTCACTTCCTATTTTGCTCAGAGTAAAAGCCAAAATTCTCAACAACGGTCTATAAAAGTTCTACAACCTTATACCCACAGCTACCTCTCAAATCTCCTATCTCCTACCACTCTTCCTCTTGGACCAGCCACACTTGGCCTTCCTTCTACCCCTTGAACATGGTACCATTACATTTGTTATTCTCTGTCTGAAACTCTGTTCTGCCAGATAGCTGTTCCTTAATTTTCTTTAGGTGACTTTAAATTTCTCTTATCCCTGATGTCTTCCCTGACCCTGGCCTCAATGAAATACTTACTACTTCCTCCCCCCCGTACACCCAGACCTCTCTATTCTCCTTACCCTGCTTTATTTCACTCCATGATATTTATCATTATCAGTCATACCACATTATTTATTAGTTTATCTTCCCCCATTAGAATGTAAGCTCCATGAGAGCAGAGACTTTGGCCACTTTGTTCATTGCTGTAACCCCAGCATCCTAAACACTTGTCACATATTAGTTCAGTATGTATCGGTTAAATGAAGGAATGAATGAGCAAAGAAAAGAAAAAAATAACTATAAAGAACCATTAGAATAGTGTTAAAATCTGTTTATACTCTCCAAAAAGCATTCCAGCCCGGACCCAGGCAGGTCTCCACATGATTCTCTATGAAAGCCAACCAAAGGATATATATGCTTAAGAGGATATTCAACACAGCATAGGTGCTTTTATAGAATTCAGTATAGTGCTGAGTAAGACAGCACATGCATTAACATGCCTGATAAATATCTACAGCCAAGAATCCAAATACTCTAAACCAAGTCAAACCAGTAGATTAAAGATGACTTGTAGGAGAGTCAAATAAACCTAACCCTTTAGCACACTGACAGGCAGTATAAATTAAAGTATCAGATAAAACCGCAACTGAAGTACTATCTAAACCTCAAGAACAAGAATGTCTTCTGCTGAAAGGTACTTAACAGCACAAGTGAGAGTACGATACTGGTATCTGTGGATATTACTATTATATTAGCCTTTGGAGTTAAAATAGTTTCAATTGCAGTCTCCCAATTGAGACTATAATGCCCCACAAAGTAGATATTATTATATCTACTTATTTCAGTAGTTAAGTAAACAGTATAATTTCATAAAAACCAGTTTGTATAGAAGCATGGTCTCAAAGTTAGATCTAAGTCCAAATACAGAGACAGCCTTCTAGTTTGGCAGATAATCTTTGGAATTTCAACAAGAGTAACAGGCTCAAGAATAGATGAAGTTCAACCAAGCCACACAGTTAAACCTCATACATCCTGATAACAAACACCATTCATAATTTTCAGACAGGAAAAAGACCTTTTCTCTTTTCCCTACCCCATTTTACATGCTTCAGTATTGCTCTAAAACTGATCTTCCATCTATCCCCCAATGAAATAAATAGTATGTGAACAGGAACCCACTGTTTGGTCTGCCCAGCCCCCACTCAAGTTTTGAGGAACTATGCTCATTTTCTAGAACCCAAAGCATCCTATTACACTGTACTATGCATTAGATCTCTATGACTCAAGAATGACATTAACTTGGGACAGACTGCCTAGAATTCTGTTATTCAAGTTCTCCAGAATTCTCCTACCTTATTGAGGATGCAAAAAACAGAACATGGTCAATAACTGTTCATTTCTGCTTCCTTTTTTGCCAAAGTTAAAAGGTCAGAATTCCTGCTCCTATTATAGCTCAGTACAGAAAGGAGAGAAGAGGATTCCCCCCCCACCCTCTTCTGAGGTAGCTCTGCAGATGTGTTCACATCACAATTCTAAGTGTGAAGAAACATTCTAATACTTATAGTAATGCCATCAGGAAACATATCCACTTAACGCAAGGACAGCCCTACTCTGTTAGGAGAGGCACATGGAGGAAAAGATGAGAGGAAGGTCATATTCACATTGTCATAAAGATCAACTGAATCAACCCTGATAGATCAGTGAAGTGACAGATTTCACTGCCAAAACACCCTCATACTAAGTGAAGGTGCAGGACACTTTAATGGATTATCTTAAGCCTCCAGAAACTACTTCACTTTTTTTCTAAGACAAACTGAGGTCTGCCTTTCAAAAACAAAGTCCAGAAAAGACCAAAAAAAAAAAAAAAAAAAAAAAGAGGAGAAAAATACAAAACTATTACTGTTCTTTTAAAAGATGTGCCATCATTTTAACCTCCCTGGCCAAAACTGTTCACCTAAGGCTTAATTCAAGAATTTTTTTTTTTTTTTTTTTTTGCCATGGAAAGTCTAACTTTATAGTCACTTCTCAAACAGACGTAAGATGCATTATTTTCTTGCACCACCCATCATAAAGATTTTAGTGACAAACACAAAGCAGAGAAAATAATATCAAAAGGAAATTTAAAGATGTATATAGAATAAGCCAAAATAAACCTACCACATAGGCACCAAACAGATTATCCTAATGCCTCAATTCTCAAACATATATTTTTAATCATTCTGAAATTAAGATGTTTTAAAATCCCTGTCTGAAGAAATCTGCCAGCCACCAGGCAGAGAGGCTATACGTATTAACCATTTCATTACCATTCCCTTGAGTTACCAACATTGGCAGCAATATTCTCAACTGAAATTTAACTCACATTTGAAATTCGTAATCACCTTGTGAAATAGCTATACAAAGATTATGCTACAACTCAGTAAAAATAAAAATTAGCTACACAAAGATTATGCTACAACTCAGTAAAAATAAAAATTAACTGTATGGAGAAGATGGCTTGTCACATGCCAGGCAATGTAATTAAAGGCTGTAGAAACTGCCAAATCTCTCAGAACACATCAGAAATTTCTCACATCTAGGAAAGGCTGGTTTAAGCAACTCATGTATCAAGGACTTTCATCACTCTGGTATCTAAAAGTTTCTGACGAATGTCCAAGGCAAAGTACTTTACGTCTAAGGATATTTAACTCAAGGGAAAAAACAAAATTACAAGTTTAACAAATAGGAATTGCAGTCAAAACCAAGAAAGTGTTCTATATGCTTCATAAGCACTCTCAATTTTAAAGGTGCTAAAGAAGTAAAACTCATTACCATGGGAATTATTAAAAAAAAAAAAAAAAAACCAGCATGTCACCATGATACTTTAACTACCAATGGCAAAAAGTGATTCAGAAAAATTTTTACAATGTGAAGAGAGGCTTAGACTTAAACTTTAATTCTATACTAAAGAAAAAAATAATATAGAACTAAAAATACACTAAAGATATAAAGTTTAATAAAATTTGTGTACATTTAATGTATCTTTTCCCCCACCCCCCCAAAAAAATGCTTTTACTAAATATACAATGAGTCATAATCATTTGGCATATCTGAACATAGTATATTCATGACGTTATACCTATTACTGTATTTAACTTACATTTCAAAGATACATTTGGATCCAAATACAGTATTCCTCAAAATAACTGATGACTCAGAAAAGGCAAATCATACTCAACCAACATTTTACCACAAAAGAAAAAGCTTGATCCTTGCTCCTATTCAAGTCAGTAATTTGTAAATATACATTACATACGCACTCCAAAAAAAGTTTATCGAATCAGAGATCACTGGAAACTCAAAGAGCTAATGAATAGTGAGCTAAACAGTGACCAAATTAAGGTTCAATAAGCTTTCCAGCTAGGTAGAATAAAGGATCAAAACTAACAAGATAAAATTTAATAAATGTAAAGTCCTGTTTTAGGTTAAAAAAATAACTGCAAGAAGAGAGAAAATGGAGAGATAGCCAATCACTTGAGAAAAAGCAGTATTAAAAAATTAACATATTCTCGCACTGTATTATTTAGTGTGTGCTTTTTAGTAATATAAATTACTAAACGTATATTGCTTAGAGCAATAGAGTCTCCTTTTTGTCTTTACTTATAAGGTTAGTCTTGAGCACCATCCTCAAAGGGAAGAATTAACAAACTGAGTTTCATTGAAAGAAGATGATTAAAATTTTCATTTACTTATTTAACATAATTATATAGTCTTTACTATTTCAGGGGCCATCTAAGCAGTTTATAAACCAAGTCGTACAACGAATGGATACAGAAGTTAGGAATGTTTAACCTAAAGTTAAGTACATGATAACTCTTGTCAAATATCTAAAGAGCTATCATGTGGATGAGGTAGCCCATTTATTTGTGCCATTACATAAAAAAAGAAACAGCCAAAGAACAAAGAAGAGTCAGAGATTTGGACTCTACAGAAAAATTCTGAAAAGTTGTAAATGGCAAAATCTCTCCATAAGGCTACTACAAGGGGCCGCCTGGGTGGCTCAGTCAGTTAAGCATCTGCCTTTGGCTCAGGTCATGATTACAGGGTCTTGGGATCAAGCCCCGCATGGGTCTCCCTCTCCATCTGCCTGCTGCTCTCCCTGCTTCTGCTCTCTGTCAAATAAATAAATAAACTCTTTAAAAAAAAGCTACTATAAGGACTAAATGGGAAAATATATATTAAAAAACTTTGTTGTAAGTTACCACAGTACACATTAGAATTTACTTCTGTGCAGTATAGTGGGTCCTAATCAATAGAAATATTTACAGAGGTTGACCACTGACTTGAGTCCCAGCTATTAGTTCAGTTTCCAGCTTTGCAATTTATACCAAGTATGCAACTTTAGCAAAGTTTCCTTACATCTCTAGGTTTCACTTTCCTCACCTTTAAAATAAGGATAAAACAATCTGCTTTGCAAGGTTATTGTGAGAATTAAATGTAATAATGTAAGTAACATTTAACACGGTGCTGACACACTCAGTAAATCGTATCATCATCATCATCATCATGTTCTAGAAGTACGCCCTCTGGTGAATATAAAACTAACTATGTGGTATGATGTGGTATGACTGTATGGCCTTGCGATGCACCTGTATGAGTGTATGAATCTGCTATGCACTTATCCTGTCATAACAATCCAAGTACACAGCTTTAATTTGTTTGGTGACTTAAAAGGCATTTATCTTTTGTAATGTGAAGGAAAAAATATTCTTAAAATCTAAATAAAGTACCCAGGTTAGGAAAATATCAGGAAATAAAGGAACGTAATGGGGAAATTATGCAGCTACAGAAAAAAAGGGACTAAAGAAGTAGCACATTAAATACAACCTACTCTTGCTGGGGGACTTCACAGCATGAGGTGAGAATATATGGCAGAGAAAAAAAACAAGGACACTTTCCAGAGGTATGTGAACTACTGGTTACAGTCATCAGAGGTATCAACAGTACAAGGGCAGCTAAGTAAATGCAAACATTTGGTATGTCAAGGCAATTTAAAAAGTGAAGTTGAGTGGATAAAGGACAAGCGTTGAAGAGATTTAGGATTCTATTTACTTTGAACAGAATGAGTATTTTAATAAACCAACTCCAAAATGTTGGATTACAGAATATGGAAGCCCAATAATCCTATAATTCAGTACCTTCTGTGATTAACCAAGAGGATCAATTGTAAAATACTATCCTATTGTACCTTGTCAGTCATATTCATCTATCTCTTCTTTCAAAGGAAATTAACTCTCAAAAAGAAACTTTTATCTGTTTTCACAGATATTTCAAGGTAAATATTTTAAAGGTAATGACCCTATGAAAATATATATATATATATATATATACACACATACCTACATATATACATACACCCACTATGAAGGCCAACTCTGAAAAACTTCCTAATAAACAACGAATAACCTGAAACTACAACACAGCTCCTAATACAAACTGTTTCCCAAAGGGTTAGAATATAATTACCATCAACAAACAAGATTATGTTTGTTGCAACAACAGTAAAATGATTAAATAAGTGTAGGAATGAAAAACTGGGTGCAGCTTTCAGGTACTTTTTTGAGGATTTGAATTATGATAAATGACAGTGATATTATTACAATATTGTAAATTCAGATACAAGTGCAGCTGTTAGAGAATTATACAACCAATAGAAATCTTATTTTTTTATCTCAATTTTTGCCCTAATTTTAGATAAGAAGCCTGGAGTCCAATGGAATTAAGGGAGCTTATTCCTCAGGCGAGCATTTCATTAATGTTATATATTATTTTGAACACAGAGTTGAGTGTGTTCTAATTGAATGTATACAACAGTCATGTTCAGTTAAAAGCAGAGCTATATCTGTCAATTACCCAATTTAAAATGGCTTATTAAATGTTGAAAATATGTGTTTAGTTTTCATTAATAAATGTACTGCTGCTTATATGTCAACTCAATCACATTATGTTTTTAAAACTAAAGAAACAAAAAATTCAGCTAATTAGTCAAGGAAGAAAGTAGAAATACAGTCCTTGAATAATAAATGATACTCTATTTTGTCATATAGGCTATGATGAAGTTACTATGAAAAATCATAGTACTATTTTTAGTCACAGTCATCAAGATGAAACATTATTAGCAATTACGTAAAACAAGCAAAACACTCAAAACTCCAACAAAATTTTAGCTACTCAAGTCACTTACTTGCTCTAGGTATCAAATGCCAACAAATTTCTACCTTGTGGCTTTCAGAAACCAAAGCATTCTATATTCCATCTCAAAAGTATAGTGTAGACACTTTGTATCAAACTAAGTTTCATGAAAGCAGAGAAAAAGAAACAGACAACCCGATGGCAGGTAGGAATCACAACCAGTTGCAGTCAAGTTGGAATCTGTACCTGAGTAATGAAGGGAGGTGGGCCATTTATATGTTCAAAATTCGAGATCCCAAGGTGGGAGAGGGGGAAAGAAAGAAAAGAAACAGTTCCATAAACAAAGGAAGAAGGCCAGGTTGGATAAGAGGCAATTTAAAATTTCTTTGTCAAAAATCAAAACGTTGAAGGCCTGTCTCAAAGATAAACAGCTTCTCAGAGGAAACTCTGAAGTGGGCAAGGAGGAAACATTCCTTCGCACCCACAAGAACCAATCCCCTGACCACTGGCATGCTATTACTGAAACGGTCATGATTTACAGGCATTTGGCCCGGATGATGGGCAAAGGAAAGGAAAGAAAGGTCGGCTGGAGAGAAGCCTAGGATTCCACTGGCCTGGGGAGGCACAGGCTGGGTTCGGGAAAGGAGAGGTGGAGAGAGGGACGAGCACTCCTCACCGTGATTATCTTTCTGTCCGATATTGTGCGTGCGGATGAGAGAAGACAGTCTCCTCACATCCCCCTTGAAGACGCACTCGTGTACTGGGTAGTGTGCGGGGCAATTGCCTCCATCTGCGACGACAGCAATGGGGTTGGTGCCCGCTAGAAGAGCCGGGGACTGGGAGGTGGTAGTCACGGAGGAACTGTGCAGCGGCAGGGCCGGGACGCCAGGGGGATTGGAGGAGGCCGGAGCTGTCTTCAGCTGCAGCCGGTGGTGATGGTTACTGAAGATCTTATGACAGGCTTTGCCGCCCTTGCCGCTGCCGCCTGTCCCAATCCTGCCTCCCGTAAAGGTGCCGCCGAGGGTAGCCGCCGCTTCCTCATCCCCGGGCTCCAGCAGGTCCCCCTCTTCTTTGCTGGGCTTGTGGTCTCTCCGCAGTGAGCGGATCTTCTCCCCGGTCATCGCCGCCAGGGGCAGAAAGGGGATCCGGGAGGGTCACCGCCCGCGACGGAGCTGGCGCTGCAGCGGCGCAAGGCGATTAGAGCGGTGGCCAGGCGCCTCCAGCGCAGCATGAACTCTCAGAGCGCCCCCGAGGCCGGGACAAACGCATCTCCTGGAGAAAGAAGAGCCGGCTCTCGCCTAGGCACTAAGGGACGCGCGCTCGCTGGGGGGAGCTAGAGCTCAGGTGCCCACGACACCAGGATCCTTGTCCCTGCTGCCGCAGCCGCCTGCCTCACACGGAAAAACAGGGCACAGCCATCTTACCCTGACTTCTCTCGCGAGAGCTGCCTCGGGAGGACGGAGGAAACACCGCGATAAGTGAGCTGCCTGCTCCCTCCCTTGCACCTTCCACTCACAGAGAGCAACCCAGAGCCGGCTCCTCCCAGGCACCGTGTTTCCGCCCCAAGCTAAGGACGTGATAATCGCGGTGGCCGTGCTTTTTCTGTGCAGTCTGAAACTTTTAACCTGCGTTTGAGATACTCGATGCACGTTATAAACGATGACTTAAACCTTCGGACCTCTGGGCCTCCTGCAGAGTAGTGCAAACTGACGCCACTGCACACAGGATATGATGTCAGGGAGATGATGCACAAGACACTCGTTCACTAACCATTTTACTAAGCATCTACTCTGTGCCATATACTGAGCTAGGAATTTTATAGAACGCCACTCCTGGCTCCAAAGAGCTCAGCAGAGGAGGCAAGACAGTTGGGTGTACAGTATTTCAACTGCGCGACGAATGTGGGGAGCTGGACTGCACACACACACACACACACAAAATAGGGACAAATTTTAGTGTTGGGGTGTCAGAAAAGTCACCGTAGTTTAGGGGCTGACCGTGGAAAACAGGCTATTCAGCAAATGGGGAGAAGGGAGGTCGCTCAAAGTTTTGTTAGATAAATGAATTTCAAGCAGGTGTCAGAGTTTCAAGCAGGGGTATGGACATTAAAGGATGGCAAATAATTGTGTAACTGGGATATCACTGGGCTAGTTCCTGGCCAAACTGGACCCATCGTCAAATTCTAAAGTAGCCTAAATCTAACATCCCTAAAGTCTGGACCAAATAACTAAAGCTGTGGGGAACTAGAAGGGAGGAGAGTTAGCGAGATATCCTAAAGGTCTTCTTTCACCCATTTCTCTCTCCAAAGCCCTACTTACACTGACAGTTGCTTCTGTCAAAACTCTTCTTTCTTAAACTTTATTGCCACCTCCACCCCCCCCCCGCAAGTAAATAAATAACTTGTGGGAACTGGCAACTGGCCTCTCTTCATCCTTCCCTGCCACTCAGATTTTCACTTCCCATCTTCTCTCAAATCTATTCAAATCAAACTATTTCTGCCCTTCTTTCTTTTCTTTTTTCTTTTGTGTGTGTGTGGGGGGGGTGAGGGTTGTTCCAATTATGTTCAAGCATTACCTAATCAGCACCTCAAAGGATCCTACTCAGAAAGCAAGAGAGACTGAACACATACATGCAAAAACATTTTGTTCTTCCACAACAGCCAATATTTATTAACTCTAAGGCAAGCAGTATGCTTGGCACTTTATATGCTGTTATCTCCATGTGATACTATTTTTAATCTTCCCTCGGCAGTTGAAAAACCAGCCCAATGCTTCAAAATGGTATGTAGCACAATCCAGCCTGATTCTAGAGCTAGAGAGGTAGGAAAGGGCCAGGTCATGCAGGACTTTTATGTCTTCTTAAAAATTTAGACTTTATTGCACAAAAATGGATAGCCTTTTGGCGATGTTGAATAGGGAAATAGCATGATGAGATTTGCCTTTTAGAAAAGTCACTCACTCTCCCATACTTTAAAAAGTATGTATCAAGAATAAATTACAGCGGGGCTATTCTGGAGGCACGGAAACTGACAGACCACTGCATAAATCAAAAAATAAGTGTGTTAGTATATGCATGTAAAAGTCTGGCAGAATATATACATCACACAGAGAGAACAGTGGTTATCTTTGGAAGATGAGATTGCTAAATCACATATTTCTTACATTACTTGAATAATTTTTTACAGAGAAGTATTTGTTTTTATTAATCAGAAAAAAATTATTTTTTAAAGAAGTATGCAGTAATTCAGATGATGAGAAATTAGGAGAGCATGAACCAAGTTAGTAAGAGTGATGCTAGAGGAGGTAAGAGTTTAAAAAATTAGTTCAGTTTTGGCATATTGAATTGAAGCTTCTTGTTGCTCACCCAGAAGAAGTTAGATGGTATACATTTTGAATATATTGAAATGACCCTAGGAGGCAGATATCTGGGTTAAAATTCAGGAATTATCATTACACAGTAATGGATACCACAGAAGTCTTTGAGTTCCCCAAGGAAGAATGTGTAGTGTAAGAAATTAAGGTCCAGTTTAGAATAAAACACAAACATATAAAGGATGTGTATAAAAACAGTGGCTAGTACCCTGTTATTATTAAAACCTACACCAAATAGTCTACCATTATATCTGAGAAGCGTCTTATCACTGGATCCAGAATTTTTTTTTAAAGATTTTACTTATTTATTTGAGAGAGAGAGAATGAGAGATAGAGAGCACAAGAGGGAAGAGGGTCAGAGGGCGAAGCAGACTTCCTGCTGAGCAGGGAGCCCGATGTGGGACTCGATCCCAGGACTCCAGGATCATGACCTGAGCCAAAGGCAGTTGCTTAACCAACTGAGCCACCCAGGCGCCCTGGATCCAGAATTTAAAAGTACCTTATTAGTGGTTGCCACCTGTGGATAGATGTGAAAGCTCTAAGTGTTCCCCTAGTAAAATCAAACACTGCATCAAAAAATAATATTCAGCCCTTATTTTTAAGGGTTCAACAGTATAATTAGTGAAAAATGATATAGAAATATAAGAGTACAACACATCGTGAAAAATACAAGAATTGAAATTATATGAGATCCTGACATGACACAGAAGAGGAAGTTATTAATTCTCCCTGGAGGAAATGAAAGTCAGGTGATCAGGAAATCTTTCTGAAGGAAGTAATTGTCTGAAATGAAAGAATGTATGAAGTTGGCTAATTGGGCACAGGGAAAAAGAGAGGTAATAATAATAATTATAATAATAATAACTATCATTTACTGAGAGCTTATGATGTGTCAGGCATTTCTTCAAGCAAGTTTCAACAACTATTTTATTTAATCTGACAACAACTCTATGAGGTACTTACTGTCCCCATTTTACAGATGAGGCAACTGAGGCACAGAAAATGATCATCCAGCTGATTAGTAGAGGTAAATAGAATAGTATGTATAAATGCAGCATTATATTTGACAGTCACTGGAGCATAATATGTGACAAGAAGAGTGGTGGCAAATAAGACTAGAAAGGAAAGCTGGGGCTGGATTACAAAGAGCAATTGTAAGACATTTGGACTATATTTACTAGGCAGTGGTGAATTTGTAAAGGATTTCAAACACAGTAAATACAGGATCACATTTAATCACCATAATGTATAATCAACCCACATTCCAAAGATAGGAGACTCTGCCAAACTTTCCAGCTTTGCCTCCTACCGCGTTGCCAAACTCATTCCTCATTCTAACCAAAACAATCTGCTGACAGTCCTTCATTCTCTCTCATGTTTCCATGCCTGTGCACACGATGTTCCATATGTCCCAAGCCCATTTCGATTTCATTCACCTAGATACCTCCTTCAGCCTGTCAAAAGTTAGATTTTCTCTCTTCTTAGCACAAGGTTTTTGTTGTTGTTGTTGTTGTTTAACTTGGCATAGAATCCAGGGGTCCAGGAAATTACATCGAACTAAACCTCTAAATAAAATTTAGCATGCCTTTCTATTGTGAATGTAGGTCACAAACCACAAAAGTATTAGCAGTACTTGTGCCTTTGCAATTACAAGAAAACAGATATTTCTGTATCACATTACAATTGCCACAGATATCTCAAAATATCATTTGCACTCATCGCTACCTCAAACTTATGTTAATAATTATGTCCACTACTGGATCTTATTCTTTAATGAGTTAATAAAGATTCACATACAGTTACTATATCAAATTTCTGTTTTTAAAAATATTTTAATAGCTATTTCTTTTGCAATCTGAAGTATTTTATGCATTTAAAAACATCATTCTGAAAATGGGTCTCTATGCTTCACCATACTGATGAAGAGGTCCATAGCACAAAAAGAAAAGTTAGTGCAAACTTCTAGTTATAAAATAAATAAGTCGCAGAGATGAAAATTACAGCATGGGAATATAGTCAAAAACATTATAATAGTGTATGACAAATGGTTACTACACTTATTATGGTGAGCACTCAGTAAATGTATAGAACTGTTGAATCACTATGCTGTATACCTGAAGTTAATATAACATGGCATGTCATCTACACTTCAATAATAAAAAAAAATTTTAAAAAGTAACTCCTTCTTAGGACTCTTTAATGACACCTTCCCTCTCCTTTCCTATCCAATACCCCACCATTCTGAATTAGGAGTCCCTCCTTTGCCTTCTTTCTGATTTCCCATTTTAACTTTTGCATGCCTCTCGGATATATCTTGTCTGCTTCCTCAACCAGTCCTCTGAGCTCTCTGAGTACTAAAACTATGTTTATCACTGCTGTATGCACAGTGCCTTTCAGATAATTAAATAGTGAATGGTTAATATTAATATTAAACAGCTGTTGAATTAATCAGTCAGAATCTAAAACTGCAAAGTATCTACAATGTACCACGACAATTGTAAACTAAGTGATGAGATGCTAAATAAATAAATAATCCCAATCTGACAACACTGAAGTTGACTACTAATCTCTTGAATTCTTATGTAAGACCCAAGAGTAAATATTTCATTTTGGATTTTTTTTTCATTTACAAATAACAGTAAATTCACTTGAAACTGGCTTAAACTAAATGGGTTTATTGACTTACATAACGGAAAGGGGCAGAGATATGTCTTTAAGAGTGGCCCAGTCTAAACCACATGTCAGTTTTTAGGTGACTTTCAGTGTGCCTCTTCCTGTTTGGAGTGTCCTCCAAAGGCCAGCTTCCCCCAAGGACAAGATGCCTGCCCGCAGTAACAAGGGCCACGTGCTCCCTCCTTCAGGTCTGGAGGGAGGGCCCACAACCACAGACATCTGGCCCTTGACATTCAAAAAAGGACCCTTTCTAATCCCTGTATCCAGAAGAGTGTTGATTGGCTCAGGCCTGGGTTACCTAAACAAATTCCTCTGGGGGAGATGGTTACCCTAATTAGTTTTGCCCAATCAGTACTCATCTCTGAACCCAGCAAGTTGGGGATAAACCCTCTCAAACTGCAAAAACTATTTCATAATGGGAAATAGGTGGGAAAGATGATAAGGAGACAAAGAAGAGTAGTCAGCAAAAGTACCACACTCAGACTTAAAGTGAGATTTTACTCGGAAAAAAAAAAAATACTTGCCTCTTGTCACAGTGTCATGGACAAAATATGATGAAATATGTTGTGATTATCAATAATATCAATAGGTAATGAGTAACTTCAACAACAAATTTACTTTTTGTTCAAATGTTACCAAGATAGAATTCAATCCAACAATTCGAATTTGTAACTCAACTATCCAGTTTACTAGATAATACTCTGGTCCTACAGACTACCTCTTCTTAATTTCCCTCCTGGTGTGGCTAAGAATCCGAATATTGGTCAATTCACTGACACCCAACAATGACTAGAGGATTAAGCCTTATTCTCAGAATGAATATTTCTGAATTTTAGCAGAAATGGATGTATCTGTATTAGCTTTAGACAAAGCACCTAATCCCCATCATGGCGTCTTCATTTAATAAAAGCAATCATATCACAGTGTGAAATACAGAATGCCCTGTACACAATAATAAAATCTCACTGGTTGTATTTTATAAAGGCGTCAACAGACCTACAACTAAAATTGGTAGCTAACTAATCTTACTCAATCCTCCTTACTCTGTATACTAATATATTTCTAATGTAAACATTAAAGCAAGTTTCGTCCACATCTTTTTTCCCTCCTTCCTGAAGGCTTGTATTTCATATTCTTACAATAATCTAAAATATAATTTCCTACACTCCATATTGGTTGAGCTAGTTCTGGGAGAATTTTGGTTGGGTGGATGATACAGCTGCCTGGTTAATGAGGTTATTGTCTTGAGCATCCCCTAACAACATTCCTAACAGTGCACTGAAAATGAAAATAACAAACCATGTAGATCAATACCTTCTTCACACATTTTACATCTGTCTAAGTCTCAGTATTTTCCTGTTTCCTCTAAATCTTCCCACTTCCTTTCTCCAAGGCAATGTTGGGCACTTTCCTTTTTTTTCTACTCTTTCTGACTAGCGACTATTAGTGATTTAGTCATATTTCTCTTAAATAATCAGGAAAAAAAAATCAGAGAGGGAGAGGTTGCCAAGGAAACCAGAGCCAATAGCTGTGGAAGTTCCAGAAGGAAGGAAAGAATTCCTCCGAGACAGATTAAACACACAGACTTATGCAGGGGAGAGAGGAAAGATGCCAAGAGCATAATGAGAAAACAAGTCAATATGAACTGAACGTGAAAAGATACATTGCAACATTTATAAGTGAAGTTATTTTTAGATCACCAACAAAGGCTTGTAACAAGAGAATAGAGATAGGAGCGGGTTTTTCAGTGAAAGAGATTCAGATAAAATAAGTAGGTATGTAAAAGATTAAATGGAATAGATGGATAAAGTTTGTGTCTATGGCTTCCTGGTTCTGTTTTATTGCCTAGAATACATCCAACTACATACTGTATCAATTAACCTAAATATTCCTCAAGAGAAAATCCAACTCACCATGTCCAATGTAGAGCTTATTTCCATCAGCAATCCCACTGGCCAAAGTTGGGATTTTTGATTTAAGTATGTCCCAAATATTGCATGGGAAATATTGCAAATATCCATTCAATATTTGAAACGTACTTATACTAAAAGGTTATTTATTTTTATCTGAAACTCAAATTTAACTGGTTGTCTTGTATTTTATCTGGCAAACTTACCTCTCATTTGTTTGTGTTATTTAGAGTTGTATATGTAGTTAAAGTACAAATCCAAAAGTATCAGAATAATAACACCAAATTCAGGATAGTGGTATCTATGGAGCATGAAGGAAGAAAGTCCCTTCAGTTAAGTATCCATAAGGAAATTCCATCGTAGTTGTATTTGTATTAAACATGTATTTTTAATTTTTGCTTTTATTTCCCCCCCTTTTGAAGGGTATTTATGTTTCCTTTCTTAAGCTTATTGGTGTACATACAGATTTTTATATTACTATGCTTTTTGTGTGTGTCAAATATTTATAATAAATATTTTTAAAATGTTTAATAGCTCTAGATAAAGTCCAAAGAGCTGAATGTGGATTACAAACATCATCATGGGTTCATTGACTCTATTCACCTCTCTTACCTTGGCACTTTCAGTTTGTACACAACAGTCTGTTTGTCCTGAAAATCTTCCTCAAAAGGTCATCCATACTCTTCCCTCTTGTCCTTAAATCTCAAATTAGCTGTCAGTACTTCACTGGCACCTTATCTATATCTGGGTTAGGTATTTCTCCTATGTACTGCCAGGGAATTCAGCACTTTACATTTATTTTCACCAAGTGTAATTGCTGACTTACTTGTCTGTGTCTCCCATTAGAATACAAAATCTAAAAGTATAGAGACTAAGTTGTATTCACTGTAACATCTATGGCACCCACCCAGTGCCTGACACCAATGGACCCTCAATAAATATTTGTTGTGGGAATTGATTAATGAATGATGGGCTGGTTTATTTAACATTCTTGAAGTATTTTATAATTTTACTTTTAACATGAACCCTATTTTATAATCAATATCTAGGTGAAATCATAAATCTTACCACCTCATAGTGTGTAAACTAGAAATCATTACCTGGAATAAAGTTCTCTTCTGTCATTCATACTGCAAGTTTGGTTTCAACATCACCTGTCACCTAAATTAGGTCTTGCTTTTGTTATTTAGAATAAATACATAGCAAGTGTTCCTCAGCTTGCACAAACCACACTTAACCTTACATGTCAAGTTTCACAAAATTGCTTTGTATATCAATAAATTCAAATTTGATAAATATAGTAGGCATTATGACATTATATGGTAGGTATTATGCATTGGTACTTAGCACTTGCATTTATGGAATCTAATGAAAATTTCATTGTTACCTGTATTTTCTTCTCAGTATATTCTTTTCCTTCATTTTCCTTAAAGTCCATGTGCTGCTAACTAAAGATCGTGATTTGCTAACAACTCTGAACCCCATAAGTAAACATCAATGCATTTCTACCTTAATAAAAGAATAAAACTTTCCTTTACTTCTTTGGGTTTGCTTCCTTGAGCTTTTTCTCCCCTGTTTATCAGTTTTCTAGATACCATTATTAATTTTACAACACTCTTCCTCCAAATAGCAGAAAGAAATTTACCTGATTTCAAGATGTTTCTTAGAGTGTTTGCTCCTCAGCATTTCCTCATTTTCATTAACAGAAGAAAAGACGGATACCAGTGAAGAGTTGAGTCTAGAACATGTTGAACATGGTAGAAAGTATGTGAAACTGGTATCATAAGTATGATATTATAAGGATGCCATCCTTACTCCAACTGCACCCTCTTTATTTATTTCCATTTCTCAAACTCTCTAATTCCAGCACTCAGGTAACTCTTATTCTCACATTCTACCTTTGCAACTTCCAAAATAGTATTGTTTATATCTGGGTTAGGTACTTCTCCTATGTACTTCCTCTACATAGGTACTTCTCCTATGTATTGCCTCTAGACTCTACTCTTCAAGAGTAGAAAAATAAGAAAAATAAGTCAAGTGATCATATAATTATTGAGGACCCATATTGCTAAAATTTAAATCTACTTTGGTTCCTTGACTGTTAGGAACACTTGGCCCAGGGAATGCAAAGAGCTATTGTTTGCAGAATGTTGGCTGACGGTCAAGAGCTTTCTTTAGTAGCACTTACTATGATGGATTCACCATAGTCTGTGAGCTTGTCATCAGTATGACAAGTAAAGAAATCTAATTTTGTCAGCTCCCTGAGAGTGAGTCCATTTTCCAAGGAATGACTTGAGAGAGTCAAGGATAAAAGACTAATATATCAGAATTCCAATCTAAAATTAATGATTGAGTGTACTAGAATTATCCATCAGCACATCCTGCTATAGACAAACTGCATACAAAGCCTAATAAGCAGAAGGCTGTTTGGTGAGCATGGAATCAGAATAAGAGGAGTCAGGTATTTGATTCTAATGTTTAATGGCATTGCATTTTGAGAGGCTGATGTGCACTCTTCCACAAGAATGAAATTCTGTCTGTGAGGCAGATGGAGACTCACAAGACTGGAGGAGTAATAATCCACTCCTCACCAGCACATGACGCTTTCTGATGGTCAGGGCCAACTTGTGCTTCTGTGACTCATTTTTCTTTGCATTCCTGGATGACTAACACTTCCATCCCTTAATCTCATGTGCATCTACTTGTTCCTTTTAAAAAACTCTTTAGATATATTAAAACATTCCATGAGACCTCAAACCATAAAACTCCTAGAAGAAAACACAGGGAGTAATCTCTTGGACACGGCCTTAGCAACATATTTCTAGCTGTATCTCCTAAGGCAAGGGAAACAAAAGCAAAATTAAACTATTGGGACTACACCAAAATAAAAAGCTTTTGTACAGTGAAGGAAACCATTGACAAAACAAAAGGCAACCTACTGAATGGGAGAAGATATTTGCAAATGATATATCCAATAAAGGGTTAATGTCCAAAATAATTAAGAATTTATACAACTCAAAACCAAAAAAAAAAAAAAAAAATCTGACTAAAAAATGGGCAGAGAACTACATTAGACATATTTCCAAAGAAGACATACAGATGGCCAACAGATACATGAAAACATGCTAAACATTACTAATCATCAGGAAAATGTAAATCAAAGCCACAATGAGATACCGTCTTACACCTGTCAGGATGGCGAGAGTCAAAAAGATCAGAAATAACAAGCTTTGGTGAGGATGTGGAGAGAAAGAAATCCATGTGTAGTATTTGAGGGGATATAAATTGGTGCAGCCATGTCGAGACTAGGATGGAAATCCCTCAAAAAATTAAAAAAGGAAATACCATACAATCCAGTAATTCCACTACTGTTTATCCAAAGAAAACAACATTAATTAGCTAAGATATAGAAGTAACCTGTGTCCATCAATAAATGAATGGATAAAGATGTGATACACACACACACACACACACACACACACACACACACACACACACACATACTGGGATATTATTCAGCCATAAAAAAGAGTGAGATCTTGCCATTTGCAACAACATGAATGGACCTAGAGGGTATTAAGTGTAATAAGTCAGAGAAAGACAAATACTATATGATTTCATTTATATATGGAACCTAAAAAACAAAACAAATGAACAAACAAACAAAAAAAGCAGAAACAGACCCATAATACCAGAGAACAAACTGGTGGTTGTCAGAGGGGATGGGGCAAGGGTATAAGCAAAATGGGTGAAGGGGAGTGGGAGACACATGTTTCTAATTATGGAATGAATAAATCACCAGGATGAAAGGTATAGCACAGGGAATATAGTCAATGGTATTGTAATAGCGTTGTATAGTGATAGATGGTAGCTACACCAGTAGCATAACATAAGGTTTAGAGTTGTCAAATCACTATGTTGTACACCTGAAACTAATATAACATTGTGTGTGAACTATACTATAATAGAGAAACAAACACACAAACAAACAAACAAAAACATTCCCTGTGATTATTACCAAGTCTGATCCAGGAAGCCATTATATTTCTCTAGATGACTTTGCATATCTTCACTCAAATATTTTATGTGATGATTTCAACTTTTTTTACTTTATATAATTATATTTCATTATATCTTTTAATGATATATTAATTATTTGTTTGCTTATTTTTATTGAAATACAGTTGACACAGTGTTGCACTAGTTTACTTGTACAACAAAGTGATTCAACAAGTCTATACATTATGCTGTGATCATTTCTAATTTTAAATCAAATAACTATTTCCCTTATTTTTATGTTTTGGGGAGGCTTTTCACTGTCATGTGTATATACTGATAACATATAAAATAAAAAGCAAAAAAAATTTTTTTTAAAGATTATTTATTTGACACACAGAGAGAGAGAGAGAGGACAAGTAGGCAGAGCAGCAGGCAGAGGGCAAGGGAGAAGCAGGCTTCTGGCTGAGGAGGGATTCCGGTGTGGGGCTTGATCCCAGGACCCTGGGATCATGACCTGAGCTGAAGGCAGATGCTTAACGGACTGAACCACCCAGGCGCCCCAAAAAGCAAAATATTTGTAATGTTTCATCTCAGGAAGTAGGAATTAGAAAAATTACTAACAAATGTGATTAACCAATTGAAGTATTTGTTAGGGGTGCCTCAGTGGCTCAGTTGGTCAAGCACTGACCTCTGGATTTCAGCTCAGGTCATGATCCCAGGGTCATAAGATCAACCACCCTGTTGGGCTCCAAGCTCAGTTCAGGGTCTGCTTGAAAATCTCTCCCTCCCTTTGCCTTCTCTAAATACATAGATAAATAAATAAATAAATAAATAAATAATAGCATCTTTTAAAAAAATATTTGTTAAACTTTTTAAACAACCCTTTTGCATGTGCATGGGTGCCCATGTGCATGCCCGCTCGCGCGCACGTGCGCGCGCGCGCACACACACACACACACACACACACACACACACACACACACAATACAGGACAATTATTCTTAGTTCTTAAAGCTTTTCCTAATTAGTTCTTAAGTAACGATGAATCATTTAAAAAGGAAGAGGAAGGAGAGGAGGACGAGAAGCAGAAGGAAAAGAAGAATTCAGATTAGTTTTAATCTGAATTAATCACATTCAGATTAATCTTAAGCAAAACTTATTATGACATTCACAGCTTCATTTTGACAAATCAGTATGTAATTTTTAAACATCATCTTTCCAAGTGCCCTTTCATACTGCAGGCATTTCCTATTATTCTGTTTCCTGTATTTTCAACGAGTCCTAGATATATGCTTTTGTTCCTTTCAATGCTCTACTGTTCATTGTACAAAGATTATTTCATTTTGAATATAATTTCAGTTTGATGCCATGGCTATTTATCATACATGTTGTTTTCTATACCTATATTTTTAATGTCCAATTTATGTTATTTCATAACATAATTTACTTATGTAACATAAGTTACTTCACTGAAGCATCTCTTTATTTTCCAAGATCCTTTACTCGCAGATTTTATCAAGTACATATGTTCTCTGAGTCACCACTTTGTAATTAAAATCTTTTGATTGGGTATAGTTCAGTCCTACAATTACGATAATCTTTTTTATTGGTATAACAAATTTGCTTATTAAAAACTGAGTCATTCCATATACACAGTATCTCAATGTTGGCAAAAAATTTAAGTATATACCTATTCTTTTCAAGCTATTCCAAAAAATAGAAATGGAAGGAAAAATTCCAAATTCATTCAATGAGGCCAGCATTACCGTGTTACCAAAACCAGATAAAGACTCCACTAAAAAAGAGAACTTTATGGGTCAATATCCTTGATGAACATGTATGCAAAAATTCTCAATACAATACTAGCAAACTAAATCCAAAAATACATTGAAAAAAATCATTCACCATGATAAAGTGGGATTTATTCCTGGGTTGCAAGGGTGAGTCAATCAATGTGATAACACCACATTAATAAACGAAAGGATAAGAACCATATGATCCTCTCAATGGATAGAGAAAAGACATTTGACAAAACACAACATCCATTCATGATAAAGACCCTCAACAAAGTGGGTTTAGATATAAAACCCATCATAATAATAACAATAAAGCCCATGTATGAAAAAAAAACAGCTAATATCATCCTCAGTGGGGAAAAACTGAGAGTTTTCCCTCTACTGTCAGAAACAAAACAGGGATGTCCACTCTCATCACTGTTATTTAATATAGTACTGGAAGTCTTAGCCTCAGCAATCAGACAACAAAAAGAAATAAAAGGCATCCAAAATCAGCAAGGAAGAAGTCAAACCTTCACGATTTGCAGATGACATGATACTCTACATAGAAAACCCAAAAGAGTTCACCAAAAAAATCGCTAGAACTGGACGCCTGGGTGGCTCAGTTAGTTGTTAAGCATCTGCCTTTGGCTCAGGTCATGATCCCAGGGTCCTGGGATCGAGTCCCACATCGGGCTCCCTGCTCAGCGGGAAGCCTGCGTCTCCCTCTCCCACTCCCCCTGCTTGTATTCCTGCTCTCACTGTCTCTCTCTGTCAAATAAATAAATAAAATCTTTAAAAAAAAATCGCCAGAACTGATACATGAACTAAGTAAAGTCTCAGGATACAAATTCAATGTATAGAAATCTGTTGCATGTCTATACACCAATAATGAAGTAGCAGAAAGAGAAATCAAGGAATCAATCCCATTTACAATTGTACTCAAAATCAGAAGATAGCTAGGAATAAACCTAACCAAAGAGGTGAAAGACCTCTACTCTAAAAACTATAATACACTAATGAAGGAAATTGAAGATGACACAAAGAAATGGAAAGACATTCCATGCTCTTAGATTGGAAAAACAAATATTATTAAAATGTCTATACTACTTAAAGTGATCTACATACTTAATGCAATCCTTATCAAAATATCAACGGCATTTTTTACAGAGCTAGAACAAACAATCCTAAGGTCTGGGTGGAATCACAAAGGGCTACAAATAGCCAAAACAACATTGAGAAAGGAAAGCAAAGCTGGAGGCATCACAATTTTGGACCTTAAGTTATATTACAAAGCTGCAGTGATCAAAACAGTAAGGTACTGGCACAAAAACAGACATATAGATCAATGGAACAGAATATAAAACCCAGAAATGAACACACAACTATATGGTCAACTAATCTTCAACAAAGCAGGAAAGAATATCCAATGGAAAAAAAGACATTTAACAAATGGTGTTGGGAAAACTGGACAGCAACATGCAGAAGAATGAGACTGGACCACCTTCTTACACCATATACAAAAATAAAAAATAAATTCAAAATGGATGAAAGACCTAAATGTGAGACCTGAAACCATCAAAATCCTAGAAGAGAACAGAGGCAGCAACCTCTTTGACATTGGCTGGCAACTTCTTTCTAGATATGTCTCCTGAGGCAAGGGAAACAAAAGCAAAAATGAACTTATTTTTTACTTCATCAAAATAAAAAGCTTCTGCACAGCAAAGGAAATAATCAACAGAACTAAAAGGCAACCTATGGAATGGGAGAAGATATTTTCAAATGACATATCTGATAAAGGGTTAGTATCCAAAATATATAAAGAACATATAAAACTGGACACCCAAAAAACAAATAATCCAGTTAACAAATGGACAGAAGACATGAATAGACATTTTTCCAAAGAAAACATCCAGATGGCCAACAGACACATGAAAAGATGCTCAGCATCACTCATCATCAGGAAAATACAAATCAAAACTACAATGAGATATTGCCTCACATCTGTCAGAATGGCTAAAATTAACAATACAGGAAAAAAACAACTGGTATAAGTGAGGATGTAGAGAAAAAGAACCCTCTTACACTGTTGGTGGGGATGCAAACTGGTACAGCCACTCTGGAAAACAGTATGGATGTTCCTCAAAAACTTAAAAATAGAACTACCCTATGATCCAGCAACTGAACTACTAGGTATTTACCCAAAGGATACAAAAACACCAATTCAAAGGATACATGCACCCTGATGTTTATAGCAGCGTTATCAACAATAGCCAAATTATGGTAAGAACCCAAATGCCCATTGATGAATGGATAAAGAAGAGGTATATATATATATATATATATATATATATATATATATATATCTCCTTTATATATCCTTTATGTAACCTCTATACACACACACACACATATAATTTTAATGGAATATTACTCAGCCATCAAAAAGAATGAAATCTTTCCATTTGCTAGGATGTGGGTGGAGCTAGAGAGTATTATGCTAAGCAAAACATATCTGTCAGAGAAAGAAAAATACCATATGATTTCAATCATGTGGAATATAAGAAACAAAACAAATGAGCAAGGGGAAAAATAAAAGAGAGAGAAAGAGGCAAACCAAGAAACGGATTCTTAACCATAGAGAACAAACTGATGGTTATTAGATGGGAGGTGGGTGGGGGGATGGGTTAAATAGGTGATGGGTAATAAGGAGGGCACCTATGACGAGCACTGGATATTGTACGGAAGTGTTGTATCACTATATTATACACTTGAAAGATTACACTGTTGTTAACTAACTGAAATTTAAATAAAAACTTTAAAAATACATATTGATTATTTGCTGTGATGTTTAAACTTTCAGTCTTTTCAACATAAAATAGCTGCATACACAGTAAAAAAGTGCTCCTGGGTGGCTCCGTCAGTTAAGCGGCTGCCTTAGGCTTAGGTCATGATCCCGGGGTTCCGGGGTTCTCAGCGGGGAGCCTGCTTCTCCCTCTCCCTTTGCAGCTCCCCCTGCTTGTGCTCTCTCATGCTCTCTCTCTGTCAAATAAATAAATAAAATCTAGAACAAAAACAAAAACTAAAAACAAAAAAAAAAACACAGTAAAAAAATAACAAATATTGGTCTTTGTGGTTCCTGGTAATAAATCCTGTCTTACTTTCTTATCATAGTATAAATTATATTCTTATGCAATATACACCATTGCAGTAAGACCCAGTAGTTTTTAAACACTATTACCAAATAACCGTATAAGTCCTAAATATAACAAAGGCTAACAATCTTTGTTTTCTACATAAAGTCAGAAATTTTATATCATTTCTTTTTCTTTTTTTTAAGGACTTTTTTTTAAGAGAAATTTTAGGTTCACCACAAAAATAAGAGGAAGATACAAAAATTTCCCATATACTCCTGCCTCACACATGCACAGCCTCCCCCATTGTCAACATCCCCCATCTGTAGGATATTGAAAGAAATTGTTTTAAAATCTGTTTTTTATTTGTCTATTATTATTAGACAGAAAAGAGAATTTTAAGAATGTCAGGGGTAGTATTTAAGGACAAAGTGCCATCATTAGGGGATTTCCAGCCACCAGGTTGTAACAATTGGAGCATCAGAATCTTTATTTTGCTAACTAAAACAAGTTGAGTATAAAAAGCCCATGAATTTGGTTATGATATTGAAAAAAGAAAGGTTAATATACTATGTGCAAAATGGTATTTTCAATATAAAAGAATGAATGTAATAGATGTACAAGTTTTAGTGATTTAAATATAAATAGGGGACATTAATATATAGGTGCATTTTGTTAATTCCATAAGTGTGTGTCTGTAAAAATATAAATAGGTAATTTTTTCTATAATATTTCTAAATTTCTATATTTCTAAAACTATAAATAGGTACTTTTTTCTGTATAAGCAAGATATATATATATAGAGAGAGAGAACTCAAAGTGAGCCAAACGCTTCCAGAAAAAAATAGGTACTGAGCCAGAATTGAATGGGCTAATCAATCCCTTTGGTAATACAGGTTAGCCAACAGAAAGTGCATCCAGTAGTTGATTAGCACCAGAGGTCATATATAATAAGCACTTCAAAAAGGATTCAACAATGTGTTCCACAATAATAAAATAACCAACTATCCCAAATATAAGAATTAACTAAAAAGTTAATCTCTCATCTTCTGATAAATAAAACCTTTAGAAGTACTTTAGATGACCCTACTCAGTGAATTATAAATAAGATTCTGATATGACTTACAAAGTGACCAATATTTGCATCAGATCAAATCCAGTAATATCACATGGCATCATCTCAGATAGTAGGTGGTTTGTTGATTATGAATAGGAACCCTGGAGCCAGTCTGCTTGGGCTCAAGATAAGTTACTTTAGGCAAGTTATTTGATCTTTCTGTGCCTCAATTTCCTTATCTATAAAATGAGAGTTATGGGGCGCCTGGGTGGCTCAGTCGTTAAGCATCTGCCTTCGGCTCAGGTCATGATCCCAGGGTCCTGGGATCGAGCCCCACATCGGGCTCCCTGCTCCGCGGGAAGCCTGCTTCTCCCTCTCCCACTCCCCCTGCTGTGTTCCCTCTCTCGCTGTGTCTCTCTCTGTCAAATAAATAAATAAAATCTTTAAAAAAATAAAATAAAAATAAAATGAGAGTTATAACAGTTTCCATCTCAATAGTCATTATGAGGATTAAAGAGTGAATACATGTGAAACACTTAGAACAGTGCCTTAAACATAATCATTACTCAGTAAGTGTTAATTATTGTAATTTCTAAAAAAAAAACATTTTGCAAAAAACTAAAATTGGCATGAAAGATGTATACGTGCAAGTTCCATTATGGTGACATGTGGAAATTTGTTTTTAAAAGGGCTTCAGCCTAATAATCAAGTATTAGGTATGAGTTCCCTTGAGCTATACAATGAAATTCCATATCCTGACCAAGAATCAATTCGTCAACAACCCAAATCATGTGACCTCAACTGGTAGGTTTTTGAGGGAAGGGAGTTTGGCAGTGCAGGAAGGAAGGAGGAATGTGGTAAGGTTATTGCAACCTTAGATAGTATTTGGTAAGCAAAGACAACACCTTATGGAATAAATTCCAGTTTTGACTCAGTGGATAGCAAACCGCCACCCCTAATTCCGATACTAATTATCAACTGAGGATAAGTGTCATTTTTAAAGCCATTGAGATGCCCTTCAAAGTTTTCCCCTTTAGGGGGTCTTTCTCCATCTTGGAGAAATAGCAACCCTATTAGTTCAAAGCAATTCTTCATTTTCATTGTCTTCACACCGACATTTCTACTCTATTGCTTTTTGGCATATTTATTATTACCTAAAGTAGCTTCTAGACATATTGAGCTGCCTGACTAGGCTGTCCAAAGTTTCTTCTGAAGTACCAATTATTTTCTTAATATCATTTTGGCCATAGAATTGCACAGGTTTTGAGTGGTCTGCCTCAATCCAATGTTGTTATTTTTATTTCATAATATTGCAGATTGTGAGGGTTGTAGTGGCATATACAAAACATAAGGTTATAGCATTAATCCAAATATCCTGAATTAATCATCACTCCAAAATTACTGTTATCATCCCAGGTCTAGCATTTTCATCATCATAAACATTTATGTGGTCACAGCACTAGACCAGATGTTTGGAATAAAAGGTGATATGAAAGCTATCAAAAAAAATTATTTCTGCCAGTAAGGTGCTTAAAATCACTAAGGGATGGATAATATATACATTAAAAAGACAATTAACAAGGTTGTTTAAGGTACCCAAATATGACAGCTAAGCAAATTGTATGGTACCTTTATGATAGTATAGAAGGGACACTAGACCTATAATTGGACAACTTAGGTTTAAATCTAGACTCTATCACTTGCTTTGTTACTTTAAAGCAGGAATAATTCTACAGAATTCTACAAAAATTAAACAAATAATATATGTCGAAGTGCCTGAAAAATACCTGACACTGAATGAATGTTAATTTCTTTCTTTGCTCAAACAGTGCATAAAGATTCAGATTTCTAAGCATTTGTTTCTAAAGGCTATAAATAAATTTTGCTGGATCATTATTTTATAGTAATTAAGATCATATTTTCAAAACTGCCTCCTAATAACTGAAGGAGGATCAACACTGAAGTCACTGCAAAGTCAGAGTTGGATTTTGATCACTGGGAAGCTAAGGTTGTATCTTCTTAACTCTGTCCCATTCTTCTTTTTATTTTTTTTCCACCCTTCTTTTTAAAATAACACCTTTAGGGACACCTGGGTGGCTCAATCGTTAAGCGTCTGCCTTCGTCTTGGGTCGTGATCCCAGGGTCCTAGGATCGAGCCCCGCATAGGGCTCCCCGCTCAGCGGGAGGCCTGCCTCTCCCTCTCCCACTCCCCCTGCTTGTGTTCCCTCTCTTGCTGTGTCTCTCTCTGTCAAATAAATAAATAAAATCTTTCAAAAAAATAAAATAACATCTTTATTGAGATATAATTCATATACCATACAGTTCACACAATGTTTTTTAGCATATTTACAGAAATGTGCTACCATCACCAAAATCAATTTTAGAATATTTTATCACCCCAAAAAGAAACCCTGTACCCATTAGCAATCATTCCTCTTTATATTCTAATCCCCTGATGAATTACGCTAGATAACCACAAAGGACCTCTGAAAGTCTTACCATTCGTTCAGTTTAGTCCAAGGATCTGCCACTTTTTTGAAAGTGTGGCCCTTTATTCCTAGTATGCTTTGGATAAAGATGGAAACGGGTCAAAGGTATTATGCCAACCACTGATTACTGACTAAAGTGCTGGAGAAAATGAGAAAGTAAAAAGGGAGCATTGGTCTGTAGCTCTGTTTCCAGACTGGAGAGAGGCCAGCTTCTGTTGGGCAATCACTCAACATATACCTAAAAAGGAATGAGGTAAACAGCTATTCCAGTAACTAATGAAACTGACTCACATGTGATTTTCAACATGTATAATTTCCTACTAACTCCTAGTACAAACAAGTAGGAGATAAACACTAAGGAATCAGTTTCTTAATACACAGCCTCTAGACCCTACCCTGGTCCCTCTGATTTTCTAAATATTCTTTGGCATCCTGGTTTATACTTACATTTTTTATGCCAAAGTTCTTGTATTAATTATCTACTATTGTGTAATAAATTGTCCCTGAACTTCGTGGCTTAAACTATGTGGGTCAAGAATTGGGGAGCAGTTTAGCTAAGACATTCTGGGTCAGGGTTTTTCATGTCATAGCAGTCAAGATGTTGGCTGGGTCTGGAATCATCTGAAGCCTTGACTGGGCTGGAGGATTTCCTTCCAAGATTCTGGCAAATTAGTGTTAGTTATTGGCTGTGGACCTAAGTTCCTTACCATGTGGACTTCTACCTAGAATCCCAAAGTATTCTCATAGTGTGGTAGCTGGTTTCTCTCAGAGTGATAGATCCAAGAGGAAGAGCAAGTAGGAAGACTTAATACTCCTATGACTTAGTTTCTGAAGTAATACACCATCATTCTATTCATTAGAAGAGAGTTATTAAATCTAGCCCACACTCAAGGAGATGAGAATTAGGCTCCAACTCTTGAGGACAGGAGTATAAAATAATTTGTAGACATATTTTAAGCCATCACTTTCTTGCTCCTTCCTCCCATCCATTCTCTTCTGATGTCTTCTTCTAAGGTAGAAAAAAGATGGAAATATCTACTTTCCACCTATATATCAAGTTAGAATGTTTTTTTCTTCAGCCTTTCTTTTTTTTCTATAATTTTCATAGATAAATCTGGTGTATTTATAGCAGCCTTATCTATAGTAGCCAAATAATGGAAACAGCTCAAGTGTCCATCCACTGATGAGTGGATAAAGATGATGTGGTATATATATTTACAGGTAGTAGGTAATCAGGTGTGGGTAAACATCAGAATTTAAAATGAGAAGACCCAAGCTTGAGTCTAGGCACATTGATTTATATATTGGTTGTATAAATTCAAGCAAGTTTTTTTTTTTTTTTTTTTTTTAAAGATTTTATTTATTTATTCATGAGAGACAGAGAGAGAGAGGCAGAGGGAGAAGCAGGCTCCCAAGGAGCAGGGAGCCTGATGCGGGACTCGATCCCAGGACCCTGGGATCATGACCTGAGCCGAAGGCAGACGCTTAACCATCTGAGCCACCCAGGCGCCCCCAAGCAAGTTTTTTAAATGCTCTGAACCTTAGCTATCCCATCTATAAAATGGGATCAAAATAATACCAACCTCAAAAGATAAGTGTAAGGATTACATAACATATTGTGTATGAGAATATTTTTGGAAATTGAAAATACTATACAAATGGATAGGTTTTAAAAATTATTATTATTGTTATCAGTATTTTTAAAAACTATACCTATTTCAGTAGAACACCAGCATCATCTTTTTCCAGATTGATAACACACATTTTTCTCAAATAAATTAACTACTCATCTCTGCTGATTCATTTAGCAAGAACAATATGTTCTTCAGTGGGCTAAATTATTTCTCCATTGAAAAATATGAAATTCCCCACTATGTTTTCATGCTAGTAAGTTTCAAGAAGGATAAATTTATCCTTTTTTTTTTTTTTTGCCATTGAGGTCCATGGGCTAGAGATAGCAAGGATGAACAATTGAGTTAATTAATTAATTAATTAATTATTTACCTATTAGAGGGAGAGAGAGACTACTGGGGGGAGGGGCAGGGGGAGAAGGAGAGAGAATCCCAAGGAGACTCCATGCAGAGCTCTGAGCTTGTTGTGGGGCTCAATGGGGGCTCGATTTCAGGACTCTGAGATCACCCCTGAGCCGAAACCAAGAGTCAGCCACCCAGCCAATTGCACCACCCAGGCACCCCTAATTGAACTTGCCTTCTAACTGCAGTCCACCTCTACTGTGACTTTTTTAGACTAGAAATTGATGAACATTTGGAATTTATATGAAACTCAATGTTTAATAAGCTTTAATTTTTTAATTTGAGAAAGAAAATTTTAAGAAACAGATTTAAGGATGACATGGTCCTTGAAAAAAAACCATCAAATTATTAAAAAGTATGTGCACATATAAAAGCTAATCACTTTCTTATATACCAGTAATGAACAAATGGAATTTTAAATTGAAAACACAACATCATTTACGTTAGCATTCCCCAAAATGAAATACTTAGGTATAATTTAACAAAATATGTACAAGATCTATATAAGGAAAACTATAAAACTGTGATGAAAGATATCAAGGAAGAATGAGATAAATGGAGAGATAGTCCATGTTAATGGATAGGAAGATTCAATATTGTTAAGATATAGGTTCCTTTCAATTTGATCTATAGATTTAATACAATCCCAATCAAACTTCCAGCAAGTTATTTTGTGGATATGGATGAATTGATTTTAAATTTTATATACAGAGGCAAAAAACCCAGAACATATAACACATTATTAAAGGAGAAGAGTAAAGTTGGAGTACTGACACTGCTGGACCTCAAGACTTACAACAATGCTACAATAATCAAGTCAGTGTGGTATTGACAAAAGAATAAACAAATAGATCAATGGAACAGAATAGAGAGCCCATAAATAGACCCCCATCAATGTAGCCAACTGATTTTTGACAAAAGAACGAAGACAATGCAATGGAGCAAAGACAATCTTTTCAACAAATAGTGCTGGGGCAACCCAATATCCACATGCCAAAAAAAAAAAAAAAAAATTAGTCTAGATCTTTATAAAAACTAACTCAAAATAAATCATAGACCTAAACATAAAACACAAAATCTTAAAACTCCTAGAAGATAACATAAGAAAAAATTTAGATGACCTTGGGTATGGCAATGACTTTTTAAATACTACACCAAAGGCATGATCCATGAAAGAAATAATTGATAAGCTAGATTTCACTGAAATTTAAAACTTTTGTTCTGTGAAGCACAATGTCAATGAGAAGACAAGCTGCAGACTGAGAGAAAATATTTGCAAAAGTAGGTACTTATGTAAGTAATAAGGTATTGGTTTTTGTGTATTTTCTTCTATTTGGCCATCTTGTTAAATTACCTTATTAATTCCAAAAGATTGTTTTTGTTTTTAACCAGTCTTAGGTGTTTTTAGGAATACCATCAAACCATTAGCTTTTTTTCTTTTGATGTTTATGTTAGTTATTTAATTTTCTTTTTTTGTTTGTTTCCTTACCTTGATTTCATGAAAACTACCAAAACAAATTTTAATAAAATGATTTTAAGGGTATTAACCGTGTAGGATAATAAGATAAATTTTAATAAGACAATTTTAAGGTTTAATCATTTAAGATAATTGAATATAGTTTTGGGTATAATTTTTATTACATTTAAGTGGTTTCCTTGTATTATAATTTTACTTAGAGGTTTTATTAAAAATAATGACTGTATTTTATCAAATGCATTTTTATCACATGTTGTTATAATCATATGAATTTTTCTCCCTCTGATTTGCTGTTTTAATGGATTAGGTTGCTAGATTTCCTAATCTTAAACCACACTCGTCCCTTGGTCATTATATCTTTCTTTAGATATGTTGCTGGAGCCTATTTTCAATTAAGTGACATTGTTTTGTAGCTTTATTTCTCCTTCCTTCCCCTTATTTTTTTCCCTCTCTCCCTTCTTTCCTTCCTTCTTTTTATATTATCATTGTCATGTTTTCATATTAAAATTACATTAGCATAATTTAAAATGAACCAAAGAAACTTCCACTGTTTGCTATGATTGCATTAGTTAAAATCCTTGCTACTCAAAGTGTGGGGTATGGACCAGCGGTATTAGCATCACAGGAAGCTTGTTGGAAATTTATAATCATAGGCATAACATTATATTTACTTTATTAATGACCACATTTAACACTAACTAGATCCTCAGGAGTTTCCTATGAACATTAACGTTGAAATTCTCTGAGCTATTGGGGCACCTGCGTGGCTCACTTGGTTGAATGTCCAGCTCTTGATTGCGGCTCAGGTCATGATCTCAGGGTCCTGGGATCAAGCCCGGCATTGAGCCCACTGGCTCCCTCCACTCTCAGTGGGGAGTCTGCTTAAGGTTCTGTCTCTCCCTCTACCCCTCTCCCCTCTCAAATAAATAAATAAATAAATAAATAAATAAATCTTTAAAAAATTTTTAAAAATGAAATTCTCTGAGCTGCATGTAATCACTTTTCAATGGTTGCAATTTCCTCACTTTTCTCATCTCTGTTCTATGATCTATTCAAATTTCCCTCTTTCTTAAGTCAATTTTGGTAATGCTTATTTTGCTAGGATAGTATCCACTTCTGACTTGTCAAATCTATTGCCATAGCTACTAGTAGTATTCTCTTATAATTATTTTAGCCTCTCTTACATTTATGGTTATATCTCCATCACTTAAGGTGATGTCTAGTTCCTCTTTGACTGAGTGTTTATCCTATTCGACCAGATTGATCTCACTTTCTTTAGCTCTAGGCCTTGGGTGGATGCCGTAGCATGCCATTCAGATCCCCCTAGAGGACACATTCATTCTCCCAGCTGCTTTGAACATTGATGACTGATGACTCACTACTCTCTCTAGGAATTGCCCTTAGCTGAAGAGAGCCACCTCACCCAGCAATGTACCCCCTCCCGGAGGATAGCCCATATCCAGTGACTGGTGCATGGGAGGGCAAGTCCATCCCCCTTGCCTCAAGGCAGAACAATGCTGAGAGGCCATTCCAGGTGCTGAGTGCCCCATAGTTACTGCTGGAGCCTCTGTTGCAACAGCATGGCAGTTCATCTTTTCCTTCTGCCTAATTCTCTTTACTTCACCCATCACAACTGTTGTTCCCAAGAACACTCCCTAATAAATCCCCTGCACACAAATCTTACAGTTGCAGGGAAACTGCAATCTAGGGGAACCTGACATACCACACACGGTTCCTTGAATGAATTGCATTTTCCTTTGTCAGCTTTGAGTTTTAAGTTTGGTTGTAATGGTGGCCTGAGATATAGAGTACTGCAGGTGGGCAAGGGCAATTCTATCTTTCTCTCCATGGACTGGTGGTAATCTGCCAGTCCTTGGTGAGGTATTCCTGCCTCTATGTTTTCTTATCTCCCCATACTCTCCCAGCCACAGGATTTGAAGGTCGGGTGGACCAGGCACTCCCAATGGGGGCTGATGTTGACTCTTGTCTTGCTTCTAGCTTCCTATAGGTCGTATGGCACCATTTGGCAAAGAAGGATGGAAATTAGGAGTGGTAGTCAAGAAACGTCATTCAGGGCATCAGATTGACAGGACCCTATTCTTTTCATTTTTTACTTTTATTTTATTTTAAAGTCAACTCTACCAATGTGGGGCTTGAACTCACAACCCCAAGATCAAGAGTCGCATGCTCTACTAATTGGACCAGCCAGGTGCCCCTACTCTTTTAATTTTTTAAATCCTTTCAACAAAAGAAATCAGAAATTTTCAGATGTCATGTATTTTAATTAAATTATATCTTTTAATTTTATTATCAATTTTTCTTATAGAAGTTCACTGAAATTCAAAAGAGAAAGGCAAAAGATGCATAGCAAGAGGGGAAGGTGAGATAAGCATTTGAGGAGGTAATTTTTTAAATTTTTTATTTGTGTGTGGGTGTGTTTCCATTTAAATTTTAGCAAGTTAACATACCATGCAATATTGGTTTCTGAAGTAGAATTCAGTGACTTATCACTTACATACAACACCCAGTGCTCATCACAAGTGCCCTCTTTAATACCCATCACCCATCTAGCCCATCCCCCCACCCACCTCCCTTCATCAACTCTCAGTTTGTTCTCTATCGTTAAGAATCTCTTATGGCTTGTTTCCCTCTCTCTCTTTTTTCTTTTTCCCCTTTCCATATGTTCATCTGTTTTCTTTCTTAAATTCCACATATGAGTGAGATCATATGGTATTTGTCTTTCTCTGACTTACTTATTTCACTTAGCATAATACACTTAGCATAATACATAATACACTTAGCATAATACACATAATCGTTGCAAATGGCAAGATGTCATTCTTTTTGATGGCTGAGTAATATTCCGTGTGTGTGTGTGTGTGTGTGTGTGTGTGTGTGTGTGTGTGTGTGTAAATACACCATATCTTCTTCATTCATTCATTCATCAGTCAATGGATATTTGGGCTCTCTCTATAGTTTGGCTATTATTGATAATGCTGCTGTAAACATCGGGGTGCATGTACCCCTTTGAATCTGTATTTTTCTGTCCTTTGGGTAAAAAATTAGTAGTGCACTACTGTATTGTAGGGCAGTTCTATTTTTAACTTTTTTTTAAAGATTTTATTTATTTATTTGACAGAGACACAGCAAGAGAGGGGACACAAGCAGAGGGAGTGGGAGAGGGAGAAGCAGGCTTCCTGCTGAGCAGGGAGCCCAATGTGGGGCTCTATCCCAGGACCCTGGGATCATGACCCGAGCTGAAGGCAGACGCTTAACGACTGAGCCACCCAGGCACCCCTATTTTTAACTTTTTGAGGAACCTCCAAACTGTTCTCCACAGTGGCTGCCCCAGTTTGTATTCCCAACAGTGCAAAGGGTTCCCCTTTCTCTGCATCCTCACTGACACCTGTTGTTTCTTGTGTTGTTAATTTTGAGAAGCTAATTTAAAAAAAAAAATGCATGATTTCTTGGACATCTTTCTAGGACATCTCCCTAAGGATCTGTGGAGAAATCAGGGATAGAATATGAAACTAATAATTCATAAACACAGGACAAAGCATAGGGCCTGCATATAGTAGATGCTCAATAAATATTTTTGTTTTGATTTGGTTTTAAAAATCAGAGTGAATCAACACATGAGATTTCTTCACAGCACTTTGAATGGGCTTGTTAGCATTTTTCTACCTCTTAGGTAGTGCATTTTTTGGCAAACAGATTATGCATGATTATAATAGATAACATTTGTTGAGCATTTACTATGTGCCAGTTCCTGTTCTAAAAACTTTACTTGTATGAATTCATTTAATACTCACAACAACTAGATGTAGAAGCAGAGTATTACATGCCACATATTCCAATTGTTAAAAATGCGTACATTTTGCGATTTTAAAGAGGGGCTTTAGGGATTTTTTTTAATACTTTTCACTCAATGCCGACAAAAATAATCCCTATACTTGGCCTTTAAAATTGCAAGACATCCTAGCGAACAACCATAAGTGAAAGGAATTTATAGAGATAAAGAAGAGATAATTGTTCTTTTAGAAGCTGCAGAGATTAGACAGAATTCTGAACAATGAAGTTAGTTTAAGCTGCCTATTCTAATAAGGCAGCAAGTTGATAACATTTTCAAGAATACCTCTCTTTGCCTAATATATAGATGCAATTGTGAATTTATACTTAAAACTGTCCTTTCACTTTTCGGGTACTTTAAAAATATCCTTTTGAGGGGTGCCTGGGTGGCTCAGTTGGTTAATCAGCTGTTTCTTCATCTCAGCTCAGGGTCATGATCTCAGGGTCATGATCTCAGGGTCATGAGATCAATCCCTGCTTTGGGCTCAGCACTGGGCATGGAGACTGCCAAGAGAAAGATTCTCTCTCTGTCCTCTCCCTCTGCCCCTCCTCCCTTCTTCACAGGCATGCATACATACTCTCTCTCAAAAAAACAAATAAAATAAAAATTTCCTTTTGGTATTAGAAGGAAAATAGGTTATATAACATACCTGAGCTTCAAAGATTATTTTTATCATGTGAAATGTATCCTGTATTCTCTAAAGAGCTTTGCTTATTGAATTGCCTATTTCAATAGTTAACTGGTTGTTTCCAGTAATAGTATTCAGATGAACATCTCTGATTTCGAAAAGAATACACACTGATCCTCTTGGTTTTTTAGACAGAAGAGCTTAGGATTTATCCGTTTCCTTTTGTGCAAAACCTATGGCTTTGACAGGTTCTTTATTTTAAATTGATGTGTAAGAATCTTTTGTTATAACATCTATTGTGTCAAGATAAGTAATAATAGTGCTTGTGTTTTATAATTGGAGATATTCAGTAATATCCCCAACCTCACAGAACTATCAAGGTGTAGAACTAGAATTTTAATCCAAACATGTTAATTCTAGACCTCAGTAACTCAACCACTATTTTATACATCCAGCCTCCTTAAGAGCAAGATTCCTACTACCGCCCACAAAGAGCCATCTACAATGAGCACAATTATTATGAGCTGAAAATCTCTGCATCCTATGAGCATCTCCAAAACTTAGCTACTCTGATGAAAAGGTTGCTGCCTGTGTTCTTCTCTAGGATTTTGATGGACTCCTGTCTCACATTTAGGTCTTTCATCCATTTTGAGTTTATCTGTGTATGGTGTAAGAGAATGGTCCAGTTTCATTCTTCTGCATGTGGCTGTCCAATTTTCCCAGCACCATTTATTGAAGGGATTGTTCTTTTTCCATTGGATATTCTTTCCTACTTTGTCAAAGATTAGTTGACCATAGAGTTGAGGGTCCATATCTGGGTTCTCTTCTATTCTATTGATCTATGTGTCTATTTCTGTGCCAGTACCATGCTGTCTTGATGATCACAGTTTTGTAATATAGCTTGAAGTCAGGCATTGTGATGCTGCCAACATTGGCTTTCTTTTTCAACATTCCTCTGGCTATTCGGGGTCTTCTCTGGTTTGATACAAATTTTAGGATTGTTTGTTCCAGCTCTGTGAAAAATGTCAGTGGTATTTTGATAGGGATTGCACTGAATGTATAGATTTCTCTGGGTAGCATAGACATTTTAACAGTATTTATTCTTCTAATCCATGAGCATGGAATGTTTTTCCATCTCTTTGTGTCTTCCTCAGTTTCTTTCATAAGTTTTCTGTAGTTTTTAGAGTACAGATCTTTTACCTCTTTGGTTAGATTTATTCCTAGGTGTCATGGTTTTTGGTGCAATTGTAAATGGGACCAATTCCTTAATTCTCTTTCTTCAGTCTCATTGTGTAGAAATGCAACTGATTTCTGTGCATTGACTTTGTATCCTGCCACATTGCTGAATTGCTGTATGAGTTCTAGAAATTTTGGGGTGGAGTCTTTTGGGTTTTCCACATAAAGTATCATGTCATCTGCAAAGAACTTGTGAGTTTGACTTGTGAGAGTTTGACTTGTTCTTTGCCAATTTGAATGCCTTTTATTTCTTTTTGTTGTCTGATTGCTGAGGCTAGGACTTGTAGTACGATGTTGAACAACAGTGGTGAAAGTGGACATCCCTGTCATGTTCCTGACCTTAGGGGAAAATCTCTCAGTTTTTCCCCACTGAGAATGATATTTGCTGTGGGCTTTTCTTAGATGGCTTCTATGATATTGTGGTATGTTCCCTCTATCCCTACACATTGAAGAAAGGATGTTGTATTTTGTCAAATGCTTTTTCTACATCAGTCGAGAGGATCATATAATTTTTGTCTTTTCTTCTATTAATGTGATGTATCACGTTGATTGTTTTGTTGAACCACCCTTGCAGCCCAGGGATAAATCCCACTTGGTTGTGGTGAAGAATCCTTTTAATGTACTGTTGGATCCTATTGGCTAGTGTCTTGGCGAGAATTTTGGCATCCATGGTCATCAGGGATATTGGTGTGTAATTCTCCTTTTTGATGGGGTCTTTGTCTGGTTTTGGGATCAAGGTAATGATGGCCTCACAGAATGAGTTTGGAAGTTTTACTTCCATTTCTATTTTTTGAAATAGCTTCAGTAGAATAGGTATTATTTCTTCTTTAACTGTTTGGTAGAATTCCCCTGGGAAGCCATCCATTCCTGGACACCTGTTTTTTGGGAGGTTTTTGATTACTGCTTCAATTTCCTTGCTGGTTATGGGTCTGTTCAGATTTTCTATTTCTTCCTGTTTCAGTTTTGGTAGTTGCAAATTTCTAGGAATGCATCCATTTCTTCTAAATTGCCCAATTTGTTGGCATATAGTTGTTCATAATATGTTCTTAAAATTGTTTGTATTTCCTTGGCTTTGGTCATGATTTCTCCTCTTTCATTTGTGATTTTATTAATTTGGGTCTTCTCTCTTCTTTTTGATAAGTCTGGCTAGGGGTTTATCAATCTTATTAATTCTTTTAAAGAACTAGTTCCTAGTTTTATTTATTTATTTATTTATTTATTTTTTAAAGATTTTATTTATTTATTTGACAGAGAGGGACAGCGAGAGCAGGAACACAAGCAGGGGGAGTGGGAGAGGGAGAAGCAGGCTTCCCGCTGAGCAGGGAGCCCAATGTGGGACTCGATCCCAGGGTCCTGGGATCATGACCTGAGCCGAAGGCAGACGCTTAATGACTGAGCCACCCAGGCGCCCGAGTTCCTAGTTTTATTGACCTGTTCTACTGTTCTTTTGGTTTCTATGTCACTGATTTCTGCTCTAATCTTTATTATTTCTCTTCTTCTGCTTGGTTTAAGCTTTATTTGCTGTTTTTTCTCCAGCTCCTTTAGATGTTAGTTAGTGTATTTGAGATTTTTCTAATTTGGGGGGACAGGCTTGTATTGCAATGTACTTCCCTCTTAGGACGACCTTTGCTGTAGCCTAAAGGTTTTGAACAGTTGTGTTTCCATTTTCATTAGTTTCCAAGAATTTTTAAAATTCTTCTTTAATTTCCTGGTTGACCAGGAAATTTTTGTATTCATTCTTTAGTAGGGTGCTTTTTAACTTCCAAGTGTTTGAGTTCCTTCAAATTTCCTCTTGTGATTGAGTTCAATTCAGCCTTGTGGTCTGAAAATATGCAGGGAATAATCCGTCTTTTGGTATCAGTTGAGAACTGATTTGTGACCCAGTATGTGATCTATTCTGGAGAAAGTTCCATATGCAGTTGAGAAGAATGTATATTCTGTTGCTTTAGGATGGAATGCTCTGTATATATCTGTGAAGTCCATCTGGTCCAATGTGTCATTCATAGCCCTTGTTTCCTTGTTGATCTTCTGCTTAGATGATCTGTCCATTGCTGTGGGTGGGGTGTTAAAGTCCCCTACTATTGTTGCGTTATTATTTATGTGTTTCTTTAATTTGGTTATTAATTGGTTGATATAATTGGCTGCTCTCAAATTAGGGGCATAAATACTTATAATTGTTAGATCCTCTTGTTTGGTAAACCCTTTAAGAATGATTTAGTGTCCCTCTTCATCTCTTACTACATCTTTGGTTTAAAATCTAATTTGTCTGATATGAGGATTACTACCCCAACTTTCTTTTGAGGTCCATTAACATGATAAATGGTTCTCTACCCCCTCACTTTCAGTCTGGAGGTGTCTTTAGGTCGAAAGTCAGTCTCTTGTAGACAGCAGATGAATGGGTCTTGCTTTTTTATCCAATCTGATATCCTGTGTCTTTTGATTGAAGCATTTAGCCCATTTACATTCAGAGTAACTACTGAAAGATATGAATTAAGTGCCATTGTATTACCTGTAAAGTCCCTGTTTTGTAGATTGTCTCTATTTCTTTCTGGTTTATGTTACTCTTGGGCTCTCTCTTTGCTTACAAGATCCCCCTTAATATTTCTTCCAGGGCTGGCTTGATGGTCACATATTCTTTCAGTTTCTGTCTGTCCTGGAAGCTCTTTATCTCTCCTTTCATTCTGAATGACAGCCTTACTGTATAAAGTATTCTTGCTGCATGTTTTTCTCATTTAGTACCATGAATATATGATGCCAGCCCTTTCTGGCCTGCCCAGTCTCTGTGGATATGTCTATTGTTAGGTCTAATATTAGACTAAAAGTCTAATATTCCTACCTCTGTAGGTTAGGAACCTCTTGTCTCAAGCTGCTTTCAGGATTTCCTCTTTACCTCTGAAATTTCCAAGCTTCATTATTATATGTTGGGGTGTTGATCTATTTTTATTGATTTTGGGTCACTCTATTACTGTCCTTTAGGAGCTCCTGCCCTGACAGTTGCTGCCATGGTTGTGCATGCACCTGCTCTACCCCTCCCAGGGGAAGGCAGAGGGGCCCATGTTCCTGTCCTTTGTATGGTCCCTATGTGGAGAGCGGTCACCGGATCGAGCTGTGGTTTGCAGTTATGGTGAACCAAGCTGAGAGCCCCCTCCCAGGCTCACTGACTGTAACCAGTTTCCCTGTTCCAATGCTTGGGAACTCTACTCTCGTTATTTCTGTGACTCTGGGGATCCAGACACCACACTGCCCCACCTAGAATTTTGCACCTTTTCACCACATGAGCACCTTTCAGGCAGGGATGTCTCTCACTGGAGCAGATTTCTAAGGGTTCCGATTTTGTCGTCCGGGGCTATATCACTTTCCCGTAGCCAGCTTGCGGAGTCTCTTCGCCCACCCCCCCACCACCGGCCTTTTGTCTTCTGATAGCTCCCCTCAGATTCACTTCTCCGCACCTCCTCCCTTGCAGAAAGTGATCACTTTTCTACTTGTAGAGTTTCAGATATTCTTTTCTTACATCTCAGGTTGAATTCATGGGTGTTCAGGATGATTTGATAGTTACCTAGCTAAATTCAAGAGACCAGATGAAATGAGGTCCCCTACTCTTCTGCCATCTTGTGTCCCTCACCCATATTCATTTCTTTCTATGGCCATATTTGTACTTCAGAAAAATCACTCCAACAGACAACAAAAGATCTATGGATATATCTAAAGATTTCTTATAATCAGCTGTTTACAATTCATTTGGGAACAAAGTTCCTTTATAAAGAAGTTAGCTTCACTTAAAACAAGTAAACATAGCAAGTAGTGTGGCAATACTGGTGTGCTTCCACTATTTACCTTTTAGACTTTTTGTGGACAAAGACTGAGTGCTGCTATTCCCTCGACTGCCTAGTATTTATTTAGTTATTTAACAAATATTTATTAAGCATTTCTGTATCCCAGAAACAGAGATAGGTGCTGGTGATACTAAGATAAAATATTGCTCCCTTCCTTCCAGGAACATATAATTTAGCAAAAGACATTTAAACAAGCAATTTCAGGGTGCCTGGGTGGCTCAGTCGGTTAAGCATCTGCCTTTGGCTCAGGTCATGAACCCAGGGTCCTGGAGTCGAGCCCTGCATTGGGCTCCCTGCTCAGCCAGGAGCCTGCTACTCCCTCTCCCTCTGCCTGCCACTCTGCCCACTTGTGCTCTCTCTCTCTCTGTCAAATAAATAAATAAGTAGATAAATAAATAAATAAAATCTTTAAAAAAATAAATAAACAAGCAATTTATTTTATTTTTTTTTAAAAGATTTTATTTATTTGACAGAGAAAGACACAGTGAGAGAAGGAACACAAGCAGGGGGAGTGGGAGAGGGAGAAGCAGGCTTCCCGCTGAGCAGGGAGCCCAATGCGGGGCTGGATCCCAGGACCCCGGGATCATGACCTGAGCCGAAGGCAGACGCTTAACGTCTGAGCCACCCAGGTGCCCCATAAACAAGCAATTTAAAGTAAAATCAATAAGAACTGGTATGGAACCCATGTCTGTGGGAAGGAAATTAACTCGGGATAGTAACTTCAGATAGATTTTGCCAGAAGAGGAAAAGTTTGACCTGAGATATTTATATGAATTAGCTCATCTGGTGAGGAAGGGGGAAGAAAGTCCCAGGTTAACAATATGTATAAAGACCCACAATCATGAAAGGACATTGGCATATTCAAGGAACTAGATGTAGTTGGTATGGCTGGAGAGGGGTAGGGATGTGTTGGTTTGTAATCCTCTTGGAAGCTTCCCTGGTGTAATCTGAAACTGGCCCCTATTCTCAGAGGACAGGGAGAGACCAGAAGAAAGAGGCAGACCACTATAGGTTAGTAGTAGCAGTTTTAATAAGCAAAGAGAACTTACATATGAGGCTTATCTTGGGTGGCAGCAAGATGATTGGATCCCTGCACACACCCACCAAATCTTAAAAGTTTATAGAAGACTTAACTGGGTTTAGTCACATATACTGTGTAGGTGTTCTCAATACCACATCACTATCTCAAGGCTATACCCTTGGAGCAACCTCTGGAAGTGGGAAAGACAAGTGGAACCCACATTCCAAGGACAGGGCAGGGGATGAGGAGCCTCCAAGTGCTGGGGTCCAACTCACAGCTCAATCAACAGTCATATCTTTTTAATGACATTCAGTGACATATCTTGATGGGCAAGATAACCAAGGGTTTGGGATGCCAGGTAAAGGAATTTAAAATTTTTGTAGACAGGACATACCATGATCAGTTTTGCACCTTAATTTTCAACATTCTTTCTGGCAGAATGGAGGCATTATGGATAGTCTAGGTGACAGGTAACTTGAGGTAACAAGGTGACTGGAGACAAGACAAAGCACTATGATTGCACATAACTGGCATTGAATAGCTGTTTGTTGAATGAATAAATTAATGAAGAATGAATATAGCTTAATGTTGGTAGTTGGCCACACACATATATATATACCTCTAGGGACAATGTCCTTTCTTGAGAGGAGGTACTTGAGTGCTGACATGATCAAAACTACACTTCAGAAAAATGATTCTGCCCATAGTGTGAAAGGTCAGCTGAAAAGGGAATAGACTAAGTACATAGTAGCACCTGATCAAGGAGGCTACAGTGGGCATGAAGAAGTGAGGATATATTTAAAAGATACATTGATTATGAAAAGATTAAGAGAATTAGGGTTGTTGCTAGAGAAGGATGAAGGGGTTTAGGAATTTTTTTTCTAAACAGGAGGAGCTTGAGCATGGTTGCATCCTGAGGGAAAGGAGCTGGATGGGAGGATATAATAAAAATGTGGAAGAAGGTAGTGGATAGGATCTGGAATTTTAGAGTCTTCATTCACTGACTCTGTGACTGGAGCAAGTTACATAAACTCTTTGAACTTCAGTTTACTCACTTATAAAATCAAGGAACTCCTTACCTTCTGAGATTGTTCTACACATTAGAAAGTACAGTTGACCCTTGAATGTCACAGGTTTGAACTGCACGGGTTTACTTATATGTGGCTTTTGTATACTACAGTAATATAAATGCCTTTTCTCTTCCTTATGATTTTCTTGATAACCATTTCTTTTCTCTAGCTTACTTTATTGTAGGAATAGAGTATACAGTACATATACCATAGAAAATATGTATTCATCAACTGTTTATGTTATCAGTAAGTCTTTGGGTCAACAGTAGTCTATTAGTATAGTTCAGTTTGGGGGGAGTCAAAAGTTATATGCAGATTTTTTGATAGCACATTTTTGATAGCATGGGGTGGGGCTATCAGCCCCCCTAACCCCTGCAGTGTTCAAAGGTCAACTGTAATTATGTAGAATCTTTAGAATAAGTAGCCATTCAACAAAAGGTAATTGTTGTAACTATTATTATTATAAGAGTGTGACTTTCAGATATGACAAAAGACAATAAAAGAGCAGTAAAAGTTGGGGAGCAGAAGGGAAAATTAAGTGAGTTCACACCTATTTTTCTGTGAAGTTGCCAAGAAGAGAAGGAGCAAGAGAGTCCTGGGGTTGGGGTTTGAAAGAGTGGGGAAAGCGTACGATAGCTATAGTGGCCATTCAGAAAAGAAATTGACCAATTGTGGACATCCAAGGGAATTTGTGATTGATTTTAAGGATTAGAAGAGAGAATCTTAAAGTACTGACATTCCTTTTGCATTAAAAAAAAATAGTGGAAGAGCTGATATTTCTCTACTAATTTCTTGACCTATCCTCTCTTATTATTTTATACTTTTTCTTAAATATTTTAAACCTATGCAGAGAAGCTCATTTTAATTATTAACAGAACACTGTTACAGCAGAAATGGGAAAAAGGCCACAGGAAGAGAACATATTAAGAGGTATATGAGAAAAGAGCTTTCCCTTTTGACATATTTCATACTTGGTTTCTTACTGTAAGACTTCTCTGATCATTTATCATGCTAATAGTGGGCATTAGGAATCTAAAGATGGCTGAATATGTGGTGTTTTCCAAACATTTTTGGCCACAGAACCATTTGTTTTGTATAAATATTCCTTGGGGGCACAGTTTGGGGAGGTTTGGTCTAGTATGTGTTATATACCTGTCTTTCCTTTTCCTAGATACCACAGTCTTCAGGTTAATATGTCATTTTTTCCCAAAGTTCTCCATGTTTCCATTACCGATCCATTCTCCTTGTTGGAAAGACAAGTCAGAATGGTCCTTCAATTCTTCTAGCCATGGTTCTCAACTGGGGTTGGTGGAAATATGTGGGGGTATGCCACTCACCACCAGGAAGATTAACTGCTCTGCAGGAAGCCAGACAGTCCTGAAACATGGAGAATTACTTCGTTTAAAATGTTTTCTCTATGATATAAAATTGTCAGAAAGAAAGTCAAGAGCTTTTCAACTGTTACATTACCAGTTGAAAAAGGCTTCTGCATGTCTAGATAGGTTCAAGTCACCTTATCTTATTATCTCATATCTTATCTCTGTGGTGGTTTATGAACTGTGCAAAAAGACCTCACCCCCTTTCTCCATTGGACCACATGGCCTAAGTATAGTATACCTCTGCACAGATACTGAAATAGCAAACATATTAAAAAAAAAGTAGCTTTGTGACCTAAGTGCTATTCATTCAGTCTACTTGCCCCATACCCTATCTCTGGCCTGCCATGTTCTTCTAAAGACTTTTTTAAAAATTAATTTATTATTATTTTATTTATTTATTTATTTATTTATTTATTTATTTATTTATTTCACAGATAGAGACAAAGTGAGAGAAGGAACACAAGCAGGGGGAATGGGAGAGGGAGAAGCAGGCTTCCTGCGGAGCAGGGAGCCCGATGCGGGGCTCGATCTCAGGACCTTGGGATCATGACCTGAGCTGAAGGCAGACGCTTAACAACTGAGCCACCGAGGTGCCCCTAAAGACTTATTTTTTTGAGAACTGTCAAGTATTGCTATTTTCCTTATTTTACAGAGGAGGAAACTGAGACAGGGGTTAAGTTAATTGACTGTTCAAGGTCATAGAGATAGCAGGTGCTAGGGTTGAGTTTCAAACCCAAGTATTCTGACTCCAAAACTCAGCTGCTTTACTGTTAGTCAAAAATGCCTGAGTCAGTACTTCATTACGTTTTCCAGTCATATTTGGTTCCTTTTATATCATTGTGGAATGCATTCTAATGATTTCTGTTTTTTTTTTTTCCTCATCCTGAATGCCTGAAGCTCTGTTCTATTCTCAGACTAGATACTTAACTATATATGTCAGCATGGGCATGTCACTTCTATTTTCTGCATCTCATCACTAAAACAAAGCAACTGTGCTAGAAACTTGCTTTCCAACGTCTCTTTTGATATTAAATTTAGTAATTCCATCAACAGTGTTAAGACTCTTATTCTCAAGATATGTCACTTTCAATTATGTCATGTCAAAACCAGATTGTTTCTTTTTATTATTTTTAAAACTTGCTTCCACTGGCAAGTGAAAGTGTGTGTCATAAAGTCCTATCTGGAGGGCTGTAGCCCACTGCAGTGATCTACAAACCCACAAATTAAGGACTTATATACTGTTCCTTAGGACTTCTCCCTGTGCCCCAAATTCACTTCTAATAATTTCATTGGCAAAAGCCTAAGGAAGAGCAAAACCTTTTTTCCTTCGAGGTAAAACAAAACAGATCTAATAACTTGCTAAATGTATACTGACAATAATAACACAGTATGCGGACATCCTTCCCAGGTTCTTATTGTACTGTTTTTGCTATGCAGTCACAATATTATTATCCACAGCCTGCCTTTAATGAGAGTAGTTTAAGTTTTTGTATACATATGCAAGAAGTACAGTGACACTTTCATAGTTTTTAAAAAGTATATATTATAAAAATAATAATGAACTTTGTGTTGTATAAGAGGATTAAGGAGTAAAGAAATGTAAAAAATGAGAAGTCTCCCATTTCTTCTAAAATATATGCCCTGCAGAATCCTAGTCTCAAGAGAAATTAACAGTTTTTCAGTAGGCATTATGATGCTGTGTTGTTGTTTACAAGCTAACTTCCATAAAAAATTAGCACACATCCCAAACTGTATAGCATTTACCATAAAGTAGCTATCTTTTTTTTATTTAAAAAGTTTTTTGCTAAATAACTTGCTTAACTGCAATTTCTAAATTAGGACTTTTGGTATTATTATTGTTGAGACAGTAAAATATGCCCATGGTATAAAACTTGAACACAAAAGCAAATAAATATAAAGAAAGTTACCTTTCCACTACAGATCCATGGTCTCTACTACCAGAATGATTTTTATATCCATTAAATCATATATCTATCTAAAAATAATGTAACATGGTATACTCTTTTGAAAAAAGTGGAAGCATTAACATATACTTGCTTTGCACCTTGCTTTACTGTCTCAGAAATTAGAGATCATGACATACCAGCTCATATCAATCTCTTCCTGCTTCTCTGCCATACCGTAGCCATCACAGAACTATACCATAACTGATTGACCAGTCTCCTATGGATGGATAGTTAAGCCGTTTTACATTCTTTTGACATTAAAAATGGCAAAAATAGGTAGAAAGAACATCCTGGGTACACCTTGGTGGCTCAGTCGGTTAAGTGGGATCCAGCCCGCACCAGGCTCAAGCCTGCTTTTCCCTCTTCCTCTGCCTGCCCCTTGCCCTGCTTGTGCACTCTCTCTGTCAAATAAGAAAATAAAGTCCAAACAAACAACAACAAAAAAGAACATCCTGGCTCATCTTCACACACATGTAGGAATACATGTGAAAGATAAATTCCTACAAGTAAAATTGCTGAGTCATAGGAATCCTCAATACATAATATTAACCTGCCATCTAATAAAGTCTCCTCAATTTATAAGAGTAAAAAAGGGTATAATTTAAAGCATTTATATTGGTGCTTTCTTTTAAAGAATCCTTTATTACAGTAACACTAAATAAAATATCCATATTTATACAACTCAGGTTTTGCTCACAAATATTAGGAGGTACTGTTTTATACCCTCCTGGTCTCTAAAGATATCACATAAAAACATACATATGTACAGTTACACATACATCTTGAGATGAGTTGCAGTTGACATGTTATATTTTAAATAGAAAAAATTAAATATATATTAATATCCATCAGTGTTTCAGAGTCTATCCATTTCTTACCCCAGGCATACAAATTTTGCTAGGCCTCTAAAACCTCACAGGCCCTTAGGCACTGCTTCTCTAGTGCTTAATGGCCAAGTGAAGCCTGAAGCTAATTTGGAAAAGCAAATGCCACCCTTCTTAAAATTTTAAGAACTGTTCATTCCGTATTCTCCTCTTTCTTAACTGGTTCATTAGTCTCAGATCTTTAGCTAATACTTTGCAGGAACAGAACTATTCCTAAATTCCCTAGTCCTAGAAAACAGTCACAATAGTAAGTAGGTCAAATCTGTATTGTTTAGGGAAGAAGGAGATTTTTGTTGTTTGTTTAAAAGAAGTAATCCTTGAAAGTAGGGCTCTGGGTGCAGGTGAGTGGTAAATCGTCACACGGACTGCTTCCTTTTTCCTACAAAAATGTTGCTGTCAATTGTGCAACAGTGAAGGCATTTTGTGTAGGATTTGAGGCTCCAATAAGGTGTTTTTGTTTTTGTTTTTTAAGCCATACAATCTTTTTCATCAGGGAGAGCTTCTCCGGGTACTTCAAAAAGAAGATAATGATGCTCGAAAGCTCAAATTTGAATGGCTCTTAAGCTGCCAGAGTTCTGATTAGAGATCTTCCCACTACAGTTGCTTCGCCATTACTTAAGAAAAATATGACCCTCACTCAGGTTTCAATTATCCCAAGTACTGGGTCATTACAGAGTTCAGTGTACCTTAAAAGGCAGGCCGCAGCCGTTAATGAGAATCCAAGCTGCAGATTTGGCAGGTTGTGCCTCGGTTTTCGTACGAATCTCCACTTCGTTGCTTGCGTCGGTCAGCACCGCCCTCAGGACAAAAGGGGTTGGGGGTAGGGGTCAGGGACACTGGCAACAGTAAGAGGAGGCTATTTGTGCGGTCTGTTTACAAGGTTACTCGGTTTCAACACCAAGCCCACCTTTCTCCATGTCTCAGGCGAACCTCCGGCCTGAGGTCACACAGATGCCCGGGCGGCTCACTGGAGCCAGCATGGCAGCCTCCCCCAGGCCCCGACTCAGGAATTTCGTCGGTAGGGAGCAACACCACGTGGACACACAGACTCCGGCTCCGCTCCACTTTCTGCACCGGGAAGGGCGGTCCCAGGGACGCTGCAGGCAACGCCTCCGGTTCCGGCCAATGAGGAACGGGGGTCGCGTCGGGGCCTTCGCTCATTGGGTCTCGCTGGTTCCGCCCGCGGTGAATGCACACCACACCGCCGGCTACTAAAGTCTGAGCCACTGAGTCCTGGAGTCCGGCTTTTGTCCGCTCCCCGTCGTCAGCCCGCCTTGTCTTTAGCTCCGGTTCTCCTGATTTTTGTGTCTCAGGCCCTGTCGCACCAGTTTTCTGGTTTTATCTTCCTTGCTCTTTTTCTCTTTCCCTCCTTCGCAGCTCAGCATGCAGGAAAAAGACGCCTCCCCGTATGGTTTCCAGCCTCGCTTCCAACATTTCGCCACGCAGGCCATCCATGTGGGCCAGGAACCGGAGCAATGGACCTCCCAGGCTGTAGTGCCCCCCATCTCACTGTCCACCACGTTCAAGCAAGAGGCTCCCGGCCAGCACTCGGTGAGCTGGGGCTGGCTGGGCAGGTGGGGGGTGGGGCTGGGTTGGGCGGGTAAAGAGAGATGGCTTACATATAAAAAGGCATGCAGGTAATTTTTAGATGGTTTATACATCAGGAAGGCACCCAAATGGATGTTTACTACACTCGTAATCTTCCTTGTACTAAATCTTTGTATTCGCTGGTCCAGTGATCACATTTCTTTTGATAAGCAGGACTGGAAGGAACAGTTTGTCCAACTTGCCATATAGATTTGAACTGAAATTCATGTAATTTTGGCAAATTTGCAGTTCAAAACTGAGGGTCATAACTTTGTTGAATTACCTTTAGCAGCAAAAATTATAAAGACATGTAGAGAGTCAACTGAAAAAAACCTGCACAAACCCTCAGGGTCTGATAACTCACCTAGAATCAAGATCATGCCCAGTGGCTGTACTGTTGTTATTAAAAGTGATTTACTTGCTATGGGCTAGATACAGACTTACAGGTATAATGTCAGATGTATTACAGGTATGGTCTGGGATCCTCACAACAACCCTAGTCTGGACTAGATTCTCATTTTTCTTATAAAAAAAAAAACAAAAAACAAAACAGATTTAGGAATATTAAGTAACTAGCCTAAAGCCACACGGCTAATAAGTGGTGTAGCTGGGATTCTAACCCTGCTCTAGAGCCCTGCTCTTAGGCATTAGGCTACACTCTGCTATACTCCAATAATACTAGTAATAATCTAACCCATTGCATCATTTAAGCAGTGTGGCTTAGTGATTAAGAGCACAGATCACCTAGTCACAGGGGCTAGGTTTGAATTCTGACACTACCTCCTCTGATCTGGGTGACCTTGAGCAAGTTGCTTAACCTATTCCAGCCTCAGGTTAATCCTGGGTAAATGGGGTTCACTAGTACCTACCACATAAATTGTTGATACATATGTTAAGCTTTACGGTACATTATAATTGCTTAGTAGTTTGGTATTTCACAGCGTTCACATTGACACTTTTTCCATTTGATCCTCACAACAACCCCTCAGAGGGCAGGACAGGTATTACACACTTTTTATACAAAAGGAACTGACCTAGAGTTAGATAATTGCAAGTTTTTGATAGAGCAATCTTTGTTAATCCCTTTTGGTAACACACTGATGGGATCTTGGAGTATTTCAAAGTTGCTGAGCTTTCAAGGAAATCAGTTCAATAAACTTTGTAGGTCTGAAGCTTTGATTGACTTCAAAAACCTCTTTAGTGTGTTGTTATATAAGTCTAGGGAAATTCTTTTAAACATAGCCCTTTGCTTTGTGAGGTACAGTTCTTTTTTTTTAATTAAAAAATTTTTTTTATTATGTTATGTTAGTCACCGTACCTTACATCATTAGTTTTTGATGTAGTGTTCCGTGATTCATTGTTTGTGTATAAACCCAGTGCTCCATCACCGGGCTAACATCCCCTGACCACGCCCCCCCAAAAACCTGTGAGGTACAGTTCTAAAGGGCATTTTTACCACTGGTTTAGGATGCTTCTAGCTACTGTATTTTGGAATCAAAACATGTACACAATCTGTTTTCCAAGCTTGTAGTCTGTTGCTGGTGTAGGGTTTTGTGAACGTGTGACTGTCCAAGCTTTAGCTGTTGGTATAAAAATTAACCATTTAACCAGATATTAGTAATTAAATATTTTCAGAGAGCCAACCAGGGTGATAAAATCTACAAATACCAGACACCTCTTAGTACCTTTAAGAGCTCAGTGAAGAACACTAAAGAGAATCTGAGGAGCTGAAGAGAAGCATCAATTTCTCCTATTCCATTTGGAAAGCCACTGAATGGGTGAGAGGGTGGGAGTTTGCCCGTGAAATATGCCTCGCCCCCACCCCAGAGTTAAATCTCTGCAGTGAATAATTATGGAGACATGTGTACGTCTCTGTGGCAGTAGCCACATGTATCCAAACAGATTTTTTTCTGTCTGGGGCATACAGGTCACATCAAGGAGGTGATGGTGAGGGAGGGATGAAGATATCCTAAAACCCTATAAACTATGTCTACTCAGTTTGTCAAAAACAAGGAAACAAAGCAACCAAACTTAAAATATACATATTTTGGTAATATATATATTACTAATACTAGGAGCTCCTAAATCAGAAACAATGTATGAAAAGTGGTTGTTGTGTTTCGTTATGTGCTATATGAGGCATGGAGAGAAAATTACAGCATTTTCAGGGGCGCCTGGGTGGCTCAGTTGGTTAAGTGACTGCCTTCGGCTTGGGTCGTGATCCTGGAGTCCCGGGATCGAATCCCATGTCGGGCTCCCTGCTTGGCAGGGAGTCGGCTTCTCCCTCTGACCCTCTCCCCTCTCATGCTTTCTATCTCATTCTCTCTCTCAAATAAATAAATAAAATCTTTAAAAAAAAAAGAAAATTACAGCATTTTCAGTCAAGGTTTAAATCCTAGGTTTGAATACTGGTTCTGATGTTCTCTATAACCTTTGGCTTCACTTTCCTAAAAGCTGCCCATGAGTATTAAATAAAATGAATGAATACTCCTAGTATGGTAAAGGTAAAAAGAGCAAATTTTAAGAAATTGTGTGTAGCCACTTTGCCAAGAATTACTGTCTGTTTTTTGTTACTTTTGTAGTGCCAAGATCTGAACTTTGAGCATTTGTAGGATCTGTTCATAGTTTTCTATAGGATGCTAAACAGGACTTGTATCACTTATTTCTTAGGAAATGAAATATAGGTTAGAAGTAAGTTTACTCTGTAGGCTCTGGTGATTCCCTTTTCCTGAGGTCCCCAGGTGAATGGGTAAAGGTGAGTTGAACATCATAATAATGCTAATAATAAAAACAACCGTTTCTGTAGTAGTTAGCATGTACCAGGCACCATGTAGAGAGAACTTATATACATTGTATAATTTTATCACCACAACAGTTTTGCAAATTAGTTTTTTGCATTTTATTCTCATTTTATAGGTACTGAGATCAACTTTAGGAAAGGTTAAGTAACTTACCTATTTGGCATACAGCTCATAAGGGACAGCTATAGAATTCTAATCCAGTTTGGTGGACTTCAGAACCTTTCACACCACTGCAGTCACAATATTGTTAAGCTCCTATTTAGTTATTTATTTTAAAGATGTTATCTATTTGAGAGAGAGCGGGTACAAAGAGAGAGCACAAGCAGGGGCAAGGGGCAGAGGGAGAGGGAGAAGCAGGCTCCCCGCTGAACAAGGAGCCTGGGACTCGATCCCAGGATCCTGGGAAGGCAGACATGTTAAGCTTCTATTTAATGGCAAGACATGTCATAACTGAATAATAAAAAATCATCATCATGGGATGAACCTCTAGTTGTGAAGGTGTCTATGTTAGGACTCTGATAAATAAACTCAAATCTCTTAGGATAAACTCTTCTGTTCTTCAGGGTTTTGAATATAGCCGTTCCGGAAACCCCACCAGGAATTGCTTGGAAAAAGCAGTGGCAGCACTGGATGGGGCCAAGTACAGTAAGTGATTTCCATTTCAAAGTTTGTGAAGTGTAAAACCCATTCTTACATGTATAGACAAAATCATAGAGGCACAGAATTTAGAATTGGAAAGGAGTAAGGATTAGCTAGTTCAAAACTTCTATTTTACTAAGACATTGAATTTTTTGTCCAAGGTCCCATAGATGGCATAATATGCATATGTGTAATTATTAGATAAAAATAGAAGCAAAATGGCAGAATTTGCCAGTTAGTATTTATGTGAATGCACTTTTCATCTGAAGGTGTCAGTATAAATGGATAAATATTAACTGAGTTTTATAATACTACCTCTGAGAATACAAGCTTTCTGATACTCTGGTTCATTCACCTGATAATGCTTAAAAACAACACCAGGGAACATTTACCTGGTGCTCTTGATAATATGCTCTCAGAGATTACGGATTAACTCCTTGAATCTTTTCTCATGAAGGGAGTGGATTACTATTAAATCGTCTTTGTATTTTTTATATGAATGATACTGAATGCGGATAGAATAGTGAAGAGAAAATAAGTCTTAATGAGTTTTCTCATAGCAAGAGTGCCGGGGTTAGAAATGTTAATGTGGGTTTTTGGGGGTTTGGGGAGTTTTGTCTTTTGTTTTGGATAGGGGAGTTCTTTCTGAACACTAAACTTCTGTAATTTAGTACTGTACAGGGAACATTATTTCCTGCAGGAGGGTAAAGGCTGAGTATTCATATGGCAGACATTTTTTTCAAGTGGGCTCCAGAAAACACAGTTGTTTTTAACTGGGTTTAAAGTTTAGCCTTCTAGGGGCACCTGGGTGGCTCAGTCATTAAGCATCTGCCTTCAGCTCAGGTCATGATCCCAGGGTCCTGGGATAGAGTCCTGCATGAGGCTCCTTGCTCAGTGGGGAGTCTGCTTCTCCTTCTGACCCTCCCCCTTCTCATGCTCTCTCTCTCTCAAGTAAATAGATAAAATCTTTAAAAATAAAGTTTAGCCTTCTATATGAATTCACCATTGGACTACAGATGTGCTGAGTAGAGAACTGTAATTCTAACCTAAACTTTTCTGAGAAGATTTTATAAGAATTAACATTTTTCAAGTTAATTGAATTATCCCTTCTACCAGTCACAGGTGATTTTTATCATCAAGGTGATGCATTGATATTTTGTCAGGATATTTTCTTTTATAGTGTTTAATGTACACAATGTCAGGTTTTTTTTTTTAATTGTTTTCATTATTTTTGTTCTACGTGAGATTTCGGGATCGTATTTATTTAAAGGAGATTCCACACTTACAATTTTTTAAAAACAATATTTTTCAAATTTGCCAGACACATCTCAGGTCTGATTTGGAGTTTTGTTAAAATATTTGCTCAATTGAATATCCATATAGTTAATGAGTGAATCATATCTTAGCTCTGTTCCTCAGGTTTGAAATTGTTTTTAGACCTTGTCGTTTTAAACTGTAATTTAATTGACAATTGGCCTTTGATCTCAGAATTTTGTGAAGAATTATTTCTTTGAAGTGTTTCAGAGAAATGTTACCACCAAAGCAGAATCATATATTTTTTCTCTTAAAGATATTTTAATTTTGAAACAAAAAGGGGGAATTGGCAATTGTATTTTCTTTTTTTTTTTTTAAGATTTTATTTATTTGTCAGAGTGAAAGAGACAGAGAGCACAAGCAGAGAGAGCATCAGGCAGAGGGAGAAGCAGGCTTCCTGCTGAGCAGGGAGCCTGATACGGGATTTGATCCCAGGATCCTGGGATCATGACCTGAGTCGAAGGCAGGTGCTTAACCAACTGAGCCACCCAGGCATCCCAACAATTGTTTTTTCATCAGGGGACTTCTTGTGACTCTGTAGTGGTGGCTGTCCTCATATGAGCAGAGAGAAGAACATAAAGTAATGCAAGGAAATATTGTAGGTGTTTTTCAACCCAGACGTTTGACTTTTTTGGCTTACCCTAACTTGGCTTTTATTTTAGGTTTGGCCTTTGCTTCAGGTTTAGCTGCCACTGTGACTATTACCCATCTCTTAAAAGCAGGAGACCAAATTATTTGTATGGATGATGTGTATGGAGGTAGGTGGCCTCTCTCATGCATGTTGTGTCAGCTGATATTTTAAAGACAGTAAAGTGGGTCCTGAATTACATTAACAATGTTACCAGGATTATTGATCATTTATTATCTTTTAAAGGTGTGATGGACACCTCCGTGTTGACCCAGACTTGGTAAAGGAAGAGCATAAACATTTAGGGTCTATGCTCTGGAACTGCTTGTAAGAGAGATTGTGTAATAATAATTTTATTTAAACTGCTGGAATGAGGATGTTGGACCTGATCAACTTTCAGATCTATTCTACTCAGAGAAGATAGCGTTTAAAGAGAGAGTGTTCTAGTGTTACTTAAAATTTTTGCCTGCAGTGAAGACGAACTATAACCCAGGTCACGCTCAAAAAGCTTGCCTCCACCCATCCCTCTATCTCCCCCACATATTTATACGCTTTGGGTTTTAGGGAACCTTTGGAACATCTGTTGAAAATATGGACCCCTTCCCCCCAAAGGTGGAAAAGTGTGCTTAAGACTATACCCAGTGTTTATCATTTTAATTTTAGGGTAAAGGGGTCTCACTCCTTGAAGTCCATCATGGATCCAAATTTAAGAACTTCCATTCTAAACAGTTTAAATGCAAGTTATTTAAAGTGGTGAGTGGGAAGGTAAAGAAGACAGGTTGTCCTTATCTTTAAGCAAGACTGATTTTTATGATCAAAACAATAGCAAAAGATTTTGTACATATATGTATATATATGTATTCCAAATGCTTCCAAATAATTAAAATGTGATTTCTTGAATATTATCATTTTATCTATCTCCTATTAACAAAAAGTTAAATGTAAGTTCCTTGATGTAAGAGACTTTCAGTAATCATATTAACCCTCTTAGAAATTTGCAGAGTGTATTGTATTTATCATTCTTTCCTATGATAGTTTGTTGAACGGAAATAGCACACTTTTAGTTACTTTTATGGTGCATTATAAAGACCTCATGGCACACATAGGTACAAAATCTTGAAAATTGCTATTGATTTTTACAATTCTTTACATTCTTTTTCAATCTTCTATTATCTAGGGTCAGTCTATACAGCATCAAAAGTTCAGTATATCTTTGATCATAGAGTATTTTTCCTTTTTCTTTTCTGTTTTTTTTTTTTTTCGGTTGGCTATCAATAAGAGCAATTTTTCCTTGAAATTTGCCTATGTAAAAATCAAATCCAGAACAGTGTTTATAAGAGAAATTATTCTAAGTTGAATGATTTATCTTTTTCACCATAAAACTGTAGTTTTTTAATTTATATTCCTCATTTATCTATTAAAGCTTTAGAACCGCATAACAAAAAGATTGAGAGAGTACAAAGAATAATAACCAGCTTTTTTCTATTGCCAAAGTATAATCAGACTAAAAATTTATTTTGAACATTGGTTCATTTATTTTAAATGTGAGTACTAGGAAGAAATTGTTAAAAAATATATTGATGTTTCAGGGAGCATGCCACTTACTGTTTGAAGAGTAGAAATTGTATGTTTTCAGAAACATTTCTGCTTCATGTGTGTTTTATTTGACTCTTTAACTTTTAGTTTAAAATCCAAGCCTTATATTCTTTACTATACAAGATATCCAAATGGTTTAACCAAAGTACATTTGCTGTTAGTTGTACTTTTATTGGTGATTGACACTTGCTTATATTTTTAAAGTATTTACACCAATAAAGAGTGAACATTTCTCAGTACAGTGTCCTCTCCATTTTGTCTGATTCTTTTCTGCCTCAGGTACAAACAGGTACTTCAGGCAGGTGGCAACTGAATTTGGATTAAAGATTTCTTTTGTTGATTGTTCCAAAACCAAATTGCTAGAGGCAGCCATTACACCAGAAACCAAGGTAACTCAGTTTTCAGTTTTGTCTGTTTTCTGTGTGCTGTTTTGTTTTTATCATTTTGTTTACTAGAAGACATAATTTAAATTTGAATAACAAATTTTATTAGAAGTCTTTGGAAACCATCAACAAGTTTAATATAGGTCTGGCTTCTCCAGAATATTCTTGCATAATGGTTAGGTACGTGAATTCCACAGCAGGATACAAGTTCTAATTCTGTGTCATAGTTGGTGTATTATCATGGGCAAATTATTTAACCAAAGTCTCAATTTCTTCATCTGCAAATGGGGATAATTGCATCTGCTTTATAGAAAGGTCGGGTTGTGTAAATTAGATGAGATAAGGCATATGAAATGCTCAGTGCAGTACCCAACACCTGATAACTGAAAAAAATTTGTTAGCAAAAGCATACAATTATGTACTGCATTACCAAACTGGTATTGCTACAGAGGTCATCATGGAGATTGGGTTGCAGGAAAGGAAGCTTGCCAAGACCCCAGACCCTAAGCATACTGGCTTTTTAAGAATTCTAAGCGATACTTCAACAAAATAATAGTTACAAGTAGAGAATGGGCCACAAGCAATCTTTAGCCTCCATCCTGGGAAGCTTGCATGCCACCGGAAGGTGTTTTGTGCCTGAGTGAATGGCATATGTGATATTCTTTCTTGGGCCTCATTTAAATTCTGCATGGGTAAAAGAAGGACCAATGTCTTTTATAAGTCAGCCTTTTCCAGCTTTTTGCTAATGATTAAAAGGTTTGAATTGTACTCAAGATTATGTTGCAGGGAATGCTAAAAAATGAAAACCTTTTCTCACACAAATAATTACTTTGAAGATTAACACAGGGGTGAGCTTTGAGTGATTAAGGTTTGTTTTCAAAGGAACTTGTTTTTTATCTTGCTTAGGAGAAAAGATACTTATTAAAATAGCTGGTCTGAGTCTTTCTAAGGGAGGAAAGCAAATTGTGAGTATGTTAATTCTTGTCAACAGAACTTTATGTAGTGGCTCTTTACTGACTTGAATTAATACATTTTTTTTTCCCCTGAAATACCTGCCTCATCATATGAAGTAGATTTTTTAAGTCCCTGCAAAATCAACTTTGTATTTATTATTTTTATTTTAATTACTTTTTATTATGAATATGAATAATAGATTCTTACCAGAAATGATTTTTTACAGATTCTTAAAATAATCATTTCTTGTAGAATTTGCATTATTTTAATTACCTTATCTTTTCTAGTAAGAGTCTGGAGTAGGAAGAATATTAAACTAGATATCTTGCTCATTTATATATTAATAAAGAATCATTAACCCTTTTAAAAAGAAAGCTATAGGTAATGTCATTCAGTACAGTGGCATCTTGTTTAACAAACAGAAATTTCTTCTTTTCTTTGGTCTTCTCAGTCACTGTCAAGCATCTACTTTGTGCCTGATTTGTGCTAGGTTTTGGGATATGATACTGTCTCCTTAAATGAGCCGTGACCAGGTTTTCTGTTGTGTGTAACTTCTCTCCTGCACTTTAAAACCCATACTCTTCAAGTTCTGGGTACTTATAGTTTCTCATGCATCTGACATTTTTAAAGTTAATATTTAGCATATGCTTGGCATTGTAGGGATAATTCTCTGTAATGAAAATTCTAGTCTGTGATCTTAATGTTTTATGTTACTTACCTTTGAGAACAAAATTCCTAGACACTGAATTATGTCTTTGAAATCCATCCTCTTTGTAATGGAATGTAATTACAATAATTGAGCACTTTTCTTCTTATACATAACATTATCTCATTTGATCTTTATAACAATTGTATGAAATATTATCAACCCTATTGTACAGATGTAAAATTTGAGGAATATGGAGGGTAAGTTACTTAACTATGACCTCTCAGAAATTAATGGGGGCTAGGATTCAGATTCAACCCTTGCAACTTCATCACCCACATTCTTCAGTGTAGTCTGCCAGATGGTTACAATATATGAGATATATATTGGTGCAGTATATTTTTTATAAACTATTGTCATCTATTGAATGTTTTAGCTTGTTTGGATTGAAACCCCCACAAACCCTAGCTTGAAGATGATTGACATTGAAGCCTGTGCACATACTGTCCATAAACATGGCGACATCATTTTGGTCGTGGATAACACTTTTATGTCAGCCTATTTCCAGGTAAGTGAAAATAATTTTTTTGGCATGATTAGTAGACTACAGATACCTGTAACTAGGAAAGGAAAGACTTGTTTACATTAAAATCATTATCAAACTCATGGAAACTAATCATAGTTATTGATTAGACAAAGAATTAAAATTGGGCCTTTTCTACCATTAGCTAATATCTTTTCGACCAACCCTAGGTTCATATCCATTATGGGACTTTGTGTGTTTTAAATATTGTCTTAATTAGAGTTTTTAAGTTCTCTCAGGATGTGTAAACTCTCTGAAGAGCTGGCCTTATTATGTGATTTTATCTGTCAGTGCTTTATAAATAGTAGCTTTATGAATAGTAGGGACTTTAATGTTTATGTGCTGGTTATAAATCAGTTATGTTTTTTTTATATATATGGTGTGACAAAAACATATATGTTATATATTTAATGCATATATGTTATATATTTAATGCATATATATTTATTTTAAAATATATTAATATATGTTACTAAATTATTAAAATATATAATTAAACCTGGCTAACCTTCCAAATTAAAGGAAAACAAAAGCTATACTGCATGATATCTCCATGTATGTCATACTTATTATTTCTCCACTTTCCTCCTTTCTAGTTTCTCGTCCCTCAGGGCCCCGTGGACTGTGCCCAGCTCTCTAGCTTTACCTTGTTTGTATTAGGAATTTCTACTCCCTGTTTCACATTGCAGCTATAAGGACCAAGTCCTTTATAGTGCTCCTTTTAAACTATCTATTTTCCTACCTACTCCTCTACATACATCTCTTCCCACCTCAAAACCTCCCATTCATCCTCCATTCCTTTTCTTTTTTCTCTTACTTTTTTCCAGATGCTTCTTTCTATTTTGTTCCTTTTGGTAGATCATCTAAGGATTGCTCTATAATTGATTAGCTGTCTGCCCTTTCCCCACATGTTCTCTCCCTCTTTTCTCCGAGTAGTCCAGTCTGTTTCCTTTCCTTGTTAGGAGCTTACCTTCTCCTCGCTTTTTCCTTCCTGCTTGTACTTTATGATCCTTCTTATTACACTTCCTGTACTTTACCTTTATCCTGCAGAGTTACTGAAAACCCAGCTCATTTTCTGCTACTCTTGAATTAGGCAGATGTTGATAGCTCAGTTGTTTATATTTCTCCGCCTTTTGTTTTGGGTCCCTGGAATTGGCACAAGCTGCTGCCTTAGTTTGTATAAATCTGTTCTTCATCTTCCTCCATTTTATTGAGAAGACACTACCAGGTTTTATTTCATTTTCCTCAAATATATTTCCTGGCTACGTTGCATTTGGACAGCTTCATGGGCCACCTACCTTTGGCTCACGATATATCTTTGGCTGCTTCTTATATCCACTAAAGCAGTCTATTTCCAAGTGAAAAATCTCCTGGCATCATCTGTTTGTCCCAGGTAATTTTCACTCTTGGGTTCATTATCCCAACTCCTTATCCCATATACCACTTGCACTAAAGGCCAGTTTACACAGCATAGGGTTGCTCTAGCTGAGTCACAGTGAGTCTTGTATATTCCCAAAGAGACTGCATGCATTGTTTTAGCTTGGGCCTGCCCAGATTATTCATCAGGCCTGGCCCTTTTTTTCCCCCTGTTACTGTCACTAAAATAGGTCCAGTTTTTCTACCTTTCTGAAGCCCACATCACATTTCTGTGTAACAGGGGCTGCAGTTTGCTTCCTTTCAATCTGGATTCATTCCAGTTGAGTTAATCAGAATCATGTTGTCCCTAAGTGGCCACATGTATTAGTTCCATACAGTAGATTTTCTGAAAAGGTCCTCTCATTATTTTACCCTCATGAAAACTGGATACATTCTCTTTCTTCCCTGCCTTTTGTCTTCTGGATCTTCTTTAAATGTCACAAAAGGCAAAATGGACATACCACTGTAAAGTTTCAGAGTTTGAGAGTGGAACCTCTAGATTTATATAATTTAGATGTGAGTGCTACTTCTACCAGCTTTTTAATCTGGATGATCTGTTTCAATTTTATTTTTTTTTCTTCTTTCCTTCCTTCCTTCCTTCCTTCCTTCCTTCCTTCCTTCCTTCCTTCCTTCTTTGTTTCTTTGTTTCTTTGTTTGTTTCTTTCTTTGTTTCTTTGCTTCTTTCTTTCTTTGTTTCTTTCTTTGTTTCTTTCTTTGTTTCTTTCTTTGTTTCTTTCTTTCTTTCTTTCTTTCTTTCTTTCTTTCTTTCTTTTTCTTTCTTTCTCTCAGAGAGGGCAAGCTGGGGGAGGGGGCACAGAGGGAGAGGGAGAGAATCTTAAGCAGGCTCCATGCCCAGTGCAGAGCCTGGCATGGAGCTTGATCTCACCACCCTGAGATCATGACCTGAGCAGAAATCAAGAGTCAGATGCTTAACTGACTGAGCCACTCAGGCACCACTGTTTTGTTTTTCTTCATCCCTCTTCTTCATCTGTACAATGAGAATCTTAAAGTACTCTATTGAGTTAGGTAAAATATTTTGTATAGTGCTTCCCTGGGATGTGTAAAGAATTTAACATGGTTCTCAGCACATGATGATATCAACAGATGTTAGTTATTTTCATTTTTCCTTTTCTTTTGACCACAGAGTTTACAGAATGTTAGCATTGGAAGAGACCATCATCTAGTTTGACTCCATCACTTTGGAGATGCACAAACACCTATGTAGGGAGTGCTTTGAGTAATACCTGACTTAAAACATCCTATTTTTGAAACACCCCAAATGAAAAGTCCTATAGCCCCTTTATACGTAACACCTTCCAAAGACTAAACAACTGGTGAGGTTAAAAGACAAACACACACACACACACACACACACACACACACAAACACACACACACACACACACACACACACACACACGTACTTTCTTTTAAAGAAAATGTAAATAGGTTCCTGGCTGGGGGTCAGTAGAGCATGTGACTCTTGATCTCAGGGATGTGATTTCAAGCCCTGTGGTGGGCATAGAGCTTACTTTAAAAAAAAAAAAAAAAAAGAAAGAAAATGTAAATAGAAAGATGTTGATAATATATTTTTTAGTGAATAGTTGATTATAACTTTAATTCTCACTATAAACAAAGACGTTTTAAGACTAAAGGGATTGATTTGCAGGAAAATTGGATGAGGGAAAACATTCCAAAGAAATTCTTTCTAAAGTGACTTTACACTTGACAAAACTAGTATAATAAAAGAGTAATTATGAAAAAAAAAAGCAATTAAGACTCAAGATGATGGCACATCAAGCAAATAATCACAGCGTACATTATCAGGTTTTAATGATCAAAAATCTAAGCATGTTATGTACTCACTTGACATAATAATTGCTAAATATTTATGTCTACTACTTTATGTGTTTACTGAATCATAAAATGCCAGCATCTCTGCATTGTAAAATTTAGTAAGTACACTTAGGACCAGCCAGCAAATCCTCTAAAGAAATAAGTTCAGGAGACCTGTTGGCCTGATTTTACCTGCTATTTCCAGAAAATTTGTGCTTTTGGATTGAATACTGGGTCCAGTGCTTTGTATTTTTATTTGGGTGGGGGAGGGGAAAGATACCATCAGAAATCCTGGAAAATTTTAAGATGCATGTATTTTTGAAAAGTTAGAATAGGAATGAAATTTATAATAGCAAATAGGCATGTAATGAAGCATATTTTCAAGTGAATTACCATTTAAAATGAAAATCTTTTGTTTCTTTCAGCGGCCTTTGGCTCTGGGAGCTGATATTTGTATGTATTCGGCAACAAAATATATGAATGGTAAGACATACATAGTCTACACTTTGAGTGTTCCTTTCCATGGATAGATGAAAATACCACAGGGCTTGCTATTTTGATCCTTTTTCTTCTATTATTCAGGTTTTCTCTGTGACTCATGTAGAAAGTAAAGAATTTATACTTTGGTTAAATATGGGATTTCATTTATAGCAGATAAAACTATGCTCATATGACTATGAACAGGATTAAAATTTACTAAAAAAGGTTATAGTTTTATTCTACTGACAGCTTAAAAAGAAACATTTAATTTTTATATGATTTTTATTTCATTGTTATAGGTATAGGTATATATATGTGGTACTATCAAATTGAATACAGTTTATTTAAACTTATAGGGCTTTTTCCCAGAGAGTTTTTTTCAAGTGAAAGTTACATTGTAGAAATTTTAGAATGAAGAATAAACATACATTGTTTTTAACCTAAGGGTTTTTATTTTGTTTTAGGCCACAGTGATGTTGTAATGGGCTTAGTGTCTCTTAATTCTGAGAGCCTCCATAATAGGCTCCGTTTCTTACAAAACTGTAAGTATTAAAAAGTCCAAGAATTCTCCTTATTCTTTCAGAGGGACTACATTTGGTATTTGTAGTTCCACTAAACACTGTGAAGTAATAGCATTCCACTAAATTAGGAAGAAATGAGGAATGGAGGAGAAAGATTCTGTTTTTTTTTTTTTTTAAAGATTTTGTTTATTTATTTGAGAGAGAGAGAATGGGAGATAGCACGAGAGGGAAGAGGGTCAGAGGGAGAAGCAGACTCCCTGCTGAGCAGGGAGCCTGATGTGGGACTCTATCCTGGGACTCCAGGATCATGACCTGAGCCGAAGGCAGTCGCTTAACCAACTGAGCCACCCAGGCGCCCAAGATTCTGGTTTTTAAAGGAAAGTAGAAAAATTAGGATATAAAAATATAGTTGGGACATAACAGGGCTTTACAACATGACTTAAGGGATGAATTTTGTTATTTTTCAAATCCATGTTGAATTTGACCATAATTGGGTAAAGCCCAAGTGAATTTTTAGTTTTCAGACTGACTAGATTTTTTTCTTTAGAAAAAACATTTGGAATAATGGCTTTCTTATACTCCACCTTTTATATCTGGAATCTGGTTCACTTTAAATAGCACTAAATATATAAACTTATATTTTTCAACAGATGTCTAAACACCATTTCCTGTTTAGATAGTTTAGTTATCTCAAGTATGGGTAAGGATTTATTTGAAGGTGCTTAGTTTAACCATTGTGATTTGACAGATAAGATACAAACATAATTAGTAATAAAATAAATAAAGGAAGGGGCGCCTGGTTGGCTCAGTCAGTTAAGTGACTGCCTCTGGGTCATGATCTCAGGGTCTTGGGATCGAGCCCCGCTTTGGGCTCCCTGCTCGGCAGGAGGCCTGCTTCTCCCTCTCCCACTCCCCTTGCTTATGTTCTCTCTCTTGCTGTCTCTCTCTCTGTCAAATAAATAAATAAAATCTTTAAAAAAATAAAATAAGTAAAAAAATAAATAAAGGAAATAAGCATTAAAGTAAAAAAAAAAAAAAGAGGCACCAAGGAGGAAAACCAAAACTCACTGCTTGATAAATTCCTTTTATTTATAAAATGTTGAGGTGAGGTACACACCTTGGAGGCATAATAACTCCTAGGCTGCTTTAGACAAAAGCTAAATAGAATGTTGGTAGAACTTTCAGTAACAATAGGAGCTTAATGCTGTTTTTTCTACGTGTTCAAAGAAATACAAGCTTCAACTATGTGCAGTACGTTATTGAATGGAAATCATAGAAAAGACTATGTTCATGTTTGAAATGTTCATATTGTGTTCATGTTTAGTTTGCAGGATCTTCATTTCCCCTCTCATTTTAAAGCCCACTCTTTGAGCGTACTTTAGGCTTCATTCTTATGATTCTGATTTGATATATTAATTTCTCCCCTAAAACTCAAACATTGGCCTCTGTAGCTCGTTTCTCAGAGTCACTATAATGAAACAGAGAGTGAGAGAATCTTCTGGGTCTCTCCCCCCCTTTCATACTAACCCAGCATATGTTCATTTTGCAGCTCTTGGAGCAGTTCCATCCCCTGTTGACTGTTACCTCTGCAATCGAGGTCTGAAGACTCTGCAGGTCCGAATGGAGAAGCATTTCGAAAATGGAATGGCAGTTGCCCAGTTTCTGGAATCTAATCCTTGGGTAGAAAAGGTTATTTATCCTGGTATGTTGATATGATTTCTTTTCTTTTCTTTCTTTCTTTTTTTTTTTTTTTAAGATTTACTTCTTTATTTGAGAGAGAGCGTGTGCAAGTTGGGGGGAGGGGCAAAGGGAGAGGAGAGAGAGAATATCCAGCAGACTCCTTGCTGAGCCCAGAGACAATGCAGAGCTCTATCTCACAACCCTGAGATCACTCCTGAGCCGAAATCAGGAGTTAGAAGCTCAACCGACTGAGCCACCTGGGTGCCCCAACGTTGATAGGATTTCTAAGAACATATGCTTACACTAGGATTTTATGGGTTATCCTAAGTATCCTGTGTATGACACATGTTGTAAGGTAGCTGCTTTCATGTATTTTTATGTTGTTTATGTATTATTGGACACTGCTGTATGTCAGACTCTGTGGGGGGTTTGGTGGCGAAGATAGACAATGGTCTGTGTCCTTGTGTTGCCCATAATCTAGTGGTTGCTTGGGATGTTAGGAAATTGATTTTATGCATTAGATGTTCCTGCCATGGTCTTGAGCTTGAAGGCTTGTATTTACCTGTTCCAGGATTGCAACATTGTACTTTCCAGTTGATTTGCTTATAGTCTTTTCAGTCTGCCATTCTGCATTAGCTCTTTTATCTGATTTAGGTTGGGCCTTGATACTCATCAAATTGAGACTTGCTACTTACACAGCAAAATTCCCCTGAAGCTCTCTTACTTCCTTTTCAAATTTTTTCACGTCTGCCAACTCATGTGGAGTTAGCAGACTTATACATTACTCTTTGAATTTATTTTGCCAGTCTTTTAAATTGTGGTGTGGTCTTAAGTAGTTACTTTGAACCCTTTGAGGTTTTAGCGGTCTTGGTGGACAGGAGAATTAAGCTTGGTTCCTGTCCTCAGGGAATTTAGATAAGCCAAGACAGAACTACATATGAGATTAAATGCCCTGTATGCCCCCTAGGTAAAGAGCTATTGACTGGTATGTATTTTGAATGGAGGGAGGGAGAAGAGTTTTGGCCTTTGTCTTGAAGAATGGGAAGCATTTGTTAGAAGGGCATGGACAGGCATTCCAATTCATTCAGCAAATGTTTATTAATTGCCCACGATGGAGCAAGCTTTGAACTAGGACCTAGGATCCAATTATTAACAAAAGAAACGGATTTCTCCACGTGGAGCTAGTCTGGTGGATAAGACAGATATTAAACAATAAATTATAGAATGACATAATTAATAGAGGGGCTGGGGCAGTCAGCCGGGAGGATGTTCCGGGTTAAAGGGACAGCTTGTACACAGGTCCTGAAATGAAAAAAAGTGCAGTACTGCTAGTGTAAGGAAAGTTGATGTAGCTTGAGCGTGGAGACGGTAGAAGAGATAGGTCAGAATGAAACTAGAGGCCAGAACACGTCGTCAGATATGGATGTGGTGTAAATCTCATCATTATTAGGCTTATTTGCAGTTTGCTTTAGGCAAACAGTGAATTTTTTCGTTCTGAAATGTTTGACTCTAAAATAAGACTTTTATTATGCCTCATGATCACAGGGCTGCCCTCTCATCCTCAGCATGAGCTGGCGAAGCGTCAGTGCACAGGTTGCCCGGGGATGATCACCTTCTATATTAAGGGCACTCTTCAGCACGCTCAGATGTTTCTCAAGAACCTCAAGGTAAACTTTCAAACGAGGTTTTTTAAATCGTCGAGGCAGATTCCAGCAGTTCATGATCTCTCCTTTCCACCCAACTCAGATTCACGTCTTTGGACCTGCAGGTCACACCCACAGACCTCTTTATCATGAAATGCTTTGGGTTGGAAAACGACTTTGGTGCGCAGTAGCAGACATCTGAATATGTTTGTTTACTGAACTCTCTGGACTCGGCCATCAGTTTGAGAGAGACGGAATGTCCTGATGCATTGGTTTTTAGATTTATTGAAAATCAAACCCCTCTTCCAAATGAAATATTATGTGAAACTTCCAAGTAATGTGTGGCTAGTGCATGGCACAAAGGCTGCCCTGAAATCCAGCCTAGGAATGGCTTTCCAAACCTGTGCCTCCCAGGCTGCATCTGCCTGGGGTGAAGAAAGGGAGGCCTTTGTCTGATGTTTCACGCTGCCAGGAGGCTCTCAGGGCCCCCAGGAGAGAGGCCTCTGTAACTCCATACACTGGGCTTGCAGAGCTCATGCAACAGACTGAGTTTTAAATACTGAGGTCTAATGCATCGGCTGCTGCCAGATTAGTCAGCGTCCACTGGTATCTAAAAGTTGTACTAAAAGCAGAAAGGTAGTGTATATTTAATTAAATACCGTTGTAAGAGTAATTTTAAAATATTTGTAAAATTATGACACTGTAACACTAACAAAAATGGTGGGTTTTTTTGTTTTTTTCCTACTTCAGGAGGGAGTTAAATGGATGTATTAATTTAGTAAGTGATAGATTTTAACAAGTAAGTGTGTATGTATTAATTTAGTAAGTGATTGATTTTAACAAGTAAGTGTGTATAACTTGGTAGACTTTAGAGATTTTTATTTAAAGGGTAACCACAGAGCTAGGTCTCAAATGTAATAATTCTGACGTTTTAGGGCTCCTGTTAGTTAAGTATTACTTAAGTAGAGGGCCAAATCAGGAAGATAGGAGAGACTCACCTTCCTCAACTTGTAATGTGTTAAAAGTTGGCACCTCATATGTCTAATCGGTACCATCAGTGTTACGGATTTTATTTTCATTTTTTCTCTGGGTTTCTTGCCCAAATTGTACTTTTTTTCATAATCACCACCATTTCTCACCCTGTGTCCAGGGCCATTTTGTTAAAAACATTTAGTTTTGTATTTTTGTATTTTTACGTTAGTGAAAGATCTGAATGAATGTTTTCTTTGCCATAGTTATTTACTCTGGCTGAGAGCTTGGGAGGATATGAAAGTCTTGCTGAGCTTCCGTGAGTATATTTCTGTTTTTCTCAGTGTTTTAACCGGTAAAATCAGGAGTGATTCAAGACATTTGACAGTAAGAATAGCATCGAGCTATTTAATCAGAATGGACCCAGTAGAATGGGGACCCGGATAAAAATCTCAGCTGTATGTGTCCTCCCCAATTTTTCTTCCTTCCGTTCTGCCTGAAGGCGATTCCAGCAGAGTTGTAGTTTAGGACTTCTGACCTTTAACCTAGGGCTACTTGTTCTATCCCACTCTGCCCTGGAAGGGGGGTTGGAGGCTTTTAGGAGACGGGCTGATTTCAAGCTTCTTAGAAACGGATGAAATACTTCCATGCCCTTGATGGTCAGAGATGCCACCGAATCCATTTATTTTCTGTTCTATGGATGAACCTTGAATGGCTTCATGTTATCTGCAAGATAAACCCAAAATCTACCTTGGTATTCCTGATCCAATCAGTTCATCTAATTGTATCAAAACACCAGAGGATCTTAGAACAGGCAGCCTGAGATCAGGGATCCAACAGCTAATTTTATAGATAAGGAAACAAAGATTCAGAAAGTTTTGCTCATTACTCAGATGTCACATAGGAATCTGTTAGCAGCTTCACTCTTGAGGCTTTGCATGGAAACAATGAGAGGAGGCAAAAGCAGCCCGGATTTGGATTTGAGACCTACTCCACCAGTTACTCACCTCCGAGCTTCAGTTTTTTCATCCATAAAATGGGATTAGTAATTAAAATAACAATTATCATTTATTGATTACTTGTCCCACCAAGCATTCCAGAGCTGTAGCCTGATTTTATTGGATGTTACTCTGCTCATGTATTGTAAATATTGCACTGGTAATGAACATCATTATCTAATAATTTTCAAGAGTACTAAATGCACCTGGCATGTTGCTGTGTTTTAATTTTCATACACATTTCTGGAATAACTCTGTTCTGGAGGCACTATGTTAAGGGGTGTCAGGGATTACCACAATTTAGACACATTTGCTGTCCTCTCCATGGTAATTTGCAGCTTGGAAGAGTCAGGCAGTTTCACATAAAGTAAAGAAAAAAATGTATGATACCCAAAGAATTACTCAAATAATTAAGATAACACAAATAGGTTTTCGTGAGTCTTTCAAGAAGATGCCTGCTAGTAAGTCTGGATGCACAAGAGGGCACACTCAGCATATGAAATTGGGTTATTTTTCATAGTCATAAAATGTGTATTACTTTAAGGCTCTCTTAAGAATCGACACCTCCTGATTTCTTCAGGGATTTGGTTTAAAGTTGCTTGGTCCTCAGATGTCCCAACCAGCTAGGCCATCACCCCGATGCCTGCCAGCGGACGAGTGAATTTAGGTCAGGGCTTGTCTGTTCTTGCCTCATTCTGTGACTCCCAACTGCTGCAACGAATACAGAATTGCAATAGGGGAGGGAGGGAGCAGAGCCAATGTGTGCTGGATTGGTCTTCCAGCCTGACGACGCATATTAACTCTGCAACCTCAGAAAAGTTACTTATGTTCTCTCAGTCTGTTTCTTCGGTTGTAAAATGTGGATAACACTGTACTCAGCTCTCAGGGTTGTTATGAGAACATGGGGGAAAAATATCCCTAAGCCAGTGCCTTGATTCATACTAAGGGCCCAATAAATGTTAATTATTATTAGGAACTATTATGTTTTATTAGGTATCTAATACACTCCAGGTACTTGCAAATGCTTTATATATGTTCCTTCCATTAATGACTGTGATAAACTTTTGGGATAGGACTTATATCCAACTTCTATTCATTTAAAAGAAAATGAATTAATGCACACAAATGACCTAGTAGAGTACCTGCCTCATGGTAGGCCTATAATAAGTGATAGCTATTATTATGATTTTAGATAAAGAAATTGATTGTGAGGACAGGTAACTTCTACAAGCCCACACAGCCAGTGTGTGAAGGGGCTGATTCACGTACAGGTCTGTTGGTCTCAGAGGCCTAAATTCCTAATTTTATGTGTATACTCTCTTTTGAGGAATTAAAAGCCTGAAAAGGCAGAACATTTTTTATTTTATCTTATATATTTTTAAAAGATTTTATTTATTTATTTGAGAGAGAGCACAAGTGGGTAAGGGGCAGAGAAGCAGACTCGAGCAGGGTGAGGGGCAGAGAGGGAGGGAGAAGCAGGCTCCCCACTGAGCAGGGAGCCCAATGCAGGGCTCCATCCCGGGATTTCGGGACCATGACCTGAGCTGAAGGCAGACACCCAACTGACTGAGCCACCCAGGCACCCAATGCAGAACATTTTTTTTTTATTATTATTATTATGCTTTGTTAGTCATCATACAATACATCATTAGTTTTTGATGTAGTGATCCACGATTCATTGTTTTCGTGTAACACCCAGTGCTCCATGCAGTATGTGCCCTCCTTAATACCCATCACCGGGCTCCCCCAGGCCCCCCAAAACCCTCAGTTTGTTTCTCAGAGTCCATAGTCTTTCATGGTTCATCTCTCCCTCCGATTTCCCCCCTTCATTTTTCCCTTCCTTCTCCTAATGTCCTCCATGCTATTTCTTATGTTCCACAAGTAAGTGAAACCATATGATAATTGACTTTCTCTGCTTGACTTATTTCACTTAGCATAATCTCCAGGCCCATCCATGTTGATGTAAAAGTTGGGTATTCATCCTTTCTGATGGCTGAGTAATATTCCATTGTATATATGGACCACATCTTCTTTATCCATTCGTCTGTTGAAGGGCATCTCAGCTCTTTCCACAGTTTGGCTATTGTGGACATTGCTGCTATGAACATTGGGGTGCATATGGCCCTTCTTTTCACTACATCTGTGACCTTGGGGTAAATACCCAGGAGTGCAATTGCTGGGTCATAGGGTACCCAAGGCAGAACATTTTAAGGAGGTTTTGGCATGTACCACTTCAGTAGCGTGATAAAAGAAGATACTCATAAAATGTTGACCACATCTGAGATTTTCTCTCCATGGTTCTGAAGTGAGATAGGACAGAGCAACTTAGGCATTGATTTTGCGGTTAGTATGCCCAGAAAGGATGAGTGTTGGTAGCAGTGTATGTATGTAGGGCTCAGTGAGACTACAAGCCTCTCCTCCATGGTGCCTCAGCCTCAGCCCATACAGTTTTCTGCCTCCTCTCGACTCTGGCAGTCCTTGCTGTCCATTCTTGTTTGGCATGTACTGTAGACTATTCTGTTCTGTGAATTGTCATAGACTTTGGCTTCTGCTTCATTATGTAGGGCCGAGAAAAATACCTCATTTTTCTTGGTTTCCCAATTCTTACTATAGTGCCCGACCCACAGTAGGTGCTTTACCTTTCTATCATGTTAATGATGATGAGTTGCCAGCTAGTTTTGAAAATCCTTCCAGGCCTCTACATTCATGGGTTATGTGCTGGAATTCCTAATGCTCACTGGTTGTCACTGGTGTTGTTCCTGGGTTGTCTTTCCCTGATCTGCCTCACAAGGTGCCATTCTGGATTAATCCATTGATCAGGAGGGAATAAATTCTGGCTGGCTCTTGGTCCAACAGGCCTTTTATAAGTCCAGCTGGTTGGTCATGGAGTATACGACTGCTGGCCAAAGCTTCATTCAGGCAGGTGTTAACATCCACAGCTAGAGGTTATCTTTTTCTCTCCTCCCTGGGAGTGCTTGATTGGCACCTTCAGTGTTTAGATTAAGTATATTGATGGTATAGAAAGGATAAAAGATCTTAGTTTTCACTTACAATAATGATCAGAAAAGGTAATTTTCATAATTCCTTATTTTTTTGCCTGTGAAAAATTATAGGCATATGAAGAATTTGATATTTAGAATAGAAAAAAACTGAAAATAATTGCAATTTATGAGACAGATACAATATAGTTATCAAAAATTTGCTCATTCTTTCTTTTAGGGCAATCATGACCCATGCTTCAGTACCTAAGAGTGACCGAGATGTCCTTGGAATAAGTGACACACTGATTCGACTCTCTGTGGGCTTAGAGGATAAAAAAGACCTACTTGAAGATCTAGATCAAGCTTTGAAGGCAGCAGTAAGTTTATTTTGGTGTGTTTGTGGGCTTAATCTTGGGGATGGTGGTCACTCTTTCATTTTTTTTAAAGATTTATTTATTTATTAGAGAATGCAGAGGGAAGGGGCAGAGGGAGATGGAGAGAGAGAATCTCAAGCAGACTCCCTGCCAAGCGCAGAGCCTGACTTGGGGCTTGATCCTATGACCCTGAGATCATGACCTGAGCTGAGATCAAAAGTCAGACACTTGGGACGACTGGGTGGCTCAGTCGGTTAAGCGTCTGCCTTCGGCTCAGGTCATGGTCCCAGGGTCCTGGGATCGAGTCCCACATCAGACTCCCTGCTCGGTGGGAGCCTGCTTCTCCGTCTCCCACTCCCCCTGCTTGTGTTCCCTCTCTCTCTCTAACAAATAAATAAATAAAATCTTTAAAAAAAAAAAAAAATTACTCAGCCAACTGAGCCACCCAGGCACCCTGGTGGTTACTTTTTTTAGAGTGGCCTCACTGAATTCTGAAGGTTTCCTCTTCTCTTCCTATAATAGACAGGCTATATAAATGTGCAAGGAACTCAGCTGAAATGCAGATTTAAAAAATGGTCGTATTCAGAAAAGAGTACTTGGAAGAAGTGAAGTCATTGCCTGCAGTTTTAATAACATATTTTTCTTGTGCACCTTTAATACAGCACCCTCCAAGTGCAGATTGTAACTAGCATTCCAGAACTGCTAGTAGAAGTCGCTTCCTGAGAAGATCAACTCTTCGTAATTGAATGGACCATTAATGAGCCTTTGCAGAATTTTCAAGTGAAAATTTTAAGGCACCTCATTACCTTTCAGACCTGTAACCTTCCAGGGATCATCCTTATTAAAAACAGTTTCCTCTTTCCCTTATTGTAATTGACAGGTCAATTCTGTTAATATCTTTTTATTAAGTTTGGTATCCATTTGCCTCTGAAGGAGGTGGGATTTGTGCTGCTTTTTGGGATTGTGATCTTTTTTCATAGCTTAAGATTTATATTGATTATGTTTACAATAGAATGATAATTCATTTTTTAATGTTTTTCTGAAGAATTTAAATTATTAAATGAATGTTCTTAAATCAAGTGTGATTTTTGCATATTGTTGAAAACAGCACTCAAAGCAGTGGTTTACACATAATTATCATAAACCAAAAATCAAATACTTGAAAAGCCTACTGTGAAATTCTGCTGATATAAGGTTGTACTTACTAGTTAAATAAATAAATAAATAAATCTAATTATTTGTGATATTGTGATATTCCTGTATTATGTGGAATTAACTTGTATTCCTTTTAATCCTCAACTTTTAGAGGTCTCAGCCACTTGCAGTAATTTTTGTAAATTCGGTTGTATAACTATCATGTCCAAATCTTCGCGTTTGCAGATCATAGATTTTATCATGGGAGTCAAAAGCCACTTTTATAGAGAGACATACTACTTTTTATATTTTTATCTGTAATAGTAAACTTAGTGAGCCTAAAGAGAGAAATACTTAAAACAGAATCTTTTAGAGTTAGTGCATAGTCAGCAAGTTATTGTTAATAAGCCGTAAGTCAAATAGATTTTTTAAATTGTTTTTATATTAAAGGCTTTTAGTCATTTGTTTGCTATTGCCATTTGTTTCACCTTAAAAAAGCATATCATTGAACTTGATTAATAATGCAGGATAGGAGGCGAATACATAAGATTTCGTATTATGTATTGTTCACATTTTGAATTACATAACAGAGTCTGGAAATTCTGGCTCTGGGCAGCAGTGTTTTGAGGCTATACCTTAGTGTCACGGAAATAACCAAGACCAACCAAATCAGAAAAGCAAGGACTATTTGTTCTAAGTTTACAAGGGAGTCAGCTACTGTCACTTGTGTTTTGACAGAGATTCAAAGGGAAGCAGGATGTGAAGAATTGTAGAAATTTTAATATCTGTTGATGTGGATGAAAAACTAAAATTTTGATATTTAAAACTGTCACGGACCTTTAAATGGATAACATTAAATCACTGTCAGAAATGTAAAAAAAAAAGGGCGCCTGGGTGGCTCAGTTGGTTAAGCAACTGCCTTCGGCTCAGGTCATGATCCTGGAGTCCCGGGAACGAGTCCCACATCGGGCTCCCTGCTGAGCAGGGAGTCTGCTTCTCCCTCAGACCCCTCTCTCATGTGCTCTCTCTCTCTCATTATCTCTCTCAAATAAATAAATAAATAAATCTTAAAAAAAAAAGAAATGTAAAAAAAACTGAAAAATTAAGGCTGACAGAGGAGTGGACAAGCTCTGTAGTGTAAAAAAGGGAAGGTTTGGGGCGCCTGGGTGGCTCAGTCTGTTAAGCACCTGCCTTTGTCTTAGGTCATGATCCCAGGGTCCTGGAATCGAGCCCCACATCGGGCTCCCTGCTCAGTGTGGAGTCTGCTTCTCCCTCTGCCCTTTCCCTCTGCTCATGCTCTCTCTCTCTCTCCCCCTCTCTCTCACAAAAATAAATGAATGACATGTTAAAAATAAATAAATAAAAAAGGGAAGGGTTCAGGTATGCCCTGGTTGGAGGGTGCTGGCATGGGGAAGCTGTAGGCAGCCTCATGTGAAGTAGGACATCCGAGGCAATTGGTTAGGGGTGCATATTTGGCATTGTAGGGGTTGGTCCTCAGTTGAAAACAGACAAAAATTAGGGAAGCTGTCAGTTATTAATCAAGTCCTGGCCATTTGGGGCTGATTGTTCCAGAAGTTACTGTTTAGCTTCCTGAATTGTCGCTAGAGATAGCAATCAGTTTTCCTGCGGGTCTGACTTAGAGTAGGCAGGCTTCTTCCTTGTTTGTTGTTGGTAGATAAAGGGTTTGGTTTTCTGGGGAGGTTTGCTGCAGATTGTAGGTCAAAGTTCTATTTTTATATATGGTCTATCCACTGTCCATTTATCTTCAGTCTTCAGAGCTTCTAGTGAGCAGTAATTATCTTTGTATTAGTAAGGGTTCTCTAGAGGAACAGATCAGAGAGAGAGAGAGAGAGAGACAACTGTGGTGTGTGTGTATGTGTGTGTGTGTGTGTGTGTATAGAGAGAGAGAGTAATTTTAAGTAAGTGGCTAACTTGACTGGGGCTGACCTGTCTGACATATATGGGGCAGGCTGGAGACTCACTTAAAAGAGTTGTTGCTTGTCTTTTGTTCAAAATCTGCAGAGCAGGCCAGCAAGCTGGAATCTCAGACAGTGTTTCTGTCATAGGCTTGAAGCAGAATTGCTTTGCCTTCAACTGAGTGAAGGCCACCCACATTATGGAGCCTGGTCTCCTCTACTCAAAGTCTACTGATTTAATGCTAATCACCTCTAAAAATTATCTTCCCAGTGACATCTGAACTGGTATTTGACCAAACAGCTGGGTACCATAAGGCTAGCCAAGTTGACACATAAAATTTACCATCACAACCATGTTTAAGCACTGTTCCTTACTGCCTGAGGAGGCACCGTCCTGTTTGTTATGGTTTATGAGGTTTATCCACTATTTTTGGTGATCTGCAAGCACGTCTCTCTTCATTAACATTGTTTACACTGAGACAACGATTTCGTGTTTAAACAATGCACCCTCCACCTCCCACCCCTTCATAATACATCTGGCTTTGTAGAAGGGAAATAATTAGCCATGTTCTGGTCGGGGGTAAATGAAGTCAGGCTTCCAGAACACTAATGTTCACTGAATGGCTTTATAGGGCATTTTATTCAAAATTCCATTCTACCCTCATGTTTACTACATTCACTGTTGAAATTCGGAGTGAAATTAGTATCTTATACCAAAGCTAGTGGGTACTGTCTTAAGTAGCCACATAGCATCGTGTTTATTATATTCAGCTAGATAACATTTAGGAGAAATTACAGACATGGTAAAGTATAACAAGCTCATTTCTTTTGCTTGTGGCTCAATTTAGTCATGTATTTGTATCTGAGAGCTAATTCATAGCTGACTTCTGGCTGCTTTCTATTGCATAATAAAAGAAATGGCACCTATTCTTCCACTCAGTGCTCTTGTATGTTTTCTTAGTTTTTTAGTGAATTCTGTCATTGGTAAGGTTGGTAAGGCAGTCCATTATTTTGGAATTTTGTGCCAAAGACTACTAGTTCTGAGATGTGAGGGGTAAATAGAAAGTAACCATGAAATCTGGAATATTTTTAAAAAATTAAGACGTCCTTTTTAACCACAGAGTAGCCTTAAATGACCTGAATTCCATGGAAAAGCCAAGAAACACTTGGGAACTACAAATTTATTTTCACAAAGATGGGAATCTAATACTCTGTAATTTTTTAAAGTGAAAATAATACAATTACCTAATTACTCAGGTGGACCTAAAGAAAATTTCAGGGCAAAGGAAAGAAAGATTGTAATGCATTTTAGAGAAACACAGAAGAGAACACAAATGCTTCATAAGAAAACCATTAGGCCAATAACAATAACAAAAAAAAGAACATGATTAAACCAGAAGTCATCTAGTAACAAAAATAATATTATTCAAACTAACGAAATTTCTCTTAGAAATTATCCAAAGATAAATAAGAAAAAAAAATTTCCATCTCCACAGTAAAAGAAACCCTGATTCCATTTGCTTCATAATACAAATGCAAACTTAGAAAAAAATAAGTACAATGAAAAATATAATTGCTTTGGGGTAGAAATTAAAGATTAGTTGAAGAAAGGATTGCTGTATTTCTTTTTCTTTTTTTAATATCCACATTTGATTCAATGTTGACTTTTTGCTCACCAAATCAATCTAAACTTGTTCCAGTGAGAACTGTCAAAAACTGCAAACATTCCCAATCTTTTGAGTAAAATGCCTCTGACCGAACACATAGAGCCTAGTGCTAGGGATTAGAGATTTCTCACTTCATTACTATTTTTATTATACTTTTATATCTCAGTTTCTTCAATTAGAAAAAAGTTCAGGCCTGACTTTTCTGTGTGTTTTTGTTTTCATTTGTTAGCTCATTTGTTCTCATACCTAACCGTTAAATTAGAAGGTGCAAGTAGCGTCCATTTTCTACAGAGAAAGAAAGGAAGATTCAGAGTGGTTTTGTGACCGATCCTTATTACACAGCAGAGTCAGGGCTACAACTCCAATTTTCTGAACTCATTTGATTGTTTCAGTGTGTCATTTTAGTCCAGTATAAAGAATTCTTTTTTTTTTTTTAAAGATTTTATTTATTTATTTGAGAGAGAGAATGAGAGATAGAGAGCACGAGAGGGAAGAGGGTCAGAGGGAGAAGCAGACTCCCTGCCGAGCAGGGAGCCTGATGCGGGACTCGATCCCGGGACTCTAGGACCATGACCTGAGCCGAAGGCAGTCGCTTAACCAACTGAGCCACCCAGGCGCCCCCAGTATAAAGAATTCTTAAGCCGATTAGAAAACCATTCTTGAAATTGCAAGAGTTGTCATTATGCGATCAAGCTCTCATAAGGAAAACCCTCGGTTCTAGTGGGGAAAGAGAATAGGGTGGCCACTCTCTAAGATGGAGATGTATTTTAGTCATACAGCTTATTTTATTTTATTTTATTTTTTTAAGATTTTATTTATTTGACAGAGAGAGACACAGTGAGAGAGGGAACACAAGCAGTCGGAGTGGGAGAGGGGGAAGCAGGCTTCTGGCTGAGCAGGGAACCCGATGTGGGGCTCCATCCCAGGACCCCGGGATCATGACCTGAGCCTAAGGCAGACGCCTAACGACTGAGCCACCCAGGCGCCCAGCTTATTTTATTTTGAATAAGAGTGTCCAGCAAAGTCTAGCCTTGGCCTGCTTCTCAGGGAGTGGTCTCTGAAATAAATGGCCTACAGAAATGGGGACCAGGGGACTTACCTTTTATAGTCCTGTATTACTCAGCCATCAGTTATGGACTGGGGAGGGGAAGGGGCAGGGAAAGTGGTGGTGGTGGAAGAGGGTTTGGGTAACCTCCCTGATTAAGTGGCTCCAGCCAGCACAGGGCAGTTCTTTGGGGAAGGGTGGATGGGTGCCCTGGTACGGTAAGGGATATCCAATGGGTACTAGAGTATGTTATGCCTTGTCCATGGATATCTGATAACCTCCAAGCCAATCTAAAAAAGTTACTGTGGCTATAATGTGATTATTGGAATATGATGAAATTTTCCCCTTCCTCCCTTCCTTCCATAATATTTTTTTCTTTTTTGGAAACATGATTTCATTCTATAGAGTTTAAGCAGTTACAGGTATAGGGGCCAAGGGCAGCCCACCTCAAGATGGGCCACTTTGGCATGAAGGTTATTTTTTAGTTAAAAAGCAGTCAAAACCCAGGGGCTTCAGGAAAAGCATTTTACCCCCCCACCCCCCACCCCCACTTACCTGCCTGAAAAGAATTTAGATAGAGGATCTGCTCCAGGAAGAGAGTTATCACCATAGATAACTACATTATACTATGAACTAGGAGTGATAGAGAAAAACCTAGCAATGCCTGTTTGATCAAAGTCCTCTACATCCCATTGTTTCCTTTTCGGTCCAGCAAACATTTGTGTCCCAAACATTTACTCTTTTTCATCTTCCTGTGAATTGCATTTTTTCCCTTTAAAGTCCCACACTCGGGGCGCCTGGGTGGCTCCGTCGGTGAAGCGTCTGCCTTTGGCTCAGGTCATGATCCCAGGTCCTGGGAGGGAGCCCTGAGTTGGGCTCCCTGCTCAGCAGGAAGTCTGTTTCTCCCTCTCCCCTGGCCGCTCCCATTGCTTGGCTCTAAATAAATAAAATCTTTAAAAATAAATAAATAAATAAATAAAATCTTTATAAATAATGAATGAATGAATGAATAAATAAATAAAGTCCCAGACTCCTACCCCTTCTCCTTAGTTTGAAAGACATATATATGGCATTTTGCAAAACTGTTTTTGAAATTTCCATGTCTGTGTAAATACCCTGTAAGTACCAAATTAAATTTGATTTTCTCCTGTTAATATGTCTTATGTCAATTTGATCTTAGTCCAGCTAGAAGGACAAAACTCTTGCTCCCTGACTCCAGAAAAGCAGTTATTTATTTATTTATTTATTTATTTAAAAAATTTTATTTATTTATTTGAGAGAAAGAGCACAAGCAGGGGTAGTGGGGGCAGGGGGGAGGGAGAAGCAGACTCCCCGCTGAGCAGGGAGCCCAAAGTGGGGCTCAATTCCAGGACCCCCAGATTGTACCTGAGCCGAAGGAAGACATTTAACCAACTGAACCACCCAGGTGCCCCAGAGAAGCAGTTTTTTAAAAATAGGCTTCCATTATAGAAAAGTGGAAATCTGACTGAGTTCAAAACCCAGCTCCAATGTGTTTACCAGCTACTTGACCTTGTTTTGAGTGACTTATTTAAGTGCTCTAAGCATCATATATAAGTGTCTGTCCTTATAAGTAAAATGGGGATAATAATAATGTTTGCTTCATGGAGTTGTTATGAGAATTAAATGCCATAATAAATGTAAAAGACATGCAGCAGGTGCTCAGTCATCATTAGCTGTGTCTCTGGTTTAGGGATAACCACTCTAAAATTTCTGTGTGTATGCCTTCAAGTTCTTTCTCTAATTATATAGACAGTGGTTTGAATATTGGAGTCATGGCAAATAAAAACTCCTATTGCAGTTCAGACTTAGAGCACTGTTGTTATTAACTAACAGACTGGTTATTCTGGTTGGTGGGAGGAGGGGAAGAGGTTTTCATTGTAGCTTAGCCACAAGCTGCTTCCACCAACAGGTGTGCGGGAATTCTTTTTTTGTTTGTTTGTTTTTTTAATTGATTATTGCAGAAAGAAATTTTAGAGGATCTGGCTGGCCCGTATGTGGTAGCTAATACAAATGATAATGGAGTATTTTGAAAATATAAGTAAGATTATAAGTTTAATCATCACCAAATAGCCATAATGCTAATTGTAACATGGTGGAAAGGTTTGAAGTTGTTCTTGTTTTAAAGGAACTAAGAAAGGAAGTTCACTGTTAAAAATTTTCCATGTTGGATGAGTTTACAGCATGGAAGATTTAAAAAATATTTAGTGCAAGGTATCCTCTTGTGGTTTTGGTTCTTAAACATCTAATAGCCTTTGTAGAAGGCAGAATAACCAAACTTATGTAAGTGTGATTTTGTTAAGCAGTTAGAATGGCCAGCTCTTGTTTTTGACTGCCTGGCATCCATTCAAGCTTCTTTTTCTTTCCTTTTGTTTTTAAATAAATAAATAAATAATTGCTTTTCTGGAGTCAGGGAACAAGAGTTTTGTCTCTTTTGTTTACTTGTTACTGATGCTCTGAACAGAGTCCCATCTGATATTGAAATGAAGGAAACATTTACTTACAATGGATAATGGGAATCTTATCTTCATATTTTTATTTTTACAACTTGTACATAATAATACCATATTTGCAGGTTTGATGTTCTATTAGTCAGGGTTCTCCAGAGAAACAGAACCAATAAGATGTGTGTGTATGTGTGTGTGTGTGTATTGCCGGACTGGAAACACAGGGAAAACCAATGTTGCTGTTCAAGTCTGAAGACCGTGTGCTAAGGAATTCTTTCTTTTTGGAAAAGGTGTCTTTTGTTCTATTCAGGCCTTCAGCTAATTGGATGAGGCCCACCTGTGTTATGGAGAGCAATCTGCTTCACTCCAAGTATACCAATTTCAATGTTAATATCGTCTAAAAGACCCTCACAGAAACATCCAGAATGATGTTTGATCAGATATGTGGGCAGTGTGGCCCAGCCAAATTAACCCATAAAATTAACCATCACAGTAATAATGGCCAATTTTTATTTAATTCTTCCTATGTGCCAGATACTTAAGCTTTTTATAAGCATCATTTCAATGAATTCTCATACAATTATTTGGGCAGATGCTATTACTACCTTCTTTTTATAAATGAGGATCTAACACTAAAGGAAATGTGCCCAGGCCATCTAGTAGATGGTAGAGCCAGGACATGAACCTGGTTTGTATGACTCTAAAGCCATATTGCCACTTCAAGGTTACCAATTTGTCTGCCATACTTTTGCTATTTTTAGCAGAGTACTCTGGCAGCATGGGGGAAAGAGTCTGGGAATGTTGAGTAAGACAAAGTCCCAGTTCTTAAAGATTTAGTGGGAGTTCTGAGAAGTAAACACTGTGCTAAATCGTGCATGGTGAGCTATGACACCATAGATTAGGACTACCTCACCAAGTCCCGGAAGGCCAGGGAAAACATCTGGAAGAAAAGGTGTCCAAGTTGAAATCTTGAAAGCAGAGTAGGTATTAGCCAGATGAACAGGTTTGGAAGAACATTCTACAGCATAGCTAGGACACAGTTTTCTTACTGATTAAAATTAGGGACTAAGCTAAAACATCTCTAAGATCCCTTCAATATTAGTTTTCTATTGCTACCATCACAAATTACCACAAAATTAGCAGCTTGAACAATACGAATTTATTATCTTACAGTTAGGAGGTTTGGATGTCTGACACAGGTTTCAGTGCACTGAAATCAAGGTTTTGTTTTATTTTTGTTTTTGTTTTAGAGAGAGAATGAGAGAGAGAGAGCATGAGCAGGGGAGAGGGGCAGAGGCAGACTTCCTGCTGAGCAGGAATCCGGTTGTAGGACTGGATCCTCGGACCCTGGGATCATGACCTGAGCCGAAGGTAGACACTTAACCGACTAAGCCACCCAGGCACCCCTAAAATCAAGGTATTATTAGCCAGGCTGTGTTCCTCTCTAGAGGCTCCAGGGGAGAATTTATTTCCTTGTTCAGTTCCTTTTAGTAGTAGGATTAAGATCATATTTTCTTGCTGGCTGTCATCTGCAGGTTGCTCCCACCTTCCACATTCCTTGGCTCATGGTCCCCTTCCTCTGTCTTCAAAGCCAGCAACAGTGGGTTGAGTGCCCCTCTTGCTTTGAATCTCTCCTCCTTTTTCCATCTCATCCCTCTGACCCAGATGGGGAAGATTTTCCCTTTTAATAGCTCATATGATTAGATTGAACTCACTTGGATAACCCGAGGTGATATATCTTCAGGTTTTTCTGGGAAGGGTTACAATCTGCTTGTGTACCTTCTAGTCTGGCTTCTGGTCTTCAGATTGCACAATCAAGGGGATTATGTTTTCTGTTGGTTATCCCTCACCAATGCTGGGGTGATGATCTGCAACCCTGCTTCCTCCCCACTTCTGGGTCATATACAAGGTGGATTGAGTCTTTAAGAGCTTCCTCAGCTCTTAGTGGATTCCTCCTTGCTCCTCAGACCTACAATAACCAGGACCTGCCCTCTGTGTTGAGCTGAATCTAACCTGGTGATAGGAAGGAGCAGTATCATTTAGACAAACATCGCCATTTTGGTGAAGGATACCAATCTGACATAATAAGCTTGATTCTTTCACCTGTATGCCAGAAGCCAGATTTCCTAAATTCATGGAAGAAGCAGGTACATATGGAAAGGGAAAATTAGGACCCTCAGATCTAGATGGCCCTTGACTGCCCTACTCACCAGGGTGCTGGAAAATGTATTATCAGAAGTAGAGAAGGGGAAAATTGTGCTAAGCACAGTTTTAATATGATTATTATGAAATACAATTTTAACTTACACATATTTTACAATACTGTGAAATATACTTCAATATTATACATATTGAATGTATATTTCTTTTCTTCAAATACAAAATAGGGCTATAAGTATGGACTCTGAAGCCACACGGCCTGATTTTGAATCCTGGTTTTACTTTTCACGGGGCTTTCAGCAAATTTCTTATTCTCCTCTTGGTTTCCTCATCTCTCAAACAGGGATGACAATGACACCTACTTTTCTGGATTATTTTGAACCACAGCTCATAGAATACTTGTCAAGTGCTTAGCACAGTGTCTGACGTATAAGAGGTTGTTAATGAAAGAGCACTGTTGTTACCTCCAGGGTATTGAGAAAGAACTTGAAAGTGGTCACACGGACAAGTATGACCGTGTGGATCCAAGATCAGAGCTCATTTCGAATCTCCACATAGCCTATGTATGTAGTGATGTTGGGTGACTTTTTTTTTCTCCCTGTCTTAGGGAAAATCCATAAGAGAGAAGTATTTATCTTGTGTCTCCATGTCCCAAATCAGTTATAACCAAATTTGATTACATTTTTGCTTTGCTATTACAAAAAAAAAAAACCAAAACACTTCAAAATCCCACTCTCTTCCCGCTTTTCACTTTTTCAAACTGTTACTGTTTTAAAAGTTGCTGGAAATTGTGATAATGTGTTTTCTTGGTTCTTTGTTTTCAAAAGACTTATTGAATCAATAATCCTTGGTAAATCTTTAAGAACATCTGGTCTGGTACCAGAGTTTTATTAATAGTGTCAGAAACAGCAAACTACAGTCGGCTCACAAGGGGCTGAGGGCACTCCTGAACCAAAAGTACCTAACTTCAGACAGAGCAGCCCGCTGATGAGATTTATTTCACTGAAGTTTGCAGCAAACATATTCTGCCAGATTATATTGTCAATAAATTTGTTTCTAGAGAAGCACATCCTCACTTGTCAAGAGAGATTATTTTAGGAGGCTCCTTTTTTCTTTCTTTTTCATTCTCCCTTCTTTTAATCATTCTCTCAATTGATTTTAGGAGATAATATTTGATATATTTGATATATATATATAAAACAAACAACCTATAAACTACAGTATTCACAGTCTAATAAGTTGATTTACATAAAACAATTGCTGCAAATAGTGATTCCCCTTTGTATAAATTCTCTGAAAATAAAAATATCTGAGAGGATGATTTGTAACTAAAAGAAAGATACAAATGCTACAGTCTCTTCATTTTACCTTAATTCTTACTTTTGTTTCCTTAAGCCCAAATTGTATCAATCTGGTGGGTATTTTTGTTTTAGTTTCTGTCCAGCAGGAACTCCACTTGTCTTAAATGTCTCTTAGCACTGGTGCTAACTCCAGTTGTTACCATGGCAGCGGCAGGATTCTTTTTTTTTCTTGTTTATTGAGTTTTTCTTTTTTTATGTTATGTTAGTCAGCATACCTTACATCATTAGTTTTTGATGTAGTGTTCCATGATTCATTGTTTGCGTATAACACCCAGTGCTCCATGTAATACGTGCCCTCCTTAATACCCATCCCCCGCTAACCCATCCCCCCACCCCCCTCCCCTCTAGAACCCTCAGTTTGTTTCTCGGAGTCCATCGTCTCTCATGGTTCGTCTCTCCCTCCAATTTCCCCCCTTCATTTCTCCCTTCCTTCTCCTAATGTCCTCCATGCCATTCCTTATGTTCCACAAATAAGTGAAACCATATGATAACTGACTTTCTCTGCTTGACTTATTTCACTTAGCACAATCTCCTCCAGTCCCATCCATGTTGATGTAAAAGTTGGGTATTCATCCTTTCTGATGGCTGAGTAATATTCCATTGTATATATGGACCACATCTTCTTTATCCATTCGTCTGTTGAAGGGCATCTTGGCTCCTTCCACAGTATGGCTATTGTGGACTTGCTGCTATGAATATTGCAGTCCATGTGCCCCTCCCTTCTTTTCACTACATCTGTATCTTTGGGGTAAATACCCAGGAGTGCAATTGCTGGGTCATAGGGTAACTCTATTTTTAACTTTTTGAGGAAACTCCACACTGTTTTCCAAAGTGGCTGTACCAACTTGCATTCCCACCAACAGTGTAAGAGGGTTCCCCTTTCTCCACACCCTCGTCAACATTTGTTGTTTCTTATCTTGTCAATTTCTGCCATTCTAACTGGTGTAAGGTGGTATCTCAATGTGGTTTTGATTTGAATTTCCCTGATGGCTAATGATGTTGAACATTTTTTCATGAGTCTGTTAGCCATTTGTATGTCTTCTTTGGAGAAGTGTCTGTCATGTTTTCTGCCCCTTTTTTGCCTTTTTTTCTTTTTTGGATGTTGAGTTTGAGAAGTTCTTTTTAGATCTTGTATATCAGCCCTTTGTCCCTAGTGTCATTTGCAAGTATCTTCTCCCATTCCAGTGGCAGGATTCTAAATGTGAGTGGAAATGTGCAGTGCCTCTCCAGACCACTGAGGACGTTTTGCAGTTAATATATCACAGTCATGAAGGGAGTTGTCTATGGTATCCTGTGAGCCATCTGTATCTTCCTCTGTAACCTATCAGGTGCCACTTCTGGCCATGATAGACTTCTTAGGACACAGCGACGAGGGATAGTGAACAAATCTTTCTAATAGGGATAGGCCTAACAGGGAAGTTCCCAAAAGGAGACTAATGTATAGCATATCTGTAATTTAAATTCTATTTATTAAAAAATACTTACCTTTATTAGGAATCATCAGAAATGATTCTAGTACCAGTCTTCCTATGTTCACTCATCAGTGGAGAAAAATCATATTGTAAAAAAAAGACCGTTAAGTATGCATTCTCTATAAGCTACTAAATAGCAACTCCATTTGACATAAAAAGATATTACTTAAGGGCGCCTGGGTGGCTCAGATGGTTGAGCGTCTGCCTTCGGCTCAGGTCGTGATCCCAGGGTCCTGGGATCGGGTCCCGCATCAGGCTCCCTGCTAGGCGGGGAGCCTGCTTCTTCCTCTGCCTCTGCCTCTCTCTCTCTCTCTCTGACTTTCATGAATAAATAAATAAAACATTTAAAAAAAAGATATTACTTAAATGATTAAGCTAACAAAACTATTTTTAACTTTGACACCTCTACTTTCAAATGACACTCTGGTTTTCAGGTAGAACTCATAGCTCTCAGTTTTTACTTGTTTTTATCCTGGACAACTTTTATCCAATATATTTTAGAGCTTTTTTGTTGTGACTGCTAGCCATCTCCCATTTCCAGTATCTTGCCTAGTGTTTTCCAACCCACTGTCTTTTAAGGTCTAGAGAAATAAATGTAGATTTGCCAATTTCTCTGTCTGATAAACTCTGATTCGTTCATCAATATCATGTAAAATGTTATGATTAATCCTGAGAACATATTCATAGGAAAAAAGCTGGGGGAGTGAGTGAATTTTGTATGAAATGCAGTTGGCAAAACAAAAGGGATTTATAAAACATAAGATAGTGACTTTATGAGCTGGTGAGTTTTGGCATCTATGATGATTTTTATTGAATGTTTTTGTTGTTGAAGATGAGCCTCCTTCCCTCAGAGCACAATTTCTTTCTTGTTGATCTGACTCTTGGTAAAGAGATCATCTGGTGTTTATGACATGAAAGTCTGCTGCCATTGCAAGGAAAGTCACATCGTGCTTTATTAATATTTCCTTTTGCTGGAGAATCAAAATCAATGTGGAAGAAAATCTGTGAGATAGTTTACGAGGAAGGCAAACTATTACTGCAACTGACAAGGGGAGTGATATATGAAGGACATAAATAAATGCTTTTAAGCCATTTGAAAAATTACATTTTGTGTGCCTTCTGTATCCTGAAAGAACTTCTCTAAATATTTCTTAAAGATAGAGAAGGAAAAAGGGAAAACCCACCTAACCTGTCTTGTATATTTCTGTCATCAAGATCATATTTATTTCTTCTGAACAAGCTCTGTAATTTTGTCTCTCTTTGTTTTTATATCCCAGAGTCTCTTTGGGGTAAATGATAGTGAGAAACCAAAAGACCATTTGTTTGGGGGGTTTCATTCAAAAAGAGTCTTAAATTTATACTTTTTAGTATTGCCTCAAAATGAAACAGAGACAATACATAAGACTGAATATTTAAAATATGCTATATTTTTGTAACAATATATATAGTTATATATATGTAGATATATATATTTGGTAACCTTATATTTTTTCATTTCTTTCCTTTTTATTACACTGAGAGCCTCAAAATGGGAATCTCTCTCTCTCTCTCTTTTTTTAAAGTAAACTCTACCCCCAACATGGGGCTTGAACTCATGACCCTGAGATCAAGAGTTGCATGCTCTGCTGACTGAGCCAGCCGGGCGCCTCAAAATTGGGATATCTCTTGACCTGTGAGAAGCATTGCTTTTCTTTGAATCCAAATTTCTTGTCCTTATTTTTATTACAGTCTGTTTCAAAATCTAATCCAGCCTTTAAAAGCCAGTTCAAATCATACCTCTATAAAGCCATCTCTGGTCTTTTTAGCTGAAAATAATTTCTCTCCCCTGTGATCCCGTATTTCTGATATACACATCTTATCTCTTTATACTAGGCTTCATGTGAGCAAGGGCTTCATCTTAGTCTTCTGTTATGTACTGAGAAAATCAAAAAAATTGATTGTCTTTGAATAGAGGTCAGTAGTTGTTTTATTCATGGGAATCATATTTTACTATATTTTATTATTCTGTCTCCCTCTTCTTTTCACTGTCTCACAGCTAGTTGGAACTAAAATTAGGGCAAAATGCTTTACATGCTGTGAAGCCAGCATTTCTGAGCTCAGAGTAGTTTTCAGAGTAGAACATGGGATTTGTTAAGAGCAAATCAGTCTTTGCAAAATTGGATTAGGTATTCTATTTATTTCCAAATATTTCCATTACTATACCCTCTCTAATATCAGTCTAATTAAGTGTGAAAGCTCAAGAGGTCTCTGCTTAACTAAAAAAATCATTCTTCTGGACATACTCTGGGCTACTTGAAATGTGGTTAGTGACATCCTTGGTTCAGTGGCTAAAAACCATTCAATGGAGCTCTAAAAAGGTCATTAAGCAGATGTTCAATTACACTCTAGATTGTATTTGGCAATATCACTACCAGATGCTTTCATTCTGGTTATGTTTCCATTTTTATTTCTTTACTCCTACTCATCTTTATGGGGTTCTGTCTGCAGTAAACAATTATGCCTCTAGGAAATCTTTATATCACAGAATATATTGAAACTGTGTTGGGTTTCTCAAGATAGTAATTTTAGCACATAAGCCAGCTCTTTGTTGTATAGGTGACATTTCCTCAGGCTCTTCAAAGACGAAGAAGGTGAACTTGTGTGTTGGGTGAATGTTTTCTCCCTAGAAGGGATAGCAATTTCCCTTTGGTCAAGCAAATTAATTTGCCCTGCAGAACCCTGGGAAAGCTCAGAAAATGGAATATCAGATAATTCATAATGTAGGCAAAAGTGGTATTAAAGGGGCCCCAAAATAGGGGATTATTTAAGACTCTGTAAAAAAAGCAGTTAGATTGACCTTGTCTTCTCCCCCATCCTGGCTAATTAGGTTACTAACCCTCTTCATTCATACAGGAGACTAGAGATTTAGTCTTTAGAGAAAGTGAAACAAAGGTGTTTACAAAAATATGCTGTAGGCTGCATTTAGCTCTAGAGCCATAGTTGGTTGACCCTGATAGTTAAGGAGCACTAGACATTAAAACAAATCAACGGAAAAAAGGATATCATTGGAGGAAGCAGAGGTGATGCAGAGAACAGAAGAAAACATCAAAGGAACTAAAGTCATTATCCTTAGGTAATAAAAGCATGACATCCATTAATCAAGAACAGGATACAATAAAAAAGGTACAGTCAGAACATGGAAGAATTCCAAGAAATTAAAACTAAGATAGCTGAATAAAAACAAATTCAAAAGAAAAGTCAGCAGATAGAGTTAAGAGAATCCCTAGAAAAATAAAAAGACAGAGAGATAGATAATAGGAGGGAAAGGATGAGAAAATAAGATAATAAAGATAACCTTATTTCTGAAAGTTTAATATCCTACTAACATAAGTCCCAGAAGGAGAGAATAAACAGAAATGAAGAATTTTTCAATTAGATATTATACTGGAAGTTTTCCCAGAATTGAAATACTTGTGACCCCAGATTGGAAAAGCCCACTAAATTTCCATTATTTCCAAGAAATAATGACAGACTTTTCTCAAGGCTAATCATCATGGCATTTCAATACCAGAAGAGAAAATACTTCAAATGTAATACTTTGATAAAAAATTAGAATTAATTAAAACAATCTTTTGGGGAAAGGTTCTGTGCATAGTTGATTCTTGCTGGTTTCAAATCAGTTCTACCTGAAAGAAATGGTGGTAGGAATTTAGCAATTATTCCTAGAATACTGATGTAAAGGTGCACTGGATAATTAAAAATAAAACATGAAATCCTAAAAAAATCAATTCATAATGGTTAAGAGCCTCCACGCACTTTTCATATCTTTTAGCAAGATGTACCAAAATGATCAAAATCTCTATATAAAAGATTGCATATTAGAACCATTTGGGATCCTAAAATCCTTTTGTATTTTATCATTTGTTCTTTAAAAATCTCTTATGCAGAAGAAATGTCTACTGCTTTTGAATAAGATGTTGTGAATTATATTTTGTTTCACAGCCAGTAATCGATTGTTTGAGGAATCAAGTGGTTTGTTACACAATGATACCATTGAGGGCCTAAATTAAGGTTGCACAAGTCAGTATTTTTTTCATTTTATTAGTTTATTCTGTCTTATATAGCATTAGGATTGATTTGCTCAAACAAGAATTGCCCCACATGCTAGGATTCTATTGTAGTGATCCAAGAATCAAAGCTGTCTTTTAATTTCAAGTTGTGCTAACCTGGGCTCTTGGATCACTGTGAGTAGCATGCCAACACCAAGGACATAGCTCTTCAGGAAGTCTTTAACTGAAAATATTCCTCTTCTTCCTTCGTTGGCTGAATCAGGACCTTGTTTCCGGTACTAGAAATGAAGTGCTATCCAGTGCCCGCATCCAGATGGCCCGGGGTTTGAAGGGACTGTGGATCTATGAAAAGACTCTGTGCTGCTCTTCAAATTGGAGAATTACTCTTGGCAGAGGAAGGCTTTGAGGTTGCTGTGTGAAGTCAGTGAAAAGCATTAGGAAGCACCCACATGAAAGGGCTCTTGTCTTCATTAGGTCTGCTGTTCGCAGAGGGGATGATTACATTTCGTTGTTCATCTTCTTTCCCTGTGAAAACCAACTACTATGGAGTTCTGTGCCATGCTCAGCATGTGTCTTCTTCCAAGGCCACCAAATTTCACAGGATGTTAAATGTGCTTTTATGAGCACATGGCTGTGTTCTTCTGTGGCTCAACTTAAAAGGAAGACCTGTTAAAATGAATACTTTTTAGAAAAATGGCATAGTTCAACACCCGAGACCATGGGGAGCAAATTGAATTTAGGGGTTGACACTTATCAAGGGACTGCTGAAGCAGTGAAAAATTAAGAGACCAAGAACCAAGTGGCTCCCCTGGACATGGAAAGCGTTCTGAAAGCAAAAACAGTCCTACAGTTTGGTTTCTAGATGTCAAAAACCTGCCCTTTCCCAGAAGGCAAAAGGTTCTTGGGGGAAATAAATAAAATTCCAAATTTGGTGTATTTGTGGTCTGAAAGAGATGAGGGAAAGTCCTGGTTTTTACTTGGGGTGCATTTTCTGTAGAAGCAGGATCTGATCTTCTAATCTGAAGAAACTGGTTTAAAAAACTGAGACTCCACTGAGGAATGTAGTCTTAGTTCCCTTCCTGCAGGAAAGGCAGCCTGAAGGTCACTGGTGTGGAGTCAGTGAGTTAGGTCTGTATGCATCCTTTTTCCACTCAGGCCACAGTGATTCAGGTCTGGGATCCTGGTACCACCCTGTCCACTGACCTTCCCCAACACCTCGAGAGCATTATACCCTCTCTCCTTGCTGCTTTCTTTTTGCACTTTATTTGCTGTACAACACACTGACCTCGAACTCGAAAACCTGTTAATGTTTTCAGTTTGTTTTAGACGTGTTATTCTTGCCTCTGTAATGAGATTGTTTACTTTTTTGATGCAAGGAACCTGCCTTATTATTATTTTTTTATTTTTATTACTGCTTAGTTCACTGGCACATGGCAGACATTCAATAGATAGGAGGTTCTCATGTAATTTATATCCAAATTGAAACACTTTTGAGAGTAAAAGTGGATGCTATCAGTTGTCATGCTGTGACAGCAGGTGCAAATTGCAACATAAGGTCAGTTTGTCAACATATATTTGTAAAATGGAATTAATTTCTCCAGTGATCTCCTACCCATAATTCTTTTTTAAAAATTTTTATTATTTATTTATTTATTTGACAGAGAGAGAATGCGAGAGAACACAAGCAGGGGGAGTGGCAGGCAGAGGGAGAGGGAGAAGCAGACTCCCCGCTGAGCAGGGAGCCCAATTTGGGGCTCAATACCAGGATCCAGGGATCACGACCTGAGCCGAAGGCAGATGCCTAACCGACTGAGCCACCCAAGTATCCCCTACTTATAATTCTTAACCTTTACACCTTTCTTTCTTCTTCTTCTTCTTCTTCTTCTTCTTCTTCTTCTTCTTCTTCTTCTTCTTCTTCTTCTTCTTCTTTTTAAGATTTTATTGATTTATTTGAGAGAGAAAAGGAGAGAGAGAGAGAGAGCACAAGCAGGGGGAAGGGCAGATGGTGAACCAGGCTCCCCTCTGAGCAGGGAGCCCGATGTGTTGCTCTATGCCAGGACCCTGGGATCACTACCTGAGCTGAAGGCAGACACAACCAACTGAGCCGCACAGGTGCCCCCCTTCATACCTCTCATATCTCAGGAAACTTCCTAATGGGGCTTGAACAACTTCTCTCCCTTTAAAGCCTTTTTAGAGAGATTGTGCTTCCCAGATCACAATAGATGTCTCATGACTTGTTCCCTTTTTATGAGACATTACATTCTTCCCCACTCCTCCAATTTGTTAAACAAAACAATCCAGCAGTGTTTCTCCCTGACCAAACTCTTGAAGATAGACTCCTCAGGAAGTCATTCTATCCAAGATATTTCAAATTATACCCTTGTTCCTGGATATTGGTTATTAAACCATCAATCTCTGTCTTGAATAGATTTATAATTTGGGGTGGGAGAAAACAGTTCCTGTTTATGCGGGCTTGGTTATATTCTAGGCACCTTACTGCCTATCTCTAATTATCACAAAGGGTTGTACTCGCCGAAGCTTGTCTTGTGAAATAGTAGATCTTTCTGTGTTATTATTGAATATTTCGTGGAAAAAAAAAACAACCCTTTCCTGATCAAGTAAATTTGAGAAATGCTATGTTAAAATGTTTCTTTACTGCAGCAACTCTCCATCATTAATAAGATAGCGTACTTTATCAATTTCCAAAAGAAGCCTATAGTAAGCATTTTTTAAACTAAGGAACTTATATTCCATCTTCTCCCTTGACCCTCCCTCCTTTACCCCAAAACCAGGGAGCATCAGCCCTATTTTTGAAAAAAATACTGTTTGGAAAAATCCAAATTAGTATTACCTTACCTTTTAAGATTGAAATAGACTTCCTTACAATTCTTCAATGCAGGCTATTCCCTGATTTGCAACATAGTCAGGAGTCTTGCACTACTTTGATATCTCTAACTGGGGACTAAATAAAGATAATAAAATGATTTGTCAGAGATAAATAAACAGACTTTGAAAGAAGAAATGTTTACCTCATGTACTTACATGTAACAGACTTTAAAGGATTCTTAGTTGTTTCAGAAATAATCCTCAATTCCCTTGGCTAAGAATCTAGTGAAATCCTTATCTATTGTAACAGAGAAATAGTTTCCAACCTGGTCCTATCTGTATTCTGTTGAGTATGTTCCCTATGGGTCTTGTCCCACATAATATGATCTGTCAGTTTCTTCCTTTAGGGCTCTTATTACAAAGCCAGCCTTTGATTATGTACTTAGGTAAAGTACAGTCTTGAAGGATCAAGCCCTTATTAATAATAATCTTTTACCAAAGGATACGCTCTCTTCTAATATGTTTGGCAAACCACTGGCTGCCTGTTTATTTGCATTAATATATGAAAATGACTTCTAGATGTTATGGTTCTCTGTTTCACATGCTGTGTTTGTGGATGGGGGGATGTTTTAAATTTGCTTTGGCAAATTCTGCTTGGACTCTGAATCAGAAATAGGTCCCTCCTGTCCCTTTGCAAATCACTGGTGTCATAAGATTAAAAATTCCTTGCCCACAGTAGTTCCTCAGTGTTTCTTAAATCCCTTCAGTCTCTAGATTAATTTAACAAATCTGTAATGAAATCCTCAGATGTGCTGTGCTTGTGGTAGGCACAGCAGAAATAAAGACAAAAAAGATATTTTGGTTCCCATATTGTGTAGCTATGGGTTTGTACTGTCTGTTTTTCAGATAGGGTTGCTAGGTCGTTTAGGAAAAAAAAAAAGATACATTTGGTGAGAATTTATAGACATAAGCTATGATGTGGAAATTTTAATCTTGACACAATTTGTATCACTTAAATTGTATATTAGATGGGCTCTATTATATTCATACAACTACATTAATAGTAAATAATATATTAAGAAAAAGGACAAGTGTGACTGGCATTTATTCGCAGTGAACATAAATTTGATGTACTATACTGAGCAGGCTATACATATTAGCTAGGCCAAACGCTATGTGCCTTTTAGTTGTGATATTGCCCAATTGTTATCCATAGATGTTGTGCATTAATTTGCTCGTCCATAGCAAGGAACAAAAATGTCTCTTTCCCCAACACTTGCCAACACATAGGGAGTTATCAGATTTTTTTAATCTTTGTTAGTCTGATGCATGAAAAGTGCTATCTCATTATAATTTTAATTTGCATTTAGTGAAGATCTTTTCGTATATTTAAGAGTCATTTGTATTTCCTTTTTTACCAACTCTCTGTCTTTCCCACTTTCCTTCTGGATGAGAAATGCCTTGGTGAAGATTTTTGGTTCAACTAATGGCATTATTATTATTCTATACTCAGAGTCAACATTAACAATAAATATAGATTTATCGAGTCTGGTGATTTTTTAAGATGGAAGTGCCAAAGAGTGAATTTTACCGTATGGATGATTTACAGTTTTATTACAAAATTTTAACCCAGGTTAAAAGTATTATACTTCGCAGTTATTTCTTCTTGTGCTATATAAAGTGACAGAATTATTCACTATTGTTTCTATTGCCAAATATTTTTAATGGAGTTTAAACATTTTATGATTTTACTCTTCCTCTTGTTCTAATCAAAGATAAAATAGATAAAATAGTTTTGCTTTTTCTTCCTTCTTTTCAAACTTTGTAACTGACAGACTATTTTTTTTCTGTTACTCTGAACGAAGAGTCAGCCAAAAGGCGATGAAAAACTGAAAGAACAGCAAATAGTACTAAGGCTCCACCCAAAGAATTTTAGTGATATTTATGATAGTAAGTCCTTTCCAAACATTTATTAAAAACTAAAAGTATTCCCATGAAACAGACTTCACCACAAATATTTTGCAACCACTTGCAGAAACAGATGAGTTTACTTGCTCAGAGTCAATCTACATGACCACAGTACTGTGAGGTTTCAGGATCTGGTTTCACTGTCTGATCTCATTTACCAGTTCCTACTATTTATTGTGCTACTGTCTGCTTACTATGTAGCAGGGTCAGGCAGCATCCAGAACTCAAGGATACAAATATAATTAATATTTGGTCCTTATCCCTAAAGAAGTATATTGTTTTAACAGATCTATGGAGGTATCATTGAACTCCCCCCACCAGCAACCTGCCCAGAGAGAGAGGGAGAGAGAGAGAGAGCTCCCACAGTGGTGGGGTAGGGGCAGAGGGAGAGAGAGAATCTTAAGCAGACTTAAGCTGAGCGTAGAGCCGGACGTGGGGCTCGATTTCACGACCATGAGATCATGACCTACGCCAAAATCAAGATTTGGAGGCTTAATGGACTGAGCTACCCAGGTGCCCCATGGAGGTATAATTGAATTTAAAGTAAACCACATATATCTAAAATGTATAATCTGAAGTTTTGACACCTGTGAAACCATCACTGCAATCAGAATAATGAAAATATCCATCACTCCCCCAAATTTCTTGTGTTTTTTTAGAACCTCTCCCCTTTCTCTTCTCTTCCCCCGCCTTCCTCAGACAACTACTGGTCTGTTTTCTCTCACTGTAGTTTACATTGTATTTTAAAAATTTTATATAAATGGACATATTGTATGTATAATTTTTGTTTGGCTTCTCTTGCTTGGCATAACTACTTTGAGATTTACTCATGTTTCTCTGTGTATCAATAGTTATTCCTTTTTATTGCTGACAACTATTCAACTGTAAAGCTAAACCCTAATTTATTTATCTGTTTATTTGTTGTTGGACATTTGGGCTGTTTTCAGTTTGGGGCTATTATAAACAAAGCTGTTAATGACTGTTTGCATACAAGTTTTTATGTAAACAGATGCTTTCATTTTTCTTAGGTAAATGCTTAGGTGTGGAATGGCTGGGTCATAATGTAGGTGTATATTACACTTTTTAAAAAACTGCCAAACTGATTTCCAAACCATTGCACCATTTTACTTTCCTACCACCAGTATATGAGAATTCCCCCTCGTTCTATATCTTTGGTAACATTTGCTATGGTCGGTCTTTTTAATTTTAGGCAATCTACTAGGTTTGTGGTGGCACCTTATTATGGTATGAATTTCCTTTCTTATTTATTAATAATGATGAGCATCTTTTCAGGTCTTCTTTGGTGAAGCATTGGTTCAAATCCTTTGTCAAATTTTACTGAGTTATTTGTTTTCTTATTATTATTGCATTTTGAGAATTCCTTTTTATAATTTTTATTATGTTATGTTGGTCACCATACAGTACATCATTAGTTTTTGATGTAGTTTTGATGTAGTGTTCCATGATTCATTTTTTGTGTATAACACCCAGTGCTCCATGCAGTATGTGCCCTCTTTAATACCCATCACCGGGCTCCCCCAGTCCCCCCAAAACCCTCAGTTTGTTTCTCAGAGTCCATCGTCTCTCATGGTTCATCTCTCTCTCCGATTCCCCCCCCTTCATCTTTCCCTTCCTTCTCCTAATGTTCTCCGTGCTCTTCCTTATGTTCCACAAGTAAGTGAAACCATATGATAATTGACTTTCTCTGCTTGACTTATTTCACTTAGCACAATCTCCTCCAGTCCCATCCATGTTCATGTAAAAATTGGGTATTCATCCTTTCTGATGGCTGAGTAATATTCCATTGTATATATGGACCACATCTTCTTTATCCATTCATCTGTTGAAGGGCATCTCGGCTCTTTCCACAGTTTGGCTATTGCAGACATTGCTTCTATGAACACTGAGGTGCATATGGCCCTTCTTTTCACTACATCTGTATCTTTGGGGTAAATACCCAGGAGTGCAATTGCTGGATCATAGGGTAGCTCTATTTTTAAATTTTTGAGGAAACTCCACACTGTTTTCCAAAGTGGCTGTACCAACTTGCATTCCCACCAACAGTGTAAGAGGGTTCCCCTTTCTCCACACCCTCGCCAACATTTGTTGTTTCTTGTCTTGTCAATTTTTGCCATTCTAACTGGTGTAAGGTGGTATCTCAATGTGGTTTTGATTTGAATTTCCCTGATGGCTAATGATGTTGAACATTTTTTCATGTGTCTGTTAGCCATTTGTATGTCTTCTTTGGAGAAGTGTCTGTTCACGTCTTCTGCACATTCCTCAACTTTATAAAAACCATCCATAAAAAGCCCACAGCGAATATCATTCTCAATGGGGAAAAACTGAGAGCCTTTCCCTTAAGATCAGGAACATGACCAGGATGCCCACTCTCGCCGCTATTGTTCAACATAGTACTTGATGTCTTAGCAACAGCAATCAGACAACAAAAAGAAATAAAAGGTATTCAAATTGACAAAGAAGGAGTCAAACTCTCCACAGATAACATGATACTTTATGTGGAAAACCCAAAGACTCCACCCCCAAATTACTAGAACTCATACAGCAATTCAGTAATGTGGCAGGATACAAAATCAGTGCACAGAAATCAATTGCTTTCCTATACACTAACAATGTAACTGTAAAAAGAGAAATTAGGGAATCGATTCCATTTACAAGAGCACCAAAAATCTTAAGATACCTTGGAATAAACCTAACCAAAGAGGTAAAGGATCTATACTCTAGAAACTACAGAACACTTATGAAGGAAACTAAAGAAGACATAAAAAGATGGAAAAATATTCCATACTCATGGATTGGAAGAATAAACATTGAGAATTCCTTATATAGTCTCAATGTAAGTCCATTATAAGATAGGTAATTTGCACATATTTTTCCCATTGTGGCTTGCCTTTCCAATTTGCTATTGAGATAATTTTAGTCCTAGAGAGAAGGGGCATTTACTCAGTGATGGGTAGCTCAGAGAAATAATTACTGCACTGGAAATTGAAGGACGAGTTGGAAGTCCCTCATTAAAACAATGTGTGTGTGTGTGTGTGTGTGCGTGTGTGTGTGTGTGGTGTGTGTGTGTAGAATAAAGTAGGATGTCATGAAAATCTTGGCATGAATTTGTTTATCAGATTACTTTACTCCAGGACAGGAAAGAGTCTAAAAAACATCAAAATTTGAAGCGCTTTAGGAAAGAAGAGCTACTGAAAGGTAGATGGGCCATGTGGGAAGAGTGTAAAGAAGAGACTGGGGGTTGACAGAAATCTCACATGCTTCATTTCGACATTCTGCACCCTCACTATTCTGTTTTTCTTTTGTTTCTGACTGGAAGATGCCAAATAATTAATTGACAGCTGGGGTTAACAGTACCCAGATATGATGGAAACTTGGAGATATCATCTTGGAAGTTAAGGATATTTGTCTTTTTCAGTGGTAAGGTGATTTGCCTCTGAGTACTTGAGGCTATTGACTATTAGGCTGGAAAGAGGGAGACTAGTAGGATTCACTAGAGGTTTCTGACTCCATTGCCCAAAGTTCACTGACAACAAAACAAGTATAAAAATAATATCTCCAGGTCAAAGTACCTCAAACTGAGCTTGTGAGCCAAGGATAAGAAGGAGAATGTAATTTCTATCTCAGTAAACTGAATTATCTAAACCTGTCCCCCAGCTACTCTGCTGTCCCTACCAGATTTGAGTAATGTTGCCCTGAAGGAAGAAGCAAGAATTCTGTTTGTTGAGTTGCCATTTGCATTAAGATCAGTACACCCAGAAATACCCTCTGCCTTTGGGGCTGGCAATCAAGGGTATTGATTATATTGGTGGCTTTTATGTTGAAATCAAGTTCCTGGCACATCACTGATTATTAGGCATTTTTAAGACAATGAATAATGTATACTTCTTCTGAGAGGAATACATCCTGGTTTGAACACAAATGATGGACACATGGATAAATATTTGGTTTATTAAAAAAGTTTGTGAAAGCAGGTAATCATTAAAAAATGTTAATATAATAAACAATTTACAAATGCACATTTAACTAATCAATCTTTTGTGTAGGGCCAAGGACTTTTCTTCACTCATTCAATAAACATTTATTAAACTCTTACTAGGTGCCAGAGATAAAACGATAAGAAAAACAGACAAATATCTCCTTCCTTATTACTTACTTAGGTGTGGAGTCAGGGTATGTGGGGGTCATGGGAATGCTCCCACAGACTTCCTATGACAGGAAGCATAACTGGGCCCCAGCTTCTTATGTCCTCCTTCCCTTCCTTCTTCTTTTATTCGCATACTTAGATAATTCCTCTTATGACCAGGCTCTCTGGGAGTTGAGGTCACTGTGATAAACAAGGTATAATTATTGCCTTAAAAGAATATCAAAATTCAGGAACACAGACAAGTAAATGGATAATTACAATACATAATATTTAGATCCATACAAAAATATGAATGATGAATTATAAAAGCCCTCAAGAGGAAATAATTCACTGTATTTGGGAGAATTAAGGAAATCTTCATAGAAAAGGTAATATTGGACTGAGTTTTGAAAAGTTTGCAGAATTTGTTGGGAAAAAAAGGAGAGATTGAGTATTGCCTCCTCAAAATAAGATTTCTTGAGAGCTCAATAGTTCAGGAGACAATGACTGGGCACTTCCATGTGCCAGGTGCTGTGTAGGACGGAGACTTAGAAAACAAATCATGATTAAATGAAGCAAGTGTTTTTAATATTTTTATGATAGTGCCATTATGGTCATGTGTTTTTAAGTGAATCTTTATCTCCAAGAGACTCATTCTAAAATTTTTACAGATACAATTACATGATATCTGGATTTTCTTCAAAATGATATCTTGGGGAGAGCAAGGGACAAGGTATAAATGGCCAGATCAGCCATAAATTGATAATTGGTGAAGCTGGGTAATGAGTACCAGAGGTTCATGAGACTATTTTTCATAATAAACAGTTAAGAACAAAACAGTAAGATTTGATTCCTGACTTTGAAAAGCTCATAGTCTATTGGGAAGAGAGATCTGAATACATAGTTCTAACGCATTATGAGGAGAAACATTTAACCCAGTAGAAAAGATGTATAATGTTGGGGCAGCTGGGTGGCTCAGTCGGTTAAGCATCTTCGGCTCAGGTCATGATCCCAGAGTCCTGGGATCGAGCCCCACATCGGGCTCCCTGCTCGGCTGAAGGCCTGCTTCTCCCTCTCATACTCTCCATGTGTGTTTCCTCTCTCGCTGTCTGTCTCTGTCCAAAAAAAAAAAAAAAAAAAAGATGTATAATGTTAAAGAAAGATAGAAGTTATTTATAAATAAAAACTAACTCTAGGGGTGCCTGGGTGGCTCAGTCATTAAGCATCTGCCTTCAGCTCAGGTCATGATCCCAGAATCTTCTCCTATCCAGATAATTTTCGTTTCACCCACTATATAATCCCCTGATATCCTGGTATTAAATCCTGGAACTGTAAAGTTAAGATCAAGCATACAGATCTATCTAGTGCACAAACACATTGTATAAGGAAGCTGGCACCTAAAGACATTAATTAAATTGGCTGAGATACTCAAATATGATCCCCAGAGGTTATTGACTATATAGCTCCCTGTAGTCTGATCTTTAGAGCTAAATCAACACATCCTGGTTTGAATGTAGACCACAGATTGGAGCCTGCTCCTGCTTCATGATCCTTGTTGATCTGAATCATAGCATAAGAGCTCCGGGAGAATAACCTATTAACAGAGCGCACATAGGAAGTTGGGTTTACTATCTTTATTTAGTCCACAGAACATTTTTGAATGCCACAATATTTGTAGTATACTTTATAGAATTAATTTGCCTTCATATGCAAATTCTTGTTCTTCTCTTTGACTTTCTCCAATCTTACATTGTTATTTGATTAGAATGCTTATTTCCCTTATCTGGCTCATTTATATATTCAAGGGGCAAAGTATTTTATGTTTTAATAAATAATTATATTTTGGTCTCAGCTTTAAGTTAAATGATGTGGTTTTTGCTCCTTTGTAAGTTGGTTATTGCCTTACACCATTTTTCATGGCCTACTTAGCTCAAAGTTTGGCAGTAAGATATTGCTATAATACATAGATCCTCAGCTGTAGTGAAAGTGAAGTTTATATATTAATCAAAATGTAATAACTGAAAGGTTCATGCTACTTTAGTGTATATGGCACACTTATAAATACATTCTTCATTTAGCAGATATTTCTTGCCAAATTATAGTGTTCTAGGCACTGGGAAGGATAGTAAAATGCAGTTTCTCATCCTCAAGAACTTTCATTATATAATAGGGGAAAAAAGGAACTTAACCCAAATGAATGTTCTATAAAGGATGGTGACTGAATCAGAAAAATTCATGGGAGAGCAAGTTCACTCTTTGGCTGAGGTCAGAGAGGTTGCTAGGCCTATGCCAGAGTTGGTGAGCATGAGCTCCTAACCCCCTTGGTGAGTCCCCGCTTACTCCACTGGTCAGATGCCCTTGTGCAGGACACATCTTACACAACTGTACCCTGCATTCTTGGCTTGGGGTGATTACATATGGCTTTATGTAAATAGCAGCTTTGAGCTGAGCGAAAGGACTATACAAGTTTTGGAAGTGAAAGGAAAGCTTGAAAATATAGTTTAAGGCCAATTGGAGAGGACTGTGAATTACAGGCAAAGAAGTTTTATCTTAAACTTTTAAAAATTACCAAATAATGTATATATATTAAATATATATGTATATAATATTTATAAAAATTTAATATATATTAAATGTAAATACAATATATATTTATATATTTTTATAAATATATTTATATCTTTTAATATATATGTGTATATTTATAATATATATTATATTTATAACATATAAAGCAAATAATGTATAAAATATAATAAAATATATAAATACATCTTTATATCTTTATATATAAATATATTTATATGAAATGTAAATTATTAAAAATTATGAGATATAAAATATATACTATTTATATATTTATAAATATGAATATATACATTTATATATTAAAATATATAAAATGTATTTTATTATATTTTATATATAATATATTCCATATATTATATATAAAATAAAATAAAATATATTTATATTTATTTTATATTTTATAAAAATAAATAAATATAAATGAAATAAAGGTATTAATATATTTTAATGTATTTAAATATATTTGAATATATTTATATACATTATTTACATGTGTATAAATAATGTATATAAGAAATTTAAGCACAACTGAAATATTGACTGTCCCTTTCTTTTCCAAATCCCATTCCATACCCTCTTTTTCAGAGGTAATCATGCTAATCTGATACACACACACACACATCCCTACAGAATATATATCTATACAGGCATATACGAGTACTCATGATTCTATAAAAATTATTCAATCACATTAAAAAATTAACAATTTATCTTTGCCATATTTCTATGTCATTATACCCATATTAATTTCATTTTTTTCTGTTAACATTTATATAAGCAAATATATTCTTTGTAAGATTCACAGAATAAAAAATATATGACCAAACTATTAATGTCCCTTTTACCCACTCTCATTACCCAGATGTAGCTGCTGACAATGTCTTGTTGTGTATCTTTCTAGTGCCTTTTAAATTAACATACAAAACAGGGGTTCCTGCATGGCTCAGTCAGTTAAGCATCAGACTCTTGGTTTCAGCTCAGGTCATGATCTCATGGGTCTTGAGATCAAGCCCTACAGTGGGCTCCATGCTCAATGGGGAGTCTGTTTGAGATTGTCTCCCTTTACCCCTCTCAAATAAATTTTTAAAAAATTAACATACAAAACTAGTACAGTTGACCCTGGAACAACATGCGGGTTAGGTACACTGACCCCCATGGATTCTAAAGTCCAAGTAAAACTTTAAACCTCCCAAAACTTTACTACTAATAACCCGCTGTTGACCAAAAGACTTACTGATAACAAACAGTTGATTAACACATATTTGGTATGTTATTTGTATTATATACTGTATTTTTACAATAAAGAAAGCTCAAGAGAAAATGTTATTAAGGAAATTTTAAGGCGGGGCACCCGGGTGGCTCAGTTGGCTAAGAGTCCGACTTGTGATTTTGGCTCAGGTCATGATCTCATGAGTCATAAGATCAAGCCCCACATTGCCAGGCTCTGTACTCAACAGGGAGTCTGCTTGAGATTCTCTTCTTCTGCCCTTCCCCCTGCCCCACTCGCCCTCTCTCTCAGATAAATAAAAATAAATCTTTAAGAAAACCAAAAAAGAGAAAATTATAAGGAAGAGAAAATGCATTTACAACACTGTGCTGTGTTTATTTTATTAATTTTTTAAAAGATTTTATTTATCTGTTTGAGAGAAAGAGAGCAAGGGAGAGAGAGAGAGAGCGTGAGCAGCGGGGAGGGGCAGAGGAAGAAAGAGAAGCAGAGCAGGGAGCCCGACAGGGGACTGGATCCCAGGACTCCTCTGGGATCATGACCTGAGTTGAAGGCAGCCGCTTAACCAATTGAGCCATGCCGGCGCCCCATGCTATGTTTATTTTTTTAAAAATCTGCATATAAGTTGACCTACGCTGTTCAAACTTCTTTGTTCAAGGGTCAGCTGTATTGATTTATTTTTAACTCTCTTAGAGAAATTTTCATGTCACATCATGTAGGTCTGACATTCTTTCTAACTTTTGATTTTATTCTATAAATGGTTTGGATATTGTTTATTTAATGATTCTCTTATTAATGGGCAATTATTACTCTAAAGTAGGGTGACTTTCTAAATAAAGCAACTTCTCTCATTCTTTTAATGAGATCCTCCAACTATGTACATTTCTTTTGGTCATACTGAATACATAAACCTTTAGGATAAAGATGAAATGCTTACTTAAAATATTAATTTAGTTACCCATAAATATTTAATATCATGCATATTTATAGGATAATATATTAAAACTTAGTAGCTGGTTTTTGTCATCCTTACATTACTATGAAACAGTTTAATCCAAACTCTTCTAATGCAGCCTTGTTATCATTATCTGACATTGAAACATGTTTTGAATCATTTGACAGTTTTTTAGAGCGCATCACCTTCATTACTATGCTAAGATTTCGCTTATTTTTTAAACCGGTTTATGCTGTCATTACTTGAAATTGTGTACCAAGCCAAACTGAAAACACATAATGTTTACATAATGTTAGGACAGCTGCTTTTTTTCATTATTCCTGTACACAACTTACTTAGTGAATTATTTTTTTAAAGTCTTCTTTAAAGGGCTTGCTAATCGCATATACAACACTTCTAATTGTGAGCTGTACTTGGAACGATTATGACATCTGTGGTAAATTTTTCTATCTTTCTCTCAGTCTCTCTAACTGATTAGAACTTGTTTTTTATCTAATACATCTTTAAATACTACTTGGCTGTTGGAAAGAAAGTGACTGAAAGGCCACAGAGAAATGTGAGAGAATTTGTGTGTGGTATGTTAGGAGGGTCAATTATAAAATGACTCTTCTGAGGGATGTTTTCCTTATATAAACCTACAAGTATTCTCAGCACTTTGGAGGTAGTCTTTAAGACATTAGTCTGCTGTCTTCCTGGTGTTGGCCTCACTGAAATAAATTCCTTTCTTTTTTCACTACCAAAAAAAAAAAAATGCTCATTTTCATAAAGCATTACCTGTTATTATTATTATTTTTTTAAGATTTATTTATTTGACAGAGGGAGATACAGCAAGAGAGGGAAAACAAGCAGGGGGAGTGGGAGAGGGAGAAGCAGGCCTCCCGCTGAGCAGGGAGCCCGATGTGGGGCTTGATCCCAGGACTCTGGGATCATGACCTGAGCTGAAGGCAGACGCTTAACGACTGAGCCACCCAGGCACCCCAAGCATTACCTGTTATTATCAATCTGTAACAAATTTGCCACTCAGATAGGCAAAAACAACATTTCATTTTTGTTTTTGTTTTTCTCTGTTGATGCAATTGAACATCTTTTAAAAAAATGTTAATGGAAAATTACATTTTTTGTGTGAATTGCTGGAAATTTCTATCTACTATCTATCTTTCTAGGTACAATATACATCTAATCATACACATTTTTTTATGCAAGTGTTTGATTTTTTTACTTATTAAAAAATGCATTACATAATCTGGCTATTGAGGTTTATTATATATCTTGCAAATATTTTATCTCTGTCACTTGTGTTTTAATTTAGTTGATGGTGTCTTCTGTCATGCAAGTTTTGAATTTTTATGAGGACAAATTGGTCAATTTTTGTCTTTATGTTTTCTGGAATTGTGCCTTATGGAAGAACTTTCCTCTCCAATATTCAAAAAATATCCCTTTATAGATATTTAGGCATTTTTATAATTTTTTTAAAGACTTTATTTATTTATTTGACAGAGAAAGAGACAGCAAGAGCAGGAACACAAGCAGGGGGAGTGGGAGAGGGAGAAGCAGGCTTCCTGCGGAGCAGATAGCCCGACGCGGGGCTCGATCCCAGGGCGCTGGGACCACGACCTGACCTGAAGGCAGATGCTCAATGACTGAGCCACCCAGGCGCCCCCATTTTTATAATTTTTTAAGGATTTTTAAATTTATTTGAGAGAGGGAAAGAGCGCACACATGTGTGCACAAGGTGGGGAGGGGCAGAGGGAGAAAGAGAGAGTCCCAAGCAGACTCCATGCTGAGCACGACCCCAAGATCACGACCAGAGCTGAAACCAAGAGTCAGTTGTTTAACCTACGGTGCCACCCAGCCAGCCTTAGGTGTTGTTATGATTTTTAATACATTTACATCTTTAATGTATTTAGTGTATGCCATGAGGTAGGGTTAATATTTTATTTTTTACCAAACATTGATTTTCCAAACTTTCTCTGAAACTTTATATTTTCCAATTATACTAACACTTTTTATTGAAGAGACCATCTTCTCTCTACTAATATGAAATGCTACCTTTATTATAAACTAAATTTCCCTCCATAGATCTGTAGATCCTTTCTTGGGCTTTATTTTCTATTGTTTATTTTTGTACATATACAACATTCTCCAATTATTCTGACTATTAAATTACCATTCCAAGTTCCTCATTTTTTTGTTCTTCTTTTGAAGAATTTATTGATTCATATCTTCAGAGGCAGAAGAATTTAGAGGCTAACAGCAGAGACTCTGTCAGATCAGCTGGGATCAGAGGTAATGTTTCACCTCTTGCTCATTTGGTGATATGGGACAAGTCATTTAGCGTCTTTATTATTTTTTTTAAGATTTATTTATTTGAGAGAGAGAGAAAACGTGAGCGGAGAGAGAGAGAGAATCCTCAAGCAGACTCCCTGCTGAGCACAGAGCCAGATGTGGGACTCAGTCTCAGGACCCTGAGATCATGACCCGAGCCAAAACCAAGAATCAGACGCTTAACCGACTAAGCCACCCAGGCGCCCCTTAGCTTCTTTAAATCTCAATTTCCTCATCTGTAATGATGATAATATTGTTACAATGAGGATTATAAGATAATTTATGACAGTGCATGGAAAATATTAAGTAATCTGAAATTTTAGCCATTGTTTTTATTATTATGCATTTTCTTTACTATATCAACTTAAGAACAAGCTTATCAAATTTTCTAAAATAACTTCCTCTGATTTTTGATTGTAATTGCTTTGACTTTAAAAATTACAATGGGAGGATTGCATCTTTGAAACATTATCTTCTCCCATCTGGAACTTTTATATTTTTCTGTCAATTTATTAAATTTTCAATGATATCTTTCTTTTAGAAGATTTTATAATTTCTTTGGTATAGGTTTACACGTTTTTTGGTTATATTCTTCTTATTCATTTTATGGATTTTGTTGCAATTGTGAACAGGATCCTTCTATATTTTCTAATTAGGAACTTAATATTGTATATTATACAATGTTTCCTATATGCAAATTTTAATAAAGCCTGTATTGTTCCCAATGCCTTGTGAAATGGACTTTTTTTTTTAATGGGAGGGAGGTCAATGAAATGCTGATTCCTACTTTCAGATAAGAATGAAGTGAAACCAGAAATAGTCCATGGAAAGACAATTACATTTGTATAACACATGGGGAAAAATTCCTATTTTCTTAAAAATTAACGAAATTCAAAGCAAATGTTAACAACAACCTAAATATAAAAATTTAAATCTCATTTGATATAAATATTATTTTAACTATTATTTTTTATTTTTTTACCTTTGCATTTTGAAACATTTATAGAGTTATGGAAATTTACAAAATAGTACAGTCTCACATATGTACTCTTCCCCCAGCTTCCCCCAGTGGTTTCATCTTAACCAAGCCACCCAGGCGCCCCCCCGCCAGTGGTTTCATCTTATATTGCTATAGTACAATATTGACGTTGGTACGTTACTGTTAACTAGTCTGTTAAGTGCTAACTAGACTACTAACCAGACTATTAACTAGTCTGGGTAAATAAACCAGACTTTATTTACTCATCACCAAGTTTAACCTGCATTCGTGTGTGTAGCTCTGTGCAATTTAATTCCATGTATAGATTTACGTAACCATCACCACAGTTAAGATACAGAACTATTCTGGGGCGCCTGGGTGGCTCAGTCGTTAAGCGTTTGCCTTCGGCTTGGGTCATGATCCCAGGGTCCTGGGATCGAGCCCTGCATCGGGGTCCCTGCTCGTCAGGAAACCTGCTTCTCCCTCTCCCTCTCCCACTCCTCCTGCTTGTGTTCCCTCTCTCACTGTCTGTCTCTCCCTGTCAAATAAAAATATATAAAAACGTCTTAAAAAAAAGATACAAAACTATTCCATCACCACAAAAGAATTTCATCATGCTACTTCGTTGTATTTGCTCCCCCCCATTTATACCCCTGCCCTTTGGAAACTGTTAATCTGTTCTCCATTGCTATAGTTTTGACATTTTGAGAATGTATTAGAAATGGAATCACATAAAATACAACTTTTTGAAATTGACTTTTTTTTTTTTCCGCTCAGCATAATGCCCATGAGGTTGTCATGGGCATCTCTATATATAGTTCATTCTTTTTTTTTTAAGATTTTATTTATTTATTTGAGAGAGAGAATGAGATAGAGAGAGCATGAGGGGGGGAGGGGCAGAGGGAGAAGCAGACCCCCCACTGAGCAGGGAGCCCAAAGCAGGACTCAATCCCGGGACTCCAGGGTCATGACCTGAGCCGAAGGCAGTGGCTTAACCAACTGAGCCACCCAGGCACCCGGTATAGTTCATTTTTTTTTATTGATAAATAGTACTCCATTGTAGGGATGAACCAAAGTCTATGCAAGAATTTGCCCATTGAAGAAGATTTGGGTCTTTAGTACTCTGCTTTTACAAACAAAGCTGCTATAAACATTCATGTGTACATTTTCATATGAACATAAGTTTTCATTTCTAACTTTATTTTTAAGCTCTAAAGTATTAAAAATTTATTTTCCTTCAAAATTTTCTTAGTAATTAAGCTATTTTTACTCATAGCATTTCTGACACCAACTATATGGTTTTTTTTTTCTCACATCAACCAATTCTCTGACTCTCTGGACACCAAGCGGATGCCCAACAATTCAATTCTGACACTATCTCTGTAGAATTAGTTTCAGATCCCACAGGTTAAGGTCTCAGTCCCAAAAGACTGCCCCCGATTTAGATGCCATTCACAAGTCCCAGGCCACCTGTACTTTTGAATGATTAGCTATAAATTGTAGGTTCCCACAACTTCCTCCTCAGAGTTGATAATTTCCTAGAATGTCTCAAAGAACTCAGGAAGGCACTTTACCTACTATTACCAGCGTATTATAAAAGGATACAACACAGGAAGAGTCAAATGGAAGAGATGCTAGGGCAAGGTGTGAAGAGGGTGGTCGGGTGCCCTCTCTGGACATACCACTCTCCCAGCACCTCCCTGTGTTCACCAACCCGGAAGCTCTCCGAACCCCATTGTTTAGGGATTTTATGGAGATTTCATTACATAGGCATGGCTGATTGAGGTTTCTTGTGACATTTCTATTTCCTTAAATTCCATCAGTAGTAAATTGAAATAGTACTTGTGGAAAGCCTTCTACAAAGAGATAACTTATTTTTAAAATTGTTCTTTGGATGCTTGTACGAAACTGGAGCATTTGAAAATGACGGGTGTTATTGTTATTTTATGTGTATAGCACTGCAATTTCTTATGATGGAGAAGAGGTATCATTAGGTCATACTGAGGAGAGAAATGGCTCAAGCCCAAAGAGTGCTTAGCCCTACTCTGAATCTTATCCTCTGGCAGGTGATGGTAGGAATAGCTGAGCCATTTCTGCTCATCGCAAGAAGTTAAGTAAACTGAATAGTACTAATTTTTTCCACTCTGAGTAGTGGATGTGTCTATAGGGCAAGGCTCAAGACTTTTTGAAGACAACCTATAAGCCAGGTTTCAGGAACGCACTCCAAGTGGCACACATTTTGAATAGAAAGCCCAGATCTGCAGATCCCCAACAAAACACTGGCTCTTTGTGACTTTTGTGGCCAGCCAAGCCTGCCTTTTCTTGGGTTCATTAGATTTATGACCGACTCCAATTAAGCTTTTCTCATCTTTCCCCTTTTTTTTCCTGTTCTCCAAAAAGAAAAGTTGTTGTCAAAGAGTCTTTTGCCTACAATAGAGTGAGTCTATAACTCCACCTCTCAATGAACAATTACTTTTTAGAGATTTATTCCAAGATTATAAATTTTGGTGGTCATTAGTATGACCTTTTCTGACTCATGCAGCAGGCTTGTGAAGTAATTATTCCCTTTGTTGCTATTTTAGGAGCTACCAAAGCTTATAGAATGACTTGCCCAAGTCTCAAAGTCATGTCAGCACCAGGACTTGAATCGATGGCCTCTGTGCTTTCTGATACTTAAAACTGAAAGACACAGCTTTCCCTGTCATTCAGGAGACCAAGATGCATCCTAGAATGAAGATTATGCAGCACATTGCTTCCTCTCCAAACAATAATATGAAATGAAATTATATTTAAATCTGCCTAGTTAAGCCTCTTAGTGAAGATATGATTGAAACCAAATAAGGGGTTTATTTTATACAGTTTTACTCCTTGCGGGTTCATACAGACAAACTGTTGAGAAGAACTTGATGAAGGGAAGTTTCATATAAACAGAAGTAAAGTCCCGGCCACTCACATTCTTCATTCTCTTTTCTCCCCCACTCAGCTCTGCTTCTTGTCTAGTCTTGCTGTTGGGTTACCTGGAAGCCAGCACGAGAGGCAGAGAGGCGGGCTTCGTTCCAGCAAGAGGGGTTTTCTGGGTCACTTTCACACATTTTTATACATTGAAAGCAGGGATGTTTCTGGCCAAGGAAGAGGCTGGTTACTCTCTTGTTTTCCTTTATTATCTCTTTAGACAGGCTCAGCGTTCTTAGCCAAGACATAGATGGTGTCATTAATAATATTTTCTCTAATATTTAGTCATCTGATCAGTTTTTTTTTTCACAGTTCATCCTCGGAGATGTTAAAGAATCACTCACTGTAAAATTCCTCTTTCCTACTGAAACCACATTACTACCTGTGTTTAGAATGTCTCTACACATTTCCCTAAAAATAACTAAAATCCTCCAAATCCAATAGTGGATAGATAGCCCGCTGAAGTTCAAAGAAGCACATTTATATTTTACCTTGCGAAGCTGCCAACGGGTGATAATTTGTATGCCAGTGACTATAATTTGTGTGCTTGATCTTTCAATGCTGCCGAACTTTTGGAAAACTTGTAGCAACTGTATGATTGTTTTGCACAGCTTCATGTTATGAAAATATATGTCATTTAGTAGGACATTACTGTCATAAGGTGAGGGTTTTGAGGAAAAACTCCAAGTGACCAAACTCACATATTTTAAGATCTATGACATTTTAAAGGACAGGAAACAACCAAATAACATGTCGTTTATGCAAGATTCAAGTCTGTTTCTGGCCATTTCTACCAGTTCAGTAATCCTTTCTTTCCTTTACCAGTTTCACCCTAAATTAACTGGTATTACTTTGTAATATACTTCATCAGTTAACTGGATTGCTGACTTCTAAGAAAAAAAATGAACAACAACAACAACAACAAAAAATCACATTAAGGGAGTCTCCTCAAATAATTAAGGGCCCATATTGTTTTTCAAATGCAAATCTAACTAGACACTCCACTGTGCACTATGGCAACTTTCACTGTAGAAACAAGATATGGAAATGATTATGACACAGCCCTGCTTTTTAAAGGGGTAATAACTCACAAAAAGACAATTTTAAGACAGTGTGGTAGGTGAAAGAGGTATGCAGAGCACTGAGGAGGGGCTCCTAATTCAACTTAGAATAGAATGAGATTTTGGTAAAGATTTGTCAGAGGTGATCAAGGGTGAGCAGATTCTTAAAGGATGAGTAGAATTTAGATACACAGGAAAAGTTTGAAGAAAAATCTTTAGGAAATCCTCTCAAATAAGAAAAAAAAATCCTCCAATGATCAACAAAACATTGATTTGCACATTATTTAAACTTGTAAGGATAAAATTTCTATAAAAGCCAAAGGACCATTGTTACCACTCTATGTAGGGAACTTGTGTTTATTTGCAGGAGCCATCTTTTCACTTTTGAACTTCATTTGGTTGGAACCTATTGCAAGGGGGGAAAGTATACTTGGAGTGATAAGCTTACTAACATTTTATATTTTAGATTAAGGCAGATGTGTGGTAGTTTGTTAAATTTGGAATTTCGTATTCAGATTTCCTACCGGGTAAGGCAAAAAATACATGCAACTTGCGATGGAATGGTCAACAATTATGACATTCTTTGATTCTTTACTAATGCTGCAGAATTAATTGAATGAGTCACCAAAGACTAGATGAGTCACCAAAGTGCAAGCGTTCTCTCAGGAGGTCTTGAGGAGGTGCCACGAGAGGCCAAAGGAACTCCATTATTTGCCCCAAAGGAAAAGAGAAAATAGTGATTATAAGCAGAGCAGAAAGTGCCACCTAATGGTTCTCGATGTTAATACATGAAATGTACTTGTAAAAGTGAAGAGCTGGAATTATTTTGTTTCTGACACACATGTTTTGAGTTGCAAGAAACTCAAATAGTACATATGATGATATGTATAGTACAAGTGTTTATAATTTTAAACTATATTTGTCAGGTTCTTGCAGGTGGCAAGAATAGAGACATACTCAATTACCACAGGTGATTACGGTTTATGGAAAGGATACTGTCTTAGAAAGGAGGTACAGAAAGTTGAATAAGTGGTCCAAAGAGAGATATCTTAAAGAGTTGGAATGATGGCTTTTTGTTCAAAAACTATAGCGCTTCTAGAGAGCCAAGAGTCACTTTGTCCATCTTGTCATCATATCAGAGGCATGAGTCATTGGTTCCACTCTCAACTACCCAGCAAAGCACTAGCAGTTAGATATTTATCTTGTGGGCAAGAGACCCAAGATTTCTTCCCTGAAGAAATTAGCAGTCCTATAGAAAGGATCCCCCTGTGAATGCTCACTCCTCTCCAAAAGAAATGGCTGCCAGGCTTGGCCCTACCTATGTGGTTCTCAAACTTTTGCATGCATTAGGATCACTCGGAGGGTTTATTAAAACACAGATATTTTTGGGGTCCCAACTTCAGAGTTTCTGATTCATTAAGACTGGGAATAAGTCAGAGAACTTGCCTTTTAACAAGTTTCCAGGTAAAGCTAAGGACCATATTTTGAGGACCACTCATGTGGATAGTAGCCTCAATCCGTTTTTCAGAGCGTTTTTCTTAAATATGAATAGGCAAAAGAGGATCACTGTATTTTTGAGAGAGGAGCTTGAACAATGAAAGAAAGAAAAATACGGAAATATGGCAGGAAATAGAAGAGAATTAAAAAGTTTTGAAAAAGCATCTCATTCATTCATTCAGACATTTAACAAATATTTATTGAGTGTTAAATATGTGCTAGGAATTATTCTAGGAGGTTCTAGGGATATAGCCCTGATGCAGATTTCAGAGGAAAAGTGACTTTTAACTAAGCGTTCTATACTCAAGCTGTAATTCAAGTGGAGGGTACCTCAAATGCATTTTTAGGTGTGGATGTGTATCTCCCTGAATGACTTTTATTTCTCAATGGAGTTTGATAGAGAATATACTCCAGTAAAATACAGAAGAAAACCAACATGAAACAGAATGAGATCCAGAAGCTCAGTCCGAGGATGATAGTCATGAAATAAATCTGAGAAACAGTCTGGCTTGCAGCAGGAAGACAGAAGACTCTTAAGAGGGAAGTCTCTGGAAAAATAGAATTTTCATAGAGGATGTGCTCTATTGAACCTTAAAAAAAAGGAAGATTATTATAAAAAATAAATTTTATGAAGAAAAGAAAAACACTGAGAAACTCCAGGAAATCTGTACAGGAAATGAAATATAATTACCGTAAAGTTCTTGTCTTCACAAAGTCCTAAAAGTATAAACAGAGCTTAGCAATTTTAACCAAAACTTTATATAACTGCGTTGGGAGAAAGATGGAGAATAGAGAGTGGGAGAACAGATTTAAATATGCATACACTATAGTAGTGAATAAATAAAATTAGGGTGGCTAAAAAACAAACAGTAGCCTAAAAATATTGAGATTTGACATGAACTGCCAAAATAATAATGAAAGGACTTCAGAAGTGTTCTCCCTGGGGTGCCTGGCTGGCTCAGTTAGTAGAGCATGCAATCCTTAATCTCAGGGCTGTGAGTTCAAGCCCCATGTTAGGTGTGGAGCCTACTTAAAATAAAATAAGAAAAAAAAAAAAAGAAGTCTTTTCCCTTAGAAAGTAAAATGGATAGGTGGGGAGGGATAACATAAAAAATAATGGCTTTTCTTTATGAGTCTTTTGATCCCTTTTGATTTTTGAACTATATTCATGTATTACGTTGATAAAAATAAAAAATATTTTAGAAAATAAAGAACCACTGCAGATAGAATTAATAAATTTTACTTTAGGGGCTCCTGGGTGGCTCAGTCAGTTAAGCATCTGCCTTCAGCTCAGGTCATGATCCCGGAGTCCTGGGATCGGGCCCCGCACTCAGTGGAGAACCTGCCTCTCCCTCTCCCACTGCCTGCCTCTCTGCCTATCTGTGCTCTCTCTCTCTCTATCAAATAAATAAATAAAATCTTTAAAAAAAATAAATAAACAAATAAATAAATTTTACTTTAAGCTTCTCTTATATTGGGAAAATCTGGCTTTGTTCTTGTCTTTATTAATTGAAAGTGGAGGAGATTCAACATTTATAAATTTAGTGTAATTATCTTCCCTTTAATCAGATTGGACTTGGACAAATAAGTTTAGGAAGAAAATATTGGAGCGTACTAGATTCTTGCTATAATATGCCTCACCGGAGTCTGGAATTTGATACAATAGACGGGCTTATCTAAGACTTTGTCTTACTCTCCACACAACGAATATTTATTATGAATGGGTTGTGTATCTTGCATTGTAAAACTAATGAAATTTATTGTTATTATGTTTGAAATGTTTATCTGTGCCAGTGTGCTTTCAGTGAAGAAATCAGAAATGGAGGAGAACTGGCGTGCTCTCAGTAGGGTCATTTCAGGATCCTCGAGCGGGAGAAGGGAGATGGGAGGGAGGTCTGCTTTTACTGGCAGGAGGAGCACAGTGGGTTTGGGGATTTAGCTTTCTCAGATCTTCTGAATTCGTTCAAATTTTCCACTGCCATTCTGAGAAGCAGTGATTTCAGCTTACATTACAATCCTGCAACCCCAAAGGGTGAATGTGGGATGAACACCAAAAATCGGCATCCATCAGACCACCTGGAGCATGATCCTTTGATTGGATCCTCTAGGAAAGCATTGTAGTGAAACTGCGTTAAGAAAATGTTCAAAATGGTTTGGCAGAATTTGCTTGTCCCTGTAGAATTGCTCTTTGAAAAATCGTTGGCAGCCAGGTTTCTAACCCCTGTAATTGTAATGGCCACCCCTTTCTTCTTTGTTTGCTTAGGCATGGCCCAAATTTAAGCACCTTTTTTTGTTGTTGAGAGATCATTCATTTTTTTTTTTAAGATTTTATTTATTTATTTGTCAGAGAGAGAGACAGAGCACAAGCAAGGGGAGTGGCAAAGAGAGAGGGAGAAGCAGGCTCTCCCGCTGAGCAGGGAGCCCTGCGGGACTGGATCCCAGGACCTCGGGATCATGACACCTGAGCCAAAGTCAGACACTTAACTGACTGAACCACCCAGGTGCCCCGAGAGATCATTCTTTAACATTTCCTCTTTATTGTCCTCATTTCATCTATAATATGCTTCTATTATTGCAAATAATGACACCTGGAGATACAAATTCAGAAAGTAAGTGAAACGAGGGTATCTGTTCTTTATTCAAGATATAGGGGACAGCATAACATTACAGTTGAGCATGTGAACTCTAGATCCAGATGGCTTGGTTTCACTGGCTGACTCCACCACTTGCTGGCTAAGCCAACCCGGGGCAGCTTTATACCTCTCTGGGCCTGAGTTTCCTTAGGTGTAAATGATGAATGATAATATTTACCTTAAATATTTGTTATGAGGACTAAATGTGTTAAAAGATATAGAGTATTTAACGTTAGCCATTATTATTTACATAAGTTTACAGTCAAAGAATATAAAATATTATATATTTTAAAAGTCATTTGATCTGATCGTGGAGCGTTTTAGAGGAAAAAAATGTAAGGATAGTTTGTGTATGTAATACCTTTGCTGCAAACAGTGATATTTCATTTTCTGAAAATCCTGAAATATCTACTAAAACACTCTGTAAGGCACTTTTAAGGCTTTTAACATCTGGGTAATATCTTTTTATTATAAATGTCAAGCCAGGTATAAAATACTTAGTAAAATACATTTTCTGGCATCAAAATCAATATCTATTTTTTCTCTGCTTACTAAGAGTTACTGAGTTGCGAGTTTTGATTTAATTTTTTAGTCAGTTCATTTAAATGATGACTTGATTCTGCCTCCCTGCATTTCACTGGTTCTTTGAACTGACTGGGTTTTTTGTTTGTCTGTTGTTAGCTGCTCTGTGCTTTAATTTTATATAAGCATGGCATTATTTTACAGGGCTTGGTTCTAACCAACCATTCTATATGCGTATTGCCGGGTTTTAGAGATCCCGAGATAAATAAGATAAAGACCCTTTTATTAAAGGGCTCGTAGTACTTCCATATAAGAAACTTTTTGTATATGAGCATGAACAATGGTTGAAGCCCTCTAGTAGAAGGGTTAAGAGCTTTGCCATTTGTTGGTACTAAAGCTTGCTAAGCCTCTGTTTCTCCTTTTGTAAAATAAGAATAATAATAGAACCTACTTAGGTTCTATTAGGACATTGAAGCAGCCTTGCACAAACTTGGCTGATTATAAGAATCACATAAAGCCCTTTTAAAAAAATAGATAACTGAACACTTCCCCTGAACTCTCTGATTCAGAGGTGATCAGAGGTGGAACAAGGACTCCTCTTTATTTTTAGTAAGTACTGTAGGTGGTTTTTATAATTGAGGTTTTGAAAACACTGTTCTAAGGCAGTGGTTCTCAAAGTGATTTCTTGGGCTGTCTTCTAAACCAACTGAATCAGGAAGTCTGACCTTTTTTTTTAAACATTGTTTTTATTTAAATTCAATTAATTAACATATAATGTATTATTGGTTTCAGAGGTAGAGGCCAGTGACTCATCAGGTTTATATAATACCTGGTGCTCATTACAACACATAGCCTCCCCAGTGTCCATTACCCCACCCCCCCATCCCCCCTCTGCTCTAGCAACCCTCATTTGTTCCTATGATTAAGAGTCTCTTATGGTTTGTCTCCCTCTCTGGTTTTGTCTTGTTTTATTTTTTTCCTCTCTTCCCCTATGATCCTCTGTTTTGTTTCTTAAATTCCACATATCCGTGAGATCCTATGATAATTGTTTTTCTCTCATTGACTTATTTCACTTAGCATAATACCCTCTAGTTCCATCCAGGGGAGCTCTGACTTTTTTAATTAAAAGAAAAACAAAACCTTCCAGGTGGTGGTAATACCCACTGAAGTTTGAGAACTACTCGTATATCTTCAATTAGATGATCTAAGCTTGATTTAAAGTAGATAAGCTTAATTAGCACCTATCCAAATTAATTCTAGTGATTAGTAATAACATCGAGAAGGATCAGGTCAGCATATAACCTCTAAAACAATGAGTGAATCGATATTCTAGTTTCCAGGCATTTCTGAAATTTTTGTCAGCATTGTTTTCCATGCAAACCTGCAAAAACTGACTAAAATTGTCTTGCAGCTTAGGTTCCAGATTTTGATAAGAGAATTCCTTGTAGATAGGCTTGTTGCGGATAACATAGGCGGACTTATTGATTCTTTATTGGTTAATTGAACACATAGTTACTGGGCACTGAAGTGTGTATGAAAACATTTGAGATCATTCCTGTCATAAGTTGATGAGGCAAGACACATGCATGCAATATTTGACCTTAATTTTTAACATTTCTCTTACGCCATCATGTATTCAAATAATCATAAAATTCTATTGATTCAACCTCTGTCACATTTTCCTTCCATTTCTCTCCATCTGCACATCACTTTCCAATATCAGACCTTTTTTCTCTCAGCCTCTTTGAGCCTCTCATTCTTCAGGTTTTTCTTTCCTTTCATAACTGGTTTGAGGTTTATAATAAAAAGATATTATCCAGATGTCTTCACACTGTACTCAGGCCGATTTTCCTAAAAGGCAAATTTTCTCATGTCACTTCCTTTTTAAAACCCTCAGGGGCTTCTCATTATGACAAAGTATAAACTGGGTTACTTCTCCTTAAGGGTCTGGACAATCTCAGCTGTTCTGTCACAGTGCTGTCAGGCTGCAGACCTGGCCTCAAGGGGGTTTGTGGGCAAGTTAGATAGGCTGCACTCAAGGTCATGCTGATGAAATCACAGGGAGGAGGGGTTTGACAAAGACAATTTAGAAACCAAAGAAAACTTGAATAGGCGTTGCTGGCATATATATTCTGATCTTATGTGATCAGGATATTTTTCATGTAATCCTTACCTGTGACTGGGAGGTGGAAGCAGGAAGCAAGAATGAATAACCTCCTCCCTTTTTGGGGAGAAGATTGGCAGGAGCTAGTGACAGACACAAACAAAGGAGAATGGGTTCAGGGAAAGATGCTAGGCTCTGGACACCAGAGCTTATATGCAAGGAAATTTGAGCCGGAAGGAAAATCTGCTTAGTGGAAAAGCAAGTTGGATGGAGCTCATCCATTTGAATGATGTATAGGGCACAGAATTATTCCAGAACACAGGGGCTATTGGACTGCAGCATGTATTTCTCCTACTTTGGTCAGGATTAGGACATCAGACCCTTTAGGATCAAGGTCTCCCGGGAGAACATGAGAAAGCTGGGGCGTGACTTATAAGACAGGATGTAATTAAATTCTCAAATAGGGCAAGATAATATGTCTTACAAAAATCAGTAAGGGCAGACTGTTTAGACTCCCTTGCAGGGGTGGTGGTTTCATTGAGAAAGCTGGACATGAATGTAGGAGTCTCGAAAATGGATAGGATTTTAACAATATAATATAAAATAATAGATATTACAGCTAAAACACATTAAATGGTATTATGTGCAAGGCACTGTTGAATCATGATCTTCCTTCATCTTCACAATGGCATCTATCTTAGCAGTGAGGAAACTGAGAACCAAAGATGTCAAGTGACTTGTTAAAGATCACAGACCTCCTCAGTAGAGAGCTAGGATTCACACTAGCATTGGAGTGATACTATAACAGGCTTTGGTTAATGTAGCAATTGATTTTTTTCATGAATCAGACACAATCCCGCTGGTGGAGAAGAGAATGAAGGGAACATAAAACACCAGTTTCCAACCTCTTTCTATTTACACGGAATGACTGAGCGGCATGCTAAGGACTGAAGAGCAGCCTGGTCAGATGTCTCTTCTCTCCACCACTCCTAGGAATTCCTAAGAGGAAGTCCAGAGTGGTTATTGAAGGGCTGCATCATAACTCACTAGGACATGGCTTGTGGAAAATGACTTTCTTGAGCTATTTGAAGACCAGGAAGGAAGAAAAATCTGTCACCTGAAATTAAATACCATTTTCTTCTTTTGGACTTTAACTGCCTTTCTGCCATTAATGTTAGTATGATTAGCCTATGCATTATGAGATAATTAACCTGATTAAAACCCTCAGTATATCATGTAAGTTAATCACCAGAATCATTTTAGTTTAGGGAACGGTGAGGGTTTATTTCTAACTCAAGCACAGATATTTCTGTTCTTTCCAAAATCTAGCAATCTTTTTGGTACTCTATGATATTATTGGATTCTTAAAAGTTACATTCATCTGATGGATAAAGAAGATGTGGTATATATATAAAATGGAATATTATGCAGCCATCAAAAGGAATGAAATCTTGCCATTTGCAACAATGTGGATGGAACTGGAGGGTATTATGCTGAGTGAAATAAGTCATCAGAGAAAGACATGTATCATATGACTTCACTGATATGAGGAATTCTTAATCTCAGGAAACAAACTGAGTGTTGCTGGAGTGGTGGGGGGTGGGAGGGATGGGGTGGCTGGGTGATAGACATTGGGGAGGGTATGTGCTATGGTGAGCGCTGTGAATTGTGCAAGACTGTTGAATCACAGACCTGTACCTCTGAAACAAGTAATAACATTATATGTTAAAAAAAAAGAAGAAGAAGAAGAAGATAGCAGGAAGGGAAGAATGAAGGGGGGGAAACAAGAGGGGGAGACGACCCATGAGAGACGATGGACTCTGAAAAACAAACTGAGGGTTCTAGAGGGGAAGGGGGTGGGGGGATGGGTTAGCCTGGTGATGGGTATTAAAGAGGGCACGTTCTGCATGGAGCACTGGGTGTTATACGCAAACAATGAATCATGGAACACTACATCAAAAACTAATGATGTAATGTATGGTGATTGACATAACAATAAAAAATAAAATAAAATAAATAAAACAAAAATTACATTCATCTGTATGGTGAAAATGGACATATTCTAAGGTAGAACAGAATATTTAAGCAAAATCTGAAAATAGAGGTAAGTATTGAAAAGTTCATTGTAGGTTGATTTTTCTCTTCTCATCCCCACATCTTTCCCTTCTGGGAAGATCATGTTGGGAGTGATTTTTAACAGTTGCAATTAGATACTTGGAAATACACAACTTTTCTAAATGCATTAAATAAAGTTCTTAGAGACTCAGCATTATTGCTAAGACAACCCATAATTTTTGTGCTCCCAGGGGTTTGATACATAAAAAGTAAGTTTTCACTGCAGCTCATTTTCCTCAAGAAGGAATCTAGTAAGTGGTGTGTGCTAAATATAAAATTTAGGATAATTCAAAATACTGAGAATCACAGGGAAATTGAGGCTTACTGATTTAGGAAGAGATTTATGATTTCTTTGATTAATTAATCTCCCTGCAAAATGGAAATAGGTTCAAAAAGTATTTCTGGCAAAATTCAATGCATGATTATTGGAAAGATTCAGATTAAACAAAACAACAACAACAACAAAAAACCAATGATAAAAATAATCCAGTTACAGATGCCACCACTAGTAAGATTTGGGTGCACGTGTGGACTAATTTGGCCATTTTGCCCTCTGCCTTTCCCCTTTCTGTTTGCCTGGAACACAGGTCTGAGGTCACGAAGTGCAGCCGACATATCCTGAGGTGATAAGGATGAAAAAAAAGCCAGCAGAGTAATGATGGTGGAGTGGAAAGAGAAACAACCTGGTTCTTGGTGACATTGTTGAGCCATTGTCAGTCCTGAAATGCCTATTCCCAGAGTTCCTGTCAGCCAACCATGTAACCCCCCCACCCCCAACTTTATTTAAGCAAGTGTTAGTTGTGATTTCTGATACTTGCACAGGAAGTCATTCCTAAATGATAACAAATCTTATGTTAATCTTTTCCAAAAGACTAGCTGTTTCTAAACAATTTATTGAGTGATCCATAATTCCCCTTCTCTAATTTTATTTATTTATTATTATTTTTTTATTTTTAAAAATGATTTTGTTTATTTATTTGAAACAGACAGTGCAAGAGCAGGAGGAGGGGCAGAAGGAGAGGGAGAAACAGATTCCCTCCTGAGCAGAGAGCCCCACACGGGGGTTAGGGGAGTGAGGTGGGGTGGGGTGGGGGGTGAGGCTAGATCCCAGGACCCTGGGATCATGACCTGAGCTGAAGGCAGATGCTTAACTGACTGAGCCACCCAGGCGCCCCTCCCCTTCCCTAATTTAAATACATTTTTATCATGTTCTAATTCTTACATGCACACGTATCTCTTCCAGACACATCATTCTTTCCTCTTCATCTATGTGTTTAGTCCTATTACACTACCACATTGTTTTAATTGTTGACAGTGATGCTTCTTCCCTCCTTCCTTTCCTACTCCTTGTTTTGGTATGTTCTTGGATTTTTATTTGTTTTATTGCCAAATTACTGATTTTATTTTATGCAGCCTTTCAAGAGTTATGATTGTGCAATTTGTTTATAACCACAATTACTACAGTTGTCTGCTTCTCATTCTATGTTAGATACTTCCCACTTGTCCTTCCCTATGACTTACCCATTTACATGTTTTTTTGGATAATATATTTTTGGGGGAGAGGGATTGGCAGTATGATTTCTTAAAGTAGCCTTTTTTTTTTTTAAGGAAAGGTATATGGGTGATATTAGGCCCAAAATTGATCTGGATTAATTTTTTCTTGTACTTTCTTTTTTTTTTTTTTAAAGATTATTTATTTATTTGTTTGTCAGAGAGAGAGAGAGTGAGAGATCAAGATAGCGCAGGAGCAGGGAGAGCGGCAGGCAGAGGGAGAAGCAGGCTCCCTCTGGGCAAGGAGCGCGATGCGGGACTCGATCACAGGACCCTGGGATCATGACCTGAGCTGAAGGCAGCTGCTTAACCGACTGAGCCACCCAGGCGTCCCTTTCTTGTACTTTCTGATGTGACCTTGGCTTGTGCCTGATTTCTGAGATACTATTCTTAGCACACATTCTCCAGTGTACCCCATTCCCATGAGAAGGACTTAGCAACTCTACCTATTGTACTCTAAAATCCAGCACTTAATTTTTATGTTTCTAAAATGGTCTATTCTCCCAGGAACTGAGATGAAAAATTCTGGACTTTTAATTTTCCTTTCCCCATACATTTAATCCTTTAGAAGCCCCCAAATTTATTACTGTAATATTTCTCATAGACAACTTTTTGCTTCTTTTTCCACTGCCATGGAAGTAGAAAGAGAGCCTCCTTAGGCAGGAGGCTGACATCTCTTGATTCTATTGGATTGATACCAGACTGTTGGATTAATTTTCCTAGCAAGAGTTATGCCCCCAAACTTTGCACTAGATATTTGCCTTCTTGCCCCTCCAGATCCATTCCCTTCTCTGCCCTGCTCTATGCCCTGGGAGGAAGACCTATTTGGACTGCATCAATGGGTTTCCTTGTCTCTTGGCTTCCACTTGGATTTAGCCAGTAGGGGGCACTAGCAGAAGATTGGAGGGAGCAAACAGGAAGTTAGGATATTTATTCCCCTGGCTCTCTCCTAGCTCACTCATAGGTTGCTTGCCCACCTCCAGAGAAGGCCTTGCTTCATTTCAGGAGGCATTTTCTTATAGTTCTAGCTTCTCTCTGCAGGTTCCAGTAATATTTTCTTCCACTTTTCCGTTTGGGACTAGTGGTGCTGACCCTGCTGCTGTGGCAGGATATTGTTCCTATCCCTTGTTGGTGTCCCTTACTCAGCCCACACACCCTTTGTAAATATTCTCTTCATCCAGCTCCACTCATTGATACCATGGGAATGCTCTGTTTGCTTCAGATTCTGCTGGGTACAAACCTTAAACCTTTACCTATCATAGTAAGTACAGACTCCCAGCCCCAAGCTGAACATCAACTTTCAGGCTACTCTGGTACTTTATTTCTACATTGACCATTTGTTCCAGTAAAAGTGGGTTAGTCATAGTTCCTTGAATAGACCTGAAAGAGTACATTGTGTTTTCTTTGCTTGGGATATCCTATTTCTCTAATGTCATATGCCAAAGACTTGTTACCTCTTTTCGTAATTTATTTCAAATGTTACCTTTTCCATGACACCTTTGTTGAGCTCCCTGGTTAACCCTTGTATAGTCCCTTGTCTTCTGACACTTGTATTTTCTCTTGTCATAACTATTAATGTACTTGTCCTTCCTATTTGTAAGTTCTTCAGGGGCAGGAGGCTGACTGTTATACCCCCGTAGTTTTTTCTGCATGGTCTGTGTCCTATTAAGAATGGAGTAGGTCTGGCTAAATTGCACTGGCTAAATTTAAAAATTCAGATTATTTTAAGGTAGGGCTAATGGTTCAAATCAGATGGAATGTTTTAAATTTAGGTATTATAGTAACAGGAAAACAAAACTTTGGTTGACATGAAGGTAGATAATAAAGTTAAAAGTATCTTTTTAAATAATTTATTTATTTATTTTTAAAGATTTATTTACTTATTTTGGAGAGAGAGCACATGCGGAAGGGGGGCAGAGGAAGAAGGAACCAGAGTCTTAAGTAGACTGTGAACCGAGCGTGGAGCTTGGTGCAGGGCTTGATCCTATGACCCTGAGATCATGATCTGAGCCAAAACCAAGAGCTGGATGCTCAACCAGCTGCACCACCCAGGAGCCCCTTTTTCATCATTTGTTAAAAAAAATCTACTGAATGTCTACTTTGTATGAAGCATTTTCCTAAGAACTACAATATGCCTCTATTGATGTCCAATAACATGATATTAATAATTTAAAAAATTAATAGAATACTAGAACAAATTTGAATTTATGATCAGTTACTCAAATGGTAATTCTATAATTAGAAAAGTTTTTTGGTGATTTTTCATAAAAGTCTCACTTAATTCCAACAGTTCCCAGGAAGTTGACAAAAATATAATAATTTTCTTACTATATATAGTGTGACACAATTGCAGTGTAGCTGAAGATTTTCCAATGTTCCCAGAAATATATCATAGCTTATAAGAGGACTATCTAGATTTAGTTTTGTTTTTGAGAATTAACAGAGACACAGGAGACAGCTGCTAGATAAAACAAATGCCACAGGGAATATACATGATGGCATTCTAATTTATTATCATTCTTATATTATAAATTGTGGATTCTTTTGTTTATCTACTTGATAAACAAAAACTGATTCTTGGAAGACTGAGGATCTTTTCCAGTGGATAAGAGGAAAAAAATGATAAATTGAGATAAATCTATCTCTTTAGAGAATTTCTATTCTGGTATGCCATCCTCCAAGAGTATTTCTTTTTTGGTGTTTTCATTCCGTGATGTTGCTTTTTTTTAAACAGACTCTTTTTTTTTTTAGATTATTTATTACTTATTTGAGAGAGAGAGAGCACAAACAGGGGGAGCAGCAGAGGGAGAGGGAGAAGCAGGCTCCACGTTGAGCAGGAAGCCCGATGTGGGGCTCGATCCCAGGACCCTGAGATCATGACTTGAGCTGAAGGCAGATGCTAACAGACTGAGCCACCCAGGGACCCTGTGATTTTTTTTTTTCTTTTTTTAGGCAAACTGGTATTGCACTCTTAAAGAAAAGGGTAAACTAAACAACTGTTGTGAGATAAGGGTCTTTATTTGGTCACAAAAATTTCAAAATTATGAAACACACATTAATTGAATATTTATAAAAGCACACAATTATATCTTTCAGGAATTTAATGTCCAGGAAATTTAGTGACAAGTGTGGGGAATATAGATGACTAGAATATGACAGAGATTCGAGAGAAACATAAATGTGTCATTTGTTGCTTACTCTCACTCGTTTTGAGTTTGTAACCTTCTTCTGAACTCTTGGGTCCAAATCGCTGTTTCAGGCTTGATCTGAGTCTTCCTGAATGCCGGACATATTTCAGCGCCACTTTTTAAGGCATTAATATAAAAATTAATGATCCACTTTAGGGAAAGATAATTTTATGATCTTCTGTGACTAAAAATCAAAGGGAATACAAAGCAGTTAATATTCCCTAAGATTCTTAATGTTGTTTCCACTGGGACTCTGCAAATTTGGAAGACAACATACATTGCTGCGCACTTGAAGAAAACTGGATCCCAAAGATAAGGTTGCATCTTCCACTCCCAAACCCCAAACCAAACAACAACAAAACGGAAAACCAGTTGGAGAATCTTCTTTAGACAATTTTCCTTTGAAAATAATGATATAAGTTTAGTATTTGCTTTTTTTCATTCCTTTTATCTCCCAGAAGAATGTTGCTGAGATGTCTGCGTTGCTGTGATTCAGCTGACTCTTTGGGAGTGAGGTAAATGGTTAACTCTGGTGGACACAGAAGAAATAGTTTATGCTAGCTTCAAATATTGGGTGCCGCAAACATTTGGCTCAAAACCTTGCAACTTCCTTTTCCTTTTAGTTAAGTAACAGTAAAAATGTCTCTCTGTTTCTGCTGGAATCCTTTCATGAAAGTTCTTCTGTGTTTGTGTGAAAAGTTTTGTTTGCTTAACTTGAGAAATAATTCCCAAGTAAGGTTTAATATATGATTTTTTGATAAATAAAGCAAAGCAGTAGTTTTGTTACTTCTTCAACAAAATTCGACAATCTGATTTTTCATTGTTTGAATATCAAATTCCTGTTATGAGATCTGATTTAGTTGTAAAAGAAGAGGGCGCTTTAATTTTTATTATACAGTGATAATTTTCTTCTTTAGGACATGGTATTTTTTTAAGTGTTTGTAAACTTATCTTTTCTTTTAATTTTTTATTGTTATGTTAATCACCATACATTACATCATTAGTTTTTGATGTAGTGTTCCATGATTCATTGTTTGTGCATAACACCCAGTGCTCCATGCAGAATGTGCCCTCTTTAATGCCCATCACCAGGCTAACCCATCCCCCCACCCCCCTCCCCTCTAGAACCCTCAGTTTGTTTTTCAGAGTCCATTGTCTCTCATGGTTCGTCTCCCCCTCAGACTTACTCCCCTTCATTCTTCCCCTCCTGCTATCTTCTTCTTTATCTTTTTTCTTAACATATGTTGCATTATTTGTTTCAGAAGTACAGATCTGTGATTCAACAGTCTTGCACAATTCACAGTGCTCACCATAGCACATACCCTCCCCAATGTCTATCACCCAGCCACCCCATCCCTCCCATCTCCTACCACTCCAGCAACACTCAGTTTGTTTCCTCAGATTAAGAATTCCTCATATCAGTGATGTCATATGATACATGTCTTTCTCTGATTGACTTATTTCACTCAGCATAACACCCTCCATTCCATCCACATCATTGCAAATGGCAAGATCTCATTCCTTTTGATGGCTGTATAATATTCCATTGTGTATATATACCACTTATTCTTTATCCTTTCATCTGTCGATGGACATCTTGGCTCTTTCCACAGTTTGGCTATTGTGGACGTTGCTGCTATAAACATTTGGGTGCACGTACCCCTTCGGATCCCTACATTTGTATCTTTGTGGTAAATACCCAGTAGTGCAATTGCTGGATCGTAGGGTAGCTCTATTTTCAACTGTTTGAGGGACCTCCATACTGTTTTCCAGAGTGGTTGCACCAGCTTGCATTCCCACCAACAGAGTAGGAGGGTTCCCCTTTCTCCACATCCCCGCCAACAGCTGTCATTTCTTGACTTGTTAATTTTAGCTATTCTGACTGGTGTGAGGTGGTATCCATTCAGGTTTAGATTTGGATTTCCCTGATGCCGAGCGATATTGAGCACTTTTTCATGTGTCTGTTGGCCATTTGGATGTCTTCTTTGGAAAAATGTCTGTTCATGTCTTCTGCCCATTTCTTGATTGGATTATTTGTTCTTTGGGTGTTGAGTTTGATAAGTTCCTTATAGATTTTGGATACTAGCCCTTTATCTGATATGTCATTTGCAACTATTTTCTCCCATTCTGTCGGTTGTCTTTTGGTTTTGTGGACTGTTTCTTTTGCTGTGCAAAAGCTTTTTATCTTGATGAAATCCCAATAGTTCATTTTTGCCCTTGCTTTCCTTGCCTTTGGCGATGTTTCTAGGAAGACATTGCTGCGGCTGAGGTCAAAGAGGTTGCTACCTGTGTTCTCCTTTAGGATTTTGATGGACTCCTGTCTCACGTTTAGGTCTTTCAACCATTTGGAGTCTATTTTTGTGTGTGGTGTAAGGAAATGGTCCAGTTTCATTCTTCTGCATGTGGCTGTCCAATTTTGCCAACACCATTTGTTGAAGAGACTGTCTTTTTTCCATTGGACATTCTTTCCTGCTTTGTCAAAGATTAGTTGACCATAGAGTTGAGGGTCCATTTCTGGGCTCTCTGTTCTGTTCCATTGATCTATGTGTCTGTTTTTGTGCCAGTACCATACTGTCTTGATGATGACAGCTTTGTAATAGAGCTGGAAGTCCGGAATTGTGATGCCGCCAGCTTTGCTTTTCTTTTTCAATATTCCTTTGGCTATTCGGGGTCTCTTCTGGTTCCATACAAATTTTAGGATTATTTGTTCCATTTCTTTGAAAAAAGTGGATGGTATTTTGATGGGGATTGCACTGAATGTGTAGATTGCTCTAGGTAGCATTGACAAGTTCACAATATTTGTTCTTCCAATCCATGAGCATGGAACGTTTTTCCATTTCTTTGTGTCTTCAATTTCTTTCATGAGTATTTTATAGTTTTCTGAGTACAGATCCTTTGCCTCTTTGGTTAAATTTATTCCTAGGTATCTTATGGTTTGGGGTGCAATTGTAAATGGGATCGACTCCTTGATTTGTCCCTCTTCTGTCTTGTTGTTGGTGTATAGGACTGCCACTGATTTCTGTGCATTGATTTTATATCCTGCCACTTGACTGAATTCCTGTATGAGTTCTAGCAGTTTTGGCGTGGAGTTTTTTGGGTTTTCCACATACAGTATCATATCATCTGCAAAGAGTGAGAGTTTGACTTCCTTCTTGCTGATTTGGATGCCTTTGATTTCTTTTTGTTGTCTGATTGCTGTGGCTAGGACTTCTAATACTATGTTGAATAGCAGTGGTGATAGTGGACATCCCTGCTGCGTTCCTGACCTTAGGGGAAAAGCTCTCAGCTTTTCCCCATTGAGAATGATATTCACTGTAGGTTTTTCATAGATGGCTTTATGATGTGGAGGTATGTACCCTCTATCCCTATACTCTGAAGAGTTTTGATCAAGAAATGATGCTGTACTTTGTCAAATGCTTTCTCTTTTTCTTTTTATTTAACTAACACAGAGAGAGAGAGAGGCAGAGAGAGAGGAAACACAAGCGGGGGTAGTAGGAGAGGGAGAATAAGGCTTCCCGCCGAGCAGGGAGCCCGATGCGGGGCTCGATCCCAGGACCCTGGGATCATGACCTGAACCGAAGGCAGTCGTTTAACCAACTGAGCCACCCAGACGCCCCTGTCAAATGCTTTTTCTGCATCTATTGAGAGGATCATATGATTCTTGTTCTTTCTTTTGTTAATGTATTGTATCATGTTGATTGATTTGCAGGTGTTGAACCAACCTTGCAGCCCAGGGATAAATCCCATTTGGTCATGGTGACTAATCCCTTTAATGCACTGTTGGATCCTATTGGCTAGAATTTTGGCGAGAACTTTTGCATCCATGTTCATCAAGGATATTGGTCTGTAATTCTCCTTTTTGATGGGGTCTTTGTCTGGTTTTGGGATCAAGGTAATGGTGCCCTCATAAAATGAGTTTGGAAGTTTTCCTTCCATTTCTATTTTTTGGAACAGTTTCAGGAGAATAGGTATTAATTCTTTAAATGTCTGATAGAATTCCCCTGGGAAGCCGTCTGGCCCTGGGCTTTTGTTTTGGGAGATTTTTGATGACTGCTTCAATTTCCTTAGTGGTTACAGGTCTGTTCATGTTTTCTATTTCTTCCTGGTTCAGTTTTGGTAGTTGATACATCTCTAGGAATGCATCCATTTCTTCCAGGGTATCTAATTTGCTGGCATAGAGTTGCTCATAATATGTTCTTATAATTGTTTGTATTTCTTTGGTGTTGGTTGTGATCTCTCCTCTTTCATGCATTATTTTGTTGATTTGGGTCCTTTCTCTTTTCTTTTGGATAAGTCTGGCCAGGGGTTTATCAATCTTGTTAATTCTTTCAAAGAACCAGCTCCTAGTTTCGTTGATCTGTTCTACTGTTCTTTTGGTTTCTAGTTCATTGATTTCTGCTCTGATCTTTATGATTTCTCTTCTCCTGCTGGGTTTAGGCTGTATTTGCTGTTCTTTCTCCAGCTCCTTTAGGTGTAGGGTTAGGTTGTGTATTTGAGACCTTTCTTGTTTCTTGAGAAAGGCTTGTATTGCTATGTACTTTCCTCTCAGGACTGCCTTTGCTGCATCCCAAAGATTTTGAACTGTTGTGTTTTCGTTTTCATTGGTTTCCATGAATTTTTTTAATTCTTCTTTAATTTCCTGGTTGACCCATTCATTCTTTAGTAGGATGCTCTTTAGCCTCCATGTTTTTGAGTTCTTTCTGACTTTCCTCTTGTGATTGAGTTCTAGTTTCAAAGCATTGTGGTCTGAAAATATGCAGGGAATGATCCCAATCTTTTGGTACCGGTTGAGACCTGATTTGTGACCTAGGATGTGATCTATTCTGAAGATTGTTCTAGAGAAGAATGTGTATTCCGTTGCTTTGGGTGGAATGTTCTGAATATGTCTGTGAAGTCCATTTGGTCCAGTGTGTCATTTAAAGTCTTTATTTCCCTGTTGATCTTTTGCTTAGATGATCTGTCCATTTCAGTGAGGGGGGTGTTAAAGTCCCCCACTATTATTGTATTGTTGTCAATGTGTTTCTCTGCTTTTGTTATTAATTGCCTTATATAATTGGCTGCTCCCATGTTAGGGGCATAGATATTTACAATTGTTAGATCTTCTTGTTGGATAGACCCTTGAAGTAAGATATAGTGTCCTTCCTCATCTCTTATTACAGTCTTTGTTTTAAAATCTAATTTGTCTGATATAAAGATTGGCACCCCAGCTTTCTTTTGGTGTCCATTAGCATGGTAAATGGTTTTCCAGCCCCTCACTTTCAATGTGGGGGTGTCTTTGGGTCTAAAATGAGTCTCTTGCAGACAGCATATTGATGGGTCTTGTTTTTTATTTTATTTATTTTATTTATTTTTTATTTTTTTATTAAGATTTTATTTATTTAATTGACAGAGAGAGACAGAGAGAGAGGGAACACAAGCGGAGGGAGTGGGAGAGGGAGAAGCAGGCTTCCTGCCGAGCAGGGAGCCTGATGCGGGGCTCGATCCCAGGACCCTGGGACCATGACCAGAGCTGAAGGCAGTTGCTTAACCAACTGAGCCACCCAGGCGCCCCGGGTCTTGTTTTTTAATCCAATCTGATAGCCTGTGTCTTTTGATTGGGGCATTTAGCCCATTTACATTCAGGGTAACTATTGAAAGGTATGAATTTAGTGCCATTGTATTGCCTGTAAGGTGACTGTTACTGTATATTGTCTGTGTTCCTTTCTGATCTATGCTGCTTTTAGGCTCTCTCTTTGCTTAGAGGACCCCTTTCAATATTTCTTGGAGGGCTGGTTTCGTGTTTGCAAATTCCTTTAGTTTTTGTTTGTCCTGGAAGCTTTTTATCTCTCCTTCAATTTTCAATGACAGCCTAGCTGGATATAGTATTCTTGGCTGCATATTTTTCTCGTTTAGTGCTCTGAAGATGTCATGTCTTTTCTGGCCTGCCAGGTCTCTGTGGATAGGTCTGTTGCCAATATAATGTTTCTACCATTGTAGGTTACACATCTCTACTCCCGAGCTGCTTTCAGGATTTTCTCTTTGTCTCTGAGACTAGTAAGTTTTACTATTAGATGTCAGGGTGTTGACCTATTTTTATTGATTTTGAGAGGGGTTCTCTGTGCCTCCTGGAATTTGATGCCTGTTTCCTTCCCCACATTAGGGAAGTTCTCTGCTATTATTTGCTCCAATATTCCTTCTGCCCCTCTCTCTCTTTCTTCTTCTTCTGGGATCCCAATTATTCTAATGTTGTTTCATCTTATCGTATCGCTTATCTCTCGAATTCTGCCCTCGTGATCCTGTAGTTGTTTATCTCTCTTTTTTCAGCCTCTTTATTTTCCATCATTTGGTCTTCTATATCGCTGATTCTCTCTTCTGCCTCATTTATCCTAGCAGTTAGTGCCCCCATTTTTGATTGCACCTCATTAATAGCCTTTTTGATTTCAACTTGGTTAGATTATAGGTCTTTTATTTCTCCAGAAAGTGTTTCTCTAATAACTTCCATGCTCTTTTCAAGCCCAGCTAGTATCTTTAAAGTCATGTTTCTGAATTCTAGGTCCGACATCGTACTAATTTCCATATTGAGTAAGTCCCTGGCAGATGGTACTACCTCTTGTTCTTTTTGCTGAGGGGATTTTTTTCGTCTTGTCATTTTGTCCAGAGGAGAATAGATGAATGAGAGAACAAAATGCTAACAGGTTAACAATGTCCCCAGCAAATATACTGCATACAAATCAGAAAAGATCTGAAACCAGGGGAAACGAAAGGGAAAGAAAGAAAAAAGAAAGAAAAAAAAAAACAAAAAGAAAAAGATAAAAACAAAAACAGAACAATACAAAAAAAACAGAATATGATCAAATATGATCAGGCTAGTGCATAGATCAGTGTCACCCAGTAGATTTTGGGCATATTTTGGTCTGTTAGAAAAAATTGCCTCCTAAAATTTTAAAGGAAGAAAGACTTATATATGTACAAAATAAGGGTTGATACAATGAAGGGATGGAAGATGACTGTAAAGATGAGAATTATAAAAGATTTTATAAAAGGAATTGATAAGATAAGAAGTTGTTTGAAAAAAGAAAGAAGAAGATTTTTAAAAAAAAGAAAAAAAAAGGGAGAGAATGTGATCAGGCAGGAGGCTAGAAGAAAGCCATACGCTAGTGATTTAGGGTATATTTTGATCTGTTAGTAGAAACTGTATCTCAAAATTTTAAAGAGAGAACAACTTATATATATATGCCAAAAATAAGGGTAACTAATATGAAGGGATAAAATATGACTCTAAAAATGAAAAATTAAAAATGTTTTTTTAAAAAAGGGATTGATAAGATGTTGGTTGAAAAAGGGAAAAAGAAAAATTCAAAAAAAAAAACAGTTAAAAAATTAACTTTGAAAAACTAACGAATCATGGTAAAAAAGCCATGACTTCTATGTGCAGTATTCCCCTAGTGCTGGAGTTCTCCTGTTCTCCTTGATCGGTAAACTTGGTCTTGGCTTGCTGGCTGTTCGTGCTGATCTTCTGGGGGAGGGGGCCTGTTGCCATGGTTCCCAAATGTCTTTGCAGAGGCAGAATTGCCCCGCCCTTGTCCATCTGGGCTAAGCAAGCTGCTCAGGTTTGCTCAGGAGCTTTTGTTCCCTGCAAGCTCTCAGCACAGATTTGGAGGACAAGGGTGAAAAGGGTGGCCTCCCAATCTCCACTTGGAGGAGCTGAGAACTCGGGGCCCCACTCCTCAGTGTGCCCCCAGAGAAAAGCAGTCACTCCCGTCTCCCCAGTCTCTGGTCGCACTCTGTGGTTACCCGGCCTGTGACCGAGTGTTTCTATCTCTGGCACCCGACCCCTTGTGTAGTCTCCAAACGCAGCAGATCCCTGCGGTGCGCTCCTGTGCTGCTCCTCTCCGGTGAGGAAGGGGAGTCTCCCTGGATCTGCCACTTGTTGGGTCCCTGCTGGAGGAGCAGTGGCCCGACTGGGCCGCGGATCACAGTTTATGGCAACCCCGAGGTGAGAGCCCGCACCTCGGCTCCGTCTCTGCAGCCGGCTTCCCTGCTCCAATACCTGGGAGCTCTGCTGCACTCAGGCACCCCGGTCTTTCTGTGAGCCCGAGGGTCCTGAGTCTACACTGTCCCGCGAGGTTTCCACCTCCCGCTTAGCCACTGGAGCGACGTCCCTCAGCGGAGCCGACTTCTAAAAGTTCCGATCTTGTGCTCCGCAGCTCTATCACTTGCCAGAAGCGGCCGGCAGAGGGCCCCTCCCCTGCCGTCTATCCTCCCGAATATCACCTTGGATTTACTTCTCTGCACGTCCTACCTTCCAGAAAGTGGTCACTTCTCTGTTCAGAGAGTTGTTGCTACTCTCTTCTTTGATCTCCTATGGAGTTCGTAGGTGTTCAGAATGGTTTGATCCCTATTCAGCTGAATTCCTGAGACCAGAAGAAATCCAGGTCTCCTACTCCTCTGCCATCTTGCTCCGAAGCTCTGTAAACTTATCTTTTTAAGTTTTTATTTTAATTCCAGGTAGTTAATATTCAGCGTAATATTAGTTTCAGGTGTAGAATATAGTGATTCAACGCTTCCATACAACACCCAGGCCAATCACAGCAAGTGCACTCCATAATCCGCATCATCTATTTCACCCATCACCCCCACCCTAGGACATGGTAAGTTAAAGTTGATTTTTTTTTCACAACTTTGTTTTTAACTTTTTTTTTACTTCAGAAAAAAAGTATCTACACTAAATTTGTGATATAGCTCTCTGTGCAGAGTATTGAAACGCTGTTATATATTAAGAATCTAAAGCTTTTAGTGTCAAATTAATTTGATTTCTTGGGGGTACTTTCAAGTCAGATATCTCATTGCCACTGTTGGAGGTGGGAAGGTTCTGGAAGCCTACCCACAATACGGTATAATTTGACAATGAACTCAAATATGCTGTGAGGAAATTGACAAGATTGGAAGACAGGACAAAAAAACAAAGCACAATAGTGTTTGGCCTTTGCATGAGATTATGTCTTTAATATAATTAACACTGGACCCCATCACTGACTAAATTCCAGTAGTTTTCCAACAAGGGTGTTGTCTGGCTATCAGATTTCTATCTTCAATTCCAACTTTATGTCATGGATTTCTTACCTCATATCTCTTTCCTCAGAAAGCTGGTCACCATTTCAGATGTGTTTAAATTCTTGTGGAAGCTGAAATAATGAGCCCTAATACTGGAATCTCTATTGCTTTTAAAGAAAAAGACAGAATGAATTTAATTACAAGAGCAAAACATTGCCTTTACTACTCCCTAGAGGTCCCAGATTAAAAAGGAAAGTTCTTACAAATTCCAATTCATTTAAACTGCTTCATAGATCTATCTCAGTAATTTGTTTTAATGTCCTGCAAACAGGTTTAGAAACATGTTAAATAAAATAAAGTTAGAGGGAGAATGAAAAGAAGATTTCTAGAGCCTCCCCAAGGAGCAATGGAGAAATATTTAACTGCTGAATCAATTTTAAAGCATTTTGAAATCTTCATAATAGCTTGATGATAAGTGTTGAATCACTCACAGTGACTTCCATTTGCAGTAAATCTTATGAAATAAAGTGAGAAGACTGTAAAATGTATTTTAAAGCCTGTTATGGAAGATAGAAGTGGTGTCCATTTAGTGATACACAAGGTGCAAAAGCAAACCTGACAAAATATTGTGAATTCAGTTAAAATACTAATTTTGTTCCAGGCAGTGTGATCTATGCTTCAGGGGACACAAGCTAATTTTTCTTGTCCTCAAAGACCTCACAGTGAACTGGTGATAATGAAAGAGGGGCCTGGGTCAGGGGCAGAGGTGGAAGTGAACAGACATCTGTTTGTCAAGAGACAAGGTAAGGTAAGTGCTCAACAATTAAAATAAATCCAGTGTTCAATAAACAATGTCCATCATTTGCTTTATTCATTCATTTATATTAATTGACTACTTGTAATATGTACTATTAGATAGAGGGGTATTACTTTATCAACCTTCCTCTGAAAGGTTCTAGTGGAGAAGAAAAAAGCAAGAATACATCCTGGTCGTAGAGCGTGGTGAGGTATAGATGAGGTAATGTAGGGGTACAGGTTTGTACATGTGTGAAGGGAAGGACTAGGAGTGACAGGAAATGAGGCTGGAATTCTTGGCGGGGTCGTCAGAACATGGACTGCCTTGTGGACAGACAAGGGTCACGGGACTGTAGGTCCTGTGGTGGAATGATATTGTAAAGCGTGACCACATATGTCCCCCTCTGCAAACAAACCACTCCTTTTTATGCCATGATCCTTCCCTAGGTGCTCCTAGATCTGGGGCCTTTGAGAATTCCTTTGCCCCCTGAAAACAGGACATGGGTAGACATGAACCCATGTATATGATTATTATTGCTTTTAAGTGAGAAAAAGCACCTCTCATGGGTATAAGATATAATTTGAGAGACTACTAAACCAGATTAATGTGGCAACGAGTTTTAAAAATCTCTCCCTGGCATGAGAGCGGTGTTACCGGGGGCCATGGCCAGAGAGTGAGCACGGCCACTATGCAGCCTGCTCCGAGGAGTTGTGAGGGCTCAAAGCAGGAATCCTGACAACGGTATGCAGCGTTAAACCCAATCTTGCCTTGGCAAAGGAAAACATTTTCTGTGGTGATGTTGAACTTCCAGAAGCAGAGATAGAATAGCACAGTGAAAATGATGCAGAGAATAAATTGACTGGAGTCCTCGCTATGGTCTGAGTGTTTATGTCCTTTCAACATTTATATGTTGCAATCTTAACCCCTAAGTTGATGGTATTAGAAGCCAGGGCCTTTGATTAGGTCATGATGGGAGACCTCAAAATGGGATTAATGCTCTTACAAGAGAAACTCCAGAGAGCTAGCTCACTCATTCACCACGTGAGAACACAGTGAGAGGTCTGCAGTCTGCAATACAGAAGAAGGCTCTCAGCAGAACCCAAGTATGTTGGCACCCTGATCTTGGACTTTGAAGTTTCCAGAACTATAAGAAATAAATGTTTGTTGTATATAATCTGCCCAGTGTATGGTATTTTGTTATAGCAACCCAACAGACTAAAATAGTCCAGAAAAATAAATGAGTCAGACCAGAAGAAAAGGCAGCAACAGTTGGAAACCCAGATCCTAACTGAATTTCAGAGTGCTGGTTTTCCTGCTCTAGAAATATTCTCCCATCTCTAGATAGGTAAGTGAATTGGTACAGAAATATGATGAACCGATGTTGAACAAACCTGTAGGATATTAAAGTGCAATTTTCAGATCCTGATGATCTGTATCTTTTGTTTTAGATTTCCATGTTGAACCCAATGACTACCTTACCAATAAAGTTCTGTCAAAACCTTACAAGATAAAATCAGACCCAGATAAGGCAGAAATTTTTGCTTTGAAGGCTTTGAAATAGTTGACTGTGATGGGTGTAACACTAATTGGAAAAAAAGGAAAATCATTACAGCTAAAACAATCAAGAAAAAACAGAAACGTGGTGTCTGGGCACTGTTAGAACAATTACTGAACAAGTTTGGAGTGATTCATTTTTTTTAAAAAATTAACTCTTTAGCCTGCTGATAGCATCTGGAGAGGAAGAGTCACTGGATGAAGGTTCAGAATTCACATCGGCATTGGAATAAGGATTTCACTTCTGGAAAATATGATTCCACATACTGTGTATCACTTTACTGGAAAAGCCATAGACGTGCTGATAATTTTGAAGAAGGTGAGAGAGGAGAAGAATAGGTAATAGAAAGTGAAAGGAGGAAAAAGTTGGATAATGCCGAAGTTGACCCCAATTGTAATTTTTTATCTGTGTATCTTTCATACATTTCTAGAAAAAAGCTACCCAACCCACTGAACGCATGCAGCAGGAAGCAAGTACTCCGCAGTGAGGCTTGAACATGTAATGGATATGTCAGGACACCAGGCTTAGTAGGCAGGGGATTTGGTCATTGCTGCAGCAAATTCTTATTGACGATACTTAAAGATAACTTCTTTTCAAGTGAATGATTTTCATTTTAACTTCTTCCTTTCTTTTAAAATTTTGTTTGTCCCTCACATGTTTTCAGAACTAAGAAGAAAGCTCTTACAGCATGGGTACCCGTCAGCTTGGCAATCTTTCCAGGCCCTGCACTGAGGGAGGACCTGATAGAAGCCATATTGAGGTTGGGCGTGGCAGGGAGGAGCAGTGGCTGGGGAGAAGGTAGTATTGGAATGGTCACTAGACAAATAGGGAAGATGATATGGTAGCGTGCTTCAGAGCCTCTTAGAATCTTTTGTCACAGTCCAGCAAAAGAATTTAGTCTTTGGTTCTCTAGAAAAATTTCACACATTTTGCTTCCAGCAACTAAAATCTGCTTCATGTAAAAATAGCTTCAAATATATATTTACACTGAACATCTCAGAAAATCCAAGTTGAGTAAATTCATGTTTTTCCTTATGTTTTTACACTGCACATTTTTAATTTTTCAGAGAATGGGGTGGGTGGGGGAGAGTGGACACACTGGCTTTTATGTGTTACTTTGAGAGTTTATCCTCATATGTATTTAAATCTTGTTCGTAGGTACTTTCACTTAGGCTATTGCTAATCTCCAAGATTTCTGAAGCTATGTTTGTGACTCAAGGTCTGGTAACTTAGTCCGAAAGGAAATGATATCTATTAATCATTGCTAGGGGCCTGTGCAGAAAATCCACATCTTCTTGTGAATAGCTATTGAAGGAGAAGAATTGTTTTCATAATATACAGGCTTGATTTTGCAGTAAAAAAATTAAATGTGCTGCAACCAAGAGACAAGTTTTATTAGTTTTTTTTTTTTTATTTCTCAACTAGTGTTGAGAAGCTCAGAGTAGACAGTATAAATTTCCAATTTTGTACCATAAATTGAAGTTCTTGTTTTATCAGTAATACTTCCATTTCTCAACTCCACTATTTTACTTTGTTCTAAAAGCCCTGGATTTGGTACAACCTGTTTCTCAATTGCCATGCAGGATGTTCAAATGTATGGCAACAGTCCTTAGGCAGGCACCAGGTAAGCATCAACATCATCACCAGGCACATAGAGAACGCTCCAGCTTTGTCTTACAATAAACATTTGTAACATAACGCAGTGTTTTCAATGTGTATGGGATATTTAGAATATCTTGTTAAATTTGTAAACATAAATCCAGCACAAACAAACAAAAACAGAATCAGGCAAAACTGGAATGATGAACCTTCTATGGGCTAGACAAGGGAGAAGAGTTGAGGAGGTTAAGGATAGAGTTGGTTGGGTGTGAAGGTCTCTGAGAAGGAGCCTTGTGTGCTCAATAAAGGAAGTGGGATGGACTCCCCCATAATATGAGCATCTGTTTTCGCTCTCACTTCCTGTCTGGAACCACATAAGGAGGCCACTTCACAGTATTATGGGGGCACCATGCCACTCTGTCAGGTGAGTCATAAAATAGAGTGTTGAGGGCAGAGGGTTTGATGACTGGGGTGGTGTAGGGTGCTAATTTTTTCCCATATCTTTAAGGAGAACACATCTGTTAGGTGAGAGAGAATGAAAGAGAGAGAGAGAGAGAGAGAGAGAGAGAGAGATTGAGGTTAAGTAGACCTGAGAAAGTCTTATATTCTTGATGAGGGACACTACAGAGGAAAGAGGTGTGGACCATAAGACCAAAGACCAGGTGGGAACTTGGCTGCCTCAGTGAATGCCAATGTGGATAGACGACACGTCTGAGCATTGAGTGGGACTGGAATCTCACTAGCTGGCAGCACAGTGTAGGCCCGGCATAAGTAAGAGAGAATAGTCTACTTCCAATCTCCCACTTCCCACCTTTGCTGCTGCTGCTCCTCCTCCTCCTCCTCCTCCTCCTTCTTCTTTTCACTTTCTTCTTTTATTAGAAAACAGACCCAGGGCATATCACAGGGCAAAAATATAGAATGCTTCATGAATTTGCCTGTCATCCTTGGGCGGGAGCCATGCTAATCTTCTCTGTATGGTTCCAATTTTAGTACATGTGCCACCAAAGAGAGCACGCCCACCCCTGCTTCTTATGATGACCCTTCGTTGGGAACTTATATGACATTTCTTTGAGAAAAGCAGAAAATGACAAATGCTACACTGGCTGAGTTTAACCTGGAGTGATTGAATTTACTCTTAAAAGTAGTAAAATTTTGTTTTCTGCTTTCAAATAGGACACACGGCACCACCAACTCCCAGAGTACTGTAAGGCCTAGTCTCTTAATAAATTCCTTTTTCTGTATCCCTCATGGCAGTTCTTTTTCTCTGATTGAACCCTATTATAGAAGCTGATGTTGGACATGGTTCTAGAAGAACAGAACCTTAAGGATGGGTGTCCTGAATTGGTTCTGGATTTTCTGGAATTGGTTCTTGGATGTGATTAGACTTAAAGGCAGTAATAACCCGGTTTCCGTTGGTTAAAAGAGCACTTGCTTTTCATGGCATGCAGTGGCAAAAGAGTTACTTAAATTGCCATCAGTAGACACATAATTTAATCCCTAGGCAAGGCAAAGGTTTGTTTCAGGGCAGTCAGTCATAGAGTTTCAGGTCCTGACCCAGACTTGGAGTGGTTAACTTAAAACTCTGAGTTTGTAATTTTCTTTCCCCTAGTTCTCCAGGTCACTTAGAAGAAACCAAATTTGTACCAAATCCAGGTTTGGTTTCTTCTAAGTGACCTGGAGAACTAGGGGAAAGCTCTATTATACTCCTTATATATATATATAGGGGAAAGCTCTATTATACTCCTTATATTAGGATGAGCAACCAGGACTGAGGCGAGTCCTAGAATGCCCAAATTAAGAAAGTCCCAGGGAAACCAGGAAGAGTTTATATTCACTAAAGTGTTCTACAACAACCTTTACTTGATTGCAGAAACTAGTGCCTGCAAGGACTTGGAAGATGCAGTAATAAGGATTTCTACCACAGTTCCATTCAATTCACCTTTTTGGTCTGTTTAGAAGGTAGGCAGATCTTGGAGGATGAAAGTGGATTACTGTAAACTTAATCTGGTAGTGAAACTAGCAGCTGCTTTTCCAGATGAGATTTTGTTGCTGGAGAAAATCAACACACCTTCTGACACTTGGTAATTATTGACGTATTGAATGCTTTTTCTCCCCCTCTATACTAGTGAATAAAATTGTTAACAGAAAAGAATTTGCTTTGACTCAGTCCCTTCATTATCCTACCTCAACTACTTATATCAACTCTCTAGCATTTTACCATTATTGAGGTGTATTAGTCATTGGTTCTTCAGAACCAATAGGGTATATATAATACAAGAAGAGATTTATAATGAGGAATTAGCTCACATGATTATGGAGGCTTAGAAGTCCCAAGATCTGCCTCCTGCCAGCTGGAGACCCAGGAGGGCTGGTGGTATATATAATTCCAGTCCGAGTCTGAAGACCTGAGAACCAGGGGAGCCCATGGTGTAAATTCCCTTCCAAGGGCAGAAGAAGACTGATGTCTCAGCTCAGCAGCCTGGCAGGCAGGAAACAAGAAGGAACAATCTCCTTCCTTTGCTTTATCATTCTATTTTGTTCTTTTTGAAGGCTGTCAATGGATCAGATGAAGCCCGCACATTAGGGAGGGCAATCTACTTTACTGAGTCCACTGATTCAAATGCTAACCTATCCAGAATCACTCTCACAGACACACCCCCAAATAAGGTTTAACCTGGGCATTCCCTGGCCAAGTCAAGCTGACATATAAATTTAACCATCACATGGGGATTAGCAAATTGTTTCTCTAAAGGGCCAGATAGTAAATATTTGGGGCTTTGTGGGACACATTTGGTCTGTCCTTCTTTTCATTTTTCTATGCAACTATTTAAAAATGTGAAAAGCATTCTTTGTTCCCAGGCTGTGCAAGAACAGACTGTAAAGCCAGATTTGGTCCAGAGATCATAGTTTATCAACCCTGCTAACCCATAGGTAAGTGACCTAGTTAATATAACCATATATTTTCCAGATAACTGGAATCTCAGAAAGGTTTAATAACTTACCTAAGGTCACACAGAGAATAAATGTATCTTGGATTTTAAAAAGTTCTTATAAAATTCAAAAATTTCTTTTTTTTTAAGATTTTATTTATTTATTTTAGAGAGAAAGAGCAAGAGAGAAAGCATGTGTGTGTGAATAGGGGTGGGGGGGCAGAAGGAGAGAGGGATAGAAGCAGACTCCCTACTGAGTGTAGAGCCCAACATGGGGATTAGGGACCCTGAGATAATGACCTGAGCTGAAACCAAGAGGCAGATATTTAACTGACTGAGCCACCCAGGCGCCCCAAGATTCAAAAACTTTTAATCTTTTCATTGCTCCGATTCCTTCTCAGATTTGATCTTTTATGTTGTTCTGTTATCACCAGTGAGGAGTAATCCTAAGTAATAATATAACTTGTTGACAAATTATACTTAGAAAGACTATCTAGCCATTGATTCCACTAAAACAGAAGTCAATGCATTTGACCAACATTTTTCATTATTATGTTAATTAATGCTTTTTCTTTAAAGATTCTTCCTTTGATCAAATTCTTATGAGGTTCTTTTGAGATCTTTTTCAACTAGTCCTTGACTTTTTTATTTCTGTGTTGATCTCTGCATTGTCCAGTTTTAGCAAGAACACTGTGTATCAGTTTAACCAGAATCCCCTATTCTTTTTTTTAAAGATTTTATTTATTTATTTGAGAGAGAGAGAGAGAGAATGAGAGATAGAGAGCACGAGAGGGGAGAGGGTCAGAGGGAGAAGCAGACTCCCTGCTGAGCAGGGAGCCCGATGCGGGACTCGATCCCGGGACTCCAGGATCATGACCTGAGCCGAAGGCAGTCGCTTAACCAACTGAGCCACCCAGGTGCCCCTGGAATCCCCTATTCTTGATATCTGATTACTGTCAATACCTGATTGGGTCTCTCATCCTCTATCATCCCTCGGGCGATATCTGATCACCATAACCTGCATTCAGCAAGAATCCCATTAGGTCAGTTTAGCCAGAATCGCCCTTATGCCTAATTTTCCATTTTACTGACTCCCTTCCATCCCCCACCCCACTCCTTTGCTATAAATTCCTATTTTTCTTGTATTTAGAGTTGAGTCCAATCACTCTTCCCCACTACAAAACCCCATTGTTGTGGTCCCTAGCACTATCATGATAGTTCTCTTGAATAAATTCTGCCTCACTGTTCTTTAAAAATGTCTGGGTATCAGACAAATTTCTCTGTTCTTATAGAGATTACTGTCCAGCAAACAAACTTTAAACAAATAGTTGAACAATAAAAGGAATGGCAGTCATGATACTGCTCCAAAGAAGAAGTCAGGTTGCTGTCAAGTTACTAGTAAATTACTTCTATCTAAAAGGTCAACACTTAGTCAGGGGTGCGGTACATGGAAGTGAAAAGGGAGCTTGGTTAAGGGAGAAAGAGTTTGGCCATGTGCTTTGTGGAAGGTTACCTTACTACTATCTATTCTGTCCAGAAGTTCTCATCTGTTTTAATTAAAGAGTCATACCTCCCATAATAAATGGCAATATTCGAAAGGGTAATTTTTTTAAAAGATATTTATTTATTTTTTTGACAGAGAGAAACACAGTGAGAAAGGGAGAACAGGCTTCCTGCGGAGCAGGGAGCCCGATGAGAGGCTCAATCCCAAGACCCTGGGATCATGACCTGAGCCGAAGGCAGACGCTTAACGACTGAGCCACCCAGGTGCCCCAGAAAGGGTAATTTTAATGTGATAGTTGTACCTTTAGTTCAGTGGTTTTCTAATTTGGTGTGAGAATTTACGAAAGAGCAGAGCTTATTAAACATGCCAGTTCCAAGGCCTCCTTCTAGAGAGTCTGTTGGACCTAGGAGAATACATTTCTATCAAACACTCCAGATGATTCTGAGGTAGGCAGTCCATGATCCACACTTCTGATAAATACCGCTAGACACAGAAGGTGAAGGTGTTATATTGGTCTTTTTCCCTCAGCCTCCCAAGAAGGAATGCAACAGCTACCTTTAAAACCCTATTTTTTGTTTGAGATTTTATTTATTTATTTATTAGAGAGAGAGAGAGAGAGAGAACATGAGCAGAGGGGAGGGGCAGAGGGAGAAACAGACTCCCTGCTCAGCAGGGAGCCAGACTCGGGACTCAATCCCAGGACCCCGAGATCATGACACAAGCCGAAGGCAGATGCTTAACTGACTGAGCCACCCAGGCGCCCCCAATTTTAAGGAAGTTAAACCCACCTCAGACCTTTGTAAAGGAATCTTGGTCTTTGTATTCTTCTTTGCCTCCTACTTGTATGTACTTTCTTCCTCCTCATCCCTCTCCTGATCTTCTGAGGTATGTTTGAATTTTCTTGTTTGTAATTGCTTCTTGCCTAGATGATTCATGTTGTATTTTCCTATTTAGTCATGATTTTTGTTAAATTCTGGGTCCCAAAATATCACCCAAACAACTCATTGAGAACACAAAGCTGAATTTATTCTTACCATAGTAAGGGACAGTACTGCATTGACAACATCTTTGCATCTTAGAGAGAGGACAAATTTGGGGTATTTATGGGAGTTTTGAAGTCCAGTTTACGTCTGCACTTTCAGTGTCGGGGCTTGATTAGAACTGCGTAAGAGTTACTGTGGAATATTTAAAAACTGGTGGATTTTGAGGTGATGGGTTGAGTCTGGGGATTTAAACTATCATTTATGTTTTTTTTAATTGAAGAATTTAAGGATCTTTCATGAAATTCTTGGAATGAACAAAAGAGTTATTTGCAACTTTTATTTTACTGCTTAAGAGTTTCCTGGAATAGCAAAGTTATATTGATGATTACAGTGGAATAATACAGTCCTATAAATGTAGACAATAAACTGTGTAGGTGAAGATGATTTTGGCTGTCACTATTTACAAACAAAACTAATTCTAATTATACACACTTTTAATTCATCTCTTTATTGGATTTACTGGCATAAATTAAAGCATAAATGCTTGTTCCTTAAAAGTCTCAAGATTTTTATATTTCCTGGGTTCTTTTATGCTTGTGAATGTTTGTTGCTTTTTCAATGTGGAAAACATTTTGGAGAGATATAATGTTCTTAGGAGACAGTTTCTTTCCCTCTGAAAGAAAAAAAAGTTTTCTAACATGTTTTCTATGTATATTTGGATAAAGAAGTTAGGGAGAAATAATTGATTAATAATAGTTTACATCCAAAGCGCCTGGGTGGCTCAGTTGGTTAAGTATCCAACTCCTGGATTCAGCTCAGTTCATGAGCTCAGGGTTGTGAGATCGAGCCCTGTGTCAGGCTCCACAATGGATGTGAAACCTGCTTAAGATTCTCTCTCTCTGCCTCTCCCCCCTCTTTCTCTTTCTCTAAAAAAATAATAGATTACATCCACTCTCTTTTATATTAAAATTCTTTTATTATTATTTTTAAAATATTTATTTATTTTTGAGAAAGGTCTATGCCTTAGGTGAGGCTTGAACTCATGACCGTGAGATCAAGAGTGGCATGCTCTACTGACTGAGCCAGCCAGTCACCCTTATATTAAAATTTAAAATTTAATTTCATATAATTTTAAAGGAAGAAAAATGGATGAAACTGAACAATTGCTAAATTTAAGTGAATGTTTATTCATGAAGATATATTACTTTGTAAAGAATCCTGCAGAGTTTAACAATAAAAAGTTATGAGAAAACTAGGCCCTGGGGCGCCTGGGTGGCTCAGTCGGTTAAAGTATCTGCCTTCAGCTCAGGTCATGATCTCAGGGTCTTGGGATCGAGTCCTGCATGGGGCTCTCTGCTCAGCAGGAGCCTGGTTCTTCCTCAGCCTGCTGCTCCCCCTGCTTGTGCTCTCTCTCTGTCAAATAAATAAATAAAATCTTAAAAAAAAAAAAAAGAAAAAACTAGGCCATTGGAGCCATTTGTTCCATGATGTATTTTTTCAATGTTATTTATTATTTTGCTAATATATAAATAAGAATATTTGTACTTTTCAATTTTCCTCCCTCTTGCTGATTTTCTTTTTTTTTTTTTTTTTCTTTTTTAAAGATTTTATTTATTTACTTGAGAGAGAGAGAATGGGAGATAGCACGAGAGGGAAGAGGGTCAGAGGGAGAAGCAGACTCCCTGCCGAGCAGGGAGCCCGATGCGGGACTCGATCCCGGGACTCCAGGATCATGACCTGAGCCGAAGGCAGTCGCTTAACCGACTGAGCCACCCAGGCGCCCTCTTGCTGATTTTCTAGGTAAGTTGTCATTTTCATGTTTTCAGGCTTATGATATCTTAGTGTTGTTTGGGGACCACAGGTGTTTCCATCAGCTGTTTCACCACAACTTCCCTATTTAAGAATACCTTTATTTTGATTCATCTCTTGGCTGGTTGGATTTCACTGTCAGATAGATTTTTTGTCCAAAAAATGTCATGTAGATATTGTGATCCTAAGATATATATATATAGATAGATATAGATAGGCATATATCTATTTATATAGGTATAGATATAAAATATATAATATGTAAAATAAGGAATTGGCTCATATGATTGTGGAAGCTGAGAAATCCGAAGATCTGCAGCTGGAGACCCAAGAGAGCTGGTGGTGTAGTTCCAGTTCGAGCCCAAAGGTCTGAGAACCAAAAGAGCGAATGGTATAATTTTCAGTCTAAGTCTGAAGGTCTGGGAAAACCAGCTGGTGTAAGTTCTAGTCCTAGGACAGGAGAAAGCTGATGTCCCAGTTCAACAGTTAGGCAGGAAAAGTTCCCTCTTATTCCTTCTTTTTGTTCTATTCAGATCTTCAACTGACTGGATAAAGTCCATCCATATTAGGGAGAACAATTTGCTTACTTGGTTTACTGATTCAAATGTTACTCTCAACCAGAAACACCCTCACAGACAAATCCAGAATAAGATTTGACCAAATATCTGGAAATCCCATGGCCTACTTAAATTGACACATAAAATTAACCATCAATTGTGTCTTCTCCTTTGGGTAGGTAGAGTATTATTCCCTTGTCTTTGAAATTCAATAAATTAACTAGGTTGTATTAATTATTCTATGTCCATTTTCACTTAAACAATTTCATCAAATAGTCCCCAGAAGCCATTACCACTTATCCCATCCCCACCCTGTGACAGTCATCAAAAAGAAAAAGTATATAGGAAACTCTCTTGTCGACAAGAAAGACATATTAATATTTGTTGAAATGAGAGATATGCAAAATGTGCAATTCCATAATTCTGTAATTTATTTAACAAGTAGTGTCTGCTATCCATTTGCTAGACCCTTTTTTAAAAAGATTTATTTATTTACTTAAGTAATCTCTGCACTCAACGTGGGGCTCAAAGTCATGACCCCACCAAGATCAAGAGTTGCATGCTCTACCAACCCAGTCAGGCGCCCCTGCTAGATTCTTTTCTAGGTGAATTTGGCAGATAAAGTCTCTGCTCTCAAGTTGCATCTAAATTTATTGTATGATCCATAGTTAACTGCTCACATTTTCCATATCATGGCTATCAGGTATGTTTAGTGCTCATCTGTCTTATTCATGAGTACCATTATCTTTTCATGTACTGCAGAAATTTTCTTGTTATGTCCCACCGTCTAATGGAAGATTCAGGATGCAGATTAGTGGACATCCTTGCCACCACCACAGGCATGTGACGTTGGCTTTAGCGATCATATGTAGCAGTGTGGGACTTTGATGTGGGAATTAGAGACGAGGAAAGAGTGGCTTAAAATAACAACCATTCAAATGTTTCTCATAATTCTGTCAAGAATTTGGGCAAGGCACAATAGCGATGATTTGTCTCAGCTCCACAAAGTCTGGGGCTCCATCTGGGGTGCCTGGAATATTGAGGACAGCTTCTTCACTCATGTTTCTGGCACTTGATGCTTCTTCATATGGCTTTTGCTCCATGTTGCATCTCATCCTCAGGGCCACTCCACGAGGCCTCTTCCTCTAGTTACTTAACCCCCTCGAATGCCAGCTTAAGGGCCAAAGAGCATGAAGCAGAAGCTGTCAGATATTCTTAAAGCCTAAACTAGGAGGTTCTAGATCATTTGCTCTATGTTCTAGAGGTAAAATAGTTTTTCTTTGAATGCATTTAATTTGTAAATGGTTCAGACTTTGAAAATGCAACTTAAAAGAATCATAAGGCGATGTGTTGATTTTTCTTCCCAATTTCTCCTCAGTTTTAGGCAATCAATAGAAAAGTAACATTAGAGCAGTCTTGCTTATCTTCCACTGTTAATGTTAGATACGAAAATATTCATAGTTTGGAAACTATTGTAGATTTAAGTGTAGATTTCTTCTGAAACCAAAAGGTCATTCAAAAGTCATTGTGAAAGGTACTATAAGAAGAGTACAATATGGTGGTTAAGAGAGCAATTTTTGGAACTTGACTGCCAATTTCAAATCCAGCTTCACTTCTTATTGGCTGCATGATGTGGAACATGTTACTTAGCCCATCTGTGCCCCAAGTTCCCCAAATGTAAGATGGAGATGTTAACAGTTCCTCCCTTACAGAGTGACTTTGAAGGTTAAATGAATGCATACATGCAAAGTCCTTACAATAACTAGCCTCTACTAAATGCTCATCAATTTTAGCTGTTATTATTATTATATAAAATTATCAATTCAGTAGAATATGGCAAAGGAGAAAAAGTGAAAACAAAAAAGAAAATAGTAAAACTATGACCAGTGTGATAGTATATATGAAGATTCAATAAATGTGTATGGATTAATCTTCACTATTAAAAGACAGATAATTAGATTGGATAAACATTACAAAATCTCTCTATGTGATGTATCCAAGAGCCAAATCTGAAATTAAGCCACACAGAAAGATAAAAAAATAAAAAGTTGATTAAAATACATATCAGGAAATCTATAATCAAAAGAAAGCTGGCAAAACAAAAAGAGTACAAAGTAGAAACCAAGGCAAAAAGCATTAGTAGAGGTAAAGATTACTACATAATAAAAAGGGAAGAATTTAGTACGAAGATAGAAAAATTATGAACTCCTGTGTACACAGTATTTTCTCAAAGTATAAAACTGACACAATCATAAAATAAATTCGACAAATTCACAAACACATTGGGAGACTTTTAATAAACCTTTATTAGGAATTGATAGATCAAGTAGATAAAAATGTGATGATTTTGAACAAAACTCATAGCTTGGTCTGTACCCCAAAATAGAAAATATACATTCTTTTTGAGGATAAATGAAACAATAATAAACATTGGCCAGGTATTAGTTCTCAAAAGAAGTTCTAGTGAAGGTTGGAGCATGTCCTCTGAGCACAGTCCATTAAATTAGAAGCCATGAATAAAAAATTATTTAGAAAAACTCCATAGATTTATAAACTGAAAAATCAATACTGCATAAAAGATAAAGGGGAAATCAAAATGAAAATTACAATCTATTTAGAATTGAATGACAATAAAAGTTTTACTCATCAAAGTTGCTAAGAAAAGTACATGAAAGTTCATTTATAGCTCATTCTGAAAATGATTCAAATTATTTAAACAAGGGCTTGGAAAGCTAAAGAAAATTGATGAAAGGAAAGAAGAAAGATAAAAGAAATGAAGTAAGAAACAGAAACAAAGGATCAAGAAAAACAAGACGGGTTCTTTATTAAGATTTTGGCTGTATTTTGGTATATGTGAAATGTTCTCTTGATTGCTCTCTCATAGAGACAAGGACGGAAGAGATGTGCATTCAAAGAAGAGAATTTTAGAATTTTTCAATGAACTTTAGGTCTCTGTTGACATGTTATTTAATCACACAGATATATTCCTTACCTTACTTTCTTTTTTAAAAAATTTTTTATTGTTATGTTAATCACCATACATTACATCATTAGTTTTTGATGTAGTGTTCCATGATCCATTGTTTGTGCATAACACCCAGCACTCCACACAGAATGTGCCCTCTTTAATATCCATCACCAGGCTAATCCATCCCCCCACCCCCTCCCCTCTAGAACCCTCAGTTTGTTTTTCAGAGTCCATCGTCTCTAATGGTTCGTCTCCCCCTCCGACTTACTCCCCTTCATTCTTCCCCTCCTGCTATCTTCTTCTTCTTTTTTCCTTTACATATATTGCATTATTTGTTTCAGAAGTACAGAACAGTGATGCAACAGTCCTCTACAATACACAGCGCTCACCATAGCACATACCCACCCCAATGTCTATCACCCAGCCACCCAATCCCTCCCACACCCCACCACTCCAGCAACCCTCAGTTTGTTTCCTCAGATTAAGAATTCCTCATATCAGTGAGGTCATATGATACATGTCTTTCTTTGATTGACTTATTTCACTCAGCATAACACCCTCCAGTTCCATCCACGTCGTTGCAAATGGCAATATCTCATTCCTTTTGATGGCTGCATTTTATTCCTTTGTGTATATATACCACTTATTCTTTATCCATTCATCTGTTGATGGACATCTTGGCTCTTTCCACAGTTTGGCTATTGTGGACATTGCTGCTATAAACATTGGGGTGCACGTAGCCCTTCGGATCCCTACATTTGTATCTTTGTGGTAAATACAACGTAGTGCAATTGCTGGATCGTATGGTAGCTCTATTTTCAACTGTTTGAGGAACCTCCATACTGTTTTCCAGAGGGGTTGCACCAGCTTGCATTCCCACCAACAGTGTAGGAGGGTTCCCCTTTCTCCGCATCCCCGCCAACAGCTGTCGTTTCCTGACTCGTTAATTTTAGCCATTCTGACTGGTGTGAGGTGGTATCTCATTGAGGTTTTGATTTGGATTTCCTTGATGCCGAGCCATGTTGAGCACTTTTTCATGTGTCTGTTGGCCATTTGGAGGTCTTCTTTGGAAAAATGTCTGTTCATGTCTTCTGCCCATTTCTTGACTGGATTATTTGTTCTTTGGGTGTTGAGTTTGATAAGTTCTTTATAGATTTTGGATCCTAGCCCTTTATCTGATATGTCATTTGCAACTATTTTCTCCCATTCTGTCGGTTGTCTTTTGGTTTTGTGGACTGTTTCTTTTGCTGTGCAAAAGCTTTTCATCGTGATGAAATCCCAATAGTTCATTTTTGCCCATGCTTCCCATGCCTTTGGCGATGTTTCTAGGAAGAAATTGCTGTGGCTGAGGTCGAAGAGGTTACCTGTGTTCTCCTTTAGGATTTTGATGGACTCCTGTCTCACGTTTAGGTCTTTCAACCGTTTGGAATCTATTTTTGTGTGTGGTGTAAGGAAATGGTCCAGTTTCATTCTTCTGCATGTGGCTGTCCAATTTTGCCAACACCATTTGTTGAAGAGACTGTCTTTTTTCCATTGGATTTTCCTGCTTTGTCAAAGATTAGTTGACCATAGAGTTGAGGGTCCATTTCTGGGCTCTCTATTCTGTTCCATTGATCTATGTGTCTGTTTTCGTGCCAGTACCATACTGTCTTGATGATGACAGCTTTGTAATAGAGCTGGAAGTCCGGAATTGTGATGCCACCAGCTTTGCTTTTCTTTTTCAATATTCCTCTGGCTATTCGGGGTCTCTTCTGGTTCCATACAAATTTTAGGATTATTTGTTCTATTTCTTTGAAAAAAGTGGATGGTATTTTGATAGGAATTGCATTGAATGTCTAGATTGCTCTAGGTAGCATTGACAAGTTCACAATATTTGTTCTTCCAATCCATGAGCATGGAACGTTTTTCCATTTCTTTGTGTCTTCTTCCATTTCTTTCATGAGTATTTTATAGTTTTCTGAGTACAGATCCTTTGCCCCTTTGGTTAAATTTATTCCTAGGTATCCTGTGATTTTGGGTGCAATTGTAAATGGGATTGACTCCTTGATTTGTCTCTCTTCTGTCTTGTTGTTGGTGTATAGGATTGCCACTGATTTCTGTGCATTGATTTTCTATCCTGCCACTTGACTGAATTCCTGTATGAGTTCTAGCAGTTTTGGTGTGGAGTCTTTTGGGTTTTCCACATAAAGTATCATATCATCTACAAAGAGTGAGAGTTTAAGTTCCTCTTTGCTGATTTGGATGCCTTTGATTTCTTTTTGTTGTCTGATTGCTGTGGCTAGGACTTCTAATACTATGTGGAATAGCAGTGGTGATAGTGGACATCCCTGCCGCGTTCCTGACCTTAGGGGAAAAGCTCTCAGCTTTTCCCCATTGAGAATGGTATTTGCTGTAGGTTTTTCATAGTTGGCCTTTATGATATTGAGGTATGTACCCTCTATCCCTATGCTCTGAAGAGTTTTGATCAAGAAAGGATGCTGTACTTTGTCAAATGCTTTTTCTGCATCTATTGAGAGGATCATATGATTCTTGTTCTTTCTTTTGTTAATATATTGTATCACGTTGATTGATTTGCGGATGTTGAACCATCCTTGCAGCCCAGGGATAAATCCCACTTGGTCGTGGTGAATAATCCTTTTAATGTACTGTTGGATCCTATTGGCTAGTATTTTGGTGAGAATTTTTGCATCCATGTTCATCAAGAATACTGGTCTGTAATTCTCCTTTTTGATGGGGTCTTTGTCTGGTTTTGGGATCAAGGTAATGGTGCCCTCATAAAATGAGTTTGGAAGTTTTCCTTCCATTTCTATTTTTTGGAACAGTTTCAGGAGAATAGGTATTAATTCTTTAAATGTCTGATAGAATTCCCCTGGGAAGCCGTCTGGCCCTGGGCTTTTGTTTGTTGGGAGATTTTTGATGACTGCTTCAATTTCCTTAGTGGTTATAGGTCTGTTCATGTTTTCTATTTCTTCCTGGTTCAGTTTTGGTAGTTGATACATCTCTAGGAATGCATCCATTTCTTCCAGGGTATCTAATTTGCTGGCATAGAGTTGCTCATAATATGTTCTTATAATTGTTTGTATTTCTTTGGTGTTGGTTGTGATCTCTCCTCTTTCATGCATGATTTTGTTGATTTGGGTCCTTTCTCTTTTCTTTTGGATAAGTCTGGCCAGGGGTTTATCAATCTTGTTAATTCTTTCAAAGAACCAGCTCCTAGTTTCGTTGATCTGTTCTACTGTTCTTTTGGTTTCTATTTCATTGATTTCTGCTCTGATCTTTATGATTTCTCCTCTCCTGCTGGGTTTAGGCTGTATTTGCTGTTCTTTCTCCAGCTCCTTTAGGTGTACGGTTAGGTTGTGTATTTGAGACCTTTCTTGTTTCTTGAGAAAGGCTTGTATTGCTATGTACTTTCCTCTCAGGACTGCCTTTGCTGCATCCCAAAGATTTTGAACTGTTGTGTTTTCGTTTTCATTGGTTTCCATGAATTTTTTTAATTCTTCTTTAATTTCCTGGTTGATCCATTCATTCTTTAGTAGGATGCTCTTTGGCCTCCATGTATTTGAGTTCTTTCTGACTTTCCTCTTGTGATTGAGTTCTAGTTTCAAAGCATTGTGGTCTGAAAATATGCAGGGAATGATCCCAATCTTTTGGTACCGGTTGAGACCTGATTTGTGACCTAGGATGTGATTAATTCCGGAGAATGTTCCATGGGCACTATGGGCACTAGAGAAGAATGTGTATTCCATTGCTTTGGGTGGAATGTTCTCAATATGTCTGTAAAGTCCATTTGGTCCAGTGTGTCATTTAAAGACTTTATTTCCTTGTTGATCTTTTGCTTAGATGATCTGTCCATTTCAGTGAGGGGGGTGTTAAAGTCCCCCACTATTATTGTATTGTTGTCAATGTGTTTCTCTGCTTTTGTTATTAATTGCCTTATATAATTGGCTGCTCCCATGTTAGGGGCATAGATATTTACAATTGTTAGATCTTTTTGTTGGCTAGACCCTTGAAGTAGGATATAGTGTCCTTCCTCATCTCTTATTACAGTCTTTGTTTTAAAATCTAATTTGTCTGATATAAGGATTGGCACCCCAGCTTTCTTTTGGTGTCCATTAGCATGGTAAATGGTTTTCCAGCCCCTCACTTTCAATGTGGGGGTGTCTTTGGGTCTAAAATGAGTCTCTTGCAGACAGCATATTGATGGGTCTTGTTTTTTAATCCAATCTGATAGCCTGTGTCTTTTGATTGGGGCATTTATCCCATTTACATTCAGGGTAACTATTGAAAGACATGAATTTAGTGCCATTGTATTGCCTGTAAGGGCTGGTTTCGTGTTTGCAAATTCCTTTAGTTTTTGTTTGTCCTGGAAGCTTTTTATCTCTCCTTCAATTTTCAAAGACAGCCTAGCTGGATATAGTATTCTTGGCTGCATATTTTTCTCATTTAGTGCTCTGAAGATATCATGCCAGTCCTTTCTGGCCTGCCAGGTCTCTGTGGATAGGTCTGTTGCCAATCTAATGTTTCTACCATTATAGGTTACACATCTCTTCTCCCGAGCTGCTTTCAGGATTTTCTCTTTGTCTCTGAGACTAGTAAGTTTTACTCTTAGATGTCAGGGTGTCGACCCATTTTTATTGATTTTAAGAGGGGTTCTCTGTGCCTCCTGGATTTTGATGCCTGTCTTCTTCCCCACATTAGGGAAGTTCTCTGCTATTATTTGCTCCAATATACCTTCTGCCCCTCTCTCTCTTTCTTCTTCTGGGATTCCATTTATTCTAATGTTGTTTCATCTTATCATATCGCTTATCTCTCGAATTCTGCCCTCATGATCCTGTAGTTGTTTCTCTTTTTCTCAGCCTCTTTATTTTCCATCATTTGGTCTTCTATATCGCTGATTCTCTGTTCTGCCTCATTTATTCTAGCAGTTAGTGCCCCCATTTTTGATTGCATCTCATTAATAGCCTTTTTGATTTCAACTTGTTTAGATTTTAGGTCTTTTATTTCTCCAGAAAGTGTTTCTCTAATAACTTCCACGTTTTTTTCAAGCCCAGCTAGTATCTTTAAAGTCATGTTTCTGAACTGTAGGTCCAACATCGTACTAATGTCCGTATTGAGTAGGTCCTTGGCAGATGGTACTACCTCTTGTTCTTTTTGCTGAGGTGATTTTTTTCATCTTGCCATTTTGTCCAGAGGAGAATAGATGAATGAGAGAATAGAATGCTAACAGGTTAACAACGTCCCCAGCAAATATATTCTAAACAAATCAGAGAAGATCTGAAACGAGGGGACAAGAAAGGGAAATAAAGAAAAAATAAAGAGAAAAAACAAAAAGGAAAAAGTAAAAGATAAAAACAAACAAAAACAGAACAAAACAAAAAAACAGAATATGATAAATATGATCAGGCTAGTGCATAGATCAGTGCCACACTCTAGATTTTGGGTGTATTTTAGTCTGTTAGAAGAAAGTGCCTGCTAAAATTTTAAAGGAAGAAAGGCTTATATATGTACAAAATAAGGGTTGATAGAATGAAGGGATGGAAGATGAGTGTAAAGATGAAAATTATAAAAGATTTTATAAAAGGAATTGATAAGATAAGAAATTGTTTGAAAAAAGAAAGAAGATTTTAAAAAAAAAGAAAAAAAAAGTGAGAGAATGTGATCAGGCAGGAGACTAGAACAAAGCCATACACTAGTGATTTAGGGTATATTTTGATCTGTTAGAAGAAACTGTATCTCAAAATTTTAAAGAGAGAACAACTTATATATATATGCCAAAAATAAGGGTAACTACTATGAAGGGATAAAATATGACTCTAAAAATGAAAAATTAAAAATGTTTTTTTAAAAAAGGGATTGATAAGATGTTCGTTGAAAAAGGGAAAAAGAAAAATTCAAAAAAAAAACAGTTAAAAAAATTAACTTTGAATAACTAATGAATCATGGTAAAAAAGCCATGAATTCTATGTGCTGTATTCCCCTAGCGCTGGAGTTCCCTCATTCTCCTTGATCAGTAAACTTGGTCTTGGCTTGCTGGCTGTTCGTGCTGATCTTCTGGGGGAGTGGCCTGTTGCCGTGGTTCCCAAATGTCTTTGCCAGAGGTGGAATTGCCCCGCCCTTGTGAGTCCGGGCTAAGCAAGCTGCTCGGGTTTGCTCTTAGGAGCTTTTGTTCCCTGGAAGCTCTCGGCACAGCTTCGGAGGACCAGGGTGAAAATGGTGGCCTCCCAATCTCCACCCGGAGAATTTGAGAACTTGGGGCCCCTTTCCTCAGTGTGCCCCCAGACAAAAGCAGTCACTCCCGTCTCCCCGGTCTCCGGCCGCACTCCGTGCTCACCCGGCCTGTGACTGAGCATTTCTATCTCTGGCACACGACCCTATTTGGAGTCTCCAAATCCAGCAGATCCCTGCGGTGCGCTCCCGCGCCGTTCCTCTTGGGGGAGGAAGGGCAGTCTCCCTGGATCTGCCGCCTTTGGGTCCCTGCTGGAGGAGCAGTGGCCCGACTGGGCCGCGGATCACAGTTTATGGCAACCCCGAGCTGAGAGCCCATGCCTCCGCTCTGTCTCTGCAGACGGCTTCCCCACTCCGATACCTGGGAGCTCTGGCGCACCCAGGCACCCCCAGTCTTCCTGTGACCCTGAGCATCCTGAGACCACACTCTCCCGCGAGGGTTCCACCCCCAGCTTAGCCACTGGAGCGACATCCCTCAGCGGAGCCAACTTCTAAAAGTCCCGATTTTGTGCTCCGCGGCTCTATCACTTGCCAGAAGCGGCCCACGGAGGCCCCCTCCCCCCACTGTCTATCCTCCCGAATATCGCCTCGGATTCACTTCTCCGCATATCCTACCTTCCAGTAAGTGGTCTCTTCTCTGTTCAGAGAGTTGTTGCTACTCTCTTTTTCGATCTCCTGTTGAGTTCGTAGGTATTCAGAATGGTTTGATCCCCATTCAGCTGAATTCCTGAGACCAGACGAAATCCAGGTCTCCTACTCCTCTGCCATCTTGCTCCGCCCCCCCTTACCTTACTTTCTATTGTTAGTTTAGGTTCTAAGAAATAAGATAGTTTCCCCTTTGGAATTCACATGATTTAGAAAGTAAATACATTTTCTGATTCATTCAAGTATGTTTGTCCCACTATAAATTCAAAGCAAAATATTTAAGACAAAATTAAATATAAATGTAAATATACATATTTAAGGCAAAGATAGTTACACATTCATCACAGAGAAGTGGAGTAGAAAGTATATATGCAAAAACCAAATTCCTACGTACTTTGAGTTGAAGCATATGTGGAATGTTTCAGATATACATACAAGAATGGGTTGAATGCACTTAATAAATAAAAAAGTTTTTCCTAAAATTTCGGGGTTCAGGTACCTTAATATTCTGCAGCTACATCTGTCTTTTTAAAGAGCCATGCCTTTTACATTATCCAGAATGATGCCATCTGCTTTATTATCAGGGAGGTTACTAATGGGAAGTGTCTGTGTATAGACTGATTTCGTCTATTTGATATGCTAATAAATTCTGGGGAAGAAATTGTATTTTATTGAATTACTTACATTTACGTAGCTGGAATTGCTGTCATTTTCTCTTCTATGAACCCTTAATTCCCTTGTTCAAATTGCTCAAAATACGTTGTCAATGAATGCTATAATAGATAACCAAATGCGTTTTGCAGTCATAGAATATCCTGGTGCTCTTATTCAACACAATCATTTTGAACTTTAAATCAGATGGGCTCATTATTTTCTCTCTTTAACTTGCCTCATAGTTAAGGAAAAATTAGTATTAGTCTAGAATTAGAATGTTTTAGTCTTTCTCAACTGAACACTTGTACTCTCCCTATTTTATTAGAATTAACTCTGATTTTGTGGTTTTTATAGATTTCCAATCTCAAGGATTCATTTCATTGTCATTTTATTTTCAAGAACAAGCTATGTACACTTTAGATTACATCAGTATAAAATTTGCATTGCTAGTCATTGTTAAAATGAAATGGAAAATATTAGTTTTGTTTAGTAGGCATTTATTAAGCATCTAATATATGCTCGTTGTTGAGAGGGGAAAAATATAAAAAATGACTTTGCTTATTTCACTCAAAACTGACATTAGTAATCAATTGTTAAGTTGATGGTGCAAAATTTAAGTGCTATTTTGGACATTTCAGCTTTTCTCTTGTCTACCAGAAGCATCACCATAAAAAGATTAGAGTTTGGTTCATTCACACAACAAGAAGTTGATGAGCCCTTTCCATATATGATGGAATAGAACTGTGAACAACAGAGAGATAGTTCCTCCCTGCACAATGCTGGGCAAAACTTAGCAAAGGGTTTTAGAGGGAAAAGAGTCCTCTACTAAAGGGCAATTTCTGAGATTAAAAAAAGTGATGACTAATATGGTATTCTTTTCCTTTAGACTCAAAAGAACCCCAAGGGGAGGCCTGTGATCACAGGCATGTTCTGTCTTGTCTGCATTACTCGGTGACAGAAACATGATTGATTGATTTCTATATCTCAGTAGGCATTTGACACCACATCTATCAAATACTGCCATTCAGATTCTCATCTTTCATTGAAAGCAAAGCAAACTTGGTTTGTTAAGTCCATGTAAAAATGAGATTGTGGTTAAAGCACAGTAAAACTTATGCTGTTCTTAGGGCACGTATTTTTTCTTCTTAAGTAAAAAAAAAATGCCACATATAAATGAAATCATATGATAATTGTCTTTCTCTAATTGATTTATTTCGCTTAGCATAATACCTTCTAGTTCCATCCATGTTATTGCAAATGGCAAGATTTCATTTTTTTGATGGCTGCATAATATTCCATTATATATATATATATATATATATATATATATATATATATATATATATATACCACATCTTCTTTACCCATTCATCTGTCCATGGACATCTGGGCTCTCTCCACAGTTTGGCTATTGTGGACATTGCTGCTATAAACATTGGGGTGCAGGTGCCCCTTCAGATCACTACATTTGCATCTTTGGGGTAAATACCTAGTAGTGCTATTGCTATGTCATACAAGAAAATTGATACTTGAAGAAGTAAGATAACTTACTACATTTCATAGAACTATGAATTGCCAAGTCCTAGTTTTTAAAACAGATCTGCCTCATTCCAAAGCCTATTTTTTTAACCATTCTGCTATAGTGTTTAAGTTTTTATTTATCCAATTTGTAGTTCTCTTTTCTTTCTCCCAAACATTTTTGCTCCTATTTCATATACAGCCTTGAAGACTTCTATAGGTCAAAACTTAAGACTTAGTACTTTACAAAACATTTATTGAACTTCCTTAACATTTATTGGTGCCGACCACTTTAGCCGGCCCTGTTTTTACCAAAGTACATTGATTACTACCATTACTTGAAGTGTATACAAAGAGTCCTTGCAAAATTTAATTAAAGTATCTATTACACCTTTATGGCATCAGGACATATCATGTGTGATTCTGTTTTTCTTCTCCTCCAAATCTTGTCTACCAGTTTTATTTTCTCTTTGCCCCATGTCCAAACATCTAATGCTCTTGTACTGCTTTCCAAATATATGGCCTTTTGGGACCTTTCCAGGGTTTTCCCTAGAGCAAAAGTATCCAACTGATGGTCCATAATCCAAATCTGACTTACAGAACTGGTATGTCTACTTTGTACCTTGTTTTTATGTTATTTTTTTAACCAACAGTTAAAGCTCAGGAAATTTAATGTACAATATCTGGATCCTAAACATAATCTGGCAATACTGGATCTGAACTTCTGTATGGTAATAAATGCTTAGCTCTTGGTAATAGGTCCCCCTTTACATAGAGTGGCTTCTCTCTTATTTGCTGGACATAAGCACTCACAATTGGCTTTCCAAATCCAGGCCAAATGCCAGTTGCCATTTATTATTGTGCTTGCACTGTTTGTTTTCTCACAGGAGAGAACTCATTCTCTGTACTATGTCTTAAAGGTGGGAAAATGAAAAATAGACCTAAAGGTCAGTGTACTTCAAGAAAAATGGAAGAAAATACATTTTTCTCTAGATGTGAAGAATATTAAACAATTTTTAACATGTAAGCAAAATATGTGTCTTATACCAATGTTTTTCACTAATTTGTGTTACCACTCTGGTGACAAGAGTTTATGACTTCGGTTTTAGAGTAGTCACAGACACTGAAGAATTACCAAAAAGAAACAAGGACTGGGGTTAGCAAAATTCTCTTTGGTTCAGTCTAATTCCTTTAAGGTCACCCATATTTCTTTGAAGTTTTTAACATAAAAGTCATGAATTTAATTAAATCAAATCACTGAGCAAATTCATTTGTGAAGAATTATGTATAAGAGCAGGCCCTTCCATTGTGACTTTATCTTCAACAAGTTTATGTCTTTTTTCTTTCAAATTTAATAAAATAAATTTTACCTGTATTATATAGTATTCAGTTATAAGCCAGTTACCTAATCAATATCCCTTCCTCCTTTCTCCTTACTAACAGAAGCTGCAGTCTTTTGAAGCATCAATGAAACTGATAAATACTCATCTTCAAGACTTCTTTGCAGCTTGGAATAGCTATATAATCCAGGCAAGGAGATATATGTGGAATTCAACTGGCTAGGGCTACTGAGAAAGCCTTTTTCGGGTTAAATTAGTATGGCCTCAGTTGGCACACTCCCTTTTTGGGTACTTTACCCTAAATTTCCTTCTCCTTCCTGCCTAAAGTATATATGCAGTTCCTGAAGATGGAATAGCCTTTTTTGTGATGACAAGGGCAAAAGCCAAATGCTCAAGTTGAGTAGCAAAAACTTAGATTGAACTTGAATCCTTTATGCTTTTATGGAGTTACCATGGCAGACTTGGACTACCTAGTTTCATACTTCCAGTTATTGAGAAAAATATTCTACTTAGTTAAGCTTCTATAATTACGTTTCTGATGTATGCATTCAGATAAAACATAACTAAAACAACATCTAAAACCTGGAAACAGGCTGCTATAAATAACAGATCCTAAAATACAGTGGGGATGGAACTTTAGGGAAAAAAAGTCCTGAGACAACCCAAGTCTAGATATGACTTATCTGCAGACTAGTATGGCAAACTCAACCCTGTTTGCCTCGGATTATTTCAGTCTTAAAATGGAAAGTTCTACATCCTAGGAACCCTCTTAGTCCTAGGCAAGTCAGAGGGTTGGCCACCTTACTGCAAGCAAAGGGAGAAGAAAGTACATCTTTATTTATTAATTTTATTTTTTAAAAAAGATATATTTATTTATTTTGAGGGGGTAGGAGCAGAGGGAGAGAATCTCTCATGATTCCCCACTGAGCAAGGAGCCTGACATTGGGCTTGATCCCACAACCCGAGAGATCATGACCTGAGCTGAAACCAAGAGTCGGACGCTTAACCAACTGAGCTACCCAGTCACCCCAAAAAGTACATCTTTAATAGGGGAGACACTTTATCTTAGCCTGCAATCTATATTGACTGATAGGATAAAAATGCCAACCACTTCTATGTCTGTCACCAAAGCCAATGCAAGCATCATACGGAGGCCCCGGTTCTCTTCTAAGTTCAGGTCTCTCCTAAGATATCCTAAGGAACTGTCTATACAAGGTCTTTGAATAAGATTGTTTTATAAGGAATTGAAGAGAAACAATGTTTATTTTTTGAGGGAATTCTATTGTCAAAGATACACAAACTTAGGCAACAGACTATGATTACTCAACCTCTAAAGTTACATAAAGCTCCAAACATACATAAAATATGAGGGGGCTGTGAAGCCATGTAGCTCCAAGAAGGACATTCTCTATAATGTCTACGTCACTTACAGACCTTAAGAATGACAGATGAAGAGAATCGCCCCCTGGGGAAAAAAGTTAAGATCTGTGGATGGCCATGGGTGGGGGGAAGATCTAGAACTGTACTGTCTCTAAAGTGACTAGTAGCTACACTGAGATGTATTATAAATGTAAAGTACCCACTAGGTTCCAAAGACTTAATATGTAAAAAAGAATATAAAAGATCTACTTAATACTTTTTCGTGTTGATTATAAGCTGAAATAAGATTTTGACTATATTGGGTTAAATGAAACTAAGTTTTCTGAGTGATGTCAGAAAGATGGTGGAATAGGCAGTCCCAGACTATCTTTATGAGAAGTTCAGAATCTAATTAAGAAGTTGCAGCACCTCAGACAAATATAAAACTGAAAACAGCTGCACTGAAATGGGTAAGAAGAGCAATTTCATTTTATCTGTGTCAGCCCCAACCCCCGCAAACTGGCACAGCTCAGTGCCAGGAGAGGTCAGCTCAGCCTGTGACTTCTACAGTTGTGTGTTGAGGGGGAGGAGAGTGGAGCATGCACGTGGTCTTCCTCTCTTTTACTGTGCACTTCAAAGGGCTGGTTTCTGTCTTGCTTCTCACTGAGTGCTGAAAGAATTGTCATTGTCTGGATGCCTTAAACAGGTAGGAAAAAGGAAAAAGGGAAGAAAGCTCCCTGAAGCCAACATAGATCTGCAAAATTGGGAAAAGGCTTTCACCCAGCAGAGAGGGAGGGAAGTAGAACATGTCTTTAACATCTCCAGTTTTAGTGCACTCCCTGCCGGCCAGTTTCTGTTTATTGTTCACAGTAAATGCCAAAGGAACCAGCACAGTGAGACACCAGAGGGAGCAAGAGGTTATGGGTTCTCTAGAAAATGGGGCGGGGAGGGGGGGCGGAGACTGAATGCTGAATGCCTGAGCCAGGTTGATGAAGGTCTTTCCCGGTCAAAGCCAGTCCATAAAGTCTGATAGAAGTGATGGTTTCCTCAAATGTGCAGACATCCACCTAAAGCTACTGGAACATGAAGAATGTCCAAAGGAATAAAATAAATCTCTAGTAATTGACCCTAAAGAAATGGAGATATATGAATTGCCTGATAAAGAATTCAAAATAATCATCTTAAAGAAGCTGTCTTAGTCCCTTCGGGCTGCTATAAATAAATACCACAGACTAGGTAGCTTACTACAGAAATTTGTTTCTTACAGTTCTGGACCCTAGAAGTCCAGGATCAGAGTGCCAGCATGTTTAGGTGAAGGTTCTCTTCTGGGTTCCAGACTTCTTATTGTATCTTCACATAGGGAAGGGGCTAGGGAGCTCTGTGGGGTCTCTCTTATAAGAACACTAATCTCATTCATGAGAACTACCTGCTCAAGACCTAATCACTTCCCAAAGGCCCCACCTACTAATACCACCACCTTTGGAAGTTAGCATTTCAACATAGGAATTTGGGGTGGGGGTGGGGCACAAACACTCCTCAATCAAAGGACATAAAGTGGTTGATGGATTAAAAAAACAAGATCTAATTATTTGCTGTCTATAAGAGACTCACTTTAGATTTAAGGACACATATAGGCTAAAAGTGAAAAGTTAGAAAGGTTATGCCATGCAAATGATAACCAAAAGAAAGCAAGAGTGGCTACACTTAAACATTAGACAAATTAGTCTTTAAGTTAAAAACTGTTGCAAAAAAGTCATTATATAATGATAAAATGGTCAATTCACCAGAAAGATAATCACAATTATAAACATATATGGACCTAACATCAGATCCCCTAAATATATAAAATAAACATTGACTGATCTGAAGGGAGAAATGATAGCAATTCAATAGTAGTAGGAGACTTCGCTATCCAACTTTTAATTGTGGGTAGAACATTGAAACAGAAAGCCAATAAAAAGACAGTGGACTTTTACAACACTATAGTCCAAATGAACCTAACAGACATTTACAAAACATTGCAACCAATAACAGAATACACATTCTTTTCAAGCACACACAATATACTTCAGAATAAATCACAAGTTAGGTCACAAAACAAATTTAGGAAGATTGAAATAATACCAAGTATCTTTTCTGATTACAATGGAATGAAACTAGAAATTAATAAAGAAGGAAAGCTGGAAAATTCACAAATATGTAGGAGTTAAACAACACACTCTTGACAATCCACTGGACCAAAGAAGAAATCAAAAGGGAAACTAGGTATTACAAAATATCTCAAGATAAATGAAAATGAAAACACAACATACCAAAACTTTTGGGATGTAGCAAAAACAGTACTAAGAGGGAAATTTATAGTGATAAATGCCTATGTTAATAAGAAGGAAGATTTCAAATAACAATATAACTTTATACCTCAAGGACCTAGAAAAAGAAGCACAAATTAAGCCCAGAGTTATCAGAAGGAAAAAAAATAATAAATATTAGAGTAGAAATAAATGAAATAGAGAATAGAAACCTAGAACAAAATTGATGAAACTAAAGAGCTGATTTTTGGAAAAGGTAAACAAAATTGACAAACCCTTAGCTATATACTAATTAAGAAAAAAAAGAAAGAAGACTCGAAGTCAGAAATGAAAGAGACATTACGATTGAAGTCACAGATTTTAAAAAGGATCATAAGGAACAATTATGCACAATTATATACCAACAGATTGGATAACCTAGAAGAAAGTAATAAATTCCCCAGAAAGATACAACCTATCAAGATTGAATTGTGAGGAAATAGAAAACCTGAGCAGACTAATAACAAATAAGAATATTGAAACAGTAATCAAAAACATTCTAAAAAGAAAACCCCAGGATCAGATGGCTTCACTCGTGAATTAAACCAAACATTTAAAGAAATAACACCAATTCTTCTTAAGTTTTTCCAAAAAATTGAAGAGGAAAGTACAGTTCCAAACTTGTTTTATGAACCCAGCATTATCCTAATACCAAACCTAGATAAAGACACCACAAAAGAAGAAAACTCTAGGCCAATATCCCCAATGAATACAGATGCAAAAATGCTCAACAAAACATTAGAGAACTCAATTCAATAGCACATTAAAATGATCATACACGATGATCAAGTGGTATTTATCCCTGTGATGAAAAGATGGTTCAAAATAGGAAAATAAATTAATTTCATACACCATATTAACAGAATGAAAGATAAAAGTCTCATGGTCATCTCAATAGATGCAGAAAAAATCATTTGACAAAATTCAACACCCTTTCATGATAAAAACTCTCCACTGCCTAGTTATAGAAGGAATTTACCTCAATATTATAAAAGTCAGATGTGGAAAACCCACAGCTAAGTCATACTTGACAGTGAAGAACTGAACACTTTTCCTCTAAAATCAGAAAGAAGAGAAGAATGCCTTCTTTCACTAGTTCTATTCAATAAAGTACTGGAAGTCCTAACCAGAGCAACTAGGCAAGAAAAAGATATAGAAGTCATCCAAATCAGAAAGAAAAAATAAAATTTTCTTTGTTTGCAGATAACATGATCTTATATGTAGAAACCCCTAAAGACTATACAATAAAAGTTGCTAACAAACAAATTCGGTACAGTTGTAGGCTACAAAATCAAATACGAAATTTTTCATTTCTATACACCAGCAATAAACTTTCAAAAAAGGAAATTAAGAAAATAATCCTTTACGATAATTTCAAAAAGAACAAAATACTTAGAAATAAAATTAGCCAAAGAAATGGAAGACTTGTACACTGAAAACTATAGAACATTGTTAAGTGAAATTAAAGATACAAATAAATGGAAAGGCATCTTGTGTTCACAAACTGCAAGACTTAATATTGTTGAAATGTCCATACTACCCAAAGTGATCCACAGATTCAATGTGTTCCCTATCAAAATACCGATGGCATTTTTAACAGAAATAGAAAAAGAAATCCTAAAATTCATATGCAATCACAAATGACCTCAAAGAGCAAAGCAATTTTAAAGAAGATCAAAACTGGAAACATCACACTTCCTCATTTCAAAATATACTACCAAGCTACAGTTACTAAAACAGTATGGTACTGGCATAAAGGTAGACATTTAGACCACTGGAACATTTTAGAAGCCCAGAAATAAATCCATGCATAAGTGGTCAACCCATCTTTGACAAGGGAGTCAAGGATATACAATGGGAAAAAGATAGTATCTTCAACAAATGGTGTCGAGAAAATTGGATATCCACATGTAAAATAATGAAATTGGATTCTTACCTTACATCATACACAAAAGTCAATTCAGAATGAATGAAAGATTTAAACGTAAGACCAGAAATTATTAAGCACTCAGAAGAACACATATGGGACAAGTTTCTTGACCATTGTCTTGGCAAGGATTTCTCGGACAGGACATCAAAAACACAGGTAACAAAAACAAAAATAAAGTGGAACTACATCAAATTACAATATTTCTGCACAGCAAAATAAACAACAAAATGACAACAAGACCTATGGATTGGGAGAAAATATTTGCAAACCATATATCTTATCATAAGGTGTTAATATCCAATATATTCAAGGAACTCCTGCGACTCAACTGCGGAAAACAAAACCAAAAAATCCCACAAATAACCTGATTCAAAAATGGGCAAAGGAATTGAATAAACATTTTTCCAAAGAAGATATACAAATGGCCAATGGGTATATGAAAAGATGCTTAGCATCACTAACCATCAGGGAAATGCAAAACAAAACCACAATGAAATTTCTCCTCACACCAGTTACAAGGGCTATGATATTAAAGAAAAGATAAGTATTAACAAGGTTGTGAAGAAATTAGAACACTTGCACATTGTTGGTAGGAATGCAAACTGGTGCAGCCACCATGGAAAACTGTATGGTGGTTCCTCAAAAAAACTAAAAATAAAATTACCATATAATCTAACAATCCATCTTCTGGGTGTTCAGAAGAATTGACCCACCTATATTGTCTATAAGAAACTCACTTTAAATGTTAAGACACAGAAAGATTAAAGGCAAAGGGGGTCAAAGGCAAACTTAAAAAATATTAAAAGTAAAGATTAAAGGTAAAAAGGTACTATGCTAATATGAATCAAAAGTGTTGTCTGGGAGAAAAAAGTGTTGTCTGGAAGGAGAGCAGCAATCTCTTGGCCATAAAGATGAAACCACTTGCTAAAGTGGGTAGACCAGAGATCAGCAAGGAGCCTGGGTCTTGGATGGCTTCCTTAATCATTGTATTAGCCCTGGACTTTGTGCCTCAGTCTTCTGTTAGGTGATAAAAATAACCCCCTACTTGGGCAAACCATGATAATTGTAACATAGGACTGCAAGTAATCTAACTGATACTGAGGAAAACTGACATTAATAGATGATTCTCTTTAAGGAGCTTCATTTATTTTATTTAATCCTTATAACAGCATTTCAAAGATAAAGAAACGGAGATTCAGAATTTAAGTAACTAGACTAAGGTTACACAGCTGGTATATAGAGATGCTTATGTATGAAACCTGGTCTTTAATGTCCCATCATATCATTGTCATTATCATCTCCATCATTATAAGGTTAACATCATTTGTTTGTTTCATTAACATGTTTGCACTAGAAGTGTTTTACCAAGATGAGAATAAATTCTTTACATAGTTTTCTGTGAACATAAATACTTGTTCATATTTGTAATTTACATATATATTTAAAAGTGTTAGAGAACAAATAAGCCCTTTTACCTGAAAGCTGAAGTCAGAATAAGGTTAGATGTATTGATTTGACCTTCATGCATCGTTTTGTGTGTGTGAGGTTTTTTTTTTTCTCCCAAGAAAAATAAATCTCTGGCTTTTAAAAAAGTTTATTTCTTTGCTGTAAAACTGGTTACAAAGATATGATGCTAGGCAAAAGAAATGTACAATTGGGAAAAAATTGGAGAGATTAGATTAGAAGGGAGGGATGTGCATTTACTCAAGGAGAAACATATCTTGAAGGCTAATAAAGAAGAAAGATACTGCAGGCTATATTTATGCACACTTTGTCAGGGATGGATGAAGCCAAATGATTTTGTACTATCAAGATAATGTACAAGTTTCTGGAAGATATTAAACTCAGAATCTTTTTTTTTTTTTTTTTTTGCCTAACACCTTTGTCTTAAACTTTTAAAGTCATGTCTGATTTGAGGGCAATATCATCCATCTGTTTCTGGTTTATTTCCACTTTACTCATCAACTTATTATTTTATTTGCAACATAATCTCTGAAATACAGGGCTTTAGGAACAGCTAAACTAAGTTTTCTTTTACCTCTCATAATGAAAAACATTGCAAATCAAAGTCCAAAAGCCCTAAACACAAGGTTGTAATTGGTATCCACAGGTATCTCTTCAAGTTAGCCACTATACCAAACTGATATAAACTGAGGCCATTCTTCTAGTAAATTCTTCTTTTTTGGAAGATTGCAATACTTTCTTAGTAGAATCAAGGACTTTAGTTTTTATTAAGCTCTGCAAGATTTTTCAGAGTTACTTCAGTTATTGAGTCCCAACAAGGGGCTGGGCTCTTTTGGGAATAAGAAAATTATATTAGTCATATTCCCAACCCTCAAATAACATCCTGATCCATTAGACAGGTCAGACATAAGTGACAGATTGGAGGATGAAAAAGGTGCTACTGGTCTGGCGATGAGAGCTATAGACATTTTTGTGGGTTATCAGAGACATCAGTTAGGGCTACAAGAGACCTGTGTGTGTGTGTGTGTGTGCCTAAGAGATAATTAAAAGATTTATATATGAATGAAAAGAAGGCCAGAGTTGGGGGGCAACCAGTGTAGAGAGCATTTCATAGACCATTACAACATCAATATGATATAAGAATGCCATAGATATTAGGGAAAGATGTTCATATACAAGGCAGGTTTGTGGAAAATTTGTGTTGGGGAAGTAAAATTTTATTCTCTCTCTATTTTTGTCTCTCAAATATAACCTTTACCTGGGGATTGGTGACTGCTTTATTTCAAGTTTTCTTTTAAATCATATAATTTTTCTTTCTTGTTTTGGGCGCCTTGAGTTCCCTTTTGGACATAGCTAAATATGTAACCGCTTTAGCATGTCTTGGTTTGGTAGAAACTTTATTTTTTATTTTTTTAAAGATTTTATTTATTTATTTGACAGAGAAAGACACAGCGAGAGAAGGAACACAAGCAGAGGGAGTGGGAGAGGGAGAAGCAGGCTTTTCGCAGAGCAGGGAGCCTGATGCAAGGCTCCATCCAAGGACCCCAGGATCATGACCCAAGCCAAAGGCAGACGCTTAACGACTGAGCCACCCAGGCACCCCAGGTTTGGTAGAAAGTTTAAAAGTAGTCTTACCTTTGGTTTACCTAAATAAACATTTGCTATAAAAGACAAACAATCCCCCCCTCCAAATAATTTAAACTTTGGAATGCTGCTTGATTGTTATAAAAACTGATTAATTTTTTCTAGAAGAAAAAGCTTTACGGAAGACTGCAAATTTATCTAGTTTTCCAATTTCGTTTAACATTTCTGTTTTCAAAATGCATTGGGATGAAGGTGGACCCCTTAAGGTACAATTTTGAAAGGATGCAGAGAGATTCAGAAAATACAGGATCTTAAATTTCTCCGGGCTCTGAGTAATACAGTATAGGTATTAATTTTACATGTGAAATTGACGCTTTTGTAAATAAAATTTCTTTTATCTACTTGTAAGAGGAAATGTTTATCAAGTTGAAATTGCCAATTCCCTCTGTCTGCAAAGTAGTTACAGTCAGAGGAAGGTAGAGTCAGGTGGGGAATAGTTTCCATTATTTATATGACTCCCAGTTGTTTAGCTAGAAGTAGTCTCTAAAAATCCCCTTGCTGTAGAAATAATGGCAGGTGGACTTCATCACGGTTCAACCTCACTGCAGTTCTGGGAATCCATCAATAAGGAGAGCTGAAAAATTCAGGAGACTCTGGCAAGGAACATAAAAGAAAACATGGTTCCCCCCCCTTTTTTTTCCCTAAATGATGAATCACAGTAAATGCATCCTTAAAATTGATTGTTTTAGGAATGCAGGCCTAGCAAGCACAGATTCAGGGCCATGATGTACAAGAAGAAATAAAAAAAGCACTCCTCATTTTTTTTTCTTGAACCCCTATACCGTCTGCTGGTGAAGATTAAATCTTAGTTTAATCATTTCAACGGGTACCCACTCTTCCATGCATTTTTCCTGTATTGTACCTAAGTTCTAGAGGGCTTACTTGGGGGTTGAGAGGATTTTTTTTTTAAGATTTTATTTATTTATTTATTTGAGAGAGCGAGAATGAGAGAGAGAGAGAGCACATGAGAGGGGGTAGGGTCAGAGGGAGAACAGACTCCCCGCTGAGCAGGGAGCCCAATGTGGGACTCGATCCTGGGACTCCAGGATCATGACCTGAGCCGAAGGCAGTCGCTTAACCAACTGAGCCACCCAGGTGCCCAAGAGGATATTTTTCATCCTTGGTTATTGTCATCTATGCACACGACGTTAGCCGAGATGTACACTACTTTTTCTCACTTTCAGTAATCAGTCTGTGTGTGTCACTAGAACACATATGTATTCATTGAGACATGTGTGTCTGAATCTCACAGCCTCTGAGCCCCACTTGGTATATAAAGAAACTTTAGCTCTGCTCCTGGACCCAAGGATGAAGGTGGAATGTCTCCAACTAGATAAATCTGGCAGGTATTCTGTTTACTACTCTCCTATGATGCAGAAGGACATAGCTGTCAAGTCTTTTCTGTTTTATGTGAAGACAGAGAACACAGACCACCCCTCTTCTCAGATTCCAGGGTTTCTCTGCCTCCCACTTCCCAGGTTTTAAGGACTCTTTCTTAGGGGACCAACAGCATATAGCCTTCTTGCTTTCACAGACTTCTCTTCCTCCTCCCCCTTTCCCACAGGCCCCACTGTTAAAGGGAGTCTTATGGTGCCTGGGTTGGGCAGTCCGTGAAGCCTCTTGGTTTCAGCTCAGGTCATGGTCTCAGGGTGATGAGATTGAGCGCCGCCCCCCCCCCGCCCCCCCGCCCAACCTCTGGTTCGATGCACAGCGCAGAGTCTGCTTAAGATTCTCTCCCTCTCCCTCTGCCCCTCCCACTCATGCTTTCTCTCTCTCTCTCTCTCAAATAAATCTTTTTTAAAAAAGGGAGTCTTTCTGTAGTCTTTTCCTTTATTCTTTCTAATTTATCATTTAAAACATACATTTAGTTTATTAAAAGACTTTTTAATTAACTTTTTTTATTAAAGTACAATTAATATACAGTGTTATATTAGTTTCAGGTGGGTAATACAATGATTTAACAATTCTATACATTTCTTAGTGCTCATCAAGATAAGTGTATTTTAATCCCCTTTATCAATTTCGTTCATCTCCCCAAGCCACCACCTCTCTGGCAAACATCTGTATTTGAGTCTGTTTTTTGTTTGTTTGCCTCTTTTTTCTTTGTTCATTTGTTCTGTTTCTTAAATTCCACATATGCATGAAATATTTGTCTTTCTCTGACTGACTTATTGCACTTTGTATTATATCTCTAGCTCTATCCATGTTGTTGCAAATGGCAAGATTTCATTGTTTCTTATGGCTGAATAATATTCCATTGTATACACATGTCACATCATACATTTTATTTTTTCATTTTTTTTATTTTTAAAATTTATTTATTTATTTTAGAGAGAGAGAGGGAGCACCAGCAGGTAGGGCAGAGGAAGAAGGAGAGAGAATCTCAAGCAGACTTTGTGCTGAGTGCAGAGCTGGAGGCGGGCTCCACCTCACAACCTTGAGATCACAACCTGAGCTGAAACCAAGAGTCGGAGGCTTAAGAGACTTCGCCATCCAGGCACCCCCATTTTATATTTTTAAAAGTTCAGATTTTGGGACCTCAGAAACTCAAACCCTTGAAAATTAAATGTTTTGGGTTTTGAAACTCAAAAGCCACGTCTCTGCCTTTCTGTTGATCATCATGCTTCCTGAGACTATCAATATACTTGTTTTGTCTTAGTGAGGAAGAATCACAGGGTAATAGAGGTAATATATCAAAACATACGGAGTGACACTTTTGTTATTAGCAGTACTTATGGAAATGTTTATTCTTCAAACTCTATCTCATTTTTTAAGAATTGTGAAGAGTCTGAGGTTTTACCTACTTAAAACTAACAAGTTAACCTGACACAGTCTCGGGAATGATGGTGGAAGACATGAGACTCCTGAGTCAGAGACCAAGGTCAATTTATTTCTCAGAAATAGCAGTGGCCACAGTATCAATCAACATTTTTGTGCCATTCCTTGAGCCCATGCCAAGAGTGACAGATGGCACCTGTATTTGTAGTGTATTATGTTACAGGAGAGGAATCTTTAGCTTTGAGAATCTGAGCATTTCATAAAAGACAGTAAGCATACCTATCCTTTGATTCAGAGAGAGCTGCTATCTCTATCTTCCAAACCTGTCCTTTGCTCTGAAGAGAGACACTGTCTGTATAGCTGTTTGCTATGCGAACATCTTTGAAAAGATAGTATGTAACAAAGGGCAATCCTACAAGTAATGCAGGAGTGAACTTTAAATTTTTTAAAGTTTTATTTACTTAAGTAATCTCCACACCCAATGTGGGGCTCAAACTCACAACCCCAAGATCAAGAGTCACATGTTCATCTGACTGAGCCAGCCAGGTGTATCACAGGAATGAACTTTAAATGATGACTCTTAAATGTCTAATTTTGAATTAGTCAGGAGAATGAAAGCAGGGAGATGATAGGTGTAGGCTGATACGGATACTTTTTCTTTTTCTTTTCTTCTTTCATTTCTTCCTTCTTCCTCTTCCTAGCATGGGTCTTACCCCTCAGACTCTGCAATGTGGGAGTCATGCCACCAAGGTCCTCAGTGATCCCACCCCCATGACTCCAGACACAGACCACTTTCACTTATATTTCATTGCCTGAAGCAAGTGACACGATCACAGCTGCCTTTGAGGGGATGGGAAGCATAAATTAACCAAATATTCAGAAAGAGGAAAGCCAGATATTTGAGGAATAGATTAATGACTTCAATGATGATTTATGTGCTTAAGGATTTCACAGTTTTATATGGGAAGTAAAGCCCATAGAAATACCTGCCATAGAATTTGTCACACATTCTAATAAGCTATGTATCAAGTTGTTGATCAGTGACGTGGAATTTGTTATTGCTTCCTGTGGGTGGTAGGGTAAAACTATGATAATGACAAGGTGATATTTGAGTTTCACCTTGATGAATATACAGGTGCATTCCAGGTAGAAAAATTGTGTGAGATAGAGAGTAGGGGAAAGGTGTCCTGAAGAGAGAAGAGATGTCATGAAAAATCACATTCAAGTCTCAGGAGCTTGGATATGGCATATTATATAAGATATAGTAGGTGTTGAGGCACAAAGATGAATAAAAGAGATATCATGCCTGCCCTTTATCTTGCTGAGCATATGTTTTAGAAGAGTGAGTAGAAATCGAATATATATGTAGAGAATTAACAATGTATTAATAAGTTGGATGAGTACTTTGAAGAGAAGCATCGTATTGAAGGACTAAATTATGGGAATGTCATCTAGGCAGAAAGGTCATGGAATAAAGTTCATAAGCAAAGCATGTGGAGGGGTAGGGGTGGGCCTGGGGAAATAGTCCAGACAGAAGCAGCATGTGCAGAAGTCCTCAGGTTGGAAGGAATATGACACACTGGTGGAGCTGGAAGAAGTAGGTCTGGCATTTGAAGAGGGGCATCAGATGAAACTGGAGAGCAGTTAAGGTAGATAATGAGGGCCTGTAGACATTGTTTAGCACTCTGTTTTATCCTAAGATAAATGGGAAGCTATCAGCAGCATGTTTTATGTAAGAGAGTAACATAGGCATTTTGTAAAGCTCACTCTGTCTACAGTGTAGAAAAAGGATTAAAGATGTGATACTGTGATTTATAATAAGAAATATATGTTTGGTATCTGTCCCATTTCTGGCACAGAGCTCCTAAAACCCTTGGAATTTTCCTAGTGAAGAGAACAATAAAAGTGTCTTTTGTTATGTTAAGGAAGTGACTTTTGTATAATACCTAAGGATGGAGTCTGTGGCCAGGAGAACAAACCAGGTGATTAAAGGGTTGGAATTTTCAGTTCCTTTCCCTCCCAACCCACCCCTGGGGAAGGAAGAGAGGCTGGAGGTTGAATCAATTGCCAATGATCAATGATTTGATCAATCATGCCTATGTAATGAACCCTCCATAAAAACACAAAAGGACAAGGACCAGAGAGCTTCTAGTTGGTGAACATGTGTGGGTTCAGGAAAAGTACCCAGAAAGAGCATGGAAGCTCAGTGCCCGTTTTCCCATAGCTTGCCCTATGCATCTCTTCCTTCTGGTTATCTTTAAGTTATATCCTTTCATAATTAGTGGTAATATAGTAAGTAAAATGTTTCTCTGAGTTCTGTTAGCCACTCTAGAAAAGTAATCAAACCTAAAGTGGGAGTTGTTGGAACCTTCCATTTATAGCCAGCTGGTCAGAAGCACAGGTAACAACCTGGTATTGCAATTGGCATCTGGGATGGGTGAGGAGAGAAGTCTTGTAGGACTGAGCCCTTAACCTGTGGGATCTGGTGCTGTCTCCAAGTAGAGAGTGTCAGAATTGAGTTGAATAGTAGGACATGCAGCTGGTGTCAGAGAACTGCTCGGTAGTGCGGAAAAACAACACAGATGGTAATTGGTGTCAGAATTGGAGAGGGGTTCAGGAACTGATTTAAGAAGACAAGTTCCAAGTTAGTTGTCCAGCTGAGAGTGAAGGATCGCTAGGATGACAGTTAGAATTTGATGAAGAGATATACCACCCAAGTAGTTTCCCAGAGTGCCATTCACTAAAGGGTACTAAACTATGACTGTGCATGTTTCAACGTGAAGAAAATTTTGTTTAATAAACTCTCCTAAGGAAGAGTCTTCATGTGGTTTGAAGAAATACTGGATTAGTTACTTGGGATAAGTGTGAATTACCTCTACTCACCTTCTGACAAGAAAAATGTCCCAGTATTAATCAATAGTAACCATATCAAATGGATGAGCCCTTTTGCCTCATAGGGATAGAAATGAATTGCACAAGAGAAAGAGTGCTGCTGTCTTCCATTTCCCCTGTAAGACTTTGCCTTCTTCTAAACAAATATTTCACAAATATTTAAAGGATATTTTTTGAGTGGCACCAAATTATTAACTATTCTGGGATGCGTAAATATCATGAGCTTGCCCTGCATGGGATGATGACCATGGAGAGAAAGAGAAGTGAACATATTTGGCACATATATCAAGAACAATTGACTTGGTAACAAAATAAGAGGAAGGCTAGGGAAGGGAGAGGTAGGTGTTTAGGGTGACTCCTGGATTTCTGTATTAAAATGCGAGGCATACTGCTATTGAAATATAAACTGAAGCATGTTAATCATGTTAAGAGTTTATTTGAACAAATGTCTGTTCTAATCAGGCAGCACCAAACTAGAAGTGGTTAGGAGTGCTCCACAGACAGGAGGTAGGGGTAAGACTTTTATAGACAAGACACAGAAAGAAGGTGAGGAAATTATTTGGTTGGCTGTAGCTTACATGGTTGCCTTATTTGAAAAGCCTCATTGGCTATTCGTGATCAATTGTCCCTAAGTTTTGATTTTTGAACCTTGAGGCATATACAGGCTAAGGTCTGAGTTTGCTTATGTAGGCTGCCAAAGCAGTAGAACCATCTGTCTTAAAAACAAACAAACAAACAAACAAAAAAAGAACTATCTCAGGCTAAGGGCCTCTTTGTTCAATTAATTTAATACTGCAAAGTAGGATGAGGGTTTGTTTATTTTTTGATTTTTGTTTTTAAATAACTAGATAGATAATACACCCAACAATCTTTAACTTCTGGAGGTCTTGAGAGAATGTCAACTAAAAAATCCTTTTGTTCAAATCCACCATAATGATCTAAAAAGACATATGACTGAGATCTTAATTACATACAGTAATATCTTATTAATCACATGTTCTACTTGCTTACACTGTTGAATGTCAATACAACTTTTAAGAAAAACATAGGTATTGGACTTATATTTGCCCTAAAATAATTTAATGGGTAATTATCAAATACATTATGCCATTTGTCCTTTATAATCAACCTGTGAGGTAGGGCAGATATTATTCAATTTTGCAGATGAGACAAATGAGATCAATATATGCTAAATAACTTGTCACAGTTCACACAAAGTTCACACAGATGATTAGTGGTAGATCCAGAACTAAAATCCAGACATGATGATTCCTGGTCCAAAGCTCTTTGCCATTATACCATCCAGTAGAATACAGGGTGGGGTGGTATCTGTGGTGATGAGAAAAGAGAATTGTAGGATGAGAAAAGTCTAAGGATCCCTGTATTATTTCACTGTTAGACATGGCTCATTTTTTGTTTGTTTCATGTATGGAGAAAAACATTTGTTTTGAATTAATAAGAAAAAGAAAGGCTGAGATATATATTGTCAAGGGTCCTCAAGGGAAGATACTATGCTAAATACTAGTTAAAAAAGACCAGTACTAATTGTCATAAGTTTTTTGCTTGTTGAGACGTGTTCTACTCACAACCCTGAGATCAAGACCTGAGCTGAGATCAAGAGTCAGATGCTTAACTGACTGAGCCACCTAGGCATCCCTCTTCTTTAGTACTTTTGATATTAATTTGATTTTTTAAAAAGATTTCTTTATTTTAGAGAGGAGGGGAGGGGCAGAGGGAGAGGGAGAGAAATCCCCAAGCAGACTCCCCACTGAGTGTGGAGCCCTACTTGGGGCTTGATCCCAGGACTCCGAGGTCATGACCTGAGACAAAATCAAGAGTTGGATGCTCAACCGACTGAGCCACCCAGACACCCAGATACTAATTTGATTTTTTTCTATGAATCATCTTCATTTGACTTAGGAACATGATTGCAGCGTCTCATTTTGCCTTAATCTGTATAATCTCTTTCCCATTTCTTTGATTATGCTTTTGGATTGTCTGAAACTTATATATCTGATTTGAATTTTACCTGTAATTAAGGGTTTTCTGACGGAAGTATTCTTTAAGAAATAGGTGAGCAGGAATGCAGTGTTCATGACTGCACTGCCAGTCCACAGTACATAAGAGACACTAAATAAGTACTTGATTGAATAAATGAATGAAAGTTTGTAAATAGGGGTGCCGGGTGGCTCAGTCGTTAAGCGTCTGCCTTCAGCTCAGGTCCTGATCTCAGGGTCCTGGGATCAAGCCCCACATAGGGCTCCCTGCTCAGCGGGAAGCCTACTTCTCCCTCTTCCACTCCACCTGCTTGTGTTCCTTCTCTCGCTGTGTCTCTCTCTGTCAAATAAATAAATAAAATCTTAAAAAGAAATGTTGTAAATAGGCTTTGTAAATTCTAATTTTGTTTGTTGAACCCTGAATCTTAAGTCTTGGCATTTGGTTTTGGGCATTATACTTTTGTTATTTGAACTTGATTCCCACTTGCCATTGCAGTTCTAAATAATATATTTGACCTAAACCACTTCTGTCTTGTCAGTCCTCTAAAAGCAGTAACACAAACCATGGGGCATCATCAATCTCTTACAGTCTAACTGTCGGTAATAAGTAAGACCAGAAAACGTCACAGAGCCCAGTTTGTTACAAATGATTTTTAAGTTCTTAAAAACAGGTCTTTAGAGGTTGCTAAAGCAAAACAGGTTGTTTGTTTTTTTTTTTTCTTTTTTTCTTTTTTGTAAGACTTTATTTTTAAGTCATCTCTATATACAACCTGGGGCTCAAAATTATAACCCCAAGATGAAGAGCCTCATGCTCTTCCTATTGAGCCAGCCAGGCACCCCCAAACTTTCAATTATAAGATGAAGAAGACCTCATGTAAACCTTACATGGTGGAGGGACACCTGGGGGGCTCAGTCGGTGAAGCGTCTGACTTGGGCTTAGGTCCTGATCTCAGGGTCCTAGAATCCAGCCCCGCATCTGGATTCTCCCTCTCCCTCTGCCCCTCCCTACCCTGCTCATGCTCTCTCTCTCACTCTCAAATTAATCAATTAATTAATTAAAAAAGAGAAGCAAAACAGGTTGTTTAAGGCTTAACCATGATCAGGTCACTGTTTTCTTTATTGTTTCATCCAGGGTGCTAGAATATTGGTGGTCTATTATATTAACCTTGTGGTTAGGTTATCCAAACAATTTACACCAAGTACAATTTGGAAAGTGTTAGACATAGTTCTTTTGAGGTGGGAGACAAGCTTATGAACCCCTGTGCTCTTGTTGAATTCTGGGTAATGTTTTGTTGCTATTGTTGAGTATACAGTGTTTTGACAAGGCTTTGGCTAACCTGCCATCTCTCTTTTCTTATTCCAGGAAGATGTATTTATAGGTAAAACAGAAGCAATTCCTTGGCAACATCATTTTCTGGGCTTGTATCATTTAGCAGGCACAGATTCTATCACAAATGGTCTGTCGGGTCTGAGTTTAAAGGTCTCCTGGAAGAGAATTCGTTTGTTCACTCATTCATTCATTCAGCAAATATTTATTGAGTACCTACTATGTGCCAGATATTCTCCTGGGTTCCTCAGATACAATAGTGAACAGACCACAATTCCTACCTTCAGGGCACTTAATCCTAGTAGGATTAATTAATTAATTCTTAATTCTAGTAGGATTGACACAGACAATAAATAAATAAAATACACAATATGCTCTTGAATATGATAAATGCTATGAAGAAAAATCAAGCAGGAGAGGGAGATTGTGTGTGCTTGGGGCAGTGGAATTCAATTTTTAGGTAGTGTGCTCAGGGAGGGACTCATTGAAAAGGTGGCATTTTGAGTAAAGAATTGAAGTAGGTAAGGGAATGAATCATTGTGTTAACTTTCTAATAATTGGTTTGAGTTAGGTGGTTATTAGTTTGGAAAAATCAGTTGCATTTTAGCCAATTTGAAATGTATGTGCAACATTTTTATAAAATGACAAAAATTGGTAGGTAAATTTGTCAGATACAGCTAAAGACTTATTGCTATGTGGAGATTAAAACTGCAAAAGAAAAAAAAAAACTGCTGAAGAGGCTTCTGAGAAATATCCTTAGGGGCAGTTTCTCATTAAGAGGAACATATCTCCCTGGCCACACATGTGAGGGAAAGTTAGGATGTCCTAAAGCTCAGCTAGACACGGTGATTTCCCTAAGGCTTTTCATTAGAAACATAATTCTAGGGGCCTCACTGGTTTTAAGAGAAGTTATTTTATGAATCATGCTGATATTAATCTTTTTAACCTCCAGACCAGAATTTCTCCCACACATTTTATGTAAAGGGCACACATAATTCTTTTGATATTTCAAAGCTTTTAGCTTCTTAATTTACTTTTAGAGGAATCAAAGAGATTTTCAATTTATAGATATAAGACTTTGTTCTTGTAGAACTGACTTCTTGACCTTACACAAATTATTGAAGAAAAATGAGTTGTCAGTAGTCACATTTCAAATGATTGCTGTCTGCAAATACTTTTTTTGGCAAATGTTTTCATAAAAGTATGTGAAATTTCAGACTTTTCCTGATAACCTCAGATAACCTCAGCCTTAGAGATAACCTGGGTCAGTCTTTTGCTGCATATATCAAGGCATTTACATCTAGCTCTTTTCTTTTCTTTTTTTTAAAAGATTTTATTCATTTATTGAGAGAGAGAGAGAGAATTTATTCAATAATATTTATTGAACACATTCTGTGAAGCTGGAACTATGCAATGAACTATATGTACAGCAATAAATAAGAGATAAATTCTTATTTTTGTGGAGATCACCCTCTAGTGGGGGGAACTAGACTATAAACAAGTAAAGAAATAAATGGGCAAGATAATCAGAGATTGCTACAATCGCTAAGAATAGAAAATCCAGGGTAATGAGACGGAGAATAACCAGTGAATGAGAGTCACTTAATTAGGGGTATTCAGGAAAGGCTTCATTAGGTGATATCTGACTCAGAACTGGAAAATGAGAAAGAACCAGCCCCGTAAAGGTCCCAGGGGAGATCATAAAGACAAAAAGGAAGAGTCGGCACCCCGGTCCTGCTATGGGAAAGAAATCAGCGAGTGTGCGGAATTTAAAAAGGCCTAATTGGCTGGAGCAGCACAGCGATTGAGGCAGAGAATGAGGAGGAAAAGATAGACAAGTAGGCAGTGCCACATTGTTGGAGAAGGTCATCGAGAGGACTTGACCGCTGGTTGACCCTCGAGCTGGATGCGGGCAATAGGAGGTTCCTCCCCACCTCTCTTGTCCTTGGAATGTACCTTCTGCTACCCATCCCACAGTGGGAGCGATTTTCAAGGACACAGCCTGGAGCCAGTGAGGTGTTGTTGAGATCAGGACTGTATATGTCAGTGAAGTCTTCTCCATAAACTTTTAAGATTCTGGTGCGTGAGCGCGGAAACCAGTCCTCTTGTGGAACTGAAGACGGGCCTCCGAAGCCCCCATCCGTGTGAAACCCGCCTGCTACCTGCTGCAGTGACCTGCCTCTTCCGCGGTCTCTCCTTGGCCTCCGCGTGTGCAGGCGGCCGTCTCAGCTTCCATCCAGGAAGTCCCCGGTTTGCAAACTGACACAGATCAGGTACCGCCTGGGAGATCAGATAAAGGAGTCTTTTACATTTTAAGACCTTAAATCTTAAAAAAATAGATCTTTTATGCTAGGATGAGGCATGATGATAGAAGAGGGTAATCTTGTTGTTGTACACAGAAGGGGAAGAGACAAGAATCAGGGAGACCTTTTGGAAGGGTATTGCAATAGCTGCGCTCGGGTTCCAAATAAACAATAGCACTACGGTGGAAAGGAAAAGATAGGAGGGCGTCTGTGAAGGGAGAAAGGCGGGATTTGGAAATGGATGAATATTCTGGGGACTGAGGAAAGAAGGGAGAAGTCACTTGGCAGTTTCTAAATTTTGGATTTAAAGGAGTAGAAAACCTGTCAAACTGGAAATCTTGAGGTGGGAGGAATCAAGGGAAGAAGAGAATGATATTCTTGAGAAATGTGGCACGTAAGAAGTCATAGTAAAATAACAATGCTTTCTCGTTTCTCTTTCTTTAGAAGTTTTATTATTTTAAAATCATTATTAACTTATCTATTTTAAAAATTCCAGTATAATTAACATACAGTGTTATATTAGTTTCACGTGTACAACATGATGAACAGTTGCATACGTGACTCAGTGCTCATCAGGATAAGTGCGCTCTTCATCCCCATCACCTATTTCACCCATCCCCCACCCATATGCCCTCTGGGAACCACTGGTTGGTTCTCTATGGTTAAGAGTCTGATCTTTTTTTATTTGTCTCTTTTTTTCTTTGTTCATTTTCTTTGTTTCTTAAATTCCACATATGAGTGACATCATATGGTATTTGTCTTTCTCTAACTGACTTCTTTTGCTTAACATACTTTCTAGGTCCATCCATGTTGTTGAAAATGGCAAGATTTCATTCCTTCTTAGGGCTGAGTAACATTCCATTGTATGTTTGTACAACATCTTTTTTTTTTTTAAGAGTTTTACTTATTTATTTGTCAGAAAGAGAGAGAGCACAAGCAGGGGGAGCAGCAGAGGGCGAGGGAGAAGCAGGCTCCTCACTGAGCAAGGAGCCCGATGGGGGGCTCGATCCCAGGACCCTGGGATCATGACCTGAGCCGAAGGCAGACGCTTAATGACTGAGCCACCCAGGCGTCCCAACATTTTCTTTATCCATTCATCCTTTGATGGACACTTAGGTTGTTTCCAAATCTTGGCTATTGTGAATAATGTTTCAATAAACATAGGAGTGCATATATATCTTCAATATTCTGTTTTCAGTTCCTTTGGATATACATCTGTGAATAAATGTTTCAATAAACATAGGAGTGCATATATATCTTCAATATTCTGTTTTCAGTTCCTTTGGGTATACATCTAAAAGGGAATTGCTGGATCATACGGTAGCTTTATTTTTAGTTCTTGAAGAACCTCCATTGCTATAGTGGCTGCACCAATTTGCATTCCCACCAACAGTGTACAGGGTTTCCTTTTCTCCATACCTTCGCTAACACCTGTTATCTCTTGTCTTTTTGATGATAGCCATTGTAACAGGTGTGAAATCCTATCTCACTGTGGTGTGGATTTGCATTTCCCTGATGATTACTGAGGCTGAAAATCTTTTCATGTATTTATTGGCCATTTGGATATCTTCCTTGGAAAAATGTCCATTTAGTTCTTCTGCCCATTTTTAAATTAGACTTTTTTTTTTTGTTATTGAGTTGTGTGATTTCTTTATATATTTTGGATATTAACTGCTTTTCTGATATATGCTTTGCAAATATTCTCTCCCATTTTGTTAGGCTGCCTTTTCATATTGTTGATTGTGTCTTTTGCTGTCAGAAGCTTCTACTTTGATGTTGTCCCACTTGTTGATTTTTGCTTTTTTTGTTTGTTTTTTTCTTTTTATTTTAATTCCAGTATGGTTAATATACAGTGTTATATTAGTTTTGGGCGTACAATATAGTGACTGGACAAGTCCATACATCATCCAGTGCTCATCATAACAACTGCTCTTCTTAATCTCCATCACCTATTTCCCCGACCTCCCCACCCGCCTCCCCTTTGGTAACCATCCTTTGTTCTCTGTAGTTAAGAGTCTGTTTCTTTTATTTTTATTCTTTAAAAATATGCACCTATTTATTTTAGAGAAAGAGAACACATGAGCCGAGGGAGGGGCAGAGGGAAAGAGAATCTCGAGCAGATGTCCCACTGAGTGTGGAGCCCAATGCAGGTCTCGATCCCAGGACCCCAAGATCATGATCTGAGCCAAAATCAAGAGCCAACTGACTAAACCACCCAGGTGCCCCAAGAGTCTGTTTCTTGGTTTGTCTGTCTCTTTTTTCCCCTTTTGCTCATTTGTTTTGTTTTTATTATTTTTTAAAGATTTTATTTATTTATTTGACATAGAGAGAGAGCACAAGCAGGGGGAGAAGCAGGCAGAGGGAGAGGGAGAAGCAGGCTCCACGAGGAACAGGGAGCAGGGATACAGGGCTGGATCCCAAGACCCTGGGATCATGATCTGAACCAAAGGCAGACACTTAATCGACTGAACCATCCAGGTGCCCCTTGTTTTGTTTTTAAATTCCACATATGAGTGAAATCATATATTTGTCTTTCTCTGACTGACTTATTTTGCTTAGCATTATACTCTCCAGAATTTTGCTTTTGTTGCTTGTGCTGTTGGTGTCATGTCTAAAAAAAATCATTGCCAAGGAGCTTCTTTCCTGTGTTTTCTTCTAGGAGTTTTATGATGTCAAGTCTTATGTTTAAGTCTTTAATCCATTTCACATAATCAACATTTATTGAGCACATTGTTTGTTAAATTCCATGCTGTGTTCAATGGGTACAAATATGAGTAAGATCCCTTTCATCAAGGGGTTTATGATCTCATGGGTAGGATAATCACTATACATGGTAAGTGATAAGATGCACATACAAATACTAGAGAGGTTCAATGTTGAGTGAAGACTTCTGCGGGAGATGTGCCCCAGAGGAAACTGAGGGATGAATAAGAGTGAGCCAATTGAGGAGAGATGGGAAAGAAAACTGCATTAACAAGGCTTCAGGGTGTAAGACAGATGGTACGCAACCTCCGACATCATACTTTCCCCCCAAATCTTGTTTATTTCTTCCTTTCCCAAAACCTCTTACTTCAAGCTGGAGGACACTATAATAGAAATGATGATCTGTTTCATTTTCCTAAGATCTCAGGAGCAGTAAGCACATATATGATTTCTAAGGTCAATGCTTTTCTTGTGTGATGCTTCAATACAAGAAACCTGCTAAAGCTAAGAAGTTCAGTGACTTTGGCCTATGCTTCTCTGATTGTTTACTTTCTGATTCGAGAGTCTTGTTATAGAACCTCCATCCTGGACAGCATCAGGATTACTGCAGAGCTATGAGCCCTCAGATTATTTCAGTGGTATTTAAAAAACAAAGTTCCTTTTCCTGGAATCTTAAGATGTAGAAACTTTAAATAATGTTTATGTGTATTTTCTAATAGCAAAAATGACTGTAGTTCTTTCTTGAATTACATGGAAAGTTCCTCTTGCCGTAAAAATAATTGCTGATATTATCTGTGTCTTTTTTAAGGGCTGCAGTCTTATTTCTATGAACACTATGGTTTTTCTTTGGAAACGTGCAGCAGTTCTGGGAATGATATCAAATGCAGGAAGCTGATTATGTGGCAATCCAGAAAGTTGGTATCTTTTTTTGTGTGTCTTTACTTTGATAAGCACTAAAGATACAAAAATTCTTTCGAGGCTTTGTCAGGTCTTCCTGGAAGGCAAGATGCTGGTGCAGTGCTTGCAGAGAGGCCCTGTTTTTGTTCGTTTGGGCTACTATAGCAGAATACTGTGGACTGAGTGGCTTATAAACAACAGAACTTTATTTCTCACAGTTCCAGAAGCTGGGAGCTCCAAGATCAAGGCCTTGGCAGATTGGTGTCTGGTGAGAGCCTGCTTCAGAGTCTTTTCACTGTGTCCTCATGCGGTGGAAGGTGCATGAGACCTTCCTGAGGCCTCTTTTGTGAGGGCATAAGTCCTATTCATGAGGCCTCTGTTCTCAGACTGTGGTCATCTCCCAAAGGACCCATGTCCACATACCATCAAGTTGGGGATTAGGTTTCAACATATGAGTTTTAGGGGATTACAACACTCAGTCAATAGCAATCCCCTTTTCAAGTTCTCAGTTAGGGGTGGGCAGTGGGTTAGAGGGTTTATAAAATATCATTTATAGTTCTTTGCACATAGTAGACTCAATAAATGTTTATTAAATGACAAAAAGAAAGAAATAATAAAAGAAACTCCTATAAGTAGATTGGAGTGTGTGTGTGTGTATGTGTGTGTGTGTGTGCACGCATGTATTTTCAATAGCTTCTTAACCCATCTTTTTGCTTTTGCCTTTGTCTCCCACAGTCCATTCTACATAGGCAGCCAGAGTGATCCATTAAAACAGAAGTCAGGGTGGCTGCGCCTGGGTGGCTCAGTCGGTTGAGCATCTGCCTTTGGTTTGGGTCATGGTCCCGGGGTCCCCGGGATCAAGCCCCACTTCGGGCTCCCTGCTTGGTGGGGAGTCTGCTTCTTTCTCTGCCCCTACCCATGCTCATGTTCTCTCTCTCTCTCTCTCTCAAATATATAAATAAAACCTTAAAAAAAAAAACCCCAGAAGTCAGATCATGTCCTTTCTTGGTTTAAACCCTTTATGGCTTCGCATCTCACTCAGAGTAGAAGTAAAAACTCCTGAAGCTCTAAGGCATTGCACAATCTGGCCTCTGTTACCTCCCTAACTTCATCTAATCTGACCTTCCCCTGAGTCACTCTTCTCTAGCCACACTGGCTTCCTCCTTATTTCTCATCGATGCCTGGCAGGCTTCTCCCTCGGGGTCTTTCCACTTACTGTTCCATCGGCTTGAAATGCTCTTCCCACCTAAATAGATAAAGACTCCCTCTCTCTTTCTAGTTTTTGCTGAAATGTCATTGTTTCCATGAGTACTTTCCTGGCCATTTTATTTATTTATTTTTTAAGATTTTATTTATTTATTTGACACACACAGAGAGAGAGCACAAGCAGGGGGAGAGGTAGAGGGAGAAGCAGGCTCCCGGCTGAGCAGGGAGCCTGATGTGGGGCTCGATCCCAGGACTGAGCCACCCAGGCGTCCCTCCTGGCCATCTTACTTAAAGTTACAGCTTGGTGGCGCCTGCGTGGCTCAGTTGATTAAGCGTCTGCCTTCAGTTCAGGTCATGATCCCGGGGTCCTGGGATGGAGTCCCACATCGGGCTCCCTGCTCAACCGGGAGCATGCTTCTCCCTCTCCCTCTGCTGCTCCCCCTGCTTGTGCTCTCTCTCTGTGAAAAAAATAAGTAAAATCTTGAAAAAAATAAAAAAAAATGGAGTTACAGCCTGCCTCTCTCCCCAACCCCTGCCCATATCCTATCTCTCTTATTATCTTCCTTATTATCTTATTATATCTTCCTCTTCCATGCTATCTATCTCTCCAACTTAATAGAATATAAACTCGATGAAGGCAAGGGTTTTAATATATTTTATTCACTAATGTATTCTTTGCCCAGAACATATACATAGCACAAAGTAGGACCTCAAGAAATACCTGTTCAATGAGTGACAAGATCAATGTATGTATGTTTAATAATATTTTTAGATGTTCATCAGCAAAGCTTCTATCTGAGACTTTTATTTTCTAGGTCTTCTTGAAAGCCTAGGGCAGAGCAGAGGACAGGAGCAAAGGAACAGAATTGAGGTGAGTCAGTGTTTAGCTCAGTGGTTTAAATTGGGCCAGCTAAGTAATGGGATGAAAGTCAGAAAAGGAACAAGATAGAAGAGAAGGGGTAGGGAGTGGGTGTGCGCCAGGAGAGAAGAGATTTCTAGCACTCCTGGTGTGGCATGAGGCAGTGGGGAGGAAGGGGGCTAGAGTGAGAAATTCCTGCACTCAACTTCTAGCTCTACTGCTCAATATTTGTGTGACTTCGGGTAAGCCCCTTGACTCTGGGAAGCTCCTACTTATAAAATAATACTAACGGTACTCTGTAAGGTTGTTGTGAGGATTATATAAGCCAATATAAATAAAAAAGAGTGGCATAAAGTAGGTTTCAACAAGTGTTCTCATCTTTCCCTGAAAACTCTCCCTCCTGGCTCCTACCTTCTTTGATTACATCAATATCTATTCGTTCCTTGTTGCTTTCCTTAAACTCTACCTGCAACTTTAACTCTTTAATTCTCTGCAGTTACCGGGCTTGGGTGTGCCCTGACTGACAAAGTAATTGGTTTCAAGAGTGGCCTCAGAATTTACACCCTTAAAGTGAGATTCTGAAGTTGTACAGTCACAAATAAACTTCTCATCAGGGGAAGTGGGAAAAGAAAAATTAAAGTGCTTGAATGTCTAATACTGAAATGAGTAGAGAATCAGAAGTTCTCAGTAACAGCTTTAATGGATTCCTCATCTTCTGTAGTCACAGGACAGATATGACTCAGGACCAGGCTGGAGTCTGAGAGCTAGGAGGTGTGGGAGAGAGGTCTGTGATGCATTTTTCACAGTGAGCCCCCCGTGGGGATACATCTGTGTTTCCTCTGGGGAGCAGGCCCCAGTAATCATGTTGGCAAGATGGCTCTCCATCTGCCACTTTCTCACAGCATGTCTATTAGACCTACACACAAATGTGTATAGCTCTGCACGAGCTCACAAACATGAACTTTCCCTCACCAAAGCAGATCCGGGACATGTATCATTCTCCAGGGGGGACCCGACAGTCATCTGGTGATGTATTGATCACATCAAACTTCTTTCAACACTGCAGGGATGGTGCTGTGCTCCCATCAGAATAGACACATGTTCTAGGTACAGATTTGTCTCCCTGCCCACAGTGGTTCTGTCTGCACCACCAGTGAGACTTACCGAGAGTGCTATATCTAGCACCACACTGTTCCACAAAACATTTCCTTACCATTAGGGCATATTTTATATCAAGGAAAGGGTAGCAATGGGGTCATGCCCACAGCATTCACTGATTTTACCTCACTCCAGTGAACCAGAAGCAGTCACAGTACCAGCTCTGAGGTGGCTCCCTGGAGGGTTGGGTGCTGTCATAAAGATTGCGGTGTATGCCTTATGCCATCAGCCCACCTGTGTTAGTCTCCCCCTTTGTCAATATATGAGGCTCTGGGATGCAAAGAGAGATTAGCCCTTCTTACTTTTATTATTATTATTATTATTATTTTTTTACCAGCAAAAATGGGTTTATTTGGGAATAGCAAAGTATTGCAATCAAGGACAAGCAAACTATAGTAAAACCATAGGCAAGTCCCCCAGACAAAGGAGAGGAATGCTCTTTTATAGAGGAAGAGGGGGAACTGGGAAGGATGTTATAAATAAAAAGTCCACTGGAGTAAACTGGGAGTTCAAAGTATAGTGGTTTCTCACTGAGTTGTGACTGTCTCTCATTGGCTGGGCTGTTGCTGAGTGAGAAGGAAAACCTTTCTTCTTCCTGCTGGGATACTAAGAAGTGTCTATGTTCAAGGTGCTTCTCTTCCTGTGGGGTCTGTAGTTGATGAGTGGCAGGGCATGAGTGTGTCACCTGCTGGCCTCCCAACTCTATTCTAAATAGATTTGCTTTTATTAATTTTCCACAATTTCAACTGTTCTGGAGGCTGGAAGACTAAAGTCACCAAGGTGCCACCATAGTCAGGTTCTGGTGAATTCCCTCATGGTTTAGAGATGACCATCTTTTTTTTTTTAAAGATTTTATTTATTTATTCATGAGAGACAGAGAGAGAGAGAGAGAGGCAGAGGGAGAAGCAGGCTCCCAAGGAACAGGGAGCCCAATGTGGGACTCGATCCCAGGACCCTGGGATCATGACCTGAGCTGAAGGTAGACGCTTAACCAACTGAGCCACCCAGGCACCCTACAGATGACCACTTTCTTGCCATGCATGGTGGAGAGGAGCACTGCTTGCTTTTATGCCAAACAACATATTAAAGTTGTTTTTGCCTCCTCTACATGTGTTCTTAGGCTTGGTAGATTTGGAAGTCTGAATGCTCAAGAGGGCAGTGCTTCCATCAGGGAAATTAGTTATAGTTCTGAAGAAATGACAGTTCAGACCACACTCTGGCTACTCTGGGCTTCTCATACCAATGAAGCAACAGGCAGAGAAAGAGGTCATTGTATTTGCCATTGTGACTGAGCCCAAATGTCAAGGAAAAATGGGTTTCTGCTCCATGATCAGGATAAGGAGGACTATGCCTGGGACCTAGGGAATTTGTTAGGACATCCTTTAGTACTCTCATGTCCAATAGTCCTGGTCAATGGGAAACTGGCAACTAGTGATTGAAACAGTAAGGACTCAGATCCTATAGAAATGAAGAGGGTAAGGTAAACAACTTGGTTGTGAAAAAAAGAAGTTGTGATTATCTGTGGAGGCTTTGTAAGTATTTACAAAGGCAGTGACCAGAGCACCTAAAATGCATGTTAATTAGCTGTTGGTGTTTCCTCCTGCTGTCTTGTATGTAGGGTGTCGGTCATACCTAATGTTTTATAAATTAGGCTGGAGTATGGTCTCACTCTGCAATAAAGTAATAGCTAATAATTTGTCATGTATATTGGGGACACAGATTTTTTTTTTCACCAGATAAATGATCAGAATGGATGCTGAGGAGCAAAATGGATAGATTGTGATGGATATCTTCTGCAGCTCCTCCGGATCCACTCCACTCCAATCCACGCCATTCCACTTATTTTCATTTATCAGATTAGGAAACTACAAATAAGAAAGCCCAAGTAATTTGCACAAGTTCTCAAAAATAGTGAGCTGTGGAAATAAGTAATTGTGCAACTAAGATTTGTATCCAGGTGACAATGGCATGATGCTAACTACGTGTTATCAAATCTTGATTACTGCAGCACATATTGTCAACCAGGAGTAAAGATTGAAAAGATAATTTGTTGGCTTCAAAATCTCACATTTTAGATAATGATGAGAGTGGGGAGACTTGAAACATATCTGAAAAGAGAAAGAAAAAGCCAGATTTGAACATATCAAGTCAGATATTCTGTTTCTAATACGGTTTACAGAACACAGACTTACTCACCTATTCCAAAAAGGTCCCTGCTGGTTTTGTAATGCATGATCTTTACCTTTTCCCTGGTCTGAGGCTTCTAATCTTTGGTTAAGCAAAGGAGATAGAGGCCACAGGTTGATGGATTGATGGTGGTGATGGTGTAGACGGAGGTGTTTTACCGAAGGCTTTTATTGTGGTTGCATTACTTTTTAAGGTGGAAAACAATGCCACCTATGATGGATGTGAGAAGACGCATGAGTGGGGGCTGGAATGATGGCCCACATGAGGAAGCTGAGTCCAGTTTGGAAGCCAGAAGAGATAGGGAACAATGAAAACCAACTCTATCACCCTTTAAGCTTGGCTTTGGGACCATTCTGGAAAGGTCATCAGGAATTAATAGGGAATGGAAACACCACAGGTATAAGACAGAAGCAAGTGGATTTAAGTTTAGAAAGACTTAGAAGTGAAAATAGCAAGGAAATCTAAGAGGGTCCATTCAATCAGTATCAATCTGTGCTTCCTGTTAGAGAAAGGTTAGGTTGGAATGGAACTTGCAGAGATGGAGTTAGTACAAAACTATGATGGTGAATACTAAATGTGTGGAAATATACTTTGAGAAAAATGCACATATGCTGGGTCGTAGCACACAAGGGAGTTAAAGATACATCAGAATATATTTGCATCTAATTGGGTTAACGTGACACTTTTGTTGATTGTGTCATTAGAGAGTGTGACAGAAGAACGTCGGTGTCACTTTGAGCTTCCCGCCACTGCATGGGGTTGGAACTCACGGGAACACAATGGGGACAGAGGCCTGTGGAGGTGGACCGCCACGCGGTGGCAGAGGAGAGAACCACAGGCACATAACAAGGAAAGCCAAGTGTTACTTTAATTGTTCCATTTACTCAAAGGGTCAAAACAATGAGCACAATTAAGAGCAAGCTTAACTCTTCTCAGTAATCAGAGAGACGCCAAAGGAGACAAAGTACTCTCTGAAATGTGCAGTGAACATTAAATGGGAGCCAGGCTTAGAAAAACAGGGAGAAGGAGATATAGATACATGCATTAATAATATGTTAAGGACCCTGACAGGGAAGGATAGGAGGAACATATGCACATTATATATATTTATTTATGGTTTTACAAATGTAATTTTTTCCATTTGCATTTGATTTATATTTGCTTGAATATGGAGTACAACTGAGGGCACATCCATCTAGCGTGATAAATTATATAGCATGTACTCTATAGAAAATGAGAGCGTGGGGACTATGAGTTTGGAGTGTATGGATATGAAAGAAATAGGCAAGAAGAGGAATCCAAGTCCCATCAGGCACATGGATTAGCAGAGGTACGGTCCCAGGATAAGAATTAGGACCATGGGTTGGAACCAAGTATGTCAAAGCCAGCGAACAATAAAATCCAGAAAAGGAGGGTGAGAACAGTACCTCTGGGGTTTGCATATAAAAGAAGGTCCATAAAACCAAACACCTGGATTAGGACTGTCGTGTCCAGAACAGTGGTTGTCTGCACCTAAGTTTTAAGCACCTCTGTTGGGTGAGTAGATCGGAGTTAGAAATGTTTGGTGCTCCTCAGTGTTGGGGTTTTGTAGATGATTGTGGTTGGTGGTCACAGGAGGCAGAAATACTAAGGCAGTGAGTCGTCTGTGAAGCCTGCAGAGTTGTAAGCAGTTCTATTTTAAGGTCATAATTTTTGTTGGCTTAGGTAATTTTTATAATAAGCATAAACTCTTCAGTTTACTAGGAAGCATCAGAATTTTAAAATCTACCCATTCTTTGACTAAGAAACTTGACTCTAAGAATTTATATAAATGAAATGTTCATTCATTTAGCTAATATTTATCGAGGGCCTTTTATGTGTTGGGCACTATGGAATATATCAATAAAGAAAACTAAGCTCCTTGTCCTCATGGAGCTTTCATTGTATAGAGGGCAGACGGACAATAAGCAATGAACAAAATAAAAAGCAAATTATTTAGTATGTTTGAAGGTGATAACTGCTAAAAGAGGAGTAGAGCAGAGTAAGTGTAGGTTATGGGGAGCAGTTTGCTAAAGTAATAGTTTTTAGTGAAAGCTCATTGAGCTGTTTCCATTTGACGAAAGGCTTAAAAGAGGTAAGAGAGTGAGTTCTGTGGATATCTGGTGAGAGGGAGACTATCCCAGGAAAAAGCAAAAGTCAAATGATAAATGCAAACTCTCAGACAGGAGCGCCGTGGCATGTTTCAGGAACAGCATGGAGGCTGGGGTGCTGCAGTTGAGTGAGGAAGGTGTAGGGGTGTAGGGGATGAAGAGAGGAAGAGAGGCCACAATTAAGAGATTGGAGATGCAAGAAACACAGAGGAAACCATTTGAAAATTCCAGGGACCTCAATTCTGTTGGGAGGAAGGAAATAAGATTAAAGAAGACAAATTGGAAATAAAAACTATGGATTCTTAAAAGAATGCAGTCAATTTTTATTTCTGAAATGTGAGATCGATTGATCTATCTATAGCTATATAAATATAATGTAGATAAAAATAGAAATATAGATACAGATTGATCGATCAATCAACCTATCTCATTTAAAGTGTATACCCACCCATACGCACATACACAGAGTGGTTCTCTATTGTGAAAGAGCTTATTATCTCTGAGAGGTATGGATTTGATACTGTGATTGATGTGATTAGAAAGGCAGAAGCAGGAAGTCAAAGGCACGTTTTTAGCTCAGCTCTAAAAACTGGAATTCAGTCTTTAAAGTTTTACCTGCTCTGAAATACTAAAATATATGGAAATTTAAGCACATTTTAATTAAGGCCTCATAAATGCAACATATGTAATAAAATAGCAAAGTGATCAGCCTTGACAACCAAGGTGTAGATCAAAATCAAAATCATGATTTCTCAGCATAAGGAACTATAACTATATTACTGATATATGAAAAGTTCCAAAAGGACTTTTGGAAGTTTGATGTGGTCAAAATTGTAGACTGTGGAGACAAATAGAATTTGATTTAAATCTGACTTTTTAACAGTTGGCCATTAAACAAGTTACTTTATCTTGCTGAGCCTCAACTTCCTCATCTATAAGATGGCGATAATATCTATTTTTTATGATGGTTACAAGTATTATGTAATGTATTGCACATAGTAGGCACTCAACAAATGAGTTTATTAAAATTATTTTCTGTCTACTCATTTGCCTTTCTAAACTCTATGAGGCCTCTGCACACTGAATTTTGTGTTCCCCCTTTTTACTTGCTTTGTTTCTACTGCCCTCTTTTAAATTCTCTTTTATAAGGATGAAATGACTTTATAATCATAGAAAAGAAATGGCTATAAGTAGAAGTTGAATGTATAATTATCTATTGTCAACAGCAAAAGCTTGGCACTAATTCTAGTCAAACGAACACTTAAGATGCATGTTCCAGCGTTTAAATGGATAAATACAAACGATTTCACTCAAAAAATTAACTCATTAGCCAGCACTTAAATCATTATGTCAGCTTGCACAAGATGTATTTCTCCTGCGGTCACCATATATTCCTAGTTTCAAATTGAAATACGCATATGAGGCACATGGGTAATAGGAGTCCAACAGGCATGCCTAAGGCCACGATAAGATTCATTTGTAGTTTAGATGTCTGAATATCTAGTCTCAGAATTTGTTAATTTCATGTTTTATAACTCAGAAGGCTGGGAAACATTTGTTCAAAAGATTCAAAGATTTAAAAAAAAGGGACTTTATTGTATACTTTTTTCTTTTCCCCAAACACTAACCAGTTTTCACTGATCTTGGTCTATTGCACTGCATGTGGTTGCTCATATGTTAATCTCTAGGTATCTTATGGAGGAAAAAATGTTAGAAAATATCATCTTTATTCTGTAACTTTTTTTGTGCCATGGATTTTAGCTCATGGTACTTTGGGAGTTTTCAAAAAATTCTTCACCACATAGTCCCTGAATGTAAATAATAATGTAGTTAGTAAGAAATTGAAAAGATACATATTTATATATGCATTCATTCAACAAACACTTATTTATGCTTCTATTCATTCAAGAAGTAGTTATGGAAAATTTACTATGTGCCGGGCACGATTCAAAGTGCTGAAGTTCAGCAGTAAATAAAATAACACTTTTATGTTACATGTTTCATAATAGATTATTGCAGAATTTGGGGGGCTTTATAGCTGTAAGAGGATGTAAAGCATATAGCAAAATCCACTGATTTTATAACAAAATCAGGTTATGTCAGAAAGCTAAGTAACTTCCCACAAGGTCACCCAATTAATGTCAGAATACTAACTAGAAGTTGGTTGGTGATTTCTACTACAGCATCTTATCACCAGTTCTTGCTATGAATGTAGAATACTAAACATCTTTATACAGAGATCTTGGGATCTTCTGCCTTCCCTAGGGCATAACAAAGAGGCTACATTTCAGGTGTTTATATTTAGGGAAGCTTTGCAATTTGTTGTTTTTTTGATATAGTTTTTACCCACCTGTCCTAAAATTTGTTCACACATCCCAGATCAATTACCATGATAAAAGACACCTTTGTTGATGATATACATGATGCAGAGTGAATTCTGAGTCATACTGGTTGTCTACTGTCTAGTATCATTAATATCGAGCTTAATTTACTCCAGGTATTTAGTTGGCTGTCCCTTATTAAGTTGATTATTTTTTTAGAGTCAGTAATTTACACTGCCATTAGAATGCCCAGATAGTGGGGCGCCTGGGTGGCTCAGTCAGTTAAGCCTCTGCCTTCGGCTCAGGTCATGATCCCAGAGTCCTGGGATCGAGCCCCGCATCGGGCTCCCTGGTTGGTGGGAAGTCTGCTTCTCCCTCTCCCTCTGCTCCTGCCCACCGGCTCGTGCTCTCTCTCTCACTCACTCTCTCAAATAAATGAATAAAATCTTAAAAAAGAAGAAGAAGAAGAATGCCCAGATTGTGAGACAGGCCTTCAACCTTCTGGATGAAGCAATTGAAAGTTAATGTGGTCAAGGAGTTGTCTTTCATTCAGGTGTCCTGGAATGCCTTCCTGGGAGATGAATTTAAAAGAGAACTTTGCGTGTCTTAATTTTTAATAATCTAACACATTAGCAATCGTCTATGGTTCTTCCTTTCTGTCCTGCCAGACACTCTGAGAAATAGATTTGGCAGAAGGAAAAAAGACTGATGGATATAGTGCTTCAGCACTGTATGATACAAAACAAGCAAAAACCAAGAGAACTACTATTTCACCATTTAATATAATTTCACTGGTAAATATGAGGTTCAGAAACTGGTGTCCCTGAAGGCAGTGGATGATTTAAGTTTACTGTCTGCTTAAGCTCACTTTTGTCGTATTTTATCAGGAAGCAGTTGAGGCATGCATCTACCTTTATTAATATATAATGAAAGATGTAATACTTCCTTTCTAAAACTCCATTACAGCAACATTATTGCAACATTAGTAAATGTTACACAGAAAAACCTGTCTATGGGAATACATTGTCACTTGGAATTGATTGAGGGCATCAAAATAATCTTTTGCAAAAGATTATTTTGTGTTGTAGACTAATTCAAAGGAAAGCAAATTTTGTCCAGCACCAGTTCAGATTCTCATTTTCCTTGTTGCCCTTGACCACCCTCCATGTGCCTGAACACAGTCCACAAGTGAAAGTAAACTTACAGGAAGAATTTATCCAATCACTGCCAAAGTAGGCATCTTTTCACCGTGGTCTTCCCTGGACTTTACTAGTTTTCTCTCTGGGAACTGATACAGACATCTCTTTCTGTGACTTTCTTATTAAAAGAAGGTGAAGGAGCTTCCAAGCCAGAAGGTGACTATTTAGTCTTTGACTTTTAATGATGCAAAAAAAGCATATCAGAGTTGTTTGATATTAATTTTTAAAAAGATATATTTTTTCGCTACATAACCTACTTTGGGAAAATAATAGCGACCATAAAATAAAAAGTGACTAGCATATAAGTCTCAGAAGACAGTTTTCTCTTGCCGACCTCTCCCTCTGGGGCCAAATTTCAGAGCATGATGTTCATGCTAGTGCTCTAGAGACATCATGTTTATTTTCTCATTGCAAAAATTAAGGGAAAAAAATTTATTCATAAATGATTTGCCTGTCAGAGGCAAACTTAGAATGGGAAAGTCAGCATCTCTAAGTGGCCTGATGTATATTCTCAAGGTTCCTTTTATATGAATTTGTTGTCTAGCAATTTTTGTTTGTCACCTTCCTTTTTTTTTTTTTTAAAGAGAGAGTGTGTGTGTGTGATTTGGGGGTGGGAGATGGGGCAGAGGGAGAGGGAGAGAAAGAATCTCAAGCAGACTCCTTGCCCAATGTAGAGCCTGACGTGGGGCTCGATCTCACGACCCTAAAATCATGTCTTGAGCGGAAATCAAGAGTTGGACATTTAACTGACTGAACGACCCAGGCGCCCCTTGTCACCTACTTTGGAGTGAAGGAGGCTGGCTGTGGGATTATAAATAGAATTAGCCCTCTACATATATATATCTACTTCTTTAATAAAGATAACTAATCGATTCAGCATAAATTCTTCATCTCTACTCTGTGCCAGACACTGTTCCAGGTTCTGGGAAATAGATCTGTGAACAAGATAAAGCCCTGTTGACAGGTGCATAAAATCTAGGGGCAAGGCACACATATGCAAGAGCAATTATGAAACAGTGTTAGAGCTATGAAATGTAAAAGCAAAGGGGCTCCTGAGGGCACATAGGAAGGAATATATCCCCAGTCTCGGGGTGGCAGTAGAGTGAGTAAGGGAAGTCTTCTTGGAGCAAGGAATGCAAAACAAATGTCTGACAGGTTCAAATCTATTACTTAATAGGCAGAGGGTCTTCTGTGCAATTAAATTTGAGCAGATAACATAAGATAGTATTTGCTTTCCAATTTGAAGTGGCTCTCACTATCTACTGAAAATGATTTGCTAAAAAGTCTTTTAAGAAATAAATACTAGTAGTTTTTTTAAAAAGATTTTCTTTATTTATTTGACAGAGAGAGACACAGCGAGAGAGGGAACACAAGCAGAGGGAGTGGGAGAGGGAGAAGCAGGCTTCCTGCGGAGCAGGGAGCCCAATTTGGGGCTTGATCTGAGGATCCTGGGATCGTGACCTGAGCTGAAGGCAGACACTTAACGACTGAGCTACCCAGGTGCCCCAATAATAGTAGTTTTTATCCAATGCTCCATTACTTTGAGTCTGTCATGAGAAAATAATATAAAATATGAACTGTTCTATAGTCTTGAATATCTTAATGATAGTGCTCATTATAATGAAGAAATATTGGAAAAAAGTAAATATCAATAGAATAATATTCATTAAATTTTGTTACATCCATGCTATTATTAGAAATATGGTTATGAAAATTTCATGAAAAAGTAGCTTTTTTTGCATGTCATAGGAGGTAGAAATGAGGGAAAGAGTTTACAGAAAGACAAGAAAGAAAAAGACAGGAAGGCCCAGGAAAAAAGCAAAATATTTAGGCCAGAATCAGTCTAGGATTTCTCTGAACATTGAAGATTTTTGTTCATCTTAAATAGTGATTTTCAAAAACTGATTTTTGGAAGGAGAAATATTTTTGATGAAAAATTATATCTACTGTGGATTTCCAACATATAAGACTTATAAAATATGTAAGACAGTATTTAATAATTTATTTGAAAAATTCAAATTTTTAGCACTTAAAATAAGCTAGTTAATGAGAACAATGAGACAATTTTGATGAATTCAACAATTTGAAATTAGGCTTTGTGGATGACAGTTACCATCTTCTGTTTACTTCTTTAGTTTGTTTTGGCTGTAGGGTATGAAGAAACTTTTAATGAATGATACTGACACTCTTATAGAGCTTAATAGAAGCAAACATGAAATTCATAAAAAGAATAGAACAAAGAGTAATCAATTCCACACTGAAAAGAAGATTAAATATGAGCACAGGGTTGGCAGGAGGTTCTGAATTCTGAGCACTAAACAATGTCCAGTTCACTCAACAGCCCTTGTTAAGTTGGTTTTCTCTAATGTTTTAGAAACTTGGTGCATAGCATATATGAATAAACCTGTTGGAGTTTATTCCAATCTTTAACATAGTTTAAAAATACATGATTTTGCTATGTATATAAATGAAATCTAAGCAAAGATTTATATACCAAAGACAAAAATTATTACATACATTGGGCCTGATTTGAACTCTCATTTTCATAGGTATATAGCATGTTTTTTGCTTTGCCAGGGAATGATATTTATTATAAATAAAAGGTAGATAATTTTTGTGTAATTTTGGGGAAAATTTTTAGAGAAGGTATTCCAAAAAAAAAATTGTAGGGGCGCCTGGGTGGCTCAGTTGGTTAAGCGTCTGACACTTGATCTCAGCTCAGGTCTCAATCTCATGGTTTGAGTTCAAGCCCTGCATTGGGCTCCATGCTGGGCATGGAGCCTACTTAAAAAAAATTGTAGTACTATAAACCATTGTACTTGCTCCCTGGATTTCTATCCGTGATACATATAATAAATGTCAAACAAAGTAATAAATGCTAAAGGTGTTTAGGGAGAATGAGCAAAGTGAGGTTGAGGAACGAGGAATCTTCAAAGGGGTTCTTGAATTTTGGCTGCTAAGCTGCCCATGCACAGGATGACTGAGGTCTTGCAAAGAACAGCTACAGGTCTTTTCTTCTTTCTTTTTTCTTTTGAGCTGAACAAGAGATTCTGGAGATTACATAGTGCTGAGAAACATTGGTTTTCTGACTAGACAGAATATCTCAACTATTAATTATTCTTAATTTATGATTAAGGATATATAGGAATACATGAACATAATGAGAAATGGAAGAAATACGAAAGAATCAAATGGTACTTGTAGAACTAAGAATACAGTACCCCAAATTAAAAATTCATTGGATGAGCTTAACAGCAGTTTAGACACTACAGAAGAGATAAATGATCTTAAAAACAGCAACACAAGCTATCCAAGATGAAGGATGAGAAAAAGACTGAAATACTATGAAAAAAGTTTTGATTACCTATGAGCTACATTTCTTGTCACATCACCCCTGTACTCAGAAGGAGTGCTCACTTGGTTTAATGTTCCATTGGTGCCTTTTGAAATTCTTAGCAATTTTTGAATAAGGGTTCCCTCATTTTAGTTTTGCACCAAGCCCTGCAAATTATCTAGCTGGTTCTGCCTAGATAATACTAAACAGTATACCATTCATGTAGTTGGAATCCTAGAACTGGTGGGCAGTGGGAATGACAGGCAAAAAAAATGTTTGAAGAAATAGCGGTTGTAATTATTTCCAAGTTCCTATTGGTCCCAGAAGCTCCATGAAACTTAATCACAAAAACCATGAAGAAAGCTACACCAAGATGATCATAATCAAATTACTTAAAATCAGTGGTAAAGAGAAAAACTTAAAAGCAGCCACAGAATATTTTATTTTTTCCAGCTTTATTGTTATATAATTGACATATAACATTGTGAAAGTTTAAGGTGTACATGTGTTGATTTGATACACTTACACATTGCAAAATGATGATCACCATAGTGTTAGCTAACACTCTATCACATCACATAATTATCCTTTCTTTTTTTTTGGTAACACCTCTATCACATCACATAATTATAATTTGTGTGTGCGTGTGTGTGTGTGTGTGTGTGTGTGTGTGTGTGTGTGTGGTGAGAACATTTATGATCTATTCTCTTAGCAACTTTCAACTATATAATACATTGTTATTAACTATAATCACCAATGTTTGTACACTTTGACCAATGTTTCCCCATTTTTCCCACCTTATAATCTCTGGTAACGAATGTTCTACTCCTAGTTTTTACAAGTTCATCTTTTAGATTCTGCATATAGTTAATATACAGTATTTGTATTTCTCTGACTTATTTCACTTAGCATAATGCCTCTAAGGATCACCCCATGTTGTTACAAATGGCAGAATTTCCTTCTTTCTTGTGTCTGAACAATATTCCTTTTGTGTGTATTTTGCATCTTTATCCATTCACCCATTGATGAACACTAAGATTGTTTCTCTATATTGGATATTGTGAATAATGCTGCAATAAACAAGGGTTGTGGATATTTATTTGAAATCCTGTTTTCATTTCCTTTGGATATACACCTAGAAGTGATATCGCTGGATCATATGGTAGTCCTATTTTTAATTTTTTGAGGCACTTCAATTCTGTTTTCCATAGTGGGTGTACCAACTTCAATTCCCCCCAACAATGCATAAAGATTCCCTTTTTTCCATATTCGAGTCAACACTTGTTATCTCTTGTCTTTTTGATGATTGTAGTGATAATGAGCACCTTTTCATGTGCCATTTTTTTAATTTTATTTTTTAAATTTATTTTTAAATTTATTATTTTTTTATTATGTTCTATTAGCCAACATATAGTACATCATTAGTTTTTGATGTATGTCCAATGATTCATTAGTTTTGTATAATACTCAGTGCTTATCACAACACATGCCCTTCTTAATACACATCACCTGGCTACCCTAACCCCAACCCCCCTCCCTTCTGTGACCCTCATTTTGTTTCCTGGAGTCCAGAGTGTGTCCACTTTTATGTCTTCTTTGGAAAAAATGTATTTCAGTTCCTCTGCCAATTTTTAAACAGAATTTTTGCTGTTGAGTTGTATAATTTTTTATTTTTAATTATTTTATTTATTTGATTTTACTTATTTGTCAGAGAGAGAGAGAGAGAGAGCACAAGCAGGGGGAGCAGCAGGCAGAGGGAGAAGCAGGTTCCCCTCCAAGCAAGGTGCCCGATGCTGGACTTGATCCCAGGACGCTGGAATCATGACCTGAGCTGAAGGCAGATGCTTAACTGACTGAGCCACCCAGGCATCCCAGGTTGTATAATTTTTTAAATACATTAGACATGTTGCTGGAGGCAAGGGAAACAAAAGCAAAAATGAACTATTGGGACTTCATCAAGATAAAGAGCTTTTGCACGGGGAAGGAAACAACCAACAAAACTAAAAGGCAGTCTACAGAATGGGAGCAGATATTTGCAAATGGCATATCTGATAAAGGGTTACTATCCAAAATCTATAAAGAACTTACCAAACTTAACACCCAGAAAACAAATAATCCAGTTAAAAAATGGGGAGAATACATGAATAGACACTGTTCCAAAGAAGACATCCAGATGGCTAACAAACACATGAAAAGTTGTTCACCATCACTCATCATCAAGGAAATACAAATCAAAACCATGATTAGATATCACCTCACACCTGTCAGAATGGCTAAAATTAGCAACACAAGAAACAACAGGTGTTGATGAGGATGTGGAGAAAGGGGAACCCTCTTGCACTGTTGGTGGGAATGCGAACTGGTACAGCCACTCTGGAGAACAGTTTGGAGGTTCTTCAAAAGTTAAAAATAGAACTACCCTCGATCCAGGATTTATACTACTAGGTATTTACCCAAAGGATACAAAAATGCAGATTCAAAGGGGTACATGCACCCCAATGTTTATAGCAGCATTTTCAACTATAACCGAACTATGGAGAGCACCTACATGTCCATTGACTGATGAATGGATAAAGAAGATGTGGTATACCTATGTATACAATGGAATATTATTCAGCCATCAAAAAGAATGAAATCTTGCCATTTGCAATGACATGGATGGAACTAGAGTGTATTATGCTAAGTGAAATAAGTCAGTCAGAGAAAGACAAATACCATACAATTTCACTCATCTGTGGAATTTAAGAAAGAAAACAGATGAACATATGAGAAGGGGAAAAAGTAAAAAAGGAGAGAGGGAAACAAGCCATAAGTGACTCTTAACAATGGAGAATAAACTGACGGTTGATGGAGGGAGATGGGCTAGATGGGTAATGGGTATTAAGGAAGGGCACTTGTTATGATGAGCACTGGATGTTGTATGTATGTATGAAACACTGAATTCTACTCCAGAAACCAATATTGCACCAAATGTTAACAAAATTTAAATCAAAAACATAATAAATAAAAAGTTTGGAAGGATAAAAAAATATATTTTGAATACTGATCCTTTATCTGATATAATTTGTGGCCTAATATTTTATCTATCCTGGAGAATCTCCTTGTGCACTTGAGAATGATGTGTATTCTGTTGCTATTGGATGGAATGTTTTGTATATGTTTGTTAAATCAGCTGGTCTAATGTGTCCTTTAAGTTCAGTGTTTCCTTATTTATTTTCTGTCTTGATAATCCAGCCATTGTTGAAAGTGGGGTATTGAAGTTCCTTGCTCTTACTGTATTGCTGTCTGTCTCTCCTTTCAGATCTCTTAATATTTGTTTATATATTTAGGTGCACCTATATTGGGTGCATAAATATTTACAAATGTTATATCCTTTTGGTGAATCGATCCCTTTATCACTATAGAATGACCTCTGTGTCTCCTGTTACAGTCATTGGCTGAAAGTCTATTTTGTTTCATATAAGTATAGCTACCCTGCTTTCTTTTGGTTTCTATTTCTGTTGAATATCTCTATCCATCTTTTCACTTTCAGTCTATGTGTATCCTTAAATTGAAGTGAGTCTCTTTTGGCATCAAATAATTTGTTCTTTTTTTTTTCTTTCTTTTTCCCCCCAGTGCATTTAGCCACTCTATGTCTTTTTTTTTACTTTAATTTTTTTATTGTTATGTTAATCACCATACGTTACATCATTAGTTTATGATGTAGTGTTCCATGATTCATTGTTTGTGCATAACACCCAGTACTCCACGCAGAATGTGCCCTCTTTAATACCCATCACCAGGCTAACCCATCCCCCCACCGCCCTCCCCTCTAGAACCCTCTGTTTGTTTTTCGGAGTCCATCGTCTCTCATGGTTCGTCTCCCCCTCCAATTTACTCCCCTTCGTTCTTCCCCTCCTGCTATCTTCTTTTTTTTTTCTTAACGTATATTGCATTATTTGTTTCAGAGGTACAGATCTGTGATTCAACAGTCTTGCACAATTCACAGTGCTCACCATAGCACATACTCTCCCCAATGTCTATCACCCAGCCACCCTGGTCCTACCACCCCCCCCCACCACTCCAGAAACCCTCAGTTTGTTTCCTGAGATTAAGAATTCCTCATATCAGTGAGGTCATATGATACATGTCTTTCTTTGATTGACTTATTTCAGTCAGCATAACACCCTCCAGTTCCACCCACATTGTTGCAAATGGCAAGATCTCATTCCTTTTGATGGCTGCATAATATTCCTTTGTGTATATATACCACATCTTCTTTATCCATTCATCTGTCGATGGACATCTTGGCTCTTTCCACAGTTTGGCTATTGTGGACATTGCTGCTATAAACATTGGGGTGCACGTACCCCTTCGGATCCCTACATTTGTAACTTTGTGGTAAATACACAGTAGTGCAATTGCTGGATCGTATGGTAGCTCTATTTTCAACTGTTTGAGGAACCTCCATACTGTTTTCCAGAGGGGTTGCACCAGCTTGCATTCCCACCAACAGTGTAGGAGGGTTCCCCTTTTTCCGCATCCCCACCAACAGCTGTCGTTTCCTGACTTGTTAATTTTAGCCATTCTGACTGGTGTGAGGTGGTATCTCACTGAGGTTTTGATTTGGATTTCCCTGATGCCAAGCCATGTTGAGCACTTTTTCATGTGTCTGTTGGCCATTTGGATGTCTTCTTTGGAAAAATGTCTGTTCATGTCTTCTGCCCATTTCTTGACTGGATTATTTGTTCTTTGGGTGTTGAGTTTGATAAGTTCTTTATAGATTTTGGATACTAGCCCTTTACCTGATATGTCATTTGCAACTATTTTCTCCCATTCTGTCGGTTGTCTTTTGGTTTTGTGGACTGTTTCTTTTGCTGTGCAAAAGCTTTTCATCGTGATGAAATCCCAATAGTTCATTTTTGCCCTTGCTTCCCTTGCCTTTGGCGATGTTTCTAGGAAGAAGTTGCTGCGGCTGAGGTCGAAGAGGTTGCTGCCTGTGTTCTCCTTTAGGATTTTGATGGACTTCTGTCTCACATTTAGGTCTTTCAAATCTTTGGAGTCTATTTTTGTGTGTGGTGTAAGGAAATGGTCCAGTTTCATTCTTCTGCATGTGGCTGTCCAATTTTGCCAACACCATTTGTTGAAGAGACTGTCTTTTTTCCATTGGACATTCTTTCCTGCTTTGTCAAAGATTAGTTGACCATAGAGTTGAGGGTCCATTTCTGGGCTCTCTATTCTGTTCCATTGATCTATGTGTCTGTTTTTGTGCCAGTACCGTACTGTCTTGATGATGACAGCTTTGTAATAGAGCTGGAAGTCCGGAATTGTGATGCCGCCAGCTTTGCTTTTCTTTTTCAACATTCCTCTGGCTATTCGGGGTCTCTTCTGGTTCCATACAAATTTTAGGATTATTTGTTCCATTTCTTTGAAAAAAGTGGATGGTATTTTGATGGGGATTGCACTGAATGTGTAGATTGCTCTAGGTAGCATTGACATCTTCACAATGTTTGTTCTTCCAATCCATGAGCATGGAACGTTTTTCCATTTCTTTGTGTCTTCCTCAGTTTCTTTCATGAGTATTTTATAGTTTTCTGAGTACAGATCCTTTGCCTCCTTGGTTAGATTTATTCCTAGGTATCTTAGGGTTTTGGGTGGAATTGTAAATGGGATCGACTCCTTAATTTGTCTCTCTTCTGTCTTGTTGTTGGTGTATAGGACTGCCACTGATTTCTGTGCATTGATTTTCTATCCTGCCACTTGACTGAATTCCTGTATGAGTTCTAGCAGTTTTGGGGTGGAGTCTTTTGCGTTTTCCACATAAAGTATCATATCATCTGCAAAGAGTGAGAGTTTGACTTCCTCTCTGCCGATTTGGATGCCTTTGATTTCTTTTTGTTGTCTGATTGCTGTGGCTAGGACATCTAATACTATGTTGAATAGCAGTGGTGATAGTGGACATTCCTGCTGCGTTCCTGAGCTTAGGCGGAAAGCTCTCAGCTTTTCCCCATTGAGATTGATACTCGTTGTAGGTTTTCCATAGATGGCTTTTATGATGTTGAGGTGTGTACCCTCTATCCCTATCCTCTGAAGAGTTTTGATCAAGAAAGGATGCTGTACTTTGTCAAATGCTTTTTCTGCATCTATTGAGAGGATCAAATGATTCTTGTTCTTTCTTTTGTTAATATATTGTATCATGTTGATTGATTTGCGGATATTGAACCAACCTTGCAACCCAAGGATAAATCCCACTTGGTCATGGTGAATAATCCTTTCAGTGTACTGTTGAATCGTATTGGCTACTATTTTGGTGAGAATTTTTGCATCCATGTTCATCAAGGATATTGGTCTGTAATTCTCCTTTTTGATGGGGTCTATGCCTGGTTTTGGGATCAAGGTAATGGTGGCCTCATAAAATGAGTTTGGAAGGTTTCCTTCCATTTCTATTTTTTGGAATAGTTTCAGGAGAATAGGTATTAATTCTTCTTTAAATGTTTGGTAGAATTCCCCTGGGAAGCCGTCTGGCCCTGGGCTTTTGTTTGTTGGGAGATTTTTAATGACTGCTTCAATTTCCTTAGTGGTTATAGGTCTGTTCAGGTTTTCTATTTCTTCCTGGTTCCATTTTGGTAGTTGATACATCTCTAGGAATGCATCCATTTCTTCCAGGTTATCTAATTTGCTGGCATAGAGTTGCTCATAATATGTTCTTATAATTGTTTGTATTTCTTTGGTGTTGGTTGTGATCTCTCCTCTTTCATGCATGATTTTGTTGATTTGGGTCCTTTCTCTTTTCTTTTGGATAAGTCTGGACAGGGGTTTATCAATCTTGTTAATTCTTTCAAAGAACCAGCTCCTAGTTTCGTTGATCTGTTCTACTGTTCTTTTGGTTTCTATTTCATTGATTTCTGCTCTGATCTTTATGATTTCTCCTCTCCTGCTGGGTTTAGGCTTTATTTGCTGTTCTTTCTCCAGCTCCTTTAGGTGTACGGTTAGGTTGTGTATTTGAGACCTTGTTTCTTGAGAAAGGCTTGCATTGCTATATACTTTCCTCTTAGGACTGCCTTTGCTGCATCCCAAAGATTTTGAACAGTTGTGTTTTCATTTTCATTGGTTTCCATGAATTTTTTTAATTCTTTTTTAATTTCCTGGTTGACCCATTCATTCTTTAGTAGGAGGCTCTTTAGCCTCCATGTATTTGAGTTCTTTCCGACCTTTGTCTGTGATTGAGTTCTAGTTTCAAAGCATTGTGGTCTGAAAATATGCAGGGAATAATCCCAATCTTTTGATACCGGTTGAGACCTGATTTGTGACCTAGGATGTGATCTATTCTGAAGATAGTTCTAGAGAAGAATGTGTATTCCGTTGTTTTGGGATGGAATGTTCTGAATATGTCTGTGAAGTCCATTTGGTCCAGTGTGTCATTTAAAGTCTTTATTTCCTTGTTGATCTTTTGCTTAGAGGATCTGTCCATTTCAGTCAGGGGGGTGTTAAAGTCCGCCACTATTATTGTATTGTTGTCAATGTGTTTCTCTGCTTTTGTTATTAATTGCCTTATATAATTGGCTGCTCCCATGTTCGGGGCATAGATATTTACAATTGTTAGATCTTCTTGTTGGATAGACCCTTGAAGTAGGATATAGTGTCCTTCCTCATCTCTTATTACAGTCTTTGTTTTAAAATCTAATTTGTCTGATATAAGGATTGCCACCCCACCTTGCTTTTGGTGTCCATTAGCTTGGTAAATGGTTTTCCACCCCCTCACTTTCAATGTGGGGGTGTCTTTGGGTCTAAAATGAGTCTCTTACAGACAGCATATTGATGGGTCTTGTTTTTTAATCCAATCTGATAGCCTGTGTCTTTTGATTGGGGCATTTCGCCCATTTACATTCAGGGTAACTATTGAAAGTTATGAATTTAGTGCCATTGTATTGCCTGTAAGGTGACTGTTACTGTATATTGTCTGTGTTCCTTTCTGGTCTATGCTGCTTTTAGGCTTTCTCTTTGCTTAGAGGACCCCTTTCAATATTTCTTGGAGGGCTGGTTTTGTGTTTGCAAATTCCTTTAGTTTTTGTTTGTCCTGGAAGCTTTTTATCTCTCCTTCAATTTTCAATGACAGCCTAGCTGGATATAGTATTCTTGGCCGCATATTTTTCTCGTTTAGTGCTCTGAAGATATCATGCCAGTCCTTTCTGGCCTGCCAGGTCTCTGTGGTTAGGTATGTTGCCAATCTAATGTTTCTACCATTATAGGTTACATATCTCTTCTCCCGAGCTACTTTCAAGATTTTCTCTTTGTCTCTGAGACTCGTAACTTTTACTATTAGATGTTGGGGTGTTGACCTATTTTTATTGATTTTGAGAGGGGTTCTCTGTGCCTCCTGGATTTTGATGCCTGTCTCCTTCCCCACATTAGGGAAGTTCTCTGCTATTATTTGCTCCAATATACTTTCTGCCCCTCTCTCTCTTTCTTCTTCTTCTGGGATCCCAATTATTCTAATGTTGTTTCATCTTATCGTATTGCTTATCTCTCGAAATCTGCCCTCGTGATCCAGTAGTTGCTTGTTTCTCTTTTTCTCAGCCTCTTTATTTTCCATCATTTGATCTTCTATATTGCTGATTCTCTCTTCTGCCTCATTTATCGTAGCAGTTAGTGCCCCCATTTTTTATTCCACCTCATTAATAGCCTTTTTGATTTTGACTTGGTTAGATTTTATTTCTTTTACTTCTCCAGGAAGGGTTTCTCTAATAACCTCCATGCTTTTTTCAAGCCCAGCTAGTATCTTTAAAATCATGATTCTGAACTCTAGGTCCAACATCATACTAATGTCTGTATTGAGTAGGTCCCTGGCAGACGGTACTACTTCTTGTTCTTTTCGTTGAGGTGATTTTTTTCGTCTTGTCATTTTGTCCACAGGAGAATAGATGAATGAGAGAACAAAATGCTAACAGGTTAATGACATCCTCAGAAAATATACTCTAAAGAAATCAGAAAAGACCTGAAACCAGGGGAGAAAGGGAAAGAAAGAAAAAAGAAAGAGGAAAAACAAAAGAAAAAGAAAAAGATAAAAACAAACAAAAACAGAACAAAACAAAGAAAAAACAGAATATGATCAAATATGATCAGGCTAGTGCATAGATCAGTGCCACACACTAGATTTTGGGTGTATTTTGGTCTGTTAGAAGAAAGTTCCTCCTAAAATTTTAAAGAAAGAAAGACTTATATATGTACAAAATAAGGGTTGATACAATGAAGGGATGGAAGATGACTGTAAAGATAAAAATTATAAAAGATTTTATAAAAGAAATTGATAAGAAGTTGTTTGAAAAAAGAAGGTTTAAAAAAAATTTTAAAAAAAGTGAGAGAATGTGATCAGGCAGGAGACTAGAACAAAGGGATACACTAGTGATTTAGGGTATATTTTGATCTGTTAGAAGAAACTGTATTCAAAATTTTAAAGAGAGAACAACTTATATATATATATATATGCCAAAAATAAGGGTAACTACTATGAAGGGATAGAATATGACTCTAAACATGAAAAATAAAAAAAAAAATTTTTAAAAATGGATTGTAAAGATGTTGGTTGAAAAAGGGGAAAATAAAAATTCAAAAAACAATTTAAAAAAATTAACCTGAAAGACTAATGAATCATGGGAAAAAAGCCATGAATTTTATTTGCAGTATTCCCCTAGCGCTGGAGTTCTCCCGTTCTCCTTGATTGGTAAACTTGGTCTTGACTTGCTGTTTGTGCTGATCTTCTTGGGGAGGGGCCTGTTGCTGTGGTTCCCAAATGTCTTTGCCGGAGGCGGAATTGCCCCACCCTTGCCGGGTCCGGGCTAAGTAATCTGCTCGAGTTTGCTCTGGGAGATTTTGTTCCCTGCAAGCTTTCCATGTGGCTTTGGAGGACGAGAGTGAAAATGGCGGCCTCCAATCTCCGCCCAGAGGAGCCAAGAACTCGGGGCCCCACTCCTCAGTGAGCCTCCAGAGAAAAGCAGTCAATCACTCCTGTCTCCCCAGTCTCCGGCCGCACTCCGTGCTCACCCAGCCTGTGACCAAGCGTTTCTATCTCTGGCACCCGACTTGGTGTGGAGTCTCCAAACCCAGCAGATCCCTGTGGTGTGTTCTCCTGCCGCTCCTCCCGGAGGAGGAAGGGAGTCTCCCCGGATCTGCCGCTTGTTGGGTCCCTGCTGGAGGCAGAGGCCCGACTGTGCTGCGGATCACAGTTTATGGCCACCCCAAGCTGAGAGCCCGCGTCTCGGCTCTTTCTCTGCAGCTGGCTTCCCTGCTCTGATACCCAGGAACTCCGCTGCACTCAGGCACCCCCAGCCCTTCTGTGACCCTGAGGGTCCTGAGACCACACTGTCCCGTGAGGGTTCCACCCCCTGCTTAGCCACTGGAGTGACGTCCCTCAGCGGAGCCAACTTCTAAAAGTTCCAATTTTGTGCTCCGCGGCTCTATCACTTGCCAGAAGCGGCCGACGGAGGCCCCCTCCCTCGCCATCTATCCTCCCGAATATCGCCTCAGATTCACTTCTCCGCACATCCTACCTTCCAGAAAGTGGTCGCTTTTCTGTTCGGAGAGTTGTTGCTGTTCTTTTCTTCGATCTCCTGTTGAGTTTGTAGGTGTTCAGAATGGTTTGATCTCTATTCAGCTGAATTCCTAAAACTAGACGAAATCCAGGTCTCCTACTCCTCTTCCATCTTGCTCTGCCCCTCTCCACTCTATGTGTTTTGATTGGAGATTTTAGTGCATTTACATTTAAGGTAATTATTGATAGATATGGGGTTACTGTTACCATATTTTTAATTGATTTCCAATTGTTTTTATAATTCTTTTTTAAAAAGATTTTATTTATTTACTTGAGAGAGAGAGAATGAGAGAGAGCATGAGAGGGAAGAGGTTCAGAGGGAGAAACAGACTCCCTGCTCAGCAGGGAGCCCAATGTGGGACTCGATACCTGGACTCCAGGATCATGACCTGAGCCGAAGACAGTCGCTTAACCAACTGAGCCACCCAGGAGCCCTGTTTTTATAATTCTTTTGTTCATTTATCGTTCTTTCTGTGTCTCTTTTTAAGATTTGATGATTTTCTGTAGTGGTATGCTTTGATTCTTTTCTCTTTATTTTTCATGTATCAACTATAGGTTTTTGCTTTGTGGTCATCATGAAGCTTACATAAAACATCGCATATTTATAACAGTCTATTTTAAGCTGATAACAACTTCACTTCAAATGCATACAAAAACTCTACATTTTTATCATTAACCCACTCCTTTTTTTTTACAATACCCCTCCCACATTATGTTGGTTTTTCTGCTGAGTCTTGACAGAGAGGTCCCATGTAGAGGATGAAAGTCAACACAGGTTATGCCTAGATTAAGGAAAAGTAAATTGGGGAGAAGGAGAGTGCAAAGCAAGGGACAAGGGAGGGAAGGAAATAGGACCATCTTTCCACTGCTACTGTATTACTTTCTTAATCTATTCAATTCCAAAATTACTTTTTTAAAGCTCACTATGTACATGTCAACCTTCCTTCTACCTATGTTAATGGTGGTCCATTGCTTACAAATGTAATACAAATTCCGTAGCCCATGTTATATGTCAATAATATCTCAATAAAAATTTCCATAGCCTTGTGGATATAGAGAAACTGATTCTAAATTTTATATGCAGAGGCAAAATATCCAGAATAGCCAACACAACACTGAAAGAAAACAAAGTCAGAGGACTGACAGTAGCTGAATTTAAGACCTACTATAAAGCCATAGCAATCAAGACAGTGTGGTATTGGTGAAGGAATAAACAGATACATCAATGGAACAGATTAGAGAGCCAGTAATAGACTCACATAAATATCAATTGACCTTCCATAAATGGGCAAAGGTGATACAAGGGAGCAAAGATAGTCTTTTCAACAAATAGTGCCAGAGCAACTGGACAATCTGCATGAAAAAAAAAAAGGAATCTAGACAAAGACCTTCTCTCCACCACAAACATTAACTCAATATGGATTGCAGAACTGTAAAACTCCTAGGAGATAGCATAGGAGAAAAGCTAGATGGTCTTCGGTATGGCAATGATTTCTTTAGATATAATACCAAAGGCACAACCTAGGAAAGAAATAATTGTTAAGGTAGACTTCATTATAATTAAAAAACTGCTCTGTCGAGTGAAGAGAATGAGAAGACAAGCCATGGACTGGGAGAAACTATTTGCAAAATACATATCTGAAAAAGGATTATTATCCTAGATACACAAAGAACTCTTGAAACCCAAAATAAGAAAACAAACCATTAAGAAATGGGACAAAGATCTTAATAGAAACCACACCAAAGAAGACATACAGCAGATGAAAAGATGTTCAAGATCATATGTCATTAGGGAATTGCAAATTAAAGCAATAGTGAGATACCACTACATGCTTATTAGAATGGCCAAAATGTGGAACACTGACAACACCAAATGCTGCTGAGGATGTGGAGCAACAGGAACTCTCATTCATTGCTGGTGGGAATGCAAAATGGTAGAGCCACTTTGGAAGATAATTTGTCATTTTCTTATAAAACTAAATACTTTTACTTACCACCCAGGAATCATATTCCTTGGTATTTAAGTGAAATTTATGTCCACACAAAAACGTGTACATGGATGTTTATAGCAGTGTTATACAATTGCCCAAACTTGGAAGAAACCAAGATGTCCTTCAGTAGATTAATGGATAAATAGACTATGATACATGCCTTGGACTAATAGTTCCTTGGGTGAGAAGACTTCCCCAAGGGAGTCAATGAGTCAATAAAGATAAAAAAATAAAAAAAAACCTATTGCACTATGAATTTGGTAGGACCCAAAGATGTCAAAGCATCAAAAGTATTAGTGCTTCTGCCGCTGTTGGATTGAGGCAAATTAATCCTAAATTATTTCATTTAATGCAAGTTTAGGAAGCTTCTGGAGTTTACCCAGTGGGAATGACAAAAAGGAGCTACAGAAATAGTTCAGATTTAGATTCTTTTTAGGGGAGAACTTCATAAGGGCAGGTGGTGGATGTTTTTTAAAAGAGTTTTTTAAGGATTACTTTAAAAACAGTGGTTGGAATCATCTAGGAAGATTTTTAAAAATTCCCAGGCCCAGGTCCAACTCCATATCAATTAAGTCTGATTCTCTGGGGCTGCGATCAGAGCCGTATATTAAAAACACACACACACAAAAACAAAAACAAAAACCAAAACAAAAACAGACAAAAAGAACTTCCTAGGCCATTTCAATATGCAACCACATTAGGAAATAACTGCTTAAAAATAATACTCTGAGTAGTTACCTTGTGGAAATCACACACACCTACATTTAAGTAGAAAAAAGGTAATATTGTTATGCAATTGTGATTTTATTCCACAATAAAATTTATTGTAAATGTATAACAAACATATTCAAAAAGTGCTACATCTCAAACAGCTTAAAAGTTAAGATGGTGGGATGGTTAAATTTATATGTCAGCTTAACTGGTCCATGGGGTTCCTGCATATTTGGTCAAACATTTTTCTGAGTATTTTCTGCAAGGGTGTTTCTGGATGAGATGAACATTTCAATTGGTAGATTTTAACATTAGATTACATTACATTTTAATCAGTAGAGTAAGGCAGATTACCCTTCATTATGTGGGTGGGCCTCATCCAATCAGTCAAAAGGGTGAATAAAACCGAAAGACTGAGTCTTCCCTCCATGAGAAAAATTCTCTAGACAATTAACTCCTGAGTTTATCTGCAACATTGGCTCTTCCTGCCTGATGGCCATTCAGCTGGCCAATGTGGGTCTCACACACCATTGGAATGCCCTGAGGATTTTGGACTTACCAGCATTTATAATTGTGTGAACCAATTCCTCATAATAAGTCTCCTCTCTCTCTCTCTCAGCATGTGAGTGTGTATTTTCTATTTTATATAGTGTGCATATATATAATATACATTATATTAATTCTTTGGAGAACTTGATTAATACAGATGTTATTTCTGTAAAACTGTTACTTGTCTCAGAAATGTGGCTCCAGTGAACAGTAGGATTTTGATATTAAGAGGCATGTGAAGAGTTTGAATAAAGTTGTTTCATGAAATTTGAAGATAGAAGAAAGTAGTATTTTTAATGTAATGCATTAATTTACAGAATGTGTGATGTAAAATAAGTGTGTAACTAATTAAATCAAATATGTACATATTTGGCTTTTAAAATTTATATTCTTACTAGTATACATATACTCAATCAGGTCTTTACCCTCATTGCTATTTTGTTTGTGTTCTCATTTGGATATCAAAAGAGCATCCTATATTCTGGGTTCTCTTATGTTCAGGCATATATGGCAGTTAATTTTATTGACCCTCAGTTTTCTTACATGTAACAGGGGATAAAATAGTACCTACACCTTAGGGCTATCATGGGAATGAAATGAGGTAATTAACATAAAGTGTTTAGTATAGTGCCTGGCACATAGTTATTATTCAGTAATTATACATGTATTTTTTTCTTTAAAAGCATATTGTAAGGACAGAGTTGAAGAAAGAATTGGTAGAGTTAAACTACTTTTTTTCTTTTTTTGTAAGGTATGGAAAATTTTAGCATTCAGATCACTGAAACTATTGGTTCTATATTTTGATGTCATTTGTCCAGATAATTTCTCCATGCAAACGCAAGGACACCTTCTTTATCACATATTATTTTTTTAAAAATGTAATTATTTTGTCATTCTTCCCCATGACTAGAAGCAGCTGGGTTAATGAGCTTATTGTTCTATGAAGAGGAGACTATTAATTCTTAGTGTAAGCCTGAAGGAGAGGGCTTACGTTTTATCAATTTGGGGGCAATATATTAAATATTTTGTAATTTAATTTGATTTCAGGAACAAAAAACTCTCCCTATTAGCATGATAAAGCCTTACTCCTCTTACAGGCCCTACTTCTCAGACACAAAAACCTCATTTCTGCATCTAATTTTTGACAAATTTATAATTGTATTTTTTATTATTAACAATTATATTCAATTATATGATATATAATTATATTAACTATATTAATTATATAATCAAACAATAATTTATATTTATATTAACAACTTATTCTGAACCCAACTTCTTAAAACCTTCATCAAGATGATTTTTTAAGTCATGGAGGTATGCCTAGGTGGCACAGTTGGTTATATGTCTGACTTTTGGTTTTGGCTTAGGTGATTTCAGGGTTGTGGGATTGAGCCCCACACTGGGCTCCATGCTCAGCATGGAATCTGCTTGAGATTCTCCCTCTCCCTCTGCCCTTGCTGCTCGTGCTCTCTCTCTCTCTCAAATAAATAAATAAATAAATCTTTAAAAAAGTCATGGAAAAACTTTTGTATAAAAACCACTTGTTACATTTTCTAGAGTAACAATGTGAGTATCTTATTGTTCACTCATTGTCTCACTGGTTTTCAGTGCCAACAATGTGAAAGAATGTTGCATGTATCACAAAAAAAAAAGCATACTCATGGTCCCTTTCTTAAAGAACATGGGCATCATTTGAAATCTCCCAGCTGAAGTAGGCTGCCTCTTCCACACAGTCATCCTCTATCACATGATTCAATATTTTCCCTTGCAACATACCTGAAAATATGTCAGTTCCTTGAATGCAGGCAGTCTTTTCCCCTAGAACAAGTGCTTGACACTAGAAGGTTCTCAGTAGATATCTGTTTACTGACAGATTATTTCTTATTATCTGTCTATGAGGTAGATATTTTACAGCTAGCTTTTTACAGTTGAAGAAATAGGCACAAAATTTTCAAGTTATTTGCTCAAAGTAACATGGTTGGTGAAATGATAGAACTGGGATTTGATTCCTGATATGTGAAGGTGCACAAATAGGGCTGGGCACAAAAGATTAGGAATGGTGACTACTTTTTGGTTGCACTGTAGGTAATGAATAGGAAATAATGCTTTAGATGGAAGTTGATTCACATTCTAGAAGTTCTGAAACATCAAGATGAATAGTTTGAACTTGATTCAGAAAGCAGAAGAGGGAGATTTTTAGAGAATATGCTGCTTTTATTGCTTTGTCTTTGCACATACTGATTTCACTGTCCCCTTCTTGCCACTTCTTCATCTCCTTTAGTGAGTACTGAAACTAACATTTCACATTCCTGGTTACACAATACTGGGTCTGGACATATTTTCTTGTCCCTATATTAAATAGTACTGAGAACAAGCAAAAATAACTTAGATGCTTGCTCTAGGAAATATATGTTCCTGGAAGATCAGACTATGAACTAGTTAAAATAATTTACTTACTGAGACAAACAGATTCATCATCTAGACTAGCCTCAAAACCAATCCACAGTTACCCACAATTCCTCTGCTCATTCCCATCTAGCTCTATGACTTTCTAAACCCGCTTTAAAGGCACTGAGACTGGATCTCAAAATCCTCTATCATCCCATGCCTTCACCCTTCTGAGACACTGCTAAGCCTTTGACAAAGTGGTGTTATCCTTTACTGCAGTATGTCTAGTAAGTTTAGCTCCGATCTTCAGATTTTTTTTGTTGGACTTTTAGGGAGTTGACAGTTGACAATTCATGTCTACTTTTTATAGTACTCAGTACTTGGTAGACCTGAGATGTCCCCTTTAATTCCATCCCCAGGCACAGTAATTCCTCCCCTCCTGTGCACCTATACCTGCTGACATACTTCCTCTATTCTAGAGTGCAATCTTGTTATTAGACTGGGAGTTCCTAAAGGCAGTGGCTGTGAACTTTCATCACCATATATCCTTAGCACTACCTTGAACATAGATTGGGTGCTCAATGATGTTGAATTATCAACTGTTGAACTGAATGGGTGAATAAATGTATAACCAAGTGCAGGTAGGGAGACTTACCATAAGGGGATCAGATAGAAGGTGATTGCCATCATTTATCAATGAGGTAATGAGCACTGGTGAATAGAAATGAGTTGCTTCCCCCAAGAAGAATCAAATCAGGAGAGTCCAAGCACCACTGGGAAAATCTCAGGAACCAATAAAAGAGAAAAGATAGCCTTATATTTCTCTTAGTGATGTTCAAGCCTGGCTGCATATTAAAATAAGCGAGGATGTTTTTAAAAAATCCGATGCCTTCTTCCTGGGTGCTAACCTCACCCTACCACTCTGATTTAATTTGGTATGTTGTGGGGAAGGACATTAGAATATTTTAAATGTGCTCCTGAAACCTCTAAGGAGCAAAATTGAGAATCCTTGGTCTAAATGCTGGAGGTTGCTATTTCCTTGACACCCTTCTAAGCCCAGGGATTCTTCCTGAGTTGTAATTAGCAGGAGGATGCATGAGATCCTCCTGCCAAGGAAGCTTAGTGGAATCTTGTGTGAAAGATATGGGATGATCATGGGTTAGGTAGTTTAAAAAGTATATTCAATATGATCATTTTTTTAATTTGGAAAAAGAAGAAAATTCTATTGTTTGAGTAATTCAAAGTATGAAAAGTAAATATTGGTAAGAAAACAAAATACTGAAATTCTCAATAGAGGCATGCTCCTTTGGGAATTTTCTAAAACTGTTTTTGTTTGTTTCTGGGTTTTGTTTTTTGTGGGAGAGACTTGAAATGTGAATGTTTATCAAAACGGAACATGGGTTTAAAGATTGTAAAACTCTGTGTTTACCCTGAGAGTTACAAAAGTGTGTATGTGCTCCCTTAGCAGGCTCTACTTACCTTTATCCACACTTCTCACTATGCTTGGTATGGAACTTGGTGTTTCACTTTCTCTTCTCCCCATTAATTTGTAAGCATTTGAGGGGGGCAGGATTATAACTCTCTTTATTCCCAAGTTTAGTGCCTAATGACTCTTAATAAGGGTTGATTGATTAGAAAGAATGAGGGCAAAGAAGGAATGAAATATCTATCATTTGGCTAGATTTAACTACAGCATGATGCAAATGAGGTCATGGATGTGAGTTCCTGCTGGCTCAGGGCCAGGTGGTTACTCAAAGATACTGTCCCATGACCTTGTAACTGCCCCTTAAACCTAGGCAGCTGCTTAGCATATGTTGGTGCTTCAGAGAAAAATCCCGCCACTAATAACAACTCAAAGAACAAGTCCTAGAAATGGTGGCTATTAGGACCATTGTGAATCCAGATCAACTCCGTTTATTTCCTCCTCTACAAATTAGGGCACATTACTTCTTATAGGCCCTGCATCTATATTATGATCCTATAACATGCTCTCTTAGTAAAATTGCCTAGCATTTGTGGGAAAGTGTAACAAGATTCTTCTCCTTGCTCCTAGATCCCCCATTGTCTCTTTAAAATATGCTCTGCAGTTCCACTACTTCCCACAGTTATTATCCTGATGTAGAAGGCAGGGAGAGTTTAAAGGTCTTTCTCACTGGGACCTTGGAGTACTCATTTGCAGAGTTTATGGGAAAGAAGATCCTCTGTTTCAGTCTCTTCTGATGCATGTATTTCCATTCCCTGACCTTTCTAAAAAATGACCTTTCAGAAGTGGTTGTTGAGAATGGGAAATAATATGGACAACTCAAACTTTATATCATGTTTTGTTTCAAAATTGACTTCATGGTAGTCCCTTAAAAGACTCTTCTTATGACAGGTTCATCCATATCAGGAAATTCATGGCTGCCACAATTCTTTAAAAAGCATTGCTTAGAAAGATCTGCATTCTATCTCGGCTCCTCTGGTATGTGTTAATGATATTTTAGGTGCATGATTTAAAAATCTTTTGAAATGTTTTCTTATCTGTGATTGCCTTTTATTCTGAAAATGACTTTATGAGTCAGTTAAAGGGTAACTGAGACTTAGAGGCATTATTAATTGAAGTTACTGGGTTGTATTTGGTCAGCTCTCTAAATAGAGCAGGACTTGGTGGTAGAACCCAAATTTTGGAAGATCTAGCTCTGAGTATTCTTTATTACATGATTGCACTGCCTTAATGTACAGGGGTCCATTAATGTTCATCTTCTGCCCTTTTAAGGATCCTGATGGCCCCAAGAACAGCCTTATGTCAGAAGCGGATATGGTTAGCTAGGTAATATTGATTGGGTTAAGTGAGGAGGGGGAGGACCCAGAGTGTTTCCTAATGAGAGGTTACAATGTTTGAAGACTGGGAAACAAAGAAGAGCTTGCTGGTGATCAAGGAGCTAAAATAGGTTCATTAGGGCTGAAGTGAAGAATTGGAAGTGGAAAGTAGCACACTTGAGCCAAAACAGTAAAGGGGATAGGGAGTCTTTAAGGCATATTAAGATGTGTGTCTGATGTATCTTTAGAAAGCTATTGTTTGTTGAATGATCTAATCCAATTCTCTCACTTTAACTTTGAGAAAGGTAAGAATCCAAAGTTTAGGTAACTTACTAAAGGCCACAAATCAAATTCATAGCAGAGCTGGGACTAGAATTTAGGTCAGATTTCTGATCAAGTACTGATTTCCTTACGCTATTTGGTCGAATTTAGTGGTTCTCAATATTGCCTATGATTGCCAGGGTATTGGATAATGTGTAAAAAACTATAGAGGGCTGAACTCACCCCCCAGAGACTTGATTAAGTTGGTTTGGGATGGGCCTGAGCATGCATTTATTTTAAAAGCTCCTTAGGAGATTTTTAATGTGTGGTTAGGTAGAGAGCCCCTTAACTAAATTATAGGACTTTTTTTTCCCTATAAAGCTACTATAGCTAATGCACATTCTCCTGTATTTTTTAAAACAGAAGAAGACTGCTTGTTATGAGTCTTACATGTTGCAGTTTTCTTGAGTGTACTCTGCCTTAATGCGGTCATGCACATGAAAGAGCTTTGATCTCTAGGAGTTTAGGGGGTTAGAAGCAGTTCTCAATGGTAGGTAATGGTGATAATGTACAATTTTAAATAGTTCTCCAGGTAATTCTCCTAGATCTTTCTCCCCAGTGTCATCTCAAGTTGGTAATCCCTGTTCTAATGCACAGAAGGAAGGGGAGTTTGTTTCTGAAATGGTGGCTGACTTAATATTTCTCTAAATCTGCTCATCAATCATTACTTCCATTATGTGTATGTCAAAGGGACATATGTCTATGGAGACCATTTATCTTCACATAAAATCACCCAGTCATGACTATAGCCTGAATTTCTCACTTTGGTCAGTCATCTTGCATATGTGTCCCATCACAAGAAGCCAAGGTGATGGAACACAGGTACTGTGCATATCATCAGTTCTACCTCCACTCTCACAGTTCTGTACCAAACTAGAATGCAATGTTGCTATCTTATTCAACACAACACCCCAGGTAGGATGGATGAGTTCTGTCTGTCATTTTTGGAACAAACAAAGATGATGCCTAGAAAACAAGGATAGTGTTGTTATTTATCTATAAGTACAGATGTGAAGCGCTGCAAATACAAGAGCTGTTGATCCCAGGCATATACTTGCAGTATTATTTGCAAGTGTTTATGTACTTTCCAGCCCATTATGCACCTGCCTTCCTCATTTCTTGCTTTTCTTCTTCCCTTCTTCTCTCCCTCCCTCTTTCCCCTTCTTCCTTTCCTTTTATCTTTTTTCTTTCTTTTTTATTTAACTTTTAAAAGTCATATTTGTATTGCTCGTGTATGTGGGATCTTAAGAGTATTTTATCCATTTGTGGCTCCCAGGGAGCTGAAAAATTTTTTTAAAAAAAGTCAAAGTTATAAAAATGGTGTTTGAAAATACATAAATACAGATAAAATATCCATATGCATGACTTCATTTGGAGGTAATTTCAAAAATCTAAATTTGAAGCCTCTTATACATGTGAAGTTCAAAGTACTCACCCTCTTATAGCTCTTCCCCCATAATAGATTCTTCCCTAAAGCACTGAGGGTCAAGATTTTACTCTATACATTGACACCCGGATCTCTCTGCCATGTCCAAAGGCACACTAACATGAAATATGTTCTATATGTCATCTAATAGAAAGGTGAAAACATTCTAGGACGATAGATGTGGAGGTGGTTGATAGTTAGGCAAGTGTAAACTGTACAGGAACAACATTCTTAATGCTGGGACAGCCATAATTCCAGAGGTCTGGTGCTTAAGTGGGAACCCAATAATTTATGAGTCAGACTGGAACCATCCAAATTGTTTGACATAACTATGAATAATGCTTTGTATCTTTTACACTTGTATTTTTCTAAGTACTCCAAAATTCATTAGACAGATTATTATTTGATTTTTAGGTATAAAGGAGAAAAGAAAAAGTTAAAATATCTAAGAAAGGTATGATTTAGGATCTTATAAATATCTGGCATGACTCTCTTCTCTTTGCTAGGTCTGAAATAATTTTCAGGGACAGAAAACAAGTAAAGATTTTTCTTCTGTTTTCTTTTTACAACCCAGAAAGCATTAAATAATATTTAGATAACATCTTCACTACTTCTCAACCCTCTGGTGGTAAGCTTTCTATATCAAATGCCTGAGAAATTTTGGAGTCCCCAAGATAAAAAGCAGATGTGGATTTGTCTGCAACCCATTACCAAGCCTTAGGGGCTTGACAGGACAATGCTTCAAAGAGGGAGAGGTATTCTGTGCTCCTTCATAACTTTCTCAGCATTTGAAATGCATATAGCCATTATAGTATCTGTGGCAAAGAATGTTTATTTTCCTTTTATTTATTTTCCCCTTCATCCTTTTGGTGATTAATTCTTCTTACTCAAATTAGCAGTGCACTGGACATTACATTTCTCAAGTCCTTTGCTTCTGTGTGGCCATGAGGCCATGTTATGTCCAGTGGAATGTGAGTGTGAGTAGAACTTCCACACCATATTCTTAAAGAAAGTTTCTTTCTCTATACTTCTCTTTCCCTATATCCATGGGCTAGGCATGGTGGTAAGTTAGCCATGACCATGAAGATGAGAGAAGCTTACAAGAACCTATAAGAACAATAAGAATGAATGAACCTGAGTCATGAGTGGCTTTGAAGGCAGAAGTCCTATCATAGGTAAATAGGAAGGTAGATGGTGATGATGATGATGATGATGATGATGATGGTGATGATGATCTTGGATCAGCTACTAATGTCTGAATTGCTATGAGATAGAGATTCTTGTTTTAGCCATTGCATTTTTGGGTCTCTTTGTTGTTAGATAAACAAAGGGAAACACCATTGAAATCTCTGTACCTCACTGGAGATTCCAGAGAACAGTTTCTTTCTATGCACCTTTCTTATTCTCTAATAGAAACATTAAAATGACAAGCAAGGAAAATTTTGGACATGGAATTTTTTAGTGTTATATGTTTCTTTACCTTCCTTTATTTTGTTGCAATATGCATAGATATATTCCTTTTGGGAAAATATATTTGGAGTGAGAAAATGAATATGCAAACAGGCATGGCCAGACCATATATAAAAGTAGAACTCTGACCCACAACCTGTAGCAAACCACCCTGGTTATCCCCCTTTATCTACAATAAACAGCTCAGGAAGCCAGCCTGTTGCATCAGACTTATGGGAAGTAAGACTGCTGTCTCTAGTTATAATTCAGAAAGCCAAATAATGAATTCTCTAACAATCATCTCCAATTGGCCAGGACTTGATTAATAACTGACAGCTTCCTAATTATTTTCTCTGCTTCCAACTTAGGACTAACCAGAGAAAGCCAAACATGCTCCCTAATCAATCACATAGGACACCCCACTTCTAGTTAGCCCTCTACAACTTCCTTATGCCAACAGAACTACAATCAGGACATACCTGATGCTTTTCCTTTTTTAAATTTTTTTTTCTTTTAGATTTTATTTATTTATTTGACAGAGAAAGACACAGCGAGAGAGGGAACATAAGCAGGGGGAGTGGGAGAGGGAGAAGCAGGCTTCTGCTGAGCAGGGAGCCTGATGTGGGACTCGATTCCAGGACTCTGAGTTCATGACCTGAGCCGAAGGCAGACACTTAACGACTGAGCCACCCAGGCGCCCCTAAAAAAATTTTTATTTATTTATTTGACAGAGAGAAAGAGCATGATAGTGGGGGGAGGAGCAGAGAGGGACAAGTAGACTCCACACTGAGTGTGGAGACTGACATGGGCCTTGGGGCTCTAGCCCATGACGCTGAGATCATGACCTGAGTTGAAATCAAGAGTCAGGTGCTTACCTGACTGAGCTACCTGGGGGGCCTCCCCCTTTTTTCCACTATAAAATTTTCCCAAATCCTTTGTCTGCATTGAGTCTTTACCAGAACATAAGCGATGGTGGCTGACTTCCTTGCTTATATAGCAAGCTGTAAACAAATAGCTGTTGCTGTTCTCATTTCATTGGTCTTTGTTTATTTCTCCAAAAGGCTTACTCAATCATGCTGTTGAAACATTTTGTATCCAGACTTATAAAAGCTCCAGAAGAGGGGGAATTTTCCAAGAGTCTTCTGACTGTTCTTGAAATGTTTCCTGGAATTTCGGGATTCTTCTGAGTCCTGATCCAATCACAGTTTGAGCTTCTAGAATTTGAATCACCAGTGATGAGAGTAAGTTCTCTGGTTTCACAATGGGGATCTTTTGATTTTCTGGTCATGTCCTCATTGCTGCTGACCAGAGCAACTTTCACTATAAAATGACTTGAGGTACAACAAAGCTATGTTTCCAGACTCATAAGCTATGTGTACATAGCTCTAAGTCAAAAGTTGGCATAGGTTCTGTTAATTTGATCAACATAGACAGACAACAGGATAATTTAAGCCAAAATCAAAATAGACTTTGGCAGTCTGATTTGGATTTGACTTTTTAACTTATTCAACCACCAATACCACATTTCCATTTTGCTTTGTGCTGACTAGCCACAGATTCAAGATTTTTTTTTTTTTAAAGATTTATTTATGTATTTATTTGAGAGAGAGAGAATGAGAGATAGAGAGCATGAGAGGGAAGAGGGTCAGAGGGAGAAGCAGACTCCCTGCTGAGCAGGGAGCCCGATGTGGGACTCAATCCCGGGACTCCAGGATCATGACCCGAGCCGAAGGCAGTCGCTTAACCAACTGAGCCACCCAGGCGCCCCCAGATTCAAGATTTTTACTAGATTTGATAGTAGAGTGGCGAAATGAACTTCTGTTATACTATAATTTAATTGTGTTCCTCTTCCTTGATGGAATTATAATGCTATTATAAATACCACCATCACCATCACCACCACCACAGCTTATCACTTACTGATTGATATGTAAAATCCAAGGATAAAAACTAAGATGGACATACAGTGAGGATAGCTGTTTTGATTATGGTTAGAATGGGATGGGTAAAATATTAATTGATAAGCTAAGATCTGTCCTCTTGGTCCCATTAAGTAATTTTTACCTAGATTTTAATGGAAAACTATGCATTACTTCTCCTAAAGTAGTTCAGACTAGTGTTATAAATGGTGTACATTGTCTACAAAATGAAGAAAGTATGTGAGTGAGAGGTCTGGAATCTTTAGTGTAGGAAAAATGGCTCAAATTGATTTGGTTCATTATTGAGTCAAATTAAATAAAAATGATATAGAAGTGGAGGAACACACAGCATCCTTTGCAGAGGAGAGACCCATCAGTGGGTATGACTGTGGAGAGAAAACATCACTTGTGTATCTTGTGCATAAGTGAAATGATGATTATAATCTAGGTTGAGAATATGTAAGATTCTTTTTATTTCATTGCCTCTCAGGAAATGTCACAGGGCATTCTAGAGAAAATTTTTAGAATGAAGATAAATGGCTAAACTTAATTTAGTGAAATGTGCCAAGTTATGGTCATTGCTGAAGCTTGTTATTTTATTCAGATTATTATTAACTTGCTGAATGCTCTTCAATGCACTGTATAAAATGTCATTTCAGGCTGGCTGTATGATCTCTATTCTACACATTCAGGTCCTGGCCACCCACCCTTCTGGGCATGGCCCTTCTCTTTTCCCTTCCCCTCACATGTGGTCAGTGTTTATAGAAATCATCATTTCGGTTTGATTTATTTATATTAGAGTTGTTTTATTTACCACTGAATGCAAAGACTGAAGTGACTGAGTAGCTTAAACCCCCTGACCTCTCCTCTCTAAGGGTCAACTTACCCATGATAGAGAAAGTAAGAGTCTCCATAGATTCTCTATCCCACTGAAGCTGGCAACATAATCTCTCAGTTTTCCTGGAAGCTGTTGGGGAAAAACATAATAAAGAATTTTCAGAGAAAATAAGGTTAGAAGTAGAAAAAAGGATAATATCTGAAAAACAAAAAAGTATTTACAAGTAGTTTTGCATTTATCTTATATACAATGCCTGTCATATGTTACCTCTCATCCTTAAAATATCTGCTTTTATATCCACCCTTCTCCCCCTCACCATCACTTACACAAAGAGTGTTTTCCCTACACAGGACCCGACTTTTTCTATTTCATACCCTGTAGCAACTGAATTTTTTTCTACTTAATGATTAACTGGAGTTAATATATATCCTCTTTTAAAATAAATTTGAATAACTCTAGGAGTATTAAGAGAACGTGTCAGTTGTTTTACCCTCCTATGAATTAAATGATATCATATGCTTGCATAGGTTTGCTTTGTGCCAACTACTGTTATAAATCTATTTTTTATATGAACTTGTTTAATCCTTGTGCCAAGTGAATGAGATTGACACTATAATTATCATCCGTCTTTTACAGATATTGAAACTGAGGCCCAGAGATGTTTGGGACCTTGTGCAAGTTTAGATGGTTAATAAGTTGTAGAGTTTCGATTTCAGCTCAGAAGACACCTTCTTAATCACCATACTATGTAGCCTTTCAGTCAGGGTGTTTTCCTTCAACATTCAACAGGATAAACTAAAAGCTTAGGTTCTAATAGAGAAGGGGAAGGATTTAGGTAGTTTTGAATCATAGACCCTCAGATGGGAGGACATGTGAGAATTAAAGTTTGGATCAGGTATATCTATATAGTCAAGGTCTTAAAAGCTGGAGATGGGAACCATGGGGTCCCAAGAAAAGGGGTGCCAAATGAAGGAAAAAAGGTGGAAAGGAAGTAGATAAAGAAACTTCTTGTTTTAAAAAAGTTTTCTAGGCGTGCGTGTGTGGCTCAAGTCATGATCCCTGGGTCCTGGGACAGAGCTGTGCATCACGCTCCCCCTGCTCTGTGGGCAGTCTGCTTCTCCCTCTGCCTGCCGCTCCCCCTGCTTGTGTTCTCTCTCTGTCTCTCTCTCTGACAAATAAATAAATAAAATCTTTAAAAAAATAAAAATATAAAAGTTGTCTAGACCTTGTACCTGTGATGTAGAGAAGAGCTCTTTCTCTTGCAGCAACTCTTATTTCTTTGCCATCTCTTCCTTTTTTGCTCTTCCTGCACCTCACATTTCCTTTTTCTTAGGACCCAGAAGGATGCTCTGTAGATTGTTGTGTCTCGCTCTAGGCTACTTCCAGTCCAAACACAAAGAGTCTCTGTGTCATCCAGCCTAGCTCAGCAAGCTAAAAAAACTTCAGCTTGCATCAATAGTTCTTTTGCCAGCCATTTTTGTCTATGTATAAAATTCTCTAAGGAGCCTCATGGGAGAAGAGGTGGCTTGTTGAGGACAAGATTTGGAGGTTCTTGGGTCCTCTGGCCAAATTCTATTATAATCACCATCATAACAATTGAGAAGCTTTGTATTCAGATAAATCTGGGTCCAACTGTGGGTTTTGCATTTATTGTGTGACCTTGGACTTGACCTCTCTAAACATTAAGTTCATAAAGAAAATCCCTATTTGAGAAAGTTGTCTAGACCCTGTGGACAAAAATATCATTTATCCTGAACTCCTTTTATGTCTTTCCATTCTCTTCCTTCTTTCATCTTTCTGTACCTCATATATCCTTGTTTTTCAGGATCCAGATCCAAGAGCATGTGTTTTAGTCTGTATCTTCATCTGTAAAATAACCAATGGAATCCTTGTGATTCGATGACGTAGCAGGAACACCCAGAATCTAGTAAGTATTCAACAAGTGGTGGCTTCTATTGTGATTATATTGGTGGTTATTTTAAGGAAGAGATTTGACAAATATGACATTATATATATACATATATACACATAGATATATGTGCATACACACACATAACCAAAATAAAATGAAACAAAATGTGACTAGAATCCATAAAATATAAGATTGTTTTACTGAAAACGACCACATTTTGTAAACATTTGTTGTAGTTTTTGTTGTTTTGAAACAGCTTGAAAATTAGTGTCATATGTAAACTATTTTTAAAATTTTCAAAAATCTTCTTTTGTAATTTTAGAAAGCAGAAAGCAGGACCCTGGGGACAGGGGTCCCGTGAGTGTTTATTGGGTGGGAAGAAAGGGGCTCTGTGGCAGGAATCCCTGGACCCAGGAATCCCAGGGGGCAGTAACAGGTGCTCAGATTAAAAAAGCTAACAGTGCTCAGAAAGGAAAGGCAAAGTATTGTGCCTATTCCACAAATAGAGTATTGATCCTAGCCCCACATTTCTTATTGCTTGAGGTTTTCACAACTGTCTTTTGGACCCTTTATGAATGATGGTTGGGGTTTTGAGATCCAACAAACCATTGCCTTATTCCATTCATTGTATTTATTTATAAAGTATGACATGGAAAGACTTTCTTGAACCAAACTCTTATTCCTTTTTTGCATTTTTATTTGTCAAATCTCTTCCTTAAAATAACCACCTTGTCAGGTGTAAAAGAGATAAATATCTTCAATTATTTGGTCCTGAGGTAGAGTACATGTCTTTCTGAAGACATTCAAATGACCAATTTCCCACCAGAATTCAAAAAAAAAAAAAAAAAAAGGCAAAAGGTGAAAATACTCTGTGGACTCAGGGAGAGCCAAGCTTGTGTTGTCTAAGATTTTCAGAACTGCCATGACAGCTGACCTTTGAAAATGTCCTCTTCTGCTGTTGGTAGGATATGGTCATTTGTGCTCTTTACAGGTGGGAAATGGTCCTTGGAAGACTGGTTTCCCATCTGGCCTAACTCTAAGTCAGTGGAGGTGGCCATTGCACCTGAATATCCCTCAGTTCTGGTCCCTGCCTTGCTAACCTTAATTATTGCTGTGCAGCTGACGGCTTCCTGTCATTTACTGAAGGTCTGAGAGCAGCTCACCAGTTAATCACATGCTTGATAACTTGTAATGGTTTTATGTTACAGCCAGATGCCAGGCAGGTTATTTCAGCTTCTCCTAGCAGCCAGATGTTAATGGCCTTATTTAAGATTATTATGGGTGGATGGAGGCAAATACTGCATGGATTTTGTATTTCATAAGAAAAGGTGATAATGGTGCTAATTAATAAGTGTCTTAGAAGGATTTCTTGGAAGTTATTATAGGGAGATAGATGATATGCATTAAAGTTATTATCAAAGCTATGGGTTTTTGTAGTTTTTTTTTTTTTTTGGCTGGTAGTAAGACATAATAGTGCAACCTTTGGAGAGTGGATTTTTACGTTCTCAGCAACTTGGTGTTTTTTTTTGTTTTTTAAGATTTTATTTGTTTAATTGATGGAGAGAGACAGAGACAGCAAGAGAGGGAACACTAGTAGGGGGAGTGGGAGAGGGAGAAGCAGGCTTCCCGCCGAGCAGGGGGCCCTACATGGGGCTGGATTCCAGGACCTTGGGACCATGACCTGAGCCGAAGGCAGACGCTTAACCAACTAGGCCACCCAGGCGCCCCTGGCAACTCAGTGTTTACAAGCTACTACCATTAGAGAAGGCTATTCACTGTCCTTGGTACTATAGGAAAGGTAAAATCATGGTTACTCTAGGAGAAAGTAATAATGACACTCAGAGTTTGTCAACATTCAAACACAAGCAGCCCCATTTCTATTTTCCTGGGAAAGAAATGCTCAATAAACATCTAACACTGCAGAGTGAAGTCTAATGCTAGTCCTATGGATGTCTGAGTTGTCTAACCTACAATATGCCCATTTTAATCTTAAAAAAAAGATTCTGATAAAAATGTATGGCTTTGCATCAACCATCAAGAAAATGAGCAAATATATTTATATATGGCCATATCTCAAAGGCATGGGATGGCGGGTCTGTTTGTGGTAATTCAACATTAGGGGCCTGGTGGTTCCAGACACTGGGGTAATTCATCGTGCTGGATAAAAACAACTTTCTAGTAAAACAACTTTATGTTCTAGTAAAACAACTTTCTACTGAATCTACTAAATCTACTTTTGCGAAATCTCCATTCCTTAGCATGCCACATCACTGTCAAAATGGCAGCTGATACAGGCTTAGAGAAGAAGGAAAAATTTCATTGAATTCTTCAAGGATTCAGATGATGATTGAAAAGAAGATAGGGGAAGTAAGAAAAAAGGGGTTGAGATTAAATCAGCAGGAATTTTGAGTAATACTGGAGTGTAAAACTCTCATCTCTATGCCTGCTTTTAACTCACTCAGCAAAGTGAAATTTTTATAGTCTGTATAAAGAAAAACCAGCTTTTGGACTCTCCCCAATGAATGATTATATTTATTCAGATTTTAAGGTTGTTATTATTAGCATGTTAAGAGACTTCTTAAAAGATTTTTTTTATTTGAGAGAGAGAGAGAGTGCATGCATGCAGTGGGGAGGGTCAGAGGGAGAGGGAGAGACAGTCTTAAGTAGACTCTGCACTGAGTGCGGAGCCCGATGTGGGGGTTGATCTCATGACCCTGACATCATGACCTGTGCTGAAACCAGCAGTTGGATGCTTTAACTGACTGCACCACCCAGGTGCCCTGAGACCTTTTTTTTTTTTTAATTGAAGTATAGTTGACATACAGTATTATATTAGTTTCAGGTGTACTACAACATAGTGATTCTCCATTTACATACATTATGAAATGATCACCACCATAAGTGTAGTTACATATGTCACCATACAAAGTTACTACAATATCAATGACTCTATTTCCTATGCTGCACTTTACATCCTGTGATTTATGATTTATTTATTTTATAATTGGAAGTTCATACCTTTTAATCCCCTTCACCTATTTTGCCTACACCCTTACCCCCTCCCCTCTGGCAACAATATGTTAAGAAACTTAAACAGAAATGTTAGTAAAGAACACAGTAAGACTTGTATGGATGGGGAAATTTTGATCATATTTCCTCCATCCTCTCCAAAGAGTAGAATAACTAAATGGACTTTGAGACAATGAATTTAGGAAGAAACTCTTTGCCACGCTAGAAGTTTAGATGTGAAAAACTTTTGTGTTCATCATTAAAGAAAAACCGGCAAACCAAGCATTTCATTGCATCTTTCTTTGTATCAATTCTGTCCATCACAATTCCTCCACTAGGTCTTTACCTCAGCAAGCTGCTGAAATTCCTTAGGCCCCAGTTTCCTTATATATAAATGAAGGTGTTCGACTAACAACCTTTCATGTGCCTTTAAGCCATAACTTTTATGTTCCCTCCATGGATCATATGTTTCTCCATTTCTATCTCTTAGGGAAATTGGTTAATTTTTTAGGGAAAATAAAATAGATCTATAAATAAAATGTTATTTTATAAATAAAATATAATAAATACTATTTATAGCAAATTTAGAAAACTTAAGGATGGGGATATAAATTAAATTTATAGGGAGATGTATAACTGACATCTTTTTAATGAATAAACCCAATTCTAGCAATTTATAAGATGTGTTTCTACTTCTGATGTGTGGCCTACAACCATAGACTGTTCTAAGCAGACAAAACATGATTAGGTTCAAGCAAAGGGCATTTCATTCTCTAGGAACACTATGGAGAAAGTAAAGCCAGAGGCAGAACTGAAATCATTTGAGAAAATTCTGTGAGAGTATTATATCTTGAATATATGAGTTGTTGGCTAAAAATCAAATCCCAAACAGTAATTAAATTTCGGAAAATAATCCTGGAAAACAGATTCTACAATTACATGAGGGTCAAATCTAAGAATGCCTTGACAATTCATGAATAGCTATAGAAACATATAGATTAGAGAAAATAGACACATACTATGATGATTCTGGCTCAGTTCTGGGGGACATAAACTGGATGTGTGGTATTAGCAATTATTTCTGCTCATGATTTTTAGAAAGAAGACAATGAAAAAGTACAATCTGTTTCTCTAGGAAGTCATACCTTACCAATGTCTTTAGATCAAAGGTTCTTAAACTGTGGTTCATGGATGCTCTCACTGATATATCAGTAGCTTAGGGGAAATCCACATGAATCCCCTGAAATTATACACAAATGCACACATGCGTTTTTTATGGAGAAAAGCTCAGTAGTCTCAATAGATTCTGGAAGAGATTTACTGCTCCCAAATGATTATTTGGCAAGTTGTTCAAATCTTTAGATTGTAAGGGATGTCCTTTGATTTTAATGTCCCACAAATAGTGAGTGGAAGAAATGTCAGAATATTTTAAACCACAAACTTGAGGAAATTAAGGATATAAGAAGACAGCAACGGGAAGACCAGATTGGCAAGAAATACTCGAAGACAACATTCGAGAAAGAATGGTGCAGAGTGGCAAACAGAACAATAAAATCCTTCTGTGGATTTTATTAGTGAGCAGGAGTTCTGGAATTTAAGATAGACTTCTTGAGGGGCTATCAGCTCTTCATTTCAGCTTTGTTTCCTTATCTATGAAATGGGGACACTAATGTATCATTAGTTTGACTTCATTAGAATGAGAAATTCCATATAAACAGATTTTTCAGATAACTGAAGCACATTTCTTTTAGACCCAAGTGTTATATATTTTAGCCACTTGTGATAAAATGCTTTCTAAATATTTTATCTTCTAAAGGTAACTATACAGGGGCACCTGGGTGGCTCAGTTGGTTAGACAACTGCCTTCAGCTCAGGTCATGATCCCAGAGTCCTGAGATCAAGTCCCACATCAATCTCCCGGCTCAGCAGGGAGCCTGCTTCTCCCTCTGACCCTCTCCCCTCTCATGCTGTTTCTCACTCTCTCTCTCAAATAAATAAATAAAATCTTTAAAGCCAGCTACACTAAATAATAATAATGATAACAATAGCAAATATTTATTGGATTTTTACTGTTTCTCAGGTTACTTTCTAAGCATTTTATGTATATTATATCATGTAATCCTAACAATAACTCCATAAGATAGGTCCTATTATTATCCCCATTTCAAATATGAAAAGAATTGAAACACAGTCATAAAATAACTTTATGTTATTAATAACTAAGGTTGTACAATCAGGGAAGATTAGAGCTGGGATTAAAACCCAGGGCCTAGATCCAGAGCTGTGCTCTAAACCACAATGTCAAAATGAATGTCAACGAATCCCTCTGTGATCCCTTGAGGCTTCCATGATCTCAGTACTTTTGAGAAGTATAGTATTAATTATGGCAGAATTAAATCACTCAAATTAATGCATAGTTTGAGTTCTTTTTCTTTTTATAGTACTTCTGTATTTTCCTCTGTGTCTGACGCCATCTGTACTATCTTGTTACTGTCACTTTGCCTGATGATAGTTTCACCATCCTTACTTAGGTCACAGGTCTCCAGATAGAGAGGAAGAATACTAAGCAATCTATATCCGAAGAACCATGCATAAGTAACCTCATTTTCCTGGATTGAATTTAGATGATAAGATCTTAAATCTTGAGGCTGATGCCATAATATATGAAACTTTTGAAGGATTTTGGAGAAAGTGAACATATTTTGCATGTGAGGTGATTTATTATGCAGCAATAGACAACTGGAACTTGGACAATAATCTTTGTATTAAGCTATACTATAGAAATACAAGGAGCAGTGTAAAAGAAAGAATGCAGAAGTAGAGCTGAAAATCAAATTATGCATGACATGGTGTACCAGCATATTGATTAGATATCAGTTCTGATTAGTGAGTGTCTTTGCAATGCTGGTCATTAAATATTTTTACTATAACTCCTATTTAGAAGTATATTTATGGCAGCACAGTTTGCACTAGTGACCCTTTTCCCTCCACTTGCTGCCACACTGCCCCATCCACCACCCCAGAGACAAACCCAGGAAATTATCAAAGAAAGTCAATAACTAGCAATAGGGGAATGGTCAAAAACCTTTGTTTCATTCCTACCATGAAATATGAGATCACTGTTTAAAAGCATGAATTATAGCTATATCTGTTATCCTTGAGGGATATCCATGATCTGTATTTAAGTAACAAAAGCAAGTTATATATAAAAATATGGACCAAATTTATCTTGAGAAAGAAGAACAAAGGTGGGGCTGTCACAATCCCAGATTTCAAGATATACTACAAGCTGTAGTAATCAAAATCACTGGCGTAAAAATAGACAGATCGGTGGAAGAGGATACAGAGCCCAGAAATAAACCTGTGCTTATATGGTCAATTAACCTATATATACAATGGGGAAATATACAATAGGGCGAGAATATACAATGGGGAAAAGAGAGTCTCGTCAGTAAATGGTGCTGGGAAAACTAGAAAGCTAAATGTAAACAGTGAAACTGGACTACTTTCTAACACCATACATAAAAAGAAATTCAAAATGGATTAAAGACCTAAATGTGAGGCTTAAACCATAAAAGTTCCAGAAGAAAACATAGGCAGTGATCTCTTGGACATCAACCTTAGCAACATATTTATGGATATGTCTCCTCAGGCAAAGGAAACAAAGGCAAAAATAAACTATTGGGGCTATGCCAAATTAAAAAGTTTTGCACAGCAAAGGAAGCCATTAAAAAACCCAAACCCGGGGCAGAGCAAGATGACAGAGGAGTAGGAGACCTGGATTTCGTCTGGTCTCAGGAATTCAGCTGAATAGGGATCAAACCATTCTGAACACCTACGAACTCAACAGGAGATCGAAGATAAGAATAGTAACAACACTCTGAACAGAAAAGCGACCACTTTCTGGAAGGTAGGACGTGCGGAGAAGTGAATCCGAGGCGATATTCAGGAGGATAGATGGCGGGGGAGGGGGCCTCCGTCGGCCTCCGTTGGCCGCTTCTGGCAAGTGATAGAGTCGCGGAGCACAAAATTGGAACTTTTAGGAGTTGGCTCCGCTGAGGGACGTCGCTCCAGTGGCTAAGCGGGGGGTGGAACCCTCGCGGGACAGTGTGGTCTCAGGACCCTCGGGATCACAGAAAGACTGGGGGTGCCTGAGTGCGGCAGAGCTCCCAGGTATCGAAGCAGGGAAGCCAGCTGCAGAGACAGAGCCGAGGCGTGGGCTCTCAGCTCGGGGTTGCCATAAACTGTGATCCGGGGCCCAGTTGGCCCACTGCTCCTCCAGCAGGGACCCAACAAGCAGTAGAGCCGGGGAGACTCCCATTCCTCCCCCAGGAGGAGTGGCGCAGGAGCGCACTGCAGGGATCTGCTGGGTTTGGAGACTCCACATGGGGTTGGGTGCCAGAGATAGAAACGCTGGGTCACAGGCTGGGTGAGCACAGAGTGTGGCCGGAGACCAGGGAGACAGGAGTGACTGCTCTTCTTTGGGGGCGCACTGAGGAGCAGGGCCCCAAGTTCTCGGCTCCTCCTGGTGAGGATTGAGAGGCCACCATTTTCACTCTCGTCCTCCAAAGCTCTACGGAAAGCTTGCAGGGAACAAAAGCTCCCAGAGCAAACCCGAGCAGATTGCTTAGCCTGGAACAACAAGGGTGGGGCAATTCCGCCTCCGGCAAAGACTTTTGGGAACCATGGCAACAGGCCCCTCCCCCAGAAGATCAGCACAAACAGCCCCCAAGCCAAGACCAAGTTTACCGATCAAGGAGAATGGGAGAACTCCAGCGCTAGGGGAATACTGCACATAGATTCATGGTTTTTTTACCATGATTCATTAGTTATTCAAAGCTAATTTTTTAACTGTTTTTTTTTTTTGAATTTATCTTTTTCCCTTTTTCAACCAACATCTTATCAATCCCTTTTTTAAAAAAACATTTTTTATTTTTCATTTTTAGAGTCATATTTTATCCCTTCATATTAGTTACCCTTATTTTTGGCATATATATATAAGTTGTTCTCTCTTTAAAATTTTGAGATACGGTTTCTTCTAACAGATCAAAATATACCTTAAATCACTAGTGTATGGCTTTGTTCTAGTCTCCTGCCTGATCACATTCTCTCCCTTTTTTTTCTTTTTCTTTTTTATCTTCTTTCTTTTTTCAAACAACTTCTTATCAATTCCTTTTATAAAATCTTTTATAATTTTCATCTTTACACTCATCTTCTATCCCTTCATTGTATCAACCCTTATTTTGTACATATATAAGTCTTTCTTTCCTTAAAATTTTAGCAGGCACTTTCTTCTAACAGACCAAAATACACCCAAAATCTAGTGTGTGGCACTGATCTATGCACTAGCCTGATCATATTTGATCATATTCTGTTTTTTCTTTGTTTTGTTCTGTTTTTGTTTGTTTTTATCTTTTTCTTTTTCTTTTGTTTTCTCTTTCTTTTTTCTTTCTTTCCCTTTCTTGTGCCCTCGTTTCAGGTCTTTTCTGATTTGTTTAGAGTATATTTTCTGGGGACATTGTTAAATTGTTAGCATTTTGTTCTCTCATTCATCTATTCTCCTCTGGACAAAATGACAAGACAAAAAAAATCCCCTCAGCAAAAAGAACAAGAGGTAGTACCGTCTGTGAGGGACCTACTCAATACGGACATTAGTACGATGTCAGACCTAGAGTTCAGAATCATGATTTTAAAGATACTAGCTGGGCTTGAAAAAAACATGGAAGTTATTAGAGAAACCCTTCTGGAGAAATAAAAGAACTAAAATCTAACAATATCGAAATCAAAAAGGCAATTAATGAAGTGCAATAAAAAATGGGGGCACTAACTGCTAGGATAAATGAGGCAGAAGAGAGAATCAGCAATATAGAAGACTAAATGATGGAAAATAAAGAAGCTGAGAAAAAGAGAGATAAACAACTACTGGATCAGGAGGGCAGAATTCAAGAGATAAGTGATAGGATAAGATGAAACAACATTAGAATAATTGGGATCCCAGAAGAAGAAGAAAGAAAAGAGGGGCAGAAGGCATATTGGAGCAAATAATAGGAGAGAACTTCCCTAATGTGGGGAAGGAAACAGGCGTCAAAATCCAGGAGGCACAGAGAACCCCTCTCAAAATCAATAAAAATAGATCAACACCCCAACATCTAATAGTAAAAGTTACGAGTCTCAGAGACAAAGAGAAAATCTTGAAAGCAGCTCGGGAGAAGAGATATGTAGCCTATAATGGTAGAAACATTAGACTGGCAACAGACCTATCCACAGAGACCTGGCAGGCCAGAAAGGACTGGCATGATATCTTCAGAACACTAAACGGGAAACATATAAAGCCAAGAATACTATATCCAGCTAGGCTGTCTTTGAAAATTGAAGGAGAGATAAAAAGCTTCCAGGACAAACAAAAACTAAAGGAATTTGCAAACACGAGACCGGCCCTTACAGGCAATACAATGGCACTAAATACATATCTTTCAATAGTTACCCTGAATGTAAATGGGCTAAACGCCCCAATCAAAAGACACAGGCTATCAGATTGGATTAAAAAACAAGACCCATCAATATGCTGTCTGCAAGAGACTCATTTTAGACCCAAAGACACCCCCACATTGAAAGTGAGGGGGTGGAAAACCATTTACCATGCTAATGGACACCAAAAGAAAGCTGGGGTGCCAATCCTTATATCAGACAAATTAGATTTTAAAACAAAGACTGTAATAAGAGATGAGGAAGGACACTATATCCTACTTCAAGGGTCTATCCAACAAGAAGATCTAACAATTGTAAATATCTATGCCCCGAACATGGGAGCAGCCAATTATATAAGGCAATTAATAACAAAAGCAGAGAAACACATTGACAACAATACAATAATAGTGGCGGACTTTAACACCCCCCTGACTGAAATGGACAGATCCTCTAAGCAAAAGATCAACAAGGAAATAAAGACTTTAAATGACACACTGGACCAAATGGACTTCACAGACATATTCAGAACATTCCATCCCAAAGCAACGGAATACACATTCTTCTCTAGAACAATCTTCAGAATAGATCACATCCTAGGTCACAAATCAGGTCTCAACAGGTACCAAAAGACTGGGATTATTCCCTGCATATTTTCAGACCACAATGCTTTGAAACTAGAACTCAATCACAAGAGGAAAGTCAGAAAGAACTCAAATACATGGAGGCTAAAGAGCCTCCTACTAAAGAATGAATGGGTCAACCAGGAAATTAAAAAAGAATTAAAAAAATTCATGGAAACCAATGAAAATGAAAACACAACTGTTCAAAATATTTGGGATGCTGCAAAGGCAGTCCTAAGAGGAAAGTATATAGCAATACAAGCCTTTCTCAAGAAACAAGAAAGGTCTCAAATACACAACCTAACCGTACACCTAAAGGAGCTGGAGAAAGAACAGCAAATAAAGCCTAAACCCAGCAGGAGAAGAGAAATCATAAAGATCAGAGCAGAAATCAATGAATTAGAAACTAAAAGAACAGTAGAACAGATCAACGAAACTAGGAGCTGGTTCTTGAAAGAATTAACAAGATTGATAAACCCCTGGCCAGACTTATCCAAAAGAAAAGAGAAAGGACCCAAATCAACAAAATCATGCATGAAAGAGGAGAGATCACAACCAACACCAAAGAAATACAAACAATTATAAGAACATATTATGAGCAACTCTATGCAAGCAAATTAGATACCCTGGAAGAAATGGATGCATTCCTAGAGATGTATCAACTACCAAAATAGAACCAGGAAGAAATAGAAAACCTGAACAGACCTATAACCACTAAGGAAATTGAAGCAGTCATTAAAAATCTCCCAACAAACAAAAGCCAGGGCCAGACGGCTTCCCAGGGGAATTCTACCAAACATTTAAAGAAGAATTAATACCTATTCTCCTGAAACTGTTCCAAAAAATAGAAATGGAAGGAAAACTTCCAAACTCATTTTATGAGGCCACAATTACCTTGATCCCAAAACCAGGCAAAGACCCCATCAAAAAGGAGAATTACAGACCAATATCCTTGATGAACATGGATGCAAAAATTCTCACCAAAATAGTAGCCAAAAGGATCCAACAGTACACTGAAAGGATTATTCACCATGGCCTAGTAGGATTTATCCTTGGGTTGCAAGGTTGGTTCAACATCCACAAATCAATCAACGTGATACAATATATTCACAAAAGAAAGAACAAGAATCATATGATCCTCTCAATAGATGCAGAAAAAGCATTTGACAAAGTACACCATCCTTTCTTGATCAAAACTCTTCAGAGGATAGGGATAGAGGGTACACACCTCAATATCATAAAAGCCATCTATGGAAAACCTACAGCGAATATCATTCTCAATGGGGAAAAGCTGAGAGCTTTCCCCCTAAGCTCAGGAACGCGGCAGGGATGTCCACTATCACCACTGCTATTCAACATAGTATTAGAAGTCCTAGCCACAGCAATCAGACAACAAAAAGAAATCAAAGGCATCCAAATCGGCAGAGAGGAAGTCAAACTCTCACTCTTTGCAGATGATATGATACTTTATGTGGAAAACCCAAAAGACTCCACCCCAAAACTGCTAGAACTCATACAGGATTTCAGTCAAGTGGCAGGATAGAAAATCAATGCACAGAAATCAGTGGCAGTCCTATACACCAACAACAAGACAGAAGAGAGACAAATTAAGGAGTCGATCCCATTTACAATTCCACCCAAAACCCTAAGATACCTAGGAATAAATCTAACCAAAGAGTCAAAGGATCTGTACTTAGAAAACTATAAAATACTCATGAAAGAAACTGAGGAAGACACAAAAAATGGAAAAACGTTCCATGCTCATGGATTGGAAGAACAAACATTGTGAAGATGTCAATGCTACCTAGAGCAATCTACACATTCAGTGCAATCCCCATCAAAATACCATCCACTTTTTTCAAAGAAATGGAACAATTAATCCTAAAATTTGTATGGAACCAGAAGAAACCCCGAATAGCCAGAGGAATGTTGAAAAAGAAAAGCAAAGCTGGCGGCATCACAATTCCGGACTTCCAGCTCTATTACAAAGCTGTCATCATCAAGACAGTACGGTACTGGCACAAAAACAGACACATAGATCAATGGAACAGAATAGAGAGCCCAGAAATGGACCCTCAAATCTATGGTCAACTCATCTTTGACAAAGCAGGAAGAATGTCCAAAGGAAAAAAGTCAGTCTCTTCAACAAATGGTGTTGGCAAAATTGGACAGCCACATGCAGAAGAATGAAACTGGACCATTTTCTTACACCACACACAAAAATAGACTCCAAAGATTTGAAAGACCTAAATGTGAGACAGAAGTCCGTCAAAATCCTAAAGGAGAACACAAGCAGCAACCTCTTCGACCTCAGCTGCAGCAACTTCTTCCTAGAAACATCTCCAAAGGCAAGGGAAGCAAGGGCAAAAATGAACTATTGGGATTTCATCACGATGAAAAGCTTTTGCACAGCAAAAGAAACAGTCCACAAAACCAAAAGACAACCGACAGAATGGGAGAAAATAGTTGCAAATGACATATCAGGTAAAGGGCTAGTATCCAAAATCTATAAAGAACTTATCAAACTCAACACCCAAAGAACAAATAATCCAGTCAAGAAATGGGCAGAAGACATGAACAGACATTTTTCCAAAGAAGACATCCAAATGGCCAACAGACACATGAAAAAGTGCTCAACATCGCTCGGCATCAGGGAAATCCAAATCAAAACCTCAATGAGATACCACCTCACACCAGTCAGAATGGCTAAAATTAACGAGTCAGGAAACGACAGCTCTTGGCAGGGACACGGAGAAAGGGGAACCCTCCTACACTGTTGGTGGGAATACAAGCTGGTGCAACCCCTCTGGAAAACAGTATGGAGGTTCCTCAAACAGTCGAAAATAGAGCTACCCTACGATCCAGCAATTGCACTACTGTGTATTTACTACAAAGATACAAATGTGGGGATCCTAGGGGTACATGCACCCTGATGTTTATAGCAGCAATGTCCACAATAGCCAAACTGTGGAAAGAGTCAAGATGTCCATCGACAGATGAATGGATAAAGAAGAACTGGTATGTATACACAATGGAATATTATGCAGCCATCAAAAGGAATGAGATCTTGCCATTTGTAAAAATGTGGTTGGAACTGGAGGGTGTTATGCTGAGTGAAATAAGTCAATCAGAGAAAGACATGTATCATATGACCTCACTGATATGAGGAATTCTTAATCTGAGGAAACAAACTCAGGGTTGCTGGAGTGGTGGGGGGATGGGAGCGATGGGGTGGCTGGGTGATAGACATTGGGGAGGATATGTGCTATGGTGAGTGCCATAAATTGTGCAAGACTGTTGAGTCACAGACCTGTACTTCTGAAACAAATAATGCAATATATGTTAAGAAAAAAAGAAGAAGAAGATAGCAGGAGGGGAAGAATGAAGGGGGGGGAATCGGAGGGGGAGAAGAACCATGAGAGATGATGGACTTTGAAAAAGAAGCTGAGGGTTCTAGAGGGGAGGGGGGTAGGGGGATGGGTTAGCCTGGTGATGGATATTAAAGAGGGCATGTTCTGCATGGAGCACTGGGTGTTATGCATAAACAATGAATCACGGAACACTACATCCAAAACTAATGGTGTATGGTGATTAACATAACAATAAATAAATAAATAAATAAATAAAACATCATAGAGGAATGTACCAAGAAAAAAAAAAACCAAACCCAAAAACCAAAAACAAAAGACAAAACAAAAGCAGACAATTCTACTGAATGGGAGAAGATATTTGCAAATGATATGTCCAATAAGAGGTTAATATTCGAAATATATAAAGAACTCGTATAATTCAACATGAAAGAATACCCCAAACAATCTGATTTAAAAGTAGGCATAGGACCTGAGGAGACATTTTTCCAGAGAAGATATACAGATGGCCAAAGACACATGCAATGATGTTCAATGTCACTAATAATTAGGGAAACGCGAGTTGAAACCACAATGAGGTATCACTTCGTACCAGTCAGAATGGTTAGTATCAAAAAGATGAAATAATAAGTTTTTTTTTTTTTTAAGATTTTATTTATTTATTTGAGAGAGAATGAGATAGAGAGAGAACATGAGAGGGGAGAGGGTCAGAGGGAGAAGCAGACTCCCCGCCGAGCAGGGAGCCCGATGCGGGACTCGATCCCGGGACTCCAGGATCACGACCCGAGCCGAAGGCAGTCGCTCAACCGACTGAGCCACCCAGGCGCCCTGAAATAATAAGTTTTGACAAGGATGGAGAGAAAAGGGAACCCTCATGCATTGTTGATGGGCATGTAAATTGGTGCAACCACTGTGGAAAACAGTGTAGAGATTTCTTAAAAAATTAAAAATAGAAATAACATATGATCCAGTAATTCTATTGCTAAGTATATACCCAAAGAAAACAAAAATACTAATAAGATATATGCACCCTTATGATTATTGCAGCATTATTTACAATAGCCAATTTATGGAAGCAACCTAAATGTCCATCAATAGATGAATGAGTAAAGAAGATGTGGGTATATATATATATGCCATGGAACATTACTCAATTATAAAAAAGAATGAGATCTTGCCCTTTGCAACAACGTGGGTGGATCTAGAGGATACTGTTAAGTGAAATAAGTAAGAAAGAGAAAGATAAATACCGTATCATTTCACTTATATGTGGAATCTAAAAAATAAAACAAATGAACAAACAAAAAAACAGAAACAGACTCATAAATACAGAGAACAAAGTGGTGGTTGATGTGGGGGCATGGGTAAAGTAGATGAAGAGGATTAAGAGGTACAAATTTCTAGTTATGAAATAAGCAAGTCACAGAGATGAAAAGTACAGCATAGGGAATATAGTCAATAATATTGTAATAGCAATATAGTGACAGAGAGCTACTACACCTATTGTGGTGAGCCTTGAGTCATGTATAGGATTGTTGAATCACTATGTTGTACACCCGAAACTAAGATATTATTGTATGTCAACTATACTTTATAATAAAAAAATATGGGCCGTGTTTCATAAAAAGTGAAAAATGTGTTTGTATTCAGTTATTTGAGCATGGGGGAAGGTTGGAAGGATATATGCTACACTACTAACTTGGTTAATCCCGGGGGTGGGATTAGGAGGATCAAAGAAAGATTATCATCTTCATATACTGTTGAATTGTTTTACTTGTTTCAGGAAGCATGTTTACCTTTTGTAATAAAAAGTCCAATAAAGTGAATTTTGAAGGTAGAAAGTAGTAAGTTTAAGTTGGTTGTGTCTCGTGGGAATTAGGGAGAATAGAGAAGAGATTATTTTTTCTTTTAATCTATGGGTATTTTTTCAAGATTTACAATAAGCATTGATATTTTTTGGATATTTTTATTAGATACATTCTTATAAAACAATTTTAAAATAGAAGTTCAATATGGTGGTTTTCTTGCTAAAAATAATCTGTATTAAACCATACACCGATAAATTGTGATTACTTACTATGCTAACTGCATAATGAAAACTTGCTTTCTGATTGAAGGAAGCAACAGTAGTGAAGAGGAAAAGAAAGATGAGAAAAATACTCAAATGACTAAGGAAAAAAATAAACAATATCCAGGAAGAAGTCTCTAGCAGTGTGCATAAATGTCAATGCCCTTTTAGGAGTTTTTTTTTTTTTTTTTTTTTTCTTTCTGAAAGGCCTGAGGACTTGGAACTAAGATTTCCTTGTCCAGAGCAGATGTATAAGAAGACACAGAAGTTCAGTTCCAGTCAGTTGGTATAGAGCTATGGGTGTAGCAGGCTTTTATGAAGGTGGTAAAGACTAGTCATGCTGCTGAGTATACTGATATACTCAAATAATATCCAGTATACTGATAAAAAGCCAAGTCAAAAATACATATCCTGGGGAGTATAGGGTTAGTGTTTGGAGAGACACTCTAAGCTCGGGTGACTGCTGTAATGACACAAGCCTAAAATCTCAGAGGCCTGACACACTATAGGTTTATTTTATGCTCATGTCCCAGTCCAGTGTCGATGGGTGAAGGGACTCTGCTCCAAGAAGCTATTCTGGAACACAGGTTGCTTCCATCTCATGGCACTGCCACCTCCAATATCTTAATCAATATAGAATGGGAAAGCTTTGGGTATGGAAGATTTTTTTATAGGCCAGGTCTAGAAGCAGACTATATCATTTCAGTCCACCTTCCGTTTTCCCAGAACTTGACTTCATGATGCCAAGCAATCAGCAAAGGAAGGCAGGGTTTGGGATTTAGCTGTGTGCCCAGGAAGCCAAAAACAGAAAGAATGTTGGTGAACTCTAGCAGGCTCTGCCGTAGAGGACCTCTTGGGGGAAGGCTCCTTGACCTCTACTATTGAGTGGGAGGGGTGGAGATGAAGAAGCAGGAAGGAATGAAAATGTAAAAAGAATGCTAGATGAAAAACAGAAAGGGATATGTATTTTTTCATGTACTTTTTTTGGTGCCAAAGTATTTTTATATGAATTTGTGTTTTTTTTAATACAATATGCCAGGTGGGCCTGTTTTGGGAAACTTGCTAAAAATGTATTCTCCTTGGTATTACAGAAAACACTATTATTTTCTGCCTGCAAAATCACATGTGAATTGGGACTTAGCTACATCTGACTGATTAGTTTGTTGTACAAATGGAATTAGACAGCTTTACTTGGAATGACTCATTAGTCCTTCTTCCTTCTTTGTTAATATTCTCCAAATTTAATAGCAGTGTTGTGTAATCTATTATGTGTATAATGTTAGACAGATTTAGGAGAGGACACTTAACCATGTTTTCTGGATGTGCAGAAAACTATATTTGGCCATTTGGGTGCCAAAAGGATTTTCTAATTATCTTAGGTGGTGTTACGATTCATTACAGCTCTGTACAAGGACAGGGAAAGGAATCAGTGCCAAAAGTCTGTCTAAATTGCCTTTACACTCCAACGTGGACTGGTGATAGGAGAAGGCTACAACTTCAAATGAAATGTCCTGTCTCTCCTTCAAGATACAGCAAATTTCACCCTTACCTTTATCTCCCACAAGTCTTTCCCCCAAGTCCCAACTCGGAACTCCTTTAGTACTTACTAACTGTTGCACTCCTTTTTTTTATTCTTAGCCTTCTGTCCTAGCTTGTTGAGTATCTCTCCAGACACAAGGAATTCTTTCCTAGAGAATCTGTAAACTCCTTGCAGGCAGGGACAATTATTATTTTATTTTTAGCATTACAAAGATTGTTAGAAATTGATGTGGATCATTCAGATTTAAAGTTATTTAGGGAAATTTTTTAATTTGAGAAGTTTTTGTCTTTTTACATGTTTTCTCAAAACCAGCAGAAGCACTCAACGTAAGTTTTGAAAGTTGAAAACACTATTTAAAAAAGAACACATATGACCCAGTCTGAATATTTTAAGCCTTTACAATTTTATTTGTGCGAATATCTTTGTATCTCTAGTACTTTCCAAACTTTAACTAAGTGCTAGGAGCTTTATGTACATTATCTTGGATATGGCTTCACCTAAGCCAATGTTGCTCAAATTGGGGTAACAGAATTCCCTGAGAGAACTTGAATTTGTGCTGAGGGAACTTAAAAACCTCAGAATAAATATGGGATAAGTAATTGTTAAAACAAAACAAAACAAAACAAAAAAATGCACACAAAAAACAAAACCAACTAATTCAACAGATATAATCCCTGATTCACATAAAAACTTGCACAGAAATGTTTATAGCAGATTTAGTCATAATCACCAAAAATTGCAAACAATTTTTTTTTGCAAATAAGCAACTGTGAATAAGCAAACTGGTGGTACATCCACACAATAGTTTACTACTATAAAAGGAACAGACTATTGATTCATGCAACAATCTCACATGCCTCATGTTAAATAAAATAAGGCAGCTTCAAAAGACTTCATGGAGTTTATGCACAAAAATATGACATTCTGGAAATGGCAAATTATAAGAACAGAGAACAGATCAGTGTTTCCAGGAGCTGGAGTAGGGAGAGGATTGACTACAAAAGGGCAGTTTTGGGAGTAATGGACCTGTCCTGTATCTTGATTGTGGCATGGTTACATGACTATATACATTTGTTTAGACTCATTGAACACATACCCAGAAAAGTGCATTTTACTGTATATTAAATTTAAAAAAACATTTTAATGCCAAGAAGCTAACACTGGCAGGATGTTATAAAATTTGTACTTTCACTATAGTAATTTGTAACACTTTTCGGAAATAATTTAACTATACATTTCCGAAGCCGTAACATTGCTCATAGCTTTTCATCCAGTAATCCCATACTGAAAACTTTATCCTAAGACAATAATTTAAAAATATGGGAAACATATATGCTTAGGGATGTTTATTGTCTTTTTAATAGACGAGAATGCTGCATTATTGTTTTTATTTTCATTGCTATGTTTGCTAGAAAAAATCATATATTTGTCAGATGCTTATTGACCAGCTTTGTGGGAGAGAATATTCTCCAGTGGTTGAAGAGTAGCAGAACTTCTGTTCGTCTCTATTCTGTAACCACACAAAGTCATCCATTTCTGTGAAATAATTAGAAATAGTTAAAATTTCTACTGTTGCTGCTGTAGATAAAGAAAACATTTTAATAAAAAAAAATTATGGTTGCAAGCCAGACTCTTTACAGGGATTTTGGTTTAAGAGTCTTTCAGTATAAAACAAACTGGGAAGTTTATCCTAAAATTTTTGTTCCTTTAATCTAACTTGGACCTCTATTCAAGTTTTAGAATATAAGAAATTAAAGCAGAATAATAGAATATGAGAAATTAAAACTCCAAGTTTTGTGTATTCTTTTTCCTTGAGAGCTTGTAATTTTGAACTCTGCCCTCTATCCATTCTGTACAAACAATGTTTTCTACACAGTGATTTAGCTGTGAGCAAAACAGACAACAGTTCCTTCTCTCATGGAACTCATATTCTAGTTTATTCCAAAATTGGAACAGATAGTTTAGTTCTTCCTCAGGTTTTTCAGCCTTTTGTGAAATACATAGGTCTTCCGTGAAGTTAATGATTTGGACAAAACATGGAAACATGGAAGTGTGAATCTTACTCCGTTTTTTAAGAATGCAATTTCCTACATTTTCCTCTACCCTCTTTCTACATTTCAGTCACTGTCCCACTTCCAGAGAAGATTTTTTCTGTTCTTTGCTTTTCTTCTGACATTCTCAGTAGGTGAACCTGCTTTGGATTTCACTGAGAAATATAGAAGTAATACAAAGAACATCTCCTTGTCCTACCCCTGAATTCACTAACATGCGTGTTTCTGAGCTCATATCCACTGCCTCTCTTCCTAGTGTTCTGGAGCACTGAGTGTGCCTATCTTAGGTTAATCCATCCCCTTGAACACTGCATCTAATCCTGTCTGCCTATTCATGGAGTTTGCTTCTATAATTATCCACAGTCATTCCTAAATTATCAGTTGCTACCATCAGCATAAAAATGTGATACATCTCTAATCTTAAAAAAACCATCCCAAGATGCCATGTCTCCTTCTAGCCATTATTCCATGTTTTTCCTTTTATAGAAAACTTCCTGAAGAAGTTGTTTATAGATGCTATCTTGTGTTCCTTGCCCCTCAATCTCTAGTGGAATCATGACAATCAAGTTTTAATCCTTCTCATTACATTGAACTGCTACAAAGATTATCGAAGACCTCCATGTTGCTGAAGTCAATGTCAGTATTCAGTCCTCATTTCAAGAGCCTATGATCAAGTTTTTACTCTCACCTCTGGAAACCCTTTCTTTACTTGGCTCTGGAGATATTCCACATGAATTCCCTCGTGGACCACTATCACTTGTCCTCTTTTCCTGTAGTATTTTCCTTTTCTTTTCTTTCAAATGCTGGAGAACCCAGGACTCTGTCTTCAGTTCTCTTCTTTCCTCTACCTATACTTACACCCTAGGTGATCTTGTCCCAGGACTTGAAGAAATACAGGCTGATTATGCCCAAATCATATCTTCAGCCTGGAACTGCCTCTGAACTATAGGCTACTCCTAATATCTGACTGGATGTCTCTCTAGCATCTCAAATTTTAAAGTGTCTAAAAAGTGAACTCCTGATTTCTCACTCTCTACCAATCCTCCTCTTCCTCCTCCTATAGTGTCCCCATCATAGCAGATAGCACTTCATTCACCGAGTTGCTCAAAAATCTTGGAATCGTCTTTCATTGCTCTCTTTTTCTGACATCCCAGACTTAAGTAGGAAATGATGTCCCAAAACTGACTATGTCTTACCTCTTAGAGTTCAAGCCACCACCAACTCTTGACTGACTACCTGCCTCCCATTCGGTCTCCCTGTTTCTCTAGCCAGATTGTGTCACTCTCCTTCTCTGAGCATCCAATGGTTTCCCATAACATTTAGACTAAAATCTAAAGACTTTACTATGGCCCACAGATACCTGCATGATCTGTCTCCTGACTACTTCTCCAACCTCATTCCCTAACACTTCTCTCAATTATTTGTCTACATCCTCCTCCTTAAATATCTCAAGATTGTATACATTCCAGGGATTTTACACTTGCTGTTTTATCTCCCTGGAACACCCTTTCCTCGGCTTTTTGCTTGTAGGACTGCCATGCTGCCTGCTGGGAATATAAATTATGTCTCCTGCTTTGATGATAAGCAGCTCCTCTGTTTGCATGTCTCATCTCCTCATTTTCTTCATATTACTCATCTCTACCTTATGCATTATTTACCAATAATAAAAAAATCCTCCAACTAGAAAACAAGCTCCATGAAGGCAGGGGCTTATTGTCTTTGGTTCATTGTTATATTCTAAGGGCCTGGCACATAGTAAGGCCCCAAGGAATATGGGTTGAACTAATGGGGTTGCCAAAATTAACAAATAAAAATGCAAGTTAAAAATGTCTAGTTAAATTTGAATTTTAGATAAAAAAAGATTTTTTGGGGGAATAAGTATGTTCTAAATATTTTCTATATTTTATCTGGCAATCCTATGAATTAATGAATTATTAACATTGATAAGCTATCTAATATTTGTTAAATATTAGTAGCCATCATCTAGATGAAAACTGATCGTTTCTACAGAGTAAGCATTCAAACGCTTGACAGCTGAATTTGAAAATGAACATTTCCTCTGTCCTAAGGTCTGTATTGTGAGATGCTAGCAAATAGGTCTATTTAGGGGTAGATTTTTGATGTGTGCTATTTGGATAACATGAAGACTATTAGAAGAGTCATCTATAGATCTGTATAACTAAAATTCAAGAACATAATGCTGAAGGATTTTAATCCAGGCAAAGTATATTTAATTAATTATAAATATCAGGGCTGAATTATTTATAGATGGGGATAATCAGCTAGCAATGTGAATATTACTTAAATGGCATGATGTAGAGGAGAGAAGACTAGATTGGGAGTTTAGAGATACAGGTTGTGACCTCTGATCGTCAATTCAGTTACATGAGTGGTTGTATCATATGACCATGCTGGGCTCCATTTCTTCATTTGTAAATTAATTGTGTTTGACTCTTAATTTCTCAAATTCTTTAAAGCTAAAATCTCCTTTGCTGTATCCTGAAAATATACATTTCTTAGATGATGAAGCATCTGCTAAAATGATGTTGTGCATTTTGCTACGGTTGGAAAACTATGTGGGCAAGTCTTGGGCAAATATAAACTTAAACATTTTTTGGATATCTATGCTTTAAAGTTCATTTTTCCTGCAAAATGAGATATTTGTTTATTCATTCAACCAAAATTATTGAGATAATTTCCAGGTATGACTATTTTTGCTTTTGGAGATACTAAATGACTATAATAAGATTGTCTGTGCCCTTCAAGGAAATCATGTCCTGGTCCTGGGAGAAATACATGAAAAAATGTAAGGCCAATATGAATTGTTATGATAAAAGTAAATACCAGGTAGCTTGAAGGCAGAAAAGAGGAAGAGATAAATGCTCTTTTAGTAGAGATTAAAGTGAAGATAACACTAATTGGAAAATATCTAACAGAAATATGTGTATCTGGAGATAGACATGACATTGTAGAAAGAGTAGACACAGTCAATGTCTATATGTGAATTCGTATAATTGTTTTTTCCATGGTCGATGTCCATGTGTGATTTGTATAATCAGTCTATGTCTATGTGTGAATTTGTATAACTGCTTTTTTCATGATCAATGTCCATGTGTGAATTTGTATAATTGCTTTTTTTCATGATCGATATCCATGTGTGAATTTGTATAATTGCTTTTTTCTTCCAGTGCCACTTTTCTAATCCACATGATGGATCTAATATTTGCCTCTAAGCATTTTGGGCAGTGTTGAATGAAAATGTCTGACACACTGAGTCAGGGTAATTTCCTCAATCTCAACTACACTTTTAAGAAATACACTAATTGATTTTTCATTGAGGATGATTAGTACTTTTTAAAGGCTTTAGTTATTGGTGGATCAGTGCCAATACATGTCAGAGATTACAACCATCTTTGGGAAATAGAGAAAAATAAGAATAAAGTCACATAGTTGTGTTAAATGTAAGCTTACTTATTCTTTTTTGGGAAGCATTGTCTTCTACTCTGAGATTAAGCCCTTCTTTGGTTGTAAAATATACTTTCTTTTATGAAAGGTTGATTAAGGAGATGGTTGATTGATTGGTTTTAAAAATAATGTCTGTACTTTATAAAATACAAAGTTAGCAGTAATATGCCTGTCATATAAACATTTTGAAAATTTAACATTTTTTGAAATTTTACTAAACTGAAAAATTATGGTAACTATTGAATAAGAATATTTTCCTTATGATAAATGGGGTTTTACATAATGCTTCCTTCATTAAGTAAAAGTGAATTCTCATTTTAAAGATATATTTAAGGGGCTCCTAGGTGGCGCAATCAGTTGAGTATCCAACTCTTGGTTTTGGCTAAGGTCGTGATCCCCAGCTTGTGGGATCAAGCCCTGGGTTGGGCACTGTGATCAGCATGGAGTCTGCTTGGATTCTCTCTTCCTCTCCCACTGCTCTTCTCCCCCGCCCCGCATTCCCTCTCAAAGAAATAAATAAACGTTTAAAAAAATAAAGATGTATTGGAGATATATTCAATATTCTCTGACATTAATAAAGCCATACATTTGCAAGGGATATCATTAATGATTTTAAATGAAAGTTCAAAATAGTTCTAATATAGTTCAAATAGTTCTATTCATTTACTCTCTCACTCAACAGCTATTGAACACCTACTCTGTGGCTGACATGATTGTAGGTACTTAATTCTGAACAGGAAAGACTAGATCTCTGTCCTTATGGAACTGATACTCCAGTGAAGGAGATAGGCAATAAACAAACAAATCATATTTAATATATTATTATCATTGCATCAAGTTACTTGCACGAGAGTACTTGGCCAGTGTGGGACTTAGCTTTTATAATTCTAATATTCTCTGGACAAATTGTTCACAGGGTTTTGAAAATTGCCCAACTTACTAATGAAACTATGAAAAGCTAGTTCCATAAGAGTAAGACTGCTTTAGTTTTATCTCTCTGGGACACTTATTAGGTGTCTAACTTAGGTAAAGTCTGAAGCTCTCTTCTCTCCATCTGTAAAATGGACATGAGAGAATATTGAAAGATAATGATTAAATGAAATAATGTAGGGAAAATACAACTTGGTTAGTGCTCAACAAATCTTAGTGCTATTACCATTATCATTAAATATTAGTTATATTTATGCTCAAGAACAAAGAGAGTAGGGTGTCTTAGCAGGTACAATAACAAGAAAATTCTGGCCCCTTGTCTTAAACTACTAACTGTTGACTCATAAGAGACTTTTGTTGCAGCAAAGTTTAAGGGATCTGTTTTGACTTTATAGTTGTGCATTGATCAAATGAACTCCAGTGAAGTTCACTTTTGTTATTTGATAACTTAAGGGAGACTTTATAAAAAGCATAGCCGGTACTGTTGTGTGAGCAGCTTATTTACCTCTCAGCAGTGTGCCTATAACTGCGTGAAGTCACTGGCCCTCTGTCACTCTGATTACTTGGTAGACTCTGGACAAGGATCCATAATATATTTGAAGGTGCAGTTTGCATCAATGACTAAGATGATCTAAAAATAAGAAGAAGATGAATGCGACATCCTATGTGCTTTCTTTTTCCATTTTGTGATATTCACTTCCAGTTTAAATGTAGCAACAAAGCATTTAGTTTCTTATTTATTTTGTATTTGATAAATATTTAGGATGTCTACGGTGGGCCAGGCTCTCACTGAAAATTCTGAGCTTTATCTGACAAATAGGGACATCTGATAATTTTACAATGCAGAATCAGCAAGGAACATGTTTTATATGACAGGTAATTCTTCATTAGAAAGTCTTTTTTTCTTTTTCTTTTTCTTTTTTTAAGACAAAGAGATAAAGAGCGTGAGAGCCTGAGAGGGGGAGGGAGGGGCAGAGGGGGAGGGAGAGAAAGAATCCTAAGCAGGCTTCACGCCCAGCACAGAGCCTGACACGACCCTGAGATCATGATCTGAGCCAAAACCAAGAGCCGGACGCTTAACTGACTGAACCACCCAGGCGCCCGTCTTCATTAGAAAGTCTTAAAAAAAAACATGAAAATTAGAGAAGCAATATGAATCAGTTGTCTTGGAAAAGTTGGAAGTTTGGAGCCAGATAGATCGACATCCAAATCCTAATTCTTTGATTCATTAGCTATGTAAGTGACCTCTCGGTACTTCACTTTCCTCATTGGTAAAATGACAAAGATCGTATCTAGTTCATGCAATATGTATCTAGTTCATGCAAGGATAGTATCTAGTTCATCTAAGGTAGATGAAACTACTACCGCTCAATAGAGATCAATAAATGTTCATTACTTTCTGTTCTTCTTGGCACTACAAGGGAGACTATTAAGTGTAAGTATGGGTGTGCTTGATTTTATCCATTCATTGGTTCATTCCCTGAACAAATAATCTTTGAGTGATCCCAATGAGGTAGAAGATATGGACATATGAATGGCCACACTGCAAAGAGACCTATTCTGCTCAAACATTGTGACCCCCATGAGGGCTGGCCAATTCCTCAGAAGTTGGGGGATTCAATGCCATCCAGTACAGCCAAACAGGAGCTAAGCACTGCTGTCCACCAAACGTTGGGAAAGTTGGAACAACTGACATTTTTATTGTGGGCAAGACTGCCTGAATGAAATGCTTATTTATTAATAGGGGAATACATTAAAGTGATCCTCTGAGTTTGATTTTTCAACATTTAAAAAATGATGTAAAACACTTGTGAATCAAATTTTATACAAGTGCTGTGGAAAGATAATAAATTGAATTTTGGGATGATAGGTTAGGTAGTGAACTGTGCCTACAGCCTAAGCGATTGATGAAATGTGATTGCTAAATCACATTTAGCAATAGATAACAAAAGTGTGTTTGTGTGATCAATGTGTGTATGTTTGTTCATTTGAGAAGGAGATAGATTCCCCAGACACTGCAGGGGATTTAGGTATACTTTTCCCTTTTGCTGTTGCTTAGAGAGCAGGTACAAACCTTGGAAAGAGGAGCTACGAGGCATGAGGAAGTTTTTAAAATGAACTCTTGTGTCACTTGTGGGAAATGGGCAATGTCCTGTCTTCTATTTCCTCAGTATCCTGAAGAAAAAATCCTTGACCTGATTAACAATTATGGTTCAGACCATGACAATTATGGTTCACAACATTAAAAATAAGCAGTCTATTTTTACTCCTGTTATTCTAAGGATCATGCTCGATGCTTGGCATGCAAAGATTAAAAGAGCACCATCCCTCTTAAGTGTGCTGCACAGAGGTTGGGGGGAAGAGTATAGACACATTAACAAATAAATACAACACAATGTTACACATACTATGATCTGTATCTCTATATGCTATAGTGTGGGCATAAACATGGGAATGGTCACTTCTTTTTCCTGTCAGTCAAGGTTAAGTCAGAAAAATAAAAGTTACTCTGTGTATTCCAGTTTTGAGAAATTAAGTCAAAGAATTAGAGGCTTTATATCTTTGGAAGAAATGGGGAATCATAATTTATAAAAATAGCCACCAATGTTCTTAGCCTAGGTGACCAGAGTATATAGTTCTTTAGAGTTCATTGGGAAGCCATTATAATATTCTATAATTTCTGGGAAGCTCCTATTAATTACCTCACCCACAGCAGTGAAGTAGGTGACTCTCAAGAGCATTGGGGTGGCTTTCAAAACCTTTGTTCCTTACCAGCTCTCTCCTCCACCCCAAAGTAAATATATTTACATACTATCTACCTCAATTTGATTCCCAGTTTTCTGTCTTTCAAAGTCTTTTTTTTTTCCCTTTTATTTTCTTTGCTATATCACAGGCTTATGCTTGAGTTAAGAAACTAGTTGATGTGGGACAGGATGCCAGAGACCTATTAACAGAAGATGCCAAGAAATCCCCAGAAGAGGAATTCATTCTAAGGAGAGAGAATTAGTGCATACTAGTTAGATTCAGAGAAACGTAGGCAAGGTGGGAGGGAAGGAATGCCTTAGGTACTACCATGTCAAGCACACAGATTCTTCTTAGATTGAATCACCTAGGACTTGCTTGCACTAGGGCAAACAGTTATAATAAATAGAGTTAAATACTCAAATATCTGCACTGGTACAAAATGGCAGCACACTGGTCCAGGCAACTTATGCAGTGATGAGCAAGGTTAGGAATGACTATTAATGTTAAGCTTAATTCAAGAAATATTTCTGCTGCTCTCAACTTATAAGTTGATAACCTGTATTTAAACAAACAGAAGTTTGGAGAAACTGGCTTTAAATGACCCTTTTCATAGTCAACAAAACTCTTCTAGTTCCCCCTTCATTAGCTGTCTTAGATTCCTTCTTCTATTTCCCTTACTCACTCTGCTTTAGGCACACTGACCTATTTTCTGTTTCTCAAACAACAAATGTGTTATTTCACATTCAAGGCCTTTGCACTTGCTCTTTCATTTTCTTCAGGTCCTCATTCACATGTCACCTTCTCAGGGAAATCTCCCCTGAACTGTACCCTTTACCCTCCAGCCTGTCTTATTCTGCATAGTGGATATATGTCACCCATGATTTCCCCCAATATTTAACACTTCCTCTCCTCATTTTGATAGTGTCTTAAATTGTGACTCTAATAGTTTCCAATGTTTTCAATGTAGAAAAAAAAATTTTTTTAAAGGCTTTCTTGACCATGGAGTACAGAAGATACCACCATCAGATGGAAGGTTTTAACTTGGAAGGCAACTGTGTGACAGACAGGCTGAACGCAGGCATTCACTGGGCTAATGCAAGTGTCAGCAGAAGCCGTGCGCTCCCGGGTTGGCAGGAGAGAAGGCAGCCGTGCTGATGGTGCAGATGTTAATGACAGTAACAGTAGTAGCAGCAACTTCCTATGGGGTCAGTTTTGTAATAGAGTTCTGGAGGTGCTTGTTGTGTGAACTTACTATTGGTCCTTAATAAGTTCCTTCCTGCTGAGACAGCTAGTGGCTTCTATTGTCTGCATTTAAGACTCTGACTTATAAACATGCATTTATTTTTCCTCATGACATCCCACATATTATTTACCTGATTGTGGTGCTTATTGTCTAGTAGAATGTATGCCGGTGTCTAGAACAGTGCCTGGTTCATAGCAGGTATTCAATAAATATATGATGACTAGAAAAATGGGCTAAACATGACAGATCCCCTTTTGATCTCTAGATACTTTTAGCCAGTGATGTTAGTTATTGCTTATTACATAATTGCCCCAGATGTTCATGGCTTAAACTTGCAAATATTCATTATCTTAAACAGTTACTATGGGTTAAGAATCTGTGAAGGGCTTAGCCGAGTGTTTTTGGCTCAGGGTTTCTCATGAGGTTGCTGTCCAGATGTTGGCAAGGGCTGCAGTTATCCGATGGCTTGACTGAGGCTCAAGGATTTGCTTCCAAGATAGCTCACTCATATAGCTGTTGGTAGGAAGACTTAGTTCCTTGCCCTGTGAGCCTCTCCACAGGTGGCTTGAATGTCCTCATCATATGGGTGCTGGCTTCTTGGGAGCAAGTAATAAAAGAGAGAGAAATACAATAGCTTTTATGACCTAGTCTCAGAAGTCTACCACAACCACTTCCAACACATTCTATTCATTTGAATCACTTAGCACTGCTCACACTCAAGAGGAGGGGAATTAACCTTTTGGAGAGAGAAGTATCAAATAATTTTGGGGCACATTTTAAAACCAACACCACTAAAACATGCAGTGAAAATGCTTTCGGCCTATTTCCCATCTCTTTCTTGGACTGACATCAAATATTTCTTCATATCCTTTTCCTTAGTAATCATACTCCAATATTAATTGGAGAATCGATATTCTACAATGCCATGTTTTCTGTCTCTTTGAGGTTTGATTTGGCCGTGTGACAAGGTTCTGGGAGGCTGCTGACTCAACAGGAGATGAACTCTTTTCATACTTCTGTGCTTTCTGCCTTCCTGCTCTTTGGAATGTGAACATGATGGCGGGCTCTGCAGGACACCCTCTGGACCATGAGCAATCTTCAGAATGAAATATATAAAGCACAAAAGGGAAAAGGCTGAGGATTGTGGACTCCCCAAAAAAGCTGTAGACTGACTACCTCTTCTATCTTGCTTAAGACAATATTACTTTGGGTTATTTGTAGTCAACCTAATTCTGATACCTGTCCTTGGAAAAGTGATTCAGCTTGTCTTTTATATACTCTCTGTCTTGGGAAATTGTCCTACCCTACAGGAACTTGCTGGCAGAGCTTAAATGGAAAGTCTTCAATCCCAGTCCAGGTCTGTTTCTCCCCCATCACATAGATTCCATGGAGGCAGAGGGAAGTCCTTTTCTAGTCATCTGGGAAAAACCAGAAACTACTGATATTTTCTTTCTGTTCTTTAGATATCAGGGGCTTTGTATCATAACAGACTTGAGAAAGTCTCACAAATGCCTTACTAATTTTGTTTTTAAGTGAGAGGAATATCTCTCAGCAGGAGAGATACTGCTTTTCATTTTCATTCTTGCTGTCTGCTGAGCTCAACATTTTATCCTACACTCTGTAGCTCACTGAGACTTTCTGATATTCCTTTACACTCAAACCCATCTCTTAGAGTCCTTTCCAGACTCTAGAAAACCCCCTACAATAACAACAGTATATTGTCAAATTTTTTTTTTATGTGCTACATACCTTACAGTGATTATTTCTAATGCTTATGGCCATTTGGAACAGTAGCACGATTACTATCTCCAGTTAAAAAGGAAGAAATCAAGCCCTGGAACTTTCCTCAGGGTCACAGAGTTCAAAAGTGGCTAAGCATGGATCCAAATCAGGCTCAGAATGACCCCAGAGCCAGTGTTCTTTCCACTTCGCCTGCTCTTAAACTCCACTGAGATTCTTGCTGGACACAGTTACAGTAGAAAGTACAAATATGGATTGAAAATTATAGTGTAATTACCAAATTGGCTAACTTCAGCATACACAGTCTTGGGAATCCATCTGTCTACAACATTTTTTTTCTTAATAGAATTTGTTGAAACCAGATCAGCACATCCTTGCTAGCAGGGGTCATTGGCCAGGATATGGGAATCACTTCATGAAATGAGTGTTTATTGAAGTAGAATTTTTCCAGAAGGTTGTGTTTTAAGTGAAAACACTGAGTGAACAGTTAGACCTTGCCCACCTCTCTGCTCAACCTCTCCTCAGGTCCTATCAGATGGGCAGTGGCAACAATGGAAACCACAGATGTGCCAGCTACAGTGAAGCCTGCCAGGGGCAGGAGGAAGGAGGATGGAAGAAAAAGAGAGATGGTAGGAAATTTCACACATATGTCCACCTAGCGCAATACATTTTTTCATTATGTAATTTGAATTAATATTTTATTAACTTTCACATACCCTAATGGCTAGGTTGTATTATTCATATTTTATAAATGGAGACACTGATGGTCAGAGAGTTTAAGATCAAAAAAATCATAAGTGCAGAGAATGATCAAGTTATTTAACGTTTGAATTCAGAGTTGTCTGATTCCAAAACTCATGCTCCTTGTAGTATATCATGTTACCCCTTCATAAGCAGTAATATTAATCATATCATATGTTTTTGTCTTGCTTTATATTTTACATATATTCTCTCATTTACTTTCATAATAATTTCATAACACAGTTGTGATGGTTAATTTTATGTCAACTTGGCTAGGCCACAACGCCCAGATGTTTGGTTAAATATTATTCTAGATGTTTCGATAGAGGTATTTTTTTTAAGATTAGATTAACATTTAAATCAGTAGACGTTGAGTAAAGCAGATAATGCAAGTGGGCCTCATCCAATCGGTTAAAGACTTTAATAGAAAAAGAATGACTTCTCCAAGGGAAGGGGCATTTCTGCTAACAGACTGTCTTTGGACTTGAACTGCAACTCTTCTCCGAGTCTCCAGTCTGCTAGCCTACCCTGCTGATTTTGGACTTGTCAAGCCTCTCCAATTGTGTGAGCCAAATCCTTAAATTAAACCTTTTTCTCTTTCTGTATATATACAACCTGTGGGTTCTGTTTCTCTGAAGAACTCTAATACAGTAGTCATTATAACCCCTTTTGAGGATGTGTAAAGAGCTCCAGAGAGGTTTAATAATTTGCCTCTTAAACTGGTGAACTCTCCAAGATTACAGAGGTAATAACAGAAGGACCTGATATTCAAAATCAGTTCATTTGTCTCAAGCCTACTTCTTTTTCTATTTTTTTGAAATTATTATTTAAAAATGAATACACAGTGAAACACAGTTTATTAGTTTCAATGGCTGCTCTAACAAATTACCACAAATTTGGTGGCTTCAAAGAATGCAAATTCATTCTCTTACAGTTCTGGAGGCCTCAAGTCTGAAATCAGTTTCACTGAACTGAAGTCAAGGTGTGGGCAGGGCTTGATGGAGGCTCCGGGAGGAGAATTCATTTCTTTGTCCTTTTCAGCTTCTAGTGGCTGCCTGTATTCCTTGCGTTGTGTCCTCTTCATCTTCAAAGCATATTACTCCAGTCTCTGCTTCCCTCATCACCTTGTCTTTCCCTTGTCTGTGGTCAGGTTTCCCTTTGCCTCCCTCTTAGAAGGACACTGTGATTACATCTGGCTCACCTAGATGATCCAGGATTATCTCCCCATCTCAAGATCTTCTTTGTGGTGGCTCAGTCATTAAGCATCTGCCTTCGCCTCAGGTCATGATCCCAGGGTCCTGGGATCGAGCCCCGCATCGGGCTCCCTGCCTGTGGGAAGCCTGCTTCTCTCTCTCCCTCTCCCACTGCCCCCTGCTTGTGTTCCCTCTTGTGTCTCTCTCTGTCAAATAAATAAATAAAATATATTTAAAAAAAAGATCTTCTAAATCATATCTGCAAAGGCTGTTGAGCTGTATAAAGTAACATTCACATGTTCTGGGGATTAGGAGTTGGGTATCTTTGGGGGCCATTATTCAGCCTACAAAGCTCAGATTTCTTTCTATCTCTTTCCCTCTCCATCCCCCTCTCTCTGTAATGTATCAGTTAGTTTTAGTTTGATTATGCAAATGTGCTTACTTTTCCTTTACTTTCTCATTTACCTTGCTAATTCTATTATGAAATGGATTCAGATAAGAGCTCTGAACAGGAGTGATTAGAAATACTGGAACCAAAGATCTAGAAGATTGTTGAATTAGAATAAACACATTACATCTGTCCTCAAAAAGTTATGATTTAGGATGCATAGACATCCTCAGAGCCCTTACACTAAGCCTTCTCCCCCAGGGGAGTTTATCAAATCTATTAATTAACTGCAGAGGTGACTGATGAGGAGCATCTTTTTATTTGTTTCCCTCCTACTTAGGAGAATGACCGAAATGTAGGGCTCAGGTGGGAAAAGAAGCAGAGGTAACTTGAATCCTCAGGCTTTTAATCAGCTCCCTGATGACTGAGAGCTGACTGGAGATCTGAGGCATCTATGGAGGAAAACTTACTTATTTCCTGTGGGTTCTTATTTCCTTCATCCTGAAGAAACCCCCAGGGCCTCATTTACTCAGATCTCATGCCCATACAGCAAATTCTCTGGTGTCAGCAGCTTATTCTTTCAGACTCCGCAGCCTCCTGTGACTTTGGGGGTCATGTTTCAGCCAGGCAGAACTGTGCAGAAAATCCACCACTTAGTATGTGATGTCTGTGAACTTAACGTGCAGAGCTTTGGCCCTCCATCAGTGGGATGTGGATAATAATGTCTTTTGCACAGAGATTGGAAGGATTGAATACAAGCAAAGCTATTGTTATTGCCTATCCTCTTTTGTATCCCCTCACAGCCGTTATTAACCTTTCACCTATTACTGTACCTGCTAGAGTGACAGGCAGAATAAAAAGCACCAGACGTTCCATATTTAGAAGCAGAGCTGTTAGTGCTGTTCTTCATTGCGGAGACAATGCTAGCAGTGCTAAAGGCAGGTGAGAGGGTTTTGACAAAATGGTTGGGATGATACAGGGATTTCCTCCCCAACAGCCATTGCCTCTTCTCAGCTAATAGAACCCCAGTTTTGTCCTGACATTGGGCAGCCCTGAGCAGCCTGCAGAGGATGGGGCCTGACTAGTCTAAGCCAATCACGATTATTAGTCATTTTTATCAGTGACTTGATCAGGGGTGGCTGTGTGATTTCTTTCTAGTGGATGAGACATAAGGGAACCTAAGGGAACTACTCTGAGGAAATCCAGGGTAAGATTTCCTTCCTTGATTATTTCAGTTGCCTCTAATTCATTTATTTGGTGAAGGAGTGTGGGAGTCCCATCCTGGGGTTATGGGGAGGGCTGAACACATGACACTTGACCCTGGACAGATGAGATCGACAGCAGTTTATTAGTTACATATTCTCACAGCCCGGGGGAGGGGGACACCACGCCATGCGGGGCCATGTGGGGATTGCACTGGGGGAAACCGAGTGGACAGCCAAGGGCCATGGATGACAAGCTTTATAGTTTTAAGACTGTAGGGTGCTTCCTGGATCCTGTGGAAAGATGTGACTGGTTTGTTTGAATAGTTTGGTGGGCTGTCAGGGAACCGAAACTTATCACGTAAGGATAATCAGGAATTGCACTGGTCACCTTGATAAGGAGGATTGTTTGGCTACAGGATCTTATCCATGGGAACAGTATGGATAGGGAACTTTTAGGCTATAGGAGGCCCTCCTACGTTCTCCAGATGTTAAGACAACACATAATATTTGGCCTTAATTTTAGGCCATGTAGCCTACTGACTTGAGAGAGGTGGGGATGAGGAGGGGAGAGGGAGAAGAGAGAACACCATTCTTTCTTCCCCTTGGGATATTGTCATGTGTAAACATGATGGTTGTAGTTAGAAGCATAACCTCAATGGTGCAACCTTGAAAAGAAACATTGTAGATATTCCAGGGTCAGGGGAGAAAAAAGAGAGAGCAAGACTGGGTCCCTGGTGGATTCTTTGAAATTGCTCAACTTTCCCTGAAATGTTCTACTACCAGATTTCTTTTATATGACAGTAAACCTCTACTATTAAGCCACTTTTAGTCTGTTATTCTGACCCTTGTGGTTGAAGTATCCTGACGGGGAAGGCTAGATGCTTCTACTATCTGCTAGGGACATGTTTCCTATGATTTTATATATGTCTTTTTGTTTGTTTACTTGTTTCAAGTTTTTATTTCAATTCCAGTTAGTTAACATATAGTGTAATATGAGTTCCAGGAATAGAATTTAGTGATTCGTCACTTACATATAACACCCAGTGCTCATCACAACAAGTGTCTTCCTTAATATGTATGTCTTTTTATATATATCTTATATAATGTCTTTTCTGTGTCTAATGTGGTGATTGTCTTGTATTGTATTTCATAGTTATACTGTAAAGGTGGTGCAGAGTCCATCTTGGACCAAAATGAAGGACCAGAAAAATCAGAGAGAAAACTCCAATGGAAAGTTATCGAGTCCCTCAGCCTGCTGCCCACCTCAAAAGGAGAATCTGACTTTTATTTGACCCTTACGCAGAATTTTCACAAAATTTAAGTCATTGATAATTCCTTTGTCAATCCCTAAAATATAAATTTTCCCTCAGGCCATTGAGGCTCAGGCTGCCTTATATGTTACTTGGAAGAAGATGGGGCTGCCATATATCTTATTTTTCACCTGTATTGCAGTCCATGAAAAATACACAGTTAACCTAGGTTATCTACCTTAGAAATATGACAAAATAAGCCAAAAATCAAATAAGGATCATATCCTTGAATAGTGGAGAACACACTTTCAGATTGCTATCTTCTTTGTGTATATATATTTAATAAAAATAGGCAATAAAAATAGAATGATGTTGCATTTTTCTTTTGCAGAAAAATAGAACAATTTGATGATTACCAAGATTATTGCCATGATATTACCAAATGACTTTATTTGCTTAAACTTTGACTCAAATTGTTTCTGAGCCTTTAAATGTTCTTTGCTGTCATTTTGAAAATTATCTATATTAAAACTTGTGTAATAAAATACTTTAAAATCCTTCTAGTAAATTTGCAATAAAAGCTTAAGAAAACTTGACAGCATATCAGTTTCAGGTATTAGAATATAATTTTCAAAATACTCATGTGCAATATTTTTTCTACTAAAGCAATGGAAGTTATCAGATTTTGGAGACTGAAAAAATCTCATGAATATGCTCTCAATAGAAAAAAGTTTACGTGCTGAAACTAATAAAAACATTTAATCAATTCAAGTCAACCCATTGAAGAATTATGCTAGGTCAAGAAAGAGTAGCTTTGGGGCGCCTGGGTGGCTCAGTTGGTTAAGCGACTGCCTTCGGCTCAGGTCATGATCCTGGAGTCCTGGGTTCGAGTCTCACATCGGGCTCCCTGCTCAGCAGGGAGTCTGCTTCTCCCTCTGACCCTCCCCCCCCTCATGTGCTCTCTCTCTCTCTCATTCTCTCTCTTTCAAATAAATAAATTAATTAATTAATAAATTAATAAATTAATTAATTAAAAAAGAAAGAGTAGCTTTTCCTAATCTTTTTGACTCTTCACCTTCTCAAAGGTCTGTGAAGACTAGACATTGAGGGTTCTCTGAAGGTCACTCGCCACGTTAGACCTTTGTGCAAGCCAGAGGCCATCCCCTTTCGGGGCAAAACCTTGTGAACATGTCTAACAGGTGCTTTCAGCCCTTAGTTGCTCTCCTTCCCTTGGTTTCTAGGTAGCAGGGGCCAGAGAATGAAGAGCCTTGTATGCCATGCTAAGGAGCTCTCACTCAATTCTGTAGTAATTAGGAATCCTTCCAAGATTTAAGCCAGAATGTTTGGATATGATTTCATTAGCTTTACAGCAGGACCACCTTGGTAAAGGATACCTGAGAGGAGACTTGAGACTGGAGCTACTGAGGAGGTGGTTATGATGGTCAGGAGAAACAGAATGAAGACCTGAGCTTACACAGAAGCACTGCAGATGCCACCATATCCAGGGAGGTAAAACTAAAAGACCCCAAATGAATATGTTGGGGAAGAGAGAGGGAAATGGAACAGTGAAGGGGATGAGACAAGCTAATTAGAATTATGTCTAGTGTAAAATTGAATTGACTCTAAGGTCTGAGGTGACCAGGAGCATAGCCATAGGGTTGTAGCACCAATTTTAGCCTCCTAAGACATGATACAGTTTAAGGACTTTTTGTTTTGTTTCCCTTTGTTCTTTTCCTTTCCCTCCCCTTTCCTCCCCTCCCCTCCACTTCCCTTTTCTTTCTTTTTCTTTCTTTCTTTTTCTTTCTTTCTTTCTTTCTTTCTTTCTTTCTTTCTTTCTTTCTTTCTTTCTTTCTTTCTTTCTTTCTTTCTTTCTTTCTCTTTTTCTTTTTTTCTTTCTTTCTCTCTTTCTCTCTTTCTTTCTTTCTTTTCTTTCTTTCTTTCTTTCCTTCTCTTCTTTTAACTTTTAGTTTTCAGCTCTCTTTCAGATACTTGGGGTGCCAAGATAAATGATCTCCTGACTACATATTTCAGTGATACGTGTACAGTGAATAAAAAGTGAACCATGTTGCCTTCTATTGTAAACTCTCAAGGGTCAGGGACCAGGCTGAACTTTCTAAAGCTCAATTTAGGCACTTCAAAAACCATAAAAAATGATATTTTCCCCATAAAAGACTCTAGAAGGAGAAACATAGAGCATAATTTGAGTAGAAATATCTAAACAAAACAAAATAAGTAAAAAATCAGAGAAGAAAGTGTATTATATCAGTTACAATCTGAAAAATTAAAATAATGTATATAATTTCTTTAATTTCATGTAATTATTTATTAATATATTACTTATTATTTATGAATATATGCTATGTGCAAAGCATAGCATGAATAAAAAATTATTACTTATGCTGGTTATCTAAAATTAAAGATATGGTAATCTGACATAGGGAGAGCTGTACTGAAGGGAGGATCAATTGTTTTATTTTTTAATTTATTTTATTTATTTATTTATTTATTTAAATTCTAATTTTTTTTAATTCTTTTTTTTTGGATTGTATATATTTATTTGACAGAGAGACACAGCGAGAGAGGGAACACAAGCAGGAGGAATGAGAGAGGAAGAAGCAGGCTCCCCACGGAGCAGAGAGCCTGATGCGGGGCTCGATCCCAGGACCCCGGGATCATGACCTGAGCCGAAGGCAGACGCTCAACCATCTGAGCCACCCAGGCGCCCAGGATCAATTGTTTTATTAATAAATCAGAGAATATACACAATCCAAACGATAGTTTCTGAATTGAAAGTGACTGAATTCTGAAAAATATTGAATTCTTTAAGTCAGAAATTTTAGTCATGTTTGCAACATAGCAAAATGTTTTTGATTTCCTAATGAGATTTTTGTAAAATTTTGAAAATGTGTAAAATGTAAATTCATTTAAACTGAAAATTATGCCAGATGACATTTAGAGGTAAATGGGGGAAAAGGGATGTTGCTGGGATATCAAATGATTTTACTTATTAATTGAGATACATTTTGCAGAAGTTATGCCATGGGGTAAATGGAATGTATACCCAGAGAACTGGACTCAATATTCCTGCTTTGCCATTTCCCAGTTGTGTCATCTTCATCAAGTTATTTCCTTTTTCCAAGCCTCAGTTTCTCCACTTGTTAAATAGGCTGTAATTCATATTTTCTTTGCAAGATCATGCTAGCATTAGAAAGAGTACAAGAGGGGTGCCTGGGTGGCTCAGACAGTTAAGCATCTGCCTTCGACTCAGGGTCCTGGGATTGAACCCCGCACTGGGCTCCCTGCTGAGCAGGGAGCCTGCTTCTCCCTCTCCCTCTGCCTGCCACTCCCCCTGCTTGTGCTCTATCGGTCAAAATAAATAAAATCTTAAAAACAAAAGAAAAAGAAAGAGTACAAGAAATCACCCAGCATGACATGAACACTTGCTCAAGTAGCTCTTGTTAATTTGCAATTACCATTTTAAGACTGAGAGCAAGAATTAGAAAAATCACTTTGATAATCCACTATAATAATTTCTTTACATGAATCATGGGAGTATATAAGTTTTCTTAAGGATTTCCAAAAGGATGCAAATGAACAAAATGTTTTAAATACCAGTCCATCCTAAAGAATTTGAGAAAGAACATTAGAATGCTACACTTGTTACTTGATCACAACTGTTAATAACAATGTTTATATAGCTTCAAATATCCATCAACCACGTAGTATAAAAATCTGACCAGTTCAGCATAATCAGTATTAAGTTATTTTACTTATAAAAGAAAGATGAGACAAATGGCAGTGATTTTAAATTGTGCTTTATCCATCTTTTTGTGGAATTTTTAAAAACGATTTATTTATTTATTTATTTATTTGAGAAAGAGACAGCACGTGATTAGGGGGAGGGGCAGAGGGAGAGGGAGAGAGAGAGAGAATGCTCAAGCAAGCAGGCTCCCCCGCTGAGTGGGGAGCCCAACATGGGGCTTGATCTCACGGCCCTGACATCATGACCCAGCTGAAACCAAGAGTTGGGTGCTTAACCTACTGCGCCACCCAGGCACCCTCTTTTCATGGAATTTTATGTACAAAAGTAAATTTGCCGTATGTACAGGTAATGGAACTAAAGAGAATGTATCATTAGAATCAGGGATAAGGAAGGGAATACTCAAGGCGTTGCAAATATGGACATTGAACTGCATTTCCTAAAGGGAATAAAAGTCTAATTGCCTAAAGGATTGCTTTTTGTCTGGAAACATCTGTTGGTTAGTCCATAAACTTCTACCTGTGTTTTATGTTCCTGATGGAAATATTTTTTCAAAAGATTTAGATTTCCCTGACATCTACTTAAATATATTTTATCTTCTCATGCTGGCTCAAATCTGGTTACTTACAGGGTACTCTGTGGCTAGCAGAGTCATGCATATGGAAATATGTGCAAGGTTGTTGATGAATTTTTCACCTTTACACACCAACCCTGCCCCCAAAGCCTTATCTGCTAAAGCACTTTAAATTAATGTTAAGGCTCTGCAAATACTTTGTGACTGTAAATAAGGCAAAATAAAATCCCTTTTGTAAAAATTTGAAAAGCAATACATTGTAGAAAGGAAAGAAGTAGAAATGAAGATATTCAGGTGATATAGAGAGTTTTGAGATACAGCGGAAATAGACTGTAAGGACACATATTGACAATAAATTAGCTACTGCTCAGTAATCCAATATGCCTACAGGAGCCCCAGTATATTTCTCTATATATGTAGAGTTATTCTGTCACAAGAAGAGAGAATATTTCTTCTTTTTATTACCCTCAGCATTTTCTATGTAAAATATTACTTTATGATCTAGCAAATAGTTATCAAATATTATCAGAAAATCCTCAACATTTCGGAAGAAAACAAGAACTATTTCAGAGAAATTCAGAAGAAAACAAAAACTTGGCCCCAATAGATTTGCTTATATGGATAAATTAAGAAAATGTTGAGCAAGGAAAAAGTACCTGCGATGATAATATCAATGCAGTCACATTCTTCAAGATTTACACTATCAGGCAATGACAGGCTAGAGAGCTGCTGCTTCTGCAATTTTTTTTTAAGATTTATTTATTTTATTTTAGAGAGAGACAGTGTGTGTGGTTAGGGGTAGGGGCAGAAAGAGGGAGATAAGCAGACTCCCCACTGAGCCAGGAGCTGGACACAGGGCTCCATCCCAGGACCCCGAGATCATGACCTGAGATGGAACCAAGAGCTGATGCCTAACCCACTGAGCCACCCAGGCGCCCCTCTCCTGAAATTATTAAGTAATCAAGTTTTAGAAGGTCCTTAAAGAAGGAAAGAAATTAATATCTATTGCTTGCCTACTTTGTATCAGTCACTAGCCTGAGCAGTTGTGTATGTGTGTGTGTGCGTGAGAGAGAGAGAGAGAGAGACAGAGACAGAGACAGAGATAGAAAGAGATTCTTCATAACAGTCTCATGAGATGGGCAATGTTATTTCCATTTCCACAGATGAAATAATTTGACCAAGGTATCATGGCTAGCAATGAAAAAATATTATAGGCATTTTTAATTCAAATGTTTGTGACCCTTTCTTGCTCTGGTATTTTCATGTAAGATTTATAAATAGGAGAATTAAGTACCTGGATTGAGAATAACTAAGATAATTTATAGATGATTTGCATTAATAAGGCAATTACCCTGTATGCTAGGCCTCTATGGAAGGACAGAAAAACACAAAAAAACAAAAGCTAGCCAAACTTATCCTCAGCTGTATATTATTATTATTAAAAGTTATCCAGTGGACTAAACAGAGAAAAATTTTACTTACTTAACTAGGGAAACAGCATTATTGATTACTTAATAACTAGACCTACCCTGTAGATCTCTATGTTGGACTTGAACCTTGGGGCAGGTTCAAAGTGATCAGATGAAGAATCTACTCTCTTCCTGTGTATCACTGCCCCATAGTTGATACACAAATTAGTGCAAGGAAGGAGCAGAATGGCTGGAACTCTATCAAATGAGCTCAGACAATAAATCTCTTTATTACCATTATTAAAATAACTCTCACAAGAGAAGCTTTGTTGTGTATATGGATGATTTTTAAAACATTATCAGAAATCTTATGTACTACAGCCCTACCTTTCTATGCTTCAGTATTATTCTCTATACCATGGGACTAGTAATAGTGTTTCCTGGGTTGTTGTAAAAAATTAATACATGTGAGGCACTTTGAACAGTGCCAGCCACACAAAAACTACTCAATAAATGTTAGCTTCTCCTTTTATTATTTTGTCATTATTATTATTTTTGCTATGGTCAGAGAGTAGAAGGTGCCTATCAGCTGAGGAGGGTGGGGTCATGGAAGGCATCCCAAAGGAATGATGTTCAACTGGGAATAGAAGTAAAAAGGGCATGGAAATTACTCTTATTAGAAAACATTAGCATGTGAAAAGGCACAAAGATGAGAGATGCTACTGCAGTGTTTTCCTCCAGGAAAGGGAAGAAAATTTTGAGTAAGAAGGGAGCAACAGTTCCTGGATGGCGTCCATAGTCATTCAGAATGTTCCAGCGTTTGACCTACCATCATAGGCAGTCCTATAATACAGCCTCTAACGAAACTAGGCTGTCCTGAACCCCTGGTAATAGAATCATTTACTTTTATAGCAAGAAGTTTGGGAAAGTACCAAAATCTGCATGTGGCGTGTGCCCAGGCCAACTTTTGAGGAGTTTGTGCTGTGAGACCTAAAGTCCTTATGAGGTTGTCTAAAATGAAAAAAGCAGGGCCTACGGTGGCTCCCTATTTGCTAAGTGTGTTCGTGATGGGATCAAGTGTGCTCTCCTTATCAAGGAGCAGAAAATCACTGTGAAAGTGTTGAAGGCACAAACACAGAGACAGAAAGCTAAAAAAAAAAAAAAAATGAAGCTTTTTTGAGTAATAAAAAAAAAATCAACAGGCAAAAAAAAAAAAAAAGGGAGCAACAGTATTAAATGCCAGAGAGAGTTTGAGAACAATGAAGACAGAGAAAGAACTTTGGATTTATTGATCAGGAAGCCACAATGTTATGGGCTGAATTCATCTCCTCAAACTTCATATGTTGAAGGCCTAACACTCAGTACCTCAGAATGTGACTGTATGTGGAGCTAGGGCCTTGAGAGAAGTGATTAAGTTAAAATGAGTCCATTAGGATGGGCACTAATCCAACATGTCTGGTGTGCTTATCAGAAGAGGAAATTTAGACTCACAAAAAGAGACACCAGGGATGTGCGCACACAGAATAAAGACCATAGACCATGTGAGGACACGGTGAGGAAATAGCTATCTGCAAGCCAAAGAGAAACCTCAGAAGAAATCAACCCTGCTGACACATTGATCTTGGAAGTCTAGCCTCTAAAATTGTGAGAAAATAAGTTTCTGTTGTTGAAGCCATGGGTCTGTGGTATTTTGTTATGGCAGCCCTAGCAAAAAAAATACATTCTGTTACAGTGAAGGAGAGTAGATAAGTCAGAATGCAGTAGTTAATGATGAATGGATGGCAAGGAATTAGAAGCTATTGGAAAAGTAGTGGATTTTTAAAAGATTGGTAAGGTACCATGATTCTTTTCCCCGGAGGATTTGGTTACTGTGGGTATAGTTTCTCCTATGTGACTTTCAGAGTTATACCTTTTCTGTTTTCTTCAAAATTTATTTTTATAATAAAATAATTTAAAATGTTATATAGATAAACTACTTTATCTGTACTTGAGTGTAATAGCTGAATCTATCTTGTGACCACTGGGCAAGTCATGGCATTTGCTTTTATTTATTTATTTATTTATTTATTTATTCATTCATTCATTCACTCACTCATCCATTCATTTATTCTTAAATTTTTTTATTTTTTTTAAATTTTACTTTATTTAAATTCAATTAAATAACATATAGTGTATCATTAGTTTCAGGGGTAGAGTTCAGTTACTCATCAGTTGCGTCTAACACCCAGTTCTCATTCTATCACATGCCCCCCTTAATGCCCATCACCCAGTTACCCCATTCCACCACCCCCTCCCCTCCAGCAACCCTCAGTTTGTTTCCTAAAGTTAAAAGTCTCTTATGCTTTGCCTTCTTCTCTGATTTCATCTTATTGTTCCCTCCCTTTTTCTATGATCCTCTGTTTTGTTTCTTGGCCTTTGCTCTTATAGTTATGATAACAACAATTCCGAAGTTGGAAATGTAGTTTCCCTAGAGTCAGGAAGATGTCTATTTTTGCAGCGGGGTGGGGGGTGGGGCGGGGAATGATCATGGGGAAGAGATATAAAAGTATTGGGGGTAGTCTTTGTTTCCTTCTAAAATAGTATCCTTGCCTGGAGTTCCAACTCCTGTATAACAGAAATAAAGCCACTTACACATTCTACCAAAGGCTCAAAGAATATTTAGCAAGCATTTAGCAGTTTTAAATATGCAAGACCAAGAATTCAAGTTTTACAAGAGTTAACTAACTTGATTTCATACCATCTTCCAAAATTAAAAGCATCTCACTAATGCCAAACTTCTTTGTGTCTCCTCAGTCTTTTATGATATTCTCATTGTCCTTACCATGGTTTTGGTCATGTTTTACTTATATCTGGAATAGCATTCTATCACTAGTCAAAAATATTCTATATACTTCTCAATTCTACTCATCTTAAGGTCTGCTCAAGTCCTTCCCCTCCTAATGAAGCTTTATCTATATATTCTAATCAAAAGGAGTCTGTTTTTTGTTATTTTCCATAGTGCTTATATTCTGTTCCTCCAGAATAGGATGAAAATTATTAGCCTTGGATTTTGGACATCCTTTGGTTCAAACGTGAGATCTTTTATTTGACAGCCATTCAACTTTGGGTGAATTGGTTAATTTCTCTGAAACTTTATTTTCTTGCAAAAGTACATGAGTAATAGGATTGTGTTAATTATTAAATCAAACTCTGTCTTTGACATACAGAGCATCTAGTTGATGACCAAGAGTCTGTGTTCTCTTGGTTAGAAGGAAGAGTAACTTATTCTAAGTAAAATGAGGTTATCATAAAGGAATAAGAATGTCTCAAAATAATTGAGGACAGACTAAACAACCAGGCTGCAGAGTTAGTGGGAACTGAGGTAATCCTAAGTGCCAGCCATTTCCCCGTCTTGTCTTTCTGTCACATGGCATCCTATTTCCTCTCTGCATAGCTACTCTGATCTCTCACTCCCAGCCAGCTTCTCTGAGTCTCAATTTCCTCCTAACATAAGGCTCTGAAATGGCCATTGCAGCCCAAACTCTAGGTGAACCTTCAGCTTAAACACCCAAATCACAGATAACTGTCTTTCTTGTTCTTTTAGCTCAAAGTCCTCAAGAAGAGAATCTAAATGGCTTAGCTTCTCTTCAAATGAGACCATCAAAATTGATGTCCTGCCTAGAATGGGCCACCTCTGCCAGGGGCCAGCCCTTTTTTACTCATTGGTTACCTGGTCACTTTGTAGTCTGCACTTACCAGTGCGAGAAAGGAATGAGTCAGATTCCCTTTGAGAGAGACTAGAGCTGGAGGAAGGCTAGAGAGCAGGTACCATAAAATATTTCTAGGATTTCTAGTGAAATATTCACTACTCCTAACAAATGAACACTGATTTTATTCTATCATTTATTTTTTATACTTGTTTGCCCCACATGAGTATATTTTCTTTTGCCAGGAGAGATGTTTACAATACATGCCATGTAACACTTTCTATACTCTTTATATTTATTCAACAACATTCATCAGACATTCATTAGACACCTATATATCAAGCACTATTACTAAGAATATGGTAATAAATCAAATAAACACAATTTATGATCTCATGGAGCTTACATTCTGAAATTTTTATTTCTATATGTGATCCTAGTTAGGCCAGGAGATTGGAAGAATTGTAATGATTTAATGTAATCATTTTCAGAATGAATCCTTCCCTGTCCACCCAATTTAAAAATGCAACAACTGGGGCACCTGGGTGGCTTAGTCAGTTAAGAGTCTGACTCTTGATTTCAGCTCGTGAGATTGAGCTTTGCATCAGGCTCCTCACTGAGCTCTGAGCATAGGGCCTGCTTGAGATTCTTTCTCCCTCTCTCCCTGCCCCTCCCCCCCACTGCGCATGTGCACTCTCTTTCTCTCTCTCCCTAAAAGAAAAAAAGAAATAATAAAATAAAAATAAAAACGCAACCACTACCGCTACACCCGTTCAATTTTCTTCTTTCCCTGTCGTATTGTTCTCCCTAGCTTTGTATTAACACATCATGTATTATATTTACGAATCTGTTGTCTCCATTACTAGAATGAAAGCTCATAAAAATAAGGATTTTTATCCCTTTTCTTCACTCTATATTTTTAGTTCTGATAATCTGTTGAAAGCATGAATAAGTGAAGCTCTGAATGAATCATACTTAACTGTTGTCAAGCACATTTTGAGTGTTAGGCATGTGTTAGCTATTTTTATACGGATTGGTTTATTTACCCTTCCCAAGGACTCTGCGAGGCTGTTTGTTACGGGTACCACCATTTTATAGACTGAAAAACTAAGCATAACACGACTAAGTTCCTTGCCCAAGTTCACAGAGCCAGAAGTGAGAGACAAACTTGGATTTAGATCTGCCTGACGCCAGAGCTCATGTTCTTCACCAGTGAACTCTTTACACCTTTAAAACAAAATACTGGTCTGTGGAAATAGGATGGGTCTGCACTGGTCCATGGCTCACTGTAAAATTCATTTGTTTAATGACAATATCGATTTAAAGTGGATTTTTAGTTGAGGAAGCAATATAAATGGCTTGTTGTGCTTGAGTGTTCTTGGCTCCAATCCCCTCTCCTGCCAGGATTCTTGGGAAGGAGTCCTGAAATGAATCTAGTAATATACCCCAGAGGAGAATAAGGAGAGAGAGGTAAGGGGGCACTATTGAAGTGCAACATAGTCATTCAGAGAATTCTGAATTACTTATTCTTCCCAGTATACAAGCATACCCACTCTTTTCTCTATAATAAAAGAGAACTCTTCATTGTTGCGATGATGAATTCCAACATCCCTGCCCTTCAGGAATTCATAGTAAAGTGGGGTTAACAAGGCACCAGCTGTGGCAGGGATATATGCTCAAGGTCAGAGATCACTTGGCACCAGGCACCTGACTCAGTGTTTCTTTTTTTTTTTTAAGATTTTATTTATTTATTTGACAGAGACACAGCGAGAGAGGGAACACAAGCAGTGGGAGTGGGAGAGGGAGAAGCAGGCTTCTCGCCGAGCAGGGAGCCTGATGCGGGGCTTGATCCCAGGACCCTGGGATCATGAGCCGAATGCAGACGCTTAACGACTGAGCCACCCAGGTGCCCCTGACTCAGTGTTTCTTAGAGGAGGATTGCCAGGGTGCTGAGGGATGCCAGACACATGGGGAAACAAAAATAATAAAATAATGAGGTAAATCATGTAGGGCCTGGGGGGCCCCACCAAGAATGAGAAGGCTCATATTCCCCTTGAAACAAAGAGCATCAGATACCTTATTCTCTCCTTCTTTCCTCTTCTCTAGCACTGAGAATAGATGTCACAAGTCCTTTGTTCATATTGATGAATTCAATCTATTTTGCTCCTGTAGTTAAAGTTATTCATTCATCTTTTATTCCTAATGGAATCAGAATCCTAGAGCTGAAAAAAAAAATTAAGGTTATCTACCCACCATTTTTCTTTCTTTCTTTCTTTCTTTCTTTCTTTCTTTCTTTCTTTCTTTCTTTCTTTCTTTCTTTCTTTCTTTCTTTCTTTCTTTCTTTTTTTTAATTCAGGACATCATAATTCTCCTAATTAGATGTAAAAGCACTGGGGGAGGGAGCCTCCTTTACCATCTCTGGTTCCAGAGTCTACTGTTCTTCACCATTATCCTACATAAATATTTCCTGCCCTGGATTGTGTTTCTTATTAAGTTTTGGTCTAGGGTGTTTGTAGTAAACAGAAATGTTTATCTTTTAAGTAAAACAAGAAGCCATGTAACAAAATTAGCCTGCTCTGGATACACTATGAAAACAGCAGATAACCATGTGGGCTGTGTCGCTGAGCTGGTGGCAGGGCTCTGAGAGCTGTGAATGCAGCCACTGAGATTCTGAAGGGCCTCTTGTTCGTGTCGAGAGGGATGGGACACACAGTTCATAACATGCTAATCAAATCTTTATGCTTTTACTCAGAGATGGTTGTGAGTCACCCAGGAAACAACTAGAATATAGTGCAGACTTTAAAATAAGTGACAAAGTATGAAAGAGATTAAAGAAAGCAGAATTTGACAGCCTAAATAACACACGTAAAAAAGGCAAAAAGGAGAGTTCATCCTGAAAACATACCAAAATAACACCGTGGCAATGATGGCTGTGTCTGAAATGATCTTCTGATGACAGAACCAAAGAAAGGAGTGCGAATCACAAACATGTCAAAGCTAGGTAATCGAACATTCTTAACTAATGCATTTGAAGCTACAAATAACTGAGTGTCTTCTGTGGAATTTCCCAGTTCCCTTGTGATCCTGTAAAACTTCCATAGATTTTCTTTAGTGGATGTAGTAAAAATGGTAAAGTTTAGTTGAAAGAAGTAAAAAGGAAAAAAAAAAGGTACACTCTGCATCATGCTTCAGGCTAAGAGAAGAAGATGAAAGGACAGGTCGTTAAAGCAAACGCAATGCTTTGCTTCCTATTTTCAGTTTGGGTCAGAAAGGTACAGTCTCCCAGACTTGGTTGGATAGGGTGGAGAAAAAGCATGCCAGTGGAGGTAACCTGAACGGAAGGAAAAGGGGATGTTCAAGGACTGTGGAAGTCAGCAGTCCACCCAGGAAACTAAACTACTTGTCTGTCTTAGAAAAAATAAAGGGGGAAATAAAGTTGTTTTGAGATCTGAGAGCCAAAGCTAGAGTAACCACCTTGCAGACGTATCTCAGTCTTCCTTCTTTTCCCTTTCCCTCTACCCTCTCTCTCTCTCTCTCTCTGTCTCTCTCTTTCTATATCCATTTTCCTTTCTTTTTGGAGATATTCATGAAATTTTATGAGAAAATAGGGAATGTAAGGAAACAATGTAAGGAAACAATATTTCTCAATGCATAGCGTTTCTGTTAGTAGAAAAATGGAAACATTTTGGCAGATTCAGATGGTATTAAATTAAAAATCCTGTTTGTTCTACTTTGTAGGATATTAAAAAAAAGATTTTCAAGGGTATCAAGTAGACAGCTAGCAGTTATGCAATTATGTAATCAGATTTGAAGTGCATGTTCATTAATCCATTCAACAGGTATTTCTTGAATACCTAATATGTGACAATTATATGTTTCCCCCAAACTCAGGCCATTCACGGAAGGGCTTTGATATTTATATGTACTAATATGTACTAATTGCATCTTGTGAGATAATAAATTTGTGTGGTATTTAGCCCATAATGAACAGTTGCTTTTAAGCTATTAGGCTCTTCTATAAATTTGACATGACATGTTGGTCATATTTTGAGGGATTTTTTTCCATAACACATTTTTTTTTTCAGATTAAATTTTGCTAGCAGACCCCTATTTCCTCAGAGTTAATCATACACATGCATCTTGCTGATAATTGCAAGATATTAAATTTGAGAAAACAAGTTTTCAGGAAATCATCGGATTTACTGAATAAATTATTGCCCTTGTATTTTGAATATTTTCTTGACGCTTTTCTTTTCTTTTTATAATTTTCTATATCCGCCATTTGAACGCTGGAGACAGTTTCCTCTAGAATAAAGAATGGAGGAAATTGGATTGATCCCAAAGACTTAAAAGAGAAAGAACAAAGTCTGTTGTTGAAAGGTAACTGAACCAGGAACCAAGCAGCCTGGGTTCTAATCCCAACTCTGGGACCAAAAAATAGACCATTTTCATTAAGACGTCTGTCCTTTCTATACCTCTTCTCTATTAGTTGCTAACATTTACTGAACCCTTACTATGTGCCAGGTAACTGTTTTAAGTTAGAATGTTTCATGTGCTATCTCCTTTTATTCTCACAACAATTTCTATTGGTACTGTGATTATCCCCACTTTATACGTGAAGAAATCAAAGCACAGAGAAATTAAGTAACTTGCCCAAGCCCGCACAGTTAGAAAACAGCAGAGCTAGTATTCAAATCTCAGCAGTTTGTTTATCACTACATTGTGCTGTTCCCCACAATATCCTTTATCAAATCACTCTAATGAAAAACCAAAGGGATCATGAGTTACAATATTCTGAAATTTTCCTTTTTTTCTTTTTAGATTATTTAAAATTATAAGCACAATACCTAGCCAACTACACAGAAGTATATAAAGTTAAAATTAAGATATTTTATGCCTTAATACTATTCTCCTACAATTTTGACTGTTAACAGTTTGCTATATATCCTTCCAGAGATTTTCTATGCTCATATAACATGTTTTAAAATAAAAACGTAAAATAGGCTAAGTATCGCTCCACATTTTTCTTTTATTTTTTTTGAAAGATTTTATTTATTTGTTTGACAGAGACACAGAGAGAGAAAAAGAGAGAGAGAGAGTGAGAGCGCACAAGCAGGGGGAGCGGCAGGCAGAGGGAGAAGCAGGCTCCCCACTGAGCAGGGAGCCCGATGTGGGGCTCGATCCCAGGACCCTGGGACCATGACCTGAGCCGAAGGCAGAGGCTTAACCGACTGAGCCACACAGGCATCCCACACATTTTTCTTTTTCTTTTAAAATAGAATAATTTATAATACACATCTTCTCAATCAGTACATATAAATTTACCAATTTTTTTAAGAACTGCCTACAGTTCTACTTTATGTATATATACTTATGTATATATAACAATTTATTTAACTCTGCTTCTTCTGTTTATATTGTTACTAAAATTTCATTATTACAACAATGTAACGGTGGGCAGTCCTGTATATATATCTTGGTGTACATGTGCTCACATTTCTAGAAAACAGATTCCTAGAAGTAATTTTGAAAATCATAAAGGCTAATGTTAATTTAAAGAATCACTTGTGACTAACTTACTTTTTAACGGGATTGGCCTGTTGAGTTCTAAAAATAATGCTAATAAAAATGAATAAATTGGGAGTTCATTCTGTAAGAAAATCCCCGAAAAACAGAGAAGAGGTAGTACAATTCACAAAAGTGGTAAGCCTGACCTTACTTGAGAGTACGACAGTTTCATGGTGGAGTCATCTCCATTACCCACAGATAGGTAAATGAAGTCCCTTTGGTGAGTACACAGCATCCAAGACTTATAGAGTTGCCTATGACATGGAAATTTAAAAGCAGTTTAGCAAGTTACCAATGCTAATTATAGATTACCTTTTGCTGCAGATATTTTGAAGTGAGATAGAATCTCATCGTTTGCCCCGCTGAGAAGCAGAAGCTGGGCTAAGTGACTCTAGGTGGTCCCCCTCTATGCCTTTTATTGCAGTTTTAAATATACCTGCAAATGAGTTTAAGGACAGTGACATAGTTGATAACTCTGCATCAGTAATATTCAGTGTCATTGCCAACATATAAGATACAGAAATGCCAAATGTAGCACAGGTAGTTCATATTGCTTTTGAAATAGTTTTCGACTATTTTCACCACATCACAATATGAAAACTCATTTTTACTTGAGTGAAGCTATCAGACAAATTCATAATAGCATAAAGTACCTACTAAGGAGAAACTCCTGTCAGAAAGAGAAAATGTCAGGGAGATTCCTATTTTTCTGACATGAAAAAGAGAAAACATATAAATAAATGCCCATGTGTTTTAAATGGGAAATTAATGAATATGATTTCCTATTATTTGGGAGCTGTTTAACATCATGTGATTGTTTAAAAAATGAATATGACACAGATTCAACATTTTTTTTCCTCAGTTTTGTGGCCTTGGAAAACCACTTAATTTCTCTGGGCCTCTATTACCTCATATGGAAGATAGGAACAATCAGTTATTTTCCACCTTTCCAGATTGTTTTGAGAATTGAAACACATATCTAAAAGAGTTTGAAAAATTGTAAGTGTTATAAAAATGTAGCTAAAAACCTATGGCAGATACTGTCAGTAGTCTATCCAATAGTAATTTTTCCCTCATGCCATTTGCGTATTATAAATCCCATTTTATCCAATGGAGCCATGGGCTTTAGGGGTGCCTGGGTCTCTCCTCAGGAATGAATCTTAGCTGTCCTAAGGCAACTGGTTCTATCCTGCTTGCCTGTGATGGCTTTAAGAATAGGCAAGTGAAATCACAACTGGCGAGGAGAATGAGGAAAAGTCTGTCTGAGGGACGTTGGAGAAAGGGAGCAGGCAGAAGTCAGGGACGTGTTTGTTTCCTACTGTGAAGGCATGCTGCCTGGAGCTGCGGCAGTCCTCCTGTAACCAAGAGGGCATATGCCCAAGGACAAAAATCAGATGCCAGAGCTCAATGAGCTGCTGAATTAACCAACTCCAGAGAATTCCCTACCTCTGAATTTCCTGTTAAAAGAGTTGCAAAGGTCCTTATCGTTTAAGAAACTTCTACTTGTGTTTTAGGTTAATGGTAACTAGAAGCATTCTAGTTGATAAATAATTACTAGTTCAAAGCACTTCTTCAGCTTCAAAAGCCTATTTTTCTGAGCCAAAGTGAAAGTCTGAATTAGTATCCAACAAATTCGGATTATGTAGAGTACCTCTAAACAACTCAGGCCTCAATGTCTTCTTTTAGCAATAGCAATTTAAGTGGAGGATCCTAAATTTGCTTTTTCTTTGACTTCTTAGGTAATTTGAGAAAGTTATAAAAAATGTGGAAGTGAGAACAAAGTACAGGTTTTCCCTGCTATCAGAAAAGAAAATATTCCTATGAAAATTTTTGTAAGCTGAAATGGCATAAAATGAAGAAGGAATCACCATTAACTAATGTGAAAAATTTTTTGAGCACTTTCAGATCCCAAAAATAAACTCTCTTAGGTTTTTCTAATACCTTAGGATGCGTTTTGCTAACATATGCACACAATAAATGCAGATAAAGCCCAGAGGCTCACAGACACATTTCAGAGCTATGGCGCCTAATGCTGAGATGCTGAGTGTAGTTCCCATGGAAAGAGTTTGGTGGTGCCACTCTCACTGTTCTGGGTGTGTCGCCTCTGTAACAGGCTCACTGTGAAATAAATGCTGAATGCTAATTTCATTTTTTCCCCTTTTCTCCTCACAGTGGAAATCCTCTGCGTATTTCTATTAGCGAAAAGAGGTACTACTGTAGGTCATCTGTAAATGCCAAGTGGCATAATGCAAACTTTTGAAAAGCGGGGGTACCTATGTACTATATTTTCAGAGTTGTTACTATTATAACACCATCACACAGGGTGAAGGAAGAAAAATCCCATAGCCATTAAATGCACACAATTGTTTTAGATAGTGATGAGCTGACGGGGACCAGTTTAGTCTTTCTTCTAAAGGTTCAGAATTTCCAAATAGAAACAGTTTCATTTCATTGCATTCTACACTTTTGAGAAAAGTGTTCTAAATTTATGAGATATAATCTGGCAGGCATAATTTATCCTAAGTTTATATTTTGTTTTTGAAGAAGCATCTTTGTTTTGGCTAACACTGTCAAATGCTTGGGATCTGAAATTAAAATCTTTTTCATGGAAGAAATTAACTAGACACTTATAAAGTAACAGTACTCTCATGGAAGTGGATCTGACCTAGATAACCAAAGCTGTCCTGCTGGAATTCTGTTCAGAGTTTTCATATTAGTTTAATCAGATGTAACACTTTCTGGAAAGCATGATATCTTATTTCATAATATAGTAATTTAAGTTTCATAATTTAAACTGGAAGTCTCAAATTATATGATTTGCCACTTTCCCAATATTGTACATTAATATTTAAAAAGTGACATATGATGATTCTGAAATCTGCAAGTCTTTCTGAATCAGAAAAGTCTGAGGGTCTATTAGGTGTAATGGTTAAGAATGTGGTCTTTGAAGTCATATAATTCTGAATCCAAATACTTACTCTCATTTACTGTGATGCCTTAGACGAATCATATCACACCACCCCCCTCCCAGGCTTAGTTTCTGCAAATATAAAATGGAAGCAGTGGAGGGTTGTATAAATGACATCTACCTCATCAGATTTGAAGAGCAAATGAAATTATTTATGTAAGGTACTTAAGCATGGTGGTTGGCCCATTAGAAGTGCCCCCGAAATATAAGTTATTATAGACAAGAAATACTCAACTCCCTTCTGTTTATGTAGAACATTAAACTTTCTAAATTATTTCTGTCATATTACCTCAATTTATTTTGAGACAAATGAGAAATATAACAGATACTGATAAAACCATTTTGTAGAAGATGAAAAAGGGCATTGTCAGTAAGCCTGAGATTGTTCATTCTATGTTCATTCATTCAACATTCACTCAAAATATATTTATTGAGTGTCCTCTATGAGCCAAACACTGAGCAAGGCACTTTAAGATATAAATTATTGAAAGAATCAAAATAAGAATTGTCCATCTGTTATTTTTCACCCCAACTCCCCTTTTTGTTCAATTTAAAATTTCTTCCTGGATAATTTATCCTTCTGTCATTGTTTGCAAACTTGGTGGTGCAAAGGATATGGCATAACCTAAGGCAATCAGTTTCTGTAGTCTGGGTTTTGGAAACTTGTGGGGAATGACACGAGCATACAAACATTGCAGCTTGTTTATCCAGGACAATGCTGTCCATAAGTCCATGTAAAGATGCTCAGAGCTGCTCTAACTTATGCCCTGATTATCTGATGTTATAATGTAGTATATATATACAGGGAGAGAGAGAAAGAGAAAGAGATACAGATATATATATATATATATATATATATATATATATATATATATATATATATTCCCCCCCCTTAGTTTAACCAATGAAGATTATATTGCTTTCAACAAAAGAAACTTAACTTAGGAAATTTGAAAGTGTGACATCACTCATTCCCATAGTCTTGGAATTTGTTTCTAGGAAAACATTGTTATAATATAATGCAGTATGAAATTGTCTTCATTGTTTCTGCCAGAGTTAGCTTGCTTTACGGATAAGCCTTGTCATTCATACTTATCAAATGCATCCCATCTAATTACTGTTTGTTGATATTTTCTGTGCATCGGAGATCTATGCTTTTACTTCATCACTGCTCCTTTGTTCCCATATATGTACATAGCCGAGTTTAATCCTGCATTGAATCAAATCCATAGTGTGCTAAAAGCCTTATAAGAGGACTGTCCTAGAACTTAGATTCTTAGTTTTCTCATTTCTTTCAGAACCTCCCCAATGTCGGGATTGGTTTTCCAGCTCGTATCCTTCTTTGTCTTTAGTGCTTTGGCTTGTTAAATGCCAGGGATGGAGTGTTCATGTTTCTTTTTCACTCTATCTCTCCTGAAAGCCTCATATTGTACAGTCTTTATGATTACTCTATCTTAGCTTTATTTTGTACCCAGGAAGAGAGAAAATACTAATGTATTAATGTTCCCTTTACAGCTGAAGCAAAACAAGATAATGGTAATATTGTTTAAGGCTAATCTATTCCTCTGATTCCTCATTCCCCATTTCTGCTCCATTTCTCTTTTCCATTCTATAACAATTCAGGTTCTGCCTCGTGTCTTTCCCTTATGTATTTTTTTCTGTATAACAAACAACTTTAAAATTTCAGTGACTTAGCACCAATAAAAACATTGTTTTTCACTCATGGATCTGTTGATGAGCTGGGTTTGGCCTCAGCCTGCATGTTGGGTCCAGATCTGCTCCAGGTATCTCCTTGCTTCTTGGAGGGGGTATATTACACTCATGGTAGGTGGCAGAGATGCAAACTTCTGAACGAAATCCTGAAAGCAACCTAAAACCTCTGCTTGTATCGTATCTGTTACAGTATGTTGACCAAAGTAATTCACGTAGCCAACACAAGTGTCATTGGGTTGGGGAACATAGTCTGTTTACTTGGTGGGAGAGACAGTAAGGTCATGTACAATTTTACAGCAAGGTGGGAGGGAAGAATTGGAAACAGTAATCCAGTCTACCACATTTCCCCATGTTCTCCTAGAGCACTGCCATTCTATTTATCTCATGCCTTCAGAATCTAAGGTGAGCTAAGAACAGAAGAAAACCAGAATCCTAGTTAATACAGGCTGATTTAAACTTAGTCGTAGGCCTTGTGAATAAAATACCATGTTAGTCTGTTTTTCTTTTAAACCAAGAGTGGGGAGAGGGAAGAAAGAAAATGGGTGACAATATTTTATGGTGTTCTGGCAAAAGCATTTAGACCATATTTCCTAGGAATTCTATTTGTCTTACAAACTGACTTGAGTCTATTTTAAAAATATAAACATAACTTTTATTGAATACTCACTATATGGCTAGTAGAGTGTATGTTCTTTATGAGCATTACCTTTTAAAATTCTTTTGAAACCCCTATGAGGTTTATAGATAAACTGAAATTTGGAAAGGGTGTTTTCACAAAGGTAAGATTAATCGTTCTATAGCTATGGCAACAAGTAGTCCACAGAACTGATTTTAAACCTGTCACTTAATCAACATCTGCGACAGTGACTGCGCTTTTATAACACAACCAATGAGGACCAGCCCTTTGCTTCTGAAAGTCAGCCAATCAGGAATCACTCCAGTACACACATTTCCGAGTTTTAACCAATCAACAATAGTCTTTCACATCTAGTAAGCGGGCTTCTCCAGATGCTTCGTAAAGTCTCCATGACCTGCGTGCTTCCCCAGATTTTATGGAAGACCAGCAGAACCTGTGCCTGACCAGTATCACTCTTTCTCTCTGCGGTAAGCAACACCTTCAGCCTTTGTCTTTTTATTTCAGATAACGTGTGTTGGTCTGATGGTCCTTTGACAGTAATTTACTCACGTTTACACGGCTGGAAAATGGGAGAGTCAAACGATAAACAAATTCCATCTGATTTTAGAGCCTAAATTCTTACCCAGCGCACTGATCGCCTCTCCTCATTCCACAGTAGTTACTGTCCAGGTACTCTTCCCTGGAGAAGTTGAGCCTCTAGAGTAATTCAGCCTTTGGATTGTAATTTAATTTTGCATATTTTATCTATCCAACTAACTTGTAAGACCAGTTGAGTCTTAAACAATTTCACTTTTCCAGTGGTGATTAATTTATCCATTATTCATTTATTAATTTAAAAGATATTCAGTGGAGTACTTAATATGTGCTAGGCACTATGATAGTGATGAAATGAAGAATTTTCTGTTGGCAAGGGCTTAACTGCAACGTGAAATGTACCACCATTCATACAGGATGCAGCAGGACCTGAGAGGAAAGAGTGCCTATGCCTGTCTTTAGCATTGTGGGCATTCAGTAATAAACTGCCAGCTGACTGTTATCTGTATATCAGTTCTTTGGAGCAATTTTTTTATAGCTGAGAAAAACAGGCCTCAAATTGCTAAAACCCTTCATAAGTCAAATGTTGAATTAGGAGTTGTACTAACCCAAATATGAGTTATTTGGAGGGAGGTCACATCATAGATATGCAGTTTATCAGGTGGTAATATATTTAAGCCTACCATTTTCTGTTTCTATTGCTCTAAAGGTTTTTATTATGCTTATCAAGTACAGTTATAGTTGTCTAACAAAATATTACACATTTCAGATAACTGATGCAGAAGATTGAGAAAATATGGAAAAAACTTTCATGATATTTATAAAACAAGAACTGGCTTAATAAGGAGGCAGAAATTCACAGTCACAAGGATCTTTAGTTTCTAATTATACTGGGTCTTTTTTATTTTTGGTGCAAAGCTATTTTTCTGGGCACTTCCCGCTCCTTTCCCTTGGTTACTCTACCAGTTTTGAAACATAACGTAATCAAAAAATGAGCGTTGTAGTTTATACAGAAGATGTTCGTGCTCTAGACATAGATACAGTGTTTTCATTTAGGGCTTGATTAATGAGTGGGCACTGCCTCAGATTTCAGGGCTTTTTTTTTTTTTTTTTTTTTTTTTGCCTTTCCCAAAAATCTCTGACCTCTGTTGATAAGTTTCCTGGCAGAACCAAGAACTCAGGGCCGGTGATTGATGGTCATGTCTGCCTCAGGGAGAACGAATTCTCTTCTGTCTGTTAGCACTGCATTGGGTTGTTGTGAGGTGATACATGACATGTCCCGAATTACAGTGATCTGTGGCTATGGTTAGCCAAAAGACGTAAGTATTTTTCAAAAAGTTTAAAACATCATTGGAAAAGTGAGGGTCCTGACTGCAATTACTGCAGACAATTTGCCGTTGATCCCTTTCTTCCTTATGGAAGCTCTGTGACTTCAGATGGCCTCCCCTCCCCGAAAACCAACACTTTTGACTCCCTAAAGAGACATTCACTCTCGTGTTCTCAATCTGTATTTCCTCCCTTTATCCAGACTGTGCCTATTCACAAGCCCAGCACCAGAAGCTAACTGATCACTGGAGTCAGATAAAATTATTCCTACACTATCAGAAAGAATATACTAACTGTAATTTATGGATCATTTCTTAAGTGCTTTAAAACCTTCATGTTAGGGGTGGCTGGGTAGTGCAGTCAGCTAGGCTAAGCGGCTAAGCATCTGACTCTTGGCTTCGGCTCAGGTCATGATCTCAGGGTCATGAGATCCAGCTCCACATCTGGCTCTGAGCTCAGCACGGAGTCTGCTTAAGGCTCTCTCTCCCTCTCCCCCTGCCCCTCCCCACCCCTCGTGCATGCACTCTCTCTCTCTCAAATAAATAAATAAATCTTTAAAAATAAATAAATAAAAACCTTCATAAAATCCCTGTAAAGCAAGTATGATCATCATCCCCATTTTACAGATTACAACGCTAAGTTTTAGAGAAATAAGTCAATTGCTGAAGTGTTCCTGGCCATTAAGTGGCAGAGCCAGGCTTCCCATCCAGGTCTTCTCGATTCCGAAGTCCTTGTCTTTTCGCAGAGCTGCCTCATATGTATCAGCCAGTGATGAGGGGTTTAGAGGGACCTTTGTAATGTGATAATCAGAGATGGTGCCTGTGGAAATGCTGTTCACCTTAGAAGTTTAAATATCAGCAGAAACCTGTGGAGAAAGATGTTTTTGATCAAGTGGTAGCTTTCCCGAAATTTCTCAAACACTGCCACATGGAAAGGCCTCTCATGAATTAGAGTCAGGCTAGCTGTGTTCAGCACACTAGTAAGTGTGATGGCACCAGCAGGAAGAGGAGCTCACTGATGTGTGCAGCCTTTCACCTTGTGATGACTATTTATCTTCCTCTTCCCATCAGTAAACAAGGGAAACATAGTATCACGATGCACAGAATGGTGGAACAGTGTCAGAAGGCATCTTAGAGGTGACTGAATCTAAATGCTTCATTGTCCAGAGGAAGAAACTGTCCCAGGAGTAAAGTGGCTTATGTTTACCCAGCTACGAAGTAGGTGTCATATGGAGTCAGAACTCAAGTCCTTCCTTCCTTCCTCTTCTCTCTCCCTTCCCCATCTCCAACCACCGCCCCCCTCCCCGCTCCTTCTCTTCTCTATCTCTTTTGTTCTCTGCCAGCATTTATTATATATCTGTTATGTGCCAGTCACTGGGGAGTTGGAATACAACAGAGTAAACACAATTGAAAAACCTTGCCATCATGGAGTTTACATTAGTGGGGAGAGGCGTATTAACAAACAAATAAATCAATAAAATTTATACTATGCCAGAGGGTGATAAAAGCTATAGAAAAAAATACAGCAGGGTAGGGTAATAAAGAGTGATAAGAAGAGAAGGGAGTGATGCTATTTCAACAAGGTCCTTCTTAGAAAGGGGGCCATGAGGAGAATTCCAGATGGAGTGACAGCAAATGGGGAGTGCAGTTGACCTTCCCCTGTTTGAAGGATAGCGAGGAGGCCAGTGCACTGAGAGCAGTGGACCGGTGAGTGAAGCTACAGGATGGGGATCAAGAGCAGTCAGATGACAGCCGCTGTCTGATCCACCAGTCAGCACCTTTGTATCAACCTCACTGCCTCTTTTCAAGAGGCTCCTATAATAGTGAATCTACTACTCTCTCTTTCCTGGCCATGGCTAATGTCAGAGACCTTCCAACTAGCGACATGCAACCTACTGGACCTGGAAGCAGTGTACCCAAACCCAAGTCCCGCCATAATTAGCTACATCATTCGCCTCGTCTAAGCTTCTTTCACTTTCTCTATAAAATGGAGATAATGTTAGCTATTTCCCGGAGTTTTCATGAACACTGAAGGAGATAAGGTATATGAAAGCAATTTGTAAGTTGGATATTTGAGTAATTGCAGTCAGTCAATAAAAATTCTTTTGATCATGTCCAGGGTGAATGTAGGTTTGTCCCCTCTGGCGTCCAGGAACCTGCTGCTGCTTCATCTCAGTCTGGCAAGGTATTCAGAGAGAAGCATTATAACTGGAAGAAAATGAGAAAAAGAAAAGATGTTCATCTTTATCTCTATGTTCCTACTGTGACCTTCAACTTCATTACTCAATTGACAGAAATAGAATGTGGGAGGTGGTTGTGATCAGTGTGGTCCTCCCTTAACCTGTGATTAAATATAGTTTATTTTCTTCCTTATCGGGGATGGGAGAGCTTATGAAATAAATAAATCATCTGAACGTAATGTGGTTAGCTAGATTTCCAGACACAAGTGGGTTTTGAAATGGATCTTGTAGGATGTATTGGGCAAGTGCCAGGTAGCAGCAGGGTGGTAGACAAGGTTGTGTCAGCAGAGTGCTAACCAGGATGACATGGGTCATGAGTGGTTAAAGGCCATGAGATGAGGTGATAATAGCTCAGGTGATTACAAAGGTAAGGAGTTTAAATTGGAAACTGAAAGCCATAGGAAGACAGTGATGTGATGTGAAGTCTAGGGAAGTTTCTAGAAGTAGTGATTGCATATTCTGGGACTGGATGTGTTGGCAAAGAGAAAAAGAAAGTGAAGCAATTAACTGGTAAATTTGGTTAATATGAGTGGATGTATGGATAATTTAGGCATGTACCACCGCTTTCTATTACAGTGTTGGAATGATCAGACAAGATCTTACACACTGACAAGTACAACCTGTGTTAACTTGGTGTTTACAATACATCGGTTTCCTTCACAAGTTATTTCATCACATCCATATATTTCCTGTAATATTATGCACTTAATATTTTTCTTTAAATGACTACACACATTTATTTTTAGAGGGAATTTTATATAAATAGGAAACCATTTGTCTTCTCATAAATGGAAGGTAAGAATACAAGTACTTAAGATAAATCTATCGCTCACAGACCACCTAAGTCATCTCCTAAATCATGAATAATAAGCATACTGTGGTTTGGAAAACCTTGCATTATCTTATTAGATTATTAGATCGGTATTTTCGCTACTTTATTGGCCAAGCAAGAAAGGCTAGGAGAAATTAAGTTGGTGCTTAAGGTCATATGCTGCTTACAGGCACAGCTGAGATGAGTACCTGGGTTCTAGTCTGTGTTTATTATGGCCCAGAATGATGCAACTGCTAAATAAAGTACTAAAAAGGAGGGACCTAAGCAGGCATGTAGAAGTATAGTCTCAGGGTGACCAGGGAGCAAAGCACTATGGTGGCATTGGGACCTGGCTAGATGGAAAGGCTCTTGACTTTTTAAATGCCCTAAATGACTCTCAATGTGAACAACTCATAGCACAGGTTGGTACTGGGATCTCATCCTCTCATCCACCCACCCATGGCCACGTAGATTCAATCCTAGCTTGAAACAAAATGAAGGAGGACTAGGAATAATTTTCTGGAAGGCTCTCAGAAGCCCTGAGGATAGTCTTACTCTTATTTAGACCTAGAGCTTCTTAGAAGCCTTGGGATGAGACCAGGGGCCAAGCCTCTGGATGAGCATAGGTCAAGTGGTAGTCCTCCAGCTTTTTTGGTGCTTTGAGCATCCCATCTAGTGACATCAGATCTATCAACATGGTAGAACACAAGAGATATGGATGACTTCAGGCTAGGATGGGAGAAATGAGATTTTGGGTCATTCCTGAGGGATTTCAAGTCCTGGCAACAATGATAATAATCATATATCAGAGGAAAATTAAATGACATATTCCATATTTATATTTAATTAAATGTGCAGTAGATACTAAAATGTTTATTAGAAAATACAGAAACATTTGAAGTCCTTTCCACAATGAGAGATTATACACTGGGTTGAACCTATCTTTTTATAGGTAATAATGACTCAAGATTGGTAATTTTATATAGTGCAATAAAATATTTTGGTGGAAAGTATGAATTGGGCACCACTGACTTCTGTCATAAATCAGTATTGAAGATGTTGTTAAACTTGATCAAGCCATGCAACTTTTCTGGATCTGTTTCTTCATCTCATTGATATTGATATTAGAATAAATTGTTGGTTCCAACTTAGAAATTTGTTTGATTAATTAAAATTGGAAAAAATGATAACTTAAAATTTTATTCAGTAAAAATATTTTAGAATATGAGACCCAAAGGAAAACAATTTATTTTGGAGATGAATTTCTTATTTTGAGACACTTTAGATTCACACATAATAAGAAATAATGAAGAAGATCTCTACATATTACCTAGTTTCCCACAATAGTAGTATCTTGTAGTAGTACAATACAGAACAACATTACAAGAACAGTTGTGCCAGAACTTGGATATTGGTCTGTAGTTTTCTGTTTTCATACTGGCTTAGTCTAGTTTGGTGTCAGGGCAATACTAGCTTCATAAAATGAATTTGGAGATATTTCCTCCTGTTTTATTTTCTGGAAGAGACTGTATAAACTCAGTGTTAATTCTTTAAACTTTCAGCAGAATTCTCCAGTGCAAACTTCTGTGCCTGGAGATTTGGGGGAGAGTTTTTTAAACTATGAATTCAATTTCCTTAATAGTTTGAGGGCCTTTCTAATGATACATCTCATATTGGGTAAGTCGTGGTAGTTTGTTTTTTGAAGAAGTGACTCATTTATTCAAAGTTATCAAATTTTTGAGTGTAGAGCTGTTTGTATTGTTCCATATTATCCTTTTGATTCTCCAAGACCTGTAGTGATATCCCCTATTTCTTACCCAGTGATTGTAACTTGTGTCTTCTTTCTCTTTTTCTTTGTCAGACTTGTTGGAAGTTTGTCAACTTAATTGATCTTTTCCAAAAACCAGCTCTTTGTTTCATTAATTTTCTCTATTGTTTTTCTGTTTTCAACTTCATGATTTCTGCCCTTATCTTTGTCACTTCCTTCCTTCTGCTCACTTTGAGTTTATTTCATCTTTGTTTTTTAAGTTCTTGAGGTAGAAGTTAGATTGTTTGAGACTCTTTTTTCTAATATATTTATTTAAATGGTATAAATTCCTCTCTCAGCACTGCTTTAGCTGTGTCTTACAAACTCTGATATGCTATATTTTTGTTTTCTTTCAGTTAAATGTATTCTTTGATTTTCTTTGAGGCTTCCTATTTGACCCATGGATTATCTAAAAGGGTGTTGTTTAGTTTACAATATTTGGTTATTCTCCTCTTATTTTCTGTTACTGATTTCTAACTTGATTCTCTTGTTATCAGAGAACACACTCTGTATGACTGTAATTTTTAAAATTTTGTTAAGATTTGTTTTATGGTCCAGATTATTGTCTATCTTGGTATATGTTCTGTTGCTATTTGAAAAGAATATATATTTTTCTGTTGTTGGGTGAGGTTTTCTATAAATGCTGTTTAGATCCATTGGTTTATGGTGTTGTTGAGTTGTTGAAGATTCTTGCTGATTTTCTGTCTACCAATTGTTGAGGTATTGAATTATACAACTATAATTGTGGATTTATCAATATCTCCTTTAAATTCTCTCAGTTTGTGCTTCATGTATTTTGCAGCTTTGATGTTTGATGCATAGAATACACATTTCAGATTCTTAGGTCTTGATAGATTGAAGCTTTTATTATATAATGTCCTTTGTCTCTGGTAATTTTCTTTGCTCCAAAATCTACTTTATCTGATGTTATATACCTGCTTTTCTTTTCCTTTGATTAATGTTCATGTGATATATTTTTTCCATCCTTTTATTTTCAACCTGATTATATTGTTACATTTGAAGAGAGGATCTTGGAGACAGCATATAGTTGAGTGTTTTTAAAACCATCCTGTCAGTCTTTTTTAAGGTATTTAGATCATTTATGTGTAATGTAATTGTTGTGCCAGGGCTTGAGTCTACCATTTTAATTTTTGGTTTTTTTTTGTTCTCTCTGAAAAACCCTATCTATGATGGGTTACTTGAACATTGTTCAGAATTCTATAGGTTCTATAATCTATAGATTATATAGATAAATCTATATGTCTTTTAGCACATTTTCTTGTAAACTTTTTTTTAATAGTTTCACTATGTATTACACTATATATACATAACTCACCACAGCCTACTGATGTCATCATTTTACAAATTTGAGTGAAGTACAGAAACCTTTTTTTTTCTTTTTTTGAAGTACAGAAACCTTAACTCACTTTATGTCCCTTTACTTTCTCCATTCATAATTATCTAACGTATTTCCTCTTCTTATATATTTAGAACCACATCAGAGAGTGTTAATAACTTTTGCTCCAGTTGTCAAATATAATTTAGAAAACTCAAGAGGAGAAAAAAAAACTATATTTACCCATATTTTTGCTTACTGTGTTCTCTGTTCCCAATGTCCCAAAGTTCTTTTATCATTTCTTTTTTTTTTCTTACAGTTCTTTTTAGGCATTCTTTTAGGGTGTATCTGCTAGTGACAAATTCTTTGTTTTCCTTCATCAGAGAAGATCTTGATTTGTCCTCCATTCCTGAAGGATATTTTCCATAGGTATAGGTTTCTGAGTTGACACTTCTTTTCATTCTTTTTTTTTTTAAAGATTTTTAAGATTTTTGAATGTATAGGTTTATCTTCCTTTCCAAATTTGGCAGGTTTACAGCCATTACCTCTTCAAGCACGATTCAGCCCTGTCCTTGTCTCCCCTCTTTTCAGGACTCTGTAAAAAAAATGTGAATGTTAGATCTTTTGTTAGAGTCCCACAGGTCTCTCGGCTCTATTAATTTTTTTTTAGCCTATTTTTTTCTTGGTTCAGATTAGATAATTTTTATTGTTCTATCTTCCAGTTCATAGATTATTTCTTTTGTCATCTCCGCTCTGTTGGTTAGTCCATTCACTACACTTTGTATTTCAGCTATTATAATTTTCTGTTCTAAAATTTGCATTTGATTTGTCTTTATATCTTTTATTTCTTTGTCGGGGTTTTCTACTTTTTTCTTCATTTGTTTTAAGTATGTTCATAATTGCTTACTAATGCATCTTTAACATGGCTGCTTTAAATTTTTGTCAGATAATGCTACTTTCTTTCATCTTGGTGTCAGCATCTAATGATTTTTTTTTGAAAAAAAATTTTTTTTTTGTTTGAAATCTTTCTGGTTTTTGGTGTGATAAGTAATTTTTTATTAAAACCTGGATGTTTTTGTATTGTACTATGAGACTATGGCTATTGTTAAAACATTCAGTTTTTGCCGGCTTTCTCTGGCATTGCTCCAGCTGTGGAGGGGGAATGCCACCTCATTACCACCACATAAAGGCTCACTGCTTACCCTCCAATTATACCAGAAGAGAAGGCTCCTTATTACTGCTGAGTGGGAATGGGAATTCTGGTTCCCCACGTGGTCTTTACTGACATTGCAGTGGAAGGGAGGAGGTAGTATGCTTGTTATTGGTCATCAGGGATGAAATTCCCTACCCCTTGCTTGATCTTCTTTGACACTACTCCTGTAGGAGTGCTGGGACATCTTGTTATAGCTTATCAGGGAGAAATCCTTGGCTCCCCACTCAGCCTTTTCTAGTATGGATGTGGATGGACCCATGGCTCTTCTGTGATTTGGCTGTAGTAGAGAAATCATTGTCTAAAAGGGTTCTGTTCTGCTGGACTGTGCCTTTCCTGGTCCTTTTACTAGAAAGAGTAGACCAAAAAAAAGTTGGAGCTTTTTTTTGTATGGATCTGTCCACTGGCATTTCCAGGTTGCTGGCTTCTTCAACTCCAGGCTGCAGTATATGAGATAGAAAGAGAACACAGGGATCTCACCATGATGTTATTGTGTGGGTCTCAAAGTTCTTAGCTGGCCTGCCTCTTTTCTGTACTTTTCAGAGTCTTCTTATGGTCATTTTTCACATACTGTCCAATTCTACTTTGTGGGAGGAAGGGGAAAAATTTATCTACTCCATTTCCCTGGAAAGAAGAGGTCTCTGGAAACATATTTAGAAAGGGTCTTTGATAATACAAACAAATTTATGAAATATAAGGTTCTAAGCTTTATCCAGCCATGGGAGTAACAGACAGACTGACCAACTAACAGATCCAGTGATCAACTGACTCATGGACTCATAACTGACTCATAACCAATCTTTATATTTATGAATACAAGAAATGAGGACACTCGGCGATTGATACAGATACATAAAGGCTATCTTTGTCTTATTGAAATCTTGGTTTTGCATTATCTAACAAAAATGATACAAAATTCTAGGGACTCCTACTATAAATTTGCCTCTATATTTACTTTCAAGTTCTTCCTAGTCACTGTGGATTTAGGAGATTTAAGAAATGCAGTTTTGAGAAAATTGCCCTATTTATTTTCAGGTCCAACTTTTCTTTATGGGGGGAAGAAAACCTAATGGTTCTTCACTAATTTCACAATAAATTATCTGGGTATTTAGTTTGACTTTGTTGTTTAGATATCTGAACAGTAGGAGAGTAAAAAGGAGAGCCCAGTGATTCAGACCCTGATGTACTTCTATTGTGTAAACTTCAAGCTTATCGAGTCATATGTTTGTTTGCTGAGTTCCTGAGGCTATCCACAGAATCACTTCATGAAGGAACTGCCTCATCTCTATGGCACAGCCAAGTACCACAACTCTAGCTGGAAGTCATGTTCTATACTCAGTACCGCAGAAACAGTAATCTGGCAATTGTGCAGCTAAGTAACTGATCTATAATAACAATTAGTGTCTGTTAATGACTCAAAATGCAGTTGGCAGAGACAACATTTGATAATTTGAATGAATGGAAGAAAGACATTTTCTTCCTCAGCAGGCCACAGAAAATCAGACTGATTATCAGGCTGGCAGGTACAATCATTCCACCAGCCATAATGGTCATTGAAATTGTTTATGGGGCTCTCAGTGAGTTTTCAAAGGCATCCTGGGAATAACAGTGGATAACATGTTTTAACTGAGGAAGCCAAGACCAAAGAATTACAATGTCTTACAAAACTTATTAATATAAACAAATTATTCCTGGTAACTCCAATAAGTGGCAAATCACTCTTGGCAGCAAGTGATCAATAATGTGTCATTGACAGAAACAATTATCCATAGTTCAGACCCAAGCTAGCAAATAATCCCCAGCATTTTGACAAGTGGGGGCCACAACCATGCTTCACTAACAGTGACAGTTGAATCATAAAATAGTATAGCAGACATAGGAATAATAATAATAATAATAGCAATTTATTGTTATTTTCTGTTTTCCTACAAACCGGCAGCCATCACATAATTTTGTTTGGAAAATGTCCTTTACTTCTCTGACAAGTTTTTCTGGACAGATTATAGAAGCATGAGTATTATGTGGGAATGCACAAAAGCTTACTCGAACCATTATTTTCCCAGGTAATATTAGTGGTAGAACATGGCTCTCCTTGTCACCTTATAGTCCAGGTTGAGAACAGATAGGTGCGTTGTCTTTTCTCCATGACACATCACTTACATACTACATACTTGTCTACTGAGCCCTTTATTTTTCTATTCCTCTATCTATATATTTAGTAATTGATACATCTTTTCATTGACCCACCCTTGTATCCCTCTACCCATCTTTCACAGTACTTTTCTCTCTAACCAGAAAAGAATAAAATAGGAAGACAGGAGGAGGAAAGTAAAGGGAAGAAAAAAGTATATTTTTAAATGTCATATAGAGCAGAAAGAAAAGGAAGGACAGCATGATGAACTGGGAGAAACACCGTACCTGGATTCACAATGTACTTTTTTTCAGCTCCGTTAATTTCTGGCTATATGACTATGGGACAAACTTCTTGAATCTCACCTCCTATATTTTCAAGGGGTGATACCATGTCTCTACTTACCTCAAAAGATCAATGAAAAAAGTGTCATCAGTTAACAAACATGAAAGCAGTCTGTAATTGAACAGTACAAAACAAATTTAAGATAGTTTTTATGATGAACTTGCATATAATATAACTAGCTTAATATGACTCAGTTACTGGAGGTTTTCATTTTGTAAGTGTGCATTCTCCTCTAAGAATTTCTTCTAGTATTTATGTGGTTTCATTAAAAAAAATTTAAATCTCTCTTTTATCTGTAATTTGTCCTTTGGAAAGTATGAAAAATGAACCAAATCCTTTTCCCCACATAGCAAGTGTTCTAATACCATTTGTTAGAAAGTTTACCTTCCCCACTGATTTGAAATGCTGCCTTTAGCATATACTAAATTTTCATATGAAATTGGATCTTTTTTTTTTTTTAATTGTTCTGGCCCTATCTATTCCTATGTGAATACCATGCTGTTTAATGATATATTCTTCATAATATGGTTTATATGGTTCTGTGTGATATTTTTTTTATCCATTTGATCACTGTGTTTTCTCTTGTCCATGTTTAAGTAAAATGGGTTTTGTTTTTTTTGTTCTGTTTTGTTTTTGTTTTTGTTTTTATACTCTCAAAAGAGGAGTGTTGGCCAGCAGTTTAACTAGCTTCACAGTTGTAAAACTCCCTCTTATTATTGCAAAGTGGTCAAATATATGATTTACACTTCTATGACCCATCTTCTCTGTTCCCCTCCCCTACTTTTTTTCATTTGGTCCTAATGTCTTTATCTTGCTCAGTTTACATTCTATTCCCAGAAGATTCTTGGGGATGCTGGTCTTTGTCCTACAAGGGAACTTTAGTTGTTTTACTTCAATTTTTATAGGGTACAAACTGACTCACACCATCTGACCTTTTGCTGTCCTTTTGCATTCGCCCACAAATCAGAGTCCATGAAACCAGTTCCCAGTTTTGGTGTTTTCCTAAGAATGGCCCACTGAGATTTTCAGAATGGGTCCCTCAATGTGGGGTCCTTGGACAATTCAATTTCTGAGTCGTCCAGCTTTCCCAGCTGTCAGAAATCCCCTGCCTACTCTGCTTCCTCCCTCACAGTTGTCAGCACAATGTAAGGCTTGTTATGGTCAGCGTGGCCCCAGATCCTCAATTTTGGGGCTCACGGAGATACCTTGTTTAGTTTTGCTGTAGATTTGGCTGCTTTATTTTGTTTTTCTAGTTGCTTTGTCTGTTTTATAGCAGAATTTGGGAAATCAAGAACGATGCTGTACTCCTACAATCTTCCTTTTAACTTCACCCCTCAATTTCCTTATGATAGTTTTAAAGGTTTGCCTTTCTGTATGTATTGACTCCATGTTTTATTTTCATGCAGGATATGAAGTAAGCATTTAATTTTATTTTTTCCCATTTCTATAATTTTCCCCCACATATATGCACATTTTTTCCCTCTGAATTTTAATACTGTATCTCTCACAGGTTTTCATAAACCCTTGGCTCTGTTCTGAGACCTGTATTCTATATTTCTATCCTTACACCAAAATTGCTCTGTTCTAATTACCATAGGAATTCTCTTTCTTGATCTTCGCTGTTACAACTCATCCCTACACCTTTTCCCTTCTCTGTTTTTTTTTTTTTTTTTCTTCTCTGTTCTTTTCCTCTCATGATATGAATTTTATTATCAGCTTGGTAATTTTGCTAAAAATATGGTTGGAATTTTAGAAATACCTGACTTTTTGAAAACATTAATTCTTCTCATCTAAACATATGGTATATCACCATTTATTTATAGATTTTATGTATGTTAAGCTAGAATCCAATAACCTTCTGAACTCTTTTGCTAGTCTTCCTGGATTCTCTGTAGAGTCTCTTGAATACTCTTTGTAGATAATGTCATCTGCAAAGAATAACTGTTTTCTTTGCTTTCCAAAGCTTATATTCTTTTTCCTTAGCTCATTATTCTGGCTAGGGCTTCCAATTCAATGTTTGTAGTGGTGGTGTAAATAACATTCCTATCTTGCTACTGTTACTAAGGAGTATACTTCCAATCTTTTACCATAAAACATGATGCTTGTTCTGTATTTTTTGGAAGATATTTTTATCAGGTTAAAAAAAAAAAGACACTTCTATTCCTAGCTTCCTAAGAGTTTTTATCATGAGTAAGTATTGAATTTTACTGAAGGTCTTTCTTCATCATTTTAACATTTTGTGTCACATGTTTTATTTTAATCTATTAATGTGATGAGTATATTAAGAGTTTTTTGCCCTGTATTAATCATTCTTGCATTACTGGGTTAAATCCATCTTGTTGATGATATATATTGGATAGTCACATAACATGAATTCAGAAATAATGATTTTGGCAACTGGCTTTTCTTCATAAAATTTCTCAAACAGGGGTGGAACAAAGTACTTATCTTCTTAGAAAAATGGATGGTAAAGAAGGGAAGGTGAGGAAAGTGGAACAGCAAGCAGAACTCTTTGGGAAAAAGGGAGGTAGAAGGTAGATCCCTATATCCCAGGATTCTCCAAGCCGAATGTTACCAGGTCACTGCCACTGTCCTAGAAGTCACAACTGACCACCACATGGTACCAAACCATATACAGGACTGAGACAGACCCATACCATGTAGTTGGACCCATAGAACTTCCAGCTGGCTAGCTCTGTAGGTGCAAACCAGTCATTTCATTAGTTTTATAATAAAGAAATTCATCGATTTTTGAGATTCGTTTTTTTTTTTTTTTTTCTTGGTACTTCGACTACTGCATATACGATTTGGTAGGAGAAGTGCTCTCTGCCAGTGGCCTGACATTTAGATTGACCGAATCTCATAACTTGGAGTCTTGAAGAAATGGAAATGTTAGTTTAATGTTGGTATACCCCCAAGCTGAAGCAAGAAAATTTAAGCTACAGCCTTAAAGGAGAGAATAGTAAGGTGCTAGATCTTTCTCAAAAAAACTTATTTAATATAGGAGTGAGTCTCAGGGAAATACTGGATTGGGATAATGCCTTTCTTTGTGAGGCGATTGTTTTCAAGTATAGTCCAAGGAGCTGCCACTAAGGTAGAGGCAAGTGGATAAAAGGCTGTATTTGCCTGGGTTCTATCTCAAGAGAAACAGAACCTCTATAAAGATAACTATAGATGATATAAATATAGAGAGAGATAGAGATATATAGATAAATAGAGATATATATAGATATACATATATAGGTTCCTGAGAACCATGGGAGCTGATGGTGTAAATCCCAGTCCAAGGGTGGAAGAATGATGTCTCAGCTCCAGCAGGCTGGCAGGAAGATAAAAAGGATGAATTCCTCCTTCCTCCACCTTTTGTAGTATTCAGGCCCTCCACGGGTTGGCAAGGGCAATTTACTTTACTTAGTCCAGCAATTCAAATGCTAATCTCATCCAGAAACATTCTTATAGACACACCCAGAAAATAGGTTTAATCTGGGTACCCTGTGGTGCAAACTGTTCCAAAATTAACCATCACAGAGGTCCACAGGTAAGTGGCTAGAATTTTCAGTCTAAACAAGCTATCCTTATTACAGAATATTGTTCAAAACTTTAAATTAGCATTTAATGATCATAACCTACTTTTCTAATATTATCTCTTCATGCAACCTTTTTTCTGTGCATTTTTTTTTTTTTTTTGCTCAGAAAAACCCCACTGAAGTTGTCTCTGTTCTGTGAACAAATTCTTTTCCACCCTTCACACTGTTTTTATCTACATGAAGCATTCATGTCTTTTTAATTAGATTGCTATTTCTAGATTGAAGAAACTGGCTTGTTTTGTTTTGTTTGTTTTTTAGAGAGGGAGGTGGGGGAGGAGCAGAGGGAGGGGTAGAGAAAGAGAATCTTAAGCAGGCTCTATGCCAGAGCACGGATCCCAAGGTGGGACTCTATCTCAGAGCCTCTGAGATCATGACCTGAGCTGAAATCGAGTTGGATGCTTAACTGACCTAGCCACCCAGGTGCCCCTGAAGACTTGCTTTGAAGCTTAACTAACTGAACCACGCTGGCGCCACGAAGAAACTGTTTTTAAATCTTGTTCATTTTCCTTGCCAAGAAGTGGTACAAAGATTGTTGTATCTTGGTGCCTGATTAGTATATTAGGATTATTTTAGCTTCTCCTACCGTTTCCAAACACCAGACTCATTTTCTTTTTACTCTAATAGGTATTTCTCCCCCTAGAGCAGTTAAATAATTTTTAAAATTGTAGAAATACATATTTTTGTATAAAATAATTTCATCTGCAGAGTTTATGAAATAAAGATAATGGCTTCTTCTATTTCAATGATAACCAGGAGATATGGATGAGAGGAGTAAAACCCCCTCAGCGAAAATGAAAACGAATCTTCAGTGACATCAATGGAATCAAATCCTCTAGTAACATTACCTTAAGCAGGATTAATTAAAAATGTAGTACGAGTTCATTAAGAAGTATATTCACACATGTACGTTTTCCCTGTGAAGACTAAATATTGTTTTATTTTTTATTTTTTTAAAATATTTTTAAGGATTTTATTTATTTATTTGTCAGAGAGAGAGAGAGAGAGCACAAGCAAGGTGAGTGGCAGGTAGAGGGAGAAGCAGGCTCCCTGCTGAGCAAGGAGCCCACTGAGCCCACCCAGGCATCCCTAAATATTGTTTTAAATGAAACAAAGTTAACTGAATATGTATTATTACTAAATTGTTTCAACTGAACATGAGGTCTAATATTCCCATTGGATTTTATTTTTCCAGGGTTGGTTATATTATGTCTATTCCTAATCTGGTTAAGGATATTTGATTGCAGTGAACTTAGAAAATCACTCAAGGAAAATTAAACAAAAATGGAGGGGCACCAAATGCAAGTAAGATTTGTGTTTTATACTTTTTTCATTCAGTTTGATTAGATGTCATTAATTTTCTCCACCTTTTCTAGGAACCAGTGTTTGGTTACATTGACCTTCTCTATTGTTTTTATTTTAAATTTTATTTACTTTTACCCTATATTATTTATTTCCTTCTGCTTGAGTTAGGTTAATTTTCACTCTTCTTTTTCTGTTTTCTTAGATGAAAGCATACCTCATTGAGTTGAAACTCTTCTTATTTTTTTTTAAAGACTTTATTTATTTATTTGAGAGAGAGAGAGAACGAGAGAGAGAGAGCACATGAGAGGGAGGAGGGTCAAGGGAGAAGCAGACTCCCTGTCGAGCAGGGAGCCCGATGCGGGACTCGATCCAGGGACTCCAGGATCATGACCTGAGCTGAAGGCAGTCGCTTAACCAACTGAGCCACCCAGGCGCCCGAAACTCTTCTTATTTTTAATATAAGAATCTAACACTATAAACTTCCCCCAAGCACCGCTTTGTCACATCTTGCAAATGTCATTGGTATTTTTATTATCATACATTTCTAAATATTCTTTAGTCTTCTTTGTGACTTCTCCCTTGACATGTGGCTTATTTAGGTGAATGTTGTTTGATTTCCAAGTATTTGGGAATTTTCCAGATATCTTTATGTCACTGATTTCTGGTTTAACTCTATTATGGACAGGAAACATATTTTGTATGACTTAAATTCTTCCAAATTTGTTGAGGTTTGATTTATTTCCCCAGATGTGGTCTAACATGGTGAATGTTCTGTGTATTTGAGAAGAATGTGTATTCCGTTGCTTTTTGATTGTATGTTCTATAAATGGCAATTAGGTCAAATAGATCTTTAGTGTGATGCAGATGTTCCATATCCTTTCTGATTTTCCATCTTCCCGTTTTATCAGTTATTAAGAGTACTGAAGTCTCCAACAATAAATGTAGATTTGTCTATGTCTCCGGAGTTTCATTCTTTGCTTCACATATTTTGAAGCTCTATTGTTAGGTACATAAATATAGGATTATTATGTCTTTTTTGGTGAATGGAGTCCTTTATCATTACATAATACTTCTCTTTATCCCTAGTAATAGTCTCTGTTCCGAACTGTGCATTGTCTGATAGTAATATAGTTACTCTAGCTTTCTCTTGATTAGTGTGAGCATATTATATCTTTTAATATACCTTTACTTTTAATCTTTCTAAGTATTTATATTTAACAATGGGTTCCTTATAGGTAGCATGTTTTGTTTTTTAATACAATCAGACAATGTCTGATTTGAATTTTTGTGTATAGGTCATATATATGTGTGTATATATATATATATACACACACACACACACTATTACTTATATACTATAAGTATTGTTATGTGTCATTAGTATCTACCATATTGCTAATTTTTCCATCTATTTTTTTCTTCTGTTTTGGCTTATATTTGAATTGAGTATTTTTTTAAGATTATATTTTCTCTATTATTGACTGATTTTTTCTACCTCTCATATTAATTTATTTTAATAATTGCTTTTGGGTTTACAGTATGCATCTTAAGTTAATTGCAGTCTACCTTCAAGTGGTAGTATTCCATTTTACATGTAGTAGAAGAATATATGACAATATACTCACAATATCTCCTGTCCCCCTTTTGTGCTGTTGTTGTCTCATACATCTTAATTTTACATGTGTTCTAAACTCACAGTACATCGCTTGTTTATACTTTAGACAGCCAATGATATTTTAGAGATTAAAATAAAAAGAAATGTCTTATATATTTATTGTGTTAACCATTTTCAGGGATCCTCATTTCTTTGTGTAGATCCAAGCTCCTGTCTGTTGTCATAGTCCTTTTTCCTGAGAGTTTTCTTTAACATTTCTTGCAGTTCAGATATGCTTTTAATGAATTACTAGTTTCTGTTTGTTGGAGAGTCTTTGTTTCTCTATCATTTTTGAATATTTTCGTGAAATAGAAGGTTGACAGTTTTCTTTTAGCCCTTTAAAAATGTCCCTCTATTTTCTTTTGACATGCAGAGTTTCTGGCAAGATGTCTTGGTGTATTTTTGTGTCTTTTTTTCCTATATTATGTGGCCTTTTCTCTGGAAGATTTCAAGATTTTCTTTTTATCTTTTGTGCGCAGCATTTTCAGTGTAGTGTCTGGATGAGTTAATTTAATATAGCTATTAATTTTTAAATTAACAAATTTATTAATTTAAAAAAGCTTCTGTGTTTTTCTGAGCCTCCAAGACCTGTGTTTTCATATTTTTAATATTTTTGGAGAATTTTCAGTCATTGTTATGTCTTCAAAAATTTCTTCAACTCTTTTCCCTCTGTCTTCTTCTGGGATTACAATTATGTGTATGTTCGATTCCTTGATGGTGTCCTAAAACTCTTGGATGCTCTATTCTGTTTTCCCTTTCTAGCTCTTTCTGTGTATGTTTTAGTTTGGGTAATATCGAGTGACCATCCTTGGTTGTGTCAGGTGTACTGATAAGCCTTTGAAGGCATTCTTTATCTCTGTACCTGTGATTTTTAGTTCCTAGTATTTCTATTTGATTTTTTACTATCCTTTACCTTCCCCATCTGTTCATCCTGAAAATCCCCATTAGTTCATGCATGCTGTCCATGTTTTCCGTTAGATAACATATTAATCATAATTATTTTAAATTTCCTCTCTAATTAGTACATTATCTAGTTTGTCTCTGAATCTTGTTTTATTGATTGATTTGTCTTTGACAATGAGTTTTTTGTTTTTTGCTTTTTTTTGCATTTTGGGTGTCTTATAACATCTTATTGATTATTAGACATAGTGTGTAGAGGAGCTGAGGCTGAGGTAACTAGTATTCATGATGGACAATATGTACACCCTTCTTTCTGCTAGGCCATTGGTGTGGGATATTGTTTCCATGTAGTAAGGTTTTTAATTGGGTTTGGGTTTTATTATTGCTATGGCAAACTTTAGTGCACCAACAGTTTTACATTTCTTTATTATTGTCTTGTTCTTATAACGGTGTGGGTTGTTTAGGCCTTTTTTCTCAGTTCTCCTGTTTTACTCTAAGTTTTAGGATTTCCCTCATCTCTCTCCATGCTCCTATCCTTTCTGCAGTAGTAGGCTGTAATTAATTGTTTTTGCTGCTTGTTAGCCTGGTGATGGAGTGTGGGGAGTTCTCTGTTGTTCTTGTTAAACCTCTGTCTAAGGCATTTCCATTTCATGCTTGGAAAGTAAAGGCCTATTTCCAACATTCTGCAACCAAGTAAGGATAAGAGGCCAGGGAAATTCAGCATCTAGTTTATGTTCATTTGCTCATTTTCTTTGTTACATTATGGTATCCTTCTGTAATTTAGAGAACCTCTCTTTTTAAATTTCTTAAGAGAAATAAAATGAAACAAAAATCCCTCCAGGCTTATGTGAGAGTGGAGATACAGTTATATAGCTGATCAGAGTGGAGAAAGAAATTGGAGGAATGGCTTTCCAAGAAAATTTTCAAAAATTCTTTCATTTTAGCCATTTCCTCTCCACTTTATTGTGTCAACACTTCCTGAGATTTGGGGGACATTTTGAATTATAAATCAGGTTATTTTATAGCATTTCTCACTATTACCTTGGGATTCAGCATTTTTTTTTTCAAATTTCTTTTCAACTTACACAATTTTGCTACTCTAGGCTTATCTTCCATTTTTCCTGATTTTATGTGTTTATACCTTTAAACTGAATCATATTACTATTATTTTAGTGGGATTTTTGGGAGGGAGCCAATGGAAGTAGACGTGTTTAATCCGCCGTATTTATACCGATGTCCTGTGGCTGGCAATCTTCACTTCTTATCCAGTTCCTCTATTATATGTATGAACAAACTTTGGGGACAGCCCAAATAGCCTTATTGACATGGCCAGAAATAGATAAAATTGTCTAGGATATGTAGTTTACATTTCATCTCTGGGATACATGTGTTTATCATGTCTTATTTCCTTATTAAGACTTTAATCACCTTGATGGGAAAGTTAATGTCTCACACGTTTTTACAATACCTCTAACATCTTGTCTGTTTCCTTGAGTTATATTATTTTAAACTCTTTCATGTATTTAACAAGACTAAAATCCCAGTTTTAAAGTCCCATAACTTTTGTAGAGACATTGTGCTACATAGAGATTATTCTTTATTTTGCATTTACTCAAAAAAAGTCATCTGTTTATGAAAGTCAGAAGGATCTATTTTAAATGGGCTCTTAAACCTGAACAAAATTTAAAAACTAAATTCCTTCTTTTTAATGTTATTTTGGGGTAAGGTTAAGTGCTCTTGTTAATGTAAAACTGGTTCTTCTGTTTTCTCATAAAGGATGTCACAGTATTTTAAGACGTTGCAGAGTTTTCTAATTAGAAATTCTCAAAGTGAGGATATGCCCGTGAAGTCCAGATCACTTTTATTCCCATTTAGATTTATTGGACAGCTACTTAATTTAGGGATCTGTGTTAGATACTGGGGTGGGGGAGGGACTTCAAGGAGCAAAAAATCCTATTAGGACCCAACTGGTTGCTTGATATTACATACCTCTTCTCCATGCTTAAGAATACTAGATGTATAGGCTTATTCCCATATTAATCTCTAGCCACAACCCTGAAACTTAGACTGGAAAGCTTTAAGGAGCGTGATTTCATTATTTTGGGCCTCAACATTAAAGTACTCTTGCTGCTAATTAAGTTTTTTCTGTTAGAGTTCTATTGCTGAGATTTTGACCTGAAGCTCCAGTAATGTTTAGGTCATGCATGCTGTCCATGTTTAGGTCATGGTAACTTCCTCAAGAATTGTATAATCAGTATCTTAACCTGTTTTTCCCTGTTACTCCTTATTTCCCTAAGCTATGAAAAACAGTATCTACCACTTATTACAACCCATACCTGGTGGCTCAACTGTGCTACTAGATTTTTTCTTGATATCAACTGCTTTCCTGGATTGTAGGGATTCTGAGTTTTTGTCTCACATTTTTCTCTCATTTTACTCTGACTACGTACCAGGACATTCCCTCCCAATTTCTGAACACCCCCAAACTCCGAACCCCTCCATGCTAATCACTGTGTATTTTCTGCTAGCTTACTCTTGAATTCTCTATTCTTCTGAGGTTCTGCTGCTGGATCTATCCCCCAGCTCAGCGATTATGGCTCATTCCATATCATGGATTCTGTAATCATGTCTAGTCACTTTCTGAAACAGAGCAATTATTACTCTTTAGGGATTTATAATTAGGTTGAGTAAAAAATATATGCATAAACAAGTATGAATAACAAGATGAACTGGAATGTTATCAATGCCAGGTAGAGTGGTATACCTTACCATTCATGTGACACTGATAACTGTGTCAAAAATATATTGCAAACTCCGATCTAAAGATCCAGTTCACTTCATTGTTAATTCATGTCTTTCTTAAGATTTGTGAACTTTTCAGTCATTTTTTTTTCTATTTTATATGAGTCTTTATACACATCTCTTCATTTATTAGAGCAGCCATTTTTTCTTCCAGTATTTTTTCTGCCACTTTCTCTCTCTTTTTATTCTGGAACTCCTATAATGCATATGTTGGTCTGCTTGATGGTATCCCTTAGGTTCTGTTCATCTTTCTTTATTCATTTTTCTTTCTGCTCCTAAGTCCTGATGAGTTCAGTTGTCTATCTTCAAGTTCTTTCTTCTGCCTGCTCAAATCTGCTTTTTTAAAATTAATTTTTTTATTATTATGTTATGTCAAATCTGCTTTTGAACCTTTCATTTCAGTTATTGTACTTTTTAGCTATAGAATTTTTGTTTGGTTGCTTTTTATATTTCCCTTTATAATTTTATATTTATAATATTCTCATCTTGATCACTTTCCTGATTTCCTTTAGTGCTTTGTCCATGTTTTCTTCTAGATCTTTGAGAATATTTAAGACAGTTATTTTAATGTCTTTTGCTAGTAATTCTGACGTCTGGGTTTCCCAACGGGTGATTTCTTTCAGTTTTGTGCCTTTGAGTAGGTCATACTTTCTTGTTTCTTTTATGTCTTTGTGTTTTGTTGTTGTTGAAAACTGGACATTTGAATGTCATAATGTAGTCACTCTGGAAGTCAAATTCTTCCCATTCCCAGGGCTTGCTTTTTTTTTCAAACTATTTTTCAAAGACTATATTCCTTATCCTGTTGGTAACTGAAGTCTGTGTACCATTAGTTAGTATTCTAACATGTTGATAGAGTTTTCCTTGAATATTAGAGCTAAATAAAAAAGCAAAACAAACAAAAAAAGAAAACAACTCTCCCAGTTTTTGCAGATTGGCTCTGTGCTGGGGCGCAAACTTAGCCAGGCTTTTGATGAGTCTTGGGTTCAGCCTGAGGTGAAAGCTTGGCATCTTTTCTAAGGATGTAAGTTGCCCTGGGAAAATGCCTGGCTTTTAAATCTTCCATATAAACAGTTCTTTTGAATCCTAATTTCCCCAAGAATTTTCCCCAGCTTTTGCTCCTGTACCATAGGCTATCTATTATTTATCTATACTGTAATCTTTTGTTGTATGTGTCTGTACGTTGTTAGTTTGCCCTGAAGCATTTTCAAGCAATGCCTGCTGTTTTTGAGGCCTCAGTTCTGAGTTAGGCAAAACAGAAATGAGTGTTTTGTGTCAGTCCCTCAGATAACCCTCAGACAGGTTAGAAAAATCTACATAGTAATTTGCAATCTACACACAAAAATCTACATGGTAAGATCTGCTCTACTCCCTCCAGAACCAGGGACCAGGGTTACACAGGATCGGTAGTACGATAAAGAGAATAAAGGTAAGTTATACACAATTGCAATATTTCATCCTATGTAAAGTTCTACACAGGAGTCATGGTGATGAGGAAAAAATATCAAGGCCAAAGGGATGTTCCCAGCAGAAGTAACAAATCCCTGCAGCATGGACTATGGAATTTAGGTATGAAATATTAAAGATGATAAAAGAAGGTGGATGACTCTCCTTTGAAGTGAAATGTTTATTTAACCCAAACATGCATGAAAACCTGATTCCAGAAACATTTGCTGTCATTGTTCTATTTCTATTTAATGACTTGAAGAATAAAATAAGGCATCTTACACAAATGCCTTCTTTCTTCTAATAAATCCTTCTGAATCAGAGATTCAGATATAGTCAAGTTATTACAGAGGGAAATGTGAGCTGTATTGCTAAGACTCTGACTCATGTATTGGCAACTTTTCAAAAAAGGAGATAGAAACAGAGAAGTATTAAGGTTTGCTCATGTTTCTTCCCTCTGTGCAACCTAGTTCCCTCACAGTCTGTTTTTGGTTACTGTCAGATTGATTCCAGAGAGGCAGCATTATGATCAGATTTATCATGTGTTTAGGAAAAAAGCCTTCTGTGGATTACTTAGCATTGGAAAAATGATATTTTGTATTGAGTTTTTGATCCACACAGGATGAGTTGGAAAAGCAAGAAACACATTCAAGAGTAACTTTTGATGGGATTGCTAAACTTTCCATCATCATTATAGAGAAGATAAATACAGCGCTTCTCTAATTTAATAAAAGTGTAAGGGAGGTGAGATGTCTTCTGAAGAAAGGCATAAGCATTTCCATTTCAGTTGGCTCCTTTAGAATGTTTGGATGAAAACTGTGATATGCTTCAATTCTGAACTCTGTCACAGTTGAGGGTGTATATTTGTCTCTAAAATGAAATGATTATTCTGTTCCTATAGAAATAGGATGCTCTGAAAAAAAAAAGAAAGAAAGACGATGCACTGGTTTAATAAAAGCTTGGGGCACATGGGTGGTTCAGTTAGTTAAGCATCCAACTCTTGATTTCAGTTCAGGTCTTGATCTCAGGGTTGTGAGTTCAAGCCCCACAATGGTGTGTGGAACCTCTTTTTATAAAAAAAAAAAAAAAGGAAAGAAAAGCTGGATACAGAAGATGCCAACAGCATATTGATAGTGCCCTTGGTCCCTCCTTTAGTTAGTTAGAGACAAAATATATTATATATTTTGGTTCATACTCAATGCCAGGCATTTTGATAGGTGCATTCACACTTAACTTTTCCTATTTTAACCTCATAACAAATCTGCAGGTATTATCATTACTATTTTTACAAGTGAAGAAATGTTTCCCATATCACATAGTAAGGGTTGGGCCTGGGATTTGAGTCCACACCTGTATTTTTGTAAAATCTTTTTTTTTTTTAAGATTTTATTTATTTATTTGAGAGAGAGAGAATGAGAGATAGAGAGCACGAGAGGGAAGAGGGTCAGAGGGAGAAGCTGACTCCCCGCCGAGCAGGGAGCCCGACGTGGGACTCGATCCCGGGACTCCAGGATCATGACCTGAGCCAAAGGCAGTCGCTTAACCAACTGAGCCACCCAGGCGCCCATTTGTAAAATCTTTTAACAAGAAATGATAGAGAATGATGTTTGAGAGCAGAGTTTCTACAAACTACTACCTGAGAAAGAGTTCCCTTTACCTGAGGTAAAAAGAACCATGCCTCTCAGCAGAATATTGAGGCTCAGGATAAACACCAAAGTTACTGCTGTGAGCTTCTCAGATCCTATGGGAAGTGAAAGGAGTTGGGAAATTTTCCCAGCTGACCCCACATTTTTATCCATGTCAGAAAACAGTACCTGGCAAATGTGGGTTAGAGATAAATACCGGTGGTGATAGTATGGTCGGAATCCTGTTAACAAACCAGATGGAGGATACCCTGATACTTCTGACTTTGTTAACTAAGCCTTTGGTTTTGTTTCGTTTCATTTTTGGCTCCTTAGGGACCCCAAAGAAATTTTAGCTCAGAAGGCACTTACTTGACAAGTTTATGTTTGACCTTTATTTCCTTTCCTTTCTCTCTCTCCTCCTTTCCTTTTTGTAAAAAGTTTTGCTGGTTTCAAAGCCAGAACCAAATGGCTAAGACCACCACTCACAGGGACAGTCTAAAGAGAGGGACTGCTGGGGCCCTACTGAAGTGGGAAACTTATTGAAAGTAGTTAATATAATGATGTACTATATGTTGGCTAATTGAATTTAAATTAAAAAAAGTAGTAATTTATCTAATCTTTTTTAACGCTATCTGCCAAAGTAAATTATATTCCTTGAAACTTAAAACATGTGTCTATATGTACACAAAATAGTTTACTATTTACAGTTAACTCTGCAGTTTGGGCTGCAGTAAAATTGATTTTGAAATAAATGAAATGTTAAAAGCAAAACTTGTTTTACTCAGTACTAAGTACTATGATTTATTTAAGGTGGCCTGGAGAGCATGGCTAGAGGAAGAATCAAAATTAAAATCACGTTTAAGGGGGCGGCCGGGGTGGGGGAGAGACAGTGTAGAGGGTCAGTTCTACAAAGTGAAGTGTGGGTGGAAATAGGAAGGTTGGATGCTAGGGTATCAAGGGTAAGACAATGTCAGAGGAATAGTCAGGACACGTTGAAGCTCTGGAAATGAAAGAATGCTGAAGATCTAATTTTTCTGTGGCATTTGGTATGCAGTGGAGGTGATTATTCAAATGTATCCTACAGGATGAGACATTTATCTTTTGTTTTGTCAAATGGCTTGGGTAACAAAAGACGCCTCATGCATGAAATCTGTGACATCTTGGATGTTTTGCTGTTGTTGTTTTTTTTTTTTTTGACCTTGAAGAATATTTGATCTACACATACATCAAATATCTTGATAATTATTTTTTTCTCTGGAGGAAGTATGAACTAGAAAGTGTAAGGTCATACTTTGGAAAATGACCTTAGAAAAACCATGATATCGAATTTCTCTTACCTCTTAAAACTGAAGTGAAAGAGAAATACAGGTGAAAGAGGTTATAGAAATGCAGAGTACCGGCCCATCATCCCATAGCCCTTACTATGCGGTCCTCAGAATGCCAGATGGAAAACTGAGCTTGGAGCTTATTGGAACGGGCCTCCTTTAATCCATGAATAACCTCACAGTAATTCAAGAAATAATCTGAAGAAGAGGCATATGATAACCCCAAATATCAATCAATGTAATAATAGCAAGGTGAACATAAAACTACCAACTCTCACATGAACAGATGCATTTTTAAATTTTTTATTGTTATGTTAATCACCATACATTACATCATTAGTTTTTGATGTAGTGTTCCATGAGTCATTGTTTGTGCATAACACCCAGTGCTCCACGCAGAATGTGCCCTCTTGAATACCCATCACCAGGCTAACCCATCCCCCCACCCCCCTCCCCTCTAGAACCGTCAGTTTGTTTTTCAGCAGATGCATTTTTTTATCTCTATCCCATTGGAAAATTGAAATCAAAATTGTGGTTTACTGAGCGAAAGAAGAGTCTGACTCAAGGGGTATGGTCATGATTCATTCCTTCAAGGCTAGAGCATGAACCTAGTCAGGTTCACCACTAATTCAGGCAGCAGGCACATTTATAGCTGAGTACTGGGAGAGGGGAAGGTAACATCTCCCAGAGATGTGAGATGATTTGAGTTGTAAGCAATTTCTGTTATCCAGCTAAGAGAAAACTGTACCCACAGAGATCAAATGTAAAAATTTATTTACAATTTTAGATGGCCACTCTGGAAACAGAGAAGGTTCCTGGCCATAGATGCTCACCTAATATAAATAAATGTATAGGTTATTAACTGTGTAATCCCTAGTCTATTACTCTGAATTTACAATAAACATTTAAAAAAAATCAAGGTTTTTTGTTTTTGTTTTTTACTTGTCTGGCATATAAATGGGACAGCATTGCTCCAAATAGAATTGCTTCTTAAATAGCAAGATCTGGGAGAGGTTTACAGCTACTCTGCATCTCCATTACAATATTAAAGCACGGAAAACTCCAGCTGTAGGGCATCTGGTCCTCAACGTGCGGACCTGGTGGGGTAGGAAGTGAGCCTGCACTGCTTCAAACCCTTTCATCTAGAATGCTTCAGTATGAGCTTTTTGTGAGGAAGTCATTGTTTCCCTTTCTTAAGATCATTCATTTATTTTTCCCTTTCTTAAGATCATTTATATCACTTAGTATATAACATGATATTTACATGTATCTGTCACAAATGCTCAACCCATTCCAGAGCATATTAAAGGGAACTGGTGAAATATGTGTGTGCTGTGTGGATACAAGAAAGAAGTTGTCTATAAAACCTCTGTAAAAGAGGAATTGTCAATTCTCATATCTTGGGGAATTTTAAGATTCCTCTTCCCTCTCTCCCTTATCCTGAGCCTCCTGCCATATTCCTGCTCTGTGTTACAAGAAGACCTAGCTTGTGTGCATTTCATACAAAGCTAGGTGTTGGGTTAAAGACTGGACAAGAGAAAGAGAAGCATGCACTTTTGTTTTTTTAAGATTTTATTTATTTATTTGACAGAGAGAGCGAGAACAAGCAGGGGGAGTGGCAGAAGGAGAGGTAGGCTTCCCACTGAGCAGGGAGCCCGATGTAGGGCTCCATCCCAGGACCCCAAGATCATGACCTGAGCCGAAGGCAGACACTTAACTCTGAGCCACCCAGGCGCCCCAGCGTGCACTTTTCTAATCTTTGCTATTAAGAAAACACAATGACATAGCTGTTTGTATTTAGAGCCGTCAAAAGCAAATCCCTGCTTTGCCACTTCTAATAACATGATCTTTGGAAAATTATTTGACTTTCCTAAATGTCAGTTTCCCTGTCTGTAAAATGAAAACATAATAGCATCTGTGTCTTAAGATCTCTGCAAGGGTTAATTGAAATGATATACATGAAACTTGTTGCATATTGTCTCATTTAATTTGCAAATCATCCTGTGGAGTGAAACTATTATTACTATTTCTCATCCTACAGATGAAGAAGCTGAACTTTACAGAAATTACTAAATGAAAATTCCCAAGGTCATGCTGTTAACAAATGTGGGACATGGTTCTAACCCACTTCTGCTTCACACTAAGGCCTGCGCCCTTCCCTGCGCAATACTCCTAGGTACTCAAATCATTTCTAGTGAGAAAGGGCTTAAGTCACTGGCAGAACTCTGCTACATAGTTTTTGTATTTGTGATAAATGTGATTTGGCCTAACTCAATTGTATAAAAACCTGTCTCCAGTTTTTCTACCATACTAGAGGTTCGGCTATTTCTTATCAAAACTTTGGTTATTATTTTAAATTCACAGATCAAAACATCTTCTCAAGTGTCGCTATAATTTGATAGCAGACAGATAAATCCCAAAGGATAGTTACAATGAAAGTTCTGTAGCTCAGGATGGGCAGAGCAAATTAGTGTCTGGTAGAAAAAGATTCCTATCTGGGTGTTCTGCAGTTTATACCTCTATGCACAAATGTTAACCCAGCTGCTACCTAATTGAAATTGCTAATAAGGTTATAATGGGTTACCTTTCCTCATGCCAACACCAGAAAATCCAAACCAAAGAAAATTAGCCCTCGTAGGAACTGGCAACTTAATAGCCAGTTGGGTCTGAACCTTTTTGGCCTGAAGAAGCCTTTATGAGGACCCAAAGTCTGTGTTATGCATGTTGTTGTTTGTCTGTTACATATCTATTGCTGGGTTCCATGTTAAAAATTAAAACTGAGAAATTTTTCATTTGAAAATAGTAATAATAAGCCCATTACATGTTGATGGAAATCACTGTCAATATAAACAACATATTTTTACCAAAAAATAACTACATTTTCCAAAACAAAAAAGAATTAGGAAGAAAGTAGCATTGTTTAACATTTGTGCAAATCTCTTGATGGCTTAATAGAAGACAGCTGATTCTTATATCCGCTTCTGCATCCATTCTTTACATCATTGTACTTCTATTGACTCTGCAAAACAGCACTTTTCACTCGTGAGAGAATAAGAAAGAAAGGAAGATAACATTTTAGAGTTATTATTAATACAGTTTTGACATTACAGATCCCCTGAGTGGGTCTTGGGGACTTCTAGGGGTCCTTGGACTACATTTTGAGAACCACTAGTTGGTCTTATTGATGCTGTTTGCCTCGTTAATAGCACAATAATATTTATGGCTCAGGTCATCCAAGCTTAAAAAAATAGACTATTTAGAAGTATAAGGTATTGGAATACATAAATACTGATTTGGATTTATGAGTTCTAAAACTTTCACACAAGCTGCAGGAAGGTCAGGGACCTTTGTCACTGCTGATTTGCAGAGATGAGAAATAATAATATTCGTTTCTCATGATTTTTTTTCACTTAGAGCCTTATCTTACTGTTTCCATAAGCCATTTAACAGTGTCATTGTTGTGAGATTCAAATACATATTCCTTTCCTGTATCCAGCCTCAACAAACCCATCAGGCATCCAGTTCGTAAACAAGTCTGTTGAAGCCCAGCTGTCTTTCTCTTCTAGAGGTTTCCAGAAAGTCCGAATCTCCCCCCTTTTCCTGCTTGCTATTTGAAGTATGTGGATTGTGACGGTTATGAGACTGGTGTACTCCAAGTGTCTCGAAGCCTTATTTTATTGTAGACTGTGTATTTTGGCAGGCTGCTTGAGAGCACAGGGCCTGGCTTTCCACCAGTGTGAAAGTCCCACATTTTCTCTGGGCACTCTTCCTTTCCTGCTTCCCAACAGACTCATTAGGTTCCCATGGTAACATTGTTGAGGCCCAGAACACAGTCGTCTAATCACCTCTCCTCAGAGTACCACCTGCTTTCTTCCACCCGACTTGGTTTTCTCTCATCCTCTGCCCAAGGAGTTCCATAATTGCCTGGTGCAACTCTTTCACAATAGTCTCTATTAGTAGTATTTGGCTACCCCCACAGCTAGTTTGGCACATAATAAACCTTGAAAATAAATGTGATACCAGTGTTACCAGTAGTTACAGGATTTTATAAAATCTGTAAAACTCATTATTTTTCATGTTATGCCCCGATTTTAAAAATTTAATACACTCCCATTGATAGACCCACAGATCAGGAAGAAGTGGTATACATACAATGAAATATTGCACAGCCATAAAAAAGGAAGAGATCTTGCCATTTGTGACAACAGAGATGGACCAAAATATCTTATACTAAATGAAATAAGTCATACTGAGAAAGACTAATACAGTATGATTTCATTTACATGTGGAAGCTAAAAAACAAAATGATTGAGCAAACAAAAAGACTCTAACCTATAAATACAGGGAAGAAACTGATGGTTGCCAGATAGAAGGGGTTGGGAGATGTGCAAAATGAGGGAAGGGGAGTGGGAGATACAGGCTTTCAGTTATGCAATGAATAAGTCAAGGGATAAAAGCCAGTCATGTGGTGACACAGATGGTGGCTACACTTGGGGCGAGCATAACATAATTGTATGGAGAAGTTGAGTCACTAAGTTATTATATGCAGCTTTGTTAGTTACTCAAGCAAAGTGTTTAACCTTCCTGAGGCACAATTTTCCCCTCTCCTCTGTAGATCGGGGATTATAGCAACTGCGTGAAAGAGCATTTCTTGTGAATTAAATGAAACAATGTCTGTGAAAGAACTTTGTAAACTAAAAAGAGTGACACAAATGTTAGTTTGTTGCTTTTACGAATACATGACAACTGTCATTTCACATTATATCACAGTGTTCCAAGAGAGTCAGATGAATTGCAAGATGCATGATGTGAGTGCATTAATTATTTTTTTTCTTTTTTATTTCAGTATATTTGATACTCACTGTTACATTAGTTTCAGGTATACAATTTATTGACTTAGTTTGCTTAAGTAACTGACAAAGCTGCATCGTAATCCCAGGTATTTGGATTCAAAACCCAGCACCCTTTCTGCTCTATTGGTGTTTTACACGTTTATTTGCATATAGTTTTAATGTATTTATTATATCCATGTACTTGAGTGTGTTATATCCATGAACTTAAACATTTTAACTCATTTTTTTACTTAAATACATATATTGAAAGTAGCTTATTACTATAATTTAAATAATAAAATATAGTTTTATTTTGCTTTATTTTTTCGAAGATTTTATTTATTTATTTGAGAGAGAGAGACAGCATGAGAGTGAGCACGGGGGAGGGGGGGGAAGGCAAAGGTAGAAGCAGGCTAAGCAGGGATCCTGCCGTAGGGCTCTATCCCAGGACCCGGGGATCATGACCTGGGCCAAAGACAGATGCTTAATGGACTGAGCCACCGAGAAGCCCCTTTATTTTGCTTTAAAATAAACCATAAAAATAAAGGCAAACATAATACAAAGTTTTTAAATTCTGGTTAGAGATTGTTGCCTACTAAAACACTTGGAGTCCTATATTCCTGCTGTTAAAAAGGGAAAATAGCATGAGATTGAGAAGATACTAAAGTCTCACAAACATCGAACTGGGGCATTTTCTCAGAGCCCTGAAAACAAACTGAACAAGGACAAGCTTTAGCAATATGCTATGTAAAATCATTTTAGTGCCCATGCTGGGAGGTACCAAGTAGCAGTATGGGAGATCTGAAAAAGTAGCGGAAGAAAAGAAATTTAGAGACGAGGGCCAAGTTGACAATAAAAGTAATTGGTGAGAATGTCACCCCAACTCATCTAAAGAGGAATTACACTTGTCCAGGAGGAAGGAAGTGGAGGTAAATAAAACTTAGGCCCCATGTCAAAGGATTTTCTGTATAAGAGAGAACAATGTACATCAAAGATTCCAGTTTGGAAAGAAGATAAGATGGACCCATTTCTTTTAACCTTTCTCATGTCAGAGCTCTATACTACTGGGATAAACAGAAGGAAGCTGCTGTAGTTTCCCAGGCCCTACATGGCTGTTGAGCAGGTGTAGGGGGTCAAGATCTGTGGACACTTGAAAACCCTTTGTGGTCACCAGGGCACAGCAGCCCTTTGGGTGGGAAGCTCCACCATAGGGAACTGATGAGAGGACCACAGAAAAAGGAGATATAAGACATGGTCCCTAACAGCAAAGAAGTCACAGTTTCTTCCAGAAACATCTATGGAGCATCTTCCATGAACAAGGCACTGTAACGGATACTATGGGCATGGGACAGATTCATATTGGGCAGAATATCAGTTGTACCATGGAGAAAACCATGTTGAGTATCTATGACTTGTAACAGATAGCAACAACTTTAAACTTACGAGTATACAAGAAATGATGACTATATATTTCCCTGCCAAATTAAATTTATTTTTGCTCTATATACTTTGCAGTCCTTTCTTTCACTGTATGCATTTCAGTTCTTCCAATAGCTTCACTAAAAAAAATGAGTAAAAATGTTAATCTAAGCTCCTTTATCTATTCAGAAAGACAAAGTTTACTGGGTACTAACAATATAATAGGCATCTTACTGGTGCCTAATATAAATTATTTTAACCCCATCAATCGCCCAGAATCAGAATACTAACCTCACTTTACAAATGAGGAGATTTTGACCAAAGGAAAGAAGTGAAAATAGATAAAAATCCCGCATTCAGATGGAGGCATTTCTGACTCCAAAGCTGATCTCCTCTCACTACACCATACTGCAGTTTTGAAATCTGTCTTTATCAATCTTAATCTTGACTTAATGAAATACAAACAGCAAATTATCCAATGGTAACAAATTATGTTCCTCCTTCACATACTTCACAGACCGGTAGCTAGACAGTAGACAGAATTACACACATACACACAAACACACCCATACAAATGCATTAAGAATATAAATTGTAATAATACTTTAAAAATATAAAATCATTTATTCATGTAAAAATTGATGTTTTGGGTAGTAGGAGAAGACCTATAAAAACTGCTAAATTATTAATCAACAAATAGTTACAGGATCCCAATAAAATGAAAATCCCCTGACAGATGCACTAAAAGTCACATATTGGGTCTCTTCGGGGTGTCTCTACTCTCAAACAGTTTAAACAGATTTTTGATTGAACACTGGAACTCCGTAACAGAAGGGATTCAAAATGAGCCAGCACAGTGTTTCTCAAACCTCAGTGTGCCAGTTTTGATTCGATAGGTCTGAGAGAATTCCTGACATTCTGCATTTCTACCACTCTCATAGGGGAGACCGCAACTGCTGGTGCCCGGGCCACGTTCTGGTGAGTAAGGGTCTAGGACATGCCAATCAAAGTGCAGTCCATTGACCAGTGAAATGTTGGTGACTGGTCTACAATGGATTAAATATGGAGATTCAAAGTAAGCATTTAGAAATTGTTATAGCATTTTGACAGTAATTTTATGTTTGTTGAATGTATTTATATTTCTTTGTTTTTTTAAATTTCATCTTTCTAGAACTTATTTTTACTAGATTTTACAAAAATATTGGTCTGTGACAGAGTGGATATATATAAATAGTCCTTTATCACAAATGATTTGAGAAGCACTGGTCTAGAACAATGTCCCTGGCTCATGAAACATACATTAAAATTGAAGAAATATGACAAGCAAACATACAAACACAAGACAGAATGTGACGGAGACCATGCAAGAAATGAAAGAGTTTGGAGGGTTTGGAGGAGTGAGAGGAAATAGAATGACCTGGCATTTATGGATCACCTGTTTATATATAATACACCATGCTAAGACCTTAACATTTAGCCCACACAAAGCCCTATTTTAAAAATGGGGAAATTGAAGATCAGAGAGATTAAATAACTCATGTCAAGAGTTAAACCCTAGCTTTAACTATGGATCCTCATATGATTTTGAACACCCTCCCTACATTCTACACAATAGGATCACACAGTATGAGTCTCACCTTCCCAACTTAAACTCCAGACACTTCTTTTCTAACCTTCATTATAGCCAGAGGGCAGGCAGGCATATGATCTAGGTTTTGTATGAAGCAGATGGGAGAGGTCAGGGACTGGACACATGGACACCAGACTAAAAGTAGTACAGAAGACACTGTTGGTTTCTGTTATGGGCTGAATTTGGGTTGAACTGTGGACTCCACCCTGCCGTCAACCTCATATATTGAAGTCTTAAACCCTATTACCTCAGAATGTTACATTATTTGGAAATAGGATCATTGCAGATGTAATTAGTTGAGTTCATACCAGGATGGGCCCCTAATCCAATATGACTGTGTGCTTACAGGAAGGGGAAGCTTGTACATAGACACACACAAGGGGAATGCCATGTGAAGATGAAGGTGATGCAAGAGAAACCAAGGAAGATCATCAGGAAAACCACCAGAAGCTAAGAGAGAGGCATGGGAAGGACTTTCCCCCACTGCCCTCAGAAGCAACTGACCCCAACACACCTTGGTCTCAGACTTCTAGGCTTCAGAGCCATGAGACAATAAATTTCTGTTGTTTAAGCAAATGTTGTTTAACATTTTCTAGAAGTAATATTTGAGCCATCAAATTGAAAAATCTTAGTGTGGAACAGGATTAAAAAAAATTCACCCAGGAATATCATAGAGAGAGGGCAGAACATCAAAGATACTAAGAAATATCTTAAAAATGATCAGAACAAAAAGAGAGATTGTGAGTTCAATCCTGGGGTATTTCTACAGGGCCTGAAGAAGGGGTTGGAAACAGGAGCAAAAAGGCTACTTTCAGAATGAGGGGGCAATACCTCTACCTCAACTTCACTTTGCCTGGAGTCAGGCTACACAGTGGCTTGGAACATCTCACCTAGCCATGGAAAGCAAATGTAGGACTAGAAAATCAAAACAGGGTTGCGTGTGTGCCCGCACACACACGCAAGATTGGGAAGAGGGAATCTTCTCTTCATACTTAGTTGTTTCTGCTCTCCTGGGTATGTTGGAAAGAATAGAGCTCAATATATCAGTATATATTCAATTCAGTATAGTGTATATTAAATATCTAAACCAGGTACTACTCTAGGTCTACAAATGCAAAAATAAATGGCATAATTTCTTCCCCCACTCATGGATAATTTCACTCTGTTGCACTATTTATTATAACTGTATGAATAAAATACAATTTTTGAAGGCAATCTGTTCAGCTTAAGTACATGTAGTTTCTCTAGGATTTAAGGATATTTGTTGGAACCTTTCTGGAACTTTGCTAAATGCCTTTTCATCCCATTTTGGTAAGTTGGTTAAAAAAAGGACACAGATAAGTGGATCCATATGATTCTTGTTTAGGAATCAATACTATTGCTTTATTTTTTTTGTACACACTTTAAGGAGGCAGATAAAATAAGATCTATAAACTGAGTACTCTTGAGCATCAGTGCAAAATTTCAATACTGAGGCATTACCAAGTCTACTTTTAGTGTCCAAAGTAAATGTGCTTCCAAATTAAACTGAACCGTAGAGGAAATCAAATATTTTCTCTTCAATAAGGCATTGGTACCAAAAGGAGGAGGGGTGATGATAACCCTATAAGTGTTTTCTCTTAGATCTCTACATGCATTACTGTTCATACTTTTATTTTTCATCCTTGCCACAATTAGTTTTTATGTACTACTTTATATACATATTTCAGTGGGAAGTTTGCTTAAAGTTTCAGAAATTGGTTAAATAATCACTGCCTCATATAAGAAAAAAAGTTTCCTAAGGAGGAAAACATTTTTTTTTCTTTTTGAATGACATTTTTGTTGCTGTTGGTAATATTTTTCAAAGTGCTCAGAGAGATATGTGTGGGTATTTTATCCAGCAATGCCAAATTTATCTCCTTGTTATGGCCTTAACAAATAATGCTAGCACATGATAATAATAAAAAGTAAAAAAAACAAGACCTAGTTTATTTTGAGATCTGCAGTCACCAGTCAACCAGTTCTTTTTAGTGCCAGTAGGACTAACAATGGAGTTTATAATTCACGACAAAGGTAATAACTAATACTGTTATCTTCATAAAAAATGGTGATGGAAGAATGTTAAGCATTTTATTCCCATAAAGAAGACAAGGGGCACCTGGCTGGCTCAGTCGGTGGAGCATGCAACTCTTCATTTCAGGGTTGTAAGTTCGAGCCCCATGTTGGGTGCAGAGATTACTTAAAAATAAAATCTTAAAAGAAAAGTGAAAATACAAAATAAGCTACATAAGAGGTTAGTTAAGAATGGCTACTTAACTTTTATATTCCTTCAGTCTTAAAAATATCTAAATCATAAAGAGAAGAGAGGGAGAGAAAGGGAGAGGAAGAAGGAGGGAGTGGGGAGGGAGTGAGAAGACCCGTCATGGAGGGAATATGAGCATTGGAATAGTGGAAAGAATAGGGGGTTTGGAATTAGAAAGCATGGCACTTAGTTTTTGGGCACAAAGATGTTTGGGGAGGATGTTTATTGTCTTTAAATATCAATTTTCCTAGCTGTAAGATATAAAAATATAAGACAGTGTGAGAAAAGCCTCTGTAAACCATCAAACACTATACAAATGACAGTTACCATTATTCAGGCTCGCAGAGAGAAGGGTAAACACTCTGTCCTAAGAGAAGGACCTCTGCCACATCACTGAGCCATGTCACCCAGCCACAGATAAACAACCAGGCCACTCTGGAGGAAAGTCACTCATCTAAGAGAGAGGACTGTGTCACACAGGAAATGCCCCAAGGAGAGCAAGTTATGTCCGTTTGGGAGGCTTTCTTAGGGGATGACTGAGCAGCTATTGACAGCACACTTTCTAGCATTGTCCATACTGAGAAAGAAAAGCTACATGAGGGACTTGGACAATGGGATTCGCAGGCAGGGGAATTAGGAGCAAGAGTGCCTATTCCTTCTGAGAAGAGCTTCAAGAGAGAATGCTGTGGTAAGAAATGGAGAAGTATTACAAAGCGTTTGTGTGGTACAGAGAACACTCCTTTGTCTCCTCCCATCAGAGCCACGATGACCCATCTACTGTGGTGCATGGCTTTGAAAGAAGGCACGACGATGTGCCCTTCTGTTCCGTTGCAGCTTTCCCAGGTTTGCCCACTTTTTGCCCTCCAAAATACTAATTTCAAATGTCCCTTGTCCTCATAGTCCGTTATTTATTTATAATTATACTTAGGGAAAACTCTTTATTTTAAAACAATGAAATCATCTTTCTCCTTTATTGTCTGCCTCTCCTTCCCATGAGAATGTAGCTAAGCACCAAAAAGCTACAGACTTCCCCTGTTAAGAGTGTCTTCATTGCCTAGGACAGTGTCTAATGCACCGTAGGCATTTAAAAAAAAATTGACGAGTGAATAAATGAAGAAAGTGACAGATTTAGTTACAGTGCAGGTACAAGCAACTACCCAAGAGGAAATGGTATGATCTTATGATTGTCAAGATCCAAGGATGGATTCGGATGATATGAAACATTTGTTTTCCCCCAAATTCCACAGTGATGCCTCTTTGAAGTCTGGGCTCTATCCTTGTTTTGCCCTCTTTCCCTCCTCCTTCCGCCTTTCTGTGGTCTTTCCACTCTTTTGCCCTTCCTCTCACCACCTGATCCACAGTCTGTTTTCTGGCCTGGAGATGAGCTCTCGGTTCCATCATGGACAGACAATGGCAGATCCTTACTTCCCAAGTAGGAGTAGGCTCAAATTTTCCAATCTTAAGGGAGAAATATCTACCAGAAAGACAATATTTCTCTTGCTGTACTGATTGCACTTCCGTAGAAGTTTCCATAGGATATTGTGCCAATAGTTTTGGTTGCTTTTTCTTGTATCACAGGTGAGGAAGAGAAGGGTAAAGGGACAGGACTGGAAGCTGGAGGGTATAGAAACCCCACTATGCACACGAGCTAGTCTCATGGGGATGGCAACTCAGAAACTCTTTAGAGTTCTCGCAGATAGTGCTTCTTAAATTTTAATGTGTGTAGCAATCACCTGAGATATTGCTAGTAGATTTTGATTCAGTAGTTCTGGGATGGGGCTGAAGAGTCTGCATTTCTAGTAAGCAACCAGGTGGTCTGTGGGTCCGCACTTCCTCAGTCTCTACAGAGAAATCTTTTCAATTTGTACCCCTGCCTTAAAGCAGCATTATGTAAGAGAAAGAGCAAGGTGATTTTGTTCTCACCTAGAACTGGATTTGAAATCTGGCTCCACTAATTCCGTAAAAGACAATGGGCGACGATTGTCTATAAGTATGACTTCTCTAAACCTCAGTATCATCTGGAATAAGAGGATGACATCTGTCTTACAGGATTGCTCTAAAAATTAGGTGACTTTTGGTGGGTTTAATTGGAAAGCGCTTTAGCAAGGGGTCTAGACTGTTCTCTCTCCTGTCTGTGCCCATTTCAAGTTCTTCAGGCAGATGAGGACTGTCATAATTCAGCCCCAAGTTCATTTCAAACTTCATCTGCCTCGTGACAAGTGAAACCATTTATACCCATACAGCTTGCTCTCCACATTAACATAATTTTACTTTTCAACTTCTGCATTAACCTAACTTTGTATTCCAGGAAATGTTTGCCCAGAAAGATGAAGTTGAGAATAACAATTGTCTATTTCAGAGCCTCTTGAATTTATTTTAATCTAAATAATTAATTTGCTCTTATTAGATAAATATCCCCTTGTCAGAAGAATAGATCCCTCAATTGGGCTTATCAAATTATTGTTTAATCCTCAAAGATTCTCTGTGAAGTTCCCACCTTACTTTACTCATTAATCTTATGCTATTACATTATGAATATTGTTCAGTACCGATCAGCCTCCCTCACTGAAAGATATGCCTTAAGTTAGAACCCACAACTCTACAAATGCTGCTTTGCTCGCCCCTCCCAAGGTGTTACTAAGACTCTGTCAAAGTCGTAAGTGGCTCCCCTTACTGCAATAAGCAATAAACCTGTTCTTGCTTGATCAAACAGTTTATTTTACTGTTCTCTTCAGAGAGTTGGAAGTCCATAATCTCTTCTGTGAAAATGATTAACCAGACAAGTAATTAATTACTTGTTATTTTCTGAAGATGTTACGCTTTCTCATAGTCTGTGTTTTTGCACTATCGATTCTTTTTTCCTAGAATATCATCACCTTGTCTTTTATTTAACCTTCAAGACTCCAGCTAAATGTTGCTTCCTCTTTGTTGAAACACTAACTAGCAACATAGTGCGTCCATAGCCTTTAGGAAGTTTTTCTATAGTAACCTATTGTTTCCTGATTGCTTGGTTACACACTTTTCTTTCCTAAAGACATTGTGCTCCCTGAATGTAGGGATTGTGTCCTCCCCATCTCTATCTGTGCCTTAAATAATGAAAGAAGCTTACTAATGGATCGATATATATTTGTTGAATGTCAGATGAAAAACATTTAGCTTAGCTATTTAGAGAAAGAAATAGGATAAAAAAATTTTTGTCAGAAGGAGCTTGGGCTTATTTTCATAGGGTATCTTTTGCATCCTCAATTGCGCTTTCTATTTTTGCTCTAGGCAACCTTGAGAAATGTGAACCTCTGGAATAGCAGCTCTCTCAGTCAACAAAACAGGGTTCTGTGGACGTTTCATGCCTCTGTGGAAAGGTAATTTCTCATTTCCCTTTCATCTGGTAATTACAGATGACAATTAAGAGCACGAAGTTGGCCCAGCCCTCCTATCAGGGCAACAGATGGTTTATGTCCCTCCTTCAAGAAAATTTTATCTCCTCTGGCATCAGTCTGGATCTAAATGCTGTCAGTTTCATGACATGAAATAAAGGGTAAACATTTTGTTTAGCGCGATCAGAGCTAGAAGAAGGACTAAGTTTTATAGTGTCGTGAAATTCAAGACACCATGATGGCTGATAACAGCGTAGCCTAGACATAGTTATGTGTCTGTTTAAGTGTTATTTACTCCCTCTGCACAACACGTGCTTTATTGCAGAACCACGATTAATCCAGCACGTGGACTATTAAAGGCAGCAATAGAATTTTTTCAAATTTCCATTTACACTATAATCCAGAAGTTCCAAAAAAAAGTGTCAGAGTTCATGACTAACAGGTTTTGACAAGAGCTAAGTTCATTTTTGCAGCAGTGAGACATCAGAGAAGTTGCTGAGGAAAAAAATAAAGTTTAAAGAGTATTGTAACAAACACTAAACCTGGATTGATATTCTACATAAGCAGAGTAGGCTGCTTTGGAAAGGATGCAAAACTACGTGTATCATATCTCAGTTTCTGATCACCTTGGATCATTTGGAGGTGTAAGTATTTAATAAATACACTTAGTGTTCAGTAGTGAGTCTCAGCTATTTTCATACCTTTGTGCTCTAAAAATGAAAGAAATAACGCTTCTCCTAAGGTAAGCTAGTTAGCCCTCTGTGCACTCTGTGCCACATTCGTCTCATATCATAATGATAATAAGCGTTGTAATTTACATGTGCTGAGTCGCAGTAATTCCGATTTCTGTGTGGCTGATGTTAGTCATATTTTTCAGGATGTGTGTAGAAATCATAATGGTTTATTATAAAGTGTATTACAATGTTTGCCTGTAACATGCATGACCTGTGTGATCCTGAAACAATTCTGTGGGGTAGGAATGTACCCATTTTACAGAGGATATGGAGAATCAACCAGAAGAAATGACTTTCTGTGGGTCCCATGGTTGGTGAATGGTGGAGCTAGTCCCGGAGCTCAGAACTCCTGTCTTGCAGAAACAGTGTCTTCTGTCCTACAATACACAGATCCCTGTTAATATATTTTAACATAATTACAGAAGAGATGTTACAGACCTTTCACGCAGAATCTGATCAATGTTTATTTTGAGGAAAGTGCACTAATATAGCATTAGTTTTAATTGTATTCCCCATTGGAGAACAGTAATCATGAGAAGAAATTAAAAGATTGAGTTCAGGATTGATTTTCTTGTCTTTGCAGCAACCATTGCAGCTTCAAGAAGCCCGTAGAAAGGCTTTATTTGGAGATTGTTTTGACTTTTCCATGTTAGGGTATTAAAGACAATCACACTATTCAGTGCAATATTAATCATTTTGGATTTGAACCCAGACCTTTCTCTATGGATGGTCCTACACTTTGCAAACAGTGTCAGGGCAAACAAATACATGTTTATGGAGAGCATAATAAAATCATTAATGACACGGATTGACAATGTCTAAGCATTAGGTTGTGCCAGGGCCTATGTTGGATACTTGTTTGACAGGTAGTTTCTTCAGTTAATATTTACAATCCTACATCCATATTATGGGTGTGGAAACAGGCTCAGTGGAATTAAGGAACTTGTCCAAATTCACACAGGTGTTAGGTGACTGAGTTAGGATTTGAACCCAGGTCTGTCTGCTTTCAAAGTCCTTTGTGCTTGAAGACACTGCTTTTTTTTTATCACACTGTGGAGCCTCAGAAATAGGGAAGGACTGGGTGGCTCAGTTGATTAAACATCTGCCTTCTGCTCAGGTCTTGATCCCAGGGTCCTGGGCATAGGCTCCCTGCTCAGTGGGGAGTCTGCCTCTTCCTCTGCCCCTCCCCCTACTCATGCTCTTTCTCTTGCTCTTGCTCTCTCTCTCAAATAAATAAATAAAATCTTAAAAGAAATAGGGAGAGGCATATGGGGGACTTCTGATGGAGGGAAGGAAGATGAATGAGTGGAGAGAATAGGGCTTTGTAGGAAAAGAGGCTATATAGCATGTGGGAACAACATGAGAACAGAAATCAAGAAGATATGGCTTCTAGTCCAGACTCTGGTATAAACTAGTACGACTTTGGAGATGTCGCATAACTATTCTGTCATTTAATTTCCTTGTCCATTAAATGTGGAAATTGGACTTCATTAACAGTTCTCTAGACAAGTTCTGTGAGTTCCAGAGGTTCAAAGAGTGACATGGTTTCCAGGAGGAAACTAAAACAAAACAAAACAAAATGCATCTGACTCATATATAAAAAAGGTATATGTAACTATACAAAACATATTTTTTTGTACTAATTTAACGAACTTTTCCCGAGTATTTACTGTGTGCCATGAATTTATTAGTAAATTGAGCGATAGTTGTAGGGGAAAACAGTACATATCCCTCATAGAGATTATTATCTCAAGGCACCAAGGGACTTAAAAAAATTATCACATTAATAAATAAATCTATAACTACAAATTGTAATATGTGCTAGTATTAAAAGTTCAGAACTGTCTGAGAAACTGTACCCCACGATCTTAATTTCAATTAATGTGGACATGGAAGATTTCTCTGAGGAAGTAACATTTAAAGCAAGACTTGAAGGATGACCAGGAAGTAGCCAAGAGAAGAGTGGGACAAGGTACCAGGCAGGCAAATGTCTGTGCAAGCGGTGGAAAGAATTTGGCCTGTCGGAGAAACATGCACCAGACCCACTGGGTGTACCTGCCACATTCACTGAGTCCCGTCTGCTCTCCGCCCCACCGGGTCTCAGCGACTGTCCTCTTGGAATCCTGGAGCACCTCCTAACACCACTGGCTGGCTCATTCTCTCTCAGGGTGAGGCCAAGCCTTAGCAAGGCCTCCATCATGCTCAGCACAACAGGTTGTATGAGGAAATATTTAAAACATCCAGGAAAAGCTGAGTTGCATTTCATAAACTCTTCCAGAACATGCAAAGGATGGGACCAATTCCAAATAATCTTAGAGAATTAGCAGAACCCTGATATCTAAACCTAACAATAAAACAAAACACAACAGAAAAAAATATCTATTGACTGATCTCACTTAGGAGCAGAAATACAAAGCAACAAAATAAGATACTAACAAACAGACTTTTGAAGTAAAAGAACAATTACCTGAAGAACAGGTAGAACTTATCCTTTATTTATATATATACACACACACACAAAATGTATATATATATATATATATACACACATATACACACAAAAAAATTAGTATTACAAATTCAATTAAGGTAACAATTTAACAACAAATCAAAGAGGAAAAGCCACAAAACCGTTTCAGTGACAGCTGAGGTCTTCTTACGCCTGAGGTGAGAATGAGAAGAGAGGCTTGGCTGCTGTGTCTGCTGATGGCGGGGGTGGGGTTGCACTAACAGACCTGCCTTCTCACTGGGCGAGCCAACTGTGAGTGAAGCTGTGTTTCTTGGGGACCAAGTGACAACTCCAAGACACTTCTGAGAGGACTGGCTGGAGATTCGAAGAAGCCACATTAACCCATTGACCACTGAAAACCCCAGTGGCCATCAGGAGGAGAGGCATTGCTTGAATGAGAGGGTCACAGAAGCGACCCCCAGCAGACAGATCTCCAGGAAACTTCTAAAGAATCCTATGGGAGAACTGGTCAGGTTTGGGCACCACACTGGTCACATCCAGGGGTCTGTAATGCTGGATTGCCTTTGTTTCAGGCACTTAGGACTGTGCTCTTTTTCAGTCTCCAAAAGGCGTGAGAAATCGCAGCCAGCAAGTGGGGAAGAGATGCAGAAGGAAGAGAGAACAATGACAGTGCACCCCCCAGCCCCACACTTTGCCAGATGTGGGCTGTCAAGGTTAAATGCAGGCTCCACCGGATTAGGTAAAGAATTTTATTTTGGAAAAAAAAAAAAAGTTGACCATGTTAGAGTAGAATTACATAATTCTCAGGCAGACCTGCGGTCTTTAGGCTTTGAAGTTATGAGGAAATTTTAACTAAAAATGACCCCAAAAGTGATGGGACCTGCCTGACAGTTCACTTCATACAGGGGTAAGGAAGAAGTCCACAAGCCTGTCTAACAGGGCATAGTGAGGAAGAACAAAATTGTTTTCATGTAACCCAACAAAGTCCAGCTTGTTCATAAATCTTTATAGACAATTTCCTGGGTTATATTCACTACAATTTTCATTTCACTCCCTAAATTTCAAAGCTAACCACACCTACCTATCACATGTACTAAATTGACCCATTTTTTTTAAAAGCATAGAAAAACTTGTACAATCATATTAGTATTATCTCCAAAATGGTCACCTTGAGAAAGTATACCTTCTCATAAAACAACTTTGCCAAAAGCATTTTAAAAATTCGTTTTCAGTATTTAAGTTTTAGAAATTACCTTTAGGCTAATACTACATTATTATCTCTCTCTCTCTCTCTTTTTTTTTTTTTTTTGCATTTTAACTATATGTCCCTGATCTAAATAATGAAGTAATTTAATATATTGCTTTTTAGGTAATATTTAAAAGACTTATTCACAGCACACTCAATACCAATATATTTTTTTAAAGATTTACTTGTTTGTTTGTTTGTTTAGAGAGCAGATATGAGTGGCGGGAGATGCAGTGGGGGAGAATCCTCAAGCTGACTCCCCACAGAGCCCCAAGCAGGGCTCAGTCTCTTTTTTTCTTTTTTTAAATTGCTAACAGCAAATGTTTATTCATGGTTGAAGCCAAGAAGGATTTATAAATGCATTTTAATACCTTGCTGATAAAATAGTAACATTCTATCTTTGCAATCTTGTAAGGAACACAGGAAGATAATGTAAAGGCTTTAACATGTATATCTATTATAACCAGGTAATCAGAAGGCGCACACGCATGCACACACACACACCACCTACTTTAGTGTTACACCACACCAACTTTTCAGAAAGGCCATCTTGAAGCTCTACTGGATAGCTGAGTAAATAGCATCCAAGGTTTAAAGACGGGGGAGTAGGGGAGAAAGATGGAAGTAGTAAGCAGCACACATGTCAAAGCCCACTTTTAAGCACAGGACATTATGCATATAAAAAAAAAAAGATGCGCGGAAGGGGGGAAAGGCAATTCAGCATTTTCAGAAAGGGCATTTGGTAATATTCAACGCATCAGGAGGCTGTGCTTGGGACCATCCACTCTCTCCAGCTTCTCAAAGTGTTTCCTGGCATTGCGGATGTTGATCAGAGTAGCTGCAGAAGGGATCGACGGATCCGACATAACAACCATCACAACCCATGAGGTCAGGATCTGAGCCGAAACCAAGAGTTGGATGCTCAAATGACTGAGCCCCCTCTGTGCCCCAAACCCAATGTTTTTAAGTTAATTTTGAAAATTTATATATTCTTTATGGGTACTATATTTTACACGGTTTAAAAACCAAAATGGCATAAAAATTTGTATATTTGAAGTCTTGCTCCCACCATATGCCCCATTTCCACCCCAAAATGGTACTCATTTTTTTAAGTTTCTGGTTGGATTGGATCCAAGTTTTTAGATCTTTCATTTTATGCAGTTCATGGCTACTTTTAAAGAAAAGAAAACAAAATTATAAACTCAAACTTGGTGCTAACTTCTTGCAATTAAAATATCTAATACATGCAAAATTTTCTGAAACATATGACCATTTTAATCCTTCTGAGGCCTTGAAAGGGGGCTATGTGAAGGAAGGGCCTGAGTCTGAGGCCTTATTGGTTCCATAGTAGTTATCCCTATTTTTTCTCTTCCGTAGAGTTTTGTAAATTTTTAAAAAAGCAAATAATATCGTGTATTTTCATTTCCCCTTCTTTCTTAACCTAACCCTTTTCTATATGCTCTTTTTTTATTGCTCTTTGCTTTTATTATAGATCTTATGTTTAGAAAGGTTTGTAATTTGCTCTGGTGGTTATCTTTATTCTTATACTTTTATGTAGTCTTGAGTCCCCAATTTTCATAGGTAGTGCCTATGAGTTTTGTATGTGAGCAAGAATAAAATTAGCTTATATTGTTTTCTTCCTCAACTTCTCCTGCCTTCATTATTCAAATTTAGTCACTAATATTATTGTTCCCAGTGTTTATATTATTAAGTATGCTTAATTTCTATTGCTTGATCATTAAACTTTAAGATAACTTTGATTCCCAGTTGTTAACAATAGATGAGGCAATGATCACAGTAATAGAACCTAATCTATTGTTATGTGTTCTGACAATGAAATAATGATCTAACTAACAGATAAATGGAAGCAGAAGGGGAAACAATGGAGAAAGTAGAGTTAATGGGAATGAGCCAAAAACCAACTAAGTGAATCATAAAACATGTTCATCCTCTTTGGTAATTTGAAAAATACAATGCAAACTAACAAGATAGAATTTTATATCCATCAAATTAGGAAATATGAAAACATTGGATGATATTCAGTGTTGGCCTGAGTATAGAAAAGCTAGACATTTGTGCCTTTTTGGTGGAAGTATAAATTAGTTACAACAGCTTTGTACCAGTATAAAATAATAGCACCAACAGCTTATTTTCTAAATTGCAAATGCACTTAGTCTATGACACCAACATTTAGCTCCTGTTAACTATTCCATAAAGGAACTCCTCCACATGTCTATAGGAAGGGTAATCAAAATGTTCAAAGCAACATTGTTTGTAAAAGCAAAATACTAAAAACAACTCGACTCTTAATTAACAATAAGAAAGATAAATAAATTGTATAGTCATACATTGTACTTCATGTGAAAATGAATGAAATACAACTAAATGCAAAAACAAGGTTGAATCTCTTTATTTTGAGTGAAAAACAGATTTTTGGCCCCAAGGTTTTATACAGTATGAACCCAATAGACATAAAAAAACTTGCAAAAATAAATATCCTATTATTTGGAATATAAATGTATGTGGTAAAATGCTAAAGGAAATGATAAACCCAAAGTTGAGAAGAGTGTTTACTTCAGGAGGGGAAGGCTATACTAAAGTACTCAAGGGTTTGTAAGGGCATGGAAATAGTCGTATTCTTAAGCTGGGTCCTGAGTATATAGATGTCCATTTTACCTTTAGTTTTATAAAGATTATAGATATTCTTTTAATACATGTAACATTTAATGTAAACAATATACTGACTCATTAAAAACATGAATAAAAATGCTCAACCTTATAAGAAAAGAAATGCAAATTAAATATGATACACATTTTAACTTCTGTTAGCAAAGATTTTTAAAAAACATAATGTTTGTAAGAGTGGTTGAAAATAATCTTTTTTTCAATACTGCTAATGGGAAAGTAAATCTGTCAGGTTTGGTGGGGGGAGAAGCACTTTAGGAATATCCTTTGATTCAGAAAGTCTGTTTTAAGAAAATTATCCAAACAAATTAATCAGACCTGCACATAAAAATTTTAAATGAAAATATTCAGTATAGTAGCAAGATAGTTAACTCAACCTAAATGTCCAACAGTAGAGAATTGCATATGGTAAATATAACCATGCAATAGACTATGTATACGTTAAAAACAGCATTTGTGAAACATTTAATTGCATGAGAGAGGTTCCTTATTTATGCTTAAATAAAAATGTAGGTTACAAAGCTATGTAAGTCTTATTTTGTGTGTATTTAGAAAGCTCTTCTCCCACATATCTTTATGGCTTGGTTCCTTCCTTGAGATTTTTGTTCAAATAGCACCATAACATATCTTCCCTTCTCTCATGTCATCATGCTTTATCTCTTTACTCAGTTCTGTTTTTTCCTTATTGCACTTCTGACTAACTGACATATTGCATACTTTATCATTTATCTCTCCTGTCCTTTGAATGTAGGTTTCCCTAAGAGCTGGGACATTTTTTTGTTCACTTCTGTGTTCCACTGCTTAAAAGAGTATCTGACACATAACAGGGACTCAGTAAATGGTTGCTGAAATGTATATATATAAATATAGAAAGTATTAGCGATGATTATCTCTGGGTGAAGAGCTTATGAATGATTTTTTCTAACATTTGCTTTTTTTGTACTTTTCAAAATGTTTATAGTGAATACATATTACTTTAGGAATCAGAAATAGAAGAAAAATAGTTTTTTTCCTTTTTTTTTAATTATGTTCAGTTAGCCAACATATAGTACATCATTAGTTTTTGACGTAGTGTTCGACGAATCATTAGTTGCATATAACATCCAGTGCTCATCACAATAGTTTTAAGTCTTCACTTATTTGGAGCAAAATTTTCCTCTGTGTTTTCTATCTTCTGGAACTGTGCCAAATCAAACACCCACCCAATTACATATGAAATTCATTATAATATATCAAAGAGCTAGTCTCCTCTCTGGCATTCCCCTCCCCAGTGGTGGTGCTACCACCACTCCATGTATGGCTCAATTCAAGTCTCTTTCCTATCATGGCTACTTTCATTAATCTCTTTCCTTTCTATGGTGAGGCAAAAGTCACTAGTCAATGGTTATCTAATCTTAATAGCAAGCTGAAAACACGCAATAACTTCGTTCTTTTCACTTCAAAGAGGCACCCATCACTTTGTGGTATTGTGCACTCAATTTTTCTTATCTGCTTTGTACACACATGTACCTATATGTTTCTGACTGGTCCACCCTCACCTGCTTCATAATTTGGAGTTAGCTCTTTATGAAAGATAAACAATGAAGTCAAAAATTTAGGTGTCCTTAGAAAAGTATTTACTTAAGTCATATAATTTTAAATGTTCCCAGTTTTCTGTGTTCTCAAACCCTGGCTTTAAAATCACCTTTAAAAATATCCAGAAATGAATCGATTAAGGAATGGAGTTCATTAGTTTCAATTTGTATTTGCTATCACTGCTGGGCATAAATGGATTCATCTGGGGCTGAGACAGAACTACAGTAAAGTTTTAAGAAAGGTAAATGGTAGCACCATTTTGTTTCTCTCTATGCATGTATAAATGAAAATATTTTATATGTTTTCAAAATAATGTGGCTTATGTTTATAATTTTCTTCGAAATACTTAGCACCAGTTAAATAAGATCATCATAAGTTAAATCCTTCCTGAATTCAAAATATCTTTTCTAATATGGGACATGTAGTTTGGCTGGGTGATTGTATTTATACATCCTTTCTATATATCAAGTTATATCTCTGTAGATCTTTCCTCTGAGTTCTATATCCACATGTCCATTTATCTTCCTAACATCTTTTTTTGGATGTCTCCGGTATCACATATTCATATATGCAAAACTAACTCCGTGATTTCCATCTCAAACCATTTGTTGTCTCCCCTTGAGTTCAGGATAAATTGAAAAAATAAAATAAGGAAATGGAAGATAGAAACCAAATATCACTGCTGCACATACTCAGGAATCCAGGCTGACAGAATCTCTGGTATCTTGTGACTGTGCCGCCTGGGTCCAAGTTGCCTAGCAGCAGAGGAAGGCATGGAGAACCTTGTCTTCGGTGCTTCTACCCAGAAGGGAAACTTCTGTTCACTTTTTATTGTTCAAAGTAGGTCACATGGCCATGCCTGATTCCAGGGAGCCCCATGCCCGGAAGCAAGAATAAATGGGAAATCTTGGTGATAACTAGAAGGTCTTTGACAAGCAGGAACATAACCAATTTCATTCTTTTTATTCGATTTGATCCAGTGGGCTTTCATATTCCCCATGCCTGTGGTCTTCCTTCCCATCCCCACTCTGGGTTGAGGCCTAGAAGATGATGCACACTGGGTCTAGAGAAGGCGCAGGCAGTATCGAACCTAGATTCCCCCTCTCTCAACCTTCCTATTATTCCTCCTACAGCCCTGGAAAGGCTTTTTTTTTTCTTCTTCTTCTTCTTCATGGGAGCTGGGGCCTTCCCTGAAGCCATAGACTATATTCTTGTCTGCATACACTCTTCCCTATTCTATGATTAATGCCAATCAGTCTTTCAAACTTTAGTCTCTGAAATTTAAGGGAAAGAAACCTCTTTCTCTCTCAAGAAAACTAAGCTTTCAGGACTCCTGCTCTAAATATCCTTAGAAAGAAGTCTAATTTGGAACCCAAACCTGAGTAGTGATCCTTTTGTTTGAGGCAAGAACTGCATTTTCCCTTTAGGAAATAAATGCTTTTTGAAGTTTGGGAAATTACATGACAATAAGATTTAGAGAGAAATGAGAAGATACCAGATAGTAGTAAAAAATAAGGTTATTTCTGCTGTACCTATCTCTCCTGAAAGCTACAAGATTCATGAGGGCAGGAACCAAATGGTTTGACTCAACATTGATGAGACAAAATGTTATTTGAGTAAATGGAGGAATAAGTGAATGAACAAAAGTACATTAGTATTTTGGATAAAACAGGGAATATATTTAAATTTACAAGGTGACCTAAGGTTCTAAAGGTAGTGTCCAAAAATAAGAGGGTGTAAAGTGCCCTGGGTGAACAGGGAGCTCACTGCAGTGAAGGAAAGGAATTGAGATGCACGGAAGTCTGACTGGGATGCTGGTGGCAAGGTCAGAAGAGAGAGTGAGGCACAGCAGGAGTCACTGAAATATCTTCTGACCCAGCACTGGGAATTTGTCCTAAGTTCCTTGAGAAGGGAGGTTGTGAAAAACAGAGCAGCTTGCCAGGGGATCCATATGAGAAGATGCACTCGCCCTGCGTTGAACAATGCAGGGCAGGCTGGGGGCTTGTTTCCCAGTTGAAGGGCCACAAGGCAGTGGGAGAAGAGCACAGCAGCTGTGGATGGAGAAGTGGTAATGGCTGAGACAGCAGCTCTGTTGACCCTCCAGTACTTTTGAGGTCTAGGTTTGGGTCTTACTCATTTTGGAACAAAATCCACCAGGGACTGGAGAGGAAATGCAAAATGGACTTGGAATCCTCCTGTGACGAGTTCAGGGACCAGATGTCATCAAGATTACTACCCACACTGAGGCTTGAGAGATCCCAGCAAAAAAAGGCCACACACTGAGGCTGTCATTGCTACATCCTTGTGAAGCTTCTCTCACACACTGAACAATTTGATGAACAGGGTCTCCTTATGAGAGGAAAATTCCACAAAATTCTGTAGGGATGTGTTGAGAAACTGCACTACGACTATTCACTGGGATTTGGAATGACTATCCCAGACTTCATCTGCTGTCAGCCTCCAGAAGGGAGTCCAACAACATTAAAACCTTGATGGTATGAATCTGACAATGTCCAAAATCAGCATGGGTGAAATTTGAACTTTCAACCTATGACTACGTGGTACTGATTACATATCAAGTCCAAAATATCCAGTTCTCAGCTATGACATCATTAGTGAAAACTGTCCAGAATTTTGTGATTTTTTTTTTAAAGAACAACTTTATTGAGGTCTCCTATTTCATGTTTTAAAAACAAATACACATTTTTCCTTTTTCATCTATCATAGATCTGTTTGCTTTAATACAAAAATATTTTACACAGTTTGACATTAACCATGCTTATCTTTTGATTTCTGCTATGAAGAACAAGTAGTGTAGTTTGAGAAACTTAGGAAAATGCTTTGTAAGCAGTAAGGCATAACATACAGTTTTCATATTAATAAGTGTTGGGGGTTTTTTTGCACATATGTAGGACATTCATTAGCATATCCACTGACTTGGATGTCTCATTTACAGGTTTCTTAGGCTGAAGTTTGGGTTTTAAATAATCAGACATATGATAAGATTTGAAAACTGTCCAGAATTTGAAATTGGAAGTTTCTTTGTGTCCAAATGGTCCTGGGTCTTAATATAAAAAACTGTCCAGCTGGTTCCAATCATAAGAGTAAAACTCTCTCCAGTTCCCAGAAGTGTACACTGGCCTATTTTACGATTGGCTATGGAGAGTGAAGTACTATTTTTATGCATGTTAATTTTCTTCTCACGAATTTATCATTAATATAAATGGCAATTATGTAAAATTAAATTATAAAAAGTGACCACATTCAACAAATTTCTAAACTATAATTTTTTATTATCCTTTAAAATAAACAAGAACTGGAAAATGTCTGAAGGGGCCTCAGATTTTTTGAAAGGTGATCAAATAATTTTATGACAAATAACTGTAGAGTTTGGTTTGATTCCATTCATTTGCAAGAGGGTTGCCAGGCTTAGCAAGTAAAAATATAGGACACACAGTTAAATGTTTATGTCCCAAATGTGCATCTGACATGGAGCCTGGTCATGAGGGGTGACCCTGATGATTTTTCGAAGTCTACCTCTAAAAGCCAGGACCAACCTAAAACATGCTTATGTTAAAAAAAAAATTATTTGTTGTTCATCATGAATTCAAATTTAATGAGCATGCTGTATTTTATCCAGCAACCCTAATTTGGAGGAACTGGCTGCTTGCCATGACACTAAATGTACTATTGTAATTTTTCATTCTGCATTATACTTATGCCATTAGTCTTATTTATAAGAGAGTAGAGCAAATTAAATTGGATGGCAGAATATCACTGACTGAGATTACTCTGGATTTTTGCTCTAGCGGCCTTTTCCTTCGCTAATGCTGAAGTCTGTGTGAGCTGGAGAAGAGGATTTGTTGGGAAATACTTTAGGGTGGTGTAGCTCAGGATTTTGTAAATGGAAGTATTTCCAAAGAAATTTCCTGCTCCCTGCAAAGCCTTACTTTTCACTCTAGTGCATGAATATGCCCAGTGGAAGGGAGCAGACATAGGTTAGATTTACCTCCACTTATATCCTTGGAAGTTCAGAGCTTTACATCTCTGCAGGGATAAATGTTCTCATTTCATCAATTGGCTCAGGAAGTTTAGGTCAATTTAGTGATCTATTGCATATTTATGGTGAAAGTTAGTGTGCATTGCAAAGCCCCTTGAATTCTTAAAGAGCAAGGAGCACTATTTAGGGAATAATTGCCTTTTTTCGTTTTATTATTTGTAATAATAAAAGCCCCAATTTGTTCAGCACTTCATATGTTATGGACACCAGACAAATGATCTAGAGTCATTATTTCTCCTATCCTCACAACATTGCTCTCAGTTAGGTATTTTACATCCATTTTACAAGTAAGTTTTAATTTTAGCCCTGGTTCATACAATTGCCAAGTGCAGAGCTTCGTTTTAAACCGAGTTCTTTTGTGAAAGCATACATTTTAACCATCACACTGTATCTTTCACCACTTTGTGTGTTGCTTTTGCTTTAAAGCATGAGTTGGCTGCTAGCAAAGCCCTCACTATAAGTCTCTTTACCTTCGCTCAAAGTTACAATTCCTTTCCCCAAATGCCAGGCATATTGAAGATCTGCTCACTTGGAACTCAAGCAAATAGGCCAGATGCATTCCTCCAAGGCGCTAGGGAAAATGGAACCAAATGAATATTTTTCTGCCTAAAATGAATCACATTTCATGTCAACTGATGGGTCCAGCAATGTAACTCTCAAGTTTCTGCCATTTGGCATTTCCTTTCTCTCTCTCTCTCTCTCTCTCTCTTTTTTTTTTTTTTTTTAATTTGAGAAAGAGAGCACACAAGCAGGGTAGGAGCAGAGGGAGAGGGACAAGCAGACTCCACTGCTGAGTCCGGAGCCAAATGCGGGGCTTGATTTCATGACCCTGAGATCATGACCTGAGCCAAACCCAGGATTTGGACACTTAACCAACTGAGCCATCCAGGCACCCCTCATTTGGCACTTTTTACCTTAGGATAAAATTATTTAAGAAAAGCTTATGCAGGGGGTGCCTGTGTGTCTCGGTCGGTTAAGCGTCTGCCTTTGGCTCAGGTCATGATCGAGCCCCGCGTTGGGCTCCTTGCTCAGCGGGGAATCTGTTTCTTCCTCTCTCCCCTCTTCTCCCACCACGTGTGTGCTGTTTCTTGCTCTCTCTCAAATAAATAAACGAAGTCTATAAAAAAAAGAAAAGGAAGAAAAAGAGCTTATGCAGGCCCAGCTTGGCTCACGACCTGCCAGAGATATTGTATATGATCTGATCACAATCATATTCCATGAAGAAGAACAGCATGTTTATAAAAGTCACAAGTCCAAAACCAAGAGTTAGGGGGAAGTAATGAGACTATCACTGGAAGAAGATATTGGGAAGTGATTGAAATAGTTCTAGGTTTCAACAGCTACCAAGATTAGCCTACAGATTAGTCCCTCTTCCTCAAGGAAACTAAGGCAGAGCATAAATAATCTGCCTTCAGCAACATCAGAATTATCTAGGTTGGAAAACTGACACACAGCCTCATGATTGTCTGATACAAAGCACTTGTCTTCCTTAGCGGAAATACTATTGTCCTTTAATAATCAGGAAAAGAAAGATGAGAGAAGAAACAAAATGAAGGCACAATTTGTGCTAGTTTACTTCTGGGGTGTTTTTGATGCTTTATTATATATAATTATTATGCCAAGAAGGGGGCTTTTGCAGGATAGCTTTCATGCACAATTTTGCTTTGTGTTAAATGCTACCCTAGTGGCCAGGAGATTTAATGTACCTCTGCTGCTTGTCCATAAACTTTGGCCACATTTGCTATCATTGGAATAATTCATGAAATGTAGGAAGTACTTTACTGACGTAATTATTTTATAGTCCTTTGGGCAAGCCTGGTAGATAAGTTAGTGTTATTTTCCATCTTTTGCAAGGCTATTTCTAGTAGCAAACTCTTAAAATAGAGTCCAGTATTTGATAATTGATCAATCAAAATTTGATTTGATAATTGATCAATCAAAAATTGATTTGATGGTGAAAGAGCATAGAGCTGGGAGCCAGAAGATTTATTTGGAGTCTAAACTCTGCTATGGACCGCCTGTATGATCTTGGGACTCAACCTTTGTGAGCTTCTTCTACCTCCTCTGCAAAATGAGGCAGCTAGATTAGAAACTTCAGCCATTCCATCCAGCCATCACATCTGATGATTCCTGTACAAGCCATAGCCATTTATATAATTCTGTCCAACCAAGATTAAGCACTTGCTGAATGCTGGGCACCAACTGTTCCTGCCCTGAGAAGAGAGCCAAGGCTTCAGCAGCAGCAGGCACTCCCAGAGTTTGACTCCGTACATGACTAAGGCCTTTAGCCCACTGTTTGCACTGTTGCTTTGGCAACCTTCCTCTGTCATTTAAAACGTGCTAGTTATTACTAATGGAACCTAATAACTCTGTATAAAAAGATCTTGAGAACTTACAGCTGCTTTTGTACTGAATTAAAGACCCTAAGGTATCTGAACACTTGGGCTGTGCTTTCAATATGCACGTAGTAGGAGTTCATTCAATACTAAATGAATGAATGAATTAAAATATTGGTTATCACTGAGATAAGACTTTTACATTTGATTGAATTTCCAAAGATGGAAGCATCCTCTCCATATTTGCCAATATCATCTGTACTCTGTAGAAATCTGAGAAATAGTAATATTTGTATATTTGTATATTTGTATGATGTTTTTTGGCTTATATTTAACTTTTGTTTACATTGATCCTCATTAAAAGCATGTTGGCTGCCAAGGGAATTATTATTATATCCTTCAGATTTTTCAGGAGAAAACTGAAGTTCCAAGAGTCTGAGTTAGCTGCCAAGACTTTGCAGTAACAAGTGGTATTGTTAGGAGCTGGTTGGCGATGAGGTAGTCAGGGCCAGGGTCCCCAACAAGAAAACAGGGAGCCAGGACAGCTCAGACAAAACCGCGCTAGCATCCTGTTCTATAGCTTAGACAAGACCACAGTAGCATCCTGTCTAGGAGCCTCTGTAGAAGTGACTTATGCAAAGTGATTTTTGCATAATTAACCATAAAACATTGGTCACTATCACAGGTTGAGGCAGTTGGTCTCCAGAAGTCAGTGCAAAAGACTATCAGCATGTGAACAATAACTGGATAGGTAGACGGGTGCATGATCAAGCCCTGATTGGCACACCTTAGCAGCCAATCCATGGGGGCCCAAACTCAGGATGCTCATGATAGTTCCACAAAAGAGCTTATAAAACCCCCTAGATCTGAATGCCAAAACAGCAACCCTCTCGGGTCCCCTCCTTCTCTGGGAGCTTTGTGCTCTTGCTCAATAAACTTTGCTTTGCTGCCCACCCCTCTTCGTCTGGTCTACCTCTTCACTCTTCCAAGCAGCGGGACCAAGAACTGTGGTCACTAAGGGCATAAAAATCCTGTAACAGCAGGAGGGTATGAAAGTGCAAGTCTTCCCTTTTTCTACCACACAGTTGTGCTTCCATCAAAGTTTTCAACTGTCACTAAGTGAGATAATATACACAAAGGCAAGGCACCGCAGGCAGTGCACTATAAAATTTATTTCTCTCCTTTTGTTCTCTGCTTATCATGCAAAAAGGCGGGAAAAGCACTTCTTTGAGTGGTGTGATTCATTTTTCAGTAAACCTTGAAAGCCTACCAACATCCAAGAACTATGCTGGGCTTGGAAATACACATGTGAACAAGACATAGTCGAGTTGCTTACTTTCCACTGCAGAAGACAGAAAAACAATTAGGGTTTACTTCCAAAAACATAATCCCTATTAGGAGAGGTATCTCCTGAGAACTAAAGAGAGATACCAAGCCAGTCTTGGGGCAGTCACAAAGGCTAACCAAGAAAGTAAATATCCAGGCTGAAATTTGGCTTTAGCAAGGCTGTGGTGATTTAAAATGTGTCCACAAATTCTTTGACATTCCCTTCAAGAGATGGAGTTTAGTGTTCCTCCTTTGAGTGTAGGCTGGACTTACTGACTTGTTTTTAATTAAAAAATATGGCCAAACTGTTGATGCTTCACTTCCAAGACTAAGTCATAAAAGACAAGTGGCTTCTACCTTGCTCCCTCTTGGACCACTTGTTTTGGGAGAAGTTAGCTAACATCTTGGGATATTCAGGCAACCATGTGGAGAGGTTCACATGGCAAGGAACAGAAACCTGTTGCCGATAGCCATATGAGTGAGCCATCTTGGAAGTGAATTCTCCATCCCAAGGAAGCCTTCAGATGACAGCATCCCTGGACAATAGCTTGAGAGACCCTGAGCCAGAATCTCCTAGCTGAGCTGTCTCTAGGTTCCTGATCCACAGAAACTATGAGATAATACATATTTGTTATTTAAAGCTGCTAAGTTTGGTTAATTTGTTACTTAACAATAGATAAATAATATACAACAAATGGGAGGGATTTTGTGAAAATGTTTTAGGTCGAGGGAAGATCATGTGCTGAATCAGGAAGGGAGAACATGACATGTTTGAGGAAATGAAAGCACATAATACTACCAGAGACTCAGTTTGGGGCAGAAGGGACCGGAGAGGGGCTAGTGAGCGTAAGCAGATCCTGAAAGGTCTTAGAAAACATGGAAAGGAGTTAAGAATTTTCTTGTGGCATGGAACCTTTACAAAAAAAGCAAACTTAAAGGTATGGTATAATTGGCAGAAAGCATAAGTTCTTTTTATTTTATTCTAGTATTTTCTCTAATAACATAATTTTTTTTGGCTAAAAGTCTTAATGAAATGTATAATCATTGTATAGGAACTCAGAAATGTAGAAGCCACAAATTACATGGGCCTTGAAAAAGAGAAGGTTAATAACCAGTATAGCACATTGTTCTTTTGTCAGAGTTAGGAAGGGTAGTGTCCCATGGCTTCATTTGGGAAACTCCTTTTGAAACCCTACAGGCTCCATATTTCAATGAAGCGCTTGGTCCAAGGAAGAAGAAGGTGATGCTGTGGTGTAGATCCTGCTCTAGTTATCTTGGAGTTGTTATGAATTATAATTGAAATGATATTTCCTTCTGCTAAGTTAGTGCTTGTAATCCCAGGGACAGGGTGATCATCCAGTTGCTCTACATTTGGCTCACTTTATCATCATAGCTAAAGTGTACGGTGCTGTCACAAGAGGCAAATACTGTTTGAAGTGATCATATGAATGGGCTTTAGCCCTGCCCTTATCTAAAGCTTGTCTTCACATTTGTCTGGTCCACACTTTTTAAGATTTTATTTATTTATTTGACAGAGAGAGAAAGAGAGCACAAGCAGGGGAAGCAGCAGGTAGAGGGAGAGGGAGAAGCAAGTCCTGTTTTTAAAGAACTCATAGCCAAGTCCAATGCATACAGGTGAAAGAACATAAAAAATTCTGTATTACTATATAAAGAATTTGTTTTGTTTGGGGTGCCTGGGTGGCTCAGTCGTTAAGCATCTGCCTTCGGCTCAGGTCATGATCCTGGGATCCTGGGATCAAGCCCCACATGGGGCTCCCTGCTAAGCAGGAAACCTGTTTCTCCCTCTTCCACCCCCCCTGCTTGTGTTCCTTCTCTCTCTGTGTCTCTCTCTGTCAAATAAATAAATAAAATCTTAAAAAAAAGAATTTGTTTTGTTCAGTTTAAATGAACTTTGAAAAATTAAATTTTGTAGCCAATAACTACTCACCTTTTTAAAATTAGAACCACTGATTAGGATAGAAATTGAATGCTAGTTTCTAAATTCCTGTTGGGCAGAAATCCCAAAGTTAGTAATACAGCTCTTAAGTCATTTTTAAATTGAAAGTGTCTATCTTGAGGTTTTCACACGGCTCACAGGTTAGAGTGAGGATCTTCTACGTGATTATTTTTTTCTTTTTTAGATATACCATTGTTCTCAGATATTTTCATTCAGATTTAATTGGTCCGGGGTGAGATCTAGACATTGGAATTTTTTAAAAAAAATGTTTTTCTCAGGTGATTCTTATATGGCAGTATTGAGAACTGCTGGTATAAATCATTGTTTCTCAAAGAGATTATATTCATAGTTAAGAACATTTTAGATGGTGCTAAATCATTTTAAATTGTAATGGTTATGGTGTTTAAATGTATATCAGAAAAATATGTAAGTAGTCCATGGATATTGTTATTTAGGACAAACAAAAGATTATAAAAAGTGAGTTAGTTCAAAATAGATTATCTATGTATCTATCAATATCTGTATCTATGTCTATCTGTCTCTCTGTCTATCACCTGTAAGAAGAGTATAGTTGGCAAAGGTTGTGAAGTTGCCAGTATTTTAATGATAGACTTTTAGATAACCCTGAGCTGGATTATGAGATAAGGAAATATGGAGGACCAAGGAATTTGGAAGATAAAATTTTTTTTCCTGATAAGATTGATGATGAGCTGGCAAGCAAATAGTTTAAGGACAAAGATCATATTTTCAAGTGTTCTTTGCCAACTGTGCTTGGATCAAAATATTTAAAAATGAAAGGAGTATGTGGTAGGATTGATATTCTTTTGTGTAAACAAAGAAGCCTTTCTGATACTCTTGCCTTGTGTAGATGACCTACTCACATCTCTAGATATGGACTGGATTGGGTTGACCATGAGATGACACTTCAGGCATTATTGTCACCTATGAACATTGAAAGCATCCATAATATTATAGAAAAGGAAACAAAGAGTAATTCCCAAGAAGTAAATGCTGCTTAAAATCAATGTGGGTAGGCAGCTATTTTCATTGGCTCCACAAGGTGTCCTGCTAGCCACTCTGTAAGAGCTTGTCATATGGTGAGTACTTCTGTGAATATTGACAGGGAGATCAGTAATGGCAAGGAAATGAGTATTTGAGATCCCAAAAGGTAACTGTCATTGGTTCAACAGAAAAGTCAGAGTGATACAATAGTTCTATCTTCTGTGGCAAGTTTAATTGGCCAACAGTGACTGCTGGAAGAATGCATTGAGGAGCACTTTGAGGATGAGTCTGTCTCATGGAAAAGGATGTCATGATGTGTTAGCGAGACTGTCAAGGAAGCTGCATAGGGGAGTGGCAGTACCATGGTCATATCCTCCATTTCTGAAAATGGTTACTCTGTTTGACGACATAACATCCTGCATAATGATCTTAGGGTAAACATGACAATTTAAAACTAATAAACTCTTCTGAAAGATGGTCAAGTTTCTCACTGCACCAGATAAGACAGCATACATAGATGAGTGCTTTCTATTTCTGCTTTCATACTGCATGAACTTCTGACTTTCAGTCTTGCACTTCGTTCTGTAAGTCAGTGTCTTCTTATTCCTTAATCTATCTAGTTACTTCGAGACAAGTTTGGAAATCAAGTTGTTTTAAATAGCAGTCTTTATAGATAGCTACCCCTGACCATTAATCCATAAATTAATATAGCAATAAAGAGGTTAAGTGATCCACTTAAGTCTCTCAGCAGTGGGTATACAAATCACAGCTGTCTTTCTTCTAAGGGAACTTGGGTACCTTGTTCTGGGAAGGAAGCCAGATATCATGGCTAAATGACTCTTGATCCTGTTGTTTAATCACAGGAGTTGTCTTGTTGCTGAGTATGTATTTTATGGTTAACTTTAGCTATCATAAAGAGTTGACACTGAGGGAGAAATATGCTGGCATGAAAATATATACACATCTTTTTTCCATCAAGATATTTCTGTTAAGGAGACATCTCCTGATTGGATTAATGCCCCAGTTGTCCCAGTTATACTGGTGTTCAAAAAGATGTCATTTCTCCTCTCTCAATATCTCTTTCTCTCTCTTTTCTTTTTCACTCATTCATTCAAAAATATGAATGCATTATGAGTCAGGTACTGTTTTAGACTCCAGCAATATAGCATTGAACAAACAGACATTATTTTACCTCAAGGCTCATATATTCTTATTTCAAACAAACAAATTTAATTACATTAGAGAGTGATAGGTGAAATTATAGGAGAGTAAAGGGAACAATGGCAGCCCATAGAAGATGTGGAAGGTGGGACATCAAAGAGGGCTTCCGAGAAGAAGTAATATTTTGACTAAGTCCTGAAACCTAAAAAGAAGTAAACCTGAGTGAAGTGAGAAGCTGAGATATGAGCATATGGAGGAAGAGGGACAAAGATCCAAGGCTAAGAAAGAGCATGTCACTCAAGGAAGTAAAAGTCTTCACTGTGATGGGAATATGGAGGTGGAATGGGGAGAATGTGATTGGAGATTGCACCCAACACCACAAAATATAGTATTTTGAGACCATTTTAAGAAGTATGAACCTTATCTTGAGAACAAAGAGGAGGTACTGATTGGTCTGACATGATTAGATTTGCATTACAGAAAGATTTTGCTTCTTTTTCTTTCTTAACATGTACATATTGCATGTATATATTATAGAACATATCAAGATAGATTGAATTTTTTCAGGTGCTTGTACTGTGGGAAAGATGGGAAACAGCTCCATAAACCCTAGCAGAAGATATATAAATTAGAAGTTGGGTACATGACACCCAAAGCGCAATGAATGTGACAATGGTCTTGTGACAACTTTGTTCAGAAAATACTGCTGATTTATTCCCCTCTGTGGTGATATCATGGACATCTCTCCCTTGTTTGTAAGATCTGTTGTTGAATGGACAAAGAAAAGGAGTCACTCTGCCTCCCCTTGATTTATTGTGTCTCTTGATTGTAAGTAACAGAAATCAAACTTAACCTAGCTTAGGCAGGAATGGGAACTTACTAGTTTATCTGTTGGAGGGGCTGGAGTGATTGAAAGCAGAGATTCAACCCATCTTCCTATTTGTTGACTTTATATCTCAAGCCCTGTTATCCATGAGGAAGGAGACAGATGGCTGGCTTTTCTGATGTCTTGGATTAGATTCTCTAGAAGCAGACTTCCTAAGAGGATTTATTAGAACATATCTCTGGAAAAATCTCATAAGAGCATGGAGACAAATAGACTCAAGAAAATTATAAGAAAACAGCTGTCTTGAAGTAAGTTGGAGAACATATATTTTTGCAGCAAAATTTCCTGAAATTGTGGTATTTTTTTCTTCCAAAATTCCTGGCATCTCAGGTCTAAGAATGAGAGAGCAGGTACAGGGACTGACCCGGAGTTGGTGTCTGCTAAGTAGGTGTGATGGAAGAAAAGAAGTGTTTGGGAAATGAGGATGTTGATGGAAATCATGCAAATAGAAGGAAAGAAAGGCAGCTGGACACTGTTTGGGGAAAATACAAGAACAAAGGTGGGGAGCTGAAAAGAAAGGGTGTTTATATTAGGTTCCTATTGACTACCTCAAACTTAGTGGATTAGAAACAATAGAAATTTATTCTCTTATAGTTCTTAAGGTCAGAAGTCAGAAATGAATTTTATGTGGCTAAAATCAAGGTGTCTCCAGGACTGATTTCTCCTGGAGGACCCATGGGTGAATCCATTCCTTGCCTCTTCCAAGTTCTGGTGGATGCTGGCATTCCTTGGCTTGTGGCTACATCATTCCAGTTTTTGCTTCTATCATCACATTGTTGTCTTCACCTCTGTGGTAGCATCTCCCTCTGTCTCCATCTTTAAAGGACACTTGTGATTACTTCATTGGTTCTATCTGGATTACATTACATCAGCAATATTCTTTTTACGGTATAAGTTAACATGTTTCCAGGGTCCAGGGTTGGCATGGACATGTTGGAGAGGGGCTTTTTTCAACCTAACCACAACATTGAATTCAGATTGTAGATTGTTTATGTTCCAGTTTTCATCAGTGGAACAGTTCCCAGTGAAAAAATATTAGAATCAAAGTATAGACCTGAGTGGGTATGTATGAAGATCATTAAGTCAGTCCAGAAAGTAAAAAATAGGGCATTGGATGAGCCATTCTCTTGAACACTGGAACCATCAGGATATAGACTGGACTTGGGATGCTTTGGGACAGTGGTTGAGTAACTTGCTGTAAGTCACACAGTTTGTAAGGGCTAGAAGTATGCTTCTTTATTACTTTTACCAAATATTGAACATTTAGTTCTGGGATACTTACTAAAGAAGAGAAGACAAGGAGAAAGAGGAAGTCTGGGGCACCTGGGTGGCTCAGTCAGTTAAGCGTCTGCCTTTGGCTTAGGTCAGAATCCCAAGGTCCTGGGATCGAGTTCTGTGTCAGGCTCCATGTTCAGTGGGGAATCTGTTTCTCCCTCTCCCTCTGCCCCCCTACCCCCCATCATGTGCTCTCTCTCTGCTCTCTCTTCTCTCTTTCAAATAGATACAATCTTTAAAACAAAAGAAAGAAAGAGGAAGTCCATTTTCTCTGTGTTCCAGGGCAAGTTTGATTATATTCTCCATTTGCACCTCTTTTTTTCATTCCAGCTCTCCCTCTGACCCCCACAGCACAATGCTACTAGATCTATTATGAGCCCTTCTCTGCTTTCTCAGCACCCAAGGATATTTACTTCTATGAACAGGATCTTCCAGGGTCTCCTGCCCTCTCATTTCCAGTTGGGGAACTACCACAAGGGGAGCCTCCAGCAGGGGATCAGAAAGGAGTATTGGTGTAATTATGTACACACCCCCCACTCCAGCCCTGACTACTATGGCCCTGGCAGTGACTGAATATCTGTATGGGCAAAGCTCCTGTGTGGTGGACTCTCTTTCCCAGATCCAGGTCTTTCTGACCTTTGGTGACTCTGTTCCCTCTCTTTGCCCCACCATACTCAGTTTCCTGCTGTTGCTAGATTCTGGGTGCTTCATTATCCTGTTCATTCCTTGACTCTGTGGAACCCTCTGTAAATAATCTCCCTTGAAATATTTTCAGTTAAGCCCTTTTGACTGTTTGATCTTTTTCTTCCTGAGACTTTGGTATTATAGGGCATAATTTCAGCTCTTCAAAGTATTTTCCTAAGTTATCATTATAGTTTGGCATTTTTTCAGAAATCCCTTGGGCTTCCACTAATTTTTGTTGTGTGGTAAAACAAGCAAAGAAGTCAACAAACCTGCCTCAATTTTTTTACCCCCTCTTGGTAATGTTTTCTGTGACTTGTATCATTTTAGCTTGTTTTCAGTTATGAGCAATAGAAAGCATTACCAAGAGTGAGTAAACAAATTGGAGTTTGTTTTTATATAAAATAAACTTGTTACATAACAAGGAGAATGAATATGATTAGGTGCTGACATTGTTTCAGTGCCACAGTATTGTCAAACTCTGGCTATCACCTTCATAATTCTTTGGTATTTCCCTCTTGCATACTAGAGGGCTGCTAGAGCTTACTACCTGCACTCCAGGCAGGAACCAGAAGGGGAGATGGCCAGAACCCACATTTATACCATTACACGTTCAGACAAATCATCCTTCTGAGAAGGATTCTTCTGTCTCCAGAATATATCTGCTTATGCCTTATTTATCAGAATTGGCTTGCAGAGGCACTGCTAGATGCCAAGAAGACAGGAAAAGCAATAAAATTCAACTTTTCCTACAAAGGAGATGGGCAAAGGAAAAGAAGATTGGAAATAGTTGTTAATTAAGTTCTGTACTCTCTACATAACCCTAGCAAAGCCTTTTAAGAGCATGTGTTATGAAGTCAGAGTGCTGAGTTCCAACAATAGGTCCACCACATTCTATCTGTGTGAATTTGGGAAACCACTTAATCTCCCATTGCTTCAGGTTCTTCACCTGCAAGTGAGGATGATAAAAGTATTTCTCTCATAGAGTTACTATGATGACCAAATGAGTTAGTGCAGCATTTAGAATAGTACCTGACACATGGCAGGCACTATTTAAGTTTTATCTGATTTTTTGTGGTTTCTACAAAACCCTCAAAAAGGTGACTACAGGAAATAGAAAAAGTAAGGGCAAATAAAAAAGTAACAAGGACAAAGCTTGGCCAAATTGTGAAATTAAAAAGATTATCTCCTCCCTCTTCATTTTCCCTTTCATCCCTATCCATTTCTTTCCCAGGCGTATCTTGCCACCCAGATATCCCTCACCCTCATGTCATGGAGAACTTGCTGCTAGAACACTCCACATGCATTCACAATGTACCAAACCGTCAATCAGTCACACATATTTTTTATGCCCTTACGATGTGCTAGGGGTTGAGAAAGAATGGTAAATAAGGCAGCCATGGCCCTGCTGTGATGATGCTTATAGTCCAGTTGGGAAGCTGATATTAAAAAATAATTAGACAAAGAATTAACTGGTATTTGTTATATTCAAAAATGGAAAATTTCAGTATTCTATGATAACATGCTAATTGTAAGAGCTAGAGAGAGCTTACCTAAGGAAATAGCATTTGTGTTAGGACCCGAAGGTTGAATAGGAACTAGTCAGGTAGAGAGGTGGGGTTGGGGTTGGAACAAAGGAGTGGAAAATTTCAAGGGAATAGCAAGTGCAAATACCTAGAAGAAGGAGGAGGACTGGTTTTAGAGGAGCTATGGGCTTGTGTCTCTCTTTTCTGTGCCATCAAAGTATATTTGTCCCTTGTGTCCCACTCCCTCTTGCACTGCTCCCAGCAATCTAAGTTGACAGGTAGTGATTTGGTGAAACCCCAACTGCCCAGGCAATACATAAGACACAGAACCCTCCTTTTCTGGTTTCTCTGAGGCAAAAAGACCTCAATAAGCTAATCTATACTGAAGTGTTAAAGATATTGAAGCCCTGATCCTCTATTTTCAGGGCTATTTGGATTTGAACAAGAAGCTTCTAGGTACACAAATGCTTACTTAATAGTGACTTCTCTATTAGTGGAGAATTCAGTCCCTTTGCCTGGGGATTTCTTTTGCTATAGGGGGTTGGAGGGATGAGGCAGATTATTTATGCCCAGTAAAAAGTCACCTCTGAAGGTAAAGTTATAATTATCTCAAGCATGTTGGCACCTTTAATGAACCTGGACAACTTACTCTATGATTTACTATTAGCTGGAACATAATCATTCCTTATTTATTAACACAATTGTGTTACATATATCCTATTTCCCTTTTATGAAAATCAAAACTTTGAAATCCTGCTTGAAAAGTGAGAACAGAAATGGGATTTTAATCCTCTGGATTTGCCTACGCTGAATATTCTTTTCCTCATTGCTGAACTGTGCTTAACCTATAGTCAGATCTTATAGCCAAAGCAATGGCTTCCTCAGCTGTGGTGTCCATCCATCCTTTGCTCTCTGCTCCAGAGCTCCCCTGTAGCTGGTGAGTGCAGGAAGTGCTGATGCTTGCTGTGACTTCCATTTGCTTCTGAAGGGGAAAGACAAGTTTCAAATCTTGTAATATCATGTCTAACCATAAATACATGATTCAAAAGCCACATTTCTGAGGAGCAAGAAGTTAAAGGGAGCCTGGAGTGCTCTAAGTGGTCAACATGCATTCTTCAAGATGATCTCATTAAATAAACATGGAATGCAGGGGCGCCTGGGTGGCTCAGTCAGTTAAGCGTCGGCCTTTGGCTCAGGTAATGATCCCAGCATCCTGGGATCAAGCCCCACATTGGGCTCCGTGCTCAGGAGGGAGCTTGCTTCTCCTCTCTGCCTCTGCCTGCCTGTCTGTCTACTTGTGATCTCTCTCCCTCTCTCTCTGTCAAATAAATAAATAAAATCTTAAAAGAAATAAACATGGAATGCAGAAGCATTTGTCAACATTACACATGCTGTTTTAGACTGGGTTAATAAAAGATTCATTGGTGCTCTGCTTCACATTGGTTTTGCCAGTTTGAATCTCCTTTAAGTGACTGTCTCCTCCGTTTGTGTAGTTTACAGCTAAGCTTTTATATTTATTCTAGCTCTCTCCAGGTTGTCAGCTCTACTTCTCATTCATGCCCATATATCCAGTTATTTCCGTTCTATCTAAGTTATCTGCTTTTCTTATAGTGTATGTTTTTATATGTTTATTTTTAGCTTATTCCAAAATGATTTTGACACAGTTCAATAGACTGGATGCTAGATTTTATGGTCATTTTGGTTGCTCAGAAGCTATTAAAAAACTACCAATATTTTCATTTGAAAAACATAAATATTCTCTTTAGATTTTTTGTTTTATTTAATTCTTGCAAAAGGTATGACCTATTTAACAAGTTGGTTACATCTGATGTTGAGATGTAAGTCTGATTCAAAATATAAAAGTCTACAGCCGTTACCAAGGAAACCAATGACCTCTTTTGTTAACTAGTTGTTGGGGTACAAGATAGCTTCCTGAGAAATCTCTAATTGGAAACTCATTGTCCTAGAAATTCTGTTGGGGATGTGAATGTGTATCTAAGGTTTACAATCTGTCTAGTAGCAGCTGAGGTCAGGTGTGTGCAACAAGAAGTCATTTTTCCAAGTGCAAGTAACAAGTGTTGAGACTTTCAGGTCCTCCTGGGATTCGCAGATATTTGGTAGATACTTGGTTTAATTGGCTTGATTTCAAAAAGCAATTAGAGTTGACAATAGAGAAAAACTGCATGGGCCATTCTAACGACTAATGGCTGGGAACTGCATACAAACCAAAGCTTTTGAATATCCAGTGATGATAGTCAAACTTTTTAATGAAGCAGAATAATAAAATTCAATATCAAGATATACTGAATCATACCTAGATGTTTGTATTTAAAATTACTATAGTGTATCTATTTGCAATAAGTTCTAGATTAATGACAACAATGCCTGAATTGTACACTAGATTTCCTTCTCCCAATTATTTATTATCAGGGGAAAATTCAGCTGATACCGTTTATTCATTTATTTAAGGAAAATTTCTTCAGGTCCTAATATGGTGAGAAACTATTCAAGGCATCCTAGATACAGAACATAGTGTCTTGTGCTCAAAGAGTTTCTCATAGTCCAGTGGTATAGTCAAAAACTCAGCCCTCCTAATGCCATGAGATATATACCATAACAGAGTATGCATGCAACATTCTGAGAATATAAAGAAGCAGCATAGAGGAAAGGTACCTAACCCAACCTAAGAGGCAGTAAAGGATTTAGGAAAGTCTCCTTAGAGGAGGCAATGCTTCTGTAAGAATTTAATAACTACAGGAACAAAAACAGAAAGGCCATGCTCCAAAGGCTACTTTTTAACTAGTGTTAGCTCTTTACATTACATCTTAATTCAGAATAATCAAATGTTAAAATATAGTATAAAACAACATATTAAGATAATGTAGAGTTGGCTCAAGAGTAAGAATATGATCAGAGTTCAGAAGAAAGAGCCCCCAAACTGTTCTTATTTTATATAAGAATTTTATTTTGGGATTTAATATATAATAAAGTATCATAAACCATTAAGGGAATGAGATAGATTATTTGATAAATTCTGCTAGGAAAATTGATGTTTGTGGACAAAAATCAAGTTGACTTTCCTGTTATATGTCAAAATTCCAGATGAATGAAAAATTTGATATAAAAAAATGAAATCATTTAAAAAACCAGAAAATGTGAGTGAATTTTTAAATTTTTCTAAGATGATGAAAAATATGGTAGATATTGAAGTATTGGACTTGATTAAAAATTCTCTGTGTGCAAAAATTATAATATTTAAAAGCAAATGGTAAATTGGGAAGGTTTAGGAAAAAAATATGGCACAGTTTTCATATACTTAAAAAAATAACTTCCAGTCCAATAAGAAAATCTAATACTTCAGTAGAATGGGCAAAAAACATGAGAAGAAATTTCCCCAAAATGAAGCTCTTATGACTATTAAATATATGGAAAAATAGAGAAGAATTATCAGAATGAAAATGTCTTAGTTTGGGCTACTTTAATAAGATACCATAGATGGCTTACACCAAAGTCATTTATCTGTCACATTTCTGGAGGTTGGGAAGTCTATGATCAAGGTGCTAGCACGGCCAGGTTCTGATGGGGGGGCCCCTCTCCCTGGCTTGTAAATGGCTACCTTCTTGCTGTATGGACATTTGGTGGAGAGAGGACGAGGAAGTGAGCTCTTGGATATCTTTTCTTCTAGGGACACTAATCCTGTAATGAGAGCTCCATAACCTCATCTGAACTTAATTACCTCCCAAAGGCCCTTCTTCCTAATGCCATTACACTGAGGGCTAGGGCTTCAACATGTGAATTTTGGGAGGACACAAATACACATAACACAGCGTAAAGACCTCTGAAAATCCACTCTTTCAGAAAAGCAACAAGAACACTGGGGAAAAATTGTTAAAATCAACTTCTTAAAAACTCTGTAATTAACCAAAGGCATGCAAAAATCTGAGGAGAATTTCTTGAATAAAAACAGCTGGCTTTTGTTGGTAAGAACAGTGAGCTTCATGGTGTTTTAACTTGCCGTATTCCCATTTCTTTTTCCTTGGCTTCCAGCAGCCTTTAAAACCAGCAGCCTGGAGAGAGTAGAAAGGGTTTGGAACTCCCCCAAAAGCCTGATTACCAGAGAATTGTCATAGATGACCTGCATGGTAGCTCCCTGGGAAATTCACAAAATTTATCTTTGACCAGATTCAAGTCTTTCTCAGTGTGGAGATCCCCATTCCCAGGGCCGTTGCTTAAAACAAAGAGCAGTTGTTCCAACTGCCAGAGGCAAGGATACTAGCCGGGGCAAGCGCAGAGTTGGCCAAAATATTTAAAAGTAAAATCCTACAGTATATAAAAAAGTAAGGCCCCATCACCAAGGATGGGTATAAGCAGTTCTATATTAAGGAAGTCATCCATTCAAAATAATTGTGATTATAGGAGAAAAATCCATTTGATTGTATCAATATATAAAGAGTAAATGATAAAATTCAACACTAATTCATAATTATCTTTTCTTATCCAACTGGACGGAGAAGGAAACTCCTAAAAAGAGAAAGGATTTCTACCAAAAAGCATGCATCATACCCTAATACATGGATAACAAATATTTATTTTATGCTTCCATGTATCAAATACTCATTCTAGGCACTGGTCATATAGCAGTGAAGAGGATAGAAACTCTGTCCTTTTGGAGCTTACAATCTCCTGGTTAAACACATCTTTCACATTGGTTGATATTTAGAAGTATTGCTATTAAAATCAGAAATAAGAAAAGGATTCCTACTCCTTTTCTTCAACTAATTAGAAAACATAATAGAAAAAAAGATTCTACAGAAAATAGTGCCAAAATTATAAATTTCACTGGAATTGATCCAATACCACAAATGAAAAATTTTATGGACACAATTTTCAAACATTGTTAAAGGACATGTAAGAAAATCTGAATAAATGGAACTCTGTGTCATGTATTTGCAAGACTCAATATCATAGAGATGTCATTTATTTTCAAAGAACATGAGAACCTAATTCTAAAATTAATACAAAAGACAGAAGTAAAAGTTATGTTTGAAGAAAGGCTGGGGTATCAGATACCAAGATTTATTATACAGCTATAGAAATTAGAGTAGTGATGTATTAATGTAAGAATAGATTTATATAATGGAGAAGAGAATTCTTAAATATATTTGATGAATATATAAGGACTTGATATAAATGATAAATATGTTATCTATAAATATAAATTTGTAATATAAAAAATAATTGTAATATACAAAATATCTAACTATATATTTAAATATAAATGATATATAAATATATAGATATTTATTTATTTATTTTTATTTTATTTATTTATTTTTATTATGTTCAGTTAGCCACTGTATAGTACATCAAATATATAGATATTTAAGAGACGTAAATGATAGAAACAGTGTTACAAAATAGTGAGAAAAGGAGTCTTTTTTTTAAAAAAATGACATTGGGGGGCTCTCCTCTACTTGCTAGATGGTATGCTACCTGATTCACGCACCATTAATTAATTAATTAATTAATTAATTAATTTTATTACATTATGTTAGTCATCACACATTATTACATCATTAGTTTTTGATGTAGTGTTCCATGATTCATTGTTTGTGTACAACACCCAGTGCTCCATGCAGTATGTGCCCTCTTTAATACCCATCACCAGGCTAACCCACCCCCCCACCCCCCTGCCCTCTAAAATTCTCAGTTTGCTTCTCAGAGCCCATAGTCTCTCATAGTTCGTCTCCCCCTCCACTTACCCCCCTTTATTTTTCCCTTCCTACTATCTTTTTTTTTTTAACATATAATGTATTATTTGTTTCAGAGGTACAGGTCTGTGATTCATCAGTCTTACACAATTCACACCATTCACCATAGCACATACCCTCCCCAATGTCCATCACCCAGCCACCCCATCCCTACTACCCCCCACCACTCCAGCAACCCTCAGTTTGTTTCCTAAGATTAAGAATTCCTCATATCAGTGAGATCATATGATACTTCTCTTTCTCTGACTTATTTTGCTTAGCATAATACCCTCCATTTCCATCCACATCATTGCAAATGGCAAGATTTCGTTTTTGGTTTTTTTGATGGCTGCATAATATTCCATTATATATATATATATATATATATATATATATATATATATATATATATACCACATCTTCCTTATCCATTCATCTGTTGATGGACATCTTGCCTTTTTCCATAGTTTGGCTATTGTGAACATTGCTGTTATAAACATCAGGGTGCACATACCCCTTTGGATCCCTGCATTTGTATCTTTGGGGTAAATACCCAGTAGTGCAATTGCTGGGCCATAGGGTAGCACTATTTTCAACTTTTTGAGGAACCTCCATACTGTTTTCCAGAGTGACTGCACCAGCTTGCATTCCCACCAACAGCGTAGGAGGGTTCCCCTTTCTCCGCATCCCCGCCAACATCTGTCGTTTCCTGACTTGTTAATTTTAGCCATTCTGACTGGTGTGAGGTGGTATCTCATTGAAGTTTTGACTTGGATTTCCCTGATGCCGAGCGATGTTGAGCACTTTTTCATGTGTCTGTTGGCCATTTGGATGTCTTCTTTGGAAAAATGTCTGTTTGTGTCTTCTGCCCATTTCTTGATTGGATTATTTGTTCTTTGGGTGTTGAGTTTGGTAAATTCTTTATAGATTTTGGATACCAGCCCTTTATCTGATATGTCATTTGCAAATATCTTCTCCCATTCTGTCAATTGTCTTTTGGTTTTGTTGACTGTTTCCTTTGCTGTGCAAAAGCTTTTTATCTTGATGAAGTCCCAATGGTTCATTTTTGCCCTTGCTTCCCTTGTCTTTGGTGATGTTTCTAGAAAGAAGTTGCTGCAGCTGAGGTCAAAGAGGTTGCTGCCTGTGTTCTCCTCTAGGATTTTGATGGATTCCTGTCTTACATTTAGGTTTTTCATCCATTTTGAGTCTGTTTTTGTGTGTGGTATAAGGAAATGGTCCAGTTTCTTTCTTCTGCATGTGGCTGTCCAATTTTGCCAACACCATTTGTTGAAGAGACTGACTTTTGTCCATTGGACATTCTTTCCTTCTTTGTCGAAGTTTAGTTGATCATAGAGTTGAGGGTCCATTTCTGGGCTCTGTATTCTGTTCCACTGATCTATGTGTCTGTTTTTGTGCCAGTACCATACTCTCTTGATGATGACAGCTTTGTAATAGAGCTTAAAGTCCGGAATTGTGATGCCACCAGCTTTGCTTTTCTTTTTCAATATTCCTCTGGCTATTCGGGGTCTTTCCTGGTTCCATACAAATTTTAGGATTATTTATTCCATTCCTTTGAAAAAAGTTGATGGTATTTTGATAGGGATAGCATTAACTGTGTAGATTGCTCTAGGTAGCATTGACATTTTCACAGTATTTGTTCTTCCAATCCATGAGCATGGAAGTTTTTTCCATTTCTTTGTGATTTCCTCAATTTCTTTCATGAGTATTCTATAGTTTTCTGATTACAGATCCTTTGCCTCTTTGGTTAGATTTATTCCTAGGTATCTTATGGTTTTGGGTGCAATTGTAAATGGGATCGACTCCTTAATTTCTCTTTGTTCTGTCTTGTTGTTGGTGTATAGAAATGCAACTGATTTTTGTGCATTGATTTTATACCCTGCCACTTTACTGAATTCCTAGCAGTTTTGGGGTGGAGACTTTTGGGTTTTCCACATAAAGTATCATATCATCTGCAAAGAGTGAGAGTTTGACTTCTTCTTTGCTGATTCGGATGCATTTTAATTCTTTTTGTTGTCTGATTGCTGTGGCTAGGACTTCTAGTACTATGTTGAAAACAGTGGTGATAGTGGACATCCCTGCCGTGTTCCTGACTTCAGGGAAAAACTCAGTTTTTCCCCATTGAGAATGATATTCGCTGTGGGTTTTTCATAGATGGCTTTTATCATATTGAGGTATGTACCCTCTATCCCTCACTGTGAAGAGTTTTAATCAAGAAAGGATGCTGTACTTTGTCAAATGCTTTTTCTGCATCTATTGAGAGGATAATATGGTTCTTTTTCTTTCTTTTATTAATGTATTGTGTCACATTGATTGATTTGCAGATGTTGAACCAACCTTGCAGCCCAGGGATAAATCACGCTTGGGCATGGTGAATAATCCTTTTAATGTACTGTTGGATCCTATTGGTTAGTATTTTGGTGCGAATTTTTTTTTTTTAAAGATTTTATTTATTTATTTGACAGAGAGAGAGACAGCGAGAGCAGGAACACAAGCAGGGGGAGTGGGAGAGGGAGAAGCAGGCTTCCTGCAGAGCAAGGAGCCCGATGTGGGACTCGATCCCAGGACCCTGAGATCATGACCTGAGCCGAAGGCATCCGCTTAATGACTGAGCCACCCAGGTGCCCTTGGTGAGAATTTTTGCATCCATGTTCATCAGGGATATTGGTCTGTAATTCTCCTTTTTGATGGGGTCTTTGTCTGGTTTTAGGATCAAGGTAATGCTGGCCTCATAAAATGAGTTTGGAAGTTTTCCTTCCATTTCTATTTTTTTTGAACAGTTTCAGAAGAATAGGTATTAATTCTTCTTTAAATGTTTGGTAGAATTCCCCTGGGAAGCCATCTGGCCCTGAGCTCTTGTTTGTTGGGAGATTTTTGATGACTGCTTCAATTTCCTTAGTGGTTATGGATCTGTTCAGGTTTTTTATTTCTTCCTGGTTCAGTTTTGGTAGTTTATACATCTCTAAGAAATGCATCCATTTATTCTAGATTATCTAAGTTGCTGGCATATAGTTGCTTATCATATGTTCTTATAATTGTATTTTTTTGGTGTTGGTTGTGATCTCTCCCCTTTCATTCATGATTTTATTTATTTGGTTTGTTTCCCTTTTCTTTTTGATAAATCTGGCCAGGGGATTATCAATGTTATTAATGCTTTCAAAGAACCAGCTCTTAGTTTTGTTGATCTGTTCTACTGTTCTTTTGGTTTCTATTTCATTGCTTTCTGCTCTGATCTTTATGATTTCTCTTCTCCTGCTGGATTTAGGCTATTTGCTGTTCTTTCTCCAGCTCCTTTAGGTGTAGGGTTAGGTTGTGTATTTGAGACCTTTCTTGTTTCTTGAGAAAGGCTTGTATTGCTATATACTTTCCTCTTAGGACCACGTTTGCTGCATCCCAAAGATTTTGAACAGTTGTGCTTTCATTTTCATTTGTTTCCATGAATTTTTTTAATTCTTTTTTAATTTCCTGGTTGACCCATTCATTCTTTAGTAGGAGGCTCTTTAGCCTCCATGTATTTGAGTTCTTTCCAACTTGCCTCTTGTGATTGAGCTCTAGTTTCAAAGCATTGTGGTCCAAAAATATGCAGGGAATGATCCCAATCTTTTGGTACCAGTTGAGGCCTGATTTGTAACCCAGGATGTGATCTATTCTGGAGAATGTTCCATGGGCACTAAAGAAGAATGTGTATTCTGTTGTCTTGGGATGGAATGTTCTGACTATAAATGTGAATTTCATCTGGTCCAGTGTGTCATTTAAAGCCTTTATTTCCTTGTTGGTGTTTTGCTTAGATGATCTGTCCATTACAGTGAGGGGGGTGTTAAAGTCCCCTACTATTATTGTATTTTTGTTGATGTGTTTCTTTGATTTTGTTATTAATTGGCTTATATAATTGGCTGCTCCCATGTTAGGGGCATAGATATTTACAATTGTTAGATCTTCCTGTTGGATAGACCCTTTAAGTAGGATATAGTGTCCTTCCTCATCTCTTATTATAGTCTTTGGTTTAAAATCTAATTTGTCTGATAAAAGGATTGCCATCCCAGCTTTCTTTTGACGTTCATTAGCATGGTAAATGGTTTTCCACCCCCTCACTTTCAATTTGGAGGTGTCTTTGGGTCTAAAATGAGTCTCTTGCAGGCAGCATATTGATGGATCTTGTTTTTTTATCCAATCTGATACCCTGTGTTTTTGATGGGGGCATTTAGCCCATTTACATTCAGGATAACTATCAAAAGATATGTATTTAGTGCATTTTTTTTCCATCTTGGTAAATTGTTAATGTCATCTTTAAATTTTTACATTGTTATTTATTTTTATTTTTTATTTCTAAACTTCTTTTACTTGAGTGTAGTTGACACACAATGTTACATTAGTTTCAGGTGTGCAACATAGTGATTCAAGCTCTCTATACTACTCTTCAGGATTCTTAATTTTTTCTCACCCAGGGCTCTCTATGCATCTGAACTACAAGAAATAATTCTTAGGCTCTTAAATCCAGTTCTTTAAAATCAGTTAATGTTAGTATCCAGTTTTTCAAAACACTGCCATTGGCAGTTTATCCAACCGCTTAGAATTTGAAAACTAGGTATCTTTTTATCATGTGCAAATGCAAGAAAATGCTTATTTTCATTAAGGTAGATTTAGATCCTTTTTGTCAGAAGATTTATAGGGTGCATAAATATATCTTACATGTGCTGTGATTAACTTAATTGTCTGTATCTTGGCACTGTTATCCTCGTGCCACTGGATTTGATTACATTGCATTATGACTGGTAATTAAACAGAACAAAATATTATTATATCATTAGTTGGTTTTAGAAGGCCTTGAAACCTTTTTCTAAGAACTCTTTTATGTATTAAAAGCTCTCACCACTATGATCAATGCTCCTAGAATTGTTTCTGGTCACTGAGTTGTCAGGTATACATTTGCCAATTACTTGGGATTTGAGCTCAAAGGCACTGATGTGCATTGATTTAGGTGAAGGCTTCCAATTCAGTCAGGAAGATGACTATCATTTTGTTTCAGTGTTACTCTTAAATTTGTTCTCCTCCAAATGGAGTACTGAAAGCTCTAAAGCAAATACATTTTGACTGAATTGTCTATGACTATGCAATTAACAGGAGAAAAAAACTTGTCATTTACAATCAGCTGAGTTGTATCTTCCAATGAATCTTTTTTTCTTTTAAAGATTTTATTTATTTGACAGAGAGAGAGGGAACACAAGCAGGGGGAGTGGGAGAGGGAGAAGCAGGCTTCCCGCCGAGCAGGGAGCCTGATGTGGGGCTCGATCCTAGGACTCTGGGATCATGACCAGATCCGAAGGCAGACGCTTAGCAACTGAACCACCTAGGGTCCCCCTTCCAATGAATCTTGACACTGCCAAGATAGTGCATCTTGTAAATCTTTCTATGATGCCACGAGTAATGACATGAGGAGTAGAAATATGTTGATTGAAAGACATGCTGGAACTATAGTTGTGACCACGATCCAGAATGTGTACAATTATGAAAAAGATAATGCCTTTCAACAAGGCCATATCCCAGTTGTACGCTTTTTCTTCTCCCACCAACACTTGTTTCTGTCTCCATCTTGAAAGTCATAATTTCAAGCTATTCTATTTTTTATCAAACCCTGCTTTCTTCAGAGAATGTAGAACTAATATGTAGAGATGCCCTATTGTATCCCAAGAACTATGTTATGTATGATGTGTCATTTAACTCTCACAACCACCTTGTAAATAAGCTCTATTATCACAGTTTTACAGATAAGCAAACTGGGACTTAGATAAAATATATTGCTTAAGAGAAGCTGGGTAGAAAAATTGGTTCCAAAGCTATTAACCATTTCTTTTCTATTGTGTTGCCTCACAAGAGGTTGTTTGTTTGTTTGTCTGTTGAAATTAAATGGCCCTCCCACCTTTTTTATTCCACAAACATTGAGGTTATTTGCAATGTAAAGACATGGATGTTGCATCCAGCAGGGAGGTCTATGGAACCCCCTCAAGGAACTATGAGGATGAAAGTTTAATATCTCTCTTGATCTAGAATTTGAGAAGGGTAGGCATCATTCTTGGATAGTGGCTATTTAAAAAGAACTTCCCCAGGTAGAAGGAAGAAGAGCAAAATAAAAGGATACCTTTTAGGATTCACAGAATTATGAGAATTCAGCTACATATTATAGTCTGTTTTTAAAGTGTTTATGTCTCTCGTTTTATTCACTAGCATACCAAATATGCCAATCTTGCCTATGCTTTGTTACAGAATATTATAAGAAGAGTATTACTGTTATGCTTAAGTCAGAATATTTAAAGGAACCCCAAACCTCCTCAGGCTCACCCTATTTAATTCATTTTTCCTTTAAGGAGACTTTGCCATGAATTTACTCATAGAATTAACATTCCTAGTGATTGTGCCCCCCCTAGCTTACAGAAAAAGACAGATATTTTTTCTTTTGAAATGATTTTGAAATGATTTTGATTTTGAAAATGAAAACTCTTACAGAAGAGTTGCAAGGTTAGTATAGAGAGTTCTTGTATGCCTTTCTTTTTAGCATCCCCTAACATTAACATTTTATATAACCATGCACATTTATCAAAACTAAGAAATTAAGATTGGTACATTACTATCCATTGAATTCCAGACTTTGTTCAGATTTCACCAGTTTTCCCACTAATTTCCTTTTTCTTTTCCAGGATCCAATTCAGCATATCACATTGCACTTAATCATCATGTCTCCTTAGTAAGAGGAGACAGTTTTTAGTGTTCAGCAGTAATGACAGCAAAGATGCAAAAGACTCAGAAAAGGTTGTAGTAGGTGGAAGAGAAAGTTTATTAATCAACTTCTCAAAATCCATAGACAAAGGAACCTCTGTGTCCTTCTATGAGGAAACAATATTAGAAGGCCACCATGAGTCTCTTTTCCCATTGCCCCATTATTTTACTTCTCTAAAGGATAAGATTGAGGTGAACATCATTGTTGTAGAAGACAGTAGTCTCTTTTCCCTCTCTTCATCTCTTCAAGTAGTACCTACTCTTCTGTTTGCTAACTGTTCCATTCACTAAACTCTCTGGTGCAGGGCCTTTAACCTCTGCAAGGGGAAGCCCACAGTTGTCTAGCTGCTTTCCTGGCAAGTAGATGGATATGTCAGTTCACATTACCTGGGACAGAGTAGAAAAGTCCATTTTGACCATTTTTTAGAGTGAAAAAGCTAATATTTTGAGATACACAATTATACCTGTTTCCTGTGGGGTTTTTTTGTACTGTTTAAAATGCAAAGAGGACAAAAGGTGTGATTGGCTCCTTGCAGAACTTACAGCACAGGATATTTGGTGTATGGTATTTTTTGTCATGGTGTTATAAAAAATAGTCTAAATTCCTAAATATCATTTTTAAAGGCATAATTAAAAATACTTTCTGTAAAATAAAGCACTGTTATACCATCAAAATTCCTCATGCAACAATTTATTAATCATGTGTATATATGTGTGTATGTGTACATATATACATACATATTCTGACTAATACACCTCTTATATAACTTTATGTGTGTATATACATATATATTAGTTCATACATATGTATGTACATACATAGATATATACACATAAATTTATACATATATGTATACACACGTGGGTATGTGTATATATACACATATATATATATCCTATACACATATATATTCTAGCCTATGTGTCATATATTAGGGTAAGCCATGCTGTGCTGACAACTTCAAAGTTGCAGTGGCTTAACCCAATAAAACTTATTTCCTGTTCACATTATATATGAATTGCTGGTTGACATGGGACTCAAGTCCCTAGTCATTGAGGAACCCAGGTCAACAAGGGCTCTACCATGTGGTGGTTGCACCATCTAGAACACAAGCCTTTTCCACCACTCAGCATGGAAACACAAAGCTTGAGTAATTAAATGAGATTTCTACAACCTCAGTTACACACAATTTTCACTCCCAATTTATTGGTCAGAACTAATCACAGTGCTTTACCAACTTTAAGGAAGCCAATAATCACATCTTCTAGGTGTACAGAAGGCAGGGGAGAATAAAGTATTGGAGAAAAATTATATATAATGTCTACCACATGAAAAAAATTACTTATGTGAAAAAAAGAAATGTTCCTCTGGGCATAGGTCAGGATAAGTAACACTAGCAGCTATAACAAGCAATTCTAAATTCCAATGACTTTATATAATGAAAATTTATTTTTTGCTCTTTTGACAACATAATGTAATTGGCAGGAGGTCCCTACTCCAGGCAGTCAGATAGGGACTTTAAGATCTAATGTTTTGGTGATATAGAGTAAACACTGAAAAATGACAACAATAAAGAAGGAGTTCTATTTTACTTCTGGGTTGAGTGTAAGATGGATGACATGGTCAGTTCAATTACCTTGTACCACAAAGTGTGATCCCTTTTTTTTTAAAGATTTTATTTATTTATTTGTCAGAGAGAGAGAGACAGAGCACAAGCAGGAGAGGGGCAGGCAGAGGGAGAAGCAGGGTCCCCGTTGAGCAGGGAGCCCAATGTGGGACTCGATCCCAGGATCCTGGGATCATGACCTGAGCTGAAGGCAGCCGTTTAACTGACTGAGCCACCCAGGCATCCCACACAATGGGTGATCCCTTAACAAGTTAAGTGAACAACACCCTGAAGGGGATTGCTCAACCACTTAGTGCTCTGAAGTTCTACAAACTACTTTGTTTGAGGGTAGAAAATAGCATCCTGATATATAAGCAGTGTTTTGAAAGAATAACTTAGTCATCATGGCTTATTTAAATTGGCAAGACCTGCCATAAAAAAAAGGATAATTTAGAGGAGTTTAAGAAGTATTTATTTTCTCAGCTTTCCTTCTTCTTTGTTCTCTTTCTTGCCTTATATTACTTTTAAACTGTTCACTCCAGCATATAAAATTTGCTACTGACTGAAGTCGTGTATATTGTTATTTCCTGTGTCCTTGATTTATATGGTCCAGTTCTTCAGCATGAATAGCTTACGGTTTGGGGCTACTTGTCTTCCCTTTGCTTAAGTAAACAAACAAAAGAAAGTTATTCTAGTTCAGAACTTTTAAGATTTCTAAATAACTTGCCATTTCAAAATGAACTAAGAGCCCTAAAACTTTAACCAGGATTCATTTTAAATTATGTGGGGTTATTTAAATATGTCCTAGAACTCAGAAAAATATGTACAAATTTCTTTCAGAGCTACATTATCCCCATGGTTAAAAACTGGTTAGAGAGAGCCCTGTACTTATGTGAGGAATTCTTGGTTCTTGATTACTAGATGACACTTCTTTATAACTGTCTGTGAGTTGTTAACTAAACAGCACCAACAATCTCTACTGTGGCCTTATGGCTTCTGGATTTTCACTGTGTAACCAGAGCCATGTCGCTGAATAGTTGACCAGTAATCTGGATCCATATTTTTTATTGCCTTTCCAGTTGATTGAATTTAATTGCTGTGCCAATGTTCAATGTGTAAAATCACCTGATGGTGGGCCCTTGGTTGGCTCTCTTCTAGGTGCTGTATATTCACCTCCCTGTGGTTAATTGCAAGGTGGAAATTATGGTGGCTGAACAAGAACAGACCCAGGAGACTCCATTTTATAGCCTACATAAACAAATAACCTGTGTCTAGGCAGAAGGAAAATTGCTTAGAAACAACAGTTCTCCAATTGAAGTAAAAAGGGCGTCATCATTAATACAATACCAAACAAAGGCAATGGCAAAATAGGTTAAATATTCATCTATAAATTCTGGGCATTAAGTTAAATGCCTCGCTAGTTCAATTATCATGCCGCCTGATGCCCGAATCATTAGGTGAACTTAATAAGATAGATATAACTGAATGGTAAAGATAGTATATTCTTTTTTTCTGGTATATTCTGTATATCATCTTGTCCTCAAAAGTTACATTTAGCACTAACCATTTAATACATTTCTCATTCTGTGATACTTATGTCATCAGAGTCTTGAGAGCAGATAGTTTTTTATCTCTTCTGACTGATATAAAACCTCTACATAGGACCCCCCATCTTTACTCATTCATGCTTTAACAATACTCTACTGGGCTTATGGTCTTATATTTTGATTTCTCCTTCTTGGCTTCTGGACTCTTTTATGTAATATTTTCAGCTGAATAATATTTAATGGTAGATTCTCGGTCAGCTTTCTTATTCCTTTTTTGTGTTCCCACAACTTCCCAGTTGCAGTCTTCTGTAAAGAGGTTAGAATGAATCATGAATATGTTGATGATTTTATTTGCCTCCTGGGAGCCCTAACTCTAAAGTGAGACGTTTGAGTTTTGAACACTTAAGACTGTTGCACACATGAAAACATATTTTTGATGGCATAAATGCTTGCTTTAATTCTCTGTCACATTGTCTCAGAGAGTTATTGCATATTTCCTTTACCCTATGTGTTCAAATAAGTTAGTCATGAGGTAGAATGTAAATGATTTCAGCGCTTCTCTAGGGCATCTTTCTTCAGGGAAGCCTGTGAAATCCTCAACTGTGTTAATATCTGGAGAAAAGATAAAGCACAGTTAATTGATAAATGCATAGTTGTGAGGCAAGACTAGATGCTAGCATCACATTAAGCCTATGTACGATGCCTGCTTGTTCAGGCATGTATGACACTGTAAGCATAGTTGACTGAGCACAGAGGTTGTGTAAAATCAGATTACTGTGTTCTAAACTATCCATTTGTGAGCACTCTCAGGGGACAGACTATCATTTTAACTGCTTAAGGTAGAGGGAGAAAAAGGTCAGGTGATAATTCCAACTCTCTTGACAGAAACTTACTATGATTTCTATACACTTTCTTTGCTTGTATTTATAACATGCTTCTCTTTATCATCTGTCTTATGGTTTGCAATACTCCAAATAACTCAACTATAAATTATTCTTCATTTTAAATTTGACTATAGAAATCCTCTGAGCATGATGTCATCTCTTGAGAGTTAAGATGGTGATGTACTTTCTTAAGATTGTATTAGATAATGCCTTTTTAACACTATGTAGAGCAGAAAATTCCAATAACAAAAAATAGATTCTTAGAAGGGATTTAATCAGTTGTGTCTCTTCACTTGAGTGAGGGGGGATAAGATTACTCCATTAGAACAGATGCCAACATCCTGCTCAGCCAAGCTCAAAATGACATGGGTAGCAATGTAGGACTATCCACTGATGAGGTTATGTCTGAATTTCATCATATTGCTTTTTTATTACAAAAATGATGAATATTATTTGAGTGTTAAGTTAAATATCAGCAGGCAAATTTTAAATAACCCAGCATGAGCACAAATAATCATCGTGATTACACAAAGTTCTTGGGCTATTGTTAATACTCTCCACATTTTCTTGACCTTCTGGATGCATAGTATCATTCAAACAACAAACAAAAAAAAGAATCCTAAACCAGTATGTTAGGTTGTCAGGTTCAGAAAGAAGAGAATAATGATAATGGGTTTTGCCTGAGGTTGGGTAATTCCTAGCCCTCTTGGGAACTTGCATTGTACATGAACCAATTATTTTCATGCATTCCATTATACATTTCATACTTTCTACACTTTAGGCTCTGGGGATATGAAAGTGAGTAAGTTCTGTACTCTGATTTAGTCTGAAATGCCTGTGTGCATTCATTCAAAAAAATTTATTGTGCCCTAACTGTAGATACTAAGAAACAGGTACTTGGGATACATTAGTTAAATAAAGATTTTAGCCTTTATGGAGTGTACATTTTAGTAGGGAAAGACAGAGTATGAATGATAAACATAATGAAAAGTAAATTTTATCGAGTGCTAGAAGATAATTGTATTTAAAAAAGGAAAGAAACATGGTAAGGAGAATCAATAGTGTGCTAATGAGGAAGCAGGGAGGAAAGACTTGTAAGGGTTGCAATTTTAAATGAAGTTGTTGAGATAAGCCACAATGAGAAGGAGACATTTGATCAAAGAATTGAAGGAGGTGTAAGAATCAGCTCTGTGCCTAACTGGGAGAATGTTCATGGAGAGGGAACAGCCAGATCTATTGCCTTAGGGCAGGAGAATATTTGTGTGTTTGGGCAACAATGAGAAGGGTTAATGTGGATGGAGTGACTCCATCCCCCATGTGAATATGTGAGTGTCTTCTAAAGTCCAACCCAGTTTCTGTGGGTGGATGAGTTGGATACAATTAGCCTACAACATGTTGAAAAAGGAACCAATAAATACTGAGCACCTAGTATTTGTACCTTATGTTTTCTTACCTTGTCTTCACATTAATCTATTGAGAGTGTTATTGTAATCCCCATTTCACAAATTGGGGTAAAATGCATAGATATGTTCTAAAACCAAGGCAACAAAGTGATCAAGTAATGGGGTTGAGATTTGATCCCTCAAATCCTGAATTCTTTTGACTACACCATCCAACCTCACTAGTAGTCATTACTTTGAGGTTCAATTTCTAAACAAAGCAGCCACAGATACCTAAGGTTGACTAAAACTCAACTCCAAGCCTAGCAAGTGGTGTCCTACTGGTTCATGGGGCCAGAAGTGACTGTGACTCCCACTTGTTTTCTGTCACTCACCTATTTCCCAGCACTCCTTTCCCTGTTTACAAGAAGAGAAGTTGTTGAAGCTGACCTAGGTAGACATCACAGACATCAAGAGATGCAGACAACTATTTCAAACAACCCACCAAAGAGAGCCGTATGACCAGTCTGTGTTCCAATTAGTGTCCCCTTTAGGTCACATTCCTGAGCAGTCATCTGATAACATCTGCTTCTTCTGCCCAGCATGTAACTGCTGGAGTGTTCTGGAGCAGTCAGCTGGCACCCCCAATAACAAAACCCGTCAGCAGCCAGATCCCTCCATTCCAAAGATTAGAATCTACCTAAAATATAATGTATTTTAACTACAAATGGAGTTCTTAGCATGAAATGTGAATGTTTATGCTGCAAAATTTCATTTCTTTTTTTTTTTTTCCTTCTCTGAGGCCATAAGTTGTCTGTTCTCTGATAGACGTTTTTATTACTTGCACTTGACCTTCTCTCTTATTACACTGAAAAATACTAAAAATTTTAAGACAATAGTTTACCACACACACACCTACACACATTTAATCAGTCATGCTCTATCTTACTTCAGGTAGAATATGCAAAATGTCTGTGTAAAACGTAATGCAACAAGATGAAAATTGAATCCACTGACTGCTATGTTGAAGTTTGGAAAGGAAAGCAGTAGCAAATAGATCGATGGGAAAGAATAGAGAGAATTAAAACCAGTTTTTCGGAGGGCATGTTATAGGTAAGATCCTGGGCCCACACACTTAATTTCCCCTATGAATTTGTGCTACTGTGGGAAGAAAGTAGAAAAGCCTATAACCTGGAGAACTCCTTGAGGTCAGTTTTAGCACAGTGTTACAAACAAAAGAAACACAAATCCAAGTCTGACTGGGCTTTCAAAAAATAATGAAATCTTGACTTGCACATTTTCCTGTGTGAGGGACCAGAAACACTGAGTGCCCCTCCCCCCTGCAGTGCAACGAGCTTGCAGCTGAAGTATTGCAAACATACCTTCTAAATGTATTCCTAAGATGACAGTAAGAAAACTCCCCAATGGCAAAAGAAAAGGAAGAAAGAGGAAAAAAAGGAGAAGAAAAAGAAAGGGGAAGAGGAAGAATGAGTTGAAACTCGAATAATGAACCCTGAATGGTAAGCAAATGGGTTACCTGGGATTACCTGGCAGCTGAAGGTGGGATGAAGAGACCCAGCCGCAGAAATAGAACTTGAGACTTTCATTGTAAGTCCAGGCCCTCAAAGTGGGCTGAAGTGATCACAGGTCATTACCAACCCTGCCCCCAGGTAGAAGATAAAAATCATCTTGGGAGTAAAGCATTCCCATTTTGGCACCTGAAGACTACCGCACAGCAAATCCCCGCCCCCCCCACCCCTGCCCCCGAAACTGGTTGACATCTGGAAAGCACTATTTAAAAACCTCTGGCTCTTAATGAGTCATGATTAGGACTAATAGGAGGATCCATCTTGCAGGGGAAGAACTGAAACCTATCTGTTGTTGTTCCAGAGACATACCTGAACTCTTTGGACCTTGCACATAATAGTGATCAAGATTTGATGTCCAAAAGGATGAGGAAAGCTAAGTGAGCAGAATCTTTGCTAAAATTCTGTCACAACAGAATTACATTATTAACCACAACAACAGTAATATAGCAATAATAGCAAATATTTAAGAAATGCTTATTTTGTTCCAGGCACTGTCCTAAGGAAAAATGTACTGAATTATTTTAACAAACTCTGAAAAACCACATGTTGTCTTTATTTTATAGATAAGGAAACTGCAGTGCAGGGAGGTTACATTCTTGTCCCAGTTCACATGGATGGTAAGCACCAGAGCCTGACAATGTGGAACCATGCTAACCCTAGCATATAGGGGGAACTAAGTAAATAGTTATTTCAATTTCTTTTTTGTTTGCTGATCTATTGAACAGCCTTGGCTGAGCTGGAAGGAAACAGAGATCACCTTATTTTCTTCTCAAAATCTTCTAGCTCCTAGGCCCTTCTAGACCCTGGACCTACCCCTGTCCGCTGCCTCCTACCTATTGGTGGGGACTAGCCTTTGTTCTTGGCATTGCTGTATGTCCTAGTGTACTGCAATGTCGCAGATCATTCTCATTCAGGGACTTTGGAGGAGGCACTATTCTTTATCATTAAGAGTCCATAGGATTTTCACAGGATAAGTGATAATGTGTGAAGCACCACAAATATAAAAACTGCCACCTTTCATAGTTCTAAATAGTATGGTAATGTAAGAGACAAAAATGGCATTTGTTATGAATTGTAATCACCTCTTTAATTCAGGCTTCTTTAAGAGATAAATTATTGGAATTGTTATTGGGGAATATTCTAGGATAAAAACAGATACTCTAATTTTTTTTTAATTTAAGAAAGAAAGAATTAAAAACTTGAGTCATAGGTAAATCATTGCCTAGCATATACAAACACTTAATACAAAGATTTATGAACTAGCTCGATAAATAAATCACATTAAGCTTGTGGCTGCTAAATTAATAGCAAATAAGAATAGATTAAATTTACTTGTAAATAAGCCTTTTGGAAGAAGTTATGAAACAAGAAGCTAACCTGTCCTTTCTTATATTGGACATTTTTGAGAATGGTTTCAATTATTTAGTAAATCAGAGTAAGATTTTGTAGAAGGTACAACCTGAAGTTAATATAAATATTACATTTATCATTAAAACAAACAAAAAACTTCGAGGCAGATGAGGTAAAAAACCACCAAGATAATTAATTTCTTTTGAGTGTGATATAGGCTTAAAATGCAAAAATAAAAATAATGAATTTTTTTCAAATAAAATTATTAACCTTTTGTATTGTGCATTGCACAAAACCCTAATATAAGAGCACTGACTTTTTTGAGCTAAATTAAGAATCAGTTTCCTAAGCAAACTCCCCCAAAGTGCAGGTGTAAACTAATGAACAGTGGAGAGTTTATGAGCCTTCATCCAAGATAATTTGTTCTATTAAAATAACTGGGAGGCCTGGAACTCTGAAGAATGTTTTCATTTTTTAAATGAAATCACTCCTATTTTTGAACAATTTCAACATTCCATGCTACTATTTTTGTCTCCAAATCTGACTCATCAGTTAGAACCTAAATATTATTTTGAGGTTATAATTCTGTTTAGATTAAAAAATTATATTGGATACAAACTTGGACTAGATATATTATCCCAGGCCAGCTATTTCTTCCAGTTATACTTATTATAATTCGAACCCTTACTATTCCTTTTCTAATGCATTTTCCCATTAATAATCATTATTCTAGGTGATGAAATACCTACTTACACTTGGATGTTATCATCCTCTTTGGTCTATTATTATCAAATGTTAAAATATTACTTCCCTTTCAAGAACTTCAGTAAGAAGACAACAAAATTGGGGGCTTTTTTCAAGAAACCAAACAGATGCCTATGTTTAAAAATGAAATTAAAAATAATGGAAAGTTTAAATTGGAATCCAAATAAATAACTCTAAATATTTGCCTGTGCCTTTATTTCTCTAGTCTGTGCTAAGAGAAAACCCGTAGAGAAAGATAGAAGAGCAAAACATAATAAAGAAACCTTTAGTCCATATATTTCACTTTAAGAAGTTACATTAACTAGCTGTCAGTATTCAAATTAACATTGTTTTAGACTCACAAACTTCTATAATCTTCCAGAGGAATTTATTCATTAATACCAGTTTTGTGTGTGGTGACAATGTGATAATATAATCTGGTATGTTCTAGGAACTTTCCTTTTTTTCCAAACTCATTTTGACATCTACCCATTTAGATATATTGACATTATCATCTCAACTTTTATTTTGCCATAACATCAAATTCTCATATCAATGTATGGCTTATGTTTATAAAAGAATTTGAATTTACTTTTCTTTTTCCTATCATCCATGTCCACACCCACTGCACACCTAACTTTTGAATAATGACTTGCAAAATCCTGATAAAGACAGGGAATATAGGAGAGGTCCCAAATAAGGAAAAGGGTAAGTGACATGTGGGAAAAAGGGAAAACACCAGTTGAACTTAAACTAATATACAGATTATGATTATAACTGACAAATAGATTGTCCATAAAGGCAGAACTCTTCTACTCTTGCTATCTGTTTACATGAGTTTCAATGCTTCAGAAAGAAACGATGTGCCAGGAAGAAATATAAATGGTGGTCATGAGTTTGAGAAAAATTTGGGAAAATGAAAAGATTGGTATGTGGCCTGTTTCCCAAGATGTTTTCATGGACAAAGTCTGGGTTGTAGGAAGAGAAGATTATTGAGCTAGAGACAATGGTAGAGGCAGAGGTAGAAATAGAGCGAGAGAGAAGATTTACAGAAGGCATTCAAAAAACCCATTGTATTTATTAAATACCAGAAAAGGATTTTTATCCAGAGCATCTTTTTAAGACCCTTGCAAATCATTAATAAATCGACAGGGGAAATTCCCAGGGGAAATTGTCAATTTTATAAACAGGCCAGACACAGAAGAAAACCAAATCATCAATAAGAAAAATTCTCAACTCCACATTTCAATCAGGAAAATGTAAAATAAATTAACAATGAGATACCATTTCACACCCATGAGAACGTAAAAACCTAAAACATCACAAATGTTGTGATGTTTTATGTTTATAGATACACACGGAGGAAACTCTTACACATGTGAATATAAGATACATATGCTGTCTGACCCAGCACTTCCACTCCCAGGTATTTATCTTAGAGAAACTCATGCTGATGTGCACAAGCTAACATGTACACTGGTGATTTTTTTCCTTTCTTTCTTTTTCTTTTTTTGCAGTGCTGCTTATTATAGTGAAATAAAATAACTTTCTCTTGTCAGGGGACTGACAAATTATGTTTTCTTCAAACTATGGAATACTCTACAGCAGTTAAAATTAATGATGTAGAGTTTCATGTTTCAATATGGATAAATCTCAAGAGATACAATTTTGAGTGAAGAAAACCAAGTAGCAAATCATACATATTAATATGAAAACATGTATGTAAATATTTTAACTCATAAAACAAGAGGATACAAATTTAATGGATGCATATATATGTAGTAAAAGTATAAAACATGCATGGGAACAGGACATACCAACTTCTGGATGGGGTTACCTTTGGAGGTGAGCATAGGGGAGAAAATGAAAGGGTATGGGTTAGGAGGTGCGATTTTTCTGTGATATTTTCTTTTCTTAACAAAAAGAAAGTTGAGGAACTTCCAGTGATGTGATCTTGGCAGCAAGGTCAATTTTTAATCTCCAAAAAATTCCTCCTGAAAAATAAACAAAAAAATTAGGATAGCAAATGAAAAATCTATCGATAACATCTAAATAAAACTAGAAAGAAAAATATTTCCATAAACTTCAGATTATGAACACGAATGATAAATCACCTACAGCAGCAGAATAAGAAACACGATCAAAGCTGGGTGGTAGGAATAGTGAGAAATGAATGGGGATAACCTGTGTACTCCACGAACCAGGGTTTTGAAATATGCCAACAAATATCCACCTCTAAGAGAAGAAGACCCTACATATTCTGGGTGGAAACATAGGAAGACAAATCTGAGAATGACTAGTGAAACTTGGGAAAGTCCCCGGAGTCTGTGAATTAAGAAAACTGCACACAGGCATGAAAAAAAAAATTAAAGATCTGAGCTAATTTTAATTTATAGTTAAATGACCACACAGTTGAGCCACCGGTTAACTTCTATTTACAAGTTAAATGACAGAACAAGGAAGTAAACAGAGAAATCCAGAATGTAAAGCATTCTATAGGACAACTAAACCAGTTTCTACAAGTCAGTGTCTGAGGGGGAAAGGAGGACGAGAAAGACTTCTCTGAATTAAGAGATATTTGTAAGATGTAATCAACTGAAAGTGGGGATCTTGTTTGGATTCTGATTCAAACAAACCAATGGAGACATTTTCCAGACCATTCATAATTTGATTTTGGACTAGGTATGAGATGATAGCAAAGAAATATTGCCAATTTTATTAGGTGATAATAATACTTTTTAAAGGAAAATGTCCACAATTTTTAGAGATTTATATTGAATCATATAGGGGTAAAATTTTGCTGCCTGATATTTGCTGTAAAATGCATAAAGAAGGAAAAATGGGAAGAGCATTTTTTTAAAATAGGTTAAGTTATACAAAGCTACATTGATTAAAACAATGTGGTACTGGCATAAAAACAGACATATAGACCAATGGCATAGAATAGAGAGCCCAGAAATAAATCCTTTTGCATATGGTCAAATGATCTGCAGCAAAAGTGCCAATGGAGGAAAAAGCAGTCTCTTCAACAAAGGAATTGGGAAAATTGGATATTCACATGCAAAAAATGAACTTGAATCCTTACCTTAGATCATATGCCAAAAATTAAGTCAAAATGGATTAAAGACCTAAGTGTAAGACATAAAGCCATGAAACTACTAGAAGAAAACATAGGGGGAAAAGCTTCATGACACTGAATTTGGCAAGGTTTTTTGTTATGACACCAAAAGTACAGAAGCAAAAATAGACAAGTGAGACTATTTCAGATTTCAAAACCTCTGCACATCAAAGAAAATAGTCAACAGACTGAAAGGCAACCTTCAGATGGGAGAAAATATTTGTAAATTATGTATCTGGAGTTATATTCAGAATACATGAAGGGCTCCTACATCTCAACAGCAACAGCAACAACAAAAACAGCCCAATTTAAAAACGGGCAAAAAACTTGAATGGACACTTCTGCAAAATAAATATACAAATGGCCAACAAGTTTTTGAAGAAATGCTCATCTAAAGAATCATTAGAGAAATGAAAATTGAAATCCCAAAGTGAGATCACGTCACACACATTAAGATGGCCACTAACACAAAAAACAGAAAATAACTAGTGTTGGTGAGAATGTGAAGATATTAGAATTGATGGGAACATAAAATGGTGCAGCCATTGTGGAAGAACAGTATAGAGGATCCTCAAAACATTAAGAATACAATTGCCATACGATCCAGTTGTCCCACTTCTGCATATGTATCCAAAAGAATTGAGAAGAGAATCTCAAAGAGATATTTGCGCACTTATGTTCATTGAAGCAGTATTCACAATGACCAAGAAGTGGAAGTAACCCAAATGTCTATCAACAAATGATTGTATAAAGAAAGTGTGGGAAATACATACATTGTAATATTATGTAGTGTGAAAAAAGAAGGAAATCCTGCCATGTACTACAACATGGATGAAACTTGAAGACATTATGCTAAGTGAAATAAATCAGTCATAAAAAGACGATTACTACATGGTTCCACTTTTCTGAGGTATCTATAATAGTTAAATTCATAGCAGAAAGTTGAACTGTGGTTCAACTGGGGGCTGGGGAAATGGAGGGATGAGAAGTTATTCAAAGGGCATAGAGTTTCAGTTTTGCAAGATGAAAAAATTATAGCGATCCATTCCATAACAATATGAATATAGTTAGCACTACTGAATTACACACTTAAAAATGGTTAGGATGGGGGGCGCCTGGCTGGCTTGGTTGGTGGAGCTTTTGACTCTTGATCTTGGGGTTGTGAGTTCAAGCCCCACGTTGGGTGTAGAGATTACTTAAAAATAAAATCTTTTAAAAAATGGTTAAGGTGGTAAATATTATGTTATGTGTCTTTACTACAATTAAAAAATAAATAAAAAATAGATTGAATGAATATGACAAAAATTTGACAATTGTTTTATCTTGGTGGTTGGTATATCTTATACTAGCCTCTAACTTTGAATTTATATCAAAATGTTCATGACTTTTTTCAGAAAAAAAGAAATTTGAAATACGTATTGCAGTGTATTAACATCTGTTTATTTAGGGCAGGAAGACACTGGATGTTTTTGTATGCTTGGAACATTTCATGATTCAGAAGAAGTAATGACTATGGAAACTTGACATCATTGAACCTTAAGTTTATTCAGTTTGAGTCCATGGGTCCCAATTCCAAATTATTATAAGAAAGGAAATCCTGCACTAATCAACAGTGACCAGTGGAGAAGATCACATAGTTCAGACAGGACTGTATGAAGATGATGATCCAGAAAAAGTGATCTGGGCTTTGAAGAAACTGAAAATGTTTACTATAGGTTGGAAGGGCAGGAAGGATTTTCACTGTAGATTAAAAAACCAAACACAAATGGGTAATAAGGCCTGGATGCATTTGGCTATCACAGTTTGATGCCATTATCCACTCATGCCACTAATAAATCCTGAAACTCCTATGCTATTTTTTTCACTTTCTTGAAAGACAAAACAAACAAATAGAGACGCCTGGGTGGCTCAGATGGTTAAGTGTCTGCCTTCGGCTCAGGTCATGATCCTGGGGTCCTGGGATCAAACCCCGCGTCGGGCTCCCTGCTAGAGGGGAGCCTGCTTCTCCCTCTCCTTCTACTGCTCTCCCTGCTTGTGCTCTTTTGCTCTCTCTGTCAAAATAAATAAATAAAATCTTTAAAAAAATGCTCACAGTCTTCCAAGGTATCTATTGCTATGCCCTGGTAGCTAAAGATGATAAATGATCTTTTCTTTAGGAAATGCTAAAAACTTGTCAGTTATATTAATGATCCAGGCAAGATGACTCATGAGCTAATAACACAGTGTTATTATTGACTACATTAAAAGAAGAAATTGAATGATATTATATTAGTGATGTAACAGGACAGATGGTAGCTATACTTGTGGTTAACATAGAATAATGTATAGGGCGCCTGGGTGGCTCAGTCGTTAAGCATCTGCCTTTGGCTCAGGTAAGGGTCCTGGTATAGAGCCCCGCATCAGGCTCCCTGCTCAGCGGGAAGCCTGCTTCTACCTCTCCCACTCCCTCTGCTTGTGTTCCCTCTCTCCCTATGTCTCTCTCTGTCAAATAAATGAATAAAATCTTAAACAAAAACATAGAATAATGTATAAACTTGTCAAATCACTAAATTGCACATCCAAAACTAATAAAACATTGTGTGTCAACTATACTCACATTTTTAAAAAAAAGCAAAAATTGATAATAACATCAACATCAAAACAAAATTGCATTCCCTGAATCAAATAAGTCATAAATGACTATCAAAGCCTGCCCCAACCAATTACTGGGGAAATCTGCCATATAATTTTACACCAACTCTTTATTGCTGCTCTTCATATTTTTGCATGGTTAGGAGAAGTTTCTGAATATGACCTATAAAGGTCTTTTAAAAAGTTTATTATTTACTGTGTATTTTGAAATAATTATAGATTTACAAAAAGTTTCTATAATGTAAAGTCCTTGGGTACCCTCATCTACTTTGTCCCAATGGTTACATCATGCATTAACTACAGCACAATGTCAAAGGCAGGGAATTTATACTGGTACCATGTTGCATATAGTTCTGTGTCATTTTATCATTTGTATAGATTCCTGTAACCAGCACTGCAATGAAGATACAGAATTCTTCCATCACCACAAAGATCTACTACTGTCAGAATCAAACGGAGAAGGCTTTTTCTTTTCTTTTTTTCCTTTTATTTGCCAGTTTCAAAATGCCAAGTTATACTCTTCCATCTTCCGATATCAAATGTAGAAATCTTACTTGCCTTTAAGTTTCTTTACTTTTTTCACTTATAATTGTCTTGAATACTTCCTCTACATACATTGAGGTCCACATCAGAAAAATATTGTATTTTCCACTGACGCTGCATGAAGGAAACTGTTTTCCTGCTGGCTGGTAGTGACAGTCCCCCCAGTGACCTCTGGTATCACTTCTGTGGAGATGGGAGGGTGCCTTCTTACTGCCAGGCGGAGACGGAGTCCAGGTTCCCAGGGGACTTCCACTGACACTGTCAAAAGAGGCTTGCTACTGCTGGATGATGATGAGAGTCCCATCTCCCAATCTGGCTTCTCTCTCACCACACCTGGCAAGGGTAGAAGTCAAGGATCCCCACCCAGCTTTTGCTGACAGTGATGGGACTAGAGCTGCAGTTTGTTCCACGGGGCACTTCTGCAGTTATTATCTAAAAACTTCATCTTGCTAAGCTGCCCCTTTCCTTGTCCTTTGCTAGAAAGAACTGGATTTTATGAGGGCCCTAATTTGTCAGTTTCCATTGGTTTTTCCAGGTATGGCTTCTCCAACACCCAGTCCAGGATATAGGAGTCCAAAAGGTAACCCACGGAATTGGCCATCATGATCTTTCTTGGGTTCTCAGGTCTACAGTTGGTCAGCCTTCTTCTCCTTACCTCTCAGCCTTCTTAGGTTTATGTATCACATCCAGGACTTTTGTGTGCACTTAGGGAAAGGAATAGGGAGAAGTGCATCTACTCCATTGTGGATCAGAACCAGACACCTAGTGAGATTTTAGAACTTCATGAACTTTAATTTGTCCAAGCATTTTTTAATTTGATTAAGCATTAAGCAGCTGTGAGTAAACATTTCTTTGTCATCTAATTGAAGACAATAAGAGACACGACTTATGGTGGAGGTACCACCTCACACCAACTCTAAAAGCTAAACTAATAAATTCAGCATGTAGTGGCTAAGATCAGCCACCTGACAAGTCATCTTCAAAGAACAATGTGATTTCCTTTGGAAACCAGTAGCAACCAGTAGCAAGCAACCAGGGCTTGATTGTGGTCTAGATATGTACTAAAATAACTAAAGGAAGAAGTATATGAACTGATTATTAATGTGAAACCTCAGAAGGGGGAGTGCTTCAAACCCAATTTTAATACTTTCCATTTCAACATCATGAAGTGAGAAAATGCCCTGAACAGAGGATTGGATTTCCCAATACTGTATTCTTAGACACTCTATCCTTAGGCAGAAAAATGTATGTACTGGGCTAACATAATTTGACCAACTCATCACTTTTGTTCTGATTCCACAAAGTGAAATAACTTTGCACTTATCTATTGGACTCCTTGACAAGTTCTTAGAGAAAATAAGATGAGAAGAAGATTCAAACATCTGATACCTGCAGCAACTCTATTTCTCAGTATAATTCTTTAAATTGGCATTCTCACCAGTATCTCATGAGTTTTGATTAGTGTGAGCCAGTCCCTCATTTCCAGACCTTCAAAGCCGAGAAGTAGATAATGACAAGAGGTACCCAGACTAACTTACTGCCTCCTTGTGAGACTCAGATGACCTTCCTAAACACTATCTCTAAACTCCTTAAATTATTCCAATTAAGTTATATATATATATACTTCAGAAACAAGTGAAACTACATTGCTTTAACATGACCACAAATATTAATTTAACTACAGTGAGCCAGGAAGTATAAAGAAAAAATACCCTTAAAGATTAATATTTAAAAGAGTATATGTTTCCCAAGGTAAACAAACTGATAGCAATCATTCTTCCATTCAACAAATATTCATAGAGTGCCTTGTTCTGTCCCAGGTCTTGGGATAGATCAGGAAAGGCAGCAGACAAAACTCCTGTCTGTGGAACTTGCATTCTAGAGAGTGGAGACAAGACAGAAATAAGACATGTAAGTCCTAAGGATGTTAGAAAGGAGCACGTGCCATGGAAAAGAAAAAGGAAAGCAGGGTGAAGGAGACCAGGAGTGTGGAGGTTGGGTGGGGAATGGGCAGGATGGTCCAATTGAGAAGGTGAGATTTTGCGCAGATTTAAAGGAGATGAGGGATATAACAAGGACATCTTGAAACATGGACATGTAACAAGGACATCTGAGGGTAAAGCACTGAAAGAGAAAGTGGTAGAAGAGATGATATCAGAGAGGTAATGAAGGTACACAAGACAATGTGGACACTTTTTGGCCATTTTTGAAACTGAGCCTTAAACTGACTGACACAAGAAGCCATTGAAGATATTCTTTAACCTTTTGTTTTGGTATAATTTCAAACACAGCAAAGTGAAAAGTACAAGGAATACTTTTATTTACATTAACCAATTGTTTACATTTTTCTCCCAATTGCTTTTGTCATTTGCATTCTCTTGATAGATAGATATAGATTTTTTTCCTGAACTATTTGACAGTGAACTGGAGATATTTGTGACCCTTTACCACTAAATAGTTCCGTGAATATTTTATAAAAACAAAGGCATTCTCTCTTTCTCTCTCTTGCTCTCTGTAAAAATAAATAAATAAATCTTTAAAAAAAAAGGGGGGGTGGCACCTGGGTGGCTCAGTCAGTTGAGCATCTGACTCTTGGTTTCCACTCAGGTCATGATCTCCTGGGTTGTGGGATCAAGCCCTGCATCTTGCTTCATGCTCCGCGAGGAGTCTGCTTAAAAGATTCTCTCCCTCTGCCCCTCCCCACACATGCATGTGCTCTCTCTCTCTCAAAATAAATAAATAAATCTTTAAAAAAATAACAACAAAGACATTCTCTCACATAACTACAGTACTATTAACAAAACCAGGAAAATTGATATTGATAAAACACTTATCAAATTTATAGCCTATATTCAAATTTTATCAATTTTCTCAGTAATATTCTTTTTGGCTATATTTTTCTCTCTGACATAACCCTGGAATAATTTTTTTCTTTAAGAAGTCTAGGTTCCTTGATAAATAGAAATCAAGATCTAGGTATTAGGTGTGTTCAATGCTTTTAGATAATCTCTGTGAACATATCTAGTACATGTACATGTACACACACAGATGGCTATATCTATAATCACTTCTAAATTTATTTATCTAGATAAGTAAATATTAAAAATCATGAGTTTATAGTGATATTTTCCATTTCAATTCAATACCAATGTTTCTTCTCTTCATATTTATAACTTTCCCTTAAAATACTACTCCCATTGCTTTTAACATGTTTACACATTTGTTTAAACAATTTTAATATTGCTAACCCATATCATTGCAAAAAGCCAACCTATTGACTGAAGTTCAGTATTTGTTTAAAGTTTTTGGTAAAATTACATGTGATGAAATGCATAACTCTTGAGTGTACAATTTGATAATTTTTGGCAAATGCTTACACCTGTGTAACCTGCAACCCCTCTACTTCTGCTAAGCATGGAACAAAACCAGCCAGGGAAAAGTCAAGAACATATGCAAGGAGGTGATTATAATGATTGGTCAGAGAGTTTTATTTGTTTATTTTTTTAAGATTTTATTTTTAAGTCATCTCTACACCTAACGTGGGATTCAAACTCACAATAGACTTAGAATAGACTTGCTGAGGTTGAAATTTTAAGAAATTACTAGATATCAAACATACATAGTCAGAGAAGCAGTCTTTGTATCATTCTCCATTGCTTTTTTTTTTTTTTTTTTGCTTTTCTTAAAATTTTTAATTAGTTTCAGAGGTGGAATTAAGTGATTCATCAGTTGCATATAACACCCAGTGCTCATCACAATAAGTGCCCTCCTTAACGCCCTTCACCCACTTACTGCATCCCCCCTACCCACCTCCCCTCCAGTAACCCTGTTTGTTTCCTAGAGTTCAGTGTCTTATGGTTTGCCTCCCTCTGAGTTTTCATCTTTTTATTTTTCCCTCCCTTCCCCTATGTTCATCTGTTTTGTTTCTTAAATTCCATGTATGAGTGAAATCATATGGTATTTGTCTTTCTCTGACTCATTTCCTGTAGCATAATACACTCTAGTTCTATCCATGTCATTGCAAATGGCAAGATTTCATTCTTTTGATGGGTGGGTAATATTCCATTGTATATATATATATATATATATATATATATATATATATATATATATACCACATCTTATTTTCTTTCTCACATGGCTGATAAACAGCACCACCAGAGTTGACCTGATGTAGAGCTGAGACCAGGAATTTTTGGCTGCCTCTCATTGTCCCTGGCCTGCCCTATGACACCCGCTGTGTGAGATTCCCTATTCTCATGTTGAATGAAGAGGATGCTCTTGCTCATTGCCTCCATAAGTTACTTCTTAGAAAAAGCAAAGAAGAAACATTAACTTTGAGCATTAAGGAAAATGAGTCATGATGTTAAAAAAATAACATCTTTTTAAGACTTTCTGCAGCATGGTCATAAATATGGTCACTTTTTGTGGTAAATATTAGAGGGATTTATCTATTTATTCCCATATTCCATTCTGTACCTTTAAGAATCCCAGTCTGCTATATTTTTATTAGCTTTCTCTTCTTCAATTTGTCAATGGCTTTACATGTGTGTTTAGAAATTATGTGATTTTATTTTCATCTATTTCATGAAACTTTGCCTCTGTTGCAAGATTTGCAATTGTACTTGGCGCTTTAATTACTTGGCATTATATTACCATTATATTATCAGATGTTCTCAATATCTGGCAATCAGCAAGAAACAGATAAGACAGTACATAATGGGAGAAAATAGAAGCTAGTGATTAAGTCATCAGTGAACATGTATGTGTTATTAAGACTTCTGCATCCCTATACAGACTACAGCTGCAGAGAGTCAAGATATACAGAAGATTACCTATAACCTATGAAACAAGCACTAGTATTATTATGCTCATTTCACCAGGAAGAAAGTGAGGCTTAGCCATGTTCAAGTTGCAATATTATAAAGTTTTGTAAGTGACAGAGTCAAGGATTGAACCTACATCTGACTCTGACCTCTAAGGACATCATAGTAAACTATAAAGAACTTCAATTTGATTATTTGTTTTTAAGGAAAAGCAGAGAAACAAGGTCAAGGTGAAGGTCAATAAAAACTGTTAATTAAATACACAATTGTGTGATCAAGACCATTAATTTTGCATGAATTTAGAAAAGGATATTGGTTTATAAAATGAAAGAAGATGGGGATTGTAGGGATAATTTAGTAATATGCAAGGCAGGTAAACTGATTGTCCCAAACCACATAACCTTAGTGATACAGCTGGGTTTTAAAACTACAACTCCTTGCTTTTTCTAAGATAAGCTTGTGACAAAATAAAAAAATTATATCTTATTTGTGAGATTCAAACTTTTTAATAATGTACATCATGAAGTTAGCCCAAACTGGATAACATGAACTTGATACTATAGTGATGCAGAAGAGGTGGAGAAAAAATTAGAATGATTCAGCGATTAAACCTGTCTAGATGGAAGCTTTAATGTATATCAGACACTATTGGGTCCTGTGGATGCAGAATTAATGAGTAGCTCACAGTGTTAGGGAACAGAGAAACATTTACCAACAAGGATAATGTAATAAGTGCAATTTGAAAGGCAAATCACGAAATGCTGTGGGCACTCAGAGTGGGGAGGAAATAATTCAGCCTAAAAGATTTCTATTGATCCTGTTGTGGTGTTTCACAGAAGAGATGAGATTTGAGTTTAACAGTCATCTAAGGGGCTGAAGGCTATGCCAATCAGAAAGAACAGCAAAGGTATAAGGTCTCATACAGCAAAGTATGTTAAGGGAATAGCAGGAAATTCAACAAAACTCTAAATTTATGCAAGAGCCTCAGAAATATATTTTGAAGAATTCTTAGCCTGTAAAAATTGAAAACCATTCTGTTCAGAAAAGTCTTGCTAATTTCAAATTTTGCTTAAGTAAAAAATATCCTTTAGAATACATTTTCACTCTTCCAGTATCAGCATTAGCAGCCTCACCATTGACACTTACATTTTAATAATTGTCACAAGCTGTAAGTGTTGATCACCTGTGACTAACCACAAACTCTCATCGCATTGGATATATTTTGCCTCTATGTCTTTGAAGAAATGTCTAGGCTTTGTCAGACTATTTACATTTCAGTTATGAAATTCAATAAAATAAGAGGGTAACAAGCTCAAATAGCACTGACTAATGTGAACTGATGCAGTGAGACTCTTTCCAGTTCGATGAGCAAAAAAATCTTCCCCGTATGGTATCTGCTGTTTGCAGTATGTTCTTCTCTCAGAATAGTTACCACTCATAAAGCTTATTTTTTTCATACATAAAGCAAAACTTTCTCATTCCTTAACATTTGTTTATGCCCCAGTGGAATTCTTTTCCTAGGTTCAAGTTTGAGTGAGCCTGGAGGGCATCTATATTATAATACCTTACATGTCTTACATGTCTTCCTCCCAGCCCTGAATAAATTGGATCTTGAGGGAAGGGATGAAATCTCACCCATATAGTATTTCCAGTATCTGGCACTTAGTAAGTATTTTATCAATGAGAAATAGATGAATAAGAATAGGTGAATGAAACTGGAGAAAGCCCCACTGATCTGAGTATTGTGAATCTAGAAGAAGTATAATTTAGATGTTTAAGAAAAGAGATTACCTGAAATGTTGGGATTTTATGGAGTCAAAAATAACCTTCTCCTTTTTACCTACTCCTGAGTTTGTAAAGTAAGACACATAAAACAGATGGATATTTCTTTTTTTTAAAGTAAGTTATATTACTGATAAACAGTTTAAAGATAATGATTTAAATTTACAGTAAAAATAATTTTCCAAAACTTTGTCTCAGGATTGCATAGACCTATCTCCCAAGTTATCAGCATAGCTGGACACTACAGAACCCTCCCATAGGAGTCTCCTTACTAGTTGGCAAAGAGAAAATTAGATGTTATTTGTTCATTCTAGAAATACTAATCATACACCTATTGTGTTCTAAGCAATAGAGCTATGATGTTGAATAATTTCTGAGCTCACAATGTTGGACTGAAGTGAATAGGTGATTTCAATATAGCATAATGTAGGGCACTAAGGGAGAACAGGAAGAGCTCAAAGCCTGGACTTTAACTTCAGGAATGTTTCCTATGGGTTATCCAAGATGTGGCTTGAAGGAAGAGTAATAGCTCTCTAGTAAAAAGGAGTGTTCCAGACCAAAACAAAATATAAAGTAATGAAGCATAAAGAACCCTTTTTTTAAGTGATTGGAGGGTAGAATATGAATGGACAGAGAGATGGAGGGAAGGAAGAAAGAAGAGAAAAAAAGAGTATGAAAACAAGGCATAAAAAGTTGGTAGAGGACAGTTCAGGAAGGCTTTGCAAGCAATTTTAGGTACTTTCCACTGGACTCTCTCCTAAATGCAGTAATAGTTAGCTGAGTGGTTTCCAGCTGGAGAATGACATGTTATTTTGTCCACTTTATGAAATATGTTAGGAAAGATGGCAGGAGGATCATTTGGGAAACTTGAACATCAGTAGAAGCAGGAAGATTGGAGAGAAGTAGACAGACTTGAGAAGCACATAGGATGCACTGTCAAGAGGAACTGGTGGCAGGTTAGCTGAAGAAGGAGGAGTCAAGCCCAATGCCATTGTTTTCTGGCCTAAGTGGAGAGTTGATGTGCCATTCTCTAATCAAAGTAAGATGGGGGGTCGAAGAGGGTGATTTAGGCTTATGGTAATGAATTAATTTTTAGATTGATCAGTTTGGGAAGTCTGGGGATCATTATTGGCAGTAGGATATACAGAAAAATAAAACACAAATATAATCTGGGCTGGAGATAAAGATTTGAAGAACATTAACAAGATAAGTTGATCCAGGTATTGACATTGCAAAACCTAAAATGGAAGAAATACTGAAAAACTAAAATACTCCACTGAAAGTTAACCCAAGATATAAAAATGATTTTGAAAACAGATCCTTTGGAGAGTAGTTTTTACAAAAGATTCAAGTATTCCGCATGGGCAGTTTAAAGCAATCTATCTGCAAAGGTACATTTAGTATGTAATATGGGCTAATTGCCATGGATTTATTTGCTAATGGTGGTTTTGGTTTGTTTGTTTTTCTCAGTTACAACTGGAAGAAAATTTCTCCCATGTTCATCTTTGCTCAGTATATGATTTGGAACAACTCACTACAATTAGCAACTTCAGTTCAGAACATTGTCAGGATTGAAAAAGCAAATTGGAACATGTCCTACAAATTAAAATGCATTGCCAAGTATCTCCAGGGTGCCTTAGCTCTGTATGATTAGCTTCCCCATTCATCATATGTTCATGCAGAATTTTACCATTCTGTCTCCAGAGAATACAGGTGCCCAATAATCAAGATGTAACTGAGTTAGAGGATTCTACTGCTGGAAGAAAACTTAGAATCTGCAAAAGCCAAACCTCAGTCAAGAATTATATATCTTGGAAAAATCTTTAAGGCTGTTTGGGGCAGTTTGCAACTGTGGGTAAAGATCCATTAGTGAACTGTGAAATCACTTTGGTAGGTTACTACTTGCTTGTTTAAAAAACTGAAATAGAATAAAAATAGAGTAAAATAGACTAGAATAGAAAATACCGAAGCATGTCACACATGGAACAGGTAAATAGTTTTGTGGAAAAATAAGCATGGATAGGAAGAGAGAAAAAAAGCATTTTGGTGACAATAACAACCTGAGTAAATGTGGGAAAGTAAGAAAAAATAAGGAATGTGTAGGGAATATCAAATGGTTCACGATAGTTATTGTTGAATATAAATGCAGATGACTTATGAGAGATAAAACTGGACCATTACTGGAGCCCATATTGCATTGGGTCATGAAAAATATTAAAGAATTAATATGTCATTCAGTAGGCAACACAGAATCATGGAAGGTTTCCAATCAGGGAATCAATATGATAGAAAGTTTAATCCTAGAGCTTTATGGAAGGTCATCCTGTACAGAGATCAGGTAGCATTTGTAGCAATAATTCAGACATAACGAACTTAAAATCTGTATGTACCAAATTTCTTCCTGACTCAGGGCTTTCTATGGGATGTTTCCTTTGTCCGGATGCTCTCCACCATAGCTGCTACCACCACCTTATGTTTAAGTTATTTTCTTCTAGTCTTTCATATATCAGTGAAATTTTCTCTCTCAGAGAAATTTCCTGACCTTCAACACTAGGTTAGGATATATATCACACTTACAGTCAAATAACTAATGTACGATTATTTAGTTTCTGTATCATCTGGTAGAATGTAAGGTCCATAGCAGAGGGAATTTGTCTTGTTCAAATCAATAATCTCAGCAATTAGAGTGGTGCCTTTTACACTGTTGATTATTAATATTTTTTTTGTTGAAGAAATGAAGGAGTGTTGATAGTGACTACAGAAGGAAAATTAAGTGCAGAGGACATTGTAAAGGAAGACTCAGCAGGACACAGGGATTTATTAGGTATTGGAGCAAGGAAAATGAAAGAGCCAAAGACTCTCATTCCTTCTTTCAACAAGCATTTGTCCCATATACTGTCTATGTCAGGCACTGTGCTGGACCCTGGGAAAATGGAGATGAATAAGATATAACTTCATAGTCAAAAGTTAGAGCAAATTCTTTTTTTTTTTTTAGATTTTTATTTATTTATTGAGAGAGAGAGAGAGAATGGTAGAGAGAGAGCATGAGAGGGAGGAAGGTCAGAGGGAGAAGCAGACTCCCTGCTGAGCAGGGAGACCGATGCAGGACTTGATCCTGGGACTCTAGGATCATGACCTGAGCTGAAGGCAGTCGCTTAACCAACTGAGCCACCCAGGTGCCCTAGAGCAAATTCTTATGTAACATTTACTATATGCCAAGTACTGTTCAAAGCACTTGATATACAGTAACCTGATAACTTCACAAGGAAGGTACTATCATCATCCCCATTTTCCAGATGAGGAAACTAAGACAAAGAGAGACAAATAACCTGCCCAAATTCACTCTAAGTGGCAGAGTAGGGATTCGGTTCCATTTTCTTAATTACCCTGCTTTACTGCTGCTCCAGCCTGAAGCAAGGAACACAGACAGGTAAACAGATTGTCACAAAATGACATACTAATATACACATACACATGGTCCAGAAGTAGCCCAGAGAATAAAGTGGTTATCTATTAGAAAGGGAGGGTCAGAGAAGGCTCAATAGGGGAAAGGGACATGGAACTGAGTTTGGGGGATAAATTAGAGTTTGCCATGTGGGAAACATGATGGGGAGAGCACTCTAAGTGATACCTCTTCAAGATCAGAAAGTATGAAATAACATGATATTTAGGGGGACCTACAATACGTTTGGAATTTCTGGAAAATTCCTGGAAGCAGAGGACAACAAATGAGGCTAGAGAGGTTAGTGGGAGAGGTTTGTCTGCTATCCTAAGGAGCTGAGACCTGATTCTGAAAGCTCTATGGAACATAGAAGCATTATAAGCAGGAGGCGTGGGTAGCATAAATACAAGATCAGACGTGCTTATTAGGAATACTGCGAAGCTGATAGACTGAGAGGGTGAGCTAGAAGTAGAAAGACAGATTAGGAGGCCACTGGCATCAGCCAGGCAAGAGATTATGGGACTAATTTAAGGCAGTAATAGTGGACACAGAAAAAAAAAAAAGGGATCTATGTATGCTGCAGAACTTGGAGAGGCACTGGATGTTGGGAGAGAAAAGGAGAAAGTAAGATTTTTTCAAGTTTCTTGACTTCTAACATCAGACAACTAAAGAGTGGATGGGACAACCAACCAAGGAGAGGAGGATTTCAGAGATTAATGATGGTGGATTCCATTTGCATCATGTGTCATTAAGGATAGACTGACTTTCTGTGTAAAAAGTGTTATACGCAAACAATGGATCATCGAACATTACATCAAAAACTAATGATGTAATGTATGGTGATTAACATAACATAATAAAAAAAAGTGATATACTCAGTAATGTGAGGGTCTCCACTAAGTAAAATGTTTGAAGTTCATCATGGAAGTCATGAGTGTGAGTAAAGTCACTGAGAAGGAACAAAGCAAAGATTTGAGGGCTGAGCATAGAACCTTGGGGCATTGATCATAGCAGGGGTGGGAAGAAGAAGGCGAGCCAGGGAAGTAAAGTAAATGTGACCAGAGAGGCAGGAAGACATTCAGCCAATGCATCACACATCACAGAGGCAACCTCCCCATGACTGCCATCTGGCAAATTCCTGCATGTTTGTTTTTCCATGCTCACTACTTTGGAAAGGTTTCCTTGATTGCCCTTTTCAATGTAAATGCTTTTTTTTCTTTTTCTTTTTTTAATTTAATTTAGTTTTATTGTGTTAGTCACCATACATTACATCATTAGTTTTTGATGTAGTGATCCACGATCCATTGTTTTCGTATAACACCCAGTGCTCCATGCAGCACGTGTCCTCCTTAATACCCATCACCGGGCTAACCCATCCCCCACCCCCCTCCCCTCTAGAACCCTCAGTTTGTTTCCCAGAGTCCATAGTCTCTCATGCTTCGTCTCTCCTTCCGATTCCCCCCCCATTTTTCCCTTCCTTCTCCTAATGTCCTCCATGTTATTCCTATGTTCCACAAATAAGTGAAACCATGTGATAATTGACTTTCTCTGCTTGACTTATTTCACTTAGCACAATCTCCTCCAGTCCCATCCATGTGGATGTGAAAGTTGGGTATTCATCCTTTCTGATGGCTGAGTAATATCACTGTAAATCCTTCTTGTCCTTTGTTACCAACTGCTACTTGTGTATAACTTGCATTTTATAGAAATTTTCCCCTCACATTTCTGTTTGAACATCTGTCTTAATGTTTGACTGTAAGCATCTTGAGGACTAGAATAATAATCATATTTCCAATAGAAGATGCTTAATAAATGTATGTTGACTGGAACACTTTGGGAAACACTAGGTACCATTTAGACTCCCTCAGAAAGGGCCAGTACAAAATACATCTAATTCTGTTCCCACTTGATGTTCCTAGAGTATGGTTACTTGCAGTTCTCAAAATAACTCATGTTGATCTCTGGTCCTGGAAAACTCATTTCCTATTAATTGCCTAGTAAAGTCCTACTAATCTTTAAGAGGCCAATTACATCTTCCAGGAGGCCTTTGTCACTGCCAACCCAGACATCAAGCCACCATCAAAGCCCCCAGATGCAAAAGTTAATCATCCCTCTTTTGCACAAACTTTGTCTTATGCATATTTCTGATTGCAAATTTTTTTTGCTCTGACCACACACTGTGGTTCTGATGTGTTTATCTCTGTGTCTCACATCCTAAACTGTGAGCTTCTTGAGTGAAAAACAAATGTCTTGAACATCTGTGGCTCCAGCAGCTATCACAGAAGCCAGCACATGGTGGGTTCTTGGGAAATGGGTGAGGAATTGGATGGTTCACATCTTGTGGCCATTACGTGGACTACCACTAGAGGGCACTAGCAGCTCAATCAGACTGGAAGTGCTTGAGGTGTTCCACAGGCTGAGACTTGGGGACAAGGCTGTTTGTGAAAGTACCAGAACTTGATCAAGCCTGGACTTCTGTATTTCACCAGGGCAGCAGGACAGAAAGTGGTTGCTCTTACTTCTGCCTCAGCTTCTCTGCACTGAATACCTTATTGGATTTCTAATTACCTTCTCTGCCTCCATGCTGACATACAATGTGTTCCCCTTACCACATCAGGTGGGTCTAAGGAACAGCTTTATTGAAGTCTTCTTAGCATATTGTACAAGACCCTGGGCACTTGCCCAACCTGCCTTTGCAATTGTATGTCTGCCCCTGGTCCTGATCTTCCCCGGTACTACAAAGGCTCAAGAAACGTTTGTTAAACTGTGAAGTCATGATTTTTCCACCAGGGGCCATTAGGTAACAGACCTGAGACTAGTGATTAGTTCCAAATGATCTGGGCAAGATAGAGGAGGGCAAAAATGAGGCGATCCTGAGGTCAAGCTAAGATTTCTGAGGTAAATGCACACTTGATTACCTAGTAGCTGGAGCCTTATCTGACCTTAAACTGGTTTTACTGTTTAATCCCTGTGTGGAGTCATTCAATTTTTAAGGTGCTACTTTAGTTTATCAAAAATTAAATATGTTCTCACCTCCCAAATTCCAGTGGAGAAGTATATCTGTCATATTAAGATACTTTTATCAAGTTCAATAGCCTTCTTGTCAAAAGTTTGTTGCAGTTAGTCACTCAGAATTATAAATATCTTTAGTCTCAGATGTGGTTGTGTTGGAGGAAGGGAGGGTGAAAAATGAGGAGGAGAAGAGTGGCAGTTGACTTTTGAAAAACTGCCATGTTAAGTGTTTTGAGTTGCTTCTATTGTTCTTCCTCAGGGTTTAAGGTTTATTGGAAATACTGGTTTCCAATAATGGGTATGGCCCCATGTTGGTAAAGTTTTGGGGGATGGTTGGTGTTTTTCTTGGCCCTGTGTTCATATTGTTTTTCCTGCAAGGGATGGTGTTTCTCTTGAAGAACTATTAATATCTTATCTTCATCTTTAAACAGTATGCGTAACTGATGGTGTTTCCCTCTTTGCAGTGGTTGTGTTTGTGAAATGGCTGAAAGTTTTGTGTCTCACTTCTAGTAGACTCATTTTTCAAACTGAAAAAAATAGCAACCATTATTGAATACTTAATATGTTCCAGACACTGAACCTATGTGCACGTAATCCTCACTACTTATGGTAATTTATGAATTAAGTTCTACTTTTATCTCCATCCTACGGTTGGAAAAAACTGAGAGAGGAGAAATTGAGTCAAATGCCCAAGGGTTACTCAGTGCTAGTTCTTTGTGAAGCCAAAGTTTGGGTGGCAGTTATGACATTCAGACCACAAATACAGATAAATATAAATTATCTCATTTATTTATTTATATTATTTTTTTAAAGATTTGATTTATTTATTTGACAGAGAGCAAAAGAGCACACAAGCAGGGGGAGCAGGAGAGGGAGAAGCAGGCTCCCTGCTGAGCAGGAAGCCTGATGTGGGGTTCCATCCCAGGACCCTGGGATCATGACCTGAGCCAAAGGCAGACACTTAATCGACTGAGCCACACAGGTGTCCTTATTTATTTATTTTAGAGAGAGAGTGAGAAAGTGCAGAGGGGGAAGGAGAACGAGGGGAAATGAATCTCAAGGAGGCTCTGCACTCAGTGCAGAGCCTGATCTGGGGCCAATCCCAGGACCCTGAGTCCTCTACCAGAGCGGTAACCAGGAGTCTGACGCTCAATGGGCTGAGCCACCCAAGCACTCTTCATTTATTTATTTTTATAGAATTAACCAAAATTGTTCTCTAAGTTTGTTTTGCCAGGGTGGTAGAAAATTCAATCTGAATCACTACTGGAACTCACCATACCATGGAGCTGTGCTATGGTCCTAGAGTTAGTTGTAGGTAGTACCACATCATCTGAGAGGCAGTCATTGGTCTCCTTACTGAGTACCAGTGAGTTTCTCACTATTCTAGACTATAATTTGATCCTTCTGACCTGGCCACCCTCTTGTTCCATCTCACATTTGAGTCTTCAAAGGGGATCTTTAGAGTTTAGAAGTTTGGAACTCCAGTGCCCAGGGTGCCACTCTCATGGCACATCAAGGAGACATTCCCATCATGTGCCACCTCCCTGGGAGGCTGTTTTTGCTACTGAACGATGCGTGGTCCCTGACTTTGACCCTCTTCCTGAGTTTCTCAAAATTCCTCTCTACTCTCATCCTCAGGGTAATAGTAGCATAGTAGCTTCAACAAGCTCTCACTTCACACCACAGAGTCCTTCCTTTAAGCGTCTTTGGTTTTCCACTCTGCAAAAATCCCAGAGGCTAAGAAATAACAAAGGTCTATCTGTGAGATAAGAAAGTACAGGAAAAATAAAGGTAAGCTAATATTCCCATAAATTGTTCTGGCACATGCCTTTTTTTTAAGGTTTATCAGATGGGTTAATCTGAACTGATATGAATTGGCTAATGAGATATAATGAGTTTTGATGACTGTGTCTTTCTCTGAAAATCCGTTTTATAGAACCCATTGCCAGGAATAGTAGTGTTTCTCTTAAACCTCTGGTTTATTTTTATGTTATGGATACCCTGAATCATATGGCAGACATTTCCCTTTCTGTAGGTCTTTTGGAGACATTTTGATCAGCTAAGTGTGTATTCTGATATTCCTATGAAATACTTTCTAGGCTGAAATTTTTGAAATAAAGAGAGATTTGCTTTAAAAATACTCACATTATCATATATGTCAGGACATGGTGGGGAGGGAAGTCTAATGAAAGTGGTCTCTGATTCAATCTTTTAAAAAAGATTTTTAACATTTCTCTTTTTAAATATCTAGATTTTAGATTTTTATGTTTAACTAAGAAATATGGTATTAATACTGAGTAACACTCGTTTAGACCTGATATCACAAATATATATATATACAACCCAAGAACATAATAGTGCCTTCATCTTTGTTTCTTAAGTATTTGCTTTTCCTCCATGGAGTTGGGGGAAGGGAAAGTCAGCCCAGAAGGCACAGAATTGTTGGGCCAACCAGCTGGAAGCAAAGCACAGTATGGATTTGCATGTACTTACACCTCCTCTGCCCCAAGGCAGCTCCACAGACTTGAACCTCTCCACCCTTCAGAATAGGAGAGAATTGAATTTATTTCCACTTAAGTTCCTGGAAGTTGCCATGTTCCCCGTGGGCACTCAGTATTGACTAAATTGAATGTTCCCTGTGTTATCTTCCTTTCTCTCTTTTTCCTTCCCTGGTCCTCTGGCTATTTCTTGGAGTCTTGACAATTTATATATATATATATATATATATATATATATATATATATATATATATATATATATATATTATCAGTGTGAGGCCTCTCTATTTTAATATCACTTCTTCATGTTTGTTTGTTCTGTGTCTGGGTCTGCTCTCAGTTTCTCTTGGAATCTGCCCCTGTCTGTTTTCTTTCTCTGAAATTCTCTCTCTGTTCTTCCACTCCTCCCCTCCATCTCTCTGTCTCTCTCTCTTTATCATACGCACATGCACATACCTTTCTTTGTTTTTGCTCCCCTCCTAGAGTTATCATCTGAAGGCGTTCAGAATAAGCCTCCCCAAAATGTGCTACTTTGGCATGTGGATTCTTTGGGCTCAAGTCAGTCAAGGCCCAAAAGACTCAGGAAGAGCTTTTTACCATCCTCTTAACTATGTACAAGAATTTAGATAGAGGGCCGAGTGTAGGAAGAGAGCAATCACCAGATATAACCACAAGGAATATGGAGCAGGGTGGTAAACTGGGCCGGGGGGGGGGGGGGAGGAAGTGCAGGAGGGCCTGAAGACCAACTTTCTGTGTCCCATTATCTCTGCTTTGCATGGCAAACATTTGTTTACCACCCATTTGCTCTTCCCATTTTCCCATGAATTGTCTTTCTCCCCTTTGAGGTCTCAGACTCCTACCCCCTTCTCCTTAGTTCAGGACGACATATAAGCCTTAGTTGCCTGACTGGTTGGGGGTCTCATATTGTTGTGGGACTCTCATATGTATGCAATTAAATTTGTTTTCCTCCTGTTAATTTTTCATATGTCAATTTAATTAGTAGACCAGCCAAAAGAACCTAGAAGTGTAGAGGAAAATTTTTCCCCTACACATCAAAAATCATTGCCTTTTTTTCAAGAAATTCGACACATTTGAAGATCTTTTTTATAAATGCTCAGAATAATTAATTTTACACTTTTTCCCCTTAAAAAGCATTTTCAGTCCCTAAATATGGGAATGCAGGAAAAGTGAATTCGTTTATATTAACCACAATATGTTCTAAGTCATGTAGAGTGATTGTGTCAGCTCTCTTCTGAATTTTCTGTTTGCACTCTGCCCAGACAGCACTGCATTCCTCTGCTCTTTCTGACACAAATACAGCGACATTTCACCAGGCGACTGTTAGCCTAGAGGGAATATTAACTTCCCCCTTCCCCTAGAGTTTATATCCCATTCCAGTAATTTGGCCCCAGATACTGGCACAGAAACACTGGTTACATAAAGTCCTTGGAGCCTGATACTTACTTTTTGTCTTCTGTGCCTCCAGTTTTAAAGACTGAAATGGGACACTGGTTTGCTACAACTTTCCTACAGCCACTTTCTGGTGAAGATTTAAAGGGTGTGATCAACTTCCTCTGGGGTTTCACACAAGTTACTATACTGCCTTGGGAATTAAAATAAATCCTCCAAACATCACTGGTGCCTGGAAAGGTAACAAACTAATTGCTATCTAAGAGGGTATATGGAGGATTGAACTTTAAAGTGTCCCTGGTATCGATAGACTATAAGCAAAACCTCTGCCCTTATGTTTTGGAGAAAAATCATATTTTCTTTTCCCTTTAAGCTCTCATTATTGAGAGCCTAACATGTGCCAAGCACTTTATGCAAAATATCTCATTTACTCTTTAGAGCAACCCTGCAAGTTAATATGATGACCACCCCCACCCTCACACCCCACCCCCGCCAATTTGGCAGATGAGAAACTGAGGCTAAGTTAAATGACTTGACAAAAATCATAGTAGAGTTGAAACTTGTTATGTATGAGTATTTTTATGTTATTGAAGTCAATTTTTATGCCTAGAAAAGAGATACTCAAGATTATTTTGGTGCACAATTAATATTTAACTTATTTGAAATCCTTATTTTTCTTAAGCTTGTATGTTAGTTTAAAAATTTAATTAAGAACTCATAAATCTAGCAAGTCTTATCATTATTTTGAAAGAATACTTTACAACTTAAATTATTTGAATATTTAGCCACAGTTATCAATGTGATATATTTTTATTTCCTTAAGTACATTGTGTGACTTAACAATCTTCCCAATAACTTAAGTAATTCTTATAAATCTAATAAATTAAATTTATAGATATGGTGAACTGCAGGCTCTCTTAAATGTTCCAAGTGAAATTTCAATCTGAAATTATAAGTCTAAAGCAATGAATCAATTACTCATTTTTAACTTGAAATTCTAAGGTTAGCCTGTTTTTCTAATAGGCCTAATTTTCTTGACCAGTACAAATAATTAAACTTCAAAAATAAGCAGATTCCTAAATGCAGATATTTTAGGGCGAACTTTTATATTTTGGTTTTCTTATACATAACACTAAATTTTGCTATCATTAAAAGATAAGGACACAATATCTCCCCAATAATTTTGATGTTACTTTCCTAAAGTAATTTTAGGGGCTGCCTTCTCAATTTTCTGGGGTTTCTTAAAAACATGACTGGACTCTTACCTGCTTTATCTGTAATGCTGTTGGGACACATTGAGCCTTATTTACATAGGTCAATTCTCTCTATGGTAGACAGCGTTCTAAGAGGACCCCAAAGATTTCTGCCCCTTGGTGTACACAACCTGTATAACCATCTCCCCTTGAGCATGGGTAGAACTTGTGAATATGAATTATCACTCCTGCAATTGTTATGTTACATGGCAAAAGGAGTTTCCCAGATGTAATGAATTTCCATATGTAATGAATTTGAGTTCATCAAAGGGGAAAAAATTTCCTGGGTGGGCCTGATTTAATCAGGTTCAGGTGAGCCTTAAAATAAATGAGAAGTAGTGACAGCACTTTCCTGCTGGCCTTGGAAAGGGACTTTCAAGCCTCAAATGAGATCATAGCCCTGGGTGACACCTTGGTTTCAGTCTGATGAAACCCTGAGCAGAAGATCCGGCTAACCCACACCCAGAGTCCACCATAGGAATTGTGAGATAATAAATTTGTTTTGCTTTAACCTACTAAGTTTGTGGTGATTTGTTAGAAATGGATAAAAAACTAATACACTCTCTAACTGGGGTGCTCTCACCATCTGTGTGCTTCAAGGTCAAATTTTACATACCTCTATCTTCTGTTTACTAACAGAGATCTGAACCCACTCCCACCACCACCACCACCCCTAGGCTGTTGTCCCTTGATAGAATTTTGCATCATTTGCTACCTGAGGTATTTAAATATCTTCCTACCTACAAGAACTCTGTCAAATTTCTAAGTTCCTATAGATAGTAACTTGAGGGAACTCCTCTGTGTTTGTTATATTCTTCTTGTATTTGGGCCATAACTCTTCTAGACAGTACAATGACATCCCATTAAATTCTGTATATCTTTCGTCATTTTGTCTAACTATTCCAATGTCAGTTTCTGGGAAACACTAGATTCCAAATCTATCTGATTCTAGAGTCAGACTCCTTCTACTCTTCCCTTTAGTAAACAAGGATAAGCTAGGTTTTGATGAACAGTCATGAGTGCTGAAATGATATTGAGATTCCTCCCTCACCATCCTGAGAGCATTCTAAAATTTCTCTGACTTGTGCTTCTTGGGTTTTCTCTGGTTTCTCTAACAAGATAGTAATTATATTCTAACATCATCACTTACTTAGTCCCTCAAAAATGTATAATAAGCCTTCATCAAGCAATCCTTAAGTCCACTCGTGCGTTTATTCATTAAGCTTTTCTCTTAACAGCACAATGATAGCTGATCCATAATGCACAATACTCTGAGACATACCAAGCATAAGAGATACAATTCCTATTCCATAAGACTTTATGACCTAGCTGGAAACAAGGTATAGATATAAAAAATTCATAGTTTTGCAAACAAAATAATTTATGTTAAGTGATACATGTTAAGTGATATCACTGGTAAAAATAATAAGTGGAGGTATAGATGAGGGTAAGTTTAAAAACTTCATGGAGGAAGTAGAGTTTAAGTTCATTTATTCATTCAACAAACATATATTTAGAATTGCTGACGTGTCAGTCACTGTGTTAGGCTCTGAGGGTCCAAGAATAAGGCACAGTCACCCTCTTCATCAAGCTCATGTTGTGGTCAAGAAAACAAAAACATAAGAAAAGTATGAGGACACACACTATGATAAACACCATTACAATGGTGTATACACTATGTAATGCAAAGCAAGTGGAGAGAGAGATTGGGCTGGAGATGAGAATGGGTGGAATCTGTGGTGAGGGACCACTTCAAGAGGTGATATGTTTGCTGAACCTGATAGCCTGAATAACACTTGCCTTTTGTTAGCCATTTCCTGCACAACAAGAACTGCCCCCAAGCTCTTTACACTAATGTACCTCATATAATCCTCACAACAGCTTCATTTGATCAGGGACATGATGGCAGTGGGGAGTAATTCCTGAAGAGGACGCTAAAAGTCATCCTGTCACATCTTGTCTTCTCCTCCACCGTTGCTCCGATCAAAGGTATTTTCATCTCTCTCAATCTTTGGCTGAAGCTGCTCTCAACTGCTGCCATTGCCTTACACCTGGTCTCTTTGTGACCTTTTAAAAACACCAATCAGATAGTGTCAGTGCTCTGAACAAACTTTCCAATAGCTTCCCATCTCACTTGCTTTAAAACCCAAGGTTCTTAGCATGGCTTTCAAGATCCTACATGATTTTCAAGATCCTATAAGGTCCTCAACTCCTATGACATCATTTCCTACCACTCTCTCCTGACTCCATCACTCTACAGCCCCCTTTCCCCCTCTTTGCTGCTCCTCAAATGTGCCAAGAATGCTCCTTACTGATCCTCCTGCCTGGAACACTGTCTCCCAGATATTGGCACACCTCACTCCCTCCTCCATTCAGGTCTCTGATCAAATGTCATCTTCTCAGAAAAGCCTTCCTGACTAGCCTGTGGAAAACACTACCCACTCTCCTTTCCAGTCCCACATCACTCTGAATCCTTACCCTGCTTTCATCATGACATTTGTTGGATATTTTCTTTTTTTTTTTTTTAAAGATTTTATTTATTTATTTGAGAGAGAGAGAATGAGAGATAGAGAGCACGAGAGGGAAGAGGGTCAGAGGGAGAAGCAGACTCCCTGCCGAGCAGGGAGCCCGATATGGGACTCGATCCCGGGACTCCAGGATCATGACCTGAGCCGAAGGCAGTCGCTTAACCAACTGAGCCACCCAGGCACCCTTGTTGGATATTTTCTGTCTTCCTCAATGAGAATACAGGCCTTGAACTTTATACAGTTCTCTACTCTATCCCCAATGTGCAGCACAAAGTCTAGCACTAGAAGCTCAGTAAATATTGTTGCATTTGTGCATTCATGAATGAATGAAATGACTTGTCAACGGTCACACTCTGGGTGTTTGGCAGAGCCGGCCTTTGGATCCAGTCTTGTCTAATTCCAGACTCCAAGTTCTTAAATACTTCTCACTCCTGAGGAAGAAGAGGAAGAATAAGTTGACACCGGGGAAAGCTGGAGCATAGAAGATGTGAGAAAGACTTCACTTTCCTGAAGGTGAAACTAGGAAGATGGTTTGGGACAGACCAGGAAGGATCTGGAAGTCTTGAAAAGAAGCTTACAATTTCCCCTGTGGACATGGAGAGAAGGCTTGCAGCATGGTGTTAAGAGCCCCTCTAAATGCTAATGGTAGGAGCTTGAGACCATCTGAACTGCAGAAAAGGCATTTATATACACTCTAATGACACTCGGATCTTTTTTTCATCTCCATTAGATTTCTACAGAACACTGCAATAAAAATATTATTTTATTATTATTTTTGTATGTGTGTATGGTGGGGTAGGCAAGGGGAGAGGTGAGTCTCAGGTTTCTGAATCCATACGTCCTGATATTTCTTATGGCCAGGGAAATAATGGAAGATGGCTTCTTTTCAGTTCAATTCTAGGTTCTTTATATGATGGATTTTGTTTATTGCTCTTGATACTTATTTTCCAATGAAGTCCCTAAGTAATTTCTCTCTGTTTTTAAATTTCCAAAGTTTTGTTATCCTCTCTGGTGCATTAGAGAATATGAATGTGAGCTGCCTGATTTATGTCAGCTATTATTTTCTAGCTGGGTGGCTATGCTAGGTTTCATAATATGCCAAAGCTCATATTCAAATACAAACTATAGACCAGCATGTAAACAAGAGCAGAGAAATATTTTCTTTCTTCCACTGAGTAACTCAAAATAAGGGTGGGAAAAGGCAGCTTCATATGGGTTTAATCTTGGCTGGAAAGCAATGAAGCAACAACACTGTCTCTTTCGTTTTGGTGGTAATCAAAGCATGCAAAGCTGTGGGTGTTGACTCTTTGAAAATCAGCAGGACTGTACTATGTATGCTGGCAAGCAGCACCCTGGCCTTTTTCTAAGCTAAGTAGAGAACAGCCCCAACCAGCCCCCTTACTGAGCAGGAAAAGCAGCAGCACCGTTGTGTTGCAGGAGACGCCTAAGAGGGATGAAGGGCACCAGGGAGAGAGCTTTTTATGCTCTCAGGCAGAATCAAAGCTTCTGAAAAGCCACCATTCAAAGAATCAATACTAAAGGCCCAGAGACAACCACAGATATAGGTAGGGAAGTTCAGGAGTCGCAAAATATATGTTGACTCTCATTTTCCAGTCCGCCTCCCAGGCTTTTAAAATCACTGGAGATGCTGGGAAAGGGGCATGTACTCTTCTATAGTAAAAAACTAGGCCTTGATTTGTGTATTTGGGATTTTTTTTTTCCTTGTGATGGAGGGACATGGGATATGGCAGTGCTGTTGTTTGCCCATGCATTTGTGCAAATGAGAAAAAGACCCTTCTTCCTTAGAGATCCTTCCCCCACCTGCCTGGCACCCTCGTGTTGTGAACATCATGCATGTAATTTGCAGCCATCTGAGACAGAGTGAGCCGTAGTACACTGCAAGAGTATGGGAGCTTTCTTAGGAAAACAAAATGCTTGAGAGCTCCTGAATTTGTCTGGTGTTTGAGGAAGTTTTTCCCCCTTTTTTATACCACCTTCACTTAGATTTACATGCGGCTGATCTACTACTGTATCTAAATCTATGCTAAATCACCCTTTTGCACCATGCAAATTAACCCCCCAAAATCTAAATCCAGTGCATCAGGAGAATTTCCACTTAAGGTTGTGCTCCTCCATCTTGTTGGTTTATATTTTATCTATGTTCTGTTAATAATAAATGTAATTATTTTATTTCTCTGTTGGACAAGTTTAGTTTGAAGGTGCAAAGGCAATTATTTTAATTTTTTAATTTATATATAAAGATTAACAAAGCTTGCTTTCAGAAAAAATTAAATTACTAAAATAATAAAATAAAACAAGAATCACAATACAAGCCCAATAATATGTCTAATTAAGTGTTCAGATCAGGTTCCTATTCTAGGTGAGTATATAATTATTTGTATGAAGTTTATGCCCTATAGTGTTTTTTCTTGCACTGATAATATATGAGATGATTCTTGATGTGATATCTTGATAAAACCTTGAGCCAAGAAGAAAAAAATGTCAGATTACTAACTTCCTCTTGAAAGCCCCAGGTGTCTGTGAAGACTCCTTCTTAGGCTCCTTCTCTCGGGTTAGTTTGCTTTCTTTACTGTTAGGAGTTACCTTCTATTTTACCTAATACCATAGCTCTTTTCCTGTTCTTCATCCCCAAATGTCACTCTTGACCTTTACTGTGTGACTACCTGAAGCTGTACACTAAGCATGCATGAATTCTTCTTCACTCTTTCAGAAACTTCATTTGGTACTTTAATGGTCTACCATTTCAATTCACCTCAATTCAACAACTATTTCTTGATAAACTATTATATACAGACCACTAGGCAAGGACTTTGAGGGACACAAAGTTGAAGGAAAGATAAACCTTGTACTCAGCATTCAACAGGCAATAGCAACAATGATAATAAAAACTGGCATTTAACTTTTATTCAACATAATGCTAGAAGTCCTAACCACAGCAATCAGACAAGAAAAAGAAATAAGAGGCAAAGAAATATTGTAAAGAAGTTAAACTGTCACTGTTTGTAAATGGCATGATACTATACATAGAAATTCTTAACAACTCCACCAAAAAACTACTAGAAGTAATAAATGAATTCAGTAAAGTAGCAGGATACAAAATTAATACCTAGGAATCAGTAGCATTCCTATACACTAACAAAAAAGTTACAGAAAGAGAAATTTAAAAACAACACCATTTAGAATTGCACCAAAAAGAATAAACTACTCAGAAATAAACTTAACCAGAGAGGTGAAACACCTGTACTCTGCAAACCATAAGACACTAATTAAAGAAATAAAGAGGGCACAAACAAATGGAAAGATATTCCATGCTGATGGATTAGAAGAATTAGTATTATCAAAATGTCCAAATGACCCAAAGCAATCTACAGATTCAATGCAATCCCTATCAAAATACCAACAGCATTTTCCACAAAACTAGAACAAATAATACAAAAGTTTGTATGGAACTACAGAAGACCCCAAATAGCCAAAGCAATCCTGAGAAAGAACAAAGCTGAATGCATCACAATTGAGATTTCAAGATATACTACAAAGCTGTAGTAATAATCAAAACAGTATGGTACTGGCACAAAAATAGACACATAGATCAATGGAACAGGATACAGACCCTAGAAATATATATATGGTCAATTAATCTTTGACAAAGGAGACAAGAATATACAATGGGGGAAAGACTGTCTTCAACAAATGGTGTTGGGAAGCCAACATCTACATGTAAAAAGAATGAAACTGGACCACTTTTAACACCACACACAAAAATAAACTCAAAATGGATTAAGACCTAAACATGAGACCTGAAACCATAAAAATCCTAGAAGAGAACACAGGCAGTAATTTCTCTGACAGCCATAGCAACATTTTTCTAGATGTGTCTCCTGAGGCAAGGGAAACAAAAGCAAAAATTAACTATTGCCACTACATCAAAATAAAAAGCCTTTGCATAGCAAAGGAAACCACCAACCAAACAAAAAGACAACCTACTGAATGGGAGAAGATATTTGCAAATGATGTATCTGGTAAGGGGTTAATATCCAAAATATATAAACAACTCAACACCAAAAAACAAGCAATGGATTAAAAAATGGGAAGAGGATGATTTTTTTTCCAAAGAAGATATCCAGATGGCCATCGGACACATGAAAGGATGCTCAGTATCACACATCATCAGGGAGATGTAAATCAAGACACAATGAGCTATTTTACCTCATACCTGTCAGAATGGCTAAATCAAAAATACAAGAAACAACAATTGTTGGTGAGGATGTGGAGAAAAAGGAACCTTCCTGCACAGTTGGTGGGAATGAAAACTTGTGCAGCCTCTGTGGAAAGCAGTACGAAGGTGCCTCAAAAAATTAAAAATAGAAATAACTATAGTATATTCTTATCATTAGTTTACCAATAAGAACTCTGAAGCTTGGAGAGGATAAGTGATATTCTTAAAATCAGAAAGCCAGTAAGAGGTAGATTGAACATAATAAGGAGCATGTGCCAAGAGCTGACCGGGACCAGACCCAGGCCTCATCTCAGCTGCATGCTCATGGACTGATGTGTGTATGTGTGTGTGTTTGTGTGTGTGTGTGTGTGTGTGTGTGTGTGTGTGTGTGTGTATGTGTCCACTGTCAGCTTTATTCAGTCATAAAACAAGTTTCACATAATTGTAAAGCAGGCTCTTCAGGATTCCAAATTCAATTTCATTATGCGTTTCACTTGGCTTCATACACGTCACACAAAGAAAGCACAAGACAAAGTCGCACAACGTACAAGATACAGCGAGGGGTAAGGAGTTAACAAACCAAATTCAAAGTCAGTTACTGTGTTCAAGCAGTGGAGGATCTCCATTATGTTCAGGGATTCACTGGGCAGAGCCTTTGGCAGCCATTGCCTTTTTGATGTGGTCAAATGTGAAAGGGTCAGCTTCTGCAGAATCTGACAGTTTGCTGCAAAAATCCTCCCTTTTTAAAAGAGTTGAATCAATCTGGGGCCTTTGCAGGCCTCGTCTGCTCTGCTGGTTATCAGTTTGGGTGTCATCAATCTGTGCTGGTTTCAGCGATATTGAGTCTAGCAAAGATGCCCTTGGTTGCTTACATCACTGCTTGATGTGCGTGACTCCATCTTGTGCCCTACATACATCCACAGGAGTTTTGTTTTATTTCTTTCCTACCTTAAACACTGAGAGCCCTCTTACTTTCTTCATATTTATTTGCATGCAATCTTCTCAGGAACCTGCATCTTTGCTACGGTGACTTCTCATCTTATAAAACTCACCTTTAGCTTCCACTGGCTGGGCTTCCCTGACACAGTCCCTACCAGATAAGACTAAGTGGCTTTTGTTTGGATTTCATGTGCAACCAACAAATCCACTCTCACAAAAACTAACCCCACTCCTTTGTCTCTTTCTGATCCTAGGCCAGGAGCTGCTAGCAGGCGGGGACTATCGTTCATCACACAGGCACCCGACTGTTGATGGTTTAACCAAGAATGAAGAAACAATAATCCAAAAATGATTTCTATTTGATTTTAGAATGCATTTCCTGTATTCCTGTCTGCTATAAACACAATCACCCATGACTGGAGATGTCACCCTCAGACTTAGAGCTTAAGAAGGAAACAAACAAGTAAAAAAAGCCTCTCCAGCTTTAAAATATGGGAACATGGAGTGATGTCTGCAACTGCTTGAGGGTGTGGAAACAGAGTCCGTGCCTTATACATCCATGGCTGGCCCCCCAGGGCCGGAACTGTGTTCTTGAGCCATGCTCTTTGCTTTACAGCTCGTGGACTTACACAGAATTCTTTTTCTCTAACAACAACAATCATAAAAATAGCATGGTCTTTTTTGCAACCTTACTCATAGCCTAAAGGGAAGATTACAAAATTATGCCAGTGTAAGATCATCAGCGGAGATCCCAAAAGGTCCTAACAATGCTTAGCAATGCTTAGCAAATACTTTATATAATTTGGAGAACCGAGTAAAAAGACATGGGCCATGAGTCTTAGAAAAAGACATTTGATGTTGCCCTTAAAAGTGGGAATGCAACAAATCAATACAATCTTTGTTCTGAAATCTCCCTCCACTGGGAAGAGCAAATCCAAAATAAGTCAGAGTCAGTTTCAAAAGGACTTCCTCTAGGCCAGAAATGAATAAGTATTACGGAACATCTATGAGATGACCTCTTGTGTGAAGTACCCAGAGGTGAGGTAGCAAAACGTGGAGTTTCAGGGGAAAAAAGACTGGAGGCCGACAGACCTGCATTTCAGTCCCTTATTAGCTGTTGCTCTGAGGCCTGTTCAGGAACCTCTCTAGACCTGTGCTTTCTTGTCTGTAACAGGCTGATAATAACCCTACCTCAGGTATGGTGTGACGTTTAAACAAGATCATGTATTCAGAGTACTCAGCAAAGTGCCTGGCGCAGAGTGAGGTTTGTTAAACGGCGGCTATCACCTGCTGACATGTGTTTAACGTGGCTGGTACCAAGCACAGTCAATCTCAAATGAGACGCATACAGAGAAAACCTGTTACAAGGGAAAGTACATCTCTAGTGTTCTTGTACTCATAAATTACACCAGGCACTCCAAGGATAAACACAGCCCTGCCCTCTGTCTTCCTCCTCCGCTAATTGTAACCTCCGTTACAGCAAGAACGTTTCTTCGTTTCCCTTGCTAGCTTTCTAGCAGATAACATAATACTATTCTCATAGCACATCTTGGAGTATATACTGAACAATATTTCATCCATACGCATTCTGCACTTAGGTGATTGGCTCCTGGAGAGCAGAAACAAGGTCGACTGTTTTTTGTTTACTTGTTTTTATGCTCAGTTACCACTGAGTACGAACTAGAGGGAAACTAAGCACAATGCAAAACAGCTTAGATTAGATCTAGTTTACTAGCTCCGAATCCAAAACTTACTAGATCATTGTCCTCCTCGTGTCGTCTGAGGGAAGGTACCATGTGGCTGGTACCTTATGTCACCAAACTTAATTTTCTTGATAATCCACAAGGTAGATCCTCGTTTCCCAGGGTACAGAGGAAGCTAACTAAGGCTCTGAACAGTGAAGACTTTTCTAAAGCCAGACAGATAAGTATGCAGCACCGTAATTTAAATCTAGAAGAGCTCAGTGCTTTCTCCCACAGCACACGGCCTTGTTTCGGCAGTGACAGTGGCATGAAGAATGATATTGGGCTGGGGCCCATGTGCTGCGAATTGTAGTGTAGGATCTTGGTTGTTCTGCTCAGCATGCATCTTTTCTTGTGGCACTGTAATTTCCTGATGAGGCGACTCACCAAGACTTTCCCCAACATCTGCCTTATCCTGTGAGGTGTCAAGATCATAGAGAGAAACCATTAGTTTCATTAAAATCCAGCTCCCTGAGTTCATATGTCAATGTTCAGGCAGGAATGTGAAATGCCTTTTACATGACTAAAAGCTCTTCCCTGAATAGTCAGGACTTTTCCATGAATGGATAGAATTTTATTATACAAGATGTTCAAATAAGTCAGGAAAGATTCCTTTGAAAACTACTGCCAAGATGAAATTCTCCAAATGTTCCAGTCCAAAGGATGTTTGCTGCTGGGAAGACAAGCAACAGAGAAAGTTCATTTGTTGGTAGCTTCCCTGATATTTTAATTATATTCTCCAAATTCTGTTTAACATTTTCTTTGATCCAATAATTACATTCTCAAAATAAAAATGTTTAATCCACATGCAATAGTAAAATTAATGTATATCTTTTGCCTTACACTGAAATGAAATTGCAAATGCCAAGAAACACATTTTGCTTCTAGTCAGAATTGAAAGTAACCTTTTGAAGGGCCCGATAAGTTTGATTTCTTATGTAGTTTTCTGATAATCATCAGTTTAACTCTGTTAAATACCAAATGGCATTTTGAGCCTGCAAGTCGGCCAGAAAACTACATTGAATTCCCAGTGTCTTAAGCGACCTTAAATAGCTTAGCACATTGCAGTATCCTTCTGGTTGTCTGATACATAGCATATTTGTTATTTTCTGCTCTTGTTGAAGGCAAACTCATCATGTCTTTCAAAAAATGTGTTATGTAATTCATTTAACCCATGGAGGAACAATAGCATTTTTAAAAATTCCATGAATTTTTAAGTTCCTGTGGCATTTGGATCAAGGCTCACCTTTAGGCAAAAGAACATTAAAGTTATTCCTTGCTTCTTGAAATCCCTCCCTTGAAAATCACTCCTATCCTCATCAGAGATACGCTAATCCTTATGACAGTCTTATGGAGTAGATGTTAGTAATTCTACTTTATAAATGATGAAAATGAGACTCGAGGAACGTAAATATTGTCCCAGAGACCATGCAACTATAAAGTGGCCCAGGCAGGGGACAAACCACTAGGTCTGACACCAAGTCTAATCTTTTTACCTACAGCATGACTTTCTTAGCATTCCCTTATTTTTCTCCCCGTAAAGTTTCTCTCTTGACATTTCAACTCTAAAGACTCCCACAGTACCATAGTGAGAGGTCAGAATTCTGACAAAGAAATGACAAATAGAAGAAATGACCAAATAATATATAAGTCATGATCTTTACCTATCCTTTTTTAAAATTTTCTCCAAACTACTTGATAGTTGATAGTTCACCCTCTGTGTATGTAGAGCTTTCTGGACAAGTCTATTGCTGGGCATGAATAGCAACGCTAACAATCAAGGTTAACATGGTTAGTATTCTAAAGGTTCAAGCAAGCTTGTCTCTATTCCTAAATAAGAAGAGTGCTTCCAGGATTCAAGTGGTGGCTTATGATCAATCATTGCCTTCGAACAGCAGTTACTCCTCATTCCATGCAACTACAAAATCCATGAAATTTCATGAAAAATCCACTGTAAGGGCTGACTGAATCAACATCACTTTAAAACCAGGCTGGGAGAGGCAAAGCTGAAATTTGGATACCAGATCCTGCAAAGATGTTTTAGAATGCTCTGTTTAGTCCCTGCAGTGAGATTTCACAAAAACCAATTTCTGTTTCACAGAAAAGGCTCACAGCATACTTGAGGAAGAAAATACAGAGAATAAGAAAGGAGCCAGGTCTCACGGAATGTCAGGCACAGTATTGTGACATCCAGTGGACACTGTATTCTCTTAACAGTCTGTTTTATTTGTATTGTCATCATATAAGAGAATGAGAGTTTCAAAACTCAGGCGAAGTTTACAGAGGGGCTTTCAGCTGTGGTCGAGCATTGTACTAGACCAAGGAAGGGGGCCAAAGAAACCCTTCCCACAGATCCTTATGGTCTGTAACAAGGTCCCCATAAACCCAGAGTAATATTAGGAAGTAAGGGCGATGCAGTCCTTGCTCTCATGTTCTTTAGTAAAAGGTTGAACCTGCTTTTGCTGGAAAAACTGCCCCTTTGCAGTGAGATGATAACATTCCTGAAAGTCTTGGTGTTAAAATGTCTTCTATTTGAAAAGATGAAGGTAACAGACTGTAGGGATTTTGTGTTTTTTTAATTCCTTAATTAAATTACAAGTTTGTCGTTGTTAGGGGTTGAATTTCATCCCCTAAAAGATGTTGAGGTTTTAATCCCCAGTACCAGTGAATGTGACCTTATTTAGAAACAATCTTTGCAGTTGATCAAGTTAAGATGAAAGCATTAGGGTGGGTCCTACTCCAATATGACTGTGTCCTCACACAAAGGGGAAATCCAGACCCAGAGACAGATGCATACAAAGGAAAGATGAAGTAAAGATGCTGGGAGAATGCCATCTACAAGCCAGGGAATGGCAAGAATGCCAGCAAGCCACCAGCAGTTAGGGGAGAGGCATGGAACAGATTTCCCTGCACAGCCCTCAGAAGGAACCAAATGTGGGCACACCTTGATCTCTGTTTCTAGCCTCCAGAACCTCAAGACAATACATTTCTGTGATTAAGCCTCCTACTTTGTGATGATTTGTTATGGCAGCCCTAAGAAATTAATGTAGCCATTCTAGGTCAATTATCTGTTTTTATTTTTATCTTATTTTGCTTTTTGAAATTTTATTTTGCTTTTTGAAATTTTATTTTGTTGTATTTTTTTTATTATCTTATGTTAGTCACCATACAGTACATTATTAGTTTTTGATGTAGTGTTCCATGATTCATTGTTTGCGTATAACACCCAGTACTCCATGCAGTACGTGCCCTCCTTCTTAATACCCATTACAGGGCTACTAGTTCTTGAAATCTCAAAGTCTTGGAACCCTTAAACTGGATTACCATAAAATCCCATCCAATCTTGAGATTTAATGATATCTTACACTGTGAGTTTTCTGATGAGTCATCAGGTACCTACAGGATTGGAGACTTCCAGATTCTCCTTAAGATAGCAGAGTATAAATAGGAGCAACATTTAGGTGTTTCAGGGCCAAACCTGAGAGAATATCTCACTGCATAGCTTGAAACATTAAACATGGATGTTTGATGGATTTCTTTCCCTGAGGTTTGGGTAGGAATAAAACTCTTAAGTGCTCCTGGTATAAAAAATAAGGATTACACACTCCCCTGTCCATGGATCTGATGAAGGTGCATGTTTCTCAGAAGGTTAGAGATACCTACCCCAAATATGTGGCATTCTCTATTTGGTTCATCAAACAGTCCTCATCTCGCATAGGTCATGGAAACTCTTTCTCTTTTCCTTTCTCCTCCCAGGCAAGCTACACAAGAGGGGATTAAGGACAATGAGGTATGTTTTACCAGATCATGCTTGAATGCACTGATGACTGCCACATTTCCTTTTCTCAGATGGGTCTGGAAAAAATCTACTGGGAATTTATTCACTCATTTATTCACTCATGCATTTATTCAATGAATAGTAAAAAAATAGAAAAAAAAGAGGAGACTCAGGAACACCAATCCCTGCTGTGTATCAGATTGTCACAATATTGAACTCTACATCTGAATCTAATGATGTACTACATGTTGGCTAATTTAATTTAAATTAAAAAAAAAAGAAAGAAAAGAAACATCCTTTCCTTCCAGGGATGGGTACCTTCCTTTATGTCTGCCCACAAAGATTAAAGAACAGTTACCCCCCCCAAAAAAAGAATGTCACAAAAATGACTCTATAATTATAATAGCTACTGTGTGTTAAAAACCTTTATCTTCATTTTTTAAAAGATTTTATTTATTTATTAGAGAGAGTGCATGCAGGCTCGTTTGAGTGGGCAGGGAAGGGCAGAGGCAGAGCAGAAGCAGACTCCCTGCTGAGCAGGGAGCCCAACGTGGGGATGGATCCCAGGACCCCGAGATCATGACCTGAGCCGAAGGCAGATGCTTAACCTACTGAGCCACCCAGGTGCCCCTACCTTCATTTTATAGATGAGCTCAATAATTGAACTTGTCCTTGGTCCCACGGCTGATAAATGCAGCAGCTTGGCCTCAGTTCTGTATGACTCCCATGTCTCCACTATATCATGCTGCCTGCCCTTAGAACCCACCAGACTGGAGTTTATACATCACTGTACCCTAAGACATGCCTTCATTCAGGAGCTGGCTTCTCCCAGTCTCTTTTGACCTCCAGCCAAAGTCCACCATGTCACAAAAACCTGGTTGAAAACCAACCTGCTCCAGGAAGACTTCCAGACTTGCTGGTCTCCATCTTTACTTGGCCAGCCTCTCAGCACTTAGATTTTTCATTGCTCAACTTCTGTTTGTTTGTTTGTTTCTTTTGCTTTTATTGAAATGCTGTGCTGTTTTTGGTATCAGTGTGTCTCTGTATTTAATATTATCTGCATGAAAGATCATCTGGTCTTCAAAGGAAAATACCATTATCTCCCAGTTTCTAGTCCTAACCCTGCTGCTAAGAAGATGGACAATCTTGGTTATATCACTAAATCTATTCGAACCTCCATTTCCTCACTGATACGGAAAGAGGGTAGTGGGAAGATGTGGTCAACCGGCATTTCTTACCCTGGTAAGTGTATGTGTAGTGTCTCCCAAGCATCCCTGTCCTTTGCTGGCTCTGGGAAGTGCCCAGTTGAGGCCTGTGGCTAGATTTGCTCATGTGAGGGCTACTCTGGTCTTATCAAAGCAGACTACTTTCACATCCCTCCTGGGCAACCTTGGCCAACACTACTGAGTGTAGACTCAGGCAGCCCACACTGCTGTCTCACCTGATCTTCCTGTTTCTCTCCTTCTCCCTTTCACTTGCCATCGGGCCATAAGTACTGCTTCAGACCAAGTGACAGATTCTTCTCCACATCCTCCTCATCTTTACAGACCACTCTGTCTTCCTAAAGTACATTTACACTTCCTGCCCCCTTGATCAGTCCCTTCTCCTAGAAGATGTGGTCATTTCTCACCTCCTTGGTGAAGCCTTCCCTGACTACCAGTCTGCCATCAGAATCTTTGCAACTGCTGCAGCTTTTAAAACTATTTGCCCCTCTGCGTTTTAGCTGCATCATGTAGAAAGAACGTACTATAGTACAGGTCATGAGCATGGTGTCTTAGTTTCTGACTGCTGCATTTATAATCACCACTGTGCCCCTCGTTAGCTATGTGCCTTGAACGCATTATTTTTCTGCACCTCAGTTTCCTCATCTGTCAAATGAGGATAATAATAGTACTTATCACCTGGAATATTTTTAAGGATTGATGAGTTAAAGCATGAAACCGCATAGAAGAGTGAACATATCATTGAATTAGCACTATACGCTAATACCATCCCATATTCCTTTTTCCCTCTAGGGTTCCAAATCAGAAAAGAACTAATTTGTTATAACATCAGAGTTATAAAATCTTAAGATCTCCCTTTCTTTCTGTCTTTTAATGTCTCTCCTTCCATCATCCACCTCACATCTCAGCCTCCTCTCTCTCCTTGAATTGTCTGATGGAATAACGTTCACTTGTACCTCTGCCTGATACTTAAAGAATGCACCAACAGTTGGACCATTCCTGTATAAAAGGACAGGGTAGGATTTGTTATTGGAAAGATTTCTTTTAGACCTAATATATGTGAAAATGCCCAAGGATGAATATGGCCCTGTGAAAGCATGTGGATTCATTCACAGAATGTTCATTAAACAGCTATTCTGTACCTAGCAGGTGCCACCAGATCCTGGGAATACAGTCCTTGCCTTCATGTTGTTTACTGTTTAGTGAGGGATACAGATAACTCTACCCACAGTTGGGATGTGACGTGATTTGTTGTGATGAAGGGAGGAAACCAGATGCTATGGTAACCCGCAGTGCATGTAATTCTCTTCCAGACTAGGTGAAGGTTTCCTGAAGAAATGGCACCCAGGCTGAGTCTCAAAGGTTAAATGGGAATCAATCAGCCTTGGAAGAGAAGTCTTCCAGACTAAAGGATAATCGTATGGGAGAAGACACAAAGTCCTAGAGCACTGCTGTGTTTTGAAACTACCACAAGAAATTCTGAGTGATTGAGAAATGGGAAGGGATAAGCATGGACCAGATTATACGGGCTTTTATGTGTCTGCCTGGATTTTACCCGGCAGGCAATGGAGAGCTCTTCAAGAGTTAGGCAAGGGATTAATAGTGCAAACAGGAGTTTGCAGGGTTATTGCAATAACCTCCGTGAAAAAAAGTATAAACTCAACTAAGGGATGAGGACGAAAAGACCAGAGAAGAGACACCTGGGTGGCTCAGTCGGTTAAGCTTCGGCCTTCAGCTCAAGTCATGATCCCAAGGTCCTGGAATGGAGCCCCGAGCTGGGAGCCTGCTTCTCCCTCTGACACATCCCATACCTGTGCGCTCTCTCTCTCTTAAAAAAAAAAAACAAAAAACAAAAAACAAACAAACAAAAAAAAAGACAAAGTAAAAATAAATAACCTCAGAGAGAAAATACATAAAGTTCACACCAATTGTTTTGGGGGTATAATTGTACACATCTTTCAGTGATTTGATGTTAGACTCTTCAACATTTCAACAGACTTTCTAGATGCATGACTGTAATGGTAGGAATTTTGAGTACATCCAAGATGATCTTTGAGCAGTAAGGACTGGAGGACACCTCACCCACATCTCAGTGTCAACAATCTTTCCCATGGAGGTGTACCCTTGGGTTGCAGAAATAACCCAAAGCTACCAATTTTATTCCTAATTTACTTTGGCATGTTTCTTTAGATACAGAGCCTGTTTAATTTTATTTATCTTACAGACCTCTGTCCCTATTTCTCTGCTGGATCACTGCCAAACCCCAAGCTCCTATCATGCACAGTAACTATTTCCTTCTCTGTGGGCAGGCAGGCTGCTAGAGTTGAGGGGAGAAGGAGATGTTCTCTGCTATATATATAACATGGCTGGACCTTGAAGTGTGGCTGCTTTGTATCCTCATGCTGACTGTTAGCCTCTTAGAGTGTGCAGGAACCAATGACCATGTGTCCACAGCTCTGAGCAAGGCTAAATGTAGATTGAACCACCAGAGACTAAAGTTTGCTTTTATATCCCTTCTGCTGACAATTTTATATTGTAATTGGGAATAAGTGATAGACTGAGGGAGGAAAGAGACTGTGAACACATTGCATTAAGCATTTCTTTTAAGATCCTATTTATTTTCCTGTCTGAGGGGAGACACAAAATGTTATGCATGCAATTTGGTGCATATGTTAATATAGGAATTGCCTTCCAGCCTATATCTCAATTTTAAGACAAGAGAGGAGGAGTGAGAGACACGAGCACAGCCTTCTATAGGGGACCACTGCCATATGGAACTTTGTGCACTCCACTAAGAATGGCAAGTCTATCCCAGGAGGTAATTGTAATGCATGAACCAATTTATCTTGGATAAGCCTCTCCTAACCCAAGTGACAAAATGGTGATGGTCTGGACTTGAGTGTTTTGATACTTGACCGTTTGTTGCAAGATATATGTTGGATCAGTGGGAGGAAACAGAGTGGCTTAGACAGGAATTATAGTTGAGTGAAGTTCGAATCAACTTTTTTTAAAAAAAAAACAGTGACATATGTGATGAGACTGATGCCCAAGATTCTAGGGAAGGACTTACAAATAAAACAGAGCAAAAAAGGCCTACAAGTTTCCTTGGCAATCCCCAGAGATCTCACCTTGAGCTTGGAGGTTTAAGTGCTAGAGCTGAAACTTGAAACACTGGCAGATGTTGATTTTTCAAGAAGATTGTTTTGGAGTGTATTAGCTTTCTATCTTGTTATTCAAATCCCCAGAGACCTAAGTGGAATTTAAATTCCCAAAGTAGGATTGGAGAGCTGTAAGAAAATGAGTAGTCATCAGCATTGCTATTGTGTGGAGGGGTGTCATGCAGAACAGGAATTGTGGAAGGCATTGGTTTTGACGAAGACTTTCATTCTAGATGTTCTGTTAGTAAAAGACAGATTATTTCAAGTAGACTACCACAAAGCTGAATGGGTAGGAAAAGATATCCGTTGTCTACTGAAGTTTTGCCAGCTCCCAAGACAGATAGTTTCATTCATTGATTTATGAAACTTTTTTTGACTATGTATTATGTGCCAGACACTGTTCTGACAATGTGACTATCGATGGGCAACAGTTTCTACCTGCAAAGGATTTATGGTCCAAAAAGCATGTGAGCATAACTATTCAATTTATGAGAATGTGAGAACTGTTCAAAAGGAAAATCTTTCAACAAATCATAAAGGCAAGCGTGTACACACAACAGGCAGCATTGGTAATATTCAGGAAACGGGACAACATTCAATCATCTGTTTACTTTTTCCTAAACCTAATTTTGAATTTTGAATCTAAGACTAAAAAGGGATTTAGTCATAAAAAGGATGAGAAAAAATAAATAGAAAAACAAATATATTGAACTTCAAAAAAATAAAACCTAAGTCAAAGTGCAGAGCCAAGATCTGAGCAGAATGGAGAATCACAGCTTCTATCTGCCTTCCCCTCCCTCATGCAAAGTGTTTACTGAAGTAAGATGATATAAGAAATATCATTTATCACCGATAGAAAAGCTACAGACTCCACCAAAGAAAAATACTTTTATAAAAGAAACCCTAGAATATATAAAAGTTAGTCACCACAAAATAAACTACCAAGTGAAAAAAGGAAGAAAAGGGACACATAAATCTACTTTTCTAAAGAATAATAATGATAATAATAATAAGCCAAATAGAGAGAATAAGAAATATGTAGTAATATAATTTGCACCATTGAAAGGGAAATAAGACGCTAGGGTCTTATTTCAGGGCCCCCACACAGTAGTAGACTGAGGACCATGAGAGAAGTGTTATCCATTATCCCCTGGTGTTCACCAGCTTTGGTGAGAACCTGCCATGTGCCTGATCATGGGCCTCATGCAGTGGGTAGTACAAAGAATGAGTCACCATCTGTATCCTGAAGACATAACAAAAACAAGTTCAATCTACTGGGAAAGCAAACAGGTGCTCAGCTCTACAGGTAAAGTTCAACCTATGGTAAATGCTAGAATCAAAGGTAGGAAGCCAAGAAACCTAGCAGATTTGGAAAGAAAAGAAGGAGCAGTCTTTTTTGATAATCAGTGAATTCTTCACAGAAGAAGACAATAGTGATGAGGTCTGGAAAGAAGGAAGATAAGCAACAAGGATGGCATACATAAAGGCACAGGCGTAGGAAAGTGTGGGAAATATTCAGGAAATGGCAGCAAGTTCCCTGAAGGTGTTTGGGGGGATGGGTGGGGGCTGACTTGGGAATGAAGATCTTATTTACCATATAAAAGATTGGGAATTTAAATTTATTGGCAATCAGCAGTTGATGAGTCAGAGAGTGGCATATTTAGTTTAAGAGAGATGCTTGTAATATCTGTAGTGGGTTGAATGGTGGCTCCTAAAAAGATATGTTCTGCTCCTAATTCTTGAAACCTATGAATGTTACCTTATTTGGAAAAAAAGTTCTTTGCAGATGTCATGCCGTTAAGGATTTTGAGATGAGAAGATCATGCTGAATTATCTGGAGGGGTCCTCGATCCAATGACAAATATTCTTATAAGAGAAAGTAGAGGGATATTTGAGACAGACACAGAGGAGAAGGTGATGGGAAGGCAGAGGCAGAGATTGGATGATATGGTGACAAACCAAAGAACACCAAGCAATGCCAACAGCCACTAATACCTGGAAGAAGATTCTCTCCTAAAGCCTTCAGAGGGGGGTTGCTCCTACTGACACCTTAATTTCAGACTTCTAGTCTCCTGAACTGGGAGAGAATAAATTTCTATAGTTTTAAGTCACAGGTAGTGATAATTGATTAGAGCAGCCCTGGGAAACTAATACAACACTTCAAAACTAATCATTACAAATGAAATAGTAGTGACTGGCATTCAGTGTAATGCCTTTCAATATACAAACCTCTTTTCCACATATTATCTTATTTTCATGATAAAACAGTGAGGTACTGCTATTGTTTTCCCCATTTTATTGTTGAACCTGAGCTTCAAAGAAATAAAATCCCATCCTTCAGGTGTCCAACGTGTACCCTCAACTCTGTTTTTACTACCAGCCTATGTTGCTTTAGTAATGTATCAGTTCTCACAGCCACCACTCTTCCTCATCCAAATGTAGCTGATAGCTTCAGATGGCATCTAAGTAGTTCTTAAAGTCCTGGGCTGCAGATTAGACCCGAGGAGGAGGGAAAGGGATGGAGGGGTCCGAAAGGGACCAAGATTAGGAGATTCTGAATAAGGATTAAAAACAGTAGGTTGTCCCTCTTCAAATTTTCTTGGGTTTCAGTTACTGACTCTGTAGTATTGAATAAGATTTTTAAACTCCTTGAGTCTCTGTTCCCCATTCCAGAAAAAAGGGCATACTAATTTCTGTCTGGGTTGGTTTAAGGAGTAAACAGTGTATTTAAAAAAACAACTTTGCAATCTGTAAGGACAGAGCATAAATGTTAGGTAATTATGAGAGTGAAAGCAGAATGGTGTAGTGCTCTGGTTCAGACCCAATTGCTCATTAGTGTCACTGAGGGAACTTTTAAAACTTGCTGATGTCTAGATTCTTCCCCAGAAGTACTAAATGAGAATTTCTTAATGTGGGCCTCGGGCATCGTTATTTTTAAAAATCATCTTAAATTATTCTTACACATGCTGCCAGTTTTGAGAACCCCTGCTAGGGTGGGAAAAGATGAGCTCTGGGGTCAAACTGATCCAAGCATAAATTCCATACAATAACTTTATAAATCGCTGCTTATAATTGTGTAATAAGTAAGTTACCTAACCTATCCAAATCTCTGTTTTTTCAACTTTGAAACAGGTATAAGAATACTTAACTCTTAACGCTGCTTTAAGAATTGAATTAAATGTATGTACAAACGGGATAGTTGGTTCAGGTTACTTTGATTTCCCCCATCCCTTTTACATCAATAAAGTGAATGGAAAGCTAAAAAGGAAGAGGGGAATGAGGGAGTTGCATTTAGCACATGATATGCATTTCCAAAAATTAACTCCAGGTTGCATTTTCTCAGTGTGAAGTGAAGTCATATGGAGATGTGGCTCTTGTGTTATGAATGCAGACATCAGTATATGCAAACATCACCCAGAACTGTTTCTTATAAAATTAATAGTTTCCCAGGGGTTATAATAATTCACATGAACTGTGAAACCAAGTGTTTCCTCATTAATCAATGCCCTAGGAAGGTGCCAGCCATTTCCTGTGCTTAGCAAGTCGATTAGATTAGAGTCACAAGACAGCACTTTTATTGTCAAGGGCATTTATGGTCATTGAATGTTAGGTCACCTGTAATAACCAAATGTCATTCTGCTCACCAATACTGGAGGTGTTCAAAAATTGGTAATAAGATGGGGTGGTGGTCACAGCTTTTGTTGTTATTTTTACTTTAGTTACTGAAAATCTCTGTACTGCAAGGCATTCTAGAATCCAAACTGGCATTTTTATCTTCCTTCTCTAGTCTGGAAGATGTTTCTTTTCTCTTAGAAATGTACAGTTTCTGCACACACCTAAAAAGCTCTAAAAAACTCTACATCAGGTACATCATTGGACATGCTGTAACAACATTGAGGATACATGCCTTTAATTTGTAATTATAGCTAAGAAGAGAATACTTCAGCATATTGTGAATTACATTAGAAACTCGTTTATTAAATAAACCATATTGTACTGGTTTACTAAGTCTAACCCCAGTAGTCATAGGCATATCTACAGCCCAGATTTTGGTTTCTAATTCTGTCTCCAATAAAAGAAACTAGGGGAAGAAGGGCTGATTCTAAGATTGTGGTAGGGAATACACGAGATAAGCTTAGAGTATCTTGGAGTGCCAAAACGTAAGGAAGTGCAAAGGATAAAACAACGCACACAATTGTGGAGATATGTCAAAGGGACACAAAACCAACTAAAAGAGCTCACAGTGGCCAAGGAAGAAACATTTTAAACAACAAAATAAAATCATACTGGATTATAATCCAAAGTATAAAATAAATAAATACCCATGAGTCCATACTGATATAAATAAATGATTGAATAAATTAATGGAGGAGAGCAGACAAATCTCCCATATAGAAGAATTCCAAATAATTTATGTAGATCCTTCATCCTCAAGGTGGTGGAGCACAACTCTGCATTCCTTCTTAAGTGTGAGCTGCACATAGTGATTTTCTCTCAAAGAGTGCAGTCTGAAAAGGTGGGGGAGAGGCGAGGAGGATATTAGTCAGGGTTTTCCAGAGAAACAGGGTAACCAATAGGAGATTAGATATATTCAGCTGTTGGCAAGCTGGATAACCAGAAAAGCTGGTGGTATAAATCAAAAGCTTGAGGCTGAAGAACCAGGGAAGTCAATGGTATAACTCCCAGTCTGAGGCCACAGGCCTGGGTACCAGGATTACAGGGGTGTCTGGGGTGGAGGGCTGCTGGTTCAAGAAGAGAGAGAATTTGCCCTTCCTCTGCCTTTTTGTTCTACTTGTGCTCTCAGTGCATTAGATAATGCCCACCCACACTGGTGAGGGCAGGTCTTCTTTAGTTGGTCTATTCATTCAAATGCTACCTTCCAGATACACCCTCACAGACACACCAGAAATACTGTGTTATTGACTATTTGGGCATCCCTTAGCCCACCTAAGTTGATACATAAAATTAACCATTTACAGTGGAGAAGTCTGAAAAAAGCTACCTCGCCGGCTAATCGAGGTTAATATCAACAGTGATAAATAATATTGATAGTATGTGCTGTTGATATTATGTGATAACAATAGCATTTTACTTCTGTGGTCTTTCTCCCAGAATCCCTGCCCCATCATGAGAAAAACATCAGGCAATTCACAATACAAGAGATTCTACAAAATCCTTGATGAGGAAGATCTCAGAAACTGTCATAGCAAAAAGGAGCTTAAGGAGACAACTAAATATAAAAAGGTATCCTGGTTGAGAGCCTAGGACGGAAAAGGGACATTAGAAAAAAACTAAAGAAATCTGAATAAAGTATGGACTTCAGTTCATTACAACATATCAATATTGGTTCATTAATTGTAACAAATGAATCATAGTATGATTTTGTGATGTATAAGAAATATATATTTGATCATTCAGATGACCAGAATATATTCCTCAGACATATTTGGTCTTTTTCCACAGTTCCTGGCTCATGGTTCCCAAAACCCTTGGGATTTCCTGAGCGATAAGAGTAATAGGAACATCTTTTGTTATAATATTTGGTCGCTTTTCCTCCTTTCTTGAAAATGGGCAAAGCATATAAAAGGGATTTCTCATAGTGAAAGACATACCAATGGTTTTCGTATGTGTGAAAATAGATGTAACTTCATGATGAAGAAATACATGCAAAACAATGAAGTGCCATTTTTAAAAACCTATCAGATTAGCAAAGTCCAAATATTTCATAATATACTGAGATGGGAAAGATGAAGCAAAACAACTATCTCACACTTCGTTGATGAGCATGTAAAATGAAATGCCTTCTTTGGAAGATATTTTAGTGACATTGTAGCAGAAGCTGATGGGGCCCTGTCTATATCCCTGCCCCCCTACATCTCAGTGTATATGGCCTGATTAACTAATGACATCAGCACCTACTACAATGGGTTGGGATGCAGGGCATGCACTGGTTTATGCAATATCTCTAGAATATGACAGAATAAGTGATAATGAGAATTATAAGGACAGTAGGGTTGGTTGGTTGCTGTTAGTGTCATAGGTATACTAAGAAAAAAATGATGGGCTAAGCTATCAATCAGGATACAATATGAAAGCCACAAGACTTCAGAGAACTGTTTACCATTCAAAAAGCAGCTTTTGGTTCTACTGGACCTAGTAGAAACTTTTCCTAATTATTAGACATCACCGGATTATTTGACTGGAGCTGCTCATCACAAGCCGGTTACTGTCAGATCCTCCGAGTCATTAGGTTGGGCAGGTACAGCAGGAACCCATCATACAGTGAATGGTACATTTGTGATCAGGCGTGAGCATGTCCAGAGGAACAGCTAAGTTATATGACCTGGTGGCCCAGCCCCCCATATCACCTAACTTGTTAAACCAGTGTATCTCCCTCAGGTCACACCCACGATTTCACAGAGTTCCCCCAGTTGTCAGAGGATGATAAAACCCAGGTCTGATTCACAGATGGGTTGGCTCAGTATATCCAGTGAGTTAAAAATAGACTGCTTAGGCAACATAACTCCACTCAGGGGTGGTCATAAAAGACAGCAGAGAGGGGAAATTCTCACTACTAAGGGCAGAAGTTGGGGTAATAAAATGTTCATGCACTTGTGTAGATGGTTTAAGTGAGGGAGGGTTCAACTCTAGCAGATGCTTTTGGTACTCTAACCATATTCTCTCTCCCTTGCCCTTCAGTTCATTCTGGCAGGACCTCCAACTAGCAGCATCTGTGTTTCTTTCCTTCTCTGGCTAATAAAACCCACTTTGTCTGCCTGTGAAGTAGGCCAGAAGCGTGGGGGAGTTAATTCCTCCTGGCAGTGGGATAGAGGGAAGCAAAGTGGGGAGTGCCTCTGAGGGGAGGAGTATTTTTTACCTAAGGTTATAGAGAATTTCCAGCACATCCTCATACATTTAGAATGACTTTTGGTCAATTTTATTACTCTTTTTAAATTATCTACAGACTATCCCATTCTAACTGAACCCAAGACAGAGCGGTGCTCTGTCCTCAGATGCCGCTGCTCCCAGGACCACACAATGGCCCTCAGACAATGACTGAGCTGACAGGACAAGAGCCGGTGTACCATTAGCCCAGCTCCTTCACCCTGTGAGTAGGGTGACTCTGAGACTTGTGCCAATACAGGCTCCTAGATTTTCCAAGGGTTTCAGAAGGACTGAGCTCCAAATATTCAAAGTAGTGAATGGCTTGTTGATACACTTATTACTGGCTCCTTTCCTTCCCTGTCTCGTTTTCCCACTCCCCTGTTGGGCTTTCCTTTACCACCTACATAAACTATTTGTATTTGAGTCCTCGTCTCAGGGTCTACTTCTAAAGGAACCCAATCAAGATGCGTTTTTATTAAACTTTTAAATACACATATCTTTTGCCCCAAGAATCCACTTGCAGGAATATGTCCTAAAGATAGACTCACACATGTGCCCAAAGACATATGATCTTTATAGTTATAGTAGTAAACACCATTGAGTGCTTACTATATGCTAGGCACTGAAGTTCTCTTCATAGAGTAATTCACTTGATCCTCAGGAGAACCCTCTGAAATTACTACTAAATCCTCACTTTACAGGCAAGGAAACTGGGGCACATGGAGGTTAAATACTTGATTAAAACTGTGAGAGCAGAGCCAAGGTTCAAACCCAGGAAATCTAACTTTAAGGCCCATCCTTACCCACTCTCTATCTCCATCCCAGGATACTTGCAGCAGCATTGTTTGTAATAGCTAGAAACAGCCAGAATGTCCCTCATGGGAAGCCAGTTAGGTAAGTTATGGTAGGCTATATTAAAATATTCAGAGCTATTAAAAATAATAAGGCTTATATGTTAATATAGAAAAAAGCCCAAGATATTGTTAAGTGAGGAAAGCAAGGTGCAGAACACTATGTTTGTTAGATAGGCTTCCAATCTTGCAAAATCCAAAGAGCTATGTGTACATATATGTTTCTTTGTATGTTAATTATCATGGGAATAACTATTGCCTTAGGTGAGGACTGTGTCAAGCATGAGCAGGAGACATACTTTACATTGTGAACCATTTTTTACTGTTTTAATTCTTTAACCTAAGTATATGTCATTCTTTCAAAAAGCTATACTAAAAATATGTGTAATTAAGATATATACAAATTGACGTGGGATCACAGAGGAAGGAGCAATTCTTTCTGCCTGGAAGAGTCTCAGAAAGGCCTATGAAAAGATCCTAACTTACGGATAATTGCAGAAGAAGGTCACTCCTGGCAGAAGCACACGTGATGTTCTAGAAATGTGAGAGCTTGCAGGATTACAGTTTGATGTGCAGAGTTTGCAGAAAATGAAGCTAGGAAGAAAGGGCCGTGTCAGATGGTCTGTAGATAAATTACTTCACAAGAGAAATGAAATACTCAGTCCTATCAATAGCTACTTGACAAAGATGTTTTTATTGTAGGCTTTTAAAAATATCTTTGAATGCCATGTGTGCCATATATGGTATTACAAGAAAGGGAAAGAAAAATATATCTAATTAAGGCTTCCTATAAGGAGTATTAGTTTTCTTCATTTTCTCTTATTGCAGAAGATTTGTCAAGGAAATATATACATTAAGAATCAGAGGACTGAATTGGAGTACCCGCTTCACCACTTACCAACTGTGAGTTCAATGTCTTCATCTGTAAACACAGATTATAATAGTACAAGCTTCATAGAATTAATAAGAGGGTAAATTGAGATAATTCATGTAAAAAGCAGTATATTGCCTGGAGTTTATCAGGCATCCAATAATTGTAGCCTATTATTATTGTCAGTAAGTGTTAATAAATAACAATTTCAACATGATCACAACCTTACTACCTTATTGAAAACAGTGAAAGAAAAGCACTTCCCTGGGAAAATGAAGGTCTGCCGTTTTAATTCAAAAGAATTTCCTGTGCTCAAAATTATCTCGTTTGCCTTTTCTGCTCCCAAAGTCTAAATGACACTTGTGTTCTGCCTAAAAGCACATGGCTGACTGACAGTGTCACAGCTGTGGGATCTGTCAGCAGATTCCTAAAACATGTGCCATGTTATCTGGTCCCATCAGTTATACCCAGGATGCTAAACAATGGTTGGAAATGTTTGACTATGACTCTAAATGAGTTCGTTAAACATCAGAACATGAGTGTCGCCCAGGGAAATACAAAGATCTAAAAGCCATTAGACCTAACTTCGTGTTTAAAAAATATTTTTAAAAAATATTGTAACCATCCTTTCTGCTGAGAATGCTTGCAAAATGGTGACATTTACAAAGTTGAAGAAACAAATCAACAAGCACTGGTTTAAAAAAATGGCACTAAACAATGTACTGGCAATCCTAATTAGGTATCACAAAAGCCACCAAAAAAAAAAAAAAAAGGATCAGAGGTGTCAAATTTATCACTCTAGATTGAAACCCTAATGTGCTTAACCTGAACAAAATATCAGACTGGTAGAACAATAGAGACACAACCAAGAAGCTAGATTAGAGACAGTTGTATCTAATATTTGAGTGACTCACCATACCTATTTTCTGACTTTTCTCTTACACTCAGTCAATGTGAAGGTCCCCCTCCATAATTACAATGACAATTCTTCTTTTTCAAGCCAAAAATTTGAGCACACGTTTTCATAACATCAAATATTCTTATGGGATCAAGGGAACAGGTTATCTTGAGACTTTTTTTCTCCCTAAATTCTAGAAATCAAGTAGTATCCATGTGACAGTATATTTTCTTCTCTTCAACCTGATCCTCTCTGCCTTAAAAATGGTACATATTAAGCTTTGAATTTAAAGTACCTGGAAAATGTGAATTCTGTGAAAAGAAAGGAAAAAATAAACTGGAAGAAGACAAAAAATGTAGGCTAGCAGAAACCGACTATACTATAAAGAGGAGGTCAAGATGGAGGTAGGACCCTATATAATGCAGTTTAGCCAATTTTAGCAAAAGTTTAGATGAGGTTAGATTTACTGAAACTCTGCAAAACTCAGAGGAGCAATAGTATTACAACTGAAATGGAAATGAAAAATGTGTTTGTTTTTTTATTCTACAATGAGTAAAAGGAACAAGATGAATAATGTTTATAGCTACTTTTCACTTTCAACACATTACGATTGTTTTTTATTAAGGAACCTTAAGGAAGAAAAGAGACTACTACTTTTTTTTTTTTTAGCGGAGCTATAAAATTTCTTAGTACTTTCATGAGCCTAAATATTCAGTCATGATCAGAAAAGGGAATCATTCCTCAGAAAATAGATAATGGTAACATCAAAAATTGCTCTAATATTTCATTGAGATCTAAACCCTTTTGCAGATTTGAAGTAATATTGATGGATCTGGTTGGCCATGGATCAAAGAACTCAAAGTTTTAGTGACTTAGAGCATTCTTGAGGAGATAACATAATTACAAGATGCTAGAAAATCATAGGCAATTTTCACATTTCAGCATCTATGCAGCTTTGAACTCTGAATATAGGAGCCAGGAGATCATTCCTTTGTTCCTCATTGTAGCACATAGCCCTTTCCATCTTGTGACAGAAAAAAGAAATAGAGAATGTTTCTGGTCTATGACCTTTAAAAACTGTGACATAACTAGGAACTTACTGGATTGGTTCAAGTGAAATTTAATATAATACATTTATATTTGGGGCATAGAGACTTCTAGACTCTTATTCCTTAGTAATGATATGAGTTTTAGCTGGGTACATGATAGCACAGTTAACAAACTATATCTTTTGGCCTCTTGGTATGATCAATCTTTTATTTTTAGCCACTATAGTGGGTGTGTAGTTAACTTTCACTTCCCTAATCACTAATGGTGTTGTGCATATTTCAGATGCTTATTTTCCATTCATAAAATTTCTTAGGTGAGGTGTTTATTCAAATCCATTGCTTATTGTTTATTACAATGTTAGTGTTATTATTGAGTTGTAAGAAGATTTTTGGATATTATAGACACAAATCTTTTGTCTCTACGGACACGTGTTTACGCATCTTTGCTCTTGTGCTTCGGCTTACCTTTTCACTTAACAGTATCTTTAGAAAAGCAACAAGTTTTACTTTCAATGAATTCCAAATTTTAATTTGTAAAATTTAATAGCATGTACTTTTCATTTCTGACTTTAAAAAACCTTTGCCAACCCCAAGGTGACCCAGATCTTATGCTATATTTTTTCCTAGAATTTTATAGTTTTAACTCTTACATATTTAATTCCATGATGCATTTTGAGTTAATTTTTTATATAGTATGAAGTAAAAGTAAAGTGTTTTCATTTATTTTTGTTTTATTTTGTTTTGTATATGGCTATTCAATTGTTCTAGCACTATTGTTGGAAAGATTATTCTTTAACCATTTAATTGCTTTGGCACCTTTGTCAAAAATAAATTGACCATAGATATGTAGAACTATTTCTGAATTCCTATTCTTTTCCATTGATCTATATTTTTATCTTTATGTCAATATCATACTATCTTGATTACTTTAGCTTTATAATAACTTTTGGAGTTGGGTGTATAAATCCTTTAATTTTACTCTTTTTTCAAAGTCACTTTGGCTATTATAGGGTTTTTGGCATTTTCTTACAAATTTTACTATCAGCTTATCATTTTATAGAAAACACTCATTGGATTTTGGTTGGAATGGCCTTAAATCTGTAGATAAATTTGGGGAGGGCTACCATCTTAATAATATTGAGTCTTCATTCTGTGAACATAATCTATCTCTCCATTTAGGTCTTCTTTAATTTCTCTCAGCAATGTTTGGTGCATATTTTATCAAATTTATCCCTATTTTATATTTTTGGTGCTATTATAAGTGGTATTGTCTTTTAATTATTTGTTGCTAGTATAAAGAACTTTATTTTTAAAATTTAATTTTGACTTATTTCTGGTATACAAAGGTGGTTCAATATTAACAAATCAATGTGATATATCACATCAACAAAAGAAATGATAAAAACCATGTGCTCATTTCAATAGATTCAGAAAAAGCATTCGACAAAGTTCAACATCTATTCATGATAAAAGCCCTCAGTGAAATAGGTTTAGAAGGAAAATGGCAACATAATAAAGGCCATATATGAAAAACCCACAGCTAACATCATACTCAATGGTGAAAAACTGAAACTTTTCCCTCCTAAGATCAGGAATAAGACAAGATGTCTACTCTCACCACTTTTATGCAATATAGTACTGGATTACTAGCCACAGCAATCAGACAAGAAAAAGAAATAAAAGACATCTAAATGTGTAAGGAAGAAGTAAAACTTCTACTATTTACAGATGACATGACACTATTTATAGAAAACCATAAAGACTCCACCAAAAAACTACTAGAACTAATAAATGGTTTCAGTATATATATATATATAAAATCAATATACAGAAATCTGGTGCATTTCTATACACTAATAATGAAGTAGCAAAAAGAGAAATTAAGAAAATAATCCCCTTTACAATGGCATCAAAAGTAATAAAATAAGGAGGAATAAGCCTAGCCAAGGAGGTGAAAGACCCATACTCTGAAAACTATAAAATATTGATGAAAGAAATTGAAAATGACACAAACAAATGGGAAGATATTCCTTGCTGATGGATTGGAAGAAAAATTTAATTAAAATGTCCATAACCCCAAGACAGTCTACAAATTTAATGCAATCCCAATCAAAATACCAACAGCATTTTTACAAAACTAGAACAAATACTCCTAAATTTTGTATGGAACCACAAAAGACCCCAAATAATCAAAGCAATAAAATAATTGTTTAGTAATAATAATAATAACTGGAGGTAGTAATAAAACTGGAGGTATCACAATCCCAAATTTCAAGATATAATACAAAGCTGTATTAATCAAAACTGTATGGTACTGGCACAAAATAGCACACAGATTAATGGAACAGGATAGAAACCCTAGAAATAAACCCACACATATATGGTCAATTTAATCTCTGACAAAGGAGGCAAGAATATGCAATAGGAAAAGTCTTTTCAACAAATGGTGTTGGGAAAGTTGTACAGCTACATGCAAAAGGATGAAACTGGACCACTTTCTTATATCATACACAAAAATGAACTCAAAATGGATTAAGGACCTAAATACGAGACCTGAAACCATAGAAATCCTAGAAGAGAACACAAACAGTAATTTCTCTGACATCAGCCATAGCAACATTTTTCTAGATATGTCTCCTAAGGCAAGGGAAACAAAAGAAAAATAAACTATTGGGAGTAAGTACATCAAAATGAAAACTTCTGCATAGAAAAGAAATAATCAACAAAACTAAAAGACAACCTACTGAATGGGAGGAGAGATTTGCAAATGACATACCTAATAAAGGGTTAGTATCCAAAATATATAAAGAACTTATGCAATTCAACACTAAAAACACCCAAATAATCCAATTAAAAAATGGGCAGAAGACATGAACAGACATTTCTCAAAAGAAGACATCTAGATGGCTAACAGATATGTTGAAAAGATGCTCAACATCACTCATCATCGGGGAAATGCAAGTCAAAACCACAATGAGATATCACCTCACATATATCAGAATGGCTAAGATCAAAAACACAAGAATCAACAAGTGGTGAGGATGTGGAGAAATATTGAACGCTTGTGCACCATTGGTGGGAATGCAAACTGGTGCAGCCACTGTGGAAAATATGAAGTTTCCTCAAAAATTAAAAATAGAATTACCATATGATCTAGTATTTCCACTACTGAGTATTTGAAAGAATATGAAAATACTAATTTGAAAATATATATGCACCCCTATGTTTACTGCAGCATTTTATTTACAGTAACCAAGATATAGAAGCAGCCTAAGCATCCCTTAATAGATGAATGGATAAAGAAGATGTGAGATATATATAGTTATATATATAGTGGAATATTACTCAGCCATAAAAAGAATGAAATCTTGCCATTTGCAACAACATGGATGGATCTAAAGGGTATAGTGCTAGGTGAAATAAGTCAGTCAGAGAAAGGCAAATACCATATGATTTCATTCATATGTGGAATTTATGAGACAAAACAAACAAGCAAAGAAAAGAAGAGACAACCCAAAAACCAGATCTTAACTATAGAAAACAAACTGGTGGTTGCCAGAGGAGAAGTGGGAGGGGGATGGGTGTAATAAATGAAGGGGATTAAGAGTACACTTATTGTGATGGACACTGATAATTGAATCACTGTATTGTACACCTAAAACTAATATAATACTGTATGTTAACTATACTGGAATTACAATAAAAATAAAATAGGATAAAATAAAATTTAACCTTGTACTCTACAACCTTGTTAAACTCACTGGTGGTTGCAATAGCTTTTTAAAAATTCTTTATAATTTTTTTACATAAACAATGAAGTCACCTGTGAATAAAGAAAGTTTTATATCCTTATTTCTGATTCAGATTCATTTTATTTCTTTTTCTTGCCTTTTTTCCCTAGCTGGGTCTCCAGTATAATATGGAACACAAAACAGATATCTTTGTCTCATTCTTTATCTTGGAAGGAAAGCACTCAGTTTTTAACCACTAAGGATGACACTAAGCTACAGAATTTCATTAATGTCATTTATCAGATGAAGGAAGTTCCCTTTAACCTCTAGTTTGCTGAGAGATTTTATCAGGAAAGAACCTTATATTTTTTCAAATGCTTTTTCTACATGTATTGAGATGATCATATGGTTGTTCTTTAGTCTTTTGACACGATTAATTAATTAATCAATTTTTGAATGTTAAACCACCTTGTTTTTCTAGGACTACTCCACTCAGTCATGATGTGTTATGCTTTTTGTATATCATTGGATTTGACTAAAACTTCTAAAATAAATTTTGTGTCTGTGTTCATGAGAAATATCGCTCTATAGTTTGTATTCTTTTAATGTCTCTTTCTGGTTTTGGTATCAGAATAATGTCAACTTCATAGAATGAGTTGGGAAGTATTCCATGGTTTTCAATATTTAGCTAAGTTGATTGTTCATTTGGCTTTTGTTATAGCTGACACACCTGTATTCTATCTAATTTCATGTCTGTATAGAATGGGAATAGATGGATGTGGCTGTGAGTAAAAGAGAGGGACAACAGCATATCCTTTTTAAAATAAATTGTACTTCTGAATATTTGGAGTTAATGGACCCCATCACCTGTAAACTGGAATTAATAATATTATCTATGTCATGGAATTATTAGGATTTGTTTGAAATAACATGCAAATGACTTGCCACATCACTGGAACATAGTTGAATCTCAATAAATGATAGCCTTTTTTTCTTATTATTATCAACCTCATTAGGGTCATCCTTGATATCATCACAACTATTATTTTTATAATGTCCATCGTTTAATGATGAAAAACATGGGCATCTCAGGAACAAATTTATGGCTGTTTGCCATTAGACAATGTCACATCTCTGGCTCCTCACTGTTCTCCTAAACTTGCCACAGGATTCTCAAGGCTGGCATTCCACAAGGGAGCAGAGTGATCATCTCTCTCATATGATCTGGTGGACCCCCTGATAAAAAATTACCTACTCAACAGAGGTACAATACCTAGAGAATCAATCATCTTCTATCTCAACTGAGACTGTTTTTAAGTTTGTTAATATATTAATTAATAGATTCATAAGCATTAATTAGTTGGAATGTTTTATCTCAAGTAGATGGGATTCAAGATAGATGAGAGTCCTTGCTCTGAAGAGCAAAGAGAGGTAATGCTCACAGCTGATATTGAAAATAGATGCAACCAAATAAATCCTGATATTGAAAATGGATGCAACAGAATAAATCCTGACTCGAGATTAGGACACCTCAGTTTAATGTATAGTTTTGATATTTGCTAGCTACGTTCAGCCTTTCAGTCAGATATTCATTGAGCTCCCAGTATATGTCAGGAATGTATGTGCAAGTCACAGTGGTGAACAAGACAGATATGATCTCTGAGATTTACTAACATTTTAATCTCTTTGGGACCTTTGTTCTACCTCGTGAGTTTATTTTTTATTTTTTTTAAAGATTTTATTTATTTATTTGCCAGAGAGAGAGAGAGAGAGAGAGCACAAGCAGGGGAGCGGCAGGCAGAGGGAGAAGCAGACTCCCCGCCGAGCAGGGAGCCCGATGCGGGACTTGATTCCTGGACTCCAGGATCATGACCTGAGCCGAAGGCAGTCGCCCAACCAACTGAGCCACCCAGGCGCCCTGTTCTACCTCGTGAGTTTAGTGTAAGGAACATTTACATGACAGCATGTTGTAATCTGCCATATTAGAGAAAATCACAGAACTGTGCAGATGATTCTTGAGAATATATGAACTTCAATCTCAGATATTTGAATTGTAATTTTTTGTTACAATCTATGTTCCCCTCACAAGGCTATGAACTCTCGGGAGAAAAATTGCTATATACATCTTTGCATCCTGGTATATGATAACTTCTATATGCTTGTTGAATAAATGAGTTGGTGAACAAATGCATGAATGGAGAGTTTGGAAAGAAGGTTTACTGATTAAGAATTCCAAACATCTTAGGGCACCTGGGTGGCTCAGAGGGTTGGGCGTCTGCCTTCACCTCAGGTTGTGGTCCCAGAGTTCTGGGATCGAGTCCCGCATCGGGCTCCCTGCTCCTTGGGAGCCTGCTATTCTCTCTGCCTCTCTCCATCTCTGTCTCTCATGAATAAATGAATGAAAATCTTAAAAAAAAAAAAAAAGAATTCCAAACATCTTAAAAGAATTATTATTTTAAAAAATAACTGAGAAGGAAAATATGTGGATACAAATGTAGCATACTGGTTAAGATCTTAGAATTTGGAATCAGGTTGTATCAGTTTAGTTTGGAGAGCCTGAATGTCTTCTGCCAACTTAGTAACAGTCTCTAAAAGAATAAACTTAATAGTTTTTGAGTGTTAGCAGTTATTAAGAGCCTTGAATATAATTGTTCATTTGGTCAATTTCTGCAAAAACTCAAAGCCAATCTAGTTTGGAAGCTGTTTACTTTGTTCCCAAACAAGAATTTACCTTTTCTGTCTAGCATCTTAAGTATTTTGATTATGCATTGATCATTCTGGACTTGAATTTTGGAACTAGGGATTCTGGGCCCTCTCTCTCCTCAAGAACAAGAAAACATTAGAATGGACTGTCCTAGGGCTTCTGACAGCACTATCATGCTGACTCTGTGGTTAGGTTTTGAACATGAACATAGGCTTCCAATTTGTAGTACCCTTCTTATTGTAGTTCTTGAAAAAGATGATGATAGCTGATATGTAGGTTGACTTCCTTAAATACCAGTTGCCTGGGACACAACTGCCCAAACAAAATGAAGCAGAGATAAAGGACGATTTTGTTACTACATTTAAGTTTAAAATATCTGTATCAATGAAAAAGGCATAGTTTCTTGGAAATTTATCCAGAAATAAAAACAGAGGCCCTGATTTTCAGTAAGAAGTTGAATCATAAATAACACAGCTTGGAACTGCTCCCTGGGCTCATTTGGAATAATACTACATTCTGTTCAAGGAGGCCATCTGTAAAGTATGGGTTCCACATCCCGATTCCCATTCCTCCACCTGCCAGGCCCACTGCAATTTATTTCTCTAATCATCTGAACCACAGCACAGCCTCAATTCTGTCCTGCAATTTAGGCTGCAGGGATCTAACCCAACCCAAAGCAATTTTGAATTCTGAAATGGTGACAAAGGAATAATTTTGCCAGTTCTTCCCTTTCTAAAAAAGGAAATTTCTCCAGTCTGTACATTCCAGTGATGGTCTTTTGGGTCATGCTATAAAGAATCTCGGCCTTCATTTTTCCTAATTCTCAGAACCTATCATGAAATACCTTTTCCTTCCAGTAACCCAAGAGGAGCTGAGAAATCCGGGAACACAGCTGGTCAGTAAACACAGAGAGTAGAAAACATATCTTACAGAACATATTTACCTAGGTAGAACACCATTTAGATTTTCAGCACCTGTCTGGTATGTTGACGTGTATGTATTTAAATGACTAGATATCATTTCAATTCAGACAGGAAATCATTCAGCTACTCTATCATTTACAGTAACTAAAATTCAGGCAGTTAAATCGGCATTTTTATTCTCTGTTTTTGTTGAAGAAAAATACTTATTTTTCACTTTGAGTTTTGCTATAGCTGATATGTTAAAGAAAATAAATATAGGATAAGGCTATTTCTTGCTGAGTCTACACTTAATATAAGCACAATTTTATATTCCATGCAGTAGAGAGAAAAATAAAAGCCAGAAAAGTTGCAAAAGAAGTTTCATTTAAAATGTCCAAGCTTTTTTTTTTTTTTGAAAAGTATTGTAGCAGATTAGGGTGGATATCCAGTTATCACAGCCACAAAGTAACCTTAAACATCTCATCAGAAATTTTGAGTTCCACCAGCCTAGGGTGAAAAGATGTATCTTTACGAATGACAAAGGAGGCCTACACCTTACTGAGGCAGGATTGGCTCATGGAGTCACCTCCTTGTCCTTTGCAGAGGCTCTGTTGATTGTGGCAACTCCTGGGGCTAAGAGTTGGGGGCCTGATTAATCCTAACATTTGTTTCAATTTCTCTCTTGTGTGTAGAAACTGCTGCAAGTTTTTCAAAAGAATACAAGTGAGGAGGCAAAGTGAATGTTCAGGAAACAGACTAAGAGTCTCTGGAGGAACTTTAGAGGTTGAGAATCCATTTCCTACTCCACACTAAGCTTGTCACCCAAACTTTTCCAACCTTTTGGTTGATTTTCTGTTTTTAATAACAACCCTCTCAATGCACTAGAGAATGGAGGACTGGCAGATTTCTACCCCTCCTGTAATACAGCTCATTAGGACTCCAAAGACTCAGGGTGACTGGGCAGGGTTCAAAATAATTTGGACCAAGATTTCACTTTCTCAGGGTTCTGCTTGCTAAAGGAAATCTCAGAAACCAAACTGAACCAAGATTTTAATGATTAATTATGGTTTACTTTGTTTTTCCCCCAGATTATGTTTGCATGTTGACATATAGTATCAATGTCCATAGCCCAAAGTACAAATACTATGGGAATTTTAGAGATAGATGCAAAGAAAGGATTGAGGGTTTGTTGTTGCTGTTGTTGTTGTTGAGAAACCTTTTTCAACAAGCCTAGTCAAGAGGGGAAAACACATATATGAACAATTATACAAAACAGGAAAAAAGCTGCCTCTGTTTCTCAATAGATGTGTGAATTTAGTTCCCTTATAGATGTAAAATTGGGATGATACCACCACTTCAGATAGTTATTTTAAGATTAAATGAAATAACTTGTGAAAGAACATATCCTACAAACAAAGTAAATGTTAGGTTCTGTTCTATGTTCTGAAGCAAGGATCCTGAATTCGGCATTTGTCATTCATATTTTATTACTGAGCATTAGTTGTGGTTAGATCGAGAAGGACAAGAAGCACTAAAGGAGAAATCAAGAATCCTGACAACTTTTGTGTATTGTTGACTCGACAGAAATTCTATACAAGGCTAACTCTTACCAGTATACTGGTGACAGATAAGACAATTAAGGAAGCTGGTAAAGTTTAGTTTTAGGCACTACCATTATTGTTAGCTCTTCATCTGTGTTCGCCTTCACTCACTCACTCACTCATTCACTTATTTATTTGAATTGCAAGTAAAGGATAGGTGCTCATTATTTTTTTCACAGATGAGTAAAAGAGAGATTTATGAAGAGTTTATTATGTTGTAGGTACTATTCTAAGTACAAGGAATTTTTTAAAAAATAGAAAAGTTTTGCCCTCAGTGGGCATACAATTTGGTGGCAGACATAGGGATATATCTAGAAAAACATGTGTTTGTTTCTGAATATACAAAGGGAGAAGTGTCACGAATATGTGTCTAACAGGCACTCAGTATGTACTCACCCCCAGGGCATTGTTTCTTTGCTACCAAATCTGGTCATCATTTTGTTTCATGTGGTTTCTTGCTCAAATATCTGTGCAGGCCTAAACACCAGGATCTGTGTAGTTGTCAAGTCCAAGTTATTGTCCAAGTAAATATATGGACAGAGAAGAATATCCCTGGAGGAAGCTTCTGGGTCTCTGACAAATACCTCTCTGCCTGTCAAAAAGGGCATTAATTAGATATAAGACCCAGCATAGCTTGTTTCCTGGTGTGGAGAAAGGAGGGGAGTTGCGAGGCTAGGAGTTCCAACATGACAAACTCATACCCAGCCTCCCTATAGTGCATATGTAATATGTAGATTCTCACTGGCAGAATATTTTCTACCTGGAACAAGGGCTGCTTTTGCCCATAAGATTTAGTTTGCTTTGGAGTGGCAGTAAAAAGTCTGGAGTTAAAAGTGCCTGCTACTTCCCATGTATATGAGAAATGCATGGCTAAATGCATCATGTATCTGCTGTTCTGCAAAACTGTGGTCAGCAAAACGGATACAAACATAGTGATTTGAAGGGGCACATGCACCCCAATGTTTATAGCAGCAATGTCCACAATAGTCAAACTATGGAAAGAGCCCAGATGTCCATTGACAGATAAATGCATAAAGAAGATATGGTATATATATATATAATGTAATATTACTCAGCCATCCAAAAGAATGAAATCTTGCTATTTGCAACAACATGGATGGAACTAGAGGGTATTACGCTAAGTGAAATAAGTCAGTCAGAGAAAGACAAATACCATATGATTTCACTCATATGTGGAATTTAGGAAATAAAACAGATGAACATAGGGAAGGGAAGGAAAAATAAAATAAGATGAAAACAGAGAGGGAGGCAGACCATAAAAGACTCTTAACTACAGAAAACAAACTGAGGGTTGCTGGAGAGGAGGTGGGTGGGGGGATGGGATCACTGGGTGATGCGCATTAAGGAGGGCATTTGATGTAATGAGCACTGGGTGTTATATGGAACTGATGAATCACTAACCTCTACCCCTGAAACTAATAATACAGTGTATGTTAAATAAATTGAATTTAAATAAAAAACTAAAAACAAACAACAGCTATGGTCAGCAGTGATTTCAGGACACGAGGGCACATGCATAAATAAGTTGTCCACACTTCAAAGCCTGTTGTATGTGTGGGCCGACCATGTTACTATGACCACTTCAATGCCTTTAGTGTCCTCCATTAGCTCTCTTGAGTGCTGCAGGTCCTCACAATTGGTAACAATGCCCTGTAAATCTACCCTCTTGTTTTATAGAGCTTCCCCGTGATGGCACCCTGAGAAAGCTTTGGAAGGGAAGACTTTAACCTCCCAATCTCTATCAGAGTCCTCTTGAACCATCTCAAATAAATTAAGAAGAAAGAATGTGTTTGCTATGTAAATGCATATTCAGAAAACAAATAGCCCCTCACCCCTACCGGTAGGATTATCTCACCTCATCTCCTACTGCATTGACATTCTGAAGCCACCACTGTTGTGACAGTTTGGAAATGTGGCTAAGAGCATAGTGTATGGAGTAAAAACAGTGCCTACCTCATAGGGTGACTGTGAAGATTAAATCAAGCATGTATTAATGTAGTTATCGGCACACATTAAGGGTTCTATAAACAAACATTATCCATTATTATTGTTATAAGAATAATTATCATTAGTATGATTCTTATTATCAACATCATAGTATTTGCCTAGTTAAAACATTTCTATGCTAACCATTAACCCAATAAAAGAACCCAAAACTCCCAAGTCCTTTATAATCTGTCTCCAACTTACGCTTCTTTCTGGCTTTATCTCCAGCTACATATGCTGCCCGCCCCACAACCTGTATTTGCTATAATGGCTGACTTACCATTTCCTATGGATCATGTGTTTTACCTCCTCTGTCTTTGTTCCTGCATTTCCGCTGCTTCAGGCAGTCTCTACCTGGAAAACCCCTAGGCATCTTTTTACATATTAGTTCAATGGCATCTCTTTTGTGAAGTTTTCCCTGAGTCCCAGTCTAGGGAAAAAGCAGTCACTATTGTGTTACTCTCTTTAATAGATATTTATATTTCCTCTTCAGGACTTCAAGATTTTCCAGATACTGACTTTATAATTCATCTTTTTTTCCCTTTGGTATCTACTACAGAACAAAGCATGTGCTAAGTGCTAACTAAATATTTGTTGAATGGGTAAAGTTTTTAAAAGTATAGAATGTTCTTACATAGATTATCTCATTTGATCCTTTCAAAACTCCTGGGAAGAAGCCAGGGCAAAGTAGAATAGCATAATGATTAAAAAAACAATTTCTAGAGAAGGATAAGTGACTTGTGACTTGAGTCCGTAGGACCTTGAGCAAGTTGTATAATCTCTCTGATCCTCATTTACTTCTGTAAAGTGAAGGTAACATTTATACCTATTATTAAATGAGATAATACACATAAAATGCATATCACTGTGCCTGACACATGCTAATAAACAATAGCTCTTTAAAGTTCTTGTACAGAGTATCAAAGAAATTGAATGACTTGTGCAAATTCACATGGCTGGCCAAAGCCTGAACTGAGTGAAATCTTGTTCTGATTCCTAGTCCAGTTATCTTTCTGTTCTAACATAACCTCCACCTCTTAGAACTATTAACAAAGAGAACCAAGTTAGAGACAGAAGAAAATTTTCTATTGCTTTTCTATGGTGCTAGTGCATCTAAGGTGAACATAAGGAGTAAATAGAGAATTGGCTTTCCTGATTAATTCCAAACTAAAACATGCATTTTGATATCCAGGCTTTAAAACACCATTGATTAAATACCATCATAAACACTAATACCTTGAATTTGTATAATGTTTTTCCTCCAGAGTATGCAGGATTTTCTTGTGATACTTCATCTATCTTTTCAGCTGTATGAAACACAATTCCTCTCATTTTACATTTGTTCATTCATTATACACACACACACACACATATATGTGTGTGTGTGTGTGTGTGTGTGTATGTATATTGCTTGCTACATGCTGCCACTGGACTAGATACTAGAGATACAACAATGAAAGAGACTACAACTCTGTTCTTGACTGTTAATCTAGTTGAATGAATCTGACATGGAATAAACCACAAGTACTAGTGAGTACTATCATGATGACATAAGCGGTGGAAGCTTACGGCAGCAAGAGCATATGAAGTTTGCTTAGGAATAATGGAAATGAAAGGGAATTTGGGGCTAAATCTGGGAGTGCTATTTAATTCTATAAACCAGTGGTCTCCAAATATTTTTGATTACCCACTCCTGTTTAGAAAAAAATAATGTGTTGGGCACTCATCCTTAATATATCTTTAATGCATTTAAAAATAAAGTATGTGTCTGTATAACTGGTAATATATTATGTAAATATTGAATCCCTCTATTGTACACCTGAAACTAATTTAACACTATATGTTAACTATACTGGAATTAAAATTTTAAAAAATATGTCTAACTGCAATTGCTAATGTAGTAGGATGTGTTTAAAAGATGTGGAAGGATTTTGGCAAGGGAAACAAAAACAAAATTAAACTATTGGGACTACAACAAATTAAAAAGCTTTTGTACAGCAAAGGAAACCATCAACAAAACAAAAAGACAACCCACTAAATGGGAGGAGATATTTGCAAATGGTATATCCAGTAAGGGGTTAATATCCAAAATATATGAAGAACTTATACAACTCCACACCAAAAAAGCAAATAATTCAATTAGAAATGGGCAGAAGACATCTTTCCAAAGAAGACATACAGATGGCCAACAGACCCATGAAAAGATGTTCAACATCACTCATCATTGTGGAAATGTAAATCAAAACCACAATAAGGTATTACCTCATACCTGTCAGAATGGCTAAAACAAAAAACATAAGAAACAACAATTGTTGTCAAGGATGTGGAGAAAGAGGAACCCTCTGCACTGTTGGGGGGAATGTATCCTGGTGCAGCCACTGTGGAAAACAGTATGGAGGTTCTTCAAAAAACTTAAAAATAGACTTACCATATGATCCAATAATTCCACTACTGGGTATTTACCCAAAGAAAATGAGAACACTAATTCGAAAAGATATATGTTTCCTTATATTTATTGCAGCATTATTTACAATAACCAAGATATGGAAGCAACCCACGTATCCATCAATAAATGAATTGATAAAGAAAATGTGGTATACATCTACAATGGAATATTACTCAGCCATAAAAAAGAATGAAATCTTGCCATTTGCAACAAAATGGATGGACCTAGAGGGTATAGCGCTAAGTGAAATAAGTCAGAGAAAGGCAAATACCATATGATTTCATTCATATGTGGAATTTAAGAAACAAAACAGGTGAACAAAGAAAAAAAGAGAGAGAGAGACCAACCAGAAAAGACTCTTAACTATAGAGAATAGATGATTCCTGCAGGGGATGTGGGTGGGGGATGGGTGAAATAGGTGAAGGGGATTAAGAGCACACTTATCCTGATGAGCACCAAGTAATGTATAGAATTGTTGAATCCCTCTATTGTACACCTGATTCTGTTTTGTTTTGTTTTGTTTTGTTTGTTTTGTTTCAAAAACACACATAGTAACAATGTGGGAACTAGGGAGTCCAATTCTAAGATTTGATTTAAGCAAAACTCCTTCTAATAGCTTTGAACTGAGAGAGTCCCCAGACCACAGGTTTTGTGGAGCTCTGTTCCTCAGGATAGCTGTAAATTAGAGCTTTGTAAACTGGCCTTGTATAGAATGCTCTGTTCTGTTCTAGAAAACATATAGCTCCTTTGGTATTTTTAATGATCAATCCGAAGTTATGAAATAAAGTAGTAATAAAGACTAATAGACATAGCTGTGCTTTGATTCAGCACTTTTCTTTCTTTCTTTCTTTCTTTTTAAAGATTTTATTTATTTGACAGAGAGAGACACAGCGAGAGAGGGAACACAAGCAGGGGGAGTGGGAGAGGGAGAAGCAGGCCCCCCGCCGAGCAGGGAGCCCGATGCGGGGCTCCATCCCAAGACCCTGGAATCATGACCTGAGCCGAAGGTAGACGCTTAACGACTGAGCCACCCAGGCGCCCGATTCGGCACTTTTCATGTGCAGTCCATTTTCAGAGGCCCCTTTTACTTTCAAAAGGTAAAAGCTGTGTAGTTCTTATCTATCATCCTGTTGTCACATCTTGCTGTGGTTTTATAAAAAGCAATTTGAAAGAAACAGTGAGGTTAAAAAAAAAAGTGATTCTTTTTCCTAAAGTCATCTTTTTTTTTCTTTTATTGCAAACACTCCTTATGAGAATGAGGCCAGGTACAGATTTCTGAGAAAATAAGATTTAATCTTTGGGTTAACTTTTGCAGTTGACCTTACATTTTAAGCACATTCATGTAAAACATCAGATGTGTAGATGGAGAGAATAGAAAATAGTAATTAAAAATAAAATGGGTAATAACTGAAAAACCTAGTAAAATATTGACCAAATAATTAACTTTGTCTTTGGCCACCCTGGTTAATCAAATACTTTGTGACACGCATCATTCTGTATGAAATGACATTGCTTTCACCCTAAACCAGTTTTTCTAAATGGTGTTTATGTCAAAGTGGTGAGCTGGGAAATAGGTGAAAAGGTAATTCTTTACCAAGTTCCCAGAAGTTTACAAGGAAGGGCACTTTTCTGTACTGCTTCTTATGTTTCTAGTAACTGGATGGAGAAATAAGCAATACTTTCAACTTGTAACTTTATCTCCCATAATTTATTGGATCTTCGAAAACTCCAGTAGAAAGGGAAAAATAAACAGTATTTGTCTTCTACCAGTTGGGGGGAGATTAGTGAATGAGTAAATGAAATATGGACAAATATGCTAATGTCCCAAGAACAAAGGAAGTTAGCTATTTTGAGCAACACAGGGTAGAGGAAACCATTCCTGAACTATTGCTCAAGAAATAGAAATCTCTTATCAGTTTAAAATATGCTTCCAGCTATATAGTCCTATTTTATGTCTCTGATTTTTGGACCTAAATTACATTTATATCCAAAGATGAAGCTAACAGTTCCAAACTAAATAAAGGGTTATTTTATGCTCCGAAAGTATGTCAAGAAATGCCAATAGACTTTGGCTTCAGGGCTTCTGAAACTGAGAGTGTATATATTCTCAACATAGCTGGCTGGGAGTGGGATGAGGGATATCGGAACTCTGGCAGCATTGAACCAGACTATAGTGCGATGACCCAGACACCCACAGCAGCTTCTAGCCACTGAGCTAACTGTAGCCATCTCAGGGACTCCCTGTTGGTTAGTACAAAGACTTACATGATCTGGTCCCTACCTGAATTTTTGTTCTTCTCTTTCATGTCTAGATCACAATTCACATGCTCATTCCCACTACAAGATCTCATTCCCCATCTCTTACTATACTCCACTCTTTTTTTTTCAAGGTTTTTCTTTTATTTTTTTATATTAATCATCATACATTACATCATTAGTTTTTGATGTAGTGTTCCACGATTCATTGTTTGCGTATAACACCCAGTGCTCCATGCAGTACGTGCCCTCCTTAATACCCGTCACCAGGCTAACCCATCCCCACCCCCCTCCCTGCTAGAACCCTCAGTTTGTTTCTCAGAGTCCATAGTCTCTCATGGTTCATCTCCCCTTCCGAATTCCCCCCCTTCATTTTTTCCTTCCTACTATCTTCTTTTTTTGTTTTAACATATAATGTATTATTTGTTTCAGGGGTACAGGTCTGTGGTTCAACAGTCTTACACAATTCACAGCACTCACCATAGCACATACCCTCCCCAATGTCAAGTTTTTATTTAAATTCCAATTAGTTAACATGCAATGTAATATTAGTTTCAAGTGTAGAATTTAGTGATTCAATATTTACATACAACACCTGGTGCTCATCACAAGTGCTGTCCTTAATGCTCATCACCTATTTCCCCCATCCCCCTGCCCCCCTCCCCTCTGGTAACCATCAGTTTGTTCTCTATAGTTAAGAGTCTGTTTCTTGGTTTTCCTCTCTTCTCTCCCCCACCATGTTCATTTGTTTTGTTTCTTAAATTTCACATATGAGTGAAACCATATGGTATTTGTCTTTCTCCAACAGACTTATTTTGCTTAGCATAATACTCTCTAGCTCCATCCATGTCATTGTAAATGAGAGGTTTCATTCTTTTTATGGTTGAGTAATATTCCATTAGATATACATATATACTACATCTTCTTTATCCATTCATCAGTCAGTGGACATCTGGGCTCTTTCCATAATTTGGCTATTGTAGATAATGCTGTCATAAACATCAAGGTACATGTATGCCTTTGAATTAGTATTTTTGTATCCTTTTGGTAAATAACTCATAGTGCAGTTGTTGGATTGTAGGGTAGTTTTATTTTTAACTTCTTGAGGAAACTCCAAATTGTTCTCCAGAGTGGCTGCACCAGTGTGCATTCTCACTAATAGTGTAAAAGGGTTTCTCTTTCTCTGCATCCTCGCCAACACCTGTTATATCCTGTGTTATTAATTTTAACTGTTCTGACTGGTGTGAGGTGATACCTCATTGTAGTTTTGATTTGTCTTTCCCTGTTGGTGAGTGATGTTGAGCATCTTTTCATGTGTCTGTTGGCCATCTGTAGGTCTTCTTTGAAAAACAGACACTTTCTTTGCAGTTTTCTAGGGAAATTTAGTTTCCTTCCTTCTTTACCTGAAAGACTCCTGTGTCCCCAGTCCCTGGGGCAGCTTGCTGAAGTCTTACCCTTCTCCAAGACTTAACTCAAATGTCTTCCTTATAAAGAGTTTCCAGGTCCCCCGTCTATACACACATACACATAGACATGCACACATAGACACCCACATGATTGTAGATTTAAAGTAGAATCAGGTCTCCCTCAGTAACAAGACTAGATTAAATTAGAATCTAATTAGGACATCATTAATACTTTAATATTATAAATCCACCAATTGTAATTATTTGCTTACATGTCTCTCTTTTGCATAGTTAGACCATGAGCTTCTGAAGGGCAAAACTGTATCTTCTCTCCAACTCTGATACTTATTATAGTGCCTAGGACTTACAAATGGTTTCATAAATGCTTGATGGATGAATGAATAAACTAATTCTCATCCTTCAAGAACCATAGCAGTTTCCTTTGCCTCAAGAAGGCTTGCAGGTTCACCTATGATAGGAATAAATTCTGTCTTCTCTGAGTTCTCATAACATTTTATTTATTCCTTGCTGTGGTTGTCATCACTAATTTTCCTAGATTTTAATTGAGTTTTCCCTATCATCTAGCTTATCAGGAAATGCCTTTGGTTATCTTTCCCCATATAGTACTGTGCTTTGAAAAATGTTCTTCTCAATGTTTGCTGAAATAAATTTATATATTTACAGTATTTTCCCAAATATATATCATTAAACAATGCAATGGTTTTTTGACAGGGCGGAGATGATCTCAGATTCATTTTTATTTGCCTGGGACCAGCACATAACAAATGCCAAGTAAACAGGTGTTATGAACATGAAAGGAGCGAATGACTGCTTAAGAAGCAAAGACTCTACTTTGTTCATCAATTGGCAAAAATCTGGTCCTTGAGCAAACACCGGGAGTAAGAAAAGTCACAACCACCCAGTTTTAATAGCAAGACTCATTGTATACTTTTTCTTTCAGTGCTTAGGTATTCTTGGAAATAATGACTTCAGAAGGGATAATGGCAGAGTGTTTTTTTTTTTTTTTAACTCAGAAGTTAAGGAAGTATTAACTTTTTGATTGGCTGCCATATCCTCCAAAATGGTACCAACGTGGGGCGCCTGGGTGGCTCAGTCGTTAAGCGTCTGCCTTTGGCTCAGGTCATGATCTCAGGGTCCTGGGATCGAGCCCCGCATCAGGCTCCCTGCTCCGCGGGGAGCCTGCTTCTCCCTCTCCCACTCCCCCTGCTTGTGTTCCCTCTCTCACTGTGTCTCTCTCTGTCAAATAAATAAATAAAATCTTTAAAACAACAACAACAACAACAAAAAACCAAAATGGTAACAATGCTGCAAGCAGTTGGCAATAGGTGGGGTAGTCTCTTTCATGGTAGCTGATTGAGAAGTTAAAGGATGCTCTAAGCACATAAATCAATAGGCACATAGAAGAATAGGATGGCCCCAGTTGCTGAGAATAAAATCTTCAAAGATTTCATCATTCTCACGGTGATAGGAATAGCTTCATTTATTGAAAACTTTTATACACCATCTTTGTGTTAACCTCTTCACGTATATTCTCATTTTATTCTCCTGACTTCCTCTAGACCAAGTTATCATTACCCTCTTTCTACAGAGGAGAAGAATGAGGCTTAGAAGTGTTCGTTGGTTTACCCAACATTATGTAGCTATCCTGCCTTCTCACAGGATTCAATTCAATTCTGATAGAAAATCAGGGTAGAAAAAAATCTTTATTGACTTTCTTTCAGGGGCTTATTGTGTCTACTAAGTGATCCAAACATGTCTCTATGACTTGAGAGCAGAATTTTATTATGTCAGCTCATCAGAAGCACAGGTAAAAATTAGAAAACTTAACTCTTCATTACCTGGGAAAGGGGACATCAGACCACACAGTAAACTATCCACAAGGCAAAACAATCTCAACCAAGACTTTTACCAAAGCTAACCAACAAAATGGGCCTATTGAATTCTACTCCTTTTCTTCTTTCACAGTCCTGTGTCTCTGAGCATACACATGAGTAAAATACATCATTGTGAAAATGTTGCGCCATAAATAAGACACATATCTCAAAGTGACTGGTTTCACTTCAGGAATTCAGCTTCTTCTGTTGAGGAAACTCAGTTTGGCAAAGCAGAGTTTCTTTTAATCTTCTACATCCTCTGACTCTGCAGCTTCACAATAACTCTGTTTGCTTTTGAGAAACTGAGTCTCTCCCAGCTTCTTTCCCACATCAGCAAAATTGGCCCGTCCATCACCAGCATAGGACTTTAAAATATTGAATGATAAAAATGCTCATGGACTGACTGTAGGGACAAGTAGGTGTCTCCATAAATATGGGAATACAGGCCATCCATGTAATATTATCCAGAGAATTTGCCTACATCAGTGTGAAGATGTAAATAAAGTTAATAGTTACATAAGATGATTTATCATTTGGATTATGAAAGGCACGCTTTCTAAAACACTCTCCAGACCTCCTGTCCTGACAGAAGCAGCCATAACAACAGAAAAAAAAACTTCCATAAGACACAGCTGGCCAAGCCCATTACAAGCCATAATGTCAGCTGTCACAATGATTGCTTCCTCAAATTGACCTCCTCTGACCTAGCAGCTTTCAACTTTCTCTTCTTGGCTCTTTAAGATACTTGTTGATCACCAGATGTGCTTTATATAAACATGTGGTTTATACTTTAAACCAGAGATAAAGGGAAAAGACTGTATCTATTATGACCCACCAAGGTGCCCTGATCCTAAAGTCAAGTGCAAGAAAGCATCTAGGAGATTTGGGAAAAAAGGAAAAACATTGGAAGGAGGCACGTTAAAGACAGGAATAGGTTACTGAGAGGCTCTGGGAGCTAATTTCAGAAATTTCTCACTGTAGTTGACATAAGAGATGCACTTTTGTTTGCACATATTTATAATACACAAGCAAATCTAAATATTTCTTTACTTCCTCCTCTAATTTTCACCTAGGTATTCTAATTTAGACTAAGTGAGGGCATTTCTCATTTCTTTTTGCCTAGTCTTTCTGCTCAGTTATTATTATAAGCAGAAACAACAAAAAATTATTTTTCCGGCATTTGGCATTTTAGCCTAAATTATTATTATTATTTTTTTAACCTCAGATGGCTTAATAGAGAGATTTAATTCACTCTATACAGGATTCTCTAATGAAAGTAGGCTGGTCACTAGCTGGGTGACCCGACTGACACCAAAACCAAGGACAGCTCAGGGACCAAAAAAAAAAAAAAAAAAAAGGAATGTACTATTGATAAAACTTTTATGCTAAATTGTCATGCACAATATTGAAAAATCAGTTGGATCAATTCAGACAGACCCTAATACCTATTAAGGCAAAATTCCAGGTTCTATTAATATGACAATTCAGTATAGAAGTTTTATCTTTAGCACATTTTTTTGTTGTTGTTTTGGCTCAGTTTTATTGCTTGTGTTTGCTTTTACAATATTTTATAAAGAATTGGGTACTTTTTCATAGATATTTTTAGAGAGATATTGGCTTGTACTAGGAATATCGATATAAATGTGACCTGCTTCTAGCCTTTAGGAGTTCAGAATATTCATACACAGACACTTTCAGTGGTATTGTTAAGTTCAGTGACCCATGGAAGCGAAGAGATGGTGTGGAAAGTGGTAACTACAGGGCGCCTGGGTGGCTCAGTTGGTTAAGCGACTGCCTTCGGCTCAGGTCATGATCCTGGAGTCCCGGGATCGAGTCCCACATCGGGCTCCCTGCTTGGCGGGGAACCTGCTTCTCCTTCTGGTCCTCCCCCCTCTCATGTGCGCTCTCTCTCTCTCTTTCTCATTCTCACTCTCTCAAAATAAATAAATAAATCTTTTAAAAAAAAAAGAAAGTGGTAACTACCAAAATATTCAAAGAAGACTACAGAAGAGGGGCGCCTGGGTGGCTCAGTTGGTTAAACGTCTGCCTTCGGCTCAGGTCATGGTCCTAGGGTCCTGGGGTCGAGCCCTGCATCGGGCTCCCTGCTCAGCGGGGAGTCTGCTTTTCCCTCTCCCACTCCCCCTGCATGTGTTCCCTCTGCCTGCCGCTCCCCCTGCTTGTTCACGCCTTCTCTCTCTGATAAATAAATAAAATCTTAAAAAAAAAAAAAGACTACAGAAGAGGAGATAATAGAACTAGGAATTAAAGTTTGCCAGTTTGAAAGGGATGGAAGATAAGCTAAGAAAAGCGATTAACACGAAGTCACAGAGATACATGGTCTTTTCAAGGAGAAGTGAGAAGCTTGGTTGGGGTTAGGATGCGAAAACATCAAGTTCTTTGAGAACAGACCAGTGTGTAATAAATCTGCAGAGGTGATGGGTATTAAGGAGGGCACGTGCTGTGATGAGCACTGGGTGTTATATGCACCTAATGAATCGTTGAACACTACATCAAAAACTAATGATGTACTCTATGTTGGCTAATGGAACATAATAAAAACCAAAATAAAAGGACTTAAAAATAGTAGAGATCAAAATCGATTCAAATCTTGTAGAGGTAGGTGTCATTTAAATCATGGAAAGTAGGATTAGAGAATGCAATTGGTCTTAGTGTAACATAGAGAAGAAGATTATGCTTAGAAATACATGAGTTTTGGGTAAGGAGGCATAGTAGGAGAAAATCACTTGTGGCAGCTGGAAATTCAGGGCTGCAGTTGGTGAAAGTTGATGTAGTTTGTATTTAGTGTCAGCAAAGATACCTGTTAATGCAGTGTTTTTGAGAGACCATGTAACATTTCTCTATAAACTGTATAATAAACATCACTTATTTGGTGTGAAATATATTCTAATGTCATAATTCTAACAAATTAAGTTAACACTTAAAATGCAACACATATCTTCTCTCAGCATACGAGATTTATGACACAAGAGAGCACAACAAATAAAGGTGCTGTGTGTAATGGCCAGACCCTGAGTCGTTTATGGGACTCGCATGGGTTTGGTCCCTTGTATCGCAGGCAACCTCAGACTAGGTCATCAGAGCATAGAAAGTGCAGGTCATACTTTATTCCTAGACACTTACGAATGCACAATGAAAGCCTGAAGAAAAACAACTCCTTCTGACGTGAGAGTCAGCTGCTAGGCATCATCGCACATTTTTCTATTCTTGGTCCTTAGGAGGACATTACTGCTATTTTCCCAGATGCTGGCACAGAAAAGAACCAGAAGACTTTCTTGCTTTTCCCTCCATTTTCTCATACTTCCATGGTCAGATTCTCCACTTGCTTACTCCTTCCAGCAACTTTCTAAAGTCACACTATTTGATACAAGGTAAAAAACTACATTTATTCCAGTTATTGTTTCAGGAAATTTCCTTATATGATTTATTCCTGGCAGTAATGAACAGATGTTATTATCTCTGTTTTTCCATCTGAAAAAAAAAAAAGAAATTTAGTAACCTGCCAAAGGTCACCTTCTAGTGAGTAGAAGAGGGATTTGGTGAAAGTGTAGGGTGCACAGATATAGCCTAGGAGCTGGTTTATAACCAAGGAAAAGCAAAGCAACTGTAAGTCGTCCACTGACCCTGAGACTAACTATCTCTCTTTCATCTTCAAAGCCTTCTTTATTCAGCATCAATAAGTCAACTTTGTGTATTAGGAACTAGAGCCAACCTAGGTCCTAGATTTGAAGGCAGTTTGCTGTTGATGCCCACCCACAACTCTGTTTAGAAACTCTTACCCTAAGCCCTTGGTTTCTTTGCTTCCTGTTGCTCCTAGATTCTGCTGGGCCCACTTTGGTGTCAGTTACAAACCAGTAAAGGAATCCTTGCTAGGATAGAATCATGTTTACAGCCAACGATCAAATGTATGCACCTGTCACTTCTATGTAAGGAACATCTAATTAGTTTCCATTTACTCGATCAGTGAATATTAACTAAGTGCCTACTGTATTTCAAGGCTGGTGCTAGACACTGGGGAGGCACTGGTTAAAAAAAAAAAAAAAAGAACAGTTCCTGCCCCCAATGAGGACGTTAAGGAGCTTGAAGTACATGAAAAGAGATAAATAAACTAATTATTGAAATATGATGTGAAGAGTAGGACGTTGGGGTAAGAACAGAGTGCTGATGGAATACATGGGAAGAATATAAAATCCAACCTTGGCTGGTCAGAAAAAGATTCACCAGGGAAATAAAATCAAGGCTAAGTCCTTAAAGAGAGTAGCAGATAAGGCAGTGGGTGGAGGCTTTGAGGTGGGGACAACACTCAACAAAGTCCAAAATGCTGTAAAGGGGCCTGGTACATTTAGGAACTAAATAAATAATAGAAGAGAGCTATAAGGGGCCCCAATTTTTAAGGATCATATATGTGGCGCTAGTAAGCTTGTACTTTTTTCTGGGAGAAATGAGAAATTCTTAAAACTTCTAATCAGAAAACTGCCAAAATTATTTCTATGCTTTGGAAATATCTCTCTGGCTGCAGCATGGGGAACTGATGTGAAGAAGAGGTGACTTTAGCTACACAGTGAATAGACTTGGTGAGTGAAGCTGAGGGTTGGTGAGCGTAACAAGGCTGGGGGTGGTGGGAGTAACAAGGCTGGGGGCAGCAAGAAAGATAAGAGCAAGCCATAACATAAGGGTGCTTGAACTAATGTAGCTGCAATGAGGAAAGAGACAAATGGACAGATTTGAGGACATTAAATAGAGGCAGAATTGGCTTATGTGACTATAATGACAGGAGGGGCAGGTCATCCAAAATGATTCCCAGGTTGGTGGCCAGGGCATGGGGAGCCCCAGGGAAGAAGCAGGCTTTGGGAAGCCAGTTATGGTGAAAGTTGACTGTGATGACCTGCCAGGCATTGGCTATGGAGGTGGGAAGTCCAAATAGCAGAGAGACTTGCAAGTCCTTAGCATGTGGATGTCAATTTAAGCCACATAATCCACAACCAGTATGTTATGCAAAAGGGATCAGTTAAATTTCTGGAGAACATCAAAAGGAATAATTAGGTGAAGATCTTGCAAACGTGGATGTACTCGAGATTGCCTTTTAGGTATCTTCAGTTCAATTTGAAGTTGGTCAACCCCCATCCCCCAAAAAGCCTATTTAAATAGTTTAGTGACTCTCTATGTCCACTAAAAAAATTCATGATGCTTCTTTATTATTTTCCATGGTTAATGAAATATAAAATATGCAAATGAAGGACACTTTTAAAGACATAAAAGTTAATCATTTTTAATTATACTTATGCATCATATAAAACAATTGGCTAGTTTTGATTTCAAGTACAATTTCACTTTTATATTATTCCAAAGAATAACAATTTAGTTCTATAATTTCATTCCTATCAAAATCGGCTAAGAGTTAGCCCTTATTCAAGGTATTGGCTTTTAACTTTGACGTGAAAGTTGACATTTTGGAGCCAAACTCAAATTCTATCATGAAAAGACTCTGCAGTCTGGATTACATATATCTATTGTGAAATCCTATATATATCCCTCCTCTTTTAAAAAGAATAGGGGAGGATCTGGATGCATTTTAGCAAAAGGCTTCTTTAAAACACTTTGTGGTATAGAAATAAAAATAGAAATCAGACCTCAGAAGGGAATAAAAAGGTAATACATCAAATATAAGAGTCAGTGCCCAAACATCACACTTGAGCTGGAGCACCAGATTAAGACAGGGCAAAAGTCAAATCACTGTAGAATTTCTCAGTGCACTTAAACTCAAGTATAATCTGTAAGTAAGCCTTACTAAAATGAGGGTGATGATTTAAAAAATTCACCCTGATGATCCTGACTGAAAGGAAATATTAGTATTTTGGGAAGTACTCAATGATGGTGCCATATTTTAAAAACATTTTACATTTTCGTTCCCTGAATTTAATAATATCATCTAAAGAAATTTCAAGCATTTTCTAACATCTGGTTATTATTTAGTTGTTTATTTTGGCATTTTTTAACAATCACCTAATAGGGTCTTTCATTGGGGTCTTTGGTTCATATTTCTCACTCAGGGGTCACATGATCATTTTAATCCACTAGTAATTACATTGAGACAATTCTTAAGTGAACAGGTTATATATATGAAAATATAAATATAAATGATTCAGGGTTTCCAGAAAGGAGCTGGTTATTTGCCAGGAAGGGTAAAATTAATCACCTCTAGTTTTATCAACAAATTTGATAGATACTTACAAGAACATAGGGTTATTAATTAAATGTGTACTTCATTGACTGTACCTATAATAATGGCAGTACTCATGTATGAAGACTTCTCAAGTTCGGAAAATTTCCCCTCTCATTTGTAATGATTTTCTGTTTTATGATGGTTCTCTTCTTATAGTATTTGAATCTGATATTTGGCAGGAACTTTTTGTTTTCTTTTTGCCATTACATACTTAATGAAATAGATAACCTACTGATTTCATAACTTGGCATTATTTAAACTCTTTTTCTTTTCTTTTTACCTAAAACCCTTTTTTGGTTTAAAGTGGAAGTTTGAAATCAACATTCTTATGTCATTACATAAATCTATGATTACTATGGATGACCCCATTCATATGTAATTTCAAGTACTGCCTATCATCACTGTCATAATATAAAATCTATTTTAAGCCTCATATTGTCTCCAACAACTCACTGGATACTGCCAGTTGGAGATCTCGCAGAAGTCTCAAACTCAGTATGTTTCAAACTGAGCCTTTCCCACACCCATTCCTGCTCATTTAATGTTACCAAGATCTCCTCATTCACCCAAGCCAGAAATCACGAGATACCTAGAATTTTCCTCCTCTTCTCTCATAAAAAATCAGTCAGGAGTCATGGTGAATCTATTTCTGAAATATTGTTGGAATCTGCCCCATCTTCTCCACCCCTACCAGCACTGCTTAATTCAGAACCACTTGCCGGAATTGCCAAAATAGCCTCCTTCATATTATATCTGCTTCTAATGTTACCCCACAAGTCCTTTCTTTATGGTGCTACCAGCATTACATTTTTAAATCGAAATTTAAAAACTTGAAAAAAGAAATATATAAATAAAAAATAAAGTGAAAATTTAGTCATGTCATTCCTGTTAAAACTCCCAAAGTCATTCCCTCTTTCTCAGTATAAAACCCAGATTCTTCTTCTTCTCCTTCTCCTTCTCCTTCTCCTTCTCCTTCTCCTTCTCCTTCTCCTTCTCCTTCTTCTTCTTCTTCTTCTTCTTCTTCTTCTTCTTCTTCTTCTTCTTCTTCTTCTTCTTCTTCTTCTTCTTCTTCTTCTTCTTCTCCTCCTCCTCCTCCTCCTCCTCCTCCTCCTCTTCCTCCTCCTCCTCCTCCTCCTCCTCCTCCTCCTCCTCCTCCTCCTCCTCCTTCTCCTTCTCCTTCTTCTTCTTCTTTTGGCTGGATATAGTATACTTCATTGATATACTTTATTGATGGTACATGACAAGGTAGGGCTCCCCAACCCCTTCCTTTCTTCAGAGGGTCTGGGATGGAAACTGTGGAGGTCAGGAGATTCTCAGTGTATTGGAGGATGAGTTGGGGCAAGAAATCTCCAGTAGCTGAGGGCCTCTCTCTTCCTCTTGCTTTCACTGGTGCTCGTGGTCTAGGGGGCTCTTACTCCTTGGAGGCCATGTGGACTGTAATATCCACCACCTGGTTGCTGTAGTCCTCTTCATTGTCATACCAGGAAATGAGCTTGACAAAGTGGTCATTGAGAGCAATGCCAGCCCCAGCATTGAAGGTGGAAGAGCAGGTGTCACTGTTAAAGTCACTGTTAGAGAAAATCTGGTCTTCAGTATAGCCCAGGATGCCTTTGAGGGGGCCCTCCAATGCCTGCTCACCACCTTCTTGATGTCATTGTATTTGACAACTTTCTCCAGGCGGCGGGTCAGATTCATGACTGACACATTGGGATTAGGATGGTGGAAGGCCATGCCAGTGAGCTTCCCATTCAGCTCAGAGATTACCTTGCCTACAGCTTTGGCAGTGCCAGTAGGGGGATGATGTTCTGGGCAGCCTCTGGGTCATCACACCACAGCTTCTCAGAGGAGCCATCCAAGGTCTTCTGGGTGGCAGTGATGGCATGACCTATGGCCATGAGTCCTTCCACAATGCCAAAGTTGTCATGGATGACCTTGACCAGAGGGGCCAGCAGTTGATGGTGCAGGAGGCGTTGCTGAAAATCTTGAAGGAGTTGTCATAGTTCTCATGATTCACACCCACTACAAAAATGGGGGCATCAGCAGAAGGGGCAGAGATGAGGACACTCCTGGCCCCACTCTTCAAGTGAGCCCCAGCCTTCTCTATGGTGGCAACAGCCCCAATAGACTCTATAACATTCTCAGCACCAGAATCACCCCATTTGATTTTGGTTGGATCTCACTCCTGGAAGATGGAGATGGGCTTTCTACTGATGACAAGTTTCCTGTTCTCACCCTTGACGGTGCCGTGGAATTTGGCATGAGTGGAATCATACTGGAACACGTAGACCATGTAGTTAAGGTCAATGAAGGAGTCACTGATGGCGACAATATCCACTTTACCAGAGTTAAAAAGCAGACCTGGTGACCAGGTGCCCAATAAAGCCAAATCTGTTTTCTCCAACATTTACCATCGGGTCTCCGGGATGCAGGTGGTACTGCACCAGAAGATGCGGTGTCTGTCAAATGGGGAGGAGCAGGGAGCCTAAACCCAGATTCTTTAGTATGATTTACAAGACTGATAGAGATCCTATGTACAGAATGTTTTCCATAATTGAATTATGTCCATGAAAGTCTTTTACTCACAACCTCCCTTATGATATCATAACTTCCATAACCCTGCAACCAGAAGAGGTCATATGACTAGTTCTCAGCAAAAGCACAAGTGAACTGTGCTACTTGCTGGTTCAGACCTTAAAGAGAAAATGCTGGACATAGCACCCCAGCTTGACACATAGTTTAGACCCTTAACATGAAAGGAATCTGGCCCCTGAGCCACTGTCTGAAAAAGAGCTCCTAGTGGATCTGTAACACCCAACCTGGACTGTTATTAGAGTGAGAAATAAACCTTTGTTGTGTTTGAATACAAAAATGTGTATTAGATTTTGAGGCATATTTGTTACCATAGTTTAACCCCACCCCCATGCAATATACCCCAATATAAAATACCTTTTATAATTCAATCCCTAATTACATGTACAACTTCATCTTTACCGATTTCCAACCTCTCATATGTATCCTAAGTTTTACCCTTACCAAACTACTTAAAATTCCATAGATAAGTCATGCTCACTCTTGCTTTTATACCTTTGTTTTTGCAGAGTTATACCCTTTCTTACCTTATCCTTTAAGATTGCAGCAGATACTGCTCTTCCAGAAAGTGTGTCATTCTCTCTGGTATAGACTAAAGTGTGTTCCCCCTCCCCTAAATTCATAAGTTGCAACCCTAATTCTCAGTACCTCAGAATGTGATTGTGTTTGGAGATAGGGAGTTTACGGAAATAATTAGGGTTAAATGAGATCTTTAGGGTAAACCCAATCGGACTGGTGTACTTACGAGAAGAGGAGATTTGGGCACACAGAGAGACAACAGATACACTCACACCAAGAAAAGACCATGTGAGGACACAGCAAGAAGGAGGCTGCTGGCAAGCCAAGGAGAGAGGCCACAGGAAAAAGCAAACTTGCCAACATGTTAATCTTGGAAGTCAAACCTCCAGAACTATGAAAAAGTAAATTTCTGTTGTTTAAATCAACCATTCCGTGGTATTTTGTTATGACAGCCCTAGTAAACTAGCAAACACTCCTTGAAGCAGGATGTTTTTTCCTCTGAAATTCGGGAACATTCTGAGATACCCCCTTTGAGCACTTATCATAGCTATTTTTCAATTGTTGGTTTACTTGTCTGTCTCCCTAACTCTTCTGTGAATCTTTGAGGAAAGCAGCTTTGCCTCACTTATCTGTTTCATTAACCGCTGATGATATGTTAGAATATTTGTGGGAAGTGAATAATCATTCTTTAGAATAGATTAACTTTTTCTCCGCAACTTGCAGCTTACCAGTAAGTAAGTAAATAAGTAGTTATTGGGGTTTTCTCTTGCTGTATATCCTCCCAACATATCCGGCCAGGCTGCCAAACATACAGCATTGATTTCAATACCGGATTTCCTTATTGGAGGCTCTGCCTAGCCATTTTTTTATATTGTTGTGTGATTATCACTTTGCATATTTGCTAAGGTCCAGAAGATGAAGATGAGTTTTAGAGAAAGAACAAGATCTTCTTTCAATAAAGTTGGTGGTGTTGTTGTAGTAGACTGCTTTTGGTGTTTTATCCACATTGCAATAGCTTCTTTTTTCCAAGAGCTACCCCTTTATGCAGAGGTTGGGCTTAATCCAGGCTGTGTACCACATTTGGTTGGACAAGAGTGGTCATCAGATCCAAGTCTGACAAATAAGATTGTATTTCATAAATTTTGAGGTTGAGAGTGAGATAAGGTATTTGGTCTTTTTTGAGTGGTTAAAACCAAGGAGATATAAATGCCAGAAGAGTTTATTTTGAGATGGTCATGTGCACCGAGAAACAGACATTTGACAAAGAATGAGACATATCCCAAATACAGAAGTTGTGCAGAGAAAAATAAAGACTAAAACATGGTTACAAATATAGATAGAGAGATAGATCAGTAGAGAAAGAGAGAGAGGGATATGGGGGAGGCCAGCTGTAATGCCAATTAATTTCGTTTCCTCACTTCAGTTCCTTGTGAGGTCCTGATACGTTCCTTGCTCTTGGATTCCATGAGGTTTTATAACAAATTCCATTTTGGTTTAAGCTAGTTTAAGATTGATTTCTGTTATTTGCAACAAAAGGGAACCTTGCTTGAATCAATTGGATAATATGATTAACATTTGTAATTTTTGATCTCCCAATTCATTCTTCTGAATTCTGGTAATAACACTTCAATCGTCCTATTTGGAGTAACTTCCCTTTCTTCAGGTCTGTAAGGTTCATTAGGGTCAACCCCAGGCCATAGTAATTAGTTCAAGAAGGGAAATATGATCCAAACACCGGGCGAATATCTCCATCGCCATATTTGCTAGAACTGTTAAGAAGCTGTGAGAAGTTGGGGCGCCTGGGTGGCTCAGATGGTTAAGTGTCTACCTTTGGCTCAGGTCATGATCCCAGGGTCCTGGGATCAAGTCCCGCATTGGGCTCCCTGCTAAGCGGGGAGCCTACTTCTCCCTCTGCCTCTCTCTCTCTCTCTCTCTCTCTCTCTGACGCTCATGAATAAATAAATAAAACTTACAAAAAAAAAGAAGCTGTAAGAAGTTGAAACTTTTTTTTTTCCTACTGGAGTTACCTAACTAGTAAAGATGGCAGCCTGGAGCTTTTACTGGTCATCTTGCCACCATGAAAAGAGAACACTCCAGTGAATAAAACCAATGCAGAAGAAGGCAAAGCAAAAAATCCAGAAAAACCCAGATTGTCCAAATGTCATCCGAGCACCAAGATCCCAGACTCTTCAGTTATTTCAGCAATAAATGTCCTTTTCTAAAACCAGTCTGAGGTGCTTTTTGTTGTTGTTATTTACAACCAAAACATCCAGATAAGTCTGGCTATAATTTCTCTACATATCTTTGAGTTGGTCAAGTTTTATTGTGTATTCCAAGTCTTATTATATAGACCAAATGCCTAGCACTGTATCTGAAATACAGCAGATGCTCAAAAAAGTATCTGCTGGTACTGAACGAGGAAGACAAATGCTACCTAGTGTGTCATTTTGGGATATGTCTTTTTACAGTCTACCTCTTCATTTGAATATTCTGCCAAGTTGGTGCTCTATCATCAGTGGATTTTAGTCAGAGAGATTAAATAAAAAGGCTTATCATTTAAATCCTTGTTATTTCTTGCCATCACAGCCAACATTTGTTCTCCAAATGCCAAATCCTAAGTGGTTTTTCCTTCTCCTCACTCCCACCACCTTCATGAGAACTCCCCATCTGAACCAGTCTAGTTAGCATCTTGATTCATCCCTGTGTCTCTAGGCTCTTTTTAAAAATTTATTTATTTATTTATTTGAGAGAGAGAGAGAAAGAGAGAGATAGCGAAAGAGAGCACAAGCAGGGGAGAGGGGCAGAGGGAGAGGGAGAAGCAGGCTTCCCGCCGAGCAGGGTACCTGACATGGGGCTCGATCCCAGGACCCTGGGATCATGACCTGAGCTGAAGGTGGTTGCTTAACGGACTGAGCCACCCAGGCGAACCTAGATTCTTTTTTCTCCAATCCACTTAACACAATGTAATGAGAAACATCTATTTAGTCATGGTTTCTGGCTGTGGTTGTTACACAAATTACAGATAATATATATAAGGGAACTAACACTGTGCATGGCATATCAATTAATATTAAAATCTCTACCACTATGAAGATAGTATTAGAATATTAACAAGTACTGATTGTTTTAGTACTAACTATATACTTGGTGCTTTATCTAATTTATCCTTTACATTAACTCTTTGAGGTACTTTTCCAGGTGAAAACCCCCAAACTCAGAGAGCTTAAATGACACGTAGTTAACTAGTGGCTGAGATTGTATTCAAACCCAGGAAGCCTGACTTCAAAGTCTTTGCTTAATTTCCCTGTTATCTCTTGTATCTCTCTATGACACAATTTTTATGTTTTCTGAGCTGCAAAACAAATCAAACATGGCCCCTTCTAACTTGGAGAAACTGATAACAATGAAACACAAAAGCTGATTTTCGAAAATGCACCCCGACACCCTGCTGCAGATCCTTCATTTAATGTTGTCCTTACAGCTTTGCAGTTTTGTGAAAAGCAGCACATGAGAGATTTTGCTCTTGGCGTGGGATGTGGCCTTTACTACAAAATGCCTGATCTCACATTCAGACGGCATCTCTGCCCACCAGGTGTGTGCCCGTGCATACGAAAACCAGAGAGAATGACTCTAATAGACGAAATTGGGATGCTTTCCAAGGACTCGGAGTCATGGGACAACAAATCTTATACAACCTAATCTGACTTGATTTGGCATAATAATGTTGTTTTTTTACAAAGCATTGACACTCTCATCTACTGATGAGACTGAGCAGATTTAGGTCTGTATTGTTACCTTTTGCTTCATGTTAAATTAAAAAGAGACATCGCAAAGCAGCTGTTCTTTCTTCACAGAAAGCTATCTTTATCTTTTAAAGTACTTGACTTATGTAAGTGCATGAAAAAAACCTGTAATGACCCTTGGAAGATCGCATGTCCTGTGTATGGGCTCGGGGCATTTGCAGAGATCTGTCCAGCACAGCCTGGGCACCTGGGTTTCTGCTTTCGTTTCCCTGTGTGACGGTCCTACTTCCACTAGGACTGAGGCCCAGACCTGAGTCCCAGCGCCCTTGGCTGGGGTCCTGACTATTTTTGCTCCAGGAATCAGGTGTGCGTGGTCATAGGTCTTATGTTTCAGGTCCTGCTACATTTTACTTTCATTCATTGATTTGCCCTCGTATGTCCTTGAGACGTTTTCATTCCAAGTGTAACGACATAAGAAGGGTTTCAGTGACCAGAAGTAGCATGATAAATTAGAAAAGGAATAAACTCCGGGGTCCCAGACCTGAGTTTGCTTCCTTGCCTCAGTAGTATGTTCTTGGGCAAGGCAGTTATCTGCTGTATGACTTAGTTTCCTCACTGGTAAAAATGGGGATAAGAATTGTGACTCTCAAGGCCATTGTTAGAATGAAACATGATATCATGTGGTGATATATCTAGCACTGTGTTTAAGCTAAAGTAGATGCTTGACAAATTTATTTTCTCTCACCTTCTGAAAATAAAGGGGAACATCATATGTTTAGAAAAATAACTCAAGTTGTGCATTAGACAATACACAGAGTCTCTCACATGGCTGGAGACAGGACTGTTGAGTTTCAGGCTGCATTTCTGAGACTCATTAAAGTGATGGGGTCGTGAATTGCTTTCATCAATGTTGAGTCCAGGCAACTAAAAGAAACAGCATGGTATCATTTAGAAATAGTTACACTCCACACACTTGTGTTTATTTATCTGTGTATACATGTTCTAAAAATTTATATTTATACATCCTATGGCTTGTTTTGTTTTGCTAGGATGGGTGATTGTTTGTGCTTGAGAATCCTAAGAAACAAAATGTTTTTTTAAAATATTTCATAGTCATCAAAACATACTGTAAGTGCCAGAGAACACAATCGTGGATTTCATCGGGGCTCTGGACATAGTGAGTGTAATGGAATAGTAGGCTTTTCCTGTAATGCCTGAGACAGAGCCTGGGGGGCCAGTAATGGCTGTTAGGCAAAACCAACACTCCCTGCAAAACTGAACATGGAGCTTTATATGTTACCATTAATTTGAAAATAGCTGTATACTAATTTACACTCAGTTTTGTGATATTTAAAGAAAGTGGAGGGACACGATCTAATCACCAAGAATGGAAACTGGTACAACTTCATATGCAATAGTTTAGCTAGTGTATCTGATCATTTTTTTACGTACTTCATTCCTGAACAGGATATTTTTTAATTATACAGAAACAGATGAGTATGTTTTACTGAAGCAGACCTTGCTTGAACTGAGGAAGAAAAATGATCAGAGGCATTTAATCTGAATTGTGAGTGATTTCTCAAGTCAGTCTAAATTCTTGGCTTAATTAAGATTATGAATTCTTGGTTCAAGTGTCTGAAAATTAAGATGAATATTCTGATCTTGGTCAAATTGGGATCTATTGAATGGGATTTGTGAAATCTTCATTATAGTTACTGCGTTTTCAGGATGATATTGCAACTATAAGTATATTAAGAATCTAAATTTTGTTTCTATTTTCTTATCAGTCTGAAACATGTGCATCAGAGTAAATTATCTAGTCTTGAGTAAACATGTCAGAAAAAGATCCTTGTACTTCTGTCATAAAGTGAAGACATTTCCTGCAGAAACTTTTGTCCTCGGTCTCTGTACCCCAAACATGGAGACAGGGAGATGATGAATAGACAGTGTAGGTGAGGTGTAAGCTCACGTTCGATATCAGTTCAAATGTTAGTACTAACATATTTTAGTACTAGGAGACATCTTCAGTGCAGGTACTCCAACTCTCTGGCATTCTTTGCTATAATTTGGCTTCGTCATTAAATGCTCTTAACCAGGTAAGAGTCAGGTGTCTATGCTGCTCCTGACAACCCTACTCTTGCTGTGGATGGTTCTCCTTCCCAAAGGTTTCCTCTAGCTAGAGATCACAAAATATAAGCAAGGACGTTTAGAGCATGGTTCTCAAAGGCTCTGCTAGTATTGAAATACTGTCTGAAAGTTAAATATTGGAATAGATTTAAATGTAGTTTGAATTTGCACCTTATCCTCAGAGCTCCTCCATTTTCTCTTCAGGTGTGGGGTATAGGGGTTAAGAGAAGTTTTTAGTGATGGGAGTGAGTTACACACACACACACACACACACACACATGCCTACAGATAAAGATACAAAATGTCTGTTTCTTACAAAACACTTGGAACAGTTTAAGTCCCTAGGGTTGAGACCTCTTCACTTAAAAAGCTTGGCATTTCATAATTTTCCATGTACAAAATACAGTTCCACATTCTCCTTATGCCCCAAATTGCTTTCTGATGTTGAATGATATGAATAGTCAAGCAACATTAAATTAGCCACACATTTCTAAATTGTCCAAAGGGATTGAGCACCTCCTTTTAAAGTGTTCCACAGCCCCAGAAAGTACTTGAGACATTGATGAGAAGGGAGGAATATTCCAGACAAGGAATGGCAAGTTTAAAATTGGAGTCAAGAAATGTAAAGTAGTTGAGAAGAATACAGTTCAAGGGAAAGGAATGAAGAAGTTAGACAAATGGTAAAGGTCATGATGGATTTTGTAAGCCTTGTGAAAGAGTCTGGAAAACAACGATATGCACCATTAACTGAAAAGAGAAAAATGTCAAGGACATTTGTACTAAGACTTAGCTTGAGTTGTGTGGTCATTGATGCATGCCAATCTGGGCTGCTCATTTGTTGATCAGGTAATCATCTGTCGAAAAAAAACTGGTGGGAAGTCTAGTGAAGATAGGGATACTCCAGAGCAGATTCAATAGAACCTTCTATACTATCAGGTAACCACTAGTCACGTATGGCTGCTGAGAAATTGAAATAAGGCTCATGCAATGAGGATGGTATTTGCCTTTAGGGAAGTGGGTAATGAAAGAAAAATAGGGATAAGTTTGTGGGGGATTAAATGCTGGGAAATGTGGGCAGAACTCCAAAATTTATTCTGCAAATCCAGAGCAATATTAAGAATTTGGCCAACTTCAGTGACCTCAGGACACACCAAATCTAAAGAGTAAATGTGTCAAAGTACAGAGGCATACTCCAGAACAATTTGGCAAGAGTTAAGGAGGAGGTCAGGATTGTAGGAGAGTCAGAAAAATTCTTCTGGACCTGATTCATTAAAGTAACATTGTTTCAGAAACACAAGGTGTGGTCTCCACTAGTTGATCTTTATTCTTCTTCTAAAAAAAAAAAAAAAAAAAAAAAAAAGACTGAAATAAACACCCTGTAGCCAATGGAGGGATTATTAACCAAGAAGAAATCAAAACGAAAGACTCCTTAAGGGTCTTTCTTCCTGTGCATCTAGAACTGTTGGCTGTCCACTGGTAAATATTTCCCATCCCCAAACAGACACCATTTATAAATGAGTATTAGTTCAAAACTGGGAAGGATTACTTTTAAATAAATACTGGTATCTTTGCCTGCAGACCTCGCCTCTAAATTTATTCAGGCAACTGATGAGGAAGAACGGAGGCAAGCTTGTGGGACTAATTTCTTCACCTCACTGAGTCATAAGTTCCTCATACGTAAACTCAGGGAGTGGGTTTGTCCATCTTCCGGGGGCAGGGGGAGGAGCATGCTCTACGAGCAATCTCCTACTTTCAGACAAAATGAGACTAAAAACACGTAAGAAAGTCAAACATGCAAGAGATGGATATTAGAGTGGAATTCTGTTCCACAGAGAGAGACTGATATAAATTTCATAATTATGCCTAACATTTTAGGCGTAATACTTGATAATAAATTCTAGCACTTCATGGTGTTCTTTAAATTTATTCTTTTCTTTTGTAAAGACATTATTAATCAATTTAATTTCAACATGTCCAAAACAACTAAATGTTAACCATCCATTATATGCTTAATTGTTTTCACCTTTGCCTTAACTGTATTCTCACCCTGACTTTTTCTTTCCCAGTTTATGCATATTTATTTTTTAATTTTCCACTCATTTTTTAAATAATAAGAGAAAATCACAATAAAATAGTCAAATAATTTTGCAACACCACTGCTCAAGACAAATTCAAAGATACTGCATAACCTATAGGAAGAGATAATAAGAAATTTATTTTGTTAGCTGATTACAAATCTCCAAATTTGGCACAGGAAAGGTCATGTGAGGATATCAGTACATAATCCGCAAAAGCACAGATTTAGAAGAGACAAATGTATCAAAGCCAAGAGTAACCTCTTCTGTTCCCTCTATTTCACTATTTTTTACCTTTTAGTTTAGATTCCTAGGATGTTTCTATGTGATAAGGAATCACATCAGTGTCCCTCAAGCAGGGAGATGTAAAGAAGAGGTGTAGATTGATTGGACAGCCCTGGTAAAGAAAAAGGACCGGATACTGATATTTACTGAGCCCCACCTAGGTGCTTAAAGATGCACTGAATTATCTCACTTCCTCTTCACAACAACCCCTTCGCTCATCACACCTTCACTCATTTCTTTGGCACCTGCAATGTGCCAGGCTCTGTGCTTGGTAAAGACAAGGATGGACAAGATCAAGCCAGTCTCTGCTCTTGTTCAAGTACAGAAAAGAAAGAAAGAAGTAAACAAAGAAGGGAAAACAATTATAAATTAGGGTAGGCACTATGAAGGAAACAAATGAGCTAAGGTAGCGAATAATAAGAGGAAACAACCAGAGATAGGAAGCTTAACAAAGACCGCTTTGAGAAAGTATTTAAGCCATTAACCAAAAGAAGAAACAGAGCAAAAATGCAAGAAATAGGGGAAAAAAGTGGGATAGCATGTGCAAAAGTCCTCGGGTGAGTAATATCCCTGTGTCTACTTCGTAATGAATGGGCTGGAAAAAGAAGAGGAAAAATCATTAGGAGGCTATCAGTGGTGGTCTAGCTGAGAGATGAGTTTTTGCATGAATTAGGAGTATTCGAGATGAAGGGTAGTGAACAGTATAGAGATATATTTTGGAGGTAGAGATATATTTTATGGTAGTACTTGCCACATGCACTTATTAATATCCCCCAAATTAACAGATAAGAAATAGCCTTAAAAATTAGGAAAGTAACTAAGGATCCTACAGGAAATAACTCCAGGATGGGGATATGAACCCTGCCTTCCTTAAAGACCTTTATATGCATTGCACTTCCTAGCTTTATTAATTCAAGGTCAATGTAGGTTTTACAGAATCCTAAAAGTAGAAGTTTTTACCAGTCTAATGATTTTGAATTAGAATGTGCTTTAATAGGGGAGCCTGGATGGCTCAGTTGGTCAAGCGTGGGACTCTTGGTTTTTCTTTGGGTCATGATCTCAGGATCATGAGCTCAAGCCCCATGCTGGGCTGGAGTCTGCTCAAGATTCTCCCTTTCCCTCCCTCTCTGACTCCCCTGCCCCAGCTCATGCTCTCTCTTTCTCTAAAACAGATAAATAAATAAAAATTTTAAAAAAGAATATGCTGGGCAGAACTAATAACCTGGACAGTGTACAGATGATCAGTTCACAAATCCATAGTCTGAAAAGGGCACCAAATTCTACAAGCCCTCCAGATACATCTGTTCTACACAAAACAATAAAACACTGTTGCATTTCTTCCAGAGATGTGCTGTGTTAACACCATGCATAAGAAAAATTTTCCACTTACTAAAGCAACAATGTCTAGTAATTGTGAACCATATGCTGTTAAATCTAAACTGGGTAATTTCCATGACCAACCTGTTTTTTTCAGCTTTGCTAAAAATATGCCTGTATCTCCTCATATTTAAAATGGTGCCAGTTGCTGAAAATCTCCCACCGTGCAAGTAAGTCAACACATGAAAAAGGCTTAAAATAAGCAGGGCTTGGAACCAAACAATGAGCTGAAAGGGACCTTGGTTTCTAAACTCAGTACTCCTGCAGTTAATTTCTTCATTTTTATTCTATCTTTTCTGTTGAGACGCTGGGCTATTTATTAGTGCTGTTCACTAGTACTCCCACTTCTCCTTTTTCTCGGCACATAGTAGGATTATCTTCCTCACTCTCTTCGATTGGCATAGTCTGCTACTTGCTCTAGAAGTATGTGGGTGCTGCTCTATGCTCTGCTGCTCTCCCTTCCACCACTGCGGGGTCCAGAGATGTTGGAAGCCTCGGTTAGCTTGAGTCTCTGATGAGGATGACCTGCAACCGAGTCTCCACACCCAACTCTCAACAGGCAAGCTAAGTGAAAGCAAAAGAAGTTTGGCTGTTTTAAGAAACTAAGATTTGGGGTTTTATTGTTGTTGAGGCTGCCACTACTGTATAACGTTGTTTTCTTGCCTTGTAAAGCTTCCTTCACATTCTTTAGGTGAAGGGAAATACAAATTTCCAAATTAGGGAAGTATGATAGACAGTATAGTTGACAGAAGGTCAGGAGGTCTGCATTGAATGGACCTGTTTTTCTGTTTTTCATCATTCTCTGCACTTTGCCTGCTCTCTGATCCCTCTTTTTCTCAGCTGTAAAAAGGAGACAATAGCATAAGTGTGCTCGACAATTTGCCAAGTGCCAAGCCGGACGCCAAACCATAGATGTTGTTCAATGACAATAGGCATTTTTGAGAAGGGTAATAACAAATAGACTAAAAATCTAGAAGAATATATCCATCTAGAAAGGACTGAATCTGAAGAACCTGCAGAAATGGGGGGATAAAACCTGCCATTTCTCCCCTCACTTCTCCTTGTCTCCCTGCAGACTGCCCCCTAGTCACGAGCACACTTCTCTGTCTCTTTCTGTGTGCCTGATGCTCTCTGCCCTCCTCCCACTCTGCTGTCACAAACTGCTTTCATTAAATCATTCATTAAAATAGCTGTGTTTTTGTAAGAATTAACTTATGTTAGAAGACAAAGCTCCAACGTGGTATTTTGAGCCTTAGGGTGGAGCGGGGCAAGGGGATACATTTCACCTGAACCCAGGATGACAGAGAGGATGCCTCTTAGCCTGTTAGGTCTGCTAAGCCAGACAGGTCTCCTGGTTAGTCTTTAGAGAGGACTCTGATGAAGCTGTCCAGAGTGTGCGGGGGTGGGGGGCGGTACCATGATAGTTCAGCAGGGTGTTCCCTGGGCTCAGGACCAGCGGTGCTAGAGTGGGGTGTCTGCGTGACTCTTAAAAATGTATAGGCACTTTCTGTCCGTCTTCATATCAAGCCTTACAGTGATCCTGCAAAAGGGCGTTAAGATCTTTGGTGCAGATGATGAACTGTAGCTTTAAGCTTTTAAGTCATTTACCAAGTTCACGTAGACAGGAGGTGGAAAAGCATGTATCCCAAACGAGCACTTCTGATTTCCAGGCTACCACCCTCTTTCCCTTCACCAACACAGGACCTTCTACCTCTGGGTAAGGAAATTCAATACTGTCTCTTGACTTTAACAGCATATGCTATCACAGAATGCAGATGAAATTATGTTTTCTGCATTTATAAAATATAAAAAGAATTATAAAATGTTATAAATAAAATTATAAAATAAAATTATACAATATAAAAAGAGAAGGAAAAAAGAACAAGCGTTTAAAAAAACTACAAATATATCATTGAAAATGAAATTGAGGTGAGGTATCCTGCACAACCCTGTGTTTTGGTAAAAAAATAGTCCCACAGCTTCAGAGCATTTTCACCTTCTCCTACATGAAGAGAGAAGGAGATGGGGAAGGGTGCTACATTTTTAAATCCCATCATTTCTTGAAGGAACTATGATTGCTTTCTTGTAGCTAACATAATTTCTAACATTTTGTCTATTTGCAGTCCATCTGGAAACATCTTGAAGGTTACAGTGAAAACACAAGATCTGTAGCCAAGCAAACTTGGGTTTGAATAGGAATTCCAGCATCTAAAGTTATAGACCTTGGGAAAGTGAGTTAATCAAGCCCTACTCTAGAGATGGGCCTCAAGTTTCTCACCTCTAAAATAAGAAGTTTGCAGTAATAATCTTGTGGGATGGTGGTGAGTGTTATATGGGATAGTGAATAAAGCACTTATATATTATAAATTTTAAAAATGTTACTTCTCCTTTCCTTTTGCATTATATAGATTCACATCATTCTCTAACTCCTATTCCCAAGTAACACACAATCAAGTGGATTTCAATAATTTAATAAGTATCTGAAGAAAGAAAGAAGGAAGGAAAGAGGAAGGAAGGAAGGGAGGGAGGAAGGGAAGGAAGGAAGGAAAGAAGGGAGGGAGGAAGAAGGGAGGAAGGAAGAGGAAGAAAAATCTTTATTAAGAACAATTCTAAGATGTGGTGGAAACATTTTCCTTCTCTGAATGATCTGATATTGTTCTATCAGCAGAGATTGGAAGCACTTGTAGTTACCCTGACCTTGTCCTCTTTCCCCAGAAGTGACAGAGAGATATAAAAACTTCTTGTAACACTTCTGATAATATCTTGAGAAATTGGGGTGCCTGGGTGGCTCAGTCGGTTAGGCATCTGCCTTAGGCTCAGGTCATGATCTCAGGGTCCTGGGATCAAGCCCCATGTAGGGCTCCCTGCTCAGCAGGAGCCTGCTTCTCCCTCTCCCTCTGCCCCTCCCCCCACTTGTGCTCGTGCTCTCTCTCTCTCTCTCTCTCTCAAATAAATAAAATCTTTAAAAAAATATCATGAGAAATTGGTCATTGGTTCACGAAGCAGAACCTCTTGCTTGAAAGACTTTTAGTTCTGTTTGATTTTTATCATCACTGAAATTGTTACAGAAATATATTTTAGGGCCACTGATCTCCTTTCTACACACAATTATACAATTATTTTTCAGACAAATAACCAGCTATCTAATGTAAACCCAAGAAACAGAGGAATTTCCCAATGCCCAGTCTAAGATTGGTCTTAACTAAACTTTTCCTGTTTATGGCTCCTCCAGTTTCTGTTTCCATCCTCGCCTAAGAGGAGAACATCAACAGGTTTGGACCACCATCTCCACCCTAAAGAAAGGCTCGTTTCTTTTATTGTTTCAGAGTCTGAAATGTGAAGTGTGAGATTATTAAGTACGTGGTGGGTGTCGTCAAATGGATCATATCAATGCAGTTCCTCTATTTCCTACCACCATTAGTGTATAGAGAAGTACCCTGGGTAATTATAAGCATTTATAATTAGGTTTTCATGGGGAACTGTTTCAAGAAAATGATTTATTCAGCTGTGAACCAGATTAGTAACAGCCGGTTGTTGGCAAGATCTCCCACTCTAACTGAAAACACAGCAAGAAGTTTTGATACAAAGAGAACTTTGGAACTATGCTGAAAGTTGCATTATTTTGCCAAAAGCAATTGCATCACTTCCTTGGAACACAAGTATGTGCCTTATGAACCACTATTTAGCTTTTTTAAAAGTACAGGGGGGTGGTATGTAAATATATAGGGATGAAATAAAAAAGAACAGCCAATGGAATTTTATTGGCACAACCTTTAAGTCAGGATCGGATTAATAATATGTGCATCAGAAACAAAGGCCAAACAATGTTCAGTGATCATGGATAGCCTTTAGAGGCCTCCAAAGTTCCACCATGAACTGGTGTCAACAGTTGGACCTTGACATTAAAAAGAGTAGGAGAAGCAGTTGACCCTTAACCCAAGATGAGACTTTAATTAACAGATAAAGGAGAGGTATAATTGCCTGTTATGCTCTTTTGAAGGCAAATCTACATACAAGCATAAAATTGTAATTAAAAATCTCCAAATAAGCTAATCTAGCTCAAGAAGGCATTAGCTAGACTGCTATTACCCTCAGTGTTCACTAATAACATCATATAACTATTTAAATGCCTCTTTCAAATGACTTTGTACATCCTTAATTATTCTCTTTTTTTATTTTTATTTTTTCTTCAGAGATTTTATTTATTTACTTATTTTGAGAGAGATTGCACATGCGAGCAGGGGGAAGGACAGAGGCAGAGAGACACTCTCAAGCAGACTCCACTCTGAGTGTGGAACCTGATACTGGGCCGATTTCATGACCTTGAGATCACGACATGAGCCAAAATCAAGAGTTGTACGCTCAACCAACTGAGCCACCCAGGCGCCCCTTAATTACCCTCTTTTAAGTGGGTAGCATCTAGCTTCCCTTAAAACTTCAACCTCTAGGTGAGTATATTGCTTTTATTTGGAAACTACCAGGGAAAAAATCTGACTGTTCAAAGCAATGAAATCAACTTGAGTTGATAACTTAAGTACAGTTAGTCCTACAACTTCCCACTCTTTCCAACATAAATAGAGCAAATTGACTTTAGTCTAATTTGATTGTTATAATCCGATACAAACAACACAAGTATCTTTCCTAACACTTGTTTATGAGTTTTGTATTGTTTATTTACTGGAAAAACTTCCAGATATTTCAGTGTCAGACATATGATCACTTTTGAATTATCTTTCCTAATCGGAGCCAGGGCTGGTATGCACATTGAGATTTTTATTCAATCCCTAAATCCATTAAATCCAGAAGCAACACCATTTTAGTTCTTACTATTTTGGAGTGTACATGTGGCTTCCTCCCTAAATCAACCAACACATCTGTTAGGGGTTGAATTGTCTCCTTCACCCTTAATCAAATTCCTATGTTGAAGTCCTAACCCCCAGTATGTCAAAATGGGACCTTATTTGAAAATAGGGCCACTGCAGACCCAATTAGTTAACATGAGGTCATACTGCAATGGACTGGTCCACTATGACTTGTGTTCTTATAAAAAGAAGAAAATAAGATGTAAGACACACACATAAAGGGAACACTATGTAAGGTGATATGTCTACAAGCCAGGGAATGCCAAAGATCGTTAGCAAATCACCAGAAACTAGGAGAGTAGCATGGAACAGATTCTCCCTGACAGCTCATGGAAGGAAGCAACCCTACCAATTCCTTGATGTCTAACTTCCAGTCTCCAAAACTACAAGAAATAAATGTCTGTTGTTTAAGCCCCCCAGTCAGTGGTTCTTTGATATGGAAGCCTAGCAAACTAATATACCTTCTTCACTACTGTGCCAGCAAATAGTCTCATTGGCTCATTAATTATTCTTTTTTTTACCCCTGCTCCTGTACATTAAATGGGAATATTTGCATGTTAGGTGTGATCCCAGGAGTTAGCCTTCAAAATGATTGCTATTTTTAAAATGGACAATATCTCTAAGCAGTGCACTGGCCTTCCAAAGGATGAAAAATAGTGAGACTTAGAAGGAGAGCAAGACAGTTCGTCTTCTTCTTATACTTTCCTTTAAAAAATATTGTAGCAGCTCAGTCTGTACATACTAATAGTGAAAAACATTTTGATAGAACTATGAACATCTATCATAAATAGAGTCAATTGGGCTTTCAAACAATGTCCTTAGATGGGAGCTAAGCAACAGAAGGATTTCAAGTAAGAAAATAAATAATGAAGTACCATTGTATCAGGAAGGAGAAGGGGACATGGCTTTCATCATTTGGGAAACCAAATGAGATCCACAAAATCAAACTACTGCTTAGAAAATAGAAAAAAAGGGTAGTAATATCAAGGGAAGATCAACAGTCAGCACCTGGATTGAAACCATGACTTTCCAAGTCCTAGAAAAATTTGGACTAGGCATAATTCCTACTACTACCACTACACTCCCAGCTTCCAGGTCTTTGTTACCACCTTTGATATATGTAGTTCTCAAACTTTCATGTGCATGAGAATCAGCTGGAGGGCTTCTAAAACACATTTCTGGGTTCCAACCAATTTCAATTCAGTAGATCTGAATGGGACCAAAGAATTTCTATTTCTAATAAATTCCCAGGTGATACTCCTGCTGCTGGTCTGGGGATAATACTTTGAGAACTGTTGGACTATGTCAATGTTGTCAAGACTGTCTGATGAAAAGACTCATCTGGAGGAGGTTATTTAAAAAAAAAATACAGAACCATAGGTCCCTTACCAGACTTTCTGACTCATAACTTCCAGAGGAGAGACCTGGAATTTCTATTTTAACAAACTTTGGATGATCAGTATAATTAGTTAAGTTTAGGAAATTCTACACCAAATCTCTGAGTTCACTTACAGCATCTATCATTTTCCCATGTGGTATCAATGGGGGGTTTTTGCAATATGGCGGTAATTGTATGATGAGTTAAGAGTAGCACAACTGGGTTCTGTAGCCCTAATCTATTTGCCCTGTAGACCAAACATAGAACCTCACTCCTTATTTTCATGAACAGATGGCCCCAGGAGACAGTCTTTCTTAATACCAACTGGCTCTGGTACCATGATGCAGTCCAGAGTCCAACCTGAAATAGGCCCAAATCGTGTAGCTTTTACTGGCAACTCTGCTACTTCTCTTCTGTTCCTTACTATCCCATAACCTACATCTTGCTCTGAATATTAATGGGGGCTCTAGCCTCAGGCTGTTTCCTCTTTAATGTCACAAGTACTTATGTGTGAGTTTTATTTCAAAACCACCTTCTCATTTTTTGCAGGAATATCCTTGCTGACACCTGCAGGGGACATCCCATTGGTTCAGCAGCTGGCTGATGGTAATTCAAGTTAACTCCTTAAAGGACAATTGGAGATTTGCAAAGAGCTTATAGCAAAATTGCCTGGGGCCCTATTATGCCTGTGTGCTGCTTTGGTGCACACATGATTCCTGTCTCTCTGATTCAAAGTCCAGCTGCTTACTCAAAATTGAGGTATCCTGTAAATGGCTTTCTTTGGGCCATCTTTTTACCTCTGGGGACTTACAGTGGTCTTAAGAATAATGGCCTCACATGTGTCATCTCTAATCTTTGCAGCAACTCTATAAGATGGGTGTTACTCTGTTTTACAGATAATGAAACTGAGGCTAAGGGAGATTAAATATAGAATCTTCAAGGTCACATAATTACCTAGTGTCTGTCAGGATTCAAACCCAGGACTATCCAACCTTAAAGACCGAGCTGCCTCTACAAGACTACACTATTCTGCCTTTGAAGAAATGCTGGATGAAGTTGGAAAGCAATATTTCAGTTTGTTTTTTCTCCTTGAGTTTCTAAGTTTGCATTTAAACTTTTGCCAAGTGAGATAAGATTGTGGGGCTCTTTCTCAGCTTTGTCTGTTACCTCCACAGAATCTCTGCCAAAGCCAAGTGTAAATATATAACTAGTTCTGTGACTGGAAAGCCAAGCATTGAATGGTTATTCAGAAAGTATGGCTAACTGCCTGCTTTAAGTAACATACAGATGGTTTGAATTATCCTGAATTACTGCTTTTGCTCAAACTCATAGCTCATTGTTGCACATATTCTTTGTGTTCTTTCTTTCACTAGCGAGGACTTGTTGAATGCCAAGTCTATGTCACACAACAGACACAGAGATGAGATACATATTCCCTGCCTTGTCCATGCAAAGAAGATGGGTAAATAAGCCAGTGAGTTACAGCACAGACAGAGGTTTTATCATGAGGACTTCCTGAAAGAACTGATGCTTGAGCTGAAACTCATGAGAGGTGAGTTAAGTTTAATCACATAGAGAAGAAAAGGGAGTATCCAGCATAGAAGGCACAGCCCGTGTGAAGCAGCACAAAGGTGTGGGATGGCAGTCTGGCATTGCTGGAAAACAAGGCAGACATGGAAGAGGACACCAGAAGCTCAGGGGAGACTAGACTGTAGAAAGTCCTACAGACTAAGTTGTTTTAACTTTATCCTGAAGGCCATAGGAAAAATGTTAAGGATGTTAGGAAGGAAAATAACATGAACAGATTTTCATTTTATTAACAAAATATCACAATGGCAGCAACTGTGGGAGATAATGGAAGGGTCCAAGACCAGAGGTAGGACAAAAGTTACTGGGGTAATTCAGATGGGACATGATGGAGGCACAGATGTAGACCATGGCAGTGAAGCTGGAGAGACAAAATTAAGAAATACTTGTAGATTTAACAGAACTTAAAGGATGGTTAGATATACAGAAAAGAGATAACCTCAATTGTTTGTTTTCCTTTGTTCCAAAGTCTTATTGAAAATATATTATTATCTTTTCCCCAATCCCTGCTTATTCTCTTAGTATGACATTCACTTAACTTTGCTTGACTATCTCTTATTCTTCCCCAGCAGCAACAGCATCACACACTACCACCATGGCAGCAATCAGCAAGAATTTATGGAGCACATATTACTGATCATACTTTGTCCAATCTTGTAACAAATTTACACCCCTCTGTTTTATTTCTGCATTTCTATGAGTAGTCTCTGTTTGGTTTAATCTTGTGTTTTTAATGGCATTGTGTTTTCTTGGTGTGTAATTTCTTTTTTTGAAAGATTTTATTTATTTATTTGACATACACAGAGAGAGTGCACGTGCACTAGCAGGGGGCATGGCAGGCAGAGGGAGAGGGAGAAGAAGGCTCCCAGCTGAGCAGAGACACCCCCCTCCAACGCGGGGCTCAGTCCCAGGACCCTGGGTTCATGACTTGAGCCAAAGGCAGCCGCTTAACCGACTGAGCCACCTAGGTGTTCTTCTTGGTGTGTAATTCCTTCTGCCCTTCCTGTGCTATAGCATTTCAGTGCTTAAGTTCTCATGTTTTCTGTATACACCTGCCATTTAAAAAATTATTTTCTCAAGGTAATGCCGCACAAATATTCCTTGTCCATTTTCAAAGCATTTAAAAGGATTCAACACTTAAGTTGTAAGTTAAATCAATAAACTGATGAAAACGATAATCAGCAATTACTAACTTTCATTAAGAAATCAAGTAAAGATGATTGTTCATTTACTAAGGCTCTGGTTTACTTGTTTCCAAAAAAGAGTACACTATAGTCTCCTCAAAGAATTCATAAGATGAAAATTTTCTACTGTCCTCATATGGGCAAATTGTGTTCATTTTACTTCACAGGCTATCCATTTTCAGCTATGCCTTAATTTATCTCTAGGTATAGAGTTAAAATCCAGCTCTATACTAAGGTAAGAAGAAATGACATAGCTAACTAAAAGACAAGTTATTTTATATGCAGACTTATATTTATCTCATTTATTCTTTTTCTAAAAGTAATCATCCCATACTCAACAAATATTTGCAGTTGTTTTCTTCAAGAAGTATAAAAAAGACTCCCTTGTGCCACTCAAATTTACAGAATAGACAAAATGACATAACACAGACTCTTAACTATAGAGAACAAACATGGTTAACAGAGGGAGAGGTGGGAGGAGGGATGGGTGAAATAGGTGATGGGGATTAAGAGCACACTTATCATGATGAGCACTGAGTAGTGTATAGCATTGCTGAATCACTATATTGTACACCTGAAACTCATATAACACTGTATGTTAACTATCCTCGAGTTAATTTTTTTAAATGGCATAATATCAAAGAGGAAGGGTAAATAGAGAAACAATTGTCCACCCTTACCCATAGTGCGCATACCTAGTTGTCTTAAGCATTACTCACATAGATTGCAGTCTGGCCACTTAGCCTCTCCATCAAGTTTTTATTGAGTAATTTCTATGAACTTAGTACTGTTCTAGGCTCTGTAGGTACAAGAGATACATAAAACATAAACATGGGTCCTGCCCACAAGGAGCTTACAATATGGTTGAGAACTTTGTTAAAGTATAAAAGCTCTTAAAAATACATTTTGTACAAATTATTTTTATATAAAAAGGCACTTCAGATAATAGAAAAAATAAAGCCCTAGAACCTGAATGAAAGGGAAAAACACTTTTACCCATGGATGAGCTTAGGGATATTTTTAATTAACAAAATATTCAGTAAAAGCCTGGATGAATGAAAAATATGAGCACAAATATTTTTAAGACAGCAATTAAACATTGAAATAGTCATCGTCATTAAAAGTATATCAAGCTAGGTATATCTTATACAGATCCTTAAGGTACCTGAATAATTATCTTAGCAATAAGTTTCTTTTGAGTGTGCTTCCAACTACTGAAGATGTTGAAAAAAATTTTTTCTCTTAATAGTTTATGTGGCTCCTTTATAACCTGGTCTTATTATTTAATTTTTTTTAAAGATTTTATTTATTTATTTCAGAGAGAGAGAGAATGAGAGATAGAAAGCACGAGAGGGAAGAGGGTCAGAGGGAGAAGCAGACTCCCTACTGAGCAGGGAGCCCGATGTGGGACTCGATCCCGGGACTCCAGGATCATGACCTGAGCCGAAGGCAGTCGCTTAACCAACTGAGCCACCCAGGCGCCCTTATTATTTAATTTTTAAAAGTCATTCTTGTAGACAGGAAAATGTGGAGTAATTCAACTCTGTCTGAATTTTCATATATTTCATGGACCAAAATCCACTTATAATTGTAAGACACATATACACATTTATATATAAAACATAACGACTCTAGTTTTCTCCTCCCTCCTTGGGAGAATTTGGATAAATGTAGCTTCTCACAGAAGCCTAATCCTCCAAACCTAATACAAAGCATATTAATATCATGGATTTGTTTTGCATACATATTCCACAGAGCTCTACAGTAGGTACGTGTAACTTTGGCAGAAATTCATTTTATTTTGAGGGCTAGTTCTATTCTCAGTGTAACCTCATTACATAATTATGAGAATCAATGTTTATGGAAGATAATTTAAAAAATGAAGAGGAAAGCACTTGTTAAAAATGAGTGTGTTGCTGAATCATGATCCCGAATATTTGAGAACATATGTTACAGAACTTATTATTTTGGGTGAATTTAATGAAATGGATACATTTCTGTGGATTAAAAATTAAAGCTTCAAAAGTATTTTATACATACATATACCATATTTCCATCAGATTTCAAACTAATTGGACAAAGATCATTCCTAATTGTGTGAGAAATATCTTTACCAAATAGTCATTATTTTTCTAACTTTTCTAATCATTTTATTACCTTATGACTTTCATCTATAGAGTTTTAATAAACATTATTATGTTAAACCACAAGTGACTATTCTGCCTGGATTAGCATTTTTATTTTTTCTTAAAGATTTTATTAATTTATTTGACAGAGAGAGAGAGACAGTGAGAGAGGTAGCACAAGCAGCGGGAGTGGGAGAGGGAGAAGCAGGCTTCCTGTGGAGGAGGGAGCCCGATGCGGATCTTGATGCGGGGCTCCATCCCAGGACCCTGGGATCATGACCTGAGCCAAAGGCAGCCGCTTACCAACTGAGCCACCCAGGTGGCCCTGGATTAGCATTTTTAAATCAGGAAAGTTTAACATAAAATTTCCCAAGTTAAATAGCAACATGGAAATGAAAGGCTTTCTATCACAGTCATTTAAATTTGCAACTGCTAATATTGTACATAAATGTTACTTTTGTTGAGAATTTACCAGATAAGGAGCATCTTTCTTGGTGTCAAATACTGCACTAGTGCTAAGAGACCTATGAAGAAAATATAAGAAAGGAGTCCTGTCCATCATGAAATAGAATTTTTGTTAAGGGAAAAGACATACATAACGAAAATATTTGAAGAATAATACAATAATCATCAAAATGAGCACTGTGTAACTTCAGAGTAGCATAGAGTTAAGAAGAGAAAAAAGATACTTTAATTGTTCAAGACCCAAGGACAAGGTCAAATTTGCACATGTGGGAGATGTGTAGGTTTTACATGGGGAAAAATAATCATGAGGTATTATAAGCAAGAACAGCATCAAGAGATTTGAAGTTGATTCTGTCCATGACATGTAAGCCTACACAATCAGGAAGCCAGTTTGTAGTTGAAATTGAGAACTCATATTATATTGCTGGAGATAAGTCTGGATAAAGAATTTATTGCAGTTAGTACTTACTGAGTATCTACTGTGTTAGACTCACTTTACATACATTATCACAATAACCCCAGAGGTAAGTATTATTATCTTTAATTTATAGATTAATTCATTGAGATTCAATGCAATTAATTAAATTTCTCAAGGTTATGGAGCTAGTGAGTGGCACAGCCAGATTTAAATCCAAGTTTCATTCCAAAACCCATGCTTCTATTACTACATCACATTGTCTTATGAATGGAATATTATTCAAACAGATCTCACATCCTCACTGTACTATAGAAAGAAAATAAACCTGGAATCAAAGAACTTACACTGGATCTAAATTCTTACTTATATTAGCCATGTGACATTGGGCAAGCCCTCTGTAGCCTTGGGCCTCTTTTGTAAAAATAAAATAAAATAATATATGACAACTAGACAACCACATAGATGGGTGATGGGCAGATAGCAGTAACAGAAGCATGGGCATTCTTATGATTGCTGGCAAATTCTACTTGCTCAATAAAATTCATTGAATTTAAACCTGAATAAAGGGATTGTGTACAGCATCATCTTCGTATGAGTTACATAAAGCCATTTAAAATACAAGTTTGAATGAAAATAATTGTCGTTTCCAGCTAACCTGCAACTGATTCAACTATTTAAAGGAATGGCTCACTCTTTTGGTTTAAATCTAGTTGACGGGGAGGACAGTGGAGTCACAGTATAGGCTCCTATGGCAAAACTACTGATAACATATTATCATGTCTTCCTAAGATGTCCTTGTAGGTGACAGCATGGCCCTTAGTACGGTGCCTAAAGAAGGACACTCAATAAATATGTGTTGAATTAAGTGAATGAGGAGAGGAAAAGGAAGGAGGAAGGTGCAGAGTTGCGGAAGAAAGGCAAGAGAAAGAAAGATTGGTTGAATTTACAAACAGGTAAGGACATTAGCTGAAAGACATCCAATGACTCAAAAGTATTTGTAAAAAGTTCTCTTAGAATTGCTCTTTTCAATTCAGATAAAATAGATTCCTTTATTTCTCAAAAAGTAACAAAATATGATATTGAATAACTATGTCACTTATTAACTTTACTTTTTTATGCCACATGGGAAGAAATTTTAAGAAATCCTGAACAGATAGTGGTAAGTCAGAGGGCTGTGCCTGGATTTGTTATTGCTCTAACACAACAGTTAATCATGTAGCCTCAGTATTGTTTCCTGTGACATTTCAGGAAAGCTCTCAGCTGCATCCACTACTTTCAGTCTTCAAAGACAAATAACACTTACATTGATTGCTGAGTTACACAGTGACACATAACCAGAATACAGACCTAAAGATGTTTAGTCCCAAGCTTAGCCCAGAGGGACACGGTATCTCCAATACATTCATCACATATCTGGCATAAATATCTTTTGTCACGATGCCCTCTTGCCTCCATCCGGCACCCTCTTCTATCCCATTAAAGTTTATGTCCTATTAATTGAATTCTTTCTCTCACAGTGTTGACTTTTCACTGTTGAAAGCGTATACTGATTTTTTCAGACTCATTATAAAATCAAAACTACCATAAAATGCAAAGATGTCCACACTGGTTGAGATTCAGGCAAAGGTTTGAAGTTGGGGGAAAACTCCTAGAAAATGGGTTTTTCTTTTTCTCACTTTTGCACCAATCATTATCTGTGCAATCACCCCCAGCTTCTTAAAAATGTCCTCAAAACCCAGTCCCAGAAGCCAATTTAACACTCAAAGGCACAAATTATGATCATAAACCTGGTTTCAGTGGGTATTACTGGCAAGAAAAAACATTAAATTTTTTAAAAAGATGAAAATGAAGAAACAATCCAAATCAAACATAAATTCTCCTTCTCAGATGGGAAGAAACACACAAACTCAGGGAAGCAGGAATTTCAATAAAAAGTCAGCTCCGTTCTTTCATTATCTGTTAGAATAGAGAGAGAAAGATGTAATAAGCACGGGTAGGGATACTTTTTTTGTATGGTATGAGGAGAAAGTGTAAGTGAGAAATACATATGTCTTAGCGAAACATTCTTGTTTGAAGTAATTACACGTATGTTTTGTAAATAAAAGCAGTTTTAATAACTCTGGGATTTTGGATCACTTAAGCTTCTGGATTATTTAATTATGCTAAGTATATTTTTTTATGAGCAATTTTTCTGGTTTCCAAATTTGTAGTCCGGTAGAATAATCAAATCATGATGCTGTATCAATTGTAGACACATTAAGCGGTCAAATAATCTTGCCATAAAAACAAGCCCCAAATCAGTGTATAACTATACCCTAGAAGGGATAAAAGGAAGAAAGCAAATTGAAATAACTATGAAATACAATTTTTCTCCTATCAAACCAATGGCGTGTGTGTGTGTGTGTGTGTGTGTGTGTGTGTGTGTGTTTTAAAATAATATACAGTGCTGGTTAGGATGAAGCAAAGCAGAAATTCTACAACATTGCTGATGAAATTTCAAATCTCTCTAGTTTCCTGAAAAGCAGTCACACTATATGCATCTTTAAAGAATATTAAAAATTTACATGCTATTTATTTCCTAAAGTAAACTTTTGATAAAAAACAATCACAAATATTTTTAAATTGCATTTCAGTCTTTAGGTAATGATATATTTCCATTTGTTGTGGTGCCAAATTTGAACACAGATTATGATTAGTAAACTACAATGTATTCTTTTAATAGACTCATGTAGCTATTAAAATTACTTTTTAAAGAATTTATAAATAGTCTGGGAAATGTTTCTTTTATGTTAAATTAGGTAAAAACAAGATACGATATGCACATATAATATTATCCTAAGTATGTAAAACAAAATCAAGGAAAGTGCAGGGGGAAAGGATGAAAAGGAATTTACTAAAATGATGGTGAGATTTTCTTGAGTAGTGGAAGTAAAGTTTAAGAAGCTGCTTTTCTTTCTAATTTTCCTTATTTTGCAAAGTTTCTATAGAGAGCCTGACTTATTTTCATAATGAAGGGAAAGGACAATAGAATTTACTTTAAAAATTAAAAATGAAATTAGAATGAGCCTGCCAATAAAGAAATGGGAACTGGGTATCTCCCTTCTTTTCCTTTCATTTGTTTTCCAAGGAAATCTGTGTTTACAGAAAAAAAAAAAAAAAAGTGCCCAGAATAGGTAGATTACATGCAGATATTTAAGAGAAGGATGTAGGACCATTAAGGTGAGTTGAGTAAAAATTTTATTGGCCCCGGGACTTGAGCTATGTTCCAGAATCACCCAGATTACTGGTATTCTTTAGGCATTGTTGCATGCTACATCTCTATTGAAAACCCCATTTTGATCTGCCCCTGAGAGACAGAAGTGATTATCTTTTAGTTACTTCAGTCATGGGAGAACAAATGGCCAAAGACATTGAGCTGCATAAATGTCCACATCCGTCTTAACAACTTACATGGAGTAGTGGAGTCATTGTACCCAGGCTCCCCCAGGGAATGAAGTAAAATGAACATGCTGATCTGTCCATTACAATGAAGAGTTCAACTTATTGAAAAGCCAAGTATGCTATCTTTGAAAAAAAATAATTAAAACTTTTCATCTTCTCTCATTAAACCAAAAAGATCACACAGTAGAGTAATACCCAGATGACCATTTAACCCTACAGTCAATAACAGAAATATTGAAATAAGGTGTTTGGGGGAGGAAGCTAATGTTTGAAATTTAATATGACCAACTATGCATCGTATTTGGCATCATGTTCTGCTTTCTAGAGTGTCCCTTCATTGAAGTACAAGTTTTCTACAAAGCAGGTCTAGTCAAAGGGCAAGCAAGAGTGTACTGACCATGTGGGAAGTACACTGAGCTCTGATGTCTAATCAAAACAGGGTAGCTTAGCCTTAAAATCCTCCTGGACACTGTTCTTTGTATGAAAAATCAGTGACATGCAGGATCTTTTACTACATGAGACTTGACCGGTCACAAGATCAGCCTGGAGCCAGTCTGAGAATCTTAGTTGGAGGAAATCTAAGTGAAGTTGTAAAAACAACTCCTCGAAGGAATCTAGTCCTCCTTAATCAGATGTGTGTGCTTAATTGGCACTCTGGTTCTTAGAGATATTCTGTCCCTGTCGCATGAAGGCAAATCAAAGCAAAGATGGGGAAAGGCTATGTTGTAAATCTAGACAGCTTCTAAATCTCACCTTTCCAACTGGTCACTCCACATCAAGGTTGAGGAGCACTGGTGGGGTAAGGAGGTGGAGCTGGAGGCATAGTTGTTTGTGTGGTGCCTGATCTGTGAACAGACAGAGGGTTTCAGTGGACAGAATTATTGATGATGACTCCTTTTGTCAGATGACTCTTCCTTCAACATTCTTAAAGAAAAGCAGAACTAAAACTCTATACACCAACTTGCATTGGCCATAGCCAACTAAATAAAGATATTTTAGATCTTATCTTCCCAAACTATCTCATTTCTGCCTCCAACCTTTGACACACCCTGTCTTTCCTCTTACAATCTCACACCAGATATTACACAAGGGTAGAGACCATGCCTAGCATGACTTCTAAATCCCTAGAGCAGTTATCACAGCACTTGTTAAATACTGAATAAAAACTCACTGGCTTCAAATGATTGGTGTAGGTAAATCCAATTCTACCACCTTCTAGCTTTCAGTGACTTTCTGTTGCTCTTAGGATAAAGACCAGAATTCTTAACAGGACCTCAAAGGTCTTATTTGATCTAGCCTCTGCTACAACTCCAGCTTTGTTTGCTCAGACTGCACTAGCCATCTATGAATATCATGAACAGTGTCATCCTTCTTCTTACTGCAGGGCCTTTGTACTTGAAGCTTCCGCTGTCTACAGTACCCCTCCAATTCCCTCACCAGCTGGCTGACTCCCACTTGTCCTTCAGACCTCAACTTGGGATATCACTTCTTCAGAGAATACCCTGTTGACTAGGACTGGTCCCCCACTATGTGATACCCACTATTTTCTTTTCAGGAGTTCATTGTAGTTTGGAAACAAAGTTATTTTTGTGATTATTTGTTTAGTATTTGTTGCTATCTCTAGACACAAGTTTCATGAACACAGGGGCCTTGCCTAGTTTTGCCCACCATTGTGTCTCCGGCACCTACCACAGTGCCTGGCACGTAGGTCATGGACAGTCAGTATTTGCGGCATGAATGAACAACGCTGTACTATTGGCTGAGGCCCATCCCTGAACAATATTCTCCAAATAATAGCTTAAATACATTGGATTCAATAAAAAATACTAAGAAAAAAAATTTCCTTGGTATACATTTTTCACTAATTCTCTTACAAGACGTAGCAGAATGAAATTAAATTCTCACAAAGAAGTGTTACAAGAAAAAGCAGAAAGAAATCAAATTCAATGTTTCCTTAGTCAGTCTTTTTTATTGGATTCCTAGAGTATTTTTTCCTTCAAAAGTTTAGTTACATCATTTTAAACAGCATGCCCATGCCCATTTCAAATAGCATAAATGATATAAGCGATCCAGACAGACATGTAGTTCTCCAATTCCTGATTGTGTTAAGCAAATAGATAATTTCTGTTTTGGGAAAGCAGTGTTATTTGAAAGACAATGAAATGACATGTCTTCTTTGCAACACAAATTACATTTTGGCCAATTTCTCTTTCAGCACAAACAGAGGAAGTTCAGTGACACTTTTAATAGAAATATTGAGCACTACATCTGATACTAATGATGAACTATATGTTAGCTAATTGAATTTAAATTAAAAAAAACGGAAATATTGTGGCTCTGCAAGAGTGGTCAGAGTTGAGGTCAGAGTAGGAAAAAAAAAAAAACCAAGGATTTTCTATTTATTCTCTGAGACTTTCGGAATCCGCTGTGTGTCCCTGTTAAAGAACAATCTAGTTAGATTGGGTAGCTGCCCTAGAGGACCACTAGGTTTTTCTCTTCCTGCTATTATGCTACTTAGATTATTGTTTGGAGGCCTGCTTTAACTTAGTACTTGGGGTTGCATTATTTGTTGGTTTAACCTGAAGAGCAGATACAACTGTAGGAATCTGGATATCAGATGTTTGTCCAATGTCAAGTAGCAGAAAGAGGGAACTGAAGGGGCACCTGGCTGGCTCAGCCTGTAGAGCATGTGACTCCTGATCTCAGGGCTGTAAATTTGAGCCTCATGTTGGGTGTAGAGATTATTTAAAAATAAAATCTTTGAAAAGAAGGAACGGAAAAAATGAGGCTCTGCAAGGTAACATGGGATAGAGCCGGGAATGGGAAGCATGGTACGGTTCCCTATTGCACTTTCTAAGCCACTCCTCCAGTGGGCCCTATTTCCCTGACAAACACCCTGTGATTCACTCCATCATTCTCAGAAAACTGTGTTTTACTGTCACACCTAACATTTTGCAGCTGACTCTGGCCCCACAGCCAGTGGATCGTTCCTTTCATGCCAATTTTCTCTCCTATGTGTCTCTTTTATTTTACCCCTTCCCTCCAGTCTTTGTGCCATTGTTCAGATTCTCACCCCCGTTCTTGGCTAGCAAATCAGTTTGAACTATATGAAATGGACATTTCTGTCGGATCAAAAATGGTTCAATATTGGAAATTATTTATGATATAACCTAGGAACAATGTTTAACTAATTAATGTTCTGACCCAAGTCTTTCTCCTCTTGAACACATCCTTCATATTCTTTTTTTTTTTTTTAATTGAGAGAGAGAGAGACTGCTCAAGCAGGGGAAGGGACAGAGGCAGAGAGAGAGAGAGAGAGAGAATCTCAAGCAGACTCCACGCTGAGTGGGAGCCTGACTCAAGGCTCGATCCCACAACCCTGAGATCATGACCTGAACCAAAGTCAAGAGTCCCACACTTAACCAACTGAGCCACCCAAACAGCCCTCATATTATTTCTAAGGCAAACCTTGGCAATCCTAAATATCTTTGAATGTTCCCCAATGCTACAAGACAAAGTTCTGGAGTGCCGAAGACCCACAGCTGAGTGGCTCCAACCTGTATTTCCAGATTAATCTCTAATCTCCTGCCTCTCGCCTTTATGGGAGCCTTGCTTTAGTCCCTAAACTATGCACTCTGAGACTTGCCAATGCTTTTTCACACCTGATTACTGCGGACTTTGCTCTTGCCTTTCTAAAGTTCTCTCTCTAGTTCTGTCCAAAATTCATTCTACTTATCCTCCAAGCCCCAGCCTTTCATTTTCTTGGAAAAGTGTTATTTCTTTTATTGTATTCCTATAGCATTGTACACATTAGTCAAATTATACTTAGTCTGTCAGTTTCTCAAACTCTAATTCACAGTAGGAGCCAAGTAAATGTTTGCGAATAAATCGATTTCTAAGTAACCGACTGGCTCTCCTCAATGGTCAACGGTATGAGACAAGGACTGATCGAATTTTTCAGCACCCACAAGAACCTACTCTATGTATGTCACTTTTTCAGGTGTGATAATATGTTCATATATTAAAAGTTTCCCTTGGCTTAGAAATGGGTAATTTCTATATCCCCCACATTTCCCTTAAGAGTATCTATTGTTATATTTTAATTAACTATATATATTGCTCTTCTTCCCAGGACTGGGAAGAAGACACTTAGGCACTCCGTGCACAGTTTTGAATGACTGACTGACTGAATGAATGAGTGAATGAAATGAGGACTGTCTTAGGCTGAATACTCCCAGAAGCAGAACCTAGGACAAGGATTTGTATGCAAGTGACTTATTAAGAATGTGCTCCAAGAAAAAAAAAAAGAAGACGAGTAAGGAAGTGGGAAAGTAGGACACAGAGGGAGAAGCCAAGCAGGAGTGAAATTTTAAGTGATTCCAGCCTCAGTCTGAACCTTTGGGAAACTCCAGAGTATAAATTACATGCAAAGTTTGTTTCACTTATAAACAAGGGGTGTAGGCTTCCCTACTCCCACATCCATCAGTCATTGTTGCTTTGGGGGCAACAGAACTCTTAGGCCCTTCTGGCTCTGCCCTTGTGTGAGCCTCTGAAGGTCACAGTGTGAGCAGTTAGCAAAACAAGCAGAAGCTGGGAATGGGTACATAGAAAGCTGTATGGTATCTGAGAGGTTCTGGGTAGGACTCCAGTTTTGTGGGATACACTACCAGCCACATATTCAGCAAGTTAAGTTTAGGTGGTGGTAGTGGAGGAGGCTGCTGCGTGCCTAGATTGGAGAACTCTGGAAACGTTGTCCTGTTGAAAATAATCTTCTCCACTCCTGCCACTGATGCCTAGGATCCCTTTAGCTAGGGACAAAACTTTTTAATCTATACCGAGAAGCGATATTTTAAAAAAGAATTCCCTTGGGTGGCAGAGAGAAAAGGTTAAAACCCTATGTAGAACCCAATATACCTCAGGCAATGCCAAACTTTTTTTAATGTTTTACCCCTTTAATACACTGGCTTTCATCCACACTCAAGTATGGGTCTTCCTGATTGTGTAGGATGTACAGGCCCTGATGTGCCTCTCTTAACTATTTTACCCCTTGTCACCGTGAAGATGGTGTCCTTTATGCTTCCCAAGATTTTCCTGCTCAAAATAAGTCCTCTACCTCCTGTTTCAGCTAAGCTCATAGCTCTGTGTGTTCTTCCCAAATTACCAAATATGTATGATACCCAATGTGCCAACAATGCCCTCTCTCTGGAGAGGAGAGCCCAAAGATTTCAGTTAGAGCAACTTTATTTTCTAAGCCATATTACACGATATTTTTAAGGATTCCAGTTAAGACAGAAAAGACTCCTCTTGGGCCACATTATGTTCCTGTGGAAATTGTGATAAAAACATTGATGTGGAAGTAGCCACCCCACAGACACCTGAACACAGCTAGTTGTTTTATCTCCTGCCATGGCTTGCTGGTGGCCCCTGGGCCGTCTGTGGTTTGGCCGCAGATGCCTGACACCTGTGTTCCCAGAGCCGCCCTGCCTCCATTGAACACTGCGGTGGTCTGTCTGTGAGGCTCCTTCCAGAATAACCCCGCTGTCCACCAGGGCTATAGTTCCTTTTTAGCATGTCATTAGAATGTCCTCGGATGAGACTCTCACCCCACAGTAGCTCACTAACTTCTCCCCATCCACTGCCTGTTTCTGAACAGCATGGAAGTCTGCACTGTTTTCTTCAGGATTTCAATGCCAGATCCATAACATACGGTAAAGATTGGCTGGCTGGCTTTCTGAGGAACCCAGATAACTATTCGGTAAGTGCTTACCTCCTATCACCTCTAACTACCTGTGTTCTTGTTACAGATCATCCCGCCCCCACAGCCATCCCTCCCTTCTTCCATCTTTCTGTTCACTGTCTTTGTTCCAGCCACCTTCAAATATTCAGACTTCCCTTAGCCTAAGAAATAAAAGACACAGAAACACCTGTGCTTGACTGCCTGACCTTTTCCTTTTCCTGTGCATGTGATCCATTTTCTCACTTCCCTATTTACCCCTAGCTTCTCTATGTGCTACATCTGCTACTCCCACTTCCTCTCCCTTCAACTCTCTCCTAAATAATAGTCCCAAATTATAAATTACTTTCCATTTTTTCAGGCACTGTTCTAAACATTTTATAAATATTAATGAATTGTATTCTTTGAAGTTGGCACTGTGATCATCTTTTCTTGACAAACGAGAAAACTGAGACACAGAGAGGTTAAGCAACTTGTTCAGGGTCACCCAGCAGCATGTGGCAGAGTTTGGATTCAAACGCGGGGAGTCAGGTTCCAGAATACATGCTACCTACAATCCATGTGGCCTCACTGTCTCCCACCTCCATGACAGTAAAACTAGTGTCTTGGAAACTTTGGGTATTTATTGTCATCTCCGGTCTAATATTTATAAGAAAGATCTAGTATTTATAAGATTGTTATACAAATATAATAAAACTTCATTAATCTAGAATGAATAAATTATTCTGATGGGGGCTGAACTAAATTTAATTTTTTCCAAATTTTCTATTTTTATGATATGTAAAAAGGGAGTCATTGGTCAAAGTAATAAGTAACACACATAAGTCAATAGGGACAGAATTTGACCTACTTGAGAGGGGAAAATAGAGATTATTTTAGATTGTTGAAATGCAAATCTAGGCTTCTGAGATCAAATGAGTTTCACCAGATTCAGACCGTAATATGTACTATGCACTTTTTAATTCCTACCTTGGTATAACATAGCAGGAAAACAATTGAAATAACAAGAAAAGAGAAAATGGCATATAACCACACTCCAGAGTATAACATGGTGACTCTTGCCATCATCTTATTTGTTGGAATTTGCAACGCATATCCTGAGACCGAGAGAGTTCTCAGTCACCATTGTGATCCCTGTAGGAATAAACAAAACTGCACATTTTAAAGCTAAAGAGATCATGCAATCTAACTCTCTCATTTACAGCTAAGGATATGAGTTAACATTATGTCTTATAGTCACAGAGCTTGTTTGCAGCAAAGTCCCATCTAAATTTCAGCTTCCTTATTTCTGTTCCATCACGAAGCCCGACAATCAATTTACAGATTTGATCGACTTATAAATACCCTTATTGTATATAATAGCTATTCAGCAAATAACTAAGAAAAGGAAGGAAGGAAGGAAGGGAGGGAGGGAGGGAGGGAGGGAGGGAGGGAGGGAGGGAGAAAGCCTGGCCCATTATACTAATCAATGAGCCCCACAAGGACTGAGATTTTTATCTGCTTCTGTTCAACTGATGCACTCGCAGTGACTAGACCAGAGGCTTCCACAATACAGCTTAATTACTGTTTGATGTTTAAATGAATGATTTACATAGAGTGTCTCTAAGCAGGTTGATATTATTTCCATTTCATAAGTGAAAAAAATTAAAGCTCAGTAAAGTGACTTTCTCAAGTGTAGATCTGGAACCAGGACTAGAAACTAGAACTTTGGCTCTTAATTCATTACCTGACTATAAAAATATTGCTTTCTGATTTAAAAAAAAACAATTAAGGAATTATTTTGTATGAGAAATAAAGATAAATATGTAACCTTCAGCAAAGTTCTTAGGAAATGCATACAGCTGGTGCATCATCTATGGTCATTATGCACATGCTGACCTTCACCATGTCTACACTGCGTCCTGCTATTGCACACTACCAACCCAACATGAAGAAACAGTTCTCCCTTCTTACTCTTCAAAACTGTCCTTCCTGTTCCTTTTTCTCAGAGGAACAAAAGAGATAGACCCAGGCCCTCCCCTCTAATGACTGTTCTCACGGTTCTCCATGAGAACCATGGAGATTTGTATTTGTATATATTCTCCTCAGTGGAACTTCATCTTTGGGGTTTTTACAGCCTCCCTGATCAACAGAAATTACAGTGTAACTAGGCCAGGTGACCTCTAATACTTTGATTTAAACCTGGTCTTTTGAAGGCATTCTATCTTTTCTCCTTTTTAAAACATTAAAATGCATTCTAAAGAGAATATACCTTAAATACAGTTAACACTGTTTTCCTCACCGTAAGACAAATGGTAAACACCCCAAGAATTCAAGAGAAGGGAAATAAAAGTGATTTAGGAGGGGTGTGAGTTTTCATCAAGAGGTATAGGGTGTGAAAAAGAAGAACTAAGATTGGGTAGAGCTGCATAGCAACGGGGGAAGCAGGATTGCTACCCACTCAAAGAAGTCTAACACATGGACACAAGTTTTAGAATTACAAACTGATAATTGGTAGCTGGGACCTAATGCAGGAGGAAGGAGTGTAGGTTAAAAATAGGCTTCTGAGAGCAGTGTCCCAGACCCCACAGACAGCAATAGGTGATTTAGCTTCTGGCTCTCGTGGAATATTGTTCACACCTCTGCCACATCTATTATAGCACCTGGCCCTCACGTTTGTCTCCCGGGGGGACTCTGAGGAGCTTGAATATCAATATTGAAGGTATAGCTCACCCAGAAGTTTTCTTTATTCCATGCTACAAAGTAAGAGGGGGCAAGTTTTCCCTTCAAAATTCTGACTAAATTAGAAAAACCAGAGTTTCTCAACAACCTAGTCTAACCAGCCTTTCGTGGGGGATATCTAGAGGCAGGGACATTTTCACGGTGTGATACTTCTCTGTAAGAAAGAATGTAACAGTTTCTTCCATAGCACTTGATAAAGTCTTTAGATACTGTACCTTCAAACAGTCAATTCATCATTTTTCCACTGCTAAGGAATTTTAAACGTATTCTCCAATTTGTTTTTTCGTTAGGAGGGCATGTATAATGTGTTTCATTTGAATATTTATTTCAAAACTCCTGTTCCACCTTAGCATCAAACCCAAGTGGCTCTTGTTTTCTTGTGCGTGTCTGAGAAATCCTCTCTTTCCTATCCATTCTGCATTTTTTATTTCCTCTTTTACTGTCCACCACTGCATCACTGCAACCCACTTTAGTCCCCTAAGTGATTTCTCTGTCTCTAGTCTCCGCTACAAACCAGCCCTCCTAATATCTCAGATAAAATCTCACATATGGTGTAGAATACAATGGACCTTGAAACTACTACGTGGCTAGAATCCAGGTTCCACTAGTTATTAGCTGTGTGATCCTGAGCAAGTAACCTGAACTTGCTGGGCATCAATTTCCGAATCTTCAGCTAAATGGGAACAATGTGAATTATATAGGATTGTGAATATATAGTAAGTGCTTAGAACAGAACCTGACACAGGGACAAAGAGGAAGCTTTCAGGAAGTATTAGCTAGTATTATTTCAGTTATACTGAGCATGCCATTCATTACGCCAGTCACACCTACAGACGCTCGTAAGGGAAATTCCTCTGCACAACCCCTGTTGATGGGGCAGCCATAGGCTGCCATATTTTGTATAAGGAGTCTATACATCCCAGGCATACCCAACTGGAAAATGTATACAAACCCAAGCCATAGGCTAGCCATTGATCTATGACTTTGCTAGTCAAGGAGCAGTGAACTGACAAGGCAGAAATTTCCTCTCGGAGAATCTGAATTTTAAAATGTTAAGAAAATGAGGACTGGAGCAGGACCAGAGCCCCGAGGAAGCAGATATTGTAAGGAAGCAAAAATTATGGAGTTAAGAACATATATTGACAGCAGAGAGACTTGGCAGTTGGTAATGGAAACACAGTCAAGGAGGTAGAAAATAGCTAGGTCCAATGTTGGTGGAAGACTAGTGTGAAAATCTGTTTATTCCACATGTTGAGTCTCTGGATCCTGATCTATCCTTCCACCCAAGACTATGTATGCCTGCCCATAATATTCAATACGATTTTATTACAATAAACCTCCCCTTGCTTGAGGTAACCTGAGAGGTATTACATTTCTTATATCCCAAAGAACCTAAATAACTAAACCATCGCCCTGTGGACACCCTAGATAATGAGTTGGGGAATCAGATTCCATCAATCAGTCAACTCAATGCCTCCCAGTTCACCCCATATACTATCCTTACAGTCCTCCTCACCTCAAATGAGCTCTCATTCCTTTTGGCATATACAAAACTTAATTTTCCTTCAAAAGCTAGTTCAGATCTGACTTTCTCCATGAATGCCTGGGTACTATATCAGATAGAAGTGGATCCAGATTTTGAGGAACGTGAAGAGTATACAATTTTCTTTAATAAAATGAATATGAGCCCAGGCTCCAAAAAGCCCATGCGAAGGATGCGCTTTGAAGCTTCAGTTTCATTGGCTTTACCCTATGTCTGCCTTTGATGTCAACTCAGGAGGAATCTTTCCTCCATAAGATTATCTTACCAGGTACTTTTACAGCAATGTGTATAATCACACAGACCTGTTAGATAAATTATCACAGTATTATTTTTTGCCTCCAACTTTGGGAACATCATTTGTGACTGGGCTGCAGTATTCCTTCTTCCTGGGGCTTTGGGAAGAAATTTTTGATGTCTAATAGATCTACATTTGTGTGGGAAAAAAATCAGTACATACTACTGTTCCTGTTCATTTAGCATCTAGCATATGCCACCTGATATCATTAGCTGAGCCATTCTCCACACAGATGCTGATAAAGAAAACCTTGTCATTATACACATACATTCACAATTATGCCCACACATGTGCTTCATAAAACTGCTTGTCATTTGCTTGTTATTTTCCTATGATCTTTAGTATAAAGGCCAAAATCAATTTTATGGCATACAAGGCTCTTGTCCACCTCTCAGACTTAATTCATCTCTCTCCTTCTCCATGCCTCATCAGTACCTGCCTTGCTATTCTTTGAATGTTGTGCCTCCTGGAACCTTGGGGATTCTGCACGTGCTCTTCCCTATATATGAAATGCTGTTCCCCATATGCCTGCTTCCCACTATCCAGCTACTTTTCCTCCAGAAGACTTATCCATCCTTCTGGTATTGGCCCCCCATAAGAAGGGGATGCCACATAACATGCCCTCACATCCTTCCTGGCCTCCCCTTACTTGTGCAGAACACAACAAACTGAAGACATTTCTGTGATACAAAGGTAGCAGTGGAATTTATCTTTGGGGGAATTCAGTTCTTTTAGTTTGGGAAAATACTTAGACAAGCCTTTTGGGTTTTGGAAAGGTGAAGCCCATAGCCACGAAGGGAAGGGTTAAGACAGAGGCACAGAGTTGCTCTGTAGACCGCTGTAAAGGGCTGCCTTTACAGAGTGGACAGAGTGGTGTTTCTGGGTGGTAAAACAATGTTTGGCTTCCCTTTTTTGTGAGGAGGGATTGCTTGAGAGCTAGAGCAGGTTTGGGGGGGGTTACAGTCCTGGGACTCTGAAAGAAAGTCTGAGTGTGACCCACACAAGAAGCATCCGCAGAGCTGAGATAGATGGCATCCATCTGTGAACAGCAATGCACATTAAGGAATAGTTATCTCTGGTTTTAAACTCTAGTTTGTTTGTTTGTTTTCTTCACTTCTTCCCTCTCCACTCACCCCTTCCTCAGATGAAGCTCTCAGTAGAGATTCTTATAAAGAAGAGCTTTACGTGCATGCGTGAGACCTCGGATAAAGAAGGGAGAGGCTCACAGACAATCTGGAGGTGAACACTGCAGGGAGCAGACATCTGCCTAGAGAAGCCAAACAGAGAAAAGCCGAAGGGAGCAGCAGGAATGCAGAGCGCCAGTCCAGAGTGAGACCTGCCAAAGTGAAGGTGGAACGTGAAGGATGCCTGGAGTCATCAGAGGGTTCAGGAGGGACCGCACCTGCGGAGGCTCCCCAGAATGTGCTTGAGTTCTTTTATTTGATAGGAAAGGAAAGGAACTCCATATGGCTAGAACTGGGGAAATTTGGTTACAGCCAGAGTCACTTACTGAATACAATATTACCTGATTTGAAGCTCCACGGAAGCAAGGTTCCTATCTATTTTGTTTCTGACTTACCCCCACAAATCACAGTGCCTGGCTCAAAGGAGGAACTCAATGAATACACATTTGCTGAGTGAATGAATGATCTTTCCAACAAGCCTCTAGCTTTAAAATCAGGGAATGTATTGTAAATACTCTCTAAATTCAAAGAGCCCAGCACGATGTCTGATGCAGAATGGCACAAGTTAGTATTTGTTGGCTGATTTACAATGCGCTATATATAGAGAAGGGAGATTTTTTTTTTTTTAATCTTAGTGATAACCATGCACACCTGGTCAAATTCACAGCTTGCCTTATCGCTTATGCTCTCCTTTTCTGTTTAAGGTAAACAATGCAAAAAGAAGAACAATTGATTGGTATCCACAAGACAGTACACTAGAGACTAACCCTGGCTACTCTCTGACTCACTGAATTTGGTTGGTTTGTTCCACATCGGAGTTTCCTCGCTCTCAGAAGCAGGAGGCTACAGCCCCATCCCGAGTAGACTTTAACCTGAGCCAAGTTTCTAAAAGATCCCACACTGCAGGGATTATCATCATGGAGAACTTGAGCTGGCCAGAAGCCTCTTAGTGCCCATAATTGTTGGGTTGAGTAATGAGAACTTGTCACTGGATATACAGCGGGTATGGCTTGGCTATTGTGGCTAGCTCTTATGCTGTTAATTGATTTAAATTATAACATTCTTTAGATGGATCAAAATGACAAAATTATTTTAACTATTCAAGATTACTAATAAAAGAATAATGGTAGTGTAGGAACACACATTACTACTTATCAACTGAGAGGAAAAAATATTTTTAAATGTATTTTTCCACAGATGGGAAAGAATGAAGTTGTGCAGTTCAGAAGAATAGGTAAAGCATTTTAGTAAAACAATGGCAATATCCTTTAAATATGTAAACACTTCTTAATTAGTTGTTGGGTTGCTAACAGTATTGTTTCGGCCTCCTCCCCACACCTATGGCAACCCAGCTCTCATTATAGCCCCAGGGAAATGGGCGAGTGAGTGCCAAAGAGAAGGAGGAAAAGCATGGAGGGATCTATGCAGGCAAAAGCCCATCTAGTGCTGGGACGAGGGGACAATGTCCTTACTGCTCCACAACTGTCTCAGCATCAAACTCCGGAAGCGGAAGGATGACAGAAAAAATAGAAACCCCAAATGGAAAGAAGGGATGGCTATGAGCTTTTGAGGACACAGCCTCGCAGGCTGGCTTGGCACATAAGCGTGGGCACTTTCAGAGAAGGGGAATGGCAAAGAGGCCATCATCGTTCTGAGTATCCCCAGGCTTTACATGGTGGAGGAGGCCCCCTGGGGTGCATAGAAGAGAAAGGAAAGCTGAATGCCTGAGGCACTGCTATGTTAGGGCCATGTTCGTTCCTAGGGGTTAGACAGCCGAAGCCAGTGTCCAGAGGAAGGAAGTGTCAGAGCCTTGAGGGTCTACTGTCCAGTAAGAAAATAATAGGGCCAAGCCAGCAAAATAGGACCCCAGGGCTCAAAATGTGCTGAGGAAACCGTTCACCAGATTCACTAACCCTGAGTCAACCGGGATGTCAACAGCTACTGCACAACCAGGAAGACCAAAGTCAACTCTGGGGAGAATGGTGAGACCCAACAGATAGGATCCAGGCTATGTGCAGACAAGTGGCTCTGCTCATCTGCCCCCACTATCATGAGAGGACATAAGCTTTCTCCCTCACATAGATGCTGTCTTGGGTAAGGGAAGGGGCAAGTGGGAGAAACCATTAAGCAAGAACACTTCCCTCCAAGGCACTGAGTTTACACAGACTGGGAAAATCAGATGGACAACACACCTTCGACTGTAAGCTGAAGAACACATCCTCTACTGTCCCACCTCCCAGCCCCTGCCTCAGCCCTCAGAGAATATGGATTCGTGATGAATTTTTGTTCTGTATGCAAAATTTGTAAAAAGAAATTTTAAAAATATCTAAGTTGCACCCTGTACAACTTTCACCCTAGCCATTACAAAAGTAGAGGCTCTTAATAGCCAAACAGATGCCTATAGCACTTAGTAAATGTGGTTACTACCTTCAGAAATCTGATTATGAGCTTTTTGTTTTTCAGTTCAATGCATTATAATGCATTTTTACATAAAGGTGACCAGGAAGGAAAATGAAACAGTGCCCAAGATGACTAATAAAAGAAGGCCATCCTAATTCCAAACAAGTTAAGCACATATGTCTAAAAACAAATTAAACCTTATGAAGGGTGTAAGTTTTGTTCTGTTGTATAACTTATAATCGGAGACAGTCAGTGGAGGGTCTTACTGCAATTTTATGTCTGTCCACGCTTCAAAAGGTTAATCACAGGACATACAGCTCAGATAAAAAGAAAATAATCGAATGCACTCCTATAGTATATTACCAAATCAATATTGAGTGAGATTAAAGACGATGGTAAATATGGTAATTGCGCTGAGTAATGGATTTCATAATAAATTAATCCTTATCCTCCAGGGCAGAGCTGATTTGACTGATCTCTATGCATTTCAGTACTCTGGAGGATTTCCTAGTCCCTGATGCTGCAGGTGTGATCACTGTCTAAGGCAAAACACTTCCTAGCCAGGAAAGGACATGATTCCCTGTGGTTCCATCTATCCTCAGCAATAACCCACAACCACCAAGTACAATCAGATTAAATCAGAGTCAGTGTAACACTAGTCATTAGACTAGTGATTGAATACTAGCAGAAGCTATCAAGTGTCTTTTATCTCTCAGGCAAATAGAATCAACTGAGTAGTGGAGGTCAATTCAATTTAGCATTCATTGATTATCTATCTTTTATGTGTAAGGCACTGTGTGAGGCATTAAAAGAAAAACTTGACTCATCACCAGTAAAAATGTTATAAACTGTGTATAATTAAATAGTATTCATTATGTTGTGTACATATCTAATTGTTATGATAAGCCAAAATCCTCAATGCATTCTCATTTCTCTAAGTGACAAGAACAAAGAAAAATGATGAAAGTCCCATTAGTCACAATATGGCCATCTGGAATCTAGATCTTCTAACAAAATAGTTTGACAGTCAAGTTACTTACATACAAAATAATTTAGCCAATCATTTATTATTCAGCTTCTCTTGTTCTTAGTAATATAATAGTAATATAGTATGTAATAACATAATATAATAACTATGATCCTTAGGCAAAAACTTAATAGATTTTCTGACATAAAATACAGAAAAGACATTTAAAATGTCATGGGATACAACTATGAGAAAGGACATCCTGCCATTTGTGACAACATAGATGGACCATGAAGACACAATGCTAAGTGAGATAAGTCAGACAGAGAAAGACAAATATGATATGATATTACTTATATGTAGAATCTGAAAAAGCCAAACTCATAGAAACAGAGAGTAGAATGGTGGCTTGGCTCTGGCCTCACACTTTAGAGCTGACAGTCCAAGGGAAAGTGTGGGAGAAGAGCAACCCGTGTGATGGATGCCAGACGTTCTGCTCCCTACTCCCTTCTTGAAGACCCACCACCCTGCAGCTCCCGTCAACAAGGCTGACTGGTGGGACATCCTCTCTCCTGCCCCCTCTCCAAACTCTCAGTCTTTCCTTATAAACTTGCTTGATTTCTCCCTCTTTTCACTGCTACCTTCAATATATTACCTAGCCAGAAAGTGAGGGAATGGAGAATGTGTTTGGAGTGAGAAGGGAGGAGAGAAATGACAGGGAGGGGCTCAAGGAGATCCTGGCACCGATCCTTTCTAGGGGATCTATGAAGACTCGTTCTGTGCCTCAGTCTCTGATGTAGGCACAGAAGAGAATTTTGAAAGTGGCCACTTTTGTTTCAGGCATGTTTTATCTTACCACTACCTTTCCTCCAGATTTTTCTCCCTTTCAGCTTTCCCCCTTTCCTTAGTTTCTATAAAGAAATCCTATCCCCAACTCCACTAAAGCTTAACTATTCTATGTCTCATTCTTATAAGGCCCTAGTGGGTAGAGCTAACGGAAATATTGTTTCTGGGATATTAGAGAGGGGCAGTGCTTTACTGTGCAATTTTTACCCAGAAAATGCCTTTACTTTCTAAGAGGAGCCTTCCATGTCCTTGCTTAAAAGAACACTAGTTCTAGGATTTTAGGTCTTACGGTGGGTACCATAGGATCAGGAGAGATTTTCATAATCTTTGAAAAAAGAATAATAATAGCTCAACACATTTTTTTTTTTACTAAACATCAAGCACTTTTCTAAATGTTTTACATATTTAACTCATTCAATGCTCTTAACAGTCTGAGAAGAAGGGTCTACTAATACCCTGACTAAAGATTAAGATACTGAGGTATAGAGAGGGTAGGTACTTTACCTACAGTCATACAGCTAGTGAGTAGTTGAACTATGATCTGAACCCAAGGACTGTGGCTCCAGAATCCCTGCTTCTAACCAACCATCTAGATGGCTGTCAGAAAAACCACCAAGGTTGAAATTAGCTTGGGAAGAAGGCATGAGTACTAGTCTGGGCTCTGTCTCTAAGAAATTGTGTGACCTTGGACAAGTCATTTCAACTCTGCGTCTCAGTTGAACTAAATTTGTGGTTTATATTCTTATAATTTTTGAATACTGTGATATTGTGATATAATAAAAATAGATATTTTGGTCTTCATCCCCAGCTCCTGAGATAGTTCTGAGTCATAAAGCTATTGTTATAATATTTGGTTTTTGTTCCCAGTTCCTGAAAAAGCTCCAGAAGGATAGAGGTGAAAGGAGCATCTTTTGTTTATTCACAAGAAGCCCCTTTCAACCTCATTTGAGTTATGTTAATGAGGTGACTTTCGGAAGCCCCTAAGATGGGGGGCTATTTGCCAAGGGAACTACCAATATGATTAGAGGATTAGAACTTTCAATCCCACCCTCTGACCTCTGGGGAGAAGAGAGGGACTGGAGATGAGTTAATTACTAATAGCCAGTGATATAATCAATCATGCCTATGTATTGAAGTTCCATAAAAAACTCTAATGTAGGGGGTTCAGAGGTTACCACACTGAGGTGCTGGGAAGGAGGTGTACCCAGAGAGGACACAGATGCTTTGTATCTCTTCTGCACACCTTGCCCTATGCATCTCTTCCATCTGGCTGGTCCTGAGTTGTATTTTTTTATAATAAACTGGTATCTAGTAAGTAAACTGTTTTCCTGAGTTCTGTGAGCCATTCATGCAAATTACTGAACCCAATATGAGGGTCCTGGGAACCTCTGATATATGGCCTGTTGGTCAGAAGTCCGGGAGGCCCGGACTTGTGATTGGCATCTGAAGCAGGGGCAGTCTTGCAGACTGAGCACTTAACCCGGGGATCTGCACTAACTCTGAATACTTAGCATCATATTTGAATTGTAGGACGCCCAGCTGTTGTTGAAGAATTGGTTGGTGTGGGGGAAAACCCTACATGTTTGGTGTCAGAAGTCTTGAGAGTAGGGTGTAGAAGAAACAGTGTTTTTCTTTTAAAAGCAGACCCATTGATACAATGGAATATTATGCAGCCATCAAAAGGAATGAAATCTTGCCATTTGCAATGACATGGATGGAACTGGAGGGTATTATGCTGAGAGAAATAAGTCAATCAGAGAAAGACATGTATTATATGATCTCACTGATATGAGGAGTTCTTAATCTCAGGAAACAAACGTAGGGTTGCTTGGAGTGGTGGGGGGTGGGAGGGATGGGGTGGCTGAGTGATAGACGTTGGGGAGGGTATGTGCTATGGTGAGCGCTGTGAATTGTGTAGGACTGTTGAATCACAGACCTATACCTCTGAAACAAATAATACATTATGTTAAAAAAAAAAAAGAAGAAGATAGCAGGAAGGGAAAAATGAAGGGGGGAAGTCGGAGGGGGAGACGAACCATGAGAGACTATGGACTCTGAGAAACAAACTGAGGGTGCTAGACGGGTTAGCCTGGTGATGGGTATTAAAGAGGGCACGTATTGAATGAAGCACTGGGTGTTATACGCAAACAATGAATCATGGAAAATACATCAAAAACTAATGATGTAATGTATGGTGATTAACATAACATAATAAAATTAAAAAAAAACAGAACAATTTCTTTAAATGAAATTCCAACTAGAAGCCTGATATACATGACAGATAAAAGGGAGATCTTGAGCTCAGGCTATACTAATACTGGCTTTGTACTGTTCAAAATCCAACCCATCACCCTTGTCCCTAAGTCCACTTTATACACACACACACACACACACACACACACACACACACACACATCAGTTTCTGCAGATAGGGCTCCGTTGACCCCAATTAAAATCCTCCTGACTCAATGGTCTCTACTGCCTCTTCCAGCAGTAGGATTCTATGTAATCAGTGTTTTAGACACACCCAGGGGTAAAATACCAAAATATGACCTCCTTTCTAATGTGCCCACAAATGCACAAAGAGCCTAGCTTAGAGTCAGAAAAGAGCAAGGAAACAAGTCATTCTTTCACTTGATTTCCTTTAGGACTCAAAAAAATAAGGAAATACTATTTGGAATCCTCACCCCTGCTATGAATCCCCCTCAAAGAAGCAAGAATAAGAAGCACAGCTTCTAAGCACTTAGCACAGTGACTGGCATCTTGAAGCATCTGGTGAATGATCACTGAGACTGAATTGAATATTATAGCAAAAACATGTCTGAGACTCACAACATAAATAACTACATTATTTGGGCAGAACTCTTTGAGACTAATTCCATTAAATAGTTGAAAATAAATTCCATTGACCTTATTTTTCCTCTGACTTCAATAAAAGTACATTGAGGCTCCTCACTGTTAAATTCCTCCCTCTTCTAACACTAAATGTGGATAGTAGAGCTGGATGTGCTTACTTTCTTCCCACATCTAGATAATCTCTTAAAAACCTCATCCTTCCTTTTCTGCACACTGGAACACATTCATCTTTAATTCATTTACTTTTCAGTATCCTGGTCGCACCTTGATATGTATTCCCCGTAAAACACGAGGTATAACAGATGATGTCCTTCTTAAAGGGTCTAGAGAACAAGAAAGATCCCCCAGTCTTTAGTTTGCTCTGTAACACACCTGTCAACACACGGGATACTGGTGAACACTCCCCTGTGACCGGGGGTGGGTGGGGGGGTGGGGGGAGCTCTTGATACCTGAGCTAGAGGACCCTAATGCTCTGCTTACTTTCTTAGGAATTCACTACATACTAAAAAGTGAACTGGTGTAGGCAGAAATCTATATTTTGTAACTTAGGCTAAAATATCCGACACGTTAGACTCTCCTCTTGCTGCATGCAGTGCATTAAACCCGGGGTGATGCTCAGAAGCTTTAGTGGAAGTATGATCTGCAGGATCTGAAGGGCTCAGAGAGGAGTCTTCCAGAATGACTTGGGGAGGCTGCTCAGGGGTGCTTTTGAGTTTTTCAGTCTTTGAAATGTGTTACAGTGCATGCTTTGCTCCTGGAGGGCACTTTGTATCCCTGTGTGGCCCAGCATAGTAAGGGCGGATAGAGCAGCCAAATACAAATGGGCTGAGTGAGTGAATGGAAGATTGAGTGAGTGATAACTAGAACAAATGGGGAAGCTGTGGTCCAGTGAGTGATAGGAGCACCTGACAGGAAGCGGGAAAGTGTTTTCAAGTGTTAACCTATCAAGGCCTGGGAGCTCTGTTGATAGTTCTCTGTTCAGCTTCCTTACACGTCAAAAGGAGGTGGTCAGAATTTGTTTCTTTTGAATGCTCTCAGTTCTTGGAAGGGAAGTGTTTTTTCCACTCTATCAGCCCCTGGCTCCACAGCGGTGTTGCTGAAAGAGCCAGGAACATGCTTGTGGGATCCCAAGCTCAAGTTATTCAGACCTTGTGGCCAAAGGCAGTTCTGCTCCTCAGACCATCCTGCTAACCATAGCTGCCTTCTCTTTGCCAGCCTGAAAGATCACCTCATGACTGCCCACCCCCTACCCAAGGCCATCCCACAGACATAGGAATCAACACAGACAAGATTTTCCCTTCACATTACCTTATAACCTTAAATGACTGTAAAAATTGTTGCATTCAATGAGACTAATTTAATACTTTTAAATTAATAATTTAATGCTCCATCCAGTTTAATACTTTGTCCAATGATGGCCCAAGGGACCTTCACTGGGAAGGGATAGGAGGCATTCTGAGTGACATGGATGTCAAAAGTTTGGACGCCGTCATCTCTAATGTCAGTCTAATTGTAGTTAACAACTCATTGCTAAAATACATACTGTATATCTAGCATTGTGATAAGTTCTGTAAGTCTTAATTTTTTCAACCAGAACCCCTCCTTGGACATCTCATATTTTTTATTCATATTATTTTTACTGCAGTCATTAAAATAAATGGAGAAGATATTTCTACATCTACTATGTGTCTATATTTCAGTCTTCCTGGCTTGGAGGCTGTGGGGAGGAGAGGAAATGGGAGGGTGTGGGGCACTAAGATTAAAAAGATGTGGTCTCTCATTCAAGGAGCTAAGAGCCTAGTCGGGGAGCTAGAAACATGTGCAGCTGACTCTCATACAAGTCAAACAGTGAGAAGTAATCACAGAGGCATAAATAAATTATCACGGATGCACAAGGGGGCAGTTGTTAATTCCAAACCAGGCTTTGGCAAAGGATTCTTAAGTAGGTCTAATTACAGTGGGCCTTAATGAATGAGTAGGATTTTCCCAATTAAGAAGAACATTCAAGCAAAGAAAACAGTAGGAACAGAATTATGGAAGTGCATAATTGTGTTTGAGGAAAGGACTCCCAGAGGTTGGGATCTTGTCTATAACACTGGAAAGGTAGGTTGGGACCAGCCTACTGAGAGCTTTGAATATGTGAAGAATTCAGACTTTGTGCAGTGGGCACTGGGAAAACACCAAAATTTTCTGAGGACACCACTATTATGTCCACTTTCCAAAGGAGAACACCGAGGCTCAGAAGGGGAAGAAACTCACTCCCAGTCCAGTAGAGAGCTGAACTTTAACCCCGAAGTCCAATCACTATGTCTAGTTTTTTTTTCTTTTTGAAATACAATTAGCATATACCATTATATTAGTTTCAGGTGTACAACATAATGATTTGATATTTGTATATACTGTGAAACGATCACGATGGTAAGTCCAGTTAACATCCACCACCATGCATAGTTACAAGTTTTTTTTTTCTTGCGATGAGAATTTTTGAGATCTACTGTCTAGCAACTTTCAGATACACAATACTATTAACTGTAGTCACCGTGCTGTCTTTTACATCCCCACGACTTACTTATTTTACAACTGGAAGTTGTACCCACCTAGTCTTAGTCTTAGTGCTTTATCATTAAAATTTGAATAATCACAATACTTCCTTCCCTACTTGAACAATTCAATCAAATAAAACCACAGATACCAAAATGCCTTAGAAATTATCAAAGAATTCTACAAATGTTGATTATTAGATACTAAGTTATAACATTTACAACTAATATTACCCCTGAAGGTGGTATTAATGTCTTTTTGCAAAGGCAAGTAAGGCTATTTAATGTTAATACTGGCTATAAATGATTGAGTTTCTACTGTACTTTGTACATTTATTATTTCCTTTCACTACCTTGAGATATAGGTATCATTATTTCCAATTTAAAAAAGAGTAAACAGAGTTAGAAAGAGATTTAAAAATTGCCCATTTACACAGGTAGTACATCAAGAACCCGGTTGCAAATCTATGTCTTCAAATCCCCAGACTCTTCCACAAGGCTACCCAAAGCTGCCTTCCCACTGATGATGTTAAAAACTCTCAGACTGCAGTGGCTCACGTTGTTCTTCAGAAAGCAATGAATGATGCCAATTTCAACACTTCCAGCAAGGACGTCAGTGTCTAATTCTGTGTTTCAAAAGAGAGGTAACTATTTCTAACCCTTTTAAGGATTATGTTTATAAATCAGTAGCATTATTTCCTTTAGGCTTAATTTAACTGGAAAACATGACTCATTTTGCCCCACCCAGTGAAATGAAAAAAAAAAAACTTTCTTGAAGAATAATTCCACTGTTGATTAAAAAAAAAAAAACAACAGAACAAAAACCCATACACAACCCCTCCCTATTTATGTAATGATATTTGTTCCTTAGAGTTATTTCAAATTTTAAAAGCCTCCTTAAACATTTACTGAAACATTTGTTTCTGTATTTTAAAGTATATTTCTTTTTTCCCTTGGTCATGAAACAAATGAAATAGAGTTGGTAATGTACAAAAACTTGATAAATATTATTCGTGCTGGGTTTATTCTCCTAAAATATGTGCTTTAACATGGTAAAACATGATCAGAATAGATAAAAAGCTGAGTTTGACCAAATTCATATTCCTGATGGCCTTTTATAGTCAGTGAGGACAGTCAGATACCCCAGCTAATAAAGTCATTGCTATGAAAGGCCACCAGATATTCTGATTTAATTGGAAAATAATTGCAGTAGCTCTTTTTGATAACATTTTTGCAGTTTTTCTGAGCAGAATTTTCCAAAAAAGTTATAAACTGATAAGATGAACATAGAGACCTTGAAGCCTGGCTTTCAGATTAGATCCAACAACAATTCAGTTAGTGTCACATGAGACAGAATATAAACCACATATAAAGGGGTTTAAAGCAGGGCACTAAGTTCAACAGCTAAATTCAGCCATCTCTTTACACCATCTCAAATACTGTAGCCAATTTACAACTGGTTTGATGCATAAAATCATAGAACTTTGAGTTGGAAGAAGACTTTCAAAAGATACTTGTAGGGGCCCCTGGGTGGCTCAGTCATTAAGCATCTGCCTTTGGCTCAGGTCATGATCCTAGGGACCCGGGATCGAGCCCCACATCGGGCTCCCTGCTCTGCGGAAAACCTGCTTCTCCCTCTCCCACTCCCCCTGCTTGTGTTCCCTCTCTTGTTGTGTCTCTCTCTGTCAAATAAAAAAAATCTTTTTAAAAAAAAAGGCAAAAAACAAACAAAAGATATTTGTAGTCTTTGCTTCTACAGCAAACTCCCTAGTGGGGTTCCCTAATATTTTTCTGAACATTTGCAGCCATAGGAAACTCATTACTTTCTAAGATAGGACTTTCCACCTTAAGCATCACTGATTTTGCTTCTTTTTACATTGGGTCAAAATCCTTCTTTCTGTAGCTACTTCCCATAAATCTTAGTCCAGCCTATAGGACATATCACTTCATATTTCATGTGGTACTCCTCCAAACATTTGAGAGAATCTCACCATAATTCTTAGATGAAGGTAGGGTTGAGGAGAAACTTATAAAGACAAATATTTGAAAGGATATTAATCAAAACATTTACAGTGGTTTACTTTGAGTGGTAGAGTATTAGGAATTTTCCTTTGGTCTTTGTGTTCTTCTGCACTGCCTGAGAAAAATATTAAAGTCCTAAATGTAATGAATGAAAATTGATACGTCACTTTGAAGAGTCAGAGAATCTTAAATCTGGAATCTGATAAACATCAGTCTCCCCAAGACCTAGACCCACATGGTAGGGTTTCATTAAAGATGCATCAATGACAAAATAAATCCAGCAAATTATTCATTTAATCAGTGATCAAAATCTATCAAAATCCAATACAAATAGTCCGATCCTCATTTCTTTCTTGGAGATATAGTCATCACCAGAAAAGTAATGGTACTAATGACCAAGTTGTTATTGTTCTCAATCCAAGTACTAAGAGGAAAGAGAACACCTCCATCCTAATTTAAACTGATTTAATGTCTTTTTTTTTATTGTGTGTTTTCCCTTATGCATCACAGTCCAAAAATTCTCTGGCAGTTCCTTTTTCTACTGACTTTATAGCTAGAGAAAAACAAATGACCTGAAGTTACCCAGAAATAAATTATTGTTCTGTCTGGACCTGGGGAAATTTATGAGGATTTTGTATATTAAATGATGATTATGATGATGGAACATGGCATGTATACTGTGAAAACTGATACTATAATGGAGTATCCACTCCATTATACTCCACACTATAATGGAGTAGGAAGGCCAGAAAGGGGAACTCTCATGCCATACCATTCAAGGTCAAGAATTGTCAATTACAGATGCCAACAGAAGAGAGGTCAATAGGAAAGAATCATCAGTCATAGGCCCCTACAGGAAAAGATGCGCATTGCATCTCCTACAAGAATTGACTACCCCAGCAACTCAGATAATGAGAAACTATCATCAATGAACTGTTGCCTTTCTCCAATGGAGTTTTGTTCAAAGAAACCCCTCCCAACTTCCTCCTTCTCCATAAAATAACATTCAATTCCTTTGATGGACTAGCCTATGGTTTTTGCCATAGTTTGCTTGCCCTGAATTGCAATTCTCTGCTATTCCCAAATAAATCCGTTTTTGCCAGTAAAATGACTGTTTTATTTTTAAAAGCAACAATACCAAGTGGTTTGCCTACAGCATCTCTTCTAATATTTACAGTTACCTTATAAACTAGAAATTATTACCCCCAAGGTCCTTAATAGATCAGGAAATTGAGGTGGCAGACATATGTTACACTAATCTACATTAAATAGTGGTAAGAAAGCATTCACTGATTTGACCAGATCCTATTTTTTGCTTTTTGGACAAGAACTACTGTGCGGAGATTCACTTTTCTGCTTGTATGCCTTATTATTTATTTTTCCTGGATTTCACTTGAAGGCATTATCATAGGGACTTTTCAAAATACCTCTTCTTCAAAAAATTAAAAATGGAACTACCATATGATCCAGCAATTCCACTTCTGGGTATATATCTGAAGGAAACAAGAAGAGATATCTTCCCCCCATGTTCATGGCAGCATTATTTACAATAGCCAAGACATGGAAACAATCTAAGTGTTCTTTCCATATATATAATGGGATGGAGTTTATTCGTCCATGAAAAGAAATAAATCTTGCCACTTGCAACAACATGGATGCACCTTGCAAACATTATGCTAAGTAAAATAAATACAGATGAAGACTCTATGATATCATGTATATGCAGAATCTGAAAATACCAAACTCATAAAACAGGTAATAGACTGGTAGTCGTAAGAGGTGGGGGGCAGGACTGTGTGTGGAGGAAATAGGTAAAAATGGTCAGAAGGTACAAACTTCTAGTTATAAGATAACTGAGTTCTGGGAATGTAATGTGCAGCATGATGACTATACTTAACAATATTGTGTTGTATATTTGAAAGTTGCTAAGGGAGTCAATCTTAAAAGTTCTTATTATAAGAAAAAAGTGTAAGTATGTGAGCTGATGGATATGAACTAGACTTGTAGAGATCAGTTTGCAATATATACATATATCAGGTCATTGTGTTATACAGCTTAAATGAATACAATGTTCTATGACCACTATATCTCAGTAACACTGGAGAATAAATAAATAAGTAAACCACAAAACCTCTTCTGTGCTACTGGAACCATTTCCTTATCTCACAAAGACATACACTAAGCCATAAAGAAAACTTAAATTTCTTTATTTTGCTGTTTCTTAAAAGTTCTTCCTCTTCCTATGAAGTTGACCCACATCCTTATTTTCTCATCCTAAGTCTTGAGAAGATTGGATAAAATTTGTATGCTTGTGAGGGCATTCAGCCTCAGTTAGAAACTGAGTCGACTTAAGTCTTCTGAGCTTCCTTTTAATATTAATGACAATAATTTATAATAACATAATAACATCTATTGAGTCTTATTAATGTGTCAGGCACTAGGTAAGCATTTGCATGAAACATTTCATTAAATATTTGCAAAAATGTGTTAACTTTAGATAAGATTATTATCTTCATTTATAGCTAAAGAACTAAGGTTTAGAAAGGTTAATTTTTTTTAGATGTATTTATTTATTTTAGAGAAGGAGAGAGAAAGAAAGGGGAGGGGCAGAGGGAGAGGGAGAGAGAATCCTCAAGCAGACTCCCTGCCAAGGGGAGTCTCCCCGCAGAGGCCGACTCAGGGCTCCATCCCACCTTGAGATCATGACCTGAGCCAAAACCAAGAGTCAGACATTTAACCGACTGAGACACCCAGGGACCTCAAAAGGTTAAGTTAATTTGATTAAGGTCAGTCTACTAACAAATTAACAGAACTAGGCCGTGCCACCAAACGTAGTCTTTTTTTGGTTCCCATCCTCTCAAACACAATATGCTCGGGTCTCCCAACATAATATTAAGGAATGAGTACAGGGATCAGGGTGTCTTTTGCCTCTTTACCAATGTTGTTTATAGATTCCGCAAGCAATTGACATTGCCACTGTGGCTACTATTATCACTACTAATAACAACACCAATAACAATACCCCCTACATATTTATTGTGCCCATCACTCTTCCGGAATATTTACATATTTAATCCTCATAAAACTACCCTATAAAGTAAGTGCAAAAATCCCAATTCTTCATATTCAAAGATCATAAAGAGTTTAAGGAATTACTTTCAAGTTCCACAAGTATTAAACCAAAGTTTGATCCCAGGTCTGACTCTGAAACACATACTTTCTTTCCTTTTTTTTTTTTCTTGAAGATTTTATTTATTTACTTGTCAGAGAGAGAGCACAAGCAGGGGGAGTGGCAGGCAGGGGGGGAAGCAAGTAGAGGAAGAAGTAGGCTCCCCGCTGAGCAAGGAGCCCCATGTGGGACTTGATTCCAGGGCCCTTGGATCATGACCTGAACCGAAAGCAGACACTTAACTGACTGAGCCAACCAGGCGCCCCCAAAACACATACTTTCATAATCTTACTGGTAATCTGACCACAATACTTATCTTCTTTTTTTAAGATTTATTTATTTACTTACTTATTTAGAGAGAGAGAGAAAGCACAAGAAAGTGCAAGTGGTGGGAAGGGCAGAGGGAGAGAATCCTCAAGCAGACTCCCTGCTGAATGTGGAGCCAAATGCCGGGTTCAATCTCATGACACATAAAATCATGACCTGAGCAGAAACCAAGAGTTGGATGCATAACGCACTGAGCCACCCAGGCACCCCACAGGATACTCATCTCCTGAAAGAAGATCTTACTTATCTAGCTGACATCTTAGTTGTCTCTTGCCTTTCTTCAAGAATATCCCTCTATCCCTTCCAAATAGTTGTCTTGGGCAATTGAGAAAGATCCCCTAAATTTGACAGGATCATTCTTCATCCAATGAAATGGAGAATAGTGTTCCCCATTAAGGAATTTCAAGTAATGTATGTAATTATTCATTTTTATTTTAATTTTTTCTAAATGTATTCTCATATTAAAACTTACTCTCATGAAATGAGGTCCATAAATTACTACATTATTTTTTAAATTATATTATTAATAACAAATCATATGAAAATCTGCAAGCTCCATTTCTCAAGCAAATTACATAAAAGATGGCAGACAAATGGGAATTTACCTTTCAAACATTTGCCCTAAGCATTGATTCATTTGATTTGGTTTAATTAACCCATTAGTTAAAAAAAAATATTAGGTAAAGATTTACATGTAATTGGGTTGAGCCTATTCTGAATAAATGTTAATTGATCCCTGAGATGCCTGAGAATTTTTGACTACTGTAATTATGTTGAAATAGTAGAGATAACATGCAAGATTAGACCAAAGATAAACTGCAAGATGTATCAATTTTTCAAATTATACAGCTACTGGTGGGTTGCCACTTGAATCCATTTCCTGATAACAGAATTCAAGTTTTGGAGATGCCAAGATTTTATTCCCTTGAGCAAAATATTATGCACCCTTTCTAATCAGTCTGACCAGCTCTGTGGAAATCAGGGCAGCTAGTTGAAGAGAATATTGGTGAATGAATAAAATGTCAGATATACCAAATAGCTTTTGCCTGCTAGCAACAAGGGAAGAAAGACTCAAAAACAGGGGGCAGTTTTTCTCGTTCTTAAAGACAAAATATTCTCCACTCTGGAACTGTACTATATTGTGCAGGAAGAAGTTTGAGCACACCTCAAAATTAAGCAGGGGAGATGAAAAACAGAAGGGTTTAACGCCTGACAAAGGCCTGTTCTCCCTCTCTTCCATCCTGAATTGTACATAGTCTTCCAGGAGGCCCCCTGTAGTTAGGAAGCTTCTCAGTAAGGCTGCTCCTGAGTTACCTTATAAGCAGGAGAGGAAGTATGGAAGGAAAAAACCACAACAAAAAAGAAACCAAAGACAATGGGGCTGAAAGAGATGTATACTTAGTAGCTTACATCATGATAAACTGGCATCCCCCAACACCCACAGGCCTGGAGGGAAGTGCAAAGGCAGCCTTTCTGTGCAGCCATCGACCAGGCAGCTGATACTCCCTCCACTGCAGGAGCAAATCCATCTCTAATAAGGAAGGGTCAGAATGTTTGCAGGCTTGTGCACATGCCCAGGTTGGGCATATGGACGTTCGGATTTTCGCTGAGAATCTCGTTAGCTGACTCTAATCAGTAGTGTTGGAGAAGCTGCCTCCCTACTTCTGCCCAAGATTGTGGCTGTTTGAAAATGCCCAGGCGGCACAATAGTCAAAACCTTTCTTTCATGGGGCTTTCGTGGAGCCCTCAAAGATAAACTTGAAGCTTTAGAAAATAATCACAGTAGTAATTCTTTGCTCAGGGATCATGGGTCAAATATATTCTAACCTGAAAGCAGGTGAGAGCCCCAGCTTCACTTCTCACTAGCTCGGTGGACTTGGTGGAGTGATTTATCCTCCTTGAGCCCCAGCCTTTTCACATGGAGATTGATGACAGTAACAACTGTCTTGTGGTATTGGCATGAGAACTTGATGACATATGTAAAGTATAGTTGCTCATAAAATGATTTTTACCACTATTGTTACTATCACCATTATTATTAGTGTTTATGTTTACTTAAGACCATTCTCTTTTCTAGGAGTTTGATTCTTTTTCTTTTCTATTAAAAAGCCCATTTTAAAGCAGGTGTGTTCAAAATCAGTGAATAATTCAAGAAATAATTCCAGACACAGGATCTAGAATATTTGGTATCTAATTTAAAAAAAAAAAAGAGGCAAAACAGTCAATGGCAAGAAACCCAGGATTCCAAAGCAGGTAAAGATGATCAGATAGACTTGGGCACTTGGAAAACTTTAAGGTTTAGTTTTGGGCCCAAAGAAAGCTAATAAGCAAGTTTAACTCGGTAAGTTCCTAACTCTAGAAAAAAGAAAAATGTGTCCCAGAAAGTAAACGTGATCGCAGTACTATGACTCAGCAGTGAGGGATATCTGCATTTAGAAAAAAGAAAAATGTGTCCCAGAAAGTAAATGTGATCGCAGTACTATGACTCAGCAGTGAGGGATATCTGCATTGTCAGAAAAATGCAAACACTGAATACGGATTTAATAAAAATTGTGTTATAACTGTAATGGGAAAATGGGTGAGGAGAGAGCTAAATCCAGCAAAATAAATCAACATACAATGTCTAAAATTGATGAAGCAAGAGACAGCAACACAAGTACGTTACTTAGAAATATGATCGTATATGCTAGAAGAAATGTTGAAAAAAAAAAAGAGGAAAGTAGAGTGCTAGGGGTTGGGATAGACTGAGAACAGAGTCTTTTTACACTATCTGACCTTTTAAAGGGATGCACATAATATTGTGATTAAAAAATAAAATGTATTTAAGAAAAGAAACACACATTTCAACACCCAAAACCCAAATAATCCAGTTGAAAAAATGGGCAGAAGACATGAACAGACATTTCTCCAAAGAAGACCTAAAGATGGCCGACAGACACATGAAAGGATGCTCAATGTCCCTCTTCATCAGAGAAAGACAAATCAAAACTACAGTGAGATACCACTTCACTCCTGTCAGAATAGCTAAAATCAACAACACAAAAAACAAGTGTTGGGGAGCATGTGCAAAAAAAGGAACCCTCGTGCACCATTAGTGGGGATGTAGACTGGTACAGTCACTATGGGAAACAGTATGGAGGTTCCTCAAAAAATTTAAAATAGAATTCCATATGATCCAGTAATTCCACTACTAGATATTTACCCAAGGAATACAAAACACGAATTCAGAAGGATATATGCACGGTTATGTTTATTGCAACATTGTTTACAATAGCTTAATTATGGAAGCAGCCCAAGTGTCCATAGACAGATGAATGGATAAAGAAGATGTGGTCTGTATATACAATGGGATACTACTCAGCCATAAAAAAGAATGAAATCTTGCCATTTGCAACAATATGAGTGGAGCTAGAGAGTATAATGCTAAGTAAAATAAGTCAGTCAGAGAAAGACAAACACCTTATTTATAAGGAAACAAAACAAATGAAAACAAAATGAAGGAAAAAAAAAAGAAGAGAGACAAATCAAGAAACAGACTCTTATCTATAGAGGACAAACTGATGGTTACCAGAGGGGAGGTTGTGGGGGGGTGGTTGAAACAGATGATGGGGATTAAAGAGTATACTGACATGAGCACTGAGTAATGTGTAGAAGTGTTGAATCACTGCATTGTACGCAGGAAACTAACACTATATGTTAACTACACTGGAATTAAAATTAAAAACAATAAAAAATTTTTAAAAAGGAATACACATTTGAGATATAACAGACATCACAGATACAGACACAAACACACAGACACACACACACCACTGATAAACCCAAGTGTATGAAAATCTACATGACCTAATCTTTGTGATATTTACTGAGCCAAAAATAAAGAAGTAAATAAGAAGACCCCAAAGAGCCAGAGGAATGTTGAAAAAGAAAAGCAAAGCTGGCGGCATCACAATTCCAGACTTCCAGCTCTATTACAAAGCTGTCATCATCAAGACAGTATGGTACTGGCACAAAAACAGACACATAGATCAATGGAACAGAATAGAGAGCCCAGAAATGGACCCTCAACTCTATGGTCAACTCATCTTTGACAAAGCAGGAAAGAATGTCCAATGGAAAAAAGACAGTCTCTTCAACAAATGGTGTTGGGGAAATTGGACAGCCACATGCAGAAGAATGAAACTGGACCATTTCCTTACACCACACACAAAAATAGACTCCAAATGGTTGAAAGACCTAAATGTGAGACAGGAGTCCATCAAAATCCTAAAGGAGAACACAGGCAGCAAACTCTTCGACCTCAGCCGCAGCAACTCCTTCCTAGAAACATCGCCAAAGACAAGGGAAGCAAGGGCAAAAATGAACTATTGGGATTTCATCAAGATAAAAAGCTTTTGCACAGCAAAAGAAACAGTCAACAAAACCAAAAGACAACCGACAGAATGGGAGAAGATATTTGCAAATGACATATCAGATAAAGGACTATTATCCAAAATCTATAAAGAACTTATCAAACTGAACACCCAAAGAACAAATGATCCAATCAAGAAATGGGCAGAAGACATGAACAGACATTTTTCCAAAGAAGACATCCAAAAGGCCAACAGATACATGAAAAAAGTGCTCAACATCACTCAGCATCAGGGAAATCCAAATCAAAACCTCAATGAGATACCACCTCACATGAGTCAGAATGGCTAAAATTAACAAGTCAGGAAACGACAGATGTTGACGGGGATGTGGAGAAAGGGGAACCCTCCTACACTGTTGGTGGGAATGCAAGCTGGTGCAGCCACTCTGGAAAACAGTATGGACCTTCCTCAAAAAGTTGAAAATAGAGCTACCATAAGACCCAGCAATTGCACTACTGGGTATTTACCCCAAAGATACAAATGTAGTGATCTGAAGGGGTACGTGCACCCCGATGTTTATAGAAGCAATGTTCACAATAGCCAAACTATGGAAAGAACCAAGATGTCCATCGACAGATGAATGGATAAAGAAGATGTGGTATATATATATACACTGGAATATTATGCAGCCATCAAAAGGAATGAAATCTTGCCATTTGCAACATGGTTGATGGAACTGGAGGGTATTATGCTGAGCGAAATAAGTCAATCAGAGAAAGACATGTATCATATGACCTCATTGATATGAGGAATTCTTAATCTCAGGAAACAAACTGAGGTTTGCTGGAGTGGTGGGGGTGGGAGGGATGGGGTGGCTGGGTTATGGACACTGGGGAGGGTATGTGCTACTGTTGAATCACAGACCTGTACCTCTGAAACAAATAATACATTATATATTAAGAAAAAAAGAAGAAGAAGATAGTAGGAAGGGAAAAATGAAGGGGGGAAATTGGAGGGGGAGATGAACCATGATAGACTATGAACTCTGAGAAACAAACTGAGGGTTCTAGAGGGGAGGGGTGTGGGGGGATGGGTTAGCCTAGTGATGGGTATTAAAGAGGGCATGTACTGCATGGAGCACTGGGTGTTACATGCAAACAATGAATCATGGAACACTACATCAAAAACTAATGATGTAATGTATGGTGATTAACATAACATAATTAAAAAAAAGAAAAAATACAAATAGCTTTTCTTCTAAAAATGGCTTTTCATGGATCTTCTAAGGGAGAAGACTCCAAACCACTGATCCATGATAATCGACTTGCAATTTTATGCACACCTCATATAGCTGTCCAATTCATGTACAAACACCCAGAATGTAGGATGGTTTGTTATCAAAGAGTTGTTTCCAATAGACAAATACTCCAGTGCTTTAAGATCTCATTTCCATCTTCCTCAATAAGGCTAGAAAAATGCAAAGATAGATGTCATTAATTGCTCTAGACTTTTCCCTGTAGAGAAACACAAACTATAAACATCAATACAGCATTTTACTAATAGCTTTAAGTTTTGGCGTAAAGCGTCATTAATTTTACATTTGTAGGAAGATCTGTAAGTGTATGCCTTGCATTCTCACTGTAAGGATCAATCAATAAGGTCATCCTTGCTGCCTTCCTTCTAAATTGCAATGCAAAGAACATGCAGAAGTGTAAATGTGTATGTATCCATATACACATGTAACATAACAGAGTTATTTAGCAGAAAGTAACAGAAAGTTAAATTCTAACCATTCAGATTTTTTGTGTTTAGGTAATTGTATTTTTCAGGCGGGGTGATTTTTTTTATTGACTTTTAAATAGCTTCATTTTAAATCTCTTGTTGGGTCAGCACAAGGGAAAACTGAAACAAGCTCTTTGTTATAAGACAAATGCATCACTGAATTACTTGTAGTTAAAAAAAAAGTACTTTCGCTTTCGACCTGTTTTTCGTGAGTAGCCTATGCGGCCCCTCTTCTGGTTGGGATTGTGTTATTTTCTTTTACCCGTGCGATGGCAAGTTTTTTTAAAAGATTGCAGCTCCTCTTTTAATAATTCTATCCCTGATTATGTTGCTTTACTATTACGGGCATATAATGAGATGTCAGGGAATTTTGGCATTCACAAGGAAGTAATTCTGTTGACTTAACTCCAGTTTTAGATTTTAGCTTTCTAACCAAACATGGAAAGCCGTGAAGTTCCTTGAATCATAAAGACTCTCTCACAGTGAGAATTCCTAACCTGTGTCCATAAATTTCCAAGGCGTCCACAGACAGAACTCAGGAGGGCGGTACAGTCTCTGACACTGTGTAAAAATTGTCTGTGCTTTTTGTGAGGAGGGGATCCATACCTTTCATCTGATTGCCAAAGGGGACCCTAATCCCAAAGTGATTAAAAGCCAGTGTTCTATCAGGTACGTTCTAGTTAAATCTTAATTTGAAAAGACCCCAATTGGTGGTAATTGTTTCAGAATTATGTTCTTCCCATGTTCTTGTCAAAGTGAAATTCAAACAACCTTATATATTATATTCAAAGCCTTCTTTTAAAAACTGCATAAGAATATTAGGCATAAACACTGATTATCCATAGACATTTCTTACTTGGCCTCAGAAATTTACAGTAGACCAATGAGTACTGTTCTAACTTTTTTGGGTCAGATTTGGGGTTTAAGTTTTTCAGCTTCCCATTCCATACAAACCACAGGTTTAAGTGTTAGTTACAGAGATCGTGAGTTGAACTTTGTCTTCAAAATGTGTGGTAATTGCTCTATACTTGAGGTACTGGCCCACTGGCATGAGCTCAGAAAAACACAGGCCAATAAAGAGACATTTGCCCAGAGTTGGAACAGCTCTTTGATAAAAATCATCTTTCAGATTAAAGCTGCTACAGCTCTGTGACACTGACCAAATATGCCAAAATCCCACAAAAGACAGAGTTTGGTAAACTAGTTCTCTCCTCCTAAGGCACGTGTCTGGAAATGTGAACTTAAGAGGAATTAAAACAGATTTTCAAACGTCCTGGGAGAAATGGACTCATTCCCTTTAGATTTCCCTTTGAGAGACATATAACTCCATGGCTTCTTATCAAGAACAAAATAGGGATTAGAAACATCAATAGAGAGGTGATACTTTCTAAGAAACTGTACCTCCTCATTTGTGGATAGGTTTATGTGATTACAGAAGTGGATCAGGGCCCGTGATGATCCGGGCGTTGTAGTAGTGGTAATGCCACATTTTTGTGCAGTAGACACAAACTGGCATTCTAGTGCCTGCCACTTCGGGAAATGCCAGAATGGTGCCTCTCAGATCCAAGATCCCATAGATGGCCTTTTCTGCAAACCCTCAGACACATACAGCACCTTCGCGATGGCCATGGCCCTTGCCCTAAGGCAGGGATTCTCAACTGGGAGAAGTTAGGTCCCCCATAGTATATTTGGCAATGGCTGGGAACATTTTTTTGATCGTCTCTGCTAGGGAAGTATGACTCTCATCTAGTGGGTAGGGGCCAGGGATACTGTTAAACAGCCTACAATGCACAGGACAGCCCCCATAACAAAGAATTATTTGGCCCAATATGCCAAGGGGCTGAGGAGAAATCCTGCCCCAAGGCCATGCCACTTTGGCCCAACCTGAGAGGCTATAGATATATGCTCTATTTAGACCTATACTTCTCACAGGGCCCCTAGAAGTTAGTTAGCTTGAATGCCTTGGAAATGATAATTTGGGACAGTATGAAGTGAAAAAGTATCCCAAAATGCCCTCCCCTTCCCAATTACCATCCATTCCTTTCTCCAAAATGCAGGTTAACTCTCATCTTCTACAGGAAATGGTTTCCTACTTTCGCTGTACGCTTACTCTAAAAGCAGTTCTTATCAAATTATTTCCTCTTCCCGACCAGATTATACATTCATTGAAAGCTGATTTTTTAGAAAAAAATCCTTGTGTCTTAACACCAACCAGAATGCTTGGCACATAATAGGTACAGCAAAAAATACATGTTGAAGGAAAGAACAAGCCCAGGGGACTGGCTTGGATTCTGCATACCCAACCTCCAAACTGGATTTGCTCAAAACTGGTATGGGTGAGCACAACAACCCCCCAAGAATATCTAAGGATGTCTGAACCTATGTCCTCCAAGGACCTGAAACTGAGCAGTGTCCTATTTTATGGCATATAGGTTCAACAACATCATAGTGGTATTTCTGGTCTACCAGAAGGTACCACCATGATGTTTACCTGATGCTACAGAGCACAGACTATAAGACCATAAAAGCTGGTTGGGAGGCTAGGACCCCAGGGGAGAAGGCATTGTCAGAACTCTCCCTAAATACCTTTTCTTAGGAGGAAGAAGGGCAAGCCTGATGTGCTACTTTTATTAAGCTTGTCTTAGCAGCCTATATTCTACAGAACATCTCCCTTCACTAAAGAAGGAAGAGGCAGATTGACCTGAATGAACACATAGAACAGGGTATTGGGGCAGCCCAAAATGTGTCTCTGCTAGTAATCATCTCATACCAATACCCAGGTACAAATCTATCAAAGGGTCTGACTATAAGCAAGGACAATTCCTTGGTTGGCTGTCTATAGATTACACTAGAACCCACAAAAGAGAGAATTAACTAAATTGAGAATAATTTATAAATGTACTTTTGTATTAAAAACAAAAAATCTGGGATTATAACATGAATAGATATCATGTTGAAAATGGGAAAAGAGCCCCTCAGATCTACAGCAAATCAGTGATAATTTGTACCGTACACAATCATGGAATGTAAAACAAAACGGTATAATCATCCAGCTAGCAAAATGCTGTTGCATATTACATTGTGCTGTTATTTGACAAAGCGTGTCAAGGAGAATTTCAGCAAAATATTTAACACATTTATAAATAAAATATTCCTGACATGAGTTGGCATCAGGAAAAAAAGACAGGAACATTTCAGAACATTCAACTTTATTTTCCATTGACAAACACAACGTGAAAAACATACATTTATTAAATACACAGACTAGCTATGACTTGAATGCCATCAAAATTTTGATGTAGTTTTCAAAGTCTCTTTTACTCTTTGCCTCCACAATCCTGAAGACCAACCTTTAAAATATACTGGAAGATGTGTTTAACTATGCTTAGGATAACTCCGAAAAAACTTTACACAGAGATGACAAAAGTATTCCTTCCCTTTTAACCAAGGGTGTAGGGATAGGAGGCTGAATAGGAAAGATGGAGAAACATACGCTTTCTATGCTGAGCTTTACATTATTGGTTAAAGTGCCAATGGTTTCAATTCTTACTTAAATATACCACATAAATAGTACTTACACTCATTTATTGTAAATGGATGAAGATAATCTGTGCCTATTTTTAACTTGTTTGAGTAAGAAATGTTCAACTTTACACTATTTGTACATAAATATTTGGTAAAAGAAGAGGGAGAAGTAAAATATTTCATACAAATTCCATATACATATATATATATATGGAAGGAAGAGAATTTAGTAGTCAGTGATGACTTGAGTGAATTTAACACCTGCTCTTAGAGAAAAGAGAAAACAAGGCTACTGCTTGTTTTGCCCTCCTGACACATGTATAAAGATAAATGTGGTCCCTTCCTCTCTTTGATTCTGTGGAATGGCCTAAAAGGATGAAGAATTTTAACAAGTTGGAAATGTACAAGGTGCCCTCCATGTCTTTCTTTATGTTCTCTACACCCAGGCCCCTCGCCTACTTCACATAGTACCTTTTCAAATGTTGAAAGAACACTGGAGCGTATCAGTAAGTCATATGCATTTTTCTCTGTTTGACATTACCGCTTTGACTTCTACACAAACAGAAAATATATAAAGAAACTATTTTCAAATGACTATTGAAATTTGGTGATTGGCTACCTTCTGTCTAGATATCTGGTTCACTTTAAGAGGCCAAAATACTCTGTTTTCTAAAGCAATTGACAAAAGAATGTAAGAGCTGAACTTTTGAAAATAACTTTAGAGGTGGAATCATCTCCAAAATGCTCAAAAAGCTTGAAAAGTCTGATTTTGTTCCTCATGATGATCTCTTTCCTTCCTATCTTTACTCCCATAATAAAACTGTTCCATCAAAACAGACTTACTGAAAAAACAGACTCAGTTCTGTTTCATATATTAAGGCATAAGCATGCTAGAAATACGAAGCTGTTCTCTAATCCCAGTTTCACCAACAGTAAATATTTCTGTTACTTTCTCTCTGTTGAGAAAATGAATAAACAGGTTGGAGGCAAGGGGCTTGGGGTCACAGTCTCGTTCCTAATGAAGAAATATGTAATCCAGTAAATATTTAGGTTGTTGATAATTAAACTGATTGATTTAAAACTTCTGAAAATGAAAGAATTCTGATTCTCAATAAAGAAAATGAGTGATATATAAATGAATATGGTATATATCTGAATGAATTGTTTTTCTAGAGAATCAAAATGTACTCAGTTTATGGTATCATCATGTAATGGTTTACAATTCAACTTGTATAAATTATAAATCTTTAAATAAAGTCCTCATTTTAGGAATTATAAAATAGAGAACATATAAAATAAAAATTCTTTGCTCTTTTGTTCTTTAAAAGAGTAGAGAACAGGGACAAGTGAGAAAGAAAATGTTAAGTAGCATGCTTTGAAGATATCTTTCCATCTGACTTTAACATGAATTGTCAATCTCCTCGTTAAAAAAAAATTCATTAATTCTAGAAGACTTGTTAAAGTCTTTCTGAGAGAGGCACAATCTTAGTTTTCCCTTTGTCACTTTAAGAACAAGGTCACTCTGCACTATCCTTTTTACTTCAGTTTTATTCAAGGTGGACTCAATCCAAAAAAGGCATTCAAGGAAGACATGTAAAAGATTTTCCTTGATAACTATAGATACAAATTTCTAATAAAATTGAAACCTTTTGGGTGGGAGTAAGTCAGCTGAATATGAACTTTCTTATGAAATCAGTATCTATATAAATGATGCCAATATAATGGAATTTTAATTTTAACATTTTCCCTAATTCTCTGTTTCATGCTTCATATGTAATCACCACCAGTTCATTGTCTCGGAATACTGAACTGATACAGCTCTTTAACAAATGTGCATGTGAATTTTAGGTTGATTTTCAAATTTTGTGAATGGGCTCTATCAAAACCTAGGTTAGGAAACATCACAGATGTATGCCACCTCTTATCAGAATTTTATTGCAACTCAGATAGCAGTCCTCTGGATGTAGCCACAGTATTAAATAGTCTTCACTTTTAAAATGATATAATTTCAATTATGTGCACAATTCTGCACATTTATTTAAACCTAAATTCTAGCAGATTTTGAGACATATGCAAGCACAGAACCAGTAATAAACAACATCTCTGAAGATTTGGCATGGGTGATGGTCTAACTTTCCACATGGGTAAATCATAGAAATTTTAATTTTTCTACATTAAGCTTTTAGTATGCTCATAGGAATAAATACCCTGCAGTCTTTCTGTGTTCCTCATCTTCCGTTATCCCGTTTATTTCGAGAGAAGCTTTTGGGGTTAAAGTATTAAAAAATAAGCAGAAATATATGTGCTTAAAATTTCAATCATAAAAATTTTTCTACTTTCTGTCTCTGATTTAATCCCAATACAAAAGAACCATTAAGTGATTGTTGACACGGGAAGATTGAAACTAGTCACAAATTAGTACTCAACACCAACAGATATATAAAAAGTATCAATGAATAAAAGGTCTAATTCACTTGAAAATCTATTATTAGAATATTGCCACAGACTGACCACCTTTGAAAAATACTGTTTTGTCTTCAGAGTTTCTAGTTGGTCCATTACCCAATGCCAGCCCCGGTCCCAGGGTCTCTTGCAGTTAACTTTTACACGAGCTTCCACAATTTTATTCTATAACACAGTCAAGAGATCTTTTCTATGATAAGAAGTGTTAAGTAGAAATAGATGTGCACTTTTTGATTCATAGTCATTTAAACCTGCCATGATTAAACACATCTAATAGATTTGTTAAATATCTTGGTATACAGCATTAGGCAAATTTTGGTAAAACTTAAGATAACATATTTTGTTTCTTCCATTTAAAATAGTTTTGAGATATCTGCTGCACTGATTTTATTTGAAAAGTAAAATATTCTTACCGGAGAGCACATCATCCTTCTCTTCTATGACACAGCTTAGCTGCATAAATTCATCATTTAGAAAATCAGCATTGCTATGTACAATCTACAATAGCTGATTGTACCTTAATTTCTACATTGTACTCACTCACTTCTTCCCATGTGGTTTCCTAGGCCTCTATTTTTTTAAACCAATACTGTCAGGTTAAGAATCGTCATAATTTATGTGCACATCTTCTTTTCCTGCTCAGACATATACGTAGATAAACAAAGTATATGAGAATGAATTTAAAAACCAATACACTTAAACTTGGATACACAGATTCTTCTGCAGTGACTTCAGTGTCCACTTCCTGACCACATCCAGGGCCTCTGCACAACATCTCTGAAATCTAACTTCAACTATCATCCAAATGCTGAAATCATTTGGGACTTATATTTCTTACCAGGTTTTCCCTGGATGAACCAATGGTTGCCTGGGTAAAAAAACACATGCTATTTACGTCATTTTTCCTTCTCCACTTCCCTTTCAACCTTGTTGAAAAACTGCCATGTATCCACTCCTGCCATGTATCCCTGGGCAGAAATTTATTTTGTACTTAAGGATAAGTTTTGGGCTGTTTTGTCTTTCTGTATTTCTGTGCTTGGATGAAAAGTGGTATTTCTTTGACAGTAATCTCCATTACCATTTGGAAGGATCAGTCTCTTAAATTATTAATACAAATAAAGCACTTTGTTGTACAGCAATATGTTACTACACATTTGAAGAGAAATTCATATTTCCATAATTAAATAAGCAGCAATCATTCACCTTATCAGTTTGATGGACTATAAGGGCAGGTAGCCCTTCAATCATATGGCAGGCACCTCACCGATGCACACTCGATTTTGGCAGCCATTCATTCATTCATTCATTCATTGAATAAATACTGAACTCTTCCTACTTTCAAGTGTTGTGCTAGGTCCTGGGAAGGATAACCCAATCACACTCATACCACTTAAATCCATACTGTGTGTGCGTCTATCTGATTATGACCTGGGACCAGAGGAACATTCAAGAGGTAAAGCCTCTTTGCTGTAAGGTCAGTACTTATTCTAAGTGCACTTTTTTCTTTTCTTCTGGAAAAAGGAGGTAGCTTTGTCTAATTCTTCATGAGGTGACCTGTGGGATAATCCAATTCTATAGCATAGAGAGATTTTGTATCGGGGTTTTAGTATTATGCTATATATCATTTTTTCTAAAATGTAGGCTGTGGAACCATCATGAATTACATAAGCACTCTTAGCAAACCTTGTTTATCCACTCAGTTTGACATGGTTATTCATAATAATAATAATAATAAACATTGATTATTCCTGACTGACCTAGGATGGCTTATATATTCATCTAATAGACAGATTGTACTTATTAAAATCAATTATTCCTCAAATGCCTACTAAACACAGGGGGAAAAAGTAGTCACTATAAAGAAATATAAAAGAAATCTCAAATTTTTTAAAACTAGGAATGCAAAAGGTAAGCTGTAAATTAAAATCTTCGTGAGAAATGTTACTGAGTTTGCAAAATGAATGCTCCAAAGGATACAAAGAGCATTTTGTGTAGGTCTCACTTAAAAGATTGCTATGTTTGTTGGGAGGTTTTCTTTTTTTTTAAGTGCAACTCTCAAAACTTAGTGTAATAATCTACTTGTGCCAAAAAGATACCAAGCTTAGCTATCAAGGTTTGTACACATGTAGAGTATAAGAAAAGCAAATTAATAATAAATATTTAGATATAGAGCTACTTTGAAGGGAGAACAGAGAAAGTGTTATGAGCGTTCAATACTATTAATTTTCTTATTCTATAATAGGCCAAACTATGCAAAGTCTTTATGGAACTTTCAAAATACTTATTGGTCTTGAAATCAGAGTTAACATTTAAATATCCAAAAGACTAGAGAATACTTTTGGTGGAACGATCAGGGAAGATAATTAACCACAGTACCTATATTTAGTTCTCAAATCAGTTCTTAAATAGTATTTTGAAAAATCACTCTACTGACTCTCAAGATCAGATTCATGAATCTTATCCGGCTTTTAGGAATTAAAAATGTATTCAAAAAGAATAACATATAGTAATTTGGATAGTCACGAATCCTGTCATATTTCAAATAAATGCATTTGGCTCTATTTAGATAATGAGTAAATCTAATTACAGACACAACGAAAACTTAAACTTTATAAGTTCAACAGATAATTTATGTATTGAGCAATATTTACATCAATACCACTGAACATTATGGATACATTATATTTTTTTATCCTAATGCAACTTTTTAAAAAATATAAGGGGAAAAGAGTGACATGGAGAGAAAGAAAGAAAGAGAATACAGAAGACCAAGGTCCTTGAACAAAAACAAATTTTTGTCTATCTCTGATGATCTATGGATTCAATCCCCCGTGTACTCGGTATACTGGAATATTAACTTTCCCCACTCCATCCCCACCACAGACCAAGATCATTTATAAAAAGTGTTTTCATCTCATAAATAATCACATATTCAGCTACAAATGGCAGAGACCCAAAAACACTAGACTGTTAATAATATATTTTCCTTTGTTTACTTTTGGCACACGGGGGATTATCTATGCCTCTGAGACCATTTAGCCTTATATCAAAATTCTCCTTCAATGCATAAACAGTGGCATGCCAGAGATGCCTAAATTCACAGTAAGGTTTATGGCTACTTGTTACCAAAAGCTGTGAACATGCAAGTTGATTAGGTGTTCTCTTTCATGCTCCTGTCTGTATTATTTCATTGGGTAATGAGATAGGCTGCCCTTTCTGTCCATCATTAGAGCAGCTGGAGACAGCATTTGCTACCTGACAAAACTTTCGAAGAAGGATCTTTCTTAGCAGCAGATAAACCCAGGGATCCAAGATCTGGTTCAGTGAAGCCAGGCGAACAGCTATTAAGAAGAAGTTGCATTCTTTCAGCTTTTCAGTGTGAGTCTTGCAGTGCTCAACTGATGTCTGATTGAAGATCATTTTCAACATCATGATCTAAGAAAGAAGGACAAATAATTGTTCCAAATATTAACAAGGTCACATGCATCTCCTCTATACAGTACTTTGCGCATGGTTTACAGTAAATTGGTTGTTAGATTGAAATGATTAATTCAGGCAAAATTTACATTCACAGGACACAGCCATGAATGAATACAAGGCATTCCTACAGATTTTCCCACATTTTTGGCATTTGACATGATGTAGCTTTTTAAAAAGTACACGTTCTCAGGCTCTTGGTTCTTGGGATTTAAGACTCTTGAAATCTCAAAAACACATCTCAAAATTAGCTAAGGTCATCTGTCGTGTCACAGAAAGTACCAATAGGCTGACACCCTGATGAAAGCCAACACCTCAACAAACCAAAACATATTTAAACTTCAGAAGTTCTGAGAAGAAATTACAGAGAAAAAGGAGAAGCAAAAAAGGGGGAAACGATACTTATTACTAGCATTTTCTGACTCCTTACAATTTGCCAGAGCTGTGTCAAGTTCTTCATATGCACTGAATGAACAATGAAGATAGTATTATTACCATCTCCTTTTTACAATTGCAGAAGCCAAGTTAAGCCTTGACGTAAAATGGCTGAGCCGGACTTAAACCGAGGTTTGCTAACAACACTTGACATATGCTGCTTCACTTTTTAAATTGTTTTTGTCTCTCCCTCTTCACCATATACACACACTAGAATATAAACTCCTGGAAGGCAAGATTTGGGACTATTTTTCCTCCCATGAGTATATTCCCAATACCTAGACCAATACTTAATAGATACCACTCAAAAAATATTTGTGAATAAATATATAATGTGACACATATATGAATATATGACATATATCTAAGTATATTTATATTTGAAAGAATAAATATTTGTGATTTCTATAGAAATCTATAGAAGAGGAAAAAATGAAGGTTCATATACTTCTGAAAAGGTCTTCCAGCTCATTAAGAATCAGAAAAATGCAAATTATGAGGAAATGAGAAACAATTTTACACCCACTAGCTTGACAAAATGAATAAATGAGACTTTTCCAAATGTTCATGTGGGGGAGGAGCAATAAGGACTCTTTTCACACCATAGCTGGCATGTATACTGGAGCAACCACCTTGGAGAATAAAGTGAGCATCATTTCACCTACTACCTGCCAGCCATCCTAAGCCTGGGAATATGCCATCCTCAAGGCCTGCGCCAGGAGTTCTATATATGACTGTTCATTACAGTGTTACTCACAACAGCAAAAAAAAAAAAAAAAAAAATCCCCGGAAACAAGCCAAACACAGGTTCACATTTACAAGCAAAGAAAGGTGCTGACTTTATAACTGGCTCCTAAATTCATCTTTCTAATTGTGCACGACCATGAAGCACTTGAAATGTGGCCAGAACAAACTGAGGTGTTGGAATATATAATGACTCTATAATGAAATGTTAAGATTTTAGATATATTGTATAAAATAAAATATACTATTAACATTGGCATTGTTTCCTTTTTTTTTACTTTTTAAAAAATGTCACTACTGGAAAATTTAAAATTTTAAATGGGGCTTGCATTTGTTGCTCACAGGACATTTTCATTGAACCCAAGGTCTCTCTTGAGGCCCACACTTATTTGGATGTTTGTCCTTAGGTCATATATCTCAAATCGAAGTCAACATCCCTGAACATCCAAAACACCCTGGACCACAAACCCATAATCCCAACAATGGCACTTGCTTCTTATATAGTCAATACCTGAACAAAATTATGGTTCTATAAACAAATAAGAAGAGGGGAATGTGTAGACAACCTGAAGATAGTCATATATTCTTACCCTATAAATTTCTTTCAAAGGAATTTTTTCCCTATTGAATAAAAGCAAAAACAGCTGTATAAATAAGTCAATGTTCAGTGAAGCATTATCTACATTAGTAAGAAACTGTAAACACATAAATCTCTAACATCAGCAGTAAAACTTAATAAAATATGGCCTATTTGGATAGAAGTATATCTAAGAATTGGGTGAAAACAGAATATAAGATAGTTCATATATATAAAGCTATATTGTTATATAATTAAATTATGTGAAATACATAGACTTGTGGAAGGCAATGGAATTATTACTATTAAACAATAACTTACCATTAAACAATCATTAAATTATTTTAAAAACTGTATATACATAAAAACATTTCAAACAATTAGTGAAAGTTTTATTTAAAAGAAGTTGATGATAATTGCCTTCATTAATAAATATGAATTATTATACACCAATTTTTAAAAATAAGTCAATCTCCATCAGTATCTTCTGATGCTGGCTCATAGTCCTGTGAACTAAACGCTACCTCTCCCTGTGTACACAGATGGCTGCCAAAGAGATCCACATCTCAGTTCCTAGAACCTGTGAATACGTTATCACATGTGACAAAAAGGACTTGGCAGATATGACTCAAGGTAAGAGTCTTGTGATGGGGAGATTTTCCTGGATTATCTGGGTGGGCTCCATGTAATCACATAAATCCTTAAAACCTGAGAATTTTATCCAGCCATGGTAAGAAAGAGGGAGTCAGAGAATACAATGTTGCCGGTTTTGAACACAAAGGAAGGGAGCCATGAATTGAGTTAAGGAATGGAGATGGCTTCTAGAAACTGAAAAAGGTAAGGAAATAAAAGTCTCCCATTCTCCTCCAGAGCCTCCAGAAAGGAATGCAGCCCCATGGACACCTTGATATTAACCCAGTGAGATTCATGTCAGACTTCTAACAGAATTGTAAGAGAAATTGGTCTTGTTTTAAGCCACTAAATTGATACTAATTTGTTAGAGAACTGCAGTAGAAAACTAACACACCTACAGACTGAGCTCTCAACAGATGTGGCAAGGGGATGGGGAGGAACTTGCTTGAAAATGATTTACCATCTCTCATAGATAGAACATCTCAGCAAGCTTGTTTACTTTGTTCACTTTCTTAGGAAACTTTTTTTTTTTAAACATAAAGTAAAAGTAAACTTCATCTTAAATCCTGTTTAAATAATCTCAATTTCTAAATTTGCAACATGTAAAAATGAACTCTTGTTACTCTAGCAGCATCAATTAAAGTTCAGTGTGTTTGATTAAAAGGTATAAAATCATATTTTCAATAGGTTTCCCTTAAGAAAAACATGTGTCTATTAATTCTTTTTTCTTCCTTTTATAAGCTATTGGAAAGGTTGTATTTTGCTCTTTTAACCCCTCACCTCATCCAACAGTTAAATATATTTGACTGCCTACCATCTTCCAGGAAGTGCTCTGGGCCTGGTCTAGAATGATCTAAAAACTCACTTAGGAGTATCTGAGTAGCTCAGTTGCTCAAGCGTCTGACTCTTGATTTCTCAGGGTCATGATCTCAGGGTCGTGAGATCGAGCCCTGCATCAGTCTCCACGCTCAGCATGGAATCTGCTTGAGATTCTCTCTCTCCCTCTGCCCCTCCTCCCACTCGCATGCTCTCACTCTCTCTCTCTCTCTCTCGAATAAATAAGTAAAATCTTAAAAAAAAACCCAACAAACTCACTTAACTAACATTTTCATTTTTTAAATAAAATAAAGTATGGAAATTCTCCAACTTTTTATAATCAGGAAAATTAACAAAATTGCTAATTAAAATGGGATTTCAGTCATTTTACACAGTTTTCCTTGATTATTTTAAAATTAGTTTTTATGAGCCTAATAATTTTAAATTATTATTAGGCTAATATAGGTTTCATATGCCTTACATTGATTAGTTTTCTGTAATTTCCTAAAATTTACTATGGACAGTGCTGTGATTATGAAATTATGAAACCCAGCTCTGTAACCAATAGCTGGCGCATGGGGAGAGACAGTCTAGCTTTTCCCGGAAATCATGAGACGCTAAATATGACAATAACTAGAATTAAAGGCAGTAAGCATGATATTGTCATTTCCAAGTGGCAGCAGGGATGGAAGTAGGACTCCCAAATCCATCTAATCTTGAACATAAATGCAAATTAACATCCATCTGTTGATTTACCAATACTTAAGGAGCTAAACAGTGATTACAATTTTTGCAAATATTTTTCAGACATTCGGACTTTTAGAGAAAACCTTTGACGTGAATATGTAGATTTCTAATAGAAATAATTTTTCCTGTTAGTCCAATTCAATTCCCTACACAAGGAAAAAAAGGACAAACAAAAAACAAGGTGCTTGGACAGCACAGAGGCTACTTTTTTAGCAAATGCATGAATACTCTTCATGATAGCTGCTTCTGACCAGCCTCGTATAGTGATCTGGTCAAGGGAATGGTAAGATTAATTCTGGTTGCCCTGAGATGCAGCTTTTCTGACAGCATCTTCCCCAGGCTCCACGTGACTCTCTGAGGCCTCTTGCCTCCTCCTGGTTATGAGCAGGAATAGAGAGCTCTTTTTGTACCTGTGATAACCAGGAACACAACTATACCAGTGTCCCCTAAATTCTCCATCCCTGTCTAGGGTCAAGGGCAACTGCTTTGTTCCACCTAAAGGAGAAAAAGCGATCTCTCTCTTTTCCAGAGATAATGATCTTTTAAATCCGCAAAGCACTAACCAAGGAGACAGTTCTCAATATTCTGCATTTGGATTTTGTTTTATTGCAGCAGGATTTATAACTACACATTTAAAAATCTTTGGTACTTGACTTCTTAATTAAAAAAATGCCTTGAGTTATAGGTCATAAATATCTATTGAAGATGATAAATGAATAAACCCAGAAAAATTAACTTGTGGGGGAGGGAATAAAATTGCTTACTTGTCCTTAGACTCCATTTTGTAACTTTTATGCATTTCCAGTTTATTCCTAATGTAAATGTGTAAGAGAACTTTCCTCATAGCCAATTTTTATCTATGATGTTTTATTTTTCATAATCCTCTGTTGTTAGGCTAAGGGAGAATAACCTGCCCTACTGGAAATTCCCTCTATCGTTTGATAAATGTACTACATTATAATACACTGAAACCAGTCTGGGCGCTTTAAATCACTTAATTACATAATTTGAAGGATTATCATGGGAAGAAGCTTCACTGTAGGTTTAAGAAATAATTGCAGTCTTTCCAGTCTAGTTACGGTGTTGTTCTCCAGTTGCCAAATCATCTCAGCATTCTATGCTCTACTGTTTCAGAAGTTTCTTCTGCCTTATCTAATCTGAAAGCTGAAAATAAACAGCTCATGAACACTAAACATGTTACTAGATATCGTGTTATTTCATCTTTACTATTACATAATTTTATAAAATTTTTCAAAACAGTGACTGCTGGCTCTGCCGTGATGTGTAATTTTAGGCAAGCAACTTACTCTCTATGCTTTAGTAAACTCACTAGCACAAAAAAGGGCGGGCCCAGAAGGCCTCTTACATATGTATATATGTACCTCTATGGTTAAGTTGTTTCTTAATAGTTCTGTGGCAAAGTTCTGTGGCAAAGCCGGAAAATGAATAAGGATTTAACTTGAAAAAGAAAAGAAACCAAAAGGTAAAAGGTATAAACAAAAGACAAAAATTCCTCTTCAGGAAAACCCCAAGTGTATCTTTTGGAAAACTGAGGAGAGAGGATAATTACAAAGTTAGAAAATGGGCAGATGAATAGTACTAGGGACTAGATTCATAAAGCTTTTTGGGAAGATTTTTTTAGAAGTAGCTGACTTTGGCAAACACCAAGAGTTAGAGACCCACCATAAATCTGACTCAGCTCTGCATCTAGGCTGGGGACTGATTACCTAACTTTGGATCTTAATTTCTCCCTTCTCTAAAACATGATTAATACATGCTTACCGAATATCTTTCCCATCTAGTAATGGAGTTGCAAAAATTAAAATGAGATGAGAATAATTAAGGTCTTCCATATACAAAGTATACCTGTTCCCAAGCCCCAGGCTATTGCACGATTGTATATGCTTCCAGAAGAGAATGCTCTGACGTTCAGGGTTAGACCAGTGGATGCTTGAGGAATACTAGGAAATGAATGTATTATCTATATGTCTGCTTTCCTTAAATTTCTACCTAATAGAGTATATTTTTTAAAGAAAAAATTTAAACTTTCAAGATGTTTGGTAATGCAGAACCATTAATCGATCACTGCATAAAGGACCTTCAAATCATAAAAGAAGCCTGCAGCCTACCACCACTGTATTTAGTACATAAGAATTACCATCTCCTTTCAAATAGTATGAATTGTAAATTCTGTGTAAGTTGGCTCAGTATAGCTCATTACGTATGTTATGCCTAGATAGATACCTTTCTATTAGAACAGTCAAAAAACGTCAGTAACTATGTAAGTATTCAAATTCTGGCTGAAAGGGGCAAGGCAAAACCGACTGTATAAAAGTATTTATTCCTTGGATTGTAGAAGATAAATTAGCTTTGTGATATACATGTCAGAAGGGCTATCTTTATTATATTTCACACCTTTATATCTCAGGAGTCAAGTGAAAGTCTAGAAAATATGCCTTTGTCAAGGTTTAAAGAACATTCATCCTTGCAAATATTTAGATTTAAGATAGTTTTCTTTTTCTGTCAAAATACAGTTTCATTTAAACCCAGAATGTTGAATCCTATCATCCACTCAGAGATCCACCGTGTCAGTGACAATTACAGTGTTGTATGCTGACAAATGGTAACTACACCTGTAGTGAACACAGCATATCCTATAAATTTGTCCAATCACTATGTTGTACACCTGAAACTAATGTAACATTGTGTGTCAACTATACTCAAAAAAACTTTTGTTAAAGAGTAGCTAAATGATTAAAGAAGGAATCAGAGATGTAGGCTAAGTTTTCTGTGCAGAGATATTCACCTCAAAAGAAAATTAGGAAAACTGAAAAGGCCAACAATAAGGCACAGGGCACAGTTTAAATTATGGGACATCCACTGATTTGCATAATATATATGTATTTCAATGGTGCCATTTAAAATGATGTTTTTGAAAAATATTTAATAACGTGAAGAAATATTCAGGATGTTAAAAGTAAAAACAAATGTTTACTACATAGTATAATCCAATTTAAAAACAATCTCCAGGTGGGGAATTAGGGCAATTTTTATTTTCTTCTCTATTTTTTCTTTGTTTTTCAGATTCTCCACAATAAACGTGTTATTTGCACACTTACAAAAGAAGCATTAAATGCAGAATAGTTGGAAGCTTCAATATAAACAATAACCTATTAAATAGTTTATTGGTAAAATGTTTAATGTCACAGTCCATCCTGGAATCATCACATGGTCATTTGTTTGAATTCTTAGGTAGTCGATGTGTGCATAATTTAACAACCAACAGGTAAACAGTCTGACACTCTATAATTGATCAAAACATTTAACTTAATCATCAATTCATTATGGCTTATTAAAGGGAATGTGATGTGTAGTGGTCAGTTACTGGCTTCTATGATTCATGGACAGTAGAGCCACCACATGCCAAAGAATCCCTCCCTGTGTCACATCCTGTATGCAGTGCAGGCTGATTGTGGTTCTACCCTGATTTGATAAATTTTTATTTAACCTGATCTCATGTCAAAATGACACTCTCTTCTGGAGCTATGCCATGGGGGGACTGGATCTCGTAGGGGGATCCACATAGACACATCTTGTACTTGGGATGAACACCAGGTGAATATGGGCAGATTGGGGTCTCTCTCCATTCATGGTCCCCAAACTTCCAACCTTGTCTCACTCCCTAGTCACATCTCTCTCTCTCTTTCATTCACCACAGTAGCTATCTCACACATTCTCCACTGTCCTTCACCTCAAAGAGGAAACAAGCTGTTTAGGGGTCTCTCACCTTCTCACCACCAAGTTCAGCATCTGTAGCTAACCATTCTTCCTTGCCTCTTGCTCAAACAGAAGAGGTGTCCCATCTCCTACCTAAGACTAATGCTCTATCTGCGCCCTGGATCTTATCCATCATAAATGTCAAAGGCCTTATTTTTTTCAATTATCTCCTTCTTTTATCTTTAACTTTTGGCCTTTTCCCAGTATCATAATAACATATCTAAATTTCTCCTATCTTGAGAAAATAAAACCTTCTGCAGAACTCTCACCTCCTTATATACACAAGTTACAGCTGAATTCTCAAAAGAGTTGTCTATCTTCCATATTTTCAAATTTATTCTCAAACTTACCACAGCCTGGCCTGAGTGCCCACAAATCCTCAAGAAGCACTGTTCCCAAGGCCACCAACAAGGTTTCAAAATCCGCTAGACACTTACAAGTCTTTCTTGAAACATTCTCTTCCCTAAGATTCAGGTTGCCAAAGGTACAGGTTGCCCCTTCCCAAATATTCCCAAATATTTAAGTTGCCATTTGATTTGAATTTCTCATTAATTTCCCTGCTACCCCTCTGGGTGATCCTTTACAGTCTCTTTTATGGCTCCTGTTTCTCTACGCGTCTTGAAAATGTCAGCATTTTGGGGTTCTATCTTAAATAATGGGAGGTTGCCTCCCCTTCTTGCTGTGGGTGACCTCTTCGTTATTATCCTCTTCAAAGCTGCTTCTCCACCAATCCTCCCTATTTCAGTGAACCCAGCTCTCTAAAACGGAAACCTAAGAGTTACCCTTGCTTCATCTTGATTCATTTCTCTCTGTCTCTTTCTTGTTTCTCTCCCCATTCCGCCTCATTATCCATATTCTTCACATCCAATCAATCACAAAGTCTCCCATTAACTTCCTAATATATTTTTTTAAATCTATCAATTCTTTTATATCCACTCCCATTGGCCCTAAACCCAGACCACCACCATCTCTTGTCTGAATTACCACAATAGTCTACTACATGATTTGTTACCCTCCATTCTGCCTACAAAGGATGCTCCTAAAATGGACATTTTACTGTGTCATTCCATTTTGAAAAGTTCTTCAATAGCTTCTCATTGCCCAGAGCCTTTAAATGAGCATTCAAGGCTCATCACCACTCAGCCCCTGCTGAGCTCACTAGCCTCACCACTCTTTACCTTCACATCTATTGATGTGAAGTTCACCTTGAACTTCTCTGAGTCCTTTATTTTTTTTAAAGATTTTATTTATTTGAGAGAGAGAATGAGAGAGAGAGCACATGAGAGGGGGGAGGGTCAGAGGGAGAAGCAGACTCCCCGCTGAGCAGGGAGCCCGATGCGGGACTCGATCCCGGGACTCCAGGATCATGACCTGAGCCGAAGGCAGTCGCTTAACCAACTGAGCCACCCAGGTGCCCCTTCTCTGAGTCCTTTAAAAGTTCATCTTGCTTCTGAGCTTTTACACATGTGGATCCCTAGGTCTTATAACTCTTATTTCCTTCTCTACTTGACTAATTCCAAGTTATTTTTTGCGTAGACTTGAAATGTCAATTTACCTGGTGTTTCCCTTGCCAAAAGCCTAGTGGATAAGTTTTAATATGGACTCCCCAAATTCTTTACTTCCTTTATCATCCCTAAACATTTTATATTGTTGCTTGCTTTTTTATTTTCAGTCTTTCTTAATAAACATTGTTACAAGAGTAGAGATTATTTGGGCCTTTTAGGTGTATCAGAGAAAGCACCTAACACAGAGTATATTACATTGTAGATTTATAAATATTTTTTAATTAACCAATGAATGAGTGGTGGAAAGCATACCCCTTCCCATTTGGGGGTACCAGATTCTAGAATTTCTATCTAATGTACAAATCCACCAATATTTATCCCTATTCAAGTCTTGTTGTTGTTGTTGTTGTTTCTGTTATTATGATAAGACAGGATAACAGCTTCAATTTAGGTACTAATGGGCTATAAGTACATTTTCTTATCACTCATGATTTTAAGTAGAATGTTATATTTACAGCAGTAACCTGGAATAAGCTGGAGAGCTGGGTTGTAGAATCAAGAGGAGAAGCAAATATTTAAAATAAAACATATTGACTCTATAAGAAGGGAAGAATTCTTGTTGTGTATTTAATAACAATTTTTCCAAAAATACACCTCAAGACAAAACCAAAATAAAACATGCATATCAACACAGTCTTTAATAAGGCTATTTTCTATCAGTTTATAATACATCGTAAGTTAAAAGTTCTTTTATTATTATAAAAATGTTACATAGAATTTTAGTGCTCCTTGCTTATAGAATTCTTGCCCACAAATATGAGAATGTATCTTATATGTATGTTATAATAAGTATTTAAAATACCCTTCAGAGTCTAACAGATAACACATCAATAATAGTTTAATTTACTTGTAAAATTCTCTGTCAATGTTAGGCTTCTAGTTAGTGTCAGCACAGGAACTTTCTAACATTATGTGTAATTCATTTTCCTTTTCCCCAATACAAAACACCTCCTCATAAAATTTACCAGCTTTCTTTATAGTTAACTCTTGTGGTGTTGACTGTAAACAGGGCCTAAGTAATTGTGCAGTGCCAGATCCACAACAGGAGGGGCTTAACGCGTCATGCATTGACATCGCTTTTTCTTTGACATTAAAAAGAACATGCTGCGATTTCCCAATCATGGCAGGTTGGTCAGTAGCCAATGCCTCAACATTTCTAAAGAGAACTGTGCTACTTTTACGGCTTGTGTGAAATAGCTGCCACCAAACATTTCTGCTGACCCTTTTCCCTTTTGGGTCTACCAAATAGCACCATTGAAGACATCGGCTCCTGCATCCCACTCAGCTCACTGCTCGGCTGTATCAACAGGGATGAAGGTATATACTAAATGGTAGAACACTCAGCTCTATTGACTTGTACTAAGTACTATGTAAATATTAGTTGTCATGTTTTTGTTATTCTTCTTCAGATTGAAGTATTGAAAGGAAGCATAAAAGATCCCCTCACTGCTGCCTCCTAAATACATGGACTCTGATCAAGAAGCATGTGGCTAGGACACCACAGAATGGTAACTTGCTATGTCCACAGAGACACAGCTCTTTTTTTACCCCTATTATTCCTTGAGATTCATGTAGCAGCCTTGTAATATGCCTTCACAATCACTCCTTCCTTTCATGCACCATGTATGTGGCTGGTGAGAACTCTCAAGTGCCGTGTGTTATTTGAATGATAAATGATAAACTTTATTTTTCAAAATGTTCTTCTGAAGAGACTGTGTTTTTTGTTTTCAGAAAATCAGACTTTACAGATCACTTAAAGTACAGTTAAGCACTTACAATTTTGTACCAAGTTTGAGGAAAGTTTAAAGAAGACTGAATTCACATTACACGGGATGTAAGAAAATGGAAACTTGTAACATGTTCATCTTCCATGTTTTGTCCCCTTGGGCTGCTTTTGTCTCCTCTGTTGGTTTAGTTGGATTCATACCATTTGGTCCAACAGCACAGTAACTAATAGGAACCAGAGGAAAGCAAACATGAGGAGGAAATCAATTTTTCCCACGACTCAGAAGCCAAACTCCTAGGAGGACTACACTTTCCTAAGAGAAGATAATAAAATCCCAACAACTGATCCCATCAGCTCCCTCTCTCCTTAACGTGTGAGTTCCACGAAGGCATTTTTACTGCACTATTTAGCTTCCGAAGGAAGATCTTAAGCAAGTAATTATAAAATTATTCCTCTTACTATCTGAGGGACTTTTATTGATTTCATGTTAAAATCTATATTTGATGTAACTATTTTCATAAATGTTTTTGCAGGAATTGGTGAATAGATGTTTATGGCATTTCCAGCTCCCTACCCCACTGGACCAGAGCGGTTCTGTTTTTGTCTGTTTCTCTAAAGAAACTTTTTGAAATAGTTTCTCCAGCTGAAACAATTGGAAAGTCAATGGCCTAATGCAGCTCTGTCCAAAAGAAATATAATTCAATGAGAGCCACACATATGCTTTTAAGGTTTATAGTAACTACATTTAAAAGAAGCAAAGAAACATGTAGAATTGATGTTAGTAATATATTTTAATTTACTAAATATAAGTGAAATACTATTTCAGTATGTAATCAATACAAAATTTATTGAGATATTTTACTTTTTTTGTACATAATGTTCAAAATCTGATGTGTATTTTACACTCTCGATTTGGAGTTACCGCATTTCAAGTGTCCAGTAACCCATATGGCTAGTGGTTACCACCATGGACAATGCAGGGCCACTGCTTTATACTTCTTTTTTTTTTTTTTTTTAGAGAGAGAGGGAGTGAGGGCACACGTTAGGCATGACCTGGGAGGGAGGGGCAGAGGAAGAATGAGAGAGAAAATCTTAAAATCTTAAGCAGGCTCTACACTCAGCATGGAGGCAATGCAGGGCTTGATCTCACAATCCTGAGATCATGACCTGAGTTGAAATCAAGAGTCCGACACTTAACCAACTGAGCCACCCAGGCACCCCTAGGGCTTTATACTTTTTGATGACCTTTCACATATATTTTTTCAATTAAACTGCATAGGTCTCATCACTGTAGTGTCTACTGTTGGCTGCCTGCCCAACATCCATTCTTCCATCTCTCCTTCTCATCAGTACATGTATTTTTATTGGAGTCTGGGTACTCCAGAGCTGACCTCATTGCTAAATACTAGAATGTGTCTGGATCCAGGAGGATGATGTGACCCCCTACTAGGCAATGAGGTCCAAGAGGAAGTTCCCTGAGGATATCTGGGGAAAAGTTTCTACATTTTTAGGAGTGAGCCATAAAAAAACACAGCTTCTTACTCCTGCTAGAAGTGAACTAGAAAGCATGTACACTAGTCTCCAATAATAAATAGGGGATACATTCCAAGACACCCAGTGAATACCTGAAGCCACAGATAGTACCAAACCCCATATATACTATGTTTTTCCCTATATATACATACCTATGATAAAGTTTAATTTATAAATTAGGCACAGTAAGGAATTAACAACAATAACTAATAATGAAATATAATAATTATAACATACTCTAATAAAAGTTATGTCAATGTGGTCTCTCTGTCTCACAGTATCTTATTGTACTGTACTCCCCCTTCATCTTGTGATGATGTGAGGTGATAAAATGCTTACATGATGAGATGAAGTGAGGTCAATGGTGTAAGCATTGTGACGTAGCATTAGGCTACTACTGACCTCCTGACAATACGTTAGAACGAGGATCATCCGATTCCGGACCACTGAAACCGTGGACAGTGAATCTGTGGATCGACGTGGGGTTAGGTTGCTATACTACCAACCATCCTAAAACCTGTGGGGAACAAGCCATCAATAGGATGAGGCCAACATGGCAGACTGCAAAAAACAGGACAAGCCTTGGTCCTTCATGACAATGCTAAACTTCTGGATTAACCAACTCTGAAGGCTGCCCTAACTCTGGATTTGCAGTTAGGTTTTATTATTCTGAAGCCAGCATATTATATCATCTCTCGTTACAACTGAGAGCAAAATAATTATACTGAAACTTTTGAGCATCTTTTGAAGGCTTATTTTTCCCTTTCTTTGTTATTTTTACTGTTTCCCTATTGTTGCTAAAATTCCTCATCGTTTCATTGTTTTCCCCAGGGCACCTTCCTAAACATCCTTTTTTGTTTTTTTCTACTTTGGACACCAGACATTAGAGTAACAGTTTCTAATGCTTCCACCCACTGCTTCTAATTAACGTCTCTCTCCCATTACAAAAACAATGTTGTGTCTCCCATTCTTGTCTAACCTGAAGGTAGTTTTTAATCTTTCTAAGGATTGTTATTACTAACAACAACATGGAAACAATAAAAGTAACACATAAAGGAAAAGGTATGTTTTCTAAAATGCTCACAAGTTGTTCTGCATAAATACTACCCAATATTCATTAGACACAGCTGTCTTGGTGGCTCTGGCATCCAGAATACTTGGGTTTGATTTGCTCAATACCATTTGCAAACTCTGGACCTTAAAGCAAGTTGCTTCCCCAACAAGTGAAAAAGTAGAGTAAAATAAAATAAAATAAAGAGATAGATAAAATCTACCTTGAAGGATTTATGTGAAGATTAAATCCATGTAATATATGTAAAACTCTGAGGACCAGGATTTACATGTCGATTTTCTGATTCCAAATCTAGTGTCTTTTTCACTTCATTACAACTTCATTTTTTTCATTTGTCCCATAATCATTTATTGAGTGGCTGCTATGGGCCAGGAAAATTGATAGACTAATAAGGCAAAGGCTCTGTTCTTAAGCACTTTACAGTGTACAGTGAATCAGACAAATAATTGAATATTAACAAGAGGGAGGCCATACAGTTTAGTCACTTATCACATAGGCTATAAAATCAGACAAATCTGGATTTGAAAGTCAGCTCTGCTTTTTTTAGCTCTATGATCTAGGAAAGTTACTTAACATCTCCAAACTGCTTTCCTCATCTGAAAAAGGAGATAGCAGTATCCTCCCAGAGTGTTGTTGACAGAATGAAATGAGATGATGTCTGTGAAATGCTTAGCACAGTGCCTCCTGTAAAGTAAGCATTTGTCTACTGTGGACAATTGTCTTCAGTGCCATAATAAATATTATGACAATTGTAAATACAACTGTGCATAATTAAGTGATCAGGGTATACACAGGCACTATGGAGTATGGAGTAAGGCATTTAAATCTGTCTCTAGGATCAGGAAAGCATTGCCCCCTAAAATAGCAGATACTTCTGGAGAGTTTTAAGAGACAGAGTTCCTACTGCTGAGTGGGAAATTGTGTAGATCATCCTAGGAACTGCAGATTGATCTTGATGACTGAAGGTAAGGATGCTGGGGGAGGGGGAGAAAGTGAGTAGTAAGTGTGGCCAAATTCAGGATCTCAAGGATTCAGCTAAGGAATCTGAAGCCTTTTAATCTGGGTGAGAGGGTGCTAAAGAGTAATATGCCTGAATTCCTCTAAGGGAGTCCCTGTGAGCTCACTGAAGTTCGTTTGCTAGGGCTCTTTCTCTTCTCCACAATTGTAAGAAAAAAAGACGATGAAAGCAGGTTTGCAAGACTCCCAATTGCACTATATCATGCTGCAAGTTTTAAAACTGTCAAAACAAATTTTCTAATTGTGACTGTAGTCAAACACTTTCCCACTAAGCAAAGAGAACTCAACAAACAGTTTTATTTGTTTTATAAATAGTTCAGTGAAAAGAATAATATTTGTGAATTTTACTAGCTGGAAAATGTTTGCCTAGTAAAACTTTATCACTGTATGTGAGTGTGCTAAGCCTGAAAAGACAGACCACTGGATGAAACTGATGTCGCACCTTTACAGAAAACACCTCCTACATTGTAGGTATTGTGTCGAATGGAAACTTTGAAGACTTTATTGTAGGACAAGTGAAAATTCTCATCTCTGTGGGATTTGCACAGTATTCTCTAGAAACCCAAGCTCCTCAGAAGGCCAGCCAATTAATGGGTCAATGAGATTCTGCAGGAAATCTTTAATCCCTGTGATTATCTGACCCAGCCGATTTGTGTGATTTTTTGACTGTTCTCATTCAACCTGTTCATCTTTTGTGCAATTTCAATGAATTAATAGGACAGTGTTTTAGTAAACCAATAAAAGCAGAAACAAAACATGATAGCACAAAAAAGCCTTGTGTCTACCAATTTCTAGGGGTATAGTTGGGGAAAGTTGTATAATCCTTGGACTCTTAGAATATGCAACCTAGAAACAGGGATGAAGAACACCACACTGATAAACTGTTGTGAAGATTAAATTAGATAATATCTTAAAGGGCTTAACACAGTAATTCTCAAGTACTCGCACGTAGCAGGCATTGAAGAAATATGTCTTTTTGTTTTGTGCATCTCTTTGGCTTCCTGTCCTTTGGTCTTCTTTCCACTCCAACTCAATAAGTGACAGGCACACACACACACACGCACATGCACCCACACCCATGCAGGCACACACAAGGCTTGAAAGATAGAGTGCTACTGTCACAATGTTTCTAAAAATGAATTCAGTGGCAACAATGAACCCCTGCCTGTTCTTATTATTAATACCTCAAGTATGAAGAACTTTTTCTGAGTATTCTAAGTGGGAGAGAAATCCCAGCACTTAACTTCCCACTCTCACCTCCTACCTCAAAAATAAGATGCTGCAAGTGCCTGATCCTTCTTCTGGTGACCTCTTGATATAGCCAGTGGGTAAAAACTCTAAACTATAGCAGTCAGGTTTACACCCAGCACTCTGAGTCTTGAGAGAGTGAGACAGGAAAGGGAGCTCTGAGATGGTGGATTCATCCCAGCGGCACGCAGCAAGCTGTCTTGCAGCATGATCTTGGCAGTGTGGTCTGATGCTCAGTATCCAGAATAGCCTGGGCCCTGCCTGTCTTCCAAACCTGGCCTGCCAGCTTCTTATGGACCCCATGAGCCCTTGATATCCTTTTCGTAATACGCCCCGTATGCTTGGAGTCAGAGTCTGTTGTTTGTGACCAAGAACCAAGTTTAGGGAGGGAGGAGACTAGAGTTCTGAAGTCAGAAGATATTCCCATGCTTCCTGAAACTGATCTATGGCATAATTTAATTAGAAATAGATGCTACAGAAAAAAAAATTCAAAATGTTCCCTAATGTCTTTTATGGAACAAAAGCTAATATTTAGAAATATACTTTTGGATCCAGGCAAATCCTCAGTCTATTCTTGGAGGAAATTACTACCATTAATAAATTCAAAATCTGCCACCCAGCATGTTGGACGTTAGCACATCTATTCATTTATAAAGAGAAAGTTGCCAGATTAACATCAAACCCAGACTACAACTCACTCTTTATGGCAACATCAAGAAAGAACTATTTTCTTCACTGGTCATCTCGCTACAGTGTTAATAGAGAGTGAGATTTCAGAGCCTCATATGGCCACCTCTGTTCCATTGTAAATCTCACATTGCCTTCTTTACTCACTTCTGGAAAATTTTCTGAGCCTAAATCTTTAACTGTGGCTTAACAAAATTTACATTAGTCTTTGAAGATGAAGCAGGGTCCTGAGACTTTATGTCATGTATAACTGTTTCTTGTATTTGCAAAACAACAAAAAATTATAATAAAAAAATGTTGAAACAGTGTTTTGAGATGACATAATCACTGAAATATTGTATTGCTATGAAAGCGAAATGAAAACCCCACATGCAGACTGTAAATATAAACCTATTAACCAGAAGCTTTAAAAAACAATAAAACAGCATAGGACTTTGCCAGTGAGCTGCAAAGCTATGCCTTAAATTTATTCCTTAGAAGAAGAGCCTGAATTGGGGATTCTGACACATGGCAAGAAATCAAAGATACAGAAAAGAGACAGTCCTGGCTTTAGTCTTCCAGAGGGCCACGTCTAACCTTGACACTCCTGCAATTTATGTGAATCAAGCAATCCCCTCCCTGTCCCTCTCTCTACTTTTAAGCTTAGCTTGGTCTGGATCTTCTTCTGGGGATCAGGATTCTTATGACATCCTATTATTTCATAAGCAAACTTGCTTACTTCTCTTTCTCTGCGTGACTACTCTGATTTACGTCTCAGGAAAAAAAAAATAGCACCCATTAGATAGAATTTAATCCTGATTCTGCCCATTATTAGCTGTGTAAGCCTGCAGTAGTCACTTCCTTGTTAAGGAGCCAAAGGGAAAGCTTTTTGCAGACAGAGAGCCACCTTACTACCGAGGCCCAGAGAAGAAGAGAGGACCCTATTTCTTGTCAGAGTCACAGGGCAGGGATTAGAGACATTTCAGAATGTCTTATAAACTCTGTCTTCAAATCCCTTTGTGTGAATACATCCGCTTCTCCAGCCCAACCACAGCTGTCATTGTCTCTCACCTGGACAACTTCAGCACCTTCTCTCTGGTCTCCCTGCACCTTACTCTTGCCTTTTTGCACTCCAGGACCTTTCAAAAACATAAATCCAATAATGCCACTCCCATGATTCAAACCTTCTAGCGTTCTCTTAAAATAACATCAAAACTTCTTAGTATGGTCCGATCCAGTCTGGCCCCCGGCACCATCTCTGATCTCAATTTATAGCACTGCACTCCCTCCTTCTCACTTCCCTTCAGCCACTCGAGCCTTCTCTCTCTCCTTCAAACACCACCACGTGAGGCCTTCGCTGTTCCCTCTGCCTAGAATGCCCTTCTTGTAGATCATCCATACCTGGTTCTTTCCTTCATTCAGGTCTCAGCTTAAATGCTACCTCTCAGAGGTATTGTTCCCTGACAATCTATAAAAGTTCCCTAGGCTTCCTCTGTCACATCACGCTGCTTTATTTTCTTAGCAGTGTTTATCACAATCTGACTTCTCATGTACTTGTGGATTGACTTTCTTCTTCTACTAGAATGCATGTTCCTTGAGAGCAGGAAACTAGCCTGTGTCATTACTATAGTTTCAGCATCTAGTACTGTGCCTGGTGCATAGTAGATACTCAACAATCACTGAAAGCATGAATGGATAAATGAATTCTAGATGGTCCTCAGCTTTGATCCAATGTTCAAAATTGACAATGGAAAATAATACTGCTTTTTTAGTCACAACCTCAAGTGTCTCTAGGGAATCATTCAGCAGACAACACATTCCTTGCATTCCTTGAGGAAAGGGCATGCCATCATTCTGTCGGGTTGTAACCCAGTACCTGGCACACAACTGATATTCAACAAAGTGTCACTTAAAATAATTGTTACATCATGGCTTCTGCCCCTGACATTGTCAAGATAATTTCATGCTGTTTTGCCATTCATAAATTTAGGAGAACTCCTTGATACCTAATACAGAAGTATCATATAACCAAAAAAAAAAAGGTCTAATTAAGTTTAATCTTGTTCCATAGAAGCCAAGGACTAGCGTTATCAACATTCCAACTCAACCAACATAAGGGAATTGAAATTTTTATAATAGAAAGAGCAACTCAAGATGAATTGAGCTATCTGAGCACCGTGGCTTGGAGAAAAGGGCTCATCCTTTGACTCCCAGCTTGGCCCCTTACTAGCTCTGTGATCTTAAATGAATCACTCAACCTCTTTCAGCTTTCGTTTTTTCATCGTCTATAAACTGGAGCCAGTATGCCTACCTCTTAGGGTAACTGTAAGAAACTGAAACAAACAAGTCTTCGTAAGATAGAGCCCAGCATAGTACTTGGCTATAAGAGAATTCTTTGTGCCCCATGGAAAGCAACTAAATTCCTGGATGTAAAGGTGTTCAAAGTTTAAACAATCTCACCAAGAATATTCTAGAAAGATATCAAACATTAGATGAGCTGTTTTACTAAATGACCTTCATAAGGCAAGAGATTTTATAATGTGAACCCTCTTATTTTACAAATATGGAATAGGAGTATGGAAAAGCAATACAACTTGCCCAAGATGAAATACAAATTCCTATTTCTAATCTTCAAGGCAATCTACAAATGCACTTCTCTCTCATCCTTCAATCCCTTTTGGCTCATAACATTTCTTAACATTCTCAAACATATTTCAACAAAAACAGATTTTCTTACCATTCCTAGCACACCTGGTTCAATTATTTTCCTCTGTGCATCTGCACAGACTACCTCCCCCCGCTCCCCCAACCAATTCTGTGCCAAACTATGTCCATCTCTTCTTTTCAAGCAACACTAAGGGGAAAGAAATTTTCTTTACTAATGACTCTACCTCTCCATCTGACCTTAGTACTGGTGGGCTCTGACGCCCTGCCTCTCTAATGCAGGAAGCAACAACAGAGCGATATTTCTTTTTTTTTTTTTTTTTAAGATTTTATTTATTTACTTGGCAAAGAGAGAGAGGCAGGGGGAGTGGGAGAGGGAGAAGCAGGCTTCCCGCCGAGCAGGGATCCCAATGCGGGGCTCGATCCCAGGACCCCTGGGATCATGACCTGAGCTGCAGGCAGTGGCTTAACCAACTGAGCCACCCAGGCGCCCCGCGACATTTCTTAATACATAAAGTATATCAACTCGCTCCCTCACACAAACCTCTTAGTCACTTTCCATCATACTTAAGATGAAAATATAAACACCCAAACAAAACCCACAGGGCTCCGCATAGTTGGCCCTGCCCACCTCCCTGGCCTCACCTTGAAGGCTCTCACTCCATTATGTCCACTGGCCTTCTGTCCATTCCTTTGATGCTTCCACTCCTTCCCACACTGATGACTTCCCACACTGCTCCTTTTTCCTCTAAGTATCATCCTTCAAGATTCATCATAAGTGACATTTTCTCAGCAGACCCTCCTTAACCACCCCACATGCCATCAAGGGTTGAAGAAGGCGTCCTCTTTGACACTCTCCAAAGCACCTTTTTTCTTGCCTTCATAACACGCTTATTGTTTTAGTAACATATGTAAGGGGATGCAGAAGCTACCCCCCATTTCTCTATTCAGGTGGACAGAGCAAGTCACGTTGGAGTAGACCTCACAGAATAAGAAGCAATTGCTTTGGTAAACGTAGAATGAACAGGTTTACGTAGTGGAAATTGGTGTAACAAGAAAATCCACAGAACACTCCTGGTACACACCACTGATTGCTTAGGAAGAGGTAAACCATCATGCTTTCTGGAAAGAAAGGGGGGGGGGGTTGGGGCTGAGAGACTCACCTCTTCTCCCAAGATTTGAAGCTAAGGAACCTGGGGTAAAGTGACTTTGGCTACATTCAGTGGTGGGAAAAGACATGGAAAGTCTTAAAAGGAAATTCATTGGAAAGGAAAAGCAAACTTGTCAGGAGGTGATCTGAAAACAACCCAGAGACTAAGGACCCAAGAAGCCTGGTTCCAGACGGTATGTGGCCTGAGGCCAGCCACCCTCTGGGTCCATAAACTGTAGCACAGTGGTTATCCTCTGGGTAATTACTGCTGAGCTTTGTGGTTGTAGCTAGGGGTGTGAATTAATGTGCTCTCTGACAATGGAGTCCAAGCACAGGCCTACTACAGCCTGGATGGGGACATGCTTCAGCAGGGCCTCAGAGCTGCAGATGACCAGTAGCACTGCCCTTCTGCCCAGGCAAGGCCCAACTGCAGCAGCAGCACCATGTGGCAGTGAGAGCAACCATGGTAATGAGCCATCAGCCTGGTGACATTTATTGGAATGATTTTTCTTCACTGTCTGCTACTTCAGGAGATTGAAAGCTTCACGAGAGAAAATTGTATAGCACAGATTGCACACTGTTTAAGAGTGTCATTCACCTAGAATGTAATGTGAACAGTGCCCCCTAGAGTTGCGTAACTGCTCAACGCGTACAATCATCTGAGTCAGCCTTGGTCACTACAGTACCACCCGGGTGAGCAGAATAGCAGGCACACAGCAAGCCCGCAAAAAATATTTATAGAATGACTCTATAAAAGAATGTGTGAAACACTTTGTTCACTTGCATACATTTCCTCTGCCTCTTCCGAGGAAGTCTTTGGGTGTTTTCTCTCACGCATCTAATACCGTATGTCCCAAGGGACAGTTTTATCTATTTCAAGCCACAGGAAGTCAGAGCTGAAAGGAAAGTTAGACTTAATAATAGTTTTCATTTTACTGATGAGGAAGGGAAAACCAGAAAGATAAAGTGACTTCTATCATGTGGTGGTAAAGCCTAGACCAGGATGCTGGTCTTTTGCTCCCTAGTGCCTTATTCTCTCTGTGGCCCTCACCTACTTCTCTAGTCATTTTCTTCTGTTCTAATGAAGCAGAGAGGAGTGCTCATGGGGGCATTTCATCACTAACTGCCACTCGGGCCTTAGGACTGTTGAGGCACAGGAATGCAGATGTGCATGTTCTACCAGACCCACGCAAGGTGGCTGGTAGCAGGACATTATCAGGGAAATTTCCTACATTGAGACCATGGTGAAAGCTCCACCCTACTGTCGGGTGAATTCCCCCACATGTTTTTTATGTTTTACATATGTTTTACACATGTTTTATGTTTTATGTTTTACAATCTCTCAGCATTTTCCATAATAACAATATATTTCTTTTTCCAAATTTTCCTGAGTCACACCAACAGAAGCATATTCTCAACCACAGAAAATGACACTTATAAAGTTCAGAAGGTAGAAAAAAAAGATCAAATCTACTTTCAGGAATCAAACATTTTTCAGAACTATCAAAAGATTAGTGAAAAGTATATCTTTTAAATTACACTTGATTTTTTGGAGGGTCAATAATTCTTAAAATAAGTAGGCTTGGGACGCGTGGGTGGCTCAGTCAAGCATCTGCCTTCAGCTCAGGCCATGATCTCAGGGTCCTGGGATCAAGCCCCGCATCGGGCTCCCTGCCCAGTGGGGAGCCTGTTTCTCTCTCCCTCTGCCACTCCCCCTGCTTGTACTCTCACTCTCTCTTTCTGTCAAATAAATAAATAAAATCTTTAAAAATTTTTTAAAAAGTAGGCTTCCAGCTCTAACTTGACCTTCTATTTTTGTATTTTCAAGATTGTAAAAAACAGTACAGCTATTTGTACTTCTATTATATAACTTTTGCCTAAATTAGCTAATTTCCTTCTTTCTAACAGAGTTAAAGTGTGAAAAATCAAGCCTCCTCTTCCATCTCTGCCACTATCTTTCATTTTTAGATTTATGGTTCTTCAAATGCCTATCATAAAAATCGGTACTGGTAAAGTAATATTATACATGTTTAATAAGTGCCAAAATCACTCAATGAAATTTCTTTCTTATGAATGTTGCCCAAGGGACCATCTAGGAGGGCCACTGGATGGGAAAATCATACTCTGTGCTATTTATAGACCACAAATAATATTAATGCCTGTCAGGACCTGGTCAAATTGTGAGACAATTTACAACTCTGTGATTCTCACGCTTGGGCCTCATTTAAGGATTGTGTAAACTCAGTCTTAGGCTGTGAGCCTAAATTCTGTGTAGCTTCAACATTAGTGATCACTTGTGAAAGAAAGGAGGACAACTGAGTCGCCAAATCTACCCTTAAGAAGTCTGCAGAACAAACTGACCAATGACAATAACAGAATGCACAATTAATTTGACTTAAACATTTATGTGAGGACAGGTAGGAGTATACAAAGGAGTCTCCAACTGGAAAAACAAGGGGGCACATTATGGACCTGTGGCAGAGGTCTTCAGAGGGCAAGGTAGTGGTTACACCTCCACATTTAGGGAAAGGGGAGATGGGACCCAGAATGTTTTAGATTTAGAGAGCTAATTAACTGGTAGCCATGAGGGGAAAAGGGTTCCAGAGCTGACACGATGGTGGCAGGGGTAGGGGAATTATAATACCTTGTAAAAATTTATGCACTTGAGATGGACCATTTTTCTTATTTTCTTTTTTTATGAAAAAAAAAAAAAAACTGCACTGCACATTTTCCTCCCCAGTGAACTATAACTAATCGAGCTGTAAAGACATCACTTGTCTTTTTTCTTTTTTTCTTTTTTTTTTAAGATTTTATTTATTTATTTATTTGAGAGAGAGAGAATGAGATAGAGAGAGAGCATGAGAGGGGAGAGGGTCAGAGGGAGAAGCAGACTCCCCGCTGCGCAGGGAGCCCGATGCGGGACTCGATCCCGGGACTCCAGGATCACGACCTGAGTCGAAGGCAGTCGCCCAACCAACTGAGCCACCCAGGCGCCCTCACTTGTCTTTTTTCTTCAGTTTCCTGGGGGAAAGGTTATCTGAACACAAGAAATCAACATTATTATCCAGTAAAACATCATAGTGGTGTTCATAATATTAAAGGGATATTCCTAATTATTCTCACATAGATTTACGTTGGTTTTCATTACAGTCCTGTGAAATGGGCTGGGTAGGTGTTTTTATTCCTACTTTGCCAAAGAAAAGCAAGTAGTTCACAAAGATAACAAGTAAATTGTCTAAAGTCACACAATTAATTGCTTATGTAACTGGGACCAGACAGTGTCTTCTGATTTGGGTGCTTAGATAGTCAAACAATAACCATATATTGGGCATACCTTGTATGGCATGCAGTTATGACCATTCCAGGGAAAAGAACAAGACAACAAGACAGATAATGTACCTGGCCTCAGGAGGTCAATTAACCAATATGTCCGATGAAGTGTGACTCAGACTATGACTGGGAAATACAAGGTAGGTGCTATGGAACCAAATGGCCAAAGCATCCGACCAAATCTAGAGAGGATGAAGGAAGTCTTTTCCAATAAAATGACTTCTAACTTGAGACCTTAGGCAATCCAGGAAGGGTGACTGCTCGGCAGCTATCAGTTGACTGCAGGGTGAAGTGGCCAATGAAAAAATGGAGAGACAAGGGTTCTGATTAAAGAACACAGAAAATTTCTTGCACTCCAAAAATGCCTCTTCTGTGTGTGTGTGTGTGTGTGGTGTTCCCCTTGCTAAAGAAGTCATTCATTGTCCAACTGTCATTTTTGCATATGAATGAATTACTGTAAAATATTGGCATATATTTAAGCTTCAAGATAGAAGGGGAACCCCAAGGAACATCAGGCTCCTTTGGTTATCTTCTTTAATCTATGGAAGTTGGAATTTTCTAGGGAATAAGGTGTACTTGAGAGGCCATCTAATAATCCTCAAGAAGAATGGTGGGCGTTGAAATACAAACTTTCTACTTAGCTCTATGATAAGGAATTGAGGGAAATGGGGGAGTCAAAATTTGACATGTTACAGTTTTAGACCTTCGAGACTCTGGCAGGATAAATGTGGAACAAATGTGGGACACCTGGGTGGCTCATTCAGTTAAGCGATTGACTTGGTTTCCTCACTTCATGATCTCAGGGTCCTGAGATGGAGCCCCGTGTTGGTGTCCATGCTCACCCGGAGTCTGCTTGAAACGCTCTCCCTCTGACCCTCCCCTGTTCTCTCTCTGTCACTCAAATCAATAATAAAATCTTTTAAAAAAAATATTACACAAATGTAATGAGTTTAAGGGAGGACTTCCCTCCCAAATTCCCTGCCTCGCAAGGCCAGAACTGAAAACTGAAACATGACCCGGAATCCTTCACTGCCACCCCACAGCACCATAGGAGGAATCACTCTCTGTTACAAATGTGTGCAACACATATTCCTGAAGGTTATTCTCAGAAAACTGAACCCATGGAAACTTTCATAATTGATTTCTTGACCTTTACACTTTCAAAAGAGAAAGGCCAATGAGTCACAATTATGTTACAACTCTAGACCATCTGAATTTCTTCAAATAGAACGGCTTAAGAGCTGTTTAATTCTTGGCTCTCTCTCTTATACTCAAAATAAAAAATCTGTGTTTTTTAAGGCCTGATTTAATCTTCAAGTTATATTGGTTTCTAGATATATCATTTAGATAATCCACCATCACCATATGTACTTTGTCTAAAACCCCAGTGACTCAGGAGCCTGTTCTTACAAAAAAACAATTGGCCATCCAGTCTCCTTTCCAAATTTCCCATTCCTGTTCATTGAACCATCATTCTTCCCAGTAAGAGAACTTGAGAATAACATAAATGGGAAAAATACCTTAAATGTCTATTGGTCCTACCTCCGTACTTTACAGATAAGAAGATATATAAGTTGCTCAGGGCCCACTATTAGAGCTAGAATTCCTGTCCTCTATCTAAGCAAAAACAAACAAATCAACAACAACAAGAATTGAAAATAAATGAAATCTAGTTCTAATATTCTTTATACTTGTGTTCTTTGAATGATGTAAAGAATAGTGGCAATCTTACAAGATGCAGTTAAATGGGATAATGGATGTGAAAATATTAACTGCAATGAAGAGGATAGATGCAGAAGAAATACTTGTCAATCAATCACTCCTTAAATCGACCATTTCTGATAACTTTAGGTCTCTATTACCTTTCCTTCTCTGACTCATCTCTTCCCACTGTCTCAACACTAAAGCCTTAACTGACTTGCAAAAGCACCTCATAACTGATCTCTCTTTCCCATTTTCCAGCCCAAATCTATCCACACACCACAGCCCTATCAATCTTTTAAAAAATCTTTCCCCTATTCAGAAACCCAAAATAGAAGTCCTATGGTTCCTGGCAAAAGAATGTTGTCCTCATCCCACGTTCATCCTAACAACCTCAGTCTGATCCATAAACCTTTTCAAAGCATTTTCCCATGGTTTCTAGTGGACAACGCTCTGCTCTGGCTCCTGGGCACACTCACTCTCAGCTGCAAGGTCAAGTTCTGCCATCCCTCCTCTTCCCCGAAGTCTACAACTGCTAAAGACAGATGGACATTCTTCCCAGAACCAAAGGCACTATTACATAAAATCTTGCAGTGTTCTCTAATTGTTTCACTCATGAATGTGGGGGTTCTGCTTCTCTGAACAGATTGTAGCTCTTTGACCAGTTTTCGATTAATTCTACTTAATATCTCTTCCACAGTGCCTAAAGTATATTTTAATAAACAAAAAAAACCAAAAGTATTCTGAATAATCCCAATTCTTATAAAAACCAGTTAGAGAAGATTTTTTCCTATAATGCCAATTCACGTGTGTAATCATTTTCCCTCAAGCAACATCCTAAATAAGGGAGAAATTTACAGGCAGAGAAAATTAACAATTCCATAGTACTTTTCTGTAGTATAAACAGGGTTACCTCTATAAATAGTCTATTGCAATATATTTATCACACATGGTATATTTAAAGCAAGTTTCATTTGTCACAATGTATCAGTGATTCCTTAAATTTAAAAGCAGTCACATCCACATTGTGAAATATCTTCTTGAATTGAAGCATCCCTCTTTGCATTTGTGGATACTGAGGAGAATTCACAGGCTCAAGATTAAAGGCAAAAGCTTCAACGGCTGCTTTTATCCAGTTCCAAAGTTGTAGAAGAGAAACTTTGTTCCTCAGGACCTCACTTTTCACAATGTTAGTTTTATATTTACTATTTTTTTAAAGACTTTATTTATTTATTTGAGGGAGAGAGTGAGTGCACACGAGAGAGAAGGAGCAGGGAGACGGGTAGATGAGGAGAGGGAGAAGCCAACTCCCTCCTGAGCAGGGAACCTGACCTGGAGCTCAAAGTGGGGACTCGATCCCAGGACTTCAGATCATGACTGAGCCAAAGGCAGACGCTTAACTGACTGAGCTACCCAGGGCGCCCCATATATTTACTATTTTTAAGAGAGTGACAGTGTTAGCCACATTCCACCCATTTTGGGGAGGGTCAGGTTTACACAAACACAAAGTGTGCTCATGGCTTTTGGTGAACAACACCCTGAGGTGATTCCTGTTTCTAGAAACTTGGCTATCATGTCTAATAACTGGACTAGTTGGTGAATTGGGTAAAAAAATAAAATAATAATAAAAAGTCAAATAGATTGCATTGCTGAGTCAACTGGCTGATTTCCAATAGGATTTGATGTCACATATAAACATAAAGCGACCATCATTAGTAGATCATCTATCACAGTGACATCATTTCCCACTGTATTTTCAATTTCACATCTCACATTGTATTTTGTGAAGTTTTGGGGAAAAAGAAAAAGTTAAAAAAGTTTTGTTACACCATGGATAAACCTCTATTTAAGTATTTATGTAACAGAAACTTGTTGCAAGTTAGACATTTTCTTATTACGGGATCTCTTCTCTCTAAGTTTTCCAGCATTAACATTGGAATATTATTATAGTTGTGATAGTTTTCAAAATAAGATATACTCAGGGTCCTTTTAAGTAAGGAGTGTGAATAATTAGATTAGTATCCTACATCCAACTCAACAAAAACTAATAGGGAATCTATATTTTTCTGTAGTTTAAAACAGACGTAAAAAAAGATCTTTCCCTTCAACATTAACACATTAAAAATTCAATTCACTAAGTTCTAGTGTTTTTATTCTTACAATTCCCTAGCCTATTAAGAAAGCAGTTTTCCCAGTTTCTTTTCTTTGCAATAACTTTTTACTGCAGATCTTTCTGAAGATAGTTTGAAGGTTTTATCTTCGACGGTGCACAAAACAGAAGACAGAACCATTTCCTTTGGTTTAAGAAATACCTACTTTGGAAACCATGAATGTCTCCTCTTTGATATGATTACATGTTGAATTTATTTCATTTTAAGTTTAATGTTTTTACAAGAGCTGAATCAATACAGTGTCTGCAAAAAAGTTGCAAACCAGTTAATATTTTTTGAATGCAGAAATTAAATAGGACTAGTTCCAAATATGTCTTTCTTAAGAGAGTGAGTTTTGCCACCCTAGCTTACAACTTTCAAAACTGATCTAAATTCTTAGGGCTACCAATCCCACGGCATTAGAATCAAACTTCTGAATAAAAATACACTACTTAGTTTCTCTTTGTCTGGTTAACTGTAGAGGGTAAGCATTTTATTCATATGATTTAATTGCATTTCTTTTTTGATATAAAGTGTGTGATAAGAGCAACTTAGCCTCAAATGATAGCTGTGAAAAATTCAGATACTCTGTTTGCCTTTAAAGTTATGTTATCACCATATTAATAAAGTGTTTATTTTTTAGAACTCTTTCCCCCTTCTGTTTGGCCACCTATATATCTCCAACCATAGAAGTAAATATGCCTAAAATTGGTGTTGGTCTTGATAAGTCATGGTGATGTCATCAGCCTGAATTTCAGCTCCTGGAATGCAGAACTGTGACCACACAGTGACTTGTGAGCAGCTCAGGTCCTGACATAACTCTCCCTTGTACACCACATGTCACTGATTGGAGCCCAGACTTGTACTCTAAATATACTACATCAGTTAAACACAGGTATTCTGGAATATCTGCTTTGTCAAATGCAAGGGAGAGTGGGAAGGAAAAAGGAACCTAAGGTTCTGTTTTTTAAATACAAGGAATTTAAATGTGGTGCACAGCAAGGTCAGATACTTAATACCATCTGATTTGCACACTTAAAAATGGTAAATTTCATGTTATATAATTAATCACCACAAAGAAAAACAATATGAGAGTGTTCTGAAAACCGTTTGTCCATGGGTTTCAGAAGTTTTTCACAACTGTCTAACTAACGTTCCAGGTCTAATCTATAATCGCCTATAACCTCTGCCACAATGACCAAGTCACTCTTCTGCCATACTTCCTTAGTAAGCCAGACTATTTAGAACCTAAACAAATATTCATTCATCATGTATTTCTAAACAACACTTGGCCACAGAAATCTCTAGCTAAAAGTACCACAGAAGAAAATCTGGAAAGTACCAGGTAAGATTGGGTGTTACACAAGAAGCAAGTGTAAGCATCACGTGCTCCCAGGCTGTGCCCCTCTGTGAGGAGCTAGGAAGTGCGAAACCCCTACCATCCTATCTCAGGACTGGCCTTGCCGCAGCGCTGCATGTTTCCGCACCAGGGCAAGCACAGCCTGTTTACAGAGTTCCCAGGCCTTGGGGTCCCTCTGACGGAATGTCGGTTCAAACACTTCCAAGAGGGTACAGCACCATTCCAAAGGGCTGATGCAGGCTGCAGCGGCAAAACGTCTCTTCACTCTCCCGCTTCCAGGCAAGAGTAAGCCTGCAAGAAAGGTGAGCCCAGCTCTGCTGGAGTAGCGCACACAACCTCATAATTTCTAGACGTCTGTGCCTGCCTGCTGTCGCAGGTAGGGTACTTCCGCAGACTGAAAATCGCTTCAGCTTGCAAGAGGTATTGAAACTAAGGAGAAAAACGCATAGCACCAGGCTACAGTTGTCTCAGCCATTCAGCTCCCACTGCACCCATTAGAAACCTGTATCCCTGCGCGAGCACTGAAATGACAGCTGGGCATCCTCCTACTCTCTCCGATTAGAAGTGAGCAGCCCTGTAGTCTCCGGTTGTGCATAAACAAAACCTAACACGATGCCTGGCACTTGAAAGGTGCTCAGCAAATAAATGAAGAGCTCAGCTCTGAAGCCACAATCAAGATGGGGGGGCAGAAGCCTCTCCAGTCCTCTGTGGTTGCAAACACACCCCTGCAGAAGCTGCCACATCCAGAGGTTTCGTTTGCCCGCCGCCACGCACGCCCACCCTGACCTCCGCACTCGCAGGAACTACGTACCAGCAACGGCGACCAGCAGACCGACAGCACGCACATGATCCCCATGAGTTGGATGGCCGTCTCGGTGGTGATCCGACCCCACTGGGCGCCGGACTGCGACGCCGTGGCCTTGGCCCGGCAGCGGGACACCAGGGCCTTAATGGTGGCCAGGTTACAGGCGAAGGTGACGGCCAGCGCCGAGAGCCCCAGGAAGGCAAAGGTGGAGGCGAAGAAGAGGTTGCCCCAGTTGTGCGAAGTGCTCGTCCCGTTGCCCCCTCCTCCGGTGCTAATGAAGCACCACGTCCCGGGCCACTGGATGGTGTACTGGCCTACGCCCAGCACCGGCAACAGGGCGAAGGCGAGCACCGCCAGCCACACGCCGAGCAGCACGGCGCGGGTGGCGCGCGTCTTCATGTGGCTCGCGTACCAGTGCGGCGCCCGGATGGCCAGCGCCCGCTCGACGGCCATGGCGCTGGCAATGAAGAGCGAGGAGAGCCCAAAGACAGTCATGGTCAGACCGAAGAAGGTGCACAGCCTCCCCGACGGGTCGAGGTGCTCCCAGCGCTGCTTGGACAGGTACACGACGATGACCACCGGGCTGGTGAGCAGTTGCCCGACCAGGTCTGTGAGCGCTAGCCAGCCGATGCACAGCAGGAACGACTTCTTGCGCTTGCTCTCCCGCCGCCGGTAGCTCCGAGACACGAGCAGCATGGCCAGCGCGTTGCCCACGAAGCCGGTGATCAACATGGTGATCGGGAAGGCTACCGACACCGAGCCGCAGTCCTCGAGGGGGTCCCGGGAACCGGTGAAGTTGCCCTGCGCCGCGGCGGAGCGCTCGGGCGCCCACATGCCCGGGTAGGAGTGGTTGAGGCGGGTGCAGAAAGGGGCGCTCCGGTCGCCCCGGGTCTCCTTCATGTTGGCTTCGAGGTGAGGAGAGGACGGCGCCCGGAGAGCAGCAGCGGGAGCTGGCGGACCGGGCGCGGGCGGCGGCGAAGGTCGGTGTCCACCCGGACTAGGGCTAGGGCTGGGCTGCCCTCCATGATGCGGGGCGTAGCCGCCGCCTCACTTCTTTCCTTTGGCCGTGGCGTCTGGGCTTTTAGGCAGCCGCGCCGTCCGCTCGGGGAAGCCCGTAGCTCCGAGGCGCGCGAGGTGCGGGCCCCTTCTATAAGGCGGCGGAGGGCGGGGCGCCCGGGGGTGTGGGCACAAGTGCGCTGGGAGGAGGATGGAGAAGCAAGAGCGCGCGACTCTTGGCTGCTGCGTAACAGCTGTCCTGGCGGCCTGGCCTGGAAACTCCCAGGAGGACTCCGTGCTCCGACTCCTGGCCGGAGGGGACGCCTAGTCAGTCCTCCCTTCGCTGCGCCGCGCCTCCTCCTCTTCTTTGCCAGAGGAGCGGCCGCGGGCGGCCGGGGGTAAAATGTCTTCCTGCACTTCCAGACCCCAGGCAAGTTGCCAAGGCCGACCTGAGCGCCCGCCCCTCTCCTTACCCACCCACCGACGCTAATGTACGGACCGGATCCTCCTCCCGAAGCTCTTTTGTAACCCTGGCAAGTGTAACTCACCTGTCCCTAAGCAATCCAGGTCGACCACACTCTGCATAGTTGAATGTGAACTTTTCCCCCTTTCTGTACTTGGGGACTCCAGAATGATCATGAGCCGACCAAGCTGCTCTGTTGCCAGGGGGCGCTCTGAAAATATAAAACTAATAGTGCCTTGCGACAAAGGGAATACGTAAAGAGAAGCAAAATCGGAGAGTGGATTCAAAGATGAAATCTCAGCTACCGCTCTCCACCTAAAATCTCCCCCCCCCCCCACCCCCCACCCCCCACCCCCCACCCCCCACCCCCCACCCCCGTTAAAAAATTAGCGAGGGCTAAAGTGGCTAGAGGCAGGTGTCAGCCACTTGCCTGTCTGAGATAATGAAATCAACTGCCGCCCGCCAGCCTATGGGAGCTGGAGGGACTGGGGTGCGGAGAGAAGCACGCTCTTCCAAAGCCTCCAACCACTCTCCAACCCTTGCCCATTCTCATACAGTTAGGACTAGAAACTGCAGTTAGATGTTAGGAAAGTCTTCACATTTAGTGAAAATGGGCCTAATTGTCTAGTAACATCTTTTACTAAACCAATATTTAGTGTGTTTTCACAAGCAGTTTTCCGTTTGATCAGAGATCTTCCAAGGTCCTGTTGCTATTATTACCTTCTTTGACGATGAGATACTGAGGCTCCATTAAGTTAAAGGCTATGCGCAAGGTCTTCCAGCAATTCTCCAGCCTCCATCTTTACAGCGTCGTTTGCGTGGATACCATAACCACTCTTAGCAGGTGAAGACCAATAGTAACATTGTTCCCACATTTTGGAAGGGTCTGGTTTTTCTGCCTCTTCACGTTGTCCAGGAGATGAAAAGATTTTAAAATATTTGTAAATTTCATTTTTTCCTCATATTTAAGAAATTAAACCGATCATATAGCTGTATGAATACCATTACTCAGACTTCCGATTGACTTCTGGAGCAAGCCCCCTTAGTTCCTTTGCCTGTCCTAGCTTAGTTGTTATCTTTTTTGGCTGTAAATGAATGATAGGTGATGAGAATGGAGTATATTCTCACATTCTTTCTGTGCTGTTGTATTGATTCTGTATGAGAGCTTGAAAAATATTATAGGATTTATATAGTTTTAATTTTTTAAATGTTTTATTTATTTTTGCGAGAGTGCAAGAGAGACAGAACACGAGCAGTGCGGGAAGGGGGTAGGAGCAGAGAGAGAAGCAGAAGCCGACTTCCCGCTGAGCAAGGATCCTGATGCTGGACTTGATTCTGGGACCTTGGGATCATGACCCAAGCTGAAGGCAGACGCTTAAGGGACTGAGCCAACCAGGCACCCGGATTTATATAGTTTTTATTTTTTTAAGATTTTTTTATTTATTCATTTGAGACACAGAGATACAGAGAGAGAGAGCATGAGGAGGGGGAGAGGCAGAGGGAGAGGGAGAAGCAGGCTCCCTGCTGAGCCAGGAGCCCGATGCCGGGCTGGATCCCAGGACCCCGGGATCATGACCTGAGCTGAAGGCAGATGCTTAACCATCTGAGCCACCCAGGAGCCCCGAATTTATATAGTTTTTAAAGGAGAAAAGCAAAAATGTAATTTAAACTTCATTTTAACAACATGCATTAATGACATTATTATTCATTTTGTGTTTTGATGTCATTTAAAAATGTTTACACTTTTGAATTTTCCTTAATTTTTTTAAACATTATTTATTTATTTATTTATTTGTCAGAGAGAGACAAAGTACACACAAGCAGCGGGAGAGGCAGGCTGAGGGAGAAGCAAGCTTCCTGCTGAGCAAGGACCATGCTGCTTGCTCCGCAGGACTCGATCCCAGGATTTTGGGATCATGACCAGAGCCAAAGGCAGATGCTTAACTGACTGAACCACCCAGGCGTCCCATGAATTTTCTCTTTTAAAATATTTCTAATGAGAACAGGAGCTAGGAAGGAATAGTAAAGTGGTTTATTTTTTAAATCTTCCCCAAACTTTTGTCTAATTCAAATTAATCTGAAACCCATAATTGTGAAAGTTTTTTCTAAAATGTCATTTTAAAAATAAAATCATAATTGATGTTATTATTAGATATATACTTTATCTAAAGCATTTGGATGAAAATACATATCAAATTTAATTTTTCAGCAGTGAGTCTCTAGTGTAATTATATATTTAAAGACTTAAGACATTTTCATGACTCATACAGCAAAGAAAGTGAAGTTGATGTTTCCCAGTTACATCAAAAATTATTCTCATCTTTATGAATATTTGACTTGAAATTTTACTTTCCCAATTGCAGTGCATGTTGTAGCTAACTGGACTTTGTAAGAGTAACAAGCATCTCATAGTATGGAAGAGTTAATGTTAGACTCTTTTTCAACTCCATACCAAAGCTCTAAATGTGTTGCATTTCAGATTTTTTTTTTTAAGATTTTATTTATTTATTCATGAGAGACACACAGAGAGAGAGAGAGAGAGGCAGAGGGAGAAGCAGGCTCCCAAGGAGCAGGGAGCCCGATGCGGGACCCCATCCCGGGACCCTGGGATCATGACCTGAGCCGAAGGCAGACACTCAACCATCTGAGCCACCCAGGCGCCCTCAGATCTTTTGTGTAACACTTCCCTCCTTTCAGCGATTTGCTTCATCTTAGAATTCTAAGTTGTCTGCTTTGTAGTTATTTACCTTATAAACTACTGAGACTCTGAGGAGTCACAGAATAGGATGCTGCCTGTTGGATTCTGGTTGGCACCTTTTGGTGTCAAAGCGGAGTCTGAATTGTGTTGGTCTGAAACACCAGCACCCCCTAGTGACCAACCTAATAACATCCTGTATGCCCTAACAAAGAGACTTTCTAAACGACGGTATTTGCTTTGCTTAAGGAACCTCTGATACCTTTCTTAGAGATTTACTCAATAATACATAATTATGGTCATTTTATTTTCCTTTGAGGGCACAAACTGTCATATCTTCTTAATCAATAGACCAGTGAAGTATTAAAGTTAGAGTCAGATCATTGAAAGACCACATATTCAAATATGTTTTTTAAAAATTTCAGTATATATTCACCCATTATCTAATTTTAAATTAAATCCTTCTCTAGAAATGATTCTAATCTACAGATTTATTGTTTCCCCCGTATCTTACATTTTTTTAAAATTCACAACATATATCAATATTTAGCTAGTATTGATTAATTTATTGGGCTGCTTCTACTGAACGTGTATTAAGAAATCTTAAAATAGACACGGTTACAAAAACAAGATTAATAAACGGGCCCTTGATTACCTTATCATGGATGGAAAATATCTGCAATTCTTATTCCATAGATCCAACTGCTAATTTCAGCATGTTTTTTAGTCATTCATTCATTCAAAAAATATTTATTGGGCACCTATTCCATGTCAGACACTGTACTAGTTGTTAGGGATATAAAAGAAATACATAGAAGTCTACATTTATGGAGTTTATATTTTAGGACAAAATTCTTGGTTTTTAAAATCTGAAATAACAGAAGAAAGGAGTGCTAATTTCAGTGGTTTTTGTGATTTGCCATGGAGGTAAGATCTTATATAAAATCCAATTTAAAAATTTATGTACAATTTTCATGAAAAACTGGAAAAATATGTACAGTTTTCATGATCAAATGAGATTTATCTCAGGAACCCAAGGTAGATTTAAACACTCAAACATCAATCAATATAGTTGTTATTTTAACAAAATAAAGGAAATCCTTGAAGTCTTTGCTAAATCAAACATCTGGTACACTGAGTCCCTTTGTATTGATTGCATTTTCTTCAAACTTCTCTTCCCTGTTTCTTTATATTCCTAGTAGTCTTAGTTGAAGACTGCACACTGTAGTTAATATACTGTAGAGACTGCAGATTCTGTTGTTTTCTTATGAGGATTATTGATTTGGTCTGGGGCAGGAGGTGCGGGGGGAGGGGTGTAGAGGAGGAGGGCAGATGGTGCAGTCATCCATCAGGTGGTTAACTTGCCTGAATTTAGATTGCCAACATTTCCTCTCTTGTGGTATAAAGTTGTTTCTATCTCTGCTCTGTTCTCACAGTTTCTCATGGCTGGTCTGTGGGATGATCTACCCTATACTACATAATTTGTTGGTCACATAATTTGTTGGTCAGTTAGTGATGGGGACCACCCTCTTTGTGTTTTTCCTGACTTACAGTGATTCTCCTCTAATTTCCAGCTTCTCTGCCAGGCTTGGGTTGTGCTCTGACACTTCAAGCTTGTAAAGCTTCAACTTTTTGCCACCTAAGGTGCATATGATGGGGAATAAACTCATTTAAGAAAAGCATCAAAGTCATGGACATAGCCTTGAGTAGTTTTCTCTCTCTTTTTTTAAATTTTTTAAAAGATTTTATTTATTTTGACAGAGAGAGAGAGAGACAGTGAGAAAGGGAACACAAGCAGGGGGAGTGGGAGATGGAGAAGCAGGCTTCCCGCCGAGCAGGGAGCCCAATGCGGGGCTCGATCCCAGGACCCTGGGATCATGACCTGAGCCAAAGGCAGACACTTAACAACTGGGCCACCCAGGCGCTCCTTGAGTAGTTTTCTCTTTTAAGACTAGATTCCACTCTGACCTCTGCTTGCTTTTTTACCAGGCTTCAGGAGGATTCTCTCTCATGCATAGTTTAGCTGTCAAACATATATATATATCATATATATATATATATATATATATATGATATATATATCATTCTTTTTATGGTTCTTATCATTTGGATTTCTTACTTAAATTTGAAGTGGTCTTTTCAGCCTTGAACTCCAATCTCTGGCACTTTTTTGCCAGTGAGACTGATTTTTCCACCACTGATATCCCACAGACATAGTCATGAGGGTTGGGCATCACCCTCAGTCCTAAACGCCAGTAACCCTTAATTCTTACCCCTTTTAGTTGCAGGGTTTTGTTGTTTTTGTTGTTTTGAGATTAAACTCTTCTCCAATTTCTGTAAGCTTTTGAATGCTTTCCAGTGAGTTTTAGTTGTTTTAAAATTTTTAACCAGATATTATAATTGTTATCTGTAAGGCAGTGTGATAATAACATAAAGATACATCTGTTCAATGAAACAGAATACTGTATCTACCTACCTATATCTATATATTTGTATTTATACAGGTAGATATATATGGCTGTGTGTGTGTGTAGACAGAGAGAGAGGTAAAAGAGAGGTTATACACACATCTGTCCACACATATAAATTCAATTAATTTTCAATAAAGGTGTTAATAAAGTCTTTTCAACAAATGTTACCAAAAAAAACTGGATACCTGTATGAAAATAAAAATGAACATAAACCTTATCTCACGCCACACAAAATGGACTGTAGATTAAATGTAATTATACTTAATCTTCTAGATTAAAACAGGAGAAAAATCCCCGTGACTTCTTTAGCCTCCAATCATTACTGGAAGTACTCTTGCAACTTGTTTTTTGTCTTTTGTTTTTAACATTTAACAACATCTGATTATCCCTTTTGATCAGTATTCATAGAAATTCTTCATTCTTCTTAAATACCACAAATAATCCACAAAATCCTTTGTGAATGTTTGGATTATTTACAATTTTTGCTATAAGAAACAATGGTCCAATAATATTCTTGTATATATTGGGGTGTGTACTTGTATGACTTATTTTTTACATGATAAGTCTTTAGAAATGAACTGCTAGGGCACCTGGTGGCTCATTCGGTTAAGCGTCTGCCTTCAGCTCAAGCCCCTGATGCGGGGCTTGATCCCAGGGTCCTGGGATCAAGCCCCGCATCAGGCTCCTTGCTCTGCAGGGAGCCTGCTTCTCCCTCTCCTCCCCACTTGTGCTCTCTCTCACTATCTGTCTCTCTCTCTCAAATAAATAAATAAAATCTAAAAAGAAAATTAAAAAAAAATGAATTGCTATACACTAATGACCCCCAAATTTATATCTGCTGTTTATATTTCTTTGAACTTCAGCTTCATATATCCAACTGACTGTCATTCCATTTGGATAGCCCATAGACCCCTCAGTGTGTTCAATTGGAACTTCAAATTTTCTTCCCCACTCCTGGTTCTATGAGTCTTCCCCATCTCAGAATACTACAGTACCATCCACTCGCTGAAGCCAGAAACCCAATGGCCATCCTTGAGTCTTCCTTTTCCATCAGCTCCGTCTTCCAATCTATCATCTGGTAATATTAATTCTAATTTAAAATACAGCTCATATACATTCACTTGTCTCTCTCTCCACATCTACCACCTGGTTCAGGTCACTACCATCTTTTAATCTACTGCAATAGTTTTTTTTTTTTTTTTTTAAGATTTTATTTATTTGGCAGAGAGAGACACAGCGAGAGAGGGAACACAAGCAAGGGCAGTGGGAGAGGGAGAAGCAAGCTTTCTGCTGAGCAGAGAGCCCAACGTGGGGCTCGATCCCTGGATCCTGGAATCATGACCTAAGCTGAAGGCAGACACTTAAAGACTGAGCCACCCAGGTGCCCCTAATCTACTGCAAGTTTTTTTAATTGCCTTGATTTTATCATTTTAAATTTTATTATAACAAATTAAGCTAAACAAAAAAGTTTAAATAGCATTTAGATATTTTAAAATGCTAATAATATCCTCTTCATCTCTCTTTTTCACTCCCAAAACCAATATTAACAGATTGAGATGTATTCTTTCCAATTTTTTTCTATGCTCGCGTGAAAATATTTCTCAAAATATTGTGATTTTCTGCTTGGTTTGCCAGCACTGAACTAGTATTGCTGTCTAAAATATTTACAATCTGGGCACCTGGGTGGCTCAGTTGTTAAGCGTCTGCCTTCGGCTCAGGTCATGATCCCAGGGTCCTGGGATGGAGTCCTGCACTGGGCTCCTTGCTCAGCGGGGAGTCTGGTTTTCCCTCTCCCTCTGCCCCTTGTGTTCCCTCTCTCGCTGTGTCTCTCTCTGTCGAATAAATAGATGGAATCTTTAAAAATAATATTTACAATCTGATGGGCGAAATGTATTTTAATTTGAATTTCCCTACTAGTGAATTTAAATCCAACTTCACTAGTGAAGTTAAATCTATTTCCATGTCTATTAACTTCTTTAATTGCCTTGTGCATTTTCCTATTGGATTGTCATATACTATTAATTTGTAGGAGCTCTTTGTACAGTTAGAGATATTGCCTGCTTCTCATTTTCCCACCTTGTCATTTGCCTTTTTTACTTTTTGTGTTGTGTCTATCATATGTAAAAAAAAAAAAAAAAAAAATTATTCAGAAAAAAATGCTCATTTTTCCCTTATGTTTTTGAGGATTCCTGCTTAAGAAAGTTAAGGTCTCAGGGGCACGTTGGTGGCTCAGTCAGTTAAGCCTCTGACTCTTGATTTCAGCTCAGGTCATGATCTCAGGGTCGTGGAATCGAGCCCTGCATCAGGCTGTGCACTGTGTGGAGTGTGGAGTCAGCTTGTCTCTCTCCCCCCACTTGCCTTTCTCTCAAATAAAAAGAAATATCAATCTCTTCTTGATGCCTAAACCCAAATTACATTCTGAAATATTTTTGCTTTAATATTCATATCTTTAACCCAATGGATTTACATTTTTACTTTGTAGCAAGTGGTAAAGAGGTGGAAGAGGTGGAAGTTTAACTTCCTTTTTGCAGGACTACTATGGAGGGAAATTATTAACAGATTGCCTTAATTTTGTTTCTATGCTTGGGGTTATGTGCTTCCTGCATTTGTGGAAGTTTATTTTCAGGCATGTGCTATTCATGACTTATCTGAAGACTAGGAGGACCTACCAGGGATCTCCACCTTTGCACTTTTCCTATTACCTGCCATATGAATGTTTGTGACTTTGTCCTTCCTGTCCTCCCCACTCCATCTCAGGGAGTCTCCACCCAGGAAACTCCTGTGATGTATCCCAGAAACCCAAAGGAGTAAGGTGGCAACATTCAATAGGTTTCACCTTGTTTCCCTTTACCAGGTTATCACTGTCTTCCATTCTTTTTGTTCAATGTACTGCAGAATCCTGTTCAATGTATTGTTCTGGGTGGAAGGGTAAACCTTGCCAGGAAGCAAGTTTTCTGCTTATTTTTTTCTTTCTACTTCGTGTTTGATCTATTTTTGACATGGAAACTTAGATACTGGCATACCTTTTTTCCTAATATATGCTTTCAAAGTTACACATTTCCCTCTAAGCCCTGCTTTAGATGAATCTCACTGATACCTTAAATTTCCATTGTCACTTGTTCTTTGAGATATAGGGATGTTAAATCTGAACTACTTTCTAGTTTTGCTGAGTTCTAGTTTAAGCCCACTGGCCAAATATGTTCTGTGCTGTAAATCCTTTGAGAATTGTTATATGGTTCAACAGTCTATGCATAAATATTACGTGCAGTTGCTCGAAGTAATGTTTTGCAATTATCAATTACACCAACTTGATCACGTTTATTCCACACGCTTAATGCTATTGTTACTTAGAAAGCTATCATGATTTCTAACTACACAGATCTATTCACCCTTTCACTCCTAACATTTTGAAGTTATTTGACTTTGATATGGAGTATTTATGAGAAGCCTGGGCTTAAACTCACTTCCAAGTTTTTGATGATCATCTTAAGTGTTAAATTGACCTTTTTATCGGGGTGCCAGGGTGACTCCGTTGATTAAGCAGCTGTGTTCGGCTCAGGTCACGATCCCAAGTGCTGGGATCAAGCCCCACATGGGGCTCTCTGCTCAGTGGGGAGTCTGCTTCTCCCTCTCTCCCTGCTTCTGCTCTCTCAAATAGAATCTTAAATATGCTGAGCAAAATAAGTCAATCAGAGAAAGACATGTATCATATGACCTCACTGATATGAGGAATTCTTAACCTCAGTAAACAAACGTAGGGTTGCTGGAGTGGTGGGGGTGGGAGGGATGGGGTGGGGCTGGGTGATAAGACACTGGGAAGGGTATGTGCTATGGTGAGCGCTGTGAATTGCATTAAGGCTGTTGAATCACAGACCTGTACCTCTGAACAAATAATACATTATGTTTAAAAAAGAAAAAGATGGCAGGAAGGGAAAAAATGAAGGGGGGGAAATTGGAGGGGGAGATGAACCATGAGAGACTATGGACTTCCGAGAAACAAACAGGGGTTCTAGAGGGGAGGGGGTGGGCGGATCGGTTAGCTGGTGACGGGTATTAAAGAGGGCTGAATGGAGCATTGGGGTGTTATGTGCAAACAATGAATCATGAACACTACATCAAAAACTAATGATGTAATGTATGGTGATTAACAATAAAAATATTAATATCAACATATTGGTTAGTATTTGCTTGGTATCTTTTTTCCATCTTATTTTCAACCTATGTTCTTATTCTGAATGCATCTTGTAAGATATAATGGGATTTTGGAAATTTTAATCCAGTGTGATAACCTATAATTGGGATGTATAATCCTTTTTAATTAGATATAGGTTTAGCCTGATGTATTTCATGATTTTAAGAAAATCTTTTTCAATTACCAAATTTTCATCTTCCTATTTTTCTTACAACTTTTGTTGTACCTTCTTTTGTGGTTACTGCAGAAACTGAAATATGCTTTCTTGACTATTAAAGTTTACCTTAATCAGTATGAAATTTTCATTTCTTGAGGAATGAAATCTTAAAGTGGTTTAAAATCACTTACCTCTTCCTTGTGTTATCTACTTCCAGGTTTAAGCCCAACACAGTCACATAACTCTAAATTTAGGACTGTTATTATTTTGGTCACATGAAGGGCTATAACTTTAATCTGCTTAGGCAAGCCTTCTCACTGTTCTTTTCCCATAAAGTAGGTCTTCTAATGTGTTCTCCAAGAAGCAGCCAAAGGTTATGTTAACGCTAACTAGGACTATTTCAAACCTTTCAATATTTCCCAACTGTTTAGAATCTAATTAAAATTCTTTTCTATGGCCTAGAGGCTTTGCATGATGGAGTCTCTACCTCTACTACATTTTGTGCTATTTTTTTTACTCATTAAACCTTACACCACCTTCACTGGCTATCATCTTAGAACAGACTTTGCAACTCTGGTACAGATCTTTCAGGAATATTCTCCCAAGGATAATTTGCCCGACCTTCAGGTCTTCTACCCACTACTCATTTCCTTCATGGTACTAATCAAAATTTGTTAACTATTGTTTTCCTAGTTTTGATAGAAGATTCATTAGAATACCTTGGTGTTTCCCCATCTAATCATTAACTAGTTTACTGCCAAGCATGCAGTAGCCTCAATCAACATTTGTAAATAATTGAATAAAACATAATGCTTCAGTATGTTCTAAATATTGACATTGGCAAATTACCCTCTAAAAGGCCTGTGCTAAATCATTCAATGATAAAAAAAATTAAGGATCTTAAGATGAAGAGGTCATATTGATTCAAAAACGCACCAGCAAATACAAAATGGCACTAATGACAAGTGTGAGGTGTTAAATGTTGTCTTTGTAATCCTTGAACAAGTCTTTTACATGTCAATTACTTATAAATCCTATTTCCTTTTCTTTCCTCCTTTGCTGACATAAGAAATCAAATGTAGAGGAAAGTTTGCTACATCCTAAATGGCTTACCAAACTCACAAGTCTAATGTTAGAGTTCCTGTCAGTCATTTGCTTCAAAACGTGGTTTATAATGGTCAGATACTTGATTTAGATCTTGATTATGAGATGCTTTATGAGAAGCCTCGATTTAAACCCATCATTAAACGGGGGGAAAATATAAAAACACAACTATTACAAGTAAAATGTCCCAATCTGTCTCAGCACTTTTCCATCCTAGGGTTTAGTACTGCAGACTCTGCAGCGCTGGTTACGTAGCCTGGGAAGCATTGATGTGGTCTTCCTGGTAGCTAATTGAACCACTTCTTGACCTTCCTTTTCTGATTCTAATGCAACAACAGCAGTTTTAAAAAGTATGACATAAGGCAATGCAATCTTGTAATGCTAATCACACCACTTACAAAGGTGCAAATAATTTCCTATTCTCTGATCACTAATATCACATTAAAATTCTTTAACCTACAATTTTTGATTACAAGAATGCTGATGATTTATTTCTCCTGCTCAGAATTCTAAGTATTCAGGCAACATTTTCAGGTTTGAAGCCAACAGGTAGATTAAAGAAGTATTAACTTAACCAAGAAGATTAATATAAAGACTTATTTATATCACTTTTTTTCTACCTATGATTTAACACTCCCATTTTATATTTATATTCATGTTTTCATTTCACTAGTGAGCAAATAACTCATAGATCACACTTTCCTCATAAAAGCCAGTGTTATGTAGAGTCCAAGAAAATGTTCAAATCATTTTTGCCAATAAAATGTACTTCAGGGATGTAACTATCAAGCAGTGATATGTTCTATGCTATTTCCACTAAAGTTTTTAAAGTACTTTAAAAAAAAGTATACTTACTAAGTTTGGTTATACATAGTGCATGATATGCCTACTGTTCTAAAGACCTACATTTATAATATTTTAATATACACAGAATCATTTTGAATTCTATTTAATCTGCTCTTACATCAGAATAAGGCAAACTACATTTTAATTCATTATTTTGCAAATGATGTACCCCATTACACTTAGTTCAATGATCATACACTGCAGGAACACAATTTACCAATTTATAGCAAAGTTGCTCAGGTTAATATTTTTGCTGAGACATGTTAGGAATAAATCAGTAGCTGACCAAAAGATCTTACTTCCAGCTTAGTATTTTTTTAGTGCTTCTGTCATTAAAAAAATCTTAAGATTTAAAATTGGTACCAGTAAGGCTGTTGTTCTCAATTTTATCTTGTTTGCAAAAAATACAAATTGCATCCTTTAAACACAACACTGAGGAAAACAGCTTATTTACATGAAATTTCTAGAGATTCTATACTCTCTAGAAAATGAAGCATAGCTGCATTGGTAACTTCAAAGCTTTCACAGCTTATGAAGAAATGGTCTTATTAAACTTAAGTAGAAAAAAAACCTGGTCTTGAGACTTAAGTTTGGGAATTTTCATGCTGGTTAATCTTGCAAAGATAGAACTTCAGAAAAACTCCAGTAATCAAAGAATTATTTTTGGTAAAGAACAAAAACTTATCCTACATTAATAGTGGAAAAAAGACAACTAATCAAAACATCTTAAGAAACGTTAACAGCTATTAACGGACTCCTTTGTCAAACAGTGAGTGCTTGCCAGGAGAGAATGTTGTTTAAAAGCTAGGAATACTGACTGGGTAAAGACAAGGCCTCACAGGAGAATCATGTAAGTGCTGTGGAAACTCAAGAGGAACCAGGAACAGCAACCTAGCATTCTTAATTGAGTCATGAAGGCCAAGTGAGAGAGTGATAATGGGGGGGGGTGGGGCGGAGGGGGGTGTACAGGGCATTCCATGCGTAGGAAACTTGTACAATGATGAAAATCCATCACAAGTGGTTCAGCATGGCTAAGGTGGCTAGTGCCTGAGATGCGGAGGAAAAAAGGTGTGAATACTGGAAAAAATAAATGACTTCTTAATGATACGTGAAAGGATTTTAGTTTAATTCTGAAAGCCAGGAGAAGGCACAAGTTTTAAGCAAAAGAAATGACAAACAGAATTGCTTGATTTGAGCATTAGTATATATGAAATAACATTAAGTAGGGGGAAAATAAAAACCAGTATTTGCAGGTTGGAGATACTCAGCCTTTGTGATGACCCTAACAGATTACAGCTGTTTCATCTTTGCAAAAAGCAAAATTCTTGCTGAGTACAACACTAAGATCTTTTTTTTTTTTAAGATTTTATTTATTCCTGAGAGGGAGAGAGAGAGAGAGAGAGAGAAGCAGGCTCCCAAGGAGCAGGGAGCCCGATGCGGGACTCGATCCCAGGACCCCAGGATCATGACCTGAGCCGAAGGCAGACGCTTAACCATCTGAGCCACCCAGACGCCCAACACTAAGATCTTAACTCATCATTTGTTTTCAGTGTTCAATGTGGTCCAGTCTAATTCTGACAGATTATGAGGTTCCTCCTTTCTCCAAGTTTTCCCATAGTTTTGGTACCCTTAAAAGCATAACCAAAACTTGAGCCTTTCCAAATTAGCTCACATTCATTATAAACTTCTCCTTCAAAACTATTTGGGTCAAGAGTTTTGCTTTCATTCAGGCAGAACTAATTCTTCCAATATTCATCACTTTATTTCTACCATTAAATATTTTACAGGTGCTCCCCCACTAAATTAAGATAATGGGAAAAGGCTGTCCTATGTATTTTTAGTTTCACACCCAGTCCTTTTTACATTCTTGAATACTATGTAACTTTTCTCATAATCTTAGGTATATTATTTAGGAATTTACCTGGTTGTATTTTTCTTATGCTAGTACCTTTTATTTTGCTAAATATGTACGTTTAGGAACTATTATTGTTTTTTTTATAAGTGTGTGCAATGCTATGTAAAGAAATTATATTGTTTATTGGTGACTCTCAGTGACTACAAAACTTGGTTCTAATGCTACCTGGATCCGTCCCTCCTGATAATTATAATTAATTGCCAAGGCTCCTTTTTAAGGTCAAAGTGCCCTGGCCCCTGCCCATCACCCCACCATGATGAATCTGATCCCATTCCTTCACCTATTTGATGATATCTCTCCAACAATTCTTCCCTCCCTCCTCCATCATCTACTTTTATGTTCTACTGAAGAATGGAGGTATGTCAAAAAAACCACAGGAGCCAAATCTCAAAGAACTTCCCCAAGGCCAAAGCTGGAACAATTTTTGAGCAATAAAATAACATAGCACTGGTATAAAGGAGATATGCATGAGTCCATACAGATACAACGGGAGAGCTTTTTTTTACAGAATTCCAAGTGAGTAGATCGCCCTTCCCCAACAGGAGTTTAATTCCCCGATCTTCACTCTGAAGGCGGACTATACTTAGTAACTTGCTTCCAAAAGATGGAGTAGGTTAAGGGGCAAATACTAACTACAATGATGAATTTGGGCAAATCCAGATATTATGTACCCCAGATATATGATGAAAAAAGGTACTTTTCCTCTAATATTCTTTCCAATTTCCCCTTCTCCCAGTCTAATCATCAGAAAAACCCACTAATTCAGAATGGGAGGTATTTTCCAAGATACCCCGTCAGTACTCCTTAAGGTTGTCAACGAACTAATGAAAAACTGTCAGACCAGAGGAGAACCGCAGAGATATGACAACTAACTGCACTGTGGTATCCTAGACTGGATCCTGGAACAGAGTAAAGGAAAAATGGAGAAATTCACATGAAATCTGGATTGTAATGAATAGTAATACATCAATGTTGGTTTCTTAGTTTCGTCAAAAGTACATGGTAATGTGTTAATGATGGTGAAAACAGGGTGGGGAGGGTATATTAGAACTGTGCAAATTTTGCAACTCTTCTGTAAATCTAAAGTTATTCCATATTAGTGTGTCTGTCTATCCACCTACCTACCTATAAATGACTGCAATTAATACCCTCTTACCAAACCACTAAGAAACACCTGACCATTCTGACTTAACATTTATCTTCTGAGACAAATTATCCGGTTATTAGAGGTGATACAGAAATTTCCCATCAGACTTGGGGGTAAATCCCCATTTAGCCATCTTGTGGCTCCCTTGGACAAGTTTTAAATTTCCTTAAGCTGTAACTTTGCTTTTTGTAGAACAGTATGTAAAGCTGACAGGGAGAATCTATCTGCCTGTGATTTATTACATACCTTAAACTTTTAATTAAAACTGCTCAATCTATTTTCCAGTTCAGGAAAGGTACAAAGTTATCTCACAACTATATCAAAAACAGAGGACAGAGTGGAGAAATTCCCTGCCTTCATACCAATACCTACACACTGGCTGTGGATGCCAGAATACAAAAGATAAGAGGGGAAGCAAAGACTTGTTTTACTTTTATAATTGTGCCTAAAGATGGTCTTGCGTTTAGAATTTGCCCTGAACTCAAACATTATTAGATACCATTCAAATACTGTTCAGATAAAAGGATTCTAAATGAGAACTTAAGAAAATTTAGCAGTTAAAAGGGACAGCTGTTCAGTGTTAAACAGTCACAGTATTTTAAAAGTTAATTCAAGCAGCACACTATGCAGTGCTATTTTACCACATGAAAGAAAGTGTGTGATGTTGTAGTAGGAAACATTCAACGAAATTTGGGTATTCTCCATTGAAAAGAAAGTCACAAAAATTTTGAGTATCCAAGGTTATATAGTTGATCATGACTCTGGTATGTTTTAAACCAAGCACTCCTATATAAACATAGGGTGATGTTATACAAAGGTAAAGGAATATGAAGAATTTAAAATGCACAATCAAAAGTAACAGGACGGTAGTTTAAAAATGAACATTAACTTGGAGCTTAAAAATTCTAATTTATTTCTCACAAATGCCACTTGATGCTTGACTCACAGCTTTATTTACATTTGTCTACAGCATCATTTCCTCATGAAATGAACTAGTACAGCTTAAACCAAATGAAATCATAATCATCTGAATTGTCTGTAAACTATTAGCTAAATTTATAACCTTGCATTTGCTTAGTACAGCCAAAGTTTCAAATACAGAAAGCACAAGAATAAACCAATGGTAACATGTAGACTCTAGAAGACCATCTGGGCAATTTAGAAGGTGGACTTTCAAGAAGTCTGAGGCACAATTACAAGAGAGTAAAGGTTCTTGTGCAACCTACAGTAAACGTAGCAAAGAAAATTAAGACATAAAAAAACAAGGGGAAGTTCTTTGTAAAAATATTATCAAAATACTTCTACATAAGGTATTTTGCTTTCATCTTTAGGTTAAGTTGAAGAGAAAAATCACTCATTTAAAAATAAACAAATAATTTTGTTTGGTCTACTGAACACCTTAAAACTTTTAAATTTTTAATTGCAGTAGACAATAACTTAAAATTAAGGAAAAAAAACCCAAGAAGTGGGTACTGACCCCCATGACAAAAAGTCCCCAGCACACTGTCGATTTCCCTTAATATACTTACCTTGCATTGTCACTGAAGATACTGCTAAGAGAAACCTTTCTGTTTTTAAGCCAGAGGACATAATGGAGCTCAGGTGACCAGATTTTAATTTTGAGAAATAAAACAAACTCTGAAAGTATTTTAAGCCATAAGTAATTTCAAGTGAATAGGAACAATAAGTATTTTCTGCGTGTCATGCAGAAATAAGCATTCATTTGTTACTCAAATTTTATGCAGTGTTTGAACATCTCAAGGCAAATAAATGTTCACTTAAATTCACATCTCTGTTGGTCTTTCAACCAGAGAAATATACTTCTGAAGCTTTCTTTGTTCCTCATTAACTATGATTTAACTTTGTCTGCACTACCATATGTGATAACTGGGTTTTTAAAGCATATCACATAAAGCTTCTTAAAAATATTAAGATAAACATCTCGAAATAGATGTTTTTCTCATCAGTAATACCAGTAAAGGAACTGGTTTTACATTTTTGCTCAAAATCATGTGTCAGGCAAGGAGAAATGAGTAACACCTCTTTCCTTCTGCAATTCACAAGATTTTTCTTCATTAAACGTGGTGGTACAGAAAGCAAAACTGAGTAAGAGAGAGAGACAAAGATTCTAAGGCACCCTCAGCATAGGGAATTTCAAAATAAAAGTTTCCAGTTGGCTTTTTCAACTAGTTTTACCTTTTCTGATTAAGAATCACTTTGACACAGATTAACATAAACAGGTGGACTCCTTTTCCCAGAATAACATAAACAGATTGTTTCCGACTACTTTACCACAGTCTTGCCTCCATGCCCAAAGTTCAGGCAAGCCTAGGTTATCCTGTCTTCAGTCAATAGACAGTTCATATTCGGAAATGAAAAAAAAACAAGAGTTCAAATTAGGAAACAAAGTACTTTGTCATAGCTGAAATGGTTTTAAGTGAAGCAAATGGTTGTAAATAATGAATGATAGAGCATATATTTTGGGACATTATGGCTTAAAATACTATTTACTTCTAATTTCACAAATAAACACAGCTGTATTGTTCTGAAAAGCAATGAAAGGCATGCACCTCTACTAGCAGATTTAGCACTTCTGACCAAGTAAGACACCAACTTCTTAAAAAATATGCTTCATGCACTGTACTGATTTTTTTTTAAGATGTAAATTTTAATACATTATTTCTTTTTTGAACTTGAACGGGAACCAGAATGGGATGATCCAGAAGATGACCTGTGGTGCCTGTAAGACATGAGGAGAAAGGAGATAATCTAGTAAGCTAGAGTTGGTTATCCAGCATTCATTCATAAGACTGTGAGAACATAAAAAAATAAAACCTCATTATGCTGGCAAAAATAATTAAAATATAAGATACAAATGTATACACATAATAACTAACTAGTGTTTAGATGTTGGATATGAGCCCAGTAATAGCATAACCTTAATTTAAAATTCTCTATAATTTACAAGTATCTTCTCTTTTCAAGATATAGCCACCTCTCAATTATTTAAGGTAATGAAGGAAAGCCTTGCAAAAATGTGTAAAATTACAGATAATATACAACAAAGGCATATAAACTTGGTAATGGAAGTGTGACTTAATCAATCCCTGTGATACACTGTAGTGTGGTAAGTCTATATGTAAAACAAATACAGCAAGGCTTCTGATTGTGTATGAAAGTATATATTCATAAATAATTACGTTTGGAAATCTAGGTCACACAAGATGATTGTACAATTAGTTATAGGGTTATATTCATGCAGCTAATATGAATAAGTCAATATATCAACCTGGGTAAAGTAGTGGTGTTCCGAGGGGTTGGCCCTGGGCTCAGGGTTGTTTAGTGTTTTCACCAATCACCTGGCTTATGGAATAGAGAACATGTTCATTAAGTTTAGATGACAACAAACTAGGGGGATTATATGTGGCTAAGATAAAAATTTGCAGAGTGGTAAGAAAGCAACAGAATGGATTTCATTCAAGTACGGAGTAATTTTTTTTACAAAGGAACAAATGCACAAAAACAACACTAGTCGTGTGTAAGCTTAATATCTAAACTTTAAAATGTGAAGCAAAATTAATCATTCTGTACAAGAAGGAATCATGAGGTAATCCTACCACTGAACCCAGCAATAATTAGATTCTACTTAATTCTTATTTTCACAAGCTGAAAGGATATGGAAAATTTGCAAAGACTACAAAGGAAATCATTAAAATGCCTATATAATTTGACATTGAGAATGTAGAGAAAGTTAATGAAACTGAGTAATTAATTAGCCTGTTGCAGAAAAGGCTGACAGATGACACCTGCACTCTCCAAATTTTAAAAATGTCAATACAAGTAAAGTGATCTAGTAAAGGTCTTTCTCTTAAAAAAAAAAGATTTGGACTGCAAGATGAAAAATGTATTAGCTACAAGAACAATTTCCTTATATCCTTATAGATGGGCATAAAACAATAATTTGCTGTGGAAAGGCATTTATACATATTTAAATGAGAAAAGATTTCCAATATCTAAAATAGTTAATTTTTTTTACTAGAGGCCCCAGAATTCTGATTTCTAATATTTAATGTAAAATCAATAACATAAATACATTTAAAAATCAACTTCGAAATTATTTCTACATACAGCCTCTGAATTACAATCTTAAAAGACAGAAATAACCGAGAGTTGGCTATAATAATCATATATGAAAATAAAAATTTAAACAATAAAATGACCAGATAGTGGAAGAGTGGTTTGATCTACAACTTTTCTAAGCAACCTGATCAAAGCACACAGGATAAACAAAGTAATTAATGGTTTTGAAATTCAAAGTTGAAAAGTGTAATTTAAAATTGGAACAAGGAGATAATGAAAATCTAATCCTTGACTAGGAAGTTTGATCTATTAAACACACTTAAGAACACCCATTCTTATTTCTACAGAAACCCAAACCTTTCGGGTGACCGTGATCTTGTTCGTCTTTTTTTGCGATCACCAGATGAAGAAGATCTAGAACGACTTCTCTTTCTGTTCCTCTCAGGAGATGATGATGAACTTGAATAAGATCTTTTTCGTGGGGAAGAAGAGCCCCTGTGGGACCTGGAGCTGGATCTTCATTGATTGAGAAACAAATCAAACATTTCATTAAAAGAAGAAATGAGGCAGATCATTTAGTTAACAGATAGCTCCAAAAATAAACAGGATATACAACTGAAAATTTTTTAAGAAGGAATACTTACTGCATACTCAACAGAAGACTTCTGGTTCAACCATGAAAACAATTCTACTTAAGTACAATTACTTTAATTTAATCTTTTTAACATTCTAAGTGTTCATCACTTATAATTAAAAACCAGCTTAATAAAGAAGAATTTTTTTTTTTTAACTTAAGGCTTTCATTTTAAAGTATACATAAATAACAAAACCAAAAGGTAAACACATTTGCATGACTCTATGTCTAGAAAACATATTCCCATTTGGGAAACAAACTTGTATGTTATATACAACTTCCTGAGGCAAATAAACATAACAATTCCTTGAGGAATTATGCAACTTATTAGTTAAGTTGCTATACAAAAGGCAGGGATAAGGGACAGCAATGAGAAAGAACTATTAAACTACCAAATAAAGAAAAATAAAATGAATTAACTTTAAAACTTTGATTTATATTAACAATCTTTATTTTTATGAAGGACTACTATTCATGAAGTATGAAGTGTTGACATTCACATGTTTCAGGTAGAAGTAAATGTGCAAATGTTTAAATGCAAATTTTTTTCTTCATTTACATATTTTGGTTGAAGGAATTTAGCTCAAACTTCCCAAAAAATTCACCTTTGGGCTTAAAATAAAATCAGAAAGCCCAAAAGGAGAATTCTTTGGAAAGTTATAAGCAATGAAAAAAATGTTTGGGAAGAACATGAAGGCTGTTCTGTAAATCTGAATTCTAGTACTTCCCAAAGGGAACTAGGACTTAAGGATCTTCACCTAAGCAGCACTTAAATAAAAGTACTAAAACATTGATAATAAATAACAACAATAAACTCACTTGCTCTCCATTTTGTATTGGCTTAATACAAGCTTGCGTATCCTTTCTTCCTTTAATGTTAAACTGCAATTGCCCTCTAGTACTAAAGATTTGGCTCTACTAAGCAATTATTTTTACCAAAAAACTATCATTAAACTTCAGTGTGAATTTCCACACAAGTGGAATTTTAGTCATTTTCAATTCTTGTTAGATGCTTTAAATAAATGATCAATAAATCAACTTAAAGGGCAGCGTATTCTGACCAAATTTAGGAAAAAAACTTCAAGTAAACACTAATGTTTCATTTGCTTCTTCACAAACTGTTTCCCTCTACAGGTTGGACTAAATGCAACCTGAAGTTAACAGCAATGCTTACTTAAGACCACACCCTACCTAGACTAACCAACCATACGTATTTTTTTTTTAACCAACCATACTTCTTGATTTAATTTGTAAAATTTAAGAGGAGTGCTTGTTCTATATATATTTATGCATAACATTTTATATTTATAATTCTATAATATTTTGTACAATATTACCAAAAAATGGAAACATTCCAGAAACTTTATCTGATATAAATGACAAAACAGTTTCTGTAAATACTGAAACAACTGCCCTACAAAACAAAATCTGTTTTTTTTTTTTTAAAGATTTTATTTATTTATTTGAGAGAGAGAGCACATGAGAAGGGGGAGGGTCAGAAGGAGAAGCAGACTCCCTGCAGAGCAGGGAGCCCGATGCGGGACTCGATCCAGGAACTCCAGGATCATGACCTGAGCCGAAGGCAGTTGCTTAACCAACTGAGCCACCCAGGCGCCCAACAAAATCTGTTTTGAGGCAAGGTTAATTTTCTTCCTTTTAAGAACATAGTAAACTTTTTCTTTTCTTTGCATATCTCTAACTTTATCTGAACTATTATTGCAAACATGATTTTTAATGGACTAGAGATCTGGTGATAGGACTTGGCTCCATCTTTCTATTTCATCACATTTTAGCTAACACAAAAATAACAAACCTTGCATTATGCAAAATAGCAACCTTAATTCAATCATGGGAATGTCTTGGCACACTGCTGGCAATGGAAACATCTCATGGTGAGAAAATTAAGCTGAGGCAAGTGCATTAGTTTTCTAATGCTAAAATAAAATTGACAAATAGAAGCAAAATAAGAGGAAAAAAGCAGCAACGCCTTCTGCAGCCTTTAAATATTTTTTCTCTCTGCTTTACAGAGAGATGCTACCTCATTCACCTTGATTTCGACCCACGAGATCTCGAACGTTCTCTGGAACTGGAACGAGATCTTGACTGCGAACTGGAAGAACTTCTTGAACGGGACCTGGAACAACATGGAAGGATTTTTTTTTCCAGGACCACTTAAATGAACTTTGTGAAATGAACACTGAAAGAAAAATATATGTTAGAGTTCATTTTCATATAAAAAGACAACTATTTGAGATATATATTTTCAAAACACAGTATTTTAAGGTAACTAAACAAAATGTTTAGTTTTAAACATTTTCTTTAAATATTTATGCCCGAAGTTAATTAAAAAAAATCAACTATCACTTTCCAAGTTTGACTAAATTACTCCAAAAATCAAATTGTACAAATAAAAACACTAAGCATTATCTCACTTCATTAATATTGAATACTTTCTGTTCACAAATAATTTTTAAAGCAACCCAGGACTTACACAACCAGGAATACTGAATGATGCTGTTTATAATTTAACTTCTCTGATAGATCTCTATCAATTTCCCTAATAAAATTCTTTCTGTTTCCTTAGTCTCTAGCTAGTATGACACTTTAAGTATGACATGTGTATGTTTGTTTAATTGCTATGTTTTTCTGTCTACTCAAAGGTTAGAGAGTTAAAGAGAAAATACACTAACAATCCTGTCATTGTCTTAGGTAATTATATTATTGAAAAATGATACAAGGGGAGATAGATATGGCCCACTTAAATTTTAACAATCACAAATGAAAAAAAAATTCATGGGGCGCCTGGGTGGCTCAGTTGTTAAGCGTCTGCCTTCAGCTCAGTTCATGGTCCCAGCTCAGTTCATTGAGCCCTGCATTGGGCTCCCTGCTCCGCAGGAAGCCTGCTTCTCCCTCTCCCACTCTCCCTGCTGTGTTCCCTCTCTCGCTGTGTCTCTGTCACATAAATAAAATCTTTAAAAAAAAAAAAAGAAATAAAATTCACTTATTAACCTAATATATACCATTAATTTATCCCTTAAAATACCTTGTAGAAAAAGATTACTATTACATTTACATCTTAAAATTACTGTATTATCACTCCTATAAGCTTTCAGGCTTTATAGTACTCAAACAAAAATTATCTGTTAGGTACTCAATTAGCTAATATTTTTATCCCTAAATACCATTAAAATTCATGGCCCATGGCTTCACTGCATTGTGAATAGAATTCTTCAAGGGAACATTGTCTATATAAGGTACTGCTTTTGCTCACCTAAAATTTTCATTGTTGACTATGCAATCAGGTAATATTTATTAAAATTTTACATTACCAGCAAAATAATACTCAAGTACAACACCAACTAAATGCTTTTTCCTGGATATCTCAACACCATGAGCATTAAGCCAACAAACTAATATGTCTGAATTTGCTCCTTTACTCAAAATACCTCTATCAAAGTAAATTATTAAAACACTACATTAAGCAATTAGTGTCTAGAAAATTTCTATATTAGCCTTTAACATGAGTGAAAATATAAATCTTCACACTTTAAAGTTCCTAAATGTATACTACCTATTTACATAATTAAGCATCACTGTATATAATGGTTTAAATGAATTTTTTTAAAGTCTATTTAATAAAAGGCATGGTGCTAAAAATGGACCAAGGAAGTTTCACATTAAAACTTTGCATTTCTGAAAATACTAGACAATAACTTCATGGCGCTAAGAAAAAATTATTTTGTAAATGTGGACTTGAATGAAATCTCTAAAATAAAAAGGAAAGCTTATTCAGTCAAGAAAAACAAAATTTATAAATAAAGAAGTTAGATACTGACATTTTGACTGGTGTTACCCTTGACCTGTACCCGTTTACCTGGACCTAGACCTTGAACTTGAGGGGGAGGATGAGCGTGATGAAGATCGTGAATGTGAAGATCGAGACTTTGAGCGACTTCGTCTATTAGATTTCTTTTTATTACTATCTTCTTCTTCACTGGCATCAAGATTATATTTTGAGAGATCAGCATCATCTTCATCCTCATCCTAATAAAAATTCAATTATGTAGACATTTGTATATTAATACTATCTACTAGGAATGATGAACAGTTCTGTGTACTGGACATCTCCATATGGATATACAGTATCATCAACAGATGTATGGTATCATCGACATCTCAGCAAATTCTCAATCCTAAAATCTGCCTACTATATTTCTCATCTCAGCTAAACAGACTATCTTAGACTTTATAGTGAAGTAAACCTAAAAGTCGTACCTATTTCTTTTTCTGTCACAATGTATCACCAAATAAGCTGTAAAGAATTTTCATTTTTATCCCTTAAAAGTCCTTGAATCCCCCTTTAGTCTAAGTTCACAACTTTGCTCTTTTCTCCCATATATTACCGTATAACCTCTCACGTAGTCTCCCTAACTCTAGTAATCCATTCTGCCTCCCTAGTATCTTAATATATTGACAGTCACCACTCTGAAACAGATCAGATTTGTTTGATCTCATTAAGAAACAAGCTTTAAAAATTGTTCCACATTTATTTGTTTAGTTGCATTTGAGGACTTCTTATGATTAGACCTCAAGTGTATCCTTAATCTGGATGTATACATCAGATCATAAAACTTTATACTCTGGACTTAGAATGAACACCCCCTGACCTGATGGTGGTGTTCATCCCTCTCACCACATTCTCCCCTCTGCTCTAACATTTATGCATGATTTTTTGATGTTGCTTGTTTCTTTCCTATTTAAACTTTTACTTGCTGTTCTCTGCCTGAACGTGCTCTGACCACAGCTCTTATGGCCAGCACCTAATATCATTCTATCATTCAAGGTCTCAGCTCAAATTTCACCCTCAGTAATCTCTCCATCCACTGAAACCAAAGTAGCTCTGCTCATGATCTGTTATCACATTTATCTTTACAATACCATTGCTATCTAAACTGTCTTGTTCATTTATGTCTTTCTCCTTGAGAATTGAAGTTCCATTAAAAGAAGGATGGCTCTGTCTCCATTATTATTGTATCTCCAGAGCCAGAAGAGTGCTTGGCAGAGTGAAGCCTGAAACCTTTTTGAGAACAAATGAATACATAAAACGTATCTTCACTATTGGACAAAGACCATTGGAAAGATTCATGTTATATCATAGCTCAATTAAGGCCAAAGGGAAATAAGACAAGGAAATCATTTACCTCATCTAATTTATATTTAGAAAGATCTTCATCCTCATCCTCTTCTTCTCCCTCAGATTCTTTATCTTCAACTTCCTTTAAAATAGATGCAGGACCAACTGCCTTCCCTCTGTATTTTTTCTTTTTACGTCCAAACTAGAGGAAAAGTTTCATATTTCTGTTAGCTGAAAATGTTTTAAAATTACTACTTTTTCTAAGAAATTACTTTTATATACTTAAGTCAATAAATATTTTCAAGTTAATTGTAACAATTATATATTTAAGTTAGGACTTCTTAAAAAATGGTAAGCTGCCTTAAAGAATACAAAGTATACTTATAAAAAATACATTTATTATCTCTTTGCATGTAAGATATTTTTTACATGTTTTCTAATTTGTGTTCAACCTGCACACTAATGTATAGCTTACCTCATCATATTCACCATCAGATTCTTCTCTTTCTATATATTCAACATTTTCTCTTTCATTAAAACCACCACCATAGCCTAAAAAGGGAAGGGGCATAAACTGTTACCCTATGACAATTCATTAAAATAACAAAAACATGTCAAAATCACCTCCAAGCAACAGAAAAAAAAAAAGAAAAATCTCATAAATGACATTTGCCTAGCTAGTAAATTACTAGTTTTAAAAAAGCATACTAAAAAGTATCACTACAGAGAACAGTGTCAAAGTTACATACTTTGGCTGAAAAAGTCCTGCTGCTACATTTCTAGCTCTTCTCAATTTTAAAATGTCCTGTATGACTTAGACTATGCATGCAATACATGGGTGGAAAACATCTCCTCAAATCTATGCTATAACCAAGTTCTGAAACAACTTTCTTCTGTACTTTATCGTAATTCTTCTGAGAGGAGTGGGCTCAGTAAGAACTAAGAATCAAATTTCACTGATTACCAGCTGCAGATAGACCGTAATCTTTTGATATGTTGAAATTTTGCTGGAATAAAATGTAGCCAATGTTCAGAATGTTCCTAATCATATAAATACAATGACATAATAAAGGTCACCCAAACTGGTTTTAATACAACTATTTTTAATATATTGTTCAAAGTAGGCACTAAACTTTTAAACTGAAAATAGTCTATTAAAAAGCAGTCAAGATCAGCAAACCACTATTCTTTGATATCACAACATCTATAATTGGATTGACCGTTTTTTGACACAAGCTTAAGAGAAACTGGAGTTAATTTTAGAGAAAGAGTGAGATTTTGAATAAATCTCCCACTGAAAAAATAATAAGACATTATGTCAGCAAGAGCAACATTATCTAACTACTACTGCACATACTGTAGAGCAGTATCAGCACATAAAGGCAGTGATTCCAAGATGTAAGGATGTCATAAACGAGCAAAACACTAAATATATTTATGAACAAAAAAGTATTTTTAAAGAACTTAGGGTATGTGTCTTTAAAATTATCAATCATGGGCTTAAAAAATGATCAATTACCCTATCATTTTATAAGAGACACAAATAGTAGAAGGAATAGAACTATCCCAACAAAATAATGTAATAAATTTAACTTTCTTAAAAAAAAATCACATTCATCTTATCTTCATTAGAGTTTGTACCAGTGAAAACTGCAATGTGTAGGTGCTTATCCCTGAAATACTTGCATGTGATCCCTTTCTTCCTTCCTCCTCCTACCTTATTTCAGAGACAATATGGATTTCAATTGTGTTATACATGAATTTCCTTTTGCTTCTGTGAGTGGATTAAATAGCAGTAACAACTTTTCCTTACTAAAATCTTGGCTCTAGCTTTTCAGAAATTAAATATAAAAAGAGAAAATCAAGTACAAACATGATGAACCTCAAGGAAACGGCTCATATTCAATGCTAATTTTAGATTACAAATACTGTAGAAAAGTTATTAATTCAATGTAGTTTGTTACCTCTAGATATGTTTAATGTTATATCAGTATGTCCTGGGATTAAGGTATGAGTAATGTAATAAACAACAAATTTTAAAAGATGACTAATAATAAAGAGCTAAGCTTCAAACTACGTAAAAGTAGGAGAAAAAACAAAATTTCACAGGATCTAGATGGAAAATAAGTCATTTTAAGAGATGATTAATAATAAAGAACTAAACTCTAAAAACTTAAAAGGAAAAAAAAACTAAAACAAAAACAAACCAAAAAAATCCACAGGATTTAGATGGGAATTAATTCACATATGGGGGGGAAAAAAAGGACAGTGAACAAATATAATGCAAAATCATGACTACCTTCAGGTCAGTAGTACAGAAAAATGCCTGATAAACTAGACTGTTATATGTGAAAATGTGTAAAAATATTAAAACAATCCTATTTAAATTCAATAGTTGGGCTTTTAGAGTTCTTTGTTCAGGTTTAAGTAACTTGCAGCTGAAAAATGACATAGCAAATAAATTAGGATTTAGAAAGTGAACTGTAATTCACAAGTAATTTTGCACAGCCATGTTAATAAAATTACTTTGTTTCAAAAAAGATTTTATTTGAGAATGAGAGAGAGAACACGAGCCTGGGGAGGGCAGAGGGAGAGGCAGACTCCCTGAGCAGGGAGCCCGATGTGGGACTTGAACCAGGACCCCAGGACCATGACCTGAGCCGAAAGCAGCCGCTTAACTGACAGAGCCACCCAGGCGCCCTGTCAATTTACTTTAAAATGAATATCATAGCAAATACAAAGCTAATCTCGTGTTCTCATATAGGCTACAGGAAAATGAACTTAATTTTTGACAAGAACATTACTGAAGTATTTTATTTGAAGGGATAATGCAGAAGTCAGCAATCTTTCAGTAGCACATCAAGTTTTCTTTTACGCACAGACTATCCCACGTTTAGGAAATGTTCCCCAGAACCTCGGACTTCCTTATTAAAAATAGTAGAGACACTGGAGAGCAATGCTCTAGGTTATTTCACACCTTCAACTGTGACAACTAGTTATAGCCAGAGAAGTGGGAAAGGGTCAAGACACCAGAATCACAGAAGAAAATACTGAGTAAAGGAAAAGTGAGAAGACCTCAAACTTTGAAGACTTCAGTTGCTCTTGCAATAGTGGAACTTTAAAGGAAGAGTCACAAATGAAGCTTTTACTTTGGAAAACAAAATAAAACAAAACATCTCTGGCTGCCAACGGGGCAGGGAGGCAGAATATGTACAGACACCAGCTAAGGGGCTAGTTCTCCAAGACAAGATATAGTGGTATTCCTATCTAGGGGAGTGGTGGAAAAGAATTTTGGAGGGAATAGAGGAGAAATGAAGGAGTTACTAAGCACATCTAGATTTCTGGTTTATGCAACAAGCATATGGTGGGTAGTACTAATCATGAGAAAGAGATCACTAGAAGAGGGCCAGGTCCTGGGAGAAAATCATGCGGTCAGTTTGGATATAGTAAGTTTGACATTTACATGATAATGCTGAATAGGCAGCTGAATATATGGCTCAAAGAAGTCTCAACTGAAGACATACATCTGAGTATTATGGTGTGCCGAAAATTACTTAAACTTAGGGCTTAGAAAAAAATGCCTAGAAAATAAAGGGCAAAGAATTAGAGACCGGACCCTGAAGATACTCAACAAACATTCTGTGGCCAGGCAGAAGACGATGACTCTAAAAAGGACACAAATAAACTACCAGAGGTGTGGGGAGAAAAAAAATAAAAATTAAAACATATACTTTAGAGGTGAAGAAAGGAAAAAAAAAAAAAGGGAGACTCTTATTAGAAGGCCCCAACCTACCCAATTAATATAAAGGCTAAGAATGAGAAGAGTGGGGTAAGATTTGAGGATTGAAGAAAAAATATCTAGGACACTGGACTATAATCTCACATGAGAGAATATTATTAAACAAACAAAAAACAAAACAAAAACACACCAAAAAATGGGGGGAATAAAAAAAAGAATTTCTGTTGCAGTTTTGAAGGGCTAGGTCCAGATGATTCTGGAAGGGCTAATGGGTCTCATAACCGCAGAAACCACACAGTGGAAGTGATCTGAAGTTCTCAAGGAAAAGAAAACAGGGAAGTAGTTTAGTAAGTCTAAGTCTGACAATGATAACTATATATAGAAGAAAGACTTTGATTATATGATGTATGAGTCGCTACATGATAAAATCAGATTTGATAATGTGGTTGAGCTAACTGCTGATAATGAAAAACTATATTCGATTAGGTAAATATTTTCATCTCACCACAGAGAACACACAAAGCCAATGGTAACCTATTACTTAGACCAATGGTTACCAAACACCATCCTAATCACCTACAGATTTTTGGGACACACACCCAAAGAGCATTCATAGGTCTGTTTTGAAGTCTGTTTTTAAAAAAGTTTCTCAAATGACACCAAGACACAGCCAAATTTGGGAATTCCTGCCTAATCGTTAAGACAATTATCTTAAAAGGTGCCTCTCTGCCCTTCCTAATGTCACTATTTGTTAGCATAGGACTCTGTAACACTGTACTTCGTAAACTGTGATACTATTAAACAAGATGACCTTTTTGGGTATGAAAAAATATCAAGATAAAAACCTAAGGGCAGAACAGACAGAATCCTCAACTACTATGCTCTTATAAGAGAAGGTGATAGAATTGTTAATTAATTTTTCTTTCTTTTAAAATCATTTAGTTAGAATGTGATTGTATTTTACCTGTTCTTTCTTCTAACTTAGCATACTTTGGAGTATTACACATGTTACACTCTGATCTTCTGGCCCAATTCACATTACTGCATCTTTAGAAGAGAAAAATACCAGATTAGTAGTCTATAATGCAATATAAGAAAAAAAGTAAATTTTTAGACATTCTAGAATTTTAATAAAAACTAGGATGAAATCACTACCATAAAGCAATGTTTATTAAGAATACTGCAAAGAAAATGTACCACTAGCGCACATTTTCTAAAGAGAAAATATGGATTCCGACGAAAGACTGAACTATTTAAGCAGAGAAGCAAAAGCTATACAGTTTGAAGAGTGCCTTTGTCATTTTTTCAAAAATGAGGCAAATTATACCTACAGAGATTTTGATGCTTTAGAGGGAAAATTCATTTTAAATTAAAGGTTTCACTAATTTTTCAGTCTCCAAATTCACCTCAAAGAACAGTAAAGTTATACCTTCCAAATAAAGTTAAATTTGTTTTTGAGGAGTAAGTGCAAGGACTGAATTTCACAGCATATCAAATCCAGTGATTTAATCTGTTGGAAAATTCTCCAATAGAAATTTAATATCTACAGGATCAGAAATTTATGAAAACCCTCTTCTGATTCAGTCCTTTTACATATATGTGATTCATCTGCACAACAGAAAAGATAGAAGTTGGAGAAAAATCTATACAGAACTTGAAAATCAAAGTATTATGGAAAAACTACCTAACGAGAGATAGTTATAGCAAAGTTACGATTCTAAAACTATTTTGTAAACAGGCAAAATGAATTTTGTAGTGTATTTTCGTATTAATGATAGAGGCTGAAAATTTTTGACATTTTTCAATAGAAACAAGTAGGTTTTGGTAGTTTTAAATAGCCTTTCTTTTTTTTGGGAATGCAAGCTTACCTTAAGCATTCATTAACTACTATACATAATCCATCACAGTAAAAACTAATACTATCATTAAAAAATGAGAATTTAAAAATTCTTTATACTTCTCTATCAGATACGGACTAAACAATCAACGTATCTTTGATTTAAAAGGTTTCCTTGGTTTGTCAATGTGACTAGTAAGAACTGAAAATATTAACAAGTAGTGGCTAGACATACTATTATGGAAGAAAAAGTGGATAATTTAAAACACATACGTTTTGCACTGCCAGTCATTAGCACTAAAAAGGCCTCGGCTCTTTTCTGCAAGTGTCTTCCCTATTTCAGTACCCCCAGCTTTCATCATCTTAGCCTCAGTTGTTTTCTCTGAAAATAGAGGAAAATAATGCATTATGAATCTGGGGAAATTAAAAAAATAATCTGTATATAGTCGTAATAGAGCTTCCTTAAATGCTTACCCCGACCACATCTATTACAGCTGGTTCTTCTGGCAAAGTTTACATTTCCACATCTGAAAATAAAGAAAAGAAATACAGAGATATTATTTAAATCTACAGAATTTTTTAAAAGTTCTATATGCACAACTTTTAATGTGTCCTTACTATACACCTATATCCAGAACTTCTAACGCCATCTCAAATTACAAACAAACAAAAACAAAAAACCAACCCCCACCCCATTCTCGCAATGTAGGTGGAAAAAATGTAAGATTTAAAATCACAAGGACAGGATAAAAAACTCCAATCTTTCACTAACTGGTTAGTCATTTAGGATCTCTGTGTTTCAGTGTTCTATTAGCACCTATCATTGATTATAACAAAATCCCCTTGGCAAAGGTGACGTAAGATAGGATTCCACTTCAACAATTTTTTACTGAGAGGCACTGAGAGTTAAAACAACTTCACAATAAATCCTAGTATAGAAAATAAGAAGATATATACAAAAATGTGTTAAGTAGTATAAAAAATACATAATCCTAAAGATGGACCAAGGGGTAAAATAAAGATAAATCAGAGACGGTTTCATGGATCTTGACAAAACAACAATCTTTTTACAAGCTGGAGATAACAATGTAAAGAAGATAGGTTATACTAACTAAAAATATAAATAGGTTCAATAATTACAAGGAAATGGAGTTTTCTGGGGGTATTTATCAAACCTCTGAAACCTAGTTGAAAGAAATAACCACAAGCAATAAATTCAACATGGTGCAACACAACACAGTATGACTTGTTTATATTCAGCAAACTTAATTAAAAACAAGAAAATTATCATGTGCACTAACAATGATAGTCTTAAAAATGCATCTGTATATTGGTAAAAGCATGTTAAAAGCTCTGAATAACATGCAAAGCTTAAGTTTTAAAAAGTTGATTTCTTTTAGGTGTTATAATAGCATGAAATAAACATGTGAATTATGGAATGGGTATAAAGTGAGCATTCCATATAATTTTTAGATTTTTTTCCCCATAAAAAATATGCCTTGTGACCCAAATAAGCATTGAAAATATATCAAATATATCCTAAACATACACACTGTAGAAATAATACTCTATTCACATAATTTTAAGGGAGTTGAATGTACTCTCTTAGACCTACTTCAAATACCTGCATATGCTGTCATAATGACACCATCAAAGGCACATCATTCTACAAGTAACCAACAACACAAAAATCACAAGTTGTTTATCTTTTTAATGTTTTCAATAGTCTGTATCACTTAGAGCAATGCTATTCATAGCATATGAATTTGTTCTATTCAATACTGTCAGGTTGACCTGATTCTTCAGTTCATCTCAATCTTTACCAAATGAGCCATCCATTTATTATGAAATAAACGCAACAATATTTCATTTAAACTACTTAAAGTGTGGATAGAAGTCAAATTTTGGGGAAATACGGATTTAATGTCCTTTAAGGACAGTAAGTGATTTAACTTTTCTAAAACTACTACTGATAGCTATCAATTAAGAGTATTCACATTTGGTATATTTTGTTGCTCTACACACTATCTATACTATCATGTATTCACTAAAAGGGAGCTATTCTATGCCAGTCTTTTAGTAAAGTTAAATAACCTACTTACGTGGTCTGTAAGCAATAGAACTGGAATTAAACCCACTTTTGTTTGCTTCAGAGTTTCTCCTCTTTACTACCATGAACTCTATACTTGTGGCTAGCTTAAGAAGAAATCAAAACATTTTTATTTGAATGTGAGTTGTGCATTCAGTTTTTTGGACAATTACTTTTCATGCTCAAATAGGTACATTTATTTGAACACCCTTCAAAAGAATCTGGCAATTTAATAGAGCACACTGGCTTCAGCAACAATGTCAAACAGCTCAGCCACTAAAACACGTGCTTCTCTGCTGCAGTAATCTCCAGGGCTGAACAGCCAAAAACACAGGCCTCTCGGCTCTAACGAGGCGATATTGTGGGGAAATTAAAGATCAATAAAGAGAAAAAAGTCAAAATTTCCTAAATCAAAGAAGGGCAGTGTTTGGACGGGGGGCAGATACAAACAGTAGGGAAGAAAGCTGAAATTAAAAACTAAAAAACCAAGGCAAATTATGAGAAGCAAAAAGACGAGTTCGAGAAAGCAGCTTCCCGCGAACGAGAGTAAAGTTCTGCAGGAAAAAGTCACGTGGGGCATATCCAATCGCAAGCTGGCCTCGACTCTGGAGATTTCCTTATCGCGGAAACCTGGCCGAGGCGGGGGTGGGGTGTGGGGGCAAAAGGTAGGCCATCTCGCTCTCGAAAAAGAGGGGCTGCCTTGGAGAGACAATGTCGAGGAAACGTGGAGACATACTCAACACAAAGGCTCCCGAAAAGAGCTCATCGAGAAGAGACCGGAGTCTCCTTCCCGCCTGGAAGCTGGCGGTTCGCCGCCTCAATCCGGCTTGAGGTACCGGAGACCTTAAGAACGGCAAACGCCGAGCGAACCTGGGAAAGCGTCTACCGATAAACCCTTCCCCAGTTCAGGACCCTTCATGAACTCACTTTTTGTCAGGGCAAATCCAGTCACCGTCACTGACTCGGAAATTCTTCGTCGACATCTTGGACGCCGCCACCACAACCACCCGCAGCTACGTCTTCGCAGGAGGAAGCGGGCTGGGGACTTTCGGCACTCTGGGGCTGTCCCCATGACGCCTGACTCCGACGCACCACTGCACCAGGGCTTGATAATGAGGACGCTCGGCCGAGACTGAGTGTGAACGTTGTAGTCCAGAGTAAGATGCCTGTGCGATTGTTTCCTGGCCGAGAGAGTTATGGTGCAAATGTATTCTTTGGAGCTAAAGTAACAGGCGCCGCAGGGTCAGCCCAGGCTGGAGGCCTTCGTGGCACTGGAAGCCTCAGAGAGCCCCCTACAGGCGGGAGGACCCGAAAGGAAAATACTTCCGCTCATATGGGCGGAGCTAGGGAGCCTAGGCGGAAGTGACTGTAATCAGGTTTGAGTTTGGGACCGCGGGTTGCTCAGGCTAGGTGTAGAGGGTGAGTACGGTGGGCTAGTCAAGTATTTGTAGAAGCTATTTTAATAAAGGATTCAGAACTCTGTTCTTTAATTATGCACACAGCGCACGGATACCATTTAGAAGTTTACTGTTTTTTGACACATACGTAGATAAAACAGATAAGCAATGTACACGTGGGAACCGACCAGTAGTTTTGAACTAGGATGTTGCCAATATTGTTGAAATTATCTGTGTCTTTTATCCCTTGCTTCCCTCCAGGGGTAACACTTTCCTCTATTTTGGGGTTATTCTTTTGCTTTTTAAAAATTTATGTTTATAAACTGTTGAGCTTTTACAAGGATAGTTGGTTGTTACGTAATTTACAGCCTTTTTTTGTCCCCCCACTCAACAGTGTATTTCCAAATTCGTTTTAGGTTGTTGCATATATTTCCATGTGCCTGTAGTTCCTTAATTTTACTGCTGTATAGTGATAATATTTCTTTCTGTGACAGCTTATCCCTTCTATTTACCAGGTTTGTCGTTACAAACAACGCTAGTATAAACATTCTAATGCATGGATTCCTGTACCAAAATGCAAGAATTTTTCTAGAGTACAACATATACCTAGAGAGAACATTTTAACTACTTCCTAGTTATAATAACTGCTCTAAAATCTGATAATTTTAACATCTTAGTCATTTAGGTGTTGGCAGCTGTTGATTTTATTTTTCCTTGAGAATTGGTTATATTTTCTCACTTCTTTATATGTTGATTAATTCTCTGTTGAGTAATTGTAATTTTTGTCTTGGACATTTCGAATATTATGTTGCATAGACTCCGGATCCTGTTAAAAGCCTTTGGGGAATACTGGTTATTTTGTTTTGTTTTAGGAGGCGGTCAATCTCAGTTTGGTTCAGTTGCACAAGTTCAGTCTCACTTTCTGTGTGTTCTGGTCCCTATCAGTTAAGTTTTCAAAAGGCTTTGTTATTCTGCTTTAAGTTTGTCCTATACGTACGACACTGGGGGAGTATTTTGGAACTTGGGCAGTACCTTAGTTCCCCCTTATTTGCAGTTTTGCTCTCCCTGGTGATCAACTATGAGAAGCAGATGATTCTTCTGACTTATCCTCAGGTCAATAGTAGCTTAACACTTTGTTACAAATGCCTATGTCATTCGCTTCACTTCATCTCCTCCTATAGGCATTTTATCATCTCACATAAAAAGAAAAGGGTGAGGGGTGCCTGGATGGCTCAGTCGGTTGAGTGTCCGACTCTTGGTGTTGGCTCAGGTCATGATCTCCAGGTCGTGAAATGGAGCCCCACACTAGGCTCGGGGCTCAGCATGGAGTCCGCTTGAGATTCTCTTTCTCCCTCTTCCTCTGCCTCTCTCCCCTGTTCGCACATGCTCAATAAATAAGTAAATAAGTAAATAAATAAAATCTTATAAAGGGTGAGTACAGTACAAAAATATATTTTAAAAGTGAGAGACCACATTAACATAACTTTCATTATAGTATATTATTGTAATTGTTCTATTTCATTATTAGTTATTATTACCTAATTTATAAATCAAGCTATAAATTATCATAGGAATGAATATATAGGAAAAAACAGAGTTTTATCTGCAGTTTCAGGCATCTGCTAGGGGTCTTGGAACATATGCCCTGTGGATAAGGGGAGATTACTGTAGTTTAAATTGTAGTTCAGTTCACATACCTTTTGCTATACAGCTTTGTGTCTTTCCTGCAGTTCAGGCATGAGAATAGAATTTATGTGAGTTTCTGCATAGAATTAGGGGGTCCCCTTCTACAGCTCTTTTTGATAGTCATCTCAGGCTCTTTGTTTTGCAGGGACCCCTCTCCCTGGCCCTCCTGCCAAAAATAAGAGGTTTTTCTTGGAGTTCTAGCTGCCTTCCATAGCTGCAACAGCTGACTAGGCCCCACACTGGGGCAAAGAGGTGAAAGAAAAAAATGTAGATTCCCTCCACACCCTTCATACCACAGAGGCCTCCTTTCCCAGTTCCCTTGTTTAGAAAGATAGGGTTTCTCTTGGTCTAAGCTTAGGCCCCAACTCTCAAGTCAAAGCCCAGAGGAAGAAAAGGAGGGGGGAAGAAAAGCCAGGTATTCCCCCTCTCAAACTTTGGCTCACAGAAACCTTTCTCCAACATGCTTCATTTTTGCTGCCTGTGCTGCCATTAGTTTTACTAGAGGCTAGGCCTCACATCAAAGCTGTGGGAGAAAATAGGAAAAACAAACAGGGTATTTCTCTAACTGTGATTCTCCCCAGTCTGCCCGTTTTTGTATACTTTTCAGAGTTCTCAGGTAGTTGCTTTTTGTATTTTGATCTGAACTTTTAGCTGTAATCAGCAGGAAAGAGTAGTGGTCTTACTTCATCTTGGCTCTGGCAGTGCCAGCCAAGGAAATACAAATTACTACTACATATTCATCAGAATGATTAAAATGAAAAATTCAGGAATGCCTGGGTGGCTCAGTCGGTTAAGCCTCTGCCTTCAGCTCAGGTCATGATCCCAGGATCCTGGGATTGAGTCAGCATCGGGGCTCCCTGCTCAGTAGGGAGTCTGCCTCTTCCTCTGCCTGCCGCTCCCCCTGCTTGTGTTCTCTCTCTGACAAATAAATAAAATCTTTAAAAAAAATTATTAAAAAATTAAAAATTAAAAACTCAGACAATTCCAAGCGTTGGAGAGGGTGTGGAACAATAAATTCTTATACATTCTTATACATAGTGGAAGTGTCAATTGATGTATCTCCTTTGAAGAACATTTGTCCAGAATCTATTAAATCTGAACATATATATACCTTATGACCCTGAAATTCCACTCCTAAGTATATTCCCCACAGAAATGCACATATGTTCATCAAAGATGTATATAATAATGTTTATTGCTACACATTCATAATAACCCCAAAGTAGAAATTCCCAGTTGCTTATTAATGAAAGCCTGAATAAATTGTCATATATTCACCCACTGGAATATCATATATAGCAATGAAAATAAATTGCAACTACATTGAACAGTGTGGCTGCCACTCAAAAGTATAATATTGAATTGAAAAAGCCAGAGACAAACTAGTACATTTACATGAAGTTCAAAGGCGGACAAAACTAATCTAAGATAATGATTACCTTAGGACATGGGGAGGAAATAGCAACTGGAAGGGTACATCGGGCCTTTTGGAATCCTGGCAATATTTGTCATGATCTGGGTTCTGGTCAGGTATCTTCATTTTATAAAAATCCATTGAGCTGCACACTTATGACTTGGGCATTTTTTAAGAGAAAAAGTTTAAAAAATACTTATATTTACCTATCTCACCTATCCCCTCATTCAGTAGATCTTGTTAAATATTATACTAACTTCAGGGACAGAGGGTGTGATCACACACCCACTTGTGACATGGTGAGTATCACTGGTAAGTGGGTACCTTCTGGCCCTAATAATGACTGAGCTCTCTTACAGTTGCAATATTGAGTCTACCATAATTTCTATTAAGGCATATTACAAGTCTATTAGGAAAAGATCTATTCTTGGTTCTAGAATTAACTGAGAGTTTAAGGTGGCAATGATCCAGTCTCTGAGATTTACATTTGTAGATTCAAGGAGAATTTTCTGGAAGTACAGATAAATCAAGCAGATCTTGTTTATGCATGTTCAGTCACATTCAGAAAAAAAATCCGCTACTCAAAAACAATGGAAAATAACTTTTTATAAAGTTCCAAATCACTAATTCACTACAAGAGTCATAATTGTGCTATATTAAAATAACATTTTTTAGTTGATCAGAATTTTTTCCTTAATTATGGTACATAATCCTTGTGTTATAAAGTATCTGGAATTGCAGCTTAACAAGCAACCATAAAAATGTTTGCTCTTGAAATAAATAGGTCTTACTCAAACAAAAGAACAAGGAATTTAAATAAATAAATAAAATAGTCAGTGAATTTAACTCTCATACCTAAGAAACTCCCTAATTTTAATCTGGGAACTTGTGGAAAGTAAAATTTACTTCTTAGGTCATGAGGACAGCAGTGACTTTAGGTGAAGTTGCGGACTATGTGAAGTTGTGGCTGGGTTTAGTGCAATCTGTGCAGATATTGCAGGATAGGGGAGGGTGGCTCTCACCTCCAGAGAGGGACTCAGAAATTTGGAAATGGAGTAATAAAATACCATCATTTAGAAGTGAGGTTGGAAGGATTAACATGCAATTAATGAAATCAACCTTCTGAAAATAGAATTATCTCACTCTAATATCTGATTTGTGTTTGTAATGTGAACAAAAATCTAAAGCCAATCCATATTCCTGAGGGAATTCTTTTACAGGTAATGATAGCTACTATTTATTAATCACTATATATTCAGTAGTGTGCTAAGAGCTTTACATTCATTATCACATTTAGAATCCTACCAATCTTTAGGAAAGATATTGTTAGCATTGTCTATTGATGAGAAATCAAGGTTTAGAACTGTAAGTACCTTGTGAAGGGCTGTAAAATGTAACATATGGTGACTCAAGTCCAATTTCTTGGTTTCCAATCCCAACTCTACTACATGTTAACTATGTGACCTTAGGCAAATTACTTGATCTATATTTTCTTTCTTCACAGAGGAAATAAAGATGATAATAGTACCTGTATTTTTATTTATTTATTTTTTAAGATTTTATTTGTGTATTTGAGAGAGAGAGGGTAACAAGAAGCAGGGAGGGGCAGAGGGAGAGGGAGAAGCAAACTCTCTGCTGAGCAGGGGGCCCGATGCAGGACTTGATCCTAGGGCCCTGGGATCATGACCTGAGCCAAAGGCAGACGCTTAACTGACTGAGCCACCCAGGCACCCACTAGTACTTGTATTTTAGAATTGCTGAAAGCATTAAGTGAGATAACTCACTTAAGGTGCTTGATAAATAGAACTCAATAAATAAAGGTAATTATTATTCTGTTAAAGGCTAGAGCTGGTGAATAACATCCAGTTAATACACCAAAAGTCAATCAAGTGTAGTTAGTAAAAATTTTCTGTGAGAATCACATGTCAACAGAAAGATGATTTACAATAAGTCTAAAACAACAATGAACGAAACATAAGAGTAGATCTGGTAATGACCAGAAGAGAAGACTATTTGTGTTCAAGGATTACAACTAACTTTTCAAAGACAAATATTCCTAGAATAGAAAAGGAATTTCAACTATCCCAACTTGAAAGGAAAATCCCTCACGCCTATCCATTCTCTTTCTTCTAATTATATGCTCACCAAACAACCCTCTGACTGATCATTTTCTCTCCTGAGTACATTTAAACTACCATGGCAAAATACCCAGAGTGAATTCTCCATACACATTATTCTTTTAGATTTAGCTGTCTTTATGGATTGATAGATTGACATTCTGAGACACATACCAGTTTCTTATAGGTCCTCTTAACGTGTTGATTCCCAAGAGTTTAACAATGGTGGAACTGAAAAAGGCGAGCTCCTGAACCTACAAAGCTAAGAATCTGGTTTCGGATCTATTGTACTATAGCTATTTATACTGGCAAGTAACAAAAATCACAATAAAATGGCTTCAACAACAAAAAAGGAGGGAGTTAAAGAGGAGGTGTTTGATGGAATAGCAGGGCAAGACTGCAACGTAGATTCAGGAGACTGAAAGAAGCACCCTAGCACTCTTCCAGTAGTCTCTTGTCACTGCCTCTTTGCTGACACATCGTTCTCTCCTTTCTGTAGACCAACTTTCCCCTGCTACTTCATTCACGGGACAGACAGAAGTAGTACGTACTGACTTTAGAAATGAGCAAGTGAGACTCGTAACAAATCCTGTCCTCCTGGGAGTCCCACCCATTGGAGCACCTTCTTCAGATATTCTAGGTCCCCTCTGGTGCTCTGGAGCCAGAACCTAGTCCTGTGCGGGTCTTGGCAATGAAAGTCCTCAAGTGTTCTGTTGTCGCTGGTGGTGGGGTTTGGCCTGGTCAGCAGGACCTTCTGGGCGGGATAATCTAACCCTGGGCCTGGACCTTATTGGCCTCAGTTCTTGTTTCTCCCTCGCAGAGTCCTCTCGACAATAACCCCCTCTCACTGTGACTGGAGTCCACCAAGTGCTGGACAAGCTCTGGGGCTCACACCTATGGGTGTAGGTCTCGGGCTGCATGGCCTTGCCTCTTCTTGGTAAGCCAAAGCTCCCCCTAGCCAGGGCAGGATTCCTTTCATGGGATTGGAACAAGTTTTAGCTGCCAGAATAGGGCTGATTCACTGACTTGGGGGTGATTTTCAGTAACATTGGACACAGGACAAGTTAAAGACCTTGGTTACCCACTGTCCTCCATGGGCTGCCTGTGTGAGGTGGTACATGGGTGCTTACCTATCTGTAAGCACTTCGTGCTCTTACCTGGCACATGGGTGCTTACCTTCAGACCTAGGAGCCTCCTGGTGAGGAGCAACTGTGAGAGGTATGAGTAGCCCACAGGTCTTTAATCCTGGGGTCCCCCACCCCTAACCCATTGTCAGTGCCCAGGGCAGTCACACCACCCTTTTGCAAGCTATGTGCTGTATGCCAGGTAATTCTGGTCATGGCCATTCTTGTCCCCTCCCAGAGCTTTCTGGACTATAGCACTGCAAAGGCAGTGGCCCCTTGTTATCAAAGTAGTTTCTTGCCTTTAATCAATGTGGTGACTTTCTGCTATCCTGGGTTGGTCTTAAGCCCTGTGGGACAAGAGATAGATATGGCTTACCTGAATGCAACTGCCCTTCTTGCTCTGTCCAGGGCCCCTCATCTAGCCTTACCACTGGTAACTGGTATGTGGAAGGCAGGGCTGTGATCAACATTAAAAAGGTCACATTCTAGCAGAGCAGTGATCAAGGCTTAGTTTAAGAGAAGACATGGTTGGAAGATGTGTTGTTCTATGTTAGTGTCCTAAATTCCATAAATAAATGCCATAAACTTCTAAATGATGATTTAACATGGCTATAGAACAGAATAATTGTTGACATTTTCCTGCATCTTCTGGCTAAGACTTGCATTTGTGGTCATCATCCACAAAGCACATTAACAACATTTGAGAGTCATTGGAAACCATTATTCAAGGGAGTACAATGGATGTTGCTTTGAGATGAGTGATGATGTGATCAGAATTCAACAAATGACATTGGGGAACTGCAGAGGCCAGGAGATCTAGATTGTTTCAATTTTAAAGGTTCCAAAGAGCCATAGCCTTGTGAATAATAATAGCGTTGCTACATTTTCCTTGCAGTGGGATATATGAAATTCGCCAGGAATGATATCTTTGACAATAAATAACACAAAGAAGTAGATCCTGGAAACTAGGAGAAGTTTTCATGTGCATTGATTGGATAATAAACATCTGTGTCAGTACCTTTTTCTTGCCCTAAATTTTTACCAGTAAATCACTACACCTCACATGGGCTCATGATTTTTGTAATTACTTTTATAATCAAATTGTTGCTATCGATGGGTCCCATCTGCACACCCCCAAGTATTTCCGCAGGGCCTTGTATACCCTAGAGGCTGTGCTGGACAGAAGACAGTGTTAACAAAGCTTACACCTTTATATCTCTTTTCCATTCAAGAGATTCCCAACTGGAATCTCTCGGTCCCAACTTCAAATTTCCAGACAAAGGCTCTGCTTTGCTAGCTTGGTCCCATCAGCTATGTCAGGTGGTCAAGGGCATGATGTGGTGTACAACCGAGACTTCTAGGAGGAAAAGGGAAAAAGGATAGCACCCAGAAAAAAGAAAAAGCAGTTGGTTCCTGTATTAGTTTTCTAGTGCTATGTAACAAATGACCACAAACTTAGCATCTTAAAACAACCTATTTTATTATCTCTCAGTATTTGTCAGTCAGAGGTTTGAGCCTAGGGTCTCTGCTTAGGGTCTCACCAGACAAGGATTAAGTTATCCACTGGGCGCACAATTCTGTCTGAGGCTCAGAGTCAATCTTCCAAGCTCATTCAGGCTGTTGACAGAATTCAGTGCCTTGTAGCTACAGAGTGTCATTTTCTTGCCGGATGTCAGCCAGGGCCAGCTCCTAGAGACTGCCCTTAGGTCCTAATCATATGACCCTCTTACAACATGGAGTTTATTTCTCCAAAGCCTGCAAGAGAATTTCCCACAGTCTATTCCTGCTGCTGCTGCTCCTACCACCAGTTCTTTTATTATTACTTGCTATGGCTACCGCTACCGCTACTGTAGTCTTATAGAATATAATATGATCACTGGAGAAATGAATCCATCACCTTTGCTATATAACATAACCAGATCAAAGGAGTGGCATCCCATCATATTCACAGGTCCTGCCTGCATTCATAGGGGGAGTATAATACATGTATGCCAGGAGGAAGAATCTTGGGAGCCATCTTGAAATTCTGCCCACCATGGCTCTTAAATAGGCAAATACTCCAAGAGAGGGCCAGTACCGTTGTCTCCATCTTAAAGCCCTGAGAAATCTTTAAACTGACTGTCCTCCTTCTTCTTCTCAATGTTCCTTAAAGAACAACATAGTTTATAATAGTGCTTTGGACGTGTGTGAATATTCATAGAACTTCAAGTCTCATGTACCCCAAAAATACATCTCTGGGAGTAATTTGTCACACAGATCTCTTTATCTACAATTCAATGATGAATTATTAAACATTGTTCACTTAGTACACTTACAGTTTGACATTCTTAGAAATTCAGTGGATTAAATGTGAGTATACACACACGCACGCATGCACACACGCACGCACGCCTGCACACTTCACAAATCCCCTATGACTTAAATTCTCCTTTTGTTTTGTGCAGACCATTAATAGGGAATTTTTGCCAGCTGGTGTTTCAAGTTCTTTATAAATTAATTATTGTATTTACTAGCCATGTGGTAGTGGAGAAGTCTAATTGGGTCAAGGAGGCTGGCCCTGCTGGAGACTGAAAGGCAAAGCGTGTATAAGGTGTCACTTGCAAATCTAGTGCAGTGCTTTTTTTGAACACATGTTTAAAAAAAAAAGTGAACAATACTGAAATTACATGCAAATTTATGGGAAGATCACATCATAGTTAGAATAAACATGTATTGAAATTTGCCATCAATCTCTGGCAAAGACAAAATATTTTAGCTGACATGGGACTTCACAGGTGTTCATGCCACAGGAGGAATGGGCTGCTTAATGTTAAGAGCACATTCATTCACTCATTCTCTCACTCACTCAAGGGGACAGGGCTAGATATTACAACAACAAAGAGGACAGTGTCACGGCCTGATGCTCACAGAGTGCTGGCCAATATGGATGTGTAAAGGATAGAACAAAGTGTCATAAGTGTAGTATAGGCATAATTAGAGAATACTCTGCGCATCCCTGGGTGGAACAACCCTCCCAGTTCACAAGTGGGGAAAGGAAACCCATCAGGGATAGTTCATTGCAAGTAAAGAAACCAAATCTGGTCAAACTTGACCTTTCAGTGCTAGGACAAGAAGGAGCAAAGCCAGGCACGTGGGGTGTGAAACTTAAAGAGGTAGTCTCACAGCTGCTGGGCCTGGAGGTGTCATCTGAGAGTGAGTGTCTCCTTAAGTTTTGGGGGTAGACAGCTGCTCACTGTCCTCTGGATCCTGATTTGTCCTTCAGTCTTACCAGCTTAGTCAAAACTTTTTTTTTTTTTTCCTGGTTTTCTGTCCAATGAAAAACATTTGAGAAACTCATTCACACTGATGTAAATAACTAAAATCAATTTAGAGTTCACATTCTTTTATCCTTTTTTAAGATTTTATTTATTTATTTATTTGAGAGGGAGAGAGCACACCAGCGGGGAGGAGAGGGAGTCTCAAGCAGGTTCTGCAAGCCTGGAGCCCTCCTGAGATCATGACTTGAGCTGAAATCGAGAGTCGGATGCTAAACTGACTGAGCCCTCCAGGCACCCCAAAGTACACATTCTTTTAAAAGAACTTTCAGCTTAGCAGAAATCATCAAGCCCTTAAACATGGCAGAAAACCTCAAATGTCGACAAGGCCAGACAGTAGCAGGAATGAACGATGCAGGCCTGTGTAAGACGTTGGGCAATGAGGGAGATTGTAATGGGCTTTTCAGAGACCTTCAAATTCAACCTAAAAATAGATACTGTTCTGGCCAAACAAAAAGTACCTCCTAGACTATTAGATCAGTAGAATAGTTGTTTGTATTCCCTGCCTTAAGTTAAAAAAATTCAGTTGCTATGTCAGAATTTCTGTAGGCAAATCGTGTAAGGACATGACGAGAATTGGATGGAGAATACCTACTTGGGGTATTCTTTCTCTAACTAAACTTTCCTTGTGAGACTTTATTAAACATTTCTTTGGCCTAGTTATTCTCACTTTCTGCTGTCACAGCTTATTGTCTTGCCTGTATTCCATGAATCACAAGACATAACTGGAAAGTTTTTCACAGCTAGAAACTAGAGAGAAATACATAATGTTTAGGAAAAAGAAAAGTTGCAGTGTCACTAGAACTCTTAAGAGTCTCTTGTCTAGACAGAGGTAGTATAGGAAACAAGAGTAGCCAAAGTTTATATATGTCCAGAGTACTTTCCTATTACCTCCTGGTGCTTCTGAGGGGACTGTCAATCATGGTGCTCCCCTTAACCCCAAGAACAGGTTGGGATTTTTGTCCCAAGCTGTCCAATTGGAATACCTAGGCTCTTGAAAGGGAGGAAGGACCAAAGCAACCAGCCTGTGATCCATTCACTTCCTTTATTAGAGGGACACCACTAGGGGAAAGGAAAGAAGTGAAATGGTCTAATCTTGTCAACTGGATGTGAGGCAAATAGAATAATGATTTTGGACAGAAGGAGGAGGCTTTGTCTACAGAATGCCCTTAGCAGGATCTCCCTTCGTAAAAATTGCTTTCAGTAAATAAACGTGGAATCTATTGATTTCTGGGACATGGCTTCCTGGGACCATGTCATATAAGCTACACAACTCTTGGAGGTATAACATGAAGATGGTTCATAAATAACATGCCCCCTATTCTGTGAGGTGATAATCTGCAAAACCTCACACAGAAACTCCATCTATTGTTCTGGGCTGGTGGATAGAAAGGACCTTGCAAAAATGTCCCAGAACTTTCTCTGCTTTGTCTCTTGATTTCCTGTACTCTTGAAATTTTTAGTAAAGCTTGATGCTAGGAACTATCTCTGATTTTTGTGAGTCTGATTTGATAATCCAGTCCTGTGTGTTAGCTCCACTGGCCTTGGTATTTGGTTGAAGAAGAGGAATATGTGAACCAGAAAAGACCAACCAGAACATTCCCTAGGATTCGTTTAGGAACATTGGGTGAGGAACGTTCTCTCTCCATTGGGGTTCCTAAACTGGCAAATGTGGATGTGAGACACATTGAGAGAGAGAGTCCACCCACAAAAAACAAGTCAAGCAAACACAATAAGAGCTGATGGATGGAGAGAATTGGGGCGGGGGGAGAAGTAAGGGAGGGGAAGAGAGAGTGAATTTTGAATATAGCGTTTGAATCCCAGAATTTTGTTCTGTCTGAAGCCATGTCTATCCCCTGGACTTCCTCCATAAGCCAAGTCAACACATTCTCTTTGTGCTTAAGCTAGATTGTGCTGGGTTTCTGCCACTTGCAACTAAGAATTCTGACTAATATCATAGCTAGAATTTGGTATGGTCCAGCTAGCAGGAAGACCTGAGCTCAGGAGCAGACAAGTCGTCCAGGAAAGAGTAGTTCTAGAGATACAAATCAGATGAGGAACAAAGAAAATCCATATCATAAAACTATTTAGAACTTCTGCCTCTGGGTTCACGCATAAACATTATTGAAAGATTAAATAAGATTACAACTATTATAGCAATATTTTTAACCATTTTATCCTAAACAGTGTGGAGGCATGCCTTTCTGTCTTCCTTTTCTTCCTTTTCTTGTGACCTCTTTTGGGGCCATGTGACCAAGTAAGATAGTGTTTTGCAGCTTTGGCTTTGGCTTAGGAGGCAGAGCTCCATTTTAGAAATTGTCCCTTTATGTTGTAATTACTTATTAGTTTTTTTTTCATCCCGATTCCTCATAGGTGGGGAAAAGTCTTATTTATTTCTTCCATCTCAGCACCTGGAGTGCAGTTAGTGTTCAATATTTGTAGAACAAGCAGAGAGAGGAGTTTTGTTTTTGCCATCATTGAAACTCTGCACAAGCCTGACCAATGGGAAATTTCACAGGCCTGATTCCTTCCTATTCCCTACCAAATGTGCATAATTGTATTACTCGGTATGCAACCAACTGTTAGACTGTGATGAATGCTATCCTAGTTAAGGCATGTCGCTAACATTTGCAGTGAGCGAGGAAGGACTGCTTTAAATTGTTCCACAGTTTAGAGTAGTGGTTAAAATCATGGGCTTTGGGAACTAGAATTCCTGCTCTACTGCAGCTTTGCTGTGTAACCTCAGTCAAAGTGCTACATCAAAATACATCGGACTGTTGTTGTCAATATTAAATAAGTGCTTGACAGTAAATGCATAATACAGAGCAAGTATTAATAGCTATTATTAGGATATAGTTAGATTAATTAAAAGTTACCATGTGTACCAAATCTGTATTACCCATTTAAAAAAACAAAATAATGATATAACTCATTTAACATTAAAGTGCACTCAAAGGCTCTTAAGTAGTGTAATGTTGGGTTAATGGTAGAGGCATTGAAACCAGTTCACCTGGGTTCAGATCTTAGCACTATGACATACTATTTGTGTGGTCTTGGCAAGTGACTTAACTTCTCTGAGTAATCTCTGATAAAATGAAAATAATGATAGTATCTGCTTGATAATGTAGTTCTGAGGATTAATTGAGGAAATGCCTCTATAGTAATAAACACAATGCCAGAAAAATAGCAAGCAGGCAATGAATATTAGCTCTTATTATTGCCCTGAGCCTCAATCATTTCCAATGGAAAAAATGAGGATAAAGATATTTACCTCACCAGGCTGGTATGTGGATAAAATGTTATAGTTCCAGTGAAAATGTCTAGTAAATAGTAGGTATTTCATAAATGCCAGTTTTCCATTTTTATGATTCAGGAGACAACTCAGAATTTTACAATGCCTTAAGGTTATCAGTATAAATATCAATTGGATTTCTACGTGTGTGGTTATAGGACAGAGAGGATTAGGTAAAATTTGATCAGTGACACATACTATATGTTGTTTATTGAATAAATATCAGACCATTCAGTTGGCTTGTTAGCTGTTCTTTCTTATTAAAGAAGATTGTGCCAGGAATACCCCATTTTTGTGTATTTGTTTGATTCAGGTCACAGATAAATGGCGATTTACTCTATTCAGAGAAAGAAAAGTAGGCTGGTATCTCAAATTTCTTGCAGTGAACATGGTGCACAATCTGCTAGAACTGAAGGAGAATGTTATTAATCAAAGGGTGCACAAGGAGGCAAAGGACTTCATTATGTTGTTTTGCTCCCACAACTTGCACCTGGAGCTTTTTAATGAATGTGCCCTTTGGAGACAGGTGGCACTCTGCAAAGTGTAAACCTCTCCAAACCTCTTCTTGTCTCAAACTGACACGTCTTCATGGCACTGTGAATAATCAATCTATGCCTTAAATGATGTGAAAGGCTTTGGTAGGAGTATAATTAGTTGAAACATTTTTTTTTCTTGGTCTTTAGGAGTACACATGGCTAGAACAGGGGAAAGAAAGAATGTTAAGAAGCAGCTGGAGAAGAGAAATCATGTATTCATTGAAAAAGGCAAGCCTATAAATGATGATATTGTGTACCGGGTGAACAAGCACAGTAGATGGCAGTTTAGTAACACCCAATACCATTTTGTCACGTTGAGAAGTCATCTTTTTAAGGAATATGTAGAAAATACGTATCTTATGTTTTATATATTTATTGTCATCTTTTTTGGGAAAAGTTCTTCGTGTGAGCTCTGTTGGCTTAGAGAGACAGAGATGTTATAAACTTGTCAAATAGCATGGAATATAAAAGGGACATTGGGGTGCTCTGGGATTTTTTACACTACATTTTATTAGCATCTCATTCATTTCAAAGCATATAAAGACTTTTTTTTAAAAAAATCTATATATTTGAAGCAATAAAGCACTTGGGAATTACTCTCAAATAAAATAACACCACAACCAACAACTGATCCCTAAGAAAAACTGGCTATACTGTTAGCATTTCATGGATGGTTCTTTGTTAGTTAAAGTATTTAGCAAACTAAGAGGTGTGGAAAGGGAGCAGGGACAGAGGACATTAAGAAGAGAAGGTAAAACTTCCAAGAATTTTTGGACGTGAAAATGAGAAGAAAAAAGAACCCAACTTTTCCTGAGTTACAAACTTAAGATTGCATCACTTGTCACATGGAGTTCACCAAAAGTCCAGGCATTAAAAAAATTCTGATTCCAGAACAGAAAGCTGACAGTTCTTCCTACAATGGAATCAGACCATTACACACACTCTATTGGTTTAATTGAGCATACATTATATCCTTCAGCAAGAAATCTTCTGCCATGGTACCCTATTTTCTTGGGCACCAGGGCTTGACAGATTTCTCACACAAGTAAGCAGTTGAAAGTGATACAATTTTGACATGAAATGTGCTTATACTTCGAAAGCCATTAAACAAGGCTTGTTTGCTTATAATTTTCTAATAAAATAAAGGGCCTTCTGTGGAAAGCAGTTTTAAAAACACATCATAACATTTTAAGTGTGTAGGTCTTGCAACGTTTGTTCTAATTTTCTAGTGACAGACACAGAGTAATAAGATTTCCCTAACAGATGCTTAGTGCTGGGTACTCACATGTCACTCAAACTGACAAGGTTTTAGGAAAAAAACGCTTTCATCACCATGTTACCAGTTTGAAAAATTAACTGCACATCATTCAATTTTGCTTAATTGAAAAGTATAAACTTCACAAAATATAATTTATTAAAGTTAATATGATAGAATTAATTGGAAATATACCCTAAACAACCCACTAGATCCTATTCTACAAATTTGTCGTCCCAGACAAGATTCTACTCCTACATGCCTGGAGAAAAGTATTAGGTTAGCTTACAACAGGATCATAGAATTTTGGAGTTGGGAGAGAGACTGTGAGATCATCTATTTCAAATTAATGCCTCCTTTTAAAGATTATACATATATTATATATATATATCTGAAAGATTTGAATTTAATTAATAATAAAATAAGATATAGCAAGCACCATTCAGGTTGTGAATGAAATGAACATAGTTTCTTCATTCATCCATCCATTCATTCATTCATTCATTCTCTCGACAGATATTCATTGAGCATCTCACATAACTGGTATATTCCAGAAATTATGCTAGAGACTGGTAAAGAGAGAATAAATATTTCACTCTTTCTGCCTCTGAGGAGGAACTCAGAGGACAGCTGGGAAGGTAGACAAATAAATTAATGACTGTATTATAGTGTGATAAAGGGTATGACAGGTTTGTATTCAGTCATGTGGGGAAAATGACAAGGGAGAAATCTATGTCACTTGGGAGTTTGTCAAAGACAACAGACAGGAAGTCGCATTTGAGCTGGAGCAGGAACTCTCAAAGGAGAAGTGGGGGCTGAGGATCCAGGAGAGAAACTAGATATGAAGGCAGAAGAAGTATGTTTGGAGAGTGAGTGTGTGAAATGTAAGGAATGGTGGGAAGTGATATAGAGTCAGACTTGGAAAGTTAATTCAAGGAAAGACTACAAATATCAGACTCTAAAGAGTTTGGCATTACTTTTGTAGGAAATAGGGCATAATTGAAAAAATGTGAAAGTGAAGACAAGGATATCATCTGATTTATATTTTTGAAAAGCTATCAACTAGGTTAATCATAGGTTGAAGTATTTTTTGGTGCAGTGGAAGGGACGATGGACAAAGGTGGACATTAAGATATGTTTTAGAAACTGACTGAACTCGGTGGTCAGTTGCTTGGGAGAGAAAGGTGCCAAGGGAAAGGGAAAAGTAGATGGCTGCAAGAGGTCTAGTTGGCATGATTAGTTTTGAGGGCTTGGACAGGCACTTATTTAATCCTCTTCACAAGCTTTTGAAGATTATAATAGAGGAGAAAAACCAAAGTTTTGAAAATTTAAGTAATTTGAGAAGGTTACCACATAGACAGTAACTTATGGAAACCAGGTTTGAGCACATTCTGTTTGACTAATTCCAGAATGCAAGCTCTTAATCACTGTGCTATTTCTTTCTGTACTGACTGAGTGGGCTGTGACACCATTTACTGGGCTGGGAATTACAAGAAAAAAAGTTATGGGGCAGCTGGAGTGGCTCAGTTGGTTAAGTGTCGGGCCCTTGATTTCAGCTCAGGTCATGATCTCAGGGTCGTGAGATCGAGCCCCACATCGGGCTCCACACTCAGCGGGAAGTCTGCTTGAGATTTTCCCTCTCCCTCTGCCCCCACCATGTAGGCTCTTGTGCATGCACACGCATGCTCTCCCTCTCTCAAAAATAAATAAATCTTTTTTAAAAAAGTTATGAATAGAAGATAGTAAGTTTGACCTTTAACATATTGAGTTTAAATGACCAAACAATGGAAATATTCCTAAGAGGATTGTAAATAACCGTCCTGAAGCTCATGAAAGATGTGGAGTCAGAAAGTTCAGATTTAGGGGATATCAGTGAATAAGTGATGGCTGAAGCCATAAGAGTGACTTGATGGCCCAAAGAGTAGGCATAGGGAAGAGGATTGAGCAGAAAGCTCACAGTGGCACTGGAACAAAGAGAGTCAGGGGAAGGAGACTGAGAAGGAACATTCAAATGGCTTAAAGGGAAACCAGCATAATAAAACTTCCACCCAAGTCTGTGAGGTAGAGACTTAGTTTTCTCCCTTGAGCATACATTGCATGTTGGTTGGAAGGAAGGAAAAAGGTTGGATCATCAACTTCTTAATTCTTCATTATTGCATTAAGAGCATTCTTACAACTGTGAAAAACTGTCACTCTTAGCCTCTTCTTTTCTGAAGTGCACAACCTCTTCCCACTCAGGGTCACCATTTTCTACTCCACACAAATTCCCATCATCAAACTAGACCATGAATCCACATCTTTGATGATGATAGATGTATCCACTCTCACTTCAGTTTCTAGACTGTGCTTGAGCTAACTTCACCTCCAAAATGTTTCCCTATTGTTCCAGGAACTGCTCTGCATGTGAAATATTTAACCATGAAATTCCAATGACTGAGCATAATGTCCTCCTCTCTTCTTCCCACTAACTCAATTCAGATTCAACTTAGTTCCCATCATTCAGTTATTGAGTATCTATCATATGTTGTGTGCTAAGATTTAGGAGATATAGATAGATAGATAGATATCTTTGAATATGTTTGTATTTACATATATATATATATGTTTCTATCCATCTCCATCTAATCTGTATCTGTATCTATAGATCTTAGCACTGAGACATTGTCCTTAATCTCAAGAATTTCGCTTAATAGGAAGGGAGCAAATAGATAAACATTTTTTGCAATCTCAGTGTAATACGTAAAATGCTAGAGGTATATTATAGGAACAGTAGTATGATATGATGGAAAGTTTGAGCAGTTGTACTTGAGCTGGAAATGGGAGATATATTATTTATCTCTAATTGCATAACTAAACCCCTAAACGTAAAGGCTTAAAATAGCAATGATTTATTATTTCTCACAATCCTGTGGGTTGACTGGGCTCCACCTACGTTCAACTAGTGGTTGGGATGGGTAGGAAGAGCCAAGAAGGTTTTACTCACATGTTTGGGTATAGGTGCCATATGCCAATGCTCCCTCCCTGTGGCCTTTCTTTCCACATGATATACTTTAGGCACAATAGCCTGAACTTCCTTACAGTATGGTAGTTGGTTACACTGGAACTGACACAGTGCCAATTCTGTAGCATTTTATTGGCCTGCCCAGAATCAAGGGCCTTTTGTGGAAGTAATGGCATGAGTGTTACAGGGAGGGGATAAAAATTCAGCAGCCATTTTTTTTTTTAATACAGGTAGATTACCACAGGAGATTTTAAAAAGGAAGAGATGCTTGAGATGAGTCTCAAAGGCTGAGAAATTTGGAAATTCGTCAGGTGAATGGGGATTTAGAAGAGGAGCTCTTCAGGAAAAACAGCAGTGACATGAAGGCAGGAAGCAACATAAGTCATTTGGTTACCAGGACATGTGGAATGCCTGTGGGCATTTGTGGGAAGGAATGAGAAGTGCACTTGCTAGGCAAGTAAGATTATGGAAAGCCTTGTTATAAGAAGTAAACTGAACTTCATCTGCCAGATAAAGGCTGCAGAATAGCCCTAAAGAGGTTTTATGTAGGGGAGAGGCTGCTCTTTCCTCTCGTTGATTCTTCTACTTTGCCAGCTTTGTATGTTCTTGATCAATAAGCCTTTGGCTTTCTTTCCTTATTCAAACCAACCTACAACTCATCGTATTCAGTTAAACCTCTCCCTCACCAGCCCAACACTCTCATGACCTTCTTTTCATTCCATTATCCTAAGCCTCAATTCTAGAATAACCTAACCATCTGTTTGTTCTGATCTTAACACCAGGCATTGAATAATACTGGAGCAAATCACACAGCCGTGTTGATTGCCTGCCTTATACATTCATGATTTCCAATCTTTGTTGGGGTCTTAATATCCTCTAGCAAACCTTTACATACTCTTGCCCATTCCCCATGCTGGTCATTTCTTACCGGTCTTTTTAAGTTTTGCACTTAATGCTGCACTATTTCCCCTTACCAGTTTACCTTGACTATTTCACAGAGGAAATAGCTGTTATAGCTGTGAAAAACTTGCTTCAGACCATCTCTTTGAAGTTCACTTATTCTTTCTCCTGGATCATCCCTTTCCTTTCCTCCCAAATTCCTGTCATTTGACTGGGACTTATTTTAATTCTTCTACACCTCTGAATTGGTTTACAGTTCTCACCCACTTTTATCTTCCTTCCTTCCACAGCCATGATTCCTCCTGTCCTTCACCTATGCTCATACCCCAAGCCTTCTACCTCTTGCCAGTTCTTGCTCTAACAATTATGTCCTTTCTCACTCGCCTTTTCAATCTATCTCTTCCCACAACTTTCTCCTCAGCCTAAAACATGGAAAAATTTTCTTCATCCTATCAACATTTTCTTCAGCCTTGCTGCTCCCACAATCAATAATCTCTCAGTGTACCCCCTGCTGAATATTTCTTATTTCATATTTACTCTTTAGCAGTCTGCAGTCTGACTTAAGTCTTGATCAAATGTCAAGCAATTTCTAACACATGATATGCATGCAATAAATATGTATTTGTGATCAATTTCTAACTGCCAATATTATGATCTCTTTTTAGCCCTCATTTTACTTATAGTGAGAGGTAAGGGACAGATTGCATTTTAAGGTCCTGCCCCTGGCACAGTGGAACTTGCGAACCACACATACAAGTGGACATAATGACTGAGATTCTGTACTCCACAGATTTCTTACAAAATTGATGTTATTCCTTTTGCATTTTGGTTTGTTGGAGCCTGTGTTGTGTGAATTGGTAAATGTATTGAATATTACCAGTACTGATACTTCATATATATATATAACATACAAAGATTACTTACTATACTATATTATATTATATAAAATTATTATTCTTTTTTTAAAGATTTTATTAATTTGACAGAGAGAGAGAGAAAGGGCACAAGCAGGGGGAGTGGCAGGCAGAGGGAGAAGCAAGCTCCCTGCTGAGCAGAGAGCCCCATGCGGGGCCTGATCCTAGGACCCTGAGATCATGACCTGAGACAAAAGCAGATGTTTAACAGACTAAGCCACCCAGGCGCCCCCAAATTATCATTCTTATTACATCTGTCTTGAAGTGCAGTGCCCATTTAACACATGATAATCACAGATTTTTAGAGCAACAAAATTTTCTCATATGCTAGACAGATTTAGGAAGACGGGAATCACGGTTTCCTAGCACATAATAGATAATCAATATGTTTTTGTGGAATGAATGGATGAATGTTTCTTATATGTAACCCAGCCAAAATGTTCTAAATGAACGTAGACTGTATTTCTGATATTTCGAATTAAAAATTCCATCCACTGTTAGGGCTCAGAGTGTTCACACATTCTAAAAGACTGTTATGCTATTGTTATTGAAAGACGAAAAAAAAAAACTCCACAATTTAGTACAGCAATTCACAGGTAAATGTTGTTTGTTTTCTCTGGAAATTTCATCTGTTAGAGTGTTGTTTTAGATGCAGTCTTTCCATAGAAACACACATAAACTCATGAGGAGTTTGAACATAAACTACTGCTCTAAAACTAGGTACTTACTGGCCTTCAATTCATCTGACTTTTATCTTATGGAATGTGAGCTCTTTTAATGACATCAAGCAAGAGAAACTAGAATAGCATCCCGTGAACTGCAAACCTTTGGGACCATCCTGTATAATGTTGACATTCAGTCTCAACCAGCCTGACAATAAAATGATCCATTTATCCAACACAAGCAAGCAAAGGAGGAGATACTGCATCTTTTCACTCTACCTCCCACTCCCAGAGCCAGTCCCATGCTTCCTTTGGGCTAAACACACACACATAAAGCACTTCATCAACAATGTTTCATGTTTTCTGTTAAATTGGATTTACTCTTCTTACATGAATTTTCCCCTAGATACTTTCTCCAAATAGAACAGAAAGTATTTGAAGTGAACTAAAACTTTTTAATAATAAACTTTGTGGTTATAAAACCCTAGGACTAGGAAACACTATAAACACATAAAAATGAACAGCTCTACCATTATATAGACAAGACTACTGAGGAGCTTAGGAGAACTCACTAGATGCTTGAAAAAGAAAGATGTATTAGCCTAAATCTTAAAAATCAAACTTTTTAAAGGGGCAGTATTGTCTAATTGGGAGCTTTTATAAATTTCTTGGGAATCTACTCCATAAAGTCATTGCTTTAAGCACCAAGAGTATCGAGTAAATTTTTTACTTCCTTAATTCCACCCCCTGATAGTTCTGTTTCTTTTCTTTCTTTCTTTTTTTTTTTTTTAAAGCACCAAAAGCAATCATCTTTTTACCTAGTCTATGACTATTATGGTTGCTTAATTAGATTTTTTTTCTTACTGAAAATAAATCATTCCTCCTTGGGCCCTGTTTTATTGCCAATGGAGAATTCTAGAATGACCAGGTAGATTTGACAGCCCCCCAATTTTTGCTGTTGCAAGTGACCTAAATCCAACTCAAACCAGCTTAAATCAAAATAAAAAATCTCCAACTCTTAACTGAAAACTCCACAGGTGAGCCTTGGCTTCACATGCAGCTTAATTTAGAGCTCAAATCATCAAGAACCCCCTCTGGGTTGCTTCTATTCTCAGGCTGACTTTCCTTGTGAGCATAATAGATAAGGCAATTCTAGTTTGTCACATCTCTACTAATTCCAGTTGAAAGTCAAAGCTTCTCTTCTCCAGGAGCATATGTACCAGTGAGTTATTGTAATGGTTGAAAACAGTAGTATTTGTTATGTTAGTTATTATTATTATTATCCCCTTAAGTTTGTGCTACTTGTCCATCTCTGTACCAAGCACTGTGGTCAAACAGGATATCTGGATAGTTTTAAGATCCTTAGAGTTTTAGGGGATGGTATTCAATCCCATACAAATCATATATTTGTGAATAAAGGTAAGTAAATTCTCTCAAGGATCAATAGAGTACTTTCTGCCAGAAATAAGGGTGAAGAGCCGGCAAGGCAATTGTGATGGTTCATTTTATGTGTCTGAGTGAGCCATGGCCTCAGATATTTGGTCAAACATTATTCTGGGTGTATCTGTGATGGTATTTTTGGATGAGATTAACGTTTCCATCAGTAGACTGAGTAAAGCAGATAGCTCTCCCTAATGGGGGTGAGTCTTATCCGATCAGTTGAAGGCCCATATGAAGGAAAAATGGATGACCCTCCACGAATAAGTGGGAACACCTCCTGCCTGACTACTGAGATGGGACATCAGTCTTTTCCTGACTTTGGACTTGAACTGAAACATTAGCTCTTTGAAGCAATAAATAGGATTCTAACAAAAAAGAAATATATGAGACCTGGACAGAAAGATTTTGGATGGGAAATGTGGCAGAAAGGCTGGCAGGAAAGCGTGCAATGCTCAATGAGAAACCCTGCTTAGCTACAGATGGTGTGAGGGCTGTGTCCTCTAGCAGTTAGCGATCTTTCAATTGCAACATTTAGAAAATCCAGCAGCAAATGTCTAAAACCAGAAGGGAATTTATTGGTTCTCATGGCTGGTACTTACAGCTTGTGTGCCATTTATCAGTTTCTTGCCTCGAGGCTCCAAATTCACCCTTCCATATATGTTCTATGGTAACAGACAATCCCTTTTAATGTTTCTCCTTTGAAGGGAAACTTTCATGTTAAGCATTCTTAGTAGAGGGTGCTGGATGGACCTCGGAGGAGGAAAGGGCTCTCCTGCCTTGTCTGGCTGCTGCTTGATGGGCCAGCAGTGTGGTTGTATGGACATCTGGTGAAGTTGTGCCCCAGAACGTGGTCCTTTGGCAACCTCGCAGGCTGACAGTTACCACTGTGCTGCACTCTGGACATAGATTAGCACTCCAGAGTCTTCCTCTCTGCACCAGTACCCCATTTCCCTTTTCAAGTCCCTGTGCAAATTGTCTGTGCCCTAGAGGGTCCCCACCAAGCCAGCTTCTGCTCCCTCTGAAAGCCATGCATGCTTTGCCAGTTGTCCAGAAGGTTTCTACCCTCTGCCGGTTGCTGACTGCCTGCTCACCACCCTGCACTCCACAGGGTTGCTTCCTGATTGCCTAGCAACTGCAGAACAGCTCAGATCTGGGAAACCAATTTAATTTCTGGGCTGTCCAATGGTGGAGCTAAACTACACCTTCTCCGAGGAGGTCTGAAACCAGCATTGATGAGGGGGTCTCCTTCCAAGTTTGTCCTTCTTAGGATATTCTTCCTCAGCCCTAGGGTACCATACAAAATTTCCTTATATTTTAGAGTCTCTCTTATCACAGTTTAATACTCCTTTATAGTATTATGTTTATGTTTCTACATAGTTTCTATCTCCTGATTGGACTCAGACTGATAGACTTTTTCTCAAGCTTCAAAAATTATTAGGAGCAATCTCTTGGCTATACTTCCCTTAGGCTGTTTCCATTTCAGCTGGGCTTTCTTTTTGTGGTTTCACATATTATATTTTTAAAGTATGAAATCTATTTGAAGTCTCAAAACTTCTCCCCAGAAGCCCCAGCTCTATCTCCGCACATGTCAATAACTTAGGTTAAGTTACATGCACATCCTTGATCCTATTGCTATGTCCATGAGGGATTCTCAGTTTCCCACTACGTACCTATCCAGAGATAATCACTTATTCATTCTAGGATTTGTCACTTCTAATACCCTACTTCTGATATCAGTTTCTACATCAGTTGTGAATTTTCTCTTATTGGGTCTTGAGCCTGCCAACTTTTGGGCTGGGACTAAACCATCAGCTCTCCTGGGTCTCCAGTTTGCCACCTCCAGATCTTGGGACTTGTTAGCATCCATAATCACATAAGCCAGTTTCTTATAATAAATTCCTACTCCCCCCTCCCCCCACATCTTGTTGGTTCTGGGTCAGTATTGACCTCTTAAAAGTAAGGGAACAGAGGAAGAAGATAGAGAATGGAAGGGTAGGGGAGTGGATGAAGACATGGGGATTGGGATGTAGGGAAAGGAACAATGTGACACCTTTCTTTCTCCCTAAAGGAAAGTACCTTGACTTCTAGCACATTGGATTAGTGCTGCCTAGTCTTGAAGTCTTTTTTTAAAAGATTTATTTATTTACTAATTTTGGAGAGAGAGAGAGAGAGAGAGAGAGAGAGAGGGAGAGAGAGAATGAATGCAGGGGGGAGGGCAGAGGGAGAGGGAGAATCTCAAGCAGACTCCCTGCTGAGCAGGGAGCCCAATGGTGCTCTATCTCACAGCTCCCAGATCACGATCAAGAGTCAAGACACTTAACAGACTGAGCCACCCAGGCGCCCCACTCCTTTCTGAATTTTATATGATGTCATTAGATAGCATAAATTATTTTGTGTCTAACTTCATTCAATATTGTTATGAAATTTGTACATGCTGTTGAATGTATGTATAGTTCATTCATTTTCATTGTTTTATAAGTACTCCAGTGTATGAATACACCACTGTCTACTTATCAAAGTGACTGTTTAAGTGGAATTTGGAGGTTATAGGATATCCATGTGGTTAACTCTGGCAGATTCTGAGAATCAACTTTCCAAAACAGTTCTGTCCATACACATCCACCAGCAGAATGTGAGTTCTTGTTGCTTCATAACCTCTCCAGTGCTTGGTATTTTCAGACTCCTAATCCTTAGCATAGGAGATTTAAGCTTAATTTTCTCTGCAGGGGTGAGCCACTGAAGGATTTTCAGCTGGAGAGTGGTGTGAGCAGGTGAGCTGCCCCGGTAGTGTTGCATGGATTAGAGCGAGAGAGACATGAGGAGGGAGGCCAGTTGGAACCCTGTTTTAGTGATTTCATAAAACAATATCAAAACAGACTACAGTATTAACAGAGGGGCTAAAAAGAAAGAGACAAGAGATACTGCTGTAGTGTGTGCCTGTAAATAATAAGATTTGACAATCAATAAATTGTGCATGTAGAGGCAGCAAGGGTGACTGAAGATGAGCACATGCTTGAGCTTAAGTGACTGATGAAACATTAGTAGAATCTTAACCAACTTAAGGAAGCTTGGGAGAAAATCATGGTTTGGGGGAAATAATTTTTACTCAAATTGTATCATTTACCTTATTTAACTTTTTATCAGATTCTTAGTTTAAAGCTGTGACAATTTTTTTTTCCAACTCTCATTTCTTATCATTGGAAAGTCACTTTCAGTAGAAGTTGGATCTGTCAGACAAGAAAGAACCAGGTCTATGATGGAATAGTTAAATTGCCTCCCTCTCTGTGAACTTAGTATCCGGAGGAAGCAACAGAAGGTTTTCTATTATTCAAAGCTGACAGCTTTGCTGTTAAGGAGTGATAGTAGCTAGGAGAGTGACAGGTCTGGGACCTCTGGGAAGCCTAAGTCCAAACAGCTTTTCAAGCAGGAGCTATTCTGTGCACTCACTTCCATCACTAATTCTTTCTTTCTCTCTGGACATTTGTTTCTACCACTGATGTAAGCAATTGCTTCTTCTATTTTTGCAATACATTCTTTGTCTAACTGGGTATTCACAGAGATATGGCAAGCATGTAGATGCTCGAGGACCAGCACTCCACTACCTTCACATGTACTGGTGTTGAGATAGTGACTTCAACTGGTTGTTTGCATTTTTGAGACAGTTTGCTCGCATAACTTATAGTCCCAACATTGCTGTGTTGGCCTATCTACATGCATTCCTCTTCAATGGATCTCATAGGCTGTGTGTCAGTTTTAGCACAACTTCTTTGGCAAAGGTTTTCCTTTTATACCTTTTGTAATATTTTACCTACCATTGTATCCAAAAGCTTAAAATGACTTGTTAAGCTTATTTATATTGTTTCCTCCAACAGATTCACTTGACAAGGATTTGTCTTAAATTTCTGCTTTCCAAGCCTGTTACTATATCTTAATAGTGTGGCACTAACAGGAAACAGAAATAATAGTACCTTGTATTTCTAGACCACTTTAAAATTTTCACGGCATGTTTACATTTATCCTATTTCTCTTTACTCTCCCCATCCTCTTCAGAGTGAGGTGTTATTATTTTCATTTTTTCAGATGAAAAAGACTAGGCTCAAGGTCATGCATAGTGTCACAGCCAGGACTTCAAATCATATCAGTGCCTGTGATGGTTAATTTTGTCTGGGCTGTTGTATGCCCAGCTATCTGGTTAAACATTGATCCTGGGTGTGTCTGGAATAGATTAGCATTTGAATTGGAGGCGGAGTAAAGCACGTTGCCATCCCTAATATGGGTGGGCATCATCCAATCTTGCCGAGGGCCTGAGTAGAACAAAAGAGGGCATGTACTGCATGGAGCACTGGGTGTTATATGCAAACAATGAATCATGGAACACTACATCAAGAACTAATGATGTAATGTATGGTGATTAACATAACATAATAAAAGAAAAGAAAAGAAAAGAAAAAATGATGGAAAAAGGGCGAATTTTCTCTCTGTTTAACTGAGCTAACACATCCATCCTCTCCCGCCCTTGGGCTGAGACTTACACCATCAGCACTCCTGGTTCTCAGGCCTTTAGACTCATGTTGAAACTTATACCACCGGTTGTCCTGGGTCTCCAGTTTGCAGACTGCAAATGGTGGGCCTTCTTAGCCTCCATAATCATGTGAGCCTATTCTTTATAATACATCTCAGTCTCCTCTTGATTTAGTTTCTCTGAAGAACCCTACTAATACAGTGTCCTTTGGCAGTGCTTCTGTCCTGATTACCTTTTTTTTTTTTAGTTTTTTATTGTTATGTTAATCACCATACATTACATCATTAGTTCTTGATGTAGTGTTCCATGATTCATTGTTTGTGCATAACACCCAGTGCTCCACGCAGAATGTGCCCTCTTTAATACCCATCACCAGGCTAACCCATCCCCCCACCCTCCTCCCCTCTAGAATCCTCAGTTTGTTTTTCAGAGTCCATCGTCTCTCATGGTTCGTCTCCCCTTCATTCTTCCCCTCCTGCTATCTTCTTTTTCTTTTTTCTTAACATATGTTGTATTATTTGTTTCTGTCCTGATTACCTTTTGCATCTAGCTATAGGTTTTCGGATTATCCTTCAACTATTAGTCAGGAACTATATTCTTGCCAGGTGAGGATTATCTGTATATTGAGTATGTATACTTTAGCATTAAAACATCAGCAATTCTCAAAATTATCAGGTAAAAATTTAGTACCTGGAATGGAGATAGGGAAACTGAAGGGTCCCCATCAAGGACTGCTTTTTTGCTGCCTCTGTTCTTGCTAGGACCCGCACCTCCCCCTTACACATGCCTTAATGTATTTCCTCTTTGTAAAGGTCAAGGAGTTAATGATTTCTTTGGAGTCTTCCAGCATAATAAATAATATCTAAGGAGTGACCAGGTGAGGTTGTCATGCATGTTTTCTAAGACCACTGACTGCAGACACCTTGATGCCAAGACCCTTGGCTCCAGGGCATAAATGACTTATGGAGAACACTTGAGCACTTGTCCTCATTTTGTCCAGTTCCTGGATGCCTGAGATTTATTGAGGATGTACCATCTTCAATAAAAACCCCAGACACCAAGCAAAGATGAGATTCACTCTACTCGCCTTTCCAAGCCTTCCACATGCTTTGTCTGTATCTGCAATCTCTACACCCTCAATAAACTCTGCTCCCACTTCCTCTCAGCTCGAGTTTGATTTTTATCCTGCGCAAAGCCAAGAACCCTCTTGGCTCATCCTGTAGGACCCCTCTGGGTCTTTGGACCAAGCCAGCCTGCATCAGAACCAATCTGCATTCAGGAGTTAATCTTATGGCATAAGAATTTACCTTTTATCTTTTTTTTTAAAATTTGCTTTAACCAGTATCACCCCACTGTGTGAATAGGGTTTAGGTGAATAGCCAGTGAACTTTTGTAACAGGCCTGTCTTACATTTGACTCCTTTGGGGCACCAATAAAAGCTGTCAACCACTGTCTGATTATATTGCCAAGAAAGTTGGTTTTCATAATCTAAGAACTGAGTCACTGCATATATAATATTTTTCTTTTTTTTATTATTATGTTCAGTTAGCTAACATATAGTACATCATCAGTTTTTGATATAGTGTTCAAGTATTCATTAGTTGCATATATAATATTTTTCTTGATAGAAATAAACTTATTTTCCTGGATATGTTACATAGATCATCAGTATGTGTGTATTTTTGAACAGATTGGTCATTGGTAAATGTATTAAAGAAAATAAATAATCCAAAACAAACCAAAGAGAGAAAAAGCAACCCTTGTATTAGCTTAACATTAAATATTAATCAGCACCCAGGTGAAAGACTAAAATGCAGGTGAGAACAGATATAATGTTTGTTAATTTATTAGCAGCATGCAACTCAATCACGCATTGGAGTCTACTGACTAAGATCAGTGTAATGGAAAACACAACTCTCTGGAGTGCTGTTCTTCTAGGCTCTTCTAGTGAAAAGATATTTTTAGGCAACATTATGAAATTCAGGGAACTGTGAAAGGTAATGAGGTATTCTTCACAGAGCAGTGTACCATGTCCATTCTATCACTGAAAGAATAATGACATGAGTCAGACAAGCTGAACCATATACATTTAAATTCCTGAAAAATGATGTGGGTGTGTAGTTATTTAATTATTTGGATATTTTGTCAATGTTACTTCCTGGCTAACCAGTGAGCATCCTTATATTCAGCTATGTAACAGATTTTTGAACACAGTTCAACTTCCCTGCTTCTATGGGAATCCAACCAACATGGACAAAGCTGGAGAAAGGGAGTTATTAATTAGGTTCCAGAATGATGAGAAGTAAGTAATTCTTATTCAAGACACGAGGATTCTGTGAGCCAAAGAAATTGGCAAATATGAACTTTAAATCTGTAGAGGTCAGAGGAAGGAGAGAACTTTAGATTTGCACAACCAAAAATTAGGCCAAAAATTGTTTGTTTGTTTGTTTGTTTGTTTGTTTGTTTATAGGCTCCATGCCCCATGTGGAGCCCAAGCTGGGCTTGAACTCATGACCCTCAGATCAAGATCTGAGCTGAGACCAAGAGTCAGACCCTTAACTGACTGAGCCACCCAGGAACCCCTCGGCCAGAAAAAAAAAAATTTTTTTTAAAGAATTTTTATTTATTCATTTGAGACAGAGAGATACAGAGAGAGAAAGAGAGAGAGAGAGAGAGAGAGTAAGAGCAGTGGGGAGTGGCAGAGGAAAAGGGAGAAGCAGACTCCCCACTGAGCAGGGAGCCCGATGTGGGGCTCTATCCCAGGACCTGGAGATCATGACCCAAGCTGAAGGCGGACGCCCAACCATCTGAGCCACCCAGGTGCCCCTAGGCCAAAAAATTTTTAACCACAAAATAAGATGGAAAAAAAGCAAAAGCCATTGGGAATGAACAGGTTATTCTTTGACAATTTCTTCATTTGACAATGCTAGGGTATAAGATGATTGAGGTTTTCCTTTAGAACAGTGGGCACATGATGAGTAGAAGAGGTCAGGATGGCTAAAGGGGCCAGGAGCTGAGCAGATGATTATTGATTACTCTTCCCTATGATAGACTTTACCTAGTATTTTTTTTTTTAAGATTTTATTTATTTATTTGAGAGAGAGAGACACAGCGAGAGAGGGAACACTAGCGGGGGGAGTGGGAGAGGGAGAAGCAGGCTTTCCGCGGAGCAGGGAGCCTGACGCGGGGCTCAATCCCAGGACTCTGGGATCATGACCTGAGCTGAAGGCAGCCGCTTAATGACTGAGCCACCCAGGTGCCCTTTACCTAGTATGCTGTCATTAGACACAATTTAAAATACATAGCATCAAAAAAGTTACAATTGTAGTCAATTATTTAGTTTTTCTAAGGAATCCTAAACAGTGTTTGACTGATTTTTAAAAACTGAGCTGGGTGATTTTGGAGTTCAGTTAGTAATACAGAGCCACAGACTCAGAATGGGAGAAAAATTTCAAGGTTATCCGATTGTTCTTGATAACAGGAATTCTTTCTATAATGTTCAGATTGAGTAATAATGTCGTATTTGGCTCTCTGTTGACATGTTACTTTAGGGGACATCCCATCCCATTGTTTACAGTCTTGTATTTGTAAATTTTTTTGGCTGCCTAAACAACTTTTCTGATTTCTAGCAGCATTTTGATTTATGTTTATGAGAAACCCTCTTCTCTATCAGATGCAGCCTAGTGGAACTACTTACTAATCATGGCCCTAACCGACCCCACCCTAAATGGTATACCAATATGACCCAAGATAGAGCTGACACCCTCTCCCTCAAATTTGAATCTTGAGCACAGTGACAAATGTTTGGCATTGTTTCATTTCTAGCACAGGTGCCCCTGACCGGAATATTTTTCCCCCTGAAACTGCGTGCAGTTTCCTGCCTTCTCATTCTCTGAATGAATCTACCCTGTTTTTTCTTGTTTCCAAAACTGAGTCTCCTGAGTCCTGTCAATTATATGTGTGACAATCAACTGGGGAGCCTATTAAAAATGAAGAATCCCAGACCTCACCCCCCACCAGTATGTAATTTAGTAACAAGGGGTGGGGGTACAGGAAGTTAAATTTATAACACATCCTCTGGGTGATAATGATGCAGTCAGATTATAGGTGGACTTTTGGGAACCACTACTTAGATGATATAACTCAAATGTAAATTTGCACTTCAATAAAAAACTTCCGAAACTGGAAAAGGCTTGCTGACCATCTCATTAAATGAATGAATCCCAGTTCTTTAATTTACTCAATAATTCAACAAACAGATATTGAACATCTATCCTGTGCCAGGCACCATGATGAGCCTTGGGATATATGATACCATTAAGATTATTTCAAACTTGCTATTGGTGGGCACTGAAGCACGGAAAAAAGAGCAAGGAGTACCTATCTGGATTTCCACATCCTATATTCAGTACACATTACCAATAATCTTCAAAGGAAATGAGCAAGCATTTACTTCTGTATTTCAATATGCTCTATACTCCTCAAAGATGTAACAATGTAGATTTTTAATCCTAGGTATGTTCTTTTATGTATGTAAAAAAAAAGTTGTTCTAGGTAAAACCAGAAATCTCAGCTCCAATTAATTAGTCTTTGACATGATAATAAAGTTCAACCATACCAATTTTTTTGCCAGGTTTAATAAAACAAGATTTTCTTCTTTTGTTGTGCTACAGACTTGCCTCACAGTTAGGCACATAATGTACAATAAAAACAGCTGTATAGTTGAACAGGATATGAAAATGTTCAGAGGCTCCTTCTTTCAGCTAATGACAAAAATAACTATGCAAAATACTTGCTGTTAAATTAGGTTCAGATATCATATTATTTTGGAGGGTATTTTAAGATTCTAAATTGAAGGTCTCAAGTCAATTTTGAAACATATCCCACCTCACAAATTTTTGTTGACCTCTAAAATTTCTCATCATAAGCTTAATTAGTTGTAAAATATACAGTTTACAGAAAATTGTGAACATTAACATAAAAATTTAGTCTTTGAAACGTATCCATTTGATTGCTGCCATAAGCCATATAAAAATACATGAACAAAACCATTTTAATAGTCAGAAATTCTTCATTTATTTTTCTTTCTGAACTCCTATTTCTATAGCACTTTTCCAATAAAACTTTATCCTAGTCTAAGATTTTTTTCTGCCTGAAATCTTTTAGTGATCACTTCTTCCTGCCATAAAACAAATACGTAGATTGAAAAGTAAATTTAAAAATTTGTGACTATCTGACTCCCAAGTGTTAAAATTTCTTCTGAATTGATTTTTTATTACACAAGTCAATACAAATTAACCTAAACAACATAAATAATTATACATTTAGATAAACATAAAGATAAAATTTATTAAAAATGTATCCATTATTCTAATGGTTGGGCTATTTTTTGTTCAGTAAATGTATATAACTGTGAATGCATATTAGTTATTGCTAGAATGAGACAAAGCTCAGCATTAATCTAGTCTATTTTTGTTTTTATGGATGTAAAATCTGAGAAAACATATTCCCATAAATAAGTAGATGAGAATGGAAAGAGTTTTGTTTTAGCAATGTCACTCAAATATTTGAATTCCTTCCAAGTTATATGCCAAAATCACATAGTTATCTATCATCAAAAATTATTTTTAATGATCTACCAGCTGTCATCTTAATTAGGTCTTCTTTCAGTTTTGTTAAAGGCAAAGAATCGAAACCGATTCCAGATTTTATGACTCAGTTATTAGTCATTTACTTTCTCAATACCAACACTGATATTTTGAATTGTCCTATTGTTTGCAACTCTGGAGATTTTTACATTCAGGGTCAATGTACCGTCATAAGATGGTAAAACGGATGATAGGCATGCCTCTCTTTTTTAAAAGAACAACTGGTATGAATATTCTCAGGCAATAAAATTTTGGAAAGAGTACATGTGAAACTTGGGATCTGAAAATTACTTCCTGAAAATTATTTCATCCCCCTCCCCCCACAAAGCATACATGTCCCAGGTAAAAATCTGCTGGGTGTAAGCATATCTCCTCTTGAAGATAGTTACTGGTTATTTGACATTATGTGAATGTAGATTTTTCTATATTGGAACAAAGGGACCTATGGTAGATTGTATATTCTTTTTTTTTTAACGATTTTATTTATTTATCTGATAGGGAGAGATACAGCAGGAGAGGGAACACAAGCAGGTGCAAAAAAAAAAATTCCCTTTCCCACATGCTCTTCTTACCATGTGACACTGACACTCCTCTGGTTGAGAAGTGGGGAACTATTTTCCTTTCCTTTGGATTTTGGGGGGATTGGGACTATTAAGGAAATAATGCTCTGTGATTTCTGAGGCTAGGTCATTAAAAATGATAAAGTTTCTGCCTGTCCACTGGGATGTTCATCCTTAAAAGCCAACTGCCATGCCGTGAGGAAGCCCGACTATCTGGGAAGACTATGAGTTGGTATCTTGGCTGACAGCCTCATTTGGGGTCCCAGCAACAGCCAGCATCAACAGCCACACATGTGTGTGAGGGAGCCTTTGAGATTACTCTAACTTCAGCCACCCTGGTCATCTGAATGTGACTCCATGAAAGACCTCAAGCAAGAACCCCCAAAACGAGAGGGATAATATCATTATTATCATTACTCTAAGCTGCTGTGTTTTGGGATGACTCATTATGTAGTAATAATAATCAGAACAGGACCTACCAGAATACTTTAGTATCCCAGATAGTTTGACAACCAGTCAATTCAAAATTTATGGAAGTATTACCTGATATTGTGTGAAATTTATTTTTGCATGTGTTGAAAATTGCAAAGTATATTAGTAGTGCATAAAGATGGCAAGGAATAAATTAAATGGTTAATGTTTAATTTCATTAAAGAAAATATAACTTGATTCTCATGTTTCAATTTATTGTTGTTTAGAGTACTGCATGCATATGACATCACCCAAACTCCTTATGTTTTAATTTTTAAAAATTCAATTCTATTCTCAAAGTAATACTTGTGCTTAAATTTAAAATCCAAACACTGCTACAAGCTTAAAGACAAACAAACAAGCAAACAAATAGAAGGGGACCCCTGTCATCTTCTCATTCTCTTCAAGCAAACTTTTATTTTCAATCATTTTTAGCTGTTTAATCTGGCATTTACATCCCAATTTCTAATACTATACTTTATTGATAGTTCTGTATTTTTGTTTTTAATTTTAGATATTATCTATTAGCTTCCTTCTCTGGAGGTTTGGGATTTTCTCTTTTACAATGCCTCCTCAGCCCTACTGTCACAATGCATACACCTATTTTTCCTCCTATTCTCCCATTATAGTTATACCATGCTTTTTCTTTTTAAGATTTTTTTTTTTATTTGTCAGAGAAAGAGAGAGCACACAAGCAAGGGGAGCAACAGAGAGAGGGAGGAGCAGGCTCCCCACCGAGCAACGAGCCTGATGTGGGACCGGATTCCAGGACCCTGGGATCATGACCTCAGCCGGGCGCGGACGCTAAACTGACTGAGCCACCCAGGCGCCCCTATATCATGCTTTTCTAATACATCAGTGTTTATAGCTTAAATTTGTATTATACTATGATTACATTTCTCCTCTTTTCACAAGTTTTTATTATGTCATTTGGTTTGTTATCTAGGTCCCTGTGGCTATTTTAGCCTCAAACTTCTTCACAGTACTATAAAACAGCTTTCAATAAAATTCATGCCTTTGAACACATAATGTCTAGGTTCCTTTCTCCCTTCCTTTCTTTCATCTTTCCTTCCTTCCATCCCTTCCTTCCTTTCCTTCCTTCCTTCCATCCCTTCCTTCCTTTCCTCCTTCCTTCCTTCCTTCCTTCCTTCCTTCTGTCCCTTCCTCCCTTTCTCTCTCTGTCTTTCCTGGAGCCCACTATTCTCCATGCCAGTCAGGATTCATTGCTTTCTAGGCCAAGGACCCTAACTGATATTCTTCGCAGTCATTGCTGGGAATTATTTTTCTTTTTTCTTTCCCCCTGAATTAAATTTCTTGTTTCTTAGATTTTGTCTTCCTCTTTCTTGGTCTATTTCTTTGTCTTGATGGAGCACATCTTCTAGGATTTTTTTTTTTTTTTTTAACAAATGCTGCATACAAGATAAAATTTTTGGAGATCTTACATGTTGAGAACATTTTAATTCTACCTTTACTTTTGATTAAAGTATAGTTGAAGGTAGAGTTTTTGGTTAGAAATAACTTTCCCTTAGAATTTAAAGTGTCATTTGCAAATATCTTCTCCCATTCTGTTGGTTGTCTTTTGGTTTTGTTGACTGTTTCCTTTGCTGTGCAAAAGCTTTTCATCTTGATGAAGTCCCAATAGTTCAATTTTGCCCTTGCTTCCCTTGCCTTTGGTGATGTTTCTAGGAAGAAGTTGCTGCAGCTGAGGTCGAAGAGGTTGTTGCCTGTGTTCTCCTTTAGGATTTTGATGGACTCCTGTCTCACATTTAGGTCTTTCAACCATTTGGAGTCTATTTTTGTGTGTGGTGTAAGGAAATGGTCCAGTTTCTTTCTTCTGCATATGGCTGTCCAATTTCCCCAACACCATTTGTTGAAGAGACTGTCTTTTTTCCATTGGACATTCTTTCCTGCTTTGTTGAAGATTAGTTGACCATAGAGTTGAGGGTCCATTTCTGGGCTCTCTATTCTGTTCCATTGATCTATGTGTCTGTTTTTGTGCCAGTACCTACTGTCTTGATGATTACAGCTTTGTAATAGGGCTTAAAGTCCAGAATTGTGATGCCACCAGCTTTGCTTTTCTTTTTCAACGTTCCGGCTATTCGAGGTCTTTTCTGGTTCCATACAAATTTTAGGATTATTTGTTCCATTTCTTTGAAAAAAGTGGATGGTATTTTGATAGGGATTGCATTAAATGTGTAGATTGCTCTAGGTAGCATTGACATCTTCAAATGACATATCAGATAAAGGGCTAGTATCCAAAATCTATAAAGAATTTATCAAACTCAACAGCCAAAGAACAAATGATCCAATCAAGAAATGGGCAGAAGACATGAACAGACATTTTTCCAAAGAAGACATCCAAAGGCCAACAGATACATGAAAAAGTGCTCAACATCACTCAGCATCAGGGAAATCCAAATCAAAACCTCAATGAGATACCACCTCATGCCAGTCAGAATGGCTAAAATTAACAAGTCAGGAAACAACAGATGTTGGCAGGTATGTGGAGAAAGGGGAACCCTCCTACACTGTTGGTGGGAATACAAGCTGGTGCAGCCACTCTGGAAAACAGTATGGAGCTTCCTCAAAAAGTTGAAAATAGAGCTGCCCTATGACCCAGCAATTGCACTACTGGGTATTTACCCCAAAGATACAAATGTAGTGATCCAAAAGGGTACGTGCACCCCGATGTTTATAGCAACAATGTCCGCAATAGCCAAACTATGGAAAGAGCCAAGATATCCATCAACAGATGAGTGGATAAAGAAGAGGGGTATACACACACACACACACACACACACACACACACACACACACACACACACACACAATGGAATATTATGCAGCCATCAAAAGGAATGAAATCTTGTCATTTGCAATGACATGGATGGAACTGGAGGGTATTATGCTGAGCGAAACAAGTCAATCGGAGAAATACGTGTATCATATGATCTCACTGATACTAGGAATTCTTAATCTGAGGAAACAAACCGAGGGATGCTGGAGTGGTGGGGGGTGGGAGGGATGGGGTGGCTGGGTGATAGACATTGGGGAGGGTATGTGCTATGATGAGGGCTGTGAATTGTGTAAGACTGTTGAATCACAGACCTGTACCTCTGAAACAAATAATACATTATATGTTTTAAAAAAAAGATAGTAGGAAGGGAAAAATGAAGGGGGGGAAATTGGAGGGGGAGATGAACCATGAGAGACTATGCACTCTGAGAAACAAACTGAGGGTTCTGGATGGGAGGGGGGTGGGGGGATGGGTTAGCCTGGTGATGGGTATTAAAGAGGGCACGTTCTGCGTGGAGCAGTGGGTGTTATACGCAAACAATGAATCATGGAACACTACCTCAAAAGCTAATGATGTAATATATGGTGATTAACATAACATAATAAAATAAAAAAAATAAAATAAAATAAAGAATTTAAAATGTTACTTTGTTGATTTCCGTTGATTTGTTATGATTTTTTAGTCTGAAGCTACTTGGATTTCTGATTTTTTAAATATATTTCTGAGACTTTTTGATGATTTGCTACTTGGATCTGTTTCGGCTTTGTGAGTGCTGCTAATCAGATTCCACTAGCCATGTCCTTTCCATCTTACGAAGTGGTGTTTTCATCTTTGTCTACTGTCCTTGCTGCCTCATTCCCTCTTCCTCCTTCTCTGTCTTTCTGGTCTCATACCTTTTGTTTTGGTGGGATTTCAGGGTTGCATGTATGTGTTTATCCTGTTCAACCTGAATTCTGTAACTTTCTAATGTTTTTCACATCAGGGATGTACTAATTCTGCAATTCTGCCCTCTTAAGTTTTTTGTAAATTGTATGATCTTTCAGCATTCATCCAATACATATATACCTATATGAAAAATTAACAAAAAGGCATCCTTATGTTTTCTTTTGATTCATTGGTATGAAGGGAGACAGAGGTGTATTGTTAAGTGTTCATTCAGGAGAACTAGGAAAACATAAAGACTTGGCTATGAAATTGTCAGCAAGACTGAAGGAATGAAGAGGGAAAGGTGAAGTTACCCACCTACCACCTGCCTGGCTGGAGAAGCAGCAGAAGAAATGGGGTTGCCCAGATCCCAGTGTCGCTGTGCTCAAGAGCCTGTTGAGTACTACTGCTGCTTGCTGCAGTTGCAACTACCCCACCCTTTGCAGGCAGCTGGGACACCACACCTCACATGTGCTGCAGGAACTCAGGGGCCCACCGTCTCCAGCTTCGGAGGCTGCAGCAGCTACTGCTACTGGAGCCAGAGCTCACGAACACCATGCTGCTGAGGCGAACGGAGCACCATCTCTGCCTTTGCTGAGCAATTGCACTGCCTGATGGGACTCCACAGCCTGCACTCGCCCTGCCCAGCTCCTTGATGCTTCCATGCACCATCAGACACAGAAAAAAAAAAAAAAAATCAAGCCCCTAACAGTGCCTCCCATTGGCAGAACCCACTAGAAAGCAGTTGGCAAGGAAGTCTGTGAGATGTTGTTTACAGGCTCCCAGCCATCCTGCCATACAGAGGAGATTCCAGAATGCTGAGAGCCAAATGACAAATAGCCAGCCCAGAGGGTTTAAAGGGAAAGTCAATACCTGACTTGTGAATATTATCATTTTTCTGGGTGGGCATATCTATTTGGCACATCCTCTGAGTGCAATGCATGGCTATAAATCTATTCTGTATACATATTTTTAATAGCCAAAGGCCTTTCAGAATAAAATCAGAGCCGCTTATGGCAAAGAGGTTTGGTAATTTTCCAACTGTGAAGAGAACTTTAATGATTATGATATTTCGTTGATTATTTTGGCATTTCCTGAGTTTATCTTAGATATTGCTGGTTTTGCTGACATTTTGCAGAATTTGGAGTGGGTGTACAAATTTAATAGGTTGTTAAGTGAGACTTTTCCCATTGTCTCAGATTTTCAGGTTAGGCCAAAAACTGAGCACAAGAGATGTTAAATTCCTTACAGTCCTAAAGATTGCTGTGAAGACAGAGCCAAAATTAGGCTGAGATTCCACCCCCAGGGCCAGTTAAGAAAGAGCCGGACTGGATCTATTGTCACCAACCCACCCCTGCTTCCCACTTTTCTTTCTCCTGTCCTGAATGCACCTGACTAGATTGAATGACTAGACATTTTTTTTTTTTGTCTTTTTTTAGCTTGTATATAAAGGTGAACATGGTCTTTCAGGGGAATCTGGCTATTTTTGTTGCTAAAATTGAAGAGGAAGAAATTCCTGTTTGACTGGTCAATATGTAATTACTGGAAATAAAAAGGTATCTGTCTATTGGCTTCTATGCTCCACCTATCAGAGAGACTGGGAGTTCAAATCTGCCCCCCCCCAACTAATTGCTCCTGTTTTGAAAACGTCAAAGAAATGACACATATATGACAGAATATGGTATTCCTATTTACTTGTTCTTATGCCTTCTAGGCAGAGCTATTCAAAATAAAGGAATGGGTGCTGTTAAGAATTAATGTCAGTATAGTATTTGGATGGCTTTTGGCCAGAGGATTCATAAATGTTCAAATTCTTTCCTGTCCTGGCCATCTTTTCCTGAGACATCCTCAAGGACAGTGTATGTGCGGGATAAACTGATCAATACAGCACAGTGACATCACACTGTAACAACTGCTGGGGCTGCACCCCCAAACTCCAAAGCAGGACAAGAGGGAACCAACCAGGACTCACAGAAAAACTCCCATACTGGGATGGTGTAAATGGTCTGAAAGCAAGAAAGCCAAAAGACTTGTTCACCAAGACCCCAGTATCCAATCCACATTTAGATCTCATCATTCTCATGTGGTGAAAATTCTACTTCCTAGTGCCAAGGTGTGAGACATAAGGACAGCTGGAGCTTTCATGTGCCCTCCCTGGACCTGCTTGGGCTGTCGGTAAGCCACCTTGTGGAAGACAGAGAGTAGATAAAGAGAGAAAGGGAGAGAAGGACCAAGCTTTCTAAGGGGAAATCAGGTTCTAAGCTTAACCTTACTTCACCACACTCCTGTAAATGAGAGAGTCCAGAAAGGCAAATATTGAGGGAGAGTTAGTCAGTCTTTTCCTTCCCTTACTACCATTACCACATCTTAGAAGACGTGAAGGGTAAGGTCACACAAGTGTGAAACTTTTACCTCTGCGAATGCTCCGTTGTGATCCAGTTCAAAGTACAAAGACTGACCATCCAAATCAGACCTAGGGTGAGGTAGGCTTGGGGGGACAGCAGGAGTGAATGAAATCTACAATTCCTCTGAGAGGTCACCAAGACCATTGTGCTGTCAGTCTTGTAAGTAATCACTATGGATACTTTAAAAATCTGAGTTTTCAGGTCTTCATGTTTTATACTTGCTGCGTAAAAATTATACTCATGGCCCTGGAACTGCTTTACCTTCTCATCTGCTGAGGCACTTTTTGTCTGTCTTGTTGATTTCATATTTCTAGACTTTAGGAAGTCTAGGGCCATGTTTGGCCCTGTGTCCTCAATTGGACAATGTGTTCCTGTGGACCAGGTGCCTTGTCATTTACCTCTTTGTATTTCCAGAATCCAACAGTGTTTGGCATTGAGTAGGCACTCAGTAAATGTTTGATGATGATGATGTTGCCTAGTGTATAAAGGATATTATTTAGATTCATTAGGGCTTTTACCAGAACACTTTTTTTTTTTAAATGAAAACTATCTTCAGATCTCTTTTCTGAAAGTTTTTGTCAGTATTTTTTCTTTCTTAAAAAATTGATTTAGCATTTCAATACAGCTTGATGGGCTAAATTTACTTTTTGCCTTTGCGCTTATTCTTTTAGAAGAACATATATTTGGAAAAAGATATATGTGAAGAACTGCAGAGACAGAGGCCGTGTCTTTTGAACTAAAGTGGTACCCAAGGGTAGAGTGATAGAAAACATTTGCTTTGGAGTGACCCAGCCCAGCTGGTTGAAATAAAAAGCTGCGATCAATTCTAGGACCATTTGAATTATTTTTCCATTGTCATTATGCCCCCTCTCCAGTGCTTTCTCAGAGCAAAATGACAATTATAATGAGAAATACAAATGGGAAAAAATAATGGGAAGGGATTATACTATTTTGCCAGTCAACGTGCTAAGTTATGTATATCAGCTCATTTAATCCACACAATTACTCTATATAAAACACAGTGTTATTATCTGCAATTAACAAACTAGAAAACAAGCTCAGAGGACTTGAACAATTTGCCTAAATCCCACCACTAGTCATGGCAGAACCGAAATGGGAACAGTCCCTACTCTGGCCTATGACCTTGACCACAACATTACATTGTCACCTGGAGACTAAGAAGTGTTCTTGATAATAAAAAAGGAGGGAATCTTGGAGACCAGGGATGGCTTACTCTTCAGACAACTTTTGGGATGTTATCCAAACCATCAGAAATCTGTGCTTAAAATTTTATGAAAGTGGCAATCAGGCCAATTGAGGGTTTACCTAGAGTTTTGGACTGACACCTTTACTGAGGTTTAGAGGTAACTGAGAGACACTTTCAGTTGAACTTTGAGATTGACATATTTTGCTTACTGTTCGGCGCAATAGTCATTCTCTGTTGAAAAGAATAACTCACTTATATAAAAGAATGACCTGGGATTGGCTTATTGTCAGAAACATAAAAAAAGTTATAATAAACCAAGACAGGTTATTTTGAAGGCAGCAAAAACCTGGGATCAGGTGAAGTATTAGCTTTTTTTTAATATGTATATAATTTCATTTATATTGTCTAAAGCATCCATTTTTGTGTTTTGCTTTTTTCTTGTTTTGGAATAATGAATGGAGTTATTTTAACTGAGTGCTAATGTGGTGAGTGCTAGGTGAAAAATTCAATTGAAATGCTGTCATGAGATTCTTTTGTTTTACCGACAGAGGTGTCATGTTCTCTTGATTCCTGATATATGGAGTGTGAACTGATAAATAGTTTGGAGATGAAATTGTCAGTCACCATTATCACACTCAAGCAATTATCTTTTCTGATGGCTTGCACTGCCATGAAATTCAAGTTTTGGAGCATGGAAGCAAAGAGAAAGAGAAAACAATATGGATGTGACCATAAATTGGAAAAGTGCTTAGGTTAGAAAATTAATATTCCTGAGGGGCTTGAATTAGGCAGGGAGGAATTGTTTGCTACTTCCAAGACTAAGAAAGAGAAAGAAGCCAGGAAGAAGGGGGCAGATAGGGTGTGGATCCACCTGACCCTAATGAAGCTCAAGGTTCAGGGTCCCTTACATGATAGAGATCATTCCAAGGCTTTGATAGGGACCCTAGTAATATGTTCACACAGCCATATACTTTTGTAAAATTTGTGCAAGATATTTAACTGCAATCAGTTATGTCTGCCGTCTTTTCCCACTCTGACTACTCTTCCATTAAATTCTTCCTTCTTTTGGGTGGTTTTGGAGAGACCCCAGACATTGTTTGAGATCTAACTAAGAAAATTTAAATGAAGAATACATTTTGTTTTGTTTAGTGAAATATATTTATGTGATTCCCATCGTTACTTCCCATATATTTAAGTTAGTACTTCCTCATTCTAGAATAGGAATAGCTTCCAGGAGTATTCCTATTGTCCATTCTGCCAACCTGGTTGATGTTATGACTCATAGGTATGTGGCTAAACCAATACGAATATGTCTTAAGGTGCCTAGCATCTAATGTATGTGTGTAGTGCAACAAAAACAAGGCTTGAAATACATGGAGACAGAAGCTAGTCTGTAGAATATTTTTCTAATCATCAGATGTTAAAACTATAATTGGAGGATTTTGTTTCTATCTATAATCTTGCCTGTCAGGAATATACTTAATAATACAACATGTAAGTTAATCACATTTTTGCTTTTTTGGGGGGAAATCGTGTGAAAGAGAATCTGTCAGAACTCTGTATTTGTAGGGCACGTGTGTAGTATTTCCACAAATGATGACTATAATAACCATATACAAAAGAAACTTTAGAGAGGGTATACCAGTTGTTCACTGGCACATATCAAACTTCCCTAAATTTATTGGCTTAAAACAAAAATCATTATTCTGTCGTTAGCTATTTGGCCTGGGCTCTTCTCTTCTCAGATGGCTTATTTTATTCTTCGGGGCATTTGCTGGGCATGCACTTAAGTCTGGGATCTCAGCTGTGGTGACTAGTGCTTTTTCTTCTCCCTGAGTGGCCCCCCACCCCCGACAGTATTGCATCCTCCACAAAGCAAAGGTTTATTTGCTTTCTGAGTGAAAGCAGAAGCAAGGTCTCTTGGGCCCTAGGCTCATAACTCACACAATGTCACTTCTATGAATCAAAGGAGTTCACAAAGCCAGCCCAGATTCAAGAAGTAGGGAGATAGTCATTTTACCTTGAGGTGGGAGTTGCTGCAAAGAACTTATGGTATGTTTTTGTACTTTACCATGTAAGATTTCCCAATTTGACAAAAGCTTTAAACATTAACATAATACTAAGTTGTGAATTTGAAAGATATCACTAAACTATCAATAATAATAAAAAATTAAGTCAACTGTGCTAGAGGCAAATCTGAATTACCATTCTGTTCTCTTTCTATAAAATAATCTTAGAAAAATTGTGGTTATATGAAGAGACAACCAAAGAGTATGGAGCCAAAAATATGGTAGGCATGGAGAGAAGGATCAACAAAATATGTCTTGAGATCCAGTTGAATTTGTATTTGGTTTATATAACCCAGATGTCAGCACCATGCTCAAGAGTTCATAATGCCTGTGTTTGGATGAGTTAACATCACTTAACAGGTGAGAGATTTGGGGTAAGTTACCTATTTCTTTGAGAATCAGTTTTTCATCTGCAAAAAGGAGTAATACTGATTTCTTCATGTTTTTGTGGCTATTAGTGTACTAAAAAATGTATTAAAGTGCTTAATACTCCCCTGGTACGTAGCAGGCAGACAGAGATGCGCTTTGAACATGCCTACCGTGTCCCAGGTTCTGTTCTTAGAACTGGGGTTATAGGGATGAACAAGACAAAATTCACAAAATTCTTACCCTCAAGAAGGTTCCATTCTAGTGAGGAACTTATGTCTAGTAAGACACCGACTTACTCTGGAGGAGTTTATATTCCAGGCTTCAACAAATCTTAGTTCTCCTTCTTAGCATAAAGACATGAATAAAATTACAAGGAAAAAAATACTTGGAGCAATAGTCTATGGAGATTTTATACATTTCCTACTTAAAAGTGTGCATTAATTGATCAAAAAGAGCTTACAGAGAGGAGATGCTGGGAGTTCACATGTAATGAACTTGCCCAAACCATAAATGGAGGCTAAATTATTTAGGATTACTCTAATCCGGTTAGCCAGGAAAATTGGATCTCTCTCTGTCACATTTAAAAGAAAGATTCTTATCGAAGGCAAGCTGTTCTCTTGTTTTCTTAGTATCCTGGAGAATTAAAAGAAAATCTAATTTAGGAAAGCTTTTCTGTCTTAAAAAAAAAAAAAAACACCAACTCAATATGTTGAAAAGGCAACATTAAAAATGCATTCCCTATCTGAATCACAATTATATTGAAAATATCAAATACTGAGTTTGTATGCATTTTCTTTTAGCATCTACATTTTCTATAGAAATAACATTACAATATGCATTAAGCCTATTAATTTATTTTTTTCCTAGAGATGAATACATTATCCTTATGTAGTTGCCTGGCTGGAGGAGGGAGGAAACCTCAATTTTTTATTGAAGTTACAATTTCAAGGGAGGACCTCATTTTAAACCTTGTCTATCTTTAAATTTGGGCGATTGGTTCTGTACTTGTGATTAAATAGTGTTTTTGAACACAGTAGGAATACTAGAAAAACAGATCAACCTCTCCTTTATTTTTAGTTTGTCTGTAAAGCCTACTAATATGTCCTATGGTTTTGGAAATTATATTTCCTTGGGTTTTACAACATGAATTAATAGCAATGAAGGACACAGTTACTTTGTCTACACATGTTTGGGGGGATGTGGAACGTTGGCTTATTGACTAATATGGAGTATTAAAAAATACAACATAGTTATAAAAACCCATTCTCAAAAGTTGTCTCTCTCTAACCGTAGTTAGGTATTTTTGCCTATTTTAACATATAATCTAAACTTGATTGTGTAAATTAAATTTGTGTTTTCATTTTAAAAACACCTCCTTTTCCGTTCTTCTTATCCAAAATATGGCTTAATGTTTCAGCTAAACCATTCTCCAACTTCCATTTTCTATTATTTTTCCTATCTTTTTCTTTACAAATAAGAATTCTTCTCCCTTTTAGTATTCTTATTTTTAAAACGATTTCATTTATTTGACAGAGAGCGAGAGCTCAAGGGGGGAGGAGGGGCATAGGGAGAGGGACAGAGAGTCCTAAGCAGACTCTGTGCTGAGTGTAGAGCTGGACATGGGGGCTGGATTTCAGGATCCTGACATCATGACCTGAGCTGAAACCAAGAGTCAGACCAACTGCGACTGCGCCATCCGTGCGCCCAGCCCTTTAGTATTCTTCATTCATTAAACGCTGATTCCCTATTGCTTTGGACTTTATTTTGAAGAAGGGTTTTACCAAAGATAAGGATGATTGGCTTCACTTCTCTAAACTGAGACTAGACTATCTTAAAATAGTAACTTCCTTTATAGAGTTGATCTTGTTCTTTCCCTTATACTTTACCAAATACTATTTCAGTCATGCACTATGAGCAAAGTTGTGCCACCTTGTTTGTATTTACACTAATTATTCTCCAGTTCATTTCAGCCAAGAAATAGATGGTTTAAATCTCTAGATTTGAATTGCTTTCAGTTAGACTGGTTGATGGTATCTCTTTAACCTCTCAGTTATTGTCAGCTCCTTTTTATGTAATGTGTTTTCTTCCATAAAGGGAATATTGCACAAATAGCACAGATGGTTAAAAAAGTGATAAATTGAACTTCATCAAATGAAAAACATTTGCTCATTGAAAGATATCATTAAGAAGCTGAAAAGACAAGTCACACATATCTGAGGAAGGAGTTGTATCCAAAATATATAAAGAGAACTTACATCTCAGCAATACAAACAATTCAATAAAAAAATGAGTAAAATATTTGATCAGATACTTTACCGAAACGATATACAAATGGTATATCGGTATCACTAGTCATTAGGATAATGCCAATTAAAATCACAATGAGATACTACTACATAAAATGAAAATGATCAATAATGCTAAGTGTTGGTGAGGAGGTGGGCAACTGAAGCTCACATACATTATTGCCGGAAATGCAAAATAGCACAGGCATTCTCGGAAACAGTTTAGTGATTTCTTTCTTTTTTCTTTTTTTAAAGATTTTATTTATTTATTTGACAGAGAAAGACACGAGAGACGGGAGAGAGGGAACACAAGCAGGGGGAGTGGGAGAGGGAGAAGCAGGCTTCCCGAGGAGCAGGGAGCCAGATTCGGGGCTTAATCCCAGGACCCTAGGATCATGACCTGAGCTGAAGGCAGATGCTTAATGACTGAGCCACCTAGGTGCTCTGGCAATTTCTTATAAAATTAAAAATATATACTTACCATAAAGATTAGAAATTCCACTCCTATTTACCCAAGAGAAAGAGAAATGTATACAAATGCTATTAGCCACTTACTCAAAATGTCAAAAAAAGGAAAGAAAAGGAAACAACCCATATGGTCATTAGCTGCTGAAAAGATAAATTTTGCTATATTTACACCATGAAATCCTACTCAGCAATAGAAAGGGAAAACTGCTGATACACGTAGAAATATGGCTCCACCTTAAAAACATCACTCCAGCTGAAAAAAAACACAAAAGACTTCATTTTCTATGATCTCATTTATTTTTTGTTTATTTTTTTAAAGATTTTATTTATTTGAGAGAGAGAGAAATTGAGAGTGAGCGAGTACAAGCGGGGTGAGGGACAGAGGGAGAAAGACTCCATGCTGAGCCGGGAGCCCAATGCGGGATTTGAACCCAGGACCCTGGGATCATGACCTGACCCGAAAGCAGTAGCTTAACTGACTGAGCCACTCAGGCGCCCTTGTATGATCTCACTTATATACAATTTTTAGAAAACGCAAAATTATGGTAACAGAAAGTAGACCAGAGAGATCAGACTGGGCAAGGGGATTTATTTTAAAACGGTATTAGAATGATCACAATGGTCAAACTATGGAAGGAGCCCAGATGTCTTTGACTGATGAATGGATAAAGAAGATATGGTAACACAATGGAATATTATGCAGCCATCAAAAATATGAAATCTTGTCATTTGCAACGACATGGGTGGAACTAGAGGGTATTATGCTAAGTGAAATAAGTCAATCAGAGAAAGACAATTATCATATGATCTCACTGATATGTGGAATTTAAGAAACAAGGCAGAAGATCATAGGGGAAGAGAGGAAAAAAATGAAACAAGACGAAACCAGAGAGGGAGACAAACCATAAGAGACTCTTAATCATAGGAAACAAATTGAGGGTTGTTGGAGGGGAGACGGGTGGAGGGATGGGGTAACTGGATGATGGACACTGGGGAGGGTATGTGTTGTAATGAGCACTGGGTATTATATAAGACTGATGAATCACAGACCTGTACTCCTGAAACAAATAATATATTAAAAAAAATAAAATAAATACATAATGGGGATATAACATATAGCACAAGGAATGCAGTCAGTAATATTGTGTTAACTTTGTAAGGTGACAGATAGTAACCAGACTTGCTGTGGTGACCATTCTGCAATATGTAAAAATGTCACATCACTATGTTGTACACCTGAAACTAATAATAATAGTGTATGTCCATTAAAAAAAGGGTATTAGGGAACTTTTGGGGAGATGGAAAATATTCTCTATCTTGAGTATGGTGGTAGTTACACAGCTTTATGCATTTGCCAAACTTCATTGAAATGTACTCTTAAAATGAGTTAATTTTATCTCCGTAAGTTATGCTTTAATAAAGCTGTTAAAAAAAGGAATGCTTATTTATCCTAAATAATTTGGAAAATACAAAATACTTTATAAAAATAAAAAATTCATTTCTCATCATGTATTATAATTACTATAAATATTTTTAGTGGAGCTTTATTTGAAGGACTGAATACTGCAGAAAATGCAAAATCGCAGTTGTACAACTCAATGAATTTTCACAAAGTGAATATACCCATATAACTATGAATGAGCTAATGAACCAGAACATTACTTAACACCCCAGAAGCATTTCTCCTGCCCCTTTCTAAACAGTAAGTCCTCCAGTCAGTAACACCAGAGCTTAGTTGTTTTACTTTTTAAAAATTTTTTTTTATAAAGTGATTTATTTTATTTTATTTTATTTATTTATTTGTCAGAGTGAGAGAGAGAGAGCACAAGCAGGAGGAGTTGCAGGCAGAGGGAGAAGCAGTTCCCCCGCTGAGCAAGGAGCCCGATGCGGGAATCTATCCCAGGACCCTGGGATCATGACCTGAGCCGAAGGCAGACGCTTAACCGACTAAGCCACCCAGCCACCCAAGCTCCCACCAGAGCTTAGTTTTGTCTGTTTTTGAAATTTGTATACGGAATTATTTTCTTTATGTCTAGTTCCTTTGGCTCAAAAATACCTTTCCAAGTTTCATCCATGTTGCATGTAGTTCTAGTTCATCCGCCTTTATTGTTTTATAGTTTCCCATTGTATAAATATGCCAAAACGTATTTACCCATTCTACTGTGTACAGTTATTGAGTTATTTCTAGCATTGGGTTATTAAACATAGGATTGCTATAAACATTGCTGTATATGTCTTTTGATGAACAGAATATATCTGTCAGGTACGCACCTAGGAATGGGATTGCATATGTGCAAATTGATAGAAATTTTGAAATAGTTTCCCTGTGTGACTGTACCAATTACACTCTCACCGGCACTGTATGAGCATTCCAGTTGATCCACATAGTAATGTTTTGACATATTGTTCACAGAATTATAGAGTAATATCTCCCAGTTTGTTTTTAAAATTTTACAATTTTTAATAAAATTTGTCTCATACGGTATTCAGAAATTTGAAAGTTGCTCTTTGAATTTCCTTCTACTTAACCTACAACAGTTATTAAATAGTTATTAAATATTAAATATATAAATATTAAAATATTAAATATTTTTCAGCAAGATTATTGTTAATGGCTGCATAATATTTTCTTGTAAGTTTATTATTATCTCCCACAACTATTGTCTGAACTTCAGTTTCTTCAACTATACGACAGTAATAGTCATATCCGTGTAGAGGGGTTTTTGTAAAGGCAAAAAGTAATAATCTAAGAATGCTCATATAATATATTTTTTTAAAAAATTTTATTTATTTATTTATTTAGAGAGAGCACGTGTGTGTGCAAGCGGCGGAGGGGAGGGGCAGAGGGAGAGGGAGAGAGAGAGAGAAAATCTCAAGCATGCTCCACACTGAGTGTGGAGCCTGATGCGGACCCAGTGTCACAACCCTGAGATCATGGCCTGAGCCGAAACAAGAGTCTGAAGCTTACCTGACTGAGCCACCCAGGCGCCCCACATAATATTTGGCATATGATAGATGTTCAACCGATTAGTTCCTTTCCTGTTCCAGCACTAGGTTCATCTTCCCTAATGAGGGGGATATATCAAATATAGTAAGTGTATCTTTTCTTTCATTAGAGCTTTAGAGTTTTCTGCATTTAGATTAGTTAGATTGATTCTTAAGTATATAATCTTGGGGGGGTGTTATTGTAAGTGTAATGTGTTTTTAATTTCAAATTCCAGTTGTTTTTTGTTGGTATGTAGGAAAGCAATTGATTTTTGTGTATTAATCTGTATGGTGCAACCTTGCTATAACCACCACTTATTAGTTGCAGGAGGCTTTTATTGCTGTTGATGATTCTTTGAGATTTTCTACATAAACAATTGTGTCATCTGTGACCAAGGACAATTTTATTTCTTTCTTCTCAATCTGTACACCACTTTATTCTCTTTTCTTTGGTTGTGTGCTGGGTCTTCAAGTATGATGGTGATAGGAATGGTGAGAAGGAACATGCTTGTCTTTGTTCCAGTCGTAGCAGGGAAAACATCCAGTTCCTCACCATCAAGTGTGATATTAGCTGTAGATTCTTTGCAGATGTTCTTTATCAAGTTGAGGAAGTTCTCTTTTATCCCTAGTGTGTTGAGAGTTTTATAATGAATGGGTGCTGGATTATGTCAAATGCTTTTTCTGCATCAATTGATATGATCATATAATTTTCTTCTGTAGGTTGTTTATGTGATAGGTTACATTAACTGATTTTCAGGTATTGAACCAAACTTTGCATACCTGGAAGAAATTCCTTGATTATGGTTTATAATTCTTTTCATTCATTGTTGGATTAGATTTGCTAAAATTTTGTTTTTGCGTCTGTGAGAGAGCTTGGTCTGTAATTTTCCTTTATTGTAATGTCTTTATTTGATTTTGGTATTAGGGAAAGCCTGGCTTCATAGAATAAGTGAGGAAGTGTTCCATCTGCTTATGTTTTTTGAAAGAGATTGTACAGAATTGATATCATTCCTTTATTAAATGTTTGGTAGATTCACCAGTGAAACCATCTGGTCTTGGTGCTTTCACTTTTGGAAGGATTATTATCGATTCAGTTTTTTTCGTAAGTATAGATAGCCCTATTCAGATTATCTATTTCTTCTCATCTGAGTTTTGGTAGTTTGTATCCTTCAAGGAATTAATCCATTTCATCTAAGTTATCAAATTTATAGGCATACAGTTGTTTAAGGTATCCCATTATTATCCTTTCAATGCCTTCGGGCTCTGTCATGATGATCCCCCTTTCATTTTTGATACTAGTAATTTGCATTCTCTCTTTTTATCTTAGTATGGCTAGAGGTTTATCTGTTATTGATCTTTTCAAAGAGCCATCTTTGGTTTTTGTTGATTTTCACTATTGTTTTAGATTTCCTTGCTTTCTGCTCTAATTTTTATTATTTCTTTTCTTTTGTTTGATATAGGATTAAATTGATCTCCTTTCTCTAGTTTTCTAAAATGGTAGTTTAGATTATTTATTTAGACATTTTACTAATATATGAATTTAACGCTATAAATTTCCCTTTAATCACTGCTTTTGCTGCATCCGTAAGTTTTTTTATTAGTTGTGTTTTCTATTTCATTTAGTTAAATTTAGTTATTTAAATTTCTTTTGAGATTTATTCTTTGATCCAGGTGCTATTTGGTAGGGTGTTGTTTAACCTTCAAATATTTTGCAATTCTCCAGCTATTTTTCTGTTATTAATTTGTAGTTTGTGGTCTGAGAACACACTTTGTATGACGTTTACTTTTTAAAATTTGTTAAGGTGGGGCGCCTGGCTGGCTCATTTGGTTCAGTGTCTGCCTCCGTCTCAGGTCATGATCCCAGGATCCTGGGATCAAGCCCCATGTCAGGCTCCCTGCTCAGCAGGGAGTCTACTTCTCCCTGTCTGTCTGTCACTCCCCCCTGCTTGTGCTCTCTCTCGCTCTCTGACAAATAAAATCCTTAAAAAAAAATAAAATAAAATTTGTTAAGATATATTTTATGGCCAAGAATGGTGAATGTTTCACGTAAGCTTGAAAAGAATGTGTATTCTATTGTTGTTGGATAAAGGATCGTATAAACCTTAATTAGATCTAATTAATGGTGCCATTCAGGTCAAGTGTATCGTAAAAGATTTTCTGCCCACAAAGGCAGATATTATGCTGGGACAACAGAAAGCACCTCTAAGACCTCTGGTCACCAAGAAGGTAGTTATCATGGAAGGAGGGCAAAACCAAAAAGCTACCGAAACCAGGTGCTATCGTGTGAAGGAGTTGTTTCATTTTGTAGGCTGTTATCATCAGTTCCCTCAAGAACTTTTACCAATATGGATGTGATAGTAACTAATTTAGGGACCTTGTCTTTGGTTTTGAATGCTGCAGGGTGGGAGAGCATGCTTGGATTGATCCAGGGCCCGCAGCTCACAGTTGAACAATCACAGATGACTATTCATAATTCAGACACACAGGAAGTTATTCCTGAGGGAATAGCTAGCCTGGTGAACTGGACAGAAGCCACTGTAAGGTCTGTTTACATTGAGGAGGGGGATGCCCAATTCCCCCTTAAATGCTAAGTGGAATGCTGTGGACGAAGTTTGATATGTTTCATATGCAAGCCATGTAAGACTGGCTTTATGTTAATTAGGATATTTACCTACTGAATGTGGCTGTTAACCAGGGTATGGTTAATGCACTGATTAAGGGGCTTCTTCTGCATGGGCACCCAATATAACTTTACTGCTGCAAAGTCAAGCAAGAGTCTTATATTATTTGCTTTTACAGTTTCCCTTTAAGGGTCTTAACAGATACTAATAAAAAACATGAGGTTAATTATCAAAAGAATGCAGGGAGGCAGAAGGGAGAGTCAAGGGACTCCTCCCAGGAAAGTGAACATTTTTACACTGTTATTAAGAAATGGGGTGACTCAAGCAAATGTTGATAGAGGGGAAACAAAGAGGAAAAACAAGAGTCACAGGACTTGTCCCAGTAGGCAGGTGGTTATTAAGAATGGGTTGCGTAAAATGCGCCTTGATGGTGTTAAAAGATAAACTGAGGCATATCAAAAATTTTGAGTTTATTGGAGCAAACACTGATTTGAGTCAAGCAGCCCCAAACCAGAAATGGTTAGGAGCACTCCACTGACAGGAGCTAAGGGAAAGACTTTATATTTTATTTTTTATTTCCTTAGCAGAAAGACTTTTATAGAGAAGGTGCAGAAGCAAAGCAAGGAAATTATTTGGCTACAGCTTAAGTCATAGCCTTATTTGGAAGGGCCTGGTGGGCTGTTGGTGATTGGTTGTCCTCAGATTTTATTTTATTTTATTTTATTATTTTTTTTTTCAGTTTTTCAAACAATTTATTCTGGGGGAGGGGGAGTCCTCAGATTTTAATTTCTTAACCATTGAGGCGTTACAGGCTTGGGTTTTGGTTTGCTTACTCCCAAGGCATTAAAGTCACCTCAGTCTAATGGCCTCTTTGCTAAATTAATTTTAAAATGGTACTAAAATAAAGGTCTAAATACAACATCCTTAAAGTTGGGTGGGCCAAAGGGGCCCCCAACTAGCCCCCCAATATTAAATGGTTCCAAACAAGTCCCTCAATTCACCACAATTTGGAGAAAGTTAAAAAGCCAGAAGGCAGTCATACAATGGAAAACTAGCCATATTAAAGGAATGCCCACGTGAGTCCCATCCTTATGCAAGTCACTATGGGACATGTGGATGGCCATCAGAACCCCTTTCCAGGTTCAGCTAGTGACTGGAATCACTAAGCACATAGTCCCACGTGCTTGCTCACGATGGCTACCTCGGTCCACGGAATGAGTGGACGTGAGAGTACGCAGCAATGCAAAAATGGCCGAAGCTAGACATCATCCTCTTACACCCTCGGGGGCACAAAATGCCAGTAAGAATTGTTTTGTCTGCCAGCAGAAGAGACAGAGACTGCAGATGGCTCTGTGGCAGATTCCCTGTAGGAAGGCCCTGAACATTCCTGGCGAGTCAGACTGATGTTAGTAGTCCTGGGGGCTGCAAGAATAGACACTGGCTGCGGATTGGGCTTTGCCTACCGGGTGGTACATGCAAATGCCCGGAGTGCTATAAAAAAATGGGAACAGAAGATACTGTACCAATTTGGACCTCTGAGTCATATTTCTTCAGACCAAGGAACACACTCTACAGCTTAAAATTTCCAACAATTGGCAGAGAGATATTTTCTTCAGAGTAATAGTTGAGAGAATTGGAACGGGCGATTCAGACATCAGTTGTCGATCTAGGCATGAAGCCTACACGAGTGTGCTCACAATCAAGAGGAGAGCTCACCATCAATAGAAGCGGGTCTGTAGGAGTGTTCCCACTGGATAGAGTCCTCCGTTTTTCTGGTGGATCTGGGGAAGAGTGAGTGGAGGAGGATGCTGGTATGAACATGCGATTCGTGCCAAACGGGGAGGATGCCGGTATAACGTATTTTTCTTTCTTCTCCACATCATCTCAGTTTTGTTTTTCTTTTCTTTAATGCAGTAGTCGCAGGACCAAGGCTTCAATTAGAAATGTTGGAAGCAGGGGTGATTCCTAAGCAAGAATCTATATTTTTAAACCTGTACGTCAGAATTCCTAAAAGCCTGAGGGGGTGGGTTGTGCCTTCACCCCATCTGGCAAAATTAAGGTTAAGGATGAGTGTGGCTATATTGCCTGCTGGTAAAAATAGCCCACTAGGGGCGCCTGGGTGGCTCCGTGGGTTAAGCATCTGCCTTCCCCTTGGGTCATGATCCCAGGGTCCTGGGATGTCCTCAGCAGGGAATCTGCTTCTCCCTCTCCCTCTGCCTCTCCCCTTCACTCGTGTGCTCTCTGTCTTTCTCTCAAATAAATAAAATCTTAAAAAAAAAAAATAGCCCACTAGTTCTGCACCGATATCTAGTTCTGTAAACTTATCCGTATGGGTAAGAGTAGACTGAGGGAGAGGTACTTGCTAGGCTAAGGTTGCTGCCTGCAATCCGACTAGCACAGTGGCTGAACCTAGTGCTCCTCCCCCCAAAATTTGAGTATAAATGAAGAGAAGGAGGTCTAGTAGCTGAAGAGAAAGAAATGAATAAATGGGTTATTGAAAGAGGGAAATCAAATATATTAACACTTTAGAAGAGGCCCAGAGCAAGAGATGATATAAGGGTGAACTCATATATTGCAGAGACAACACCCGCTTTTGGAACCTGACAAGATTGACTAGAAGCCTGAAAACCTGAGAGGCCTTGCCCTGGGAGACATTTTCATACAATATGGTGATGGACTGGTCTAGTTATTAATGACTGAGTGGAATTGTAGTAATGAGACATTATCTTTTGACTTTTATGATCTTTTTGCTATAAGGGGTTTATGACCAGTGATCAGGGGATTAGACTATGACATAATAACGAATCTATATTTGGTCTTTGTCCCTGTTCTTGACACAGACCTTCTAAGACCCGTGGGGTCTCTGGAGTGATAAGGGTTGTTTTTTTTTTTGTTTTTTGTTTTTTGTTTTAAGAGTTGTTTATTTGTTTTAGAGAGAAACAGAGAGAGGGGAGGAGGGGCAAAGAGAGAGGGAAAGAGAAACCCAAGCAGGCCCAACTGAGTGGGGAGCCTGATGAGGGGGCTTGATCTCATGAGCCTGAGATCATGACCCGAGCTGAAACCAAGTTGGAGACTCAACCGACTTTGCCACCCAGGGTGGAACCCAAGGGTGTCTTTTTGTTTATTAATGACTGGAAGCAGGAGGCCCCTAGACAGCCTCAGGATGGGGGCTGGCGGCCAGAAAGACCCAGGTTTGGTTAGAGGGTTAGAACTTTCAGTTCCATCCCCATCCTCCAGGGAAGGGAGAGGGGCTAGAGATTGAGTTAATAATCTATCAAACCTATGTGATAAAACTTTCATAAAAAACTCCTAACTGAAGTGGTTTGGAGAGCTACCAGATTAGTGAACACATAGTAAGCTGGAAGGATGGCATACTTCAACTCCAAGGGGACAGAAGCTTCTGCACGCAGGACTTCTTCAACCTTTTTCTATGTACTCTTTATCTGGCTGTTTGTATCCTTTATCATATCCTTAATTATATAATAAACTGGCAAATGTAGGTAAGTGTATTCCTGAATTCGATGAGCCATTCTAGCAAATACTGAACCCCAGGAGGGGTCATGGGACCTCTTGATTTATTGCCAGTTGGTCAGAAGTATGGGAGGCCTAGTTTTATGATTAGCATCTGAAGCGGGATCCCTCTTGTGGAACTGAGCCCTTAACTTAAGAGACCTAATGCTAATTTCAGGTAGACAGAAATGAATTATAGGACACCCCGCTGGTGCTAGGGAACTGCTCACTGTAGGAAAAAACCCACAGAGCTGCGATTCCCTTCTATTCAACTGTCTCCAGATTTTCCAGTGGTGGTTTGCCCTGAGACCTCAATTCTTTAACAAGAAAATCCAAGAAAATTTGTTGATTTTCAATTTGTTCAGCTTTTTTCTTCCTGTAAGGATGGGAGTGACTTTCAAGCTCTTTACATGTCAGAGCTGAAACTGAAGTCCACACAAGGTAATTTCCTCTCTTGTGCCTCCAAAGTTTTATACCAGGGCACGTGGGTAAGTGTAGGGTCACCTGGGGTTCTGGTTATACCAGCTGTAAATAAGTTAAAGCCTGTAACTTATTTTAGCACCTCTTTTCAATCTCACATGTTTATTGGTTTGGATGGAAATCATGTAATCCCCCCTTGGCGGGGGGGATTACGACACCCTTGGGAATAATTAAAGACTTCCCCGACAAAGGCAGTTGTATTCGGCTCCTGCACCAATTCAGTTTCGTTATTGAAACACCATACACTACTTTTTCCTTTCTCAGTATCTCTCCTCTTTCAGCATTTGTGTTTATTTTTGTTGTTTTTCTCAGAGACTCCTATTAAGGTGACTAGAATATTCTATTGTGAAAATTAAGTTCTGCGTGGCCATATAACTTAACTATCAGAATCAAGATTTGAGAATACCTCTCTTAACATAACCACCTTAGTCTCTTTGGGTTTCTATAACAGGATTCCATAGTCTGGGTGGTTTACAAACAAAGGGATTCATTTATCAGATTTTCTGGAGGCTGGGAAGTTCAAGATCAGATGCTGGCAGATTTGTCTGGGAAGAGCTTCCTTCCTGGTGCATAGACAGACTTCTTTTCACTCTATCCTCACACGGTGGAAGGGGCTAGGGAGCTCTCTGGTATCTCTTTTATATGGTCTTTCTTCATGAAAGGGCACTAATCCCATTCATGATGACTCTGCTCTCATGACCTAATCACCTCCCAGAGGCCCTGTCTCCAAATACCACCAAATTGGGGATTAGGTTTCAACATATAAAATTTTGGGGAACACAAATACTCAGTCTCTAGCATTCTGTCCCTGTCACCTCCCCCCATTCCTGTCCTTCTCACATGCAGAATACATGTAGGGGCCAAAAGGTCCCACTTTGGCATATTGATTATGTTTTTTTAAAGTTACTTAAGAAACAACCAGTGCAATGCCACTCAGACCCTCCCTCTGTCCCCCTAAAAGCAGGAAACGAATATCCTATGTGAAAAATACCCTCTCTATAATAAGAAGTAAAAAGATAATTTTTATCACCAGATAATGACTTTAAAATAAAAAAAAATTTGCAGAAGTAAACCTTGTTACTTTTTACTAATCTACTACCTCAGCCCAAATTCTGCTTAGAATTCCTTACTAATTAAAGCTCCCAAAACCTGTTTTCCTTATCCTGTAAATTCCTCCCAAATTTATTGTCTTTTTGGCTAAAATATATAACTGCTTGCCTCGGTCATTTCTTTAGGTCTCAATTTTATTATTGGGCCTCTATGTGCATGTAATAAGACTTTGTTTTTTTCCTCTTGTTAGTCTGTCTCATATAAATTTAATTCTTAGTCCAGCTGGAAGACCTTGAGGAGAGAGAAGAATTTTTCCTTCCCTTCATACACTTAACTATGTCCCAGTAGCCCCCGAAAGCCTTAACTTGTTCCAGCACAGTTTTAAAATCTCGAATCCAAAGTCTCTTCCAAATATCATCTAAGTTAGATATGGATGAGACTCAAGGTACAATTCATCCTGAGGGAAATGCCTCTCTAGCTCTCAACTTGTTATGTACTTTCCAAAATACAGCAGTGAGACAGGCATAGGACAAATGTTTCCATTCCAAAAGAGAGAAATATGAAAGAAAGGGGTAGCAGGCCCCAAGTAGTCCAAATTTCAAGGCAAAATTCATGAGATTTTAGGGTTCAAGAATAATCTTCTTTTGCTCAGTGTTCAGCCCTCCTGGCCTCCAGGTCCTGTCTTCTAAACTCATTGAGGCAGGGGTCCCACCTATGGTGGGGAGTTCTGCCCCTGCAGCTTTGCCAGGCGGGCGTTGGACCCCAAGACTTCGGGTGGCCCTACCCCTACAGCTTTGGGCAGAGGTTATCTGTCCTGTTAAAAGCAAGGTGATGGTCTTCCCTTTTGAACCCAAGGAGGCAGCCCTGGTCGCCTTCCTGGTCTTTACTAGTGTGTGTTCACAGCAGAATAGTTCTACTATCCTATCCTATAAAATCCAAGCCCATCACCTTCCTTCATTCCGTCCTGTCTGTTTCCCCTTCAATTCAAACTGGCAGTTTTCCTGCCAGGGTGGCTGATTAAGTTTGTGGTTCACAGCTATCCTAATCTCCTATTAAATGTTCATGGTCACTTGGCCACATCCTTAGTGTTCTCTTTCTAACACACTTTCTTATTTTCTGCAAAATGCATAGGCTAAGAATTTTCCAACTCTTTAATTTCTAGTTTCTTCTGGTTAATAATTCCATCTTCAAGTCTTTTCTCTCTTCTCACCTCTTACCATAAGCAGTCAGAAGGAGCCAGGCTGCACCTTTGCTTAGGAATTTCCTCAGCTAAATATCCAATTTCATTGCTCATAAGTTGTACCTTCCCCAATACACTAGAACGTGAACACAATTCAGCCAGGTTCTTTGTTCACTTCATAACAAGGATCTCCATTGTCTGAGACCATGTTCATCACTTCTGTCTGAGACCTCAGAATGGCCTTTACTTGTCCCTAATTCTACCAAGATTCTGTTCACAGTGATTTAGTTACTCCCTAGGATGGAGGGTTTCTCTATAGCTCTCCTCTTTTCTTCCTACGCCTACCTCAGGATCACCATTAATGACCCATTTATGACAATGTAAGCTTTTTCTAGCATGTACCTCAAACTCTTCCAGCCTCTGGCCATTACCCAGTTCCAAAGCCACCTCCACATTTGTAGGTTTTGTTTTGTTTTGTTTTACAGGACCATCTCCCCTTCTTAGTATCAATTTCTGTGACAAGTAAGACCCTCTCTAGCTGCAAAGCTTAACTATCAGGACCAAGATTTGAGAATGCCCATCTTAACATGACTTACCTATTTGTTCCAGAAAATGCTTAGGAGGATGTGGTTTGTAAACTAGTAAGTAACTTCACTGCTTCAGGAAATTCCTGACCGGTCCAGGAAAATTGATGTCTTACCTGGGCAAAGAGCTTGCTTGTGTAACAAGAGCTTACTCACGAAGACTTGCTTTAGAACTCTTGTCGCACTATGTCTGTCCATCGTGGACTACTATTAATTAATTTGCCCCATCCTAATCAGTTCCTCACCTTGAAAGCCTTGCTGATTTGAACCTAGACCTCAAAATCACATACATCTACATCTTCTATATCTGTATCTATATTTGTATTGTCCTCTGACCTCCCACTTCTGAGAACCACTAAGACTCTTAAAGTTATTTTGTTCCTCATCGCAGTACATTTCATCAACTCGACTTCCCTTGATTTACAAGTTATTCTGATGGCCTTGGACCCCTTGTGGTATTAGAGTTCCCAAGGCAAGTATATTAATTAGACTCCATTGTAATTCTTAAAATACTGGATTCTCCTGAAAGATGAAATCAGATAGAAAAGACTTTTTTGGGGGGAGGGGGGTGTTTCCTTGCCTGCTTTTACCTGGCCAGATCCTTATTTTACCAATTCCCATCATAACAAACCATTAATTCTGACACATTCCTATGAATTAGGAATACTCTTATCTCAACTCTACAGGTGGGGAACTTGCCAGAGAGGCTAATTGACTTGCTCAAGATCACTATGTGAACCAATAGCCTGGCTGAGATACAGCCTGAGCCGCCTGACTCCTAGGCCCATGATCTGTGCACCAGATGTGCTTTGCCATCATTCTGCTCTGCTATCAATAAGCTACTGACCTCGTTTCGTTCTTAGTTGGCAGAAGTCTACCTTATGCACCAATATCATTTCTCTAGTTCATACCTGAATTGCTTTTCTGCCTGGCCAAACTTTGCAGTGTTACAATATTTTCAGAGTATGGCCAACGTACCATAAAATAATATATTTTTTTAAAAAATGACATAAGATATGGAGGTAGGAGAATTCTTAAAATATGCTGAGTCTTACAATGTATAGCTTTGCAGTAATAGAAAAAACTCAAATAGGTTTCAGAATTGAGCTTTTCTTATAAGTAAGTTCTATGTAGCCAACCACATATTGTACACTTTGAGAGGAAAATGGGAAAACTAATGTTGTTTTGTAGCACCTCAAATAGCTAACAAATCATAAGTTATACTGTAAATACAGTGTTCTTGTGGAAACTCACTTGATTTGGGCAGAACATCCTTGACTTACAACTTTGTATCCATCTCCATCTTGGCAATGTGTCTTCCAAAATGTCATGAATTGAAATGGCTTGTCTTGCAATGGATTCCACTTTCTTTTGTTTTATGTCCCCTTTTTTCATTCATTAGCATTGTATCTACTATGAAGCTACAAGCATGATTCGTTTCTTTGCAGGCCAAACCTGCTCAAATACACTTGTTATTAAGGTGTATCAAGGGCTTGATTGTTCCCACTCAACTTGGGAAACATGAACAGGTAATAAAGCTCATTATAAAGAAATTTCTGAGGCTTTGTGAGGAGTGATTAGAAAGAGCTTTTTCAGGGAGCCAGCAGTGAGTCTACTCACCTAAAAAAAGAAGCTCCTAGGAATCTTGAGTAACTACTCCCAGCTTTCACAAACGCATGGTGCCCTCTTTACACAGAATTTTTTCTTTTTAAAGATTTTATTTATTTATTTGACAGAGAGAGACACAGCGAGAGAGGGAACACAAGCAGGGGGAGTGGGAGAGGGAGAAGCAGGCTTCCCGCTGAGCGGGGAGCCCGATGCGGGGCTCGATCCCAGGACCCTGGGATCATGACCTGAGCCGAAGGCAGACGCTTAACGACTGAGCCACCCAGGCGCCCCTCTTTACCCAGAACTTAATGAGGACACGAGCTTATACCTTGTTGCAGAATTCCTGGAATTTCAAAAGCCTGACCCCTAATATTTTAAAGGGAAACACCACTTTTCCCCCAGTCTCTGGTTCAGCATTGCCTGAAAAAGTTTTGTTTTGAGAAGTTCTTACTGTTTACTTAAGGAAGATAGATAAAATTCTTGTACCGTATATATGTGAATCAGAGATAATCTCTGGATGAAGAGATTTAGATGACAGCTGTAGGAATAAGGGATAGGTAAGAATTGCTCTTGAAAATAAACCCATAGGAGCGGTGGCAATATTAGGCACCAAGTGAGAAAGTAAACAAAGTGTCTGTGTTGAGCTAGGCACTTACGTGCCTTATAGAATATAAAGATGATAAAGAAACAGTTCCTGCCTTGAATCCAGGTGGATGGGGAAAACATTTATGTAAACAGACCACCATAAGAACAGCTAAATGTAGAAACAGGATTCAACTAAACTAAGGAGGACTTCCTGGAGGAAATAATGTCTGAGCATGTTTTTAAATAACTCATCTCTGATATTTAAAATGTGTATTATTTTGCTTGGGCTGCCATAACAAAATACAACAGACTGGGTGGCTTAAACAATAGAAACGAATTTTTGCACAGTTTGGAAAACTAGAAGCCCAAGATCAAGATGTCTGGCAGGTTTGGGTTTCTTCTGAAGCCTTTTTCCTTGACTTTTAGCTGGTTGCCCACTTGCCATGTCCTCAGATGGTTTTTATTCACTCCTGTCCCTAACCTCTCTCTGTGTGTCTAATTTCCTCTTATAAGGACACTAGTCAGATTGGATTAGGGCTGACCCATAGGACCCCATTTAACCTTAATTATGTTTTTAAAGACCCTATCTCCAAATATAGTCATGCTCTGAATACTGGGGGTTAGGGCATCAACATGAATTTTAAGGGAATGCAATTCAGTCTAAAACAAAATGTTACAGATCTCCAAAAGGCAGCATAGGTTTTTCCGTTCCATCTTTTTTTTTTTCCTCCATCTTAAGTGAGAGACAATGTAGCATAACTAAGGGCATGGGCACTGGAACCGGCCCACTCGGATCCACTCTTTGAGGTGCCGCTTTACTGTGAGTGTAACTGAAGGCGAATTGCTGGACTTCTCTGTATCTCTGTATCGTGGCTTCCTTGCATGTGAAATGAAGATGTTCATAACTACCCCATTGGGTTGCTGTGAAGTTTAAATGGATGAATAATATAACATACTCAATAGTGCCTGGCACATAATAAACACTCAATAAGTGTAAAGTATAAAGGATAGCAATAATTTCTGGGTATAAAACTGTACAATATGATACATATATCAGGGCTCATAAATAAAAAAAAAATTGGATTCTTTGGCGCTGGATCTCATTTTTCATCAAATGCCATAATGAGACAGAAAGATGTATAGGCTTAACGTGACTATCCCAGCTACAGTTTGTGTCATTTACTACTCACATATTCACATGCAGCGTACATCTGCTTGATCATCTGTGTTTCTAAAATAATTCTAGTGAGATTTCAGACACCTAATATTGTTATTAATAAAAACTCCATGTGTCTTTTTCATTCGTGTGGGTGATACTTTCATACTTTAGTTTGCTGTGCTAAATTCACCCTTAATCTAGTCTTTGGTATATTTTTGGTGCATGTGTTAGCCCTTGTATTTGTTCTTTATAAATACATTGCCATTATTTTCTCTCTCGTATTTACAAACTCTAAATAATAGCCAGTAGGAAAAAAAAGTTTTAAATGATACTTACTATGTGTTGTGCTTTCATAAACAGTACCTGTCACCAATAACAATGACCAGTGAACTGTTTTCAGGCACCAACCGACTTACACAAAGGGATGTCTCTGCAGCCAGCACTTTGTTCTTTTTATTAACTCATATACAGGATTTGTTCTCTGTCCGGCTCTGCTCTAAGCACTTTACATATCTTAAATCATTTAGGCTTCATAACAGCTCTATAAAGTGGATGCTATCATGCCCAATTTATAGGGGAGGAGACTGAGGTCCAAAGTGAGTAGTCAGGCCGAGGTCGTCTTGGTCGGATTTTCATTCTGGGCACTCTTTTCTCTTTGGGCTTAGACCACACTAATCATTTTCCATCTCCCTGCCTACTCCTTCCTAATATCCTTTATTTGAGCTTCCTCTTTAGATGGGATGGTTCTTGAATATTGGAGTTTCCCGGGGTTCTGTTCTTGAAATGCTTGTTTTCTCCCTTTAAACTCTCTCTCCCTTATTTCTAGGGCTCACTTACAATCTAAATAGAAATGACTCTTACATTCTGTATCTCCAGAGCCACCTTTCCCCTGAGTTGAAGACATATTTCCAAGCACTTACCAGGCACCTCCAACTTGGATGCTGAGCACATACAACATTGAACTCCCCATCTGCCTCACTCTCCCCAAGTCTCTCCAGTTCCAATCTATAAGCCCAGTGGTAGATTCTCCAGGCTCCTTTTTCTCCTGTGTCTGATCTGACACCCAGTTCTCCTGACTCTGTCCTCAGGTGGCTCTACTCTTGCCCCTGAGGTCTAATCTCACTATTATTGCTTTAGTTTAGCATCTATAGCTAGTGCTCATTTTCTATTGTCTTAACATCCATTAATGATTTTCACTTGCTAAAAGTTACTGTTTGAATGCGGGTGCTGGTAGCTCATACCAGAATTCTCTGCAGTTTGAAATCTTTCAATCGTTTCATTACTGTTAAAACACCAATGTCCAGGCCTGAGCTGGGGTTTTGTTTCTTGAACTAGCTTTTTGCCTTCTATTTGCTAGGAAAGAATCCAGTTCCTATTTTATCTCAGTAATATTCTTCTGCAAGAACAGGATGCTTTCAGAATTGAGCCTTTTTTTCAGTTTTAAAAAATAGAGGAGGGTTTTTTTTTTTTTTTGTCTGTTTGTTTTTTCCCTTAGCAATTACCATTGCACAAAGAGCATGCAAAGAGATAAAGATCTTTTAAGAAAAACCCAGTATATTTTTCTCTTGGCTAGTTCCCTGATCTATAAAATCTCTTTGGGGAGGATATTAATTACATTGTACATTATCTTTCACCTGGACTTTGGAAACTTAAAACTGTCTCTCTCTCTCCACTCTAGGTTATTATGGAAAAACAAATATATTGGCCACCGGATTAGATGAAAATTGTTTCAGAATGGCTTGCAGGGCTTTCAACAAGTTGGCTGAAAATGACCTTTCCACCTCATCTTCCTCCCCTCTCGGCAATTTCTGGCCTCCGTCCTTCTGCACACACTTGTCGCTCCTTCCTCAACGTCATTTCCTCCTTCCATATCTAAAAACCCACACATTCCGTCAAGACCTGACCCTGACATGACTCCTGGGCACTCTTACCCAGTGTCTTTAACCGCCAACCATCACGTCTCCCAGGACGACCCCGCCCCACCATGATTAAAGGCCGGGACTCTTGTGCCTAATTTTCATCTGGCTCCTGGCCATGGACACTTTTCCTGTTTAACGCCCAACCTTTTGTTTCTAAAAGTCAGTTTAGATTCTATGACTTGGTTTTTATCGCTACTTTTTCGATAGGGTTTCATGTCTGGCTTTGTCCCTAAGCTTGCCAGACAACCACCTGACAGGATGAAACTTTAACCCCAGATTCAGTCAGCTTTCCAGAAACTCCTATAAATCTGATGTCCCTCAAGAGAGGGATCACACAGTCTGTTAAAAATCTTCCTATTTTTCTCAGAATTGGTCACCATCTCCTTGGGGCTGCTGTGGTCATTCTGTATTCGCACCTCTGTTATCGTTATTTCTGTATTGCATTTTAACTACTGTAGTACTTCAGGCCACAGTTTCGGGTGTGAGGAGCGTAACCTGGCGCTTCCATTACTGCACTTCCATTGGGCCTTCTGTTGGACACTGTCCGTGTTGCTCCCAGAGCCCCTCATGTCCCTTTTACGACTTTTGTGTATTCTTCCATGGATGTCAGTGTGCCTTCACTTCCCTCAGCCTGCATCTGTAATTCTTCTTCGGAGGACTGCCTTCAGACTCTGTTCTGCTTCTCCCAGAAGCCTGGAGAGCTGGGGATGCTGGGGAACGATGTCTCTCAAGGGCGGCTCTTGGCCAAAAATAGAAGGGATAGGAGCACTCTCCACCCTGAGAGGTAGGCTGAAGCCCTTTCTGTGGGACTTTGCCTGAACTCTTACTCGACTTTTTTTCTCCTCCATGCTCTGCTTGCCCTTCTCCCTTACTGGTTTCTCTCAGGAACACTTCCCCAGTAATTCACTTGTACAGGATTCCTCGCCTCAGAATCGACTTCTGTGGATCTTGGCCTAAGACATCACTTACTCTCCCTTTCAAGTCTGTTTTGTTTGATAACAAAAACATTTATCTAATTGAATTCTGAGTAAACTTTGAAACTACAGATTGAATCTCAACCAATTCAGAATTTTCGCCATCGGAGCTCATCTCTCTCCTCTCTACAAGTTCTGGTCGAGTAGTCCTGGTGGTGGTGATGTGTTCGCAGTGTCGTGAAGGATTGTGCCCATCTCGTCCCGGTTGTCAGAATCTGTTAGGGTGACATATTATCTTACTACCCAGTTATCTGTTTTCATGTTTGTGCTCATTACGATGATTAAAGCTTAACAACGTCTCGGTTCCTATCTTTTTGTTTTTTTCGTTTTCAGCACTTAGACACTAACTGTTGAGTGAAAAAAAAAAACAACTATCCAGCACCTTTGTAAGCTAGGCCTTCTCATCTTCACTTTACGGAGGACGTAAATGGGGTTAGAGATAATACATAATTGAGGCAACGGAAGAGAACTGATAGCAGGTCTTCTGACTTGATAGAAATTTTCCTGTACCACCCATTCTTGCCTTCTTCCACGTCCCTCTAGGGATCTCATGGCTGTGTCAATATGCCTGGTGCTCAAGGGAAGGTCCTATTTATGCTGATCTTAGCGGTCAGGAAAACAAGTCAGAAACCTCTTCCTGTAGGCCTGTCAGAGAAGAGTCATTCTAAAGCCTTTGCCATTCCTAGAAATGGAAACCAGAATGTTCCTGACTGGACTTGAATATGAACATTGATTAACACCTTTCTTTCCTGTTTAGAGAAACTCTCCCCATCTTGGAGATTTCTTTGGAAACTCACCTGTAATAAGATCAAGCATCAATTTTGATATCCTTTTTATCTGCTTGATAAGCCTCCTATGGGGGCGGGGGAGAAGTCCTGCCCTGCTGGAGAGGAAGTTTTGGGTCTTTAAGGAAGGTGTATGTTTGTAGCTTAAATCAGAAAGAAGACCAAGTAATGGTGGAAATTGCCCATGAAGGCAATGAAAGAAATACACTCCTGGAAAATCTGCTGTAAGGACCATTCTCTTAAATGATTGACAGACAGTGAACAAGAAGTCTGGGTACTGCTCTGTTTCTCCATCACATCAATTCTCACTCTTAGGAGTTCAAAACCTTAGATCACATTGTATCTTGTAGGATTTATAAGACATCTCTGATATCTTCAGAGGAGCAAAAGTGGCATGGCCTTTGGCCCCTGTGCACGTGTGTGTGTGTGCGTGCGTGTGTGCGTGCATGTGTGCAGGGCTCTGGCCCTCCTGCCGTAGCATTGTACCTGTGCTGAGCTGAGTGAGTTCAGGGGCTACTTGGATGGAACCAGGCTGCTCATATCAGCTGCCTAGCAGGAGGGAGGAACCATGCAGTTTGAAAGACATGATTTAGTTAATATGCTACACTCTGCCTCTCAGGCATCTGGGGGCACGTCTTTTGTTATTCTGTTTATTTCTCCCGACAAGGGTATGATTTGGCAGTTTGTTAGGGAACAACATTACCATTTAGTGGAAGAGCACTTTCCATTTTAAAACTTTTAACTTGAATTAATGTCATGTAGAGTATATTTGTTTTAACCTATTGACTCTTAGCACTTACACACCTTAGGCAAGATCCATCTATATGTACAGAACCTGAAATCATTCGCAATTTGGTAATGTGTCTCACTGTAGCATTTTTGAATGTGATTATGAATTAAAAACAGTAGTATCGTCTTATATTCCATTTTGGGATCTTAAAGTTGACATTTACTTTTGCAAATAAATTCCATGCAAAAACTGGCATAGTACTCTCTCCAGCTTGCACATTTATGGTATTTTAATCTTTTCATTTAAAACCCTGAATAGTAATTTGGGGACTTTTTAAAAAAATTTCTTGAGATATATTGGGCATGAAGAGATGCCTATACTAGGAGGTAGATTAAAAAGCTAAATAATAATCGGCTCATTTAGGAGTGCCTCCAAATAAAATTTCAAACTTAATGAAATTTGACCTTGGCTAAAGCTTCTTACTGTGTGTCTCTCTATTGTGCGCTGTCCTCAAGATGGCCTTTTGCCTTTCCTGTCTTGCAGATGTCTTCTATGCCTCTAGGGGTATGGAGCTCTTCGGCATCATCAAAAGCCATGATGACTCTTCCTTCTGAAATGGGTGAGGACTCCTTGCTGGAGCCAAGGAGGGGCTGAGAGCAGGGATGTCCCTGAGTCATCTAATTCTAGCTCAGCCTTGTCACTCATGAGAACTTCAGACTATTGGTGAACCCTCCAAAAAAACATTAATTTTACTTCGAAGCAATGTAGTTTAAGCTCATATTGAAGGAAAAATTGTTGCCTTATCATCATGTCTCTGGCCTTGTCTTTTTAGAAACAATAGATATCCATAATTTTCCTGAAGGCCAATAATTGTTTTCTTGCTCGATAACCTGATAGTAAACTCCACTTTAGTTTTTATAGGTTCTTCTCTTTGTTGCTTGGGAACTGATGGGAACCAGATTCAGAATTCTAGATTCAGAGACCAATCTTGATCCATGTGACAGGAATTCTTCGAGGCACAGGGGAGACAATGATGAACAAGGCAGACAAAGTTCGGACTCTTGTGAAGTGTATATTCTGATGGGGATGGGGAGACAAGCAAAAACTTTGTAAGTAAAGAAGAAAAATATCAGGTTAAGTGTTATGCACAGTGTTAAAATGGAGTGGTGTGATAGGGAGTGATTGGAGCTACTTTAGATGATCAAGAAGTCTTCTCCAAAGAGGCAATATTTAAATGCTAGCTGAATAACAAACAGCAGTGAGCAATGTGTAGTTGAGGGGGACAAGATTTCTGGCAAGCTAAAGTCCCCAAAGGGCTAGAACAAATCCGTATTGTTAGACTAAGGGATCTAAAATAACCAGGATAGCTGAAGAGTTCTGGGCAAGAGGAAGAATGGAAAAATCTGATAGGAGAGAGGTAGGCAGAAGTCACATCATCTAAAGCTTTGTAAGGTATGTTAAAGAGCTTGGATTTTATTGTAAATCTATGGGAAGTCATCAGAGATTTTTTGCAAAGTAGTGTTATCTTAAAACGGTTACATTGGCTGCTATACGGAAGGTCAAAAGATGCTAAAAACTCACTAGAAGGAGACGAGGAAGCAGGCTGGCTAATGAGCAGATGCTTTCACTTGGAGGTCTTCCTTTTCCTCTTCTTGGGAGTTCTCAGGCTTTCTTGACTTTTTGTACCCTCTCATGCTTCTTGAAGCTTTACTTGAAATCTTGCTTTAAAGATATTGCTCGGTTCCCAGCATCAATAGATTTAACAAATACCTAAATATCATATCCTTTATATCAACAAAGGGAACCATGAGGGCAAAACATTTTAAGATGGGGGAATACTGGATCTAGCCAGGTGAGCATATTTACTAAGATTCAAGAGGTTGGAGCTGGTGTGGGGTTGTGACATTGCTCAATCCTGGAAGAAAATAGGTCATAAGTTTTAACTGGAGCAATTTGGATGCCAAAATTTTGTGGCTAAAGTAAGAAATTCTAAATAACTCCCCTACTGGCCATCTGATTAAAGTTACTCACAAGGTTGGTGATGAGGTTTAGAAAACTCTATTTTGTGATGCTTCAAGTTCACATTTCAATTTAAATTTCCTTTTTTTTTTTAGTTCTTCCTCTGCATCAGCTACTATCCTAGACTGAGATACTGCTGAGAATGAGGTAATCAGGATCCCCGGCCTTATGCAACTTGTGGTCTAGAAGGAAAGAGCATTTAGACACTTCATTGACTGTGAGTATGAGGAGTACTTATCATGTCCAACATCAGTTCTAAATATTTCCCTACATGTGAAAAATTACTGGTACCTTAGGCCTTAAAGCCAACTAGACTCTCTAGGTAAGGCCACAAGCATAGTATTTTTTAAAAACTCTCCAGATGGTTCTATTGTGCATGGAGGACTAAGAATCATGGTCCCATATCAGGGATTCTCAGTCTCTGCTCTACTGACATTCTGCAGTATTGGCATCTGGGATAGTTTGTTATAGGGGTGCTGTCCTGTCTGTTGTAGGATATTTAGCAGTATCCCATGCCTCTAGATGCTAATAGCACTTCCTGTAAAATGTCTCCATACACTGCCAAATGTCCTGAGCGGGGGACAGAGTCCCTATTTCCCCTTTGTTGAGAATCACTGTTCATAAGAAGCAGGTCCCGGCTACCTCTTTGATCTACTCTCTGATTACTCTCTGCCTTGCTGATTTTGCTTCAGCAAAGCCAGTTCCTGAATGTCCCTCAAACCCTGTACTCCTACTGCAGGCCTTTTATGGCTTTCTCCAAATAACCACTTGAATTCCCTCACTGTTTTTCAAGTCTGCTCAGTGCCACCTCCTCAGGAAGACCTTCCCTTATCTAAATCCTATCTAAATTAGACGTTTCCCTATCTTTCTTTATACTCTTACCCTGCTTTATTTTTCTTCACAAAACGGATTTCTACTTGACATTTTATTCGATAACTTTTTTAATCTACCCCTCCCTATAACACATAAATATCACAAGGGCTGTTTAAGTGTCTGATACATAATAAGTGTGCAATATTTATTGAACTAGTGAATGCATATGTGTTATAAGAGGAGAAATGCAAGGTATTAAGAATTGTTGTCTTTGGGAAGCAACCAAAATTCTTTGTTTCATCACCCTCTACAATGATTAATTTTGTTTTTGAACTCTTACATGGACAAAGGGTTGCTTTTAATTAAAGGCCATATGTGCACACATACTCACGTATATGCACACGCACATAGGTGTTTGACCACTGACAAGCAAATTAATGTGTTAAAATTTTGCTCATTAAGAGGAAGCGATTACATTGCAAAACCTTAGCACTTTCTTTTTGAAGTTATTTCTATTTGCAATCGTTGCATTTCTTATCTTACTGATTTATTTTTACCAGTACAAAATGTTCATTTATCTCCAGATTCTGTAACTGAACAAAGTTGTATGCTCAAAGCCCAAGTTTTGGTCAACGTATTTGATTATATACCCACGGTGACTATTTGTAACACAATGTAGCCAACACTGGTAGGGAAAAGTCTACCATTTTAAAAGGATAGGAAAGATCTTCCATGGAATAAGGAAGGTGTTGCTCTGTAAACTTTATTTTAAAGGGAGAATGGTGATTTCACACTTAAGACTATGATCTAAAGATATTATAGAAAGCTATGTAAAAACAGGAGGGGATTGATATAGCGTGGTGCCTTTTTTATATGCCCGCTTTCCCACCTACCAGTGGTAAAGCCAGACCTTGCTTCCAGCGTGGGTTAGGATCTGGCTAACCTTCGAATGAACCCGTTATTCCTGCCATTGCTATGAACAGAGAATTCCCAAGATAATCAAATGCAGTAAATTCCTTTGGAAGGGAGGGGTATGAAGTCAGAAATGGGAGCATGGACTTGTCTGGAGCCAAGATACAGCATCAGTGCATACTAGGAAATCAGGAATACACTTGCTTGGATCCAGGAGCCAGAAACTACTGACAGAGTAAAGTAGGAAGGAAGTTAACTAATATTATTATGATAAATTTGTTGTTATTACCCAAGGACTTTACATGCATTATGGCTATTTAATCTTTACAATTGTTGTTAACCCTATTTTGCAGGAAAAAAAAATCGCTCAGAGAGATAAAATAACTTGCTAATGTTTAAAAATTTATACATCATGAAGGTAGGATTTGAACTCTGTTCTAAAAGGGCTCAAAATTCATGCTTTTACTGCTATACCATATTGCCTAGGAGAGAAAAAGTTGATACAAATTTTGATAACCTCACAATTTTGTGCTGTTCATGCTTGCCCAACACTATATACTATTATTAGGCTGAGTAAAAGGAGTAATAATAGAATATAATGTAAAACAGGATGCATTTTTTATCTGACAAGAACAGCCCCACCTTCAGAATTTGGGACATCACTGGGGTAGGAGTGTGGCAATGTTCATGAGAGCCTAAGGTACTTTTGGGGAGAAAAAACATTCCAAAACCCCAAACCAGTTTTTAGCACCAGATTCAAGTGGACGTGCAAGAGTATTTATTACACGGATAAAATAAATCTCTGGTGTTTATAAACCACCTGGTCTATTGTATGCTATTTTAGCAGCCCAAACAGACTATGGCAGAGTTCAAGAGAAGATATGGATGGAAATGCAAGGTAGTTCCCTACATTTAGGCCACAGAATTTTAAATGATAAATTTAACAATCAGAAAATGAATTATTAGTCACATTTTCCTCAATACTCTGGATAAGATCTGCATTTGGGGCTATTATCAATGAGACATGGCAACTACCTCTGAAACAGCCATCGGAAGCCAATATTCACGGGTGGCACAATGAATGATTATGCTATTATATAAATAATGATGCAACCAGCATTAAACAAATGGTATTAAAGAACTACACAGGCAAGAAGATCTATCATGTTTCAATACAACAGGTTTCAAAGAGCCATAACATTGTGAGTAATAACAGCTCTGCTACATTTTTCTCTTAGCAAGAGATATGAAATTAACCAGAAATAGGGGATTTGACAATAAAGAACACAAACAGCTGGTTTCTGGACCTGAACAAAAAGAGATGGTAGTTGGACATATAAAGAATCTGCACATGCACTGATTAAAAAATAAAATACATAGGGGCACCTGGGTGGCTCAGTCATTAAGCATCTGCCTTCAGCTCAAGTCATGATCCCAGGGTCCTGGGATCGAGCCCCACATCAGGCTCCCTGCTCTGCGGGAGGCCTGTTTATCCCTTTCCCACTTCCCCTGCTTGTGTTCCCTCTCTCGCTGTCAAATAAATAAATAAAAATCTTTAAAAATAAAAAAATAAAAGATATAAATATTTCTTCTGTACTCACTATTCTGAATCTTTTTTCAGGTACCTCACTATAGCTAACATGGGCTTGTGAATTTTTAAATACAATTTAAAGTCAAATTGTTTATATTGTATATGAAAATGTTTTCCTTAGAGATCATGCATAACCTAGGTCTTCCCTGGTGTTAGCAGAGGAAACTAAAGGCATCACAGGGTGTCTCCTTGTAAGGAACCTAAATGTATCCCTCAAGTTATGAAGCAAATGCTTCTGGAGGAAACTAATATGTATATCTAACTGGTAGGCTGAAGAAGTTGTCCAAAAAAAGGAAAACTCCCCAAAACTTTACTCAAGGAAAAATGAATAGATAACATTTTGTGCCAGTAAGAAAGTGTAGCATCAACATGAGTATTAGATACCTCCAAGTGCTAAGGTTTAATAGCAGAGAGGGCCACTGTAGAATAATAGGTCCCACTCTTGATTACTTTTCCTAATGAGAGTGAAGCACAGCATGGAAAAGTGACAACTTGAGATAATTCAAAATGTCACATTAGCTTTGAGTTTCAATCTCTTCTATAACCAGTCTTTATAAAAACTGTTAATGAGTAGTAAATTGGACTGATTGGAGTTTTACTTCAATTTGCTTCTTGTGCTAATCTTTTGAGAAAGGATGTAAGACAGTGAGAGGACATAGATAACACAGGAGCAGGAGATTAGAGCGAGAGTCAAGTGACCTGGGTTAGAGTCTCTGTTCTGCAATCAACAAGCTGTGTGGCTCTGGGCAAGGAAGGTGAAGAAATTAGCTGTTTGTGAACATCTGTCAGGGGCTAAGCACTGTGCTGGGTCCAGAGGAGACAGGTGAATAAGGGTGCAGCTGTGTTTTCGAGCCACTCACAGCCCAGTGGTGGAGGCTCATATGTAAAAAGATGATTGGGAGTATTTTTTAAAGATTTTACTTATTTATTTGTCAGAGAGAGAGAGAGAGACGGAGAAAGAACACAAGCAGGGGGAGCTGCAGGCAGAGGGAGAAGCAGGCTCCCCGCTGAGCAGGGAGCCTTATGTGGGGCTCGATCCCAGGACTCCGGGATCATGACCTGAGCCGAAGGCAGACTCTTAACCGACTGAGCCACCGAGGCATCCCATGATTGGAATGACTTATGAAGTGTCTCTTCTAGAGTTATGAGCAACGGGCTGTGGGAATTCAGAATATAGTGTGATTAACAATGAGAAAATCAATAGGAACACGTGACAGTAGGTGCTGTCCAGTAATAAATAATTCAACTAGTAACTAAAATATGTAATTTTAGCATTTTAGAAAGTGCATTGAAAAGGGTAAAAAGAAACAGGTGAAATTAAAGTTAACAATATATTTTATTTAATCCCATGTATCTAAAATATTATTTCAGCATATATTAGGTATGAAGTTATTAAAGAGATAGTTTACATTCTTTTTTTTCTATAAGTTTTGAAGTTCAGTGTGTGTTTTATACTTACATCACATACCGGTTTGGACTAGCCACAGTTCAAGTACTTAGTGGCTACAAATGGCTAGTGGCCTGAACAATGTAATGGTAAGTCTGCAATTATATCCAAGAAAACTTAAAGCCTATGTGTACCATTCAGTGAGGGATTTCTAACTTAACACAAGGACACATGAAAAAGACCTATGGGATTTAATTCTCTACAACAGTGGTTTTAATATATGGGTTCACAAACTGATACTGCCGGGGAACATAAGAATCTTCTAGGAAACTTACAAAAAAAGACAGATTCCTAGATCTTTGAGATTCTGAATCATCAAGTCTGGGTTCAGCTTAGGAATACAGATTTCATAAAATAACTCTGATTATTACTAAGTGCATTGCGGGCTGGGAACTTCGGGCGATAGGCTCAGGAGGCACCTGTGGCAACGGAAAAGGTGATCTGATTGTAGGTAGCATTAGCAGAAGGGTCTTCCTCTGTGTGAGGAAGCCATAAGTTACAGTTTACTGTAACTCTACAGATAGAGTTTTTTGAGAAACTCTATCCCTTGTCTTTTGGACCGATGTGGAGTCAGGAGCCAGCCCAAGCTTTTCTTCAGCGCTGTCCACTTGCTCAGCTCAGAGCTGATGGTGTCTCTCCATGAGGCTTCAGGGACATGTGCAGATACAATTGCCTCCTTTAGTTTACACTTTTTTTCCCCCTTCTGGTCTGATATCTTTCAAATGAGCTGTCTGAAACCTGGTTATGAAATCATTCTAGGTAACATTAAAAAAATCCTTCATGGACCCTTTTCTGCATCTATCAAATTAGGAAGTTTAGGAACTAAGGCCTCAAACTCTAATTTTTACAAATCCCCCAGGCAGCACTTGGTGTGTTGGAAAGGCATTTGGGATGCAGTGACTTAGAGAGTCTTTGGGGAATATATTGCTGGGGTTACTTATTTCATTGCCAGATTTCAGATCTGTTTCACCACCACATACATTGTAGTATAATGGCCTCTGGCAGTCCTTGTTTGCTATTTGGCTCTGCAACTTCTATGATCTTGTTAAGTTATTTACCATGCCTGAGTTGCTGTTTCCTCAACAGTAAAATGGACATAATAATCAATTCATAAGACTGTTGTTAGTGTTTCAGAGCTCACTGCTTTGTCCTCTTGTCCATGTTCCATCACTCTGTTTGTAATCTCATCTGGTCTCCTGGTGTTATTTTATTTATTTATTTATTATTTGTTTTGGGAGGGGAGGGGTAGAGGGAGAGGGAGAGAGAGAATCTTAAGCAGGCTCCATGCCCAGCTTGGAGCCTGATGCGGGGCTTGATCTCAGGAGTCCTGAGATCATGACTGAGCCGAAACCAAGAGTCCAGCGCTCAAGTGACTGAGCCATCCAGGTGCCCCTGGTCTCCTGGCTTTAAATAGCCTCTAAGCTGATGACATCTCAGAGTTAGTGTCTCTAACTCATCCGCCTTCTGTTGCCCAGGCCAGCTGTGTCCAACTGCATATGTAACATCTTTACTGGAATATCTTCGAGGCATTCAAATCTAGCATGCCTGAAACATCACTCCCCAGTTTCTAAGATCAGTTTCCACTGTAATCTAACTCATCTCAGTAAATGACAACTCTAAACTTTCAGTTGTGTACATCAAAAACCTTGGACTCATCCTTGATTCTTCTCTTTCTCTCACATTTCACATTAGCAAATCTTGTCAGCTCTGCTTTTAAAGTATACCCAGAAGTTGATAACTTTTTTTAAGATTTCATTTATTTATTTGAGAGAGAGAGAGAGAGAGCACACGCACAGAAGCGGGGGGGGGCGGGGAGCGGCAAGCAGAGGAGAAGTAGGCTCCCTGCTGAGCAGGATCCCAGGGTCCTGGGATCATGACTTGCACCAAAGGAAGACACTTAACCAACTGAGCCACCCAGGTGCCCTTGGAAGTTGATAACTTCTCACCAACTCCACCATTACTGCCCTGTTTCTTGACTGGATTATTTCAATAGCTTATAAATTATTTTCCTTGCTTCTGTTTTCTCCCCTCCCTCATTGTCTGTTCTCAACTGATTAGCCAGAATGACCCTTTAAATACAGAATTCAAGGGGCACCTGGGTGGCTCAGTTGGTTAAGCATCTGCCTTCAGCTCAGATCATGATCCCAGGGTCCTGGAATTGAGCCCCACATCGGGCTCCCTGCTCAGCAGGTAGCCTGCTGCTCCCTCTCCCACTCCCCCTGCTTGTATTTCCTCTCTCACTGTTTCTCTCTCGCTCTCTCTGTCAAATAAATAAATAAAATCTTTAAAAAATAATAAAAATAAATAAAAACAGCATTCAAGATCACATTATTGCTATGCTCTAAATGAGATGGTTTCCCTTCTTAGAGAAAACCCTGAAGTCCTTCATGTTGCCCACAAACAATCTGGAGGTCTGTTTCTTCTCTAATCTCTGCTTCTCCTTGCTGCCTCCTTGCCTCCCTTGCCTCATGCACTTCTTACGATACCTCTAACATGACGAAAAGAGTCTTGTTTCTGGGAAACGAGGAGAATGCCCTTTACCAGTCAGGCTGTCCAGGGAGTCTGGGTGGGCTGTCTTATGGTGTCCATGGGCAGACTTGCTGCTGAGGTCCTTGGGCAGGTAGGCTTGGTACCTGTGTCAGCAAGTGGGCAGGCCTGGTAACTGAGTCTGTAGTCGTGGGCCTAAGACCTGGATCTGTGTGGGTGGGCCTGATCCTGAATCTGTGGGGGCCACTCAGGTACTGGGGACCACTGTGGTGGGCCTGGTTAATGGACCTGTGGGGGCCAGCTGGTACCAGGGTGGGCCTGATACTGGGGTCTATGGTGAAGTGGTGTATACTCACTTCAGTCTCCTTCCCCTACAAAGAGGGTGCCTCTCTCTGTACCCGGCTGCACGAGCCCGGGGGTGGGGGGTGGGGGTGGGGGGAGGGGCAGTGGCCGGGATAATGTGAAACTGTATTTCCTATTGGCTTCAGTGTGTCTTTTCTTACTTTTGTGTCATCCCAGCTGCTGCAAGTTCTCACCTGGAATCCTTAGGGCTTGTGAAGATATTTTCATTCATGGACAGTTGTCCCAATTGATGTTTCTGTGAGGGAACAAACATTGGAAATTCCTATATCACCATCTTGCTGATGTCACTCTCTCTTCATGTTTTTCTAACAATACTATTCAAACTTCTGAGCCAACTTTTCGATCTTTATTTTTTTCAGTCTTGAAAGATTAAAACTCTAGTGGCAGAATAATAGTTGTATGTGGTTGATATTCTGGGTAAAAAGTTTCCTACTCTATGCTTTTTATATCTTACCCATAGATACCTGTTTAAAAGCTGGTAGAGTAAAGACATTGTCTGTTTGAAGACATTGTCTGTTTGTCAGCTGAAAAGGATTTCTCAAAACTCCTGGAAAAGGTTGGTGTAAATGCTAACATGTAGAGCATAATGAGCATTTACACTAGGCAGTGATTTCATGGCTTGATCATACTCACTCTCTGAGAGTCCCTAGTGCTAAAAAATGGGTTAATGTTGCACTCAACCTGACCCATCCTTTGACTGTGACATGTGGGAGTTCCCCATGCTTCTCTTGGTTCAGTTATCCCCAACTGATGGACAACCATGAAAATGAAAGGCAAATGACAAAAGGCTGCCAGTCATGAACAGGGCTTCTCATTTCTCCCTTTGGCTCATCAACTATGGAGGTTCTCACAGGAATGTAAGCTCCTGCCTTACCTACCCAATGTCATTCATTCGTACGCCCTTTGCTTGTAGATCAGCCCTACTGAATTTTCAATCCAATTCTGGCTGGGTAGTCCAATATGAACAACCTCAGTCTTACTGAAAGATAAGGTCTAGAATTAATCATCTTGGTTAATTTGAGAAGGTACAGAGATTTGAACTCTAGGGCCTCTGACAACTTCAAATTACCGTCTTGGGAAAGAGAAGTGTGAATATGGGTGTGATCAATTTAAGCTCTTGACAAAGAAGGAGTCTTAGTAAGGGAACCCTTTCTTGAAGAATTACGAGATTCACTCCTTGGCCCTTTCTTTCTGAATAGGGGTACAAGCTGGGTAGGGCATTCAAGGAATTAAGTCTTAATCCTTATGTTTTATTTTTTTAAGTTAATACAATTCTTTCCAGGACTATGTAGACAAATTTTCATTTAATGACTAAAATCAAAGTAACCATCTTAATTGCCTCTGAGAGAAAAGGTTTTCCACTGGTAATGGGCGCTATAATTTGAAAACGTTTCCTATGTGTTCTTCCTCCTCAATACAATGGCTTCTTCGACTATAGACTTTTAGTTTGAAGACCCTTTGGAAAAAGAATAGAAAGGTACATTGTGATATAGAGGAAGTGTCTGCCAGACAGGAATGAAAAGAAAAAATAAAGGCCTTTCAGTTCTCTGAGGAAAGGGATAGAAGGAAGATAAGAGACAACAGACCAAATGTTAATCATTTCTACTCACATGCCCCACCTGCCTCACCCAGCTCATCCTTGGAAGGTGGGGGCAAGCTATATAAACACAAAATGTAGAATTTGCGGAAGAAATGGAAATAAGAAAAGCTTGTGCCCCACTTCCTCTTTGAGTTTCTGGAAGTAAACTACCTAACAAAATTGCCAACATTAGCACTGGTGTTTGTATGGGTGCCAGGCTGAAGAGAGTGATGGTGTGATATGTTTATGTAGAGAGAAATCTGGCTACCAGAAATTTCCCTTAGCTCCCATATAGAAAGCATGCAGAATGTCCTCGTATAATCAGAGGAGATGACGCAGAGATAGCTGAGAGTGAGCCAGGAGGCCTACTTTGGGTTGGGGCCATATGGAGGATGTAGCGGAGGTTTTAGATAATCTGAACTATGAATGGAAGCCAGAATAGGTCAATCAGAGTGGGCATGGAGATCTACCAATCATGCTAAGAATATAGCGAAGTTTCACCAGCCATAAATTTCAGCAGCCTATATTAGAGGGATGTAAATAATCATAAGGAGCAATGAACATTTTTAAGGAAGCCAACAAGCTTCTAGAGGAAAGCTCTCTGATTTAAGGATCCTTCTACCCTCTGTCATTAGGACATTTAAGATTTTATGATATTATTTATATACTGGCTTGGGGAAAAAAAGATGGAAGAAACCTTGAAAGATTTTGCAAGTACCACAAGGGATTACATTAATCTGGTCATTTAATGTGAACATGACTGAGTTATTTGACTTGATGAGCTTAAATTTTCCCACTGCCCAGTAAAACCGGGGACTTGAGAGCAAGGTAACGTCAGTCATAGAAAATGCAAAACCCATATTTTTCATGTAACTGAGTTTGTAATAGGTTAATTATTAGCCTCTATAATGCAATTAAATCACAAGCTTGTAATGCATGAAATGTGACGGGGTGCCTCTCCTCAAAGGTCCTTCTCCATCAAATTCCACTTATCACTGGGTCTTGATACGTGTGGTTTATTATGTGATTTGGAGAAATAGCCCTACTTCTGGGGTTCTCAACTTTATTTTTAAGGCTCAGTTTTACAACTTTTCTCAGGTGTAAAATTTATAAGTTTTAGCGTCTAGAACACATAGCAGGGCTGAAATGGGAAAGAGTCTGTGATCAGTGGCAGGAACAACTGTGAATAGGAACCCATGCAGGGCACAGATCATGAACTGTAAATGCGCTAGTCAACTAGGGGGCAGTTCTGTATCTGCGTCAGTTTCTGTGCTCCAGTATGGCAGAGCTTCTTTCTCTGCGTCTACTTTCTTGCCATGTAATTGGCTAGGCTAGTGAAACGTCAGTATACTATGAGTTCAAGCCCTTCTGCCATAGGATAAAGACAGTGTGTTATCATGGTATTGGCTCAGGAAATTGAAAGTAGTTAGCTGGTCATCCTCTTTCCTCACTTACTACTGCTCCCTCTTTGTGATATTTTTAACTCAGAGTATAGCCACGTGTTTTAGCGTTGTACCATCTTTGTGTAATGCAAGGAGAATTCCTGATACCACCCATTTCAGAAATAGAACTCAGATTAACGAACATTTACTGAACCTATTTGTGTTGGTGCTGTATCAGGTGCAGTGGATACAAACATAAGCCATGGCCCCTGTCTTCGAGGACCTCATGTTATAGGGGAATCTGAGTTTGAGGTATTCTGTAGGGTTAGTTGAAAATAATGACAAATGTAAGGATGATGCTCGTAATAATAATAATAACAACTACTTAACACCTACTTTTCAGACAAGGCTGTGTTTTACATATATTGCCATCAATTCTTTTGATAATAGTGCAATAAAATGCAACTTATTTGCATTTTAATCAAATAACTTTCCCAATGAACTCAGATACATATATAAAACACTGAGCCAGCAATTGAACCCAAGGGTGTGTGACTTTCCTTTGCAACAACTTATCTAGCAATTGAATATTCCTTGGCAAAAGAAAGATATAATTCATAATAGGCTCAGAGATGCCAAGAAAAATCTGCCAAAGAAGCCACACTGGTGTGGAAAAGAGCAGTTAGAACAGGATTCACACAATTTCTCAAGACCAAAAGAGGAGGGATTTGGAGCTACCTTTCCTGTTTATACACAGGGAAAGCACTGTTTACTGAAAAGGTAGATCAGTGGTTGAGGGCCATTATCAGTGGCTGAAGGCATTCTTCTTGAGCTCAACCCCCTTCAGAACATCACAGCTTCTTCCCCTTTCTTCTTAGGTCTCTGAGTCCAATAGTGTCAACCTCCTAATTTTAGCCATTTTGAAATCAAGTGATGTTTCGTTTTAGATACGAACATGAATTTAGAGAGAACCAGTAGATATTTTTATTAAGCAAAGCAAAATAAGTTTTGTTTTACGTTTATGATACCTTTACTTCATGCTTTAAAAGTAGAATATAGGGATTCTTTTGATAGTCAAATGCATCCTTCTGTGTGTCCAGTAGATGTCAGCATTGGGCTGTTTCTGACCATTTAATCCATCTCCTTATTATTTGGAAAGGACCATAAATATTCAGTATGAAATATACTGAGATGTAAAATAGCAGGTGCAGCAAATCTGTGGTGAGGATACATTTAATGGGTGAAGGATTCAATATTCCCTCTACCGAGCAAACAACTGTATATAAAAACCCCATCTGTAGCTTTTTTATCCATGTCCATTTTTAAAAATCAATTTATTTCAAAATACCAGTATACTATTTTGTAGAAGATAGCTTTATACAATTAAGTGACAAAATGGATTAAAGTCATTGACATAAATGTAAATATTTGGGTAATTTTAGGTTGCATCTGCTTAAAATCAGAAAGGGACACTGAAGGGTTTTTAAAAATCTCATTAGGATATAATTTCAGCCATAAAGTTTTTGGAAAAGTGGTTTTTTGAATTACTCTTTTTTTCTGCTCAATATTAAGATTCCTGTTCCTCTGGAACACATTAAAACCACTTCTGGTAATATGCACCCCAATAAAGCCAAATGGATGGTTGATCAACATTAAGTGGAAGGTAATATGTATAATTCATGCTTCCACCAGATTCTAAAGTTGACACAAGTATTTGACATTCTTGGCATACAGAAGGCAAGTTTCCTAGGAAATTGCTCAGTTCTGTGGTTGAACTAAGTAGATCAGGGCTTGTATCAAACAGAAGTGGATTAAGAAGTCAAGACATCCTTGTCTCCTTAAGAGTAGTGTCTTACTCATCCAGCCTTTGTCAGTTCATTATATGTAAGTATATGGTAACTGAGGGAGGAAACCTGGAAAAACCTAGAGAAATCATTTAGCCCAGCATCTTCATGAGAATATTGATGACCAAAGAGGTCTTGCTTGAGGTGTAAGAGCTACCGTGTAAGTGTGAGTCTTATTTCAGTTCATTTTAGAATACCACCAACAAAAACAAATCTATCATCTATCTATCTATCCATCTATCTATCTGGAGAACAAGTAAAAAATTCTGTAGTAGACTCCAAGCAGAATTAAAAATTATCCTTATTCCCAAGGATTTGGGAAGATCATTGAAGAATCAGAAACATTAATAGAACATCCAAATACATTTTAACAAATTTAATGATAGAGGTATGCTCAGGGTACAGATAAAAGCCACTTAGCTTAGTTAGGGAGGGTCTTCATCATTTCTAAACAATGAACTATTTCTTGCTTGAAAATTCTTCCAGGAGTTGTGTTACCAAACTAGGAACAGAGAGCATCATTATTCAGTGGGGCAGCATGTGGGGTATGAAGATGCCTTGACTGACCTACTAGACTGTAGTGTTTGGGGTTTCTTCCCTCCTAAGCTGAGGATCAGTCTAGTCCAATATTTTGTAAGTGCTTCTAAAGCCTGTTTCAGGACCGTCTTCAGAGATCAGAATTTAGAAGGGTATATGGCCTAAAGAACAGAAAAACAAAAATAAAATTGACAGCAATTTTGAGGCACAGCCAGATGAACAGATGAAGGAACTATTGATCTAGCCTATACTAAGCCACCCACATTGGGTTCATCTTGATACCAACAGTATGAAATTTGTCATTATAATGAATATAATCTTTAGTCCTATAAGAAAACCAAGCTAGATGGTTCATATAGAAATCAAAACCATAACTGTGGCCTCACTCATACTCTGTTCTTACCCACAAAACTCTCGGGTCACTATATGAGATGACTACATACAAAGTGAGTAAGTGGTTTGAGGTTCTGCTAATATGTATATCTGATCAAATGAATATGTTAACATGGCATTCAAAGTATGATCTACCTTAAAATAATTTAGGTGAGTTTCAGTGGTCACACAATAGACTGTTATCTGTAGATGATGGTTTAGCAAATCTTTTCCTTGCCGTTTCCTGAATGATGGGAAAGAACACCTCTTTTATGAGCACTATATAATATTTCCAACCATTTTTTCTCATCTCTTTGGGACACTGTAGGGAAACACATTAGGTCATAACTCAGTACTGGAGGAAAAATCTGATGATGAACCTAGCTTGTTCAAAGCATCTTTGATATTAATCTGCCATATGCAATCGCTACGTGGAAGATTGAAGACCATATTTCAGTTTTGTGTACCAGAACACAAAACCCTATCATACACTTAATCCAAACCATTGGAGAGGTAGTCCTCTTCAGATAATAAGTGTAACAGTAGGAGTATGGATAGATCCTAAGAAATACAATTACCCGGTTTCTTAATTCATAGACTACTTGGTGTCATGATCAGTGACAAAAATTAGTATGCATTCACCTGGACTTCTGTGAGTCAGAATTATTCACACCAGTGGAAAGAAAATGTGCTTTAATACTCTAGTAGCTTTTCATTTGGATTAAGTAACAAATATTCTAAAGAATACCTTTGGTATATATTCAACACTCCCTGTTTCTGTATGTAGAAGAAGAAAGAGGGTTGGGAGTATGTCACAGGGAGATGGTTATGAGGGTGCAGTTCTTCAGAGATTGGACATAGCAGGTTTTTTTTTTTTTTTGAGATTTTATTTATTTATTTGCCAGAGAGAGACACAGCGAGAGAGGGAACACAAGCAGGGGGAGTGGGAGAGGGAGAAGCAGGCTTCCCGCTGAGTAGGGAACCCGATGCGGGGCTCGATCCCAGGACCCTGAGATCATGACCTGAGCCGAAGGCAGTCACTAAACTGACTGAGCCACGCAGGCGCCCCTGGACAGAGCGGTTCTTACTCTCCGATGGTATGATGGTGTTTAGAAACAGAAGTCAAGTTTGCATATAACTTCACTCATGTTAAGTAGATTTATTCTTTTTCCAGATTTAATTCCTAGGTTTTAAACATTTAAAGCATAGGTTTCCTTTACCAAGATCTTCATTTATCTCTAAGATGAATTATTTTAGCCTGTTCATCAGTCTTGTTTCATTACTCTTGACACTTTAACTTGCTTTATCAATCAGTTGCCATTTGTCCACACTCCCTTCTGCCATGTGAGTAGGGCATTTTCTTTGGGGTTGGGGACTCAAGAAATAGGGTTGAATATTGGAGAGGGAGTATTTGTGCTTTTGTTTTTGTTTTTATTTTTATTCCCATGAGTAACCTAGAAATCGAATCTTTTTTTACTTGAGGTCATGTATTTTGGTTTCAATGGCTAGACTTAGATCATTACACCAAATACCATCTCACTGATAGATATTGATTATGAAGTTGATTAAAATGATTGGCTCTAATGGACCATAATCCCATGAGGAGAATGCAGACTTAGGGTTTAACTGACTCTTTCCCAGTCAGTTAAACATATATCCTGGTGTCATACTGCTGCTATATAATCTCCAGGGTACCAAACTAGTCTCAGGTGGTTTTACTGTACTTTTGCTATGTGTGTGTGTGTGTGTGTGTGTGTCTTATAGGTAGTTTTGTTTGAATTTTACTTGAGTTTTATTCATCATAAAGATGAGAGTGATCTGCATACCTTTTAATTCAGGGTTAGCTCTTTTTCCTTGATTTTCCCTGCAGACTGCCTGTCAGTGCTTCAAAAACATTAACAACTGATAGATTTCTATACAGCCGCGCAGCTGTAGTAATGAAATGTGAATGTGCTTTCACAGTATCTGAAGGCTTCTGCTTGGGATTATAAGCAGAAAGAAAGAACTGCGTTTTAAGAAGATGTTGGCATATTCTTCAAATGTTCTGAAAATGATGAAACTTAAAATAATTTATCATTCCAGGTCTGTTTTAGCTTTATTGTTCTAATAACAAGGTACCCTCCCATTAAAATCCTCTGTGTGTGTGTCTTTCTCTCTCTTTAGGGCTCATTATAACAGAAGTCAGGAGATCTGGCTCCCAGAGACGGCATAGTAATAAGCACCAAAGGGTTGTTCTCGAAGAAATGAGATCCAATCCTATGTGGGTGAAACATTAGAGAAAAGAAAAAGAGCCATTTCAATGTTTCCTATGCATATCATATGATTTACCATGATTTAGAAATTATTTTCTGTAATTTTAATGAAACAGGTTATGTCTCCACTGAGTAGGAGGAATATTGTAGATTATTTTTTGCATCATATTAATCTGACCATGAAATAATTCTTTTCTAGAAAAAAGGAGTTAGAGTCTACATAAAATCGATGTGGTCAGACTCTGTGTTTTTATTACTTTCCTGAAACACATAGAGCAGATGATTTTATTTTATTTTTTAAATTGAAAATTAATAATTCCTAGTCATCCACAGAGAATCAGTGATAAATAATGTTTAGAGGAACAAACTCAACAGACTGACTGTGTCTCAAGCCTAAGGCATCCCTGTATGTGGATTGCCATGAGACCCCAGCCAGGGAACAAGCCAGAGGCCCAAATGTCACTGCTGGAAAAATATAGTGTATTCCAGAGTCAGTCATTCGGGGTCCTGAGGCTGCCAAGAACACTCCGCGTCTGTTGGCATAGAGAACATTTTGGCACGGAGGAGGTGTAAGGGAAGAGCATTCCCACCCCATCAGGAACAAAAGGAGATAGCTCTTATAGCTCTTATAAAAATATACAGATTTTGGTGACTGTAACCGGGGTGTCCAGTTAATGAAATGTTTGTTAAGAACCATAATGAGAAGAGGCAAATACTGTTTCACCTCAATTCACTACAACCCTTTGAAGTGAACATGTACACATCTTAAAATCTTAAACTGCCACAGGAAAATTTGCCTTAAAATACAACTCAAGGGGAAACATGGTCGAAAGCACTGTTGAGGAATACACTTGCTTAATCTTTTTCCTTTACAATAAAAATCCACCGTCTCTCAGACAACATTTAACAACATTATAGGAGAGTATTATATTTCTGCTTGCCCCAAAATGTAATATATTTCCTCTGTATTTCTGCTTCAACCTTTTAGTCTCAAGCTTTATTCCAGGAAGGCAGTTCTGAAAACACCTGTCTTTTTGAGAGTGAAATTTTATGGAATCATGGATTTGTCCTATTTAGGAATAACATAAATTATTTTCCTCATTTAATATAGAGTTTTAATAATTTGTCTATTTTGGTTTATGTGAGTATATGCACCATATTTAAAGGTTCCTAACCCCAAGGGAAATCTTAAGTGTATAACTTAAAATAATGTAGTTCATGCAGGTAAATTCTCTCAACAGTTATTCAAACTCAGTACCCAGGGATCCATACACTTAAACTGTGATTTTTTTTTTTAACTTTTGGATAGAGTCAGCATAGATAGTGATGCTCTTGCTGAAAGATCAAAGTATTTCCCTCAGCACAGACATATAGCTGAGGAAGCTCTAGAATTTTCTCTTTTTAAAAAAATTTAAAAAAAATTTAAAGATTTTATTTATTTATTTGACAGAGAGATATTGAGAGCACAAGCAGGGGAAGCTGCAGGCAGAAGGAGAGGGAGAAACAGGCTCCCCCCTTAGCAGGAGCCCGACGTGGGGCTAGATCCCAGGTCCCTGGGATCATGACCTGAGCCAAGGGGAGATGCTTAACTGACTGAGCCATCCAGGTACACCACTCCCCCCACATTTTTTTATTCAAGTACAATTAATAGTGCTATATTAGTTTCAGGTACACACTATACTGATTCAACAATTCTATACATTTCTCAGTGTGCATCAAGATGAGTGTACTCTTAATCCCTTTTACGTATTTTACTCACCCCCGCACACCTCCCCTCTGGCAATCACCAGTTTTTCTCTGTATTTAAGAGTCTGTTTTTTTCGTTTGTCTCTTTTTTCTTTGGTTGTTGGTTGGTTTTGTTTCTTAAATTCCACACAGGAGTGAAATCATTTGGTATTTGTCTTTCTCTGACCAACTTATTTTACTTAGCATTATATTCTGTAGCTCCATCCATGTTGTTGCAAAAGGCAAGATTTCATTCTTTTCTTATGGCTGAGTAATATTCTGCTGTATATATATATATATATATATATATATATATATATATGCCACCTCTTCTTTATCCATTCATCTATGAATGGGCACTTGGGCTGCTTCCATATCTTGACTATTGTAAATAATGCTGCAGTAAACGTAGGAGTGCATATCTTTTTGGATTAGTGCTTTTGTCTTCTTTGGGTAAATACCCAGTAGTGGAATTACTGGATCATATGGTAATTATATTTTTAACTTTTTGAATAAGCTCCATACTGTTTTCCACAGTGATTGTACCAATTTCCATCCCCAGCAACCGTGCATGAGAGTTCCTTTTTCTCCATGTCCTCACCAACACCTGTTATTTCTTGTGTTTTTGATTTTATTCATTCTGACAGGCATAATGTGATATCTCATTATGGTTTTTTTTTTGTTTTGTTTTGTTTTAAGTAGGTTCCATGCCCCAGTGTGGAGCCCAACATGGGGCTTGAACTCATGACCCTGAGATCAAGACCTAAGTTGAAATTAAGAGTCAGACGATGAACTGACTGAGCCACCCAGCTGCCCCTCACTGTGGTTTTAATTTGCATTTCCCTGATGAGTGATGTTGAGCACCTTTTCATGTGTCTGTTGGCCATATGTATGTCTTCTTTGGAAAAATGTCTATTCAGATCCTCTGCTCACTTTTTAATTGGATTCTCTGTTTTTGGTGTTGAGGTATATAAGGTATCAGGTATCAAATTAGAATTGGTTCATTTGTTTCAGATCCAGTTTTGTACCAAACACTACCACACAATACCTATTTTTCTAGGCATAGAGGTTGGGAAATGTTACAAATGTTACAGAGATTATGTAAAACCAGGGTCTTGTTCTTAAAGAACTGATGGTTGTGGGTATTTAGGAGTAAGATCCACATAAGAAACACATTTCAGTCTGTATTCACTGGAGTAGAACCCTGCTCAAGATGCACGTGTGAGATGGCATGATGTGCGTCTTCAGGAATTGGACAGTTTTCACCCAGTATTCATTTTTATTATTTTTTAGAGTCTAATGCTGAGGGCAAGGATTCAGTGTGTCATGGTTTGGGTTCCTTCAGAAGTAGACCCTGAGGATTCCAGGACATTTAGTTTCTTAGGAGGGATTCCAGAAAACTTATAAAAGAGCGGGAAAGAGGGACAGGGAAGGCAAGACAAATAATAAATGGCTTCATTCATTAAGCAACTCTACCTTAATCTCGTTGGGCATCTCTGGGGGACACTGAAATAGGCACTTTAGAGTTAGGTCTCCCTTGCATTCTCTTGTCAGTCATTGGTTACGGGCTGCTTCTAGGGCTCATTAATATCCTTGCACTTCTGGCCTGCCCCATGCATGTGAAGAATAGGCCTTAGTAGCCAGAGAAAGCCCTCAGGTATTTGCAGGTGCTGACAGCGGGGTTTGGAAGGTGTATACAGAAATGGTGAATGTAGAGAGCATATGGGAGGTTACTAATAGCATCTGCTACAAGAGGTCAGAGATATAAGGTTCAAAGATCTTGGATCAATCTCACTTTGGCAGTAGAATGAAATAATAGTTTAGACTGAGGTTAACGCAGGATATGAGGCAAATGTTACAGAGAGCAGTATTTCTTTTGGAAATACATTAGGACGACATCATTTTGTACACTGGCATGCAGTTTCTCAATAGATCCAACTCCCAGGTTTATGTTAAGCATTGGAAAGAGCTATCTCCGCAGTTCAGCAGATGAAGTGGTTGGCTTGCATCTGGGGGGCAATGTTGTATGAAAAAAATACTGTCTTTAAACATTGGAATCATATTCATTCTTCGAAAGGCACATGAGACCTGACACTGAGAAAAAAAACATGACTCATGTTTTCACAATTAATTTAGGGCCTGTTCTCCTTGAATGGAATCCTAAGTGGAATTACCTGCACTGTTTCACTTCTCTCTCTCTTTCTCTGTGGGACTGAAGTTAAGTAAGTGCAACTTAAATATGCATAAGATGTGAGTCCTTTTATATCTAAAGACCAAACTTAATGGAGTCATAAATGGGTCCACTCTTTGGGTGTAATTGGGAGGTGTGGCATGCTTGGGATGTGGAATGGATTACAACCACCTTTCTTAGCAATCAATTAAAGCTCTTTTAATGATTAACACGATAAATTCAGGAACTAAACAGATATAAAGGAATAGCTACCAAAATGCAAACCGCAGACTCTGCTTTTCAAGATAAAACACTGGGAATAGGAATGTAAACAATGCTGTTTTATAGTAAAATGTGGAAGAAACTGCCGATCTTCATTCACTTCTTAAACTTCCTTGAACAGGGGTTAGGGAAAAACAAACCAAGAGTCGAAAGGTAGGAACAGAGAAAATGAGGAGAGAAAGACAATGCAAATGTACTAATCCACATGATTACACCTCATCAGCCCTGTTATTTGGAAATACATTCTAAGGGGCAGTTCTCCAGGGGGGTGTACTTTTCTCCCTTAACCTCCTAATAACCCCTACTGTTCTTAACTCTGGATTTCTGCTTTACCTCTTTTATCTGAGCCCCTAGCTGGACTAGAGGAATAGAACTGAGACACTGAGATGTTAGAATGTGTACCCCGTAGAGCTTGAAAAGTTCATTATGCTACCACTGTGTCCCTAATTCCTAGCTCAATGCCTGACTATAGCACGTGATCAATACACGACTATGTATGGAGAGAATACATGGTGGATATATTAAGGTGATCTCCTAATGATACCTAGCCAAACTCCCTGATTTCCAAGTTCTAACTGTCCATAGGAAATGGGATTCAGAGGTATTCGACATGGTAGAACAACAGGGGAAAAGGAAAAGCTTCATGGAAGGTAGTGGCACAGTCATGGAAAGAAAGGTTTTGCGTGAGTTAAAAGGAATGTGTTGTGATGGAAGGTCAGCAACGGTGCTGAGTGAGGGAAAGAACCGTGGTTCTGCATGAGTAGGAGACGACACTTCAAGGCCTTTCTGATTTCCCGGCCGACTTCAAAGCCTCCTTTCCCTGTGTTACTACCTTTTGTACATACTGTGTTTGCACTTTCACGTGTATTACATTGTATTGTCATTATTTTTCGTAGGCCTAGCTCCCCTTTCTTAGCCCTAAGTGCTCGAGATGCTGGGCGCTAGTGAGAGAGATAACAGGACCCTTTAACTGCTTTCTGGATTGTGCATAAAGGCTGCCCAAGGACAAGGCATGGCCATCCTTCCTCGAACCCCTTCTGTTTTCTCATGTGCTATGCCTTTGCCCCTCCTCGTGATGCCTTAGATCTGCTAGTCTGCTCGGCAAACTCCTACTCATCTTTAAATCTCAGCAGACACGCTGTGTCCTCTGTGAAGTCTCTGACTAGGGGAATCTCTTCTGGTGTTCACACCCCATAGAGAGCACTCGCTGCTTTGTATTGTCACACCATGCTCGTGCCTGTGTGCCCTCTGGGCTGTTAATGGGGGCCCTTTTCAGCCTCCATAGTCTCCATCATTCCTGCAGATTCTGCCATGACTCCAAGGCTTACGGAGAAAGCACTGTCTAGAAAGTGCTTGAGCAGTTACCTGTCTTACAATAGTATGCAGGAAGGAGGGAGTGCTTTCAGAACTTCAGAGCTTTGGCCCTGGATTTAGAGCGAAGTGTACATGCGGTCTCTGAATTTGTCTTTGTCCCCTACTCAGAAACCCCTTCTCCTGCCACTTTCAGCCCACCCCATTCTCCTTGGATATGATTTCCTTGATAATTATCTTTTCTCCCCTCTTCTTCTGTCTCATCAGTGGGGGTAGGCAGAGGATGGGATCTGGTGATGTTGGGATAATTAGTTTGTTCTCAGAGATAAGTGATGGTTCTCATGTCTCTAACTCCATAGCTGTAAATCTCTGAGGACAGGTACTTGGGTGTTTTGTCTTTGTATCCCTAGCGACTAGGGATTTATTAGCTGAATAACTGGCTAGGACTACATAGTTGTTTGGAGATTTCCTTACTACGCTGAACCTTTAGAATTTGAATGTGAACCACCTCATGCTGAAGGATGATAAACCTTAGCATTAGTGTTCAGTTTCTGACCCAGCTAACATCTAGAAGTTAGGAAACATTAATTCTCTCCCTTCTCAGCCAATATTTGGATTTATGGCTAGAAAGGAAGTACTTTAGTTCCTTGAAGCATTTACCTTCATCTATAAAAATAAGAACTATGGCTTCTTATCACTTAAAATTGGAGGGATTTACTGACCTTAACCAAATGGTTATCTAGAATTAGCCATGTATTATACTTTGCATTCCTAGGATGTTTTATTTTTCTCTGAAACATGATCAGCCACCATATGTTATTTGATCCTTTAGCAACACAATGAAGAAAGTGAGGCACTTACTATAAACTCAAGTGGTAGGTTTAAAAAAAAAAAAGACCCAGGGAAGCCCTGTGACTTTGCATAATCTTACAGCCAGTTAATGACAGAGCCACTTCATTTTTAATATATGGGGAAAACATTCAGAACATTTCTTCAGCTCTTAATGTGTGCCAGGCTCTGTTCTATGTATGATACATGCATTAACTTATTACCATCTTTATGACAACGCTCAGAAGTAGGATAGTGGGCTGAAATTTTGTCCGAATTCTTAACTCTTCCCTGTCTCGTTCTTCACATCTCTGCCATGGTCTCACTGTGGTAGAAGCCATATGCTTTCACTCCTTGACTTGGCCATGTAACTTACTCTGCCCAATTATATGTGGGCCAGCTTGATATGGGCCTTACAAGGTCTTATGTGTTTCTCCTCTTCCTCCTGCACCTCTGTCATTGCCATGAGAGAAACCTCCCCAGCAAGAGGAAGGATGTTCTATGCACAGCTGCCCCAACTGATGCATAGACTTACAGTAAAAAGCAGAGCTGCCCCAGTTGTTGCAATGAGAAGTAGAGAACCTCTTCTACCCCCAAGCCAAGCCCAGCATAGATCAGCTAGACCCCAGCCTATTGGAAGATCTGTAAGAATGATTTTTCTTTAAGTTACTGAGTTTAAGAGTGGTTCCTTAGGTAGCATTATTGTGGCAATGGGTTGCTGACATACATAGGTAATATTATTTGCTATTCCTGTTTTATGGACAAGGAAATCGAGGCACAGAAAAGCTAGGTAATTTGCTAAGTGTTGTTCACTAAGCAGAGGATCTAGAATTTAAAGTTAGGCAGTCTGTCTCATAGCCAAAGTTCTCTAATCCCACACACCACCTCTCTAATATTCTAATGGGAGTAATTCCCAAAAGATATTTAATTATTTGGGCATTCTGTTTTGAAAAGGAAAGCAGAGAGTCAGTGTGGTCTAAAAAAATCTTCAAGGATTTTGAAGTTAGACATTCCCAGGTTCAAATCTCAGCTCTGCCACTGACTAGCTATGTAGCTTTGTGTAAATTATCTGATGACTCTGAATTTTAGTTTCTTCAGAAAAGTAATAGTAGTGAGTATTCATCACTTAATCAATCCCATTCACTGAGCACCTCTTCTGTACTAGATACTGTTCAAGGTACTTACAATATTGAAATGAGTAATACTCAAATAGCTACAGTCTAGAAGCAAAAACAGACAGTAGGCAGAAAGACAAAGGAGATGGTAACTATGTGGCACAGGAAAGATCAGGAGCGGATAATGGGCTCCTAACCTTGTGTATTTGTCAGGGTTCTCCAGAGAAACAGAACCAATGGAATATACATTACCCTATTTATTACACGATTATAAGGAATTGACTCATATGATTATAGAAGTTGAGAAGTGCAATATCTGCAGTCAGTAAGCTGGAGGCCCCCCAAAAGCTAATGGTATAGTCTCAGTTCAAAGGCTTGAGAAGCCAGAGAGCCAACAGAGTAAGTTGTACTCTGAGTCCGTGTCTGAAGGCAGCATAACATAGATGTCCCAGCTCAAAAACAGACAGAGAGAATGCATTCTCCCTTACTCAGCCTTTTTATTCTATTCATGCCTTCAACAGATTGGATGAGGCCCACCCATATTTGAGAGGGCAATCTACTTAATCAGACTCTTGATGCAAATGCCCTCAGATGCACTCAGTATAATGTTTAGCCCAAATATCTGGGCATCCCTTGGCCCAGTCAAGTTGACACATGAAATTAACCAACAAATGCTGACTTTGGAGGTGGTCAAGGAAGGCTTCCCAGAAGAGGTGACACTTAATACTAAGTCTTATATAAGAGTATATGTGTAAAACATTAGCCTAACATATATTAAATGCTCATTAAATTCTAGTTTTCTTTCTCTTTCAAAGGTCATAATAACAAATATGACTTTCTTGGCCTACCAAGAATTTTTCAGGCCATAAGGCATGGGGGATTTTTTCTCCTTGTGTGCTGAACTAAAGAAATGCTGATTCTCTTGCTGATGATGAGAGTCATGGGCCTGGTTCATTTGTAATTGCACAACATAATTCTACCCCAAAATAGAATGCTTTTTGATGGTGTTTTAAAATCTCCAATTGCTTTTTACTTATGAGGTGAATTTACAGTGAGTTATGTTACAAGGTAATTTAACCTGACAAGACACACCATACTAAACATTCACAGACACAGTTTTGTTTCTCCCTCGAGAAGAAGCTGTTAGAGTAGAGTGGTAATCGCTGTAACAGGATCAGCATGGGGGAGATTGATCACACCTAGGAAAGTGACCTCTTGGAGTTTCTTTGCAAAAGGCACACCTTTCCTGTTGATTGATTACACATCAGGGTGACCATCCCTGGATGGGAAAACCCAGTATGGTCCTTACCTTCTGCTGGCACAGGCACTTTTTTTTTGTTAGGGTTCATGAAAGATTGATGTGCAGCAGCTATGGTTGTAGGGTCCCAAGTATTCATGCCATGAAAATCCAGCTAGTTTTGAAAAGAGAGAAAAGGATTGATTACCCATGAATATAAATACAACAAGCTCAATTCAAAATGGTGATTCAATTGGAATAAACCCACAGAGGGCAGCTCTCTTCAGAATTGTAGAGAAGGGGACTGAGATGTAGTCATAGAAGAAGAGACCACTACCCTCTACATCCTGTCCCCGACATGCCTCTGGGCTTCTGGTGTATTGATTAGTTTTCACTTCTCAGTTTTTATTCCGGATCATTTCTCTTTCACTTTCATATAGCAGCTGTTCATTAAGGCTCTCTCCAACCTCCAGCCCAAATTGTAAGCATCATCACCTGACTAACAGTTACTTCCCCTTGTTCCTTGAAGAAATTGACAACTGGCTTTATAGTCTTTCTTCACCACATTTCTCTCCACCTTCCGAGTAACTTCAATACCCACAAAGATAGTACATATGTTCCAGTCTCTCTCAACTTCAGGGAACTTTACCTTTATGAACACACTCCCTAGAGCATGTCAGCACTTGCTGTCATTCACTGCCTCAATTCTGAAATATTAATTTAAAACATTCTAATCTCTGACCACATCTTTCTCTCTTTTCCTATTTTTGTCTCTTCCTCTATTACCATCGCTAGGTCTGTCCAAGTTCCTAGGACTGCTAATCCCTTAATCCTTTTACTTTTCCTCTGTCACCTCCCTCTCATTGTCACTTCATAGCCAGCTTAAATCCTATTGTCTATTACTTCAAATATTTTTTGGGAGGGAGAAGGAGGGCTGTTACCTCAAATTCTTTGTCCTGTTTTCTTATGTCTCAGCCATCTGGAAAATCTTTAACTTTCGATCAATCTGATTTTTTCCCCCTTTTCCTTATCCAGGATGCTGAACATTACAAAACAAAGATATTAATCACGATTCTGAAAGTTAATGCCATTTAAGTGCTATTCATGCCAATTAATTTCCCGATCTCCAACCTCAGATGGATCAATACCACCTAAAATTTCTTCTATGGATCCCTCTTAACTTTTGTCCTACTCTGAACACCAACTTTGCAAAATGTTTCCAATCTTTTCAAACATCCATACTTCTTGTCTCCCTTTCAGCAGATGAGTGTGTCTCTGCCTTCATCTAAAAAGAGAGAGAGAGAGAGAGAGAGAGAGAGACTCATTAGATTGAAACTACTTCGAAGTTCTGCCACCTTACCTACAAACTTACTGCATTCAACTACTCCTTCTTTGTTCCTTTATCTTTCAGCGAGAGTAGAAATGGAAATCCTGTTTTAAAGCCAGTCTTGTTGAAGGGCATCTCAGCTCCTTCCACAGTTTGGCTATTGTTGGCATTGCTGCCATGAACTTTGGGGTGCACGTGCCCCTTCTTTTCACTATGTCTGTATCTTTGGGGTAAATACCTAGTCGTGCAATTGCTGGGTCATAGGGTAGCTCTATTCTTAACATCTTGAGGAAACTCTATACTGTTTTCCAGAGTGGCTGCACCAGCTTGCATTCCCACCAACAGTGTAAGAGTGTTCCCCTTTCTCCACAACCTCTCCAACATTTGTTGTTTCCTGTTTTGTTAATTTTTGCCATTCTAACTGGTGTAAGGTGGTAACTCGTTGTGTTTTTGATTTATATTTCCCTGATGACTAGTGATGTTGAGCATTTTTTCATGTGTCTGTTAGCCATTTGTATGTCTTTTTTGGAGAAGTGTCTATTCATGTTCATAGCAGCAATGTCCACAATAGCCAAACTGTGGAAGGAGCCAAGATACCCTTCAACAGATGAATGGATAAAGAAGATGTGGTACATATGGAGCTCCTAGGTGGCTCAGTCGTTAAGCGTCTGCCTTTGGCTCAGGTCATGATCCTGGGGTCCTGGGATCAAGCCCCGCATTGGGCTCCCTGCTCCACGGGAAGCCTCCTTCTCCCTCTCCCACTCCCCCTGCTTGTGTTCCCTCTCTTGCTGTGTCTCTCTCTGTCAAATAAATAAATGAAATCTTAAAAAAAAAGAAGATGTGGTACATATACACAATGGAATATTATTCAGCCATCAGAAACGATGAATACCCACCATTTGCATCCACATGGATGGAATTGGAGGGAATTATGTTAAGTGAAGTAAGTCAAGCAGAGAGACAATTATATGGTTTCACTCATATGTAGAACATAAGTAATAGCACGGAGGACCATACGGGAGGGGAGGGAAATCCAAAGGGGGAGAAATCAGAGAGGGAGATGAACCATGAGAGACTATGGACCCCAAGAAACAATCTGGGGGTTTCGGAGGGGAGAAGGGTGGGGGGAGGGGGTAACAGGGTGATGGGTATTGAGGAGGGCATGTGGTGTGATGATCACTGGGTGTTATACTTAACTAATGAATCACTGAACACTACATCAAAAACTAATTATGTACTATACAGTGGCTAACTGAACATAATAAAAAAAATAAATAAAAAAAAATAAAGCCAGTCCTGCATGATTCCATACCCCTTCCCTCTCATCATTGTTTACTTATCCAATACATCCAATTTCTTTTTTTAACTTAAATTCAATTAATTAACATATAATGTATTATTAGTTTCAGAGGTAGAGTTCAGTGATTTATCACTCTTATAAAACACCCAGTGCTCATCACATCATGTGCCCTCCCCAATGTCCATTACCCAGTTTATCCCATCCCCCACCCCCTCCAGCAACCCTCAGTTTGTTTCCTATGATTATGAGTCTCTTTTGGTTTGTCCCCCTCTCTGATTTCATCTTGTTTTATTTTTCCAATTTCTTATAATGGGAACTTCATTCTCTGATTTATCATTCTTTCTCGTTTTCCACATTAGACAATCACTTAGGACCTGTCAAAACTACCTCAGAAATATTTCTCAAATTCATCTCTTTTTCTTCATCTTACTGCCACTGGGTTGTTGCAATAGTCTTTTTATAACCAGCCATTTGGCCTCCAGTTGTACCTCAATCCAATCTGTTCTTTTTATCTCAGCCAGAGTAATTTTTCCAAATGCCAACATGACTTCCCAGTTTAAAATCTTTTCGTGCTCCACATTGCCTTTAAAATAAAGTTCAGAGTCTGTGAGCAGCTTGTAAGCTTTCCATTATCTTGTAAGCTTACCTCTCTTGCTTTATTTCTCACCAACGCCTACCACCTCACCTTGAAAACTAAGGTGTGAGTCAATTGAATTGCCACAAATTTGCCACCTGTTCTTAGTTCATGGTCATTGCATTTGCTATGGATTTCACCTTTTTTAAAACCTGTTCTTTACTCCACTTCAGGTTTTAATTTATTTCCTCCTCTATGAACTTTTAACTGGACCCTCCCTTCAAGACCCAGTGAGATATCCCTTTTATGTTTTTCCATTGCACCGTGTATTTCCACCATTTTAATTCTTACCACACTGTATTGCCCTGTTTGTTTCTATGCTCTACCACACTAGACGATGAGTCTGTGAAGGACAGGCGTTGTCTTTTTCACCGGGTTATCCCTAGAGGACTTGGTGCAAACTAGAAGTTCAATAAATACTTGTTGACAGAAAAAATTTCAGAAGCATAGTGACAATTGCTATGGTATTTCTCTGTACTGATTGTAGATAGGCATAGATGGTTGGAACCACCGGTAGGCAGGTAGTTCACTTAAAGAAATAAAGAGGAAATATGGGCAGCTCATTTACCATAACATGGAAGAGAATCAAGAAACATGGCAAATTTTGAGTTTGTCCTCATTTGAATATCATCTTTATTTTGGGGGAATTTTAATAGCTTCTGATATTCTGATATTCTATGACATTCATCTTTATACTCTATCTTTGTTATGAATGGGATGATTCTTTACAAAGTTTTTTTGTGGGGGGAGGGTTGTAGGTAAGGGAAGACAATCTCTTATTCCTGAAATCATTTTATGCCAGAAAGATCTTCAAATATCATGAGAACATGTAATATTTTGTTTTTATGCCAGGGGGTTAGGCTTCATTCAACAGTAGCGTTTTATTAGAAATGTACTATCACAGATAGTTTCCAGGAGGGCAGTTGATATGGATTGTTATATGGAAAAGAAATTTTCAAATACTAATTTCTGTACTTAAAACTCTTGGATAAAGTAGCAAGAGTAGAGTTGGCCTAATGGGACCATTTAAAATTCTGTGTTGCAACTAGTGTTGGTAAGGGGAACTTTTAGGTCTCCCATAATTCTGGGTTGTACCCACTCACTGCTAGTTTTAGTCAGGTTTCAGGGAGGGTATTTGACAATTGAGTAGTAATGAGGTTTAATGTACATTTTATGTAATCTTCTATCAATGTAAGCCTATTAAATTGTTACATCTGAAAAAGCACATATTCTGATTTCTGCCTAGGGATGTAATACATTAATTTACAGTTGGATGTGCTTTTGCTTTATACCCTTCAATTAATGACATTTCCCAATTTACTCTCTTGGGTTGCTTAGCTCTCTTTCCTCCTGAAGGCCCAATGGTAATAAACCCCAAACCATGGATCTGATCCCATAGAAGACAATTGGTATTCACTGAACAGAACATGAAAGCTATGCCTTGTCCATGTCCACATCTTGACTAGCCCTTCTTCCGTTGTGGTAAAAAAAAAACAACAACCCAAAAGTGAGATTGGTTGGATTTTTTTCAAGGGCCTTTTTTTTCCTTCTGAAAAAAAAAAAATTGAAGCAAAGCAGCCTGACCAAGAGGGAATTATAACTGTATGGGAACCCCTTTCTTAGTTTCCTGAGACTCCCAGGGTAAGGTAAAGAAAAATGGACCCGTCTGGCTCATAGAATCCTAGGGAACTTTACTGTGTTTATAACAACACCAGGATCATAAAAACAAGCAAAATTACAAAATAAATTTAGCCCAATTCAAAGGCAAACAATTTTTTCCATAACATATTTCAATGATTTACTTAAACAGGAAAAAATGCAAAAGTAAACAGTGATAACTGAATATGAAAGTACAGATAGGACAGTTATGGGAGTATTTAGTGACAGAGAAAGAGAGAGAGGAGGAGTAACATGATATGTTTTCTATACAGCACAGATTCTTATTATCGGAATTCAATTGTGCCATGCAGTCTAAGAATTGCAAATCACAGACTCTAATTATTTGGCAGGTTTTCGATCTGACCTTCAATTTCGGCCCTGTATGAGTCTGCTTGGACTGTCATAATATATATATATACACATATATACATATACATATTCATACCAGGGATTGCATGTCTTAAACAACAGAAGTTTATTTTCTCAAAGTTCTGAAAGCTGGAAAATTCAAGATTAAGTCTCTGGAAGGTTTTGGTTTCTGGGGAGAGCTATTTTTCTGACTTGCATATGGCAGCTTTTGTCCTCACATGGACTTTGCTTGGAATGCTCCGAGAAAGAGAGAGAGAGAGAGAGAGAGAGAGAGAGAAAGAGAGAAAAAGAGAAATCTCTCTTTCTTTCTCTTTTCTTATAAGGACACCAGTTCTGTTGGGTTAGAGTCTCATTCTTATGACCTCATTTAAGTTTATCTCCTAAAGACGCTGTCTCCAAATACAGTCATATTGGGAGTTAGGGCTGCAACATATGAATTTTGGGGGAACAGACTTTAGTCCATAGCAGGACCTATGAAAGATGAAGATATTACTAGAACTTAAGAATATAATGTACAGCCTGTTGCAACAACAAGGCTATGAATGAAGAGGGAGCTTATATAAACCGACTGATTTTGTTACTGAGTGGTTGAAATTAGAATCCCAAATCCAAATGAACCAAATTTAAAAAAAGCAATATATAACTGGTGAAACAAAAGAAGATAAATCGTATGATGAACATAGACATGTGCCATCCATTCCTCTTTCAAGGAAGGGCTTGTGGTCAAGCTGCTGGGAATGCTTTTTGCAGGCAAGCTCCAGGGGTCGGCCCCCTGCAGGTACCCCTTCAGCTGTAGGGAGCTGCAGGTCCCAGGTTACACGTTTCCCAGAGCAGCCAATATCCAAAGACTGATGGGGGTAAGGATAGTAAGAGACTGCCATTTCAACAGAGCCTGTGACAGCTCTCATGGGTCATTTTAGCTCCAGAGTTCCCAGTGGGGTTGGCTGAAGCTATTTTTGGACACACAGCCTGGCTTCCTTCTCCTCTGTTCTATGGATGTTAATCCATGGCATACCCTAATGAACATCCTGTGCTCTGTACCTCATCTCAGAATCTGCTTCCTGAAAAACTTAACCTGCAACAGGTTGTGATCCTGTTTCATCTGACTCATCTTTTAAAATCTTTATGCAGCATAATCGAAAGTAAAAGAATGAGACAGCTTTATGTACATTGACAACTAACTTTACAGCCTGATTCATTTGACCATCACTGTTTCCAAAGATTTATATTGTTCGTTTATTTTTTTCTGTACAAATGTGTGTGTATATAATTTTTTGTAAAATTGGATCATTTTTTATATATATCCGTTTTATGTGTATGTGTGTGTGTGTGTGTAAACACACACATATATCCATTTGTTTGTATGTTTTTTGACTAAATCATGGTCTTTTTTCCATGTCAGTACATGCTTACACAATACCTAGACAGTTTCAATTTTTCCCCCAAAACTTTTTAACTTAATAAATTTCAACTCTTGGGTGCCTGAGTGGCTCAGTTGGTGAAGCCTCTGACTCTTGATTTCAGCTCAAGTCATGATCTCAGGGTCGTGAGATCCAGCCCTGAGTCGGGCTCCACACTCAACACAGAGTCCTCTTCTCTCTCTCTCCCTCCCACCCCGGCCCTTTCCCCCGACTCACGCGCGCTCTCTCTCTAAAATAAATAAATAAATCTTTTTAAAAAATTTCAGCTCTTCAGAAAACTTGTGAGAATACACTTTACCTAGATTAATCAATTATAAATAGTTTGCCATGTTTTCTCATTTACATATGTATATATGTGCATATATACATATATGTGTGTATATGTATATATATATATATATTCTCTAGTTTACTTTTTGTAAGAATATAGTATGTAATACACATGACATACAAAATATGTGTTAACTGTTTATGTTCTCAGTAAGGCTTCCAATCAACAATAGGCTATTAGTAGTTCAATTTTGGGGGACTCAAAAGTTATACATAGATTTCCAAATGCATGGGGTGGGGGCTGAGGGTCAGTGCCCCTAACCCCAGTGTTGTTCAAGGGTCAGCTGTATATATTTTTAACTCAGTTATTTGAAAGCTAGTTGCAGATCTCCATATAGTTCACCCTAACATACTTTACCATCTATTTCCCAAGTATAAGAATTTTCACATAATTCAAAAAAGCACAACATAATTATCATACTCCAAATATTTAATATTGTTATGGTATGCTTAATGTGTAATCCACCTTCAAATTTCTTCGAGTGTCTCAAAATATCCTTTTTTTCTTTGAGATCTGCTAAAAAATACACTGAATTTAGTTGCATGTCTCTTTAGTATTCTTTAATTATTTCCTCTGCCTCCCTCCCCCAGTTTTTTTTTAAATTGGACTTTTATGACATTAACATTTTTGAAGTGTACACGTCAATGTTCTGTAGAATAATCTTCAATTTAGATTTGCCTGAATGTTTCTTCACACTTAGTTAATATTACGGAGATGGTGTATCCTTCAAGGTATACTATGTAAGGTGCTATATTGTGTCAGTTTGTCCCATTGATGATGTTAGTATCCATCAGATTTCTTCATTGCAAAGGCCCTTTTTGAAGAAGCAAATTTTAATAGAGATTTATATAGACGAAAGAAAACTCCTTACCCAGCGGAACAATTTCTTTATCTTTTACACTTCAGCTTATTTCCCCACACCGTACTAATCCACATCCCATGACAAATGATAGGGACATTATCAAAATATCTGGGGAAAGTACACTTGTAAATGTGACATTCATTCTCAACTTTGAAATGTTTTTGTCCTTAGAAGTACCATCTAGTAATTTTATCTTCTTATTGTGATCTTTTATCATTTTATGACAGTGTCTACCAAAAAATACTTGGGAAATTTCTCTCATGGATCAGAGCATTCTTACCCTCTTGTCATCTTCAATATTGCTAGTATCTGTAAGTGTCCTCCTCAATACCTAGTAAAGCAAAAATAAATCAGATGAACGGCAACATTACATAAAACCTATGTATCATATGGGGGAAGAGTGGAGATGGAAATGAACCTTAAAAGCAATGCAAATTATCACCAGACATCCCCCTCCAAAGTTAGAAGAATGAAGGATATTGGAGACCATATTGATAAGGGGGAGAAAAAAAAAGGGTGGGGCACAAATGTAAGCAAATTGACTGCAAATTTCTATGAAGAGCTCACTGGTTCCTCCCTTTTATCACTGTTTGATCCTGGACAAGTCACTTAACTAACCTCCTTAAACCTCATTGTCCTCATCTATTAAATGGGGATAATAATACCCACAATGCATAATTTCTGTAAGCGTTACAAATACTGGATGCTCAATTCCTAACTTCCAGCAAGTATCATACAAATGATATCTATTGTTATAACCACTACTTTTTATGGTGCTTTGCAGTGGACATACAATAGTCACATTAGACATTTGATTTGATTCTTCCAACCCCCCCCACCCATTTTACAGATAAGAAGTGGAGGGTCAGCAAGATTAGCAAAATTAGCAACTTGTGAAGTCAGACGTTGACAAAACATTAAAAGCTGGGACCCAACCCAAGTCTTGATTTTTAACTAGTATTCCTTTCACTAAACCATGTTAAACTAAGAATGAAGCAATAGTACCATCTTCCTACAAGAAGAAAACATTTCTTTTTAATGTCTCTAAAATAGGTGAATAAATAGCAGTCCCATAGTTTATGCAGTGCTGATATTGAGAGGAAAAATATCAACTCCAAATCATAGAATATAAACCATTAAACAGAATTGCAAGAAACAATGTTTCTTAGAAACAAAACAATTATCTCAACATTTCCTCAGAAGATATCATCCCTAAATATGTGTATGAAGGCCAAACCACTGTTTGTCTTTTTTTAAGAGCTACAAGATGAGTTTTAGGAACATGATCATTAGATGTTCTAGCACTGTTTGGCAGGAATTCATGCTTGTTATAGAATAAATTGTTCTTTCTGATTGGCTTTGTGGGCACTTGTTTATACTCAGATGAATTAATTAATTATGCAAACAATCAATTATACAACTATTTAAATATGTAAACTATGTGTTGGTCTGTGCCTATGTAAGATGGCTTATGTCTACACTATTTTCTAATCTATTGAAGGTGGGTAAATAAATATATATGTAAGTAAATTAAGGAAATATTTACTGAGCTCCCACTATATATCTTGTACTGTGTGAAGCCCCAGAGATTAACAGCAACAACAAAAGACATGGTTATTGCCCTCAAAGAGATTACAGTTAGCTGGAGGTAAAAAAATGAATAGACAATGAAAACATATCATGTACACAAAAGAAGTTCGGTGAAAGCCAGTCTGTGACACAGGTCACAAAAATAACAAAAACACATCATTTCAGGATTCCAGAGAGAGAATTAGGGCCCTACTTCTTTTTTGGCAAAGAGCTGAAGGGAGTCGGTGAGATTGTACACCTTTAGAAGAGCTTGCTGGTTCTCTGCATCAACCATTGGGCTGAGTCATGGCCCTTTGGGTACTTCCTTGCTTGTAATCATGTCTCCAAAAGTTGGAGTTGGTTTCTTGTAGAGTCATCAGAAATAGCTTCTATTCATATCCAAGACTCTTGCTTTTAGCTTAAGGACTCGTCCTTCCATATGACTTTTGAAAGCATTCTGTCAAATTGCATGCTGTTAGCATAGTAGGGTGGACTCAGTTTTTTTTTTTTTTTTTTTTTTGCATTAAGTATTTGGTCTCTGTTTGGTTGCTTTTGTCATAGAATAAAAGTAGAGTAGGGGTGAAGGTGTTGAGAGCAAGTTAGGCTGATAATCAAAGGCCATCAAGATGTGTTCTGATACCCGGAAAAAGGTGTTACATTCAGTATGACTTTTTTCCCTGATCACCTGTTTTATTAAACAGTCAGAATCATAGGAGTCCTACATCACAGCTCTTTATGGATTATTAAGCATTTTCCTACATTACCTCGTCATACAACAAGCCTGCAAAATAGGATGGGCAGCCTTTTGTTCTTCTCTGACAGATGGGAAAGCTGAGAGACAGCATGTTTTTTTAGTTTGTTCAATATCACACGTAGAGTAAAGACCAAGCTGAGAGTACAACCCAGTTATTTCAGACTCCAAAATCTTTGCTGTTTTCGCTGCAGCACACCAGCTTCATGAAGTGCTATCTCAAACCCTCTAGTGCTTGTTCGCTGCTTTTCTTGTCTTCCACCTCTCCGCTCCTTCTCTTTATTCCTTCTCTTCCTGCCCCACCTTTCCCTTCCTCACTCCACTCTCCATTTCGAATTCGTTGCCTTGCCTTCCCTTTCCTTTCCTTTCATTCCTCTTCTGCCTCTTATTCTCCTTCTGCTTGAAATTTACCGCTGGACTGACACTGGCAGCTGAGGGAGCATCAAACTGATCAAACTGTGCACCGCCCCCCCCCCCAACTTTAATGGTTTGGATCAGCAGGGCCCTTGATCTGAAAGAAGTATACCGAAAAGGTCATATTCATTGTAAAATCATAAACCAGGATATGTAGAATACCTTGGCTGGAATGGAAATTCGATTATTTTTGGTTCTTCCACTGGGCTGTTGGTTTTTCCTAATATTCAAACTATGAAGGGCAAGGTGCTGGCAGCCAAGGCAGAAAGGAACACCTTCATTGAGAAAGAGCAGAGGAGAAGAGATACCGTTCTTTATAAATTGACAGTGCTTGCAAACAGTTTCCAATATTATTTTCTGTCTGCTCCTGCCCATTTCTGGGAGAATCAGCTCAAAACAAGGCCAACTGGGAGCATCTGTGTATGAAGCATAACAAAAATTCCATGTGTCATGTGTGTGACACAGGTGATGTAAGAATGACTTTATTGTTGGTGCCCTGTAATTACAGTCTTGGAAGAAGAGCTAAGAAGCAAGAAACTGAACAGAGAAGTCGTTCTAAGCACAATATTCCCATTCTTCTTTTCTAAACATGAAATAACAAACCTTCCACTTCTTCTGCTTATTTTGTTTCTGCCTTTTTAAAATAAAGCACTTGTTGAGATTTATATTTGAAATTATTTTTGGAAATAACTGGAGCATGCAATCACTTGAGTAACATGCAGAACGTTTAGTCCCCATGTCTCCAGAGTTCCAGAATTGCCCCTTTTGGAATTTGCAATTCATCTACCCATCTGTGCATTTGGTCCCCAGAGATCAATGCAAAACCAAAAGAGATGAAAGTCTTTGGGAATCTTTAGGCCTTTGAACATTAAAACCACTGGATCTGGAGTCAAGAAAATTCTGAATTCTGGGTTTAAGATCTGCCTTTAATACTCTGTGACCTTGGAAAAAACACTTGATTTCTCTGCAATTTCTTTATCTGCAAAATGAAGATTTTAAGATACCATAAGAATAATCTGTTTCCAAAGCCCTAAGATGTGGTAGGCCACTTGGGTAGACTGAAATCACTTTTCTGGTTTATCTTTCATTGACTTTTACAATAACATTATAGAACAGATGTTTTTGATGTTTAATGAAGGATTGATATAAATTGCCATAATAATATTGCTTTACTGTTTTCATCCTGGTTCATTAATCGTCATTAAAGATACCATGTGACTTGTATTTTGCATGTGCTGTGATGTAATCATCCAGAAGCTGTATTCCTTCCCCCACCAAAAGATCCCCAAGTCTACCATTTGAATCAATGGAGGTGTGAAATTCATTTTCAGATCATCTCTTTAGGAGATCACAAGGTCATTGGCTCTCATCAAGAACATGGATGAGGAAACAAGATACTGGAATAGAGCAAGAAAGAGAGAAGCCAATTCCTACTTCTCCCTGAAGTTTAAATAGTTCCCCTGTGGTTTCAAGTTCAGTTCTGTTCTGCTTTTAATTTAAAACCAGTCTCTACCAGGCAACTGATTTTTGCTAGTCTCTTGGGTGATTCTCTAAGACAGATTTCACTGTATTCTACCCTTGTGTGTGCACTTAGCTCCCATTAGCAGTAATGGGTGTTATGCATGTATAGCTCCCATTAACAATAATGGAAATTATACGTGTGCATCCATAGGAAAGTATGCTCCCCAATGTTGGAATTTTTTCAGGAGGAAAAGTACTCCTTCTGCAGCATTTGGCTTTTGTTTTAGGCTCTCTATTGTGGTGACGATTTGTGCTGCAGAGAGTGAACACTGTGTGGAAGAATGCCAGCCTCCCTGTGTGCAGGCTGTACAGTATTTTTAAAAATCTTGGTTTATAATTTTTTTTTGCGCGACTAAAACAACAGTCAGTCAGGCAAAACTTGTTAGAGAAGTAAAACAGCTCCAGATCATTTACTAAAAGGCCAGGGAGGGGGCTAAGTAAGTCCCTTAAAGCCAGGAATTCTGGTAGGTAGGTAGGTACCTGTTTGAGGGTGGCAAACATGGATTTGTACAGATGGAGAAAATAATTCTTCAAAAATAACTGAATGCTATTTATGTAGATCACAACAACCTTCTTCCAGATGAACGTGATTTAACCCAAAGAGACCATTTCTATCAGAATACGGTGATGAAAAATGGTAGGCCAAAGGTGATGTTACAAGAGGTTGTGAATTGTCAGCATATTAATTTTGGAACAAATCGTGCAAAGATAAGATATTTAACTTTAATATGAAGTCAAGAATATGATTCATGTGTGCAGTGGCAGAATGCACTTAATATTTAAAATGTTTTTGGATTGTGAAAATGATGATCAAAGTATTCATCTCTTCTGAGAGTGCCTTTTGCTGAATGTCTAGTACTGTTGTTCATCCATGGTAGAAACCGGTCTGTGTCTAGACTTGGATCCCCCCCAGCACTGCTTAGAGACCTACGAAGTCAAATCATGTGTAAGGCTTGGGCTTTGGTAGGAAGAAGGAGGCACATAGAAGGCCTTGGAGTGTTTAGGAGCACAAACATTGTGAGAGATACACCTAAGTCCAAATGATGAATCTGTCCCTTGGGAATGTATTTTACTTCTGAGTCCAAGTTTCCTCATTTGTAAAGTGACAATCATTAATTCTCATCTTCCAGTTGTTGTGAGGATTAAATGAGGTCTAACATTGCATTAGCTGAACTATTATTAACCTATCTAGGGAGATAAAATTTGACAATATTAGAAACATTTCTCTAGAGAGATAATGTTGCCTAGCTTCTAATTATCTCTAACCTCTCCTATATTTTAAACACATACTTTATTTTTTCATTATTTAACCATAAACATGCTTGTCATAGCCTATGCTTCTAATTTTAGGGGAAGGATAAACATAACAGTATTCTTAGGAAAATAATCCCAAACACACAAGCTGACACTTACTTTATTTTATTTATTTTTATTTTATTATTTTGGATGGGGGGGAGGAAGAGGGAGAGAGAGAATCCCAAGTGGGCTCCATGCTGTGCAATCTCACAACCCCGAGATCATGACCTGAAACAAGATCAAGAGCTGGACACTTAACTGACTGAGCCACCCAGGCACCCTGAACACTTCCTTTATTAGTAGTATTTTTTTTTTTTTTAGTTTTTTAAAGATTTATTTATTTGAGAGAGAGAGGGGGGGACAGTCGGGGCAGGGGCCAAGGGAAAGAGAGAATCTCCAACAGACTCCCTGCTGAGCGTGGGGTTGGAGGCAGGGCTCGATCTCAGGACCCATGCGATCCTGACCTGAGCAGAAGTCAAGAGTCAGACGCTTGACCGCTTAATCAACTGAGCCACCCAGGCGCCCCTCCTTTATTTTTAATACTAACCAAAGTTTAAAAATTATAAGCTCTAAATTTTTAAAAAATTTACAGCTACATAGAAACCTAAATTTCTTTTTTGAGGATGGTGAGGACTTACGTTTTCTTTCCCTTGTTGACTCGTCACTGTGATATTGAATGTGCAAGAAATTTGTAAACAATGAATTTCTTTGCAATGTTTATACATAATTCTATTATTGTCTTAAAAATATTGAAATATTGTATAAGAACACAAGTCTTACCCTTTCACATAGTAGATTCACTGGTCATTTAGCATGTTACATTGGAAGGAGAAAGAGACTATGTGTGCGACCACAGGCATGATACTTCATCTCTATAACCAGCAGTTTCTTCATTTGCAAAGTGAAAATAGCTGTGTTTACTTCATCAGGTTGTTTTAAGGAGTATATACTATAACATATATATAAAGGATCTTCTGTGGTGCTTAATTGTTGTTTCTCTGAGCAAGCTCTTGTGAATGAAGAGAGCAGCCCGAGGAAGGTACCACAGTTGTGGGCTGTGGGCAGCCAGCACCACTGAGGTACTTTTGCTCCTGAGGAAATAATGGGATGGGAGGTGTAAGTCCTCATGTGAATGAGAAAGGTTTTAGAAGGTGATAAAGGGTATGTATTTTACTGAGTACTCAGGTTTACCCAAGCCCAGCATAGCCCGCGGCAATAAGGACATACCTGAAGTCTCTTCAGAGTAGTCTGCCCTAATGCCGAGAGGGCAAACCTTGTCTCCAAGAGATACTAGGGCAAAAATTCCCTCTGCTTTGTCCTAGAATGGATGTGAATTACAGCCTTTATCATGGATAAGGACAGCTTTGTATAATTCCTAATTTTTTGGAAGGATTCATTTTTTTTCTAGCAGGCAAATTGCATTTATTAAGTAACGATTGGAGCCCCCATTTTTATGACATATATATCTGTCAATCAGGATTTATGATTAAGTCTAGGTAGTCGGTGCTTCCACAGAGTTAATATAACCTGTCTTAAAAGTTAAAAAAAAAAAAATACCCTCTGGAGTCTTCTCTAGTATATATTAAACTTACGATTTTATTTTTTTTCCAAAACACTGAATATAGCTGTGGACCGCTAAGGATCTGTAAACTTGGGCTTGTTACTATTGCTTACAGATCACTGCATAGAAGACCTGTGCTCTTAACTACAGAGATCACACTGATGGTCACCAAAGGGAGGTGAGCAGGGGGATGGATTCGATGGGTGATGGGGATTAAGGAGGGCACTTGCTGTGATGAGCAGCGGGTGATGTAGGGACGTGTTGGATCACTATAGTGTACACCTGACACTAATATTACACTGTATGTTAACTAGCTGGAATTTAAATAAAAACTAAAAAAAAAAATAGATCTGTGCATGCTGATTTGCTCAGGTTGGGACAGAGCCACTGGATGACTGGTAATTGCTACCCCCAACACTCTTTATATCCTTATCATATTTTATTTTTCTTTCATAGAACTTATCTCCACCTGCCCTATATGTTTTTTGTATATTATCTATCTCCACGAAGGTAGTGACTTTGTTTTTCTTACTGCTCTAACTCAGTGATGTAGATCGTTGCCTGATATGTAGTAGGTATGCAGTACCTATTTGTTGAATAAAATGGTTGATGAACAATCGCCTCATTTTAATAGCTCTGGGTTCCTGCGTAGGTGCAGTGGAGAAGCAGAGAGGAGGTGTCTGTGGAGTTCCACCTGCCAGACAGACAGCATGCTCTGACTCAGTCTCTGGGGCAAAAGATGCAGGTACAATCCCCACCCTTTCCATGAGCTCTTCAGACAGCTCAGTTAATTTTCCGAGCCTTGGGTTTTGGATCTGTGAAAAAGGGATAATTATACTACTCTCAAAGGGTTGCAGGAAAGATCAAACAGAATAATATATATGTCCTACTATTTTGTGGCCTGCAAATCTTTGTTGTTTTCGCATGGCATTATTGGAAAAAGTGAGATTTGGGACATCATCCAAATGAAAGCCATATGAGCTTGAGTCAAATCTCTTAACTTTTCTAAGTCTTAACTGCTTCACCTGGAAAGGGAGTTGTTACTAATGATCTTGAACATCCCATCCAGTTATGAAAGTCCATGTCACTAAGGACTATATTTTTCTTTTCATATTCCTTCCTGAGGTTTAGGATTATGTAGGTGTTCTTCCAATTTCTATGAAAATACCATAAAAGAGATCTAATGCCAGGTATTTGCTTCATTTTCTTTATCACCATTAGGCATTGTCCTACTTAGAGTGACAAATCTACCATCTAGCAGTGCTCAAGTTTCCAGTTATCTTTTACTACGACAGCCCACAGTGGCTACAAGGAGCACCATTTCCCACATAATTACTACTGTTGACGAGCGACTCAGCACATTTGACGGAGGTGGCTTGCTGTTACGGCAGGAAGGGTGCCAAGTTAGAGTGGAGTCCAGCCTTTCATGTTCACGTTATTCTGTCTCTGGAAAACATGCCCTTCACCCCCCACTAAGTGTGAGAGAGCAAACTGCTTTGCCCGTAGAGAACACTCTAGTTACAGAGACTCTGTGGACAGCACGACAGCCATGGGCTGGATTTACTGGGGAGCCATGCCTATCAGGTTACATCTTACACCTTAGGTGGGTAAAACCCACGGTTCACATTAATGTGTCTGGACTCTACAGACTCCACCATGGAGCCCACGCACTCTTCTAGGAGGCAGGCGGAGAGGGCAAAGGAAGCTGCTGCAGGCACGAGGGCTGTTACGAGGAGAGACACCTCTTTTAGGGCATCGCCTTTTTATCCACATTAGAGAAGGGGAACTGTCTCTGCACCTGTCTCAGTCCTACCTGGGGTTGCTAAACGGCCACTGGGCATGAAGCTACTGCAAACCAGCAGGGAAGGTAGAGAGAAAGCTAGCAGTGTCAGTGTCCGGGATTTAGGTGGGATGGGTAGAGTGATGGAGGGACTGCAAGGACCAACTGGAGTTCAAGTTCCTTAGATTTTAATCCATTAAAGTGTTTTAGGGCTTGCCAGAATCTCATCCCAATTTATAGGTCTCTTTTTCATTTCTCCCCCAAACCCACCCTAAATTCCAATTAGGCAGATCTTACGGCCTTTAATAAGTCACACTGAGCTTCGCCTGTGTTGTTTTGCTCATGTGATGCTGTGGGTGTAAAGGTCTCTTTTCTTTGCCACCATTCGTCTAATTCTTATACTTCTGAGATACAGATCAAGTCCTGCCTGGCCCATTGGATCCTACAAACCATACATATTGGTTTTTCCTGAACTTTTACTGTATTTTATGCTCATCAGATTTAACTCATAGATTATATGGCCCTCTGATGTCTGAGTATCCTTTTTTTTTTGGTAGCTTCTCATAATCTCTAATGGGGTATTGGAAATATAGTAAGCCCACACAAATTTATTGGTTATAAAGGTCTAAATAATTTTTCACAATTTTTTCCTCTCTAATTCAAATGAAAGCATCTTTGATACCCAAGATGGTCTTTCATTTATTTTGAATTCTCTTCTTTTTAAATCTGTAGAGAACCATGTAAAGAGCCTAGGATAGACTGTGGCATACACTAAATGCACAGTAAATATCAGCTTTATCAACCTCACCCTCACTGGCCTTTTTTTCTCATGGCACAGGTTGTATGTCAGCATAGAATATGTTTCCAAGCTTAGCCCTTCCTAAACGCATGTGCCCCACATTTTTCTCAAAGGCCTCAAGGAGGAAGGGTAACCCTGTTTCCCCTTTCTTGGGGTCACTATCTCTTCTCTCTTCCCACTGCCACCATAATACTTCTTTCACCTGGGCAGTATTATTGCCAGCCTCTTCGAAATTTATTTTCCCCTTTAGCTAACCTCTCTCCCCATGGAAACTTCCGCAGTTCATGAGCTGTTTATCCTTAACCATAGCATTGCCAATTCACTAATAAAACCATCATGAATGATAATAATTTGGGTAATTATAAATATATTTCTTTTTATAATAATGGCAAGATCTTTCAACAATTCCTTTTTGTATACTTTAGAGAACGCATTCAAGTCATTTGCTTAGATTTTTTTTCCTGAATGCTTCCTAATCATTCTTAATTTTATTTTTAAAATTTTTTAATTATTTATTTATTTATTTTAGAGATTTTATTTATTTATTTGACAGAGAGAGAGAAATAATGAGAGCAGGAACACAAGCAGGGGAAGTGGGAGAGGGAGAAGCAGGCTTCCCCCAGAGCAGGGAGCCTGATGTGGGGCTTGATCCCAGGACCCTGGGATCATGACCTGAGCTGAAGACAGATGCTTAACGACTGAGCCACCCAGGCACCCCTATTTTATTTTTTTAAGTAAGGTCTACACGCAGCGTAGGGCTTGAAGTCACGACCTTGAGATCGAGAGTTGTATGCTCCATCAACTGAGCCAGCCAGGTACCCCTCTTAATTAATTTTAGATGTAAACAGAATGAAATTATTTTTCTATTTAAAGAAGTGTTATTTACCCCAAAGTAATGTATGCAACAGCTGTTTGAAAGAACCCAAAATAAAGAATGATAACATCATGAACAGAAAGATTAATTTTCTTTCTTATTAACTCATTTTGGATTTTGAAACCAGCTTGCATTGCTTCCAAAAATTGATTGAGGGAGAGGGTAGAAGGACATAAGCTTAATATTAAGGGTGTCCGTATACTGGAATTGTTAGATTCATTTGGAATTCTGGCTCTGTCATTCCCTAATTTGGTGATCTTGGATAGTTTGTTTAACTTCCCTGGGCCTCAGTTTTCTCATATATAGAATGGGTATCAGGTAGTTTCGCCTACCTTATAAGGATCTCATGTTTTTTAAATTAAATAATTTTTGCAAAAGACAACATAATGCCCTGGAACATTGTTGCAGTTCTGGAGGGATGATGTCAGCCAGGAGAAGATTTTGCTTACTCCATAGTCCCTCAATAATTTCCCAGGTAGCTACCTCCGCCTGACATTCTCTGAAGCTTTGAATTCACTGGATCCACAGTCCTTTGGGCGTTGCAGAGCTGAGACGTCATTAACTAAATTGTTTTCCTGATGTCTGGGGAATTCCCTATGAAAACCGGGGAGGGATGTAAGGAGTTTTGGCCATAAACAAAATTATGAAGAAGACAATTCATGGTGTTTAGTGTCTTAGCATTTACTTTTTCTATACCCATTGTTGAAAACTGTCATGTGCCTGGGGATATGTGTGGCAGCAGCTGTAGTTAATTTTGATCTGTCATTAATTCGGTTCATAGACATGGCTTCACGCAGAATATGGTAACCGGATGCCATGGTGATAAATGACAGGGGCAGTTCAGGCGAGGAATCAGGGAGCTCTGACATGGAGTACTCTTTTATTCATGCACTTACTCATCCATGTATTTATTCATTCATCTAATATTTATTGAGGGCCTTCTGTGTTCTACACACTGGTCCAGGTGTTTGGGATATGTAAGTTAACAAAACAAAGAATGTCCTGCTTCAGAAGCTTAAGTTCTAGAAGAGTAGACACACAATAAAATAGAATAGATATACAATATAATGACAAGTGTGGGAAGATAGAAAGTATAAAGACCTACATTGGCCTATGGGTCATGGAAGGCCCCCTTAGAGGGGTGCTACTTAAGCTGCATAGGTAAACAGCATGAGGGAATGAGGCATGTTCCAGGGAGAGCAAAGCACAGGGGCTTGCAGAAGTGTGCTAAGAATCGGGGCCTGTTAGGCAGGCCAACATCTTGTCACCCCTTAAAATGGATATTTAAAAACTATTTGTTCGATATTTATTTCTTGAGGCCAGGAAGAAATTGATTTTTCTATTACAAAAAAATTATATGCAAAACACATTCACTTAGTAATTCACCTCAGCTGGGTCAAAGTAGAGTCGATATTGTGGAATTATTCAGTGAAATGTTCCCCCTTCTCTTCCTTTTCTTCAGTTAGTGTGTGTTTTGAACCAAAGAACTTCTTGGGAGGTGTACTAGAAATGTAACATTTATATAATAAAATAAACTACTCATCCCTGATAAATAGCACTATGCCACATATTATTTGGTGTTAGAAATTCAACTTACAACTTTTAGCTGTTACTCTAAATACGTTTTGCAGAAATACTTAAGGCAGTATGTCTGGGGGACAAGGAGAATATTTTAATTTACATTTGGGAGTGCTGACTCCTTTTTCCAGAAGCAAGACCAGTGTCAATTTTGCCAGTTAAACAAAACTTGGGAAGCCAAGTAAACAAGGCCAGTATTTCTATTTTTTTTAAAGATTTTAGTTATTTTTTTGACAGAGAGAAAGAGAACATGCACAAGTAGGGAGGTGGCAGAGGGAGAGGGAGAAGCAGACTCCCCACTGAGCAGGGAGCCCGACTCTGATTTCGATCCCAGGACCATAGGATCACGACCTGAGCCAAAGTCAGATGCTTAATGAACTGAGCCACTCAGATGCCCCCAAGCCCAGTATTTCTAATGTACTCCAGTGAGGTTTGCACCCCAGCTGGTCCAGCCCCTAATCCAGCTCATACACAAGTTAAGGGTGACTGGAGCAGGAAGTCCAAAGGAAAGAGTGATGAGACAGAACTGAAAAAGTAAGTAGAGTCCAGTTCTGAAGGGCCTTGTATGACATGTGGGGAGTTTGCAGTTTGTAAGAAATGTGAAACCACTGAAGGGCTCTCAGGAGGGAGATGACATGGCAACATTTTTGGTTTAGAAAGATCTTTCTTGCTGCAGTGTGAGCCAAGCCATTGGTGGGAAGTCAGACTGATAGAGGAAGATGCACCAGTAGAATGTTGGGGTGATGAGGTAAGAAATGATAGTAGCCTTGGGGCACCTGGGTGGCTCAGTCGGTTAATTGCCAGAATCTTGATTTCAGCTCAGGTAATGATCTCGGAGTCATGAGATCGAGGCCCTCTTTGGGCTCTGTGCCCAGCAGGGTGTCTGCTGGAGATTCTCTCCCCAGCTCTCTCTCTCTGTCCCTCCCCGTGCTCGTGTGTGCACTTTTCTCTCTCCCTCTAAAATAAATAAATAAATCTTAAAAAAAAAAAAAAAGGAAAAGAAAGTAGCTTGAACAAAGAGGGTGTCAGTAAGGATAGCAAGAATTAGAGTTTAGGGCGTGTCTTGATGTCTAGGTTGAAGCAGGGTAACAGGCAGTACCAGACGAGGCATTCTCAGGTGAACCTGTTGGCAGATAACAAAGCTCCATGCCTGAGACTGGAGTTCAGGGGCAGGACTCCAGGGCATGGGTGTAGGGCATGAGTGGTAAGAGAGATGAGGCTTACATAGGCAACGTGTTAGAGTTTACAAATTCCCTGATTGAAAACAGGGGTCCTGGTGATAGAGCTGACGTGCCAGGTAGAGACTTTATTATAAGCAAAAGGGCGTGAGCTAAAGGAAGGAGACATGGATAGGGAAAGTACAGTTTGGTAAGGATGTGGCCACGGGAGGGACTCAATCTTAGGGCTTTAACTGTCACACTCCTGTAGCAACAGCTACTTGGAAAGAATCTGAGAGACTAGGATATTAATAGCAGATAACGGCATAACATTTCGTGTATTCCATCGTTGCCTCCCTCCCATTCATTCTCAGCACAGCAGCCAGAATTCTTAAATAGAAACCTGATCATTGGGGCGGAGCAAGATGGCAGAGGAGTAGGAGACCTAGATTTCGTCTGGTCTCAGGAATTCAGCTGAATAGGGATCAAAACCATTCTGAACACCTACGAACTCAACAGGAGATCGAAGAGGAGAGTAGCAACAACTCTCTGAACAGAGGAGCGACCACTTACTGGAAGGTAGGGCGTGCGGAGAAGGGAATCTGAGGCGATATTCGGGAGGATAGACGGCGGGGGAGGGGCCTCTGCCAGCTGCTTCTGGCAAGTGATAGAGCCGCGGAGCACAAAATCAGAACTTTTAGAAGTTGGCTCGGTGGAGGGACGTCGCTGCAGTGGCTAAGCGGGGGGTGGAATCCTCCCGGGACAGTGTGGTCTCAGGACCCTTGGGGTCACAGAGAGACCGGGGGTGCCTGAGTGCGGCAGAGCTCCCAGGTATCGGAGCGGGGAAGCCGGCTGCAGAGACGGAGCAGAGTCGCGGGCTCTCAGCTCGGGGTTGCCATAAACTGTGATCTGCGGCCCAGTTGGGGCATGGCTCCTCCAGCAGGGACCCAACAAGCAGCAGATCCGGGGAGACTCCCCTTCCTTCCCGGGGAGGAGCGGTGCGGGAACGCACTGCAGGGATCTGCTGGGTTTGGAGACTCCGCGCGGGGTCGGGTGCCAGAGATAGCAACGCTCGATCACAGGCCGGGTGAGCACAGAGTGCAGCCGGAGACCGGGGACACTTCTTTTCTCTGGGGGCACACTGAGGAGCGGGGCCCCGAGTTCTCAGCTCCTCCGGGTGGAGATTGGAAGGCCACCATTTCTGCCCTGGTCTTCCAAAGCTGTACCAAGAGCTTGCAGGGAACAAAAGCTCCTGAGAGCAAACCGGAGCAGCTTCCTTAGCCCAGACCGACAAGGGCGGGGCAATTCTGCCTCCGGCAAAGACATTTGGAAACCACGGCAACAGGCCCCTCCCCCAGAAGATCAGCACAAACAGCCAGCAAGCCAAGACCAAGTTGATCGATCAAGGAGAATGGGAGCACTCCAGCGCTAGGGGAATACTGCACATAGATTCATGGCTTTTTTTTTTTTTTTTTTTACCATGATTCATTATTTCATCAAAGTTAATTTTTGTTGACTTTTTTTTATTTTTCTTTTTCCCTTTTTCAACCAACATCTTATCAATCTCCTTTTAAAAAAAACAAAACATTTTTTATTTTTCATTTTTAGAGTCATATTTTATCCCTTCATAGTAGTTACCCTTATTTTTGGCATATATATATAAGTTGTTCTCTCTTTAAAATTTTGAGGTACAGTTTCTTCTAACAGATCAAAATATACCCTAAATCACTAGTGTATGGCTTTGTTCTAGTCTCCTGCCTGATCACATTCTCTCCCTTTTTCTTTTTTTTTTTCTTAAATCTTCTTTCCTTTTTCAAACAACTTATCTTACCAAGTCCTTTTATAAAATCTTTTATAATTTTCATCTTTACAGTCATCTTCCATCCCTTCATTGTATCAACCCTTATTTTGTACATATATGTCTTTCTTCCTTTAAAATTTTAGGAGGCACTTTTTTCTAACAGACCAAAATACGCCCAAAATCTAGTGTGTGGCACTGATCCATGCACTAGCCTAATCATATTTGATCATATTCTGCTTTTTTTGTATTGTTTTGTTTTTGTTTTTATCTTTTTTTTTCTTTTTTTTTTTTTCTCTTTCTTTCCCTTTCTTTTCCCCTGGTTTCAGGTCTTTTCTGATTTGTATACAGTATATTTGCTGGGGATGTTGTAAACCTGTTAGCATTTTGTTCTCTCATTCATCTATTCTCCTCTGGACAAAATGACAAGACGAAAGAAATCACCTCAGCAAAAAGAACAAGAGGTAGTACCGTCAGCCAGGGACCTACTCAATACGGACATTAGTACGATGTCGGACCTAGAGTTCAGAATCATGACTTTAAAGATACTAGCTGGGCTTGAAAAAAGCATGGAAGTTATTAGAGAAACCCTTTCTGGAGAAATAAAAGAACTAAAATCTAACCAAATCGAAATCAAAAAGGCTATTGATGAGGTGCAATAAAAAATGGGGGCACTAACTGCTAGGATAAATGAGGCAGAAGAGAGAATCAGCGATATAGAAGACCAAATGATGGAAAATAAAGAGGCTGAGAAAAAGAGAGATAAACAACTACAGGATCACGAGGGCAGAATTCGAGAGATAAGTGATACGATAAGACGAAACAACATTAGAATAATTGGGATCCCAGAAGAAGAAGAGAGAGAGAGAGGGGCAGAAGGTATATTGGAGCAAATTATAGCAGAGAACTTCCCTAATGTGAGGAAGGAAACAGGCATTAAAATCCAGGAGGCACAGAGAACCCCTCTCAAAATCAATAATAATAGGTCAACACCCTGACATCTAATAGTAAAACTTACGAGTCTCAGACACAAGGAGAAAATCCTGAAAGCAGCTCGGGAGAAGAGATATGTAACCTACAATGGTAGAAACATTAGATTGGCAACAGACCTATCCACAGAGACCTGGCAGGCCAGAAAGGACTGGCAAGATATCTTCAGAGCACTAAACGAGAAAAATATGCAGCCAAGAATACTATATCCAGCTAGGCTATCATTGAAAATAGAAGGAGAGATAAAAAGCTTCCAGGACAAACAAAAACTAAAGGAATTTGCAAACACGAAACCAGCCCTCCAAGAAATATTGAGAGGGGTCCTCTAAGCAAAGAGAGAACCTAAAAGCAGCAAAGAGCAGAAACGAACACAGACAACAGACAGTTAACAGTCACCTTACAGGTAATACAATGGCACTAAATTCATACCTTTCAATAGTTACCCTGAATGTAAATGGGCTAAATGCCCCAATCAAAGACACAGGCTATCAGATTGGATTAAAAAACAAGACCCATCAATATGCTGTCTGCAAGAGACTCATTTTAGACCCAAAGACACCCCCAGATTGAAAGTGAGGGGGTGGAAAACCATTTACCATGCTAATGGACACCAAAAGAAAGCTGGGGTGGCAATCCTTATATCAGACAAACTAGATTTTAAAACAAAGACTGTAATAAGAGATGAGGAAGGACACTATATCCTACTTAAAGGGTCTATCCAACAAGAAGATCTAACAATTGTAAATATCTATGCCCCGAACATGGGAGCAGCCAATTATATAAGGCGATTAATAACAAAAGCAAAGAAACACATTGACAACAATACAATAATAGTGGGGGACTTTAACACCCCCCTGACTGAAATGGACAGATCATCTAAGCAAAACATCAACAAGGAAATAAAGACTTTACATGACACACTGGACCAAATGGACTTCACAGACATATTCAGAACATTCCATCGCAAAGCAACGGAATACACATTCTTCTCTAGTGCCCATGGAACATTCTCCAGAATTGATCACATCCTAGGTCACAAATCAGGTCTCAATCAGTACCAAAAGATTGGGATCATTCCCTGCATATTTTCAGACCACAATGCTTTGAAACTAGAACTCAACCACAAGAGGAAAGTCGGAAAGAACTCAAATACATGGAGGCTAAAGAGCATCCTACTAAAGAATGAATGGGTCAACCAAGAAATTAAAGAAGAGTTAAAAAAATTCATGGAAACCAATGAAAAGGAAAACACAACTGTTCAAAATCTTTGGGATGCTGCAAAGGCAGTCCTGAGAGGAAAGTATATAGCAATACAAGCCTTTCTCAAGAAACAAGAAAGGTCTCAAATACACAACCTAACCCTACACCTAAAGGAGCTGGAGAAAGAACAGCAAATAAAGCCTAAACCCAGCAGGAGAAGAGAAATCATAAAGATCAGAGCAGAAATCAATGAACTAGAAACCAAAAGAACAGTAGAACAGATCAACGAAACTAGGAGCTGGTTCTTTGAAAGAATTAACAAGATTGATAAACCCCTGGCCAGACTGATCAAAAAGAAAAGAGAAATGACCCAAATCAACAAAATCATGAATGAAAGAGGAGAGATCACAACCAACACCAAAGAAATACAAACAATTCTAAGAACATATTATGAGCAAATCTATGCCAGCAAATTAGATAACCTGGGGGAAATGGGTGCATTCCTAGAGATGTATCAACTACCAAAATTGAACCAGGAAGAAATAGAAAACCTGAACAGACCTATAACCACTAAGGAAATTGAAGCAGTCATCAAAAATCTCCCAAGAAACAAAAGCCCAGGGCCAGATGGCTTCCCAGGGGAATTCTATCAGACATTTCAAGAAGAATTAATACCTATTCTCCTGAAACTGTTCCAAAAAATAGAAATGGAAGGAAAACTTCCAAACTCATTTTATGAGGCCAGCATTACCTTGATCCCAAAACCAGACAAAGACCCCATCAAAAAAGAGAATTACAGACCAATATCCTTGATGAACATGGATGCAAAAATTCTCACCAAAATACTAGCCAATAGGATCCAACAGTACATTAAAAGGATTATTCACCATGACCAAGTGGGATTTATTCCTGGGCTGCAAGGCTGGTTCAACAACCGCAAATCAATCAATGTGATACAATACATTAACAAAAGAAAGAACAAGAATCATATGATCCTCTCAATAGATGCAGAAAAAGCATTTGACAAAGTACAACATCCTTTCTTGATCAAAACTCTTCAGAGTATAGGGATAGAGGGTATATACCTCAATATCATAAAAGCCATCTATGAAAAACCTACAGCGAATATCATTCTCAATGGGGAAAGGCTGAGAGGTTTTCCTAAGGTCAGGAACGCGGCAGGGATGTCCACTCTCACCATTGCTATTCAACATAGTATTAGAAGTCCTAGCCACAGCAATCAGACAACAAAAAGAAATCAAAGGCATCCAAATCGGCAAAGAGGAAGTCAAACTCTCACTCTTTGCAGATGATATGATACTGTATGTGGAAAACCCAAAAGACTCCACCCCAAAACTGCTAGAACTCATGCAGGAATTCAGTAAAGTAGCAGGATATAAAATCAATGCACAGAAATCAGTGGCATTCCTATACACCAACAACAAGACAGAAGAGAGACAAATCAAAGAGTCTATCCCATTTACAATTGCACCCAAAACCATTAGATACCTAGGAATAAATCTAACCAAAGAGGCAAAGGATCTGTACTCAGAAAACTATAAAATACTCATGAAAGAAATTGAAGAAGACACAAAGAAATGGAAAAACGTTCCATGCTCATGGATTGGGAAAATCAACATTGTGAAGATGTCAATGCTACCTAGAGCAATCTACACATTCAATGCAATCCCCATCAAAATACCATCCACTTTTTTCAAAGAAATGGAACAAATAATCCTAAAATTTGTATGGAACCAGAAGAGACCCAGAATAGCCAGAGGAATACTGAAAAAGGAAAGCAAAGCTGGCGGCATCACAATTCCGGACTTCCAGCTCTATTACAAAGCTGTCATCATCAAGACAGTATGGTACTGGCACAAAAACAGACACATAGATCAATGGAACAGAATCGAGAGCCCAGAAATGGACCCTCAACTCTATGGTCAACTTATTTTTGACAAAGCAGGAAAGAATGTCCAATGGCAAAAAGACAGTCTCTTCAACAAATGGTGTTGGGAAAATTGGACAGCCACATGCAGAAGAATGAAACTGGACCATTTCCTTACACCACACACAAAAATAGACTCCAAATGGTTGAAAGACCTAAATGTGAGACAGGAGTCCATCCAAATCCTAAAGGAGAACACAGGTAGCAACCTTTTCGACCTTAGCCGAGCAACTTCTTCCTAGAAACATCGCCAAAGGCACGGGAAGCCAGGGCAAAAATGAACTATTGGGATTTCATCAAGATAAAAAGCTTTTGCACAGCAAAAGAAACAGTCCACAAAACCAAAAGACAACCGACGGAATGGGAGAAAATATTTGCAAATGACATATCAGATAAAGGGCTAGTATCCAAAATCTATAAAGAACTTATCAAACTCAACACCCAAAGAACAAATAATCCAATCAAGAAATGGGCAGAAGACATGAACAGACATTTCTCCAAAGAAGACATCCAAAAGGCCAACAGACACATGAAAAAGTGCTCAACATCGCTCGGCATCAGGGAAATGCAAATCAAAACCTCAATGAGATACCACCTCACACCCGTCAGAATGGCTAAAATTAACAAGTCAGGGAACGACAGATGTTGGCGGGGATGTGGAGAAAGGGGAACCCTCCTCCACTGTTGGTGGGAATGCAAGCTGGTGCAACCACTCTGGAAAACAGTATGGAGGTTCCTCAAACAGTTGAAATTAGAGCTACCGTTCGATCCAGCAATTGCACTACTGGGTATTTACCACAAAGATACAAATGTAGGGACCCGAAGGGGTACGTGTACCCCAATGTTTATAGCAGCAATGTCCACAATAGCCAAACTGTGGAAAGAGCCAAGATGCCCATCGACAGATGAATGGATAAAGAAGATGTGGTATATATACACAATGGAATATTATGCAGCCATCAAAAGGAATGAGATCTTGCCATTTGCAACGATGTGGATGGAACTGGAGGGTGTTATGCTGAGTGAAATAAGTCAATCAGAGAAAGACATATATCACATGACCTCACTGATATGAGGAATTCTTAATCTCAGGAAACAAACTGAGTGTTACTGGAGTGGTTGGGGGTGGGAGGGATGGGGTGGCTGGATGATAGACATTGGGGAGGGTATGTGCTACGGTGAGCGCTGTGAATTGTGCAAGACTGTTGAATCACAGATCTGTACTTCTGAAACAAATAACGCAACATATTTTAAGAAAAAAGAAAAAGAAGAAGATAACAGGAGAGGAAGAAAAGGGGAGTATGTCAGAGGGGGAGACGAACCATGAGAGATGATGGACTCTGAAAAACAAACTGAGGGTTCTAGAGGGGAGGAGGGTAGGGGGATGGGTTAGCCTGGTGATGGGTATTGAGGAGGGCACGTTCTGCATGGAGCACTGGGTGTTATGAACAAACAATGAATCATGGAACACTGCATCAAAAACTAATCATGTAATATATGGTGATTAACATGACAATAAAAAATTAAAAAAAAAAAAACAAGAAACCTGATCATTCATTGCTCTGCATAAAACACTTCTGGGTCTTTTTTGGATAAAGACCAAAATCTTCGTTATGGCTTACACAGGCCTGCATACTTTAGCCCCTGCTCACCTTCTGGTCTGTCTTTGAGGCACCCTGTCCCAACCAGAGGATTCAGCCGTCAGTGTCTTTTTTCAGTTAAAAAGATTTCTAACCAACATTCTGCTTTTTTCTAGGCCTCCAGACATGCTGTGTCCTGTAATTGAGATTCTCTTCACTTCCTTTCTAAGTTTTTGCCTAAATGCTGCTTCATCAGGCAAGTTCCCCTGTTATGTACCTTCACAGATATCTCCATTTTCCTTTCATAGCCTCTTATAAATGTAATTAATAATAATTTAGAAATGTTTTCTTAAGAAAGAAAGAAAGAAAGAAAGAAGGAAAGAAAGAAGGAAGGAAGGAAGGAAGGAAGGAAGGAAGGAAGGAAGAAAGAAGAAAGAAAGAAGAAAGAAAAGAAAGAAAGAAAGAAAGAAAGAAAGAAAGAAAGAAAGAAAGAAAGAAAGAAAGAAAGAAAGAAAGAAAGAAAGAAAGAAAGAAAGAAAGAAAGAAAGAAGGGAGGAAGGGAGGGAGGGAGGGAGGGAGGAAGGAAGGAAGGAAGGAAGGAAGGAAGGAAGGAAGGAAGGAAGGAAGGAAGGAAGGAAGGAAGGAAGAAAGAAAGAAGAAAGAAAGAAAGAAAGAAAAGAAAGAAAGAAAGAAATGGGGGCACCTGGGTGGCTCAGTCGGTTAGGCATCTGCCTTCGGCTCAGGTTGTGATCCCAAAGTCCTGGGATCGAGTCCTACATCGGGCTCCCTGCTCAGCGGGGAGCCTGCTTCTCCCTCTCCCTCTGCCTTCCACTCCCCCTGCTTGTGCTCTCTCTTTCTCTCTCTCCCTAATAAATAAATAAATAATCTTAAAAAAAAAGAAATGTTTTCTCATATCTCTTGCCATGAGTAGACTGTAAACTCCATGAGAGAGAAATCGTGTTTGCTTTTATATTGTGATATATCTTGTACACTGCAGAGTATCTGGCATATACCAGTTATCAGCAAATATGTGTTGAATGAATACTTAAATGCATGGATTATTTTTAAGTACCCAGTATGCAAGCTTCTGCCTTCATCTGACGCATTGGTTTTTCTTTTCTTTTTTTTTTTTTTAAGATTTTATTTATTTATTTGACAGAGAGAGACACAGCGAGAGAGGGAACACAAGCAGAGGGAGTGTGAGAGGGAGAAGCAGGCTTCCCGTGGAGCAGGGAGCCCGATGCGGGACTCGATCCCAGGACCCTGGGACCATGACCCGAGCCGAAGGCAGACGCTTAACGACTGAGCCACCCAGGCGCCCCCGCAGTGGTTTTTCTAATGGCAGCACCAGTAGTTGCTCATCAGTAACAGAGAAACAACCTTCTTCAAATAGGGAGGGACCTTCCTAATATCCCTTAGATTATATTGCTTAGGCAGTACCTACTTTACTTAAGAAGGATGTTATCTTTGTTAGGCAAAGAGCAAGTAGATAGAAAGGACAGAAATGTACCTAAACTAGCATTTGGAGAGAGGAGAATGGAGGGTAGGAAATTTGGCCACCTCCCTACACTGAAGCAATGAAATCCCTGAATAAAGATATTCCTAAGCAGAAGGAGGATGTTTAATAGATATTTTGCTAGCCCAGATTCTTATTCTCCTTCTCCTCCTCCTCCTCCTCCTCCTCCTCCTCCTCCTTCTCCTTCTCCTCCTTCTCCTTCCTCCTCCTTCTTCTTCTTCTTCTTCTTCTTCTTTTTAGCTATTAATTGAAATTTTGAGATGTTTGTTTTTCTCCTTGAATTTTCCCCCTTGTCTGTCCTCCATTCAACCAGATAACCAGTTCCATACTTTCTTTCTTTTTTTAAAGATTTACTTATTTATTTGAAAGAGAGAGAGAGAGCACGAGCCGGGAGGGACAGAGGGAGAGGGAGAGGGAGAGAGAATCTCAAGCAGACTCTGAGCTGAGCACAGAGCCCAATGCAGGGCTTGATCCCATGATCCTGAGATCAGGACCTGAGCCAAACCAAGAGTCGGGTGCTCAACCAATGGTGCCACTCAGGCACCCCTCCATAATTTCTTACCACATAAAAGGTTTTTGGCAGGGTTTCTTGGCTTCTGTTTGCCCTCCGAGGATAATAGAATTTAAAGACAGAGGAAATTGGTATCCCTGTGTGAAACGAGGAGCGATAGTAAGTTCTCCAAGGAAAAGAGAGTTTTCTCCCCATTGCGGGGAGGTCTGCTAGTCCTTGGACAACGGCAATGCTCATACCATGGAAGCACGTAAGAGTGTAATAGGACTTCAGAGGAAATCTCCAAGTGACAAACCAGGTAGGTTAGCTACCAAGTTTAGAATCTTAGCCCTGGTAAAATGTCCCTTGCCCTGTGCATGGCACGGAAATGGCACAATGGAGTGCTTGTTAAGGTCATGTGGTTGTAGAAAAATCTAGGTGTTACTAATGTGGATAGATACTTAGTGACCATTGTTCTAATGCCTGGTCCTGGAGACCTTAGAACCTCAACACAAACCTGGGTGTGGGAGAAAGCCTGGAAAGAACTGATGTTGACTCACCAGCTCAGTGGGACTGGGTTCTTAGAATAGAAATTAGATGATTTACAGACAATTATGAAATGTGATTTTACTTGTTCATCCAATAAAGATTCATACCTGCTACTTTAACAATAATGAAAAAAAGGTAAACTCGGCCTCTTTTCCTACTTTGAAGGGATAGTTCGTTTTTATTTAACAATTTTTAAATTTCTAAGTTGAGTTAAATGTGCATAGTATTTTCAAGAGCTCAGGACTGAACTATCTGCACTGAGCTAACTGATTTCATAATCAGTAGACAGCACTTAACAGTACCTTGATGATAAGAGTAATAAATAAAACCCTATTTTAATTCATTCTGGTAGTCAAGTCATGCTGCACATGTCTGTGGGGGCTGTGCTCTTTATCTGGAAGAAAAAAACTAACACTGAGCACAGTCTTCCAACAAATAGTTGATCTATTATCAGTAAAGAGTGATTATCTCAGTAAGGCACAAAAGCATCACCTTAAACAGAGTAAGGCAGTCAGATATATGTTCCCCATTACAGAAGGAAGATGCTGAAGCAATAGGTCTACTGTAAGAGCATGTTGGTGATGGCAAAACCAACTTGACATTGGTGGGAAATCGATGGCAGACAACTTGGAAATTTGGAAATCAGAATGCTGACTACTTATTTATGTGGCTTGATATGGAAACAAGATTTTCCTTTTTAATCATTTTTACCTGTGAATTCTTTTACTCATTCATTCTTTTTTTTTTTTTTTTTCCCAACAAATATGAAGCCTCATATGGGCTAGCCATTGAGCTGGGTGCTACAGGAGGTGCAGAAATGAATGAGACACAGGTTAAGTCCTCAAAGTGTTTTTAACTTGGCAAAGTGATCATTCATGTACAAGAATGACTATAACACAAGGCAAGTAATAAGTGTATAAAAGACAGGGGACTATGATACCCCTTCCTTCTTTTTTTTTTCCTTTCTCTCTTCCTTCCTTGTTCTTTCCTCCTCTTCCTTTTCCTTTTCAACAATACTTGCATACATGATGTGTAAAAGTTTTGTAAACAAGTAGGAAATACCAGGTTTCCACTACAAACTCTGGGTGTGAACACGGACATTAGATTTAGGGAGTGGCAAAGAGAGTGGGGTCTTTGAATCTGTGGGAAATGCTGTTTCCCAATGTAACCGGACGTGACTTTTTTTTGCAGGTAAAATCACAGAGAAAAGCTGAGATAAGGCAAAATGAAGAAAGGTAGGGACAGTAGTGTGTTGGAGCTAGCTCACATTCATGAGGTATGCCTATCAAGTATTTAGGAATTTTGAGAGCCAGATGTTAAGCTGTAAGTAGCTTGAAATCAGCCATGGTGGGAATATTTATATCACAGAAAGAAGTAAATGCTACAAATCATGACTTAAAACAAAACAAAACAAAATAACCAAAACAAAGACAGTAAGCTGCTTTACCAGCCCACCAATGGGAAATGAGAACTCCAAAATTTTTTCAGTTTCCTAGTGGAAAAAATTATGGGTATTATATGTGTGAACTTTAAGAACATCAAAGGGAAGTGAAACCATAACTAAAGATAAACCAGAGACTGCAGAGCTGTCTGTGAGTGCCTGAGGACCACGAAGCTTGTAGATCTGAGAATAGAGAAGGAGAACCTCCACTTCTCTTATCATCAGGAGTAGGCCAAAGAACCATTAGATGAGTGGATAAGGGGCATTTGGGTAAAGAGAATTTTCACTCTGTAGGCCAGTCATAAGTATGCTAATATTTGCCAAGGTGTTTCCTGTTAGATAAGTTTCTTACTGAGAGAAGGCATGGTACAGAAAAGTAGCCTATTTGGACCCTATTATAATACAATGTGGGCTTGACATACCATAAACAATACTTATATTTTATTCACTTATTTATAACTACACACTTATACATATCCACACAGGGTAATAAACAACACCTAAATGATATAGGAAAGCACAAAAACAAAAATAAAACTTCTTGCTTTCCAACTTCAATAAGATGCTTCAGTCTCTTCCTGGGTTCTGCAACTTTTAAAATGCAATCAGTCACACTCCCCAGGAGACTCTAATTCCTTTTGTTAAAAAATAGCAATAAAGATCAATTCTAGGGGCTAGAAGTAAAGATTTTAGTATTTTATATGAAGATTGGGGGATGCAGCATGCTAATGAAGCCACTTGAGGTACAGAGCAGAAAATATAATTTCTTTTGAAGGAAAAGGTAACAATTTTATGATGATTTTGAATTTAATCAAATTTTTATTTTAGCCCTAATATGAGACTTTTAAATCTAACTTCTTCTTTCTCTGGTAGTCTTAATGTAGTTTATTGCTGTACCAAGCAACATTTTGTCTCCTATATTTAAAAGTCTTTTCTTATTCTATTTTTATACCATGCCTCAAGTGCCCAGAATGGCTACCCAAACAACTCTTCTTATCATCATCTTGGAGGACAAGCTATATGAAAAGTGAAAGAAACTCTACCCCGTATCCTGGAAAATTTATAAAGAATGTAGAGGCAGAAGACATGTAGTATTTCATGTGGAATTCTATATAATTGGAAGGTATCAGTAATGAAAGAGACAAGTGTTTGAAATTTTGCCTAAAATTAGCCTTTAACTTCTTATTCTCATGCGTACTTTAGTCAATATGTATATACTTATCTCTCCTATGGTATTGGATTACAATGGATATATACAAGTACTATTAGCTCAATATTATTGTATCAGTCTAATTTTTTCAATTAAAGAATGTCAGATAGCACATCTAAATAAATGCCAAGAATCCTCAGAATGTTTTCAAACCTGAAAAATTTAAGTGGAAAAATTTCTGTGGGTAAAATTACCTGGACTCAACTCAAAATAGACAACAGCATATTGTATTATAACAAATTACATATTCAATATTATGCTTAAATTATATTTAAATATTTTATAACTTTTTTACTAACAATTCCAGAAATTTTTGGCCCATTCCTAATCTTTTCATTTTCACATAAAATAAACACAGAATTTATCAAGTTTTAGTCACATGAAGTTTCGATTCAAATATCCTTTCCAATGCATACATACATGGGTATGTACATATACATATGTATACACCATAGTGGTACATGCACACACACATTCTAAATTGGTAATTTGTATTAATTGAATAATTCTTCCAAGATAAAACCCAAATTGCCTTATTCTTGTACCTTGGTAAATTTAGCTCCAAAAGATCCACAAATGTCGAGTATGGTTTCCCAAAATCTTGACTGGCTGATCAGGCATTGGGATTCCTGCTTTTGGCTTTGATCAGAAATTTGTTCTTAAGATTCTGTGGTTTATTTTAAAAGCTTCACCACCAAAGAGAGTCTCAGGAAGTTAAATGCTTTCAGGTTGGCCCTATAAAACTGTTCTCTCATTTTGCATGTCCAATTGGTATCAGGATTCATTAGGGGGTGATGCTGTCATTTGAGGTCCCTATGTGGTCCTACCAGTTCCTCCAAAGGTCACTTTCACAAAAGATTGCTGACCTTACTTTCAGGCTTCTGGGGCAATTTGTGTTCCGTTGCACCAATATTCAACATATGGCTGCTCCCCCTGCTCGTTCCTCTCCCATATTCCTAATACCAAAATTCCTGATATTTTATTAACTTGATCCATTTCTAAATTTTCTTGTATAATATATTATCCCTGTAGCTCAGTATTATCCATTTGATAATGCCTCCTATTCAGTTTAAGTAGGAAAATTTCAGGTTAGATGGAAGGGTCTGAGAAATTGACACCTATATATTCATTTCCAGGATGATACGTGATTCCTAACAATACTGAGTTGTAATGTTAACATAAGTCATCTAAAGAGGATAAATAATTTTTTCTCACCGACAAAACTGTATTTAGAAGAGATGATACTCTTAGACTGGGCCCAACTGAGATAAGGAGGAGGCCGGCAATGCGCTTGTTTTCTGTATGTCTACAAATCTTGGGGAAATAATTTTCTTTTATCTTTTCATTCATTTTTTAATAGGTGATTTTTTTGAATCACAATGTAAGGCTGACATTTTTTAATAGAAAAGGGGGTGGATATTCCTTCCTACAATAGAAGGCAAAAAGAATGTTTTAAAACAGGCACTGGCAACAGCAAAGGAAACAGTCAACAAAACCAAAAGACAACTGACAGAATGGGAGAAGAGATTTGCAAATGACATATCAGATAAAGGGCTAGTATCCAAAATCTATAAAGAACTTATCAAACTCAACACCCAAAGAACAAACAATCCAATCAAGAAATGGGCAGAAGACATGAACAGACATTTTTCCAAAGAAGACATCCAGATGGCCAACAGACACATGAAAAGTGCTCAACATCGCTCGGCATCAGGGAAATCCAAATCAAAACCTCAGTGAGATACCACCTCACACCAGTCAGAATGGCTAAAATTAACAAGTCAGGGAACGACAGATGTTGGCGGGGATGTGGAGAAAGGGGAACCCTCCTACACTGTTGGTGGGAATGCAAGCTGGTGCAACCACTCTGGAAAACAGTATGGAGATTCCTCAAAAAGTTGAAAATGGAGCTACTGTATGACCCAGCAATTACACTACTGGGTATTTACCCGAAAGATACAAATGTAGGGATTCAAAGGGGTATGTGCACCCCAATGTTTGTAGCAACAATGTCCACAATAGCCAAACTATGGAAAGAGCCAAGATGTCCATCAACAGATGAATGGATAAAGAAGATGTGGTATATATATACAATGGAATATTATGCAGCCATCAAAAAACGAAATCTTACCATTTACAACGATGTGGTTGGAACTAGAGGGTATTATGCTAAGTGAAATAAGTCAATCAGAGAAAGACAAGTATCATATGATCTCACTGATATGAGGATTTTGAGAAACAAGACAGAGGATCATAGGGGAAGGGAGGGAAAAATGAAACAAGATGAAACCAGAGAGAGAGACAAACCATAAGAGACTCTTAATCTCAGGAAACAAAATGGTTTGCTGGAGTGGAGGGGGGTGGGAGGGATGGGGCGGCTGGGTGATGGATGCTGGGGACTGTATGTACTATGGTGAGCGCTGTGAATTGTGTCAGACTGATGAATCACAGACCTGTACCCCTGAAACAACTAGTACATTATATGTTAACAAAAAAAATTAAAAAAAAATAAAAAAGTAAAACAGGCAGTGGCAAATTTACAGACAGGAGGCCAAATTTGGCCTGTAGCCCGTTTTTGTATGGCCCATGAGGCAAACATGGTTTTTACATTTTTAAAGAGTTACACACATGTACACACAGAAGAATATGCCACAGGGATCATGTTTGGCCAGCAAAACCTAAAATATTTAATATCTGGCCTTCTATAGAAAATGTTTAGGGGGGGTCTGCCTTCTGCTCAGGTCATGATCCCAGGGCCCTGGGACCGAGCCCCACATTGGGCTCCCTACTCAGCAGGAAGCCTGCTTCTCCCTCTCCCACTCCCCCTGCTTGGGTTTCCTCTCTCGCTGTGTCTCTCTCTGTCAAATAAATAAATAAAATCTTTAAAAGAAAAAAAGAAAATGTTTATAGACCTGTTTTAAAATAGCTGTAATAAAATGATAATTTACAATATTTTGTATGTGACAGGTACATGGGATTTTATATGTTTTAACTCATTGAAGTCTCATAGGACCCTTAAGTGTATTGAGAGTTGAAGTATTGTCCCCATTTTGGAAATGAGAAAACCGAGGTGTGAAAGGTTAATATCACATATCTTGTAAGGGTCAGAGAGAAGACTACACAAAGGCAGCTGGGGACTAGAGCTTGTATTTATAACCATCACACTGCACTGCCTCTGAGTGGGATTTGACATCGTTGTTTAGTTTTTGTTTTGGGGGGCATGTATATGTGTGCTCCCAATATCACTCTGCAATTAGTCAAAATAGAATGGTGACATGATTGGAAGAACACCGTTCACACACGAGGCAAAGTACGTAAAGGACACAGCTACTGCACACAAACTGTATACAGTGCAGCAGACACAGCAATGCTAGCAGTTGGTTGAGTAAGACCTTCTTGCTCTCAAATCCCTGTGAAGTTCCCGGACTACCGATAATACTCCTTGATCTGGATGATGACTCTTCAGGGCAATAAGCTTGACATACAGTGGTTTTATACCTTCTTGGTCCCTTATGCCTGCTGTCTCAAGAGATTTGTACTATGCGCCTGTCTGCCCAACATTTGAAATCACTGTAATTGGTAACACTCCCAAAGCATTCCTCAGTGCTATTGCAAGACTGGAGAGATTAAAGGTAAACTGGAGGCTTGCCGCCCTATTGACAGGTCAGGCTTCAGGACTGCCTGAAGCCTATCTCAGCAATAGTCACTTTGCTCCTCTTCCTAGGAGCCTTTCTTCTCTTACTCTCGCTCTCTCTACCTATCAACTCGGGGAGAGGTTTTGATTGGTTATGAGAAGAGTTCCTATTTCTACTGCAATTTTCTCCTGTGCATATCCTGAGTTCCGGATCCCTCAATTATGATTCTTTATTGATTTCACTTTACTTGCCTTTGGTTTTGCAGGTATGTGTTAAAATCTTTAGCTTGCCGTTAATATTCTCAATGCCTTTGTAAATTTATTCCTTTTATAGTTTTATAGCATTATTTTAAGAGGACTTTGGGAGGAAAGGAGAAGTACATATGTACCGGCTCTACCATTCTGAACTAGAACTTATCAAAATTTATGTGGCAAGAAAATGCATTTGGGAATATACTGGTAGGTTTCCTTCTACTTTATGCTTTATTGCATTTCTTCTCTTATATTTTGGGAATTTCCCTATCAGTCCTGAAATGATAAAAATAAGAGAATCCAAGGAGCAATTTTTGATTATAAGTTCAAAAATCTATGGTGTAAAACAGTTAGACAGTTACATTATTTTCCTGTCTCTAGACCAGATAAGGAATGGGAATGCAATAGGAAAGGAAAGAAAAGGAGGCTATGTGATGTCAGCATCAAGAGATCGTCAAGCTCTGTCCAAGCCAGAACTTTCTGTGACAATTTCCTGGGAGATGCCAGAGACTGGGGCTATTTCAGGACATCATCCGGTCTCCATTCCAATGAATGGCATACATTGCCTGGACTGAGCCAGCCGATAAAAGGTCTTTTTGTTCCTGTTGGTGAGGATCATCCACTGATGGCAGTCACCAAGGTGCTTGTTTATCCTGCAGACGGGTTGAAGCCCTGAGATTTTGCTCAGCCTTTAGATGATCCAGTCAGTGTGAATAGCCTCACTTTCATGGCCTGGGATGATTTTAAGCCAAGATAGTAAAGAGTGTGGTTCCAATATTCCCAATGAGGAAATCGTGGAGATGGTATTTATCAGTCAGGGTCCTGGCAGGAAAGAGTTAATACACTTAGCTGGGTAATTTTAGAAGAGTTTAATGACACTTTTGAAGGTTTGGACAGGTTTAAGAGCATCAGTAAAGATCACACAATACCCTGCCGCTAGCTACAGCAGGTTTACCTTCCGAAGGACTGAAGGGTCAAGGGGAGGGAGTGACTTCCAGAACCTAGAGGTGGTTTCTGTTTGGAGAGGGATTGAAAGAAAAAAAATTTTTAAAAACCCAGCCTTTCTCAAGCTTATTTGGCTAATCCTTTTTTTCATATAATATCTGTTACCATCTTGTGGAACTTTGGGAGATGCTGGTATGGATGTATTCTCACCTAATGAGGTAAACAAAATGATTCCTCTTGACAGTATTCCCAATTTTATGGTTCTATGAAATTTTTAGAATTGGATCTGTCATCCAAAAAGGCCAATTTAAAAAACAGCCTTAGCTAAACTCTCAGTTTCAGGGTTATTATTCTATGCTTTATAGCTGCTCTTTAGTGGAGAGTAAGGAACTATGTCAAAGATGAAACAATTTTCTAATTTTATATTATCTTTTGCATTTCATATTTACCTATGGTTTTCCGAAAACTTGCAATTTAGAGGAAAGCTTACAATATATTACTAAATACTTGGCTGTTGTGGTGCTTCATATATGCCAAGATCTGAAAATATATAATTTCATAAATATCTCTGAATAACTGTACCATCCAGCATTAATAGAGGAGGATAATTCATTTTTATTTCACTGGGCATACATCAGCACATGACTTTATGCAAACTAAATTGTGTTAAGTTCAAGTGGGAATTGAGGATCAAGATTTTGGCTCTTCCGGCTTTTCTGACTAGATTCAAAATAATAATCAATGGGAAGAGGGGAATCAGAGGCTCTTTTGGGCTCAATTCTGCTCGTTATTCTTAATATCTGAATTTTTGACAGGCAGAGTGGATTTAAAATCCTTCAATATGTCTCCTTCGCTGTCTGTAGTCTGAACAAGAAGTTCTATCTTTTGTATTTTTTATTTTGTTTTCTAAATATTAAATTCCTCCCTTGCTCAGCAAGTTCATTTAAGAGGGACACCAGTCTATGACTTCACTGATCCTTGTTAAGTAAGTGATACATCTAATGTGTTGGGCATCCGGAACTGTGAGAAGAATGGACTTTGTTCTTTTTCTGTGACTGTAGAAAGTAGAACATTTACTTACTCTAGTCCATAATATGTGTGATATCTAAGGATATGTGACATCCTAGACCAAAGGGTGCAAGATTATATGGCACTGATGAGACCAATTCTCTGACACATGGATTGTGTCTTTCATAGAGAGAAATGATCACTGTATAAGGGTAAGATAGTGTAATAGTTAAGAGAAACAAACAATATAATGTAGTGTAATTAAAACCAGCCCTGGTGGGGGAGAGGGTGTTACTAACTTTCATGATGTAAGTATTTCTATCATGGCCGCTTTCAAGTTATGAACATGACATCATTGAACATGGACTTGGAAAAAGTTGTGCAGTGGCCCATCATTACATAGGGTTTCCACCATGCAAATAGAAAGAGACATACATAAACTCAAGAACATTGATAATAGTAAAATACAGTTAAATAATGAGGAAGTATTGTGTTTTGACTATCACCTTTGTTTTCAAATAATTTAGTTAATTTTAAATTAATATAATTAGATTTGTACTAATGGCTATATTTAACAACCAACTCAAGAAAGTCCTAAAAATTTAATTATTGGTTTTTGTGAGCTAGGACCAGATGTCTCCCATACATCACTGGATAAGAGTATAAGATTCAAAGTTAGATAGTTCTGAATTTGATTCCTTGCTCTGCCACTTAAAAGCCGTGTGGCCATGTGAAATTTATATTTCTTCCTTAAGCCTTAGTTTTTGTGAATGAAAGGTAAGAGTAAAAATTATACCTACCTTGAATAGTTGTTGTGAGGATTAAATAAAATGATAGCTCCTCCTTTCTTGGAAAGTAAGGGCCCCATGGCTAAAAATTTCACACGGTCCCTATTAGAACTGTGATCACAGAGTTTTTTTTTTTTTAAGTGAGAGAAAGCTATTAAGAGGAATGTGCTCAGCTCTACCTAATGATGTAATTTGCATAATTCAATGGAAGATAGGCAGACTTCTTAAAGGATTCAGACTATACTATTGCTGAGAATGAATATTTTTCCTTGGGATATGTGTAGTTGGGAAAAGACATTCCTCCTGCTTTTAGTGGTAAGATTGCAAAGAAGAGCCTGCTTCTTAGAGAGCTTGCCCCGCACCGCGGTGTTTTGAGACCTATAGACTAAAGCCTCCTTTTGGATTCCTCCTTCACAGATTCTGTACAAGAGAAGGAAGACTCCTCCTTTTACAGACGGTAAAAATGGGTGGAGACTTACATAGGTGACCTCAGAAAAGGAAGGGGGTGATTGAGGAGATAGGCATAAATCTGACCAAGAACTGAGAGTGTTATGATCGTAAAGGTCAGTAGCGGCTTTATATTCATGAAGTCACTCAGGCGCAGTAAGTATTGTGATCTCTCACTATGGTCTTTTCACTGAGAAATATTTTCTTTTAACACTATTTAACAAAAAAGTCTTTTTTAATTGTTTCCAATAACTTTACAGAGAATCACATAGAGCATGAAATAGAAAGAATGTGACTCAAACAGACATTCTGAAAATAAGATAAAATGATCAAACTATTGTAGATCCTGGATTGTCTATTCTAAGACTAAAAGGTTGTATCTATTGTTTAAGCCATTTTTTAACAAGACAGTCATTACAACAGACGAGTTTCCAGACCAGATGTGTATAATGAGAACCTTGAAAGTCACGAAGACTCCACAGAGCACAAGAAATCTATATTTACGTACTTGAGTTACAAAAAGTAAATCAATTACAAATGCCTCTATACTAACGTCTTGAATAACAAGAAAGAAAGAACATTCAGTATTATTTTAAAGAGCTTAACAAAAGTAATTAGGATTATTAAATTTTTAAGTGAAAGACTTTTGCCATTCAGAGTTCACAGTAATGATTGGCTTCCTTCAAATTGCTAAATTTGATCCATGAGCAGTTGGGAAATGTTAAGATGAAAAAAAAATACGTGACATATCTGAAACAGTTTAAGAAGAATTACCTATAGTAATAGGAAAATGTATAAAAAATGAAATGGCAAACAAAATTGAAAAAAAAAGACACCAGATATTAATTCATTTTTCTAGTTTCTAAACTGGATACAAAACACAGATTAATTAGTAATTATTAGGCCCTACCGGTTTAACAACAACAGCAAAAAACCTGATGTGTATTTTTAATCTTTTTTTCCCACTGAAAACCACCTAGATATTGTGACTTAAAATTAAAAAAAAAATGAAACAAATTCTGGAAAATGGCAACTAACTGCTGAAAAACATTAGTGATAAATTGTATGACAATGCAGCTGTTATGAAAGGTGGGGACAAAGGGTTGCAAACACTCTTTCAAAACTTTAATAAGTAAGCAGAATATGTGTCATGCCAGCTCATTTCTTTAATCTTGTCAGAGAAAAAGCTGCTGTGATAGTAACTGGAACTGTTGACTAGTATTTTGCAACAGCTATGTTTTCTTTTCAGATTCATCTCATAGAGTATTTTAAAGGGTGGGGTATTTAAACGCATATGCAACTTATAGTTTCATTAAAAAAAATCTCAAAGTAACAAGAGGATCTTTCTATTGCAAAATTGCTTGAGCCTTGTGTGATAGATATAATGATTGTTTAAGGATCTAAAGTATTCTTTTTCTAGGAGTTGGAATATATAGAAAATTTGTTGAAAAAGCTGATGAATTTAACTGTACCATTTTGACTGCTTTTCTGAAGACATTTTGGAAGGTTTCAATAAAACAAGTGGGAAAGTATAGCTTCCTGATTTGGAAGTATATAAAAGATATCATTTTGTCATGTTTACATTTTCTTTAAGAATTGGGAGTAAATACAGATGCAAGGTAAAAAACCTGACTCAGATACAGTGGAATTGAGTGATGACATTAAAAAAATTATACTGATGTTGAGAAGCAAATAGTAGTAACAAAAATTCCTCAGGTGACACCAACATTCAGTAACAGGAAGAGATAAAGTTCAAGGAAAAGTACTGAATAGGTTCTTTGATTGTTTGATATCCTATTAATGAAGAGGGATAAATTATGTGAACACACTGGGAAAGATGTTTGAGATGAGATACTGGCAAACATGAAAATAACAGCATTTATGAGACTTCATTACATCAACAATAAACTGGAAAACGAGCTGTGGATTCAAAGAAAAGTGGAAATACTTCAAAATCCTACAGCTCATATGGAAAATAAACTAGATAGAATACTTCCAAATTTTACAATAATCCAAAAAACTTACATAACGTGACCACTTTTATTGACAGTTTTCAAAAGTTTCCTTTTTAATATATGAAGCTGAAAGAGATTTTTCTAGCACTAAAAGCAATGCAATCAGTCATGCTAGAGAAAATACTGAATTATTTCCCTGTTCTCTCTAGAGGATACAATATTTTAACTTTTTCATTATGCAAAGAAGGGATAAAAAGTGTGCAGCCAAAAAATATGAATGAAATCCATTACTATGGGGTGTGTCAGGCAGGTGATCAATTATGTGTTTTAATTATTATGGGTTTTGTGGTATTTGTGTCTTTTAAATTTTTTAATTTGTTGTGATTTCTTATTTAGAATAAGATTACATATTAATTTTGTACTTAATGTATCTGTAATTTTGTATTAGTTTTCTTAAAGAGGGCTCTCCAAATTGTATAAGGTCTAAGCTTAGACCATAGCAAACCTGTCCCTGACCTTGCTTATATGCTGGTGCTGAGGCCACCAAAGGAACAGGGAGAGGGGGAAGCTGTTTGCTCTACATAGACCTCTTTGCTGGGGCTGAAGGAGAGGAGAGGCACCCTACCCAGGCCACTGATCTAGGAATTCACTGTAGTGATTTGCAGCAACCCTCTGTGCTAAAAGCTTGGCTCTGGAATCAGACTGGGTTTGATAACAGACGAGATACCTCTTAAGATAGTGATACCACCTAATGGCTTTGCAAACTTGAGCAACTCAGCTTTGTCTTTTTCTTTGGCAAATGACGATAGTAATATGTCTCCTCACTCAGTTGTTGTGAGGATCAAATACACTGAGGAGCTCAATATATGTTTAAATAAGTGAGAGACAAATAATAAATACAAAGAGGAGAATGCGGTATATAGCAAAAATTCGGGAAGGTGGAACTCTAGGAGAAATAGGAACCAAAGAGAATGTTATGGTAAGAGGGCTGTGAGAAAAGATTTGGAGGAAGATTTGGCCTTAAGCAGAAATCCCATATTCATGAATTGACTGCTCCTATTCTGATGAAGCCTCTGAGACTGGGGTAGTGGTAAGTATGTAAATGATAAATTTCTAAGTCTATTGATTCTTGAGTTCTTCACAATATAGCTATTATCTTCATATGAATTCTCTCCTGGGGTGTCAGCATGACTACACAGTAATAATAAACCTCCTTCATTCTCAGAGGAAAGAGAACCTTTCCTCTACCTTCCCTCAGGCATGCGAGAGAGGACTGGCAATTAGCCAGCAGTCTAGAAGCTTCCCTGGGACCCTTTGGAAATAGGATATAGTTGCTCCAAAACACCCAGCACTGGGAGCATATTAAGGAGGGCACATGACCAGCCCAGCTATGGACTGAATGTTTGTGTTTCCTCATATTCATATGTTGAGATTGGAATCCTCAGTGTGATGGTGTTTGGAGATGGGGCCTTTGGGAGGTAATTAAGTCATGAAGCAGAGCCCTCACAATAGGATTGTTGTCCCTACAAGAAGGGACTGGAGAGAGCTTGCTTCCTCTGTCTGCTCTTCACTATGGGAAGACACGGTGAGAAGGCAGCCATCGGCAAACCATCTGCAAACAAGATACTTGATCTGCTGGCACCCTGGTTTTGGACTTCTTAGCCCCTCAGAACTGTGGCAAATATATTTGTGTTGTTTAAGACACCCACTCTGTGGTATCTTGTTACAGCCGTCTGAACTGACGAAGGTCTCTCTCTTGGTCAGAGCCGATATTAGGCTTTGTGCAGCCCTTATGCTAGGAGAGCGGCCCCTCACCTGTCTTCAAACCACTCCCACCAACAATAATAACAAAATGACAACTAAAATGATTGAGACACAGTGACGTGCCAACCCCTGGGGTAACTGTTCAGATGCATCATCTGCTTCCACAGATACTGCACCCGCCTTTTCTCAGGACAGCCTCCCCTGACACAGAGTGAGAAAGGAGAAGATTCTGATGCCTGCCCGAGGGATTCACTTGGGAGATTTTCTTCAGCAGCATGTGCTCCTCTCAAAACTCCTACTACTCGTGAGCTGCTGTCACCATTTCTGTTGTTCAACTTCTTGAGCACTTATTATGTGCCAGGTACTGTTCTAGGTGTTTGAAGCACATTGATGAACAAAACAAAACACTGCAAATGAAATTTTGATTTGGCATATATGTGGTAGATACTTTCTAAGTATTTTTTAAAAATCTTTGCCAAATTTGTAACTTCCCACATTCATATCCATACTGCCTTGGTATTAAATTATGCATTCATGTTATTTCTCATGTTGCCTTTTAACAGAAACATCTAATCAGAATAAATATAGTTATAACTACAAATGACTTCTGTGTATATGACATCTGTTTTCAGGGATGAATATGCTTCACATGATTCTTAGATTACATAACCATATTACACAGACATGGCACACTCCATGGTTCACTGGAGACTTGTTTTATTTAAGGGTCAACTAATGCTACTTGGAAGCATGCAGTGATTCTGGATATTATACTTTGTCTAATGATCTGTTCCTTATCAGTGACCAGGTTTGTGGATTCTCGGCCTGCAGGCAAAACTTAAAAAAAAAAAAAATGCTGTTGGTTTATACATTGCTCCAGGCTCATACCAGAGAAGTCTGGAAAATTGCAATTTTCTTAATCAGGTTGGAAAAGAAAATATGTAAGCAGAAATAACATGGCTATGGTTAATTATAAAACTTATATTGCTATTAAAAAAGTTTCCTTCAGAGTTTTAGAAACCAGGGCATATATCTGAGAGAAGGAAAAAACAGGAGCTACCATGAAATTAACAAAATGGACATAATTTTGCAATTGAGGTCATCTTCTAGGTTCCTTGTATTGTGGCTGTACTCGGGTATGAGAAATAATTAGGATTGCATATGGGAAAACATTTGCAGACTCTTGAAATCCACAGGGGTGATGGCCTGTAGAGCTATAGATCAGGGAAACATGTACACACATATTGTCTTGAACTCAGCAAAAGATTTGATAAAGTGCCTCCATGTTGTTGTCACTAAGCTGGAAATATCTGAGTGGAATGAGGTGTAGTTAAGTGCATCTTCACAACCATACTCAGTCTGTGTGACCATTGATGTTCGGCCAATGTTTGTGGAGCGAAATTGACATGAATTGATCTATGTCCATCTGTATGGCACTCCATTTCTAAACCCTATTCTATCACAGATGAGTGAAGGTTTCTGGGACCACCTTGTTGATCTCATGTCTTCAGTCATATTGTTTTACCAAAGGTTCTGTAATAGTTAAATATAACAAGACTTTTTCAACCCCATCCTATCTGCTGCTTCTGTAACATGTAACACTGACTTCTACTTGTTTTTAAGGAAAGCCATCTTTGACTTCCAAGGTATTGTTCTTCTAGTTTCCCTCTGAATTCTGCGAATATTCCTCCTCCTTCTCTAATTTCACTTCTGTTCACCCCTTAAATATTCATCCTTGCTCTTCTTCACAATTTTACTACTCTCTGGGTGATTTCATTCATGCTCCTGGCCACATACCAAGACCAATAGCTTTTTATGATATGGTGACTTCCAAATCTGTATCTCCAGCTCGACCGCTTTCCTGGACACCAGAACTGTATGTCCCATCCTACCTTTGGCATATTGTCTCCTCTCTTAATTAGTTCCCTGAAGCTGTTCAACACGAGCCATCTTAACCTCTCTTCTCCCAATCTTAACGTTTCTGATAATCGAAAAAGCATTGGCATTGGACACAGAACTGTGTTGGATTTTTATACCCGTCATTTACTAGTTATACAAATTGGGGCAAATTACTTAACCTATCTATATTAGTTTTTTTCTGTTGCTGCTTAGCAGGTTACCACAAAGTTAGTGGCTCCCAACAACACGTATTTATTATCACTTAGTTTCTGTGGGTCAGGAATGTGGGCATGGCATAGTTGATTCTCTTCTTAGGTGTCTTATAAGACAGTGATCAAGGATTCAGAAATGGCTGAGTTCTTATCAGATGCTTACCTGGAGGATTCGTCTCTTCTCCCTCAGGTTATAATAAACTTTGTACAGCTTGTTTGAGTTTATTTGTAAGATGGGGTGAGGTATAACCTCAGATAATTGTAAGTGGGTGCTTTACTACATGAATATTTGATGTGACATTCAGAAGTCCTGTAGGGTGTGGGTTATACAAGAGTGTCCTATGCATTTTTGGTCTCCACACCTTAAATACCATTAGTGCCTCTTATGCATTATGATAGCCAGAAACACTCCACAATTTTCAAAACACCTCTTATGGGTGATACTGCCCTCTTGCAAGTCACTGGGTGAGAGGTTTAAAATATCATTCCTAACAAACAAATGTGAGTTTTGTGGCAGAAATCCACAGAACCACATTCATTCATTTATTCAACAAATTCTTATTGAGTACCTCCATGTGGAAGGCACTCTTCTAGATGCTGTCTTATTCGTGCAGTGAACAAGACAGCATCTTTCCTTCTCTCATGGAACTAATATAAAACGATAGAAGGGATCTTGAGAATGGGTATCCATCACTTAATACTCTTCTTTGCTTCCCCATCCTGGGTTAGCCTGGTGATGGGTATTAAAGAGGGCACGTTCTGCATGGAGCACTGGGTGTTATGCACAAACAATGAATTATGGAACACTACATCAAAAACTAATGATGTAATGTATGGTGATTAACATAACAATAAAAATTTAAAAAAATACCCTTCTTTGCTTCAAAGGTAAATCCCTTGAAAATATAGAACTTATCAGTTCCCTGAACTCTCTATTATTTAACTCCTTGTTTAAAGTTCAACCCAAGTTTATCAGACAATGTTCTATGTAGAACAGGAGTGCCTACTACATGATATATTTCTTCAAAATATAGATGCAAACTTCCTTTCTAAGATTTTTTTCCCGTCTTTTGCCACATGAATTTTCCAATCAGTTGAGCCATTGACTAATGGTGAAGCACTCTTAAACTCTTCCACTTCTGTGTCTTCCTTTACACTGTTATCATTGTCTGGAATGCTCCACACTGTTCCCACATTTTCATCCGTTAAAATTGTATTCCTTTTTCGGGGCCCTTCCATGAGGTCTTTTTGATTCACCAAGACACAGGTGATGGTTAAGTTACTAAGTTACCACTTTTAACAATACTTTGTTCTTTTGGGCTTGCGAAGGGTCAAAGACATAGCAGGAAGCCAATAAACATTTGCTTAGAAAAAGGAAGGAAGGAAGGGAGGGAAGAAGGAGGCAAGAAAGAAAGAATTCTGCTTTATAGTATGGTTATCTGTACATTTGACTAATCTGTAATCCCTACTTTATCCCAATTTTTAAGCTCTTTAAAAATAAGGTCTCTTAGTTTTGAGTTCTCCTCAGAGCCACGTACAATGTTGCATATTTACTGGTTTATTCATTTCTCAGGAAATACTTATTGACTTCCTACTGTCTGCTAGAAACTTATAGGTGCTGGGGTTGAGTGCCTTGGCTCTGGAATTAGACATCCTGGGTTTAAATGATACCCTTTCCACCAACTGACTGACTTTAGGCAAGTTCCTGAGAATCTAAAGCCCTTTCCTTCCTCATCTGTAAACTAATGATACAATGGCGATTCTGGTTGGTAGTGATGATGATGATGATGATGATGATGATGGCTAATGTACAGTGTACTGGGCACTCTATCGGGAATTAACAACAGGAACAAATGTCTGGTGTCAGACCGATCAGGGTACACATCCCAGCTCCATTGCTTACTAGTTGGGTGATCCTAAACAAGTTAATTACCGTCACTAAGCATGAGTTTCTTCAACTGTCACTTGATTAAATGGAGATAAACATGCTAGTGCTTTCTATTGGTGACAGAATAAAATTCAAATTTTTAAAAATGGCCTAAAGCCCAGGCCTACATTATCTGACTCCTCTCTAGCCACACAAACTCATTCTAACCTCTCATGGGCTTACTTCAGAGTGGTCTGTTTTCTCTTTTTCGAACAAGCCAAACACCTTTCCACTTGAGTCCTTTGCACTGTCATATGACAGGTATGTTCCCATGTTTGTTCAAGTTCACCTCTTCCCAGAAGACTTTACTGCCCAACTTCTCAAAAGTAGCCCTCTGCTCCCCATTTCCCTCATCATCTAGTCATTCTCTCTGACCTTATTTATCAAAACGGACACAGTATTTGTTATAATTACCCTATTAACATTTTTGGGGTCTCATTGTTTGCTTGTTTATAGCTGATTTCCTCTACTAGAAAATAAGCTTCATCAAGGTGGGCCAGAGTGTGTGGTGTTTGCTAATCTAGTTCTAGTGGCTGGCACAGTACTCGATCCAATTAGGTGCTCCCAAGATAGAACTATATGCATAAGTGAAAGAATAAGTACTTCATAGGTTGTTAAGAAGGTTAAATGCATAGTACCTGATACTCGTTAATATCATTATTACTAATGATACAGAGATAGAAAATGGGCTTCTGTAAAGACTGCCATCTAGAGAGGAAGATATGGGTGTATAAGTCAACGACTATAAGCCAAGTACTATAACAACAGTATTGCATGAATGGGGCTTTTGTGACAAAGAAACATGCAGATATGCTCAGGAAATATTTATTGAACTGTTGTTTTTATGTGAATGTTCTTAAAGAGCATGACCTAAGAATAAGCACAGCATGAGGATAGAGTGCAGAGCGAAATGCCAATCCTCCTCATTAGATTTAACATTTTGTTGCTTTAGAGGTAACAGTCTGCTATCTTAGGCGGAGTAATATAGCACAGGTCAGGGCTATGGGCTGTAGCTCTTGACTTTCCCATCTGCTCCATCATCGCTACTCACTGTTTAACATATCCTGGTGTAGATCATGTTTATACTTTCATGACCTTCTCCACTCCTCCCTGGTGCTGATTTCAAACAGAGATTTATGAGGTTTAGCCCTCCCATAGTCTCCTCAAGGCATCTTCAACACTACTCTCCATTAAATTCATTCAAGTGAAGCATGACCCTGTTATATAACCATAGTTTCAAGACCAGTCCTCCAGCCCCCTCCTCCCCACTTCTAACCTGTTTGCTGCTCCTAGGTAGACATCTTGGGGGCTGCTACCTCCCTCTTTCCTCTTTCCTCTGCTCATGCCCTATAATCACTCTCCCCGATTCTACAGACTATACATTTATCTTCATAGAATGTTCTATATCTGCATCCCTTCTCCTCTCACCAGCTCTCAGTAATTACAAGTTTATTCTTAGGACACCCATTCCCTCCTTTTAGAAATTCTTCAGAGCACAGTTGTGGAGATAAGACTGACCTCTCAAACTTTATGATTAGAACCACCATGTTTCCATGTTGATAAATTATAGATACAGCAAGGCAGTTTCTTTTCCTGCCAGGATTTCTGTATGGGAATACTAAAACTGCCAAACAGCGAGAGAGAGACAACAGGATCATTTTTTCTTGGTTGATTTTTCACATCAGGGATATGTGCTGGCAGAGGCTGAAATAAGAACATTAATTTTATTTTAAACTGAGGAAATACAAAAAGCAAGATCTTCGTGTTATGTAGAGAATCTATTATTGGTAGGAATGGCTCTGGTGCATTATCACCGAGTAATTTCAGTTGCTGATTTTGTAGACACACAAGTTCAAAGATCAGATCATGCCCATCAGGTTTGACGAGACACGAATGACAGTTACCCTTCTGGCAATACTATCCCTGAACTTAGTAAGAGTAGCCAAGAATCCGCTACTGAACCTCTCTCAGGGCATAGCAGGCCCCTGGTAGGAGAACAGGGTGAGAAGGGACTGTGTCTGGCTGGATGGCTAATGATTACAACTGGCTAACTTTTAGAAGGAACAGAACAACAACATTTTGCCTCTTCAGACTATCAGGCAATAGATTCCCTGTAACATTCTCAGAGAATCTCTTGCCCTCGAACTGTAAAAAGAAGCTTCAAAGAAACTCCCACAAAAATTAACGTGTGCTGCTAGAAGAGATTTCAGGGTGGTAGTGGTCATCATTATAAACAACAACAACCACCATAATAATAATAATTGCAACAGTATATGGGACAGACAACATATAAATGGCATATGGCAATATAAAGACAGACATTATCAGAGAAAGTAAAGAAACAATGATGGTGGCTAAGAACTATTTAGCACCTAATGAATATTTTTATGCTTATTTTATCTATTCATACAGTGAACTAAGAAGATAATAAGCAAATATTGAGTTGAAGTTTGAAATAAAAGCAGTTTGGCTTCAGGGTCCATGCTCTTAACTAACTGTACTATATCATTCTGTTCAATATAATATAAAATATCATAACATAACATAATATGGTTTTTGCACATTGTATTATAGTTGTCTGTGGACCTGAAAATGTGTATTTTCACCAATTTGTAAGCTCCATAAGAATGGGGACTGGGTCTCACTAGTTTACCATGGAGTTCCCAAAAGCTAGCCTAGTGCTAAGTACATAAGTGTGCAAAAAATATTTATTGAATGATTACTGTTAACCAGAAAAATTGAAACAAATTAGGTACTTTTGGACTTAAATACCAAAGGAGGAAATGAATATAACACCATTGTGCATCTTTCCTTTGAGAAACTCAAATCCCCCTCATTTTCAACTATTGTGTGCCATAATGTTAGAAAGCAAGATTAAGAAGGATATTGCCAACGGCAGGCAGAAGGCAGTGGACTCAGATGAGAAACGAGAGAGGAGTTTTCTCAAAAGGTTTTACTATGTGCCCATCAGTTTCTGAAAAGGCTTGTGATATAGCTCAGCATGACAGGAATCTCTGAATCCTGAAAATGGGCTCCATTTTAATTACAATTTTATTTATAAGAGTATAATCAACTAGACTGAGACACGAAGTACAATTTCCTCTTGGATCATAGTCGCCCGTACTCTTCTCCTAAAGAAAAAGTTGTTCAGTTCGGATTAGAACAACAAACATGTTATTTACAGGCTTTGCGTCTAGGACACAACTGTGGGAGGTCTGGAAGAAGCCCATTATCACCCAGACATTCCAAAATCTTACCAATCGACAGGCATGAATGAGGTCAATTTTATCAATACCCAGGCTCTTCATTTTTAAGCTCATGTAAGGGTTTTGGTACCTTTCAAAGTTCCACCATCCCACAAATATTTTTGGGAATCCATGAGTTTTTTAATATAATTTTGTAAATTAGTATAAGTGTCTATTATGCCATTTCGTTTTCATTTCTACTATAGTCACTAAGACCTCTGCTGATTCATCCCAGTTCTGATGCTCTGAATCTTTATGGCACTATAAAATTTGGCAGTCTCCTAGGAGTACAAAATATTCACATTCAAGGTTAGTGGGGGTTGTTTGGGTCCTGAAATGTTAAGCTATTAGGGAGAGACCCACTTTCTTTTCGCATTCATGATTCTTTATCTCCTTGGAGTGCATACAGCCACCAGGGTGCCAGATTGGGGTGACATTTTATTATCGGCCCTCTCACTGTGTCTTTTCTGTCATCTAATCCTCAAAACCTGTTGTGAAATTGCCATTCTAGATTCCTTTTTCCCTTGGTATGAATTCTTTCTTGGGGGCTTTGCCATATTTCTGTGCCATCTGGCAACCTTACTTTCTCCCTCTTCCAGTCCAATCCACAAAAAAATATGTCTGTGTATATAAATCTGAATTATTCTCACCATGTTGTGAATCAACCCCCATGTAAATCAGTGAATACAAATAATGTGTAGGATGCCATCTAACTCCATATGACAGTCATGTCTGACTGTGAGCCTTGGCTCAGCTGTGACCTCATCATGTAAGATACTGTATGGTGACTAACATAACATAATAAAATTAAATTAAATTTAAAAAAATGATACTGGAATCAATGTTGCTCCTAAGTCCCAAGATATGTCTATCAATGGCCAGATATTCCCTAGAGATGTACCCATTCATTCATTGGAATCCTCCTTTTCTTTATGGAAGTGAAGAGAAGTATTCAGGGACTGTATTAGTCAGGAATCTCTTCATATATATAAGTATATATATATATACACACATATCCATGTGAATATGTGTGTGTGTGTGTGTGTGTGTGTGTGTGTGTGTGTATGAAACTGACTCATGCAATATGAGGGCTGAGAAGTCCCAAGATATTCAGTTGGCAAAGTGGAGACTCAGGAGAGCCGATGGTGTACATCCAGTCCAAATGCCAGCTAATTTGAAGTCCAGAAAGAGCCAATGTTTCAATTTGAATCGGAAGGCAGGAAAAAACTCATATTCAAGCTTGAATACAGTCAGTCAGGAGGAGTTTCCTCCTACTCAAAAGAAGGTCAGCCTTTTTGTTACATTCAGACCTTCAACTGATTAGATGTGGCTCACCCACATAAGGAAGAATAATATGTTTTATTCAGTCTACAGATTCAAATGTTTATCTCATCCAAAACACTCTCATAGACACACTCAAATTAATGTTTGACCAAGTGTCTGGGCAGCCATGGCCCAGTTAAGTTGTAAATGTAGTGAACCATTGCAGGGATCCTTATCCTCATAAGACTTGTTTATCTACTAAATAGCTTTAGGCCTGGGTAGAAGGCAATCAAGTCCCACAAAAGTTAGGGAAATGGAATCTTAAGCTTTGGAAAAAGTGTAGAATGGAGCTGTATCATAGAATCTTATATATAATAAACAAACAAACAAGAAACTCAGCTGAAAAATATAGTCTCTACCAACTACCAACAAGAGAAGGGAAACAGCATAATATCAAACATTTTAGAAAGGCAGCAGCTATGGAAAGAAACAGAAGATTCTGGAGTGGAGCAGAACTCTGCCCACCACCAAGAAGCCATTTGGGAATGTTAACAGAGTTCTGAGAATTCTCATTAATTCTTCCAATCTAGAGAGAATAAAATGAGGAGCATATACCTCTGTTTTCCTTTCTCAAACTGGTTGGTTGACAGTACAAAACGATAGAAATGAACAAGTGCTGATTTTCTCTGAAAGAGGTTGTATTATTTAGGTCAAACTTAGGCTACAAATGACAGAAAACTGAAAACAGTAGCTAATTAAGATATGCATGCATTTCTTTCTCACATAAATGTCCCAGGAGGTGACCTTGGGCTGGGTTATGATGCTGTGTATTATGGGCAACCTGAGGCTTCTTCTCCCTTTGTGATCCACTATTTGTTGTTTCAAACTCATAGAAAAGATGGCATTCACATTCCGAGTAGTGGGATGGAGAAAAGAACAAACATACTGCCTCTTGTGGAAGGTTCCTGACAGCTTTTACACACTTAACTTGGCATCTCATCAGCCAGAAATTGATGACTACACTCAACTGTAAGGGAGATACAAACACGTCGTTTTTATTCTGATGAGCAGTGAGCACACCTTATGATCAGGAGTTCTATTACTTCATGAAAAAGCGAATGGATATTGGAGAGAAGCAATTCTAATACTGATTTTAAGGAACAACCTCAAGTCTGAGACTATTCCCTCGGGAGTAGCATATTTTCCACAATTAGAGGAATTTTAGCTCCAGTATAGGGCATTTAACAAATTCAAGCAGAGCAGAAACCCTGGATTAAAGAGACTGTGGATCAGTTTATGTCAACTTTGATCTCTTCACCTTACCCTTTCTGCTAGTCCTCAGGTTACAGACCTGTAACCTTGTGCATAGAACATAAACACTGTAACACCTCAAAGTATATAGATAGTTGGGAAGAGAAAAACTGGTTTCCGATATTGAAAGAAGGAATCAGGAAGATATTTACACTACAGAAATGAAAAGAAATAAAATTAGAGAATTGGGATAAACTGCTCAAGGATGAACAAATGGGAATAAAATGGCTTAGCACAGCCATCTAAGCAACCAAAAAAAACCCAAACAAACTTGTTTTTAAGATAATTTACAATGCAAAAGAGTAAACCCAACTTTGAAGAAACAAAAACCCAAGGAACAGAAAGAAATTCCTCACAAGAGATTTATGCTATGAAGTAACTTAAGAATGTAATTAAATAAAACAAGAAATCAAAGAGAAGAAGACAGAACAGCAGAATGAGATTAAAAGGGAGGTTGCATGCTAAAGAAACAAAGTAAGGATCAAAATAATATCATTTGGAACTACCAAAGATGTCAGACTAAAATGTGGAAAATAGCAGTTATTAATGATCTATTTGTATTACAATAAATGAATGCAAATAATTCAAGGTTAGAGCCCTGATTGTATTTCCATTTCAAACATGACCAAAAAAGTTTGGGGGCTTGTGCATCATGTGTATCATTAGATGGAGGAGATTGTTATAGCTAGCCCAACAAAAACGTTTTTTTTTTTCCAGTAAATGCAATTCCTTTTTTTAAAAAATCATCCAACGCTGAAGAGACAAGTGTGGAGTGTGAAAATAGCATGCAGCATTTGACATTTTAAAATTTGTTTTCTACTAGCTCCATACAAAGAATAGCTTGCTCCAGGGCCGGTCTGAGATTTGGACCGCAACAAAAGCTCAGCGTGGTGAGGTGAGTGCCCCTTACAGACTAGACAGTTGGCAATTTACTCCACCTTTTTGGTAACATTTGTTCCAGACACTCCCTTTTCTGCTGGTTTCCTTGCAATTACTACAAAAGTCAGAGAAGACACACAGGCATGGCTTTGAGAAGTGGTGTAAATTTTTCTACTTGCATGAACTATATTTACCGAAACTAAAACTTGGCTTGGAAAGGTATTTGTATTATGGCTCGGTCTGTTTGTCTACATTTCTTTAATTGATGCAGGATATGTTAGTTACTTTTTTAATGTGGAAATATTTTGACATTGCTTTTTCTCATTTCTTTGACTTCTTGAATAATTTTATCCTGAGTCTGCCTTTGAAGCACATCTGCTCTCTGGGCTTCTAGCCTTTTATTTAGTGTATATATCCTTCGGCACTGGTGCTCAAGCTTCTTGTTCCCGAAATCTTAAAACATTTTTAGCAAATTGGAATATTATCATGGAGGTGACTTCAGGCAATCTCATTTCTGAAGGTTAATTCTGGATAATCACCTCATCTAGACATTCAAAAAAGTAAAGATACACATTCAGACTAATCAAATTTAGACTTATTCATGTTCCAAGAACAAAACAAGGTACTTAGTTCTGAGCCGAGGCAGGTCATTCAACAAAATTGGATCTACCTGACCCTCTCACAGAAGCTATATAATGTGTTTTATCTGTTGTCAGAGGATGATCAAAAAGATGCAATTGCTCTTTACATGAAGGGAAGCGTCATGTGAATTCCGATATAATACTTCTTACCTGCTCTACTCTTAAAATCTAAGAAATGCGCATGAGGAAGAAGATGTGTATTTGTGAACTTGGGGAATGGATTTGGGAAGGTTTCATCTCTTCAGCCTAATATATGGACAAGCTTTCTAAAACCAAATGCGGCAACCTAGAGCGTGCCCACCCCGGAGAGGAGACTCTTGCCTTGTCATCGTGCAGTACACACATCACGTTCCCTATCACTGTCCTTTTCTGACAAAGCATCACTCTAATGGGCCATTTAAGTGACTGAAGAGAGGACAAACGCGTAGTTCAGAAAGGCTCTTGTTCACTACTCACTTTTCCACACAGCTGATAAATTTTCACGGTTTTTTAAGCTGGTATTTCTGAAACATCTTGTTAACAGTTACTATTAGGAAACGTTCACAGGTACAATAGGAATAACGCTGCTTCTCGCTGTTACTAGCTTGGTATCTGGCCTATTGAGAAATTTAGAGAAAAATGTGAAACTGCAGTGCAGATTTTTCTCAGGGTATACCGAAGCAGGCTTTGCTATAGTTGTAAGATTTTAAAAAGTATTTTCCAAGACATCTATCTTATACAGACAAGACTATTTTAAATTGGACTCATTAAATCATTTGTTGTCACAGCCAACAGCCATGTGGAGGCCAGTTAACAAATGAAAAATGAGCCTTTCTAACTTGTTTACTTTATATGGATGCTTTCTTTATTTCGTTTTTTTCCCCCCTTTGGTAGCACATTGACTTAGGGGATCTTGTTACAGTACTGACTGACAAAAATTAAAAATGTGAAGGCTGAAAATACTAGAGATGTAATGTCCCAGTTCACATAAAATACTGGTGGAGAGGTTCCCACTGATAGTGATACCTGGGCCTATCTTCTAGTTCAAGGAAGAGAACCAATTAAAACCTCATCTTTGTTTAAAGGGAGCACAGAATTACTTGGGAAACACAGAATTCTTGGCACAGAAAGGAAGAAAATGATGGTCCTAAATTAATCTCCAAGTTTTTCCTTGGAGCCCCTATTTTGCCAGCTCAAGATTGTTTTCAGCAATATAGGCTAAAGCATCTTTCTTAATTTATTCACTTCTTCATTCACTCATTCATTCATTCATTCAGTTGTTCAGCAGTCTATTTCTAAATGCCAGAGTGTATGGAAGGCATCCTTTACAAGTTTTTTGGCAGGTAGTGTTTTTCTTTGCTGTTGGTATATGTTAATCTTTATTTAATTTCAGTTTAAAACATTCTCTTCTTGGTCAAAAAAATTTTCATACTACTGCTTTCTTAGCTACGGCCTAAAAAATATGTTCATTTATACATATTTTTCTGGTTGCGTTTTTCTCTGAGGAGTCCTTTTTAAGGCTTCCTCACTTTTGTTTATTTCCTACGAGCTTTCCCTGGATGTGTTGTCAAGTTTTAAGCAAATTAGAATGGTATTTTCTGATTAGCCCTGTGCGATACTTTGTATCTTAGAGCTTACAATAGGGAAATGTTGATGATGAAAAAGAACTTTGGGAATAGGTAGATCAAAGTTTGAATTTCACTTCCGTCAATTTTCTTACTTGGAAAATGGAAATGACAGACCTGTTAGAGGTTAATCTAAAGAGAAATGAACTATACATAGAGTTCCTTGCACATAGTAGACAATAAATGTCACATCTATCCAGAAAACTTAAAACAAACAAATCAACAATAGGCAAAACAAAATTCTTTTGAATTCTCAAGTGGTATCTAATTTTTGGCCCAGTATCTACCAGGGGTCCCTTTAGCTCTTCGGCTTTCTCCTTTGTGACGAGTGATTAGATTCAACTGAATTTTATGCAAATATTTGTATTTTTAAAGAGTTCAAGTCAAATCCTCAAGGTTTAGTCAGTTTAGATTTTTGAGGTAATTGGTATTACTTGAGAATTGGGTCCTTACTGATATTTGTAATATAAATCAATTTAGGATTATTTAAAATTCCATTCATATGATAAACATTTTTTCCCCAGGTCACTAATAACAACGTTAAGTAAGCACAAACCTCACAACAATCCTAGAGATAGTGACTTAAAATAGTCCTACAATTTAATTTATTCCTATTTGTCATTGCTCTGCTCCGTGTTCTGGTGGTCAGTTTGTAGAATATCACAGAAAACACATTTGAACTAATTCCTCAAGCTATTGTACTTCCTTCAAATTTCCCATTAACTCATATAGTCTACATTTTATTCATTTAGTAGTTCCCCCATTTATCCAAAACTTTCGTCATCCTTAACTTCCTTCCCTGTTTCTCTGGTTTCCAAGTTTAAGCTAGATATATCTCATTTGTCATCTTGTATTCACTCAGTAAATTGATACTGAATGCCTAACATGTGCCAGGCATTCTTGGCACTGAAGAAAAAACAATAAATAAAACATAGTCCCTGACTTCTTGGAAGTTACATTCTAGTGGAAGGTGGAGAAAGGCCAATGATTATTGTATAAGCAAATAAATAAATAATCTGATTTGAAATAGTGAAGAGTGCTGTGAAGAAAATAAACGATGGGGCGCCTGGGTGGCTCAGTTGGCTAAGCGACTGCCTTCGGCTCAGGTCATGAACCTGGAGTCCCGGGATCGAGTCCCACATCGGGCTTCCTGCTCGGCAGGGAGTCTGCTTCTCCCTCTGACCCTCTTCCCTCTCGTGCTTTCTGTCTCTCATTCTCTCTCTCTCTCAAATAGACAAATAAAAGATGGATAAGACACCTGGTGGCTCAGTGAGTTAAGCGGCTGACTCTCGGTTTTGGCTCAGGTCATGATCTCAGGGTCCTGGGATCCCACCTCGCGTCAGGCTCTGTGCTCAGCACAGGCTCTGCTTGAGGCTCTGCCCCTCCCCCTGCTCATGTGCTCTCCTGCTCTCTTTCACATAATTCAATACATCTTTTTAAAAGAAGAAGAAGAGAATAAAAGATGGCGATGGGAAAGGATTTGGTGGAGCGGTGGTGGCATAAGGTGATTAGGGGTGATTATTTCAGCCGAAATGACCAGGGAAGTCTTGCCAGAAGTGAGACCTAAATGATGAGAAAGGAAAAATATTACAGACAGAAGAGCAGCAAGTTGAAAGGCCTTGAGCTGGGAACACGATGGGAACAGGTCTGGCATTTCCGAGGCATGAAGTGAAGGTTAGTGTCACTGGGGCGAGATGAATAAGGGAGAGCATGGCAGGAACCGATGTTGAAGAGGTAGGTAGGAGTCAGGTCATGCAGGGTCCGGTCAGGTGTGGTAAGGTGTCTAGAGTTTTGTTTTTTTTTTGTTTTGTTTTAAGGCAATGAAAAGACACTGGAGGGTTTTAAGCAGCAGAGTGGATTGATCTGATTTGTGCTTTGAGAAGATCATTTTGGCTGTTGTATGGAGAGCAGACCGGGGATTGTGAGGTTATAAGCATTGAGGCAGGGAGACTAGTTTGGAGCCTATTGCAGTAGTATGGGTGAGATGTAGTGGTGGCTTGGACTAGGGTTTTAAGAATGAAGCTATGAGAAACTGTCAGATCTGGGAGAGATTTGGGGGGCAGTACCAATAGGGCTTGCTGATATGTTGGATGTGAGAAGTGATGGAAACAGTGACGCCTTGTTGGATTTAGCACCTGAGAGACTGAAACCTACAGAGCACTTGTCATACAGTACTGTCATCCCTGTGCATCACTTCATGCTCTCCTACGGAGCCTGGGAGATCCTTGAAAAATGCTAACCCTTCGTATTTATCTTTCGATTACCAAAACCATTGCATCGGTTCTGTCCAATAAGTATTTGTGGAATAAATGGAAGGCATAGAGGTAAATCTAAAATTATTCGACTTGACAGAATCATAGCTGCTGTGTTAAAAACCACAGGGCATGTCGTGTGGCATAAGAATAAAGGATGCAACTTCTTGGCAACACACTTTATGGGATGACATGATTCACACAAGCAAATTTATAGTCCAGAAAGAAACCAGAATGTTTACAGGTGAAAAGCAAGTATAAAACATATTTATGGATAGAAAAATATTTTCTTATCTAAATGATAGAAGTTCAAAAATAGATAAGGTGTAGGTCCTTCTTTAATTGCTTCAAAGAACATATAACTACCTTAAACTTTAAGATGTTATTTGTGATGTTAGAGAGACATCTGTATCAATTAGAATACTTTTGGATATAACTAACCCAAGTCCAAACCCCAGTAGTCTAGGTAGAGAAAATACTTACTGGCTCATCTAAACAACAACAACAACAACAACCACAAAAACCAGGATAAAGTCTAGCTCGGGAAATCACTTAAACGGGGTTAAATGATGTTACCAGGGGTTCCTTTTCCTTATTTTATAGCTTTGTTCTTTACTTTTGCTTTAGCTTGATTCTCAGATGGTTATAAGAGGGTAGCTTCAACTCACATCTTCTGATTTTCAGTGAGAAAAAGAGACCTCTGACAGTGCAACAAATGTCTGGCTCTCACTGATTCACTTTTGATCATGTGTCCAGCCCTAAACCAGTCTGTGTGGCAGAAGAGAAGTAGTTCCTCAAAGGAACTTGGGATACTATTGGGAAGAAGGACTAGAAAATGGCAGAATGAATAGGAATGTTGTCTGTCAATTTTTAAGCATTGCTGTGTGGCTTCAATAGACTCGTTTTGTTGTTGTTGTTGTTTTAAAGTAGGTGATATTTAGAGATACATTAGACTTTCAACTTCAAGAATGTAAAGACCTTCAAATATTTTTGTGTCCCTGGGACTCACTGCTATAAAGTAGGCACTCAATAATACTTGTTGAATGAATGAGTAAACATGAGATGTCCCTTAAGTTTATAGAAATCTTTGCTGGACTTTACTCTGGACTTGTGTGATAAAACAAAGAACTTCTGTGCATGTACATAGTTTGGAAAAAATATTCATAGATGATCAAAATAATGCAGAGAGGATATTGTTAGGCTCAATTATGGCATCCTGAAAAGATTTTAGAAGTTGAGATTTGGGCCTGCATTTTAAAATTTGGATTCTTTTTGATCTCTTTCACCTTTTAGGTATAAAATAAACACCATATTTCCTATGGCATTTCAGAGAACTGAACTTGATAATTCTGGCAGTGCTATTTTGCTCTTTCAAGACATTCAACAGCAAGAACATATGTGTCTGACTAAACGTCACCGTGCTTAAGATTTCTATAATTTGGATTTGGAAGCTGGTGAAGGGAGAAGGAAGACAGAACTTTTAAGTTTCTTATTACTCTGTCCCATGATGTTTCTTTGTTCATTTGATTCTAATGATTCCAACAGGAGTTGAAACAAAAGCTGAAGGATTGGCCTACCATGGGTTAATTACTTAGTAAAAGGGCTATTTCTTGAGTCTGATGGTGGTGAATGGGTCAGAAAAGACTAATTAGACAGGCTTCAAGTTCTAGGGAAATGCTAGTGGAACAGGTGAAAATAAACTGGTGATAATTGAGGGGCTAATTATCCTCCACCTAGCAATTGGCCACCAGGTGTCCTGTAGCACATAAAAGAAGGGACTGACAGAGCAATGGAGCCTTTTTTTTTTTTTTCCAGAGAAATGAGAGTGTGGGGAAACACACACACACACACACACACACACACAGTCTCCCCAGAGGAATTTGAAATCTGTAAAATGGTGTTTCTTGTATTTTTCACTTGTTCTTTCCTGCTGCATTGGGTAGAAAACTGTACCAAGAATATGTGCTTGTGTTTTATTTGTTTTTAAAGAACGAGTGTCCCTTCTGGTCTGTTTTAAAGAACGAGTGTCCCTTCTGGTCTGCATACTCATGAAGAATATCAGTGTTGGATACATGTATCTATCTATATATGTGTATGTATATATATATATAGATACATATATATATACACACACATATATCCTTATAATTAAGATTATGGTAACCATCTACATGGCACACTTATTAGACAGAAAGCTTACTGACATTTAGAAGGGCCATTATGAATAACAGAATGAAAACCCACCAGTCTGAATTATTATGAGCAGTGGCTTCGTAATGACCAAAACTTCTCTTACAAATGCCATATTGGAAATATAATAAGTTTAGACTATTTGCAGGGGTATAAGGGGCTATTACCAAGATATCCCCTAAAGGATCTTTCAACTCCCTTTTTCTGTCATCATTTTGTTAAAAAATCAGCATTCAGAGTTCAGTAACTAAACAGGACTATCTTTGATGTAACATTTTACAGGTAACATAAATCAATCGAAAGAGTGGATACCTGGGATTAATGATGCCCATTACAATAATGTAACATCCCATTCAGAAATATGTCTATAAGTCAGAGACAGCATGACGAAGGTAGAAACCATTTTTAAATGGCAAAAGTGGAAAGCAGGTTGTCCGAAGAACTAAGCTCAGACATATAGGACTCTTGTCCACCAGTTCTGATTCTGCTGTCTGGAATGGAACGGGATCATTCTGAGGTCTAGGGTGGAGACAGAATGGCTTCTTTGGGCACTTCGCTCTGGAGCGAGGACACCTGCCTTTCTACACTGTCTATGCTCAACGTGGGTGGAGCTCACGACAGTGACGGGGCTCTGGCCTCCCACAGCTCTGCTGCAGATTAAATGGCTGCTTTGAGAACTAAAGTCTCCCCCCGCCGCTCAGCCCTGTTGTTGCCATTTCTCTTGGAAAGCACAGCAGTTTAAGGGTGACTTTGGAACCAGATTTGAATCAATGCTCTACCACTTACGAATGCTGTGACTTTGAGCAAAGACCTTAAATTTGCTGACTTGTGCTTTTTCTCATCTGTAAATAGAAGTAATGATTACAACCTTGCAGAGAACTTGTAGGGATTAAGTAAGATGTAAAATGCCTTCTGTACCATTAAGGTTTAACTGGAAAAACAAAACTGCCCTGTGCTGTATAAACACCATGAGTGTATTATATAGGAAGCAGAATACAGAGAATGTGTTACAAATGTAATGGAATAGCTAAAAAGACCAACAGGAAACAGTTAAGCAACTTGGTGGTTAGGAGCAGCAGGAAGCAAGTTCTACTGCATTGCTGAGAGGACAGAAGGAGGGAACAGGGAACACAGGGATTATGTTGGTTTTGGCAAGCTGGACTGCAGCCGATATGTCTCCATGGAGGACACACTTGACAGTGATGCTCTCAGAAACAGAGAGAAAGAAGGAATGTCTCTCCCTCCAGTCTCCATCCCTTGCCTCCCATTAGCTGAACTCATCTGGAGGCCACCAGACCCGGGAGCCAGCCTGAAAAATGCAGCAGCCTGCTGGACACAACTCCCCTGAGATATAGAGAATGGGAGGAAGGCAAAGAAAGGCTCAGGTGGTAATAGTCCAAGGACTTGCTACCTGTGGCATGTTACCTGATACATGGTTAGTACTTAGCTGGGAAGTCAATGGATCCGTGTCTCTCCTTTCCTTAGGATCCAGGGGTCTTGTAGCTCTTTTTCCCCCTCTCTCTCTTCCTTGCCCTGATCTTTTAAATGTCCCTAGAGCCTGGGAGAGGTTAGGGAAGAAACATCAGCCTCTGCCTAGGGCCTGTATTCTCTCTAATGCTTCTCTCTTCCTACACAACTGAACTCCTTGGAATCCCTTTCTTTTTTTCCTGAGAGAAAATAATTTATTCTTCAGATAAATGCAGAAAATGAGGATTTTCTTAAGGTCTCTCACCTCTTTCTCCCAAGGGGAACCTTCCAGGTTCCAATTTTTCATCCTAAATCCAGGGATCTCAATTTACTTTAAAAGCACACATTCAACTGATTCAATCTTATTAGGTGCTAGAAAAGCCTACCATACTTCGATGAATGCAACTCCTCAGAACAATGGCCACGCCCGATTAAAGGAAGACCAATTCTTAAATAGCTCCTGAAAAATCAAGAAACTTTATTCTTGACCCCTGGCTACATTTATCAGAGAGCTCTTAATAGACTTGTGTATCTGATCTCCCTACTCTCAGCAGGTCATCAAAACTTTGAGCATTGTAGCGGGATGAGGAGAATGGAAACGATACAAAAATACACACGTCCTTACAGAAAAGCCTGGATTTGACAGAGAAATAGCAAGGAAGGAAGAGGGAGAGCCAAAATGAGCAAGACTATATTCCCTCCATGGTCTGGATGTTGTGAATGATTATCCTGAATAAAGGAATATTGAATTGTTTTCAGCATCTTCTGATTAAGGAGGCCATATTCCTTCTAAAAGATTTTGAACCAAAACAAAAAAAAGGCTAAAATTTTGACTTATTAAGAAGTAAGCTTAGCTATGTGAGTAATCAATCTACTCTGGGCTACTTTGGCCTTGTTTTACGCCATTCGAATGAGGCTTTACTGTATAGCAAAGCCTGCTTTTTCTTTCTCTTTTTAAAGTAAGTTGCCCCACATAGAATAATCAAAGGTTTATCACTTTCTAAAAGCTGAATGAAGGACCAGATAACATTTATATGATAAAATAGATTACTTTTTCATTTTTCTGTGTTTAATATGTATGTAAAAATTAGACATTAAAAATCAGAGATAGACTACAATCGCCTTTTCTTCTATTGTGCAAGTACCTAAGAAGTCCCCTGACTTAGAACTAGGCATTAGGAGAAGCTTCTGTGGAGCAGGGAGTCATGGGGATGAGAGGTTATCGGTAAGAGAACTCTGAGTGTGGATTTTAATCCAATTGGGAAGCTGTCAGCAGCATAATTAGAAGAATAAGCTGCGTAGGGACCATGCAGAATGCAGCTGCTTAACCACAACCTGTGACAATTTAGAAAGCCCATCTTTTTTAGCCTTAAAATAAAAGCTTTCCCCACTTCAAGGACTGTCTGGAGAGTATGTCTTCTGTAAACTCTGCACAAAGAACGATTTAAGATCACGGAGAAAAGAATACAACCTATTTCATTGGGGAGACTTTTCCAAATTAGAATAGTTCTTCTCTTACGGTGTTTTATCTTGTTAACTCTTCAGTGGTTTGAAGTTCTCGATTTTGTATAGCTCATGGGTTCCTATTTTTGGAAAAGATACTTAGCCAAAGTCTAAATTCTGTGGGAAGAAAAGTCAGGAGGGTCTGATTTAGTCCGCACCAATAGCCACCAGTTCCCAAGAGAAGAGACAGGTGACTAAATCAGCCGAGGACTATATTAAAACTTCTAGACAAGCCAAAGGATCTATTACCCAGAAAACCGGCACATGTCGGAGTAGAGGGAATGGTGAGAAAAAGGGGATTATAGATTCTAAGCCAAAGTAGTAAATTTTATAAACACTATAAGCTCTCAAGAGAACACCTGATGTTTTCATCAGTTAAGTGTTGTTATTGTTTGCAAGGAGCAAAAATTCACTCAAGCTAATGAGACAAAATAATTGAGATATTAATTTGTGATTTGGGATTGTTCTTCAACTTCTTCTTTCCTCATTTCAAATTGATAGCCAGACTTTTTTTTTATTGTTGTTATTTTCCACTCTGTTTTATTTTTTTCCAGCTTTATTGAGATATAATTGACACACATCATTGTCTGAATTTCAGGCATATAGCATAAAGTTTTGACTTACATATATGTGACCTGATTGCCACAAGAAGTTTAGTTAACATCCATCATCTCATATAGATACAATAAAAAGAAATGGGGGGAAAAAAGAAACAAGTTGTTTTCTCCTTCCCATGAGAACTCTTAGCATTTACTCTCTGAACACCTTCTCTAAGTATCATACCCCAGTGGTAACTGTAGCCGTCAGGTTATACATCACTTCTCTAGTACTTATTTATCTTATAACTGGAAGCTTGTGCCTTTTGACCACCTTCTTCTGATTTCCCCACCCTCACCTCCATCTCTGGTAACCACAAATCTCATTTTTTTTCCTATGAGTTTGGGGTTTTTCTGTTTTGTTTGTTTTTTTTAGATTCCACATATAAGTGAGATCATGTAATATTTGTCTTTCTCTGGCTTATTTCACTTAGCACAAGGCCCACAAAGTCCATCCATGTTATCACAAATGGCACATTTCCCTCATTTTTTATGGCATAAAAAATTTATGGTGTAAAATATGCCATAAATTTATGGCATAAAAATTTATGTAATATAGGATGCCTCGGTGGCTCAGTCGGTTAAACATCTGCCTTCGGCTCAGGTCATGATCCCAGGGTTCTGGGATCGAGCCCCGCATCGGGCTCCCTGCTCCGCTGGAAGCCTGCTTCTCCCTCTGCCTCTGCTTCCCCTGCTTGTGCTCTTTCTCTTTCTCTGACAGATAAATAAAATCTTTAAAAAAATGTGTATCTATATCTATATCTATATCTATATCTATATCTATATCTATATCCACAACTTCTTTATTCTCATTCATCAATGAACAGCTGGTTGCTTCCATGTCTTGGCTACTATAAATATTGTAGGATACCCGGGATCTTTATATTTCATATCTTCATGGTCATTTGCAAGATGCAGATTAGAAGTTGCTGGAAGGTACTAGCTCTTTCTGTCCTTTGTGAAAGCTTTTTTCTTATCTCATTACGGTGAGAGGATAGCTTTTGTGTGTCCTGTTGGTAGCAGGGTCTTGCTCAGTGCTCATGACATCAGAAGGGATGATGGAATCGTGGCCACCGCTGGAGCCTAGACCTAAGGCACAAGATCCTCCAGCTTCATGAAAGTTTCCGCACACTAAGCTTGGCAAGAAAGCTGCAGAGCCTTCAAATCCCAAGAGACCTTGAGGACTGAGATAACATGTCAGATGAGATACCACATCACACAATAACATTTAGATCAGCATTAATTCCTGCTGACTAATGGCCACTTACTGAAGGAGACTTCCTGAGGCACCGGTGTTGACCAAGGCCCTAGAACCTCTACATAACACTTTGAGTGGGTGTGAGAGCAGAAGCAATAACAAATGACGTGAAATTCCAGCCAGAATGGTAGGATGAGGACTGGGAGAGGAATCTAAGCTAAATAAAAAGATCCTTCTCTCACGCCCCCCTCTATGGCAAAGCAGATATTCTCAATTACCCTGTTTTATATTCCTTCTTAGGAATTATCATAAGCAAGATAGATAGATAGATAATTATTTTTCTAGACCTGCCATACCAAACACCACAGACTGAGTGGCTTAACAGCAGGAATAATTTTCTCATAGTTCTGGAGGCCAGAGGTCCAAAGTCAAGTTATTGCCAGGCTTAATTTCTTCTGAGGCTTCTCTTCTTGGCTTGTAGATGGCCTCTGTTTTGCTATGTCCTCACATGGTCTTTTTCTCTGTGTGTGTCTATGTCTTCATTTCCTTTTCTTTTAAGGATACAAGTTGTACTGGATCAATCAGATTGGCCTACCCATACAATCTAATTTTCCTTCATTTCTTTTTTAAAGGCCTCCAAAAATAGTCACATTCTGAAGTACTAGGGGTTAGAACCTCAGCACATGAATTTTGAGGGGATACAATTCAGCCCATAACAGATAAACAGTTGGATGGGTAGATAGATAGATAGAATCTCAGTAACTTATTCTGCTGGGGAGAGACACTCATCTGGCTGTGAGCCTAAGGTAAGAGGTCTGGGGTCCTCCTACTTGCCGTAATCCTTAATTTCCCACCTTTGGAGATACCCGGCGTCTCTAATTCCTAAGCCTTATGATGCTAGTGGCATGAATCAGTTTGCTTTTTTTGATTTCCTATTTCCCCTCCTTGACTTCTTTCCTCTACCAGTCACTTAAGAAACCATAACAAACTCAAATCACATTCAGTGACATCCAGCTGCTTCTTGTCTTCTGAAACATTGTTGGCATTCCTTACTGGCTGCTGTCTTTTCTCATTCACTTTATTATTTGATTTTATACATTTTTTTTTCTTTCTTTATAATCATTCTAGGAGGATCTCATGATGATGTGGAGATAATCTGCAGATTCAGTGCTTCGTGGTTAGTTTAATCTAGAATCTGCTATGTTGTTTTTAGCTTGTTTAATAAGACTTTAAGGTCCTAAAGCCTCATTCCTAATTCCTGATGAGTTCCTTATTATTAGTTGTGCAAAAGTTCTATTCTTAATGATCAATATGTTTATTTTTATAGAATTAATTATATAAGAAGGAGTATTATCCAGGAAATTATAAACATGATATCTAACACTGGTTCTTGTTACTATGGATTTGGTGAAATTTTTATGTATAAACCTGGGTCAATGTATAACAAAATAATACCACATCACACAATAACATTTAGATCATTAGAGAAGATAACCTGGCCCGATGTAACTTTTGGCTTCGGTTCTTATTACTTGCCTAGACAAACCCTACGTATGGTCCAACCAGATTAGCAGCTTGTTCTCCAAAATGTGCCTCGCATATTTCAGCCTGGGTGCATTTCTTTGGTGTATTTTTTCCTTTTAGATGATTTTAAATGATGATTCACCTTCCTTTGCTAAAATCCTTTCCATTTTTCGAAGCCCACCTCAAAAGCCATCTTTCTAGAGGCTCTTAACTAGATGTTCTGTCGCTCCTTTGAATTTAATATTTCTACTCCTCTTCTGGCTCTTATGTGACTCTAGTCAACTTGTGAGTGAACTTAGCATATCGTTCTTACTACACTAATAACACTAGAAAACAAAGTTTCAGTCAATTCCTCATGAGTGCCTATGGCACTACTTTGCATTTAGCAAGGGCTCAATAAATTTGTTGATTTGAATTAAATTCCCAGGTCACAGTTACTTCAGTTGATAACTAATGGGAAGTATGAATTTATTTAAATACGAATCTCTATAAAATAATTAAAGCTAAATATGCTTTTAATACTATTATGCATCCTCCTGCCAAATTAAAACCCAACCAAAGCATTGTAAATCCAAAATCATACTTAATTTTCATGTTACATAGGCAGTGTGGGGATTTGTTTCCATTTTTGTTTTTGTTTTATGCACTTATAAAAATTAGGGCAGTGCCTTGAAAACTGATTATATAGACTCACAAGAAAACGTTTTAGGACAAATTTAATATAGGCTTGAGGACCTGTCAGTCTGTTAAGCACAAAAAGACTCAAGGAGTGTCTTTGGCTATTATTAGAATAAGAGAAAATGAAGAAGACATCTGTTTAAGAGATATTCTGCTAACGCAGAATTGGGAGCAGAGAGCAGTAGTTGAAGAAGGGAAGAGAGCAGACTAAGCAGATGATACATCTAGCAGTTTTTCCCCAAGAGGTTTTGAGTATAAAGAAGTCACTACCAATGTACTAAAAACCTTCAGGGAATCGTGAAGCTTCTGTGCACTGATCTGTGCCACGGAATAGGAAATGCAGAGCAGTGAAGATGGGTCAGCCTCAATAATTTCAGAATAGTTTGACTTCCTCAAAACCAGCACACATTTCAATATAACAAAGAGTATAATTTTTTCAACGTTGTACAGCATTACTGAGTGATAAACAAAGATTTCCTCCTCTTGTTTGTTCCACGGCTATGTCATCAGGGACAAAAAGAAAGCAAATTCATTTTCCACATACTGTGCTCATGACCAAGCCATGGCATGTCACACACACAAACGATGAAAATATAGGAAGACACAGAAATAGGCGTTTTTGAGAATTAAGCAAAAGGAGTAGCTAACAGTTAGGCTGGTACTTTGTTACATTATATCTACGCAATAAATGAGCAATTGGTCAATGCTGCAAATCTGGTCAATGGTGATGAAGTATTAATTAATAGTTATAAGCTGATTTGAAAGAAGTAACAAGAAAAAATAAAAATATCTTTTTCTATGTTGTGAAAATTAGCAAATCATACTGCCAACATAGATCCACAGCACATTAGAACAGGTTATAACATCAAATAACTTGTAGTTCCTTGTTATGCACAGGGGTGCCCAGTGCACAGATTTTTGAAGTCTTTTGTCCTTTGCCCAAAGCTAATTGGTGGAAAAGTCAGGACTAGAGTTCTAGCCACCCCCTTTTGGGGTTCACTTATGCTTTTTCTACTCATCACACTGCCAAAGCCAAGCCAGGTTTATTGAGCAATGGATGCAACAACCATTCTGATCATTTACCATAAAGCACTTTGAAGCCTTAATTTCTTAAAAATCAGGACAATTTATAAAATTCTTTAATTTTCTTTGTATGTGGTGGTGCATATTTATCTCCAGCTAAAAGGAATGTGTCATAATTGTATGCTTTCATTCATTCACTTGACCAACATTTACTGTGTTCCTACTATGTGTTAGTCACAGCAAAATTTATTGTCTCAGTTCATTGACAGTATCCTTACCAATGGTGGGTTTTCAAACAAATGCATTCAGATAGTTTAAGGAGAAATAAACAGGTGTCCCCCTTTTACTTAAAACCTTTACAGTGGGTGCTCAACCTGTCTTCTTCCCTGGCTATAAACATTTCCTTTAACCTGTTAGTCATTTGTAAACCAATGTCCCTAATTCCAGAACTATCGAGAATATGGATGAATCACGGCGCATTCAGTCTTTTCCTTGGTAAGTATGTAGCACAGTCATACTGTTATGAGCAAAGATACAGGGAAATAGGACTGGTCTATTGTTATGGATAAGATCTACTGGTTTTTAGGTAATAATGTCCTAAATGTTATGTTATACAAAAGTGAAGTCATCTTAATAGCTGTTTAACCCTCTTGCTGGACCTTGGTTATTGGGTAACAGTAAGGAGCTTTTAAAGGGGGGCATTTATAGTGGATTTCTTTTTATAGCTTTCATGATTATTAAGCAAAAGCATGTCATGAGAGTAGTAAAGCCATGCCTTTTGCTTTCTGAGCAGGTCTGTGTAAGCAATTTAATATGGTTCACTGACACAGAGTATGGTAGCTAGTCCATGGTAAGCCTAAACAAACTGCAGTAGAAATTGAAATGGTTGTTCCTGGCTCAATGCATGCCCCTGGATTAAACTGAAATATTACCCATGTCATGTAGGGATATTGAAGAGAGTTGTAATTCTGTTGGTTTCAACTAGGTACTGCCAGCAGTAACTGCCATATGAAAAACACTGAAAATACATTTCCCAAAGAATTATTAGTAAAAGGTGAAACTCCAACAAGAAGTGCAATTCAAAATAGTAATAAAATAAAGAATAAGGAAAATTATTTGCTATCTACAAGAGTAAAACTATGGAAAGCTGTCATCAGTGAAATTACCCTCCTCATAGAGTTACAGGATTGTTTAGATTTCTTTTACTGCTTCTGTTGAGTAAGCTGAGTTTACATTGCCTTGTTTCCACAGATACACACATTATATTATTTATTTCCATAACTGGTAAAATTCCAGCATCATAAATAACTTTCCCACACAGACTGTGTGGTTTTATTTAGTGTGTACATATTAATGCCTTAAATTACATTTCTATAGCACATTCAATGAGCATACTAATAAAATCACAGCTGCTTCAATGACCTTGAGACTGAACCTCAGTCCTTCACCTACAGAATTTTAAAAACACAGACATGGAGGAGGCAGAGGGAAGATGCATAAGTAATTGTGGATTCAAAGCATATGTTTATCTCTGGGAGTATTTGTTCCTCAAATGTTGTTAATATTTAAATATACATTTTCAGAAAGCAGCCATTCTCTAATAATAACTCTTGTGACCAACCTAAAATTTTGCAGGCTGCCAATCTTCCAGTTAGACCTCTTAACTGTGCTGCTCTCTTTCATAGTAATTGTCAATTTGACAATCCCTCTAATTGCCAAAGCACTTTGCAGATATTAAGCAGGAAATCTCATGGAGCTCCTCTGAGATGGAGTTCTCTCCCTTCTTAAAGGAGGGACAACTGAGCGTAGGTGACTTGTCCTATAACTACAAAAGAGAGTGAACGATAGGACTGGGATTCAAATTCTGGGACCAGCAATTACTAAAATCAACAATCTTGGGTCAGCAAAGCCATTTTTGGATTTTGGTTCCCTAATGGAAAGTGAAATATAGAGACACGAAGCTATTGAATACTATTTAGTTAAGTGTATTTGTACTTTGCTTCTGCCGTGTAGGTTTATGTTTCCCTAATTCGTAAGGTTGAGATTATAATAAAAAGTAAAATCGGACTAACAAAAACTCTAAAGGAATGAACGATAAGCTTTTGAAATACTATTACAACCTGGAGTGATCCCAAAGCTCGCTACCACTCAACCCTCAGAAGATACTTGAAAAGAATCTCTTCTCTGAGAATATTACTGTCAAGGACATTTAGGGAAGGGCAATACAGATTTCGTGGTTATCAGGTAAACTAAACATTATCCCTGTTATCCTTCACTCTTCTTTTAGTACTAATGTTACCATCATATTTTAAAAAAGTAAGCAGACAAAAGGGTACTTTTTGGTTTTGAGGAAAAATTAAAACGAGAAAAGTGTATTTTTAGAAATTATTTACATTCTACAGAGTATCTTTACATATTCTGCAATAAAATATTTTTTATTAAAAGTCAGATCAACTTATTTTTCTGATGAAGGTAGTATATACTTACAAAACAGTTCAAGCCAATATCATTGAACACTATGAAAACTAGAAAATTCAGTTACAATTTACTTAAAGTAGAAGAGATGATCGAAATCTAAAAAAAACAAAACAGAAAAATCTATTAGGATAAGGCTAGAAGATGTAGAAGAAAAAAGAGACATGGCTAATTAACATTCTGGGCTATTATTAGTGTGCTCTACTTCCTAGAAAATTCTAAACCATAAGCTCACTAAATATTTTAGATCTAGAAGGATAGTGAGAGAGATTATCTTTTAATATGATGTCTTCATTTAATACTGCATTTCCTTGATTCTAAGACCCAATTTTTTTTTTCACATTTTAACGTCACTGAAATTGAAATGCATCCTACAATCAAAAGTATCTTATTATTGCTGTTGGCTAATGTTTCCAAATTTCTAATAAGTATTCACCCTTGAGATTCATTAATGAAAAGCTAGGATTTAGGGGACTTTTCAGGAATTCCCTGAACTATGTCATTCTGCATTTTTCATAACACACTATTTATGTGTTTTAAATAATAATGAGTGACCACAGTAATAAATAGTGAATAGTTTTTCAATGATAAGTTTATACTGAGAATTTTGGAGGTTTCCTATTAGAAAACAATGGGTAAATGCATGGTTTGTCCACATCATGATCAATGTGTTGTAATTAACCCATAAATATCTACCTGACATAGACATCATCATAGGACACATTTATGAAGTTAAATAAAAGTCATTCAATGAAAGATTTTGCTAAATACTTAATATTTAAAAGTTAGTACTCTTAAAATGAAAATTTAAAGTACAAAACATTAATTGATCTTAATTGATTGATATTAATTGATATTAATTGATATTAATTGATAATCTTGATCTTTGTTTCACAGCAAATATCCCAGATGTTAAAAACATTTCTTCCATTTTGCAGTTGATTTGATTGAATTATGAGTATGTCCAAAGCACCCTGGACTTCTGCCAGTTTATTAAGGTACATGCTGTTCCATAGAAGCTCTTTAACAACAACAACAAAGTAAAACTATCTTGGGGCGGAGCAAGATGGCGGAGGAGTAGGAGACCTAGATTTCGGCTGGTCTCAGGAATTCAGCTGAATAGGGATCAAACCATTCTGAACACCTACGAACTCAACAGGAGATCAAAGAGGAGAGTAGCAACAACACTCTGAACAGAGAAGCGACCACTTACTGGAAGGTAGGACGTGTGGAGAAGTGAATCCGAGGCGCTATTCAGGAGGATAAACGGCGGGGGAGGGGGTCTCCGTTGGCCGCTTCTGGCAGGTGATGGAACCGCGGAGCACAAAATCGGACCTTTTAGAAGTCGCCTCTGCTGAGGGACGTCGCTGCAGTGGCTAAGCGGGGGGTGGAATCCTCCTGGGACAGTGTGGTCTCAGGACCCTTGGGGTCACAGAAAGACCGGGGGTGCCTGAGAGCGGCAGAGCTCCCAGGTATCGGAGTGGGGAAGCCAGCTGCAGAGATGGAGCCGAGGTGCGGGCTCTCAGCTCGGGGTTGACATAAGCTGTGATCCGCGGCTCCTCCAGCAGGGACCCAACAAGTGGCAGAGCTGGGGAGACTTCCCTTTTTCCCCCGGGAGGGGCGGCGCGGGAATGCTCCGCAGGGATCTGCTGGGTTTGGAGACACCACATGGGGTCGGGTGCCAGAGATAGAAACGCTCGGTCACAGGCCGGGTGAGCACGGAGTGTGGCCGGAGACCAGGGAGACGGGAGTGACTGCTTTTCTCTGGGGGCACACTGAGGAGCGGGGCCCCGAGTTCTCAGCCCCTCCCGGTGGAGATTGGGAGGCCACCATTTTCGCCCTGGTCCTCCAAAGCTGTACCGAGGGCTTGCAGGGAACAAAAGCTCCTGAGAGCAAACCCGAGCAGCCTGCTTAGCCCAGACCGACAAGGGCGGGGCAATTCAGCCTCCGGCAAAGACATTTGGAAACCACGGCAACAGGCCCCTCCCCCAGAAGATCAGCACGAACAGTCAGCAAGCCAAGACCAAGTTTACCGATCAAGGAAAACGGGAGAATTCCAGCGCTAGGGGAATACTGCACATAGAATTCATGGCTTTTTTTTTTTTTTTTACCATGATTCATTAGTTCATCAAAGTTAATTTTTTTAATTGTTTTCTTTTAATTTTTCTTTTTCCCTTTTTCAACCAACATCTTATCAATCCCTTTAAAAAAAAAACATTTTTTATTTTTCATTTTTAGAGTCATATTTTATCCCTTCATAGTAGTTACCCTTATTTTTGGCATATATATATAAGTTGTTCTCTCTTTAAAATTTTGAGATCCAGTTTCTTCTAACAGATCAAAATATACCCTAAATCACTAGTGTATGGCTTTGTTCTAGTCTCCTGCCTGATCACATTCTCTCCCTTTTTTTTTTAAATCTTCTTCTTTCTTTTTTCAAACAACTTATCTTATCAATTCCTTTTATAAAATCTTTTATAATTTTCATCTTTACAGTCATCTTCCATCCCTTCATTGTATCAACCCTTGTTTTGTACATATATGTCTTTCTTCCTTTAAAATTTTGGGAGGCACTTTTTTCTAACAGACCAAAATACGCCCAAAATCTAGTGTGTGACACTGATCTATGCACTAGCCTGATCCTATTTTATCATATTCTGCTTTTTTTGTATTGTTCTGTTTTTGTTTTTATCTTTTTTTTTCTTTTTTTTTTCTCTTTCTTTTTTCTTTCTTTCCCTTTCTTTTCCCCTGGTTTCAGGTCTTTTCTGATTTGTATAGAGTATATTTACTGGGGATGTTGTTAACCTGTTAGCATTTTGTTCTCTCATTCATCTATTCTCCTCTGGACAAAATGACAAGACGAAAAAAATCACCTCAGCAAAAAGAACAAGAGGTAGTACTGTCAGCCAGGGACCTACTCAATACGGACATTGGTACGATGTCGGACCTAGAGTTCAGAATCATGACTTTAAAGATACTAGCTGGGCTTGAAAAAAGCGCGGAAGTTATTAGAGAAACCCCTTCTGGAGAAATAAAAGAACTAAAATCTAACCAAATCGAAATCAAAAAGGCTATTGATGAGGTGCAATAAAAAATGGGGGCACTAACTGCTAGGATAAATGAGGCAGAAGAGAGAATCAGCGATATAGAAGACCAAATGATGGAAAATAAAGAGGCTGAGAAAAAGAGAGATAAACAACTACAGGATCACGAGGGCAGAATTCGAGAGATAAGTGATATGATAAGACAAAACAACATTAGAATAATTGGGATCCCAGAAGAAGAAGAAAGAGAGAGAGGGGCAGAAGGTATATTGGAGCAAATAATAGCGGAGAACTTCCCTAAGGTGAGGAAGGAAACAGGCATCAAAATCCAGGAGGCACAGAGAACCCCTCTCAAAATCAATAATAATAGGTCAACACCCTGACATCTAATAGTAAAACTTACGAGTCTCAGAGACAAAGAGAAAATCCTGAAAGCAGCTCGGGAGAAGAGATATGTAACCTACAATGGTAGAAACATTAGATTGGCAACAGACCTATCCACAGAGACCTGGCAGGCCAGAAAGGACTGGCAAGATATCTTCAGAGCACTAAACGAGAAAAATATGCAGCCAAGAATACCATATCCAGCTCGGCTGTCATTGAAAATAGAAGGAGAGATAAAAAGCTTCCAGGACAAACAAAAACTAAAGGAATTTGCAAACACGAAAACAGGCCTCCAAGAAATATTGAAAGGGGTCCCCTAAGCAAAGAGAGAGCCTAAAAGCAGCATAGATCAGAAAGGAACACAGACAATATACAGTAACAGTCACCTTACAGGCCATACAATGACACTAAATTCATACCTTTCAATAGTTACCCTGAATGTAAATGGGCTAAATGCCCCAATCAGAAGACACAGGCTATCAAATTGGATTAAAAAACAAGACCCATCAATATGCTGTCTGCAAGAGATTCATTTTAGACCCAAAGACACCCCCACATTGAAAGTGAGGGGGTGGAAAACCATTTACCATGCTAATGGACACCAAAAGAAAGCTGGGTGCCAATCCTTATATCAGACAAATTAGATTTTAAAACAAAGACTGTAATAAGAGATGAGGAAGGACACTATATCCTACTTAAAGGGTCTATCCAACAAGAAGATCTAACAATTGTAAATATCTATGCCCCTAACATGGGAGCAGCCAATTATATAAGGCAATTAATAACAAAAGTGAAGAAACACATTGAAAACAATACAATAATGGTGGGGGACTTTAACACCCCCCTGACTGAAATGGACAGATCATCTAAGCAAAACATCAACAAGGAAATAAAGACTTTACATGACACACTGGACCAAATGGACTTTACAGACATATTCAGAACATTCCATCGCAAAGCAACAGAATACACATTCTTCTCTAGTGCCCATGGAACATTCTCCAGAATTGATCACATCCTAGGTCACAAATCAGGTCTCAACTGGCACCAAAAGACTGGGATTATTCCCTGCATATTTTCAGACCACAATGCTTTGAAACTAGAACTCAATCACAAGAGGAGAGTTGGAAAGAACTCAAATACATGGAGGCTAAAGAGCATCCTACTAAAGAATGAATGGGTCAACCAGGAAATTAAAGAAGAATTAAAAAAATTCATAGAAACCAATGAAAACGAAAACACAACTGTTCAAAATCTTTGGGATGCTGCAAAGGCAGTCCTGAGAGGAAAGTATATAGCAATACAAGCCTTTCTCAAGAAACAAGAAAGGTCTCAAATACACAACCTAACCCTACACCTAAAGGAGCTGGAGAAAGAACAGCAAATAAAGCCTAAACCCAGCAGGAGAAGAGAAATCATAAAGATCAGAACAGAAATCAATGAACTAGAAACCAAAAGAACAGTAGAACAGATCAACGAAACTAGGAGCTGGTTCTTTGAAAGAATTAACAAGATTGATAAACCCCTGGCCAGACTGATCAAAAAGAAAAGAGAAATGACCCAAATCAACAAAATCATGAATGAAAGAGGAGAGATCACAACCAACACCAAGGAAATACAAACAATTCTAAGAACATATTATGAGCAACTCTATGCCAGCAAATCAGATAACCTGGAAGAAATGGGTGCATTCCTAGAGATGTATCAACTACCAAAATTGAACCAGGAAGAAATAGAAAACCTGAACAGACCTACAGCCACTAAGGAAATTGAAGCAGTCATCAAAAATCTCCCAAGAAACAAAAGCCCAGGGCCAGATGGCTTCCCAGGGGAATTCTATCAGACATTTAAAGAAGAATTAATACCTATTCTCCTGAAACTGTTCCAAAAAATAGAAATGGAAGGAAAACTTCCAAACTCATTTTATGAGGCCAGCATTACCTTGATCCCAAAACCAGACAAAGACCCCATCAAAAAGGAGAATTACAGACCAATATCCTTGATGAACATGGATGCAAAAATTCTCACCAAAATACTAGCCAATAGGATCCAAAAGTACATTAAAAGGATTATTCACCACGACCAAGTGGGATTTATCCCTGGGCTGCAAGGCTGGTTCAACATCTGCTAATCAATCAATGTGATACAATACATTAACAAAAGAAAGAACAAGAATCATATGATCCTCTTAATTGATGCAGAAAAAGCATTTGACAAAGTACAGCATTCTTTCTTGATCAAAACTCTTCAGAGTATAGGGATAGAGGGTATATACCTCAATATCATAAAAGCCATCTATGGAAAACCTACAATGAATATCATTCTCAATGGGGAAAAGCTGAGAGCTTTTCCCCTAAGGTCAGGAACGCGGCAGGGATGTCCACTATCACCACTGCTATTCAACATAGTATTAGAAGTCCTAGCCACAGCAATCAGACAACAAAAAGAAATCAAAGGCATCCAAATCGGCAAAGAGGAAGTCAAACTCTCACTCTTTGCAGATGATATGATACTTTATGTGGAAAACCCAAAAGACTCCACCCCAAAACTGCTAGAACTCATACAGGAATTCAGTAAAGTAGCAGGATATAACACCAATGCACAGATATCAGTGGCATTCCTATACACCAACAACAAGACAGAAGAGAGACAAATCAAGGAGTCGATCCCATTTACAATTGCACCCAAAACCATAAGATACCTAGGAATAAATTTAACCAAAGAGGCAAAGGATCTGTACTCAGAAAACTATAAAATACTCATGAAAGAAATTGAAGAAGACACAAAGAAATGGAAAAACATTCCATGCTCATGGATTGGGAGAACCAACATTGTGAAGATGTCAATGCTACCTAGGGCAATCTACACATTCAATGCAATCCCCATCAAAATACCATCCACTTTTTTCAAAGAAATGGAACAAATAATCCTAAAATTTGTATGGAACCAGAAGAGACCCCGAATAGCCAGAGGAATCTTGAAAAAGAAAAGCAAAGCTGGCGGCATCACAATTCTAGACTTCCAGCTCTATTACAAAGCTGTCATCATCAAGACAGTATGGTACTGGCACAAAAACAGACCCATAGATCAATAGAACAGAATCGAGAGCCCAGAAATGGACCCTCAACTCTATGGTCAACTTATCTTTGACAAAGCAGGAAAGAATGTCCAATGGCAAAAGGACAGTCTCTTCAACAAATGGTGTTGGGAAAATTGGACAGCCACATGCAGAAGAATGAAACTGGACCATTTCCTTACACCACACACAAAAATAGACTCCAAATGGTTGAAAGACCTAAACGTGAGACAGGAGTCCATCAAAATCCTAAAGGAGAACACAGGTAGCAACCTTTTCGACCTTAGCCGCAGCAACTTCTTCCTAGAAACCTCGCCAAAGGCAAGGGAAGCAAGGGCAAAAATGAACTATTGGGATTTCATCAAGATAAAAAGCTTTGGCACAGCAAAAGAAACAGTCCACAAAACCAAGAAACAACCGACAGAATGGGAGGAAATATTTGCAAATGACATATCAGATAAAGGGCTAGTATCCAAAATCTATAAAGAACTTATCAAACTCAACATCCAAAGAACAAATAATCCAATCAAGAAATGGGCAGAAGACATGAACAGACATTTTTCCAAAGAAGACATCCAAATGGCCAACAGACACATGAAAAAGTGCTCAACATCGCTCGGCATCAGGGAAATGCAAATCAAAACCTCAATGAGATACCACCTCACACCGGTCAGAATGACTAAAATTAACAAGTCAGGAAACGACAGCTGTTGGCGGGCATGTGGAGAAAGGGGAACCCTCCTACACTGTTGGTGGGAATGCAAGCTGGTGCAACCCCTCTGGAAAACAGTATGGAGGTTCCTCAAACAGTTGAAAATAGAGCTACCATACGATGTAGCAATTGCACTACTGGGTATTTACCCCAAAGATACAAATGTAGGGATCCGAATGGGTACGTGCACCCTAATGTTTATAGCAGCAATGTCCACAATAGCCAAACTGTGGAAAGAGCCAAGATGTACATCGACAGATGAATGGATAAAGAAGGTGTTGTATATATACACAATGGAATATTATGCAGCCATTAAAAGGAATGAGATCTTGCCATTTGCAACGACGTGGATGGAACTGGAGGGTGTTATGCTGAGTGAAATAAGTCAATCAGAGAAAGACATGTATCATATGACCTCACTGATATGAGGAATTCTTAATCTCAGGAAACAAACTGAGGGTTGCTGGAGTGGTGGGGGTGGGAGGGATGGGGTGGCTGGGTGATAGACATTGGGTAGGGTAAGTGCTATGGTGAGCGCTGTGAATTGTGCAAGACTGTTGAATCACAGATCTGTACTTCTGAAACAAATAATGTAACATATGTTAAGAAAAAAGAAAAAGAAGATAGCAGGAGGGGAAGAATGAAGGGGAGTAAGTCAGAGGGGGAGATGAACCATGAGAGACGATGGACTCTGAAAAACAAACTGAGGGTTCTAGAGGGGAGGAGGGTAGGGGGATGGGTTAGCCTGGTGATGGGTATTAAAGAGGGCACATTCTGCATGGAGCACTGAGTTATGCACAAACAATGAATCATGGAACACTACATCAAAAACTAATGATGTAATATATGGTGATTAACATAACAAAAAAATTTAAAAAAAGTAAAACTATCTTTTCAGCTTTCCTTGATTGTGATGTTGAAATCAATATTGCTTTTGCTAATTCATATTTTATTTTTTTTATTTTTTTAAGATTTTTTTTTTATTTATTGAGAGAGAGAGAGAGAGAGAGAGAGAGAGAGCATGAGAGGGAAGAAGGTCAGAGGGAGAAGCAGACTCCCCGCTGAGCAGGGAGCCCGATGTGGGACTTGATCCCAGGACTCCAGGATCATGACCTGAGCCGAAGGCAGTCGCTTAACCAACTGAGCCACCCAGGCGCCCTGCTAATTCATATTTTAGATCAATTTCCAATTTCATTTCATAGTGTTCCACAACAATATTCTCATCTTCTTTCTGTTGCATTTCTTTTGTTAAATTATTTACAAAGATGTGTACTGATAACAAATATCCAAATACTACAAAATCCTGATGAATATTGCTGGGAAGATTTAGAATAACATAACCTTTGGATTTCCTAGCAAGATGAACAGTACTAAACACATCCATAGGTCAAAATTGCTGATTTAAGGACTCAGATTGGTTAATTCATGGAACATCACTCATAAAATGTGTGTGAATATACAGTGCTTACAAACTTCTTAATAATTATTTTATTGGCAAGAATGGCTCACTAAGAGCTGCAGAAAGGGCTAGGAACTCACACATAACCCGGCAACAACTGCAAGCAAGAATGATTGATTAATAATGTCTCCCATTGATTGTTAAGCTTTAATTTTCACAAGAAAATTATGTATTTCCTGTTTTCTATATTGATTTTTTTCACAAGATTTTGGATTCTGAAACGTGTATAAATTTCCTAAGGAATTTCCACATGGAAATACTACTGTCAACCAGACAGCGGTTATGAAATATAGTTGTTGCCTGTGCATTTGTAAACATCAGAATAATCAAAATCCAAATTTACAGAATGAGTATCAGCAGCTTAGAAGAAAATTCCCGAGGTGATAGTAGAACACCTTTTAAGCCCTTACTCTAAACTAACTGCTTTTGAGGGATAGGTAGAGGAGGGGATGTATCAGAAATGTTTAACATTTCTTAAGTGAGTTTCTAAAGGAAACTAGTTCTACCTAATTGCAAAGCCTTCTTAAAAGCCCAGCACTAAAGGCTTTAGTTCTCTCAGCATTTTTTTCTTTGAACTGCTGCATCAACAATAATTTTGATGGCACGCAAGATGTGATAGTGTAGGGAAAAATGGACATCAAATGACTCAGAGTCAAAAACTGATTCCAAATAATTGGAATCTGGAAGTCAAGATATTTTAGAATGACTTTAACCAATTTAGTTTGCCTAAGTTTTCCTCTTTATGTAGGCATCTAATAAATGATTACAAGTTATGTATAATTAAGTCTGAAAGCTCTTTCTGTAAGTATTAAATAGAATTTCAAAGTGATAAGAAAGTATTTTCTAAGAGTGTAACTGGCAGTGTTTTTTCTTTATTGGTACATAAAATAATAATACATGTTATAATCGATGATATCTCAGGTTTGATAAAAACAACATAGATGCAGGAACTGAGACTGAGAGATTACATGACTTCCCAAACATACCGATGTTTTGATAAATGTGCATATAGGATCTAAAACTGTATAAATATATTTTAGAATTAATTCTAACATTTTCGAGGCCTAACTATATTGATACACATAGATCAAGTACATTAACTTTAACTCTAGAATAGTATTACATCCCATGAACAACCCACAATTTACCAAATCCCCTACTGATGAGCTTTACCAATGTTTATTATTAACAATGCTGCAATAAGCATTTATATTGGTTAACATAACATTAGGTACTCTGATTACAAATCCCCCAATAGCTCAAACACGGTAGGACTTTATTCCCAGCTCACATACAGACCAAAATGCACATTCTTGATTGGTGAAGGCTTTCCTCCAAGTAGGAGGGCCCAGGTTCTTCCATCTTAAGACTCTACTTATTTTCATCACATGGCTTTCAAAGTCTCTGCTTGTTTGCTTCAAGCCAGTGGAAGAAGAAAAAGTGTGGGGATTATGTGTGGCTGTCCTTTTATGAGGCAGGTCTGGACGTGTTGCGCATTAATTCTACTCACCTATTGCTAGAATTCAGTTGCAAGGCCACAACTCATGATAAAGAGGTTAGGAAATGTAGTCTAACTGTATGCCCATGAAAAGGAGGAAATAGGTTTTGTGAAGTGCTATCACCTTCTGCCACAAAGTCCTTATGTAAGTCTCGTGCCCACTTATGAGGGTCTATCTAGGGCATATACCTATATGTGGAACTGCTGAGTCTTAGTGAATAAATCTGTAACTTGATTTAAACATCAAGTCACTGGATAAGTGTTTTGTTATTCTCCCATTTTAGTCAACTCTTGAGATTATCAGCTTTTAAAATTTTTGCAGTATGGTAACAGCCAAGGAGCATCCAACAACTGCTTTAAATTTGCATTCTATTAATTAATAGTAATACCGAGGATCTTTTCATGATTATTGGTCACTCAAATGGCTCTCTTTTATAAACTCTCTGTTTCTATCTTTTGCTCACTTTTCTATTGAGTTATCTTTTACTTTTGAGTAGTATTTGTCCTTTATATATTCTATTTTTTAAAAAAATATTTATTTTAGAGGGAGAAAGAGGATGAGGGAGAGGGCAAGGGAGACAGAGAGAGAGAGAGAGTGGGGGGAGGGACAGAGGGAGAGAATCTTCAAGCAAACTCCCCTCTGAGCATGGAGCCAGATACGAGACGGGACTGATCCCATTACCCATGAGATGACAACCTGAGCCAAAACCAAGAGCTGGACGCTTAACTGACTGAGACACCTAAGCGCTCCTATTCTTTATGTATTCTAGATAATAATCCTTTGATGGTAATTTGTATTGCAAACACATTCTCCCCGTTGTGGCTTGTATTTTCATTTTGTTTATGTCTCTTGACATATAAAAGTTAATCTTAATGTACTTATATTTATCCTTTCCTTTATCTTTTATGCTTTTGTGTCTTGTTTAAAAAATTGACAAATACATTTACATTTTTTCTAAATGTTTTAAAGCTTTGTTTCTTATACTTAGCTTTAAATTCAGTATAAAATGTATTTTTAGATAAGTACGAGATAATGCTCTTTCTTCCATCTGGATGGCCAATTGTCTCAGCATCACTACTGAATTTTTCTTTCTTTCTCAATTCATTTGTGATTATATTTGTATATGATCTCCTATATATACTAGAGTCTGTTTGTAAGTTCTATTCCACTGCAACCAAACCTTAACTTTCTGGTTTTTATATTGTTCAGTATTAGTTTGAACCGTTTTTTAAGTATATACTATGTTCATAATAAAAACATATTGATTTGATTTTTAATACAAAAATTTAATGTAGAATGTAAATATGTTCTGTTATTTGAAAAATAAACTGTTTTCTTATCTCCAATTTCTAGAGTCAGCAGAAGATCCTCAAATTAAGATTGAGTTCCAAGGCAAAGATTAAATCAAATGCATGAACATTACGTATCACTTGGTGACATAGGCCGAACTGAGGAAGTGGTGTCAAACCTTTGTGAAGACCTTCTAGAAAGTATAAACTTGAGTCCCATAGAAGCCTGAGGGGTGCAAAGAATCTGATTAAATAGAGAAGAAGGTCTAAAAAGGAATTGTAAGTTTGGCTTTGACAAATGGAGTTGACTTGCATCAAATATATAGATAATCCATAAAGTTCTGAAGACAGAACCAGTCTGAGCCAAAAGAAACAGACTGTTAGAGACTTGAAAAGGACTTTAGGCCTTCAAATTTCTACAAGCAAGAAGTCGGCTGAGAAGACTGCTCAACGATTGAAAAGGAGCGTGTTTTCCAAAGCCTTCATCAGAAGTGGACGTTGAGGATGATGGATGGCAATGTAGCTCACAGAAGATGCAACCAAAGTCTATGGGTAATAACAAACTGGAGATGCGATTTGAAGCATCAAATGGATCAGAACCAGTACCTGATCAACAGATAGTCCCTATCCCAAAGTAGGGTGAGTTGGCAGCCTTTGATCAGTTGGATGTTCAGACCTGCTATTGGAGCAATGGCTGCCACGTGATTAGCCTGTCCCTGTTTCACTATTTTGTATATTGGGTGCATTGCGTGGGGAGTAGGGGAGGATGGGAAGGGGTAACTTGTTTTTTTAAGTTCCTAGTTCTCTGGATTAAGAGAAATTGTACTTAAACCTGATATAGATCATAAGAAGCTCAACTTTGAGCCTGATGCCATGATTGGATGAGACTTTTTAGAGTCCCAGAGTAAGAGTGTTTGTGGGAGTTTGAATTTTTGGCCTCTATTCTTCATTTCTTGTAGCATGGCTCATTGTGGGTAGAGTATATTTCCTTACTCTGACTTTGTGCTTGGCCATGTGACATTTCCATTTGACCTCTTGCCTGTCTGTTGCCATCATGAGGAGAACTTCTCCCAGGTGGCTTCTTCCCCTTCCATCTGGGCCCTCAAATGAACTCATGTGCCCCAGAACCACTGGTGCCAAACAACAGGCCCTCAAGAAGGAAGCAGGCCTGCCCAGCTGAGCTCATCCCAGAGTAGCAGAGCTGCTTCAGTTTGTCTGCAGATCCTTAGGAATAAACAGTAGTTTTAAGGCAGTGGTTGGCAAACTTTTTTTTAAAGTGCCAGATAAGGGCACCTGTGTGGCTCAGTCGTCAAGTGTCTGCCTTCGACTCAGGTCATGATCCCAGGGTCCTGGAATCGAGCCCAACATTGGGCTCCCTGCTCAACGGGAAGCCTGCTTCTCTCTCTCCCACTCCCCCTGCTTGTGTTCCCTCTCTCACTGTGTCTCTCTCTGTCAAATAAATAAATAAAATCTTTTAAAAATAAAAAAATAAAACACCAGATAATAAATATCAGAGGTGTTGTGGACCATGTGATCTAGTTGTCTATAGTGCAAACGCAACCATAGACAATTCATAAATGAGCATGGCTATGTTCTAATAAAACTATTTATGGGCACCAAAATTTGAAATTCATAAGATTTTCATATGTACAAGATATTCTTATTTTGATTTTTTCTCAACTGTTTAAATATATAAAACCATTCTTAATTCACTGACTGTTAAAAACAAACAAAACAAAACGTGGCAGGTTGCATTTGGCTTCTTGGCCAAAAATGGTTTGCAGACCCCCACTTTAAGGTACTGAATTTTTATGGTCTTGCCTGAAATATTCTTTACTACCCCAGGTTGGCTAATCTACAACCCATCACAGCAGCTATTTTGAAAAATCCTTTATAGGATTGAGGAACAAAGTTCCACCTCTAACAGTAGCTGTTCAAACTTCATCTGCCCTCTGTACTCTTTTTCTCTCTCTGCCAGATCTTAGACCCTTGTATTCCCACCCTTGTACCCCAAGTTATTTGTTATGTAAAATTATTTATTCCCTTATCATTTTTTTCTTCCATTTTCATTTTGTCTTTCATCTCTGGTAAGTAAAACCCAAATGCTTTCTGTGGGACCTGCCCTCTTAGAAGGTCAGGTACTTGGGAAAATGTGCATATTTAATCATTTACCAGAGCACACATAATTTACTCATGCCAAAAATATTACTACTCGATGCTATAAGAAAATTCTTAAAGGCAATATTGTGTAATAAAACTAAACACTTTCAAAATGTAGTATTTCATACAGATAAGAATAAACAGAAGGCTGGACCATGTCCCCCCCCCCCCCCCACAAACCCCCCCATCCAACATGGAGCAAGAACAGATGGCCCAGTAACTGATGAATCATAGTTCAATGCAACCACAAACCCAGAAATTTTTAAAGTGTGATTCAGCACTACAAGTATTTTCAACTCCATTTCAGTAGATACTGACATTTAAACTGGGAGTTCACTGTGACAACTACAGCAAAGCAGTATTAGGTTACACACATCTGCATTTGTTCAGATAAATGCACTCACCAAACTCCCTAACTCCCTTTAGAGGGATAAGGAAGCCCATTAATGGAAACTCATCACTGACCAGGATGGAACGGGTTATCGTTTGTCAAGGACAGGTTATAACATATCCCTTGGTACCTACAGCTATTTGACGTTCTTGTGGTATTTCAGACTGTGGCATATATTTTCTAGTCTAAAATCCAAATAAAATGAAGGACAAAATCAGGCTTTCACTATTTTCTTTTCCTTCAAACTTCCCTCGTAAAAATCTAATCTGAGACTATTTTTGCAGAATATTTTCTAGGACAAAGATATGGATCAGGACCTCAGCCCTACAACGGCCAAGTTTGATTAATCTTGACCAAAACTTCAGAGGGAGAGAGAAGAAAAGAAAGAGGAGAAATCAGAGGGAGAGGGAGAGAGGTCATAAGGCCTGAGAGAAAGCAAGAACAGGTGAGGAGGGAGAGGTGGGGGGCCAGCAGAGGGACAGTAGAACTCCCATTAGAAAATGAGGGTTAATTTCTCCCCAAATCTCCTGGATAGAGAGGAAAGAAGGAGCTGTCTCAGTCCCTGCCTGATGGAAAAGACTTAATTAAAAATTTTAAAACTGCTGAAAGTTCTGTTTTATTGGCATAGTAGCTGTTTCGATGTTAACAGCACTTTTGAATTTTAAATACAGTCTTTTTGTCCCTAGTTCAGAAACTCTGGAAAAGGGACACATTTTTGAAAGTTCAAACAGGAAAGTACCTCAGAGATTGGGGTCTAAAGTTTTGAAGGTGGGGACAGCATACTAAGGTTATCTTACCTCTCAGGTCGCCCCACTTGCTCTCTACAGAGTGCCATGCAGAGAAACCCGATGTCCCCGCTGGCTGTGGTAGGCATGAAATGCACCGTTCAGATCACTCTTCAAGGAAAAACTTTGTGCCCCTGCTGGGAGAGCCATCAGCAGACAGCCTCTGGCATCTAGCTGCTTCAGGGTCGGCCTCAGCTGCAGAGAATCATTTCTCTTGGTCCTGGCCAAGGCAGCCTACATCCAGTGGTTAACAGTGGTGAGGGTGTGAAGGTCCAGCCATTTTGGCCGATAGCAGAACAACTCTGATGGGCCTATGCTCCAGAGCTTGCAGGAGCTTTGAGACCTAATCAGGCCTGTATCACATTCCATTCTACCTCTGCCTGATCCTGTTTCCTTCCCCTACCGGCCACAGTGTTGATCCCTAATCAGTATCCCGTAGCCCCACTCCCTCTGTCTCAGTGAGACAGAGAACGCAGCCTGCAACACTTCGTTCAGGGAAATGAAGGCTCTAATTGATTTGTGATGTCTGTTGTGGGCAAGGATAAGTACACTTTTGCTCGGATGCTCGTCAAAGCCTCAAACCATCTGGGCAGAATAATCGGTAACCTTCTGAGCCTCTGAGAGTCAACATCAAAAGGAACATTGGAATCTTGTGGAGCAAACCCCAGAAAGATTCAATCATTTATTCATAAAGCATTTATTGATATTAACTCCATATAGAATAGTACTGCATCCAAAAAATTAAGACATAATTTAATAGAGACTACCTGAAACTCCTTAAAGAGGTTGTGGAAGCCCAAAAAACGAAGAGAAAACTTTCCTGGGAGAAGTTGGGAAGAAGAAATGACGTGAATTTTCCTATCATAAGGACCACATGGCAGTCCTCCTCAAGTACGGAAGGTGGAATGGACGTAGGCAGCAAGTCAGGAAGCATGGCATGCTCAGGGAATGGCAGGGGGTTTAGCGTGACCAAGTGTAGGGCAAACGCAGCTTGGAGAGGGTCAGGTGGGGAGGCAGCATATGAGACTAGAACATCTGGTTATTGCCAGTTGGGGAAGGTCTTTTTTGCCTTGCTCAGGAGTTTGGACTTCATCCAACAGCCACTGGGCACTTTTGGAAAGGAAGCTGTGTTTCTGTTGTGCGTGTGTTAATGTCTTGGACAGATGTTGGGCTTTTCTTGTGTTGTTCTGGATTCTAATATTGTTGTCCTTTGGATTAGTGTACACCTCTGTGGGCCCTTTATCCCCTTTATTTCAGGTGTTCCTTAGTTAGGAAAGGCATTCCTCAGAATAATTGGAGAAGGAATTCCTGTTTCTCTCTGGGTTTTTCTTAGTCTTGGGCCTGAATTTTAATGAGGCTTAATATGTTTGAAGCTACTGCAGAATCATGGGGTGTTAGGCAGGGCAGGGAGAAGATCTCTGACATGTATAAGCAGGCTGGGACCACATACTAAAGATGAGTAAAATATGACCTGTGAAATCAGATTTCTCAATTAACTTCCTTTTTGTGATCCCAGAGCTTTAGGGAAATTGTGTGTAACAGTGTGTGTCTGGGCTGGACTGGAGGTATCTCCCTGGTGTGCCAGCAAGTGGAATTAGGAAACACCCTTTTGGAAGTCCTCCAACTGCTCTGGGCAGGCTGTCTCCTTAACTGTGATAGCATGCTAAGGGACACAAACAGATGTCCAGCCACATTCCCTGATTTGTCTTGGTCTCGGGAGCCCCATACGAAAGCCCATAAACTCGTCCACAATTAGAGTTCATTACAGATACAGCTGATAGACACAGTGACGGGGTGGGAGGGAGAAGGGATGGCTCATAGACAGGGGGAAGGAGTAGACTCTCCAGGAGTATGGATGCAGGAGAATCACCAGGATCCTTGGCAGAAACAACTCATAAGTGTAAGCTGAGGCGTAGGCTCAACTGCAGGGCTAAATGTGGCAAAGGGGCAGTCAGTCATTTTGATAGAGCATGAAGCTGTACTTGAAACTCTTCTCACAACACTGTTCCCTAGAGGACCATGTGCTCCCTGGGAAGGAGAGGGCTAGGTAGTAAGATTGATAGGGTTATCACCCAAGCAGTTCTGCCATAAAACCTCATCAAATAGACCTGGATTAGAGAAGGGATAAATACCTCCAGCTAGAGGGACAAATGCCATTCAGAGACTGGGAGACAAAAGGTGGAGGAGCTCAATGGTGTCATCAGAGAGAAGATTCTAATCTATGATAGAGACTTGACAGTGAAGGGTGAGGGAAATGTAGGTGGTAGTATTAATAGGACACTGTGGCATTAAACATGAGGAATGAGTGAGACAGGAGGATCTAACCGTGCTTCTGTGTCTATTGAGGTAGACGATGATATGACGATTTAGTGAGGGATACAGGTAAAAGGACCAGAATGAAGAAAAATAAGAAAAAGAAAAATGAGTTTGATGTGGGGAAAGTTTTCATAGGTTGGAGTATGTTGTTTGATTGGCCTGTAAAGTACTTGGGTGGGAAAAACACCAGGCAGTTGAGTAACTTGGATTAGGAACACTTAAGAGGGGTGGCAGAAGAAGAATTAATATGGAGGGTGGTTAAGACTAGAAGCCTGGAAAATACCATATTTAAGGAACAATTAGAGGCAGTGGGAGGAAAAGGATGCAGAGAATGCAGGGCAAAAATCACAGGGAGAAAAGGGGGAGATCTAGGAATGGGTATTTTGTGGAGTTTGGGGGGGATTTTTGCTATGCTGGAGACATAAGACATTGGAAAGTGGAAATAGTAAAGGTGGGGCCACCACTGTGAAATCAGGTGTTCATTCAGAAAGATTAAAAGAAAATGTGGCCTGTGAGCCTGTCCACCTGTGGTCCTCTAGCTGGGGAAAGCCCCTTCGAACACCAAGAATAGCACATGTGAGGATACCAGCTCTGTAGCCATGTGACCAAACGCACTGTACTGTAGAGAAGGTATGTTAGAGTCTGTTCACAGGGACATGGACCCAAGAAGCCCAATCCTAAGAAGCAAATGTAATTATTAACAGAGACGGAGCAAGGTCAGGGCCACTCAGGTACCTACCCCACTGTCTTCCCTTGTCCGTTCTCTGTATTTAGCTCACAACCATGCCCAAGAGCTGCCTCAGATTCTCGAGGGGGTAGACATGGCACTGGGCAGGTATGTGTAGTTTGGAAAAACATTTCCCCTGGGATTTTATCATGGATGCTCATGGTTGAGAAACTCCTGCCTTAGATCTGCAATTCAACCATTTCTAAAGTACCAGGCTTAAGAAGTTTTCTAACAGTTGATGAACCCAAGTGACCACCTAGTAAAGGCTGTAGTGCCTATAGACAGGAACTACCTTGACATGGTCATCAGTGCTCCAACTATGCAGCACAATTTAGGAAGGGCTATGCCACTGTTGGGCATGCAGTCTTTCCAAGATTATTCTTTGATTCAAATATATTTCTAGTTGAAGAGATGTATGAGCTACCTCTCCTTTGTCTCCCTCTCCAAACCCTGCCTTAGATATGCCATGCCTCAGGAGAATGAATACTTGAAAGTCTTGCTTCGTCCTGTGCTTGCTCCACACCCCCTACCCCACCCCACTGCTCTTTCCTGGGTGGGCTCCAGGAACTCTAGTTTCTCCACAAAAATGCCACAACTGGGTATGGCCCTGAAGAATCACATTCTGCCTCCCTCCGAAGGGTAGATTTTTCATTTTTCCTCAGAATTAAGGAAATCAATCAATGCCATATTTTTCTTGTTTTATCATTCACATGGTAAGGAGGAAAACAGGATATACTGAAGAAGAACATGCAAATATGTGTGGTTTATAATATGGAAAACTAAGTGAAACTAGCTTGTCTCTAGTAGCCCCTGAATAATATTCACTTTTCTTGCAAACGGTGTTTAACTGATCTGGTTTTCAAACTGCACAAAAGCAGAATTAATTAATATTTTCCTAATTTTTTTTTATGGCTTTGTTTTCCAACACGAATGAGACTTTGAATCCTTTAATAAGTAAAAATGTAAATGTTATTATTAGCATAAACTAAGCAAAACTGAAGCCCTTTTATAAAAGATGCTACTTAAAGATGCAAGAGAGCTGCCTGATAAAAATCAATCAAAATAAGTCCAGAAGTGTTTCTTCTTGAGAAAAAAATAATATAGTTAGTAATTATAGATCCAGAACAGAAGAGAACAGCTACTCTTTAAGTAGTTGATTAAGATTCAATGACTTTCTCTATGATGTTTTGGAAAAAAAAGTGACTATTTAGTAGGTAAAGGAGAAGACCTTCTAAGATAAACAAATGGAATTAGGTAAAGACGTTTTCTCATTTATATCACGGGGGAGCATCTTATCCTCTCAACCGCTCACATAACACATTAGTTTCATTAAAAAACTGGGCTAAATACACTATTTGCAAAGATTTCATGTTTCAGATAGATGTTTCCTTTCCCAAAGATCACCTTTTTTTCTTTATTTAAAGGCACAATAAATGAATTCTTAGAAATTCTCTGCTATAATTTCTTATGATGTTTAAAGGCACAACACTCAATTTGCTTTCCTGATATTTCTTTTAATTCATTCATTTATTCTACAAATATTTACTGAGCACCCACAATGTTCTAGGCACTATGTTCAAAACTCTAAGCAAGCAACCCCCCATTTTAATTTTGCGCTGTGTGAAGAGTTGAGTAAAAACATGTTTTCTCTCATAATCATGCAAGGATACAACTTCCTTTTATCTCTTTTCATGCTGAAATTTTTTTGGCATAAACATATTTTCACTTTTGACAAAAGAAAATTAGTTTAATTCTCACCACTGACAACAAATCTAAAGGCAGCTTTTTAAGTTCTTAAGTTTGATTATCATTTGCTTTGCTTTGCAGGGTACACAGCACTAAACGGGAATATTCTTGTTTTCCATTTTTCTTACTACCCTTTACACTACTCCTACTGCTGTCTTTCCTAGAACCTTTGCTAAGAACTTTTATCTGACTAAATCCAAGCAAACAACCTTACGGACAAACATAGACAGGGTCTAGTTAAATATGTTAATTTCTGTAGTCTATTTTATAGAAATTGACAGGAGCTATTGCAGAGTGCACTTTAACCATGGCCTTCTTGGACCACTGGAGACGAAGTCAGTCTTACTTAACTGACAGAAAAACTAAATTTAACCAATCACATTTATAAGGCAAATCAACAACCAAACCAACAAACCAACTAACCACTATTAAGGGGTCCCAAGGTCCAACTGGAGATGGCATAGCTGATGACCAGAAGGGGCCTGAACAGGAGTGGGTTGGAAAAGATAACAAAGCCCTTCTTAGAATCAGATTTTGCAGATGAGTAGTGAGAATATGTTGATGATTTCTTAATATGTTTGCAACTGAGTAAGGCTGAAATTTCATATGAATGGAGGTGTGTGGAAGTGTGTACTTTCAGTGGTCTTTGTGATGAACTCCTAACATCAACTTCTTTATATTCATTTTCTTCCCTCCTTCCCTCCAACCCTCCCTTCCCCCTTCCCTCCCTTCCTTATTCTCATTTACTGACAAAACAACATTATTCCTACTTCATGAAGATGAAAAGTTTCCCTGTAGGGCTCTCTCCAGGTCTTAGACATATATTAATAAACTTAGCTTCAAAGGAGTCAGAGTGAGTTTAGTGGTTAGAAGCATGAGTTTTGAAGCCATATGGACTTAGGCTCAAGTCTCTTTTCTATCACTGCCTGTGTGTGACCTTCAGCAGTGTGCTTATCCTCTCTAAATCTCATTTCCCTCCTCTGTAACATACAGAATATTATTACTTACCTTATAAGTTTGTTCAAGACTTAAATGATAAAAAGCTCCCAATGTGTTATAAGACTTAGATAAATATGTTTAAACCCTTTGAATGAAGAGCTATAGCACATGAGCACTTTTTAAAAAAATGCCTAGGGGCAGGCGCCTGGGTGGCTCAGTTGGTTAAGCGTCTGCTTTCGGCTCAGGTCGTGATCTTGGGGTCCTGGGATTGAACCCTGCCATCTCAGACTCCCTGCTCATCAGGGAGTTCTGCATCTCCCTCTCCCTCTTCCCCTCCCCTCTCTTGTGCAGGTGCTCTTTCTCCCTCTCTCTCTCTCTTTCAAATAAATAAATAAAATCTTAAAAAAAACAGTGCCCTAGAAATAGGGGCCAGGCGTATGTAGAACAGGTTCTTCTGCCATTTACCCTTTGTAGGGTGCAAGACTTATTCATCATTGTATTTCCAAACATTATCAAACATTATTTCCAAAACAATAGTGGGCATTCAGTGTTTGCTCAATAAATGAGTAAACGAAAGAATGAATGATCTAGAAGTCCAAGTAAATTTCTTCTTCTGGGCCAAGTCTAACTGGTAGGATTCAGGAAAATTTATTAGGGTACATATGTGCTTGGCTGCAACAATCAATCTGCCATCTGTCTAGCTAGGGCATGGGTCCAGGGAGTGGCACCATGAGTGCTACTGGGGGATTGACCCAGGCCTTGGCCCTTGATCTATCAAGGAAAGAAATCAGAAGTTGGAATTATGGTGATGGTATTTCCTTCTGGTCCATGTGCTCTTCATTAGAAGACACAAGTAATCTTATTACATTCACCTTGGAAGGACTGGCATCAGAGAAAGTTGTGTTGGTCACAATCTAAAGCCCAATTAGGCAGACTATGAGCACTACTTCTCTCCTCACATTATTTCTTTTAGACTGAGTAAAACCAATGTTCCTTCCACTTTAATTCTTCCCATTATTTTTTAGCTCCCATTTTATTCAGATACTGGAACATCCTACTTTCAATTTGCAATTTGACAGGTTGACTCTATTAAGCTACATCAGATTTACCAGTAGAAATTAAAAAAAAAAAACAAAAAAAGAGTGGAGACTCCATTACAGAAACTGATTCACAGTTCTCAGCATGGTGCCAAGTAGTTTTGTATTTTGGGGAAGTCCGCAAATGGTTCTGAGGCATAGCTTTAGTGGAGAACTATTAGTATACAAAGTGCTTTTTTATTAACTTTATTTGAATTATGGTTTCAGAGATTGGTACTTACGGATCCTCAGTTTTCTTCATCTTTAAAATGTGAATAGCATTCTAGAGTTACTGTGGTAATCAGAGATAATACCAGAGATAATACCAAATATTAATCATTAATATTTGTGTCCCTCAAGAGATGTTATAAGGAAGACATCATCCTAAATCCAAAGGGACTTGAGGGATTAGAAAAAAATATAATATTATTATCAACATTAGCACTGTTTTGAATTTACGGAGTGCTACTGGTTTACCCAGAATGATCACGGAATTAGATATTCTAATTAACTTACTTCTCTGGGCTAGCCAGAAAGTAAATTTTGATTGAATTCTCCTTGCTGAAAATATTCCTAAAATCTAATAGTCTTTTCTGCCTTAAAAAATTGAGTATAGTGCACATAATTGAATCAATGTTGATAATTCCAGTACCACAGTGTTATCATTCAGAATGGAAAAATTTTCATTGTAAGAGTAGTATACGCATTGCTTATTGAAAGATATGATGAAGTATTCGGATACTGAGGATCTGTCTGGGAGGTTGTTTTACTGCTTTTTGTTTGGTTCTGGTTTTTAATAGAAACCACTGTTTAACCCATTCCTGGTTGCATCAGTCATCTTGAGGATGTAATGTTGTGGAATAGTCCTGTGCAAGAACATCTGTTATCAACCCTAGAGAACTCCCTCCTCAATTGGGAGCTTTTAAATTCTATTCCCAGCCAAAAAGTGAAAACAAATAGGACTGGTCCTTTGATATATGTTAGCACTTTGGGCTGTGTTCTAGGGAGGACAGGAGTAGGGAGACTGAATTTCCTGCTGTTCGAAGCTGTGTGCTTTCAACACTGCTAGGAGGCCATTATTTATGCTCCAAACACTGCTAGGAGGCTATTATTTATGCTCCAAACAGTCACCCTCTTAGAATAATACCTGCCTTACTGAGTTCTCATGAAGACAAAGTGTGTTAACATTTGTAAAAATCATTTGTAAACATTTGTAAAATTTGTAAAAACATTTGTAAAAGTGTATTAACATTTGTATAAAAGGGCTTGGTCCCTGTCTATCTTGTTTACCAATCTACCCCCAATGCCTAGAAGAGTCCTTAAAATATTTGCTGAGTGAATGAATAAATATTACTCTTCCCTTCCTCATCTTTGGGACCACCACAGCACTTTTATTCTACTTGTCTAAAGGCATTTATCATATTCTACACTGGGGTCTTGTTAGTCATATAATCTCTTGTATTATAGAGCAAGCTCTGTTAGCATAGGCTCATGTATCACAACTTTGTTCCTCCACAGTATCTGACACAGGAACTCAGTGAATGTATGATAAATGAATGCATGTTTTAAGTAAACTGAACTACATAAGTAGTATATGTAATGAATGTTCATCATGGTATTTTCATAAGCTCTGTTGACTAGTGATAGAAATTCTCCATTCGGGGCACCTGGGTAGCTCAGTGGGTGAAGCATCTGACTTTTGATTTCAGCTCAGGGTCCTGAGATTGAGCCCCACTTTGGGCTCCAAGCTGGGCGTGGAGCCTCCTTAAGAGTCTCTCTCTCTCTCCTTCTCTCTCTGCCCCTCCCCTACCTTTTCTCTTTCTCTAAAAAAAAGAAAAAAAAATGTTCCACCTGAAATCTTCCAAGTGAATTTAGCAGAAGAATTACTGACAGTATCTTATATTTTTCTTTCAACATTGTTGGCTAACACTGCTTGGTGTTTAAACTCTTAACACATCTGGTGGCTGTTTTAATATTTAAAGTCACACAAATATGTAAGACCTATTATAATAGAATTTTTTTGAGAACTGAAAGTTATTCTAAGTAATGTAGTTCGTTCTTTTTGCAGGATGGCACCCGCATTAGGTTCAATGGGAAAGAAGGGGAAATTGGCTTGATTCCTTATTGTTAGCCTCTGTTAGATGATTGTAATTCATTATTTGCTGGGTTACCAGAGGGTGTACTTCATCAACTCTGATGCATTTAGCATGCAGCTGCTTTGTGTCTCATGAGATCCCGGCTGTCGCAGCCTACCATTCCTCCCGAAATCTCCCCACTGCCTCCCAAAGAAGTAGTATGTCAATGTTATGCTTTTATTGATAGCCACACAATTCACGTTCCACTTCTTTCCCTAAACTTTTTCATTATGTGATTTCATCTGATGGCTTAGCCCTTTCATGCTAGCCATTTGTTTTGCCCCCAAGCATCTGGCCTTTAAAAATATAATGCATCTTACTGGCTTATTGAGTAAGAGATAAATATAGCTGTACTTATAGTCCAGCATGACTGTGCTTGCACACTAAGTCTTAACTGAAGTACCTCAGCTTCCTCAATGCTGTGGTAATGCTCATAATGGCCTGCTAACTTTCCTAGTTGTTATGCAATTATTAATTGTATACTGCATTAAAAAAATAAGTTGGGCTTGATACTGGTTCCAAGCCTCAAGACTTTGACATCTGCCCCTTCAAAATACTATAATCTACTACACAGACCATTAATTTTCCAATGCAGAAGATAAAGTGGTAATCCTTATAAATAAAGAAGAAACAATATATGTAAAATATCTATCTTTCAGGAAGATTTAATTCTGCCTCATATCATATTTTCATTCACAAACTAAAGATTACTGGCTCAGAAAGCATTCTTCTAAAATGTGAGTTTGCTATTTCCAAGACAATTATAAAGAGAAGGCAATTATTTTTAGCTAATCTAGAGAACATGCTTTAAAATGCTGTCAATGAGTAGAAAATGGGTGATGTTTGATGCTTATCAATGTACGCTTTCATGTTAGTTTACCTGGGTATTTGAGACAAATTTTCAGATGATTAAAAATTTAGGGAAAAGTTACTCTACCTCAAAGGTAGAAATAGAATCCACAAGTTTGATATTTTTAAAACATCGACTATAAGTTGTTGATCAAAAATGATACCAGGGATCAGTACCAGACTCTATAGTTACAATGTAGTGAGAAATAGGTAGGCATAACTCTAAAAAGTTTTTTAAAAGAGCTAGAAGTCAGAGGGAGGGCATTACAGGTTAATCAGGATGTGATCCACCAATTAGTACTTTAGTCCATTAATAATCGTGGAACTTAATATAATGAATGGTAAAGGTTTCTGTGCCCATCTTCCCCCTATTAAAGTGTGAGCTCATCTGGAGGATTACACTGATATTCATCATTGTATCTGCAGCACCTAACCCGGTGCCAAGCATAGGCAAGGTTAGCAATAATTTTTAATTAACTGTTTAAGTACTGATAATTTAATTAATTAAATATAGCAATAACTAAAATATAATTATGATAATTAATTTATAGCTGTATTAAGAGGGAAGTAAAATAAAAAGTTAAAAATTATGTGTGCACCATAGTTAACATTTGACAGGATCTTTTAAATTATGGATTCAGTTTTGGAGTAGAATTTATAAGAAGAGTATTGAAAAACTTGATAGGCTAGAAAGAAGATTAACGTCACTCCCTGTTGGAAAAGATGTGAAGCTTGTCTTCTTATCAAGTTATCCAAAAGATTAGGCAAATTCCCATGGCATTTTGCTTTATGGATTTATAAAAGGGCAAGACTTAATCCCAAGGCTTCAGATATTTGTCTATTTAGCTGTCCTTAAGGTTAATTTTTAAGTAGATTTAAAAATAATGATCTGTAGTGTCGCCTGGGTGGCTCAGTTGGAAGCGACCGAGTCTTGATTTTGGCTCAGGTCATGATCTCACATGGGACCTCACATGGAGCGTGGAGGCTGTTTAAGATTTTCTCTCTCCCTTTCCCTCTGTCACTCCCTTCCCCCCCTTCTCTTTATCTCTCTCTCTCTCTCTCCCTAGGAAAAAAAAATAATGATACTACTTTCCATATCAGTTAGGATAGGATTAGGCTTGTACTAAAGAAGACCCAACCTCCACTATGCACCCTGGTCCCAAAAGTGGCTTAAATAAGACAGACATTTATTTTTCTCTCACGTACATCTGTTTACATAACAAAAGCTTAGCTTCCCCTTACAATAGAGATCTAGGTTTTTTTCTCTCTTGCTGTTTTCCCATCTTTAGCACATTGATTGTGATTTAAAGTGGATGATCAAGTCAGTTATTGTATTTACATTCCAGGAAGTAGGAAGAAAAAGCCAAGAAGAGTCCCCCATTTTTTCCTTTAAGGAGGCTTCTTGGAATTTGCCCACAGAAGTTCTGCATATATGTTATTGGCTGTGTTCTCTTTCTGTTAATGAGGAAGATGCTCAGCTATATATTGAAAGGCAACCTCCAGTTTCTGTGACATGATAAAAAACAAAACAAAACACAAAACATATGCCCATGGTGAAAAAATGAAAAACAAGCAACAAAACATACAGTGTAGAAAGATACACGTGCAAAGTTGAAATTTCCCTCTCACTTTAATGGAATTTGTCATTGTAGTCTGCTTAAACATTTTGAATACCCTTTGTTCCTAAGAGTTCCTCACTATTAGCCTTGCCTCTCTAAAGAAGAAAAGAATAAACCTATATTTTGTAGTTTTTCTTTCAGCCAGGGTACAGATACGTGATTTAGGCTACACCAATTAAAACATCTATGTGAGGCCTTGATTTAGAATTGAGTTATGTGGGGAAAGAGGTAGGGTTCAGTGTACCCATCTGCTGGAGTAGATTGCGGCAGGGGCTTCACGATTCTGGAGTCAAGAGCTGTGGCGGCAACTTCCTGATTCAGTGCTCCCTGACTGTAGCACTGGAAATACACACAAATGTATCTTTTTAAAAATATTTTATTTGTTTTTCAAAGAGAGAGAGAGAGCACACCTAGTGGGGGGGCGGGCAGAGGGAGAGGGAGAAGCAGAGGTCCAGCTGAGCAGGGAGCCCAAGCATGGCTCTGTCCCAGGACCCTGAGATCATGACCTGAGCAGAAGGCAGACCCTTAACCGACTGAGCCACTCAGGCGCCCCTGTATTTACATTTTGTAACCTATGTATATCTTCTTAAATACATAGTACATATAGTATTGTTTTATATGGATTCATTTATATATGAATGACCTCATTCTTCAAGTATTCTTCTGTAGCTTTATCCACCTCACATTATGTTCATGAAATTCATCCATACTGATTTATGTAACTTTGGTTCATTCATTTTCATTATTCCATAATGAATTATTCAGTTCATTATTCCATAACATTATATAAATTTAACGCATTTATCTATCTCCTTTTAATGGAAAATTAATTTTTGTTACTATAAATAATTCTGCTGAGAGTTCGCTATTGTTTTTTTAAATATATATCCAATTGTGTTCAAAGCAAAAGTTTATCAGGGTGTATATCTAGGAATAAAACTGCTGGGTTAGGATATTTACATCTTCGGGGTGCCTGGGTTGCTCAGTCGTTAAGCGTCTGCCTTCCTCTCAGGTCATGATCCCGGGGTCCTGGGATAGAGCCCCGCATCGGACTGCCTGCTCCGCAGGAAGCTTGCTTCTCCCTCTGCCTCTTCCCCTGCTTGTGTTCCCTGTCTCAGTGTCTCTCTCCCTCTCTCTGTCAAATAAATAAATAAAATCTTTAAAAAAAAGGATATTTACATCTTCAACTTTATTAGTTATTGCCAAATTTTTCTTCAGTGTTGTCATATAGATGTGCATTCTTACCAACAGTATATAAGTGTTGGCTTTTATCCACACCTTTGCCAGCACTCAATATAGTCAGAGTTCTTAGTTTTTACCAATAAAATAGGTGTGAAGGATATTTTATTGTACTTTTAATTGGCATTTTCCTATCACTGCGATAAACTGTCTTTTAATAGGCTTATTGGCCATTTGAGATAAACCCTTGGTAAATTGCCCATTTATATCCTTTTCCCATTTTTATTGGTTGATGTGTGGAGTGGTTTTATATATATACATATTATAATATATACATATACACATATATACATATTTATTTGTATATATACATATATTTGTATATGTACATATACATATATTTGTATATATACATATACATATATAAATATACATACATATATTTATAATATATATAATATATGTGTATATTCTGGATAATAATCCGTTCTCAGTTATATGCATTGCAAATCTTTGCCCAAGTCTGGGACTTGCCTTTTTATTTTTAAATGATCTTTTTTTGACTAACAGAAGTTTTTAAACGATAGTGTTACTGAATTTGTCAATTTTTTTTACGGTTTGGTGTCTAGTTTTTAAAAAGTTTCTCTTTTGAAATCACAAAAATATCCCCCTTATCATCCTGTAGAAGCTTTATAATTTTGCCTCCCACATTAAGGTGGTGTATCAGTTGGTATAATCAGGGAAGCAGAACCGTGAGGGATGACATAGACTAGGAATTTATTTAGGGACATGACTTTCTGTTACTGTGAAATCTGGTAACATGTCTTGTTTCTGTTGTTTTTTCCTGCATTTGGTGCTGATCCTAAAGTCACAGGGTACACGATAGGGAAGGAGTGACAGACGTGAACTTTGGAGCGCTGGCATAACTGGAATCTCAGGGAATGAGCTGGAACCTGCCTTTGTTTCTCAGTGGGCACCACTGACTTCTCCCCATTTTTAAGCCCCAACTTGCAACTGAGGATGACCTGCAGGAGTTCCTGGCTACCACTCTTGTAACAGAGCTACAACAACACCTGGTCCAGGATGTGGAAAATCTAAGGAAGTTATCCCATTGCAGCTCAAGGAGCTGTGGATCTGAGCTACTGCCTACGCCAACAAGGTCAACCACCAGATCCCAAAAGTGTGTATAAGCCACAGGAAGGCCTGGCCTACCTTGACCTTCTGAGAGTAAACGTGGTTATTGTTTTCTTCCTTCTTTCAAAACTCAAGCAAGTTTCTCTGGTGGCCAAATTTACCCACTAAAAACCCACAGAGGAAGTAATTCTAGGAAACACAGTTCAGTTGAGCCAAGTTGACTCTTTACAAAGATTGGTACAATCAGGAACCGCTAGGATGACATAGAATAGGAATTTATTTAGGGACTTGACTTTCGCTCACTATGGAATCTGGTAAAAAAAGAAAAAAGTCTGTTTTTGCTGTTTTTTGTGTCTGCTGCTGATCCTAAAGTCATGGAGTTTATTTTGTGTATTCGATGGAATGGCAATTAAAATCTAATTTTTTCCATGTGGATAACCCCAGCCCCATGTGTTAAATACTCCATTTTATCCCCCAGTGATTTGCAATGCTGCTTTAGTAATACATTAAATTTCATTATATATTTTGTTCTCGAATATTTATTTTGTTTCATTACTATTTGTTGATTTCTGTGTTATTATCTCACAGTTCTAATTACTATGCCTTTATTATGTTTTAATATCTATAGTAAATTAAGTCCCACCATCTTACTCATTTTCATTAGGAGTATTTAGTTTGACTCTTTGCTCCAGTATACAAATGTTAGAATCACTTTGGGATTTTGACTGTAATTGTTTTAAGTTTATATATTATTTTGATGTCTTCATGGTATTGAGCCATTTGATATATAAACATGATGTACTCTACAAATATTTAGTCTTTCTTTAATGCATTCAATAAAGTTTTGTAATTTTCTCCTTTATATTCATGCACGTATTTGTTCCTAAATACTTTTTAAATGCTGTTTCTGTTGAGATAATATCTTTTAAAATGATATTTTAAAAAGTTTTTTCATGACCTATAGAAATGCAATTGATTTTTTTTAAAATATTTTTTCTTCTTTTTTTTTTTAAGATTTTATTTATTTATTCATGAGAGACAGAGAGAGAGAGGCAGAGGGAGACGCAGGCTCCAAAGGAGCAGGGAGCCAGATGTGGGACTCGATCCCAGGACTCTGGGATCGTGACCTGAGCCGAAGGCAGACGCTTAACCATCTGAGCCACCCAGGCACCCCAATGCAATTGATTTTTGTATATTGATCTCATATCTAGAAACTTTTCTGAGTTTTTATTAATTCTGATAATTTATCTATAGACTTTCTTGTTGGTTTTTGTTGTTGTTGTTGTTGTTGTTGTTTTTTGAAAGACAGGGGGAAGAGGGGCAGAGGGAGAGGGAGAGAATCTTAAGCAGGCTCCATGCCCAGCACAGAGACCAACACAGGGCCCCAACACAGGGTTCCATCTCACAACCCTGAGATCACGACTTGAGCAGAAATCAAGAGTTGGACACTCAATCTACTGAGCCACTCAGGCTCCCCTCTTGGGTTTTCTCTATATATAGCTAACACATCTGAAGTAAAGGCTGTCTTGGTCCTTCTGTAAATTATTGTTCTTATAATAAAAATAAATTATAATAAATATATTTATATTATAAAATATGTATTACACATAATATGTAAATGTAAATAAAAATAAATATTATTCTTATCTCTTTACATAACCCAGCCTTCAGTATAATAGAAGTTTTGATGTTTACATCAACGTTTGACAAGAACTGGCTTTGTATTTACAACAAATTCACTTGTGGTCATGATTAAAAAATCCTACCTGTAATCTATTTGCACAGTTGCTTGATGTTTTTAAAGGGTAATATTTTAAACCAATACAGGTACAATATTTTTTGTATGAAAGACACAGATTTTTATACATTGGACAGTTGTCATTTTTTGCAGCTATAAAGCATTTACATTTACAAAATATATTTTCTCTCATAATAAATATAATTTTTTCTTTGATGTATTCTGTATCATATATGATAAGAAACATTTTTCAAACAATTTAGGATAGAGTCCAACCATACTGCACCTACTGAAAGTATCACATTGATGTAAAAATCAGTAGTATTTTGCTGGTTTGCAAATGTTACCTTATTTGCAACCAAAAATACCACATGTTTCATATAAAACTATATGGTGCTTGAAGTTTGGGCTTGTTAAATTGTTCATGGTTCACATAGTACTTCTTTTTAAGTTTTAAGCATCGCTTTGAAAATATGGCATGCTGACCCTCTTTGTATCTAGAGATGCAATTAAAAATAATGGCCTAAATATTCAAGTAGTAGAGAATGTTGGCAATATGACACTCAGGCTATTCATTTGACCTTCTTTTGTGGCTTGCAGGCATGCAGTTTGTTTTTAAATGGATGGCATGTTAAAGATCTGTAGTCACGTCATTTTTTTCCCTGACAATTAGTAAGATATAGAAGGAGAAAACTTTTATGAAGAGAGATTCCAACTAGGCTACTACCCACAGATCAATAACATCAAATGTTTCCATAATATAAATATGCTCCCAGCCTATCTCTAGGGATTGGAGAGAGATCAGCTTTGTATAAACAGGTTTTTTATTTGATGAGTAGACAATAGATGAAGAAAAAAAAAGTTCTGTGGTTCTTCATGGAGTGTCTCTGGAATTTGGAAATGATTTACAGATACAACCAATTAAAAGACAAGCTAGTTAAACAACCCATAATCTGTACCTCTTGGAAAATTCTGTATTGCAACTCAATTTGAATATGAAATTACATACCCTTGTTTTATTCTCATAATATTTTTCTTTTTTTTAGAGTTTATCATAGTTTTAATTGAAAAGAAGTATGATTTTTTGGTTTATTTTCTGATCATCTGGATAATTGTTAGCTCTATGAGGGCAGAAACATATCTATCCTTTCAAGTAATGTAATCTTGGGAACTAGCACAGTGGTTATTTAATAAATATAATGACTTAATGAATAAATGGTGAAAAAATAGCTACTGCTATTTCTTGAGAAAGAAATATTATCTAACTGCCTTCAATTGCAACAACACAAATTTTTGGACTAACATAGGCACAAAAAGAATATCTTGGATGGATATTGGGCAGCTTATAGAATCAAAAGAAATAGTGAGCAACAATCAGAGCAGTTTTAGGAGTCTGGGATGTGGAATCGGACCATCTCCAAAAGGTGCTGCTGTCAAAATGAATCAAACATTTTTAGTTTTCATGTCATTTTGAAGAGGATTAAAATTCTAGGGAAAAAACAGAAAAAAAATTTCTTTCTTTGAGAAACTAAGAGAATCAAAGAGAAATTCAATCTCTGTCTCTCTGTTTCTCCTCTCTCCCCTCGGCCCCAGTGTGTGTGTGTGTGTGTGTGTGTGTGTGTGTGTGTGTGTGTGTGTGTGTGACTTCCTTCTTCCTTTATTTTATATGTATTCACATACTTAAGATTTTCCCTGCTCTTTAATTCCTTCTTTTTGATTTAAGTTATTATCTGTTGAAATTTCCTTTCAGCCTAAAGGACTTCCGTTAGTTTAGTTTTGTTTTGTTTTGCTTTACTATGGTTTAGATCAGATTTGCCAGTAACAAATTCAGTTTTGTTTAGAAGGGAATGGTCATTGTTTTAGTTTCATTTGTAATGAGAGTTTTGCCAGATCTAGAATTCTCAGTAACTAGTTTTTCCCCAGTACTTTAAATTATACCACTGTCTTTCAGTCTCCATTTTTCTGAGGAAGACTGAGCTTCTAACTATGTTGTTGTCCCCTGTACATGAGTTTTCTCTTTTCGCTCTTAACCTATTTTCTTTGTCTTTGTTTTTCAACAGTTTGACTATAATATGTCTAGATGTATATCTTTTTGTGTTTATTAAACTTGGGATTCAGAATACTCCTAAAATTAATAAGCAATTATAGCAAGATTGAAGGATATAGAAGTAATATACAAAAGTCAATTGTTTTTCCAATATACTAACAACAAACAAATGGAATTTGAAATTAAAAATACAATACCATTTACATTAGCACCACCAAAAATGAAATATGTATAAGTCTAACAAAATCTGTACAAAATCTATATACAGAAAACTATAAAATACGATAAATGAAATCAAAGAACTTAAATAAATGAAATATTCAAATGTTCATGGATAGGAAGACTCAGTATTATCAAGGTGTCAGTTCTTCCTGACTTGATCTGGAGAATCAACACAAACTCAATCAAAATTACAGCAGGTGACTTTGTGGATATTTATAAATTGATCTTAAACTTTGTATGGAGAGGCAAAAGACCCAAAATAGCCAATACAATAATGAAGGGGAAGAACAAAATTGGAGAACTGATACTACTCAGCTCTAAGACTATAAGGAAAAACTCTGTTTCTCCCTCTTCATGACTCATCAATGTTTCTGATACCGCATGTGTGAGTGTCTGATACACTAACCAATTCTCTAATTCTTTATAGACATGAACTGGATGTCCTACAATTCAATTAAATTCTAACACTATCTACCTGGAATAAGCATTATATCCCACAGTTTAAGAGCTTAGTCCCAAAAGACTGCCCCCTCCCTCAACTTCAGATGCCCATCACGAGTCCAGGTGTGATCACCTGTGCTTCTGATTAACCAGCTAGAAACCAGAGGTTCCCATGACCTCTTCCTCAGGTTTGATAATATGCTAGAATGGCTCGTAGAACTCAGGAAACAGCTTACTTAGTAATTACTGGCTTATTATAAAAGGATACAACTCAGGAACAGTCTATGGAAAAGATGGATGTATGTGGGCGGGGGCATGAAGCTTCCATTCCCTCTTTGGGCACGCTATTTTTTCAGTGACTTCCCATGTTCACAAACCTGGAAGCTCTCTGAACCTTGTAATCAGGGATTTTTAGAGAGGCTTTATTACATAGGCATGATTGATTACAAGCATACCCCAGAGATATTGAGGGTTTGGTTACAGACCACCACAATAAAGCAAGTACTCCAATAAAGTAAGTCAAATGAATTTTTTGGTTTCTCGGTACCTATAAAAGTTATATTTACACTGTACTGTAGTCTATCAAGTGTGCAACAGCATTATGTCTTAAAAATGTACGTACTTTTAAAATATTGTTAACAGATGTTAAACATCATTTGAACTTTCAGCAAGTCATAGTCACTGATTGTAAATCACCATAAGAAATACAATGATAATGGGTCGCCTGGGTGGCTCAGCTATTTAAGCGTCCGCCTGACTCTTGGTTTCAGCTCAGGTCATGATCTCAGGGTTGTGAGATTGAGCCCCACATTGGGCTCCGTATTCAATGAGGAGTTTGCTTGGGATTCTTTCCCTTTTTCTCTCCCTGGTCCCCACCCCCTACCTTCCCTACCTCCCTGCTCACTAGTGCATTTGTGTGTGCACAAGCTCTCTCTCGCTCAAATAAATAAATAAACAAACAACAAATATAACAATAATGAAAAAAACAGAATACTATGAGAATTACCAAATTGTGACAAATAGACATGAAGTGAGCAAATGCTGTTGGAAAGAGGGTGCCGATAGACTTGCTCAAAACAGGGTTGCCACAAACCTTTAATTTTTAAAATGCAATATCTGTAAAGTGCAATAAAGTGAAGCCCAATAAAATGAGATATGCCTGTAAATCATTGGCCCTTGGTGATTAGTTCATTCTCCAGCTTCTTCTCAAATGAATTTTGAGATTCCCAATCCCAACCTCCTCAGGTTGGGAGTCGGGGATGGAGGTCCCAACCTTCGAATCACAGATATTGTTCCCCTAGAAATCAACTCACCTTTTTAACATAAACTCAGGTATGGTTGAAAAAGACTTGTTATGAACAACAAAAGACATTCCTCACCTTATTGCTCTAATCACTCAGGAAATGCCAAGAATTTTAGAAGTTCTGGGCCAGGAATGAGGATGAGGACAAAATATATTTCTTACTATAAATCACAATGTCACACACACACACACACAATTAAAAAAAAATCACACTGTCACAAAGATTTACCTCAAAACTATAGTAATTAAGACTGTATGGTATTTGTGAAAGAACAGACAAGGAATCAATGGAACAGAAGAGAGCCAAAAAACTGACCCACATAAATATAGTCAACTGACTTTTGACAAAGGAACAAGACAACACATTGGAGAAAAGATATTCTCTTTAACAAATGGTGCAACATCACTTACAAAAAATGAATTTAGAGACCTTTCACAAAATTAACTCAAAGTTGATCATAGACCTGAATGTGAAAGATAAAACTATAAAACTCCAAAAGATACTATAAAAGAAAATCTAGATAACCTTGGGCATGGTGATGACTTTTTAGCACAACACCAAAGTCATGATCCATGAAAGAAATAACTGAGTGTCTGGAATTCTGCTTTGCAGAAGACACTGTTCAGAAAGTGAGAAGACAAGCCATAGACTGGAAGAAAATATTTGTAAAAACATATCTGATAGAGAACCCTTTTCCAAAATATACAAAGACCTCTTAAAACTCAGCAATCAAGAGATGAATAACCTGATTAAAAATTAGCCAAGGACCTGAACAGATACCTCACCAAAGAAGATACACAAATGGCAAACAAGCATCTGAAAATATACTCCACATCTTATATCATTAGGGAAATGCAAAACAGAATAACAGTGAGATGCCACTACATACTTATTAGAATGGCCAAAATCTGAAACACTTATAAAACCAAATGCTGGCAAAGATATAGTATTTATCCAGAGGAGCTGAAAATTTACGTTCACACAGAAACCTATACACAGACGTTTAAAGCAGTTTTGCCAAACCAGTAACATCCTCTGCTTCTGCTTTAAATTTTCTTTCCTGAGAGCGCCCAGGATTTGATCTTTGTTCATGAGCCATTTTCTTAATTTTAGTATTGTTTGCCATCTGAAGACACTGTAAAAGCGCAAAACTATTAAGGTCTTGGATTTTTTTTTTTTTTAACAATTCTTATCTCTGTCATCTCACATTTTACTATAAGAACCTTAAAGAAACCTGGTAGCACTTTCATTTTTCTATCTTGGATTATTTTTTAGCTAGATTATGTAGCAAATTAAATACATTTTTTACTTTACGTTACATTAGCATAGGCAACACCATCGCTAAATTTTCTACCACTGCATACAGGGAACCCCTATCCCGTGGCTTCCAATACAAAGTTTTCTTACAAGCTTCTGAGTTCTCGCTATAACCTCAAAGCCATCACACCTCCACAGACTATTTCTTGGAGGCACTTTACATTTTAACTAAAATTCTCATGCATGTCCCCCAGCTTCCACTCTCTGCACAAGTACCCAAATCAAAATTTGGTGTCTAGTCCTGCATAACAGTTGCTCCATAATTTAGCTGCTTAAAAACAACAGAAAATATACTGATGTTGTTGCATTTTTTCAGCCAACATGTGCGTAGAGGTGCACATTGGATCCCTGAGCTGGTGTTGTCCTATAACTGAAAGATAATATTTAAATAGCTTCTGAAGCAGCTAGATAAACGTTAGTCACAGAAATATATGTACAATGTATTATTGCTAGATCTATTTTGTCCAACTGTATTCATAGGAAGCAAGTCAGAGAAATGCACAAAGTATAATGTGTGGGGGTTTTTTAAAAGCTATAGAGAAATGAAGGATTATTCATCACTGCAATTCATAATTGCAAATGGACTTTTTTTTAAACTGCTGAATTATCTATTCTGTTAACATAGATATTAAGTGATTTGTAGATTGAGTCCTATTTATATTTGCTGGACAGCTGAAAGGAAAGCAAGACAATTTTATTAAAAATATTCTGTTGTTTACTAAAAGGAATAACAGGAGTTCAACATAGCTTTTGTAATTTTGAATTTGGGTGTGATGGATGAGGGCAAGGATGGGACAGCAGGAGGAGGGAATCTCAGAAATTGCTTGAGATTTTTGGTAATATAAATGACGTGCAACTAATCTAATTTAATTAAATTTAGAATCATAACATACCCCTTTGAAGAGCGAGTGAAATGCTCTTCTTTTGTCTATCTCCTTACTGTTGAAATGCAGTACATTAAAATGAATAAGAACAATGGATAGTTTCAACCAGTCTCATCTGCAACTCCATCTGATCCAATGAGAAGAAATTAATTAGAGCTGGACTTTTTTCAAAAAGAGGAACTATTGTAACAAACCCTAATTAAGTTGATTTTTTCCATAGTGTGTAGGTCATGCATTCATTTTCTTAAAATTGCGTTTGGTTCTTTGCCTTCAATATTTTTGTTTGTATATTCATAACAAATTATGAATTTTTTAATTTTTCTATGCAGGCATTATTCACTCACAACAGTGATGGTCTGTCCAGTTATATTTCATCTTCAGGAACTTTTGGAGACCTTTCCTTCCCTAATCATTCTTGTTTCTAGTCATACCAATAAATAGGAAACCATTTGTTGTAAAAAAATTGTATTACACAGTTTCACACATCGATGTAAAACAAATAGTGCATTTTGTTTCTGTTTTCTTTTATCAAAAACAAAAATAATTAACTATGAGTAAAACTTATTAGCCCAACTTACTTGAGAATGTACAGTCTACACACACACATACACACAAAATATAATATATGCTGCAATAGGAGCTATTTGAAGTTCTGAAGTACAAATACAGAGGAAAATATCTGATATATATTCATGCATTGCATGCAGTTATGCCTGAGATACCCTAGCAAATTCTTATAAAATAACAATGTAATTTGTTCAAATGATGACTGCTAATTGAAGCAGTTTTGTCCCAAAACACAAATATATGACATAATAATAGCTCCTAGTGAATGAAATGACAGTGCTCTCCGTAATTACTTGGCTAGATAGTGGGTCAGTACTCCCTGGTCTCATAAAGGAAGATGATGGTTGTTTACTCTTTTCCTTCTTCTATTCTTATGTTTTTTCTAAAGCCTCAAGTCAAAAACCATTTTATGACAACTGTTTTTATTTCAAGAATTCTGAGGTTTATTTATTGATTTATTTCTTATTTTCAAGTAATCTCTACACTCAACGTGGGGCTTGAACTCACAACCCTGACATCAAGAATCACATGTTCTACTGACTGAGCCAGCCAGGTGCCCGTATTTTAAGAACACTGAGTTTTGGGGTGCCTGGGTGGCATAGTCAGTTAAGTGTCTGACTCTTGGTTTTAGCTCAGATCTGATCTCAGGGTCCTGAGATCAAGCCGTGCTCTGCGCTCAGCAGGGTCTGTTTGAGTTTCCCTCAGCCCCTCCCCATGCTCTCTCTCTCTCTCTAAAATAACTAAATCTTAAAAAAAAGAACTCTGAGTTTTCAATCATTTAAATTAAATTTGATTCTATAAAGCAATATTCATAAAATATTTGTATAAAAGATAAGACATAATGTACCCATCAAATAGTTTTCAGAAAAAAATACTGCCATTTACTTGACAGTCTCCTGTATGTTCTCTCAAATCCTACTTTTTCCTCTGCCACTGTTCTGAATTTTACATTTGTAATACCCTTTCTTTCTTTTAGTTTATACTCGTATCCTTATATAATATACAATATTTACTTTTTTTTAATTTTTTATTGTTATGTTAATCACCATATATTACATCATTAGTTTTTGGTGCAGTGTTCCATGATTCATTGTTTGTTCATAACACCCAGTGCTCCATGCAGAACGTGCCCTCCTCAATACCCATCACCAGGCTAAACCCTCCCCCTACCCCCCTCCCCTCTAGAACCCTCAGGTTGTTTTTCAGAGTCCATCATCTCTCATGGTTCGTCTCCCCCTCTGACATACTCCCCTTTTCTTCCTCTCCTGTTATCTTCTTCTTTTTCTTTTTTCTTAAAATATGTTGCGTTATTTGTTTCAGAAGTACAGATCTGTGATTCAACAGTCTTGCACAATTCACAGCGCTCACTGTAGCACATACCCTCCCCAATGTCTATCACCCAGCCACCCCATCCCTCCCACCCCCAACCACTCCAGTAACACTCAGTTTCTTTCCTGAGATTAAGAATTCCTCATATCAGTGAGGTCATGTGATACATGTCTTTCTCTGATTGACTTATTTCACTCAGCATAACACCCTCCAGTTCCATCCACGTTGTTGCAAATGGCAAGATACAATATTTACTTTTGCATGTCTTTTATATTATAACTTAGTCATACTTTGTATATTTGTTTACAATTGGCTTTTTTCCTTCTCAGCCTTATGTTTCAAAAATTTATCTGTTTTCCCATGTAACAACAATTTATTATTTTTTACTTATATTTTTATTGCTGCCTAATCTTCCAGCATATGAATATACTTACATTTATTTACTTATTTTACTTCAGTGGATATTTTGCTTGTTTACAATTTTTTGCTACTACAGTGTTGCTATTATAGTCTTGAACAGTTGCCTGGGGCATACGTCCCTGTTTGTTTAGGAAAGAAAACGAAGTGAAATTGCTGTATCATAGCCTAGGAAAATCACCTTTATAAAATGCTGCTAAATTATTTTCCAAAGTGCTTACACTTTATAACTTTTGCCAATTTGTCCTTTATGAAATGTTAATTCACTGGAGATTTAATTTCTATTTCCCTAATTATTAATAAGGTTGAGTCTGTTTTATGTTTATTGACTGTTCAGATTTCTTCTGCTTTGTGCCTCAAGTCCTTTTTCTGTATGTTCATCCTTTTCTTTTCTTCAATGATTTAAAAATGATATATTCTGTATACAAATTTTTGTCAGTTATGTTTTCAATTAGCATCTCTTATTTATGGTTTTAATTTTCATCCTGTTTATAATAACTTTCTTAAATAGAAGTTTTTATTTTAGTTTAAATTTATCAATTCCTTGTCTTTCAAATTGAGCTTCATGTCTTGTTTAAGAGGCCCATCTCCACCCAAAAGTCAAAGGATTTTATATCTTGTTTTCCCAAAAATTTATTTTTACTTTTAATATTTAGGACTTTAGTTATATGGATTGATTTTTGTTTATGGTATAAGGCGGGAAAGCAACCTAATTTTTTTTCATTTATGCAGATTTGCCAAGCACTATTAAATGAATAAGCCATTCTTTCCCACTGATATGCAGGGACAACTCTGTCATACTCAAGTCTATATACTTATGACTTGATTTCTTGGTTCTTTATTTTCTTCTAGTGGTAATTTTCTATTCCTGAACAGTACTACAATGTTTTAATTACTATAAATTCATAAGAAGTCTTAACATATGGAAAGACAAACGTCCCTTTTATCTTTATTTTCAAAGAATCTGGACCATTCTTGGTTATTTGTCCTTCATATACAAAGGAACTAGTTAAATCCCATAAAATAAGCATATTACAATTCTGACTGGAATAATAGTATTGATTCCTTGGGTCAATATGCAGAGAATTAACATCTGTGTAATACTGAATCTTCTCATTTATGAACAAGATATTATTTCCCTTTAAGAGTCTTATTTTACATTCTTCAATATAGACATAACAGTCCTACATGCTTATGCATATAACAGAACTTCAAAATACATGAAGCAGAAATTGATAGAACTGAATGAAGAAATAGGCAAGTCCATGGCAATAGCTGGATTATCAATACCCCTTTCTCAATAATTGATAAAGCAAGTTGACAGAAAATCGGTAAGGACAGAGAAGATCTGAACAAAGCTATCAACTAACCTGACCTAATTTTTATCTTTAGACTATTGTATTCAACATGAGCAAATTGTAGACTCTTTTCAAATGTACAAAACACATTTATTAGGTTACACCACATTCTGGGCCACACAACAAGCATTAAAAAATTTTTAAAATATTCAAGTCATTCAAAGTACATTTTCTAACCATAATCAAATTAAATTTAAAATAAATAATAGAAAAATTCTCAAGTATTTGAAATTGAACAACAGACATCTAAATAAGCAATGAGTCAATGAAGGAATAAAAATAGAAATTAGAAATTATTTTTATGTGAATAAAAATAAAAACAATATATCTTACTTGGTGAGATGTCATTAAACAGTACTTAAAGGCAAGCTTATAGCATTAAACCTAAATTTGTAAAACTTCTAGAAGAAAACATAGCAGAAAACATTTGTGTCTTTGACTTGGGCAAAGATTTCTTAGATGTGACTACAAAAATGTGAATCACAATGTATATAAGAACAAATCAATAAATTGGGCTTTATCCAAATTAAAATCTGAAAATTTGAAAAAACTGCTAAGAATGAAAAGAAAAGCTATAGACTGGGGAAAATATTTACAAATCAGGTATTTCTTAAAGGACTGTATCTATAATTCATGATAATTTCTCAAAACTCTTTAATAAGGAGAAAAGCTCCCAAAATATGGGCAAAAGATTTGAACAGGGACTTCACCAAAGGGCATCCAGGGATACCTTGTTTTATTGTGCTTCACTTTATTACACTTTGTGGATATTGCATTATTATAAATTGAAGGTTTGTGGCAACCCTGAATCAAGGAAGTCTATCATCTCCACTTTTCCAATAACATTTGTTCACTTTGTGTCTCTCTGTTGTAGTTTGGTAATTCTTGCTATATTTCAAAGTTTTTCATTATTAGTATATTTGTTATGGTGATCTGCGATCCGTAATTAGAACTGTTGAAATGAAAGCACATTAACTACAAGGTGTTTTTACTTTTATTTTTTGAGAGCAATAAAGTATTTTTATTATTTTATTTCATTTTATTTTGTTTTTTGGGGAGCAATAAAGTACTTTTGAATTAAGGTATGTATGTTTTTTTGTTTGTTTTAGACGTGGTGCTATTATACACTTAATAGATGACAGTATAGTGTAAACATAACTTGTATATGCACTGGGAAGCCAAAACATTTATTGATTTATTGCTTCATTGTGATATTCACTTTATTATGGTGGCTTGGAACTGAACCTGCAAAATCTCTGAGGTATGCCTGTATATAAGTGAGAAATACAAGGGAAAACCACAATGAGATGATATATCACTATGTATATTTTACAGTATTAAAATTTTAAAAGACTGACCATGTCAATTCTTGTCAAAATTCTATAGCACCTGGGACATTCATCTTTTACCACTTGAACAATCAGATACTGAAAAAGATATCTCCCATTTAAATTGAGGACTTTTTCTTGTGTTTTTTTTTTTTTTTTTTTTGCTTTATATTTATTAGGTTATGTTATTGGGTGCATACACACTTAAATTTTGTTACCGTGTAATACTCTCTTTTTCTTTACTAATTTTTGTCTTAAGATCTACTTTATCTGATATTAATTGCTGCATCAGTTTTTTAAATCTGGCATTTCCCTGTATTTTATTTTATCCTCTTACTTTGAGCATGAATGTATTCCTATATTTGGGACGTACTTGTAGACAGCATAGAGCAGAATTTTAAAATATGGTTTGAAAATTCTTTTTATAGAAGCATTTAGGCAATTTGCCTTTTTTCTAATTAATCATAATTTAATTTCTAACATAGTATTGTATGCTTTTCATTGTTCCTTTTCTAAATTTTTTTCTCCATTCTTGCCTTATAACAAACGGACTTTTTCTCCTATCAATTTCTTTTGTATACTGGATATTAAGTTATTTATTCCTATTCTCTACTGTTTAGAAATTTTTAACATATGGAATTAACTTATCAAAATTGGAGAATAAATATTTTCCTTCTATTTCAAATAGTACCAGGTCCACCGAACACTTTTATTCTTAATAAATTTAACTTACTTTAAAATTATTTATTTGATTTTTAAAAATTAGATGATATTTGAAGTCACTTATTAGAGATGGGACAGATGCTTCCACCCATAATTTGATTTAAATGTCAGGATGGGTGACAATACATGTAAATCAAGATGGTGTGAAAGCGTTTTTGTTCATTTAATGAGGTTTTGTGAATAGAGTAGGGCAAGGCTCCCAAGCTGGTTCCCAAATGTTTTGAGAGTACAGGGAAGAGAAACTGAGTTGGAGTTTTGAACTGGAGTAAAGGTTTTTGTGTACTGGCCAGGGTTCATGTGATTTAAATACCCTGCCAGTTGCAAGGAGGAAACAAATGTGCTTTCTTATCAGCCTGACTGATACAGGCAGGAGAGGGGAGAAAAGAGAAAAGAGAAAGGGGCTTGAAAGCTGTGAGCAGTGAAGCATCAAAATGGAGTCGGACTCTTTGTTACAATTTACCCCTGTTATTTGACTGATGACTAAAATGTGCCATGATTCATATAATTGAATTTGATCTCATTTAAGTAAGATATTAGGTTGCTTTATGAGGCATGTAGCCTGAAACTGGTAAGAATGCTGAAAGTTCTATCAAATTCCTTGTAAGAACCTAGCACTGTATATTTTGAGAAGAGAATTAAGTGCCTTGGTCACTAACAATAATGTCTGGAACTCCAAAGGGGATAAAGAGTGAAACCTTATCTTAGTGATACTTGTACTGTGGCTTTCACATGTGCAGAAATATGTATAATCTTAATTTATATTTTGGGTATCTGTGAGGCAAGAGATACCCAGATTTTTTTATTCCAAAGGGAAAATCTTGAATAAAGAATTGTTGCTTCCATTAAACTGGGCTGGACTCTGTAGTCAGGAAAAATGTACAGATGAGGCTCACTGTTGGCCAAGGCATCCCATGTTGAGATGGCTAACTAGGGGCACATGGTTGGCTCAGTTGGTTAAGCATCTGACTCTTGATCTCAACTCAGGTCTTGATCTCAGGGTCCTGAGTTCGAGCCCTGCACTGGGCTCCGCGCTGGGTGTGAAGCCTACTTAAAAAATAAAATAAATTAAAAAAGATGGCTGACTAAGTTCAGCCAGTTTTGCTGATTCTTTTGTTCCATTCTTGGTCTGGAACATGCAGTTAAAGGTTAAGAAGTAGTAACTCTCCAGAGAGCTCCATTTTGTGTACTGGTGGCTCTGCCAACTTTATATGAACTCCCTTGGATGCTCATTCAAATGATACCATGGGGCTTCTCAGGAAGCAACGGGGTGCTTTGTGGCATTTGGCAAGGGAATAAGAACAAGACAATACCCCTCACTACTGACTCCCCACAGGTGAGATAAGCCAGAAGGTCCAGATTTGGTTCCATCTTTTAGCAAGGAGACTTTAATGACCATGCTGAGCTCATGGGTTACTGCTTCCATCATCCAAGGCAAAATGGGCATCTGGGTATGGAGATCATAGGCTCAGGTCCCATAAATTCTCTGTTTTCAGAAATACTCAATGTGCAGTCAGCAACTGCCACTTAAATGGATATAGAAGGGGGCCAAGGAGGGCAATTTCTTGCACTGGAAGCTCATGGGCAAACTATTGCCACCATGGGTAGACCAGGGACTCCAAGAGGAATGAGAGGAGGTTGCCAAAGCCCTTAGAGTGAAGACGTCTTTAGGGTCCACTAATGGATGTGCCTGTTGTATTGAAATTTGGACAGATTCTAGAGCCTTTTGCTGTAGAAGTTACCATTCATAGTGGATTATCGGTAACAACAGTGTATGGGCATAAATGGGTATAAGTAAGATTTGTAAACTAGGAATCTATTGTCTCCAGAATCCAAAGAAAACACTTAGACTTGTTTTGGCTTTCCTAGTTAGAAGTTTCCCTTCTCTACTTCCCTTCTGTACTGCCCACTCAGCTCAGGACACCCTGCCCCTGCAGCTGCCCAGGTTCCCTGTATGCCTGGGCCCCCTGTGAGGTAAGGTGCTGCTCTTGGAGAATGTGGCCACTCTGAGGAACAACCGTCTGGGATTTCAGCCTTGGATGAGCTGCCAGAGCGCCTCTGCCTGAGGCCTCAGTGTGGTTGGCACTCCATACAACTGGTCAGGCATCAGGAGAACACCAAGAACAAAGGGATCCTGAATTTTCTCAAGTATGTCCCATCATGGGGTAGGTTGGAACCCAATTTCAGGGTCTTAGGGCTGCCCTCCTAACCCAGCTGCTTGGCAGTCTCACCACTGCCCTGGGGAGTGCGGGTGATGGAGGTTCATCCAAGACAGTGTTTCCTCTAAGTCTGCATGGACAAATGTTTGATGTCCAAGAAAATCCTCAACATGGGCACTGGTCTGTCCATCCCAGTACCCCCCTCCCCCCAGCAGACCAAGTGATAAAGTGCCTAGTGTCAGGGAAACCAACCAAGCAACTAACCAAACAACCAACCATCATGAATTCCAAGATAGTCAACAGCTGTTTCTTGATAGTGTAAGGGATGGAACGGTTTTCAGGAATTTAAATAAGTGGTAGGGCCTTGTAATACCTATGGGACAGTGACCTGTTTCCTTTTCAGAAACCCATTGGTGAGTATTTGTATGGCCTGAATGAGTGTATGAAATGAATCTCCTTGGAGAAGGATGTCATCAGTGTGATGGCATACTTGTGCTCCTAGAGAAACTTAGATGCCATTAAGATTGTGCCTACAAAGATTTTGCATGATCACAGGGATGCTGAAGTGGCCTGTGGGTAGCCAGGAAAGCATGTATTACTGTGTGTCTTAGAAGATGAAGACAAACACACCTGAAAGGCTACTGAAATAGACACTGAACATATTAGCCAAATCTATGACTACAAAGTATTTACCACTTGCTGGTTGGATGGAGTCAGTAATTTGAATAATATTGGGTGTGGGGAGGCTGCTGAACTGGTATAACTATGCCGGTAACATTATGTAATCCACTATGAGGTGCCATTCATTCTTTCTAGGTGCAAAAGCAGGCCAAATTGGGCTGTTAATTAGAGAAGCAGTGGAGATAATCACCGCTTCTCTAATAAGTCTTATATAATGGTTTTCAATCTAGAAGACCCCATTTTAATTTATATTGTGCCATATGAACTATTTTATCTGGGGGGAAGATCCATAGGGTCGCATTTTATCAAGCCAATTGTCAGTGCCAAAGACTTAATTTAATTCTAATTTATTGCTCATTGGGTCAGAGCAGCCATGACCACTATGGGATATTTTAGAAGATTGGGCACTATAACTACAGGGAATTTAAGCAAAGCAATCGTTCCTATGGCTAAGGTAAGGTATACCTATTTATCCTCTATTTTATGTCTTCTGACATTATAGAGGTGCCTTGTTTAAATTTAGTGGGATCTTCAAGAATAAGTATAATTGCAGCCCCCATAATGATTAAGGCCATGAAGTTTTGCTAATTGGTAATTTCAGCAGATGTTAAAGTTAATTCAGAAACTATATTGTAGAAACAAAATGTCAAGGAGCACACTTTTATCTTTTTGTTGTAGAAATCTTTTTAGTGAATTTTGGGTTTTCAATTGGGTCAAATTTGAGACCTCTGCTTCTACTTATTTTTTGTTTTCTCCCCCTATATGCAGGTCTTTTTGCGGGGGGTTGGGGATCCTTTTTGGTTGGTTACTAGACATATTTTGACAGGGGAGGATATCCTCTCTGCTCTACTCATATTTATGTTTCTCTTTCCAGAGAGCTTCAAATCAGTATTTGTGAGGGTTAGGGCCCTCCCCAGTGTTAAGTCCACAGGGTTGGCATGGGTGTGTTACGAGGGTCAGGATCTTTGTTGTGACATGAGTGTAGCTAGCACCAGCAACAATGGTGCTGGGTCCTAGTGAGCCATTTGCTTTTAGTAGTATGACCTCAGCCTGCCACATTGTAATTTCTCTTGCTCCACATGAACCATCACCCAATGGGCCCACATATTGTGCAAAGTATTAGTCCTTCCTCTTAACATTCCATAGAATAGGACCAATGCCTGGTCGAGACACACAATCAGTGTTCACAGGGAAGCATTTGTTCTCCTGATCCTAGTGTTAGTCATGGCTTATGCTGGAATTAAGACACATACTTCAACCCGAGACACACAGGTCCAGGCTGACATGTATTACCCAGGCCATTTTAGGGACAGCCTCTATCCCATAATCTTGTCCCTAAACACCAGTTATCAAAAACTTCCAAATTATGTTGGTGTTATGAACTGAAAGTTGGTACCTCCTGAAAATTCAGATGCTGTACTGGGGTGGGGGTTTCTGTGAGGCTAGTGCTTACGTGGTTTGAATTTCTTGCTGATGCCAAAGGAGAGAGCATCTGGGCTTTCTTCTCAGTTTACACAGATGTAGGACTTGAAAGCTGTCAGCAGGTGAACATCAAACATGGAGTCAGACTCTCTACTATAGATGCTTTAACCATCTACTTTCCTCTCCTTTAGGATACATTTTTTCTTTAGCTTTTTTTTGCTCCAGATTGGAGTTTGTTTTTATTTCTCTTGCTTGGGATTCATAGATTCTCTTTGAATGTGTACATGTGTACATGTTCATCAGTTCAGGAGCATTTCAGTCATTAGCTCTCAAAACTTGCTGCTACCTCGTTTTCTCTTTCCTCTCATTCCGAAACTCAAATTTGTCATGTACTAGACACTTAGTGTCTTCTAACTTCTCTTACACGTTTTTCATTGTGTTACTCATGCCTTGCCTGAACCATCTTATAACCACTCAGTCATCTAATTTTCAGTAATATCTCCTTTCTCATAAGCGCACTGATTGAGTTTTAAAATTTTACCAAGTACAGATTCCATTTGTAGATGTTTTAATTATCACTTTTCATTCAATTAGTCACATTTTAAAATTTCACTATCAATCTTTGCATTTCAATTCTTTTCACTTATTCAGAGTTTGATAATTATAGTATCAGAACTTTCTCTGGGTCCTCTGCTCTGTGACTTTACCATCTGCCTCTTACTCATAGGACTTTGTTTTGCTTTCCCATTTGACTGTGAAGTGATATATTTTTAGTTTACCTGTGAAAATCCTTTGAGTTCTAGGAGGAAGGTGGGTTCCTTTAGAGTGAATTAGGTTTGCTTCTTCCAGGAACCTGGGGCACCAGCCTAGGTTACTAAGTTAGTCTAGTTACCGAATTAATTTCTTCACATGAAGTTTTTTGGACTACCCATGTAGTATGCATTTTCACTCCAAAGCTGCTTTGAGGAAATGTTTTGGGGTTAGGAATTCTTGAGGAAGATATTTTTCCCTTTCCATTCAGTGTGAAAATGTGAGACAAACAACTTTTTTTTGTAGTATTCTTCGTTTATTTTTAATTCACTCCTATAATGAGGTGGTAGACCCATGGGCCTTGTATACTGTGCTCAATGCCCCTCATGGCCTTAAAAATCAAAGCTGAAGTTCACCTCATTCATCAAAGGATCTCAAGAAAAAGCAAATAAATTGCTCGGCAACTTACCTTGATTCTTCCTTCACTTTTTGGTCTCATTATTCTTAACGCTCCTTTAAGTTTATCAACGCATTTAAACAAATTTATGGTTGATGCAAATGTTTGGTCGTTTTCAGTGGGATCATCAGTCACTATGCTTAGTTTACTTTTTATTTTTATGTGTATTATTATTATTTGCAGTTCTCATAGCCAACAATAGGAAGCCTTTTTGAGTGAATGAGGGTTTTCAAACTCTGGCTATGTGAATTTGGGTCTTTCTTTTGTTTAAGAACTATTTCTTAGAAAAGACAGAATTCTAAGTGTCTGGAAAAATGATTCTACATAATGCACACATAACACTTGGTTTTGTTATTTTCGAAAATCCACTTTACCAGGTGAATTTAGACATACTCTTCTGAATGTATTAAAAAGTGACAATTGTTGGGCACCTGGGTGGCTCAGTCAGTGTTGCGTCTGCCTTCTGCTCAGGTCATGCTCCCAGGGTGCTGGGATTGAGTCCTATTAGGGACTCCCTCCTCAGCAGGGAGGCTACTTCTCCCTCTGCCCCTCCCCCCCGCTCATGCATGCATGTTCTCTCTCACAAAAATAAATAAAATCTTTTTTTAAAGATTTTATTTATTTATTCATGAAAGACAGAGAGAGAGAGAGAGAGAGAGAGAGAGAGGCAGAGGGAGAAGCTGGCTCCCAAGGAGCAGGGAGCCCGACTCGATCCCAGGACCCCGGGACCATGACCCAAGCCGAAGGCAGACACCCAACCATCTGAGCCACCCTGTTTCTTTAAAAATGAAGTACTCTTCACCTGCAATATTTCTTATATATGGAATTGTTTTTTGTTTGAGATGTAAATGGATAACAGAATTTTTTTCTTCTCGTCACAGAGTGATAAGAAATTTGATCTCATAGATTTCATGCACACATAAGAAGACATCTCATGTGTGGTAGTATTACACTGAGGCAGGGCAATGAATTTGCTCCCCTGCCCCCATAGTTATGTCTTTTATACTGCCTTCACACAATAATGCTGGGCTTCGGCATATCACAGTTTTAGTCAATGAGACATTAACAAAAGTGATTCAAGTAGAAACTTGACATGTACTTCCACACTGAGCCTTATCCTCTCAGAATTATTTCTCTGGGAATTCAGGAGCCATCCTGTAAGTTGGTCCTAGCTTACCAGATGGAGGGAGGTCAGGTGGAGGGGTCCCAGAGGGTGCAACCTCACAAGGAACTAGCAACAATGGAGATAACAGGCTTCCAGGGAGCAGTCAACGCCAAGGCCCAGGTGAGAGAGGCCTCTTAGACCTTCCACTCAGCCTATGTAGATAAATACAGACTTAGAGTGACCCTAGTGGATACTATATGGAGCAGAAAAAGAGCTTAGTCAACTTCAGAAACATGAAAAATAATACATGCCTGTTGTTTTAAGCCACTAAGTTTTGGAGTCATTTATTATGCAGGAATAGATAAGAACCATGTAAGGTGTTTAACTCAGTCTGGGAAATTTTGCTTTCTCACATTAAAAAGTATTACACTAAAAACTAAAATAAATATGTATTCCCTTCACTCTCTAGTATGCTGTTCATTTCCAAAGTACTTTGAAATCTTTATTGAAGTTCAAATTTCAGACCTTTTCCAAACCATCCCTCTTTCCCCAAGATATCTTATCTGTTTGAAGTCATTTGGCAAAACTCAAATAATTTTTTCTATTATTATTTTGATCTATTTTAAGTGAAATGTTATGCAAATGCTTGCTTTAACTGCTAAGAGCTGTCACTAAAGGATTTCTATTCTATACTGTCTAATAATGCCAGGCTGTGTTTCATGCCCCTTAATGAAATTTTGACCTTATTTTGCTCTAAAAATAAATCTCTGCTCTCAAAAGCTATAATTCTGTTGAATGGTTTCTCAAATGTTCGAGGAGTCATACTGTGTAATACTGGCTATACTTCACAGTGTGCAACATTATATTGCATGTGTGTTTTACTATTGAGTAATTTTGTTTTGTAGTCTTGCTAGTACCATCATATAATTAAATTGTAAACTCATGTGGTGTAAAGGTCAGACACTTTAAATGTATGAAAGCAAATGCTATGTGTATTTAGGGTTCTACTCTTTGCATACTGAGATCAACAAAAGGAATGAAAAGATCATGTATGTTACAATTGAAATTTCTTGTCTTTGAAACAAGGTTTCATAGCATCCTGTTATTGTAAATAAAATCTCACACACATTCTTTAAAAGTTTGCCTCCATTTTCTTGGAATATTCATGGAGGAAGCACATTTTTGTTAGATATTCTTCAACCTCTTCATGAATAAGGCAATCACTGTAGTTGGTGTCTGCTTTTTTCTTCTTAACTATTTCTCCAGTAAATACACCTTGATTTTTGCTCTGTGGTAGTTTTCACAGTAGAAATATATTACGCCTTTCTTTCTGATGACCAGAAATTTAGAAGATTGTACCTGACTTTTATCTTTGTATTTTAGTTTTTTTAAATGGACATAATAATTTCAAACTATTTTAAAAAGTGTTTCTTTAAAGTTCAAGGGAACATGTTTATATATACTAACCATATTTATTCCATCTTACCCTTGTACATGGGAACTCCAGAGAAATCAAGACTTACTCAATCTTGGGCAGTATTGTTATTATATAGATCACCAGGATATTAATATAAATGGTTCTTAGTAAAAAAAAAATATTCAAGTTATTCTTTGAGAACATTCTGGATTAAATTTAAATGGGCTGGGTGTTAATATGATAAGATAATCGTATCATTCCTACCACATGCCTGACCCTTCAACATTATAGAAGAGCATTTAGATGCTATTTAACCATTTATTTAGAATGTGAGAATTATCTTAGAGCAGGTATGGATCTTAAAGCTTCATTTCTTCACCTGATAAATGAGATCTTCTATCATAGGTCTTCCAAACTAATGAGTCAATGAAGAGGCTTCTTGGTGTTAAATTCTATGTATATAACCGTATGTATATTCATCTGGAAAGATTGTCCAAAGCTTTCTTCAGATTCTCAAAGATTTATAATTGCAAAAATGTCATGAACTTGATTGTCCATCTCTGGCTTTCCAACCTTTATGTTTTTAATGTCTATAGGATTTGTAGTGATGTCCTTATTTGGTTTTGTTCCTAATGTTGGTTACTTATGATTGCTCTTTCTCTTCATTATTCTCATCAAGGTTTAATCAATTTTATAAGACTTTTCTACAAATCAAAATTTGGCTTTATTGATTTTTTTCTATTACATATTAATTTTTTGTTCTACTGATTTCTGTTATCTTTATTATTTGTTTTTCTATTTTCTTTGTGTTTAATTTGCTCTTATTTTTCAACTTTTCAAGCTGGAAACAGATCATTGATTTTCAGCTCTTTTAAAAATGCATTTTAAGGCTACAGATTTTCCTTTAAGAATAGTTTTAGCCACATACTACAAACTTTGATATGTCATATTTTTATTATTATCAATTATCATACTGTATGCTTCAATATATATCCTGTTCAAAAATTGGCATGAGTAATCTATGTCATAGAAGTCAGGATAATTGCTTACCTTTGGGAAGGGGAGTGGTTTGTGAGATGCTCCTGGGGTTCTGGTAATGTTCTATTTCTTGACCTGACTTGTGATTCTATGGGTATATATACTTTGTAGCAATTTGTTTAGCTGTGTTTGTGATCTACTTACTTAAAAAATATCTATATTACTTGAATAAAATTCTTCTAATGTTAAAAATAAAATAATTGCCATAAATACAAATTTGATGTTGATAAGAGTTTAAAATATGTTTTTGAAATACTAGCTTTCATTGGGGAAGGAATTGCTATGTAAATATACAATCTTAAAAGAGTTAAATTCAACATAAATAAAAATTTAGTCTCTAATTTCAATATATATCCGACTGAAAAGATTAAAATAAATACAAGTTTTATTTTCTTTAATGTTTATGCATGTACTTTAGTCTTTCCCACTCAAAGGATACACCAATTTTTCCATTTAGAATGGTTTTATTTGATTAACTTCCAGATTAAGGAACACTAGAAAGCCAAGTAATTAAGCTTACTTTGCTTTACTTTAAGTAAAGCAAAGTTCAAAATTAGGTATCCTGGAAATTGTCATAATTGTAACTATTCTGGCTTTATTCAGAATATTAGTAAAATAGAGATTGTTATTTGCAAAAACATATCAATACCACGTAATCATTGGTCCACTGCATTATCCCTCTTTTACCTGAGTTAGGGCCTAGAAACACATGGCCGAACTTAATCTTTCTAGTTGTCATATTCCATTGAAAATATGATTTAATGGACTATTTTATTCCCAAAGTCTAATAGAAAAAGTTTTATTTGTTTGTTTTATAAATGACAAAAATCATTTTAACTTTAGCTTTTATTCTGACATAGTATCTCAAATTAATTATGATCTCCAGATTTTATTTACAGTCTTTACTCCTTCCCCCAGACAAGTTCTACTTTATCCTCTTGCTTTTTCCTTGAAGTCTCACTTCTTCGGGTAACCCCCAGCTCTACTACAGGTTACATGAATCCCCCATGTGTACACTTTCCTAGCAACCTTCACCTGCCATTGTGTTTCTCACTTGTACCCATTTGTTCAGTGTGAACTCTCTTCCTAGACTTTAAACTTCCCAGGGACCAAGACCATGGCTGTGCTTTGCACCGGTTCATTGTTTAGCACCTAGTGGACTGTGTGGCTTATTGTGAATTTCAATAACATATTTATGGAATGGGAAGATTAAACGTGGATGTTCTAAGTAATATAGGATTGTCTTAGATACTTTGTTTTCTGATTCTTGAAGGCCTGTCAAATTTTGGTTCTTCTGAAGAATCTGAGAGAATCTGGGCTTTATTTATTTTTAGTTAATTAATTATTATTATTTTTAAATCGTGAGAAAGCTTGATGCAGCTGCCATAAGTCAACTATTTTGGGAGACATGAGAATACACAATGGTTCTTACTATATTTCTAATTCCTCTAAGATATTCAAAGCTGGAAAATTAACTACTTTCTACAACCTTGATTCATAGAGGGCTAGGTGTGGGGAAGCCAAAAGGAAAAGAAAACTGGCAGCAGAGATTTTTGCTCAGGTGCATGAAAACTCTTCAAGAGGAGAATTTCAGTCCCTTCCATGAAGCCCAGTGTCTCCCTCCTGTAAGATTAAGGTCACCATTTGTTTGGAGATATTTGAAACCTTACTCAACACATTTATTCCCTCTAGACAATTTACTTTGCTACAACGATAAACTTAGATTGCTTGATATATCAAGCAAGGAGGATGCAGACAGATGCTAAACATTATTTAAAAAATTCAAGTTTATGTTATTTTAACTGTATTACAACATAAAATGAATATTTGAATAGTATATAATAATATATACAGTAGTTATTCATGTCATTCTAAAAAATGTGAAACTAGAATTATTCTTGTTTTTTTTTCTTTAGAATTATTCCTGTTTTGATGTATCTTGGACATAAGAAGTCCCTTTCCCCGCCCCCCCGTTAGAACTAGCAAAGGAAATATATTTGTGAGTTGTGAAGCAGATGGCTTAGAACTAAGGCTTTTTTTTTTCAGTGTAGCATTGTTTGTGTCAAAATCCAAACTGCACTAGTTTTAACATTTAATGACTAAGAATATTCTACAAAATACTTTATCTAAATAGTTATTTAAGGTATTTCATTTATAAGGTTATTCGTAGATGATAGATAATACCAGAAGGCATTTTAGCATTAACTCATTAATAATTTGAGATTAACAAGATCTTGATTTACATGGAATAATAGATGGAAATTCTGGCAGAGCTGTTACAAGAGAGAATTATACAAATTATGACATTTGTTTTTAGAATAGACATAATACTTACATTTAAATACTGGTATCTAGTCATGATCTTTTCAAAAAAAAGTAAATAGACTATTTCTTAGGAAATATCTGAATAATCCCCAGTGTATGAACAAACTTACAGATAATTAAATTTAAAAAAATTTACCTGGAAATGTTGGAAGCACAGAAACATAATTTGCAAAGACTTGATTTATATGTTCTGACACTGTATGTCTTTCTCATTAGATACCTTTACTTTTCTTATTGATTTTATTTTCTTTTTATAGATAGATATTTTAAAATGTCTCTTGTATCTCAGCCTGGGTGAACAAAGAACACAAGGATGTCTTTTCCACTGTAAGTCATTGTTCTAACTACATGTCAGAACAGGAAGGAAAAGATGAAGATACCAACTGAAGAGGGTACGGGGTGTAGAGAGTTGACAGGAAATCTTGTCTTATAAGAGTTATGTTTCCTATAAAGTTGAAATCAAGATCTGTACATAGATATAATTCTTTCAAAATTCTTTATACAACATTTTGTAATTCAGGACAAGATTAGAAGAAAGTTGTATTCAGTTTCTGTACTATTGAAATATAGTAAGTATTTCTGAGGGACTGAAAAAACCTTTCCCATTGTATTGTATATTTTTTATTTTTATTTTTATTTTTTATTTATTTATATTTTTTAAAGATTTTATTTATTTATTTGACAGAGAGAGACATAGTGAGAGCAGGAACCAAGCAGGGGGAGTGGGAGAGGGAGAAGCAGGCTTCCTACGGAGCAGGGAGCCTGATGTGGGGCTCAATCCCAGGACCCTGGGATCATGACCTGAACCGAAGGCAGATGCTTAACGACTGAGCCACCCAGGCACCCTATTGTATATTTTTTTAAAGATTTATTTATTTTGGAGAGAGAGCGAGTGAGCAAGGGGGGAGGGGCAAAGGGAGAGGGAGGGAGGGAGAGAATCTTGAGATTCAAGCCTGGCAGGGGCTCCACCCCAGGACCCTGAGATCATGACCTCAGCTGAAACCAAGAGTTGGTTGCTTAACCCACTCTGCCACCCAGGTACCCCAGTGTATTCTATTTTTATGGAATTTTGGAACAGATGTTTTCACTCTCTACCTGGCTAAGTATGAAGAGCTTTGTTATATTATGAACACTAATTCTTTCAGAAGGAAAAAATTACTTTAATAATTTGCCATGATAATGCCACAAAATTGGACATGCCCAATTTGACTTTAGAAAGGGTATATTTAGAGAGGCATAAAAATGGTGAGTATGATAAAGTCCACCTTCTAATAATAATCTTGATTCCATCAATCTACCATCAACAGAATGCTACCCTAGACCTGGAATATTTCCTATATGAGAAAAAGGTATCATTCACAATTACAGAAGTGTAGTTTCTTCATTTTCAAAATGCATGCCTTTAAACTTAAAGACTTTCAACATCTCCTTTAGTCTTCCTGTGAATCTGGAAGATAGCCAGAAATTGCCTGGAGGTTATCTTTAAATAAATTTCTAAATAATACCAGAAAATATGTTACTTTATGTACTTGCTAATATTTGACTCTGAATTTTTATTTACATATCAAAAATTGTGTCCAAAACTTCTTTAGAAGCTGTAGTTTAGGGTTGCCTGGGTGGCTCAGTCGTTAAGTGTCTGCCTTCAGCTCAGGTCACGATCCCAGGTCCTGGGATTGAGCCCCTGCATCGGGCTCCCCGCTTAGCGGGAAGTCTGCTTCTCCCTCTCCCACTCCCCTGCTTGTGTTCCCTCTCTCACTGTGTCTCTCTGTCAAATAAATAAAATTTTTAGAAAAAAAAAGCTATAGTTTAAAATGAAAAAAAGGTGAAATATTATTTTGAGGAGCCATTCAGAAATCTAACTTTTAAATAGAATAACCATCCCTTCCACATACTTATCATCCAGCTTTAACAATTTTGTCAATTTTGTTTTATTTACCCCCCACTTTTGTTTTTAAGCTAAAATATTTTAAAGAAAATCTCAAAACACATTATGTTATTCTACCTATAAAGAATTCAGTCAGCATGCTTCTTCAACTGATAAGGACTTTTAGGGGCACCTGGGTGGCGCAGTCGGTTGAGTGTCCAACTCTTGGTTTCAGCTTAGGTCATGATCTCAGGGTTGTGAGATCGAGCCCCAAGTCAGGGTCTGCACTCAGTGTGGAGTCTGCTTGAGACTCTCTCTCCCTCTCCCTCTGCCCCTCCCGCTTGTGTTCTCTCTCTCTCTCTAAAATAAAAAAATCTTTAAAAAAAATTGATAAGGGCTTTTATTTTTAACATAATTGCCATTCAGTTTTCATACTTTACATAAATAAAAATGATTTTCTCAATGTTTAGATGTTGAAAAATATCAAATCTTCTGAAAAGTTGTAAGAATAGTGCAATGAACACCTGCATAGATTCCCTTTATTTAGATTCAGCAAATGTTAAAATTGGCCATATTTGCTTTCTCTTCTTCTCTCTTGCTCAAAGTGTGCTCTCTCTCTCTCTTCGCCCCCCACCCACACACACATTTTATCTTTTGAAAGCATTTAGGCATTAATTATAGACATCACCATACTTTGTCCCTGAAGACATCAACCTGTATCTCCTAAGAAGCAGGCATTCTCCTATATAACCTCAATACAATGACCTCAGACAGCAAATTTAATATTAATATGATAAAATTGATAAAAATGACATTAATATGATAAAATACAATCCATATTTGGTATATCTCAATCGTCTGAAGACTACCCTTTATAGCTGTTTATTTTATTCTCACTCTAGGAGCCAAGTAGCCAATCAAGGATCATACGTGGCACTTAGTCTCCTTTAATCTAGAACATACCCCAAGGTTTTTGTTTGTCAGTTGGTTTGTTTTGGTTTTGGTTTTCTTGATATTGAAGTTTTCGGATAGTCCAGGACAGAAAAGGGAACTCTCCTGCACTGTTTGTGGGGACGTAAATTGGTACAGCCAGGGTGGAAAACATTATGGAGGTTTCTCAAAAAATTAAAAATAGAAATACCATACAATCCAGTAACTCCACTTCTGGGTATTTATCCAAAGAAAATGAAAACACTAATTCAGAAAGATATATGCACCCCTATGTTCATTGCAGCATTATTTACAATAGCCAAGATATATAATGGAATATTACTCAGTCATAAAAGATAATGTTTTGAATCTTGCCATTTACAACAACATGGATGGACCTAAGTGAAACGAGTCAGACAGAGAAAGATGAATACCATATGATTTCACTTATATGTGGAATCTAAAAACCAAAACAAACAACCTAAACAAAACAGAAACGACTCATAGATACAAAGAACAATCTGGTGGTTGCCAGGGCAGGGAGAGAGGGGAGGATGGGAGAAATAGGGGAAGGGGATCAAAATGTACAAACTTCCAGTTATAAAATAAATAAGACAGGGGATGCAATGTACAGCATGGAGAGTGTAGTTAATAATATTGTTATCACTGCGTGGTGACAGATGGTAGCTAGATTTATCATAGTGATCACTTTGTAATGTATGTAAATGTTGAATCACTAAGTTATACACATGAAACTGGTATAATATTGTGTGTCAACTACAATAAATAAAATGTGTTGTCTCGTGATTTCAGTTAACACCTTATTTTTTCAGCATGAATATTACATGGATGCAACACCTCATAAGATACATGTTAGCACTTGGAGTGACCACAGCCTAATGTATAGGCTTGTTGAATCACTATATTATACACCTGAAACTAATGCAGCATTATGTGTCAACGGTACGTCAGTTTGTTCCATTATTGGTGATAATACTTTTTCCTCGTTTGGTTAAGATTGTGTTCCCCAGATTTCTCCATTGTAATTTTTCCCATTGTAATTATAGGTAATATGTGGAATGAAACTTCAAGAAATGTGAACATCCTGCTCCCCAGAAAAGTTTCACTCAATTGTACTATATTTATTATATTATCTTATATCCAAACTGTGTTCCAAATTTCCCATTTGCCTCATAAGTATCTTGAGTTGTTTTGTTTGAGTCATGATCCAGGCAAGGTTTAGACATTCTGTTTCATTTTGGTGTGTCTTAATTTTCTTTTATTCTCTAATAGTCCCCCTTCCCACTTTCCATACTCCATTTCTCTCGTCATACCTTCCATTGCTTTGTTAGAGAAATTAGGTCAGTTAGTTGCCTTGTAGAGTGATCATTTCCTTGTGTTGTATTCAACTTGATCTTCTGTTTCCCATATCAACTGGTAAGCTGTAAACTGGTTTTGAGATCTAGATGCTTGACTAAATTCCATTTCGGATTTTTAAAGGCACTTGATATAAAAGTGGTGCTGAGAACTTTTCTATATGTCTCTTAAAGGAAGAACCTTAATTGATTTTATTCTGCAGTGTCTGACCAAAACCAACATGATTGTATCTCATAACTATGAATTTACTGCTTGTGTGGAAAATGCCATCACTTTCAGGCTGATTTCACTGTCTAAGTAATGGGACAAGTTTTCAAGTCAACATTTCCTTGCCCATAAGCAACTTACCATAGCTTATGACCAAAAATAGAGAGGAGACTAACAGAAAATGTACCTATTTTTGCAAGTTTAAGATTAAAAATGAGAAATCCTGAGCAACAGCTACCTTTGTCCTGTAAAAGTCTTATTTTCCCTTGTCTACATGGCACGTGAAAGATGGAGAGGACTTTGAGAGCAAGACAGGAAGAATGTTCCTGTTGAGTAGCTATGTAACAACTAAAACTGTACTCCTTTTGTTTACATAGATATAACGCAATGGGTTTTTTTAAAAAAAATATATAGAATCATTAATTTTCAGGACGAAGGGGACAATGCTATTGGCCACTCAGCTTTTGCCTGAATTTCTCCAGTGTAAGTGTGCACACTCCTTTCTGAAAAAGATATCTCTGTTGTTAGTTTATCTCAAAGGAATCAATTTTTTCTTCTGGTCCCTTAAAACCTGTCTTCCTATATACTCCACATTTAGGTCCTACATAAGCTTTCTCTGAAAACTCAGAGTGAATTCATTTTCTCATCTATGCGACAATCTGTAAATAATTGAAAAGCACAGCCCTAGCTCCTCCTGTCTTTTTAGAACACATATAACCAGAGCTTCACCCAGAGATCTGTCATATCACAAACTCAAATACCTATCGAGGCCAGGTTCTAGCAGGAATGTGTGAAGTTGGCCAGGCTAAGATGAAGAATTCATACTGTATCTAAAGAGGGTAGGCAGCAGCTCCCAGCTTTAGTGGATTGTCACCAAGGTGAAAATGTGGGACTTAATCCTGCCAGATCTTTTAATTTCCAAGAAAAACTAGAAACGTGGTTTGTTTGAGAAATCTCTTGACTTCTAAACATTAGCATACATTCTAAACTTCAAAGCACTGTGTAGTTCAGCACCAAGCAAACCAAATAAAATACATTTGTATGGTCAGATTCTGTTTGTCAACTGCCAGTTGTGATTTCTGTTTTAATCATTCTAAATGTGACAGATACCCAAACTTCTGGGCTTCTTCCTTCGGAGGTACTGTAATTCACCCATCACCTTCTTAAAATATGGTTCATGGATCTGAAACCAGTCATGTTCTGGTGCCAAGCATAAGACTGTCACTTCCATTAACTCAGTCTAGATTTTGTTCTCTCTTTGCCACTTCGTTTTATTGTTACTTCATTTCAGTGTGGTCTACTAGAATATCCAGATCCTTCTCACATCATCTGCTATTAAGCCATCTAGTGCCTCTGCAAATAGTTTTCTTCCTAACAGCCCAACACTCTATCTGTTCTTAAAATTTAAGTTTGTTATTTTTAAACTTTTGCATAGCAGTTGCATGTTTTTCTTTAAGTAAATATGCTTATGTATGAAGAAATAAAAGCTCGTAATGAGTTAAATTTATACTATTGTTCTATGTGTAACTTAAGGAAAAAAGGTTGGGTGGGTCACAGCAATATGACAAAGATGTGTTACATAAACATATCATTGGATATGCAATGCTTTTCTCTTTCAGCCAGCTAAAGAAGTGTAATAAATATTTTTGTAAGATAGAAACATGTTGTTGAATTTTGTATTTGGCAGAATAGACTGAATCTCAGTCTGATTATCTGATAGAAGCTATGGCAATACCCATTAAAAAGTCATTCTGGTAATGGCAACAAATGTGCCATTTGCAAGAGTTGCTTCTTTTACAAACAATGAAATACTACTATAATAGTTGTTATTATCTCATTAGCTAAGATACCAAGCAGTTTTTGTTTTGTGTTTAAAAAAAAAAAACAAAAACTGTTTCTAATTTAAGATCACTCTCCCCTGGATGCCAGTAGAAATTCTGACAAAATGAGTGGTTTTATTTTCTATATAGTTATGATTTATCACTTTGTTTAATGTCTTCAATACGAATTTGATTAAGATGGACTTAATGAAAAATAGCATCACACTTCATTTATTTAATTAAAGGTTTATTTAAGTAATCTCTGCACCCAACATGACCCTGAGATCAAGCGTTGCATGCTCTTCTGACTGAGCCAGCCAGGCACCCCAACATCATACATTTAAATATCACAATATGATTGACACCAATACCAATTTCTGGAGTTTTCAGTAGTGATTATTCTTTAGTAACAACTACATTCAAAAGAAGAAGAAGAAGAAGAAGAAGAAGAAGAAGAAGAAGAAGAAGAAGAAGAAGAAGAAGAAGGTAGAGTCCTACCTTTTTTTTAAATTGGGACTTGAACCCACAACTCTGAGGTGAAGACCTGAGCTGAGATCAAGAGTTGGGTGCTTAACTGACTGAGCCACCCAGACACTCCTAGAGTCCTACATTCTTATTTCATGTTGCAAAGTTCAATTTTGTTTCTAATTTTTGTTATTACATATTTGGTCATATATCTTATTACAAAGTAAAACTGCAACATTATTTCACATTCTTTCTCTTCCCCTGTCTTCTTTTACAATCCATTGGTGGGGCACCTGGGTGGCTCAGTGGGTTAGCATCTGCCTTCCGCTGCTGGGATTGATTCCCACATCAGGCTCCCGGCTTCTCCCTCTGCCTTCCACTCCCCCTGTTTGTGCTCTTCCCCGCCCCCGTCTCTCTGTCAAATAAATAAATAAAATCTTAAAAGAAAATAAAATCCATTCGTGTTTAATATTGGGATTTTAATGGATGAAAATCTGATTATCTGGAATGATGAAATGTGTGATAATGAAACTAGCCAACTAAAATTCTATTTAAGTTCTGAAATTTAAATTTTACTCCCATTTGTTAATATATTCTTCCACTTATCTAGAAACACAACGAAAGAGAAAGCACATTACTCCAAAAGAGGCATAATCATCAGCTCTATCAATGTTCACTCAAGGAAGAAAAAGTCACATAGAAGTTGACTGCTATTTTATTTGTGTCCTTCTAAGTGTTCTACATTTTCAATAAAAATGATACTATGATTATGAAGATATTTTTATGTAAATCTAAATTTTATGTCAATTAGCAGCAGGCTTATAAAAGAAGACCAGGGGTCTTAATGTATATAGTGTTATAATTGATGTGGGATTTATTCATATCACCTAGTTCATTATGTTTTTTTTTTAAAGTGTTGATAGGAAACTGCTCACAAGAATGGACTTTGCTAGCATATGGTCAGAATAGGGTCTGCGTGTGTGCGCTGACAGGAAGCATATATTACCTTCCTACACAGCATTTACTGTTGGCATTTTTGCCCAAATATGTTAAAGTACTTTGTTGATGATTGGAAGTGGAAACTGTTAAAGGCATAATGAGGCCAGATGCCAACTTCAAAGTAACAAGAATATAGGACACATTGAAAATTCTTGATTTTTTAAAGGTTAATTTTATGCCAAAGCATCATTCAATGGTTTCATTTAAAAGTGAAAACATAAGGAGTAGATTGTCCACTGTTGAAATCAGTACAGGAAATGTTTCCTCAGAAACTATTTAATGACTTTTTGGGGGGAGGGGGTACACAAACCAGAGTATGTGGGTCATTGCAACATATTGGGTGGTGTTATTGTGAAAATGACTGAAAAAAGGCAGAATGTTTCCATTTACTTTCAATCAGCAGCATTTGGGTAAATTGGTAAATTTCCCTGTTTCCAAACATAATGCCCCAGAACTTGGGAGGCCCTGAAATTTGGGCACTGGTTGAGTGTGCTTCCAGACAGAGGAGAAACAAATGATAGAGGCACCACCGAGTTTAGCGCTCCTCACTGTGTGGTCTGTGGGCCAGTCAATAACCAGAACGGAAGCTGAGAGCGGACATTTAAACACTTTTCCAGTCCTTTAACGTTGCTGCTTTTTCTCGGCATGGGATCAGTGGGCTGATTTGTGAAATTTATTCATAAAGTAATTGAGCTTATTTTCTGTATATCTTGCTTTATATTTTTACTCTGTTTTTGTCATTTATTTTTACTGCATTTCCCAAAGTAGCGGTGTGCAACAGATTGGAAATTAAAACACAACAAAAAAGATTCTTCACCACAGTCTGAGAAGCACTGAGCTGAGTGCTAACTGCCTGGAGCCAGAACCCACCCCGGAAGTGTCAGGAGAGTCCTGCACTGAATTACTGGTAGCCTGGCCTCACAAATGCTATCTCTGCATAAAAATGCTAGGTATTAACTTTTCAATTCGCAGCTTCTTCCCAATTTAATTAAGGTGGATCATGTTAGGGATGGAGATGGAAAGTGCTAAGTGGTATCTTGCTGGGGATGGCCAGCAATCCCTGTACTGACGGATGAAAGATGACTCCAAACCTTGCCGTGAAAAAGAGGAGAAGGCAAGGGGGTCAACGTTCAGAGTCGAAGACCCTTTGCTCTTCTTTGCTCCCTCCTTTATCAGTCCTTCAGGATAATCACAAATCCTTATCACTGTTTCTCAAGCACGTGATGTGTGACAAGGGGGTCTTACTGAAACTGGGAGGATCTCTTTACGGAAAAGATATGATATGCTAATGTGTGTGTTCTACTAGTTCTGCTAAACATAGCCTAGGGCACAATGCATACTTCTCTTAGATCACAGGGTGGCTGTTTGGGCTAAGAAAGCTTGGGGGGGCCGTATGTTCTATGGTGAACGCTGTGAATTGTGTAAGACTGATGAATCACAGACCTGTACCCTGAAACAAATAATACATTATATGTTAATTTAAAAAATTGAAAAAAAAAAAAAGCTTCGGGGAAGGCAACTCCCTTTGGCATTCCAAGCGCAGAGTGGTCTCTCAGGCCTCTGCATTCCAAAGGCCCACGCCCTTCTCCGAAAGCTTCCCTGCCCTCAGCTGGGCCTCCGTGTGACATTTTAGCAAGCCAGGTATGATGGCTGATTTCATGTTCTACATTAACCCCAACAGAATCTGGAACAAAATTGCTCTGGGTTCCCTCTTTTCTCTATGACTCATAGCAGAGGCTCAGCTTCCTTCTCTGTGTGATGTCAGTAGTCTCTCTCCCAGGGTTTTGTGAGGATCACGAGAGGTTAAGTCTCACAGAGTACCTGGCACGTGGTAGGTGCTCAATGAAGGGAGAAAGGTTGGCCTTTTACCTTCCTTTCTCCCCTGAACACAACATAAAGAGCTCAAGGTTTTTTAAACGAGTGGCTGAACTGGTTTAAATAATCCTGATCAATCGTTTTTTACAAATATATATTGATCTCTTAATAGCATCTTTTGGGGGGAGTCTTATGTTTTCTTGCTTTTATAAAAAAAAAAAAATTAAGATTTTATTTATCTATTTGTTAGAAAGAGAGAGAGCACAAGCAGGGGGAGCTGCAGGCAGAGGGAGAACCCAGGCTCCCTGCTGAGCAAGGAGCCTTCGTGGGACTCAATCCCAGGGATCATGACCTGAGTGAAGGTAGATGCTTAACCTACTGAGCCACCCTGGTGTCCCTATAAAACTTTTTGAGTGCAGATTGCTATGAATATACAACCAAAGGAAAGATATAAATCTGTTAGATTTTTTTCTTTATCTGCTGAGCCCTATAGGACAGCTGTGACAATGGACAAGGGGATAATATTATTATCAAGCCATTATTGTTACGTCTATGAATGAAATGATTTATAATGATCATGGAGAAAACTGTGTGCTAATAATGAAGTCATTTTGTACAATTTGTAAAAGCCACATATGGTGATATACTACTTCCCACTGTTTTACATCCATTTGTAACTCAATTATCTTGTGCTATTGTTAAGGGAGTTGTTTTGAGATTGAACAGTAACTGAGCTAAGCTATGGCAAAAAAAAAAAAAGAAAGAAAGAAAAAGAAAAAAAAGAAATTTGTAAAAATGCTTTTAGTTTATTCTCTCTCTCTCGGCAACCCAGTGCCCAAATCTCTTTGATTTGAACAAGTAGTTTGTGTTTAGCCTCTAGATTAAATACAGTATTTCCTTTCATTTTCTACTTGCATGTAGAAAAGTTTTTGTATCTGGCGCCATTAGTAGCTTGATTGCATTGTTAGATCCAGTCAAGGAATAAATTAGGCTCATTTGAGAAGAACATTTCTTGTCCGCTGCTAGGATACTGTTTCGGAAATTATCATTACGGTGGGTAATGACCACAAAAGTGTTAATGCCCTTAGCAATGTACCTCACTTACTTCCTCAATGACTCATTGGAAATCTAGGTAGCCGTATTTTCAATTTCTTTTTCTTGCGTTTTTTGTTTTAGTTTAAACAGTATAATAAATACTAGTTTTCCTTTAATCTACTGTGTGTGTGCGTGCATGTGTGTTGTGCAATTAAGTTGCATACTTTTTAATAGTAGTTTAATGATAGTTACTTTGACAGTTTTGAGAATTGATTTTGTTTTTTCTAATTTGCCTTTGTTTATAGTTATTTGATATCCTATCAAATTATTTGGCTTTGAAGCAAAACAATTAACAATACAGTGTTTGAATGATGTGGGAGTGCACTGGATAAATATTTCTTCGAAGAACACTGTAGCAGACTGAAAATGAATCAAACTAATCATTGGTGTCCTACATTCAGAATGCTGTTAGGAAATTATTCCTCATAGTAATACATTGTGTTGTTCTGGCTTCCATACAAGTTGACTTGAGGGAATGTAACCAACTGTTATAAAAGGACCAATCACTGAAGATACTATCCTCTAAGCAGAAAAGAAAAATGTCTTAGTGGAACCTTATGGTATTAACAATACTAACTAAATAATAAAAAAAATTCCATTCTCTAAATTAGAATACATCTATTAATTTTGTACTGTAAGAATGTTTATTAAGTAAACATTTGCATAGGATCCCTCAAGAAGCAAGGGTGTTTAATACGGGACAATGTCAGTGATCTGCACCCATTATTAAAATAATTAAACAGATTAAACTTTGTAAGGCATTTAAATACTTACATATATTTGTTTATAGCAGAGGGAGAGGGAGAAACAGGCTCCCCGCCGAGCAGGGAACACTACAAGGGGCTCAATCCCAGGAAACTTGGGATCATGAACTGAGCTGAAGGTAGATGCTTAACAGGCTGAGCCACCCAGGCGCTCCTGCTGTTGCCATTTTTGACCCAGACAGCCACAGTGCTGTTTACGGCATTTTATTTAAATTAAGAATCTTTATTTTTTTTTTAGAGCAGTTTTAGCTTCACAGCAAAATTGAGCAGAATATACAGAGAGTTCCTATAAATCCCATCTCCCCCTGATCACCCCCCCCCCTGAACACACACACAATCTCTTTCTTTATTAATATCCTGCACCACCATGGTACATTTATTACAATTGATGAACCTAACTTGACACATTATTATTACCCTATGTCCATAGTTTACATTAAAGCTCACTCTTGGTGTACATTCTATGGATTTGAACAAATGGATAATGACACATATCCTCAATTGTAGTATCATATAGAATAGTTTCGCTGCCTTAAAGATCCTCTGTGTTCTGCCTTTTCTTCCTTATCTCTATCCTAACCCTTGGCAGCCACTGATCCTTTTACTGTCTCTATAGTTTTGCCCCTTCTAGAATGTGATATAATTGGAATCATACAGTATATAGTCTTTTCAGATTGGCTTCTTCCACTTAGCAATATGCATTTAAGATCCTTCTACGTCTTTTCATGGAAGTTTTCAATTTCTTTGAAAATAGCAAGGAACACAATTGCTGGATCATATGTTAAAAGTATGTTTGATTTTGTATGAAACTATAAAATTGTCTTCCAAAGTGGGTGTATCACTTTGCATTCCCATCAGCAATGAGTGAGAGTTCCTATTGCTCCACATTCTTGCTAGCATTTGATGTTGTCAATATTTTGGATTGTGGATATTCTAATAGGCATATAGTGGTGTCCCATTGTTTCAATGCTTAAGGCATTTTTAAAGGTTAATAATCTGAAAAGTTTACACTCCCATAATAGAATGAACACCTGTCAAAAGATTTCCAGTCTAGAAAAGAAAACCTTTTATTACAGTAAAATTTAATTATTTTATGGGAAATTGCTCTAAATATAGAATGGTTGGAAAAGTTACTAGAAGAAAAGGAGACTAAAAATTGTAGGGACTTATTATTATCAACCTAACTCCTTTTCAAATTATTATCAACCTAACTCCTTTTCAAATTCAAATTTCCCTTTCCTAGGGAAAAAAAGGTGCTTTTGGCTTTCATTTATCTGATTGTGACTATTGGTAACTGATGTAAATTGAAATTTAGTCCTGGAATAAAAAGAGTAATATAGCTTCTTAATCAGGCAACACATAATTATTAACCAGCTAGTCCTTTGGCTAGAAGCAAAACAAGTAAACTAGCATTCTGAACTTATTTTTTTCATTCAAGAAAAAGGCTCATATTGGGTTAACAAAATGCAGTTACATTTTATAGCTATAAAATTATTCCAACAGGACCATTAATTGCCCTCATGATATAAGAGGTAAAGTTTACCGCTAGCAACAGCTTATTTTGTAATTATCACATGGGAGCATTTTTCCTAAATTCTAATTTCAATAGATATTGGTTTAATTTATCAGAATTTTCCATTATTGTGTTTTTAGGTAATGCATTAAGTCATTACTCAAACACAATGGTGTTCTTGAGTTCTTATAAACAAAATTATATCTCATTCTAGTGAAAATGACAGCAACATTTTTTTCTCTAATAGCATCCTACAGGAGGCCCAAACTGATTTGCACTCTGCTCTCTATTTGTATAGTTAATTAATCCAAAAGAAGCATTTATTAACTTGAATTTTTAAAGTCCATTTAACTTAAATTTTTAAAGTCTTTCTTCTTTAAGTTTGCATATTATTTAACAGACAAAAGTGAAAGCAGTTGCCATAAGGAAACTAAAATATACTTAGTAAGAATAGGTATTAACATATGCCCAACTATGAAAACTTGTCACTTCTCTTATTCTCTCTCTCTCCCCTCTTCTCTTTCTCTTTAAATATAGATATATAAGGGTGAGGACAATAGAAAGGGAATGGAATTGGATGTTGTATTAGTCTCCTATAAAGGCCATATCAAATTACCACAAGTGTAATAATACAGATTTATTTCCTTATAGTTCTGGAGGTCAGAAGTCCAAAATGGGTCTTACTGGGCTAACATCAAGGTTTAGCAGGACTGCCTTCCTTTCTGGAGGCTCTAGGGAAAAAGCTATCTTCTTCACTTTTTAAATAACATTAAAATGAAACTACAAAAAGGAATTAACTATTTGGAGGATATTTTAATAGAGTATCTTGCCTTAAAATTATACTTTTACCAAAGGTCATGATTAGACAAAATTAATGAGATTCAGTGGTGGGACATTGGTACTCTGGTTTTAAATTTAAAATCATTTTAGATCTGATCCCTTAATAAAGCTTCAAATACACATTCTCCCATCTCAAGTTATTGATGGGATAAACTCAGTGACCCTTCTGAACCATATGCTTCCTGCAACCTGAAATCTTGTAAGTGAAAGTTCCTTGTTTGTATTCTCTGTAGATGTTGACCTGAAAAGTCACACATAAATGGAAGCGTTGCTGAAGTAGTAACCCTGTCATTTTCATAAAATTTCAGCCAATAGTTTCCTGATATCAGCAATAGATTCAAAAGATAGAAAAGAACAAGTGACTCTCCCGAAATCCCATGACCTCAATAGAGTGTGAAAGTAATGAATGCATTCCTCAAGAGGGATGCGTGGTAGAAGTGCTGATAGTTGCAATTTGTCCAACGGCTCTCAATAATAGGAAGTTACATTGATTCAATACCTAAATGAAATTAATTGATGTCTGTTTGTCAAATAGGGTAAATGTAATGAGTTTTGTGTAAGTGACAATTCGTACACAGATTTGGCACAGATGGTTCATGCTCTCGTATATTTCAGTGAATCCTAGCAGTCACTGTAATGTCCTGGAGTTTTAAGATTTGCAAACAGGTTGTTTTAAAAGTAAAATGCAGGAAGGTAGTATACAGTGATGGTTGAAAGCACTGACTCTGAAATCTGGTCACCTTATTTTAAACCGAGTTCCACCCATCAGTCATGGATAAGTTGTTTCATCTGTCTGTGCCTCGGGTTCCCCATTTGCAAAATGGGCAAAATAACAGTCTTTATGTCATTGGGTTACTGTGGAGAATATATGAGAATTCAGTGTGAAATAGATAGCAAATAGCCTCCATTCGATAAACGTCCCAAGATATTAACTGCCATTACTCTATAGAAGTTGACCTTATTGTAGATGTTTTAATCTAGATTATATGATATGCAAATTCATGCTCAAGGAAAAAAATTCATAAATTTGTCTTACAATTAAGGAAGTCCACGAAAAGGAAGTAGATTTTGTTATATCCTTGTTTTAAGCCAACATCAAGTTTTAGCCTTCAAACTTTAAGAAAAAAATGCATGGTTTTGTTAATTGGAAATCTTACATAAAAATACTCAAAGAAGTCAGCAAAAAGACATAAGATGTTCTAAAATTTTAATAACCAAGTGTGTGTGTGACAGACTTTGAAAAGTTCATTTTATTAAACTTTGACTTTTATGCTAAATTTAACTTTCATTTAAAAACATGTTTGCTGGGCGCCTGGGTGGCTCAGTTGGTTAAGCGACTGCCTTTGGCTCAGGTCATGATCCTGGAGTCCCGGGATCGAGTCCCACATCGGGCTCCCTGCTCAGCAGGGAGTCTGCTTCTCCCTCTGACCCTACCCCCTCTTGGGTTCTCTCTCTCTCACTCTCTTTCTCTCTCTCTCAAATAAATAAATAAAATCTTAAAAAAAAAAACATGTTTGCTTACATAAATTGACTTTAAGTAGTGCCATCAGTACATTCCTTCTGATGCCAGGAATAAATATTTTTAACACTTAAAACTGGATCAAATTAGGAAGTAAGATTCACTGAGACCAGCTTCTAGTGTGAATGGTTTTCCAAGTACATGTCCCCTGCCTATTCATCATATCAGGCAGTCAGTGAACGGAGACATCTGCTGGTAGGGATTAGACACCAGTATCTGGGCACTTCAGCAGAATGCACAGGAAGATCTGAAGTGGAGGAAATGGTCGCTTTAGTGTAAATTATTCCCAGCTATGGAATGAGTTGCCCAGATGCTATCTTTGTGTCTTACTCATCCTTTCCATGTCTTTTGATTGGGCTGTAAATCTTATTCCCTCATCTATCATGGGGATTGATTCTCTTTTATTGATTTATCAGTTTATGTTTTTTTTTTAAGATTTTATTTATTTACTGGAGAGAGAGCATGAGTGGGGGCGGGGGCAGAGGGAGAGGGAGAAGCAGGCTCCCCACCGAGCAAGGAGCTTGAAGTGGGGCTCCATCCCAGGACCCCAGGATCATGACCTGAGCCGAAGGCAGACACTTAACCTACTGAGCCACCCAGGCACCACCCACTCCCTTCAGTTTATGTTTTTAAATGTCTTTTCTTCATACTATACTTCTATGAAGGCATAGATGATTAATTCCATTGCTGTTAAAGCATGGTTTCCTTAAAACATAGGGTAAATTTACAGTCAGGAAAGAATGAAGTCTTAGAACTAGTAGAATGCAGTTTATACAGGGAGCTGTGGTTTTTAGCCCTCTTGGTCCATGATGACCTTGAATTAGGCTGGGTTTCTCAGACTCTACTCCTTGTATGATAGGTAGCGATGGAGCCTTGTGCTTAGATGAAGAGAAAAATAAATAAAAGGATGTGGGAAAGAAGTTATGGCAGAAATTCTTGCTCCTCATTATTAGCAAACTGCTTTACAGAGTTGTACTGGTCTAAACACCAGAGAGAAAGGGCACGTTATGGAGTTATCATGATACTGCATGGGGTTGTGGATGAGTTTTTACCACAGGTTACAAGACCACATGGTATGCTTTTCCTTAAATATGGCTATTATTTCCTGTCTTCATGGAATACAAAATGTTGCTTTTATCTGCCGTGGCATGTCTTAACCTATGAGCTGGAAGAAGAAAATATGTTCTTTGAATTGTGCATCCTCCTGATGAAATTGTGGCTGTCAACCTAAAGTTTGTGTTGTCATTATTGGTCATTTTTAGTGACAAATGAAACCTTCCTCGGGAAAATTTAATAGTGCCTTGGGTCTGACCAGCAAATGTGATTGCAGAATACTGGGACTAGGTTGATATTGTAAAATCAGAGTTGAATTAATTATGCAGTCTTGGGATGAAAATACTCTTGATGTGTGAGACTTCCAAAAAAGACTTGCTTTCCATTATTAATCTCTTATATGTCTAGTACTCCAGTTTTTAGCTCACTGAACTCATGAAAAACAATTTCAGGCCTATTTATGACAACATGGATGGACCGAGTGGGTATAATGCTAAGTGAAATAAGTCAGACAAAGAAAGACAAATACCATATGCTTTTACTTATATGTGGAATCAAAAAAAAAAGCCCAAACAAACAAACAAACAAACAAACTAAACGAACTCTTAAATACAGAGAACAAATTGATGCTTGCCAGAAGGGAGTGGGTGGGGGATGGGCAGAAAAGATAAAGGGGATTAAGAAGTACAAACTTTCAGTTATAAAAAAAGTCATGGAGATGAAAAATACAGCATAGGCAATATTGCCTATCATATTGTATAATGTTGTATGGTGACAGATGGTGACTGTTTATTACGGTGAGCAATGAGTAGTGAATAGAATTGTTGAATCAATATGTTGTACACTTGAAACTAATAAAACATTGTATTTCAACTATACTTTAATAATAATAATAAAACAACTTCAGGCCAAACTTTTTTCCTTAGCTTACTATGTCAAGCTTCACCTTATCTTCAGTAATGTTTCCAGATATTACACAGGACTGCTTGACCTATGTCAAAACATGGCATCTCATGAATAATATTCTATCAACGTAAAAATAGGGGGCTTACTCAATTTATGTCTCATTTCTCCTTGTTCTTCTGAATACCGATTCAGCTCATCTCAGACCCTAATTATTTTCTGTTGTATGCAGTTTTCTCAACCTGTGGGTCCTTTCTTTAGCTGCTGAATACTTTTCCTTCATTTACTCAATTATGCCTTCAAATGTACATGGTGTATGTCAGGTAACAACACACTTGATAATGCTAATTTATTGACATTTATAAGGAAAATGCTTTTTATAATGTACTTCCACTGTAGAGCTGGATATGTCACATGCTTTGTTGGTTTTTTTGTTTCAATACATTCTCACCATAGCTAGGGTGACCATATAATTAATTGTCCATAACAGAACACTTTGAGTTTGAAAGAGGAAGTTACTGGTAATTATGCCAGGTCAATAGATACAAACTGGGGCTGTCCTGGGAAAACTATGTCCCGTGGAGCAAATCCCAGCCACCACCTGTTTTTGTTTTTTGTTTTTTTTTTAAGATTTTATTTATTTGACAGAGAGAGACACAGCAACAGAGGGAACACAAGCAGGGGGAGTGGGAGAGGGAGAAGCAGGCTTCCCGTGGAGCAGGGAGCCCGATGTGGGGCTCGATCCCAGGACCCCGGGATCATGACCTGAGCCGAAGGCAGACGCTTAATGACTGAGCCACCCAGGAGCTCCCACCACCTGTTTTTGAATAGCCCAGAGACTAAGAGTGATTTTTTCATTTTTTGATGGTTGGAAAAGATCGAGAGAAGAATAATATTTCATGGCATGTGAATTTATACACAATAATTTGTGTCCATAAAGTTTTATTGGAACACGGTCACATCAAATCATTTATATATCGTATATGGCTGCTATCATGCTGCAATGGCAGAAACACAATATATTGCCTAGAATATTACTGTTTTAATCTTTAGAGAACAAGTGTACTGACCCCTGAGGCAGAGGAATCCTAACCATAGCCCAATTTAGACCATTCATTTCAATTGGACCAGAACTTTCTTTTCTAGTAGTGCTGGTTAAATGGCATGTCTGCAAATTTGTATGCATTATGATAATACGTATTATAATGCTGATGTAGACGGTGATATGTCTGGGAATATATCTACCTACTCTGTAATTTCCTGTTGAGTAGAGACTCTTCCAGGTCCTATTTTCGGCTCCATCATGGTGTCTGCTAGTCTTTTAGTCCTTCGACGATAAAATTTTGCATGTAATTTTTCAAGTTGTTAATTTGGTTTATGGATTAAAATTAGGTTTTTCTTCAAGAACCAGACTGCTTTCATTTTCTTCTGACAAAACATTATCAGGCAACCTTGAAAACAACTTTGAGTTTTTGTCTGAGTGCTTTTAAAAGTGTGGGGTAGAGCAATATTTTAAAGTAACCTCATTCTGTCTCTTTGGTGTTGAATTAAAGGAGCTACAGGAATTCTAGCTCATTGTCCAATAGGCCAGATAAATTTCTTCTTTAAAGCGAGTCATTTATCTGTTGGCTAATTAACAAGTCATGTGCTCTCATAAAAGTTGACACCATTGGCTCATTTATAGCATTGTTGTCGATTAAGTTTACCTGAACTGTGTGCTTATTAAGACTATTTACCACCTTTTGGGTCAAGTTGGATATGTCAGTGGGCACATGTAGAATATTTTGAGGAACTACACAAAATATAAAAACCATGTATATCTAGAAATTTAAATTAATTGGAACTTAAATTTCCAGTAGAATAACAGCAGATATATGGTTCTTGTACCTTTTGTTTACTGATTGGATATCTACACGGTAACTCTTGTGATACACGGTGCGGTTAGCAGATGGCAACTAGTTTGAAAGAAGAAGTTATTGGTAATTATGCCAGGTCAATAGATACAAATTGGGCCTGTCCTGGGAAAACTATGTCCCATGGAGCAAATCCCAGCCACCACCGGGAGCTAGAAGCCTGTGGGGAGTGAGGTCTGAATTAGTATTCTCCTGGCACCAAAAATGTGCCATTCATATCTTCTCATTTATAACGCTATTTACATATAATAATTCTAGGTTTTAGTTTTAAAAAGAACCATTCATGTATAGGGTACTGTAGGACTATTCAGTTCATACGTCAACCCTAATTAAAACCTATCTCAGAATCCATTAAAATCTGGCTCAACTGTTTAACATCTCTTACAGTAGTGCATCTTTAGATGAAAAACACTGCACCCTCCACTTTTCCCCCTTTCAGTCTTTGTTGAGTAATTAATAGAAACCATTAATTTGGAGGGATGGATTAAAAATGGAATAAATAGTATAGGCTTTGTGTAATTCTCTAAAGGTTTTCTATGCCATAATCAAGGTGAAGAAAAAATGCTTATTGCAAATGTCCTGAGCTGAAAGAACTATATATTTAGAATCATTAAGTCTGTGGTAACTAGTGAAAATAAAATGCATAATGAGGATAAAATTAAATGGATGATAGAACCCAAGCTTTAATGACTCGAAGAAAAACAAATGTCTGCAGACAAAAGCCCGACTACTGTGGATATACCTTAGTCCATTTAGGCAAATTACCTTAAACTGGTGGCTTAAGCAAAGAACCCTTATTTCTTGTGATTCTGAAGCTCAGAAGTCTACCATCAAGGTGCTGACAGATTCAGTATCTGGTCAGAGCGGCTTCCCGGTTCATAGACTGCTGTCTTCTTGCTATGTGCTCACATGTTGAAAGGGCCGAGAGAACTCTGTGGGGTCTCTTTTAGAGTATTAATCTCATTCATGAGGGTTCCACTCTCAAAACCTAATCACCTCCCAAAGGCCTTACTTTTTCATATCACTACATTGGGTATTAGTATTTCAACATATGAATTTGGAGGGGGAAGGACACAAACTGTCAGTCCATAACAGGGTGATAATAACCCTAAGGTGGTTCACAATGAAGCTATTGTCTTAGGTCACCTATTAGATATTAAAACTAATAATGAAGAGGTTAAAATAATAATTGCAGGTTAAAACAAGGATTACTTAAGTTATTCCTTTAAAAATATACGGACAAATCTTACTACTTGTTGATTTGTCCTGGGAAACCTCCATCAAGGAATTCTAGAGATAGACTTGTTGCTCTCAGTTCTATCTTTAGCCATCAGGAAAAATCTATTTGTATGTGGAGCCTCCCAGTAAGCTCACATTTTCATCCTTGTCCTGAATCATCCTTTCAGCTACAATACTACCAGGAGCTATAATCTGTGGTGTGTAGATGGGAAAACTTATCTTGGAACTTGATACAGTAGATACCAACACCCTGCAGCCTCTGTCTTCATCCTAAGAACAACCTGGGATTTTTGCATAAAAAAATTCTATGCACTAATCATACATAAATTAAAAGATAATTTAACTCAATGATCTTGAATTTTCACCAAAGAAAAACAATTCTATTGGCATAGGAAACATGTTTCTTCTAATGCTTAAACATCTTATTAAGGACACATAGTTGATCTCAGTGATGTTATGAATTATTAGTTAATTTCTTAAAAATTCATAAAAATGTATTTATATCCTCTTCTATTTCCCTGAGTCTGGAACATTTACCAAGATTGGTGTGGGTCTATAACAGTGAAATTTTCCTCTCATGAGCTAAGAGTGTAGTGGGGAAGATGGACAAGAAGCATGCTCAAAGTGCAGGACTCTACACCTCTGCCAAAAAAAACCCATGGCAAAGTGAACTTTTAATTCTTCAAAGTTATACTGTTTCTTATTTCTTACTTTTAGAAATCTTGCTATTAATATAAGAACAAGAGTTTTCAGAAAACAGAATTCTCATAAATATTGCATATTTCACAGAAGTTCTGAGGCTTTCTTGTCATCATCACCATCTCTGTCATGAAATCTTAAACAAAACCAAATGAAACTCCATTCTCCAAATCATAACAATCCTTCAAATTTAATAGTTTGATATTGGCTAGCTGCTAACCAAACTGGTTTTCCTTTCTGCATTGAGTCCACAGCTAGACTTCATTTCTAAGCTTTTCTTGAAGTTGGGTGGGGTCACCTGATTGATGTCTGGTTCACCAGCCCACAGATTGTGAGCGGAAGTGATGTATCCTACTTTGAGGCCTGGCCCAAGAAATCAAAGACAATGAAGTCCAGAGATTTGGGAGTTGAAAGGGATGAAAAAAGCGGTGGCTGCCACTACACTTCTAAAAATAAGAAATAAAATTAAATTAGCTTTGGAGGGTCCAACAGTCCATGACAAAAATCAGCTTGAGGGTGTGGCCTTCCCACTGAAGTGGGAATTGGACTACCAAAGCTTCTGCAGCCTCAAAAGAAACCCTGATCTCCCACACCAACTTCAGGTATGGTGATAGTGATCAAGAAAGAAGTTTCGATAGGGTGGTGGAAGGGACCAGGGAGAAAACTGGATAAGGGAGATGTTCAAAGAAATTTAACTCAGAGTCTAATCAAGAAATGTCCCCCTCCTTATGTGAAGGGGACCTTCAAAATATCTGCTCTGCAGGATTTAATAATTCTTGCCACAGTTGCTTTTTTCTTTTTTCCTAAGTGGAAGATTTTACTGTGGTTATCTTATTTTTCACCACCTTTGTGATTGGGGATATGTATGGGTTGGAAGTAGGGAAGGGAATATGTAAATATGTAATGTAAATATGCCACATTTGGACTAAATAGAGAGGTTTTGCATCACCAGAAGATACTGGACTTCTTGCTGGATGCAATGACTGGGCAAAACTTTAGGGGAGTGGAAGAACAAGTTCTGTATGTGGGAGCAAAAGGAAAACATTTAGTGGCTAAAAGAGAAGACTGAAGCAAAGACTAGCTAAATTTAGCAAAATCCATTTCCCCTTTCTCCTTGGCACAAATTTTCCATTATTTCTTGACTTAGGTTAAAGCCGGAAGTCTGAGTGCTGGCTGATGGAGTGTAAATATGATATATGCCATGTCTAAATCTCACCTATAATAACTTCTTGCATGTTCCTCTACTCTTTCTCTTCCTTTGCCTTGTTGTTGGATACCTAATGACTGAGTTGACTGTAGAAGCCATGTTTAAAGATGGCAGAGGCTTCATCAGCCTGGGTCCTGAATCCCTGCAAAGGGAATTACCTCCCCCCCCCCCCCAAACATGCTGCTATTTGGTCAGGGCATAAACGAAAAATAATTGAGATAAGCCACTGAGATTTCAGCATTTATCTATTATATGAAAGGGTGCCTAAAAATCTATACTAGTAAAAATAGACAGCTTTTAAAAGTTCCACTGAAAATAATATTTTTAAAAAAGATTTGTTTATTTATTTATTTTGGAGAAAGAGAGGGGGAAAGGGAGAGAAAGAGAGAGAGTGTGTGTGAACGGGCATAGGGGGCAGAGAGAGAGAATCTCCAGCAGACTCCGTGCCCAGAGGAGTGACCCATGAGATCATGATCTGAGTCAAAACCAAGAATCAGGCGCTCAACCAACTGAGCCACACCCAGATGCCCCTGAAAATAGTATTTTCTAAGATTAAGAAATCCAGCATGGTTTATTGCTGATTTCAATGAGATTGTGTTTGAAATTGTAAAAGTTTGGATTATGTTACCATCTCAACAACTAAACATCTGTTTTCAATAATGTAATTTTTAAACATTCTAATGGAAACATTTTGTATAAATTTTGGGGAAAAATGGGACATTTGGTTGCAAAAATCACAATATTACACACAAGGTCAATTATTTGTATATTAGCAAATTCTTCAGCAGAGTGAGTTATTCCAGTTAGAAACATCAGGACAAATAAAATGAGCCTTTGACCAGGGATAAAACTGGGTAAGTTTTTAGGTAAAATAGGAGGGAAATTGCAAGAATGCTGGCATTCATTAAGATTCAGTTTCCGAACTACCACCACCTTTCACTTTCCAGCTGGAATTCTGGCCTGGGAAGAAATCAGTGGAGACTTTGGGACAGGGATCCATCCTTTGATATATTGCTCCCTTTCTCTTCCCTGTCAAAAGAGCCTCTGCTATGGCAAGAAATATACATATTCATACCTTTTAAGTAATTTCTTCAGAACACAGGTGAGTAAATACTCAGTACTGGTACTGAGTTTTATAATCCTGAATCCTCATGTTGTATATTATTTATTTATTTAACAGATGTTTATTGAATATCTATGATGTGTCAGGCACTGCTTCTAAATCTCAGAGAAACAGTAGTGATCAAAAGTTACAAAAATCTCTGCCATCATGGAGCATACTCTGAGGGGAAAGACAGAAAATTAAAAAAAGATAAATGGATAAATGACATAGTGTTAGGTACAAATACTAAAGAGAAAAATAAAACAAAGTAGAAGGATACAAATAATTGAGATGGAAATTACAATTTCAGAAAGAGTAAAATTTCTAGTGAAGAGTTAAATTTCACTGAAAAGGTAAAATTTGAGGAAAGACCTAAAGGAAGCCATGATCTGACCCATGCTGATACACAGGGAAGTTCATTCCAAGTAGAAGGGAGAGCAAGTATGAATACCTGAAGTGGGAGCACGCCTGGCATGTGTGAGGAACTGGAAGGAAGCACATGAGACTGGAGTCAAATGAATACAAGGCAAGGGTTGTAGGGGACAATGAGATATTGGATGGCACAAAACTTTGTGGTTCATAGCAAAAGTTTGGTTCCACTCAGAGTGACATGGAGAAATATGAGAGGGTTTTTTGTTTGTTTGTTTTTAGCAGATCTGACAGAATTACTATGGCTCCAGTGTTGAAAATAGAATGAAGACTAGATTAGAATCAGGGTGACCAGTCAGAAGGTTATTACACACATCTAGACAGGAGTTGATGTGGCTCAGGCCAGGGCAATGAAAGTGATGAGAAGTCGTCACAGTCTAGGTGTATCTTGCAGCTAGAGTTGACAGGATTTAATGATGGACTGGATGTGGAGTCTGAGAGAAGGAGAAGAAGCAAAGATGACTCCAAGCTTTTGGTCCTGAACACCTAAACGAATGGAATTGTTATTTCCTGAGATGGGGATGAGAGCAGAAGGAGCTAATTTAGAGGGAAACATGAAGAGACCAGATTTAACATATTTAAGTTTGGGATGTTTTCTAGATATTTCAAGTGGAGCTACCGAGCCTGTGCTTGGGTATTTAAGTCTTGAGTTCAATGTGGACTTTGGGCTGGTGATGTAGGTAATGCAGCAGCATATAGATACTGCTTAGCACTCAGATATTGAATGATATCACTTAGGGATTAAGGGTAACAGGAAAAAAGAAGCAGTTTGAGGACTGTACTCTCACATTTAGGTATTTAGAAGAAAAGGAGGAATCATCAAAAGAATCTGAAAAGGAGTAGCCAGAAAGACAGGAAAAAAATGAAGCAAACATGGTCTCACGGAAGCCAAGTACTGAAAATGTTTCAAGGCAAAGCGAGTTATCCATTAACCAAGTCAAGTAAAACAAGGGCTGAGAAATTATATTTGGATTTAGCAATGTGGAGATCATTGATGACACAGTTTTACCGAAGTGTGGGGACAGAAACCTGATTGGAGTGGATTTGACAGGGGAAAGAAACAGTTGGAAGCGGTATCAACTTTGCATTTGATGGATACCAGTGATAAAGTTTTGGCCATAAATTAAAGTAAATTTCAGTATTTTGACGTACATTGCTCCAAATGAGGACTCAAGCTCCTATTTATCAAATATTTATTGCAATTTACAATTAGCACCAAACTGTCATATTGCAAGATCAAGCTTCAATGTCACCTTTTCTGTGAAATCTTTTCTGCCTCCCACATACAGTTAATTGTTGGGCTTTTTGTGCTCCTGAACACATCATAAATGCATTTGTGATATTTGTGTTGTACTATTGTGTTGCAACATTTGCAAAATTTGTGTTTAATCATTTATTTCTGTGTCTGTCCATCCCATTACATTGGGAGTCCCTCATCTTTATATAACAACACAGTGTTTCGGTAAAAGTATGCACTCAATAAATGTGTTGGCTGAATATTATTTTGAGTCAGTCTAAATGATGTAGGGCCATGGAAATGAGATTTATTGGGTGTTAAGGACTATAAACAAATACAAGGGCTCATTCATTTTTCTCAAGATCAAAAGCCTGGTACTTTAGGGAAATAATGGCACTTATTTCTTGAAGTGTAGATGTGCACTCTTCCACTTATTATGAAATAAAAATCCTATAAAATAATTAGTCATGAAGTTGCCTTTCAACTAATTATTATGCTTTTATGTTTTTTGTTTTTCTCCTCAGATTACCAAATTTTAAGTGTTTTTTCTCATTATAACATTATTCAAATTATTAATTTAATGCCTTTATAGATAACACAATCTAGGTAAAGATTTTTCTCTGGGACAGAAATCTGGAATTTAGTCCGCAGACTTCTTGAAAATTTCCTTGTCATCAGAGCGTATCAGTGCTCAAACTAACATTACTATAATTTCAGTTAAAAGAGAGACAGCTGATCTAATTTAGAATACTGGGCTGTTCTGTAAAGCTGCTTTCCCAAGGATGATTAGTTTTGAAATTAATTTTTAATTGGGCTCTTTTATAGCTTGCTCACACACATGATCCTGTTTGAGACATTGAATTAGAGTATAAGAAAAATGCCTATTAAAACTAAAATTTTAAATATGTACATAAAATCTTTTATGCTTCTCTATACTTTAAACAAGTAAATGTCGTGGAAACCAAACTACCTGTAACATACTTCTTACTTGAACTATGCACTGAAAGAAATGTATAGGTTCAAGTTAATATTCTAATTCTGTTGTAAATAACATCAGACAAATATTTTGACTGAGACTTTTTGTCTCTTTCGATTGTTGTTTTTAAAAAGGAAACTTTGGGCAAAGAAATTGCTTGCACATTTTTACCCTACTAGGAAATGTCCATCTTGAAGGAAACAAAAGTGTAATGTCTTGTCTTTCTCTCTCTTCCTCTATCATCTATCTATATCTATAATCTATCTATTTATCATCTATCTACCTAATCTATCTAAAATCTATCTTCCCAAATTGAATTTCCAGCCCCTATGAAATATTAACTTTAGAATTTATATCAACTCCATTATACGTTTCAAGACTACATCAAATAAAATATAAAATTCTGATTAATTGTTCATTGTATTCATTTTTTTAAAAGATTTTATTTATTTTTAGATAGAGAGCGAGCTTGCATGTGCACGAGTGGGGGTAGGGGCAGAGGGGGAGAGAGAGGGACAAGCAGACTCCATGCTTTGACTGGAGCCCTACTCGGGGGCTCATCTCTCTACTCTGAGGTCGTAACCTGAGCTGAAATCCAGAGTGAGACACTCAAATAAATGAGCCACCCAGGTGCCCCTCATTAGATTCATTTTAATGAGCAGCTGGAGTTTTGATGTAGAAGATCCTGTACCAAATATGAAGGCATGATTGAATTGCTTTCTGAGATTATAGTTAAAATTGAGACTGTTTACTAAATTAGCATGATAGGAAATGTATAATGGCTTTCCACGTATGATTTTTTACAAACTCACTGGCTTACAGACATGTGTCATGGACAATTTTCATATTTTGCTTAAATAGTATCTGAAGGCTCTATCTCTTTGGAAATATCTTCTGCGTAGGGATCTTAGTGGAAGAAAGGGCCCTATCTCCTGTTTCTAAAACTCAGCAGGGCAGATTTTCCTGCATCTGGCAGCTTAGTTCTTAAGCATATAAACTTAGGTTTGGCCAGCTGCTCAGGGCTTTGGATCTTGGGCAAGAGAAGCAGGTATGGGAAGTTAGATTATTACCCAGAGTAGCAGTAGTAGAGCTGAAATCCAGTAGACATGACAGATGTCCATAGAGGTGGTGTCCTTACCTGTGGCACGAACATAAAGGTGTGTTTGGCTGTCTGGTGGCTGCATTTTCAGTTAGGTTTCATGTCTTGGCGTCGTTCTGTTTTCCAGGTTTTCCATCATTCTGAGAGCTACCCACAATTCTTCCAAGGAATTCCTTTTCTAGTTAGCCAGTCTGTTTCTGTTGTTGGCAACCAAGACTGATAGAGTATGACATATGAATATACTAATATCACGGATTTATGAAAACTGAGACCACTTAAAATAAATTTTTATTTGCTTTTGAAAAACATTTTGCAGTGTTTCTGGTACCCTGAAATCAAAAGAGTTAAATTCTCAAGGATTGGGGGATTTGTGTGTGTGTGTGTGTGTATGTGCAAACATCACAAAAAGCTTATACCTGACAATGACAGATGGTCTGACTATTTTATTGTGCATATTTAAAAAATGATGACCGATTCAAATTCAGATTTTACTTTCTTTCTAAGCAATTTCAGCAATTGCCCGGGAGAATTCATTGTTAACTATCAAAGTCACATAGCAATGGAAGTTTTATCTCTTTCATTATGTTATGTGATGAAATGCAATATTATCTTTTTTTTTTAGAAAGGGGGTATGATATATTACATTCAGAATCTAGTTTTAGATGAACAAAAATTAAACTTTTAAAGAAACAAGAGGAATGACAACTTGGAAAATATAGAATAGCAACCTTTATTCACATCACTGTATTTACTAACTATAAATGGGGAAACTGAAGTCAGAATTGCAGGGATTTCATAGTAGATCTATTTCATGGTAGATCCAAGTAGCAGGAAATACACACACAGACACACACACATGCACATGGATGCACACACGCATGCACACACACACAAAGAAAGCCTTTGGCAACATTTTCCTACTATTTTTCCTGGGGAAAACATACGTACATTGTTAATTAATCTCTCTCTCCCTCTCTCCTTCCCTCTCTTCCCCTCTCCCTCTTCTTTTCCCAGTCCCTTTTTTTCAGATTTAAGGCCAGTTTAGCTTCTTAAAGAAAGGATTAGAGAAATAGATGCCTTTTTCTCTAGTTTGGTGATAGTCTTCTAAGCACAGATTAACTCTACCAGACAATTCCTTCTAGATGGCTCTTTAAAGATTGTCAAATCACACTTTCCCATGGATGAATGGATGGATAGATGTCACATGAACATTTCTAGTTATCTGACAAAGGTAACTGTCTTGTCAGTCTAAACTAAATTTGATTTGTAAAATATCCAAAATCAAAGATGACAGATTCTTCTTGAAATGATACTATCCTGAGGATGTACCTGAACATAAAAATGATGATCACTATATAAATTTTTGTGTTACTTAATAAAAGATATATATTTGTGGGGGGGTCAAGGGCAGACCACCCTAAGATATGCAAATTATGGCAAACTGATCAAGGCCCAAGAGACTCAGGAAGAAACTTGACCTTCCCTCTAATTTAGATCGAGGACTTGATCCAGGAGGAGAGCTACTGCCATAGATAACTGTATTATAATATGAACGAGGTGTGGCAGACAGAGAGGATCCTAGCAAAGCCTGTTTGATTAAAGTCCTCTCGATGTCCCATTGCTTCTGAAAGGCCACCAAACATTTATTTACCAAAACATGTATGTCTTTCCATTCTTCCTGTGAATTGCTTTCTTTCCCTTTGAAGTCCCGGGCCCTCACCCCCTTCTCCTTAGTCCAGGATGACATAAAGACCTCATTTGCCTGACTGTCTTTAGAATTTCATGTCTATGTAGGTTCCCTGTACATATGAAATTAAATTTGATTTTCTCCTGTTCATTGGTCTCATGTCAATTTAATTCTTATTTCAGTTAGAAGAACCTTGATGGACAGAGGAAATTTTTCCTCTCCAACATCTGCCATATGTTGAGCCATAGAATCTTTCTAATATATTGTTAAAATTGAATTATGAGAGAACAGGCACTTCTGAACACATTCGCTTGTCTATCTATAAACTGGAAATACACATTTCTAGGAAAAAAATGTCTTTCCAAATTGAAAAAAAAAACAGTCTTTCTCTTTGTCAACATTTAAAGTTATTAGACAGTAGGACTTCCCAAAGCATAAACCAGTTATCTATCTATCAACAGGAAAGATATATTTCCAGAAATAAATTTGATTCCAAATTTTAAAAAATCTGCTTTACTCTATGTCAGCATTTAAAGCAGGTGCCATCCTCTGATTAATTAAACACAAGATGTTACTTATTTCAAAATCTTAGCAAATAAAACTTAAACAGAAACTGTTGGCTGCACTGTTGTCATTTCTTCTTCTTTTTGAATTTTCCAGGACACCTCATGGCTGGCTTGCCAGCGTATTTTCCAGATCACTGAGAGCAATGTGATTTTGTGTTTGTGTATGTGAGTGTGTGTATTGTTTTGAAAGACATCAGCTGAAGCAGTTCAAATCCCTGGCAACAATTTCTTAAGGAGTATGACATATATGAGCTATTGACCAGATTTCTGCCAGGTCGCTTGTCAAATGGGTGGTAGGGAGATGTCAAGTTTCAGGGCAACTACACTTCACATTTATGATACTATTTGGAAAACTCTGTAAGAGTTCTGTGGGTCCTATTAGGTAATTTAGAACATTCAAGAAATGCTTGTTCTTATTAGCATATTATAGTCTCCAAGGACTATTTTATAAATCTCTTTTTAAAAAATATGGTGCCCAAATTTTCTTAGGAAATTCCATGTGCTTGGAGTACTTGTTTAAGCACAATTCAAAACTGCAGGGGGTAGAAGTCTGCTGTAGTGTAAAGTTAACTTTTTCAAATGTAAAAAAGGTCAAAATTAATGAAGAAACTAGCAAAATCAAAGTTCCACTGAGGAACATCCCAATGCTTTTAGCAATTCACTTGAATTGAAGGAGGAAAACCACCCCTTTAACATTTTAAAGCTTTGAAAGCCTGATGAACCATGTTACCTCCTGTAGTTTCTACCAAACCAAAATTTGTGCAAGGACTAGGCTCATTAGCATTAAGTGGAAGCAGACCATTCAGCTCTTGCAATAGCTTCTTGCAACATTTTCACCATTATTTTTGTATTTGGTTGATAAAATATTGCTATCTCAACTGGTACTTTGTCTTATTGTTGTTGATGTAAAATTCCTGTTATCCCACAAATTAAATGCCCTCCTTCCGAATGACAAAAATATTTTTTCTTTTACTAAGTGTCCAAAATATACTCATTTCTCAACAAGGTAGATTCTTGAAGCAAGGTGGTTCTTGTTATATTTAATTGTTTACTTCACCTTCTATATGTCCCAAACTGTTAGGTAAAGATTTGTGGTATAGGAAGAAAATGAGCAATTAAGAGTATAGAGAATGTAGAATATTTGACATATAGATAATGAGATTTTTTCTGTATCATTACAGTAGAGATTATATTATCAAACCTCAAAATATTAGCAATTCATTTAATTCAACTGTTTTAAAGATTTTTACATGTCATTATTTTAGGGAAAAATTTGTTTTGCAGCGAAAAACCAATGCATTGTTTAAAGCACATCTTTCCAGGTTACCTGATTCTGATTCTATGGGAGTCTATCTTTCACTGCATTTGAATTATTTTACAAGTTGTAGATAAGTGATGCTAAAGCAAAATATTTCTTGTCTGTAAACATGTAAATAAATTCTCTTGGTTAAAGATTCAATCGGATTAATTGAATTATTCTTCCTTACTCCGGAAGAAGTCAGTTTTGCCTCCATTAGCATATTAATTTCAATATTCTTGATCTCTAAATGTGTCTGTTCTTTGGAATGTCCTTTTATCTGGTTGTAGCATCTTAGTCCTTCATTAATAATTAATGCGTTCATTTTATATGTCTATGAAAGTCACGCTTTTCATTTTTTTTCCTACTAGAGTGAAGTCCATAGGACTTGCATTATGTTTATATTTTGATAATAAAATACAAATGTATTCCTTAGATTGTACATAGTTTAACTTCTAAAATTAGAATCTCACAAACAGATGTGCATATAATTAGCATTTTGATATAAACTGGCCCAAACAACATCATTCAACGTTAAAATCAGTATTCTACTGTAAATTAAAAAATATATATTCTGGTCTCTATTTTCCTAAGAATTCTGGGAAATAATGGATTATCTAAAACTTGGCAGGTCCTCTGCAAAATGCTATAGAGAAAAGATACATATGATTATGACAAGATCCTCCATTTGGTGTGATGGATCTAATATTAATCAGGCCTGTGTGTCAGAGGCAATTTTATTTTATGTTCCATGCCCCCAAAAGTTTTAGGTGAGATGTAAAATGTGATTTGCCATTAAACCACATATGCTCTGGAAGCACAGGAAAATAAAAGGATGGCGTTAAAGAAAAAAATGTGTAAACTAAGTTACTTATTTATAAATATAAATATACATAGAATTGTTTGTGAGGCTAGTAATATGATCACCTCCTTTTCCTTTTACTGAGAAAATTAATGGAAATAGAAACAACTTGGGAGTATTTTGCATTGCCTATTTGATTCAAATCTGCCACTTACTGGAAGTGTAATCTTCCGCAAGCGACTTAAGGTTTTGGAGTCTTGTTTTCATCATCAACACATGACGATATTAACACTTTAAAGCATTGTGAAAGTCAACGTAGCAATGTCTGCTAAAGTGCTTTGCCGTTGTAAAATGCATGGTAGAGAGAGTTGTGACCTTTCAGGAGTAATTCTAGCTGCCACGACTAATTCTTGCTGTCTCTGAGGTGGAGCATGTTGCTTAGATTGAAGGCAGTGGGTGAGTTGCACTAACTTTAAGATGACTGTGGGCAGAGTTTTCAGGGAGGAGACTAAAATCTTGTTTCTTTTTTCTTCTCCAGGAAGACTGGCAAATATTTATGTGCTTCATTTGCCAATTTTTATTCCTTCCACTAGAGATGTCAATTCTTAAATATTTTTCAGTGAATTTAGAATTATGAGAAATTCATGTGAATGTGAAGGCATATGCTTCTTGGGAAGTTCAGAAAGAGTGCATCAACTCTCTGGTGGCTGGATCAAATTCCATTATCTTGAAAGAATTGTTCTTAGAAATTTTTCTCTTAACATTCTTAAATGTCTGCCTAACAGGCTAAAGCAAGTGATTATTTTCCAAATACCTGGATGTCATTTTGAAGTATCTGTGTTTTGACCTATCATATTCAGAGACACAAGAGCTCTGCTTCATATGCTATCTTTCAGGGTCTGAGACTTGATGCTTCTGTTTCCGTGCGATTGAGTGCAGGACAGAAGTTACACAGGGAGAAGTGATGAACCAGTAGGAATTTCAGATGTTTATTAATGTTTTTCATTTTGGGAGAAGAAGGTTTTAGTATAGTTTTTCCAGAATAGCGATGACACCCATATTTCAAAAGAGCTTATTACACCAAGCATGGATCTTTTCCATGGTTTGTTGTTTTTGTTTATCTACCATACCATTCCTTTTCATTTGGTTGACCATTGTGGATGGACAGATTTGGAGAAGGGGGCTTAAATCATTCATCTGGGGTGTCGTTCATTTGGATTTTATAGCAGTCACAAACTAAGGGCTCTCAGCCAAATCATGCTTTGTTTGGGAAACAGGGTGTTTTTAAGGAAATCATATCTGAATGCCTTGAGGTGGAATACGTCCTCTCCATTTTATACCCAGCTGTCTTATGAAATTATATTATATGCCTGACTCCTACAGGTATTTGAGTTTTTGGGTGCTTGACCTATAAAAACAAACAGGATTTTATCAGCAGTCTCTGTGGCTAACTTTGCTGCATTTTGGCAGGTGAAAGTTCTAGATAATGGATAATAAAATCTCTCCAGAAAGTTGCTTCTTTAGGCTAGAGGTAGTTCAACTTGTGAAAACTTCTGGGAATCAGCAACAGAGAGAAAGGCTACATCGTGGAGCCCTTTGAAATTGTAGCATCTACTATTTTCACCCTGTACTGCTTCAGAGCACCTGAAAGATGTGAGTGTGGTACAGTGAAAGCAGCAGAAAATAAAGAAGGGAATAGCAGAAGTATGTTTAAATTATTATTTCTTCCTTCTTCTCTTAAACTAATAGAGTTTTTAAATGAGTCAAATACATATTTTAATTGATAAACTGACTTTATATTCACCTATTGGAAACAGTACAACATATTTTACATCAGATTATGAAATATGGATGTTTTACTAAAAGACAGGAAGGGCTTTATCCAGTCTTTAAAGTAAATACATATTCAAAGGATCTTAAGGCATACCATTTATTCATATTCATATCTATTGAAATACTGTACATCCACATACTTCAATAAATAGTTAAAAACCTGACCTCTTTTTAAATCATTTCTGAATTTCAAAAAACAATTTTTATTGAAAAGATTAAATAGGTAACTTTTGGCTGTCACAAAGCTAAGCACAATGGATAAATTAACAATTATTCAGTAAATTTGATCAATATAGATGATTGGCTTTGATAAATTTCTCAGAGTTTTCTGAGTTCACACATTGGGGTATTTATATATATATATATATGTACATGTATACATATATATATATATACATATATATATATGAAAATTTCTTTTTTGTCCTGAATTACCTGGGTAATTTTCTTAGTTCTCCAGTCTACTTTCTAGATATAGCTTGAATGTTATGATGAAGCATTAATTTTTCAGTTAAGTTTTTTAAACACCCCCAAAAGTGGTTTTAAGTTTGACATTCTCTCTCTCGAATCTTTTAGTGTTTCCCAAAAAACACAATACTATAATTTGGGCAGTACTTTTCATTATATAATTGCTGCATAATAGGAATTTAATGGTGTCACAGGACTTAGGTTTCAAATGGGATCATTGTAAAACATAATTACACCACTTGCAGTTAAACCAAGAATGCAAATGAATTAAGTCAACTACCCTAATGTTCTGTTCTTCCCTCTCTCCCTTTCTTCCTCCCTCTCTTCCTTCCTTTTGCCCTTCCTTCCTTCCTCCTTTTTCCCCCCTCTCTCTATACCTCCACTCTTTTCTGTCTTTTTCTTTTCTTTCCACTCTCTTTCCTCAACTGCTCTTTATTTTTCTTTCTTAGAAAAAAAAAAACAAAAAACAAATCTGGGGGCAACAAAAGGAGTCCCACAAATGGAACTTGTGAAAATATAATGCTGAAATGAATAGCTAGGAAAAATTGTTTTAGATCAAAAGATAAATCAATTTCATAAAACTGCTATTCTGAAATTGCAACAATCTTGTACAGTCAGGACTGATAAAATGAAGTAATCAGACATTTCATATGTCTATAAATGTAAAATCATCTACTTGAACATTATATGCATACATTCACACAAAAAAGCAAATACTGTAGCCTTATTTGAACAATATTGAACTCATAAATACTCATGGTTTCACTCTGTTCAGGGGCCTAAGGACTAGGAATGCTGCTGTGATACAGAAAAACATAGTGAATACCTCCTCTATTTAAAATGTCACTCAAGAAAGTCTCTTCTAACATAAAGGCAAATACATATAGCTACTGAGCTATGACTGTACTTCTGTCACATTCTATGGGAAAAACACCAGACTCCACAAATTCGGAATCATGACAACACTTTGAACTAATTATTTGGTTCATCCATAGTTTATACCTCAATTTACCTCACATTTACCCTACGAACCTTACAAAGAGGAGGTATTTTTAATTCTAGGAAAGCGGTCACTGTATAATATGCATTCTTGATCTGTTTCTTTCTCCCAAACAATGGTACTGATGGTTAACACTTCTGTGGTAGCACCACTATTTCTAGTAAGTAGATTATTATGGAGTGTGCCACTTTAAAGCTGCAATACAAAGAAATATATATAGTTTACTCACCAATTCCACAAAGAATATTTTTAAAAAGCAAATCAATAATAATCAAAATTAAAATGTCATGTGTGTTAAAAAAAGGTTTTAATACATCAGTCAAAATAATTTAATGAATTATTATAGTGTGGAAATTTAATAGCATTATACCATATTATTGCCATTTTGTGGAAACACTGTATATTTATGCCTCCTCATTTAGGATTCATTTTTTTCTAATTAAAATAGATTTATGGTGTACTTCGGGGCTAAGCTTTACTTGAAAAATATCACGATTTTCAAGCCATTTCTTTCAGGGCAAAATATTAGATATCTTAAGGATGTACACCCTCCATGAAATATCTTGTATCTAACTTTATTAGTAGTTTTTTGTTGTTGTTGTTAATATGACTTGCAAAAGGGAACTATTTGCGGAAATCTCTCTATGTAGTGAAACTGGTAATTTCGTCAAACTTGTAGAATGGCTTTCAAGGCTATGGTCTTTCTTTAGTAAAGAGTAAAACCATCAAAAAACTCTTGTAATATAATACTTTAGAGTAACCCCATTTTCCTTCAAAAATGTAGTTTTCATTCTTTATGATAGAAACAAATATCCATGATAATTTAATAATTAATATATCTTAAGATATTCTAATCACTGGTGTCTTGTCTTCCTTTGATCACATCTTACATATATCATGTAAGAAGAAATAAAGCATGGTAATTTTGTTGTTGTTTGTTTTTTGGCCTTGCTTGTTTGAACTAACATGGCTACACAGAAAGATTTTATTGCAGAATTAGTTATTTCAGGGATTGATCTGCTGCATACCGGCATGGAATATTTGATACAATATATTTTGGAACATTTTCTTTCATACAGCATGCATTCCAAACTATCAACTGAGTGATGTTTTCAGGTGGAAGATATGCGAAATGCCCCTGTCTGCAGGAGCCCTGTATCTATCACACCAACTTACCTGCCTCAGAGCCAAACGAATTTGGAGTGCTCACCAACTCATGTAATATTAGGTGATCAGACTTTGTGTTCTTTCTGACAAACCACCTTAAAAAGTTTGGCTTGGGATAGTGAAAGGAAAGGATGCTGTATTGCTAGGCAATTTCTCAGATGGACTGTCATCTCGAAGGGAATTATTTCCCAAACTGGATCCAACATCCAACCGCAACTACAAGAATACATATGGTAATAAATTTACCTGCACTATGTTAATTGCATTGTTTTCATTACAAAACTGAGTTTATGTGGGGCAAAATCCTCACACCCCACTGGTAAGGAGGGATGAGATTTTTATAGTCTAACAGCTCCTTCATTCTTTAGAGATAGGATATAGTTCAACTTTATCTTGTGGTTTATTTTTGCTTTCAAATTGTAGGATTTGGCAAAACGTTTTTATTAGTCGGAGACAAAGAGAAAATTATTATTTTATATGAAGGCACACCCATGCTGAACTTACAGGGAAGAGAAGCAGAGCTGCACGGCCAATTATATTACAAGGCTCATTCCTGAAACCTGAATATCATGCGAGCAGAAAAATCTAGATACGTGTTAGTTATATTTTGAAGAAATGATCTGAAGGCAATATTATTTGCTTTTTTATCAAAAAAGAAAAAAAACTGCATCTTTGTAAGTGTGGATTGACTCCTATTGAAACAGGGAAATGAATGCTTGTATTGCAGCCTTAAAGAATCACATATTCACTGCAATATTCGTTTTTGTAAACTACAGCCTGCAACCTAGCAGACCATGACTGAATGCTTTTGAAAAGTTGTAGATTACAAACATGAAATCACAATTAATATCCTCTAAAAGTAATTTCAGAGCTTTCACGTCTTAAAAAAAGGACAATGTGTACTGCTTCACAAGGTAATGTAGCTAATCAAAAAAAGAGTAGAATTAAAGTATTTACATAATGAGCATTTCTACAGAAGGCGATCATCCCCATGTAAGCACGGCTGATTATATTCCACGCTGCTTTTAACAAACTGTACCAGATTGGATCCAGCCATCAGCACTTTCAGAGAATCCTTAAAAGCCTTTTATGGGTCTTTAAATTTATTGTAGAATGGCATTCTTCAGGTAGAATATGCTGGTGAAAGAGGACAGTGTCAACACAAGGTACCAGCAGGAGAAAAGAAGGTCAGCGCCCCCGGTAATTCCATACTGGGCTGTACTTGGAGCTGGAAAGAAATGGAAAAGATTAAATCAAAATCTAATTTGTGTCTTTCAGGATCTTAACAATAATCAAAAGGCAGCTGGCTGTATTGGGGAGAGCACTGGCGTTGGAGTCAGACAGACTTAGGTTCACATCTGGTTCTGCTACAGGACAACGTGTGGCCTATTCAACTAATCACTCTGAGCTTCAGTTTTCTCAAGGGCAAGAAAAGAATAATATAATCCACCTGGCAGGGCTGCAGTGAGAACTGAAGACAAAGCACATACAGCACATCGCACTGGGCTGGACACAGGCTAAGTGGTCAGTAAACAGCTGCTAACATTATTATTCCTTTCATATGTACTGTAAATATTTGGATTAGTGGATAATATGTAGTTCATGCATGTATTTGTTCACATTTATTTTTATTGAGATATATAATTGACCTACAACACTGTGTAAGTTGAAGGGGTACAACAGTGTTGATTTGCCACATTTCTGAATTGCAATACAATTATGACCACAGCATCGGCTACCGACTCTATCACATGCCATAATTATCATTTCTCTTCTGTGATGGAAACAATTAAAATCTAGTTTTGTAGCAACTTTGGAGGTTATAATACAGTATTGTTGTCTATAATCACTGTGCTGTGCATTGGTTCTCCAGGAGTCATTTACCTACTGATTCTAAGTTTGTATACTCAAACATCCCCCCAATTCCCCTCCCCCAGGCTCTGGTAACCACCATTTGCTCTGTTTTGACAAGTTCAGCTTTTTTAGATGTCACATACAAGTGATATCATATAGAAATACATACATATATTTGTGGATTTTTTTTACTGGCCAAATACTGTACTAAATGCTGGGGGAAAAAAGAGATTCTCTCTTCCAAAACCTTTTTTTCTGGGGGGGGGGTGGTTAAGTGAAGAAAGATATTCAAGCAATTATAATATAATCCAAGGAATATTAGGTGTATAAACTGGAGTGACACAAAAAATTGTATATCTAAATCTGCCTGGGCAAGGGGGGGGGATGATTTAACAGAGAGTTTTACCAAAGGGGACAGTCATTTGGGTAGAGGAAACAATTTATTCAAAGGTATGAGGAAAGGAGAGAGCATGGCCTATATTCTAGTAGATTAGTCTTGTTGGGCCATGAAGTTTGAGGCTTGGAGTCAAGGGAATTGAAACTGGATCTCTAGGCAGATAAAACATGACCTCAACTATAAGGAAAAAGAATTTAGTTTTTTATACTGAAGGAATCTTTCAAGAATTTGGAGCTGTTGAATTGTATGATTACTTTTATACATGGGAAAGATCATAGTTTCATACATAGAGAAGCTTATGTGGTACCTGGCCAACAGTCATGTTAACTTTTCACTGAGAGATTTCACCTAGAGATTCACCAAAGCTTGGAATATTTGGGGAGTCTACTGAACGGATTCCACTTCATTTCACAAGAGGACCATTGCCTCTTGGCATGTGAATTGTACTGTGTTCCAGAAGTTGAATGTTGCAGGCGTTCTCAGCTTTGCTTGAGACTGATTCTCATTTACCGTCATAAAAATAACAGTAATAATAAAAAACCCACCAACATACCTTTAACTACCCTTTCTTAATAAAACCTGGATTTCAAGCAGTGTTTTCTAATGGACAACAAATCGTGTAATAAAAAAAGTATACTACGTCACCCCCAAATCTATAACTCAACTCCAGGAGCAGTTTTAGTCACACGGAGTTTAAATTACCAGCAGGTAGATTTTAATGGCATTTTCACCAATGACTACATTTCCATATTACAAGAAGAATAAATTGCGTTGTTTATATCTCTAAGAAATTAAAGGGGATGAAAGATGCATTAACCTATGCAGTGAGAAGTTTCCTTGACAGTACACTTGTTGATTCCAAGTAAATGAAGTTCAAGGGCTGAGACTACTACTCTTTAGTAAACACAGAGCAAAATCCACTATTTAACGCTTCCATTTGCATCACAAATTAGTTTTTTAAAAAATGAGAAGATGATGAAGAAATCTGTTGTTGAGCCCATAGCTTTTGAAGTTTTGATATATAAGAAGTCTAATTTAAAACCATGAAACTCCTTATATTATTTTCTCTTGTTCAAGACCTAGAAAGGTGTTTTGTTTTTTAAAACATAAATAAACATTCAATTGGTCTGTTACCTTCTCAATGATAGCTACTTGAGAGTTATTTTGCTGTTGTTTTTTAAGAATCTTGAATGCAATAAAACCAGTATAATAGTAAAGGACTAATAATAAACAAAGCATATAAAATGATTTCAAAAATAAGAACTAGATCTTAAAAGCCAAGCATACAAAGCAAAGATAAAATTTTCATTATCATGACAAATTAAATAGTACATTAAGTGGGTAAAGTATAAAGAATCCTGAAAAGTCCTTATCCATCTTTTAAAGTGCAGTTTTGGGGCAATCTTTCCTGAATCCCCTCCCCTTTTCCAGCAAGCTGAGCAGGTTACCCTATTGTGTTATTAGGCCACCATATATATTCCTTTTTCTAGGACTATCATACTACATTGCAAATATTCATATACATATCTATTTTTCTCACCAGACTGTGAACTCTCCTAGATCATGTTTTATTTATCTTTGTGTTTCCATGCACTAAGAGTGGCAAAGTCTGGTGCATGGTAGATGCTCAAGAAATGTCTCTTGAATGAATGATTCAATTAAACAAATGAATGGGTCAGAGTTAAAAGGAGTATTTCTCTCCTACAAAATGGAATCTCTTCTGAAGCAAGTAACTTGCATAGAGGTCAGGGAATCTACAATACAGCATCTTTCATTCATTTATCAAATATTTATCGAATTAGGTACCAGGAACTGGGGCTACACTATCTAATAAGATATGGATGGTTCTTTTGTTACTTAATTCCATATACCCTACCTCTTCCCCCAGTGCACCTTTATCTTCTACTCAGCCTCCTATTGTCCTAGACATGACAAATGTATGTCAATAATATATTTAAAATTAAGTAATACTTTTTAATTAAGATAGTGTATCTTTTCTCCATTGTACTCCTTAGTTGTTTGTAGATGCAATACTCTATTAGTCCTAAAATAATGTAGGAGCCTGTTGCTGCATCGTTAGCCTGCAATTATTATAGGAAATGGACTGTGGAATAGCTACTGATAATTAGTAAGCCAAAAAAAAAGAGTAAAGTTAGTGAAGGGAATTTTTGGTCAGATAACTAATGTATGTATATCATGTATCATGATTCATACTCCTTAGGTATATATTGAGCATCTTTCACATGCTGGGGATGGAACACAGGCTAAGATGCATAAAACCCAATCTCCTCTCTTAGGAAAGTTTTATAATAGTTGGAGGTATAAATAAAAAGGCATATATGGAACATTAGGATATTTATAATTATAAGGATAATGAACAAATATAAGGAATCATGGCAGGTAAGTAGTCCAGACAGCAGATAAAAATACAAGTATTTTTTTACAAAATGCAATGATATACACATGTTAGTACATATATATCTCACTTTTTAAAATGGTGGCATAGTAGTCCTTTTACTTGGGGTATCCTATTATTGTATAACTTTAGTTTGATTGTATAACCTTGACTGATACTTATTATGTATTTTTAGTGTGCGTGACTTGTTAACTGGGTGATTCAGAGCACCAGACTAAAGATACTAAAGTTAGGAGTCTCAGTACTATTTGGACCAATTAGATTTGTTTGGCATGTTAAATCTCAATCAGCTATTTAAGAAAATATAGAAAATGTTAAGAAATTAAGAAAATAACTGATCACTATTAGATATTAGCTTGAAGGCTCAGTTCAAATATCATCCACTTTAAAAAGAGAAAAGAGTTTTTATAAAGCCGCACATGTCAAATTAGTTTGGAATATTTGATATATTTACATATCTATCACATCATGTTTACATATCTGTCTTTCTCCATTAGGCCAAGAATATCTTCAAGCCAAGATTTTTATATATATCTTTTATCATTGTTGTTTATCATATCATACAGAGTCTGGTATTCAGTAAGTGTTCAATAAATATATGTTGAGTGATGATAAGGTTCATATCCATTTCCCATACTGTTACCATAAGCACATCAAGGGACACACACAATACCTTGACTTCTTTTTTTGGAAAAATATTGTCTTTCATCACACATTTCACTGCCTTCCTTCTCTCCCTACTTTTAGACTTATGGCCTTCTAAGTCCTGTATAGCGTCAGAATATCTCCCTTCAGCACTTGAGCAAGAAGACAGACCCTAAGGCTGATTACAAGGGGAATAATTGTAGCACCATCTTCTTGCAGCAAATGAAAGGGAGTTTAGATGAACCTATGCTCCCCAGATATAGTCCTAAATTTCTTAGGAAACATGCAGTGGTGCCTCTGGCATGGTCAGATCTGTTGTATACTCTCTGCCATGTTTTCTCCTGCCTGTGAATATCATACTGCTACTCATCCTAAATAAAATTAGGAGGGCTAAGGCATATGATCAGAGGTGTAGTGGAGCTATGGTGAGAATTTTTTTTGATTCTGAGTGATATGGGAATTCATAGGAGGGTTCTGAGCAGAGGAGCCTAGCTGACATTTTTAGTGATCACTTGGCTATTCTGTGGAAAATAGATCATACTAGTGGAGGCAAGAGTAGAAGCCTATGTTAATCCCAAACCATCAAGCATCTCCACTGTCTATTGAGGGAAGCCAAAGCACTGTAGCTCAGCATTCAGTTACCCCGTTATCTGGTTCTAGACAACTGATCCAGACTATACATACTCTTAGCTCCAGTCACACAGGCCATTTTCTGAACACACAGAGTATTTTCATTACTCCTTGTTATTTACATATGCCATATCTATAAGCTTAAATGGCCTCCCTTTCTGTTCCCCCTCTCTACCTACCAAAGTTCTACTTATCCTTAGATATCTAAAATACCACTTACTCCATCTCTCTAAGAATTTTTAGTCCCCCATTTATATCGAACTTCAGAAATAGTTTAACTTATAATAAATTATATATTTCCCTTACACTGGACTATAAGCATGTTGAAGTTATGGAACATTTCTCTTTATAATGTGTACCTCTGTATCTTATAGCAAATGTGTTCAACAGACTTTAGTTGAATTAAATGTGGGAAGATATTCCTAAATATTCATTTGTCTAATTCAGGACAACTTTGATAAAATACCCTATTTCAATAGTTGTTCCTATGATTTCTTGCTCTGAAGGCAAAGTATGTGAGAGGAAAACTGTTCTGTGTTTCTTTCCTACTCCCTGTTTAATTGTCTTTGGTTTTAAGAGAGGAATGTAGAAAGGACAAGAGGTTTGAATTGAGAAGAAAAGAACAGAGAATGAAGAAGTGAAAGGAGGAAGAAAGCAAAAGGATGAAGAATTTAAGAGGAGAGAGAGAGAGAGAGAGGGAGAGAAAGAGAGAATACACAACCTTTGAGTAATGTGTTAAATGTTTTCATTTTCACCATTTTATTGTTTGGTGTAGTTTGTAGATCAGAATTTAAAACAACAGAAAAAGTAAGCTGTTATTCTACCCACTTCCTTAGTAAAGCTAAAGGCATTCTAATTTTTAAGTATGCATAATCTATGGACTGTGGATCCAGATGACGATGACGTTGGTTTAAAGTCTAGCTCCATTCTTAATCTTAATAGTTCAGTATCTTCACCTGCAAATGAAGATTGGTGTATTTCAAAAGTTATCGTAAAGATTAAATGGGTTGATACCTTGAAAGCACACAGTACAGCATCTGACACAGGATGAACACTCCCTCAAGTATTATCTAAACACTTCTCATTCACGCACTTGTTTGGCACATTCAGTGTGTGCTATGTGCTAGGCCTTCTCTGCGTCATTATTTCTGAGCAAAATAGGAATCGCTCCTGTCCCCATAAAGCTTACTCTTTAGCTTGAGATGTTTCCCATGGAACAAGAATATTTTACTTCGTTCTTAATCTACACTTGATTAAATCAATGTTTCTCTGGTCTTACAAACTTGGCCTCCATTTTATCTTGCAAAAGTATTTATTCTCTTCATTATCTTGGCTTCTTTTGAAGGACTTTTATTTAATGCCATTTACTGCTCGATAATTGTCCAGTCTCCTCTAGTTTGAAGAATCCTTGAGGCCAGGGAGTATGACCCCTTTCTCCCCCCTCCCCCCCTAAGATGCATGGCCTTTAGAGAGTGGTTTCATGGCTCATCTAGTGCCGAGTTTGGTTTTGCTGGGGCTCTCAGGCAGGGAGCAGAAGTGCCTGGGCGAGGTGTGGTGTCCAGGCCTTTGGGATTGCTCCCAGTTGTCAACAGGAAGATCCAATCTGGGTTTTAACACACATCTTACATCTTGTCTAATTATGATTATCACTCCCAATTACTTACAGCTGCTGCATATTATTTTCAGTCTTGGCAGTTTTCCCTTGTATTGCTCCAGTTTTTATTTTTAGGCGAAAGCAAATGTAACTGTGAAATATTTAGTTTTGGTATAATACCAATTACTTGCCTAGGCAATTTCCTTAAATTACTCAAGTTTAACTAAACTAGCTTTGAGTCATATTTTTAAGATTCTTGCTGAAATCTTAGGTAGAGTTAGTTACATTAACTCTGCTTCCATAAGAAAAAGCTGGCCTCAACTTATATTTTATTGAGAAAACCTATACCTGGGAAGTGAATGATTTACACCTAAATTAGATTTCTTAAAAAAGAAAGTGATTAATGTGGATTCAAAATAGATGGCACATTAGTTTACTGAGAAATCATGCATCATTGATTCTATCCAAAAAGACAGTGCAACTCTGTTTCAATACATACTGTGGGAGGCGTTAACTCAAAAGATATTTTAATCTTCTTGTTAGCAATACCCACCCCTTAACACCATCAGCAGGTGGAGGGGATATCCAGATTCAGATTTTTTGCATCATTTAATTCTGCCTAAATGCTGGGTGGAGATCAGGGGAGGAAGAGGGTATTAGAATGGGATGTTTTACCACTAAATGTACCACTTTGGGCTGTGGTGTCTGGAAGAAGCAGACAAGTCTCAGCATAGGTGACATCATCTCCTTATTCCTTTCTGTGCTATTTCTTCTCCAATCAAGTGGCTCAGGAGCTAACATGGGCCGCGCTGTGTTAAAGACACAGCACAGACAAACACCGTCTTCCCATGTACCATCTCGCACCCACACCGGCGGCGCCGTGATTTCCAGAGGTAGGCTTTTTTTGTGTGGATTCCATGTTCCTGTCTGTAGCTCCTCCAAGATCTTCTCCCTGAGGCCCTAGCGTTGACGAATGCCCGAGTAGCATAGTGATGATGTGGTAGGGCTAACAACGTATAGATTTTTAGATTCTTTTTTACTCAGTACACATTTATTGTGCCATAGACTGTTTTCCTAGACTACAGAGAGGTAAATGTAACATGGCCCACTCTTCATGCCGCTCTCAGTCTGGTAGAGTAAGGTTTCATTTATGAGCCTCTAGCAAAGCAAGCTTCGCTTGTTATTTAGGGAGAAAGTAGGAGTTGCTAAATGGCTTCAAATTCCTGCCTATCAGCCTTTTTTTAAGTCTTCTTTAGAAGGAATCGGTCTAATAAGTGTGCATTGGTACACTTTTTTTTCCAAAACCAAGGCCTAAAGTTATAGAAAATCTACATTTAGATACTTATTCTCACATTTTAGATTTTTATTTTTTTCACTTGATCAAACACTGAATGCCTATCTTCAGGAAGTTCCAACATCTTTTACAGACAAGAGCCTTCACAAACATAAAAATGTAAAATAGTTTTCACAGAAAGTATCTTTATTTTATATTATGAACAATGAAGAGAATGGCTAGAGAAATCACATGATTCCTTTCTCTTTCTGACTCATGGTATTTCCCTGCCAGCTTGTTCTTAGCAACTACTAAGCTATTTCTCTGGCAGACCACCATCCTTGAATCCTTTTCTGCTTGCTGAATAGCCATTTTGCCAAAGTTCACAAGTCTACAGTCCTATTTACTCAGCATCAACTACATTAGGAATTTTAAACATATGTTTGTCTCTGTTACTACCCATATTCAGAAATCTGCCTATTTCTAGATAAATACTTGTATCTGCAAATAGCCAGATGAAACTCTCCAAGACTATTACCTCTAATTCGAGCTAAGGAGAGTAAGTAAGCAATCACCCAAATAGAAACAAATTCTGCGGCCTTTTTCCTGTCCTTCATAGTCATTGAAAAAAGTTTCAAAGCTTGAATTGTTCATCAATATCTTCTAAATGTGTGGATTTTTTTGTTTACTCCATTTTTAGCAGATCAGAAGTGATTTACATGAATCTATAGTAGCTCTGTTTTGAAGTGTGTTGCCAAGAGAGGTAATTTTGGATATCCTAAATGCTTCTTTGAACTTGGGCAAAGCCTAGTTATTTATTCTTGGTTGGTTTGAAAACAGGTTTCTATATAAGTATCATTACATATTTTGGAGTATGTGTGTGTATGTGTGTGGGAGCGTGTATATGTGTTTCCAAAGCTGGCTTTGTTGTGTGAAATGTATATACAAACACACAACACATATTGCCTTGGCTACGTAGATTTTAGTGTGGGCCTTTAAGGCATCATTTAGCTGAAGAAAAGAGGGTTTTAGAGAAATAAAAATAGAAACCCAGCTGTGTTCTTAAGGTCACTAATAGTCACTGCCATCAGCTGTGTTATCAATGTGACGTTGCTAGTGTGGTAAAAAGTGGGAGAAATCGCAAACCGGTAAACATTTTTGCAAGTTGAATGAGTTTTTAAGATTTTATGTGTGTGGCTATGTGGGTGTAAAATTATTTCAGTTTTTATGTAAGTGTTTAAACTTGGAGCTTTAATGATTGGATTGTCTTATTCATTCAATTTTATTTTTTTACCTCTTTTGTGTTAGGAACATTATTCTAAAGCAGCTTCTTTTGTTATTCTACAACATGGCTCTTTCAGCATTAAGGATCAAGAATTTCATAAGGTTTGATTATCTTTTTCATTTTGGGGAATATTACATTTACCTTCCATTTTTCCCCCCTTAGCTTTTCAAATGCAATGAAGGTCAGTGATTATCTGGCCCTGTAGTTCTGATTTACTTAAATTGTTCCACTTGTTACGCTCCAGATTGATTTTTCAGTTATTCTTAATGATTCTCTAATCATTACCATTATATTTTGGCTATTTAAAAGACCTTATTAAATCCAAATGACTTTGTATAGAATTCAAGACCCTCTGCAAACTTTCCCGAAGCTACCTTTCCAGTCCTACCCTGGCTGCTGTCTGACATGGGCTGCTTTGGTCACATGAGGCAGGAAGGGCTCTTCATTCTCAGGACACACCTGTGTCTTTGCTGCCTTGGTGTATTTCCTCATGCTCTGCCTTCATCTGGGATGGCTATTTATTTATTTACTTGATGTAGTGTTCCATGATTCATTGTTTGCGTATAACACCCAGTGCTCCATTCAATATGTGCGCTCCTTAATACCCATCACCAGGCTAACCCATCCCCCCAACCCCCTCCCCTCTGAGGGTTCGTTTCTCAGAGTCTATCATCTCTCACGGTTCATCTCTCCCTCCGATTCCCCTCCTTCAGATTTCCCTCCCTTCCCCTGTGGTCCTCTGTGCTATTCCTTATGTTCTACATATGAGTGAAACCATATAATTGTCTTTCTCTGCTTGACTTGTTTCACTTGGCATAATCCCCTCCAGTTCCACCCATGTCAGTGCAAATGGTGGGTATTCATCCTTTCTGATGGCTGAGTAATATTCTATTGTATGGCTTTTTGCATCTCTACATGTTAGAACAGTGCCCATCTTTCAGTGCCCAGCTCAAATGCAACCCGCTCATCAAGTTAGAACCTGTCAGAACTCTAAGGGGTATTGGGGGTCATCTTGTGCAACCCTTTAGTAGCAAAGACGAGGAGATGAGGCTGATGGAGATGAATGATGTGGTGAAGTTAGGGTAAAAATAATGCTAAAATGGAGATATGCTGATTCTCTGTGCTTCCATTTCCATGTAGCCTCCCTGAGTTACTACCTAACTCTAGTTGGAATTAATTTGCCAATTCCTCTTTTCTCCAATGGTCATTTGCTTTTACTTATACTTTATCACTCTCATGTCCATCAACTTCAATAGAGGCTAAGCCTCTTGAAAGCAAGGATCATATTTAATTTATTTTGTGTTAACAGCATTTGATCAAGTAGATGACACTCTCAAAATATTTATTACAGAGAACTATAGATGAATTGTTTTAACTTCTGCAGCTCAAGAAAAAGAAAGGAGCCCTATAGGGAAGGTAGTATCATTAGTCTAGAATTCAGGATTTGGAAACACTGACTACCACTTTAGAGGAAGGGTGGTTCTATTTTATTGAAAAGAATCTCATATTCTTATACCTCTCTGAAGACATCATACCATGAACAGACAGAGTTACATACACACACTGCAAGACAACTGTTGAGGAATTGCTCTTGTCTGTGACTTCTAGTTAAATGTGCTAGTTTTAGATGGAGACAGTATTTGTAACAATCAAGCACACCATGCATTAGCTTAGTGCACCTATGCCTTGGCTTTGTCTTCCTGGTAGTGTTGTTTTGATAACTAGATGAGCTGAGTAAAATGTTAGCAGGATGCTCATTTAAGTGTTCATTGAACAGTAGCAACAGTAATTAAGATGTATTAGTATTTATACAAGAAGGGCCAATGTAAGCCCTTTCCTTTCGCCCAAGAAGAAATATCCATTGCTGGAATAAGGCTATATGTACCTCAAAATCCTATACATTTGAAACAGTAACAACCATGCCAACAATATGCTCCTCTGAAGGACAGCTTGAAGAATGCAGATCAGAAAATGCACTGGTTACACAAGTAGTACTTGAGTACCTACAGATACTTATTGAACACTTACTATACTTGATACACTGTTCTGTGTGCTGGACTACAGTCTTAGTATATAATTCCTCTAAGTAGTAGATCACAGTGCTCTGAACAAACCGCACTCTTTAACCCCCCTGGCTTGCAATCCATATTTCTTCTACTTGGAATCACCTTCCACTTCCTCCCAAATTTCCAGGCTCCATTTAACATACTTTTACTTCTCCTTAAGGACTTAGTTCAAAGGTTACTTCTTTGATAACATACTTGGCCCTTTTAACCATTACTTGCTCCCTCCCTTGAGGCTCAACTGCAATTCAAACTCCTCACTCACTGCCTTGTTCGCTGACTTGCCTCCTTGCCTAAACTGTGAGTTCCTAAAGAACAGGGACCTTGATTTTTCATCTTTTTTTACTCTCTTTTTCCCTTCCCCAGTGGCTAGCACAATGACCACATATAATAATTGGGCTTAATAAATAACTGCTCTCTTTACCTCCACATGAGATAAATTTGCAAAATGTATTTGTTTCACACACCTTTTGTATCTGGCCTTCCATCCTCTCGTTGCCTTTTTACTTTGGCTGCTGCTATGACAACCAGCTGCATGCAGCACAAACAATTTTGAGATATATTCCACATGGCTCCTCACAGGGTTCCCAGTGGGATGGAGCTTAGTGACCCAGAGCAGGGACCAGCTCAATAACCCATTCTTGGACTGGCTTTCCCTCTTCCTCTGTTTAATTTGTTCCAATCTCCTACCAGTGTTCCTTGAAATTCCTTTCCAAAATAATCACCTATAAGTGAGCAGCTCATTTTGGGAGGATTCACACAAAGATAACACTCTTGTATGAAGAAAAGAAGAATAACAGGTTATAAATACCGTGTCTAGGGCAATTTCATATGCCCCCCCCGCCCCCATGTATAGTGCTCTGCACATAGTAGGTATACAATAAATTAGTTTTGGATAAATAAATTGATTGAAAGTAAATAATTATCCTATCTCTTTACCTCCACTCTTCTTGGCTCTTCATAATGCCATTGCATCACTTTTATGAAAAGGTCTGCTTTAATTATATTGTTAGCAGGCACATACCCTTAATAATGTCAAAGGGGTCTTAAAATCTTAATTAAATCTGATTTTTTCCTCATAGATTTTATCCCAGGAATATTACCCACTGTTTTACACTATTGTCATTTTGGTTTCTGCTACACCAGCAACATTGCCTAATGAAAGTTCTGTCCGCTATTGTATTTCTTAAATATTTAAAAGCACTCATGGTTCTTATATTTTTATTATGATTTCAACTATAAAATACTCCTCTCTCTACAACCTTGAAATGCTCTTTTCTCAAAGCTCCAGCCTGCCCTACATTTTCTGCCTAAGGTGATCCAACTTGTAAGATAGGAAAATGGGAAATACAACTTCTATGAAAGGAACTTGGGGACATGCACACAGAAGTCAAATGTGGGGGAATTTTAGTCCAAAGGATGGTCCCGCAAAGGATGAAAAGAAAAAAAGACCAGTACATTTGCATAGTGATCCTAGCACTGGACACATTATGCAATCTGGATTCATATTGATTTTTAAGGATGTTTAGTAACTTTCTTCTCCCAGTATAGGGAGAATATACTGCTCATAATTTTTCTGGACACCAGTAAAGGTATTTTAAAAGGGGCTGTGGGAATGTTTTAAACTGTTACATTGGAATACCTTACCTCTGCCTCATTTTATGGATAATATAAATTTAGCCACTTATATTATTGTTCAAAAGAATTTTTGACTATAATTGAAATAAGGCTTCCTGGGACTGCATTAGTAAGTTTTTCAGTCTCATCAGCTGATACTTTTTTTTTAAAGATTTCTTGTTATTTGAGAGAGAGAGTGTGCACATGTCTGTGCCTGTGTATGTGCATGAGGTAGGGGAGGGGCAGAGGGAAAGGATCTTCAAGCAGACTCCTGCTGAGCGCAGAGTCAGGGCTGGATCCTGTGACCCAGGAGATCATAACCGGAGCTGAAACCAAGAACCTGATGCTTAACTAAAGACTGAGCCACCCAGGCGCCCCCGATCACCAGATAATTTTATATTCACAGTTCTTTGATCACAAATCACAAGGCAAAGCCTTGTTATTTTGTTAGACAAAACTTTAGTTTGTTAGAGATGCCTCGACTTTAGCATTATTTTCTACTATCCTTAACCAAAATATATACATTTAACCCTCAAGCTGGAAAATTCATCTTAGGTGAGTCAGAAAATGAATAACTTAGGAATAACTAGTTTTTATAACAGTAATCACATTCCTTATGTAACAAATGCTTACTGGGCACTACGATGTGTTAGGCATTGTGCTTAGTGCTGAATATACGAAGATGAACAAGATCTAATCCTTGGCTTTCAGGAACTTAATGTCAAGTAGAAACAAAACTATCTAGAAGAAAAGGGTTGATTTTTACTAAATCATATATTATTAGAATTACAGGTAAAAGAAACTTTGAGAGGCTCTATTCTCTTTTGTCAAAGTATAATCAAATAAGAAATCTAGAGAAAGGCATTTCAGGTTTATGCCCTTTTTAAAGCCAGAAGGGACTGAAGTCTAGAGAGGGAATACCTACACAGGGAATTAATTCAGTTCTCTAGATTTTGAGTTTGGTGTCCTATCCAACACACTGCACATTAATTTATTTAGTGTCTTGTTTCAGATTTCTGTAACTCTCACTGCTTATTGATATTGAATGTATCAAATACAATCTTAAAATGTTTCTATATATAATATGATCAAAACAATTTCATAGTCTAGTAAATTATCCAACAGTTACACACCACTTTAGTCATTTCAACCAATAAAATACAAAATGAGTTTTTTTCTATATACATGCTAGAAGTGATCATTATTTTTTTAAATATCAAATGTTTGAAGTAATTCCCAAGATCTATAGTCAATGTATGTTTTATGTGCATCTCATAATGTACTCACCTGGACTTTTTAAAATGCATCAAGCATATAAAGCCCATAATATTTCTTGATTAAATATTAGTGATATTTAGCAGGGCACCTGGGTGGCTCAGTTGGTTAAGTGGCTGCCTTTGGCTCAGGTCATGATCTCAGGATCCTGGGGTTGGGCCCGGCTTCAGGCTCCCTGTTCAGCAGGGAGTTTGCTTCTCCCTCTGTCTTTCCCCCTGCTCATTCTCTCTCTCTCTCTCAAATAAATAAATAAAATTTTTAATAAAAAAATTAGTGATATTTGAATAATTTTCATATTAGAATCTATTATGAATGGTTAATTTTAATGTATACCAAGAAGAATGAGAGAGAATGTTGCCTAGAATCAAAACAATAGGTACCTATAAAATTCTGCATATATGTCTAAAACATCCTGATTCATCAGGTTCTCAAAGGTACGCATGAAATCTGAAAATTAGCAAAATTAGCCTCTTTGCATAAAATGCAGTTTGTTTTTTCATGTGAAGGACAAACTTCAGTTTAATATTTATGCTTGAAGTCAGGACTTGAAAACTTAAAAAGTGAAAAAGGAATTCAGGAAACCACAGATTCTTAGAGAGTAAAGCCTACTTTAAAAACAAATGTTTAAAATGTTTAAATGTTAACAAACCCCACAAAAATAAAAATATGTCAATTTGGTTTTATTGCAGTAACATTTTCCACCTTCCTATTACACCAATACCCAAGAGGAATTACTAGTGAAATCGGAGAGCCACATTTAAATGCCTGTGTTCTAATATGCATTTTCCATTTCAGACTAAACTTAATTATAATCACAATTAAAAAGGAAATTTAACATCATTTTAATAGTCAAAAGTGAATTTCTAAAATTCCCTGTAAGTTTATGTGCAAGATTTAAGGAAAGCAACCATGAAGTCATTTCCTTTCTTGTGTATTCTTAGAAACATGTCTTATAAAAAGTTTGGGCCATATAACTGCACTTGGGTGTACTTCTTTTAATCTTAAAATTAGAAAAGACAGATGATTATTTTCTCCCTTCACTGGAAAGAGAAAAAGATATTAAATGTTAATATCTCATTGTTATACTTTTTTTTCCCTGAAGATAAAGGGATATATAAAGGAAGCAATAAGCGCTATGCATGTTCCTACTAATCTTACCAGAATCTGCTCCTATATTAAACTAGTTCTTGTCTATCCTATTTAAACTGTTCTTCTGATATTCTTCACATATGAACAAGATGATCCTTTGCTGAGTTTAAGGATTATGGCAGCTACCAGCTTATAAAGAGTAATAGAGCAGCTTTATCCTCATGTCTGAATTCGGAACAAGAAACTCACCAATAACACAAATAGAGTTTTTTAATAAGCAGCATTCCTGTTTATTACAGAGCAACAATAATTTTTTTTTGGATTTCAATTTAACAATGAAAACAAATCCCAATTCCCCCATCTTTTTGATGCAGCTGGTTGCACTATGCATAATGTCTGATATACAATGGCAGTGTCTATTGTTACAGAACTGGCTTATTTGTGTATTGAAAGCTTCATTCAAATTTGTATGGTTCAGAATGTTCAATGAAATGCACAAATTGACTAGTTCAATATTCCTCAATTTGTCATAATGGTTTTTGCGTGAGTGTTTTTCTTCTTTAAGACAGCCATAATGCCATTTTTATTTCATAAGAAACAAGGTGACGATTCTTGTGAAATCTCACAGTTCAGTGCTAAGGATAGGGTCCTCAGTCAAGTTCAAAGTCACTTATAGAACTATGAAAACCACCTCAGACTAAATCTGGGTTTAGCAGCTACAGAAAACCCACGGGAAGCCTTACTTTATTGTTTGCTGACAATGAAGTGAAATACGATGTGGACATATTATGAAAAGGATGTTGTAAGTGAAAGGGAGTGGCTGAGAAGAAGCAAAGTGAGTGGTAAACAATGTTGGGGGGAAAGAGTGGCCTAGGGAGACCGCATGATTAAAAATATCTGCAGAGGGTGCCTGGGTGGCTCAGTTGTTAAACGTCTGCCTTCGGCTCAGGTCATGATCCCAGGGTCCTGGGATCGAGCCCCGCATCGGGCTCCCTGCTCGGGGGGAAGCCTGCTTCTCCCTCTCCCACTCCCCCTGCTTGTGTTCCCTCTCTCGCCGTCTTTCTCTCTGTCAAATAAATAAATGAATGAATAAATAAATAAATAAATAAATAAATAAAATCTTAAAAAAAAATCTGCAGAAACACAAACACTCATTTTGGAGCCTTGCAAATACATCCCTTCATATTGGGCATTTGGAGTCCTTTTCTATTCCTAGGTATGTTTACTAAATTACACGAGTCTAGTAATTCTAATATCCTTTGAGTATGCATCCTAGAATGCATACTCAATTATTTCATTTTCAATTCATTCATTCATGCATTCAATTTTATGCCATTGAGCTGCTTTTGGGTTTAAGTTATAGAAAAGAAAGCTGGAGTCAGTAAATATGGTTTGATCTCCAGATCACTGAATCATGAAAAGAATAGATTGAAAAAGCTATTTTTAAATAAGGAGAAACTATAAAACACTGGAAGGAAAATCAAATGTCTCTATTTCTTAGGTGCCAATTAGAGGCATTTAATTGCAGGTTGTTTGTTTGAAGATATTACCTTTTCATCATTTCACTGGTAGGTAAAAACAGAGAGAGGTCCTTTTCCAGCTGGTTAGACAATGCTGGAAAAACCAGACTCTTCTACTTGACATAGATAACTTACTATTTTAATTCCTGAGAAGATGTATTTCCAGTGTTAAATATAGAGTAGAATAACAATCACACTATAATTATCAAACATTTGGGCAAGGCATGTAAAGGACTGCCCACAGTGTTTTTTTTTTTAATTCTTTAATTACATCATTATGACTCCCTCCCCCATTTTTTTTGGAAAGTTAATTGCTTTTAGAAAATTTTTAGTACAAAAAATTAAAGACCTTCAACAAAATACTTAAGTACTGTGAACTTTGGTTTTTCCATCTCTAGGACAGGGTTATTGATATCTATGGGTTATTGCGTAGCACTAAAGGAGATAATGTTGGTGACCATGCTTTGTGATGCATAAATCAGTTTATACAAGCAATGTGGGCCCAGGGCTGATAATTGGGTCTTTAAAGAAAAAAAAAAAATGCCCCTCAAATTTGTTGTCATTTGTTAAAGAATGGAATGTCTTCAGGTGATCCATCAACTGAATCCTGGTTATTAGGTGAAGTGTAAATGACCAAAAATAACTTACTTTGGTGAGATAAAATTCTATTCACCTGGAAGTTCAGTGTTACCTATTAGTAATTGGCAAGGTGAGATATCTGACTTCTAAAAGTGTCTCTTTTATCATTCACTCATGATGCGTTTGTGGATTCATTTACAAAATACTTCTGTAGTATCTACTCTGCGCAGAACTGCCTGGGTGTTACAGGTGCTTCCCTGTCTCCCAAGATTCCCATCCCCTAGTCGATCAGACACTAATCTAGGCACTGCTGTGAAAGAATTTTGCAGATGTAATTAAAGTTCGTTGACCTTAAAATAGATGATCTGGGTGGGCCTGACCTAGTCTCATGAGTCCCTCTGAAAGTAGGCAGTTTTCTTCCCTGGTGGCAAAAGACTAAGTCAGAGATTAAGACCCAAAGGGGGAAGAGCCAGCTTGAGGACAGAAGGGGAAGAGCCAGTTTGAGGTATTCTTGAAGCTGCAAGAATACCTAAATAAATAAACAAATGAACAGATAAATAAGTGATTAAATGTGTAGAAGATAAAGAGTAAAGCCCTGGGCCCATGCGTTGAGGAATGCAAGTGACCATTAGAAGCAGTGAGCAGCCTCTGTCTGAGAGCCAGCAAGAAAATGAGGACCTCAGTCTTACAACCACAAGGAACTGAATGCTGACAATAGCCTGAATGAACCTGAAAGTGGGTTAGAGCTAATAGACACCTTTGATTTCAGCCTCCTGAGATCATACATGGAGAATCCCCTTGAGCCACACTGTAGTTCAGACCCACAGAAGTGTGAGCTCCTAAATGTTGCTCTAAATCACTACATTTGTGGCAACTGTTTCATAAGCCATAGAAAATGAGCACAATCAGTGATTTCCTTTCATACTGGTTGAGAGCAATACCAGGGTTAAAGAGGCACGAGTTAGAAACAGAAGAGCAAAAGATCCGTCAAGGTGAAATGAGCAGCACACACATGCGCTCTTGGTTCCCAGAGGGTGTTTCATGGCATTCCGAGTTCTTCCTGCGGCAGGGAGGCATACAGCATGGGAAGGTTTGGCAGGGCAGAATTTCTCTTATAATTTCAAATAAATCTTTTTTTTTTTTTTGAACCTATGTGTCTGTCTACTTCAAGTTTTTGTTTAGATGACATTCTACAATCCTATGGTATGTCTGTTCTCCGTGTTTTACACAAACCTTTCCTCATCTTTGCAAACAATAAAAACAAAGCCTCCAATCAGAGACTCCAGGGGGTCAGTACTATCGTTCCTTTCAGCTGAAAGGAAATAATTGTGAGCTACTTATAAATCCAAGATTACTCCAATTCATGCTGAGCCCTGAATGAGATAATATGTACATATATGTAATCTCTATCCACAGTACAGGAAAAAAAGCTTGACCAGAAGCCCTGTGAGCACTTCCTCCCTCCCACTGTTTAAATGTAAAATGCCTAAATCTGAACACTTATCAGTGAATAACTAATCCTAGTAAACACATAACCATGCTCATTTTCTAACTCCTTTGTGGTCAAATAATGAATACAGATGCTACAGAAAATAGTCACCGTGGCAAATTTAGACAAATAGAATTTAGAGACAGTGACAGAAAGCTTAGTCAAGCATAATGCTCACAAAACATAAAGCAAAAATCAGGACGAAAAACATCAAACATTCCCCAGAGGTTCCTGATTGCACAAGAGGGTCTGACTTTAGAGTCCTTTGGTTTAGTGTAACCTCCTCTTTCTCTAGTTATTCACACTCCTACAGCTGAAAGATGTTTGGACTATAACACTCATCATTTACAGTAGCTATTGAAGCTGCAAGAATACCTAAATGAATAAACAAATGAACGGATAAATAAGTGAATAAATGTAGAAGATAAAGAATAAAGCCCTGGGCTCATCTTATTTCCCCGAGTTTGCAATCTAATTATGTTTCCAGTGGGGGAAAAGGCACATGCATGCTCCCCTAAAAGATGCTTTTTCATATACAAAAGGTAAAGCCAATATACTTTTTATATCTGTGCCATTTCTCTATTTAAGCTGCGATTTGCTACTTATCGTGTATGAAAGGAAGAATGGATGGAATGAACAAAGCATGGATTTTTGTTGTTCCTGCCATGTAAAGTTACAGCAAATAAATTGTAGGGAGGAAAGAATAAATGTAGAAATAGCCTAAATCTTTTTATGTAGATGAAGTGAAAAAGCATTCTCCTTTAGAATTGCTGCTTTAGATTATAATAGCAATTTATGTTAAAAGTCACTATGACAAATTGGCCCATAATTTATTTTAAGAAGTCAAACTAGCAAGATCAAGTGTTCTGTAGGTGGTATTTCATCTTATCATATTAAAACAGTCTTCCCAAATGTAAAAGATAATCTCAACTGCTGTGTTCTGTAAGCAAGCAGAAAATTATGTAAATCTGATTTCCTTACTATGCGTTTGCTATCTCTTTAAAGCTTACTAAATCATATCCAGATTTGTAAACACAAAAGCACTGGATCCAAGATACATTTGCTTTTCAAACACTCAGAATGAAAAAAGGTATTTTGCAGGATGTAATTGAAAAATTCCTATCTGTTTTCAAAAGCTAACAAATCAACAGTTGTGTGAGATTCAAAAAAAAAAAAATAGAAAACATCACCTCTTAACTTATTATGGGCTTAATTGCTTCCTCATAATGGAGTGTGACAATGTGATTGCAATAAGAATAACACCTGCTTTGAAAATCACATATCAAAGAAATGCTGGTGAGGAGCAGGAAGTCCAAAAGGCAGCCATGTTAAAGTCCTTCATCCCATCCTTAGTTTGTATCACTTCTTACCCTCTCTTCTATAAGCCTGTTTAGGTTCATTGCCTGAATAGTTGGTGTTTACTTTGTTAGCTCACCTAAAAATGTCTGCACCTGTATGCCCAGCTTTGAGGATGCAAAGGCACGGAATTTGCACATGCAAGCAGTTGGGTATTTATCTGGGCCGAAACTCAGAGATTATCTTCCTCACAGACACAGAAGCCCCCTGAACCGCAATGTGCTCTGCCCGTGTGTACGAAGAAAAAGCCCATGAGCCAGATGGCACAAGCATCTTGAGTCATGGCCAACAGAAGGGACTGTCCTCATTCTTTCTTTATTCTGAAGAAGAAAATCCTTCAATGTTAAGGTTAATTGGTTAAGTTCATTCATACTGTGGATTTGCATTTAGTTGCATTCGTGTAGCTTAAGTTTTTTGTAAATATATGTCTAATCTTATATATTCTTTTGCCAGTAATTTCTCATGTTGTGTTTGGAGCAAGGGAGGAAATCTTTTATTTTTTCTATGAAGAGTTGGCCAAGGGCAATAAATCAATAGGTTAAAAGATATTTAAATTGCTATGTTTTAGTCTGACTCTTAGTTTTAGGTCATGAGCTCGTGGTTGTGAGATTGAGCCTCATGTCAGGCTCCGTGCTGAGTGTGGAGTTGGCTTCGGATTCTCTCTCTCTCTCTCCCTCTGTCCCTCCCATTCATCCTCTCTCTCTCTCTCTCTCTCTGAAATAAATATATAAATAACTCTTAAAAAATAAATTGCTATGTTTTAGTTAATAGAAATGTACAGTATTTTATACACTAAAAAAAAAAATGAGGATAATGAAAACAAACTCTATTTCCAGTTCCTAACATAGTTAAATGTTGAGTAAATGAGATATATTCAAATAACTTCAGTAAGCAATAAAATATAAATTTTGGTTTTATATTAAGGAATTGTATTAACTAAAATAAGTCAATACTCCATTTGAATTCAAATATTCTAGAACTTTAAGTAATAACCTGAGACAATGACATGGAGAGAGTAAAGACCGAGAATGCTGCACTTAGATGTGGTAGGAGCCGTACAGACAGAGTGGCCAACAAAGACGGAAGGACGAATAATGAAAGATGTGCTCAAAGGGAACGATGCAGCCATGCATAAGAACACACAGAGAGACTGACAGCACACACAGACACTCCTCATACATACCAACAGCTTGGAGAATCACCTAGACACTTATTGAAAGGGCAAAAACAGACTGAGAATTATAATTTATGGGGGCGGGGAGGAGGACATCCCCAGCATACGAATTTGTAGGATAATGCTCCAAGGGACCACAAATACCCTCTTGTATTTTCACAGCTCTTGGTGCTGGCCCTTCTGCTAAGATGACATTAAGCAGAGGTGTACGTTTATCCTATGGGCTGCAAGTTTTCACACTTGCTGTTAAGGCAGTCTATGTTAGGTCCCATCCTAAATTGCAAACATGTAGTAACAATGTTCAAACTAAAACATCACAAGAATAAAAACACTTGTCTTTATTTAAATACCTATATCACTGCTTTAATGTTAAGGTACTGAGTATAAGCCCTGATAATTTCAAATGCTGGGGACATCATGTCAATGTGCTATCAGTGAACGACATAGAGGAGAAGGAATAATTTGTATGTTTAGGGACCTCAGGACTTAGAACGAAATATTAAGAAGAATAGCTGATTATTATCTAGACCTACTATGCTTAAGTATTATTCTAAAAACTTTATATATATAAATTTATTTACTCCTCACAATAGTCTATGTTATTTTCCCCATATATGGGGAAAAGTTGATACATGTAAGTGTTAGATGTCTGCTTTACTCCAGTCTCTATAGTTTTAAGATCTTTACTATCATGCTCTTCAGAGATAAGCAAAAATTATAAAGGTCAAAAAATTTTAGAAGATCTGCCATTAAAAACAAACAAACAAAACTACATTAGGAGTTTCTCCAATAAGAAGAAAAAGGAAAAGGTTGCTTAAAAATCTTTATCAACTGTAGGTGATAAAGACTTTTTTTAAGACTTCCCTTTCACAAACAAACCAGTATGAAGTAAGGAGAAACCTTGGCATGATCAACACATAATTTTCGGTTTTATAATTAAGACATAACATTTGGGTAATTTTAGAATTTTTTTCATATACCACATTGACTCGACAGCTGATACTGGCAAGCACGGCCATGTTATTTTCAATGAACTTAGATTCACGGAAAAATCTATTTCTAAAGAAGGACCAAAATACCACCCAGTATTTAAATGAATTTTTTTATAAGTCAGTAATAAACATCTCTACCCACCACAGCAGCTTTTATTATTTTTAAGGTAAAATTAAAGCAAGAAAAAGTCCAAAAGATTAAGAAAATCCTACATTGTGTTTCTTTTTCTTTTTTTTTTAAGATTTTATTTATTTATTTGAGAGAGAGAGAATGAGAGACAGAGAGCATGAGAGGGAAGAGGGTCAGAGGGAGAAGCAGACTCCCTGCTGAGCAGGGAGCCCGATGTGGGACTCGATCCCGGGACTCCAGGATCATGACCTGAGCCGAAGGCAGTCACTTAACCAACTGAGCCACCCAGGCGCCCCAACAAAATCCTACATTGTGTTTCATTTTTAATTCAAATGCTCAGTGGATTGCACAATAAAATCCTTATTGATGAAAGACTGTCAAAGAAAAAAATCTTTTTTGTTAATAGCCTGAGCCAAATCACCCAGAGCCGGTGGCCTCTGAGGCATTCTGGCCAGAGAGCCAGCCATTGGAGGCTTTTTCCATCTGTTAGGTCTACTGTACAGTGCATACCATTTTGTTCTCACTCCGGGAGCTCTCTAGTCAGTTCTAGACCCATCCATACCTCATTATTCTGCAGCCAGACAAATGGTAGGAATTATAACATCGTGGTAGGGATGACATACTATGGTAAGGTTGAGAAGGCCCTTTTATTTTAAAAACCACTGTTTTGTAATGCTTAAAACTTTCCCCAAATATTCTTCATATGGAAACTCTGTGTTTGCTTTCAGTCTGAAGTGATTCTGTAAGAGAAATATGTAAGATATGTATTTTGTTTTAAAGTGAAAATATACCTGTGGGTTACCCTTGCTTAATTTATGAAGCATTCCCTGGGGGCTGGGGGTAGGGAGAAGGGTAGTTTACATTTCTTATTCAACAATGTTTGTTGAGTGCCTACTATATGTTCAAGGCTCTTTGCCAGCCTGTTCTCCTTTCTCAGAGTGCTAATTAATTGCCTGGTAGGACAGGCAAATGCACAAGTGAATGTTACACATATGCCAAGTCCCCCTGTTCATGGCCTCCTACTGAGGTACCTGAAGGAGACAATGTCCTTCTAAACCACTTGAGCAACTCATCTCTAAACTTTCATTTTTTGGCACCTCTGGCAAACTTTGGCCATTGCAGCTCCTGATTCCAGGTTTGAAGATACATTTCCTCATTGCGTTTGGCTCTTTGGTCTCATTTGGACCTTTGCTCCTTTTCTGACCTGGCTCCTTCTCCTGGGTTTTGCCCTAAGATACGCTTCCTCCACAGCTCTCTCTGTTCTTTTGTCTTGGGGATTAACTAGGTGACTGGGAAATACAATGTGCCTTTTTTTCATGTTTATTTAAAATTAAATTTCATGTTTTAGATTTTTAAAAATGGAATTGAATTTCTTATAGTTAAAGCAGTCATACTGTATTTTCACTCTAAAACGCTTAGATTATCCAGATGTGCCAAAGTACTTGCAGCACAGAGTTGCTTATAAAACATCCAAATTTTAGCTTGGCGATATACAAAGTGTGTAATTCACACATTTTACGGAATTTTCAGAAATGGTGTGTCTTATAGCTTTTTATAGCGTTGACTCTCCATATAAGAATAAAAATAGCAATTATTTTTTTGTGATCAGGCAATAAATACATATTCCCTGCCATTGTTTAGCTGAATTCAAAACCCACAAATACTGGTTTGAAAGCAAATAAAAATGCATATGAAAATATGATGTGGCCATAAATCATGAATTCGACTTATTTAATGTTAAAATACATAGAAACTACAGTTTTGGATTAAGTAAAAAATGGTTATAAGCTTCCCACTTTTCCAGTAAAACATGCACTCGTGGAAAGAGAGGAGATGAAAGAGGTCTATGCAGGACCCCATGGCACAACGTTGGTGACCAAGCTCTTTCATTTTTTCTAATATTTCACCTAGTGACTATAAAATGTCAGCTCTGAAACCAGGTGTATAGTTAGCTTGTCTGAATAGAAAAACTCCCTTATCTTTTGAGTCTTTCAAAGTCTTTTTTAGGTCAAAGTCAATTCAGGCATTCCTTTTACTGAACTGAATCCATCCAGGATTCTACTCATATTATACAATGTCAGAAATAACGTTAGGGCTAAAGGCTAATTTGTAGCCTTAAAAACAGAGTTAATCATTTTAAATTGTACTTGGAAAAAAATAAAACAGTCTATAGAAATTCCACATTTCTATTTTGGAGGTATTTAATCTGAAGGGAAGAGGATCAATATTTCTTTTCTTTCATTCATTCACCCATTTGTCTAATTATTCACCCATCCCATTCACTCAATAGACATTTATTAAATATCTACTATTATACAAGTGCTACTTAGGAACTAGGGAAACAGCAGTGAACAAACAAGTTTCTTGCTATCAGGGAACTTACAATGGGGCAGGGACACGGAGAAAAAACAATCCATCAACTAATGTCAGGTGGGGATAAATGTCAAGAAGATAAAATAGGATAAGGGGATAGAAAGTGAATGGAAGAGTAGGGTGCTCTTTTATACAGGGTTAAGAATTTGGAGACTTTGGGATCACCTGGGTGGCTCGGTAGGTTAAATGTCTGACTCTTCATTTCAGCTCAGGTCGTGATCTCAGGGTCCTGGGATGGAGCCCTGTGTCCAGCCCCATGCTGAGCATGGAGCCTGCTTGGAATTCTCTCTCTCTCTCTCTCTCGGAAAAAAAAAAAAAAGAAACTTTTGTCTAGAGATTTGAATAAAGTAACAACATGAGCCATACAAATATCTGGGGGAAAACTGTATTACGCAGAGGGACCAGTTAGCACTAAGGTCCCAAGGCAGGAGCAGCACACCTGGTATGTTGAAAAATAACAATAAAATCAGAATGGCTGGAGTCCAGTGGGAGAGTCCAGTGAGAGAGGGATTATAAGAGATGAGACTGCAGAACTGGGAATAATATCATACAGGCCCCCGTGGAGACTTTGGATTTTATTTTTAGTGAGACAGGAAGCTATTGGATGGTTTTGAACAGAGAATTGACCAGTTTTAAATATATCGCTGGGGCCATTTGTGGTACAGAGTAGGTTAAGATGAGGCAGTGTGGGAGGCTGCGGAGACAAATTAGGAGTCCATAGCAATAGTCCAAGTGGAACATTTGTTTTAGCTGTTGCTTTTAAGGAATCTTCAAAGTGGACACCAGTCACTGCCTAACAACTTCCCTGGGCAATAAAGAAGTATGACTCCTGGAGCCCAGTGTGCATGTGAGACAGAGAGATTGTCTTTCTCTACAAACTCAACTCTTTGTTGTTAGTGGTAATAAACATGACAGTTCTCTATAGTCTAAAACACCTTCATAAGCAAAGAAAAACTATGAGGAATACACCTTACTAAAATAATGTGTTATTTAATAAAATCTTTTTTTTTAATTGAAGCCATATTGAGGTTGTTGAATCAGTAATGAGCCAATAAGTTAAAAATAAGTCCTATTTCAATGGCTGGTCAAAGTGTATTTGTATATATTCTTAACTATATGTTCATTCACAGAGCTTTAACCAAGCTATAATTGTAGTATACCAAATTGTAGGTACATGACATTGTAAATATATGGCTCAGAAAAACAAAATAATTTTTTTAGAATATGAAATATATTTACCTACATAAAATTAATCAGCAAAAATAATTATAAAACCTTATGATTCCATTTATGTGCCCTTTCCAGAATAGGCATATATATATATACATACAGAAAGATTACTGGTTGCTTAGGGCTGAGAGGGATGGTAGGTTTGGGGGATGACAGCTAGAGGGTTTCTTTTATAGATGATAAAAATGTTCTAAAATTGATTGAGTTGATGGTTGCACAACTCCGTGAATAGACTAAAAACCATTAAATTTTACACTTTCAATGGGTAAACTGTATGGTATGTGAATTATATTCCAATAAAGCTGTTATCCAAAAAATGATGATAGAACTGATGGATGAAGTCTTATCCATATAAAGCAATGGTCACATAAATCCATGTTAATAAAAAAAAGCTAACATACCAGTGAGTCAAGAAATTAAAGTGTTCCTGTGCTAAATTTCTTAGAATGATTACAAACTTCCTACCCACTTTGTCCATTTATGAATAGTTATGGTCATCTGTGCGCTTTAGGTCCTCTATTTGGGAAAATCTGGGAGAGGGGTGGTCAGATTGACCTTGAACGCCTTAGAAAGAAAAAAAAGTATCATTAATTAACTATCATTTATCATTAAGTAACCGCTCCATTGAAATAAAGTGCCTGAATTTGTGCTTGTCTAAGACAGGTCTAGAAGATTTGTTTGAAGTATCCTTAATGCCCATGGTAAATTTCAGGCAAGGGTCAGGCAGATGTATGAAAGTCGAAAGAAGGACATCTATATTGAACATGTACTTCTTAAAGCAACATTGCCTTTCAGAGGCTTCTTAGAATTCTTATTATTAGTAATATTTTTTATCTGGAGAGACTTTCTCACAGGGGCTGCATGCCCTGATGGACGCGGTTTTAATATCTATTTCTATTAGCAACAGCTGCCAATCCAGGGTTCAAACCAGCTACCTACCAAATTACAATGCTTATTGAGAGTTACAACAGCAATTTGTTCAAGTGATGTCTATGTAAACTGTCTGGGTAGATTTGAGGTTGCATAAATACTCCTTATGAGGCCTTAGTCAAAGATTTCTGAGGTTAGTGTGTACAAATGAGAAAGTAACAGGTGTTCTGATATCTGAGGTTATGCTTAAATTTTGCAACAAGAATTAATGATCTTATGCAGAGGTACTTAGAACTGCTTCTTGTGAAAAATATATCTGTACTTCTATCCAAAGTCCTAGAAGATTTCTGTATCGTGAAGCATTTTTATCAGATTATAATGATACTTCAAATGTGATGCATCCTAGCATTTGTGTATATGTGTGGTGCTGAAAAATTATTCTGCATAATAGTAAACTTTCTAAACAAACATAATTGCCTTCTCATCCCACTGAGAAGAGGAATGAAGAACTACTTTCAGGGCAACAAAGAAAAGGGTATTGTTATTGTTTTGTTTTGTTTTTAGTTTGAAAAAGTACCTAGGCACAATGGTATTTTGTAGTGGCTTGGGGCACCAGACAAAAGATGGCCCTGAATTAGGGTTCTGTGATGAACTGGTCTCAATCCAAGCTCATAATTTTGGTTGTCAAAGGAGTGTAGACATCTCAGACACACTATCACAAATGAAATGGGGCCAGGCACTCTTGAGAGAGCGCCTGGCACCATTTGATGCTATTATGGCCAGAACCTGAAAATGCTGATTTGGAAGATTGGCAAGTGTCCCTGGCCCGTGGTGGAGCAGTGGAAACCTGGCCTGTTCTTGGTATCTTCACAGGAATAGCAGGCTGTAAGGGCCAGGAACACATGTGGAGAGGTGCTCACTTATGTGTCTGGCTGGAGTATATTTCTTTTTGTCCTGCTCTGACCAGCAGATAGCTGTTCACTATCCTTAGTCTAAAATTCACACTAAAATCAAAGTTCCCCTATAGACTTTTCTTTTCTTTTTTTTTTTTTTAAAGATTTTATTTATTTATTTATTTGACAGAGAGAGACACAGTGAGGGAGGGAACACAAGCAGGGGGAGCGGGAGAGGGAGAAGCAGGCTTCCCGCGGAACAGGGAGCCCGATGCGGGGCTCGATCCCAAGACCCTGGGATCATGACCTGCGCCGAAGGCAGAGGCTTAACCATCTGAGCCACCCAGGCGCCCCATCCCCTATAGACTTTTCCAAGTGAACAAATCCCTAACTCCCATTTTCTCTCATTACTCCTGATACCGTTTTCTATCACTGTTTCTATTCTTCTGAAATTGATCATTTCTTGAAAATACTATTCAGGGCTATAATCAATTCTGACTAGGTCTGTGTATATTAGATCTACTCATGGAGTAACTGGGTAGTTCAGGCAGTTAACCATCCGACTCTTGGTTTCAGTGCAGGTCATGATCTCAGGGTTGTGAGATCCAGCCCCGCATGGGGCCCCGTACTCAGTGGGGAATCTGCTTGATACTCTCTCTCTCCCTCTCTGTCCCTCCCTCTGCTCTTATGCTCTCTCTCTCTCTCTGTAAAATAGATGAATAAATCTTAAAAAAAAAAGAAGATCAACTTATTTTACAGGAGCAAAAACTGAGAAAGGTAAGTGGGAAAATTAAATGTTCAGGTAGAAGTGAAAATGTAAAGTGTGACTACAATTTATTGGTTGGGTTCCTAGGGTTCAAATGGAATTTCACCGTATTTATTACCTTTTCTTTGGTAAACTTAAAAATATAGCAAATACTTTCACCCAAGACTGATGCCATATACTTACCTTACCATGTTTCATTAGAGGTTCTAAACAGGAATCTGGCTGAGAGGTTCTCATTTTTCCCTTTATAGTCTTCCTTAGCACTTCTGTTCATTTATTAAGGAAATTCCTGCTTCCTGCATTGCTTTGTCGTTATCTAATTATCCGTATCTGTTCCCTGGTTTGTAAGCCTACTGAGAATAGGTGTCACATGTCATCCACTGCTATTTCACATATACAGTGCCTATCACCATGTCATGTCCTAGCGGGTACTTAATATTTTTGAGCAAATAAGTATCTTCATCTAAAACATATTGCCCCTGATTCTACAAGTAAAGCAATGCATTTTGTTAGTTGATTAACACAACAACTGATGATTTACTATGAAGTGAGAAATAATTATCAGTAAATTCTCATGGGCATTAGTCCAATTTACTTGTCCAGGTGTAATTCTGAATTCATTGCCAACAACCAGGGCCTGTGAAAGAGCATTAAGTAGTTGCTATATGATGAATATAATTTTGTTTTGATTACAGATCTGTTTCCAAAATATAATTTCTATTCATTTTCAGCACACATGCAGAATTATAGCTGGCCTCTGATATACGAAAAAAAATCTTACAATAATTTATATGTTGAGGTCACTTCTTATTACTTGTTTAAAATGCAGTTGCTATGACTCATGGATAAGGATTTTATTCAGGAAAGGACACTACTGAATCCTTTAGACCCTTGCCATTTCAGTGTGACTTGGGCACCAAGAGCATCAACATCAGCTGGAGCTTATTAGAAATGTAGACTATCAGACCTTTCCCCAGAATACTGAATCAGAATGTGCATTTTAACAAGATCCCTGGGTGATTCAAATGCACATTAAAGTTTGAGAGGCCCTACCTAAGGTCTTTATTTCTGTCATTGGAAATAGAAATGACTTATTTATAGAATTGAAAGAATAAAGTCTTGTTGTGTCTGTTTTTGATTGATCCTACAACCTCAATCAGCTTGGCTGATGCAGTGAGCAGCTCAGTAAGGTTTTGAATATTAATGCTTCTATATAATCAGAATCATGGAAATATATTGGTCACACATATTTTAAAATGGGATAAGGCAGTCAGTTAAAAGGCAGCATTTATAGGAGGCTCACTGTGTGCAGAAATTAATCTGAGGCTCTCTGGCTCATTACCAATGAATATATATCTTGGAAGACATGTTTCAAGATACCTAGAGCTGAACATAGGAGACATATGTCCAAAATTAGTATCATACAAATGAGGCCAGAATATTCTTCTCCCAGGCAAAATGCAAGACCACGTCTGGAAATGTGGTCAACCACATGACCAATGTGCTGTGTGACCAATAATCACTCAGAAGTAAAGCGAGGGTATCAACTAGTTTGGAATCAGTGTGGCTGGGTGCAGAAAAGAGTCAAGAAGCAGAAAGACACAAAATCATAAATTTGCACATAACCTAGTGTGGTAGATTGTGCTATTAGCGCAATCCTTTAGCTCTCCCTGTATCCATACCCTTTGCCATGTACTTTTCGGAGCACTCCCACTGTGGATAGTACGTACTTCCCTGCCTCATGACTTTAGTTCAGCCATAAAACCTCACTTTACCCAATGATATGAGATAGAAATAACATGGGCCAGTTCTGAGCCTACACATCAAAAGAACGTGGTGAACCATGATAAGCAAGAGTGCACAAAGTGAGGCTGAAGAAATGAGCAGAGGTCAGAGCATTTAGAGTCCTGCAGACAACAGTAATAAAACTGGATTTTATTTTTAGTGATTATGGATTTTTAGGGAATTCCATTCTGCTCTGCAGTATAGCTGTCTGAATATGTGTTATTGCTTTTACTATATTTTTAGCTCCTTAAAGATAGAAATCTATATTATCTATCATTGAACACTTCCATGTAAGCACAAGATGGGCATTTGGTAAGCATATCAAGTGGTAACTGAAATGGGTACGTGCAATTTATAAGTCAATATTTTAAAAATGCTGATGACTACATTCTATAAAAGATACTGAATCATAAAACTATAGGTGTTCACTTACCATGTTAGGAAGCACATTTCCATGATTTATCTCAAAAAAATTACCTCCATATAAATGCATTAGCAAAGAGTAGCTCCACATGTTACATGAACATTCAAATATGCAGCCTTTGAAATACTTTTAATAGTTTAAAATTACTTTCTTAAAAACTGGATGTTATATGCGTCTTTATCTTCAATGAACCACAGGAAAAGTCTGCCGTTTTAACTTTACGTGGTATAATCCTAGCAAACTTTTAAAACTGCAATGGCAATAGGCCAGGGTATTGGGAATTAGTCATGGCTGGAAGAGCTTAAGACTGAAAGGTGAGACAGTTCTAACACAACAGTAGGGATCCCTCTACTGGGCCTTCTTTTGGTAGAAGGTTATGGCTGAATTCTGACGTTTTCTGAGAAAAAGTTCAATGTCACTGTGGACAATCACCTTCCAAATGTGAGAGTTTGAGTTTTCAGGGAAAATTCTATGTTCCTTTATCTCCTCTTTCAGGATCCTACTATGTTCAGGTTAATCCATGATCTGTACACGCTAACATCCTGCCAGCAGTGGGAGACGGGGGAAGAAGACTGGGCAGAACTGACGAATCCTGCCACTGAGTTCTTCCCGAATCTCCTGGTAAGCAGGATCCAGAAAGTTGGCAATTTTACCTACTTGTGTCTTTCTTTCTCTTCACTTATGTAAATCTTAGACTTATTTATCTGTGCATCAAATATTTACTGGGTGTTTATTCACTCTTAAAACTCCTTTTTAAGTTTCTCCTCTACCAAAAAGCCTCCACTGAACGCGCTAGATCTCAATGATCCATTTCTCCCCACGATGGTTCTAGCCTTTATTTCCTGTATTCCTTATTTGACACTTAAAAAGACATTTCCATAGAATGCCTTTTATTTAAAATGTATATTAAAACCTTTCATTAGGTCCACTTTTATTAGTTATATGTTATTCTCCCCAGTTAAAGTGTTGCGGGGGGCAGAGTTTCTCATATGTCTTTGTGTCCCCACAACACTTAGCGCAGAATAGCCATCAATGCATATTTGCTGATCAAATGCATGCGTGAATGAAGAAGTGGCTTTGTGATCATCAGTCATTAATTCTTTCAAATTATATATAGTGCCTGTTCTGATGTTTTTTTTTAAAGATTTTATTTATTTGTCAGAGAGAGAGAGAGAGAGCATAAGCAGGTGGAGCGGCAGGAAGAGGCAGAAGCAGGCTCCCGATGAGCAGGGAACCCGATGTGGGGCTCGATCTCAGGACCCTGGGATCATGACCTGAGCCGAAGGCAGATGCTTAACCGAATGAGCCACCCAGGTGTCCCTATAGTGCCTGTTCTTATGAAACTCCTATTCCAGATGGAAAAGGCTCACATCCTTGTGTTTTTATCAGTTCATAAATTTCATCTAATGCTAACAGTTTTTTATAATTTGTGAGAAACATACATTAGCTTACTTTTTTTCTAATATATTTAAGTAATATTCATTAATTGATGTACAGATTTTCTAGATTTTTCATTAGCACCTTCAAATGTGTTGGAGAATAAAAATGAGAAGTTAAATTTCTTTTTTTTTCCTTTTTTCTTTTTTGCAAAGAATTGTTGTTGTAAAGTTGATAGAGAGATGAGAAGCCTGGTCATATTGATTTGTGTGACTCTTCAACATCACCTGTGGACATCATTTATGCATTTGATTCTTGAATCAGTAATTATTGGTAACTGAGAATTGTGTTCTATATTTACAGATTCTCACCAGCAGGTATGAAATAACATCTTATTCTTCCTCTTGTATCATTGCTACGTTCTAATTATAGGAAACCTGGCTCCCCAAAATTAAAGTTTTAAACTTTTTACATGTCTTGAAGATATGCAGATTGTTAAAATCAGAGAATGTAAGGACAAATTCCCTATCATTTCCAGCCTCTCTTTTTTAAACTGTTCCACTGCTTAATTTAATAGTTTCAACTGCTCAACGCTGCCATCCACAAATGCATTTATAGACAGAATATAACTCAATGGGCATGGCTATGTTCCAGTAAAACTTTATTTCTAAACACTGAAATTTTAAGGTTATATAATTTTCAAGTATCATGGTACTTTTGATATTTAAAAATCATTAAAAAATGTAAAAAACATTTTTAGCTCAAGAGCCTTATAAAACAGGAGGTGGCTCCCTGTTTATTCATTTCGGCACTATCTGTGAGCTACTATGCAGATTTAAATTCTTGTAGCAGAGTTGAGTACTTGTAAGCAAGACCATAAGGCCCACAAAGCCAAAACTCTGTCTGATTTGGCTCTTTTAAAAAAGTTTGACAATCCCTGGTTTAGAAAGTAATGTAGTTCCATCAAAAAGCAGGATATACTCAAATGCTGTACAAAGGACAATGTAAGACACAGTTTCTCCCAAAAGGCAACAAACATCTTAACTAATATTCATGAACTCAAATAATAGGTTTTGAACAATTACTATGTGCGGGCACTATTTTACACATCAGAGCTACCACAGCCTAGTCATATCAATGGGCATCATGGAGTTTACATTTTTGGATTAGAACCACATAATAAAACATAAATAGGCACATATACAATGCATAAATATCATGTATAATCCAAATGACTCCCACAAATCCTTCTGGCCTCTGAATCAAATTGGACATGGTAGAAGCTATACCAACAATCCTCTTTTAAGGTTATTCAAAGCCTGATGCGACCAGCCTGCCCATTTAAACTCTCGTTGGGGTTAATGACATGAGAAAAAGCTTTGTCTTCTCAGAAACTGCAATAAATCAAGGAGAAAATACAAGCTCAAGGTTAAGACAGCCTCAATGTACTTTTTAAACTAGCTTAGGCTATCAAAACTGTCTTTAATCAAAGATTATAGATAATGGGACAATATAATTAGAGAAATTTGGAATTCTCTATGGAGCCCTAGAGATAAAAATCTCTAAATATTGTTGCACTTGAAGTTAGTTGAGGATTTATAGCTTTAGAGGAGGAGGTTGATGGGCTATAAAAAACTGAATTAGAAATGATGACTGGACATAGTGTAAGTGATTTGACACACTGACTCCTGAATGTTCTGACTCTAGCAAAGTTCTCAAAGTAAGAAACTTCGATCTAAACTGCAGACACCTGAGAGGAATTCGATTTATGATGGTGGAAGAATAAAACCCGGGAAACGTATATGGCTTTAAATAAAAATAGAAAGCCCCAATGTGCTTATTCTGATGTTTCAGCAAGCCGTTGGCTTCCTGATGGGAACCTGCATGAGAGAAGTCTGACGGTCAGGTCCAATGCTGCAGTCACGGTTGTGTGATCTACTGGGCATTCCCAAGGGCATTTAGTAAATGCTCCATGCAATGTGATGCTGTGGTGTGAAACTTCTGTCACTGAATTTCCTAGGTTTCTGCTATAAGATTTGAGAAGGAAAGGAAAGAAAAAACGGGAAAGAGATCATATCATATCTTTATTTTAAATTCACCATTATATTTTTACATTACTTATTAGATTATCCTTTGGTAGGGAATTGTCAAAAGAGCACTAAAATAAACACTAATAATGTTTTCAAAATAGTCAAGACAAAGAATATAAAACTTGAATCATATTGCTGTAAAGTTATCAGTACAGAGGACTTTATATGGTCTTCAGAGCATCTGTGACCACATTAGAAGATATTTTTTTCCCTTTACTAGAAGCCAAGTTGCCTTGTTTGAGATGAACTCATTGGAAATCATTTCACGGGAAACGGTGAGGAAGAGGAAATCGGAGGCATTTCAAATCAGTTGTGTACCAAATAGATTTCTGTTTAGTTTATTCTGAGACAACCGTCTCAGAAAACAAAGCTGGGGTGGTTTCGTGTTGTTTCAGAAGGGGGGTGGGGGAAGCTATATTTTCTTAAATGTCATCAAATGGTAAATTGTTTCATAAAATCAGGAAGCAAACCTTTACAGTGTGCTCATTATTTTGAGAAGGTAAGATGAATTATTTTTGACAAGATTGACTTTTAAGAATTGCACACAATACTATTGAGAAGGGGAAATAATTCAAAACTGACATGTTTTACATGGATTATGTCCCTATGACCAATTTAAGTGACTACAAATTTAGCTGGCATGTTCAAACTTTAATTAAAGATGACAATATTAGGCTGTTGTATGTTTGTAATAGAATCTGGTTACTCACATTCCTTTATTCTTTCTCTTTCGTGTAAACTTTTAATTGAAAAAGAACAGAACTGTGCATAAATTGTAACTGTACAGCTTGATGAATTTTCACAAAAGTAATATATCGACGAAACTGACATTCTGATCAAGAAGCACCCCTCACGCCACTGTGGTGCCTTTTAGTCAATATCCCAATTCTTTTTTTTTAAAGATTTTATTTATTTATTTGACAGAGAGAGACACAGTGAGAGCGGGAACCCAAGCAGGGGGAGTGGGAGAGGGAGAAGCAGGCTTCCCACTGAGCAGGGAGCCCGGTGTGAGGCTTGATCCCAGGACCCTGGGACCATGACCTGAGCCGAGGGCAGACGCTTAACGACTGAGCCACCCAGACGCCCTGTCAATATCCCAGAGTAGTCACTCTGTTGACTTCTAACTGTGGCACTATTTTAACTTTAAATAAATGGAATCAAACAACATACACTTTTTTATGTTTGGCTTATTTTCATTCAATGTTATGTTTGTGAAATTCCTTCACGATATTGTATGTAACTATAGTTCATCCATCCTCACTGCTGTATAAGATTCTATTGTGTAGATATACCACAGCTTGTTTATCCATTCTGCTGATGGACACGTAGGTTGTTTCTAAGTGTGGGCTATTAGGAATAACTACGCTGCACATTCTTGTATGTAACTTTTGGTGAACAGATGCCCTCATTTCTGTAGGTCTACCTAGAAGTAGAATTGCTAGGTTATAGGGTGGGTATATATTCAGCTTAGGCTCATAGAGTCTAACAATTTTCCCAATGGTTATGTCAATTTATGCTCTCACCCAAGTGTATGGGTGATCCTAGCCAACCATTTTTGTCTTTTTCATTTTAACCATTCTGATGGGTCTAGAGAGCTTCAAATCATGGTTTTAATTTTCATATGCTTGATGACTAATGACATTGAATGTCTTTTCAGACATTTATCAACAATTTGTATATACACATGTTTTTAACTTATTGCCCTATTGTATGTTCTGCCTAATCTTATTTTTTATAGAAATTTTTTATGTATTCAAAATACAAGTTGGAGATATGTATTACCAATATTTTCTCCAAAACTGTAGTTTACCTTTTTACTTTTTGTGATGTTTTGTGTCATATTATTTAATAAAGACATTGTCACTTTTTAGTATTACCTTCATTATTATTTTTCCTTTACTCACCCATCAGAGTAAAATACATTGTGTGTCTGTGTCTTATTAAGTCCCAAATAGAAAGATTTATTTAATCACCATCCTTGAGCTTAGCCCATATTCCAAAATTCCATTTAGGAATTTTGCCCCAAAGCCATAATTTATAAAACCAGGTTATATAACATGTGCTCTACCTTTTTAATCATCAAATTAATTTGGCCCTAGTGTTTCAGTGTGTAAATAAGTATTTAAATTCATATATTTAAAATACAACCTTTTAAAATTTTAAATATGAATAAAGGCACACAAGTCTTGAAGATCATTAAAAGTAGAAATAACGACATATTCTTGGCTTTATGCATATGTGTGTCTCACACACAGTATTTCTATGCCACAACTTCTACATTCACTGGATGTGAGTGCTTGGAGCTTGCTATATTTTCATTATTCCTCTAACTAATACCCCTGTAGTGTCTGCTCCACTTCCACCTGCCCTCTTTCTTGCTACCAGGGATATCTACACCGACATAAATCACTTCCTGGGTCAAAATAATCCAATGCCTTTGGATGAAATTCAAGCCCTTGGGGCAGCATATGAGGCCATGAATAAGATGGTTGCTGGTTCTCCCCCAATTACCTTGCAGTTCCTTGAAAAACCAGGGAGTACGGCCCTTCTGCTTTTCTGCCTGCTAAACTCTGGCTCCTCCTTTAAATCTCTGTTCATACTTCACTACCTTTGAAAAGCCTTCCTGACCTTCCTAACCACAGTGAATTCCACCATCTGTGCTTCCTGTTTGAACATAACATACTTATCTCCCTCTTTGTAATTTTTGTTTTTTCCCTAGGAGACTGTGAAGCTTCAGGCAGGCAGAGACCAACATCTTACTCATTTTTGAGTTCACAATGCCTAGAATAGACCCAAAAAATATCTGGTATAAGTTTATTGAGTAAATTAAGGAACTGATCTTTTCTGTACGTTTTTTTTTTCCCTTTCCAAAATACTTTAAAAATATCAACAAAATTTGATCACAGAAATTATGTCTCTTATAATAAGTTATAATTAAAAGCAAAAGAATGAAGGCATCTATTTACTTTGGGGATTGAAAGAGGAAACATCAATAAACTTGCATTTTTGATACTTTCACAGTGCTGAACGATAACCCTCCGGGTAAGGAGAGAATGACCCAAGAGAAGGACAGTAAAAACTTTTTCCTTTTGTCTGCCTGGCCAAGGAAAGCCCTGTTTACTGGTCATTGAAAGGTTATTTAAAAATTTTAGGAGTGGTATCTTTGGTCCGTGTTGAAAGAGAAGGATAGGAGGGAGGCTTAACAGAGCTTAGAAGAAAGAGAGGGCTTGCAGTACCTGCTGAGAGAGAGTGAGAGAGAAAAAAAAGCCATTATTCCTTGTGCCCTGTTAGATAAGAGTCCTTGGTAAGAACAGGCTGAGAGAGATTAGAGAAGGTGATGTAACATTCCAGAAGCAGAAAGCAGGTGGTAGGGCAAGGTCTCCCAGTAGATGCAGGGCAGGGTTACAACAAACACAGTCTGACAAAAGCACAAAGAAGGTTAAGGTGATCCCCAACTCAGATGTAATTTATACAATTGGCTCCAACTGTATGGTAGTAAACATTGTAAGTTACATCACGAAAAGCTTTCTGGAATCTTTGATTACAGTGACAACTGCACAGTACAAGGGCATAGGATAAGAATCTCATTACTTTTCATTTTTTTCCCCTTTCAAGAGGCTTATAATATGGTTTGATGCTATGTCTTTGTCAAATTTATTTGAGTTGTCAAAGACTAACGTAGGCTCTGTCACAGTGATAGTCTGAAAGCTTAATGCTCTCACACCTCGTCCGTGTACTATTCACACAGAAGTGTCATGCCATAATCCACATTATCCATGAGATGTAGATGTTAGATACTGCATACACTCAGTGCCTCCCCTCAACTCTGCAAACTCTTACCGGATCACAGCAGAATTCATATTCACTATTGCAATATCAAGGCTGGGAGAGGTATGAGAATTAATGCAAAAAATCCATTATCCATATGGAGATTTTCTTGTTAGAAATTGCTACCATCAGTTTATCTGACACTCTTCACATTAACTAAACCTATATTCAGTGGTACCTACATTTCAAGTTTTACAAGTTTTGAACACTCACATTTATGGGAAAAATAAAACTGCACTCAAGACTGTTATTTGGATTAATAGGATCATCCTACTGATATTCAAATCTGAGCATCCAAATCACCTCTGAATTTTTTAACTTGGAAGACAAGCCTTGTTGGCAGTATTAATTTTAAGTTAGGTTCTGTGAGCCATTATTTGATGACAGATAAAAAGAACTATAATTCAATTTTAGGAATTAAATTCAAGAGATAATTTTAAGTTCAAAATTAGGTGCTAGTATCATCTGAGTAGCAACTTCAAGTTTATAACGCGATTCCATGTACAGTATATCACTTAATTCTCCCAATAAATTTTTAGGCAAGCTTTATTATTTCCCCCATTTTATAGGTGATAGAACTGAGGCTCAGGGAGATTCACTGCTGTGCTCAGGACTCCACGGTCGTTAAGTGAACTGAGGACTCAGGCTATGCCTCAGAACTCTAAATCCTGAGCCACATTGTGGAATACTGTTGTCTCAGCCTGGATTGTCTTCCATTTTTCTTGGTATTCCTACTGATTAATACCAGTCTGGAATATAACTTTTTTAAAAAATAAATAAATTCATTTTTCTATTTGCTATTTTCAAAAATTTTAGGAACTTATTGAATTTTATATATAGTATTATTTTTTTTTACCAGCAAGATATCTCTCTGTTATTAATTTAGTGAACAGCAAAATCTGTGACATACCGAGGTAGGATGTGATATATCAATGAAATTGTAAATACAGCGTAGAACCAGAATATGAGATGTTTCTTCAAGGGGAATTATTGATATATCATACTCAAAGTGAATTTAGTGTCAATAGTGGTTATTTTTGGGTGTTGGAAATATGGGTGACTTTTTTTCTTTTATGTCTCTGCATTTTCTAGATAATCTTTAATGACTGTAATACTCATACTAGCACTGGAAAACACACGTTTTATAAAAGAAAGTGTGTGGCCTTCTCATGGTCTTCAATGTTTTTAAATCTTTGATCTGATCTAACCTCTAGTGTATTCAGAGAAAAGTCCAATTGTTTATCTCCTCTTCTCCAGACCAGAAATTACTTTTCATTTCTTAATCAATTATACCAGTTGGGCACTATAAGATGCCCCTCCCAACCCCAGAGTACTTCAAAGCTCCCTCGGGTAGGTCAGATCTGCCTGTTCGTGATAGGAACTTTAATAGCAGAAGTTTTAAAACTGTTCTAGAACTGTTCTAACAAAAGTCTGAGTTTCTTTTCTTTAGCCAGTTATGCAGTAAAAAAATGATCCCAGGAAAGAACCGGTGGAATCAAGAGGCACCCAGTAAGTGCTACAGATTTCACAGTAAGTGGTATGGTATCACTACTCATTCTAGAACCTGACTATTGATCTTGAGGTCAATCCTACACCCATGTCTTTGTCCTGGAAGAGATTGGGTGAAAACTATGCTACTAGCTAATAAAAGCAATTATTTAAAGTCTCTTTAAAAAAGGATATTTTAAATCTGATTATGTCCATTAAAAATGTTCAACAATCCTATTCTATATTCTAGTACATAATCTTGAAAAAAAAATGTCCCAAATGTGATTTTATTTTTCACGATGTAGTCTTCACCAGATTGTGACCTCCTTTAGGGCAGGGTCGGTATCTTTACCATACATTTACACCCACACCCTAATCCCCAGCATCAGTAAGCACTCAGACTTAGCAGCTGAATTGGATGAAAAAATTCCATTTGGACATCATGAGGCAGTCTCCTATGTTACATTGCAAATAGTTGTAATATTATTATGGCGGAATTGTAGTTCCTGATACCCAATAAACTGTGTAAATTTATAAATCCCATACACACACACACACACACACACACACACATATTCACACTTACAATTAGCCTGAACCTCCTTTTCTTTTCTTTTATTCTTTTAAGTATCTATTTGGATGGCTAACTCTCATACCATTCAATTTTCCTAGTGTAGAGATGGAAAGATTATTCTCAATGATATCACTACCCATAAAACACCGCAAAATGTCTTAAATTTTTTTTTACTATAGCAAGCTTTCTTGTTAAAGCAGCAATCTATACTTCTACAAGGTTTAAAATAATGTCTGACTTTTATAACTAAAGTGTTGAAGTATCTCATTTAATGTTCCAGATACAGCAGGGGCTTCCACAGGGACAAGATAAAAGGATCATTTGTAGGCAATGGTCAGAGTAGGAGAAAAAACTTTGTGAAGACACAATTTGTGGGGGAAATCATGGACTTGAGTAGTCATTAAATCCATGTCGCTGGATTTAGGGTCCAGTAGGGTCCATACTGTCTCTTTGGTCTTGATTTTGAAGCCTTATCTAGGCTGAGACCCTGCCCTCTCTCAACCCCCACGGCTTTTCCTTGGCCATCAGATCACAATAAATACTCTCTACCGTCTACCAAATCATGAAGTTTCAGAAAAATAAACGTAGTTATCAATGAGGAAAAATTGGAGCCCATTCACTTAAAAAAAATAAAAACCTAAGAAATGTGCATAAAGAATAATTCCAAGAGAAATACAACGGGTAATAGTGCTAGGTCCAACAATGTCACTTGTACTAATAACCTTTATAAAAATACCTATAGCAGATTTATTTCAGTAGCATAAACACTGGAAGAGTCCTTTGACTTCCAAGAAGATGAAATAATACGTAGGTCATGAATACATAAGTTTTATTTCTATAACTGAAAGTATTTCACCACTTCAAGATGTATTTATGAGGCAAATTACAGGAATAGTAAAGAATTAAATTTGGTTTTATATAGCATCTTTCATACCCCAAATGTCTCAATAGCTTTCTGAAAGTACAGAAATGCAGTGGCAGTTGGGAAGTGAAGAAGCTACTATGCATTTAAGGGCAGATGATATAGGCTTGGATTCAGAGACATGCTTTATGGATTCAGGCAACAGGATATTTTCCCACTCATCCTTTACAAGTTCTCTGTCATCTTTATGCTCTACCTGCACTAAAGCCAAGGACATGCGGTGGGGCCTTACTGCAAGAGCTTCTTTAATCATCTAGTAGCTTGTCTCCAGGTTGTGGGGACCAGGTTGCAATATTAGATAAGCTTTGGTTACAGCATTTGAAATCCTCATGTCTCTGGCCCTGTGAGGAGTGAGGCATCCTACTTGGTACAGCATACGCAGTACAAAAATGCCAGTCAATGCCCAGGATATGAACAGAATTGTATTTAATTTCATGGGAAGACAACAGAGACTAGAACAAGTTTTATGCCAAGATAGTCCAAAAAAGGGAAAACCCGGCGAGGGATCAGTTTATCATGTGGTGGAATTACAAGTCTTACCATGCTGGCGAAAGATCCTGAAATAACACCAGCAGCTCTTTCAATAAGATGCAGGGGGAAAGCAGTACAAACAACTACTATTGCCCTTTATGATATTTTATGTGGCAGAACTGTTTGTAGCTGGGAAGTATTGTTCCTGTCAGAGAGAAACTCCCAGGGAAATGAAAAGCTAATAAGGATCAGCATGAAATCTGGAATGGTTCTGAGCAGATTGTTCACTGATGGGGAACAGTACTAAATGGAGAAAACCCCACACTCAGTAGTCGAAAGGTTAGAAATCAGAATTGTACACAAAAGCAGTAACCTCTGCCCTTTCCCTTTACTCTAAACTGAGCCACAATTATGCTGCAAATGTTAGTCTCACATTTACCCACAAAAACTGGTGGCTGACTGCCCCACGCTTTTCTTTTTTTCTTCTCTTCAACCTTCATTCATGAGCTCCCTTTCTTATTTTGGAACTTACATCTTATTCCATTGACTTGATTTCTCCATTTCTCAAGAATGTCCAGAATCAATTTATTTTCCACTTCCTTTAGCAGCAAATCTCTGTCCATCAGCACTAAATGACGATTTAAATTACTCCTAGTTTTCACTAACTTTAAGCATTTCCTGTGCATGGATTTCCCACTTTCCTTTTTCTCAAGAAATTATTATGTTATTCTGTTGTCATTCATTCTGGATCCAACCTTTTTTCTATTTGATCAGACCCGGTTTCAGGTTTTGGCTCTGCCCCTTACCAGGTAATCTTGGACAAATCACTCCTTCCTTTTGCCTTGTCCACAAATGAAGATACTTGTCACCTTGGCCCTACCTATGCCACAAAGTGAACTGGGGACTCAAATGTGATAACAAATGCAAAGAGCCTTTATAAATGACTGTAGCAGACACTAGATATTTTATCTTGCCCAGCATCCTTTCTTAGGATACCATCCCTTCCCTCTCGTAACTTGGAGTTTGAGTGAGGTTGGCTCTAGCCTCCTTCAGCCCTACCTTGGGGATAGTCATGCTATCAAAGCTTGGCCAATCAGATCCCACCTCATTTGCTTTAAGGAAAGGCACAGATGCAAGTGGCGCATAAGACTGTCTGTCAGGGACTTAAATGTTGAATGATAGTTGACAGTGACTTATTGAACCCAATAATGGCATTCTGAAGAAGCTATCCATTATTTTCTACAGAGTAGATTCCAAGAATTGATTTCTATCCTTTTGTGAAGACAAGTTTCTCAATATTTCCTACAATTCCAGGAGAAAGCCTATATTCAACTCAGAGTATCAATGGTGTGCTGAGGCTGAGAAACCTTGCCCTAGAGGCTGGTATAGTGCTTGGTATTTAAGATATTCATTCAGTCACTACTCACTCTCTCAATAAGCATTAGTTGGATGACTGACTGAATAAGTGAATGTAGGTGCTCAGATGGAAGAATGATATTATTAAATAGCTTCTTCGGGGTACCTGGGTGGCTCACTTGGTGAGTGAAGCATCTGCCTTCAGCTCAGGACATGTTCCCAGGGTCCTGGGATCGAGTCCCGCTTGTACTCTCTCTTTCGCTCACTCTCTCGCGCGTTCTCTCAAATAAATAAAATCTTCAAAAAATAGCTTTTTCAAGTTCATCCAGTTAGCTCTCAGCAAAGGTGAGACTTGAGTTAAGATCTTTTGACTATCAAGTTTGCTTTTGTTTGTACTCTGTTACCTTTTCATGTCTCCAGATTAAAGTTCTTAATTTATAATTTAACACTGTTGAATCATAAATTTATTTTCTTATATTCTTTTCACTTTCTGTGACTCATAAACCCAAAGACATGAAACTTCAGGTTATGGGATGTATATGTTTTACCCCTAGATGAAGTATTTTATGTTGCTGCCAGTTGGTTTAAAATTTCAAAAATATGGGGAAAGTTTCCTTAATTATAGCAGGCAATTTTTTCAACAAAAGCATGTAACTCAGTTAATTTGTTCTTAATAAATAGGAATTAAAAAAAAAAACTAATCATGTAAAGCAACATAACCAAAAGCCAAAATCAGAGTCAAATGAGACAACTTCTAAGATTTCTCCAAGGCTTGAAGATAGAGTTATGTATTTGCTAAAGTACAATACAGAGAGACATGTTTTAAGCCAGTCGAGGCAAAGAGGCACTCTGAAAAATCTGACCCACAAAAGGGAATTACTGCTGAGTTTCAGGAAGGGTAGTAGAGTGGAGGATTTGACCGCTTCGTCCCTCTGTTCATAGCGTAGGTAGAGAGCGCTCTGTCGTGCATAATGAGGCATGCACGCATCTGTCCAGACTATGAGGGGCTTGACTGTTTTGGAAAGTGGTAAATGTGCTTTAATCACTTTTATTCCCCACAATGGCTGGCTCATGGCAAATCTGTCTCACGGATTTGTTGGATAGTTTCTAGGCTTCTGGTACACAAGACTGTGGAAAGTTGAGAGGCAAAGGGAATTCTGAAAATCCCACAGACTTTTTATAAGACACACAAACAATGACAAGGAGCACCAATGAACACATCATGACAATTTTACCATGTAGTTTTGAATTGATAAATCTCATTTCTTTCTTCTTTTCCTACATTTCTCCCTTTTCTTATGCCTACTTTTCCCAGTGTTTGAAATGCTTTATTTTTTAGCATGCCAGTTTGAGTCCAGCTGGGTGAAATGGAATAGATGACCAACTTGTCCCAATTCGCCCAGGACTTTACTGGTCTTAGCACTAAAGTTGCCTGTCCTTGGAAACTCCTCAGACCTAGGCAAACCAGGATGGTTGGCCATCCCATCTTCCTTCCCTGGGTTTCTATTGGAAGCACTATTACCTTCCTTTGAGCATCTTCCCGTCTGTCCCCTCAGTCACTAGGTCCTGGGATTCTTCCTTCACAAGGCCTTACATTTACCCTTTTCCCTCTTTCCATTCTCTTGGTCTAAGTCCTCCTCTCTTTTCCCTACTGCCTGGACACCAGAATAATATTTGTATTGTGCCACCTGATTGCATAACTCCTCTGCTTAAGGGCTTTCAATGATACTTCACGGCATAAAAGATAAAACTAAGATCCAAAGAACAGGATCAGCCTCCTACTTCAATTTCCAGTATCTTCTTTCGGTTCTTTCTGATGTGAACTCTGCCACACAAATAGGTCTACTTAGGTCCACCCAAATCCACTTTTAATTTTTTCAGTCATCCATCACACATTTATAGTCCCTGAATGATCCAGAGATTGTGCTAAGTCCTAGGGAAAGAGGAAGCAAGACAGACAGGGTCTGCATCCTTAAATAAATTGCTGTCTACACAGTTTTCTTTACTCAGATTCAGTAAGGAAGCTAACATTTTATGCATGCATACTTGGACTTGACTTTACATACATTATTTCCCTTAGTTCTCACAACTATGTGAAACAGAACCTCTTATTGTTTTTCCTACTTTATAAGAAAGGTAACTAAGACTTAGAGAAACTACACCACATATCACAGAAATACTATTTTATCCTAGGTGTATTTGACTGCAAAGTTTGCCTCCTTTTCTTTGTACCATATTGCTACTCTGAGGAGCTCATTCATTCGTTTCTAGATCATCTGAGACCCTTGGCTGGGCTGGATACAGATCCAACTGATCCATCAAGATGCAGCTTATGGCCTGTCTGCTCTATAAATTCCTTCCTTGCTGTCACTGCAGTCTCTAAACTCCTGTACACTCTTATTTTCTGTACCAGTCCTTTGTCATTAGATTAAACATCGTCTTGCTTTAATCAGTTGTGTATTTGTGCCTTGCAAACTCAGAGATTTTAGGCTCTTTGATGACTGGGATTGATGTAATGCCCACCATACTGGTGCTTTACACACACCAGGTTCTTATTAAATATTTGACTGCCAAATTGCATTGCCATCTTCTACATAATTTTATTCAGATTTTCTCTTTGCTGCTTAGTTTTGATATGGCTTTAACTGTACCAGTAAGCAAAAGTATCTTGAAAGTTGGGACTATAGCTTTAACTTTTGTGAGCCCCTGTTCCTATCATGGGATGTGGTACATATGAGACAAAATACATATTCCTTAAATGGATAAATAACTGAATTAGGGGCCTCCTCATGGTAAGGAGGGATGCATTTTATAGTTCCTTTCCCGAATGTTAACCAAATACAGTAGTCCTCTCCTAAACCATGGGGACACACATTCTAAGACCCCCCAGTGGATATCTGAAGCCACAGATAGTACTGAGCCCCACATAGACTATATTTTTTCTTATGCATACCTAGGATAAAGTTTAATTTATAAATTAGGCATGGTAAGAGCAACAATAATTAATAAAATAGAACAATGATAACAATATACTGTAATAAAAGTTATGTGAATGTGGTCTCTCTTTCTGTCTCTCTCAAAATGTGTTATTGAACTGTACTCACCCTTCTTTCTTGTGATGATGTGAGGTGATAGAACGCCTACATGATGAGATGAATTGAGGTGAATGACATAGGCATGGTGATGTAGCATTCAGCTACTAGTGACCTTCTGATAGTCGGTAAGGAGGATCATGTACCTCTGGACTGTGGTTGACGGGGAAGTAACTGAAACCATGTAAAGCAAAACTGCGGGGTGAGGGGGTTCCTGTACATCTTTGATGTGGTGTTATTCTGGATCCAGTACTTGGCCATTTGTTTCCTAAGTGAGTTTAACTTTCTCTTTAACAGCTCTCATGCCTTAGTCTCCCAGTTTCCATCAGTCCCACATGTCTTTGACAAAGTTATCTCTCCTCTGCCATCTTGATCATGTCATCTCATTCCTCAAAACCCTCCCCAGACACACAAAATCAGACCAAGTTACAGACTGCAAGTGTCAAGTTTTTTTATCAGTGCTGGCTAATTTTTTTTTTTTTTTTGGTCTCATTTATCTCTTTTCATTGCTTTAAATATCTTTTTTCTTTAAGTAAAAATTAAATTCTCCCCCTTCCATCTTTTAGTCCATATTTTGAAAAATACTATTCCAACTTTGGGATGACTTTCTCCTATTATAGCCATTCTTAATTTAAAAAAAAAAAAACTTAAAAGATCAGCTCTGAGATTTTTTGCTTTCATAATGTGTTCTCTGACCCTCCTCTAAGAAAAAAGAAAAGAGAGAGAGAGAGAGAGAGAGAAAAGTAACACAAAATCTCCCTATAGATAGTAAGCGAATCTCTCAAATGGTTCACTCACCTGAGATTAGAGTGATTTCATATCTTAATTTTCTTTTTTTCCTAATATAAGGCTGCATGATTAAGTTTTATAGGTCTTATGTCACTTTCCCATTCAATACTCTTCAAGGACTTTCTGCTGCCCATCAAATTAGGCCGGCGTTTAAATCCTCTGATGATCTAGTCCTAATTTACTCTCTCCTGCACCTACCATACCACAGCCTGGCAAACTTTTCTTTGTTCCCAGGCTAAGCTTTCTTTCCTCTGTTCCTTTGCTCTTAATCTATCCTTTTGCCTAGAATGCTTCCCTTTACCCCATGTCTGCATGTCCAAATCCTGCCAGTAAGTGCCAACTCTTCCACTTGGCTTCCCTTAACTAGTACTAGCCCAAATCCCTACTGGAGCACTCATAGTGATTTCTTTGCCCAGTGTAACACATTCTGCACTGTATATGAATTACCTAGCATGTGTATTTCCCTGCATGCTCCCATGCCTAGAATATCCTTACTCTCTTCCACATTAGTAATTTCTTCATTCTTTAGATATCAGCTCAATCCCCACCCTCAGACTCCTTTGAAGAATAACCTAAACAGGTCAAATATTATTATTTATATTATTATTGTCATTCATAGCACTGTGTACTTGTCCATGGCATTTGTCACAGTTGCAATTTACTTTCAGTTGTATAATTACTTCATTAATGTCTGCCTCTCTGGGGCGCCTGGGTGGCTCAGTCGTTAAGCATCTGCCTTCGGCTCAGGTCATGATCCCAGGGTCCTGGGATCGAGCCCCACATCGGGCTCCCTGCTCGGCAGGAAGCCTGGTTCTCCCTCTCCCACTCCCCCTGCTTGGGTTCCCCCTCTCGCTATGTCTCTCTCTGTCAAACAAATAAATAAAATCTTTAAAAAAAAATGTCTGCCTCTCTTTCTAGAACTATTAGTGCCATAAAAGCAAGTCATCAACCAGTCTTTGGCTCCATCAATGTACATATTCCTAACTAGGCACAGTATTTGGATTGTAGCGGGTACTTAATCGATATTAGTTGAATAAATGAATGAATGACACTTATCTTCTATTTCAGGCTGGGGATGATGTTTCCTAGAAGAGATGACATATTAAAGTGATTTGTCAATTGATTGATGCCAGTGGTATTTCTGAGTTGGACCGTGTTTGTTGACTAGTCCAACCACAGGTATTGGAGTTGGAAGGCTTCAGTTCCTCCAAATAATATTTGTGGGTCTATGGGCAAAGGGCCTGGTCCAAGGTGAGGCAAGCAAGGCACCCAAACCTAGGGTACAAAATTTAAGTAGGTTTTTACTCATGGCTCAGAGAGTCTATACCACCCTAAATTTTGCACCCTAAGTACCTTGCTTTCTTCACCCCAGCCTCTAAGCCTTGCTGGCAATTTCCTTAAACTGTCAGCCTGGTTTTCACAATTATAAAGTGAGGATTAAAAAATTTGCATCCACAGTTTAAGGTTGTTTTAGATATTATATGAGACAATATATGATATGTACCTGGTGTAAAAGACTATTCAATAGGTACTAGCTTTATTACCCACGGTCACTCAGCCTAGGGTAGAATCTTGAGGTGATAGACCCAGAGTAGGTTTGGATGGCATGACAAAGCAGGGAACATTTTGAAGTTATCTGGAGAAAGAAACCAGAAAGCACTCCAGACAGTTGGAAGAAGTACATACACGTCACGTATAAGGGAAAGAGGGGTAGAAAAATGCCAGACACCCACTCATTTTCTTACTTCACAATGTGCCTAGGCCTAGACAATTTGATACAATAAAAACAAGTATTGGGGTTTTTGTTTTTGGCTTTATTATAGTTGTATAATTTTTCGAAAATTTATTCCATATCATTGCCAAATAAGTTTTTTTTGAGTCTGACAGGTATCTGAACATGAAGCAAACCTATTTTGTCTTTCTCATGGATGATGAACTTTCCATTCAGGGCTTGTTTTCTTTATGATAGAAAAAAAAAAAGGAAAAAAAGAAAAAAAACCTGCTGCTTTGTTTTCAATGAATGGGTGTTCATCCAACATTACCTATTTATAATATCATGTGTAAAACTCCTTAGTGAATAAAAAACATAATTGTCTATTGCTGTTCTCAAAAAAGGACAGCTGTTCCAAGTCTTTGGCTAAATTAACAAAAATATAAAAAATGTTTGCCAATCTATCATGTCACAAAGGTTTTTTTTCCTCCCAAATCATACATTATCCTAACGCATACTTTTTAAAATAAGACAGATCACTTCTAAATGATTGTCTTTAAGATTTGCATAATTAGCTAAACTAAATTAACATCCTGAACTTGGTCATGATTGCCAAATTTGAAGGTCTTACTTCCATTTTTGTTGAAGAAGCTTGAATTCATTTATTCTCTTATAAAGCTTGAATGCATAATCAGTTTCTAATTTGAATAAGGAAACTGGCCCAGAAAATTTTGCAAATTATTCTAATAAGTTCTCTTGGTATTTCCCACAGAAGGCTGAACAAATGTTGATAGAGGGACACACTGTTTGCTTATGTCTAATCTTGCCATCTGACTTATATAAATGTCACAAATGAGTCTCGGACACATGTCCAATGTCAAATATCCAGAAGACGACCCTGGGAAGAGGCAATCTACATTTAGGATTGATTAGAGAAGATGGGTTTTTAGCTTGAAAGAAACTGGTTGTTGGGATGCAGGGGATGAAGAAAGCATAAAAGTTGGAGGGAAGCTTTTTAAAAAAGGTGCGTATTCAGAAATACTTTAAATGAAGATACTGTTGAGAAAATAGAGCCAATGTCATTTTCTTTCTGAAGGCCATGCGCTAGTCATTGTTATAAAGGCTTTGCATAACTTTTCTTATTTAATCTTCATAGGCCCCTTAGCCGGTGAGGAAATGGGATTCGAACCCTGGTCTGTCTTCATTTCTGGGTTTATGATTTTAAGCATCAAGTCGTAAATGGGTTTGTCTACATTAACCTATTAAACTGCATCCCTTTAAAACTAGGTGTTATAGAATAGTTAGCATTACTGGAGCAGTAGATATTTGCATATAAAACCTTTAAATAAAATCTACTTACGATAAAATCAATGATGTAATCTATTTTCCCCGCCGGGGCGGGGGTGGGTGGGTGGGGGTGGGGGGGAGTGGGGGAGATACTCAGCAGCATTATCCTGAAACCCATAATTGTTCCTTAAGTAAGAATGGCCTAAGTTTGTTAGGGATGCTTTTATCCTTCTTTCAGGATAGACAACTCTTTTAAGATCAAGTAAAGATTTAATAGCTGGTATTTGGGAAATTCAACAGACCTTTTTTAGAAGAAGAGCCCTTTCATGATGTGTGCCAGTTAGAGAGCAATGGAGATGCAAAGAGGAAAATCAAGCTCTAATAGGTGCTCTCAAGGTAATTCCCTTTTGTAGTGCAAAGCAGGCCTTAGAAAGCAGGGCCCTGCCCAGCAGGACGGCCCCCTACCTGCCTGGTGACCGAAGCTGCAGGCCAATCATAGAAGAAGATACTTCAAATGATTTTACCATGGGAGGGTAGCCAGAGGCTTTTGTATTAAAAACTAGAGATTACATTAGAAGTGCAGTTAGAGGAAACGTCCAGCCATGATTGAAAACAATGACTTTTTTGTAAAAGAATATAAGGAGAACGTTTATTTTCATCTTTTGGGAACAGCTTAAAAACAGTCAATCAATCACCTAACTGATAAGCAAGTTTTGGTACCAAATTTCATTTAGCATTGTGATTCATTCACGATAACAAAATTGAGAAGATTTACAAATGCGTGTGCTTCTGTGTGTGTGTGCGCGTGCACATGTGGGTATGTGCATTTGTAGCCACGTCATGTAAACGTACGAGGAAGTTAGAGAGGAGGCCGTGGCAAGAAAATGAGATGAAGCTCGGGGTATGTACGCTGTAAGGACTTGTGTTCATTTATTCTATTGGATCACTCATTTATTCAACAAATATTCATTGAGTGCCTCTTATGTACTTGACACTCCTCTAGACACTAGGGTGTTTGCAGTGAACAAAAAAGATAAAAATTCCTGTCCTCACGCAAATTATATTGCAGGTCAGATGGGGCAGGATGGATAAACACCAAACCTCAGTGAATTGCACACATTGTTTGCAAAACGGTGACAAAAGTTATGGAACGAAATCAGGCAGTGAAAAGGAGACTGGGGGATGCTGGAAGAGAGGCTTAACATTTTAAATAGGGCAGTGTGTTAGTCTTTAAGGAGATTCACGGCAGTCTTGTTTCTCTCCTTCCAGGTATCCCATAGGACTGCACTACCCGACCTTGTTGAATTTTGGCGTGGTCGTGTGACTCACTGTGTCTAGTGGAATGTGAACGGAAATCATGTGTGCCACACTTGAACAGAAATCTTAAAGAAAAGTCTGTGGTTCTCCAAGTTTCCTTTCCCTCCCTGGGGCAATCACTGACTAGATGATAGAGGTTCTGGAGTCCTGTGGTAAGGACCCAGGAAGCAGTGCCCTCTGCTGATGCTGACGATCATGCAATGTGATCAGGGAACAGACTTGATGGCCATTTGCTATGCACTATCACTGCCCATCCTGAGAAGTATAGAGGGTCAGAGTTAATTTTCAGTAGGTGCTAAAACGAGGCTGCCATTTTATTATTTTTTTTCAGGGCCTGGCAGACAGTGTTAAACAATGGGATCCTTTATAGCAGCGGTTAGTAAATGACAGGCCAAATCTCATCCACCACCTCTTTCGTATGGTCTGTGACTTAAGAAATAAGTTTTACACTTTTAAGTGATTACAAAAGATCAAAAGATAAACCCTATTTTGTGACTCATGAAGATCACACAGAATTCAAATTTTAGCGCCTATAAATAAAATTTTATTGGAACACAGTCACAAGCATTCATAATGTATCGTTTATGGTTGCTTTCCTGTTACAACAGCAGAGCTGAGTATTTGTGATAGAGTTGAATAGTTGAGTTGAGATTGCAAAGCCTAAAATATAATTGGGCCCTTTACAGATAAACTTTGCTGAACCCTATTTTACAGTGGTCACATGGCTCATATCATTGCTCAGAAAATGTCCACTAATTCTTCCTGGGCATGAGACCTCTAGCGTGCAAATAAATCTCTTTCCAAAGATCCTCTCAACAGAAGAACCTGGGAATGTAGTGAACAAGTTCACTGGGAGACGTTCTTACCCCCATTTCTTATTGTGGCATATTGAAAGTAAATTCGTGATTCATTAAAAGCAATTCTCCATTGGGACAGAATGATGCAACTACGTATTTTGTATGTAAAGGGCTTTGTGCTAGACTCTTGCCTTAACCCTCAAGGAATCTGTAATCTAATTAGAGAGAAAAGGTCCAAAAGAATACTAAAAATAAATAGATGGAGCTTAAGCTAGATGAACAGTACAGCCAGGAATCGAAGGGAGAACTGATCTCTCAGAAGTAGGGCATATTTTAGAAGTGGAGCATGTCTTCAGGAGAAAGTCAGAGTTAGACTCATCTCTTTCCTGGGCAGCTGCTTTTGCTTTTAAACCCTAGTTGGGTTTCAAGACATCTGCAAAGGCTGCATGTAGTCAATAAAAGTGGATTAATGTCCAGTTTTCCTTTTCTGTCAATAGCTTGCTTATTTAATCCCTTCACTAGGGAAACAAAACAAAACAAAACAGAATCTCAGGTCAAAGTTGACCCAATATTGTATCATCAAGTCAAGGTTATAAAACTACCACATACTATTACTAGGCGACACATGTCTTTGATTTTGTTTAAGTATGCCTCACAGTGATTATGGGATATGGCAAATCTGTTGGATTGAGAAAGAGTGCGATGATTTTTGTCATCACTAGCAACACGGTAAATTTAAAACAGAAAGCAAAATGAACTAATAAAAACAACTAAATAGCATGAACCAAAGGAAAGTGTTAAGGAAAAGAATAGGAAAAGCAGTGAATAATATCTAATCAAATTATAGCTTCATCCACATTAGTGCCGTCCCCATTTTGACTTAACTTTGCCAAATTAACTAAACTGGTATTTTTTTTTTTTAAATCTGTCAGAAATGAAAAATGAAAGATTGAGTTTTTCGTTACAAAGTACCATATCCTCCCAAGGATACAACTATGTTGCAGAATCAAATTCATACAAAAACCTAGACGTATATAAATTAAAGAGCTTTCTCCACAGTAGAGCACAGAAAATGAAAAGCACTTGTGAGCCAATTCGTCTGGGAAAATATGCTTTCAGTAATTAAATAAAAACACGCTGCCTCAATCTTATGTATATTGTTGACTAGACAGAGCAATTCACACTGTGAACTGCAGGATCTTGGTGTTGAGGGAAGTCTACCCAATGGAGCGTAATATAATAACAAACTGAAACCTTGTCTCTAATGGTTGAAACACCAACAAAGGCAGATCTGCAGGAGAAAATGAAGCGTGGCTATTCACTCCCTCTTATGAAAATGCAAGTCAGTTATCTTCAAAAGACAACGAGGGATTCAAGACAGAGAAAGTCACTTCAGATCCTTCCTTCACTGGGAAAGGACCATTTGGGAAATGTTTGGATTCCTTAGAATTTGCACCATTTATTTCATTAAAGATTTCCAAATTCCCGTGTTTCCCGCAATGTTACTGAAATTATAGTACACATAATGGAAAAAAAAATGAAAAATTAGGGTTTCAATGGGAACAATAGCTATCAAAACAATAAAGTACTTACTGAATTTTATTCTGTGCCAGCTACCACAATAGAGGCTGAAGACACAGCAGTGTATAAGACAGTCTCTACCCTCCTGGAGCTTGTAGTTCTTGAGTGGCTACTAGCAGAATCTCTAAGTTACCTACTTCATCATTTCAGGAGCAAAAAGGCATACAACCTGCTGACAACTGGTCCCTTGTCCTCTGGTCACTCCTGAGGTGGTTATGATCAGGGCACCGTACCTACCCCTAGGCTTCTGAAACTCAGTTGACAACAATGTGCACCCATACTGATTTGGAAACAATGAGTGATAATCTTTTTGAAGACAATGATGATACTAGGGTTATTTAAAATTTGCATATTCATGAACTCGTTAAGTTCAACTTTGTAGATCTTTGGCACTCAGCACTCATTTCCATCCTAGTTTCTTCAGGGCTAGCTTTCTTACTGGGATGGGTACTGGGGAGAAAAAGCTGCATCAGTAATAAATAAACTGAAGTCATATAATAAAAAGTATATACTTAGTGGAAACACATTGGAGGCCTCTGATCAGATTAATGGCATGATTATAGCTGTAAATTAGGTAGATTAAGTTAGCAGTGTATATAGAGAATGGATTGGAGTAGATAAGGGGAATATTGTTGGGAAATTTTTATCTGAGTTCATGTGACGAATAATCAGTCCTTGAATAAGAGGGTATATATGAAAGTTATTAAGAAAAATGGATTATCATGACCAACTTTTACCAAATTAATATGAGGAATGAGCATTTTATGTGTTGTCTAATGATGAATAGTAAAATCTTTGGAGATTGACATGTTCTATTCCTAACTTCTGCATTTCCTAGTTTTGTGACCACTTCACCTCTCTGAATCTCAGCCTTCTCGTGTGTAAAATGGTGACAATAATATGCAGGTAACAGGAGCACTGAACAGAAATATGGTGATTTCTGTGAAGCAGTTAATGGTGGCTGGTACACCTTATGTAGGCACTCAATTGATAGCCCTCAGTTAAAGAAGGAATAGCCACAGTTACAGTAGTAGTAGTGGTACCACAAAATGCTATGTCCTTATGTGTCTTCAGTAATCAGGACTTGAAGTATATGTGTATTATTTTCAACTCATTTATTCAATAGATATTTATTGACCACTAACTACCCGGCCTTCATTGCTCTGGGCCCCAAAGACACGCTGACTTAACAAAACACCCCTTGGAGCCCACTTGGAGCTGCCCTCTTGGAGCTTACATTCTGTGGGAGTCCATAGATTACAAAGTGTAAACATAACACACAGTTAAATCATAAGCAGAATGTGGCATGTACTATGAAAAAAGAGAGCACAGTAAGGGAGCCGGAGAGTCTGGAAAGTGCAGCCAGTATACAGGCCTGGTCAGTGTTGATCTCAGTGAGAGGGTAATAATTGAAGAAGAATTTGAAAGGAAAGGGAAAGAGAATCATGTGCTGTCTGGGGAAGAATGCCACAAGCAAAGGGAATAATGTAAAGCCCTGAGTGGGAGTGTGTCTGGTGTGCAGCCAAGGACAGCAAAGAGGCCAGTGTACAGGGAGTGGAGTGAGCAAGGGAGAAGGGCTGGGAGGTGAGTTACGGAGAGCACAGCACAGGTGGAACCATAGGAGTCCATAGACCACACTTAAGACCTGTTGCTCTAGCTTACCAAGGCTGGGGGAGTGGAGAGTCCAAAAATCCAGTTCTGTGGTGGGGTATATATAGACACATACAGTCTTTCGCACAGGATTGGCCACCCTGCAGTACCAATTGTGGGTTGCCCTTGAGTCAAGTCTGGAAAGCTTTTTCTTGTAACTTTAATGGTTTTTTGTTTTACATGTCATGGCCGGAAGATTGAGTCCATATCCATTGCCAACATTTAAGTAGTAACGCTAAAATCATGTATTCATAAAATACACCTTATAAAATTATAAAGCAAGATAAAATTGGCATGGGCCTTCTCAGAAGTCATGCTCTGTGGCACGAAGCTTGAGGCTGGATTATTTCATTAGGTTAATCAGTAAGTTAAATTTAGAACTGGAATTACGTGAATGAATTCTGAGGCTGTGTTGGTGTTTAAGGTGTGAGAGAAGCACGCCTGAGGTCTGTTAGTTTGCTAAAGTAGGTGTCATGGTGCAAAAATGGAAAACAAGGTAATAAATGAATGCCCAGAGAATTATATAATCTGTATCGTTCTTGTTATCTGTCATTTGTGCATGTATTTCAGAGTCAAATTTCAATAATGCTTCAGTAACAGTATGCTAAAGGACTCCTTCATTTTTCACTGTTGCATTTTAGAAAGTCAGAGGTTTTTTTGTTTTTTTAAAGATTTTATTTATTTGAGAGAGAGAATGAGAGAGAGAGAGAGAGAGAGAGAGCACAAGAGGGGGGAGTGGGAGAGGTTGAAGCAGACTCCCCACTGAGCAGGGAGCCCGATGTGGGACTCGATCCCGGGACTCCAGGGTCATGACCTGAGCCGAAAGCAGATGCTTAACCAACTGAGCCACCCAGGTGCCCAGAAAGTCAGAGGTTTTAATATGAGAGGAAATTTTAACTAGTGAACTAATTATTTTGATAGAATTTTTCTCATTTGCATTTTTGACAATTATTTATGACTACTATAGATAATTAGAGGTTATATGTTTTTCAGAATACTGTAAACCGCATTATAAACATTAGCTGAACCATTAATTTCAATAGAGTATGAAACACTTTATACTTTTGACCTTTTATAAAATATTCTCCTGTTTAAAAAATTGCCAAAATTATAGCTATCTTTCCAACTGATATTTGGTATTGTAAACAAGCTCTTGACTTCAAATAGCGCATTTAAATCTAAGTATTTGGTGGTAGCCATTTTTAATTGTCCTCATAAATCAAAATTCATTGGCTTTGTATATTTTAAATGGAGTAATATAGCACATTGTAAACAATAAATTGTTATTACCTCTTAGGGAGAATCCTGTGCTTTTCAGCATGTTTAAATATCTTTCCTCTTCATATATCTAAAGGTGAAAAACTTGGGTTTCTGTGCCACAGACAAGAAAACAAAATAGCTTCTACATATACAAATAGAATATTAACAAACAACATTAAAATAACCCAGCAGTATCATTTGCCTTCTCCTTATGCTGAAATTGAATGATTTGGGAGACAGAGGTTGTATGTATGTTTTCAATGATTAGTTTGATGTTTCACTGACCATTCCTATTAACCAAACACTGACTACTGATGAATTCACAGATGAGTCTTTCACATCCGATGACTCCATCAATGTTAAAAGTCCTACTACCAAAATCGAGCAAATACATTTCCCAAGACCTTATCAACCTTGGTATGGAGCAGATGAGCAAAGAGCTTGGCTGAATTGATGAAAAGTGTCCTAAGTCATTCACAACTAATGATGGAGCTTGTGAAGTGCAGCATCTCTGGAGAAAGGAACTGACTTGCCTTCTATGCATCATATTTTTGTCTGCATTTCAATACTGCTTGAATATGTACTTCATTATAGGGCACAACTAAAATAGAAGGGCACCTGCTAAGTCAGAGCCATAAAACAGATCTACAGCCTGCTGGCATGTGAAATTTCTCTAATTTATATTTTTTATGAAACTACCCTCACATTATGTGGTTGGAAGCATAAATAATAAAGCATGTTACTTAAGCAATTTTACATTTACTGTATTAGTAAGTAAATGCAATGGCCACCCTTATTCTCAAACAATAAAAACTACCCAGCCTTCTCATGAAAGATGATTGCAATTTCCATTGGCCTGTATATGCAATAAAAAACCATAACTCATCAAAATTTTAGCTATTTTCTCTTAAGATAGAAGAGCATTTTGCTTGAACATTGAACGTGATATTAAATATTCATGAAACTGAAAAGAGTTTAGTACTAAGTAAAACTCAAATTCTTTTCAACTAGACTGAAATTCTTTTTGAACCAGGTAAAAACTGCCACTAACCTGAAGAGGTGTTCAAAAACACTGTAAAGAGATTGTACAATATGTCCAAAGTGCTAGAGTTATTTGGAATTGATTTTTCTAAAAGGCCTGTTCCTCCTCTGAAATTGATTCATGATAACAGCCTCCATTTGGGTCAAACAGTATTTAACCGCTTGTAAATTTTAATTAAATGATTTGTCACTTTGAGCACATAGTTTGTCATCTTGCAACTAAACGATGTGTCTTTTATCAGAAAATGACTCAGGGGGAAGACATTCATCTAATTTGTCACTTGGACACCCATTAAGATAATTTGGTTGTTGCATGAGGATACAGTTGAAGATTTGTAAAATACAGTACACCACTTTTAGTAAGCAGGATCACATTGTAAACTATTAAAAAACATAATTTGCTCTGTAATTAAATTCTAATAAGTACTTTACTTCTGGTCATTTTTCATTAGCAGATGTTGAACTTTCTGAGGAGAGAAAATCCTCTAGTTGAATTTAGTATCTACAAGAAAATAAGGGGCTTCAAATGAAAAGTAATAAGCTGAATTAAAACGATCTGGGGGGAAAATACCCTTTCAGCAGAAGCACTTACATCACTGCGGACCCAGCTGAGACCTTGTCTGCAGCCTGGTTAATATGATCAGAAATAGCCTGGGACAGAGTGAGAGGGACAACTGATGAATTATTGAGGAAATAGCAGAGATCATAAAACCCTTCTCTAAAGAAAGGTATATCTGGAAGAAAGGAAGGTATTACATATATTAATTTTAATGTCCAAAAGTTATTAAAGAGTTGTGTGTGTGTGTGTGTGTGTGTTTGAGTGCTCAAGTCAAGCAGTATCTTACGGTGTGCTTGGTCCTTTTTCTACACTGATACAGTGGTGACATTGCCCAAGAAATACATTTGTTAACCAAAACTACAAAATATGTTCAAATGTAAATTTCTTTTGAAACTGAAAAGTAAAATTTTTTTAGTCCTATTACCCTCAGGTTGTCCGGAAGGGTTTAGTAATATCACAAGCTTGTGTGCAATTAAGGGAATTGAATCTTACCTGTGAGGTCTTTTTCTGACTAAGAATCAAACTAACTCCAACTAATAAGTCCCTGGAAGTCAAGGACCAAGCATGAGATGTCACCATTCCCCATCAGGGTCTATATAATACTCACAGTGCACCAAAATCATCTGGGAACTTTTAAAAAATTCTGTTGCCTAGACCCTACTCCATATATGCAGGTTCAATTGTTCTAGAGTAGGGCCCAAGCACTGGTATTTTTACATTCCAATTTGCAGCCAGAGTTAAGAAGCACTGGTCTGATGTAAGCAGTGTTTAAATAATGTGCAATGAATGGGGAAGGTCTGTTTCTGTTAGTAGTAGTTAATAGGTCTGTTTCTGTTATCAATTCCATAGTCATTCAGATTTAAAATTTAGCACTGTCTTGAATTTCTATCCCTTCCTAACGTCCTGTCTTTTAACCTTCCCTCATCTCACCACTACCAACCTACCTGTTTATTCTTCTCTGATTTCCTTTTTCTTTCTCCTCGTTCTGTTGCATATATCCAGGCACATTTACTAACTGCCATTGAGAAACTTTTCTAGCTAATGCTGTTTTCTGTCTCTCACAGGTCTTTTTATTCCACTGATAAATGCTAGAAAAATCATGGGAAAGCACAATTCTCATCAAGTTATGCCTCCACTCAGTAACTTCCCATGGCTCTGAGAACTGAAAGCATCTACCCCTACACAGTTTACTGGTTATACTAATGTGACATTACCACTCAATTGTCTTTATTATCAAAGTAGATTCTTGACCAATAAATAAAAAACGAAATTTATTGTTCATTACAGAGATTTTCTGAGAGACCCATCCACTCTTCAATAAAAAGCATTAACAGTTTATACCCTAAGACTTTTTCAAAAAAATTTTAAAAGATTTTATTTATTTATTTGAGAGAGAGAGAGAGAGCACAAGCAGGGGGAGGGGGCAGAGGGAGAAGCAGACTCCCCACTGAGGTGAGGAGCCCAATGCAGGGCTCAGTCCTGGGACTCTGGAAGCATGACCTGAACTGAAGGCAGATGCTTACCGCCTGAGCCACCCAGGCACTCCTACCCTAAGATTTTTTAAACCTCTCACCTCAAAATCCTCAAAATCTTCTCCCTGCTATATCCACCAATTCTAAGTAAGCTACTGTATTGTTACCCTTACCTAATCCTAACCAAGTTACATACCAAAAGACTTACTTAAACCAAACATCAAGTTCTTAATAAAATCTAACCTTGTCTTCACCCTCTGAGACACTACCAAATTTCTTGAGGAGGTCTTCTTAGTTACCTACATGAACAACAGACTCAGCACTGTCTTTTAACATGTTGTGTTAGTGACGTTTGAGAAGCCAGTATTCTACATTTCTGCAATCCCAACAGAACAATGTCCCGCATTCTCTCTCACCCTGACATTCCAGATCTTGCAGAAGCCGACCTCCGGCTATCTTTCTTACCTTATCCTTATGGTTCTATTTTATCTACCCTATGTTCCAGACCATCTGAGCAAACTTTACTCTTTGTAGAATCATAAACTTTCTTACTAGATGCTTGTTCCCCCATACTGAAATCCCCCTTCAGTTTGGTTTTCACTAGAACTAATATTTATGGGAAACTTATAATACAAGTAAACAACTGGGATTAGATGACCTCTAAGGTCCCTTTGACTCTTTTTACTTTAGTTCTGTCATGAAACCTCTACTAGCAGTGATATAAGGAGTGAGAGATGGAAGAAGTATTGGCTGAAAGAATGGAATGGTGTTGATTAACGATATATGCACCACAAAATAATCTGACTGGCTATTATTTTTTCCTGATTTAGAGATATTTACAAACTTGGGATTTCACTTTACCTTTTTCCCACTCTTCGTTAAGTTTGCCTCAACATAGCTTTCTTAAAATCTCAGTATATGAACTTTTTGATTCTTCATCTGCCGGGATCATGAATGTGCTGTGAAAAATGAAATTCAATTGGCCTAGTGAGATGTGTACTTCATAAAGACATACTGATTCCTTCTTAGTCCTCCAAGATCTTTTAGGGACTTCAAAATTGGAAGTGACTTCATTTATCTGCAGGTCCATTATCTTCTTAGGCAGTAGAGCCAAAGCTGACTGATCCGTAGCTGACTGGTGTCTATTTGTTTAGAAAGAGTGGAACATTGAGAGCCTTTCCTTAGATTGCGTGGGAGTTGGTGATGGAAGAAAACTGTTTCACTCTGATTCATGAAAGGGAGCACATTTGTATTTTCTAAGTGAGAAGTCAGACCCAGGTATCATTTATACATCCATTTGGAAGGAGGAGGAGGTAGAGGAAGAGGAGGGAAAATTATAAAACAACAACAAAGAAGGTTGAAAATGAAATCTAAGGTATAAATATGGAAAAAAATACATTAGATGTTCTAAAAGCGAAGACTTGAAATAAAAGACTACAGGTGTGGTAAACTTTACTTTGGGACAGTGGAACAGAGGAAAAAGTGAACCCTAAAAGAAGTTCATAGCCTGAGTGATAAGGTGATTTCAAAATGTGTAGATGAATATGTGTATAGTTAAGGAAAAGAGATCGAAGGGCTCCAAAAAATGTCTGAAGTGAGTTTCTGCAGAAGAAAGCAGGGAATAATATGGAAGAAATATTTGATAAAAAACAAAAACAAAAACAAAACAGATGAGACTTTTTCAGACTTAAGTAAACATATAAGGACCGAGATTGAAGGTGCTCACTGAATACCAGTCAAGATAAATGAAATTCAGTACCTACTCAAATTATAACACTACACTGAACCTGCAAAGGACAATAATAAGGAGAGTATCTTAAAAGCTAATAGAAATAGAGGATAGATTACCTACAAGGGAACAACAATTTGACTGACCTCAAATTTCTCATTAGTAACTAGTGGATGTCAGGAGATAATGAATGACAGCTTCAAAGTACTGAGGGAAGAGATAAAATCAAAAACAAAAACCCTGAAGTTAGAATTAGACATTTTATAAAACAATTGGGAGGAAAAGGGTTAATACCAGGCCTGTGACATACTCATTCTCTATTGGGGTCCTGGTTTGGTGGGGGGAAGAGGAGCAGTGAGTGACCTTCAGCTAACTTCCTTATAAACATGTCAATGACTTTGAACAGACCTCTTTGCAGTATGATACAGATAGGGAGTCTTTATCAAGAAAATGGTTTTTTTGTAGGAAATCCGTGGTGTAACTAGATAGCTTATTGTAAATGAGCCTGGACTTTATGGATGTACAAGGCATGGCTTGCTGGAGAGTGGAGGGTAGTCATCTAGACATTCCCTTATCTCTGTAATTATCAGAGTATAAAATGAGAGAGCTCCAAATCCCTAATGGCTTCTTTTGTGAACAATTTAGCATATATTGCTCAACACTATTCTGTCTATCTGAAATGAAAACACCTCCTAAAGTAGGGAAAGAAACATTTTTGGAAGCTGCATATGGTGGTTTTGAGTTCCTGCAGGAAATGAATGTTTTTGCCTGAATCTAGTGCTTGCCCAGATCCTTGGAATCATTAATAAAGTTTGGTGCTGGGTAAGATCTATAATGTGCAGCAATGTTCTTTGACAATTCAACCCTTTGTGTTAACACAGCTATCTTTCAAAAATCCTGAACAAATTTTCAAGCATACCAGGGTAAGAGTCTGCCACCAATAGACTCACACTGCATAAACTAAAAACATTTTAACAAAACAAAAGCTAACCCACAGGGAAGGACACTACAGAAGAAACAATGGTGAACAGAGAAAGTTGTATATTTTGGTAAAGTTAATGAACTGTTGAAAAAAGAAAGAACACATGACGAAACCAGTGAATATGTGCATGTGTTTGTGTGTGACTAAACAGCAAAATAAAAACAGTACAAGACTGTGTGTGTGCACATGAGAGGAATTTATTCAGTAAGTAAGTAAACCGTACTAAGTTTCTTGTCTTTTTGGGAAGAGGTTACCGAATAAATTTAAACAAGCTAGAAAAATTTGTAGCAAACTCTGCATGTTAAAATGTAAGAGAAACCACTGAAAGAATGGAAATATGTAATATAAACATTTAATTTCCAAATCGACAGAGGAAAAAAAAGTGTGAAAAATGAAACAGAGGGCAGGTAAGGAGGAAGAAAAAGAACATGTAAAATTTAAAAACACGAAACCCCCAAACATTATTCTTTGTGGATGAATACAAACATCTTTTTTAAAAAATTATTATTCTTAATTGAGTTAGGGAAATAAATCCTGGCCTATAATTTAAAATACAAAATGTTATCACAAATTTCATTAACCATTTTTATCCTCCTTTCCTATCTGATAAAATTTTGATATTATCTAAGTTATTCAATTTATATTCTAATAATTTAGTGTTCTATTTTATTCCCATACTGCTTTTCTCTAGAGAGCATAATATCTTCAATTATTCTTTGTTGCATTCGTGTTCACTTGTTCAAGTATTTAGGCTTTAATTTTCAAGACTTCATTTAGAATCACCGCATAGTAATAGTCATTTGGTGTTTATAAAACTTTATTTCTCCTTTGAGAGTTCTGCCTGGAGGTTGTAGTGAGATGATTTTTCAATTTTTTTTTCCAATTCTGTTTAAAGTACATTTTTCTTTAAAGAATATTAAAAACCCTTAATATCTGTCATATTTTATGTAGTCTCTTGTGAATTTCTCCTTATGTCAACCTGATCTACCTACAGAAAATAGGAGTTACTTGATTGGCTTATAATTGAGTGACAGGAAAGAAAAAACAAAAGGGAAGACTATAGGGGTCTTTAGAGGCAATTCTTGATTCACATCTCTCGTTTCTACCATTCAATTGTCATTTTTGACAATACAGATCAAAATAAAATGAAATTAGAAAAACAATATATGGCCACTCATATTTGATCAGGTTTATAGTAAGGAATTTAAGGCTGCCCAGAGAGAGGTCTTTCCCTTGCTCCTGGCTTCTGGGAAGTAACCTCTAAGCCCTTGAAAATGTCACACTGGATAGGAAGGTCTTTGCTGGCGTGGGTGTCTTGGCCCAGCCAGATAGTAACAATGTGGTATAGAAGCTTTGAGCCCCATCAACAGTGTGATTTAGGGTGGGGGCTTTGGGTCACATGGTATCAGCTCTGTCTTCTGAAGGCCTGGCAGCAGATCCATTACGTGGGCAGTCAGTTGTGTACACGTGATAGAGCCCCAATAAAGGCTTTGCACACTGAGTTTCGGGTGAGCTTCCCCAGTTGGCACTACTTTGTACATGTTGTTACATACCAGTACCAGGAAAATAACTTGGTCTTGACTCCATGGGGAGAGGACAGTGGAAGCTCCATGTTTGGACTTTTTCCTGGACTTGGTTCTGTGTTCCTCTCTTGGCTGATTTTAACAGGTATCCTTTAGTTGTAATAAGTAGTAATCATAGGTCTAGAAGATTTCAGTGATTTTTGTGAGTCCTCCTATTGAATTATTAAAACTGAGGGAGGTTTTGGGAATGTACTTAACTAGTACTAGGTAAAATTTAAATACTGAATGCATGGTCATGCATGCAATTCTAAGTTTATTTCCTTTGTCATGATTTGTCAACAATGAGCAAGTATTGTTGGGTATCAGCTTGATATGTACATGGAGAATTCTGTCTATGAATCAATTGTAATTCTAACCAAGGCTATTGGTGAATGTTCCTTATCTTAATAAATTGCTTAATCTGTGCAGTTTTAAAGTGTTTTAAAAAAACAGGCAGCCTTCTTAATGTCAACAATATGAAGTAACTGGCAGATATTTCAAAGACTGCTTTTGTGTGTGTTTTAGCAGCAAATTTTGTTGACACTCACTGGAAACCCATCTTTAGGGCAGAAAATTTGGCAGATGCTTTTGTTCAGCAGGTTTCTTGACAACTGTGTATGAAAAGCTATTTTTTGCCTTTCACAGGGACCGGTCAAAGGCTGAGGTTTGCTTTTGGTGACATCGTGTTAATTGTCTCCCTTGAGGCTGCTGGAGTGCTGAAGGCAAGTTAGCGTTTCCTGACTCGCGCTTCCTCTGGAGTCCAGGCTTCTTGCCTTCTAATAGCACACTGTTTATGCCTGCAGCGTGGCTGGCTGCCACCTTCCCTGCTTTGTGGGGACTTCCTCTTTCACCTTTTACTTATGCCCATCTACTGAATTTATGGGAGAAAGTGTCTAGTTACTTTTGCCTAGTTAGTTGCAGTTGATGCTAGATGGGCAGGGTGGTAGTTTTGGGGAGAAGCAGGGTTAGTAAAAGGTGAAGAAGCTCTTGCTCAAAAGTCTGTGACCCTTCTGCTTCAGGCATTTTGTTCCCTTAGTAGATTATGGTGCTTCATTATATTTATTTTCAGCATTCATTTTCGGCTTTGAGCTCAGATGTCTCATAGAGACTGAGGAGATACCCTAATAGTCAGAAAATGATATTTCACTCTGGGATTTTTTTTTTTTTTTTTTTTTGAATACACAAGGTTGAAGATCAAAACCTATAGGAAGCCATAAGGGCATGAGAAATGAAAAAAAAAAATCACAGTGATCTTATACTTTTCTAGTATCATTTTATCAGTGTCTTCAAATAAACCAAAGTGTCTCTGTTGAATTGTTGTTTTTTTTTTTTTATAGGTTGCTCACAAGACAAATGTATGCCTTAATCCTTTGTTCTACTCTACTTTGTTATCTCAGGACTGACCCTCATACTACTGATTTATTTTGCTATTAACAGACACAATCACTGTGGCAAACTCAAGATGTGTGTGCACATGCACATGCGTATATCGTATAAAAATATTCTGACCATTCTAAAGAGGGTGAAGGCTGAATATTTTTGTCCCCTGATTAAAATCTTTCAAAAGTCTCAGTAGCAAGGGAAGAATCTTAAATTCCTTGGAATGGCTTTTAAAGCATTTTATGATCTGGCCTGTGGACCCCCTTTTCCAGACTCAAGAAATATAGTTTATGGTTACAAAGATTATTAGTGAATACACTCCACTCTTATATAAAACATTTTTAGTAGTTAATAGGTTGAGGCTTTGAAAAGAATTAATTAGTTAATTAATTTGTTTATTTTGCCTTCCCAGTGTCTATCTCATTCTGCTCTGCCCGCAGTAACTTGATATTTATTTGTAAACTACATTCTTCTTGTAGTCTCAATTTGAAAAGGATTGATGCCAGGGTGCCTGAATGGCTCAGTCAGTTGGGCTTCTGACTCTTGATTTTGGCTCAGGTCATGATGATCTCCAGGTTGTGGGATCAAGTCCTGAGTGAGGCTCCATACTTAGCATGGAGTCTGCTTGTCCCTCTCCCTCTGCTCCTACCCTCACTTGCACTCTCTCTCTCTCTCAAAATAAATGAGTAAATAAAATATTTTTTTTTTAAAAAAAAGGATTGATTCCCCACTTGATTTGACACGTCAGCATATCCTATTCCTCTAGATGTAGTAAATAGTTAATGAAGCACTCTGGGACATGAAATAAAAGCAAGTCCTAGAATATATGTGGGAGCAACCAGAAGAAATCCTTTTTTGTTTTTGGCCTCCTGCATGATACTGTGTGAGAATGGGAGGTCTGTAACTTATGAATCATTTTGCTATGACAGAGAGAGGATTAAAGTTGTTGATGGCTAGTGGAGGCGCCCGAAGATGAAGCTGATATTATGGATGCTGGATAGATAGACAAAGGGAGGAAATGTAATGTGTCAGTGACATTCTCTAGCAGCTAGATCAAATCTTACCTAAAGGCTACATCTTATCTCTTTTTTTCCCAGATTTGTTGGGATATAATTGACCTATAACATTGTATAAGTTTAAGGTGTACAACATGCTGATTTGATATACATATATGTTGCAAAATAATTACTACCAAAGATCAATTTACCAGAAGCCAATCTTTTCAGTTACATGAACCATCATTGTATTTTTATTAAGCTATTTTAAGTTTTTCTCTGATACCTTAAAACATTACAGTCCTACAATACAGTCCTACCTACCACTGCTTAAACCATTTAAAATGTATAATCTAAGTATAAAAGTTTCTTTATTAATAAAGTTTTTTATATGAACTAGGCAGAAATAATCGTTTTACTTTACTAATATGAAAATAATATGGAAGAACCTGACTGAGATTTATGAGTTTCCGAATCTTAACTCTATTTATCCTTGGGCTGATTAGCTGCACTGGTCAGTTGAATCTGCTCTAATGATTTTCATTGTGCTTCTTTAGTTGGCCTGGATTAGCTTCCTACTGTCTTATTCTTGCCTGCTCTTCCCTTCACCTGCTGCATCTCTCTTACTCACTTATGCACTCCAGCACTACCCTCACATGGGATGGAAAAAACAATCAGAAAACCAGCATCCCATTTTAGCTGGTTGGATGCAATCCAGATAAATTCACTATCCAGTAGAATCAATCAGTAGAAAAAGTCATTATAAAAGCATGTCTCACTTTGCTTGTTTTCTCTTCCAGACAGGCTAAATATTTAATAAGAATCTAGGTGTTATTTATTCATTTTTATTAGGTTCTTCTGACACCCAATCCTACATTGTGATGGGCAATTAAGGTAAATATACGCTTAAGGGAGAAAACTTTGCTTCTGGGAAACTATTTTCACACCAATCCCAGTCCAATTGAGTTATAGTTTAAATATCTCTTGCTTAAAATATTTATTTATAGGTAGTAGATATACTTTAAACTATTTGTATTCTCTCATTCATGAGAAAATTAGAGACTCTGATTGGTAGGCAATCTTTTTTCCCTGCCAATATGCAATTAATATTGTCATTGATTTTGTTATCTACAGTGGTTTTGGTGCTTATTAAAGTTTCTTGGTAGCTTTGTGATGGCTTGCATGTAAATAAATTACAACTACACAACTGTTTAGTATACTTTGAATATTTATACTTCTTTTACATGGTTTATCTAAATTTTCCTTGGTTATGAAATTTTTGAGGATGGCTCAGTTCACATTTTCAGGTTTTTTTGAAAGAGTGAAAAATCGAATAACTACAATGGCCTGAAAACAATGAATATGATAGACTGCATTTCAGTCAACCCATATAATTACAGTGGCCCTATTCCCCTAACTCCTATTAATAAAAGCAACAATAGTCAATACATACTGAGTGTCTACTAGGTGCCAGGCATTTTTCTAAGTTCTTTACAGGAAACAATTCATCAAACCAATCCCGTTATTTGCAATATTATTTCCCCCATTTTACAGATGAAGGAACTGAGAGGTAAACAGAAAGGTTATCTGCTTAAGGTTTTGGATAATAAGTAACTACTGAGTAAAATTGCAAATTCCTATCTCCCTTGCTTTTTTCTGTCCACTGCCCTTGAAGGAATGAACCTTTGTTTATTTACTGCTGTATCCCAGGCTTGGAAGAGTGGTGGAACAGTGGGCAGGCAATACAGATTTGCTGAATGAAGAGGTGAATGAATGAATGAATGAATGAAGGTGTAGCACCAGTATTAAAAAACAGGGAGGAGTTTGGCTTCAGAGTCCTCGCTTTTATCTCCAATACTATGCTGCCTCAGAACCAATGGGCAGCAAGTGGAGCTGTGCCCTATGGAAAAACAAGAAAAGATATTTAAAACAATAACTTAGGAATCCTGGCCACATCTGGAACTGTGATTAGCATTTTACATCCCTAATCTCTAATTCCCTCAAAGAACCCTAAAGGGTAGGAATACTTATTTCTTGTTTAGAATTAATGAAACAAGGGCTCAAAGAGGTCAAATGACTTACCTAAAAGTCTTATGATTAATAAACATTGGAGCCTGAGTCTGATTTGCTCTTTTCACATCAAATCTTACCCTCCTTCTATTAAGCAGTAATTCCTTTATTTTATACGATAACAGTAGCTAATGCTTATTAAAAGATATGCATCATTGTAACTGTTCTTACATACTTACAACATGTCATAAATTTCATTTTATAACTCTACGAGGTAGGCACTATTAAGACTTTGCCATGTGAGGAAATGGATGTGGTACCTGCTTGAGGTCATATAGTTCGTCAATAAGAAGAGAAAGACCAAACTCAGGCCTTCCCATATTATCCTGAGCTCCCTTCTTCCTGAAGTCCTGCCCAGCTTGGCACAGTGGGTGCTCAATCAGTGCTCACCTACTTGAAAGAATCAGAAAATAATATGTTATAATTGTAGCTTCTATACACAAATACTTTTGCAAACCCTAATCCTTTCTTTTTACTAGAATCATCCTTCTTCAAGCAATGACTTTTTGGGATTTACATCACTTGGATAACTGTAGCCCTTCTCTTGAGTTTGTCCACATATAATGAGTCTACATAGGTGAGTCATGTTGTTTCCTTTCATGTTTCCTTTTCCAAAGAGGCAAAAATGGTAAACATTAATTGGATCTCTTCAAAATTAAAATAAACAAAAACTTTTGGGGCTGATTGGCATTCCTTGGAGCACAGTTTTATACGAATAGTTTTTAGATATTTCTTTTTTTTTAAGATTTATTTAATTATTTATTTGACAGAGAGAGAGAGAGAGAGAGAGAGAGAGAAAGAGCGAGCACAAGCAGGGGGAATGGGAGAGGGAGAAGCAGGCTTCCCGCCAAGCAGGGAGTCCGAAGTGGGGCTCCATCCCAGGACCCTGAGATCATGACCTGAGCCAAAGGCAGACACTTAACGGATTGAGCCACCCAGGTGCCCCAGTTTTTAGATATTTCTACCAATAAAGATTACAGTAATTATTATAATTATTCCCTGTATGTTCTTTTAAAATGTTCACTGTATGTGTTCTGTAAATCTTACTAGTAAGAGATGATAGAGAATCTTAGGCACTGAGTGTCATGATCCTCTCCTCCCATTTTTTTTTTTGCCTTTTTAAAAAAGTATTTATTTAAGGCACCATTTTTTTTTATAGTTTAATGTATTTTAATGGCAAACTTACAGGAAGAGCACAGAAGACAGACAACATTAAAAACATGTACTTGCATGTAGGACAACTCAGTTAGAAAAGTACAGCGAATGGATGGATCTACTGTATGATAAAAATGCTACAAACACCATTTAGTTGCCGTCAATAAGAAATTTACTTGTTTTAAAAAAATCCAAATGCTGGCATTGTCCAGAAAAATTTAACAGGTTTATTTATAATTGTTATAAAGTTGAACTGCTGAAACGTGTTCAGTGAAACATTTTGACTTGCATTAATGCTTTATGTCCCCGCATTTATATTAAAAATTCACACACAAATGACTATGGAAAACCTGCCAATACCTGATTTCTGTCCCCTATTTTTCCACTTGCAATCATATACTTAGGTACCTTTTGACCCCATGGGAAAAAAAATATCTAACGTTCAGAACTACCAATAACAGGAAGAAGAGAAATTTTTTTTTTTTAAAGAATGAAATGTTTTCCATCATAGTGGATTCTTAAGCACGTTCTCCACGTATGTGGCGCGCTAGCTGGATGTCTTTTGGCATAACTGTGACATGTTTGGCATGGATAGCACACAGGTTGGTGTCTTCAAAGAGGCCCACCAGATAGGCCTCGCTTGCCTCCTGCAAAGCACCAATAGCCGCGCTCTGGAAGCGCAGATCTGTTTTGAAGTCCTGAGCAATTTCTCGCACCAGACGCTGGAAAGGAAGTTTGCGGATCAGAAGTTCGGTGGACTTCTGATAACGTCTAATTTCACGGAGTGCCACAGTACCAGGCCTGTAACGATGAGGTTTCTTCACCCCTCCAGTAGAGGGCGCACTCTTGCGAGCGGCTTTTGTAGCCAGTTGCTTCCTCGGTGCTTTACCACCGGTCGATTTGCGGGCAGTCGGCTTTGTATGAGCCATGGTACAGAAACTCCCTTACTTACCCCCCTTCTCCTTGGGCTGGAGCTCGGCGAGCTAGAGGCGGCGCTGGCGTTGGCGAGCGACGGCGGCGCGGCGGCGGCTGTGAACACCAAGGCACCATTTTTTTTTATAAGTAGGAACTTTTATTTAATTGTTGCCTGATGAAGAAATGTTTTGTAGTCACTTTGGAGGTAAAAGTTACATTCCTGCCTCTGGTTTACCGTTTGCTAATTTTCCTTTTGTTCTTCTCCTTCCCTCCACCAGCCAGCCCAGGTTTGTTTTTCTCATTCTCTCTGCTCCTTTACTTTCTGGATACTAGCCTAATCCTGAAGACCAGAAGCCCAATTTCTGTAGCAAATTACAAACCATCGAGCTTTAGGACTAATGTTCCATCTCATTTCCAGAATTATCTAGGTCTTTTGATATTGATGAAACACTGAATCAGGAGCAACGGACTTGCTTAATTTTTCAAGTGCCATTAACTCTTCATACTGACAGCTCTATACACGAAATAGCCAAGAGTTGGAAACAGAATCCACACGACAAATAGCTGTTCATCTTCAATGTTGCTAAAGCAGAATAACATTAATATTAAATAACTAGTTTTGGAAACAGTAGCAAAAGGTGTTTTGGGCCGAGTCACTGAGAAACATTTTACATGTATATAATTTTTTTCAACATGGGATGAAAAACATGCCACAGATCATCTTTCTAAACAAAACAGAATAAGCTGTTCGGTGGTGTGAAACAGTGAAAAAATACATTTACCTAATTTATCAAATCTCTTTTGATGAAAAACTCCTTGTACGTGTTAAGAAAGCAATCACTATTTTAAACAAACTCCAGGATCAAATAACATGAGTAGGAAATTTTTATATTCTGCCTTTCCATTTTTAATTCTCATTTCTTTAGTTTTTCATAGGACCTTGTGCCATTACAGGACTTTTGAGCTTGTTTATTATGAAATAAATATGTTTTAATATCTATCATACTTAAGCCACACATAAAAAGTCTCCAAACTGGACATGACAAATAGAAGTTGTGTTTATCAGGATTATCTCAATACCTACTTCACATCTGCACTTCCTTGAGTCCTGTGGACATAACTGTTATTAATTCATTGAGTCATGTAGGCATTAATTCAACAAATAATTAACAGCTAACTTTGCACCATCTGCCCTAGTTGCTGGGGATAAAGTTGCAAATAAAGCACTGCCTTGATGAAATTTACATTCTAATTGAGGAGGAAAAAGATAATTAGAAAATACAAAAGTTATTTAATATAAATGAGACAAATAAATGAATCAGCAAAGGTTAATTGGGAATGTCCGGGTGGAGTGCAATTAGCAAAAATGTGCTCAGGGTAGGGCACAGCAAGAGTGGACATCTGAGCAAAGACTTGAAGTCAATGAGAGGCCATGTGGGTATCTGGAAGAAGTATATTCTAGGTAGAAGAACAGCCAGTGTAAAGGCCTCGAGACTGGGTCCATCTGTCAAGACATGTTCTAGAATGAGCACAGAGGTCAGTCTGATTGAAGCAGATTGGCCAAAAGAAAGAAAATTAAGAAATGAAGTCAGAGTAAAGGAAGGGTGCCAGATCATGCAGGGCTATATGGACTATTACAAGATCTTGGGCTTTCACTCCAAGTGAAAGGGGAACCTATGAAGTGTTTTGAGGGGAAATGATGAGATGACTTACATTTTAAAAGTTGGGAATAGGGGCACCTGGCTGGCTCGGTTGGTTAAGCATCCAACCCTTGGTTCAGATCATGATCTCAGGGTCGTGGGTTCGAGCCCCATGTAGGGCTCCGGCTCAGGGTGGAGTCTGCTTGTCCCTCTTCCTCTGCTCCCCTCCCCCCCACACTCTCTCTAAATAAATAAATAAAATCTTTAAAAAATAAAAAAAATAGATAAAAGTTAGGAATAGATGGCAGTAGGGCAAGAATATAGCATGGGGAGCATTTAGGAAGTTTTGCAATAATCCATAGTAGAGATGATGATATCAGCATTATATCTTAACCTCCAAGATGACTGGTTTCCAATGTTGTGTGTGTGTGTGTGTGTGTGTGTGTGTGTGTGTGTGTGTGTGTATTAATGTATAAAATCTTTAAGCTTGGCATGTCCCATAGGTTTTATCCTCAGCACCAACACTCATCCATTGGTAGTGGCTGCCAGGTGTGCTATGATGAAAAAGTTTAGGGCCATGTTCACAGAGGGAGAGTCCCAAAATTTTAAGAGGTGGCCTGGCAGCAAGATGTCAGGTATGTTCCAACTCAGTTCAACGGCAACTGTCAATAGTGGATTTTAAACAGGTAAGACTTTCTTTTGGCTTAAAACACATAAAAAAATGAAAGTGCCTAGCATTTAAGAGTAATTTCTACAGTAGCAGTATCTAGAAAGGTTTTTAAAATGGCACTTTCACTAAGAATTTCCTTCACCTAGATTTTTATTCCTTAGAACTAAAGAGCAAAAATGTTTAGGTCATTTCCTATACTCTCTGGAAAATAACTGGTTTGTTCCTGAGAAATATAAATGTGAAAACCATATGGACTTTTTGGTAAACTGATCAACTAGTACCATATTCTCCTTAATATGACTGTGGACTTTGAGGTTTGACTGAGAACTAGCTTTGTTGATATCAGCCTTCTATTCTATTTCAGCTTTTGAAATAGGCTTTATTTATGTACACTAATTTTTGTGATTATTTAAGCATTCTTAAAGTGACTCCATTCGGGCACATGGATAAAATACCAGCTAAATATTACCCTCTAGTATTACTGGGATACTATTCTCCTTCATCACATAATGTTATATTTTTCATTCCCAGGGTCAGCTAATTTTATTTATTGCTACTGCCTGTAGCCCTTAAATATATAAGAATCTCCATATACATCTGTATAAAATAAAGCTTTGAAATTATTTCTTCAAAACAGCAATCATTTGCATTTAGCAGGCAGTGCAAATTTATCTTTCTGTATAATGCTGCTACATCTTAAAAAGGCAATATCATAAATGAGATTATCCCTTCAGAAAGCAATCCCAGAATAAAATAAATCAAGATATGGAAACCTTACAAATGGCCTTTAATATATTGGATATTACCAGAAAGTATGTGCAACTTAAATGTTCTAAGACAACAATTTATTGTTGAATTCCCAATGTAGGTTTTCCTTTTAAAAATATATTACCAGCCTCTATCCAATAGTATTAATAATCTCCTATCCTTTTGTAGCTGAGAAAATCGGCATAAGATTTTACAAATCAAATCTTCCAGTCCTATTCCTTCTTTATAGGGATGGGGAAACTGAGGCCCAGAGCGTGAATTACCGTTAGGGTGAACAAAAATAAGAAACTACTTCATCTAACTCACTAAGAATTTTTCTCATGACACTACACTGATTTTACCTAAGTTTTCCTTATATGAAACTCTAGCTCCAACTTCCATATAATCAAATAGAACACAACAAACCTTTAATATGTGGAGATAATAGTCAGCTTTAATATTTTCTTGGCTAATGAAAATATTCTACAGTTTTTTCTAATAGCAAATAAAAAAATACTAATTAAATAACTGTCTCCAATATCGAGGTTATTCCAGTGAGATGAGGGACAGGATTCTGACCTTGATAATTTTAGTCTTTGCTTTGTTAGGAGATAAATGTGGGAGTCGATGGAGGAAGGAGAAAAGGTAAAGTAGAAGGAATGGCAAAATCATGCCACTTCTTATTCTCCTGGCCATATCAGTTATCATATACTTTTTATGGTCAAAGAAAAGAAGGCAAAATTCAACCTATTTCTTTAGGCTTGAGAAGACTAAGAAAGGGTTGGGAGGTTCCTTCCTTCCTTCCTTCCTTCCTTCCTTCTTTCCTGCTTCCCTCCCTCCCTCCCTCCTTCCTTCCCTCCCTCTCTCTCTTCCTCCTTTTCTTTCTTTCTTTCTTTCTTTCTTTCTTTCTTTCTTTCTTTCTTTCTTTCTTTCTTTCTTTCTTTCTTTCTTTCTTTCTTCTTTCTTTCTTTCTTTCTTTTGATTTATTTTGGAGAGAGAGAGACGGGGGGGGGGGTGAGGCGGAAAGGCAGAGGGAGAGAGAAACTCAAGCAGACTCTGCACTGAGCATGGAGCCCATTGCCAGGTTCGATCCCAGGACCCTGAGATGATGACCTGAGCCAAAACCAAGAGTCAGTCACTTAACTGACTCTGCCACCCAGGTGCCCTGGGAGGTACCTTTCTAATAACCCAGCTGACACTTCAACTATCTTTAGCATGTTCCCAAACAAAAAGCGACATTTGGACTCAAACAGAGCCTATGAGGCACAAAGCAGGTCTTGTACTTTTAGCGTCTGGAACCATTCTATTGCTAAGTTAAGCTTCTACTGTTGGAAAGTTGGTTTTTAATGGAATATTTTTTATGATGATGTATGAGTCCCACATAGACATTTGAGAGTCCCCCCTTTTTCTTCCCCCAAATAAAAACCAAGTAAGAAATAAAGATAAAAACATATAAGCTAATTTATGTAATGTAGTTAACATGGTTCCTGGTGATACTAACAAGTCAGTAAATGCCATTAATAATAATATTGAGAACAATTTAAATTACAATTAACAATGTCATTTTTCCTACTTTTATTATGTAAAATCATATAGTTTCTAACACGTTTGTTATTTTTTCCCCACAGTGCTCTGTACAACAGTCTTGAGATATTGGTCAGGTGAAGAACTGTTTACTTAATTGCCCAAAACAGCAAGGTGATATAGCAGTTGGAAAGGTCTTGCCTTTTTGAACTCTACATAGGGACAGGAAAACTAAGAGGAAGAGACAGAATATATAGAAGTTTTTTCACCTCTCAGGTTGTTTGAAAATGAAAAAAAAAAAAAAGTCTGTCTTAAAAACATCCAGTCTTTCCTTTATAAGACCACACCACAATTTTGGGAAGTAATTCCTAGTTATCATTGTGAGAGCCCAGCAGAGCAGAATCAGGAATGTTCTTGATGAAATAGTCCTACATACTAATGCTTTGTCTAATGCTGTGATAACATCTGAAGATTCACAGTCCTATCTACTGAGAGACTACTTTCTTCCCTCTTTTCCTCACTGCTGTCTCCCAGGCAGATGATTTTAGTCTAATACCTGTAACTACTCAAGAGCTCTCTCCTGATGTGTCCTTTGTTCTCTGAACCCTTTTAAGTTGTAGCTTCTCTGATTATTTTTGTCCCAGAGTTTCATGCCTTTTACACATTGTTATTCTAAATTCCATGAGTCACTTATTGGCTCATCATACAGGTCTTCCAAACCCCTTTGAGTTTGCACATTCTGTTCTACACTATTTGCCCCCATTTTTGTAACATTAGCCAAATTGACTAATATGAAAGCTGTCCCAGATGGTTCAAAATGAAAATAATGAGCTAGCTGAGGAGTAAATAATACTGATTTATGAATGACAAAGTTTTGCTCACAAACTTTACTTACGGTGTAAGTAGTTTGCTATGATGACTACATACCCTCTTATACAGCAAAACAAGACAAAACCAAACAAAAAAGCCCAAAATTTAAAAAAAAATGTTAGAAATGAGTAAAAGTTTCCTTTTGTAAGCAAATATGCTTTTCCTTGAAATGTAAGAAGTCATATTTGCTCATTAACTTTCTTTAGAATGTAATAAATGTGCAGCAACCAAGTTTCTATTTGAAAGACACATTTTCTAAAACATGTTAATGATGTGTTAAGTAGAACAAATTAGCTTACTTGGCATTTTTTTCCAACATCCTTCTGATGTGTTTTCTTATACTGAAGAGGCTGGAAAGCTAAAAATGACATTCTCTGACTCCTTTGGAGTTAGGTTTCCAGACGTGATTTATATTCTGAAAATCAGATGAAAATGCTCAAGACTTAAAATTCAGAACTTCAACAGTTTTTTTTTTTTTTTTGAAAGATTTTATTTATTTATTTGACAGAGAGAGAGATAGCGAGAGCAGGAACACAAGCAGGGGGAGTGGGAGAGGGAGAAGCAGGCTTCCCGCTGAGCAAGGAGCCCGATGTGGGACTCGATCCCAGGACCCTGGAATCATGACCTGAGCCTAAGGCAGACGCTTAACAACTGAGCCACCCAGGCGCCCCAGAACTTCAACAGTTTAACAGGGAGGCAGTTGGTATGTGGGTCCCTTTTGCTCATGTGAAACTTAGAGAAATGGAGTCCCTCTGGAGTTCACAGTGCCAGCTACTCCTTGCTGATCTCATGATTCTAATTAAGGCAGGAATTTTCTAGAGAGGCAATAGTTTTGTAATGGACTTCCTGAATTCTTCCGCTTCCTGATTTGGGTAACACAGTAGTTTCCTTGGTGGGAAAGGTATGCAGTGTTGTTCTGGGAGCCCATCCTGAAGACCAGCCTGCAGCCCTCTCAGACAATTTTGTCAGCCTAGTCCCTCTAAAGAGTCACCTTCTGCTTATGAGTCTAGGGTGGTTTTTGCAACAGAACTCTCGCCGATTGAAGTCTGAGGTCCTGAAATTAAGGTCTGAGGTACTGAATATTTTTTAATCTTCTCCAAAGTTACCATTCCACTCCATAATTTTCTGCCTACATTGTTATTCAGCAACTCACAGAAGCAGATTCTTCATTCAACTTTTGGCTCCATTAACCAAATATCTTTTGCTACCAGGTACCATGACCTACTTGTATCCTTTCTTCTGTTATGAACAGATTTCCCGACTTATATACAAACCGTTCAGAAAAATCCATCTCAGATTCCTATCTTTGAATGTGTGTTGTCTGCAATTGGAAAGGCTGTATTATTCAAGATTCAATAACACAGAAGATCTTTTTTTCCCCACAAAGATGATGTGGCATAATAAAAATTTGGAAACAAGTGATTTAGACTTAAAAATGGCTCCGTCATTTTACTTATTATTGGTGTGACTTTGGAATAATTATTTAACTTTTTTGTATCTGTTCCTTGAGATTCAAATACCTCATACAGTTCTTGTGAAGATTGAGAACTACTGGCACATAAACATGGCCCATGTTTTTCCTGTTGGAGAAATTACTTCGTCCCCAGTGTATGTAACTTTGTATATGGAAGCATTAAAGATAAACAAGCTCTATAATATAAACCAAAGGAGTTAAATGTTTCCTTTGTCTGTCTTAGGCTATGTAGGGAATAGGAAGCTCTTTCCTGAGATTTAGAATTTCCCAGGTAGATTGGAGGATACTCATTAAAGAGACCAAGGTAGTGCTTGCTTTGGTAGCACATATACTAAAGAGACCAAGGTAATAGCAGTGAAGTCCTGCCCAGATAGTTTTCATGTTTCCAGTTTTCCACTTCTTGGCTCTCGAGCATTCCACTGTTCCTGATCCATTCTCAGGCCAGGTTCTCCACTCTCTTGTTAATATTGTTAGCTCCTTTCCACTAAGTTAATTTTTATCTAAGTTCTTCAGAGTTGGTTTCTGCTGTTTCCTATAAAGAACACTGATTGATAGAGTATTACTTTTCTACTCTATAAAAGATGAAACTAAGCCACAGAAAGGTTGTGTTACTAATCCAAGGTCACATAGCTAGTAAGTAGTAAAGCCATGATTTAAAGCAGGTCTTTCACATTGCAAAACCCCCAGTAAAAGCGTTTTTCTGCTTGAACAGAGCTGTCTCCTAAGCCCAAATTTGTCTAACTGGTCTTATTTCCCTGGAGTATACCCAGGAAGTTTCCATTCAAGCCAATGTGAGTTACTTTAAAATAGGAAGGGGAGAAAACAAAAGCCCATACAGTTGTAAAGGAGGAGGATTTGCTACATTGCTTTCAATTCATTACATCTTGGCACCAAAACAGGATAAAACTGAAATTACTGCACTTCTGGAGAGAAAAAAATAGTCCATCACCCCAAATAAAGCAATAACATTATGTTAATCCATGAATTAAATTGAATCACATTATCACTATGTACTAATCTATATAACCCATTTAAAATTTAAATGTATGACTCAGAGTTTGAATAGATGTATGCTATGTATTGTTCTTTACATTATAAAATAATCTTGGGACTGCCAGTGTGATGTCTATTGCAAACTCTCACACATTTCTTATTCTTGAATAAAGAAGTATGATTTTCTAAAATATTCTTTTGTAGGACTGTGTTCTTTTTGTTTTTACCAAGATTATATGAAATCCAAGCCAAAGGTAGCTATAACTATCATATATTTTTTTCAAATTTGAAATACAAATTTAGAACTAATACATATTTGTTACCAACCTAACTGAATATGAAATTGCATTATTCTTAACTCAAAAGTGCTATGACCACAGGATACAATGTACATGGCCCATGATATTCTTCAAAAAACATCATGGAGAACACACAACGTGACCTCAATGGGCATTGTTTCTCCAGCTTTTCACTGATCTGCTTTTCTTCTAACACAACATTTATACATATATAATGTTACGGATATAACAGGTATATTTTTGCTACAACCAGTCCAGGTAATGTTGCTCCTCTTACCTGTGACTGGGTTAAGAAGGAGGGACATGTGACTCAGTCTTGGTAAGGATTGAGTCACATCTTAACGTGTGAAGGGAATACTGCTAAAGGATTCTGGGGAATGTTTCCTCACTGATGAAAAGAGACACGGCAGGAAAAAAGGCTCCTTTGCTTCCTTTGGACATTGATCTGTCTGCATGGAGAGGCTGGAAAAGCAGCAGTCAACTTGTGATTTTAAGAGCTATTAGCAGAACACAGAGCTGATAAATGGGGGAGAAAAATGGACGCCCTGAGTCACTGAATTAACTAACTCTGGAGCTGCTTTCTTGTTAGGTGAAAGAATAACGTTTCTTTATTGTTTAGGCAACTTTGATTTGGGGTTTTCTGCGCTTTGAGGCCCAAGGCTATGTACTGATGTACATAGCAAGTATTTCAGAGATCTTAGCACAATCACTGGCCCATAGAGAGTGTTCAAGTAGTATTTATTACATAAATAATGAATGCAAGGAGGTTAACATTACCTTACGGACCTGAGGAAACTTCAAGGAATAGAAATTTATTTGGGCTAAGGATGATAATAATGGAGGGTGACTACAAGGAAATAATGGTTATAATGTAAGTGGCGTGATGGGGGGGGAGGGCACATTTTAGAACACTAGTGACCACTTCAGAGTTTGACCCTCTTTTCCTGAAGTGAAAACATGAACTCACAACAGAGTGTTTTTTCTCACCCTTCATCCTTAGTGTGACTGTCATTCAGCTGTGTTATGGCAAAGCCTGGCCCCTCCACATTTCTAGCCTATAGGCACCACACAGGCAAACATTCTCTTCTTCCCATACGGAATATAGCATATTTTCAAAATGGAAAAATAGGAGAGCCACCAAATGTGTAAAATATAAAACAAAGCAGAAGAATGTACTTATTGGCTTTTCCTTCTATCAGCATTCTAGGAGAGAGAGACTTGTCCTTTGAAGACTCATTTAATTGGGCAAGAGGAAAATACAAACTAAAATGCAAGGAAGGTTTCAAATGAAGGATACAGGTAGAGACAACACCGAAGAGCATATCCCTCACAAGGAGAGAGCTTGTCTACCTTCGTAAGTGTCCCTTAGGTACAGGATAAATCTTCCTTCTAATGAGAAGTTCTAAACCATTTACAATGGTGTCAGTACGTCTTGAAAATGATCAATTAAACCTCTATTAAAAAAAACATAAAGGCCTTTTCTCCACTCTCATTCTCAAGATCTCACAACCAAGCATTTGAGCTTAAAGCTCTCACCTTCAAGTATCCGTAACAATGCACGACTCTGATCTTTCTCCAGCTCCATGGCTCCTAGTACAGCAAATTTCCCCTCCCTTCTCCAAGCAGTCAGTACCCCCTATTTTTCTCTATATTCACTTAGAGTTTTTATATTTATTGATTTCTCTCAGATTCTTTAAGATTTTATTTATTTGAGAGACAGAGAGTGTGAGTGTACATGAGCTGGGGGAAGGGGCAGAGGGAGAGGGAGAAGCAGACTCCCTTGCTGAGCATGACCCCAGGACCCTGAGATCATGACCTGAGCCCAAGACAGATGCTTAACTGACTGAGTCACACAGGTGCCTGATTTCTCTCAGATTCTTGTCTCTAAGTAATTTAATATAAAAATATTTACTGGAAGCTTGCAAGACACAAAACTGGTTTGGTAATATAAAAGCATGCATAAAACTTTGACCCCACTCTCAAGGATCTCAGAATCAAGTTTAGGAGACAGATACTTAAGTTGTTCTAATATAAGACACACTGTGATAAATGCCATAACAAAAATCTTTAAGCAATGAAAACAGAAGTAACTGGCTCCCTACTGGAGTCTAAATGTAAACTGTCTCCTGCCTACTGTTTATTGAGCCTCTCCCTTCAATTCAAACTCACCATGTTTAAGAAACAATTCACCATCTTTGCTCCAAAAATTGTTTTCCATTGTGATGACTATTTCTACGAGCAGTTTCACAGTTAGCCTGGTCACTCATGCTTGAAAGATGGGTATTCTTTGCATTTTCCTCAGATTCATGCTCCCCATCTAGCCATTCACCAAGTTCTGTTCATTTTTCTTTTGAAATGTTTCTTTTCTCCTTCTGTTCTATGGTCATTACAACCTCCGTAGTCCAAAATTGGATCACTTGATACCTATATTCTGGCAATTTCCTAGCAGATGTCTTTGGATCCAGGCCTTCCCCCACCTAAATCATCCTGTGTACTTGAAAAAAAACACAGAATTCTAAAATAGGGAGAGGAATTGCCCTCCAGTGCAAAAATCTGTACAAATTAATTTGGAACTGTAGGTGAATAGCCATCTATCACCTGCATACTTACTGACAGAAACCCAATTCCCCCCAAAATTTCTTATTGAATTTATAAATTATTTTGATTGATAGAAAAAAATGTTCTTTTTATTGCTAAGTCTATACATTTTTTGGTATGTTTCTCCCTTGAATTCTAGTTTTGCATATCTGAAATATGAATTCCATCAACCTTTAAAGAAAGTTATTTTGTCTCTTTAAGCCCTATCTTTAAAAAACTGGGTAAATACACACTGTGTTTTTATAATTGGGTCTGATATAAATTTTAGGCCTCACCATTTTGATTGCCCTCCTGTTGGTACTTCATAATTGTCAGCACTATTTAAAACGTAGTGTCCAGGACTAAAAGGAATACTTTGGAATTTCTCTACATTGAATTTTCATTATTCTACTCATCCCACAAATTCAAGAATCTTAAATACTCCCAATTTTTATTGCTCCAAAACACAACTCCTGAGCCATACTTGGCAGTTCTAGCCCAACTTATTTATCTTCAGTTTCTTAAAGCATCTGCTTTAGCTGGGCTGGGATATTCACATTAGCATTCCCTTTCATTCATTCATTCACTGACACTTCCAAGTCTTCCCTTATATTTATCCATTTGTTTGAAACTGCTTAACTCCATTCTACCTATCTTAATCTTCTCTTGCCTCTAAAACTCAGCTCCAGACTATGTAGTAAGAAATATGGCCTCCAGACGATAGAGTAAGAAGTCTCAACTTTGCCCTTGGCACCTGGGAGGAGATCTTGAAGCTCCTGGAATAAATATTCGGTCTGACAGGAGTGTCTGTTTGCTGAGAGCTTTGGCCATCACCAGGTGTCTAATAATGTGATGTATGACAGGGGCTTTGAGGCCACACCGTATCAGTTCTGACCTCTGGAGGAACAGATGACTAAAGGTAGCCTGATCTTGTGAGGGGCTAGGGCTGAAAAGGAAGCCACATAAGCAGTATGTGATTAAGCCCTAAAAAAAACTCTGGACACCAAAGGCTCAAATGAGCTTCTGTGGTTGGCAGTACTCTGCGTGTATTATCCCACGTTGTGGCCAGGAGGAGGTCATACTATCCATGACTCTACATGGAGGGGACAGCCAGAAGCTGTGCATTTGAACTTCTGCCCGACTCTGCCCTGTGTGTCTCTTCCTTTGGCTGCTTTTCTGTACTCTTTCTCTGTAATAAGCCATGAGTATAATAGTTTTCAGTGTGTTCTTGAGTCCTGTGAATTATCAAACCCAAGGATGATTGTGGGGGTATCTGAATTCATAGCCAGCTGGTTTGAAGTGAAAGTGGTCCTGGGGACTCATGAATTTATCTTATATCTGAAATGAGGGCAGTCTTGCAGGGACTGTTCCCTTGAACTATACAGTTGGTGAAACTCATTGCACAGAACCACTTTCTTTCTTGACGCATCCTCTAAGTACTATCTACCTCCCTGATGTCTTCTCCTAAATATTTACAGTATTTATATTGAGGATTACAGAATCTGTCACTAACATACATCACTGGAGGTAGGTTATTAAGCAGACATTATGATAATTACCAGCAGAGGTTTGAATTTTTGTAGCCAAGAAAATTTAGTGATCTGGTAACATCTGTCAGGAAGAAGGAAAAGAAGGAGAGAAAAGACTATGTATGTAATGTTGTGAAAAGGTGGAAGAAAGAGAAGAGAGTGATACTGGAAAGAAGATATTAAGCAGTTTCCTAAGGAATCGTTGCATTAAACAAATAGTTCAACAGTTTTGTCAACATACATTGTGCACTTGTTAGGCTTTGAAAATGTGACTTTCCAGGAGGAATCCTTGATGAAGGTACCTGATAATTGTTACAACACTGTGTGGGTTTGTTTTGTCGTGTTTTGACAGAAAATTATCCCAGAAGCTTCAGGCTTTGGGAGTCAATTTCTACCTTTCCCACATCTTACAATTTCAGCTGAGTACGAACTGTCGAATGCTCACTGCCTATGACTGGAAGTTTATCTCTTAATGATAACTTTTTCCTATTTCTTCACCATATAAAAGATTTTCAGGGTCAGTTCAGGGGCTCCTGCCCAGTTTAACAGAAAGGGATAATTCCAAGTAATGTGAGATACTGCAAAATAGAAAGAACGGCCATAAGCAGCACATAAATAGAGCAATATGGAAACAGTGTAAGAAATCAAAAGGAATAGAGGAATTAAAGGCCAGAAATGGGCTCATGCTGGCATCTGCAACTGGTTTGGCAGAAGATATCCAGGGAAACTTAGAAAAGTCCTGAAGTCAGAAATGGTGATGAACTGATTCGTGGTTTGAGTACAGCAGTAGGTGGTGGAAGAGGGGACAGGAAGAATGAAGTAGACATTGGTCAGAAGTTTGATATCCTTTCTTTATATAATCCATGTTGCTTTCCTGGTTTTATTTTTTACTTCTTTGAGAACTTGTGTAAGGGGACCAGAATTCACATTTCTTTGGGCTGGGATTATGACAGACTACGTTTTCTTTTTATCCCAAGATAATGCTTTTCAGAAAGAAAAACCTCTCAAACAGCCATCCTGGAGGGTCCTGAAGGACCTTAAAATTGGGACAATTCTATACAACCAGAATGTTTGATTACCTGCTTGTTCTGTTCAAATAACACTACAGATCCTGGCTGAGCTAGGGAGATGTGCAGTAGATCAATAACAAGGCAAGAATTCATTATTTACCTGCTAGAGTGCTCTGATAACCTATCAACGGGATACATGTGTAAATCCCTACTTTATAAGCAGTCCCCACATTCCACTGGACCTTTCATAGACAGCTAAACCACCTGGAACTTTGCTAACATCCACCCTCAATGCTGGAAATTTTATCAATCAAAATAATGCACTAGATTTTGATGTGCTTAATCTGGTTTCTGTTTGAAACATTAGCATTTGTGAATTAGATAAGTAAAGAGTCATGTATCCAGTTCCCATAATTGCCATGATTCCAGTATACTAGAAAGAATTGGGAGAAGAGCTTATTAATATTGAAATTTCCAATGAGAAATGCATGTTTAATTGAAGTGCTATTAGCTAGTACTTTACATACTGGGCTGATAAGTGCTGATCAATCGACAAATGATGTTGTTATTAAGTAAAGAGAAACTACTATTCCTGATGGAAAGAGATGCATTTATTAGCAAACAACATATATATTTATGATTTTCTGTGTTCAAATAATTTTCTGAAATAATACTAAGTGTGAATTTGTATTATAAATATATTTGGAACTAACAAGAGTTACCCTGTGAATTGTTTGAAATCTGTATTTCTCTTTTAAACGAAACATTTACTCTTATTCTGTAGTTTTAAAAAATTCCAAATATGCTTCTCTCAAGACAATTTGAAAACCTTTTTGAGACTGAGTGTTTTCAATCTCTTTTATGAGAGCAGATGAATAAATTACTTTCAAGGTAGCTGATTCCCCAGGGTAGAATTGGTTTGTTACTTCTCTACATTGTAGTGGCTTGAGATCTCATTTTTTTTTTCAATATACGTTCTCTACTTCTTTAGAGAGCCATATAGAGAGGACAAAGAAAATATATGTAATTGCAAAATATACAGATGTAAATACATGCAGCATAGGGAAAGATGAATATATAAATATATATATAATCAAACATATATGTCATATGTTTCTTATTTATATATCAAACAAAATATGTCAGGTAAAGTAAAACCTAACACTAATGTTTCTTAAAATTAGAACCTTTTTTTCATTTGTTAATATCTATTTTATTCAGGATAGGATATTAAGTTCCATAACTTCTGTGTTTTAGTCAGGATATGATGCTAAATGAGATGAGAAGTCATGTCGTCTCATACCTTTTGCCATTATAGAAACAAATGTATGCTGATTAAAATTTATGAGCTAATAGTCCCCATGGTCCCTAGCACAGTACTAAAAACTCAACATGAGTTCATTAATAATTATTGAAATGGATATTGTTTGTGTAAGTCTAGGCCTGGGCCTGTCTAATGAAATACACAAACGGAAAAACATGAACTGCTTTAATGACCGAGAGGTAGTGGTCAGCAAACACCCCCTTTCTTTGGAATGGTTAAGCAATTCTCCATATGTATTAAGATGAAGTTTGTCACATTCAAAATCATAACAGTGTAAAATAGGCCTTTATCTCTCTCAAAACACTTCCTTCTTGTTTGGGAAGTTTCCTACAATAAGATAGTGTGATGGACTGGTTGACTTTCCAAGGTCTATTAATCTATGAAGTGAAAATTAATATCCTTTCATCAGATGAGGCTGGTATCCAATTACCAGTAGAGCAGATGTTGTGCTTTTCTGCCGGATATAAAGAAAAGGGATGTGCATGTCATGCTTCAAGAGGTATACCGATATAAGTAGGGCACCCTCACTGCCTTACTGCTACTCTGAAGGTAAACTGCTGGAGTGTGCAGCAACCTCCTGCAGTCCCTCCAAATACCAGAAATGAAAAGCACAGCTATGAATGGTCCAGGCTTGGCTCTCTTCAATAGTAAATTATGGGAATGTAACTCATACAGCTGCTATGGGTACCTGCTGTCTGCCAGGTGCCCTTGCTTCTATTTCTTCTGCCCGCTGGGTATAGCCAGTCATTTCCAAAAGCTAATTTGCAGTTGATTATGCAATCTGCCAAACCCAATCAATGTGCATACTCATGACCACTCATAAGATTATTTGCCTTAATCATAGGAGACCTCTAGGTCATTACTCCACCAGAGGGAATATATTCAGTGGAGATGGTTATGGGGTTGCCCACTACGCAGCTGCCTGCCAGGTCTCTTTGGCTTTTATTATTTTCATCTCTCTGATGCGGCCAGTTCTATCCAAAGATGCTTCAAAGGCAAATCCATTCCCTATCAGTGAGAAACCCTCTGCTGACTACTGACTTCTGAGGCAGCAGGATAAATACAAAAACCTTGAGGATACTTCAGGATTAAGGTTTCTCTCCTTTTCTTTTTCTTTTAATAGTAATGTTAGTTTTTGGCAAGAGTTTATTCTCTTCCATGTAACAAAATAGACCTTCTTTGGAGATATATATATATTTCGATATATATATATATATATATATATATATATATATATATATATATATATCTTCTAAATATCAGACCTCTTGTTGGGATTTTTTGGGATTGTGATAACTCTCCATAGCTATAAATTAGTTTGAAATTTTTTTTAAAGATTGTATTTATTTGTCAGAGAGAGAGAGAGAGAGAGAGCACAAGCAGGGGGAGCGAGAGAAAGAGAAGCAGGCTCTCTGCTGAGCAAGGAGCCCGACACAGGGCTCGACCCCTGGACCCTGGGATCATGACCTGAGCCGAAGGCAGACACTTAACTGACATTTTACATTCAAAAATTTCTTTTTAGAAGTGGGCTAGATCATTGTATTTCAATACATACACAGGGACTGTGTCTTACAGAGCCTAGAGTATATAACCACCTAATGCAGAGAAGGCAAAGATGCACCATGTATACTGCTATTCTCCTTCACCTCTCCTTCATAACTTTCTATCTATCTATCTATCTATCTATCTATCTATCTATCTATCTATCTATCATCTATCAATCTATCTATCATCTATCAATATATTTATCTATCATCTACCAATTTATCTATCTTCTATCTATTTATCATCTATCAATCTATTTATCTATCTATACCTATCAATCTATCATCTATCAATCTATTTATCTATCTATCTATATCTATCAATCTATCATCTATCAATCTATCTATCTATATCTATCAATCTATTTATCTATCTATATCTATCAATCTATCTATCATCTATCAATCTATTTATCTATCTGCTATCTATCATCTATCAATCTATTTATCTATCATCTATCAATCTATCATCTATCATCTATCATCTATCAATCTATTTATTATCTTCTATCTATCTATCTATCTATCTATCTATCTATCTATCGTCTATCAATCTATCATCTATAAATCTATTTATCTATCTTCTATCTATCTATCTATCATCTATCAATCTATCTATCAATCTATCATCTATCAATCTATTTGTCTATCTTCTATCTGTCTATCTATCTATCTATCTATCTATCTATCTATCTATCTATCATCTATCGTTTCTGTTATGTGCTGGGCACTATTATAGGCAGTCAGGATGCAACAGAAAACAAAGAAGACAATCTTCCCCCCCTCATGGTGTTTATATTCTAGTGGGGAAAGAGATGTCAGTACCCTTATCACAGAGTCATTTCTTCCTGAACCTTACACAGCCCCGGCATCCTTCTTATTAACCTTTGCTCCAGAGAGTCACCACCTATCTATAAGAGTAGGTATGTAGAATAAGACCTATTGGTCATCCCTGATTTAGTACAGTCTACCAGTGATAGAGAAATAGCTTAGCTACAAAAAAAGTGCACACCATATTATATTGAAACACCTGAATCAAAACCGTTAAGCCATAATAAATGCCATAATAAATGTATGTATGAGCCATTAACTATTTAACCTACACTTCTCAACACCAAGTCTTATTTTTTTTTTTTAAGATTTTATTTATTTATTTGACAGAGAGAGACATAGCGAGAGAGAGAACACAAGCAGGGGGAGTGGGAGAGGGAGAAGCAGGCTTCCCGCTGAGCAGGGAGTCCGATGCGGGGCTGGAGCCCAATGAGGGGCTCAATCCCAGGACCCTGAGATCATGACCTGAGCCAAAGGCAGATGCTTAATGACTGAGCCACCCAGGCGCCCCAACACTGAGTCTTATTGCACTGTCAAATAATGTGATTTTTTTTCTAAGTTTGTATTTAAATTCCACTTAGTTAACATACAGTGTAATATTAGTTTCAGGTTAGAATTTAGTGATCATCATTTACATACAACATCGGTGTTCATCACAACCAGTGCCCTCCTTAATCCCCATCACCTATTTCACCCACAACTCCCTCACCTCCCCTCTGGTAACCATCGGTTTGTTCTCTATGGTTAAGAGTCTGTTTCTTGGTTTGCCTCTCTCTTTTTTCCCCCCATGTTCATTTGTTTTGTTTCTTAAATTCCACATATGAGTGAAATCATATGGTATTTGTCTTTCTCTGACTTATTTCACTTAGCGTAATACTCTCTGTTTAATGAATTAAATTCTAATTTTAGAAATGCATCTTAAAAGTCTTCTTTGTTAACAGATTATTAACAGAGGGATTTTTATGAATCAAAAAATGGAACATAATACCAAAAATATCAGTTGTACACTTTCTTCATGGTTCTTCTTCTGCGTACATAAACATATTTCAAGAACATGAAATGTGGTTAAATTTTGTTTAACTCACCACTTTATAAGTTAATATGGCTAAAACTGTGTTAAATATCTTATTGTCAATGATATCTTGATTTAAGCAAGTTTTAGCTCCAGCTATCAGCCTCAGGTCAGACTGAGAATGAATAAAGCTACGTATGGCCAAATTGCTGATTTATAGGATTAATCTAAATGAGGAAATGACAATAATCACTTTTTTCATTTTATCCTAGTCTGAACTCTCCACTAGCACCCTAGTTTTATTTTTTAAACCAGGTTTTTAAAGTAAAAACTGAGTTTTGGCCAAGGTAATGTCTTACTTGTGGAATGGGCCAATTTCTTTACATCTGTTACATAAAGAGGTCTCATCTTCTTTGCCTGTGTAAATGTTTTTGAACTTCCAAAGACCAGATGAAGTGCCACCTCATCCTCAAAGTTCTCCCTCATCTGCAATAGACTCTTCTCTAAGATCTATCAATATTTAATGTTTACAATAATAACTGTATATTTAAATATGCCGGTTTAAAAACAGTATATTGTAACTGCTATATGGTATTTTAAAATTGTTACAGATTTTGTCTAACTCCATAGTAGGACTGGCATTAGTATGCAAATGATACCAAAGAGTGAATATCAGCTTTTCCATGTATTTGTTATTGTCCCCATATTTATTATTATCTATTTCCTCTATACACACATGCCATAGTTTATGCACACACATTCTTTTATATTTGAGACCTAATAATAGATTGTGATCCAATAAAGATGTGACTTTTTAATCACTTGGTATGTATACATAATTGATTTATATCTTTAAAGCAACGATGGCATATTTTCTTTAAAACTATATAATTTGTGGGGCACCTGGGTGGCTTAGTCGGTTAAGCATCTGATTCTTGGATCAGCTCAGGTCATGATCTCAGGGTCATGGGATGGAGCACCACATGAAGCTCCGTGCTTGTTACAGAGTCTGCTCGAGATTCTTTCCTCCCTCCCTCTCCCCCTCTCCCTCCCCACTCCCCCTGATCACATGTATGCTCTCTCTCTCTAAAATAAATAAATAAAATCTTTAAAAAAACAATTAAAAATAAAAATAAATAAAATTATATCATTTGTGACACATTCATGGTGATTCAGTGAATAAAATAAATTTTAACTTTACCACAAAGTAAATATTTTCAGCATGATTTTTAATGTCGTTTGAGGTATAGATGATCCCATAATCTGGAATATTACTGAAAGTTTCAACCATCAGTATTCCACATTATGAAATAGATTTGCCCAGAATTGAGAAGCGTTAATTCTAGGTTTTATCACCTGACTCTGCTACTAAGAGCTGTACCTATGACTAGAAAATTTTTTCAGCCTGACAAACCTTAGTTTATCTATCTATAAAATGAAGAGTAGGGGAGCTCCATGGGCCCTTTACTACAACAACAACAACAACAACAACAACAACAACAACAACCCAATGATTCTGTGTGGATACAAAAATGTCCACTCCCTGATAACATGTCAAAGAAAGCCAAAATGTACATGATAGGGAAAAGACAAGGTTTATAAAAATATAAATAGGAAGAAATGGCATGAGAAGAAATATAAGGACTATTTATATATCTGCCTTCAATAGAGTTATAGTTATAGTAAGTCACACAAAAAACCTTGATTAAAATAAAACATTAATTACTTATTTATATATTCAAAAGGTAAATATTGATCAGCATTGTTCTATGTGTACAGAATTCTATTGACTTCTTTGCTACACTTTCAGAAGGGAAAATACACTGAAATAATCAACAATGAATTAAAAGTGATTCTATTTAACCTTCAGGTTTACTGTAAATTTGAATATATAATTAGGTATGCCCTATGATTATTTGGCCAGAAGCCAAATCTTTTGGAAAAGAAAGACACACTCAGACCTGAAGGTTCTAACATTGAGAGTACATATATTCTCTCAGGCTGTGAAATGTCTCTTAAGGCATAATTTAGTCAGTAAAACTCCTGTGGCCTGAAACAATGTTAAAATGCTCACCAAGTCCAAGGCTGACTTCTGAAATTGGCTTGATGACTTTGCAGATCCAGGCTACAAAGAGCTTTTGGAGTGTGACTTGAGAAGGCACAAAATGAAGACAGAGCATTTTGACTGCTTTTCAGGCACCTTAACTGCAACTGACAGCATGTTCAGCATAATATGCTCTGCAAAGTTGAGTGTTGGTTAATAAAAAAGGAGGAGAGGTATTTCATGCTTATCTAAGTTTAGGAAATCCTGAATTAAACAGTTTACCAGGTTTCTTTATTGCAGGGTTTTTCAGAATCTCTAGTGTGTTTAATGTATAACTTGAATCTTCAGGACAATGATATAGTATGCAGAGTCATCAAATCTATTTGACCAACAGAACAATTTTGTCTCAAAAGATGCCACAAGACTAGCATTTGTGGTCAAGTATATAAATTCCCCTTGTCTCCAAAAGCCTTTGTTTCACTATTACATATCACATTACATTTAATTGTTCATCAGAGGCTCAACTAAGCAAAATGGAAAGAGTTTAGCTCCCAGGAGCCCAGAGACTTCCACAGAAGTTCCAATGAACTGAAGCATTATTTTTACTTATTGATTCCATGTAGATCAATGCCAGGATGTTGTAAAATAAATCATCTGATAGGAGTTCTTTTCTGGTTGTGTTGAGATAAGCTAAATCAAAGAGAGATATATTCTTTTATTAATATTCTTAGGGCCACAAAACCAGCATTTTTATTTGCGCTGAGATGATCGGTCAAAGATACACAGAACCAATATTAAATATAACTGATGTGAATAATCTTGTAGTGTGAACACATAATAAGACGTATCTTTCTTCCTTTATATCTAAACTTAAATTTGCCAAATTCTCCATCAGGATTTTAGAAAAAGCAAAACAAAACAAAAACAAAAACCTCAAGAACGTATCCAATGGATGGTTCATATTATAATATCTACAGTGTGATTATATTCTGCAAACATAGATGGATTCATTGGAAATGTGTTAAAAGTGGGAATAACTGGAATTCTAGATGTAAGTAAATGATGAAGTATGATGCATGAGGAACTTCATAATAGCTTGCTTAATTAAAGTACCACTATTGTTTATTCTCAAACAAAACCCAGTATTTTCCTTTCAAAATAAAGATATTTCTTATTTTGTAGAATCAGGTGTTATATTTTTAAAATAACTGTCAATTACATTAAACAGAATCTTTTATGAGATGAAATTTTTTTCTGTTAGAAATATTAATTGTGAAAACACTTCTCACCACCCCCACCCCATACATAATATAAAGTGTATCGATAGAAACATATTTAACATAATGCTTTACTGAACAAAGATGAAGCTGAAAACATCATTTGTGATAACTGGACTGCATTTAAGGGAAAATAATCTGTACTCTTTAATGTTGCATTTTCCAAAGTTTTAAATGTTGTATTTAGTTTGAGTACAGTCGATACAAGGACTAAACACCAGTGACACAAAGTTTGTGTAACATCTGTTCACAGAAAAACTATGCATCGTATCACTAAATTAAGTAGTACTTGGAAGGAAACAAATACTAAGGAAATTTTAAAAATCGTGTTAATGATAATGCTATAAGATGCACTGGAAACTCAGATTATCAAGAAGCTAATAGCTTTGCTATTAATACATAATAGTTTTGCTATATAAAACATGGACAAGAAATACGATATATGTAATACACTAATAAATATGACAGATTAAATAATTTCTCCTATAGAAGAGTTACAGATATAATTATATATACAACTTAGGAACACTGAATTCAGATGAATCTTGTAGAAATCAGTTTTATTACCTCATAAATAGACTTCATACAGTAATTCAGTAATTCAAAAAGTTAAAGTCTGGGGCATTTCTTTGTGTTAACTAGACATATTTAGTGTGCTAATTTACTGAAATATTTTCCTACTTGCTTTCTGTCTAATACAGAAATCTGTCCCCACTTCACCTCCCCCCCCCCCAAAAGTAAGCCATGAGGAAAAGGACACAGAGTGATTATTATCTTGGCAAATCTGCCAATACGTAGGTCCTAGCTCTCACTCTGGTGAGACCAGAAACTTATTTTTCCTATGTTTTTAGTTGGTAAGATTAGGAGAGGAATTCTTTCTCAATAAATTCAGAAGAAGCTAAGGAAGATATGACAGTGTCTACATATATAATAAAAACTCTGGTTGATCAGCATCTTTCTCCCGAAACTGAGCCAAAATTAACATCCTATCTACCTTTATTAAGTACAATGGAGTTTATATATTTTTTTCTAAAATATCTCAAAATCCTAATAGGTATCTGTTTTTTATGTTCATAATGAGTAGAAGAAACTGAGACTCAGGGAAGTGAAGCAACCTGTTTAAGATCACACAGCTGGAAAAATACCACCTCAGATTCAAACTGAGGTTTTAGGCAGCTTATTCTTATACAGTGTTTTCAAATTGAGATCTGTCTGAATTCCTTTTAAAGAGACTTTATGATCCAGTGAACTTGAGACTATGTGCATGGACCAGGGATTTAAAAAAAAAAACTTGTTCATTATTCACTGCATGAGGAAATGTCTTTTTAAAAAGATATATATTTGGTAAAAATGATTCTTTAAGGATTATCATAAAAAATGAAAAGATAAAGTTTCAAAATCCTCATAGAATTTATGGGCCTTTAAGAGGATGGGTGAGATCTCAGCTGAGAAACTGGCTTAATGTTTAAGATCACAGGATTTGGAGTCAGATAAATCCTGACTGCAATCATTCCCTTGGCTTCAGTTTCTTCTCTAAGTTGGAATGAAAATATCCACTCTTAGGATTATCAGGAAAATTAACTGAGATAATATATTTAAAATAATTGGACACAGTGTCCACTACAGAGTAATTGCTCAATAAATGGTAATGACTGATTTGTATTTCCATCCCAATGCTGTCCACTGAGACAGGCTGATCTTCTTCCTGGGTATCATCACTAGCTCATTAAGCCTGGAATCAGATGCAGTCCCAAGCATTCATGGCTCTCTGCTAGGCAAATCCAGTTAGCATTTTTCTGCCAGAGAAATCTCTCCTGGTCAGGGCTTAGAGGGACGATAAGTAGTTTGTTTCAATGACTGCCTTGGCTGGCTACCAATTCATACCCTACATTCTTTAATTAGATATGTTAAGATCTGTAAACCATTTATAAGGAAGTCAAAGACCTAGAACACTTTTGTTTGTTTATTCAAGGTAATGTTTAAGCCTTAGCTCTTTATTCTTGGAAGGCAGATCTATTTCCAAATTCTTGAAGTAGCACTTCATTTTTGCTCCTGTGTACTACCTACCACGAAAGATAACTTGTGTGAAAAATGTAAAGTCAACTACTCCATAGCTGCTCTTTAGTGTCACAGGCATGTGTGGTACAGGGAAAGTCAACAAGGGAGAGCAGATGGAGAAAATGGGAAGGTGATTTCAAATCTGTCTAGGAAGGTACAAGTGAACTGGCTTTTACTTGCCACCAAGAGCTTTCTGTCACTCCATCCCAATGCAGCAGGCTTTGAAGGGTTCATCCATCTATGGTGAGACGAGTCCATTGGAAATTTTTGCATTTGCACGAGACCCATTGTTTTTGGAACTTGCCAGAGTGAAGGACAAGGTAGTTGTGATTTGTCACTCTTGGGAATTTTAATTAGTAGCCAAATAATATGGGAATTGGTAGAGTTGTTTTCTCTCATTGAGCTTGGTTTTAGGGTCTCTGACCTGGGGCAGAGATTTATGTCTGAGTGGAATCTTTCTCATTCTAAATTCCTGGATTCAATGCAGATATTTCAGAATAAACTATATTCACAAAGTGCCTTGTACCCATCTGACGGGAAACAGTCAATTTAACTAAGCTCATAAGGAACACGAAAGCAATTTCACAGCCGATTTAGACCCATAGACCTTTTATATCCCTTTTATAGGAAAGTCATAGAATTTTAAGAGTTGGAAGCAAACTTTAAGATCATCTACCCCAACCACTCCATTTTATAGACTCTATATTCCCAGGGTAATAAGAGAGTTCATTGAGGACAGGGGCCACATCTTAATCATCAATATTCTTGAATGAGTTGAGACATATCTAAACCCCTAAACTAGTCATTGACTTGATTTCAGGCATTTTTAGATAATTAACAGTGGCCTCCTAATCACTGTACTATATTGTTTAAATAGATTATCCTATATCACTCAGTCCCCAACAAATGAAATATTAAATGCAAATAGATGGTACAGCACAGTGTGCTTCAACAACCAGCTGACAGGATTGAATTTTTCATATTTCAATGGCCAGGGGTACAAACAATTTCAGTATATTACTATTGAGACTATAGAAGCAATCTTTGCTCAAGGGGTCAGAGCAAATCACATTTTGGTGAATATTACTGTAGGAAGGAAAAAGATGTAACATTTCAACACAAATCCATACTGATCTTTCTTGACTTACAATGGGTTTACGTCCTGGATAACACAAGTTGAAAATATCATAAGTCAAAAATGCATTTAATGAACTCAATCTATTGAACAACATAGCTTAGCCTAGCCTATCTTAAATATGCTCAGAACACTCACATTAGCCTACAGTTGGGTAAAATCATCTAACATAAAGCCTATTTTATAAGAAAGCATTGAATATCTCATGTAACTTATTGAATACTGTACTAAAGGAGAAAAGCCGAATAATTGTAAGTCTATCAGTTGTTTACCTTCATGATCATGTGGCTGACTGGGAGCTGTGGCTCTCTGCTGCAGCCCAGCACCACAAGAGTACTGGACTGCATCTTGCTAGCCCAGGAAAAGATCAAAATTCAAAATTCAAAATTCAAAGTACAGTTTCTATTGACTGCATGTTGTTTTCTCATCATCCTGAAGTTGAAAAATCATTAAATTGAACCATCCTAAATCAAGGATCCTCTGTAAGTGGGAAGGACACTTGAGTCTTCCCTAGAGAATCTGGCACAGAGGCGCCACCTGGTGGCTGCATTCTTCTGGCTGTGAAAAGTACAGATTTGTTAGCATGGAGAATAGGATTTGTTTATATTTCGGGTCATCTGTAAATACATTATAATACAAAATGTCTATTCATAATTTGCTCTGCGCTGTCAAGTTCAAAAAATAAACTGAATAATTCTCTGCAAACCTTTAAATAGCACAAAAGTAAAACAGTGTGAGATGTTTATCAAAGTGCTTTGCTCCTTATGGGTACACATACCACCAGTTCTAGATAAACCCAAAAAGCAGAATTTCCTAACATGTGACATAATAAAAGGGGTAGAACACATTCCTGCCTCCACTATTATATTTTAGGGTTATCCCTATGATTTATTTAGCACAGTGTTTTGCACATAATAGATACTTGATAAAAGATGTTGACTGAGTACATACATCAATGCATGGATAACTACGTGAATCCTTGAACTTAAGGAATTTCAAGAGAGAGAATGTTACCTTGGAAAGTGGACAGGTCTGCTTTGTCCTCACTGCCTAGACGATCAGTAGTAAGACAGCCAACTCATATCTGGGTATAATCTCATTTTGAAATTGAGAGAAATCCTGAAATCAAAGGACTCTGGTGGCTCAAGTTGAGTAGAATGGTAAAGGAGGAGGTAAAGCGAAAAAAGGGCCAAAAAAGTGAATGAAATATGAGGATTGGTGAGATGTACCACCATTTCTATTTGGCAGCAGAAATTACTTCTGATAGGATAGACTTATTGATGATATGGATCTAGTCCAGTTGCCATTATTAATTATAAAACAAGTATGCAAGATGCCCCTGTCCCTTTCTCTCTCTCTCTATCCATCTCTCTCTCTCCCTCCTTGTCTGTCACCACCCTCCCTGCCCCGCCGCAATACTTTTCTAAAATCAAGCCTAACAGTAAAGGCACAGGCTCACATGTTCACATGTGCGGTTGCCTAACAATTGCAATGCCCTGCTGAATTGATTGGCTCTACTTTTACACAATAAAAAGCAATAAGTAAATGTGGTGAGCAGTTCATGAACTGGGAAGATTTTGATTGCCTGGCTGCATAATTAGAGGCAGAAAGTCCATATGTGCATAAACCAATAAATGGATTTTTAAAAACTACTAACATCATCTCTTTTCAAAACCTCTAAGACACAGGATGTGACATTAATGGAAGGCACTTTGTTTTTGTGTGTTTAGATGAGCAAAAGAGTGTTGGTTCACTTCAAGAAGACTAGTTGGCATCCTGTTAGAATAAAAATGCCCAAACAGGGGCCTCGCAATCTATGATAGCTCAGATTTGTGATCGTTATGAAAATGTCAATCAGTGGATGAGTTTGGGTTGTTAGACTGCTGTGACAATGGCATAAGAATAGAAATAAAGCCCCCAACCTAATGCAGGAAAATACAAAAAATATTTGCTCTTTTTGGGGTTCCTTGGGTAAGTTGTTTGACCTCTCTGAACTTCACATTCTTTACCTGTAAAATGTTGAGACAAATAATTCATATATCACAGGACTATTTTGAGAGGGAGGTGTTTGTTGAAAATACTGTAACTCACGTTGAAATAGGATTTACAAGATTGCCATTTTCAAACAAAGTACAAAATAACCTTGACTATTTGCATTTGCGAAGTTTCCATTTAGTCTGCTTAATGTAAACAACGGGAGAAAGATGCAAAGTTGGCAAAAACACCTGACTGGATGATCAGCAGAGGTCTAAGATTTGGATCTCTGGTTTAGTGATTTATATGGTAACAGAAAGCCTCCTCTGCCCAATAATACCCTCTCAATGTGCATGGTCAACTGTGAAATTTCCACTGTTAGAAATAAATTGTTTAAGGTTAAACAGGAAGTTCCTTTCAAAACACAAATATTCCTAGGAAGGTGTATACTTGACGTTACTTGTCATTAAGACTATCACACAAGCGTGCATTGGTTTAACAACTGATCCATTAATAAAAACCAGCTGAAATTCATCCATTTTTGACTGTAAGTGTTCCCAGTACAGTGAGGGTCTCTGAGCTGGGAAGAATGACTGAGGATACAGGTGTTCTACAGGAGGCAAGAAGCACTAAAGCGAAAATTGTATTCTCCAAAAGTGGTCAAGAAAAGCAAACATCAGAGGGTTTACTTTCCCAGCATTTTTACCCTATTCTCCTAAACGCAAAATCTCCATTAAAACACATTTTTCCCTCTTAAGTTTCTTTTTAGTATTTCAAAATTAAAGCCAACTTAAAACATAGGCATTCCTACTTGGAATAACTACAAATAAGCATTTGCTTGTTGACTTTTACAGAATCATATGTCCAAGAACAAAGGAACTGTTTCCTACATGTATTATTGAAAGAGTAATCACTTATTACACCAAAAGTCATTAACTCCAATTGTTTCAAGATTTACTAGCATTTCTGATTCTTTCCTGTATGGATTCCTTCTCTAATTGACCATTGGGCAGTTGGGATTTATTTCCTACATTAAGATCTTTTAGTCTTCTGTGTGTGTGTTTGTGTGTGTGTATAATATCAGCTCATTTGTTTTTATAAAAATACTGTAATATTGTTGGTAATAATGTGGCCTAACAAATAGGACTTATCTAATGGTTATTTTTACCTCTTATAGGTGAATAGGAGATTATAAACATTTAATGTAAAATTTAATGTTCAAGTAGTCACGAATTCTAAAAGTAGTCATGAATTCTAAAAAATTCATGACCTGAATATTGGAAAATCCAAGGAGGTTTAGTAGGTCTTGAGGTAAAATATTAGATGTAGAGAAAAGAAATTATTTCATCCTCTGATGTGATGGGCAGAATAATGACCTCCCAATGGTGCCCATATCCTAATTCCTAGAACCAATAAATTTATTACATTACATGGCAAAGGGGAATTAAGGTAGCAGATAGAATTACGGTTGCTAACCAAGTAACTATAAAATAGGGAGATTATCCTAGATTATTTGGGTGGGTCCAATGAATTCCAGGGTACTTAAATGTGGAAGAGTGAAGCAAGAGACAGCGATGTGATATGAGCAAGATTTGAATGGCCATTGCTGGCTTTGAAGTTGGAAGAAGAACGCAAATGAAGGAATGTGGACAACCTCTAGAATCTGGAAAAGGCAAGAAAACAGACTTTCCCAGAGAGCCTCCAAAAAAAGAACACAGTCCGCTGACACCTTGATGTAAACCAGGGAGATTCATTTTAGACTTCTGACCTCCAGAACTATAAGATAATAAATCCATGTTGTTTTAAACCACTACGTTTGTGGCAATTTGTTATAGCAGCAACAAGAAACTAATATGCCTAGGAAATCATTCATTCATTCATCTGTTCATGCATTCAATAAATGTTGTGTGTCTTCTAAATGCAAGACACTGGCACATTCATCTAATCAGTGTTCAGCTAATAGAGCTGCCTTTTGTTTTCCTTCTTTCTACTGGTAAACCAGGAATGATGAGATGAGTAGTAAACCTTCCCCTTTTGTGAGGGTTTTTGGGAAGAAATTTTACTTTCCATCAGCTTTTGTTTCTCTCCCTTTTTGAATAGATATATGATGGGAACTCCATCCCTATGTGCATTTAAGCTCTATGTTGGACTTGGAAAAATGCATGTTTATTTCTTTTAAAATATAAAGGTATGCATTTCAATTCTTATTTCTCAAGCTGCTGAAAAACTCCTCATGTCAATTCATTCATTCATTTATGCATTCATGCAATAAGTTTGGATATTTCAATCACTCTTTAAGACACTGTAGATAGGCTTTTTTAAAAGATTCAAAATAAACAGAAGGAACAAAAAACTTGCCTCCTTCTGTAAAAGACCTTGCCATCTAGTGCTGTGACAGACACATATCTCCAAATATAATGAAAGGCATTAAAGTGCTTTCATGACTGTGACATAACCCTGTAATTTCTTATATAGTATAATGTACCAGTTTGTACCTGGTAAATACTAGAAACTCACATTCATAAGTCTATGTTATTTTAGGTATGTAAAGTAGAGAGGTGGTAATTGTTAATAATCTTAATACTTCTGCTATATATTAATCATTTGATTTAACATATGAAAGACTTGTTATTAGTATGTGTGGTGTTTGACTTTGAGGCATTGATCTATATCTTTGGTGATGCTTTACTCTGAGCCCAGAGTAAACCAAAAGACCAAAAGCCTAAAATGGTATTTTGAGACAAAGCTGAAGATACGTTAAGAAAGAAAGGACTGAATAAACAGTGAGAGTAGAGAGCACCCCACTTTCTTAATCTCTATAAAAAGGGCATCATATTCTAAATTGCATCATAGATTTTCTGCTATATTTTATCTGGAAATTAATCAACTAATTATGGATAATTATAATTAATATCTGAATTTGTTATATTCAGGCATATTAATTAGAATTTGAAATATATTCTGAGCTGTCTTAAACTCCTTACACTCTAACAATCAGAGAATAATGGAAGCCTGATTATTTCAAATTAGGAAAAAAAACCCACAAACCTTAAAATAAATTTTGAAATAATACCACAAGTTCAATACTTATTTTGCTGGAACTCATCACCAGCTTGAAGAGAGATTTTTGTACGCAGGTAGCCATTTTCTTTTCTTTTTTTTTTTTTTCAAGATTTTATTGATTTACTTGACAGAGAGAGAGAGAGAGAGCACAAGCAGGGGGGAGCGGCAGAGGGAGAGGGAGAAGCAGGCTCCCCACCAAGCAGTGAACCTGATATGGGGTTCGATCCCAGGACCCTGGGATCATGACCTGAGCTGAAGGCAGATGCTTAACCCACTGAGCTACCGAGGTGCTCCTCAGGTAGCCATTTTCTTAAGAGATGGAAACAAAATTGTAGCTAGTGATTAGGACTTCATAGACCTCATTTGATGCCTCCTCACCTCCATTCTTACTTTTCTACAGTTACAGAATTATGTGTGAGAAATACACAGTAATATTATTCCCCTGTTTATAATAAAACAGAACACCGAATCCTTTCCCAAACAACAGGATAAAGTCCAAACCATTTAGCAAAACATTTGGTTTATTCTCCCTATCTCGGTTGGTGTCCCACCATCTGCAGAAAGAGGTGGGAGTCACCCTTGTTTGAAACCTCTCCTTGTCCTTCAAATCTAATCAGTGACTAAGCCCTGATAAATTTTCCTTCTAAATAATTTTTGAACAGATCCTGTTCCTTGCTACTACCACTGTCCTACATCAGGCTCTCATCATCTCTTCTCGGATATTATTTAAGAACATTTTCTGGTGCCAGTCTCACTCAAACCAATTAATTCTCCACTTTGAACCTCAGAATTACATAGGAAGCCTAATGATCAGCCTATATCTAGGGTTAAATAGACCAGACTTCCAAGTAATGTACACAACACCCTTCATGATCTTGCCCTGTTCATTCATAGCCCCACTGAACTCTGCTCAACTTACACTTTAGAAATTATTTGGAATCTCTCTCAAACACACTGTGCTATTTTATGCCTCTATTTATTTTGCCCATGCTGAGCTCTGTCCTGAATGGCTTTCCCCCTTTATCTCTATGTTAAAACTATTCAGAAATCACCTCCAGATAGCCTTTTCTGACATTCCTCAGGCAGGATCAGAGTTCCCAGAGTGCATTACACATATATGTCTTATAGTACATATTGCTTTATATTAATTTATTCTGTTTCCATGTCTCTCTCCTCCACTGGAATGTCAGATTCTTAAAAGACAGGCAGTGTGCCAATCATTTTGCATCTCCAATAGATAATGCAGTGTCTGACACATTTAGGTGCTCATTAAAGCAGTTCTTGGAAACTGACAGAAACTTCACAAGCTGTCTTACCTTTTCAACTTCTGCCAGTTTCCTTGCTTTTCTGATGCTGCTGTCCTATGGACCACATATGTTTGTTATCCATTCATACACCCATCCATTCACTTATCCATCCACCCATCCACTCATCCATCCATCCATTCATCCATCTATCCATCCATCCATTCATCCATCTACGGGTAGTTAGGTATATTTCTTTGATCCAGGCATTGAGATTTTTGAATATTCTATTTAGTAAACAAGTGGGTAAATTTTTTCTTGCTATCATGTAACTACTTTATTTTTTATTATTTTTACCCCTCTCTATTCATAAGTGAGTTTTACTGAAACACACTACTGTTACTTATAAGATTCTTCTTATGCTCTAACCCTGTGGACTATATATGGGTTTCTAAGCCATTCATTCATTCATTCATTCATCCAGAAAAGATAACCCTTTGAAAAGTGGACATTTTTCTTTTTTAGTATAAAACATGATTATGCAATTTAAAAAACTGATTTAATGCCCTTTCTCAATTGCCATAAAAATGCTAGCATAAAAAGTACTTTTAGGAACTGTTATTATCTATAAACTGATGCAAGAGAGCAAGTTTTGGTCCAAATTTGGTAGTAAATTTGTGTTTTTATTTTATTATCTTCCTTTTACATGAGTTTAAAAATGTTGGAAGTTAGATATGACCTAATATAAACCAAAATCTGGGATATAATTAGTTATCAGGAAACTTCCTAACTCTTGTGTTTAATTTTTGGTTCAAACGCTTTGTTAAGTGGTTCGGTATTTTCGTTGAAACCACGTGGCAGACAGAGAGGACCTGTTAAGTACCAGCAGAGTAGCAGAGAGTAAAGACACAGAAATCAAATCAGATTTTTCTCATTTTCTATACCTTCTGCCCCTTTGACTTTTTAAGCATTTCCTTTGCTTATGATGGTACCCACATTCCTTGCCAACTATGTCTAATCTATGATCCTGTCCATATATATGAAGATTTCCTCTAGGCAGAATTGCCTGCTTTTTCTCTAGACAGAAATTATAGAATATATTATCTTGAATAATGGTTGGTTACACATATGCCTGTCTTCTTAATAGATTATAAACCCCTTTAAAATAATAAACTTATGCTCCCAGCACTTGGTGTCTGATACAGTTGTTACTCATTAAATGTTTGTTAAATGATGAACAATATCCTTCAAACAGAATATGGGGCTTCCTGGGGTAAGCTGAACAAAAGCATTTTCCTTTGTAAGAAAAACCAGGAAACCAGAGAAGTGAAGAATTATTTGCAAAGTAGATGAGTCAGGAATTATTCAATTTGAAGTGGGATTTCTTTACATAATGTGGTGTCTTCTGGTGAACAGAAACAATTCAGTTTATACACATATTTTGTTTTTTCAAAAATTATTTCTGTTCTTTAAGTGAGGCACATATATTTGATGATCAAATATTGGGCATTTTATTTTCGATTTTGCTACATACTTGCTGAGTGACCCTGAGTGAAATACTTGTTCTGGTCTCTTTTCTTGGCTGTAAAATGGACCTAGGTTTGTTGCATGGACTTAATTATGTTCTTAAAACACCAATAAATGGGATGCCTGGGTGGCTCAGGCGGTTAAGTGTCTGCCTTCAGCCCAGGTCACGATCTCAGGGTCCTGGGATTGAGCCCCGTGTTGGGGCTCCCTGCTCAGCGGGGAGGCTGCTTCTCCCTCTCCCTCTCCCTCTCCCTCTGCCCTGCTCATACTCTCTCTCTCAAATGAATAAATAAAATCTTTTTAAAAAACTAAAACACCAATGAACACAATGTGTTTAACAATAGCCATTTTTAAATAGTGGTTTTCCAAGTCCAACTGAAGAGTCTGCATTGACTTTGTTGTTTGTTTTCAGAAATGGAAAAATCATCTTTAAACCACATTTCTAGGGGCACCTGGGTGGCTCAGTCAGTTAAGCGTCTGCCTTCAGCTCAGGTCATGATCTCAGGGTCCTGGGATCGAGCCCCTCATCTCCCTCTCCCTCTCCCTCTGCCCCTCCCCCTGCTCCTTCTCTCTCTCTCAAACAAATAAATTAAATCTTTAAAAAAATAAACCACATCTCCAGTTGTCTAAAGATTTATAAAATGAAGCCATTTTTACTACAAATAACAATGGCATGCAGTTTTAAATTATTTACAAAATAAGAATTTTCAATCGATGACTGGTGAAGATTATTTCTAGGGACAAAATAAAGACAAATGTTGGGTGGGGGCATCTGTGATACTTTAACAAACTCCAAATTTTAATCTGCTGCCTATAGACTAAACAAGGTTGGCTGAATTAATGACCTGAAAAATTAATAAATTATTGTGAGTCTACAGGAAGCCAAATAAATGCTGGCTTGGCTGGACTTTCCACTTTTTGATGACCACTTTGATGCTATGTAGATAGCTAAACCTAGGAATATAAAACCAGAATTAAAGCCTCATCATTAATTGGATTCTAGACTAGGAACTTCAGCTTTCACTTGATGGGCTCAAGGTCACAGGAGAGAGTATTTGTCTATAGGGTATTCAGACAGATAGGCTGCACTAGCAAACCAATAAATAGTTTGCGGGAAATTAGTTTATATTGAATAAGGTAGACAGACTTCAGCCTTAACCTCATTTCCATCTTTTAACAAATAAAAGCCAAATATTAATATTACAACACACACACACACACACACACACACAAAGTGATCACAAAATGTAATTTAAAAAATGAATGTATGTAAATATTTAAGTTACCTTAATAGATAGTGTTGTTATTGGCCTAATGGGAGTCATTTTTAAGCCAGATGACTATTACTCAGAATAGCATAGGGTCTACTATGGCAATTACAATAACGGTAGTCCAAATTTTCAAATTCACTGCATATCTCATTCACCATGAAAAATGTCCCTTACCTTTCAAACTTTGAGACTCTGAGACTGATCAAAGAAGAGTTTGCTTTTTTTCTTGTTACTTACTATATTTCATGGCCTTTTCTTGAATAATGATGTTAATAATTCAATTTTCATTCCCTTCAATTGAAACAGAATCTGACTTGTCAAGAATATATAAAAAAATATAAGTTATGACTCCAGGACCTTCATTTCTTTAGAACTTATGGACATAAATGATATAAATCCATTTTCTTCAATATATTCTCAATGTGTCCAATAGTTTCATAACTATATCCACTTTATCTCTGCTTTAACTCTCTGACAGTAATATTACAAAATATGAAATCTGTCTTGAGTTATTTTAGAGTCTCTTTTTCCACTTCTGTAGAAGCAGTAAATGGACTAGTTTGAAAATCTGATATTTCTTACCCCTGAATACTTTTGTGAGAATTTTCATTTACTATTTTTTATGAAAGCTTTGTTTTAAATGACTGGGGCTTTTAACAATTTGGCTTTATTCATAGGGTAAATTATTTTCTCATCTACCTTTAATGATCTTTTGCTTTGAGTTATATATTGCCAAATTCTTCTGTTTCGTATCTTGCACAGCAGACTGCACATACTTTTAAAAGCTTTTGTTTATCATTTATAGCACTCTTTAAATCCTCCTATAACCACATGTTCTTCAAATCCCTGACTAACCAAACCATTCTCTGGAGGCCTTTAACAAATTCACAATTAATGAAGGATGAGTTTCACTGAAAGCTCTGTTTGTTTTTCTACCCTTCAATTCCATTTAATTCAACATATATTTATTAATCTTTCTACAATAATCCTTTTTTAAAAAAGCTTACATTATTTTTTTACCTAAGACTGCAGTGCTAAGGAATTCAATTTTAAACTATTTTTCATGTGTTCGTTATTTTGAAACATTGAATCCCAGCAATGAATTGACCAATTTGGGGTCAATGACTATTTGACCATTTGAAAGATTATTGCCTTAGGAATTCTATGGACAGTGGCAAAAAGTATAAGATCTCAGAGTACTTGAGAGAATACACAGTCCAGCTGATATGTAGTCTAATATATCTAAGTTATAAATGCTATACATATGTATATTATATATACCGATATGTTATATGTGTGTATATTTTTCCTCACATTTTAACCTACACTTTTATCATACTTCCTCTGTAGTAGACACTTTTATAGGTACTTTACTGGTTTTTACTTACTCAATTTTTATATTAACTCTATGTGGTTGTTATTATTATTATTCCACCCTCATCCCATTTACCAAATGACGACTCTGAGGCAGAGAGAGATTAAGTAACTTGATTAAGTATACACAGCTAACCATTAGCAGAGCTAGGATTCCAACCCAGGCAGTTGGCCATGTTCTTAACTTTTATGTTCTGCATTGCTTAAAGACATATGAATCTTGGTAGAGGTAAGTACAATTTATTTATTTGCTTTCTGACTTGTGATTTTTTTTTTGTAAGAGTCTCTTCCATTGAAAGAACTTTTGATACAGATAGCCTATTGAAAAAGAGTCTTTTTATGCTTATGTTCAATAAAGCTTTCTCCAAAAATATAAAGTCAGCAATACTATTACTGAATGCTACCAGACACTACTTCTTAAAATATTTTGCATTCCACTCTTTATTTGAATAGATAGGGAAGGTAATCTACCGTTTTAATTTATGAAAACTTCATCTAATAATTAGGGCATGGCCTAAGAAGAAAAGTAAGTACTTATCTAATCTTTACTTCAATCCACTAGGTGACAGTGATATAGAAATTATTTAATATCTTTAGAATGGAAAAAAGAGATCAAAAACTTTACTAACAAGATTAATAACTCTAAGATCTCATATGAACCTTATCTCTGTGGAGGCCTTAGGTATTCATAGGATTCATATTTAGTGAGTCTTTTTATAAGTTAAGAGAAAAATCAGATTCAAATGATTAATAGCTCTAATTATATTGACATGGCGCTCAAACTTGGGAGGTTATTAACCCTATCCGTGAAATGGAGAAATTTTCTTAATCATAGAACTTAAACCTTGTATGCACCAACTGTGAAATAATTTAAAATAGACTACTCAAGTATGCTTTGGTTTGAGAGGTTATGAAAACGTACTCTATAATTTGACCAGAAAGTGTTATAATATGAGATTCTTTAAATACATAATCATAGACTTGCTCAAACTTGTTTCATTCAGGGGGTGGGGATAATTCATAATCATCTAAAGTAATTTTAAGCATTTTTGATTGATTACAATTTGAGATAGATTTTTTTTCATTTCTAAAACACTTAGTTTCTCAGATCAGCAAATCCTGTTTTAGACTAAAATTTAGAGCCATTTCTGGAATGAGAGGAGAAAAAACTATTTAACCAACTTATACCTCTTTATGGGTCGGCAGCATCAACAAATCCTTTAACTCAGCAGTTACAAGAAATCCCTATGAACTTTTCAAAGCTAAATAACTTTAGCAGTTCCACTTTCTTCTTTAAATAGCCAGCAGCCAACATTCAAAATGAACTGCTAAATTCCTGTATAACAAGATAAAGGTTGTTTCTAATATCAATAGCTTTTATCTCAATTTCATGTCACCCAGAAATGCTCACAGTAAAAAACAACACTTAAAAACACACTTATAGCATTGGGCTATCTTTTCAGACTGAGTGTTTGCAGTTGAATTAGGAACAATCTGAAAATAAAACACAACTGAAATAAGTCCTTTGATTTGACAGTTTCAAGAGACCAAAATCTCCCACTATCATATTCCAGGAGTGGAAGTATAGGTTTCCCCTCAGCTATTCTCTTTTGAAGCGCTAAATGTTGTCCTGTTTTATAATGATTTTATAACAATGAAATACCAAGCGAAAGTATATAGTTTTTTAATAGCTACTCAGAAAATTTTGTAAACTCTCTACAGCTCTGTTTGTAAAGATATTGCAGAAGCTAACCACCTTGCAACTATTACACAATGTGACACAGATTTAGTGCATAAGCACTAAAGAATGAAGTCAAAGATACTGGGCTCAAATCAGGGTTAGATCACAAAATCCAAAGGGAGGACAAATCACAGATAGACGAGGACAAGTAACAGACATTAGAGTGGTACCGCAAGCATGCGGCCCATATTCAAATTGGTTTATTTCTATAACAATACAGAGGTCTTGTTTAATGGAGAAAGTACCCAAACATACTTGCGAATGTATGTGGATACTGACCTGGACTTGTGACAGGACTAGAGGTAGTAGGCTCAATAATTTCTACAAAAAGGGAAAAGGAAAGAAAAGAAAAACATTTTGTGTATTAATCATACATAAAAGACAAACACTCATGAGACAATCAACAGTCATGCAACATATACACAGGTGGTCTTTTTATTTGAAGGCTTCCCTGACCATGGAAACCACTGAACAGAATCCAATCTCTAAGGCTTACACAACACCCCATCACTGTCTTTGATATATCTTTCACTCTGAGCCAACGTGTAGGAGTCCTTTCCACATTCTGGTCTAGAGTATCATGTTATGCTGTGTGAAGGTTAAGGACCAGGCTTAGCATTCTTGAGCAAGGTTGCAAGCCTTCCTTCTAGAAAAACAGTCTGCACGTAGAATGACTTCTAAGAAAGCTGATTCCAGTTCTTATAAAGTCATTCGACCAATTACTGCTTTTTAATATGTATTAAAAGTAAAATCATGGGTAAAATTCATATATCTCAAAATGCCTTTTTGAAGATCAACTTCCTATTTTACAAGTATACTTACAGAATATGGCCATTTAAAGAACCAATTATGTCTGCCTTTATGTTTCTATGTAAAAAGTAAATACACACACACACATAAACACAAACATGTACACATTTTGAATTACCTGAAATATATTTGCATTTCTACAAGGCACCACTGGCTACAGTGTAAGCATAATTGAAGGGTAACTATATCTTTGGTGCATCAATATACTTTTCTAACAAGTATCTAAGAAATAATTATCTCTATGGCATTTTAAATAATGTATGCACTTTTAAGATTTCCATTTTCCTTTTAATACGATTATTTCTGATCAAGTATTAAATAGTGTCAATCATAAAAATAATAGTAATACAAAGATTAAACACCATGATTGGCAAAAAAATATGAATGATTTTTAATGAGGAAGAATGCAAATATCAGTACAACATGGCATTTTGAGAAACTCTAATAACACAGTGGTCTGAGAGACTTATTTCAGTACTAATTACACATAGGTAACCTACTGCTTTTAAACCTAGTTAATAAGCATGTCCTATAATAGTAAAAAAAAAAAAAATCCAGATTCTTATACCCAAACACAATGAGTGTGGCTGTGGGAGGTAAAAGCAGACACCTTCATACAAAATCATATCTCTAAGCAAGAATTCCCACCTTGCTCATCTGTGTTCCCAAAACCAACAAGAGATTTTATAGATTCAAAAAAAACTTTTGTTTTATTTTTAATTTGCTAACCTCATTGAGGCTCTTGCTGTCTTTCACTGATTCTTCCACAGGTAAGGCTATGGCAATTCTCAATTCCATTTAATAATTAACTCACTAACCACCTAGCTCAGCTACTGGTTTGAATAATAAAACCATAGTTTAACAAGAGTTATGAAATGGAATCTCCAAAAAACATTTTTGGGGGCCTATTATTTGGGGGACCAAAGTCTGTGTGTGTCTTAGTCTGCAGGGCTGATTTCCTGTGTCCTTTCTGAGTGTTCTGAGCTAATGGATTAGGCAAGATGTTTAGGACAGTTGACAAGGATTATGGTTTACGTTACAAAAGATTTGGGAGGGGGAAATGTAACTTGAAAAGAGACCATTCTCAAGTGGTCAAATAATTACTCAGATAACAAGCTACAATTGAAAATTCAAAAGTCCAGGGATCCTCCTGGCAGTGTAATTTGGTGTTGTTGAGAAGTGGAAACTTTCTACAGCAACTCTGCATGTGATTACTTAAAAATGTGGAAATTTTCGTTTTCCTTCTCTAAGGAAAGTTAAATATATATTTACCATTAATGTTTCAATTCTTCCTATGTATTAAGCAATATTCTAGGTACTGGGATTATAGAAGTTAATAAAACCAAAAACTGAAACACAACTGACAGAATGGGAGAAGAGATTTGCAAATGACATATCAGATAAAGGGCTAGTATCCAAAATCTATAAAGAATTTATCAAACTCAACAGCCAAAGAACAAATGATCCAATCAAGAAATGGGCAGAAGACATGAACAGACATTTTTCCAAAGAAGACATCCAAAAGGCCAACAGACACATGAAAAAGTGCTCAACATCGCTCAGCATCAGAGAAATCCAAATCAAAACCTCCATGAGATACCACCTCACACCAGTCAGAATGGCTAAAATTAATAAGTCAGGAAATGACAGATGTTGGCGAGGATGCAGACAAAGGGGAACCCTCCTACACTGTTGGTGGGAATGCAAGCTGGTGCAGCCACTCTGGGAAACAGTATGGAGCTTCCTCAAAAAGTTGAAAATAGATCTACCATACGACCCAGCAATTGCACTACTGGGTACTTACCCCAAAGATACAAAAGTAGGGATCCAAAGGGGTATGTGCACCCTGATGTTTATAGCAGCAATGTCCACAATAGCCAAACTGTGGAAAGAGCCAAGATGTCCATCAACAGATGAATGGATAAAGAAGAGTGGTATATATACACAAAGGAATATTATGCAGCCATCAAAAGGAATGAAATCTTGCCATATGCAATGACGTGAATGGAACTGGAGGGCATTATGCTAAGCGAAATAAGTCAATCAGAGAAAGACATGCATCATATGATCTCACTAATATGAGGAATTCTTAATCTCAGGAAATAAACTGAGGGCTGCTGGAGTGGTGGGGGGTGGGAGGGATGGGGTGGCTGGGTGACAGACATTGGGGACACTGTGCTATGGTGAGCGCTGTGAATTGTGTAAGACTGTTGAATCACAGACCCGTACCTCTGAAACAAATAATACATTATATGTTTAAAAAAAAAAAAAAAAGAGGGCGCCTGGGTGGCTCAGTTGGTTAAGCGACTGCCTTCGGCTCAGGTCAGGATCCTGGAGTCCCAGGATCGAGTCCCACATTGGGTTCCCTGCTCAGCGGGGAGTCTGTTTCTCCCTTTGACCCTCTTCCCTCTCATGCTCTCTATCTCTCATTCTCTCTCTCTCTCAAATAAATAAATAAAATCTTTAAAAAAATAAAAATAAGAAATAAAAAAAAAGAAGTAGGAAGGGAAAAATAAAGGGGGAGAATTGGAGGGGAGACAAACCATGAGAAACCGTGGACTCTGAGAAACAAACTGAGGGTTCTAGAGGGGAGGGGGGTGGGGGATGGGTTAGCCTGGTGATGGGTATTAAAGAGGGCACGTTCTGCGTGGAGCACTGGGTGTTATACGCAAACAATGAATCATGGAACACTATATAAAAATAAATAAATAAATAAGAAATAAGTATTTCTTATTATGGATCACGGTCCAAAAGTTTTGAAAAACATGGGCTCATAAAATAAATTGATAATCCTCTTCCTAAATGTTAGTTTTAAAGTGGAGGTCCCAGGAATTTTTTTTTAATCAGTAGATAATTTATGCATTATCTCATTTGATGTGTTCCAAATTTTATGTTTGTTAGAATCAAAGTGTTTTGGGGGCTCAGTTGGTTAAACATCCAACTCTTGATTTTGGCTCAGGTCGTGATCTCAGGGTCCTGAGATCAAGCCCGTCTGGCTTCCCACTCAGTGGGCATCTGCTTGTCCTTCTCCCTCTGCCCCTCCCTCCTCTAAAATAAATAAATAAATTGTAAAAAAAAAAAAAAAAGAAGTTAATAAAACCATTAGACATGCCTGGTCTCAGGAAGCCTATGGATTATATAATGTAGGGCTTTATTAGAGTATTCAATCCTTATGTCAAAATGCCATTATTTATAGAAAATTAAAATTTGAAATAAAAAATCATAGAGAAACACTGCTCTAATTTAAAAACTACTCTTTTGTTAGGCTGGCATAAACCCTCAAGCATTTTTATGCTATTGTGCTCTTAAATTACAAAAAAAAAAAGCTCCTTCAAAAATAATGAACATTTATGCTAAACTTAGTTTAATTCTATAGAGCAAATCTCATTAATATACATCAGGAGTGTATAATGAGAGGATTTTATAATTCAAAAGAGAAATGAAACCATAAAATGGCTTGTGAGGTGGAAGTTTAATCAGAATGTGTATTCACAGGAAAGCTAAATTCAGTAGGACAGTGAACAGAGTTTTCTATGTTCAGTAATTTGGACAACTGAACTTCAATTTCTTCAACTGTTTGGCTTCCATTGTTTTGAATTTCTAATGTTGATTTGGCACGGCATACAACTACAACTTCATCGCAATGTAAGGATGGTAGAAACAAATAGCTATCCTATTGAACCAAGCTCTTCATTGTGCTCACTTCTGTCGAGCTAAATTACTTATGTAAAGCCTCATTGTGTCCTAGAAAGGGTTTTTAAGAGAATACAGGAATCTAGTGCATGAAAAATTATGCTGTGTGTAGGATCTACTCTATAATTTAGTTTCATAGTCAATACATAATTTAATTTCAGAGTCAATACAAGATACTTTCCCACATAGGCCATAATATAGTAGAAGCCCTAGTGAGCTAATTTTATGTAAAACAAGAAGCAGGACCAGAGAAGTTGATTGAGTTGGAGATTCCCATTATAAAAAACAAGAGGTCACACATGGGGCCAGATGGGCAGGAAGCAAAGAGAAAGCAGAGGAAGTGAAGTCAAAGCACTAAGATTGGGAGGAACCGGTGCTGAGGGTTGAAGATAACAAGAGCCAGCTAGATGTCTTGATGTGAGGCAGTCTGGTAAGTTATAAAGGAGCCAAATAAAACTGGGATTAAACCTCAAACCTGCCATTATTCAGCTGCATGATGGTGAGCATGCTAATGAATCTCTCCAACCCCCCAGTGTCCTCATTTATTGAATTTAGATAATAGCTCGTACTTTGTAGGGCTGTTGGTAGGATTAAAGATCCTTTATATAAACAACCAAGTGAGAGTGAGTAGCAGCAGTTTCTGTTATTACTTATAGAAGTGAATGGAAAAATTACTATCTGAATCACTGAGGAGAAAATTAAGTAGAGTGTTGGGATTTGGGGAGGTTTAACTTTACTAAGTAGAAGCAAAGATGGAGACTATCACGAATAGTTAAAATATGCAAGGAACAAAATTCCAACTAGAATGTGGGCACTGATTTTTTTTTTTTTTCCTAATTCAAAAGGTTAATAGATCATAGTTTGGGGTAATTATGTGGGAGTCATACTGGCTCTTAGAAGATAACTATAGAATCCAAAGTATTTTTTAACAGTTCTGGTTTAAGTAAGGGTAGAAATTTATAGATCTTATAATTCTGGTGTGGAACAAACACACTTTAATTTCAAAATGGGGCCAAACTATAGGCATATAGTATTAACATATGCAGAGGTATTTAAAAATACACTTTTTCCTTCTTATATCTTTAAACAAATTAGAATGACCCCATTAACTCAATATAGCCAGGTTCTTTTTCTATAAAATAATGATATTTTATTACTTAAAAATACAGTTTGGGTAACAGTTGATACGTACTAGAGCCAATAAATCTGCTATAGATTTTCTTATACTCTTCAGATACTGATTTAATCTTTCAGGAACGACTTTGTGAACAGTTGCTATAATAACAATAATTATTATTACATTATCATATCAATTACAATTGCTGACATTTATTGAACTCTTGCTATGTGCCAGCACAGTTACATGTATTAACTTATTTTCTTCTCCCCAAAACTCTGTGAGGTGCATACTATTATTAATTCCCCTTTATAGATGAGATAATGGAGTACAGAGAGGTTAACTATTTTGTTCATAACCACACAGCTAATAAGGAGTAGAAATGGGAAAGACTTTGTGCTAGGATGTCTTAGCATTCCATTTTCTCACCTTCCAGAAGAAATAGGCTGCTCACTTCCACTACTTCTATAATTACTTAAATAGGACATTCCTATGTGAGGGGTCTTACAACCCTTTACCACCACTAGCTTTCCCAATAATAGGGTCTTTCTATTAAAGGCAGCTAATAAGTGAATGGCTTCTGTCACCAAAAATGGAAGAGAGGGAAATTCAATGTTAATTGCTGGAGGCTTCTATAACATAGGGCTTTGCGTGGGAAAAAAATGGTTTATAACACATGATTTTCCAATCTTGTTATCATATTTCAGGCCAATGCCAATTATAGTTGTTTGCTTCTGTATAAGCCTTGATGCCACAGAAGAATGGTTCTCCAAATAGCTCAGAGGACATTATCATAACGGATTACACAACCAAATAAGAATCTTGAACTTGTAAATTCCCACTCTCTTAACACAGTAGTTTCACCAGATATTGCTTAACTTTAAGAACGTTGGTTGTTTTTGTATGGATCAGAATTGAGCTGTTGTTCCGTCGCATTAGTAATCAACTTGTAAGCAGTGAAATTTTTCCTCAGGAGGTGTCAAGTGGGCTCTCCTGATGCACAACAGTAAAAGTTCTCAGTGAGACTTTCTTATGTGTCTCATTATGTGGAGAATCAGAGTGAGCGCTGCAGGGTTAATGGCAGAATATATCATTGTGGGCAATTGTAGTCCTGTAGGAAATGGCCTCAGCAAAGAGATGGTTTTAATTGTACATAAAACAGGGGTGAAGGGAAGTTCACCAAGATAGACATTTTCAACAGTTATGTGAAAAAATGAGGTGTCATGTAAAACAAGATTTTACTTTGTTAGTAAATGTGATTTTGGCTAGGACAGGAGGGAATGCTATTAAAACCAGGTACTGAGGAGAAAGAGTGCATTATAAGGAACCATTTGTAACAACCCTTTCTACGGACCTCGTTAATTATTGTTTTATAACTCCACATGCAAAATATGTTGTTAGAATTGTCTAGTATCAAACCCCTTTATTTCTATGTATTTTGGAAGTTCATATTTGGTTTCTAGATTATTTTATCTGTATATTATTACACTGCCGTGACGTGTGTGAGTTATCTTTTGGACTGGCGAGAGAGAACATGATTGTGTGTTGAGACACGCGCAGAAATTAATCCTTTTGGTTGCCATGGTTTCCGCTGAAAGCTCGGGTTCCCAATCATTGTGGAGTGGAAGCAATGCCATTTTCACAGTAGAATGAAGAAGATGTGGCCATGGAATGACCAAGGTTAGGGCTGATGGAACCACAGAAGACAGACTGCGAGCTAGATTGGACACAGAAGGCAAAAAAGGTGACCCTTTCCTTTTACCTTTATGGGGGAGGCCCCTAAAGTGTGCATCAGGCTGTATGGGTACTGTAACAGCAGAAATTTTGTGCAGAGAGGACAATGTAGGCATCACACTTTTGCCCCCAGGGAAGAAACGCTGTGAACATTCATGGGGTTGCCGCTGACATCAGTGACCACGGGGTATTATTATCTAATACAGATAGCACTATCTCGGCAGTCAGAAAACTTAGATTTTGCCCCATCTGCCAATCTTAGGTGTATGACTCTAACCCAAGTTCCGAATTTCACTTTTCTAGTATGTAATGAAGAAGTTATAATGATTTGCTCGCATATTTCACTGGGTTATTTTTCTTTCCATCGCATGGTTGTTGTTAAGAAGATGGTTTAGCACAATGGTCAATGATAGAGGTTCTGGAGGAAGCTTACCTAGGACCAAATCCTGGGTGTAATACTTAGAAGCCACTCACCCTCTCTGTTTGTGTATTTAATACACTGGAGATAGTGATGATATCTACCAGTCCACACTGTAGTGAGGGAAGAGATAAATCACTTCACACAATAACTGCCTGGCATATAAATAAACGTGGCTCTATAAAAGTTAACTTACTTTTTAAATGAAATTATGATAAATGACCTTTAAAATCATTACAGTACTCTCAACACTCCGTGTTATTATAAGAGACTATCGTATAATTCAACCTCAAAAGTAAAATATGTTTCTCTTAAGAAGAACCATTTCTATTAATGGAAAAGTTGCAACAATATTTCCAAATATTTACAAGGAGAAGTCTCCACATTAGTGTTGGCTGTACTCAATGACCAAAAATTCACTGTAACTTTACAAATGCACAAAATTATTCTGCATTTATTTTGGAGAAGAAGCTTTGTGCCTAGTGAAAGGAATATCTTATGTGGAGTTACTGTTTACAGGTGGTTGAGTGTGTGTATGTGAGATGTGATAGGGATAAACGAGGATTCACAGAGGCATAAGAATTAGAGGGTTGATGTAAGTATCTCTATATGTTTGTGTATCTCCAGGACCCATTTGAAAGCCCTATTCAAAACTAAAAAAAGATGCATGTCTGTTATCATCCTGATAAATAGCCCAAGGCGGTATCAATGTTGCTATATAGCTCTTCCTTGACTTACAATGGGGATATGTCCTGATAAACCAAACATAATTTGAAAATAAGTAAAAAATGCATTTAACGTCCTTAACCTACCAAACATCACAGCTTAGCCTAGCCTACCCTTCCAAAACATGCGAAAGACACCTACATTAGCCTACAATTGAGCAATTCATCTAACACAAAGCCTATTGTATAATCAAGTATTGAATATCTCATGTAATTTATTGAATATTGTACTGAAAGTGAAAACAGAATGGCCGCACAGGTACAGAATGATTGTAAGTTTATCGGGGTTCACACTTGTGATCCCATGGCTGACTGCGAGTTGCGGCTTACGGGCACTGCCCGGCATCACAAGAAAGCATCCTTAGCCTGGGAAAAGATCAAAACTTAAAATTCGAAGTAAGCTTTCCACTGAATGCATATTGCTTTTGCACCATCAGAAAAGACAAAAATCATTAAGTTGAACCATCAAAAGTTAGAGATGGTCTGTACTTAATGTTGTCAAAACTAGCTCTTTGAGTATCCGTCCACCCAAAGCCAGTTCTGAGTGAAGAAAATGTATTTTCTATTTTAAAAAAGGGACATTAAAAACAAATAGTGCATTCATATGCTTAATAATATTAATAAAATAACTTTCTAGACATATTCACCGTTGCTCCAAAATATTTCTCTACTGGATTAGATTTTGAGAGAATGATTTTGGAAGAATTTTGGTCCATGCTATGGGATTACCATGGATTGAAATGTCTGTCCCAGACTTCTTCGGTGCAAACTACCAGCTTTCAGTAAATATAATATCAACTCAGAAGGCCATTGCGGAACATTGGGTTTTAGCGAATATTTCATATGGCACTCTGATACCAAAGACTGCATGACTTTCATCATTATATAGATAATCTCCGGAAATGCTCTGATGAGAGTGTGATGTTATTTCTGAAACATGCTTCCCAGAATCACAGAATAATAAATGTCTCAGCTTTCAACAGACATACTTGGTTTCTTCTCATACAAATTAGAATGAAAATCAAAGTAAAAGGAATGTAGTTAAGGATACAAGGATCCAAAAGAGGACTATTAACCACTGACATATTTATAAACCATTGATATATTTATAAAAGTCCATCATATTGATGTCATACAATGAAATGCAGGGTCAAGGTACCTGGTAATTAATAGTTGAACTGTTTATTGTCTTAAACCTACAAAATCTTGATGACTTCTAAGACCGAATTGCAACCTGTGAGTGCTTTCCAGTCCTTTCCCATGTATGACTATACAGAGGAATGGCTTTTCCTGATTGCCTCCAGATTTTTTTGGCACAGGGATCTGCAAGGAGTTGGTAAATGACCAGATACCTTGAGATACCCATTCTGCTGAATTAGCATATTACTCATCAGTCTGAATTGTTAAATCTAAAAGGGAGTTTGATGAATTCAAATCGACACTGTTACTAAGAGCTAACCATGTGAGGTTGGAGTCATATAGAAATGGATTCAAATGTCTGCTATATATTAACTTCAAGATCTTTTACAAGTTAAAAATTATAGATGAGATGGGTTTTTTTTCAAGTGGAATAACTAACATGAAATGCCTTGCATAGTGACTGGCAGATAGTAAGAAGATACCAATTTTTGTATCCTTTCTCTCTGATCAGGATCTAACATTTCTGATATCATGGAAGAAATCTCTTAGTCTCCAGCTATTCATAGGCCTTATTTTTTTTTAAGATTTTATTTATTTATTTGAGAGAGAGAGACACAGCGAGAGAGGGAACACAAGCAGGGGGAGGGGGAGAGGGAGAAGCAGGCTTCCCGCGGAGCAGGGAGCCCAATGCGGGGCTCAATCCCAGGACCCCGGGACCATGACCTGAGCCGAAGACAGAAGCCCAACGACTGAGCCACCCAGGCGCCCCCATAGGCCTTATTGAGGCAATATATTTGTAAACAACTGAGGAATATAAAAAGTCATTCCTGAAAACTAGTAATAAAAAGGCAGCTTGAGACTAAGTATTGGCTCCACTGAAGATATGTTAAATGAGCCCACCTGTTAGCTATTAAGACATGGCCTACAATGACAAACTCTTTTATAAAGAAGGATGCTGTGGGATATCCATTACAGGCACTGAAGTAAGTTACCGTCACGTGCTGCTTCTTTGAGTCAGGTGATACGGACAGGTTTTACACGGAAGAGTAGGAACAGAATAGGCTGGCAGAATATGTGTTACTACAGTTGTACCAATGCTCTATTTGAGGTCATGTGGCAATGATACAGCTTTCTGGGGGTACTAATGCTAGCAGAAAACCAGGCTTGCCAAGGAGCAGTTAAAGTAAATACCAAAGGCAAAACCTTGAGAGGTGACCACAGAAGGCTTTCCTAGAGAAGTGCTACTCAATCATTGCCATGCTGACACATCAGATTCTTTGGGTGTTATTAATTTCCTTTCAACATACCCTTTGAATGCATTTTGTTTTCTTGACATTATGCAAGGTGTGGTGATACAGTGGCAAAAAAGATGAATTCCCCTCTCTGTAAATATATTGTAAGACAGATTGGCAATAAATAAAAACAAAATAATTACATAAGTTACACTATAGTTAAGAACTATCAATAAATACAGGGTACTTTAGGAGTCTATAGCAGGGGAATCTATCATGTAACTATGACACATTGTTAGGGAAAAACTCTCTGAGCTCTAACATACTAAACTTTAGTTTCCATATTCGAATTACGTGCTTTGTCCAAGTTGGTGACAGACAGCAACAGAAGGGGATGTCATATGGGTTCATTGTTAGCGTGAGCCTGCCAACAACAAATTTAGCTACAGCATAGTCTACACTGAGCAATGTTTTTCAGAATATGAGATGTCAAGAGGGTATGCTATCCTGTGCTCTCTGAACAGCAAGGTAATAAGGTAAATTATTCTAGTCAGAAGCAGAGGATATTACAGCCTGAAGACACCTTAGAGGCCATTCTGATCCCACTAGTTCATCTAAGAGATGAGGAAAATGAGGAACAGACAGACACATTAATGTTTATATAGCTAGTAAATTACACAGATGGAATTAGAAACCCAGTCTTTCCACTCCCAATCCGGTGTCAATGAAGAAGAGAGAAACCTTTGCCATGCTCTACCCAACAACATTAGTCTAAGAGAGCCAAGTCTTCTTAGTAATGTGCCAGGGTGTGTGTTATCATAATTTCATTCCTGTCATGACATCTGGCCTTCATAACAACAATCAAAGGCAAGCAGAGCAAGTGACTGAAGATCAAGGACTCCACAGGCAATTTTACTTGGTATCAAAGTCTGACCTGATGAATTCTGGAGCACATCTAACTTTGGAGAATTTTTCTATTTTGTCTTAAATAAACTTAAAAAAGTGCAAATGTGTATATATGCATACAACAGAGTGTAAGGTGTCAGGTGAGTGATTTACACACACACACACATACATATGTATCTATGGATGTATATATATGTACATATATGTATCTATGGATGTGTATGTGTATGTTATATGATAGGAACATATATGATAAACATTTTTTTCCTTTCTAGGTAGAATATAAACATCACAAAGGCAGGAGCTTTACCTGTTTTGCTAATGTACTCTCAATGCCTAGAACACTGCTTGGTATGCCGTATGTCATTAATAAATGCTTCCTAGATGAATGAAAGAATATGTGTACAATTGCATATGTGTGGGTACCTCTGCTCATGTGTGAATATTTTAGTGTGACATTTATACTATGTACATGTTATGCACATGTGACAACCCCATAATATCTGCTGAAACAGGAGGATTTGTGAAAAGTAGTGATTCACAGACTCCAACCAAACATCTTAGGGTTACAGTTCAAATGTCCTCAAGATGAGAGGAGTCCTGGGCACCTGGGTGGCTCAGTTGGTTGGGTGTCTGCCTTCGGCTTAGGTCATGATCCCAGGGTCCTGGGATCAAGTCACACATCAGGCTCCCTGCTCTGTGGGGAGCCTGCTTCTCCCTCTACCCTTCCCCACCCCACCCCCCGCTCGTGATCTCTCTCACACACTCTCTCTCAAATAAATAAATAAAATCTTTTAAAAAAGATGAGGGGAGTTCTATTACTGAGTCCAAATGGAAGTTTTAGCTTTGCTTGCATATACATTTTTTGAAACTTTTTCTAAATTTGGCAGGATTGAAGCAGTTACTATTATGCAAATTGAAATAGTAAAGTCTGACCAAGGTCGTTGCTGCCCTGACCATATGATAATTTTTCTATATTTTCTTCTCTTGCATTTAATTACAAAACATTTCATTATCATGGAGAAAGAAAAGACAGATAATGCAGGCAGGCATAATGAGTTGGACATAAATGTGTCCTAGTTAAACAATCTACTGTATATACGCAAAAGAAATACATAGGATTTCGGTCAAGTTTGGTTTTGGAGAACAAACTGGTTTCAAGCTCAATGCACCATTCCTTGGTTCAGATCTTCTAGAAGATATTCTTAATACCAAGACCTTTAATAGACACAGAAAAAATTTAAGTTTAAAAATGTGAGCAGAATATCAGTTTTGACCAATTTTTACTCCAAGTCACATATTTCAGTGAAGCAAGTTTTTCTTCTTACCCAAGATTAAACTCCTGGGAAATCCAGGGCAGAGCACCAGCAGGTTAAGTTGGGTAGAATTTTTAGCCATCAAAACCATATGAGGTTCTAGGCGTCATAGGAAGTCAAAGCAGTTGTCTAGTTTGTTTCATTTGTTTGACTTTTTGGCTTCACCACAGCTGTACACGACGGAGGTACGCACATTAGAGCCACTGTTGCCAGCTGACCTCATCTATTTTTTTTTTTTTTTTTTTGTAAAACTCAGTAACTCCTCAGGCTTCCTCGAATGTGTAGGCTTTCCTTTCTCTTCCTGCCCACTCATTGTTCCTCTCATTTGCTGAACTAGTATGCTTTAAGTGACTTATTTGCTTAAGATTCATTTATCTAAATTGTTTCCTCTTCTATCTCACAGTGGTAACACTGGCTACATTAAATAACTTCTCTAGGCTTCCATTTACCTAGTTGTAAAATGGAGACAAGAATAACTTGCCTCATAAGGTGATTGTGAAAATTAAATAATTTCTGTAAAAATTTTAGCATGGTGCCTGGTATATAACAGACATTAAAAAATTACTAATCATTATTAGTTTAACCTAAATAAATTATATACATGTTACATATTAAGTATTACAATTACTATTATCTTCTCTCTAATGACAGCCTGGATGGAAGATTGTTTAAGGAGGAGGGTGAGAGGCAGTCCGACTAGCTGTGTTTGGTGGCAATGAGTATAGTTGATAATTCCACTGAGACTCAATTTACTTTACGAACCCAGCAAGGTAGGGTGGAAAGAATTGTAGACTAGGGAATTTATCCTGGCTCTGTGATTGTTAACTCTGCAGCCCTGGGCAAGTTATCTAAACTTTCTAGGGCTGCTTCCTCAATCAAAAAGGGGAGCAGAGAGCCAAGAGAAAGGAAATAGCATGTCATCTGATGCTAGTTGGGTTCAGAACTGAGGTCGGAATTCAAGTCTTCTGACTTCCAGGTCAGATCTGCTTTTGTGACTGACTGACGGCTGGCTCCGAATGAAGCACTTCACTCTAGTTCATGCAACAATGATTATTAATTATTATATGCCAAGGGCTATGTTAGATGCCAGAGACATAACAGTGTCCAGAAAGAGACAGCATCTCAGCCCGATGCAGCCTTGTGTAGCAGGGAGAAATGATTTGGGGGGTGGGTCCCCTGCTGAATTTAGAGAACTTTGAATGAGCTCAAAAGCCACAGATCAGGGTATGTTTGTCTGCCTTTGACCTGTTCACAGAAGGAACAAAGAATGCTTTATATTTATCAGGTAGAAGCATACTACACATGCTTCTCATTTTGGGGTGTTTTGCTTTGAGTTTTGCTGGTTTCCATGGCAACTGCCAAACAGGTTTTATGGAAAGAAAATCTCTCCTGAACTGTTTGTTCTAGCTTGGAGGTGATTAGACTCCTTTAAAAGCCAATGCCCTTTGCTGACTTCAGTGTCATATTATCACTTTTAAAATCCCCGTTTTGTGGATAGTTTGTTGCCTTCTGTATCTTTTTTCTTTTTTTCTGTCCCTTTCTTTTGCCATATTCCTGCCTTAACTTTTCCACTTTATCTTTTAATTGTATGTGGGGTGTGGCACTTTGGTAAACATGATTCATTTCATGACAAATCTCCCAGTATTTCTATCTCCTTTGAACTTGTTAAGTAACATGGAGCAGGCAGCTCTGGCCAGGAAGAGCCCAGACCTTTGAGTAGAAACTCAAGCTGTGTGTAGAGAAGTGGCCCACTGAAGCATAACTTGAGGGTTGGTAAGGATGGATTCTCTCTCTACAACTACTTTCTCATATATATTTCTATATTTTGGGTGCTGATTAGCTATGCCATTTTGACATCATTTGCTTTTTTCCCTGTCTGTGAAATTAGCCATCTGAATATATGATATCCATGATGCACTCCAACTTGAAAATATTATGATTCTATGGATCAAATGGTTATATGTGTGAAGAGGAATTTGGGTCTGATAAGCATATAAGAGTAAACTACCAAAAAGAAAAGTAATCTTTTAAAGATTAAAAAAATAATACAATAGCTCTTTGGACACTAGTGTTTGTATTATACAAAGTTATTTAACCAGGGTTTGGGGCGCCTGGGTGGCTCAGTTGGTTAAGCGACTGCCTTCGGCTCAGGTCATGATCCTGGAGTCCCGGGATCGAGTCCCGCATCGGGCTCCCTGCTCAGCGGGGAGTCTGCTTCTCCCTCTGACCCTCTCCCCTCTCATGCTCTCTCTCTATCTCATTCTCTCTCTCAAATAAATAAATAAAATCTTAAAAAAAAAGAAACAGGGTTTGGTTATAGTCAGCATAAAGATAAGTTGACTAAAGTTTTCTTTAATCCATTTAAATAAAGAATGCTCATGGTAAAAACAATTTCCAAAAATTCTCATTCATTAAATAGAGGGTAAAATGAAAATTTCACAGTGAAGAATAAAATTACTTAGTTTATCTGTTCATTCATCTCAAAAGTTGACTGAGTACGTACTATGTGTCAAGAATTATACAATGTGTTGTGGGTACAAACGTAAATGACGGCACTTGCTTTCAAGTGGGGCAAAGTAATTAAAATAAAGTTGATATCACGTATAACATACAATATTAATTGCTACCAAATAACAAAGAAGGCAAATATGTTTTTAAGGTGGTGATTTTAGTAGCATATATGTATTTGTCAGGTAGTGTTCTAAATGCTTGAAACACATTAACCCTTTTAAATGTCCAAACAATCCAGGGAAGCAGATACTATTATTATCCTCATTATTAAAGAGGAAAAAAAACGAGACATTGAGTCATCTGTCATGACACAGAAAGGAAGTGGCATAGTCAGAATTTAAATCCAGTGTGTCTGGACCCTAGAGCCTATGCACTTACCACTTAAGCCTACAGTTCTGAGAACATGTTGGGTAAAGGGTGGCCTTCGGTATAACTGGGTAGAAAAGACAGCCTACAGGACTGAAGGAACCAGTGTAATGTGAATTAAGACCTGAATTACCTATGAGCAGGTTGGTCTGTATAAAGAAATGCCCTATTGGTTGCTGCTTCTGTAAATCATTTCTAGCTACTAGTCAATCAGGCCACAGATTTAGATTGACCAGAATGAAGTAAAAAACTAGAGGGAGGTTAGCAAGTTGGTTTGACTCTAATCACTGTTAAGTTGCTTTTATTTTTAAAACAAATATTCTATTATGACCAACAACTGTGTCTGCCAACTTCCTTTCTTCCAGAATGTTTTGATGTTTTTGATGTTTTCATATAGCTAAAGTAAGAGGTGGAAAAATCTTTTTTGAATAGCTCTCCTATTCATTTCATCTACATTTCTTTGTTTAAATCTTCATTTCACTGCCAGTTCAAAGCAACAACCCCTTCCCTTGTTGTCTGCTACTGTCCATCTAACTTGTTCATTTGTCAAGAGACAGAGACACTAGGCTGGGAAATATCTGTTTGGGGATAAGTAATTGGAAATGAGAGGATGTGTATTTTGCAATTTAGTAGTCACTGGAGTGGAAAGGGGATAAGTCATCTCTGCCATTCACGGTCTATTCTTGTTTCTCTCTTGTTTGGGAAGAGGTGTTCTAAAAACTGGCTTCATAGCTCTACCACTTTAGTAGTATATCTCAGAAATGAATCAAAACAAGAATGGCCCATCACAAAAAAAAAAGGAATATCAAGTGAAAGATACTTAGACATATACCAAAAATTTAAAAAGAAACATGAAAGATTAATAAATAGAATATTCGTTCATATCAATGGGGTCCCAAACAGCAGTGAGGACTGCATGCACATCTCAGAAAATTGATCCCTCTCCGTTTTGCCAGTTCTGCTATAGCCCCGGCCTCAGTGGGAGGCAGCCTTCAAGATGGCCTCCAGTGATGCTGACCTTCTGGTTGTCACACCATTGCCCCAGAGTTGGTGTGTTTTATAATAGCATGGGCCAGAAGTGATGGAATGTCACTTCACTATAGATTTAAAAAGCCACTGCCACTTTTGTCTTGAGCCCCTCACCCACTACTCATCCACTCTGATCAGTAGCTTGGGGAAAGACATGGAAAAGCCCATGCAGCAGGTCACTGAGTTCTCCTGCCAACAACCACCCTAAGTGATCTTGGAGGCAGATTCTCCACATTCATCAAATCTCAGATGACTTCAGCCTCCTCTGACACCTTAACTGCAGTCTTGTAAGAGACTGAGCTAGAACCACTTAGCTAAACCACTCCTGGAATCCTAGCCCACAGAAACTGAGATAATAAATGCTTGTTTTTTTAACCTAATAAATTTAGGGCAATTTATTATGCAGCAAAACATAACCAAAACAGTCCTCTGGTTCTGTAGTCATGGTGGATCTTTCCAAAACTGGTGGCTTTTCTGAGCAGGAATATTCCTGCTGCTTCGGGCACAGCACTCTCTGCCATACCTTCACATTAAGAGAGGCCCACTCCATGCTGCCCTCAAATGCAAAGGATGGTAATAATGCATTTCATGGAGGTTCGTCCCCCAAGGCCAAAACTGTACTCTCCAAATCTCTCAACTTTCAGAAAAGAGGAGACAAGATCCTTGCAGGCATTAGGTTCCAGTCTGGATCTGACTTTAGCTTTTTGTCACTGTTTCAAAGACATCTTATATTCTTGGATATTCTTGACGTTTGAATCATGTGTCAAGATGTTGTTGATTCTAGTGATGGCAACGTTTCATCTCATATGCATAGCAGATTGTTAAAACATGCTGAGGCTGTGGTGCTCCTTTCCATTCTGCTGTTCCCAATTTTATTGTCACTTCAGAAATAAACTACAACATATAAAGGAGCACTGAGAAGGCGGCTTTAAGAGCCCTGGGGTAGAGCTAAAAGCAGCTCCCTTGATTTTATGTTTGAGCCATCTGGTGCTTACATCAGCTACCACTTGTTTTCAAATATATATTATTTGCGACTTTGTAGAGCTGAATAACATGAGCCCCTTTGGTACAGCAAATATTGTCAACGTACAGTGATTTAAATAAAAGAAGAAGCTAGTCATTTCATACGAGTCTGTGTGGAGAGAGGTTGATAGCTTCCCTGTGCTGAGAACAGAGCAGTTCCTAAACTAAGACGCATGTCTAAAAACTTCATCCTCTTGGACACCAGAAAAATAAACTAAACTTCTGCAAAGAAACCATCTGTGTCTAGAGCAAAAGCCAGCATTTATTGAGTACTTACTATATCACAGGCATTGTGCTCAACACCTGAAATGCTTTATCTAATCTGAATACTTCAAATGCTCTGTCTAATCCAAAATAAATTAGACAATGCTGCGGTGAAAAGCAACCTTAAGATCTCAAGGAATTAGCAGAACAAATACTTATTTTTTGCCTTGCTGCATGCATATCTATATATCCCTCAGAGATCAGGATAATCATCTTGCTATTGTACCATTTAGAAAGAGCAAAAGTTCAATCTGGGAGGGAAAGAGACCGAGTTCCATTCACTGTCTCTCCTATGTGTTAGCTCCATCTTTCAAGATTGCTCATAATCTCACTGGTTGAAATAAGCCACATGATCCTGCCTAAAATCTTCCTCTATACCTAGAAGGAAAGAAGAACCAGATTCAGGTTCTCTTACTAGAAGTCTCTAAAATACTTTCTCTTAGCAGACCTATTCTGCATTCAGAAACAGTGACTCAGAGGTAAGGTGATTTTTCAAGGCCATTTACCTGATAGGTGGTAGAACTGTATATATTTGCATCCAGGTCTGTTAAAACTCAAAGCCCCTGCTTTTAAGCACTACATATGGAGAAGAGAATTCCTGGCCAATAGCAGCACTGATTAGAAGGAGGTGGAGGATCATATGGTATCTATTCTGTCTGCATAACATTCTTTCGTGGATTATTTCAAATATTTATTCCAAATACTCCAAGTGAATGAGGGCAGGGACCATGTCAGTTTTGACCACCACTGAGAGCTCAAGTTCTAGTATAGTGCCAGGCACATAGCAAGTGTCCAGTAAATTTTGGTTGAAATCTTTTGAATGAATACCTAATTTGTGACACAGGTTCTATAGTACTCTGTAAACCAAGATCCAGAGAGCACGCTTGGCTGCTTTAGAACCTTCCTCATTTATACAGTAAAATGGTAAATCAAACTACATTATATATTGTCTGCTCTTCCATGAATGTAGCAATATTGTGGGACAATCACCTCTCCCCTCCAAGGCCAGATGGTGGAGTAGTCAGTTGGTCTTTGATTTTTTTTTTTTTTTTTTGGCTTCTCCATCCTTTGCTACCCATGTGTATTATCTAGAGCTCCTAAGCTTGGCGCATGTTAAATTCTCCACCTATCATTATTTTTATTCTCATTCTCATTGCCATGTTACCTTCCTAGTCTTTCAAAGATATTTTTTTCACTAATGTCTATTTATAAATGTCATAGCATTTTACAATTAAAACTGTCTGGACTTTGCTATGCTATGTCTTTAAGAGCTCTTTCCTCTCCTAGGACCTGGAGTTGCTATTTCCTAGAAAAACCATTGCTTTAAAAGACCTTTCCAGGCTCTAACTCACATTTGCTCCTATCAGGATTCTGAAGCTGACTTTTTTCTACTGCCCCAATTTCTCTGTCTACTGCTGTGGACATGACTTTTTGAATCCAGCCCTTCATGTAGAAACATGGTTACCATAGATATGGGGCATCTACACTCTCATCTAAGGCTGAGGTATTTGGTCACAAATTTTTACTCTTTTCTGTATAATACTCTGTATCCCTAGGTCAGCCTCTGTTCTAGTTCCTTCGACCACAGCCTGGGCTACCATATTCCCCTTACCATCCACTTTTTGCTCCTTATCCAAATCACTTGGTAGGAGAAATTGGACCATACTTTTCTATGGTATAGGAAAATCTACTTGCAGTATTAAGTGCAACAATCAGCATGTAGGAAAGAATTTTGGGAATTTTATTCCCTTTCTAGGATCCTGAATTATACCACCTAGGAAAGCTATGAAATCTGCCTTACCTATGTGCTTACTGTTTTAAGTGTGTAATACATCTCTCTGAGTATAATGTAGAACGCCTACATCATGGGCATTATGTTGTCGCAGAGCCCAGCATTATAAAAGGAATTTACTATACCATAGTGTGGTACTCTACATTTTATCCCCTTAAGAAGAATTTTTATAGATATTGTTTATAAGTACTTAATTAAATGATATTGCATACTCCATCAGGATTGTCAATGGGATTTTTCCTACCTCAACATAAAAGTGCAAGCATTACCTTTTCATAATTTGTAACATTATTCTTTCACAGTGATCTTGACTTCTTAAAAAATCTGAACATTGAAAGTATCTGAGAATAGATCAGATTCCATTACAATCATGAAGAAAAAAAAAATCATGATTTAATTTATTGAGGAAATTTCAAACATATTTTGCCTACTTCCAAATAAATAATGAAAAAGAGAAATTGAAAATACATTGCCTGATGGGCCACTCATATGGTTGAGTGTTTTAAAGGTATATTCAGACAGCCATACACATATGTACATACACACATAGATGTTTACAGCATAAGTACATGAGGATTATATTCAGGTATGTTCAGTATAGTATACAAAAGAAAGATTAGAAAGCCAGAGACCTGAGGTCTTGTCCTTTTCTACACTTATTCATGTTTAAGATCTTAGACAAATTACTTAACTTTGTTTAGCTAGCTATAGAATAAAAATTTAAATCAGGACAAAGGATGTGTATGTTAGTTTCCCTTCTCCTGCATGTGGGAGACATTGTTAATTGATCTGGACATTCATTTCTGCTGGCCAGGGTATTAGTCTCAAAACTTTTCAGTACTAGGCTCCAGGGAACACATCAAATTGATTTTACACCTGATATAAAACCCATTGGTCATCCCAGGCAGATGCCCATAAATATTCCTTCTGTAAGATCATTAAAAAATATATACCTTCTTTCGTACTGAAAGAATTTGGACCCTGAAAATAACTTATTCAGATTCATGTACATAAAAGCAAAACAAGTGCTAAAAGTATGAAAACTTGTATATCTTTAATCACAGATATTCTTTCTTCTTCTCCTTCTTTTAGAATACATTGCATATAAATAGGCATAATGCATTTTATTTTGCAGCATATTCTCAGGAGAATTCAGCAATGGAAACTCCCCCGATTCCTTGACAACACAGAAAACTGGCATTGTCAGGAAAAGATGTTTCTTTGCATTTGACCTAAATATAGGGACACACACTAATATTTCTATTCTTATCTTTTTGCAACACAGAGTTTATTTATGTTCGATATCCTTCCACAAAAGAATTGAGTCAGCTTGTAAAAATTACATATACTTATGATGCAATTTCCTGCTTTTCTTTTCTTTCCCCTATTATTAAAAATTCTACTGAGTATTTACTTTCTAGAAATATGATTACATTTTGAACTATATTCCTTCCCATAGGGTATGTTTAAGAGCATATACCATAGTATCTTATATTTTATACTTACCCTTTTTTCGAGTGACCACTCTCATCTCTAAATTTTCCTATATCTTTAAATAATGAGGTTACTTCAAGCATTTCAAAATGAGTAATTAATTGCCTAGCCTGAAATCCGCCTGGTATCAAAGTATTAATGCCTGAATTAATTTTCAACTTATAACTGTTTTCATTTACACCTACTTCCTCGGTAGTTATTTAAGGCAATTTCATCTTCCCAGTCTGTGGCTTATATGTTAATGTATTTCATTTTAATGAACACTCTTTAAGCTGTAGAAGTAGGCCAGACGCTATCAGAATATGTCATAAGTGAAGAAATCTGACTCAAAGATAAAACTTTCAGATGAGAAGGCTGAAAAGAAATGGTACAATGGAGATATTTTTAAGTCATAGCTGAGACATTAGTCATCTGAAATATATTACTGTAACAGGTTCAATCCTTTTCTAGGAACTGAGCAGAGATGAACACATCTGTTTGTGCATAGTTTTTAAAAATTTTACCTAAGACTGTGGTTGTACATACAAGCTAATCTGCCCCAAAAAAGTTTGATAGCTGATGGTTTTCAAAATTACTTGTTATTTGACTGAACTCAAATTTGAGTATGTAGATACAGCCCAAGTGTCCTTATACTATTAGCATACTCCTAATAATTACATTTAATTTGGTACAAAATTGCTTTCCTTATTTAACACATTTCTTTTTGTTAGTATTGAATATCTTCATCACAGGACATTTTAAAAGTACGATTTAATAGTAAATTAGGCTTGCAAACAAGGACTTTTTATTGCAATAGCCAAGTCAGCATCTTAAATGAGGATTCATTGCTTTAATTAATACTTTTGAGAATTAATAAAAATAATTTTGTTGTTTAGCTTTCATCTTTATGCCTTTCAGACATAGTAGATGCTAGAGTAGGCAAATAAAAATGTTTTATCATTATATAAATAACTTTACTTAACTTTTTAGTCCTAAAAAGTCTTCTTTTTTAGAATATTAATTTTTTTCTATTATTGAAAACTGGGCACTTATCAAGTATAAGTGAGGCAGATGTCAATCAAGTGTTAGTTGTAGATCACATTATTTTGCTAATTAGACAATATTATGTTGCTAATTAGAGACAATATTTTTAAAGAATGGAATACTAATATAAAATCAAACAATTGTATTATTCTCTTAGTACTTCAGTTACCAGAGGCCACTTAATTATCCATGAGGCAGTGACCTATTTAGCATGGGAGGGTTCTTTAGTTTTCAAGATAAAGAATTTATGCGTTAAGGAAGAATGAGTCACTTAATTGTTCAAAAGGTGAAAAGTTTGTAGCTAGAAAATCATCTGTTATTCGGAGTTTCTCACCATCCTGCATCCTATTATTGTTCTTAAGTTCCAAGAAATAAAACATAGGGTGTTAAATCTCTATTCTGGGATGGGACTCCTTCACAGACCCCATTATCCTCCTTTTCCTGGTAAAAGGATGTAGACAATCTAGAAGAAAAAATTGTGGCCTAATTTATCATTTCTCGTAATTAGAAAATATATTTTGAGCATTGAGCTCCTGGATCTCACCAAGTAGGTTGCCAGAATCAAAGATGCCCTGCATATGGAGCCTGCTGGAAGGCTGGAATGAGATTCATTCAGGTACTTAAAGGGGACACTTCAGAGCCCCAAAGTCCTAGGAAACCGAGAATCTTAAACTTAAGATCTTTTCAGTGTCCCTGGTGAAAAACACCAAGAAGTTACCCAAAAGTTCTGAGCAGTTTTGCTTTACTATCCCTTCTGATAGTGCACTCTTTGAAAGGAATCTATTTTTCCTCCAATAGATGAGGAGGAGCCGCTTGGAATTCAATTTGAGACAAAAAGCAACCAGCCTTTTGAATAATGAATTGAGAAGCCCTACCTGAATATTGCTGCTCTGCATCCCCTTCACTCTCAAATTACAAATGACATTTATTTTACATCATACCCCAGTTTAAACAGTAGCCACTCTCAAATATCTCTAAGCAAGTATGTTCTTTCTTGCATGCTAACTCTGATGGTTGGTAGTGGATGTTTGGAAACAGCAAAAAGGGCCACGGTTGATTAGCAACATCTGTCAGGGGAGAAGAGAGGGAAGGAGATGCCCACATGTTATGTTACCCTTCCTGCCTCAGAGAGAGATAATTTCCTTTCTGAATCTGGGTTCATGATATCACTTGCTACATAAGAATAAAGATTTTTAGAATGTTTGCTTCTTACAAAGGATATATAGGTAAAGATAACATATATTTGTTCTTTGCCCATAAGGAAGGAGAAAATTAACTTGTTGCTCTCCACAATGACCAGGAGTGAGAGTTTGGCATGAGTACTACTGAGTATGCACAGAGCATAGGAATAGTCAGTCTCAATGTTCGAAGTTTAATATGTTGCCAAATTCCATTCCTTTCATAGGTAACTTAAGAAAGTGAAGTCAACAAAGATCCCTTAAAGGAAAGCAAATATTCTCTACTAAGACCATATGCACTCTATCTTTGAATGCATGGAAATCTTTCCTGGTGCTCCTTTGTTGCTCTCTGTGACCCTATGAGTTGAGAATATCTTTAAATGTCCTTTACCCTCACTGGACTATTAGTGATACATAGGTCTGAGGAAGTTATCTTTGAGACATTCTCCCAGATTTTTGTTGGATTTCTATTTGATAATGTTCTTATATATCAGCCAATTAACTTAGTCAAAGGTATTTCCTATGATGTTATGTAATCCAAGAAAATATAAATAAAAATCATCTCGTACTTGATATAACTAGATCATAAAAGATGGTACAAAGTTCTGAATCTGATATACCTAGTTAGACACTATTAATTAATGTACTATAAGATGTCCCTTACTAGACCTTCCCTTCAAATGAAAATAAAATACTTTTTAGATGAACTATGAAAGCCCAGATTCATCAAACTTTAATGCAGGAGAGCAGTCTCTATATTGCATTGAAACCTGGGGTTCCCCTGCTGGATTTTAGCTTTTGAAACATAGAATTCATATTTCCATGTAGTATGTCTGAAAATGTTCCTGCCTTATATGTCTGAGACAATCTGCTCATTGCCTACCCAAGAGAATGACCAGACAGCAAGTGGGAAGTGTTTGCTGAAGAGGCCCACATAGCTCTATTAGTTAATAGGAGAGAATTTCTCGACTCTCTGAAGCAGTAATACAATGTGGCCATTATGTCAAATTGAATGTTATGGTTTATTTAGTAATTCCAGATGCATTTACTATGATAATGTATGAATCCTGGTGCACACATTATCTTGGATATACACAAAATTCTAAGAAAAAAATCATTAATGTGCGACAATTTATCATTCTATCCTCTTAGTGACAATGTTTTAAAATGAAGTTTTATCCATTTCCTAATTATACACACAAGTGAATAGACACACACAAACTCACACTAACAAAACTCACACTCAGGGGAAATGAAACATAAAGAAAGAGAGAGAGAGTTAAAAACAAACATGGAGGGAAGGGATAGTATCTTCTTTTGAAAGTAGACATAAATGTTCAATTAACCTATTTCTCATGTCCTTTTTATGACTACATATGGTGACAAATCTTCCTAACAAGAAGGGGTACAGAACAACAGATGTGTAAAATAGCAAACTAAAAACACCTCAGCAGATGTATAATTTTTATTTTGCATGAAATGAATAGGAATGTGGAAAGTATATTTTGCAAAGCATGAAAAGCCCTTCAACTAGGAACGCTATGAGTTAGAATGGTTTTAGAAACATTCTATGGATTGATTTGAAGAATTCAGGACTGTCCCCACTGCAGGCACCTAAATGCTGTGAAGCTTGACTGTAGTTAAAGAATTAGTTCTTTAGTTCATCTCCCACATTGCTTTTGGAAAAACACAAATGCCTTTAAGAAAGCACATTTGAGAGACAGCCACTTTGAGGACTGCATACACACACACACACACACACACACACACACACACACACACACACACACACAAACTGGAGAAATCATAGAGAAAATGGAAGGTAGAAGAGTCTCAAATACTTAAATACTGGTAGGTGAGGGCTTGGAATTGCTGATTCTTAAGTATGGTGAAATCAGGGAAATTTGGGCCTGTTCCAGACAAATGTTAGCTGGAGGTGGTATGGGAGGGGGAGCATGTCAAGCTCAAAAATTTTGGAAGTTAACGTCAAATACTTAGAAGACACCAGTCAAAGTGAGGAAGAAAGAAAATATTGATGAGGTATTTCTAGTCTTTTTAATTGTTTATTTCCATTAAATAAATTAAGTTGCTCATGACTTTAATAAAGTCTTTATTTTGACATACATTTTTAAGCTTTTTAATTTGAAATAATTTTAGACTTAGAGAGAAGTTGCAGTGATAGAGCAGAGTCCACATATTACCCCTCAGCCAGCTCCCACTAAGGTTAAAACCTTATGTAGCCATGAGACAATAATCAAGTATCAATTACCAATAATCACTCTAATTATTAATACTAAAAAATTAACATTCATAAAATATCATTAACTAAACTATAAACTTTATTCAGATTTTCCCAGTTTCTCCTTTAATGTTCTTTTTCCATACCAAGATCTAATTCAGGGTACCATGTTGCATTTAGTTCCCCTGCCTGCTTAGTTTTCTCCAGCCTGTAATATTTCTTCAGTGTCTTTCATTATCTTGACACTTTGAAGAGTGCTGGTTGATACTCTGCATAATGTCCTTCAATTTGGATTTCTCTGATGTTTTCTCATGATTAGATTAAACATACATTTTTGGGGAAAAATACCACAGAACTGATGTACCTTTCTCTTCCTCTCATATCAGGGAACATTATGTCAATATGTCTTATTACTGCTGATATTAACCTTAATTGCTTAGTTACTATAGTTCTTGCCATTCTTCTCCGCTGTAAAGTTATTATTTTTTCCTTTGATATACTGTATTTATTAGCAGAGAGTCACTAAATCCAGTCCACACTGAAGGGGAGAAGAATTAAACTCCACCTCTAGAGGGTAGAATACATATATGTTCAGATCACTACTGTATTTAATACATATTTTGGGGCAGATACTTTGAGGATATGAAATATCCTGTTTCTATTTTAAAGTGTTTCACTTAAAAAAATTTTAAAAAAGCGTTTCACTTTAAGATACGTCAGATTTTACCTGGTGCAATAATTACTATGGTGTTCTGATGGTGGCTCTCTCCCTTATTCCTATATTTAATAATTGGAATTCTATAAGGAAGGATTATCTTCCCCCCTTGTATATCTATTACACAATTTATTTATATCAGCATGGACTTATGAATATTTACTTATTTTTTGAATTATAGTCCAATACTATGACTATTTATTTTGTAGCTCAAAGTATTCCATTTTTTGTCATTTGGAGCTCTTTTGGGTAGTTACTGTGTCCTTTTGGCATGTTCCTGGTCTTTTTTTTTTTTTTCTCCCACTTCCTTACATCTTGGCACCACAAGATGTTCTAGGCTTATCTTATATTTTTCCTGACCAGTCCTAGAATCAGCCATTTCTCCAAGGATACCTGCTTTCTTTTAATCAAGAATGGTATTAAAAACCAAGATCTGGGTCTTAGAAGTGCTTGTTGCTACTGGGGTATCAGTGTTTCTAGGCTTCTTAGGAGGCAGTATTAGAGAATGTGTGTATGTATATTAACCCATATATACACACACATCTAATTTTATTTCTGTTTCTATCTGTATGTACATTAAAATCAACATGAGGTCATATTGATACTCTCAACTCCAATCAAGCACCACATGGTTACTTCTGGCATTTTACCTTTGCTTATTTGTAATTTCTTTTTTAGACAATGGGAAAGTTGACTCTCATTATCTAGAATACATCTACTTATGTGCTCAACCTTAGTATACATGCAATATTAGTTTCAGAATTGCTAACCATAATCTTATGAGAGATGGACTTACCAACTGGAGTATAGTTCATTGTTATCTTTAGCCTTACAGAGTATCAAATCAAAAGACAATTTTACAAAGTTCCTTAAATCAGCTCCTTTCTTTCTCACTTGTTTCAGTGTGGTTATGTGATTCATTTGTTACACAGTTAGAATCATTTGTCACAGTCTGCATTCCATCTTGGCATCCTGTTTGATTTTTAAAAATTTGCACACAAGAAAGTTTGTTTTTTAATGTGTACATTTCTGTAAGTTTTGATAAAGGCATAGAGTTGTGTATCCGTTATCACAGTACCACAACATCCCAAAGTTCCAATCAAAGTATTTTGACACAAACAAATGAACAAGACAATAATAACAACAACAGCACTTTACACTTTCAGTTGAATTCCTAAAATATGTACATGAAGTACCTGGCAGGTTGAATTGTGATTGGCTCCAGACAGAGCTCACTATTTTCAGGGAACCTAATACTCAGAAAAATACTATCAAATACACACACTTTTCCACACTAATTTCTCTCTCTTTCTCTTTTCTAAAAGATTTATTTATTTGAGAGAGAGAGAGAGAGAGGGTGCACAAGCGTGCATATGAGTGGGGTGGGGCAAAGGGAGAGGGAGAGAAGCTCAGACGCCTTGCTGAGCTCTAGGCGGGCCTGATCTCAGGACCCTGAGATCTTGACCTGAGCGGAAACCAAGAGTCAGATGTTTAACTGAGCCACCCAGGCACCCCACCACACTATCTCTTAAATCACAATATAGTTCAGATTACCGTTCTGACAAAAACATTTTCAGGGATTCCAAATGCTGTACATATTTCTCAGTCTGCAAAAGACTCCCAAGATCTCAGCTTGGACCTGCTTTTCAACTTTCAATCCTACCATTTCCCTCTTTGCCTTTTATATTCTATCTAGTGTTTTTTCAAAGTATTATCTGAAGACCAGCTGTGTCACCTTTGCCTCAAGTTCAGTGTCCATGGTTATCACCTACACAGATATTGCCCTAGTCATGAAGAGGTTTGTGGTTTTAGTGGTGGTGATGATAATGATGATAACTATATTTAGAAGTTATCTTTTATAAAGAACTTTTACAAGCACTTTTTAAAAAGATTTATTTCTTTATTTGAGAGAGGCGGTGAGGGGCAGAGGGAGAGACATAATCCTGAAGCAGACTCCTTGCTGATCATAGAGCCTGACATGGGGCTCAATCCCTGGACCCTGAGATCATCACCTGAGCTGAAACCATGAGTCAGTGGCTTAACCAACTGTGCCACTCAGATGCCCCTTATATGCACTTTTTATAAAGAACTTTCCTATATAATTTACAATGATCCTGAGAGATACTATAGTATCTACTTAAAGATGAGGAAATTGAATCTCAGAGATTATCTCCAGGCTATAAAGCTAATAAGTAGCAGAGCTAGGACTTGAACCCAGATCTTCTTTTTCATATTTCTTACCCTTCCCATTATCTAGGTTGAAGCCCTTCAGTGCTATCAAGGGGGAGAAGTAACAAAATCAATACTCATTACATATGATCTTAATTTGTGCCAGGCATTGCATAATATTCCATCTTATCCAACTACCGCCATTCTTTCAATGCTGTAAGCTAAACACTACCAAATGAAGACACTAGTACTCTAAGAACAACTTTCCCAAGGTCACCTACCAGATTTCAATCTCAAATTGCTTGAGCACAAATTCCATCTTCTTTCCACATGATCACACTAGACTTTTGTTAGAGTGATTAGAATTACTTTAGCCATCAAACCCAATGATTTGGGTCTCATGAAGGACCAGTCAAGATTCAAATAGCCACTAAATAAGAAAGGATTTGATACCATATAGAAGGGTGAGCTTGATATCCATTCTCTTCCGTGAAGTAGGAAAGATTCTCTTGACTTAAACTCCTAGCTCTCTGAAGCCTGGATCTAAGTCAAGAGCCTTAAGAAAACCTATAGATTTTGCTAGCTAGCTAGAACTGGAATTGAACCAGAGTCACTTTGCACTAGCAATATGGAGTTGGACGAGCTATTTAATGTCTCTGGGACTCAATTTTATGTTCTGTAAAATTGAGAACCACATCATAATGTTGCAGGAAAGATTAAGTAATATGCTGTACATGAAGTCCTTAGCACATTCTAGCTGTTATTGTGAGATCAAGTCTTAGGACAGGCAACTTTCAATCTCACTAAGCCATTTCAACAGCCCCACCTTTCTGTTAGCCAATAAAGTGATTGAACAAGTTTAAGAAGTTTATCATGAACATAATCAAAGCAAGCCTCTAACAAAGATCAATAGTCCTATTACTTTTGATTCAGCATTTACATTCCAAATGTTTCCATAACCACTGTGATTATACATGCTGGTTTGCTTGGGACAATCCTTACATAATTTTTAATAGGGCCTTCTTTTACTCTCAGAAGTTTCCCGGTTTGGATGATAAGCTATATGATCACACTATTTAAAAGGGTATTTTTTTTTCTGCATTCACTAGTTCCTCTATCTTTTACTCCTTAAACAGAAGAGACTTACCAAACTGGATAAAATTATGTGCCCACTTAAATTTATAAATGCCAACCTACAAGCCACATTTGAATGGATAATCCTAAACATTTTATACAATGATAATAGAGCAAGTATTTTTTTAAAGATTTATTTATTTATTTGGGGGAGAGGGGCAAAGGGACAGAATTTTTAAGCAGTCTCCTCACTGAGCACGGAGCCCCATGCAGGGCTCCAATCCTGTGACCCATGAGATCATGACCTGAGCAGAAACCAAGAGTCGGAAGCTTAACTGACTGAATGACCCAGGTGCCCCTAGAAAGCTATTAAGACAGTCATTTTAAATGGAAATGTTTAAGACCCCACATTTTCAATATCATAGTTTCTCCATATAGTTTGGTGTTCAAATAGCTAAGGGCAACCATGAATTCTGGAAACACAGATAACTTTAAGAGTCCTGTGCGACCAATCCTGTTGAATTCTAGAGTTTTCAGAGTCAAATCGATGGTTTAGGTGTCATTTTAGTATCTGTTCTGCCTCTAGCAAAAAGAAAAAAAAAGTGACAAAGTATTCTTTTTAGATCTTTCTTTCATGAATATGCATAAATATAGCATTCATGAATCACTGAGATGTAGGAGATTGTTAAATTGCATTTTTGCTAGAGTTTAAAAAAAACATATGATTAACCATACTTTTGACTCTGAGTAATTACACTTCCTTACTTAGAGGTCATTTTCTGAATCTGTTGCACTGCTGGCTTGTGGGCTGAAGTGAAATGGAAGCACAAAGATATACTAATGATGAATTATTAAAGTTCTTTTTATTCCCTTGTGGTTAAAAATCTTTCTAGTTGCAATGTTGGTGCCAAAGGTTTGATTTGGATTATCATGAATAAATCATATAGATTATTTAGCAAAATTTAAAAAAATAGTAATGAGAGCAAAAAAAGAGAGCAAACTTTCTCATTAGAACTTATTCTGCATTGTTAACTTTTCTGTTGTTACTTTGACATCTGTTTGAAAGACTGAATTTTCCCTAGACTCTAGAAAAATCTTATTTCCTTCTTTACAATGCTGCATATATATCCTCAGGTTTACCTTGGTATTTTTCCTGGTTCTAGGACAAAATAGCAAATACATTGCAGTGCTTACCATTACTCCGATAATACACCTGCAAATATTAATAATCTGGATTTCCCCCCCACACACACCTCACAGTCATTTGCATTCCAGCAGTCAAAGGATGCACTCCCAAGTAAGCAGCACCAGAATCCAGATGAAATCTAAATACCTTCCCCAGTATATATTTACTCAAGCACAAGGTCTTTGAATTCTCCCTTAGCCTTAAGAACTGCTGTAGAAAATTTCTTGGATATTTAGTCTACTTTGTACCCTCTAGTTGAGGGATTTCATTCCCCTCTCCTTTAAATCACTTAAATACAGCATCTTTTGCTAGGCTATACTGTGGCAGTAGTCTTAAAATCCCAGTGACCCCAACAACATTTATTTCTTGCCCACATAATTTGCTGATGGTAGGTCAATTGCAATACTGCTCTTCGTCCATGTGTCTTCTTTGTTTTAAGGCAAGGTCCAAGGCCTATCTCTTCCCTGGCTCAGGCCCTTCACATGGCTGAGGGAAAGTCTGAGAAAGAACTATTAATAGTTCTTGGGACTTCTGTCTACATATGGTATACACCACTTCTGCTATTTCATTGACCAGAGCAAGTCACATAGCCAACGGATGTCAATAGTAGGGAGGATTTGCACATCATTTAGAAATTGGTAGTTATGTAATTGTCTTACGGGAGGGAAGTGAATATTTATGAAAAACAGTATCTTCCACAGGCATATGCTTCTTTGTTTGCTTGTTTTTTTAGAGAGATATTGCTCCACGCAACATATTGGGGCAGGAATAATAGGACTACCTTCTACTTAAGTGCAGCAAAAGAAGATTTCAGGTTTCCTGCTGACTCTGGAAGATACTTAATCTTCTGGAAAGACATATCTATGACTTTTGCCTGGGAGCTGGTAGATAAATGGACAGTTCATGAACCCAAGATATGGTTGATTTTTCCCTCAATGTTTTTATGCTGCTTTGCACCTGGACTCTCTGAGCTAGATCAGAGAAAGCCCACAGAGCATTTTTGCAGAATAATGTCCTAAATGCCCATGTAATTTTAATTACAGATGAAGCTTAAATGGATAATTTAAAATATGCTCCAATCATACAGAGGGAGAGTAAATTATCTTCTACTATTTACTGAAAGAACTAGAAAGACAAGTAAATGGTTGCTAAGCCTTTTGCTATCACTTGGAGAAATAAATGAGTATCAAAAATAGTAAAACCATGAGCCTGAAGGAAGGTAGGAGTGAGATTTATTTATTTTTGTGACATTTTCATAACGGAGGGAAGTTTGAAATAAGCACAGGGATAGAATTTTACAGGGAACACTGTCTTTTCTCGTGTAAAGATGGGTGACAAGTTTAATCAATAACTTTTAGCATTTGAAACCTAGCAGTGGTAGCTGAAAGGAAAAGAATCACAGTGCTGAATGAAAGTGTGGGAGACTTGTCCCAGCAGGCTGATATGAGATGACTTGAAAATGATATGCTGTTGGTGTCCTTTGTCCTGACTGTAGGTGATAGATGACTTTGATAAAGAATGGGCATGCTGATCAGGAAAACAAAACAAAACAAAAAAAGAAGAACAAAACCAACCTTTCAATCTATCATTTCAAAGTAAATATGTACTTACATTATAGAGGAAAAAATGAAGGGCAAAGGCACTCCACATTTATTAAAACCTCTACTCTTGCCACTCAAAACCTTTGTCATTACCTGGGAGCTCCTTAGAAATGCAGAATCTTAGCCCCATCTCAGGCATAGTGAATCAGAATCTGCATTTTAACAAGATTCCCAGGTGATCTGCATGGACTTGACAGTCTGAGAAATAGTACTCCAGGATGACCAGCTCCATTTGGGGGAATACATGTCTATCATTTTACATAATCATCACCATACAGTCATACTTTTGTTTTCAAAATTTTAAGAATTAGGGCACTTGGTATCAGTCTCATAAATTTGGCAAGATCTTCTACATGGTAACTAATGAATCTACTAGCTTTTATTTCCCTCACTCTGCCATATTCCCTTATTTTAATTTTTTTCTCTAAAAACAGAGAAAAATAAAAGCTCTTGTTTCTTTAGCACTTTAATTTTCTACAATCAAAACTCAGTGCTTCCTTTACTCTCATTTTCTCTCATCCCCCTCTCCTCCCTTAGTGCTCACAAGTACAAAGATGTACTCCAGGCACTGAAAACTAAAAAAAAAAAAAAAAAAAGTAAAAAATTTGATCATAATTTTCTTTTGTAATTTAAAGAAATAAGAAAAAATTTTATGAATAAGTATGTTTTATCAGTTCTGGATATCAATGGTTCTCATAAAATTGTGAAGGCAACAAATAATATGTGGATACTATAGACTACTTATTAATCTGTCTCACAAGGATAAAACTGGAACTCACAGGTCACACAATCATTGACTCAGAGCCAGAAGAAGATTTAGAGATAACTTTTTCCCAGGCCCTGAGACCTCAGCTGACTTTCCATGCTCTCTTATTGCAGAGTTGTGGTTAAAACTCAGGTCTTCTGCTTCCTAGTTTGGGGTTCATCTACTTCTACTACTATATCACACTACCTCTAAAAAGAAGCTGAGAGTACCTGTCAATCAGAAATGATTAGGAAAGCACACAAATTGTGCATGGTCTCTTCAGGTGAAGAACCAGCACTGATATCCTCTCCTTATGGCCCATTTATTGAGGCATAACCAGGTAGAATAAAATGGTAGTAAGGAAAACACTCCTTGATGGTTCCTGGGAAGAAGCCATGCTTCTACTGCTTTGAGCTTTTCTATGAATTCTATCCAGAAACAGGGCTGGATCAGATTCCCACTGAGATCCTACTTGACTTAATCCTTGGCTTGAGGTTACCAAAGAATTATGACATATTCAAAGGAAAAGAAAAGGAAAAAATAAACAGCTGGAGTTTGTGTGCTTGTGCATGTTTCTATGTATATGCATACACAATGGTTTAAGCCTGACTAAGACTTTTATGATTCATGTCATTTCTGGTATACAGCCTTCATCACGGTTCTTAGTGGTTTTCAGTAATAAGCTATTTGCTTAGCAGAGAAAATAAGTCTCTCCCTATGATTGCCAACATTGTACTGGTCTCTGTGCAGAGCATATTTCCTCATCAAGAACTCAGGCCCTCTAAATAGGACAGAGCAACAAGTATTGGCATGCAGACAGGAACACGCAGAGAGTGCAGCTGACTCCTGAGTTTCTCCAGGAGTACACAGAGAGACAGAAAAAAGAAATGACAAGAAGCTTGGGGGAAGAAGGAATGTGAAATAAATATGACGGAACAAGTGAAGTCAGAGATACTGAGAAAGACAGAACACCATTGGGGGGCAGTGAGGGAGCAGATTAGGCTGGAGAAGATAATGTTCTTTGGAACAGTTAGGGTAGGAGTATCCTCTTTAAGAGACTTCTGTAATTCTTTAAAATTTTCTAAATTTATTTTTTAGATTCTGCCTATTTTGATAAAATCCTCCCATCGATCTATGTCCACATCTAAGTCAAGTCATAAAAAATACATGGCAGGCATTAGCATAATGCCCGGCACACAGAGAAGGTGGCCATGGAAGACAGAGGCAGAGATCGGGATGATGCTGCCACCAGCCGAGGGACGCCAAGGATTGCTGGCAACCACCAGAAGTTAGAAGTGAGGCATAGAACAGATTCTCGGAGGCTCCGGAAGGGACCAGTCACGCCAACACCATGACCTTGGACCTCCAGAACTGTGAGAGAATAAATTTCTGTTGTTTTAAGCCACCCGGTTTGTGGTAATTTGTTATGACAGCCCTAGGAAATGAATATAGATATTTAAGTGAATGGGTTTCTAACAATACCTTTAACTTCTCCAAGCATTTGAATTTCTAATATCTTGATTTTGTCATTAGAAAAGTACATCCATAAGCTAAAACAAAATATAGTTTTTTCTGTACTTTATAGGTAAGGAAACTAAGCACAGAGAAGGCAGGAAGTAGTAATAAAATTGTTAGCCAACTTTTTTAAAAAAGCATCTATTTAACATTATTCTACATCAGGCAATTGGCTGTGGCAGTCTTTGTGCATCCTTTCATTTATTCCTAGAGACAATACTCTGTCAGATGGGTATTACATCCTCCAGATGACACAGGCTTGTAAGTAACAGAGTTGGATTTGAACCCAAGTCTCTCTAGTCTAACTGCATTCATGCTCTTAAACAGGAATCAGCAAACTCTGTCTCTTAAGGGTCAGGCGGGCAGTAAATACTTCTGGCTATGTAGGCCAAATGATCTCCTTAGCAATTTCTCAACTCTGGTTGTGAGTAGACATACACAATACATAAGCAAATGCGCAAGGCTATATGCTAACAAAAGTTCATTGGTTATTTGAAATTTGAATTCATACAATTTTCACGTGTCAATGCAATATCAGTCTATTGACTTCTCCAACCATTTATCAAGGTGGAAGTCATTTTCAGTTCACAGGTCATACAAACATGGGTAGTGGCTGGATTTTGTCCATGGGCAGTAATTTGCAGACCTCCGTTTTAACAATAACAAGATAATAGGAGCCAGCGATGAAAAAGTCCTGGGAAATTAAACCTAAAATATACTCTAGTAGGACACAACAATTTTACTTATTTGAATTAAGAAACAAATATTTGGTTTCAAATTTCTTTGTTGCATTTCAAAAATTCAAAAAAATTGAGGGTATCTCTCTTACAGCACAGGATGCAAAGGTGCCCCCTCTTCTCTACTCTCTAAAGCAAGTTGAATTGGCCAGTAAGGTCTTCTGTGAAAGAAAAGTGAATAAAGTTTTTGTGTAGAAGGATAAAACAGGTGTGGGTAGAGGCCAGAATGGGGAAGGATAGGCTCATATTGAGGAGAAATAAGGGACAATGTTACATTTTAGGCTTCTGTTACCTGGACCTTGGTCCAGAGGGAGTTGTCAAAGAATTGCCATGGAGGATGGAGAGGAGGAAGTTGGTTAGGAACTGTCAGGGGACTGGACCCTGGAGAGACAAAAGTAAAGGGCAATTTTGGAGGGACCAGGAGGCAAGCTTGAGCTTTCTTCTTGACAGTGGAGAGGCCTGACTTCAGAATACCTTTCACCTAGCCATAAGCCAGTTGATCTTCAGTTCTGCCTGGAGGAGGGCTCTCCACATTGCCTTTCCCAAGGCTTGCATAACACAACTATTATTAGATGGAGCGAGAGATGTTTATGTTCCTCCTTGACTCCTTTCATCTCCACCTAGATACCACATCGCCACACTGACAGGCCATCTAGTAGGATCATAAGAAGCTATGTCCCCAGTCTCCTCCATTTGACACTATGGGAAGTGGAATGAAGAAACGTGACCCCCTGAGATGAAGAAATGTTTTTTGATGCCCCTTGTTAATATCCCAAATCTGTCTCTCCTCTCCTTTCTCTCTCTCTTTAATCACATTACAAATTTTAAATGCAAGGTAATCAATCTACTCTCACTTAAAATCTTAATTGCCACTAACATAGAAATAGAGAATACGGTAATGTATTGAATCAAAGAATTAAGTGTGAGGAGTTTCAGTGAAGCTTTCTGATTCCTTGAGGACAATTTGAGACTAAAATGGAGACAAGAAGGAGATGTCTCAATTTTATTTAGAGAAATGCAGACCCACAACATTATTTTCTTTGCTGTTTCATTGTGATTTTCCCACTCTCATCCCCATTTCCATCATATTCCAAAACTATGTACTTGAGATAAAATTTATTAAGTATTGCAGAGTTCGGTGTAGTTTCAAAGTGTATTTTCTAGCTAAAGTCTGCTATGAATGTAGTAGCTGAGTATTAGAAAAATGACTTGAGGGAAGATTGTTTTAAAAATAATATTTCCAGCAAAAAGCAGAAATGATATAGGAATTGATTAAACGTTTGCTATTACCTATACTTTAGTCTAATCGTCTGTGCTTTTTTGAACAGTTACTTATATTTTCTAGTAATGTTTGTATATATGCAGCTACTTTTCTGCTTTCTTGATACTTAGAATAAAATTCAGGTAAACTGTGCAATTGCTCTACTATTGCTTGATTTCCACATAATGGAGACATGTAAGAATTCACAGTTTTCTGTTACTCATTCTGGATTTCATATTGTAATTGATTTCTGTCATTGTTCAGCTCACAATAAAGTATATCAGCATGTGCAATGCATAAGTTCAAAGATTCATAAAATGATAGCATTTCCATCCCACTCATTCAATCAACACTGTGTATCAAGAGAGAAGGCACTGTTGCTTATTGTCAGTTAGATTATGGATTTCCTTGGTTGTTTTAGGGAAATCATTTTATTCACTTGTTTATGAAGTGAGCAGGTTAGAGACCGCTTCAAGCTTCCTTGTCAGGGACTATGCATTCCATACCCAAGAGCCCTAAGACCTTAGAGTATGATGAGCTCTAGTGAAGAATCATTTCTGCTAAATGTTTAGTCCTTGCACCACTGATTCTAGTCTCTTACCCCTAAGATACTGTCTAGGGACCCCAGGGAGAAAACCTGGGAGAAGAGAAAGAGGGCTGGGCTTCCAGGAGTCCCCCAAGGAACTCAGGTCATCTGGATATTCCAGATGAGCAAACTCAGAGAACAAGTAATTTGTTCATTATTAGTCAGTTAAATACTTATTGAAGTTACTATGTGATGAGTCCAGTGCTGGGATTGGTTTTCCATTGGTAAACAAAAGAACATATAAGTGGGGATGAATAAACACCTTAAAATAAAAGGGTAAGAATCTGTTTATCTGTGTACATATCTATATATGTGTGTATATATATATGTAGTATATAAAATAAAATTATAAGAATTATATACATTTCATATGTGCATAGGTATATATATGTGTGTATGTGTATATATATTTGAGGGTAAGAATCCTTTGTTATCTGTTGTTAAAAGTAATGTAGGAATTTTAAAATCTTAGATAAATAAATCATTTCTCACAAGAAAGGAACTGATTAAGAAAGGAAAATTAATAACCTGGTGGTAGAGGAGGGGTTGAGAGCAAGGAAAGAAGGGGGAAAGAATGCAAGTCAGCACAGTTTGAGCTAGGAAGAGAGACAGAAACAAAACAAAACAAAACAAAACAAAACAAAAAACAGCCCTATATTTGAGCACTTACCACAAGGTTTAGTGCATTTTGGAGAGAAATAAAGAGATTGATCTTTACTGCTGTTGGAATAATTTGATGATTCTCCTGAATCCTTAAGAAAATTTTCAGCAATGATCTAAATTATTGTTTTATGGTTTTTGAAGTCACATTTACTTTTATTTTAAAACAAGATAACCCAGTTTTATTGGAGTTAGACATGGTTCTTGCCCTCACTAAGCACAGAGTTGAGATAATAAAATATCTGATGCTTGGATTTTATTTGGGTTACTTTGAGAGAAAGCTGCAGTGTGTCTCCTTGGCAAAAGGAGACAGAAAACACCATTATATGTGAGGTCATTGAGGATTTCTCTTCCCAGCTGAGCTATAAACTGGTGACTTAAGTTGTGTTTCAGGTGACCCTCAAAACACTTCAGACACACACGTGCCTCGCCAGTGGGGACATTCTACCTCCCCCATCCTTGCTTAAACACTATTTCTTCTCTGGAAGTTCTGGTTGAAGTGTAACAGGTACTGTAAAACTTTGTAAAACAAAGTAAAACTCCCACAATTTCTGTGACTTTGGGTTACTTGCTTCATCTCTTGGTGCTTCAGTTTCCTAAAAAAATCAGGAAAAAAACCAAAACTCCCTACACAAGATAATTTTGAGGACCAGATAAAGTATTTTAAATACTTAGTGTAATTTAGAAAATGTTATCTATTGATTTTCATAATCTGTTGACACACATAGCAGTTTTTCAAGGGAAACCCATGTTTTAAAGGGAGAGAATAGGGCGCCTGGGTGGCTCAGTTGGTTAAGCGACTGCCTTCGGCTCAGGTATTGATCCTGGAGTCCTGGGATTGAGTCCCACATCGGGCTCCCTACTCAGCAGGGAGTCTGCTTCTCCCTCTGATCCTCTTCCCTCTCATGCTCTCTGTCTCTCATTCTCTCTCAAATAAATAAAATCTTTAATAAATAAATAAATAAATAAATAAATAAATAAAGGGAGAGAATAGCTTAGTAATTTTTAAAACAAGAAGCTGTTTCTAATTTGTTGTTATAGGCTTGGGATTTTTTATACATGGTATTTTCTTTGACAAGTGGCACAGAGTTATATTTGTACCCCAATACCACAGACACCCTCACAGAACTTTCTATTTGTCCTCCCTGCCTAAGACTATATATAGCTCATTGGGGGTCTTGACTATATCTTTCTTCCCTACTAGCTCTGGTACAGTAACTTGAGTAATATACTGGATCTATATAGCTTTACAAGTAATAGAATTACCTACACTTATAAATTGGAAAGTGACATATTACCACTACCCAGTAGTTAAATGTACCTTTCAGCTAAAAGATACAATATGGAATCTTTGTATTATAAATACTTTCCTTACTTGTAAATGCATACTTCCAGTGGTCAAATTATTTTATGCTGCACAGTAAAATTTTTCCTTAATGGTACTTATAAACCTTGTTTATACTGGATACTTATTATTATTATTACTTTTTAAAGGAAAATGTTCTGAAATATTACCATATGATTCTAGCCACCTCTTTCTGTTTAACACATGAAGGCATGATGATTAAATTTTATAGAATCATCATAGTCCCCAGAGGAAAACTAGTTAAAATGTTTATAAGCTTTAATGAAATTGAAAGGCTAGAGAGTTAATAAAGCATAAAGTTTGTAGCTGATAGCTTAGTTCAGAGCTTTTGTAATTGTTTGATGCTATTTTTGCTGTACTTGTATGGCTTTTGCTTGTTTGTTTGCCTTACATTCATGGAAAAATTTAGTTTTAGTGATGTCTATCTGTGATTCTAGGTATGTCAGCTAATTGCCAAATTAAACTGACGGTCAGTCAAGAAGTGAAAGGAGTTTTCATTTTGAGCCTTGAATCAAACAAACAAATACATTAATGAGTGAAGAGCTCATATATATGTGAACATTCATATTAGAAATTAGGACACATTTTAGCCAAGAATAGCATTTTATTATTACTTCCTTCTTAGTCATGAATATATTTTGGGACAGGCTTATCTCTCGAGTTTTCTGAAAGTCAAGATAGAGGAGTCAACATGTGTTCAGTTGCTTCACAAAGCATATTTAGGAAAGATGCCATTATATTATTTAATCAAAACAATATTATTCTCATAATTTCCTGAAGCACAAATATATCTGTTGTTAATCATAGTCTGAGGGAACATCATGAATTCACCATTTTAAAAAATAAATAGTACTTTTCTGTATGATTGACCAAATCGATTTTGCCAAGATCCAGGTCAAACAAAATAATTGGCTGAAACATATAAAACTAATAGCAACAAAAACAATTAAATCTGAAATGTGAGATGGTTCTACATAAAGGTGATATCTTCAAAGTATACTTTTTGGAGCATGTATTTGTCAAAAGTCAAGGGTGCAAAACTGGCACAAACTAATATGCCTTGCCTACAACCCAACTAATTTTCATATAATATCCAGTAGGAGCCTGGATTGGGGCAGGGATGACAGACAATTTTCTGTCCTGTAAATTCATGCCATGTTTAGACCATACATAGGAGCTTTAATTTCTCAAAATAACTCTGGGCATCAGCCCTTGTCTCTTATATTAGAATACTGATGATTTCTGTGGTTAAAATAAGCTTTATTTAGCTCTGTTGCAAGTTGTTCATTAGAGTTTAAAGCTCTAACAAACCATCTAAGCATTTGTGACCTCCCTGATCTCCATTCCTTATTCTTAATCACAACTACTGAAAACGCCCATTAGGCTTGCGACATACAGCAAGTCTAAACAAAGGCAGAAAGCAGGATGTTGAGGTTCTGGGAAATTCTAATTGCTCCTTGGGAAAAGGACAAGTAAAGAACTACAAAGCAAGGCTCTGTTCAGACCAAGACCATTTCATTATCATTGCTGTTTCAAAGGTTTTTTTTGCTTGTTTGTTTGAGGTGAGCACAAGCTCATAATCCATACTTTCTTTTCAGTATTCTGAACAGGAGATAATATGTTCAATACCATATTAACTCCTCTCTCACTATCGAAAAAAGCAAAGCATCTGTTGCTGTTAATTGACAGGCATTTTATACCACCATTGTAAACTCTTGCTTAGACATTGATTTCCAACACAGGGTCCAGACATGTACGTTTGAGGTCTAGAGGCTTTAAATATCAAACGTACGAGTATATGTTCATTTAAATACATCTCTCTGTGTTCAACTTTATTTTTGCAAATGTCTAAGTGTATTAACCTCCTAGAGGTTGGAGTCATTGCTATGGAAACAACACTACTTGATAAATGTCTGACTGCACATATCATTGTGCTAGACACTAATAAATGGATAGACATGGCACCTTGGCTTCTGGTTTGTTACATCCTCAAAGGGAGCTCTAGAGGAGTAATCAATGAACACTTGAAAAAGGATGGCCTTAGATTGGTTTGCTAATATCATCTTAAAAGCAATTTTTCAGTTCCTGAGATGACTGGCAAAGAAAGTGCCCCTAGAGGAGCCTAAGGCTGAAGGAAAGCTCCAGGGGCTGAGTTCTTGTAGCAGGTAAGAGTTTTGTGGAGAATTTTCATTTGCTGGAGGCCTCCCCAGCCCACATGTGAAGTTGCACAGTGATACCGCTTCAGGTTTAGGAATATTGTGGGTTTGTTTAATATGGGTATGGATTATGGTGTGTTAAGAACAGAAATCGTTTGTGATCTAAATTAGGAAGATTGTGGAACTAGACCGATGTATAAGAAATAAAATATGAGTTTGCCTTTGCATGCCACCTAAGAGGATGGTAGAGTGTTCTATCTAGAAATAAACAACTGTCTGCTTTAAAGTGAGACCCAAATAGATCATGATTACAGGAACAGAAAGAACTGCTGCAGGAAGAGAGAGAGCTCAGACACTGGGATATTCATGTTCCACATCTACCTGATAGCAGTTTGAAAGGTTAAAAGATTTGGTTGAGACCTCTGCAGCTATCTGTTCATAAGCCAATGACATCCAAAGCTGTGAGATGTATTGTGTAAACCAGCAAGCTTGCCAGACTGATCGGCTTTTATCTGCCTCGCTGTTATCTCTCCTGGTTAAAGGTGCAAGAGTTACAGAAGAGAGCAAAATACCCACTTAAGGACCTGAACTTACTTTTTATTCTTCCTTTCTTCCTGGTCAATTTCTGGGTAAAACGGCCAGCGACAATATAAAAGATCAGAGGAACCTAGTTTCCTGGAATTTGCTAAACTAAATAGATTTATTCAATCCCATTCCATTTCATGAATCAGGAGAATGAATTTCACAGACATGGCATGACTCGCTCAAAGTCACGGATCAAGGAAATGGCTAAACCAGGAGAAGAAGCAACCTCTTCTGAGTCCCAGGACAGATTTCTGATTTAGACATGAAGAGCTGATCATGTTGGGGCATCAATGGGCCCAACTAAAAAATACCTGTGTGCTCTAGCCTTTCTTACATATCTGGTTATGCAGCACATTTCAGGCAAAGTGGTAAAGGTAGAAGTCACTGGGTGAAGTTTCTGGGAAAGTTCCTCAAAAGATATCCAATTAGGCCATGCTGTGCCTCTCCCTTCTCCTTGCTTGGTATATGGTTGTGATGTTTGAGTGCTATCTGCCCTCCTTTGCAAATGATACAACAAGAACATTCAAGGGGCAATGGAAAGGACAAACCGTTTGGTCCCCATTAACACTGTGGTGCCAACATTGTGGACCAGTTTACCTATCTCTAGACTTTTAGTTACCCAAGGAAAACAAAACTACTAATTCGTTTAAGACTGTGTTTATCAGACACCTTTAAGTGCTATGGAACTTAATCCCTAACTGATATACATAAGCCTATAAATGTAGGTGTGCTCACATAAGAAAGTGCTAATTAAAGTCTCTGAGTCTAATGCATGATATTATGAATTCATGTTATTTTAAATTAGAACTCTGAATATAATTGTACAAATTATGCCTCACATATTAGGCATGTGTACTTAATTCTATACTTGAGGCAGTGATTGTAGGAAGAATCAGGTGATGTGGGCTGTACCACTAACTCTCCGGTCAATATGCTAGGCTAGTTATTGGGCCTCAGTTTCCCCCACCAAAATACTATGGGTTAGATAATATGAACTTTTTAAGACTCTCAAAGCCTTTAGACCTAAGATTCAACAACTAGATCTTTTCTCTTTCTCTTATCTCAAGCAGTCTGTGATTCCACTTTCAGTGTATTATGGGTTAAACAGAACTTGTCAGGGAAACAATTTCTTTTGCCTTGGGAATTCATATATACTCTTTCATGTAAAATCTTCTAACTTCTACTTTTTGCCTGGCTAACATTCACTCATTCTTCAAGTCCTAGACTCAATATCAATTTCTTTAGAAAGTCATGCTTTACCCTTGTATATTATATTTGTCTGATAACATGCTGACATCTACCACAGATTATACATTTCTGAAAGATTGGGGTTATGTCTGCCTTATTGCCACTGTATTTCAGCAACTGATGTAGATCCTGGCACCGAGTCCGTAATCAGAAATGAAAAAACGAATGACTGCATGACTGCATGAAGAAACATTGTTTCTTCATGGCAAAAGATACTCCAGTTTTTAAATAATCGGCTAATAAAGCAATACTTTTCAATGGAACATAGTTTACTCGTGTGTGGAGGTAGTTTGGCTATAGCTTTTATGTGTGTATATATCTACAAGATTGAGGCCTTTTCATAATATTAGGTTTTGGACAAATTTGTTAAGTAAGTATAGGCTCTGACTGTATTATTCATAGAAATTAATAGGAATACTGCATAATATTTAATCTGGTTTGAACTTTGGTAGGATAATTCATACATGTGGTGATCGATGGGAACTTTCCTACAAGTATTTCAAGGAGAGGGAAAAGCTCATTTAAGAATTTTTATTTGAGAATATTTTTCTTATTTTTACAAGGTATCAAATTATCCGTTGAAGAAATAAGCAATGCGATAATTGGCTAGACTTTGAATGAATTGCCTTTTGGATGGGCTATGCCCCCATCTCACTTGCAGAATTGAAAATGAAGGAAATTAGCTTGCCTTCTGAGAGTTAAATTATGAAAGCAACAGATCAGAACAGATATATGCAAAATTACCTTTTAAAGACAAAAGAAATTATACGGCAAACAGAACTTGACAGAAACCTGATTGAATAGATTAACACATCTAAACAAAGAATATGTTACTCCTAAGGGGAAGGAAGTAGGGATCTGGGATTTGGTCAGCTGCAGGCACAGCAAAGTCAGGGGCAAATCAGGATTGGAGGGGGTAGTTTAGAGATGGATGTGATGTATGTACCACTCAGAGAAAAGGGAGCCAGAATTACTGAACTTTATGCATATTTTCCCCACTGCTAAAATTGCCATTTTTTTTTGGTGTGATGAATGAAGGGATGTTGATTTTAGACTAATGTCATTTACTGGTTGATTTATTTTTCTCCCCTTGTCAGATTCCGAGATCATGAAGCAATCTGCTGACTGTGATTTGGTGTCTGATGCAGGTCTGGCTACAGGGAAAGAGAATGGCTGATTCTACAGACTTCAAGTATTTTCTGTCCTCAGCCAGTGATTACTTAGGAAGAATTAATAAAATGACTTCTGATTATGATGTGGCTTTTCATGTTGCTTCACTTTAGGAACAGAATGAGCTGATCATGCCAATATGAACACTATAATCCAGATCAATTTCTTGTACATTAATAAATAATTATTTGAGGGTCCACTCAGAATATATGGTGTGGTCTCATATAGTTTTAAGTCAGTGTCAGTCTCTCACAGTTGCTAAGTCTTAGGCAGTGGACTAGAAAGATTTTGTACCTTTGAGAGAGATGTCTAGAATCTAGTACGTGGTGACCTTTAAGCCATTCTCAGACCCAACCAGACTTCCCCGGGAGCCTTGTTATTTAATGAAGGGTGGTTCTTCGTCTTGCATTAGTATCCCTGGTTACTTGAAGAAATTCACAAGTTGAGCCTCTGGTCCAGAGTCACTGAATCAGTCTGTATTTTGCCCAGGTTTTCAGTATATTTCAGTGTATAATATAATTTGAGAAGCGCTGCTTTAGGGGACACATCCACAATTTTTATCTCTCTATCTCTACAGGTTATTGGGAGACATTCCTTCATGGGTATTTCACACTGCTACATGTTTTGTTGGGAATGCCAACAATGCAAGGCCTTGGTAGAGAATAAAGAGTAAATGCTCTTTATTACCTCTCCTCTCTGGAATGATTTCTTCATATATAAAGTAAAGGGAGCAGGGAAAGGGAAGTAGTTGATGAGAGTTTAAAGGTGGTTAGTTTTTTGAGGGCAAGGTCCACATCATAAGAATTCTTTGTTATTGTTTTCCCCTCTAAGAATCAGCACATTTCTTTGAATGCTGGTGATATCAATAAATGTATGTTCAATTTTAGCCATAGGAACTTGATAATCTTTTAGAAAACCTTAATAAGTTATTTTCTGCACCCACTCTAATTCTACATTAAAGGATATGCATGTGAAGATAGTTAATTTTTCATTGAACTCAAAATATACAAATTGCTTTCATTATCTCTGGTTCAGTGTGATCTTGATAATTCTTGATAAATCTCAGGTCCCTACTCCCTTGGGGTATTCTAGCATCTTTGGAAGAACAACTATTTGTTCAATATATAATATTAAATTCTTCTGACACTGAATCTGCAAATATGATTTTCAAGGAAGAAAGAACAATAGGAGAATTCAAGGGGTTAATGTGTGTTGCCTGCATTTGTCACTTTCGGAGTCATGAATTCAATTTAGTGCTGGTCTACAGAGATGAGAAGGAATGCACCTTTGCTAGAGAAGGAGATGCCTGCACCCTACAATCTAAAGTGATGGAGAGTTTGATAACTTATATCTTGCAGCACTGAAACAGCCAACTGCTTCTGTCTCCAATTAAAGCACCAAAGAAGTAGCTACAAAGCATCAACCTCAACGTGAAACAAGATGGTCATGGAAAGTCTATGAGCTTTAGGGCACAGACAAAACTAAGGGTATTGTCTTTACAACCAAGCCCATCATTTTTGATCTCCGTAATGTAGCTGTGTTTGACTGAGAGAGAACAAAGATGATAGGAAATAAAAGATTGAAGCCACCAGTATTCAAAATTCTTTCTACCAAAAATATTTTCCGAAGGTTGCTAACAAATTAAATTAACTAGACTGGAAGCCAATTAAGTTTTTGAGCAAATTGTTTTGTCAAAGTAAACCACACACCTGGTCTACTGTTGCAGTTGTTAACTCTTAAAGAGAGTTCTGTGTCCTCAATCTGCATCAGTACAAAGTGGGATCACACAGGCTATTCAGTCCCCAATGCTCTCCTCAGACAGAGTCATGGAGCCTAGTGTCCAAGAGTTCCTAAGAGGAAAAAGACAAGCGCCACAGAGGACAATGGAGTTGGGAGTTCTTTCCAGAGCACAGAATGAGTAGCTGCCTAGTGTTGTACCTAAGGAACATATAATATTGGCAGAAAAGGGAATCTTGATTCTTCAGACTGATAGAAGCTGATCATTGCTGTGGATAAGTGGCTGCTGTGGGTTTCCCTTTCCCCCCTTTTTATAATGGGAGAGCTATTACAGTGTTTTGGATTATAGTTTACCATAGTATATTTGGCCTGTATGTGGCAGGAAATGTTTGTTTGAATCCCAAGTTGAGCTGACCACGATGTGTCATATTCAGGCTGACAGAGAAGACTGTGCATCACCCAGAGATCCTGCATCTCAGCCCCAGCATCTGATAGAGCACTATGATCTTCTACCTTTGATAGGAATGGGTATGTTTTACATAGAGGAAGAAGGGCATGCTTGGATGTTTGAGTCACAAACAGATAGATTGTAGTAAAGATTACCTACTAATTGTCCCTCAATATCCATTGTATTCTTTTCCTATCATAAAAAAAAAAAAAAAGTACAGTTTTGGCAGAGAATTCAGTTGTCACTAACAAAGAATATTATGCTAAGTGAAATAAACCAGACAGAAAGACAAAAATGGCATGATCTCACATGTGGAATTTTAAAAAGTCAAATACATAGAAACAAAGAATAGAACAGTGGTTTCCAGGAGCAGGGAGGTAAGGGAAACAGGGAGGAGATGTTGATCAAAGGATACAAAGTTACAATTATCCAGGAAGAATGTCTAGAGATCTGATGTACAGCATGATGACTGTCCTTAATAATAATGTGTTAAATACTGGAAATTTGCTATGAGAGTAGACAGTAGATATCGGGTGCTCTCATCCCACACACAAAAAGTTGTAACGACATGGTAATAAGATATGGTAATTACCTTGACTGTAGTAATTATTTCACTATGTGTGTGTGTGTGTGTGTGTGTGTGTATAGTAAAATATGTATATAGTGATATTAAATATATAGTGATATATACATATCTTTGATATATACATATATCAAATCATCATGTTGTGCACCTTAAATATATACAAGTTTTAATTTAAAAACAATAAAAACACTGTTTTACATGAAAAAAAGTGTAAGTAGCGTGTATAGATTCGGGGAAGTATTTATAAAAGAAAGGAATAAGATCTCCACCCCTCTATTCTTCCCACAGCCTGAAGTACCAACATTATGCTTTGAACTAGATGGGATACTTGCTTGGGACCATAACTAACTTGGGAATGGATGGTACAAAGTGGAACAAAATCATGTAAGGAGGCCGTGTCCTTAATATTACAATGCCATTCTAGCCCTGGACTATCTATTGCAGGTTTCCATGTGAGAGAGAGAGAAAGTATTTTGTTTAAGTCTCTTTTGGGTTTTGTCACTTGCAACTGTTCCTAATCCTAACACAGATGCTTTAGAAAACTTACATAGAAAGTTATTCACAGATTTTAAAATTTTGTGGTCAAGTCTCACAGGATTTTAATATTAATGAATAAGCATAGATAAATTATTTTTGCAATATAGTCCTGGTGGAAGGTCTCTCAGCACTTTGGTTCAACAGAATTTTAATGGTAAAGTAGAATACAGATAAAATAATTTGCTTTTGTTTCTAGACCTTTGTTTTAGACATTTTTCAAAGGTCATGTTAAATAACAAATGTTAGAATTTTATTTTAAAGTTTCACCTATGAAGAAGCCTACAACATGGTGGCCACCACCAATAAGCTATCAACAATGTTGGGGGAACAACCAAACTCCTATGAAATGACAAGTATAAACAAGTACTTAAATGACTATGCATCTGGTGGTCTTTTAGAACGGATAGGTTATAAACGGTACACATGATGGTCATGAAGAACTAAAATCAATGTTAGGTGATTTTTAATTTAGCCTTACACACAGATACATTCACACACACACTCACATGCATGGTTAAAAGAATCACTTCCAATCACTATAATAGATTCCAGATATTTGTTGTTTTCCATCTATTGGCACCATTTCCAGTCTAAAATTGTCCTCTGTGTAAGCTTGTCACTTTGCTGCCCTTTCTTCCATAAACAATGACAATAACAACAGCAACACAACACAGTATTTTTCAGAACTTTTAAAAGTTAGGCCTATCTCACATTGAATTCAACAATTGTAAATCACAAAAGATAAAAATGAATCTGTTGTGATGTTAATATGACACAATGAAAATGTTTTATGAGCATGTAATGTATTTTTCTCTTTGGCTTCATAGGATTAAAACATTACAAGATAAGCTTCCCCTGAGGCTTCACAACTTTTGTCTAAAATGTTGCTTAAGAACTAGTGTGAGGAATTCTTAATCCCAAGAAACAAACTGAGGGATGCTGGAGTGGTGGGGGGTGGGAGGGATGGGGTGGCTGGGTGATGGACATTGGGTAGTGTATGTGCTATGGTGAGTGCTGTGAATTGTGTAAGACTGATGAATCACAGACCTGTACCTCTGAAACAAATAATACATTATTTGTTATATATAACAATATAGATATAGATATATAGACAATATAGACAATAGATATATTGTATAAATAATACATTATATGTTAAAAATAAAAGAAGATAGTAGGAAGGGAAAAATGAAGGGGGGAAATCGGAGGGGGAGATGAACCATGAGAGACTATGGACTCTGAGAAACAAACTGAGGGTTCTAAAGGGGAGGGGGGTGGGGGGATGGGTTAGCCTGGTGATGGGTATTAAGGAGGGCACGTACTGAATGGAGCAATGTTGTCTTTGTATTTGAAGATAATGATTCTGAATCCCCCTCAGCAGAATACTGGCTTGGAGTTATTATTTTTTTTCCAGTGCCTTGATACTCACTGTTTCTGAACTTCTGAAGCCATAATTATCTTATCTAGATAGAGCACTGCATTACATTTTGCCTTTCCTCATTCTCTAATTGAACCAGATACTAAGTCTGATCTCATACCAGCTGTACCAAACAGAGGCTGCTACACTTTTCTCCTCATACTTCCCTGTCCTCTCAGCTTTACCCTCCAGCTGTTAGTAGAGGCATTTTTATTGACTTGCTGATTAACAGTGGGGCTGGGCTTGTGCTAAGCCATCTTAGCTCTCTCACCCAGTTCCTATCAAAACCAATTGAAAGATGGGACTGGAGCTATCGGTTATTAAAAACTAAAGCAAAACAAAACAAAACACAGAGAAAAACAAAGGCAATTCTTCTAGAGAGCTTAACTCTTCCTTGGTCTGGGACTGGAGAAAGTACATACTATGCTGGATATCTCATTGCATATAATAGACGGTAACTTAAATTAGCAAAACTATCTTTATGGGCTATTTTCCAGGACATGAAAATAATTTTTAATGTTTAGCTATCAACTGTCATTGTGACCTTACTAATCAGGTGATTTTCTAATCAGGAGATAATGTGTTATGTCTACATAGGAGAGTTCTTCATGGGTTCATTTAGGGGCAAGAGTATTTAACTTTATTACAGTGGTCAGAGATGATAGATTTTGCTCCAAAGTTTCTTTGGAGAGCTTCTTGCAACATCCTATGTAATTTGAAGGAAAAAAAGATTAGACCAAACAATTATAGTATGTATAAGTGAATAGATTAACAGTGTCCTAGAAAAAAGTTAGGGAACACTATATTAGAAAAAGGTTAAACATCTCATTAAATAGTTCAGTACTAATTATTTTACTATATGATCAGCAAAATGGGTCAGGAGAGTGAAGTAACTGCTCTTCCTTTAAATGGAAGTTGGCATAAGTATATATGATTTTCTAGAAATATATGAGGAAGTGACAAATAAGTATATGTGTCTGAGGACTGCCAAACACGGCAGAGGAATTAAAGCTCAGGCCAAAAGTAGTCTTTATCTTGGTAACGGGGGTTGTTTCACATGTATGGTGAAACATCTTAAGAACCAAAGTATTGCAATATTTCAGTAATAAGTATTTGGTTCTTCTGTCACTCACATTTTCAAAGCTATCAATGGTATATGAAAAAAAATGTTTTTGGCTGATGACATTTGTATAACACATTAAAAGAAGGTAGCATATGCTTACGAGGCTATTTACAAGCTAGTATGTGCCTTTCTTTCCTTCTTGTGTCTGCTCACTTTTCCCTTCATTGTCTTCTGTGCTCCAGCCATATGAAATTTCTTTTATTCATGCATATTTGTCATTTTGTCTCTCACCTCTAAGAATTTACCACATTTTGTGGTAACTGCTTCTGTCTCCAACCTTCCCGTCAAAAATAGTAGTCTTTAAAAGGTTAGGAGCCAAGTCTTACCAGCTCACCTTTGTATTCCCAACATAGCACGAGACTAGGCATTTAGATGGTCAAAAAATTGAATAAGCGAATAGATACTGAAGTTTTAAAATTATAACATTACTGGTTAATTTCATGTCCCAAAGTATGCAGCCTACAAATTATAATTTTCTTGCTTTAAGCAGGTAAGAAGAATAAGGAAACAAAACACTTGAAGATATTTTTGGAGGGTAAAAGGAAACAGATTCCACCTAATTCAAAGCAACTCAAAATATGTATTCCTCTTCCCCTGACTCTAGCCAGGTTCTAGGAGAGACAGCGCTGAGTCTGGAATCTGTTGTGATGTTAATATGACACAATGAAAATGTTTTATGAGCAGGTAATGTATTTTTCTCTTTGGCTTCATAGGATTAAAACATTACAAGATAAGCTTCCCCTGAGGCTTCACAACTTTTGTCTAAAATGTTGCTTAAGAACTAGTGTGAGGAATTCTTAATTTCAGGAAAGAAACTGAGGGATGCTGGAGTGGTGGGGGTTGGGAGGGATGGGGTGGCTGGGTGATGGACATTGGGAAGGGGATGTGCTATGGTGAGTGCTGTGAATTATGTGAGACTGATGAATCACAGACCTGTACCTCTGAAACAAATAATACATTATATGTTAAAAAAAAAAAAAAGAAGATAGTAGGAAGGGAAAAATGAAGGGGGGGGAATCAGAGGGGGAGACGAACCATGAGAGACTATGGATTCTGAGAAACAAACACATTCTAGAGGGGAGGGGGTGGGGGGATGGGTTAGCCTGGTGATGGGTATTAAAGAGGGCACGTTCTGCATGGAGCACTGGGTGTTATATGCAAACAATGAATCATGGAACGCTACATCAAAAACTAATGATGTAATGAATGGTGACTAACAACATAATAAAATAAAATTAAAAAAAAGGAATTAGTGTAAAGCAGGAATGAGGCATAGTAATAGAGTCAATTCTAAGAGGGAAATGTTTTGTGTTGCAGCAAATGTAAACAGGAAATTCTACATGTAGATGTGGGCACTTGGGTATGCATGAGCTTATCGCAGAGACAGAAAAACTCACAACTTTGTAAGGGGTCATTATAGTGATTTGGAGATAGTCTATCAAATTATCCCTACCTCACAGTAAAGGAAATTAGAGATATAATGAGGAGGATTGGAGTTATACAAGAGGTAAAGGAAAGACAACTAATGGATGAATCCCTACCATGCACCAAGTGTATATAAACATATTATCTTGTTTAACATATAAGATCATCCCACCTCCATGTGAGCAAAGTATGATTAACTCCATTTAAATGAGTAAATTGAAGATAAGAGAGGTTATGTAGTTTGCGTAGAACCCTGCAGGTTGTGTATGGGGAAGCCAAGTTTTCCTTTATATTCACTTGGGTAAATAGAGGCATGTTGAAACTGGCTTGTATCAGGTCATGACAGCCAACTGTTTAACTTGAGGGAATGTGAGCAGTTTGCTAAACATTGCTTTTGTTTAAAATTAAGTTATATAAGCATACAATTAAATAAGTTATATTAAAAACATGTCATAACTACTCAAAACTCATTATTTCAAAATGTTTTTATGATATTTTTACTATTATCTATGGTCGTCAGGTGTTTTACATTGTATCTGTATTGTGGAAATATTATATCATGGTGTGACACTGTACACAGGTTCCCAACTCTGCATTCGGTGACATCATTTGGTAGCTTGAAATCTGCATGATGGGGATATTTGCACTGGGTAAATGGGGAAACGCTCCAAATTAAGGGTTGATTTTTTTTTGTTATTGTTGTTGATGGTTATATTTGAGAAAATGACGGAGAAAATGTTATTTTTAAACATAAAAGTATATTGTATGTAGCTGTTACATCATAAGTAGAACAAAAAATTGAGAGAGTTTTTTCTCAGGTTCTAAAACTGTTATTTGTTTCAGCAAAGAGGTTACTTTCATCTTACTTATTATCATAAATAAAAATAGCAACAGACATTCATATCAGAATAATACTCATAGTTGGGATACAACTCCACTTATCAAATCATGATTGAATTGTAGCCATAGTTGGCTACAGATACATGATTTTGGCAAAAATTAATAAAAGGATTCTATGAGAGGGAATTGGCTGTATAGAATTTACAATAAAGTGTATAGCACATCTTATTATCATTTGTAAATTTTGTGATACACATTCTTTGTTTCAGTTACATTTCTACCAATGCACCACCATATAATAGCAAAGCCATAAAATTTTTATTAAGTAAGATTAAATAGAAATATGGGGAAGTTTTTGCAAGGTATAAAATTCAATCTATGCTATAATTATAAATATGCAAAATAAATACATAAAGATAGGAAGGTTTATGTGGAAAAACAAAGGAGTTTTGTGAGGAGGATAGATGCTATACAATTAATTTACAGTACAAGGTGGTAAATATGAAAAATAAAAATGCATAACAAAAGCCTGCTATGTCCTAGAAAAGTATTTATAATTTCTTTGTGCTTATCTTATAAAATATTTTGGCAAGGAAGGGTGGGATGTGTTGTCATAGAATACAGTTCTATGGATACTTGTAGAAGGTTCTTTTACATCACAGTAAACATGTTTTGCTTTTTTCTTTAACTGTTGCATCTACAACTATAAAATACAATGTGTATATGACTTTTCCCTTTATCTAATAGTAGAATAATATACTGCCTTACTTTTTTATCATTAATTTTCATTTTCTCTAAATTTTAGTACACATGTCTTAAGATGCGAACTCATCTTTTCAGTCGGAAGAGATTCTCTGGGAGAAGCAGTTTTCTCACATCAAAACAAACATAAAAAAACAAACAAACAAAAGATGCTTTGGGCAGCCAATTCTGTGACTGAGACTATTTTTAAAAAGTAAGCCTACTTTTTTCCAGGAATGTATGAGAAAACCTTCCTGCGAATTTCAGGCACAACCAGGTTGCTTCCCAAATTGGCCATTTGCACTCCGGGGCTAGAGCTGAAAGTGCACAGAATTGCTGAGTAATTCGATTGTAGGCAGAATCGATGCAAGTGTGAACGCTGCCCTGGTCTGAGGTTGGCCCTTAGGCTGCAACTTAAATCAATTTTAGGTAAGCTAAGTTTGATTACATTTTCAGTGATGAAGCTTTCAAAAGCAATTTTTGAGCTGCCTATTCTGAGGCTGTTCGGTTCTATCCTGAATCTCTATTCCTGGTTAGAGAAGCATCTACTTATCTGTTTTGGTGATGATTAAGTCCTGGAGTTGAGGAAAATAAGAGAAAGAAAAAGAAAAAAAAAAAAAAAGAGGGCATGATCCAGAAAGCATGTGAATCTATAACTAATAATATGTGAGTGATAATGTCTTTTATCTTTTCAAAATATATAAAAACAAGAGGAAGAAGGAGAAAGGATCAGGGTATGCTAACAAAGAAAAAAAAGTAAATAACAGACAGAAGATTATGATCATGGTGATGTGTGGCAGTCTAAGAATATTTTGGCATATGAGACCCATTCTTTCAGGTGTTGCTGGCAGGAGGGATGTTGGAGAGATACAGGTGGTTCTGGAGTATGAAACATAATGGGTGTAAGCAAGGATGTCAGATATGGACTCCAATAGCAATATGCTAGCTTGAGAGAAATAAACACTTTCCATTTATCTTTTTCCAGCAGAGTCAAGACTACAGGGTTGTGCATTCATAGCTTATGCAAGTCTTCCTAAAAATGTGTTTCCCTAGTTAAATAGTTTGATTGTAGATATTATCTACATTAGGGTAAGGACATCATTATAACATAAACTATAGTGCTCCCAAGAAATTATTATTTTTTTGAGAAAATATGAATTTTCCTACAGGTGTGACCACTGATTCTTACAAGACAGGCCCTACTATGACCACTAATTCTTAAAACATGGACTATAATCCTGCCAGTTTTAAAAAAATATGTTGCTAAATCTTGTCTTATGAAGTATTTTAGAAAATTTGTGATTCCTTCTAAGTGGACTGAGTGGTGACTCTAATAGTTTTTTGACAAGACTTATGATCTGCCTCACTAATTAGGTTGCTCCACATATGCACTAACTGGATTGATTTTAAAAAAAATCAAAGAAAGGAAACTGAAGAGCATGCAAATATCCAATACCACATTTTAGAGCTACTTCTTTACGTTAAAATCACTGAAAGGGAAAGCTGGTAAAAAAAAAAAAAAAAAAAAAAAAAAGATAGGGGCGCCTGAGTGGCTCAGATGGTTAAGCGTCTGTCTACCTTCAGCTCAGGTCCTGATCCCGGGGTCCTGGGATCAAGTCCCGCATCAGGCTCCTGGCTCAGTGGGGAGCATTTTTCTCCCTCTCCCTCTGCCTCTCTCCCTGCTCATGCTCTCTCTCTCTCTCTGTACCTCTGTGTCTCAAATGAATAAATAAAATCTTAAAAAACAGATAAAATTGGAAAAATCCAACTTACTAAAAATTTCTGGTCATGTCATAGGTGAAATAACATTTCTACGCAAGCAAGTCTTGCTTGATTTATTCAAATCTTACTTAAGTATATACTGGGCAGATATCTAATTTGTGTCTCTGGAGAGAAATATCAACTGAATTATATTTATAAGTAAGGAAATCCAGTCCATGCTGAACAGACATATTCGATGAGGACATGCCATTTCAACTCTCTTCCCCAGCGGTTTTATGGCTACTAAAACAGAATTTACAGTGCTTTAGAGAAAGTGTGGCCCATTGAAATATCATTGCTTTCACAGTTAATTCTTCCTCTTTTTTCCTTTATTTGGAACATCAAAAGAGAAAAAAAATCCAATTTCACTCTACTTTTTCTTTTGGTGATGTGCTCTCTTAATTATGCTTTGTGTTGCCGGAGGAGAAATGGGAAGTTTAATAATAAGGGCACTCAGCACTTCATAATAATCATTTTCTTCACTTATATCTCTGAATCGTATATGAGTGGCCACACTTATATTTTTCAGAAAAAGAAACAGCACCAAAGTGGAGGTGGGGGAGTAGCTCAGACTGCTACCTTGTCATGTGCTCAAACTATTGGATCATGCTTCAAATCCAGTCACCGCTATGGCGAAAATAATGCATGCTGGGTAAGTAATCTCTAAGAGACTTACTTAGAAATCATTGGGAGGGGAATCGCTCACAGGACCTCCAATATGCTTTGTCAGGGAAAAGACTGGGTAAGGCACTACTGAAGGTAGAGGCAGGTAATACCTTTTCTTCAAACTGGAAATGTTGGCATGTTTTCATTTTTACAAAATCTTAATAGCCACAATTCCCATATATACGGGTCACATTTTGGCCTGATTTGTTATAAGAGTCAGAGTTTTGTGGAATAGCAAGCAAGAAGATCTATTCTAGTGCCTTTTCATAGGTTATTGGCTGACAGAATTGAAACTGTGAACATAAAGGAAATTTCCCTGGAGAGTAAAATTCTTTGTAGAGATGACAAAATGATTAGGCCAGCAGTGCTATGAGCCAAATTTTATGGAAACTCACCACAGAGCAAAACACATTAAAATACTTTTTTTGTCAATAAAAAATAATTTTGGGTTCAATGACAAAAATGTACAGAAGGGGAAAATATTGGCAGCCTTTCTACTTTGTTAAGGAGTAGGTATAACTGGTTTTAATAACAACCAATACATAAATACTACTTCTTTTAAACGTATATAGATTTTTTTTAGACTCTTAAAGCACTATAGCTGAAAGAGAATTTGGCTATTTATTTTATCCTCCTCGTTTTATAGATGAGGAAACTGAGGCCAGAGAGTTAAGTGCTTTACTTAAGGACTTGTCTAAGTAAAGGCAAGAACCTAAATTGCCTGTCTCTTAGGCTAGGACCCCTAATACTATTTTATGGTTAATTTTGAAACTCCTTTTGATTTTTCAATATCTTTTTGGTACCTAATTCCCACAAACCTGCTACATTTCAGGGCTGATCAATGACAACTGCAAATACCAAAGCTGCATTCTCCCTTTGGCATTTACTGACCCTTTATCAACCATGGGGATGTATGTATAGCTTCACTGGCTTGAGGATGCAGCTGTCACATTGCCTCTTAACCTGAGAGAAACACATCACTAGAGTAATTAATCTTGTACAACCCTCTCTATCAGCCTGACCACTTTTTTTTTTCATCATTACAAGTGAATGCCTATGTGCATGGCTGATTTAATTAACAATTCTAATAAAAGAGACAGTATCATAGCAATATACATAAGTACATGAATAAATGAATTAAAGAACCAGTGCTGTTCTTGAATATCCAGTGAGATAAAGTTACACAGTTACTGGGGTTACAGAGACTGAGCTTCAGTGTTTGGATCATCCGTACCGGAGAGGAAAGAAAAGGAAACTGACATTTAATGGGGCACTGAATTAGCTATTTTACATATCCTATATCATTTGATCTTCACCACAACAGGATAAAAATAAGTTATTTCCCCTTTTTTATAGATGAGACAACTGAAGTTTAAAGATTGGGATTGTGAGAACTGCCCAACATCCCAAATGGGGGACTACGGCTTTGACTCAGATCTGTTTGCTCCCAAAGCTTTCAGTGGTTGGCATGTGTAGTGGAAAGAGCATTGGAACAAGCGTAGGAAAAACTAAGCCAGTTCTAGCTTTAGATCTGCTGTGACAATATACAACTTTGAGTTCCCTCACCTACAGAGTGAAAGAACTGGTCGAGACTGAAAGTTTTCAAACCGAATCTCGTGCAACTCTGTGGCTTTTTGACGGGCCTCAGGGTCACTGTGTAGTGTGATATGGAGGCAAAAGACAGAATTTTCCACATTTACCTCCAAATCAACCAAATGAACTCCAATTTTATCTTTGTTATATATTAAGGTCTTGCATCAAGTTTTATTTGGGGAAAGAAAGGAATCCATTGCTTTAAAAAGTTGGCAAAAAACTAGGTAACATCTGAGACTACCATAGCTTTAAAGTTCTGTCATTTGACATGGCTAGCTAAAGCACTGTTAGCATTTCTATTCGGCTCTTACTAGTGGAGATTTGGTGAGCTGGAGCACCTTAGGTTCCAACAGTTATTCTGACTACTTCAATATTTTGGGTATCATCTCTCATGTATGGCACTGACTGACTATATTGTGTCAAAAAAAAGCTTCTTGAGAACACACAAAGCTTCTAGGAATAAGGTCAGGGAGGAAAAAGTCTTCTTGCTTCCCTCATACTGCATTTCAGCAAATTTGTATACTTCCATGATGTGTATGACGATTATGTATGTGTGTATTTCAGTTTAGCAGAGTGCCATTCAATAGGTTGATGTAGCTATATCAAAGTCTACCTACAACTGCAAACCTAATTTTTGTCAAATATTTATTACTTGAACATCCAGGCAAGGCTTTCCATTAACATCTTAAAGCTGTGAGGATAAAGCTAGTTGGCTCACGTAGCACACTGTCTTCAATAATCACCAAGCCTAAATTTATTACTGTCTCTTTCAACCAAAATGAAATTCCTATCTCTTTTAAGCTCCAGGAGGGGAGATCAATTTCAATCTAAAATATGAATCATTCAAATTTGTGGTATCACCTTTCACATGGAATCAGGGTTCATTATAATACACAAAAGTAACAGAGAGCCCATACATTTGCTTACTGGCATGTGGGGACATTTGAAGCAAGCAGAGAGCTGAAATATTACTTGCAAGGGCACAGCTGGCTCCATATTCAACAAATCAGTCAAAAAATAACGTTTGCCTGCCTCAGTTGGATCTAAACAAGGAAAAACTGTTTTGCCAGCCACATTCTTACTTTCTCCAATAGCTTCTTCCATTTTCCTTTTGGATACCAGCTACTGACTCTTTTTTTTAATCTCAAAAAGAAGGTGTCCATCAAATTAAACAGACTGGGAAGAAATATCCTCTAACATGAAAGGAGATTTTCCAGAAACTTAAATAGCACTGATTGTATAAAACATTTGAAATTGGAACTTCATTATTTTCTCCACAGGGTTGCTAAGGCAGGGAAAAGACAAAGTTTTGGTGAGTCCTTTGAATATTTTATGTGTAATATTTCTGAGGCAAATGCTTTGTTACTTGAATAAATGCATGTGCGTGTGCGTGCGTGTGCGCGCACGCACACACACACACACAAGAAAAGGAGAGAAGTCCTTCTCACATCATTAGGACCTATATTCTAGCAATGGATTTGACACCCCCCACTTTTGGAAACACATGAAAGAGGAATTTGGCACCCACACACTGGAGCAGTATTATTGTTATCTATGTAGGCCTGTACGCAAAGACTCCATTAATATTAAAGCTTGACTTGTCCCAAATATTTTCATATATTAGGTCCCTGGAGAAAAAGGTATATTAAACCAAACTTATGTGAATTTTAAGCACTTTGTTTATGTGGCTAAATTTTTTTCCTTCTTAACTAATTCTTTTTCCTTACTTCCCTTTGGATTGTGATTCTTTGTGTCTTATAATGAATATCTATTTTTTTTAAGAAGGTGGAAAACAAAGCATATACAACAAATTTTACCTATAGAAATGACTTCTATTGGTTACTAAATTATGATCAAATAATGGTGTAAATTTGATGAATTGGACCCATAGATGGTAGGATGGGATCATTCAGTTCACATTCTTTAAGGGGAAGACTTAAAGGAATCATCTCTTTCAGTAGCTCATGTTCAGGAAACAAAAAACACAACTGAAAAATAATATAAAATCCCAAATAATTCTGAATCCCAAATTTTTTACTTAATAAGGAATTTTGCTATGAATAGTTGGTATGCTGTCATCTATTATTAATTTTGTTAAAGCACTTGCTCCTTGAGGCTGGTCTATACTGATCTACAGATATTTTTTTTTCTCTCTCTCTCTTTCTCTCTTTCACACACACACACACACACACACACACACACACACACACAGATGTTTTCATTGCAGGTTATATTTCAGAAATTTCTGGACAGATAATCTAGAAGGTGAGGGATTCATTGTATACTAGGTTTCCTGTAGTTTTCCTAACATAAATTTTGCTTTCCCCTAACTTGAGAAACTATATATTCTTTACCTAAAGTAATTCTATTGATGAAGTTACTAACATCTCTGCTTAGAATTATAGTCCTCTTACTATTATAGCCGAAAGCCTGCAGGCCATGGAAGGCAAAGGGGTTTAAGGTGACATCATTTTAAATCAGTTCTTTCTCGTTTCTCTGGGACTGAAGAAAAATGTGAGAAAAGAGACTAACAAACTGAGAATGAGGGAGGCTTGCAGAACAAGAAGCATCACCAAAGACTGATGTCCTGCATCTTTGACGTTGCTGGTCATGGAGTGGTTGATGTAGACACGGCCATTGGACCTATTAATCATAAAGCAAGCCCAATTCAGACGAGCCGCTAAAGTGTTAAGGCAGATCATCAGCCTGTGTTCTTCATTTCAGTGGTTGATTTTCAGACTTTTCTGATCTGCTGTAGCATTGAACACTGCTGATCAACACTCTTCTCGAAGGAGTCTCCTCCTGTGCCTTCCATGACACTGGTCTTCCTCTGGCATCTCTGTCCACACTGAATCCACGTGCTTCTACAGAATGTTTCCACTCTTCTGCTCACTGCTGATTTTACTTGGTTTTTGGTCCTTGCTCAGCTTTTTGCTATACATGACTGAAATGACCACTTTCATTCTGATAACTTCCAAATCACATCTCCATTCTGGACTTTACATCCAGCTACCTACTGAACATTGCCTCTAATTGAGGCACTTTCTTCTTTAAATCTCTAAAATTAAAGTCGCTTTTCTTCTTTCAATCTCTACCTTCTCCCCAAACCTGAAAATGCTAATCCTCTTCTCATGTTCTATCCTGGTTAATCTTACCCAACTAAATGTTGGGAGTTACCTGGATTCCTATAGTTCTTTTCTTATTCTCTCCACATTTGGTCATTAACTCCTCTCTCCTGATTTCTCTCTCTCTCCTCTGCCCCTCTTTTTTTTGCAGCTATCTTCTTGTCAGTCTAATACCTGCGTTTAGGCCTCACATTACCTAAGAATGTCTTTCAGAAAGAAAATCTGTTCATATCCTTCCTTTATTAAAAATCCTTCAATGACTCTCCAAAACCAGAAGGATAAAGTCCAAGCTCATCTCCAGCCCTTCCTGTCCTAATTCTACCAACTTGTCCAGTCATCTCTCAATACTCTCTTCTCCCACCTTTTACTCTTAACCATATAAAGATACTACCATGTCTTCAAATGTATCAGATTGTTTCATACTGCCATGTCTTTATAGTAGCTGCTTCATATTAGAGTATTCCCACTCCCAAGCCCTTTCCCATTTGAGCCTGGGTTCAATCCTATCATGTCCTTTGTTCAAGGGTCATCTCTACAGCTTACCCTCAGTCACTGAGACTGAGTTGATCATTCTCTCATTTGTGCCACTGTACACTGTGCTCATGATTGTTCTTGAACGAACTCTGCAAACTTCTGCCTTTGAAAGTGACACAATGGTTGCTAAAATGGTATTCTGAGTTGTATCTTAGTTCTATTTCTCAGAGTGATATGACCTACTCTGGGTGACAGACAATCTCAAGACCAGATTAAGAGCCTCTTCTCTGCCCTAGTGTGCTACTATTCCTCTACGGCATTACAGTTGTCCATTTCTTATCTCTCTCCTCTCATTCATCTGAAATTCTCTGAGGATGGGTTTCCAGATCAATTAATTCTTTTCTTTTCAACATTGAGTACAATGCTTTGTACACTGTAGGCAGTCAATATTTATATGATGAATGAAGGTTGCTATTGAATAAATTATTTAACACTGAAAATAGAATAATTATTTTAGTTTTGCCTTTACTCTTTGAATCTCCTAGATGTCTGAATTGCTATGCAGCAAACATCATATTTAATCTGGAATTAGTACCACAAAGCCTGCTTCCTGCACTGACCAAGGATGAGGTTAAGTTATGAGCTAGAGTTGGGACATTATTTCAGATTTGCCTGCCTTCTCCCTGGCTTGCCAGGGACAGTTTACCATCTAAACCCATAGTAACGTGTTGGGCACTGGGTCAACAAATAAGGTCAGCCATCTATATATTGCTTTGTGAACTGAGTGCTCTTAGGGGATATAATATAATAACAATGGCTAACATTTATTGTTTATTTTATTCCAGGCTGAGTAATAATTGCTTTACATGCATCATCCCATTTAATTTTTATCCTATAGATGGGAGCTGGTATTGCCCTCATTTTATCAATGAATTTACTGAGGCTTTGGCATTTGCTCACAACAGTCACACATAACTGATATGGAGTAAAACTGGGATTCAAACAAGGCCTGCTTGACTCATTTTATGTGAAACACACACACACACACACACACACACACACACACCAAAGAATGAATTCTTTTTTTTTTTTTTGATGGTCTTAGTTATAGCAAAGCTCTAAATTATAGCTTCTTGCCTTCTGTCTTCTTGATGATCTAGGAAATGCAGGTTGTTACAAACCAGAAGTAGACTGTATCAGTCCAAAATTTATCCTAAGTAGTCATGGATGGGGAGCTGATTCCTAACGGCTAAAGCTCTGTTAGAAAGCTATTATCAATCAGTTTGAGTGTTTGCTATGTATAAACACTACACTAGCAACTCACATTTCTGATAACCCTGTCTTTGAGTGTATGAACTATCAGGGTACAAACAATGAAAACATGGAAATTTTCTTATTCATGGCGTGTTCCAAATATCACCATGTACACAAATGGCAGACTTTTTGGAGTCTATTTATTTTCTCTTGGGTAAGAAAATGGGCAAGCTAGCTTTACACACTCCCTTAACTATAGGAAGGGCTGATCTTCAGCAATAGGTTTTTAACGTCTGGTCATAGGCCAATACTAGATCAGCTTAGGACTAGCTGCTAGTCTTGGATCAATTTAGAGGTTGAAGACTCTCCCATTCATAGACCTTGTGAAGAGCTGACAAAAGCTCTTCTCAAGTGACATAGTGCACTTTCCAGCTAGCATCACGTGGACTTCAAGAAAGGTGACTTTCCCCATAATACAGTTTGTAGATTCACAATGCCTCTGTTGGATAACTGTACCATCCAAAGAGATTTAAAATGCCATAAAAATGTGTGTTTAAATAACCCTGAGTCTCATTTTTGTGTAAGTTTTCAGTCAAACATTGAGCCCATTCATCTTTCATATACTTAAATTTGATATCTGGTATATGCTGTTTACATCTAAACACTTGTTTTAAAAAGTTTTATATGTTGAAGAATAGCACCCTAAACTATTTTTAAAAAGTTGATAAAAAACACAAGAAGGACAAATATGTTGTATGTATAGGATTTAGCTTTGGAAGACCATGTTGCAAATGATACAATTTATCTTTCACTCCATTGATGCTTTTACATTGATAGTAAGAGACAGGGAAATGTGAGAGTTAAAAACTTGGGCTCTGGAGCAAGACCTTAGGGATTTAGGGTTTTGCTTTGTCACTTATTAACCATTTGACTTTGGTCATACTTTTAATCTTTCTTCATCTTAGTTTCCTCATTTGTAAGAAGGAAATTATAGAATTTACCTCTTTGGATCACATGAGAATTAAATGAACAAATTCATATAAAGAGATTAGAATGGTATCTGGTCTACAGTAAGCTCACAATAAGTGTTACTTGTAATCCTCCTGCTATTGCCTTGCATATCTAGAGATCACAAATACATGTTTTACATCTAAAACCCAGTTCATTCATTTATTCATTAGTCATTCAATTACTTATTCAATGTTTAACAAATTCATTTATTCCCTAAAGATTTATTGATTACCTATTAAATAGCAAGCACCGTGCTTGGTGATATGAGAGATAACATAATGAATCAGGTATTGATCCTATATTCTTAACAAACATAATTTGGTGGAGAGAGATGAAAAGCATATACAAATAATTATTGTACAAAACAGAGATGCTCAGTGAAGTAAGAGCTTCAAATGAGGTCATACAAGAATTCTGAATATATAGACGTTTTTCAGACTTCTAGGGCTATGCTCATAATTACAGATAAGATTTGCTTATTATGTCTTTGTTGACAAATTAATCAAATTGTGCTAGTATTTCACAGCACCTCTATATCCAGGAAGCCAGTGGCAAAAGGAGATGATTACAGTCCATTCTGAAGACACCATGCTTAGAAGCCCTTTCAGCAGTGCATTATTTCCAAATGATTGTGTTAAGGTTGCCAGAGCACCACAAACACTTAAGTAAGTGACATTTGTTCCTAATTTGTCACATTCATTAATGTTTCAGTTTCAAAAATCAGAATGTGTTTTAGAAATTTAAATAGCAAAAAGTTAATGTGTTAATAAGCTTTAAATTTTTCTTTACTTTGTCTTTTTAATTCATTTATTCTTTCAGGTTCTTGAATATTTAAAATATTAATAGTATACCAAAGAAGTATCAATATTTATATTAAATTGGAATTCACACTGCTCTGTAATACTTTTAATGGTTTATATTATTCATAATTACACTAAATAAATCATCCTCATGGAAGAAACTTAAGCAAGTTTATTATACTATGGTATTGCATGGCAAGCAGTGTTTTTCAGAGTGGGGGTATTAAGAAATATTGAGTAATATTAAGCTGGAATAATAAGTGATGTGTTGTTTTTAAAGTATATAGAGCAAATCCTTTTCAAATGATTATTTTCTACTAACAACTAATATATTTTATTTAACATCAGAAGTACTTAAATTGTGGTAATTCCAAGTTCATAAATCATGAAACTTCTTACATTTTTAAGTAGTAGAAGTATTATGTATCCCATCCTTACTTCTGCAAAATGGAAGTGATGATGTCTGTAATGAATTACACAATATTCACATTTTTCAGAAACAGCTTAATATCACAGGATGATAACATAAATCTATGTATGTCAGCTTACTATAAAAAGAGTAACTATAAAAGATAAGGATGATTCAGATAAGTTTGTGGAACTGAAAAGACAGTATATTCTGCCTAATCTTTGAACATTTTGAGAAATACTCCACTTCAAAACTAGGACTATTTTATGGTTATGAAAATGTGTTGTTTATTCAGCTCCTAAAAAGCACTAAGAGTAATTGTAAGAGAAAACATCAGCTTGGGTTTCACTCCCTTCAACTAATCCTCATATTTGTTCTTCCTCTTTCATTCCTGTCCTTAGGAACCAAGATACATTAGAAATATAGTATTTATTTTAGCAAAACCTTAAGTTGCATTTCAAATACAGTTTTTAGTAAAAAATCTATATAGATAAAATACTCTGTCCATGATCATTTACTTACTCTTTCATTTTACATATGTCATGTGAAATTCTCACTATTCCAAGATGAATGTCTAAAGAAAACCAATCAAGAGTAAATTCAGCCAAAATTAACCTATGCTTCAGGATAATGTAACACATTTTTAAAAACAAAACAAAACAAAACAAAACAAAAAAACAAAAGCCCACCAAACCATCTTCAGTCAGAAGACATTTTTCAGTGGGTCCTATTATTCAGGTAATTTTTCCCTTTTCTCAGCTCTAAGACATTTTTCTAAACACATGTAGACTTCAGTAGAGATTCAAAAATTCTCAAACACCCATACCATTTAGGGGCCAAGTCTCCTCTGTGTAAGGGATGTGTCACATCAGGCTGAGTTCTAAAATGAACATACGCCATTCTCAGGTTTTATCTCTGCTGATGGTCAGGAGCCAAGGGGCCCCCGGGAGCATTTTGGCAACACTGTGTTACTTACGGTTGAGAGGCAGGCTCGCATTGGTTGTGCCTAGCTTGTTGGCAGCCACACAAGTATAGTTGCCGAAGTGCTCTTGGGTCACATTGGTAACAGTGAGAATGGATCTTGTGCTAAAGTTTTGAATAATGATTCCTTGTTGGCCATTGAAGAGCCTAGAAGACAAAATAAACTCTAGGTAAACAGGCATCGTGAATACCATTTTTACTTTTAGCTTCACTGGGGTTGTCATGGCAACCCATACACAGTTTTGTCCACACTCATGTTAGCATATAATGTGATAATATAATGCAATTATATTTTCTTTACGTTAGTAGATATCAGGGAGGAGAAGCTGTTTGACAGCTGTAGATTGTTACAATGGGATGATTTGTGCTCTACAACAGGCTGAATTTAGATTTCCACATGTCCTGTTCATACACTGATTTGTATTTTAGAAAACTAAGCACACTACAGCAATGGCATCTCATCTGTTAAAGTTGAGAAAGAGCAAAGCAAATTAAATATAATGATTTTATTAAAAACACACAAACTGATGGTTTCTGAAAAGTTGGCTGGGATATCTCTAGGCCGTTTCAGATATTATTGGATAACCCCCATGAAAGTTAACCCCACAACTGTGATAAGATGGTTCTGAGTCTGGGATCAACACCACTTTGCTGCAGCTACTTACGGCCCAGACAGGTGACTTGCTGTTAAACCCAGAAAAAATGCAGCAGCCTAGCATTGAGAATAGGATTTCAAGTGGTCTCATCTTGGCCACATATTAGGAATGTGGCTGGGAAAGTTCTCTAACTTTTCTGGGTCTCAATATAAAATTCAGTTTTCCCCGATTCCACCCTGACTACCCAACAATCTCTCCCCGGGCTTACCAGCAGAGGTCTCACTCTCCAACAGACTGGCAGAGTGTCTCTGTTCTCAGGGCTTGCCATGCCCACTCCTGCTTCACTCTTTTCCAGATCTGCATCCAATGGTCATATGCTCCTTGTATTTCTTGCTAGCTGGATCCTTCCCTCCTCACTCAGGTTTATCTGTGTCCTATCTCGCCCACCCTAATGCTCCTTAAATGACTCTTCCTTCTCTCTCTCTCTCTGCATGTTTCTCTCTAAATTGTTGTGGGATTTCTAAAACCAAAGTCACATTCTTGCATTGTTCTCTGTAGCTGTTTCTGGGCACATGGGTCTTTTCAACCCAAATAAATTGAATTGCTTTAAATTCCTCAAAAGGCAGGGCCATGTGGACACACTTTATTTTGTATTTGAGTCCTGCATAGCACTCAATAATACAAAAAAATAGTTTGGGGCGCCTGGGTGGCTCAGTCAGTTAAGGAGCTGCCTTTGGCTCAGTTCATGATCCTGGGGTCCTGGGACTGAGCCCGTTGGGCTCTCTGTTCAGTGGGGAGTCTGCTTCTCCCTCTCTCTCTGCCCCTCCCCTGCTGTGCTCTCTCTCTTGCTCTCTCTCTCTCTCTCAAATACATAAAATCTTAAAAAAAAAAGCAAATAGTTCTTAGTCAACAGAGTTGGGGTGACATCCCCACAACACAGGGATTGGTAAGCCCTCTCAAGAAATTCTCTTTCTAAATAACGAATTCTGAAATAATGAGGATGCCAACCAGATGATAACGTCTCCCTAACTAGCCCCAAAGTTTACGAAGAAAAGATGTGCTGATCACAATATGGGCTATATAAGCTCATAGCCCAAATGGTGTGGTATTTTTCTTTCTTAATATGTTCAAGTTTTAGTACTAAATATTTCTTTAATCATGAAGATGCTAATAAATGGCATTCCCCTGAGAGTTTAGGTTGAACTCCTTTGCATTCAGATGCATGTGACTTGCATCTGAATTTAGATAAAATATACTGTAGTTACATGCAGATTAAAATAAGCAGCCATGCTTGATTACCCTGGGAATTACTTATATTTCATGTAATAGCTGAATTTGACTTATCCAAAACTCAAACTTAAATCAGATTAATAAAACTTTGAGTTAAATAAACATTGAAAAACTTTAACTTGAGCAATAAACCTAATGATCTGCAACTCTGACACAAGAAAATAGGGCATAAAATATCAAGAATATGGCAGTTTTTACTCCCGTCTCATATTGTAAATTTACCAACATTTATGCGAAAATACCATCCTGATTATTGCATATTTTCCTGCATCACATTAATAACTTAATTTTTAACCAATTAGTATACACTATATATAAAAATCCACAGCTTCATTGTCCAGAGGGCTTTGGCGTTATGACTCAAATCTATCTGCCCATGTCTACGCTTTGGACACATTCTCCAGAGGACTCAGCAACATCCTGGACTACTAAATCCCTATTGTGCCCCACCTACCAAAACTGAGATTCATTTTGCTCCTAAAGAATGAAGAAGAAATTAGTTAGGGTCTTCATTTGGCTAGACTCTAGGGAGAAAATCTCAAGGCAGAAGAGTCATTAACTTGACAGCATTATTTGCTTATGTTCCTTCAGGCCGTCTTTCTAGTTGGCTTCTAATTCTCTGCCCTTCAATTTGTCTGAAGGCAAAGCCCCAGATGTTGCTAAGTCATGCAGCATATCCACACTCTGTATGTGTAGACCCATTCTTGGCCTCTGGCCGGCGCTGCTGTGTGCATCCTTACCAGAGGGGCACATCCTTGGGACAGCAGTGCTAAATACTCCTGCAGCTCCCCACAGCCTGGCAAGTGATGATGATGGCCAATAAACAAGAAAAGTTATCTTCCTTGGGGGGATGTACTTCCCTTTAAAGGAAGCTACCTTTCTGAGATTATGGAGAAGTCCAAAACTTACTTTCTTCTACAGTTGGGAGTTTTCAAAATGCCAGTTCCTCAAATACCCTGTAAGAACCTATCTTTACCCAGTAGATGGCTGAGACAGACTTTCCAAAGCTGACCTTGAGGGAGAATGACTTCCGAGACAGTATATATCTCTGGAGGTGTACTTCTGTGATTTTCCTGCAGGAATCCTGAGGGTACATGGGGTGAGGGGCTTTCTCAGCTATTCAGATCAATTCTGAAAATTGTCATTGCTACAAAGATGAGTCCTATGCTTAGGTGATTAGGGACTTGACTGGGCAACACACGTCTTTGAAGATCTTTGGAGGTCCTTCAGAAGGTCCAAGCTGAAGAGAAGAATCAATCAGACAAACAGGTGTTTGCAACTGAGTTTATCTTAGTCACAATGGGGACCCTGTTAAGATGAATACTTCTACCTTTAGTTACTGGATATAGAAATTTGAAACACACTTATAAGTCTCAGCTTGTCTGTCCCTAATGTAATTTCAATCTTTGACTAAAAACAAATAAAAAAAAAGAGTTCTTTAATTGATGATATTGTTTTTTCTTTATGAAAGAGTTTTATTCAAAAATGGCTGGATATAGTTATATTTTCTGTAAAGAAAATCATTTTTTATCAATAAAAACATATATTTGACAAATTAAATTGTTATTCTGTGTTAAAGAAAATTCTTGATAGCTTTCAAACATGCACATATCAGCCTATTAACAGAAGGACCCTGACCCCACTGAATTTTTCTTTTCTTTTTTTTTTTTAAGATTTTATTTATTTGACAGAGAGAGAGAGAGCACAAGCAGGCAGAGTGGCAGGAAGAGGGAGAGGGAGAAGCGGGCTTCCCGTCCAGCAGGGAGCCCGATGCGGAATTCGATACCAGGACCCTGAGATCATGACCTGAGCCGAATGGAGATGCTTAACCAACTGAGCCACACAGGCGCCCAGAATTTTTCATAACCAGATCCAGACTTGTTTGAAACCAGACTTCCTTAAATCAGTGATGTGAAATCTTAAGTGACAACTCAAGCAATAGTTCACAATATACCTTGCAATAAAACCAGAGAACTAAATCCAGAATATTACCTTATTTGGAGTTCTCTCCTTTCCCTAAATACTTAAGTCTTTCAAGTTCTAAGAGAATCATTCTTGTATTGACTTAAATTACAGAATAAGAAATATTTTCTTATAGTCTCTCCCCCCAAAAAGAGAGAAAACAATTCTGTTGAATTAGTGGTTAAATACAGTATTCCTTCCCTCAGAAGTAGATCAGCAGCATTTGGTGCTTGTTTAGAAATTCCTGAGCATTTTTATTTTTTGCATTTTTACCTTTCAGTGGACCCTATGGCTATAAGATCCTTCTATTACTGTGGACCTTACTGATCTCTACCCTCTACCACCTATGGTGGTTTGTTCCATACCACTCAGATCAGAATGTTTTTGTCCTCCCCAAATTCATATTTCAAAAACCTAAGCCCCAAAGGTGATGGTATTAGTGGGTGGGGCCTTTGGAAGGTGCTTAAAAATCATGAACGTGAAACCATGATGAATGGGATTAGTGCCTTATATATAAGAGGCTGCAGAGAGCTCCCATAGCCTCTTCTGGCACGTAAAGATACAATAAGATGTCTGTGACCCAGAAGAGGCCCCTCCCCAGACCACGCTTGCTCCCTGATCTTGGACTTCCAGCCTCCAGAACTATGAGATAACTTTCTGTTGTTTTTAAGCTACCTAATCTGTGGTATTTTGTGATAGTAGCCTAGATGGACAAAGGCACATACTGAGGACAATTGCCCTCACTCTTCTTCCTTCTGCCTGTCATTAATGCATCATAAATCTGTGAATTGCAGGCTATCTGCCCTGCCAGTAGATGATGCAGGCAACTCATAAATAACACAGCCTGACCAACTAACTAGTTCTGAATTAGAATAGGCTCTTACATTTTCAAGTGTCAGTCAGAAAGAAGTACCACATAGAAAGCATACTAATAACTAAGGATACTTATATATTGGACTCACGAAATGTTCATGAAATTTACAATCATAGCCTCTCTCCGACAGTAACTAGGATGGACAGAAGAGTCCACTGCAACATCCAATAGCAAAACTGACCACAAAGCCATTGGCACTGATTGTTAAGATTGCAAAAATAAACAGCTATACCAGACCTCATTCATTTTATATATAAATCGAGCCTCATGACACATTTTGGGACTACTGTTTACTATCTGCCTTTCCAGGTCAGGAATAACAATAAATATCTGGAGAAACAAGCTTTCAAGTGCAAATAGTCACTGAAATACTTCATTGCTAATATAGGAAACATACATAAGCGTTATCAGACAACAACATTTAAACTATTAATTTGAAATAGGAGTGGGAGAGGTGTTCTCAAATGATAATAGATCTTTTATCAGACTAGAATTAAAGGAAATATGCTAATAATATATCATGTTATATAACTGGATAAGATTATTATGGTCTTATTAATTGATCTTTGGGTGGTAGCACAGCAGAGATGGAAGATAATAGGGGATAGAAGGTAGTTCGTGAATCATAAGAATTATTTAAGAAAAGGAACATTACTTCCAACACTGGATTGCAGGTTTCTCAATTCCAAGAGGTGGTATGAGCTAAGGATACAACTCAAAAAGAAGAGCTTCAGAAAAAGTCATGGTTGATGATAAAAACATCACATGTGATATGGTATTAATGGAAATGAAATTTTATTTGGTCATCAAATGATGATTAAATACCTCCCATGCTGAAGGCACTGACTTAAGAACCAAAGGGGGGAAAAGACAAATAGGACACATTTCTATCTAAGGACCTTGGCTACACTTAAAAATGTGAAGATGACACTGAGGTGGCATATAGGTCCTTGTACAACACATCTCAATGCCTCTCTCAATGACAGTATTTTAGCTTACATATATTTTGGCTCTGAATCATGGCTGTATTTCTAGTCTTTTTAATGTAAGCAGGAATGCTTTATGTATGTGGAAAATAGCTGTTCTCAACATACTTATGACTGAAGTAATCTAACATTTAAGAATTTCAATGTACAAAATAGTTTGGTGTGAAGAGTGTGGGAAACTGACATTCAGAAAACATTTAAGCACTTTCAAATGTATGTCAACTAATCTTCATAGCAACCCTAGGAAGTAAACATTACTAGTCCCATTTTACAGATGAGAAGAAAAAAGAAGTTTAGAAAAATTAAGTTAATTTATCTTCTATCATCTGGTAAGTGGTACAACTGACATTCAAATCCAGAACTTCTGACTCATGGTATTGTCCCAAGTAATAACTGGTATTTAAATCATTAAGTAGAAACCAGGACACTGTATTTAAGTTTGGAAAGACATGGCAGAAATCATGAGTGGTTTAAGAAAATTAAGTTAAGCCAGGGAATAGAACCAGTGGAGCTAAATAACCAAGTAACATGTGGTATCTGCACCAGGAAAGCCTGATCCAACCTATGGTGTGAATCTAATGGGATACAAAATAAAAAAATAGTAGGGTTCACTTCAGCCAGCTATTTGCAGATTTCCTGGACCAGAGGCCTCTTAACTACCTATGTGGGGCTAGGTGGCTCCGTGGCGCAATGGATAGCGCATTGGACTTCTAACTACCTATGTGGGGCTTAGCCATGCCCATCAGTCTCTTACAGCAGCTGTCTTTTGTTCCCAATGGAGTCACTCTTTCAGGCTACTCACAGTCCCAAGATGAGAAGCAGAAAATGGTCTCTTGCCCTGTTTCCTCCTCAAACTACATGCCAGACAACACATACCTTCAGCATTGATTATTGTTTGTTTTTCTTCCCCTAGGTTCACTAAATATTCGGGTTGTAGTAAATCTCTCTCCATAGTGTATATGTGGAATATAGTCAAGAATGGCAGAAAAAGAACATAACCTAGATGAGTGGCAAAAATGCAATAATTTTAAATAAGTTCAAAATTATCTCTAAAGTTCAAGTCCTAGCGATGTTATGGAGTTACTTAGTCCTTTCTGAGTTGGACAAATCATCAGCACATCAAAAACTTCTCTTTACCACACCATTTCAGGTACAAGTTTTCATATATTTGCATGACTTTTGATTACTGTCCATATTCCCCATTAGCATGCAACTCCATCAGGGCAAGCTTCCTAGTTTTTGCTATTCATTATATTCTAAGCATGGAGCATAATGTTGGGTATTTAATAGGTATATGGTAAGTAGTTATTGAATGCTTGACTGAATGAATTATGTTTTCACCTTTTTATGTTGCTTAGTTTTTTCATCTGGGAAATGGAAAACCTGAAGCCAATCTCAAAGTGTTGACATAAGAATGGTTTTTAAATATATAAAATGTAATATCTATACACACACACATAAATGCAGTAGGCACTAGAAATATGATAAGTGTTATTATTGTTCAATGATAGGGTCTGTTTCTTAGAACAGATACATTTCCTCTCAGATGGCAGCCATATATTAAATATTGAAAATACAAGAAATTATTTTCAAAGGAAAGATCTACGAGAGTGACTGAAAAGATCAGAGCATCGTGATTTCAAGATGTGTCAAACTCAGTCTCAATTACATGTGTATTATCAATCTCATCTAGGTTTTTCAGATGTGCAGGTAGACAAAAAAAATAAAAGTAAAAAGAAGGAGGAGTAAGAACTGCTAGATACCAGAGAGAAATGAAAACTGATGTGAACATGCTGCTATAGCAACATATTGGTTTACTGTGTTGCTTGGTACTTAAGGCTTGAATACAACATGATATCATTTATTCCTGGGAACAGACTGAAGAATATCATGCATCAATGTCTCAGCCCCAAGGGGTATCTATCTTTAGTTGCACATTTGAATAAATTAATGTATTATAATATATTAGGACATTTTAATGATTTTAGACTTTACTAGGCTATTTAAAATGTATGTCTTGTTTACTTTATCAATTTTAATGAAATTAATAATTTTAGATTAGAGACCTTTGGGCTGCCTTACTTGCGACAATTTGATTCACACAGGGAGGATACTGCCTTTAACTTTACATCAAGTAAACAAAGGCTATAGTGCAGGTGTCAGTCCTCCTCTGACTGCAGTGAGTCTTGTATCCCTGACAACCTGGCCTATGACTAGATTTCTCCCCTCTGCTTGAACTGCTTTTCTAATATGAAAGTGCCCATGATTTTAATGTCAAATTTCCTCCTACAATATACCAACACAACCATTTTGCAGAGATCATATTCACCAAAAAGAAATCCTGGAAAGTCAGAACTGAGCAACAGAAACCAGCTTCTGTTTTGCAATTAGGTGTTGGGTTTACCATGTCCTGCAATCTAAGGCGATGAATTTTGTACTAATATTTTCTTCTCGATTTGAAAATGTATTAAAATGCGAATGGTTCTCCTTCATCATGATTAAAAGGTCACAACTCATTCTTGCAACGGAATGTATTTCAAACACCATATTAGATGCTGGGACCACAATGGTGAACAGGGCAAAGCCCTCACTCTCAGGTAGATTATAGATTAGAAGAGAGACCAGTAAACAAGTTGAGTATCCTTTTAAAAGTGCTTTGATAGAGGTAAGTACATGGGAGTACAATTGGAGAGACTCCTTTCCAAGCAGAAAGGGGTCTGGGTAGTTTACTGAGAGAAGGTGATATCTGAATTGAGACTAAAGGACTAATGGAAGGCAGCCAGCCAAAGGTAGCCAGGATGGGTGTGTGTGTGTGGAAGGGGTTTATAAGCAAAATGGCCAACATATGAAAAGCCCTTAAAGATAGAGACCATGTCACAGTTTGTGAACTAAAATATTTTAGGCAGTTCTAACCCTATTGTGGGATGGTAAAATGGGAAGATAGCCAGAGAGGTAAACAGGGGCAGGAACATGAAGGCCTCCCATGCCATACTGTGATGTTAGAACTTTCATCTAGGGACATTCAAGAATCCTTGAAGGGATTTAAGTAGAAAGTGATGAGATCAGATTTTTATTTTGGAAATATTGCTATGAATTTTAAGAACACACCCAAAATCCAGCTGTCTATTGGTAGACTGTGTATGCAGTATCAACACCTTAATTTCAGTATGTTCTAAACCAAACTCAGTACAATCTCCCCCAAATCTCTTTTCCTATGTTCCCAGCTTCAGTTAATGACTTCACCATTTACCTTATTACTGAGCTGGAAAACTTAAAATTATCTTCAAATGGTCCTTTCCTTGTATCTAATCAATCACTGAAATATATAAATACTAACTTTACCCTCTCTTGTTTTTTTTTAAAAGACTTATTTATTTATTTGAGAGAGAGAGAGAGATTGCATGAGTGGGAGGGGCAGAGGGAGAGAGAGAATCTGAAGTAGACTGAGCACTGAGAGCTCAGAGCCTGACACACAGCTAGATCTCACGACCCTAGAACAGGACCTGAGCTGAAACCAAGAGTCGGATGCTTAACCAACTGCATCATCCAGGGGCCCCTCCTCTCTTGCTTTTTAATTGCACAACTAATACCCTAGTTTAAACCATATTTTATATCTTTCCCACCCAACTGCTCTGAGAAACATTTTATGAAAACAGGGATGTATACTTTTACTACTCTTGAAAAGTCCTTCAGTGGCTTCCCAAAACCTATAGAATCAAGACTAAATGTATTATCATGATATTTAAAATACTCCAAGTCTTGCCCTAACATGCATTTCTAACCCTACCTCCTATTACACCTGATTTCACATCCTGTACCTCAAGGCATAAAAAAAAAAACCCTCTCCACACAATGCTTACATTACATTGACCATGTTCTTTCTTGCTTATGATTATTCTTGACTTCTTGCAATGTTTGGAAATACTGTTCATTGGTATCAAGCATAAGAGCTACCTTTTCCCTGAAGCATTTGTTAATGCTCTGATTTGAGTTGAATGGACCCCTGTTGTGCACTTTCAAGGACTTAATTTAGGGCTCCCTTATGATCTTCTTACTTGGCTCTTATTTCATTTTGGTGATTTTTATGACAAACTATAAGCTCTAAATCAGGGAATGCAAACTGGACTAGTGCACTTTCAATTTTGATTGGCCCAAAGTTTTAAATATAATATTTTGTATGTATGTCTTACATGGACATGTATTTTCCATTTCCCAGTAGTTGAAATGCTCTCGTTTATTTCATATATTTACCTTTACCTCTTCCCTGGCCTGGGATGATAAAGTCATCATAGGGGTAACAAAACTGTACAGACAAGACTTAGGTTATTAAAAAAAAAAAAAAAAGAGGGCTGACTATCCTCCTCTGGGCCGTTTTGCTGTTTGTGACATGAGACAGACGGCTGCTGTGGGTGTCATCAAAGCAGTGGACAAGAAGGCAGCTGGAGCTGGCAAGGTCACCAAGTCTGCCCAGAAAGCTCAGAAGGCTAAATGAATATTATCCCCAATACCAGCCACCCCAGTCTTAATCAGTGGTGGAAGAACGGTCTCAGAACTGTTTGTGTCAATTGGCCATTTAAGTTTAATAGTAAAAGACTGGTTAATGATAACAGTGCACCGTAAAACCTTCAGAAGGAAAGGAGGATGTTTTGTGGACCGTGTTTTTGTGTGTGTGTGTGTGTGGCAGTTTTAAGTTATTAGTTTTTAAAATCAGTACTTTTTAATGGAAACAACTTGACCAAAAATCTGTCACAGAATTTTGAGACCCATTAAAACAAAAGTTTAATGAGAAACCTGTGTCTTCTTTTGGTCAACACTATAACCTTTTGTAGAGTACTATTCAGGTAAAAGTAGGTGTTGCACAGACCCTATTTCTAATGTTAAAATATGCTGAAACTTAAATTTGGGTTAACATTTTTTTCATGGGTGGGAACTTGAGCATTTTCACCTTTTCTAAGGGAAAGAAACTCTTAACAGTAAAAAGCTATGGGGAAAAGGGGTCTGTTGGTGCAACACAGAACAGGTAAGCAAAGAGTAACACCACAAGATAGTTACAAAACAGGTTAAATTCTGTAATACCAAAGTCATTATGTTGCATATAAGACTTGTATTATATCACATGCAGTAAACTTGTTATATTGTCACAAAAAAAAAAAAAAAAGAAGAAGGGCGCCTGTGTGGCTCAGTCATTAAGCGTCTGCCTTTGGCTCAGGTCACGATCCCAGAAACCTGGGATGGAGCCCCGCATCGGGCTCCCTGCTTGGTGGGAAGTCTGCTTCTCCCTCTCCCACTCTCCCTGCTTGTGTTCCTGCTCTCCCTATCTCTCTCTCTCTCTCTGTGTCAAATAAATAAATAAAATCTTTAAAAAAAAAGTGAAATATCATCAGAAACAGAAGTTTCTTCAATGCATGAACTTAATTTGTTTTCGGTCTTTTCCAGTTATGTCACAGTTAAATGCCCAATGCATATTTGTTGAATGAATACATAAAATCTCAGGTCAGGAAGGAAGATTATTTTTAACATGGGATGGTAATGGGTTATTTCCAGTATCCTTCTAAGTCAAAATATGTAACTGCTTAATCTTATAAGAATGGCCTTGCAAATGAGAAGATAAGAGAGAGAGAAAAAAGTGGGTAGAGAAAGAGAAAGAGAGGGAGAGAATGAATTAACTTATTTCTAGTCTCTTCTGAATAATCAGTTGTATAAAATCTAGAAGAGGGATATCTTGACACAAGACTCAGGAAATTATGGGTTGGTTTTGTTTTTGTTTTTAAAAATAACTTTGTTGTGGAATAATATATACAGCTCAATGAGTTTGGGGTAAGTATACACCTGTGAAACCATCACTACCAAGTCCATAAATATATCCATCACCTACCAAGGTTACCTTGGAATTAGATTTTATTTCCCATTCTGTACTTCCCCTTCAACAAGTCATTTTACCTTTATGAGATAGAGTTTTTTCCCTCAGGTATAATCTAGTTAGAATTTTATGGGGCACCTGGGTGGCTCAGTCAGTTAAGCATCCAACTCTTGATTTCATCTCAGGTCATGATCTCAGGGTGATGAGATCGAGCCCCATGATGGGCTCTGCACTGAGCAGGGGGCTGCTTAAGATTCTCTCTCTCTTCCTCTCCCTCTGCCCCTCTACCCCTACTCATGCATGTGCTCTCTCTTTCCCTCTCTTGCTCTACAATAAAGTTAAATTTTAAAAAGTCTAGTTAGAATTGTATGAGAAATTGGTAAGATAGTATACAGTGAGTTATATGTGTTATAAAATTACAAAGTTGGTAGGTAGGGTAAAATTTCCCTGTCATTAAAATTGCCCTTGAAAATTCCTTAAAATTCCTTATTTTAAACTAACATACTTTACAAGAGTCTCCAAAATGGAGGGCAGGTACTCCAAATTGGGTATAAAGTGATCTGTTGGAAAATAATAGAATGAAAAGAAAATAATAGAATGCCCATTTATGTTATAATTGTATCTCATCTTTTAAATTTTATCTGTGATAGGTCATTTAATGTTTGCAAAATATTAGTTCAAAAGTGCATATACACAGTTTACAAATAATTACTTGTAAATAATAATTTACAAACAAATTCACATACTAATAGTTTTTCCTAAGTTTTAAATTTTACTCGTAGGGATATATATTTCAAAAATGTTGTTGATCATTGTTTTACATCATTGATCTACCTACCAAGTAGGTACCATTACAAGATGGCAGTGCCATCTTCACAAAATGTTACAAAGCCCATGTTTTTGTAATACTTAAACATTAGGCCATTCAAATTTATTTTATGTTTTTGGTCTTAATCCTAAATAAATATACTCTTCTCAAGCCATAGATTAACTTAATTTCACGTCATCAAAGATATTACTTCCTTAGTAGTACTTTGCCTATTCTGAAAACGCCCTTCACTGGATATAAGGAGTCTCTTTCTATTATCAAGGAAAAAAAAGTTTAAATTTTTTTTTTTTTATATAATTGAACCCTGAACTCTGATTTTCCCAAAAATAAAATGCATATGGAGTAAAATTAAGTCTGTGAGCACTGTCTCTATCAGGTATGCTAAAAGAGCCTGTGGTGTTAAAAAAATAACCATTTTACACCAAAGGATAATATTTTAATAACAAGTATATAACTTGAGTCATTCTCATGGTGCTTATCTAAACAGTGTAATAAACTAAAGGCCAAATGGCTAATATTTCTAATGTAAAAAAATAGGTTTTTTTTATTGTCATCCATTATGGAAGCCTATCTTTGAAGATAGTATCTGATGATTCTTTTTTTTTTTAAGATTTTTATCTATTTATTTGAGAGAGAGACAGCACAAGCAGGGGGAGAGGCTGGGAGAGGGAGAAGCAGACTCCCGCTGAGCAGGGAGCCCAATGTGGGGCTCAATCCCAGGACCCCAGGATCGTGAACAGAGCCGAAGGCAGACACCCAAAAGACTAGGCCACCCAGGGGCCCCAATAGTATCTGATGATTCTTAACTCTTGATATTCATGTCCCCATTTTCCCCTTCCACATTGAAGAGGGTCACCCTGTTTAACCAATAAGATATTACAGAAATGACAGAGCATAATTTCTGGGACTAGGTCATAAACAGTTTCTAACTTGCTCTCTCTTGGATTACTAATTCTGGGAAAAGTCAATCACCACATCAAGAAGACAGTCAAGCAGCCCTATGAAAAGGCAATTAACTGAGGCTTTCTGACTATAACAAGAACTAACTTGCCAGGAATCTGAGTGAGCTACCTTGGAAGCAGATCCTCCAGCCCTAGTCAAGCCTTTAGATGACTAGCACCAGATGACACTTGACTGCGACCTGATGAGAGACCCTGAGCCATAACTATCCAGCTAAGCTGCTCCCATCCTGACCCACAGAAACTGTGACAGCAAATGCTTACTGGTTTCAGCTGCTAAGTCTTAGGTTAATTTCTTATTTAGCAGTAGATAACTAAGAATGGCAGTGTATACCAGAGAAAGAATGTGGACTGAGAGGTTAACAATAAAATGTGTCTTGATGACATCTTTGAAGTTGAGAGCTCTTGGACAGGTTAAGTCTCTTGTGCTGTTCTGTCATCAGTAAATTGAGGACAATAAATTGTCTCACAGAACTCTGGACAATAAGTGAGATAAAAGAATTTAAAGAACCTTGAAAATGATTTGTCCTCAGTAAGCATTTGTTTCTTTAAATTGTGCTTTATTTTGCACGTTTCTTTAAAGGTTTTTAGATTATTCTCAGTACACAGATATGGATTTTATAAGATGTGGAAGAACTATAGGCAGAGATGAGACTAAGGATGTTCAGGTACTGCCTTTTTTATTTGTTTATGTTATTTGTTCATATTTATTTGAATGAAGACCTGCCTTTGAAGATCTTAATTTAAAAGAGATGAGTTTTTAAAAACATTCTCTTAAGTAGAAGTGAAGACATAAGTTATTTCTGAATATTTTTGCAAGCTTGAAGTAGAAAATATCTCTAGGAAATAGAACTTTTCCAGATCTTGTAAAAACTCTGCCACACTTTGACAGGGTCTCTGACAGCTTCATGTTTCTCTGTTAGTGACCTCGAAAACATGCTCTATTTCTTCTCTGTGTGTCTACCTTGATTCCATTATTTCCGTGTCTTTGACTAAGTAAATTCAGAAAGTGTGAGTGTTTGTATGTGCAGTCTTTTATTTTGCTAATTCATAACTGACCTGCAATGCCCTTACCCTTGCCATTTAACACTGACAGTTCAAATTATTTTTGATAGTCTCTGAAGTGCCATAACCTACACAAGGTGCATGGACTCTGCATGAAGATTTGCAAGACTTTTGAGTTCAAATCCCAGCTCTGCCACTAACTGTATGAACCTGTGCAAATTACTTAAAAACACTCTGTGCTTTGGTTTCCCCCAAGCAAAAGGTGACAATAATAGTATCTACCTAATAAGTTTGTTGTGAAAATAAAATAAAATGGGTTAATGTCTGTTAACAATTTAGAACAGTGCCTGTCAAACAGCAGGTGCTTTTTACATAGGTAGTTTTTCATTTTAATGAGATAAATATTTGAATGGCCTGGGCCCAGAAGGTAGCATGGTAAACCCACTCAATGAGTATAACAACCACCATTCAGCAACAACCAGAACCCTTCTATTTCCTACTCCTTGCACATTCTCAAATTTGCTTCACTGTAATTTTGAGAGGATTTTATACACTCTTGTGGTATTTGATAATTTGAGTATTTCCTCAGATATAACCTTAACGAATGACAGATACATATTTCACTTTGAAATAAAATATGTTTGCCTTTGACGAGTGCATTTGATTTTCACAGCTCCCAGATTTTCTCTAGGTGTGTGAGTGTGTTGGGAAAGGTCATTAATTGGAGAGAATCAATCCACCTTTTTTAGCAGTGGTTCTAAACTCCTTTGAAAATGTAATAAAAGCTATAGTACATCTCTCCAGTAGGAAAAAAGTCACTGAAGCTATGACTATGGACACCAATGGGTCCTTTGCTGTTTTTGCTATAGGCCAAGAAAGTCGACTAAGGATTATTGTAGCCTTTTCTGACAATGGTTGCTGAATTTAGGAAAGGAAAAGAGAGAGAAATAGAAAAAAAAATTCAGGACATCATTTCACAAAATACTGGAAACCAAAAGGACTTTAACAAAGGAGCTCTCACTTATACTACTAGGGATAATTCTGTTAGCTTGTAAGAAAGGTATGACACAGATTCAAAAGGGACTTTGAGAGATATGTAAAAAGTTTGTCATTATTTAATCTGTACTTTGTGGAAGAACCAGAGATTTGGGGGGCCCTTGCAAGGGAAGGTTCTGAGACATGGAACTGAAGCTCCATTCACCCCACATCTACCAGAGAAGTCCTGCTTTCAAAGATATTACTTACTGGACTTCCACATAAGATTGTATTTGAAAAAAGGGTTTCATAACTTACAGAGGATTGGAAAACACTCTTCTAGATGTTTGTCCATATAATCAAAAACTGAACTTCTGAATCTGGATTATCAGGATCTGAGAAAGGTTATTGGCTGATATACAATACTGTACCGTAGGACAAAGGTAACCACAGACTAGTTTATCTAATTCTAAGAACATAAAAAATGGGGCTTCTATGAAGCCCCAAAGAGGTAGATTTAGAATTAGTAAAAACATTAAGTAGTAAAAAGAATTAAAGATTGAGTACCCCAAATTACAGAAGAGGTTGCATAAAAATAGCGGCAAATAATTGTAGATAAAAACTGAGTCGGTTATTCAGATCAAATGAGATAGTTATGGGGATATCCTTTATTTTTAAGGCTGGTGTTGAAGAAGGAGAAGGTCTTTTACAAATCTTCTTTTGATTACAGTTTAAGAAAAAAAAGAGTACCTGCTATGTCCCATCCACTGTCATCCATTATGGCAATATCTAAGCTCTTATGTCATTTCACTAGTTTTCAGTTCAGACATTTAGCTGTCCTTAGTCATGAGCCATGGTATAAATAAGTAAACTCCATACATATATATGTTGAACAGTGTGGAATTGCCAATATTTAGCTTTTTTGACTAAAAACGGCAGTTTCATATGGCCCAACCTAGCATTTTCTTGAACACATTCTTCCCTAGTTTTGAGGCAAAAAAAAAAAAATTATATATATATATATATATACATACATACATATATATATTCTAGATAATATCCTCCCCTTTACATTACATCTTCCAGTTAACCCACACGGGTCCCATTCTTCTTTGATGGCTTGATAAGAGCAGCTGAAGAGGTCTGAATGAGCCTACTGGTTGAAAGTAAAGAGAAAGTAGTCAAGTCCTGTCTTCTCTTGTTCAATAGCTCTTGTCAAGGCTTTTCCTGGGGCTCCTCAAGGGGACAATCACAGTAGCCCTAAAATCCCCTTGGTTAGTCCTTTAACCATGTATTTTATCTCCTCTAAAGGCCCTTTAGTGACAGAATATCTAAAACATAGTGTTCTATAAAATGAAATGTTAAAATGCCTTGCAGGAGAGTACGGCAGGTGAAAGGGTTGAGACTTCTCAAGGAAGCCAAGCAGAGACAGCAGCTCCGATTGCTTTTGGAGTGCACTCATGAAAGCTGTGCCCAAGTTCTTTAAAAGCTGGTTCGCTTCCCAAGTAAACATGGTTGCCAGCAAGACCAATGGTGTGCTGGTTCAGAAAGGAAGGGAAGAAATGAAATGTATCAGCGACACGGGATTTGCAGGCATTTCTGTGATCATATAAAACCAAAGTGGACATTTGTTCTAGATGCTATTAGCTACTCATCCCTCCCATGTGGGCCCCTTCAGTTTGCCTGACTGCGAGGAGGCTGCTGAGAATCATTCAAGCCAGTTAAAGAAATGGCTTCAAGTAAGTATCTGAAACACAAACACATTAGCTCAAAGTGCTTGAAACACAGTAATAATCACAAAGTCCTTACTTCTTCTCTCCTTTGTACCATTCAAAGGCCGGAGGCGGCACACCTGCACCTTCGCATCTTATCAATCCACTGCGTCCTGGGGCCACGGTGCCAGATTTAATTTCCTGAATTGTAGGAGCGACTGAAAAAGAAACAAAGAAAGAAAGAACCTGGTGGTTAACTAAAACTACTCATCAGCAGAAATATAACACACATATATTTTGATTCCTTCTATATTCAAAGCAATCTTATGCCTGATAGGCCAATGCATCACATTTTCAGGGTTTTATGCTTCTAATACAAGACTAGTCATTTTCAGCTTCATTTTTCAAGTTGGACAATAGATGAATGTTCCCAAGGAATGCAGAGTAAATGCAATACATTTTGGCCTTGCTTCCTGATGGAAAAATGGCATTGTTGAGGGGAACGCTTCATCTGTACTCCAGTCAAACTACCCTCCCATAATAGCTCTCGTTTATTGAGTGATCACTGGGAGCCAGTCACTGGGCTAGGTGCTTTACATTCATGATTTCCTCAGGGTCATACTCTAAGCTAGATGGGATTATCCCAATATCAGAAATGTGAACACTGAAGCTCAGAGAGGTTAAATAATTTACCTAAGGTCACACAGCTACTTAGCTGCAGAATTTGGGCTTAATATTGGCATATTGACTTAGGCATATTGACTCAAAGCCTGAACTCTTTTCATTTTTGTGTTTTCTTCTGCCTGTTCCCTGCGCTTTAGCACATTAGTGATTTTTTTGGTTGTTTCTTCTACCTGAAATGCTATTCTTTTCCATTTCTACAGATGCAGCCTCAATTAGGTGTCTCCATACTCTTTCCTGTTGCTCTGGTTGAAAATAGTTTTCCCTTCTCTCAACAGTTTATCTAAATCTCTCTCATACCATATACTTTCTATCTTGTATTGTAATTATTTATGGGTATGCCAGCCTTGCTTGTTAGCTGCCTGAAGGCAGGGTGAGTATCTCGTTTATCTTTGCATGTTCAGAGATCAAAACACACAAACTGATGCTTAAAAAGCTTCTTTGTAGCATAGCCCCTCCTTTACTCATCAAATAGTTGTTGAGCCATCAATATATGCCAGATATTTTTCAAGGCAAAAAGCAGTCCATCCTTCTGATGTGATGAAGTTTATGTTCTAGATGGAGGGAGGGATGTGGAGACAGACTATAATCAGTAAATAGAATAAATAATTTAAATAAAATGTTAGAAGGTGGTAAGAAAGATGGGAAAAAATAATTAGAGCAAGATAAGAGAAATATGTTCAAGGAATGGACTGTAATTTTATGTAGGGTTATCTGAGGAAGATTCATTGAGGAAGTGTGATTTACGTAAAGACTGCTGTAGATCAGTGAGTTTGCTCTGTGGATATCTCAAGAAAGAGCCTTCCACGAAGAGGGAACAGCTAGCAGTAAGGCCGTGAGGCTGAGGCAAGCCTGGTTTGCTTGAAAAATACCAAAGATAACCATGTGGCTGAAGCAAAGAGAAAGAAGGGAGATTATCAGGAGATGGAGTGTGATGGTTAATTTTGTGTAAAGTTGATTGCATTGCAGTGTCCAGGTATTTATTAAACATTATTTCTGGGTTTGTCTGGTTCTGGATGGAAATAACATTCAAATCAGTGGAGTGTATGGCCCTCTCCCATGTGGGTGCACACCATACAGTCCCATTGAAGGCCTGAATAGAACAGAAGGCAGAGGAAGGGAGAATTCCCCCTTCTCTGTCTGACTGCTTGAGGTAAAACATTGGTCTTCTGCCCTCGGATTGAGATTTATACCATTGGCTCCCCTGGTTCTCACTGGCCTTCAGACTTGGACTGAGCTATACCACTGAACTTCCTGGGTTTTCACTTGCAGACACCAGTTCGGGGGCCTTCTCAGCTTGCATAATCACGTGAGCTAGTCCTCATAATATAATCTCTGCGTGTGTGTGTGTGTGTGTGTGTAGGTAGATATGTATAAATATGTATGTGTGTATTGATCTATCTAGACATCTATAGATTTATATATATGTGTGTGTGTACGTAGATTTGTGTAAATATGTGTGTGCATATTTATCTATCTAGACATCTAAAGATTTATACATACGTGTGTGTGTAGGTAGTGGTTCTGTTTCTCTGGAGAACCCTGACTAATACATAAGGCCAAAGGTGGGAAGATCAGCCAAGGGCGATTTTAAGGACTTGGTTTTACTCTGAGTGAAGTGGTGAACTACCATAGAAGAGATATAATCTGATGTTCATTTCAAAGGTATTTTGGCTGCTGTGTTGAGAAAAGACCATAGTGAGGCCAGAGGGAAGCTGTGCTCTTGTAGGAAGCAGTTGCAGTAAGCAAGGCAAGTGATGCTGGCAGCTCAGGTTAGGGTGGCAGCACTAGAGGTAGTGAAAGTAACTGGCTTTGGAGTCTGTTGTGAAGCTGAAGCCAATAGGATTTTCCTAACAGATGTGAAAAAAAGAAACGAGTCCAGGGTGACTTCATCTAGCTTAACTGGAAGGTTAGAATACCCATTGCCTGAGATGGGTAAGACAGTTAAGTCGATGAGTTTTGGAGAGAAACATTAAGAGTTGTATGCATGTGTCATTTTCTTTTGATAGATTTAATATTTTTTAAAGATTTTATTCATTTATTTGAGAGAGAGAATGAGAGAGAGAGAGAGTACATGAGAGGGGGGAAGGTCAGAGGGAGAAGCAGACTCCCTGCTGAGCAGGGAGCCCAATGCGGGACTCTATCCTGGGACTCCAGGATCATGACCTGAGCTGAAGGCAGTCACTTAACCAACTGAGCCACCCAGGCGCCCTGATAGATTTAATTTTTTAGAGCAGTTTTAGTTCACACAAAACTGAGTGGAAGGTAGAGAGATCTCCCAAATACTCCTTGCCTCAATACATGCATAGCCTCTCTGTTATTGACACCCCCTACCACAACGGTACACTTGTTACAGTTGAACCTATATTGACACAACAGTATCACCTAAAATCCATAGTTTACATTAGGTTTCACTCTTGCTGTTGTATATCATATGGGTTTAGATGATAGCATAATGACATATAACTATCATTATATCATAAAAATTATTTTCACTGTCCTAAAAATCTTCTGTACTCTAGCTCGCAATCTCTATCACCCCTCCACTCCTGGAAACCACTGATCTTTTGATTGTTTCCAAAGTTTTGCATTTTCCAGAATGTTATATAGTTGTAATCATAGAGCATGTAACCTTTTCAGGTTGGCTTCTTTCCCTTAGTGTTATGCATTTATGGTTCCTCCATGTCCTTTCATGGCTTGATAGATCAATTCGTTTTAGCACGGAATAAGATTCCATCATCTGGAAGTACCACAGTTTATTCATCCATTCACTTACTAAACAATATCTTGGTTGCTTCCAAGTATCGGCAATTATAAACGAAGCTGCTGTAAACATCCATGCACAAGTTTTTGTGTACATAAATTTTAAGTTCCTTTGAGTAAATACGAAGGAGTGCAATTGTTGGATCACATGAAACTACCAAACTGTTTCTATCACTTTGCATCCCCTCCAGCAATGTATGGGCACTCTTGTTGCTCCACATCCTCGCCAGCATTTGGGGCTGTCAGTGTTCCGCATTTTGGTCATTCTATTATGTGTGTAGAGTTATCTCATTGTTTTAATTTGCATTTCGTTGCTGACATATGACATGGAGGATCTTTTCATATACTTAATTGCTATCTGTATATCTTTGGCGAAGGTTCTGTTAAGGTCTTTGGCCCATTTTTTAATTGGGTTGTTTATATTCTTATTGTTGAGTTTTAAGAGTTCTTTGTATATTTTGGATAACCATCTTTTATCAGATGTGCCTTTCAAATACTTTTCCCCAATGTGTGGCTTGTCTTTTCAGACTCTTAATAGTGTGTTTCACAGAGCCAAAATTTCTAATTGTAATGAACTCTAGCTTATCAATGATTTCTTCCATGGATGGTGCATTCCTTTTGGTGTTGCAGCTACATCTATCTCCTACCATAACTATCTTCTAGATATGCGTATCTATTTTCATAAATATTTTCTGTCAATCTTTTTAACATACTACATATTTGAAATAACACTATGGGAAAGCGTTCAACACCACAGGAATCATGAAAATGCAAATACTAATTCATTCAGACAAATGACCTGAGTAAGTGTGCACTCTGGATATATTTTAGGTTTCTTTAGAAAGCAATAAAGAAGTACAGAGTTTAATGATTTTTCAATATGCAGTGAATATGAAAACTGTAAACACCCTTACAACAGAACATTGTGTTTTCTTTTAAAAATACCCTAGGAAATTCATCGTTTTCTGTTAAGGGTGATACTTCACTTTGAAATTATAGCACCTCTATTTCTCTGTGGTATTTTTATTCTTAATAGTTAAAGTTCAATTTATAGTTCTGGAAAGAAACTTACAAAGAAATGTTATTTTTATTAAAGTGCTTGCTAATATCTTGGTGAAAATAATAAAAACAAGTGTTACCAAAAATATTTGAAGAAGAAAATGTTATGACATAATACATATGCAAATTTATATATGTATATACATAGTATATATGTAAATATATAAGTACATATTACATATATGTGTATATATATCTCTGTGTGTATATATGTCTATTTATTCGTGTGTGTGTACATGTACATATATACACAAATATATATATACACACTCATACAATATAAGAAATCATTTAATAAATTTAATTATCTTTACAAAGCAAAATTCACATCTCCCCATGAAAGGCAATAAAATATACAAAAGGCATCTATAAATAAAACCCCACTTATTTGTCAATTATTATGATACTTTTTTGCTTGTGAGAGCCATAGGTAGGATTGTATTTCCACTCTTGTTCTCAGAGGCTTTAATCTCTCTTCCTCTCCCTGTCACACTAAGAGGCCAGTTGGATCTTTTATGATATCCAACTATTATTGAAGATGAAATAACCATATGCAACAGGAGATCCATCACAAGCTTCTATTGATAACCTGGTTAGTTTAATTACTTTCTTGTTTGTCAAGGGGGCCATGATTCATTATAAACAAAACCATGAAATCCGGAACATTGCCTGAAAACCCATGCGTAATGAACCGAAATAAAATCTAATTTGTCATTAAAAGGATTTTATGCAGTTCTTTGTGCATATGGCTTAACACTAGGTGTTTTACCACACAAGTTAAAGCGACATGATCCTGTTGTCTAGAGGTTCACAGGCTGCTGTGATGTACATTGAAAATGGAAAGATACCTAAAATGTCATATGGAAGCACAGATGAAGAATGAGTCAAGAATTAACATTGTACATAAGAAAAAGCCCTAAGAACAGTTTGTGTGTTAGAGAATTAAAGGGCTATGGGCTATGCGTAATCAATATGGAGAGGGGAGTCTGATGTAGATTTCATTTTGAGGTTAAAATTATACACTTGATCTTGAAGGCTCTATTGATTTTTCTTGGGGACATGAATGAGCCCTTATTCATATTATTCTCCCTCTCTAAAAATGACTGTTCAAGAAGAAGTGGATTCATCCACTTATTTATTCTTAATTCCTTTGTCAATTAAATATTTTTATTAGGGACCATGTTAATGAGAAAAAACGATATTCCTGGCCTTGTAGGGTTAACATTTTTGAGAGTGTGTGTGTGTGTGTGTGTGTGTGTGTGTGTGTGTGTGTGTGTGTATGCATGTATATGCATGTCCAAGAGTAAGTAAATAAATGAATAGTAAGAAAGTTGTATGAACTGGGATGGGAATTGAGCACAGCAAAAGAAAAAGGAATGCTGAGATGTATTGTTTTCTGTGGTGCAGTCATGGAGCCCCTTATTGATAAGGCAATATTTGAGCAGAAAACTGAATGATGAGAGAAAAGAAATCATGTGGTCATCTACAGTAAATTATTACAATAAAAGGAAACAGAAAAGTCAAAGGCCCTGAGTTGAGAGCATCCTTGAGGTGGAAACATGCTTAAAAGGTTTAAGTAGCAGCAAAATGGTCATCATGGCCTGATCGGATAAGTGAGAGGAAGAATCCAGAAGAGAAGACTGGGCAGGCAGCTGGGGCTCAGATTCTGTAGAATCTGGAAGCCCACGGTAAAGCCTTTGAATTTTGTTCTAAGGAGATGAGGTTTTGGAGATTTTGAGCAGAGTGACATGGCTTGATTAACTTTTTATAAATATTCTTTGGCTGCTGAGTAGATCATGGTCTGCAGAGAGGCAGGATGGGAAACAGGCAGAACTGCTAGGAGGCTGTTGTAGTAATTTTTAGGATGATGAGAAAGTCTTTGGCCAATCCATAAAAAAAGAAAGAATTGAGAGAAAATTTAATTAAATAGATCATTGGTCACATTGGACCTGAGTCAACTCATTTTAGTTAACTGGAAGTGACAAGACACTTTTAGTGAAATTCCAAGTTTAAATCATTCTGAACCCTATTACTTTGTGTAAATAAAATAGTTATATGGCCACAAAAACGTCTGATTATACCTAGCAGGTTTCTTTTCTAGAGCACATCTCAGAGACTGTGATGTGCATGTATGCCTTATGAATATTTTATAGTATGAAGCTTTTTCCTAACTTATGAGACCATGGAATTGTAGAAGGTTTTATATTGAAGTTCTGTGGGCCTAATATTTCTTGGGATTTATTCTGGGTATGTTGGACAGTGGGGCTAGTAGATGTCTAAGGTCTAGTCCACATCCTATGTTATGTGATTCATGACTTTTCATGTCAACAATCATCCCTGGTTCAACAGGTTTCTATGTGCTCATGAGCTATAATGCACTCATGAATTTTATGTGAGGAAAAGGCCATGGTTATTTACATCATAAGGGATAGTTGCTTATTTGCCAGAAATACATACCTCACAACAATTATGATTAATTAAGTCTCAAACTGGAGCTATAAAAAGGATTACAAGTATGTTTAGCTAAGTTGTACAAAACACTCATTTTCCACTAAAAAAATGTTCTGTGTTTTAAGAAATCATATTGAACCCTTCGTAGAAACAAAACACTCATTTTCCACTAAAAAAATGTTCTGTGTTTTAAGAAATCATATTGAGCCCTTCGTAGAAGAGATAACCAAATGGTAAATTCTGAATGAATGCCCCCAGAACCTATTTTTTTACCATCATATTCCACTGATCTCTGAATTTTGGTCCTGTAAATTGCTTTTACAGGGAATGGGAGTGTAAAGATGGGCATCTACATGTGTTTGTGTTTCTGGAACTGGCTTTTTTTTTTTTTTTCATAAAGACAGTTTTTGTTTTGCTCAGATGTAACTTTTTTCAATTACACCAAAGTAGTAAAGAAAGTGATTACTTGAGTCTCTCAAATTCATAAGTACAACGGCATCCTTTGGAATAGACTGATTTGTTGTACTGCTGAAATTTAGGAATACTGCCCTTATACCAAATTGTATATGGCCATGAGCTGAAGCAATTGCAAATTGAAATAAATAAATTTTAGAGAAATGTTACTAGACAGATGTGGGGAACAGCAAAGAACAGATGTTGGGAAAAGCCAGCAGTGAAAGGGTCAAGAAGGGGTATTTAACACCTGTGTGATTAGATGCTCATAAAAGAGGAGTCTTCCCTTTTCATTTACTCAGTAGGATTATTTCCATTCATTGTTTAGCCAGTCATTTCAGGATGAAGATAATTAAAGGTTCTTCATCCAAAACTCCAGGCTCTGCAGGTGCAAGCAACAGAACCTCCTGCACTTGGCACCCAATAAGCCTAATCAAGATTCAAGTTTTCTTAGTTACATGACAATAGCCACAAAGACCTTCTTCCTCTCTTGTCATTCTCAGTGGGAGCTTTGGTTTTGTACAAAGTCCTATTATCAAAAAGATGAGTGAATCCAAGAATTATTTCAATAGCCTTAGTGAATTGAGGTAGTTCAAATGAAACTATAGCTCCAAAGGCAAACAAATTTGACACCATCCCTCTCCCTCAAAATGACGGACAATGCTGAAGGTGCCATATTAAATAGTTACAACAATAAAGAAGAGTGAAGAATAGTAAAGAGAAGTAAATCATGAGGAAATCTGTCCTACAGAAGCAATGTAGGGAAACACTGTGGTAAATAAGCATGTTGACCTTGGTCTAAATTCTAGAACTTGTGAGCGACACCAAAGAAGCCTCAGTCAAATAAACAGTCTTTGAAAAGAAATTAAGGTTTCCAGTACCTACCAGAAAACACATCATATAGGAAGTGCTCAATACACAATTGTTACAGATGCGGATGGTGATAGTTGAAAAAGTTCTTCCTTGAAGATAGGTTGCACCTTAGGTTAAGGAATAATGACAATCTTTGAAAGGCTGTCATAGATCTCACTGAAATGAATCACTAGGTCAAAAAACCCTTTCCATGAAGCAAATATGTGCTTGCCTTATGGACTAATTTGATCTTAAAGAAAGCTGAAAACTCTCTGTTATTGCTAAGAGAAAAATTTTAAAAGTAATTTACTTAGCCAGATTTAAAAAAAAATCAAACTACTGAAATATAGTTGAAAAATAATCTTCATCACCTAAAGGACTTTCACATTGAATACACCTCTGTTCCCTTTTCACAGGGGATGAAAATAATACAGTTTGTAATGTACCTCCAGCTTCCCCAAGACCTTAAACAATTACACAGTCACAAAATAGAGCAGTAAAAAGGCTTTTCTTTGCAGCCAAACAAAAGTGGTTGTAACATACACTATCTGAGTTACTTAACCCTTCTAAACACCAGTTTTCTCATCCATAAAATAAATAGTGCCTACTTCATAAGATTGCTGTATGGACAACATAAAACACTTTATGGAGGCCCAGAAATAAACCCACAATATAGGGTCAATTAATCTTCAACAAAGAAGGCAAGAATATGCACTGGGAAAAAGATAGTCTCTTCAAAGTGTTGGGAAAACTGCTAGCTACATGCAAAAGAATGAAACTGGACCACTTTCTCACACCATACACAAAAATAAACTCAAAATGGATTAAGAACCTAAATATGAGACCTAAAAGCATAAAAATCCTAGAAGAGAACACAGGCAGTAATTTCTCTGATGTTGGCCATAACAACATCTTCTAGATATATCTACCAAGGCAAGGGAAACAAAAGCAAAAATAAACTATTGGGATTTCATCAAAATAAAAAGCTTCTGAATAGCAAAGGAATGACCAACAAAACTAAAAGGCAACCTACTCAAGGGGAGAAGATATTTGCAAATGATGTCTGATAAAGGGTCAGTATCCAAAATATATAAAGAACTTATACAACTTAACACCCAAAACCCAAATAATCCAATTAAAAAAATGGGCAGAAGACATGAACAGACAGTTCTACAAAGAAAACATACAGATGGCCAACAGACACATGAAGTGATGCTCAACATCACTCAACATCAGGGAAATGCAAATCAAAACCACATTGACATATCACCTGTCAGAATGGCTAAAATCAAAAGCTCAAGGAACAAGTGTTGATGAGAATGTGGAGAAAAAGGAACCCCCCTGCACTGTTGGTGGGAATGCAAACTAGCACAGCCACTGTAGAAGCCTGTATGGAAGCTCCTCAAAAAATTAAAAATAGAACTACCCTGTGATCCAGGTATTATGCTACTGGGTATTTACCCAAAAAATACCAATACACTAATTCAAAGGGAAATATTCACCCCAATGTTTATTGCAGCATTATTTTTTAAAGATTTTTTTTTATTTATTTGACAGAGAAAGATATAGTGAGAGAGGGAACACAAGCAGGGGGAGTGGGAGAGGGAGAAGCAGGCTTCCTGCGGAGCAGGGAGCCCGATGTGGGGCTTATTGCAGCATTATTTACAATAGCGAAATTATGGAAGCGGCCCAAGTGTCCACAGATAGATGAATGGATAAAGAAGATGTGGTATATATAATGGAATATTGTTCAGCCAAAAAAAAAAGAATGAAATCTTGTCATTTGCAACAACATGGATGGAGCCAGAGAGTATAATGCTAAGCGAAATAAGCCAATCAAGGAAAGACAAAAACCATATGATTTCACCCATATATGGAATTTAAGAATCCAAACAAATGAATAAAGAAGAAAAAAAAGAGAGACAAACCAAAAAACAGACTCTTAACTATAAAGAACAAACAGAGGGTTACCAGAGGGGAGGTGGGTGGGGGATAGTGAGATAGATGACGGGATTAGGGGTACACTTATCTTTTTTTTTTTAAAGATTTTATTTATTTATTTGAGAGAGAGAGAATGAGAGACAGAGAGCACGAGAGGGAAGAGGGTCAGAGGGAGAAGCAGACCCCCCCGCTGAGCAGGGAGCCCGATGCGGGACTCCAGGATCATGACCTGAGCGGAAGGCAGTCGCTTAACCAACCGAGCCGCCCAGGCGCCCAAGAATACACTTGTCTTGATGAGCACTGAGTAATACACGGAATTGTAGAACCATTATACTGTACATCTGAAACTAATGTAACACTATACATTAACTACACTGGAATTAAAAACAAAAACAAAAACAAACTTTATGAAAAGTGCTACCTTCGTGCTTCGCACTGAATTCGCAGCCAATAAAAACATTAGCTATTATTAAACAGGTATGATTACTAGTGAATAGGATATCACAGTTATGCTCCCTTTTAAGAACATGAGATCATGATAAGATATGGATAGAAAAGGAACTGATTTTTTAAAAAATTTACTGTCTTGGTATGGCAAGCAAGTGATTAATTTAATTAACAGCTGTACCAGTATCACTTTTTACTTTCCCAGAATTCCATCCATACCCTGCTTTTTAATTGTAGTTAACCAAAAAAATCTTCTCTGAAATACATTTGTGGTAGACCTTGTCTAATTTCTCAATGATCAAAAAGTAAGAGGCTTGGGTTCAATAATGTGATAGAACATCAAAAGTGTATGGAACACAAAGGTGTTCTTTCTAGAAAGATATGCAATTGTGGACACTCATTATGTGTTAGGGCATACAAAAGATCAATGCATCGATTCAGTTAAGCTTATGATGAGATTATTTTCTCTTTCACATGGAAGACAATGAAAAGTGGAATTTCACATTAAATTCACACAAATTTCACATGAAATTGACTTCAGTGGTTTTATTAAAGGCTCAATATCCATCTTAGTGTACTAAGCTGTGATCTCTGATTCCCTTATGTTTGCACAGGAGCGTAAAAAGCAAAATATTTTGTAAAAATATCCAGAGCTAAGATATATAACTGCATAGTAAGTCTGACTTTAGGGGCATTAGTGAAGGTCCTTGCACTGTCCCCCTAAACACTCAAAGAAAAATCTGTGTATTGTTTAAAACTACAACATAAGGGATTCTTTTCCTAAACTCATGGTGTAATGCTATTATAATATTTAACTCTTTCAAGGAGGTTAAATATACTTAAGCTTTCATTAGTCAGTTATATTGTGGTGTGAATGATCAGATAGTGTCTTGATTATGAGTGTACATCTGTTAGAGGCCATTGAAGGATGGATGGTTGGGTTATCTGTGACTCATGAAGAAGTAGATAAAAGAACAGTAAGGAGATGAAGGATTATATATATAAGGAGGAGTTTGTTGGTGCTTAGGCAGAATTCATTCATATCATGCTTTTGGCAAGGGTCAGCAGTAGTAAAATTACAGCTTGAAGTAGCTGTCCCCTTATAGTCAGCAATGCTCACTTCAGTGATGCATCCACTGTAAAATATGTCTGAGATTTATTGGGCCACCAGCTGTATCAATAGGAATTAAATGGTTCACTGTTTTCCTAGTTGTGCACCAAACTTTCTTTCTCTAGACTTTATTCATGATTTGATCTCTTCTCTGTTGTCAGTCATGCTGAAATTATAGCTGAATGTGATTGATTTGGATACAGTGGACAAGTTTGTAAGAATTTTGAAGCCGGGACTCTCCAAAGGCACCTCTATTCTCAGCACGTACGATCTTGCAACACAGGTTGCACATCAGTATAAAATTTCCGAGTCCCTAAATGTTTGCATGCATTCTTTTCATGTTGAAGTGATTATGAATTTCCTGATATAAAAATTATTGCTTAATGAATCCCTCCAAAATACAGATTAGAAGAGTTCAGATGCTCTCTTTAGATTGCTTGTAAAACATGAAAATATTCTTGGGAATCTTTTTCTCATGGGGAAAATCTTCTAGCTACATTAATCAGTCAGGATATGTTGTTTAAGCTTTTATTATGTTTATTGTTATGTTTTAAGTCATGGTACATTTTCAAAGATTAGAATTGATCTGTGAGAATACAAATAAACTAGACATATAAATTTAAGATTTTCTTGCAGTCAATCAATGTAAAAAATGATACCAATAAAGATGTACTTGGTAATAGATGGGGAAAACATTGGTGGAATTTTTCCTCAGGCTAATTCTCACCAGATCAAGTTTCCCTCTGACTTCAGGGCCAGTTTCCTCCAAGGGCCTACTAGTAAACCCAAAGGCACCAGGGAGCCTTGGGCTGGTATGACTTCTGCCCTCCGCAGATCAATCACTCCAATCAGATTTCTTAGTTGACTAAATGGTTTATTATTCTTGTTTCTGTGGCTTCAATAATCTTAAAATAGCACATTTAAAAAGTTGATTAAAATTCAGTCATTAAAATTATTTAATTCTGAAAGATGAATAATTCATATTGCTAATATATTCCAAAGAATTGCTTTCCAAACACACTGTCTTGGAGGAAGAGAAAAGAAAGCTTTCAGTAGGTAGGGGAAAAAATAGGGAAATTAAGAAAAAAAATATTATAGAAATATAGTTGTAAAACTACCTTTTCTTCTTGCTCACTGCCCTCAAATTCATGAGGGTAAATGTTAGAAGTCTAGCAAGACTATAGGAAATGTGTTAAGTGAATGACATTTTCAAAACTATATGCACAGGTTCCTAAACCGAACCACTTCTTCCTCTCCATTTATTTTGAGGTGGCAATCAGCTGTGTGCTCAGACCTGCATCCTGGAGTTTGTACTGTTATAGAATTTCTATATGGTTCAGAGAGTAAAGTAACAGAGGTCATGACTGTGAAACAGATGTGCTTTATCCATCAACTTGCTCTGAACTTATGAACAAGGAGAAAAACAGCATAGCAGGAAGTGATACTGGTTGTAGAATTGAGAGGTAATTTTTCTTCCCACCTGAAAAACACAGTTTTAGATACTTCTGTTTATGGAGAAAGAAAGCTAGATAGAGCAAACACAGTAAGTAGTAACTAAGAGCCAAAGAATAAGAAGACAGAAAGTAGGAGACACATTTACCTACAAATAATATCTCTTAGAGAAACAAAAAGATGTGGGAGGAGGGATGGCAGAAAAACTGTAATTTTCAGAAACAATAGTATAGGTGTATTTGAAACTAAGAATGTTTAACAAGGGAAAATATGTCATCTTTCCTAAAATGATTAAATAAGACGTGGTCGGAGAAAATTCTGCCTTACAGCAAAAGTAATTTGACAACGGAAGGGTGTGTCAGGAAAGGGAAAGTCTGACAGACAAGTGAGAAATTCCATGTCAGCAAGAATAGCACATAAATAAATTATTAGAGAAAATGTTTAGGCTCTTTCCTCTTCTGCTCAGAAATATATATATGCCTAAAATGCAGCTGATACCCTCCTTATAATCTCAATCTTATTTACTGCCTCTTACGTCAAAATCACTAGATTTCTCACTATTTATTGCTCTCATCCTGCAAAACTTATCTGTGCATTCGATGAACAGTTACTATTACCATTTCATCAATGTCATTACAAAACATTTCCAAGTCTTGAAAGACTGTAATCTTGTAGATTCTGCCTTTGAAATGCATCTTATCACTCCTTACCACCGCATAGCTATCATGCTGGGGCAAGCCAGCATGACTTCTGGCTTGAAATATTGGGTCCCCAATATTTCCCAAATAACTGGTCCCCCTGCTTCTGCCCTCGCTCTCCATACTGGCCATACTCAATATAGCAGCCATAGTGTTTCTATTAAAACAAGTCAAATCCTCATTCTTTTTTTTTTTAAGATTTTTATATTTATTCATAAGAGACAGAGAGAGAGAGGCAGAGAGAGAAGCAGGCTCACCGTTGAGCAGGGAGCCCGATGCAAAACTCGATCCCAGGACCCTGGGATCATGACCTGAGCTGAAGGCAGACGCTCAACCATCTGAGCCACCCAGGTGCCCTCAAATCCTCATTCTTGCTACTATACAACCATGCCCTGGTTTCCCCTTTCATTCAGAATACAAGTCAAATTCATTACAGTGGTCCACAAAACCCTAAACCATCTGACTCTCCTGCCTTCTCTCTGACCACATTTCTGTTCACTATCTTTCTTGCCCAATCTTCTCTGGCCACACTGAACTACCTGATATTCATGGAACATATACCAAGAATGTCCTTACTTGAGGTTCTTTATACTTGGTACTTCCTCAGTCTGAAATACTCAACCTTCAGATGTCTTCATTTCTTGCTTGCATCCACATTGCCTCCAGTTTGTGCTCCAATTTCACCATATTGAAGAGGACTTCCCTGTCCCTCTATATAAAATAATACATCTATTCCCTTACCCTACAACTCCTTTCTTAGACATCCTCATTGTTCTCTGTACCAACAATTTCCATCTGACATAGTATATGTTTACTTTTTTATTTGCTGATTGTCTCTTTTCCCTCCCTGGAAAGTACAATCCATGAGGAAACAGTTTTGTTTTGTTCAACGATATATCGTAGACCAGTGCCTGGAACATAGTAGGCACTCAATAAAAACTAAAAGATATATTATCGCTGTTGAATGAATAAAACTAAAACAACCATTCAATTCTCTGTTACAAAAATATGGCATATCTTGATGTAAGTCAAGGCAGATGTCATAGTGTCATTTCTCTTTGTTGAGTAGAAAATTTCTGTAGCATTACCATTTGTCTGTTTAAAATCTCTAATATTATCTGCCTATAAAATAAATAATTCAAGGTCTGCAAATATATCACCTTAGTGTTTTTGGTAAGTTTTGCTCTATAATAATACCTTATGTTTTTTCATCCCTTCATACTGAATTAGATTAATATATATCTATGTATGGATATATATATTTTAATATAAAATAAATGTTTTATATACTTCTATAGTATATATATAAATATGTGCTATATTTTATATGTAATTAAATTTAATGTATTCCTTAGAGTACTTAGATATGATTTATAATAAATCATCTGAAATTAAATGGTTAATTTTAGTGTTTCATTTTTATATATTAACAGTATCACATGTAACACTAAATACAATATAGATGGGCGCTGAGTTGTAGAAAAAATTCAAGCAGTATGTCTATCACATCCCTTAATATACTTTAGTTGAGAAAGCAATCACAGATAAACTTTAGGCTTATTCCCTGTTTTACTTAGCCGTTGCCACAATAATACTGTGTAAAAAATAATCACTACAACTTAGTGACAGGTATCAATATTGATTTCTTACTCATGTGTCTTACTCTATGTCATATCTGTAATGCCAATTAGTCAAAGCAGTCATATAGTCAAGTCTGTCATCAATGGGGCTAGGAAATATTCTACGTACATTTGGAGGGGGATGGGATGGGAGATAATTTTGCCAAGGAATTATTCAGACCATTACTCGTAGGTAGAATTTTCCAAAGACATTCAGGCTCAAAGTCTTTTCCATACCAAAGCCAAAGAGAGCTCCATGGGTCTGCCTTGAAAATGAAATTTTGTTTCATCTTCTGCTAAGGAAATGGAGTGTCTGAACTGAATTGTGGATTTCAGAGTGATTTAATGTGAGGGATATTTGACTGAAGATCTACCGCAGAGAACAGAACTGCCATGGGAACCAAAATGATAGCAAGTACTATGCAAACCAAGTACTGTGGAAAGGCAGCATGTCAGGAAGGTGTTATTAGAGCACCCAGAAAGGTTGATATGAGGACCCTAGGAAGACTCCCTACTTCTTCAGCTTCCATAAATGAGGTGCATTTGAGAATTGGAAGATATTTTTGCATATTCATACGCCATCTATGGATTCAATATTTATTCTGAGTTATTGTCGCTTCTCTTATTCATTAATTTACTCAGTGCTATTGGTCAAGGATATATTAAAATGGTTCTCAGAGAAGCCCAGGGCTCTAGTGAAATTAGGAACTGGCTAATAATGTGTCATAAACTTTTGTGTTTCTCTAAGGCCTCGCCCAGTATGAGAAAAATGGCAGACACTTCAAATGTTCATTGAATAAATGAATGTGATGAATGAATGAACTCTATAAAATACTGTGATTCTATAATCTTGCTAAAATTTATACTCCAGGCTTTTTCAACTTAATACAGTTAAATTCTAATGAGTTACATTCAGTGTTAATGGCTTTATTAGGTTCACGTAATATATAAGTGATACTTAAAGACATTCACAGTATAATGGCCAAATGTTGATATCAATGGCATTTCCTAATAATGTACATTTCTTAAAGAATTTCTTTAATAATAAATTAATTTTTAGTGGGGGGATATGGAAATAGCAGAATTTCTGGGCATATTTCACCTAAAATTCAAACTAAAACTAATAATTCCTCTGAAAAAGTTGTACATTCTAGACATAAAGGGCTCTATTTTGATCAAATAAATGGATATGCTTGCTAAGGAAAGGAGTATTCATTTTAACTAGAAATCTTTGTTATTTGTTGAATCTGAAACATATATATGAACCCAAACAACTTATTTACTTTGTGTCTAAGTTGCAAGATCTGAGTACAGTCCCTCCTTATTCACATTTCACAACCTCCAGTGGATGCCTGAAATCTCGGATGGTATAAAACCCCATGTAGACTATGTTTTTCCCATACATATATACCTATGATAAAGTTTAAGAAATAAGCACAGTAAAGGATTAATGACAATACCTCATAATAAAATAGAACAATTATAATGATATACTAGAATAAAATATCTTTCAAAATATCTTATCATACTATACTCACCATTATTCTTCCTGTAATGATGTAAGATGATAAAGTACCTATGTGATGAGATGAAGTGAGGTGAATGATGTAGGTAATGTGATGTAGTGTTAGGGTACTAAGACCTTCTGATCACACGTCAGAAGGAGGATATTGTACTTCCAGACCATGGTTGACCATGGGTAACTGAAACCTGGAAAGTGAAACTGCAGATAAAAGGGGACTATTGTATAAGCTAGAAAGTTGATATGTATGTATATATACATATACATACATATATATCTGTGTATACTGGGCATACTGGAAACTGTTTATGTGTTTGTTTACAAAAGACACAGGGCAGACGGTTTTCAGAACAATGTTAGAAGTAGTAGTATGTGCTGCTTCTTTGTCATTTTGGCTAAATGCTCAGTTTAGTATTTCTGCCTGAAGTTGAGTTCACCATTTTTTAAAATGGAAATTCACAGTTGGAGGCGAGTATGATTATACTGTAAAAAGTGTAAAGACTGGTCAAGATAATGCCCCCCAATTGAGTCCATTATCTTCAAACTCTTTCCAGTGTGTTCCACTATGTGCCCCATGAAATAATGGTCCATCCTGGTTTTTATGATTTTCTTACTCAAGTAATCCTATGAGGTGGCTTCGTAATAGCATCAAATAAAACTATTTCAATGTGTTTTGTGTGTGTGTGTGTGTGTGTGTGTGTGTGTGTGTGTGTGGTTTGTGTGGTGTGATTTAGCTCTGTTTCTTCCAAAATGGAAATAAGTCTGCTTTTGGTAACTGAACCAAATGGTTCCAGGGCATTTTAAATGCATAATTCATAAAAACCAAAAATGGAAAACAATGCACAGACTCCACTAGCATTCATTTAGCTATGGAAAATATGCAAAAACACTAGGTAGAGCAGGTTTTGTCTTTTAACATTTTAATGAGCTTTGGGACTTTCATGCATATTAGTTATGTTGCCCTAATTACTCATTATAATTCTAATGTGCATTTTATATTTAATTACAATGCTTATAAAGATTTGGTATGGACAGTAAATTATTATAACTAGCATGTGCATAATGATTATGAACTGAATTTATTAACTTTTATACCAGCATTTAGTGTTGGTAACTTTCATTTCACCTTGGTGATTAACCACATTGTCTGATTAAACAAATATTTGTGTGGAATTAAATTTAAATGACAAAGAGCAGTGCCCAAATTTTGCTTTTTGCCGATTTTAATCAAATTTTATTTTTAGTTTTCTTAGCTTATTTCATTGCTAGACAAGCTCATCTCAAAATGTTAAATGAAGTATTATTATTTTTCTTAATTATTTAAAAGATTTTAGGCCTGATAAGACATTTCATCAGGGAGCTCAACATCAGATGATTAGAAGCTTTCTGCTAGGGTAGGTAAAGCTAAGTGGTTTCTCTGAAATGTTAGCTCATACACATCCTAAATGTAAAGGTATGCATTTAAAAAATAATAATTTTCACATTTTGTAAACATGAACAATACTGTCTTCCATCAACAAGAATTTCTCTTCCCATTTGGCAAAATGCATTTCCGCAAGTCTTAGATGTTAAGTCTTTGCCAAATTGTTCTTATTAAAAAAAAAAACACACACACAACGGCTCCAGATTAATTTCCCAACCTTGAAATTTAGCATAGGGCTCTGTATCAAGTGGGCAATCAATACATGTTAATTGATAATTAGGATGATAATAAGGTTTTCTTGTAAAAATTCACATTCACTTAGAGGGAAATAAAAATAACAAGATCTTGAATGAATGAAATTATAACTTTATCAGATGAAGTCTGTATTTTTGGACTCCAGATCGTCTTATTCCTAACCCAGGTAATATTTACTTTCAAAGAACAAAGGAGGGTAGGAAAGACAAAGGTCAGACAAGAATTAGTGAGGAGGTTTTTATCTGAAAAATTCCTTTATATAGTGTAGCAGTTAAGAGCTTTGCATTAAGAATTCATTTAGAATCTTAGCTTATGACCAGTTACTAGTTGTGGGATGCTGGGCAAATGTAACATTTTAAAACTTTAATTCCTTCCTCTGTAATACAGGGATGACCCGATCTACCTCAAAGACTTACGGCAATTCAATAAAGAGGCTGTGTATGAAGAAAGAGTACAAGGAAGGCCTGGCATATAATGAGCATTTGAAAATTTGAAAATGTGAGGCGCTATCACACAAATGTTCCTGCCACCCTGATTCAAAGTGATTATTTATTTTGCAGAGCAATGTAGGTAGCTAACATTAATCTTCTTGAAATCCTCCAGTATCATTTATCCACTGATAAATGTGGTATGTATGTATGTACATATATAATTATGTAGGCATACATGTATTAGATATTCATTTATATATAGGTACACAAGTATATATCTATACATTTGCATAGATTTTTTAATTAAAAACCATTAATTTGGGCGCCTGGGTGGCTCAGTTGGTTAAGCGACTGCCTTCGGCTCAGGTATTGATCCTGGAGTCCCGGGATCGAGTCCCACATCGGGCTCCCTGCTCAGCCGGGAGTCTGCTTCTCCCTCTGACCCTCTTCCCTCTAGTGCTCTCTGTCTCTCATTCTCTCTCTCTCAAATAAATAAATAAAATCTTTAAAAAAAACCATTAATTTGTTATCAGTTGACCACTTAGGATATAGATATAATAATCTCATATACCATCCCATTGTTTACCATGTACTGGAATTGCTGGTTCAGTCTTTGAATTACTGTTATGAAAACAATCATCTATAGACTTGTATGACACTTATTTTTACATATATATAAATATTAATTTATATCAATTTATATTAATTGATATCATTGAATTTCTATAAGTATTAATAATGAAGTCATTGTATTATTTTATGCAAATTATAATATACAACTATATACAGAAAAATATACATACAGCTATGTAGTAATATGGTGTATCATTATTTAAAAAGTAATGCTATTATCTCCTTTAGTACATTGTAGTCTCTAAGGTAGAATTTATTCCTAAGTTACTTTTTTTTTCTGTAAATAGCAAATATTGAGTATTTATTGCATGTCAGATACTATGTTATGGCCTTAGCAGCTAGAACTATGCCTTACACATAATAAATCTTTGTAATCTGAGAGAATAGATGAGTGAATTATAGTTTGCCTACTGTATAGTCTATTGACTTATGGGAAAGCTTTTTCAAGATTATTTTCCGTTTAGTAGCCTTTGTCTAAGAGGGGAACATAATGAACTGATAGGTGAAACTTCCTACCAATCCATTAAATATTTTTATGGCAAGATTCTCTGAAATTTATTTAATTACATGAATTAATTAATAAGATATTTTGTTAATAAATAAACATAACCACATACCTCTTTTAAAGTATTTCTAACAAGATTTAATTCTAAAATCTTAAATTTCTTTGAAATTGAGCTTGGGACAAACTGTATATTATTTGTGATAATATGGCCATACTAGAGTCAATAATGCTTTCTGTTTTTCACCCATATTTTTGACATCCATGCATTTCATCCAACATGCCCCTGGTCTAGAAATGAAATGTTAACATGAGGAGCTCTCCGGTAACCTACCTAGTGATGCTCATGGGGGAAACAAAATGAACTAAACCGGACAGACTCCAAGTGCTGCCATTGCCAGGAGCTGCCACCAATATCCTACATATGAACTTGGAATAAAAGTAGAGGGTGAGAGACAGTTGCAAAGAGTATCAAACTCGCATTCAAGAGCCATTCAGTTCTGCCTCCAGTGATGGTTCACCTATGCTCCCTGACAAGTCTATTGTCACTACCAATCTCCTATTTGGCTAAGACAATTTGTGTCTCTTTGCTAAAAATTAATGACTTAAATCTATGTAAAGAAATGTGTCTTTTTATTGTTCTTTCTCATCTTATTTTTTCAGTCTTAAAAAAGATGTCGACTTTGGAGATTCCTCAAATAGAACAACACACAAACACCCAAAAAAGAAGGCTGGAAGTGCCATTTTGATACCCGGAGTTACCTGTCACTGGTGGATGCCACAGAAATTCTTTGTCATCTCTTTAATAAATATATATTAAAGTCCCTTGGCAGTCAATGATCTAATGTTTACACTTCTAACTTTTACTGAGTGATTTCAAAAGCCCATTACTTGTATTGTTGGCAATTTTTCTGTGGTGCAAGTTGAATCTTGTGTGATTATATTGCAGGTAAGGTAGACTGGAGGAATTTGAGTCTAAATACTACATCAAAAACTAGTGATGTAATGTATGGTGATTAACATAACACAATAAAAAATGGTCAAAAAAATAAAATTGTGAAAATTGGCTCAGTTCAATTTAGTAGTCATGGGCTGAAGTATGGAAGTTTCAAGAGGAATGGAAGGTCCTAAAGGAGGGATTAACTCAATTGCAAATTGGGAAGTAATGTTCATTCCCCAAGGAAGGATTTTGATTTAATATATTTGTTTTTTTCTACCCACATGCTCACTCCTACTCAAAGAAGAAAGAACAGGGGTGCCTGGTGGCTCGGTCGGTTAAGCGTCTGCCTTCAGCTCAGGTCATGGTCCCCTGTCGGGCTCCCTGCTCAGTGGGGAGCCTACTTCTCCTTCTGCCTGCTGCTTCCCCTGCTTGTGCTCTCTCTCTCTCTCTCTCTCTCTGACAAATAAATAAATAAAATCTTTAAAAAAAAGAACAACTGAAATTTGCAAGTGTAGAAGAGCAATGATTATTCCAGATGGACACTTCTTTCTCTTTTCCCTGGGGTAGCTGTCTTTTAGCAGGACATAAATATTCTGCTCAGTAACTCCATGGAGGAGCTTTCCAAAAGCAGGCAGCCCGTGTGGATAGGTCTATGATTTTCCAGTTGTGTCTATAAGTGGAAGACAATGTCACTTCTTGGAGTGTTACAAGCTGGTGTATTGGTCCCGAAACCTTGAGAAATAGACAAGGAGATGGATTTAAAGGGCAAAATAAGCATTCAGAGAAAGAAGTTTTTGGAGGGGCCAAGCTATTTTGGACTTGGAATTATAGGTACTCTGTGGGTAATTTTTAATAGTGTGTGGTGGTTATTTTTGAACTGCTCTGCCCAAAAATGCAGACTTAGGTGTTAGGTGTGGGTCATATGGGATGTTCATATTAGCTTGTGGGTCTTTGTCCTGGGAGAATGACTTTTATGATACAGGTCTGATTATGATACAATAAGAAATATTATATAGAAATGGAGTCATTTTTAATAGGAGTGGCCTCAGTAAGTAGGCGGACCATGCCTGAATTAAAGCAAAGAGCAGGTGGGCCCAGTGGGTGGCCTCAGCAAAATGTTAGAGCAATACACCAGTCCAACTACGGCAAACACAGACAGTACTAGGGGGCCTTGGAAGGCTTACCTTTGAACTCTACTGGCACAAATAGCCTGGTTATGTAGGTGGGTGGGATCTTCCATACTTCTAATGTGATTTTCAGCCAGGTATACAAGGTGAAAGGCCAGATCCTTTTAACAGCAAAGAACCTGAATTTCCAAATAGGTAGAAAGTGCTAGTTCAGCTGCCACAAGTTTTGTTTCTCTTTTATGTTTTGAATTTATGACAGGACTGAAAGAGACTCTGAAGGGGCGAACCTTGGAAACACAAGACTTGTCCACAGGTCCTTAAGAGTCATTTCCCACTATTGTCTCAAGTTGAGCCTGAACTTATTAATTACACAGGCTTAGGAAATGGCTTTTGATTGCTGAGATCCAAATTATGACTTTATTCATAGAAGAGTCTTAGATTTTATCTATATATAAAAAGGAACCGGAACCCTTATTATAAAGAGAATATTCTATCTTTTTGGATGAAGGTAGAGAAACAATTCAATAACACTGCTGCCTTTTAAAAAGGCAGTTTTAAAAAGGCCTGGGCAGAAATAAGGGATCAGGTTTGCTCAGGAAGTTAAGGCAAAAATAGAAGGATACACAATACTTGTTTCAATCATAATGGAGGGGCAATGGATGAATGGAAACAGGGAAAAAAAAAAAAAAAGGAATCCAGACTAATTAAATGGAAGAGCCAGTCCAAATAGATCTTAAGGGGGAATGTGGCATACTAAAAGCCTAAAGACAATGATATATAGGAGAAAAGGATGTCTGGTTTCAACTGCTCTCAGTCAGGGTTTCACAAAGGGGAGATATCCTTAATCATTACTAGCCCAAAACAAAACAAGCACCTCTCCTATTCCCCCTTCAAAAAAATAAAACAAATTATCATTTTGGCTGTGGGGTGAATCTAATATTGGAGGAGAGACAGAGAAGATGGGAGAAAACAGTAAGAAACCTACTATAGTAATCAAAGTCAAGGTACAGAAGTAGATTTCCAGTGGTAGGGATGCAAAATGAGAAAGGATTTAAGAAAATTATTTGAGAGGGAAAATGGATGGTTTTAGTTATAGATTGGATATGAGGAGAGAGGAAGATGGGGATGTTAAAAATTACTCCTGGGGTTTTGGCTAGCACAACTAGATGGATGATCATGACAGCAGAAAATAATGCAAATGGGTTGATGATAGAAGGATATGAATCCTAAGTTCAATTTGGGAACATACTAAGTTTGAGATGCTCTTGAAACATAAGCATCAATATCAGATGAAGAGATGGGCAGAAAAGGTCTAGGGCCCAGAGAAGGCTGGCCGGGGTATGAATGTTTGAGTCACCTGTGCAAAGGTGTAAATTACTGTCATGGGAAGGCATGAAATTGCAGGATTGAGTAAGAGCTTTTAAAAAACTGGTGTCTCCTACTTCTTTACAATGCACTTTAAGAATCCTTCATATTGTATAAGTCGTGCTATTCAAATAGTGTATTGATTACCAACAAATATTTTATGTTCTTGCCCCAAGAAAAATAAAATTGTATAAAAGCAAACAAACACTTGAAGACAAACTAAATCAAAGATAGAAGTAGTTGGTGGGGGGCCTGGGTGGCTCAGTCAGTCAAGCATCTGACTTTGGCTCAGGTCATGATCTCAGGGTCCTGGGATTGAGCCCCATATCAAGCTCCCCACTTAGTGGGGTGTCTGCTTGTCCCTCTCCTTTTACCTGTCCCCTCCCCCACCCCGCTTGTGTTCTCTCTCTCTCTCTCAAGTAAATAAATAAATTAAATTAAATTAAACTAAAAAAATAAAGTAACTGGTATCTTAAAAGTGTCTTAATCTTTCTTATGTATGTATAATGATCTGTATTATACAAATATAGATGAATTATTCATACCCATTAAATATTTTCTGAATAGAAATTCTTAGAGTGATAGTATTACAGTAGACCTGGAAACAACTAAATATTTTGTTTAAAATGTATTATGGTAAGTTCTGAGAATGATTATTTTTAGTTTTGTCAAAAGAGAAACTATGTAGGGCGCCTGGGTGGCTCAGATGGTTGAGCGTCTGCCTTCGGCTCGGGTCATAATCCCAGGGTCCTGGGATCGAGTTCCACATCAGGCTCCCTGCTCGGCGGGGAGTCTGCTTCTCCCTCTCCCTCTGCCTCTCCCCCTGCTTGTTCTCTCTCTGTCTCTCTCGCAAATGAATGGATGGAATCTTAAAAAAAAAAAAAAGGAGAGAGAGAGAGAGAGAAACTATGTAATAGAATAAATTCAAGAGACAAAGAAAATAATTTCTATTTCTAATTGGCTTCAGGGAAATTAATAATCTGGAAGTTCTTCTATGTATATTTCATACCTTTCTAGTCTTTACTAAACCATTTCCTTTCTATATCTTTTAGTTTTTATTTTATTATCAAAATGGTGGAAATATTTTTTTTTGAAAGGCAAAGGTAAATAGACTTCCTTGTGAGGAGTGAAACTATGGGAGATTAGAATTACTGCTAAGGTTAGGTTTATCCTGGAATGATGGATTGACAGGAAATAGCACTGAATCATTTTCATCTAAAAGCAAGCTTCTCTATTTTGAGAGAAGATTCCATAAGATTCTATCAGATTTTAATGTTTTCTAAGAGAGAACATAAAAAAATACTTTCCAGACATTCACAATATATTTGTATCTGATTTTATAGAATGACTCTACTATTTTGAGTTGCTACCATACTGTTTGTCATTTAAAAAAATACAAAAATGGTTATTTTCTTAACTGAATGTTATGGAGACTTTGTCAACAAACATAAAATATGTGTTCTATTCAACAATAAGCTGGGTAGTATTTATATGCTTAGAGCTCTTTAGTGATCTTTTATATATATCCAAGGTCCTCTTTCTATAGTAGCCCAGTTCTTTGAGGTCAGGGAAAGATGTGGAGCAAACATGAATATAGGTCCTTACAAGCATTTATGTGGGGTACAGGTGTAGGGTGAATAAGGAGATAGTTACCACATGATATGAGGAGTACCAACAGAGATTTGTTCCAGGTCTCCCTTTTTATGACAGAGAGTGAAAAAAAAGTTTTTACATTTCCCAAAGTCATGGGTGCTAGTAATCGAGTGCATGAATCTCAACACATCCCATGGATGTGAACCGCTTTGATATGCCCTCCCCCTCATAAACATATGTCTAAACCAACAAATTCACCAGCACGTTATTACATAGTGTCAAGCTCCAAGTTTTTTTAAGAAACAAATATTCATTAAGTAACTTATATGTCACAGAACCTTAGGGCATTTACAGATTTACTAGAACAAATTCTGCTCATTTTGGAAAGTTGGACTTTTCCCATATTATTGTTTGATTACATGTTCAACCATACATGATCATCCAAAATTAAAATATCCCAACATAAAATTAAAGGGGTACTTAGTTTAATTAAGGTGGACTTCAGAGTGAGGACGGTCTTTAGGTATATAATTTGTTTTACGCATTCTGATTTCTATAGATAACATGTTAGCAATAATAGAAGACAAATCTAAATGTTCACTGTTCATAGAAATTACATAAACAATCTATATAAAACTTTATATATGCTATGTAATTATAATTTTAATGAAGGTAGAATAAGGAAGAAGCCCATTGGTGTCAACATAATATTTAATATGTATATCTTTCTCTAGGAGAAAGAGAATAAGAGAAGAGAAGTAAGAAGAGGGAGAGGATGAAGGGGAAGAGAGAGAGAGAAAAAAAAGGAATCATCTGAATAATAAGGTGGTAGAGACTTAGAGAAGTCACCGTCTCCAAGCCTCATAAATCCAATCTCTCCTCACTCATACAGACCCCAGACAAATACTAATAATGATAATTAATCTAAATTAAGCATAAACTGTGTGTCAGAAACAACAAAGTTCCTCAAATGCTTTATCTTACTTAAGAACCACGTTGTCTGGTGCTATTTTATTTTTATCTTAGAGATGAAAAAGCTGCAGTTAGAGAGGTTAAGTAACCTTCCTAAGTTCCCTTAGCTGACAAATTAGATTCAAATCCAGATCTGTCGGACGCAGACATTTTCATTATATAGATAAACATAGATCATTCTACAAGCAGTTTGGACATGGCTATCTCTGCTCAATTAATTTCGTCATGAGAGAATATTCTTTTCATCCCAATTAAGATACCACTTCTTCTTTGAAGCCCAGCTAAATCCTTCCAGAAAGACGTCATCCCTCCCTCCCATATGTTCTCGTCTTGTGGATCACTTGGGACCTGTTAGCATGGCAGCACAGTGCAGCTTTGGAATGGTTTTAAATTCTTTATGAGTCTTTGAGCAAGTTCCCTAACCTCCAAAATCCTGTTTACTCATTGGTAAAATGGGAATAACACCTTCACTGTAGAGCTGCTGTGAAAATTAGAGTATGAAAATAAAACATTTAGCAAGTGTCTGGCTCAAGAAAGGAACTCAAAAACAAGAATTTCTGTTTGATGTCTGATTCTCTGAGTACGATGTAAGCTACACAGTGATAAGAACAGAGTCATTCTTCATTTTATCATAATTAAGCAGACGAGCCATACATGAGTACAGAAAATTAAAAATTAGTCAATTATATCCTACTTCTATGAGAGACAAGGTACATGACCAGAACTAGCATAGACTGAGCACTTATTCCATGCCAGCAACTATTCTAAACACTTTTCATATGCCAGCACATTTAACTTTCACAAGTCTATAACTACTATCACGATTTCCATTTCATACCTGAGACAGAGAGAGATAAGTTGTCTGAGATCACAGCCTTAAAGGCTACCATCTTAGAGATGCTAAACCTTTGAATTTAATAACTCTTCATGTTCTCAGAGAGAGCCATTATTAATATACTGGGGCATTTCCCATGATGTTTCCACATGTGGCCATAATGCTAGCTGTTAGTATTTTCTGGAACTTTAAGACTCCCTCCCCCTGCCCCATATTCAGAATCTTTCACTGGATAATACCACAGTGCCTAAATACTGAGGGAAAAATGACTTCTAGTTTTTAATAGCCGTACTCATCCTCATTTCACCTGTTATAGGTGGAAGGAGTAAAATATACTAGGAGTTAAAATAAGCTATACCCGAAATTCACACCCTCACAGGAGAGCTGAAGCCTCTTGTGTGCAGGTAGCAGTGTGTCAAAGGGAATGCACATTCATTTCCTTTGCCACATGTGCCTGTGCTCAGAGTACTGTGTGAGTAAACAGAAAAATAGACTGTTTTTGCATGGAATGCTAATGCATATTTGAAGATGAATATATGGGCGGTGGGGGGGAGGGAGCAGAACAGGGCATAGAGCCATTCCCCATGCCCAATCACAGGCTTTGTCAACTAGGTGAGTTTATGCTTTACAATTTTCATCAGCAGAAAGAAAGAGTTGCAATTACTGAGGATTTTCACAATTCTTCAATGCGCAGCTACAAAGGACTGGCTCAACAAAGCCCCTTTTCATCACAAAGGTTCGTACTCCTATTTCTTTTCTTGCTGCTCTTGCTGAAAATATTTTGTCAATATTTTCTCAGACTCTGTTTCAGGTAGTACGTGGGTTAGCGTGTATGGTGGTCTATGGTATGGTAGAAGAATGGATGTGTGTGTGTGTGTGTGTGTGTGTGTGTGTGTAGGAAATTGAAAGGTGAGGCATGGTCCTTGGACACTATTATTTTAAAACACTAAAAAAATAAAATAAAACCTTTACTCAGAGCAAATACTGCACTGCTGGTGAAGGGGAAAATCAGAGTCACCAATCATTACTCACTTGTGTTTGGGCTCCAGGCATTTGTGACCTGCCAACTAATGTGGTGTGGGCCCAATAAGCACGTGTCACTAATGCACCTGAGTACCAGAGGCAGCATGAATGGAGATGTGCATTTCATCTCTAGTGTCTTCATGATATATTTGTAGAGGGATGGAGGAAGGGGACGGGAGAACATGAAACAAATTAAGACTATCCAAGGAGAGAAATCAGGTCACTTGTCTTAGCACACATTTCCTCATCGCAGTCCTAAGGATGATTGCTAAGTCTTTTTGCAAACAGACATTCATGGATCAAGGCAGAACTGTTTTGCTTCTTTTCTGGAATGGTCAATTCCAGCTTTATGTATTACCTGCCCTCACAAGTCATATTTTCCTTACCACAATTATGGGCTACTATGTAGCCTCTATTATTACTCTCTAAGAGCAAGTCATATTTGCAATGTGAACAAACTGCTGTCCAGTCAACAGTTTATACAGTAGGGGTTACCTTGTGCAGGAAGAGATTACGTGTTAAACGCAATTCAACTTGGGATTCTCTCTTGGATGATTTGTGGCCACACTGCTATCACAATGAAAGCAGAAACCTTGGCTGTAGAGAGAGCTGTGTGGTATGCAAAATTTGGCTCTGTAGGGACTCATGGAGTCAGACCACTAATCTGCCTGGAACACTGAGCCCCCTTGAAACTGAAATGATGCTCTTGGCTTCAAAAGGCACATTGCAGAGGAGAAAATGCCTCAAGAGTGTCAAAGTGAATTATTCCCCCCTCACATTCTTCTTTAGTCTCCCTAGTGATTCAAGCCAGGCAAACAACATGAATGAAATATCTTGGCTCCTATTAATGATAGTAAGTTCTTCTCTTAACAAAAGTGATAGAACACAATAAGCAGTTGGTAAATCTAAGTCTTTGGAATTAAATATTCCCAACAATACAAATCACTCTCCCAAGGAGACAATCACTTGAAAAATAAAGTTCTTCATTAATAATTCAGTTTCAACTAGAGAGAATTATTTCAAGAACTGAACATATAAGAGCTTACATCTTCAACCTCAGATTGAAAGATTAAGAAGCCATTTATTATTTACTAAAAATCGAGAACTTCTGACTAGAACACAATGTCTAACTCCTCGAACTTGGAGTGAACCGATATCTGCTTTATTAATAGACTGAAAAGAATGGGTGATAACAGACATTATTCTTACTTCTTTTTACATTTCTAATACTTAAGAGTGCCAGAAATAGTAAAAACTCAATAGGTACTTATGGGATGCATAGTGGATGACTCCTTACCATCGGACAATTAACCGAAACTTCTGAAACAAAACTCCTCCAAAGTCTTTGTGGAAAACCAGCTGCTAATTCTTTTGGTGTTGATTTTGCAGAACCCACACAACAAAGTATGTAAATCCACTAATTCAGATTGTGTTTCTGAGGACACTGCTCATTATGACTGTATAATAAATGAGAGTGCACAAGTCACCATTAGCACAGAACAGATTGTTTGGGTCGCAAAGACAGCAGCTGCCACAGCTTGACAGCTTTCTTGTTAGTGAATCAGCTTTACTGACAGCCTATTTGATTGAAAACCACTGTTCACTGACAGTGTGTTACAGTTGATATACATATGTATCTCATGAAAAATAAGACAGTTGCTGAATACCCATGAAAGGTTGAGAAGCTCTAGCTTTCTGAACTATATCAAAAAAGAAGGAAGTTCTTATAAAAGCAGGGCTATTAGTGTATAAACACATTTTGCTTACCAAAAAACTCCCCACATACCAACAACTAAAGTGCATGCGAAAGCATGATGGGTCTTCTGTGCATTGTTTTAAATTAGTCTTCCTGTCATAGGACTTTTATTTGCAACTGAATAAGGCCAATGTGAAGACACAACTTTTGGGAGAAGCACATTCATTTCACTTCTTAAATCTCGGGACTGTCACAGGATGAATGTGTTGGGGAGGGATCCTTTCTCACATTTGAACTTGGGGTAGAAGGACCATGAGCAGAGTGGGGATGACATCAGTAAGCAGAACCAGTCATCCATAATCAGGCAAGTGTGATATATGCTACCCAGCACAGACGTAACACCGTACTTCAATGCTGAAAAGCTTCTGTTTCAGCAGCACTGGACTCCGCCTGAGTAGAAATGTGGGGATAAGAATAGTTCAGATATTCTGGGGTTACTTGAAAAGTGACAAGAGTGACATTTCACTGGAACAGGAAGCGCCAGATTCACTCATTTGGACTTCTCTGTGAGGTTCACTAATTTATGTTCCCTAAGCTCTTCCTTAGAATGATCCATATGCTTGGGCCTTAGGAAGTACGGTGAGTTAATGCATTTACCTGATAGCTTTGTCCAAGTTCCCATTTGTCATCATCACATAATTTGGCAGAGTTTCTAGCCCCTATACAAGTGAGAGACAGGATCAGAATATCCAACATGCCTGCAGGTCAGGGGAGCAATGCAGTTGCACTCAGACATTGATTGGGGTAGGCTGGCAGGGTTGTGCCTCTTGCTTCTGGCAAATCCAACTGTTCTTGGTGCAGGTGCTGCTAATAATGAGTGGCAACAGGGGTGGACAGTAAGCATTTGAATCAAATGATGAAATGTTTAAATCGTGGAATAAAGGTAAATTATAGAGCTGATCTTTTTTTTTAAAGACAGAGAGGAACAGTAAAGTATAATTTGGTGAATGAAGAAAGAAAGAGAGTGAGGAGAGAAAGGCAGAAAGAGAGGGAGGGAGAAAAAAACAAGGGAGAAAGAAAGGATAAGAAGGAAAGAGATCATCTGTGTATAAATGAAATATTTTTTAAATAGTAGTAAGATCACACATCAATTAGGGCAGCATGGGTTTTTCTGTTGTTTAATTTGTTCATTCATTTATTCACCAGAACTAATAAAGTAAATTGTTCTTGCTTCGTTATTTAGTATGCAGTGGGAAATCTATAAATGTTTATTATAGCTTACAGTAGGCAATTTATAAAAGATATGTCCTATAAAAGTTAAATGTGTTTCCCCCTCTTCTCTTTTGGTATTTCTTTTCCTGAGTGCCTGTAGCTGCAAGAGTCCCAGGCAGATAGAGAGCCACTGTCTTATCCAGGATTGGGCTTGTAAGTATCACTGGGACTTACTTTATTTATTTTATTATTATTTTTTCCATTGGGATGTTTAGGCAGGGCTAAATATACTCAGGAGTGACTAAGGGAAGTTAGAAATAAAGAAAGGAAGTAAAAGAGGCCAGATAAAAGAGTAAAACCATGAATATGGTATGTGGCAAGTCTCTTCAAATAGAGACAACTGCTATTCTGTTTCAGGCAAACAGGTCAGCTTGATGAAGTAGGCAACCTCTTCTTTAGTGTGATCTAAGGTAATATGAAAAGACACATACCCCCAAATATTTGCCCTTGCCCTCCCCATGACTTGACCTGAAGTCTCCTCCATTCTTCCCATGATGTTAGGCTTGACAACAAGGGTATTGAATAGAATTGCCATACTATATTAATGCTACCTTTTAGGCAGAAGAGACTTTATGTGTCAGGCAACATGTGTTTTGAGTGATGATGGTGGTAGTGATGATACAGTAACTGTAGGAATACCCCAGGATAGAAAATAGATAGACCATTGGAAACTGGCGGTTAAAACTGGGAATATACTGTAAAGTCAAGCAGCAAAGTCAAGCAGTGGTTACCTATTTTATTGACTTTTCAACTGTACTGGGCTAACCTTAACCTGAAAGAAATACATCCGCCTATTACGTCACCTCTGTAAGTTTCTAAGACCCACTCTTAGGAAGCAGAATAGATAGCAGAGAGAGTCAGTATTTTGGAAAGAGAGAGGAGGGTATCCGTATTCTTAAAACTGTTTCTACTCCAGTCGTGATCCAAACACAATGCTTATGCTTGTGGGTGGTTGCTACAATTTGTAAACTCCAAGCTTCTTCAAATTCTGGCTCAGAAATACTGTAATTTTCCTAAATCCAACAGGACCTCAGAAACAATCCAGACTCACTCATTTAGTGGTAAATAGAATGCCTTCAGGACTGGTATTTGATATGATTTGGAACTGTAAACAGTCAATAGAAATCATTAATTAGCTTTCCTCATGGATTTTGCAAAAACTGAATCAAGTTTAAATGAGCAATAAACAATTGATGGCAGTTTTTATTACTGACAGAAAATATGTTATGTTTACTGTGGAAAAATCTCAAACTACCACAGGGAAGTAAAGACAAAGTGATGGAGTATTCTTTCTTGCCCACTTTAGAGCTTCTTCTATATGGCTGAAAATGACAAGAGATCCTAGCAGCCCAAAGGAGCTCCACTTTCCCCTGGGAGCAAAAGCCGAAGCTTCGACATTGGCCCTGATCACTCGCCATTGTTATCCTTGTGATTCTGCCAGCCTCATCCATGCTTGCTCTGATTTCATTCCTCTGTGGCTGCTTTGGTCTCACCTTTAGGCTTCAGCATGAATCTTTCCCTGGGGCTGGAATGCTCTTCCCTAGGTAGCCACCCCACCAACCTCACTTCCTTCAAGTCCTTGCTTAAATGTCACCTCTTCAAAGAGGACTACACTTAGAACTTCATTAAAATTACAATTCCCAACCCCCACCCAATCTCTCTTTACCTTCTCTAACTTTTCATTTTTTTTCCACTGTGCTATCGCATTCTCATAGATACTTTAGATTTTGTTATTTTATTTTTAATGCCAATTGTTTATCACCTGGCTTCTTCTGCTGAAGCTAAAGCTCCATGAAGCCAGGTTCTGTTTTATTTACTCATGTATCCCAAGACTCTAAGACAGTGTCTGCCATGTGGCAAGGACTCTATACATAGTTGTTAAATTAATACAATAGGTGTGAGATCTTGGGAAGGGACTTAAAATACATGCCTCAATTTCTACATCTTTTAAATGAAAATAGTACCTATTGTGGTGAGGATTAAGCAGGAGAGCTATTAAAGTGCTCACCGTTAAGCCTGGCACAACATCTATAAAAGGTAACATCCTTATTGTTAACGTTAAAAGGACCTTCTACATCTTCCTGTGTTACTTCCAGTACCACAGTTATTTTTGTCCAGGGGCTTATTCTGATAACTTTTCCAGACTAGTGTCTGTTCATATATTGTTAATGAGGGTTTCTAAAGTCTGCTAGAAAGAACTATTTTGTCCCCCTCACACAATTTTCCCCTTTAGTAGTTTTCCTACTGGTTTTTCTGAGCGGCTGTTCTCATACCGTTTATATGTTTATACAACTCTACATCTCATGCAATTTTGCCACCTTGCAAAGTTGATATTAAGACATTCTCTTATGTGCTTCAGCCCTCAAACCCAAATTACGAACCAACCCATGTAATAAGTAAGGTTTGCATTATGCCTTTTCAGTTTGCTTTTTTTCAATTCTAGCAGAAATCTTAGATTACGTTCCAGTTTGGAGTTATTTTTAGAGCAACCGTACATTTTTCTGACTTTTGAAAAATGCAAGCACTTTTAGAGTGCCTTGCGTATAGTATGCATCGAATGCATATTTGTTGAACATTAGGTAAATAAAACTCTGTGATATATTCTGAGCATAACACTCAATATTCAGGACAGCAGTGTACCCTCAAACAGTTTAATCCTTGTATGCAGAAAAAATACGAGCACTCAATAATAGTGCTATTTATCATATATTAAGTTTTGTTTACATAACATAGTTTTAGGAATACAACGTATTCCTGACTTCAGTGGTTTTTCTCATTCCCACAGTAGCAAACAATAGCAGTCTCTCAATAATTATTTTTATAATGAAGTAACAAATGAGTGAAATAAATCATTACCTTAGGACTTTTTATGCTTTTTAAATATTCAGTAGAACCATATTTGAAGCCCACAGTAAGGTTTAATTTCTCTCAGAGGAAATGACTAAGCCTGAAGTTTCTGGACATTTGAAGGATATACCGGAAGTAAGAGGCTAACATTTATCTCCACATTGTCTGCAGTTCTTTGACAAGTTATGTAGAATAGGAAACATGGGTATTAAATTTCAATCAGCAGACACATATTGGGCTGGTGAGAGGTTGAATAATGATTGGGAAGCTCCATATTTAATCACTGGTTGGCTGCGTTGCCCTGCATAGGTCATGAACTCTAGGCAGGTATTTTTGGATTGTAACATTCTTAGGAAAGAAAAATTACATTTCAGAATGTTATCCCACTCCTCTACTGCTCCCACTACCTTACAGAAATGGAAATAGTATTGGCACTTTGCCCCCAGATGTGAAAGCTTACCATCAGAATATTTTGCTCTTCGCAGAGAATGGATTCTTTGCCATTTCCAACAGTGTGTGTGTGTGTGTGTGTGTGTTAACATACATATACATATATAATTATATATAAATGAACATACGTACATGTGTATATTTGAATGTTGTAAATTAATCTTTTCAGCAGAATTTCATTTTCTTCTCTGTGATCTCCTAAGGGATAGTAGATCCAAAATGGTAGGTGGCTCTGAACTGGCTTAGTATCTCTTCTGGGAGAGGATGATATACTAGAAATTTAACTGTAACATAATTGACCTCAACTCTAATTACTTAGGAAAATCTGCCAGAAGAATCAAGAAATTAACTGATTTTTTTTTCCTTGAGAACTATAGAATGATGACAATTAATAGAAAGATTGATTTTAGGTCAGACCTAACATATTGTTTCATCCTGGCTCTGTGAAGTTAGAATGTGTACCAGAGAGCAAGACAATCTGTTCACGGGTTGATAGTATAATTAATGGGAACTACGCATTTGAAAAATGGCTTCTCTCTTTATGTTTAAAAATACATATATTATTTCAAAGTGAAGCCTAACTGAGTCTGTTTGTCCTTGACCAGAGGTAGTATCTGAATCTCAGAGAAAAGCTGATCCACTGTGCTACTGCCTTGCTGAGAAAAGTCTTCAGGGACTTTACAACAGAAACATTGAAAGGTTGTGAGTGAGATCAAAACAGAACAACTTATATGCTATTGAACTGATGTTTCTAACTTAAAATACTGCCCTTCCATATGTCAATATTTCTACCCGTTATTATTATAGATACAGACTCTGAGTGAATATGTGAAGGAACTAGTTAGCTATAGACATGGTATTTCACTTTAAGCAAAAGAATCTTACTGTCTAGAATGTGTTGGTTTTAGCCATGTTAAATTAGCTTTACTTAAAAAGATATGTGGTGGGGTGCCTGGGTGGCTCAGTCAGTTAGGCGTCTGCTTTTGCCTCAGGTCATGATCTCAGGGTCCTGGGATGGAGCCCCACGTCAGGCTCCCTGCTCAGCGGGGACCCTGCTTCTCCCTCTCCCTTTGCCCCTCCCCACCACTAGTGCTTGCTCTCTCTCTCTCACTCTCTCTCAAATAAATAAATTCTTTTAAAAAATAAAAATAAATAAATAAAAAGATATGCAGAGGAATAAGCTTCTTTATCCAATAAAGGTAAAACCAACAGAACTCTCTATATTATACCAAATGTGCTAAGGACTTTTGACTTACCACCAGTCATTCTTCATATGCTCTGTGCAGTCCCAATTCTAAGTCATAGGACAGTTCTTTGCACATCATTTTCTGTCTGTGCGAACCAACTGGGAACACCTTGATTCATTTTGTAGGGTTTCTATATGCTTATATGCAGTGGTTCTTCTCTAATCCAGGTGTCCATTAGCTTAGACTTACAAATGACTTTCAAAAATTCGACCAGCCAAAATAGCACTAAACTCACAGAATTTTCAAGGCTTCATTACATCCCTGATATGGAAGGAGAGCTGTACATCTTTCTCACAATCTTATTTTTATCATAATTGGTGAAGAAATAGTCATTTGTTCACAATAAACATTTGAGGTCACACATAAGTACTTTGGTTCTGTGCTACTAAATGAACTACCGATGAGCCGTTTTCCTTTTTTCTTCCTCCTTCCTCCTGACAAGCTCCAATGACCATTCAATGACCCATATGTGAGCTTTTGTTCATTTGTTAGTTTCCCTGTGGTAGAGATAGATTTATATTGAGTCTTCTACACTTTCTCCTTTATTTATCTTTACGACTTATATTACTACTTGCAGCCAGGGGTGAAAGAGAACCAAAGAACAGGAATTGAATGTACGACCTCAGCCTTATTAAAACCATACACGGACCTCTGGCAGTCATGTCATACCTAGAAACATAAAACAACCTGGCTTGTGACAGTATCTACACTTAGTACTCTATGCATGTGGCCATGCCACTGATATATTTCCATGAAAATCAAATTGTTATGTCATGGCTGCTTCAAATGTTATCCATAAAAGTATATGCAGGAAGGAAAGAAGGAAAAAATATATGAGGGAAAGCAGTGGAGAACTCTTTCAATTATGATGAAAAATAATATTTAATATATCCTACTAGTTTTTCTTGAGCCAGAAAAATACGTAGTCAACTGGCACTGTCCCCACTCACATTTGTTTACAACTTTCTTAAAATAATGCTTTGGGGGCTAAAATACCTTATAAATCTTGGCCAAGAAACAATTTTGTTCAGAAAATTCAATTTAAAACAAAAACCAGATGAGTTTCTGAATTACTTGACCACAGGGAAGAAGAAAGGAGTTCAGCTATCTAAAAGTCTATATGCAAGGAATCAAAGAAAAGAGAATAAGATTAGCATGGCCTAGAAAACAAAGAACTTGAGTGTCAAGCAGATGAAATCCAGTAACTTCAATAAGAGCAAATAATGTTCATGCTAATTGGATCCTGCCTTCTCACTTTAAAGGTGAGGAAACCGAGTTTCCGAGAAGTTAAATGATTCATTTAAGGGACAAACGTAACAATTACAACTCTGCTTGAAGATGGTTTAGTCCTGTGAAATTGTGCAGAGAACATTAAACTGGGAATTAGGAGGCCTGAGTGTTATTTCTGGTTCTTTTAACAAGATGGGACCCCAGAAAAAACACACAACTGCTCAGTTTCTTCATGTGGAAACTGTACAGTTGAGCTAGAACATCTCCAGAGGTCCTTTCCAACTCTGAAGAGCCAATGTCAATCACAGAAATTGCTAGATTGCTTCTCTTTCCTTTGGTTTGTTTTTCCATGAGCCTTTAATGGTGCCCTGGCCACAACCCTTCCTGTCAATTACTCACAGGACTGCAAACGCAAAACTCGTACTTGTCTTTCTCTGGTTTGTTCAGTATATACCTCCACCATGTTCAGTTTTCACCATTACCTTTCCTTGATGATACCACACTCTTCTTTCACTTCTCCAACTTATTTTTTCCATTCAGCTTCACACCTCAATGGATTTTCCAATGACGCTTTCTAGACTCACACTAAATGCTTTTTCTGATCCTCTCAGCTGAAATTGATCATTCCTTTCCCTGTCGATGGTTTCTTAATTTTATCGTTCCTTGTAGTTATTTTTATATATGTAGAAATATCTAAGAAGCATGTGAAAAATGTCCAGTTTCACTTTTAATCAATGTAAATTAAAATTGGATGCTATATGTTACCTACCAAACCTTAAATTATTGGGAAATGATAATATACACTATTAGTTGTGTGCACAGAAAAACAAAACTTTCACATTCTGAGAGTATAATTGTAAACTGGTACAGCCTTTCAGAAGGCTAATTTGGCAACACCTATCAGAAGGTTTAAAATGCATATCTTATAACCCAAGAATTCTAATTCAAAGAATTTATCCTAAGGACATAAACAAAGATGTACAGAAGAGCAATGTGCAGGGATTATCACCATAATATTATTATATAACCAAATTAGAAACAACCTATGAAACAATACAACTTGGTTTTAAACTGTGGTAACCCTATGCAAGAAACCTTTTGGCTATTAAAAAGCATGTTCATGAAGACTGATTAATTACCTGGGAATAGGATAAGATATATTAAGCTGGGAGGGGCACAAAACTATATGCACAAAATGTATGGAAATACAAAATTTGAAATGTTGACAGTGACTGTTTTTGGTTGAGTTTTCTTATTCTCTTTATACTCTGATGTGTAAAACCCATGATGAACATGTATTACACAATAAGAAGAAGACAGACTATAAATGTGGAAACATGTTATGTTTTCCCTGGAAGGGTTTCCTAGTCTAGTCAGTTTGAATACTGAGATGGATACTAGTTGGGAACTCAGAAGTCTGTGGCTTCACTCTTATGTCCCCTGCGCGTGAAGAGAAGTCAGACACATTTTTGGATCATCAGTCTTCACATTTCTAAAATGATGTGTTTGGGAAAATATGATCTATTTTATATTCTTAATATTTGTTTACTCTATAAGTCCATTAAATACTTAATAAATGAGAAACAAGAGGAAAAACATAGGGACTATTTTGCTCTTATATATGAAACAGGAAACAAAAATGAGTGCCTATGAAAGCATACAACGATCAATGGGTGATAATAGAGAATATTTTAATACTAAATCTGACCCTTCAGATTTTTAAGTACCTCCAAATTAAAATAAATGAATAAATGTATGACAGGAAAGAAAATTTAATTCTCTCTTACTTATTTATTGGTGGAAAAGTTCTAAATGATGAAGTCAGCCCATATGGAAATGCTATGATGTTAAACAGAAATTTCAGTGACCCCTGCATAACGGGAGCTGTGATTGCCAGTTCCTTTCTGGTTTGAACTGGAAGTTTTAGCTTGCACTATTTATGGTGTAATGACTCCATACAGATGGGGAAATCAGATCAAGTGGAATCAGAACTTTGGTTTCTAATTAGATCCAGCTGTTCCATGGAAGCTGAATCTTTATCTCTAGGCCTTAAAACTAGTTTGCACAAGTTTCACATTTTAAAGAGCATTGTGAACCTGTAAAGAATAAATGCAGAAATAACAAATTTTGAGATGTAAACTCATGTCTGTCCTATCATAAATGAAGCCTGTATGTTTATTTCCGCTACTGAGAAAAGATCATTCAGACTTTCTCCCTGCTGCTTGTTTATGAGAGTACTTATTTTCTTTCTGGCCTTCAATATTTTTTTAAAAAGATTTTACTTATTTAGTTGAGACAGAGAGAGAAAGAGAGTGCACAAGGGGTGGGGAGGGGCAGAGGGAGAGGGAGAAGCAGACTCCCCACCGAACATGGAGTCCACATGGGGCTCAATGTGGGGCTTGATCCCAGGTCCCTGAGATCATTATCTGAGCTGAAGGCAGATGTTTAACTGACTGAGCCATCCAGGCATCCCAAGGCCTTCAATATTTTTCCAGAAAGAAAATTTTCTACCAATAAAGCTTTATTCTTTCAGTTGCATTTTTCTAAATTTTGATTAAAATAAATATAATATCATTACTATGTTCTTTAAAAGAGTTGTGCTTTTTAGTGTTAAAAAACAAATTTAAAAATAGCTAATATCAACCATATGGAGATCTCATTTTGCTTTCTAAGTACATTGAGACATCAGTTTTTTTAATACCTTGATTTAGGAGAACAGAATGATAATTAGGTAACAAATGCATTTGTGTTTTTCTCTGAGGGAAATATTAACAGTGTTTTGATAATAAATTCTTCCCTCAATCTTAGAAATAATTTTCAAAAAGTAAAAACAAACCAACAAACAAAGCCCCATGACTATGTAAAAAATCCCTTTATCTGTTTTCTTTACTGATGTATGCCTTCCCCTAGAATAGTGCCTGGCACATGATAGGTATTCAAAAGATATTTTTTGAATGAAAAAGGAAATGAAATTTAAGGATATAAATATTTATGATTAATGAGTGAAATATGAAATATAAAAATATTTACTGCATCAAGAATAACAATTGACCACATAAAGGGGAGGAAGGCGCCACTAAGAGCTACTTGCTTTCAGAGAGTTTGTACAGCAGAGTGGTAATAGCACTGACTGGCTTTGGGGAGAAATAATATGAGTTCAATTCTGGGATAAGCATATTACTTGTGTGACCTTAGGAAAGTCATGAAATCATTTGAATCCATATTGTTTTTCTACAAATTATGTATAATAATGTCCAGAGCATGGGGTTGCTTTGAGGTCTGAATAAGAAGTGTGTAGATTCTATACACAGTTATCATATTGTTACTGCTCACTGAACATGCCTATCAAATTCCTGCTTTTCTTCCTTGCTCACATCTTTTGTTTTATCTTTAATATCTTTCAGCTCTTCTAATAGAAATATAATTCATTCTACCCAGACAGCTCAAATGAATCTTTTTTCTGATTACCCCCGATTTAACTTCTATATCTGTTACAGCATTTATCACATTCTATCCTGCACATCTTGAGCCCACTTATGAATGTATATATTTGTACATTATTGTATTTAATAGTAACAACAATAGCAGAAGCTAATATTAATTGAACACTTACTAGGTCCCAAGCACTTGCTAACTGTTTTTACATGTTATCTCATTTAACCCTCATGATTTCACATAATGTACTATTATTACTTTTTTCAACTTTCTTTGTTGAAGTTCATTCCCCAACCAGTAAATAATTACCTGCAAATTCCTTGAGTGCATGTAATACATTCCAGGAATTATATTAAGTGCTTTATACAAGCTCTTTTTCTTATACATAATAATTTTATGATGTAGGATTTATTCATATTTTATAAATAGGGAAACTAAGGTGCAAAAAAGTTAAGTGATATAACCAAGGTCATATAACCCCATAAACGATAATTAATATTAAATATCAAAGTATGTCCAATTCCAAAACCTCAATTCTTCCACAGCATTCTTCAGCAAAAACAGTGTAATATTTCTACCAAATCCTCAAGAAATACTTCTTTAAAAAACTATTTCTTCTCACACATATAATCATTCGTTATTTGCTTTGTGTCATAATATGAAACTGTCATTCTTTACATAATTTCTCAGTTTTCGGTAAAAAAAAAGTTTGATTAGTCATTTTAGTGTAATCTGAATAAAATGTTTCCAGGTTAAGTCCACTCTTTTTCTCACTTTCTAACCCAGAAGTCGGCTAACTATGGTCAAATCCAGACATCCAATGATATTTATGAATAAATTTTTATTGAAATACACCATATCCATCTGTATCTGCATGTATGTATAGTATACATATTTTTGTGGCGACTTACACATTACAATACCATTTTGAGTAATTGAAATAGAGTCCATAGGGCCCATGAAGCCTAAAATATTTACTATTTGGCAATTTGCAGAACGTTTGCCAGCCCCTTTTTAAATCATCATGGGTTCTATCTTATGGTCTTATCTTGGGTAAATTATCTCCTTATCTCTAAACTCAGTATTTTAAATCATCTCGGCAGACGTAGAAATTCACTGACTCATTGACATCTGCCCCCCCAAATCAAATTCACTGATGCCAGGTGTTGGAATTCAAGGTTCTGTCTTAGGTACTTCAAATACAAAATATAATCAATATTAATTCTAACAGTAATTTGCTTTCTTCAGTTTTTCTGTTTTCAGGCTCATAATTTATTATACTCTTAATAAACGATTAAAAGAATAAAGAGGGACAATGGTGACTATATATATAACCTGTGAATCTGTAACTCTTGATTCTCCTTTTAATCCACAGTCTTTGATTTAATTAAGACATTCTTTGGAGTGTTTATAAAGCCATATTATATACATACACTTTGCAAGTACAAAGTATCTTTAAAATATTTCAGAAGCCTAATATTCATGTGGACCAACTTTACTTTCTTGAAACTGAAAATTACACTGACAACTTAAAAAAAAACAAAACAAAACACCTTTCCATTTCAGAAATTCCTCTCCAACTAGGTGTATTAAATGGAAATTCTTTTCCCATCTTATTCTCCCTTTATTTTGCTACCCATTTCTTTGGATTAGAATGAAGCCCTTTATTTTTCACTTATTGTATTTTTTGTCAACTGACTATATACATCTTGTCTGATTGCTAATCATTATTGTACTAGTCTATCTGTATTTAGGAAACAAGTGATATTTATCAAAGTTGGCTGGGAGGACAATGTTCTTGTATGTTGGCTGGTACTGCTTCTGTGAGCACCAGAGCTGCCACCTCCATTGTTGCCAGCATTACCAGGTATCCTGCAAAGGCTGTACATGCTACTTTCTTGTCAGGGCTATGTCAAGGTAACCTTCTTATCAAGGCTATGTCAAGATAACCTTCCTATCAAGGCTATGTCAAGGTAACTTTCATTTAAGAGAGGCCAAAACTGCATTCTGAGATCTTTAGTAAACTGCCCAAGCTCATATCTAAAATATGGCAGAGCCACTTTTAAAACCCATGGCTTGTCCATTGACAGGTGAATGGATAAAGAAGAATGGTAAATATACACAATGAAATATTATGCAGCCATCAAAAGGAATGAAATCTTGCCATTTGCAATGATGTGGATGGAACTGGAGGGTATTATGCTGAGTGAAATAAGTCAATCAGAGAAAGACATGTATCATATGACCTCACTGATATAAGGAATTCTTAATCTCAGGAAACAAACTGAGGGTTGCTGGAGTGGTGGGGGAGTGGGAGGGATGCGGTGGCTGGGTGCTAGACATTGGGGAGGGTATGTGCTATGGTGAGCGCTGTGAATTGTGCAAGACTGTTGAATCACAGACCTGTACCTCTGAAACAAATAATACATTATATGTTAAAAAAAAAAAAAGAAGAAGAGATAGCAGGAAGGGAAGAAAGAAGGGGGGAAATTTGAGGGGGAGATGAACCATGAGAGACTATGGACTCTGAGAAACAAACTGAGGGTTCTAGAGGGGAGGGGGGTGGGGGGATGGGTTAGCCTGGTGATGGGTATTAAAGAGGGCACGTATTGCATGGAGCACTGGGTGTTATATGCAAACAATGAATCATGGAACACTACATCAAAAACTAATGATGTAATAACATAATAAAATAAAATTAAAAAAAAAGAAATCAGAAAAAAAAAATAAACCAAACCCATGGCTTTAAAGCACCAAAGTCCTATTCTTCCTATGACATGACACCTCAGATAACTCCCTTTGTTAGTGGAAGCAATCATTATATAAATATGTCCGTATATTATTTAGCACTTGAGAGAGGTGAGCTATCAAGACATGAAAAGACATGAGGGGACATGATACACATATTGCTAAGTGAAAGAAGTCAGTCTGAAAAGACTACATATGGCATGATTTCAATTATAAGAGATTATTGAAAAGGCAAAACTATGGAGACAGTAAAAAAAAATCAGTAGTTGCCAGTTGTTTGGAGGAAGGATGAATAGGTGGAGCACAGAGCATCTTTAGGGCAGTGAGACTATTCTGTATTACACTGGAATGGTAGAAACATGACATTATGCATTTGCCCGAGTCCATAATATGTATAATATCAAGAGTAACCCCCAATGTAAACTATAGACTTTGCTTATATGAATGTATTGATATTGGTTCCTCAATTGTCAATAGTTACTTACCTGTTACACTAACGCAAGATGTTGATAATAGAGAAAACTGGTGGTAGGAGAGGTAGAGGAGAAATATGGGGACTCTCAATAATTTCTGCACAGGTTTTCTCTAAACCTAACGCTGGCCCTAAAAGCAAAAGTCTAGGACTTCTCGTTTCCTGTTCTGCATGTAAGGAGTTTGGAAGTCACCATTCAATTCTGAGAATGAGTGAAAAGATGAATAGACTGAAAAATGACTCATTTGGACCCTAAAACCGGGAAGGACACAGGGAAAACTGCTTTGCCCAAGATTGGTGAGCTAGACACCTGAGTATAAGCAATCCCAACCTATAGGAGCACAGACTCGTAAGCAGAAACCACACAGAGGATCAGGGACGCAGGTAGGAAAACCTAAACTGTGATTGATGAATTGCTGGAGGTTTAGCAGGGACAACTCTGAGGGTTAAAAACTTCAGAGGGAGAGGGAGACATAGTCATGGGGGGGGTACCCACAATATCATGAGACTTACCTCCAAGAGCTCAACCAGATTCCCACAGTATATATTTGAGGAAAATCTCTTTGGGCTTCCAGTAGAGGGAGGGAAAAAGGAACCATTTTGAAATATGCCAAAGCACTCATTCTCAATAAGGCCTGCCCTCAGGGGAAACTAGTTAATCAGAGCCTAACCAGCTGGGGTATTATCACAGCCTAATTTACATAGGGGAAGGGAAATGCCCAATTCCAGCCCACTCTAGCCAGCCTGTCCCAGCAAATGGGGGATTAAAAAACTTGTAAAGTTCACAGTTGAGCAGCATAGACTCCCTAAAACTGAGACCTAATCATAAGACTATAGAGCACTTCCCCTCTGCCCACACCTCACCACCATATTCTTGCCTTTTTACAGCAGTTGCTTTTTTTTAAAGATTTTATTTATTTATTTTTGAGAAAAAGAGAGAGAGAGTGAGCACAAGAGTGGGGAGAGACAGAGGGAGAGGGAGAAGCAGATACCCCGCTGAGCAGGGAGCCAAACACGAACACGGGGCTCAGTCCCAGGACCCTGGGATCATGATCTGAGCAGAAGGCAGACACTTAACAACTGATTGAATCACCCAGGTGCCCATACAGCAGTTCCTTTTTTCCAACATGCCCAACTAGCAAACAAACAAAACAAAACAAAAACATACCAAAAGGCAACAATATAATTTGAAGAGACAGAGCAAGCATCAGAAGCAGACATTGCAAGGAGGGTGGAATTATCTAATTGGGTTAAAACAATTATGATTAATATGCTAAGAGCTCTAGTGGATAAAGTAGACACCATGGAATAACAGATGGGCGATGTAAGCAGAGAGATAGAAATCCTAAGAAAGAACCACAGAGTAGAGGAAAGAATTTTTGAGGTAGAAGATATCAACAGAATTCTGGAAAACAAAGACAGAAAAAAAATACAACAGAATATCCAAAGATGTTGGACAACTACAAAAGGTGTAATATATGCATAATAGTAATATCAGAAGGAGAAGAAAGAGAGAAAGGACAGAAGAAATTTTTGGAAACAATAATAACTGAGAATTCCCAAATTAATGTCAGAAACCAAATCACGGATCTAGGAAGCTTGAAAAACAATAAACATGATAAAAACCAAAAAAACCCAACAAACAATAAAAACTACATTTGGCCATATCATTTTCAAATTACAGAAAATCAAACATAAAGAAAAAATACTGCAAAGAGCCAGAAGGGGGAAAAAATCTTACTTACAAAGATAATGTCTGACTTCTAAGAAAAGGATGCAAAGTAAGGAGAGAACAGAATAAAATACCTGAAGTGTTAAAAACAAACAAAACCTCCAAAAAACCCCCAATACCTAGGACTCTGTACTTTATAAAATTATCCTTCAAAACTGAAGGAGAGATAGAGACTTTCTCAGATAAACAAAAATTGAGGGGATCTGTTCCTATTAGACGTGCCTTGTAATAAATGTTAAAATAAGTTCTTTAGAATAAATACCTGTAAATAAAATAATACAGATTTCTGAACTTGGATCTACATAGAGAAAGGAAGATTACCAAAGAAGAAATAAGTGAAAGTAAGATAAAAACTTTTAATTTTCTTATTAATTGATCTAACAGATAATTTGTTTAAATTAACACCAACAACATATTAAAATATTTAAGCTCATGTATATTATACATATATATGCTTATGTATGCATATATATATATATAACTGAAATGAATGACAAGAATGATACAAGGGGCAAGAGGAAGCAATTAGGTTTGTTATTATATGGTAGTCATACTACCTATGAAGTGCCAACTATATCAATAATTACTTTGAATTTCAATGGTCTATATGCAGCAACTGAATGACAGAGATTGTCACAGTAGATTACAAAGCACAACTCTTTCTACATTAAGAAATCCACTTTAAGTATAAAAGCCCATAGAGATTAAATAAGCACATGAAGAAATGTTCCACATCATGCATCCTGAGGGACATGCAGATTAAAACAACAAGGAGATATCACTGTACTCCTATTAGAATGGCCAAAATCCAGAATGCTGACAACATCGACAACATCAAATGCTGTTGAGGATGTAGAGCAACAGCAACTCCCATACATGTACTGGTGGGAACGCAGAATCACACAGCTACTTTGGAAGGCACTTTGGCGGTTTCTTTCAAAATTAAACATACTCTTACTGTGAGCTCCAGCAATCATGTTCCTTGTTATTTACCTAAAGGAATTCAAAACTTATATCCACACAAAAACCTGCACATGGATGTTTATAGCAGCTTATTCACAATTGCCAATATTTGGAAGCAACCAAGGAGCTCTTAAGTAGATGAACAGATAAACTGCGTACATCCAGATGATGGAATATTATTCAGTGCTAAAAATAAGTGAGCTATCAAGGGAGGAAAAGACATGGAGGAAACTTACATACATGTTACTAAGTATAAGAAGCCAATCTGAAAGGGCTACATACTTTATGATTACAACTCTAGGTCATTTTGTATAAGCAAAACGATAGAAACAAATAAAAAGATCAGTGGTTTCTGGGAGGGGTGGGGTGGAGGTAGACATGAACAGATAGAGTACAGAGGATATTTAGAACAGTGAAAATACTCTGCACGATATTATAATGATGGATATATGTCCTTATACTTTTGTCCAAATCAATAGAATGTACAACACCAAGAGTGAACTCTAAGATAAACTGTAGTTTGGGTGATTATGATATACTAATCTTAATTAATGTAATGATTTTAATTAATGTAAAGTTCATCCTTGGTAACAAATATACTATTCTGGTGAGTGATGTTGATAACGGGGGATGATATGCATATGTTGGGGCAGGGAGTATATAAGAAATCTCTTCTACCTTCCTCTCAATTATGTTGTAAACCTAAAACTTTTCTAAAAAATTAAGTCTTTAAAAAATAATACTAAAAATAAAATAATACGAGATAAATACTAAAAAATACTAAATACTGAAAAATAAAATAAATCACAAATATGATTGTGACTTCAGTCATAATTAACTCCATTCCTTTGTCCAGTATCTGTTTTTGAAAGTGCCTATTCTGTACCCTGAACACTTTCAGTGGGGTGTGGAAAGGCAGTGCCAGCTATGAGATAGGATGCAAGATTTATTGTAGGTTAATATCAAATAGGTCAAGTGATAGATAATTTCTGAACCCATTCTGACAGATGACAAGTGATACTTTTAACACAAGTGGATACATTCTCAGCATAAATAAAGTTTTGACATCATGGGGGTGCTGGTTTTCAATGAATACATAAATTTGGGAGGGGATTTTCTAACATGTGAGTTCAATGACAGAATACTAAGTATTTTCCCACTGTCAAAAAAATTCCTTAAATACATGGTAATGGAGAAATGAACACATTTTATATCAGGAGGTTCAGTGCTGGAGTTCTAGTAAGATGGCCCAACATATAGCTAGTCTATATTCATTTGAATTTGCATATTTGTCAGTTGAATTTTCAGTTCTGTTTTAGCTGTGTCCAACTGAAACTCCTCCTATGGAGTCAAAACTACACACTTTTAATTCCATTCAGAGATGAATGTATTTTGTGTGCTTATATTCATTTATTCAAAAAGCATTTATTAAGTGTCTTCATTTTGGCACAGTCCAGAACTAATTGCTGAAGTGGGAGGTTTAAAAGAAATTATAGTGATGTTCTAAACGATTAAGGAGCTTACAAAAAATTGAAGAAATAGCTTAAGCAAAGGAAATTACAGCATACACAGTGAAGGTTCTCTTTAGGGTCCTGTGTATGGACGTATTTGAAGCACAGTGGTAATCAGACCAAATGTGCTAAACAGGGATGAATATAGAAATGGCACCATCTATAGCCTAAAGCCTTATGCTAAACTTTAAAATAATAGATTCCTTGAATGAGAATTGCATAAAAACATTTAAACAAATATATTTGCATCCATATTTGGGGAACAAGTGGACTCCCATTCTTCCTAAAGTGAATGAGTCTTCAGGAATGGGAGTCTCCTAGCAAATGTATACAAACACAGAATATACATTTTGCAGAGGTAACATGCCAAGTAGCTGCATCACAAAGCAGGTCTTGCAGCCTTAATGTATACGGATATGTGTGAAATACCAATTCTTGCTTTTTCAGCGGTGGTGGGAAGGTCTCACAAAAACTCTTTCAAATTCCCCTCCCCCACCTGCTTGGGAGTGGCTTTGCAGTTGTGATCCAGAGCGTGGACTTCTTCCCATCCACTCTTCCTCTGCCATTTCAGTTTGAAAAACAGGATAATAATACCCGTGGGTATGGTCTGTTTGCCAGGTACTGGGCTAGCTATTGGAGGAGTAGAATGGTAAACAGGACCGAGAAATCCTTGTCCTTTGGTTCTTGTAGAAGGCACTGAGGAAATCATGAACCAAATGATTGTTTAAGTAAAGTCCTGAGAGGTGCCACAAAGGAAAAGTCAAAACTGCCGTAATGGTCCATTGCAAAGCATTGTGATTTAATTCTTTCCCTGTGGTCTCCTGAGCAGCTACTCTACCAAAACTCCTTTCAGTAACATCAAGTGCCACTATTATGACACATGTTAATATTACCATGTTTTTGAAGCGCCTCCCCTACCCTGAATTCTAAGCTAGGAGCACTATATTTAATATCTCAGTTAACACTACATACAACCCCAGGGATTTTCCCCAATTTAAAAGTGAAGGAAATAAATGAAGCTTGCCCAACTCCAGAGTATTTAAGAACCACAACTGAGTTCTCACTCGGACCTGATTGAGCCCAAAGTCCACCCCATGCCCTGCCCTCCCAATTAGGTGCATTGCCTGTTTCAAACATCTAGTGCATTAACATAAAAATGGAATTATTATCCTTAAACCCTCATGGTGTAGTGAAAGGGAAGGATTTCCCATTAGAAGGAAAAGCAGAGCTCCTCACCCCTCCACCCCTTCTGGCATAGGAAAGCATCTCTTAACCTCTCTGAGCCTGGGTTTATCAATAAAATGAGAGGTTGGACTAAAGCTCTCTTAGGCTTTTTCTACCACTGAAATTATGAAAGTTTTTTTTTTAATTAATTAGCTTCTGTAGCCCTGACATAGAGGGAGTTTTCCTCATAAAGGAGAAAATTTGGTGGTTTAAACCTATTGATGATTTAAGGAAAACCTTCTGAATCTTAATTATCTAGACATATCTGGTTAGGTTCTTGGGGGAAGATTTTGACCTGGATTTTTCAAACAATTGCAACATGTCTCTAATTCATTTATTAACACGCGAAATGGGTGTCCCCGAATTGGCCCCAAGGTCATAATATTGCTACACAGATATCTAATAATACTGTTCACTTCAAAAATAATAGCTAGGATTTGTCACACAGAATACAGAAAGATGCAAGAGTATTGAGCAAGGAACCCCATGGGCCACTGTAGTTTGATAAAGGGGATTTGAAACAGCAGTCCACAAAGAATGTCTTGAAATAGCTTTACACTCAGACAGTGAATCACAATAGTATAAAGAACTAGTGAATTCTTTAAAAGGCAAACAAAACCTCATGTTTCTTCACAGGAACCATCTCCAGGAATGGGCTCTAACAATGGTTCAAAGGGATTCTATCCCGACCTTTACAAAAACCGTAATAAGTGTTGGAAAAAGTCTGGAGATCAAGAATAAAATAAAATTCTCTGCCAACCATCTGCTGTTTGGTGAATTAAATACTCATATTAGCTCTCAACATGACACTAATAAATAACATTAATATATACATTGATTTACGTTACTATAAAACCAAATCATAAGTCACAAAAGATGCCTGGTTTTACAACTACGCTTGGAAACAAACAGTCGGTTTTTTCTCATGAGAAATGTCCAACATGAAGAAACTAATTTAGAAACAAGAAGATCTTTCAGGAAAGAGGATTTTAATAATGGCACAGATAAAAAAGAAAGGCAACATTAGGGTCTGGCAGGAGAAGGGAGCAGATGCCAACAAGTAGGAAAACAAGCTTACAAAAAGCAGACTGGGGAGACCGGGCATGAACTTTACATATGCCAAGCTTTGATAGTTTGATGTCCCCGGTGGTTTGCCTCCTTTGGTCATAGATAATGAGGAGGAAGTTTGTTACAACAAACTATTTGGAATGCTTAACAAGTACTTTCACAATAGAGCAAAGAAATGTTGCTTTCAAACTCTGTAGCGAGATTTAGAACGAAATTAAGAACTACAACAGCATGGCCGAAAACCATATATTCTTGGACTCTTGTGTAGTAACGTTAACCGGAACAGGCTCAGGGACTTGTCCGAAGTCCCATGGCTAGACATTCTTTCTTTTTCCACCAGATGTCTAATCTTTTCAGTCACAGTTCAAATGTCATTTCCTTCCATGGTCCCTGCACAGCCCCATCCAAAGCATAAGCTTCTGACTCTCTGCATACATAATATCATATGCACACTCTGATTGTACTGTAAGTTCTTTGTATGTCTTTTACTTTATATTAGAGAGTGAGCTCCTTGGGGACAGGAATCAATCCACAGTACTCAGCAGAGTGCTTGATGCACAGAGACTGACACATGTTAAGTTTTTTTTTTTAAGAAAAATATGAGTATATAATTAAATTCTTAATTAAATGAACTCTGTGATGCCTACTTGCTTTATGATTTATTCATTAATCTGGCAATAATTATCATTTTGGGTGGGTAGGAATAAGCTACATTTCTTTTTTCTTTTCTTTTCTTTTTTTTCACCAAAGAATTCAGAAACCTGCATTTTCAAAACTGTGCCAAATGCCTCTGTGAATGTGCCAGACTTCTCAAATGCTTAATATGGGCCATGTGTTAAAGAGCTGCTGAGTTGTTTATTATGGCAAATGGTGGCTATTCTACCTTTGTCTCATACATGTAATCTCTTTTTCTCCTGGGCAGAACATTTTTAAGATGAGGACTCTAGTTAGATGTAGGTGTCTTAGATCTATTTAATAATTAAATAATAAAATAATAATAAGCAATCAGAAAATGTAAAATTAACCAGGGTATCTACAAAAATATACATTTATTTGAGCAATTTTAAAAGAACTTGGAAAGCTGAAATCTTTGGAGAACTATAGGTTTCTGGATATATTCTATTTTGATTAGTTTTATACTTGACAGTTAATGTGAAAATATTATTGCAGGCCACAAAATTATTACCCAACCTAGCTGCTCAACAAAACCAAAATGTGAAGTGAGAAGTATCCCTTAATGAGGAGGGATTTAAAGGTTTAGCTGTTTATATTTGTCTCACAACTGTGCGGGCTAGTAAATCTTTTACTTGATGTAACAGTCTTGTTCTAATCTGAGGCAGTGGGGGAGCTGACTCCCTGGAAAGCTCACTGATTTTGGATTTGGAGGGTCTTTACTGGCCTCCAACTTTCTTACTTACTGGTCGTTGGACCCGATTTAAGTACTTGACTTCTCTGAGTTCAGTTTGTAAATAGCCAAAGAAGATTTTTATATTTCTCATTTTTTAAATAATATTTTCTTTATTTACAAGTTACAATCAACAGACAAAGAAAGACAATCCAGGGAACCAAATGGGGAGATGACTGAAACCCCCAGGGGCCCCAAATGGAGCAGAAGGAAAAGGGAAAACAGCATAGAAAAAAAAAAAAAGTCGACGTAAAAAAAGAGCTTCCCCTTCTTCTCTCCCCGTGGAGGCTGAAGGGACCATGGTCCCACACCCCTCAGCCTTACATAGCTTAAAATAAATTAGAGCAGACAACCTCAAAACTGGGCCTTTACAAGTGAAAAAGGCAGCTATGGCCTCAGGTAACCCCATACCAGGGTCTTTTCCCACTCCCACCCTGTACCCTGGCTCACCCCAGTAATTTTGAATGGGGACGCTATGCCCAAGAGTTCACTCTCAATAGGGCTGGGAACTTTGTCCATTTAAGTCCCTCCTTCAGTAAATGTCCCTGTACCCCTTCTCCCTGCAGAGCCAGCTCTCCTACCGTGGGGAGTGGGGAGCAGGGGGGATGAGATGAGGAAGTGTCTTAGTGTTACTTGAGCAGGGTAACCACAATCCGTTGGGTAGTTTGAGTGTTAGGCAAAGGCATCCATACAAGAGAACAAGTGGCCTTAAAGTCCATTCTGTTCTTTCCAACAACCAAACTGTGAGTCCTGGGGATGGGTTCCCTCCATCAGGAAAGAGGATACTCTTTGTAACAGAGTGTTCTGCTTACTGAACATACTATCCTCAGGGCTGCATTTGCCCGGACAAGGCACTTTTTTCTAGTTCACTCAAAGTTGCCATACAGGCTAGCTGAGGCCCTTATTGTGAAAAACAAACCAAAAACCATAGCTATAAACTTCCACATATATAGAAAATATTATTAATTGTATACATCTTTGACTTCTTGATGTGCTTTTTTTATACTGCATGCTATAGGAGATAGATTATCAAATACTGACTAATTATGCTTTATATTTATATCATATAAAGTAAGTGATAAATATTCTATGGGTAAAGCAAACTTTTTTTTCATTATGTAAATCACTAAATTAATTCTAGTAGAGATGTTTATCCAAAGGTTGGATAAGTGAAAATATAATAGAAATTGCTGCCATTTACTGGCCATCTACCAAATGTCACATACATCACATAAATAGTCTCTAATCCTCATGACAGTTCCGCCATACAATTATTATTATGCCCATTTCAGAAGAGAACTAAACTCGGAGAAAAGAAGTAAATGTGAAAAAAAATGCTAGTATGTGAAAAGATGAAAATCAGAACATAAATCTACCTGATGTTAAGCTCTATATCTTTTCTTTTCATCCTACTACCTTGCCTATGTTAATAGAGTTAAAACTATTTCTCTCTCTTCTGCTTCTTACAAACTCTATGGCTTCCGGCTAATTGCTTAGAAGAAATTTAGCATGGAGATTAAGATTTTAGGCTCAGGAATCAAAGACCTGGGTTGAAAATAAACTCTGCCACTAAACTCTGTGACATTGTGAAAATTATTTATTTTTTCTTTGTAGAACAAGGATGATGGTAACACGTACGTCTTAGAGTTGTTGTGAAGATTAAATGAAATAATATATGTAGAGTTGTTAGCGCCATGCCTGGCACATAATAAATGATCAGTGAACTTTTTATGGGAAGCAATATAGTCCAGTGCTTAAATGCACAGATTCCGGAGTCTGAAAGAATTTGTAGTTTGAATATAAGTTTGGCCACTGACCCCGTGGAAGACCCCGAATAAATTATCCAACCACTTTAAGCCTCCATTTTCCTTGTCAGTAAATGGGACTACTATCCGTACGTATCTCAGAGTGATTGGGAAGAATTAAATAATCAAATTTAATAACACAGTGCCAATATCATTCTAAGCTATCAACAAAGCGTAGATGTTTCTGCTATTATCATTCTCAAATCCAATAGTTTCTAAGGGAAACTAGAGATGATTCTGTGTGAATCATGGGACTGAAAAGCAACTATTAAGTACAGCCCACTCTTTTTTTGGAAAGTAGCATATAATGAGAGATATTTAGCTACTACCATGCCCCAGATTTATAGAGTGAATCTTGGTTATCGTACTCACTAACAAGACATTTAAGTTTTTTGAGTCTGTTTTTTTCATCTGAAAAATTAGATTATTAATAATGGATATATCACATATTTACTATGTATATCAGAACTTTGTATAGGGTAAATTATAATACAAATGTGATTATCTTTATAACCTCAGAAAATATGCATTAAGAATATATAACTATTATATTAGAAAGTAGAAATGGAGAGCACATTTAAAACATTTCTATAAAAATGATCTTCATCTGAAATTCCTCAATATCCGATAGCTTACTTTTTAAAAAGAATTAAAACTGGCTCCATTTTATTAATATAATATCTGCACATGACGAAATTTTCACTTATATAGAAATACCTCAAAAAATATCCAAGTTTTGCTATCTAGTACTATCTACCTTCTCTCTGGAATTAATTACTTTGAGTGGTTTTGATTTTCAGTTTTTGTAGTGGCTACTCATAACTTAAAATAGTACATTATTTTTGCTGGTCATATTTAAATTATACATATTCAGTCCCGAGCATGAAAGATGAATGGATTAGAAATTAATCCTTATTTCTTCTTCTCACTTTCCTACATCTTAATTCTTGTCATGTTATCATTTTATATTGTCAATGTTTATAACATGCTTATTATTTTATTATCTATAATTGTCTTCTTTGCCTATATGTTGAGTGTAGTAATTTCAACTCAACAAAATCAATCCTTGTAATTTTAGGAATAGATAAATAATCTTAATTAGAAAAGGAAATTGTGTTTTGCTGTCATTAAACCCTTACTCCTAGAAGAAATTCCAAAATTCCAGAGTCTACTAGGATTCCATTTAATAACTTTTGAATATTTTCTGCTTCTGCCAGTTCACTCAGTTGTCACTTTTTAATTTATCTCATACCATCATCTTCTTTGTGGTAACTTTTTACAATTTTCCTGGAATACCTCATTGAGTAATTGAGCTAAACTCCGTGTCTTTGCCTATTTGAAAATATCTCTATTTTGCCTTCACACATGTTGCTTTCCTATTTGTATATGCATATTACTAAAAGTCTAGGTTTATTTACCTGGGTAGCATTCATAGGTTTTCTCGGAAGGTGTTTAAGTCATCTATTTCTCTATCAGACTTCTGTGTTGAAAGGACTACCTTTCTTTTTTTTTTTTTAAGATTTTATTTATGTATTTGAGAGAGAGAATGAGAGAGAGAGAGAGCGCACTTGAGAGGGGGAGGGTCAGAGGGAGAAGCAGACTCCCCACTGAGCAGGGAGCCCGATGTGGGACTCGATCCTGGAACTCCAGGATCATGACCTGAGCCGAAGGCAGTCGCTTAACCAACTGAACCACCCAGGCGCCCCAAAAGGACTACCTTTCTTGAGATAATTGTGGGGTCTATACAAGTGGGTATATTGACTGTACACTGACTGGCCACTTCCTTTTTAGGATACATGTTACACATGCTGAGACCCTTAATTGTCAAAATAAGAGTCCATTCTAGTTTGGCAATGGGAGAACTCTAGTGCGTTACCCACTTAAGTACAGGTGACCTTTTTCTTTTTTTCTTGCGTTCTCTATGTCTTCTGTTAACACCTAGCATTTTCAAAAACTACTCCTCATCTTTCTTGAACTCCTCACATCCACATCAGAAGTTCGCTGGATGCAAAAAATTCTCTTCTTAGAATACAATAGTTGGGTTTCATCCATATGCTGAATGAAAGCCAGTGGGATGAAAGAATGGAGTTTCCCTGTCCCTGTTCTAGAAGTTCTTTCCTAATTACCTTGATGATTGCCAGAAGACTCACTTCTGAAACTGGCACATGATGGCTCTGAACTTGGAAAAGATGGCTCCTATCCTTGTATTCGCTATTTGATTCTTTTCTACTTCATTCTCAGTCTGTCTAATATTTTATCTTCTAAGATTTCCTCATAATTTCCAGTTTGCCCCTGCCTCCCCTTCCTCACCAAGACTACTATGATTTTCTCAAGTTCTTTCTGATATGTATATAATTTTTTTTTTGTAATTTCAGTGGGAATTTAGAAAAGAAGGGAGGTAGATGTGTGTCAAGTCTGTTATTTTTACTAAAATAAATAATATTAAATCAATTACACTGCTTTTGAACATAATTTAAAATGAAACCTTGTGAAAACTCAACAGTCTTTTTCTCACTATCAATCAAAACCTTGCCTTGTGTTATTTGGCCTCTTACAGAGAAAGAAAAAAAGATCATATCTCCCCGGCAAGGTTAGGGTATATTGTACAAAATACCTCTTTGTGTTTCTGACACTCTTTCCCCTTGATCTGTTTAAGTTGATCCTATTATTGTGACAGAATAGTAGCCTGCCATTTGGACTTACTTTATCTAGAAAAATGTAAGTTTCTAGGATAGATAACCTTTAATAAGAAGGTATAAACATACATTTTTTTATCAAATCTTTCTTTGGAATGACTATCCAAATGTGGAAATGACTTAAATCCAACAAGATCAGGCCAAAGTAAAATAACTGTCAAAAGGTTAGGTCAGCAAAAGAAAATTTAATAACAGCATATCAAATATTTACAAAAGCTATTTGCAAAGTTAAATCATTCATGAAAATATATGAAACACTTTAAAATAAGCTAACTTGCATGTGACAAATGAGGGATACTTAGGAAGTAAAAAGTACAATATTCTGTAATAATAAAACTAATTTTTCTAAAAGCATAGTATCCTTTACACACAATTTTCATCCATCTTGTCTGTCTGGGGACAAAAATACGTATTACTTTGGTTCAATTCTTGAGTTCAATGTACTTCTTATTGACTTCAGATTATAGGGGCTTCTACAAACAAAACACATGTATAGGTTAAACAGTGGGGGAAAATGAGCAGGACTATGATATCCCTGAGAGATTTCAATTGAGCCTGTGCTATGTTCATTCAATAACAAAGTATTCAATCTTACCCACGTAATAGATATGTATAGAGCAAGGGATACACCATGATTCTTGCCTGTTAGGAATGCACATTCAACTTTGCTAGAATATTTGAGGTAATGTAGCACCCACCCACAGTATGAAGTTTGTTCCAATGTTAGACAACACTGATTTAAAAATATTTTTCCCCTTAAATGGAGCGCCACTGTTCTTCATTAAACTGTCATCCATAGGTTCTAATTCTTTCCTTTGGAACTACATAGATGTTTATTCCCCTTTTCATGGAGTAGAACTTCATATATTTGGAGACTGATTATAGCTTCCTAATCTTTGTTTTTCTGGGCAAAATATTTCCAATTATTGCAACTGTACCTTATAGAACATGTGTTCCAGACCTCTTAACACCCTAGTTATGCTCCCTCCTCTAGGTATGCATTTTATTTTATTGTATTTTATTTGAACCTCTGTGGCGTAACTTGGTGCCTACAAGATAGAGCCCAAATTGTAATATAAGGTTCATTTATTCCTTAAAATATTAAATAAGTTTATTTTACAGATTATGACTGGGCATTTGGGGTACAATTTGGGATAAACCAGAGAGAGACCCTGCCTTCAAGAAGGTAACAGTTCATCAGCCATCAGTCTCATTTCATCTTTCTCTGCACTCACATTAAACACTAACACTGCTTCTCAATGTGAATGCACAAATAAAACTAAATGCTTCAGAGAATCTGATTAACCTGATTAAAACTCTCAGTCACTCAAGTACATTCTTTACAATCTACTTCCAAACAATGGCCTTATCTCACATGCCATTTTCCTGGTCTGAAAATAGTTGAAATACTTGCGTAGGATTTTGCAGACCACTCCTGAAAATACACATTTGCATTAAAAGCATGGGTCTCGAACCATAAATAATTCCTTTATGGAAGCCACATGCTAAGAAAGCCTTGAGGGGGTTTTATTTGTCTACCTTTGATTGCTAAGTGTGAAAAAAGCCCCACCATGGAAATAGAACAGTCAGTTCTTTTAGAAGCCAAAGCTTAGGCACTCAATCAGTGTTAGAAATGAAACATACTAACATCCACTCTGGATCTGTTACTGCAGACCTTTTATTTTGATTGGGGCATGGAATAAGCAGTGTTTATCTTTCGAAATGCCATTCAAGCCTTTCACAGGCATAAGCACCGCATCCATGGTGAAATATTTCAAGCCCGAATCGCAATTATGTTGGGATTTACTACAAATCCTCCATCTAGCAATATACCTACTCAGTAGTAAAAGCTCGTTCTCCTTTTGTTCTATAAATTTATGCCAAAGTATAGTTCTTGTTATTACTTCAAAGGTTTAACATACCAGAAAAAGTTCTGCAGACAGGGCTTGAATAAGCTCTGCATTTCATCATTCTTTAAGGTGTGATTTTGAACAATTTTTTTCTTAAGTTGCATTGTAAACTTGTAAACTTGTAAACATTCCAATCCAAGATTTATTTTGCTACTGAAGCCATTCTATTATTTCCCAACTACAAGAGCCTATAGAAAAATGTCTCATGACCTCATATTTAACAAACTAATATCCAGCATTCTGAAGGCATCTGTCTGAGGGCATTAACAAATATTTGGTTGGGTATTAACAATTCTAATATGATTATGGTATAACTTTCTATAGGAAAATACTATTATGTCTCGTCATAAATTGAAGTCCATAAGGCAAAAGAAACCAGAGCAGGCATGTTCAGGGAAGGCAGAACACTTCACCAATATTAAGTGACCCTAACAGAAAAGGTGGGAACTGTGTATTGAGTAAATAGAATTTGTCGAAATGCCAAAATCTAATTTATTCCTTGGTAGGTTTAAGGCTAGAATTACAAAGGTTTAGTTTTCCCATGTGACTGTTTTAAGTCAGTTGAAAAGTCAATTTAGAATGTTTAGAATGCCACAGTGACAATAAAAACTGGTTTCTAAGACATGGTAATGAGTTAAGCTCTTCTGTGTAACTATGTGATAAAATCAAAGTCTGTGAAGTACATACAACTGAGAATATGAATAATAATTCCAGAAATATGGTGCCAGATAGAAAAATCAGTGTTACAATCTGGTGACATGGTGGCCTGGATGGGCGCAGGATGTCTGGCTTCTAGCTTTGGTTGTATGCTTTGGTGTGGGGGGGAGAGAGCTGTCTAAATGGGAAGAAATATAGTACAGAAGAATTATTGAGAAAGGCTTTAAGAAAATTTTCTTTTATTTATAATTTTGTTGAGGGCAAAGAGGAAGCCAGAATAAGGTGTATCAACAATGCATAGTTTAATGAAGGTTTTACTAAAACTCATCCTTTATCTTTGAATTTATTATAGCCAAATGATTCAGGGCACAGCCTCCCAAACCAGAGTTTCTGGGTTCAAAGCCCTCCTTCTACCCACTAGCTTTGTGACTCTGGGCAAACTATTTAACCTCTCCTGCTATCAGTTTTCATACCTGGAAAATAAATGTTACAGTAGATTGCAAAGGATTAATAATTGTTGAGTGCTTAGAACAATGCTTCACGTAGGTTAGGTATTTTAGATAAATTTTAGATATTATTATTATCATTATAGATACCAACCTATATGAAAGGTACCAATGGATTATACCTAATCCATCAATTTACCATCCCCCTCTTTTGCTAAAGTACTGAAATTTTTTTTAACATTTTTCCTCATTTTATCAGTTTTTTTTAAATATACCGGCACTCATTGTTAAAATCATTATTTTAGTTGGATTTAGCCAAATATTTCTTCTTGATAAGAAAATCTTTTTTGGGTGTCATCTGGACATGTTTGAACAGCTCTCAGAGTATCATATAGAGGTTTATTCAGCTGGTAAATTGCCCATTATCCTTGCTCCTCTTTCCCATGGGAGAAGAATGCATCCTTATTTGGCCAGAGGAAACTGAAACTCTTTTTACTCTCCTTTTATTAGAGGAAGACCTCGGTAATTAAAGCCTGTGCAGTTCCCAGCATAGCAGAGGAAGCCACCATTGAGAGCTAGCATGTCATTTTTTTGTGACTGCTGGGCTGACAGAGGAGGAAAGAGCCCTGTGTTTCTTTAGCACAATGATGAAAATACAGGATGACTAAAAGTTAGGGCTGGGGCTCGTTCTTGGATAACTACTCTTTTTTCAACTGATAGAATATTTGTCTTTGAGGGATAAGCATCATTAAAGATGTCATTAGACCTGAAAAGAGAAGTTTCACAGTTCTCACTAATGTGAAGAGAGAACTTACCTGAGAGGATCTATCCTGGAGTTACCCGTAACAATAGGGGATATGCTCCAAAACTCCTAATGCCTGAAACTGCAGATAGTATTGAGCCCTATACACACTGTTATTTCCTATAAAACATACCTATGATAAAGTAGGCAACAATAACAACAATAGTAAAATAGAACAATCATAACAATATACTGTAGTAAAAGTCACGTGAATATGGTCTCTCAGAATAGCTTCTTGTAATGCCTATGTGATGAGATGAATTAAGTGAGGTGAGTGACACAGGTATTGTGATGTAGCTTCAGCCTACTATTGACCTTCTGACGATATGTCAGAAGGAGGATCATCTGCTCCCAGACCGCCTGTGTCCATGGGTAACTGAAACTGAGAGAAGTGATAAGGGGCTCTACTGTATCACTTTCGCTTGGGGCCTAGGATCCATCCTTTACCTAGAGCCTGAAAACATCAGTCATCTGGATGACACCTGATCTTTCTTGGAAACTTAACAAAGGACTAAAGGTAAGAATGTCTTGTATAGAAAAGTTGGTATTTTCTCAAGGAAGGGGGAAAGTCTTACAGAGAAGCATCCCTGTGATTATAGGTGAGAATATGAGGATGAAAAGCCAGGCAAGGAATGTAAGGAGTGTTCCTGTCAGCAGCCTGTTTTGTCTGAGACGAATTTTAGGTCACATATATGTTTTCTGTGTTTTTCTCACCTACTGTATTGTTACTTTTGGGTTTGCTTGTTCTATCAGCTATTTATTGAGAGAGGTTTGTTAAAATCTCTCATGTAATTTGTTGATTTGCCTATATCTCTTCTCAGTCACATCAATCTTTTCTTGATATATTTTGATTCTGTCTTATTGAATGCATGTAAATTTATAATTTTTGTATATTCCTAGTAGTAAATCTTTTTATCATTGTGATATGTTCCTCTTTATCTCTAATAGAGCCTCTTATCTTAAAATCTAATTTGTCTGATATCACTAAAACTATACTGACTTTCTTTTGGTTCATGTTTCACAGTATATCTCTTTCCATCTTTTTGTATCCAATGCCATATCCTTATATTTAAAGTATGTCTGAACAACCTTAGTCTTTTTTTTTTAAGTTTTTTATTTACTTATGTAATCTCTACACCCAAGGTGGCACTTGAACTCACGACCCTGAGATTAAGAGTCACATACTCTTCCAACTGAGCCAACCAGGTGCCTTTGAACAACCTTAGTCTTTTATTCAGAGTGTATATTCCATTTACTTTTAATGTAATTAATAATATATTTGGGTATACATCTACCATCTTACTAGTTGTTTTAACCTATTATTTTATGTTCCAGTTTATCTTCTTCCTTACTTCCCTTAGAATAAGTAAATATTTTATTATTTTATTTTTCTCTATCATTTTTTTAGTTTACAATATTCTTCTTTCAGTGTTTTTTCTAGATTTTAAAACATGCAGCCTTGAGTTACTGCAGTCTAATTTAAATGATTACTTTTACCATTTTACCTATAATTCTTAGACCTTAAAACACTCTAGCTTTATTATTCCCCTCCTATATTTTGTGTTGTTGCCATCGTATATTTTAATTCCAAATATGATTTTAGCATTCTAAGGCATAATTAATGTCTTATACAGTCAATATTCATTTAAATGTACTGAGAGACTATGGACTCTGAAAAACAAACTGAGAGTTCTAGAGGGGAGGGGGGTGGGGGGATGGGTTAGCCTGGTGATGGGTATTAAAGAGGGCACGTACTGCATGGAGCACTGGGTGTTACACGCAAACAATGAATCATGGAACACTACATCAAAAACTAATAATGTAATGTATGGCAATTAACATAACATAATAAAATAAAATTTAAAAAAATGTACTGCATATTCCTTCCTGCAGTTTTATATTACCATTTGTAACCATTTTTCTTCTACCTGAAGAACATTTTTTAGGTTTTCTTTTAGTGCTTATTCACCAGTGAGAAATTATCTCAGCTTTAGTTTATCTGAAAGTCTTCTTATTTGCCTTTATTTTTGAATAATATTTTTTGGAGTATACTACTCTAGTTTGGAGTTATTTCCTTTCAGCTTTCAAAGTTACCCTTCCATGATCCTTTAGTTTTCATTATTTTATATTGAAAAAGTAGCTGTTAGTCTTGTGGATGCTCTATGAAGATACTGTCTTTATCGTCTTTTTTTTTTTTCCTTGCTGCTTTTAAGATTCTTCTCACTGTCCTTGGTTTTCAGAAATTTGCCTACGATGCATTTAGCATAGACTTCTTTTTATTATCCTTTTTGTGCCTCATACATTTATTGAATTATGACTTCATGTCTTTCATCAGTTTTGGAAAAATCTGAATCATTATTTCTTCAAATACCTCTTCTGGTCTATTAACTCTCTGTTCTCTTGGAACTCCAATTATCCATATACAATCGGTATTGTGTCTACTGTGACTCATATTACTTTTTCTACTTTTTGTCTTGTTTTTCTCTGTGGGTTTACTTTGAATATTTGTTATTGACCTATCCAAGTCACTAACACGTTCTTCTGCTATGTTTGGCATGCTATTAAACCTCTTGATTTCTTAATTTTAGTTATCCTACTTTTCAGTTTTAGAATTTCCACTTGATTATTTTTTTACTGATTCTGATAAGCTGATGAGATTCTCTATCATTTCATCTATTTCCTTGAAATTATTCATTATAGTTAGCTTTTAGTCATTGTCTTTTATCCCAGGTTCTGGGTTATACATGGGCCTGTAGCTATTATCTATTTTTAATCTCTTGGAATTTGCTCTTTGTTTCTGTCTTCGGGATGCCGTGTGTGTGTGTGTGTGTGTGTGTGTGTGTGTGTGTGTGTGTGTGTGTGCGCGCGCGCGCGCGCGTGTGTGGGTGTGTACGCGTGCGTGTGCGTGTGCGTGTGTGTGTGCGTGCGTGTGTGTTATGCTATTTTTTAAACTGAATGTCCTACATTGTGCATTAAAAATTACAGAAGCTTTAGATGGTGCTATCTTCCTCAAGAAAATGTTTACCTTTCTTCTAGAAAAACAGAGTGGAGAACTGATTATTTTAATCAAATGTAACTGATCTCTTTAGGTTTGAGTTGAGAATTTTTAAAGTCTACATATATCTCTTGTTGGCCCCACTCAAGGCCATAGCCTTCTGTGAGTTCCAAATGAAAGCCTGGGTGCTTACCAGGGCCCTTATCCTTTGTAAGTCTGAAATACCAAATCTTTTCTCCTCAGTGTAGAAAGACTGGTAGAAACTCTACTGTGTTTTCTATTTATTTGTTTGTTTTGTTTTTGAGGCCTTCCATTTAGTTTCCTAAATTTCTGTTGTGTATATCTTAAGAACTGGTATATATGTTGAGGTAAACTGGCTATGTGTCAGGCTTAATTCTTTACCTATTTTTTCTCACCTGGATCTTGAGCCCTTAAGTCCCCATTTTGCCTCCTCAGCTCTGTGAGATCTACAAAAATTCTTCTTTTTTTTTTTTCTTTTTCCTGTTCCACTACACTATCCTTCTGCTCAAGAAAAACATAGGTTCTCAGTCTCCTGCCCTGAACCTTAAATCCACAGGTGCCTGGAATAAAAAGGGCTACAGAATGTTAACTCACAAATTTTCCCCCTCATAGGTATGTGGCTCAGGAACTCTTTGATGCAATTCTTTAAATCATTCTTTGGTATTTTTCTATTTTTCTCTTGTGTTTCATCCTGAGCACAAATCAACCTCAAAGTATTCCATCCAGTTGGAAGGAGAATTACAATAAACTGAAATTTTAGTATGCTAATATCAATTCTTACTCTGTTTACATTTTACTTTAACTTTGCAGTAAAATAAATTTATATATTCATCATTATTATGTTTATTGGCTTAATTGAGGCCAGTTGATCAATATGATGGAGCAAGGTGAGGACAAGTTCCAGAGAATAAAATACTATCTTGTAATGTAGTTTATATGCTTGCTCCTGGTAATAGTAGAGAAGTATACACACCTGGAGACAGTGGGGAAGAACTATAAGGAAATACAGTAAAGAGCAACCTTCAAATTGTCCCATTGTTAGGAAAGGTCATTTTTGAAAGTAAAAACAAATGGAATATGGCAAAACCTGGCTTACAGTTATACTAATACTTTGAAAGAAGAGGAAAGTTGATAGGGAGAGACAAAATTTTAAATAAGGAAAAGGTAAAAGTAATAAAAGAAAATTATTTTATAAGGAAAAAAGATTTTAGGGTATTGTTCACAAGCATTTATTTCTGGGATATTGTTTATAAGCCTGCTATCTTGCCAATTTCATCGTAAAGGTAACTCCATCTTGGTCTTCCATCTGTTATCTTACACGCAGTCTCAGCTTCCATTATAGTGTCTCTTTACTTATGGTCTGATAATTGCCATGGCCAGAGTCTTTCTCATTGTTCTTTATTCTAGCCAGCTCTTCTTTGACTGCATACTTAGTCTGAAGATCACAGGTTCCTGAGAGTACTCAGTTGACCATTCTTTCCAAACTCCACTTTATCTAAATACTCTCACTGGATTTGTTGGTATTCTTTTTTCACATGCACATATAGTACAAAGAATACAGGAATGCAGGTTCTTGTAAAAAAAAATTACAATACTGATAATAAACAATAGTTTGACTTTCGGTGTGTTACTATACTTTTATAGAAATCCGGTATTCTATATGTAAAATAGGAAAAATTTTACTTGGGACCTAGAAACGGTTGTGAGAGAGTTAAAATGAGATAATGCATATGAAAGTGTTTTCTAAGCTCTAAATTTGGAAAGGTATCTTATTTGGGGAAAAAAAAGTGTTCTAAGCCACTAATGACATTTTTGGGGAACACATTGTAAATTGGGGGCCATCATTATTCTGGGAGTTACTATTAAGAATGATTTTCTTTCAGTATACTTGAAAGGTTTTATGGCTTAATGATGAAAATAAAGGAGATCAATGTCTTCTAAGTTTCGTCTCAAAACTAAAGACTATTAGCAACTAGTAAGAAAAAAAAATCTATTGGCTCTATGTCATGTTTTCTTTAGGTCCCAAGCTCCAATGAGATACAACAAATGCAAATACAGGGGCCACACAATGAAATTATTGCAATTAGACAAGGGAAAACAATAACAATGAACTTGGAGTTGAACTTCTATGAAGTAGAATATTTCTTCTTCTATCAGAACTTTCTTCAATCCTCGGGTGCCTTGCTTGGTACAAATCTCCCAGCCAGTGGTCTCCACTGCCCTGCCAACCACTATCTCTTTTCAGTGCAAACCAAAGGGTGCATCACAGCATCTTTCTTATTGTTCTTTTCTTATAAGAAATAGCTGTCTGATAAAACAGATTAAAAAGTAAGATAATTTTACTCATTATTTTCCCTTTTAAATCATGAAGGAAAAAAGGGAGAAGAGAGACTTGAAGTAATTCTGAGAGAATGGGGGCATTCCTGCAAACATCTGTTTGCATGTAAATTAAAATGTCATAACTGGCAAGCACCGAGCACGTTAAGATTACAGGTAGCTTATTTTGCAGATTTTCACTGGAGAGTATAAGTAGCAGTTCAAAGCTTGGGCTTTCCAGTCAGAGAGGTATCACATTGCCCAGTACAGTGTATGACCATGTGTGGGTTATGTAAAACTCTCAGAACTTTGTTTCCTTCATCTGTAAAATGGAGATAATGATATTTACCCCCTCAGATTGTTGTAAAGGTTAAATGAGATAACGTATGTAAAGCATTTAGCTACAGGCTGGTACGTTGTTAGCGTACCATAATGGTGGTCATCATTCTGCCCTGCATGTTTCCACCTCTGTTTCAATTTCCACCCTCCATGATTCATTGATGGTGATAGGAGCCATTTGTTCCCACAGTCTGGTCCCTGGATTGGATAAAATTGTAACTCACTACCACCCAGGCAGCACTATCTTTACTGCATGCTTTTTAACGATTAACAATCAATTACAATATCATCCTTTAAATCCAATCCGTAGCACTGTCAAATGATTATGTACTATAATTAAATTAATGATATTGAACTTTAATTTTAGTTGCATGGCTGCTTTTATTTGATATCTGCAGTACTCTCATTGAGCGAACATGGGGTTCTGGTGCGAAGTGGTATTTATTTTACAGACACAAAAAAGCAAATCCTTAATATAACTTTTAAAAACAACCACAAACAGAAATATTTCCACATGAGCCCATTTGGAAGCTCACACTTGCTATTCATTAATTTAGGATTTGGCAATTTAACATAAATTAAAATAAAAGCCTGTTTCACGGAGCGTGTGCCTCATTCTTCACTGTCTCAGCATGACCACACTGATTCTGGTGCTTAGTAATGTCCTTAAATGTAATTTACAAATGAGAAAGTTAGTAGGGCTGGAGTAATGTATATCTAACTTGCAGTCCAGCTTCCTATGACATTAAAATCTTGTTAATCTGAGACTCAAGTTGTGAAGGAAAAATCAAGATTATCAAGCATAAATCAGCATTTGCTTTATAAAATGTAATGGAAAATGCTAATAAGATTTACCGGTAACAGGAAATTGGATTATAACTTACCTATTTTAAGTCCATTTGAAAATTGGCCTCAAAATTTGTGTCCTGATATGGACGGAGCCTCAGATTCTATTACATATTTTTCCCCACAGAGCACATGCAGATGCTTACTGATAGAGTTGTATATTAATAAAAGGAAAAGAATGCACACACCTCTAAAACAATTTATGTAAACAAGTGATGAAAAGTGTACACATTATTATATTTATACTATAAAGAAAGATAGGGAATTAGCTTTTTATGTCTAGTTAAAAGTAATCAAAAGGGGATAAAAGTAATTTAAACAGATACTTTTCTTATGTGTATTTAGAATGCTGAGCAGCTATGATATATGGTAAAATGAATATTCATATTAAAAGTTTTTCCTCCTCCTATATTATATTGAAGTTTAGCATCTATTTCTTTTTTTTTTTTTTTTTTTTTTTTTAAAGATTTTATTTATTTATTTAAGAGAGAGAGAGAATGAGAGATAGAAAGCACGAGAGGGAAGAGGGTCAGAGGGAGAAGCAGACTCCCTGCCGAGCAGGGAGCCCGATGTGGGACTCGATCCCGGGACTCCAGGATCATGACCCGAGCCGAAGGCAGTCGCTTAACCAACTGAGCCACCCAGGCGCCCCTTAGCATCTATTTCATCAGTCAATTACATGGGATGGTAAAAGAATGTGATTTTGTTCTATAAAAAAATTGGCATAATGCAGGAACTAATGAAGTGTTTATTCAAAATTTATCTTTTTTTTTTAGATTTTATTTATTTATTTGACAGAGACAGACACAGCGAGAGCACTGGGGGCGCCTGGGTGGCTCAGTCGTTAAGCGTCTGCCTTCGGCTTAATTCTGAATGCATTCTTAGTGACTGACCATCAGTTTGATAACATCCTCTTAAAAGCTGCTTGTCAGGGGCACCTGGGTGGCTCAGTTGTTAAGCGTCTGCCTTTGGCTCAGGTCGTGATCCCAGGGTCCTGAGATCGAGCCCCACATCGAGCCCCACATCGGGCTCTCTGCTCTGCGGGGAGCCTGCTTCTCCCTCTCCCACTCCCCCTGCTTGTGTTCCCTCTCTCACTGTGTCTCTTTCTGTCAAAATAAATAAATAAAATCTTTAAAAATAAAAGCTGCTTGTCAGGTCCACCAAGAGCAAGTCTCCTATAATGTCCACATCAAAGAATTCAGTTCATGTAACACTCATGTGTGGGAATTTCCTTCCACTGTGAACAGGCTGCCAGGAATGTGCCATTTTTGTCTTATCTGTTGAGCATTTGATTCAACAGTTAGTTATTGGGTGCCAGGCACAATATCGAGGGCAGAGTAGAAATTGGTGCATCAGTAGGATGGCAGAGAAGAAAGCTTTCAAGATGGTGTGTTCAGACATGGTTAATTTAGGATATGTGAGTACCTTTGAATGGGTGAGACACCACATTAAGAAGAATAAGGAATGGGGTTCTGGAAGAATACTGAGCAAGCAGGGAGAGGTTCGGATCAAGAAGAAGCTAGTATGCAGTGTTAAGGGATTGCCACAATCCTAAAGGAATGGTAAGCCGCAGAATTTTAAGCAGGAAAGTGACAGTATGAGATTTATATTTTGTAAAAATTGTATTTTGTAAAAATTACTGTGGAAGTTACATGGAGAAGCTTGGAAATCAAATAGATCTGTCCTGCAATTTTTACCCATTAGGTTGTTTCTGGCCTCTTTACTCTAGTTAGTACTCTATTTTTCTTTCCTTTCATCAACACCAAACTGTCTAAATTATATTAATGGTATACTTCTAATTTGTTTTCTTCTTTAGGACTGTCTTGATTCTTCTTGGTTTCTTGTTCCTCCATGTCAATTTTTAAAATCAGCTTACCAAGTTTGACAAATATCTGTTGGGATCTCAATTGGAATTGTATTAAATTTATAGATCTATTTGGGGACAATTAATATGTTCACTAGATTTACAATACGCTGCACCTGTCTATTCATTTTAAAGTCTCTTAGATGCCTTTCAATAAGCTTGATAATTTTTCTCCTTGAAAGCTTTACACACCTTTCCCTAAGATATAATTTTATATATATTTGCAATCATAAATGAGTTTTTAGAAATAATTAGTTTCTGATATTGATAGATCATTCCTATCATTGATAAACTCTCTTATTTGAGTAATTTTCATGTAGGTTCTTTTGGCTTTATGATACAGAATATTTTATCATCCACATTTAAAAGGAATTTGGTGAGCTTGTTTTTCCTTTTAACTTCATGTATCTTTTATTTCTTTGTATTTTGCAATAAATAAGAACCTCTGCTGAAATGTTGAGTATGGGTCCTGACAGTCAAGCCTTTTCCTGATCTGAGAGGGAAAGCATAAAATATTTCATTATTAAGATGCTTGATGTAAAAATTTTGTACTTCCCTCTCATCAGGTTAACCAAGTCCCCTTCTCTTCATAGTTTACTGAGTTTATATGATAAATATATTTTGAATTTTATTGATTTTTTTTCTTGAACCTATTAAAATGATCTTACGGTTTTTCAGTATTTTTCAATAATTCTGAAAAAATTCTAAGCCATTTTTAAAATATTGCCTGTTACCCCTTCCCCATTTTCTGTAATATGTCCTTGTGAATTATATTTTATATCTTTTAGACATTTACATTGTACTCTTCATATCTTTTTCTTAAATTCTATCACTTGGTATCTCTGAATTGTAAAATTTCTCTTTTATATAATTTCTCTAGACTTTTATTCCAATTCACCAGTTTTCTCTTTAGCTATAAATAACCCATTTATCTGGAAGTTCTGTGAGATTTTAATTCAAAATTGCTCATTCCTTACTCATATGGGAACTTCACTTTTGCTTATTTTGACTTACATTTCTGCAATTCAGTATCTGGAGCTTTTGCAAATTTATTTTCTTTATCTTTTTTTATCTTCTAGTGGTCCTCATTTCAATTAATTTTAGGGCTCAGCATTTAGTTTTGCTTTCATTCAGTTATGATGATGCATTTTAAAACACACTTTTGAAATGTTATCCAGCATTCTGTTTTAGTCTAGAGGGTTGTTCTTCGCTAGCTATCCCACTTCTAACAGGGAAAAATCTCCCTCAGGTTTTATTTTTTAACTTCTCATGCTGATAACTTGCATAATTTGTTTGCATTCTTTCCATGTATTTACTTATTTATTTATTTTATTATGTTATGTTAGTCACCATACATTGCATCATTAGTTTTTGATGTAATGTTCCACGATCCATTGTTTGCGTATAACACCCAGTGCTCCATGCAGCACGTGTCCTCCTTAATAACCCATCACCAGGCTAACCCATCCCCCCACCCCCCTCCCCTCTAGAACCCTCAGTTTGTTTCTCAGAGTCCGTAGTCTCTCATGGTTCGTCTCTCCCTCCGATTCCTGTCCCTTCATCTTTCCCTTCCTTCTCCTAATGTCCTCCATGCTCTTCCTTATGTTCCACAAATAAGTGAAACCATGTGATAATGGACTTTCTCTGCTTGACTTATTTCACTTAGCACAATCTCCTCCAGTCCCATCCATGTTGATGCAAATTTGGGTATTCATCCTTTCTGATGGCTGGGTAATATTCCATTGTATACATGGACCACATCTTCTTTATCCATTCATCTCTGAAGGGCATCTCGGCTCTTTCCACAGTTTGACCATTGCGGACATTGCTGCTATGAACATTGGGGTGCATGTGCCCCTTCTTTTAACTACATCTGTGTCTTTGGGGTAAATACCCAGTAGTGCAATTGCTGGGTCATAGGGTAGCTCTGTTTTTAAATGTTTTTTCATAATTAAAAGCTATTAAACTTATAAAGTTGCTTCTGAGTATAATTTTTCTTGCATCTGGTCTGTTTTGCTATATTATGTACTTGTTCTTGCTATTTTTTATATAGGCACCAAAAAAAATTTAAGATTTTTTTTTTCCAGAAGTTTGGAATCTAGGCATTGTGGTTTGAAGATTTAAACATTTGCTATTGAAGTTGGATTAGAAAATATGACCTATACAATTTCTGCTTTTGGAGATTTATTGAGAATTTTTGTGGTCTGCTAGATAAATCCTATTTATAAAGATTCTGTGGCTGCCCTGAAACATAGCTTGTTCTTTCAGGGTGCACAATCCAATATGTATATTAATTCAACATTGCTAATATTATCATTAAAATTCTTTATTTTCTTATTCATTTATACATGATTTGACAACTTTTAAATAAAATTTCTCCAAGCATTTGTAAATTTCTAAATATTCCTCTGTTTTTTTCCTCAGATGATATATATGTATATACATACATACATATGCATCTATATATATGTGTACACACAGATTTTTATATATGTGTATATATATATATATATATAAATATGTGTATATTCTATATTATTTGACTGATACAGGTTCTTTATTGGTATGGATTGTTAGGAAGGAACTTGCATTTCCCGGGCCTCATCATTCCATGTGGTGGGTCTTTGTTACAGTAATTCTCCTGCCCAGCCTCACCATGCCCATGGGAGGAAGAGTGAGCTAATGGAATGTTGAATTGGAAGGTGGACTTAGTCACATTCTATTAGTTACCTTCTTTGTTTAGAGTTATCCCTCCCAAAGGACTCATTGATTCTTGTCCATACTGTAGATAAAAGGGGTAGGCTTTCCATTTGTCAAGCTCCTGAATATTTTTCTCAGTTCCAAACTCATGAGGAAAACTTCTTAGACTATGTACTGCACTCCCTCAATTAGTATTTTAAAATTATTTTATTCCTCTTCTCATTTCCTTTGTTTGCTTTAAGAAATCTTTATCCATTCTTTAAGATTTTTGTTATTTTGCTTTAGATTTGCCTTATGTAAGCAATATATCATTGCTTATTGTATTAGTATATAGTAAACATAGTTTTTTTAAGGTTTCTTTTTAGTTTTTTTTAAGATTTATTTACTTATTTTAGAGAGAGAGAGAAAGTATGTGAGTGGGGGGTGAAGGGGCAGAGGCAGAGGGAGAAAGAGAATCTCAAGCAGACTCCCTGCTGAGCGTGGAGCCTGACACAGGGCTCGATCTCATGACCCTGGGATCATGACCTGAGCCAAAATCAAGAGTTGGATGCTTAACCGACTGTACCACCCAGGAGCCCTTAACATTAGTGTTTTTAAATACGAACCTCATATTGTTTTCCTTTTGATAAGATAACTCATCATATTAATCATATTAATTACTGTAACTGATGCTTTCATTTGCTCTCTTCTGTGTTTAAGTTTAAACTTTTATGCTTCAATGATATCCCTTTCCATTTTAATATGTGGAAGAGATTTTCACTCACATTTTCTGTATGTATTTTTTATTGGGGTTTACTTTTAGTCTTTAAAAATATTACTTATGTTTTTTAGATTAAATAATTAAATGTCACTCTCTCTGACAAATGACAGGTGACATTTAACATGCTTTCTTGCCTCTCTATGAATCCTCTTGCCTCCCTAACCACTCTGCTCTCCATTCTTCCATTTCCCTCAACATCTCTGCTGGTTCCTCTGTTTACAGAGTATGATCACAGTTTTCATACCTGACCTTTTTCATTTAAATCCTGTATTTATATTACATAGATTTGAATGCCAAACTTTTTTGAAGGAATTTATGAAATATTGTTTATAGCATTGTGTGGAATTATTAGAGCTCCACTTAGCTGGTTTCAAAGACAATTGTCAGAATTTTGATTCTATTGTGTTGCTAATGTTAACCTAACAATTTTAAGCTACACAAACTTGTAGTATATTCACCTGTGTAAACAATCACCCCTAAACAATATATTATTTTGTTTAGCTTATTTCTGAACTTTATTATCAACAATCTCATATTCTGTATCTTTTTCTATTTTTTCTCTAGTTTAGTACTGTATTTTTGGGATTCATCCAGACTGATTCATGTAGATATTATATATTTATTTGCCTTTCCATAAATAAGTCTATTATAGTGTTGATGAACAATTTAGTGTTGATGAGCATTTGGTTTGTTTTTAGTTTTGTTGCTATTAGAAAGAATGCCTCTACAAACATTCGGGTACAAAGCCTCAGATTTACATGTGTACATATGCAGGGAATGTACCTCACATAGAAATTGCCAGGTTGTAGAGTATGTACATGATCAACTTTAGTAGGTGATATAAAATTGTTTTCCTATGTTATTGTTCCAATTTACATTTTCCTCAACAACATGTGAGAGTTCTTTTTTATACTATATTCTCACAAAAACATATGTTAAAATTTATATTGTTGCTAATCTGTTCATGTGAAATGATGCATGATTATGGTTTTAATTTATATTTACATCATAACAAAAATGACATTGGACATCTTATTATATGTTTATGATCCACTAGACTTTCCTCTTCTGTGAAGTGCCTACCATGTATCTTTTCATATATTATAGGATTTCTTGATCTTTTTTAATAAATTTTTTTAATAAATATTCTTCATATTTTCTACATATTTAATCCTTGTTGGCTTTATGTATTTCAATACCTCTCTCAGTTTGTGGCTTTTCACTTTGTTCTCTTTCATAAAAGAATGTTAATTTTAATACGATATGAAATATGTCATTGTCTTTATAGTTTTCATTTTCCTGTTTAGTTAATGAAAATTTCCCTACCATGGGTCAGAGAGATAGTCTCCTGCATTGTGTTTTAGAGGTTTTTAATGATTTGCCTTTCATAATTACATCCTCAATTTATCTGGAATTGATTTTGTTTATGTTGTGAGGTAGAGTTTCATTTCCTTTTGTTTTTTATTCATGAAAACTAATTGCTCCCAAGCCATTTATTTAAAGGTTTATTTTTCTCCCTACCGATCTGCAATATCTTCTCTTTCATTTATCAGAATTCTATATACTCGTGGATCTGTTAGAGGGCTCTCTACTTTGTTTTAGTTTTATATTTGTCTATTGTTGCACTGTTCATAATATCATGTATATATAACTATATACAGTATCATGTATATATAGTTTTATATATAATATATATATAGTTATATTGTGATAGCTGATGGTGTACATCGCCCACTTGGTTTGATTTTTTTCTTTAGAATTTTTTTATGTTACCAGCGTAAATTTTATAGTTAACTTATAAAGTTTCATGAAAACCTGAGCTTGATTTTTATTCAAATTCTAATGATTCTGTGTTTTGTTTTGAGGGTAGTGACATCCTTAAAACATCTCTGAGTATGTTATGCCTCTCCATTTAAGTAGGTCCTCTTTAATGTATTTAAGTAATTTTTATGTATATTTTGTTAGGTTTGTCCTCAATACATTTATATTTTGTTTTTTTTAATACATTTATATTTTGTTGATATTCTAAGTATTATTGTTTTTCCTAATTGGATTTACTCTTTTTGCTGGGTTACAGCAATACAATTTAATTTGGTATATTGATTTTATATCTACTAATCATGATAAACTCTTATTTATTCTATTAATTTATCTATACATCCTTCTGGATTTGGCATATAGGTGATGACATCATCTTGGAATAATGCCATTTTTAATTCTTCTTGTCAAATACTTTACTGCTAATTTTTTCTTGGTCTTATTGTCCTAGGCTGGCTAGGAAAAGTAATGAAAGTCTTAGCTGATTTTAAAGGAAATATATTTACATTTCATCCATGTGTATGGTACTTGCTGTAGTTTTTCATAGGTGCCCTTTTTCAGCTAAATATATTTCTGGTTTGCTAAGATATTTCATAAAAAATGTTTGATCAATTTGGATAACTTCATATTCTTTCATAATATTTTAATTCTTTTTTCATTTCTTTAAGTATATTAACATGTTATTATTCTATTTGGGATATTTCCAATATTTGTATTTTCTAACATTGTAGTTTGTTGTTTTTCTGTTAGTGGCTCGCTCTTTCTTTTGTGCACTGGATTTTTGATTGAGATTTAATGTTTCTTGAATACCACTTATAAAAATTTTTGAGGTCTGTATTTAAACTGTTTTCTACAGAGAATATTGTTTTTTCTTCTGTTAGCTTCTAAGGGGCCAGTCACCCTAGATCTATATTACACTAAATTTTCTACTTGGCATTTCTTACATACAGGTAGTATGAATCTAGCCCCCAAATCTGCATGAGAGAACCTGACAGGAATTCTTAGAAATAATTTTCTTTCCTACAACTGTCTTACTTTGCCTCATTGCCCTGTTTCAAGATGGGGACAGGAATAGCAGGTTAACTCTTTGTTTGTGGGTCACCCTTTCATTGCCCCACCTTTATGACACGGGGTGTCACTAATGTGAGTTCCCATACCAAATGGGGGCCTAGCTTTTGTATCCAGACTCCTAGGATTGTCAAGTGAAAACCAGATTCCACACCTTCAGAGAGTAGCTGGTCAAGGCTACCTTGCCCCACAGAATAGCAGTTTGGGGCATTTTCAGACTTCTAATTTGTGTTTCTTATATTGCTATAAGCTTAGGCATGCTGTAAAGGACATATTTTCACATTCTATCAAGCTTCTAGCAATTTTAGGTGTTTAATGCTAGGAGGGGTTTTTCTACACATCTGGCGTGGTTGATGGTAGGAAATAACATGTCACCAGCTTTCTTTGCATCACAATTGGTCATCTTTATAATACACCTTATTGTTTTTCCTCTTGTCTCTTCATCTCAGCCTCTTCTCTCTTATAATTTTGTGATAACATTTTTGTGGAGGAAATGTCTTCTTGTTTCATGTTAAATATGTTAAAAACATATTCTAACATTTTCTCCCTTTTGCTGTAGCCAATCATTTAAATAATATATTCATCTTCAAGTTTTATTTTTAAATGTGCTTTTTTTTTCCTTGCTGTAGTGCATACTTGAGAATTTGCTTAGCTCCCCACCCCACCCCCAACTGTGGATCTCTTAATGTGCAAAGTTCTGATTTGATTTGAACTGATGCTTCCTAGCAGACAGGTCATAGTTTAAGTGCTCTGCTGGTTCGTTGTCTTCCTGATTTGATTGGATGCATTTCCTAGGCCAAAGTGCAGAGCATGCCTATGGTCACAACTATCCTCCTTCCTGTGTCTAGCAGGATGAACCAAATATAACTTGCAAGATCTACTTTAGTTCCTCCTCTACCTCTAGTCCCTGATAGTATAGTACTTGGAGCCAGTGAAACATGGTCTGGTTCTAGTATTCTTCTCATTTTTTTGGTCCTACATATAAAGTTTTAAATTCTAAAAACATACCCATTGAAATGCAATGGGCCAGTGGCTAAAGGAGGGTCAGATGAAAGCAAGGGACTAATACTCTGACTGCCTTCGAATTTGTAGCCATATACAGAGGGGAGATTGTCCATTTCTGCCTTTGTAGATTCTGGAAGTTTCTGAGCCAAGAAGTAGAAACTGAAAGAGAGAAAATTCTGTTTTCTTTCAGGCAGGCAGGGCTGTTTCTTCTTTGAAACTAAGCTAGGTACATCATTGTGGTTTTGTTTTGTTTGCTTGTTTGCTTGCTTGCTTTTTCCTAACTCTCTGAGCTTTTTATTTGTTGAAATTCCTTCTGAATATTGGCTTTGGGTCTGTTTTAGGTTTTGGAGGCTTTGCAGCAATTGTTTTTTTCTTCGTCTTCAAGTCATATTTTTTCGGGGAAGTTCATGTCAGAGGTTGATGGCCATATGCTATTTTGAATCTAACTGTATTTTTGGAGCAAAGTGATATGAAGCCTTAAAGGCATGATATTCATAGATTATTTTTTCTCACCATGACTGACAAAATTTGCAAATATAAATTCAGTTGGCTATGTTTCACCTTGGAAGAAAGAGAGATCCATTATCTCCTTACTCTTCTCAGGGAGCTTTTAATCATTGCTCCTGGGCTAGATTTTTTTAAAGAAAGATATGATTCAAAACGTCCTACTCTATACAGAGGATTTGAGTCTATAGAATTGAATGTATTAGGAGAGGCTAAAGTCTAGTAACAAACAGACCGAAACTTGCAGTGAGTCAACAAAACAAGTTTAATTCTCACTCATCTAATAGTCCATAATGTTTCAGATCAGTGAAAGATTAAGAGTGAAATAAGCGAAAGGGGTAGGGTAGCCTTCTGCATACAATCAATGGGGGGCTCAAGATAATGGTAGCTTTGTTCTCTTCTACAGGAATCTGTCAAGGTCACCCTGAGGGTTACTATCCTTGTTAGCCAGAAAGTGGAACAAGCAAGGAAGAATGCATGGGAAGTTGTTTTAAACCAAGCCTGCAAGGGGCCCAGGGCACATCTGCTCATATTTCGCTCACTGGAAGGCAGTCACAGTGCCAGAACTAACCCCTATGCAGGCTAGACACTGTAGGCCAAGGAGCGGATGCAGGAAGGATATAAAAACAGATTTTGATAAATAGCTTGAAATTTCTATCACATGGGCAATCTAGAAAATTTTATCAAGACAATGGACTCTTGGAGTTATGTAACTTGCCTCTAAAAAAATTCATAAATCATCAGATTCATCTATTTCCTGTGGGGCTGTGCAGAACAGCTCATGAGAGGCGTTAGCAAAGACTGCATCTGCACGTGAATTGCCTTGAGCTTCAGAGAGCTTTTGATAACCACAAAGAACAATAGAAGGGTTTGCAAAACCAGTACGTTCACAATAAAACAGCATTAACAAGCAGAACATTTGTGAACTTCACCTAATTACTGATACACCCCCTTCACCCTATCATGGAAATGTACACTAGCTGATTGCACTAAATGTGGAAACATTCTCAATATCCGTTCTAGGCTACAGAACGCTGATTTGTTTAGACTGGGAAAAAAGTATGATTTATTACAGAAAAGAATTAATATGCATTAAGCTCATACGTTTCATTATGTTATATAAAAACTTAGAAATTTTACCCAAATTCTTAACTCTTAACTCTGGGACAACTGAGAACTGGGCATAGGATATTAATTGCCACCAAACCACTTTTAACTTTTTGCTAAACTGAATGAACTATGATCTTATGGCTATAAGAGCAGGGCAGTAAATTTTAAACATGAAACGACAGAGTGTACTAAATAAAGCTTTACCTGCATTCATTTTATCCATAAAAACCATAACTGTTTCATGTCCCCAGCATGGTGATGGGCTTCCCCTATCCCCCCTTTTTTTGGTTTTGTTTTTATTTGCTTGTTTTTTTGCACTGCTGTTAACCTTACTGTGTAGCAGCAAGAAGACAGAATACATGACACTGAGACTTCATTACATTCACTATTAAACAAAAGCTCTCATTTCAGACAATATGTGAACAAACTTATTTTGAGTGCAGCATCATTCCTCAGGATTATTTATTGTGATTGTTTTATCTCTTCACCGAGAACCCTAACTTTCTTGGTTCTTCACTTGATTTCAGTGTCAGCCATGCTGACAGCTAACACCTGTGCCTATTCTGGTTATTCAAATCTTTCCCTCACTGCACATAGCAATCCTGTCTCCTTACCCTTCAGAGTATAGTATCTTTCAGAAAGTCTCTGGGGTTTGCACAGTTTACTGAAAATAATTAAATTCCATTTTGATTTACATGAAGTCAGGAGGGTATAATGAAATAACCTCAGACCTAGAATCAGGATTTCAGGATTCCTTTCTGAGTACTTCTGTAAACTCTATGATCTAATTTCCAAAGTCGTTTGAACCCACATGCATAGATCCATAGGATGAGGGAACCAGGGTGATTTTACAGTTATTATCAGCTACAGAATTCCATGTGTCTATTCATTCATTCATTCAAATAGACATTTATTACCAGACACTGTGCTGAGTATTGGGAGAAATAACGTACACTAAAACTTTTCATATATTAACTGGAGCAATACTTATACCCCTCCAGTTTTTTTTTTTTTAAGAATTTATTTATTTATTTATTTGACAGAGAAAGAGAGGGAGAGAGCAAGAGCGAGAGAGCACAAACAGGGGGAGCCACAGAGGGAGAGGGAGAAGCAGTCTCCCCGCTGAGCAGGGAGCCCGACGTGGGGCTCGATCTCAGGACCCTGGGATCATGACCTGAGCCCAAGGGACACGTTTAACCACTGAGCCACCCAGGTGCCCCCTGCTCCACTTAATAGTTGAAGATACTGACATACACAGAGCTTAATAATTTGACCAAGCTCATATAATAGTAATAAGCCGCAGAGCTAGAACTCAAAGCCAGGGTGACCAGCTCCAGAGCCTGCCCTTCTGACCACTGTGCTGTACTACCTGAACCACAAAGGTTAAGAGGAGTGTCCCTCCTGAAAGTGCTGACAGGCCACAGAGGCCACAGAGTGAGGTAGATATGTAGACATACAGGGCGATGTGACCAGTGCTACACACAAATATTTACAGTACAGAAAGTTGTCTGTCTTGTGCTACCCACTTTATTGTTTTATATATAACACTTAATCCTCAGAACAAATCTTTAAGGTAAGTGTAATTATCTCATTTTTTATGTAAGGAAACTGCCCCAGAGAGGTTAACTAATTTTCCCAATACTCCAAAGTGACTGAGCGGGGATGAGAAATCAGGTTTAATTCCAAATCCTATTTTCGTTAGCCTCCATCACACTCCGTTGCATAAAGAATCCTTATTTTGAAATTCTCTGACGTTTATTTCTCCATTGTTGTACTTATTCCTTACACAAAATTAAAATTTTAGAGTAAAAGAAAAACAAGTTTGAATTTGACAACAGCGCATGAGAGAACAACGCCTCAAAGTTCATAAAGAATTCTTCTCAAAGAATTCACAAAGTAAAATGATGAGATTATCTAGAATATTTGACACTGAAGCCAAATGGTTGCTTTTAGCCTTTGTTCCCTGCCTTGCTGGGAACTGAATCCATGCAGTCCCTACAATTTGGATACTTGGATTAAAGAAACATATCAGAATTTTGGAATTAGGGGATGTCATAGAGATATGATTCCCTCATTTTACAAATAGGGGGATCAACAGGTAGAAGTCTAAATTCTCCGTCCAAACTTATATGATCAGTTAAGTAACTGAATTAAAAAACAGAATTCATATCTTCTGCCTTTCTGTCTCACACTCATTACCCCGTAATCTCCAAACATAAATGTAAATTTAAAAAAAGGTTTTTACACACTTGTTTTTAGGTAAATATAATATAGAGTGAAAAACTGAGTGTGGGGAGTGGTTATTCAGGAATCTGTGCATTTAAAATGTTTCCAAGATGATTAAATATGAATCATTGCTGATTTCTGTTATATACATGAGAAGCTCTTTCAAAAACTGGTTTATTATGATTATATATATATGGGTAGAAATAATGGGAAAGAGAGGGGAGGAAACCAAAAAATAAAAATAAAGGTAATGAGAAAGAGTAGTAATGTGTGAATGATGGTGAGAAAGCAAGTGAGAAAGAACATGAAAAGGAAGAAAGGAATGAGTGGAGGCATGTGGCAGAACATGCTCCATCCAGTGTGCAAAGCAAGTTTCCCCACGATTTGGTCCCTTTCGTTCCAAATTTGTCTCCCATGACTCTACTACTTTTTTTTTTTTAAGATTTATTTATTTATGTATTTATTTGAGAGAGAGAGAGAAAGAGTGCACATGAGCATGGCGGAGAGGGAGAGAGAACCTCAAGCAGACTCTATGCTGAGTGCAGAGCCAGAAGGAAGACCCTGAAATCATGACCTGAGCCAAAATCAAGAGTCGAGGCTTAACCAACTGAGCCACCGAGATGCCCCTATATTCCCTTTATTTATACTATTTCTACCATATTAATCACTCCCTTCACACACATACATACATATGCACAAAATACAAATATGTTCAATAGCAGACTTAAAAATACTTGGCAATTCCTGCAAAGTTTAATCTTAATGATAAGGAAAAGACCCCAAAACCTTAATGAGTATGTCAGAGAAGTACACATGTAAGTGTGTATATACATTTGTCCCTTTCCTGATTGTCACCACTTTTCATCACTTTGGCATGAAATCATTTTCAACCCAGAGCATTTTCATCCTGTTAGAAATTGCTCTCTTACTCCTAGTTGATAATCAAACTCTATTATACCTATATATATAGGTATGTGTGTGTGTGTGTATATATATATATATATATATATATAAGTATATTTTTTGAACTGATAAATGCCAACTTAGAAATAGCTGTAAACAAAACAAAATAAACAGACTCTCGTCTAGCAAAAAGTTTTGCTTGGGTATTAAAGCAAGGACATTTTCCATCTTTCACTTTCAGAAAAAAAAGAGGAATAATAAAAATATGCACAGTTGCTTACTGCAGATGCACTTTGATTTTCCATGAACAAAAGGGTAAAAGATCAGTCATAGACCCTTAATACTAAAACTCTCAATACTAAGATAAAAGTATGGGAGAATACATTTAAGTTAAATTGAGAAGCACACTCATTAAGTAAAAATAGCCTCATTAAGTAAAAATAGTCTTGGCACATTAGTCATTAATTGAAGTGTATGTCTAAGATTTAAAACAAAGGACCAATTATACCTCCTTCAATAGAAGAAATCATGTATTCCTTAACTGCATGTTTAATAACATAGTTTTACTTCAACTGAGGAATTATATAAACCATAGAATTAAATCTGAACTTTTTACACCATGGAAGTCCCAAAGTGAAAAGAACAGGTTTAATTCTAAGATTTTTATGTTGTTCTATTGAGGAGAAAAGTTTTATTTAAAAATATGTTTTCTGAAAAAGAAATATGTTTTCTGGGTGATTATCCATATGTTTCTCATATTCAATGCTCAATACCTGTAGGGATTTTTCCTTCAAATTTCTTTGTTCCTCATATCTCTGTTAGCTAGAGTTGTTATTTAAAGTCTTTGTTTTGCCTTTGCCATGACAAAACAGGAATCAGCCAAGTATACTCCATAGATGTAGGAAATAAAAATATTTAAATACATTTCTTTATATTTAAATGTATCTCTGAATACCTCATTTTCTGATAGCTATTCTTTGATTGTGAAACTGGATCTGCATCTGCCTATGAAAATTCATCAACTCTTATCTAATCTTCCCCCCTTAGGTACCCACCCTCCTTCATATTCCCTTTTCTGGTCTCTGCCTGCTCACTGCAGCCAACAGACCAAGCAGTGTCTTGTGCCTGACTCCTACAGGACGAAGCAAAAAGTGCTGTTTCTGTGTGAGACTTCCCTTTCCTTGATTTTCTTAAAAAAAAAAAAAAAAAAATCTGTCCAATTCCGTTTTATCCTCAGATTTCATCAGGATCAGGCCTCTTAGAAGCCTTCCATGATACCCCAAGGCTGTATCTTGTGCCTTTCTGATAGCCTTGTGTAGTACTTAATGATGGTTTATCAAAGCACTTACCACACTATAACTATGTCTCTCTTATCTTTCTCTCTATATAGAGTTATATCTCTATAACTATGTCTCTAACTGTGTCTCTCTTATCTTTCTCCTTTCCTTCAAGACCAATATCCCAGGCCCTAAAACCTTGACAGTGTCATGGTAAGCAATAAGTAAATAGGTAAATAAATACATCTATCAGTGCAGATTTACTAAAGTACTTCATTATTACTCTGGAAATGGCATATGAATTAGTACTTTATTTAAGGGACAACAATATGCATTTTTTTATGCTCTGCCTTGTTTCAGATAAATGTTAATTAGCTTAGAATTAAACATAAAGTACGGGACAGTAGCCTAAATCATAAGCAAATGTGAAAGATGAGGTAAATGTAAAGTAAAGGTAGAGGCATAAAATGGTGCCAGAAATAAAAGCTAATGTGGTAATTATGAATTCAAATAATACTCATTTTTCTTCTGGTTCCACATAGTATCTTACCCATTCCAACTCTGAATGCTGGGGTTTTCTCTTTATTTGAGGTGATATGTACTTGTCTGTCATCTGCAATTTCTTACAGTCTTAAGTCTGAGATGTCTGCCTAACTTCCAAGGTTTTGGAGATAACTTATGAATAGACTAAAAAACTGGTCATTTCCCTAGAAAGCTTCCTCCTCCTCCTCCCTTTCCCCAGTGGCCCATCATTTCAAGCTTTGATACAATTGTACTAAGTTACACTAATTGGTACATTCTTTCCCACATGTTTGGAGCTAGTTATATTGGAAGATAAAGTGTACATTTGCATAAATGAATATGTATAAGATGCAAAATGATGCACAAATATGTGCCTATGATTTATTGGATGAAAACTTAGTCCACAGTACACCCAAAAATATCTTTACTGTTTGACCATAGGAAGAATATTCAATTCTATTTTACCAGAAATTATGTGTGCAAAACAATTTCTGATACCAAATAAAATAATCAATATAAAATCTGACTGTCATGAGTGAAAATCAAAATAATGTCTAGACAGACCTCTTTTACCTTAATCTGGTTGACTATTTTTTTCTGGTTAATTATCCTTCTTTTGTTCATGTCTGTTTTGTTCTTGAAAATAAGGGAAGTTATTAAATGTTTTAATCTCCTTGAACCTCAATTTTCTTATCTGCAAAAAAATGAAATTAGTGTTTCCTCTCTTTGGGTGAAAGCACTATATAAATGTCAGGTTATCTTTATTAAATCCACCTGAAAAATTTGGTTAAAAAATTGTATTGGAAGTAAATCACTCAACATACTATTTACTTATTGTCTTGGGAGAAAAAATGTAATCGTGGAGCAAACATAGTATTTTTTTTTCTGTCTAGTAGAATGGTTCACTAGGAGAACACCAATCTTTTTAATAATTCGCTCAATCAATGACTATTTTGGGGGGGTGCCTCCTATGGACCAGGTGCTGTATTATGTGATAAGAACACATCACTGTAAAAGGAAAGGAAAATCCGTTACTGCATAGAGCTTACATTCTAGAGTAAATATATCCAGAGAGAGAGAGAGAGAGAGAGAGAGAGAGAGAGATTTTTTCAATTGCCTACAATGAGCCAGACACCATTAATGTACATCATTGCATTTAATCCTTACCCAAACCTTGATAATTATGTATTATTGCCCTAAATTACAGAATTGAAAATTGAGACTCAGAGTGGTAAAGTGGTTTCCCAAGGTCTGAAAACCCATTAAATTATACAAGAGGCTTTCAAATAAGTAATATCTAACCATAAGGCCCACTATTATCCAAAGAGTTACTACTAACTGAAAGAATACACATAAACAGTATGTAGAACAAACAGCCTGTCACAAGATCAGAGAACCCACCCCTTCTACTGACACATTCATTTTGAAGGGTTACAGGCTTTCCTGATTTCTAATACCTGGGATCCTGCTTCCCTACAGAGATCTACATTACTTTATTAGTCTTTGATACTTTCTAAATTTTCCAGATTCTAGCTTTGGCTTCCAATGTGTCAACACTGCTGATTTTCTAGACTCTGGTCTTTCCTTTCCAAACCAGATCTTCACAGGTTTCTGTCTTTCCCAATTCAGTTGAATCTATGAGCTTTCTGGAACTCATTCATTCTTCCATTTTTAGTTAACAATTAAAATTATGGGACTAGAATCTTCTAGGCTTCTTCTAGGAATGGAATCTGTATGCAATTAAAACAGAGAATCTGTTCAACTCTAATCCACTAGCTCCCTCTGGCTTAGCTATTCAACCAGTTAAAAATTTGTTCTTTCTCGTTTTGTGTATGTGTATGTGTTTTAATCTCTCAAGACTGGGTTATGATAAAGTTCACAACTCCTTTTTATTGTTTTTGTTTGTTTTCAATTTGACAAGAAAATTGTACACATACTTATATATGTATGTAGATGTGTATATATTATATGTTTACAAAAATATAAATACAAATATACATTTATATGTATTATATGTGTATATATTACAAATATAAAGTTATATGTATATATAAAAGAATAAAATATACATAAAGAAAAGGAGAATAATCACCTATAAAATCTCCCTACTCAGAAACAAGCTTTGCATAGAATCTTACTATCCTATAAGCTTCTTCCTATCTATAGTAAGACTTTCTGTAAATAATTCAAAATTTGCTGATTTATTCAATCAACCAACTCACCCAATCTGTATAAAATAAGTCAATTATATTAATCATTCCACTAAATTGCTGTTTAATTAAATTGAATAGAAATCCACATCAAAGTGATATAGGTAAAAAGTATGTGGCAAATAGGTTATTTATTGTATGCATGTGGTTTATATATGTGTGTGTGTATATATACATATATATATATGATATGGCAGACATTTTATATAAATAGTAAAATATTAAACATTTCTAACTTGAAGGGAACTAAATCTCTTTCTCAAATTAACTTACCACATAACCAGAGCTTATGAAAATTTATTACATTTCATCTTGAACCCCATTTGGGAAAAGGGACAAAGTTTCTCTTCAAATTATAACTCACAAAGCTACTGCAATTCTATATGCACATCATATTGATTAATAACAGTGAAAAGAAGCTCTGCCTTCAACTTGGCACGATTCTATCTTCAGGGAATCATCACGTTATCAGGAGATGTGCAGTTCCGTGCTGGTAACATAGACCACTGTGCTCAATTTTGGGATTTGACAAACTAAAGTTTATTCAGTAGGCTTTGGCTAATTTCCTTTGGGAAATCAGTTCAGTAAAATCCATAGATAGTGCTGGATTTTTGATTTTTAAAGGGACAAATTCAAAAAATTAACACTTTCCAAACCTCTTCATAACCAGGAACATATATAGGCATACACTTACACACTTACATGGCTTAAAAATCACTGGTATCTGTGTGACATAACCATTCCAAACTAAGGCAAAATTTAGGTCTTGACCAGAAGTCTGAACAGAACTCATCACTTACATAAAATGTTGATTCCACAGGTGTAAATCTAATTAGTCAATCAGTATTAAACACAATTCTTCCTGGCACATTTAGGGAAAGGTGAGCTATTAAAGGTATAATTTGGGAAGGAGCAGAAGACAAAACTGTTTAAAATCATTAAAAAGTCCTGTTGAGTTCACTTTTTAAAAAGTTGTGAGCTATGTTAATATAATGTTGGCACCAATATTTCCATTTATGACTGTACTTTATCTAACTGAAATTGATTCTTAAAAAACATAGTCTGTAGTTATAATTTATTTTTTTAAGATTTATTTATTTATCTTAGAGAGAGAAAGAGAGAGAGAGTGTGGAGGGGGAGGGGCAGGAGGAAAGGAAGAGAAAGAATCCAAAGCCGACTCCCTGCTCTGCTTGGAGCCCACCCTGAGATCATGACCTGAGTGGAAATCAAGAGTCCTACGGTCAACCAACTAAGCCACCCAGGCACCCCTGTAGCTATAATTTAAAAAGCACCTCCTTAACTTTTTTTTTTTTTACTTTTCTTCTTTTCCTACCTGTTTTCCTTCTTAAATTAAAGTCGATTAACAAAGTCTTCTTTCCCACCTCTTCTTAGGTTATCGGCACCCTACAAAGGCCACTGAAGCATCCCTTTCAGCTAATGGAATATCTCTAGGCTCTGCTTCAAACTTTCGTGCTCCTGTCCTGTGTTGAAAGATAATTCGCCATAAGTTTCTCCTGTTTCTGCACATCTTGGAAGCAGAGACACTGAACACTTGCTTTTGTTCCTGACTGACTTTTTGAGAATGTTTGTATAGTGAACATTCTTGAAAGACAGAAGTAGTTTTCCCCACGGAGCAAACAGCAGGTTTGTTTACAGTCCAGTATAATAAAGGTAAGTTCTCCCTCTGCAGCAAAGGGCAGGTTTCCTTGCTGCCATTATTAAAAAAAATGAATTTCTTAAGCTCAGGGAGCTTCAGCTATGACATAAACCCACTGTGTGTATAGGTGTCACCTAGCCCTCATCATATCACCCTGTAGTAACTGGAGCTTGGGGACCTGATGCAAAAAAAGTGACAATACTCTGTCTGGCTACTGCTATCACTGTGGGTAACAAACGGCCCTTTGTCTCTGTTTTCTGCCAGCATCCAAGAAACTGTGGCAGATCTTTCACAGTTCTTGACATTTTGTTTCCCCAGTCCTTCTGCTTTATAAGTAGATTCTCTTCTCCCCCAGATCCTTTCGATGTTGACTCGTTTGGTTGGTATATTTTTCTTTTCAGTTTCTCTCCACATGTCTGCCTCCTTAGTTGACCTTTCTGTCTCAGATTCCCATTTTTCCAGGGGAAAAAAGAGGATCTGATTAAATGATAAGTGACAAGGAATTAAAGACAGAAGGATAAAAAGGATGAAAGAGAAAGTGTGAATACCAAGGCAAGTACGGCTTATACATGGAGCATGGCCCCAAACCCATACCACAGCTGGGTTTGTTATTCTACCCCTATTAAAGACACTGTTTTAGAGATGTATTGGAGCTGGCTGCATTACTGCCGTGGGGGGGGGGTGCCTTGCTTATCTGACAGTTTGACTCTACCTTTTCATTTCTTAGTGTTCACTGCTGAAAATATTACTTCTTTACCTCTTTTTCCAACCCTCCGACAATAAAATCAGTAGACTTATATTCAGATAAATACAGTTAGTGATAAAATAATCAGGAATTTTTACTTGCTTATTATCTCTTATTTCAGCGAGTTCCAGAGGGATGAGCAGTAGTAGCCCCCTGCAACATGAGTCCTGAGAATCAGTAGAAACTTATTATAGATGTAGATTTCCAGGTCATATACCCCATAGATTCTGATTTAGTAGAGTTGATTTCCGTGTTTGGTGATCTTCTTGGGTGAATCTGCTAAAGTTTGTCTACAGAATATGAGAAACTCTGCCCCAGAAACTGCCTCTTGATCCAGTAATATGCACATTTGTTCAGTCTCAAAGAGATAGTTGAACCCCAAATATACAGATTAGTCACAAATGTTAGTTGATGGCAATGATTTGCCTTGACAGACACTCCATTGCCAGGTGTGTTTTCATAGTTATTTTTTGGCCCATGAAATTGAAAGATTCATATTGATATGGAAAAAAAACTACTTAGTTTAAACATTTTGGAATATATTTGGAACGATTCCTTCTCCTTATGATATGTACATTACTAGCAATGGCCATATGCAGAAAGGTATATATAAGTGGAATGAAAAAAGTTGAAGCTGTAGCTTATAAACACCTTTAGTAAAATATTGTTCTCCTAAAAGTATCTTATTTGAATAAGTTAAACAATGTGAAAACTTTTGAAAGACTAATAAGGGGGTGTTTTTGAAGAGTACAGACTATTTCAGTCATTGCTATTGGGATCATAAGATATAAAATAGGATGTTAGTGAAAAACATCTTCTATCAGTGTTTGAGATTCATGTAGAGAGGGTGTAACTTAATGACATTCGTAGTTCTGCAGTTATCTCTTATTATTCTAACTCCCTAATAATGATGCTCATGGGAAAATTCTTGATTCATTTTCTCAATATTTTTCAAACTAAATAGAATTAAATAACTCAAGTAATAGATATATCACCACAACAGCTCTTCTCCTTGAGGACAGACCAGCCTATTTAATTTCCATTGGGTTTGATTGGGAGTTTCACACTTAAATTTAATCAGAAGATACTCCAGGTGAAACTCATGAGAACAAAGAAAATGCCATGTGTCTACAGTACTCTAGAGATAGAGATACTGTAGTTTAGAATGCCAGGAACTACAGCACTATTGGAAACATTTCCATCTGCACATCAAACTGAATTATTGTGGCATTACTTGGGACAACTAATGTTACATAAAACAATTTGATCGATATTCTAACATGGACACACTTTCACTATCAATAGGTGGTCTTTATCAATAAGAGCACCTCTTAAAAAAAAAGCAACATAAATTCAGACAGTGTATTTCAGATATTTATCTTTTCACTAAAGTTATGTTGACAAAAGGTTACAGGACTTACAGTTTACGACAAGTTTTACTTTTTTCACATCTGGGAATGACACATCATTTTCCGCACTACATTCATATTCTCCGGCCTGGTCCCTTGTAATTCCATAAATGTCCAAATATTGTCCATTTTCAAATGGTTTTGCTACAAGAAAAAAAGTACAGCATGTTTAATTGTAGCCGCCTGAGGCTTCATTCAAATAAAATAACAATCTCATGTCTTCCTATTAGATACTGCTGACACAACAATCCCAAATGAAACTGGGGGAATTATTAAACCCTTTGTTCTCCTATGTTCAGAGGAAAAGTCAGAGAAAAAAGCAGAAACTGAACAAGGGATACTATAACAACTGTTTCCCCTGAACAGGATATACATGTGTTCTTTTTAATTGATTGCAGTCTCCTAACCTCGTCACACATCAAATAGAGCTCTACACATTTCTGTAATTGAGTTCAACAACCTTCTAGCAGTGTAGATGAAATTCACTAATATGGCTTGGTACATATTGACTTATACAGTGTAAGCTAGCAAGCTGACACTTAACCTAACTAAATGTTGCTTTTCTTTTGGGAAAATTTCATACTTATTCTCAAGGTTTCAAGGCGGATGGCTTGATAAGAGTATAGAGATACATTAAACCATTGCTGCATTTCAGTTTCCAAAATTACTAATTTTATAAGGGAGGCACACTGTATATACTATATATAATCGATCCAATAAACTTCAGGAAAAAATATGGTTCTCAAACTAAGAGTTAAGTGGTGGTAAAACCTAAATTATCTTTATTTTTTAATATCCCAAGAAAAATATTATTTGACTAAATATAGCATTAGAGTAAAAATATAAGGACATAATCAAAGATGAAAAAAACACTTGCAAATGAATGAAATTTGAAAAAAAGGACTCCTTTCTGAAATAATAGAATTTTGATTTACTTGAAAGCAGAGACTCAGGCAGGAGGGATCCTGATTATCAGATGCAGTGGAGGAAGAATAAGTAATTTCTGGGGTTGGGGGGGGCGGCTCTTACATAAATCTTGAAAAATCACATTTCAATGCATACCCAAGAGAACTGGAAAATGATACAATTATTCCATTAAATGGTCTGTTTTCAAAAGTCAACCTTATTTCTGTTTTTAGTCTAGTCTCTTGCCATACTACATAATGCTGTAAAAATTAGAAAACTAGTAAGAAGATTCAATTTTATATGAATAGAGCAAAATGGAATGTAGTTATGGTGCTCCAAATCCAAAATCTATGTCAATTAACAAAAAAATGTTTTACCTGTGGGCTCCCTTGTCTGGGCCAATATCAGTCACTACACAGTTTGCCCTCAGGTAGCTATGACTGTGTTAATTGAAACCTGGAGTGTTTAGAATATATTGGATTACATCATTTCTCCATTTTATCTGGCTGCTCCTAAACTGTAGTTAGGGAAGAGTTACACTTCTAAAATGATACTTGGCTGATATGCTATTTCAGTTACACAGAGGTGAGCTTACAAAAGCCGCAATTGCCCTCAAATCCATATTCTTAAAATCTGATTTTATAACTATTTCCTTAGCTCAACCCAATGCCCTTATCTGACTCCATACATTAATATAATATTGATTTTCTACTGTTTCCTTCTTTTTATTTTACTTTCACCCTTACAATGAAGATTATCTAGGCTTAAATGTGTCTATAAAAACTATTGAAATATAGGGAGGATGAAATCCTTATTCACATCCAAAAATTTTTAAAGTGTAACTTGAATTACAAAGGAGATATTAAATGCAAATTAAAGTATGGGTAAAATTGATATACCATAACTAAATAACCTAGTTCGCCAGTCAAAAAATGAAGCCAATCATGTGTGAGAAGGTAAAAAAATTGTGAAACTTCATAAAAACAAATTTATTAGGGTCTAATTTATTTATTTTTTTTATTTATTTTTTTTTTTAAGATTTTATTTATTTATTCATGAGAGACACAGAGAGAAAGAGAGATAGAGAGGCAGAGGGAGAAGCAGGCTCCCAAGGAGCAGGGAGCCCGATGCGGGACTCGATCCCAGGACCCCGGGATCATGACCTGAGCCGAAGGCAGACGCTCAACCATCTGAGCCACCCAGGCGCCCAGGGTCTAATTTATTTTTAATATTAAAATGTTACATGAACATTCCTATTTCACATCTATTGAATGTTTGTCCCTGGGAGATGTGTGTGTGTGTGTGTCTGTGTGTGTGTATAATTAGTGGTCTAAAACAGCATTGAAGGATAGCTTTCAGCTTTGAGTTTCTGATAGGGATCACAGGCTGAGATAGGTCCTTACAATCTGCTTTCTCCTTTCCCCTTATATAGTTCCTCTTTCTGCTGCCTGGGTACTTTATCCTTTAGTCCACTCTGATAACTTCTCATCTTTCAGGTCTCTGATTAACCAATATGTCCTCAGAGAAACTTTTCTTGACTTAGTCACTACTCAGTCTAGTAGCTCCATGTTACATTCTTTCAAAAAATGAAACAAAAAAGCCTGCACTAATGTTATGTAGTATATACATGTTTGCTATTACTTATTTAACTATCAACAACTTTTAAAATACTTATCTTTCTGTTATACTATGAATTTTGTGATATATGGACTCCTGGGGGTGGCTCAGTCAGTTGAGCTTCCAACTCTTGGTTTTGGCTCAGGTCATGATCTCAGGGTCCTGAGATGGAGCCTGGTCTCAGGCTCCATCCTTGGCAGGGAGACTGCTTGAGATTCTTTCCCTCTCTCCTTGCCCCTCTCCCAACTTGTGCATCCATGTTCTCTCTCTCTCTCAAATAAATACATAATTCTTTGTTTTAAAAATTCTGTGTGGGCCGCCTGGGTGGCTCAGTCAGTTAAGTGTTTGCCTTCGGCTCATGTCATGATCCCAGGGTCCTGGGATCGAGTCCCGCGTCGGGCTCTCTGCTCAACGGGGAGTCTGCTTCTCCCTCTGACCCTCTGCTGCTCCCCCTGCTTGTGCTCTCTCTCTAAATAAATGAAATCTTTAAAAAAATTCTGATATAAAAGGCTACATCTTACTCAATATTTAATATTGGCTCTATGAACATTTGTTGACTATATCATTAAAGAAAAATAACATGATAGAAAGTCCAGAAAATATGACATTTCATTAGAGATTAATTTTCTTATTCAAACAATTGTTATCCATGACACCATAAATAAAAATAATATTTACCTTTTATTGATTCCTTATTATGTGTAAGGTACCATGATAAATGCTTTTCCTTTTTTTAAAGATTTAATTTATTTTAGAGAGAGTATGAGTGGGGGGAGGGGCAGAGGGAGACAGAATCTCAAGCAGACTCTCTGCGGATTGTGGGGTCTGACTTGGGGCTCAATCTCACAACACCGACATCATGACTGAGCTGAAATTAAGAGTCAGACACTTAAGTGACTGAGCCACCCAGGCACTCTGATAAATGCTTTTCATTATGAATTCCTCAGTTAACCTTAGGTAAATGCATCAGGTAGGTTCTGTCATATAGAATAAGATTCTATATGGTTAAAGAAGTTAAATATCTTGTTAATGGATCCAGTGACTGATATGAAAGTAAGAATTCCAAAACCTACATGCCTGAAATGCTGCATTAGTTTTCTCACTTGTAAATGGTAATAATAAAAATGCCTCTTCACTGCAAGAACTAAATTAGGCCATATATGTGTAATCCTTGCTCTCAGAACTATAAAGACCATATGGATATTGATTTGATCTCTGAATTATTAGTTTTCCATAGCTGCCATAACAAATGACCACAAATTTACTGGTATAAAACCATATAAATTTATTATCTTATAGTTCTATAGGTCAGAAGTCCAGAACAGGTCCATGGTAACTGGAATAAAGGGTCCTCCAAAGATATTCATGTCCTAATTTTTGGAGTCTGTGACTCTATTAGCTTTCATGGAAAAAGGGACTTAGCAAATGTGTTAAGTACCTTGTGATAAAGAGACTATGATGGAGGGCTCAGTCTAATCATATGAGTCTTTAAGTGTAGCATGTGGAAGAGTGGGTCAGTGAGATGTGACATGAGAAGTCACCACAGATGACTTTGAAGATGGAGGAAGTGGAACACAAGCCAAGTGGAAAGAGCCAAAGCTGTGTCCTCTGGAAACTGGGAATGGCCCTCAGACGACAGCAAAAAAATGGATTCTCTTCCAGAACTAAAAAAAGAACACAGCCTGTCAATACTTTCCTTATAATCCGGTACAACCAGTATCCGATTTCTGAACTATAGAAGTGTAAAATAGACGTGTTTTAAGCCACTAACTTTGTAGTGATTTGTTACAGCAGAAATACAGAACTCATACAGGGCCTCCTTGGACTAAAATCAAAGTGTCAGCAGTGAAGGATTCCTTTCTGGAGGCTCATTAGCTCATTCAGGTCATTGGGAGAATTAAGTTTCTTGCTACTATGGTACTGAGAACCTCATTTCTTTGGTAGAAGGCCATTTTTAGCTTCTAGAGGTCCCCTCATTCCTTGCCTCTTAGCTCTTTCCTTCATCTTCCAAGCCAGCAAATGGTGGGTTAAGTGCTCTCTCACTTTGAATCTTCAGGGCTTCTTTTCCATGTCCATCTCTCTGAACGACTCTTCTACTTTTAGGGACTCCTGTGATTCAATTGAGTCCATCTGCCTAATCCAAGATAATCTCCTCATCTCTAGTTCTTAACTCTAATCACATCTACAAAGTCTCTTTACCATGTAAGGTAACATAGTCACAGTTTCCAGGGATTAGGACATGGACATCTCTGGGGGTCATTATTCCACCAACCACACTTGTTCAGTAAACGTGCAGTTATTTTGCGCATACAAATTGTGATCTGCCTATAATTTTCAAAGACAGCAGAAAAGAAAATGTGTGGTCGAACTGATAAAGTTGCTGAGTTCATTAATACCTCTGAAAAATATGAGTGAAGTTCAGAAAAATAAATTTAATTAAGACATTCTTTTGGAAGCAAATGCTTTTCAGGAGAATGTACTGCAAACCTAACAGATAATGTGATTCGGGGAAGTGTTATTAGAGCCCAGAAGTAGCGGGGTTTGAAGAAGCAATGAGAGCAGGGTGTATGGGTAGATAAAATCATGGAAGCCACCTACTGAAGTGATTGCAACAGAGGTTTCAGAAGCATACAAAAGCAACCAGTAAATAAAAGGCTCAGTATTTTGATTTGTTTTGTTACATATATATATAATAGTCCATCAGACATTAATGAAGGAAAGTTCTTAAGTCAGCTCACAACCATTTCCTTCCTGCCTTCCATCAAATGACATTATTTGTCAGTGCCAAGATCACTGACTAGTGAACAAAACTGTTTTCATTTCAAAGAGCTTATAGTTTACAGTGGAAACAAAAATATAAGCAGGCAATTTCAGTAAAGTGATAAGTATATTTGGAGTAAATATAGGTACTATGCTGTCATAATTGTGCTGGTGTAACTTCAAGAAAAACTTCAAAAAATGTGTTCAGGCCAGAGCATTCATGTAGTGGAAGGCCTTGCACGGCTTTGAAGGAACATGTCTGTCCTTTGACTTAAAAGAATAATTACAGTGTTACAAGTAAAAGAGTACAACAAATTTGAGTATTTTAAAATACTATATTTTAAAAAGAACTCTGGAATTCTCCTCCCAGTTACATTTAGGAATAAAGATCAGACCTACCTCCTTGCCATAAGCCACTAGAGAAATGGAAAAAATATATAAAACAACTCGTTTCAGACATTGGACAACAGGCCACAGAAGACTGTGATCCCTGAAGCAAACAAGGGCAGCCCTACAATTGATCTCCATAACATTCTATCTCCCTGCGCCCAGTGATCTTGTTGACTTGTGCTAAGACTGGAATTCCCGCAGGCCACGGGGGCTGCATGAAGTGGTACTGAGTTCTAGAGAGAAGGAACACACAGTGACAAAAAAAGCTATAGAAATCTACATGTGCTTCCTTGTCTTTACTGCAGACGAGGTTGTACATGCATAGGGAGAAATCCCAAAATGTTGGGAAAAGAATAACGGTAGAATTTGTATGCTGAACAATTCCTAGAGCTTGAACAAGTTGAGGAGACATTTGCTCTCTGACCAGAATGGGCGGGCCTCTGTAATTATTCACTGGATACTCCAGAGGGCTTATGTCTTAGTAATGGGACTTTAAAAAAAGCTGGAGCAAAGACTCTTCTAGACCTGCTCTTTAAAGCTTTAAAACAGGGGCGCCTGGGTGGCTCAGTCCATTAAGGGTCTGCCTTTGGCTCAGGTCATGATCCCGGGGTCCTGGGATCGAGCCCTGCGTCGGACTCCCTTCTTGGTGGGGAGCCTACTTCTCCCCCTCCCTCTGTCTGCTGCTCCCCCTGCTTGTGCTCTTTCTTTCTCTGTCAAATGAATAAATAAATAAATAAAATCTTTAAAAAAATTAAAGCTTAAAAACAGGGTTCAATGGACCAAAATTATCTCTAAATTATATAGCTTCATGTAAGAAAAAGGAAGGGCACTTTTTAAAGGACTAAAATATACCCTGGACAACCAACAAGCTAACAACACAATGTTCAGTATCCAGTTTAAAAAATTACTGCATATTCAAATAAGCAGGAAACTGTGAACAATAACTAGGAGACAAATCAGTCAACAGAAAGAGATCTAGAAGTGATAGAGATGATAGAACCATCAGACAAAGATGTTAAAATAGCCCCCATTATAACTATGTTCAAGTATTTAGGGTAAAATGTGAATATAATGAGGAAAGGAATGGAAAATAGAAAAAAAAATTAATCCAATGAGAATTCTTGACATTGAAACACAAACTATCTCAGGTGAAATATTAATTGGCTAAAATTAACAGCAGATTAGACATTGAAGAAAAAATATTAAACTTCAAAGCATAGCAAGAGTATTTAGTATATATCCAACCTGACAGAGGAAGAAAAAAGTACTAATAATCAATTAAATAGAAGAATCTCAGTGACATATGGCACAATATAAAAATTTCTTATATATGGATATTGGGGCCCCATGAAGTGGGTAGAAAAAAATATTTGAAGAAATAAAGGTTTGACTATTTTCCAGATTTGATGCACACAATAAAACAGCAAATCCAAAAAGTTAAAAATCTCCAAGCAGGATAAACACAAATAAAATCATTCAAAAGCAACATAATAATCAAATTTCTGAAAATCAGAGAAAGAGAGAAAATCCAAAAAGCAGCCAGAGACAAAATACTCATTACATATGAAGAAAGAGAAATAAGTATTTTTCAGACTTCCAGTCTGAAACTACGTAATCCAGTTGACAACAGTACATCAGAATAAAAGTTTAAAATCAGTCCTGCAAGCTTCAACCTTAAGAAGCTAGAAAAATAAAAAAACTTAAAATGAATAGAGTTGTAGAAATAATAGTGAAAATCAGCAAAGTTAAAAATGGACAATCAATAGAGAGAATCAATGGAACCAAAAGCTATCCTCAAAAGATCATGAAAGGGATAAAACTTAGCCAGACTGATAAGAAGAATGAAAAGAAAGACCACACAAATTACCAATATCAGAGATGAAAAAGAGGCCATTACTATACTTACTATACTATACTGAATAGCTACTAAGTAAATGTTAAGAAGAAAAACTACCTACCATTTAACTCAAGAATTTAGATGACATGGGCAAATTCCTTGAAAGACATGAATCTTCAAACTGATTTAGAAGAAAAGGAAAAATCTGAATATTCAATATACATTCATGAAAAGAAATTGAATTTGTAATTTGAAAAATTACCAACAAAGAAAACTTCAGGATCATGTTTATTAAGATTTTAAGGAAGAAATAATACCACATATACAAAGTTTTTCTGAAAATGAAGGAGGGGGAAATTTCCCCAATTCATTTTATGAGGCTAGCATTATCCTTAATATCAAATTAAAGATGCCAAAAGGAAAAAAAAAAACTTATAGACACAAAAATATTTTGAGGGGTGCCTGGGTGGCTCAGTCATTAAGCATCTGCCTTCGGCTCAGGTCATGATCCCAGGGTCCTGGGATCAAGCCCCACATTGGGCTCCCTGCTCAGGGGGAAGCCTGTTTCTCCCTCTCCCACTCTCCCTGCTTGTGTTCCCTCTCTCACTGGGTCTTTCCCTGTCAAATAAATAAATAAAATCTTAAAAAAAATATTTTGACAAATATTTAGTAAACAAATCCAGTAATATTTAAAATGATAATACACCATGACCAAGTGTCGTTTATCCCAGGATTGAAAGGGTGGTTGTACAACTAAAAAAAATTAAACAATGTAATTCACTATATTAAGAACAACGAAAATATACAAGTATCTCTAGGTGCAGATAAATCATTGAAAAAATTCAATATTCATTCAAGATAAAAAATTTCAGGAAACTGAGAATTGAATGGTACTTTCTCAACCTGACAAAAACTTTTATGAAAACCCTATATCTGATCTCATATTTAATGATGTAAGGGTGAACACTTTCCCATCCAAGATGAGGGTCAAGGCAAGACTGTCCACTCTGACCCAAATCTCACATCTTACACAAAGTAACTCAGCAACCACCATTGACCTAAATGTGAATCACAAAACTATAAATATTCTAGAAGAAAACAAAGGAGAGAATCTTTATGACCTTGACTTAGCCTAAGAGGTCTTAGATATGACACCAAGAGCACAAGCCATACAAGAAGATATTGGTAAACTGGATTTCATCAAAGGTAAACAATGTTTGCTGTGCAATAAGCACCATTAATTAATGGCAAGTCACGTAATGGGTGAAAACCTTGTAAATTACATATTAGACACAGGACTTGTATCCAAAATATATAGGAACTCTCAAAACTCAGTAAAAACATACAACCTAATGAAGAAATGGGCAAAAATTTTAAACACACTTTATTAAATAAAAATACTTAGATAGTAAATAAGCATCTCAAAAGATAATAAACATGATTAGTCATTAAGAATATGAGGAAACAAAACAAAAAGAGATTTTGCTCTATATGTATTAGAATGGCTAAAACAAACAAAAATGGATTAGTGCTAGCAGGAAGCAGAGCATCTCCAGCTCTCCTGCATTGCTGGTGGGGATGTGAAATGATAGTCCTTTTGGAAAACAGTTTACCAATTTTTCATAAAATTAAACATGCATTTACCATGTTCCTAGCAATCTCATTCCTAGAAAAATGCACACAAAAGCCTGTATACAAATGTTTATATTATTATTTTAAGGTTTTAAAAATTAATTTGAGAGAAAAAGAGAGCATGCATGAACAGGGAGACAGTAAATCTCGAGCAGACTCGGCACTGAGCACAGGGCCCAATGCTGGGCTCGATCTCACAACCCATGAGATCATGACCTGAGCCGAAACCAAGAGTCTGACACTCAACCGGCTGAACCCCCAAGTGCCCCTGTTTATATTATAGTTTTATTGACAATTATTAAAAAGTGGAAACAACCCAAATGTCACTTTAACCAGTGAATTAGTAAACAAACTGTGGTAACTCCATATAATGCAGTACCATTTGCCAATAAAATTATTCATATATACATAACTTGGATGGATCTCAAATACATTTTACTAAATGTATTAAGACTCAGATGGCTACATGTATGGTTTCATGTATAGGACATTCTGGAAAGAGCAAAACTGTAGAGGTAAAGAATAGATCAGGTTTGGCCACGGGTTGGGGGATGGGAGGCTGGTGGACTACAGAAGGGCAGCATGAAGGAATTTCTTAGAGAGATGAAACTGTTCTGTATCTTGACTGTGGGCATGAATATGTGAGGACTCATTTGTCAAAACCCATAGACATAGACATAGACATACTACCACACATCCACTAAAATGGACAAATTAAAAAGATTTGCAATGCCAAATATTGGTAAGGAGGTGGAGCATGTAGCACAGCTGTCTCTTAAGAAGGCACATCAAAGTCCCTGTTTTCCAGTGCTTTCAGTCCTACAGGGAAGGAGAGAATTTTAGGAGTATTCTAATTTGGTTCTTGGTTAATCACATTTTAGAAGTTCCATAGAGGTGATGTGAATTACACCTCATTTTGCTATCTGTTGCCTTAGGATTTCAGCTGAAGTTTCCATTTTAGCATCTTATTATATTAGCTTTATGACCTAGGGCTTTCTGTGAATAATATACTCTCTACTCCAACCTCTGACCAGAGAATAGAACTTTGACTTCTTTGGTGTTTAATTATTATTACAAGTTCACATACAGAAATAGTATTCATAAAAGATTACCTGAAGGAAATTCATTCATTTCTTTGGCTATTTAAAATTTTTCTTTTCAGAGTAAGCTGGTACATTAAAAAGCTGTACACTTGCACTACTTTATTTTGGTTCTTACTGAATTTCCTTTACCAAACCTTGCTTTGGTGTTATCACACCAGTGTTCATTGACAGCCAATATAAGAAAGGCCATATGAGACTTCCTATTACATTTTTATCAGAAAAGTTACTGAGGTCCTGCTGTTATAATCAATGTATCGACTTTCTGAGGATCCATGGGAGAAATTCTTTGTGCATCTTAGTACCAGGAAAAGCTCTGCTTCTGACATCCTAATTTGCTTTGATATTATGATCCATGATCTTGTAAACTGTTTCTCTTTTTCCTAGGCCTCTAGGAAATTTAAAGCCAAGATAAAGGAAAATATACTTTTGATGTCTCTACGCTTAATGGTGTTTTGAGGATCATTAAGTAATATGTGGACAGATCAGGACATCATAAATAAGAATAGCACAAGCTATTTGGAAAATAGCTATATTACATAAAATGGAATAGAACTGTGTTAGAATCAAATAGATTAGATGATTTCCTATTGGCTATTACTATGGAGCCTTTGGATCTTGCTTTGTGTACAAGCAGAAATATTGGCTCAGCATAGAGAAAACAAAGAAGGATGGTATCCAATAGGAAGGCTGTAATATTTGGGACACCACCTCAAGATCATCAAACAGCATTTAAGCAAATGAACATGGTGACACTTCTAAGTCATTTAGCATCTTGAGGAAGTAGATATATACCAACAGTTATTGCAAAATGTATTCTCATGGATGGTCATGTCAGAAAAAGGGAAAAGAAAAAAAAGATATTTTATAACAAAAATAGAGAAGGAAGTAATTAAGACTGTGGGCTTCAGAGTAGATGCACTAGGTTTCAGTGATCTGGGTCAATTTTTAACTTTTCTCAGGGTTAATTTTGTCATATAAACAAAAAAACAATATCGACTTCACAAGGCTATTATGAGCACTGAGTGTAAGAATATGTATAGAACTGGGACACTGGGTGGCTCAGTTCATTAAGTGTCAGACTCTTGATTTTGGCTTAGGTCATGATCTCAGGGCTGTGAGATCTATCCCTGCATCGGGCTCTGCCCTGGGCATGGAGTCTGCTTAAGAGTCTCTCCCTCTCCTCCTGCCCCTCCCCCACCTCTTTCTCTCCCCTCTCTAAATAAATAAATAAATAAATGCAAAAGTTAAAACTTAAAAAAAAGAATATATATAAAGCCCTTTGCAAAATCCCAATAAAATTAAACACACATATATATTTTTAAATATTTTTATTTATTTGAGAGAGAGAAGAGAGCGAGAGAGAGCACAAGCAGGGGGGAGCAGCAGAGGGAGAGGAAGAAGCAGGTTCTCCACTGAACAGGGAACCCAGTGTGGGGCTGGATCCCAGGACCCTGGGATTATAACCTGAGCTGAGGCAGACGCTTAATCAACTAAGCCACCCAGGCACCCAAAATGAATATTTTTATTGATAAAAAATATTAATAAAAATAACATTGAAATTATGATGTATTATTCAGTGTGTATAGTGTTTGTATTTAAGAGGTAAGAATTAGGTTGTCAGATCTCACAACATAATTTGATTTTGTTAAGCAAAGCCTATAGAGCCAGAAAAACAGTTTAATAGTGTAAAGAAAAAGACACAACACATATGCCTATCCCTATCCAGGTAGGGATCTAATTCACTCAGCATTTTACTAACAGATCCTTTCTTAACTGCTATCATGCAGTTTGGATTATGTGACTATTTTTCTGGCCTCTCTATATTTGGTGATTTGAGATGCATTTTCCCTGGAAGACAAGTGATTCCTTTTCCAATGGCAAGTTTAATCATTATTTTTCCTTTCAAAATTTAAATCAGAAAAAAAAAAAGGAAAGGGAAGTGAGATAACATACTGTACTTTATACTGGGAAAGAACTGCCTCTCTACCTCCTTCCCAGCTCTACCCCTAACACACACACTTTCTTCAAGAGGGGTAAATTACAAAAAGGAGTGCTTGCAAAGGAACTGGCTGTTACTGTTTATAGGGTTGCAGAACTAGGTTCTGCTCTGTCCAGGTTGAATCCATTTCTTGCTATGTATTATTTACGGCTCTATGAACGGAGCCATATATTACTGGCCTGAACCATGTGAAATCTCTATTATGTTCCATTTGAAAGTATTGTAACTTACCTGGATGAACTCGTCAACATATGCTATAGTCTAATAAAACTATCTTCTCCAAGTGACAATAGCTGCAGATATAGAAGATTCAACTGGGTAACAGGAAATTGCCTGACACTTCCACTGTGCCTGTAACACTGTATGGCCTTATATATATGTCCCTCAACGTATTTGTTCCCTATTTTTGCATCTGCAAAATAGGAATTGTTTTGTTCCTAGAATCATTCTTGTTGAGTAAACTCCAGTTACCGACATTCTTCTGTCATGTGAAACAGCCCAGTGCCTATGTAGGCTGCAGAGCTAATCCTAATTATATGCCATAACTCTCCTATGTGTATATATATATATACATTTTACAATTTTTTTGACTTTTTTTCTTTTTTAATTTTTTTATTATGTTATCTTAATCACCATACATACATTATTAGTTTTTGATGTAGTGATCCATGATTCATTGTTTGCGTATAACACCCACTGCTCCATGCAGTACATGCCCTCTTTAATACCCATCACCAGGCTAACCCATCCCCCCACGGCCCTCCCCTCTAGAACCCTCAGTTTGTTTCTCAGAGTCCATAGTCTCTCATGGTTCGTATATAAATTTTTAAAAATTTTCATCAAGGCCAAAGACTCAATCTACCACTATTTTTTAAAGCTGTGCTTAATATGAAATAGTACTGTGTTCCAGAAAAAAAATTCTTTAATAAATACTTTTTAGCAAACGTTGAATATTATGGACTGAATTGTGTAACCCTCAAAAGTCATATGTGACCCTATTTGCAGATATGTCACCCTATTTGCAGACAGGGTCTTTAAAGCAGGGATTAAGTTAAAATAAGGGGCCTTGAATCGGTATGACTGGTGTCATATAAAATGAAGAAATTGGACACAGGCATGCTCAGAGGGCTGATGTTCTGAAGGCTCCATGAGAAGAGAGCCATTTACCAGGCAAGGAAAGGGGCTGGAAATTGACCCTCCCTCAGACCCCGCAGAAGGAACAACTTTCATCAACACCTTGATCTTGCAAAATATGTTTCTCTTGGTTACACCACACAGTCTGAGGTACTGTATTATGGCAGCCCTAGCAAACAAATACAGATGGCATACAAAGGCAGTAAAGGGAGATCTTCTCTGTTCAGGGACATTAACTATATTTAAAATTCTTGGAGTTTGACGTATTGCCTCTTATTATTGGTTGAGTTTTCATTCCATTTTTTACAAATTCTAAATGTTTGTTTCTCCTATTTATCCTCAAACAGCACATAAAGTATCACAGGATGTATATAAGGGCCTGTCATTTTTTAAGATACTTGTGGCAAGTAAAAAAAAAAAAATCAAAGTGGTAATCCTTTCATTATTCCTTTTCTGTCCCCTTTATATGATTCTCTCTAATCTATTCTTATACTCCATCCTCTTCCCAGTAAACCAGGTATCCCTTTCTGTATGTTTAAAAGTCTGCCTATTTGTTCCAATCCCTTGATCTCTCCTACAGGACTTCATAAAAAAATCTGTAAGATTTTCTAGTATGAGCAAAACATTACTGTTTACCTCATATTTGGGTTGGTATTAGGAAAAGGGATAAAGTAAGAATTTGTGTTACAAGGTAGCACAGAAAAGAGTTTGAGGTAATAAAATTGTGCTACTGTCTCGGGAAAGAGTTCTAAAATCCTTCACGGTTTTGCCCCAAATACATCAAAACTTTGCTTTCAGCAAATTATTGTTTGGGCCAGCCCTTCTTGAATATGAATCAACATGATGATATATAAGGTCTAATGAGAAGGGTCTGTTCTTAACTCCCTACTCTCCCTACAGCCATTAACTTAGAAAATTAGGGAACTCAAATGTTCTGATTTATTAATACATAAAAATGTTCATTACATTTTTTAAGTTAAAGAATGAGAGGTAATTGGATGAAAGAATGATAGAATGAAGCAGGAATTAATATACAAAGTAATGAATTGCCTTGACTTTCCAGAGTTTGACCATCATTGCATCTTTCCTCCAACCCCAGTACGTCTGCCCTCTTCTTGATGGATCTGGAATTAATATCGAAAAATAGAAGCCAAGCAATTATTATCATCATCTTCAGGGCATCTCAGGCTACCAGTGATGGAGAAACCTATCAACATTGCATTCCCTCATCTTTCCAACATTTCTGGAAAGACTAGATAGATCCCACTATTTTTGAAATGTCAAGACCAAAGTGAGAAAGGCAGAAACTTTAAAGGACTTAGGATTCAAAAAATTCTAGTTTTACAAAATATAATATCATGAACTCATAAGGGAGCATGTGCTCAACATGATGACTATATCTCATATAGTGTCTGTTGACTAAGAAGAAAGCTAAGCTGAAAATGTCATTGTGATAAAGGTATACAATGGAATACAATCATTCTCCTTTTGATTATCAGATATTACTATAGGATTATAAGAGCAAATAAGAAGAAAATTATAACTGTATTGAGGAAAAAGTGAATGCAGAGATGATAGATATCCAATAGCACTTAAATGGTTTTTTTTTAACAGCGAAACAAGTGTTTCTATTGTACAATATTGGGACAGTTATGGAAGAATATATTGGTTGGTGACTAGAATATATAGGTTCAGTATAAGTAATATAATCTATTAACTCTATCAATGTTACCTCTATGCAAAAGGAGGAAAATAAAACTCTTCTGAAGCCACAAATCCCTATGTCTACGTAGCTAAATCAGAGAGCAGTGTATAAATGATCCATGCTTGCGCATGGGTGATGTGCTGATGGGCAGGCATCAAAAGCTTTGCCAACTATCAAACATATCCACTGCTGGTTTTCCTCACGCCCAAAGTTCCCATCATTATCAATTATTCTTTTAGCTGAAGACATTTCCCCCCCCCCAGAGACTCTTGATTAAATTACAAAAACTTAACTAAGAGACAAAACATATAAACCTATCAGTACATATTTCTTTAAGGGGCCTAAAGTCAAGTAAGTCTAAACAAATTACCTGATCTCATTTCAACAGCCATGATTTTTGTCTTTGGTATATTTGTAGTACCAAAGCAGCTACTAGCAAGAGAAGAAGATATTGGGCAAAATAAAGAAGAGGGGTGACTGGGTGGCTCCGTCAGTTAAGCATCTGCCTTCAGCTCAGGTCGTGATTTCAGGGTCCGGGGATGGAGCCCTGTGTTGGCTCCCTGCTCAGCAGAGAGTCTGCTTCTCCCTCTCCCTCTGTCCTTCCACCCCACTCATACTCTCCCTCTCGCTCAAGTAAATAAATAAAATATTTTAAAAAATAAAGTAGAATCACGTTTGTTGGTTTGTTTCACAAAAGCTACTGGATAGATGCTTCCATGACTCCTAAACGTCCAGTTTCATCATAATCTGCCTAAATGTGAGCACCATTATTCACAATCCTTGCTTCCTGTGAACTCGTTCCCTGCAGGAAATCAACAGTTAAAACTATTATCTTTACTTGGAACAGTGAGGTCAACAGTCATTTCTTCAGAGAAAACAGCCGCTAGCACTGCAATAGCCTTCCAAATATAACAGGTGGAAGCGAGTCAGATTAGATAAAAGTGTTAATTTATTTATAGCACAACAGAGGAGAAATCACAGATGCAACAAGTTTGCACATTTAAACACAAATCATTGACCCTGCCAGAGATTTAGGAAAGTAGATTTATTTCAAAGCTATGAAAAGAATTTTACTAAAAAATCGTGCATGCTTGGCAACTTTCCTTCCCTGAAGATTTCTGGTATTCATGTCACTTTTCTTTTTTAAAACTTATGGAAAGTTGATTCCCCTCTCTCAGAGTCTCAAAACATACTCTGGGGAAAACATGGGTTCAACTGATGATGGAGGTCATTTGCAGAAATACTCCACAAGTCAGATAGAATGCTTTCAAAGGAAGCATTCAGTGGCATTCAGTCTTTCAGTAAATACTTACTGACAAAACATTACTCTAAGAGCAGGGACTATAAAGATGAACAAGACACCTAACATTCCTGTTTCCATTGGACTTTCAGTCTATCAAGGTGTAAAAAATGAAAGAAAAAAGTAAATACAGAAGAGAATATTAAATAATTTATATTCTAATATAATTAGAATTATGGAGCATGGAATTAAAATAGAGCAAGATTTCTGAAAATTGGGCCCCTATGATTCTTTGTGTGGGAGGGTGCTGTCCTGTACACTGTAAAATGGTTCGAGCTTCCCTGGCCTCTATCCACTAGATACCCTATCTCCAATTTTTCCCCACACATTTCCAAATGTCCATTGGGGGGGCCATGTTGTCTCCAGTTGAGAACCATGGAAATAAAGTGACATGATAGTAACTGTCTAGTTACTGGATGAATGGGCATTGATGGTCCTGAAAGGCCATTTAAGCTGAGACTTTAATGTCCTAGAGGAGCCATCGATGTAAAGACTCAGGAGAGAATGATCCAGGCAAAGGGAATGGTTGGTGTAACAGCTCCAAGGCAGGAACAAGAGGGGGCAGGTTTGAGGGACAGAAAGAATTCCAGCAAGGGGAAGAGAAATGTGAGATGAGAATGGAGAGCAGAAGTTGGTTCACATAGGTTTTCCTACAGGTAAGGAGTTTTTATTTTATTCTAAGTATAGTGAGGTGCTGTTGGAGGGTTTTTATCAACAAAGTGATAAAACAAAAATTATGGGCATGATGAATTATCATTGAAACATTTTACTAGTGATAAGTTAGCTCCTAATGACAGAGACCGTATTTTACTTCTTAAATCCCTTAATGCAGCTTAATTTTATCCAGTAAATAATTAATAAAATAAGTGTTTTATAAATAAATGAATAGAGAATTAATTATGTATAATATTTATGAAAATAGGATAATTTATTGTATGTCTGAAGATAGGAAAGAGAAGAGATAGTCTATGCACAAGAGAAGGGTATGAGAATAAACACGTAAAATGTGTAAATGCTGATCTTGCTTCTATTAGATAGTAGTAATCTGTCTCTCCAGCTCTCCCATCCCCTGGACTCCCATATGCAGGCAACCACTACTTCTACTCTACTTAACCACTACTACTAACTCTACTATTATTTTCATCTTTCTTGGGTTTGAATTTCATTGAACTTTGGCCTCTGGGTGTGGTATCATAAAAAGATCTTTGTCCTCAGTTCCTAGAACACAGCTCCTAAAACTGAAATTTCCTGAGTGATACAGGTGATAGGAGCATCTTTTGTTCTAATGAACTGACTCTTGGTGGGCCCCTAGATTTCTTCAGAATGGGAGCTGGTCATCAGAAAGTCTAAAAATTGATTAGAAGTTTGGAAATTTTCATTCTATCCCCCAAAACCATCTCCCCAGGGCAGAGGGGCTGGAAATTGAATTAATCATCTAATGGCCAATGATTTAATCAATCACAGCTACATAATGAAAATTCCATGAAAACCCCTAAATGATGGGATTCAGAGAGCTTCCAGGTTAACGAATGCATCCATATGGCAAAAGGGTGGTATACCTCCAACTCCATGGGGACAGAAGCTCCTGTGCTCAGGATCCTTCTGGATTGGGCCCAATGTACCTCTTTATCTGGCTGTTCATTTGTATCCTCTATAAAAAACCAGCAAACGTAAGTAGAGTTCCTCTCCAAATTTTGCAAGTTGTTTTAGCAAATTGTTGAATCCAAATTGGAGTGCATTAGGACCCCCAATTATAGCCAGTCATTCAGAAGTACTGGTGGCCTCAGACTTGTGATTGGTGTCTGCAGTGGGGCGGGCAGTGGGGCGGGCCGGGGGGGGCAGTTTTGTGAGACTGAGCCCTTAACCTGTATGAGCTGACCCTATCTCCAGGTCAACAGTGTTAGAATTGCATCGAATTGTTGAGCATCCAGTCAGACCTGGAGAAGCTGTGTTGGACAAGACACCACTTATTTGGTGTCAGAGGGAAAATAAAAAACTTCGGAGTTTACAGTTTTCACCAAATTTAGAAAATTTTCCCTAAGGTTCTCAATCTCTTAAAAATTATCCCTCTCTCCTCTCCTTTGGGGAACCTAGTTACATAAAGATTATACTGTTCAAAATTGTCCCATAGCTTATTGGTCCTATCTTCATTTTAAGAATCCTCTTTTCCCTGTTTCATTTTAGAGAGTTTTATGGCTATATATTAAATTTTATAAATACTTTCTTATGAAATCTAATCTACTTTTAATTGCGTCCGTGTTTGTTTTTTCTTTTTCTACATGAAACATTGTAGCTTTAGTCTTTAGAAGTTTTTTTTTTTTAGGTTCCTTTAAGAAATATGGATAGATAGACCACTTTCCATGTCTTTACTTAACTTTTTATACATATGGAATACAGATATAAAACTGTTTTAATGCCTTATTTGGTAATCCTAACATTTGTGTCAGATCAGTTTTGATTAACTGATTTATCTCCTCATTTTGGGTTAAAATTTCCTGTTTATTTGCATGCCTGGTGATTTTTCACTGTGGAGCATACACTGTCAATTTTTCTTAATTGATTAGTGGATACTTTTGTATTTCTAAAATATTATTGAGCCTTGTTCTTGGATGCATTTAAGTTACTTGAAAACATTTTGATTTTTTTCTAGTCTTACTTTTAAGATTTTTTTAGGTGAGACCAGCACAGTGCTCAGTCTAGGGTGAACTATTCCCAGTATGCTAGGCACTGTTACCTTTAATTCTTTTGGACGATTCTTTCCCCAGCCTGTACTCAAAGTCTGCTGATCCCTAGTTTCCTCTCTCTCTCTCTCTCTCTCTCTCTCTTTCTCTCCTTTCTTCCCTCTCTTTCTCCCTCCCTGTCCTCCTTCCTCACCCCCCCTCACCCCCAACCTCCCTCCTTCTTTTTTCAGGTTCCTGCTTTAGGGTATTCTGTCCTGTTGAATCTCACCATCTTGCTTTACCTGGACTCCACTTCATCTTCTCACCTCTGTGCATCAGTCACACTCAGCTTGGGTTTCACTTTCCTACACGACAGCCTAGTTACCATCACAAAGCAGTAAGCCGCGGCAACTGCAGGGCTTTCCTCACTTATTTTTTGTCTTTGAGGAATCACCATTCTTCACTGTCCAATGTTCAGCATCTTCCAAGCTGTTGTTTCATTTATTTTGCCATTTTTTTCGGTACATCTTGGAGAGAGGAAATCTGGTCTCTATTACTTCTTGATTGGAAATGGAAGTCAAGATGTTTTCAAAAGATCTGGCCCACAGAAGCATCTCAACAAGTAATAATAGCTGAAATTTAATATGCGTCAAACTTTTATACTTGGTCTTCTAGATATACAAGGTCCTATACTAGGTTCTTTATGTACATGGTATTTTCTCTCCATGACCCTCTCCTACAACTCATCCCATCCATTTCTACTTTATGGGAAGTTTTATGGGTATAGACCTCTCACCTTGACACTTCTTTGAGGATAGCCTTAGGATTTAAATTTCATCTCTACTGAAGAAGGTTGAGAAAATGGGTTAAATACATTATCCCCAGTTAATTCTGTGACCCTTTGTGTTTTCTGCCTTAATCCGCGATTGTTCCTGGCTCACAATATGGGATATTGTGAACTTCAAGATTAACCATTTTCTATTTTAAATAATTTTATCTTCAAATTAAAACAAACAGGTCGTTCAAAACACAATGTTAGTTTTTCTCAGAATCTCTAGAGAATTTATGTGCAAAGTCCACTATCAGGAAATCTCTGCAGGCGGGGCCTTGTTGCTACTGCTGTTATTTGGTTTGAGAATACTCTGAGGGATCTACACTTGGCATCATTTTCTCCCTTTCTGTTTTCCTTTGCTATACTTCTTAATCTGTCTTGGGCCTAGCATAGTTTCTAGTATTTATTTTGAAGCCTGAAGCTTAGGTAGGAGACTATCCCTGTGCCCCTGCTGCTCCTCAGTGAGAGAAGAATTGACTTTATCTGCTCAGCATCCCTCAACTTCTATATAAGTGGCATTTGCTCTTGTGTCTCTGGCTGAAAAAAAAAAAAGAGTAAATATGCTTTTTTCAGCAAGTGGACTGAAGAACTGATCAAAGATAGCTGCTTGGTACTGGTTCTTGCAAAGGGTGTTGAATGGCAAATCACTGCTGTTGTGAGTTATTGGAGTTAGTGTTTAGAAAACTTTTAGGGTACTTACGTGATCCTATTGAAGTACAGCTGTTACTGTCAAGTATTAGCTGGGATCGTTGTTTTTGTTTTTGTTTTTGTTTTCTGTGAAATCCAGACTCTGAGAGTTTCTTTTATACTTTTTGCAAGTAATCATAAAGTATGGATTTTTATCCCCATTCAGTTTTGGAGTGAGTAGGAGAAAGAGAAATTATGGTCTTTCTGATTTTCTCTTCTCATCCCACAAATACAATGATGTTTGGCTGTAAGCGTACCACTGACAACTGCACTAGTCATTATTCTTTTCTTTCAAAGTGACAGAAATTCAGGTGAAACTAAACAGAAAGGGAAATTTATTGTCTTCGTAATTTTGAAGAGTCCAAAGTTAAGGGCAGCCGTAGGAACGCGGATGTTTGTCATCAGAATTCACAAGATCTACATTTCTTGGTAATGTTTTCTCTTAGGTGGTTTTTACTCTTGGTCAGGTTTCTCTGTGTGATAGTACAGACGGCTTTGTATTGTCCTTAATGGCCTTGATTGGTTTATATTGTCCTTAATGGCCTTGATTGGTTTATATTGTCCTTAATGACCTTAATTGGTTTATATTGTCCTTAAAGCCCTTAATCTCAGAAGGATCCAGATCCTTTTCTTCCAGTACCCAATCAATTTGTCGCCAAAAGCTCTGATAAACCCTGGTCACATGTCCATCTCTAGAGCAGTCCGCGTAGTAAGGGAATTAGGTTATAGGACTGTTGAAGCTTCCTTCCATGTTCATTCTGGAGGAGACCCAGTGAAGCCAGCATACTAGAACCACCTAGAACAGTTCCTCCCAACAAATACTATTACCAGAGGGGAAAGAAAAAATGCTGGGCATATGAATGGAATAAATATCTACTCTTCATGCCTCAGGCGTGCTTCTGTGACATGTTTTACTCTATGTCACCTAAGCCCTAGTGTACAGAGTCCTCTGAGGCTCAAGGAATATGACACCTTTAGTGTGGTCAGCACAGGACTTACAGGGTTACAACATCAGCAAGATGCTAGGCTTTCTGCCATCTTATTTATTTTCTGTTCCTTATTAATCATCAATAGCTCCAACTAGGCATCATTTGTTATCTGAAGGTAGATTTTATTTTCCGTAGCAGCATGGTGAAACCGTCATTTGTTTCTCTATATTCCTATCCACTTCCTTTCCATTTCTTATCTAGATGTTCTTCTATTTCTTGTAACTTTATTTTTTTGCTGTTCAAATTTTAAGGTCATTTCTTTCTCTCTTTTTAAACATTTATTTATTGGAGAGAAAGAGAGAGAGAGCGAACAAGCGAAAGACAGAGTGAGGGGGAGGCAGAGGGAAAGAATCTTCAAGCAGATTTCGTGCTGAGCAGGGAACCCAATTCAGGGCTGAATCCTGGGACCCTGAGCTCATGACCTGAGCCGTAACCAAGAGTCAGACGTTTAACCGACTAAGCCACCCAGGCATCTGTAAAGGCATTACTAAGTATATATAAGTTTAATATGCCACGTAAAGAGGTAAATAAATAATAACCATTTTGAATAAACATCAATAAAATGAATTCAGGATATCCACAAAATCCATGAAAATGGTAAGCTGAATGGCTAATACTTTGATAAAGGACTTTGCTAATAGTCACACTACAGGCATTAAGAATTTGCTAGGGTACTAATATATTGTTAGGCAAAGAAAAAAAAATTCAAGAGAAGTAGATAACACTCATCTAGCTCTCCAGGACATGGCAATCTGATTCAGAAGATACACCAGCATTAAAAAGGCAACTAACATGGGCGCCTGGGTGGCTCAAGTCGTGAAGTGTCTGCCTTTGGCTCGGGTCATGATACCGGGGTCCTGGGATCGAGTCCCACATCGGGCTCCCTGCTCGGCGGGAAGCCTGCTTCTCCCTCTCCCACTCCCCCTGCTTGTGTTCCCTCTCTCTCACTGTGTCTCTCTCTGTCAAATAAATAAAATCTTTAAAAAAAATAAAAAAGCACTAACATAAGAAAGAACAGTTATTTTGTGTGTGTTATGGGGTAAGCATCATGTATAATAGCAATTCATAGAGTGGAGCATTCAGTGAAGTCTTTGAGAGAAAAGCAAGACTTGTACAGTCTGAAAAAATGATTTGCATTCAGGGAGGGCATTTCCAGTTAGCGGCAAAGGAAAAAAGTTCAGAGGTGAGAATGATCTTACGCTACATGGGGTAAGGAGTAGTCCTAAGTCTGCTTGAGCAATATGTTAGCTTTATGCTAAGTAACAGTGAGAATGCCTGAGAACTGCTGGTGGGTATGAGGCCTTATTAATATAAGAAGTTGGGAGGCAACTTCACAGCCAGGATTAGATGTTAGAAAGAGGCAACAAAGCTTGACACAGAGTAGCTAAGCGGGAAGTCATGATTCTTAACCCTTCACTATGAGGAGAGGTGTATAAAAACCATGCAGTCAAGTCAGCTTATAGGCTCCTGGTATGAATCCCAAAGAGCATAAGAGAAGTCCCTAGCCCAAGCAGGAAGACCATGACTAGCCATTTCTAGTCAGAAAGGAGGGCACTTGACTGAGGGTTGCTTTAATAAGAAAGGCTCCAAGTAGCCAGTGGAAAGTAGAATGTTGGTTCATTTCAACTCAATTCAACAGATACACAACCAGATTCTGGAAGGAGGAAAAATAACTGGAGACACAGAGGGATAAAAACAACAGATTGGGGACCCTGGAAGAATGAGTTAAAAAGATGAGGACACAAAAAGCAGGACTGACCTTGCAATTGAGAAAACTACTGGTGAGGTTTATGTTTCCTATTTACTATTGTCCTTCAGGACTAGAACTGCAATGTGGACAGGAGTCAGACGGAGGCCACTAACTTGACACAGGAGAGCAGTTCTGTATTCTGATTTTCTATCCTTTCTTACGTGTTTTTTTTTTTTAAAAGATTTTATTTATTTGTTTGAGAGAGAGAGAATGAGAGATAGAGAGCACGAGAGGGAAGAGGGTCAGAGGGAGAAGCAGACTCCCCGCTGAGCAGGGAGCCCGATGTGGGACTTGATCCCGGGACTCCAGGATCATGACCTGAGCCGAAGGCAGTCGCTTAACCAACTGAGCCACCCAGGCGCCCATTTTCTTACGTGTTCTTAACAAGTATTTTACTGATACTCTTGCAAAAAAATCTTTCACCAGAATTAATACTGTTTTTTTCTGCACTCCATTTGAGAGTAGACTTGAGAGGCTGTGTGATTTTAGGCAACTTACTTAACCTCTCTGAACTTCATTCTACTCCTCCATAAAAATAAAAATAATAACTGTTTCTTAGAGTTTTGAAGATTAAATGATACAAAATATATCCTAGTAAACAGCACAAAGCTATACCAAGTTCATGGTCATTAATGCAAGTTTCCTTCAGTTCTTCACCACTTCCTTTCTTCTTCTTGCCTTCATATCTTTGTTCAAATGTCTCTTTTTCAGTGAGGCTACCCTGATAACCGTATTTAAATTGCAACATCTTCCTCCATGCTCTAGCATTCCCAATCTACTTTACTAAGCTTTACTTTATTCCCATTTAATTCGATCACATGACTCATTATTTATGATTTATTGTCCATCTTCCTTACTGAATGGAAGCTCTATGAAGAAAGAAGCTTTTGACTCTTTTGTTCACTACTCTATCCCAAGTTCTGGCATGTGATAAGCTCTTAATAAATATTTATTGAATTAATCAAGGTTGTATTTTACAAAATAAATCTGAGAGATGTACATTAGTAATTTCACAGAACTCATTAAGGGATATGGTTGAAGAGTTTTGATAAAAGAAATTAATCACCTTTTTTGTTTTGATTGGGATATGATACTTATGAGACAGAATCCAAAGCTAACTCTGAAATAAAATTGGATAAAAATCAACCAAAGTAATTTCAAAATGGGGAAATCTTTGTTAAATCTGGTAACTGGAATGGAGATCGGGAAGATGAATTTGGTGATAGATACTAACCCTAATGTCAAGGGGTATGGAAAACCTCCTAAAAAAAGCATTTTTACAATAAGGAGATACAAACAACCCAGAGTAATTGATTAGAAAAACAACTCATGTGTGTACAGGTTTCTGTACATATTATTTATAGTGTAAGTAAGTATTATTTGGTCCAGTAAGGGGATAGACAATCAGAACATCAGAGGGAGCTGCTGTAGTGCTTAATTTTCACTCTGATCAAGGAGAGACCTGGTAACAGCAGTAGTGAGGAAAGAGGAAATGATTTGGAAAAAGAGATAAAATTCAGAAAGTCTAGATGGACCCTGCAACTCATGTTGAGATGATAGTAATGATGACCATGATAAAATAATAAACAAAACACAACAACCACAACAAAAAACCCTCCCCGCAAAACCCCACAGTTATTTTGGTAAATATTTTTTAAAGATTTATTTATTTATTTATTTGAAAGAGAGAGAATGAGAGAGAAAGAGAGCGCACACGAGAGGGGGAAGGGTCAGAGGGAGAAGCAGACTACCTGCTGAGCAGGGAGCCCCATGTGGGACTGGATCCCGGGACTCCAGGATCATGACCTGAGCTGAAGGCAGTCGCTTAACCAACTGAGCCACCCAGGCGCCACATATTTTGGTAAAATTTATAAGCCTTTTTGCTTGACTACAGTTTGTGAAAGACAGTTTTCAAGGCATATATAATGCACACTATTGTATAATTTCCTTGAACATATATAAATCTTATCTGGAAAGTTTATGTGACTTCCCAAACTCTGAAAACACATTTTTGAAAAGTATTTTAAATTCACTGCCACATTTTCCAAATACTATCAAATAAATAATTAACATCTATAATTATTTATGAAAAGTCACAAAATGTAATTAAAAAATTCTTTCCAATATTCACAAATACCTGTTTTAATTTAACTTTAGTAGCCAAATTGTTTGGCATTTAACTCTGAGTCTTCTTTATCCATTCCGACTAACAGATTTCATAGGCACATATGCTGCTGGTATACAGAAGCACTGATCTCTCTCTCTCTCTCTTTCTCTCAAAATGTCTGTGTGTCTGTGCATCTCTCTGTGTGTGCATTTTATAAAGAAATGACCATGGAAAAGAAAGTGAAAGATCGATAGCAAGCAAGAAGTGGTTTCATTTAGTCATTATTAGGCTTTTTATTATATTTTTTTCTAGGAAGCATTGAGGCTCAGAAAGCAAGAGAAGAAAGTAGTGGGATTTTTCTTCTTCCATGGATTCGTGATTTCAGCAGTTTAATGAAGATAAGACCAAGGAGATCATTTTTATGAACAAGATGATATAAGTCAGAAAAGTAAACTCTATTTTATGTGGTATGTACTCTACAGCCTTTGCCCTCATTTTTTAAACCAACGTTGGACATATTTTGGAGAATAAGATGCATAGAACTCAACTCTGAGCACCGCCCTTCAAGGAACTCCCTCTGTTCAGATGGCAGTACTATCAAATGGCCGGCCATCACTGAATGATTACACAATGGTGGGATTCAACTCTCTTGATTAGCACTTACGGTAAGGAACACTCACTCTGATATTTCAAATCATACTTGCCAAAAAAAATGTGAATTTATTTTTTTTAAAGCAGAGATAATGTATAATGTAGATAATGTATATATAATATATATGTATATATATATTACAGTTAATGGAAGTATTACTAATTGGAATTAATTCTTTTGGTAAAAACAATAATGCAAATGGGAAAGGATAATTTCATCAGTAAGGACTGTAGAGACATGGGTTCCCTCTTTCTTTATACAAATTTAATATAAAAAGCACACTGCTTCTTTAACTTAAAAAGTACAACCAGTGAAGCCCGTGAAGCCCGTAAAGTTGGACTTGCCTAAAATGATGGTTACTGTTACATTCCTGTGTAGGAGAAGATACAAGATTGACATAATATTTTCATATACAGCATCTTCTGAAGACCAGGGCTTCACTAGCACATAACCATTACCTAAAACTGGTATAAAATTGTTGAAATTTAATTTGAAGGTGCTTTAGAGTTTTGAAGTAGTACTTCTATGAAAACTTGATATCTGCCCCCATTCACAAATGACCAAAGGGAAGAAAAAGGGGAGAATCAATACACTGGATCACTCATTAGGCTTTTATTTACGCTTTAATTGTGAAGATACTAATTAATTTAAATTAAAGCCTCCAGTTTTTATGACACTGGTGCTTGTCAGCAATTAATGATAATATATTTAATTTCATAAGTATATATAAATTAAAGATAATCTTGATTTTATATCAAACATCTAAGCTGAAAGTGTTCAGTTTTATACTCATCAGTTACTACCTTTAATTTATTAGTGACACATTCAACATGCATTATTGAGTGTCTTTTCTTTTCCAGCTTCCATGTTATAGACTCGAAATATAAAGCATGGAAAAAGTGTTTGCTTAATTAATATGCTTGTTCTTCTGCTATATTGCAGATGTTTTGTCTTTAGCCTAATACTTGGTAATTTTAGAGAGACGTGGGAGGAAAATTTAGTGTGGCATTCTTTCACCAAAAAGTAAAAAATTGGGGCATCAATTGCATAAGATTGCATTTCATAGTTCTTTTCAAAGCTATTTGCATTGGCATTGGTAAAACAGTGTCCCCTGCTAGTTAGCTGCAAAGCTCTCTGAGGACACAGTGCCTTTAGATGACATCAAGTTTACTCTTCTGACACTTTCTGAAGATTTGTGAATTTTGTACTATTAAAAATATGAATTTATATGACTAATACATAAATAATCAAGAATTCTGAATTTTCTCTTTATTCCTATTGTACCAGAAAGCACAGAGCAAATCAGAGACTGCAGTATTACATAAAAGGTGTTTTGGGGGATTGGTAGGGAGACCACAAAACATCCACCAACAATAAAAATCCATTTTATAGGAAGTTCTCCTGGTAGGATTATGGAGGAAATATTTTTCTATTTTCAAATAAGCTTGGGAAATATTGGATTAAATGGAAAAAACATATTTCCATATTCTTGGGCTTCTTAAAGCTTTTAATACTCTAATGTGCATTGTGAATCTCTAAGACAGGTGTGCTTAGCTTTTCTCAAGTCAATATGGTCAAAGGACAGGTTTTGTTTGTTTATTTTTTCCTACAGATCATCTACTGGAATGACTGTTCCAAAGAAAACACTGTGAGCAAGCTGCACAGTGTGCTGATTAGCTTCAGAGATTAGACAGAGATTTAAAAGGCAAGTGTATCTACATTTTAATACTCAAACATCTGATATATCTGCTGCTCTTTGGAAGAAAAACATTGTCTTTGTAGAAAATGATAAAAATCAGTGAGGGTCTGAGGGTGGGTGGCATTCAGACTGTGTTTGTGGGAACAGTTTGCAGATGTGCATTTTAGCATCTGAGCGGTCACATTCCTCCAGTGAACTGGAATTACATATATTAGCCAAATGAAAAGAAATACTTTCTTAGAAATTTTAGTCTACTTTCAAACTGCAGCTTACCCTGGTCCAAATATTCTCTTATTCACCACCATGCCTCCAGTTTGTTAAAACTGTAAATGTCACTTGCCCAGATTGAGTGGAAGTTAGTAAAGTAGATCTGATGCATTATTTATATTTCAACTTCATATCACACTTTGGGCTGAAGGGCCCAAGGCTCTAAGAACTTTTCAATAAAGCAAAAATAATAGAAGTTAGTTGGAGACTGGAGAAGTCAGGACAAGGAGAATGAGAATGAGAGACATAGGAAAACTTAAATACTGGCAAATTATTCAGAGCCCCATTTATTAAAATAGCAGAACATCAAGTTATAGTAATATACTAATATACCAAAATAAAATGGCACGGAATTAGATGTGTCCTCTAATTGTATGTATAGTATTGATTCCAAAAGGGCAGGACATGTCAATGACAGTTTCCTACAAACAAGAAACTGGAGGTGTCATATGCTCTCCACCCCCCCAACCATAGACAACTTATTATGCATTCCTCCCCACGATGTTGAAACTTCCTAAATTGAAAACTATTTAATCTTTCACCATTAATACCTAGATAATCACACTACTTTTCATACTTTTCTGAGATTTTCATAAAAGATCCTAGGTTTTCTCCTATTATCGAGAGCCACTGATTCACTTCCTGCAATATGGGAAGAGTTGGACTGATGTATTCCAAACATACCAAGGACCCTGATGATGGGAGAGAGCATAGGATAAAGAAGTATGTGACTTTCCTCTCAGGTTAAAAATTGTGTTATTTCACAAAAAGAGCAGGACTGGCAACTAGCAGCGGAAGAAATAAGAGATACAGACTGGTTAATTTATAGAGCTGGGGCTCTGAACGCAGATGGCCTCACTTCAAGTCATATCTCTATCCCTTCTAGCTGGGCCACCTTGGGCAAGTCATATTAAGTTGGGCAAGTTATGCTAAACCAAGCTTCAATGTCCTTATCAGTGAAATAGGGATAATCGTAGTATCTACCTCATAGAATTGTTGGAAGAATATACTGGCTTATTTTACATAAAGTGCTTTGAATATGGCCTAGCATATAGTAATAGCTTAATAAATAATTATTGCCATTATTTTGATTATTACAAGCAAACTGTCTCCATTAACTATTCCCTTTCTTTCTTCTATATCAAGCTCTCCTCTGCATTGGCTCCTCCCTTTTAGCTTGATTTCCCCAGTGTAAAAATAAGTGTCCCATGAATCATGCTTCCAACTTAATCTACCATCCCATCTTTCTCCTTCCCTTCCTGCCACAATTCATTAAAGCCTGGCCCCCCTCATTCCTCCCAAGTGCAAGCTGTCCTTAAACCTCTGTCATTTGACTCATACTGCTAGGGTACCAGTGAAGTAGCTTTCACTAAACTCACCCATGACTTCCTACCCTTAAATGTAGCAAGCCCATGCATAGTCTTGCCACCTTTGCCTTTGATAAACTTGATTCTTCTCCTTGTCATGGAAACCTGTTCCTCTTCAGTCACTTAACTAGTTCTTCCCTCTGTTTGCCACTTAATTATAATCATTCCCCTAAGCTGCTACCCTAGGCATCTTTCAACTCAATCCACATACTTTCTACTTGGGAATCTCTTTTACTCTTTAAGTTATATCTTGCTAACTTCCAAATTTTCTTTACTGGATGTAACCTATTTCTTGATTTTCAGCTACCAATTACATTGACATTTTCACATGGATGCCCCATCAGCACCTCTAACTCAGCATGTGTTTTCCCATTTCTTGATTCTGTGATTCATCCATTATAATGCTGCCAGATTTAGTATTCATCTTTCAAACCACTCTTCAAATAGAACCTCCTTTATAGAGTCTTCTAAGAGCTCTGAGTAAAATTTTACCAGTACTCTAATCTTTGAGTCTCTTTCTTATTTATAGTTATTTTTATCCATATATCAATTTTAACCCACCACTAACTATAAGCTGCTGAGAGCCCAACATATCACTATAGTTATCAAAGTACTTCAAAAATGACAGAATGAACAAAAAATATGATATTTAATGAATAGGTTGGTGAATTGGATGACTGAATGTAAAGCAAGACATTACCTCTTGAAATGGTAAATGAGATACAGTGATTACATGATTTGTACAAAAACACATGAGCATAGTACAATTACAGATGTTGGAGTAGAAGATTCTAATGACTATGATAAGAACTGCTAAAATGAATATTTATATGTATATTTTTATATATAATGTGTATACATATAATTAAATTTATAAAATATTAAAGTATATAATTAATTATAAACATATGCAATTAAATATGTGCAATACATAAAATATATTTTGCATGGTATTTCAGATATGCCATCACCTGTGCTATTTTTGTGATGATCAGTACCAGAAGGCAACAATTGAAGATGATTCATCCTAGAATAATATTACGTGCTCAAGGGCATTTGAGAAAAAAAATTATTTTTAAATTGTTACATATGAATCAAAGAGCTAGGAAGGACTGAGAAAGTCATCTACTTTATACCTCTGCCTCAGGGTTTAAAGTTTTTACATTCTATTGGAATGATCAATTAATATTCAGAGAAAGAGAATGCCCATTGAATTCCTGACATGTGCTTCACAATGTCCCTAGCTTTTTATTGTTTAAATATTTTCATCATTTTCAGTGTAAAAAACTTAAAATTATCAGGGACATTCACCAAAGCCAGATTAGCTAATTAGATAAAATATCTGTATTATTTTTAAAAGGAAATACTACCTCCTAACATTTGAAATTATGTTTTAAAAGTTGTTATTGGCTGTTTTCTGTTGGCTAAATCATGTATTATACTATTAGATCCTTTTCACTTTTTACATATCTGTTGAAAATATTGTGATGAATTTTATGTCCGAAATAGAGTCCGGATTTTGACATTTAAAGGCCTTGTTGAATCATAAACACACACACACACACACACACACACACACACATTTACAAAAACTGTTTTCTTCTTTTGTATGCATACATTCAGCGTTTATAAAAATGTAAGCAGTACATTTGGTTTTAAGTATCTATTTTGCAATTCACCACTAAATTACCATCAAAATGCACTTTTTCATTGCTGCTTAAATCATAATGCCTTGCAATAATCAGTAATTTATAAATCACTTTGTAATTGGCACCAAGTACAGTTTCTAGAAAAGGTATGTTTCCTATCTGAGCCTCTCAGAGTTGTTCAAGTGGTAAAGTCATCTGATGGTTGTCTCTCGTTCATAGTTTGAATAGAATCAAAAAGTCCTTCCTAGATCAAAGTTTCTACAGATTATGTGACAACCAGGAACCTCTGCTGCAATCAGTCCTTCAGGTTAATGCCTTCGAGTTTCTGAAATAATAGGAAAACTAAGTATTTGCCGAAGAATCAAATGCATTTTTAGACATGCTGAAGGAGAAAAAATGTGGATAACTATCTGCCTCTTTCACAATTAAGAAAAGCAAAATTCTGCATTTCTATTCCAACCAAACTAAAAATGTCAAGTGGTATTTAACAACACGAAGGCACATTATGGATGGGCTCTGTGAGAGGAGACTGGAAGGAACACTTGAGAATTCAATGCAGTAAAGTTGGGTACTTCCTAAAATTGTTCTCTAATATCTGGATGAGAAGAAATCAGAAACCATTCATGCATGTTTTAAGAAAAACAAAAGAAAAAAAGAAAATGTGGAAAAGTCTTTCAGCTATAATAAACTTCAAGCAAAAGTAGAGATGTAACCTGAATTTTAAAATAAATTTTTTTATTTTTCAACTCATGAAAAAGGATATGAAACAGGCTCAACCATATTATATCCCAAAATGTCTGTTAAAGTGTGACCTTTACTCAATTAGTTTTTCAACAGTTCTAGAATTACAAATTCAGGTCCTGATTTTTCTACATATTTCATATTTAAACACCTCCGGGATGGAGGTAAGAAAATAGCCTTTTTTTTGTTGTACAAGAACACTAATGCTGTCTGAAAGCCTAGGCCTTAGTTCTTTCTATGCCTCAAAAATGGAGATAAAAGGTATAGAAATGTTATTGTTACCATAACAACAACAACAACAACAACAAACAAGTAAGTAAAGAAGTGAATATGCAAATTGTTCATTTATCTTGACATTAGCTTTCAGAATTCTTCAGTATAAACATGACAAAGAAATTTGACAGTCAAACATATTTTATACATTTTCACTCTTTATCCTTTCAGTAAAAAGAAAGTTAAAAAAAAAAAAGCTAGCTAACTTTTTTACAGTGCTGTTTACTATGAAGATAAAAGTTGGATTTAATAGCTTCCTCCACAAGTACTACCCCCTCCTCATTCCTGATCCATTTTGGGGATGTCTCTGGCTCTCTGGTGTACTTCCCACATGGCTGTCAGAGGTTACAGTCTCCTTAGGCGGCCATGCCTCCGCCCAGAGACAGTGCTTTCTACTTCTATCAGATGACTGCCCCATCTATCTAAATAGCTATGGATGGAGGGGGCCATCCTGGAGTAAAGACGTTTTATCAACCCTCTTCCCTTTCTGGGTTATTATTATCCCATCTATCTTCCTCTGAAGTAGACCTCTAAAAACCTCCTGACTTCACTTGTGCTCCATGCAAAGCCTTTTATGAACCTCAGGATTTTTTGTTTTTAATTATTGACAATTCATAGAATTGCATGATATGAGTTCCCTGTTTTCTTTATTTAATCGAAATTATTACCTCTTTGTTTATTACTAAGGACTAAAGAGAGCCCAAGGACAACTTCACAAAAAACACACAGATCAAAAATGAAAAAAATAAAAAACCCAAACCAAAAACTCTCTTAAATCAAATTCTTACTCCTTTCAAAAAGCTGGATATTTCCCTCATAGTCTATTTTTGTGCAATCGCACCTTTGTTCCAGTGAAATCTACAGTATCTCAAATAAACATTTACTTTTCTTTTGTGACCTTCACAAAATCAGGAAATTGATTCATTCATTCAATAAAAATTTTACTGAACACATATTAAGTTCTAGGTGACAGGCATAGAGTAATGAACCAAAAGGATAAAAATCATTGCCTTTGTGGTGTCAATCGATTTTTGTCTTCCTGCTTCCATATCCCTATAGATTATATCTTTGTAAAGGATGATTCCACTTATGTTATTTCATTGCTCAAAAATATTTAATGGCTTTCGATTTTTACCAAATGAAAAATAAAATCGAAGATCCCTATCATTTGTCCCAAGTATCGTCTTGCTGTTCCCCAAACAAGCCTTGCATATTAGCACTCCATGACGCTCCCCTCCAGACACTCTCCCCTCTCCCAACGACGGGGCGATTATTGCCAAGTTCAAGTACTTCATGATATCAGAATTAAACTTGTCTCATCTAGGTATGGCCTATCTCATTGTGCCCCACCTAGAATTTTATTCATTATTTCTCTTAAGAAATTTATACCATTAATTTCCATAATACAGCTATTCATATCCTTCTCTTCCTAAAGCACTGCAAACTTTTGAAGGTAGTTAATATGTGTTGTTCTATCTTTCAACCATTCTTCACCATTTGGGCTACTGATAGAGCATGAATTTGTAAATAATTCTCAATAAATTGTGAATAAATCACCCTGTTATTGCTATTTAATATTTGTATTATTCTTTAGGTTTGCTACTCTATGCCATATGTGGATTTTGGATACAGAGATAAATGTAAGTATGATTTAGGAGAGGGATACACAAAAACAATGGAATTAAATACCTAGTCCACTAAAAATTATGAAGCCTAATTTCCCTCATGAAAAACCCACATCCTAGGAAAAAGGTCGGGACTAAAGAAAACAATATGAGCTTATTCGTGTCTCAAAGATGCTTCCTGGAGCAATAGTGGAGGGGCTTGTCTGCTGTACACAGGAAAATAAAATAAATGCGTGGGTGCCTGAGACTTAGATTTGTGGCAATTTATAAGATATATCACTTCACATTAGCCACGGCAAATCTCAGGGAACCACATCTTTGGTTCTTTCAGGAACCAGGAGGCAGGCACATTTTATTATTATCCTTGCATTACTTTCATAATAAAGTGATGGGGTTATTTTAAATAATAATTCTATTGTCAAGTTAGGCCACTGGACATTTCAGAGCTGACAAGTGAAAATTTTGTCAACTCTGGTATTATTTTCAGGCATTTTCAGGTATTATTTGGTAAGGCCACTGCCTGACTTTAGTATGACTCAGTGTCCTAAAAGAGATACCTGCAGAAGTTACCTCAAGTGCCTGATTTCCCTTCAGAAAATGGGAACTAAATTACTCGCACAGAGAATCTGAACTAATGATTTCTTCCTTTTGCTGTGTCCCAGTTAGGTGCTCAACCCACTTGTTTTCATTGTATACTTCATTTCAGCATATTCATTACTGCTCGAAGGAGGAGACTCCCAGAATCTTGGGTTGGCCTGTTAATTCTCCATGTGAATCCCTTTTGGGCTGGAGGTTCAACAACTGCAGTTGTAGGACATGGTTGCACAAAATTGAGGGCTCAGGAAATATCTTATCTTTCCAATGATATGATGCTCTGTGCATCTGTGAACAGTGCAAAAATCATAGCAATGCCAGTATCACATTTGTGTTCTCCATCTTTTGCCACTATGGATCAGTCTGTTTTTAGGTCTATGGTAGTTGCTTCCTCATATCACTCTAGCTTTTTATTTCAAAAGTAAATAATCTAGGCTCTAGTTCTCACAGGTTCATTTTCTTGGGAAAACTCATTCGTCTTTCCAAATATCCATTCATCCTCCCTTTTTTTTTAAATTTTTTTGAGTACCTACCATATTCATTCCTTCTTAAATTAGGAACTATGGAAGCTCAAATATGTAATGCAGAATTACCTTTCTCCAGGAGAGTAAGATGTAGCTGAATGTACGTACAAAATAACTTCTACAGAGATTCAAATAGTACACGTAATCCTGGTAATTGCAGTTACCTAGTTTTCTAAGTGTAATTTTGATTTGGATAGTTTTAAAATACAGTGTCATTGATTTCTTCAGCATGAGAACAATTCCAATTAAACTTTTTATAACCAGATCAGCCTCTTTGTTAACAAAGGATGTTGATCTTAACTAATGCTTGATATGTTGAGTATGAAAATGTATTTCAGTGTGGTATTATAAAATTAATCTCAGCCATGTTCAAATGGAACATTATTTATAGACTCTCTTTAAATGGCATTGCTCTCTCAGGTGCCCTACTCAGGGGCCCTAATAACCTGCCACATCATTTTAAATGGGTCAGATCCTTCCCAAGGTCTCTGTGTGGGTGTGTCTGAAGATCCGCCTGCAGTTGAAGAACTCTGTTGCCTTGCTGAGCATCTTTCTGCCCTGAAGCTGAGCATCATGCTTGAGTTTCTCATTTAGCTAATTGACACTTAGGTCTTATGAATTGAATTGTCCTCCCTTAGATAATTGAAGCAGCAGAGTCTCCTCTTAGATCCTCTTTATTCAAGCATCATCTCTACACTGAAAATTACATATAAAATAATTTTATCTTTTCTGTTGAAAATTGGAGATATGATCTGTCTAGCAATTATTTAGCCCTCCCCTCTAGTTAATTCTGCTATCCATTTTCACTGGTGTCTTAGATGACTGTAGCATTCATTATCAAAAAGAGTGATGCTGATGTATCTCTATATCTGGGGAGGCAAAGTTGTCAACTAAGCTTAGGCAGACAACATTTGGGCCTTATTATTACTATTTTAAGGCTCAGACTATATATAAAGAATATGGTCATGTATTTAATAATTATAAAGCTCAGGTTCAAGTTCTAACTATTCTTCAGACTTAACTTCTCTGTAAAGGAAAAATAATAACAGAATGTTTATGATAATTAAATGAGATAAAGGTATAAAGTGCTTGGCAAATGCAGTATATAGTAAGTACTCCATAAATTGTAGCAATGATGATAAAAGTCTATGTAGGTTTAAAATACTTAAGTCAATGTTAACATCATATATCCATATCCATGACATGCAGCTTTAATTAGTGCCATACCTGCTCATCTTTCATCTCCATTTTTTTAAAAATAGGGGTCAGTAAACACTTTCTATAAAGAACCAGGTAGCATTTATATTAGGTTTCATGGGACATACTGTGTCTGTTGCAACCACTGAACTATGTTGCTGTAGCATGAAGGCAGCCATAAACAATATGTAAATGATGGGTACGCCTATGTGCTAATGACCTCTTATTTACAAAAAGAGTCAGCAGGCTGGATTTGGCAAGAGAGCTATATATAGTTCCCTGACTGCTTTGGACTGAATATTTGTGCACACCATACATTCAAATGGTGGTCTAATCCCCATTGTAATGGCATTTGGATGCTGGGACTTTGGAAACTGATTAGGTCGTGAGAGTGGAGCTCTCATAAATGGACTTAGTGCCCTAAGAAAAGAGACCCCATATAATACCAAAAACATGATCCATTGAACAAATAATTGTTGAGATGGACTTCATTAAAATTAAAAACTTCTGCTCTGTGAAAGACAAAGTCAAAATAATGAGTAGATAACTATGAACTGGGAGAAAATACTTGGAAAAGACACATCTAATAAAAGACTATTGTCCAAAATACACAAAGGATTCTTAAAACTGAACAATATAAAAAAAAGAACAATCTAATTTAAAAAAAATGGGCCAAACACCTGAACAGAAAACTTACCAAATAAGATATACGGATGGCAAATAGCATAGGAAAAAATGTCCCATCATCTTTGGGTACATCATCAAGGAAATGCAAATTAAAACAACAGTGAAATACCACTACCTATCTACTAGAATGGCCAAAATCTGGAACACTGACAACACCAAATGTTAGCCAGGATATGGAACAATCTCATACGTTGCTGGTACAAATTCAAAATGGTACAACCACTTTGCAAGACAGCTTGGCAGCTTCTTACAAAACTAAAAATACTCTTACCATATGATCTAGCAATTGTGCCCCTTGGTAAGTTGAAAACTTATGTCTACACAAAAACCTGCACATGGATGTTTATAGCAACTTTATTCATAATTGCACAAACTTGGAAGCAACAAAGATGTTCTTCAGTGGATGAATGGATAAATAAACCGTGGTATATCCAAACATGGGACTATTATTCAATTCTAAAAAGAAATGAGCTATTCAAGCCATGAAAAGACATGGAGGAAAATTAAATACATATTACTAAGTGAAAGAAACTAGTCTGAAAAGACTATCTACTGTATGATTGTGACTATAAGAATGCTGGAAAAGGCAAAACTAAGGAGACAATATAAAGATTTGTGATTTTGCCAGGAGTAGAGGGAGGGTGGGGGAATGGATTAGCAGAGAGTAGGGAATTTTTAGGGCATGGTAAATACTCTACATAATATTATAATAATGGCTATATGTCATTATACATTTGTCTAAACCCAGAGAATGTAAAAACCCAAAGTGAACTCTAAGGTAAACTATGGAGTTTGGGTGATACAATGTCAACATCAGTTTGTCCTTGGTAACAAATATACCACTCTGGTGAATGATATTGATAACAGGCTTGATTACGCACATGTTGGCCTTTGGGATGTATGAGAAATCTCTGTACCTTTCTCTTAATTTTGTTTGAAACTAATAATGCTCAAAAATAAATTATTTAAATATATTTTTAAAAAGAGACCCAGGATGGGGAGTCTGTTTCTCCCTCTGACCCTCCCCCCTCTCATGTGCTCTCTTTCTCTCATTCTCTCTCTCAAGTAAATAAATAAAATCTTTAAAAAAAAAAAAAAACTTCTAACATTTCTTGCAAGGAAGTTCTAAAAAGAGATGCAGGAGAGCTCTTTCACTTTCTGCCCTGTGAGGGTGTAGCAAAAAGGTAGCCATTTGTGAACCACTGATTCTCACTAGATACAGAATCTGCTGGTACCTTGATCTTGAAGTTCCTGTCCTCCAAAACTGTGAGAAATAAATGCTTGTTGTTTAAGCAAGTCAGTCTGTGGTATTTTTTTTTTTAAAGATTTTATTTATTTAATTGACAGAGAGAGAGAGAGAGAGAGAGAACACAAGCAGGGGGGAGTGGGAGAGGGAGAAGCAGGCTTCCCCCCGAGCAGGGAGCCCGATGCGGGGCTTGATCCCAGGACCCTGGGATCATGACCTGAGCCGCAGGCAGTCGCTTAACCAACTGAGCCACCCAGGCGCCCCTGTCTGTGGTATTTTTGTTATAGCAGCCCAAGTGGACTGACACCCACCCTGTTCTAAATCATTGACAGTTTTTCACAAAATTCTGCGATTCACATATCTCCAACATAATGTTCCCAAATCCAACTGGTAAGATGACAAATGCCTGTCCATGATGGAGTTTTAGTAAAGAAATGAGGGTATGTAATGATTTTTTTCAAAAGACAAGTAAAGATTGAGTTAAAGAGATTTGGTTTATTCTGTCTCTCCTTTCTTCTCTTTTGTGTTAAAACATTTAACTGAGGAATTGATGGTGACAGATGATGCAAGTCAATTTTAATGATTTTATTTGATCATATAAAATCTGCCTCTCTCCAATAGAAATTGCATGCCAACAGAGGTAGTGCAAAATTATTATTTTAATTTCTGAAAAGAAATACTTTATTATTAGAAGGTAGAGGGGTGCCTGGTGGCTTAGTCAGTTAAGCATCTGCCTTTGGCTTAGGTCATGATTTCAGGGTCCTGGGATTGAGCCCCACATCCCTGCATTGGGCTCCCTGCTCACCCGGGATCCCTTTCCCTCTGCTCCTCCCCACCCAAGTGCTCTCTCTCTCTCCTCTCAAATAAATAAATAAAATCTTTAAAAAAAAAGAATGGAGAACTATATTTATAAAGTGACTAGGAAATTTAAGGACTTTTAGTCCAACCCTTAACCTATGCATGAACTGCCATTCTAGCACATCTCATAGATTCCAAATAAGTGACATGAACATTTCTAATCTCACTACCTCAATGAAAGCTTGTTGTATTTTTACAGCTGTAATAGAAAATGTTCTTTTTTACATAAAGTAAAAATGACTCTTTCTTCCTGTAACTTCCATAACATAGATGTTCCTCATTTACCCTCCAGGATCACACATAAACAATTAAAAGTCTTATCCATATAATATCTTTTGATATTTGAAAACAGTTCTCATCCACAAAGTAAAATAGAACAAAATCCAAAACCTCACATCCACTTACCAAGATAAATTTTTCCTGGTTCCTTCGATTTTTCTTTCAATCTCTAATACCTATTTCTTTTTTTTTTAAAGATTTTATTTATTTATTTGAGAGAGAGAGAGAATGAGAGATAGAAAGCACGAGAAGGAAGAGGGTCAGAGGGAGAAGCAGACTCCCTGCTGAGCAGGGAGCCCGATGCGGGACTCGATCCCGGGACTCTAGGATCATGACCTGAGCCGAAGGCAGTCGCTTAACCAACTGAGCCACCCAGGCGCCCTCTAATACCTATTTCTTATCCTCACTATTAGCAGATGATTTCCTTCGAAATTTCATTGATAAAATGTAAGGAATCATAGGAGAAATATCACAGATTCTGATTATCACATTATCAGCATTTGCATGTCTATAATCATTATGTTGAAATTTTTTATCATTTCATTAAAGATGATAATTAAGATTGTTCTAAAAGAAGAAATGGGGTGCCTGGGTGGCTCAGTTGGTTAAGCAACTGTCTTCAGCTCAGGTCATGATCCCAGAGTCCTGGGATCGAGTCCCACATCAGGCTCCCTGCTCGGCAGGGAGTCTGCTTCTACCTCTCACCCTAACCCCTCTTGTGCTCTCTCTCTGTCTCAAATAAATAAAATAAAATCTTTAAAAAAAAAAGAAGAAGAAATATATTATGTTTTTAGATGACTTAATGTTGAAAATGTGCTCCCTATTTAATTCATAAATCCATAAATTCCTATGGGCTTTTTGACGTGGTTTTTGTCAAAGAACTTTTCAAAACTTTTACATATATTTTACACAGAAGAATAAAAATCCAAAAGGAGCTAAGTCAATTTGATCAAGGAAAAAAAAAAAGCAGAAGGTAATTGTGTTACCACAGTTAAGGTTTGTCATAAAGCCATTTTAATAAAAAGTGTGGCAGAAGTACAGGAAGAGATAATTATACTAATGGAAGAGAATCATTCACTTAGAATAAGGTAGCACCCCACCGATCAATAAATAAAGAATAAATTGTTACATGACATTGGGGAATCTGGTTCACCATATGGAGAAAATTATTGTTGGATTCTTCACCTTACGCTATACAGAAAGATCTTGATGGACTAAATACCTAAATATGATGAATAAAAATCTGAAGCTAATAGAAAAAATATAGCAGAGTATATTTGTGATTTAAAAGTAAAAAACAAGAAATATAAGGTAAGAATTTAATGGTTTAGCCACATCAAAATTAAGGACTTTTGTTCAACAAAAGAAAATTTAAGCAAAATTGAGATACAATGACAGAGTGGGAGGATTATTTAACATGTCTAAGACAAACAAGAGATTTTCAACAAAAGACAGTTTACAGACATATTGGGAGAAATTATTAAAAATGTCTAAGACCAAGAGATTAATACTGATGATATACAAAGAATATCATTAAATCATCAATTAAAAACACTGAAATTAAAAACAAAGAGTGAAATGTGTTAAAGGAAAATCTTCAAAGTGGGAAATCTGAACAGTTAATACTGTGTATGAATAGATGCTCAGTTTCACTGGTTACCAGATAAATTCAAATTAAAAACCAATGAGATACACTTTATACTCATAATATTAGCAAAAATTACAAAATTGTATAACACTAAGTTTTGGCAGGGATGTTGGGGAGTGGAAACTTTTAAGCATGGGCTCTTATATAAATTAAAAAACCCCAAATAATTCTACATGCATTATAAAAACACATTCACATTCATGAATCTATAGTAAACACATTAGATTGGGTGACATAAGCGAAAAGGGGACTGAGAATAAAAGATGAAAGATAAAAGTAAAATAAAAGGGGCTGTGTGGACCAATGACTGTGCTGTGAACTGAAGAGCAGTATTATCTTGATGTTGTGCACTGAGGTTCTAAAAACTGAATGATAATAATAAAACCAAATGGAATTGAAGTACACTTGAATTAAACTTTAAATAGTCCAAGAATATTTCATTAGGTTTTTAAAAAGAAAGCACATACCAACAATTTGCAGGAAAAATGTCTAAACTACTTCCTAACCAGTAAGAAACAGATTTATTTTGAATGTTAGAAAGATATTTTATAAGACCAATTTATTTTATTAAAAACAACAGTACCTTGAGAAAGAAAACTACTTTCAATATATTTTGGTTTTCTAATTCACTTAGTCATGTGTGAGCCCAACACCAGTCATGTGAAAAGAGAGATTGCTGATAGAGTATACTTGCAAGAGATAATGTGATACATTCAAAGTCAGATTATGGGGAAGATGTGGTCCTTGATTTCAAGGAGTGAATGATTTAAGGGACAAGGCAGAAGATGGAACAGGGAATTAATAAAGAATCTGGGGATAGAAAGATGAGAAAAGATTAGAGTTGACTACAGGGGCAAAAAAATGAACGAGAAGGTTAGCTTCCAGGATTCCAGACTAGTAATAATTAAGGGGAAATGATGCCTATGAGGAAAAGAAAAGAAAACAGTACACTAAAAATAATGTTATCTTAACTCATAGAGGTTGGAGTTTGAACTGAGAGGAAAAGAACACAGCAAGCAAACTGCTCCTCACGATCTGCTCTCTGTCCTGGTTTAGCCTGGAATTTAGCACAGTACTTTGTGACAGGCTTTGTGTACGTATTTACTTAATGAATACATCAAGTAATTGAAATCAAGACTACATGAGTAAAGAGTAAAAGGTTACAGAGGATAGCAAACCTGGACGGTCTGTTTAAGTAAATTTGAAATACCCTTTTGTCTAAATCATCTGATTATACCTGAAAGCTATTAAATACCCCAAAATTCATACTTCTTTTAATACCAATGATCTTAATCTGCTTATTATTTAAATTCTTAAGTGACTACCATTTAAGAAAACGTTTTGTTTTTGTTTTTGTTTTTGTTTTTGTTTTCTGTTAACTTTTCCTGGAAGTTAACTTTCAAATTTACAAATAAATCAATTTTCCTTAATGTATGTTCTCTGTTCCCCCACTTTGGTCACAATGCTCATGCAGTATCACCTTATCTGAAAAAAAATACATATATATACATGTAGGTGTGTAAATATATACTTACATATTTTTAAATTTTCCTAAATGAAATTCATGGATGTTTTCTGCAGTTCCATTCCCCTTTTAATTACATGACAGATTCCCTCTCTAAAATGCCTTTCAGTCAGCCTGGCTATTAGCCATTAAAAATGGAATATTGGTTGTCTCAATTATGTAAAAAGCTTATCTGATTCTAAGGGTCACAGAAATTTCCAACCCTCTTCTGAAAATAAAGGATATAGCTAGGGTAAATGATTCCTTTGCATTACTGGCTTTCAAATGACAATTAAATTGAGTGTAGGAGGGAGGCTATCTTCCTTAAGACTATTTCCTCTAGTGAGTAGTAAAATACATCAGCTTTTTATCATAAAGAGGAGCAATTGACTAGTGACAAATAGACACACTTGAAGAAAGCTGTTCTGAAGTAAGGCATATAAATCTCATTAAGAAAGAAAAAACCAAGATGAGGTATTTCCTCTACTGATATTTACAAGGGATGAGATATCTTAGATAGGCAGATCAGTCAGCCGACCTTCTTCCATTAAATCCAGCTCAGCATAGCACATAGAATCAATACTAAAACATATGAAAATAAATGTCGAAATCACTTAATGTTGCTTCTGAGTGAAAACAGCAGCCCAGGAAAAATTTCTTTCATCATCTTTATGTAATAAGAGAACATTTAACAGAAGAGGTGGGATGGGTTGATTTCTCATTTTTACAATATTATCTTTAATTCTATCCTATCCATAACTCAACCTTCACCCTGGATTTTTATACTTAAGTTTTATTAGTGAAATCTAGATTATAAAGTTTTTAGGAAGAAAAAAAGAGAATTGGGAAAACTTAAACTACTTCTTAGCATTCACAACCCTTCAAAGCCAATTTTATAAGACCCAGTAATTCTGCTAATATCTTATGTTCATTTAAGACTTCTAATTTTCAAATGCTTTCATGTTGATTATTTCATCTTGTTGTTAAAATAATCAAGTTGGACAAATGTAACTTTCTTTATTCTGAAAAAAAATTAAAATTCATTCTGAAAAAATTAAATTCCAAAAAGGTTAAACATCTCAGTTAATGACACAAATCACAGTAGCAGAGCTTTAAGAGAAAACTATTCTTTTGACTCCCAGTCCAGTGCTCTTTCCAATTTCCTTATTCACCTTACAGAATGAGTGACTGTATAATTAGCTGTTTAAGGAGAGTCCTTCTTTCTGATGTCAGTTTTATAAGTTTCTTGGTAATTGATTATGGTAGTTTATAACACAGTTCTCCTATGGATAAATGTGACACTCATTCCTAATGAAAAATATAAGCAGTCTTGCATTTACTCATTGAGGATATAGATCTTCACTGTTCTTTTAATTAAAGAAAGACTATCTTTTTTTATGTTTCAAACCAATGCTAGTCTCCAGATAAAGAGAGAAATATGATGGAATATTGAGACCTTATCAATGACTTATGATATCTGTGTCCTGAAAAAAATAGATGAAAAGTTCAAAGGCTATGCTTTTGGTTTTATATGTTTATTTATTTGAGCGGGTTTATTAGTTTTTACTTGACTAATACCAATGAAATGCATTTTCTGCCTTTAAAAAATTATTATCACTTTCGGAAGAAAACACCTAGGGACCATTTAATTCTTACATAGTGCCATAATTTAAAACAAATGAAATGAAATAAATACAATTTCATTTTGGTATGAAAAACAAAGAGTGTTTCTGAAGCTATAACACATGGAGGGACTGAGTTCTATAAAGGACGATAATATGCTTCTTATGATTCACACCAGAGGAGAAAAAAAACAAAACAAAACATTGAGACTGATCAAAGAAAATTATCTGACGAAAATAGAATCAAAAGATTGCACAGGAAGCAAACTAGAAAAAGAGTTTACTGTAAATATTAAACAAGATCATAATACTATTGGTTTTCAGGAAATTAACTAGAGTGTGTTAACTTAAAATAAGATGGATGCTTTCACTATGTGCTACCAAAATATACTTGTATGACCCCAAAGTAACAAAACACTTACTCAAAATAACAGCATTCGGAATGCAATCTGATACAATATGGAGGAAGACAATTAAGGAACAGTATTCCCTCTTATCACTATTGTGGAGAGATCACATATTCACTGAATTACCATTTGGCTAATTTCATCCTGAACAAACACTGAATGTGATATTATTTCAATGTAAATTTGTACAGGCTCATTCTATAGCAATGGTGTCTTTTAATTTAGTATTTTCATTTAACTTATTTAAACCTGGTTTCTTTGTGAGTAAAATACACATGGTAATAACATCAGATCTTTGCATTGTTACAAGAATATATAATATAACATACCTAAAGCGCTTAGCATAGTACCTGCCATGATATAAATACTCACAAGAGGATAGCTATTCATACTTTCAAGCTCTTATTTCTGACACCGTATCTTTGACTGACATCTGGGGCCTCATAGTTCCTGTCCTTGGACTAGGTCAGCCTCTTCATCCTACTGTGGTCATCTCTCTTCTCGGGAAGAAAACTTCTACCTCAACTCCAGCTCCATTTCATAGAATCTGATCAGATGGTTACAATCTCACTTCTAAAGTTTCTGAAGGACAGTTCTTGTGCAAAATTTAGAAGAGGCAATTGGTTGTATTGATCATTTTCTCCTCTAGCATTTCAAAGCTGTATCTCTGTTAAATCAGAACACTGTCAAGTAACACCCTTGGACCATATCACTTTTCCTTTCTCAAATAGTTACTTATTTTTAATATTAACCAAAGATTAATTTAAAACCAGTCAATCGCTTCTCGGCCTTTTGGCTAAGATCAAGTGTAAAACCAGTCATTATAGTCCTGTGTGTTTAATGTCTTATATTTATAGACACTACAGACACATGCAGAAATTCTTCTCAAAGTTCACAAAAAATCAGTTTCTCCTGATGAAATAATTTGCTCCCTTTTTTAGACAATCTTGATAGATGGCATCATTTAATTCGTTTTGCCCTGTGTTCCAGTTACCTCAGACTTTATTTTTTTTTTTACTGAGCCGCTATTTGTTTCCCCAGAAAGCATGTCTATAGCTTCATTTTTGTCTTTCATATTTTGTTAAGAAGCTTTGGTTTGATTGTATCTCAAAGGTTTTGTCTTGTTTTTTTTAATAGTCAGATTATGACTCTGTGTCTGTGTGTGCTCATGTATGCAAATTTCATGGATCTGTATTTTAGGACAATGTAATGAGATGGAATGTCATATGCCCCATCTATAGAACTTAGCTTATAACTAGATTCACTGAATTAAAGAACTTTGGAACAGAAAATATCTTAGGGATTCTCTTAAACTTTCATTTTAGGGGTGACAAAATGGCGTTCTTAAGAAGTTAAGGTCCTTGCCTAAGATCCCACAGTAAGATGGCAAAGCTTATATTTATGACTTTTCCTCTTTTCATTAGCCATGTTACCTCGGTCTAGAAAAGCTATGCTATCAAATGAGAATATAGTAAAACATTTGGTGTTAATCTCTCACTTGTTTGTTTTGTTGTTTTTGTTTTCTCTTTAGCCTGCATCTTCCAACACAAACTCATCCAATGTGACTGAAAAATTCAGTGATTTCAGGTTTTATCTCCTCTTTAAAAAGAGATGAACTCTTAGATAAGGTCAGTAATGAGCATCCCATGATCTGTTATTTTAATATGCCATTTCAAATTTACTTATTTCACCTCTAAAGTGCAGAGATGGTACTTATTGTAGTTTAGATTGCAGTATAATTTGAACATATCAAGAAATGTATTTGACTCCTGGAACAGTGAATGATCAACATTTAACACAACAAATCCCTGTTAAGGGCATAAGAGGCTCTGCTGAGGATGTCTCTGAAGATCAATACCATTAAATCACACATTTTCCCATTGTTTGACTTCCCAAATCCCAGACAGAGGCCTTATTGATTTTACTTGACAACTTTTTTCTCCCCACTGTTTGTTTCTTGTGTTTTCTCTACCCATTGGATGTTGATCAAACAGCAACTTTTATCTTACTAGGCGGGAGATATTCAGCCTAGAGCTGCTTCTGTGGCTGTCACTCAATGAAGGCCCACAGACCTCCTGGGCAAATGTGCCAGCTATCAGCTCCTTCTTCCAAGAAAAAAATCCTGCCTCACTCAAAAGTGGCCACATAAATTGGCTCAGAACAAAATTCTTCCTGGAGAGAAGTCTAGAGACACATTTTTTCTGTCAATAGAACAATGCAGACAAGGATATATCCCTTCCAAATTCTGTAATAAAAATTTCTTGGCTTAGATACAAAGGAAATTGTGTAAAAATAACATCTATAACAACATGAGAATGTGAAATTTTAAACTCTGAGAATTTGAGAAAAAATTAGTGGTCATCTGGTTCACTGGTTGACTGAAACTTGGCAGAAAAAAGAAAAAAAAATGAATATACTTGAAGAATTAGTTGAAGAAAAATGTTGAAGTAGTCCTTATTGGAATTATATAATGTCTAAGAGGTACTAACCATGAAATCAAATGTTATTGGCCTTCTAAAGATATAGCAGTATTCCACATACAGTGTAATACTACAAAGGAAATACTTGAGATATGATCTTTTTATCATCTACAGCAAGGGTTAGTAAACTTCGTCCGTAAAGGGCCACATGGTAGATGTTTTCAGATTTGCAGACCAAAGGTTCTCTTTTGCAGCTACTCACTCTGCTGCTGAAACACGAAAGAAGCCATAGACAATTCACAAATAAATGGGAGTGGCTGTGTTCCAATAAAACTTTACTTACAAGAAGAGGCGGCAGAAGGAATCTGTCCCACAGGTTGTCTTTTGTTGACCCCTGATCTACAGGAAATATACAGCTTTGGTTTTACTGACTAGAAAGACAGACAAACTGATAAAGAGGGGAATCTAATGTAAGATTACCAACTATCCATTTTTACTGAGGACTGCCTTTTATTCTGAATGCATGCTCTTTTTTTTTTTTTTGGCATTAACACATTTTTTAATGAAATGATAGCAAGACCAAATGGTTAAATTGTGTTTTATGAGGATATATATAAAATAAAATTTTGCCATTTGGCCTCACCATTATTTCATTTAAAATATGTATAGCCAACAGACACATGAGAAGATGTTCATCATCACTGTCATTAGGGAAATGCAATTCAAAACTACAATGAGATATCACCTCCCACCTGTGAGAATGACTAAAATCAGCAACACAAGAAACAAGAGGTGTTGGTGAGGATGTGGCGAAAAAGGAACCCTATGCACTGTTGGTGGAAATGCAAACTGTGCAGCCACTGTGGAAAACAGCATGGATGTTCCTCAAAAAGTTAAAAATAGAATGACCCTACTATGTAGCTATAGCACAGCTATGTATTTACACAAAGAACACGAAGATGCTAATTCAAAGGGATACATGTACCCCAGACGTTTATAGCAGCATTATCTACAACAGCCAAGATACGGAAGCAGCCCAAGTGTCCATGGATTGATGAATGGATAAAGAAGAGGTGGTATGTATGTGTATATATATATATATATATGTATATATATATACATATATATATATATACTCACACACACACACACACACACACACACACACACACACACACACACTGGAACATTATTCAGCCATAAAAAAAATGAAATCTTGCCATTTGCAACAACATGGATGGAGCTAGAGACTTTTATGCTAAGCTCAGTAAGTCAGTCAGAGAAAGATAAATAACATATGATTTTATTCATATGTGGAATTTAAGAAACAAAACAAATGAGCAAAGGAGAAAAAGAGAGAGAGAGAGAGAAATCAAGAAACAGAGAGAACAAACTGGTAGTTATCAGAGAGGAGGAGGGTGAGGGAACAGGCGATGGGAACTAAGGAGTGCACTTGTCATGACGAGCCCTGGGTGTTGTAGGGAATTGTTGAATCACTACATTGTACACCTGAAACTAAGAGAACACCATATGTTAACTAACTAAAATTGAAATAAAAACTTAAATAAATAAAAAATAAAATGTATATATACACACATATTAAACAAATTTTTATAATTTTAATGAACATATGATATATAATATATTTTTTATATATACATTAAACAAAATCTTGCCATTTGGTCTCACTTTGTTTTATAAAAATATGTTAATGCAAAATAAGAAAACAACATACATTTAGAATCAAACACAGTGCTATATAAAAGTAGATAGTTGATTATATATCTCTCACTATTGATTCTGTTTCTCTGGAGAACCTTAATACACTGGTCAATAATAAAATACAATGGTATTAACCATCAGTGCACCCTTTCTTTCACTGTCATAAGTGCTGGAGTTCATTTAGGCAGCATTCCTGATTATAAATTATGTTGTCTTTATTATTATCTCAGTAATAGGTAGTTTATTACCTAATAAATTGAGTATCAATTCTATTTTATGATACCTTTCTTTGCTGGATTGTTCCAGAAAACCTTGGCCATTTTGAGATGAACATCATTCTATAGTAGTAAACACCAGAAATTCTAATTCTACTATGGGCATCTGTACATAGCCCTAGATCCTACTTTTAGTGATGGTTAATAGCTTGGCCTTTGGGGTCAATCAAAATTGAGTATAAACTCTGACCCTAAAACTTACTAGCTAGAGTCCTTGGTAAAATTACTAAATGCTGAGTTCCAGTTTCTTTAGCTCAAATATGCAAATAACAAACACCACCTACAGTATAGGGACTTTTCTGAAGTTTAAGAAAGTAAATATAAACTGCCTGGCAAATAATAAGTGCTCACAAAAGGTACTGTTGACATCATTAGCATCTCCAGTGTTAATAGAAGAAGAGATCAGATCATTTCCCAAAGTCACCAAAAATATATTTTAGGTTTTACTGTCCATTCAAAAATATTTTTAGGCACCTATCATATTGCAAACACAAAGAGCAGGATAGAGAGTGGATTTGACTCTTGTGGATCTTATTCCCTAGCAGAGATAAAAGATGGTATTGTCTGTACCCACATGAATCCTCAAAAGTGGGTCGTGGTCAGTGGGTTTGCTAAATCTCAGGAGTCTTATGCCCATGTCTGAATACTTCCAGAATGAAGTATACATATCTCTATTAGCAATCACAGAATGTGCACTGTTAACAAGATTCCTCCTCTGATTTTCTAGTCATTATATACACACCCTTCTTTGTATTCTGAGGATGGACTCCTACTATATATTTAGTAGGTCCATATCCCCTTTCATGGGTAGATTTCAGATTTGTAAATGTTTTGGAAATATAAATGAAAGAATAATTTCAAAATAATGAAATTGGAAGGTGGTGTATAAGAAAACTGATGCTGAACAACAATCTAAATTGCATATCTTAATCTAGACATGTTAGATGTTTAGTCTAGACATCATGATTAAAGATGATTATGTCAAGGCCTTAACAAGCTCAACATGTGTCCTTCATTGCTTTAGTGGGGTTTGGAGAAATCATATTCTATTCAACCCCCTTACATCTGATTACCCCACCATCTGTAGGAAGAAATCCTAGGGAGGATAAATTTGCATACTGAAGCCAAGGAAAGGTTGAGTTCCAATTCCATTACCAAACTACCTAAATCAGAATTTTAATTCCACTTTGACCCTTTTAGATTACAGTCTTAGATGACACGAACTCAATGTATCAGAGAAGCAACATTTGAGAGACCCAACACAAATTTCAGAGTCTAACAAACTTATGGAACATATCATATAAAAGTTTCCTTTTTGGCTCATAGGCTCAAATTACATTTACCGAGTGTTTTTCTTAATCAGAGTGAGTTAGTACACCTATTAACGTACAAATCAGATTCAACAGGTGTGTAGATAGCTTTTTTTTCTAACTATCTAGAAACTACACCAATTTGCTCTCTTCCTTCTTCCTGATTTAACTCTGTGGATCCAACATATGCTCTGTAACATTTTAGAATGGTGATAGGAACAGTTGGCAATATGTGATGGCTGCAGAGCAAGAGAACACCTGGGAAGAGAAAGGCTGACTTTTTCGAAGACTGCACCTCCTGTTACAGACCACAAGGAAAGGGAAAGGATTGTGATTCCTTTGAGCAATAAACTGCCAGGTGACATTTCCAGGCTGGTGCCAGGCAGGGCAGCAGACACCTGGGGTGATGAATTGGGCACAAAGCACACACAATTTCAGGGCAAAGCAATGGAACAGAACTAAGAGACAGAGCATATTATCAAAAAAGAGGAGAATAGCAGCTTTTCTGAAAGAAGCTGGAACTGAGAAATTTTGTGTCCCTCTAAGTGACAGGTAGGTGACGACAGAGCTGAAGACGGGGAGCTTGTGAGCAGTGCACAATACACTCTTGAGAGTTTTTTCAGCTCCTTGTGTTCTCTCTATTGGTCAAACAGAATAAATCATGGGTTTAAGAATAAAACGTAAAAGAGAAGGGGGTATTATTTTTACAATTGCTACTACTTCTGTTTTGTTTTATGATCCATTGGGGTTTAAATGTTCTACAATTACTATTGTATGGTACTACTATGGTCTCTTAACATGAACATTTTTGTTAAATTAAAAAAAAGAAAAAAAATCCTCCTTTAAGTTGGGAAAGGCAGCATGGATGAACAAAATTCGCCATGTATTGATCATTGTCGAAGCCAGATGACAGGTATATTGGATTTGTTATATTAATTCTTTCTCTTAAAAAAAGCATTCCTCTCTTGAACCTTACACACAGTCCAAATATCCCAGATCTCTTCTCCCTATCACCATAAAATTTCTTTAAAGAGATGAATGTTCTCCACTTGATCACCACCCCCACCCGCATTCTCTACTTTAACGTATCCAGTCTGGTTCCACCTTCCAGTCTGGTCGGAAAACGGCTTTTATCAAGGTCAAAATTGATCTCTTTTTGCCAAACACAATGGACACTTTTCTGTATGTAACTTATTCTACCTCTTACTACATTTCAGCTCATTAAGCTTTTTTTCTAATTATTAAAACAATCTCCTCTCTGTGCTATGAATTTACTTTTAATTTAAATTATTTTAAAATTTACAATTTATTCTCCTCAAGTCTTCACCTGTCATACTAGCAACTCCTGCTTTTTCTTTTGCTCTCTCGTCTCCCAAATCCCCAGACATCGGTTGTGGACCTTCTCTGTCTGTCTACTTTGTCTCCTGAGGAAAGACTCACATTCGTGACCCCAGGTCTCACTTCTTGTCCTGGCCTCTTCCATGACAGCACACCTCATGTAGCCAATTATTCACTGACATTCCCATTTGGATGTCTACTATGCTTTGTAACTTAGCATGGCCAAAAGAAAAATCTTGATCTTTCTCTGTTTCTTGCCTGGTTTGCCTCATTTCAGTTAAAACCATGCCTATTCTCCACGTTGATGAAGCCCGAAAACTAAAAGGCACTCCCCATCTCCCATTTCCTATCTGAGTCTTTTGGTTTTACCGGCATAACCTGGGATTCAGCCATGTCTCTTCATCCACCGCCAGCACTCCTGTTAGAGTCAGCGTCATCCCTCACTGCAACTACTACAGTGGTCTCCCGAAAGGTCTCTCCGCTTCTGCTTCAGGTTCCCTGCAGCTCATACTCTACTCAGGACCAAAAACATCTTTTGCACATTGAAATACAATCATGTCACTCCCATGCTCTCATGGTTTCCCTTTGCATTTAGAAAACAAACAAACAAACAATAACAACGAAAACCTATTTTCCTCACATGGCCCACAATCCTGGGTTGATCTGGCCACCCCGGCTAATCTGCGGCACCCTCACCCTCAGCTCATACTCTACTCAGGACCAAAAACATCTTTTGCACATTGAAATACAATCATGTCACTCCCATGCTCTCATGGTTTCCCTTTGCATTTAGAAAACAAACAAACAAACAATAACAACGAAAACCTATTTTCCTCACATGGCCCACAATCCTGGGTTGATCTGGCCACCCCGGCTAATCTGCGGCACCCTCTTCCCCTGTTCCCCGCTTGTTCCAGGCCCGCCACCTCCAGCTGTGAACATACCAACTTCTCTCCTGCCTCCAGTGATTCGCAAATGCGACTCTCTCTACCCAGAATGCACAGCACTGCCTCACACAGCAGTCTCCTTTTCTTCAACTTTAAGGCTTAGTTTAAAAGATAACTTCCCAAAGATACCTTCATGTGGTATTCATAGTTGTTAGGACCCTATACATGGTCTTTAGTTAATATGTAATTATTTCCCTCAACACCTGTGTCTTCATCAAGAGTGTAAACTCTTTGAAGGTAGTAGCTGTATTTTTCCCTCTTATATCTGTGTACTCAATGTTTAGCCAATTGTCTGACATGTACGTATTCAACAGATGACTTTTTTTACAAAAATAAATGTAAAATAAATATTGATAATATGACCATTATATAATGAGCTAAGGATTTTTTACTGAGCAATTTGTTTTTGCAAAACACGTAAGCCAGACTGAACACTTTGAACACTGAATGTATTAGTACTACGACAAAATTAAGAAGCTCTCTGCTTTTTAACATATGAGAGCTATCCAAGAAAAATTTAACGTAGCAGTAAGATTTATTGATCACTCCGAACGGCCCAACCTCGTGGGAGTAGTCAAGAGCTGGCTAAGATGTCGTGGGTTTTCTCGTTTCTTGCCTGTTGATCACTTTTCAGTCAGCTGCTGTCTCTCTTATGTCTGAACATTTAAAAAGTGCCAACTAAGACTGTATTTGAAAGGCAAACATTCCATTATACTTATTGCATTTTAATAAACCAATCTGTAAGTTGATTGTATACTTTAGGTTTATATATTAAACGAATGCAAATGCTTATACAACTTTCTCAAAAATCAATTAAATGCCCCACAAAAAGCCATCGGGCTTCTACTGAGTCAAACACAGAGTTGAGAAGCCATTTTATCTTTACAGATGTGTGTTCAAAATCCATAATTATTCCTTGTCATGTCACAAAAGGAAAAATGGAATATACTTCCATGAAATACCAGGTTGTAATCAACTCCACTGAGAATCTTGCTTTGAGAGTTCTCTCCTTCTCTTCAGCTGGTTCTTTTGTCCTGTAATTGAATTGAATTTGCTCCTCGCTCCATTCCTTCTAGACAGCTTCTCATTTGAGGGCTCTGAAGATGTATTACACTAATATATCCTCAGAATGACAATGCTATGATGATGCATGGGTATAATACATCTTCAGAGCTTCAGCACTGTCCAGAAACAATACAGCTGGTACTGGATTAAATTCAAACCTAATGCAAAAGGAAACATTTTTAAAAATTAGCTAACAACGAAGGTGAAAAAAAAACTAAATAAGTCATTTTAATGAATTCCATAATCCTGTATATTTTATTATTTTTTATTTTTTTAAAATCCTGTATATTTTAAAGATAAGTTTTTGAGACTTTTGTATGATTTATTATTAATTTGTAAATTTATTCAAGAATATATTTTGTAAATTTCTGAAGCTTACAATGAAACAGCCTTAGTTCAACCAAAATACATAATAATTCTAAGTCTCTCAGGCAAAGTTTACACACAAAGTTTATATGCAGTAAACACTGCCTCTTTTGTCAGTCAGGCAAAATTAGTCTCTCAACATTTCATAAGACATTTTCTTTTTTTAAAAAAGATTTTATTTATTTATTTGAGAGAGAGAGAATGAGAGACAGCACGAGAGGGAAGAGGGTCAGAGGGAGAAGCAGACTCCCCGCTGAGCAGGGAGCCCGATGCGGGACTCGATCCCGGGACTCCAGGAACATGACCTGAGCCGAAGGCAGTCGCTTAACCAACTGCGCCACCCGGGCGCCCAAGACATATTCATTATGTATTATACTAGGAGACATTTCATGAATGCTGAACCTCTTCCCTTAGGACAAAATTACTTTTGTAACATTTTCATAGAGAGTGAAAGTACTGTCTTTTGATAGAAAATATTCCATAAAATTTTTGGAAATTTTAAGTCTGAAATTGGGTTGCACAGTAAACTAGAGTTAGGGAATTTATAAATAATAATAATAACAAACAGAAAAATAGGGCACCGTTAGTCCTGGTCTCCTGGTCACAGTATTCTTTATATCCTTTACCTTGGCTTTGTTTAGGTTAGTAATCGTGCAGAAGTCTCAGAGAGACTAGCTCTTTTATTGTGAGGGCATCTTCTTAGGAATCTATAATGTCTGAAAGACTTTTCTTTTGTTCATTATTTTTATAGATTTTTTTTCCCTACAGCAAAGAATAAAACTAAAGAAAACAAGTGTATTTCTCCTCCAATACGTAGTGTTCCTGTCCTCTCTTCTCATGGCCCACCCATACTTATCAAAATCTGAATAAGTAATTCAAACTTTTGTTTCTAGAAGTCATTGCGGTAGTTGCTCAGTAAAGCAATCCCTCTTCAGTCTTCCACACAGAAACAACTAAATACAAAATAACATCTCACAAGTTTAGAAATGCAATCATTACATTGCATTTATCTGATTTTTATCACATAAGAACACCATATTTACTGGTATTTATCATCACCATCTTTTATTATCTGTCCTCAAGCAACTTTTATCTGCAGATGAGCTGTAAAAGAAATTTTAGTAATAGTAGCTAAGAATTGGGAGCTCTTAATTTTGCCTGAATATTCTTTTAAACTCTTTATCTGTAACATCTCCTTCAGATCACAGCCCTGTGATATTCTTCTTATTATTACTACTATTATCTCCATTTTGCAGAGAAGAAAATGAGGCACAGAGAGCTTAAGAAATTTGCCCAGTTTAACACATGCAGTGAGTGGCAGAATAGGGATTTGAAATCAAGTACTAACCAGACTCTTTTTTAGCACTATGCTATAGTGCCTTGTTTAATAGGAGTTTGATAATTATAAAAATATTATTAGCTTTTTCTATAACTTCTTTGGGGAATGATCTATGCACAAAGATTATAAGGAAAATAATTATTAGTCATATTAATTTTAAGACATTAATCAGCAAATATAAATTTATTAATCACAAAGAATTTATAGTATGCTAAAATATTATATCCTTTAACATATTTATTGAGTGCCTACTATATAGACATATTTGCCTGTATCATGGATCATAAAGACACAGATCACAAAAAGTGAGAACAAAAAGTGTTTATCATAGTTTTACTGATCTATAATCCAAGATTACTAAAATCATTTTAATTTTCCACTAGTGGTGATTATTCTTAATTATGGTTAAGTTAATCAAGAAAAATATAATTTTAGAACAAGGTGGGGTATAATTAAATTTCAATAGCAATATATTAATTTTGAGTGAAGAAAAATGGATATAGTGTTCTTTTACACTGGAAATCATAACTCCTTTAATAATTTATTTCAAGCCAACCATATGCTCATGTCTAAAACTGTCAGGGATCTTGGGGAGTTGATTTAAAAAAAAAATCATTATTAACATATTTTCTTTTTCTTACATATATTTTAGTAATACATCAGAAATGGCACTTAAGTTCCAGTAGGGCTTGTATGTGTACAAATATAGTCTTGATGGACATGATTGTATATTTATGGGAAATAAAAACAAGTTGTATCTTCACTGACTGCTGGGTTCAAATGATTAGTACAACCTGGGTTCAAATGAACATCATGATCTTCTTCTCATGAATATGGTACATATAAACTAGTTAGCACATGTTAATCTAACATATATTAGAACATTGCCTAGGCATACCAAGTGCTCAATAAATAATACTTAAGTGTTAGCTGGGCTCATTTTATACATTCACATGACCTACTGGTGACCTTTCTGGATCCTTATAGGATCTATTTCAATATTATGAATGAAATTTTTAACCATGGAGTCTCACCTCAGCATGAATTAGCATGAAATTTACAACCAAAATAAAAGCTGCATTTTCTAAAATTATAAACAAGATATAAACAACCCCCTAACTTGTTTAAATATAAACATTTATGTAATGCCTTTTCCTAATACATGTAACGTGACATTGAAATCACTCTGAAAAATACTCTAGAAAAATCTAATTCCTAAAATATAAACAGTCTCACAGAATGCAATCTTGCCATTTGCAACAACATGGATGGATGTAGAGGGCAAAATGCTAAGTGAAATAAGTCAGAGAAAGACAAATACTATATCATTTCATTCCTATGTGGAATTTAAGAAACAAACAAAGAAAAATAAAGAGATAAACCAAAAGACTACCTCTTAACTACAGAGAACATACTGATGGTTATCAGAGGGGAAGTGGGTAGGGTAGGGGGATGGGTGAAAGAGGTGAAGGGGATTAAGAGCATACTTATCATGATGAGCACTGAGTCATGTATACAATTGTTGAATCACTATATTGTACATCTGAAACTAATATAACACTGTGTTAATTATACTTAAATTATACTTAAATTTCAAAAAATAAATTTAAATTTATATATATATATATATATATATATATATATATATATATATATATATACACACATACCATCATTCCCAAATTCAGTCCACCAATGGAGATATAATCTAGAGAGTGTGTGTATATATATATATATTTTTTTTTCCTAATGTCCATCTCCTTCAGAAAATGAAGTTTCATAAGAAAAAAAAGATCTTTTATAAAATGCTTTGAAATGCTTGATGGCTTCCTGTTTTCTGTTTTATAGGGGTAAGCACTTTACTCCGAGAATAGTGGATTATTTTTTATATTAATTCATCATATCATCAGACTCATTGTTTATATATATCTTAAAATAATGAAAATTTTCTTGCTTTCTAAATTCAAACAGCAGGCATTAGCAGTTCTGAATACAGACAATTCCTCATAGCCCACCACTAACTAAATAGAAGTAGAGAGGACTCTGGAAACAGACAAACGAAAGTTAAAATTATAAAGAAAACTCTCAGAACAAAGAGGCAGTTTTAACTGCATATATAAATTATTGGTGTGCAATCTTATGGTAAAAGTTTAACTTGCCATCATTATGTAGATTCATTCATTATATAATTATCCATTATGTAAAGCTATTATGGAAATTCACAAAAGCTCCACATAGAGTGCGACTCTATAATGGAACTAGAACCATAGCTTGTAATCTGAAGATCTGGTATTGTTGAAATGTCATCAGCATAAATTGCCGGTTTTACTGAATTTTTCTTCCTAACATTAAAGAGTAAAGTGCAGTGTCAGGATTGCAAACCTGAAAAAAGACTCCTAAAGAACTACAATGTTTGGGCGACAGGCTGCCAGCTTGCAAGGATCACACACACAGCCTCTTCATCATATCACCCTTGGTGTCGGCCCAGCACTCAAGTGCTTCAAAGAAGGGTTACTTTCACAAAAGGGAAATGGCAACAGAATTAAGAACACTAATAGAAAGTAATACTTTTTAGTTTGTACCTGTATCGACTCAAATTATTTTCAGAATTATTTTAAACAATAGGTAGAATGGTATACATGGGTTTTAGTTAAAAATTTCCATTTTTTACAGTTTTCTGTTTTTTTCTGATAATTAGTAATTAACATTTCTGTCTTAAGATGGTATTCAATTCTCTTTAAAGGTTATAAAAGTTTTAATGTGCGAAGCCTGTATGTCTTACAACTAGGAAATAAAATTTAAAACCTAAATCTCTTTTAAAATATCTAAGGAAGGACATCTGGGTGGCTCAGTCATTAAGGGTCTGCCTTTGGCTCAGGTCATGATCCCAGGGTCCTGGGATCAAGCCCTGCATCAGGCTCCCTGCTCCACGGGAAGCCTGCTTCTCCCTCTCCCACTCCCTCTGCTTGTGTTCCCTCTCTCACTGTGTCTCTCTCTGTCAAATAAATAAATAAAATCTTAAAAAAAAAAAATATCTAAGGCAGGGGTCAGCAAACTTTTTCTTAAAGGAACAGACAGTAAATAGTTTAGGCTTTGTGGGTCATATGGTTTCTACTACAAATACTCAACTATATATTATAGTATGAGAAAGCAGTCATAGGCTATATGTTAAGTTGTGAGCACAGCTATGTTCCAACAACAACAATTAAAACTTCATTTACAGAAATAAACAGTAAGCCAGTTGGCCCACAGGCCTTAGGCTGCTAACGCATGACCTAATGAATACTGACTTTGTTGATCCTGAAATGGCTCTCATTTGACAATCTCAAGATCCTTAAAATCTCTTAATTTGGCAATATCTATTATATTCTTAATGGACAGTTTATGCTATTTATTTTATAGCTGGGCTATATCTATAGCAATACTTATGGGAAGCATGGAAAACACTGTTTTTTAGTTTTCAAAAGGTCTATACTTTAATCCATAAGATTTCCAAATATTGCCTTAAGGCCATTTTAAGGCTACTTGAATGTTAAATAAATGCATGTTTTGTTAAACTCAGCATTCCAACCCAGGCAGAAGTATCCTCAAGAAAAAAAGGTAAAATCAAGACATTCTCAGATGAAGAGTCCTCTAAAAGAATTTGTCTTCAGTGGGCCTACCATAAAAAATGGCTAAACAAAGTTTTCTAAATAGACAAGAATAAGAGTAAAAGAATACATAAATAAAAAATACTTCCCTTCTTGAGTTTTCTAATACATGTTTGACAGTTGAAACAGAAAGTATACTACCATCTGAGGTAGTTCTCATGTATGTAGAAAAAAACTTAAGATTATTATGTTAAAAAAATCAGGGGAATAAATGGAGGTAGGGTTTCTATAGTTCACTGGAACTAGTAAAATGTGGATACCCATAGAATATGATAAATTATGATGTAATACTATTAAATCTATGTAAAGAAACACACTCAACACTATAGATAAAACAAAGCAGAATTCAAAAAAATACTCAAGTAACCCACAGAAAGGCAGGAAAAAGAAAACAGAGAGACAAAATCTAGAAGGAACAAACAGAAAACAACAACGAAAATAAGATGCCAGTCGTAAGCCCTAACAAATCAATAATTAAATTAAATTAAATGTAAATGGTCTAAATATACCAAGTAAAATACAGAGATTGTCAGAGTAGATTTTTTTTAAAGTGTCTTATCTATAAGCTGTCTACAAATGGCTCACTTAAAATATAATACAATGTGTAGATTGAAAGTAAAAGGGTAGAAAGAAAAAAGAAACAGGACTGTTCATAGTAGCTTTATTTGTTATAGCCAAAAATTAGAAACAATGAGAATATGCTATAATATGTTTATGATTGAACAAATTATGGTGCATTCATATCACTAGGTATTCCTCAGCAATAGAAAGGAACAAAGTATTGATATATGCTAAAACTTGAATAAATCTCACAAGCATTATGTTGAGTAAAAAGGCCAATTTCAAAAGCTCACTCACTGGATAATTCCATTTACATGTATTCTTTTAATGACAAAACTATAGAGAAGAGGAAGAGGTCAGAAACAGATTGTCAGGGTTTAGGGATGGTGAATGGAGAAGGAGTGAGTGTGAGTTCAAAGGGGCAGCATAATATAAATCTTTGTGCTGAGGGAACAGTTCTGTACCTTGATAGTGATGGTGGCTCCATGAATCAACTCATATGATAAAATGATATAGAACCGGATGCCTGGGTGGCTTAGTCGGTTAAGTGTCTGCCTTCAGCTCACGTTATGATCCCAGGGTCCTCGAATTGGGTAACGTATCAGGCTCCCTGCTCAGTGGGTAGTCTGCTTCTTTCTCTTCCCCTCCCCCTGCTCATTCTCTCTCTCTCTCTCACAAAAGTAAATAAATAAAATCTTTAAAAAATGATATAGAACCATATGCATGTATTGCACTAATGTTCATTTGTTCTGGTGTCAGACTATAGTTACATATCATGTAACCAATTAGAGAAATTGGGTGAAGGATACATGGAAACTCTCTCTACTAACTTTGTAACTTTCTACGAGCTTATAACATTTTCAAAGTTAAAACTAAAAAAAAAAATCATATTTGTTTGGGGTAATTTATGTAAATACTCTGAGTGCCATGTTAATTTATACAATGAGGATAACAATATCCACTTCACAGTTTAGTTTTGAGGCTTAAATGGGACATGTATGTGCAAGTACCTTCTACTTTGTGAATAGACAGTAATGGATAAATATTAGTGGAACCATGCTAGCTAAAGTTACTTTGGTGCAAGCTGCTCTTTATATGTTAATGTGGTTAAGGTTCAGAACCCTGTTCTAATGTGGTAGGGGAGTTTCCCATATCAATAAGCAATTATCCAGCACCAGCTGGGTGTCCTACAATTCAACTCAGTTCTGACACTACATAGAGATAGCATCAGATTGCACAGGTTAAAAGCTCAGTCCCACAAGACTGCCTTCCTCTCCTATTTCAGATGCCAGTAGCAAGTCTAGGTTGTCACCTATGCTTGTGAACAACTAGCTATAGATTAGAGGCTCCAACAATCCCCTCCTTGGGTTCAATTAATTTGCTAGAACAGCTCAGAGAACTCAGAGAAATATTTTACTTACTAGATCACCGATTTATTTTAAAAGGCTATAACTCAGGAACAGCCAGATGGAGGAGATGGATAGGGCAAAGTATGAGGAAAGGGTGAGGAGCTTCCTTGCCCTTTCGGAGGGCGCCCCTCTCCCTGAATCTCTACTAGTTTGCCAACACAGAAGTTCTCTGAACTCTATCCTTTTGGGTCTTTATGGAGGCTTAATTACATACACACAATTGATTGAATCACTGGCCATTGGTGGATGATTCAACCTCCAGCTCCTCTCCCTTCCCTGGAAGTCTAGGTGGGTGTGATTGAAAATTCCAACTCTATTCTCATGGTTGGTTCTCTTGGTAACCCTAGTCCCATCCTTTGATGTGTTTCCAAAGTCACCTCATTAACATTACAAAAGATACCTTTACTGGTTTCATCACAGGAAATTCTAAAGGTTTTAGGAGCACTGTGCAAGAAGTGGGACAAAGACCAAACATATTTCTTATGGTAAATCATAATATCACAAAGGTGCAGCTATATTGAAACCATAAGGAAAATAAAGGGCTGATTTATATTTAGGGGTATGTGTACCATTATATTAGGGGGTAGAGGTTGGGGGCATACAAGAAAGGAAATATTTCTCTGTGTCATTACCCTGTTATCAGTTTAAATTTTAATTTCTAGTTCTAAGAGGCTATGTGGGAAGCAAAGACGGAGGCAGCATCCATTAACTCTGCAGTATTTATGGAGTCCCTACTTTGTATCAAGCCCTGTGCTAAGTCAAGGGTTACAAAGATGAACAGTTTCTGGGCAGAGGGAATTCCCTGTTCCCTGAAGCCATAGACAAATAAGCCCAAGGACTACAATTTAGAGAATTAGTTCCACACAAGTGGTGGCACAAGGTACTAGGCAACTATGGAAGGAAAAGCACCCAATTTTTCCTGGGTTGCTCAGGAACAATTTTGTAAAAAGTTGGAAGGATGAGTAGGAGTTTGTCACTTGTATCAAGGGAGAAAAAATATTCCTAACAGAAGAAATAACATGTGTAAAAGTAGAGAAACTAAATTTCCACTTTGACTAACTGGATGCATGGTTTTGTCTCCCTGTCAAAATTTTTCACTTCTTATTTGCTCTTTAATTCTCCACAACTGGGTTTTTGATCCATTATGTCACTGAACTGCCACAATGATCCCCAAACTACCTGACCTAAAAGTAACTGCTTGGGTCTTATCTTATGTGATCGGATTGACATTGTTTACCACTCACTGTTCCAGAAAAACTTTTCTTCTTTTTGGTCTCTTTGAAATCATGTTTTTTGGTTTTATTCCTGTATCTCTGACCACTTGTTTGTGGTCTCCTTTAAAAGGGCTCAATAATTGTTGATATAAACAAAAGTGTCAAGGGATTGATGCCAGAAAAGAATAACTTGAGTTTGTGGACAGGATGGAGTCAATAGAGGGGAACAGGTTAAAGATGCAGGGAAAGAGGAGATACTTAATGGGATAAGGAACTGACAAACGGGAAGGGATGAATGGAATCCAGAACATAACAGGACAAAGGGACATAACTGAACAGTCTTTATTTTGAGTTAGGCAAGAGCCTTAACTCCTACGGATAATTAGGGTGATATATTCCATCAAACAGAACTAAGCATATGGAAATTAGACAAAAAAATAGTTTAAGACATACAACTCAGGGTTTATGATCATATTTTAGCTCCAGATCCAAAAGAATATCTTTGTCAGCTAATAAACACCAGCAGGGTAGAATGAGAACATATCTGGAGATTCCAGATATCAAGGTATAAAAATGAACTAGGAAGCAAAGATTAAGATGAGCAACAATGAATAATAAGTGGAAATTTGATAGAGACTTTCAAAATGCCTCCATATTTGTTATCTGCCTGTAATCTATTATTTTTTGTGTTTTTTAAAATTTTTTTTGGTAATCTATTATTTTAAAATTTATCTTTTAACTTTTCTTATTTTTTTTTCTGACTGGTCTAGATTTATTAATGCAGTGATTTATGATTAAGAACTTTATTTTGAATATAAAGAGATTCAAAATCAGATGCCTTGTATAAATTTGTCAATGTTCTCTAAAAGTTTTAAGTGCGTTTTAGCATTATGATACCCTCAACTGGATATGTGAATTGCATTCAAGAGTTATAAGTAGGCCCTTCAATTTTAGAAAGAGAATTGGAGATTCCATTTGATCAAAATTTTAAATAGATTTCAGTAGTAAATTAATAGCTACTATTACAGGATATTTACTGTAAGTCATGGACTCTGTTCAAAGCTCTATACTATTCCATTTAATACTCATAACAATTCTATAAAATGGGGACAGTTAGTATCACTATTTTATATTTAAAATATTTAAAGAAGTTAACAGTTTTGTCGAAGATCTTACAGTTTGTAAGATGAAGATCTGGGTCTCACATCCAATTCTGACTGATGTAAATTTCATGATCTTAATCACTGAACTACAGTGGAACCACCTAATGCCTAAGAAATTACTGGTAGGAATAAAGGGAATCATACACCTTATAGTATGAATTTTGAGAAAACCTTGAAAATTTTCTAAGTATATAAGAAATTAGTCATAGTTTAGGTAAAACAGTAGTATCTCTTGTAAATAAAGATGTATGAAACTATCTAAATCTGTCATGATAGAACAATTGCCTCCTTATATTTTGCATGATATAAATATTTTTTACTACTAATTCTATAATCACCCTCTGTATGCACAACAGGGCCCAGGCCCTATTCCAGGATTGCTGTAGAATGACACTCCAGTCAGTTCAGGAAATGTTTGTGGTATGCTTGAACCCACAACCTAATTTTTTTTGTGGATTAGGGAGAAGCTCTGTGGGGTATCATCCTGTGACCAGACATTTTTTAATTGGTTTTTAAAACTGATATAGACCATGAATGAATAAGCAAGAATTCACAAAAGTACTGGTTAAAAAAAATCTAAACAAATCACACATGTACAAAAACTAGCCATTATTTCTAGTAATGACAGGGAGTGTATCTGGATCTGTTTTTAACACTGTCCACTGTTCATATGGTGACCACTCTTTTGAGACACATTTTCTTTTGTGATACAGCAAAAGATGAGAGCATGCAAAATGTTGATATTTTTTAGGTAAAATATAGGCAGATCAATGAAGTTTATAATTTGGCTTTCAAATATAAACATGTAAGTTGAAGAAATTTAATAGAATTATCAGATATGTTACTTAAAGCAGGAACTCCACAGTGCTATGCATCTTAATACAGATCACTAACAAATTATAATTTGAAATTATTGGAAGCATTTATAAATATATCAGCCATGTCTAGCTATTCATTGGATAACAGTTAATATTTATGCTAATTTTACTCATTTGCTCTGTATGGCAGGATCACAAAAATAAATCCATGCACAGTTTAACTTATAAACCCAATCTGACTTCTTTCAGCTTCATGATGTTATCCATTATCATTATTCTAATAACTTCACTAGCCAACATTCACGCTATTTAATTAAACCAAAAATGTATCCAAGCACTTAAAAAAAGAATATGCATAATAACAAGCACTGCAAAGCAGGAGAGTTCAGTCCAAAATATTAATCTTAAATTATATGAAGATGGAGATTATGTGCTACATTCTCACAAAAATTATATTACCATATCAGATTTAAATCCCTGGAAAGATGATTAAGAATCAGCCATACATTTGCATGCATATCACCTTATACTTTTTCAAAGCACACTTATGGTTATTATCTTTTTTGAGTCTCACAATAGCTAGGGATTTTTATTATTTGATTTTTGGAAAGTAGACAACGAGGTGAGGGTAACTGAGGCGATGAGATTTGCAGGAGGATTGGCTGAATGGATGTATAAGGACCTTAAGATAAAAGCAGGTGTATCCTAACTGCTAGCCCTTGTCTCACTTATACCCCATGGAGAGTCCTGCCACTAATTCAGTGCTTGTATACCAGTTTTATGATCCTGTAGCTGCTCTAAGGAGTGGAGTATTGGCAGTCAAGAGCACATTCATGCTTCGGAAATATTATAGGGGCCATAATGCATATTATATAAGTGTATACTGCCATTATATTGATTTTTTCCTCACATTAATGGTAATACTTAGCATGTGATGTAAGTCTCATTAGACCTCCTGCATAAATGAGGAAACTGAAAGACACTTAAGGGTAAGTGATACTAAAGAAAGCATTAGCAGATAAAAAGGATGTGACAATTGTACTCTTTCTACACCTACATAAAGGGTGCCTTTCTGATTTCTTTAAAAGCAATTTCATCACACTAGCCTTGTTAGAGCTGTGTCCACCAAAACTATAAAACAAATAAAATCAAATTTCACTTACTGGAAACATGGTGGGATTCTATTCATTAAAAGTACCACTGTTACTTCCCGGGTGCAACTCAAAGCTAGATAGTTCAAATATTTAAACCTGACGCAAATTGGTGATTCTGTGAAGAGTGGCTGTGAAAAGTCTTATTTTGATGATGATTATCCCCAACTTCCTAAATTGATTTAATCTCTTTAAGAGCATGTGCACTGTAGCAGAAGCACCAGAAACCCTTAAAAATGTTATATCCCTTAATTTCACCTAGCTATGTGATCTTGTACAAGTTACTTAAAGTCTTGGGTTTTTAGGTCCCTCATCAGTTAAAATTTAATGCTAACTGCTAAATCCTTGATTCTGAACTGCATTTTGAAGTTAGACCTAGCAACCTCATAATTTGTATAATTTCCTTCTCCCTTGATTACCTTAGCAGTTCATGCTGGCCTATTAACATGTGAATGACGATTGAATAAAAGCCTTACACATTTAAATGAAGATATTTCTCTTGTGATATTTCCATTTGAGTTTTTTGTCTACTGATTTGTGATTATCCAGTATACTAAAATGAAAATAACCTTGACTAAGAATCAAGAGACACAGATTCTATTCTGGGCTCTGACAGAAACTGTTCATTTATTTAATTTTTGTAAACTACAGTGCATTGAGGTATAAAGATTAACTATAAAAATATGCATCCCACTTACCTCATGAAAAAGATGTAAAAAATGTAAGTAGACTCTTAGGTTCTGAACAAGAGAGGTTACAGGAAAATATTGAACACCACAGCACAAACAACACTGATATATTTCTTCTTTACCTGATGGGGAGATGTGCCGCCAAGAAATGGAAGGCTCTGGTTTCCCAGTGGCCAAGCAAGTAAGGGTGACATTGGTTCCTTCATTGATGGTCATATCACTTGAGATGTCATATATCTTCGGAGGAACTGAAATGACAAAACATGCAGTGGTCAGAAAAATACATAAAAAATTCTGTTGAACTACATTTGACCAACTCCATGATATTATACAATAAGACTGTGGTGGTGAAATGTACCTATGGCTCATGGTCACCATGCAAGAGATTTCTCCAGATCCTCAGGACTCTCCTAGAGTTTTCTGTTCATTGGTTGGTTTTATTTTTCTCTAATTTTTAGATATTAAATACTTCAAGATAAATGGAATGTTTAATAACCAAAAAATCTGAATATTACATAAATTAAAATTTTATTGTGCATGCTTGTGTTAAGTCAACTAGAATGTTGTCACTCTGTCTGTTCCATCTATGGTTTTCTTGTGGAGATGATTTAAGAAAAATGGAAATCTGGAAGAAACTTAAAATAGCAGAAAATTTATGCCTACATGCTGTTTTAAGAGCAAGTGAGGTCAAATGTGTAGGATTAGGAGGTACGATTTCAGGGTTACAAGGGCATTGGCAACCTCAGTTTTCTATTTGCCAGATAATAGGGCTGGACTTTCTAACTATTTATATTTGAAGGGACTCATTTCCTAAGGCCTTGAAAGGTGTCTTCATTAAGAGTTTTCTTGTCAGTGATGGCTGGAAACATCTGGGGAAAACCGATCTCTTCACTCTGGGATTTCTTAGAAACTTTGTTATGCTTACTGTAAATCTCCAAGAGTGAAGGGGAAAAGTTTATATGGTATTTGTCTGTGTTTTGTTTTTTTTTTTCTGATGTATTAGAATATGGAAGGTTTTATTCAAGAGCATTTGATAAAACTAGTGACCATGGAATGTACTTTGGGAATGCTGGATAGGAAAATCTCTAAGTGAACTTCTAATTAAAATGCCCATATTCCCTCAAATATCAAATGGTCTCACTTCATCCTCAAATGGCATGGATATGAAACCTGGGTTCTCTACTCGCTGTGTCGTCCAGGGCAATGTATGTATGTATCTCAGTCTCAGTGTCTTCATCTGAAAGCTGGAGACAATTTTGGTACCAACTCCATACAGCTGCTGTGACGATTAAATAAACCAGGATATTTTAAAGAACTTAGGACAGTCCCTGGCATCAGTGTTAGCTATTATTATTAGATGCCTTAAAATGCATATATGGTTTTTGAATTTAATTTTACTACTGCCCTTTTCCTATGCTTTCATCACTTCATCAGTTTGTTAGTGTATAAGACTGGCCTGTGCCTTAAGTTTTAGTTTACTCTATACAAATTATAGTATGTTGAAGTTCCCAGGTTGAAACTAATAAATGGTAATTAGATATTATGATAATTTTTAGAGAAATATGCCTTTTTCCAGAATTCTTTTAATTGTTCCATTCTTAGGCTTCCTGTATGTAAGAGATATGCATTCACAGTTATTTTTAAAAAGGTAATTATAATTTTTACAAGGATAAATTAAATTATCTATACTTTGAATATTATCTTTGAATTTGTTGCAAATCTTTGTGACAAAAAACCCTAAAATGATTTGATTGTAAATATAAAGTATTTGATTATATGCAACTGTTGCTAGGATTGAAAAAAAAGCTTATTTCTAAGTAATATACCATTGTAAGTGTTTCTAAATGACATTCTCTAATTGGCATTTAAAACATATTATCATTAAACCCTTCAGCGAGCTGTTCCCAGGCAAATAAAATAAAATAAAATAAAATAAAACCATTCCAAATAGAAGACTTTTTTAACTTAACTGAAACAGAACAGAAATAAAGACATTATGATATCCTATGAGGAAAGTAAAGTGTGCATGACTCATTGGTGAATAGGAAAGTTAATAACAATCAATTTACCTTAAACAAAACTATAATCTGGATATGTGGATGTGGGTACAGGTTTGAAATAGTGAACTATGAAATACATGTGTACATATATACATATACGTAATTACATACATACCAATGGCCACTATTTAAAAAAAAGTTATATAGTACTTTCCTTCTTCATACAGAAGACAGTACCCAGAGGTCAGTCTAATTTACATATTCCAAACATATAACTAATTCAACCTTAGATAGTGGTATGTATACTTAAGAAAAAGGATGGAGTGCCATAGGACCATGAATTCTATCTTCTATATTATTTTGTCAATTCCACCTGATCTTAAAAATAGTTTAGTTTCATCTTTACATGTCTATTTATATTTAAAGTGGTAAACACGAGTGGTAAACTAATATTAAGCACAATATTTGGCTTCACAGAGAAAGAACCAAATCCCTTAGCAATAAACTTAGATTTGACGTTTAACTTCGGGAAAATATGCAGTGGGGGAAGAGTGTCGAATTCCAGGTGTGACATGTCATCTCAGTGATGGCAATTGCCTCCCGGGGGCTCATAATTCAGGATATACTACAGGGAACAAACATCTGGAAGGAGGATGTTAGTAAAGGAAAGTCCCTCTGGCAAGGCTCCTCTCCCCAGAATGCATCACCTGTTGGCAGCAGATGCTGTGTGTAAAGAGAACCAGTGAAATCCTTCACATGCATTGTAGCTTGTGGAGGCAAAAATAGGTGTTGGTTTGCTGACTATTCAAAGCCATTTCATATTCAGTTCAAGACTGCAAACTTTTACTGAGTATTATGGAGGGAATAATTCTGGGCTCACAGGAAAGGCAAAATTTTCAAGGCATAACCCTTGCCCTCAAGGAACTTAAAATTAAAAGAGGGAGGCAAATAGTAAGTGACTGAGAGAAGACAAATATTTTCCATTTCCATTTTACATGAGTAACACATGTCTAATAGGTATGCCTTCTGGGTTCGAATTAGCAAACATTAGTTTTATGTAAGTTTCTTTTAAGGTGAACCATGTAGGATAGTTTATGTGCAAAATTATTCACTGTGGTACTATTTATAATAGAGAAAAACTATGAATAACCTCAATGTAGGACAACAGAAATAGAGGCATTGTTAGCTCTGAATCCAGAATAAGGTATGGTACTGGAAAAGGACTTGGTATGATCTGAGGGAGCATCAGACTCAGAGAAAATAGAAGAGAAAAAAGATGCTTCTACTCTGGGTGACATAAGCAGGGAAGAATGGTAATGTCTCAGGCATCTCAAGCCCATCTGGTTCTAGTAGCTCTTCCCACGTTATGGTTTGTGTATATATCATGCATGCACACAGGTCGGAGGACTCTGTTGAACTCTGAATGACAAAACAGTATGTCTTATGGTATTTCCAATACTCTATGCATAGAAAAACAGCAATGAGGGGAGCTAAAATATCTTACTATTCTAGGTGTATGTTCCTTTTTCATACACCTTATATTAAACTTCCTCACACTCCTCTCATGTAGAAATTGAGTTTAAAATTAGTTTGAAAAGGAGCAAATGTGTTCAATCAATTGCACAATTTTTAAGTCACTAAATAAGTACAGATTTTAGTACCATTTTGAATTGCTGTGTACATATTTAAGTATTTATGACCTAGAGCAGAATAATAAAGGAATAAATTATTCATCAAAATGTAAACTTGTTTAATTCATAGGAAGTATTTATTATAACATTATCATCACTGTTGTCGTATCATAACACCATAAGTAAAAACAGTGAGGGTGGGGGCACGTGGGTGGTGCAGTTGATTAAGCCTCAGACTCTTGGTATTTTGCTCAGGTTGTGATCTCGGGGTCGTGAGATTGAGGCCCATGTCAGGCTCTGTACTTAGCCCAAAGTCTGCTTAAGACTCTTTCCCTTTGCCTCCACTCCCCCTGGACATGCTCTCTCTTTCTCTCTCTCTCTCCTTTCTCTCTCAAATTAAAAAATAAATCTTTTTTAAAAACCAATGAAGAGGGGTGCCTGGGTGGCTCGGTTGGTTAAGCGACTGCCTTCGGCTCGGGTCATGATCCTGGAGTCCCGGGATCGAGTCCCGCATCGGGCTCCCTGCTCAGCGGGGAGTCCACTTCTCCCTGTGACCCTCCCCCCTCTCGTGTTCTCTCTCTCATTCTCTCTCTCTCTCTCAAATAAATAAATAAAATCTTCAAAAAAAATGAAGGGTGGAAGTTCTAGATTTCATTACAAATCACAGAATATCTCTCTCCTAATGGGACTCTAATTGGGGATATACGTGACTTTACAACGGCATTCATAATTAATTGTTCTATATCACCCGTTAGAGAGATTGAAGACCACTGGAAACCTTCTAAACAACAGAGGCTGAAAGAGGATTTAAGGGTTGTGTTGGGGTTAAGTGCTTTTTAAATTCCCATATATATTTAAAAGAATCACTCTTGGATCGTCAAATTGATAATCTGCTTTACCTTTAATTATGTGCGGGCCTCAAATTCAACTACTACCTAGTATCCTGTTCTCAGCACCTATTCAGTGGATGCCAAGGTGAGCGGTTGATGCATATTTGGATGTATCTCTAGATTTCAATTCATTAAAGGTAATTTAAATTTCTTGTTAGTTTCACTTCCACTAAAAATTGTGCAGTTTGACTTGCCCCAACTGCCTTCTCTCATTTCAGCCATCTATCACAGCATCCGTAGTCAGGGTATGGAGCAGCATCAGTAAGAAAAATCAGAGAATGTATATCCAAACCAAATACTAATGATTTCCTCTTTCATTTTTTTTTTTTATTTAAGTTCTAGCTAGTTGACATAGAGTTCATTATTTGTTTCAGGGGTCGAATTCAGTGGTTCATCATTTACACACAACATCCAGTGCTCATCATCACAAGTGCCCTCCTTAACACCCATCATTCATCTATCCCATCCCCCACCCACCCCATCAACCCTCAGCTTGTTCTCTATAGTTAAGAGTCTCTCATGATTTGTTTCTCTCTCTCTCTCTCTCTTTTTTTCCCTCCCTCCTGTATGTTCATCCATTTTCTTTCTTAAATTACACATATAAGTGAAGTAAGTCAGTTAGAGAAATACTAATGATTTTACACAACCAACCATTTGGGATTATTCCCCACCATTTGCATCATGATGTGCAACTGAGTTTGTGAATGGCTTCATATGTTTTTTGTTTTGTTTTTAATGTGTACATATTTTTTACCTACATAAATAAAATAAGTTTTTGCTTGTTTACTTAATGAACAACCTTCACAGATGTCACTTAAATTTCTTCTAAGACTCCATCTTGTAGTCTGGAACATAACCAACAAAAATTTGAGAAGTCAACATAAGGGTGACTAATCTGTACATCATGGGAATCAGGTGAGCACAGTGTTTTATTATATTAAATGTCTGTGCAGATGATTTCCAGAAATAATAAATACAATAGAGTTCACACCTATCTTAAGTTCCATGACATGTGAGGCCAGGTCACACGTAACACTGAAAACCCTTGGAGGATATATTTGATGGTTATCTTAACTGTAAGTGCAAGACACTGACTATTTGGATCTGGAAAGTTGCATTGGTTCACTGGAATCCATTAAATGCACCATGGAGTTCTTAAGTTGTAAGAATCCATGAAAGACAACAGCACATACAAATCCAGGTGGAAGACTTCTTTAGAATGCCAGGGCTAAAAGTGGCTGAAGTGTGTATTTAATCTGGCCCCAAACAATCACAGATTATTGAAAGAAACAGCAATTCAGTATTTATCATAATCATGGTATTCTGGGCACTGCAAAAACCACTTGCTTCCTTAGGGTGTAAAAATCACAGCAGTGTTTCATAGGCAAGTGAACTCTCTCTTTCATTCTCTGTTTAGTGTTACTAAAATCACTTAAAGGTTTTCATGGATCTAGTTGAATTATGTATGCAGTCACTAGATGGGTTCTTCAAATGTGTTCACTAGGCCAATGTGGAATAAAAATACACCTTATCTCATCCCTTTGGAGTCCTACTGGACTCACCTTTCTCCACAGGGCCTTCCTCCACCCCCAAAATTTACTACAAAGAAGAAATGCTGAAATATGGTTAAAATTTCATCTTAAAGCCTTGTGTCACTGATGGCTTTGCTCATCTTAATGCAAGAGAGATTTCTTTTTTTTTAAGATTTTATTTATTTATTTATTTATTTATTCATTCATGAAAGACAGACAGAGAGAGAGAGAGAGGCAGAGGGAGAAGCAGGCTCCCAAGGAGCAGGGAGCCCGACGCGGCACTCGATCCCAGCACCCTGGGATCACGACCTGAGCCGAAGGCAGACGCTCAACCATCTGAGCCACCCAGGTGTCCTGCAAGAGAGATTTTTTTAGGTATCTGTCTTTTTGAGATAACAGCTTGCACATATAACCGTCTGTACCACCTCACTCCTCCTTTTGTAGCTTCTTTGGTATAGCATCTTTTAAATCTGACAGTGTCATTGATATTTACTTCTTTGTTTATTGCCTCTTCTCCTTATGGAACATAAGTAAAGACCTTGGGTAGGAACCTAGTTTACTTTCCTCAACAGCCTATCACCAACACCTAGGAAAGGGCTTGAAACATGGAATATATTCCACAAATATTTTTTATTGTTTTTTTTTAACAGCTGAGCTAATATTTCTTTGACTTTGTAATGAAGATTTCCCATAGAATTTCATACCACTGCAAGGATGATATAATACAAGTTCAGAGAATATAGTGAAAATGTAATTATAGTGTCAAGGGTCCTCTGTGACTTTTTTCAAGGATTTTCCAATTTCGGGGATTCAATATTCTTTTTAACTCATTTAAAAAGCACATTATTTTTCTATTTCACTGCCTACCATCATTTTTGCCATGCAAACTCAGAGAAATAATTGGACAATAATCATATACATATATATTCAACAGAATAGGTTGTCACATCTTACACAGTACTGTATGTGTTGGTTAGAGTATTTTTTTTTACTTAAAAAGGTATGTAAATTTGGGGCCAAAAGGATTTGACTTTAAGAGTATGTACATATTATTTCTGCTTCTTTTTTTCTCTCTCCACAGACTTGGAGTCTAGGTTAGTTCGAATAAACTGTATCTCTGAAGATTTTCCAAACTGCTTGAGTCAACAAGCTAGACGTAACTATAAATCTTTGGAGAATTGGCTTTTTTTTGCATTCGCATATCTGGTAATGGCTGGCAGCATCAAAAGAACAGTCTTCCTTTCCCTAGGCTGGCACTTCCCTTTTCAGTCTTGGCCAGCCCCCAGAAAGTGAAAGCAGATCTACGTTACATAACAAACCTCCTGGAAAAGGTGCTGTTCTCAAACTGAGAGAAGAAATTGTTTCATGATTTTTTTTTTTTTTTTTTTTTTTTTGGTTTGCTGGTGGGTGCCTGATGGTTTCCTGGCTTGCATCTAACTAGCAACATTGTTTTCTCCAGCTCATAGACTATAACTGACTTTTTATAGTTTATGACATTTCAGAGATTTCTATGGCTTCTCCCTTCATCCCATCACTCAGATAGTGATAGGAGGAAAAAATAACCCAAGTGTGACTTGTAAATGCAAACTTGCCAGATTTGTGAATACCTAGGGATGGAATATGCCAGTACTACTTTTGGGGGCAAAGAACATGTTTGAGCAAAAAAAAAATATGTATCTTTCAGACTTTGGTTCAATCTTTGAATCATGTTGGTTAACTTAGTGTTTTTCCTTTTCTAGAAAATCCACGTACAAGTTTTTCTTAATTAACCTTGTCCTTCAGGAGGTTAGCTATATAAAATGGCAAAACAGGTGGTAACTTATTTTAAGCCAACCATCCATCCATCCATCCACCCATTTAACAAACATTTATTGAGCCCCGACTACATTAGGGAGACTAATCTTAAAGTCTATGTCTAAAGAGTGAAAGACCAAACACTCTTAATTATAATATGGAGTCATAAATCCTACAAAGTGGATTTTGCAATATAAGTTGTTTTGGGAACACAGAGTAGTAAATCTAACTCTGCCTATGGAGTCAGATTAGAGGGGATACTGATATTAGAAAAGGCTTCATCAAACAGATGGAATTTGAGTGGACTTTGAGGGTTAAAAACAGCAGTTTTTTTAACTTCATACAGCTTATTCATCAGGATAATCTGATGAGTGTTTTATAATCTTGGAGTGGTGGGAGGGCTGATTCAGGCGACCCTAGACTAAAAAGTGTAGTGTGTAGCTTTATAGTTTTATAGCTTTATGGGATGACAAAAAGACCTCTCCACAAACTACTCCCTCCTATTTATTTAGAGGTTCCATTGTAATTATAGAGGCCTTCCTTCGTATCCTCAGAGCAGTTATCTGCTCTCAAGGGCTTAATACTAAAATGTAACTACCCCTAGAAGAGATGATGCCTTAATAGCTTGCATATATTTTCACACTTCCTGAGAGCAGCACAGTGGGTATAGGGAGGGCTCCATACTGAAGATTAGAAAGATGCTATGGATAACTTTTTCCCAGTTGTAATTTTCTCTTGGGAAAACCCAGAATTGGTTCTGCATAGCAGTTAGCAAGACAATCAGCAATGGAGAGAAGAAAATAAACCTCCGAGGGGAACAAACCTCACAGGACATGGAGTTATCGAAAAAAATCAAGGTGGAAATCGCTTCCTCTCTTCCTCTTCTCTCCATCTAACTTTGATTACCTAATACATGGGCTGTGCATCAGGGGGAGGAAAGAAAGAAGCAAGTAATCTCTAAATTTTAAGACAGATTTTCTCGGGTGCCTGGGTGGCTCAGTTGGTTAAGCGACTGCCTTCGGCTCAGGTCATGATCCTGGAGTCCTGGGATTGAGTCTCACATCGGGCTCCCTACTCAGCGGGGAGTCTGCTTCTCCCTCTGACCCTCTTCCCTCTCGTGCTCTCTATCTCTCATTTTCTCTCTCTCAAATAAATAAATAAAATCTTTAAAAAAAAGGACAGATTTTCTCATTGAAGAAAGGTGTATTTGCTAGATTTTCCATGGCAAAAGAAATACATAATTCTTACATGTATATAGGTTATATAAGATGGCTTAGCATACATGAGGGTTAAATGTGATAAAAGAATACAGGGCACTGATTTAGAAAGGATAATTTCTGGTAGCTTAACATTTATTTAATGATTTTTAAATTTTTGGTTGATGGCAACTTTCCCACCTGCTATGTAAACATTTTGAAGGCAAAAAATACAGCATTGTTATACAAGAGTTTCAATATTTTGGACTGTAAAGATTTTTATTTTTGCTTCATTTTGGCTAGAGGATCAATAGCTGGCCTCTACACATGAGTGTTTATACACCGGAGTTCAAATCCCTGCTGTACCTCAGGCTAGCTTCAGCTTCACTTACTTGGATGGTTCAAAGATATAAAATACTGCTTAAAATCAGGACTGTAATAGCAGCTACCCCCTCAGGCAGCGGCAGCAGGAAAGCGAGAGCACACTTACAGTCGAGCTGTACATAACAGGGTATCCACAATGCCTACTTCACTCAGCCTTCTCCCTAGTAGAGAACAGTTACAAAATACACGGGAAGAACATTACAACTGAAATTCCTTAAAGCACACAAATATAGGTGTCCATACCTAGAGAGGCAGAATTCTTAAGGAAGCAATTCTATACCTTTAAATCTGCAGTGATGATAACATTTTATTAAGAATTAATAATGAGCTTTTTCTTGGAAACGATTTGGCAGTATACTTTAAGAACTTAAAAAAAATTCCAACCCAGCTAGCTAATGACATCTCTTCCAGGAATTTTCTCAAGGAAAGTAGGCAACTTCTTCCAGTATCATCACTATTCCCATAAACCTGGTGGCCAGCTCCACTGGTCTGTTTGAAAATGTGCCAGCAAATGCCCTCTGGAATGGGCTGGGTGAACTTTTCTTGCCTCATCCTTGGCGCTGAATTATTCTCCACATAAACCAGAGGAAACAGCCCAGCTGTGCCATACTAGAACCCAGCTGCCTTCTTAGCAAATATTTCCCATAGCTAAAAGCTTGCTTTAGTGTTTTTGAAACGCAAGGAAGTCCAATGTCTACCCTCAGTCTCATAGAGCTATAATGTAACACCTGCCTCCTGATTTCACAAGATAAGCCTGTTCCGGTTCAGTATGAGTTTTCCTTGTTAGGCTGAGGTTTAATAAATATGTTTTACCAAATTTTTATATGTAAATGCTGCTATGCTGTTTTTTGTACTTGCAGAGGAGCTGTGTCATTTCAGTGCAATCAGAAAAATAATGCCTTCTCTGAAGTACTCTACTGTCTTTGTTCCTTGAATATAATGTTTTTCCCTAATTATGAAGGTAGTACACATCTATTGGAAAGAATGTAGAAAATATATAAGAGTGAGGGGGAGAAAAACCTAAATCACCTATGAGGTTGAAACATCTAAAATTGTCCTTTGGTGGTTACAACCAAATGGCTGCCAATGCTTTCATGTCACTCAGTGTAATATAATCTCACCATTTTGAGAAAATCACTACTAATAGTTTCATAAATTTCATTTAAGCCTTTTTATGCATATATTTATGCATAGATCCCAGAGATTTCCACACAGTCCAAAAAGTTCACCAAGGAATGGTGTTAAGCCTTGGCAGAAAACAGTGCCCCATTCTCTAAGTCATACATCCTCTAGAAACTGAGCTAGAAGGTGGCTGGAGAAGGATTCAAAAATGGACATTGTGGTTCTCTTCCCTTTCTTATTGGAAACATGTATAACGAAAGGATACCTACAGCAAAGGTTAATATTTGTTGGACAATTACTATGTGTAATGTACTGAGAATTTAATGACTTTTTTGTTGTTGACAGGTGTGGGGTCTATAATGGGACATATAATATATATATTATATATATATATATATATAACATATATATAACTCCATTATATAACTATAATGGAATTCTACACGTCCATTCCCCAATTTCTTCTTCCAGCCACTCACCTGCTATTTTGTTAGTTAGCTTATATGGCAGTTTTAAAACAGGACCCCCAATTCTTCACCATTTCTTCCATCATGAGTGAGGTCTTAGTAGTGCCTTCACTATAATTTGAGTAGGTTCCTGGCCATCTCAAATAACAGAGTTGGGTAGAAGTAATGCTGTGTGACTTCCAAGACTGGATCATAAAGTACCATTTGTCTTTTGCCCTGTTGTCTAAGAACACTCACTCTTGGAGGTCTGAGTTGCCATATAATTAGGCTGACCACCCGCGAGCCGCCATGGTGGAGAGAACACATGGACCCCACAGGGAGAAGTTTTGAGACAACAGAAACAAAAACACCCCTAGGAAACACCCTAACTCTTCTAGGCTCTTAACTCTTCCAGTCATCCCAGTAAGACTCCAAATATTGTGTCCAAATCATAGTATCGTGAGTAAAATATATAAATGCAGTTGTTTAAAATCACTAAGTTCAGGTATGGTTTGAAAAAAAAAAGAAAGTTGGAAGACTTACACTATCTGGTTTCAAGGTTTACTATTTATTATAACAGTACAACAAAGACAGTGTGGTGTTACATCAAGACAGACAGTGGAACAAAATGGAGACTCCAAAGATAGATGAGGAAACTTCCTGTGAGGATCAAACCCCTGATTACTTTTACTAAAAATTAAGATATCTGAAACATGAGTGAGTAATGTAGATCAAGAGAAAACGTGCACCTTTACACTGTGACTGATAGGGCCTGGTGGGAGCACCAGTCTGAAGAGGGCAGTGATCTCTGATAATTTCCATTTAGAAAATGAAAGCCCAGGTTTGCCACATCTTTAGACATGAATTTTTCCTTTTTTTTTTTGACCATATGCACACATTAAAATATCTGTAAATTTCTTCTGGCATCAACCCAAATTGCTCCATTATGGGAATTAGAAACATTTGACACTTACTGGAGACACTTGGTCATTACATGTTGGAAAATTGTCATGATAAAGAAATCTACATGGCCTATGAAAGTAAACAGTACCATGGAGTTACATACTTACAACATCCTGACCATATGCTGCAAGCCCTGTGTGGTCTGGATTCAGTCATGGAGTCATAATCTTGCCATTTCTGCCTTACATCCTGGCAAGCCCTGAGCCTATTCATTTGCCTTGGAGGGCCCAAAGGAATCTATTTTCACATGACACTGCTTAGTTTCTCATAAAAACTGTACATTATCATACGAATGTGCAGTCGCTCACCTGTCATGGAATAACCATGATTAGATCTGCAGGGTGACTATAGTCTTGCCTCAGGAAAAATTCTGAGAATAGGTTTTATTTAGAAATGTAAAAAATAAAATCATGATTCTCATTAATATTCTGCTTCCACCAAAATAATTTTCATCTATTTTTTAAAAATTATCATGTTTCTTTAACCACTCTTCTCTACGATAATGCTTTATTTATGCTTTTAAAGTACAACAACCAAGTGTTATTATGCAACTATATACCAGGAGATCTCAGCACAGTCCTATGGTTACATGTACAGATTTTTTTCTAAAATTGGGTTAAAAGGTAATTTGCCATGTTGCTCGCCCCTGGATCATTAGTCACAGTGGCCTAAGTGCATTCTCTTATAATTCAATATCAAAGAAATTGCTTTTATGGCATTAACTATATTATATTCAAAATTGTATAAATTATTGAAATACTATGCCTACTGCCAAGATATAAGACAGTTCACATGGAAAAAGTTGCATTTTAAATTATTCATTGGAAAAAAAGTCATTCTCTTGCCAGAAATTGTTTTATACCGGGGCTAGCTTCTGGGACTTACATTTAAATATGAATCACAAAAACTCTGGAAATTCCAGATACTCATAATTTTCTTGGCATTCAATAAAAGGTTTGTCTCTTTAATTCATTGATTTCCATCAAGTGTATTCAATATTACAAATTGTCTTGTATCTAGGTGTTAGTCTATTGAGCATCTGTAAGGAAAGTATCCATAGGTAATTCTTTGTAAAGTCATCATAAAGAGATAGAGAGTATCCATACAAAAATACTGAAATTTGGTGACTTTCTTTCATTTACTGTTTTTGAATATAATATAAAACCTATATAATTAATGAGTTATATATCCTATATATACCTATGCATATATAAAATTATATATGCATGAATATACACATGTATGTATATTGTTATATAGTTGGCATATATTATACTGGATATATCTGTTTATGTGTGTATGTATCCTGTAACCTCATTATATGCTTTTGTTAATGCCAGAATATGATAATAAAGGAGCAAATGTAATTATAGGAAGGCTAACCTCAAAAGGTCTTTCTATACAGATTTATATATTATTCATTTGGTTAGAAGATATTTATTTTTCACTTGCTATGCACCAGGGACTATGATAGGTGCTAGTGATTTAAAATTTAATAAAACAGAATTGCTGCTTTCCAGTAGCTTATATATTATGGGAAGAAACAAACAGAGGTAAATTAAAAATATAACTATATAAAGTTATAGGAGAGATGTACATAAAATATGTAAATCCAAACATAACTCACCCAACCCAGATGGAGATGGAAGGGTAGTGATGAAGATACAAAGACAATTTTTAGAATAATACACTGTAACTATCCAGAGAAGTGAATTCCAAGTTGAATGACACATGTATGAAGGCACAGAGCAGGGAAACATCATGGTCCATTTGTAGACCATCATCATGGTTGCAATAGTTGATTGAACTACTTGGCTGGTCACAACTGAAGTTATACCCTTTATTTGCTTTCAAACCATGAATAAATTTATTTTATTTCTTACATATTTCTGGAAAAGTAATATGAATTCAGGAACTATTTTCTATTGATCCCTGAGTACTGTATAGGATCATACTTGGACATCGTAAGTGCTCAGAAAATGCTGAATAAGAATGTTTCAACTATTCTAAATGTTTCTTATTTGGAGAGTTAGCCTTTAACACATTCATTAAAAAGTTATTCTCCCTCATATTAATTACTACATTCTGAGGAACAGAAATATTTTACCACTTCTCCTTTGTGAATTAAAGGACACTGTGCACAAACTACTCCCTGGGGTATTAAGTAAAAAAAAAACAAAACAAAAAAAAAAAAACATTGGTTTATTTTAGCTTCTCCAAGGCACTAGGTGTGTCATATATTTTCATATCCCACTTGAAAAGTATCATGCATTTTTATTTTGGCTTCCTAGATAATAACCTATTATATTTTTAAGAGTTTAAAAATGCAGTTAAGACTGAAAAGTACATTCCCTTGGGCATGAGTGTTCAGAACTACCTCTCTATCTACTGAACTTTCTTGTTTTGAACACTCCAGTCTTATCACTTGGCAAATCCTCCAAAAATAAGCCAAATCCTCTCTTCTTTCTGAAAAAGGGAAAACTCAAATAATCTACTCAAAGAACAGTAGTTCTTTCATTCTATAGTTTTGCCTATACCTATCATAAATATTTTTTTTTCCACAGATACTACTATACTGGAAGGTAGAAAGTATATCTAAATTTTTGTTTTGAGGGTTGAGAGAAATGAAGAGCAAGTTTAGCCATCTCAAAATAACCAAGTTTACCTTTTGGGTAGGTTAACTAACTTCATAATTCTATGAACATATTGAGTGTGTGTGCTTATATATATTTCAGGAGTCATTTGGTGGTTGTTAATGATAGTTTAAGCAATAAAATGGAGAAGTGTGGACAAGGAGATCACACAGTCAGGAAGAATTCTATCTGGTTAAGCCACTACAACTAATATTGATGGGTAGATTCATGTCAGTATGATGGGGGGAATATTAGAGGAGTACCATAGGAACCTGTGTTTGGCCCCTTCCTTTCCTCAATTTTAATCAATTTGGATAAAACTCTTGGAAGTATATTTATTGATAAAACTGTATCAAGGGTCATGTGTTCAGTTATAGTCTCTACAATTTAAGAGTGAAACACTGGCGTGTTATTTCACAATTATAGGTCAGTCAGAAAAGTAAAGTGCCCAGACACAGTACCATGTAAAGACACAACTTAAGGAACGAAAAATTATTATAGAAAGATAAGAAATGTAAGGAAATTCAATTTTGTGATTGATCCGTGATTTTTTCTACTTTGTTCCAGTACACAGGAAAATGGTAGATTTCAGTTCATTATAATGAAGTATGTACCAAACAAAAAGTGTCCTCATACTGAAAAAGATTATTTTATAAAAATGCAAGCTCCCTGTCATCAGAAGAGTTTCAGAGAATGTGGAAGAACAATAGAATCAGAGAAAGGATTACTACATTGAGTGGGTGCTTGGGTCAGATAGACTCTTGGGATTTTTCTTTTTTTTACATTTTTTTAATTTTATTATGTTATGTTAATCAACAGATGTGTTCTTTGACTCTTTGCTGTACTGTGTACCGATGAAGAAACAAATCCAAGTAAAACACACCATGGACACATTAAAGGGCCTGGATCAATGGCAATTTACTGTTTCCTTTCTGTGCTTAAAACGCAATAGGCCTGAGTAAGCTCTTGTTGGATTCTTGTCATGGAAAGAACATTTGATTAATATCTTTGTAGGGGAAAAAAGAGACTATTCTGTGCTCTCTGAAAACTCCATTGGCCAATTTTATATATTCCTTTGCCAAAATAATATGACTATTACATCAAGCATTTAAACTGAAGCACATTTTTTGAGTTTGTGTGCATTACAGCATAGTGATGCATCCAGATCAGTGAGTTAGTGTAAACACATGGAAATATGTTTCTCAGTTGATGAGTAACAGAAGAGCCCTTCTCATCCTGTTTCAACAAACACCTAAACCCACACACTTTCTGCCCTGGTTTCTCCTTTCTTTCAACATTTATCTCTGAATTGCTTTTAATCTCCAGAGATGGGATGCCCACCTGCCTTTCAAACATATTGCAAAAACAGCAGTGACTATGGTTGGTTTTTGCCAGTCACTTATTTTATTGAAGAAAACATGTACCAAATGACAGCAGAGTCACCAGCTGATGAGAGGATTTATTATGTATATAACATTGTGCTTTTTGGTAGGAAGTCAGCAGCATTGTGCTAAGATTTTAATATCAAACTGCTTCTATCAGGCTGAGAGTGGTAACACTCAAATGGTACCTTAAATGACTGAGTCTTGTGCTTGCTACTGCATGATACTTTGTAGAAAGGGGAATTAAACAAAATTTATAGGAGGAAAAAAAGTTTTGTAGCAGGGAAATATAATATGTTCCTTTGTGGGTATAGTAAGTCTGCTAATTGATCACCAAATTGATTTCCTCTTCTTGGCACATGACTAGATTTTGTTTCCCAGTATCCCCTGCTGTTATTCATGGCTGAGTTTTAAACAACAGAATGTGAGCAGAAGTGATGTTTGATACTTCCAGATTTGGCCCACAAAAACTTCCCATTGATGATCCTCCATGTTATTTTCCCCTACACAGCTATGCATGGGGTCTTTGGAAGTGAAAATCATATATTGAAGATGACATAAATACAACACAAGAACTGGGGGCGCCTGGGTGGCTCAGTTGTTAAGCAACTGCCTTTGGCTCAGGTCATGATCCCGGGGTCCTGGGATCGAGCCCCGTATCGGGCTCCCTGCTCCGCAGGAAGCCTGCTTCTCCCTCTCCCTCTCCCACTCCCCCTGCTTGTGTTCCCTCTCTCTCTGTCTTTGTCTCTCTCTGTCAAATAAATAAATAAAATCTTTAAAAAAAATAAATAAAAACAAAACAAAACAAAACAAAATAAAAACACAGAGAACTGGTCTCTAGATAATGTAGACTGCCTATAATAAACAACTGAATTGGATGCTCTTTGGCAAGAAATAAATAATGTGCCCATTTTTTTAAAGAGATCTACCAATATTTAAGGAATTAATCCCTATGTTTTGTAACTTTATGTATTTTTATAACAAAAGAAGATTAAAGAAAGAAAATGTAAGGAAATAATTGCTATTATATAACCTATTCCTGAAAATAATAACATCACTAATTCGTTTTATTCTATTCTATTTTTTAAAGATTTGTTTATTTGTTGGAGAAAGAGAGAGAGAGAGTGCATGTGCATGTGAGCAGGGAGAGGGACAGAGGGAGAGGAAAAGAATCTCAACCAGACTCTCAGATGAATGCAGAGCCCAATGCAGGGCTCAATCTTATGACCCTGAGATCACGACCTGGGCCAAAATCAAGAGTCAGACGCTCAACCAACTGAACCAACCAGGAACCCCAAAACATCACCAATTAATTTTATGAAACTGATATAATGTGATATTAAACATGGACAAGAACTATACAAGAAAAGCAATTTCACTTATGAACACAGAAAAAATATAATATTAACCCATCAAGTGAAATATACATATATAATGCATTACTCCTGGACTGGGGATTTTGTTCAACAATAACCTAACTTAATATGTCACAGAAAGAGACTGAAGAAGTACATATTATGATCTTGTCAATAGATACAGAGAAAACGTTATATAAAAAGAAACATTATAGGCGCCTGGGTGGCTCAGTTGGTTAGGCAACTGCCTTTGGCTCAGGTCATGATCCCAGGGTCCTGGGATCGAGCCCCGCATCGGGCTCCCTGCTCGGCAGGAAGCCTGCTTCTCCCTCTCCCTCTACTGTTCCCCCTGCTTGTGCTCTCTCACTCTCTCTATCAAATAAATAAATAAAATCTTTAAAAAAAAAAAAGAAACATTATAACAAAACAGTTGCAATCCTGAAATAGAAAGTTTCTTTCATACTGTGACTAAAAGGATCTACAAAGAATTCACAATGATCATTGTCTTTCATTATAAAGTGTTAGACATATTTCCTTAAAACTGAAACAAAGTAAGTAAGCCCACTTTCACTGCTTCTATTTTACATTGTACTGGAATTCTTAAGAAGTTCAATAAGATTAGGAAATAAGTTAGAAGTATTAGTATTGGAAAGAAAGGTCCAAAAAAGCCATTGATCATATATAATATAATTGTCTTTGTAGAATATTCAAGAGAAGTAGCATACTCCTGAATTTGATGAAATTGATAAGAATTCATCTAGACTACAAAACACGTGTTAATTCTTCCCAAAGTAAATCTATACATTTGACAAAATTACATTAACATTTCCATTTTTATTCACAGAATTCTACAAGATTAGTTCAGTATTAATACTGAATGGTAAAGGACAAAGAGTAGCCAGAACAACCTTGAGTAAGAAAAATAAAAGAGAGGAACTTATCCTACCATACTCTCTCCTTCTCCCTCTGCCCCTTCCCCCACTCGCATGGGCGCTCTCTGGTGCTCTCTAAAAAATAAATAAATAAGTAAATCTTTAAAAAAATGGAGGGGCGCCTAGGTGGCTCAGTCAGTTAAGCGTCTGCCTCCAGCTCAGGTCATGATCCCAGGGTCCTGGGATCGAGCCCTGCATCAGGCTCCCTGCTCAGCCGGGGAGTCTGTTTCTCCCACTCCCTCTCCCTCTGCCCTTGCTCCTGGGCTGTCTCTCTCTCTCTCTCTCTCTCTCTCTCACTCTCTCAAATAAATAAATAAAATCTTTAAAAAAATCTTTAAAAAATGGATAAAGAATATAAATAAGAAATTCATAAAAGAGGTAACTTTAATGGCCACTTTGACTAATAGAACCTCATTAGTAGTTATGAAAGTTTAAGTTAAAACAGCATAAGTTCAAATTCATAATATTGGTAAAATTTTAAAAATTAAATACTACCAAGGTGATAAGGATATCTATAAATGAAATAGCATACAATGATGAAAATAGTATAAATCTGCAAACAATTTTGAAACAGCTAATAAAACTGAAGATGCATATATATCTGTACAATTTCATTTCTAAGTATTTACATATCTTAGAGCCTTGTTGCTTTAAAGTGTGGTTCTCCATCACCTGGAAGCTTGTTACAAATGCGGATTCTCAGGTGTGCCCAGATCTACTAAATCAAAAGCTGCAATTTAATGAGTTCTCTAGGTAACTCACATGCATATTAATGTTTGAGAAGCACTGGCCTAGACAAGAGCAGTGGTTCTCAAGACTGGATGCACATTAGGAAAACCTGGGATTTTTTTTTTAAGATTTAATTAATTAATTAATTTATTTATTTATTTATTAATTTATTTATTTGAGAGAGAGAGAGAGAGAGAGGGATCACATGAGCATTGTGGGGGAAAAGCAGAGGGAGAGGGAAAAGCAGGCTCCGCCCTTAGCAGGGAGCCTGATGTGGGGCTTGATCCCAGGACCTGGGGATCATGATGTGAGCTGAAGGCAGACGCTTAACTGACTGAGTCATCCAGCCATCCCAAGATGTTCTTAATATATGCCAATGCCCTACTCTAGACAAACTGAATTGCCATTTATATATAGTACTCAAAAACTTTCCAGATGATTTCACCAGGTTTACATGGTTGAGAACCTCTGTGCTAGAGAAAATCTCACATATGCACAAGGAAATCTATCAAAGATAATACAGTTTGAAAAAAGCAAAAATCTGGATAAATCCTAAAAGTCCATGGATTTTATAAACTGTTAGGTTATAAAAGTGCTAGAGAAAATCTCACATATGCATAAGGAAATCTATCAAAGATAATATAGTTTGTAAAAAGCAAAAATCTGGATAAACCCTTAAATCCATGGGTTTATAAACTAGTAGGTTATACAATAGTATTCTGAACTGCAGACAAAATGCTTTAACTCAGTCCATATGTATTAATACAGACTACTCTAAAAACATGAAACATTGAGTGCAAAAAGACAACTGGTGGCCAAAGAACAGGAAAATAGATCAATGGAATAGAATAGAGGGCTCAGAAATAGACCCACATAAATACAGTCAACTGATCTTTGACAAAGAAGCAAAAGCAACAGAATGGAGCAAAGACAGTCTTTTCAATGAACAACTGGATATTCACATGTTAAAAAAGTAAATAAATAAAAAGAATATAGACACAGGCCTTACACCTTTCACAAAAATTAACTCAAAATGGATCATAGACCTAAATGTAACATGCAAATTTAAAAAATCCTAGAATATGACATAGGAGAAAACCTAGATGACTTTGGGTTATAGTGATGACTTTTTAGGTAAAACACCAAAGGCACAATCCATGAAAGAAATAATTGATGATCTGGACCTCATTAAAATTAAAAACTTCTGCCGTGTAAAAGACAATGTCAAAAGAATTAGAACACAAACCACAGACTCGGAAAAATATTTGCAAAAGATACATCTGATCAAGAACTGTTACCCAAAATATAACAAGAATTCTGAAAATTCAACAATAAGAAAACAAACAATCCTATTAAAAAATGGACCAAAGGCCTTAACAGACATTCTCACCAAAGATGATTTACAGATGGCAAATAAGCCTATGAAAAGCCACTCCACATTATATATCATCAGGGAAATGTAAATTAAAACAATAATGAAATACCATTACATACCTATTAAACTGGCCAAAATCTGGAACACTGACAATACCAAATGCTGGAGTGGATATGGAAAAATAGGTACTTTTACACATTGCTGGTAGGAATCCAAAATGGTATAGCCATTGTGAAAGGTAGTTTGTGTTTTGGGGATTTATGATTTATTTTATAAATCTAAATATACTCTTAGCATATGATACAGCAATCATACTCTTTGGTATTTACTCAAAGGAGTTGGAAACTTATGTCCATACAAATTCTGCATCCATTTATACTGGCTTTATTCATAATTGCCCAAACTTGGAAGCAACAAAGATATATATATTTTTTTAGTAGGTGAGTGGATGAATAAACAGTGTACTTCCAGATGATGGAATATTATTCACTGCTAAAACGAACTGAACTGAGTAGCAGTCCACCACTGCTATTCAACATAATATTAGAAGTCCTAGCCACAGCAATCAAACAACAAAAAAGAAATAAAAGGCATCCAAACTGGCAAAGAAGAAGTCAAACCTTCACTCCTTGCAGATGATATGATACTTTATGTGGAAAACCCAAAAGACTCCACCCCAAAACTGCTAGAACTCATACAGGAATTCAGTAAAGTAGCAGGATATAAAATCAATGCACAGAAATCAGTGGCATTCCTAAACACCAACAACAAGACAGAAGAAAGAGAAATTAAGGAGTCGATCCCATTTACAATTGCACCCCTAACCATAAGATACCTAGGAATAAATCTAACCAAAGAGGCAAAGAATCTGTACTGAGAAAACTATAAAATACTCATGAAAGAAATTGAGGAAGACACAAAGAAATGGAAAAACGTTCCATGCTCATGGGTTGGAAGAAAAAATATTGTGAAGATATCAATGCTACCTAGAGCAATCTACACATTCAAAGCAATCCCCATCAAAATACCGTCAACTTTTTTTAAAGAAATGGAACAAATAATCCTAAATTTTGTATGGAACAAGAAAAGACCCCGAATAGCCAGAGGAATGTTGAAAAAGAAAAGCAAAGCTGGCGGCATCACAATTCCGGATTTCAAGCTAGATCTACTACAAAGCTGTCATCATCAAGACAGTATGGTACTGGCACAAAAACAGACACATCGATCAATGGAACAGAATAGGGAGCCCAGAAATGGCCCCTCAACTCTATGGTCAACTAATTTTCGACAAAGCAGGAAAGAATGTCCCATGGAAAAAAGACAGTCTCTTCAACAAATGGTGTTGGGAAAATTGGACAGCCACATGCAGAAGAATGAAACTGGACCATTTCCTTACACCACACACACTTATTAAACTTATTAATCTCAACACCCAAAGAACAAATGATCCAATCAAGAAATGGGCAGAAGACATAAACAGACATTTTTCCAAAGAAGACATCCAAATGGTCAACAGACACATGAAAAAGTGCTCAACATTGCTCGGCATCAGGGAAATCCAAATCAAAACCTCAATGAGATATCACCTCACACCAGTCAGAATGGCTAAAATGAACAAGTCATGAAACGACAGATGTTGGCGGGGATGTGGAGATAGGGGAACCCTCCTACACTGTGGGTGGGAATGAAAGCTGGTGCAACCACTCTGGAAACCAGTATAGAGGTTCCTCAAAAAGTTGAAAATAGAGCTACCATACGACCCAGCAATTGCACTACTGGGTATTTACCCCAAAGATACAAATGTAGGGATCCGACCCCAATGTTTATAGCAGCAATGTCCACAATAGCCAAACTATGGAAAGAGCGAAGATGTCCATCAACAGATGAATGGATAAAGAAGAGTGGTGTATATATATACAATGGAATATTATGCAGCCATCAAAAGGAATGAAATCTTGCCATTTGCAACGACGTGGATGGAACTGGAGAGTATTATGCTGAGCAAAATAAGTCAATCAGAGAAAGACATGTATCATATGACCTCACTGATATGAGGAATTCTTAATCTCAGGAAACAAACTGAGGGTTGCTGGAGTGGTGGGGGCTGGGAGGGATGGGGTGGCTGGGTGATAGACAATGGGGAGGGTGAGTGCTATGGTGAATGCTCTGAATTGTGTAAGACTGCTTAATCACAGACCTGTACCTCTGAAACAAATAATACATTATATGTTAAAAAAAAGAAGAAGAATAAGAAGAAGATAGCAGGAAGGGAAAAATGAAGGGGGGGAGTTCAGAGGGGGAGATGAACCATGAGAGACTATGGACTCTGAGAAACAAACAGGGTTCTAGAGGGGAGGGGGTGGGGGGATGGGTTAGCCCGGTGATGGGTATTAAAGAGGGCACGTTCTGCATGGAGCACTGGGTGTTATACGCAAACAGTGAATCATGGAACACTACATCAAAAACTAATGATGATGATTGTACGGTGATTAACATAACATAACAAAAAATATAAAAAATAAAAAAATAAAAAGGATAAATAACAACAAAAATAGAAAAAAAATCACAACTTTTAACTTATTACTAAATGAAAATGAAATCACTATAAAATGAACCAAAAGCATTCATCATTTTCCAGTCTTAAAACCCAGTCTTCTAATGATTCTTTCCCCCTTTCCTGTCTTCGTGGGAATGTTCAACCTAGTTCCTTCCTATCTTCTTCATTACCTTCTCCTTTCTATTTCCTGTTTTCTTTCTCTTGTAATTACTTGCTTACTGCTTTTGCGTACAATCTGTTCATTTCCTGTTTCCTCTCTGTTTTTTTTACATTTTTCCTGTTTCTCTCAATACAGTCTGAGTGTGAAATGCAGCAATTATGCAAGTAAATGATCACAGAGTTTTAATAAAGAATTTCTCTATGTCAGGCATTAAATATATTTGGCCTAATGGAATGATTGATGTTATGATAAAATTTTATCCTTTAAAACCAAAACAAACAAACACAACAAATATATGAAAAAAATAGCAACATCCAATGGAAAAACATTAATTAATTATTTGTTGGCTGCATTTCTAGTTAAGTTCCATAGTGCTTGTCATCAAACATCAAATAGGACACTAAAAGGATATATTTTCCCCAATTTGGGAACTAGGAAGGGAGCAGTGTTTTGTTTATTGGTATACTGTGAAAGAAAGAACAGTTATAATTTAGACCTAGACTAGCCTTTGGGAATCATTTTAAAGTCTCATTCAGTTCTAGAGAAATGGTGCATTTCTACGTGCACACATAGGTCTCAGATAAACCAACTTTTGGTCACGAAAATCTCGCTTTTGCAGAAATACTGATGCTAACTTTGTTCTCTTGACTGAATATTAATACAGTTCTAAATTTTAATTGTCAAAGATTCGGCTAGCCTGAAATCCCATCCAATCTCCCGCCCCTGGCCACCATGCACACCTATACACTTTTCCTTCTAAGTGTATGGATGCCTTTTCTCTGCGTTCTCCACTCCCCCACCCCCCATCTCAGGAGGTGACATAGAGCCTCAGGCACATTTCAGTCAGTGCTGAGTGAGGGCTATTATTTACACATTTCCTTGGGAAGCATGCAAGATACTTGGGAGAAGAAGATGCTCCGCCTAAGTACAGTTTTATCTTCAATCTGTCCCCCCCCCCCTTAATTTCAGAGGTAATGATAGATAAAATTTTTGCTCCTTTTTAACCCATCCCCAAACAATTTTGATTTTGTGCTTTTTCATCATGTTTAAATAATCTAGAAAATGAAGTGAGATTAAAAGCCAGTGACCAACTTGCTTATTTTAATACAGTGAATAATGGCACATTACTCATTGGAAGAATTTTTCAAAATGAATTCCAGGGTATGTTAATTTTATCCATCAGAAAGTTGGTGAATATCTGTCAGTTACAAGGCACTGTTCTCTCTCTCTCTCTCTCTCTTTTTTTTTAGACTTATTTGAGAGAGAGAGCACGCTCGCACCTGCATGCGCGCTGTTGGGGAAAGGGCAGAGGGAGAGGGAGAGAGTCTTAAGAGGACTCTGCTGAGCATGGAGCCCACCTTGGGGCTGGCTCTCAGGACGCTGAGATCAAGACATGAGCCAAAACCAAGAGTCGGATGCTCAACTGAATGCGCCACCCAGGCGCCCAGGCACCATTCTCTCTTAAGCAAGGCAGATCTCCTAGTGAGCCAGGGGCCATGCAAGTACAAAGAGATATTACAAAGGGAGTAAGTAAATTGCTCAGTACCAAATGATGGGATACCTATTAAATTATAAAAGAGCTGAGGAGTATTTTTGCCTGGAGTGCTAGGGAAGATTTTTTAAAGGCCACAGGTTTTATATAGCAGCCTGATATAGATTATTAGGGGCTGAAGGGTAGGGACCATGAATTAGTAATTTTTTTACAAAATGCACTTATTATCATTGGAGCTCATTATAAATATTTGTTAGATGGCAGAAGAAAGGGTTTGTATCACTAAAAGGGAGAAGAAGGGACTTTAGACCAACCCGCACTGTTTGCAGGAAGACAGATAGAGACACTAAAGAATAGAAGGAAATACTCCCCGAATACTTAAATATTCATTACCTCATTTATTTCTTATAGTCATGTTGTGAACTAGGACTTTTTAACTTAATTTTAAATTATTAAAATCTGAGAATAAATATTAATTATTAAAATCTCAAAATAAGCAGATAATAAATGGCAATACTAGGTCTCACCTAGTGTTTGGCACACTAACACATGCTGCCTGATATGTAAGGCTGTAAGCCAGTGAGTCGTGGAAATAAGGTTCAGATACAAATGTCCCACTTGTAGTTTAAGGCCAAGTATCATGGAGGCAGGCTGCCTTGAAATTCTGTCACTTATTCTTCGTTGGACATTGAACAAATGATTTACATTTCATGATCCTTGGTATTTTCTTGTACAACTGGGATAATTACAGAACCTACACAATATTGATTTGTTTTTTTGTTTTTTGTTTTTTGGTAAGAATAGATGAGATAACGTGTACCGAACTAGAATATTACCTGACATAAATGACATACTTGATAAAAGTTAGTTTTATAGAACTAGAATTAAATAGTGTTGCATTGAATAGCTTCTGCAGTCATATTGTAGTTATTTTCCAGGGGAATTTTAAAAAGGATTCTGAATAATGTATACATTTCTCTTAATATGTCTAGTTGTCTTTGTTTCCTTTTAAAAACACTTTCTGGGTACTGACTCCTCTTCTATAATTAGGTAGCCTGCACCATAAACTTTGTTATAAATTTTCTATTTGTGCTGATCATCTTTACAGAATATCTTGAGAAAAACTAAATAGGGCTTATTTTAACCTGAACTGCTGCAGTATCTAGTTATAGAATATTCTCAAGTATAAAATATCTATGCTTTTTTTTCATTAGGTGTCACTCCCTATCACTTAAAAAAAAAAAGTATATGTGACCTTAACATTAGCCAATTGATGGCCAATGTTGTTTATTTTTCTTTTTTTAAGATTTTATTTATTTATTTGAGAGAGTGAGAGAGGGCATACACAGAGAGAGAGAGAGAGAGAGAGAGAGAGATTGAGAGAAGCAGACTCCCCACAGAGCAGGGAGTCCAGTGTGGGGCTTGATCCCTGGACCCTGGGACCATGACCTGAGCCGAAGACAGGCACTTAACCGACTGAGCCACCCAGGCGCCCCATCGATGGCCAATGTTAAAGAACACAAATTCTCAAACATTCACACCCTGCCCAGACCTAGATGTTTTCTCTTCATATAAAGTGAACAGCACAGCTGTGTGGGAGTAAGAGCTTCCCCTGAAGCTATGACTGGCTTTTTGATATTGCCACTGACTCCAGCCCATTTAGCAGGTAGAATCAGACTTGGTGAAGCAGAGAAGGCCTACAGTTAGTCCAAAGATAAACAGCAACAGAAAAAAAAATACAGAAAGAGTTAGTCTTAAAGAGAAAGTTCATGATGAGGAATCATCTTAAATATGAAATAAAAGGTGCAAAGAGTCAACATAAAAAATGAACTCCTACTAAAGAGTAAGAAAAATATTATAAAAAAGAAAGATGGCAAAGAAAGCTGAGACCTGAGTGGAAAACACAAAAGAAAATGACATGCAATAAAACAACAGGCTGTATAATAACTAATACTGATTACACATTCCCTATGTGCCAGGCGCTCTTCTAAAGACTTCTACATATTAAAGAACTCCACCTTCATGGTATTTATGTGAGACATTATTTCCATTTTGCTGATGGGGAGACTGAGGCAATTTCATTAACTTGCTCAGATAGCTTAGTTATTAACTGGGAATCTAGGATTCAACTGAGCTGATTGTGACGTAAGCCAAATTTTTGTCTCCAAGTCTATACAGGCAAAAAAGAGGAAACAATAGAGATTTATTAAACAAACTGAGAAGAGAAGCCTATTGCACAGAGAAAACCTAGGAGCTCACAGAGCAAGGGAAAATCATTGGTACTCTGCCCTTATAATCCTTTTCAATCTTGTTTTGGTGAGTTTGCCCAAGAATGCATTCCTGACAGGAATGTATGCAGTTTATGTAAGCAGCTGCATCTACTATATTAAGACATTTACTCTCTACATTTTTAAACCTGTATCTTCACTGGCCTGCTTTATTGCACTCTATGCCTCTTGAACATAGGGAAAATGATCTTGTATTAATCTGTGTTCTCAATCATTGGCAGAATCTCTGATAGTTTATAGGCGCTCAAAAATCCTAGTCCACTCCTCTCTCCATCTCTTTTCTTTTTCCCTATAACACATTATTCACATCTTCATATTCCACTTTTTTTTTTTTTTGAGAGAGAGAACACATGCATGCACATGTGAGTGGTGGGGAGGGGTGGAGGGAGTGGGAGAGAGAGAATCTTAAGCAGGCTCCACGCTCAGGGGAACCTGACACAGGGCTCAATCTCACAGCCCTGAGAGATCATGACCTGAGCCAAAATCAAGAGTTGGACACTTAACTGACTCAGCCACCCAGACGCCCCTTCACATTCCACTTTCAATCAAAATTATTTGTTTTCTTTCTACATGCAGTCCACTGTGCCCTTATGCTTTGTCTTCTTCCTTGTTAATGAAGATGTCCTTCTGTTCCTATGCAGAAACCACTGAGTACTAAACCCCATTCCTTTCAACTACTCAAGGGATTCATTACATTAATTCTCCTGGTTTCTCTTATAGCATCCAGTGTTTCACCTTTATTGGCTCATTCCCATAACACGTGTTGTAATTTCTGCAATCTTAAAAAGAAAAAACAAACACAGAAACAGAAATATAACAACAACAACAAAAAACCTCTTGAGACCTCTTCCCTCTCCAAATACTGCACCATCTTTACAGTAACTTCTCAAAATAGTGTCTGTTCTCACAGTTCCAATCGTCTTAATATCCTTCTCATTGATTTCACTCTGATTAGATTTCTGGCGCCACTATTTGTGTGAATTACCTTCTCTCATTACTCCACAATGCTGCTGGTCATTTTCAGTCTCCATTTTACTTAATCTGCTACCCGATATTTGACATAGTTGATCATTTTCTTCTCCTTGAAACACTTTGACTTTGCTTCCAGGATATCACACTTTCCTGGTTCTCTCCCTCACCGGCCTCTTCCCCCAGTCAGCTCTGCTGGTCCTTCCCTATCTCACCAACCTCTTGATGATGTTAGAGCATCTCAGGGATGGCTCCTTGGACCTCTTCTTTTTCTACATTACTCCTATAGTGATTTCATCACATTTCACGGTTTTTAAATACAAAGTCAAAAGCAGACAACTTTCCCCTGAATTAGAGGCATAGATCTCTCCCATATTTTTCTACTGACTTGCAGGTACACATACACAAATTCCTGCTCAGCCTTTCCATGGTGGTGTCTAATACCTATCTCAACCTTAATGTGTCTAACAAGAACTCATTATTGCTACTCAAATGTTCTTTGTTGTCAGTCTTCCTTATTTCAATTAGTGATAACCCATACTTCCAATTTGCTCAAACCAAAATCTTTGAAATCTTTTTGACTTTGTCTTTAGGGCCTCTTAACTGTTTTTCCTGCTGCCATTCTTGTCCCCTGCAATCAATTCTCAACATAAAAGCCACAGTAATCCTAATAAAATAAATCAGATTGCATTGCTATTTTGCTCAAAACATTCCAATAGTTTTCTGTCTGTTGTGGACTGAATTGTGTTATTGATCAAAATATGAATGCTAAAGGCAATTCTGGTGAGAGTGCAGAAAGAAAAGAGAAGAGCTATACAGAAAGCTCCTATCATCTCAGCGAATATATATATATCATCATGAACAGAACACTAGTAGAAATATGAACATTAAGGGTGTTTCTGGTGAAGTCTCACATGGAAATAAAAAACATGTTGTTAGAAACTGGAGGAAAGGTGATTCTTATTATAAAGTGGCAAAGAACATGGTTGAGTTGTGGTCTATTCTTTTGTGGAAGGGAGAACTTACAAGCTATGAAATTGGATATTTAGCAGGAGAGGTTTCTAAGCAAAGTGTTGAAGGTGCAGCTAGGTTGTCTTTACTAGAGAGAGGAGAGAGATGAACTAAGAAAGAAACTGTTAGGTGAGAAGGAACCAGAACTTAAAGATTTGCAAAAATTCTCAGCCCATCTATATTGTAAAAAATGAAAGCCTGTTCTGGAGAGAACACCAAGGATGTGACTGGATAATCACTCCATAAAGAGATTCTCCATGGGTTTAATCAGCTGTCTCTTTGGCAGAAGCCAGGATGAGATGGTAGAGTTATTCAGCTATGAATATGCTTTATCCTTCAAAAAAAAAAGGGAACTTGAAGGCTCCAGAGATCGTCATGGCTGCCACTACCCGCCGAGGTCCAGATCATACCGGCACAGGGGACAAGGCTATTTCCTCCAGTTTCAGAGGGTGAGGCAACTCCTGGAGTTGAGTGGGCTAGGCATCCTCTGAAAATGCCATGAGCATGGGGCCATCTCAAAGAGCCTATAGAACAGGACAGAAACCTAGGGTTGTGGGGGTGGCACTGTCACCCCAGTGGGGACAAAGGGCAGAGCATACAGCCAAGAGAGGATTATCCTCAAGCTTTAAGATCTAATGGAATTTGTTGTTAAGTTTTGGACTTGCTTGAGACCTGTTCTCCTTTATTTCTTTCCAGTGTCTTCCTTTTAGAAGGGAATTCCCTTGCCCATCTCACCACTGTATTTGAGAAACTCAGTATGACTGGTTTCACACGTTCACAATGGGCAAGAAATGTTGCCTCAGGATGAACCGTACTTGAAGTCTCACCAGCTAAATAGCTGATTTAGATGATAATTAGATGAGACTTTGGACTTGGAGTTCATGCTGAAATGGATTAAGACTTTTGGGCTTTTGGGATGGGGTGAATATATTTTGCATACGAGAATGACATAGATTTGGGGGAAGGACAGAAGACAGAAAGTTATGAGCTGAAATGTGTTCCCACAAAATTCATATGTTGAAACCCTAACCCGCAATGTGACTATATTTGGAGATAGGGCCTTTGAGGAGGTAACTGAGGTTAAATGAGGTTATAAGGGTGGGACCTGTCGGACGGCTGTAAGAAGAGACGCCAGCGTTCTCTGTTCCTCTGTGCACCTTCAGAGGAAAGGCCATCTGGGAACCCAGCAAAAAGGTGGCCATCTGCGAGACAGGAAGGGAGTTCTAACCGGAAATTAATGCTGATGACATCCTCATGTAGGACCTCCAGCCTCCAGAACCACAAGAAGAGAAATATCTGTTGTTTAGGTCGTCTAATCTCTGGTATTTTGTTATGGCAGTCCTCAAAGACCATCTGACTCGCTGAAGAAAGTGAAGTGCTTGCAGTGGACCACGCTCAGCTTCCTGTCCTCAGCCTTTTACTTTTCCAATGTCCCATGACTCATTCCATTCTGCTCCAGCCCCACCAACTGTTTTCTGGTATTCTCCTGTCTCAGGGACTCTAACTTGTGGTTCCATATATCTGGACTCTTTCTTCAAATATATGCCTTATTTGCTCTTGTTCCTCCTTAAGTCTTTGGTCAAATGTCACATTACCAAACTTTTTCTTCCTATTCATTCAATTTACACATTTTACCTTTTTACCTTCCCTGATAAAAATTCCTCCATAGAACTTAGAACTTATATCTTCTAACATACTAAATTACCTATGCATTTTGTTTGTTTTCCCTTACTACTAAAACAAAAGTTCCATGGTAACAGAGATTTTTATCATTCTTGGTCTCTGTTGAATCCTCAGTAAATAGAACAGATTCTGTCACATAGTAGCTACCCAATAAACATTTATTAAATTAACTGAAATGTATTTAGATTTTCTTCTCTGATAGAGAATAATGACCTTCATCTTTGTATTACTAGTACCTATAGAGGAAATACAAAATATTAAATTTTATATTAAAATATTTTACATTTTATTAAATATAAAATAGAATTAAAATAAAGCAATAAATTAAGCATCAGTCTTAAATGAAAGACTAAATGTTTGAGGCTATTAGGGAGAGGAATATGGAATCAAAAATCACAGCCCTACCATTTCTATCACTTCTGATAATTTATATGATCATTTCTATGTAATATTTGGAAGTAATTACTAAGAACAGGACAGTTATTATATACTGTGTTTGTTTATTCATATGTTATAAACTTGATAATAAACAGCAATCACATGCCTTGTAGCCAATCTCCCCAACACTCTAAATGGTGCAAGGTGAATTAATTAGTAAGAACAGATGTAATGCAGTTCTAAGAGATCTGGTGGCCATGGTGTAGTGGCTGGCTTCACAGCACAGTGTAAATAAAGTACATGTTCAAAAGTAGATATCATCCAAGTTAGGTTCACATGAGGAATCACAGAGATGGCTTGACACTCTTTTTGAATATCACTTTCAATGATAACACACTAGCACAATTTTAGAGATAACTGGAATGTTGTGTTTAGCTAGAGATTTCATTGCAAGCTCATTGCAGTTTGCAAACAATATTTACAATTTCTCATATTTCTTTTTGTAAAATGCTTAACTACTTGCCTGCTGTAATGTATAATAGGGGGAGAACTGAAATCTGTGGGCCCCTGGTTTATTTAAATGACAATTTTTTATTCATATGCTCAGTAATAGGCATTAGAAAGGCAATCGGAAATTAAGTGGTTAATGAAAAAATAATAGCTATAGAATTTGCTTTTGCAAACCTCTCAAGCTCTCATTACCAAAATTAAAATGATTGAACATAATCTCAAAGCGATACGAAAATTTATTTTATTATTTTTTTGCAGGAACCTTGTACACAAAGTAACTGCCACCCATCTAAAAAAAACATTATTATTTCTAAAAGTAAGGAAGATCTAATTCAAGAGTCTCAATTTGGGGATGGATGATAAACCATGAAAAATCATGTTATAATAAACACTGGCTTTGATATGCCCACTTGGACAACATTAGTTTCCTGGCCTAATCCTTTTAGTCAGTTGTTTTTACAGTCTGGCCAAGAAAATACAGTTAAGGTGATATTGAGAATTTTTAAGAAAATACATTATAAAACATTCACAAATCTAACTCCTGAAGCTAAGCACCATTTGAATTAAAACATCTTAAAGTTCTCTCCTTCACACTGAAGTTGGAATCCCTATGATTTGAGGCTTAAAATGGTCAGAGTAAAGCCCTAAGGTAATAAAGATTTTTAATACTGTAATATAGGAAGTATCAAATGAGTGTGTAGGTATATGCAATGTAAGAAATAATTGCAACTCAAAATCCTCTTAGAAATCCTGCCTCCTCCCACCAAAAAAAAAAAAAAAAAAAAAAAATCTGGCAGGTATTTTTTCTCACCTCAGCTACAGCTTCCTCATATCAGAGCCAAAAAATGACTCAGAAAATCGTTATAATATAAATAATAGTTCATATTTAAAGATAACTTGTTATTTTTCCAGAACTATGGTAAGCAGTGGGTATGCATTATCTCATTTATCTCACAGTGGCTCTATAAGTGATATTTTTATTATTCCTAAATAACAGACTTTTAAAAAATGAGTAAAGCAATCTGCCAAAATTATGAGACAAGCGCATGGCAGAACTGAGCTTAGATGTCTTTCGGCACTAAAATCATTGTTCTTAATCACCAATGTATAATGCTAGTATACCACACAAATTTAAATACTGCACTGATATGTCCATCTAATTTTGAAATACTCTATGGGGCATTTCGAAGAGTTACTAGGAAGCAGGTAACATTGAATTTTTTATAATCTGGCACCGAAATACGGCTAATAAGGACCTTAATTTAAAATGCAATATTTATGGACTGAGAGATTGAACATTTTCTGTATGGGTAAGAAAATATAAATCAATGAAACAAATAAATAATAACAACAAAATATCCTAAAAAAATGACTGACTGTTAGTGGATATAAATAGAATAATGGATAAAAATAGAAATAAGGACAATGATACCACATCACAAATCTAGATTTAATTAATTCCTTGTGAAGAGGAACTGAACAGACATTTTTCATTTTTAACTACAGACAATGCCTTATGTGATTTTTATTCTATGGTGTAGATTTAGTCACAGTTTATGCTCCTTCTTTACATTTACAAAGTCTAAGGTAACTTACCATTTCAAAAAAATTTTTTAAGTTTTTATTCAAATTCCAGTTAGTTCACATACAATGTAATATTAGTTTCAGGTGTACAATACAGCAATTCAACACGTCCATACAACACTTGGTGCTCATCACAACAGGTGCACAACTCAATCCCTATCACGTATTTCACCCATTCCTGCCACCCACCTCCCCTCTGGTAACTATCAGGTTGTTCTCTATAGTTAAGAGTCTGTTTCTTGGGTTGCCTCTCTCTCTCTCTCTCTTTTTTTCCCCTTTGCTCATTTGTTTTGTTTCTTAAATTCCACATATGAGTGAAATCATATGGTATTTGTCTTTCTCCAATCCATTTCTCTTAGCATAAAACTCTCTAGCTCCATCCATGTCGTTGCAAGCTGCAAACCATTTCAAAGTTTTTTAAATCAACACTGCAACCAAGGAGACCCAACTGAGTATTGGAAATATAATTCTGAATTTAGAGGGGATAATCAGGTAAGTGGTTTTGCTTAATAAGGCTTATTCTGATTCCCCACATGAATAACTTTCACATTATAGAAGCTCATCTGCAACTTAGAGGAAAATAGTGGGCACTATCAGGGATCCCTGAGATTTTTCTTAAAGATTTTATTTATTTATTTGAGAGAGAAAGAGAGCAAGCACGATTGGGGGGCAGAGGGAGAAGGAGAAGCAGGCTCCCTGCTGAGCAGGGAGCTGATGCAGGGCTGCATCCCAGGACCCCAGAACCATGACCTGAGCTGAAGGCAGACACTTAACTAAATGAGCCACCCAGGCACCTCAGGAAGCCCTGAGATTTTGAGGAGGATCTTTTTTTTTCTATTTTCATAAACAGAAAAATATAAAGAGATGGTCATACATCATAATTCGTTAGGCTCTACCCAAAAATATTTTATCCTCAATTCTTATATATTATCCCTTAAAAAAATTTAAAACCTCACTTACTTATATCAAACAGAACATCTCTAAGGTAGATGACTATAAGAAAAGATCTTGGGTCGTAAAGTATAGAATTACGAACGGCATGATACAACTTTGCACCAGGAAAAGTAAAACAACCCCTCCCCCACAAACACCACCATCAAACAGCAAAAAGTTAGAACTCAGAAGAGGGTAAACTACATGAAATATTCTAAAATGAGGACTTGAATCCAGTGAAAGGAGCAGTATTGTGTTAAAATTTTTCAAACTTAATGAAATTCAGGACTCACTTTAAATTCTTCATTATCTGCTACTGATTTTTCAAGTTTTGTTTTGAAGACTGCTCTGCCCTCCTCTACCTCGACTGAAGATGAGAAGGGATATTTTCTAGTGCCTACTATATGGTGCCAATTAGGTGATTTAAATGAATTATATTATTTACTTCCCATAATCACTGTTCCAGGGAAATATGTCCCTATTTACAGGTGAGGAAACAGCTTGAGCAGAGAGGTCAGGGAGACTGCCAGTCCCACAGCTGGTTCAGGCCTGCAGGTCTATTCCACACACACGTGCATCAACTCTTCCTTATGCTCTCTGCTCCAGCTGCACAATTGTTGTACACACAAAACAATGTACTTCATCTCCTCTGAATCCAAGGTAGCTCTCATTCTTTACTTCTAAAAGCATTAAGGTGAAAATGAATAGGATCTTTTTCATAATTACTTCCTCCATCTTCTTTTTACGTATTGTTATTCCAGTAAAAGAGAACAATAGGGAGAAATGAGAGATCTTTCAGAGTGGTAGTCACCCTAAAAGGATGTGTGATTTCTTCCCCTATGAGTAAATTATCTACAGCTTTTAAATCAGTGCCCACCAAATTAGCTCAACGCAAATAAAAATGACAATAACAATGCCCATCTATCTGTAGCTTGTTTTCTATATATGGTAATTCATCACTGGCTAGCACAACCTAATAAGAGTGTGTATGTGGTTCTTGCCATTTACATGATTAGATCCTTAACAGCTTTGTGATTGAAGAGCATCCCTTTAAAGATCTCCACCTATTGCTTATTAAACATACATCTCCATGTGTGCAAAAGCTGCAGCAGCAGGGGGAGTGACAAGATAAGCGATGGCTATAAAGGAAAGAAAAATGGCCATGCCTCCATTAGTTGTTTGTTTCCAATTTATTGGTGTTGCAGAAGCGGGTGGGCCTTGATGGAAAGCTGTGCTTTGGGGAGGTTTTGATTAACCTATATCCTCACACTTCTCCCATCATCATTACACAGACAGGTAAGTAAACAGTTAGAATAGTTAAGTAAAACAGATATAATAGACCCCCTTAGTCTCATCTTTAGAAATTTACTCCTATGGAAATTCAGCTAGCTATCTCATTTAGCTCACTTTCCAAAGAGTGATTTATGTGCCACCCACGTGGTGCAACAACAGTAACCTAAGCTGACACAGTCAGTCAGTCCTTCCTTCCTTCCTTCCTTCCTTCCTTCCTTCCTTCCTTCCTTCCTTCCCAAACCATTTCTTTTGCATCATCTATTTCATAGGCTCTGCTCTAAGCACTGGGGTTATGATGATAAATGAAGAATGCCCTCCAAGTCTTAGCAATGTAATGTATCTAGAAGATCAAAAAATACTACTTAAACACCCCAAATCTAAAAATTGTTATCTTCATCAAAGGTATTCATAGCAATAGTAAATAAAAATGAATAAAAACTTATTTACTATTCTCCCAGTTTATATGATAACATCCTTGTTATGTATGGCATATAATTTTCTGCCAACAGTAAGCTGATATGTCTAATTTGGAACTGAGAAGTTGTATGTGTGTGTGAGTGTGTGTGTGCACACATGAGCGTGTGTATGCTCCAACACTTTAAAGAGACTCCAGTGTGGCTTGGGTTACAGATACAGAAATGTAACATATGACTTCTCAAAGTCTTTTACTCTCTTGTGATCCTAAAACATTTGTAGTTTAGGAAAAATTACACTGAGCAAGTCAAGGAAAAATAATATATAAAATGAAGAAGAAAGTATGGCTGTGTACAGACGGAAACTAAAACCATCTCAGACAAATGGTAATTACATATAAAAAGATTTTCTGAAGGGTTTTACTGTCAGTGAACTGAGATAGTTGATCCAAATAAAGTTGATTATGAGCCATGAGCTGTTTTATGTTAGAGGAAATAATATATTTTCATTTATTCAAGCTAGCAATTGTACTATTTATAGTTACTAAAACTCTGACTTGACTGGCAATGGCAGACAGAGAAGCACCTTTTGTGGTAGGAAGAGGGTTCCTACACTGAGGTTGAGCTTTCCTTTGTGTTCTAGGACCTGATGGCAGCTCTCCTGTTCATTTTAAACTTTCAAAAATCATGTCCACTGATATTGTAATGATATTTTTTAAATCACAGCTTTTGTTCTATGTGAGACTAGAATTAACAGCATGCGTTTTCCCTCCACAATCTCTAGTATACATTTGAGCCACTCACCTTATAGTTAATTTCATAATTTTCCAGTCAGGTAATCTAATCACTCCCATGGATAGAACTGAGACAGTATTAAAACCATACCAAAAATACAGTATGGAAACACATTAAAAGCTTTTTAATGAGTTTACTGAAATAGGAATATCATCCCAGACTTGTCAAATTTGTTAACCCTTATTTATTAAGGTATGGATTTCCTAAATTTGCTTTTCTATAAAAGGGACATTCCTAGGCCTCAATGTCAAGAAAAACTTCCACTGATATTCTGGTGGTTTTTAACAACAAATACAACAGCAAAAACTTCTGCTGAAGGCTTTGTGAAGGAACTTCACAGCCTTATAGGAACTTCAGGAATGAAAGAAAGGAGTCAGCACAAAAGGTGGATAATATTCATCCTTAAATCTTTCAGAGATTTACCATCTCTGTGAAGAAATACTAAAGGCAAATCTTATTTTAATGATTACTATCTCCTAGGCTTTATGCCATATGTTACTTGTTTTTATAGCAAACTCGAAGGGAATACTATTACTATTTATTAATGAAGGAATTAAAGATCAGAACTTGAAGTTTCCTCATCACAGATAATAAAGCTCTTTTTCCCTCTGACCATAGTATTTCTTCTGTATAAGTGGTTCCTTCCAGCCATTCAAGTCTGAAGGTCAATTTTCACTTCCTTGGAGAGGCCTCCCTTGACAACCTAAATCAATAGTAGCTGCACAATATCAGCCCCAAGTCAGTGACTATCTCACTACTTTATTTGATTTTCTTTATGTAGTACTTATAATTTGAAATTACCTCATTCATTCATTCATTCATTCATTCCCTGGTGTATGGTCTTTCTCCCTTCCGCTAGAACGTAAGCCTGTGAAACAAAAACTTTTCAATTTGTTTATTGTTATTTTTTTAGCTTTCTGAAAAAAGTCTCTGACACTTAGTAGTTGCTAAATTAATATTTGTTGAATAAGTATATGCATGCCTGAATGAATGAATGAATGAATGAATTGCCTACAGAAACTCTAAATCTGAGGATTCCAATCAGTGTCTCTGTTTCTTGCAGATATAAAGGAAACAACTCCCTAATCCAATGTGTTCTTGGTAAAATATGTCATCAAACACCCTCCTCCTGTTTTTCTGTTTATCACTTTCTCTTTCCATTTAAGTCAGCCAGTGATCTCTGATAAATTGGATCACACTTATAGGTTATAAAAGGCTTAACCTATTACTCTTTCATGGAATTTTTCTAGTTTCCCACTATCAGTCCGCACCCCTCTTATGTCCTTCATTTGCTTCTTACTCAAGTTGGGTTTCAAAATGCATCAGTAAGATCAATTCCTTTCAAGTACCCTTAATTAACTCACTTCAGTTCTTTGATTTTTTTCAGTTATTCTTTATTGCACTCATCTAGGAAACTCAGAAAACCCAGTAAAAGCAAAATATTTGCCTAGCTACTTGCTGTACAGTCTGAATTCAAATTCATGACCACAAAACTCAAATGAGACCTTAATATTTGCAATCCAAATCACTTCTTTAGTATGCTTGTTTTCCTACATTCAACAATTTTATACCTTCTCTTTCCTTAAATCTTGTATATAATTCCCCTCCCTTTCTACCCCCCTCCTCCATTTCATTCCCTTAGTGGAACACTTGTTTAAATACTTAAGTAGGAAATCTCTCCTTTTCTCACCCCCAAATCTATCAATTAATCTGCATCTGTATCCATACTCGCTGCCTTCTTGACTATCATTCTTGACTCTATCAAAAGAATAAATCATCCCCTGATAAAATATTTCTGACTCTATCAAAGACCAGCTCTTTGAATAGTGCCTATATCACATCCATTACAGCTTCACAGAAGTTTTCCTCTTCAAATTATCCCTTGTTTACCAACAGCATCATTTCTTATTTTCTAGAGGGTCATCTTTTGTTATTTCCTTTTTTTTTAAAATGACTAAAGTCGTCTTGATCCCCTCCATCTATACTGTATCCCTTTATTTGCCTTCATGGCAAACCAACTTGCCAAGTTGGTCTATAGCTTCATTCTCTCCTTAACCCACTCCAATTAGGTTTTTGCTTCCCTCACTCTAGCAGAGATTCCATATCTGAAGGTTATCAATGGCCTCTGGTAGATATGGAGTGTGCTGCCCCCACTCCTCTTCAAGAAAGGACTTGTTGTGTAGTTGCCAAGGACTGTGGTGAGCAGACTGCCTCTACCTGTCAGCTTCTTCATGGTTGGCATTAACTGCAGAGATGTGCCTCTTCTGAATGCCAACATTCAATGGCTGAGCAAGGTGGGAATATAAAGCCCCAGCTATTTTGCTGACACAGGATAATTCTGATGGTCATTTTTGCTCTAGAACTTCCCCACCAGGATGGTCAAAGCTTTGTTAGGCATTTATTGCAGTGTGACATCTATCTCTGCCAAGTCCTGTGTCCTTCCTCCTTCCTTTCATAGGTGTTGTTCCCTAATAAACGTCTTTTACCCCAAATTCAGTATCTGCTTCCAGAGAATCTAACCTGTGACAGTCAGTACAAGGAGAAATTTGAGAAGGCTGGTTGTAAGATGGGGTTTGCGTTTGGAAAGTGGATCACATGCCACCTGGCAGGCAATGACAATGCGTCACTAGTAAGAGGGAACACAGATGGAACATGGGACAAAGTGCCCATTCAACTGAAATTTTCACCTTTGGTAATTTGGTAGAGCATGAGGATATATTGATACAAGGGCATACATTAACAGCTGATGTCACTGCTGCTACTGAAATGTACAGAGAAAATAATAGATGGAAGAATAACAGGATTAGGTGGCTACTGCTAAGTACCACAGGTACTCAACAGCTGTGCTTCCCGGTCTGGTAGCCACTTGCATGTGTGGCTGTTGTGCAACTGAAATGTGGCTAGTCCAAACTGAGATAACTACATTTTAAATTTTAAATTTAAATTTTAGAGATTTATTATAAAAAAATTCATTACTTTTTAATGCTTATTAATGTTGAAAAAGTTGTCAGTATCTGCTCTAGTAAGAGGTTGGAGAAAGCGGAGGGCCCAGTTCTGGATTTGATAGTCAGATTGTACAAACATGAAAGAAGTTTAAATACCAACTAAGGTCATGGTCAGGATGGAAACATCTGGGTACATGCCCCTAAAAATTATGACTCCCCAGACTCTCTGAGTTTGGGAGACTGTAATATGGCTTACCTATCCTACTGAAAGGATGCACCTGATGCCAGCCCTACTGGAAGATAGTGCAAAGTCCTCTCCCATCCAAAGCAATATGTACCCAGCTTAAGACCTGCCCTCCCACCCCTCCTGGCACTAGAGCTAAAATATGATAGCACAGTATAACTCAGGTGGGATGAATTGGTCTGAACCCTAAAGGAGCTGCCAGACCTACTAACTGGGATTGGGTGAGTGTATATAGGACTAGATTTTAAGGATGTTTATTCAAGGGGACTGGAAACTAAAATTGGATATGGATGGATTTATTGACTTATATGTGTCATCCCAAGGTACTAGATTTAACTAGCAAAGATCCATCCCAGAAAATGTTGTGAACTCCCTCCTAGGAAGACTCCTAGAACCACGGAAAAAATAATGGAACACACTGAGCAAAGTTGAAATGTCAGAATTGCCATGGCAACCTCTGGAGGAAGGGTTTAGAAGACTTGAGGAAATTCTGGAATGGATATTCAATGCATGGCTGAAAGACCCAGTAGATGATTATGCTCCTCATGAAGGCTAGAGGACACACTATTTACTAAGGCTTTGAGAAATGTGCTAAAAGGATGGCATCAGCTTCAGTAAAAATTCAGTGGTAGCCCTCTGAATAGGGCTGGAAGGAGTAGAGGCTATTACAGATCTTTTTCCACTAATATCAGTATGGATGATAGGGTCCCCAAACAATTGAAACTGAGTGTCAGGTCAGTGCTTAACCAACTACAACTACCAGAATCCAAGGGGGTTGCTTTTTTTTGTTTGTTTGTTTTTGATTGAATGCAGCAGCAGACTGACATTCAAGGAAGAATGACCCAAAGATGAATATAAAGATGGTAATAAAACATGGCATCCTTAAGTACAAAATAAATAAGCTGCCAACAGGAATTCTACTCAACTCAACCAAAAGAACTCAAGTTTAGATTCCCAAGATGATGAGGGTAGCCATGGACAACCCATAGTACTTCACATTAACCATTACATCAATGACATTATATTGATCATGCCAGATGAGCTAGAGGTAGCTGGCATTCTGGAGGCCTTCATAGAACACATGTATTAGAGCGAGAAAAAACCTGACAAGATGAAAGGTCTTGCCATGCCCAAAACAATTTGAAGGATCCTAAATAAAGGACAAAGTATTTCATCTTGCACTTTCTAACGCAAAGAAAAAAACACAATGTCCTAGTGGGTCATATCAGGTTCTAAAATGGAACATATTCACTCCATACCTAGAAATGTACTGGTCGACACACAAGGCTGACACGCATTTGAGTAAAACCCAGGGAAGAAAAGGGCTTTGCAGCAGGCCCAGGCTAAGGTGCAAAAACCCCATTGGGTCATAAACCTGGTAGACCCTATGGTCTTGGAGCTATCACTGGTGGGAAAAGATACCACACAGAAATTGTGGCAAGCCCCAGGAGGAGAATAACAACATGGGACCCTACAATTCCGAGGGAATGTCATGCCATCTGTGGTGGAAGAAAAATATGCTCTTTGAAGAACGTCTCTTGGCATGCTACTGGGTCCTGTTAGAGATAGAGAACCGAATCATGAGACACCACATGATGACTGTCAGAAATTACATGATCATGAGTTTGGTCCTTTCAGATCTACCAAGTCCTAAGGATTGGTGCTGCACCCCTCCCTGCAACCATCATAAGGTGGAAGTGGTACATTTGGTATGGGACATGAGCAGGATAGGAAGACACAAGCAAGATACATGAGCAGATAGTTCAGAACCTCATGACTCCCAGCATGTTACTATTATAACAGTACCCCTATCTTTGGCCCATATCTAGTCCACATGGGATGGGGTATGACCAATTGATACTGGGGGAAATAGTCCCAGTTCGGTTTACTTTGTATATGAGTCAAAAATATATAGTGACTGCACTATAGACTTAGGGTACTCAGGATACCCTTAAAAGACGGTGGTAAGGGAAATTCTCTCAGTGAGTGACAGCTTCAAGCAGTGAAACTGACCATCTACTTTCTGTGGAAAGAGACATGGCTCAAAAAACATTTAAGAGGTAGCCTATGCAAATGGCCTGCAAGTAAAAGTTTAAAAAACTTTGTACCTTATAGGCAGGGAGTAATGAGAGAGAAGCAAGTGGATGGCCCTATGGGAGTAGGCACAAAGTGGCAAGATCTTTGTATCACATGCTAATAACCACTAGAGAAAATCCATAATGGAAGAGGCATTAAAAAACAAGTAGATAAAATGATCTGGCCAAGTAGATAAAATGACTCCTGTCATTGGCCACATATGTGCTGGCACAATGGACACATAAACAAAGTAGCCATGATGGAAAATATGACACATGGGTCCAACAGCATCACCTCCTACATGTCAAGGTTGATCTAGCTACTGTTGTTGCTAAGAGTCCAACTGCCCGTAACAGAAACAAGTGCTGAGCAGTGGATATGACATTATTTCTTGAGGAGACAAGCCACTTAATGGCAAGCTGACTACATAATTTCCCTTGCATCCTGGAAAGACAAGTGTTTTGTTTTCATAGGAAAAGGCATCTATTCTCCATTTGGCTTTCTTTTCCTGCCATTAAGGGCTTTAGTCAGCCCCACTATTCAAAGACTCACAGTGCACTTGAACCACGGTCTTGGAATCCCACTGACCAGAGTTCCCCTTTTACAGTAAAGGAGGTGAATGTACCCATAACTGGGTGATCCACTAATTGTATCACACACTTCACCTAGACTGCTGACCTTATGATGTGTCACAACAGACTGCTGAAGGCATGGCTTAAATATGCAGGTATTATTCTGAAAAGAGGGGTTACGATTCTCCAGGACCCAGAATATGCACTGAATCAAAGACCTTTATATGGTGCTGTGTCCCTGACTAGAAGAATACACAGGTCCAAGAATCAAGGGAAGTAGAATAACTTGATCCTAATCTAACTTTATATAGACATGAAAGCTCCCCTAGACCACTGGAATGCATGCTTCAGTATCAGGCTCAAATATCCCAGGTCTAAAGTGTAATGAAGGTATTTCCTTCCAGAGTCCAGATTTCTGCATCATTTCTTGTCCCAGGATTAAGCTCCTCTTTATAGGATGATGGACAGTGAACAGATTCATTTTCTTCTGATGAAAACGGAATCCCCACTTAATAGAGTACAATCTTGCCCTAAAATCTAAACAAGATGATCACAAATTATTCCTGAATTGACTATAGTTTATACCACCATCTCCATGGCAACCTTGTTTACCCTTTCACTCATTCTGGGTAGAAGCAATTGTGATATGGGATAGAGGGTGGGAGGTAAATAAACATTAAATGTTTAAGGAACGTTTATTTTTCTCTATAAAGAAGACAACAGACTTTGCATTTCCAGGGTGATCCTTGTTGCCTCTAGGGTTCTAGAGGGGAGGGGGGTGAGGGGATGGGTTAGCCTGGTGATGGGTATTAAAGAGGGCACGTTCTGCGTGGAGCACATGGACTATCAGATTTGTCCATGATGTATGCATCACTTTGTTCTCTATTATTTCTGAGTAGTATTCCAGTACATGAATATGCAACAATTTGTTTATTTTTCTGTTTATGGGTACTTGGGTTATTTTCAATTTTTTACTTTTATGAGTTAGGTTGCTATGGACATTCATGTACAAGTTGTTTGCATATACGTTGTCATTTCTCTTGGGTCCTATGGCTAGGTGTGGGATTATGCATTACAGGGTAGATGTGCTTAACTTTATAAGAAACTGCCAAGTGGGCGCCTGGGTGGCTCAGTTGGTTAAGCAACTGCCTTCGGCTCAGGTCATGATCCTGGAGTCCCTGGATCGAGTCCCGCATCAGGCTCCCTGCTCGGCAGGGAGTCTGCTTCTCCCTCTGACCCTTTCCCCTCTCATGTGCTCTCTCTCTCTCTCATTCTCTCTGTCTCAAATAAATAAATAAAATCTTTAAAAAAAAAAAAAAAAAAGAAACTGCCAAGTGGTTCTCCAAAATGAACCTGAGGCCTTTGATATATTTTGTCTTCCATTCTCTGAACACTTCTTTTTCTACTTTCCAGTCTCAGATCCGAGCCTATATCTAAGGACAGGTTTCCTAAATTTCAAGAAACTTACAGCCTCACACTCGAGTTTCCAGTGTTTTGTTTCTTCTTCCATATTTCCAGAATTTTTATTTCCTTAGGAAAAGGCTGTACAGATAAAGTGTTGAGAAAACAGTAGCAATGATAGCAGATTTACCACTTGCCCATTTACTGCCTGCAGATTTATGGCCAACGCAGCCTATTTTGCCATCTGGGTCAAAGTCACATTTTCACTGGAAATATTTTGGTAAGTTATTGCTGGCATTTTTTACATGCAGGTGGTGATCACACAGGTTTTATGGCACTTTCATAACTGCACGTCTGACTGAAGTGCACAGAAACTGATCTTTTGTGAATGTCTACAGAAGCAATTCAATGAAATGGAATACACTCTATTCATTACATTTACCAGTGTAAGGGGGACTCCTTTAACATAAAATGTAATCCCGAGAAAGGCGCCAAGTCATCTTCCCTGGTCGTTTCTGGAGGTATAGGTTGTGGCACCCAAGAAAAAACAACTGGTTAATGTTGGATATCGAGGCTAGTGTCATCTGCACAAAGGCAGTTTCAGAGTTGGTGATGGGTATCTGTCCAGAAAAGAACCCAAACTAGTTAATTTTGATGCTTTAGCCTTTGCAATTTTCTCATCACAACACGTTTATTATTGAAAAAAAATGTTGCTAGCCGTTTGGTGTATTTTTTTTTTGGTAGTTAAATAGACATATTGTAAAGGAGAGATTTATGATTATATAAGAACTATTGGAAAAAAGCATGAAGATGAAAATAAAAAGAGCTGGATTCTAATGTAAGTTCTATAACTTAAGAGCCATTCAATCTCACCAATCCTCCCTGAGCCTTGGTTTTCTCTTCTGTTGATGGAGGAAGGGGGTGATACTAGAAAGCACATATGTATTTTTTAATTGAAGTAAGCAATAATTTATATGCACAGATAGTAAATGTTCAAAACAATGAATTTTTACATCTGTGTAATCCAAAATAAGATATAGAATATTTCCATCAACTCTGAAAAACAAACTGAGGGTTCTAGAGGGGAGGGGGGTGAGGGGATGGGTTAGCCTGGTGATGGGTATTAAAGAGGGCACGTTCTGCGTGGAGCACACGGACTATCAGATTTGTCCATGATGCATGCATCACTTGTTTGTTCTCTATTATGTCTGAGTAGTATTCCAGTACATGAATATGTAACAATTTGTTTATTTTCCTGTTTATGGGTACTTGGGTCATTTTCAATTTTTGACTTTTATGAGTTAGGTTGCTATGAACATTCATGTACAAGTCATCTGTATATACACTGTCATTTCTCTTTGGGTCCTATGGCTAGGTGTGGGATTATGCATTACAGGGTAGATGTGCTTAACTTTATAAGAAACTGCCAAGTGGTTCTCCAAAATGGTGGTGCTATTTCTTTTCTGTTGTTTTTATGTTGTTTTAGATTTGGGGGGTTTTGTTTATTTGTTTTTTGGTGGTACTATTTCATACCCCCACCAGAAGCTTAGAGACTCCACATCTTCACCAACACTTGGTATTATAGCTTTTTTATTTTATTCATTCTGGTGAGTATAAAATACTATCTCATTGTTTTAACTTTCATTTCTTAGATGACTACTAAGGGTGAGCTTCTTTTCATATTAAACTGCATAGAAATTAGACATGGTTTAAATCTACTTCAGAAAACAGTCTGATTTATAGTACCCAGTTTTCCCTTGGTATTTGATAAGTCACCTGTGTAGCTTTTAAAAATGACACATGCGGGGCACCTGGATGTGTCAGTCGGTTAAGCATCTGACTCTTGATTTCGGCCCAGGTCATGATCTCAGGGTCCTGGGATCGAGCCCCACATCGGGCTCCCTGCTCAGCGCAGAATCTGCTTGTCCCTCCCCCTCTGTTCCTCCCCTCAGCTCATACCTGCTCTCTTTCTCTCTCTCTAAAATAAATAAATAGAATCTTTAAAACACACACACACACACACACACACACACACACACACACACACACACACACACACGCTTTAACCCCATTTACATACTTTTTAATTTGGAAAATCTGGCATAAGGCCTAGGAATATGATTCCAGTTCACAAATGAACCACTGGATTATGCTGCAGGTATCTGACGGGTTTTGTTATACTACTGATCTATGTTAGATCATAAAAAGGCAATACAGAATAATAGTTGAGAGCACAGACTTTCAAGTAAAGAAGACTGGATCCTAGTTCCCATTTACTATCTATGTGATTTGGGGCAAGTTACACACTCTCTCTAAATCTCAGTTTCTTCATTTATAAATTGAGGGTAATTCTAATAGTTATCCCCTATGGGGAGGATCAAATATGGTAATGCATGTAAAATGGGTACCATCCTCCCAAACTCATAATAAACACTCAATACACATTAGAAGAAAGGATAAAATGTGAAAATGTTATGAAGGAGCTAAAAAAATCAGAGCGCTTAATGCTAGTATCTTGATATATCCCTTTTACTACTACTGTTTAGTAATAAACTTGAGATACTCTTTCAAACTTTTTTCTTACTTTATTTCACCTTTTTTTTTTTTGACGGATAGCATTTTTGTAGATTGAAATGTTGTCCAGGTCTTGACATTCTCCATTTTCATCAAGCACATAAGTGATGGGTGGGAGAAGGTGTGTTTCCATCAAGTGGTTTGCTTCCCCAGTGCAAAATCTCATGGATGCCCATTGGCTTCCTCCCGCAGTTCCCTGCTTCCAACCTGACATTCCTCTAACACTACTGGGTCCTAGTTTCTGGATTCTCAGCTCTTTTCCCTTCCCTTCATACATACACTAAAAAATACACTATTAGGCACATTCTCTCTTTCTGTCTGTCTCAGTTTGTTTTTTTGTCTATGTATCTGTATATCTCTACTCCATTGGCGCTCCCATAATGCTATTTTTGATTTTCAGCATAAAGTTTATTTTCCTACCACAGTAACCATAATTCCACCTACTAATCATTCCATTCACTAAATCTACTTTCTCTTTTTTGATGAAAACATTGGTTTTACACATTTGAGATTCCTTTTGCTTCTGGTTTTTTGTTTGTTTTGCTTTGTTGTTGTTTAAAAGTCAGCTATAGCTCCCTGCTTAAATGGGCCTTCCTTTCTGTACCTGAGTAATTTGTAATCCACATGACCTACACTTTCTGACAAGGGGGATAAGTAGATTTTCATTCCCTTAAGATCATAGATGAGCCTATGAAAATAACAAAGAACCCCCCCCACACACCCCTGCCCCCCACCCTGCCGCCTTTTCTCTGTGAAGAGTAATGTGTAATGTCTTGGTTTCAACCTCACAAGAGTCCTCTGTTGTGCATCTGTATTCAAAGTACACAACCCAGAAAGGAAAATTCTTTTCGAGTTGTTAAATTTTTCTGCTTATTGATAAGGACAGGGTTAGCTAGTTACCTACATAACTATATTTCTACAATATTAAAATAAAATGGTTCTCTACATGGAATACTTTTCAATGCATCAGTGAAGCCGAGGGATAATGACAAAGGTAAAAGGAACATCCATTAAACTAAATGTAGATTTGTCTATAAGTAACATTTTATTAATAATGACAGTAAACATTCCTTTAGTGAAGAAAGGTGAAAACAACTAACTTTTATTAATAGGGCTTTTAGCAAGCTACCGCTTTTAAGCTTACACTTTTGCTCACAGCAGTTTCCACTCTTGGCTTTTCTCCTTTGACAGTGGTTTCCGAAAACATGAGACCAATGGTGACATCCAGCTTGGTATGACTGCTCAGTAGATATCCAATAATTGTATAGAAAAGTTTTTTTTAAAGTCCTTATTTTTTTGCTTCCTATTTTATTTATTCAGGAAACAGAACAGAGAAGAAAAGGAAAAGTTTCTTCCTTGAGAAATACATAAAGCTTTTTACTACTGAGAGATAGAAACCATCCCAACTTTAACTTTGATGGGTAAAGTTTGATAGGCTGCTGAAAATTCTCATAAGAATGATTATCTTTCCATTTTTCAAGTAAATTGAAGGGTCTACATCTTTCCCCAACACTTATTTTTTAATGCGACCCTGTTCAGTCAAGAGGATGAAAGACTGTAGATAATCATTCTTCAATTTTGGATGCCATAGATTTTTCCCCTACGGTTTGTGACTCAGAGTTTTCATGGTAAATGCCAGCAGAGAGGGATGACTAGCACCAGTACTTGCTGAATCCTTTTGTTATATGTATATATATATATATATATATATTTTTTTTACTGTTCTCAATTTCTTACCCAGAAAACACAGAAATTACAGAAGGAATAGCATAGAACTCTTCTCTAAAACACTTGCTTCCAAAGTTAACTATCTAAAGACAGAAACAAGCAGTACGGAATTTTGTTTTTCCAAAACTATGCTTCCTCCTTGGATCAGAATTGTTATATAACTATACCAAGAGATGAGCATGTGTTAAAACAAAACCAAACAATAAAACAAAAAGCCAATATAACATCTTTAAGATTTTCGCTTTATCTTAACTGACCCAGACAAAAATACAAAATTCCATGTCAACTCTATGTAAAAAAGAGAAAAAAATGTGAAACCAAATGGAGTCAGGTCAAAAGTTCAGTAAATAAATCCTCCATTTCTAACAGTTTCTATAAGAATTTAATCCCTTTCTAACACACCTGAAATCTCAGAATCATATAAACAGCAGCAATTGCTTTCAAAGCCAGAGGAGCACTCAAATTATGGAATTATACCATTAATATACTGTGTAATAAGTACTCTAATAAAGATACGGACTAAATATTTTGGGGAAACTGGAATGGACTAGCTAATTGGTTGTTATTGCTCTGCATTAAATTATTTATCTCTCTTACTCTCCAACTAGACTGAATTACAGAGCAAGATTGTGTGTTTGTGTACATGTGAAATGTATTTAATTCACATCTCTGCTCTTTATTAGTGCTCAATAAATGATTAAAATATTTCTGTAGCCCTGAATTCTGTTTTTTACCCCTTCATATGGAAAGCAGAGTAGGGCTGGAAGACAAAGAAAAGGGATATAATAAAGAAAAAAGAGCAGTTGTATTTTGAGTCCTAAAGGGCACAATTCAGAAACACACCATGTTGTTGTTACATAGACTTTTGACCTTTTCTTTTTCTCTCACTACAAAAGATAGATTTTCTTTCCTTTCTGTCTTTCCTTTATTTATTTGTTTTTGTTTTTGTTTTTTTTTTTGTGTGCAGCTTTTCTCCTGTACAATCCACACAGCTCCCCACAATTCCACTCTGTCTTTTCACTCTTCTAATGAGTATGTGGGTCATGTCTGTGGGGTACAAGTCCACATTGCTTCCGATTTCCCAGTAACCTATGCCTATTGCCATCAGAGACCAAATTCCCGAGTTTCTAACTTTCTAGCAAAGTACACCTGCTGTCCTGGACTCCACAGGAGCTGCTGTTTGTTCTGATTCTGTGTCATTATTTATTGCCTGAGTGTGAGCTGTGCTCCTTCAAGGAAAAAAAGGTTTGGCTTATGTTTTCCTCCCAACCAATGCACAATGAATACTACTGATGGCTGAGCAATGAGATGAGTCCAGGGCCTGTGTATAGGTTTCAGGGCAGGTTCCATTCTCTGAAAGGGAGGAGGGAAATGATCACATTTGGAAATTGTATAACATACGTATGGGTTAGCCCTCTTCTCTCATCTCACAGTCTAATGCTATCACCTGAAGATAGCTGCATCCAAATTAAGTTGGAAACAAGCTTTCAGTGTACTTGGTGATTTTTTTTTTTTAATGATTCCCAAGTTTGGAGGATATGGGAGTTTGTCTGGATTTGGCTATTATGTAAAATCAAACTGAAATCAATTATAATTAAATCGCTCCATTTTCTTTGTCATGGTATAAGTTCCTTTCAGTTTCTTTTCTATGAAAAATTAAACAGAAATTATTTCTTCTGAGGTTGAACAGATATTGAATCCAGCATATCTCTGGCATCACCAACCAGCAAGTAAGACTGTTACATTTCCAGCAATACTCCAAATCTCAATGCAATAAACTCCTGTCAACTTGATGAGGCAGACAGCTAGGCTTTTTCAGAGATACCACACTCCAGTTATTTCTGGCAGGGGGCTCTGTTATATAACCAGAGCCGTTGCCTGCCACTCTGCAATACCTCAGCTCTGGATTCTAAGGTTCTAAACACCTTGTGATCTCTTGACCTCTGTGATTTGACCCTTAATTAGGAGCTCACTTCCACCAAAATAGTAACCACCAAAGTGTTAGGGACCAAATGTTTGTGTCCCCCAAAATGCACCTGTTCAAATCATAGCCCCCAGTGTGATGATTTTAGGGAGTGGGGCCATTTGGAGATAACTAGGTCATGAAAATACAGCCCTCATGAATGAGATCAGCGCCCTTCTAAGAAGAAACAGGAGAGAGCTTGGTTCCTCTCTTTCTCTCTTTGCTCTTTGCCACGTGGGGATACAAGAAAGACAGCCATCTACACACCAGAAATAGAGCTCTCACCAGAATCCAACCATGCTGACACTCTGATCTGAGACGTCCAGCTTCCAGAACTGCGAGAAACAAAGTTCTGCTGTTCATAAGCCACCTACCCTATGTCAGTTAGAGTAGCCTGAACTAAGACACAAAGATTTCCTCCCTCTCTAGCCAGCAGGGAAAAACCTCTGTTCCCTTTAACATGTTTTTTTTTTTTTTTTTCCCAAGAAGAGGGACCTCACAGTTCAGTTTTGGGCCCACAGTGAAATGTCTAGTTCTTTTCTCGATATTGCAGCACAATCCTTCCTAAGTTAGTAGGGCTAAAGAAATGACACGGTCTTTCATTACCCAGAATAACCATTCTCCCCAAGTAGTTCCCCATGCGGCCTACCCAACACAACCAGATCTCTTTCTTCAATAGTGATTTTCTTTCAGGAAACTTATGTATCTTTCCCTCTAGCCTAATCTTTCTTAAAGATATCAACCCATCAAAAAAGGCTTGTACAAATCAACTTTAATTTTAAGTTAAACTCAAATTTGCTTCCACAGGACCGTGAGCTTCCTATAGATCAGGGAAAATGACTGAACATCTATTTCAGGGTCTGCAAATATTTCAAGACACACAAAGGACCTGTGAAGGTATAGTGGGGTGTTACCTGAGTTTTATTTATGACTCATGTATTTATTATTTCACTTATGTGAATAACATTTACTGAATATCTATTGGGTGTCAGACATTGCTCTAAGGTCAAGAGTGGAAAAACTATTTCTGTAAAGGGGCTGATAATAGTTTTTGGCTTTGAGGGCCATATACTGCCTGTTGCAACTATTTCATTCTGCTTATTATAGCACTAAAACAGCCACGGACAGTATGTAAACCAATAGGAGAGAAAACACAAAGGGAGATGGGAAATGTTTACATGGGAAGGTTTGAAATATCATTCCATTAGGATAGTTCTCTACTTTATTCCATATTGATATATCCATCTTGGGTCACTAAGTTTAGCTCTTAGTTGTTTTAATTCAGTTGTTCACTCAGCAAATATTCGTTTCATATTTACTATGTGCAGATTACCACATGCTATGGGAAAACACAATTCTATAAGCCAAATTGTCTGCCTTTAAGAAGATCACACGATAGTTGCAGGGACTATTTGTGTACCTTAATTATCTGGATCTAAGAGTTCTGAAGACATTTCAACATGTTAAAGTAGGAAACATTTCCATATATACATATAAGGTGTGCATATATATATAATAGGCATATATGTATGTGTATATATATATTTGATAGGTGTGTATACACACACACTTATATATTTTTTTTCTATAAACAGAAAATCAGTATTCTGTCATTGAAAATGGTTTAGCTCAGCCTTGTTGCTGTGAGAAACACCGGAAATTGGGTGTTCTAGAAGCCTAAGCTTTCAAATCACCAGGTTCTCAGTTATCAGCACTGTGCTAGACACTATCAAAGGATTAACAGGCTCATAAGATGGGGTTTCCACCCCTAAAAAGCTTTTAGGGGAAAAAAAAAGATAAAAAAAGTAAAAGATTGTTTGAGTCCATGCAAGCTCCTTTATCCTGGGGTCATGGATATTAGTTACTACATCCCTCACCTTTAGGTACCTGGCATATTGCTAAAATTCTGTTCTGGTTTGGAGTTAAGCATTTCAAGAAGGAAGAGATTAAACACTTTGAGAAATTTTCACTGAGAACCTACTATGAACCTACTATGAAGTCAAACACTTCTGGACACACAGGGTTACAAGGTGGAACACGAAAGTTTGTGTTCTGTCATCAGAGAGCTCATAATTGAGTGTGAGACACAATCCTGTGAGTGGACAACTACAGCACATTGTGATAGGTACAGCAGCAGAGTATTAGTATTAGCTACAGAAACAGAGGATGTGAGGATGGGCTGAAGTGGTTAGGGGAGATGCCGAGAGAAGGGGAACACGTGTTAGTCTCTAAGGACATTATAAGACAGAGGATGCCAACGAAATCTGGGGTTCGGAGGAAAAGCATAAGAAAAACTATGCAGCAGGGATAAGCATGGTATTTCTAAGTGTGGTGTCCATGGGGCACGCTGGGACAAGTCCGAGCCCTGGTTTGAAGGGAGTGAGACGTCCCCTTTAGGGATGTGTTTTAAAAAATGGTAAGAGGGAACAAATCCAGAGCATCAAACTGGGAGTAACAGAGGGGAAAGTAGGGCTTTAAGAATGCTGGACTGGTATAAATACCCAAGATGGATTAGAGACAGTAGAGACTAGAATGAGAAAATCAACTGTGTGGGGGTAATGAGAAAGGAGGGGAGGGCAGGCACTGGAAGACAGATCAGAGGAGGAAATGACAGGATGCAATGACAGCCTGAATACTAGGTTTGAGTGCGTGGAAAGAGTAAAAGATAGTCTGGAAGAATGGTGATACCAGGGACAGAGTCAACATCGCACTAGGAACTGACAACCAGGCGATCAAAGGGACATACCACTTGTACCATATATCTGAAAGCTCTTCATCAGAGATACAAAGCTGAAAGGAAAGTTGTCTCTGGATTTTTCTTGCTCAGGAGTATATGGGTAAATGATGAACTTTACAAAAAGAAGTCCTCTAAGGCACTAGCTGATGTGACCTCATGTGTCAAACCAAATTAAAGGCCCACAGAGAGAGGGTCAGCTCTGATGTCTATACAATTTGGAACTGCAAATAGACATCACATTCTCCTTGTGAAGTTTCATTCAGGTCACCTATAAACCATAATAAAACATCAAATAACAATACTTGGTAGGTTTTCAATAAAGATTTGTTGAACTGGACTGAGGATAAGGGGGTTAACAAGCCAGTGGGGATTAGGTCTAACTCTTTAACACTGCACACCACGCAAGGAAGGAGGAGAAAAGAACAGTTTTAATAAATTACAAAGCCAACGCCCAGTTAGGCACGATGGGATGGCTTCTTCTAAAACTCAGGGGTTAAGCGCATTGCAATTACTACATGGAGAATTTCAATCAAGGAAGCCCATCACATCTGGAAATTTGTTTCTTTTTGTACTTAAGTGGTCGGCTTTGACTGAGTGATCTTGACTATGAACAATATGTTTAGAACATACAGTGTTATTAAATAAGTGAGTATATATCTGTAAAGTCAAAGTGGAAAGAACCAATTTTCCCTTGGGCATCCTGAAAAACAGATCCAGAGATGTGATACAAAGGGAATATATTTTTATTATTTCAACCAATAAGGAGAAATTATGTATTTTCTTCAACATCATTTACTATCTTTGAGATCATCAGAAAATAAAAACTTTATTGTTTACTATGTATTTATTCACAGTAATATAAATTTAAGTCAAGCACAGTGAAACTCCTTTTTGTAACCTGAGGAAAGTATTCCTTGCACCTGTCAGTGAAAAGGTATTGGAACTTTTTTTGTAATGAGAAAATAAAATAGATCTTGTAAAATTCTGAGTCAGACCTTATTGTTTTCTAAAGGCAAATACCATTAACTCCTTTCAATGGTTCCTTCTCAGGAGTTAGAAAGAGAAAATTATACACTGTGAGAGAAAAGAAAATTTATTTCTCCATGGTTGGTCAAGCCTAGAATTCTCCACAGAGAGAATCTTTCTGGAAGAAACCAGTGTTTTTATGAGCTGGAGGCAATGGAGAAGACAGCAAAGCTGCATACAAAACAAATGGCAAATGCCATTTTGAGTTGGTGGCTCTAGCATGTCGGTACTTGATGTCATTTCCTATTCTGTCTCTGGCAATATAGAAAGCTAGGTCGATCTTTTAGTGTTTGACTTGGGCAGTTGCACCAAATTTATCCTGTATTCTCTGCAGAGCACACTGAAGAAATTTGGTTCCCAGCCCCATTCTTAATATGCTTATTTTGACAAATTGTTTTAGAACTTTACGTGCATTTCCCTTTAGATACATAACACTCTAACTGCAGTATAAGTATAGCATTTAAACGAGGACATTTCCAATTGTTCTGCATCTTCACGAATAACTTACCTTGTTCTCCTTAAATTATTCAGCTTAGAGTTGTTTCTAAAATCATAGATTCTTTTTAAATTAATTGCATAATAGTGCCAAGCACAGGGCCTAGCATACGGCAGGCACTTAATAAATGTTTACTGAATAAACAAATGAATTTTGCTTCATCTTGGATTTTGGCCGTTCTCTTATAATGTTAACCACATAAACTGGCTTGTGTTGGAATGAGAAGCTACCTCCATGGATACTGAAATTTGCTTCATAAAACTTGTCTTGATTCATGATTTGAGATTTGGATTAGAAGTGAGAATTTTGTATCTAGATCTTCATTAACTGGCAGTTACTTAACTTGTTCCCTTCTGAGCAAGACAAGACCTAGGTATATGTCATACAAACTTGAGAATAAATACTGGCCCCCATCATTACTATGTTACCATAACAGAGCTTTGTTATCTCTGAAATGTTAAAAATACCTAGGAAATTGTGTTGTTTTAAAATTTTAGAAGAAACATATATGTAATACTTTTCTGTTGATGCTTAAGGAAACATGCCCACTTAGCAGCTTATTTCTTTTTGCCCACGAGTTTGTAGAACAGCCAGGAAGCTCCGCTGATTTGGGCCAGGCTTGGCTGGTTTCAGCAAGACTTTCTCCTGGTTTTTGGCTGGTAGTTGGCTAAATGCCAGCTAGGGCAATGAGGGTAACTGAGCCATGCATTTCCATCAACCTTTTCTTGTGGTAAGCAGAGGTTCAAGACAGAGAACAAATAAATGCCCTTGATCCTCCTGAAACCCAAACTCAGAACTATCATAATGTTGAATCTGCCATATTCTATTGGTCAAAACAAGTCACAAGGGCTGCCAAGATTCAAGGATTGGGAAAAAGATTCTCTCTCTCTCTTTTTTTAAAATTTAATTTGATTATGTTATGTTAGTCACCATACAATACATCATTAATTTTTGATGTAGTGATCCATGATTCATTGTTTTCGTATAACACCCAGTGCTCTATGCAGTACGTGCCCTCCTTAATACCCATCACCAGGCTAACCCATCCCTCCACCCCCTCCCCTCTAAAACCCTCAGTTTGTTTCTCGGAGTCCATAGTCTCTCATGGTTCGTCTCCCCCTCTGATTTTCTCCCCTTCATTTCTCCCTTCCTTCTCCTAATGTCCTCCATGTTATTCCTTATGTTCCACAAATAAGTGAAACCAAATGATAACTGACTTTCTCTGCTGACTTATTTCACTTAGCATAGTCTCCTCCAGTCCCATCCATGTTGATGTAAAAGTTGGGTATTCATCCTTTCTGATGGCTGAGTAATATTCCATTGTATATATGGACCACATCTTCTTTATCCATTCAACTGTTGAAGGGCATCTTGGCTCTTTCCACAGTTTGGCTATTGTGGATATCACTGCTATGAACATTGGGGTGCATATGGCCCTTCTTTTCACTACATCTGTGTCTTTGGGGTCCAGTTGTGCAATTGCTGAGTCATAAGGTAGCTCTCTTTTTAATTTTTTTGAGGAACCTACAACTGTTTTCCAAACTGGCTGTACCAACTTGCATTCCCACCAACATTGTAAGAGGGTTCCCCTTTCTCCACAACCTCTCCAACAGTTGTTGTTTCTTGCCTTGTCAATTTTTGTCATTTTAACTCTTAATGGGAAGAACAACAAAGTCATATTACAAAGGGGCAAGGAGAGAGGGAATAGTAGAGACTTGCGACCATTTCTGCAATCTATCACAACATAAAAAAAAATGGTTGCCATAGTGCATGCATATATGTGTTTAATAAATAGCATTTGTTGTTATTATTAACCAACAACCTATGCTTTCTTGTTAGCCTTTTTCTTTCACTCTTACCTCACTCCTTTTATCTGTGAAATTCCATCGCTCTCACAAAAGAGGGTGATTGATTAAGGATACCACTCTTGTTATCCCCTCTGTCAGTCCCCTAGCTTAGCCACTTCAAGAAGTACAGGGAAATCAATACCCACAAGGGATGGCTCCTGTAATTTTCTTTAATCCTCCCGTCTCTGAATCTTCCAATTCACTGTTGAAGCCAAGAGAGGCATAACAACAGTCTCTAGTAGGCTACTTTGTTTTCAGTCATGACTGCCGATTTATAACTATGTGGCCTTGTGCCTTTTTTTTCAGTTTTCTTATTTCTAAGATGGAGTTATTGAGTTACTGAGAAGTTTAAATGAGATTCTATCTATCTATCTATCATCTATTTATCTCTGTGCCTGGTATATAGTGAGCCTGTATGTGTGTATTTGTGTTTGTATATATGTATGTTTTATATTTAATTAATTAATTTATTTCAGTGAGGTATAAAATCATAAAACTCTGACCTCTTGGATAATTTAGCAGACAACAGATGGAAGAGTGTTGGGTGGCTGACTAGGCTCATTCATTTTCTCACACTGACCCCACCTCCTCATCTCTATGTTCCATTTTATTGACCTTTGAATTAAACCCAAATAGACAAAATCTGTGTATGTTAAATCTACATGTGCTATTTTGAAGGAAATCCTAGGCATGCAATGACAGTTTATTTTCCTTCATCCTATACCATAAGTTATTTTATTTTTATTGTTTACAAAGTTTTATTTTCTATTTTCTTATAAAACTCTTTATGAGTCATAGAAAAGGATTAACTCTATACAATTATATGGCAGTTATATGTATCTACATAGATAACATAAGGGACTCAGATAAGTTAATCTTCCTCAAGAGTAGTGAAATACAATATTAACAAAAATTATTTTAAGTCAATATGCTTGGCAAAGGCACAGTTTGGGAAAATAATGCAAGATGATGAAACATTATTTCTTCTGGTGTATATCAAGACTACCTAAGAAAATACTGAAATTACAGAAATCCAGTTTAAAAAAGAAAGAAAATTCCTTTTTGAAAAAACTTACTCTAAATAATATTATACCTATATTTTGGTCAACATTTTAATATACATTAATATACAACATTTTAATTTATAGTACCCCTTGCTGTTTTTTTTAAAGATTTTTTATTTATATATTTGAGAGAGAGGGAAAGTACAGGCAGGGGGAGCAGCAGAGGGAGAGGGAGAAGCAGGCTCCCCACTGAGCAGGGAGCCTGACATGGGGCTCCATCCCAGGATCCTGGGTTCATGACCTGAGCCGAAGGCAGATGCTTAACCAACTGAGCCACCCGGGGAACCCCCCCCCCAACCACTTGCTGTTTTTAAACAAAGAAAAAACAAAATCTAACCAGTGCCTGATTCCTTCTCTGCCATACATTATTACTCCACACCACACTTCTGAGGAAAGGAATATGGCAAAATCAGTCCTGATGATTAAATCCCCTGCAGAAATACACAGCTATATTTAGAAACATTTCTAAGAGAGAAAGGAAAGAAGAAAGGAAGGAAGAGAGAGGGGAAGGAGGGGGTAAGGAGGGAGAAAAACCAAAAACCAATGTTGTACCTCATTGTATTCGGCAAAACTTGAATTCTGCCAATTTATCCGTGTATTAGTATGTTCAATAAAGAGCTGACTGATTCGGTATCCTTTATGGTCAAGCAGCCCCTTCCTCTGGTTTTCCATCCTTCCCCAATACTACTATTGACCTAGTAACAAGCCACTCTATGGTTAGCGATTCCACAGGGCCTCTGTGACACAGCTTTGCAATTGCTCGTGAGGAGTGTCTGCTACAAATAGTTGAAATAACACCAACTATCATTTACAGAGGAACTTTTAGATATGTCTGATGCTACTCTTGGCACATTACTTATATCATCCTTATTCCTAACAGTAGGCTAGCAAAGTAGATACTATTCCAGTTTTACATACAGGAGAGATTCAAAGTCAGCCAGTCAGTAAGAGTAGGACCTATTATTCACATACAACTTTCTCTATCCAGACCATGTGCTTTTATTGTAAAAATACTTGAACACTGACATTATATTTCTCTTCAGCTTCTTGAAATACATCGCTCTTTATCTTTCCCAGAACATTCACTCATTTTTGTTGTCTTCTTGTTTAAACTCTCCACAGTCTCTCTATCTTTTAATAATGGATCCCTGATTGAACACAGCACTCTACTTACCCTATATTAAATAAAGAGTAGATAACCTTATGTCTCCTACATGAAATGTTCTTTTAATATTCCTGAATATACAACTGCAATTCCCCCCGCCCCTGCCATTGGCACAACTTTAATTAACATCCATTTAAAACAGTCAGGCAAGGTCCATGAAATAGATACTGAGTTATTGTTAATCACTCACAATTGGGTACTCATCTAATTAGAGAAATACTAAAATATATAATCCAGTTTCCTCAATTCTTTTCTGGATAAATCAATAGAAAGCACATTTTAAATGTAAAATGAGTTCGGATTTTCCTTCATGTTCTAAATATATTAATGTCAGAAAAGACCATTAAATAAGACTGACAGGATTTATTTTTCTAAAAGTTCTATAATCCCTGGACATTATCTCATTTGTTCACATTTTTTGAAGTACATTTATGAAAAAAATATGATCTTATTTTTCCAGTTTCTATGGTCTCATTCCTTTTTTTTTAATCCAAAATAGTATATATTTAAAATATGTATTTTGAAAAACTTATCTGGTTAATCTGGTTAAAAATTTAATCATAAGTATATACTCTTGAGAAAAATATTCACTTTACAAGAAAATTAACTTGGATAATACAAACAATCCGGAGGTTAAACACCAAAGGAAAAAACTGTAATGTTTTACCACACAGGTAAAATGCATCATAAATCATTTTTAACATTGAATCATATAAGTAAACACATGATTTGGTATGTTTTGGGAGCTATGTGCCTTTTTGGGAATTAGTTATAACACTATAAGTGAAACTTTTATATAGGAAAAATTATATATATATGTAAAACCATTAGGAGAAAAATCATTATTCTTGCCAAGTAAAAAAAACTTAGTTTTGATGAAGGTAAGATCATTGATATGTTAAGATACTGAGAATCCCATTGGGAACTATTTAGGTCTTAATAAAAGGTTGTATCTAGCTTACTGATGACCTAAACGGTAACTATAAAGGCATATTATGAGTCTTTGGCGGTGAGCGAGAAGTATTTATTTTCATTCAGAGTAGACTTGAACACTACTCTGTTAAACATCTTCATAAACGATCTGCAGTTGGTTGTTAATGACATTAATTAAATTCTCAGATAAGGGAGACTACCAAGCAATGAAACATCATATAATAATATGAAAAGCCTAAAAAAAAATAGCCTGAAATTAATCAAATGAGATTTAATCTTCAATTTCAAAAGCCAGTATTTGATTAAAAAATAGATCCAATAAAAGTTGAAGTAAAATTAAAAATTGGTTTCAATAAAGAGGTATTTCCATAGTTAATTTAAAGTTGATTTGATATTCTGTAATGGGCTTTGGGAAAATGCAAATATTTTAAAAATATAAATGAATATGAAGTCCTCATAGTAATCATCATCTAAAAACGTCTAGTGGTTGACTGACTGCAACAGAAAAGTTGAAATGTTATGGATGTTTTGTGCTTAACAGAACCTTTATGAGTATCAGACATCTATCCAATAGAAGGAACTAAGGATCCCACAAAAAATCCTTGGAGAAAAAGATTGAAAAAGAAGTACAGTTGGATGAAAAGACATCAGATTTGTTGGCAATTTTCTACAAAAGTAATGTAGTTTGGTTTCAAAGGAACCAAACTTTTCTAAAAAAGTAATAAAAATCAAAATCATGGAAAACAAACTCAAGATCGACAAAAAGATATGGCTTAGAAAATATGCTGTTTCTTCACTAGCAGAACTAGGTGTATCATTTGCAAATATTCCAGAGGATTTGATTTTAAACAAGGTATTTAATCGCCTCTTCATGAGAGAAAATTCACCCTTGTTTCTGCAAAGATTCAAGCCTGTTTTTGGAGAAAATATGTTTCACGAAAAGTTCTCCAAAGAGCTGCTTTGGCAATAATCTTAAGAGCCTTCACATTGTTATTCTTTGAAGATGATGAATCTTGAGTTACATAATTACAGCTTTACAAAGTCCTCTATTTTGAGGTTCTTAGTGGGGATTTCTTCTTACTACTACAGAATAATGGCAGCAGAACATAGCTGCAGGTGATGATGTAAAATAGATACCAAACAAGAATGTAATAAGGCTTTTCCATTTTTAGCAAATGTGATTATATGCATTATCTCCAGAGCAGATTTCTTTTTTTATGTAAATATAATTCCTGGAAGAGCTTGTTTTATGGAAGGACTATAGAAGTGGGCTCAGTTTCAGTTTCTCTATCATACTTGATTTAAGTGAATTAGGAAACATTGTACATCAACATCTGTAGGATTATGCACAGTGAGTAAAATATAGTTCAACTGCTGAAAACATGTTTAAAGTTTTGCTACCATAATTACTATAAAATCTTCAGAATCACTATGTCATGAGATTATGTTAAAAATCAGTATTTTTTTATATGTTCCAATTCTTCAACTGATCTCCAGAATTTAAAGGATTAGAGTCACTCTGTTATTGGGGTCCATTCAAGAGACCAAGTCCCTTTTCAGTGACATTAAAATGTTTCTGTGTGATGTCAGTATGAAAACTAAAGCTTTAACTATTTTCTTTCTTCACTGTTATATTGAAAAATAAGTGATCTGATATACCTATTTTAATTTTTAATTTAAAAAGTAAAGTGAAGCTCACTTAAAGTAAATACAGCTCACTCTACTACATAAAGGTTACAATACTTGCAGTAATCACAACCTGAAAAATTCCAGTGGCTGAACGACCACATTGAACATTTGCAATGCAATAGATAGGTTTGTGTTGCAACAAACTTCTGTGATGGTTCATTTTATGTGTCAAATTGGCTGAACCACAGTGGTTCAGATATTTGGTCAAAAGTGTTCTAGGTGTTTCTATGAGGATATTTTTGGATGAGAATAACATTTAAATTGGTAGACTTAAAGAGGTTTGTTCTCTATAATGTGGATGGGCCCCAACCAATCAGTTGAAAACCCAAATAGAATAAAAGACTGACCTCTGTTAGCAAAAGGGACTTCTGCCAGCAGAAGCCCTTTAGACTTGAACTACAACATAAACTTTTCCCTGGGTCTCCAGCCTGCTGGTTCATCCTTCAGAATTGAGATTTGTCAGCCTCTGTAATTGCATGAGCCAATTCCTTACAAGACATCTCTAGATAGATAGATAAATAGATTGATAGATGATAGCTAGCTAGCTAGATGATAGATAGATAGATATCCTATTAGTTCTGTTTCTCTGAAGAATCCTCACTAATACACAATTCATGGCCATCAGTTACCCACTCAACAGAAGGAACAAGGAGTTAGGCGGGAAATCCGTGGCGAAGAGAAATATATAAAATATAAATGTTTCTTCAGTTTCTGTATAAAAAATATAAACTTCAAATGTGAATTTATATTAAACCCTTTATTTTCAGAAGAAATGGGACTCCCTTTGGGAAAAGAGGTATGAACACTTTCCATCGTTCCAGGATTCAAGAAGTAGCTCTTTATTTTATTTATTTATTTATTTTTACTTTTTTTTTTTTTATTTGAAGAATTAGCTCTTTAAAGAGTAGGACCAAAAATTAGATTCCGTTTACCAGTTCAGTGTACGCCACCGTGTCAAATCCTAAATTTGAAAGACTGAGATAGAGAAGCACTTATCTATGTCCTGCAACAATCATCTTCTCATTTACTCTCTTTTACAGATTATACATTTTCCCCTAGAGACAGTGCACTACCACGTGTGACTCAGTATAATGGGTTATAGTACCAGTTCTGGGGTCACAATGCTAGAAGGTTTGGTAATCCTCAAATCCTCAGGTCCCTCATTTATAGAATAGGAATAACAACACCTGTTTCTCATATCCTCCAAAATGCAGCACTTTTCATAGAACATTGTAAGAGTCCATTTCTTGCTTTTAGTCTCCTTAAAGAGCATGAATGGTGTTTTACATACATTTCCACCCACCCCACACATCACTTGGCTCAGCCTTTTACTTGGTCTGTCAATAACCAAAAACAACAGCAACCAATCATTGTGTATTTATGACATACCTGAACGACTTTTTTCAAAAAAAATTCTCACAAAACTCTTCAAAGCAGGAACTCTTACCCCCCATTTTTGGATGAGGAAGCCAAGGCTCTGAGAGTAATAGCTTTGGAGATCACACACAGCTAATTTAACAGTAATCAGCATTTAACTCAGGTCTAAATCAAAAGGGCTCACTTTGCTTTGCAACTCACTGTCGCTGCCTATTAGATGATTGGTGATGGGCATTTGTTAGTTCTAAAAATCACATGGGAAGTTGCCATCGATCGCAAGATTCTGTCCTTTCATTTCCTTTTTATGCTGCTTGATGGTTTGGCTCTCACACCTTGGGAGTTGGAAGTCTGGCTGTTATGGCTTGTTAGGCAGCAAAACAGAGTAAAAGGGAGAGTTATGAAAGGATCTTCCCTGGTGGTTTTTTGAAGGGAAGATACACTATCTACTGAGCTTAATTTTTAGATTCATCATGCTTGGACAAGATGCAAACTCCTCATGGACAGCATCTACCTTTCAGTGCCTTTCCAGGAGGCTGAACATAAATTGTGTATGTTCTGAAGATTCTTGAAGACCCCCTGGTCTGCGATCTTAACAAAATAAGAAACTATTAAATTCTGCTCCCACCTGCTTCTCCCTCTCCCACTCCCTCTGCTTGTGTTCCCTCTCTCGCTGTGTCTCTCTCTGTCAAATAAATAAATAAAATCTTAAAAAAAAAAATTCAAGAGTAAAACATCGGACTTCTAAGATGTGCCTAAAAATGTTATCATTAAATGACTGCTCTAATCCTATATCTTAACTTGGGACATTCTGTGATGGAATCTAAAGACTAATTTTTTATAACCAATAGGCCTATTATTCTCAAATACAGAATTTTGTTGCCAAGTTAAATAGGATACGACCCTATTATCAGTTGTAAGATAGATGATTACAGCACTTCCTCAAATCCATGATAATATTGTTTCTTTTTTTTAACTGAACTTCTTTGGGCCATATTTCTGCCTTTTTGATTTTGTAAAATTATTTCACATTTTTAAGGGAAAGTAATCATGGCATTGCCTCAAGTGTCACATCAGGTACATCCAAATGGCAAATGAATGTCATTATAGGACCCATTAGGGAACTCACTTTGATTAAAGAGGACATCCATGCTCAAGGACAGCTGCTGTCATCAGTTTCCAGGCTGAAGCAACATCCTGTTTGCCGTGTGGGCGTGGGGAAGGGCTTGCACTATTGCTCAGAAACATAGGCTCTCTAATCTTTGGAGAGAAATAGACTTAGATGTGGAAATTCAGCATTAAATGAAAAAGCAAACCAATAAAAACAACAAAAAAAGCCTTGCAATCTGTTTAAAGAAATCTATAATAAGCCCTTTTCTCATTAAGCCATTAGAGAACAGAAATTGGGACTATCAATGAGTACTGTGCACTGAAATGGAAGCAAACAGGTGCATACTGACCAAGACAAGCCTATGAGGCAAGGGTTTGTCAAAGGCCAGTTTTTTAGCTTCTATCTACTCTTAGCATTAAAAGGGCTTTCTCTCAGAACAATATAAATTCTGAAACTAAAATCACATTCTATTATTAGTAGAGGTAGTCAATAACCATCAGGACTAGAGAAAAAATTGTAATAATTCTAAAGGCTGAAAGAGAAGAAAGTAGTCTTATTAGTGAGACCCACAGCCAACTTGAAAGCAAAGACTTTTAAATATAAATTTTAGGCCAGTGTTTCAAAAACTTGAAATTGGCCTATTTTTACACCTCACTGTTTTTCTAATTGAAAAGACAAGCAAGGCGCATGAGATGCATTATCTATTACGAACAGAATCACTGCATTAATTCAATATTCTAGTAAAACCTTAACGTGTCTAATTGACAGGAAATGTAAAGTTTAAAATTTGTGGACGTGATACCCAGCACTTACTGCACTGGGGATATTTAATAGCTCTCTCTCTCTACGTTTGCTTCAGTTTCTCCAGAAAGCCAGGCTATCATTGTTTAATTGAACTGGGGAGGGAGGGAAGAGAGGATGTCAGACTGCTCCCATTGATGAGTGTCACATCCAATTGCCACCCTTACCAAAGGGAAAGAAACTAGGTTAAGGGGACAGGTTCTGTATTTTTAAAAATTACCTGCCATGTATTTTTTTTCCCAAATGTCAGGTGGCGGCCTCTATTAGAGGTATACCATTAATCAAACTAATGAGAACTATGGATGTAACCATCCCTTAACGAAGACATAACGCCTCTACGGGGAAAAGAGTAGAAAGGAAGAATTTTATGAAGTAGGCCTTTCCTCATAAAAACTTGGGTTTGAGTCATACCACGGTGTGCAAATCAGGGCCTTCTGATCCTTACAAAACTTTAATATTCTCTGAAGGAGAGAATTGTATTAATGAATCAACATCAGTTTTACTTACGGTTAAGCCAAAAAAAGGGGGAAAAAAGAAAAAAAAATCACACTTGCTTTGCAGCAATATGGCATTTCAAAACCACCCTTAGCTATCTAAACCTTATTGATCATTCAGGTTTTGAAGAAGCTGCTAAAAAAGAGACTGCTGACATGTTTTCTGGAGTATGTTTTCTGGGACAGGAAAAGTGAGCACAGAGTAAAGCTAGCCAATGGCCATTTTCTACCTTCCTGTCTGCCTCACTCGTCTTTGGATGCCAGTGCATCCTACAACCCCGAGGAACAATTCTACATGAATTATTCTCTAGCTTTCTACTCTTTTCTTCAACACCCCGTAAACTCAAACATCTCATTCAACATTTTTTTCTTAGTCTGTACCCTACTCTCAAAAATGAATACCTCTTCCTTCTTCTTCTTCTTCCCATATTTAGCCCTCTTCTTTTCTAGTATTGCCAGGCAAAACCCCTGATCCCTCACTATGGACATTTGACCCAAGTCTGCTTCAGATCCCAAATCAGTAACACCAAGGTTAAGAACATTTACTACAGTGGTGAATGAGGCCTCGTTATGTCTCCTCTGGTATGTTGAGTTTAATTATGAACTGTTACTGAGAATTTCCTAATTGTAGTACAAAATAAAGTACTACAAAGTCTTATTTAGGAACATTCTCTCCCATACAAATCAGAATTCCTGCTAAGTGAAGCTGTATATAATTAGTATCTATATGTTATTTATTTATCTTACTTATTTTGGAGCAGAATGATGGGGGATTATTTCTAGACGCTCAGGCCTTTGATTTTATAGTGGTTTTATTTCATGTTAATATGGCAAAGAGAGCAGTGAAGTGGGAAAAATTTGGCATCATGTCATGCATTCAGATGCTCTAATTAAACTATAGGGCATCTAGAGAATGTAATCTAGTTTACTATCTCTGAGTACCACAGTCATCTATAAAGATCCCAACCCTGCTCTTAGGTAATTTCCTTACTAAAGTACACTTACAAAATAAGCCAATCTTAGAGCACTCAAAAGCTGAGATTTCCCTGAGAGCTAAGGATATAGTTTAAGTCACTTTTGATTCAGAGTCTAGGAGAGGGTAGTCTCTCGGATATATGACAGGCTCTCTCCTTAGCCTGACCATCCCTGGTGACTTCAAGATGAGTGTCTGTTTCCTTCAGACCTTTGAAAGTGCTGAGTTGGCCTGTTTGAGTAGAAAAAGGAGTTTTCCTAACACATAGTTTTGGCTATCTACATGATAGCAAAGGAATATTTTGGCAGGAAACTACACAACACAGCATGAAACCCTGATTTGAACAAAATGTTTTTATGCACTGTGTTACCAGGGGAATTGGTTTGCATATTGACATTACTGCCCACACATAAGCCCTAGTTTATTTCCTTACTAAATAAGTTTCTTTCCTCCTAATATTTTACAAATATATCTTATTTTCTAAGTAATTTAATAAATGGTTTTGATGACTTTTACCGAACCAAGATTTTCAAGCATTGCCAGCAGGAGGTTTGCCGAGAAATACAGATGAATTTTCTGTTAAACAGCACTATATTTCTAATTATTGTTTTTACTACATTTAGACATAGCACACTTCTTGTATCAAGAAATGGATAAAACTCCTTAATTCACATATTTCTAACTTCATTCAATTTTATCAATCTCCAACTATGAGCCAGGGGCTGTGTAGGATTTTAACATGTCAATCATGTTTTGTGAAAGAGGTTAAGATCTGTATGCACATTTTTAACACAAAGTAGATGAGAGAAATACAGGTGAAGTAATATGGTAACTCAGTGGAGAAAGAGATTACTTCTGGTGAAAAGGAACAAGGAAATCATTATAGGAAAAGTGGCATCTCAGTTGGCTTTAAAAATAAGCTTTCTTATTTGTTTATTCATTTTTCTATTAATTTAGTGTAGCATAAAGTTTAATAAGAAAGGAGACTCTAGGTTTAAACTATGCAGATTCATATTCTGGCTCTTCCTAGTAGCAGTTTTGTGAATTTAGACAAGTCATGTAATTCACTTCCCTCACTTGTAAAATGAGGATGAAATTAGTTCCTTTTTCACAGGTTTCTTGGGAGGACACGTTTCCTTACTATGCATGGATCTGGGAAACAGCAAAGTATGAAGGGCATAGATTTGGAATCAGACAATGTTTTATTTGAATCAAAAACTACCAATTACTAATTATGTAGCTAATGTTAAACACTTCAACCTCTCTGTAACATGACTTTCTCATCTTTTAAATGGGCATAATAATCCCTATTGCATTAAGTTGTTTTAGGGAGTAAATACCAAGCATAGTACCCATAAAACAGGTATAATATCAATGTTAGATAATAACTACAGATACAGATATAGAATATTTTGTTTGGTCCACACAGTGTCTTAAAAAAATCAAAATTTCACATATTTTTTCTTCTAGAAATCTTCAAAAAATAACCCTGTATTCCAATACAAAAACAATCAACTAGAACTAAGTCCTTGTCCGGAGCCTATTTATGCCAGAGTCTCTAGCACTCCCTATTGCCTTAATTCTACCCACTTCACGCATTTTATTCCCTACCTAGTCTTTTTAGGCACTTGATTTTGTGAGTTTTATGGACAATAAGCCAATATGGATTTTATTTTAACAGAGGGTGGTTTGTATAGTTATTTTCAGGAGTATTATGTCTCTTCAATTTGCGGAATTGATTAGGGGAAGAACAAGATTGAAGATGAGTAAAGAGAAGGTTTTCAATAGTACAGACAAGAAGCAAATCAATGTTAAGATACAGAAATGGCCTGAAAAGAGTTGGTGTGGAAGTTATCCCAAAGGTATAATCAAGAAGACTTTGATAAGTAATTGGGGGAAGGGGGGGAAGATTAGTGTTACTAAAGGATGGGTGGTACACTTAGTCAAGATGGAATAAGACTATGACTAGAGATGACAGAGATTTCAATTTAGGGCATGCTCCTGAATTTCCAAAGTAAATTTAAACCTAAGAAAATTTAAGAAAATTTCCAATTCTCATGACTCATGGTAAAAACCTATGCTGGCCCTTAGAAATATTTGCAGATCCTAATCAATGACAAAATGTGAACCTTCAGGGCAAGAATGATTTCTATTTGTGTAATCTTAGAGTTTGGCAAAGAATATGCTCTCTGTAAATATTTATTGAGTAAAATTATAGAAAATACATATATGTTTTAGCAATATTTATAATCCTGGCATATTTTCACAGGTATACTAATAAGTTTTCTACAATTAAAAGATAATACTTTGCCATTTTAAAATCTACAGCATAACAGAGTCAGATACAACTGTGTTCTTGTTAATTATTCTATATGAAGTAATGACATATAGGAATTTAATGTGACTTTGCTGAGTGAGAATTGTAAGAATTCTAAGCTATGTTTAGAAGTCCATTAAAGGGCGCCTGGGTGGCTCAGTTGGTTAAGCGACTGCCTTCGGCTCAGGTCATGATCCTGGAGTCCTGGGATCGAATCCCGCATTGGGCTCCCTGCTCAGCAGGGAGTCTGCTTCTCCCTCTGGCCCTCTTCCCTCTCATGCTCTCTATCTCTCATTCTCTCTCTCAAATAAATAAATAAAATCTTTAAAAAAACAATAGAAGTCCATTAAAAGATACATGTTGGTGTGAAATTTTTCATAGAGACAACCGTGTCATTTATAGTGGAGTACAATTCCACCAAATTGTGCCTTTGTCTTGAGAATGAGCTACACAGCACACTAGGGATTTAATTTATTCAAAGTAGTTGAAAAGAGACTGGAATGAGGAGTTCCTATCAGAGAAGACTAAGGGTTTACTGGACATATCTTGATTCTCTTTGGTTCATTCCTCTGTGCCTCTGAATTTATAGGCTGTCTGTTCATAACAGCTAGATCCAAAAAAGGATCAAGAATGAGAGGAAGAAAGGCAGCAGGGGAAGAAAGAAAGAAGTTTTCTGTTATAACAAACCAAAATGTCTGTGTAAAAAGTACCAAAAGTTGTCTGTGCTGTCATTGAGAGAAAATTGCATTTATGAAGTTGTACCCATTTTAGTTGTCAGCATTGCTACATGTCTGTTTTAATATGAATGTGTTTATTTCACAGCAAAATGGAGCAGTCATGAAATATGCACAATGAATTACTAAACTTGAGATGAGCCTTGTGGTTTTCTGCCCTCATTGCAAAGGGCAGAGTGATTCCCAGCTGATGTTGTTGATTCTGTATTCTGGTCTGTTGAGGATCTAATTTTTACCGTGGATGCTTTCTCTGAAAACTGAATCTAATCTCATATCTCTTTGCCTTTACATATTTTGCTCATTCTGCTTTGCCCTATTCCTTGTCAACCTGGAAAACTCCTATTCACCCATTAAAACCATCTCAAGCCCTACAACCTCTTTGAAACTTTCATTAAGTCTTCCTTCAAAATATATGTGGTACCTTTCATACACCTCTATTTCTACACTTAGCATACTGCCTAGAAATTACTTCCCCAGTGAGCTCTAGAAATATTTGCTCTGTAAACTCTCATAGCTCAGGCCCATGTTATATTAATCTCTATATTCCCAGAATCTAGAAGAGTGCCTAGATTACAGTAGGTTCTAAGTAAATGCATGTTGAATAAATGAGTGAATGAATAAAAGCATATTAATATTAATAAATGAATAAAAGTATATTTCTGTACCCCCAACATCTAAAGCAGCACCTGATATTTAGAAAATATTGAATAAAAATAGATTAATTTTAATACCACAAATCAATTGGTCAGTCAGGAGGTAATGAGAATTAAAACAAGAATTGTAAAAGCCTCTGTCCCTTGGAATCAAGATGCAAGAATTGTGAGATTATAACAGCACAACAACAGCTGCATTATGTTGTTGACTTTACCCTTTTCCTGACCCATGAGTTTTGGTGTTTCAGTTTAAGCTCTTCCACACTTTGTATTATTAAATACTCCCAAGTGAATATCAAGTTTAGGGATGTAGAAGTTCTCTAAATCACTTTCATTGCCCAAAGTCCCTTTCGAAAAATGTAACTCAGTTGTGTATTTCCCCATATGCAGTCTGTCAGGTCAAACTGCAACCCGTTTCATTTTCTTTCAATAAACTCAAATCCCTGACCTGCCAAGTTCCTTGTAAGGAAATGTGGCAATTAGAAGGCAAAACAACTTTTATTCAATCGATATGTATTTGCTGACAAATAATGTTTGTATAATCTCTGGTTTTCCCTGATGGACTTTGAAGAAACTTCATTTTTTTTTCCACTAGTGAGGTTATTTGGAAGACCCTTAATAATATTTTTTTTTCTCTCAAAATGGAATAAATAGATCTGGAGGCTCCCTCAGTCCTAGGAGAAAAGCAGTTGATTTATGAAGTGGAAACAGCCAACCCAACTCTGGAGGAAGCTGCCATAGGCATTTAACCTCTAGAAGAAAAATAAAAAGTCCTTTATAAAATATGTACATTGGCATTTAGAAGATGCTAAAAATTAACTGAAAAGATGTTTACTATTGAGACTCAGACTGTATTAAGAATAATAAGCTTATTATTTTGATTATGCTTAATTACCCTTATGGCACCGTAACCACAATTTTGAATTACACACTTTTTACAGAGTCTTAGAATTAATAATGCTGTCTTAAATTTGCATTACCCCTTTTTTAAGGTACTCAAAACATTTTAGAAGACACAGGTAATATTTATACTATCATAAAGTCATTGTTTCAATAGATAATTAAGGTGACAAGGTGAAATTAATTCTACTAAAACTGGTTGAATTTACAGAAATACCTTCTGAGTACTTCATGTTGGAAATTTCACACCTAAAGATATGGACCATATGAACTATGGACCATGATTCCAATAAGCAAATATCATTGCATTCTAGTCTCCAGCTATACCACCAACACTCAAAGATGCCTTATTACAATTTTGTGTCTTGGCATGCTGTGTTTGCTCCACATGCTATACTTTACTTCTTAGTTCCATCCCTACAAGTCCTCTGGCTGAAAGTAAGGATGGGGCATTAAAAAGGCAGATACTTACAAAGTATCTATGTTCAAAATACTGTAGTCAAATTAGGAGTGAGAAATAGGGCTTGTTTTCAAGGAGTACTTGGTCTAAGGAAAAGACAGTTGTTTACTCAATTAAGTGTCCTATTACACACTATATCTATCTATCTATCTATCTATCTATCTATCTATCTATCTATCTATCTATTATCTATCTATCTATCTATCTATCTATTATCTATCTATCTATCTATTATCTATCTATCTATCTATCTATCTATCTATCTATCTATCTATCATCTATCGAATAGACACAGGTTCATAAGAGCCATCCATAATGTATTGCAGGGTCACAAGGGCAAAACTCTGCTTGGGGAGGTGATATCAGGGAAAACTGTATGAAAGACAAAGTTCTGTGAGGAAGCACATGATTCTCAATAGAACTGTTGTACCATTTATTCATTTATCCATTTGTTTCAATCATTTCATCTATTTATTCATTCATTTAACAAATACGTGTCTTCTAGAGTGTGCCAGATAGAGTAATTAGCAAAATTACATTCCTTGTTCAAAGGAACTAACAGTCTAATATAAATCATACCACAGAAGCACAAAGGATGTGCACAGAATATTACTTGGCTTAGACAGGGGAATGTAAAGAAAGGCTTCAAGGTTTCAAACATTTCAAGTAAAGTGTCTTCAATACTGAGATAAACAGAATTTCATACTTGTTACAAATATCTTCCATCTAGCCATCCATTTATTCTTTTGTCCATATTAATATTTATCTATTAGTATGCTAATTGTTTTATAAAAATACTCTACAAATCTCCAAGTCCTAGCTCAAAAGTCAGCTGCTCTATGAGAAAATCACAGGCTAAGGGAAACCTTTAATGTAATGTGGATTATTTTTTTATTAATGTTGGTGTCACTAAGATCTGCAGGCATATGGTTCACATTATCATGAGTTTTTTAAGGCAGGATATATATATAAAAATATATAAAAATACACAAATAATAATATATATAATATATTATATATAAGTACATTTATAATTTGTAAAATATAATTATATATTATATATATTTATATATTATACATAATATATATTATATATTATATTATATATTACCTTATATATATATAATATATTATGTATAATATATACAATGTATATTATATATCATATATATTATACATATATATGTATAATATAATATATATTATGTATAATATATTATGTATAACATATATAATATATATTATGTATATAAATACATATATATTATATATACATATGATATATTATGTATAATATATATTATATATAATTATATTTTACAAATTATAAATATATTATAGTTATATGTATGTAATTATACATAAAATATATATATAATTAGATATATATAATTTGTGCATGGTTTTATGGTATAATGGGTAATAGAAGGAGCAAGAGCCCTGGAGTCAGAAAAGCCAGATTTCCATTATCATTCCTGTATCAATCCTAGGCAAGTATCTCAGACTCTGTTTCCTTATTGGGAAAAACAGAAAGAGCAAATGAGATAGTACAGGAATGACTTGTAACAGGAAATTATATGCAAAAGGAGGTGGCCAGTTCTTCTTTCCCTCTAATTTCTAGGTGATGATAAAAAGTCTAATATCTCATTTGAATACAATAGAGAATTCATTGATGTCAAAGAGAACATGGATATTGAAAATGTCATATGTTAGAACTCAAAAGAACAAGGTTGGGGCACCTGGGTGGCTCAGTCAGTTAAGTGTCTGCCTTCGGCGCAGGTCATGATCCCAAAATCCTGGGATCGAGCCCCACATTGGCTTCTCTGCTCAGCAGGGAGCCTGCTCTCCCCCTCCCTCTGCCTGGCTCTCTCTCTCTTTCTCTTTTTGTCAAATAAATAAATAAAACCTTAGGGGCACCTGGGTGGCTCAGTCGGTTAAGTGGCTGCCTTCGGCTCAGGTCATGATCCTGGAGTCTCGGGATCGAGTCCCATATCGGGCTCCCTGCTCAGCGGGGAGTCTGCTTCTCCCTCTGACCCTCTTCCCTCTTGTGCTCTCTGTCTCTCATTCTCTCTCTCTCAAATAAATAAATAAAATCTTTAATAAATAAATAAACAAACAAACAAACAAACAAATAAATAAATAAAACCTTAAAAAAAAAAGAACAGGGTTGTAATCCTGGTATCAAAATTCTTTGTCACTTAATTTCCCTGAGTAAGTTTTCTCCCCTGAAAATGATTCTGACCCACAAACTTCCTTGGTTTTATGAGAGAATGTATATGACAATGCTTTGTAAGTTATAAAGATCTGTAAAATGTATGGTGCTATTACGTATCTCTTGACTATGATAAGTTCATTCTGTCCAGCTTGGTTTCAACAAAATACACATTTTCCTTTTATTGCAAATATTCTATAAATTCTGTGCTGCCCTGTAATGTGTAAGGAATTTAATTAATGGGATTTTTTTTTTTTAAGAACCAAATACTAATTTGTTTACTGCAGCTAAAGCAGTACTTGGAGGGGAATTTACATACTTCAATGGTCATATCAAAAAGAAAAGTGTAAAATTTAATGAGCCATCACTGAAATAAATTAGAAAAGAATAAATCCAATAAACTAAAATGGCAGAAAAGAAAAAAAAATAAGAACAAAGAAGAGATAATTAACAATAGCAAAAGTGTGTTTTTGGTTTTGTTTTTTGTTTCCTTGCTTCCTTCCCTCTGTTGTTTTATTTTTTTTTTAAGTTTTTATTTAAATTCCAGTTAGTTAACATACAGTGTAATATTAGTTTAGGTGTACAACATAGTGATCCAACACTTCCATACAACACCTGGTGCTCACCACAAGTGCCCTCCTTAATCTCCATCACCTACTTCACCTGTGCCCCACCCCCCACCACCCCTCTGGTAACCATCAGATATTCTCTATAGCAGGAGTCTGTTTCTTGGTTTGCCTCTCTCTCTCTCTTTCCCTTTTTTCCCCTTTTGCTCATTTATTTTGTTTCTGAAATTCCACATATGAATGAAATCATGTATTTGTCTTTCTCTGTCTTATTTTGCTTAGCATAATACTCTCTAGCTCCATCCATGTCATTAAAAATGGCAAGATTTCATTCTTCTTTATTGCTGAGTAATATGCCATTTTATATATATATATATATATATATATATATATATATATATATATCCATTTGTCAGTTGATAGACACTTAGGCTGTTTCCATAATTTGGCTATTGTAGATAATGCTGCTATAAACATTGGGGTGCATGTATCCCTTTGAATTAGTATTTTTGTATTCTTTGGTAAATATCTAGTAGTACAATTGTTGGATCATAGAGTAGTTCTATTTTTAACTTTTTGAGGAACCTCCCTACTGTCTTCCAGAGTGGCTGTACTAGTTTGCATTCCCACCAACAATGCAACAAAGTTCCTCTTTCTCCAAGGAAGCAATCAACAAAACTAAAAGGTAACCTACGGAATGGGAGAAGATACTTACAACTGACATCTGATAAAGGGTTAGTATCCAAAATATATAAAGAACTTATAAAACTCAACACCCTAAAAACAGATAATCCAATCAAAATGGGCAGAGACATGAATAGACATTTTTCCAAGGAAGACATACAGATGGCCAACAGACACATGAAAAGGTGCTTAACATTACTGATCATCAGGGAAATAGAAAAAAAACTACAATGAGATATCACCTCACACCAGTCAGAATGGTCAAAATTGACAACACAAGAAATAACAAGTGTTGGTGAGGGTGTGGAGAAAGGAGAAAGATGGGATGATTTTTTTAAAAAGGTATGCCATAGAAACTCTTTCTTCTTTCCTTCCATGAAAAGCTAAATAATCTTGCAGGGCTTTCTTTCTCTCAGAATATTCTCTCTAGGACACTGAATTTGGCAGACTTTGTTTTTCCCCTTTACTTTCAAATGCCAAGTGCTATAATTTGGCTTTCACTTTCTTTTATGCTAATTTCCATTCTTCTAAATGTGTTTTCTCTAGTTTTCTGTCAAAGTGGTGACCATCAATGACTCTGCAGCAGCATAACCCATTTTTGACTAGTTGATCCTTCAAGTCAACAGCCTAGAAAACTACTATTGAGATGCCTTTCTCACACAACTATCCAAGGCTCACACTGGAATGAATACACTCTTCTTATTTTCCTTCTTTTTCAATATTCCTTTCTAAAACTCAGGACTTTATTGGTCAGCCTATGGTTTCCAGCTTTTCTTGCAGGTAAGTTTTAAAAGCCATGATAGCTTTTTTTTTTCAGATTTTTTAAAATTTATTTACTTGACAGAGAGAGAACAAGCAAGAGGAATAGCAAACAGAAGGAGAGGGAGAATCAGGCTTCCCGCGGAGCAGGGAGCCCAATGTGGGGCTCAATCCCAGGACACTGGGATCATGACCTGAGCCGAAGGCAGTTGCTTAACGACTGAGCCACCCAGGTGCCCCAGCCATGCTAGCTTTTACATTAGATTGAACGGACTGCCTGCAGAGCAATCTGTTTGTGTAGCCATCTCTGAACTCATCATGTAAAAAGCCTGAACTTCATGGATTTTAATGGGAAATTATTACAGTCGAACCTTGCTAATTCATCTTAGTAATGGAGAATCCTATTTTAAATTGCTGAATTTCTCAGTGATAATTGAAGAAAAAGTAAAAGGAAGAAAGTGTAAAGGAACTTAGTTGGTTTTTCATCTCCTTTTCAGACTGTCTGCATGTTCACAAGGAGACATTCAAATCACAGCTTTCTTATGGAAAACAAATGAACAAACAAAAACACCTTTAAGTCCTAATTAGTACACGTCTTATGACTAGCCCTGCATTTGGATATAAAGCAAAAGTTATACAACACAAATACATTTGCATGAAAGTAAGAGAAAATATTTTATTCTATTTCAAAATGACATTATTCCATTGTCCTGAACTAAGTAAAAATAGCATTTAATTGGAAATCAGGTCTTGATCATTATCACTGCGATTTTTTTAATCACCTCCACTCCTATTTTCCAAGCCACCATCTTCTCATGCATGGTTCCTTACTACATTCACTAAAAGTTCTCCCTGCTCTAGCCTTGTTCCCCATTAGTGTGCTCTCAACTCAATGACAGGAGAAAATCTTGTTAAAATGTAAGTCAAATAGTCACTTGGTCAAAACCCTCCAAAGGTTTGCAAATCACTCTGAATACAATTGCCTCCAAGGCCCTACATGACTACTTGACACCTTCTACCCCATTACTTGATCTCCTAGCTCTCTCTCCCTTACTCTGCTCCAGCAATCCTGGCCTCTTTGCTGTTTATAGAATATTCCAAGCTCTTTCCTACCTCAGAGCTTGTGAACTTGTTGTTCTCTCTGCCCAGCATGCTCTTTCCTTAAAAGCTCTACAACTTGCTCTTTCACCTCCTTAGAGCTTTACAGAAACATGACCTTCTCAGTGACTTGTCCTCTGGTCACTCTATCTAAAAGAACACCTTGTTCCTCTTCCCCTTTCTGCATTTATTTCTATCCATACTACTTACTAGTATCTAATCCTGATGTCAGAGACATTTTCTGTAAAAGGACAGATACAGGCCAGATAGTCTTTGTTGCAACTTCTCAACACTGATATCGTAGCACAAAAGCAGCCATAGACAATAGGTAAATGGAGGAGCAGGCCTGTGTCTTTTTTTTTTTTTTTTTAAGATTCATTTATTTATTCTAGAGAGAGAGAGAGAGAGTGCACAAGCAGGAGGGCAGAGGGAGACTAAGAGGGAGAACCTGAGCAGACTCCCCTCTGAGCATGGAGCCCAATGTAGGGCTTGATCCCGCGACCCTGAGATCACGACCTGAGCCGAAATCAGGAGTTGGATACTCAACCAACTGAGCCACTGAGGCGCCCCAGCATGCCTGTGTTCTAATAAAACTTTATTTACAAAAACAAGAGATAGAGCAGACTTGGTTCACAGGCCCTAATTTGCTCACAGTGAATATAAATAATGTATTACATGTTTTACTTATTTTATCTATCATCTTCTTGCCACAATTCGGATATAAACTCCATGAAGGTAAAGGTTTGATTCCCAGCTCTATCGCCACCGCCTATAATAGTATCTGGAACATAAACAACATCCAATAAATTAATTGTTCAATAAAAGCTTTTGATTTATACATCTAAATATCAAGGTAATAGCTCACTTTCTTGAATGAGGGCAGTAGAAGAGGAGGACCTTTCTCTCCATACCACTGCCCCCATGTCTCTTGGATAATAACATAAGGACCATCTGCCATACTTACAATGATTAATAAAGGGAGAAGAGCTGCCAACAGTCTGTTTCCAGATCCCTACTGCTCTGCAAATTCTTGCAATATGCCTGAACATTCCCTTCCAAATTCTGCCAATCCAGGTCATCCATGACCCTGTTATCCTTAAGGGTGCACCATGAAGCTCAGAGCCCTGTGGTATATGTTCTCATGTGTAGCTGAGGTAGAGTGATAGAAATTCTACTCACTCATGAACTATCTAGGAAGGGGAAGCTTGTGAAGGGCAATATACTCTTTCTTTCTTTCGTCCCAGCACTTACTTCTGAGAGCATGACTTCACATGTCTCTTAAGAAGTGGGAGGGATCATTGCACAGTGCAGCCATTCTTTTTATTACAATTTCTTTACAATGCCATATTAAACAGCCTGCCCAGTAAATCCTGTATGCCATCTGATGTTGTCCAGGCATTTTCAGGTCTGTTTTAGAACATTTAATGTTTCAGAGCATTATGATTTAAATTTCCTGTGTGGCTGTATTAGAGTAACTCTTTAACTTCAGTGTCTAATTAAAATAATTTTTTAAAAGGCCACTATATTAGAATTTAGATCATTACAAAATACAATGGGAGACTTACTTAAAATTTAGTACATACAAAACAAAGAACTTAATTTTCTGGGATGGATAAATATCAAAAGCAAAACAATATGAGACTTCAATTACACTCTTATGAAACTACAAAGGATAACATTTAGAGTTGAAAAGTCTTCAGAGATTTAAGTTATTCCTCTGTCTTTTATGTACAGATGGAGAAACTGAGCCCCAGAAAGGATAAATAATCTCCCAAGTTATAAAGCATTTCTGTGCTTGGGAATGAAGAACATATGGGCATGAAAAAATTGGAGATTATTTTTATAAAATAGAGGGTCCGCATAATAAAATTAAAATAGTATAACTGGGCATCCAAAGAAACCAAAAGTGAAAAGAGGCCATAGAGAGGATAATTAGTAGTTTGCAAATTACTAAAAGGTAAGAAGTTACTCTATTTAACTGTGGTTGATTTTCATCTAAAATAGGGAAACATGATCACCTGTAAATTGTAGAATGCTTTGTGGGTCCTGTATATTGAGGAGCCATACACGTTAGTGTTTTGGATGACAGACTCTGGAGCCAGCAGACTGGCTTTGAGTAACAGCTTTAACATCTAACAGCTTCATGATCTTGGGCGAGTTCCTTAATCTCTTTGTGACTCAGTTTCTCCACCTATAAAATGAGGATAATAACAGCACCCTTAATAATGGTGCACCCTTAAGGACTCTACTTTCTAGAGTCCCTGTAAGTATTAAGTGTAAAACACTTCGAAGAGTGCCTGGCATACAAAAAGCCCTATACATTATTACTACAATCTAAGGATATGGACTACACAGCTCCTTGGGAGAGTCTGGAGTGCTTATGTACTACCCCCCGGGACAGTTCTGTTCTCCTACATTGGAGATGTAGGAGACACTAAAGTATATATATATATTGCAAATGGCTGAGACTGGAATCGGATTTCCAGGCCCCAAATCCAGTTGTCAGCAGACCCATGTTGTTCCTTCCACACCAAAAGCAGGAGAAATAGAACTGTCAGCATCTGCAGGCTTGCTTTCATTAGCACAATCCAGAAAATAATGAGAAAGGAGTAACTTTGCTAAGAAAGATGGCTAACCTTTATAAATAAACTGATCATTTGCAAGCATAAAATAAAATTAATTTTGGATTATTACAGGGGAGACATGAGTAAACTACAGTTATTAAAGCATAATGCAGTCACATTAATTCAAGTTAGTGAGTAATTATCACTGTTTCCTTTTTTTTCTTTTTAACCATTTCACAGAGTTGAACTGAATGAACCAGATTTCATGCCACAAAAAGAGAAACCATGTGTTTAGATAATGTATACTCTGCCAGGATATCATTTGAAAATCATACTACTTCTTCTAGGACATTATGTAGGGTTTTAATACACACTGAGGTGGCGATCCAAAGAAATAATTTAGTTATTTAAGGTAGAAGACAGAACATATCTTAACATATTAGATATTTTTTCACTTTTGTATGTTTTTTCCCCTGAATTATGTATAGCTCATAATATTGGATTATTTTTTTTCAATATGAGTAACAATCAGCTTTTTTGAATACCTACTATATGCAAGTCCTCTATTAATCATTTAAAAAAATCACTTACTTTAATCTTTACAATGCCCCTGCCAAATTAACTATGCAAAAAACAAAAACAAAAACTTCAACAGAAAGAGATCAAGAATACAGCTAGAGAAGAGCAAAAGAGAGAAATTTTGTTGTGCTTACTTTGTAACTCACACTCCTAACTGTATTACAAAGCCATGCTTAAGTTCCCATTGCATTCCCATTTCTAATAAGCCATTATTCACCATTTAACAAATTAGCAGGAGGTAACTTCTCCTTCCCGCACTCTCATCCTGGATGTTTCCTACCCAAAACTGTCCTGGCCTAGTGATTAAAAAAAAAAAAAAAATTCACCCTGCTCCCTGAGATAAATCTTAGCATTGCCTGTAGGTTCCTCTGTTCTGTACTTATACTAAAGGTTTGGTGGCTCTTGTCTCTATTTTGTATATTTTGCCTTTTATTTTAGGTTATGTTGCACTGAAATCAATCTATTCACATATCTGGGTTTCTCAAAAGAGAAGCACACGTTTATTCATCTTTAGAGACTCAAAAGTTGGCACAATGCTAAGCACATAATACACCTTCAAAAATGTATTTGAATAAGAAGGTGATTCAATGAAGAGAACACCAGTTATCACTTTTTTTGAAATTAGAGTTCCTACACATGGTTATTAAGATCCCAAAGCAGATGGATGCTCCTCCATCAGAAACAGAAAGTGCAAGTCTTCCAGAGTTCCTTCAGGGAGTATAACTTTGACTAGTCTAGCACCCACCCAAAGTGATGATTATTGTTAATGAACAGGAAGACTGTCCATTAGTAATAGGATATTAAAATACCATTTCTTAACATTAACTATGTGCTAATCACTTTATATATGTCATCTTATTCAATCCTCCTACAGCATTTTAAGATGGTTTTTTTCCATGATTTTGTAGATGAGAAAATTGAAAGTCTGCAAAGTAAGTAAAATGCCTTAAATCACATGGTAGAGCTCAGATACTACCTCACATCTCTCTGACACAAAGTTTATTCCTATGACACTAAATTATATCCCTTCCCTGGTTTCTCCCTCAGTTATGATGGGCTGCATGAACTGATGGATGGACTACATGTTTGCCAGGAAGCTATAGTAGTAAAAGGCCACCTGGTCCACAGGTTTTATGATATCACCTCTTGGCATTGTTCATGCTTAGCGATTTGCAGTTGAAATTGTGCAGCTTATCCCAATTGGAAGATAAAGGCATGCAGTTCTTGGTCACAGATGCACCCTGAAAGGGAGGTTTTGTCCCACTCCCCACTTTGTCTCTAGGGCTGTTGTGCCTTGGCCTGAATGCTCTAGCAGTGGCTAGAGTTTAAACTTAACCATAACATGTGTATAATTTACTGGCTTTCACTACAATTTGATTACACCTAAAAATTAGAAGGTCATCAGAGAAAAACAAGAAAATAAATTTCTTTGTGAGGAAATTGTGACTAAAGTAATTTTTCCTGTTACATTGATAAATGTTGTAGAGTCAGTAAAAAAGTGGCAGATGACATTTTTTATATCCTTAATTTATTGACACAAGTGCCCTCCAGCCTCCAAAGCACCTTCATCTGACAGAAATTAAACAAAATTTCAAAGAAAAGGGCAACACAAGACAGGAGCTATTTCCAGTGCTGAAACAGAACAGGAACCACACAATAAACAGAAAAATCCCTCCAACAAATCACACAATAAATAAAACATCAAAAGCACAAACAGAAGAACTCAATTAAAGTAGAAAAGTTTCCAGTCTTCCCCAACGGACATAAATATTATTATTTATTATTTATACAGTGCTCTAGGTGCACATGGCTTTATATACCCGGTTGAATATTATACGGGAAACAAAACCAGTATCCTGTAGGGCTTCCAATTTAGGGATACATTGAGAACAGGAGGACTGTATAGACTATTTCATATAAAGAAAAGCAATATACTGAAAACAGTTCAATGGGTCACTTTTTGGAGAGGACAATTTCTAGTAGTTTTTTTAATGAAGAGAAGTTCAGGTTTAGATCTGATTTGGATGTTTGCATTACTCTAGCAAGTAAAATAACACGGTGGATAAAAAAAAATGGAAAGCAATAGTAGGATAAAATGGTCAGAACTTCCCAGTGGTAGCTTCTCCATCTTCCTTATTTCAGCTTTAGTTCCCTGGAAGAAGAGATCTGAAATATGTTTCTAGCCATACCTGGAGGCTCCATATAGAGCATCTCCAACAATTGTATAAGCAACTAATCCCACGTATAAAAATCCCTTTGGGTTTTCAATATCTCGAGTAGTTTGTTTTTCCTGTACTGAACAAAGACATACACATATTAAATGTATCTTATGAATAATACTATTATATCCTATTGTTCTTCTTTTGTGTTGAAAGTGCTATTTTTAAAATGCCAACATTTAAAATATTCCACAATTTTCCTAACCCAGGTTGAAATACCTTCATTTTCTTCTTCTTCTTTTCTTTAAGATTTTATTTATTTATTTGTCAGAGAGAGAGAGAGCAAGCACAAGCAGAGGGAGAAGCAGACTCCCCGCTGAGCAGGGAGCCCGATGTGGGGCTAGATCCCAAGACCCTGGGATCATGACCTGAGCTGAAGGCAGACGTTTAACGATTGAGCCACCCAGGTGTCCCTGAAACACCTTCATTTTCTATCATATAAGCACACACAGAAAAGGCTGCAAACAGCCTTACTTAAGTTCCTTACTTAAAGGGAGAGAAGATGTGGAGAAAAAAAAAAGGCAAGTTAAATGCCAATGGTATTCTCTCTTGGGTTAAAAAAAAATCTATTTGAATAATTAAAATCTCTATTAGAATAACATAAAAAAAACCACACAGGAAGAATAGTAAAATATCTCCTAACTAGACCATTAAGTATTATTAGAAAAAGGAATTTTGGCTTCAGAGGCAATGTTGGAATTGTTTTTGACATGATGTTCCACAACATATCATATTCATCCATTATAATGTCAGTAAGAATAGGCTAATCAGATAATAATGAAGAGCAGACACTTTCCCAACCATTTAATTCTTTTAATATTTCAATATTCAAAAAATGATAAAAGGCCATAGCTATTGTGAATAATGTAAGCTGTACTTTAAATAATGACACAAATATCTGACCCTACCAAGTTTTGCACATTTTAATTAAAATGATTGAGAAATTGTTTCATCAAAATTTTCCTCCAATATTTTGACCCTTTAATATTGTGCACTAAATGTTTAGTAACTCTCATCGTTACTGGTAGTTTATAGATTCATCCTGAGAGCACAGGGTTACTTTTATGTTTAACTTGTGGCTGATTTTATGGTTAATAAATCATGTTTATGACAGAAAATCTAGTACATTTTAACAGTGATTATATATTTTATAAATAAACATGGTAAGGAGAGATGGTATAATGGGATGCTCTCTGGATGCAATGTCAGAGGATAAGTCAAGGCTCTATACCTAGAATTATGAATTTTGTAAATCATTTAACCTTTCTGAAGTACAGTTTTCATCTTTGAGAAATGGGAATATACCTACTTCCTTTTACTGTTACTATTAAAAAAGACAATGTAAATGCAAGTTATTTGTAAGGCATAAAGATCATACAAATGGTAAGTATCATTGTAATTGTGCTTTGGAAATACTGAAAAGATAGGTCAATCTTCCCTATCCTAAAGGGGATTTAAATCTACTGGAATGGAGAGAATGAACCTAAGTTGTTTGACTATTATGCCATATAAAGAATAACAAAGGAATTGAGATTGTTTAAATTAGAGAAAGGAACACTACAGAGGTAGTTAATAGTGATTTTAAAATATTTGAAAGTTGGTGAAATAGAAAAAGCAGTAGTCTTCTCCTTTGGTGTTCAGAGGACTAATCTGTTAATTAAGACTCTCAGGATCAGAAATACCACACTATGAAATAGACACTGTAACTTTGTCTCCACAGGAACAGACTGGCAGTGAGTGAGAAATTGCCATGCTAAAAACAGAAAACAGCTACCTAATTGGATGTGGACATTTAAGTCTGCTCCCAACTCTGAAAATGCATGATCTGTATTTCCCTGATGATGAGTGATGTTGAGCATCTTTTCATGTGTCTGTTGGCCATCTGTATGTCTTCTTTGGAAAAATGTCTATCCATGTCATCTGCCCATTTTTTAAAATGGATTATCTGTTTTTTTGGTTGTTGAGTTTTAGAAGTTCTTTATATATTTTGGATACTAACCCTTTATCTGCTATGTCATTTGCAAATATCTTCTCCTATTCTGATCCCTTCAAATATGTATATCAAGTAATACCAACAGAGAAACATTTGTTCATTTTTTCATAATGGGGTTCCACATTTTAGTGTCAAATAGTTATTTTAAATACAAGTAAATAAAGGAACAGATTGATTTAAAGAAACATTATTTTGGGAGGTCCATCTCTCTTTAAAAACTAAAGTGAAAATGAAAACAAAAACTATACCCTTTACTTAGAAGATATAGTTTCAAAATCCAAATGAATGTCAACTTCAAATAGCAAAATTCTAAATCAATTAGAGGTGGTCTATTGGAAAATGACAAGGAGCATGAGGGTTTGAACCAAACAGTAGACAGAGTTAATGAAATATTATTATATGATCAAATTAAAGTAAATGATTCAATTGTCAGAATTCTGTATCGACAATGAAATGAAATGATGATATTGGTTTTTACCAGATTTCTTGTAAAAAGATGATTTTTACTTGAAACTCAGGGTCAAGGACAAAGACACAACAATATCAACACTGAAAAAGATTAATAAGGATGAAATAACCAGAATTATGGGGCAGAGAGGAGAAGAGAACTTGGACATAATTCAAGTGCTTAGATTGCCTTTGAAAAGTAGTAATGGTGAAGTTCAATCTGAAATTTTCTTAGACTTGGAGAATCCAGACTTGTGTTTATGAGTTTGCCATTGTCAATAAGTAAAGTATCAGATGCAAAGTGCATGCAAACCACAATAGTCCTACAATGAAAAATTGCTAGAGGTAAGTGCCAAAATTACCATAAAAATTCAGTAAGGAGAGAATACTGAGCCTGAGACACTGAAGAAAGAATTAATGGATTTAGTGAATTAATCTGGTCTTCAAAAAGAAAGAGCTACCCTTTTTTTAGCACAACTGTTTGCCAGGCAGGGGGAGATCCAGGATTTTGAGGGGCTTCATACAATTTCAGCACTATCCCCTCTCTGATAAAAGAATAAAAAAGAATAAAAAAATTGGAAGAACAAAACTCAGCCAAAAATAAATTACAAATTTTTAAAACCTGACAAATATTAGAAATATCCAAATTTCAGAAAAATATATTTTTATTAGTTAATGTATGATTCACCTCTATAATGCTTTTTTTCTACAAAGTGATATTTTTGCTTCTTACAGGACAATTACTTTGTTACATTTTCTATACAGAAAAGAGAAAGATTATTTCCAATTTTCCCTTAGCAACACTGTTCAGGTTTCACTTTATTAGTTTAAGAAAATATATTTCAGCATAGAAATTCATTAATAGTTTAGTACTGAAAATACTTTAGAATTGTTATCAAATTTGGAAAAAGCTCTATCAATTTTATCTCAGATATGATCTGTTTGGTATCAAGTCTTTGTTCTTTTAACTGAGGATACCATTAAACAATTTGTAATCAATGTCTTTTTTCAGTGGTATCCTATTTAGTGGCTTTTTATTATCTGTGTTAATGTCATTGTTTCATGTCTAATCACCCAGAAATTTTTAAATGTTTTTCCAATGTATTTTTTTAATCCACTCCTCATTACCCAGTAGAAACATCCTGGATGCTAGTCTCATGGGAAAAACTAAAAAATAACTATGCAACATAAAAGTAATTGTGAATCACATCAAAATATCCCACTATACCTCGATCAAATGAATCCTCAACTCAAGTTCCTTTTAGGTGGCCTCTCCAATGTCTCCTGACATAGGAGAAAGTGTAGAAAGACACAGGAGACTTCATCAATTGAGGTAAAATCCAGTATCTTCACAAGTTTTACATATTTAATTAAGCACATTGCTACAGTCCCTCCCAGGGCTTTGGAAGATTCCAATACAAAAGAAGGCTCTAGGAAATGAACTTTCCTTAGCTTCATGGGCAATCCACTTTTGATGCCAAACAATATTCTAGGCATTTTCCAGTATTATCTTAGCCATATTAAACTGCTTCTAGTTCATTGAAAGCTATATCCTATTTCTGAAACACACTTCTTTCGTCCCACTTTTGCTTCACTTTGCATTTCTACTTCTCCTGCTCCCTACCCTAATAACACCTAACATACACACATGCACAGTCTTCTCTCTTAAACACACACAGACACACACACACACACACACACACTCACACACACACATGCACAGAAAGGTAGCCCTTTTGTCTGGTTCATACCTCCCTAGCTTTTGTATTTTAGCATAGACATCAATATCTCTTAGGAGTACTCCCTCATCTCCAAAATCTTGGCGAGGACCCCTCCTGAGTGCTGTCAACACAGTGCAGTTTCCTTACACCATAACAAAACTCTTATTTGCTTATTTGCTTAATCTGAATACTTCACTGGGTTTTACTTCCATGTCCTGTTAATAGATTAATATTCAGTATAAGTAGAGTTCCTGGATTAAAATAGTTAATATTTGCTGAATGAGTGAACAGATGAGAGAAAAGAATTCTAGATGAAATTAGGTAAACTTGTTATTTAAGACAACTGACAGAAGTCCTCAAAACCTTGATTTTATATATATATATATATATATATATAATATATTTAGAGAGAGAGAGAGAGAGAAATTGTAAATATAAATATAGTGAGCCCATAAATTAAACCTCTCTTTATAAGAAAAAGAAATGAGCAATTGTGAAATGGAGAAGAAAAAATTTAGAATATAGTTTCATGGTATAAAATAAATCTTACTGGAAAATATAGCAGGCAAAATTGATTACCAAAATTCTGGAAGACAGACAGATAGTCCATAAGGGAAATGCAATTAGTCTCACATTTATTTAATGTGATAGATACTGATTGCTAGATAACATTGACAGTGCTATCTATACGAAGCTTGTTATTTTCGGGTAATAGAGTAGCATGGAAAAGTAGAGTAGAGGTTGGAAACTTGACCAGCCAATATTCGTGTAGATAAAAATTAAAATATTATAAAAAGAATATGGAATATGTAGTCAGGTCAAAAGAATATAACAGCTCTAAAGAATAATTTTGATTTTTACTTTACCTCCTTTCCACTTAATAATGTAAAAATAGCATTTTTCCAATAATCTCTTGATATGTAATAGTAGTCTTCATATATATTAATGGATTCCCCAAACTATATGGAAGGTTTTGTGAAGTATTTGTCATAAACTGATCATTCTGAATGCATTAGTCCTGTAAAATACAACACCCGCTTTGAGCATTTTCAGACATAGGTATCGATATTGACAAAAACCTGCCATAAAAGATTACAATTTTAAAAGATTAATTTAAATATAATGAATTAAAATAATTCATGCATAATTATATTTGGGTGTTATATAATTAATAGTTAAACATTTAATAGGTTCTTCCCTGGGCTTGGTGTAAAAGTAGATATTAGTTTTAAAAAATCACCAGCAAAGAAAAACATATTAAAATTCAGAAATCGGCTGAAGATTTAAAACAAACACACACACACATATCTGGCCTAAATTAATTTCAAACTTTATTAACCTTATGATTAAAGCTTTGTGGAGGGGAGGGAACAATTAAGTATAGCTGCCTCATATTTTTAATTCCAGAATTTGATATTGTGCTGTCTTAAAGATTAGGTAACAAGTTTACTATTCATTCTGTTACACTGTGTGAAATTATGTTGACCTAGAGCTAGGTTGAAAAATCACAGACCTATGAATGTGACTATTATCTGACTCTGTAAGTGCCTTTTTATTCATTCAAATCTGTGTGCTCAAATCTGAGTTCATATCACACTCATGAGATGTTTTTTAATGAATGTGCTAATCTGAAGGGGTGAATGTTCCAAACCCTGCAGAGGCAACATGGACCCAAAATGCAATAAACTAACAGGTTTTGTATGTGCCTTGCCTATGCAGGATTTTGAAAATTCACCCTGAAGCCTAGAATATTTTGTTTGTAAGAATCTCAGCTTTCATATGAACACCTGGGGATAAGAGGGCTGTGAGAAGCAAGTCTGATAGAAGTTAAATTCTATTGCAGGACTGCATTAAGTAGAAGAGCTGTACAGAAGTTCTCTTCTTCTTAGAGCCTTTACTCCATCGCGTGTCAAGAATATCAAGTATTCTACTATCTATCATCAATGTTTCAGGGACTTGGGAGTGCAGAGTATATCTTGTAAAGTGTTACTTATGTAGGTTTATGAATGTAGGTGGCATACTGTGCTGACACATGAAAGACATAGCCCTAGGAGTGGCTCAGAATTGAGTGACCTACTCATTTGGAAGGTCTTATCTAAATCTTAGATCTCTAAAATTCCAATACTTCTTCAGATTCAAAACTGATAGAAAAGTATTTCTGGTAGATTTTTGTGTGGACTGCAATGTTCTGTGGTAATTTTGCTTCTTAAGGCCTCTGTAATGTCAGCATTTTAAGTATCATGAGATAAGTCAAAATAAGAGTGACTGATAGAACCACATACCTTTGCGGGTGTCTTCATTGTTGTGGTTGCTTTATGTTCATTCCAAGCCCAGAATGCATATTAAGCAGTTTTGTAAGTTGCACACACCCTTCACACCTTGTACATTCATTATAAGTCATAAAACAACATGTTTTATATTGGCATGTCAATGCACAAGTTAAATTAATTTGTACTAGACAAATAAGAACCTAGCAGACTTTGAAACCATAAAACAGTAATGAAGGCTTTAATCACATTACCTTATTTACTGCCAAAAAAATAGCTTTTATTCGGACTCAGATTTGTTTTCCTTATTTGTTTTAGAAGAAATTTATTTTCTATACTGACTATCTGGGTTCTGTTTCAATTAGGTTTCATTCATGAATTGAGTTTTCTATTAGCTTGAGCTCAAATGATCTATTTCTACTTGAGAATAAGAAAAAATATCAGTTTATCCTTTCTGAGAAGAATCGTGGGAAGCATTAGTCACAGCAGCCCCTCTTAATATTGTTTGCATAGAAGCAAATGGTTTCAGAAACACTAGCGTTAGTGTTTTTTAGGTTGTGCAGTCTATAAAGTTAGTACTCTGGCCCACTAAATAATATAGTAGACATAAAAATAAATGATGACGATCATTGGAGATGTCAGAAGACCGATAAAAATAAGCTTATAATACACAATATCAGTAATTGTTAAAGACTTTCTGAGCTAATTTTATAATTATATAATTAAATATTGTCTAAAACTTGCTTTGAAGAATTGTAACATACAAAAAGATGAGGATGTTTCCCTCTAGGTACACTTAAGTGGTATACTATGATTTTGTGAGATAGTTTTGATACATTCTGTTGAATTAACCACCTGTCTTCTTAGGCTCTATGGTTCTCCAAGACATGGTTCTATGGATTATTCTAACAACTAAACTAGTATTGTTGTGTTATAAACATTAGCACTGCCGACCAAATATTTCTATGACAAGCCAGTTACCAGGATCCCAGGAAGTATAACGAGCAGAAGGAAGTGTTATGAGCACATATGATACATAATTTCCTGTTTGGTTTGAGACCTTCTAAAGCATTCTCTTTTCCCTCTAACACTGTATAACATTCAACATGGTTGTTGCTCTGTCTTTCTGGATCTTTTAGTGACTATGATGAACAAAGTTCCTTCAACTACCATGTGCAAAATATAAAATGATTTCCAGCCACTGAAAATTATAATATTGCAGTGTAATTTATTTAGCCCATTCTGACAGATATAAGCTGTATCTAGTTCAAAATTCAGTAGCACACTCCTGGCCACATGGCTCAGAATAGGCAACAATTTATAGCATATAAGATTTTTGATAAATAAACTAACATTACTACAAACATTTATTCTTATTTGTTCCCATGTGGACATTTTGCTTGTCTTTTTCTACTTCATTTCTTCTTTATTTTTCCTCCTAGAAATATTTTAGGAAGTTAGTGGAAGCTGGGTTGCCTTTAGGCTTCACCAATGTTTCAAACTCAGAGACAAAATGACTTGAATTTTATGACTGAGACATATTCTTTCTTCCCATATCTCTCAATTCTCATGCATTCCTAGATGTAGAAAGAAAGGACAAATAGCATGTTTTGAGGTTTTTGTTTGTCTGGTATTAATGCAAGAATTATTTACCTCCATCTACAGAATAACAGTTATATTTGTAAAGTACTTGTGAGTTTCTGATTTGAAACAAAATATATACTTTAATATAGAAATAAATATATGAAATATATAAATTCCATGGCAAAACATTATGTCTAAGGGTTTTTTTTCCCCCAATGTGGAGTAGCTGAAATATCTGTTAGCAAGAAAAAAAATAACTACAAAACTTTTAAGAAAAGAAATTTTATTGTAGCTTGGGTTAGTAGAAAGGTTTTTTGGGGAAAAAAAAACCGACTAAGTCCCTGATGTACAACTCTCTATTTGATACTGCACAGCTTAATTAATATATATGGATTATTGTTGTCTTCTCTTTAAAATACAGAAAAAATAATATCAATCCTACTAATTCATAAGACAGCTATATACAATTAAGAAAATGTATATAAAGATACTCTATATCCCAATCTACAGATGCAAATATTATGTTATTGTTTTGTTAATAAAGTTTTCTAGTTTTCCCTCAATCTTCTCACACCCCCAGCCCAATCAATGGAAAAAAATGTAAGTAGAATAGGATGGGTAATGCTACCAGAGAGTCAAGCTGTAGTGGGTGTTACTGTAATAGTTCATATTCATCATTGCTGTGGTTGAAAATGTGCATTTAGCTGTGGTTGTTTAGTTCACATCAAAACAAAATCTCATCTGTATGACAGAAACTGTTGTGTTGGGCTTTGAACATAATCTAAGACACTCAAGACAGTAGCAAAATTAGGCAATTGGAAAAAATCAGAGTAAGAAAGGCATTTTTCATGCTTATTTGCTTCAAAGGATGCTCTGATTTTGTTAATTGCCTCAAAGAGGGCTTCGATTTGCTATTTTCTGCAAACAGTATTCTAATCTAGTTTATCCTCTGAGTTGCAGCTGTGTTCAAGTATCCTAATAGATTTGGTGCATGCTCAACTATTCTTCGGCAATTAATTCACTTGGTTCTTCACATGAAATGATTTACACCTATTTAAAACTAAATTGGAAGCCATTCCACTCTTGCTTATGAAGTCATTAAGACAGCTTTTAGATGACACTAATTTGCACTTAGTACCTTTCATCTAAGGATCTCAAAGCATCTATGAAAGTACATTATTTAATGGGTGAAAATAGAATTGAACACTGTACTCTGGAATGATGTGCAAGGTAGGAAATAAAAAAAACCTGATCATTACGTTCTAGTGTAAAATAGTTATGGTGCTTATTATCTTTATGCACCAATTTGTCATTTTTTTCTCCCCATCTACCTAGGTTTGTGAGACTCCACCTTTAACTACATCCCTGATGGCCATTCTCATACTCACAAGCCCACATTGTCTGATTCTTCAACATTATGGTGTGTCTTCTCCATTATTACTTTCTACCTTTTAATTATATCAACCTAATATTATAATTAGCCTGCTCTGAAAAATATTGAAAAGATGTGGATTTGCTTCCACTGAAATGGGCTAAAGCTGCTTATGTTAGCCCACAAGAGGTCCAGGTGTCTTCAATTAAAAGATGTTCAAGACTAGAAAACTTGGGTTTTCATTCAGTATTATAACATCACAAATAAATATTCTGCATATTGATTACCCAGGAAACTAAGGTTTCCACAGCAATTTTTTTCTACATAAAATATGCTTTTATTAAATCACAAAGAAATATGAATAAATTGGCATGCTGTAAAAATGACAATCTAGCAGATACCATTTTATAATGAGTTTTAAGAAAAATAAATCCTAGGCACTATTTGTCATCCCCTTCTCTGCTGCATTTATTTGCTTTAATTGTACTGAAAGCAAGTTTCTGATTAATAAAAAAGAAACTTCTTAAACTAAAACTCATAACTTGGTTACAGAATAATACTGCTTCTCTCTGTAAAAGCCGATTTCTGGTTATTCTGAGTCTTTGGAAGTTAACTAATTCATGCTGTCAATAATGACGGTGGCAGTTGATAATGTCAAATGATTTCAACAGGGCTGTTGCAGATCAGGAAAAAGTCTTCATATGAAACAGAAAAGGAGCAGACCAGTGCTAGGGATTCCAGCTTGGTGAAAAGATGTGGGCTGGATTTAAATCCCAAGCTTTCTCTTTTAGCCAGGCATCCCTGTGCAGTGAACCTTTTGAACAACTGCACGTTGCAGTTCTGGTTTTAGATCCTAGAGACCTGGAAACATCCGTATTTCAGAGCATACAGTTTAACTACTAAAAGCACTAAGAACCAAGATTAGTTTTTAAAGATTTATTTATTTATTTGAGAGAGAGAAAGAGAGAGAGAGAGAGAAGGGGCAAAGGGAGGGGGGGAGAGATTCCTCGAGCAGACTCCTCACTGAGTGTGGAGCCTGACACAGGGTTCAATCCCAGGACCCTGAAATCATGACCTGAGCCCAAACCAAGCATCAGTTTACTGACTGAGCCACGCAGGTGTCCCTAGAAGAAGAACCAATATTTTAATAAAGGACACACCTAAACACCTGGGCTAACTAGCACCATTCTTTAGAAAATAATTTTCTGCAAATATTGTCCTTAAATTTCTTCCTATTCTAAGGCACAACAAAAAAGATGAAAAGACTCAGTGAAATTTGACCATTCTATATTACTTTCATGAACCTGTCCTGACCCAGAAGTGTGAGCCACCCAGTAAAAATAGCTGCACCATTAAATATTTTTCTTATTTAGACAAGCCTCTACTTGGCTTCCGTACTCTGCTTCTTCTCTGAAGTGAGTACTACCTATGGTTCTCTTTTTTTCAGGTTAATGAAGATAACAAGAAGCTCTAACTTCTTTTGGGGAGCATCTTTAAGCATTTTTTAAACACACCAACCCTAAAAAATAAACAGCTATTGTATATAATATAGGAGTTTTTCTTTGTGCAAGTCCAGTATACAGTTCTATACTGTGATGATTCTATGATTTTAAGCTAACTATATGAGAAACGTAAATCAGTTCACCATCCACTATTAAGTGAATGATAAAGATTAAAGATATTTCTTTAGATGGAGAATAGGCAACAGTAGTTAAGGAAGATCTTAGAAGGAAGGACTTGAATTAGACATTAGACCTTAAAGGGCATTGCTGTATAGCTTTATTTACTATACTTGGTAGAGATAACCATTAATTCACAGCTAGGAATCTGAGGATCCTACATGTGCCTGGAAGTAACCTCAAAAGACAATAGAAATGAGGAATGTATTCTAGTTGCAAGGGAAAGCTCATAGATTTGAATTGCCTGAGCATAAGTAATATGCAGGGGAATAGAAAAAAAAATAAGTTGTTATAGGTCATGATTCCATAGTAGAGCATTGGGGCTTATCATGTAATCAATGGGGGATAAAGCATTGCTTTTAAACTAAACAAAGTCTAAAATTGTAAGGGTGAGTGACTGAATGAGGTAAATCAGACCTCCTCTTTAGAAATCCATGCTACCTGCATTTTGGAGACTGGGCTTGAATGAGAAGAGACTTAGACTAAGTATACCGTAAAGGAAGATCCTTGCAATAGTCCAGAGAAGAGATGATGAGCTGTAGCAGTGACAGTGAGGATGGAAACATCATATAAATCTCTAGTATGACTGTAGGTGAAGGGGTAGAAGATGAAGGTAGCAAGTTATACAAGAATCAAAAAGTTTTTAAAAACAATGGTAGCATGACAGAAAGAGACAAACAAAAACATTCTGAGAATAAGAGAGGCAGCTCTCCCTGAAGAAAAATCCGGCAGGGAACCAGAAATAGCTGCCATGTACGGCCTTCAAAGAGAAAGCAGTAACTACAATAACCAATAGTGACTGTATTGATTTGATAGGGCTCCCATAACCAATTACCACCAACTGTGTGGCTTAAACAATAGAAATTAACTTTATCACAGTTCTGGAGGGTAGAATTTGGAGATCAAGATGTCTGCGGGTTTGATTTCTTCTGAGGCCCCTCCTTGACTGGCAGACAGCATTTTCTATCTCTGTCTTCATATGGTCTTTCCTCGCTGTTTGTGCCTGTCTTAATTATCTCCTCTTGTAAGGACACCGGTCACAGGGGATTAGGGTCCACCCTCATGATTTCATTTAGTCTTAATTACTTCTTTAAAGACTCTAACCCTAAATATAGCCACATTCTGAGGAACTAGGAACTTAGTATTTAAACGTATAATGGAGGGACACAATTCACTGTTAATGACCAAGAAAGTAAACTAGACAAAGAGTGGTTTTAGTTTAAGATTTATACTTTTTATAATAATACATGTTATTTTATTTAAAGATTTGTCGACTTATTTGAAAGAGAGAAGAGAGAGAACATGAGCAGTGGGGAGAGGCGGAAGGAGAAGCAGACTCCCTGCTGAGCAGGGAGCCCAATGCTGGGGATCCCAGGGATTATGACCTAAACTGAAGGCAGACGCTTAATTGACTGAGCCACCCAGGAGCCCCTACACATTGTTTTTATGCAGATAGTCCATATCCAGTGTGAACATTCTGTTGAGCTGCCTCAGCGTGAAATACTGACTCCTTAGTCCTTGATGGAGCTGGTCTTACATGTTTTACATTTTAATTTAAGGATTACAAAAAAATACACCATGGCCCGTCATGGCCTGAACTTCATTTAACCTTCACGTAGGGATGTCAGGGTAATAATTTACTGTTTTTGGTCTAACTAATTCAAATTTGAAATGACCTCAAAATCATCCTCTCGACAATAATTTCAAACACTAGAAAAAAGTCTACTCTTACTATTTATTTTTGTTTGGTGGGTGGAGAGTAGAGAAATACCCTGACCAATTTTAAATCAATAAATAATCCCAAATAAATGTTGGCCAATTTCAGTAGTCAGTGTATTCTTTAACTTAAAAAGATTAGAACATATAAGTTTAAATTTGGTCCCCTCATAAAGTTGTTTAGCAAAATTATCCATTTCTGGGTAACGTGCTTTCATTAGCCTTCCCAGCAGTGCTTCTTCCACTTTGACATAAATAAGAATCACCTGGAAGACTTGTTAAAACACAGATTGTTGGGCCCCCCTGACTTTCTTATTCATAGTCTGGGGTGGAGCCTGAGAATTGGCCTTTTTAACAAGTTCTCAGTAATGTTGATATTGCTGATCCAGGGACCACTCTGGAAACCTCTGCCCTAATGTTTGTAACTATAAAATCAAATTATGCCATTTTACTCTGAAAAAGTATTTCCCATCATGAACATATATAGGTTTTTTTTTTTAAAGGTTTTATTTATTTATTTGAGAAACAGAGAGAGAGAGAATGAGTGAGAGAGAAAGAGGGAGAGAGAAGCAGACTTCCTACTGAGCAGGAAGCCCGATGCGGGGCTCTATCCCATGACCCGGAGATCATGACCTGAGCTGAAGGCAGACGCTTGCTTAACCGACTGAGCCACCCAGGCGCCCCTGAAAATGTATAGTTTTAATTAAATGAATTCATTTAAGTCACTATTATGAATGATGAAAAATATCTGTAAACAATTATAAAATGCATGGTATCTTAGAAGAAATGAATTAATGCAGTAACTCCACCAAGAACCAATTCAAGGGATTAATAACTCTATGAAGTCAGTGTGTTCTTGAAGTATTTTGTTGCTTGACCATGTGCCACCCTGGTCTTAGCCACATTAATGTGAGGACAATAAAGAGGAATATAGATCAATATCATATCTACCAATGAATTCCTCAAATAACATATATACACACAGTATATATATATATATGTATATATATATATATATAATCTCTATTACCATATAGTGATGTATGAGATAGGGAATACTGAAACCTTAAAAAACAGCAACAAATAGGGGTGTCTGGGTGGCTGGGTTGGTTGAGCGTCTGACTCTTGATTTCCGCTCAGCTCATGATTTCAGTGTAGTGAGATCGAGCTCGGTGTTAGGCTGTGCACTCAGTGTGGGGTGGGGAGGGAATCTGCTTGAGATTCTTTCTCTCCCTCTCCCTCTGCCACCCCCCCCGATCATGCTCTCTCTCTCATTTATTCAAATAAATAAATAAATCTTTAAAAAGACCCAAAAGACCAACTAAAAAAAACCCCAGCAACAAGTATAACATAGGAACATCCTAACTATTAGCCATCATATGGATTATAAAAATGTGTAAAGGATGATGAGTGTAAATGGTATCTTTTTTCTTGTTGTCCTGGAATTGAGGCTGAGGAAGAAAGTGAGTTTCCTTCGACCTCCACTCAGCAATATAAGCTGGTGGCCTTTAAGAAGCTCAGTATCTAAGACAAGAGAATTGTTTTTAAAGACTAAGGGTGCCTTCAAGAAGATAAGACCTATAAGCAAGTTGGCTCAAGCCCAACTATAATTAGTGAAGCCAATCAACCACAGGAGACATTTATGGATATGTAAACTTTTCTGATGACCCTAATGCTGCCATTATAGGTGGGAAGATAATTAAGTGCACCATGATAATTACACAACAAACCCTTTTGTTCAGAGTGTATAACTGATATATAGCCATTCCTTATTTGCTGAATTTATTTGATAGAATAAACTTATGTCTGAGTGTTTTATTAAAACAAATCTCTAAACATGCAAAATGTTCCAGTTATGACAAGTTAGAAAGGATTTCTTTTTTCTCTATGAAAAATATCTTAAGATAACTTTCTTGCTCCTTACTAAAGCATTTCACAAAAACCTTAGAAATGCCAAGTTTTTAACATAGCATTCACAACATTTCTTGGGGTTATATAATTTTTCCCCTATCTTTAGATGGAGTATTGAGTAAAATTTCAGATTTTTTTAAGTGAAAATCTTTTATTTAAAGACAAAGTGTAAAAGGACTAAAAATCTCTTTTTTGAGGGTCCAATTGAGAAACTTTAAACAGACTAATGTAAACCTCAGTAAAATGTTATCTCCAATGCTTGCTTCAGAAATTGAAGCATTCATGTGAGTCCTATAAGAGTGTATACCTTTTCATAGCAGCCAAACATGGTAACTTTAGTATGACTTGTCTTGAAATATTTCAGGATTATCAAGATAGCAAATAATATAAAAACAATTTACAGTATATATTTTTAGAAGTATATAATTTTAACTTTAAGCCTTAGGATTTTATAATGGAGAGATGGAAGTTGTATATTTCAAACTTCCCCAGGTATCAAGGTAGAAACCTTTAAGGATGTATTTTCATAATAATAAAAAAAATTAATAATCTTATAGAGTATCTTATAATCTTTCAACTTTTATTGATATCCTTCTTAATAAACTATTCTTATTGTTCATATTCCAAAGAATGGCTTTATTTTGAATGTTTTTGTACTATCTTCCTAGGGTTAATAAAATGATCATTTTAATCCATATTGCTAGAGACAAAAACGGTGATGTTTCCAATCATTTACCCAAATGAATCCTTTAAGAATATATGCAAGCCAGTGTTGGCCAAACAAAGATTCCTTGTTGATTTTTTTCATTTATTGTTGTCTGCTCAAATTTAAGACAACCTTTGGTTCCAGATGAATATTCTCTTTGCAACCTTTTTTAAAAAACTCCTTTGAAATGAGCTCTAAGCATTTTGATACAGATAGTTTCAATGAAGCTTTTCAAAGTACTCTTTTACCTTCTGGTAAAATATTATTTTGCAACTTCCTACCAAGATAACCTACTGCCTTCAATTCTGACTGTATGCATAATTATTTTTCTTCTCCCTACCCATAAATGCATCACCTCAAAAAAGGTTAAGACCTTTGGACAAAGGCTCTATGCTTAGGGCTGCTAGTATTTCCCTTAAGACCTCACATCTTGCCACAATAAAGAATTAATAGTGGGGCGCCTGGGTGGCTCAATTGTTAAAGCGTCTGCCTTCAGCTCAGGTCATGATCCCAGGGTCCTGGGATCGAGCACCACGTGGGGGCTCCCTGCTCTGCGGGAAGCCTGCTTCTCCCTCTCCCACTCCCCCCTGCTTGTGTTCCCTCTCTCGTTGTGTCTCTCTCTGTCAAATAAATAAATAAAATCTTTAAAAAATAAAGAATTAATAGTGGAGGAGGATTAATATTTATTTAATTATTAATATTGTTGAATATTTAGATTAGATTTTCAGCCTGAAGTTAAATTTCTTGGAACTCCATGAGAATGACAGGCAACATATCCAGTAATTACAACAATGGTAAATAACTCAGAACGGCAAAAGATGGGTGGTATTCTTATATATAAGAAATGTATTTTATGGACCCACCTGTTCTTAGTGGGTCACTCACACTTTTTACCTATAAAGGATTCTCAAGAGATTTCTGCTCATTACACTCCTTCCGACAACACAGCATGTTTCAAGTTTGAAGGAAACTGCTCCTCTAAAGACTACGTAAATAACAGGATCCCCAAATATGCAGATGTTTTATGAGAGTCTTTTATTTGGGACAATAGGGGTCTGATGAAAGAAGAAATCAGAAAAAAAAGGAAGACGATAAGGAGGATGAGTAGAAGTGGAAACTATCTGCTTCACAGCAAATTCAGCTTTTAATAAGAATATTATTGCCAGTTTCATCCTTACAATGCCAATGACATCACCAAGCCTCTGGCGTTTGCATGCAAGTTCCCTAGAGTCTTAAATCTTAGTTTAAAATAAATCATAACTGTTAATTGTTTGGCAAGGTTCATCTCAATTAGGTCTTTGCACAGATTTCTACATTTACATTTTCCTAACTTGCTAATATGCATGTGTATTTTAAAATGCACAAACTAAGTATGAAGCTACAAATAAACCATTTTAAACAAAGATTCTGCAAGGTGCATATGCGTGCTCTATTTATTTTCATTTCATTATCAACTACTAAATTTTCAGGGATACGTTTTTACTATAAAAATGTATATGGAAAAGATTGGTATACATGTTTCTTGAATATAATGAGTATCACATGACTTTCCTTCATTAAAATGTGGCAGACTACAAATGAGTCCCCAACTGAATTATTTTAGTACTAATATGTTCTTTTTGAAAGTCTTTCCCTTTCACCCAACAGCTTTTTGCTTGTGGTTTTAAGGGTATGCACTTAATCTTGCTATGTCAGCCATATCTGTGTACTGTAGAAAGCAGCCAGTTCTTCGAACGGCTGATAAACTAGTTGACCTCTGTAATCTACATTTTAGAGAAATGCATTTCAGCTGCAGATGTTTCCAAAGGTAGAAAATCTGTGAAGAAAATTAATCTGTAACTGACAGATGTTTTCCTATTAACACAGCTTGGGAATATTCTCTTCCAAACATGTTGCCTTCCTGAGAAATTCAAGAGCACTGTTATCTCACTTTCCTAGACTCTTGAATCCTGAAGCATGGCACCAAGATGGACTGTCATCTCAATAAACAGATGCAAACGTTGCTTTGTAGTTAGAGGGTGCAATTTAAATCTGTTGACTTTCACATTTGCTCCTTTCCATTTAATTCAGTTAGTTGTATAACTGCTGATAAAATTTTCCTAAGTCCTGTGGAAGGCACAGTTAGTTGCTTATATCAAAACTCAGAGTCAGTATAAACCTTGGCAGAAGATTTCATTCTATTTGGGCATTCATTTTGTAGCATCTTAGGGAATTATTTTTCTCCTGAGGGCTTTATTATTAATGGAAACTGCCCACGTGCTTTGAGGGAAAAATGGACTTCCTCAATTAGAAGACCTTTCAAGAGAGTTAACAGAGAATTTATTTTTTCATTTAGAGAAGAGAATGTTTCCCATAAGAACACTGAATCTTTCATGGCTGACTTTCTTGCAAACACAGTGTGTAAAATTTTTAGTTCCTTAAAAATTAAAGAGACACGGAAATTTAATAAGGCTTAAAAGGGACCTATCTTTAGTAGCCTGTTTTTTTTTTTTTCACTTTCAGTACTCATGATAACAGGTTATCAGCTCCATATACTTAAAAAAATCATCTTCAAGACATTAAAAACAAAACAAAACAAAAAACACATGTTGAGCTCTTCCTAAGGATTCAGTTTCAGTGGTTCTCAATCTAGATCTGGAGGAGGTTACAGAAATAATTTTTCCTAACAACAAATATTAACTATGTGACTATGGATAATTTTCTTTGCCTTCTGAGGTTCTGTTATTTCATTTCAGAGTCATATTATCCATTTTGCTGGTTATAAATATTGGAGAAAATTTGTGTAAAATATCTACCATAATGGTAAGTACTTAAATGATACTTTGCAATCATTGTTAAATGCCACAATATTTACTTCTGTTTAACTCAATTCAATATATGTGAACTCAGAAAGTATAACTTCAGCTTTGTTTACTGCCTGGCCTTGGAATGTCAGTCTCTCTGAGCCTCAGTTTCTTCTATGTATAAATCATTACTTCAGCAAATGTAAATCACATACATTAACTCACCTCATCATTACCACTACTGTAGGATTTATTCATTACAAAAGTATATATCTTCAATCATATTCCTTTCAGAACATAAAACTGCCACCTTGGTTTTATAATGTTGTACATTATATATAATAATAAAACATGATTTCCATAACTTTGTTTAGATTAAAATACTTGATTTACTATATAATCATCACATACATTAAATTTCTACTGTTGTTTGATATGCTGTCATGTTGGCTAATTTTGGAATTTTTGTTAAATAAATAGAAAACTCAAACAGATGATCTTTTTGTTCAATTAAAATTATATCACAGATAATTCAACACAGGAATCTATTTGATAAACTCCCCAGAAGAGATAGAGTTTGGCTAGCATAGTGATGATTACAGGTTACTGCACTGAAATACACTTTTCAGTGAAACAAAGTAGATATTTTTCCTAAAGTTAAAATTAACTCAACTTGATAACCACACATAACACAAATTGTCTGCTATTATTATTAGAAACCACACCAAATATTTAATAAGGTACAGGTTTTAAAAAGGAAAAAGAAGAGTTAACAATAGCTATTTAAAATGATTTTCTTTACTCTGGGATATTATGACTCTTTTGCATCCTTAACTATAATGCTAGTTGGTCTTTTTGCTTTACTCAAATCTATGAAAATCAAATGTCTCAATTTCTCCATAGGGCTACCTAAAGTCTACTGGAAGCAATTCTACTTATCCCTTCCTTATTCTATATCTTCTCTAACACTGTCTTTAATTGGTTACTCTTTCCTTCACCTTGGTTTTTGAGCAGGTTATATCTTGCTTTTCATTATGTTGGCTTTCTTGCAAGAGTGATATTTTACCTCATTTCTTGGGAGAAGAGGGTATGAAAATTGTTCAAAGCATTGTCAATTGTTCTGCAAGTCATCCATTTTTCACTGTAACTGGACCACACCCACACATACAGACCCACAGTTTAAACCCATACTGTAATTGAACACTGTATATGTGAAATATTCAAATATTAGTGCATTTGATTGATAAGTTTTTCTATTTGATAATTTGATGATTTGATAAGCGAATCAACAAAACCAAATCAACAAATGATTAAAATCACAGGATTTTAAAACTGAAAGGTGTCTAAAAATTTATCCAGCTTAAAATAAAATTTCATGCTCCCTTTTCCCGATAGAAGGACAGAATTTCTTATTCTGTATCCATGGTATGCAAAAATCTATAGTTGGCATGTGGGAAACTGAAAACTAGATGACACGCTCACTCACCACTTTCATGAAACAAGTTTACCAAAGAAAAGTTGAGTTAAAAAAAATGTAGTGATTGTTCAGCATAAACCTGGCACACCTGTCAATAGGCAATCACATCCAATGAATCAAAGCAGGTGCCTGGTTGTTTGGTTTAAATTCACATGGAAAATAGTTGGGTTTGTCCTTGATCTTATTTCTTCTTGCAAACATTTTTCTCTATATATTTGAGCTAGGAATGTGAAAGAATCTAAAACAGAGGGTTCTACTTTTATAAACAGACCACTGTCACATGCTTTCTTAATCTTGTTCATAAACCTCACAATGGCTTTTGAATCCCTTGGCCTTGGCCAAAATGGACTTAAACTGTGGAAGGATGAGTTTGTCTTAGCACAGATACTGGTAATTTTAGTCTAACATCTCCCCACCTGGGTGATTCTAAGATTGCCACAGAATAATGAGCACAATAAACAATTAGCATCATCCAAGAAACAGCCCTCAAATAGTCTGTGGCATCTGTTTGTCCCTAGCTCTAAAGCTAGTAAGAGCCAGGACTCTCCACGGTACCTTCCTTTTCAGCTTCAAGTCTAATTACAATTTCTGCATTTCAAACTGGTGAGGTACTTACAGCTAGGGAGAAGATTCACAATATTTTATAGTAGAACAAATTAAGAAACCCTGCATAAGTGGGCCGAATGCCAGCTTGCAATTATCCCAGAAGACCTGGCTCACACAGCAATGTTTCTTGCAAGATTTCTACTGGTTTCGGTTTTTTAAGATTTTTTATTATAAAGAAAATTTTTCACATTAGTGCTTTTTAAAACTTATGTAGTAAAGTACAAAATTAGCAATGCAACTATAAGTAAGAGGATCTGGATGAACAGAAAACACATGAAGTTTACACACTGAAGCTGAAATATGCAATAAAATCTCCAAACGTCCCAGAAAATGGTTCACCAGACATTAATTAATCACACTGAACATGATTTTTAATATGCACAGAAACACTTGAGAATAGAGGAGTACTTAATATTGTAGGGAATCTTTCCTTGATTCTACATATTAGCATTATTATGACTTACCCAAATATCTAGTAAAATATGTTTCTCTTTAATTTTAATCTGTTCTGTATTTACCTGGATATTTTTCTTAACAATTTATATGGGTCTTTACATTGAGCATAAAAATTTACAAAATATGTTCTTCCCAGAAATATCTTTATACTATAAAATGAGTAAGATATAAACATGCTTTTAATAAGCAGACAGATTTAGTTGAAACGACTTATACTTAAAATGCTAACTAAATCTCATGAAGGTTCTATATCAAAAGACAGCTTTTTCACCTATGTGCTTCTGAGAAAAGACTATCAACAATTAACAGTCCTTATGACAAACCTGAACTCTAACGTTTGCAGGCTTTCAGAGGAGTTGCTAATTATACACAAAGGAACAAAAGGTGTTGAAAACATTAACAAAAGGGCTTGGGCAAGTCCAGGGAAGTTTCTTGAAGTCAAAACCTGCTAAACGTATTCTTTTGAGAATTATGTTTATTAGTTATGTCCTAATAAGGATAGTAAGTGAAAATATTAGTGTTTACTTTAGCATTGATAATCTGAGAACAATAAGACCTGAAGTTTGCACTGCATTTTTCTTCCATAGTATTAACCTGGGAATTCCATGGGAACAGTTACTGTATATTATAGTATCCCTCTCTGTGGCCACCAGTTATACTACAATGGCCTGTGCAGAGTATATATGCTCAGTCAAGGGTTATGGGGGTAAAAAAATGAAGGAAGGGAGAAATGGAAGGTGGAATTAGGGGTGGAGCAGATAAATGAGTCCATAGTTCTTCACATCTCATCCGGTAAGTTATTCGTTTGGGGTACAAGACTCGTCTTCACTTTTTAACATCAGTCAGCTTCCGAAATGGTATGATAGGTTGTGTGAGCCACACGACACCTTCTACACCATTTCAGCCACTCCCAGTTTGCCTTAAACATTAAGAGAGCAGTATTTTCAGTGAAGATAAATCAGATATAACACCACTTGAGAGTTATTTGTTAGATTTTTATTTTTATATTCAGTATGTTTACTAGTTTTCTGAAATAGGGAAGAGAGAGATACTAACAAGTGAGGAAATGGGCAGAGCTTACTCTTGTCACTTACTTCTTTTATATTGACCAGTGCTAAGAGCAAGATTCCATTTGGGACACAAAATATTGATGTACTTATCTGAAAGCTTAACAGTTTTCTTATTTTATCTATTTTATATTTATTTATTTATTTGAGAGAGAGAGAGAAGGGGGGCGGGGCAGGGAGAGGGAGAGAGAAACTTAAGCAGACTCCATGCAGAGCACGCTGAGCACAGAGCCAGGCACACTACTGAATCGCAGGACCCTGAGATCACGACCTGAAGCAAAACCAAGAGTTGGCCAATTAACTGACTGTACCACCCAGGAGCCCCCTTAACAGCTTTTTTAAATTCAAGTCTTTTATTTACTTTTTTCCCTCCTTACTTTTCATCCCACTCATGAGGTCAGGAGCAAATATCTCGTCCCATCCCTTGTGCTAGGATTTCTTCTTCTTTTTTTTTAATATTATGGCATGGTTCCTTTTCCCCTGTATTGTGCTTTCCATCTTTTCTTTGTTTCCTAAGGATAAGAAATATGTATTCTCTTGGAAATTCAGGTGGAAAGGAACTTTCTCTATGTGAATTCCTACATTATAACCACCTTCACATGCCATACCCTAAATACTGTTCACATGCCCTTTGTTGTTGTCATCTTGCTGCCATGGCTGGTAAGAGAGAAAGCTGGGGGAGCTCAGTTCTGAAAGGCCACACATTTCCATGTCTTTAGAATGACAAGCGTATGTCTGAATAGCCGGACAGTCCCATAATTTACTCTTCATTTTGTTACTCTCCCACAGTAGAGGTTAGCCAATGTACTGTATCATTTTAAATTCTGAGTTATCTCTGAATACAGAAAGAAACTGATTTGGAATAGGAGAAGTACAGAACACAAGGTCTTTTGGTATTCTCTTGAGTCCTACAATTAATTCCAAAACAAAATATCCATAATAGTTCAAGAATAAAAGGAGGTAAATTCAAGCAGGAGTAGAGGCCCTTAGAAGCACCCTGCCAGATTAATACCAATTAATAATGACAATATTTCCATCTATTTAGCAGTTACCATGCAACAAGTACTATACTAAATGTTTTAAATGCATGATATCACTTCCCCTTAAAACAACACTGAGATAGGGGTGCCTGGGTGGCTCAGTCGTTAAGCGTCTGCCTTTGGCTCAGGTCATGATCCCGGGGTCCTGGGATTGAGCCCCGCGTGGGGTTCCCTGCTTGGCAGGAAGCCTGCTTCTCTCCCTCTCCCACTCCCCCTTGTGTTCCCTCTCTCGCTGTGCCTCTCCCTGTCAAATAAATAAAATCTTTAAAAAAAAAAACAACAAAAACACTGAGATAAATGAATTATTACCCCAGTTTACAGTTTATAAGTAAGGAAAATAAAACCAAAGAAGTTAAATAACTGGGATACTGTTTGGCCTTCAGTCAGGACTAGAGGATCTTGATTATTAAAGTTAGTTAACTTGTTAAAGACAAATATCTTCCCTTAATAAAACCTAAAGTCCATCAATGAGTTTTATGGAAGAAAGGAAGGAAGGGAGGAAGGAAGGAAGGAAGGAAGGAAGGAAGGAAGGAAGGAAGGAAGAAAGGAAAAGAGAAAAGAGAAGAAAAGGAAAGGAAAGGAAAAAAAAGAAAAAGGAAAAGAAAAGAAGGAAGGATGAATGGAAGAATGAACTCTAGGAAAGAGATCATACACATACTACTAAGATATATAAGAAACACCTATAAATAGTCTCCAGGCATACTCATGATGTGATTCTGGTGTTAGCTACCATTTTGCTCTCATAAGGATATTTTGGAACCTTGTACAGAGTGACCAAGGAAATAGATATATCAGGTGTTAGGTTAGGTCCTGGCGTATATCTTTCTTATATGTCTCAACTGGTCCAAGATTTTGTTATTACCATCATCATTATTATATAACCTAATGAGTACATACTATTTACTAGGTACAGTGCTTCCCTTTTAATATATTATCTTATTTTATTCTCACAACAACCCTTTAAATTAGATGATTTTTTCATTTTTATTGAGATATAATCTAAATTTGACAACAGTCACCCTTTTGTTTGCACAATTCAATGGTTTTTAGTGTATTCACACGATTACGCTACCATTACCATATTTTCATCACCCCAAAAATAAATGTCATATCCATTAGCATTCACTCTTCATTCTCCTCTCCCTCTGGCCCCTAGAAACCACTAATTTATTTTCCAACCTTACAGATTTCTCTATTCTAAACATTTCATATATATAGAATCACAAATTATGTAGCTGTTTGTGCTGGCTTCTTTCACTTAACATAATGTTTGAAAATTCAATCATATTGTAGCATATTAGCACATTATTTCTTTTATTGGTCAAATACTATGCCATTCTCACATATATTACATTTGCTTATCTTTTTATCAGTTAATGAACATTTGGGTTGTTTCCATTTCTTGGCTATTGTCAATAATGCTGTCAGGACATTCATGTACAAGTTTTTATGTGGACATGTATTTTGGTTCTACTGCATATATACATAGGAGTAGAAATACTGAGTCATGGCAAACTCTTTAAGTTTTTGAGGCATAACCACCACACTGTTTTTCACAACAGCCACACCTTTTTGCATTCTCACCAGTAATGTATGAGGGTTCTAATTTTTCCACATCCTTGCCAGTGTTTGTTATCTTTCATCATTTATTTCATCATATATTTTAGATACTAGTGCCTTATCTGAGACATGATTTGCAAATTTATCCCACTCTGTCATTGTTTCAATTTCTTGATGAGATCCTTTGATGCATAGACATTTTAAATTTTGATTAAGTACAATTTATCTTTTTTTTTTTCCCTTTTGATGCTTGTACTTTTGGTGCCATATACAGGAAACCACTGCCTAACCTAAGGTCCTAAAGATTTACTCCTATGTTTTCTTGTTAAGAGTTTTATAGTGGCAGCTCTGACCTTCAAGTTTTTAATCCATTTTGAGTTAATTTTTTTGGATGTAACCTGAGGTAGGGGTTTGACTTCATTCTTTTGCACGTGGATATCCAGTTGTTCCAGCACCATTTGTTGAAAAGTCTATTGTTTCCCATTGAACTGTCTTGCCATCCTTGTGAAACATCAATTGACCATAAATGTAAAGGTTAATTTCTGTATTCTCAGTTTAGATTATCTCCATCTTAGAAGTGAGAAAATTGAAGCATGGAGAGATTAGAGCCAAAGATAACAATCTAGTAAACTGGGATTCAAGGTTGGCTGGACTGACTGCAAACGCTGTGTCCTTAAGCATTGTGTTCTGAAGCCATGTTACACACATAATCTACACTGACCCATCCTGGACTAACTCCCTTTTTAATTTCTCAGTTGATAAAATAATTGCTGAGCATTTTTCTTTGTTCAGATTTAAAGTACAGATATCCCTATATATAGTCTATAACTCAAAGTGTTATGTCCCTGTTTTCCATTTCAAAAGCATGTATAAACGCAAAAAATATCAGACTTCTCCCCACACTCCAATATGAATAGCTCAATATCAGGACAAAAAGGTGATGTTCTACATGGGATTTAAAATCAAAAGGATAGCTCTCAGATCGCAGCTATGAAGCTAGTTCCTTGTCCCTTGATAAATCCTGCAACTGCTTTGTTGTAACCTTTTTCACCTGCAAAAGGAGAAATCTGAAATACTAGTCTAAAATATCTAAAATCGTTTCTATATTTATAACCCTAGTTTGAGAGGTGTTCTTCAGGGCTGGTACCAAATAAAGCTTATAAGTTTATATTTGAGGGACACCTGGCTGGCTCAGTCAGTAGAGCATGCGACTCTTGATCTCAGGGCTGTGAGTTCAAGCCCCATGTTGGGTGTACAGATTACTTAAAAATAAAATATTTAAACAAAAAGTTTATATTTGATATTTATACACAAGGAAGAAAAAAGTATATGAGTCCTACAATCTTAAAAGTATTAGCTCAGATTTTAAAATATAGAGATTTACTTCCTCCTATAAAAACTTGCTAATGGTATAAAAATCAAAGTTCTACAGTAAAAGTCATAAAAAGTATGTAAAAACTTTAGGGTTTTTACATTCTTTTCACCTCAAATTTGGTCAATCTCTATGGTATTAGGTCCCTACTAAAAAACTGAGGAATACTAATCTAGAATTATTGGTTCAACAGTATATTCACCTAATAATTTTGATCAGAAGAATGAGACATAGCATATTCATGAATTCAGAGGAAGAAAAGCATTTTCAATTTAGAAATTTTGAGATAATAGTTTTGACTCCTTACAAAGTCAAAAGAGGATTCTGGCCTAGAGATAATATTTTTTTTTAAGGAACTGATAAGTTTATGAGTTCTCAATGTAACAATTACTAGTGTGTCATGGCTAATAATGTAGGAAGACTCATTAACTAGGAATGACTGGGAGTCTGTAAATAGTAAATAATTTTTCTTCCCAAATTTGACTAGAGGCCCTCCATGACATTTTGAAATCAGTCTGGTTGGTGTTTATGATATCAGTCACTAGGGAGGCTAATATGTTCTTTCTCAGTGGTAAGTGTGTGTCTTTTTATTTTTTCTCCTTTTTTTAAAAATTTTATTTTAGGGCGCCTGGGTGGCTCAGTTGGTTAAGCGACTGCCTTCGGCTCAGGTCATGATCCTGGAGTCCCGGGATCGAGTCCCATGTCGGGCTCCTTGTTCAGCAGGGAGTCTGCTTCTCTCTCTGACCCTCTTCCCTCTCGTGCTCTCTATCTCTCATTCTCTCTCTCAAATAAATAAATAAAATCTTAAAAAAAATTTATTTTAGTTTTTAAAGATTTTATTTATTTGAAAGAGAGAGACAGGGAGATAGAGAGACAGAGACAGAGCCTGAGCAGTGGGGGAGGAGGCAGAGGGAGAGGGAGAAGCAGGCTCCCCACTGGGCAGGGAGCCCGACACAGGACTCTATCCCAAGACCCTAGGATCATGACCTGAGCGGAAGGCAGATGCTTAACCGACTGAGCCACCTAGGCTTCCCATTTATTTTTGTCTCCTTAATACATTTTTATCCTCTCTATCTAAGAAAGATTTATCCTATAAAATGTTTACAGACATCGAAATCAATAGGTTTTTTTTAATGAGAATTGCTACATAATTTGTTTCCCTTAATATTTAAATAAACTTTGGAAGTCTAAAACATTTCTTGAAATAAGTGATACCCAAAAGTTCTGCTTCAGTGGAAAAAATGTGTACAAAGTTAAAATTCCACGGGGAAGAAGTCCATTTTTTGGAATCTCTTTCAGAATACTAAGAAATCAAACCCTTGTCTCCTGCATGGATGCCTGCTAAACAGTTGCACCAAGTTATTTGTCACTGGTTTTTGAACTGACGCGGGGAAAGGGGGAGGTTCCGTGCTGGGTCAGTACTGACCTCTGTCTGAATTTCAGAAATGGAGGATAATCCAAGAGTGAATAGGAGGACAGTGCAAGCAATGTCATAGATAGAAGCTGACCTGCTGATAGGATCACCAAGTAGTAGACAGAGATTCTTAAATACCAGACCCAGGCAAGATGGTTGGGAAAAGAAGATAAGGATTTAAGCCTTGGAAGAGTCCTTGAGCTGGGATAGTTTTACAGTGGAAAGGAAGACATACTGAGGAAGAACTGTTGAGAGCACAAATATAGTAGGAGCTCCAACTACTTGAAATAGTTAAATAGTTACACAAATGCATTTCAGTTTTGCAGTATCTGCACATAGCCCCGATTACCCAAGCTAAAACCAGTATTTTTTATTCCAATTAAATGTGATCTAATTCCATGTGTAAAAACTTCTTTGATTAGTGTAAAAGTTCTTTAATCCAAGGTCATTCGTAGTTAGGAAATACTCTAATTAGATCAGAAACCATTTTATTTCTTTTCAAAGCAGGTTGGTCTGAAATTTTCCATATTTGCCTTTTAGTCTCATCCGGATCTCATCAAACATGAACTACTGTTTTCCTTTATCAATTACCCAAAATGTCAGTACAATTGGCCAAGGGTCCATTCTCGCTGGGGCAAATTCTTCTCTGGCCCTGCAGTTCTCCTTAGGTCCTTCCTATAAGATAGCCATTGGGAATGCTTGAGTCCTTCAAAGGGCTACAGAGAAAACACAGCTAATGAAGGAAAATGTCTGAGTTATACACAACCAGTAAAACCCTTGCTGATACACTGACTGCTTAAGTAGTTTTCCATTCTCTGTATCCCACCAAACAATACTATATTATGCCATTGAGTGTGAAATCCTGCTCAAGGAAAGTCCTATGCAATTTCTTTGATCTGGTATTTGGGGATTTCATCACATGGTAAACGGGAGGGGGTTAGAACACTTATAAAGGATGGTATAGTGGAGTTAGGCCAAATTTAATCACAGTAAAGTGTCATAACTCATGAACTAGAAGTTTAGAACTGTTAATAACCTGTGCTTTCCCCTATTAGTCTCTGTTTGGTATTTACACAATGCATTCTTTATCCTAGTCATCCAAATGAGCACATTATTTATTGTTAAGAATTAAAATTATTTATTACATTCACTTTATTATATTGAATTGTCCAATTATTTTTTGAGGCAATTTAACAATGTAAAAATCCCTAAGCATATTTATTTAGTTTTTTGAAACGGAAATAGTTCATTTTCATTTAATAATATTCAAATCATCTTAATTGCCTTCACTGATACATGTAATGTTTTGAATCTTAATAATTAGAGTTATTTAACTTGCAGGGTAGCCAACTATGTACTGGAAAATGAGGGCAGGGCTCCAATTAATGTGGGAAAATAATGTTTGCATGTTTTAATAACTTTTAAGGGGAAACATAAGATTTAAGCTGTAACCACAATTATAGAAGATAGAGATGGAAAGCACATTTATTTGCTTAACTCATCTCTCAGTATGTACAGAATTATTCCACACAAAATGTAGGTGTTTTGCTTAGTTAATATTAATTGTACTGGGAAAGAGACACTGAAGGGAAGAAATTGAAACAGAAAAATGAGATCTGTTAAGCAGGCTCCAGTTGTGTGTAGGTATAAAATAGAGAATAGTGAAAGAAAATATATAGTCACCATCACCATTATCATCATCATAGCTAAGAAGTGTTAGAGTTTAAAAATATTTCCTATTTAATCTTCATATAATGTATCGGCAAATGATTTGAACAGAGATCCATCAGACCTTAAAGCTCCCTTTTTCTACACAAAAATCATCTGATGGTGACATTAATCTTAGATATGTGATCTGTATTTGCTGAGGTATCAATGAAGCAGCCATATGGAATTGTCCAAAGCATTTTATCAATGCATGGTTGAAATTTGAAAATGAGTTTTGAATTTGAGACATAGTAAGTAGAAACGATATGATGCAAAAATAAAGAATAGCCTTGATATTTATTTTCCTGAGAGCCTATCATTACTATTACTATTATATCATTACTACTACTGTACTACAGCTACTATACTACTACTATACTATTAGTAGTAGTAGTACTACTACACTACTACTACTAGTACTACTACTACTACTACTACTGCTGCTATTCCTGCTGCTACCGCTACTGCTAATAATAAGTATAATTTATTAACTACCTCTGACATTATCGATACTATAATTACTACCCGATACATTTATTTATTTATTTATTTATTTATTTATTTATTAAGATTTTATTTATTTATTTGACAGAGAGAGAGCACAAGCAGGCAGAGAGACAGGCAGAGGGAGAGGGAGAAGCAGGCTCTCCACTGAGCAGGGAGCCTGACGTAGGGCTCGATCCCAGGACTCTGGGATCATGACCTGAGCCAAAGGCAGACACTTAACCGACTGAGCCACCCAGGAGCCCCACATTTCTTATTTATTATGCATTTCCTTCAATAGAATGTAAACTCCATGAGAGAAGCTTCCATAGGTTATTTTAAATACTGCTGAATCCCAAGCTCCTACACTGTATACAGTATGATCTAAGTACTAAAACCACTATTACTGAATGAACAACCAAGTTCATTGATTTATAATGTAGGCAATTGGCTTACAGAAGATGGAACAACCATCAAGATGGGACCTTGGGGTCAGAGTTGCCTCCTAACCAGGGCAGGGCATTGTAATACTAGATGAGTGTCTTTTCAAAAAATCTTTTCTTAAATATGAGATATAAATGTCTTATATTTGATTTTTTAACCATAACATCACAAAAATGGGGAAGAAAAGATAATCATCATAGTGTTTATTTTTCTTCAAAATATCATAGATATTTATATTGTTAATTGCATGCCCAGGCAAATTAAGGAAGTAAAGGTCTTCTTACCCATTTTTCTTAGAAACTGAAAGAGGCAGACATAGAGGTACATAGAATTTTAAGGACCTAATAGTAAAGACAAGACTGGAGATCACAGCCCCAGGACCCATTGTCCCAGTACTTATTTACTAGATGATAAAATATGAGTGCAATATGTGATCAGTGTGCTTTTAAACTTAACAAATCCTGAAGAACCCAAAGGGATGCATTCATTAAGGCTTGTTTAATACAAGGGCATCTGTCAGTTTATGCATTTTTATTGCCCCCTCAGAAAAGCTACAAATTAAGAGCACTTGAAGAATTTTCCCATGAGGGTTACTACTTAAATATATTTTAGTTCATCTTAATTCACAAGATATTCAGAATCATCTATTCTTATGAGGAACTAAAACCTATTATAGGTACTGTATCCATAGCAGCTGTGCTGTACGTCATGATTTACTTGGTCAGATACTGTTTATTTTTTCTGTTCAGAAATTCAGTGCCATTTAGGATCCACCCAATTTTTCAACTCAAGTTTGAACTAAACATCTTATAATCTGTTATTTTATCTCAAAGATAAATCCATCACTCCAGAACTTATATAAACTTTACCTTTTCATACTCTAATCCAATATTTGTAAGGGCATCACCAAAACTGTGATAATCTTTAAAATATTCATTGCTAACTGCTCTACTAGAGTACATACAGTTTATAAATTATTTTTTAAAAGATTTATTTATTTACTTATTTGAGAGAGATAGAGTGCAAGTAGGGAGAGAGGCAGAGGGAGAGAGAATCTCAAGCAGAGAATCTCATTCCCTGGTGAGAGTGGAGCCCGACAGGGGTTTCCATCCCACGACCCTGAGATCATGACCTGAGCCAAAATTAAGAGTTGGATGCTTAACTAACTGAGCCACCCAAGTGCCCCTATAAATTATTTTATTAAATAAATTTATGGGGTACAATAAGTACAATATGGGGAACAAGATGTTATTGCTAATTCTAAAATATGCTTTCCAATATATATATTATTCATATTCATTTATAGATTTTATTTTCATGTGTCCTTGTGATAATTATTTATTAGCTATATTATTGGACCAGGATAACTATTTGAGGCTAGAATATACCAATGCATTATTAAAATGCTATGATTAATACTTCTTTATCAATGTCCCATTTTTAGTTTTTAATCTAGCTATGAAATTTAGTTAAGAATAGGGATATTTAGATCAAATAAAGGTGAAGAAACTTGGTCCAAAATATGTAAGCCTCCAGAGATCATGGTTGAAATATCACAAAACTAATTTGTCTTCATATTACTATTACTCAAGCCCACGTTCACTTCTCTACACCAATACAAGCCTTGCACTTTCGATACCACTGTGATGGTATATAACAACTTTTTAATGTCTTCTCATACCTTTAGCATGTTTGCTAAAATAATAAATTCTATTTAGCTTAAAATTCTCTGCTCTCCAGCAAAACTAAAGCAGGAATTTTATTTTCATGCTATTTCTATGCATTTCACTTTATAAAATATTAACCAAACTTGACAAAAAATTTTTATATGATGATAGCATTTCAACTAAGATATTTAATATGTCAGATATTGTTAGTTTTAAAATCAGTCAAAGAGCCCCATTATGACCTCAATCTTTCATCTAGAGATGTCCTGGAAGTCCCATGACTAAGGTGATGCATTTAATCATGTGATAAGACTGATCATCTATAAATTTTGGCATGTGTTCAAATACACTTCCATTATACATTTCCTCTCTTTTTTTGAGATATTACACATATATATTTATATTCATATTTACATAAATAATAATAATTTTCCTATCCATTAGTCAGATATGTGGTATACACACTATTGTTTACTGACTTTAATGTTAGTGTGCAGAAACAAATTTCTGGTCTTATAATTTATATCAATATATTAAATGTTATTCATTTAATAACAATTGATTTATTACTTTGCTTTTCTATTTACAGGGTACAAGAGCTTATAGGTGATGACTTCCTCACTCTGTTATGTATTATATTAAAATCCTCTAGTCTACCTTTTATCTAGTGCAAATGAAATCCAGTATAAAGCGGTGCCTCAGGAAACAAAAGCAATTGTGATGCCATTACTAAGGGGAGCAACAAAATCTATCAGCATTATACCAAGAAAAAAAAGGGATCTTGGGCATGTTTATTAATAACATTATTTTGGGCGCCTGGGTGGTTCAGCTGGTTGAGCACTGACTCTTGATTTTGGCTCAGGTCATGATCTGAGGGTCGTGGGATCTAGCCCCGCATCAGGCTCCAGGCTTGGTGCAGAGTCTGCTTGAGATTCTCTCTCTGACTCTCACTCTGCCCCTCCCCCCGCTCATGCATTCTCTCTCTCTCAAATAAATAAATAAAATCTTTAAAAAAACATTATTTCAAATAGATACTAAATAAAATTAATTTATATTATTAATAAATTATAAATTATAAAATGGCATAGTTACTAACTTTTATGTGCCAATTCTATATAACTAGACACAATTCTTTGATATCTGTGGTATGATCACCAAATAATAATCAAGTTGGCTTTATTTTCATTCTACAATTGTCATGGAAGACACAATGTCTGATGAAGTACTATAAATTTAATGTAGTAGCAATGTTCCTTAAACTTTTAAACACTGACAATCAAGATTTAGCTCTATGTTTCTTCCAGCATAGGACTTGGCAAGACTAGCAGTCTCTTCTTAAGAAGAGAGGTAATGTCTGTCTCTAGAAGGTAGCTGGGAACTAATTTAAACTAGAGTTTGTATAAGCCAATCCTTATACAATTTCCTGTTTCTGCAAGCAAACTCACTAAAGAATGGTCCCGTTTATTAGAATTTCTACTCATCTACCCACTCAATCTGGTGTCCTGAAAGAACTCAAAATCCAGACAACACTGGCATCTGGCAATTTCACTACCAATATACACATTTGTGTAGAACAAGGTTATGTAGAACAAGCAGTGTGGATTCTACTACATATCCTACCCAACATGAAAGCTTATTTCATACAAAGCTTCCAATGCAGACTCAGTAATCCAATCTACCCCCAGTACAGCTTTGGAATAAATGTTACAGCAGGCACCTTAAAATTTGCATAATTAGAATGCTTCCAAAAGATTATGAAAGTTTTTTTTTTTCCTTTTGAATCAGGGCATTTTTATGTAATCTAATCGTTCTTTCTCATTATGCACCTCTGTCGTAAGAATACAGATATTTGATCCAATATTTTGGTTGAGATATTTGAAAAAATACTTAAAGTTTCAATTTTCAACTGAGTTTTTCATGCTTCTTTGCATGCAAACAACAAAAAAGGTTAACTTTTTCTAATTATAACTATGTGTTTAGATATCATGTGTTTACTTTCAAATCATATTTTTGTTGAATTAAATATTTTGATGAATTAAAATGTAAAATTCCCATCTATTCTGGTATTTTTAGATAATTGCCTTCTTTACACTTATATATTATTCATATTAAGAAACTTCACTATGTAGTTGGAATTTTCCTCTTATCCAGAATCGAATTCTTAGAACAATGTAAATATAATCAATAAAAATCAAAATCATGAAGATTATTTATTAAGTTAAACAATATGAGGCCCATTGGTCACTAATTACTCTTTCAGGCTCTTGATGGAACAAATAAAGTAAAATCTACTTTCTGAACTTAACTGTAGTCTGGGATAGTCTCTCTGAGGAAGAGTTAGAAAGCTAATAAAAAGAGAATATGTTTAAAACAGGCTCCAATAATTGCTTTCTGAAGAAATGAATCCATATATAAGAGGTTTAACACATTATCCCCACAGGCAAATTGGACAAGCACATTAAATACAATAATAATTTAATAAAATGACATTTTGAAGGCTCATTAGAAATATATGGCCCAGGGGCGCCTGGGTGGCTCAGTCATTAAGCATCTGCCTTCGGCTCAGGTCATGATCCCAGGGTCCTGGGATCGAGTCCCATATCGGGCTCCCTGCTCGGCGGGAAGCCTGCTTCTGCCTCTCCCACTCCCCCTGCTTGTGTTCCCTCTCTCACTATGTCTCTCTTTGTCAAATAAATAAATAAAATCTTAAAAAAAAAAAATATATGGCCCATTAACTCTTTCTCTCTGCCAAAACCATCCAACCAACCAAACAAACTAAACAACAAAATACAGTATAAGGTGAAGTGTGTACTCTGTATCCCAATAACCTGGGTTTTAGAAGGTGGCTCCTAGAGCTAGCCCCTATCTCTCAGCTATACTTAACTCTTACCTAGCCGCAAGAAGCAATTAGTAAAGATAGTCTCTAGGAAGTCCACTGGAAGTCAGGAAGATTCTCCCTTTATTTTACCTCTAGGATTTTCTTATTTTAATTATTCTTATTCTTACTCTAATTACCAGCCCACAAGGTAACTCTACTTGTCTCTAGGGAAAAACATGATAGAAAATAATTTTCTCTTGGCTCTGTCATAGTCCGTTATTTCATTCTCCATCATAAGATTTATCTTGTTAGTTCTAAACTTTATTTAAAAAGGTTTAAACCAAAAGTGATGATCAATATTTATAGGAGAATATACTATTTCTAATTTAATACAGATGAAACACATAGAAAGAGAGCATTTTCATAAAGTCTTAGAAGCAATTTCTAGGTCTGGTCTCTGTTTTCATTACTATATCTCCAAAGTAGTTATCAAGAAACTACATAACAATAATTGACTCCAATTTAATGTGGTAATATAACTGGCCAAAACATTGACTTAACCATTGTTAAAAACATCACATAATTTATTTTGAAGTGATAAAGTATCAGAGAAAGAATGTGAAAAAGACACCAGTTAAGTCCAGATGAAATAGTCATTGTGTCTCTTCTCTACAACATGCCTCTAACTCTTCTCCAGCACAGCTCTCATCCTAATTCAGTGCAAACATTTCCAAAAGTTTAACCACAGTTACAAGTCTGAACTATGACAATTTTAATTCAAACACTGAACCAATTCTAGCGAATGTGCTATAGTTGAAAGAACTCCAGACAAAGAGAAGAGCAGAAAGAGAAAGAAACATGAGTTGAATACTTCATGAGTGACTGGAACCCAGTCAGATGCTTCAATACTATATAACATCCTCAGAGGGCAGACAACTCACCTCAAAAAGTTGAAGAAAGGAGGCTCTGAGAGGTCCTCCAAGTAGGAAAGAAACAGATTTTAAACTTAGGTCTACTTGACTTTTTCCATTACTACCTTTGTGACCTATCAAATCACTCAACTCCAGTGGGTCTTTGGACCCTTATTGTAATTTCAGTTTGATGCCTAAAACCTTTTCCATGTATGAAATCTATTATTTTAAATCTATGTAATCAGTTGTCATAGTTATTAATCCCTTAGAGCAGCATCTAAACATTATGTCTCTCTATTCCAAATTAATTTGTGTGTTATTTATTGTTACCAAAGTAGACACTAAAGAATTTTTGGACTATTTCTATTTCCTTCTTCTCTCAAGTCTAAGAAAATGAACTGACTTATCTTTCCTTATTTCCTAAAGACACGTGTAGTTTTAAAACAGGGTAAAGTTTAACACTTTGACATAGGGCAAATCATTTGAAAGCACTCGGGTTCTTAAACACGGAATTCCCAATAGTATTAGTTGAAGTCTAAGGACTCTTGCTGCTGAGATGCTTGGAGAGTTCCCTTTGGATCGCTTATAAGGCATTCAAAACAATTAAGTCTTTGCTATAATGCTCTGTGGGCACAATCCTAAAGATGAAAAATGTAATGGTCAATTCACAGAGACTATGCTTTGGAGAAGGGATTGCTTCATGCTGCCACATAGCAGGGCTTATCAGCAGGAGTCCGTTTGAAATGGCTTGTGGTTTTTCTCTCATAAAGTAGTCCAAAAATCAGGCAAAATAGGACTGAAAATGGGAGTGTTTCTCTACCAGGCATGATTCTGAAAGTTCAATTTTATGTTTCTTCAAAGATATACCCTGGGGAAAAAAAAAAAAAAACATAGCCTTTTAATGTTCCTCGTGTTTGTTGAAAATGATTGCTTTGTTATTGTTTGGTTAATCTTACCAAACCACTTCTAAATTCAAAAGAAATTTCTTCTATCTTGCTCTTTTTGTTCTGAGCTAGGACAAGATGATAACAGTGGCTGGCAAGAGTGAGTTAATTTTATAACCAAAACTGACATCCCACTCAAGTACCCACAATTTAAAAGAGTAATGAATTGTCAGTTTTAACTGGAAAGGGGATTTTATGTGATTTTAGAAGTCTTTTGAATATTTATTTTGTTCCACTTTACACAAATCTGTGTAAGATTTATCTTGTTAGTTCTAAATGTAAGTCTCTCTTGGCCAGATATGGAAAATAAATTAGACTTCACAAACATTATGAATACTGAATCAATATATTAATATTGAGGAGGTGTTTGAAAGATTTATTAACCACAGAAAGATGGCAAATTTTACATCAGAAATGTTAAGCATGTTTAATCAAAGTCATCAATTGTAGTTATGCATAGACTCTATAAAAAATATAGAGATTTACTTAAATATGTTACAGATTCAAATGAGACTACCATATGAGTGGATGCTTACAGAAAAAAAGGAAAAAGTTCAAATTGACAGATGGAAGAGGAAAGTGCATCTTATTTTTTGTTTTAAGCTGTTTTTTCTCTTCATCACTGATTTTTAAAAATGACTCCACAAAATCAGACATTTTAAGTCAGCTAATTAATATTCAGTGAAGACTCCCATTCATTTAACAAATATTTAATGAATGTCTCTTGGAGGACAGACCACATGCTAGATGCTGATGATAAACCTTAAATAAGACATCATCTCAACCTTCCAGACACTCAGAATTCAGTGGATAAATAGGCAAACAAACAACTACAATCGAAGTGTGAACATTTAAATACTGGAATACTTTGCAAAGGTTCTTAGTCCAAACCGATTTTAGAGGCGTGTGGGTAATGAAATGAAGTACTTACATACCTATTAGGTGCAAAGAACCCTCAAAGACAGGCCTGATTATCCTCATTTTACAGATGATTAAACTGACCCTGACTGATTATATAACTTGAATTTTTTCGTAAAAGGAAACGATGCTAATCACGGTAGAGTGCGAATTGAAATCTAAGTAATTTCACTTAAAAATCCATTCTATTTCTGTTTTACAGTTCTGCCTACATTCTTGCCAATTAATAAGTAAAATTACATTCAAAGGTACATTCAGTTTATTTGGCAAAATCCTAAGCTTCTAGAGTAGGTTAAGTGACCATGTCTAAGGTTATTCTAGAGCCTTGGCTTTTAGTCAGAATATCTTGTAGAGCTTTAAAAAAGTATTTCCAACTATTGGCACCACCCTGGTAAGAGTAATATTATTCTACTGGTTTTCTTTTATTGGAATTCTCCAGATGTAAATATATTAAACATTTTACAAAGGAAAGCTAAGACAGCATGTTGTTAGTCAGTGACATTTCTTCAATGGATTTGATTAAAGTATACATTGGCTGGCAGTATATTAATTTTATCAGTTCTTACATTGTTATAGAAAGTAAAACATTTGGTAAGAATTTTGTATTGCGAAGTTTACTAAAATATGACTAAATGGATTACAATGGATAGAGCTTTGGTTAGGAGACAGATGACAACCAATTAAGACCTGGATCTGCTATTTATTATCTTTTTCATCTGCAGCAAGAAATTCAACTTCACTGCACTTCAATTTTCCATATTTATAAAGTGGGAATAATGTACCTATTCATTGGTCCTCAGGGAATTTATTGTAAATAATGCAAATAAGTTGATGGATGCAAATACTTTTAACTGTAGGTGTAAATAAAGCCAAGGAAGGAACCATAAGTCCCATGAGAACAGGGAGTGTTTTGGGGCCATCAATGCCTGAAGAAATTGAGGCCAAGAAGTGTAAGATTACTTAGCCAAAGTTATATGGGTATTTAATATTAAATTTGGAATTAGGATCTTTGTATCTTAAATATAGTCTCTTTCTACTTATAGTAGTATTTCCCAAAATAAAAAGGCATACTGGGGATAAATGAAAAGGTTTAGTGCCAAGTAAGCTTGGAAAAGTTGAATCCAATAATAAGAAATGTGAAGCACCAATTCTGTAGTTGGTCTTTAATTTGAGCCCTGGCTCTGATATTTCTTATTTGTGTTATTTTGTATAATTTGCCAAAGCTACATGAGCTCCCCTCCCCCAATTTCCTTGTTGATAAAATAGGGATAATTATAATATTTACATTTTATTGCCTTTGAGCTTGATTACATATAATATAATAAGCACTTAGCACAGAGTGTTAGCATATAGAATGATACTCAGGTATCAGTTGTTTACGGCTGCTGTAACAAATTACCAGAAACTTCCTGGCTTAAAACAACAAAAAACTTATTATCTTACAATTCTGTAGGTTAGAAATCCAACAGTGGCCTTATGGGGCTAAAACCAAGGTGTAGGCAGGTCTGCATTCCTTTCTGAATGTTCTAGAAGTGATGCTTTTCCTTGTTTTTTTCCCAAATTCCAAAGGTTGCTCGCATTTAGTGCTTGAAGGCTCCTTCCTCTATCTTCAAAGCTAGGTTAGTCTTCACATCACATCATTATAAACTATTTTTCTATCCTTCTCTTCTACTCATATGGACACTTGTGAATACAGTGAGCCTACCCAGATAATCTAGGATAATCTCTTTATTTTAAATTCAGTTAATAAGCAACCTTAATTTCATATTCAAGTCTAATTATTCCTCACCAGTAAGGTAACATATTCACATGCTGCAGGGATTAGGACATGAACCACCTTTGGAGGCCATTATTCTACCATAGATGTTATGACGAAAAATTGCTCTTAGAGAATCTTGTACACATTTACTATGTGTATGTTTTAGAAGGGAGTATAGTAACCACAGCTTTTTAAAAAATATTTTATTATTTATTTATTTATTTATTTATTTATTTATTTATTTATTTATTTATTTTAAAGATTTTATTTATTTATTTGACAGAGAGAGAGACACAGTGAGAGATGGAACACAAGCAGGGGGAGTGGGAGAGGGAGAAGCAGGCTTCCCGCGGAGCAGGGAGCCCGATGTGGGGCTCGATCCCAGGACCCTGGGATCATGACCTGAGCCGAAGGCAGACGCTTAACGACTGAGCCAAAAGCACAAGCAGGGGGAATGGCAGGCAGAGAGAGAGGCAGACTCCCTGCTGAGCAAGGAGCCCGATGCGGGACTCCATCCCTGGACCCTGAGATCATGACCTGAGCCGAAGGCAGACACTTAACCCACTCAGCCATCCAGGCGTCCCAGTAATCACAGTTTTTAAGCTCATTTAAGACCTTTTATTGCAGACTACTTTTTGGAACTATTGCTCCAAAAAATATACTTTAGAAAATGATGTATTCTACCATACTTCTATCATATTCTCTCCAACATAGTTATTAGTAATGGACTATGATTTTATATATGAGTATGTGTGTATACATTTACATGCATGTGTGTATATGTATATGTATATATCTGTGTGTATAAATTTATAATTAGATTGAATATTTTAATATACTTTGTAATAATTCCCAATTTTAATCTTTGACATAATTTTATATTTTTTTCTGATGTATCTTTAGCACTAATTATAATTGTCTGATACATATGTTTCAGGGCAATTCTGTACAGGAAATCCTTTCAGTTTGAATAGGTTTAAAGGTACACAATAGACCCTAAATTCAAATATTTCTAGCCACATATATTTACAAAATATAGAAGCAATTTCTTTCTACCTTATATTTTCCAGTCTTATTTAGAACAGAGAAAGGAACAAACAAAAAAGGGAGCCTGCATGATGTCACTTCTAAATTCCTAATTTTTGTGTGATATTCCTGTTTTTCTTATTTTTGGATTTCCCCGATTAGATTTTAAAGAATAAGACAATATGTTAAAACTGAAAGAAGACCCAATGCCAAATGACATGCTTTCATCAACTGATTAGAATTTTTTTCTATTCATTTTACCCTGATTTCATTTCCAATTATTTTCTTTCTTGTTGTTCAGCACTTTCTAATCTCTTATAACAAAGGAATAGATGGCACATACACACAAAAGAAAAAAAAATAGAGCTGCCATTCCTGAATTTCATTATTTTACAGTCATTAACACATGGTTACAAACTCTGACACAAAATGTTTCTTCTGAAGAAAAGGAGAGAAGATACCCTGATAACTAAGTATACCCCTTGGTATATGCAAGACAAACAATATATTTAAGGGCATGTCTCTAACCCCTCAGTTGGTATAAACTTCTCTGTGAAGAGTTTGATCACAATAGGAACATTCTCTCCCATTAACATAACAAACCATAAATTTAAAACAAAGGCATTCTAATTTCAACAATATGAGAAGATTGTAAGATATTTCTGGTCTTTGAGATCAGAGTTATGGTCAACCTAAGATATGACTCATAGCAAACCTGAGTGAGAATTAACCCTTTCTGAACAAACCCACACTACTGTCTGTAACCTGTAAGACAACGCTGACAGGGCATTCATGAATGCTGGCCCCTGGGGCCAGTCTCACCATAGACAGACTTCATCTATGACTTCAACAATCAAAATGTCAGTGACTGTTATGTTACTGCATGCTCAACCTTACCCTGTTTTTTCTTCCACTCATATTTTCTCCCACCTATATTTCACAGAAAAGGTAACTGAAGCACAATACTGCTGCTGTAAATGAAGAAATTAACTGGAAATACCACTTGCCTCTGGATTTCCAAAGTATGCCAACAAAGTGTCTGTAGACTACCTCTCAGTAGACATGGGAATGTAAAAATAAGATTCATAAGGAAATCTGACAACAAAAGAAGAAAGCAAACCAAGTGAATAAAAACAGGCACATAGTTTATCCCCATTAATCAGAACTTTGGGAAATTCATGAAAAATGCATCTATAGAGGTGTACGATCTATATATATTAAGTAAACATGTGCTTGTAAAATACTATATATAGTTTTGTGCCCCCCATCTCCTCTATTAACTTCTTCAGAGGGTGGGACATCTGCCGATGATAAGGTACAAGTCCAAGCAATGAAAACCAGATGCTCTAAATGATTGCCATTCATCTATCTGATCATCCTACCTTTCACATGATTTTAAGTTTGGTGCTGTCACTCCCATTTACCATTAAATGTAAGCCCCCTCCATCTTTGCTAAGAAATATAGCTGGGCTTCTTTATTCTTCCCATAATTTTACACAAACATCTAAGTACTATCACACTACCATATTTGGTTATGTGGAAAGATATGGCTCTTCCTTGAGAATAACTTCGCATAGCCTCCTGATGGGAGGTAGGAATTAGGAACTACTGTAATCTGTCTTTCTCTCTCTCTCCCTTTCTCTTTATTTCTTATTTATGTCATAATATCAAAAAAGTAAAGAAACAGTTTTGCCTCCTTTTTGAGTAGTTCCACATAGAGACTCATGCTACCATCATTTTACTATGAAATCAATGCCTATTACTATCTTTTTTAACTGGTGGATTTTTTTCATTCTTGTGTTCTTATTTTGGGTTTTGGTAATGACTACCATTTTGTATATAAAAGTCTTTGGACTGCTGTTAAGTATTTTCTCCTCCTTTAGTTGACACTAAAAGTTTTCCCAACAATATGGTCTATAATTAGTCTGTCATTATGCAAATTAGAGGCCACACAATGAAATGTATATATATATATATATATTTTTAAGATTTTATTTATTCATTTGAGACAGAGAGAGAGAAGTGCATGAGCAGGAGAAGAGGCAGAGGGAGAGGGAGAAGCATGTTCCCCGCTGAGTCAGGAGCCTGATGTGGGACTCGATCCCAGGACCCCGGGACCACAACCTGAGCTGAAGGCAGACGCTCAACCATCTGAGACATCCAGGCACTCCCTGAAATGTATATATATTTTAAATAGCTTTATTTTTCAGGCTGGGATATGATTGGTCTAAAATAAAAAGGTTGGCAAGAATCTCATTAATTCTGGGGTGCCTGGGTGGCTCAGTCTGTTAAGCGTCTGCCTTCGTCTCAGATCATGATCCTGGAACCTCAGGATCAAGCCCCATCGAGCCCTGCTTCAGGCTGCACTCAGGCTGGAGGCTGCTTCTCCCTCTGCCCCTCCCCCAGCTCATGCTCTCACTCTCTCTCAAATAAATAAATAAAATCTTTTAAAAAAAGAATCTCATTAATTCTAATAAAGTGGCTGGGTGGCATTTTAACACATTTAGCTTTGACAAGAAGCCTTTTTGCCATTGCAAAGTTAAAAAATGTCTTGGTGTATATATTTTCTATGTTGAGTGGTCATCATACCCTTCAAAAGAAAAAGAAAGAAAGAAAGAAAGAAAGAAAGAAAGAAAAAGAAAGAAAGAAAGGAAGAAAGAAAGAAAGAAAGAAAGAAAGAAAGAAAGAAAGAAAGAAAGAAAGAAAGAAAGAAAGAAAGAAAGAAAGAAAGAAAGAAAGGAAGGAAGGAAGGAAGGAAGGAAGGAAGGAAAGAAGGAAGGAAGGAAGGAAGGAAGGAAGGAAGGAAGGAAGAGAAAGAAAGAAAGAAAGAAAAAGAAAGAAAGGAAAGAAAGAAAGAAAGAAAGAAAGAGAAAGAAAGAAGAAAGAAAGAAAGAAAAGAAAAGAGAAAAAGAAAGAAAGAAAGACAAGACCTAGAAAAATAGGAAGTTGGAGAAACAGGCAGATAATATTTATAAAGATTCTGTTTGACACCTCTATTAAATAAGAAGTTAGAGCAATGCAGAAGAGGAGAAAATGAGGAGTTTAAATGAATCACTGATCCTTTCAACTGACTATAAATACACCTGAAAATCTTTTAGAAGAGCTTTAGTACCAATAGTAATAGCACCATTTATTGAGTACTGACTCTGTGTCCAGTACTTAACATATTTCATCTTTTAATTCTTAAATTAATTCTATAACATAGATTTCATGATCCACAAAGCCCCAAAGGGATTAAGTGTCTTAAACCTAAATTCACACAGTTACTAAGTGTGAGAGCTAAGACACCCACATTCAGGTCAGTCTTTTTCCAACACATTAACCCTTTCTACTGTCTAAGCCCTGTAATAGCATCATAATTCTGGAGAAGCTGTTTTCTTTACAAAGCATGGTTCTAGTAGCAGACACACATCAGTTCTGACAGCATGAATTCATTATAAAATTATTTACTAAGTATAAACAAAACATATTTCCTGTCCTCATGTGGTTTATATCTTAGCCAGAAACACAAGTTACATTAATGAATAATGGACTATGAAATAATCGTGAAAAGGTTCAAGGAAAACTGAGAGAAGGGGTGATTAATTCTAATTGGGAGAACAGTGGTGTGAAACGGCAGAGTTCTTTAAGGGGGTGCCCAAAGGGTAAGGGTGGGCAAAAAAAAGAATAGGAAGACAGAAGGGATTGTTTCATTGCGGGAAGCAGGTAGTGAAGGGTTTGCTTGCCATTCTGACTATACTATTTAAAAAGAGAGCTTCAAACTCTAATCATTTACCTAAAAGCCTATTATATACTATTTGATGTTCACATAAATCTTTATTAATTTTATAATTAAAAAATCAGAGTAGATAGTGAAAAACATAATGAATCTTATTAGAAACCAAAAGACTTATATTCTTCCTTATAGCCATGAGGATTGTAAGCAATAGCCAGTTTGGTGGCAAAGTTCCAGATGGTATGGAGATCCTTAAAAAATACCCATTCAGGGCGCCTGGGTGGCTCAGTTGGTTAAGCGACTGCCTTCGGCTCAGGTCATGATCCTGGAGTCCCGGGATCAAGTCCCACATCAGGCTCCCTGCTCAGCAGGGGTTCTGCTTCTCCCTTTGACCCTCTTCCCTCTCGTGCTCTCTATCTCTCATTCTCTCTCTCTCAAATAAATAAATAAAATCTTAAAAAATATACCCATTCATTATGAAACACTGAAAATATAAAGAAGACACATAGGATCATCAGCTCAAAATATTAAAAGACAGAGATTTTTCAATCCCGAATACGGAGTATCATTTTCATCAGAGAGACTACTCCAAATGATAAATCTAATGTTTTATCCAGCCATATGCAAACCTTTCACACTAGACTCAAACAGTGGGGTCCCCTGGGGCTGTCCATGATGGAAAATTTTTGATTATTTCATTGATGATAGGAGTCTAGGAAACAGAGAAAGGTAGAGGTTGGTGTACCACTTTCCTCTTGGTGTTTCATGTGCATGTGTATGGCCTCTATGTCTCTAGCCATGTGAATGTTCCTGGTTGCATGTAATACACGTAGAGGATTGAGGCCACATTTGGCAGAGTGTACTGCATGGGACTTGGCATCTATGGCTACTTGTTCAGTAAGTATCACTCTGGGGATGATATGGAATGGTAAGTACTTCAGTGGGACAAGGAGAGGACTCAAAAATTATGCAGCATATTAAATCAAACTGTATATTTAGTTATCTTTGAATAGTAACATAACATTTTAATAATAAGTATAAAAAAACCACTATTCTTTCAGAAGGTGATGAACTCCCTACCCTTATCTAAAGGGAACAAGGCAGGGGATAATTTTGCTTCTGAAATATATAGCTCTTCCTATTTGATTAAAACCATATTTTAAGCCTTAGTATGTTCCAAGAAGTTCCTGTGAATTCAAAGTGTCCAGGGATTTCATCCATTCCCTCTCTTGATCTTGATAAGGCCACACCAATTTTTTTTTTTTGCTATATGCAAATGCAAAAAAGTAAGTCATATCACACTTTGGCAGCAACCAAAGTGGGTAACAAACCGAACTTCAGAAAGCACAGATTGAGTTAGGTTGCCTTTAAGGGAGATCTCACTGCTGTGTACTGTGAAGTTAAAAGAGGAACGTATCATACTGTCAAAGACAAGTGGGCTGTGTGAACTGCAAGCTCAAAAGCCTCACAGTAATCCCAACCACATGCCAAGTCTCAGAAAGTGGGGCAGTGTCTCCTTTGGAGATGGGGGTGGGGGGGTGGGGGGTGGGGATGGGGGAGGGTGGGGGCGGAAACACTCCAAGGTATGCAAAGCTGACAACTTTCCACAAGAGGTGGGAGAGCCACAAGAAATATTTCCTGCCTTCAAATAATTGTTCAAATGCTCTGCAAGGCATCTTCATTAGCTAAATAAATACCTTGAGAGTAATTTTTATTTGTCCAGATGAGACTTAAAGTAACTATTTCCAAGTGTCTTTAGGAGGTCAGGAGCTTCAAGGGCAAATAAAAAATACCCTTAGTTTTCCTGTTTAAAAAAAAAAATTCTCTTTTTAAAACAAAAAAGGGGGGGGGGAGTATGCCAAACCTGAAAAAAAAATGAGTTTTCTCCTTTGTGTTGTTATTCTGACATTCCATTCTTGGTCCTTCAAACCCCAATTCACTAATATACTCAAAACCTGACTCACCTCACTTCATTTTGTTGTTTGCCCAGTACAGATTGTATAATGGGCAAAGACTGAAGGTCAAGTTTATTGATTAAAACCCACAGCAATGAAGTATCTATTAAGTCACGGTAACTGACTCTCATGTGGCTTAATCCACATGGAATTTTTTCTAGATGAAATGATTTTGACAGAAATCAGCAACATTATAAGTTTTAAACAAAACAAAAATACTACTAGATCTATTACATTTTAAAATTAAAATGCTCACATTCACAAATTAAACATCTCTACCTCTATACCATCCCTTCCATTTCCATAGCATCCATACTAGTTCTCGGGGCCTCTTTAACTGTGGACTTTCTCAATAGTTTTCCAACTGCATTTTCTTTCTCAAGTCCTTACACCATAATTTTCTTTTACTCAAATAAAAAGATGAAAAAATCTGTTATTCTGCTTTTATTTACCCCATTTAACTCAGTCCCTACCGGCCCCAAAAGATGCACATTGAATCACTAATGCATCAAGGTATATTATCCCACACAATATTTGAAAAGAACAGTCTCATAGTAATGTGGATAGTATTAACACGATTATTACATAAATTCATCAAAAAACAGTGCCTTTTGTAGATAAGTTGGTGACAGATGTAACCAATTTCTCCATGGTTGACCTTTTCTGGCTCCTTAATGCAAACGTCTTAACCTACTTTAGTGTCAGGAACTTTAAGAACAGGATAAAAATGACAGTTACTCTTCCCAAGGAAAGAATATTAAAAAGTACCAAATTTTAAATATATTCTCATGGGTCTTGTGGTTAAAGAATCCCTTGATTTAAAGTCATGTCACTTTGTTTTAGTCAGTGTAACAGCTACTCTTCAGGGTAAAAATGTCCCTCAATAAAAAAAAAACAAAAACAAAATGTCACAGCACATCAGCCAAGGAGTTTGTGTGTCAGAGTTTGAGGAACTTTGTTATTTAAAAATCTCAAACCTATTTTGTCAATCTTGTGAATCATTCATTTATCATTTCCTTATGTACGTAAGACTGTGTTTCAACCATCGCCAACTGCCGCGATGGTGGAACTGGATGGATAACCCTAAGTTTCCACAGGATGACACTCACAACTGCTGCTTCCCGTGGCAGCTTCTTAATCGGGGGAAGCACCCAGCCGTGGCTCCCCAGGGCCCCCTGCTTAAACTCTCCGCATCTGCTCCTCTCAGCAATGAATGGCTCCAGTCAGCAGTCGAGCCCAGCAATGACAGCCTCCTACAGCTGCTCCCCAAGAGTCCCATTGCTTCTCACATGCTCAAACAACCTCCAACAGCATCTTGATCTCCCAGCAGCTGCACATTTGAGCATTTCTTTGTCAGCACCACTTCTAAAGGATGTTGCATGGCAATGCTCTAATGGAGCCATTTCCCCCAATCTGAAGAGCTGGTCCTGTTCCCAAACAGCCCATCCCCCAACCCTCATTCCACTTAATGGAACAAGACAATGTGGTGTCATACTTCTGCTTCTTCAGCACTTGCTGGGTCTGGAAGTAGCTTCTCATTCAGTTCTGAATGATTTATTATGCACACAAAGAGGACGTTCCAAGCAGTTTCCTATAGCTGACCATCACTTCTGGCTGTGTAATCAAACCTCAAGCCTCTCTACCTACCAACTACTTCACTCCAGAAGTTATTTATGACCTCCATAGAAAGAGGATCACTTTCTTGATATGCATCCTGGGTATACGTCTGACCTAGCCCTTATCTAACTTCAGTGCACTCATTTGCCTCATGACAGTATCATCCTACTGATTTGTAAGTGCCTTGAAGGGAAAAAACTAATTCTTATTTCTGGATATTTGTTTTCCTAACACCTAGAACAATGCTTAGCATATGGCAGATGCTTCAAGAATGTGCCAAGGTTGCATTAGAAGTAGTGTCCAAAGTCAGGTAACTGGTTTACTAGAGAAGAGTCCCAAACTGCTTTACACTGGTTTCCCCACAAGGCACAGGTGCAGCAGTAAAAATCAAGACCCAGAATATTGTTGCACAGTTCATAGCTCCCAGGGCAAATATACAGCCACAGCTCTATAGCCTCTCTTTAGGTTATTTTTCTTAAAGTTACAATCTGTGAATAATGAAAGACTACCATTTCCATTCATGCCGTTGTGTATTTGTAGCTCTAATATTCATTAAAGATGCAACTGAAATGTTAACGATAATTGCACCCAAAAAGCTAATAAAGACAAGCCCAAGGCTCACATAAATGCCAGCATTTAATAATTATGCATACTTTTATCTTTTCTCCTTAACTTATCTTACTTTCTGATAATTAGTTTAGTAAATCTGAGATCCCAACGTATGTGTAATTAATTTTAAAATTTATTTTAAAATTTGTTTTTTATACTCAGGAAGGAGATATAATTTTTTCCAGAATATAAAGAGGTAATCACGATTATATAAAACGTGTCTATATCGTCTACTTATATAGATGATAGAACTTAAAACATACCTCTTGAGAGTATTAACAAGTAGGAAATGCTCGACATTTTAGGAAAAAAAATTGTCAAGATCCAGGCAGGATAAGAGAAGTCAATTTAAGTATTTAAAATAAAAGGGGTTTAAACAGGGAGCTGTTTACACAGGTGATAAAGGGCTAAGAAACCAAAGCATGTAAGAGCGAAGGAACTCAGATTTGTAACAGGGAGAAGCCACTAATAATTCCTACAAGCATCATTATTAGGACCCAGAGGTTGGGACCGCTCCTCAGGATTGAGATCCACAGCATGGGACTGCCTTGAGGAGCTGGGCCAACAGCAAGGTGGGCTGTCCAGTGGAAGCTGGAGCCCAAGGAGAAAGGCTAGCAGGACACATTGCCTGCAGCAATGAAAGAGGGGGTATAGCCTGACTTCCCCCTTCTTCCCTTCCTGATCTTTTGCCAGTGTCTCCTACTGGGTGAATCCTGTCAGAAACCAGAGAACGTATCAGTCTGGGAACACACCCACAGGGGTCAGCCAACTCCATTATGCAAAGCATGGCGAAAGAGGTACAGAGAATGGTTCTGAAATCAATAAGGCTAAAATGACTGCCATCGGATCGTTTCCTTAATTTTAGGTTGTAATTAGCTTTCAAAAAATGTAGAATTCTTTCTAATTATTGTAGCTCAAAACCTTAACATTGGTATACATTGATTATATCTTTTCACATGAAATTTGTCCACTGGAAGGAAAATTAATTAATTTTATTAATATTTTACAGCCAACTCTATTATCTATATTCTTAAATAAAAGTCACTGGGAATCAATAATGAGAGCAATCCCTATTATATCTTAATTCAAAAAAGGAAAGAGGAAACCCTATACATTATTAGCACATTGGAATAGGAAGATGGTAAAAATATATTAAATATCTACTCTGAATCAGACACTTACAGAGGATTTTCTCATAAGCCTAATTGTGTTTTTAAAAAAAATTTCACACCAATCCAGAGTTGGGTATTATTTTTTATTTCTCAGAGAATGGTAATGGTAATGAGTCTGAAAAAGATGGAAACACTTAATCAAGTTCATTACTTTATAAATATCAGAGCTGGCTGTCACCTGAGGTCAATCTAATACGTATGCCACACTAAACTACTTAGGAGAACACTGGTCTTAACTAGTTTCAAAGGGAGAAATAGCCCAAACCATTATTGAATGAGAAAAAAAATCTGGAGGAATTTTTTCTGGTCACTGGCTAACATGTACTCCTAAAGAACTTCACTCGTTCATTTTATTGTGTATTCAGTATTTATTTTAGACCCAATTACTTGCCAGCTCCTGTTCCATTCACTAAGGGAAGAGCAGTAAGATGGATAAGATTTACACTTTCATGGAGTTTATCACAACCTGCCGTGCACTGGAGAATTAAAGCATGTCTCTTTCTTTTCTCCTAGTTTAGTAGTATCTCATTCTGGGGTGATTTTTACCCCAGCAGCCATTTGGCAATGTCCTGAAATATTTTGGGGTGTCACAATCAGGAAATGCTATTGGTGTCTATGGTGTTGAGGCCAATGCTTTAAGTCCATTTGGGCTACTATCACAAAAATATCATAAATTGAGTGGTTTATAAAAAACAGACATTTATTTCTCACAGTTCTACGGTGGAGAAGTCCAAGATTATGATATCAGCAGATTCAGTCTCTGATGAGGACCCATTTCCTAGATGACCAAATTTTCCTTTTTACCACCTTACATGGTGAAAAGGATTGAGCGGTCTCTGTAGGGTCTCTTCTGTAAAAGCACCAATCTGTTTCATGAGTTTTTCACCCTCATGACACCTAACAGCCTCCCAAAAGTCCCACCTCTAAATACCATCACATTGGGCATTAGGTTTAGGAGGACGCAATCTTTAGCAGCCAGGGCTGCTCCTAAACATACTACAATATACAGCCATTTCCTCTCCTCCCAACACACACACTAATTATATGGTCCAAAATGTCAATAGCACCACAGTTGAGAAAACCTGTTCTAGGTGTATAAGAAGGTATCTTAATTTTTAAGTGTGTGTGTGTGTGTGTGTGTGTGTGTGTGTGTGTGTGTGTGCGTGTGCACCAGTTTTATATTTGCTGACATAAATTACTAGAAACTTAGTAGCATAAAACAAATTTATCTCTTTTTTTGAAGATTTTATTTGTTTGAGAGAGAGAACGAGAGAGATAGCACAGGAGCGGAGTTGAAGGGGAGCAGTAGGGGAAGAGGGAGAAGCAGGCTCCCCGCTGAGCTTGGAGTCTGACTTTGGGCTCCATCCCAGGACCCTGGGATCATGACCTGAGCCGAAGGCAGATGCTTAACTGACCGAGCCATCCAGGTGTCCCTTAAAACAAATTTATCTCTAAACATAAATTTATCTTAAATTTATCTTTCTGTATGTTAGATGTTACAAGTCTCTCTCAGCAAAAATCAAGATATTGCCAGGCCTGCATTCCCTTCTGGAGTCTCTAGTGGAGAATCCATTTCCTTACTTTTCTGCTTCTAGCAGCTACCCATACTCCTCAATTCATGATCCTCTATCTTTGAAGCCAGTAAAGGCAGGTCTAGTCCTTCTTATGTCACATTGCTCTGACCTACTTCCACAGTCATATATCCCTCGGATTCTCTCCCATCTCTTCTCCCACTATTAAGGGACCTGTGGCTTCATTGGATCCACCTGGATAATCTAAGCTACTATCCCCATTTTAAAGTTAGGTGATTTGCAATCTTAATTCCCCTTTGCCATGTAATCTAGCATATTCACAGGTTCCAGAAATTAGGACGTGGTCATCTCTGGGGACCATTCTGCTTAGCATAAGGAAGAACACATGTGCAAATTTTAGCAAAGTTATTTGCACAGAGTAGGTACTGAATTGAAGTGGGACCACACAAGTATTTTTTTAATTAAACTGAATTAATCTTAGATGTCCTTTTAAATAGGCTACCTTTAAATGAAAGGGTCATAAGCAGAGGGAAAACAATATACATGTCTCGCCTAATTCTGCACTAATAAATAGCTCTGAAATCTGTCCATCCTCAACTCTTCAATACCCATTTTAAAACGTGTGCATCCACCAACTTGCTCAAATCAAACCTAAAATAATGAGTGAAATACCTGAGAGGAAATTCTAATTGTGTTATTCTTGGCCCTTTTAAAATGTTTACCCCTTACTTGGTCTGGCATTAGGAACACTTGGCTACAATCTTGGTAGCTAACTCTGTCCCATATATATATATATTTTCTCAAAATAACAGTGTTATATATATATATATATATATATATATATATTCATAAAATGCTGGTATCCCATTTATTATTTTTTCACTACAAAATGCAATCACTATTCTGCACTTGTAAAAACATGGGGATTAGCAGAGGATAAAGATGCTATGACCTGGAATGGAAATAAGCAACCTAAGTCATGAATGCCTAACTAATCCTTTTAATTTAAAATTTTTTCCTGTTATGTCAGCATTCCTGATGTTATACCCTAAAGATAGCATCAATACATTAAGTCACAGCTTAAGCAAAGTGAATGGCATGAAGCCAGGGAGAAAGAAAATGTACATATGTACAACCAATAAATCTCTATTGAGTTCCTAACATTTGTCAGGCACTTTTCTGGATGTTTGGGAGTGGAAAAAAAAAAAAAAAGATTAAAACTCAGTCCTCACCTACAAGGACTTCACTGGGGAGTCCACACATAGATTGAGGGGGTTCATGAGCATCCTGCTCACATAAAGAAGTTTTATTTTTTTTTAAAGATTTTATTTATTTATTTATTTGAGAGAGAGAATGAGAGAGAGAGAGCATGAGAGGGAAGAGGGTCAGAGGGAGAAGCAGACTCCCTGCCGAGCAGGGAGCCCGATCACATAAAGAAGTTTTAAAATGTTAACAGTATGTATATTTTTCTACCAGGTGCACAGGTTTCATCAGATTTTCAAATGGGTTCATGACCACAAAATGTTTAAGAACCACTGGTCTGGATGCAAAACAAGTGTGGGTGAGAAAGTTTGGAGAGCTTAGTGCAGGTGCTACCTTTCCAGAGTCCCTACTGCTCCCACTAGATCACTAACCAGAAGACGCTGAAGGGATGGAAGTGAAGAGCTGTGGGGCAGGGGTACGAGGACATAGGGTCACTCTATGATTCTGCAAACTGAACTTTGCCACCAGCCTTCATTGTGCCCATTTTCCTCTTGGCACTACACATAGTTAATTCTTATTTTTCTGCTACAAATCACAAGATAAACAATATCATTAGCAGATTCAAATTTTCTCTTCTGCTACATTTTACACATATAAGGGCTATAAAGGGGTATGCCATTTAGAATTTAGTTAATGAAAACAGCAAAATCCTAATTGTCTTGGTAGTAATTTCTTAACTATCCACATAATTTGGGGAAGTAAACAGTAAAATTATTTCATAGATCAAATTGTATTGCAATGACTTCCAAGAAGACAAATTATTTCACCAGGCTCTTATTTTATTTGCAGGGTTTCTCAAAATAAGCAGACCAGCTAAGGCTTGGTAATCTTTTATTTATAGAGAGATTTTCATACTGATAGTGTACTTTGCATTGGGATTTGACATGTATTACTTACATAGTTATTTTCTTTGTTTTTTAGGAAAAAAATAAAGACACTCCAAGGTAGGCAACAAATATAACTATTCTGAAATGCAACACACAAAACAACTGAGAATTACAACCGAGAAAATAAAAATGTCATCAGTCAGAGCTTTAAGATATTTACCAAACTATGTGTTTGAAGAACTAGCATAAATATCCATTAATTGTTGAAGGGACTTTTAGAGGGCAGCAGATCTTGCTTAAAGGGTTAGTTACTTTAAAATATTGTCAAATTAGGGCGCCTGGGTGGCTCAGTGGGTTGAGCGACTGCCTTCGGCTCAGGTCATGATCCTGGAGTCCCAGGATCGAGTCCCGCATCGGGCTCCCTGCTCAGCAGGGAGTCTGCTTCTCCCTCTGACCCTCTTCCCTCTCGTGCTCTCTGTCTCTCATTCTCTCTCTCTCAAATAAATAAAAATCTTTAAAAAAATAATAAAATAAAATAAAATATTGTCAAATTGCATTTTGAACTGTGTGTTACCAAAAAAAAAGAAAAAAAAAAAAAGGCAAGTACTGCTCTACTCAGTCCCCAAATGAGTGATACTGTTCTACTTCTTATATACTCCATTCTTACATATCCTTTTATTTAACACTTGCCAAGATGATCCAAAACTTAAGAATAAGGACAAGGCGTGGCAGAACTACTTTTCAACAACACAGACCACAAATTTTACAACCCTTTGATTTCATTGCCCCTATCCTGCCACACCTCAAAAAATTATCCAACTCATGAGTAAACCAGAAGTATTAAAGGAGAACCCTCCTTGCTGTCACAATTCACTAGTTAGAAAAGATGCTTATTTAAATTCCAATATTGTTCCCTTGCTCCAGTTATGAAGCTCAGCAGTTTCCATGAAAGTTCCTCCTATAGAAAAAGGGATGACTCAGATGGAAGCCAACAGTGTGCAATATCTATCAATATTATTTTTTGCTCTTTCTCACTTCTCTCTCATTCACAAATGACAGCATATTAAAAGCTTATCAGAAAATACTATCAACTTATTCCTTTTGTGTATAGTAGGCAGTACCTTATGGATTTTTGCACCGTTTTGATCTAAGACACTGTTCTAATATAACATCCTGTAATGACAGTACGTAAAACTTCATGTACTAATTTTTGGCTGGAAAATATGATTACTAAACTCACTGAGAAAATCTTTTTCAAAGACAAATATTATTCATTGAAATTTACCTTCTCTTTCTACTACTTCTTTAACTTCAACTGCAGAAAATTAAGGCAATAACCTTTCTAAAGACTATAAAAGAAAAAAAAGAAGAATATTTAGGAAAGAAGAAAAATCTATTCTGGAAGAAGTACCAATATTCAAATGAGGACTTCACTAAAAATTAGTTTAATTAATCTTATTTTTAATGGATCCTAGTAGTTAAACCAATACCCTAATCAATGTCAATACACTCACAGGTAAAAGTAAGGTAATGGTTTCTTAGAAGTTGGCCTTATACACACTGTCAATGGAACCACAGTGATTCTAGCTGGACAGGAATTTCTGAAAAGAAAATTGAAAAAATGCACCAGAAAAATGCATTATTTTTAAAAATTACTATGTAATATGCACTGCCTTAAAAAGTGTATTCCACATTAAATCCAGATGAGTGGCCCGAAGTTTGTCTGTGAAGGCACACCTGAGGGAAAGGATTTTACTGAAGTCTACAGCACAAATGACACACGGAGGAATTGTTTTTCCAAAGTTTCACAAATTAGACATAATCGTTCTAACTGCTTAGATTCCAGATCATTATCTTTCCAGACATCAATAATACTACCGCATCTATTTCAAGAGATTAAATATTTCCCACTGCATAAAGCACCTGGGGGATACAATGACAGTCCTATTACTCAATAATGCATATGCTCCAAAATGCTTATAAATTCTTTTTTCACAAATTGCAAATCTGGACATTTCAAATCAATAGAAATAGAAAAATGGGACATTTTGGGGCACCTGGGTGGCTCAGTCGTTAAGCATCTGCCTTCAGCTCAGGTCATGATCCCAGGGTCCTGGGATCGAGCCCGGGATCAAGCCCCGCATTGGGCTCCCTGCTCAGTGGGGAGCCTGCTTCTCCCTCTCCCACTCCCTGTGCTTGTGTTCCCTCTCTTGCTGTCTCTTTCTGTGTCATATAAATAAATAAAATCTTAAAAAAAAGAAAAACGGGATGTTTCCAGGTATGGTTCCATCATTATAACTGCTACAATATGGGGAGAATCTGTAAGGATTAATAGAACCTTATTTACATCATTTATTCACCTTGGTTTTTGGCCCAGTGATCAGTAATCAGATATTCATTAGTCTGTGTGAGCTCTGCATATTTTGGCTCCTATTGGTTCTCACCATAATGAGAACTGCGGGAAGCAAAGAATGATTTATGGTAGAAGAAGTAGGAATTCCCTATAGAGGGAATGAGAATGAGTACGTACACCCCATCCATGTAACTTTTATCTTAACTATTTGATATTAATTTTTTTAAGATTTGATTTATTTATTTGACAGAAGGAGATAGCAAAAGAGAGAGTACACAAGCAGGGGGAGCAGAGGCAGAGGGAGAAGCAGGCTCCTGGCCGAGCAAGGAGCCTCATGTGGGACTCGATCCCAGGACCCTGGGATCATGACCTGAGCCAAACAAAGACGGACACTTAACCACCTGAGCCACCCAGGTGCCCCTATTTGATATTAATTATAACTTCATTTTAGAGAGTAAATGATGAGTGTTTTCTTAGAAGCAGATAATATATATTATCACATATAAAGTGAAGTTAGAAATGTGTCTCTGTTGTATAGTTAATACAATACAGATATGGCTTATGTACAAAAACTAAGGTCACTTTTGGGAAATAGTCTTAATTTTTCCCTTAAAAAACCAAAAATGAGCTCATGGATGTAGAGATGATAATTGGTGGTTGCCAACAGCAAGAAGATGGGGGGATTGGCAAAATGGGTGAAGGGGTTTAAAAGGTACAAATGTCCAGCCACAAAACAAATTAAGTCATGGGAATATACAGTATAGCATGATGACTACAGCTAATAATATTGTATTGCATATCTGAAAGTTGCTAAAAGAATAGATCTTAAAAGTTATCATCATCATAAGAAAATGTGTAACTATGTGTGGTGATGGATGTTTACTAGACTTATTGTGGTGATCATTTCACAATATATACAAATACTGACTCATTATATATTGTGTACCTGAAAATAACATAATGTCAGTTATATTTAATATTTTTAATTTAAAAAGATGATATTTTATAAATATTTTATCTTAGAAGTATACTATGAAGTTGCATTCCCTAAAGCTAAAGGCTCTTCAGATAGGATAATGAAACATCACTATTAAGGACCATTTTTATTTTGGGTGGTTTATTCTTTTTTTCTATGATAAAAATATTAAGGGTATATATTTTGGGTCTTTGTCACTTCTTTGTATTTGACAGCATGTCGAAAGTTGGGTTCCTGTGTATAATCTTAATCTCCCCAACAAGTATATAAAGAGCTTAAATAAAACAGAGTGGGAGCCAGTCTGAGTCCTGAGCCAGCACTGCATTCAAGCAATGACTATTTTGACAGATGTGAGTTCTGTCAAACTTTCCCTAGTGCTGCTAACTTTTCTTTGGTTCCATTTTGTAGCTTATTGAAAATTTTGAAGTGTTTACTGCTGCAGAACACCAACTTGAATTTTCTAATGTATGTGGTATTTTGATATACTTTTTTGATCATTGTAGCTTTTTTCTCCTTTGGGTCTTTGAAGGAAGGCAGGTCTATGATCTGTGATGCTGTGTTACTGTCCATCAGGTCAACTTGGAGCAGAAGTGTGGTATCTCTCTCTTCCACTATGTACCTCGTTGAGGCTTTAATGTTCATAAAAAGAATGTTAACATTATTGTAAGATGTGCTAGTCTTTAAAGAATACAGCTCTATACTTGTGGCCACATGAAATAACTGCTCTCCAGATACTCATTGGCAAGTCTAATTTTGAAATATCTGCACTTAAATTCCTATTCAAAGACCCACTGAGAGAAATAATATTTGTGGAGGGTTGACTCAGAAAGGATAGGTCCTAAAATTTACTTACAGATTAAGGTAATAATCAAAAAGCTATCTTCTTGTTATTGAACTGGTATCTTACTGAATTTACTTTCAGATTTTTAATTTTTTCTTGACTTCCCTGCACTTCAGGTTTTATTGAGAGGTGTTATAAGGAACGATTCTCTGAATGAGTGCTGTGAGTACTATACAGTTACTGTTGAGATGTTCCTTACAGCTCACAGTGGTTCTCTGAGCTGATTCACAGTAGAAATGCTGCTCCACTCTGTGTAACGGGATCAGGAGACTAAGACATGTAAGTGTTAATTAACTATGTGGATCATGGAATGAATAACTAATCCTGTTTCTCTCTGTGTGTTGACTGCTATATATCTTATAGCTAAATTTTTATTGAGCTCTAAAATTACTTAGAAATCATGACATAAATTTTATGTTCTAACCTCACCCCCGACTGCGTCCCACTCTGCTTACCTTATCTTTTGCCTCCAATTTCTTGTGTTTATTCTGGTGTACTAACTACTTCTTTATAAGCCTCTTTAAATCCTTCCCAATGTAAAACAGAATGTTAATAATAGATGGTGTTTGAATGTGTTGTCTTTCCATTTTATAAAGGCTTTCTCCAAACAATGACTAAGCCAGACAAGGGGCTAACACTGTCATAGTTTGGGATCTTTGGGGAAGCAGGCACCGAAATGAGAAGGCGTTTACAGTGCAGGATATTTATTAGAGAATACCCCTGTGGTAAACCCCCAGAGAAGGAAGAGGAATGAAATAGGATTTGACAAAGCAAGAAGGTCAGCAGTAGAGCTGATGAACAGCTTTCACTGTTCTGGAGCCAAAATGGCTCATCAGAGTTATCTTACATTGCGCTGAGAGGGAGGGGCCTTTTAATCAGTCATCAGATACTGGTTGCTTTAGGAAAAGTTTGAGTTTGGGTAAAGTGGCTCTCTGAAGCTGAGGTGATCCCTGAAAGGTCTGATCATTCAATGCTGCTATCTGCTGAAAACACTCCCACCAGCTAGAAAGGCAAACCCATCCCTGGAAAGGGATGGGTGCCACCTCATCTATCACAGATATCCCAGGTAAGCCAGATAGCCTGAGGAATTCACAACACCCTGGGGAAGTTAAATACCCTTGAGAAGTTATTTTGGTCATAGAGCTATGTGCTAGTCAGATCTTCTGCTCTGCCTAGAGAAAACCTACAGTATATCTACTTGAAAGGGCACAAGTTGAGGGATAAACATTTCACACAATATAATGTGTGTGGGTGTGTGCACACATGAGTGTGCAAGGCTTAAAACAACATACATTTATTATCTCAGTTTCTGTCCAGGTACATCTTAGTGGATCTTCTGTCCATAGTCTCACAAGGCTGTAATCAAGGTATTGTCAGGGACTATTGTGTGTATATGTGTTTAATATACAGTATCTATGAGTGTCTATTTTGTACTATACAAAACCTAGACTTCAGATGTGGACTCAAAGTAGAGGCCATCTCTATCGTCTACTCAAGTGTGCATTTACATTTTATGATCCCTGTCATTACAGGATTGTAATAAGGAGCTCTGGGTTCATAGCAAGTCCTCCAGCCTTGTACATTCTTACACTCATGAACAAGAAACGCTACTCTTAGTAAATGCTATATCACATGATATAAAACACTGGACATTTTTAGGTAATTTTATTTATCAATGGTATATTATATATAGCTAATGAAAACTTTATTTTCTTATTGACTCTATTTCTAAACCCTTGAAGCAAAACTCCAATTCACCATATTCTTCCCAGTTCATGAGTATATACATTGTTCAGCTAAGTTGGTGAAAGCAAAACATGGAGATAAATAGAACATACTTGCAGCGTATATACTCAAAAGTACTGCTATGTAAAACTTAGCTTGCATTGTGTTTACTGCAAGTGTTACACACAAGTGTTATGGAATATTTTTCATTTTTAACCTAAATAACATTATTTTCCCTTGCAAATATCCATGGTTATTTGTTTGTTCATTTGTGTGTTTTTGTTTGGTTTGGTTGGTTGGTTGGGTTTTCCATTTTGTTTTGGTCATCTTTTTGTTTTTCATTGGCATGCACCTTAAGATCTTCTGGCCTGAGTCCTCCTCTTTCAGATGAGAAAACTAGAGTTTAGAGCAGCTTGATAATTACCCATTTCATGAGAGAAAATTCAGGATTGGAACCCAGGTTTTCCAACTCCTACTCCAGTATTTTTTCTCCCTTATTGTTCCATTCATTGGTATCAATAGCTCTAAGAAATCAGAGCACCGAAAAATTTCCAATGCACAATGTCTGTGTTGGCAAGATATCCCTTCTATTATCCCCTTTCTCAAATGATTTTTTTTTTAAATAGCTCCCTTGAGTGCATAGTTGCAACAATTGAAGATGAGCTTTGTTTTTACTACCAATGTGTGTGTTTGACATCAGTGATTAATACAGTCTTCTCTCAGTTGCTAAGTTTCTTTATGTTGGTGAATAAAGACTTGACAAATTGTTAGGCAAAGAGCATACACTTCAAAACTATTGAGATATACCTGAGTATCAGACAACCTAGGAAATACAAAGACTGAAGAGATGTGCACATCAGCTTATTTTCATTCATCAAGAGGAAATGCAGCTTAAGTGGGGTTGACTTTTTGTGACATTTATTTAGTTCTTGAATTGACTGACAAGCCTATTAATGTAGTCCCTGAACTTTATTAATGTAATTGGAAAACTGCCCACATGTCAATCAACTTCTAATGAGTAATTATGTTCATAAATACTGTAAAATTATTAGCTTTTAATTTGACCCAAACACATACTTTCAAAACGGTAACACGAATATTTTTTTCTAGAAGAACAAAATATTATACTAATAAAACATACAATAAATGTGTTCCTACAATGCACTTCTTAAAATGGGAGTTCAAAAGTTCACCATCCTCAAATGGCCAACAAAATGGAATGCCATAGTAGCATGTAACAGTGTTAAAAAATCTGTACAGTGTTAAACCATCTATGTAGCATAGTTATAAAGACATCTTATGAAAATCAAACATGTGTCTGGGCAGGGCTCATAACTCCATATATCCATAGTCTGGTTTAAAAATATAAGCCTAGTATGGAACAAGACAGAATGGAAAAAAAGAAAAAGGGGGTATATTTAGTGTCCAGAAATACATCATTTTAAACCTATTAAGAAGGAAAACGTCCATATCTCCAATGACTCAAATATAATTATTATCTAAGTGTACTTTTTTTCTCATGTAATAAAAATTTTTTGTAGTCTTTGAGCGAGCAATTCAAGTCAAAGGGTGCAAAACTAAACAAGGGAACAAGATTAGGCTTGGATAACAGAAGAAATGTGTTTTTGACTTGTAATTCCATGCCAGTTTCTGAAGCTGGACAAAATCCTGCCCTCTAGAATCTCTGGATAATCTCTGAATAAAGATAGACTTCAGTGAAAACTTTATTATATTCTCATATGACTTTAAATAAAGAACATTACCACAGTGTGCAATGGTCTGTAATAAGAAAAACCACTGGGGAAATTTCCAGGCTTATTGTTTACCTTACACTCTCCTCCTTAAAGTTAATTATTTAATTAATACATTTAAACTTTGTTATGAAGTAAAGATATTTACTAATAACTGAAGCTGTATTTGACTTCAGGCTTACCTTTATATAAGGAAATAAAGCTCCAGATGTAAGTTAATAAATTCCAGATGTAAGCCATGTACTTAAATTAATATTTAGAGTTGAATTTTTGAAGGGTAAACTCAAAGACAATACAACTAACTTGCTCCTTCAGCTTTCTTATTAGGAATAAAACATGCACTCACTGGCACCACATTATCAAATAATTTCTTATTAATTTTACTTAGAAATGCTGCAATGTCATTTTAAGAACCACAGCATGATATTTTTATGCAACCAACACATGATTAACCTATAAAGCACAAGGAAATAATGTAAAAGGGCAAGAATATGCATTTTCTATTTGACTATCATTATAATTGTATTTTTCTTGAAAAGTATTTATATCAGGGATAAATATGCTCTTAGATTTTAGTATGCATAAAAAAAATAACTTGATGATTCTGTTTGTACTTGGAGATTGTAAGTTAGCTAGAATGACTTATAATCTATCAAAAGTAAATCAAAATATAAAGCATCATGTACCATATTTTTCCAATTACTCCATATTCAAATAAAGTAATTCCAGAAGGCTGTTTCTTTCCATTGTGACTTGAATCAAAGTAAGCAGAATTTGGATTGAGCACAGTGTTGGAAGTCGGGAGGATTACTTTTATTTTTTTTATTTTTTTTTAAAGATTTAATTTATTTATTTGACAGAGAGAGACACAGCTAGAGAGGGAACACAAGCAGGGGGAGTGGGAGAGGGAGAAGCAGGCTTCCCGCGGAGCAGGGAGCCCGATGCGGGACTCAATCCCAGGACCCTGGGATCATGACCTGAGCCGAAGGCAGACGCCCAACGACTGAGCCACCCAGGCGCCCTGGGAGGATTACTTTTAAAGAGTTACTATAGATATTTCAAAAAGTTCTAATATTTTAATGTATCCATCATGGGTTATCAAACATTAATTTTAATGTATCAATCATGGGTTTTCAAAGATGTACTGAAGGGGTGACTCAAAGGAAGATACTAAGTGAAGCATACACAAAAAAATCATAATGTGGTGTTAATGGATAATTTTTGATCTTGGTAAGTTAACGGATAATTTTTGATCTTGGTAAGGATTTATATGTCTATAATAGCCGTTGCACTTAATGGAATCTAGGAACATAAATCCCTGAAGACAATGACTATGTATCTTTCAACATTGTCAGTTACTCCTGAGTCATTTTGATATCTAAATATTGAACATTGTTAAATATAGTCCTTCACAATATAGCAGTTATAGAAATGCATACCTTGCACAGTTAGATGCACCTGCATTGTTCTTGGTGTATGTTGAGTCTGAACAGAACACGTGTATGGGCCATCATCTGTCACATCCACATTCTGTATCTGGAGGCTGTAGTCCCTTTTATTCAATGTTGAAATTGAAACTCGAGGATCCACTGACCACTTATCACCTCCCGCAAAAATAATACTTGACCGGTTCAGCCAGGCACCCTTTGAAGCTCCATCTTCCAAATAACACCTACAAATTACCAGAGACAGAACACTATTAATCAAAATGAAAATGAAAGACAATATTATCTTTGTTCTGAGTGCATTTCCATATGCTGAATTATAGCGCTGTATCAAATGCAAACATCAGACATAAATGCAGAAAATATGAACATATGAACACACTGGTACATCTTCCATTCCTAATGCAAATGTGAAAGAATGCCTGAATACAATTGTTTTGTTTTAAATGTGTGTGTGTGTTTTAACTCAAAGCCAGTCAAAAATCCTTTTTTGTTCTGTCTGGATGACCAGTAAATTTCAATAAAGCTAAATTCCTTCAAATAATAATTTCAACATTAAAACATTTTTCTTTGAAATTATAAGAAGTAGAAAGGGTCCACCAGTTAGCCTGTTTTTTTTCCTGTTTTTTTTTTTTATGTTTAATGCTTTTATTAATAAATAAACAACACACGGCATCAGGTCCAGAAAACCAAATACAGGCTGGTAGAATTATTACTCATATAGGATGGATGTCCAAACATCTAATTCTACCTTGGAATTCACCAAATATACAGTCCTTTCCCCCAGAACACTTTGATGTGCAAAGGTATGTCATGGATTTGAAGAAAGGCAACATTTGTAGAGATCTGAAAGAATGGAAGATCTCCTAGGGTGGAAAAGATAAAAGTCCCAGACCTTCCACCAATATGCAGGTTATGGCAGTCCTCTGGCCAATTAATGCATGTTCTTTTGTTTTGTTTAAATAGTTTTATCAACTATAAAACACTTTAAATTCATAGAAAATTTGAGAAAATATTACATGGTTCCCATATATCTTCTCACCAAATTGCCCACATTATTAAACATCATATATTAGTACATTATGATACATTTACCACAATTAGTAAATAAATACTGATACATTATTAATGAAGGGGGAATCGGAGGGGGAGACAAAGCATGAGAGACTATGGACTCTGAGAAACAAACAGAGCTCTAGAGGGGAGGGGGGTGAGGGGATGGGTTAGCCTGGTAATGGGTGTTAAAGAGGGCACGTACTGAATGGAGCACTGGCTGTTATACACAAATAATGAATTATGGAACACTACATCAAAAACTAACGATGTAATGTATGGTGATCAACATAACATAATAAAATAATTTTTTTTAAAAAAGCACTTGGTAAAAAATTAAGGAAAAAAAACTAAAGAAAACTTAAGAAATCCGAATACACAAGTTAGCCTGTTTTTTTTTAAAGATTTTATTTATTTATTTGAGAGAGAGAGAATGAGAGATAGAGAGCATGAGAGGGAAGAGGGTCAGAGGGAGAAGCAGACTCCCCGCTGAGCAGGGAGCCCGATGCGGGACTCGATCCTGGGACTCCAGGATCATGACCTGAGCCGAAGGCAGTCGCTTAACCAACTGAGCCACCAAGGCGCCCCAAGTTAGCCTGTTTTAACCAAATCCAATTCTACTATAATGTACTAGATACTAGATGGAAAGCATAGAATAGTACCATATCGTGTTTATTTTTTAAATTATGCATTTAAAAAGTGGTAAGCCTGTACACTGAAATTATAAATGGCATTTTACTGATAATGTTGCCATTGCAAGTGAAGAAGACAAGGCTTATATAGTATCTTTACTAGCAAATACTTGCTGTCTTTTCAATAAGCCTACCAATAGACTTTCCAGGAAGCATTCATTTATCCAAAAAACATTTATGAAGCTTCTACTATTTATGGATTTAAAAAATGGTAGTGCCCTTGCTCTCCAAAAGTTTTAGTCTAGTAAGGAAGACAATCAAGCAAATCAATCAATACTAGACAGAAAGATTATTTGATTAAATCAGGCACAAAGTACAAAAAGAGAGCTACTTGACTCAGAAGGGACTTGGGGGTATAGAATAGGCTTTAAGGAATAGGAAATGCCTTGACTAAAGAGGCAAGGAGTGGGAGACATGACATTTAGACAGAGGTGCCATATGTGAGTAACACCAGGGAAAAGTGTGAGAGAGAAAGCCAAACATTTCAAGAACAAACAAGCATGGAGTATAGGGTGGAAGGAGTGAGAGATGAAATTGGAAAGGTAAACTAAAGCCAGATGATAATAGAAAGGGTGATGACAATTAGCAGACTTTAAGGCCAATTTTGAAGCCATTTATTCAAAGTTGTATTTTATAACAAGATTCAAAAATATAGCTTTGTATCCAAGAGAAGTTAGACATCATGATTTAGAACAGAAGAAGGCTGTGGTCATATGTCAGTGATTTTGCTGAAGCCTGGAATTCTATGTTTCATCTTGAAAATGTTCTGATACAAATTAAAGACTAGGTTTCTTAAATGAGTACAAAGCACAGAATGAAAATACACATACATCGAAATAGTTTGACAGCATTTCTACAGAACACCTTGGGGGATTGAACACAGTGTGTGAGATTGCTACAAAATTGCAAGCTGAATGCAACAGGGTAGGCCGCCGCCAACTGTATAAAACTAATCAGTGGGTGAAAAAATAAGGAATAAGGTACACTGCAGAATCTAATTTGCAGTCAGCTTCACCATCTATAGAATCCAAACTAGTAGTCATAAAGGTCATTGTTAATTGAAAAGCTTTTCCTTATGTAATTAATGAAGAAAATAAAACCTACTCTAATGATATAATTAAACAATTATGGTATATTGTCATTCTTAATGATATGCAGAAAGAAGATAGAGGGAACATATTTCCCATTTCACAAGATCATGTGTCTACTGGTATAGGATAGAACACTGAATCACCACTACTAGGACTCTGGCCATTACAGTGCTTGCATATAATATATGGGTTCATCAAGTGTTTATTGTGTGACCTCTGCATTCATGGCCTTCACACATTATCCTATCTGGTGCTCATTACAACCCTCTGGGGTATGGACTGCTATGCCCAATTCATCACTAGAAAATAAATGGAATGTTTAGGTTAAATGACTTGCCCAAGCCACACTATTTAGTGAGTGACAAAGTGGAATTCATAATTAAGTCTTATATTTCTATGTTCAGTGTCCTTTCCTCCATAATGTAGATCAAAGACTTTAAAATAGGTTTCAGAAATGGAAAGATGATCAGAATGTTGCAGAAATTACTGCAAGTAATTTCTTATTTACTAAATGTGACCAACTGTTTAACCTGTCCTATTCTAAAGGAAGCAGAAAATTAATTATTAATGCATGTTTTACCATGAAAGTTTGATTTAGAACACTCTGCCGGGCGTTTTCCTTTCCCTTGAGGCAGGAACAGCTTTACCTTTATTTGGGGAGGTATCGGGAAGACCACAGAGATTAACTAGCCTTTAGATACTAGAGCTTTCATAGACCAAATCCGGGTTACAATTCCTGGTTTTAGCATAAGCACTATTCCTCTGTTCTGGTATATTAGGGATCGTCAAGGAAGAACAGAATTTAACTTCTTCCCTGTGAAAAATGAAAAGAGAGCTTTTTATGTCTCCTTGCTTGGATAAGTGTATTTCACAATTGTTATTGGTCCTGATCCAAAGCTTTTCAAGACATACATTAGGAAGACCCTTGAATGAGACTCAACTAAAAAACAAAAACAACAAAAAACTTTTTTCTATTACTTCCTTGGATTTCTGTAGCATTATTCTCAAATTACACTATTGAGTTACAATTTAAATAACTCAAATTACCATAACAGAATTTTACAAATTGGGAATAGCAAGATCTAGGAATGGCTTTCTATTCTATAAAATCACGATACTTATATAGAGACATACAGTTTTAAGGTGAACCATGAGATGATTATATCAAATATATGAAATAGGTCAAACACGCACATAAGTTTCCTTAATTGTAAGGACTACATCTCCTACCTGTCTACCTCCTCTATGTTCTTCATATCCACCCTAGTTTTGTGGGTTTTTTTTTTTTCCTTTACAATAGAAAAAGATACTGTCTAACAGCTATATAATGTATTAAGAAGGAATTCTGGAAGGAAGGAAGATATTCAGGGTATGGCAGAGTAGGGCAAGTGTGTGGGGAGGGGTGAAAGAAGTATGAGAAGTGGTGATAATTTAGTTTGCACTCTTCAGGCACCAAAAAATATTTTTCTGGTTTCAGAATTCTAATGTCTAAAAATATAAATATGTTGGAATCCTGGCCCATACAAAGTTCATAATTCTGGAAGGATGCTATAGTATATTCATGAATAGCCATCGTGCAGAATAGGAAGTGAAAATATAATAATTAAATTGTTATTATAATTGGATTATTACAATTGCCTCAGAGTTTCTGATTTCTGCCCCCTTAACATCTATAGCATAGTTTATTTTCTCTACAATAAACAGAATAAATTCTTTAGAGTTTAAGTCAGATCATCAACATGCCTTCCTATTTCATTTCCTATTTCACTCATAAGAAAAATTCTAATCCTGAGAGTGGTCAAAGAGCTTATGTAATCTTCCCTTGATGCCTTTCTGACCTTCCCAGCTGCCACTCTTCTCCAGTTGATTCTGGTCTAGACTGCCATCTTCTAGCTGTGCTTCCAAGTCCTGCAGGCCCTAGGAAGTCTGCATTTGCTGTTTTTTTCTGCCTGGACCTCTCTTCCCCCAGAGATCTGCATAGCTTTTTCACTATCTTCCTTTACTGAAGTTCCTAATGTATTAAATGGCAAAAATAACACCACTGACACACTCCCATGAAATGTATTATCTGTTTAGTTGATGGGTTATTTTCTCTCTCCTTGCTAGAAGTAACATTCTGGACCATTGTCTATTTGATCACTTCTGTGTATTCCAGGGGCCCACATATAATTGAAAATAAATATAAATAATAAATATAAATATTTGTTGAATGGATGAATGAAGGCAAAAATTAAGAGAGTTTTAGAAGAAAGAATAATATGGTAAAGTAAATCAAAATTTCTAAAGTGCAACCTCATTGGGAAAGCAAAGTCATGCCTACATTAACATATGATAACATATAATTAAATGCAAATATCTGTCGTACAGACAGTGACTGATATATGATACAGAGGATGAACGAAGCAATCCGAGACAGTGGGCGGGAACCAAGTTCCATGAAGAGAGCAAAATGGTAGGTATGGGGCAGAGGTGAGCTGGGCTCATAACTTCTTGAAATAAGAAAGAACTACATTTGACCCTATACTTTGGGAACCACTTTAAACCATTGAATATTCTGCTGAGTGTACTAAGCACTTTGTTAGGCACTTACAATTATTATCCTATTTAATCTTCACATAACACTATAAAAGTCAGATACTATTATCTTCATTTTAATAATGGAGAAACAAAGAAACAAGTTTGTATCTTGAACAAAGCCAGTTGGCCTACACTCAACCATGGTGATAGATTATGTTACACATTCCTGGAGTCAGAAGCAAGGGTGAGGGATTGTACCACTGTAGGATGGAGGAATTAATGAGTGAGGGAGAGGCTGGTGAAGTAAAGACAGATCATTAATGGGGGCAGGATGGAGCAACAATTCTTGGGTCACAAACTTTGATCTTTTTTCCCCTCTGGACTCCAAAATGGAACATTTTAACAGTTAGTGATCTTAGGATCTCTTTGAAGTACAGACAATGAAATAATCTGAATAAAAACTGTTCGATAATGAATATATCCTTTAATTGAGTATGGTATGGCTTTTCTTGAAAGTGTTTTTTTTTTTTTCTTTTCCACTTAAAAAATCTGCTAGACTACCTACTTCATTGGGAGATGAGTGAAGCAGTTCTAAAAATACATTTTTCCCCCAGAAGCTGTGTTAACACCATGCCAAATATCATGACAAATACTTAAAATTTAAGTCAATCATCTGGATGTTTTGTAATCATAGTTCCAAACATCTGGTTGCTGGAAAATGTATAGAAAATAACCTGAATACTTAATTTTGTTTCATGACTGTTAATTATATAAAACCGGGCTTAAGATAGTTAGTGCTTTTCTAATAAGAATGGCATTGATGTTTTTGAACTCTTTCAAGGAGTTCCTTTATAAATGACACTACTGCACACTATTAGGCAGGTCCTGATCTGGGGGGGTATAAAGTCCCATTTGGTGAACCTCTAGTTGATCGAAATGATGTTGGAATAATTCTAACAGACTCTGTGATAATATCTCCTGTGATGATTAAATCTGAAAGGTGGATATCAGAAAATTTGGTGGAAATTAGCATATTTTGGGCTATTTATTATTTTTTAAAGCTCTGTTAAAAAAAAAAGCCTATGGCTGCTGAGGATTGACTTTTTCCTTTCATATCTCTAATTCTCTGTAACACATTCCAAAAGCATAAGCCTTAGCACCATTACCAGTACTCCACACAGCAGGATTTATTCAGCTCTATGGAAAGAGACCAGCTTTTCATAAGACTTGTTGATGAATGAAAGCTCCTATTAAAGGTACTAATTAATAAAAGAAGAAAAGTGCTATTTCCCTTGGCTTCAAAGCTAAACCATGTGAAAATGATATTCCTGTGAAGGAGCTGGCCAGCTACCTTCACAACTGTCTTTTCATTGTATCACAAAATTCTAAATTTGACAGGAGAGCTTTCAGAAGCGTAAAGAAAAAAAATGAAAAATTCACAACCCCATACAATCACCATGCTAATTCCTCATACAAAGAGCTTTGATATCCTCGCTTCCAGGCCAAAATGAAGTAAGGGAAGTAAAGCAGAGATTAAACAAACCAGAGCAAATTCTATCCCCTCTCCTACTTGCCTTTGTTTTTAAGGCACTCTCCTCTTAATGTCTTTGATGATAGTTATTCACTAGATACTATATCACAGATATGGATATGAATAGACATGTATATATATATGTATATAACATGTAAATTATATAATATATATAAAGTTTGCTAGATAGTAATATTATATATAACATTAGGTTGATTTAATATTTCCAGATCTCCTTTACTACTACTATAGTAGAAAGTGCTTTGGTGCAAAAACAAATCCTATTATCTTTCTATTTTGGCATGTGCACACAGTGTGAGATTTTGCCAAGGGAAATCCACAAAATCAGCAATTTGTCCAATGAGTTTTAGTTATTTAGTGAAGTACTCACCCCTATAGATGATGAGAATTATACTTTTAAATATTTTTAAGAGTTATGTAAGTGAAAATGCACTTCTGCAGGTAATGGTTCGGTAATAATATTGCATGTTATCTATAATAACATATTAATATTACTACTGCCAGATATTGTTGTAAGCCCATTGTGTACATTTCCTCACAAAGAACTTTTAAAAATAGCTACTGTCAAGTACTACCATAATGCCCACTTTGCAAAGGAGAAAGTGAGGGTAAGAAACTTAAGATGACTTGCTTATTGAAATTTGTAATGCATGGAAAAAACTTTATTATGAAGTAATTGCATCAATCTCCAGGCAATTATTACCTAATTAATATTACCTAAGTAATATTAATAACACATGTACATTTACTTTTAGAATGGAAATTATGTCATGTTGGGCATATTTTACTAATAGTAGCAAAAAAGAAAAACAAAATACCAAATAACATTGATTTCTTATTTTGCAAGAGAAATAAATCTCTTTTCTATATATTTCATTCTAGCACTTTTTTTCATTAATACAGCTATATTAAAAATACCTTGGATAAGAGATTGGAATTTATCAGCTACTATCTAATTATAAGGCTAAATTCTCAAACTACTTATATATTTTTAATATTGTAAATCAGAGGGGGAAAACCTGAAAATAATATTTTTTGAGTTTTATATAAAACTATACCTAATTCCTAAAAGATGGGAACTTTAGTATGATCAAGTGAGAGTGCAAACTCATACCTTTTAGTGTTATTTTAATGCACTATTCAGATTATTTAAAGTTTATATTTAAAAACACATTTATAATCCAACATTTTCAATGCCTAGAAAATCATTAACATTTGATTTTGGATTAATCACCAAATTCCAAACATTAACAGCAATTATTTTAACTTATAATTAAACCATGCTTTTCTATAATACCACTTTATCTTATTCTTTCCATTGACTCATTTAAGTCAAGCTTCCATGTAAACATATATGTCTGTGTTTTAAAGGTCAGTGCTAAGAAACGTTTATACATTTAGAATTCTTCATGACATTATTTGTAAATCACTCAATATATAAATTAACATATATTACATAAAATAAGTATGGATAGAGTGAAAAAGAGCCTGTACATTATAACTAAAGAAAATCGGGAAGTCCTTACTGAGGTCTAATTATAATCTTTTAATAATAATAATAAATCCCACTTGCTGAATGACAACTATGGGTTAAGAGTTATAGAAAATGTTTTAATATATGATCCCATCTAAAACTAATAAAAGCATTTTGAGAGGTAGGTAGGTCTTACTATGCCTGCATGAAGAATAGTGAATGCACAAATGCAAGATTTTTTTTGAAGATCTAATTTATTTATTTGAGAAGAGAGAATGAGAGAGAGAGAGCATGAGAGGGGGGAGTGTCAGAAGGAGAAGCAGACTCCCTGCTGAGCAGGGAGCCCAATGTGGGACTCGATCCCAGGACTCCAGGATCATGACCTGAGCTGAAGGCAGTTGCTTAACCAACTGAGCCACCCAGGTGCACCCAGGATTTTTTTTTTAAGATTTTATTTATCGACTTGTGTGTGAGCGAGAGAGAGAGAGAGAGAGCAGGGAGAAGGTGTAGAGGGAGAAGCAGACTCCCTGCTGAGCAGGTAGTCAGATGCGGGACTTAATCCAAGGACCCTGGGATCATGACCTGAGCTGAAGGCAGACACAATCAACTGAGTCACCCAGGCACACCACACAGAATTTTTTAAAAAGATTTATTTCTTTATTTGAGAGAGTGAGCATGGACGCACAAGCTGGGAGAGGGGCAGCAGGATCGGGAGAGAATCTCAAGCAGTCTCCCCACTGCTTGGAGCAGGCTCCATCTCAAGACCTGAGATCATGACCTGAGTCGAAACCAAGAGTTGGAAGCTCAACAGACTGAGCCACCCAGCTGCCCACGAAAGCAGGATTGATGAATGAGGCAGAGAATATAAACAGGAAGAGGTGTTACATATTTGAAAAGTTCCTTTAGGACTAGCTTTGCTCAAATGGCTTTAATCATGAATCAAAGTGGAAATTTCTTTGTCTTTTCTACTTTTTTAGTTTTTGAATTCAACTAAACCAGCTTGCTTTCTCCCACATGGACTTGAATGTGAGATATTTGGATCTGGAAGGACTTCAAATTTTCTGTTAACTGGCAGGTGCTCTGAACCGCTGTGGGGAGAATTTGTCTCCAGTACTGTCTCCCCAGCAGCTGCTTCCTGGAGAAGTTGGACTTTCACCTCAACAGCTATAAAGGGAATGAACACTATATTCAAAATGCATGCAGGGGATGTTTAAAATAGCAGTATCGAAGAGGGAGAATGCAATCAGGCCCAGAGAAGTGACTGAGATAAAGCTCTAGGGTCTCAGCAAACCTCTCTATTACATCCTCTTTGGGATGGAGCCAGGTACAGACATCTCATTCTCAAAACAAGAGGAAAAAAAATGGAATTCTATATTAAAAACAATTATCAGCAATTCTACTCCCTTCCATCAACCATCTTTCTGTTTAAGTCATTTAGAAAGTATTCTATTTGCACATAAATACAGATGATAAAATAAGAAGTATACCAAATGGATATACAGAAAATTTCTAAACATTTCTTTTGTCAAACGAATTAAGTACATGCTTCTTTACAGCATAAGTGAATGCACAAATTTAGAAAACAAAAATAATTGTAAAAATTATTCTTTCTCTCTCTCTCTTTCTCTCTGCTTGTGTTGGTCTTTAAACATTCTTCTGGTCACTGTTGGATCTTTCTTCATGCATTTTTTTCCTAATAAAAATATTCCGAGCACAAATTTTATTTTATGAATAAAGAATGGCTACAAAGCACAATTAATTAAAGCCAGGCTTGCAATCATTAACTAAAGTAGCCATTAATCCATATTTATCTGTCCGCTCTTGAGAAAACTGACTAAACCATATTTCAGTATGAGCTATGCCTTAAAATATAAATTAGGAAATGTGCCCCAGAGGGAAAAAAAAAGTGGTTGCTTTTTTTTTCCATCTGCTTCCTGCAAACAAACTTTAAGTGATTATATTTCCTCAAAAGATCTTAAAAAGTAGGCTGAAATCTAAGTCTTTCCTAGATCACATGGACAAATTATTCATCCTTGAGAGGAAGCATAGTGTAGTGATTAATTATAGTTTATGTTGGAGTTCAAATGCCAGCTTTCTTGTGTACTAGCTGTGGAATGTCAAACAAATTAATTTACCTCAATTTTCTCACCTGTAAAAGGGGGTTAGTAAAATTATTGATCTGACACTATTGTTATGATGATCACATTAGTTTGTTTAAGGTGTTCACGATGGAGACAATTATGTGGTAAGTGTGTAAGAGCAACTATTATTAACCTACCTTCTTGTGGTTAGCTTTGTTTAAAAACAAAACAAACTACTACAGCATCCCCACCAACAAAAAGACCCTGTGATATGAAGCGTAAGAGAAAGAAGGGAAAAAGTGGCATTTGTAGAGTCTGGCTTGATATAGCAAAACATTAGCTACGTAGTCACATAATCTCCAAATCACATAAAGGGCGGGATCACAAGAAATCATTTTACAGATAAAGGAGTCAAACCTTAAAGTACTTCTCCTATTTTACCATCTTTGAACTTCCAGAAAGGCTTTTTTTTTTTTTTTTTCTACTTCTCCATTTTGTAAGCAGAACATACAGAAAAAGAGAGCTTTGGTGTTATATATATATTTTAATTATTTTGAGACTGAACACAAGTTTAGAAACCAGCTCCCTGGTTTACTAACTATTGTTTTGGGCAAGTAATTCAACCTTTATTAAAGCCTTATTTATTTACAAAATGGAAACAGTTCCACCTGTACTAAGAACTCCAATTTTGGTATAAGATCAAATGAGACTGTGCATGGTAGATAGATTTATAAAGTTATAAAGCAAAATATAACTGTAAATATTTTATAACTATTACACTGTTTTATGAGTTAACTTTCCTCATAACTCTAGAACACAGTTATAGGAATCTCTATTTGGAGATTATATGAGCACAATGATGTTCCCAAACTCAGTGAGATGAAGAAAAGGTTACCAACTGTTTTCTTTTTGTTTTTATGGTCCATAAAATGATTTTCTACCCTATATAAACTTTTTCACTTTTTTAAATTTCCACCTAAAATTTTTAACATAATCTGACGTCTTTGCAAAAAATTATAATTTCTGGTTGTTATAAATATGGCTATTTTATAATAAACTTGTTATTTCTCACTTTTAAATGTGTCCAAGGAAATCTAAATAACATAGTGATTTGATATTACTATCATCCATTTAAAAAATGAATAAGTTCTATTTTAAAAGAAATGCTATATTGTTTCTTTTTATTCTCAAATTCATATTTCCATACTACTTCTGCTATGTAATTTGATTCTAAACCAATTTTTAATTTTTTTTAAATTTTATTGATACTTTATCTTCTCTGCAATAAAACTGAACATATAAAAAGTGGCTATAAAAGTTCTTGTGACTGTAAGAATTTAACTGCAAAAAATATTCTGGATGAATTTATTTTCACAATTGTTAATAGTGTATAATTGATCAAATTATATATATAATATATAAATATATATAAATATACATATTTTTAAACTTTTTTTACTTTACATAGTTAATAATGGATATCTTAATGAGGTGGATTTATTTAGATATATGAACAAACTTTCTTGTTCAAATGAGCGTACTATTTGTGTACTATTTGCTTACATGAAACAGGGTCTAGAATCCATTCTGAGAAACCTTGTTTCTTAAATAACACTATAAGAATGGAAAGAGTCCTGGTATAGTGACACCACTCAAATCCTTAACTCCACTGGAGTGATGTAGTTCTGGTATAATTCCTAATGCTCTATTGGTGTATAATTATTAGATCTTCTGTAGATATGTTGGAAGCAAATTGGGAATTGTGACTTAATTACTGTAACATGACACCCAAATCCCTTGTGTAGACCTTGTTTGGATCCTGATTCAACAAACCAACTAAACAAGACATTGGTGAACCAACTAGGAAAATGTGGTTATGAACCAGATAAAAGACAATACCAAATAATTACTATTTATTATTTTAGATGTGATAATGGCATGATGTCCACTTTTTTAAACAGATGTATGCTGAAATAAAGAGGAACAAAATGATACGATGTCTATGATTTCCTTTAACTTAAATCAGCTTCAGCTAAGAAAATAAGAAAAAGGAAAAGAAAACAGATAAAGCAAAGTTGGTAAACTCTTGATAATCATTGAAGCTGGGTGCTGGGTGTTTGTTTCTACTCTTGTGTATGCATGAAATCCTCCCCACCTGCATAAAATTTTTTCTTAAAATTTTTCATTTGAAAAATAGAAAATCATCATAAACCCTAAGGATATTTTTACTACAGTTTAAAACTTCTGGTACTTCGAATGTTATATTTTATATCTTTTTTTTTTTTTACTGTTAAGCTATTTAACTCCTTTTTAAAAAAAAAAAAGCTGTCGGCATACTTGCCTCTAATTTTTCTCCCTTTTAACCTCCAGCTTCTGTCTACACAAGGTTAGGGGAAACAGAATTTGTGTGAGAATTATTGAAAATTAGCTTACAGATCAGCTGTAGTGTCTCAAAGACGTTCTTTATAAAGAATATTTACGTTTCAAGTATAGTTGCTTTAAAAAGTCTTTTCTCTTCCTTCTGTGTTAATTCTATGTTTAAAATTGCTAGAAATATGTTAAAAACAAAACTTGGCTAAGACAGTATTATATTTGTATATATAATTTGTATTATAATTGCCCATGCATGTATCAGTAAACTAAAAATATCCTGTCTCTTAATACTAATAATAATGTCTTAATTTTGGTAAATCCCATAAGCTTGATTAATTGTTTGTTGCTGTCGTTTACTCAATATTTTTAAATATATGTGTTGGTAATCTCTTGGGTTTCTTTTTTTCTTTTCCTTTTGAGAAATCTAAATATACCTACCTTTTCTCTGTGATCAACTCTTTTGTTATTCTTAAACCTTTGCTGCTGTAAGAGATATGTGTGTGCTTCAAGAAGTGTGTGTGTGTGTGTGTGTGTGTGTGTGTGTGTGTGTGTGTGTGTGTGAGAGAGAGACAGAGAGTGAAAGAGAGAGAAAAGACATTTGAGGCTAAAATAAATAAATGAAAATGAATATTTATAATTACAAGAATAGTAAATGATGGCAATATTGAATATGTAACTAACATATAATTTATATTCATTTCATCTGAACCCTTTCCTAAAGAAAGTACCAGAACCTCCCCAAATATCAATGTATTTCTTGCTTGAGAATCCATCCAGCAGTAGTGTCTAGTGGACAGCTGGACCCGTCATATCTCAGTGCCTGGCTGGCTCAGAAAAGCAAGTAGCTCCAAGGGATGTAAAATTCCACTATGACTTATGCAAAGCTGAAATTTCAGCCATAAATTTTTGGCTGGACCTTTCCTTACTGGATTGCTGCATATTTTCTTATCTCCATGAATAAATCATTTCTCAAGGTCAGAATTCTGTGATTTTGCCATTACTTCCTCAAAACACTCTAAAAAGGGCGCCTGGGTGGCTCAGATGGTTAAGCGTCTGCCTTCAGCTCAGGTCATGATCCTAGGGTCCTGGGATCGAGTCCCACGTCGGGCTCCCTGTTCCTTGGGAGCCTGCTTCTCCCTCTGCCTCTCTTTCTCTCTTCCATGAATGGATAAATAAAATCTTAAAAAAAAAAAAAAACACTCTACAAAGTAAACCTGGAGAGCAAAGAAAACCACCACTATACCGTTCTCTAAAAACAGGTGACCTGGAACCTGGTGAAATGCTAATGTGGTTTCTCCAAGGATCAATATGCCCTGAATCTAGAACAACATAGGGTTGAATCACAATTCTTCCTGACATTTACTAGCCTTAGAAATTTGGGCACTATTCAATTTTTTTAAACCTTCACATTTGATTCTTTAAAATCGGGATAGTAATACATATTTGAAAGGGCTATTTTATGAGGATTAACCGAAATGTCCCAGGGGATAAGACCTAACACTGAACCTTAGGTGTTATTTCTTCGGGAAGTTCTTCCTGACATCTCTATTCCAGCCCTTAGACAAGTTTAATGGAACTCTCTTAAAGCTTGCACTGCCCCCAGCACATTAATTATCTTGCTTTATTAACCCACACTGTAAAACTGCTTGTTTAAACCATTTATTGACCCTGCTAAACTATAAAGAACCCTGGTTGACTTATTCATTGTGAGGCCCAGAAATGAGTGCACTGTCACATAGTGCTTTAAACAACAACAACAACAAAAAATTGTGTGTACGTGTGTTTTGGATACTATGAGAACCTTAAATAAAATAAAGTGTGAATGGTGAATAGAAGAGGAGAAATCACAAACTTCCAGAAACAGGAATGAGGTGGGAACAGGTCAAGGAATAAGGTCAGGGCTTAGTGCAAGAGGTAGCACTGATGTTCATCTTACTCCTGTTGTATTTTAATTCCTTTGCTCTTGGTTATCCTAAACTGAAACACACACAGAAATCCAGATTTCCTCTATGGTTCAAAATAGAATATATCATTTGGAACAAATGGGCATGCCCACTGTCTACAGGGTTTATGGCTTGTCCATTATACTATAAAAATAAGAGTAATAAAAAATTCTAGCTTTCATGAACTGAAAGTAGAAATGTTATTTGTCTCAGCAAAACAAATGGAAGCCACTCATATGGTAATATTTTCTTTCTTAAATTTCTGGAGCATGTGAGAAAAACTCAGGGGCCAGGTTAAATAAAAAGTGGGTGAGAAGTAGTCATAAAGAAACTGTACTTGATAAATGAGCAAATATTTTGCCTAAACATGGGAAAAGCTTACTCATTTGGTTTTCATTTGATCAGAACAGTATGACATTTGTAATTATTATCCTTACAAATACAAAAATAGGTTTTTAAAATTTTATTTGATGATCTACAAACATGTTCTTGGTTAAATATTGCTATTATTTATGTCATTTAGTTCAGAGTTCCTAGTTTGGGACAGTAAGTCTTCCATTTCTTAGCAAAAAACAACCATGTCATTCACTGTCCTTAAATTTATCTGTATTTTCTTGCTGAACCTCCTAGTAATTGCTTTTAGTATAATTTGTAATTAACATAATATGTATTGGGGGAACATAATTATACATAATAAATGTATGGCAATAATAAATTAGAGAAAGAAAAGAATGGACATTGAATGCTTTTTAAAATTAGAAATATAAAATTAAGTGCCCCTTAACATTGTAAGGGTTACTATACTTGAAATTCTTTGTATTTCACATATTTTCATCCTCAAAGACTCTGTTTAACTCTTGAACTGGTTTCTTATGTAAGGAACTCTTTACCTTTTATTCTATGATTCTATGGCTACCTCAGCCATTAATCTCTTACATGAAGCTGTCAAATTTTTTATGAAAATCGGAGTGTACTGTGCCCACTTTTCTTATCTTTCACACTGCCTTATTTTCAAGCAGCCCAGCAAGTTAGTTAAGCACAAACTGCCTTGTAAAAATCATGTTTGAAACACAGCCACATTCTCCTCAGCTTTTATTCTGTTACCAATATTTCACAAGTGTCTTTCCAATCAATACAGAGCACATGGGGCTATTGTTTCCTGGCTTGCTTGTTTTCTGAGCTCCTTAATCTATGACTGTCTTCCGAATCAAAGGGACTTCACATATGTCAGACTGTATATACACGCACATCTTTTTTTCTCTCTCTAATTGGTCTCTAATTATGAACCCTTGAAAGAAGCTATCATATTTTTCTCTTTGCTTTCTGTAAAGCATCAGTTTATCATATGCATGTTTTCAGGATTTCAAATTAGCACTGAGTTCTTTAAAGTCCAACTTTATTTTTCATGTACTAGTACAGAAGAAAAAAATGATTTATAAAATAAATATAGTACTTTATGGAGACCTAATAGATTTTTAAAGTGGCATCCTTTAAGTCATAAGTAAATGAATGTATTAATTTTCCTTTGAAACATACATTGGTCCAATAATTAAAGGAAACCATTTCAACAAAGTATACTTTTGATTTTGCCAAACCCCAAATTTTCTAACAAATAATGGGAAATATTTGTCTTTCATCTTCAGTAATGGTTGAAAGTCACCACTACATAACAAATACTCAGTGACTCTTGTGAAATGAGTTAGTCATCCCAATTAGCTATTAATGGGCAGGCAACTATAGCAAGCAAATCACCAATAGCACTACTAATTAAACTCCACTTTATATTTAAATACAGAAAAAAAGGTGAGTCTCAGATATACCTTATTTTCTCTGTTTGTCTAATATTATTGGGAAATAACCACACTTCAAAATGAATTCAAGATTGCTATTTTGAGGCAGATCCTGAGTCAATTCCCATTTCAACTCCCTCAACAAATTTTCTTATAAATTCTGTCTATGCAAGGATACGAGAAAATTAAAAGACAAAAAGAATATTCCCTTGCTTTCAATAAGTTTACAATAAAGAATGGAGGATATGCAAAATATTTACACCATGATAGATGGGATAGAAATACCATAATAGATTCTATAGGCTATAAAGACGTTTTAGAGTAGATAAGGGCTATTCTTGAAAAATATGGAAAGAAGTTTTTTTTTCTTTTTAGCATATCTTATGAACTGGATAATAAGCTAAGTGATTTCACATATACCATGTTTCATAATGACCTTCTGAAATACATATTATTAGCTCTTGGATATATTGAAAAAATGCAAGCTCCAGAGCTATTAATAATTTTCCCAAGATAGGAGAATCAGAAAACAGCAGTACTTTAAATGCTTCCTTTATTCATTTGTCCATCCATCCATAAATTATTACTTTCTCCAAGAAGTTATTGAACTTATTTGTTTTCAGTATTGCACGGTTGACTAGGAATACTGAGTTGAACATATATGGTCCCAGAAACTCCAGGAATTCCCAGAATAGTAAGGAGACATACAGATAAACAGGTCATAAAGATATACTGTGATAGGTAGTATAATGTTGGTAGGCAAAAGGCTAAAGAGAAGGTAAAAGAGGGAATGCATTAAGTCTTCCTGTGCAGTTCTGCACTGAAATGAGAATTATAAAAGCAGAATATACAGTTAGAAGCTATTATCTTAGCCAGAACTCATGACAGACTAGACTGGTTTGTCAATAGAAAAAAATAAAAGCATATAGATGAGAGAGTCATGGTCAAGGTGGAATTGTTAGTCTTTAAAGAGATGAGGGGTTTAGTATAAAACAAGAGTGAATGGGTGATGTTATTTTTAATTGTTTGAACTTAGATATCTGCAAAAATACAAGTAGTACTTAAATCTAGGGAAATTGGAAAGAGGGCTTGGTTTAAAGGCGGAGATTATAACTACTTTCTTTTTAACATACTGCATTTGAGTCACAGGTAGCATCACCAGGAGAAGGTTGTCAACAAGTGAGCATAAATGCAGACATTAGGAAAAAGACATATTTAGAAATCATTCACAGTAAAATTAAGTGTGGTCATACTCTAGGACATTATGAATAAAGAGTCTGAGGGACAGAAATTTGGATATCCTGCATATCCTGCATATGTTGAGGAAAGTAGGAAAAAAAACATTTTAACATGAAAGCGAAGAAAAGTTTTAACAAAAAGGGGCATTCTCAAGTGTCTCACACTACAGAGGAGTCAAACAAGGACTGGAAACATGCCATCAACTAGATTATTTCTCAGTGACATTATAGAGAAGCAGTTTGAGTGGAGTGGTGATGATGGAAGGAAGTAAGCATTTTAAGAGGTTTATTGCAGAGAATGAGGATCAACAGAAACTACAGTTTCATCAGTGCTCAATCACACTCTTTCTATAAGAGCTAGATTTATGAAAAATAAAGTTTTCAGCAGCTTTCTCAATCTTTCTGTTTTTTAAATTTCATTGCATTAAAGTCCCTAAGTATTCGTCCTAGCTTACTACTTACATACAACAGGCTTTAATTAGAGATAAAACTGACCAATTGGATCATCTTGTACATCTTTGACCTGTAGCCTTTGAAACTATAAATCACAAATTCCCTATTTGGTCATTGCTGAATTGGCAAGCATCATTTAATTGCCAACAATTTTGTTTTAGGGGAGCCTGGGTGGCTCAGTTGGTTAAGCGACTGCCTTCGGCTCAGGTCATGATCCTGGAGTCCCGGGATCGAGTCCCGCATCGGGCTCCCTGCTCAGCAGGGAGTCTGCTTCTCCCTCTGACCCTCTTCCCTCTCGTGCTCTCTATCTCTCATTCTCTCTCTCTCAAATAAACAAAATCTTTAAAAAAAAAAAAAACAATTTTGTTTTAAAAATTGTATTCAAAATCTGTCTCCAGACAATAGTTTTGGACTATAGATTAGATTGTACTATAGATTAGACTATAATCAATATTTTTGTCCACACAATAATATAATTACTAGATCCTTTATTTCCATCTCATTTAACTTATTTGGATAATTTTAAATGTATGAATTCAGGACAGGATCTGACACCCTTATTACTCACTTAGAACCTTAGAAAATAAAACTGCTTAGATTGTTTATTTTCTTCTCATCATTACATTTTCAATTAGTCTGTGAGGAGGGGTATTTTTTTTAAAGATTTATTTATATATTTGAAAGAGAGAGAGAGCATAAGAGGGGGAGGGTGAGAGGGAGAGAAAGAGAATCCCAAGCAGACCTCCACTGGGGCTCAGTCTCACCACCCTGTGAACGTGACTGGAGCTGAAATCAAAGGTTGGATGCCTAACAGACTGAGCCACGCAGGCATTCCTAGAGGGTTGTTTGTAATCTATAAACTTGTATGTCCCTGTTTCACGTTGATATTAAAAATGGATACTTTATAGACAGCTATATTTAGATAGCAAAGACAAATCAAGGAAGAGAGAAATTACTTTAAAGAAAAGGACTTTCACATAAATTGATTTACTGTATACTGATTAACACGGATCCAACTTCTTCTCTATTCTTCTGAAAGACTGTGCACCACAGTTCATAAATTCAAGCTTTGAAAATCTGAATGATAATATTTTAAATTTAGTTGGATATAAACCTAAATAAAATAGAAGACTCTTTAAAAATCTTGCTGACCTAAGCAATTATCAGGATAATTCACATAGATAATACCTCAGAATTAAATGAACATTAAATTAAGGATGAGGGAAGTGTTGGAATAATTATAATTATTTTCAATAATCCATGCTTTTCTGACTTCCAAAAAAGAAATTGAAGGAATCAAGATCTTAAAAACAAAAATCCATATAAGCACACTGTTGAAAATACAAAGTTCAATAATACAATCAATCCTAATAAAAACTATTGCAGTCTTGTAGCTGTTGAGCACATGTCATAAATGATCAAATGATGATTACCATCATTTCATCATTAATGATATACTAAACGCTAATCAAATATACAGAAGTACTTTATAAAATTGCTGTTGTTGCTATATTTCACAGGAAAATGAGATGAAACACAAGGAAATTAATATCCTAAAGCTACAACCTAGAAATAGTTAGAGCTGGGTTTTGAACTGACCCAGCTGAATCCAAATTCCTGGCCCTTTCCACCATATTCTCCAGACTATTACAAAACTAATTTACTCAGATACCACTGAGTAACCCTTTTTTATCCTAGAATGTTACAGAGAATTATGTAAATGAGTCCAGGAAATAAATAATATTTTTTTAGTAGGCCATGGTCAGAGCTTACATGGGCCTAGTGACACTTTTAGTAACTGAACAGGGAAGCAAATGATATTGTATAGAAATAGTTCTTTTACATGGTGGGGGCTAAATTCTTGAATACTAATATTCTTCCTTTTCCTAGCCTATAGATATAAATGGCAATGAACTCAGGGCTCTGGGATCCTCGGGCACAATAGATTGCAAACTCCCTGAAGGCAGCTTTGACCACCAAAGGTCAAGCAGGCCTCCCTATAGAACAAAGAAAGAAATAGCAGAATGCCTCTATTCACTGCATCACTCAGATACATTTATGTCTTATATAAAATTGTCTGCTCATTTGTCAGTACGCCAGGGACCATGAATAAAGTTCAAGTCCTTATTCCCCAGTGAACCAGTACAAGCCGTTCATCATTTCCTTTAGATCAGTCTTCTGCTTTAGTGTTAAATGAGGAAATTTTTGTTTTTTTGTTTTTTTTGTACTTTTGCATTCACTTTTCCCAAGAGTTTACCACTGGGAATTACTAGGGCAATGTTTGTAACTAAACCTTAGTTATAGGTCAGCAGTAGCATGGGTTACACATTTTTGATGGTAGTCCTGTTTGTGCTTTTGTGCTTGAGAGCATGAAATTTAGTTTCCACAGAACCTTCAGCCTATGGAAAATAAACCTAACTGAACCTAACTGGTTCAGTTAACCAGTTAACCATACTGTTGCTGAGGAAAGAATGGGCTTATAAACAAATCACATTTTTGTGTGGAGGCTTATGTTCACATGTTGTCTATAGAGAACATTTGCTCTGATTTAAAAATGAAGAGGTGCTGAAGACAGCATTAAAATGGATAAATTCAATTTCTATTCATTTGTGTTTACCAGTAAGCCAGGTACTGTAGCTCAAGAATATAAGTGAATATTTTAAGAAGTCAGAGCTAATATTGAGTAGTCTGGGCTACCAAACAACACTCTAGCAAAGTGATTTTTTTTTTCTGATTTGCTTCAATACCAAACATATCTCCAATAATCTAAACTTGATTACTAACTCCTTAAGTACAAGGATTTTTTTGCTGCCAATATATATCCACAGAGCCTAGCATGGTGTCTGACACCTACCAAGGGCTCAACAATTATTGATTGAAAAAATTATTAATTGAATAAGTCATCTTTCAGAATTACAATTAATAACATAAGTCACAAGTATATCCAAGTTCAATAAAGGGGATTAAAAAACACATCAATCCAAGAAATAATGACGTAGTACCCTCTTACAAAACTAAATTCTCAACTTTCACTTTGCTCTCTGAAATACATTTGTTGCTAAAGCTGCAGGTAGTATGGGGGAAGGAGAACTCTTTCCATACATGGTAAAAATAATGAGAAATAAGTAACCTGACCCTTGATTAGTAAAAATTTATTATTAAAGTCAGTGTGAGAAATGAAAATCAATGTTTTTAACACTGATACTTTAAGTTTGTTTTTTTGTTGTTTTTTTTAAAGATTTTATTTATTTATTTTTTTGACAGAGAGATAGAGAGCACAAGTAGGCAGAGAGGCAGGCAGAGGGAGAGGGAGAAGCAGGCTTCCCACTGAGCAGGGAGCCCGATGCAGGGCTCGATCCCAGGACCCCGGGATCATGACCTGAGCTGAAGGAAGATGCTTAACCGACTGAGCCACTCAGGCGCCCCAACACTGATACTTTAAAAGCTATACAATGTTTGTGAATTTTTTTGTCAATACATTTCAGTCATATCAGCAGGAAATATTCCTATTTTACTTTCTGTGAATTTTAATGGTCATCTAAGTACACTTGGTCTAAATTCTAACTGCAGAGCATGTGGGACCCTTGGTAACACAAACTAGTAAAAAGGTTTAAAAATAGAATCTGAAGACCTGGACTCTAGTTTTTATTCTGTCAACAACTAACTGACTGTTATTTGGGATTTAGTCTCTGCAGCCTGAAGTTGCCTTATCTGTGAAGGAAGATCAGTATTTTTCAAAGCGGGTTCCATGGAACAATTTCCTTGGGAGTTAACAGACATATCTTCAAAATAAAGTCTCATATATATATAAATGAATTAAAATAATCAGGTTCCCTTATTTCAAGAATTCTCAGAGCATTTAGTATATTAATTTTCATGAAGACTCTCCAAGAAAGAGAGATAATACATAGGTATCCCCAAGCTGATTTGTCTCTAAACACCATGTCCAAGATTAATCTTGCAGAATTAATATTCCACAGAGAGAAAAAAAGGCTGACAAACTGAAAAACATGCCTATATCATAGTGAATATTTCAGTGAACTTCACTTTGTTCACTCTGGCTCATTTACAGACTTGGTCTATAGAGCAGAAAACTAAATGCCAACAATACTATGATTAAATTCAAGGGTAGCATGATATCATCATGTATTTGCTCTACTTGGGTAATCTGAAGCTCTAAAATCTAGTTTTATAAGCACTGAAATTACATCAAACCAATCCTAGGCAGAGGATTAGTTTACTTTATATGAAAATGAATTGAACCAAATAGATATATAATTGGTATTTTTATGGATAAATACAAATCAATATAGTGATTCACGAATAATAAATATAAAATTGTTAAAATGTATAGCAAGAAAATGCTTAAGTTTCTGCAGCTAAGAATAAAGCATTGCTAATTAAGTTCTTTCTAAAACACTATTTTTGCATGTGACCAAAATATTTCTCAATAATCACTCTTCAGTAATAATCATATTAAAGTGTCACTTGGGTTTTGGAATCAATTCAACATATCTGTCCATCTCATCGGTATTGTAAAATTGTTTAACATAGACCAAATGTCCAGATGAATAAAACTTATTGCTGGCAAATCAATTAATGTAAAAAAAAATATGTAATTCACTCTACCAAGTGCAAGGGGTACTCAGTGAACAAGACGAAATTCGCTGCCTTCAGAGAACTTATAAAATAACCTTACCACCTTGCCACAATTCTACCTACCTTTATTTAATTAATTTGTTCTCAAATCCTACTTTGATTATGCAATTTTCTTCTTAATACCATCAAATAACTCTTAATTGCCCACAGAATTAAGTCCAAGGACATTATCCTGGAATCAAAGATACTTTATAATATGACCTCTATCTACTTTCCAGCCATTTCTCCTACAACCTTTAAACATGACCACAGTGTAATAGGCACCCTGGTTCCTTTTCTCTTTCACAAATAATTTTATTACACTGAGCCATTAATGATAAATTTGTCTGAAATTTTCTCATTGTATTTCCCACATTTTAGAACCTCATCCATCCTTTAATGTCCATTGTGAATTCCCTCCTTGAAGTTCTCCTTTCTTATCATCCCACATGAATAGTTTTCACTAATGTGTGTACAATTAATGTAGGTCATGAAGGATCTTTTTAAAATTTTTCTATTTACCTCCTGAGTAGAACTATAGCATTTTCATGACAAAAATGTAAGGTGCAAGTTAATGCCTCTAGACTTCTCTTTCTACTACATTCCCCCCTTAGGGACATCCCTTCTCTTAGCATCCACATCCTCCAATTTTCTAACCCCTTTCCCAAAGTAGGAAAGAATAGATTTCAAAATGTATACCTATTCATATCAATTTTGCCTTAATCAGACATTTACATGTTTAAGCCTAATTTATAACTGGAAAAATAAATTTTTGTCTCTCCATAAAAGAATCTAGATTAAAAACTATGAAATAAAGGAGATCAAAAAAAGGACTAGGGGGAGACTTTCTCATGGTCCAGGGAATCAAAGTACTCCTAAGACTGACTCTGAATGTAATAATGACTCATCATTTTCAAAATTCTGATGAGTAGAATATTTACTTAGTATAGAGTAAGAGTACTTATCTCTTGGTCTTCAAGTTGTCCTCTATACGAAATCTTCCTTAACTCCTCCCAGACAGATTAATTTAATCCTTTATTGATATTATCTCAGTATTTGTGTTTATACCATAAAATCTCACTCATTATACCAATGCAAAAGGGCCATTCAAAGGACAAAAAACTTATTTCCCCACTGTAAGTGATCTAATTCACTTTCACTGTTCTATTATCACTTTTACAACATGATGATTCCCAAACCTAAAGCTAGCCAAGATCTCTCTCTTGAATTCCAGAACTTTGGAGCCAAGCATCCACATCTCAAACTGAATTGTTTAAAAGTGAACTGATCATTCTTTCATATGCCATATCTCTTCCTATTTTCACTACTTTTGCAAAATGGTACCACTACCCACTTAGTTAAAGGATACTTTCTTCCTCCCCCCTCTCTCCTCAGTACACACCAAAATAAATTACAAACTTCAATCGATCTAAACTTTTTAAATATCTCCTTTCCCAACAATATCACCTTTGATAATGTTCCTTACTGGTTGGAGAAACGTGTTAGGGAAGTTCTTTTACAAATATAAATGGTAAAGTATTTTCAATACAATATTCATATATGCACCTGCTAGATACAGTTTTCTGTGTCTTTGGAATCTATTTGGGGTATAAATAAACTTAAGCAACTATTTAATTTAGTCATCCTCTTCTTAACATATATGTTTCCTAATAGTTTAATTGCAGATAATTTTTCAGGGTACCTCAGTGCTTCTAAATCTCGTACCTATTTCTTCATACGAAATTTTATTTTAATTATTTTCATGTCAAAAGTCCATCAAGTCACCTAACACTTTTTTTGACTGACACTTTGCAAATTGAAAACCTTTATATATATAAAAACATTTTTTTCTCAGTGTGTTCCACAGACAATTTTATAAATAATATAAGAGAACCCAGAACAGGGTATCATCAAAAGATGAAAGTTCAGTCCAGAAATTACATTATATATTTTCTCTACCAGCTGTGCTAAAAATTGTACATCATAGAAGTGGTAACAATGTAAATTCACACAGACATTCCTTTGTTTCTCAAATTAATATCTTTCATAGGTAGGCACTCTGAAAGGTATCAAAAGGTGGAATTAGACTTCATGTACGGTACCCTTTAAATGAGCAGAATGGACTGAAATATTTTTCATGCATAGTCTATGGGTTTTTTATGTTTTTATAGATGTTAAAAAATCTCAAACATCTTGATCAATCAAATTAATTCACTGACATTTATTGACCACCTCCTATGTAAAAGACATTGTGTTTGTCCTATGAAACTTCTTTTGGCCTCGGATATTAAATAAAAATATTCTTCTAATTGTCCTATTACAAATAATATTACTAGTTTCTTTGTACCTTTTTTTTAACACTCTATGTTCAAAGTTACAAGAAGGCATTTGTTAATAAAGTAGGTCCCTTAAAGAAAGGTTTATTGTCACACAAATTTGAATCTGATAAAAAGCAACTACATATAATTTTATAGGGATTTTATACTGAACAGAAAATTATCATAGCATAAAATGAAAATGTAAGTTTCCTTTATTTCCTATTAAAGTTGGACTTTTAATGGCCAGAGCAGATTCTCAAATTAATTATTTTACTGTTACTACGCTTTCATTTCTTGTATCCATCCTAAACTCTGTCCAGCATTCCCGTGAACATTAGTGGCTCATTAGGAGGCTCTGAGTTAATCCGCAGGGCTAAACATTTGTTCCATCATTAAGCTCTGTTTTTCCCAGAGTTAGAAATAAGCAGAAATCTAATTTTGGTTAATTTTATTACCTAGGTCATAGTAGTAAATTCACCTCAGTCTGGAAACAGCTCTTATAAAATTACCTTTTATTAAAATGAACTATATATTTTGTAGAAATGTAAAAATGTCCCCGTTGAGGCAAAATTCCTTAAATGCCAGAATACAAAATAAAATTATGCTTATTTTCCTCAGGCATCATTTAGTATACTATTAACTCCATGGCTTGTATAATTTGATGACTCCTAACTTTTCCATAAGCAAATTACAGTAATGCCCAAATATTAGACTTTTGTCAAACACACATGGGGGAGGATTTTATCATATTCTCATATTGCCTAAGCAATTCCCTGATCATACTTCAGTCTCACTAAGAAACATCACTCATGTATTGCTACAGACTGAATGCTTACATCTCCCTAAAATTCCTATGTTGAAACCTAATCCCCAATGTTATGGTATTAGATGAGGGAGGTAGAATGAATGCCCTCAGAAAAGAGTCCCCAGAGAGCTGGCTTACCCCTTCTGCCATGGGAAGACACAGCAAAGAGACAATTGTCCATGGACCAGGAAGCGGGCCTTCATCAAACACCAAATCTGCCAGTACTTTGATCTTGGACTTCCCAACCTTCAGCACTACGAAAAATTATTTTTTACAAGCAACCCAGTCTAAGGCATTTTTGTTTTAGCAGTCATATGGACTAAGATACTTACTGAGTCCACAATTTGAACTGCACTTTAGTTACGGGTGAGCGGATGGCTATGCTCAAATCCAGTCAGTGTTCATTATTTAGTACTTTCATCCCCAACGTTCGAGTATGATTCTAAGTCAATCATTTCCCCTTTCCATCTCTTGAGATAGAATGCCGGAATTAACTCGGATACATGTTCTATTAAACATTATTTGTCTCTAGCTTAAAAGCAGAATGGCAAACTGAAATTCTACACTTACAGATAACACTAATTTTGTTCCCTGTGTAAAATGCCAAGAGGATAAGGCTTAAATACGAGGCATTCTTATGGGAAGTGATTTTGGAGCTTGTAGTTGTGAGGCGCAGCCCGTGGCACCACCACTACTATTTCTAGTCACTTAACCTCCCAGAACATCAGATTTTCTCAGCCATGAAATCAAGATTACAAATTCACCAACCATACAGGTAGAAGTGAGGATTAAATTACGTGATATATTGGGTATAAAAACATTAAGGCATGTGAAACATGACGGAAAGAGTCACGGTATCAAGAGGCCAGAGTTCAAATTCCAGGTCTGTCACTTATTAATTCTGTCTTCTTGAGTATCTCACCTTTTTTCTCAATCCTTTACTTTATACTTCTGCAAAAATCTCAATATTAACAACACGCTTTAGAGCTGTCTTATGAGTGGATGAGATGGTATCTATAAAAATACTTGGTAAACTGCAAAAAACTTTGCAAATATTATCCTTATAAGTAAAATGTGGATAAGTATGGAGACATGGGGTCAAACAGACCTATTTGGGACCCTATTTTGCCACTTATTACTAGTGTGAGCTGGGGAAGTGACATAACTTCTCTGAGCTCCGATTTTTTTTTCACTTGTAAAACTGGAATAATAAATCTGACATCAGTTTTCATAAGAATTAATGAAATAATCTTAAGTTGGGGAGCAATATCTAAATGTGCTATTTTTATTAATATCCATGTTGTTATTATTCTTAAGAAATTCTTGGAAATGGGGGGAAATAACAAACTTTGACAGTTGGCAAGTATAAAGTCATGTTTTCCCAAAAAAAAGTATAAAGTCACGTTTTCATGAAAAGAAGTGCAATACAATCTTAAAAAGTGATGAATGCCAAAATGTCAGATAAGACAGAAGGAAAGGATCTATTACTACAACCTATTTCCTGAAGACAACAGTCCAATGTGCTCTTGTCAGCAGTAAAGGTCAATACAATCGTGGGCATCATTTAAAAGGTTATTGGAAACAAATCAGAAAACATGATTTCTTTTTGGTTTTACACAGACATGTCAGGGGCTGATGGTAAAAGGAAGTGTATAATTATTGTGACAAAATCCACAGCATTTGCTTTTACATTTAAATCATTTAAAATCATTTAAAAATGATTTCTTCCCTTATTAAACTACCATTTTAGTTGCTTTCAAGTAAAATGAACAAGCAATGAACATTTATAAAGGAAATTAAACCCTCTTGATCTAGCATGGTCAGTGGTCAGATTGTATAAGTGGGGAATTAGCCTGCAATCATTGGTATAATGATATCACTTTATAATGAAAATCTGCCCTACTTGGCTCTATTCAATATACTTAAAAATCCTTTACAAATGAAGATGCACCTATCTCCTGGATAATGATATGTTAAAGCATAGCTCATTATTGCATTTACAAATGCTAATTTAGAAGAATAAAAAATGTCTCCTATTGATTTCCCTCACAGAATACACTGTTAAAAAATCTTGGACTCTTATTCTATTCCTTCTAAATATCCCAAGTATTTTTCTGTAGTTATACTTTTTCTTTTCCTTATTCTCACCCCTCCCCCGCAAAAAAACCTGAATCACATAAGTGACAGTTGTTCTCAACTCTGGATAGACATCAGAATTATTTCTGTAGCATTTTAAACACAAGAACAAAAACATAATATCCTTTTGTTTTTAAAAAAACAATGAATGCCCGGGGCACCTGGGTGGCTCAGTATGTTAAGCGTCTGCCTTTTGCTCAGGTCAAGATCCCAAGGTCCTGGGATTGAGTCCTGCATCGGGCTTCCTTGCTCAGTGGGAAGCCTGCTTCTTCCTCTCCCTCTGCTTGCCACTCCCCCTGCTTGTGTGCCCTCTCTCTCTCTCTCTCTCTCTGATAAATAAATAAAATCTCAAAGAAAATAATGAATGCTGATGATTTTTTTAAAAAATAATACAGAAATGGTTATTCCTTATCCCAAAACTGCCAGTATCACTACCCCAAGTTATTCTTAACTATGTCTTGCATGTGTTTCCAGAAATTATATAAGCAAGAATATTTTTCTATACCTATATCTATTTACAAATTTCTGTTAACATAAGTAAGATCATCCTATACATAATATACTATGACTAGCTTGCTTGGCTTTACAAAATATCTATCTTTCTATAATGCATGTATGTAGATACATACTCCTTCTTTTAAATGCTTGAAGTTTTACTCACAGATTAATTACAAAAGAAGCCCTAGATGATTCATTAATTAGACCGAGGGGCGTACTAAAGGGAAAACTGCCTACTAGCTCTGAGAGTTGATCAGAAATCATTCTAATTTTACAGAGACAATGCAGAGCACTATTCACCTTCATGTCTTTTAGGTGGAGATTGGTTGGTTAGTTACCTCCAGGAGATGTTTTGCTAATCCAATTCTGGAAAAGCCTTTGAATGCTAACAATGTAGGTACAGTTAAAGAATAAATTCATATAAGTGGAATTACTAAGTCAAAGGCTATGTGCATCTTTAATATTGCCAAACTGCCTTCTCAAATGTTGCGTTAGTTAATACTCGGACTTCTACCAGGATGACCTGCCATGCTGCTGGACAATGGCCATGAGGTCTACATGTGGGTGGGGACCCAGACAAGCCAGGTGGAGATCAAACTGAGTCTGAAGGCCTGCCAGGTGTACATCCAGCACATGCGATCCAAAGAGCACCAGCAGCCCAGCCGCCTGTACCTGGTCGGCAAGAGCAATGAGCAGCACGCCTTCACCCGCTGCTTCCAGGCCTGGAGCACCTTCTGCAAGGCTCTGGCCTAGGGCGGCGCCCCCTGCCTGCAGCACCCCTCTCCCCCTCTCACAGCCCCTGCTCTGGCCACCGTTCGCCCCGCCCAGCGCCGCAGTCCCCAGCAGCACCTGGCTCTGGGCAGCCAGAGTCCCTCCGGTGGGAGCTCCCCCGTGACGCCCCTTCCCTACCGGAGACAAAGCAGCGTGGTTGCCTTTTAAGAGATATTAAATGTTTTTATTTTCAATATTAAAAAAAATCCAATCCAACCCTGTATTGGTGGAAATAGTTTATATACGTTGGTGGGGATATTTTATATATATTTATTGTGTATACTCTTAATATATACTCAAAATATTTATACTAAAAACTATAAATATATAAAATGTAGAGAGAAAGACTGTATTGTAAGCCAATATAATTAGAGCTTCTGTGACTGGGTCTGGAGATACAAAATTTTTTTTTCTGAAAACCCCCCAAAGATAATCCTATTTATTAAGCTTATTTAGTCATAACTTCCTCTTTTTTGAACCACACTAGATTTGTTACACAAATCCATTACTTGTGGAAATTTATCACCAGAATTTGTGATGTAGTAAGTATGAACTGAATCCACAAAACAATGTAACATAAATCTCTCTGGTGATTTATACAGCCGTGTTGTTCAGGAATGATGGTTCCTCATTACATCAGACTCCATCCTACATGCAGATTTATTAAACATCAATATGACGAGGGGTAGCATTCCATTATTCTCTCCTTAAAATATACCTTGAACTGGAAGTTCAGATTGTGTAAAGGTTACTCCTGAAAAATTTTAAATATGATCAATCGTAATGCCATTACCAATTCTACCTCAATATTTTTGGCAGACTGTATTTTCCAAAGATGGCCAAAACAGCTTGAAGCCCACATACTCTTCTGCATTAAGACTTTCTTGATGGAACGGTGGAGTCTATGTTCCCTTATCTTAAATCTTGGCTAGCCTTAGTGATTAGCTCCTAACCAATACAATGTGGTGAAAATGATGAGACAGGAAATCTGAGCTAGAACAAAGAAAGCCATATGGATTCTACTTTGTTGTTTTATAATGCTCACTTTCCAAATTATTTCTCTTAGCCTTTTTTTTTTTTAACCCAGTTGTCAGGGGAAGGTCATGTATAAATGATCTGATCAACAGTCCTAACTGAGCTCAGACTTTGAATCCTACCAATAGAGGTACCAGATATGAGAGGCCTCCAAATAATTCTAGCTTCCAGTCATTCAAGTCACTACAAGCCATTCAATTCTTCCCAGTTGAGGCCCCAGACATTGCTGAGCAGACATAAGCCAGTCTCATTATGCCTTGCCTGGATTCATAATCCACAGAATCTTTTGGCAAAATAAAATGGCTGCTATTTTATGCCACTATGTTTGGGGTGGTTTGTAATGCAGTAATTGATGGCTAGATCACTGAAAGACTGTTTTATATTTGTAAAAATATAAAGAAATAATATTTATCTATTGCATTTACACATAATCCCAAGAAAACGGAATATTCTATAAAGTACATTTAGTAATTGGGAGTTTATGAAAGAGGGTTCAATTTGAGGAAATACTGGATGCAGTGGACATTGTTAGTTGTCTACCCAACAGCCCTAGATGGTGAGCAATAATTGGTCTAAAGCAAGCATGGTAATCCTATTCTCTTTGCTAGTTACTGGTTTAGCAGTAGGCTTGTATCTAAGTTCTGGCCAATAAAACCAGACTCAGACTCAATGGAGAAGTTCTGGTAAATATTTTCTGTCCCTGACAAAATAATCAAGGGTCACTCGGAAAGTTATTTCCCAATGTTCTGGTCATCATTGCCTCCTGCTTTAAAAATTTGCATATGAAGACTTGAGGCTTGATGCTGGAAGTAGTGGTGGCTATCTTGTGAACAAAAAGCTAGGGCCAAAGGAATTTTAGAAACTCTGACCTGAAGCATAGGTATGGCATCATTGATCCACTGAACAAAACCCAGAATCACATATTTCCTATCTTAAGAAAGACACTGCATGTCTGTATGATTTAATCAACTTTAGTGAGGTTTTCTGCTGCCCGCAACTGAATGTATTATAAATGCTTCTCTTTAGACAAAGTTACTCTCCACATATGGCCACTTAGTCAATTCTTCATAATCTATGATGTAAATATTACTGGATTTGTGTAATGTAGTGGCCTTGCCAATGTGCATTCTAAATCTTCCATGAGAAATAAAGTATTACAGTGTTTCCAAAACTAATTTAATTGTAGAACTGCCCCAACATTTTGCTTTTGGAGAGACATTCTGATCTGAAAATATCCTTTGGGAATGTGCTTTGGAGACTCTTTCTTAACTTCTAAAAGGATGTCTCATTTCCCTTAAGCTTCCTGACTGATTATACATCCTAGACCTAGGATCTACACTTTGACTGGAAGTTTGGTGAGCATCAGCCCGATGAGCTTTATTTATTCATGGAGAAGTGTTAAAGAAAACATAGGTTGTCCATATACCCATTCTCTCTTGTAATGGGATTTTACATATTTCCTATGTTTAATGTAAAGATTCATTTTTTATTAAGAATATATTAACCTTCCAAATAGAATCCAATATAATAAATTAGCATTTAGAAAGCTACATTTGGGAAATAAATATTGAACTCAGATCCAAATCACCTGGAAACTGTTTTGAGAGGTTAATTTTTCTCACCCCCATAGACATCAGGTTCATTTGATCCTGATAATACATTAAAAAAAAGCAATATTCATTTAGCATGGTTGGAGAGTAAGAGGTTATAACACCATCAATGTTTTCCTGGGCTTCTGTAGTATGCCATGTGATAAAAATGGTCAACCTAGGAATACTTATATTATTGCATTTGTTGATTCATTCATTAATTGCAAAATATTGATGTAGAATGCTAGTAACTATGCCATCAAAAGTTCAATAATTCACCTCATGCATTCAACTAATACTGGATATTAGTAGATTCCAGAAATGATGTTACAGTCTCAAATTTAAAAATATACATCCAGGTTTTTTTAGTTTAAAAATAATCATGCCTCATGATTGTTAGTACCTCATCAAAAGTAGTTACCTTTCATTTCATTACCACAAAACTTCTTCAAATGACACCTGTTAACCTGGCAAGCTTACCCACATTAAGGCTTTAAATATTAAATAATTAACTCATGCCCTTTGTCTAAAGCCACCATTTTGAAAGAATATGTGCATGAATGAAAAAATGTCTTAAGTATTAAAATTTCACATAATATGACAAAAAGGGGAATAAAATCCAAGTGTTCCTTCAAGCAAACTGAATAGATGGCTACTTAAGGCTGCCCATATATATTTGAGCTATATTCTCCTTTTCCTATACCTACTCTCTGCAAAATTCCTCAAAAGCTTGTTTTGAAATATGCCTTATACTTGGTTTTCCAACAGTTTTTGCAAATGATTAAGCTGCTATTTGTTAGTAACTTATTTAAAAGAATTAAACGGCTTTCTGAAGAGTTGAAGTGCATACAATATCTCACACACTGAGTTTTCAGTGAAACAAAAGCATCTGCAAATCAACCCTGCCTCAATCACTTCAGCAGACAAGTCAAAAATTCCTGCAAGTGATGACAGCCAATGCAGATGGTAACTTCTCCCCTCTGATTTTCTGCTCTGTGGCAGAGAAACAGATATTAAAGGAGTTAAAAAGCAACATACGGTTTGAGACCATAGAAAAGTAGTTGATCACATCTAAGGAACAAAAAAACAAGCAGCTTTTAAAATTCTTCATAATATTTAACATGCTCACAACTTGCAAGAAGGGTGCAAGTCAATTTTATTATAATTCTATATTCAGTAGGCTAAATTTGGGCTCCACCAGCTGGGTTGTTAATACAGGTCAAGGAATAATTAGCTGCATTTGTTTCAGTTTTAGAAAACCTAAATGAGCTCTGAGTATGTTCAAAGCTAAGAAAAAAAACAAAGATTTCTTTACTGATGTAATAGGTTCTGACAAAAACATGAGAGCAGAGAGCAGAGGATTATTATACTAGGATGCACTTATGAAAAAATAATGAATGAAGAATTGATATTATACTTGCAAAATTCAAATAAATGCCACAACTCTGTAATAAATAGATTATGTCGGTGAGAAGAGTTTGTGTTGGGTGTTCCTACTCATAGTAAGCATACCAGGAAAGAAAACAGAGCAATTCAATTCAACCATTATCCAAAGCACTGATAATTTTTCTTCTGCAGTACTCCCAGACAATGGTGCATATAAATTTTATATCACCACAGCCTTTGTGAGGAGGGAGAAATCATTAAGTTTGAATTTTAAAGACATATGATATCTTACTAGGGAGTCTTTCAATGACATGGATAAGTTGAAAAACTGGATATCATACATTATTATAATTTTTTAAATTTAGAGTTTTATCTCAAAGCTAGGTCATCTGCCATCATAAATACACATATAAACAATGAAAAAATATACATATAAAAATGAAGAGTATATCCATATGATTAACAACCGTGGCTTGGTAAATTCCAAAAGAGGCAAAAAATGAAATACATACATAACATCCACAGTATAGTACTAGCCATTATTTCTCTTCCTTTACATCTTTTACTTCAAATGTAAATAATCCATAGGTGCCTACATATCTTCATAAAGCAGATGAAGCAAATATTTGCAGGTACATTATATTATTTTCTTAAAAATCATGTGACTGGAAGAGAAGTGGTTGCAAAGGTTGATTGTATTCACTATCCTCTAAATTACATACTAATTTTGTATTTTACTCAAAGATTCATGTGCTGAAGTAGGAAACCATTTTAAAGTAATGTATGTGATTGGCGGCAGAGAAGACTTGAAAAATAGCCAGACTACACATCTTTGTAACTATCGAGAACCACATTAAGGAAGCCAAGCTAATTTCTCAGATTGTCATGTTTTACTTATTTATTTTTTAAGATTTTATTTATTTGAGAGAGAGAGAACGAGAGCAGGGTGAAGGGCAGAGGGAGAAGCAGACGTCCCGCTGAGCAGGGAGCACAATTTGGGACTCAATCCCTGAACCATGACCTGAGTTGAAGGCAGAAGCTTAACTGACTGAGCCACCCAGGTGCCCCTCAGATTGTTAGGTTTTAAACAATTATGTTTTAAAGGATACCACTTTCACTCTTCAGCCTGCCAACAATCACTTCAACTATCTGCTCTAACAACTCTGCAGCTTTATCAACTTTCCCTTTAGAAACTAAATTTGTATAAGAAAAAATACAAGTTGCACTAGGAGAAGGAAATGAGGAAGTATCACTTAGACCTTTCATTTCAATCCTTCACTGAAACAAAAACTTCTGAAGTGATTCAATCCTCAATTAATGTGTGACACAACACCCCAGTAATATATATAATGTTAGGTTAAAATGGTGAATAATAGCTTCTGAAGTAGATATGAAAAATGAAGGATTTTAAAAAAGGGACATTGGGATATCTGATTTGTGGTGGTCAGTGAATGAGTTAAAGCCATAATACATTTCATCTCTATATATGTGTATTTATTTAAATATTTATTGAGTACCTTTTATGGACCAGTTTTAGACACAGGATATACCAATGAAAAGAACACATAAAAATCTTATGGAACTGACATTCAGTTCATAAATTCCCACTCTTCATTAGATGCAGAATAATCCTTCTTGTGCATAACAATGCAATTAGGTAGAAAGATTTATCAAGTTTGGCATAGAAAAAGTTTACAAAGTAAACTGCTAAATAAAGACTGAATGTTCTAAAAGCATTTTTTTGGAAAGAGTAGGTTGACCCTCTCTAAATCTGATCCATTTTCTAATTGGAAACATCTAGGTTGCATTACACACAAAATTGCACATTAGATCTTCAGACACTCTACATGTTGGCATTTATTATTATTATTATTGGCAAGAAATAAATTGATCAGACACCGTGTTGTGAGCGGTAATGTTTTTCTCATGGAAAAATGCTTTCTGAGCTGTGCATACCACGTTTTTTTCAAAATGGTGTACACTGTGCTGTAGGAAAGGTAGTTTCCCAGTAAAATGTTTTGCATGAATTCTAAATGAGAGCTGCCATGCTGGGTGACTGCACCACGTATCTAATACTGCAGGTGGTATATATACATCATCATATTGTAACATTTGAGTTTCTTCAGTTGAAATTCTGTTACATAGCATTGCCCTGCTTCTGTCACCATGTAACTTTGGTGAATGCATTAGGAAGCACGTGGTTGAGTTTAGGTTTTGTGAAACCCCAGGATGCAGGCAGGGCTATGGGCAAGCAACTATCTCAATTGCCTTTTCAGTCATGACTCTCCTGTCATTAATATCATTACTTGCCTCCACACTTTTGTCACTGTATTTCAACACTTACCACTGAAGTGGAGGCAAATGGAATAAGAAATGTTAAGTATTCTATCTGAATTCTTAGAGGATGATTAGGAAGTCCAAGACTCATGAAGAAAGACAGGAGTAAATGACACTACAGACACACTGTTTGATAGTTGCTCACTGGAAGCCCAAATGTGTTTCCTTCTTGAGGAGCAGGGCACCAAGAAATCAGAATAAACCTTTTTGGAACAAAATGAAGACAGTGAGTCATGAATTACTAGGCAGTTTTCTGCCCCTGCTTTATCCCATGCATAAACATACTCTGTCTTCACTTTTTCATTCATTATACTCACATATTCTTTCACCATACTTTTGAGTGTCAGTTACTGAGATACTGAAAAATGCAGCTGAGAATATACAGTTGTGAGCTTTGCTCTCACAAACTTCCACACCCCTAAACAAGTGATCATAGCAAGGCACAATGGCTAGTAGGGTAGGTGCTGCCTAGATTACTATGGGAGCCCACAGGAGTTTCACCAACCCTACCTTAGGTTATTGGAAGGGAAAGCCCAACAGAAGTGGTCAAATGAGACTTACTGAGTAGGCAGAAGCAAAAGGGTGGCAGAAAGTTTTATATGCAGAGAGAACAAGGCTGGAGAAAGCTTGGAGGTAAGGATGACTAGTGTTTGGGAGGGGAGAAGCAGATATGAGCTGAAGGAGGCAGGGGCCAGATCCTAGTGGAGCCTAAAAATTACTTCAAGGAATTTGGTCTTTATTCTAAAGATTACAGGATGTATAAACACATGTTTAAGCAGAATAACAGCACAATTTTGTTTCAGAATATTCACTCTGAATTTAAATGATGCTGCTCTGTGACACATGACCTTGGGCATTTTTACATGTAAAAAAGAGAGAACATTACCCAGATATTTGGAATGGTTATTAAATGAAATGTTTTAAGTACAGAAACTGCAACAATCACACATATTTAAGGGAACAGACTCTAGGGTATATTTGTATTTGAATAGACCCTCCAGTTTTACCATTGAAGTGGAGTAAATAGAGCCCCCCACACACACAACACACACAATTCAATTCCACTCAGAATTTCAGAATGTGACCTTATTTGGAAATAGAGTCTCTGTAGATACAAATAGTTAAGGATCTTAAGATGAAATCCTCCTAGACTTGGGCGGTGGGGGGGCTATATCCAATAACTGGTGTCCTTATGAGGAAAGGAGAGAACACAGAAAGACACATAAGGAAGGACATGTGAAGGAGGAGGTAGAGATTTGAATATGCTGCCATAAGCCAAGGAGTACCTGGGGCCATCAGAAGCTGAGAGAGGCAAAGAAAGATTCTTACCTACAGCCCTCAGAGGTAGCTTGATCGTATCAGCACTTAGAATTCAGAATTCTAACCTCCATAGCTCTGACAGAATAATACATACCTGGGTTTGTTTTGTTTTCCAAGAAACCCAGCTTGTGGTACTTTGCTATGGCAGCCCTAGAAAATGAATACAACCATGCGCTCTTGGTGTGCTCTTGGATAAGCTACCTAACCTTTTTGTGTCTCATTTCTTTCTTTGTAAATTTAGGATAGTAATAATTAACTTACAGGTTGCTATGTGAATTATATGAGATTGTATCTGTACAATACTGAAAGCAGTACTTTGCTTGACATGGAGTAAATAATTAATGTTAGCTCTTATGACTACTGTGAAAATACTAGATACATAATAAAATGAAAGTGTTCAAAAGATTCAAAATATTTTGATTTGTAAAGCATTGTACCCAACTTATAATTTGTAATTTTTTCAATTATCCATCGGTATACTCCACGGTCTTTAATATTAAAATACTTAATTTTATTGTAGAATTACTAAATACATTTGTCAGTCTTTAATCTAAATATGATCATATACTTTTAAGGAAAAAATCTGTCAAATTCTGTCCTTACAGTTGCACATTTCATTTTTATTAGAATATTTTCAAATGAATTTGTTAAAACTAAGTCTGCTTCCTTCCCTAAATGCAGTTCTCCCTTCTTTGTGTAGGAACAGCATTGACCCAATAATCTTACTTTAAGAAGGTACTCACATTTCAATATAATTCTCTTGAGATTGTTTTAAGGAAAATAATAGAGTAAATGACAAAAATGAACTATCCATTGCAGTACAATTTATCTTGGAGTGTTGCATGCCATTATCTGAAAAACATACAGTGTAGTAATCACTTGGAGTAGAGCCAGCACATAATTGTATGCTAGTCATAAATTATAGGTGAATGGCAGTTTCAGCTAATGAGTGCCAAATAGCAGTACAGGCACTGTAGTGATTAGAGAAGATGTGGTTATGAATGCATTTATTACTGGTGTATTATAAAGCTTTTCAAATTAGAAATGGCAGGTATATAAATAGACACCAAGCTGGAACACCTATATCTACAAAGTAAAATACCTAAAGATACAGATAATTCACCTTCCCTACCTCCAATATGCATGTATGTATGCACATGTGTGTAGGAAAAGAGAGAAACAGAGATTAGAGAAAGACAGAGGTGAACGAAAACAAACTCTTCTGCATTATATGCTCTTTCTTCACAAATACTTCTGCCATATTACATTAATTTTATATCTCTTTAGGAAGAACTTGGGCATATCTAACTTCAGCTATATTTTTTCTCTCTGTATCTTAAATTTCATTTATGTTGCTTTTTTGATGTGTGAAAAAGGTCACTCTCCACTGGCTGGCAGTATTAGTATTTGTCTGTCTAGAGCAGATTTCAAAATCTACAAAACAACTACAATTTTATGGGTCATCCCATAGATACTATATATTTAGCTAGTCCCTATATATGTTTCAATGCCTTTGTTTCTTTCTTTTTTTTTTTGGATAATTTATGAGGCAGAATTGAATATAGAGGATTTCAGTAATATTTCTTACCCAGTTGATTATTCACTTTAAGATATATTGTATACATAAGTTTGTTGCAGCTTTTTGGTTAGAAAATGGAAACACAATAAATACAATTTTAAATTATAGTACTAAACAATGGTGTTTCCCACAAAGCCTCATCTTGAATTATTACAAGATTCACTTGCAGAGGTGAGTGAACAGATCTAAAAATATAGGAAAGGGTAAGCTTTTAAAACATAAATTATATCATTTTTTCTCAAATTATAATAAAATGAGAAAATGAACAAAGCTAACATTTTAATTATTTTTATTACTCTGCTTTTGCCCTACAGTCCTTATGTAGTTTCTCATAAACTGACTTTCTATTAGACTTCTCTGAGTAGGTTTGCTTATTATTTGGACACAAATAAATAGGTACATGCCAAAATAAAAATGGCTTTTGCTGAGGAAGATTTTATTTCTGAAAATTAATTTTAAAACTTCATTTCAAGAAATCAACTATTGGCTCAAAAGTTATTATGTTTTAAAATTTTTTCCAAAAGTACTTTTTTTGTGATCCTTATTTTTAATTAAGATAGCATATAAGATAGCATAAATAAATCTATATTTACCAATATAGATATTGGTAAATTCAATTATCTCCTTGTTCAAAAATATATAAAAATGCTATGATATAACCTCTCATCTTCAGTTCCACATGTAAGGAACTTGGAAGTTGCCACTCCCTCACAACAAGCAGTAAAAAGCTGAACAGACTGAAAAATCAACAATTTTCCTTGCATCTATAAGAAAGTGAGGACAAAGAGCAAACCACTTCCCCCAGAATTGGAGAGACATATAGGTAAATACAAAGAATCACAGCTCAGCAGAGCAGGAACCCAAGGATGGAAACCACTGGGGAAACCTGTACCAAGGTGGGAAAACTGAAACAGCAACTGACAAATTGCTGGTGGCTCAGTGTGGACAGTCTGAGAGTAAAAAATTTGAGGACTCAGTCATAAGAACACCCCCATACTTTTGTGAGCTTTATCTCTAGGTGCTCAACCAGTTTTTTCTGGTAATAGTGAAGAAAATCCCCTCACGATTCTAACAGGGAGAGAGGTAAAGGAACCATTGTGAAATATACCAGAGCACTTTGCTGTTCCATTTTATTTAACCAGAGCCTAGCCTCCCTGGGGTTTTATCAGAGCCTAACTGATCTGGAGAAACAGAAATGCCAACCAATCAGCCCTAGGCTTTGATGAAGGAGAAAGGAAGTACTCTATTCCAGCCTGCTCTAGCTTTCTATTTGGGAGAAAATAAATAATCCCACATCACTCTAGATATTTTATACCACCTAACTGAGGATGGGAAGGAGATACTGACAAACATTCGTGAAGTTCACAGTCCAAAGACATAGGGTCAATAAAAAACTGAGGCCTAATCAAAGGACTATAGAATGCTCCCCGCCTCCCTCCATACCTTACCACCACATTTCTAAAAGCCTATTTAGAGCAGTTCCTTTCACTCATTACATCATGTTTGGCTACCAAGAAAAAAAAAATATGAGAAATACTAAAAGACAAATAAACAAACAAACAATAACAACAACAAACTACTTAAAGAGACAGAACAAGCATCAGACCCAAATATAGCAGTGATATTAGAACTACCAGAGGGGGGATTTAAAACAACACTGATTAATATCCTCAGGGCCATAATGGATAAAGTAGATAACATGCAAGATCAGATAGGCAACATAAGCTGAGAGAAAGAAATCCTAAGAAAGAACTAAATAGAAATGCTAGAGATTAAAAAAAATACAACAACAACAACAAGAACTGTAACAGAAATGAAGAATCATTTTGATAGGCTCATTAGTAAATTGGACATGGCTGAGGGAAGAACATCTGAGCTTGAAGATATAGTAATAGAAACCTCTAAAAATGAAAAGCAAACAGAACAAAACTGATAAAGACAGAGCAGCATATCTGAGTGCCCACAAGACAACTACAAAAGGTATAATATAAATCATGGGTATACCAAAAGGAGAAGAAAGAGAAACAAAGAAGAAGACTTTGAAATATAATAATTGAGATTTCCCCAAATCAATGTCAGGCACCAAACCACAGATCCAGGGAGTTTAGAGAACACCAAACGGGATAATGCAAAAACAAAAAGAAAAACAATACAAAAACAAAACAAAGCAAAAACAACAAAATAAAACAAACCTATAGCTTGGCATATCATTTTCAAACTGCAGAAAATCAAAGATAAAGAAAATGTCCTGAAAGGAGCCAGAGGAGGAAAACAAACAAAACAAACAAATAAACAAAAACGCCCTATGAATAGAGGAATAATAATAAGAGTACGGCTGACTTTTTCTCAGAAATCATGCAATTAAGGAGAAAGTGGAGTGAAATATTTGAAGTGCTGAGAGAAAAAAATCATCAACCTAGAATTCTTTGGCCTGTGAAATTGACCTCCAAAAGTGAAGGAGAAATAGATTTCCCACAACAACAAAACTGAGGTAATTTGTTGTCAGATCTACCTTGTAATAATTGTTAAAATAAAAAGTTCTTTACAGAGAAGGAAAATGAGGGTGAGATGTAAATTTTCATGAAGAAAGAGAGAGCATAAAAGAAGGAATGAATAATGGTAAGACAAAAACTTTTATTTTATTCTTCATTAATCTAACACATAATAGTTTGGTAAAAATAATAGCAACAATGTTATACATATGTTGATATATATGTGAATAGCATCAATGATACAAGGGATAGGAGGAAGGTGTTAGCATTATTTTATTATATGGTACACTATCTGAAAAGTGGTATAGTGTTACTTGAATGTGGATTCGAATTAACTGAAAATGTGCATGGCAAATTCTAAGGCAGCCTAAAAAATAAAATAAGAAGTATAACTAATATGCTAAGAAAGGAGAGAAAATATAATAATATAAAATGTTTAATTAAAACCACAAAGGAAAGAAAAAGAGTAGACGCCAAAACTAGGAATCAAGAACAGGGCAACAAATAGGAAACAGTAATGAATATGGTAAATATCAATCTAACTGCGTCAGTTACATTCACTTTGAATACCAATGGTTTAATGCACCAATCAAAACACAGAGATGTCAGAGTTAATAAAAAAAAAAAAAACAAGCTTAAACAAATGCTGTCTAAGAAGAAACCCATTTTACATATAAAAGCATGGAGATTAAAAGTAAGTAGAGAAAATATACCAAGCTAACATTAATGGAAAGAAAGCAGGAGTAGTTGTATTAATTTCAGACAAGAGAGACTTCAAAGTAAGGGAAATTATCAGGGATAAAGAGGGGCATTACATAATGATAAAGGGGTCAATACTCTGAGGAGACATTAAAAGAAGTCTAACAACAGAAGGGTAAACAATATAAGGCAAAAACTGATAGAACTACAAAGAGAAAGAGATGAATCCACTATTGTAGTTGGGGACTTCAACACCCCTCTCTCAGAAATGGACAGATCCAGCAGGCAGAAAATCAGTAATAACATAGTTGAACTCAACAGGAACATCAATCAATTGGATAAAACTGGCATCTATAGACTAATCCAACATGAGCAGAATACACATTTTTCACAAGCTCACATGGAATATCCACCAAAACAGACTACATTTAGCCATAAAGCACACCTCAATGAATTTAAAAGAAAAGAAATTATACAATGTCTGTTCTCAGACCATAATAGTATTAATCTACAAATCAGTAACATAAAGATAACAGGAAAAATCCCAAAATACAGAAAGATTAAACAACACATTTCTAAATAACATGAGTCAAGAAAGAAATCTCTAGAGAAATTTAAAAATATTTTAAACTAAATGAAAGTGAAAACAAAACTTTTCAAAATGTGTGGGATGCAATGAAAACAATGCTCAGAGGAAAACTTACTACTGAATGCTTATATGAGGAAAGAAGAAAGATCTAAAATCAATAATCTAAGTTTCCACCTTAGGAAACTAGAAAAAGAAGAGAAAATTAAACAAAAATTAAGCACAAAAAAATAAATAATAATTAGAGCAGAAATCAATGAAATTGAAAACAGCAGATCAATAGGGAAAATCAATAAAACCAAAAGCTGATTCTTTTAAAAGAGCACTAAAATTAATAAGCCTCTAGTCAGGAAAACTAAGAAAAAAAGAGAAAGGAAGCAAATTACTAATATCAGATGAAAGAGTCCATTACTAGAGATCCCACAAACATTAAAAGGATAATAAAGGATAAAAGAACAATTTTATGCCCTCAAATTTGAAACCTAGATGAAATGGATTAATGGCTTAAAAAAAAATTGTCAAAACTCACACAGAGAGAAATAGATCATCTGAATAAGCTTATATCTATTAAATAAAATGAATCAATAATTAATAACAAAACAGAAAGCTTAAGGCCCAGACGGATTCACTAGTGAATTCTACCAAACATTCAAGGAAAAGTTATAGTAATTCTCTACAATCTCTTTCAGAAGATAGAAGCACAAGGAATACTTTCTAACTTATTCTATGAGGTCAGCATTACCCTAATACCAAAACCAGTCAAAGACTACAAAAACAAACAAACAAACAAAAAAAGATAAATAACAGTGACTTTCATGAACACATATGCAAAAGTCCTTAACCAAATATTAGCTAATTGAGTCCAACAATGATAGAAAGAATTAGTAAACCAAGACAAGTGGAATTTATACCAGGTATTCAAGGCTAGTTCAACATTCAAAAATCAATTAATGTAATCTATCACATTAATGGTTAAAAATGAAAAATCACAATGATAATATCAGTAGATGCAGAAAAAACATTTGATGAAATCTACTACACATTCATGACAAAAACTCTTAGTAAAATAGGAGTCAAGGGGAACTTCTTTAATTTGATAAAAATCTACAACAGCCCTACAGCTAATATCATAGTTAATGGTGAGAAACGTGAAGATTTCCCACAAAGATCAGGGACAAGGCTAGTCTGTCCCCTCTCACCACTGTTTTTCAACATTGTACAGAAAGTCCTACGCAAAAACCAATGCAATAATACAAGAAAAGGAAATAAAATACATGCAGATTGGGAAAGAAGAAATAAAGCTGTTTTTGTTTGCAGATGACATGGCCGTCTAAGTATAAAATCTGAAAGAATTGATATGAGAACTCCTGAAACTAATAAGTGATAATAATGAGGTTGCAAGACACAGGTTAATATACAGAAATCAATCACTTTCTAATATACAAGCAATGAACAAGTGGATTTTGAAATTAAAAACCCAACATTAATATCAACAACTCATTAATGGAAAGCTTAGGTGTAAATCTTACAAAATATGTATAAGCTCTATAAGAGGCAAACCATAACACTCTGATGAAAGTAGTCAAATGAGAACTGAATCAATGGAGAGCTGTTACAGGTTCAATATTTTCAAGATCTCAGTTCTTTCCAATTTGATCTACAGATTCAATGTGATCTCAATCAAAATTTTAGCAAATTGGCGAATTGATTCTAAAGTTTATATGGAGAGGCAAAAGACCCAGAAGAGTCAATATGTTATTGAAGGAAAAGAACACAGTTGGAATCCTGGTGTTACCTGACTTCAAATCTTACTATAAAGCTACAGTAACAGGACAGTGTGGTATCAGTGAAAGAATAAACAAATGGATCAACAGAACAAAATGAAGAACACCAAAACAGACACACATACATTGGCTAACTAATTTTTGACTAAGGAACACAGGTGATGCAATGGAGCAAAGATAATTTCTTCAACAAATAATGCCAGCAGAACTGGACAACCACATACACACACACACATACACATACACACATACACACACACACACACAAAACTAAACACAGACCTTACACTCTTCACAAAAATTAACTCAAAATAGATCATAGACCTAAATATAAAGCACAAAAATATAAGGCTCCTAGATTACATAGAAAGAAAACCTAGACATGGAGGAACTCTAAATTCATATTACTAAGTGAAAGAAGCCAAGTTGAAAAGGCAATATTCCATATAATTCCAAGTCCATGACATTCTGGAAAAGGCAAAACTTGGAGAAAATTTAAAGATTAGTGGTTAGCTGGGGTTGGAATGGGAGACAAAAGCATAAACATAGCACAGAGGATTTTAAGCAGTGAAAATATTCTGTATGATACCACAGTGATGGATACATGTCATTATACCTTTGTCTAAGCACACAGAACGTTCAACACCAAGAGTGAACTCTAATGTAACTACTGACACTGGGAGATGATGTATCAGTGTCTATCACTCTGGTTGGGGATGTTGATAATGGCAGGCAGTTAGCATGTCTTGGGCATAGAGTAAGTAGATGGGAAATCCCAATACCTTCCTCTCAGTTTTGCTGTGAAGCTATATTGCTCAAAGAAGACAAAGGCTTAAAAAGTAATAGATCATAACACTTAAAAGTTTAAAAATGCTATAGTACTTTAAGTAATTTTTAAATATTTTCATTTTTATAAATGATATTAAAATAATTTTCTTTGTGATTTTAGGTATGTAGTACTTCTGTTACTGATCACATTTTACTTTGCTCTGTCTATATCAATGCATCTATCTTTTTTTTTTTTTTCAATTTAAGTAGGATCCATGCTCAGTGTGGAGCCCAATGCAGGGCTTGAACTCAAGGACCCTGAAATCAAGAGCTGCCTGAGCTGAGATCAAGAGTCAAGTGCTTAATCACTTAATAAATTGAGCCACCCAGGCTCCCCAATGCACCTTATCTTTCATAAGCTCCTTAAGTATAGGGACTATGTCTCATTTTGTATCTTTCATAGTTTTAAACAGTATCTTGAATAACAGACATCCCACAAATATTTATAGAACAGATAATTTAATATATACTTAACACCTAACAGATAGAGCTCTGGCAACACCAACATTTTGAGAGACAGAAATACGTATTATTTCTGCACTTCCCAATTGATTGTGTTGACGTTCTTAAAATTTTAAATTTCCGATCAACAAAATCTTTTAATTTTCTAATTACAATAGTTTGGGAGAACACAAATATGTATGTCATGCCAGGATCATACACTCAAATTAGATACTAAGCTATTTTGTATGGGTCAATAAGAAAACAAATGTTAATACTAACATATTTTAAGTACTATAAAATTGGCCTAAGTGTATTTTTCAGGCCATTTTTAGTGTCTAGACATGGTACTAGGAATTTTATATTATCTTATTTTAATTTTCACCATAATTCTGGAGATAGAAACTGGAACCAGCCCAAACACAGGCCTATTCTCTGTCAGATCACTTTTAGGAAACAATACATATGAAAATTTACGACCAAGAAATAGTTTGAAACTACATGTGCCTACATAGCCTTTAGAATATCATGTACTCTAAAGGTATTTGTACCATATTTGAAGGCTTTGGACTACTGTCATGGTGCCTGGAATACCTTATTTTATATCTTTTTCTACTGTTGAAATTATGCACTCTAATGCCACATAGTTACTAAGTGATAGACACTGCAATTCAAATCTAGGTCCACCTCATTCTGAAATTGATGTTTTCAGTACTTTTGCTCTAATGTTTCTAATGGTTATACTGATTACATTTCACTCAAGTGCTTACAAAAGGAAAGATTTTTAAACAACCTAAACAAAATCTAGCCCCCCAAAGACGTATTCTTATTCTAAATTTAGAACGTAGTAATATTCCCTTATTTAGAAAAAAGATAGTTATTTGCAGATATAATTAAGTTATAGATTTTGAGATGAAGAGATCTTCCTAAACTGTGAAGGTGGGCCCTAAATCCAATGATGAGTGTTGTTATGAGACACGTGGGGAAGATTTGGCAGACAGAAGAGGAGGAAGCAAAGTGATAAAGGAGGCAAAGACTGGAGTACTTCCAGAAGCCAAGGAATAGCTGCAGCTACCATGATCTGAAAGAGGTAAAGGACATTATCTCCCTTAGACACTTAGTGGGAAGCACCACCTTAACTATACCTTGATTTTGAACTTTTGGGCTCCAGGCTGCGGGAGAATACATTTCTATTGTTTTAAGCCACCACATTTGGAAATTAATACACATTTTCATTTTAATCCAAGAAACCACTGGGATTTTAATATACCATGCAGAAAAACAAGACAAAAAATCTTATTTGAAACATTTATCCTTAAGCAATATTTGAAAATTACTTGGGGTAAATAAAATGAATGATTGACTATTATCTTTTTTCCCCATTACTTAGCAAAATATATATCACAGGAGATGATAAAAGCAGATGCCAAGTTTGTGATAAATACGAATGAGACAATTCTCACCTTTATTAGGAAGGATATGCAGAGAACATAACAAGGGGAGTAGAGATTAAAAGGATGCCCTGAAGAGACTTCCTGGCTCCAGTGTTGATGCCTTGTCTATGGCATCCTGTGTCTGCACTGTTAAAAGGATGATTTCTTTCTCTCTCCTTTCTTTTCCTTTTCTTTCTTCCTTCCTCTCTTTCCTTCCTTCCTTCTTCCTTCCTTCCTTGCTTGCTTGCTTCCTTCCTTCCTTCCCTCCTTCCCCCCCTCCATCCCTCCCTCCATCTCTTTCTTTCTCCCTTCTTTTCTTGAGTGCCTTGGGAGTCCATTCTCATGTTCATCTTGTATTTTTATTTGATTCATTCATTGTGCAAAAGAAATGTTACCAGGGGAATTTAGTTTTTCACAGAATGCACTCAAGGAAGTAGATTACATAGCAAAACTATCATCTCGACTCACCTGGAGCTTTTTATCTTCTCACTGCAGACACTCACACCACTGCCTTAGCAAGCTAGTCTAAAGAATATGTCCCATAAACATTAACCATGTTTCCTCAGGATATTCATAACTATTGATTCTGACATGTTGATTTTTCTATAAAATTGTTCACTGTTTTGACATTAAAAGAGGCTTGAGATTTTCCAACCTTAATATTTCAGCCAAATTAGATTAGGCCCCAATTCATAACAGGTATTGTTATCTGAGTAAATAAAGAGACTAAAATAATAATCATGGGGGGGCGGAGCAAGATAGCGGAGGAGTAGGAGACCTGGATTTCGTCTGGTCACAGGAATTCAGCTGAATAGGGATCAAACCATTCTGAACACCTACAAACTCAACAGGAGATCGAGGATAAGAAGAGTAAGAAAACTCTGAACAGAAAAGCGACCACTTTCTGGAAGGTAGGACGTGCAGAGAAGTGAATCGGCGGCGATATTCGGGAGGATAAACGGTGGGGGAGGGGGCCTCCGTGGGCCGCTTCTGGCAAGTGATAGAGCCGCGGAGCACAAAATCGGACATTTTAGAAGTCGGGTCCGCTGAGGGACGTCGCTCCAGTGGCTAAGCGGGGGGTGGAACCCTCGCGGGACAGTGTGGTCTCAGGACCCTCAGGGTCACAGAAAGACCGGGGGTGCCTCAGTGTGGCAGAGCTCCCAGGTATTGGAGCGGGGAAGCCAGCTGCAGAGATGGAGCCGAGGCGCGGGCTCTCAGCTCGGGGTTGCCATAAACTGTGATCCGCGGCCCAGTCGGGCCACTGCTCCTCCAGCAGGGACCCAACAAGCAGCAGAGCCGGGGAGACTCCTTTCTCCCCCGGGAGGAGCGGCGCGGAAGAGCACCGCAGGGATCTGCTGGGTTTGGAGACGCCACACGGGGTCGGGTGCCAGAAATAGAAATGCTCGGTCACAGGCCGGGTGAGCACGGAGTGCGGCCGGAGACCAGGGAGGCGGGAGTGAGTGCTTTTCTCTGGGGGCACACTGAGGAGCGGGGCCCCGAGTTCTCAGCTCCTCCGGGCGGAGATTGGAAGGCCACCATTTTCACCCTGGTCCTCCAAAGCTTTACCGAGAGCTTGCAGGGAACAAAAGCTCCCGAGAGCAAACCTGAGCAGCTTGCTTAGCCCGGACTCACAAGGGCGGGGCAATTCCGCCTCCGGCAAAGACATTTGGGAACCACGGCAACAGGCCCCTTCCCCAGAAGATCAGAACGAACAGCCAGCAAGCCAAGACCAAGTTTACCGATCAAGGAGAATTGGAGAACTCCAGCGCTAGGGGAATACTGCACATAGAATTCATGGCTTTTTTACAATAATTAATTAGTTTTTCAAAGTTAATTTTGTTAACTTTTTTTTTTCAATTTTTCTTTTTCCCTTTTTCAAACAACATCTTATCAATCCCTTTTTTAAAAAAATATTTTTTATTTTTCATTTTTAGAGTCATATTTTTATCCCTTCATAGTAGTTACCCTTATTTTTGGCTTATTTTTATAACTTGTTCTCTCTTGAAAATTTTGAGGTACAATTTCTTCTAACAATTCAAAATATACCCTAAATCACTAGTGTATGGCTTTGTTCTAGTCTCCTGCCTGATCACATTCTCTCCCTTTTTTTTTTCTTTTTCTTTTTAAATCTTCTTTCTTTTTAAAAACAACTTCTTATCTTATCAATTCCTTTTCTAAAATCTTTTATAATTTTCATGTTTATAGTCATCTGCCATCCCTTCATTGTATCAACCCTTATTTTGTACAGATATAAGTCTTTCTTCCTTTAAAATTTTAGCAGGCACTTTCTTCTAACAACCAAAATATGCCCAAAAGCTAGTGTGTGGCACTCATCTATGCACTAGCCTGATCATATTTGATCATATTCTGTTTTTTTTTTGTTTTGTTCTGTTTTTGTTTGTTTTTATCTTTTTCTTTTTCCTTTATTTTTTCTCTTCTTTCTTTCCCTTTCTTTTCTCCTGGTTTCAGGTATTTTCTGATTTGTATAGAGTATATTTCCTGGGGACGTTGTTAACCTGTTAGCATTCTGTTCTCTCATTCATCTGTTCTCCTCTGGACAAAATGACAAGATGAAAAAAATCACCTCAGCAAAAAGAACAAGAGGTAGTACCTTCTGCCAGGGAACTACACAATAGGGACATTAGTACGATGTCAGACCTACAGTTCAGAATCATGACTTTAAAGATACTAGTTGGGCTTGAAAAAAGTGTGGAAGTTATTAGAGAAACCCTTTCTGGAGAAATAAAAGAACTAAAAATCTAACCAAGTCAAAATCAAAAAGGCTATTAATGAGGTGCAATCAAAAATGGGGCACTAACTGCTAGGATAAATGAGGCAGAAGAGAGAATCAGTGATATAGAAGACCAAATGATGGAAAATAAAGAGGCTGAGAAAAAGAGAGATAACAACTACTGGATCACGAGGGCAGAATTCAAGAGATAAGCAATACGATAAGACAAAACAACATTAGAATAATTGGGATCCCAGAAGAAGAAAGAGAGAGAGGGGCAGAAGGTATATTGGAGCAAATAATAGCAGAGAACTTCCCTAATGTGGGGAAGGAAACAGGCATCAAAATCCAGGAGGCACAGAGAACCCCTCCCAAAATCAATAAAAATAGGTCAACACCCTGACATCTAATAGTAAAACTTACGAGTCTCAGAGAAAAAATCCTGAAAGCAGCTCGGGAGAAGAGATATGTAACCTACAATGGTAGAAACATTAGATTGGCAACAGACCTATCCACAGAGACCTGGCAGGCCAGAAAGGACTGGCATGATATCTTCAGAGCACTAAACGAGAAAAATATGCAGCCAAGAATACTATATCCAGCTAGGCTATCATTGAAAATAGAAGGAGAGATAAAAAGCTTCTAGGACAAACAAAAACTAAAGGAATTTGCAAACACAAAACCAGGCCTACAAGAAATATTGAAAGAGGTCCTCTAAGCAAAAAGAGAGCCTGAAAGCAGCATAGATCAGAAAGGAACACAGAAAATATACAGTAACAGTCACCTTACAGGCAATACAATGGCACTAAATTCATATCTTTCAATAGTTACCCTGAATGTAAATGGGCTCAATGCCCTAACCAAAAGACACAGGCTATGAGATTGGACTATAAAACAAGACCCATCAATATGCTGTCTGCAAGAGACCCATTTAGGACCCAAAGACACCCCCAGATTGAAAGTGAGGGGGTGGAAAACCATTTACCATGCTAATGGACACCAAAAGAAAGCTGGAGTGGCAATCCTTATATCAGACAAAGTAGATTTTAAAACAAAGACTGTAATAAGAGATGAGGAAGGACACTATATCCTACTTAAAGGGTCTATCCAACAAGATCTAACAATTGTAAATATCTATGCCCCTAACATGGGAGCAGCCAATTATATAAGGTAATTAATAACAAAAGCAAAGAAACGCATTGACAACAATACAATAATAGTGGGGGACTTTAACAACCCCCTAACTGAAATGGACAGATCATCTAAACAAAAGATCAACAAGGAAATAAAGACTTTAAATGACATACTGGACCAAATGGACTTCACAGATATATTCAGAACATCCCATCCCAAAGCAACAGAATACACACTCTTCTCTAGTGTCCATGGAATGTTCTCCAGAATTGATCACATCCTAGGTCAGAAATCAGGTCTCAACCGGTACCAAAAGATTGGGATTATTCCCTGCATTATTTTCAGACCACAATGCTTTGTAACTAGAACTCAATCACAGGAGGAAAGTCGGAAAGAACTCAAATACATGGAGGCTAAAGAGTATCCTACTAAAGAATGAATGAGTCAACCAGGAAATTAAAGAAGAATTAAATAAATTCATGGAAACCAATGAAAATGAAAACACAACTGTTCAAAATCTTTGGGATGCTGCAAAGGCAGTCCTGAGAGGAAAGTATATAGCAATACAAGCCTTTCTCAAGAAACAAGAAAGGTCTCAAATACACACCCTAACCCTACACCTAAAGGAGCTGGAGAAAGAACAGCAAATAAAGCCTAAACCCAGCAGGAGAAGAGAAATGATAAAGATCAGAGCAGAAATCAATGAAATAGAAACCAAAAGAACAGTAGAACAGATCAATGAAACTAGGAGCTGGTTCTTTGAAAGAATTAACAAGATTGATAAACCCCTGGCCAGACTTATCAAAAAGAAAAGAGAAATGACCCAAATCAACAAAATCATGAATGAAAGAGGAGAGATCATAACCAATACCAAAGAAATACAAACAATTATAAGAACATATTATGAGCAACTATATGCCAGCAAATTAGATAACCTGGAAGAAATGGGTGCATTCCTAGAGATGTATCAACTACCAAAATTGAACCAGGAAGAAAAAGAAATCCTGAACAGATCTATAACCACTAAGGAAATTGAAACAGTCATCAAAAATCTCCCAACAAACAAAAGCCCAGGGCCAGATGGCTTCCCAGGGGAATTCTAACAGACATTTAAAGAATTAATACCTATTTTCCTGAAACTGTTCCAAAAAATAAAAATGGAAGGAAAACTTCCAAACTCATTTTATGGGGCCAGCATTACCTTGATCCCAAAACCAGACAAAGACCCCATCAAAAAGGAGAATTACAGACCAATATCCTTGATCAACATGGATGCAGAAATTCTCACCAAAATACTAGCCAACAGGATCCAACAGTACATTAAAAGGATTATTCACCATGACCAAGTGGGATTTATCCCTGGGCTGCAAGACTGGTTCAACATCCGCAAATCAATCACCGTGATACAATACATTAACAAAAGAAAGAACAAGAATCATATGATCCTCTTAATAGATGCAGAAAAAGCATTTGACAAAGTACAGCTTCCTTTCTTGATCAAAACTCTTCAGAGTATAGGGATAGAGGGTACATACCTCAATATCATAAAGCCATCTATGGAAAACCTACAGCGAATATCATTCTCAATGGGGAAAGGCTGAGAGCTTTTCCCCTAAGGTCAGGAACGTGGCAGGGATGTCCACTGTCACCACTGCTATTCAACATAGTATTAGAAGTCCTAGCCATAGCAATCAGAGAACAAATAGACATCAAAGGCATCCAAATCGGCAAAGAGGAAGTCAAACTCTCACTCTTTGCAGATGATATGATACTGTATGTGGAAAACCCAAAAGACTCCACCCCTAAACTGCTAGAACTCATACAGGAATTCAGTCAAGTAGCAGGATATAACATCAATGCCCAGAAATCAGTGGCATTCCTATACACCAACAACAAGACAGAAGAGAGACAAATCAAGGAGTCAATCCCATTTACAATTGCACCCAAAACCATAAGATACCTAGGAATAAATTCAACCAAAGAGGCAAAGGATCTGTACTCAGAAAACTATAAAGTACTCATGAAAGAAATTGAAGAAGACACAAAGAAATGGAAAAACGTTCCATGCTCATGGATTGGAAGAACAAACATTGTGAAGATGTCAGTGCTACCTAGAGCAATCTACACATTCAATGCAATCCGCATCAAAATACCATCCACCTTTTTCAAAGAAATGGAACAAATAATCCTAAAATTTGTATGGAACCAGACGAGACCCCCGAATAGCCAGAGGAATCTTGAAAAAGAAAAGCAAAGCTGGCGGCATCACAATTCCGGACTTCCAGCTGTATTACAAAGCTGTCATCATCAAGACAGTATGGTACTGGCACAAAAACAGACACACAGATCAATGGAACAGAATAGAGAGCCCAGAAATGGACCCTCAACTCTATGGTCAACTTATCTTTGACAAAGCAGGAAAGAATGTCCAATGGCCAAAAGAGAGTCTCTTCAACAAATGGTGTTGGGAAAACTGGACAGCCACACGCCGAAGAATGAAACTGGACCATTTCCTTACACCACACACAAAAAGAGACTCCAAATGGTTGAAAAACCTAAATGTGAGACAGGAGTCCACCAAAATCCTAAAGGAGAACACAGGTAGCAACCTCTTCCACCTCAGCCATAGCAACTTCTTCCTAGAAACATCACCAAAGGCAAGGGAAGCCAGGGCAAAAATGAACTATTGGGATTTCATCAAGATAAAAAGCTTTTGCCCAGCAAAAGAAACAGTCCAGAAAACCAGAAGACAACCGACAGAATGGGAGAAAATATTTGCAAATGACATATCAGATAAAGGGCTAGTATCCAAAATCTATAAAGAAGTTATCAAACTCAACACCCAAAGAACAAATAATCCAATCAAGAAATGGGCAGAAGACATGAACAGACATTTTTCCAAAGAAGACATCCAAATGGCCAACAGACACATGAAAAAGTGCTCCACATCGCTCGGCATCAGGGAAATCCAAATCAAAACGTCAATGAGATACCACCTCACACCCGTCAGAATGGCTAAAATTAACAAGTCAGGAAATGACAGCTGTTGGCAGGGATGTGGAGAAAGGGGAACCCTCCTCCACTGTTGGTGGGAATGCAAGCTGGTGCAACACTCTGGAAAACAGTATGGAGGTTCCTCAAACAATTGAAAATAGAGCTACCATATGATCCACCATTTGCACTACTGGCTATTTACCCCAAAGATACAAATGTAGGGATCCGAACGGGTACGTGCACCCCAATATTTATAGCAGCAATGTCCACAATAGCCAAACTGTGGAAAGAGCCAGGCTGTCCATCGACAGATGAATGGATAAAAAAGAGATGGTATATATATATACACAATGGAATATTATGCAGCCATCAAAAGGAATTAGATCTTGCCATTTGCAACGACGTGGATGGAAGTGGAGGGTGTTATGCTGAGTGAAATAAGTCAATCAGAGAAAGACATGTATCCTATGACCTCACTGATATGAGGAATTCTTAATCTCAGGAAACAAACTGAGGGTTGCTGGAATGGTTGGGGGTCGGAGGGATTGGGTGGCTGGGTGATAGACATTGGGGAGGGTATGTGCTATGGTGAGCACTGTGAATTGTACAAGACTGATGAATCATGGATCTGTACTTCTGAAACAAGTAATGCAATATATGTTAAGAAAAAGAAAAAGAAGAAGATAGCAGGAGGGGAAGAATGTAGGGGAGTAAGTCGGAGGGGGAGACGAACCATGAGAGATGATGGACTCTGAAAAACAAACTGAGGGTTCTAGAGGGGACGGGGGTGGGGGATGGGTTAGCCTGGTGATGGGTATTAAAGAGGGCACATTTTGCGTGGAGCACTGGGTGTTATGCATAAACAATGAATCATGGAACACTACATCAAAAACTAATGATGTAATGCATGGTGATTAACATAACAATAAAAAATTATTAAAAAAATAAAATTAAATTAAGTTAAAAAAATAATAATAATCATGCCTCTACATTTTGAATTTTGTAGTTTTTATTTTTTTTTATTTTTTTTTTTTTTAAAGATTTTATTTATTTGAGAGAGAGAGAGAATGAGAGATAGAAAGCACGAGAGGGAAGAGGGTCAGAGGGAGAAGCAGACTCCCCGCTGAGCAGGAAGCCCGATGCGGGACTCGATCCCGGGACTCCAGGATCATGACCTGAGCCGAAGGCAGTCGCTTAACCAACTGAGCCACCCAGGCGCCCTTGAATTTTGTAGTTTTTAAACTATATTATCAAATCTGGGATTTCTTTCCTTGAACTTTTTATAGATTATTAAATTATTTTAATTATCAAACTAAAAATATTCCACAAATTTGTTTTAGTTATAATTAAATATACCATTTGTTAGCTTTGAATACAGCACTATTGAAATAGTCCTTAAATTAATGAAAGTAATAATCATATGTCCTGCCTCACTTGCAATATTTAAAAATTATTTCGTTAGTCTCCTTTATTACTGATGATATATTAGTTTTGCAAATTTTTACATGTGAATTTATTTACTCAACATCAGTGATGTTTCTTTTGTTTATTCCATAAATATGACAGGATAATACAGGCCATCTATTAAAAGGTGTATAACTGAATCATGATGTTCCACCATCTTTTAATCAAGTTCCACTAAAATTATTGTAAGCTTTAACTAACTCAAAGAACTAAGAATGAATGTTTTCCCCTTTGTGTCCATGATTCCTTCACTAATGTAATTCACAGTTTGATGCTCATAGAAAGGCTTCCTGCTAATAGTCTAGTGGAAAAACCCAACATTAGAAGAAGACATATCCACTCTTTAGTCATTATTCTCAACGCCAGAAAGGGTTATTTCCTAATGCATACATGTTAAATCACTTATTGAACAAACATTACAAATGTAAAGAGGAATTCAAGCTTTTCTTAAGAATCATACGAAGAATTTTAAATGAATTCCTCTGGCAAGGCAGAACACAGTCAACATAATTTTAGAAGTAGAAAAATAATGTAAACTTGTATTTTGGGAGGGGTGGAGGCGTGGATAGTGGCTATTTTCTTTCTTTCTTTCTTTTGCCTTCTTATATTTATTTTCCCATTTTTCACAGCTCTCCGAAGTGTGCTAATATGCCAAGGCTATATCTTAGGACCTTAAAAATATTACAGCTTAAATAGATACAGAAAATTGGATGAGAATGATGTGATACTGTGGAATAAGAGAGTATTATGGAATTAACCTAAATCTCTGTCACTTCTATGAACTATTCTTTTTTGTCCATTTCTCATGCAAAAGTTGGAAGTAAATGGTATTTTCAAAGTAAGGTCTGACACTACTTTCACAGGAGGTCCTAGATCTGTACAATGGAATCAACACAGGCATGATCTAATATTAAGTAAGAGTCCATAATTTTCCTCAAAACATATTCTCTGCAAAAGAAAAACTGCCTGACTCCGAACTCCATATCCTCTCACTGCTCTAAACTGTTTCCTACTTGCAGATCCCTATTAGCCATGTGACTGAAGCCAAGTCCCTTCAGTTCTCAGTGGCTTTTTCTTCTCTTTTAAACAAAGGCTTTGATTAGAATAGATAATCTCTAAAATCTGTCTAGTTCAAAACTTTCAAGTATTAGATTTATTTTACCATGCAGCCAAATTCACTTATTTGGGGAAGAGAGCATCAAAGAATTTAATCACCCAACATTTGGAAAGAGAAAACTACTTATTTGCAGTTTCTCCCAAGTGCAGAGCCTTTGACTGTTTTCGGGGTCATCATCAAACAGAATGCTCAACGTACATTAGGTCAACAAATATCTTCAATAAATTGAGTCCTTACTAGTGTTCAAGTATTGGGCTCCATAATCATATTTACTCATTATAAAATTAGAACAGTTTACATTTATAAGGTAAGCACAAAAACTAGAATGAATTCATCTAAAGCTCCCAAAAGGAAAGTTTATATTTTCATGGGTTTTATTATTTACTTCAAAAACAATACCACATCATAACCTTGAAACACAGTTATGAGATTCTATCCAAATGTAGATCATTGATGCAATGCAGATCCCTTCAGCTTATATAATATGTACATGAACAAAGAGATAAGAGAGTAATGAGGCAAGTGCCTTTGATGGTATTCTGAAATTTCAGCACTATTGTTTTATTTTATGATTTACTGGAAGATTTCCTGTGGATATGCATACTTGGAATACATTGAACCCAGCCAGAGGATTTCCATTCCATTTATTTTTAACACCCGATAAGTGAATCTGATTGAGGGAGACTGGCTGGTGGCTATAAGAGCCGGTGGAATATTTTTGAGTGAACTCAACTGTAGACTATTATCTCTCTTTCACTATTTGGGATTTAGTACAGGTTTTTTTGTTTTTTGTTTTTTGTTGTTTTTTTTTAGGTTACTTTGAAAACAAGTGCTTTCTGAGTTTGTAAGTAAAACAAAAAAATTATTGTGCAAGTGTCTTTTTATAACTTGCATTTGTCATTGGATTAAGACTTTTTGGCAGAAATCTTTCTTTTCAAACACTTTAATCTCAATGCCTTTAAAAAGATTTATTTATTTACTTCAAAGAGAGAGCACAGTGAGCATGGGGCGGGGAGCAGAGGGAGAGGGAAAGAGAAACCCAAGCTCACTCATGCTGAGCACAGAGCCCGACATAGGGTTTGATCTCATGACCCTGAGATCATGACCTTGAGATCACTACCTGAGCTGAAACCAAGAGTAGTACACTTAACCAACTGTGCCACCCAGGTGCCCCAATATCACTGCCTTTAAAAGCAACAGATATGTTTTGAATGAAATGTCAGCAAGGAAAAAAACACATATTTTCAGTATATTCTTCAATGAATTTAATTGCAAAGCTCACAAAAATCGTTTAAAAACAGTGAGACAAGAGGCATCCAGCTGGTTCAGTCAATAGAGGATGCAACTCTTGATTTTTGGGGTTGTGAGTTTGAGTCCTGCATTGGGTATAGAGATTAGGTACATTTTAAAAAAATCTTTAAAAAATAGCGAGACATTTAATTCAGACGGTTTTGTGCCTTACTGTATTTAATCTATTTGGAGATTTTTTTCAAACACAAATTAAAATCTGGAAAATTTATATAAAAATTATCGAATACTATGTATTCTGCAGTATACAAAATAAAAGTGCTTGTTTATTCCTGGATTTCAAGGATTGTAAAATATTAAAGATGCTATTCTTGAGATGCATCCATTGCCTGAAGGGATATGTAGGCCATTTCAAAATGGTCAAAGACTATACCCCAAAACTGATTTTCTGGCTGACCACTTTAAAGATTCCTTCCAAAAGACTAAATCTAAACTACCTTAATTTTTTTTAAGTTACCTTTTAAATGTAAGCTATACACTGGAATATATATATATATATAGTATATTTATGTAATGCAGGGAATTTTATGTATCATATATATTATATATAACACAGGGCACATATCAGATTGTACACCTTTACTGTCTTGTTATGTTATTAAAATTTTTACAAGAATATTTTCCTTTCTACAAATAATGCTGGACAAAATACTAGAGAAAATAGTGACAAAGAAGTTAAAAAAAAAGGAATCTCAAGAAATAGAACTAGAAAAAACAAAACAAAACAAAAGATGGAGAAGAAAAAAGATAGCATTCTTAAAAGGTATAATTCAATATCTAATTTCACTATCTACCAGAATTTATTTCTTCGCAAGCAGTGTCTCCTCAGTTGCTACTGCTGTTGTTTCAAGTAAGATGGGGCAGATTTGAGGAATGCGTTACCAATAGCACAGTCCAGGCAAGTTGCCTATACTAAACTTATTGGTAATGAGCATCTCTTAAATTGATAATCCTACATTTTCAAAGGTGTGTTTAAGAGAAGATGAGTTCTCCTTAGAGCCTTTCATGCGAACTCCAACATTTAATAAAGTAAGAACCTTTTGCTTCATAATCAAATGCTTCTTCATAACAGTGATAGAGATACGGGTCATACTAAACCCTGACAACTGTGTGTGGCAAGACACACATATATGAGATTCAGCAACCACCATCACTTAGTTTAAATATGGGGAGCGTTCTGTCCTCTTTGAGTAAAGAGTTAGATGTAAAAATAATGTAGACTATTCTCAATATTTAAAAGCTCTTTTATTTGTGCCATGATGTTAAAGTTTATTTCTCCATTTCCTTTATTACTGAGGTTCCAATAATATGCCCACGTTTTCTATCTTTGACTTCATGATTTTTCAAAAGGAGCACTGAAGATAAAACCACATTAAGATCTTAAAAGTGCTACATAACAACTACCAAAACCAACTCAAGAAGCTGTTTCCATCACTTATAAAACAGAGATAATACTTACTCCATCTGTGAAACATTCCAGATGTAAGAATCAAATCAGATGATCAATATAAAAGCATTTTAAAATTTTCAAATGTGGGGTGAAATTTACAGATTAAATCTCTACCTCTTCAATTACTCCCACAATCACATTAAAATGTCAATAAAGAATAACCCACAAGGACAATGAGAATAAAAAAATGGACAAGACAATCAATGAGGAAAAACTTTTTAGATGCTGGGAAGCTGGTGGATGACTGGTTAGGGACTTAGCAAAGTAGAAAAGGCTGGAAATTAGTTTCCTTCTGAGATTATGACCCAATCTGAGCCACAGAACCTTAGAAGAGTTCAAAAATTGGAAGCACTACATTTAGAAAGTGTGAGTGGGGGTGCATCTGAATAAAAAGATAATTGCTTCAAATTCACTATAACTCAGGCACTTCTCTACCTTATGAAGTCAGGAAAATTAAACCAGAGACTCCAAAGTCAGGGATGCCATGCCCACCAGTGGTTAAGACATCACAGTGAAAACAGGCAGATCAGTGGGAAGTTAACCTTTAAAACAATGAAACAGCACAGCTTATTTTCCCTATGCATCTACCAGAAAATAGGCAAACAGGCTCTCATCCTATCCCAGGGAGGGGTGACAGGCAGTTTGTTTGTTTTTTCCTTTGAAGAAAGCTTTGGGTCACATCCCAAAGACATGACCAAGAGATTTTTTTTTTTTTTAAGATTTTATTTATTTATTTGAGAGAGAGAGAATGAGAGATAGAGAGCACGAGAGGGAAGAGGGTCAGAGGGAGAAGCAGACTCCCCGCCAAGCAGGGAGCCCGATGTGGGACTCGATCCCGGGACTCCAGGATCATGACCTGAGCCGAAGGCAGTCGCTTAACCAACTGAGCCACCCAGGCGCCCATGACCAAGAGATTTTGATATTTGGAGGTCCCCTAAGAAATGACTGAATTACATACACTTAATTGTTCCACAGTGAGGTCAACTAGTCATACACAGCTCTACCAGCTGCCTGGTCTACTTAGTATGAAGAAACAGAAGGGATCATCAAGCATGTGAGAAAAATAATGAAACTACCAAGAAACACCAAGAAAAATAAGGGTGATATAAAAAGTAGAACATTTAGGGAAAAAAATCATATTCATTAATGGCTTCAGAGAAGTAAAAGAGGATGCTGCATCCATGAAGCAATGAAGAGTTGCTGAATAAAAACGATATAAGTCTGTAAGAAAAATAAACAGAATATCTGAAATGTTAAATTATAAAGTTTTCAGATAATTTAAATATAGGTGTACAAAAACTGTGCCCGTGAAATAAAAAGACATTAAATATATTATTTTTAAAAAGTTGTAAGTGGTATACTATGTAGTTCAGGCGTAAACAATCTTTACAGTCATTTTGGTAAGTGATTATCCATTTAACTTCAAAATGTGATACAACTACAGTTGACTCTTGAACAGTGTGGGGTTAGAGTCATCGAATCCTCACTCAGTTGAAAAGCCTTACATAAGTTTTTGACTCCCCTGAAACTTAACTACTAATAGCTTACTGTTGCCCAGAAGCCTTGCTAACATAAACAGTTGATCGATACATATTTTGTGTGTTACATGTATCATATACTATATTCTTACAATAAACTAAGATAGAGAAAAGAAAATATTACTAAGACAATCATGAAGAGAAAATACATTTATAGTAATGTACTGTATTCATAAAAAAAAATACACCTATACATGGACCCATGCAGTTCAAACCCATACTGTGCAAGGGTTAACTGTAAAAGGGAGATACAGAGAAAGAAGTGGGAGAATACATGTAAGTGGGAAGGGGGTTGGAGAGCTAAAATTTCACCTTCTATATTTGTAACTCTTTAGAAATGCCTCAGATTTATAATCGTCAAATAATGGAATAAACATATTATTTAGAAAAATGAAAAGATGTGCTGGAAGAAGCAGCTTTAACAGTTATAAGAGGTTGTTTCTGACACAGCAACAGGAAACCCTGTATTATTTTTTGACTTCTAAAGCATGAATGTGCATTACTTTCATAGAAATAAAAATTTAATCTAAAAACACAGCTAAGAAAAATTCAAATGTAAGCCATTATTAGTTTAAAACACAGTGTCAACATAGGACCCCTTTTCTTATGCACAGCATTCTGGTTCCTTCACAAAGGTTGTTGTGTCAATTTTTTTTCTAAACAATAGAGAAGAAAACAATATCTAAGTAATATCCCATAGGATGCTATATCTACATCATCTCATTTAACTCCTCTAACAATGAGTCAAATATTATTCTATGTCTCTTACAGGTGAGGAACATCTCTTCAACCCCCACTGGCACACAGCATGTAGCAAAGCTATGATATAAACACGCATCTACTTTCAAAATCCCTTTATATCATAATCAATCCCCACCTTTAGTGGCTTCTTTTCATCTACAAAATGTTTAAGTCCAAAATCCTTAGCATATCACATAATATCATCCAAGGCTCCACTCCAACATCACAAATATATAATATTATGATCATATATTATCAACTCAAGGCTCAAACAGTCTAACTTGTTTGCATCTCCTACCCATATACTTAGCTCTGTTAATACCAGTCTCTACTGGAGCCTCATGCCTCAATACTCCCCTGTTTCTCTGTTATCCCCCTGTTGAAAATATTCTTCCCATCCTGCTTTGTTTAGCTTCCTCTTTTTCATTCACTTCACTTTTCATCCTTTCATTCATTTTAATTTTTCATTATATTCCAGTCTATATGTGATCCCTTCTTAGAACTTTCCCCAAACTCTGAGATCGAGTTATATACCCCTCTTCTGTGCTCCTATAACAACAGTATCTTAACCCCTCTCGTTGCTTACACACCAGATGGCTAATATTTTGTCTGTGAGAGACTTGGTCATACTTATCACTAGACCTCAAGAGCCATTGGGGAAAACATGACAACGTTCCTTACCATATAGAACTTAGTACCTAATAGTAGAGAGAAAAATTACATGGAAAGCTATGGTTCTAGACATAACATTGAAAGTTACTATCAGAAATGGGTAACACTCTTTGAGAGTTTGCGCAAAGAAGATAACACAGAGGATTTGTTGCAGGAGGAGAGCATCATTGGGCTGATTACACAATTAAAAACGGGGACAAATTACCCAGTGGAGGATACAAGAAAGTCTTATGCAATGCCAGAAGAAAGCATAAGTCTCCTTCCAAGGAAGATTAGTTACGTTTTATGAATGTGTAGGGTGGGTGGTTTAGTTCCAGAGCATGGAAGAATAGGGCTTGGTACTTGAAGTATTTGACAGGTGCACACTTGATGGAAATGGAGTAGGCAGCGGAAAGGTGACTGCTGAAAAGTATTTATGAAAGTATCATGACAGAGCAGTGGAGAACAACAAAGAAGGATTATGAAGACCTATTAGGTAATAGGCTCTGCAAGGTTTAGTGGGAAGAATAACCTGAATGAGAAGGAGAGGTCACTGTGAATCCAAGATTTTGAATCTCAGTGTCTGAAGAATACAGCATTCTGGCTCTATGTAAGCCACAATAGGGCTTATGTCTGATGTCTCCAGAATTTCCAGTCAGTAGAAAGTGAGATCATCTACCGAAATGTGAGAGGGTTAGAGAGATTAAAGTCTTCATGGATCAGTGGGGTGGGAGTGGGAGGGAAAGAAAAGAGAAAGAAAAAAGAAACTTGCTCTGCAGTTTATATTCATGATGGGAACTGCTTTTAGAATGTGAACTGTTTTAGAAGAATTTTAAATACACATCTAGATTAGAACCATTGAGCTCTCACTGGGAAGAAAAAATCATATATTAGCATTGTATATATTGGGGAGGTAGCAATAGGCCTAATGACTTCCATTTTTTTGCATCTAATGAACAATGTCCCATAGACGAGGAATTTGTTACATTATTACTATCTGGTTCTTTCGATTTAGGGAAGAAATAAGTTTCAAGATGTTTAAGTAAAAAAAAATAAAATAGTGAATGAAAACCTAATTTTCAAAAATGCAATCTCTCTTGAATCTTTAGGTTTTACAAATTCAAACTAAGGCCTGGGATAAATATGGGTTTATTTTGAACCCTGAAACATCCAAGTTCAATATTAAGCCCATGTGAATGTACATAATTCTTTTTCTTCTGAACAACTTTCAGCATAACACACACAAAAAAATCTCTCATTAATCCTCACTGACTCTTGCTCATAGAGGTACAATTCCTTTACCCTGTTATTTGGCATAGCACAGAAAACACAGGATCTTGACAGTTCAGCACAGCCAGCCTAGATGCCCAGGTTCTTTAATTTTAGTTCAACTCTCTCTTCACACAAAAAATAACAATTTATTGTTTTCAAAACACCTGACTCCTATTTTCTAGCTGCTTTCTGAGTTGCATAAAGTTAGCCACTGCAACTATTATTTCCTTGAAACAAATCCACAACTTATTTCATTACAATGCATACAGCAGGGGTTCAATAAATGTGGACTCATTAACTTGGAGCCAGCTACATAATGTTTGGAAACATTTAAAACTCCAAGTGGGTTCATATACTCAAAGAGAGGGACAAACAAAGAAAATTATTTAATTAAACTGATTTCAATTAGAGAGTGCCTGACACAAAGATTAATTAAGGAGGATATCAATAAGTACAAGTGAAGTATAATTCACAAAAATCTATTAGTAAGGAGAAATCCTTAAAAGGCTAAACATCTAAGATCAAGAAAATGGTGAGCATCCTTCTATCAGCACGGATGGAAAGATAACTGCATCCTATTTCACATCAGCACATTTCACTGGGAATATGTCTCCCCCAGAACTCTCTTTGGTGTTCATGTGACTCTGCATCATTGTTGTTCTGATGAATCTTGTACATAGAACAAAATCCCTGTACATGGTAGCTAGATTTGGTAAGTTTAAAGTAAAAACTGTTCCTTTTAAACTATGTTTAATAGTTTAGTCATAGAGAAAATAGCATGAATCATAATCATTTGCTAATCATTAAGATCATTTTGCAATTTAAATTATTTTGCCTATTGTAGGCAATATCTGCAAAAGCTAAGAAAAAATACCGTTTTAAAATTCTTAAAACTATTAATCATGACAGAACTTATTAATAAGTTAAGAATAGAATTTTGCTTATATGCGTTGATGAGGATATAAATATTTCTACACAATGATATCTGAAAAACGAAATAATGGAAAATACATTTCTTTTCCCAAGAGAAAAATCAGATTAAGTAGTTTTTTTTTTTTAATTTAATGGCAAAGACAAACAGGATTTTTTAACTGACATAAGTTAATCCTTTGGAGCATGTAATGGAGGAAGGTTCTGCCTACATTTGCAGAGCAGAACATCATTCACCACTTTCCAAAAATGTCTGCACCATCCACAGGGTCTTGACTTAAGTCAGTTTTACCTTCAGCAAATAGAATCAAATTAAACACACTTCACTCTTCTCCAACTGCTCTTGCTAAGCTTTCAGAAGTTCAGACAGCTTTGTGGACAACTATAGCCTCAGAAAGAAAAAACCTATAAAGAACAAATGACTGAGTCTCACAATGGAGATAAGACAAAGGGATACATACATGTGCAAGTGATGAGTATGTGTTCCCAAATATGGAGTCAATTGGTCCCAACAGTAAGAATGCCTACAGATGAGGCACACTGGAGTAAACTCTGCTTTTATTATCATTGGTTATTTCTTCTATCCATAACTTTAAAATGTATACAACATATTTTTTAACTGAAAATAATCAGCTCTTCTTTAAAGAATTGTGGTTTAAAACATTTATGAAATTCTTCTATGAGTCATAGAATCACAATGTCAAAGGAGTGTCAATACTTCCATGAATCCAACTATGATAAAATGTGTCTCTTTGCAACATTTTGTGCCATTACATGCTATGATGTAAATCTAGCCCTGAGTAAAAGCTTTGAGAAGTTGAAGTGTGAGAAGTTGAAGGCTGCCATTTCAGTTAACTCCCTGCTACCCTTTCCCCTTCTTTCATCTTTCCTGCCTCCTACTCATCCACAAGCACATGATCCTAACTTGTTCTGATTCTACAACTTGGTCATCACCAATTGTGCACAATTCCCTCAGGGTTCTACTGCTTAACAGAAGAGTTATTCTGTTGAAATAATTTTTTTTCCTCTTTAAATTTTTTATTGTTATGTTAATCACCATACATCATTAGTTTGTGATGTAGTGTTCCATGATTCATTGTTTGCATATAACACCCAGTGCTCCATGCAGAACGTGCCCTCTTTAATACCCATCACCAGGCTAACCCATCCCCCCAACCCCCTCCCCTCTATAACCCTCAGTTTGTTTTACAGAGTCCATCATCTCTCATGGTTCGTTTCCCCCTCCGATTTCCCCCTCTTCATTCTTCCCCTCCTGCTATCTTCTTCTTCTTCTTTTTTTTTTTAATATATATTGCATTATTTGTTTCAGAGGTACAGATCTGTGATTCAACAGTATTTAACATCCATTTTTTCTACCTGTAAAACTAACATATACCCATTATGGAAAATTTGGAAATCACAGAGAAAAATAATAAAGTTAAAATTTACAAATGTTATGCAGACTCCGGAGTTGGACCACTTTTGCAAGAATTCTGGAGACTAACTTAGGCAAATAATTTGACCTCTCATCACCTTGGTTGGATCATGTATAGAGAAGACATAATAAAAAGTCTTACTTAAAAAAACAAAACAAAACAAAAACAAACAAACAAGCAAAAACCAAAGTCTTACTTCATATAGTTGCGATGAAGAATATCTGAAAGAATCCATGTAAAGTTCATATAAGAATTCCTGGCATATAGTAAGAGCTCAGGAAATGCCTGATTATTATTTTTCAGAGAAATTCCTAATATTCTAATAGCAACATTAAATATTTTCATTCACAAGGCCAGGATTCTAGGTCTGTCTTTACTGTTCTCTAGCTATATAAATTAAGCAGGCTTTTAATAACAACGGTAATGACATAAAAAATAATAACTAACTTATAGAGTACTTATTATGAACTAAGCATTTTACAAGCCTTTTACATACATTATGACTAAATTAATCCAGATGACAGCCATACATGACAAATACTATTATTACCCCCATTTTACAGATGAAGAACTTTAGTCTCAGAGAAGTTCATCACCTGGGACCATCCAGCTTGTAAGTGGCAGCATAATGCCAGAACAAGGCAGTCTGTCTCCAGCATCTGGGTTCCTAACCTCTGAATCACACAGCACTAATTTCTATGAGCTTTAGATTCCTCTTCTATAAGAATAATCTCTTCCTCACAGGCAAAATCATAACCATAAATAAAAAGAAGCATAAACCCTAATAATTTGCCAAGTATCACATATAATAAAGTGTTTGGAATACTGAAAAAATATGAAGATGGGGTGAATTTTCCTTGAACCTTCTCCCTTCAGTGTACCTTTCAAGTCATGAAAACATTTCCCTGCAATTCTATATAATAAAAACATTCAAAGCACTTTGGTAAGCACTTTATGTGTAATAGCTCATTTAATCTTCATAGGGGTGTCGTATATGAGCAAACTGGAGTGCAGACAGAGGTTAAGTTACTTGCCCAAGGTTATACCACAGATAAATCTCAGAACTGAGATTTGCATGTGGGCAGCCTAAAAATGGAGTCCACATAACTGTATGTTGTACTTTACACAGTTTCTGGAGGAAATGAGAAGACTATATTCATGTCCTAGATTTTTCATGTAATAACTTTGAAAATATATAGATAAATATATTAAATTACACATATATACAATTTTACAGTTTCTAGAAATGGTAACCACGGAGTAATGCATAGTAAAGAAGCAAAATTACTTTATCTCTTTGAATCCATTAAGAATTCCATTTATTTTACATCAGTGGCTCCCCAGACTATCTAGAAAATTAGGGTATTTGACAGACTTATTTACTGGTAGACAACTAATTGGTAGACAACTCACATTGCTTCACCATACTTGGAAGTGCACTATACTTGATGAAATAATTTTCTCCAACTATCAGGGCGTCTCATGTTTGAAATGAGGATAACTTTGCTCATGAGAAGGAAATTGGAAAAGAGAGCACTTGAAATGTGTTAGCTGAGAATATATAAGCAAATACTGTAAAAGGGAAAGAAAAGCAAAATCTTTAGTACATGAAACTGAAAATGCTCATATATATTTATATTGATATTTATTTGTTCTCCAATCTCATCTGGGAAGATACAGCTAATTAAATTTTGTTTCAGTGTGTTAGATTTCTATACATAGTAAAGTAATTAGTTTCATCATTTCATAAAATATATCTTACCTTCTAAAAACATTTAAACCTCTAAATCCAAAATATTTATCACTGGCTTAAAATGGGCTCTAGGCTTTCTCTACAGCCAGTCATTAATCTACCAGATACGTTCCACACAATAGTGCATTACGAAACTTTAAAGGAAACATTTGTCTTGGCTAAGTGGATGTTTAAAATTTTCCTTTCCCACTTTTTCAACCCTACAACTCAGTAACTCTTGTTGTCCTGCTATATCCGGCCTGGTCCTATGAACTAGCCTTCATCCTCTGCTTCTTCTCTACCCCCTAAGGCAACTTTCCTGCTTTCCACCTCAGTCCTGTTCACATACTGCCCCATCCCCTTTTATGCTCTCCTCCAAGAACATACACCATGAAGGGATTCCAAATTCCAAACACATGCAGAGAGGATCCATGATGTGGATCAATGGAATAAAGGTGGTTTTATTAGAGTCTGGTCTCCCTGGGCCACCTATAATAGGAGAGACCCTCCCTTGACATTTTCACCTACCATATGTAGCTTCATCAGACTGTGTCGGATGTTCAGAGCCCGTTCTCACCAGTGTCTTTAAAGTGCCGCCTTCTAGTAATTCCCATTAGACAATACTCACAGCCCTTCTGTCTTTTGATCTTGCCCCAATACAAAGTTCTTGAGAGCAAAAAGTAAATGATAATTTTGCAGCAGGGAATTGCAGAAACTAGAGGTCATTACAACAATCTATAAAAGTCAAAGGCTTTAATGTCTACCTTGATATTTTAAGGTAGAAACATTTAACTCAAAGGTTCAGTGTTTTAAAAGCAGAATTTTGAGTGTTTTGTGAGCAAGACATTTCTAGGAAGGGGCATTTCTTTGCTGTCTCTGGAATCAAGCTGCTTAGGAAGTAACTATGTGTTTTTTCAAGAGGATGGCCTCATCAGCCACACTGGGATTCTTAAAGAGTTAACGTCCAATTCTTTCCCAGACCCACTTAATCCTGTATGTTCTATAACTCTTACTTACTGAATCCAGATAAAAGGAACAAGATGTAGGAATAGCAAGTGGTGAAAGAGCTACTCGAGGGTTTCAATCAAGTCCTGGTGTCAGCTTCACGTCTGGTGCACAAAAAAGAGATAAAGATACAGGCAGGAGAGAGAGTGGGAAGCAACAGCTACCAGGGAGAAATACAAACCACTCACATAGTAGTGATCTATGGAAAGGGTAGGCAAAGGGGGAGAGAGTACAGAAATAAGACTGAATAATGTCGACCAAATGGCACACTGCTGAGCAATGAAAGAAAGGGGCAGAAACAGAATGCAAGGCATTGGCCTTTTCAATCACTATTGCCAGAACATGAATGTACCTAGTTGTATTCAATGATCTCATTTATTTGACTATGCTGGGATAGAGCACATCGGAGAAGATACCACAGAAGCACTTCCCCGTAGCATTTCAGCTAACATTGAGCAGCAGGAAAATAAACACCCCCATTTGTGGCACAAAAGAGAAAATTACATCTATTCATGGCCTGGGGAAAAAAATCTCTGGAATATTATGATGAATTAAAGAAACTGGTGGATTTTTGTAAAATCCGCTTTATCAAAGTCATTTATTTTCTGAGTCTCTTCTTAGTTCCCTTCCTATACAATTAACTCACTAAAAGGATGTGGATGTGTGTAAAATAATCAGTTTTGCCATATGGAATTTGAAAGAGCAACCCTTCATACAGGATGTTTTGGAAGCTGTTTTAAACGTCATCTGGAAATTCTTTCCAGCTCTAAGTCTGTAATAAAGAAAGATACTGGTTTTGTTCCCTGAGACCACTTCAGGGCTCCAGATGAGCATGCAGAGAAAGAGGCTTTGACTCTAATGACATTGCCCTATCCATGCCATGGGGGGGTTCAAGTTGCTGCTGACCATCATGGCAGCCATGCCATACATCACTTCTTTTTTTGGTCACTGAACTCCCTAGAGATGAGTCCTCCCTGCCAAACATAAAAACATTAAAAAAAAAAAATAGAGGCCAGAGACATAGAATAAGGCAGGAAGGAAAAAAAAAAAAAGTGTCATGGGGTTGATATGAAGAATAAGAGAAAAAATAAGGGGGGATAAAAAATTATAAGTTTTTCAGACGAGGAAAACATGCAATGGAAGGAGGTATAAAAGTGAAGAGGCTAAACTGAGAAGGGGAGCCGAGCACGGGTTGAATATTTGTATAAATTTAACAATAGGACACATACAAAGAACGTCTATCATACAGAATCACATGTCTGGAGAAATCACAAACAAAAACCTGTTATAGTTTTATGTGGTTTGATAAAAAGGAAAATGGCAATGATAATGTAGCTGAACATACATGATTTAGAATGCAAGGAAAATCCACCTATCCATATCTCACTACCAGATTATTAATGATACCGGAAATCACATCAGTCATCTTTGTGTTAAGCACTGCCCTCTTTGGAGGTCCTAATTTAACTAATTCAGAGTCTTACAACACATTATTTCAAGGAACTAATAGTTCCTTGTGAATTATTAGTTAGTTCCTTGTGAATTAATAGTCCAGTGTGAATTAATCTGGGAGACAGAAAAAGAATACTGGGGCTGGGAAGGGGTAGCAAGTGGCTGACGTAACAGAAGTAAAATGGTGTGCGAGGGAGTTAAAGTCCCTAAAACCCTGAACTGACATCCTTTGCCCTTTGACTCTCATGGAGGGAATGAATATGTGGGACGAGGTTTCACAATGTTCAGGCTTCAGGCTCTATCATGCTGGGTGGGAAAAGGTTTTCTGTATGCTGGGGAAGATTTGGAGAGATACACAAGATTTAAGAAGGGAGAAGAATATATATATATATATATATATATATATATATATATATATATATATATTAATATATTTTAATCTTTTAAAAGTGAGCTCTACACCCAATGTGGGACTTGAACTCACGACCCTCAGTGTTGTGGGAACCAGCCAGGCACCCAAGGGAAAGAATATTTTTACAAAGTTGTTTTTTTGTTTTTTTCCATCTCAGACATCCAAATTATTTAGTTTCTCTGGGACTACCAACTGGTAAGAAGAGCAAAAATTAAATGCCTGGGGGTGGGTGCTGAGAGAGAAGGGAGAGTGGAATGAAAAGATATGAAATGCTGAGACCTGTTTTGCCATCTAAACAAATTTGCCTAAGCCAGTCCTGCAGGAATGTACACAGAGGTGATATGAGTCCCAAAGTACATGTAAGCCTACACACATGTTTACTAGCTTCCCTCCCACAGATGTTCAAAGAGAACAAAATAAATTAGATCAACATTTTTAAAGTGCATCCTGTAGCTATTTGCCCAGGGAAAGAAGACAAGAGGCTATTTCAAAAGCTGATGTACCAGGTCAGAATACTCAATATATGATAAAAATTAATGAGCCAGTAAGTGATCCAGCTGCAGATCTGATCAATCCAGCAACTGCATTTTGTGTTGCCTAAGTAGAACAAATGAGTAATGGCATTTTATGGCATGAGCTTACATAACTGCAAATGTTATTAATGATTTTAATCCATCTTTAAAAATGACCAAAGTCCATTAAAAAAAATTCCTGCCAGCATGCTTGTTCTGTAAATTTGGGGAAGATAAAGCCTCTAGCTCACCACAAATTGCACTAGTAAGTACGTTGCTAATATCACTACTAATTATTTCTATTAAATTGTATAGGTCAGTATATTTCTCACAACTTTAACAATCAAAAGCCTCCATTTTTTTAATAAAATATAAAGCAGAATAAAGAAGGCACTGGAGTCATTTTCTATCACAGCTTTCACATTTGTGGCTCTCTCAACCAAAACTCCTTGTCTAGATTTTCTCATTTATATACCATTGCAATTGTTGTTTTCCAATAACTCATCATATGTAAATCCTAATGTACTTCTAACTATCCTGGCTATTTTCTCTGAACCTTTTTGATCTCTAATATATGTCTTAAAATGAAATAATCTAACTTGGACCATGTAGAGCAAGGATGCATCATTTGATATGGAGTCATTATGCCATTTTATTATAAAAGTTTTCCTTTTCTGTGTGCACAAAGTACTTTTATTATTATTAACTATTGAAATGCAATAGAAAATTATCTTTAGTATGTGCAGTACTATTTTCCTCACAGAATCCAAATGATTGCAATATAATAGTTTCACTAGTTTTATCTACAAAGAGAGGGTCAGATTTGTGAAAGTTGTTGATCTTACATAGAGAAGTTGAATTCCACCTGTCATAGCTACCTAATTCCCCACAATGTTTCAGGTTTCTTGAAACATGTAAGAGTTCTAGTTTCTTCAATAGGATTATTATTTAATATCAGTAAACAAAAGCACTGCTCTTTTCTCTGGTATATACCATTTTCATTTAGATTTTTGTAAGTGATAGTTACAAGAGGGTTATACAGTTTGATACCTTTCCCGTGATTCTATCCTCTTTGTAGTCAGCTTATGGGGCATCTTAACATCTGATGTTAATGTCAATTATGGGATATTGAGCAAATTGTGGGTCACAGCTGTAAAATGCCTGCCAAGAAATGTACTTTTTATACTTGATTTATATAATTTTGAATAGCAGGATGGGTTCCCATCATTTATCACTGGTAAAATGATGATAATTTAGTGAAATTATAAAACATCTGTGTTTAGAACAGTCCTGCCCTACCAAAGTCATAGATTATATTAGTAATTTTGAAAAATGTATAATATAAATTCTCTCTGGATAACACCTCTAATATCTCATTTTCATCAAAAGACTTAACTAGTCCCTGGGCCTCTGTTCTTGTCACTCTGCATTTCGTTTCTGAGAGAACTCAACCAACAAACACATTAATGGAACTATTTCTTAAATAATGATTCTCCCAATCTATATCTCCAGGCCCATATATATAATTAATGACTAGATGTTCACAGATATCTCAAATTCAATGTGTTCAAAATTGAACCATGTTTCCCTATACCAATCCTGCTCGTTTCCTTGTATTTCCTATCTTTGAAAGTGGTATCCTATAATCTAAGACAGAAACCTGAGCGCTATCCTAGATGTCTATATTTATTCCCTGCCCTATTTCTTATAGAATACAAATTCCATAGCTGAGGTGGTCATAAATTCTTGCCTGGACCACTGCAATAACCTCCTAATTGACTCCCTCACCTCTGCTCTTCTCCCCCTGAGATTTACCTTCAGGTTATCTGTCAGAGTTCTCTCAAAAGCTGCAAATTTCCCCTCCTTAATACTCCTTGATACTATATAACAGATCTCCTATTTTTAGAATCACATATATTAACATCATCTGTCCCAATCTAAGCTCTTGCCACTACTCGCTTCCCTTTAGGGCCCTACTTCCTCCCACTAATAACAAACACACCCTTTGTTTAAGCCATAGAAAATACATTTATTTCCTAAATAGGTCACGTCTCATGCCTCTGTACCTTGGCTAATGTTGCTCCTAGAACGCTCTTACCTCTTCTTCATCTGATAAACATTAATTGGTCCATGGAGCTTTTACAACTCAGCTTCAACTCCTCTGGGAAGACTTCCTTACTCTGTACTCTCATAACAACTTATGTTTATTCCTATCAAAATGTATCTTTTTACACTCTCACTGATATTTACCTGTCTGTTTAATCTACTAAATTATAAATCATTTGAGAATAAGAATCTGGAATGTATACATGGGTATACATACACATATATATTTATTATTGAAATTAAACTAGTGGTAATATTTCAGAAATACATATAAATGAATATAAATATGGAAAATTAGAACTTAAATAAAATTACTGTAAGACTAAATCTTGCACCACTAAAAACTTTTTTTTTAAGATTTTATTTATTTACTTGACAGAGAGAGACACAGAGAGAGAGGGGGAACACAAGCAGAGGGAGTGGAAGGGGGAGAAGCAGGCTTCTTGCTGAGCAGGGAGCCCGATGCGGGGCTCGATCCCAGGACCCTGGGATCATGACCTGAGCTGAAGGCAGATGCTTAACGACTGAGCCACCCAGGCGCCCCACCACTAAAAACTTCTTTTTTTTTTTTTAAAGATTATTTATTTATTTATTTGAGACAGAGAGAATGAGAGAGAGAGAGAGAGAGAGAGCACATGAGAGGGGGGAGGGTCAGAGGGAGAAGCAGACTCTCTGCCGAGCAGGGAGCCCGATGCGGGACTCGATCCACGGACTCCTGGATCATGACCTGAGCCGAAGGCAGTCGCTTAACCAACTGAGCCACCCAGGCGCCCACCACTAAAAACTTCTTAAACATTTGAAATAATCACTAATGCATGGTTTCTTTAAGGTATACTTAACTATATGTCTAGAACAGTACTGTACAATAGAAATATAATATAAACTGCATATGTAGTTTTTAAATATTTAGTAGCCACTTTAAAAACCAGTAAAAAGAAACAGGTGAAATTAATTTTAATAATATATTTTACTTAGTTTAATATATGAAAATATTATCACTCCAACATGTAATCAATATAAAGTCACTAAAGAGATATTATACCAACTTTTTTTATACTAAATCTTCAAAATCTGATGTGAATTTATAGTTATGGAACATTTCATTTCAGAATAGTCACACTTTAAGTGTTTAATTACCACATGTGGCTAGTGGCTACCATATTGGGAGGTTCACAAGAATTGTTAGGTTTATTTTATTATTATTATTATTTTAAGATTTTATTTATTTATTTGACAGAGAGAGACAGTGAGAGAGGGAACACAAGCAGGGGGAGTGGGAGAGGGAGAAGCAGGCTTCCCACCGAGGAGGAAGCCCTACATGTGGCTCGATCCCAGGACCCTGGGACCACGACCTGAGCTGAAGGCAGATGCTTAACAACTGAACTACCCAGGTGCCCCAAGAATTGTTATGTTTAAATCCACTCCATGACAGATCAGTTAAACTGCAGCTTTGAATGAAATTTGAATTATAGCTAGAACACTTATTTTTGTTTGTTTGTTTGAGTAATAGCTATGACCATAGTGAATTTGAAATTACTTTAAAAGAGTTAACCAGGAGGGATATCTTCCATATAAAACAAGGATGACTCAGGAAGTGGTAGATGGGGTTTCCCTTCACATTATCATAAGTTAAAACCAAATGAGCAAAACATACTGATTGCAGATTTGGAAGCAAATTAAGGAGGGCCAGCTTCCTCTGCTAGAGATTTCTTGAGGTAGTTTTTAATATAGTGGATGGTTAATTTAATGAAGAAAATTGCTCAGCAGGTTACTTCACAGCCAAATTTGGTGTGGTTAACTTTGGCAGTTCATACTCTCCGCAACTGAGGATTTATAGTCCCCATGTCCTGGTCATAAACTTAAGTTGAGTTCTAAATTATTAGAATATTATATATTCCCTTAACAACTTTCTTAGAATGTCTAAGGGAACTTCACATGCAGTAATGCTTTTTAAGCAAGTGAACGGGATGTACTGGGGAGAGTGGGCACTCGAGAGGGCCAACTTCTGGCTGGAGCTGACCACCGACCGGCAATGTAGATAAGCCATTTTACCCTGTATCTCACACTACACTTGACTAAACTTGGGAAAATTATGCCTCATCTACTTTTTTTTAAGATTTTATTTATTTATTTGACAAAGACAGAGAGTAAGAGCAGGAACACAAGCAGCGGGAATGGGAGAGGAAGAGAAGGCTTCCCGCTGAGCAGGGAGCCCGATGCGGGGCTCGATCCCAGGAATCCGAGATCATGACCTGAGCCAAAGGGAGACGCTTAACGACTGAGCCACTCAGGTGCCCAATGCCTCACCTATTTACCTGACAGAATTTACTTGTAAAACTAATGTAACCTGTGATGCTCAAATCTCTGAAAAGTCAAATGTTATACTAAAATGGATTGCATTATTAAGTGTGGGTAATATATTTATAAGAAAATAGAAGTTGGGGAGCATTTAAGAAATAATAATAATAATAATAATAATAGTGATAACAGCCATATGTTAAATGCATTCTATGTGCCACAAAATGTGTTAAATACATTATATAACTTATTCTTCATAGCTATACTATAAAGCAGGCATTAATACTGATAAATAACTGAGATAAGAGGGAATAAAGAATTTCCTCCCTATCGTGTAGTTATCAAGTAGCAGATTTGGGACTTAAAGTCCCTAACTGCAATGCCATGATCTAAACCACAGTTACTATCTGAGAAGCGACCCATAGAGACTCAGAGCATTTTCCAAATCCAACCATTTCTTAGAAGTCCTTCATTTCTATCTGGGCACATCCGATCTGGCTCCTAGGACTATCCATTATAATTTCTCTATTTTTCCTAACACCTAAAATGTGGAAAAGTCTACAAGTAGTAGGAAGCCTGCCTTTACATTCCTAATAGCTGTTGCTAAAGAAATATATAAACAAACGAATGAATGAGGCTGGTCATTTAGAGTACTGTCAATCACCTCCAAAAATAAGTCTTCATTTGTTAATGTAGAAAGACCAAATGTACGAGACAGTATTCATTTCTTTCAGAATCATGAGGCTAAAGGCCATAGACATTATATGTGATAGATAAACCCATGAAAAAAACCCAAATGACTGTATGTCTAACTCATTAAAAAATCCACCATTCTCTCACTTGTTCAGAGCCAAGAAGTTGAGCAATAAAAGATTACTATTATAAAAGTTTTGGAACCACTCTGTTTCCCAGATGGCTTCCTCCTAGAACACTTAAATAAGGACAACTTATTCAATAAAGTCCCCCATCATGCAAACTTCGACTCTGTGAGTATTTCAAATGCTATCTAGAATAATGATACCGCTCTGTGAATCTCCTGTTAACAGCAATGTCAAAGTCCCCCAGAGATATAAGGTATCATGACTCATTTCTTTCACCCTTACTTTTAATTCCAGAGTAGCATCAGCATCTCACACTTAAACTAACCCTTCCTGCCCGGCATCAGGAGTTATGGCAGAAGAATATAGGCACTGGGGAGTCTCTAAATCCCCCAAATTACAAGAAGAAACAGCTTTCCTGCTTGAGGAATCCTCCAAAAATAGCCATCATTTTCTAAAACAAGACTACCTAAAGTCAAACGTAATTCATGAACTCAATGTATAAGCAACAAATCCTAGACATGCCTTTACCTGCAGAGAAAATCTTCAATGGTAATAGCTGGGTCACATCTAGATCAGAAGATTAAAAGTAGACATCTGTCCTTGGTTGGAAAGGGTAAGCATAGGGATGCCTGGGTGGCTCAGTCAGCTAAACGTCTGCCTTTCCCTCAGGTCATCATCCCAAGGTCCTGGGATCCAGCCCGCTCAGGGAGAGTCTGATTTTCCCTCCCCATCTCTACCTCCCACTCATGCTCTCTCTCTCTTTCTCAAATAAATAAGTGAAATCTTTAAAAGAAAAAAATTGTTTTTAAAAAGGGTTAAGCATAGATATCAGAATTGAATAACCCCCTTTGTGTTATCCAGTTCAGCTTTATTAGTGAGGAAATTGATGGCTTAAGCCCTTTTTATAGTGCCCCTAAGGAACAGCCAATGAAGGTTACATGGAGACACAGCCCTATGCCTTTTGAATACACCAAGTATAACATTACTATTTGACACATGCCTAGGAAGCCACTGTAACATAACTTGGGGAAAAAAAATCAGGATATATGCAAACATATCAGAAAAATACTCATAGGCTAAATAAACATAGAGCTGAAGAACAGTGAAACTCTCATATTTTTAATATTTTCCCATTATCATCTTCACTGTACTTTTCTATTTAGAGCGTATCACTACAGACTGTAAATGCATCTTGATTTCTCTCCTGTCTTACTTATCACTCAGGCCTCAAACATTTTCAAGGAAATGCTGAAAAGATACAACCAGTGCTTTCTTTGTGTGCCTAATTATAGCAAGAAATCTAGCTCTTCTTTTTTTTTGTTTTTTAATGTTATGGACAATCAACATTTTCCTTCTTTGATCACTTCATCAGTCACTGATTGTAACTCAAACATGATATTCAAGAACAATTTTCCAGGGTGCCTGGGTGGCTCAGTTGGTTAAGCGACTGCCTTCAGTTCAGGTCATGATCCTGAAGCCCCGGGATCGAGTCCCACATCCAGCTCCTTGCTCGGCAGGGAGTCCGCTTCTCCCTCTGACCCTCTTCCCTCTCGTGCTTTCTCTCATTCTCTCTCTCTCAAATAAATAAATAACATCTTTTAAAAAAAAAGAACAATTTTCCAAATCAAATTAATTGAACTTTTGTTTTTAATGACATTCATGAAATTCTAAAAAATCTTCTTTGCTTTTCTTATAGCTAGCTTTGTTAAAGATGTTCAATGATTCGGCATTATTTTAGAGAATAAATTTCCTTCAGAATTGGGGATACCTATGTGTGTACACCTGTTAATTTTCAACTGTAAGAAGAATTAGGGATAACAATTCGATGGGAAATAATAACAATAATAATACATAACACATTAGAAACTTCATGGAGAAAGAACTATTTTCTATATAGTCCTTTGTAGGCATTTTGTACCTTTGAGTGCGGAATAAAAACGCAGTAACAATGACACCATTATAAAAGTATGGAAGCAGTGAAAGATCAAGCCAACTTGCTCACATCTCACAAAACAAAATATACTTTGTATCTCTTTATGTCATTAAAAAGAAATAGGCTCAAAATGGAGTCACTTATATTAAGTCCCACCAAGACTTAATACCTTACCTAATTGCAGTTTTAGTCTCTCCCAGTAGAATTTTAAACCAATCAATCTGGAATTTCCTGACCAGGATTTACAAGATAATCTGCATAAGACTCTGCCCTGCCTCCTAAGGGAAAGTGACCTTGACTGAAAAATATCCTTCCCTTTTGCTAATAACTTCTTTGCCCCACACTCCTTCCTATAAATACCTTCCATTTTGTACAACTCCTAGGAACTCCTTTCTACTTTCTAGATGGGTGCTGTCTAATTAATGAATCCCTGAATAAAGCCAATTAGGTCTTTAAATTTACTCAGTTGAATTTTGGTTTTTTAAACAATATAATAATTACATATGTCTATTCACCTACCTGCAGCCAAACAGAGATATAAGAAGTCAAAGAAATTATTTTGAGACAAGTTATGATCATGCTATTTAAAGGCTTCAGAGAGCAAGTCTCCCCAAATGTGCTGCTTTGCAATGTGGACTATTTTGAGTTGAAGGCAATCAGGATCCTGGAGTCTCAAGAGAAACTTTTGCCCCTCCCTTAACTACCTAGAAGAACTTAAATTGGGGGTGTTTCCCAGAATGAGAGATATCACCAGGGATAAATTTTATCTCAAGACCCCTCTGTGTGGCAGGGCAAACATCTAATTGCCAAACATCTGCCCTTCTTCTTAAAGCCCCAGGAATTGCCCCCCTCCTCTTTAAAGCTCCAGGCCCCTATTCCATTCCTTAGCTCTAGATGGCATGTCTGCCTCACTTTACCTTTCCATCTTTGACCATTTCCTATGTGTGAGGTTCCCCTCAGTATGAAACTCAATTTGATTTACTCCTGTTAATCTTAGACCAGTTGGAAGAATCTTAGAAGGGTTGAGGAAAATTGTTCTCCCAACACACCAAGAGCAAATGTCCATCTTTCGGTCACTTATCAAATATCTAAACTTCCCTGGGTTTTTTTTATTGTTATGTTAATCACCATATATTACATCATTAGTGTTTAAGGTAGTGTTCCATGATTCATTGTTTGTGCATAACACCCAGTGCTCCACGCAGAATGTGCCCTCTTTAATACCCATCACCAGGCTAAACCATCCCCCACCCCCTACCCTCTAGAACCCTCAGTTTGTTTTTCAGAGTCCATCCTCTCTCATGGTTCGTCTGCCCCTCCGACTTACTCCCCTTCATTCTTCCCCTCCTATCTTCTTTTTCTTTTTTCTTAACATATGTTGCATTATTTGTTTCAAAAGTACAGATCTCTGATTCAACAGTGTTGTACAATTCACAGCGCTCACCGTAGCACATACCCTCCCCAATGTCTATCACCCAGCCACCCCATCCCTCCCACCCCCCACCACTCCAGCAACCCTCAGTTTCTTTCCTGAGATTAAGAATTCCTCATATCAGTGAGGTCATAGGATACATGTCTTTCTCTGATTGACTTGTTTCACTCACCATAACACCCTCCACTTCCATCCACGTCATTACAAATGGCAAGATCTCATTCCTTTTGATGGCTGCATAATATTCCATTGTGTATATATACCACTTCTTCTTTATCCATTCCTCTGTTGATGGACATCTTGGCTCTTTCCACAGTTTGGCTATTGTGGACATTGCTATAAACATTGGGGTGCACGTACCCGTTCGGATCCCTACATTTGTATCTTTGGGGTAAATATCCAGTAGTGCAAATACTGGATCATATGGTAGCTCTATTTTCAACTGTTTGAGGAACCTCCATACTGTTTTCCAGAGTGGTTGCACCAACTTGCATTCCCACCAACAGTGGAGGAGTGTTCCCCTTTCTCAGCATCTCCGCCAACATCTGCCATTTCCTGACTTGTTAATTTTAGCCATTCTGACGGGTGTGAGGTGGTATCTCATTGACATTTTGATTTGGATTTCCCTGATGCCGAGCGATGTGGAGCACTTTTTCATGTGTCTCTTGGCCATTTGGTTGTCTTCTTTGGAAAAATGTCTGTTCATGTCTTCTGCCCATTTCTTGATTGGATTATTTGTTCTTTGGGTGTTGAATTTGATAAGTTCTTTATAGATTTTGGATACTAGCCCTTTATCTGATATGTCATTTGCAAATATTTTCTTCCATTCTGTCGGTTGTCTTTTGGTTTTGTGGACTGTTGCTTTTGCTGTGCAAAAGCTTTTTATCTTGATGAAATCCCAATAGTTCATTTTTGCCCTTGCTTCCCTTGCCTTTGGCGATGTTTCTAGGAAGAAGTTGCTGAGGCTGAGGTCGAAGAGGTTGCTACATATGTTCTCCTTTAGGAGTTTGATGGACTCCTGTCTCCTGTTTAGGTCTTTCAAACATTTGTAGTCTCTTTTTGTGTGTGGTGTAAGAAAATGGTCCAGTTTCATTCTTCTGCATGTAGCTGTCCAATTGTCCCAACACCATTTGTTGAAGAGACTGTCTTTTTTCCATTGGACATTCTTTCCTGCTTTGTCAAAGATGAGTTGACCATAGGGTTGAGGGTCCATTTCTGGGCTTTCTATTCTGTTCCATTGACCTATGTGTCTGTTTCTGTGCGAGTACCATACTCTCTTGATGATGACAGCTTTGTAATAGAGCGGAAGTCCGGAATTGTGATGCCGCGAGCTTTGCTTTCCTTTTCAATATTCCTCTGGCTATTCGAGGTCTCTTCTGGTTCCATAAAAATTTTAGGATTATTTGTTCCATTTCTTTGAAAAAGGTGGATGGTATTTTGATGGGGATTGCATTGAATGTGTAGATTGCTCTAGGTAGCACTGACATCTTCACAATGTTTGTTCTTCCAATCCATGAGCATGGAACGTTTTTCCATTTCTTTGTGTCTTCTTCAATTTCTTTCATGAGTATTTTATAGTTTTCTGAGTACAGATCCTTTGCCTCTTTGGTTAAATTTATTCCTAGGTATCTTATGGTTTTGGGTGCAATTGTAAATGGGATCGACTCTTTGATTTGTCTCTCTTCTGTCTTGTTGTTGGTGTATAGGAATGCCACTGATTTCTGGGCATTGATGTTATATCCTGCTACTTGACTGAATTCCTGTATGAGTTCTAGCAGTTTTGGGGTGGAGTCTTTTGGATTTTCCACATACAGTATCATATCATCTGCAAAGAGTGAGAGTTTGACTTCCTCTTTGCTGATTTGGATGCATTTGATTTCTTTTTGTTGTCTGATTGCTGTGGCTAGGACTTCTAATACTATGTTGAATAGCAGTGGTGAGAGTGGACATCCCTGCAGCGTTCCTGACCTTAGGGGAAAAGCTCTCAGCCTTTCCCCACTGAGAATGATATTCGCTGTAGGTTTTTCATAGATGGCTTTTATGATATTGAGGTATGTACCCTCGATCCCTATACTCTGAAGAGTTTTGATCAAGAAAGGATGCTGTACTTTATCAAATGCTTTTTCTGCATCTATTGCGAGGATCATATGATTCTTGTTCTTTCTTTTGTTAATGTATTGTATCACGTTGATTTAATTGCAGATGTTGAACCAACCTTGCAGCCCAGGGATAAATCCCACTTGGTCATGGTGAATAATCCTTTTAATGTACTGTTGGATCCTGTTGGCTAGTATTTTGGTGAGAATTTTTGCATCCATGTTCATCAAAGATATTGGCCTGTAATTCTCCTTTTTGATGGGGTCTTTGTCTGGTTTTGGGATCAAGGTAATGCTGGCCTCATAAAATGAGTTTGGAAGTTTTCCTTCCATTTCTATTTCTTGGAACAGTTTCAAGAAAATAGGTATTAATTCTTCTTTCAATGTCTGATAGTTTTCCCCTGGGAAGCCATCTGGCCCTGGGCTTTTGTTTGTTGGAAAATTTTTGATGATTGTTTCAATTTCCTTAGTGTTTATAGGTCTAATCAGGTTTTCTATTTCTTCCTGGTTCAATTTTGGTAGTTGATACATCTCTAGGAATGCACCCATTTCTTCCAGGTTATCTAATTTGCTGGCATAGAGTTGCTCATAATATGTTCTTAGAATTGTTTGTATTTCTTTGGTGTTGGTTGTGATCTCTCCTCGTTCATTCATGATTTTGTTGATTTGGTCATTTCTCTTTTCTTTTTGATAAGTCTGGCCAGGGGTTTATCAATCTTGTTAATTCTTTCAAAGAACCAGCTCCTAGTTGCGTTGATCTGTTCTACTGTTCTTTTGGTTTCTAGTTCACTGATTTCTGCTCTGACCTTTATTATTTCTCTTCTCCCGCTGGGTTTAGGCTTTATTTGCTGTTCTTTCTCCAGCTCCTTTAGGTGTAGGGTTAGGGTGTGTATTTGAGACCTTTCTTGTTTCTTGAGAAAGGCTTGTATTGCTATATACTTTCCTCTCAGGACTGCCTTTGCAGCATCCCAAAGATTTTGAACAGTTGTGTTTTCATTTTCATTGGTTTCCATGAATTTATTTAATTCTTCTTTAATTTCCTGGTTGACCCATTCATTCTTTAGTGGGATGTTCTTTAGCCTCCATGTATTTGAGTTCTTTCCAACTTTCCTCTTGTGATTGAGTTCTAGTTTCAAAGCATTGTGGTCTGAAAATTTGCAGGGAATAATCCCAATCTTTTGGTACCAGTTGAGACCTGATTTGTGACCTAGGATGTGATCAATTCTGGAGAACGTTCCATGGACACTAGAGAAGAATGTGTATTCTGTTGCTTTGGGATGGGATGTTCTGAATATGTCTGTGAAGTCCATTTGGTCCAGTATGTCATTTAAAGTCTTTATTTCCTTGTTGATCTTTTGCTTAGATGATCTGTCCATTTCAGTCAGGGGGGTGTTAAACTCCCCCACTATTACTGTATTGTTGTCAATGTGTTTCTTTGCTTTTGTTATTAATTGCCTTATATAATTGGCTGCTCCCATGTTAGGGGCATCGATATTTACAATTGTTACATCTTCTTGTTGGATAGACCCTTTAAGTAGGATATAGTGTCCTTCTTCATCCCTTATTACAGTCTTTGTTTTAAAATCTAATTTGTCTGATATAAGGATTGCCACCCCAGCTTTCTTTTGGTGTCCATTAGCATGGTAAATGGTTTTCCACCCCCTCACTTTCAATCCGGGTGTGTCTTTGGGTCTAAAATGAGTCTCTCACAGACAGCATATTGATGGGTCTTGTTTTTTAATCCAATCTGATAGCCTGTGTCTTTTGATTGGGGCATTTATCCCATTTACATTCATGGTAACTATTGAAAGATATGAATTTAGTGCCATTGTATTGCCTGTAAGGTGACTGTTACTGTATATTGTCTGTGTTCCTTTCTGATCTATGCTGCTTTTAGGCGCTCTCTCTTTGCTTAGAGGACCCCTTTCAATATTTCTTGGAGGGCGGGAGTCGTGTTTCCAAATTCCTTTAGTTTTGTTTGTCCTGGAAGCTTTTTATCTCTCCTTCTATTTTCAATGAGAGGTAGATGGATATAGTACTCTTGGCTGTATATTTTTCTCATTTAGTTCTCTGAAGATATCATGCCAGTCCTTTCTGGCCTGCCAGGTCTCTGTGGATAGGTCTGTTGCCAATCTAATGTTTCTACCATTGTAGGTTACATATCTCTTCTCCCGAGCTGCTTTCAGGATTTTCTCTTTGTCTCTGAGACTCGTAAGTTTTACTATTAGATGTCGGGGTTTTGATCTATTTTTATTGATTTTGAGAGGGGTTCTCTGTGCCTCCTGGATTTTGATGCCTGTTTCCTTCCTCACATTAGGGAAGTTCTCTGCTATTATTTGCTCCAATATACCTTCTGACCCTCTCTCTCTTTCTTCTTCTTCTGGGATCCCAATTATTCTAATGTTGTTTTGTCTTATTGTATTACTTATTTCTCGAATTCTGCCCTCGTGATCCTGTAGTCGTTTCTCTCTCTTTTTCTCAGCCTCTTTATTTTCCATCATTTGGTCTTCTATATCGCTGATTCTCTCTTCTGCCTCATTTATCCTAGCAGTTAGTGCCCCCAATTTTAATTGCACCACATTAATAGCCTTTTTGATTTCGACTTGGTTAGATTTTAGTTCTTTTATTTCTCCAGAAAGGTTTCTCTAATAACTTCCACGCTTTTTTCAAGCCCAGCTAGTACCTTTAAAGTCATGATTCTGAACTCTAGGTGCGACATCGCACTAATGACCCTATTGAGTAGGTCCCTGGCTGATGGTACTACCTCTTGTTCTTTTAGCTGAGGTGATTTTTTTCATCTTGTCATTTTGTCCAGAGGAGAATAGATGTATGAGAGAACAAAATGCTAACAGGTTAACAACGTCCCCAGGAAATATATTCTATACAAATCAGAAAAGACCTGAAACTAGGGGAAAAGAAAGGGAAAGAAAGGAAAAAGAAAGAGGAAAAAAATGAATAAAACAAAAACAGAACAATAGCAAAAAAAACAGAATATGATCAAATATGATCAGGCTAGTACATAGATCAGTGCCACATACTAGATTTTGGGCGTATTTTTGTCTGTTAGAAAAATGTGCCTCCTAAAATTTTAAAGGAAGAAAGTCTTATATATGTACAAAATAAGGGTTGATACAATGAAGGGTTGGAAGATGACTGTAAAGATTAAAATTATAAAAGATTTTATAAAAGGAATTGATAAGAATTTGTTTGAAAAAAGAAAGAAGAAGATTCACAAAAAAGAGAGAATAAAAAGGGAGAGAATGTGATCAGGCAGGAGACTAGAACAAAGCCATACACTAGTGATTTAAGGTATATTTTGATCTGTTAGAAGAAACTGGATCTCAAAATTTTAAAGAGAGAACAACTTATATATATATGCCAAAAATAAGGGTAACTACTATGAAGGGATAAAATATGACTCTAAAAATGAAAAATAAAAAATGTTTTTTTCTAAAAGGGATTGATAAGATGTTGGTTGAAAAGGGAAAAAGAAAAATTTAAAAAAAAAGTTAAAAAATTAACTTTGAAAAACTAATGAATCATGGTAAGAAAAAGCCATGAATTCTATGTGCAGTATTCCCCTAGTGCTGGAGTTCTCCTGTTCTCCTTGATGGGTAAAACTTGGTCTTGGCTTGCTGGCTGTTCGTGCTGATCTTCTGGGGGAGGGGCCTGTTGCCGTGGTTCCTAAATGTCTTTGCTGGAGGCGGAATTGCCCCGGCCTTGTTGGTCTGGGCTAAGCAAGCTGCTCGGGTTTGCTCTCAGGAGCTTTTGTTCCCTGCAAGCTCTGGTACAGCTTTGGAGGACCAGGGTGAAAATGGTGGCCTCCCAGTCTCCACCCAGAGGAGCTGAGAACTTGGGGCCCCGCTCCTCAGTGCACCCCCAGAGAAAAGCAGTCACTCCCGTCTCCCTGGTCTCCCGCTGCACTCCGTGCTCATCCGGCCTGTGACCTTAGCGTTTCTATCTCTGGCACCGGACCCCGAGTGGAGTCTCCAAACCCAGCAGATCCCTGTGGTACGCTCCCGCGCCGCTCCTCCCAGGGGAGGAAGGGGAGTCTCCCCGGTTCTGCCGCTTGTTGGGTCCCTGCTGGAGGAGCAGTGGCCCAACTGGGCCGTGGATCACAGTTTATGGCCACCCTGAGCTGAGAGCCCGCGCCTCGGCTCTGTCTCTGCAGCCGGCTTCCCTGCTCTGATACCTGGGAGCTCTGCCGCACTCAGGCACCCCCGGTTTTTCTGTGACCCCAAGGGTCCTGAGACCACACTGTCCCGCGAGCGTTCCACCCCCCCGCTTAGCCACTGGAGCGATGTCGCTCCGCGGAGCCGACTTCTAAAAGGTCCGATTTTGTGCTCTGCGGCTCTATCACTTGCCAGAAGCGGCCGCCAGACGCCCCCTCCCCCACCGTCTATCCTCCCGAATATCACCTCGGATTCACTTCTCCGCAGGTCCTGCCTTCCAGTAAGTGGTCGCTTCTCTGTTCAGAGAGTTGTCGCTACTCTTCTTCGATCTCCTGTTGAGTTCGTAGGTGTTCAGAATGGTTTGATCCCTATTCAGCTGAATTCCTGAGACCAGACGAAATCCAGGTCTTCTACTCCTCTGTCATCTTGCTCCTTCCCTGATATTTTATATGAGGTTTGACACTGCTCTACCTCTTACCTGTAGTAATACCAGGTATAATTCACTTTTTTAAAGATTTTACATTAACATTTCTTCACATTAATAATTTTTGACTGTAGATAGATAGATAAATCTTTGACTGTAAAAACTAATGATTTTGAAGTGAATTCTTAATTTTTCCTTACCAAGAAGAAATTACCAAAAGTCAAAATTGTAAATGGTAAAGCTAAAAGACTTAGAGATAAACTAGGACTTTCCAATCAACAACCTGTGTTTACAATGTGCTTAAATTATCTAAATTTCTTTGAACTCGTCTGTTAAATGGGGCTTATCTTAACACCTATGTCACAGGTTTTTTAAGATTAAACAAAATAATTCATATAAAGTGTTCTCCATAATTTGTGGCACACAATTCAATAATTAATGTGTATTTTTAGTCATTAATTTTGTCTCATTCTCCATTTTCTATTTTAATGAAAATAATTTTATCATATACCTGTATTATAGGCCAGTTCATAAAAATCCAATTTCAAAGAATATTCTGGAATCATTCCTTTGCAGTTTCTTTTGGCTTTATCATTTCAGTAAAGCCCTCATTTATCATGTGTCATTATAGCACACAAGGAGTGAAATAAGGTAGAACCATCAGAGCAATTACGTGGTTTTCTGCAAAACTATGAAATCTTGTAATTAACAAAGGTCAGTTTTTAAAAGGGAAGAGATCCTTATGAAAATTCATGAGATCTTCAATGATTGAGTTCCCAGTTCCCCCATTCTTATTGCCATTATCCCAGTATAGGTTTCTATCATCTCTAGCCTGGACTACTGAAATAACTTTCTAAACACTTTAATCCTACCACTTCCATTATTGCCATAGTTACCTTTTTAACAGAGTCCTAACTATGACTTTCTACTGCTTAGAAAATTCACATGGCTTCCAACTATTCACATACTAAAATCCAAAATCAATGGAATAGAATTCAATACCTTCCATAATAGAAGGCTGATCAACCATTCCAACATTATAATGCTATTGTTTATTTCACGCACAGTACATTAAGGCCAAATAAAAGATGTTTTATGCACATTTAAGACTAATGTCTTTTCTTCTCCCTACAATGCTTTCCTGGCTCCCTACTCCTTTTCCTATACAGTCTTACTCGTATCTAAATGATGCCTAAATGAAGATCACAGTCTCCACAATATTTTCATTTACTATACTCCCTAGATTTGAATATATGTATTTTAAAATATATATAAAATTTTATATTTTATAATATAAATGTATATAAAATAATCCACAAGTATAGAGAAGTATATAATCTCAAATGTGTATATATATTTAGATTATATTTAAATATTTAAATAAAGTTATATATAAAACACACCTTGTACTCGGGTACATAACTTTCTCTTCCGTTAAGTCATAAGCTCTGAGACATGTATTAGCACAATGTCTGGCACATATTAAATGATCAATACAGTTTTCTTAAACGTGTGACTATGTGATTGAATGAATTAGCTTATGTTTCATCATCTATGAAATACACAAATACCAGGCTTACACTGGTTTTCAGTATTGCCTCACTGACAGATATCAATTTCTAAAATGTGCTTTCTGAGTTCCAATTATTTTGACATCACAAAATTATAAGACTGAAAAGGAATATAAGGATGCCCACTCCTGGATTCAATGAGAGGAAAAATATCTTCTATTTTTAAAAGAGTTCAATTTTGAATAGGATATCATAACCTGCTTCTTTCACTCAACCTTTTCATATTTAATAATATCCACTATTAATTCCCACAGTCTTGAGATTTTTCAAGGTAATTGAAACATTACTGTTTTTTTTTCTCTCCATTTATTTATTTATTTTTTCTTCCTGCCTGGAAAGATGATATAACACCAAAAGATTTTAAGAAAGTTAAATATATCAGAATAAGCAAGGACTGTGACAGATGGGTCCTGGTTTCAGAACTAAAGCTCCTCATCTATTTACAAGCATCTATTTTCATTCAGGTTTGTTGATTCTGTCTTCTGAAAATGTCTGAGAAATACTGTTTCCCATTCCCAAGATTCCAGGGTATTTGCATTTTTTTAAAAAAGATTTACTTATTTTTTTAGAGAGGGAGAGCCTGAGCACCTAGGGGAGGGGCAGAGGGAGAGGGAGTCTCAAGCAGACTCCCTGCTGAGTGTGGAGCCTGTTGAGAGGTTCTGTCTCACCAACCCAGTGAGGCATTGGCTTTCCATGCAGTCATTTTTGATCACTGAAAATACATACCTTTCACTTTGTTTACGGACTGCTAATGACCCTTGCACTTTGAAGGCATCAGCCTTAAAACCTAGCCCTAGCTAAGTGTAGCATTTTCCTTTCTTTTATTTTCTCTTTGAAATTGGGATACTAATCAAATTCTAGTCTTCTGGTAGGTTTTTTTTTTTTTTTTTTCCTTTTGACACTGCTCTCTAAGTTTAATATAAGCAGTTCTGTGACCATATGTGAAAATTCTTAAACTGCTTTGGAACAAAATTAATTTGGGCCTGGACTTAAGCTCATTTCTTTCCTTCTTTAAATCGTGCTATAATACAATAGGGGGCGCAGGGGCACAAGTTGGGAGTTTGGTAATGAAGTCACTTTTATTTTTTATTACTTATTTTAATAAAATTTTATATAAGGATGTAGGAAATTTGTTATAAAATCAGAAAAATACACAATACAAATGTTAAAGTACAGCAATGTGACAACCTGTTGCCTTTTTCCAATTACACGTTTTTCTTTAGTTCCTCCCATTGAATTCTTAATAGTCTCCCAATTATAGAGAATAAGTAAAGCAAAACTCAAGCAGCACTGCCTGGGAAAATAAAATGACTCTAATGACAACTAATTAACAGGAGCTGCTCAACACCTGGTGTGTGTTAGCAATGTGATAGAATCTGCAGCCTCAAGGAGCCCATGGTCCAGTGTAGTGGATAGATATGATATGATCATTAGAGAACAATAAAAGAAAGTGCATAATTGGTAGAATTTCTTGTTATAGCCTACAGACTAAATGTTCAATAAAAGTTTAAAGAATTGGGTGGAAGAGTGTTGGGATAATGAAACCATATAATATGAGGAAATGATATAAAAAATTTAGTATTCATATTGCTAATCAATAATGTCATATGGATTGTCCACTCTTAAAAGTAAATCAATACTAACTTTCAAAAATGCAATTCAGCAATTCTTTAATTATTCTTTACAAATTACACCAAAGAGTTGACCACTGATCTATTATGGTATCCTTAAATCAATGCAAAGGACACATCAAATGTAAAATGCTCCCTGTTTCTAAGCTTACTAAAAATAATCACTGCTAATGGGGTACAATTTAAATGCATATGAATAAAAACATTTTAAGAGGTGACACCTGTTATTAACCTGTAAAGTGGCTTGAGAGTATCACTTAAAAATAGGCAACATTCACATGGACACTTTCAAGGTTAGTAAATCACAACTGAAAAAACAGAGATTTAAAGCTAGAAAGAAATTAAATTCTATGTTCAGATTTTTGCTTCCGCAGAAATTTTTCTGATTCAGGCATAGCCTAAAATACTTATTCAAATGCTTGAGATATCCATTTAACCTTAATGCCTTTAAACCTGACCTGAAATATTGGGTCTACAGGTTAGGCTTTACAACTCAACAGTTGTTCTGCTCTGCCTGGTACAATATTGACTTTTATAGGAAGCTTTGTAAATATCAACATTTTTGTACCTAAACTCCAGCTGAAGCAGCACAGTAAATGCAGCCTGTCAGCAAACATGTGATGCCACTCCAAAAGGATTTTGACAGAATTTAATTAGAAAGGTAAATAAGCAAAGAGGAAATATTGGTGGAAAAGGAAAACACAAGGAGGAGGAGAAAAATGGCATTGCAAAAATAAAGACATTAAAAAATAAACAGGTAATATTTGGATACTTTTAAGCTGGTAGAAAAATGGGGAACTTGAAAATGGCCATGAAAGAAGCCATGAAGTTATTGGAAGATAGGATTAAATTTTGTTTTAGACCATATTAACTAAACTTGGTTATACTGATAGACTTTCCTTATCACATTGAATTTATGTAAATAAGCATGGTACAAAATATGATATAATGTCTTGCACGAAAACATCAAATTGAAGGAATATACACTGCATTCTCTTTTCCAGAACCAATTCAGTACAATCAAAACCTGAAAGATCAGAATGAATAGAACTAAAATGTTATATTTCAATTCAGAATACTTATAAAGCATATTATTTTTTTTATTTTTGTTATAGTGTTGTATAGTGAACCTAGCACCACAAATTTATAGTTCATTTACATGAGCCATTCTTTATGTAGTAAGGGAGATATTAAAGAACAAATAAATGATTTAGGGATTAATGGGTAAAAAAAATACACTCTCTTCCTATCTGTGTGTGTGTGTGTGTGTGTGTGTGAGAGAGAGAGAGAGAGAGAGAGAGAGAGAGAGATCAGCATGCCTTGTTAGTTGAGCAATAAAGAAGTTTAGAAAAAAATAGATGTCTTAGGTCAGTTGCTATAATCAATACCATAGTCAGGGTGGCTTAAACAACAGAAATTTATTTCTCACTATTCTGGAGGTTAAGAATTCTGAGATAAGGGTGTCAATATGGTCAGCTGCTGGTGAGAGCTTTCTTTTTTTCTGATTTGCAGACAGCCGTCTTGCTGTGTTCCACACAGCAGAGAGAAGGAGGAAGCAAGCTCTCTCCTGTCTCATCTTAAAAGGGCACTAATCCCACCATAAGGGCTTCCCTTTCCTGGTTTAATGATCTCCCAAAGGTCCCATTTCCAAATGCCATCGCATTAGGGAGAAGGGTTTCAACATATGAATGTTTGGGGGACACAAACACTTAATCCATAGCGATAGGGGTGAATGAACTTCCTATAACCAACAACTACTTTAAGCCACAATTTTATTCTTCTCTTGGCTGTTCCATTTGCCCAATTCATTATATGTATATACATTATATGTGTGTATGTGTATATACTTAATGTGTATACACAAAATCAAGAAGCCAATCACTAGATATATGCATAACTCTAAGCCATAAATATAAATCTTAATTGATGAAATACTCTTTTGATATTAGAAAAATCACTTTCATCTATATTTTGTCTTTATAAATTATACTTATTAAAGAATATGGTAAAATATCAAAATTGTTACCATTTTTTAAAAATTAAGCATTCATATTGTATAATTAAACATACCAGAAATTTATTTGAAATTTATAAAATATTACTTAAAATTTGGAAAAATAATTGCTTTAAAGAGTTTTACTTGAGTTATAATAAATGCATGGTTATTATAAATGTTTGTTTTTTTATAAATTCAGTGTCCACATTTCTTTAAGTACTAAGTTGATCTTCTATAACATGTTCCCAATGACTTCAATATTTCAAAATACTCAGCAGCAGACAACCATGCACAGATTCAGGAAAGAACCACTTAGGGAAATCAACAATATAATCACCTACATTTTGATTCAATTTATCTTTCAATTCTCATGTATTAGTAATACAAACAGTAATTATCAAATATACCTTTCAGTGGCCAACCGTTCCAATAAAATTTCACTGATTTTTAGAGTACCTTTTTTTTTTAACCAAAAAAGTAACAAAGGCTTAACTTCCTATGAAAAGAAAAATTTATGAGAGGCTACCAGGTTTGCCATTGCTACGTCTGTCATTTAATCGTGGCATTTATTTAATTTCAGACCTTCTTCAGTGTAACTCACATATATCTGACATAAAATATGCAAATAAATTCAGTCTCTGGAGAAGGGTAAATTCAACCATGAAGCAGAATAGATTTCCATTTTCCTAATGCACTTTGGCACTTCTGTGTGTCCACTTACATTAGCCTATGAAAGTATCTCCAGCTCTGTCAGCCCCAAGAATGTGTTAAAACGACATGGTAAATTCAGAGTTCTGAGAGTAAATAAGCCTTGTGTAAAAAAGGCCTTCTGGACTACATAGGTAGAGCAGAAACATTCCATGCATTTTAAATGCCTGTAATCATAATTCTCCACCACAAAATGTAATATATGTTCTATCAGAGTAATTATTTTCCTCTATATGTATCAGTGTCACCAGACCAACTGTCCTCCCAACCTCTCCTGGTCAGCAACCCAAATGCTGCTGAGGGTGTTAGGAAGGCAAGTAAGGGCTCCATTCAGGTACCTTTGACATGAAGCACCCAGTAATTAGCCAAGTACCTAACTGCCTAATGTGATGAGCGAAAACATGACAGTTCAATCAGAAGAAAAGTGTTTCCAAAAGTCCCACTAAAAATAACAATACTAGTAACCCAAGTGTGGAGGTGAATCTCCATCTCTAAAGTACTGTCATGATTATTGCAGTAAAAACTATAACAAAAAATAAATAAGGTGGCTTGCAAAGGCAAGGCTAGAGTGCCTTTAACAAGTCCCTTTGACCCAATGTCAAATAGTCTCTGCAGCATCCTTACCTCCCTTACAGAGCACAGTGGGCGTAAGGACATTGTCAAGCACTTTTTTTATGAGAGTGTAAAGTGAAAGATTAAGGTCAAACTTAATGATGCAAATTTGTGTTTGTTTTGTATGTTTTAATAAACCTACATTTCTCCACATATTTCTTTACTGTTAGAGACCTAATTCTTTTCCTTGCAAAGGCCAAAAATCTCCATGTAAAAATAAGTAACTTCTTCCTTTCATGAGAAAGGAGAATAAACATTAACACTGGGGCAATTTAAAAATAAAAAGGAGAGGGTGTCATTGAATCCTGGGTTTACCCCAGAAGCAAACATGCTGATAGGAATTTACTTGCAATCATAAATGTCTTCAGGCTCACTGACAAATGACCACTTCTTTCATAACTTCTCATATATTTCTCCCAGTTTGGAGGTCTTTTGAAATTAGCCTCCTAGAGTAAATTCAGGCACTAAGCCCTTTTAAAACATTTTTTTTCTCCTTGTAAGTTCAAAGGATACAAAAAAAAAAAAAAATGGAAGAAGAAAAATAAAGTTTCTCCTTTCCTATCTAACCTGACCAGTCACCTGGGTCAAGCTCACTGTGAGTTCAGTGGATTGGCAGAAGGGGAAACCAGGGTGTTCCTGAAGAAGGTCATTCTCTAAGCCTGCTATGACTTTTTTTTTCTGCCTCTGCTACGCTAAGGTCCCAATTGTGCTATGGCCACCAGCTGAAAAATTCATTTAAGAAATCAAGTATTGCAGCCAGTACAAAAAGAATAGAGAGGCAAAACTACAGCTTCCTATACAAAAGCGAATTGTACTGTTAAAAAAAAAACACAACAACAACATTTACTACCATTTTCTTCTGTTCAAAAACTACATGTTTTAAATTTGGAAGTTTAAAGAAAAGCTAATTGAATTCTACAAAACATACTCTGAGGACGAAGGCCATTTTCTATCGTCTTTTGGTCTCTCATATTTTTATCATTTTCTATATAATTTTAGCTATTTCTTCAGAAGTACATTAATACTTTGTCAAGGGCCTGACTCATATTTTCTTCATTTCTCAAGAAAATATGTCAAGTGAACTGTCTTAGACATGTGAGGACACAGGGACTCGTTCTGTACTATAAAGAACTAGAAGAGATATAATGAAATCCCTAAATTTAAAAAAAATAAGTCTGTGGGGGGGTCTCAGTATTAGTTGTTTCTTGAATAAATATTTGTTTGTTGTTTTCCTCTGGAATTTCACCTAAAGAACACAAACATCACTTTTGTTACGATGAGGAAATAATAACATATAATATGTGTATATACAATTCATTGGTGCTTCTTGTTGGTGTCAATAATTATTTTCTACATTTTTATAGAATGGCAAGTTGAGTGTAGTAGACATGATGTACCCAAGGCCACATAGTTAATAAATAGATTAATCAAATAAAGGTTAGAAATTTCCTTTCAGGAGCCCCAGTCTATTCCTATGGAGCCTCCATCATCACTGTCACAAAGAAACTTTATTTTTCACTCTAATAAAATGCATGCACTTTTTCTGTTTGTACTCTACCAGTTAGTATGCATCATTACATTTTCCTACTCTACATTTATAGTTTCCTATTCATAAATCTAGGATACAGGGCAAGTTGTTTTACTGTATTAAGCACAAATTTCTCATCTGCAAATGAGAATAGAAATGGTACCTATCTCAAGTTGATCTGACCTCTGATTTTAAGAATTAAGAGATAGTCTATGTAAAGTACTTACTATAGGCCTTGACATACAGTAAATGCACATACATTTTAAATATTATTATTCTGAATTTCCATAACCATCTTTGATAATAAATTCACTGAAAGTCAAGCCCTGGCCTATATAATGCTCTTTGTATGACACTTCGTACAGTCATGATTAAGGCAGTGCTTAATATACCGTGCCCAGAACTGTAGGTGATGATAACACAAAAGATGAGTCAAAACATATATTTCTCCTTTATACCATCTTCATTAGAATTTCTTATAATCTCTGTTAAATGCACACTCCTGGGTTATACCACATATGTTTCAAAAATTACTTTAGTGAAAAGTGAAGTCAAACATATCTGCATGAAAATATGGTCCTAGCCCATATCACCACTAAGAATCACTAAATCTATCTGAACTATTTATCATCTCAAAAAAGGAGGGAAGGAAGGAGAGAAGGAAGGAAGCAGGACATAGGAGTAGTGTTAATAATATCAACCTCACAGAACTGTAATGTGGATTAAGTAATATTTTTGTCCAAATATTTTAAGCAATGATATTGTTTTTTAGCAGATGACCAACAAATCTAACATTTCTTTCTGGAATCCTTCTCTATATCTTCCATAAGAGGAATACTCAGAGCTCAAATGTAAGGAGGTTCGTTTATTGTCAACCACAGAAACCGGCCTGGAGATTCCCCAAACCATTCTATTTCCCTCCACATTTTCAGGGACAGTTCCTCTTCTCAGTTCTTCCAATCTCTGTAAAGGTTAACATATGGATCCTTATATAATATTCTAATTCTGATTTCATCTAAATCCAAAATTAGCATGGTTTCCTCAACTTATGTTTTTCTTCCTTCTTTTTTTAACCATTCTACTTTTAAATGCAGGATTTTTTGTTTATAAAAAGCACAATCTCAAGATAAAAATGTTCTCTGGACAAAGTAGCCCTCAAAGACCCTACTCTCATCTACAGACATACAAGTAGCATCCTCATGCTCAGGGCAGGAGACATTCAGTGACCATTTTTGTGTAACCGAAGGGATGATCCATTCAAGATTTCCACATTTGTCTCCCTACATCTCTACATATTCACCCCTTTTGTATCTAACTGGCCATTACACAGTGAACTAGTCAAAAACAGGAATCCATGTGTTATTCACATCTTTGGCCTCAACACCTGGCAACACTGGCAGATCATGAACATTTATGTTCTCAAAGAATGAATGAAATCTGGGGTAGATCTTGGTAACTTTGGGGTCAGACAGTGATTCTAGGCTACTTAAACCAGGAAGTAAAAAAAAAAAAAAAAAATCCTAGCTATTAAAAGCAGAAACTGGAACGCACAAGAAAAATAATTCCAGCCGTCCAAAACATCCACGGAGGGACGGGCAGGAAAAGAACACAGGCAACAGAGAGACAGAAATAATGTGACTGAAAAGTAAGTCCCCTCTGCCACTGTCTAGCCCGCTTGTCAGTGTAATCTGCAACTGGAGAAAAGGAAGGGAGAGGAGTCAAAACAGGTGTTTGTTGTTTTGGTTTGTTTTGTTTGTTTTGTTTCCTTTTTTTAATCAAGTGAAAGCAAGGCATCACCAGCTGTGAAGAGCTGCTGACCCCTGGGCTTGCCACATCCAGTGCCGTCCCCTGATTGTGAGAGAGGTCAGATGCAGCTACAGACAGCTGATAAAGTGAGGGGAAGAATCAAGTAGGGGACAAAGTCCAAAGAGAGACAGTGCTAAATATAAACAGAAAAAAAGGAAAGAACACACAGGGCCCACAAAATGTCCGACTTCGAAATGTCCATTTTTATCTTTGTTTTTCCAATTAGTACAAAGTCATACTTTCTTTTTCCTCCTGTTCACTAAGGAAAATGTGATGAAAATGGATAAAAATGAAAAGTTTGCCTTATGTGCAGTATACAACTCTAGATACCTGCCAGGCTCAACTAAAGCATTGCAATATTCTCCCCTGGCTATTTATATTCCATTTTATCCCCTCATTTCCCCACTGCCCCACCCAAACCAGAACAGTGGAAAGAAAGGATTTATTCTCTGTAAGCAGAACTGTGTGGCACTCATAGGAAACCTGACTTTGGTCACAACCCTGAAGGGTCATGTTGGCACACGTGTAGAAGGTCATGAGCACTTATTTGCTGATGAAAGCCTGGGAGGGGACTAGGTAGATGGGAGTTGTAGGGGTTTCTTTTTTTTTTTTTTTAAAGATTTTATTTATCTATTTGAGAGAGAGAGAACGAGAGATAGAGAGCATGAGAGGGAAGAGGGTCAGAGGGAGAAGCAGACTCCCTGCTGAGCAGGGAGCCCGATGTGGGACTCGATCCCAGGACTCCAGGATCATGACCTGAGCCAAAGGCAGTTGCTTAACCAACTGAGCCACCCAGGCGCCCCTGGAGGGGTTTCTTTAAGCATAGGAACTAATCATGACCACAGTTAGATTTTTTAAGATAACTTAAAACCGATAGACATGGCAACTCACAACAATATGCATCCTAGCCTTTACTAGTATCTTTGTCCTGAGACCTCTTATTTAAAAGAGGCCCCAAAATAGCATTTCAGTGCAACTGACAGTGGAAAATATATCAGTGATGCCATAAAAATGATTGATTTAGGCTAAAGAATAAAACAGGAGAAAAATTAAGTACATATTTAAAACTAATATTCCTTTCAAGTTCTTGTGTTTTTTTTCTTATTTTAATTATCTAATATAGTACCCTCTGCATGATTTTGGTCATGTCAATGAAGATCAATTTAGGCACCATGGGGGCTGATGAACACTCTGAGGCTCTACCCGGAAAGGGGGCTGAGAGAGAACATAAGAATTTAAAGGACATTACTGGGCTCAGCATGTCTGAGAAGTTCATTACCAGCAAGCGCCTGAATAAGACGTAGTTGGTATTAGAATAATTCCAAAAATCAGTGGGTGAGCTGCTATGTTTGGGAAAGGCAAGTTTAGGGTTTGAAAGTTCAATCCTTCAATGTTATAGAAGAGCACTCGCATAGGAGTACTGACGTAGTAGATCAAACACTCTCGGATAATAGATGGTACACTTGGAAGGTTCACAAATTCTTAGGGTTAATCCAACTCATGGAAATATTTCTTAATATTTAGTGAGGTTGATCACAAATAACCACAATCAGCAAAATAACAATGAGATGCTAAGAATTAATACACCCCAATTTCTGCCCTCAAAAAACTCACATTCTTAGGCACTCACCAGTTTATTAAAATACAGCATGACCACTGTAAATAATAGAAGTAAACCTGTGAAATAGGAACATAGTTGAATGGCATTAAATCCAGTTTTTTTTTTTTTTTAAGATTATTTATTTATTTATTTGACAGAGAGAGAGACAGCAAGAGAGGGAACACAAGCAGGGGGAGTGGGAGAGGGAGAAGCAGGCTTCCTGCCTAGCAGGGAGCCCGATGAAGGGCTCCATCCCAGGACCCTGGGATCATGACCTGAGCCGAAGGCAGAGCTTAACCGACTGAGCCACCCAGGTGCCCCTTAAATCCAGTTTTTGATTCAGGAGCTAGAGAATACTTCTAGAACTAATGGTGTCTAAGTGGAATCTTTGATGATGAATGGTAGTTAGCTGCGATAAGAACAATATACACAAAGGCCGAGGAGAGGCAGACAAATAACAAAAAGAGCGCAGGGGCTTATAAAATTCAAAATGGTGAGAGAGCCCAAAGTGATGAAGTGCATAGTGGGAGTTCTGGTGATGTGGATGGAGAGTGGGACGTGTACAAAGCCATAGAAAGTCTTGTGCTGCATCAAAGAGTTTTCCTGAAAGCAAAGGGAAGTCAGCTTTTTATTAAAGTGTATCCCTACGATACAATATGAAAGCGTATTTTCCAAACTGCATGTAGGCAGGCCAAATAGAATAAATAAAACAGAAGTTGAACATTGTATTTGAGATTCCAAGGCTTAAATTTCAAGTTTACATATAACCAGTGATCCTTTTCAACAGCCTGGTTTTATACTCAACTATCTAAGTAATCTACGATTTTTTTTTTTTGGAGGGCAAAATAAAAGTCATCTTAATACTTCATAGTTTTTATAATTATTTTCCTACCAAAATAGAAACTATTGAAATCTAAGTAGAATTGTAACAGTTAATGATCTCAAGCACTATAGTGTAATACTTTTGCTAACATAAAGTAATTATAAGTAAATAGATTTCTTTTATTAATAAGTTATTAATAATAGAAGGTATGAATTGAATATTATGTTCTGGTGACTATGGGCACTTCTAGAATGGAAATTCTAATTTTGATTCACTTGGAAACTTTATTCTTAAAATTCTGGGTATTAGACTGTCATGTTCATGAGAAGAGTTTTTAAGACATTCACTATTCTGACATTTGACATTTAGTATTTAAATTTTTTTAAAACTTCAAGCAGTTGAAAACCTAAGTAATATTAATTTTACATGGATTATGATTAATAGGTAGGTGTTTACCTAAGAAATAATTTAAGAAAATGTGTGGGAAGAACACTAGTCCCAAGAGATGTTCTGGGGGGGGGGGGGGAGAAAAAGTGGCTCCATAGTTAATTAAATTTGGGAACTGTACAAGTTTTCAAGATTCACAATGCACATTAGCACCTTAAAAACTCTGAGGACGCTAAAGAAAAAAAAGCTGCTCATCTTTTTTGTATGCAGCATTTCTGAAATTTACGTAACCATATAACTTTTTAAATTTTAAAGTGATATGCATTAACATTATTATCATAGTACTATTATTTATTGGCTCCTTACACTTTGCCAAGAATGTTGCAGTACAAACATTATCTTGGTTAATAATCTTATGATCTAGGGGTTATTATATCTCTTCTGATATGAGGAACCCAAGGCCTGTAAGAGGAGCTGGCTTGAAGTCCCACAAGTGTTAAGTGGCATAACAAGGATTAAAACGAGGACTGGTGAGTTCCACAAACTTAGGCATTATGCAACACCACTTACTTACAAAGAATTTCTGTTTTTAAACTCACTTGAGAAATGCTTTCTGGGACACTTGATGTAACATTTCCCAGTCACATTATTGTTATTATTCCTACTAGCCTCACTTTAAAATTTAGGTTATTTAAGGCTTTTCTAAGTTATATTAATCATGTATATTCCTATACCTGGCATAATATGTAAAGGTTATTTAAATATTTATGAAACCTTTAAAACAGTGAATTTTCATTAGATATATTAACAGTGTCATATTTATATACCAAGATTTGGTTAAATAATGTATTCAGGTAATAATTTCCAGTTTATAAATGCAATATTAACATCTTATATTTTCATTAAACCAGTGTGGATACTGGGTTTCAAAAGGTAGCTCTTCATTTAACTGACACACCCATCAAGCCAGAAATACTTACTACTTATTTATCCATTACGACAAAAGCAGTTTTCCTCCTAGCAATTGTTCACAGATCTTTAGTGTGAGCAGTAATGTGACAATGAAGAGTCCTCTGAAATATGACAAATGAAGGTATTCTTTTACCAAGTAATACACAAAAAGTTCAAGCATTTAGTTGTCATTAAAATTATATTATAGAGTATTTTCCAAGGATCTATTTTAAGAAACTCAAATAAATGACTGTGTTCCATATAATGTTACAGCTAACACCTTATTCGTTCCAATTATTATTAACATCCAGGTAACATATTTTAGAGAGGCACATTAATGAGTTAAGCCAGAAAACAAACTTTTTTTAAAAAAGAAAATTCAGTACTCTAGGAAAAAAAACAACCTCCCTGATTTTGAAAGGGCTTATCATTGTTGTGATGTTTTTATAAGCATAATTAAAATTAGTTACTCAGTTTTGCCTATTTTTGTTTTTAAAGTATTTAATGTGATATTTTATCTTTTTCTAAAACAAGGACATTGATGAATTAAAATTTTGCAGTCACAGAAAATGTACATTTTATTGTCCTAAGAGCTTGAGTATCCATCCACACTACTCTACTAAAATTGTTATACAGAAAAAAATTGTTAACCTATATGTCATTTACAAATTCCTCATTTAGATTTTTACCATGGATAAAGTGATCATTAATATTTTTTATGTAATTTTCTAGTAACTCCAGTGTCCATGACCAAAATAATCTCAAAGAATAGCACAGTAAAAACAGGCCTCCAAAGTTATCTAGTCCATTCTAAACATGAATACAAATTCAGGCTGACATTTTGTTTGGTCCAAAGAGAAATGAGAAGCGCAAGAATAGTGCCATGACTTTTATATAAAGTTAAATTTTCTCAATTTAAGAAACTGTCTTTCATTCTGAGATCACGTCATCTTACATGTTTGTGTTTCAATGCCCTTATTTATTAAATAAATTTCTTGTATCACTGATCACTTTGAATCTTAGTTCCAATCTTAAAATAACCCAGACTGACCAACAATAATCCAGACTGACCTAAATAAGAACAGGGAATTAAACTGAAAATAACTGATGTAATGTGCAAGAAGAAAGTAACATTTGTTATCTACCATCCTTTACAAGGAATTTCTAATGTAATCATTCAAGAGAACTGTGAGGTACAAGTTCTGTTCCTATTTTACAGAAAAACAGGATTCGAGTTAATTCTAAGGTGGTACAATTGTGAGTGACAGAACCTATTTTGAAATTCAGGCCTGTATGCTTCTGGAGCCCACACTGTCTCCTACACTCAACTGCTTCCCCACCATCCGCCGCCTAAATAAATAAATAAATAAATAAATAAATAAATAAAAGACCAGGAAACAATCCAAGAAAGCATAGGCAATAATTTGGAAAACTTCTGGAGTTCCTGGCATTCCTCCCACCCCCAAATAGGATTGAACCCAAAATGTTTTCCTCTTAAATGTTCTTTTGGTGCACAGGCAAAATACTAATCAGTAAGCCTAGAAGAAGATGTACAGCAATTTATAACAGCCCATGTACCAAGAGTTTAGGTGCCTGGGTTCATTCTAAGAGCCATTGCTCTGTCCTTATCTCCGAGGTAAGGCACATGATTTACCAAATTTTGCTTAATATATAGTCACTACAATGCTATTAAACATTGTGATCTTTCCAGAGATTCTGGAATTGCATCTGGCTCATTTGTTTTCTACCTGAGCAGTTATTTATTTGAATTTACTTAGCTTTTTGGAAGGCTTTGAGTTTCATATGCATTTGGATTTACTGGATTTTGTTCTAGATTTGTATGACTACACTCTCACAGACATCTTAATTTATTCTTAATTTTAATTTGATAAAATATATATATCAAGAGAATGTGGTATCCAATGCAAGGTGAATACATACATATATATGATATATAATGTATATATCGAAGTGTAATAGATACATAAGATACATGTATAAGCCAAAGGGAGTTACAGGGATAGAGTAGATAAATAAGTAGAATAAAAGCAAACTATGTCAGCTGACATAAAAGAAATGCAATGCTATAGAACATCAAAAGAAGGAGAGATTTTTATGAACTAAGGGCAAGGTCTAAGTTCAATTCTATGTGCTTCCTTTCAATGTGCAATACTTGTTTTACGTTACCTTTGTCGTGATAGTTGTAATTGTTTCTTTATAAAATGAGTATAATAAGATGAGCTTCTTAAGAGCAGAGAACATGTATTATAACCTTACGACTTGGCAAAACTCCTAGTAATTTTTAGCACCCAGGGATGTTTATTGAATAGATGGATGAAAAAATAAATGAATGATCTTTTTGTGCAAAACTAGAATGAACTTTTAAATGATTCCCACACTTTCGCCATCTGGGATATCTCAGAGCTATTGCTCCATCTGGCTTTATTCTGCAGACTAGGAGATTTCTTAAGACAGATGTAGTGGGTCTCATAAATCTGTTACAATCCAATTATTTTCTTTTGCAGAAAATTGGTTTTCTTTTAATTAGTCATAGTTTAAGAAAGAAAAAAATCTTCTGAAATTACTTTAGAAAGTTGTTTAAAACAGCAGCATAAAAATAACAGTTCCATTTACACTGAATTAAAGAAGGATTATTTTAAATAATTTTATGACTAGTCCCAAAGAGGTTAAGTGGCTTTTTTCAAGGTAGCACACTGAATAATGAATAATTACTTAAAAGAACTTAGGTTTTCTTATTTCTAAAGCTACAATATTATCTACACATTTACAACTGGGATGAGAATGTAAGCTCCACAAGGGCAGAGACATTTATTTATTTCATTCTTGATTTCCGAGAGTGTAGAATATTGTCTGGTTCATTGAATGCACTAAATAAATATTTCTTAAATGAGTAAACAAATCAATGAAAAATGAGAGGTATAGAGTTTACTGAATTATATAGAGCCAATAGTGCATATTTGTTTGTATATTCTAGGTGGAAAGTACTAATTATTTTTTAAATTACGAACAAATATTTATTGAAAGCTTATAATGTGGCAGGCTCTATTCTGAGATCTAGGGATAGAACAGTGAACAAAATAGAAAATGTCCTTGTCTTTATTGAGTTTATAGTCTGGGAGGAGAAAACTAAACCAAAGTGAAACAAATATACAATATACAGTGGTTCTCAACTCTGGCTGTAGAGTTTTTAAAAGTTACCAATGCTGGGCGCCTGGGTGGCTCAGGTGGTTAAGCGACTGCCTTCGGCTCAGGTCATGATCCTGCAGTCCCGGGATCGAGTCCCATATCAGGCTCCCTGCTCAGCAGGGAGTCTGCCTCTCCCTCTGACCCTCTTCCCTCTCGTGCTTTCTATCTCTCATTCTCTCTCTCTCTCAAATAAATAAATAAAATCTTAAAAAAAATAAAAAAAATAAAAGTTACCAGTACTTAGGGATATATATACATATATATCTTTTATATATACTTCTTAAGTAATTTTGATGTATGTATATAATTTATAATTTTTGATAACTTCTAAGATAATTCTAATATGCAGCTAGGGCAAAGAACATCCACAATAAACAAACAGACATAAAATATAATGTCAGGTAATGATAAGTGCTATGAAACAAAATTAACACAAGCCGGTGGGGGCGGTGGGGGGGGGGGGGGCTTGCAGGGGCTGTGTGTATCTAGGAGACAACATTTTAGGAACCACAGGAAGGCCAGTCTGGCTGGAATGCAGCAAAGCGGAGCATGGTACACTTTCTCAAGGGAATAGTCAGAGGATGCTATATGGATGTTGTGTTTTCATTTACATATGATGGGAAGACACTGGAAAAATCTTAGTGAAGAATAACATGATCTGACACAGCTTTCAGGGACATCCGTCAGACTGGAAATATGCTATAGAAGAGCAAGAATAGAAGCAGCAAGACAAGTCAGGAAATTCAAGAGAGGATGGTAGCCTTAGGATAGATGGTAGCACTGGAAATCATAAAATATGGTTCCATATGTCTTTTGATGTTAGAAATGAGAATATGTCTTCATGGATTGGACATGATGTGAGGAAAAATCAAAGTCAATGATTATTCTAGGGTTTTTAGCTCAAGCAATAAAGTGAACAGCAGTGCTGTGCTCATAACTCTTGATGTTTCATGCTTATGTATTTCCATCTAACTGAAAAGATAAAAAGGCCGGGTTTTGGTGCCTTAAAATAGGATGGTAAAAGAATCTATTTAGAATTCTTTTCCTCTTTTCCATGTATATATAGCCCCAATCATATGGACACAGCATACAAGCATATTTGCACAAGCACATGCACTACTATAAAACATTCTTAAGTCTAAAGAGCCTTTTCTTATTCTACAGTAGAAAATACTAACAGAAGAAAGAAAATAGAAGACAATATTGCATTATAATGCAGTTCTATGATATCCTGGCGCCATCAGCATAAACCTGAAAATTCTCTAAGAGTAATGAAAGCTAGGAAGAACTAATAAAATGAAAGCACCATCAAAGACGGACATGAAACCTTGATCAGATCAATGAATAAATTTCAACAGAGTAGCTTTCAGACACTAAAGGCATTTTTACAATGGTTTTGTCTTAATTTTGAAGTTGCCACTTCTTTTTACCTAAAAGCTGAATAATGGTTGAACTTCAATACTGTGACTAATCTGCCATATAATATTGCTTTTCCTCATTTTGTTCCATGCATCACTGTAAACTTGAAGCTATGCATTTTAATCTAAATCATTCTTCCTGTTATTAGCAGTTTGTGTTTCATCAACTCCAATTCCTTTTAAAAAGCATTCCTCACTTAAACACTCTTCTTTATGAATACAATCTACAGTTATGAATACAAATCTTTGTGAATATTAGTGATATTAATTACCTGTTATTGAGTGTGTGGCTATCGATGAGCCACAAATTTCATATATTCTAGTTACAATAAAACAACTAATGCTGCAAGGTAGGTATTAGAACCCCTGTTTTTCAGAAGAGAAAACTGAGAGACTCAATCAGTAAAAAGTTGGCTAGGGTACTTCTAAAGCTTCCTTTGGAATCTAAGATTTTGAGCCTATATACTCTATTTATTTATTTATTTTTAAAATTCTCCCTTTTTTCTGGCAATAAAGCATAATAGAGTTCGAGGAAAATAGTCCCAATATTAGGTCACATATTAGATGTGTGGTTTAGATGGAAATTTAGGGAAAGGAAATCCTAAGGGGTCAAAATTACAAGAATACCTGAGGAAAGATTTCTTATTCTGAGTAACTTACTTTGGATATTTCAAACCACTATTGAAGGCAATAGGTAAGGTGGGGACCAGAAAAGGTGGGAGGTTGAAAGAACTAGCTTCCATAATACTAGACTTCTCAAAAGCAACAGTCCTGGTAAGTAAACCAGGAAAAACACTCCTTCCAGATAAGTCAAGCAGAGAAAGTCAATTATCATATGGTTTCACTTATTTGTGGAACATAAGGAATAGAATGAAGGACATTAGGAGAAGGAAGGGAAAAATAAAGGGGGGGAATCGGAGGGGGAGACGAGCCATGAGAGACTATGGACTCTGAGAAACAAACTGAGGGTTTTAGAGGGGAAGAGGGTGGGGGGATGGGTTAGCCTGGTGATGGGTATTAAGGAGGGCACATACTGCATGGAGCACTGGGTGTTATACAAAAGCAATGAATTGTGGATCACTACATCAAAAACTAATGATGTATTGTATGGTGACATAACATAATAAAATTAAATTAAAATTAAAAAAAAGGTATAGTAGGAATACTTGCTAGTTTGGGGCCTTATAAATAGACCAAATCAAATAAAAATTTTTAGACTAGATAAAAAAAATACAGACCAGCTTTACATAATTTATAAGAAAAAATGCCTAAAACATAAGCATGCTGTAAAAGTTCAAATTCAAAGGACAGAAAAATAAAGTCAGGCAAATTCTAAACAAAAGAAATCTGATATAGTTATATTAATATCAAGTAAATCATGAAATAAAATAGTAAATCAAACCAACCAAGAAAAAAGCAGTAGCAATAATGAGAGTCATTACCTATTGATATAACTTTCAATTAAGCAGAGACATAAAATGCTTAATTTTAGATAGACTTATAAGAAACTACAAAATATTTAAACAAAAAATTGATACTAGAATAAAATAACAAGTATATCATCATAGTGGCAGGTGTTAACACAACTCTTTCCATAATTGTTAGATCATGTAGACTTAAAGAAAAAAAATTAGGAAAGTATACAGAAGATGTGAACAAGTTAATTAATGAGACTGACATGATGGTCATAAATTAACTGTGTTCCCTACAGTTAAAAGAACACATCTTTCTAAGAAACTTTGAAACATTTACAGAAATTAAACACATACTAAATCCTCCACGAATTTTATAATGACTACACTCTGAACAGAAATTAATGTATTAGAAAGTCAAATACAACATAGAAGATAATTATGTTCCAAAGAATTAAATGTTAATTCAAGAAAATTAATAAAATTAACCAATATCAAGCAAAGTTAATGAAAAAAAGAGGTTGGGCGCCTGGGTGGCTCAGTTGGTTGAGTGACTGCCTTTGGCTCAGGTCATGATCCCAGGGTTCTGGGATCAAGTCCCACATCGGGCTCCCTGCTCTGTGGGGTGCCTGCTTCTCCCTCTCCCTCTGCCTGCCCTCCCCCACTTGTGCTCTCTGTCAAATAAATAAATAAATAAAAGTCTTAAAAAAGAAAAAAGAGGTCATAAAGACCATATTATAAATGAAAAAGGGACCATAATTACAGATGAGACAGAAGTTGAAAAGACAATAAAATGATATTTTAAAATACTCCAAATACTTGAAATAGGCACAGTGATAAAAATCCTACAAGAACTTACAAAATAGAAGAACTTTGATAATATTCCTCTACCTCTTAAAGAAGTTAAATTATTAATAAAAAATCATGCCCTCAAGACCACCAGGCTTTCTTTTGATAGGAAAATTCTTTTAGTTATTTGAGGAACTGATAACAAAATGTTAAACTCTTTCAAAGAATAGAAGTGAGGGAAAAATTCTATACTCATTTTTTGAGATAATTACAGACTAGTTACCAAAACCAGACAAAGGAACTATGAGGATAGAAAATTATAAATAAAACTCATTAATATTACAAATGTAAATGTACTAAAGTTAACTGAATCTTTATAAAAAGAAAAATGTCATTTGACCATGTTGTGTTTTGTTTATTCAAAGATTTAATTACTTTTTAATGGATTAAAGAAAAAGTACATGATCATCACAATGGATGCCAGAAGTATACTCAATAAAATTCATAACTACTTATTAAAAAAGTTTAGCAAACTGATAAAGTATATATACAAAAAAGCTTAAATGTATACATATTTAATGTATAAATAGGAAAAGAAAAAGAAATAAGAGTTGTAGTTTGTTAAAGACTTATCCAAATTGTCTTTATCCACAGATGATATAATTATCTACAGGGAGTCACCAAAAGAATATACAAATTCGTATTTAAATTCAACAATTTTTTGAGCAATTGTTTGGCAAATTTGCTCTATCTAAAATCAACATAATGGAAAACAATTGCATTTTTATTTAGTAGCAGCAAACATTTAAAACTTTGTTTTCCCCTCCGCCCCTAAAACTTTTTTTGTAAGGATACCTTATATAACAACAAAAATACAAAGTATCTAAGAATAAATTTGACAAGGTAATATTTGAAAGTTAATGTTTTAAAATATTTTAAATAAAACTAAGGTCTTCTAATTTTAGTGCATTCTTTTAAAGGTGCCAAAGACTATAATATAAAACAGTGGAAATACTCAAAGCAGTAAAACTAAAATTTTTGCATATCTTACTTCTTTCATTAAATGTTATATTTTCATAAATCATTGTATTTCAGTGCAATGAAATGCCCTAAAGTAATAAAAGCACCTGAAGAAGAATAAAATTTGTATGTATCCAATCCCTTTCATTAAAGAATATTTTGTTTCCTATATTCCTTGCATTTCGGTGGCATCATTGTCATTTTTTGTGGCAGAAGTTTTTGAAAAGAAAGGTGACACAACTCTTAACTCCTTTTCTGTCTTTGCCCAGGCAAAAGTTATTGGGTTTTATTGTTATTGCAGTGGTGGTGTGGGAACCTGAGCAGAGCCCTTGACACTTGTCTGATTCAAATTAAGCCCAAACCCTTCATACAAATAAAATTACTTCATTTTAATTGCTTATGTATCTGTAACCACTTAACTAAGTGTTTACAGTTTTTCCCCACACTTATTTGCTGGATGAATCCTAAAAGCTGATTTATCAGGAGTATATTAAAAAGGCTTAGTGCTTTAAAATGCAGATGCAAATCCCCCTCATAGAGAGGCCAGTCAGCCTGTTTTGGTGTAAATGAGAGTTATGCTGCTAAATCCCCCATAATGAGATTAGAAAATATCTTGTAAATTAAAGCTAAGAATTTTTAAAGTTAATATAATGCTTCCCTGCTAGATTACATTTCATGTTTAAAACATTTTAATGAAAAAAAAACCTTAACAAATAACACAAGAACAATAATTACTGAAATAACAAATTAAAGACTTGAGCTATGTAAAGGCTTTCATATTCACTGGGGATCAATAAACATTAAAATGAAAGAGAAAACTGTTTAATGAACTAACAAAATAACATTCTAGGAGTATTAGGGACTAGTAAATGTCATTATATTTTATTATATTCTCCTATCAAATTATGCCACACTCTTCTGTCTTGATACAATGTATTGTTTAAACAAAAGAATAATCATAGGTATAGACAAAGGCAGTGAACTCACTGGGTTGCTTACAACTAGGGTGCGTATCACTTACCTTCATTATATTAAGAAAAAAACTTCAAAAAGCATTATATAAACTATCATATTTCCAAAGAAAAACAGCATTCATAACCCACGTCTAATTTAAAAGTTATTCTCTTTACTTCATGGAATTACCCTTGCTAAAATTTAGAATAAAATGTTTGACTTACACAGGTAATTTCTCATATACAGCAATCTGGCTACATGACTTATTACTGAAAAACATGCCAGAAATTATTTGAGACAAATTCTATATACCAAAGATTTTAACCACATCATTTATTTTTCTCTGCATCTAAAATAAAAATTGAAAATTGTGTAGTAGGTATTATATATGTTCTCATGTTTCTGTATTAGTTGAAGTAGGATATCTAGCATCTTTTTGTTTGTTTGTTTGTTTACTCAATTGTAAAGGAATTCTTCATGTAAACTTTCTGATGAACTATGAAATAAAATACATAAAAATACTTGGAAAATGTTTCACAAAAGCACCACAACATTTTTTACCATAATCTACATACCTTAGAAAAAGTATGTATCCACTAGTCAATTCTATTAGACAATGCAAACAAAATGCTTTTCTGTGAAGCTCTTAATGAGAAAATTTCAAAATAATTTTTTTCACATCATTACAAATTTTCATAAAGATGCAAAAAATCACTTCCAGAATGTTTCCATAGCTCTGTTATACTTAATCAAGGTTATCACTATATTCAGCTCTGTATTTACTGTCAAAGGAAAGATTCAATCATTATCATGAAATGTAAGAATGCTTCAGGCTCCCTAAACCTGACAATTGCTAATCTTTAAAACCTCTCTTTACGCAAAACTTGACAGCTATAGGCTTACCTCTTTAAAAAGACAATATACATTGATGTATTAGAATAGTAAATTCAAATTTCTGAGCATAATATGCACATTAGCATAACATAATTGCTTCTGCCTTTAGGGTAGCCAATCAGATTGGGCAAATGCACCTATTCTTAGAGCTCCTTGAAATGATTTGCCACTTGGGAATTATAGTGAAACAATCCAATTTCACTTTTCCACAAATGATTTATGCTCCAAAAATCAAGAAAGTCTATTAAACTTTTGAGGAGCACTTTTCAGGTTAGACATCAAAACATAACTCATAAAACATATTGCTAAGTTTTTACATCTCATATAATATAACCTTCACATTGACCCCAAACACATACACAAAGCCAGAAGCTGCTCAAATTCTATGTATTTACAACATTTTAAAAATAAGAAGACCTATATAGATACTGAACTTTATACTGACCCCAAATTATCTCATAATATTCTTACCATATTGGAGACTAGGTGTTTCCATAATGCCTACTGGCCACACAAACTTATTCACAAAAATGGCAATTTTAAGTAGAACTACTACTTTCATGATTTTTAAAGCCCTTATTAAGTAATATAATCAATTATTGATTGATCCAGTAAATATCTAGAGAACATCTTCCAAGTTTCCAGGCATTGTGCTAATACTTGGGAATCAAAAATTAACAAGATACCATCCAAACTCTTGAGTTCACAATCAGTCCAAAACCAGTCAGTAGCACCAAGATAGAAAAGGTAACTGAAGGAGAGATAAACATGCTCAGGGTTAAATGGAGAGAATAAAGCCAAGTTTTAATTTCTGTGATCTACCTGGGATCCTGTACTGATTTCTGATTTTCATTTAGCAGTATTTAAATATATCCCTTAGGAGAGGCTGGGTAATTTTTGTCTTTCTTTGTACTTTCTGCCAAAAACTAAGTTGCAGCTCTGGAGAAAAGAGCCCCACTTTCCAGAAGTGACATAATTAAAGCAGATGGTTCATTGGATCAAATAAAGTATTATCCCTGCACAACCTGTGAAGTGGTTCTCATTTCAACTGATTTATTATTAAGGGCTAAAAGGTGGGGGAAGAGATGGGAACACAGCATTCAGATTGGTTGATTTCAAGTTATTTTCCAATTCTACTGAATGGATTATTAATGACAGACAAACTAAAATCTTTGTCTCTACTTCCAGTTTATTTCTTTTCCCTAAGTGTTGGAGTCTTCTACACCAAAAAGTAAAAAAAAAAAAAAATTGTCAGCAAAATTGAATATTGAAATTAAAATACAACCTTAAAATTGAGACTTTATGAACTATGCCTCTATCTTTTACACAATGCATCATGAAATTCCTTAACCGACCAAACAAAAACCTATTTCCCTTCATTCCTTCTAATTCCTCACCTCCCAATTCAATCTTCAAGCCACAGGTATCTGGCTTCTTCTGACCCTTTCCCTCTACTGAAATTGCCTAGAAATGGCCATCAACTGCATAACTATAAACATTCTAAGTACAATGAATATTGTCTGTAACCCATCTTACTTGCATCTACTGCAGCTTATAATATTGACCAATTTTTTTCTGAAGCACTCTTTTCTTTTGATTGCAATACCTTAATGAATTCCTGGCTTCATTTCTTCTCCATTTGCTCAGCTGGCTCTTTTTCTCTACTTACCTCCCAAATGTTCTTGGCTCCCCAGGGATTAGCCTTATTCTTCTCTTTACGCATCCTTCCTCAATTCAAATACTACTGGTCTGAATGTTGGGTTCCCTCACCTGCCAATTTGTTTTTATCATATTTTAAGAAAGGTTTCATCTGATTGGTTTAAGAATGAGATCTTTCTCACTTAAAAATAGAGTTGGCCTTTACCGGCACCATATCATTGATTCATTAGCTCATGAGATTCCATGTAAAATACATACACATTTCTTCCTAATTAAACTGTAAATATGAGCTTCTCTGATTGATAGGCTAAATAAATAAAAAGCAGAGTTTAATGAAAAGATGACACTTTATACAAAATTTTAAATCTGCAAAAAATAGCGTAATTTCCAGTACTAGCTTAAATCTCTCAAATTTTGGTTTTATAGGAAAGATTTTCTTTTCAAGCTGTATAAATAATCACTAGTCTTGCTTCAGCTGCCACCAATATGCTGAGAACTTGTGAATTTATACCTCCAGCTCATATTTTTTGTTGAGTTTTAAAGCTACTATCTTGTAGATCCTTGCTATGCAAAGTGTGGCCCATGGACAGAGAGCATGGCTATCTCTCAGGGGCTTGTCAGAATTACAGAATCTCAAGCCCTGCCCCAGACTTACTAAAATAGAACCTGCAAGTGAAGAGGATCCCCTGGTGACCTGTATGCACATTAAACTTTGTGAAGCGTTGTACTAGATTTTTCCACCTGGATTTGCCATCAACACTTTGCATTCATAATACTCTCCCTCCAACATATTCAACACTTCCCTCCCTGTCCTGTCTCCAACTTACTCTTTCTCCTGAAATTTGTATCCTTATAACAAATCCACTCAGCTATCCAATCAGTTATTTTGGAGGCTTCCTCACTCTACACATCCAATCACTGAATCCTATTTTACTGACAGCTTCAGTGGTCTTCCAATTCATTCTTCTTTTCACTGCAGCATTAGCAATAATCCAAACCTTCATCACCTCTTAACTTGGCTTTCTCAGTGGCTTTCAGATTGACTCTGTGTCATCTTTATTCTAATCTGTTTTTCACACTATATGGGATTTGCTTTTTTCAAAAATACTCTCCTGATTCAAGGCCTTCACACATAAATATCTATTTTCAAATAAGCATAAATAGAATCCACATGAAAATATGTCATTGATCAGGAGATCTGATAAATGAATGAAAATAAATGTATGCAATGATTTCTCTCTGCCTATAGGATAAACTCTCCATTTCCTGGTACCCACATACTTCTCTAAACACTTCACCCACAAATTGCTGTTTCCCCTGGGTACAAAGCATGAAGTCATTTCATCCCACTGTCTTTGTAAACAGTGATACCTTTACCTAGAATGCCTTCTCCCACTCTTTATTTTTTTTTTTAAAGATTTATTTATTTGAGAGAGAGAGCACAGTGTGAGGGGTAGAGGGAGAAGGAGAAATAATCCCAAGCTGACTCCGAGCTGAGCACGGAGTCCAACACAGGGCTTGATTTCATGACCCTGAGATCACGACCTGAGCCAAAAGCCAAGGGCTGGATGCTTAACCGACTGCACCAGTCAGGTGCCCTTCTCCCACTCTTTTAATTAAATCAGAAATAGGACTACTCAACCTCCAAGAGTCTGCTCAAATATTTCTGCCTTTGTCAATTATTCTGACCTTCCCCAGACAAACTTTATCACTTTCTGTTTTATATTTCCTACTGTATCCTACACATGTCTTTATTGTATGGTTTGAGAATTGCAAGAGTTTCGAGTTTTGATGTTTATTTCCCTTATTAAACTATGAGCTCTTTGAAGGCAAAAAACCATGTCTTGTATTCCTAACTTATCACCTAATGCTCAATAAAATGTTTAATAAATGAATGAAATAAAATAAAAGGTACAAAAGAATTGAGCAATCATAAAAATGAAAATTTAATATTAAATAGTATGAATATCTGTATAATGTTCAAGGACAAAGAAAATTGAGTCAAATAACTGGTTAAAGAAGACACTGGATCAATCAGTTAGGTTGATATCAAAGATGAATTCTCAGAGTCCAAAAACAAAATTTGAAAATATAGAATACATAGAAAATAGTGTAAAGGAGAAAGGGAACAAAATGACAAAGACATTTATTTAGAGATAGAAGGAAGAAAAGGTAGGGGACAGAGGCAATTTCAGTATTGCTTTGTAGGCTGTCAAGAACAAGAAAAAACAAGCTGAGGGCATGGCTAATTAGCAACTGGAATAGCTGTGTGAGCTGGCAGCTCTGGATCATTAAGTCTGGGGCACTTATAGGATGGATCATTAACAGTCTATCAAGTACTCTGTGCCTATAACAGAGTCATTTCGATGTGTTTATTGACAAGTAATGCTGTCTCCTATAGAATGTAAACATATTTCATTGAAAAATATGGGCTTTTAAATAGAAAACAATGTGCCAAGTTAAAAAAAAAAGACAAGTTTTATACTCTATGCCTCAAAAGCTATATACAACAAAATGGAAGAAGTATTTGAATAATATGGAAATATTCTAAGGATGAAAGCATATTTCAAGAGACCTTCAGTAATATGCAGAAAATATGTTTATGAATGATTAAAGTAATGATAATATGTAACTGATAAATAAGTCAGAAAGTCCAAATGTAGTATACTATTCAGTCTTTATGCCCTGTCTAATTTGGAAATTGAAGTAGGTTTATGGATAAAAAGTATGTGAATAAAATATAATTATATTCATACTGAAAAATGTAAACCTGCTACAGAAAAATGTTACTGACTTTTTTCTACATTCCAAAAATTCTAAGTGTTAAGAAATGTTAAAAAGGAGCTTAAATGTAGAGAATTGTTTACAGCTTTGCAAACAGTAGTAAAAAATATAAAGCCAGTCCTCATCCAGCTGCAAAATATGTCAAATCCGCATTCTCTAGTGTTTACTTGAGACAAATTGAAGTCTAGAGTGTAAAATTCTCACATGTAAGGTCACAACCAGGGATAGTACTGAGGTACCATCATCTGTTTAAGGTTTAAGAAATATAAACAGTAGTCTATGGGGAGGCGTATTTAGGATAGAATACCATACACCAATTCCTGGTATATAAGTCCTCATTGGAAGAAACAGGGTTTTATCATTTTAAAATTATAATTGTATATGATATGTGGTTTTATTTATTCATGGAGTAGTAGAGTAATCCTATCAACTATATGAACTCAGACGTAGGAAGGAAACCACCTGAAAGAGAAACTCTTCATGTGGCACTCTTAATCGTGTTTTGTGAACTTAAAATTGAGTCTTAATTTTTTCTCTTACATATTGCATTTTCTCTGTTATTTACATGGAACAACTGTAGATGGACTATCCTAAAGGCCTTTCCTATGAACTCCTGGGATAACCAGTCCTTTGAGAAGCAGGAGAGAGAGACAAATACAGCAGCCTGAGGCTGCTTGGAAATTAGACCTTTGCTGGGTCTGAAGCCCCAACAGCACAGGTAGCTTACATCAGCTGCCAGAGTGACTAACGACCCACCATGAGAACCACCTCTTGACTTAAAGGAGTGGCTTTAAAATTGTATTTCGTGAAATGTTCAAAGTCTCAGTGAAGCCAAAAGCCACAGGTGATAAGGAAGAGGTAGCAGTGGAATAAATCTGAGCCCAAGGAGGCAAGGAGGCCAAGAAGGCAGGGCTCCTCTAATAGTCAGCCCTACCTTATTTAGGAGCTCTTCCAGTTGTAATTGTATTAGATTTTGACATTCAGCTTAAGATTTTACTTGAATATAGAATGCATTTCCTGCCTGAAACATTATCATCAGAATTACCTCCTTAACATTAACCCACCAAAATGACAAGTTGGGGAGAGGGAAAATAATTCACATTGTCACTAGCTTCACAGTTACTGAGTAGCAAAAAGGGAAGACTTAAATCTGAGGGTATAACCAAGTACTGCTGAATTTTATTGATAGGGAGAGGCTAGAAAATGTCTTATGAGAAATCCTTCCATTTTCAGCTGAGAACAGTGAGGTCCAGAAAAGTACTGGGACTTACATCATTTTACATAAGTCAGGATCCAGAAGTGAACCAGGAAAGGGCAGAAAGGATGTGAAGGGAGGAGGGTTGAGCCTAATACAAGGACATTCTGTGGAATAAAATGTCTCATAAAGTCACATGCTCTCCACCACTGGGAATATTCAAGGAGGGGAGCATCGTTTATGGAAGATCTACCATGTAGTAAGCACAATATGTACATTAAAAAAATCAATCACCATAGCCCAGTGAGGTAGATATTATTTTCTCCAATCTGACAGGTAAGAAAACAGACTTGGATAGATGAAGTAACTTACTGAAACTCAGAGAGTTAACCAGAGCTGGAAAATAAACTCAGGTTTATCTTACTTCAAAACACTGGTCATCTGCATTAACAAGAAGCATCCTGCATGCAGATGACTCATTTCCCATATATGTTTTTATAACTGATTCAAGAATTTTTTTAAAATAGTTGGATTTGATAACTCTAAAACCCCCAACATCTAGATTCTGTGGGTATGGGCTAATTTGGGGCAAGCATTCATAAGAATTCTAAATAGCTGAGATGCAAATGGAGAAGACCAGAAGCTTGGGAACAGAAGGAAGGGGAACCAAGGAGAACCTGGTGCACAGGAGAAGGGCTGGAGTGGGGAAGCTGAGAGGAACTTTGGCCAGCTTTAAATTATAGTTGATCTGTCCTTGCTTATAGTCTCTGATCTTGTGATGGCAGACAGAAAGCTGGTGGTTAAGGACTTGCGGTAAATTCTTCAGCTTTTCTGTACTTCCCACAGCATTAATGAATCATTTCTAGACTGTAAGATGCATGTTCTAAAATAGGACACCAGGACTCAAGTTCATAATTGACTTTCACTAGTTTCCTTTAGCTTATTCACCCTCAAAATGGAGAGGCCATTTCACACATGTAAAATGTTTTCACACACTGTTTATTATTCACACAATAATATTTGTATTTTTTTTTAAAGATTTTATTTATTTGACAGAGAGAGACACAGCGAGAGAGGGAACACAAGCAGGGGGAGTGGGAGAGGGAGAAGCAGGCTTCCCGCGGAGCAGGGAGCCCGATGTGGGGCTCAATCCCAGGACCCTGGGATCACGACCTGAGCCGAAGGCAGACGCTTAACGACTGAGCCATCCAGGCACCCCTGTATATTTTCTTTTAAAAAGCATCTTGTATATTTAACATCTGTCTTCATTTAATAAATCTTAGCAAATAAGAGATTAGTCCATGAAATCTGACCACATTGACTGGAATTGTGGCTTCTTCACTTCCTAGCTGTGTGGCCTTGGGCAGTTTCCTTAGACTCTCGAAGACTCAATTTATTCATTTGTAAAATGGGAATAATGATAGGTTTTTTACAAGGATTGAAACATTTAATAACTCAAAGTACTTAGAACATAAGCTGGTAAATAACAGTTTCTATATAAGTGTTAGCTATTATTATTACTGCTATTGCTATTAAAGAAACATATGCTTAGAACTTTATCAGAATTTCAATAAATAAAAATATAGTACAAAGTTCCAACAGTTAAACTATTACTCACAGAATCAAAATTTTATTGCCATGTACTAGATAAGTTCAAATATAATGGGAAGAGCATTTCTAAAGGCACAAAATTAAACTTCAGGCTTTGCCACTATTATAAATTAATGTATTTACTTAACTTAAGCAACTATGAAATCTGTTAATATATGTATGGAATATGCCTGGTATGATAAAAGGGACTTTACTATTCTGGTAATCACATACTTTATTGAAGAGCCTTTGGGCTATTTTAATATTCAAATCAGTTGAATATTTAGCTGTAATAATGTAAGATTAATATTTGTACAGGCACTTGTTCCTTTAACAGAAGACATTATAGTCAAGCTATTACCCTGCAATAATGGAAAGATTTTTTTTTAAAGCGCTCTCAAAAGGAAAGCTTTTACAGGTTAGAATTTTATTCTGATACCATGTATTTCCATAAGTGATTCCATTTCTTAAAGTATGAAACATTAATCATCAACTTTCACACTATTTCACTTTCATACACCTTAAATTGTAACCACGTTAACATAAGCAATCATCTTATGATCAATTGTCTGGTTTTAATCATTTAATTGATTTTAAGAAATGCACCAAATCTTCAAGTCATCAGCAATTTGAGACATCTAACTGGGTTTACAAACAAAACATTTCTGATCCTGCATTTTTATACTCAGTTAATGTTTTGCCATGTGTACATCACCTAGTAAAAGCACAGATCTACATGATTTCCATTTTGTGTATAAATTCTATTTCATAATATTAATATAACACTCCAGACAGTACTTTTCTGGGGAATTATTCCATGTCCCTGAAGAGGACAAAGCCACTCGGACTCATGCTTTAAAATACCCCCGAAGGTATGCTATAATCATACAGAAACCCTGGCCTGCCATGATTTATTGCTTCATTTTCGTATTTTTACTTTAAACAAGAAAAGCAACAAAATGCTCTCCTTTTGCTAAAGAATGCAAATCTCAATTACCACATATGTTTCAGGAAGGTGGAACAAACCTGAGCAATATTATTTTCTTGTATCCCTTCTTACAATGAAAATAGCACAGCCGCTGTGTAGCAGAGGCACCCTTGAACTCATGGGGAATGAAGTGACACTTTTTTTGATTTTTATATAAAATTAGTTTCAGAACACTCTTATTTGAGAACACTTGGCCATTTACAATATATAACGGCCCTGGCCAAAAGCACACAGGTGTGTTACTTCCTTGCACTACTGTTTTATTTCTTGGGCCTTAAAAAACACCAGAAGGGGCTCTATTGTGCATGCAGGTGTGATCACCTACCATGGAGTGTAAATTGTATCTCCTTTTAGGTGAGCAGGAAAGGAAAGGGAAGAGTGTTTTTGAGTACTGACTTCCTAGTTTGCCGTTAATTAACTCGGTGGTCCACTTCGGGAGGATCAAAACCTCTACATATCTTAGTTTCTTTATTCTGGTAAATGTATCCCACTTCCTTCTCATCCACAAAATATCACTTTGTGACACTACATTAAACAGAATGTCAAATAGAGCAGGTACACAATATTTCTTGTCCATAAGGAACTGGAAGATTAGTGGGCAACTGCAGTTACCTCCCTGTCTCAGAAGGCCCACGGATGGGTCAGCAAAGGTATCTGCCTTTTCTGAGTCTTATTGTGGAATGACAGTAAGAAATCACAGAATAGTAGATGATAGTTTACAAATGATCTTCACAACATTACTAGGATTGAGACTTATATCTCTCCCATGGTCTCACTGGATTTAGTATAATTTCCTCTTCTTTATAGATATAGATGGGGCTCAGGAAGCCTGAATGTTTTTCTTAAAATAGCTAGTAAATCATGGAGTTCAGACTCAAAACCCTATTTATTTATTTATTTAGTTAGTTAGTTTTTAGAATTTATGTCTAGAGTCATTCTTATGCACCAAGACTTAGAAGTGAGCATGGATGGGTGGGGGCAGGGAAGCCAGAGGCAAGGTTAGGAAAGGGCACTCAGAAAGAAAACATGTAAAGGGTTAAAGGCTTCTCTAAAAATGAAATTCACTAACATGAATTGATAAGGCCTCTGAGCCAGCTTGGCAATTTATTATTTCATTAAATCTCCACAAAAATTCTATATGAGCTTGGGTCCTTTTACAACCCTTGTTTTACATAGGAGGAAAGAGAGACTGGAAAGTTAGAATAAATTATGAAAGCTCATGTGGCCCTTGAGTGGTCGAATTGGGACAGTTTCCCATATCTGCTGTCTCTCAGGAGAGTTCTTCCCAAGGCCTCATTCACTGTTTTGCAACTGTTTCACAAATCACAGACAGACAGATTTAGGAATACCTTTACATGTAAGAAACTGCATCATAGTTGAAACTTTTTAAGGTACATGAATCAAAAGTTGTTTTCTCCCATACAAGAACCGCTTGGTTCTATCAAAAATCATGTCAACAGTTTACAACTCCTGAAACGGCACTCTGATTTAGCATAAGTACATTTTAGTGAGTCCTGATGTAATGCTGTGAGAAAAGAATTGTTCACAGCAATCTGTCTTCCTAGACTGATTACTTAGATATTCTATATAAACTATTTTATTATATAGAAATGCGTTTAGTCTTGAGATGTAAAACCTCTATGGAAAAGTGTGAAGCGTTCTCAATAAGCATTTAAAATTTCTGAATGTCACAAATGTTTATATGGTTCTATGTCCTCCTAGGCTATGGTAGCAAAAAATGTGCACACCTACAGCGTTACAATTAAAAGCTACATTAAACTACACAGATGGAAAATTAAATATTTATATTTATGTAAAAACTGTGTTCTATTATGTTATTACATTAGGATGTTCAAAAGCAAAGAAATATATTTCTAAACTGTTTCTCTCAGCTGTAAAGCTCGTTATAAGAAGACGAAAATTAAGCATACTGTAAATAGGCCAAATAACTAAAAATAACAAATGTAGTTAATTTTTTTTTGTTTTTTAAAAAGGTAGGGTATGATTAAGTATATATTAATTTAACATGTGTAGCAGTCAAGTAGAGAAAAACATAGCAAAATAAGAGCTTTTTAAAAAGGACGTTGTAAACTTTATACTTTTTACTTACCAAAAATATTGCTACTTTCTCAGATACGCATCAGATCTATTTGATGGAACAAGGGTGATGGTAGTGCTTGGACTTTGTGTTCTTCCCCATGACCGCATCCTGCTACTTCAACACAGATCTCTGTGGTAAAGGAATTTGTATCTGGATATTTGCCTTAAATATATAGGTTTTTAAAAATGACCTCTTATATTTTAAGCATAAAACCCAGAAAACAAAGAGTGAAATTGACTTGAGTACAACAGAATTTGAACCAGACATAAGGATGGATATTTAATAGAAATAAATTCAAAATACAGTTTACGACCATATTAGAAAAAGATAATTGCTTTTTTTTATTGAGCACCTACTATACTTTTGGTGTTACTAACATTTCATAATGATTTCGTTGAATTTTTACAACACAATGGAGTCCATATAATTGTTATTTCCACTTCTCACACAGGAAGAAACACGTATTTACTCAAGCCACATATCTAATAACGGATAGAGCCAGGATATAAACCTAGATAACTAAACAGCAGAACCAGACCTCTTTTTACTCTTTGTTAAACCAGGCATGTTGCAGCAATTCTTTGGAAGACATTCTGCTTTCCAAATTTAACCTACAATTGCCTCTGTTATTACTCTTTGCCATTTTTTACTTCCTTTATTAACACACAGAGAGGAAACAATGGACTTAATTTTATGTTTAGAATCAGGCCACAAACTATTTCATAGATAGGTGTACAAAACTGATTCAGTCTGTACCACTGCAAACTCCTGAATGCATTTTCCTCACATGCGGCACAGATATTTCATTTTTATATAATACTAAGCAATATGTAACAATGTAACACAACTCTATTAATAAGTGCACTTTCAGAATGTAATATTTGCCAGGTCATTTATTTTTATTTGCTCCCTGAACCATATGCAATTTGCAAAGCACCATTTTTGGTGTTTATGGTTACCACTCAAAGTTGCTGCCACCTGCTGGTGGTATGCCCTTATTATAAGAGAGCTAAAATTTCTTCTGCTAAGCCTATATTCTAGGGTTCGTAATTCTTAGTTATTTCCTAAATACTATATCCTCATGTGTTAGACCTTGGCAAAGGTGTTACATAACTGGTAAGTAGTGGAGCAAGGTTTAAAAAGTTTAAAGTATGAATCTAACCAAAGCTGTTAACCACTATTCTATAGTGGTTCCCTCTTTAGAAAAATCTTTGCATAAGTCTGTTACATCCATACTACTGAATGTCCTGCAGTGGTACATAAGGATGAGCTAGTTCTACAAACACTGGTGAGGATAAAATTCCATGATGCAGTTTTTAAGACAAAAAAAGGGGGGCAAAACATTACTTACATAAATCATATGATTATGTTTATTTAAATAATATATTACAGATTTATATGTTTATATATAAATGTTTATATGTTTATATATATTTATATGTTTAAGCTAAGATTGGAGTTAGCCCATTCCCATGGGAGGTTCATATTTCTTCCACAAAACCATGATTCTTCCATAAAAAATATAGTTTTCAAGGTCAAGGGAACTATTCAGTAAGTCAGGACACTTAGCTGAGATAATGTATTCTGCCACTGAGTATGCAAGCTCAGGCATATTTTTTTTTAATCTCTCTTATATAATATTTCTATCTGCAAATGATGTGCTCAAAAACTCTGGTAAAATTTTTGACAAAAGATATCACTCTGTCTTCAAAAAGTTTGTGATCTTTTCAAGTAATCACTCCTTAGTGAGCTCTGATGATAACTGAAGTAAAGCATGCAAAGATCTTTGTGCTCCAAGAAACATTAGAAAAAAAACAGGAAATATGTTATTACAATGCTCCATGAGTAACATGTTTTAATAAAATAAAGAGATTCCAATGTAACAACTGAATACAAGTGACTGAATGAATACAAGACACTGCTAGATTCTTGAGGAATATGACATTCAAGTCATTAAAGATTCTACTATTGAGTAGTAGACAAGAACATTCACCTATAACAATCATATGAGTCAGATTATGATAAATTATGTATTATGAATATAAACAAAATAAATTGTGCATTATGAAAGGGAAATTTCTCCCAAGGAATGAAAGCAGTAGAATCTGACCTAGACTTTGAAAAATTATTAAGACCTTATCAGGTAACAATGTCGGGAATGGCCATTCCAGACAAAAAGAACAGAATGAGTCAAGACATGGAGGTACGATACATTGTGAAAAGTTCGGAAAACAGCAAATTATGCAATGTAATAGTTCAGGATATGTTAGGACAACAGTAGATGATAACTGTGATGTCCTGATGTTGAAGGCATGTGAATATTATGCTGAGGATCACTTCTTTCCTGTAAGGATTGAGAAGCCACGGAGGTTTCTGATCAAGAAAGTGACATGGACATGTCTTCATTTCAAAGAGAACACCATAGAAGCAAGATAAAGAATGGATGAATGGATGTGGAGTGGCTATGTCAGATGTCCAGATATGAAATCATGCTAGCAACAAGAAAATAAGCAAGAGAAAACAGGAAATATTTCAGAGGTAGGCTCTTGATAAAGCTATAAAATGAAGAATTACATTTCTTCAGACTTCTAATTTTCCAACATTCATCCGTTTAACTGTAAGAACCGTCTAAGTGTTGAAGAGAAAAACAACAACAACTACAAAATACTTTGTGTTCCTGGATACTAGCTCAATATTGTGATCAAGAAGACAAAGGGGAGTTTGAACTTTCTACCAGGCACAATCCCCGAAGGATATAAAGCATTATAAAGAAAACTCTCAGTAACTTGATAAGAGGAATGAATATAACATTAAGGAATAAATACTCGAGGACCATCTTCTCGTAATAAGTGCAACACCAATAGCACGCCAAGAATGTAGAGAGATCTTCAGATTCACAGAAATATGGAATTTTTTTTTATGATCAGAGGGGTTTAAAGACTTATTCAGTTTTTATTTCTGCTGATAATCATTATTAATTCTGGTAATATATTTAAGAAGAGTTTCTGATGATAGAAAATGCTGGTTGTGGGCATTTAACTCAGAAGTGTATTTCCTATATATCCTGAGATAAATGAAAAATGTAGTATGCAATATACACAGCTGTGAAACATAATTGCTAGACACGCAGCTGAAAAGAAGTAAGATATTAGGACATATACAAAACCTTCAATAATTCCATTTTCTGAAAAATATGCTTAATCCACATATTTTTACACTTAACTGTTATCTATAGATTCTGTAATACATGTTATAATTGCCAAGTCCAAAATATATTTGGAAGTCTTTGCTGGTAAAGGCTTTGTCAAAGTCTTCCCATGAATCCCACATAGTGGCTCACAAAGTGCTAGAGAATAATGCAAGCCAGATAAACACTTGTTACATTAGAGGGAAGAAAATTCTTGGATGAATCTGCAATAGACAGGAGCATCACAGTAGCCCAGAATCGCATAGAATGAACCATTCTACAGAATCATTCCCTCTGAGGACTGCATTCACAGTGCACAGAAGCCAGCACTTAAGCACCACTTAAATAAAAACACCTCCTTGAATGAACTGGCAACAATAGACCCTGAGTATAAAATGGAAATGGAATAGATGCTGATTATGATGAACCTGTCAGCCGGCTAACCCTCGGCAGTTAAATTGGCAAGTGCAGTAAGAGCACTGACAAAAAAATCGGAGAACAAGTCCATCAACTCTGAACCTCACTGAAAGGAAAGAAATTGGGAGCGCGCGCACGCGCGCGCGCGCGCGTGTGTGTGTGTATGCATATGCATGCAAGAAAGAAGGATCTAATGACTATTACAAGGTTCTTGTAATGAAATATGTGACTAAGTATATGCAGATTATGATGAATGTCAAAGAAAACTCCAATTGAGGTTGTGAAAAACAGCCTCTTTAAATTTGGTTAAATATTAAATCCAACTCAAATTACATCTTGCAACTATTTCTAGGACATCATTTTCATAATTTTCGACATTCCTCTCTCCACTAAAGACCATGGCTAAGGAAGACCCAATCAAAGCAGCCTATCCCCTGTGGGGCCATCAACCTAATAGTCTGGTTTCTGTTTAGGTTCATCCATATGTCAGTATGTTTCCAGGAGCCAGTGCCACTTTGGGATTCAAACTGGGATTTGTCAGGAAAGGGACATTTGCCTGAGAGTATCCATTTCCCTACAGACAAAGTAGCAATTAATTAATCTCAACGTTAAACTGAGCATGAAATAATTATAAATATACTATAGGTATATCAGATTGGTTTTAGCCACCGATTCTTTTTTGCACTTGTTGGTAATAGACTAAATCCCAATCCTATTGCCTCAGTCCTTTGTCCTTCATGTCGTTCTTCTGTCCCTGCAGGTACTCTTCCAGCATGTTGTGCAGGGATTTAGATTTCCTCTATATGTGTTTCATGTCCAGTTAATATACACCTGTAGTACTTTCCTGTCTTGATTACAAATGCTTGGGATTTTATAGTTTTTGTTTATTTTGCTTCTAACCCACATTTTTTCTTTTCTTCTGCGTTTTTGTTTTGTTTTGTTTCTATTTTTGTTTTCTGGTCTTCTGAAGTTGCACATTCCATTAAATTGGGATGGTATCCTTTGTGAATTATTTGCATATTCAAAGACTGAGGACTAAACATGGATAGCAAGGCACCCCAATGTTCTTTTTTTTTCTTAAAGATTTTATTTATTTACTTGAGAGAGAGAGAGAGGAGAGCACAAGCGGGGAAGAGGAGCTGAGGGAGAGGGAGAAGCAGACTCCCTGCTGAGCAGGGAGCCCAATGCAGGGCTCGATCCCAGGACCCTGGGATCATGACCTGAGCTGAAGGCAGACGCTTAACCAACTGAGCCACCCAGGTGTCCCGATACCCTAATTTCTGAAAGTGAGATGCTAAGTCACTTACGTGCTATTGCTTCCAAGTGTGTAGTCAGATACTGGTTTTGTGACCACAGGCCTTAAAGGTATAACAGATTGATACTGAAGAGACTAGGAATATTTTTTAAGAAATGTTTGCAGGTCTGTGGGGGTATATCTCTACCTCATGTCAGGTGAAAGGGTCTTCAACAGTCATAGTACGGGGGCGGGGATGTCTGTGAGCCACAGATACAAAGGAAAGATATTATGTCAACCTTGTTTCTCAAACGGCAGAGAGAGGTGAGAAGGCCATGTAAGGAATTTCCCCGGAGTTCTCAGAGCAAAGGGGCATGAGTATTTAAGTTGCAATATTATTTGTAGACCATGATGGAGAAAAAGCCAGCCTGGGATGACTTAGAGGCATTTCACCTTAGGAAACTGCTTCTTAGGTCATAGTAAACCTACGGAAATTATAGAACGAGAGGGAAATGAACAACATTGAGCCAGAGAATGCATATGTTGTATAAGAAGTGCAGTTGGATATTCCTAGTGCAGGTATGTCTAAAGAAAACATTCGAGAAAGTATAGTTTTGAACATCTGCCAAGTAAAGAGAACGCTGGATATCACATTACAATAGCACAAGTCAAAAAGTAACTTCTTTGCTTCTTATCTCTCCTCAGCCCCTCTTCTTCCTCATCAACACTGAAAAGCTCAGAAATCACATAAGTACTAGACAAGGAAATAGAGAAATCAAAGTCACCTGCCAATCCTCATACCCTCCTTCCCACAACAGACTAAAAGTTCAAAACACTTCAAAGCTGGGGGAATGAAATTTGGAATTTTGTCTATTACACTTGCCTAGAAGTAGCAGAGACATCAGCTCTTAACATATACATGATTTCTGACTAACAGTGACCAGGACACTTTTATTACTTTAGACCATCTAGAAAATTCAAAGGATCAATGCTGGGTAACATCCAATTTACCTGCTCTCTCTAACAGTTTCAAACAAACATGAGGGACAGGGACAGATATAAAACTGTTTTGTGCTGCACTCATAGAGTTTCACTTTTTTTATTATGTTATGTTAATCACCATACATTACATCATTAGTTTTTGATGTAGTGTTCCATGATTCATTGTTTGCACATAACACCCAGTGCTCCATGCAGAACATGCCTTCTTTAATACCCATCACCAGGCTAACCCATCCCCCCCCCCCACAGAACCCTCAGTTTGTTTCTCAGAGTCCATAGTCTCTCATAGTTTGTCTCCTCCTTGGATTTCCCCCCCCTTCATTTTTCCCTTCCTGCTATCTTCTTCCTTATTTTTAGCATATAATGTATTATTTGTTTCAGAGGTACAGGTCTGTGATTCAACAGTCTTACACAAATCACAGCGCTCACCATAGCACATACCCTCCCCAATGTCTATCACCCAGCCACCCCAACCCTCCCAACCCCACCACTCCGGCAACCCTCAGTTCAATTTTTAAAGCACACCTAGTCATTTACACATGACTCCTTTGGGGGCAACCTATCAGGCCACATTTTCCTAAGAACAAGTACCAGCTGTCTAGGCCACGTGTTACCTAACCTTTAGGACATGAAGGCTCCTCCCCTGCTCCTCCCCCAATTCATTCCTGAGCTTTCCTCACAACTTTCTTTCCTCCTGTAATTAGTAATCTCTGGATTATCTCATACTTTCTTTTTTCCTCTTTCAGCCTTTCATAAATAGCTTCCTTAATCAAATCTGTTTGAAATAACTAGCATTGCTTTTGGTTTCCTGACTGAGCCCTGCTGATATACTCACTAACTCTGGGTTATACATCATATATCGATATATTAATGTATATTAAAATATATTCATAATTTTTAAATGACTTCAGAATGAATATCAAAAGTCAATTTAACTCAAGTAAAGGAAACTAAAAGTCAAATTGAACACATTCCTTAAAACAAACTATATAGTCAATAGCAAAAAATCAGCATAATTGTGTTGGCACTGCTAAGAACCATACTATTACACGTTTGCAATTACATGCTATCTGAGTTTTTCTTTCTTTTTACCTTCTCAACATAATTCTGACCTTGTTCAGCATAACATAACCATTTTAAGACTGAAATCTATTTTTTCATAAGTAATGCAAGAAAGTTATTCAAAGTTTCTCAGGTGGTTTGTGTGTGTGTGTATATATATATGTATATATATATATATTATATATATATAGTAAAATCCAATAATGGCCACTGGAAAGTACATCTTAGTAGCAGAAGAGAGTAGTATATGAGAAAATATTTAATATTGCATCAAATAATCTATTTAAAACTAGAAACAAGTTTTATAAGTCAGTGTCTATCCTGTCTACTTGTAGGGCATCCAAATATGTCACATTTCATAAGTTTCTTTATTACTAGCAACAGAACAAATTCAATACCCAAAGTGGAAGATCCTGAAGAGAAGAGCATTAGAGAGATTTGAAGGAAATTTATGTAATTTTGTGTAGACCTATCTACAAAGGTTTTGAAATAATATCTTAAAATGACATGGGTTGTCCAGGTATAGTTTGCCAGACTGTGAGAAAATATGATTTCATCAAATGTTGTAAATTCCATTGGAAAATGAATGAAACCTGTTCAGTCTGAAATAAGACACTTGAGAGGAAAGAAAAGCATCAATGGAAAAGATAATGATCTAATAGGGAAAATAGAGACAAAGATTCAGTGTCTTAAAAGAGAAAGATTATGGGGAAAAAAAAAACTGTATTTTTTTTTGGACCTATAAAAAGTCATTTAATGTACATTCCAGGATGGGCAACACAAGCTGGTTAGGTAATTATCCTTTGAAGAGTTTATTTTTTGTTTGTTTGTTGTTTTGTTTTTACAGTCATATAAAAAATGTGCCTTGTTAAAAAAAAGAGAACTCTAACAAAAAACATATCCACCAATGGGCTTGTATTTTTTTTTCCACATTCAGGTTTGCAAGATAATTAAAAATATATACCTATTCATCTCTGAGCATAGCACTATTAGCCAATCAGTTTTGGCAATACACTGCACAGAGGTATACCACGTGCATTGGTTTTTGACGTTAAGTTATCTTTAAGCTTATCAGCTATTCTGACAAGTGGAGGCAGCTTGGAACCCAGTCGCTGGAGAGCATTTGCAGGATTTACCACCTGTTTGCCTAACATCTTTTCAATGGTGAGAGGTCTGGGCACATACTTATTAATCCAAAGATCCAAGGATATCTTCTTTTTTTCTTTTTTAAAGTAGGCTCCACACCTAGTGTGGAACCCAACACAGGGTTTGAACTCATGACCCAGAGATCAAGACCTGAGCTGAGATCAAGAGTCAGATGCTTAACTGACTGAGCCACCCAAGCGCCCCACCAAAAATATCTTAATGCTTGAGCTGGGGTCAAAGGAGCAGAGGGGTCCAAGTGAAGACACCTTTTCAAAAACTCTATAAACAAATCATTATCACACTCCTTCAGTGCTGTCACCCAGTCTTTGCTGCTAGGGGAAACCTGTATTTCTATCAAACAAATCATTCAACCACGATGTTCATTCCTACATATGTAACTATTAGCTTTGGTACTATATAAATGTCCTATAATTGAAGAGGACATAAAGTTTGAGAGAGAGAGTAAATACTGAAAATCTAGGAGAGTGAATTTGACACTTAAAGGATGAATTGATAAAAATTATTTTGAAGATGCATCAAGAGGAATAAAGCCAAGAACAAATGAAGAACTAAAGTAAGTATATCAGTTTATAATTTTAAAATATCTTTCTTTTTTTTTTAAGATTTTATTTATTTATTTGACAGAGAGAGACACAGCGAGAGCAGGAACACAAGCAGGGGGAGTGGGAGAGGGAGAAGCAGGCTTCCCGCGGAGCAGGGAGCCCGATGCAGGGCTTGATCCCAGGACCCTGGGATCATGACCTGAGCCGAAGGCAGACACTTAATGACTGAGCCACCCAGGCGCCCCTTAAAATATCTTTCTTATGGAAGGATATAAAAGGAACAATAAACTGCCTTTGGAAAGAGATGATTCTTTTGTTCAATCACAATGAGTTTAGGTCACTGCAATCCTTCACAATTATAAACAAATTATAGGTTCTAGATTATAGTCAGATAAATGACCTGAAGCAATGGGCATCTATTTTAGAATAGATTAGAGCAGGTAAATGATTCAATTTAGTCAGCAGTAAATGAAATCTTTAGTTGTTTAAAACTTTTAACCATTAAAGAAAAAACATTAAAAAGGAAAGTAAGATATAAACCTTTTTCAAATAGTAAAGAAAAAATACTTTTGTACAACATTTACAGAGTTCTACATGTAGCATACTTTATTTGGCCAGGATAAACACAGCACAAATATGCCAGACATTAGAGAAAGGAAATATTAAATAAAAATAAGGACATTTGTTAGAAAGAAACTCAATGCATAAAAAAATGAATCCTAATAATATGGTCAGAAGGTCAATAATAAGTAACAAAAATACTGTGGGCAAAAATATCAGAATGCTATATTACAGACTATCTGAGATGTAGTCTGTGACTATAAATATCCATCTCCCTCAAATACCTATCATTTTCAAATAGGCAGAATGGTACACATATTGTAAGAAAGATTAACCACCCTCCCACATTTACCATCAAAAAGCTCAGATTACTTTAAATTGAGCATTCTCATATTCCTGGCCTCTGCCCAAGTTCATTTTAAAGATTAGTTTTTGCAGTTCTCTCTCTCGTTTTTCTTTTTTTTTTTTTTAAAGATTTTATTTATTTGAGAGAGAGAGAGAATGAGAGATAGGAAGCATGAGAGGGAAGAGGGTCAGAGGGAGAAGCAGACTCCCTGCTGAGCAGGGAGCCCGATGTGGGACTCGATCCCGGGACTCCAGGATCATGACCTGAGCTGAAGGCAGTCGCTCAACCAACTGAGCCACCCAGGCGCCCACTCTCTCTCGTTTTTCCATACGAGCAATCTGTTCTTAGTCTTTTAAATATCTACTCAACCATTTCAGCAAGTATTTCAAACACACAGAAGGATGAAATTTAATATTAATAAAATATCCAAAGTTAAATCCCTAGATAACAATTTCAATATTTATCTCTGAGTATCTCTTGTAACCCATTATGTAAGTACATCAAAATTGGAGGAGAAATAGAGTTAAAAATCTGAAGGAAGGTCATTTGATTCTAATGAGTAATTATGCTAGATAATTCTATTTTTCTAAAATCATATCTAGTCCCTGATTTTAATAACATATATTGATAAATATTCATTTTAATATAAAATTACTATGATAGCTTGATATTACGCATCATACAGATACCAGTAAATATGAATTTCATAAATTATCAGTAAGCTACTAGAACTCAAATTAAAAACAGCTTTCCAGTCTTTCATAACAATATATGATGCTAAAATAAGTTTCTTTTTGAAAGGCTGAGTTTGATCAGTACTTATTTAAATTCACAAGAAGTATTTCTATTATAAGCAATCATTCAATTCTTATGTATTAAAAACATGGAAAATACAGAAATCAAATTTTTCAAGTTGAGAAATTTCCATTTATTAAGGGTTACTATTAATACCCTAATAAGCATCTGATTTATCTAATGACACTCAATATTTTTAATTTTTATTATACATTGGTGTTCATTAAGTCTTTATCCCCTCGGGTAGATGAAATGTCCTGTACTGAAGAATATTGTACCAAATATGTAAACACCCTTCATTCGCACAGAAAGAAAATAAAATCTGCTTAGCCAGGCACTCAAGCCCTCTAGAATTGAGCCTTATCTGATATGTATGAAGCAGCCTAAATGGACCAATTACTTCTTCTTCTTTTTTTTTTTTTATTTCTCTGACTCCAGCTTGTGCTGTCTGGCTGTTCTATCCACCTGCAATGCCCTTCCCCATCTCTCATCTTACACTTTTTTCTAAGTGTTCAAAATCTAGCCATCCAATGCATTCTTGAGAACTCTCAAGCATAAAATTCTTTTCTTAAAGCTCTTTTTTTTTAATCCCTTGCTAGAAGTGATACGAACAGCACTGAATTCCCATAGGACCTTTTCTTTGTTCTAACACTTATTACAATACAGAATGTTAGAGTCAAAGCAACTTTAGAGGTAATTTCATCCATGACACTTATTTTTTCTTTTTTGGCACATCAGAAAACTGAAGTCTCTATTAAATGAAATGCTTAGGAGCATACCATTAAAGACAAAAATAGGACTGTATACCTTCTACTTGCCTGCCTCCTTTTCTACCTTGTATTTTGAATAGATCTGCATGTAGTTCATCACCCCTTTAAATAGATAAACTCCTTCAAGTTTCATATTTTCTATATACTTACACAGCAACTTTTTTATAGAGGGCAACCTTAAATAAATGATAAATGGGGTGGAATGGGAGGCGGCAGGCAGGAACAAGTCTTGATTCTACTAGGGAGTAAACAATTCTCCAGGGACTAGATAAAGACTATTAATATTAAGATGCCCTTCTAGTCTTTCCCCCCAACTGCAGTGGTTAATCCTATGACACTGTCAAAGTGAAAGCATATCCAGAGGCTAGTTCTTTTCCGTCCTTAGTATATTCTTGAGACAATCTGAAAAACCAAATCAGACAATTGAACAACCTTAAATAAACAAAAAGAACATCTGGGAGGAGGATTCTCTGGGTACCATCCCTTTATCACCTGCTCAAAAGCACAGAGACTGATTTTCCACTCTAATTATGGAGCCAGCAAAGTAATCAGAAATAAGCGAGAGAATTAAACATTGTGTAATTTCATTATGGAAATACATAGGATAATGAACTAGAAAATAATTTGGGGGCTCATTTTAGATAGAGTGGTCATTAAGATTTATAGGAGAAAGTTACATTTAAACTGAGAAAGGGAGATGAAAGTGAACCAGCCTCAGGAAGAATCTGAGGAAGTTTATTCAAGTTAATTGCACTGAGGAAACAGTGCAAAGATATATTGACATGACCACAGTTGATAGCTTGGTCTATTGATCAGAAACTGAATTTGAATTTTTCCATCGTTTAAAATGAAACAATTAACCATGTACAGTTGTACAACAGAAAGTTGTTCACATGCACTTTTTTACTTGGATGAAGAACACCACTACACAGGGCATTTAGCCTCAAGCTCATTCCTCTGTGTTTCCAACATCGTTATGCACATGGTTAATACACACAACCTTAACCACGGAGTAGGTTAACTATGGACATGTCAATTTCACCTACTAAAAGGTGAACTTTTTGTGGGTAAGAACCATCTTTAAACCATCTTTGTGTTCCAGTATTCCAATTCTTAGCATATTCCAGGGCATTAATAAAAACTGAATTGTTGCTGAATTATATTTTATTGTATTCCATAAATCGGACTAAAATCTACAATGTTTTATAACAGGAAGTCTGAAAGACTAAGGCAATATATACATCAGACCCTGGCTAATATGGAGAAAAGTACTTATATTTTTTGCTACTACATCTGGTAAAAAGACCTTTTGTTTTTTGTTTGTTTTTGTTTTTATTTATTTATTTATTTATTTGACACACAGAGAGAGAGCACAAGCAGGGGGAGTGGCAGGCAGGCAGTGGGAAAAGCAGACTCCCTGCTGAGCAGGGAGCCCAATGTGGGACTCGATCCCAGGACCCTGGGACCATGACCTGAGCCGAAGGCAGACGCTTAACCGACTGAGCCACCCAGGTTCCCCAAGACCTTTTGTTGATTTACAAATAGCTGAGTATTTTTGCATTGTTGTGGAAAAAAATGGCTGCTAATATAGGACAAAAATAAATTTCAATTACATTGTAATATTTGATTCTGTTCAAGTCCACTCTGCTTTTCTAAGTAATATAGTATTTTTATATTTTAAAAAGGGGAAAGTTTAAAATTTTTTTAATTATAAATGTTTTAAATTATTTAATACATAGTATATTAAAGTAAATTATATTAATCAATGTTAAAATTATATTGGGAAAATAAATTCTTTATTAAACTAAATGCTCTATAAATGAAGAAGTTGATATACATAATTCATTCACTGGTATTGAAAGGTATTTCTATAATAAAAATATATAACAAGCACCCTTTAAATTGTTTTTAAATCTTATGTTGGGAACAACAATTGTCATAAAATTGTGTGGTCCATACAATTTCAAATAAAGGAATGAATAATTGATTTTGGTCTATCACATTTCACTGAAAGTATCCTCTTGGGTTTATTAGTTGACCCATTCCAATCCCTAAAGAACTGGATTAAAATGTTTTCTCTACCTCTATTCTGACATGGAAAAGGGAATATTTTTTTTTTCTTATCCATGGTTGACTATCCCAAAGGTTCTGCTTGTGTGATGATGGCAATTGAGTATTATTGGATGTAGTAGTCAGCCCCCCAAATAGCTCCCAATAACCTGCCTCCTGGTATTCATACCTTGTACAGATCCCTCCTTCACTGAATGAAACTGCTTGTTCACCAGCAGCCTACTGGGGAAAGGATTACATAGGACCGCGAGGCTGGGTCATAAAAGACATTCTGGCATCTATCTTGTGCTCTTGTGAATGATCTACTCTGAAGAAAGCTAGTGTCATTAGGATACTCCTGGAGCAGTATAAAGAGGTTCACACACAGAAGAACTGAAGTCTCTTTCCAAAAGCCAGCACCATTTGCCAGTCACCTGAGTGAGGCATCTTGGAATCAGATCCTTACGTCCAATCAAGTCGTCAGATCTGACCTTAAATAATGACAACCTATGATATTCTAAATTTGTTGAAAGCAAAGCAATGGCTTGTCTTCATCCGACACAAAACTATTTTTCCTAGTTGAAAGAATGCAATAGAAGGAATCTACTTTTCTGTTGTTTTTCTTGGTTCATGGAACTTTTGAGCTTGTTCATTGACCCTCAAGTCTCATATTCTAAAATTCTTCTCTCCTTATTCCTCCAACAAGCTAAACTTTTGCCCCATTAAACCACACACTATCTATAAAATCTCATAGACATTTCTACTTTTTGCCTTTATATGTGATGTTCCAAGGGCATTTTAAGCCCAACCCTTCTCTGAATGGTTAATGTCTGTTCCTTCATTGTTAAATTTCATAGAATACATAGTTAGTATATAACATATAGCAAGATTACAGGGAAAAGAAATCTGATGCCAACAATTTTGATGAAACATCTTACATTTGTCCATCATGAAAGTATGCAACACAATCAAAATGACTGTCATGAGAAGGCAACTTGATATGAAAGGAATGCATTTGTACTTAACCTGGGCTTTTTTTTTCCACTATAGACATATTTGCTTTAAACATTACATTTATAAGCAAATTAAAAAACACTTCTTTTGTACAGGCCATGATGATGCTATGAACCCTGGAAAAGAATCTGGCTCATTTGTGGTTTGGAGCAAAATAAAATACTGTCAGTGACTGTATCCAAAATTTTTACCTGACAATTCTATGATGTATTATTTTTATAATATTGAAGAAGTTTGCCTATTTTCTAGCACCCCCCTCTTTGAAAATTATAAGAGCCACCAACATCTCCAAAGTGTGGTAAATTTCTTTGCCAAGGAAAACTTAACTGGAAGAAAAGGCTTGGTAACTCGTAGCACAGACGGAGCACCTTTGAGGGTTGGCAACATCCATGGTTTTGCTGCCTTGGTGAAGAAAGGAGCTCCACACAAGACCATGACTCACTGATTTCTAAGTTGGAATACACAGACAATAAAAACATTGCCAGAAATCCTGAGAGAATTTTTGTCTACTGTCCTAAAAGTTGTCAACTTCATCAGAGCCAAGGTCTTGAATCACTGCCTTTTTAAGAAATATGTCAAGAAGATGAAAAGAGAAGTTCATCTACTACATAGAAGTTTGCCAACCTGCCAGAGCGCATGTTCCAAAGCCCTTGATTGAACTTTGAGTAAAAAGTTCAAGAAAAAGAAAGCTCATCCTCAGAATAATTTTATAGAGCTTCCTCGTGGCTTGACTTACTTGGCGGGTATTTCTGGCCACAATAATGAATAAGCTTTTTCTCCTAGGCCCCTGTGACACTATTTTCAATAGCGAGGATAAACTGCAAGTTACCTTGTCTAACTTCCTAACTAGGGAGAGAAGTTTAGAGGTAGGCAACTACACAAATTCCCCAATGCTATAAAAAGCACTTCTTCAGGATTAAGTTATTAGTGACAAAACCTTGCACAATCCTTCCAGGAAATATCTTTAGACCCCCTGGAATCACAACAGAACTCTTGATTAATGGTCCTGCTGAAATGACTTTTAAATTGAGCACAGACTGAAAAATTCTGACACTGACTTAAAAAAAAAAAATTAGAGAAGCATTCCTGGTCAAATCTGACCTGAACAACTTGTTCACATGAATTCAAATGAAGAACCTTGGATAACTCTGGACTTACATTAAATAGCTAAATCCTAATGTACAGAGCTGACTATAGTAGAAGCCCCGCTTCCTTTTGGTATCACTGGCAAGGTTTGAAACATTTCCAATCAAAAGGAAGACAACCTCAATTTATGTCAAAGATGATGTGTACATAACGATGTTAGAAAAAAATAACACACTGAAATTCTTATTCAAGCAGCTGCCTTCTCAAGGAAATTAATTTTGAACAGTTAAAGTTTAACTTATTTTTAATTTGCCACAAGTTCTATTTCTTGCTCTTTTTTTTTCTTATTTATAGAATTGGACCATTAACTTTTGCATAAAAATAGTGAGGCATTTTGTGAAGAGTTTAATTTGGTATATGGATAAAATAGATGCAAACACATTACATAAGTTTTATGAACAATTTTGCATTTACATTATATATGTGTTTTTCCAGTATAGGGCCCCTATAGGTTTCATCAGATTCTCCAAGGATGTGACCACACTAATTAGGAGCCACACACTTCACCACTTAGGTAGAGCATTCTTTAACTTTCCTGGGCCAACTCAGCATGGCCACCCTCCATATCCCCACCACATTCTTGCTCCTACTTTGTGCTGATCAGTTTTACAGTAGTTTTCTTCTTCATCTCACTAGATTGTGATATTATTCAGGAGAGGAAGTATATATTCATGTTTGCATTCAGTACACACACTAATTAGTAAGGCCTTGGGAATGATAGGTGCCCACAAAATGTTTCATGAGTGAATAAATGCAAATAAACACACCCTTTCTTTTGTTTTGATTTTATCCCCCTGGGAGCCTGTGTTTGTAGGACAAATAATTTTATGTGGGAAGATAATTTCATCCTCATTGTTAGTAAAGGAAAGTGACCTGGTAATTGGGTAAGACCAATCATATATGAACAAATTAAATATGTGACAGTTTAGTTTTACCTAATACCAAGCAAACGGTCACCTTGAAATTACAAAAAGTTTACTTTACACACTATTTAAATTAGAATCAGTTGGCCATATAGGAAAAAACAACAGAGTAATTAAACCCTTGCCAATTAAATTAAAACTCTATACAGTATGAAGATTAAAAAAAAAATCCTTTTAATTTTTCATATCACGGAAGTTGTGCTTGGTTCTAGATACACGTCACTTGATCCATTCTTTAAAATGTATTGCCAGAAACTATGATAAGGTAATTAACATTAAATTCAAAGGCTACATATCTCCAGCCAAATTCTGTCTATAATTAGCTAAATTACTCATATAACTTAAGGAAAAATGAGAAATGTTGAATTATTTAAATACTGCACTTGTTTTCAATCCCTTTTTGCCCTTTAGAGACTTACCTAACATATCTAATAATATACTATTTTCATGTTTTGTATTTACAATAGAATTTCAATATCAGAAGATTTCAATTATCTCTAAAATTAACATGAACATTTTTTCTATTTTAATTTTATTTAAGAATTTTTATACCTTACACATATGAGAACTTCAACTCAATGTTTGTTGAACTTAATTTAATACTCCAAATATTCAGAATGAAACCGTCTTTTCTGACAGAAAGCATTGTTCAAGCAATTAGAAGAATATAAAGCCATAAGGTAAGATGATAAGGTGTAAACCTGCTGAAGTTAATTAGCTCTGGGGAATAATCTTAAAATAATAGGTACATTAGCTAGAGAAAATTATAGCAAAGTATATTCTGCATAAAAAATAGAACATGTGGCAAAAATAAAATTGTAAAGAAAATGTCTTTTCTATCCTAGTGCAAAGTAAATCATCAGAGCCTTTTCATATTAAGCCAGAAACCCTTCGTTATGAAGGGAAGCCCTTTAGGAAGGTCTCTGTCACCGAGCAAATGACTGATACATCTGACTCTCTGGCTATTCTCATCTATAGATCTATCATAGCACTTTCCATCTGTTTGTGTTCTCTCTATCTTTCTCTCTCTTTTTTTTTCTTTTGGAACCCTTTTCTGAATCTTCAGTCTTAGACCCCAGAATCATTGGAATAGTTTATTATTCAATTTGAATTTGCCTGGTTCAATTCTACAAGGTATGGTGCATGATTTCAAACAACTACTTTTTGAAAATCAATTTTAATTTTAAAAATTGTCCCAAACACATCTAATTATATCTATAAGCACCATGATTTTGTATTTGCCAATAATTATCTATTTAATTTGTTTGATGATAGACTTATTTTGTAAAGTCAGTTTTCCAATCTTTGCCATATCAGGGTAGTAGTATTCATCATAAGCAAAATAGTATCTCATTATTAATTTGCTGTGGGATTTCACCCAAAATTTGATTTTTCCATATATGTTATCTATACAAATAAAATGCCACCTTTTAGTATATTGTCCTTTCCTTATCAGCACATAAAATAAAAACTTTATCCTCAATATCCATATTTTTAAAAAAAGGAATTCTCTCTATATATTAGTAGGATGGAGTTCTAATATAAACTTTGAGAAGTTATGATTTATAATTTTAGAAGAGACCAAAAATTACTAATTATCCCTAGAGATCAAAGAAACACTACTTCATTTGCAAATACATTTGATTTATGGAGGCTATAATAAATAATAATATTAAGACATATGGCACTTCTCATCTTCAAAGACTTTTTCCAAATAGTAAGTAATTAGCAAGATTACACATTCAGTAGGTGATATATGGCCCACGTGTTTTACTTTTTAAAAAAATACATTTTTTTACACTAAACTCAGGACATATTTTTTCATTGATGATACCAAGTACTTACTACAAATATTTATCTCTATTACTTATTGTAAATATCTGCTCAGGTTACAAATATTATAAGAATATTTGACAAAGCTTAAAAGTTTACATTAAAGATAAAATTTACATTATCTTTGTCCTTAGTGATACAAACCAGGACTTTTGAACAAGGCATTTATAGTTAGTTTCAGTTAATGCAATGGAATGAAATTTTTTATCCTGTGCTGAGCAAATAATTACCTTCTTTTACTGTTATCTCTAGCTTCTCCATTATGATTCTCAATGCTGATTGACTTGACCAATTTTAGAATTCTGTTGTTTAAATGTATTCTTTCCCTTGATATTCCCTAGAGATAAAAATGTATTTTTTAACATTACTAAAAAAAATGGTGTAAAATGAAATATAACTGAATATGCTGGTACACAGATTATATCTTGATTTCAACATTTAGAAACACCAAACACCATTTATTGAATATTTTATTTGAAAAGAGGGTGCTATCCTCTTCTTAAATATATTAAATGCGTATGGCAGAAATATAACAATGTGCAAAAATGAATGCCAATTCAGATGTATTGGGGAAAAATAAAATATAGTTTGGCCACATTCTTTTTCTGAAAATGATCTGAATGCATATTTTTTCTTCTCCATTTATTTCCTATTTATTATTCCCACCACACTGGTAAGGTAGTAAGCTCTTTGAGAGAATGAGTATGCATTATGTGGGATTTGAATCCTTCTCAGTTCCAAAAGAGTAATTATGTTTAATGAGTCAATAATACTTTTTGATGTTCTGATTTTAGCTAATAATCTACTACTCTCAAGGAGTTAATCAGATTTTTTTTTCTCTTTGTGGGTCTTTCTTGGTTCAGGGGAGAGACTGAGTGAAGAAAGAGACCTTAATTTTGCACATGCCCAAAATATAATTATAAATTAATTTACTATTCATCTATTCATTTATTGAAAAAAAAATTCTGGCAGTTCAAAGGAGGGTTACTTTGCAAATGACCACACAGCTGATTAAAAGGATATTCTTGGCTGGGCTTGCATAAGAGTATAAGAGAACAGGGGTGCCTGGATGGCTCGGTCATTAAGCGTCTGCCTTCAGCTCAGTTCATGGTCCCAGGGTCCTGGGATCGAGTCCTGCATCAGGCTCCCTACTCAGCGGGAAGCCTGCTTCTCCCTCTCCCACTCCCCCTGCTTGTGTTCCCTCTCTCACTCTCTCTCTGTCAAATAAATAAATTAAAAAAGATCTTTAATAAAAAAAGAATATAAGAGAACAGCCCTTTCTTCAAAACCTTTTGGAGTTAGTATTGTCAGTGCCCTTCCAGAGCCTATGGTGAAAACTGAAATTAGAATAACCTATCTAGTAAGTGAATTTCTTGATGGAATTATAGCGATTTACTGTAGATGCTCACCGAAGTGATAAGAATATTATTGGATTTTAACTAAGTTACTATTTTAAGACACAAATGTCCCTTTATGCCCATTAATATTATTTTCACTGATCTATGTCCTTTGATTACATCTAAAATGTAGAACAGCAGCCAGCAACTCATTTTTATTGAATTAGTTCCTTTTCATTACAGTTAGCAGTGTTTTAAGTAAGAATAGGATGTAAAAGTTAAACTTTTGTTTTGAAGTCTATTTGAACCATATTTTCTCAATTTGCCCACTGATGTGTCCAACTAGTCACCAATTTCTATTTTCTCTGCCCCTGAGCTGTTTCCCCGATTCCACACAGGTAAATCACACATGGATCTTTCCATGTCCATGAACTACCATTCACGCAGTTGCCTTCACTGCCAACTCTCCCTGTACAGAGGCAGAGTCAGTCTTCTGTGCTTTGTGCTCCCATAGCCCTTGATACATTGTTCCTAACTGAGCAGTTTCACTCTTTTTTTTTAAAGATTTTCTTTATTTATTTGACAGAGAGAGACAAGGTGAGAGAAGGAGCACAAGCAGGGGGAGTGGGAGAGGGAGAAGCAGACTTCCCGTGGAGCAGGGAGCACCAATGCGGGGTTCGATCCCAGAACCCTGGGATCACGACCTGAGCCGAAGGCAGACACTTAACGACTGAGCCACCCAGGTGCCCCAGTTTCACTCTTCTTTACAGCCACCATCCTCCTTACCCCAGCATCAACCGTACCACCCCACTGCTGAGAGTTCATAAAAGTGTCTTATTAGTTCCCCAAGTGCCTGGTACATAATATTATTATTAATTGGATGGAGAGATGAGTAGATGGATAAATTACAAAAGCTATTTACCACAGTCTAAACTTTAGGAAGAAGGACTTCCTTGTTAAATTCTTGGCTACAAAATTCAAATTGTGCATAACTGGGATAAAATTAATTCAACTTTGATTTTTTTAGGCATTTACTTAGTTTTCTACACCAAAGGTTGGTACTGATATGGACTCTGTACCAGTCCAGGTGGCTGGATTCTACAGAAACATTAAAATGCTCATATCTACCATAGTTTCACAGTTTTCTTAGATCATGGTTTCAAGTAAGCAACAATTTCACAACTCACTTAGCTTAGAATTTGGTAGAAGACAAAAGAAAGATTTTCTATTCTTCACTCCCTAGCCACGAGATATGGTTAGAAGCCTGCCGGACCTAAGGAGCATGCGGTATTATCATCAGTTCTGCACAGCTCTGGAGTAGAACACCCCCTTCATCTCCCCTACATACACAGCATTAGTCAGTTTGGTCTGCCATAACAAAATACCAAAAAGGTAGAGTGGGTGACTGAAACAACAGAAATTAATTTTCTCCCAGTTCTGAAGACTGGCTTCCCAGATCAAAGTACCAGCAGGTTCAGTATCTAGTGAGGGCTCTCTCTTTGTATCACAGATGGCTGCCGCCTTTCTGTGTCTCACATAGCAAGAAGAAAGTGTGAGCGCTGGTTTTTCTTTCTCCTCCCGTAAGGGCACCATCCCTATCATATTAGGGCCCCACCTTTCTAACCTCATTTAACCTCAATTACTTCCTAGAAGTCCTATCTCCAAATATAGTCACATTGGGGACTTGGGGTTCAGGGTCTGGGGCTTTAACATATGAACTTTGTGGTTCATATGCATATTCAATCCATAGCATATTCACACACTTTGATTTTCCCCTACATTTCTTTTCCTGATATCGCTTGACTTGATTGTTCACATCTGAACACAACTGACCAAAGAGGACACAAATTCAAGTTTCACATATCTATCTGCCTTTGGAGTTCAGGATCTGGGCATTCCCTTCACATGTGACTTCACGAAGCCCAATACAAGGTGGATCTTGCAAATAAGTTTCAGTCTGGTAATTTGAAAAGAAATGAAGGAATCATCATAAATGAAACTCACAAACTTTTTGCACTTGAAAGTGCCAAAAGTAGAGGAACTTGCCAAAGAGTATAGGAGAAAAACTTCCTTTCTAATCTCTAGTATTAGGACTCAAAGCCTGTTCTTATTAGTTTCTATGATATCTGCCATGCTATCTTGTTAACAGCAAGTTAAAAGGTTTGGGACTGTTGATTCTATCAAAGGTTGCTCGGGATTCAAACAGTTTCTAAATAAACATGGCAGTAAATTTTCTAATATAACAGGAAGTTAGGAGGAAAATTTAAACAGTAGCTTTGTCTATGTCTAGTTTGTTTCATGTGTTCCTTCTAAGTAACAATGATTAGGATTCATGTTATTACCAATATCATCTTGGTGAGTGAGGCATCTGCTACAGTTGTCCTTTTAGTTTTGCATTATTAAGTAGACAAATGTTTCACTTATCTGCAAGGTAAGCTTTACACTTTAGTGCTATTGCCTATCTATTGCTCTGAAAAAAAATCAATATGTATTTTAAATTACACATATAATTGTTTTGTGTTTTGGTGCCTAATTCCTCTCCTTGAAATGCATGAAAAGAATTAAAATGTTCAAATTATTTCCTTTAATTCCTTTCACGAACTTTTGTGGAGGGAATTAACCTCCACACTCTAAAATGATTGTATGTGTAATATTAAAAATGGAACATCTCATTTCCTTTTTACTTCTGTTGTGGGGATTATAAACACCAGAGGTATCTAATAAAGACCCTATTTTTACAACATCACAAAATGAAAAAGGCACATTGGAAATACAAGAAGCTTGTCTTTTCAGATTCATCCCAAGACCTCCTGCAACACATTATTTTGTTGCTGTTGTTATTTTGTTCTTTTTTTTTAACTTCCATTTTTCTTGTTGCCTTTTTTTTACTTCAAACTTCTAGTAATTGAATATGACAAAGTGTCAACAAAGTAGCTGTATAGAGGCTAGCATCTAGCAACTTGAGTCTTCTTTATTAGGGTCCTTGATTTCCTGGTTTTAAGCCTGTGCATCTAAAGTCACTAACTTCTGTCTACAAGGCAAGTCCACAATAAATAGTCTAATCACCCCTAACAGTGTAGATCCTCCATCTTTTTTTAGATCCTTCTTCTGTAGACTCATGGAACATTCATTTTTTGGGAACCACAGGGGTAAAAGTTTCTTTTCCTTGACATGTCAAGTTGTTGCTTATCAGGTCCAGAAATTTTCAAATGAAATCTGATTTACTCATTTCACCTTATAATTGTTTAAAGTTTAAAATTCTTTCTTCTATCTTTTAGCATGTTGACTTTAGCTATCCAATGTACAACTATAAGCACATACATAACCTTGCCAACATTTTTTTTGGTAATAATATACAGATTTTAATAGATAGTTTGAATGATTTTATGTATGTGTGTGTGTGTGTGCACATGCATGACAGAGTAACAGTGATTTCCTCCCTTTTGGTTGATTTTGCTCATATATAATGGGCAAAATTCTCAGCTTTAGTCTACTGCAGATTGAACTATCCATGAATATTCATTCCACAAATATGTTATAATAATTATTAAATCAAATACTTCTAATAAATTTATAAATCATGAATGTTAAATCTTAACTCATACTTTTATTAAAAGCTATTTTACAAACATAAACAGCAAAAATCACATTTGGAAAACACAATGTTCCTGCTTGACTTGCAATCTTTGCTTCACACATAAGACCAGTGCCCTTCCATAACAGTCCCTGAAGCATTTCAGATTTCAACATGATTTAGACTGAAACTCAGGCTTTAAAGAATCCATCTTGTAGTCCTCTGACAAAGTAATTGGCTGGAAAAATTATAATAAAATTTTCATAAAGTTCATATTCATGAAGTGGCAAAAATTGCTTTTAGGAAATTATGATATTAATAATTTACACTCATGTCAATAGCACTTCCAAAATAACTCAAACTCTCTACCTTGAAAATTATGGACCTACTTTGATTTTTCTTCCACATACAGACAGTTAAATATGCTGAGACACATTGAGATCTAGATAAAGATTATTCATTTAAGAAGATATCTCCATGTTTAATTAGAGATTTATCATCTTAACTAGCCATACTATTGCTCTGAATTAGTTTTCCAGGGTTTGCAGAATTAAAGATGGTAAAAATTGATGAACCTTAGCTGTATTTTCCCCTGAAGGGTACAAACTTTTATTACATTTCAGATGCAAAACACAATTAGCCTCTAACCTAACCATGTTAATCTCCTTGAGTTAAGCTTATGTGTTTCTGCTTGTCTAGAAACTTTTAATGAAAGATCTATGTCTTTACAGCCGATTTTAATAACCTCTTTATTTGCATCTCTGCCCTTGTTTAGAGGAGGAGTTAATACAATAAGCTCTGGGATTACAGAACACTCTTTTAAAATTGAGGGTAAATAAAATTCTGTGACATTCAGTTGGAGCAGCACTCAGCAGGAGATGGATATCAACAATAAACATTATTCAAGTTCCAAAAGTTTCCATGTAATTAACTAAGATGGATACATTAGGGCCATCCATTATATTCTATTCTCCAAACTCCACACTCTTGACCATTAAGGAGGACCATTTTGACAAGACTGGATTAAAAAGAAATGATTTACTTTATAGATAAATAGTTGTTTGATTTTTTTTCCCTCAGAAACAGAACTGTTGAAACTTATCTTAATGTTTTCCATAGCACATTCTCAAATGTTCACCTACTCCCAAACTGTCTTTTCTGCTGAGCAAAGGTTTTGGCGGGGTAAATATACCCAGGCTCAAAATAAGAAATAAATGGTCACTTCTGAATTTCCTCACTCTGGGCTAAAACCAACCACATAGCTACATCCTTACCCCTAATAAAATTTTGGGTAACTCTTGTGGGCACTCTAGTTTTATCTTGTAGAAAGGGTTTATGTCAATAATAAAAAAAGAATAAAGAAAGGAAAGAAAAAGAAAATCATACGTTTACAGATCAAACTACAGAGGTAACACTGTGGTCCAGAATTATCCAAAATATAGAAACACAACAACCTGATTAGCTTCTCACTGTAGTGATGGTTTAGCACAATGTTGTTTGTCTCATTACCAACAGTGTGCAATTATTTCCTCAAAACGAAATGGAGCCATTGTGTCCCAAAATTACATTTTAAAAATGGATTTATTAAAAATAAATGGATTTATGTGGACATCCAGTGGGAATTTTCCCCAAAATATCACATACAGAATTGTGAAACATAAAATCATTATGCTACTTTCTGACATATAGTGTCATTTCTTTGTGGTCACTTAACAGTGAGATGCCAATAGACAGCTGCTGTATGTAATTCAACCTCCTGCACTTAGCATGGATTCTAACATGTGAAAACAATCCATAAAGATTTATTGAATGTGGACTGAATATGTGATTGAATCACCAGATTTTAACGAACCCCCCCAACATTCCTTATTCTAAAGAAGGAAGGGAAATTTTAAAAACTTAATTTTCATAAAAGGTCTGCACAGAAATTTCAACCTCATCCAAGTAACTTACGTAGAATTGTTTGTATTGTTGATGTAAATTTTCTTGCCTCACGGAGAATCTTAAATTAATGTTCTTCAATCAATAAAATCATATCATATGAACCAGGAGCTGTACCAGTTTGCCTCTGAACTGTGAGCAATGTCTATCCTCTTGTGTTCTTATTTCAGATTACTTCATGATTCTTATATTGGACTCTGCCTGCAGTCTCCTCCTAGCCTAATCCCCAACTGCAGGCTATTTCCCACATTTTTATTGGAGGTAATTTTTGGCAACATGATGTTATCTTTGCCTTTCCCTAATGACACTTTCCAAATAGCTAGCATTTCATTGCTTCAGGAGTAAAGTCCAAGCTACTTAGCACATCATTTAATATCTTTCCCAAACGGGTCCCAAGTTTATCTGCTTGAAATGCAGCTCTAAACAAAATATAATTACTGTCTGCATATAAGGATATTCCCAAGAAATATAAATTTATCTTTCAGTCTTTAGTTTGTTTCTTCCATCTACAAAATGTCTTCCAATTTCCAATCCTTTGTATTCAACTGGCAAGCCCAGTTCCAATATCACCCATTCTTTAAAGCTTTCTAGAATCCTCCAGGCATAATTAAACACTTCCTATTCTGTGATACCATAATATTTACTATGGACTTCTATGACAGCACCTACCACATCCAATATTAGTAATATTTATTAGGTACTATATCTTGTACTTCATGTATTTATGCCTCTCCTTCTGAAAGGAAAAAGACTCTCCTTATTCATCTTAAATGCCTGGCTTCTACAATAGTGTGCAGAGGCAAAATGAGTTCAATAAATATAAATAGAGCATGAAATAAAGTGGTTACAAAGGACTTTGGGGACAAACATATTTTGCCTAGTGACTAGACTGATGAACTCCCAGCAGACACATGTAACTTCTTGTAGTCTTTTTCTCCCAGTGTCAGAGAGGGGGGTTCATACTGCACATGTCTCAGTAGTCTCTTGCTGGTCAATAGCTTTCTGACTTAAGTAAAGACATACTAACTGGTTCTCCATCACCTGGGACAGGAGCTGACTTGTTAACTGTGTGGACCATGGTAGTCTCTGTTTGTCAAACCTCAAGTAAGTATGTTTTACTGAGATAACTTGCACTAAAGAGGAAATCAGGACCTGCCCACAGAGTCTCATCAACCAATTTAAAAATGAGTAGCCACCTTCAGAGAGAATTTATCTCTAACTCTATCCTTCTTTCCCTGTCAAAAAAGGACTGTACACATTAGTATATAAGCTGAGTGTAATGCTGTGAATCAATGGTACTAAAAAGTGGGAGAAAAGGCAAAGAGGGAAGTTCTTTCTATAAGTTGTACTTGTAAGGATACATTTATTTTGGAAATGTATAATAGATCAGGAGATATTTCTTTTGAAACAAATAAGCTCTGTTCAGTCCCAAATTACTCATGAGCCTGGGTTAGTAAAAATCATTTATATGATAAATCTGTAAGTTTTGAAACTAAATATTCTCCCTGGATAATCTATTATCCCAATGAACTAATAGGCACTGTGTTTTGCATATATATTCTCTATCTTCTAAAATTCCCAAGTAGATAATATAAGGATTCTGGGACTCACATAATCAACTTGTCCTAAGTCATTCCCGGTAAATGACAGAGCCAGAATCTGAACCCAAGTCTCACATATTTGAAAGCCACTTTTATTTCTAGCACAGTATGAATCTAGGGTGTGGTTTCTATTATAACTATGCAGATTTAAATATGTAGATTAAACATTTCAGCTGCTCATAAAACTATCTCACATGCCATCCTAATAGTGGCAGCCAGGAAGTAACCCACCGTGTACCTATGTGCACAATTTGAATCATGACTGTTAGCTTTCAGTGCAGTAACCAGCTACAAAGCCAATATTTCAGCATTGATTACACTGGCTATATGCTCCTCCTAAGTCTTATACTCACAGACTCTAAGATGAAGTCTGCCATGTGTTAGATTTAATGCAGTTTTTTGACAGCCACCATCCTGTAACATAATGCCCAGTGATGAGATGCTGTTACAGACTCAATTTCAGCTTAAAGAACAATTCATGAGATGCATTTTATACATTTTCCTACATGGAAGCAAAAAAGAAATAGCTAAAAGGTAAAAAAGGAAAAGAAAAGAAAAAGAAGAAGAAATTCCTTCCTTCTTGCATTTGTTTTATTCAAAATTGTGCTAGCCAAAAGAATGGGGATTTAAGTTGGATGCACAGAAGTGATGGGCAATTAAATCTGTGTCATTTATTTTATAGAAAGAAGCAGCCTTTATTACAAATTGTATTGTCTTTCCATTCTCTTAGAAAAAAACATTTCACTTTGCCTTTTTCTTTTCAGTTATTAAAAATAAGCCCTCCAAATACAGGGACCAGACACAGCTACCTAAAGAAAAGAAACCCTCTAATCCTCTCTCCAGGCATGTGGAGGAGCTGAGTCTCCTTACCTCCACAGCTTTGTTAGAGCCCCAATAACTGAAGCAAGATAAACTCTGACTGAACAAGCAATATGTTGGTAGTGTCTGTGCAAAAGCTCCCATGGTTTGACCAGCTGGGATCAAACTAGAGCACAGTGGCCCTGAGCACTGTGGCTTCCATTATGCTGGCCTCATTATTTCATCAGCGGTGTCCAAATACAGTCATTCTTGTCAATTTATGATGCATTTAGTTTAAATTTCTGCACACAATGGGCTTTTAATGGGATCTGTGTTTCCAAAGAATATGCTCTACAAAAAAAGCAAAATGTACACTTATCCCTTAATCATCTGGGAAGAGTATCATCATTACTATTATTTTTATTGCCACTAACCCTAATATCTGACATTTAAATTGTCCTTTCAACACTGCAAAGAATTTTCATATTTTTCATCTTGCTTATTCCCACAGATACCTTATGATAGAATTCTGTTTTCTTGTTTGTTTCTTTTCGATAAATGAGGGAAGAAACAGAGTACACATCACTTGGCCTAGGGTCATGACTATTGCTTGCAGCATCGAATTATAAATTACTGCCAACTCCAGGTTCTATTTTATTATGTCATGATGATGATGATGATGATGATAAAACTGCATATCTAACTGTATATTAAATATCAATTATCAAACATCTTGAGGAAACAAATTCTAAGCATCCCCAGAAAACCACTGGTATTTTGGTATATATAGGTATAGACAGAAATTCATCTGTATATTTTTTTATACACATACACAGTGAAAACAAGCATACAAATAAGTATAATCATACAAAGCTATAAACTACTTTTTTCAATTTTTTGCAGGATATCTTCATATTTACATTTTGCACTCTTGCCCTACTACTTTCTAAGGATAAATGACAAGATGTGCAAATTCTGGGTTGAAAAATGGGCATAATTGTAAGGAGTCTAATAAGCCTACTGACCTGCCATTAAATCACCCAGTTCCTCCTTAAAATCTTATATTTTCTTGAAGAGCTTTCCTCTACTGCACCCACCATTTAGAGAATGGCCCCAAAGGTGTGACTTTGATTTGTTTTATCAGAATATAGTAGCTACTTAGGCATTTCTTTCTCACAGATTTAGACATGAAACACTGGCACTGCTCAGTATCTACCTAAACTTCAAACAAACAAACAAAATCACTCTGCAGAGACTGCTTTGTGAGCTGAGCACCTTCTCTATTTGCCTACTCAAAACTGCCCCTAGAAGTAGAAGGAAAATCAAATCACAGTAGTGGCAGTTGGGGAGATTTGGGCTATTGCTCAGGTTTGGCTGACTTAAAAAAAAAAAAAGAAGTATGAAGCAGACATTTAGTAAACAGTTAAATTAAAGGGTATTCACTATTACATTTATGTAATTGAAAAATCATAAGAGCAATAATTCTTATTTTGTGCCAAGCAATGCTCTAAGTACTTTGTCTACATTGCTGCATGTAATGGTCACAACACCCCTATGAAGTGTTATTTCTTTTTAAGATTTTGTTTATTTATTTGTCAGAGAGAGAACACAAGCAGGAGGAATGGCAGGCAGAGGGAGAAGCAGGCTCCCCGCTGAGCAAGGAGCCTGATACGGGACTCAATCCCAGGACCCTGGGACCATGACCTGAGCCGAAGGCAGACTCTTAACTGACTGAGCCACCCAGGTGTCCCTGAAGTGCTATTTTTAACTGTCATTTACCCATAAGCAAAGTTAAGCTGAAAGAGGTCAAGTGATTTCTCAGAGGACTTCAAGCTAGGGAGAGATGGAGCTAGAATACAAACCAAGGCAGTCTGACACCAGAGTCCATATACTCCACCAACCTGCAATTAAAAACATTTTTGGAGTTTTCCTTCACTTAAAATCAAACAAACAAACAAACAAAACAACAGAGTATTCCTCTAAATACCCAGATACATAGAATATATAGAATATCTTCAATAATAAAAATTGCTAATACTCGTAAGGCATTTACTATTTGCCAGGAGTTTTTCTAATACATTGTGAATTGCATTTAAAGCATTTGGGCCAATGTTAAACATAAAAGACAGCCATAGGAGGGTAAGTAACTTTCTCCAAGGTCTCTAAGCCAGTAAGTGGTACAGCTGGGATACACATTCAGGCAGCCTGGCCTAGCTAAAAGGGCTTAGCCACTAAACTACACTGTTTCTTATTGATATTCATTTCAGTGTAAATATTTCCCACCAGAAAGTAATTGTGTAAAATGCCATCTTAATACACACAATTAGTCTAATACCCATAGAGGCTACAACTGAAACCAAATCTTAATTTTTAGGTAACAAGAGAAAGAATATATAATGATTGACTGTTATGCACTGAACTGTTTCTCTTCCAAAATTCACAGGTCGGGGCACCAGGGTGGCTCAGTGGGTTAAATGTCCGACTCTTGGTTTTGGTTCAGGTTATGATCTCAGGGTCCTGAGATCCAGCCCCGAGTCAGGTTCCCCTCTCTGCATAGAGTCTGCTGGAAATTCTCTCTCCCTCTCCCCCTTCCCCTGGTCTCTCTCTCTCTCTCTCTCAAAAATATAAAATAAATAAATCTTAAAAAAAAAATTCACAGGTGAAGTCCTATCCCTCAATGCGACTGTATTTCCACACAGGGCCTATAAGAAGGTAATTAAGGTTAAATGAGGTTGTAAGAGGTGGGGTTCTATTCCAATAGGATCAGTGACCTTATCAGAAGAGAAAGACACTAGGGACAAGTGTGAATAGAAGAAAGGCCATATGAGGACACAGTGAGAAGGAAGCCAACGAGAGGCCTCAGGAAAAACCAGCTGTGCTGGAACCTTGATCTTCAGCTTCCAGGCTCCAGAACTGTGAGAAAATAGCTTTCTGTCATTTAAGCCATGTAGTCTATCGCATTTGGTTATGGCAGCCCTTGCTAAGACATTGACCAACTCATATATACATCTGGCAACTAAACGGTTAGGTATGAGAGAGAGAAAGTTTGAGAAATAATTTCAAAAACTAGTTAGAATGCTAGTGAAACCTTTCCAGAGCAGGAAAGGATACATTTCAGTTTCTCCCAGCACCCATTCAAGTATTTGCCATGAATTCCCAATATGATCACACATGCATTCATTTGCCTTACATTGATTGTGCTAGCTATATTGCACCTGGTAAAAACAGTAAGGAGCTACTTTTCTAGTTGTAGCAACATTTGGTGACAAAATAGCAAGTTCTGCAAACATGGGAGACACGGATTTGATTTGTAAACCAAATTATATACCTTTTAATTTTAAGATCCCAACTCAACTCATGAATCTTTCATGCTTGGTAATATCCTGTACCTTAGAGATTTAAATTTTGTTGTGGTGTAACAGTGTCTGTATATGTTCAATTTCCATTACTCTTAATGAGTGTTCTGCTCAAACTGGTTTGTAAAAAGTTCACTGTGTGAAATGCATTTTGATTTTATGTAAAGATGAAATTCATCTTGTCATACCTCAAGCACTGAACAGAAGATAAAATGTGTATTTTAACACCATAACTATTTCTTACAACAAAAAAAAATTGACTAGATGTCTACTCCAATTTTAGGAAGTACAACTTATTCAATTTATAAAACTTTGAAGTAAGGTGCTATAATTTACAGACAATTTACTTGCTCTAAATCCTGCTTGAACTATAGTTTTACACTGACTGATTTTCCTAATCTATGCTCTAGCTTGTCAGTTTTGTGGTCCACTCTAACAAGAAACATAGTCAGTGATGCATAATAATATCAGGTTTGTGGATTTGAATAGACAGGACATTTTGGAAAAAAAAAAACTCTCCTTAAAATATATTATTTGAATTAAAGTGTTTAACAGATTTGTTCTACTTCAGACATGGGAATAAATAGCTGTTGTCTATTTTCAAATTTAGTTGAACTGGGTATGATACCTATTATTATTGAAGTTTTATATTTATTATAAAGTATTTGATGGACATTTTCCAACTAGAATGCACCAAAGTATTGTTCCTTTGTATCTTATGCATAGGCTTTGGCATTACACTGTGAAATACTTACTGCCAAGTTTTTCTTTAGCACCACATTGCACAGGAAAACCAGGATCATCCTTTTTAGTCACTACATAAAGTACAATTACAGGTTCACTAATTATCGTTTTATACCTCACATTATGTGGGTGGACAAATAGATGCATAAGAGAATGAAAGAATGGATAGTTCATGATTCTTAGCATGTATACTTCTACCCTAGGGCTTTCAAGAGGTTGCATAAGGCAACACAGCTTCTTGAAGTAAATACAACCTTATATAATCAGAAGCTATTTGAATAGACTAGCAGTGTAAGTAGACTAAAAATAATCTACCTGAATTAATAACTATTAATAGTTATTGTTAGCAATTATACAATAATCTTATTAAATGGCTCATCTCCAAACAACAACTTGGAATTATGTTTGAGAAATTTGCTAAATATAAGTATATATTGGTGTATAAATATTTAATTATTTAAATTTAACGAAACAGATATTTACCTTCAATATTGTATCTACTTAATTAAAGACATATTAAGCCAGTAATATGTTGGTCAATTAATTACTGGAAAAATAATTATTTTCCTTAGAGAAATCATTATGTTTTCTGATTAATATCTTGATTAATAAAGAAACCTTCAGATTTTAGTAACTACATAATTAACCTAAAATAATTTTCTTATATCTATTTATGTGTCTTAACACTTTATGTCCTGTGATAAGAAGGAATCTTGATTAAGATAGTTTATATCATATTGTGTATACATGTCATAAATCTTCTGTTACCTGCCAAAAGAATATCCTTCTATCTCTTTTTCTCTCTCCTGCCCCCCCACACCCTGTCTTTCTGTCTTCTTTTTTTTCTTTTTCTACTCAGTACTCCTTCCAAATATTTCCTACTGAAATAACATTCCACAGGGCTAGAAGAATAGTATCCTATTAAAATGAACTCATTTTGTATCTGTAATTAAGTCCCATTGTGTTAACACTGAAACTGTTCTACAAAGGACTTTTGAACACTCCACCAATCACATATGCAAGAATACCTGTGGCACATGAATGATCTAGTCTTTCCAGAACTGCATGATCTGTTACCTCACAGTTTTGATAATGTAATTCTCTTTCTTTATAGGATTCCAAAACCCAGAAGATAATTTCAAATATTTGTCTTTATATATTTGTTCTTTTAAAATAGGTTGTATTAATTTTTCACATGGCCACATATGACTCTTATTAGTGAGGTGATGATTTATGTGTATCATAATCTATAACCTAGGATAATTAACAGTGGACTTTACGTGAGAGGGGTAACACTAAGATAATTCCACGGGCAGCAAAAATTCATTTAGGTTTAAAAATGTACGTTGCAAAATTCCATAAACTTTAGAAAGCTGATCTTCAGATTACCCATGTTTTTATAGTATACAAAGGAAAGCAGATTGGCTGCACTAATTAAATTGCCTTCAAGCTTCCTAGAGGTCTCTAATAATTTTTTTTAAACTCATAGTTTGATTTTTTCCCTTGCACTTGCAAAATTGAAATTTCTCTCCTAATGGCTATGTTTCTTGAACTTGTTCTCTATTTTCCCCAAAGAATCATGAGATTCTCATTTGAAGTTGTGTGAATATTAGATATCAGTGGTGACTTGGTCAAGCAAGTTTTTATGTTTAATAATGCAATTTCCTCTGTTTCAATTTTATTGCTTCATATAGCAAAAGTTTTGGACATAATAAAAAAAAACAGAGAGCTGTAAGAAATAATAAAAATGTGTGGATTCTTAAAATCATCATCTAAATACTTAAATAATATTAAAATATGAGGCATTTTATATTAAGTTCTATAGCAGTATAACATTAAAGCCCAGACTAATGCCCCAGATGTGAACACTGGTATTAGTAATCCCAGACCCTACGAAAACGTCAAGGATAATATATATCATACAAACCCATCCAACTAAATTTGATCCTTAACTTTGTTATTTGCTATCTACTAAAAATGTTAAACAAAAATGTAGTTAATTTTATAGAATAGGAAGCAGCATATTGAAAAATTAAGATCTCTCAACAAGAGCTGTTCTTTTGGCCCACTTCTCAGCGTTCCCATTAGTTTGTCTGTATGCAAGGGATGCCCATGATGATCCTTACAAGTCTTCCTCAACTCCAGACCTTAGTGCCACTCCTGATTCTCCTTTCCTTCTCAACCCACTTTTGCACTATGTCAGATTATTCTCTTATTTCATTTAAATACACCCCTGAAATACCCTTCACAAAGGTCTTTTCCTATTGCCACAATTGCTTCCCTAGTTAGAAACCCGAATCTTCTCTCTACAACCAGTATTTTAAAAGGTCTCCTTGACATTAATGTCTTCACTCTCTAGTTTTACTATCGCCATCTTCCTCTGTGCTACAAGCTTTCAGAAACAAATTTAAATATCATACTCTCTTGCTTACAAAACTTGTGCTGGGCCCTGTAGATTTTAGAATAAAGTCCAAACTCCTTATATTCTTGTCAGTTTCATCTAAGAACCTTTAGAACAAACCCCTTCATATGAATATATTCTGCTTTTACTAACTGTGGTTACTCGGCATTGATAGTGTTCCTTCCTTCCATATACAGCACATTCCTATTTTTCCCCTAAGTTCCAGTTCTAATAAAATCCCCTTATTTATAAGAAACCCCAACATGCCAGACTGAGTTTATTATATCTTTATAAATCACATTGAATTGTGTTTTCACATATCTCTCAAGTATACCTTTAACGTATTGCATTGTAGGTAGAATAAATGAACTCCACCCGATATGTTTGAATACTTTGAGGAACAGAACTGTCATAATTGCCATTGAATTTCCAATACCTATAATAGTTGCTGAAACTTAGAAGAGTAGATAGGAAGTGATTTATCTTGCCAGGATACAGCTGTTAAAATATTTATGCTAATAAAATAGTCTTTAAAAATGACAGAATATGCAATTTACAAGTAAAGTTTATTTGCACACAGACCCGCTTCAATCATTTGGGAGAAAAATTTCACAAATAAAATTCTAGAGCTAAAACTACATTCCTCTGTATATAATCTTTGCCTCAGAATACAACCTGAGAAAAAATAATGGGTTTGATCTAGCCTATAAAGGCACTGAATTCGGGTTTTCTGGATAAAACAAACACTGAGCAGCTTAACTTGGTGTTTTTAACCTGAGTACTTTATCCATCTCATTCTCAAATGCAACAATCTGAGCTCATTTTTTAGCACTCCCTGTTCACTAGTTTATGGAAACAGAGTCTCCTTTGTGTTGCTAATAGCACAACCTGCCAGGACAGCCCCATTCTTACTAAGTAACTGTTGCGTTCTACCTCTACAGGCTGACAACAATCACAAACCGTGCCCACCTTGTGTTTTGTACCCCTGGATGAAGAAAAACCTTTATGTACTTCATCTGTGAATTTTAGATTAGCTTGCTGTCCAAGCTAGATTCCCCAAGGAGCAGACTCCTAAAAGGAGATTTGAAAGCATGCCATTTATTAGGTAATGCTCCTGGTATTAAATACCCATGGGTGGGAGGAAAGATTGACCATAGAGAGAATTTGAGCAGTGATACAATCTAAACAAAGACCTCGGCCTACCCCATGGAGAACTCTGATGATATCATAGGCCTCCATATTTATTCCCATTTGGGTCAGGACCAGGCACCAGGACATTATATGCCCTGTGATAACCAATCACTGGATGCAGACTTCCACAGAATAATGTCTGACTTTGAACAAGGCAGTTTTCTTTGATGGACCATATTTTAACGGACCACATTTTAATTCCAAAGAATTAAAGGAATAACTATTATTCTTGAAAATTACTTGGATTGTACAACAACCACAGTTACTAAATTTTGATTTGCTTTCATGCTGGGACTGTTTCTCCTATTGTCTGTCTGTCTGTCTATCTATCTATCTTGAGGTATTAAAGTGAGATAAAGAGAAGTCTATACCTAAAAAAGTTAGCAATATTATGAGAACTTTGCAATTATAATTATTACAAGTAGTATGCAATTTTTAAGTTATTTTTATTACTTTTTATAAATACATTTTGTTTTTATTCTTACTCTGTCTTCCAGCCTCATTTTAGATAATATTGGACAAGGGATGGATCTTGAGATTAATATGTTAGTTTTTAGTTGCAGGGCTGGCTTATGGTGATGTATTTTTTTTTTAAGTAAACTCTTCCCCCAACATGGGGCTCAACCTCATGAACCTGAGATCGAGTCACATGCTCTAACAACTGAGCCAGCCAGGTGCTCCCAATTGGTATACAAACAATTTGATATATCAACTTAAAATGACAGTTAAGAGACGGTCCAAAGTGATGAAATAGGAAGATCCTGAACTCATCTCCTCCCATGAATAAGCCAAATCTACAGCTATATATGGAACGACGCCTTTTGAAAAAGGTCTGAAAACTAGATGATCAGCTTTCAGCAAAGGAGAAAAGGATCACACTTAGGTGGGTAAGAGAAGCAAAGATGTGGTCTCACGAAAAATCTCAGAGCAGATGCAGCAACCCAAAATCAGGAGGGATCTCACAACTCTGGAAATGCTTCCTGGGGAGCAATGAGTTGTACCATACATCAGACATCCCAACTCTTAAAACCTACACCAGAGACAAGCCCCCAAAACATCTGGCTTTGAAAACCATCAAGGTTTGTGTCCACAGTACCCAAAGAGCTGTAATGAACTGAGAAACACTTCTGATAGGGCTACATGCAGACTCACTTGCCCAGAGTCCAGTGCAGAAGCAGCAGTTTGAAAAGTGCCCTGACTATATTGAAGGAGATTCATTTGATAATCTAAAAGTGTATGCTGAAGGGGCAGGGTCCTGGTGGGATTCGCTCCAAGGATATATTCAAAGTGCTGAAACAAAACAAACAAAAAAACCTCCACCCAAGAATACGCTGCCCCACAAAATCATTCAGAATTGAAGAAGGAATAAAGAGTTTATCAGACAAGCAAAAACTAAAGGAGTCCATCACCACTAAACTGGCCTTATAAAAAGTATTAAAGGTACTTCTTTAAGCTGAAAATAAAGGGCACTAATTAGTAACAGGAAAACATATGAAAGAATAAATCTAACTGTAAAGGTAAATTTATAGTCAGGTAATGGATTAATCACATATAAAGGTGTACGAAGGCTAAAATAAAAAAGTAGTAAAAATAACTTTAATAAATAGTTAAGGGATATACAAGGTGAAAAGAGAGAAAATGTGACATCAAAAACAACATGTGTGGTGTGGGAGAGAGTAAATTGTAGAGCTTTAAAATGTATACAAATTTAAATTATTATCAACTTAACAATAGATTGTTATAAGTTGTTATAACTAAGCCTCATGATAATTACCAAGCAAAAATCTACAGTAGATACACAAAAGATAATGAGAAAGAAAGTTAAGCATACGATTAAAGTCTCAAAGCAAAAAGGAAGAGAGAGAGAGAGAGAGAGAGAGAGAGAGAGAGAAAGAAAGGACAGAGAAACAACAAAACATCCAGAAAACAATTAAATGGCAATAAGAATATACCTATCAATAACTACTTTAAATGTAAATGAACTAAATTCTCCAATCAAAAGACACACAGTGGCTTAATGGATTAAAAAAAAAGTCCCATCTATATGCTACCTATAAGAAACTCAGTTAAAAAAAAAACAAAAAAACTCACTGGAGATATAAGGACATACATAGACTAGAAGTGTAAGGGGGAAAAATGAAAAAATAATATTCCATATAAATGGAAGCAAAAAGAAAGCTGGGATAGCTATTCTTATATCAGACAAAAATGTCTCTAAAACAAAAAATATAATAACAGACAAAGAATTCCATTACATAATGATAAAGGGATTAATCCAACAAGAGAATAAAACATGTGTCAATATTTAAACACCCAACATAGAAGCATAATATATATAAAGCATATAAATATATAAAACACATAAATATATGAAGCAAAATTTCACAGATCTAAAGAGATAAATAGGCAGCAATACAATAATAGTAAGAACATTAACACCTTACTTACATTAATGGATAGATCATCCAGACAGAAAATCAGTAAGAAATCACAAGCCTTAAACAATACTTTAGGCCAGATAAATAAAAAAATATGTAAAAAAATCTTAGATTTGATGAAATATGGTATTAACCCCAAAATTGATAAAAGTGAAAATAACAGATTAAATGGCTCTGATAAATTTATGAATGACTATGCCTATACCCTTATAACCAATTTGCTGGTCAGTTGATTATAACTCAAGATATAGTTTTCCATATTAGAAGTTCTATAAAATAATTGTTAGATTTTCATGTGCCCCAGATAAATTTATACAGCTTAACTATCCTATTACTGATATTATTCTTTACCATCTTTTTTATGTGCAAATGTATCACATATATATAGTGGGGAAAAATAATCTCCATCTACTGCTATTCCAGGTTTTAAAAGGCATTCTTTTTTAGTCTTCCCACCGGATCTTGACAGTAAAAAGGAACTTCTCCTATGCTCTTACTCCTACAGCATTGAAAGAGCACCAGCTTTTTGATGTAAGGAAAAGTCTAAACTTGACTTTTATTATTTGAGAATGATATGATGAACTCCTATAATACTTATTCAAAATTGTGAATAAGCATAGATTTTATTTATTTTTATTTCATTCTATAGTTTCAAATAAGTCTTTTATACAGCATGGTATTTACAAAGGTAGATTATCATTCTCATATTGTAAACTTCAAAAAATAATGATTTCCCCATATTTGGCTTTACTATATTTTATTCTGAATTTATGATTTTGTGACTTCAAAGAAGATTTTCTTCTTCTTCTACTCCTTCTTCTCCTCCTTCCCCTTCTTCTTCACATTTCTAATTTATGTACATGGGAATTTTTTGCAGGATCATGTACATATAGTACATATTATTCCTGACAATTCTGAATTCAACTTGAAGGACATAAATATGAACAATCTTGAGCTTAAAATATTGTAGGTTTAATTAATTTTATCCCCAAAGATATAATACTTGAACCACGGAAAAAACAAGTTAATTTTTTTTTCTCTGTAGACTACTTTTAACAATTTTAGATGTTTGGGGAAACATTACAATATTTCAAGCTACCAAATAGATATAGAGAAGTTCTGCAAATATTTTTACTTTTACAATACCATCATATTGTAATTCAAGTTAAAAAAATTATCTGGGTAGCAAATAAGAGTAGCAAATTCAGATTGAATGAATTCTTCAAGGAAGATTGTTTTCTGTCTGTTGTGTTTCAAAGCATGGTTCCCTATAGTTTTACAGAAAATAGATAAGTCAGTCTGATTGACTACTTTTACTCTATAAATTCTGTTGTTATAAAAAAAAAAGCTTAAAACAATTGTCCTTTAAACATTACACAATGTGATTATTAAAATTATATACTGGAGTTAAAACAATTAATATGTAAAAGACAGCTTCTTTCTCTGTTTCAAAATAAGAAAAACTGAGCTTTCAGGCACATTTTTTTAAAAGATCATTTCAGTAGTGTCAAGCTGGGAAGCATCTACAGCTCATCTGCATATACTAATTTTCATCCAAATTGTTATGGTGCTGACCATCTGGATGAATGAATGCTACAGATGACTAGCCAGGTCCTTTCAACAGAAGCTGAAGTTATGCCTGCTGCTATAGAAAAACATATTTTGGTTGATCCTTAGGAAGTCCATTTGTCAACACACTGGAAAATGGAAATGTGCCTGGATATGTTCTACATAGATTTCTCTGCTACATATTAAGTTATTTTCCTGAAAACTCTATGAACAAGACTGGCAGTTCCTGATTACTGGTAAACAGGCTAAAGAACTAAGATTAAAGTCAGAGTACTTGGTTTGAGTTAGGACTTCACACTTTTCCTAGTTTTTTGTTTGTGGGGATGTTGTGTCTGTGTTGGTGGGGGGGGAGTGTTTGTTTTTGTGTGTGTATGTGGCAAATCTAAAGTTCTCTGAACTCCAGGGTCTCTATCTTTTAACGGGAGTAATAATATGTAGTCAAAAAATTGTTACAAAAATTGAATAAAACAATGTAAATAAAACAAAATTCTAGCTCTTTGTTTATAAAGACTAGTAACATTGATAAACTTTTGTCAAACTCATTAAGAAAATAGAAAAGGCCAACCTGAAACCATAAAACTCCTAGAAGAAAACATAGGGGAGATGCTCCTTGACAATGGTCTCAGCAATGATATTTTTGGATATGAATCCAAAGCACAAGCAACAAAAACAAAAATCAACAAGTGGGACTACATCAGAGAAAAAGCTTCTGCACATCAAAAGAAATGATCAGCAAAATGACATGACAACCTATGGAATAGGAGAAAATATTTGCAAATCATATATCTAAGTATCAGATGTAAAGGGTTAATACCTAAAACAAAAAGAACTCCTACAACTCAATGCCAAATAACAACAACAACTATCCGATTAAAAATGGACAAAGGACTTAAATAGACATTTTTCCAAAGAAGACTTTCAGATGGCCAGTGGATAACATGAAAACACATTAACATCATTAATGATCAGAGAAATTCAAATCAAAACTACAATGAGATATCATCTCACCTGTTAGAATGGCTGTTATGAAAAAGGTCATAAATAATATATGTTGCTGAAGATGTGGAGAAGAGGGAACTCTTGTGCAATGTTGATGGAAATGTAAATTGATACAAATAGAAAAAATAGAACTAACATATGATCCAGCAAACCCATTTCCGGGATCTGAAGAAAATAAAATTACTCTCCCTAAGAGACATCTGTACCCCCATGTATACATCAACGTTATTTACAATAGCCAAGACATGGAAACAATTTAAATGTTCACTGAGATGAATGGATAAAGAAAATGTGGTATATATACAATGAGATATAGTCAGACTAAAAAAAAGAGGGAAATTCTGCCATCTGCAACAACATAGATGGACCTTGAGGGCATTATGTTAAGCAAAATAAGTCAGATAGAAAAAGACAATATTGTGTGACCTCAGTTATATGTGGAACCTAAAAAGCCAAATTCAGAAACAGTAAAATGGTGGTTTGCCAAGGACTAGAGGTGGAGAATATGAGATGTTGGTCCTAGGGTACAAACTACTAATTACAGGATGAACAGATTCTAAGAATCTAACATCCAACATGGTGAATATACTATACTAACATATGTTAGTAACTATACTATGCTAACAATACTGTATTATATACTTGAAAGTTGCTACAGGAGTAAATCTTAAACCTCTTATTATAAAAAGAATTATCAGGTTGCCTGGCTGGCTCAGTCAGTAGAGCGTGTGACCCTTGATCTCAGGGTTGTGAGTTCGAGCCCCACATTGGGTGTAGAGATTAAAAATAAAATCTTTAAAAAAATTAATTATCTGAAGTGATGGATATGTTAACTAACTTTATTCTGGTAACCATTTTGCAATATATATGTGTATCAAATCATCATTTTGTATACCTTAAACTTACACAATATCATATTATCAGTTATATTTCAATAAAGCTGGGGGAAATAGAGAAGGCCAAACAAGTGTGCATTTAAAGGCTGAATGTAAATACATAAAGCAATAGCCACATTTAAACTCATAAATAACCACTAGAACTAATTTATGCAAATAAACCTGAAAGTTTAGATGAATTAGTCAATATTCTAGAAGAAATAAATTACCAAAATTGACTTGTGATGAAAAAGAAAACCTGACTAGTCCTGTAACTGCCCAATAATATAAATATGAGGAAGAAACTCAACCAGACTTCTGAAAGACTGCAGAATTTTACTGGTAATCAGGAAAATATAAATCAAAAAGTTATTACTCTACAGATACTACCTTGTAATTCCAAATAATAAGGACTTGAGGTAATGGAAACAGTAATACTGGTAAGAGTTTAAGTTTTCACAATTTGGAGAAGAAATTCATTAATATTTAATAACACTGAACATGTATGTATCTTCCAAGCAACAATTTCACTTGCAAATATTTTCTCTATAACAAATCTTTGTACAGGAGCACAGGGGACATGTGGTAGAACGTTTTTTTCCAGTACTGTTAATAAAATAATAAAGCTACAAAAATAGCATGCTGACTAAAAAAGCAAGTTGACAAAATATGCATACCTCATTACGCCATTTCTTTACATTTAAATATAAAACACACTCACACATTCTATTATCTATGATCTGTATCAACTTCCAGATAGTCATTCTCACACATATCTCACTCTATAGAATATAAAGCAAATAAGAGAAATATTAACATTTGATTAATTGTGAGTTTTGTGTCTGCCATAATACAGCTACTCTTTGGTTTAAATGGTTACATAATTTAAAAGGAAAATAATTTGTGTAAGAAAAATATAATAGTCTTAAGACTCATTCATTCATGAGTACTTAAACTGACAAAAGATAAAATAAATCATACAATGAGACCTACCCCTAGTATCTAGTCGTAGTCGCAATTTAATTTCCTACTAACATGAACCAGGGTCATTTGTAAAAAAAAAAAAAAAAAAAAAAGGCTTATTCTAGGATCTGGGTCAAAAATTGTTCAAGATGAAAAAAAATGTACAAGATGAGCCTACCATATCACAACGTGTGAGAATGCAAGGTAACTATGAGAGTACTGGAGCCATTTGAAAAGAAGGCAAGATACTGCCCCTTATGATTATGGGGATAGAGTAAGTTAGGTAGTGGCCAACAGCTATTCATACACATTTTTGATTATGAATACTTTGTTTATTAAAACTTTGGAAATGGATCTCTTATTCCTTCCTGTTCTATCCATATCTCTGAATAATGTTCCAAGGAGGTAAGGAGCAAGCCTTTTGACCCACGCTAAACCATGTCAGTAATTTCCAACTCCATTTACCTTATTTTTTCTTTCACTTTTCAATTGGTTAAAAACGTATTCGGCCCCTTTAAATAATCTATTGGTATGTTTTACTTAGCCAAGGCATAATGAATATCATTCTCAAGAAAGGCAGCTAACTCTTCACCCATAACCTATCACCCATAACCTATCACTTCAACAATAGTGAAGACGCAGAGGTATCGTTCATTTGGGAATGGCAGATGGACATGATGGCCCAAATTCTTTCCTAACAACTGCAATTGCCACTATGGTGGCTTCCTTATCATACCAGCAAAAGTTTAAATTTGAGAAATGGTTTGTACATTTTAAAAACCTTACTATATTTGGAAGTAGCAAAAAAAAAAAAAAAAGGAATACACAGAGAAAGCAATGTGTCACTGAATAATTTAGTTTCAAAATAAGCTCATTCAAGCATGTTTGGAGTTACCCCCACCTGCCTTCATAGTCAGAGACCATCTTTAAATTTTACTGAAGGATAAAGTATAAACTGAATGTTCAGACTCAAAAGACTGAGTCAAAGACAGAGAAAACAGTTCCTACTCATGTCCAAGTTCTGCCTTTGAGGATATAGTTTCCTTGTCTGAAGATCAGTCTCTCACATTCATGAGTAACAACAGGGAACAATCCATTCCAGTGTACCCCAGAAGAAATGACTGAGCCAGTGGCTTCAGTAGAATAAGTTTAACTAGCCTCACCACTGAGCTATGCATTATCACTGTGAAGATCCATCCTAGTCTGAGGAAATTTAGACATTAGACCCATTTCAGTGACAATGTGACTTTTACCCAAGGCCTCTGATCTTGGTAAACAGAGAAGTTTAAGGAAATCCTCTCAACTATTTGTGTTTTAGAAAAAGGCTTAATGCAAAGAAACATCTTTCCCTACATGACTCAGATAAAGCACATGGATGCTTCCCTTATTTACCTGTGGCAACGCCAGACACAGATTCTTCAAGTTCTCAATTTTTTGCCTCATAAATTATTACCTGAACTATTTTGTCCCCACTGCTCAATCAGAACAAAATGCTTGTGAGCCAAACTTTCCCACAGGGTGTTGTTGGACTTAGACCTGTCCTCAACCACAGCCAGCATATAACTCCAAAGAATAGGCTGAACTCAGAGTAAAACATCCTCTGATCTACTGTCCTATCACATTCTTGCTCACCCCACTCCCCACACCTGGTTCCTTCTAGTTTTGTTGACTCCTCCCTATCAAAGAAAAGCCCTTTACCTGCCTGACTTTTGAGATGCTTGCAAATTGCATGGTTGAAGCATATTTCAAAAGTCTCCATGCCCTTAATGCAAAGCTCTCCTTCACCTTTCTTACAACAATCATTCTGAATAAAGTCTCTTCTTACCTAAGTCCCAATTTGTTTTTTGTTTGTTTGTTTTTAATTTGACACCAGTCATAATACCCTGTGGAAGAAAGTGCTGGTTTTCCCCACCCCCAGAATTAATTCTCCCCCATTTTCTATAGTAAGCTTTCTTTTTTAACTTTGAAATATAATCCATATTTCCCAGAATCCCTCACTACTAAACGTAGTCATATAACAAAGTCTGGCCAAAGGGAGGTAAACAGAACCGGTATTCAAGTTCCAGAAACTGTGAATAAAACTATGTGCTTCTCTCATACTCTTTTCGTTTTGTTTTGTTTTTTTTTAATTTTATTTATTTATTTGACAGAGAGAGAGAGCAGGAAAGCACAAGCAGGGGGGAGCAGCAGAGAGATGGGGAGAGATGGTCTCCCCACTGAGGAGGGAGCCAGACACAGGGCTCAATCCCAGGACCCCCAATCATGACCTGAACCAAAGGCAGATGCTTAACCGACTGAGCCACCCAGGTGCCCCTCTTTCCTGCTTTCTGTTAGTGGAACATGAATGTGATGTCTGCAAACAGAGCAGCCACAATGAACAATGAAGTATTAGTCATGTGTTGATGATGGTAGAACAAGATAGAAGGAGTCACTGCTTTTTTGGGAGTTTTGCCATTTGCAGCCAGATCTAATGCAAGCTGAGCAACTTAAATTCTCCGTTCCTCCACATAAAAACTCTACTAAAAAGTTTTTAAAAATATTGAAATCTTCATTTCACTTACTGAATGATAATTTTTAGGACTATAGGGTTCTTTGTTTATTTTTAAGTCAAGCACAAAGAACTGAAAATGAAATTACTAGAAATGAGTATTGAACAGTCCCTAGAAGTTAGGGTAAATCAGCTGTTGATTTAAGTCTTTTTCTTTATTACAGTGAAGTAAATAATTACAAATAATCAGAACACAATGGAAATGGGCAACAACTAATGCCAACCCTGCTGAAAAAATGCTTATTCCCTATTTATTAGCCTGGAACTAATAATGACTTGGTTCAAAAGAGAAGAATTCTGACATCCCCGTCCATTAGACAGCCTGCCTTTTCACAGATGATCAACTACGGGTACTATTTCCCCTAATTCAATCCAAAAACTTACCCAATTCACAGCAAAAATCATATGCAACAGAGATGTCAAATGCAGTTAACTAGTATTCAAATATCAAAATCAGAAAAGGCAGCGATAGTATTACAACATCTCAGTGAGTTCACTTCACTATAAGGCCACAAATATGACTGAAACCAATCTGAACACCACTGGTATTTTTCACTCTTTTACCTTCGAGGTAAAAATCTCACTAAAATTCATGCATGGTTCTTTAGAAATTCATAAATGCACACACATACACACTGGAACCTTGAAGAGTACAGATTCTATGGATCTACTTTTGCCTCCACTGATGTCAGTAGAAAGAATATGTACTTATTTAAGTAAGAAAGTTCACCAATTGTGACCATAAATTAAAATAAAAAGGATATAAATATTTCTATGTATGTATTATTTTATTAGCACATGCACCCATAAACTTATATATTAATATTAACCTTACTTCCCTTTCAAGATACTGCTCTTATTTCTGAATATCCATTAGTTCAAATTATAAATAAAGTTATGGTCCTTTAAAATTGTAATAAGTTCATGAAACTAATAATTTAGATCACAAACATTAGCGTAGTTAATAGATATATGTCAAAGTTTACTTACTACAAGGTAAATATATATATATATATTCAAATTACATGTGTCATAGGTAATATTCACAAATCCATGACTAAAATGACATAAATTCAAGTTCAAATGAGACAGTAATTTCAGCATTCCTAATACTCATTAGTTTATTTAAGAATATACTTCCTAAGTGACTTTGAGTGACACAGTTGCTTGATAATCAGATTTTACATTTTTTTTACTTTCATAAGCAACTCTACAACATTATATCAATTCCAATTTACAGTAAATCTCACCTAATTAATATACCAGTGGGAAAAGAAACATACCCAATTAAGTCATTGTCCCAGTTATTAAAGCCCATAGGAAAATATGCTAACTGGTAATCATTTTTTCCCCAAATTTCTAAAATATAAAACAGAATTAGATATAATAATAAATAAGTCCTACTTAACAATCTTAGTACATGAGCAAAGGAATAATTAACTACAGAGAAATCTATATTCTTTCTCAGGAGCTTGAAAACTAAATTAATGTCAGTCATTACAATAAAGATGTGTTTACATGTATTTCACATTCAGTATTCAGTCAACACAAATATAGGTAAAATGAGCTAGGTGTGAATTATTTCAAAATTATCAGAATTTGAGCCAATCAATTTATCTTTGAATCAGAGCAATTAACGACCAAAATAAAGACCTAAATACACATCTACACTCTTCCATCTATATCAAAGAGAATCCCAAACTCTGCTTTGAATACTATAATATATATCCATGCACTAAAATGTGCTATTTAATAGTTTCAAAATGAAATTATTCACTTTAATTATATCTATATTTATCTGTATCTCTATCTTTACTCACTTATCTATCTAAAACTTTTTAACTATTAAAAAATTGGAGATCACTGAACAAAAAAACCTAAGTTTTTGAATTCCATTTCACCTCTTACATATCTTAATAAGATCCAAGATTGGTATTTGTCTGTTTGTCTAGTTGTTGGAAGAACATCTTTCACCGATAGAAAACTATTATTTTGAGTGAGTAACTCTCTATTTTATTTAGCAGCCTCCCATTAAGAGATACTTTTTTTTTCTGACAATTTTTAAACTCTGTAATATTTATATGTTGGTACTACTGTTGTTCTTTGCAACTGAGACTTTATGTTATAAACATACCCCTTTAATATTCTTCTAGTGTTTAATATCACGTGTTTTTGAAATTTAAATAAAATATTTAATATGACACATTGGAAGTAACCTTGTATCTCTATAAACTTTCAGTATTTCAAATGTATTAACCATTTAAATACAAATGTCTAGGTAGTTTCTTATTGAGATAAAGACTAATACTAGAAATATGTTTTCAAAACTTTTTGCACCAATTAAATATTTGTTCAGGTTTTTAGACAACATATGAGATTCACTAATTTATGCATTCATAAAATATATCCCCTAGATATCTAAATTTTAAAAAGTATAATGAATTAACAAACACTAAGTGCTATGCTGAGATAATGAATTAAGTGTTATAAAAATGAAGGAGAGTGTGAAAGTTAACAGTTGAGATTCTAGAATTATAAACCTAGAGTTGCATTCTGGTTTGGCTATCTAGCAGCTATGGGCTGCAATTTCTTCATTCATGAAATAAGAATAGTAAGAGGAAGTATCTCACAGAGTTGTTGAAGGTTTCAATGAAATGAAAGAATGAAGAGTCAGCACAGACGCTTGTACATAGAAAGCATTCAATACATGCTATTTATTATCAAATTTCCCTGTAGAGGGGTGCCTGGGTGGCTCAGTTGGTTAAGGATCTACCTTCAGTTCATGTCATGATCCAGGGGTCCTGGGATCAAGTCCCATGTTGGGCTCCCTGCTCAGTGGGGAGTTTGCTTCTCCCTCTGCCTCCACCCATCCCTCTGCTTGTGCTCTCTCTCTCCTTCTCTCTGGAATAAATAAATAAAATATTTAAAAAAATTTTCCCTGTAGAAATCAAGGAAGGTTTCCTGCAAATTTTAGTAGATGATCTGGGCTCTATTACTTAGCACTGTGCCTGAAATGAATGAATGAATGAATGAATGAATCTCTGACTGAGAGAGGTAGTATTATAGAATAAGGGACCAGTTAAAATAAAAAGGACAAAGACATGAAAATGCAAGTTCAAAGACAATTTATAGTTTCATGAGGCTGTAACATAGTGTCAATGAAAAGTTTCAATGTGGATAGGTTCTAGCTATTCAGGTACTTCCAGTTTTACTGTTCAGAAAAACATAGGCAGGACTTGGGCTCAATTTAGAAAAGACCTGGAAGTCTCTCCTAGAAGTCTTAAAGAAAGGGCAGTGTAATCATAAGTATTAAATTCAGAACATTATGGAGAAATCAAATACAACTAACAGAAAAATTGAGACAACATGCCTTCCTTAAACTTTGCCCTACCTAATGGCAAAAATAAGGTTGCCTTTAGAATGAAATAATAAGAGCACAATGAAGTCTCCCTACCTCTACCCATCATTCAAAACCTCTCCCATCTCTCCCAAAATCCCAGTCCAGAATTCTACAACTATTATTCCATAAAATTTTAAATCTGAAAGACACCTCAGAAATTACATACTCTGAACAGCACAAAACTTTCAGTTACAGACCCCTGTAATTTCTCTTCATTGCACAAAAACAAGTTTTAAAGTTACGTATCTCTGTAATTGCCAGATCAATCTGTCTCTCCTTACTATACTATAAGCATCATAAGAATAAATAAAGAGATAGTGCCCTTCTTCATCTCTTGTTACAGTCTTTCTTTTAAAATCTAGTTTGTCTGATATAAGTATGGCTATTCTGGGTTTCTTTGGAAGTCCATTAGCATGACAGATGGTTCACCATCCCCTCACTTTCAATCTGGAGGTGTCTTTAGGTCTAAAATGAGTCTCTTGTAGGCAGCATATATATGGGTCTTTTTTTTTTTAATCCATTCTGATACCCTATGTCTTTTGATTGGAGCATTTAGTCCATTTACATTCAGAGTGATTATTATTAGATACGAATTTAGTGCCATTGTATTACTGGTAAAGTCCTTGTTTCTGGAGATGTTCTCTGTTCCTTTCTAGTCTTTGTTGCTTTTGGTTTCTTTCCCACTCAAAGAGTTTCCTTTAATATTTCTTGCAAAGCTGGTTTAGTGGTCACAAACTCCTTTAGTTTTTGTTTGTTTGGGAAACTCTCCTTCTATTCTGAATGACAGCTTTGCTGGATAGAGTATTCTTGGCGGCAGATTTTTCCCATTCAGCATGTTGAATGTATCATGCCACCCTCTTCTGGCCTATCAGATTTCTGTGGATAGATCGGCTGCTAACTTGATTTGTCTTCCCTTGCTGCTTTCAGGATTCTTTTGTTATCTCTATATTTTACAAATTTTACTATGATATACCTTGGTGTTGGTTGTCTTCTTTTGATTTTGATGGAAGTTCCCTGTGTCTCCTGGGTTTGGATGTCTATTTCTTTCCCCAGATTAGGGAAGTTTTCACCTATAATTTGCTCAAATAAACCTGCCCCTTTTTCCCCCTCTCTTCTTCTGGGACTCATATGATACAAATGTTATTACGCTTTATGGAGTCACTGAGTTCCCTTAGTCTACAATCGTAATCCAATATTTTTCTTTCCCTCTTCTTTTTAGCATCATTATTTTCCATAATTTTATCTTCTATATCACTTATTGGTTACTCTGCTTCTTCCATCCTTGTGGTCATTACATCCAGTCAGTTTTGCATCTCAGAGCATTTTTTAATTTATTTTGACCTGACTAGTTTTTAGGTCTTTTATCTCTGTAGTAAGGGTCTCTCTGGTTTTTTCATATGCTTTTGTCAAGCCCAGCTAGTATCCTTATGATTGTTGTTTTAAATTCTGGTTCAAGCCTATTATATCTATTTTGATTAGCAACCTGGCTGTGGGCTCATTTTGTTGGAACCCTCTTACAGTGTTGGAGGGAATGCAAACTGGTGCAGCCACTCTGGAAAACAGTATGGAGGTTCCTCCAAAAGTTAAAAATAGAACTACTCTACAATCTAGCAATTGCACTACTATGTATTTACACAAAGGACACAAAAATACTGACTCGAAGGGGCACATGCACCCCAATGTTTATAGCAGCCTTTTCAACAATAGCCAAATATGGAAAAAGCCCAAATGTCCATCGACTGATGAATGAATAAAGAAGACATGGTTTATATATATAATGAAATATTACTCAGCCATCAAAAAGAATGAAATCTTGCCATTTGCAATGATATGGATGGAGCTAGAGTGTATTATGCTAAGCGAAGCAAGTCAGTCAGAGGAAGACAAATACCATGTGATTCATTCATATGTGAAATTTAAGAAACAAAGCAGATGAACACAGGGGAAGGGGAAAAAAGAGAGGAAAGGAAACCATAAGAGACTCTTTACTATAGAGAACAAACAGGGTTGATGGAGGGGTAGAAGGTGGGAGATGAGCTAAATGGTGATGGGTATAAGGAAGGCACTTGTGTTGAGCACTGGATGTTGTATGTGAGTGGTAAGTCACTAATTCTACTCCTGACATCAATATTACACTATATGTTAACTAATTAGAATTTAAATAAAAATTTGAAAAAATTAAAAAGAGTAAATAATGTGTTCCTTTTTGCTTACCATATATCCCAAGAAACAAGCACAGTGCCAGACACATGGGAGGTGAAATTAATTAAATGACTGAACAAATAAATGAGTATACTACTGGTGAGAAAATTGAGGGCAAGGAGTTTCCATGCTTTGCCCTAGCTAACATCCTGAGACAGATTCGAACCTAGAAGCAGCTTTTTTTTTGAGAGATAGAGCACACGTGGCATGCAAGAAGGGGTGGGGGGTGGCGGGCAGAGGGGAGAGGGAGAGAGAGAATCCCAAGCAGGCTCCATGTGCCACATGGACCTGGACACAGGGCTCGATCTCACAACTCTGAGATCATGAGCTGAAATCAAGAGTTGGACACCTAACAAACTAAGCCACCCAGGCACCCATAGAAGCAGCTTTCTTGATTGTATTCTACTGCCTTTTCCTAGTTGCAGATCATGACCATGTGTTACTCATAATCCCTTGTTGATGCCTTTTTAGTAATAAGCACTTTTTTAAGACACCATATTACATGTTTCTAAAACATTCATATGAACAAGTGCATCAACCTGTTTTACCTATTTTACAAGAGACTCACAGAAGATTAGAATTTTGGAGATTTCAGCAATGGGGATAGCAGTGTAAATGGCAAAAATAGTATTAAATGCCAGCTCGGTCCATTTCACAAATTTGCCTAAAACTATATCCAGGTTCTTCATCCTGTGATCATGGAAATAAAATATGTGTGCCCATTTTCCAGCTAGAAGTTAAATAATGAGGGGCACCTGGGTGGCTCAGATGGTTAAGCGTCTGCCTTTGGCTCAAGTCATGATCTCCAGGTTCTGGGATCAAGCCCCATATTGGGCTCCCAACTTAGCAGGGTGTCTTCTTCTCCCTCTCCCTCTGCCTCTCCCCCTGCTTGTGCTCTGTCTCTCTCTCTCTCTCTCTCTCTCTCTTAATTGAATAAATAAAATCTTTAAAAAAATAAAATAAAAGTTAAATAATGAGACTCTACATGCCTTCTAGATTCTCCCAGGAGAAGAGTTCTTTAACCAGTAAGGACTAGAATAGGAATGGAGACAGGGGACTCAGGAAAGAAGAATGGAAAGATCTCCTTAAGAGTCTTCCCCTTGGAAATTGACATCTATTATCATGCATAATTTTCAGTAACTATTTGATGTTTCTTAAGAAAATGACAATAAGAATGACATTAAAATGAAAAAGGATAATATTATTGTAATCCAAATGTCATTTTTATGAATATATTAACTTATGTAAAAGAAGTTACTTATTATTCCTTGTGTCCATATAAGAACCCACATTCCATCTAAAGATATTCATTATTTTCTTCAACCACAATTCCATCTTGGAGACAGAAAACATTGCATTATCTAAGGACACACAAAAGGAAAAAAACCTGTCCAAAAAATTGAAACTATCAATCTGTTATGCTGGTGTTTCTACCACAGCAAAGAGGCAGGTATTTTGTTTTCTCAGCAATACTTCTCCCTGGGTTATTCATGAAAAGAATGAACACTGTGCATGACAAAATTTTATGCTTACAAAACAACAACAAAAAGAAAAATTAAACAAAAAAATAATGAATGGATCTTAGGGCACCTGGGTGGTTCAGTCAGTTAAGTATCTGCCTTCAGCTCAGGTCATGATCTCCAGGTCCTGGGATTGAGCCTGAGTTGGGCTTCCTGTTCAGCAGGGATCTGCTTCTTCCTCTCTCCCTCTGCCTCTCCACACCCCACTCATGCTCTCTCAAATAAATAAATAAAATCTTAAAAAAAAAATAACTGAATGGATCGTACCAAGGAATACTCTAACTCCTCATGTGTTAAGCCCATCACATGTCCTAGACTTCTTCACAAGCTATTCACACTTCTCCTATGTACCAACATGGCTTTCTCCTCAGAGCTTTATTTAAATTTTATGTTATTGTTGAGTCTTTCTCTGGAAATTCCATCTAAAATTGTAAACCGTTCTTCATAACCTTTAGTGCTCTTTCCTGCATCACTTTTTTTTAAAAGATTTTATTTATTTATTTGAGAGAGAGAGAATGAGAGACAGAGAGCACAAGAGGAAAGAGGGTCAGAGGGAGAAGCAGACTCCCCGCTGAGCAGGGAGCCTGATATGGGACTCGATCCTGGGACTCCAGGATCATGACCTGAGCCGAAGGCAGTCGCTTAACCAACTGAGCCACCCAGGCGCCCTCCTGCGTCACTTTTAATTGTCATCATCATTAGCCAAAATACTGTTTTACTTATATTTAATCTTTTTGTCTGTATTCTTGTACTAGAAAGTGAGTGCTATGTGGGTTGGGATTTTGGTCTAATTTATTCATAACTATATCCCAGAGCCTATATTACTATCTGGAACATATTTGCTTAAGACTGATGTATTGATTAAAGGAATAGAATATTTACCAAAAAGTGTGTAATGTGGGCCTAATAATACTTTTGAAGGAATACTAGGATTTAACAACACTTTCTACACTAATGGCCAATTAATTTTGTGCATCTTGAGAAAAACTCATATTGGATTATTTGAACAGAAAAAGAAAAAAATGATCATGTTTAAGCTGAACTGTTAAAATTTACATACTAATAAGATCATAAAGTGAAAATGCAGCCACATTTAGAATGAAGGGAAACAATTATAAAAGTGGGCATTAAATTTAGTGAAAGCAAAACAAATACTTTTGGTCTCCTTTTGTGGAATGGTCAGATTCACAGACAAAATGAAACCATGAGACACTTCTGGATTGTGCAGAATTTCAGATTTTCATACACAAAGTTGGTTTTAGGCAGCTTCCAGATTGCCTCAAGGGGTAAAAAGAACAAAAGATCATATTAAATTGTTTTGTATTAACAACACTGCTTTAATAAAGATAAGGCATTTCATTAAATGAAATAAATGCAATGCACAATTATGAGTATATGCACAGATAAACGTACATAGGTTTATGCATATATGGATACAACATTGGCACTTGTTCTAACAGTGACAAGGAAGGTTTGATTTTGCAGAAAAAGTCTTCATTACTTGCAGTTTCAGCCTTGAAAATCTTTTAAGCAATTTGCCAAGTATTAATTTTGGTCTTGGTATATGCTAGAAATATTTATCATAACCAATTATTAAAAACTGCTTACTTTGTAGTTTCAGTTTTGAAAAAGTTTAAAAAATTTTTCTTTTATTACCCTGAGTTGCTGTTGTCAGACCAGGTATATACTGTACATTTCTTTGTTCTCTCAACCAATTACTTCCCTCAGCATTTTTACCTTTTGCTTTCTTTCCATATTTCTTACCATGTCAGGCTACTGAACAATTTACGTATAATACAATCATAAACTAAAAGATATTACAAATATTAATAGTTTTCCTTCAAATTTTATATTTGCCAACAAATTATATTCTTACAAATAAGAATTCGTATCAGAGCCCCTCATCTCCAATACTGAACACTTCTCCTAAGTCACCTACTAAAAGTGTGCAGTTCTCACCCACACAACATTTACAGTCACTTTGATATTGAAGTAAAAACACTGGCATGACCAGTTACAAGTTCTATCACTGAATCATGAGTAATTATTGCCAACACTATCAACTAACGTGCTTTCTACAGAGGCTAATAATATGATTTCTTCAAATGAGCACAAGACAGACTGTATACCACAATAGTCTCTCCCACATTTATAAGGACATAAATGGCATTGTGTTTGATTTTTTACAAATCTGTTGTTTTGCCATCTTTTGGTCTGCAGAGATTTCTACTAGGAATCCTTAAGGTACTTTACAAAATTAAAAATGAGAAAGAGAGAGCAAAAGAAAAAAAGAAAAAGGCAGCCTGATTCTTTCCTAGACCACTCTTATTATCTAAAATACTAAGCACCTGACTTTATTCATAGCATGAAAACAGATATTTTGTTTACCACATGAACTCACATAACCTGTCAAACTTATGGCTGTCACTAATCGTGCTTTTTTTTTTTTAAACTGAGTTGCTGCTACTGTAACATCAGACAGTTTGGTTTCCTTTATAATTAGGGCTGTTCAGATCAATCTGATAATTTCTTGAATCTTGAATTTGTTGACAGCCCTCTTTAAAATTATGTGAGCCATTTTTGCTGTGATATGATGTTATATTTATTATAAATGCATTTTTATTATATTTTAATTTTTCTAACCTTAATCATTTAAGCAATAACACTGTAACTTTTATTTCAATGTATATTCAATAATTTTCAAACTAAAGATAGTTAAAAAGTGTTTTATGGCAAAACAAACAAGCTGTTATTCAGTACAGCAAATTACAGTATGATTAAAAACACATGGCTAGGGTTTAGGAAATTTGGGTCATAATTATTTCATTATATTTTAGTGCTATGATGAGCTGTGTGGTTGTTGGTAAGACTCCCTAGACCTTATTCATTTTTAAAATGGTCAGGGGGCACCTGGGTGGTACAGTCAGTTAAGTGTCTGACTCTTGGTTTTGGCTCAGGTCATGATTTCATGGGTCATGGGATCGAGCCTCGTGTCTGGCTCTGCACTCAATGGAGAGTCTACTTAAGATTCTCTCTCCATCTCCCTCTGCCCCTCCAGCTCGTGCTCTACCTCTCTCTTTCTCTAAAATAAATAAATAAATCTTTAAAAAAATAAATAAAATGGTCAGAATAAATTCAAAGGGTCTCAAAATTCTATGACTCCACAAATACGTAAAATATTTTGTCTTCAGTATAACAAAAGTCATATGCGCAATGCAGGGGTTATATTAAAAACATTTCATAATAGAATGGCATTCGCCTATCAGAACTGTATTTGCAGAAACAAGTACAACCCTGTAAGAACATTTTTGCTCAATATGGAAGAAATGCCTATATGGCAGAATAAACAAAATGACTGACTGAAGAGAAACAGTAAATATCTATGTCCAAAATAGTAGATATTCCTCAAGTTCCTAAGAAGTTTCACCAGGTGGGTTCTAAAGTCTACTCAGTTCAGAAGAAACACTTCACTGACTAGTTTCTAGACCCAGGACTATTATGTGTAGAATGAGATTAGGATAGCCTAGAGCCTTCCTTAATGGCTAATTAAGTTAACTTGTGAAATACTGTTGGTAATCAACACAGATAAAATCAGAGAGCAGAAAAGTGACTTGCTAATGTGGTCCTTTGACCAATAGTAAGAGCATCACCTGTCAATGTGTTGGAAATGCAAATTCTCACCTTCTCTCTCTCTCTAAAATAAATAAATTAACCTTTAAAAGGGGGGGGCTCCTAGGTGACTTAGTCAGTTAAGCATCCTCTTTGTTTCGGCTCAGGTCATGATCTCAGGGTCCTGAGACAGAGCCAGGTGTAGGGCTCTGCGCTCGGAGAGGAGTCTGCTTGAGGTTCTCTCTCTTTCCCCGTCCTCCCACCCCCGTCAAATAAATAACATAATCTTTAAAAAAAAAAAAAAAAAGAAACACAAATTCTCAAATCTCATCCCACACTTACTAAAATCAGAAACTTTGGGGGATAAAGCGGGGAAGGTGGCCAACATGATCTCCAGGGGTTTCTAATAAATACTATATTTAAAGAATTATTGGCTTAGATTATCACAGTGGGCTGGCATTATGAATAATGAAGAAGGCAGCTGCTTAGTATATTTCAGATATATTTGGCCTGATTCATCACAAGTGTTAAAGATTAGAAAATAAAGCTTAGGGAATTTGTGGTCACTCAGCAAGCAAGATGTGAACCAGGTGAATGCAGATCTCCCTTAAACAGTTCAAATGTGTAACCATTATTCTTCCCATTAAAAAGCACATTAAATATTAAATGGTAAAATAATAATTCTTGATTCAACAACTGAAATCTTGGTTTTGAATTTATATACAGTTTTAAAGGTACTGACCCATAGGCGCTTTTAAATTCCTTAAATAAACAGAAACATATAATTACCAGTTAAGAATATGAAATAATATGGGCACCTGGGTGACTCCGTCAGTCGTCTGCCTTCAGCTCAGGACATGATCCCAGGGTCTTAGGATGGAGTCCCGCATTGGGCTCCCTGCTCAGTGGGAGCTTCTCCCGCTCCTTCTGCCCCTTCCCGGCTTGTGCTCTCTCTTGCTTGCTCCCTCTCTCAAATAAATAAATAAAATCTTAAAAATATATATATAAACCAATATATAGCATAGTTCTAAATGAAGTATTTTACAAAGTATTTACAAAGCTATGCTTGTTAAACTTTAATCAATCATCTGGTATATCTTTTAAAATACAGATGTTGAAGAGTACCTGGGTGCCTCGGTTGGTTAAATGATCCACTCTTAATTTCGGCTCGTCGTGATCTCAGGTTGTTAGATCTAGTCCTGAATTGAGCTCCTTGCTCAGTGCAGTCTACTTGGGTTTCTTTCTCCCTTTCTCTCTCTCTGCTCCCCCCCCCACTTGTGCTCTCTAAATAAATAAATGAAATCTTTAAAAAATAAATAAATAAATAATAAAATACAGATGTTGAATCATTAGGCCTAGAGTGAAGTCTAGAATCTGCATTTCTAACAAGCTTCTAAAACATGCCCCTGCTGTTGTTCCATGGGCCTTACTTCGTATAGCAAGGGCATGGAATTGAAGAGGACAAACTCTGGAGTCAGATTGGAACCACCAGCTACCACTTATAATCATTTGAGTTTGAGCAATTTAGTAAGTCCTTCTGGGCCCCACTTGTAAAATGGGGATACGAATAGTGCCTACCTTTTAATGGTTGGCAGATTAAATGAGTTAATATATACAAAATGCTTAATATACATAATAAGTACATAATAATTTTTAGCTTTTAGTATTTAGACCAAAAATTTACCTACCACTACAAAATGAATCATTTTTAAGCATGATTTTAAGGGATTAATTCATATAAAGTAACACATAAATAATGTATTTGAAGCCACAAATCCTACAGAAAAAAGTGAATCATTTTTAAATTAATAGAATAAAATAAGGTTTCTTCCTTATGAAATACTGTTTGGCTCCTTCTCCCTCTCCTTCTGCCCCTCCCTGGCTTGTGCTCTCTCTCGCTTGCTCCCTCTCTCAAATAAATAAATAAAATCCTTAAAAAAGTATATAAACCAATATATAGCACAGTTCTAAATCAAGTATTTTACAAAGCATTTACAAAGCTATGCTTGTTAAACTTTTAATCAATCATCTGGTATATCTTTTATTTATTTATTTTGTATATCTTTTAAAATACAGATGTTGAAGAGTACTTGGGTGCCTCACATTTCTCCATCAATGATAATGTCAATAACTTCTATCTAAGCCCCCTTTTTTTCTGATAGTCTTTTTCTTTTTCTCTTTAATTCCATCTCATTAGTTATAGCCAATGTCCACTTGGGGCACTTTAAATAATTTCTTGTCCTGAAGACAGAAAATTAAATTATGGACTATTAAATATATGTAACTAATTAGTCTATTGATTAATTTCATATTTAGTTGAGATAAGAAATCCTAAATCATACCTAACTTCGTGGATTTAAGGTTGGACATTCTCCTAATTTCTTAAATAGAAAAATGATTACTATTATATTTTATGAGCCTTTTAATCATGTAGGTGGTCAAACTGGAAATTAAAGTTGGAAGTTAGGGATTTGCCAGATGACCAACTGCTTACCATTAGATTTTAGCCTCTATCAAAAAGTTGGATAAAAATGTAAAATCATTCCTGACTGCTCCAAATAACTAACTCGAATTTTCATATTAAAAGGAAAGTTGTTTATTTCTTTCTTTAAATATATGTAGGACCAGGAGTCCTTAAAGATTTCATCACTTCACCCAACATGTGGTCACTTGGGATTCCTTTAGGTATAAAATCATTATATTAATGGAATAACCTAAGGCAAAAAGTTCATCAAAGAGTAATTATATATTTGGGTGTCTGGAGCCAGAGAAGATTAAAAAAAAAGAAAAGAAAAGAAAGCTAAAATATTTCATAGAATTTTCTCCTCCTTCCTTCCTTCCTTCTTTCCTTTCCTTCCTTCCTTTTCCTTAAAAAATAAGAGCTCCAACCATGGAAATAAAGAATAATGTAGTGAGGGTTTATTTTGTAATTAATATGCATGGGAATTTACACAGTTAATTTACATTCACATTTACAGGAATTACCTCTAACCTACATATTGACAGAAGAGGCTCTTTAATTTTATGAGTCCAAGGAACCTATCTAAGTGCCTAATTTTTTTCTCCATTGCCTTTAATTAAAATAACTCCAGGATCATCTACCTGATAATTTGGATAATTTTTTTTAACAGGAAGCAAGTTTGCTCACTGAACACATTTGCTAAGCTTGTCTAACGACAACTTTAGATTCATGAAAATTAAAATGAGCACATTCTCAGCGGACAATAGGCCCACTCACAGGGAGTCAGAACAGCTGCCTGTCTGCCTTGTCCTTGGGTAAACCAAAGAGCTGTGGGGCTTTGGGTAAGTCATCTAACCATCTAGCCCTAGTTTTCACATCTGAAAAATAAGGGACTGAGCTAATCTCCAAGATGCTATCAAGGTAAAATTTTAGGGATTCTCCTGGATATTATTTTAAGAGCTCTCAGTGTCCATAAAGATGTAATTCTCAACTATGGAGTTTTTTTTGGAAAAACATGTGTCATTACCTGTCTCTAATATATTAGAATATTTAACATTTACTGGGCAACATCCTCCCCCCAAATTGTAAAAGATGATTTCAGTAAGTCTTTTCCATCCTTCTAGAAACCTAGAGAACTTTCACTAGGAGTAAGCACAAAGCTACAGCCTGCCCCAGTAAGAGATTATGAGACTTACATTTTTTTTAATATTATTTATTTGAGAGGGAGCTAGCATGGGGGTTGGGGGAGAGGCAGGGGGACAGGGAGAGAGAATCCTAAGCAGACTCCACTGAGCTCGGAGCCTAACCTGGGGCTTGATATCACCAAACTGAGCTGAAACCAAGAATTGGACACTTAACTAATTGAGCCACCCAGATGACCCCAGATTTACATGTTTAAAATTTTTATTTTCTCAGATCTACTATGACATCCGTTGTCATGGTTATTATATATCTATATCTATGATGACAGTGATATTAGAGATTTCCTGTTTACCAGATTCTGCCTTCCTTTTGTCTTCCTCCATCTGTCGTTTCTTCCCTCCCTCTCTTCTCTCCTTCCTTTTTTCCTCCTCCCTCCCTCTCTCCCTCCCTCCCTCCCTCCCTTCCTTCCTTCTTTCTTTCTATCCTACATTTGGGCAAGACTCTGAGCTTGATATTTTCATGGACAGAACAACCCCATGGGAAAGACAGGAATTAATAAATAAATACAATAATAGACACTGCAATTTTATAGTACAGTTAGTTGCATGCAAGTCTCATGAGAGTACAGAGTAGGAAGGAAACAATTTTGATTGGGTGGAAAGTAGGGAGGCCTCCAGAATCCTTACAGAAGTTTATCTTAGTCCTATAGAATAACCAGACTAATTATATTAGTCAACTGCCATATGATACCATAGACTAGGTGATCAAAAGAGTAGTAATTTATTTTCTCACAGTTCCAGAGGCTGGGAAGTCCAAGATCACTGTAATAGCAAGGAAGGTATTATTCTGAGGTCTCTTCTCTTGACTTGTAGGTGGCTGCCATCTTGCTGTACGCTCTGCTGTCTCTTTTCATAAGAACACTAATCCTGTCCAATCAGGGCCCCGCCCTTATAACTTCATTTAACCTTAATCACCGCCTCTTAGGCCCCATAGGCAAATATAGTCACACTGGGGATTAGGGTTTCAACAAATGAATTTGGGAGGACACAAACATTCAGTCCACAGCACCAATGAAGAAGAAAATGAATTTTGTATCAGTTTTATGTGACTGATAGAGGGGTGAGGGCTCTAAGTTCTGGGTAATGCAAACAGTTCAGTACAACTAGGGTACAGGTAGTATGTCTGGAAGTGTCAGGAAAAAGTCAGGAAAGGTAAAGACTGGCCTGAAATACCCTCCTAAGCACACTGGCATCCTGCACATAGGGAAGCACGAAATAGACTATGTGAGGATGCTCAGCAAAGACTACCAGCAAATTTCAGTCTAGTCCATATACTGTCTCTACCAACAAGTTAAAAGGCTTTATGACTTGATGTGTTCCACTTTTTGTTAACAACAAACTGGGAGCTAGAGTTTTAGCTAAACCCAAAATGTAACTATTTATTATGTATTGAGGTTTTTTTTTCTGAAAGAAACCTGCCTTAAAAACTGTATTGCCATAAATTTTCATTTATCTAGCAAGGTTTTATGTAATACAGTGGACATAATCGACAAGTGAAATGCAATTACACTTTTTCTCATTTCCAATCCATAATGAACACATGAGAGATGAGCTTTCCCTCCTTGTTGTACTACAATGTACAATTTCCTCAAATTCTTATCATTACTGGTGAGTCTGTAATTTTACTGTAGGTTTTTGAAAGCCTTGTGCATACCACCAGAGTTCCTTAAAATGAGAGACTCAAATGTTAAAGCAAAAAGTAAAACATTTTAGGGATATGAGTGTAACCATTTCACATTATATATCTTCTTAGTAAACTTTGTCTTTGGTTTCTGACTCTAAATTTTTTGAAGAAAATATTTGCAATTCATATTCACACTTGCAGGTTGTTTACAAAGGTGTAAAGGGAAGATTATTCTGTAGCCATTATGTATTTGTGGGGTCAGGGGCTTATTATTCCAAATGTAAACTATATTTATATATCAAAACTTCATGAGATATGAGAACATTCTAACACTGCATTATATTGGCAATATACTTTGCTACCTAGAAGGATGTTTGTAAAATAGCGAGGCTCATTTAAGCCATTACTTATAAATCAGTATTTTACTAAAACCACAGCTTGGTTAGATCAAGTTTATCAATCTTGTCACTAAATATTCTCAACTTAATATTCTGATTTCTTAATGAGCTCCTTGCAATAGAAAAGGTTAGATAATTAGCATGCTGTTGTTCAACCAGCATAAATTCTAGCATTTCTAGGAAGATAAATATCTAGCTTCAAAATAGAAAGGAAATCACAGAAGCGATTAATTCATCTTTTTTAAAGAAATGAACAATATAACAAGTTTTGTAGAATTTTGTGTCTTAAAAGTCAGTAACAATAAAGCATCTAAGTATAAAGATTTGTACTTCTTTCCTCCCATTTTCCATACTATTTAATAATTAATAGGGTCCCTTCTCACTTAAATAAAAGATCAGATGTGGCCTTATATAATTTAAAATAGTGTCAGTCCGATACTCTTCTGGTGCTTAATGATAGAGGAAACTGACTGGAACTGAAAAATAAGCTCACAAATCCATAATTGCAAAGTATGGAAAGGGTTATGAAGGGAAGTATCAGAGTTACGTTATAAAAGAAAACAGTGAGAGGGCACTAATTTATATTTGGTGAGGATTGTGGAGAAGTCTAGGATTTCAGGGATTGATAGGAATTAGCTAGGGAAAGAGTGGGAAAGGCTATGCTGGACAGAAGGAATAATTTGTGCAAAGGCCCTGAGCTGAGTCAGAAATGAGATTCCTGCTCTTTCTATCTCAATGAAACATTCAATGAGTACAGATGCTTCACATAGGCTGTAAGTTTTCATAATGTGAATTGGCAGTAACTGGACTGATTAATTATGAAGCTCAATTTTCATTATGAAAGCATGTTGTAACCCTCATCTACAACAACTAAAAGCCCCAGACAATATTTATTAGGCTGGCATCACAATTATTCTGTCTGGATGGTTTGTTGTTTGTTTATCGGTGATACGAATTTTAAGAAAAGAGGGACTGATATGATGCTGTTGCCACAGTGGGAAAGAAAGAAAGGACATTACCCTTGAGCAAAAGCCAAATCGAATCAAAGGCTGACTTTTCTCAATGATAATTAAGTTGTCTAGCTCTACATTTATAGCTACAGAATACTTTATTTCTGAAATTGTTCCAGAAAAAAAAAATAGTTTGCTATTGAATCTCTGAAATTCACTGTTTTCTAATCCCATTTTCCTCATTAAAAAAAAATTGTTTCTGAAACTAAATTTAATAACCCATTTTTTTTTTAAACACAAGTATATGTATGTAGTATTGGCCCTCAATCTTGGAGCTACTCTGACACAGATAACTCAGCACTCTAGTATAAGAGTGCCTAACAAACTCAATGATTCCTCCCAGCTGTATCTGAACTTTTCTTCCAAAATATCTACCCGATGAGCATTGTGTATGTTGTTTTAGTTAACGGCCTGGCACTCACTCCAGGTACTTAGTTATCTGATTATTTCAGCCTCTGTTCCTTGGACTGTTACCAGCCCTTCTCTTAGTTCTTTTTCTTCTTGTCCTAGTAAAACCAAAGAGAGTTCTCCCTCAGCCTTCATATACATATAACACACAGACATATTTATTAGTTGAGTTCAAGCTACTACACTAAGAAATTAACCCTAGGAACTACTCTTCTTAATATAGAATTCTGTACCTGTCACCCAGGTTTCTGCCCCCTACTTTCACCCCCACTTTCACCACAGATCCGTTTCCATGAAATGGCTCCATAATCATTCAAATTCACTGTATTTAAGTAATGTTCTCAGTACTTCACGTTATTAAAAACGATAATGGGCTTCTTCTAAAAAGGATTTAGAATTATTATTTTTGTCCACTGAGTATGCCTAAACATTGAAGAATTAAGAAACAAAGGATACAGCCCAAGTATTCCATACTAATGTCTCCACAGAAATTACTAATCTCATCAATTATAACTTTGAAGGGTACCAATTTTTAAAGAAAGCTAATGTTAGAAAAGATATCAATATTAGCAGGGAATATAAACATTTATAATCATATAAAGTGGAATTAAAGCGATTTAAGTAAACTGATGAAACAGGCAAAATATTGGATTTATATGCCTTAAAAATATCATAATTCACAAAGGTAAACAGCTAATGCATCACAACTCCAAAAGGTCATTTATGAGCATCATGTAATTTCATCTGGTGTGTTATCCTTTTAATATAGCAAATTCCAGTATTCTGCCAACCATCAGAATATACAAAAAATTATTCTACCTATGGCAATGCCTAAAAGCTAAAAAGTACAATTTAAAAATAATGAAATTATATTATCTGGTATGAAGATGAAATGCATAACATCTAATTTTTCAAGCTTGCTTTTTATATTATCTACATAAATCTCCATTAAAATCCACCTTTCAGAATACATAGATAGATTAATGGTTATTTGGGATTAAAATACTACATCAAATAATTTATTAATAATTCATATGTTTATTCTGCCCTCAAGCACAAATACTGCTTTGGAAATCTAAAAGAAAACATATTATCAGCCATACTTTCTTCCTTACTTTGTCAATAATTTCCTGTTTGGTATTTTTTCAGGCAAAATTACACTACTTGTAAGAGTGTATATCTTTTACTGTGAGAACCAATCAAAGATTTAGGAACACTTCTGCTAATTGATTAGTATGGTAAATTTCCCTTCAATGCTTTATATTAAGGAATGAATCCCCTATCCCCTACTTACTCTTTGCAATAAAAATCCCTGTTTAGATCAAATCCTATTTTTTTGTGAGTGCCAGGTTCATCATACTAGTTACATTTCTCAAAAACAAAGCACATCCTTCCCATTGACTTTATACTATGTTTTTTTGTTTGGGTTTTTGAGTTGTTTGTTTTTAGAATTTTAAAAGAAACTACTAGTTACTTTATGTAATTATTATTTCAATTCGTTCTTAAACAAGTATTTGATAGGTTGAAAAAATTTGGGAATCCACAAATTCCAAAACTACTGCAATTTTGATAGCAAGTCTTAACCCAAGCCAATCTCTGGTTATGAATGCCTATTAGGGTTTATTTGTAATGAAAACGGAACTGCTCTCCTTTCTTTCCAAGTTGGCCTGTGCAATGTCTATTTCCAATTCTCCCTTCCACCTCTTATCTCTGCTTCCCCTGCTCCCACATTTCATAACTAAAATAATGGATTAGAAATTTCCTTTTCTTTAAGCTGTGATCTAAAGTATGTGTTTCTTAAAGTATGACTAAGCATCTTGCTAAGACTTTCACAAGGCCTCAAACCTAGTTCATAGTACTTTCTTCTCTCTGTGGATCACATTTCTTTATACTTCAAATACTAGTCTTATATGATCAATTTTCCAATTAAGCTTGAAAAAACACCAAATAATTAGAAATGATGTTTGATGTTTCAAGGTGAACTTGAAGTTCATTTCATTTTAAATGTTCTTAAAAAAGCAAATGCTTCATTTATTCCAGTCCTTGGTTTATGGAGACCCCAGGCCTTGAGTAAACAGAAACTGAGCAGATAAGATAATAAAGCAAAAGATTATTTCAAGTTATTTCACTATATAAAAAAACCTTAATATGAAATCTAGCTATATAAATAATCAGTTGAATTAATTGGACAAGTCGGCGAAATTTGGTTTGACTCATTTAAAAGTTAGCCGTCAAATTTTGCCCAACATTCTTTTATTTTCACATTAAAAGGAGTCAAACAAATATAACCTGATATAACATTCCATATTAAAACACAGTTTTCAATATAGATCAAAAACAATCACTAAATAACCTATTAATTACATTTTTTGACATTTTTACAGTCTTAATTCTTTTAGGAAAATACATTCATATGTAAAAGTTATATCTTCAAAAAGTCCATAATTCAGTAGTCACCCATTATCCATGGGGGATACACTCCAAAACCCCCAGCAGGTGCCTGAAACTGCAGACAGGACCGAACCTGATATATACTATGTTTTTCCAAAATATACATAACTATAATAAAATTTAGTTTATAAATTACAACAGGAAGAGACTAACAACAACTGTAACAAATTACTATAATAAAAGCTATATATGAGTGCTAACTATTAAACTATCCAGATTATTTAACAATGTAGATTGTCAAAGGAAGAACATAAAGCTTTATCTGTCCCGTCACATTATTTTCTTCTATGGCACAGATCTCTGATGCTTCCAGGGTCCATTTTAACCCATCAATTTCCCTTTTCAAAGGGGTCTTAAATGGTTTAATAGAAAAAAGAGGTCAACTGGGCCTTGACTGAGTTAAAAAATTTTAACCACTGAAGAGAATTGTGTACAATTTCTACACCCAAAATTTTCCCATTTCATGCTTTACAAAAGGCCTGGAAAGTGGGAAGAATCTTATATGCTGGTCCAGAGAATAACAGGGGTTTCAGACAATTTCACTAGGACTAGAGAATGCCTTGTCTGAAAGGGTCATGAAACTGAACAAGCTACTTTACACTGAATATTGACCTCATGAGTTGACTCATTCTTAGTCCTGGCTTAAAAACTGATTATATTCCTTCAGTAGTATTTGTCTGTGTTGTAGAGTCAAATGTGACTTGACTTCCAGAGTTTAAATGCTGCTGCAGAGCAACGGTCTTGTAAAATGGTAGACTAATCCATCTTTTAACAAGAAGAACAAAAATGTGGAATACTTATCCTCAAAAAATCTATCTATGACCATGACACATCAAACAACTATGTAGACCTGGATTGATCATGTCCTGGGACCATAATGGTATACTGTCCATTTTAGGCTGAAGAATGACCAAAAAGAAAAAAAGAGAACTGAAACAATATAATCCACTGTGCCTGTGGGAAACACTGTTAGAATCAGTCATACTCTTCTGCCTTATGTTCAACAATACAGAGAACAGTCCTACTTTTCTTTCCTTCTGCGAAATATTGGTGCCACTTTTAAAAATCATAGGTTCTGGCTCTATACTTATTTCTAATAGATGAAACACACTGCTAATTAAGAATTACTTCAAGATTCTTCTTTCTGTGCCTATCAATCTAAAGTCATTAACCTCATAATTCTTCTCAATCCCAACCAATTATTTACTTTGCAAGACCTACCTTGAAGTCTCACCCAGTCCAGACACGAAAACCTTAAATAATCCTTCCTGATTTTCCTCTTTGGAGTATCTACTAAGAATCTATGGAAGCAACGTTCTCCTTTACTAAACTAAATCTAATTACCTCAGCATTGATTGATCAGCAAGTTTTTCTAGTAGTTACAGTTGTCTACAATAATATCTATTAATAACATAAATTGCAAGTGAACAAAATTATATCAGAAGCTTTATTCTGATTGTGGCTCATTACAACAAGTCACAGGATAATTCTTCTTCTCCTCCTCCTTTTTTCCTTCTCTTCCAACCTAACATGTAACCTTTTATTAGAGCTATACAATTTTCTCCAAATTTTACATTTGTGTTAAAATTCAGCTTCTGTGGGTGAAGTGGCACTTTCCCTCAGAAGTACACAACAAAAAATAAAAAATAAAACTAAATAAAATGAAAACCTCCTGAATTTGATCAAACTTACTAAAGGATTTCACTTTCAAATTAGCAGTAATGTAAGATTTGGATTTAATCTTAAAATTCTTTGCAAGTCTTTTAAGTTCTTATTCATCTCAGTAATGTTACTTTTATTTTAAAAATATATTATTTTTATTAGAATTTATTCTGAACTAGAAAATTCACAATTATTACATGATATCCTTAATTTTATTTTCAATTTTGTGTTTTAAAGTTTCACAGGGTAATTTTCAGGAATTTAGGACTATTTTGAATAGTGAACTTTCACAGTATTTTCTGCTCCCTGTTATTTCTCACACTGACAGATTTTAAAATTCCTTGGTTATGCATAAGAGTGAAGATGATTTTATTTCACATAATTGTTTCCCCTAATTCAGCATACATTGATTATATAGTTTAGTATATTTTATTTCTTAAATGTGGGTGAGGCACTAAAAAAACTATGTCCTGTTCACTCTTTGAAATGGCAAATTTTGGAGACTGTAATTTTTGTTTTCCTTCTTAGAAAATGGAAAATGAAAAAGAGAGAAATTGTTTCAAGAAAATAAATTAACATATTTGTAAACAGACAATAGCCTTAAGCCTGTTGACTTCCTAGCTGGATGATATAAAAATATAAAATGAAAAAAACTCTTTACACTCATGAATTTTCTTCTTTAGGGATACACCTTAAATGACTTACCATTCACACTGAGCCTGTTAAGTAAACTTCATAAAAACTTTTCTCCTCACAGGACTAATATTTTATTTATTTTGTATGGTGATTTGGCCCTTCATTCATGTTATAACTTTGATTTCTCACCAATTTAATTCTTGCTGATATGGTTAGCATCTAAACTGTTTTATAGATGATAAAATAAAACTTGGATATTATCTTTTTTATAAGATTTAATTTTTTTAAGATTTTATTTGTTTATTTGACAGAGAGCGAGAGAGGGAACACAAGCAGGGGGAGGGGCAGAGGGAGAGGCAGAAGCAGGCTCCTGGTTCAGAAAGGAGCTCAATGTAGAGCTCCATCCCAGGACCCTGGGATCACGACCTGAGCCGAAGGCAGATGCTTAACAACTGAGCCACCCAGGTGCCCCAATATTTATTTTTTTAAGTGATCTCTAGACTCAACATGGGGCTTGAATTCACAACCCCAAGATCAAGAGTCCCATGCTCTTCTGACTGAGCTAGCCAGGCATCCTTAGATGTTATTTTTTATATGATACATGCAAATTTATTTTTGCCTTCTGTAAATAGTTCACAAAATAACTTTAGTTTGCTATAACTTTTTCTGATATAACTTTAAATAAAAATTCAAACATCTTTTAGACATAACACTCTATAGAAATGGATCCTAAGTATCAAATATTCTTATATATCATATTAGTTGACCATTTAAATAAAAATAAAGCAGCAATAATGATCTTGGCATTGCCAACATGATATTTAAATACTGTGATACTAAAAATAAAATGATTTCATTTTATTCTAAGGGCTACAATAACTCTTTAAAATACAGTTAAATGTTCTGTCTGAATGATTTTCTATTTCTAAGGAATAAAGAGACAAAAGTGGAACTATAGTTATCACCAAGGGCCCAAATGTGTAACTAGAAACCAAATCAATGCTTAATTTTAAAATATGCACAAGGAAACTTTTAGAAATATAACATAAACTTTCTCTACTAGTCCCTGAAGAGAAAACCACATACATGGACAACCTTGCTTTTACTTAAAACTGATTTTATCTGATTTCAATAGTTCCTCCTTTTTTATTACTACAATCACCCAAAACTATTAACTCATTATATCTTTGCTCATAAAAAGAAGTCAGCACAAGAACTTGTTAACCACATATTCATCCAGTGTATTACAGAGCTCAAAGTTTTGGTGCCTTTCTAGAACCTAATCACTTTAGTACATAATTAAACTTGACTTAACTCTATTTTGATAGGAATTGCATTAAACGTCTAAATTGCTCTAGGTAGCATTGACATCTTCACAATATTTATTCTTCCAATCCATGAGCATGGTATGTTTTTCCATTTTTTTGTGTCTTCCTCAATTTCTTTCATGAGTATTTTATAATTTTCTGAGTACAGATTCTTTGCCTCTTTGGTTAGATTTATTCCTAGGTATCTTATGGTTTTGGGTGCATTTGTACATGGGGTCGACTCCTTAATTTCTCGTTCTTCTGACTTGTTGTTAGTGTATAGGAATGCCACTGATTTCTGTGGATTGATTTATATCCTGCCACTTTACTGAATTCCTGTATGGGTTCTAGAAGTTCTGGGGTGGAGTCTTTTGGGTTTTCCACATAAAGTATCATATCATCTGTAGAGTGAGAGTTTGACTTCTTCTTTGCCAATTCAGATGTCTTTTATTTCTTTTTGTTGTCTGATTGCTGTGGCTAGGACTTCTAGTACTATGTTGAATAGCAGTGGTGAGAGTGGACATCCCTGCCATGTTCCTGACTTTTGGGGAAAAGCTCTCAGTTTTTCCCCATTGAGAATGATATTCGCTGTGGGTTTTTCATAGATGGCTTTTATGATAATGAGGTATGTACACTCTATCCCTATACTCTGAAGAGTTTTGATCAAGAAAGGATGCTGTACTTTGTAAAGTGCTTTTTCCTGCACCTATTGAGAGGATCATATGGTTCTTGTTCTTTCTTTTATTAATGTATTGTATCACACTGATTCATTTGCGGATGTTGAACCAACCTTGCAGCCCAGGAATAAATCCCACTTAGTCGTGGTGAATAATCCTTTTAATGTACTTTTGGATCCTATTGGCTAGTATTTTGTTGAGAATTTTTGCATCCATGTTCATCATGAATATTGGTATGTAATTCCCCTTTTTGATGGGGTCTTTGTCTGGTTTGGGGATCAAGGTAATGGTGGCCTCATAAAACGAGTTTGGCAGTTTTCCTTCCATTTTTATTTTTTGGAAAAGTTTCAGAAGAACAGGTATTAATTCTTCTTTAAATGTTTGATAGAATTCCCCTGGAAAGCCATCTGGCCCTGGGCTCTTGTTTGTTGGGAGATTTTTGATTACTGCTTCAATTTCCTTAGTGGTTATAGGTCTGTTCAGGTTTTCTATTTCTTCCTGGTTCAGTTTTGGTAGTTTATACATCTTTAGGAAATACCATCAACTTTTTTCAAAGAAATTGAACAAATAATTCTAAAATTTGTATGGAACCAGAAGAGACCCAGAATAGCCAGAGGAATTTTGAAAAAGAAAAGCAAAGCTGGTAGCATCACAATTCCGGACTTCAAGCTCTATTACAAAGCTGTCATCATCAAGACAGTATGGTACTGGCACAAAAACAGACACATAGATCAATGGAACACAATAGAGAGCCCAGAAATGGACCCTCAAATCAATGATCAACTAATCTTTGACAAAGCAGGAAAGAATATGCAATGGAAAAAAGACAGTCTCTTCAACAAATGGTGTTGGAAAAATTGGACAGCCACCATGCAGAAGAATGAAACTGGACCACTTCCTTACACCACACACAAAAATAGATTCCAAATGGTTGAAAGACCTATATGTGAGACAGGAGTCCATCAACATCCTAAAGGAGAACAAAGGCAGCAACCTCTTTGACCTCAGCCAGAGCAACTTCTTCCTAGAAACATCGCCAAAGGCAAGGGAAGCAAGGGCAAAATGAACTGTTGGGACTTCATCAAGATAAAAAGCTTTTGCACAGCAAAGGAAACAGTCCACAAAACCAAAAGACAACTGACAGAATGGGAGAAGATATTTGCAAATGACATCTCAGATAAAGGGCTAGTATCCAAAATCTATAAAGAACTTATCAAACTCAACACTCAAAGAACAAATAATCCAGTCAAGAAATGGGCAGAAGACATGAGCCGACATTTTTCCAAAGAAGCATCCAAATGGCCAACAGACACATGAAAAAGTGCTCAACATCGCTTGGCATCAGGGAAATCCAAATAAAAACCTTAATGAGATACCACTTCACACCAGCCAGAATGGCTAAAATTAACAAGTCAGAAAATGACAGATGTTGGCGGGGATGCGGAGAAAGGGGAACCCTCCTACACTGTTGGTGGGAATGCAAGCTGGTGCAGCCACCCTGGAAAACAGTATGGAGGTTCCTCAAAAATTTGAAAATAGAGCTACCATACGATCCAGCAATTGCACTACTGGGCATTTACCCCAAAGATACAAATGTAGGGATCTGAAGGGGTAAATGCACCCCGATGTTTATAGCAGCAATGTCCACAATAGCCAAACTATGGAAAGAGCCAAGATGTCCATTGAGAGAGGAATGGATAAAGAAGAGTGGTGTATATATACAAGGGAATACTATGCAGCCATCAAAAGGAATGAAATCTTGCCATTTGCAACAATGTGGTTGGAACTGGAGGGTATTATGCTGAGCAAAATAAGTCAATCAGAGAACGACATGTATCATATGATCTCCCAGATATGAGGAATTCTTAATCTCAGGAAACAAACTGAGGGTTGCTGGAGGGGTGGGGAGGTGGGAGGGATGGGGTAGCTGCATGATAGACACTGCAGAGGGTATGTGTATGGTGAGCACTGTGAATTGTGTGAGAATGTTGAATCACAGACGTGTAGCTCTGAAAGAAATAATACATTATATGTTAAAAAAAAAAAAGAAGACAGTAGGAAGGGAAAAATGAAGGGGGAAAATTGGAGGGGGAGACAAGCTGTGAGACTATGGACTCTGAGAAACAAACTGAGGGTTCTAGAGGGGAGGGGCATGGTGGGATGGGTTAGCCTGTTGATGGTATTAAAGAGGGCACATATTGAATGGAGCACTGGCTGTTATACACAAACAATGAATCATGGAACACTACATCAAAAACTAATGATGTAATGTATGGTATTAACATAATATAATAAAATAAAAGAAATGCCAAAAAAAAAAACTTGACTTACTGTAATCACATCAATATCAAGGACAATTTATTGATATGCTCCAGCTGTGGAAGTAGTATGGCCTGGTTTCCATCATATACACATATAAAGAATTCTAAAATATCTGTTTATTATTTAGAATTATTTGTTGTGTGTTTCACAGGATATGGAACTTCATTTACTGAGGACAAAATAAGCTAAGACTAACACACCAAGTTTTCCAGTTATATTCATATTGTATCCTTTTATTAGTCGGCTCAGACTGCCACAACAAAATACCACAGAATAAACAACTCAAAGAACAGAATTTACATTTCTCATAGTTCCAGAGGCTATGATCAAGGTAACAAAAAGTACCAGAAGTCCATGATGAAGGCACCAAAAAATCTGGTTTCTGGTGAGAGCTTTCTTCCTGGCTTGCAGATGACCACCTTCTCTCGGTGCCTTCAATGGTCTTTCTCTGTATTCCATATCACTGGACCAGAGCCCCATTCTCATGACTTAATCCAAAGCTAACTGCCTCCCAAAGGCTCTATTTCCAAATACCATCACACTGGGAAGATAGGGCTTCAATAATGAATTCAGGTTAGAGGCAATTCATTCCATCATAATACTTAAGCACAACTTACGCACTTGACTCTACCTTTCTCTCTCCTCTCCTATAAAGTATCTTAAAGAACAAAAATCAATAGAAGACATCTGTGTAGTTAAGTTTCAACAATAACAACAATAAACAAAATAAAAACCTAAGATCCATCAAAAGAAAAACCTGTCGCACAATAAACATAGACACTAGAGAATTCCCCATCAGGAAAAGAGGTATCCAGCTGCAACAGTTCTCTCAATATTTATGATAAAATACTTAACATGAAAAAAACAATTAAAATAATTGTTAAATGGTAAATTTTGAATGTAATAATTTTATCAAACTAAGCTTGGCACCTTAAAAATTCAAATTAGTAAATCCCTACTCATTCTTCAGGGTAAAGTTTTGAACAAAATAAAATAAGCTCAAGCAAACTGAATTCACCACAATTCCAGGGTAGTTTTAGGGAGAATTTCTCATTTTCAAGAACTAATAAGAAAAGGAAAATACAGATTATTTTTAAAAGGCTCAAAGAGAAAGAGATATACTTAATCCAGAATGATGAACTACACAACTGAAAGCTTTGTTTCAAATTTTTCTAAAACCAGCAAAGTGCTCACTTCAAACAGAAAAGAACTGGCAGTGCTGAATCTGGCCACAGTAAGTAAAGAGGGTGAAGGCACTCCTAATGTTGGGATTCATTAAAATAAATGCTATATGTCAAAATTAGAAGTAGCTAATTTTTTACAGTTGGTTTTCATTGTTTTTGTATTAATTGAGGTTTAACAACATTAGATTGCTATTTCAAATATAGGTTAGATCTTTACATATGTTTCAATGACTATCTGTCCATCTGTCCATCCTTCATGTCTTATCTATTCCTAAAGCTCACACCTAAACTTCTGTGCTGACTCTGCAACTCTAATAAGCAACATTTGATCCTGACAAAGTCAGGAGGAATAGGTTACCCTAGAGAAAACTACAGACACATTTAGGTTACTCAACAATTCTCAACAAAGTGTGCCTTACAAAGAATGCTGTAGTCAATTCAGGAAAGAAGCATACTTGTAAAAAGTATTATTAGCATTATGAAAAAAAGTTGTCTAAGTAATATGATGGTTAGATGACATAGCTGGTATTTCAATCGCCCCCCTCCCCATCCAAACAATTCAATTATGCTCTAAAAAATTCAGAAGCCTTATGGTAAAAAGTCTCCATGGTCTTTATGAGTGTGACCTTCACAAAATTAAAATGCTAAATTGAAAAAGTGCCAATTTGCATAAGTATTACAGTCTTGCTATTTTACAAGAAACTCAGCTATAGGCAATATCCTATGCTGTAACTGTGACCTTGTACATATAAAATGGGAGAAAATAGCATTTAAGTTCAATGAACTACTCACATTTGGAAGATACTAAAAACAGCCTAAGTCTGTAAACATGGTAGCTATATAACTTTCTGCTAATGAGGTTGTAACTGAAAAGCTTTTAAAGTAAGGTTTTTGTTAGCTGAATCTTTACCAAAGCAAACTGAAATTTCACATCTCATTATGTAACAAAGAAATAAAATAGTATGTACTAATAATACGTATATAAACATATATATGCACATACATACACTTTCATGTATATATTTCAATATTATGGATATATTTATATTTACCTGTATAGTAATTTTACCTATTTTGTTACTGAGGCAATATTATAGAAAGTCAAATGATTCCAATCTCAATAAATGCTGGAAAAATTTGAGGCAAGCCACTTCAGCAGTAGACCTACTATATGAAATAATTTTTAAGAGTAAATTCTGCTGTTTGCTGAGTGGCAATTGCTTTCAATCAAAAGAAATTGAATGGCTAGGGGGGAAAGGTATGTAACATAAGCAATCACTATAACCCTTTCTTGTTCTTGTGGAACGTTCAGCATTGCTTGCAATTTTTTTAATTTATATTTTTTCTATTAAAAGTGCTTTTCTTTAATTAAAAAGTATCTTCTGTATTTGCTACAAAGTGAAATAAAGTTCTGTAAACAGTTCCACTGACCACAGACACTTGGCCATTAAAGTATTAAGACACTATGAACTTGTTTCTCACTTTGTATTATTCTCCACTGACTCTACTTGAGTAAAGAGGGAATGAAGAAAATTTAAAACATACAGGCTTCATTTCTTCTTGGGTCCAATCCTTCTTTCCTAATACGGTATGTTGACAGAACATATTTAATGACTTCATTAAAAAACAATTCACTATGTAAGCAAAATACAGATTTTATGTTCTGTTTCCAACCAAATCCTTTATGCTTTATTTTCTTCTGCTCAGGGATGAACTAGCCAGCGTGATTCCTGACTTTTCTGCTCAGTCATGGATAATAGACCGTCATGGGTCACCCTCTCAACTTAGTAAGAATGGCAAGTCTATTATATTAATCAAGAGTTTGGACTCGATTTAGTGTTAAGTTACCAATTCCCTTGACTAAGACCTGCTTCAAGCTGGAATTTCTGCAGCGGGACATGAGAGAGTGGTTAGTTTCTATTTTTTTGGTTTATATTCTTCCTTTTCCTCCCACTTTTCCTGCCACCCTTGAGAACCTTTGTCTGACTCAGCCCTGGCAGGGAAGAGGAGTGTGGAGAGGAGTGATAATGCACAGGAAACTCTTAGGGGACTATTTTTAAGCTAGTTTACCCTCTCTACATCTAGCAGAATATTATAAGTCAATAGGGAATGGTGCTATAAGGATGAAATTGTAAGTTAATTTAAAAAAAAAAGTTAAATCAGGAATCCTTTTTAAAAAGGTAGTACATTTGATTTTAAGCTACAACATATGTGTGTTTTTGTAAAGGACTAAGGACTTTGAGACTTGTGACTGTGCTCCCAAAGTTGGCACTTGGGTCCTCCTTCCTTCCCTCACACTCTCCCTCCCTCCCTTCCTCCCTCTGCCCCTTCCTTCCTTCCTTCCTTTCCTCCTTTCTTTCCATGAAATACATCCATATTCTTCTCTTTTTGGTTTATTTGGATTTGATTACTTCCAGAGAGAACATGCAATTTTGAGTACAGGATACCTATATAATTTGGTTTTATTCCCATGGTAGACCAATGGTTCCCTAGAAGATGTTCATGTCCTAATTTCCAGAACCTGAGAATATTCCCTTGTATTGCAAAGGCAGTTTTGTAGATGTGGTTAAATTAAAGATCTTGAGATTGGGAGATAATCTTGGTTTATCTGATTGATCCTTATAAGAGGGAAGTAGGAAGGTCAAAATTAATGAAAGAGATGTGATCATGGAAGCAGAAGTCCAGATGACATTGTTGGCTTTTAAGAGGGAAGAAAACCACATCAAAAACTAATGATATAATGTATGGTGATTAACAAAACAATAAAAAAAATAAAAAAAAAGAGGGAAGAAGACCAAAAGCCAAGGGATAGTGTAACTTTTAGAAGTTGAGAAAGGTGAATAGTAGATTATACCTTTGAGTCCCCTGAAGGGACATGGCCCTGTTGACAACTTGATTTTATCCAACTGAGACTGATTATGGACTTCTGACCTCCAGATGTTATTTAAAGCTACTATTCTTTTAGTAATATGGTACAGCAACAGTAGGAAATTAATACATTCTTCTCCTCCAGCCTCTTCTAAAATCATCACACCCAGAACTAATTTGGTAGAATCTTTTAAGAACCTTGAATTTCTTTCTTACATCATTCCATTGAATTTAATAAAACCAAAAATAGTTTTTTTCTTTTTGCCCTTTTATCCCATTGCTTAGCACACTATTAAATTAAATTTCCTAATTATAAAAACAAAGCATCATTTGTAAACAAACATAACTATTCTTTGTAAGTATAACAAGCAGAAAAAATTAAAATATCTGGGCTTATCTGAGAGTAGCCTATGGACCAGTGGCTTTTTGTGCCTTGGCATCACTCAGTCTATTTTTAAAAAAGGAAATGGAGATAAGACAGTCTTCCACCCATACAAGAAATAGTTTAAATAAAGTTTGCTATAAGACTTTCTATTGTAAATGCATAATAACAAGGAACATTAAAAGTTGTCTCTCTCTATCTTTTACTTTTTATCATAATATCCAAAGACAACAAATTTAATCTTTCCCATCTTTAGTCTATTCTCCATACTATGGCCAGAACAGTATTTGATTTTATGTCATTCCTATCCTTAAATTCTTCAAGTAGTCTACTTTGCTTAAGGATGAAGCCTGGATTGATTGGTATAAGCATACATGAATTTTTAGGATGTGGCCCGTCCTTCACACTTAGACTATCTCTAGTCCCCTCCCTCCACTCTTGCCAGCACTGTATGTTTAGCCTTACTGAATTTCTTGAGCTTCCTAGAATGTCTTGACTGACCTTACCCTTTTATCTTATGCATTTCTATGGCTAAAGTCTTACCCATTAAAATTCACATTAGTCATCCTTTATTCAGAGAACATTTCTGGTTATCCCTTCTAGAACTGTTAGCAAGCCTGGACCTCATCCTCATCTCTATTATCTATTATCTATTATTCTATTGTCTATTATGTTCACAATATTCCTGAATTTCCTGTCGTGTTGAAGGAACCAGTGAATGCTTGAGGTTGGAAATTATGTGTTTTGTTTTCACATTTCCCTATCCAAGTGTCCAGCCTCAATATTTTCCAGGAAATATTAAATGAATATGAATATGTTTAGAAGGACCTAACAAAAATATTTGACAAATTTCATTAAAATGTGTGAACCTAATAAATATACACATCTTCAGCAGGTTTATTGGTGAGAATCAACATTATAGCTGCTTATATTTTAAAATTATACAGCTTCCCTATAGAAGTATATTTGATTTTATAACCTCACATTTTGTTTGCAGTTAAGGGAAATGTATTTATTAAACTGACAAAAATTGATTTCTCCTTATTTGTATACCCATAAAAATACATGCTCATTATATATCTGTAGTTACACTGGACTTAATATAGGGTATTGGAAAAATTTTAAAAATTAGGTGTAGTAGTTACTTTGCCTCAAAGATATTTACTCATCAAAATATGTTATGCACTCAATGGAGATAAACACCATAGTCAAGGCATCCCAAGTCTCACCAGGTTTGATTATGAAGTCACCACTGATACTTGAGAAAACAATTTCAAAAAAAGGCAGGAGTCTTACTATAAGGACTGAGTGATAAGAAAACTTTCGCAGACGACATAGATTATTTTATCGAAGATGTTTGAAGTGAAGGAAAAAAATCAACAGAAAAACAAAAAATAACTTTAGGGACCAGCAGAGTCCCTTAGGATATGGAAAACTTGAAGATTATTTCTAAGCATGGGGAGAGATAATTACCCAGGTGATAATAACAGAAAAGGATTAGGGTATGAATGAAGTTATGGAAAGGAAAAAAAAAAAGGAAGAAAGGATAGAGGTGGATGTTTCATAGCCAAGAAAGGGGGAAGTTCATATTAAAGGGCTTGGTGACGGGTGTTAAAGAGGGCACGTACTGAATGGAGCACTGGGTGTTATATGCAAACAATGAATCATGGAACACTACATCAAAAACTAATGAAGTAATGTATGGTGATTAACATAACATAATAAACAAAAAGAAAAAAAAGAAATGGCTTTACCTTAGTAGAGCAAATTTCTTTCATAACTGAAAAGAAGGGGTAGTGTTAAGTTTGCTGAAACTAGATTTTTGTAAACATTGAATGGAAAACACAATGGAAGATCTGTAAAAGAAGCCAGAAGACAATGAAAACCTAGATTCAACAATACATATAAATTTGTCCTTGAAAAAGTAGGATCTAAACTTAATTTTCTAGAACAGGAAAAAAATACTAGGTTACAACTTTTCTAAAGTTATTGCATTTGATTGAAAAAAATGCAAAGATAAGTACTAGCTGATACACTGATTTTAAACTGTAAGAAAGCAATAATTGTAAAGTCAAAGAACATTTAAGAAAGGTAACCATAGCCTAGTCAGAAAGACTCATTACTTATAAACAACACCAGAAACTTACTAGACAAAAAGAACAGGAGTTTGAGCTCAGTGGTAGATTTGAAAATTCACAGTTAACTTTCTCTACTACCATATTCTGTAGGCTGAAAAGCTGAGATGCACTGGAGCACTCCAATTCAATTTGAGAAAGCAGTGACCCAGGCATATGTAATGTAAAAATTTCACTGTCCACTTCCCCAAAGTTCTTTGCTCATAGGCATTCCTCATTATGTAGGAAAAGTTCAGTAGATATTGCTAACTATGTTAGTTTAAGTTACTCATATTAAATTTCAGATATTAGTTCTCAATCCCAACTATGAAATGGGGAGGCTAGGAAAGGAAAAAAAATGGACTTGAATAATAAGGTTTTGATTTCTAAGATGATTGGATTTAGCCTCTAAAATGACAGGTTATAAATTTCTTCCCATTGCCTCGAATGTAAAACTAAAATAAAAATATGACTAAGGAAGACAGCAATGCATTTAGAATAAGAAACTCATCAAACTTTTTGACAAAGAAGGATTGAGTAAGCGAGAGCAATGGTAGTAGAGATTAATTTACTACTTTGAGGTTCTAAATATTGGTTAAATCTTTAGACACAATTGTGAATGAAGTATCTATTAGGACTCAGTATTTTTGGTGTTCCCTCTCTATCAAAATCAAAAGTGTCATTAAGGTATAGCTATAAATACAGGTTTAGATATACGAAATTTTCTGGTTTCCTGTCATGGTAAGAGATATTCAACTGCTTTGTAACAACCCAAGAAAATTCAAATTATGAAAGGTTCAAGCTTGATTTATACAGCTTCTTCAAGAAACCATTTTTTCAGATAAGGAAATTTCTCTTCTTATTAAGTCTATATACAATGATTTGAATGGAATATCATTAAGGTGGGAAATAATCACACATCTTAAAAATAGGCTACAATGAATCAACTGATTGCAGAACTGCTTTGCAATGATAACATAGGAAGGAAATTAACTCACATTAAGAATATTATAAATTTCATTACATGAAATTACCACACTAAAGATCTGTGAAACCATACTTATAAATAGAATGATCCATTCCAAAAAATTCATAAGTCTTAACATATATTTCAGCACATCTAACTGTTAAAGAATAAGGCCTTGCTTTAGGGAAAAAAACAAAACAGTACTGAACAACACGAAAAAAAATGGGCTGGGGAAAGTATTGGAAAGGCATAAATGCAATTTTTTTAAAGAAACTTTTTACATTAAATTTTAAAATATGTTAAACACTTTTACCTACTTAAACCAAAGTTTGATATGTTTCCTTTGGCTGGGTTTCTAGTCTCATTTAAAGAAAAGTTAAATTTAACATTTTTTAGGCAAAAAGATGTCATATCCATTGTGCTTTGGACTTAAAAATGTTTACTTACTCATAGCATCTCTAAAACTTTTTTCTTTAAAGTTATTTTGTTTTGTCTATTTAAATACATAATTATAGCAACAGAATCTTCAGTCACATACACACACATATATATTGGTTCATCTAATAAGTGTTTCATTCTACATACACCATTTTTCTTCAAAGCTAGCAAAATATATTGGGCTAAGCTTTTATTCTATTTCATCTGTTTTTGAAATCTGTGGTTAAGTCTGCTAAATATGTGTAATATTATAAATCTGATAATTTTTTAGGTGCAGCAGAGACTTCTAGAAAAAGGGGGAACAATTTTCAGTAAAGAACAATATTTTGAGGGACATAAAAATGAAATTTATAGCCAAACAACTGTCAGGCCATCTCAATGAGTAAGTAAAAAAAAAAACTGAATCTATTATTAAAAATAATATTTTAAAAATCACCTTGCATTTCCCTGTCATGCACTCTCACACCCATAAGAGCAGACATTTGTTGCAAAGAAATTCAGAAAGATTTTATTTTTATGACTAATCATTGTGTTCATTTTTTTCTTTACCTGACTATTTCCATATTGTGAACTCTTAATATTCTCTCCTAAATTCATCAGAGGCATCCTCAGTCAGACCTTCCTTCTAGTTGTAATTTTTTATATTTTGTCTCACAGTCGATTGAGTACATTTAGATGTATATCATTACACCGGCATATATGACATATGTGCAACATGCCATCATTCTGAATGTAGATAAATAACACACTATTTACAATTTATAAGACTAAAGCCTGAGGATATATCAAAACAACTCAAAATGACTCATTTCCACGTATAAAATTTTAGCAAAAGGAGTGTATCATATCATTGCAATGATATGACTTGTTTATAAGAAGAAATAGATGATAATTTAGAGAAATGTTTTATGCAATTCAAGAATATATGAAGAGTAATATGTCAAGGAAAGCATAATTATAGGAGATTAGAACTAGAATTGACTTTAGAAAAAATAGATATTACAACCTCAAGAATTCTGAGAGCTGTTCAAAGCCCCACAGAGGCAGATAGGCAAAACTGAGACCATGAACCAAGCCTCCTAATTCTTAATGAACTGCCCTTTTCTGTGCTTCCATCTGGTCTAGCATGTTAGGTATTAATTTTAATCCAGTGCATGTTATAGTTAAGCAGCCATTTCTAAACTTTTTTTTTTAGATTTTTTTCCTCCTACTTAAATCACAACTAAACTAACAGATCCTTATTAAATATAATCTTTCTCCTGGTTGCCATAAGCCAACAACTTCCCAAGTAAGCAAGCAACATTATCAGACAAGGTTATCATCCCTGGAAAACAGATGTCATTCAATTACTTTAATCTCATTTTCACATAAGCATATTTTCAACTAAACAAAGTACAAAATAATTTAATAACCTGATTGTCTGGACAAATTCCTTAATATCATTGCAGCCAGCCTGGAATAACAAGTTTACAGAAAAGTAGTAATGATATTAAATATTTAAAATTGTGTAAAATATTAAAACACAACTCCAAGAAAAAAATTCACAATCTATGTTATTATTTCACTCTGTTTTATCTGAATCTTTCATTTTATTCCAAGTAAGATTGACGTTAATGGTTCAGAGGAAAAGAAGGAAGGGTCATAAATAAAAATACTTCATCTAATTTTCAACATGTGACAAATACAATGGATTTATACTTTATTCTTTTTCTTTTAATACCTACAAAAAAAGTATTGCTAATAAAAAATTTCCTTGAAAAGTGGCTACAGAAACATATCAACCTTCAACTGATTCTATGGAGTCTTTCTGAGACAAATACAGCCACTGCTTTTCTTGTATATTTTTTATCTTCCAAAACTGTTATTACCTCTTCATCTCTCTATTTGCTTCAGAAATTTCATTGTTCTTAATATGAAGACAGCAACTTGAGAATTGTCTTTAATCCCTTCCTAAGATTAGGACTCACTAGGAGAAAATTAAAACTCACTAACATCAAACGTCAGCTTCTAACTAGCTTAAACAATATACCCAAAATTTGCATGGAGAAAACATATATTTATTTTCATGTTTTTTTAAGATTTTATTTATTTGACAGAGAGAGAGAGCACAAGCAGGGGGAGCAGCAGGCAAAGGGAGAAGCAGGCTCCCCACTGAGCAAGGAGCCCGATGCGGGACTCAATCCCAGGACCCTGGGATCATGACCTGAGCTGAAGGCAGATGCTTAACTGACTGAGCCACCCAGGAGTCCCTATTTTCATGCTTTTAAAACAAGAAAATGTGACAATGAAGACAATGGGAAAAATTTGGACTGGTTTATGCTTGTATGTAAAAGCCAACTTACATTATTAGAAATTCTTAAACTATAAATAGAATACCCTTTCTTTTCCTATCAAGCTTATAGATAACAGAATGAAAACATTGATATTACTGCTTAGGAATCCACAACATACAATTTCCATTATTTATGCTGATAGGAATCAAAGGTTTAAAATGAATACTTCTAGAACTTGTCCATTCCCTGGTTGAGGAAACATGTGAGATAATTCAACTCTAAAACACCAGGAGATTAATTTTCAGTTTGCTCTCAGGATAAAAAGGAAGTATTTTACACATGCAATATCCACCAGGACTTTTAAGATCCATGTGTATAAAAATTATATATAACACACAAGAATCTTGTTTCCTGTGGTGAGAAAAATTCTACATGTCTGCTTTTATGACACTTGGGAATAAGTCTTTTAATTACAGATGTGTTCATAGTTACTAAATTAAATATACTTGATAAATCGGTAGGTCTACAGTACAAAAAAAAGTATAAACAAAATATAAAAAGATGAAAAAGTAAGAAAAAAAATCTTTCTCAGATTTGTTTTAACTTTTTATTTATTACAGTAGCCATGTAGCCATGGTAATTTAACTGTTCTCTATGGGAGAAATTTATTTTCCAGCATTAGCCACTTTTTGATGCTGAGTTCTTTTTTGAATTCAGGTTAAGGCATAATTAAAAAATACTGTAAACCAGTAAAACAGCATTTTTTTCCTCTCCATTCAAAAGCTGTATAATCAAGTTTTCATTACTTCAAACAAGATTTTTATTAATTCAGAAACTTAAGAGTATTGTTTAACCTATGAATAAACATACTCAGAACTAATAAAATGTGAAGAACCCTGCATACCTGGTTTTCACATCTTCCCACCCCATTTTTACTTTTTATTGCACATATTAGATCTGTGGTTTTTCAACATGTATGTTAATTTCAATAATTTGTTATTTATGGATAGAAAGCTATTTTCATAATGAAGATATAGTAAGTAAAAATATAGGCATTATCTTAGGGAATATGAAAATAAATAGAAATACAATGTATAAATTAGGTATTCTATCCTGTTGCATACATTATTTAGTTTTTTGAATTTAGTTTTGACTTATCGAGTAGGAGCCAATGGTAGTTACACAAATTTGGTAAAAGTATGGAGCAGCATGCAGGTTTCTTAGGCTTCACTGTATACTGAATGTGAGTAGTATGATGTTGGGCTGGTTATTCAATTCGCCAAGATTTAGTTTTCTCTGTACAATGCACGCCTGCCTATCTCACTAAGTTGTTGTGAGGATTAAGTAAGGTAACCCATGAAAAGCAGGTAGCACAGTGTCTGGCATGTAGCTGGAGCTAAGAATATTAGCTATTATAATTATAATTATTAAATTTATTTTGGCTTCTCACTCTGGGTTTTATAGAAATTAACTATGTGGCTTTGTTTTTTCTCTCTCTTCTCAAAGCTTAGCAGAACATGAACTTAATATCATGAGAAAAAATGATTCATTAATATGATTATACCAATGTGCATAAAGTACTCTTATTAAGTCAATTTGTCTCAAATTTTAATAAGTATTAGGCACAATGTTAGAAATAGAATGGTATGAAAAGATGAGTAAGATCCAACATAGGTGCACAAAGATGTTAGATTTTAATGGTAACTGACAGATAAAGAACATCCATGACAAACAAGTAATGATAAATATAAAAAAAATCCTCATTTTCTTTTGTAATTCAAATTATGGAAGTTCTCATCGTTTGCAGTTGCGGAAACCTTTTGTTCCACAAAACCCCCTTACTGATATGACCGAGAGAATTACTGATTTTGCAAAAGAGCTTCTGAGATTCATGCAAAGAACTGCAGAGAATTGTAAGGATTCTTGTCCAATTTCCTGAAATGTTTGTGTCAGGAATTTACAAATACATCCCTGTATTTCCTATAAGAGATAAGTAACAAGAAGGTAAATCAATTTTTCCTGACCATCTACCATGTGCTAGGTTGTTTTCATTCTGGTGATGATCAAGTCTTCATAGTAATCCATTGTAATTCTGTGAAAAGAAATTATTTTACACAAGAAAAAAATGGAATTCAGAGATGTCAATATGAGGCCACAGAGTGGCTAAGTAGCAGAGTGAAATTGTAAATTCATTTGTTTTATTCCATATCCCATGGTCTATTCATTAATACAAGACAGGCTATTTCATTTCTCCATTTTCATTCTCCAACTTGAGCATTACTGAAATAGACCTAATTCTTCACAATTTTTCAGTGTTTATATATGGTTAGAATATTGATGCCTCTGAATCTTATTATTTTTTATATACCTCTTTGACTTACTTTTAAAGATTTTATTTATTTATTTGACAGAGAGAGAGAGAGTGCGTGCGTGCACACAAGCAGGGGGAACCGCAGAGGGAGAGGGAGAAGTAGACTCCCCTGCTGAGCAGGGAGCCCGACATGGGGCTTGTGCCCAGGACCCTGGGAAAATGACCTGAGCCAAAAGCAGACGCTCATCCCACTGAGCCACCCAGGTGCCTCTCACTTATTTTTTTCTAATATAATTACTTGAAAATACAAAGTGACAATCAGAGTTCTATCTTCAGTATATCTTCATGATAGCTTATATCTTCATTACCTTTTCCATAATTCACTTATTTTCCATAAAATATTCACTGTTCTGAAACTAATATAACATACTCACTGTTTCTAATAGCCTAAGGACCTGAGTTGACATATTATTTGTATGGCTTGGTTAATATTATGACACATTAATAATTATTGGGTTTCGCCACCCCTCTATTGAAGCAAATGGCTAAGTTCAGGCCCTTTGATTCAAAGGAATATGGATCTCGGTCACTAACATTAAGGGAGACAATTTTTCCTGACCAAAATATAACTTACCCCACATTTCCAGCTACAAGGTTTAATAAATTCTGGGGATCTAATGTACAGCATTGTGACTGTAATTAACAGCACCATATTATATCCTTGAGAGTTGTCAAGAGATCTTAATTGTTATTGTCAGACACCCACAAAAAGTAATTACATGAAGGAATGGAGATATTAACTAATTTCATTGTGGTAATCATTTAGCAGTACATATGTGTATCAAATCGTCATGTGGTAGACTTTAAACTTTACATATGTTGTATGTCAATAATATCTCAATAGTGCTAAAAATGTCTAATGTATTGTAATTGTAATCTATTTTTTAAAGACACTGTTGTATTAAATAATTTAAAACGAACTAGGGTGGTAGCAAAGAGAATGAAATAAAGAGTGTAGAAACAAAAGAAAGTGACAACACATCTATTCATGAATATGGAATAACAAGGGCTCAACCACCTCAATTATAAATTTGGTCCTTCTTTTGAGCAATATGTAATCCTATCATTTAAATGAGGAAAGGGTAGCTGCAAAAAGAACACTATGCAGAAAACATTGGTTTTATGAGGTCTAATATATAACTGGACAGAGATGATTAGTAAAAATTTTGAGGCCTACACCTAGGTAATAATTCAGTAGGAATGGCCCACATACATGAAGTGACATACACAGATGAAGTGACGTGTTCAGTAATGAAAAACATAAGAGATAAAAGGTAATAATTTCCCTAGACTGGAGAGAGGTGGGGAGAGAAGAAAAAGTAGTTTGTAGGTTACTAAAGAGAATGGATCTACTTCATCTTCTCAAGAATAAGAAAATGGCAGCATGCAATGCCCCAAGATATACATATATCTTATTCTCAATTTGTTGTTAATTATACTGCTGGGACCTCTGCCTTTCATCCTCCACTCCCCTGCTTCCTCTGTTCTTCACCGGAAAAAGCCCTCCAACTAGGGGTGGGTGGTTTATTGGAAAAGATGTAAAGGCTTTAGATTTCAGGCTTTGGGAATACTTCTAGTCAGTATGGGTACTATATCTGCACTCCTGTTTCTTTTGTTTTTAAGATTTTATTTATTTATTTCAGAGAGAGAGAATGAGAGAGAGAGAGCATGAGAGGGGGGAGGGTCAGAGTGAGAAGCAGACTCCCTGCTGAGCAGGGAGCCCAATGTGGGACTCGATCCCAGGACTCCAGGATCATGACCTGAGCCGAAGGCAGTCGCTTAACCAACTGAGCCACCCAGGCGCCCTCCTGTTTCGTTTTTTAAGACTTATATGATGTCCCCAGTGAAAACCATCATCCTTTTCCTACCTTCTTCCTTGACTACCATCCTTGGCAAAAGCATAGCTTATAATCCTTTCAGCTCCCTCTTAAATAGGTTCTTGGTGTGAAATGTGAGTTTTCTCCAAAACTCCTGTTCCCCTACTTTTCCTAGTGTTGCCTTCCTTTATTTTCCCTTTTCCTCAAGTTCCTTCTCTTAGCATCACCTCCATGGCTACCTACCAACATTTTCTCAAATATATCCTTCTTTTTGGCAAGAAGCCATTTCAGGCAATAACTTAGAATGAGTCTCTGACCTACTTCACTTAGTTTTGGATTTTAATGTATTTATTCCTCAGCAACCTAGTACATCAATATTGCATACTCAGCCTCGCCACATGATGTATCTAGGAAGACGGGATCCAAGAAGGCATAAAGTCAAGAGTGCCAACCTGGCACAGAGAGCAAAGAGCCACTAGACCCAAGGGTTTCATGATTACCAGGATTATGGGCTTATTATTACTAGCAAACTGTGTGAACCAATGGCCTAAGTCATGGTGCTACATAAGACTCTGAAACTGTTACTCAAAGAGGGAGTAGCAGAAGACCAAAAACAAAACAAAACCAACAACACCAAAAAAACAACTGGGTTTACAGCTAACCCAAATGAATTGTGTCAAAATCAGAAATTGAAATAAATAAAAAAATAAACAAAGATTAATTACTGCACATCCGAATTAATGGAGTAGGATTTATAGCTGCTATCCTTGGTAACCGGAGTTGGGAGTGGGAGTAGGCTGTTATAGGAAATGTGTGTGCATGTGTGTGCACACGCACAAATATGTGTGTGTGTGTGTGTGTGTGTTTGTGTGTGTGTTTAGAAAAGGAAGAGTATGAAAAGCAACATTAAAGAAAAGGAAATTAGAAGGTAAACGGAAAAGTAGGTAAAAGCACAGGGAAAGTGTGGTAAAGGATTAGTGAAGTTGAGGAACTGTACCTACATCAGTAAATTCTGAATTACTCTTTCTTAACCAGATTCAGACTGTGATCTTTCTCTCCTTAATCCTGGATTTTCTATAGTATTTGTCCTCTCAAATTAGGTGGCTTTCATTTTCCACAAATGCCATCAGGCTGTCAATTTTTCAGTAAAACCTAGCACAATAGTAAAAGACTAAATTTAACTCCTGTGTATGAAAGCACCATACAGATTGCTTTATCAATCAAGGCATTGCCACTGTTATGGTATGCTTTTACTTTTACCATATAGCACATTGAGCCATAGCCTCTATTTTTCTATATAAAAACATTTGTGTAATGTTATGTTATCATTTACAAATCATAAAACAATTTAAGTAGTAATTTTATACTTGAAGGTTTCAAAATTGATCAACTTCTTGAATGTGATGATTAATTTTATGTGTCAGTTTGGCTGGACACAGTATCCAGATATTTGGTTAAACATTATTCTAGAATTTTCTGTGAAGGTATTTTTTAGATGAGACTAACATTTAAATCAGCTGACTTTCAGTAAAACATTACCCTCTATAATGTGGGTGGGCTTCATCCAATAACTTGAAGGCCTTAAGAGAACAAAAACCAAGAAGGAATTCTGCCACCAAACGGCTTTTGGACTCAAACTGCAACTCTTCCCTGGGCCTGCCCTGGAGATGTGAGTCTTGCCAAGCCTTCACAATCATGTGAGCCAATTCCTTAAAATAAATCTCTGTCTTTCTCTTTCTCTCCCTCTCTCTGTCTCATTTTTTAAACAAGAAAAAATTACTTATTTGCAATACGGTCCAGTCCTTATCAGTTAATTACAGCATAAGGGTAATAAAGAGTCATTTATGCCATAGCGGGTTCCATGCCTCCCAAGACAGCAAGCCCTTCTCCCTCAGAGAACCTATGCCTAGAACCAAACTGAACACACAAAAGGGTGAGCCCAGGATGAAGTTCAGCTCAGACTTCATCAGGTTTCACCCTTCCCCCACAGCCTTCAAGCTCCCTAACCATGGCTTCCTACCCTTTCACTCCCAATTAGCAACAGAAGATACATATATATGTGAAATCTATAGATATACAGAGATAGACAGATCTATATATCTCCTATTAGGTCTAATTTTATCCATTACCCTGATTAAGACACTGAACATTAAAATCACTACTTGAAATGATTACAGAAGCAAAAATAGATTCTTCTTTGGGACAAAGAAATTCACTCCCTTGTAGTATTTCAAATTGTGAGAAAGCTTTCTAGAAGACCCGGCTTTTTTGTTTTTAGAGAGAGAAAACAAGAAAGGTTTGAAAACAAACTTTATTCTATTTATTCTATTTCCCATCTTCCACGGGTACAGAAGCACATATTCCCTTCAAGCAAAGTGATCACATGGGACAGTAACATTTTTAGTTCACTGTATTTGCAGTTTATTACTAAAGAGAAGTTGAAGGACTTATGAAAAATTTCAGTCTTTGACCAAGTTCAGTCTTATAAAAAGATATAATGTCATATACGTCACTGTTGGTTTTGGTGCCAAAATGGGATCAGCACAATCTTGAAAAAGATTTTCAAACATGGAAAATATGAGTGAAAGGCAATGAAGTCTTTGAGAAGCCATGAACAATGTATTGATTTGGGCCTTTTATATTTTTATATGATTTTTCCATTGAGCATGTAAAATAATGTCACACTGCTCTGGATTGAGATGAATATTTCCCTGAAAAGGATGGGAATTCCCATCATAAATCATAGGTCAAAGGTGAGACAGAGAAACATCCTAAATAGACCCAGGAAAATGTGGCTGATATTAAGTTTCACAGTGATATCTAAGAGCAAGTTTTAAGTTTACTCATATTATAGCTCTCTTCTATTCATCCAATTGTATGGAAAGTTTTGTTCAACATTTCAGTCTGACCTCGACAGTGTAGGTCTGTAATCTTGTTAAGGCCAATGGGACATGAGCACCAGTGATTCAAGGGATAGTATTTGTTCCAGAAAATCTGGTACCAGCAAACTTCTGGACACAGCAGACATGAGCAGATTTCAGCCTTACAAAGGAGGCTAACCACATGGATCTCAAATGGAAGTAATACCTGGAAAGTGCATATGTAGGAAACAGGGAGGGTGGTGGTTTTGACTTAGCTGGAGAGGGCCCTAGGCATTTACTGAGTGTGCCAAAGATGGAAACAATCCTGCCATATGCGGAAAGTACCCCAGATGGCAATATACAGACTAACCTGAAATCAAGTCTGGGCAACCTACTAAAGGGCAGGAAACTTAGACTGGAAGTGTGAGTATTGAGGCATAGGTCTTACCTCTTGCCTCTTCTGCCATGCCATCCTGATGATGGGATAGGGACAAAGAAGTTCTCATAACACACAGGCAGACCCATGAAATCAATAGAGCAATTTGAAATTCAACCAATGATAGGACTTAAGAACATCTGAGCTACATTTAAACTGTAGATGCTTACATGTATACCCTAAATTTAAAATTAAGTAAAAGTCGATCAGTCTATTTAAAACATAAGAAACATACTAGGTCTGCAAGGAAACAATCCTGGACAGAATTATAATATGGCTGTCTGGAAATTTCAGTAGTAGAAGGATAACAGAAATTTCCATTTTCAAAACAGATACAGGAAATAAAAGCCCCACTCTAGGGAGTGCAGTGGAAGAGGGTGTTCGGGTAAGACTTATTTTTTATATAAGAGCATTCTGTCCTTTTTGATTTTTTAACTTTTTCACATTAAAAGATACTTAGAAAAAAAGCAAAGCCATAGACTTTAAGTTAAAATGTATCTATCTATCCATCAAATCCCTTTGAAAAGTAACTATGATCTGTAAAGCAGCAAATGCATTAGAGACAGCATTTTAAGAGAATTGCTTTGCAAAGCATAGATCCCTTTGAATTGTGAATAATAACATCCAATTTGCAACCTCAGATTTAGCAATTGGGATTTCATTAAAGTCATATTCAGCCCTAATGATTTAACTAGATAATCATTAGCACATTGTTGTACATATAGAAAGTAATCAATAAATATCTATTGAATGAAAATAGAAGTGGTTTTAATTAGTTATTTTAATTTCCACCTCATAAAAATAAAATATCCCGACATGATTTCCACCCTCTTGCCACACATACGTGTACAGACACACACACGCACAAATATTTATCTGTTAGTGATGTCTATTAACAATAGAAAGTATACTCTAATTAATTTGCTTTAAGTAGACTATTTATACTGACTTTCAAATAACAGCTTAACACTTAAAAATACATTTTAATTATATGAATAGAGATTAACATTTAAATCTTCAAATGATTAGTCCGTGAAAATGTTTATATTATTTATTTCCACTTATTTCTTTTGAAACAATTTGCTAACACTAAAATATCCTCTGATATCCACATCCCTAGAAATTTTTAATAAAACTTTTTGACGATCTTGTAACAAGAATATTAATTGAAACGTTTTAATGAGTGACACTTTGAAATAGTTCACTCATAGCTTACTGTCATTTGACCCTAAGAATGCATTATTTTTATTGTTATGTTAATCACCATACATTACATCACTAGTTTTTGATGCAGTGTTCCATGATTTATTGTTTGTGCATAACACCCAGTGCTCCACGCAGAATGTGCCCTCTTTAAAAGAATGCATTTTATCCAAGGCTTACTGCTGCTACTCTGAAAGCTAGCAAAAGCTTATACAGTTTTCTGTGGGCTTTGACTCAACAAACTAGTGACAGCATTGCAAACTGTGCTGAATTGAATCTGTTTCTTCCCTCTATCCTCTTACCTTCATCTCTACTTGTTTATCTTTACTAACAAATACCAAATTCAGTGGAACAATGAAATCCTATTGTTTTCACATGCTAGAATGCACATTCCTGGAACATTTTATGTTGGTTTTTAAAGATGTGTCTAATTAATTGGTTTCTCTTATTTGACCTAGAGATGTTCTGCATGGCTTCTTTTTGTCCTCCATGATCCCTTAAAAAAGGCTTAGTGGTTACTTTTGTTACTCTATTATTTATATTAGCAGCACACTGAATACCTGTGAGTTACCTGTTAGAGAATACAGCTTTAACATAAATCAGAATTTAGCAACACTGACACTGATTTCTGTGCTTTAACCTGCCAGCATCCTAGGCACAAAGAAAACGTCTACAAAGAGATTTCTAACCATGTTTCTCTGGGATGAAAAAAAGAAAAAACAAAAAACAAAGGAAAATCCCATGGTGCCTAGACAGATAACCATTTCTACAGCAAGACAGTGGAATTTGGGACAGCCTATCCACTTACACATACTATGTCCCTAACAGTGCTAATATTTCAGGAACTTTCTTCTGTTCCCCAATCCCTCAAAGTCTGAAATATATTCCCAATGGAAAAGAAATACCTCTTTTTCTTTGTGGACAGAATGCTTCTGGGGGTGGACACCTGCTAGTTTAACATTCTTAAATAGGCCAGACTGTAAGCAGAGGGATGTTCACTTGCTTCAAGGTATTTTTGATTCTCAAATGCCACCTGCTCCAGAAACTGCAGCCAAATGTTATCTAAGAGAAGTGGCATAAAGTATAGCAAAGAAATCCTGTGACTGCAGAGAACTATCTAAACACTGCAGCTACTTACTCTAGAAAGTCACCTGCATCAGTTGTCTAGAGAGGGGATGAAAGGAAGCCATGGAGCTCTGCTGAGAATTCTCTTCAGGCAACAAACTAGCTCCTATTTTACCAAAACTAGATGCAACCTTTGAGAGCATGGACTCACTCCTAGAGGTGCCCCGAGACTTGTGTCCCTACAGCACTAAGCTCAGTGATTTGTGCTTAACAGTGTATGGACTTAAGGAAAATATAGCATTGTCTTACTGGCCCTGGAATACATTATTTTGGTCAAGTTCTGACTCTGCCACTTCCAAACTATAGTGGATCCAGATTGGTTTCCTCAGGCTTCCAATCTCCTTTTTACACCATTTTGTAATGCAAAGGATATAGAATTAAAAACATTTCCTATATCCCCTAGCAGCTAAGACTCCAGCAGTGACTTAGGTTCTGCCAGTCAGAATTAGGAAGTTGTAAGAGAGGTGGTGGACCATACTGTCTTCATTTTGATAGTGAGGATCAAGCAGGTATTTTGTGGCAGATGACAATAAATCTGGCAGTGTCAAGCGTGCTGTGTTCATGAGGTAAATAGTCAGGACAGCTGTATTCTGCTTTCCCTATTTTCTAATTCTGGCACAGTAGCAATTCTAACAATGTTGCTTTAGAGGTCTACTGGTAGCCCAGACTAGAGTCTGATGCTCCAGCTCTTCTAGAAACTTTACTCGATTCCTAAAACAAATCCCTTTATTTTTAAAATTACTACAGTGTCTTCTGTTACGTTAGCTGAACCCTGCAGAAATATACATATTTGTTAAAATCATAATTTATATATCACATAAATTTATATAAATAAATGTTTATTCTATGAATTATTACATATTGCAAGTTATATAGATTATATAAAATTTATACACATTATAGATAACATATATTCTATTATTTTTAATATACACATATTTCCATATTTCTATTTCTATGTTGGGAGCCATTTCCAAGCAAATTTTAAGTAAATGTGGTTGAGGTGATTAATATTTTATTTCTTAGCAAGCTTTGTAAAATTTGAGCCAATGTAATATACAAAAAGGACCTTGAGTTTTCCTAGATTATGGTGAAACGTTTTAGTTCAGAGTTTATATCCTGCGATCTAACTGATTTTTATTATAGCTAATCTATTTGGATCTTCAAACAGTCTTAAGGTAAAAAAAATCAAGGGCTGGGACACCTGAGTGGCTCAGTCAGTTAAGCATCCAACTCTCGATTTTGGCTCAGGTCATGATCTCAGGATCGTCAGATCAAGCCTCACATTGGTCTCGCACTGGTGTGGAACCCGCTTAAGATTCTCTCTCTCCCTCTGCCCCTCCCTTGCTCATGCTCTCTCTCTCTAAAAAAAAAAAAATAAATAAATGAAAAATAATTAAAAAATCAAGGGCTGTTTTATTTTTGTCTGATTGTCTTATCTGTCAGGTTTAATACTTCAGATATGACAATGACCTTTCTGTCAGGACTACGGTGTTGGGCATTAAGATAGACATTTGCAACTCACTCAACTGGTGAGTAAAATTAATATATGAATTAACAGATTATTAAATGGATAATTAATTGATTACAATTTATTTCATTGTAGAATAAAATATGTTAGTCGCCTAACAGTATAATATGATACAGTCACCTAACAGTAAGCAATAAATTATAAAGAAGTGTAGTAAGTGCAATTATAAGTGTTTGAACCAAGTGCTCTAGTAGTAAGATAAGGGAGATTTCCTTATCCTAAAACTGGTTTGTGAAAGTCTTTATTAGAGGGAGCAGCAATTGGGTCTTGAAGGATGATTAGGGGTTTGACACATGAAGAAGGAAGCTACAAGTATAAATGTCAATTTAAATAAAGAGAATGACATTGTATATTGTAACTTCACAGTGCAATGAATAAGAAACAAACAGAAATAGGTAAATATCAAGTAAATTTAATGCTCCCAGTAAGTTCTAGTTATTTTGAAATGAAAATCATAAATATAAAAATCATCATTTCTTGTTTTGGTAAGAGTAAGACTGATCTAAATGTGTTAATAAGTAGGGGAAAATAACAAGGCTTATGCAAATTATATTTAGATTAAAATTTATGAATATCTTCCACTTCCCCCAAAATGTAATATGAATGGAAACACTGTAAGACTTGAATGCCTTAGTATTAAATAAAAAGGGGGCACAGTGATGAGGATAAAAAACCACCTTGAAGTAGAAGAAAATCATGTTTATGTGATACAAAAACTGCTCAGGTTATCATACTGAGATAAATAGGTCAAAAGCTAATACTTGCATTGTTGTGAATATCAAAATACCTCAAGTGGTTCTCAACAGGGGATGATTTTATCCTCCCAGTACCCCCCTACGAAACATTTTGCAATGTCTGGAGATATTTCTGGTTGTCAAAACTGGCAAAGAATTGGTGTTGGCATGTAATAAGGAGAGGACCTGGACACTACTAAATATCTTATACACAGCACAGCCCCTCCAAAAAATTGACTTTTGGGGTATCCACCCAAAATGTCAATAGAGACAAAATTGAGAAATCCTGGAATATCTTCAAAGAGGACTTTTCATAGTGAATATGTAGACGTATGTCTCCATTGGTCATCTTCTAAAATGGCTGGATATGCTAAAGAAGAATAGCTTCACTTGACTGGGTCTTATGGAGACCAGTTTATTATTTAAAATAAATTGTGTATAAATGATTAATTAAGAAGAGTAATTCAAATGAATATAAAATATTGAACCATAACCTGAAAAGATGAGAACCTTTTGGGTTATACATAATTTTAATGAAATAGGACTTTAGGTTATCTCACAGCTAATTTACTTCCAAAGTAGTATTGATGACAAACACAGAGACCAGGTTGGTGACCTTTAGGGAACTATAAGACTTTGAAAATATTGTGACTGTATAGTATATCTGGAAGTTGCTAATAGAGTAGATCTTAGTTCTCACCACTATGTGAGGTGATGGATATTAACTAAACTTATCATGGTAATCATTTTATTATATATAATATATATCACTAAATAAATATATATATATATATCATATCAACATAAAATCATTATGTTGTACACATAAACTAATGCAATGTTAAATATCACTTATATCTCAATAAAACTGGGGGGAAGCTATTATAAAAATAAAAAGCAAAAAAAACACAGCTGACATGTTTAATGGTGAAATACTGAGTGTTCTCTCTTTGAGGTGTCAATGCAATGCTGTAGAGAAAATATGACTTTTTCAAGATATGACACTAGAACTATTGTGTGTGTGTGTGTGTGTGTGTATGTATACATATGTGTGTGTATGTGTATATCTATTTCTTTATATATATATACATGAAAAAATCCCACAAACTTGATTCTTACCTTATACCATGCCCAAAAATTAATTAGAGATAGCTTATAAATATAAATATCAAATTAAAATAATGAAACTTCTAGATTAAACATAGAACACCTTTATGACCTGGGAGTAGGTAAATATCTCTTAAACATGGTACAAAAGACAATAACCATAAAGGAATAAGAACATATTTGGACTTCACTGAAACTAAGAATCTTGTTTATTAAAAATACCAGGAGGGGCGCCTGGGTGGCTCAGTCGTTAAGCGTCTGCCTTTGGCTCAGGTCATGATCCCAGGGTCCTGGGATCCAGCCCCCCATCGGGCTCCCTGCTCAGCAGGAAGCCTGCTTCTCCCTCTCCCAGTCCCCCTGCTTGTGTTCCCTCTCTCAATGTGTCTCTCTCTGTCAAAAAATAAATAAAAATCTTTATAAAAAAATATCAGGAGAGTAAAGAGGGAGGTGATAGACTAAAGACAGTATTTTCATTATCTATCTGTCTATCAAAGGGTATCTCTATCTATCCATTTATCTATCTATCAGGTTATATCCAGACTATATTAAAAACTCATACAAGTCAAATATAAAAAAAAATATTTAAAGAATAGTCAGAAATCTTGAACAAGTACCACATAGAACAGGCCATCCAAATGGCTAATAAGCATATGAAAAGATGATCAACATCAGTATTTACCAGGGAAATGCAAATTAAAACCACAAGAGACTATTACACATCCACCAGAAAGTCTGAATTTTAAAAGACTGAAAATAGAAAGTATTGAGAAGGATGTGAAGCCACTGAAATTCTCATACAATTGCTGATGGGGATGTAATCTTGGAAACTATTAGGCAGTATCTACTAAAGGTAAACATAAACTTACTCTATGACTCCACAATTCTACTTCAGGTATATGAATGAATTGAGTATATATGTCCAATAAAAGACATGTACAAGAATGTTGACAGCAGCTTTATTCAATAGGGTCAAAAACTAGAAACAATTCAGATGCCCACTCTCAGGAAAATGGATTACTAGTTTATTGTGTATTCCTATAGTGGAATACAAAACAACCATTTAAAAAGAATAAACTACTGATACACACAACAACATGAATGAATCCCACAGATGTTATGTTGAACAAAGGAAGACATTTCATTTATATTGTATTCAAGAACAGGCAAACTGAACTGATGTCTATAGAAGTCAGAAGAGTGATTACCCCTGCATGGGGGGGTAAAGTGGCAAGAGAGAACTTTCTGAGGTGAGGGGAATATTTTATATTTCGATCTGGATGATGTATACTCTGATTAACATGTATGTAAAAAGTCACTGAGCTGTACACTCAGATCTGTACACTTTCCTATCTCATATCTATTTCACACAATTTAAAAGATGCTAAATTCGAAATAAAGAAGAAAAAATATTGTGCATAAATATATTATGGTAAAAAAGAATACTTAAAAAAGAGAGTTAAACATGTTTTCTTTATATCCAAAAAGTATTTTGACTGCACTGCAAAAAAGGAAAAGGTCAATCTGCAAAATATATTTTATGAAAAGAAAGAATGATTTGCTAATGACGTTGAATCCTTTAGGAAAAATGTGTAAGTAATTCAAGAGTATAACTGAAAAGATAGGAAAGTGGAATAATACCATCTATTCAGCAAATAAACTCAGCAATTAAGGATGAAATTAGCTACCCAATATAAATATCCTATTATTTTTTATATATCTATGCATAATTTAATACTTCTTAAGATGCTCATTTAACAAACCCTATTTTTTTAAAAGATGAAATTAAGGTCTCTTAGAAATACATTCCATTTTTCCTTACCCTTGCAATCTGCAGTGAACTCTGTATCATTTTGAAACCATATGATTTCAAATATTTTTACTGTTCATTTTAACATACAATATTGTCATATAAAACTTTGTTTTAAAAAATGATCAGTAATGGAGGTAACTATACTTGATGAAACATAATTCACTGCAGAAGTACAGAACAAATTTTTTGCACATTTATGTATACCAAGATTAATTTAAACTTTAAATTCTGGAGTGTACAAAGAGGTGAGGTAATTTTTCTTTCACATTATAGTCATTTTTTTATATTTCTATTATGTACTTTAATATAAACAACTTTCATTATGAAGCAGAACAGGATATACCACCCCAAAATATGCCTCTTTAGCATAAGGGTTATTTTAGGCTGATTATTTTTAAGAAACAGCAGACATAGGAAAAGCTCTGGAAACTGAGAATTTATCCTTTTATTAAAAATAATTTACATTTACAAGGGAAATCTCCATTTGTAAGAGTGTCTCCCTTTCTGTACCAAGAAGAGAAGGATCACTTTAAATCTCTAGAAACTCTTACCAAGAAGGCAATGACTGAAATCTTCATAAAAACCTTCCTCTTGTTTACTGTGCTCTTTCTGATAACCCCCATAACAGCCCTCTTCCATCTCCCAACATCTTTTTTTATCTTTAGCTAGAGATGTTATTTAAGGTGGTGCCTTAGGTCATTTGGAGGTTACTCAGTTTTCTAGGGTCTCTCCCCATGTATACAGGAGGTATACACATTATTAAACTTCCATTTTTCTCCTGTGAATCTATCTTTTTATTATAGGGGGTCCCAGCCAAGAACATAGAGGAGTAGAGGGAAAATTATTATTCGTCCCTCGCAATTACATGCTGCTATAATTTATGTTAAATCAACTCTTTGTCTCACTTATAATTGCATCTACTTAGGCTTGTGCTGACATACCAAAATTTAATTATTATATTGTGACACACTTCTTATATTGACATTTGCACACACACTTGGTTACACCCACATCCGCACAACCTGAAATGGTTAAGGACATATATCTCCAAAATGTACCACTATGGTATGTGGACTATTTTGAGCTAAAGACAATCAAGACCTTTGGGTCTCAAAAGAAATTTTGGCCCATCCCTTTACTATCTAGAAGAATCTAAATTGGAAGTATTACCCAGAATGAAAATTTTTACCAGGGACAAATTTTATCTCAACGACCCATCTGTGTGTCAGGGCAAACATCTAATTACCAAACATCTGCTCTTCTTATTGCCCTGTGAATTGCCCTCCACCCCTTGGAAGCCCTATCCCATTCCTTGCTCGGGATGGAATATCTACCTCACTTCACCTTTCTGTCTTTGATTCTTTCCTGTGTGTGAGGTTTCCCTCAGTATGAAACTAAATTTGATTTTCTCCTGCTAATTTGTAACATGTCAATTTATTTTTTTAAAGGTTTTTATTCATTTATTTGACAGAGAGAGAGACAGCAAGAGCAGGAACACAAGCAGGGAGTGGGAGAGGGAGAAGCAGGCTTCCTGCTGAGCAGGAAGCCCAATGCGGGGCTTGATCCCAGGATCCTGAGATCATGACCTGAGCTGAAGGCAGACGCTTAACGACTGAGGCACCCAGGCGCCCTGTATCATGTCAATTTAATTCTTAGACCAGCTAGAAGAACCTTAGGAGGGTAGAGTAAAATTGTTACTCCCAGCACACCAAAAAGCAAAGGTCAGTCTTTGGCTCAACTATCAAATATCTAAATTTCCTCTGCTATTCTTTAAACTTGGAAATTAAAAAAAAAAAATTGCATAGAGCTCTAAGCCCGAATTATTAAAAAGGCAATACTGTAAGTATAAGTATGCCTTAGCACATTTAAGCTTCTACTTCAGCTAAGTACTAAAACTGTAATAAATATATCATATCCAAGCATCTAGAGCATCTTTTTGTATGAGAAGATGGAGACTTTTTAAAAACTCTTTTAAAAACTTTTTTAAGGTGTTAGTAAATACCTCTCAAAAAGCAGAAGTCTACATTAGGACGGTGAAATAAGCAAAAATGTAAGGGTAGATAAAGCAAAATATGTGGAAGGCAATGTAGGGTGGACTTTATTTTATCCTTGCCCTTCTTTTGGGGGAAAATGGTAATTATCTAGATATTGTTCAAAATCCATCAAGATAGATAAATAGGAATAAGGAGAGTTAACCAATTATCTATAATCATTAAACAAATTACAACTTTAGCTTCTTCTGATGGGGCAATTCAGAGGAATTTTAAGGTTCATAGGCAAATAATGTTCTTGTATTTTTATGTAAATATTGTTTACCTGGATACCAAACTGGATATCAATTGTTTTCCTAAAAGGAGGTTTACTTTGAAGTATGCATAATTACTGTCTTTATGAAGAATTTGTAATTATCAATGATACCACTACAAGAACATACTTCCTATGCTTGTTCAAAAAAAATAAATAAATAACACCATGAAAAGCCTCCCTGTACTCAGTAAACTCCTAACTGGATTTTGCTACAAATATCTCAGAACATGCTGTCTTCATCTATTTCCAGAAAACATTAAACCACGGCTCTCAACAAGCTGTTCTCATTTATACTACAATGCATTTGTAGTGTTGGCAAATGGGAAATCCCAGAGCGGATGAATAAACAGGAAGCTTCATCTAGTGTTAATAATCCCCTAGGACCCTATTTGTAAAGAAATGGCCTTTGCAAGAACATGCACAAATGTGCAGTTTCATACTTGGCAGAAAACCCGTGATTTTATTCCCAATTCATTTGGTAACTTTATGCTGTTTCAAATACAAAAACATATACAAACTTGTGACCTTGGGCATATTTATGAAGACTATATACATCTGTGTGTGTATATGTATACAAATGCATGTATATGATTATATATCATTTTGTATGTAGAATAAATGTATCATATATACGATTTAACAGCGGTTCTTATGCAATGAACTCTTTAATTACAGAAAATATTAGCATGACATGAAATGGAGTGAAACTAAGCTGGATAGATTGGTCCGTTCCCACTGAAGCAACTTTTAAAGGAAATTATAATTTAAAATACTGTAGTAAATATAGAACATATTTACAGTAGCAAATGGCAATAGCCCTTAACCAATTGGAGTAATTCTTCTCTGCAATCCCACGACCACCTTAACCCAAAGCAGGGAGGTATGGTAGTAACAGTGTTAATCTGTGATTACACTGAAACACATTATTTTCAAAATACAAAATGAAACAATTCTATATTCCATAATGACAACTTGTAGGTTCTAGACATATTCTGAATAGATCTAAATAACACAAGACATACTTTGAGAACATATAACATCTCTTGGAATACTCTTCAAAAGATTTGTTATTTTGTACATGGTATGAAATAAGTTTCATGTCAGAAATTTATTTGGGAGCACTATTCAATCTCCATGTAAAGTTCTTGAAATTGATACCATTTCCTTAACTGGAATCATAGACCCTAATTCTGTTGCAATTGCTTCTATCTTTGATTATTCATTTCCATGCATCTTCAGCTATAGTGAAAGAATGTTTTATTTCACAAGTTGAATTTGGCCATATAAGCAAAAAAAAAAATTCATGAATAAAATCATTGCTACAATGTTTGTGTTATATAATCCTGAGGTTATGTTAGCATAATTCATGTAGGTGTATATAATAAGTAGAAAGACAAAATTCCCCTAGAAGCATGTGAGTAGGCCCAGAAATACTTTTTGCTTAATACCACATTATATAAATTGCTTTAAAAATGCTCTAGGATCATAACAATAATAAATTCTAACTATAGGTGGTCATTTCTGAGCGAAAAAGGCAAATGTTTTGGCATGGATGAAGAATTCAACACTAAACAATACATTAAGTTTCTAAACTTTATGAAAAAAGGTTTTTAACTCTAAAGAGCTTGTCACAGCTTTCAAGCAGAAGGAGAAATTCTGCAAAGGGGCATGATATAGGAAAAGAAACCACGACCCTTTTGTAAAATTCTCAGCCCAATAAATTATTCTTAAATATGAACAAATCATTATCTAAAAAGAGATATATATTCTCTTATGTAATTGATTTAAAAGATGGAATTTTAAAAATTCTTTATTGTAATACCTGGATTTCAGGTTGTGAGCATTTGAACCCCTGTAAAAGCAGAAGGGAAGGATAGATTTATTTGGTATTATCAGCACATGTAAAATTATATAAGTGAAAAAGCAAGCATTGGCCCAGGGAGATGATTCAGCCTCTGTTAGTACTGGTGCTGCTTCAGCCACTTTAAGAAATAGTTGTTTTTTTACAGTTATATATAAATCAACTTTTTTGAAACTAGACACTTATAATTTATAGAGTTCATATATTCTGAGATGTAATGTGTGCTTTCTACACTAACTTCAGGTTCAGTGTAAGTTCTCTAGGTTAACCCCTCTTGCCATACTGGGCATCCTCCCTTCCCTACTTGCCCCCACAGAATTCCAGGGAAACCCCTGAAGTACAGTTAGAGAGAATTGAAAAGAACAGTAGGCCAGAGCAAAACCTAAGCCTTTAAGATTGGCTTACAAATTTAAATTGGCTTATAAAAAACAATCAAAGCAAAACAGAAAAACACCAACAAAACTTGAGCAATAGGAAACATAAATAAAATTAACTGGAAATCCAGCAATACATAGCTACATAGCTACATGTAAGTGGAAAGTAAAGACCAAAGGGCTCACAGATTTGGGATTAATTTAACTGAAAGAAATCTGGTCGCCTATATGGATATACAAGATGACAGAAACCTAATTCTATTGTCCCAACTATGTTATATTAGTAACTGCCTTTAAGTATGCTAGTGATAGAAATGATAGGTGCTAGCTCATTCTTGGCACTGAATAGTTTTCATTTCTAGAATTATATTAGATTTTACAGAAAATTACTAATAAGTGTATGAGATTTGATGTGGAATTAATCTTGAGCTAGTACTTTCACTAATAAAAATACTGATACAAATGATCTGTCTTGAAAATATAATATCATACAATACAAAATAAATGGCGAAGGCACTATAATTTTTTTAAATTTTTATTCTTATGTTAATCACCATACATTACATCATTAATTTTTAATGTAGTGTTCCATGATTCATTGTGCATAATACCCAGTACTCTATGCAGAACGTGCCCTCTTTAAAACCCATCACCAGGCTAACTCAACCCCCCACCCCCTCCGAGAGAGGAGGTTCTAGACGAACCCTCAGTTTGTTTTTCAGAGTCCATCATCTCTCATGGTTGGTCTCCCCCTCCGATATCCCCCCCTTCATTCTTCTCCTCCTGCTATCTTCTTCTTTTTTTTTTCTTAATATATATTGCATTATTTGTTTCAGAGGTACAGATCTGTGATTCAACAGTATTGCACAATTCACAGGGCTCACCATAGCACATACCCTCCCCAATGTCTATTACCCATCCACACCCCACCACTCCAGCAAACCTCAGTTTGTTTCCTGAGATTAAGAATTCCTCATATCAGTGAGGTCATATGATACACGTCTTTCAGTGATAGACTTATTTCACTCAGCATAACATCCAACAGTTCCATCCACGTTGTTGCAAATGGCAAGATCTAATTCCTTTTGATGGCTGCATAATATTCCATTGTGTATATATACCACCCCTTCTGTATCCATTCCTCTGTAGATGGACATCTTGGCTCTTTCCACAGTTTGGCTATTGTGGACATTGCTGCTATAAACATTGGGGTGCACGTACCCCTTCAGATCCCTACATTTGTATCTTTGGGGTAAATACCCAGTAGTGCAATTGCTGGATTGTATGGTAGCTCTATTTTCAACTTTTTAAGGAAACTCCATACTGTTTTCCAGAGTAGTTGCACCAGCTTGCATTCTCACCAACAGCGTAGGAGGGTTCCCCTTTCTCCGCATCCCCGCCAACATCTGTCGTTTCCTGACTTGTTAATTTTAGCCATTCTGACTGGTGTGAGGTGGTATCTCATTGAGGTTTTGATTTGGATTTCCCTGGTATCTCATTGAGGTTTTGATTTGGATTTCCCTGATGCTGAGCGATGTTGAGCACTTTTTCATGTGTCTGTTGGCCATTTGGATGCTTCTTTGGAAAAATGTCGGCTCATGTCTCCTGTCCATTTCTTGATTGGATTATTTGTTCTTTGGGTGTTGAGTTTGATAAGTTCTTTATAGATTTTGGATACTAGCCCTTTATCTGATATGTCATTTGCAAATATTTTCTCCCATTCTGTCGGTGTCTTTTGGTTTTGTAGACTGTTTCTTTTGCTGTGCAAAAGCTTTTTATCTTGAAGAAATCCCAATAGTTCATTTTTGCCCTTCCTTCCCTTGCCTTTGGTGATGTTTCTAGGAAGAAGTTGCTGCGGCTGAGGTCGAAGAGGTTGCTGCCTGTATTCTCCTTTAGGATTTTGATGGACTCCTGACTCACATATAGGTCTTTCACCCATTTGGAATATATTTTTGTGTGTGGTGTAAGGAAATGGTCCAGTTTCATTCTTCTGCATGTGGCTGTCCAATTTTCCCAACACCATTTGTTGAAGAGATTGTCTTTTTCCACTGGACATTCTTTCTTGCTTTGTCAAAGATTAGTTGACCATAGAGTTGAGGGTCCATTTCTGGGCTCTCTATTCTGTTCCATTGACCTGTGTCTGTTTTTGTGCCAATACCATACTGTCTTGATGATGACAGCTTTGTAATAGAGCTGGAAGTCCGGAATTGTGATGCTGCCAGCTTGGTTTTCTTTTTCAACATTCCTCTGGCTATTCGGGGTATTTTCTGATTCCATACAAATTTTAGGAATATTTGTTCCATGTCTTTGAAAAAAGTGGATGGTATTTTGATGGGGATTGCATTGAATGTGTAGATTGCCCTAGGTAGCACTGACATCTTCACAATGTTTGTTCTTCCAATCCATGAGCATGGAACGTTTTTCCATTTCTTTGTGTCTTCCTCAATTTCTTTCATGAGTATTTTACAGTTTTCGGAGTACAGATCCTTTGCTTCTTTGGTTACATTTATTCCTAGGTATCTTACGGTTTTGGGTGCAATTGTTAATGGGATTGACTCCTTAAATTCTCTCTATTCTGTCTTCTTGTTGGTGTATAGGAATGCCATTGATTTCTGTGCATTAAGTTTATATCCTGCCACTGTACTATATGAGTTCTAGCAGTTTTGGGGTGGAGTCTTTTGGGTTTTCCAGATAAAGTATCATATCATCTGCAAAGAGTGAGAGTTTGACTTCCTCCTTGCCGATTTGGATGCCTTTGATTTCTTTTTGTTGTCTGATTGCTGTGGCTAGGACTTCTAATACTATGTTGAATAGCAGTGGTGATAGTGGACATCCCTGCCGCGTTCCTGACCTTAGGGGAAAGCACTGAGTTTTTCCCCATTGAGAATAATATTTGCTGTAGGTTTTTCACAGATAGCTTTTATGATATTGAAGTAGGTAGCCTCTATCCCTATACTCTGAAGAGTTCTGATCAAGAAAGGATGCTGTACTTTGTCAAATACTTTCTCTACATCTATTGAGAGGCTCATATGATTCTTGTTCTTTCTTTTGTTAATATATTGTATCACGTTGATTGATTTGCGGATGTTGAACCAGCCTTGCAGCCCAGGGATAAATCCCACTTGGTCATGGTGAATATTCCTTTTAATGTACTGTTGGATCTTATTGGCTAGTATTTTGGTGAGAATTTTTGCATCCATGTTCATCAAGGATATTGGTCTGTAATTCTTTTTGATGGGGTCTTTGTCTGGTTTGGGATCAAGGTAATGCTGGCCTCATAAAATGAGTTTGGAACTTTTCCTTCCATTTCTATTTTTTGGAACAGTTTCAGATAGGTATTAATTCTTCTTTAAATGTTTGGTAGAAATCCCCTGAGAAGCCATCTAGCCCTGGGCTTTTGTTTGTTGGGAGATTTTTGATGACTGCTTCAATTTCCTTAGTGGTTATAGGTCTGTTCAGGTTTTCTATTTCTTCCTGGTTCAATTTTGGTAGTTGATACATCTCTAGGAATGCACCCATTTCTTCCAGGTTATCTAATTTGCTGGCATAGAGTTGCTCATAATATGTTCTTATAATTGTTTGTATTTCTTTGGTGTTGGTTGTGATCTCTCCTCTTTCATTTATGATTTTGTTGATTTGGGTCATTTCTCTTTTCTTTTTGATAAGTCTGGCCAGGGGTTTATCAATCTTGTTAATTCTTTCAAAGAACCAGCTAGTTTTGTTGATCTGTTCTACTGTTCTTTTGGTTTCTATTCTGTTGATTTCTGCTCTGATCTTTATTATTTCTCTTCTCCTGCTGGGTTTAGGCTTTACTTGCTGTTTTTTCTCTAGCTCCTTTAGCTGTACGGTTAGGTTGTGCATTTGAGACCTTTCTTGTTTCTTGAGAAAGGCTTGTATTGCTATATACTTTCCTCTCAGGACTGCCTTTGCTGTATCCCAAAGATTTTGAACAGTTGTGTTTTCATTTTCATTGGTTCCCATGATTTTTTTAAATTCTTCTTTAATTTCCTGGTTGACCCATTCATTCTTTAGGATGCTCTTTAGCCTCCATATATTTGAGTTCTTTCTGACTTTCTTCTTGTGATTGAGTTCTAGTTTCAAAGCATTGTGGTCTGAAAATATGCAGGGAATAATCCCAATCTTTTGGTACCGGTTGAGACCTGATTTGTGAGCTAGGATGTGATCTATTCTGGAGAATGTTCCATGGGCACTAGAGAAGAATGTGTATTCCGTTGCTTTGGGATGGGATGTTTTGAATATGTCTGTGAAGTATATTTGGTCCCGTGTGTCATTTAAAGTCTTTATTTCCTTATTGATATTTTGCTTAGATGATCTGTCCATTTCAGTGAGGGGGGTGTTAAACTCCTCCACTATTACTGTATTGTTGTCAATGTGTTTCTTTGCTTTTGTTATTAATTGCCTTATATAATTGGCTGCTCCCATGTTAGGGGCATAGGTATTTACAATCGTTAGATCTTCTTGTTGGAAAGACACTTTAAGTAAGATATAGTGTCCTCCCTCATCTCTAATTACAGTCTTTGTTTTAAAATCTAATTTGTCTAATATAAGGATTGCCACCCCAGCTTTCTTTCGGTGTCCATTAGCATGGTAAATTGTTTTCCACCCCCTCACTTTCAATCTGGGGGTGTCTTTTGGTTTAAAATGAGTCTCTTGCAGACAGCATATTGATGGGTCTTGGTTTTTAATCCAATCTGATAGCCTGTGTCTTTTGATTGGGGCATTTAGCCCATTTACATTCAGGGTAACTATTGAAAGATATGAATTTAGTGCCATTGTATTGCCTGTAAAGTGACTGTTAACGTATATTGTCTATATTCCTTTCTGATCTATGCTGTTTTTAGGCTCTCTCTTTGCTTAGAGGACCCCTTTCAATATTTCTTGTATGGCTGGTTTCGTGTTTGCAAATTCCTTAAATTTTTGTTTGTTCTGGAAGCTTTTTATATCTCCTTCTATTTTCAATGACAGCCTAGCTGGATATAGTATTCTTGGCTGCATATTTTTCTCGTTTAGTGCTCTGAAGATATCTTGCCTGTCCTTCCTGGCCTGCCAGGTCTCTGTGGATAGGTCTGTTGCCAATCTAATGTTTCTACCATTGTAGGTTACATATCTCTTCTCCCGAGCTGCTTTCAGGATTTTCTCTTTGTCTCTGAGACTTGTAATTTTACTATTACATGTCGGAGTGTTGACCTATTTTTATTGATTTTGAGAGGGGTTCTCTGTGCCTCCTGGATTTTGATGCCTGTTTCCTTCCCCACATTAGGGAAGTTCTCTGCTATTATTTGCCCCAATATGCCTTCTGCCCCTCTCTCTCTTTCTTCTTCCTCTGGGATCCCAATTATTCTAATGTTGTTTCATCTTATTGTATCGCTTATCTCTCAAATTCTGCCCTCATGATCCAGTAGTTGTTTATTTCTCTTTTTCTCAGCTTCATTATTTTCCATCATTTGGTCTTCTATATCACTAATTCTCTCTTCTGCCTCATTTACCTTAGCAGTTAGTGCCCCCATTTTTGATTGCACCTCATTAATAGCCTTTTGATTTCAACTTGGTTAGATTTTAGTTTTTTATTTCCTCAGAAATGGTTTCTCTAAAAACTTCCATGCTTTTTTCAAGCCCAGCTAGTATCTTTAAAGTCATGATTCTGAACTCTAGTCCGACATTGCACTAATGTCCATATTGAGTAGGTCCCTGGAAGATGGTACTACCTCTTGTTCTTTTTGTTGAGGTGATTTTTTTTGTCTTGTCATTTTGTCCAATGGAGAATAGATGAATGAGAGAACAAAATGATAACAGGTTAACAACGTCCCCAAAAAATATACTCTAATCAGATCAGAAAAGACGTGAAACCAGGGGAAAAGAAAGGGAAAGAAAGAAAAAAAGAAAAGAAAGATGAAAACAAACAAAAACAGAACAAAACAAAACAAAACAAAACAGAATATGATCAAATATGACCAGGCTGGTGCATAGATCAGTGCCACACCCTAGATTTTGCATGTATTTTAGTCTGTTAGAAGAAAGTGCCTCCTAAAATTTTAAGGAAAGAAAGACTTATATATGTACAAAATAAGGGTTGATATGATGAAGGGATGGAATATGACTGTAAAGATGAAAACTATAAAAAATTTTAAAAAAGGAATTGATAAGATGTTTGAAAAAGAAAGAAGAGGATTAAAAAAAAGGAACGAATGAAAGCAAAAAAAACAGGGGGAGAGAATGTGATCAGGCAGGAGACTAGAACAAAGCCATACACTAGAGATTTAGGGTATATTTTGGTATGTTAGAAGAAATTGTATCTCAAAATTTTAAAGAGAGAACAACTTATATATATATATCTGCCAAAAATAAGGGTAACTACTATGAAGGGATAGAACATGACTCTAAAAATGAAAAATAATATTTTTTAAAAAAAGGGATTGATAAGATGTTGGTTGAAAAAGGGAAAAAGAAAAATTCAAAAAAAAAGTTAAAAAAATTAACTTTGAAAGACTAATGAATCATGGTAAAAAAGCCATGAATTCTATGTGCAACATTCCCCTAGCGCTGGAGTTCTGCCGTTCTCATTGATCGGTAAACTTGGTCTTGGCTGGCTGTTCGTGCTGATCTTCTGGGGGAGGGGCCTGTTGCCGTGGTTCCCAAATGTCTTTGCCGGAGGTGGAATTGCCCCGCTCTTGCCGGTCCCGGCTAAGCAATCTGCTCGGGTTTGCTCTCGGGAGCTTTTGTTCCCTGCAAGCTTTCCGTACAGCATTGGAGGACGACAGTGACAATGGCGGCCTTCCAATCCCCGCCCCGGGGGAGGTGAGAACTCAGGGCCCCACTCCTCAGTGAGCCCCCAGAGAAAAGCAGTCAGACACTCCCATCTCCCTGGTCTCTGGCCGCACTCCGTGCTCACCCGGTCTGTGACCCCTGCATTTCTATCTCTGGCACCCAACCCCGTGTGGAGTCTCCAAACCCAGCAGATCCCTGCGGTGCACTCCCACGCCACTCCTCCCGGGGGAGGAAGGGGAGTCTCCCCGGATCTGCCGCTTGTTGGGTCCCTGCGGGAGGAGAAGTGGCCCGACTGTCACCTATCACAGTTATGGCAACCCCGAGCTAAGAACCCACACCTCAGCTCCGTCTCTTCAGCCGGCTTCCCTGCTCCGATACGTGGGAGCTCTGCCGCACTAAGGCACCCCCGGTCTTTCTGTGACCCTGAGGGTCCTGAGACCACACTGTCCCCCGAGGGTTCCACCCCCCGTTTAGCCACTGGAGTAACGTTCCTCAGCGGAGCCGACTCCTAAAAGTTCCGATTTTGTGCTCCGCGGCTCTATCACTTGCCAGAAGTGGCCGATGGAAGCCCCCTCCCCCGCCGTCTATCCTCCCGAATATCACCTCGGATTCACTTCTCCGCACGTCCTACCTTCCAGTAAGTGGTCGCTTCTCTGTTCAGAGAGTTGTTGCTACTCTCCTCTTCGATCTCCTGTTGCGTTCGTAGGTGTTCAGAATGGTTTGATCCCTATCCAGCTGAATTCCTGAGACCAGCTGAAACCCAGGTCTCCTACTCCTATAATTTTCTTATTGGATAACATAAGTTAAATTTTAAAATGAATACTAATTTTTCCTTTACCAAAATATTTATTAATAATGATAAAATGTTTAAGAATTTAATATTAAAGTCAGCGATTAGTTCTTACATGTCACTGAATAGCAACTTCAGTAAACAACTGTTAGGTTAAAAGGAGCAACATCTGTATAAAAATGATATTGCTAACTGAACTCCTATAACCACATGTCATTCAAATTTCATATTATATCTAAGAAAAACAAAGAAAAATGTGCAAGAAATGTAATAAGCCTTCATCCTTACGATGAACAACTGAATGTCCCAAACAAAGGGCCACATGAACACATAAGCAGGGGCATATGTATGTCAGTTAACTTCACTTTTTTAAGATGAAACCAATTTTCATTTTTAAATTTTATTCAGTCTCTAAAATAGCAAGAATAGTAAGAAAAACACAATTTTCATAGCACTATTCTTACTATATCACGCCAAGGGAAGTGCTAAGGTATAAAGGATGATATAAAATGTAGCAAAATAAAATATTTAAATTTAGTACCTAAACTACATATTGAATTTTATATATATATATATGATTATAAAATTCCAGTACTAAGATGCAATGGCAATTTCAATATATTTTACGAAAACAGCAAGAAAATAGTATTACTACTATGAATATATGTAAAGCAGATAGTGTATTAAATAGACTAAGTATAGCAGCTAATGCTTGTGTTCAAAAGATATACGAAGTAATATAATAGGTTAGTGAGACATTGTTATTCTTTCACAGAATAAAAAAACTTTCACTGTTGGGGCTACTGGGTCACTCAGTCGGTTAAGCGTTGGACTCGGTTTCAGCTCAGGACATGATTTTAGTGTCAGGATAGTGAGATTGAGCCTCATGTCAGTCCTCTTGCTCAGTGGAGAATCTGTTTCTCTCCCTCTCCCTGTGCCCTTCTCCCTGCTTGCCCTCTCTGGCTCTCTCTCTAAAATAAATAATCTTAAAAAAAAACAAAACCTTTCACTGTTAGAAATAAGCCATTTAAAATTATTGAAAGTAATCAACATTGTTTTCACAGCACAACAAATTAAAAAGCAACACAGTTAAGTGATAATCCAATGGTCATACAGTTAGTGACACAGTTGAGAATACAGTTCATTGTCCAGACCTTCAATCCGGAATTTTTATTACATTTTTGTGTTTCTCAAAGGTAGATTTCCCACAATGAAATAATTCTAGTTTGTGATAGTAAGAATACTAAAGGCTAACAAAAACTACTAGGACTACTAGAGATAGTCTACTATGTGATCTAATTTCCTCTTGAAAACCGTCAGAAAATGCAATTGTGTGTGTGTATTAGAGAGGGACACAGAGGGAGAGGAAGGGGGGAGGGAGAAATGGATGGATGGATGGGGAAAGCATTTTGTTAGAAAAAGGCAGTAGTAGAAATGAGAGTCTTTTATTACTATCTCCATATTATTCCCAGATCTTTGCAAATTCTGGGAACATCTTCGTAAAAATCAAATTACAATTTTAAAACTGGAGCTATAGAAATCTGAAACAATAATTACAATATTTTTAAATGTCCCTTCTATGTTAGATTTAACTGAATCTTAAGTAATTAGTATTATTTTTTTTTTATGCCTGATTAAGTCTTCACTACCAAAATGAGCTGCCAGAAAGAGTCTTGCCTGTGTTTAGCTTCAGTTAACTTCCCTGGAGAATAAATTTTTTTTAAAGATTTTATTTATTTATTTGAGAGAAAGAATGAGATAGAGAGAGGGCATGAGAGGGGAGAGGGTCAGAGGGAGAAGCAGACTCCCTGCTGAGCAGGGAGCCCGATGCGGGACTCGGCCCCAGGACTCCAGCATCATGACCTGAGCCGAAGGCAGTCGCTTAACCAACTGAGCCACCCAGGCGCCCCGTGGAGAATAAATTTAACATTGTGGGCTGAAAGTCCTCTCCCTAGATGCAGCATCATATTAGAAAACAAGCCTAAGCCTAGAGTTCGAGTTCTACCTGTCACTAATGGCTTCTAGGGCTTTGAGCTAAGGGTTTTTTGTTTGTTTGTTTTTGTTTTTTGTTGTTTCCCTCCCTGAGCCTGTTATTTCTTCTGCAAAATGATGGTAGTGTCAAGAACTGCCAAGGTTCAGGGATTTTATCCTACTTGAAAGCTAATATGTCAGCTGTCAGCCGACTACATTAGACTCTTGGAAGCTGAAACAAGGAACCTTATTACTCCTACATCCTTATCAGTTCTCTTTCCCCCTCAAGAACCATGGAGGCAAAGCTGAACAGCCATGTAGATCTGAAAACTGGGCTTATGTCACAGTGGAGGACCCCTGAATTTAGGAAACCCCCAATCTTTTATTTTTTTTATTTTTTTTTAAAGATTTTATTTATTTATTTGAGAGACAGAGAGCACAAGAGGGAAGAGGGTCAGAGGGAGAAGCAGACTCCGCGCTGAGCAGGGAGCCCGATGTGGGACTCGATCCCGGGACTCCAGGATCATGACCTGAGCCGAAGGCAGTCGCTTAACCAACTGAGCCACCCAGGCACCCAGGAAACCCCCAATCTTTTAAAATGGTTTCAAACAAGTCTGCCCAACATTAGCCTCAGAGGGAAATCTTATCTTGATTATACTGGACTCAAACAAATCTGCCTTTTGCTTTGCAGGGAGATATTATTTTTTTCCACCAAGTATGTCTGCATCAGAAACATCCTTGAAAAAAAGGTCAAGGACAAGAGTGGCCATAAGATATACATATAAACACCACGGAGAATTGGTCCCCAAGAGCTAATAACACCATCTTGTGGCTATTGACAGCCATAATGTATGCATAACAGCACTTAAAAATGTAAAAATTATAATTTGTTATATAATATTAGCAAGTTATCAGCACTATTTTTTAATATATAGCTTTTATATACTTAAGTGTTAAAAATTAAAAGCTTCTGAAGGTGGCATAACAGTCTAATTTGTTAAGCAATTCTCAACAAATCCTGCCACCTTACATGCATGCATTTCATGTGCAAAATAAATAAATCAACAAGTAGCAATTGACTGTCTTTAATGCACCCAAGTTTTTGATATAACAGCCTCCAGAAGACACACAGTGTATCACAATCAGGGAATAATTGGTTCAGAATGTTTTTATATCTAAAAGTTAAAGGAAAGGTCTTTATATACAACTGTATATTGACAATCCTTTATCATCCTTTCTGAAGTCTAAGAAAAAGTGGAACTAGATATTATTATCTCAAACTAGTTGAAGGACAAAAACAAATATCTAATAAATTCTCACTAGAAGGGTATCAGAGGAAGAAAGCAAATAGTTATGAGAACATATATTTCTATCAACCAAATAATAGAAATAATTACCTTCAAAAAATAGTGGCCTTACCCACATTTAGCATAATCTTAGAGAACTATTTAATCTGACTTTAAAATTATCTGGATAAAAATTGTATCTTCTTTTGATGACCACACTAATTAACGCATGAAAGATTTTTTTTTTCATTTGCTACAGAATACAGGTTGTTAAAAGCTCAAAGAATGTAACAAGAAGCTAAGATTGTATTACATAATACAATCACATGGGATCATGACAAAACATTACATTAAGGGTTTGAATGGTGTTAAATCTTTTAAGAGTAGCACATATTCAAAGAGAATAGGTGTGGAACATTCAGCCAATTAAGTAAGCCAGAGAGTACTAAAGTCTAGCAATAAATCATGAAATCTGTACATCTGAAAAAAAATGAATTGCTGCCCCCTGGGTGTAAAGTATAACAAACAGAGGTGCCTCAAAAGAGATATAACTAACAGTAGTAATTTGAAATTGGAACAATAATAAACAGTATTCATAAGTTGTATGAAATGAGATTTTCAGAAATAAAAATATATATGGCAGTCATATAAAAGTGACCATTCATGCTAAATATAAAATAATTTTGGAAATTCTATATATGTTTAAATAAAATTGTTTTACAAAGGTGACAAACATTTTCTAGTAGTTTGTTCTGATTTTAGTATGTTCATTATTTTAAATGTTATTCTTAAATTTTTTGAATAAGGCTAAGAATTTTTGAAAACAAATTTATATTGTTTGGTCAGTATACAATATAGTCGCTTGACCCAAACATGTTTACCTTCTATATTTAATCATGCTAATGAAAAGATGCATCCTAGAGCAAAATAAAATAAAACTATAAGTTGTTAGTATTTAAGTTATAATATTCTTACTTGGTAATAAGTACAAAGCTTTGTTAATAATTTTTTATTTACTAAAATCAGTGGAAGTGGGATCATAAGTAGGGACTGAGAAAGAAATGTACTGGAATTTAAGAGTAAAAATGAGTTTCCTAAGAGACCAAAGTAATAAAATACTTCAGGGTAGGCAAGCAGGAAGACGTTTGGAGGTCCAATTTATTTTTAGTGTTTGGAGTAGAATCGAATTGCAAAGTCTAAGGGAATGAATGAAAAGGAATGGAAGTAAGCAGTATTGACTACTTTTTCAGTTCATGACATTTCTATTGCACTTAAAGTTGCTCAGAAGAAATAGCTTGGAGTCATCCTTCATTCCTCCTTTGCTCTCATATTCCATACTCGATTTATCAGAAAATACTGCTTGTCTTTCCCTTCAAAATATATTCAGAATATAAACCCCTTTTCACCAAAGTGAACTCCTAATATTCTGGACCAATTCACTATTACTTCTTGCCTGGATTACAGAAATAATCTGATATTTGGTACCTTGCTTTGATAGTTTTACTTTCTCAATCCAGGCACCAGAATTATCCTATTAAAAAGTAACCAAGGCATTGTAAGTCCTCTGCTCAAACTCTCCAATACTTTCCGTATCATTTTGAGTCAAAGCCACCTCCTTACAATGGTGGACAGAGAGCCTGTCCTCCCCTATCCCCATTACCTCAGAGACCTCATCTCCTCTTAACTTCTTGTTTATTCCAGCCATTCTTATCTCCTCAGTGATGGCTAAATACCTCTAAATCCCTGACTTACACCCCCAACAGTTCCTTAAGGGTAGAGATATTTATCTGAGTCCATCTCTAGTGCATAACATAGTTCCTAACAATGACTGTTCTTAATATTTGCTGGCTGGCTAAATGGCTGGCTGGAAAATAGGATAAAGGAAGGGAAGACAAAGAAATAGTGAAATGCCTCAATATAGAAACATCTGTCTATAAAGACTTAGTTTTTATAAAAAAATTTTTCTATTACTCCATTTTCTATTACTCCTTTATGGTCATGTTTATATCCATATAACTGGCAAACACTTTTATATTATACATTCTGTCTCCTGAGTCTCCTGATTAACTTATTAACATCTTTTCCTATAATCTTGATCAAGGTCGTCCTTTAATAAGGTTAACTTCATATACTTTAATATCTAGAAATCACCTACCACATACACGTGCATTTTAATTTATCTGATAATATGCATTATATACTTATGTTATGCCTGGCACTCTGATGTTACATAAATGAATAAGAAAAGAGCCTTGGGCTTTTATAGTATAATCAGGGAGAAAGTCATGCATACATACATGAAGGCAGACTGTAAGATAAAATTAAGACAAAGAAAATAAATTCCAACTGAGTGGAGTTAGGCTTTCTAAACAATGATGGCCCAAGGTATAGTATTCACATGAATATTTTATCCTCAAAATAAAGTACTTCTATATTTTTGGGGTAACATGAAGACTAAAAGTAACTGTAGAAATAGCACAACTTAATTTTTATAGTCAGGAAGAGATATGGGAATTTTTAAGGGTCCCTTTCCCAGGCAAAATTGTTTAAATAAAACATCAACAACTACAAACTACATCTAATAAATATGAATATACTTAGGTGATAAATCTAGGGATACATCATGTGTGCTTTACATTGCTTATGCCTGCGTTAGTGAGCCCACTACATAATAGATGAAGTAAACTTTAGAGTTATTTTACTCCTAGTGTCCATGACTATGAATTGGACACAAATACAGTATGAACTCATGAAGTCTCAATACTTTGATCAAGTAATTATTCGAGATTCGTATTTATTTACTCTCTTTAGAGAGGGTTAAATTTGATTTCATAGGTCATTTTGCCTGAAGTGTCATGAAGTGGCGGTGTTTAGAAGCCAGCAAACCTGAGGTCAGAAAAAAAGGGAGGAGAAAAGGGTATCTTATAATAAGACAGGAACCTGGCCCTTGGAAAAAAATCCTTATGGTAAAAATGTTAAGAGAAGAATCTTTATGGAGTTGTTGCAACTAAGCCTGCAAACCACTCAGAGAATAACCATTGTTTGGAAAGGAAATTTAAAGGTGAAGATGTCGTAGTAAGATTTTGAAACGTCACTTCTTTATTTAATATGATATCACTACTCGTGCACTTTACTATTAATATAGGGCAATTGTAACTTCAATAAGAGAGCAAAAGAGGAATCACCTACTCTCAACTAATTTTATAATAATCAAGAACACACACACATATATTTATCTTCAAAATTCAATTGTTAAAGATGTATATATATGGAAATATATATATATAATAGTTTCAAAAGGCAATTGTCATCTATAAAAGTAATTTATAGCGAATACAGAATCAGGCAAAGATGATTTTAAAATTGAAAACAGAATCTAAAGTGCATAGTGCAAGGGCCAGAGAATTATAAAGATCTATTTATTGAAGCAACAAAACTAGTAAAGAGTGGAGAAGGGCGATCAATTTCTTCTTTCCCCTCCTCAATAAACAGTCATGAAGTATTCAAGGGTTTTTGGGGGTTTTTTTTTGTTTTTTTTTGAGATGTTACTTATTAGAAGAAAAGAGACCCACCTGGCTAATTTCTCTCTCAGATTTTATTTCTCTTATTTTTTTGTCTTGAAAACATTTTTGGCCTTAACAATGCATAAGTACCATTCTTTTAAAATTCAACAATTATTTTGTCATGACTGTATTCATTTGTGAGTAAAGAATTATAACCTGAGTTGTTAATCCATACCTTTAAATTATCTGGCTTGGCACTCTTGTGGATATGCAAGGAAAAATCCACCATAAATTTGATTAGCTTTAAATACAGAGCTCCTGTGGCTTAAATTACTGCTTGGAAACAAAATCTTCTGAAATGGATTGATAAATAAAAAATTTCTTTCATATATGAAAAATGTACTTTTTTGACATTGACCTGTACATTTAATAGAAGCATAATAATGCAATGGGAAATGTTTTTCATAAAAAATTCTTTTTTTATAGAGGTAAGCAAAAGGGAAGAAACAGTGTAGACTTTTTTGTACTGTATAATAGTTTTTCCAATTTTATTCAGCTATTATTGACATATTGTGTAAGTTTAAGGTATACAGTGTGTTGACTTGATACACGTACATTGCAAAATGATTACCACCACAGCATTAGCCAATACCTCTATCTCTATCACATTACATAATTACCATGTCTTTTTTGTGATGAGGACACTTAACATCCACTCTCTTAGCAAATTTCAAGTTTCTAATATAGTATTATTAACTATTATATCACCACACTGTATATTAGATACCCAGAACTTATTTATATTATAACTGGAAGTTTGTAACCTGTGATCAACTTCTCCCCATTTCCTCCACCTCTCACCCCTGGTAACCACCATTCTATTCTCTGTTTCTATGAGTTCAATGCTTTTAGATTCCATGCATAAGTGAGATCATTCAGTATTTGTCTCTCGTCTGATGTATTTCAATTAGCAATAATGCCCTCTAGGTCTATCCATGTGGTTGCAAATGGAAGGATTTCCTTCTTTTTTATGGATTATAAAAATTCCCATATAGTTCTATCTTTGTATCTCACATCTTCTCTACCATTCATCTATTGATGGACCCCCAGGCTATTTCCATATCTTGGCAATTGTGAATAAAACTACAATGAACATGGGGATGCAGATATCTCTTTGAGATCTTGTTTTCATTTCCTTTAGATATATACCCAGGAGATATAGAAATGGCCAACAGGTACATTAAAAGGTGCTTGACATCGCTAATCAAATTTAAAAAATCACATTGAGATATCACCTCATACCTGTTAGAATGGCTATCATTAAAAAGACAAAAGGTAACAAGTGTTGGTGAGGATACGGTGAAAAGCGAACCCTTGCTCACTGTTGGTAGGAATGTAAATTGGTGCAGGCACTATATAGAAAACAGTATGAAAGTTCCTCAAAAAGAATAAAAAATCACGTTAGTCTGTATCAAGCAGTGAATCTTCTCTTCCACTCAGATCTATTTACACAAAGTTGTACCAAACATATTATTTATACTTTGGTACTCAATTGTATTCTGCTCTTTAAAGAAGTGACATTATGATAAAATTTCATTTATACTTGTAACTAAACACAGTATTCAAATAAGTTAATTTTTTAAAAGACAAACATGGTATTAACATTTTAGGCCAAAGTTGAAAATATTTTTACAGGCAATCATTAGCACATAAATAACAACAAAGAATGACTTCTGCTTTGACTTTTGTCATTAATATTTTAAAAGGACATTAACTTTAGTCACAGTATACTCAACCCATTTGAGTAAAATAACTTATGAAAGTAAATTTTATATCAATATTACAATCATTTTTTAAATTTTTTAAAAAGATCTTACTTGTTTATTTGACACAGTGAGTGCTAGAGAGCACAAGCCCGGGGGGGGGGGGGGGGGGGTGCAGGGGGACGGGGGAAGGCAGAGGGAGAGGGAGAGGGAGAAGCAGGCTCCCCAGTGAGCAGGGAGCCAGACATAGGGCTCCATCCCAGGACCCTGAGATCATGACCTGAGCCAAAAGCAGCAGCTTAACCAACTGAGCCACCCAGGCACCCCAGATTTTTTAAAAATTATTAAGCAATGTTTATATATTTCCACATAATATAGAAAAAATGCTGTAATGTTTTGCTTTAATAAGAAGACCATATATCTTGGAAAACTGATTCCTTTCTCATAAAAAATTCATTCAAATGCCATCTTAAAAAAATTAAGATGGGGGAACTTGGGTGGCCTATTCGGTTAGGCATCCAACTTTTGGTTTTGGCTCAGGTCAGGATCTCAGGGTCATGAGATCGAGCCCCACTGGCTCCATGCTCAGCATGGAATCTGCTCGAGTTTATCTCTCCCTCTCCCCCTGCCCCTCCTGCTCATGGTCTCTCTCTCTCAAATAAATAAATCTTTTAAAGAATAAATTAAGATGTATTATGGCACTGTATGTACTAAATGATTATTACCATAAAACTTATAAATTGTCTTTAAGTGCTCTTTAATTCATCACCTATTTTTCTTCACTGGTTATACTGAAGTATTACTGAAAACCATAAAGAAAAAAAAAAGAGGAGACAATCAGACCCAAAGTAATCACAAGAAAGGAAATGATACAGATCACAGTAGAAACTGATGAACTAGAAAACAAAAAACAGATAAGCCAAAAGCTGGCTATGTAAAAAAAGAAAGAAATTGAGAAACCTCTAGTCACACTGATCAAAAGAGAGACAGAGAGAGAAGAAATAATTTATCATTATCAGGAATGAACGTGGTAAAATCCTTACAGATTCTACATATTCAACATACAAGAAGACAGGGCGCCTGCGTGGCTCGGTCGTTAAACGTCTGCCTTCGGCTCAGGTCATGATCCTAGAATTCTGGGATCGAGCCCCGCATCAGGCTCCCTGCTTGTCGGGAAGCCTGCTTCTCCCTCTCCCACTCACCCTGCTTGTGTTCCTGTTGTCGCTCTCTCTCTGTCAAATAATAAATAAAATCTTTTAAAAAACATATAAGAAGATAGTATTAAGTAAAATTTTATGCCAACAAATTCAGCAAGTTTGAGAAACAAATTATTTGAAAGATACAAATGACCAGCATTTTCTCACAAAGGATCTGGATATCATATATATATATATATATATAATCTTTTATAATATTTTTTATAATAGTCTACCAAATGCAAACTATTCCATAAACAGAAAGCAGATCAGTGTTTGGCTGGAGAATAGGTGGGTATAGCAGGGAAAGATGAGCGGGAAAGATTAACAGGGAGCATAAGGAAAATTTGGGGGATGAAGTATATGTTTATTATCTTAATTGCAGTGATGGTTTCATTTGTATATATTCACACAAATATAAAATTGTGATTTTCAAAATGAGCAGTTTATTGTATATCAGTACTCCTCTATAAAACAAAATCTTCAAAACAAAACAAATAAAAAAGGAGAAATTACTGCCAATTTTGATTAATAGTTAAAAGCAAAGCTGAAGCATTTAGCCAACCTCTAGAATATTTTACTGTAAGTACTTCACAAAGCAATTCAGAATTTTCCTAATACAAAATAAAACATAATATTAAAGGAGAAAATAGAAGTATGATTCTACCTGTACCCTTATTTTCCAAATCATTATTTCAGTATAATTGAGTATTTGGGAAATTTTTCTAATTACTTATGTCTAGTCATAAAGTGTTTATATTGATAATTGATTTAATAAATGACCTAAACTTAAAATTTGTTTATGGCGCCTAGGTGGCTCAGTTGGTTAAATGTCTGCCTTCCACTCAAGTCATGATCCCATGAACCCCACATCAGGCTCCCTGATCAGCAGGGAGCCTGCTTCTCCCTCTTCCTCTGCCCTTCCCCCTGCTTGTGCTCTCTCTCTCACTCTCTCTCTCAAATAGATAAATAAAATCTTTACAACTAAACTAAAATAAAATTTGTTTAAATACCTATTGGAAAAAAGAATACTCAAAATTCACCATCCTAAACATACACACACACACACACACACACACACACACACAAACACACAAACACTGATGCACACATAAAGTGTGACATAATAATCCTTAAGGCTCAGGATGGCACAGCACTGTGTCCCCTATTATAGTAACAAGAATTTTAGTCAGTGACATGGACATGATTATAAGACTTAGGAATGTAATGTAGTGCATCTGACAACAAAGCAGCCTTAGTTGCTATACCCTATCATATAACAAAAATATAAAAATGCTAAATTACACATTTTATAAAACAACTTAAGAATAATCACATCTTGGAAGTTTCAAACATTATACATGAGAAAAGAATTACCTGATGGCAGAAACAGAATTTAGAGCCAAATTTAAGCAATGATGCTTAAACTGCAGAGGTTGAGGGAGTACTACACCTGGATACAGAATTTAAGCCATGGACCAGTGCAGTTGAAATTACCGTATGTGGATGGCAGACACAGACTTCACTAGGCATTGGATATTAAACTTGAATGGAGATATCTGTCTTAAGAGGCAGGATTTGACAACTATTTCATTTACAAAGAAAAGCAACAAGGAAAGCTCCTCCCATCTATACAGGAAGAGTTTATGAAGTTTCTTCTACTTAGGCTCTGTGAAGAAAATTACACTGTAAACTTCTCTGAAATATACTTCAAAGGTCCATGGAGCAAGGTCCACACAAAGGAACAAAAAACCAAATGGAAGCAAAGCAAAACCAAACACCTAGTCAAGATTCACTTAACAAGGTAAAATTATAAATCAGATGAAGCAATGAATTAGCATGAGGAAGAGACAACAGGCATAGCAAATAGAACTGGCACCTCAGTCTTAAACAACAGAACAATCTGGTAGGAGCGATGTTTACAATGATTAAGTAGATAGAGAGGACATCTAGTCTAAAAACAGAACACTAAAGACTTAGAGAGGGAAAAGTCAGAATACCTACTGAGAGGAATAACAATTAGATTGACAGGTGGCTTTCAATCCATAACATTAATAAACAATGTAATGTGACAACATTTGCAAGGTACCTAAGGAAAATATCTGTGACTCTTGAATTCTAGACCCCACTGAACTATCATCACTCAGGAGTCAGGGGAAAGTGAAAATATTTTCTGATAAAATGGGTGTTTTTCATAAATTGTTGTTGAATGTACCATAAAGGATGGAAGGAAAGAATAAACAGAATCCAGGAGGAAGGAGTAGGATGTTAAAACCAATAATAAGCAAAGAAATCGATACATTTTTGGCAAATCTACATATGCATTATCTGTAAAAACACCACAGCAATAATTTCCATGGTGAGATAAAACAAAGTAGAATTAAAAAAACATAGAATAATAAGAAGGATGTCACATGGGGCTAACGGGTATTCAAGCATTCTGACCCTAGAATATCTCGATGGAGTGTAAAGCTACTGACCACTTTTGTGTATTGTCAAGTTGAAAGTACTTGTTAAAAATCTAAGAATAACTACTATATTATAGAACCAGAAATATGTACAATTTAAAAATGGTACTGTGGGAAAGAAAAAGAGGATAACGATTCATGAGCTTGAAGGCACAACAAAAATATCATAAAGGATTTCCTTAAAACAAAAAAGAATGTGTAAAATACATTCATACAATACTATAAAGCAGAGAACATGAATAAACTAGAGCATAATTTTAAATACGAATAAGTCACCAAAACGGTATGTTAGGGAAGTAAAGCAAATGCCAACATATAGATACTGTTTGGTACAAGTTATGTATTTTTTTAAAGTACACTAAACAGTTCTCATCATATACAACATAAAAACTTAGAAGGCACAGACAAACTCCAACAACCCCAGGCTGCTTAAGAAATAACCAAGGTTAGGAGAAAAAGAAATTAGATGGAGTCAAAGGTTCCTAGCTTTATTTATAAAATTTTATTCTTCATAATTTTCTAACTCTATGATAATGTTTCATTCCTTTAAAAAAAGGATATAAAATAAATATTGCAAAGTGTCAGTAGTTGTTAGGTCTATTTGTGGGGAGAGTGTTTATATTTTCTTTAAACTTTTCATTTATTTATTTTATTATCATAAGAATATTTTAATCAGAGGCATTAAAAATTGCAAAAGTGGTCCTAGGAGAAATTATAAAACAGGAGTATTGATTTTTTCATACCCAGTCTTTCTTATAAAATGTAAGTGATCTCAATTATGTTATATTTTTGCTTAAAAATAGTAAGTTTTCTCTTGTTTAAGCAATTGATGGTTGGAACAGTTACTTTTTCTTCGAGGAAAGTCACAGATGATCTGTCATAAAGGGAATGAGTTCAATAGTAAGATGATACTAGAAATTCATTGGAATAGCAAGATAATACTAGAAGTGAGTTAGCATTGAACAAAGACTTAAAGTTTTGGGGCAGAGATCTAATTTTGAATCCAAAAAGACATTTATATTTTAGTAATAAATTTTTAGAAATATTCTATAATATGTGTATTTTTAATATATGGGACTTAATTTTATACCAGGTAATCTGAGCAATATAAAACCTGCTTTTCATTAGGTATTTTAAACTAAATTAGAATTTTTCTTTCATATCAACTAAAATATATTATAGGGGCGCCTGGGTGGTTCAGTCATTAAGCGTCTGCCTTCGGCTCAGGTCATGATCCCAGGGTCCTAGAATCGAGCCCCGCTTCAGGCTCCCTGCTCCGTGGGAAGCCTGCTTCTCCCTCTCCCACTCCCGCTGCTTGTGTTCCCTCTCTCGCTGTGTCTCTCTCTGTCAAATAAATAAATAAAGTCTTAAAAAAATTAAAAATAAAATAAAATGTTATTAAATTTTATTAAAGAAATAATGTAGTCAAATAATTCTATGTATGCAATGCAATAGATACAAAATAATAATTAATTTTTGGTCATCATCAATTGACTATGACATTATTAATAACTAATACAGTTAGATAAGGAAGAAAATTTTTGCCTATTCATTTTTTCAGTGTAACTCTCTAATGGGGACTTGTATTAAGATTTTAAAGGGAGTTAAATCTATTAATTTTTTTCAACAAAATTATATTGAATGTGCTAGATAGTTTACTGCATGCTATGTATATAAAGACTAAAGATGTAGACCCTACCATATGTACACCAACATTATATGTTGGTTATGTTCACCATTACATAATGGTAAAATTATGCATGAAGTGGTTGGGAGCATATTAAATTAGGAATGGTACGTTAGAAAAGGGTAAGATAAAAAGACTCATGCATGCATTCCATATGTAATCCATATAACAGTTTCTGGGAGCCAAGCAGTAGTTCAGTAGTAGAGAAACATGGGCCATGAATACGAAAGATGCAGTTGAAAACACATGGGCCAATCCTTTGGTGATATGAGAAAACATTGTGGAATAAGCAAATTTCTTTACATGTTATTTCCAAAGAATTATTAAATATAAAGGTTACATTTTATCCAGATTCTCTAGTATTGACATGATACGAATTTACAACAGGGAATTAGGTTAAAAGATGTTTTTAAAAATCACACATTCAACAAATAGCATCATCCATTCAACCTTATGGTATATGTTACCTTGAACTTATCTGGAAATTGGTTACTAAAATTTGAATAAGTTATTCCCTTGTTAAAATATTCTGCAATCAATGAGATAACCACCAAATCATTGGGACCTTTTATTAAACTCTGATTAAACTTTATTAAACTATTTTTATTTTAGTAAATCAATGATAATATTAGTTAAAGGATGACAACTTAAAAGCAACAGATTTCTCAAGGATCTGATTAGTGGAACTCTCTGTTTAAATGATGGTAACTATATCCTTTTGACAAAATCTGCAGGCCCTGCCCTCAATAAATAGCTTCTTTATAAATCTGGAAATATACACATTTTCTTGGGCTGAGGGCCACAAAAGGAGAAGGGCTTTTCTTTAGTGCACTGTGTGCCTTGGTTTATGGCTGTCTAATACTGTAGGGGTTTAGCAAAAGTAAATCTCCATAATTGCTAGTCAAACAATGACAGTTAATAGAAGTTTTACTCAGTGCTATCAAGATAATAATTAACAATTTATAGCAAAAAGGAAAAGCATGATAATAAAAAAGTCAGAAGCTAATAATGAAAAGGAATGAAGTTACTCTATGAACACTGTATCCATGCAATCATCATAAATAAACCAATAGTGTAACTATCTCTTTGACACAGGAACTCTGGATCAACGAACCAAAGAGCAGAAAGTGAAGGGAACCCATAGTTCATCATTCATTCTACTTCACTAGACTCCAACTCCATGCCCTCCTGACCAAGGAGGTAATTGGTACTTAAGAGTGCATAATTGGGGCACCTGGGTGGCTCATTTGGTTAAGCGACTGCCTTCGGCTCAGGTCATGATCCTGGAGTCCCAGGATCGAGCCCCACATCGGGCTCCCTGCTCAGCAGGGAGTCTGCTTCTCCCTCTGACCTCTCGTGTTCTCTCTCTCATTCTCTCTCTCTAATAAATAAATAAAATCTTTCAAAAAAAAAGAGTGCATAATTTAATTTTTCTTTAGGGAGGTCCTACTCTAAGGAGTGTGATTTTTTCTTTTCTTTTTCTTTTATTTCCTACCAAGCAAAAGGTTATTCTGAATGTTTAGCAGAGACACATGGAAATAGAGATATATGGATATGAAAAACGTAAGATTGATCTTCAACATAAGGAACCCAATTTGCATCTATTGAATATAATTTTAGGAGAGAGTGAAGTTCATGCTACCAAAACATTTGTTCTACAACCTGCTATAATGTTGATGAATCATCATAAAAGAGATTTTTCCACTACCAGAGACATTTCAGTTAGACAGCAAAATAAGCCAATTACTAATCAACCATAATCTGATAGATAGATAAATAGGTAGATGATGATAGATAGATAGATAGATAGATAAGACAGATAAGAGAGGTATACAGAGAGACACACAGAGAGAATACATATCACTTTATGGTTTAAAAATACATAGATATATTTTGATGTAACAAAATAAACAATTTGTTGAATATCTATTTTCTTCCAGGGGACCTTACATGAACAATCTCATTTAATCCTAACAGCATCAGCAACTCAAATACTAAATCAGGCTTCAACTAGGTTTTTTGGTTCCTGGTCCAATTATGTTTATGTGAAATCATATTCTTTTAGTTAAAACGCATGATACTTAGAAAGGAAAGGATCCAAGATCTCCTATTAGAATATTTCTCACTAGCACATTCAAGTTAATTACATCGTCTGAATAGTTTATATTTTTCCCAGATATATGGAGTGGTTCATGATCACTGAAGCTGTGTGTGTGCGTGTGTGTAATGTGCATTTGTGTGGCAACTGTGTGGGCTGAATACAAGCAGGAAAGTAGCTGAAGGATGTCAGAGAGATCACTGGTGAACAGGAAATAAATGGGTGACAAGTGGTAACAGTGGCTGGTAGGGTCAGACTCAATGAAGGCTGGGGATATGTCTATCTTTTGTTGTCTTGTTTCATATCCACACCTGGAACAGTGACTGGAGAGTAGGTGCTCCATAAATATGTATTTAATGATTGATAAAGAATCAACATGAAGGTCAGCGCATCAAATTCCATTAATGTTGCTATTTCTGCACCGTATGGAATGAGACTGCACTTACGATATTTTGTTTTATTTTAATTTTGTTTAGCCTTCAACAATATATGAGTAACTACTTCTCTGTATGTACCTTAGCCCTTCCTCTCTCTTCAAGTAATCAAACTCAAGCACCCTTCTGGTTCTGAGTAATGCAGAGCACAGAAACTAACACACGAGGAGCACTTGGTGAATGAGATGGTGAAAAGTACATAAACAAATACAATCACGAACATGAGTGATGAAACATTAAAATACCACTCATTATTTGAAAACAAATACTTCCTCATTATCTATTAGGCTATAGCAAAAGGACCACAAATTGACTAGGTAGTAAAATGATGGGAATCATCACTCACCCATGATCATGACCATTTATTTATAAAAGGCTTTTTCAGAGAGTCAGTATTCCAATTTACTAAGATCACAGACTCCAGAGCCACACTACATGGATTCATAATCCAGCCTCAAAGCCTACTGCTGTGTACTATGAGGAAATTTATTAACCTCTTATGTGCTTCCATTTCTCCTGTGAACAATGGGGATTATGCTACAACCCTCTTAGGGTTGTAGAGAGGATTAAATTATCATTATGTAAGATTTATATTTAGCCAAATAAATAAATATTTGATCATACTACATATAAAATAAGGCAATTTATGTCCAAAAATTTCAAAGTATAGAGTTCTACTTCTGGAGCTATTAATCATCAAGTGGCAAGTGATAAACTTTACATCTTGAAATGAATTAAAGGAAAAATATGAACCTAATTATGGATCACTGTTGCTGTGAATGTTTACAAAATTCTTTTTATTTTTGGAAACGTTTTTAGTGACATGTAGTTTGTTACCTAACTAAACTTCCCCACACTTAAATTCAGTAATAATAAACACTGATACAGAAAATAACATAGCATTTGATCATTCTGGAATGAAAGTGAAAATGCAAAAGAAAAACTAGAGCCAACTTCTGTTGTCACTATTTTTACGTTTTTTAAATTGTTAATGAAATTTGTTTCATCTCACATCCAACTATTAAAACCTCATAGTTTCAAAAATGTGTTTATTCATTCATTAATTCAGTAGATGTGTATAGAAATCTTATCATGTGTCTGACACATAGAAGACATTCTGTCAGCATTTGTTAAATATGCTTTGCAAAACTTTTTATCAGCTCTGCCAGACAATAACACAATGAGAATTTATGTTGTCATGCAGTTTACTGTTTATGATAAAGGGACAGTAGTTTGGTGATGTATAAAATCAGGTCATAAAAGAGTTAACATCATTTGACTGAATCAATCCAGTGATGATCACCGAAATAACTAGATAGGATACCTGTATTTATATATGGTTTTATTTATATATATTATATATATATTTCATATGTATTATTTTTCTTTTAAACCAAATAAATTTTTATAAAAATTGATGAAAAAATGTACAAATTTCACCAAAGAAAATTTTGCTAATATTTGTGGGCAATGGTGTTCTGATTAAAATATTGAAATAAGAGCTTCCTTCTCCCTGTTTAAAAAAGAAAAAAATCATTCCTACCTCTCAACAAGAAAGCGAGTGATCAAGTGGTTTCAAACATTTAAGAAGAATTAACACTAATCCTCAGACTCTTCCAAAAAAATTGAAAAGGAGAGAACATTTCCTAACTCATCTTCTGAGACCAGCATCACCCTCATACCAAAGCCAGACAAAGGAAAGAGTAGAAACCTACAGACCCAAAACCCTGATTAACATAGATGTAAAAGTCCTCAACAAAATACTAGCAAACCAAATTTAACAGAATATTAAAAAGATCATACACCATAATCCAGTGGAATTTATTCCTGGAAGGCAAGGATTGCACAACATACACAAATGAATATGACAGACTATATTAACAGAACAAAGAATAGAAATAACATGATCATCTCAATAGAATTTGATAAACTAGCATTTGACGAAATAAAAATTCAACAAACTTTCAAGATAAAAACTTTCAACAAACTATGTATAAAAGTAATGTACCTCAATATGATAAAGGCCACACATGACAAGTCCACAGCTAACATCACACTTAACAGTGAAAAAACAGAAAACTTTTCTTCCAAGATCAAGAACAAGGCAAAGAACCCACTTTCTCCACTGCTCTTCATCGTAATAAAGAAATTCCCAGCCAGAGTATTTAGGCAAACAAACAAATTAAAAATAAAAATAAAAAACATCTAAATTGGAAAGGAAGAAGTAAAATTACCTTTGCAGATGAAATAACCATATAAGTAGAAAACCCTAAATACTCCATATACACAAAAAGTTAAAGCTAATAAATGAATTCAGTGAAGTTGCAGAACATAAAATCACCATACACAAATCAGATGCACTTCTATACAAAACCCAATATACAACAAACTATATACAACAAAATGCCCAAAAAGGAAATTAAGAACACAATCCCATTAACAATAGCATCAGAAACAAATATTTAGGAATAAACATAATCAAGGAGTTAAAAGACCTATAAAATGAAAACTATAAAATATTGATGAAAGAAATTAAAGACATGAACATATGGAAAGACATCTATGTCCATGTACTAGAAGATTTAATATCATTAAAATGTCCATACTGCCCAAAACAATCTATAGATTCAATGCCATCCCCATCAAAATCCCAGTGGTATTTTTCACAGAAATAGAAAAATAATCCCCAAATCCATATATAACCACAAAAGACCCAAAATAGCCACAACAATCTTGAGAAAGCAGAGTGAAGCTGGAGGTATCACACCTTCTGACTTGAAAATATATTACAAAGCTAAAGTAATCAAAACAATATGGTACTGGCATAAAGCCAGACATATAAGACCAATGGAACAGAAGAGAGCCCCCAAAATAAACCCATGCATACATAGTTAGCTGATCTTCAGTAAGGGAGCCAAGAACACACAAAAGTTAAATGATAGTCTCCTCAACAAATGGTGTTGGGAAAACTGGATTTCCACAAGTAAAACAATGAAATGGGACCCTCATCTTGCACCATACACAGAAATCAACTTAAAATGGATTAAACACTTAAATGTAAGATCTGAAACTGTAAAAATCATAGGAGAAAACAGGAAAAATGCTTCTTAACTTTGGTATTGGCAATGCTCTCTTGGATATGGTACTAAAAACACAAGAAACAACAGCAAAAATAAACAAGTGGGACTATATCAAACTAGAAAGCTTCTGAACTGCAAAGGAGACAACCAACAAAATGAAAAGGCAACCTGCAGAATGGGAGAAAATATCTGCAAACTCTCTATTTGATAAGAGCTTAATATCCAAAATATACAAGAAACTCCTGCAACTCAATTGCCAAAACAAATAAAAACTCCTATTACAAAATAGCAACGACTGAGTAGACATGTCTTCAAAGAACACAGATAAATGGCCAAAAGTCTTTTTAAAAAATACAAGTAACAAGGATTGGTGTATGTATACTGTCGGTGGGAATGTTAAATGGTGCAGCTGCTATGGAAAACAGCATGGCGGTCCCTCCAAAAATCAAAATAGAACTATCACAGGATCCAGCAATCCCACTTCTAGGTATACATCCCCCCCAAAATGAAATCAAGATCTCAAAGAGATATCTGCACTCCCATGTTCATTACAGCATTATTCACAATAGTCAAGATCTGGAAACAACAGAAGTGTTCCTTGATGGATACATGGATAAAGAAATTATTGTAGATATAAACAATGGAATATTATTCAAACTTAAGAAAAGAAGGAACTCCTGCCATATGTGACAAAATGGACAAACATGGAGGACATTATACTAAGTGAAGTAAGTCAGTCACAGAAGAACGAATACTACATAACTCCACTTACATGGGATATCTAATATAGTCAAAGTCAAAGAAGCAGTAAGTAGAAGAGTGGTTGCCAGGGTCTGCGGAGAGGGGAGGGGAAAATAGGGTTTTGTTGTTCATTGGTTATAAAGTTTCAGCTACAGAAAATGAATAAGTTCTAGAGATCTGCTGTACAACACAGTACCTGTAGTTAACAATACTGTATTATACCTTAAAACATAAGATAAATCTCATTGTAGTGTTCTTAACATAATAAAAAAATAGTTTCTACATTTGGGCAGAAACATTTCTGTTGAAGCTGAGGGACTCAACAGTTATTTATTCTCTCCTGCTTCATTTCTGAACCACGGGAAAAACAAGGCAAAGAAAAATGCAGGTGAACATAAACATAGTTTTAATGCTGATAATGGAGAAACTATCTTACATACGCCAGCAATTATGCTTAGTAATTCTGAACCCAGAAGATGTCAGCTTGGTAGAACCAGATTTCCCCTGAAAAGTCTGGGCCATGCACTCCCAAATACTTTTTCCACATTCAACAATCAAGGCAGTCATGTTGCCCCTGAGGGAGAGTTAGTGAAAAGGTGAGGAAAAGATACAGAAACATAAACCGACATATTTTCCTGCTGGAGGGAATAGCATGAGTGGAAAATAAGGGGTCAATGTGGCTAAACATTGCAAGACCGTACATTCCCTAAATATTCTGAATGAAATGAAAATAATTTTGGATTTTAAAATTTGTATATAATTTGCAAAAATTATATTAGTTTATTTTTCTTAGCTTTTTTATAGGATTTGCATCTCATGAGTAAATATTCATTTGTCTGATTCACAAGAGAATGTCCCTTAATGCAGCCATTTTCCCCACCAATAGTAGATATATTCTAAATAACTGTGAAAAGCAATAGAAAAATCATGTCCCAGGTACACATTTTATTCAATATGGACAATGTTTTAGTATCTCATTATATTGTAAATTGAGGGCACTCTGGTTTAATTCCAAGAAAATGTACTGACAACAAAGGAAATGGATTTAAATGTACATATTCATCAATTCAGTGCTTTTCAATTGGGGAAAGACTTGTCAGAATGACTTGGGACTTTCTCATTGCCCTTTCCCCTTTTTCATCAATTCCGTTTTTGATGGAGAAGTGTTGCATTCTTCAGGTGTTCTTCAGTAGGATTTTTTAAAAAGGAAAATCACTTCCTAAATGAATAGGATTCTGAAAAACAAATGCGTAACTAATTCTGAGTCGAATGTTCTAAACATACATGATCTTTCCGTTCGTTTTAAATTATGCAAGCCCTATATGACTTGTAGGTACTCCAAATTATACCTCATTCATTTATTCATTCATTTTTCTTAAATATATATTGTTGGCATGTGCTAGACTACGGGGATATGTATGGCCATAATTGTAAGGGAAAAGACATAATCATTCAATATTATCTTCTATTTTCCAATACTACTTGCATTTGAAATATTTCTTACTAATGTGAAGAGGAAATAATCACAAAACTATAAGAAACACTGTTAAAATGTATCTGTAATGAACCACATATATGCACATAAACTGTTAACTGCTCTGGGATATGAGTTAGGAATTCAGAACATAGAATTTACACATGCATGGGGCACACACTTTTGTAATCAGATATCTATATATTTCGTGAAAGAAGCAAAGCAAAAATATTTTAGAGTTTTATTACAGTTGAGACTCTTTAATAGTATTCTATTTATAAGCAAACTATATAGATTCAAATACCTTTTCCCAGTTGGCTTCTCACCCTTCTCGTGAGAATACCCAAATTATACAGACAAGAATACTGTTGAAAAGAGACCTGTTGATCTCTACACTTTAGAAGGAAGAAATCTGTGTGTGTGTGTTTTAAATCTCTTTATGCTTCTCTGACTGCTTCTCCACAAATCCCCAGAACCAATACCATTTTTTCTGATTTCTTTATAATATCCCTTACCTTAGAAAATTTTTTAGAGGAGACTTGATCTTGGTTCCTTCATTCAAATCTAGTTATGCAGCTCAACCCCAGGGCTTATATTGTCCTTCTATAATCTGCATATACTTTGCTACAAAAAGAAGTCTTGATAAAAGCATGTCAGAGTCATGCAGTTGCCAGTTTTAACCAAAAACTGTATGGAAGACATTGGAATTCACAATAGTGAATCTAGGGTTTTATAAAGAGTGATTTTTAAAAATGCCTACATGGTCCTCCAAAAAAGTGAAAAAAAAAAACTTCCTGAGAAAAAACTTATGCTAAGAACTTCTTTAAATATCCAGGATAACATAATACTAACACATCTCAAGTATTCTGAATAGTAAGTACGAACACATGCTCAAAGATGGCATTCTCAGAGCCAGCTACTTAAAATTTATATGGTGTGTGTTCTTCTGCCTTCATTAAGGTATGCCCATGTAGTATTATTTTTATTCCAGGTGCATTAATCGTTGCGAGTTCATTTCAAGTGAATCAAGTTGTTGAACAGCATTTTCCTTAGCTGTGAACACTATGCATGATAGCAGAAAATAGAGTTTACAAGGCAGTACGAAGCAGAGAGTTTTGTTTGGGGCATTGAAGCAGCCACGTGCAAACTTTAAGTTGATAGGTGAGTATGTATGCATGTACCATGCTTTTCTACAATATATGTGTTTGTTTTGTTTTGTTTTGTTTTTGCCTGCTTTATGAAGTAGGATATGTTGTTGTTAAGTTCTGATAGGCTAGGGTGATAAAAATTTAATTTTTGCCTCTCCATAGGTAAGTGGGTATTTTGTTTTTTTTTTCCTCTGTGATCCTATTGCAGTCTTTATTCTCCGTCTTCATTATTCTCCTTTTTTTTCCTTACTCAGAATTTTCATAAAACAACAGTACTAAAATATCACTTTACTTCTCCTTTTGAAGGATTTTTTTCCTTGGTGATTGTCACTCCAATTAGGGCTCCCTTTTACTAATTCCACCCACTTTTCATGCCTAATTTTATTTGCTACTCAACTATGAAGAATTTTGTCTGCTATGACTTGTATTATCATTTCAGAATTGAATTACTTTCATCTTTTTCTGAAAGTTGAAGGATATTATTGTTCAGAATATGTATATATATGTATGTATGTTAGATGCTATGTGATTCTTGGCATTTCTTTCTTCTATTGGTTGTGGTGGTCGGGAGCAGGGTGAGATGTCTACACAAAACTATATTTTAATTCATGGCAGAGCAAATTCTTTTTTACTGTGTCAACAGCAATACTATATCTGTAAAGCTGTTTTAATTTTCCATTTTAACACTGGTGGGTAGGTGGAATAAGTACACATAGGACATGTCATTTATGTGCATTCACATTATTCAGAGACCTAACATTTATAAGTAGAATCTGTGGTGGAATTTTGAGAAAAGTAGAATTTCCTACTATACGATCATGTGCAATTTCTTTCAAGTTCACAGGGACTTATACTCTCTTCATTGACCTATACTTCTAATTAATGCGTTATGGTTAGGGCTGACTTAGTTAATCCCTCTTACCATTAGAAACAGCACAATGCGTGTGTGTATGTATGCATGTGTGTGTGTGCGCGCGCATGTTTATATTTCTATGCATAAGGCATAAGCCATATTTAGCAATAAAAACTTCATTTTAAAAGTGTACATTCAGAGGCGCCTGGATGGCTCAATCAGTTAAGCGGCTGCCTTCGGCTCAGGTCATGATCCCGGAGTCCTGGGATTGAGCCCCACTTCTGGCTCCCTGCTCAGCGGAGAGCGTGCTCCTCCCTCTCTCTCTGCCTGCCACTCTGCCTACTTGTGCTCTCTCTCCATTTCTCTATCAAATAAATAAATAAAATCTTTTTAAAAAATAAATAAATAAATAATAAAAATAAAAGTGTTCATTCAAACACATATGGATTCTTCAAAAATAATTTTCACTGATATGATATTTCCTAAAGGATTTGTGAAATTTTCTGAGCCAAATACAGAAAGTTCTTAAAATTGTCTGGCATCTATGCCATATGCTATTTATATACTAAATTTAAATAAATGTTCAGAAATAATATATTTTAACATATAATCTTTTTCAGAAAGAGTGAGAAACAAAACAATTAACCTTACCTACAAAGTTGGTATTTTAAATCTACCAATTATTAATATCCCTATATAGTATCTGTAAGACCAGTTTATAACTTATTACACTTACATTCAAAAAGCCTGTCACACTTGTCTTTGTGTTGTTGTCTTCATATATTACTACCCTGAACTCTCCCATAATTTACACAGTAGCAATTCATTTTTAAGACCTTAAAGTCCCAAAGCTGAGTGCCTCAGAGGCGATTTTGCAAATTTCCTCTACCATTTGTTTATTATTCTTCAATATTACTTTGAATCACCACCAGTCCTGACATCTGTCATGAAGCACAAGCCTTTCAAGCTACAAAAGTACTACGCATTTGTAACTGACACACATTGACTTGAGAAGAAAAGCCATTCATTGCTCATTTAAAAAGAATGTATAATAAAGGAGGGTATCTGACTGTTATTTCTTAAGGGTGTGTTGCTTAAGAGACTGTGATAGGAATTTTTGCTTCTACAATGAATGAATATAACTGCTGCAAAAATGAACTAAAATAAATTTGAGGAGGATCATATTTCCAGTAATTATTTGGCAATTTTCAAACAAAACTAAACTAAATAAGTTTACTGGGCACTTTAGTAAATGTCAAAGATAGTATATAAAATTCTACTATGTCTATTTCAAATCTTACATGTTTGAATAGAGATATTTTTGGTGGTATTTGTTTAGCAGTTACTTTGTAAAGTGAATGGTTCTATAACATGGTCGATTAGAGTTTGTGGAAAAGCCTGGAATTCTACAGCCGCTTCGGGTAGAAAACTACAAAAAGTAAAGATTGATGATGATTTTTAGTTCTTTAAAATATGCACATTCATATTACTGTCTACACTATAAAATGAGATTATAAAAGTTGTATAAATTATAGCCCAAAATGGTAATTTTAATTATTCACATAATTTTTACAATGCCATTCTACAAGTTGAACAACAAAAACATAATAGTACAAAGCTTACATAATCACCACTGTCATGACTCACCTGTCCTTTTTTACTTGGTTTATTTCTTGGTCCATCAATAACTCCTCTGACTCTTAGCAATTGTTATTTAAAAAAAAAAAAGAGGGTGCCTGGGTGGCTCAGTTGGTTGAGCGACTGCCTTCGGCTCAGGTCATGATCCTGGAGTCCCTGAATCAAGTCCCACATCGGGCTCCCTGCTGAGCAGGGAGTCTGCTTCTCCCTCTGACCCTCTCCCCTCTCATGCTCTCTCTCTATCTCATTCTCTCTCAAATAAATAAATAAAATCTTTAAAAATAAATAAATAAATAAAAAGAATTTAAAAAAATGAAAAAGAAAACAAAAACCAGCCAATTAAACAAACATCTCCCTCATAAAATACAAATTCAGATAAAAAATTTGTTAAATAAAAGCGCACACGCCAAAAAAAAAAAAGAATAATGATTTAAGATTTGTACAACGGTTCTCTCACCATTTATTCTTTAGTGAATAAACACTTGCTTCTGATAGTATATATTTATTCATTTATTCATTTTATTGAAATGAGTAAAATATTTAATAAATACTTATTTAATATGTGCCACGTGTAGGCAATGGAGACATACCGCTTAAAAGAGTGAAAAAAAAATTACACCTGCATGAATTTAGAACTGAAAAGGATGCTGGAGAGAAAAATAGGAAATGAAAATACAATAGTATATAAAACTATACGTACAAACACACATACATATTCACATATGCATGATACTCGATAAAATGTTAAAAACATTTCACAATTAACTTTAATGTTAAACACTTTAAAAGACTAAGTTCACTTACTATCATTATTACTATGCAAAGTGTACTTGAAGTCAGTCTATGCAATACGAGAAACAAATGGGAGACAAAACAGTTAAAAAATAAATGACATTGCCACCACCTCAGAAAATATAAAAAATACTTCTATGACCTCAGAGTTGATTTCTTTTTTTACTGTAGTTCTTTTTTCTTTTATTTATTTATATTTTATTATTATTACTTTTAACACATAGTGTATTATTTGTTTCAGGGATATAGGTCTGTGATTAATCAGTCTTATATAATACCCAGTGCTCGTTACAACACATACCCTCTGCAATGCCCATCACCCAGCCACCCGATCCCCACACCCCCTCCCCTCCAGCAACCATCAGTCTGTTGATTTCTTTAATAAGACAAAAATCAGGAAAATCGTAAAAATCTTATGTTAGTACATCATAGGAGTGTCATTATATGATAAAAGGGTCAATTCATTCAGAATATATAATAATCCCCAAAATGTATATACCTCATAAAATAGCCAAACTTTTAGGCACAAAAATTGATAGAACCAGAAGAAAATTTATATAGTAATTGCCATAGTAGGAGATGCGAGCATGTTTCTATCAATACTGATAGATCATGCTGGCAAACAAACAATCAAACAAAAACGGTACTGACACAGAATACTTAAAAAAAAAAAAACAATAACATAGGTTTAATGGACATAGGTGAAATGTATGAAGAATACTCATCCTTGTCAAGCTTATATAAGGCAATGACAAAAAATGTCCACATACTAAGATTTAGCATAGAAATGATGTAAATAAATGGCCAAAAAATTATATTCTGTGATCATAATCCAATTAATTTTTTTCAAAAGTAACAAAAATTATTAATACATTTGGAAACTTAAAAACATGTAAACAATGTAAAATCCAAGAATAAATCATAATGAGTCTTTTCAAGTTCTTAGAATTGAATAACAAATATAGTACATAGCAAATGTTGAAGAATGCAGTGAAAGCAGTACTTATAGGGACATTCACAGCTTTAAACAAATATATTAGAAAAGAAGAAAGGCAAATATAAGTTAGTATCCAACTTAAGAAAAGACAAAACAGGAGTATCGACCTAAGGACACTAGAAAGATAGGAAAAGTGAGGCTATGGAGAAAAAATTAATGAAGCTGTCAACAAAGACACAAGGACAATGCCAATATATATTCTAAAAAAGTGTAAGCAGCTTTCCAGATGTGTACACAAATGTTACATAGAGGCTGGGATAGATCTGGACCAAGAGAAGACTGGTGGGTGAATTTAGTTGTTTTTAATTTTTGGCAAGAGGTGAGCATGTATACCTGCCAGTGAGTCTTGCAATAAAGAGGGACAGGTTTAAGGCATAGTAGTAAACATTTTAAGGGATGAGGTGAAATCCCTGAAGATCCAGGAATTATTTCAACAAATTCACTGACACTCAAATCAGTACCCCAATAATTTTTTCTGACCTCTAGTTCATGATTGGCCCACTGTTGTCAAAGCCATTCTTTCCAGAGCCTCTTATGGAGTTTATTTCTGTCATCAAGGTAATTCAGAAAGCTCTTATTTCCTTCTGGTCACAATGGGGCTATTTAAATTTTTAAAGCAGAAACATAATAAACATCCTCCTACTAGGAAAGAGTCCAGAAATGCCCAACTCAAAAAATTCACCAAATTTGAAATAGTTTTGAGCTGGTTCAAACATCAACAGAATGTTAGATACTGTGAACTTCTTGGAAAATTCTACTTCACTCAGAATATGAATGTGGACAACAATGTTATATTTTAATATTTCAATAAAACTGGAAAGAAAGAAAAAATATGAATGTGGATATAGAACTTTATAATGACATCTCAGAGTCATATTCTAACATCATACATAACTTTAGGTCAGTGTTCCTGTATAAATGACTCACAGGGCAAATCTGAGCCCTGCTGTTTTGGTAGTTATTAGATGTCCACAGGTCACTGGGTACATTAATACATTAATAAATTATCCTTCAGAACGAATGTTAGCATGCCATACTTCAACCAGATAGATGAACGATGAGACTATTATTAGAGGAATGGCTATGAGTAACTCTACTGTTTGAATATAATAATAAATATGACATAATAAACACAATGATAAATATTAGAGAATAATTCTGCAAATTTGTCCCTGAGGGAATATATATATATATAGTAGAAAATAAGAATTCTTAAATGAACTTTATGATTTAAAATTAGATTATTTGATTATTTTAATTCTACTTTTTCTCCAATCCCTTAAAACCGCTTCATAATATACCAGAAATTCATACACCTCAATTATGCCATGAGTACTTTCTAATTGTTCTAACCTTTTCGTTATTGCTAAAACCACTATGACTCTGATCCCACCAGTGGTTCCAAGAGCATCTCTCTTTAGTAATAAAAACGCTCACTGCAAATGTTAGCAGTTAAACGACACTGAAAAACTAAAGAAGCCTATCCTTAATAATATTTCCAAATCACAATATAAAGGAAGAAATATCACAAGCAGCCTAAATCACATAAATTAGTGGCCTAGTCAATTATCCTAAGAAAAATTAGATCTCCATTCTGAAATAATTAACATATTAGCAAGGATGGTATCTTTTTATAGCTGGTCATTTTATCACAATTCATTCTTCAAAAATTATATATTAATTACATTGTGGTTCATAAGAGATTTGGGCATTTTCACCTACTGAGATTATTAATAGAAAATACAGTGTTTACTTTCATTGCCCTTTGATATAAAATACTTTTAATATATATATTTTAGGCCAGAAATAATTGATTCCAGTATTTGTATAGTCAGTTTAGGCTTTTGAGCTCTTTACAAGCAGAATGACATGTTGGGTTAAGAGTACGGAACGTGGACAAATACTTTAAGCTTCAGTTTTGTTACCTGCAAAATGGGGATAATGACAAATACTTCACAGACACTATACGAGATAATGAAGGTAATGTAACATTGGCACCTGATGCATAGAAAATGTTCAATAGTATGTAGCTATTAACATGAAACATCAAACTTTTAAGTTGACAGGGAAGATGGAGAAAAAGTGAGGAAGCAGTTCTAAATGACGTGTCACATTTGATTTATCCAGGAAATAAGGAAGCCTGCAGCAAAATCTGGAAGTAGATAAAGAATATTTTTGATACTTCTGCATTTCACATTTAAGGTCTTCTAGTGATTGCTGGTCATGTGGATAACCCCTGGACACTTAACTAAAACATTCTCAGCACCCCATCCCACCAATTTTAATGGGGACACAGGAACTAACACTTATTTTACAATATACTTCAAATACCTGCTTTGTGCCAAGCCTGTAGTTCGAGCTGTCACTGAAACATACACAGTCCTTGAGTCTATGCATTTTATAACTTTAAGTGCTAAATATTTTCTTAGTGCTAAGTCATTTAAACATTTTCCCCAAACCAAACCAAGATAACCATATCAAGTGAAGCCAGACTAAGCAAATCAAAGTAAAGCAAAAGAAACAAACAAAAAGCCTTTGCAGAATGCTTACTAGATCTAAGCATAAGGGTGGTCCTGTTTATAAAGGAATTTCACATATAGGAAAATTATTTTGGAAAAGATCTGCCACTCTTACAAGAAGTTAACATGAACCTTCTGGGAGAAAGGTACTATTTATACATGTATGTTATCAATATAAGAGTGAAAGATTTTAGAAACTTTCATAGATACCATGCATTCTGTCTCCACCTGTTAAATCATTGTTTTTACACTTTCTATGCTATATTATAAACAATATTTCAGATCCTGTTGTAAATCTCCAATTAATATAAAATCGCTCTTTAACACTTAGCACTGTTTTGGGGTTTGAGAGTCAATAAGATTATCTAGGACCTTTTCTCAAGGTTTCAAAAGAATTACTCAACATAGGTCTTGAACAAAAAGACATATTTTTGGAAGCAGTGGAAAAAATTACCATCTCGTTTCTTGTAAATAAATTGTTTTAGCTTTTAAATGCATTTTGCTATTATGCAAACTGTTCCCCCTTTTCAACAGTGAGAGACTGACTTTTCTTGATAGAATTGTACTGTCTATGGCAGATTCTATACACAGACTGTTTAATAAATGCAAAAGATACATTTTTATTGCTGTTTTTTGTCATTGCTTTATTACCATAGTCTCTTTTCCTTTTTCTTTTCTTTTTTTTTTTTTCAACCGAGGCACTATAGTGTTTCTGAGATGGTCTTGCCCATCTCATAAATTCTATACAATATGCGCCTGTTAGCAGCATTAACAGACTAGAACAAATGGAAGAGAATAAAGTTTCACACAAATGAATAAATGACAAATACTTTCTTTTTTATTTTGAACATAAAAATTTTGTTTTGCATTGTTGTCTGTTTTTTAAAAATTTGATGATAACAAATAGATTATCTATACCTTGTTTGATATAAAATGTCCTATGCTTTCAGATCACTTGCTGAACTCCAAATAATGTGGAGCTTGTTTTCTTTTCATTTTTCTTATGTTGTATAGGAGATTAATAGAAATGCCTCACACTTCCAAAATATAAAGATGTTTTCATTCAGACATCAAAAACAAACATAATAAAGATATTTATTGCAAATATTAATCCAAAGCCAAATTTCAGCATTCTGCTCACTTAGTTTATGACTGTGAGGTCCAGATTCTGCATGTTGTGATTTTCAAGTATATTTCATATACCTGGATAGGTGAATAAATTTAACCACTGTGCCCTTCACACTGACAGCTGGTGCATGGTTATAAAAACACTGTTCTTATTATGAAGAAGGTATTTGTTAAATCTGAGCAAAGCGAGGTTAAACATTCTATCTGATGTGAACCTGGCAGCTGGGCTACCATGATGAAGATATTGACAAAAGGAAATTAGTGGGGCCCTAAATCATAGCCACTGCTTGCTATGAATCCAAGGCAGCATCACCTCATCACGTGTTATTAATTGCAAGGATTGCCATTCATCAACACTGACATGCATGCTGTATGATTCCCTTTGAAGACTTTTCTACTCCTTGTCAAGCGAGGAACAGAAGCCAACCTGACAAAGTTAACACTGCCACATACAGTGCTCACGTCAGAACAAAGCCACACACATGATGCCCTGCTTAAAAGGACAGAAAGTAGCTGTTGTCAGAGTAAACATCTGTCATTATTTGCTTGAGCAAATTTCCCACATTGTCACCATATGATCCACGGAAGTACTAGAAGATAGAGCCAGGGCTCTTCAAAGCCAGAGTGTAGGCCTAACGAGGGAAAAACATGTGGGGATTAGCCATGGAAAGGGTTAGGAATTCTGGAATGTTTCTCCAGTAGCATATTTGGAAAGCTCGACATTAGGGTTAGGCGGTCTTTGCCACCTCAGAGAGTGTGTATGTTGTCATCTGTGAAAGATGGGCACTTAAAGTTTTTGAAGTGTTGGCTCAGGGTCAAATGACATCCTGAGGAAGTAGTCTATGAATATAATACTCTGTAATATTGGTAGGATGTAAAAGTCTCTTAGATGATGCAGTATAGGAACAGGATACTCTGCAGAAAGTGTTCTCTTTAGTGCAGCTCCCAAGTACTGGTATAGATCTTGCCCAGCTGCCCTATGGACAGGCTCAGGCAGCAGGTTCCACGTTGCTACTGATCTAGTTGAAGGGGCTAGTGCTGGAGGATAGTTTTATCCTCATATTTTATGTGGCACCATGGTCCAGCTCTGCCCCATCCGCTCATTTATAGTACCCTAAATGATTCCTGCACCTTCTGTTCCCCATTTCTCTCTTTGCTCCTGTGTGATGCATTTACTTCTAAAATTCTGGAAGCAATTTTAAATTGGAGAGAATTGAAATATAGTTGTTTATACAGAAATAAAAATGAAGCCCTTTTTCTAGGTCACCACATTCCAGATCAGAAGACCATTCATGCAATACACTGAGCTATCATGACAATGAATAATAAAAACTTACATTAGTTTGTACATTAGTTGATCAAGTTTCCCAAGGCCATTACTTTAGACGAGTTTTAAAATATGATGACCAGAATTGAAATGAGATATTTGTGGGTGTTTTAAAATCGTAAGTACTCTGTGGCATGAATTTAGTCTAAGAATTTAGTCGATAAAGATGAGACCTAAGAGGATCTAATTCAACATGTTAAACTGAACCTGAAATGAAATCAAACACAGGTGTAAGGTTCTTATGAGGCTGGGTAATACATCGGCTGAGGCTGCAGGTGGTGACTACTCTGCCTAGATTATGTGAAATTAGTATAATAGATCCTAAATGTCTACTAAAGGCTCGACGTGAGCATTTTCTTCTGTGCTTGTAGGTCTATTGCAATCTCAATTTTGATACTTTGGTCTAAAAATCTACTCAAGTTATATTCTCAGCTGTAAACTTTTATTTCTGGCAAAGGATCAGAGTATTTAAGATGAGGAAGAGTATTTCCAACAGTCTTATTTTCTATAACCTCTATCCTTCATAAGAAACTCTTATCTCTAAGAAAACGATAGGCCAAACCATATAGGTCTTGGTTGATTAAACACAGCACCTTGAATATCACTCAGAGGTAAAAGAGGCACTGCAGAGCACAGGTGCAATATTGGGTTCACATTCGTAAAGTAAATGGGTCACTGAATTCTGCACAACACAAAACCTCCCCATTGTCTTCAAGGACAACTCCAAGTATAAAGTATTACAGGACTTCAGTAAGGGGGGCAATTGCTGGCTAACTTCAAACATTAAACACTGCAAGCAGTGTCACACACCCATTCTCCACAAATCAAATATTTGGTCTCAATGAATTTAAAGAACACGGAAGAATGCAGAGTTTTGCTTAGGCAATATGTATTTCAATTTTCCTTGTGTCTGATGCCACATAATTTATTTGAATATATTTTGATATAAGATGCTGTGGTTATTTTCCAAAAATTTTAAAATATTGGGGGGGAGTGTTGAATCACTGTATTGTACATCTGAAACTAATATTATCCTGAATGTTAACTAACTGGAATTTAAATAAAAGCTTAAAAATATTTGGAGGGGACATGATTATTCATATCTAAATGAGATACTGACAGAAAGACACAGATGGGCAAATGCACAAATTTTATGGATGGAATAGTATTTTAGAATTTACATTTTATATTTCTGAATTAACATAGCTTTTGAATAAAAACAAATAAACTCAAACTATACATATTACAAACCAACCTAAAATTAAGGTGTATTGTAACTTACAAAAGCATTTCCTGCTTCTCTGACACTAAAATAAAGTGTAACCATGGTTAAACTAAGTAGATTTTATACAATTTATTCATTTAACATGTATTTTGGAAAACTTCATATTTTTATAAGTATTCATTTCTGAATGAATAATCAAAGATTCTGTGATCAATGTCTCACTTTCCTCCAAAAGATAAGATGGATTTTCAGAAGCTGGCTTAGCTCATTATGCAGTAGTACTGAGTGTGAAACTATCAAGGTTTCATTCCTTTTTCCAACTCAAACAGCTGCTACCATCTCGGAAGAAGCAGGTGTTGATGCGTGAACAATATTAGCACTAAAAAGAACAGACCGTTTGGTGATGACTTTTCTCACTGGAATATTACATCAAAATACTTTTAAATTCCCTAAAGTGCCCAGGTGGGAAGGCAAATTAAACTTTAAAAAGTCTAAAAACATTTCAATAATTTCATCAGTTCCCTTCCCCTTACAAATCCAATATGCATTTATAAGAATTACAATGTTTAAAAGGATATTACATTTCAGGGAGTTTTTTTCTTTATATGATTCTATATGAAAATATTTTTAAGTAAAAAAAGTGTATTTCAATAGGAGAAATGCCAGAGAAGCAGCAGAAATAAACAGTCTAAGCATTAAAATCCAAATTTGGAGTTTTAAAACAAACCCAAATTTCCAAAATACATACATAGATTCTATCTTGACACTATCATGTCACTGAAAATACTAACAAAGGAGATTTTACTTGTGTTTTTTTTTTTCCCCAGAAAAGTCATTAGAAAGCCTCTTATATAAATGGAGTTTTCTCAGAATGTTAAAAAAAATACCATTAGGGCGCCTGGGTGGCTCAGTAGGTTAAGCGACTGCCTTCAGCTCAGGTCATGATCCTGGAGTCCGGGGATCGAGTCCCACATCGGGCTCCCTGCTCAGCAGGGAGTCTGATTCTCCCTCTGACCCTCTTCCCTCTCGTGCTCTCTATCTCTCATTCTCTGTCTCTCAAATAAATAAATAAAATCTTAAAGAAAAAAAATACCATTATGTAACAAAGCATTCCTTTTGAGGTGAGAATTTATGACTACATGAAGATAGAAGAATGCCATATAAAAAATGTGCAAGCAGGTTCTGCCTTTGAAAGGCTAAGACTTGGAGTTTTGTTGTTGTTGTCAGTCCTCTGGTTCTTAGAAAACAAAACAAAACAAACAAACAAAAAAAAAAACACCAAGGTGAAACTATTATTTAAGTAGTCCCATAGCAAGAATCTATCCATGTGTCATGGTAGATTGAATTCTGTGAAACAGAACTGCTGTTTAGTAATGCTCAGTTAACTTGGATACATTCATTACATGTTTACTGAATTGTAAGTTGTTACTTTAAGCACTTCTTTCAGGAACTCCAGAACTTGGATAGAAAGAATTACTGCGAGAGGGAATCTAGCTCTGAGAGTTTCTTTTTGTTTCTTTTTTTTTTAAAGATTTTATTTATTTATTTATTTTGAGAGACAGAATGAGAGAGAGAGAGAGAGAGCATGAGAGGGGGGAGGGTCAGAGGGAGAAGCAGACTCCCGCTGAGCAGGGAGCCCGATGCGGGACTCGATCCCGGGACTCCAGGATCATGACCTGAGCCGAAGGCAGTCACTTAACCAACTGAGCCACCCAGGTGCCCCTAGCTCTGAGAGTTTCTTAACCATAATCTGGGGCAGATTTTGAAAAGAGATGGACACGGGGAGCACAAGGATCCATGCTTTGGAAAGAGGCCATTCCTGGGGCAGTGAAGAGGATACCAAGTGATGGCCCTCAGACTGAGGACGAACCTCTCCAACATCCTTTGTGGAAGTTTAGGCCTGGAATCTTAGATATGTGATGGCTCAGAGTATTTCAAGGGTTAGAAATAAACTGGTCTTTTTTCCCAAATTAGTGGCTCTCAACTGGGGGTTTTGCCCCCACTAGGCATTTGGCAATGTCTGAAGACATCTTTGATTTCTGTGACCTGAAATTGTGTTACTGACCCCTAGGCTAGGGATGCTGCTAAATGTCCTGCAATGCATGGGGCAACCACCTAGTAAAAGACTACTATCTACTCCAAACTATCAATACTATAGCTGTTTTGAAACCCAAGCCCTAGATGCAGGACAGGCATTATGTCTCTCTGTTTTGTACTTACCCTGCAGGATCCATAAATATTCATTCAACTACTATTAAAAGTTACAACTTAGGCTTACTTGTGCTGTCAAAAATTATGAAAATGGTAGTAACTATAACCACCTTTAGGGAACTGAGTTAAATTAAACTAGATATTAACTGAGTATACAAGAAAATGTAGAGAAGCCAAGGAAAGGCACTGCTCCAATATCCCAAGCCTAGAGTGACAGTCATCGATGAAAACTGCTGTGTCCAGCAATGACATCTTATGTGACAAGGGCAGCAAACACAGCAGTATGGCCAAAAAAAATGAGAAGCCAGAGTAGAAGACGAGAACTTTTTTTCTTAGAAACACAGGAAACATGCCAGAAATCACCAGGAGACAAGCTGAAGCAATTAGACCAATGGAGGCTTGAACACTAATAATTTGGGTGCTAATACTCATCATCATCTCATTGTGTGACCTCATATACACTGCAAAAACTAGAAGCATTTAAGTGATGCTTCCTTCAGGGCACCTGGGTGGCTCAGTTGGTTAAGCGACTGCCTTCGGCTCAGGTCATGATCCTGGAGTCCCCGGATCGAGTCCCACGTTGGGCTCCTTGCTCAGCAGGGAGTCTGCTTCTCTCTCTCTGACCCTCTTCCCTCTCGTGCTCTCTATCTCTCATTCTTTCTCTCTCTCAAATAAATAAATAAAATCTTTAAAAAAAAATTAAAAAAGTCAGCTAAACTTTAAAAAAAAAAAAGTGATGCTTCCTTCAATACTAAATACTTATAAACCTACATCTATAACTTAATAAGCAATGCCTGAGCCCTAGGAATACAGCAGTTAAAAAGAGAAAGGTCTCTGCTCTTTTGAAGGGAACATTAAAAAGCAATTGCAATAATGTACACCTATGTATATCATATTGAATTAAAAGATCACCAATGGAAACTTCACCTTTCTTGAGAGAGATGTACTTTTCTGATAAAATAGGAATGCCACAGTTTAGACAATTTTCCCGGAACGTTATAGATTGCTGGTGTGTAGAAAATATAGGTTTATATTATCTCTCACTTATTTTGCATTCATGAAATAAAGCCACATAATACAATTCTAAAAAAGCCAGTTTTTCTTGGAAGAAGGATCAGAAAAATATTGTGAGATACACCAGAAATGTGTAATGCAGTTATTCATCAGTATTCTGTAATGGCGCCGTCTTGAATTTAAGCTCGCTATTTTTTTTCCAGATTATGTTTCTTTTACAATAAGCATTTGAGGATGATTACACATATTCAGTAAACATTAAATTGTCGCTTAATCCTTGTAACAGATGCTATTTTGTTCCTGCTTTATATATAAGGAAACACTCTATACATATGACTTGCCTAAGGTCATTTTTGGTAAGCAATGAGGCCCAGACACTAATCTAGCCTCCACAGCCTACACTGTTAAACTGACATGAAGTTAAGCATTAGTAGTAAAGCTGTTGGTTAATAACTATATACTATTTTATGCTTATTTTTCTTTTGCTTGCTTTATTTCTACCATGCCCTATACCATAAGCATACAAATATGATCAGAAAGGATTAGTTACTGAAAATACTCAAGCTAGAATTCTGAAGAACACATAAACCAAACTGAGAATGCTTTTTTAGAACAATTTAGTTTCTAAGCTAGGCTTGGAGTGGAGGTAGTCCTCTTTATCTGATTTATTAAATTATCTGAAGGTGCTACCTTATAAAAGCCAAGTAGAAACATCTAAACATGAATTTTGTCCTTCTCTTAAACAATGTCAAGGCAAATGACACACTACACTCCTTGGGCCAAATATGTGCATATATATATATGTTTTCCTTTTTTTTCTTATTTTTTAATTCTTAACATAAGAAAATAAAACTATAGTGTGTTATTTGATTACTGCATCCTGGGTCCTAGTTTCTACCAGGAAATGAAAAATAAACAATTACAAAAACAAGATTAAAACAGCACTGTAGAGGAACATTTTCCTGTGGTACAGGTTTGTGCTTGACATTCAGAGATACCACAGGAGTAAATACTCCCAGGAGACAAGGAGTATAAAATAATTCTACTTACATAAATCTCCAAACAAGCATTTTTTTTTAATTTTAAGTAAAAAGAAAGTGATTTAAAATCAGACACCACCACAAGGGTGGATATGAAGGTAGGCTTTCATCAGGTTTAGCAAGTGTGCAGGCCCCTGAAGTGAGTGTCCCCTGAGCTTTGCTTGGAGCCTATTATTTCTTTCAAACTAAAGCTTATCTTCCGTTAACTGCTGTTCTGAGATCCTAAATGACCATTTAGAGGACCTAATGCATTTCTAAAAGAATGAAGCTTACATTCAGAATGTAACCAGTGGACTTGAAAACTTTTTTGGTGATAGAGGCAAGGAATATCCTTGAGTGGTCCAAGGCCAGGTATTATTACCTGTTTATCATCCCTACTTGTCCCCACCTGCTGGCTTCATTCTTGAGATCAACTGATCTCAAGTGCTTTGTCATAAGCATCTGACACCAGCTCTGATATTTCCCCAAAACTCTACTTGGTACTTTGTGTCACCACTTCAAATTAATCTTTTTTGTCGGCTTCCAAATACCTATCATTTTACTCATACAAATACCTTAAGATCCAACTGAAAATCTGATGAAATCTGTGCTATTTAAATATTGTCTTTGCCTTTAGAATTTACAATTTTTCTGTAAACTATCTAATGCTTACAATCTTATACCCCGTAAGGGTCTCAAATATTTACATTTATGGCTTGCTGAAATTGTTTTACTATTTCTCCCTTGTTTTCTTATATATATTTTTTTTTACTAGTATAGAAAGAAATCAAGGTAGAGAAACCCAAATAAAGTACATCAAATTGGGATTTTTAAACTCATGTAGTGGTTAGACTAATGTGTATAACACTGAATATTCTGATAGGAAAGAGAAAAGTTTATTTAAATGTCATATGTTGGGGCGCCTGGGTGGCTCAGTCGTTCAGCGTCTGCCTTCGGCTCAGGTCATGATCCCAGGGTCATGGGATCGAGCCCCGCATCAGGCTCCCTGCTCGGTGGGAAGCCTGCTTCTCCCTCTCCACTTCCCCTGCTTGTGTTCCCTCTCTCACTGTGTCTCTCTCTGTCAAATAAGTAAATAAAATCTTTAAAAAAATAAAAATAAAAATAAATGTCATACGTTTATGCTAAGTATCACTGTAAATAACTTCCCAATCAAAAGTAAATAAGATGTTTTCTCTCTGTTCTTACAAACATCCTTTAAAATATGACTCTCGGACATTTTTTAACTTAACTAATATGACCGTTCCCTTGTCCATAGGATAGCTGGTGCAGATGGTATGAGCCTTGACATAGTTCATGATATTAGGGTTTTTTTTTATTATTGGTATTATATTAAACGATTATGATTTATTAGAACAATATCCAATGGAAAACTACCATTAACAATTAAAAATGCTGGAAGGAGAAGTAGCAAAACATCAACAATGGTTGTCCTCAACTGACTTATGGATCATTGCATTAGAAGTTGTAATTAGAAAAGTCACTTATGTTCAGGAAATACTCTTGTGGTGAAACATATTTTGATATACATAAGATATATTGTTTTGGTAAGGAAAGAGTGGGTCAAAACAACATTTTAAATAAATATGTTAATATTAATAAAATAGGAGTTCAAAAAGACAAGTGAGGAAGCGAGGTTATGCACAGATTGCCTTGAGCAGTTTTGAATCAGTGATTCTATTGTAATAGCAATAGCACACGTAGGGAATTCTGGGGAGGGCAAAGCATTTCAGTGCTATCTATCTGTACCAGCATCATGACATGGAACGTTTCTTACTTGGCTTTCTTTCATTTCTACACTCTTCTCAAGTCTCCTCCTATTCCTTTCATTTTCTGCCTCTTCTTGACCAAGTCTGACTTCTTGAAAGCCTAAAGTAGATTTTGCAGCAAGGCATGATGTCCATTCTCAGTATCTAAACAGTTGTAAAACTGGCAACGGCACTATGGTTTTCGGATAAAACATCTTTCTTGATTTGAGAAGTATCCTCTCCACTATTCTCAAATTTTAGGTGTTGCTGGTTTGTGAGATGGATAACAAGAAGGAAAGATAAACTGTTGATAATTTCTAAATGTCTACCTCCCCTTCTAACTATCCTACCAGCTTTTGATTAGGTATGAGTGGATGCATGATTTTTTTAAATTTTATTTTATTATGTTATGTTAATCACCATACATGACATCATTAGTTTTTGATGTAGTGTTCCACGATTCATTGTTTGCGTATAACACCCAGTGCTCCACGCAGAACATGCCCTCTTTAATACCCACCACCAGGCTAACCCATCCCCCCACCCCCCTCCCCTCTAGAACCCTCAGTTTGCTTCTCAGAGTCCACAGTCTCTCATGGTTCGTCTCCCCCTCCGATTTCCCCTTTTGTTTGGTTAACTGTCTTATTAAGAACTGTTTTGATTTCCAGTGTCAGAAATTCAACTTGAACTACCTTGGACAAAAAGAGTTTATATCATTAGAAAGGGCAATGGTACAGGGACTAAATTAGAGACCAGTCACTTTTTTCTCTGTTTTCTCTCCTATTTACTATGTTCCTTGTTCTCTTAACAAGAAATCTCAAAATAGAGATTTCTCTTCAAATTTGGAGACAGGGAAGCCTTGGACTAACATCTTGAATTTTATCACTAAAAAGGAAAAGGACTTTTACTGCCATCCATCGGGTGAAAACGATAAAATCCCAGATAACAGTTGAATAATCTGGTTCAAAGGACTTGTCTCATGAATTAATCTTTATGGTCAGAAATAGTCAAGTGCTATGATTGACCCACCCTGTGTCAAAATCTAATGCCTTAACCAATCCCTGGGTGTACAGAGGTGAGATTTTATAAAATCATGGCCGCTACCAAGCAGACAATATTGCTAGCTTGAGGTGGGAAGCAGTTCCTCAAAGCCAGACTATTTCAAAAGTAAGAAAGGAATTTTTGTCTGGCCAAACCACAATGTTTCCCCATATTACCTGTATCACAAACAAATCCTTTAGTCTTTTCTTTGACTTGTTTTCCTTAGGTTTCACCCTTAAGGTAAAAAGGTGATAAAAATCTCACAGAATAAAAAGAAAGTTTTAAAAAATTACTCAGCTATTTATAGTAGAGAGAAGTTAAAGAAAAAACAAAATATTCAGGAAATATAACTTAAAAATTACGGAACTGAGTAAATAAGCAATTGAGAATTGAATAATTTCGCAAAGTATTACTGTATTTTCTAAGTAGACAATTTTTGCAGTAAACCAAATAGAATAAATAATTGTTAAATCCACCATATATAGCGGTATATAATTTATGAGAATTTGTACAAATTAAAATGATTAAATAAAAACATCTAAAGCAAAACAGTTAAAGTTAAATGATATTTGTTTTCTTTCTAGTTAAATGATATTTGTTTTTTTGCTAGGGCTTGACCCTGTCACTGTAAAATTACCCTCCAGTTTGAGGTTTCTTGCATCTTTTCAACAAGGACTTTTGTTTGCCAGAGACACAGCTTATTTTAATTGAGTCTTTAAAAATGAAATTTAAACAATCCTTGAAAGTATTTCACTTAACGTCCTTCTACGAAATTTTAAGGATCACATTGTCATTCTCACTTTTGCATCAATTGCTTTCCTTCAAACTAACGTGTTACTTTATACTGATCAGCATATGTAAATTTATTTCTAATATATTAATTGTTCCAATTTACAAATTAGGCTCTTTACAAATTTTGCTGTAACTTCTTTACCAGAAATAGGAAAAGAAGGCCATTATTTAGAAGGTGTTCACACTGGGTCCTGGATGCTGAAGGGAAAGAAAATTTAGTCTCTCCTTTCTTGCCCTCTTGCCTTTTCCTTTTCTCTGAACACGTACACAAGTAAACATACAGCAACAAATTTGAAGGGAGGGAAATAAAGATATTTTCTCTCTCTCTCTCTCTTTTGGACCTGCAGTGTGTTTGTCCAAAAAAAAAAAAAAGTTAACACTAATTTAGGTAGAAATAGTGAGATTATCTTTTCAGGCCAAGGGGCAAGCACCTGCTGTACTAGGTAGTAGACATGGAGGTGACTTCAGTCTACAGAAACCATGAGGTGGGAAAAGTAACTATAAATTTGGTGAAGGCTTGGAAACTATCAAATGCATAGTAGCCGAAATAATTAGGGTAAAACTGAGGATACCTGGATATGCAAAGGGGAGAAAAGAGGACATGATGAAGATTTTTGGATTTTTTTTAAAAGACAACCATAAGAAAAATATATTAAATGTATCCCCCATAACAAAAAATCAGGATAATTAGTAAGAAGTTGCAAGGAGTCACATATTCATACATATTCAATATTTATAATGAAGAAAATATATTAAGTGTTTTTGAACAAAATTTTATAATGTCTGTATTAGGAAAATGTTGAATATAAATCAGACCTTTAAAAATCACATTCATATTTTTTAGTCACCATTAGACAAGTTTGTCCCTGAAAAATCACAAGATGGAACTTTCAGAACATTCTATTAAATATTGCCTTAATGGACTTTAAAAGGGCTTCAAATGTCCTTAATAAACAACTTATTATTTTATATATTAATTTAATAATGGGTATACCGGTGTACAGCATTTTAATTCTGATTTTTAAGTTAATTATCTATTCTAAGATATTTTGCCTCAGGCCCAGATTTAGCATGTAATCTTATAATTTAGGAATTAAATAAGGATATTGTCTCTACTGAATTCTTCTTTATGGTTTTTAATATTATTTTTGCTTCTGACCTTTTACACGATTCAACAGGTTAATGAAGTATAAACTCTCCAATGGTTATCTTTATGCAAATAGTATTTTTTTTTCTTGCCGAGGTTTTTTTTTTTTTTTTAAAGATTTTATTTATTTATTTGAGAGAGAGAATGAGAGACAGAGAGCATGAGAGGGAGGAGGGTGAGAAGGAGAAGCAGACTCCCCGCTGAGCAGGGAGCCCGATGTGGGACTCGATCCCTGGACTCCAGGATCATGACCTGAGCCGAAGGCAGTCGCTTAACCAGCTGAGCCACCCAGGCGCCCTCTTGCCGAGGTTTTTATGTGATCCATAGTTTAAGCCAAACTCTCCATTAAATGGATCTATACTAATGAGGCTTTCTTTCTGACCCATTGTTTCTAACACTGAATTATGTCTGACATGTCCTAATCCTTGAGAATCTTTTCCAAATTTAGTGAACTTTAACAAATGTCAGGTAAAAGTTCACTGACAAATTAGAGGTGAGTAGAAAGACAACTGGAAGACTTAACCCAAATGTTCAGTAGAAGAAGAGTAAAAGGTATCTCTTGAGACCACCACATGAAAAATAATAAAGGTGGGACCATTAATACTGGTTTTAGGAATGAATAATCAGAAAATTCAAATCTGTATGTCTTCATTCTTTATATAACATAAAATATCTTATTTAGACTGTTACAAAATTCCTTTTTTTGTACCTCTTTAAAAAAAACCTCTGTTGCAAAATTATAAGTACATGCCCAGAGAGGTTATAAGCTCTCCAGGGTTTAGACATCTTTCTCCTGTCTTAGGCAGTTCTGTGCTCCTTCAAAGTACTCAGGGTCTCACACTTTCTAGGCACGGAAATATTATTTTTCGAATTAAGGATTGAAGGTTTCATTTACGTCTTTGTTACTTTTGAATTGACATAAATCTGTATTCCAGACCTATCTTTAAATATCACCTTTTTAAGACCTTTCTTGTCCCTCTTCTTTGAAATTGCAAACTCACTCATTTTTACCTGATTTATTTTATAGAATTTCTTTCTATCTAACACATTATAAGTTTTACTCATTTATTTATTGTTTGTCTCCCCAGGTAGAATGTAAGCTCCATGAGAAGGGGAATTAGGCTATAGTGATCTCTACATTAATGTCAATGTCTAGCTCATGGTAAGTATTCCAAATGAAATGCGGAATGAGCAGATAATGGAAATTTCGTCATTCTTGGAACTCAGAAACTTTTAGGGGGTTGCTAAGCCAGGAACATACTTAATCTTTTTAAATGTGAGTCCTTGTAAGCCCTCTGTTTATTTTCAATGAGCAATGGGAAAAAAATCATTTTTTTACAATTTTGCACTTAAAGTACCCAAGCTTGGAAATTTCCATACTTCTGTTTGTCATAGCTGTAGGTATGGGAAGCTAACATTTCCTCTGGTGTCCTTGTTTATGTATCTCCAGTTGTCTTGGGTTTCCAAAGAGACTTCTTATTGAATGAGATCTGAGATAAGAAATTCTTTCAGTTCTATTCATCTGTTATTATACAGGAGCTCTACTGATGTGGTGGTAAGGTATGGTGAGAAAGGAAGCATTTTATATTCCAGTGATTAAGTCGATCCTTTAGAGAGCCTGTGCCCCTAGGCTATGTCCTTAACAAGTGCTTCTGAACCCACCTCTCCTCAATACCCACCCTTAGAGAAAGGAACACTGCAGAGGACTGCAGTTGGGTAGTGCTACTTCCCCAGGTTGGTTAGGCTCTGGTAAAACCCAACAAGTTAGACTCTGGTAAAATAGATCTTGGTGTATTTCAAAATGGCTACTGTTCCCCTCCCCCTGCCAGAAGCATGAGGGGATTTTTCTCCAAGCTAATTTGATGTGGAAGAATCAAAAATGAAAAGAAAAAGTGCACATTCAAGAAACAGAATCAAACAGTTGCTACAACTATTATTTCAGTTACAAGAATCTTAGTATAAATACATTAGAATGCTGCATTTCCCTAAATTGGAGTGTATATACTGAGCATCAAAAATCTATAGTGGTATATAAGAAAACACAAAGTATCCTTTTGCCCTTTCTGGCTCTACTGGGGATTCTTTCAAAGAAACACTGAGTAAGGTCAAGTTCACAAACTGTTGACAAGTAGACATAGTATTGGTAGGTAAATGTTTGCCTATGAGAAACTTAGGCTATGATTCTAGAAGTTTCTGAAGTTAATCGTTGCTGCCAATTCTTTATCGGCTGTTACTTTGATTTCTCTCCAAGTAGTCCTTTTGTTTTGTTTTGCTTTGTTTGCCATAGATAGAATATTGTTGTAATTTAATCTTAACAAGTACTAGTGATACCCTACCTATAGAAAGGATAAAAATAAGTTATTTTTGAAAACATCAATACTTGACTGTAGCCAAACTTTTATTTACAATCAACTTCAGTACCCCTAACTAATAGAGAGAAAAATCAGTATGTTTCCAAGAACTGTTACAGGAATATTAATGTTTTTTGTGGAAGTTTTATAGGAAAATATTTTAAAAATTATGAGAAATGCATATTAAGATGCCAAGCTATACTTTCAGCAACTGAACATTTTTTATCAGGTCACTAAAACTTTGATGTCCTTGTGAATCCAGTGTCCCCTATAGTTAAACTTTTGTAATGTCAAATGATTCCTAGAAAGATAACTGGACACCATATTTGTCAGGCCATTAAAGGTGTCTTAACAGAAAACTGAAGGGAAAAACTAGTGGATTGAAACAAAGCTATTTTGATATTGTGAAATGGTCATGAGCAGTGGGTGGCAGAATAAGGTCACCAGGATTATAGAATGTTAATGATTTAGACCTTTGCTTTTATCATTAAGCCAATATGATTCTTCGTCAATAAAACAGTTATAAATAGTATTCCTTCTACATCCATATTATGAAGATATATGAAATATCTATGCTAGTTCTTTTTCTATCAAACATTTAAATAGTTTTGTCATTATAACCAAATACCATCATTGCCTCTACTTCCATTCGCCAAAATATACAAAAATATACTATTTTTCCAAGGAAACAAGATAGCACTAGCATACGAACACAAAACTTTGAAAGATACCTTAAACAACTTCTTATCCAACTATATATAACTATAATGGTTCATATCCAAATATAAATGCTATTATTAATCATAATGAAGATATGGTTCCTTCTCCATACATAAAAGCCTGAGCAACAGATACAATCTGCACAAACAGGTCTCTACTGTGCACTCAAAGCTTCAAAATTAGTTTGTCACCATAAAAATAAAAATATTATAAAAAATTAAATTTAAAAATAATGTTACAGTCTGTCCTTGTTATGCTAAGCATACTGTATTAGTTTGGTGTTGCAGTTGTAACAATTAACCGCAAACCAAATGGCTTAAGACACTACAAACTTATTACAGTGAAGGCGGTCCTAAGTCTGAAGTGGATCTCCCTGGGCTAACCCAAGGTGTCAGTAGGGCTTCATTCCTTCTGGAAGCAAGGGGGCACCTGCTTCCTTGTATTTTCCAGTTTCTAGAGGCTGCTCACATTCCTTAACTCTTCACCTCCTCCTCCATCTTCAAGGCCAACAATCTGGAATTAACTTCCTCCCTGTTGCCACCTTTCTGCTTGTCTCCCACCTCCCTCTTCCACTTTTAAGGACTCTTATTACAGAGGGTCTGCCTGGATAATCCAGGATAATTTCCCCAACACAAAAGGAACTGTTTTGTAATCTGAATTCTATCTGACATTTTAACTCCTTTTTGCCATGTAAATTAACTAGGGACTAATTCATTTCACTGTAATTTCATGTAGTGTTAGCAGCTTCCACAGAACTATAATAAGCACATTCCTTAAAATACAATTCTAAAAATTTAATTTAAAAAAAAATTCCAGGGCACCTGGGTGGCTCAGTCATTGAGCTTCTGCCTTCAGCTCCCAGGGTCATGATCCCAGAGTCCTGGGATTGAGCCCCACATCGGGCTCCCTGCTCGGCAGGAAGCCTGATTCTCCCTCTCCCACTCCCCCTGCTTGTGTTCCCTCTCTCGCTGTGTCTCTCTCTGTCAAATAAATAAATAAAATCTTTAAAAAAAATTTCTAGCAAAAGCAAGGGAAGCAAGAGCAAAAATGAACTATTGGGACTTCATCAAGACAAAAAGCTTTTGCACAGCAAAGGAAACAGTCCACAAAACCAAAAGACAACCAACAGAATGGGAGAAGATATTTGCAAATGACATATGAGATAAAGGGCTAGTATCCAAAATCTATAAAGAACTTATCAAACTCAACACGCAAAGAACAAATAATCCAATCAAGAAATGGGCAGAAGACATGAACAGACACTTCTACAAGAAGACATCCAAATGGCCACAGACACATCAAAAAGTGTTCAATATCACTCAGCATCAAGGAAATCCAAATCAAAACCTCAATGGGATACCACCTCACACGAGTCAGAATGGCTAAAATTAACAAATCAGGAAATGACAGATGTTGGCGAGGGTGCGGAGAAAGGGAACCTTCCTACACTGTTGGTAGGAATGCAAGCTGATGCAGCCACTCAGGAAAACAGTATGGAGTTTCCTTAAAAAGTTGAAAATAGAGCTACTCTATGACCCAGCAATTGCACTACTGGGTATTTACCCAAAAGGTACAAATGTAGGGATCCGAAGGGGTACGTGCACCCCGATGTTTATAGCAGCAATGTCCACAATAGCCAAACTATGGAAAGAGCCAAGATGTCCATCAACAGATGAATGGATAAAGAAGATGTGGTGTATATACACAATGGAATATTATGCAGCCACCAAAAGGAATGAAATCTTGCCATTTGCAATGACGTGGATGGAACTGGAGGGTATTATGCTGAGCAAAATAAGTCAATCAGAGAAAGACATGTATCATATGATCTCACATTGAAAGGAGGAATTCTTAATCTCAGGAAACAAACTGAGGGTTGCTGGAGTGGTGGGGGTAGAGGGATGGGGTGGTTGGGTGGTAGACATTGGGGAGGGTATGTGCTATGGTGAATGCTGTGAATTGTGTTAAGACTGTTGAATCATAGACCTGTACCTCTGAAACAAATAATACATTATATGTTTTAAAAAAAGGAGATGATAGTAGGAAGGGAAAAATGAAGGGGGGGAAATCGGAGGGGGAGACGAACCATGAGAGACTATGGACTCTGAGAAACAAACTGAGGGTTCTAGAGGGGAGGGGGGTGGGGGGATGATTTAGCCTGGTGATGGGTATTAAAGAGGGCATGTATTGAATGGAGCACTGGTGTTATACACAAACAATGAATCATGGAACACTACATCAAAAAAATTAATTTTTTTTCTACAGTAATTCATCTTTTTTTTTTCCTTCTTCCTCATTTTTTAAGCTACCTAAATTCTAGGTAATGGTTTCATCTCCATTTCAAATCTTGGCTACGTATCTCATTATATCTTTTGTGACGGTTATTCTTGTTTTATTAAATAATAAAAGAAAAAAATATGAATATTGGCAATGCTAATAAAATTATAAGTTTTGGAGTGTTCTATAATTATCAAAGCACTTTCTTATTCTCTCATGCAATTTCACAACCATCTTCTTACACAGGTACACTGATTTTTTGCTTTTTGTGTTTTTTTGAGAAAATTTTCAGTTTTATTTAAGGTTTACATTTACTGGTATAAAGGTGCATAATTTATTGTCCTAACTTCTTTACATTGAATTTATTTTCTACAGCAGTTTTAAGCTCATGGCAAAACTGAGATGCAGGTATAGAGATTTCCTACATATCCCCCCACCATACACACAGCCTTTCCCACTATGAAAATCCTGCACTAACGCGGTATATTTGTTACAATCGTTAGCCTGTATTAACCCGTCATTGTCACCCCAAATCTATAGTTTGCATTATGAATCATTCTTGGTGTTTTACGTTCTATTAGTTTTGATAAATGTATAATGACATGTACCCATCATTACAGTATTTTACAAAGCAGTTTCTCTGTTCTAAAAATCATCTGTGCTGTGACTATTCATCCCTCCATCCCTCTTTACCCCTGGCAACCACTGTTTTTACTTTCTCCATAGTTTTCCTATCCTGGGCATTTTTAAAGTCCTATATTGCGGGTGAGTAAACTGAGACCTGAGAAATTCACTGCATTTCCTCAAGCCAGTCAAGAGTCTGGATTTGGATTAGAACAAACATCATTTGACCCTACTAATTTAAGTGCATTTATTTTAAACCACATCACTCTTCCCAAATAATATTGTAATTTTGCAACCTAATGTTGTTGGATCAAAAGTCCAAGAAGTTACTTTATGTAAAACTTAAAAAAAATAGAAAATAAATTTTTTTCACAGCTTTAAACATCCTTTTTATTGCATTACCATGATGCAAGAGAGACAGTGTGGGATATTGAAAAAAGAAGCAGATATAGAAGGCAAGAGTTCACTCAGCTTTGGCAAATTGTTTAAACTTTCTGTGACTTTATCTGCAATGTGTGGATAATGTTTTCATACATAAGAACCGTGTAGTAGGTCCAGAGGGGTACAGCTGAAGCTCATTTTAGTGGCTCAGTGTATATCACAGTTTTGTCATTTTCCTATTATTGACGCTTATTTTATTTATTTCCAATATTGTATTATTATAATACTAAATCCAATATCACTGTACATATATAATTCCATGTTCTGAATTATTTTTATAGAAACTAATACATGTAAATATAGTCTTTATACCAACAGTATGTGAAAATAATAATTTCTTCAAAAGATTATTCATATTGGTTATTTTTCCCCTTCCTGAAGCATTAATATTCCTACCTTCTTGGATAAAACAAACAAACAAAATAACCCACAAACCCCCTAAATATATATATACATTATTTTAATGTAATTAAAGAACACATTCCTTTTTTTTTGTTTTTGTCTAAGTCTTCTGAAAAGGTCCCTCCATTCGTGGGTTAGTTTTAGTCACTGTGGAACACCCATAATGCATAGGGTAGGATGAGAGCCAGCAAGATGCCCTGTGGGGAGGGGCAGGCAAAGACCATGACATGAAGCATGGCTTGCTTCATTTTCATGTCCTAACTCTGGGCTCTGGAGAAGTCTTGCTTTCTAGAACCTCAAGACCTTAAAAAAATTAAGGACAGTATTAACCTAGTTCTCAGAAGTCTTTAAAAGGATGTCTTAATGATATGGTAAAAAATATATACATATTTAATGCAGTGAAACTGGCAGTCAGGATATTGCACAAATATTTTCTTTTTCCTATTTTGTTTTTGTTCACCTTTTAGAAGAAGGGGTTTAGACTCAAGAGAACAATTTGTCAAGTTTAACTGAAATAATGACTACTGTTTCCTCTATTCTTTTATCTTCTACAGTTAATTTTACTTTAAAATCACAAATGTGAATTTGTGATCAATAGGCAGTTGTATTTTGTGACTTTTATGGTCAGTCCCTAAAGACAGAGTATTCCATTAGCTGGTCCACTTCCCTGAGCCTCACGCAGCCGCTGGCTTGCAGCATCCCAATTAGTTCTCCTCTCAGTAGTACCTTGTCACAGCACCACCCTTGCCCTCTACCGATTCTACTGGACAGCTTGCAAGAACAAGAGGCTAAATCAGGACACAAATGACTCTCAGAGGCTTGAAGCCTCTTAAGCTCTTCTTACTTAGATTGTGGCTAGCATCAACTGTAATACTTCTTTTTCTCCTATAGTAAGAGCATACCTAGTTCTAAAAATCATCTGCTTATCAGATGTGTTCATTACATTTTTTATTATCCTGCCAGGTACATTCTGTATTGAGACTGCAGAGGATTTACTCAGCTACCTGATGAAATAGACTAAAGCATATTGTCAAAATGAATGAGATATAGAATTTTATGAAAGGTTCCAGCATTGTATATTGTATATTATTATTATCTCAAGTGCATTAGCTCAAAAATTAAAAAATAGAAAGTCTATGCACTAATGATGCATGATCTAAGTGAAGAGCATTTCTTATTTGAAATAACTGCCAACTGCCTCACATTTAAAATATATGAAGAATGAAATAAAAAAAAGTGTACACAAAGAGTATATAAAGGGCACATCTCCTGTAAGTACCGATCTACTTCAAAAATATTCTAGTAATTGTGTGTATCCATTGAAATAGTCTGCCAATAATTCCTGTGACTTAAATTATGGGCAGTATTAATTAAACAAAGTACTATATCATTTGTGTATCTATTTGTATCTGTGTTTGTATGTACATAAAACCTATATTTTACATACATAATAATTACAGAGAAGTGACAGTTCATACACAGTTTTATCTCCAGGACCTATCCCAGAACTTGACAATATTTATTGATTTAATTATATAAAGAATTACAGAAAGGCAAACTAATAGGGATTGTAGGATCTCTACATGAATTTTTCTTCTGGTTATTTTAGACATAGCTTAAATAATCTTGACGTATTCCATTCTTACAATATTTAAATTAAGAGATCTACTACTATCAGTAGGATATATGAAGTTTTTGATAGGATAGCTAACATATGATATAAAATATAATTAAAATTAAAAATGCATTGTTATCACTGTGATGATACACATTGTTTCAAGGTCCTTTTCTTTTGCAGAAGCTAATAATGAACAAAATTGGATACTGTTGACATACGTGAATGTTTATCTTCCTGCGAAAGTAACGTCACTGGAGGTGTAAAAGCAAGGCAAAGCTCAAACACTCCTTCTAAGACTATCCTCAACGACTGCCGCCTTTTCTTCCTCTCGGGACCAACTACTGACCCTACTCTCCTCGCTGATACGCACTGTGCTGCCTTTATTGCACTTTTCAATGGTCTCTTTTATTTTCTTTTTATATCCTCTCCAGCCATGCATTTTTTTTTCTCTCAAATCTAGAATTTATTGGAAACAGCACCCTTTTAGGTCAACAATATCCTCAAAAAAATCAAACCCAGTAAATTGTAGATACATGAGTAGCATTTGAGGCAATTACACATTTAAAAAAATTATCAGCTCTTGGTTCTAGTTCCCTGCACCATCCTGATTCTGGTGCCCTAATTAGCACACTTGTTAGGGTCATCTTTTTCATCTGTCTCATTCTCCCCAATGCAGGTGCTCCTCCAGGCTTAGTTCCTGACCCTCAGAACTCTTTCCTACCTACCAACGATCCGATATAATATCTCAGAGCTGTAACTCTTGCTCCTAATTCCTAATTCTCTGCTGGAAATTTGTATTTCTATATTATTCCATTATTATCTAAAACAACATATGCAAAACCAAAGTCAGCATCTTTCCCCCAACCAGCCCAGACCCACTTCCTAATATTCCTGTTTCAGGGCATAGTTTCATTATTGTCAGGCTCAAAACCTTGTGGTTAAATTTAACAATTCCCAGGCACCTTCCCTAGTATAGGATAAGTTAGCAAGCCTATTTACTCTTCACTCCCAATGTGTCCCACAACAGCTCTTTCATTTCTCATACCACCTAAATTCGGGCTTCGTAATATTATACTTACTCAAAATAATAACCATCAAGCTGGTTTCTCAGCATTAGGCACAGCCCACAACAATCAGTTCTTCCCAAGAGGTAAATTTAATCAGTGATCTTGGTTTCTAAGCTAAATATCCTATATCTCCTTTCTTGAACATTTCAGTGGCTCCAGTCTACTCATTGCCCCACAAACACATGGACATAATGCCTTGCTTGTATCCCAGTATCTTCTACCTCAATGCCATCTTTCTTCCTCTGATTATTCAAATCCCAGCCATGTTTCATGGTCCACTTCTAGTTCTACATTTCACAATGTTGACTATTTTTCTATGCTACACTAGCTATTATTGAAAGTTCTATTTTTCCTTAAATCATACAGTTCTTGCTTGCTCTATTTATGTTAAAGTTATACTTTTGTCATATCTTCAAACAGATGTAAGCTTCCTAAAAGCTAGAGAAAGTTTTTAACTATTTTATTGTACCTCAGTTTCCTCATCTATGAAATGGGAATGAGAAAATTATTTGCCTCAGCAGATGTGTCATACTGGATTATTGGTCTCAATAATTCACCCCTCCCTATAGCCACACACTCTCCCTTGTAACTTTGCCGACACTCTCACTGTGGACACGGCTTCCTTCCCTGGGTCTTGACTGCTTTGGGCTTGCATTGACCAAGCAAATGAGGTTGACAATGTGGTAGTTCTGAGCCTAGACTTTAAAAAAATGCCTTCAGCGTTTTTATTTACCCACTTGTACTTTTGACATAACCAAGCAAAGATCTTGCCCAGGTCAGCCCATGATCCCAGAAGTGACATGAAAGACACAAATCAGAGGCCTCCCCCAGACAGCCATAGATTTGTGAATGAGCCAAACTGAAACCAGAACAATGGTTCAGGTAGAGCAATAGACTCCTCAGTCACAAATTAAAAACTATTCTGGAGATATGTAGCCTAAATATACACTTATTTTTGAATGCTGCTGAGATTCTATAGTTATTTTTTACACTGAGCATTTTTTTTTTTTTTTGTGGCAATAACCAACACAGGACAGTTAGAAGTAAAATGCTTGTCAAATGCTCATGTGCTCGCACTGTTGCTCTCTCTCTTTCTCTATATATGTATGTTTTAGTAACCATACACAGTTAATTAAAAAAAAAAAGAGGACATATAGGGGGATTGCTTTATGGCCTGAGAGAAGAGTCCCGCTTATAGCACCATATTTCATTTAAAATGTAAACAAAACATTTTCATATAATACTATACAGAAGAAAATTCAGGCATACAAGAATATACAGTGACATGCCAAAGTCACGCAACTATGTACTAAAAGCAAGACCAAAATCTAGATCTCCTGCCTCCTAATTTAGTATTACTGGAATACAATTTTAAAGGTAAGTGACCCTTCCTCTGATACATTTGCTTAAGGAGACAGAAGTGAAATGTTCTTATCAAAGCACTGCATGGAAGTGGAAAGAGTGGACCCCTCAAAACCTTCCTTTAACCGGTCCTGCTTCAGGGAGTGGAGTTGATTGACAGTTCCAGTGGTGCCACCTTAAGACTCACCATGGTATTTATGCCAAGGCCAAGCTTTCCTGAGCTTCTTCCAGTCAATGACCAAGCACAAGGGTACTAGTGCTAAGGCATTTCTTACCGTCGATGGTCTCTTCTGACTGTGGCTTGGGACTTCACATTAGCAAGGCCAAGGTGGTCTCAGAATTATGTTGAATTCTGAGGCTCTTCTTCCTAAGTCCTTCTTCCTTCCATCTTCCCTTCTACAGGTGTCAGGCCTGTCCAGAGTCTGTTGACTCTCCCTGTCTACTTCTACTTCAGCCCCTTAATCCTTCTCAATTGTTACTGCAGTCGGCATTATGCATCCAATCCTGGGTTGATGATTGTTTCTCAGAGTACCTACCCTGACACGCTAGAAACAAATAATTGAAACACCTGTTATCACCAACTGTGTCTGTCCAATACCAGGGCCGAGAATATGTCGGTGAGTAAGAACTGCCTTCAGTTATGGAGCTCAAAATTTATTATGAGTGGTAGCTATCCATGTTGCATTCAGTAAAATTTAATAAATCCTATAATCCAGAGGCCTACAAAATGCATAAGAACTTGAGGAGATGTTACTTCTTCTGCCAAAAGAGAAGCTAAAAAAGATTTCACAAATGAGCTGTCGTTTGAAACTGGCCTTCAAGTACGAATATTTTCTTAAATGGAAAACATTGATGGGGAAGAAGGCTGGAAAGGGGCATTCCAAATAGGAGGATCGGCATGAATACAGATAAAGCTGTGTGAAAGTACATGACATGTGTAAAGGGATATCCAATAACTTTAACTTTCTGTTGAGCTATAATGAAAAGCCACAGATATGATTGTTTCCAAAGGCAAATTTTTATTGATTTGCTTTCTTTAAACTTTTTCCTTAGTTGTCCGAACAGATAAATGGTCCTTCCCTCTGCAGAGCTGGTTAGGAAAACCAACCAACCAACCAACCAACCAACCAACCAACCAAACAAACAAAAGAAACAGGCTCTGTAGGCAGGGCAGTTTTCGTGCTGAGGTTGGAAGGAGCGTTGAGGGAAAGTCAGAGTTTCACATGCCATAAGCAAAAATGGAAGAACCTAAGGAAGTGAGTTCAGTATAAAGATTCATCTCTGTGCTCGTTTGGGTCAGTAGCCACAATGGCAACACCCACTGGCAGCAGAGAGCGTGTTTAGATTGCAGGACACAGGGGATGTTCACAAGAAGGCAGCAGAAAGACATGGAGCAAAGGAAATACCAAATAAGAGAGCTAGAGAGAAAGAAGGCGAAGTGGAAATAATGTGCAAAAGAGCTGAGCGAAGAGCACAGGAGAAAAAGAATTCAAGATACTATAAACTCTATGAACTGAAAGCGAGAATATGACAAATTACAGTTCGGGAAAGGAAATCACAAATGAGAAAAACAGCAGTGGTTCTTCTGCATAACTGAAGAGGGAGTTGGTGAGCCTCATGCAATGCATTAAAAATGACAAAAGGAGAGGACAGAAGAAAAACTGGGTAACAACAGGTTTCAGTAGCATTGTCTCTCCTGCCCAAGAGTTTCAGGTTTCCCTTCATGTGATTTAGGCATAGCTGAATCCACATGCTGGTTACACAAAATTAACTCATAATATTTAGATCATAATATTTTAAACTTTTATCAAGCAAATTAAAGCAAGTATCCTAAAATGTTTGGTTGATCTTTATGGACCATCTGGCCTGAGTACTAGTTACTGAGCTTTGAATCACTGCTAAGCAATTCTAACTGTCAATTCGGGCAATTATTTAACTTCTCTATGTGGAAGGTTCTTCACCTGCACAGGTGGATAAAAACAATGCCTATCTCAAAGGGTTATTCTCAGAATTAAAATGAGATAACACATGAAAAAGGGCTTAGCTCAGTTATAGCATACAGGGTGTTCTCAACAAAAGCTATTATTACTAGTTTAATTGTCTTTAGCAAGTTGTTTAACCTCTCTGAACATTGAATATCTTATTTTTAAGTGAGGATAACAACACTTAGTGCTGTAAGGATTAGTGAAAATGAGTACAAAGCAATTGGCATGGTGCCTGGCACATGGCAGGCCTTTAATGCAGACTTTTCTTCCCTCGTTTTTCTTCTTTTTCACTCTTCCCATCCCTTTTAATTATTATGAACATTGTTATTAGTCACCAATTACATAAATCTTAATATCTACCCAATTATTAAAGGAAAAGACCATAAGTTAAATAGTGTTCACAGTAAGAGCAATTACATTGTGCAGTTTTGCAGTTATATTTCCCTTTGCCTTAAAGAACTAGGAGTACAGGGAAGACTGCATAATAGTTCAACAAAATATGATAGAACCCAAGAGCTGAACTCTCCAAAGCAATCAATCAAATATGAATATACCTCTTGTGACTGACTTCATAAACTTAGCAATTACTTGCGCAGGGCCTGAGAAGTAAGAAACAATAAGAACTGCCTTCTCCCGGGAGAGTTGTAGAATGGCTGAGCGATAAGTAGGAGAAAAACTGAACAAATGTAAATGGAATTCACTGAGATGTTTCCATGCATTAAATAGGGCTTTCTACCATTAACATGTGTATTTCCTACTTGAGGTCACCAACATGGTGAGGAGAGGAGACCAGATGGAAAAAAAGAAAAAATTAAAATCCAACCTGCTATTTTATTAGGTCAAAACCTGAGATGAAAAGCAGTATCTGGAGGGAATTATTCTTAAATTACTATTTGGATGTTTCTTACTATATTTGGCTACACAGTAAATGTAGGAGTGCTGAAGAGCTACATTTCTGGTAAGTCCTCCTGCATCCAAAGCAACTAGTCATGTAAGATGATTCATGAAACCTTCTATCACTGATCAACGTGAAGGCTACACAAACACTATATTCAGTCTAATAGGGGAAAAAAACAAATGCTCTATTTTGGCATTACAAATTTTCACTCTTTAGATCTGATTAATGTGAAATACAGAAGATCATATATAATGAGGTTTTACAGTTAAAAATTTACTAAATGCTAGCTGCAACCTTCAAGAACATAAGTGGTTATTACTTATTCTATAACTGGTCAATCAAGATTGGTTTTAGTAAAGAGATTAGGAGATCTATCTCCACCCAGTGAAAAAAACATCTCTCTGGTAAAAGCTGCTCTTCTCCATATCTAACTTGAAACACGCCATCTAACTTGAAACACGTCATCTAACAAAGTTTAGCTCATTCTGCTGCCTGTTGATTTGTCCCAGGCTAGCTGAAATTTAACATGCCATTATGCCCAATTTCTACATGATTTTCAAAAACTTAAGTATAACCAAGTTCGACAAGTTCTTGAATATCCATTGTCTGTTTTCCACTCATTCTGTTCTCTTCCCTACTCAATTTAAGTGGCTTTTATTGGAGAGTTTGTATCCTTAAGAATAGTTCATCTTGCATATTGCATTAATTCCTGACTAAGGTAGGGTATATCCTAAGCCAGTCAAGAGGGGCAGCAACAGGGGAAAAAAAGAGTGAGCCAGGTTGACACCCTACCAATGCTAAAGTCTCACTTTAGCCACTTACTAGACATAAAACCGGAAAAGCTGAGGTAATTTTAACATTGTAATGGGCATTAAGATGCTACTGAGACTATTTCATTTATATAACCTCAAGAAATACAAAACCTAATTAGTATTAAAATCTGGTCTTAATCTGAGGCTTCCCAGTTCATAATGTATTACTCTTAGAATGGCATCCTATTCTGACTTAAGAGTCTGCTTCCTCATTTTTAAAGTAGGAATGATAAAACCCCACAGGGCTCTTTGAGAAGTCAATGAGATGAAACAGAAAGAAGAACTTTGAGAATGATAAATGTTCTGCAAAAGACCAGCATCAGTCTTCTGATAGTGTACTCCCTGGTGGGCTTTGTGGGATCTTGACTTGCCACCAGAGGGAAGAGATACCCATATTGTTTTGGGTTTGTTTTGTTTTGTTTTGTTTTTGTTTTTTTTTCCTTTCTTTTGAAAGTCAAGTGCTTGCCAACTTTCCTCTTCAATAGGAAAAAAGAAAATCTGGGTCAATTTTCTTTTCTTTTGCTGCTTCAAAGGCAACCACTATTATGGCCTACTACTTTGGACTTGGGATGCTGTCTTTTTAGATGGCCAATCTCAATGCCCTGAATATATATTTTCTCCTTTACCAGAGAGATGGTGTTCTGGTTCTCAGTGTTTTTCTCTTTAGCGGGATGAGGGCTTTCTTTATTTGGAGTTTATCCTCACCCATAGCAACTGACCAGTTGAGATTTCAACCCTTCTATAGAGTTCAGCCTTTAATGGTAAAATTTCTTAACCTTTAAAAGTCTATTAACAAGCTCTATCAGTCTTTGTCACAAAGAGACACTTACTTAATTTGTATCAGTTTTTTTTTCCTAAAAAAATACCTATTAAAATAATGTAAACAAAAGACCTGGCCTCAGGACCTTCCTGAATGCAACACACAAGAGCTTACAATTGATAATACAAACTAGCCTAGGTTTTGCTGTTTCCCTGGGTTCGGGCTGTTAAGATTCTGAGATGCTTCTACTTTTTATTCTTCTTTGTTGAAACAGGACAAAAAAAAATACTTTGCAGACACTATTTTTTTAAACATTCCATATAACACACAATTATAATATAGCTAGTATATTTTAAAGGAATAATAACAATGGCAAGTAACATTTACTGAGCCACATACAGGCTGGGGAGAGTGCTAACGGCTTTCCATGAACAATTTTATTTATAATCTTCACCAAGACCCTGTTCAATTGGGTACTATTTTCAACTCATTTTGAAGAATAGGTAACTGAGACATAAAGAAGTTGGGTGGCCATAGAGTCACTCTTCAAATTCAGGCATGCCTGGCTTTAATAAAAGATTTTAATTACTATGCTATACTTCCTAACTTCCATATATGCTTCAGGCAAAGTTTCTTCGGACCACTCCAGTCTGGTAAATTTAATCAATGCATAAAGAAGAGTTTAATACGATCAAGCATATGCAAATCATTCAAAGCCTGAGAATAGTTTTGGTTCCTTAAGCCAAAGGAATATTAAATTGATGTTAAATGCTGATCTCTTCACTCTCATGACATGAATGTGAAGGGACTCACACTAGCTGCCCTATGCCATTCTCCAGCTATATCTGTGCTTGCAAATGGCATAATTAAGTTTCAAAGTCAAAGTACTTTAGAAAGATGAACCTTTCAAAAGGTTCAGTTTTATCAGTAAATTATGAACTTCTAGAGATCAAGAAAGTTGGGATTTTTCTCAATAACTATGCACATAAATTTCTCTTTCAATATGACCACCAATGCTACATATCCTTTTAAATCTTCACATTCTTTATATTTAATACTTTAGCCACATGGCACTTCCCTTATGGAACTGGCATTGTTTAATCTTGGCAACAGTTCATTAATTGGAATAAAATTAATCATATTCTTCCTTTTACTGCCTGCATTTCTAAAAATGAATTTCTTCAGTGACGTTTTTTAAAAGATTTTATTTATTTATTTGAGAGAGAGAGAGCATGAGAGGGGGGAGGGTCAGAGGGAGAGGCAGACTCCCTGCCGAGCAGGAAGCCGGATGCGGGACTTGATCCCAGGACTCCAGGATCATGACCTGAGCCAAAGGCAGTCACTTAACCAACTGAGCCACTCAGCCCCCCCCCTTCAGTGACTTTTATTTGAAGTAAATGGAATTGATTTTTATTGACTATCTGAGATAGTGTTTACAGCCTTCTGCTTAAACAGAAGAGTCCCATAAAATTATTATTACTCATCCTAGAAAATGTTTGCAAATTTACATTATTTGAACATGTTACACAAAAATCTCAGGGAACAACTGTTGGCATATTAATTTTAGCTATCACCCTTCTTCTTCATAGTGATATTAAATTTGGAGATAAAGAGTTTTCTGAGCTCTACACTTCTACCCTTCTAATAAGAATTAAACGATTATTTTGATTTTATTTAAACAAGAGTCATGAAGTCAGAACTGGCACTTCAATTTTGAATGGTTTAGTGTCAGCTCCAGAGAGCAATTAAAAACAAAACAGGAAAGGAATTAATTCTTAACACTACTCTTTCTTCAATATCTGCTGTTAGGTCCACAAATACATGTTCATTAGGCACTGAGTCTTTTCCTCATACCCTGACATGAAAATATGATATTTTATAAATGTAACACATTGGACAATTCACTTTTAATAGTTTGCCAACAGCCAGCTCAATGACCACTACCTCATTTTTTTAGCTCCAGGAAAACAGTTCCTCTATTCAAAATGATAAATTGTACTTTTTATCACATTATAAAAATCGATTACCCCATCTTCCCTTTAAGTATATAATTGTGTTTTTGACTATGTGTTCATTTTTGGAATGTTCTCTCCTAAAAGCAGTACAATGTAGAAATTCTTCCTTTTCCTCTTCTTTACACTCCATTTACTCTAAAATACCACAGATGTGCTTGAAATTTCACACTATTTCTCACCTCTTTCAGTTTATTCACACCAACCTCACAATCTTTCCCTCAGCATCTAGAAAACTCCACTTTATTTTTTAAAGCACAACTTAGGAATCTGATTTTTAAAGTCTTCTTGACTTCCCCATTCTGTGGTCTGTACCTCTGTTCTGGGCTCCCAAAATAGTGTCGCCTTATACTTCCCTCACTGCATATATGTTTTTCACTCCTGACAATGAGCTCTAAAATGCTTAGATGCATTTTGTTCATCTTTCTATTCTGAGCAACTAGTCTTATGGACGTCCAAAGCAGGCCTTGGATAAATGGTGTTTGTTTAATGACTGGGTTACTGAAACCATAAGAAGGTAGATGTTACATCGTTTGAGAAATATTAATTTTCATGTTTTATACATTTTTCTTCCTACAGAGCGGATAACTATAATAATGAAAGACATATAATAGGAACTGACATTATGGGGTGCCTGGGTGGCTCAGTTGGTTAAGCGATTGCCTTCGGCTCAGGTCATGATCCTGGAGTCCCGGGATCGAGTCCCACATCGGGCTCCCTGCTCTGCGGGGAGTCTGCTTCTCCCTCTGACCCTCCCCTCTCTCATGCTCTCTCTCTCTCTCCTTCTCATTCTATCTCACATAAATAAATAAAATGTTTAAAAAAAAAGAACTGGCATTATGTTGTTCATGACACAAGACTGTATTCCTCAAATCATTTGCTAAAAACTATATGTTTTTTAAGAAGTAGAAAAAGAATCAAAGGCAGGTCTGTGTGATTTAAAGACCTTATCTGTGTCTTTACTATCAATCAGATGGTGAAATGGGCAGACTGTGTCTTTTCAGTTCTTTTCTCTCTTCATCTCCTAATCCTCATTTGTTTCTTTAATTCATAGGATTAAGAAGTCATTGCCTTAGAATTTTGCCTCCATGAATTAAAAAGAAATGTTTAAATATGCTACTAATAAAATAAAAACATTGGCACATTGGCCAATATAAATTACACGTGAATGGGAAATTTGAATTCCATTGGTCAAAGGTAGCTATGTTAAGTATAAATGGATGAGTAGAGTCCAAATAAATAGATACATGTTGAAACTATACAAAGTATCATGTATATTTCCTTGGGAAAGTGTATTTAACCCCCCCCAAAGCCTCAGCTCTGTATGTGTATAGGGGTGTATGTGTACGTGTTTATACAGAACATAGTAATGTAGTAACTGTATGCAGGCTTCTGTGAGAGTCTAGGATATAATTTACATGAAATGACTTGATAAATGCTAAATATATGAAAATGCTTGCTGATAATTACTAATAAATTACCTTTAAGCAACTTAAATAGAAACATGGCTTTAGATATCTGAATATTTATTCAGATATTTATTACTCCATTAAAACTGAAAAAATAGTTTTGTTAATCCATAATGCAGGTAATCACATATTTTTACTTCTTGCCAACAAAACAATGGTTTTCCTAAACATTAATTTCAATTTAATTTTGTTTTCTAAATAACATAATCAAATACTATGTCTGTAAAACTAACATTTTGGTTAAATTTTTTATAGATGCAAGAAAGTATATCTCTGTTAATGTAAATAGCTAATTAATAATGATGCATGATGAAAATAGCTAAAGTCACTTAATTGTTCTTGGGAAATAAATTACCTGCCACTCCCATGATGTGGAGTATTACTTTTTTTATATTTTCATAAAAATCATTTAACATTTTGATATATGACAACACATATGCTAGACAATAATTAAAGCACTCCAACCCATTAAATTATTATTTGTTATTTAGCTTTTATGTTATATAGATTCTGCTATGTATTTTTTTGTCATTTTCATGGCTTTTAAACTCTCAACTATGTGTAAATGGCCCAATTAATTTTATATTTTTTCTCCACGTTATATTTTTTTCTCCATGTTAGTGAATGTTTTATCTAAAGGTTTACATGATGACTTGGTACTAAGAACCCTTACGCATACAGAGCATTTGATGTGATTCTCCTAAAACTCCCAGCACACATACTAGGTCCTATAGGCATAATATTCTACTAGCATTCTCCTAATAGAGATCACACTGCCCCTTCAACTGATTTATAGAATTTTATTATTGTGCACACATATCAGAGTGTGGATTTAAAATAATTTTAGGTTATGGGCACCTGGGTGGCTCAGTTGGTTAAGCGACTGCCTTCGGCTCAGGTCATGATCCTGGAGTCCTGGGATCAAGTCCCACATCGGGCTCCCTGCTCAGCAGGGAGTCTGCTTCTCCCTCTGACCCTCTTCCCTCTCGTGCTTTCTATCTCTCATTCTCTCTCTCTCAAATAAATAAATAAAATCTTTAAAAAAATTAAAATAATTTTAGGTTAATTTTGATCCTGTCATTGTTTCTATGGGGTCAAAATTCCATGAATAGTTCCTAAAGTAATTTTTTATCATTATGAGGCATTATCTGATGAATTAGGTTGAGACCACAACACACACACACACGCGCACACACACACACACACACACAGAGGAGAAACTTATAGCATCAGATGCTTATTTCAATTGGTTTGTTTTAATGAACATATAAATGTTTAAAATGCTTCCTTAGACTTCAGGATATGTTTCTTTATAATAAAAACCATCCATATGTTACATGCATATATCACAATAAGTAACTCCCTAGGTGGAACTGTCTTTACACATTCTCCAATCCATTTTTTCTCATTTATCCTTTCCAAACTCAAACACAAATTATCATTTTTATGGATACATTTTATCATAAATTTTACATCCAGGATGTAAAGGGACTTGTAGCCCAGCGGTCAGTGCCACTTTCCTCTTCCAAAGATCAATATTCAGAAACAAATGTCTAGTCCCTAAGATAACTCAGGTAATCCTCCCTGAAGATCTTTCTGCTTATCATTGGGTATAGATATTGTTTTACCTCATTTGATATTACAGCGTTTGTTTTATTTTAAGAAGCTGCATTTATAAAATAGTTTTGGAACATTACAAATATTTAATTTAAATGGGTGTCTCAAGCATGTTGGCTTAAATTAAACCACATGCTTGGGATATTTGTGGAGCTATGTAAGGACTATATTTTATGAAAATGCAAGGTGCTGAGCAGCAAAATTTAATCTGGAGGGCACTTGTCCTCAGTCATGCGAGACAAGATGTATTAGCCATGAATGGATTGCAGCAGTGCTACTTGAGTTTCTTTAATTTTCTAAACCAAGATTGTAAAAAGAATCAGTGGTATTGAATCCCACTGGCTATGGTGAAAAGGCACTGCTCAGAGATAAAGAACAATTTATCTTCTGCTGTAAAAGAGAGCAGTTTTGGCAGATAGTAAAATACATCACAGTATAATATACTCTAGCAAGAACATTACAAAATATAGATTTTTTTTCTTAAAATTTTGAGGGTACTGATTCAGTATGCTTTTCTATATAAAAGGCAAGTAACAGTGTTAATTGCAAATTACAAATATTAAAAATGTAAATTATAGTCTAGGAGGGCATATGCACATGTCTTTATGAGACATATTCTTAGCAATGATTCAGTAAAAAGAATAATATTTCACTTATGTAACTAAAAAACTAATTAAGCTTTAAATATTCCACAAATTACCACTATTACATCAAATTGAGTACTGCCGAATTAGAATGATGGGTTTTTTTGGATGCGGCTTTTGATTTACCAGATTATAGTTTATGTATTATAGGGTTTATCTTATCCAGATTTTTTATAAGTGCCCAGAGACTCTAGCATTGGATGGCAGAATAGTTTCCCCTCAGTTCAATATCCTGCTTTTTACAGGTGTGTGTGTGTGTGTGTGTATATATATATATATATATATATATATATATAATAGTTAGAGTTAGAGTTATATAGTTATAGGTGGCCTGGTTACACCTCTCTTGTTTATTATTCCTATTTAGTACATCAAAAATATTTAACATATTTTTTTAAGGAAAAGAACATTCATTTCCAGTCTATGTCTTTTGGGCATTACAAGGAAGGAACTCTATGAGCAATATGATGGAAACACTAACTTTGAGCTTTAATAAGACTATACTTAACCGGGCGCCTGGGTGGCTCAGATGGTTAAGCGTCTGCCTTCGGCTCAGGTCATGATCCCAGGGTCCTGGGATCGAGTCCCATATCGGGGTCCCTGCTCCTTGGGAGCCTGCTTCTCCCTCTGCTTCTCTCTCTCTCTCTCTCCCTCTCTCTCTCCCTCTGTCTCTCATGAATAAATAAATAAAATCTTAAATATATATGTAAATATATAAATAAAATCTTTAAAAAAAAAGAATATACTTAACCTTTCTGTGCCTCACATAAAAAGAGAAAGTATGATAAGACAATAGAAACATTCATTTTTCATATAATTGAATGTGTATTCCTTTTATTTTGTCTCTTTCACCAAGGGATATTGGGATGCATCATAATTGAAAAACTAAACAAGTTTTTCCTTGTATATCTTTGCAATAATTTCATAAGGAATAATCAAGAAAATTCCAGTACATAAAAATTTTGATAATCAATACATATATAATGTAACATTAAAGTGTCAGTAAAATAGGTACATAATCCATAATATCTCTTTAAAGTTGATATTTTTGAGACTCAAAACAGAAGATTTAGGAACTACATTATTCTGTCATTCCTTCTAAGCAACCATATTGCTGAGATTTTTAGCATCTAAGAATTGCACATACAGGATCCTTAAAAGGTAAAACTGGGGAAGCCTGGCTAGCTCAATTGGTAGAGTATGCAATTCTTGATCTAGGGATCATGAGTTCGAGCCCCATATTGGGCATAGAGCCCACTAAGAAAAAAAAATTAAACCATATTTTAAGGCCAGAAATGTCATTTAATTCTTCTTCTAACTCCGTATCAGGGATATTATTTTTTCATGTATTTATTCTTAGATTATATGGTATTCTTTTCACTTTAGAAAATTGTATGTATATTTGGTTAAAATACTTATTTTCAATCACATATAGATTGGAATTGCAGGTCAAATTACAACCCTGAAAATATATCTACCATATACCATTTTCATTCTTTGGAATTCAGCTCTATCCATCAACTCTAAAGATTTACCATCATAATATGAAGGCATACTTGGGGAATACAAAATCTAATGATAATATCAAAATTATTAATGATATCAGTCTAAGGTATTATTTCATTACTTTACTTCAATGAGCATCATCCCTATACAACAAAGAAAATCATACCTAAGGTAAACATTTTAATATCATTATTAAAATTTGAAGAGTGCAGAAATGGCAAATCCACTAAAATCACCAGGAAATTCAATCCATCACTTGAAATTGCAAAAGGAAGTATTTGAACACAATAAATGGCATTAATATGTGTCCAAATGTTTACCTGTTAGAATTTCTCTGTACATATAAAAACAGGGGTCTATTTCTTTACTAACAAAGATAAATGTTACAGAGCCATGAAGTCTAGCCCTCTCCATATACACACATATCAGATGGCAAAGGAGCTAGTATCTTTGTATAAAGTAGTAAAAAACAGGATAAAAGAAATGACAAGTTTTTATTCTTAGTGGTAACATGCTATTCTAAATAAATACTTTATTGACCATGTAACTTCGGGTCTCAAAAGTAAGGAACGTATCAGGGAGTAATCCCTGTTTGAGTCAGAGTGAAGAACAAACATGTTCAGGGAAGTTGCCAAGATTCCCTAGCTGGTTCTCTCAAAAACATGAAAATCAATTGTCTGAGACCTAGAATATAAGCAAGATTACACATTCAGCCTTCCTGGGAAATACTAAACAGGGAGTTGACCATGAATTCCCCAACCTCATGGTAAAGATCATTTACTTCAGCACATGGGAGCGCGCTGGTATCATGAAAGCATTGGATAGACATGAAGAACTGGTTAGGATTTGGGGAAGCTCAATTTACCTTCCACACAGGGGTTGTTAAGTTTCTCTTGTTTCTCTCTTTTGTTCTGAAGATTTTGGTTTCTGACCCTACGCCATGTGAATGGCAAGAAAAGCTTCTCGGGATTCCTAATTGGATTTTCATGTTTTTTTCAGATGTTTTCAGTACCTTCCCATGCACTGGAAGCCATGAAAATGAGTCCCAAATGGGGAGAATGCTTGCTATATCATCTGCTGTGCGGAGTGATCCACATGCATCCAACATAAGTAGTATAGTACCTGTGCAGGACATTAAAGGGACTTCTCTCTCATGCACATATCTGATGACATCATTCTGTCAACATATCACTGTACCATCATGAAAATGAGGCATAGGGATTTATCAAGGACACACAACACTGCATTCAGTATCCAAGCTTAACCACTGTAATAGGCTAATGGCCTAATTGAATGAGGCTCATTATTATGATATTGTTAAACAACCACCACCAAAGTATAGACGAAAAGTGAATATATCACTTTGAGAGTAAAAAGTCACTGCTCTTAGTGTTGTTTTCAGTATTTCCTAATAATTTCAAATTTTACCACTTGTGGCTCTAGCAACCCATTCCTAATTTCCACTACAAAGTTCAGATAAATTAGTTTCCTAGGGGGTGATAGACCTAAAGTGCTTCCACATTTTTAGTTGTCACACATAAAATTTTTTAAAAAAATCTATGTTGAGGCGCCTGGGTGACTCAGTCGGTTATATATGCAACTCTTGATTTCAGCTCAGGTTATGATCTCAAGGTTCTAAGATCAAGCCCTGCGTCAAGCTCCATGCTGGGCGTGGAGCCTACTTAAGATTCTCTCTCTCCCTCCCTTCTGCCCCTCAACTCCCCCCATCTTGTGCACTCTAACTATATAAATAAAAAAATAATTTTTAAAAAATCTATGTTAATTTTAGTTAAAATTATTCTTCTAATAACTACATAACAACTCAGATTGTTTTTCTTGCTAGATTATGTAATATGTTAGCTTGAAAACTAGCAGTGTGGCAAAGAGAAACCCAAAGACTTAAATCTAGTGATAAAAATGATATATTTTTTATAGAAACATGGAATAAAAGACAGAATATTTGATTGTAAATGTCTGAAAATTCCTACAAAATATAGTTACAGATATTTTTTGGGAGGGGGTGGGAATGGAGGCCTAACACCTACACAACTTTATTACTCTGTATCATAACATCCAGGGAACACATCTTGTGTGAAATTCCTAGAAATACAAACAGAATTAGGAATGACCATACCTTTCATTACTGCACACATAAAATATTACATACATTATGTGGGCACTGAATTATAAGGCATTATATACTATGTCTTAAAGATCAACACCAAGCTGCAATTTTTCTTATTGTTGTGATGGTGGTGAATTAAGTTTGAGGAAAACTGAGAGCAGCTGTGTAGGCATAACCCAAAGGTATTTCCAGCATTAGCTTTCAGTAAATTTGTCAGTGCCTTCTCTCTCCCTCACTTTCACCCACTCCCTGCCATTGCCTTCCTCCAAATGATACAATCGAAAAAACTATCTTATGCCAATGAAGGAAGCATTTTGGGGAGGGGTTAAGAGTACCAAAGGAAATTCTTAATAATGTTATGTTTGTTTCAAGTTTGAGTTTATTTTAACATTTATTTACTTTCACCTTAATACATGCTGAAATACTGATGAAAATATGCACTTATGTGAAAATTACAGGGAAGATGCAATTCTGTACTTCCAAAAATAATCACTGAAGGAGAGAAAATGACATACATCTAACTATAATAAAAGAGTTTCTGGCAAAATGAGATAATAAAACATAGTCCCACAAGAAGTCATTTTAATAATTGAAATTAAAATTAAAAATTTAATAACCTTTTTCTCATTTTCCTGTGTTCCATATAATAGTGGCAAGTAGACGTGAGACAACTTAACATATAATTTGGGACAATCAGAAAATGTAGATAGCATCAAATTTCTATCACAGTAGAATACTACAAGACCTTACTTAAGACTATGCAGTTAAAATTATCTGAAAATTTTAGTGATGTTACCTGGGTCATAGGAGATTGAAGAAAGTACAAAGAGCTATATAAGATGGGCCTTTTATATTCCACCAACAGTCAGTGTTTTATTGTTCCCTCTCTCAAAATGATATGATGTCAAGATAGAAGGACTGTTCATATTAATTTAAACATTATAGTGATAAAAATACTAACCAAAGATTAGAAAACCTTATTCTTCAATATTTAAGAAACAATACCAAAAAATTGCATGAAATACCTTAATTTATTCAGTCTTACTCTGCAAAGTGGCATGGTTGAAAATAAAACCTTAATCAACTGAAATAACTTTCACTATCTTGTTTGTGAAACAGTGTATTTTACATATTGAACTTTGTAATAATAATTGTTTTGGTCAATCACTTAACTCAGCTATCTCTTTGGCAGAAGAAGTAGATTACTGTAGATTGAAGATTAAATACTTAAAAATGAACTTTTTAAAAGTAATTATACGCCGACTAACAACATGTAGTTATATACCTGCCACTCCATTCATTAGCACAAGCTCAGCGCACAGTTAAAACCAGCAATGTGAACTTCTAAATGCTGAAACTTTCTCTACTTTCATCTATAAGAAAAACTGTGTACTACATAATAGTCAAACAAGGAAAAGCATTTGGATTCCCAACCGACAGATCTAAGAATAAAAAACCACAGCAAAGGAGTACATTAAAATATACTGCTTAAAAGTGGAGCACGACACTTCTACATTTGGTTTATTCTATGATCTGAAAACAAAATAAGAATTTTCCATAGATCATTCATAGTGAAATCAGATTTTGATGAAACCAGTTAAAAGTCGATTCAGTATTTAGATTTGCCTCTTTTGTTTTAAAGTGCCAGTACCAGTGCACTGCATGAGGGCCACAGCATTCAATTTGAATGGTAATCCTGTTAAAAAACGTGGTACCTTAAGAACCAAGCACAAAATTCAAAATTAATAAATAATTATTACATGAAATGGACATAAAGACATGTAAAAAATAACCACGCCCTGGTGGTAAATTAATACTATATTTATCTCCAATATTTTAAGCAAAATAAGAAAAAAAAGTCTTCTCTTTCAAAGTCTAATATGCCATTACTCTCCTGGGGGCCAAAAGATGTCCTGTGACTAGTGGGAGGCATGAGGCCGAGGCTGCTGGCATTTCCCCAGTCAGTTCTCTCCTTAGAGAGAAGAAGAAGAAGAAAAAGTATCTCCATTTTTTGTTTTCCCCCTGAGGAATGTGAGTTGTTTTTTTCTTTTTTCAAATTTTTATTTAAATTCTAGTAGGTGGACATACAGTGCAATATTGGTTTCAGGAGTAGAATTCAGTGGTTCATCATTTACATACAACACCCAGTGCTCATCGTAACAAGTATCCCCACTTTTTAGATGGCTGCCCAAAATAAGGACCACATTTTCCAGCTCCCTTCATAGCAAGGGGCATATATATGACTAAACTTTGGCCTTAACATAGGAGGTGCAGGAAAAGGAAAAGACAATTTCGGAACTTTGGCGAGCATCTGACTTCCTCCTTTCCCGTCCTCTTTCCTTTTGGCTGGAACAAGGTGTGACATTGGAACTGAAGGGACCTTAAGCCATGAGGTGACTGCAGATAGGGAAACTGTAAACCCTACCAACAAGGCAGAAGAAACCTGGTTCTGTGATAGTTGGGAATATCACATTAGCCCTGGACCACCTAACTCTGGGGAAAAAAAAAGTGTGACAAAAATCACTTTCTATCTTGTTTCACAACTGCTATTTAGTGTTTTCTATCACTGTAGCCAAACTTATTGCTGATATAAAAGTGAATGCTCAATATGACTGTTCTTAATAAATACTATATTTTCTGGTTTATCATTTTCTTCTTTTGTCTTTTTCTACTTTATATTTTCTTTGCCTAAAGAATAACTAGAAGAGTTAAGTAGATCATGCCAGCTTAGACAATAATTTGATAAATTTGGATAAATTGCTGGCCAGAAAATGAAACAAAGGTGATGAATGACATCACTTCCTTATACTTACACAAGAATTTAATATAAAGTACAAAATTAAAAATCACCCCAAATATTTGGAAGTTAAAGGCAGCTGAGGATTTTGACACCAATGTAGGATTGAGTGAGATACTATACTGAGTTACAATCTTTCAACCTAGCTTTTCAATAAGGAATTAATTCAGATAAAGTGAATTTTACATATTCCACCATTTCTAAGTTGTATTTAATTGTAAAACACATGCTTCCTTTATCAACTAGCCGTGATAAAAATTTACCCTATATACTACTATAAAATGACTTAACAATAGTTACGTCTGATATATGAGTGGTTAATACCAGCTCCACATACCTTGAAATTTCTTCCATTTAGTTCAAAGGATCTGCCAGTGTCTACCACCTTCATTTACATTGTGTCGAAACGACAATTATATTACAAATATTTCAGTAATGATCAACACATCTTCAATTAATTGTAGCTTCTTTTGTTAGATCATATAAAGTACTTGGTTATAGCTTTGGGAAAAAAAAGTGTATTAATTCCTCCAAAAGTGAACATGTGTCCCACAAATATCAAATGTATACCTTTTGCTCTTTTTTTAATGTCTTTTCAGAACATAATACTCATAATTTCACTTTAACATCACATATTAGGGCAATAGTTGAAGACGTTTTAAATTGCAAGTAAATACCACACTTATACTTTTCACAATGCACATAAGTCACGTGAAATGAGAAAAATATGAATAGCTTGGAAGAGGTCTGCACATGCACATGCAAGGGCCATTATGTCATTACTACTTCCTGATAGACCACAAGTATAAGTTTCCACGGATTTTGAGATGTGTCATGATTTCAAAGATGTTAATATGTGGGAAGGGTGAACGAATGTCTTAGAATAAATGAAATGTAGGGTATATGTATGTATTTACTAGCTATTTTTTGATACTTAAAGGTCAATTAAATTCATCTTAATAAACTAATTTTAATAAAAAAGTATGAGAAATGAAAATTAGAAGGGTCATAATCACCAAATCATCCAAACTTAACATGACTCTGGCTTGATCTACCATAGATCTACCAACAGATCTTATCCTGAATGAAATGTCAGGATAAGAACTAAAAAACTGCATAAAACAAAGTCACACAGTGATAAATTTGTGATGGTTGGAATTATGTAAATGACTACACAACTGATCTTCTTAACTATAATCAAAAAGACCATCCAAAAGGATCTTTGTGATGATCTTTAGATCTTCTAAACTCCCCATTTAAGGAGAAAAATAATTCATCATTTCCTCCTTCCTCACCATTTTTCTCTTTTTTCCCTCTCTAGCACACAAGTTCCAAATAAGATCAAAATTGATTTTAAGAATAAAAGACTCTTTGAAGAAGTAAGCCATAAGCCAATAAATGCTAACCAGTGCAGCCATTCTATTCAATAGTCATCATATCAATAGAACCTCTGTGTTTTTCAGTTCTTTAAGTAGTGATGTGTGAAAAGTCAACAATGTTGAGATTTAAGGGAGAAAAACTGTTGACGCTTGCTATCTTTTACACTTTTACAGCATTGTGGATCACGCACAGTTCACAGCATGTGAAACAATGCAATCTGTTTTTCATATATCCAAACTAATTACATGCTGACTTCTTTCCAGTATTGTTCCAGTTTGGGTTACAAGGACAAAAAAAAAAAGAAATGTATAAAAATAACCAGGCAATGTCAGTGAATTATATGATTTATACATACATACATAGACAGATTCTCATTTCCACTTTAAAGTCATGTTTAAATGTATAAAATAATTAAGACTCATGTTTAATTTCAAAATGATAATAGACCATTATGTAATTAAAGATGTTAATAGGCTATAGCCCTCAATTCTGTTTGTGAGAAACACTAAAAAATATTTCCAGTTTCCCTTCTACAACTTTTTATGGCAAATTTACATCAAGTCATCAGATCTGTAGGGTCATATAACAATGCTTGAAATTAAAGTTATATGCCCCTGTGGAGTATAATATAAAGCAATAAGCAAATGTGAAACTGTATTAATGATAGCCAAAGCTAAGTGCCTGGAATATGAAACCTCTATTTATACTGCAAATGGAGGATTTTCCTGTCACAGGATCATAACTGGGAAGAAAACAGAAACACAATTTTCTTTAGCAAAAAATAAAAAAAATAACAATTACCAAATTACATTGTTAATACGTAATTTGAAACTGATTTTGAGTTAAAATACCGACACTCAAATTGCAGTGACCAGGTCCTTGGACTTTTTTTTTTTAAGTTTTAATTTAAATTCCAGATAGTTAACATTCAGTGTAATATTACTTTCAGGTGTGCATTACAGTAATTCAACACTTCCATACAACAAGTGCTCATCACAGCAAGTGCACTCCTTAATCCCCATCACTTATGTTACCCATCCCCTCACCCACCTCCCCTCTGGTAACCATCAGTTTGTTCTCTGTAATTTAAGAGTTTTGTTTCTTGGCTTGCCTCCCTCTCTCTTTTTTTTTTACTCTTTGCTCATTTCTTTGACTCCCTATTACTTCTCCATTTATTACCCAACTCACAGCCTGATATCAGGTCTCCTTACTCCACAGTCACAACCTACTTGAATTTCCAGATATGGAAAAACTAGATTGGGCTGACACCTACAGCAAGACTCTAAGAGCCAGAAGAGAAAGGGACTGATTCTCTGGCCTTCATCTCCTTAGAGATTGCCTTGAAGATAACACTGGACCAAGCAAATGCTAAAACTGCATGCTCCAGCCTACTTTTATTTCTATTGAACAGGAATTAGAATTTGAATCTTGTTAGTCTTCTAATATATTTTACCTTCACAATCCTTTGCTACCTTTTTTTAAAACAATTTAAGCTTCATACTCATAAGTGATATATAACAGGTGATTTTTATTAAATTAAAAAAGTACTTCCATTCATTTACTTGAATGCTTATCAAAACAACAAAGACACTATCCTACTGAATGTCTAGTATGTGTCAGATATGATGCCAGATGCTGGGGATATAGAGATGAAAGATTTCTCTACTCTCATGGGCCCATGGTTCAGTGAAAAAGACAAAGAGATATACATCTAACTCTAATATAGTGTGATGTGATAAATGTTATACTAGAAGTATGATTAAATACAGTATGAGCACAGATGGCATGATCAATTCTATGAAAGAGGAAGGTCAGGAAATTTTGTGATGTGTATGGGAAATGTTATTTTTAAAAGCATCAAATACACATTATTACCAGATGATTATACTAGAGTCTTGGCACAAACCTCTTTCTGAGAAATGTAGCATGTTATAAGAAGAAAACAAAAATAACTTCAACATTTATGAAAGTATCTGAACCAACAGCAACACTGAATATTCAAGAAATACCAGTGCCCTAAAGTTCATTGCACGCAAGTACCCAGTGATACTAATTTTGTACGGAGTGTTAAAGTGCCTCATAATTTGATGCTGCTATTTACATAACTTGCTATCTTTCTACATTTACAATTCTGACCTTATTTAATGGCCACATCTCATGATGAACTAACCTTAACGTTTTACTTTGTTCTCACTCTACAAATTGATTTTTTTTTTTTTTTCAGTACATGGGGATGACTAATGAGTTAGAGACCAAAGAGGCTGGGTCTCCACAGTCAAACAACTATCAAAAGAGGGAAAACAAGGCATGTTACATTTTATTGCATCAAACCTCATTTTCATTTTCATCCGCGGGGCCATAATACTACAGCTAGTGTTTTAAAGTGACTTATCTTTATTTTGTTGTCAGTGCAAGGAACTTAAAAAAATTGCTTCTGAGTTTGTCTCCTTTTTAGTTGCTTAAAGACCTCGGGACATATCACATTAGCCCTTTCCTGAATATGTTTCTTACCAACTTCAAAGTACTTAGGGAGTTATGTATTGAATTAAGTGTAAAAATGTGTACATAAGTTATAATGTAAGCTTCATACAAGTTTAAAATGAAATGCACATTATATTTACACAAACACTATATTTATGTTCCTTATTAAAATGATAACTATATGGGAAATATATATCAAAATATGCTATAAATATACAAATAAACATATATAACAATGTATAAGTAAAATATTTCAACCATTAACAAAAAATAACATAAATTGATTTTTTATATCAGCCAGAATTTGAAAAGCCAAGATGAAGAATTTAAAAAGTATATATATTTCTGAACAAATATGTCTATAAATTCATTAGAAAAAATGTTTAAATGTTATATCATATAAATAGTGCTAGGAGTTATGAAAAATTTGCACTCGTATGCATTTTTCTTAAGTGAATTTCCTTAAGAAATGTTTTATATTAGTTTTAATATAAATCTTCAAGTCATTAGTAAGCAATTAAATATTCATAAAGAAGTCAAGACCTCTTTTTGAATAACAGCAAATGTTAAATTCACTGTTTTTAATCATCTGTGGACATCTTACCTGAGTGCAGTACAGTATGATTAAAGCCCCAAACATCATCTTTTACATATGATGCTTCATATGACTTTATCCATTTCTTTAAATACCTCCTATACTGCATCTATGAGGCAGAATGGGAAGATAACATTTAGGACAAAGTAATTTGGGACTGAGCAAGGATACAGTGATGGCTGATTTGGGCATCTGCATTTAAGATAACAGGAAACCATTCTCTTGGAATTGAGCATTTGTATCCCAGAAAGATTATAGCTAGAGACAGAGATTTGCCGAAACTTCTATATAAAACCGAACTTTACAGTGGCTAAAATTGCTGAAAGGCCAAAAGAAGGCTAAGGATGGGATCTGAGGATGTATATAGTTTTATAACAGGAAGGGAACAAAATCACCACCACCAAAACCAAAAAATAAACAACAACAAACACTAGAAGATTGGCGTGGGATGAGAGATAGAAGAACCAGAAAAATGAATCTTAAAGACTAACAAAGAACATATGGAGATATATTTTAAAAAGAGAGTTCGTTTTCAACAGTGTAGATGTTACAGGAATATACTAGGGTAGGAGGAATTAGTTATTCCTAGAAGTGTCAAGTCCATGAGGAACTGAAGGCACATATTGTTAGAAGATGTTTAGGACCAAAAGATGAAGAATCAAAGGCAAGAACAAAACAAAAAGCAAAGGCAATGATGAAAAATAATACCTGATAGAAAGGACTGTAAAAGAATGAAAAAGATGATGTATGTTTGAGAAGAGAGAAAGGCAAAACTAAGCTAAACTAAAAGCCAATATATGGACTTCTTAAGCATGTTTATATAGTAAAGTAGGTAAGGAAAACAAACGGTTTCAAAAAGCAAGTATTAGATAATAAAATAATATGGAATAAAGTATACACTAACAGAGTAAAATACCAAAAAATAAAAGATAGGGGCCAGGATGGGGATGGAGCAAACAGTAAAAAGACAGGGGGCACTGTATGTCCTCTCACAGAGCTTTGATCTTTTGATTAAAATAAAAATTGAAGTCATTTTTCAGACAGAAGAAATGGAAAAAAGGAAGCTGGTGAATTAAGATTTAGAAGAGTGTTTGTGGATAAAACAATCAGAAATAGTAAATACATTTTCATAAAACCAATTCACTGATAAACTATGCCTATTAAGAACTCATCTCAGGGCACCTGGGTGGCTCTGTCGGTTAAACTTCTGCCTTTGGCTCTGGTCATGATCCCTGGATTGAGCCAGCATAGGGCTTCCCACTCAGCAGGAAGCCTGATTCTCCCTCTCCCCAAACCCCTGCTCATGCTCTCTCGCACTATGTCTTTCTCTCTCTCAATCAATAAAAAAATGAATAAAGTTAAGCTCCATCTTGACTAGTTTATAAAAGAAAAAAAAGAATTCATCCGTATTAAGTTGATATCTTATTTATAGAATTTTTACAAATATTTTATAAGTATTTCACACTTGATCTTAGCCAAAAGGCCGAGAAGCGATTACAAATATGTGAAGTCCAAGTCCAACAAAATACTAATCTTACGCTTTGTTCAGGAAAGTTGGTCATTGGGAAAATGTTGAAATATAATGGCTTTGATATGCCATCCTGCTCAGTGTTTGGCCATGGTCATTTCTTGAAAAATATTTATTGAATGACTATCAATTAAAATCCCTTGGATTAAAAAAATCTAATTTATTGGAAAATATAGCTAAGTACTTTTTAACCAAACTTTAGATATGCATATATTTTAGATAAAAGTATTTATTTTATTGATTTAATGTGCTTAAGAGAGAAAACTGAATGGTCCTCTTTATAAAAATACTTTTCAATAATTTCATTTATTATAGTGTTATATCAAATGTGGAAATCCAATAATAATCAGAAGAAATAAAACCATAAGTACCTTCAGAGAATTCCATTTGATTATAAGAATGAGTCTGTGTGATCTGGGAAAATGTTGGTATCTCTGTTCTTCAGCTGTAAAATAGAGATCCTAACTCTCACCTAGGCATATATTCCACATTAAAGAATGTAGTATCTAGTTGTAATAGAGTGGAGTGGATATATATACAAAAAACTTGGCAAACTATTTAACACTGATATAAATTTCAAATATTACTTTATATAATTTTAAGTGTCAAAGTACAGATAAATCAAAGCAAGTATAGCTTTAGTTTTATGTCAACATATTTCTGGTACATTGTGATAAGATTTCATTATTAACTCTCTGAACAGAAATGGGATTTTGTTTTACTTTACATTTATTCATTCAAATGATGAACTAGAATTACATGTTTTCAGCTCTCCACAGAAATGTGCAGATATTTTTTCTTCCCATATAATTTTTATGTAGAAGGACTTGAATACCTAGAATAGAATTTCTAATAAAGCTTCTTTGGAAAGATAAGAATTGGTATTTTTTTAAATAATAGGCATATTTTAAAAGTAGATTATAATTAAATAGCATTGCCTCTGAAACATGGCTTACTTCAGAAATGAGAAAACATTTTTTTCATTACAGTCTATTATCAGTCTCTTGAGGCAACCTCATTTCAAACAGAAATGTATCATTATTTTCTTTCGACAATTATGCAATGATTTAAAGTGTTTCTTTAGTGAGAATATTTTAATTGTTTATATATTCTACAAAGTGCTAGCTATTTTATATTCAATGCCATTAGAAAACAATTTGATATGTATGATTACAAGATACAAAATTAAGCAGTTAAGTTCTGTCTTACTTTGATAAAGTATGCTGCCAGAATTTTAAAAACAATGGGTGCTTCATCAGTTTAAAATATCCATTTGCCAAACAAAACAAAACAAAAAACAGTGTAAGTTGCTTGTCTCTCCCCCACAACGTAATGAGTAATATACTCATTTCTAAAATTTTTGAAAATTTTACTTTTGCATTTATCTTATGAAGTTATAAAAATCAAATGAAAAATAGATGTACTTATTTTAGAGTAATTGGGCACTGTTATTTTTAGACAAGTTTGTGGATATATACTTCTTCAATACCAAGAGATTTAAAATTATTTTTCTTCTTATTTATCTTTTTCTTTTTTCTACATTTTATTAAGTAAGTACTGAAAGCATGGACTCTGCAGTTAAAGGCAAATTTCTTAATCTCTCTGCCTAAAGTTTTCTTATCCGTTAAGGGATAGATTATCAAAAGGAATCAAGGTACTTCATCTATGTGTCAGACACATATAAGTACTCAGTAAATGGTAGCTATAATTATAATAATGACAATTATTATTTCAGGACATTTCCTTGTACTAATAAAACCAAAGAAATTTAATACTTACTGAGTTGCATTTGATATTTTATGTCTATTATTCACTTTTATGCATTAAAGATTAGGTGATTGAGGAATTCACTAGACTTTGGAAGACATCCCTAAATTTACAGTAACAGGAAAGTTTACTTTTTATTCTTTAGTGTAGCAGTTCTCAAACTGTGGACCACAGACACCTGGAAGTCCCTGAGTCTCATTTATACCATAAGTAGAAACTATTTTCATAATAATTATGAGAAGTTGTTTGCCTTTTTCCCTATGTTAACATTTGCAACAATGTTGCAAAAGCAAAGGGTAGGTAAAACACCTAAAACTAACAATAGTCAACTCTGTGACAGAGTGTGTGCCACTAATTTTGAAAAGAATAATAAAACCTTGAGAAGACACATTTTTTCATATTTTAAGTGATGAAGTGGAATGTATGTAGAAAGGGTTTCTGTTACATTTCAAATTATAGCAGTTGTTGTGAAGAATGCACTTGGGTGACTGAGACATAAGCTGGATTACATTTTTCATGGAACATAATTTTAATTGAAGGAATAACTAATGGACAAAGTTTACAAAGTAAAGTTTTTGGCACACATGTGCTTGGAAATAAAATATTGTTGTGACAGTTTTGGTTGAAAATTTGCAAACCAGCAAAAATTAACATTTCTAATATCTTGATTCCACTACCATGAGCTTGTGAGCTTTCCAGTTCTCATATTATTTTTTGGATGATATCAGTGGTGATATCAACAAATATGATTCTTTTTCTAATATTATTTAGTGTAAGTGTAGGATATGTGCGCAACTCAGTAAACCAATAATTTCTATCCGACAAAGATATATTCAAAGTGCAGGATATATTGATGGCTTTTAAATTAACAGAGCACACAAAGTTCAAGGATAAGGTTTGATACTCTATTTTGCAATCAGTCATTTTGAAAACACCACTTGTCAAGTTTTGGTGTAGTATAAAAGAAGAAAATCACAATTTCCCAAAAAGGCTATTAACATATTCACCCTCTTTCAAATCTATATTGGCAAGGCAAGATTTCTTTCTATATGCAATCAAGTATCATATTGTCACAAATTGAATGCAGAAATCAGAATGAGAATCTAGCTGTTTTCTATTAAGGCAGACTTTAAAGAGACATATAAAGAAGGTAAGACAATGTCTTTCATCTCATTTTAAAATATGTTAATTTTATAAGGACATGCTCTTTGTATTAACATGTAATATGTTTGATTTTATTTGTAAATGAATTAATAAATATTTTTAAGCTTCACAATTTTAATTTCTAATATGATAAATACTGATAGATTTAACCCACATAAACAGAATCTTCTTGGTGTTCTGAGTACTTTTTAATGACCACAATTTTATTTTATCTTAGATTTAATAAAATTTAGATTATAATGAAAACTCCAAGCTAATTTCTAGAAAAAACAATTTTCTGAAAAAACTGTAACACAAATACTAACTTTGACTTTCACAGCATAGAGACTTTTATTCTGAAAATATTTATTAACTTTATTAAATGACCAATTTTTGTTCAAATTAAACTGAAAAAGCTTTATTTGCCTTTCTATTATGTTGGGCTTTGAAATATTTTTTCTCAGTAATTCTTATATCCAGGGTGGCAGATGGCTCAGAGGTTAGGTGCCTGAAATGGACAGGACCAAATTAAAACATTTGGCTGGAAATTATCTCAGGAAGCCAAGCTTGGTGGTGGGCAGCTGGACACCAAATTTATCAAAAACTCAACAACAAAGGAAGCCAAGATTAATTTCTAAAGACACAAATGTTCAGTTTTTGAAGAGATTCTTATAATCCAGATCACTACTAATATTCACGCTTAATTAGTACTTCTGAGCATTTAATTGTTATAAACGTTTCTGTCTAAGCAAGTAGAAAAAATATGGAGGTGACAATCAAAATAGTGTCTATATGGAAATTATGTAGAAGTTAATAAATATGGAAGTAGAAAAGATGAGATAAATCCATGCACACAACAAAACTTCATGAATATAAGACGGAGAACCAGAACTGGTCATGAGCTAGATAAAAAGAAATATAAAATACCCCTACTTTCTGAAACTTATATTTTAATGTGAGTAAGATGTATAAAGTTGTATAAAAAGTACAAAAGGAAGAGTCTTTAAAAGAGAGACCATGCTATATATCAGGTGTATTGTAGGTACTAAGTACGCTTATGGAACAACAGAGAAGACTGTGTAGCACAAAACAACTGAGGTAGGCAATCAGGGAGGCACTGAAGTAGTGGGAAGAAGGAAGGAAGGGATAGCATTGGAGGTACAGGGCATGGAAACAAGAATATTTCTGATGAAGAGGAATAAACCTCGCATCTTTATGATAACACTGTTGAAGAAGTCAATGGCATATAAAAATTCTGAAGCTATAAATTTCAGAAATATTTACATTATATTCTGGTAATTTAATGGGGGAGCAGAAAACAGGGTGAGCATATGGTGAAGACAAGGTATAATTGACAAGAATGCATGAAGACACATTCAGTATTTATGGAGCCAGATGTATTTCTGTCCTGTTGAGTTTTTTTTAAAACGTTTGCAAAACTGACTCAGTCTTTCCATATACTTAGATAATTTTGTTGTATTTGTTCTTTCCAACAACAACAACAAAAAAAAATACACATGAATCTGATATGGTGATAAATTATATAGTTTATAAAAATCCTTAATAAAAAGTTTCAAATTAGGTATAATGAAGACTCATGCATGTAATTCACAAAAGAACTACTACTTATAATCACAACTTTAAGTAGTACCAACTATTAAGTCACCTTTCTACAAGAAAGCATCCAGCTATATTTTATTACGAGAAAGGGAATATTGAAAATGAAATATTCAGACACCGACCAATGTGATCAGTCCAGAAGTTTACAAATTGCTCATATAATGGCATACTGTTTAGTGAAAATCTAAAAATATGTTTTCATATTATATCATGAATGTTTATTTTCAAAGAGACAATTATTTCCTAATAAAACATAATTACAAAGTAACGTAGAGCTATTTCCAAGTTACACAAACTTCCACAATCTATCACATAACTGTCCCACTGTCCCTGTCATCACAGGGAGGGAATCCAATTGTAATGACCACCTAAATTCTCAAATGCACATAAGCCCAAAGTTCAGGATGGGAGATGGCATCCTCTACTCAGTGAAGCCTTGTCCTCTCCAAACATGAGACCCTCCTTCCTCCATGTTCACATAGCACCCTGGCTTACCTCTCACACAGCAATCACCATATATGTGAATTGAAGTTATCCAAGTACATGTTTTCTTATACCACGATGCCCTTGAGAGTGACATTTAAATTCTGAAGCAGAATTACAACCTCCTTAAAATATTAGAGATCAACAAACTGAGGTCCAAAAATTGTGTCTTGCACAAAATTCTGTGACCGGGTTGCTGAAAAACTTAAAATGTAATACAGGAAAGAGACCTGAAAATCCTACCAGAAATGGACTCTTCCAAAATGAGTTATCAAACTATGAAATTTATAATGAGTGACAGGTAGTTCTCTTCTATATGATGCATTCCTGAAACATGCGGTGTAAGTGGCCATAAAAATGACTATAATTCCATTAGCCAAATGAAGGTCCTTCCTACTTTATAATACCATCTCTCCTTAAAAATGCAAAAATTTGAAAACAAAATTACTTGCATACAAATTATAACACTAAGTAGCAAATGGTGCATATATGCTAAACACTGACCTCCCAAAAATAGCATTACAATAATTCTGATTATCTCCTCCCACCCTTCAAAAAATGTGATCAGTTTACCACTTAAGGCTTCAATATAGTTTATTAAATTAAATATTTTTCCCCTTTCTGATGTATCCATTATACAAGTTAAAAGTATCAGAGAATAAATTAGCAACATAAATCAGCAACATCCCCATCTCTCTGCAGCTTGACAGCTTTGTTATGGTTTCAATTCCCCAAGGAGAATCTCAGCACCGAGATATTGATTTGCACCACTGCACTTTTCTAATTATTACCAATGCAGACCCTTCAGTTAATCAGTTCATTCTCACAGCAAGAGTGGCCTTCAGTTTAAATTCATTATGCTGATAAATGACAACATTACAGGTGCATAACTGGTTTAATTAAAAATATTTTTGACAAAGATTAGAAGACGATCACATGCTTTTAAGTACCAGATTGACTACAGAAGTTACTGTCCCCCAAGAACTCAGGCTTTCATTGATGTGTGCATTAAACATTTTCTAAGTTTTGAAAAGAGGCTTCCTTTTTAATAACATTTATCTTAAGAACTATGTCAATATGAATGATCCTAAGGAAAACTGGTTAGGGAAGCTGTCAAATTCACTGCCCTTTTCTTCTAATGTGTGGCCGGGTTATTTGAGATCTACTGACAGGAGGTGGGAAAGTGGAGGATGCTATTTAAGATGGGGTGAGGAAAATTCTCTCTGATGAAATGCCTTGAGTATCTGCAAGAAGAGTTCCATGCAGGGGATGCAGAAATGCAAAAACTGAATTTTGTGCTCTTCACATGTAAAAGTTTATGTAATTCTCACAACTTCCCCATGAGGTAGGTCATACTATTCTTTTTTTTTAAAGATTTTATTTATTTATTTGAGAGAGAGAGAATGAGAGAGAGAGCACATGAGAGGGGGGAGGGTCAGAGGGAGAAGAAGACTCCCCGCTGAGCAGGGAGCACGATGCGGGACTCGATCCAGGGACTCCAGGCTCACGACCAGAGCCGAAGGCAGCCACCCAACCAACTGAGGCACCCAGGCGCCCTAGGTCATACTATTTTTATGCACTGTATGAATAAATACAAGCTTACACAATTAAGTAACTTTGCCCATGGTTACATTGGTAGTGTATTATAATCTGAGTTTAAACTTTTTTTTTTTTTTTTTTTTTTTTTTTTTTTTTTTTTTTTTACAGAGCTCATGCTATTAACTGCTAAATGATGCTACCTCTGATACTGGAAAGAGAGAGAGACAGAAAGATACAGAGAGATAAAGACTAAGGAGCACATTTGAAAAATACATGATAATTTATTTTCAACCAGTCTGGTCTAAAGATGGTTTGTTTTCAGGTTTAAGATAATATATCAAAGATTAGCTAAGTAAACAGCATTATGCAAAGACATGAATGGTTTTTGTTATTATTAATTTAACACCACGATTTATGTTATAGACTACGATTTTTCCAGTGGTTTTTAAAACTATACATTCCAATTTATTTGGGATCTTCCCAATAGTCTTGAATCGGAGTGAATGAAGACATCTGAACTTTGGAAGACTTGATTACAAAGCTGAATCTTATTGCCCTAGTTTCTCCATTAGATAGCAGAAATCTAACAGATCTGCACTGAATACATGATTGCCCCTGCTTTTAAACAAATGTCATTGATATGAGCTGAGACCTTCAGACCAGAATCTGTATTACATAGTCAAGAAAACTACTGCTTATAATTTAAATGATAATGGCATTATTTTTTCTTTTTACGAATTTTCTGTTCTGGGGTGCCTGGGTGGCTCAGTCCATTAAGCGTCTGCCTTCAGCTCAGGTCATGATCCCGGAGTCCTGGGTTCCAGCCCCGAATGGGGCTCCCTGCTCAACAGGGAGCCTGCTTCTCCCTCTCCTCCCTGCTCCTGCTCTCTCTCGCTATCTCTGTCTCTCTTTCCAATAAATTCTTAATAAAAAAAAAAAAGAATTTTCTATTCTGTTATTGTTTATGAGCAAAAACACAAGAATCAATACTATTCTTGGTAATAATTCTATCAAGAAAATTTTTAAATATTTTAATACATTCTGCTTACCAAAAAAAAAAATAGGTAATATATTTTAGAAAGTGTTCATATAAATGATATAAAATGAAAATATCTGGGCTTTTATTAAGATAACCTGAAATTAGCATGAAAAATTTCAAATGTTAGAATTACTGATTCAGTTTTATTGTAATTGCCAGGTGCCATAAAATTCCTCATAAAATTCTCACAACAACCTTGTAGAAGTATCTATTATTATCTATTATTATTTACAGATGAATGAGAACCAGAAAAGTGACATACTAAATATCCATCCCCTCATAAGTAAATGACAGAACTTTATCTGAACCCAGAACTTGATCTGAGTCAAGTGACTATAAATTATTACCCATATCACACTGTTCTTCATTTCTCATCAGAGCAGAATTAAATGCTATAAATTCAAGGGATATCTTTTTAAACAAAGTTATTTATAATTGTTACATCTAAAATGTAAAGCAAACTATTTTATTTAAATATGATTTTGCACTAGTACTATATTTGAAAAGTATCTTGTTGGTATTTACATTTCTTAAAAATAAAAACTGATTTTTAATATATTTAAAATTACCTCTTATGAAATATTCACCTTATTAAAGAAATTCTTCACGAAAATTTTCCTAGTATTCATACCGTGTGCTGTGCAAATTATGTTTTTGAACAGAAATAGTTAACAGAGGGCTAAAACATAAGGAAAATATATAATTAAGAAACTAAGACTATTCCTAGGTGCCTGGGTGGCTCTGTTAGTTAAGCATCTGCCTTCAGCTCAGGTCATGATCCCAGGGTCCTGGGATGAAGTCCCAAGTCAGGCTCCCTGCTCAGGAGGGAATCTGCTTCTCCCTCTGTCCCTCCCCACTGCTTGTGCTCTCTCCCTCTTGCTCTCCAATAAATAAATAAAAATAAATAAAAATTTTAAAAAACTAAGACTATTCCTAAAATATGAGGAAAATATATAATTAAGAATCTAAGACTATTCCTAATATTTGCCATTATAAATTTACATAATATGCATATATTCAATGCCATTAATAGCCATCTAGTAATTTTTTTTTTTTTTAACTAAAAGGTTATGGCTAAGTTTTAATAGATAGTCTATCTTGGTTAGTAATTTTTATTTCTTTTTCAGGACTGATTATATCTCAAATAACCTCATGTAGTTAGTTATTGTATGACAGACAAAAAAATATCACATCTTGGACCGGACAATTACTCTTCACAATAACTAATATAAAATTGGATCCAGGTAACTCCCAGTTTTTATTAAAAATGACTGATGTTTGATGATTTTGCAAGTAAGTTCTTGAGGATTTATAGTTACATTAAGATGTAAATATATATATATTGAGGAACTGACTTAGCAAGGAAAAGTATATTGTAGAATAAAACACCAAAGAAGGTAAGGTTGAGGAGAAAAAAAAAAACACTAATTTATGTATTAAATGTATTGTAATCTAAATAGCCATCAATATTGTTTGAGTGAAAGAATAACAAATCTTCAAAGTATCTAGTGGCTCAGTCAGTATCTAAGCTTTTGTGGAAATGGGTATTTATGTTACATATCACTAAAATATAATTACAAACAATGTGAATTTTTTATAAGGAACTTTGTTCTTAGAAAGTTGTAGATATATTACAAAATGTTATTTTACTATTATAGATTTTTAAAAAAATTAAAATATCAGGAATAAATGTCTATAAAAATTAAAGATCAATCAGAAACCTAAGTATCAAAAAGTTGTATTTTTCAAATGACACAAGTACCCTCCTCTTTGTCTTCAAAACCAGTACTTCATAATGGGCATTCACCTGCTTCTGAATCATCAGTGTCACAGGGCATTTATTGAATTATTGAAAGGCCACAAGCCTTTATTGAATATCTAGAGAATAATTATCTTCTCAAATGGCAAATGTTATAACCTTCAGTTCCTAATTATCTCAGGAGATTTTACATTTGACTCCATACATAAATTCATACATTCAGAATTCTTAAGTTGCATTAGGAGATTGATTTGACCTTTAATAATAAAAACTATATCACTTACATTATTAAAAATAAATATTTACCAGTATGTTCACAATATATTCATGTTATTTATTTTTTATTTTTTTGATAAAATGATAGTATTCCCATTCATAATATCTTTTGAAGTTCAGCAAACAAAAATTATTCGGAAACTAAATTATCTTTTTCATGTATATTTACTTTTATATTTCTGAGCTCTATAGAAAGAAAACAAATTAAAGCATCCTTTCTGTCATACTTCTGTAATTTTAAAAATGGTAATAATGAGGACTCAATTATTGTTATTTTAGAGTAGGCAAAATGGGCATCCATTCTCATTTTACAGAACAGCTAACCAATTGAGCTCTTTCAGAGGAAACTGGAACCTATATGCATGCAAAGCATTTAATCACAAAATACTTAGGTTAAATAATATATTTAAGAATATTCATGACATAAATGAGAAGACACCATTGGAAAGAGTCTGGCCTTTAGAATCTGGGCTGGGATGTGTACTGTTGCACTTAATGGTTTTGAAACCTTGGGCAAAGGAATTAATTCTCTTGGACCTTAGTTACTTCATCTCTAAAATGAGAATTATAATACCTACCTCATGGGAAAGTAAGGAGAATGAGAAGCCATGTTATAAAACACAGTGCCTCATAATGAGTACCTAATAAGTGGTAGTGAAAGTTGTTTAAAATTCTATCATCCTGACTGCTATTCCCAGAGTCCTTAGCAAAGGGTGTGAAATGCTGCCCTGGGATAATCTCCTAAAGTTAGTTGAGTTGAGGTAAAAGGTGCAATCTCAAAGTAAGGCCATGAAGGAAAAGTTTGGAAGACAGTGCTTTGCATGAGACAAGAATCATTTTGTTCCCAAGAGGTAAGGGTTGAGAAAACCAGGATGATATTACAAAATTGGAGGGGAAATCTATAGGGGAATCTCTAATCTATAGGGGAATCTGTAGGGCAATTTGTAGGGGAATCCTTACAGGGGAATCTATAGTGCAACAGGAGCTGAGCATTGTGTTGGAATGAAGGCGCTAAAAAAAATTCTGAGAATGTGAATGCTTATGTTACATTCAAAGTGTTTTGCTTTGCTGAGCTAAATTTAGACCCTTCTTTACCATAACAAATGCTTTGTTATGAGTGGGGATTTTTCCCTTTGGAAATCAAGTAAGAAACACTGGTTGATGTGGTAGGGATAAGAAATTGCCTATCTGTAAATGAGCAGAAGTGAGCATTAAAAAAAGAAGAAGAAGAAAGAAAGGGAAAAAAGAGCATTACTGTGAATTCACAAAGTACTGGAAAAATATTTTGAATTTCATAGAATGTGGACCTATAATTTTAGCCAGTGTTACGAGAGCAGAAGTGAATAAAATTCTAGACAATGGAGCCAAACTGCCTGAGTTAGAAGAATATTGCCTTCTCACTACTGTGTGCTCTTGGGCAAGTTATTTAACCTCTCTGTGTCTCACTTTTCTCATTGTAACAGCCCAATTACAGCGGTACCTGACTTGATAAGGTTGTAGGCATTGAATGTAATACTCTTAGAAGGATGCCTTGCACATACAAAGAGCTTTAAGTAAAAGTTATTATTATTATTAGTAAAGTCCCAGCTGACCTTCCATCAGTAGCTATTATTATCATGTAAAATATACTAAGTGGCCTTAGGCATCAGAAAGGAAGTCTTGAGATACCTACAGACCAAGGAATGATCAGAGATTTTTGAAGGGTTAAGCTTTCATGTCTTCATTCAGCTATATTTCTTTGAGAAAAATGAAACACAGTCTAATCCTGTGGCATTTTAATAAAGTTTTGTTCCTCACAATTTAGTTTCTTAAGGTAGAGGTCATAAATAGGGTGACGGAAAACAGAGTAAAGGAATTATCACAAAAATTCACTTTGCTGAGTATACTGCTGTCACCCTATTGTTAATGTCTCCAGTATCAGAATTTAAAAAAGAAAAAAAAATCTAAAGAAGGGTGTGTGTAATGTTCAGCTTTAATCTACCCTCCTCTACATCTCTTCTTTTTCTCAAGTATAATGCAGGTGTTCAATAAAATTTAATCCCTAATTTAATAAACAAATGTTTGGGCTTATATTTCCATATGTGTAGGTCATTAAATAATTTATAATTTTGAAAACCACTACAAACATTGAAAACCATCACATTCCAAAAATTATCTCCCCAACTCCACTTGTAGAAAATTCTATAGAGTACTGACATAAGTACTATCATCCCATGTTACTGTAATGGTCAAGCAAGTTGATATTGGAATCTATAGTATTACCTATAGTATTAGGTCTTTTTGATATTTTTAGCTTCCAGTAAGATATTTATACACAACACAGATATGCCTACATATAAAACAATATTTTAATTATAAATGATATTTTTTGTTATCAAGAGTCAACTCTATCATTTAATTTTTAAAATAGCCCAGAATTATGTAATACATTTCATATTTTTTCAACACAAATAATCTATATTTTGACAAAGATAACATTTACCAATTGAGAGTTTCTAATCTTTATTGCAAAAGCAGTGTTCAAGTTTGGGAAAAGGAATTTAGAATCTGGAAGATATACTTAAACTACCTGTTAAATACTTTGGTGTTATATTTATGTTAATCAATATATCTTTTTATTGTTTTTAAGTTCATTTTTAAAGAGCTAATGATCAGTTTCTAATGTATTCTAAAATGCCTGTAAATTAAAATTTGTTTAGAGAATTAGATTCACCCTCTGATTTCAAAGATGTTTTCCCAAATAAGAAAATCTGTTCCAACATGTAATGAAAATTACATTTCTAAATTCCACATTCTTTTAACACATTCTGCTTTTATCAAAAGGCAGATTTTGTACAATGAACAGTACACTGTGTAATTTTTCCACTCAATCCCTTTAAGAAGTTAGTAAAATGAACAATCAATCCACATGATCTTTACACAGTTGCTCAGTACATTAGAATATATCATACAGATAATCACTAGTTCAGTGGGAGTTCTCTGATTGCAGAGGATTTAACTGTTTAAGCAACCACATTGGGTAAAATACTTAGCAGATTTCTCTGCTGGAAGTATCACATGAATCATTTGCCAAACTAATTCTAACAAAGCAAGCAGTGCAAAGTTCACACCAAAAGTTAAAATGTGCTCTTTAAGAAGGGAGTTACTTATCTCCCTCACAAAATTCTCTTCGGCGTAATGATAATGATAATTGATTTCAAAAATCATTTGCATCGAATACCTAACTTTAAAAAATGTATTGCTGATTGGTACAAATGGCACCTATGAAGTTATTTTTATAGCTTTACTGTTAGAAACTGGTTTGCTGATACCAGATAATCCCAAATAGGTTTCTGAACATAGATGGTCCTTTTAATTAATTTTATTTTTAGGAAGAATGGCAAATAGAAGGAACAAAGGAATAAATAGGGTAGAGTTTTGTAAACAAAGTAAGAATTTGGTCTTGCCTTATAAATTTGGAAAGATTCTCTGATAATTCACCAATACACAGCCTCATTCATACAGATGCAGAAGGATTCTACTAAATACTGGTCCATGAGTTGCCTGAATCTGGATAACATAAAGGATGGGCAGTTTTAACACTACAAACAAGACACACTCACATCTACTGAACTAGGATCTCTTAGAGTGGCCTGAGAGTCTATATTTTAACAAGCTTTCAAGGTAATTCTAACGCAGAGCCAAACACATAAACCGTGTTTGGGCTGCATTTTAATCCATTCCAGTAAGGATATTTGGCTTCTTCCAGAGAGAAAGTAAGACAAAAAAATCTCCTTTAGGTAGCTGAATGAGTTACGTTACCAACCATTACCATGGCTCTAACTGCATTACAGCCTAGCTGTGAAAAACAATGTCTATAAAACCGTGTGCTGTGATAGATTTTCAAGTAATACTTTTTTCCCTTAATAGAAAATATTCATGTAAAGAACACTGGGTGTTATATGCAACTGATGAATCACTAAATTCTACCCCTCAAACTAAAATAATAATAATAGAAAATAGTTTCAATTGCATCATAGGTCCTTTTTTTTTCTCTTATCAAGGGTTTTTTGTATATCTGGAAGGATAAAGAAAATACACTCCATTCTCTAGAGGTGGGCAGGGAAGAAGCAAAGAGAAAAGAGATGACTAAAACATTATAGGTCATTACCCATCTTTATATTCCCATGAATTTCATCCTGTTACCACACTAGTATGAAGATATCTACCCTCCTCAGAGCCTCTTTTTCACCCTTCTAAAGAAAATAGCAAAAGGACATCAGAGGCAGGAAAATGAAAGTGAATTAAAAGGTGTACAGAGTAGTCTTGAAAAATAGCCAGTTCACTCTGCAGCTAGGTTTTCACTTCTCAATCCAGATAGTTACAAGTAAAGATATCTTATCATATGTCTGTTTTCACCAAATTTTATTTTATTTTTTTAAGATTTTATTAATTTATTTGACAGAAAGAACACAAGCAGGGGGAGCCACAGAGGGAGAGGGAGAAGCAGGCTTCCCGCTGAGCAGGGAGCCCAATGTGAGGCTCGATCCCAGCATCCTGGGATCATGACCTGAACCAAAGGCAGATGCTTAACCAATTGATCCACCCAGGCGCCCCTTCACCAAATTTTAACAGGCATTTATAATATGACTATATACAGAAGAATGCAGATATACTGAAATATAAAGAAATGTAACATAGCTCTATCATCAAGGAATTGAAAAGAAATGCTGACACATATATACATAGGCATCAAGGTACAGTTCCTGTTAAAAGCAAAGTGTAAAAGCTAAGGTAGTCTTGAGGAGGGAGGAGCAATTTATAACAGCTGCCCTTATCAGGAAAACTTTTACACAGGAGGTCATGTTAACTTCTGGCCTAGAAGAATGTATTGAATATTAAGGGCATGGGGAGAGGATGGAAGGAAAAAGGTATCACTGTATGTTCCAGTAGATTATAAACTAAGGTGCAGAAATGGAAAAGCATAAGATGTACTAGGAGTATATCAACATAAACTGTGGCTGGAATATTGACTGCAAAGGTTGGTGTGTGAAGGATGAATTGGAAGGTAGCAAGGAGATAAGAAATAAAATCATATTTGTAAAAGCATTTTGTGAAATGTGAAATGCAAAGCATATGTAAAATAGCATATTATTTTCAGGAAGGAGAAAAAAGTGAGACCTAGAGACAGGAAGTATATAGTACAGTGTTCTGAACAGTAAAGAGAATTACTTATTGAGACTAGAACAGACTTAACAAAGAATAATGGAGGAGGTGATTAAAGTGAGTTCTGAGGAGTCCGTGAACTAATTTCGTTGATAATAGGAAGCCACATTAGGTTCTGCGCATGAAGTAACATAATTAAGATTGTGTTGAGACACAACATTTGAAACAGTTAAGAACTGAGAATAATCTAAGCAAAACATATTTATGAAGGCCAATCTCTAATTTATTTATTTTTAGATTTATTTATTTTAGAATGAGAGAGAGAAGGAGAGAGAGCATGAGTGGGGGGAGGGGCAGAGGGAGAGAATCTTCAAGCAGACTCCCCACCAAGTGTGGAGCCTGGTAAGAGACTGGGTCTCAAGACCCATGAGATTATGGCCTGAGCCGAAACCAAGAATCCTACACTAGATCAACTGAGCCACTCCAGCGCCCCAAGGCCAATCTTTTAGAGTGAGGTTATGGAGATTAAAAACCCAAAAGTGAACACTTCAGATAAAATACAATTTTGAAATACCTATACTGATATCTAGTCTGTCACTGGAAATAATCAATAATTGGTTCTTCTTTGTATGTTAAATTGTACATGTAAACTATGATTTTTATCATTTCAATACTAATTATTGGTTATGGGCTATTTATCTCTGAAAAAATGCTTTTTATGCTATAGAAGACAAAGGAAATGAATGTAGGGCATTAACAAATTTATCTTTTGGTTATCTCCCACTGAGATCCTTGACTGTCTGAACAAGTCATTTTCAGTTTGCCTAGACCTCTTCTGATATGATAAGATTTCATTTCTCTGATATTTCAGAGTATAATTTTAGGTTAGGTATACAAAATAATCTACAGAGATTTCTGTTACAAAGAAAGAGCTATTAAGATTCAAGTGACACTGTGTACTATGCAGCTGAGAATTCTAACCCTGGGTTAAAATATTTTGTTATAATTCTAGTTTCTGTTTGCTCGGGATAGTTAAAAAATATTTTCTATACTAATTTTTCTATATATTCTTCTAATAAAACATACATTCCTGATATTAATCAGAATATCCAAAGTTTTTTAGGAAACAATACAGATGAACATAGGGGAAGGGGAAAAAAAGAAGGAGGCAAAGTATAAAATACTCTTAACTATAGAGAACAAACTGAGGGTTGCTGGAGGGGAGGTGGGTGGGGGATGGGTTAAATGGGTGATGGGTATTAAGGAGTGCACTGGTTGTAATGAGCACTGGGTGTTATATGTAAGCGGTGAATCACTAAATTCTACTCCTGAAACTAATATTACACTATTAACTAACTAGAATTTAAGGAAAAACTTGAAACAGAAAAAAAATAAAGAAAATTCAAAATTCTAACCTTTATTATTCATATTTTATTTCTTATTTAATATATCATCTTTCTTGAAATTATCTAAGTGTTTTCACAAATTATAAAGGTTAAAATTGGGAATACTCATGTAGCATATAGATTCATGAGAGTCCTATGTCACACCAGTACCAAAAGTATGTTAGAATATAAGAGACATACATGAATGTTTAAAGAAAGTTACAACATATATCTTTATTTTTCACAAATGAGACCTGCATATGAAAAACCATGGTAAAATCCTGAATTACAAATCATTTAAGGCAAGTGTGACTTTATAGTTTACTGTGGGATTCACACTTTCTCTAAATAGTGAACTATTGCATGGAAAGGTTTTATAGATTAGCCATGACTTAATGGGGCTTCTAAAACCACAGTCTCCTGGGTGGGACATGTGTGATATTCTTCCAGGAATCTCCCAACTATCTTAATGTTAATACCTTGCTAGAGGGGAAAACAACCTTAACTTGACAATGGCAAGGCCTCAGGTATCTTGTAGGTGGGTCCTTTTAGCATATGGAAGTTCTTTTGAAACCTCCCTTTTCCTTACTTCCCCCAACTCCTGAGTATATAATCACCACTCCTCAAGACCCTGCAGCAGCAGCTCTTTCTGCCCACAGGTCCTGTCCTGTGCTTTAATAAACCACCATTTTGCACCAAAATAAACAAATAAACAAAAAAACACAGAATCTAATATTTAATATCAATCAGACTAAATTAATGTGATTTGTATATGTTCCAGGATATTAATTACAAAATGAGGCATTATTTTTCAGTTTCAAATATTAAAAGTGTGAAAGTGAAATGTCTGTAATTTTATGTCATGTTCTTTCCAGAGTATTTTATTGGAAGGCTGGTTGGTATAGATAAATTTGGAAGGCTTAAAATCCTGTGTTCTCATTTTGGTTTTGATGAACAGTAGTCACATGGCCTCAGGCAAGTTACATACAAATAATACATATATGCAATGATAACTTCCTTATGTAGAGTTGTATGCATTACATGAGATAATTTAGTAAAGTTCCTGTACAGTACCTGTCACGAAATAGGTGCTCAGTAATTGTTTATTTCCTTCTCCCTCTCCCACCATATTTCATTTCCTGTCTTACTAACTATAGTATAGTTAGGGTTTTTTTAAAGATTTACTGATTTCTGAGTGGAATGAGAGACAGAGAGAGAGTGTACGTGTGCACGAGTTGTGGAGGGACAGAGGGAGAGGGAGAAAATCTCAAACTGACTCCCACTGAGCCCAAACGCAGGGCTGGATCTCATGACCCACGAGATCATGACGGGAGCTGAAACCAAGAGTCAGATGCTCAACCCACTGAGCCACCCAGGTGCTCCTAGTTTTTATTTATGATTTAAATGTCTGATAATCTGAAGCACCTGGGTGGCTGAGTCAGTTAAGTGTCTGGCTTTGGCTCGGATCATAATCCCAGGGTCCCGGAATCTAGCCCTGCATCCGGCTCCCTAATGGGTGGGGAGCCTGCTTCTCTGTCTCCTGCTCTCCCTGCTTGTGCCCCCCACCGAAATAAATAAATAAAATATTTTTTTTTAAAAAAGTGTCTGGTAATATGTACTTGGTTAACTTCCACCAGTTGCTCTGACAAATGACAAATGTCAAATCCTACCTTTGTCATGCAACCCATTCAGTAAGGATACTATGAGGAATCCCTTACATCTTCCTCTTTCCTCCTTCATCAGCCAATAGCTATTTCTTTAGCACTGTGGCAAATATTAACAATGCTAAGATACCGTCCCTGCCCTTAAGAACCTCAGACTCCAGGGGCACCTGGGTGGCTCAGTTGGGTGAGCAACTGCCCTTGGCTCAGGTCATGATCCCGGAGTCCCAGGATCGAGTCCCGCATCGGGCTCCCTGCTCGGCGAGGAGCCTGCTTCTCCCTCTGGTCCTCCCCCCTCTCATGTGCTCTCTCTCTCATTCTCGCTCTCTCAAATAAATAAATAAATCTTTAAAAAAAATAAAATAAGATAAACAAAATTAAATAAAATATTTGTAAAAAAAAAAGAACCTCAGACTCCAATAGGAGACATGAAAACAGTTAAAATATAATTGGATAAATGACCATTTAAACACATGCCAAATTCTATAAACCCCTTAATTTTACTTAATTTTACAGATACCATGCCAAGTATCTATACCAAATTGGTTCAGTAAATATTTGCTTATTACCTGCTATGTGTTAGGCTGATAGAATTTTAAAAAAATAGTCTCTACAAGGACATGAAATTTCAGGGACCATAAAGTCCAGCAGTACGTGGGAATGTCAGTCCTCCAGAGGCAATGATGTCACCTTCCATCAACGTGACTTAGGATACAGACCTTTATATCCTACAGTCCTCATTCCTTCGATGATGCAATCCCATTGCATTTCATCTGGAATAATCATTTATGGCTTTAGTATTCTCTCCTCAGTCTCCTCATAAAGAGCCTCATGCTGGTACAGTCCAGCAAGGTACTTATCTTCTCAAAACTTAAACAAAACACAGAGTGAATGAGAGAGGGTTTTAAAGTACTGAAAATGGCTGAGATAAACCTGTGGTGCAGGAGAACTATTCGGTGGAGCTTAGTGACCAGACTGAGTTATAGACAAAAAAAACACACTTTGCAGTAAAATACATTTCCTGACAGGTCTACATTGCATTCTCCCTCCTAACAATGTTATGAGCCTCACTTCCCACATTACGAAGTCTTCCAAACTGTTGAGAGAAATCTTAATTCACATGAACTTTCAGGTCTAAGAAATGGCTTTTTCAAAAATAATACCCTATATCTCAACTAAGAAAAAAGGTAAAGAAAAAAATCGAAAGATGGCAATGTCGGCCAATCACTATTTGGCAGGGAAACGTAATTTTGATAATAGAATATATTCCCAGTCTTTGTTCCTTTTCCATGATAATGATCTTTTATCCCTAAGTATATCAAGCCACAAATGGAGAGTCAACACTCTGTGCAGGAAAATAAGGTCTAATATTCAATAATTAATCATTAATTTTTCAGTCAAAATTCTTTCCTAAAATTTATCCTGCAAAAAATTAACTGTTGTATTTATTTTGTTTGTACTTTTATTTGCTCTCTTTGAATTTAGAAAAAAACTTCAGAGATACCTTTTAATTATTTCAAGTGATTCTTTTATCATTTTCTTTTTATGCTAATTTGTTGTTCATGTAAATTTTTATTGTTTTGAGTAGCTAAGTACTATTCTAAAATTAAAATCTGTAAAGGCAATCTGAATTGAAGCTGTATAACTTTCATTCAGTAAAAATTTCAAAGTTCCTCAAATACAATAACAAAAATATATGAAAGGAGGAAATATTAAAATTAGGAATAGAATTCACCTAAAATTTGCCCTACAGCCTTCCCTCATTTTGTGCTAAAAGGGATACCAAAAAGATTTGAATTGACTGTTGTATTCAGTAAAATTTTTATTGTTGTAGTCAGTAAAATTTTAAAAAAATCTAATGAGAAAAGTCTGACTCCTTCCCTCCATAATCTCTATAAATCCTGCAACTAAAAATCTGAAATGGAAATTGAACCGTGATAATTTTATGAAAGTGCTTGCTTTTTTATTATAAGAAAATTTCTATAACATGGTATTCTTGATTGGAAATTAGATCATATCTGTTGTTATAAAATTATCATGAATATAACTTGAGAAATGATGACTTCTCTTGCTTGTTTTAACGTTAGAAAAAAACTGAGTCTGAGAGATTATGTGAATTACTTATATTCAAATAACAAATATTCAAATAGGGCCACAACCCAGGTCTCCAGATACCTGATTTTCCCTTTCTACTGAAGTTATAAGTAGGCTAATTCAACATGAATTAATTTTATGTGAAACTACACACACACACACACACACACACGTTTATTTATTTGTTTTGAACTCTGAGAATGTGGACCAACTGTTCATGCTCTACAAAATACATGAAACAGAGACCACAAATACTTTTCTTCTTACACACTAAGTAACCAAGGGCTAGAGAGTGACTAGACATGTTAAATTTGTGAAGCTGTGCCTTGGTTAGAATCAGTAGGCAATATCTGCACAACTACATAGAGTGATGTATATGTTGCAGATACTCTAAACCCTTGAACTATTTTTTTCTTGAACTTCTATTTTAAATTAAAATAAAAATTTTATTTTTAGAAACCACCCAAATTAAAAATTACTTTTATAATAAATGAAGGAAAACAAAAATGACAGCACAGATCTAATGTGACTTCAGGTTTTATATAAATTAATACTTGTATAGTGCTATTGAATCAACAAATAAGTAATAAGTATGGGAATAAACCCTAAATCAACAAAATAAATCTATGTAATGCATATTATTAAACACTCTGTGAAATATGTTTTTACAATTTATAGTTAAAAATATGTAATATCATGTTTTACCTTTCCAAATTTTGTAGGCCTTTATATAAAATAAAGAAAAAAGATAACAAGGGGGAGTTAAATACAAATTTAGTGGATCCTCATATTCCTCTATTTCTAGATCATTCAAAATTAAGCAAATTCAAAATAGAGACTGTAAAGTATAGGGGTGGTAAGAATGGAAATTTTTGAGTTAGATTTGCATTCTAATTCTGTCACTGGACTATGAATGAGGACACATTACCTTGCCCCATTTTTTCTCAATTTTGCTATCTGTTAATGTGTTTAATAACAATACCTACCTGAGAGAGAGACATTGTGAGAGTTTAATAAGATGATATGAAATGGAAAATCCTTAGAACAATACTTGGCATATACTAAGCATTTAACACACAAGGGTTATTATGTAAAGAACAATATTTTTATCTTTGGTGAACTCTTATAGGTAGGGTTTATTTTTATTTTTAGTATTATTATTTTTATTTCCATCCCCAAATTAAAGGAGAATGGGAGGGGTAATGACCTGGCTTATAATTTAAAACATTAATATCAAGGTGCTGACAAATAAAATAATGGTAACTTATGGTGTCATCATCATACAATATAATTGATGCTAAATTATTATTCTTGATAGGCCATGCATTTATTGTTTAAAGTGAATTACAACTTAAATAATCATCCTCTTGACTATTATTCCTTTAAAAACAAGAAGTTTCTACATGTTTCTGGTTGCAGTATAATGAATTGAGGTACTAAAATTTGTTCCATAATGGGAAAAAATTAAAGTACAAAGCATTGATTAATAGTCAAATACCACAAATGTAATAGATTTTAAATATAAATATATGCATATGCATGTATATATTTCACTTTATTTTTACAATTAGATATTAAGTACCATGATGGCAGAGATCAGATCTGTTCTGTTTCTAGCTTTTAGTGCTCAAGGACACATAGTTACTTAGTAAATATCTCTTGACTGATTTTAGGTCGGTATGACAAGAGCTTTCATTCATTCATTCACCAGCTCTTTACTGAACCTCTGTTGGGTTTACTAGTTTCTACTACCAGGAGCTAATAATTTGCTCATGATTCTGTATATAAAATATAATCACCTTAATAATAATTGCTAACACTTATCAGGTACTTATATGCCAGACTGCCTTAATAGATTATAAACGTACTATTTAATTTAATCCTCACCAAAAAGCTATGAAATACTTTATTTCCATTTGTCTGATGAAAATAAATCAAAGCACACATAGGCTAATTGTATTGCCCAAGGTTACTAAATTAGTAAATGATAAAGCTGAGATTCAAACTCTTATTTATATCATGCCCTACATGACTATAGCATTATAGCTACACAGGAAGGGGGCACTAACTCTGCCTGGAGGCAAATGAAATATTTATGTAAATATTCCTATAGCATATTGTTATTAATTTCCCAGGGTATGTTATGCTTCTATAAAGTAAGATAATATATTTCTAGAAAGACAAAGGATAGCTTTATATTAATAATGTATTTGAAAACCATTATGTAATATGATTGCCAAAAGTAATGTTAATTATACTCATATTAATCTTGCCATTATAAGAGATAAATGTATTAAGATATAAATTAAGTATACATTAAAAATGAATAAGTAAAATTTTCCTTTTTTCATTATTTATGTATCTTAAAATAATTTTCAATAACATGTTCTATATTTAAGTATGACTCTGATTATATTTACAATTATATAGAATGCTTTAATTGTACTAATCAAGATAGATCATATAAATCAAATCAAATCATTTGTACACCAAAAAGTTACACTTCTACCTCAGTTAAAATCACTAAACCTATCCTTACAAACACTAAACTGAAAAGGGTTACTTTAATTCTTTAGAAGGATAAGTCTCTTAGATAAGTGTATGGATAAACTTTAATTTAGTGGGAGAAAATAGTATCTATATCATATGGTGGTTATGAGGATGAAATAACAAATAATCTGGAATTTCAGCAATGGTGCATGTGCCTGTTTTCACCATTGGACTTGGAAGCAGAGTCTTATTAGTTACGTTCCCATGTTACTATCCAGGCATTTTTAATACTAGTTACATTTCTTAAGTAAATTTTAAAAAGTTATTTTCCTTATAAGTAATACATAAACAAAAACCACAATTTGACCATAATTAAATGATGTGGAAAAATGAGATCTGTTATATGTGTAAATTTACTGAATAACATACACTATATTATCTCTCATTATCTAATTATATGCATTAAGAATCACAAATATTGCATTACTTATAGTGCTGTTTATGCCAATTCAAATTATTTCTAAAAATAAGTATATTAATTTCTGTATGTTGGAAGTCTGGATAAATACCATTGTGCTATTAGTATATTCTTGATCAAGGTTTTTAATTTAAATTTGAATTGGAAATTAAATTCTCTTTGTTTTAGGTTAATAGGAGATTTATAGAGAAAGCTAGATTTATCCTTTCAGAATTATCTAAGTATAGCATCTTAATCTGATTTTCCAGTACACCATATTTAGTCCTTGATCCCAAGTTAATTCTATGTGTCATTAATAATTTACTTTATTCAACATTCTTGTTTTGTTTTGTTTTGTTTTCGTAATATGTGGTAGAGAACTTTTCTTTCCATGTATATGTGAAATCCTTATTTAGTCATATTCAAAGTATATATTCCAGGATGCAAGAGAGGATTACTGCATCTAGGCTGCTACAAATGCCTTAGATTTTTGGTTATTAATTTTAAGATGTACACCTTTTAGATCATTCTTTCTCTGACATAACCCATCTTATTTTCACTATCCAAGAGACTGAGAAATTTTAGATCTGTTAGATTTTGTAAACCTGTTCTATCTACTTCACATAGCATGACACATGATTCAGAAGTTTTCTGCCCCAAAATATGAAATCATACACATTTTCAATTTTCCTTAATACACACACACACACACACACACACACACACACTCACACACACACACACATATGCATGAAAGAAAAACACTGTTTGTCTATGCATTTCCCATCACAATGCCAAAGTTACCAGCTGGGAATTGTAAATACAGTCAATTCATATTATTCGCAGTAGTTATATTCTATTAAGTTGCTGCAACCACTGAATCAGCAAATACTGAACAACTGTTCTTAGGGGAAATACAACATTAGATTCCTGGGAGATGCTAGTCACAATATTTGCATCACCTAATCAATATATAACCTTGTTTTGTATAGGTTTCTGTTTAAAGATCCTTTAACATTTTAAGACGTTGACACTCACGGCCTTAACTAGAGTTAAGGTTTCATTAACTCATTGACCTCACAGCCAACAGCACTCTAACTCATGCCTGAATGAAACTTAGCTAACACGTATATTTCTCCATAAGACACATCATAGCATTTTGTACTCAGGAACACTAGACAGTACTTTAGCATTATGGTTGGGGGCCATTTTAAGCAGTGAAATCATAAACAAAAAGCAAGAAAAAAAGAAAAGGTGAAACCTGTGGCCCTAAATAGACTGCAAAAAGGATACTTGTTTACAGTATGAGGGCAAAAACAAGAAGAGCATCACCTTGTTTGACCTCACATGGGAATGGTCACATTTCATTTTAACAAAACTGCTAAGTAAGGGCACCTGGGTGGCTCAGTCAGTTAAACATCCAACTCTTGATTTCTCCTCAGGTCATGATCTCAGTATTGTGAGATCAAGCCCCACTGTTGGCCCTGTGCTACCTGCTTGGGATTCTCTCTCTCTCCCTCTCTCAGCCCCTTCCCCACCCATAAATAAAAATAAATAAATAGATAGATAAATAGATAGACTGCTAAGTAAATATTACATTAATCTAAAAGCAACTCTAATTCTATGTGTGCTGAGTGACAAAATGAAATTAAAAGGACTCTCCACATTCACTGCCAGTTTGGTTTAATACACAACACAACAGTAGTGTGAGTGCCAACACAATAAAGATACACTATAATAATAGAAAATAGGAAAATATTTTCATTATATATATTGGCAAAACTCAGATTAAAAGTATAAAGCATTTGATGAGAATTTCATCAAATATCACAAATGTGAACTATCTCAATTTTTATCTTTTGTCTTAGATTTACAAACTATCTACTTTCAAAAGACTTGATGCATTGTGTAAGAGCAGAAATGAAATGCAATAAAATATAGGGCAGATAACAGCTAACAAAGAACGCTTTTTTCAGCTGGGCACTCTTCTAAGTACTTTATTTTTATTGATTCATTTAATCGTCATGGCATGAAATGATATAGGTGTTACTTTCTTCATCTCCACTATAAAAAAAAATGAAGATACAGAAGTTAAAAAAAATTAACAAAACACTTGCCTCAGATTACTCATTCAGTGGGTTCAGGAGTCAGATACAAACTGACTAGTCCCACTTCAGAGGTCTTGATCTTAGTCACTACTCCATACCCCCTCTGCCTCAGGTGAGAGAAAGATGCAGCAGATGTCACTAGACCCTTGATACGAAATAATAGCTAGACTTGAACATTAAATTATAGTCTACATTGACTTTTTGCAAATACAAATAATTTTTGATTACTGAGATCTTACTCTGGACCAAGTACTTTGCATATTTTTCTATAAGACAGTTCTATGAAATAGCATTTTAGTGCCTGGCCATGTAGTAGTATTGTAATAAATATTCTTTGTTGACTAACTGGATAAGATAGGGTACTGAGAATATTTTTAGTATTAGTTTATTTTTGAGAAAAGAGAGTTAGTAAGTTTAGGTAACTTGCTCATTGTCAAACAGTAAGAGACTGAGTGGGGATAGAAATTTGGGTGTTTCCAAGACATAACACCTTATTAGGTGTAAAAGTTACACATTAAACTGAGTTTCAATGAATGTTTATATTTCTGTAGGTAATTAAGCTCAAACACCCCAAATGCTTTGAATTCCGATGTTCTAATTTACTATGAGGAATACAGTTTGAAGTATCTGAAGGAATGAAGAGAGCACACCTATTAAACTCTCTCAAATATCCATTCACTTCTTCAAGAGATGTCTACTGCATGTTTTGTATCAGATGCCTAAGTGCCCAAAATACAGCAGCAAAGATATCAAACACAATTCCTTCCCTCATGAGTTTATATCCTATATCCAACAGTAAATAAATAATTATAAAAATACAGTATATCAAGTGATGATAAACACTGGTCAGAAAAGCCTAAGATGACCCTTGATTAGAAACCAAAAGAAAGTAAGGAAGCAAGCCATGCGTTTGACTAGGGAAACAATGTTTCAAATATTAGGTAACATGCACAAAGGTCCTGAGGCAGGGGCATGATTGAGATAGCAAAAATAAGACAAAGAGCAGTAGGAGCTGAAATCAAAGAACCTGTGGGCAGTCAGATTATACAGGGCCTTGTCAGCAATTTGATGGTCTTTGGATTTTACTTCTGATGACATGGGAAGTAACTAAGATTATGAGCAGAAGACTGACATTTTCTGACTTAAGCATTTAAGAAGAATTGTTCAACATTTTACTGCTGTGTTGAGAAAAGACTTGTTAGAGGGCCGGAGGAGGGGAGCAGTAGCAAGAAAAACAGTTAGGAAGCAGATATTAGAGGTCTTAAGCAAATATAGACACCTGCTGAAAGCATTATCATGTATAGTCTATACAAAATTTGCTTTTCTCTTGCTCTTCTATTTAACAAGTGTAAGTCTTTTACAGGCATATCTTCAAAATCATTCGCCCTGTAACGAACTGTAAAATTTTTCATCCCATGTATTCATTGTTAATAAAATCTTTGGCTAAACACTGAAAAAGGCAGCAGGAGATGGTGCAAAAATTTATAAACTTTGCAGCCAAACATATAAGAATGCAATCTCTTCTACTTCCTAGTTCTATTTATGTCATTAAATTAATTTACTCCTCTTGTCTTTGCTCTATAAATCTACAAAATATGCATAGCCCATTTATAAATTTAATTGGAATAAGAGTAATTGAAAGTATACTTAGGGGCTAGGCCCTATGCTAGATGTCTACTGCATGTTTTGTATCAGATGCCTAAGTGCCCAAAATACAGCAGCAAAGAAATCAAACACAATTCCTTCCCTCATGAGTTTATATCCTACAGTTTACTTAGGGGCTAGGCCCTATGCTAGATGTTGAGTGCTAGGTGTTGAGTGTATACTGATAGGTGTTGAGTGTACACTGATAACCAAACACATGGTGCTTGCTCAATAGAAACCTAATGGCTGAGACTGGCATTATGTAAATATTCACACAAATAAATTAAATAAACATATGTATAATTTTAAAATGTGATAAATGGATGAATACACAAAATTTCTTGAGAGAAGAAAACTAAGAATGATAATTAATGATAATATTAATAATACCCATTGAATGTTAAAAAAAAATAATACCCATTGAATGTTTTATAGAGTACTGATCTAAAACATTTATGCTTCATGGATGGAACCAAGTATTTGATATAACAGTCAAAGAGCTTGCTGTTACTAGAGAGCTTATATTGTTCCTGACTCTATACTTAAAAATAAAAAAAAGGAATAAATAAAAGTTCCTAATAAGTGTCTCAGAAATTTTCATCTTCCCAAGGAAAGCACATGAGAATGTTTATATAGCAATAAGAAATTTTAGTGACTTTAAGCAATTTTTATTTTAAAGTATATCCATGTATTATTTGTAAAACATTTAATGGGCTTTCTTAAAAATATTCCTGAGAAATGTTCACATTTCTCTGGACAAAAAAAAAAAAAAAAAACTGTTCAATAAATGAATGAGTGACTGGTCTATTATTTAAACTCATCATGAAAGATTCATTGATTAAATAGTGACTCTGAATAGAACTAGAATCATATTTTAAACACATATCAAATATATAATATACATTGTATGTTGTAGATTATATGTTGCATATATCATACCAAAGAATATTTTATCTTAAATACTGCATATTACATATATATAAAATTCCCTTCATGTGCTGTGATGTTACTCTTGACTATTTATTCAAGGCATAAATGCATAAACACAGGAAATAAACTCACGGAAAGGAATTTTTATTTTTCTTCCTAAAAGAATTAAGCTATTTTTTTGCCTTAAAAGATTAACATATTAGGGCAAAAATAGCCAGAAATCAGTTTCTATTTAATATATATTTATTATATATAATTATGTATAGATTATATATATGGGTTTTGTGTTAACATATCTTTTATAGATTACTTTTAGACATTTTGAATAATATGCAGAACTATATTAACTATATATAACAGATAAGTTATTGTTATTTTAATAAGTCATACTTTTCTATACTGATTAAATAATATTTTTATTGAAACACTAAAAAATCAAAACTTCTGAGAATATTGTTGGTGTTTAGTCATATTTGATTAATATCCCAACGCATTAATTTTCAGAAATATGTAAAATGTAAAGACCTTCTGTAGATGAAATACTAAATATGATGACAAATATAAATAAGAAAAAATTGGTAAGACTCAGTTCATATTCAAATTTCTTCAAGTTCTTTGAAATGCATGTATACACACCTGTTTTGTAGGAATCAAGATCCATACAAGCTTATATACTGTATCTGTTGATAATATCTATTAATTTTATTTAAATCTATAAAAATTATCTCCATCTACCCCTTTTCATTCCATTAGCAACATTTTTCTGGCTATGTCTCCTCAGACAAGGAAACAAAAGCAAATATAAACTATTGGGACTACATCAAACTAAAAAGCTTTTGCATCAATAAAACAAAAAGGCATTCTACTGAATGGGAGAAGATATTTGCAAATGACATATCCAATAAGGGGTTAATATCTAAAATATAAAAGCAACTCATAAAACTCAGCAGCAAAACAAACGAAAAACAAAAATAAGCAATACAATTAAAAAATGGGCTGAGGACCTGAATAGACATTTTTCCAAAGAAGAAATACAGATGACCACAAGACAAATGAAAAGATGCTCAATATCACTCATCATCAGGGAATCGCAAATCAAAACCACTGAGCTATCACCTCACACTTGTCAGAATGGCTGGTATCAAAAAGATAAAAATTAATAGTGTTGGTGAGGATATGGAAAAAAGATATCCCTTGTGCACTGTTGGTAGGAATGTAAATTGGTGCAGCCACTATGGAAAACAGTATGGAGGTTTCTCAAAAAATTAAAAATAGAAATACCATATAATCCAGTAATTCCATTAGTGGGTTTTTACCCAAAGAAAATGAAAATGAAAGAAAGAAAGAAAGAAAGAAAAAGAAAGAAAGAAAGAAAGAAAGAAAGAAAGAAAGAAAGAAAGAAAGAAAGAAAGAAAGAAAGAAAGAAAGAAAGAAGAAAGAAAGAAAGAAAGAAAGAAAGAAAGAAAGAAAGAAAGAATTTGAAAAAATATGCACCCCTATGTTTATTGCAGCATTATTTGCAATAGCCAAAATATGGAAGCAACCTAAATACTCATCAATAGATAAATGGAGAAAGATGTGGTATATTTACAAAGGAATATTACTCAGCCATAAAAAAAGAATAAAATCTTACCATTTGTGACAACATGGATGTACCTAAAGGGTATTATGTTGAGTGAAATAAGTCAGAAAGAGAAAGACAAGTATCTTATCATTGCACTTATATGTGAAATCTTAAAAACAAAATAAAGTGAACCAACAAACAGAAACTAACGCATAAACACAGTGGTTGCTTGAGGGAAGAGGGGTAGGAAGATGGATGAAATAGGTGAAGGAGATTAAGAGCAACAAACTTCCCATTATAAAATAAATAAGTCATGAGAATGAAAAGTATACGGTAGGGAATATAGTCAATAATATTGTAATAATGTTGTATGGTGGCAGATGGTAACTCCACTTATTGAGGTGAACACTGCATAATGTATTGAATTGTTGACTATGTTGTACACCTGAAACTAATATAACATTGTATGATAACTATACTTCAGTTAAAAAAAGTTACCTTTGCTTGCCCCTTTTCAGGCCATTTGGGAAATCTATATTAATATCAGAGATGAGGGGTGGCTGGGTGGCTCAGTTGGTTAAGCATCTGCCTTTGGCTCAGGTCATGATCTCAGGGTCCTGTGATGAAGCCCTGCATCAGGGTCCCCACTCAGCAGGGAGTCTGCTTCTCCCTCTCCCTCTGCCCACCCCCCGCCTCTGGTGCATGCTCTCTCTCGCTCTCTCTCTCAAATAAATAAATAAATAAATAAATAATAAATAAATAAAATCTTTAAAAATATATTAGAGATGATAAAAACTTGCATTTTACTACCTATATTCATTAATTTTATATGTCAGTTTGGCTAGGCTATGGTGCCCAGCTGTTTGATCAAACACCAGTCTGGATTTTTCTGTGAAGGCACTTTTCAGGTGTGATTAACATTTAAATAAGTAGATTTTGAGGAAAGCAGATTATTCTCCATAATTTGGGTGGGCCTCGTCCAATCTGTTGAAGGCATCAGGAGCAAAGACAGGTTTCTCAAAGAAAGAATTCTCAAGACTGTAACATACAAACCCTACCTAAGTCTCCAGTCCACCAGCGTGCACTACAAATTTCTGACTTGCCAACCCTCACAGCTCCTTAAGAGTATTCCTTAAAATAAATCAATCTGTCTCTCTCAACAGATACATACATACATACACACACAGGAAATACACACATATAGACTATATACATAGATTCTATTTCTCTGGAGAACCCTGACTAATTCACTACCTTTGAACTGTAACTAATTACCTTTCCCTCTAATTAGTAAGAAGAAAATTATTTTTAGTCTTTACATATACATGCATATTATGACATTCAGACAAAAGGGAAATGATAATTTGTTAGAAAAAAATGACTGGAATTGTACCTGCTATTTTGTTTAATTAGAGATAATGAAATACAAGCCCCTACCTTCAAATAATAATCAAATCTAAAAGAAGTATGGAAAACAAGTAAATGAAGACTATCTATTTTCTTGGTTGCCATTGTGTCTAAAGATACAACTTATGTAACATAAAATATTCTCTAGTAATCTTAGAATCCTGTAGTACCTTTACACATTAGAGAGCTTTAATAAGAGAATGATATATTTAACTGTGAAATTCTTTTCTTTTGTCCATTTTTATCAGAACTTTTATAGTGATTACATGTACTCTTTTTGACATAGTTAATTAAAGTCTCAGCCACCAAAATACATTCAAAGCAAAAATGGAAACCAAGAAGAATGTGATTCTCTCTGCCAACAGCAATCTGCAATAGGGCCATATCTATACAGCCTAAACAGCTCCCTCCCACTGGGAAATTGCAACCTCCCCATTATGGAGATAGTATTATTTTTCAAGATGATCTGCTCCATGTACTGCTACCCAGCATGCTATCCATAACTCTCCAGATAAATTGAAGGGACTGAAAGATTTATGAACTCAAGAATTCTTTTCTTGTAGGGAACCCCAGCCGAATTCACCAGAGGATTTCTTATACTTATGTGAGATCCTCTGGCAAAATAGAAAATGTGTGGAAAGAGTAATGGGACCTTAAAATTGACTCCTACTTACTAGAAATTCTCTTGTGAATATGTGTAAGAAAGAGAAGACTAAGACCATATTATACCTTGATAGGTTGTACTATATCTTTAAAAAGGCATATTATGTTTTGCTGACCACTGTAACTTTTCTTTATAAGTTTTACATTGATTTTTTGAAGCAAAGGATTATTTTAAACAATAGAGGTTTTATGCATTATGTAGATCTTATTCCTTCTATGGATTATATTTGTCATAAATATTAGTTAGCAATCTACTGATCGATAAAAATAGATTAATAGATAATTAATAGATAATAATCACAAAATATTTACTTCACAAAAGGATATATATTCAAAAAGACACAAAAGTAAAGGACAAAGAAAAAGGACAAACAAAAATACACACTATCTTGAGAGATTTAATTATATCTTTAAAACGAAATAATTTTCTTACAATATTTCTTCAAAACTGTTTTCCTTTGTATTAAAAAATACAATCCAGTTGAAATTAGTAAATTATTCCTCAAAAAGATGATTGATCAGAGATGAGAGTTTTATTTAGAAAAATCTTAGCACGGTATTTTGTAGATAACATACTACTTTGGATACAAATAATTAGGTATAAAAGCACATTTTTCTCATTAACTACATTTTATTTCAATCTTCCCAGAGTATTTTTTGTGGATTTTTATATAAAAATGTATACAATTTAACCTCTTAGGGATTTGTCTAAGGAAGGCAATTAATGTATTCAAGAATTTTATTACCACTGTGGTTTTATGTCAGGTTCCTCTCAGGGCTCAAAAACCATTTTCAACATTAATGTACCAAATCCTAGCACCCTGACTTGGGTTTAACAAACTCAAATCTCACTTAGCAATTTGGTACATGTCTGTAACACATTTGTTGATATCTCCCCTTTGATAACTAAGTTCTGTAACTTAATAATTCCTATATGGAATGGACTCTACAGTTTATGTATTAATTTATCTTTAAAAAATTGGTAGAGGGTACGGAATGTGTGTCTGTGTGTGTGCATGAGACAGAGACAGAGAGAATGGTTTTAATATATGGTTTCTTTGGGCACTTCAAATTAATCAGGATGAGTGCTCACTTGAGGGTCTACGGATATAGCTTCCTCATATGATCTATCGTATATAGGTTTTTGGATCTAATAGTATATAATGTAACCTCACACCATCTATTTCAGACCTTTGCTTATAAATGATCATATGTAGGGCAAAGTGAAAACTAAGTTTAGAATGCATTCTTTTTTACTTTTTTTCAAATTTTTATTTAAATTCTAGTTAGTTAACATATAGTGTAATAGTGGTTCCAGGAGTAGAATTTAGTGATTCATCACTTACATATAATACCCAGTCCTCAACAAAAGTGTCCTCCTTAATACCCATCACTCATTTAGCACATCCCCTGCTCACCTCCCCTCCTAGAATGTAATTAAATTGCTAAGAAACAATGAATTGGTGATGCCTAGTCAAGAGGGCTATACATATGCCCCTTGGTCTGTGGTTACTGTTGTGCTTGTTTGTGATTTTAGTTAAACGATATTTTTTACCCCAAACGATAGTTTGATAAGTATAAATACTGGGGATGTTTCATATAGTTGGAAGCACTGATTCTTAGTGACCCAAATACGTGGAGGTTTTTCAAATTATCTGATAATGTAGCTTCAGAATTTGTAGTGAATTTGTTGGGTAGTGGTTTTTGTTTAAGACATTAGGTTATAGGGCGCCTGGGTGGCTCAGATGGTTAAGCGTCTGCCTTCGGCTCAGGTCATGATCCCAGTGTTCTGGGATCGAGTCCCGCATCGGGCTCCCTGCTCCTTGGGAGCCTGCTTCTCCCTCTGCCTCTCTCTCTCTCTCTCTCTCTCTCTCTGTCTTTCATGAATAAATAAATAAAATCTTTAAAAAAAAAAAGACATTAGGTTATAGGGCGCCTGGGTGGCTCAGTTGGTTAAGCGACTGCCTTCGGCTCAGGTCATGATCCTGAAGTCCCGGGATCGAGTCCCACATTGGGCTCCCTGCTCAGCAGGAAGTCTGCTTCTCCCTCTGACCCTCTTCCCTCTTGTGCTCTCTATCTCACATTCTCTCTCTCAAATGAATAAATAAAATCTTTAAAAAAAAAGACATTAGCTTATAATTCTCCACTGCCTCATCCATCATCTCTTCCCTCTTGTCAACAAAGAATCTATAATAGGTCCATTTTCATTCTCTCATTTGAAAATACTTGAGGAATTGAAAGTTCATGTTAGGATGCTTTGGGGGCTCTCTAGGAAATCCTTCCATCTCATTAGGCTACATGCCCAGAAGTTTAGGCAGGGAAGTCACACAATGACTTTGAGATCAAGTCACAGAATCAGAATACTTCTATGGAGTGACAATAAGCCTGAAGAGCTATTAAATAATAAATCAACACTTATCTTCACTTCAATACATTATGTTTTCTGCCATATCTTGGGACAAATCCAAGTACAGATCTTTTTCCATTCAACTACAGAAAAGAATATGACGACAGAAAAAGTAAGTTAAGAGTAAGTGCTATACAGGAAGTAGTAAGTGTTCACACAGGAAAAGATAAATACCAGAACACTGTGTTACCAATAGAAATGAAAATGATGTATTTATAATAGATTTCAAAGTCATTTCTAATTGAGTAGATAAAAGAAATAAGACAGGAAAAAATTAATCCAATAATACGTCTTTAACTGAAATCAATAGCAATATTATTTGAGTATCAGTATACTGGCAAAAGACTCAATATCAAGCATAATAAATATGTACTGAATCCATGATATTCAAATGGAAACTTTAGTAAATTGGGACTTGACTCGGATAAGTTATTGGAAGAAAAAGTAATCAGCAAAGAGACACTAGCTGAAGCTGAAAAGAAAGATTAATTCAACACGAAAGCCTTGAATGACAGACTTTTTAAAACTCCATCATTTTACACATGAATAATTGAAACCTTAAATGGTTACAAATGATTTTCCCAAGACCAAAGAAATGAATTTCCCAAGGCAGAGTTGGATGACATTCTCTAACAGAACCAAGACTAACCCATATTCTCTCCTAACGCAAATTTCATACATACTCCAAAGTCCACCTCAAATCCTACCTCATTTTTATTTCTATATCACATGTACTCTCTCTTCTCTGGACTTAAGTATCACATGTTGTCTTTATATTGCATTTGATATGTAGTACACTGATAACTCCTACATCGGTGTGTTTCTTACAGCTGCAATCAATTGTTCCCTAACGAACAACACTTTTATAACATTCCTTCAATACCTAATAAAATTGTATGTATTTAGGAGGCACTCAAGAGAATGCTTGCAGCTTGGATGAAATGAATGTAACAGGAACACTGCTACCTTTCAAGCCATCAAGTTCTAAAAGCTTTTGTGTTTTCAAAAATGATACCTTGGCTCACACTTCATGTATACATCAAGAAAAACCATTTTATTCAACATATGGTTAAACATGTTTCAAAGCCAGTAAAATGTTGAGATATTTTATATAAAGTGCCTTGTCTTCTTCTTTCCATTAAGCCATTATTTGTTCTTTTTAAAAAAACATATCTTTCATTTTCTTTTGAGGCTATTTTCCAGAAACTTAATCACCATTCCTACTTCTTTAGATAGCCTCTTGGAAGATTTACATGTCCAACTCTATAGATGTAATTAAATGAATATATTTCTAACTAAATTTTAATATATTTTTATGGTTTAGGCTTTTTTTCTCACTATTCACAGGTTTTCTGTTTTTCCCAAATGCTCAGTCTTTCATTCTGTCAGTCCGTCAACTCGGTTTTATCACAATTAGTATGCCCTGAAGTAAAGTTGAAGCCTTATGAAAAATAAATCTGTGATCAAGTCCACATTTGAGTAGAAAGTAGAGATAAGTAAAATACTCCCCTTCTGTACTAATCCAACACAAACACTATTAACAATAAAATGTTGTTTACTGTTGAAGTAATTGATTTCACTTACAAATGATTTGTGATAGCATGAATGATAGATAATTCACATCAAATTTGTGAAAACCAATTATTTTATTTACAGAAACATGAAATAATAGTTAAGTAGCTGGTACAAATTAAGTATCAAATAGATATTAAATGAATAAATTAATGAAATTATATTGAGAATAAAAAAAAAAACACCATCTTAAAAATCATCAAAAACTACCTGAAAAGGACACCATCTTAACTTACTTTGAGCATTAATGTACTCTGTCTCATGTATGGTACATAATTTTCCCTACTTAAGAATGTCTACTATGATGTGTCAAAAATACATATTAATTTTAAAACATTAAACTTTCATGGAAATACAGTAAATATTTCTCATTTTTTCTCCAAATTAAATGATAGCTGAAAATCATACAGAACAGCAATCTAGAAGTTTGTATATTGACTTTTATACTGTAATTGCACAATAACATGAAATGCAATAAGCAGAGCTAAACTATTTGGCCGACTCATTAATAAAAATAATAGAAACTGGAATCCAATCACTGGGAAACATATATTTTACAGAACAATGCACAATAACTGTTTTGTTCACACCTAAACTATCACCAAAACATTAAGTCTTTGTAGCTTGCAGTTTAGGTTAACAATTGAATTGTGCATGCATTGCACATACTGAATAGATTTTCACCTTTTCATCTGAAGAGTGTTGACCAGATAATAATTAGTGTCTGCTAAGTGCTCTTCAGACTAACATGATATCATCAAGAAATATCACAAAATGTTGACACAATGCTCATCCAGCTGGAGATTCCAAACAAGTCTGTTTTCACTGCCATTTACTGTAAATTTTAACTCTGCACCAGCTGGCCAGATCATTTCCCTTTACCCCACTCATAACAGAAAAGAAGAATGTGCTTTTTGTTTATCTACTTTATCTGGCTTAAATTGAAGAGGAGGTAGAAAATACATATTTGAAATTGAAATTGAATTATGAATTATAATTACTCTAACCATGTAACTTCATTACTTTATACATATCAAAGATAATTTGTTTCCTAACATCTATTTCATTACTGCAGTTCACAGACGGAGAAGAAAATTAATGAGCTAAAATTTATGTAAAAACTAGAATATATATTCTGTGCATAAGTAAATTTTTTAGTTTTATTTACTGTTTTTAATCAAATTTTATTTACCTGATTGAGAAATAATAGAGCTTAACTCTGAAATTTGAATCTATATTAAAGGATAAATAAACAAAAATGGAATGTGCATACAAAATCCATGATTTGGAATAGTTAACTGAATATGTTCTAGAGTAGGTCAAACCCTGATTTAAACCCAAATTAAGTATGTGGTTTAATTCCTTTACGTGTATTTTCTTTAGCTAAACAGCTAATGGCTCATAATAACATTTTACTTTACAAGGTTGAGTAAGTATTGAATGAAAAAATAAATATATGTGTAAGTTGATTTACAGAGTTCCTGGCAAATAGTAAGCACTTAATAAAGGGGAGCTGTTACTATCATCACTGTTTTATAGAAATATTGACACAAATACATATGTGCTGCTATATTAATCTATGTACCCTATATTCTATGTCCCTCCTCCATATATTTTGAGACTTATTTATATTCACATACTTTTTTTCTTTTTAAGTAGCAATTTTTTCGCTCAGGAATAAATTGAAAGGTAAAAAGTGGAAGGCAACCTAATATTCACGTCAACAAAACATCTGCTGAAATATCTCTTTCTTACTCACTGGTTTGGGGATGCACATCTGTTTTGGGGCCCTATTTTATGTCCTTAGTCCAGAGACGTTAACTGTAATCTGAGGCCACAGCAGGTGCCTGATCATTCTTTCTTTGGAACCAAAGCTGGTGAAGACTAGATATCCTATATTTGTAAAGAATACAGAATGAAAATCTAAATGTCACTTATTTAGGAATCATTTTCCCAGACAAATCACTGAACTCTTTTTTTCAGAGTGACGATGTTTAAAATTCTCTAATTTAGAAAAAGTTTTTGTCACTGTTTTATGGTAAAGATGAGGTTAAAAAGTGTGAAGGATCCTGAGGGAAGAATGACAAAAGACCACAAACAGCTATCTCCTAATATTCCCAGCCATTCTCAAATCTCCATTCATGCAGGTTTCCTTAACCCTGGGTCAATGAATCAAGGGTCAGTGGGCTATGACTCAGTGGTTCTCAACCAGAGATGATTTTGCCTACCAGGGGACATTTGACAATACATGGAGACCTTTTTGGTTGTCATAACTCAGGGGTTTGGGTGCTACTGGTGTCAAATGGATAGAGGCCAAGGATACTGCTACAAATCCCCAATGCATAGGACATCCCCCACAACAAAGAATTAACTAAGTAGCCCAGAATATTAATAATGTCAAGATTGAGAAACTCTACAACGGGTTTTCAGAGTTATATGATGGCCGTGTGCGTGTTTGAATATCTGCTCACCCCCATCCCATGGTCCTCTGGTTTTATTAAAATTATTAAAATTAAAATATTTATTAAAATTATACTCTAGCAAGTATGGCTCCAGAAGAAAGATTAATTATATATAGATATGCTATAGGCATTTATGAAATAAAATTAGCCATTACCATGAGTCCCATAGGGCATTATGACTGAATTATTATATGTAATATAAGTTTGTAATGATCATGATGCAAATATATAGAATGTAGATTCTTATTTTGCAACTCAACTTTACAAAGGATAATGAGTACTGAGAAAATCCTGTAAGTGCAAAATAATCTAATATAATAAATTCCAAAAGCACTAACATATTTTTGCATCCTAAAATTCACGTGTCACATTTTTAGTTTCATGAGAACAATAGATTAGCAGCCAGGATAGCTCATTTAGGTTGTTTTCTAAATAGCTACATGACCTTGGTTATTTTATCTCTTTTACAATTTTCCAGTCATTGAGACTTTCTGAGGATCACAAGGAGAGTAAGCAATGGGAGTTGCCTAAAAAGTGTTTAACAATATAAAGTATGGTAATATTTTTGCTGACTTGTAAGCTTTTTATCTTTATATATATATTTTAGATTTTATTTTTTAATATATTTTTAATTTGTTTTTGTTAATTCCTGTCTGTATCATGTAATCTGAACTATGACAAGAACAAATAAATAGCTAGGTGACTAAGCCTAATCAAGCCAAAGTTTCAGTGAGACTATGTCAGCATTTACCATGTATATGAGATCAGCATTAGAAAATTACATTAAAAACAAGGAGCCATGGATAGCAATTCAATTCATCTCGATACAGTAAACTTAATTAAGGCACTGTGCTAGGTACCTAGGAAATAAAGGGAAGCAGTCAGCTTCCTAAAGAAATGTTTAACAGATAAGGATAAAGAGAGTATGAGTCTAGGGACGCCTGGGTGGCTCAGTCAGTTAAGTGGCTGCCTTTGGCTCAGGTCATGATCCCAGGGTCCTGGGATCGAGTCCTGCATCCGGCTCCTTGTTCAGCAGGGAGCCTCCTCTCCCCCTGCTTGTGCTCTCTCTCTGTCTTTCTCTCTGACAAATAAATAAATAAAATCTTAAAAAAAAAAAAGAGTGTAGCTAGCACCTAAGGGTCTACTCCATACAACTGTTTTCACTCCTCTTCTTCTTTAATACATTGACATATATTATTTGTTTCTCAAATCTCCTTTTTCCTGTCCACACTCAATCAAATCCTGACTCCTTGCAGTAACTGAAGACACAAATTATGGCTCATGAAGACATCACCTAAATAATAGTAGTGGATTTTAGTATTTAAAGGCTACATCTCCGGGCACCTGGGTGGCTCAGTCAGTTAAGCATCTGCCTTCAGGTCAGGTCATGATCTCAGGGTCCTGGGACGGAACTCGGCATAGGTCTTCCTGCTCAGTGGAAATCTGCTTCCCCATCTGCCCTTTGCCCCTGCTCTCACTCTCTCCCTCTCTCTCAAATAAATAAAATCTTAAAAAAAATAAAAAATAATCATAATCATAAAGGTTACATCTCAAAACTAGAGGGAGAGTTTATCTCATCTGTAACAAGAGGTGAAATTTTTATTCTATTCCACAGCAACGCAGTACTGTTTTCCAACATATAAAACCTGGTACATAAGAAGAGAGTTCATACATAGAAAGAATACATCCTAAACGGTAAGGATCTTCTCTATTCAATGGATCCTTAATAAGAGCACGAACATAGGCAATCCTAATAAATGTTCATTGACAACAATGAGGTACAAATAAAACTATTCTTGTATGTAGTTTTGTCTTAGGCAAAACTGCAATGCAGGCAAAGTTTATCTTCTGTTATCGCTCACCCCTTATATTGTTCTTATTCCTCAGTTCTCAGCAGTAATTCTGATTTTTACCATATGATTTTTGTGTTTGTAGATTTCTTTTTCATTTAAAGTGATTTTCTGGGGCGCCTGGGTGGCTCAGTTGGTTAAGCGACTACCTTCGGCTCAGGTCGTGATCCTAGAGTCCCAGGATCTAGTCCTGCATCTGGCTCCCTGCTCAGCAGGGAGTCTGCTTCGCCCTCTGACCCTCCCCCCTCTCATGCTCTCTCTCTCATTCTCTCTCTCAAATAAATAAATAAAATCTTAAAAGAAATAAAAATAAAAATAAAGTGATTTTCTGAAACAATTAGCTATACAATAAAGTTAAATCAACATTAACAGCAATAACACAAACCTATCAATCACTTACTATATCCTGCAATGCACTAAGCGCTTTATGTAAATTTCCTCTTTTGATCCTCATAGCAACTCTATGAAGCATGGATTCATCCCCTTTATATAGATAACAAAACCATGGCTTTCAAAGGTTAAGTAAACTGCCTGAACACACAACAGCTAGGACGTAAAAGAATCAACATTGTTCTGACTTTGAAACCTGAGGGCTTAAAACTGTACTTTCCCCAAAGGGTGTTTATACATTATAAGGACATTTTTCTTCCCTTGGTTTCATTTAAAACCAAGATTTGATTATCTACTGGTAAGTCTAATTGGTATGAAGAACATATCGGAACAAAACTTTCTTCTCACCCATCAAATCCTATGAACTACGATTAACAAACAGCATGTAATAATTTACAATATTTACTAAGCATGTACTGTGAGCCAGGCACCGTTTTAAGTAATTCATAAGTTTTATATAATTAAATATAAATGTAAATAAATCCTCATAACAACTCTATAAAATATGCATTATTATTATCCCAACTTTACTAATCAGGGAACAGGCACAGAGAGTAAGCAATTTGTCCAAAGCCACAATTAGTAGAAAAGTTGTAATTCAAAACAAAGCAGTGTGATTCTTAAGATGACACTATACACTGCTATGATCCTCTGTTACCCTGTCAAATACTTCTCATACTAACTTGTCCCAGTGAAATACACTGTGGATGAAATATTCTCAAATAGCTGCTCAAACTGGAAAATATTTTAGATGAGTTCTAATTGGAATTCAATACAACTCCACACTTGATTCAGTATTTCATCATACAGTAAGGCAGCCAACATCCTTAAAAGCTGACATTTACATGCAGATTGGGTAAACACATTTCTTTCTAATAAGTTATAATATTATTTTTAAAAAGTCTAGAAGCAAAATATAATTAAAATAATTCTCGTGGACTTAAAAATAATAAATTTTAAGCACATGTTTCAGTAAGAAGTGTTTGACCACATCAATGTACTCTTTCTGAAAGATTTCAGATAGAGCTATAAGATCACGACTTTTGCTTGTTTCATAGTGAGATTTATTTTAAAAGGGTCGCAAATAAGCATGTTATGAAAATACCATTTGAGTATTTTTACTCAAGGGAGAAAAATCATGTTTTACAGTAATGTCAAAAGTAAATAAGAAATACTAAAAATGAATATGAGCCTAATTAGATGGCTATAGAAATATATAACTTTTTCACTACTCTTTTACAAAAATTCATATTTGTTGACATTTAAGTTCATAACTAACTTGGAGATAAGTATTGTAATTTTAGCACCTAGCATAATATGTTAAAAATATTCTCGATTTGATCAAAAAATAAAATTGAATAAGCAAGCCATCTTACACATATGTATGTTTCCCAAAGTATACTATATAGAACAATGATCTGAAAAGATACTTCTCAGAAGAAAAAAAAATCCAAGATAAAATGGTTTTGGTAAAAGTACATATTTGGTAAAATGAATAGTTAACATTGTCATGTTATATAGTGAGAAGCTTTCAGTTAAAAAAAGTCTTGTTTCTAAAACTTAGTTTTTATTGTCAGTAAAACCTTATCGAGCACCGACTGAGGTCAGGGAATACTACAGCCCTGGAGATAAAGCTTGGCAGAAAGCATGCAAGGTCCCCCCCACACACACCCTCTTACATAAAAGTAGCAGGAGAAAGACAATTAATACAACATATGAAAGAGCATATTAGATAGGGGAAATAGGCATGTCATGTCCAAAGCCAGTCATGCTTGACCAGAGGTCTACCCCAGACAGGATGGCAGGGCAGCCTCCAGAAGAGATAGATGTCTTTTAAGCTGAGACCTAAATGACAACAGATATGTTAGAATACTATTTCCCTAACCTACCAGAAAGTTGGGAAAATCAAGTGTAACACTATATGTGAAAATAATGGGGTCTATAAAGGACAAAGTGGTGAAGATATGGGAGATGAGGCTATGACCTCCCCTCAATCCTAATAGCACTAAAAGTTCTCCTGAAGTGCAAGCTCAAAAACATTTACTTTTTGCGTAGCCTGAGGAGATATGCAGGTTGAATATCCAGGGAGAATACTAAGTGTCCATTTCTTTCCTCCTTATTAGGAAAGCTGTTTTCTTCTCTAGTTGTTTTTCTATCACAATTGGTTTACTGCCACATTATAATATCATTGAGGATTTTTTTTGTCTTAATGAATCTCAGAAACCTAGAATAATGCCATCATATACTCTGTGCTCAAGAAATACTAGTTTATCAATAAATAAATCATGATTATCACCTCCCCTCAAAGAGTAAGAGGCATATAGTTTATTTTATCCTTTATAAATATCAATTTTAAAATGTCATTTTAATCTCTCTCCAAGAATATGGAGTAAAGGTATGTGCTTCATTTGATAGCTAGGGGCACATTATTTGAAGACATTGGCTTCTAAAATTATTCTTCATAGCAAAATCTTTAGAAACATCTTATAAAATAAGATCATATTGATCAGTTAATCAAAAAGTAATTTTATTATATGCATACCCTACATATTTTGTTTTCACTTAAAAATGTATCTTCATATACCGGTCTTAAAAGATTGAGTAAACTTCTTTTGTTAACAAAAATGACTACTCACTAAAATATCACACTACCTCTCTTGTACCACATAATGCTCTAATGAAGATTATCAGACTTTCAGTTTCTGGTTCTTCAAAGTGGAATAAGAATTTAAAGATACTTGTTAAGCATTCTCAGTGTAGAATGCAAGTAAATTTTAATTATTTTCCTACAAATATTTTACAGTTACTCCAGCTACATCTAGTTAAACATAATTACTTTTAACGATTGCCTTTATCAAGTATTTTCAAAGCATTCAACATTGTTTTTGTAGGAACAAAACTCTTTTTCATCACACATATTTTAACCAATTCTGCTAACCTCAGAATTCAACTGACAAAGAAATGTTCAAGTACACATTAAAGAGAAGTTATTGCATGCTGCAGGCACCAGGTGGAAATTTTTAGAGGAAATAAAGAGTGTTCATCATATATAGGTCAACTAAAAGAACTTCTTTTGTATTAACATTGTATAGATTAGCTTTCCCCATGACACCATTTGGGGACATTCTGATCAAAACTGATCAAAGTCCTCTATTACCTTACTATTGGAAATTATCTATGCAAATTGGATGTTTTATTTCTCCACAAGGAATGTTCCATGTTTTCTATATTTAAGTAGTATTGTTTTGTTTTTTAATTAAAAGGGAAAGAAAATCTGTTGTTAAATATATGCTTAATAAAAACAACCTTAAATAATATATTTTTTAAAAAATTTGCGATGAATATATCTAGTGAAAACAAAACAGGAAAAAAAAAAGACGCTGTAGCATTTAAAGTTCTCTTTACTTTAAAAATCTGTTCTCTCTCTCTCTTGAATCACTGGTACTTCTTTCTGCAAAGAATTTTCTCCTTCTACCTCTATGCCCCAAATTAAGCGAGATGGTAACATAATTTCTCCATGGAATAACTAGCTAAAGAACTGGCATTATAGACATATTCATCATCTCCTGGTACTTTCTTTTCTTGGGGTACAGAGTAAAGGGAAGAAGGTATCAAAGCAAAATAAAAAACATGGCAATAATGACAAAAGAGAATGGCTATAATGTAACAGTGGGGAAACATTAATTTTCACTCCAGTATTCTTTATTTTCTTTTCTTCGTGTGATTTTATTTCTTCTTAGATGTTTCCATTATTTACTCGACACACATTTATTTTGTGGGATAGGGTAAAGTGTGATGGGAAATGGAGCACAAAATAGTGGAAGTTAGAGATATCACTAGTTATGATAGGTATATTCAATATGGAGGCCCACACCAAATGTTCTGGAGCCCCTGAAAAATAAGATAAAATCCATAACATTGAGTAGTTCAGGTAATCAGTAATATGAATAAAAATGCATTGAGCAAGAACTCAGACTGAGCTTCAGTTTGAAAAGACATTGTAACTATTCATAACCAACAAGTCTTTAAACATCTAAACTTGTGTTTATTCCTTTGTAAAACTGGAATTTTAACACTGGTCCTGCTTCCCCCATGAGGATGTTGCGATATTTAAGATAATATATAAACAATACAACACTCAAAATACAATTATTATTTTTAAGGATGAAATAAACATGTTTAAACTTTAATTCAAAATTTATAAGATATATTTACAATCATATTTTGATTTCTACTTTATTGGGATTATTTATAGTCTATTATTAAATAGCCAGAGTCTACATTAAAGGCTTTTAAGTGTAGAAAAATTAATACTAAATGATTAAGTATAATTTTGGCAATTACAACATTTTCATTTCCTGATATCCATCATCCCACAATATTTTTTTTATTATTCAAAGTAAAATAATATATGGAGAACAAATAGTTCTACAGCCAATATTTAAAATTTTCTTTTTTTTTCCAATTTTCTTTTTTTTAAAGATTTTATTTATTTATTTGAGAGAGAGAGAGAGAAACAGCATGAGAGGGGAGAAGGTCAGAGGGAGAAGCAGGCTCCCCGCTGAGCCGGGAGCCTGATGTGGGACTCGATCCCAGGGCTCCGGGACCATGACCTGAGCCGAAGGCAGTCGCTTAACCAACTGAGCCACCCAGGCGCCCAATATTTAAAATTTTCAAATTAAATTTTTGAAAAAATAAATTATATCTATAATACTTAAATAGATCAGTTATTCTTAATGACAGTAAATATAGATAGTACCTGAACCAGTAAAATGTTTACTAATGTATAAACTTTTTTGGGATTGAAGGAATCACCATTTAAAATGCTGATATTTTATTTATTCTTAGAAAACTCTTACTGGGGGGGCGCCTGGGTGGCTCAGTCATTAAGCGTCTGCCTCCAGCTCAGGTCATAATCCCAGCGTCCTGGGATCGAGCCCCGCATCGGGCTCCCTGTTCCGTGGGAAGCCTGCTTCTCCCTCTCCACCCCCCCTGCTTGTGTTCCCTCTCTCGCTGTGTCTCTCTCTGTCAAATAAATAAATAAAATCTTAAAAAAAAAAAAAAGAAAACTCTTATTGGGGGCACCTGCGTGGCTCAGCCATTAAGCGTCTGCCTTCGGCTCAGGTCACAATCCCAGAGTCCTGGGCTCGAGCCCCATATCAGGCTCCCTGCCCAGCGGGAAGCCTGCTTCTCCCTCTCCCACTCCCCCTGCTTGTGTTCCCTCTCTCGCTGTGTTTCTCTGTCAAATAAATAAATAAAATCTTAAAAAAAAGAAAACTCTTATTGAACACAAAGGAAAATTTGAAAAAATGTACCAAAGTCTAATTTTCCTATAAATGGAAGACCATTAGCAAGAACTTACTTTATATATTTGTCTGTTTTAAAAGCATTTATGTTAATCCAATAAATTTATAATTCGTTAAATAAACTACCATGCCAAGTAAATTTTAAATACTCGATTGTCATTTCTTCATAAAATAGTTCAATAACTGTACATAATATAACATTTTTCTTAATCAAAATTTATATAACTACACCATTATAATTTATGTAACTTTAAATGTCAAATTTTTTCTCCACACAAAATTAAATCTACTCTTGGACAATATTTTCGTTTTAATTAATTTGACTGACAATAGCTGTTTGCCTGTTTGACTACCAACCTATATGTTTATACCAAAATAAAAGAATTTCAAATAGATAATAAGTGGACTCTTCCATTAAGAAGATAATTTTTGTTAGCCTTTAATTTTAATTAGCTTTTGGGTACTAAAGGTGATCAGCTTCAATATTCCCATTTAATCTTAAAAGACATCAAACCTCTTCTATTGAGTTTTTTCTAAGGAATATACCTGAGATATGAATGCCACAATCTAATTTAACTATTATAAACTAATTATTATTCGAAAGTATGTCTGTAATTTACTGGGCATAACAAGTCAGTGGTTAAGAGTAATTCTAGAAATGTAAAACAATCAAATAAACTATTTATCAAATGTCTCACTGAATATTTGGTGATATATACTACAGCATCAGAAACCAAAAGTTCTTTATCTTTAAAACCAAACTAAGATCTGTTTCTTCAATCTCTAAGGCAGGTAATAATAAGTATACCCATTGGGAACTTCTAAGATATCTGGAAAACCTCCAAAGAGCTTCCTTCCTAATTTTATGAATTTTAAAATTATTTTCACACCTGGCTATAGAAATCATAAGCATTATCATCATTATCATGACACACCATACTTCACAATTCTCCCACCCTTACATATATTTGGTCCCATAAGCCTGGAACTTAATTCTTCCTCCCCACTTTGGATATCCTATTTTATGAGCCTCTACTCAAAAAAGAAAAAAAAATTTGAAGGGAAAAACACTATAGCACCCTTCAGTCTAGAATTCAAGTGATTTTACTTAATCAAATACCAAAAAAAAAAAAAAAATCCCCAAAAACCTTATTTTTAGGTAGTGTTACATTAAAAAAAAACACACACATTGCATAATTCTTGAGATGATCTTTGTTGAAAATATTTCCCATCTATGTTACCATATCATCATGTTATTGATATTAACATTTTCTGGGGGTATGGCAGTGATATTCACAGGGTAAATATGTCCCCCTACCTCACAAAATTTCTCGTGATTGATATAACACTAAAATGAACACTAAGAAACGGAGATAATAGATACATAGTCACCTTAACATGTACTCCAAGTGGGACTTAAGTAAAAATGTTAATTAACAGCAAATTAAAGTAAATTGACAAATTAAAAATACACATGTATTTCATATATATATAACTCCCAAACCAAACATGCAATGACTCTATTGTGAGAAACTAATTTTTTTAGATTCATTTACTCATTTCCACATTGATCAACTCACCAAGCCTGTTCTAGGCCTTAGGGATACAAAGGCAATTAAGGTAACAATTCTGCCTTTCCACGACCTAGAGTGGGGTAGAGGTATTTCATAAAACATGTATAAAAATAACTAAAATTCAAGGAAAGAACTGCTTATTTTCACTAAACTCATTTTGTTAAATCCAATATTAATGCAAGGTAACTAGACTTACAAAGTCATGAAGGAAATAAATATGCAGATACATATATATATATATTTGGATACATAAATTTGGGGATACATAGAAATATATCCATGTGTTTAAATTTTTGCTTTCAATATTTCAATTCCAAGCAATTAATGAAGGTTCCATGAAAAAATTAGCATTAGGCTAAGTTTAGAAAATGAATAGAACTTGAAAATTACTGAAAAGCCATTTTGGAAAATCAATTGATAAGGAAAAGAAAATCCCACAAAAGGGGAGGCAATAGTGAAAAGCCCTATCTGAAATAAAGCATAATTCATGAAGTAAGTCCCTAAAGCATGCTGGATCATACAGAAGTAAGCACATTACCAGAGAATCTTGATTTTGTCTGCTGTCAGCTAATCCCCAAAATTATTAATGAAGGGCTCTTGTTAATGATAGTTATAAAAATCCTAATAGCTAGCATTTATTTACTGTTTACTTTGTACCACACATGGGGCTATGGAATTCTCAAACTTTATTTAATTCTTACAATAGGCTAGATACTATCGTTGTTAACCCATTTTATACAGAACTAATCTTAAGCAGTTTCCTGATTCAATTTTATTTATTTTTTTTAAATCTTTTTTTTTAAGATTTTTTATTTATTTATTTGAGAGAGAGAGAATGAGAGATAGAGAGCTCGAGAGGAAAGAGGGCCAGAGGGAGAAGCAGACTCCCCGCTGAGCAGGGAGCCCGACGTGGGACTCGATCCCAGGACTCCAGGATCATGACCTGAGCCGAAGGCAGTCGCTCAACCAACTGAGCCACCCAGGCGCCCCTGATTCAATTTTATTTAATGATTCAAAGAAATATGCCACTATTTTTTAAGGGCCTAACCTAAATACACTTTGAGAGTAGCTAGAAGTAGGAAAACGATGAGGATATTGAAAAGTTTAGGATGAATTTGAAAAAGCACAATATTCCTGTACTGGAGAAAAAAAAAGTAAATAGAGATTTTAATGTAAATGAAGGAAATTAACAAGAATTTGCCTTTTAATGATTTCCCCATATAAACATTAAACAATTGTATGCAACTTGAAACTAGGTGATATAGAAAAGTCTAAATATTCCCTGCCAGAAACCAATTGATTATGTATGTCACATATAAAGAAAATGTTTAGAATACTCCAGGAAAAGTCAGAGAATCATCTCATCAATTGTTGAGATTAGAGAAAAGTGTCATCCATTCCATTAGGGGTAGGAGGCTCAGAACAATTCAGAAAATGAAGTGTCAAAAGTACAGAAGTGCTATCTAAATGAAGAATCATTTGCTGAAGAACTCCAAATTGTTAATCACAGGACCAGGTGATAATTATGAAGTGTTCCTTACATATATTACCATTCCAACCAAGAAAAACCATAACTAATGTATACTGAGAAAAGTGTAGGATTTTAGAAAAACCACATAATGACAAGTAGGTTTTTATGCTAACAGAAGAAATTGTGAAGAAAATATAATCTTCCTTGGACATTCAAAATACGTCAAAAATTGACAACAAATTTAGGGAGAAATCCATATTCAAAAGTATTCAAAAGAGGGCACAGTATGAAGGAAGGAAAACATCCCAGAAGAAAAAAATGAGTTTAAGAAATAGAAACAACAAGATGAATAAGATAGCCATCATATGTTCAGGTTAAACCTACCTTTCTTTTAAATTATCAGAAAGATGCCTTGAATTAAAAATAAGTGAGCCTCAGAAGTTATTGGGGAACAAATAGAATACAGGAGGCACAATATAACACATAACAATTCCTTCAACTAGATAGTCCTGGCCATAAATTATAGCTGTATTAAAGGAAGCATGAGGAAGGGAGAAAGAGAAGACACTGATATTGAGCACCAACTATGTGCAGAATACTGCTTTGGGCACATTCACTGGCTTATTACTAGGATTTACAGTAAGTACAGGGGTAGCGATCAATATTTCCATTTTACAGACAAGAAAACTGAGTCTCAGAAACTATCAGTCTCAGGGCTAATAGTTGGTGAAGTAAAAAGTTAAACATAAGTTCTTTACACTACACAACACTGTTAAAGGATACAGGTTGAACTATAATGTAAATTCAATGGAAGGGACCCTATCTCTTATGACTGTAGCTCAAACTCATGGGAAGTGTCTAGTGTCTGATGGGGATTCAACAAATACATGCTCTAAAATATGTGAATGACTATCTGAAAGAACATATTCCCTATGGAAAAAACTATATGAGTGGAAAAAATATGAAACAAATTCCTGAAAGAAGAAAAATGAAGTCAATGAAAGTATATTTACTAAATATATTCTATGCAAATAGCAATATGCAAAGTTCTGTGAAGGATTTGCAATAATATAAGTAAATGACTGTTAAATAAGACAGTAGCTGTTATATTCCTCTGCAGACTCAAACATATAACAGTATACCATAATGTAAAACTGATGGAATGAACACTATAAAATGGAAAAGTGCAGGAATTTGGAATTCAGAGAAGGAAGAGTTAGAACGGGTCTAGACAGGTTGAAAATGTTCTTGAATTATATAAGACAAAAATAGGACTTTATTTTGGGAAATCTCTGGAGAGACAAAAAGCAAGTCAACATGAAACTCCTCTTGGGTACACATGTAAAATCTGCAGAAGGTGGATATGTAAGCACACTAAAGAAGATGCTTCAATTACACAGCATCAGATTAAAAACAAGTTTTCATTCAATTAGACTATAAACCATATATAGTCCTTCTACCAGCTAGCAGAAAAAGGCAACCTGTCTAGTTCCAATGTTTCATTTTATTCACTGACTACAATTAACCATATGATTCAATAACATCATTGACATGTTTAATGAAATTAGAATAAAAACATCTTTTATAGGTCCTCCAATTTTTTTGATCTTCCCATCTACTTTGGCAAATAATAGTGCTCAACACCTTAGGCTGCCTAACCCTTTTCAAGGGAGGGTTTGAAATCAACTTGGTACAGCTGTTTGGAGTTATGCCAGAATTAGTATTCAAATGATTTAATTGGAAACTTGGAATAATATAGCAAGCAACTACTGCTTCTCCTTTTTGTCAAAATGCTCCAAGAAATATTACAACTTCTTAAAAAAGATGAGCATGGGCCTTGGAGACACACACACTAGGATCAAGTCCTGGTTATGCCATTTACTGTCTGTGTTAAAGTTAAAAGTTAAATAAATACAAAGTTATTCACCTATGAATTTGTTTCTTCACTTACAAAATAGAAATATTGAAGGCTGTTATGAGGATTCAATGAAGTAGGCAATGGATAATGCCTAACTTTAAATGATATGCAAAAGCTGTTTTTTTCTCTTGTATTATCAGTAGCTTCTAACAATTAGGGATGAAATCATTATTGGATGAGAGATTTTATTTCATAATATTTATAGTTTTAAGAATTCACTCTTTTCTAATCTAATAAATGTTGATTATGCAATATATGTTATGTATTTAATCTCATTTAAAATAATCTCACATTTTTCCTCAAACATACAACACACCTTGATTTTTTTTTTTTTTTTAGCAGTGTTGACTTCTCAGTAGGTAAAATGCAGCAGGTGCTTAACATATTTTAGTAACTGAATAAGCAATAAATTTATCAATCGTTTTGATCTTTTTCTTAGGAAAGACACAAGATAGGAGAAAAGCCATGGGGCTTGGGATAAAAGGACCTAGATTTCAATCCTGGCTCAGCTACAACCCATTTTACATGGAGCAGGTTAACTCATTTTTCTAAGCCTGAATTTACTTGGTGATAAAACTGGGAAAGCAATAACTTACTGCATATTGTTGAGAAAGTACGTCATATAGACACTCAGTGACTGTTTATTGAATCTGAATCATGATGATGATGGCTTCGTCATGATTATGAACCTAAATCATTCTGCTGTGCATTTGGCAAATATGCAAAATTAAAGCAAGCACTCAGATTTTCTGAGCTTCTCCTGAGTTTATTGTCTATGGATAAAATGGTGATATATATGGAAAATTCTTGCCCATACAGACTGCTTCTGAACTGTAATGTCTTGAGCATAACATGCAGATGCCCTAAAGAATCATAAGGGCATATCTAATCCTGAATAATTATTTGCTACCCCAACCAGAATACATAGTTGGCTTTTTTTTTTATTCTCACTCCCTTATCGACTATTCCAATGTTGTCACCAGTTATCACCTTTGCTCTCCTAAACTGTCACAAATGTTAATCTTAGTCCTCTAACTATTCCACTGCCATCACATTGTACTTTCTAATCTTTCATTTCTTCTTTTCTGTCTCTTTTCATTTCTTCCCCCTTTCTCAATGTTTCATGTGACCACCCAATTACAGTGGTCTCTTACGTCTGTTAAGTGAGTCAAATCACCATCAGTCTGTTGAGTATAAAATTTGTGGTTTCTCCGCTATTGAGTGCTCTGATAATTGCAAAGCCTCTTTTGGTATGTTTCTCCTTCCAGATTTAAGTTACTGCATTTGCTTATCAGGCTCAACAACAAAAACAAACACAAGTCTGTCCATTAAACAGAATCTTTAGGGGCGCCTGGGTGGCACAGCCATTAAGTGTCTGCCTTCGGCTCAGGTCATGATCCCCATGTCCTGGGATCCGAGCCGGCATTGGGCTCCCTGCTCACCGGGAGGACTGCTTCTCCCTCTCCCACTCTCCCTGCTTGTGTTCCCTCTCTCGCTGTGTCCCTCTGTCAAATAAATAAATAAAATCTTAAAAAAAAAAAAAGTCTTTAAAATACAGAATGTCAAGAGTTTAGCTAAACTACTCCAGGCTATCGCTGCCTACTTATCCATTTCACGGGGCCAAGCGGCACGCGGGAACCTTGAACTGACTGACTGAAACTAGCTCCTTCACTCGCGCATCTCCAGAAGTGTCATAAGCAAATCCAAGTTCCTGATATCACTTTCCCAGCAGTCCTTGTGAGCAACATTGTCTCCTGACTCCCCTTGTGTATCTTCCCCTTGTGGGAGCCTAAGATAAAACTCTGTTCTTTTTGGTTAGAATTGACCAATAGGCTCTGAACCAAGGAACCACCAAACACTACCCATCGACCCTCATAAAGGCAGGTACTCCAGGTGTGGCTGCCCTCTCTGCCTAGACTTCCCATGTGGCCCCTGGAGTGGGCCATGTGTCTCCTCCAGCACCTGTGAGTAACAAACTCCTCTATTTCTGTTTTGTTTGTTTGTTTAACCGCAGATCACTATCTGACATCCTGGGGTTCTATTTAACAAATGTAATTTTAACAAAATCACAGCAAAAATACATGATCAACTAATATTGTACTGTTGGTTCACAAATAATTGAAGCAATGATTTAAAAATCATATCAGTAAGTAAATAGTGCCATAAATTTCAGATGAAGATTAGGAGAAGAAAAGCAACATAAAATTATTTGCCAATATAAATGTAGTGCTTACTATGTGGTAGGTACTGTGGTAGCATTTTACATGTATTATCTCATGTAATCCATGTAGTTCTGTTAGGAACATACTAATCAAGGGTAAGGCATTTGTTCAAAGTCATGTAGCCAGTAAGTAGTTAGAGAAGTAGGTACTCAAATTCTCATCACTCCCATTCTGGACACCTCGAAGCATGACAGGTTTCAATGAAACTAAACAATTACAAAAGAAGATAAACTCTGCACATAAGCAAAAATAACTTTTTATTTCTATTATTTACCATTAATGATGTATGAGAAAAAAATCGATCAGTGACATATGCTCAATAAGACCAGGGAGCGATTATTCAAAGATTTATATATAATTTCCTGTTGTGAACATATTCTGAAAAATTAGCCCCTGACCCCACTGAAGGCCAAGGTCCAGAGTTACTAGTTATCTTTTAAAGTAAACAGAAATGAACTAGTAACTTGGAAGGAAGACATATACCTGAATGTAAAATATAATTTTAGAACTTCAGTTTGTATAACATACATCACTTCATCATGGGAAAGGTGTAGATTTAGCATTATCCTAATTATTTAATGAATTATATGAAATGAAATTTATTCATTTTCATGGGAATTAATTTATTACAACATGCTCTTCTTAATAAAAATATCATTTTATTATTAAATCATTTTTATTGTAATATAGTATAAATTATGGGCTTAATTTTGTCATCCCAGTGATGTAAAGTTTTAGGTAATTTGAACAGAAGTCACTCACATAACATAACACACTCCTCCTGCCTTCTTCCCCTTTTCCTCCCCTTGCCCCTTCCTCTTTCTCACCTTCAATTCTATCAGTCAACATCCAGATTTTGAGTACTAAATATTGTATCAAGCAATGTTAGGCAGTAGAGATGCCATCAATCCTGCTGACCAATTACCAAGACATTAACTGAAAACAGGTTACTTATAAATCAAATATTATCTAAAGATGTTCTCCTATAAGAAGTATGTTATCTATAAGATTAAGAAAACATTATGATTCCTTTGATTTATTCATTTAATATCTCAATACAATAGTATATAATGTTATTGCAGAGAATGTACAAACAATACTCTTGCCTTCTGATTATAGCAATTCTGTTCACAATGTCTCTTAAATCCTTTTAATATCTCTAAATTTAATTTAGTTGCATGAGAGGAAAGGGGTTTCTTAAGACAACAGTACACATTTTTCCCATGGCCCTTTTTTTTTTAATTTTTTTATTGTCATGTTAATCACCATATATTACATAATTTGTTTTGGTGTACTGTTCCTTGATTCATTGTTTGTTCATAACACCCAGTGCTCCATGCAGAATGTGCCCTCTTTAATACCCATCACCAGGCTAACCCATCCCCCCACCCTCCTCCCCTCCAGAAACCTCAGTTTGTTTTTCAGAGTCCATCATCTCTTCCCATGGCCCTTTTAAATCACGCAAAACCTTTTGGTACTTTATGGCAATAGCTATAACTTTAAAGAAACCCTATCTTGTAGCATGAGCATGGGCACTGGACCCGTGTCCAAACAACTTAGTGAAACTCACTAAAGAACAATTTAGTTCTAGACCAAAAAGGGTTATAAACATCTTCCTTAAATTGAACAAATTACCAGCTATCTGGAAAGTATAATGCATTGGCTACTGTTCAAAAGAACAACACTTAATGCTGGCAACACTGCCAAATTCCTCCTTTCCTATATTTCCCTTTTCCTAGAGAAAGTGATTAAAAGACCAATTCCCATGCCAGCTGGTTGCTTGAGAGCATCAAAGGTCCTCTGTCAGGATTCAGAACTTGATATGGCTTAGAAACCACTATGCTAATAGATAACCTCTTCAACATTATAAATCAAAGCCATATGACCACATTAAAATTCTATCAGCTAGTATCAATACCCTGTGGCTTATAAAGTACTGTTGACCTACCTCTGGGAGATGGTTAGAATGATATAAAAGTTCTGCTCAGGTTTGGGGCATATAGCTACTTTTCAAATGAGAGTTATTTGTCCGTAGCAAATAGCCATTTCTCTCTACCTCTGTATCTTTATTGATTTGATTTAATTGAAACCTTAGGAGAAAGGAAGAAGAGGCTCATGAGTTGAGGTAGAAACAGAAAAAATGTTAGGTCACAATAGACATATTACTATTTTGAACTGTCCTTATCTGGTGATTATAATTGCAAATGGCAAAAACCTTACTATATAACTTAAACTCTTTGATCTTCTTAAAATTATAACTACAATTTAAAATCTTACAACCATACCATTGCATTTCAAACTTTCCCTGCTGAAACGCTCAGTAAGAAATACATCTAAAATCTTGACAGAGCATATGCATGCACGCACATGTGCACACACACACAAAATAAAAGTTTTATCAAACAATACTTACCTTTACTACATATAATGCCTTCTACTCTACTTAGTACATTTAATTTAAAAAATTTCTTCAAGACCCACCAGTAGGTTGTGTCCTTCAATTAAAAGACACTGAATGATTCCAATGTATGTGTCTTAACCCAGTAGGATTTCTGCAGGAATTACTTAAGGCAGAGATTTGTGATATATGGATTCAATAAAAAGTACTTAATCACTATAAATATGCAGATCCAACACAGTATTAAATATATTACAACTATTAAAATGTGAAACAATTAATAAACTAAAGCACAAACACCTTTATCCCTTCACTTATCCTTCCATGGAATCATTAATATAAAAAATAGTAGATGTTACCTTCCTGCTATCTTATTCTTTTTTTTTTTTTAACATAGACGAACCATGAGAGAGGATGGACTCTGAGAAACAAACTGAGGGTTCTAGAGGGGAGGGGGTGGGGGGATGGGTTAGCCTGGTAATGGGTATTAAAGAGGGCACGCTCTGCATGGAGCACTGGGTGTTATACGCCAACAATGACTCATGGATCACTACATCAAAAACTAATGATGTAATGTATGGTGATTAACATAATAAAAAAATTTATTGATTAACTAAAAAATAGTAGATGTTAGCCTGATAAACGTAAGGTTCTGTGTTAAGGCCCTAGGAAGAGATGAACAAGAGTCATAGTGCTTACACACCCAGCTATTTTGTCCATTAAAGATGGACAAAAAGTTCTTTGTTCCAGCAAAGAACAGAAAGTATATTTTAACAAAACATCAAAGAACTTTTTGCTATTATTAAATTTCTTCAATATCTTTCAAATGGTATTACATTTTTAGATACAGGGGACTAATTGAAACCCAATTTTATAATGATTATGACCATGTAGGAAAATCCTAAATTTTAACTCTCTAAGAGTATAGGAAGTTCTTGTTTCCACTGGTGCATTTGAAACACACAAAATACCTGACAAAGAGCATGTGACCCAACTTAAAATTCCCTCTACAAAAGCCAAAAGGCAGGTAATATGATGCTCCTAGGAAAGAAAGAGCAGTAAGTTTTATTTTCTCTTATACATAGGAAGTGTCAATGACAATCTATAATGGATCAGCAAAACTATTAAAAGGATGGCATGGCAGAGATCAATTAAGTCCAACTTCCCTCCCAATTCAAAATCCTCTGTTGAACGTCCTTGAGAGACAATGATTGTTTTAAATTACTGTCTTTCTTGCAAAAACACGGAGAAATATACCAAAAGTAGACTTTACAGTGAGTGCTTAATTACATTGTAGCCAGACACCAAGGCAATGCCTTTAGAAAGTATTTTGGTGAAGTTAAAGGAAGGTTGCCACATGATCTAACACTCAGTTAAGAAGGGGGAAAAAAACAACAACTTGTTGTTCCCTTAGCTCTTCTATGTAAGTTACATGATGTTTACAATGTCTTGATTTATGTCATTTTGAATATGATAGAAAAGTGATTTGATGTCTTTTTTTTAATTTTTTTTTTATTTATTCATTTGAGACAGAGAGAGAGAGCATGAGCAGGGGGAGAGACAGAGGGAGAGAGAGAAGCAGGCTCCCCACTGAGTCAGGAACCCAATGTAGGGCTCAATCCCAGGACCCTGGGATCATGACCTAAGCCAAAGGCAGACGCTTAACCATCTGAGCCATCCAGGTGCCCCAAGTGATTTGATCTCTAATCAAAAGGCCCAAATGGCTTGAGAGACTAATTCCAACAGTGGCCAAATACTAGAATCATGGGCATTGTTATGACCATATACTTCATAAGAAACTGGAAATTTTGATTAGCTCCTCAGGTATTAAGTTACATAAAAGAAAGGCCTTTAATTCCTATTGATTTCAATAGGCAACTCTGTAGCTATTATCTCAGCATTTTGATCCCATATCCACAGAGTTTAGCCCTCCTTTTCTTTTGCTCAGTCAAAAAAAAAAAGATACATAATTACTGAGTCTTGCCAATATTTATTCATCAACTTCTTTATTTTCCCACCCTTAGCAACATTATTTACTCAAATATTATTAATCAATGAATATTTAATTAAATATTTACACATTTGGTTTATTATTCTCACCATAATCTGGGTGTGGGAAAATAAATCCATTTTTCTTCTTTGTAATATGCCCCAATGTCGTTATGGTTTAACTTCTATGCATGTCTCCCTCAACAGCTATTATACCCACCCAGTGCTGGTAAGCAACATTTATGGGGCCATGGGCAAAGCAGTCATTTAATCAAATATAATTAAAATCACTAAAATTATTACCTTTCACTATATATCAATCAGGGTTCCACCAGCAAAACTTAAAACACTCTGGATATTTACAACAGGGGATGTAATGAAAGAAATTATTTGCAAAGTGTGTAGAAAAGCTGAGGAGCAGTATAGGTAATGGATTGTTTTATCCAGGAGTTCGAACAGCAGGAAGCCACTACTGTTCCTAAGAGAGAAGAACAAAGAGATGAGAGTGTAAACAGAAGCCCAAGAGCAAGTTATCTGGTAGAAGATGAAAGAAAGAGGTCCCAGTGGGAGATGGAGACACTGGGACACTGCCCAAAGTACTGAGGAGGGGAGAAACACTGTAGAGTCAGACTCATCATGTAATCCCTTTTCCCAAAACTACCCTCTATTGGGCAACCACACAACATGAAGACAGACGCTGATGGCTGCCTGGGTAACACAGGCTCAGGGATAAGCTCTGCCATCTATCTCCACTAGCAGAGGGTAGATGAACGAAAATTGGACTGCTCAATCAGGTCCAGAACTGTCACAAACAAGGTATGAACATTTCCCTAAGTTCTTCAGAAGTCCGATACTGCAGAATTAACTTATTCCATGGAGCTATTTAATTTCAAAGCCAATCTATTTAAAATAAGCACTTCATTAACAAGAATGTGTTCAAAGATTTATACAATCACATAGGTTTATCAATTCTTCTAAACAAAAAAGGCTAGACAAAATAAATTTATCTAGAAAACTTTAAGATAACTACATTTTCCTTTAATATAACAGATATACCAAGTAATACGTCATGCTAATTGAACAGCATTGCAAATCATTACAGGCAACAGTGTAGCATTTTATTCTGTATTCTAGAACACATTTTTTCCAAAATGACTCGGTAGGATAATCTATTTCCCTTTCTTTTTTTGAAGGGAAAAAAAAAAAACTCAGAATTTTAAAAATATTTGTCCAACATATACTGAATAAGTATATAGGTCTTTAAATAATGCTTTAATGTTCTAAATTGAAAATGCCTATATATTTAAACAACGTATTTGAAATATGTAATGCATCAATGTGTAGGAATGACTCAATAGACAATGTGAGACAATCTGATGATATTCCAAAAGTACAGCACAATTGATTTCTACTGCTATAGGTAATTCTGTAAATTTTCTGTAAGAAAGTAAATCCTTTACTTTCTTACATCCAATAGCATACATTTCAAAACAAAACTAATTAATGTAGTCTAATCAAAAGGCCAATGTTTTAGATAAATAGTTCTGAGAAGTGATAAATACTTATCATATCCACTTATAAGTCTACTTGTAAAAGTTTTGTGGCTTCCAATGAAAATATCTTCTGTGGAAATGTGCTCTATGTTCTCTGCTGTAAGCAAAAATTGTCCCTCTTATTACAATATCATATTGGGATCTCATATATAACTCCCATTCAAACCTATTCTATTAAAATGACAGAGTTGTGTTCAACTTTGCTAAGGTAAAAGAAGATATCACATTTAAGAAAAGAATCTCTCTTCCTTTCTTTGATTAAAGCATGACAAGTACAGAATAGGATATTTTGAATTCATATCAGGAAGGCGGCTTAAAATGTACAAAATTCATACAGAAGAGCTGAAGTAGAAACAGTTTGAAAGAATTAGCTTAAAAATGACATGTGTTTAAAAAAATGTTCAGTCACTAAGAGGATATAAATGAGGATGTTCCCTGTATTGTTTCCAAAGAATATTAAACATTTTGGACATGCTAATATAACTGTTTGTTCATATGGTAAGAATAAAACAACTGAGTCACACTAAAGTGATGCAAAACTACATTTTAAAAGTCATCTGAAATTTATGTATTGATCCAGAGCATTATTATGTTTCCCTTGATTCTCCAGGTCTAGAAACAGAAGGTCCTGAAATGTGACCAATGTGGTTCTAGCATCTTCTGTTCTTTGCTATGTCACCCCACGAAACATTAACTCCTATCTTCCGTGTACTACAAAATGCAATTTGAAGACTGGAGAAAAAGTTAATTTCTCCATAGGCAGATTAACAAATTTTGCTGGGCATAAACTACTAATATGTACTAAACATAGTAGCAATTGAAGTCAGTATTTAATAAGTTAATGAAAGCATTAATTTGTGTCTATAGCAAATTACAATGTATTCAAAGACATACATGAATGTATTGAAATCCAAAGTTTAAGTAAAAGAGGTACCAAATGTTCTATATTGAATAGATGCATCATTAAATACTCTATCAAGAAGGTCCAAATAGCTCAAGTGAATCCTTCAGAGATTTATCAGTGAATAATATTACCAGGAGTAAGGGAAATTTTGATACTTAATATATTGCTTCACTAACCTTAAAAGTAAATTTAAAATGATAAGAAAGCTGCAATAATTAAAAGGAATTTCATTGTAAGTCCACTATTTAAGCTAAACAGAGAAGATGATTTGTAAAATGATAGATATAGTTAGTAGATCACAGAATGATTTCCCTGTTGTATTATAATGCCACTTAAGGGAAGTTTTGTTTTCCTTTATTTCTTTTTTCTCTAAAACAGATATTCTGGCATTTAGGAGATAGAAATGTATCATTTGACTTTTACACTTCTATTTCATTAATGTAACCACAAGCAACAGAGTCACTGACTGACATGTTTGCACTTTCAGGCCTTTAGCTCTTAAAGTTATTTGATAACTGTTATACCACTATTTGCTCTTTATTAGAGATACTGAGGAATGTGTTACATTAAAAATAGAGTAGTATAGTGGGTAAAACTTACTAAATGATATCATGTAATTCAGTAAAGTGTTCTCTTGAGCACCCGATTTTTGTACTTTGATGGGAGGGGTTGTATGTTTGAAGGTAAATTTTGTTTTGTTTTGTTTCCTAATGATTTAGAGAGTAACATCAAATTTAATTCTAAGTCTCCAATGTAAAAACATAAAATATAACTGTGACATTACTTTTGATGAAAAATGTGGCACCTGACTTACACACTCAATTTGTCCTCAAGCTCTGTCTATATTGGTGTAAAGAGAGCAAATACCAGATGCAGAAGAAGAGTCAAGAAAAATAACTGATACAATTTAACAATTTTTAACAGAGAGAGAACTTCTTATAAACACAGATATTAAAATAGTTTAAAAACCTATGGACAATGTATAAAAATAAAAAGTGGGATAGTCCCTAGAGAATTACAGAATTACTATAAGCAAATTACACTGGGTAAAAAGTAATGCAGATCAGACTTCTGTTTCATATGAGAAGAAATTATTCTGGTTATTAAAAAAAATAAACACTGTAATTGGTAGAAATGTCACTTAGAAGAGATAGAGATTTTATTCTTTTTTAAAAAGTTTAAGAGTCAAAAGTTTCCTAATTAAGATATTACAGAAGTCAGGATAAAGCATCTCAGTGGATGTGTTACAGTGTACACAAGTAAACAAGGACTGCACCAAAGCAACAACACTGGAAAGATATTGCCCCCAATAGCTAGAGAAGCTTCACTATTGTAAGCAATGAGAGAACTAAACCTAGGTCTCCTAGAAGAAGAATATGGTTCCAGATATTTTAATCAGCTATACCATGTATTAGATTCATTAGAAACAAAATGCCAAGATAAATCACCCAAAGGCAAGTAGTGTATCAAACCCTTTAGGTTGAAAATGTTCATGCTCATTACAAATAAGCAATATGCTGCCACACAGACACAGATTGCAGCTCCCATGATCTGTGTTTGCAGCCTCTGAAGGTAGTGCTTCATGCTTACCACTGTTGTTCAAACTTCCAAAACAAACTTAATATAAAGAACATAAATGTGGGTTTGGTTTATGTCCTCTATGGGACACAGAGTTCATAGCTTTTACCAGCAATGAAAAGGTATTTTAGTAAATTATAACAAATTATGTTATTTTTGTATACATTCTGTGGCATTTTGTATTTACAGCAGCATAGATAACATATTATGAAAGCATATTAGTTATTAGTGTATATCAGAAATTATAATGGTATTCCAAGTGAATTTGGGTCCTAAACATGTTTCAGAAGATGTAAAGCATATACCACACCCAAATTCCAGATCGTTAAATTTAAATATGTTGCACAATTCAAAGAGAAACCTATCCCACTCTCTGTCACCTTAGACATGCCATGTATACTGATTTTGTGCATCCACACTTACAAGCCAACTACCACCCAGTGGAGAGAAAGAAGATCTTTCAGGGAGATTTGAAGTGTACGTCAGCTGGGGGTTGTCAGGGGGGAGAAGGTAGGGCGATGGGAAACGAAGGCATAAGGGTGTTTAGCCTTGTTTAGATTTAAGCACTGCTGATCATCAATTCATATTTTCACAAGAAAAAAATATGTTTCCAGAAGCTCACTCTGCAGTGTTGCTTAGGGGTAAAATCAGGCTGTGGATGTTCATTAATGACAAAACATTTCAGTGCTCAAGCCTAGGGAAAAGGGAGGAAGGGAGAGTGAGAAAAAGAAAAACTGAACATGGAAGGAGGGAAGAAGGAGAGGAGGAAGAAGGGATCAAGAGAAACAGAGAGGGACCATGTGTACACATGTGTGAGTGACAGTGTGTGCCTTTTAAACAGTGAAAGAGAGTGTGAACATGAAAGTGGTTGTTAGAGCACGGAAGTGCCAGTGTGTGTGAGGATGTGAAACGGAGTATGTGAGTGAGTGTGTTGAAGGGAAAGAGATCTGTGAGTGTGAGAAAACGGTACTGGAAGGGTTCAGAGGGAACATGCGTGTGTATGTGACGGTGATGGGAAAGGACATGGGGAGAAGGGTGGGAAATGTGACTCAAAAAAGGAAGCCAAGATCACAGAACAGGGACATGAAAAAGGAAGAGAAGGAATGCGGAGAGGTGAAGAGTGGAGAAAAGGGGGCTAAACAGAATCAGAAATCAGAGTGGTGAAGATAAACATGTGGAGAAAATAGGAAAGGGAGGAAAGATTACAGAGAAAACAAGAAAAGGATGAAAAGAGGCAAGAGAGGAAAAGGAGAGTAAGAGAAGTGGGAAAATGGGAAAGAAAAATGAGGAGGGAAAAAAGAGGGGAGAAAACGATCAGCGGAAAGAAAGAAAGCTGGAGAGGGAGAAATTGAGCCTAAGTGTCCAAGTGAAAGGGAAAATAAATGGAGCAGGGAGCCAGCAGTTTTGAAAAAGTCGCTTAGGCTAGAGTAAAACAGAAACAAACCTGATAAACTTGTCGGACTCTCCAAGAGTAACCCATGACAGTAAAACAGAGACCTTGTGAATTGAGTTTGAAAGTGGCACCTGCCCCTCCTAAACCTCACACTTACTCATCCCCGGGCTACTTGGCGTTCCAGCAAAGTGCTTTAGCATCACGCGTCCAGCTTGCTACCTGCCCCAGCGTAAAGGGGCCAGGCTCCCGGCAGAATCAGCACCTGGATTTCTTGAGACGTGTGGGTTTTGTTTTTATTTTTTTTTTTATGGTGATCACCACCAGCATTATTACTCAATGTTAAAAAAAAAAAGCAAGAAGGGTGGAAAGAGAGACAGAGAGAAAGACTGAGACAAGTACGAAAAGCACGCCGTTCCTCCTACCTAAGCACCGCCGTGTCCCCTTTTCTGACCATCATGTTGTCCACGGCCGCCCAGGGGAAGTCCACACTCTGTCCAGCCGGGAGGCAGGAGGGCAGCAGGCAGCACAGGCTGAGGAGCACCGCCGCCAGCCACTGGTTCGAGCAACAAGCACCCTGCACCAACAGCATCATGTCCATCCCTGCTAGGGCTGCTCACTCTCCAGCAGCTTTCAGCTCGCACTCCCCCACCCCCTGGTGCTGGCGAGTCTTCCCGGGAACCAGGCGGCGCGCCACAGGATTTTTTTTCTCTTTTTTTTTTCCTTTTTCTTTTTTTTTTCTTTTTTTGTGGGTTTTTTTTGGGGGGGTGGGTGGGTGGGTTTCTTTTCTTTCTTTCTTTTTTTCCTTTCCCCTCTAGTTGTTGGCTGTTGTTTCTCTCTTTTTTTGCCTCCCCTCCTCCTTCTCTTCGCTTTCCCTCCCTCCCTCCCCTCCCACCCCCTGGCACCACACTACACCTCCTCTCGGTTGCGTTTGGCCGAGTCCGGAGTGAGTCTAATTCTCGGGCGGCTCGCACACCATCTAGCGAGGAGGCAAGCGCGCCGGCGAGTGAGGGAGGAGGCGCGGCGGAGGCGGCGGCGGCGGAGGCAGGGCGAGCGGCGGCGGCGGGCGGCTGCAATCGCAGCAGCAGTAGAAGCCGCGCGGGGCGCAGCGGCGGCCGCTGGCCCCCGGGCTCGCGCGCGTTGCCAAGCGGCCGTTTCCTTAGCAACCCCGCCCGGGAACTGGGGATCCAGCAGGGGAAGGGGGGAGGAATTTAAGGGGGGGGGGAAGAAAGAAAAGAAAGAAAACGGAAAAAAATCCGGGGGAGGAGGTATATCACAATTATGCTAAGTGAGGGGGAAAGAGAGATGTATCTTAGACAAAATGCTTCCCTTGTCATATGCACTAGAGTGATGTTTTGCTAGAAAAGTCTCCGTGTCGGTGCTGAGGTGGAGAGCTGAGGGGCGCTTTGCTTTCCCTCTCTGGTGCGTTTTACCTCTTGAGACGCCGTAACTTTAAAGTCCTCCAAGTTGTAGTCGGCGCCATCATGACGCCGGGGACTGTGAGATTTTTTGGTTTAATTTTTTTCCAGTCTCTCTTGGGCGGCCGCGCTACAATCGACAAGTTGGCTACAGTCGGCCAACTAGTTCACTCTTTACCTCTTTTAGGAAATAGGTAGGGACGGTGGCAGGGGTGCTGCTTTTTGAGGGCACAGGGAGGGGTGCATGCGAGGCCTTGCGGTAGAGAAGCTGGTGTATCTATTGGGTCAGTCAATATGGATGGGAGGGCGCCCGCTACCCGCCCCCCGCCCTGTGCGTGCGGACACTAAATAGTGCGTGTGTGTGTGAGGTATGGTCGAAGTGGAGGGTGTGTGTGGATGTGTGTGTGAGTGAGTGTGTAGTATGCGCGTGCACGGACTCGTGCGCGCGCGGCACGCAGGCGCGGTGGGAGGGACGGGGCGGGTCGTGGCTGGACGCAGTCGGGAAGAGACTGCAATCAAGTGTTTTAATTGTGTAGAGCCGGGCAGTCCTGTTATGTAAGAAGCCGTTTAACCCGTTTAAGCCTATCAGGCATGATGATCAGCGGATCCGAATCTAGGCAGGACTGAGTTTTCGGGTTTAACGAGTCACAGAGTTATATTTTTTTTTAACAGCCTCCAAACCAGGTTGGACAGATATCTTCCTCCGCGGCGCAGAGAGGCTCCCCCTGCTTCCTACGCTGGCAGCCTCTTAACCGCTCGCCCCGCCGCTGGGAGCCGCTGTCCTGGCGTAAGGCAGACCCGGGTGCTGGGCAAGGGGCCGCCCCCTACCCATTCCTACTAATTTCCTTCTTAAACTCGTTTCCAGATTCAAGACCCTTTAGCTATTCCGGGCCATTTGCAGATCAATGCGAAAACCGAGGCTGGAGTCAATAGCAGTTACGCCAATCAATCTTGTTCAGTGAGGAGTTTGGGAAGCAGAGCGAGGAAGTGGAGAGAAACAAGTAATTAAAAAATATGCTCACCACCACCACCCTCAGCCCCCCTAAGCAGTCTTTGAAGATTTTCTTCGCCTTGACGCCAGTCCTTCCCTTGGAGGAAATAAATAAAGCAAAACCGCACATCCCTAACTCGTTTTCTTTAATGCTAGCGGGATCCTTTGGCAAAGCGCACAGAAGCAATAATCTCTGCAGGGGTCAGCATCCGGCTGCCTCCCCAGACTGAGCTGTTTACGAGGCAGGCAGGGAGTCGTTTTGCTCGGGGCGTCGGTATCGGCGCTCAGGGTGATTTTTATCGTAATGCATAAGAATATATGGGGAAAATGGGGAAATGCAAGTGTTCCCATCACCTGTGACTACCCAGACTAACTGCTCCAGGAGCCCCTAACTAGCATCACCTCCCCGCTGAACTGACACTCCAGTGCTGGGCAATTAACCGAGACGCTTGCGGCAGGAGTTACCGATGTTATTCGTATTCAAGCTTAACTCTCAAACCTGGCTCAGAAATTGAGAGTGCAATAGTAGTATTCAACCGCATTTTGAGACATCAATAAAATGTTAGTCATTTGCGGATGAATGAAAACATTTTCTTTACCGTCTGGTATGCTAGGGAAATAATTGTCAAATGACAGACTCTTGCTAATATTGATGCCAAATACCTAGATAACACTGTCATCTTGTTAACTGCGTTTTTCTTTCTCGCGTGGTACACTGATGGATAAAGCTTAAAATTATCTAGGGCAAACGGAAGATTAGAAGAATCAGCATGTCACATGCATGGGCAAAACTGCAGTATTATTTATATTTTCTCTGGAAATGATCTAGATCCCATTGAAGAGAAGCAGAAGGCACAGCTTCCGGCATTGTGACTCAGTTTAGTGCTATTTTATGCAGAGATGGGATGCCAGCGTTTTCTAGTACAAGCTATGAAAAGCATCCTTTTGTAACTGCTGTTTCCCAGAGATCTGACATCTTGTGGGAGGGAGAATTTCTGTGACCAGGGACGGAGCTGTGCAGCAGTTTTAATATGTACAGCAACCCTTCGGGCTTGTAAAAGGAAACTGGAACCACTTCTATTTAAAGGCAAAGAGTTTATTTTCTTTATTTCTAGTTTTTATCTCAAGTTACATTCACTGATCACAAAGCACTTAAGTCTCACAAAACCCATCCAAAGGAAGCAATAACTAAACCTAGTTTATAGATGCACAGACTATTGGAAAGATTATTTTCATGTAAATCAGGAAGCCCCTATTATTATGTGTACTTTTGCTGTCCTTCTAAGGAGGAATGTGATTTTAAAAGCGCCTATGACTTTCTTTTCTCTTCATTCTTTCTAAGGGCATATTTCTGAGAGGATTTTACAAGATTTCCAGTATTTGCTTTTGCGGCCCTACATTTCTTCCAAGCAGAGACTTAAATTCTGGCAGTCTGGGCTGCTTCTAAGGGAAAATCAGAACAAAAACAAATAACAAAATGCAAGAAAGAAAACCTCCCAGCTCAGCACGTGGTTCCTTAGAAGAATATTTTTAAAGTATCAAGAATAGGTAACAGCATTGTTTGAACTTATTTGATGGGGAGGGTTGGAGTGGTTATAGTAGGATGTAGGACACTCTCCGTCAGAGTATGTAAGACCTGACGTTGGAATGAAGTACTACTTCCTTTTGAATCATGTACATTCATTTAATTTAATTTTATTTATTTTCAAAGCTCAACTGCTAATATTCCAAGAAATGTGCAACTAATTTGAGTTCCTTTGGAAGGAGAAAGGCAGAGCCTGATATGTGTGATAACTGATTATGTCATTATCTAGATTGGTTTACATCCCTGTTTTTCATGCCCTGAGACCTCAGAGGTGTTGAAAAGGTAAAGTTATAAGCAAGTTTCTTAAGCTTTCATAGTTTAATAAGCTTTATTTTTTACAGTGTAAATGAGATTCATATTAGGAAAAAAATAGAATATAAATTCACATTTGTTTTCTGATGATGAGTGAGTAGACCCAGATATATCTTTCATGATATTACTGTCTAGGCATGAGAAATTTTAGGCAAGACAGGTCCCAAGACCTAATGGAAACTGCTAATGAGAGCACTTTGTAATTCCTGAGAGTTGGTCAGATAGCCCTTATAAACAGGACATATGAATAATAGCTCTCTAACGTGGGCCATAATTGATTCTCCATTTGAATTAAGCTGGTTTAAGTTTGGAACACCTTGCCAACTCACCTATCTAGAGTAATGATTTGCAGGGCACTGTGAGAATTACAAAGCTCAAGAATTTTGTTGGGGGCAGGCAAATATTCCTTTACAGAAAAGTTTCTCAAGCTAGACACTTTTGACATTTTGGGACAGGTAATTTGTTGTGAGGATTGCCCCTGTGCATTGGAAAATGTTTAGCAGCATCCCAGACCTCTACTCATCAAATGTCAATTGTACTGAGAACTAACTTAAATCTTTGTATTCTTTAAATAGTGACAGAATATGCTCTCAGGAAATGGCTATTGAATAAAGGAAAGGAAAAGCAAAGTCATTTCACTGTTGACTATGTAAAAATCATATCTTAATTTATTCACTTACCCATTTTTATCACCTTATCTATTAAATGTAGATGTTAACCAAAGATAAAAAGTGTTGTTGAAGAGGGGTACAAGAATACCTAAGCTACTTTCAAAGCTCTTCACACCATTCCTATAGACTGGCCCCGGAAATTTCACCTAAGGACTTAAACCAGAAAGTGAAGTCTTATGATAAATGTGGGTGGAAATTATTTTCAAAGTATTGAAATTGTTGGGGTGCCTGGGTGGCTCAGTCATTAAGCTGAGCCTTCAGCTCAGGTCATGATCCCAGGGTCCTGAAATTGAGCCCCGCATGGGGCTCCATGCTCAGCAGGAAGCCTTCTTCTCCCTCTCCCACTCCCCCTGCTTGTGTTCCCCCACTCGCTGTGTCTCTCTCTGTCAAATAAATAAATAAAATCTTTAAAAAAAAAGTATTGAAATTGTTATCCACTTGTAAGATAATGAGTACAGCTTTAACTATATATCATCATATATTTGTATGGGTTCTGGAAAAAAAAATAATAAATACCTCTATCATTATTTACTTAAGATTTTTCCTCACCCACTTCCAAAAGAACTTTAGGGACCTCAAGTGCATCTACTTAAATGTCAATTTTAATATTTTGTATTGGACTATCAGGAATGTAAAATCTTACATGTTCAAACTAATATTCAATTTTATTTTGTTATTTCTTTTTATTTCCTAAAAAGTCCCATCTCTGCAGAATATATACAATATATCTTGTATATATATTTTTATAAAGACTTTATTTGGTGGAGGAAGTTTTAGTTTTACAACAAAACTGAGAGGGGTACAGAGATTTCCCTTATACACTCTGCCCCATACACGTAGCCTCCCCCATTATCAGCATCATTCGGCAAGGATGAACCTACATTGACAGATCATAAGGCTTCACTCTTGTACATTATATGGGTTTGGACAGATGTATAACAACATACAGCCACCACTATAATATCATAGAGTATTGTCACTACTCTAAAAATCCTCTGTGCTCTCACCTATTCATCTCTCTCTTGGCCATTCCTAATCTTTCTATTGTCTCCACAGTTTTGCTTTTTCCAGAATGTCATATAGTTGCAACCATACAGTATACTGTCTTTCCAAACTGGCTTCTTTCACACTTAGTAATAAAACATTTAAATTTCCTCTATGTCTTTCTATAAATTGATAGCTCATTTATTTTTAGTGTTAATATCCCATTGTCTAAATGTACCACAGTTTAGTTAGCCAATTCACCTAATTAAGGATACATTGATTGTTTACAAGTTTTGGCAGTTATAAATAAAGCTATTATAAACACCCATATGCAGGTTTTTGTATGGACATAAATTTTCAACTCCTTCAGGTAAATACCAAGGAGTGGAATTGTTGGATCATATGTAAGAGCATGTTTACTTGTTTAAGAAATCACCAAACTGTCTTCCAAAGGGGCTGTACCATTTTTGCATTCCCATCAGCAGTGTATGGGGATTCCTGTTGTTCCACATCTTCACTAGCATTTAGTATTGTCAGTGTTCTAAGAAGAGTGTAGTGGTATGTCATTTTCATTTATATTCCCTGATGACATATGATGTGAAGCATCTTTGCATGTGCTTATTTGCCATTTGCACGTCTTTGATGAAGTGTATATTAAGATCTTTGGCTCATTTTTCAATCAAGTTGTCTGTTTTCTTGTTGAGTTTTTAAGAGTTCTTTGCATATTTTGGATAACAGTCGTCTATCAGATGTGTCCTTTGCAAATATTTTCTCTCACTCTGTGGCTTGTTTTCCAAGTCTCGCGATACTGTCTTTCACTGAGAAGTTTTTAATTTTAATGAAGTCTAGCTTATCAACTGTTTCTCTCATGGATTGTGTTTTGTGTTATATCAGAAAAGGCATCACCATACCTAAGGTCACCTAGATTTTCTTCTAAATTGTCTTCTAGGAATTTTAGAGCTTTGTGTTCTACATTTAAATCTATGATATTTTTTTGATATAATTGCTGTGAGGGGTGTAAGGGTGTAAGGTCTTAAATCTTAAATGACTTAATTTTATTCCTTTATCACTTTTTTCATAATTGGTAGATATTTTGTATATTATATATATATACATATATATATATAGAAGGGGAGGGTTCTTATTGTAAAGATTTATAAGCCATCTTGACTGCAATTGGTCATTTTTTAATTAGGATGAATTTTTACTACTAATGTAGTTTTCATAACATAAGTATAAAATCATGGCTTTAAAACATGGTCCTAAGCAGAAAGAAAAGAGCTCTTCCCATTTCATTCCATGACCACTTCTAGCAACTATTGGGATTTTTTTATTGCTCTTTAGTAAGCTATGATATTCATAGTGAAGTGAGTCATTGTTTTTCCTTAGATTAGAGAAAACCAGTCAGATTTGAAGTGGAATAACTAAGGAACTATATGAAATACCTTTGAAAATTCATAAAAGCCACCTATGTACATGGTATCTTTTTTTTTCTAATGAACAACATACATTTAAAAACACACTTTCAGAAAAGTACATAAAATATAAAGGTGTATCTTAGTGCAGTATTATTTAAAGTTAACCTCCATTTAATTCTACCCAGATTAAGAAACAGAAAATTGCTAGCACACCAGAGGCCTCCTGGAAGCAACTTTTAATCCCAACCCCCATTTTCTCCCATAAAAGTGAGCACTGTAATTTTTTCATGGTTTTCATTTCTTCATTTTCTTTACATTTTCACTACTCAGTTTTGCATAAAAAACATAAAAACAATAAAAGCAACCAATATAAAATTATTTCATGGTTATCATATCCTCTTTTTTTTTTTTACATTATACCACTAAGTTTAGCATCTCTTCTAAACAATGGCTTTCTTTTCAATGTACTCTTACAAAGTCATATCAATTATACAATATGTAATCATACAGTATATACATTTTGTGTCTGGATTCTTTTGCTGAACATCATATTTTAAAATTTCTTTATGCTGTTGTACAGCTGTTGTCACTTTAGTTTTTTTGAATCTATGCAGCATTCCATAGTATAAATATATATATTTTATATTTATCCATTATAATCTATTATATTGTTGACAGACATTTATGTTTTACGTTTCTATCTCATACAGGCAATGATGATATGAACATTCTTGCACATCAGTGCTGAAAACTTCCCCCAGCTTGAATAAAGCTGGCCTGCAAGTTTGTGGGAAACATACACACACACACACACACACACACACACACACACAGATTTATTTTAAGGAATTAGCTCATACAATCATGAAACTGGCAAGTCCAAGATCTGCAGCTAGGGCGGCAGGCTCCAGACCCAGAGAAGATCTGATGTTGCAGCTTGTATCTAAAGATAGTCTAGGGGTGCCAAATAATTGAGTGGCTGCCTTTGGCTCAGGTCATGATCCCAGGGTTTGGGGATCAAATCCGGCATGGGGCTCCTTGCTCAGCAGGGAGTCAACTTCTCCCTCTGCCTGCCACTCCTCTGCTTGTGCTCTCTCTCTCTCTCTGACAAATAAATAAAATCTTAAAAAAAAAGAAGATAGTCTAGAGGCCGAATGAACTCTTCCCCCAGAGACCTCAGTCAGTTTTATCTTAAGGCCTTCAGCTGATTGAATGAGGCCCACCCACATTACGGAGGGTAATCTGCTTTACTCAAAGTCCATTGATTTAAATGTTAATCTCATCTAAAGAATTCCTTCACAGCAACATCAAGACTATTTTACCAAATATTTGGCTACCATAGTCTAGTCAAGTTGACACATAAAATTAACCATCACAGTGTTTTACTTCCAATGCATTGCAATGCTGATGGGTAGGCTTTCTCATCTCAGTTTAAAGTAAGAGAGTTTATTAAGATACCAAATCTTGACTGCCCCATATTATGTTCTGACAAAATTTCAAGTCAGTGTTATAAATTCTCTTGTTGCTTAAATCAAATACATAGCATTAAGAAGGCTTGTTTTTTTTTTTCTTAAATCAGATGAAGGATATAGGAGACAATTTTTATTTTGTTGCTGTTGATGATATTGTCTTTTTTAATCATAGATGTTTAAAACTTTGCTGTTTGAAATTATACCAAAACTATAGTAACAGAAAAACAATTTTAACTGGGGCAGGTGAGAATGCTGAAGCATCCCTACCTTGAACTAATCAACTCACTTCTGTTAGAGCCAGTGGAATCGTATGAACTGAGTAGAATGTCAAGCATTGTTCAGAAAGACTGTGTTTACATATATAGGACTCTCTTGCCCAGCAGGTTTACTATGATCAGATTTATTTTTCAGGTGGCCTCGTTATTTTATCAACACCAGTCTCTCAATCACCTCTAGGATTTGAATCACCACTAATTTGTTCTCCATTGCTATTATTTTATTATTTTGAGATGGTTATATAAGTGGAATCATATGGCATGTATCCTTTTGAAGCTGACTTTTATTCAGAGGAATGCCTCTGAGAACCCATCCAAGTTGTTTCTTGTATCAATAGTTTCTTCCTTTTACTGCAGAGTCGTTGGCAAAGTGGATGTACCACACTTTGTTTAATCATTCAATCATCTTGGGGATATTTTAGTTGTTGCCAGTTTGGGGCTATTACAAATAAAGCTACTATTAAAAATCACTTCTAGATTTTTTTTTTTAAAGATTTTTATTTATTTATTTGAGAGAGAGAGAATGAGAGACAGAGAGCACGAGAGGGAAGAGGGTCAGAGGGAGAAGCAGACTCCCTGCTGAGCAGGGAGCCCGATGCGGGACTCGATCCCAGGACTCCAGGATCATGACCTGAGCCGAAGGCAGTCGCTTAACCAACTGAGCCACCCAGGCGCCCCTCACTTCTAGATTTTTATGCAGACTTATTTTCATTTCTCTGGAATAAAGACCCAGAGATATGATTGTGGGGTCATATAAATATATGCTTAGTTTTTACAAAGAAACTTGCAACCTAATCACAAAGTGGCTGTTACCATTTTATATTCCAACAGCAGTCAATGCATGACAGATCCAGTTTCTCCACATCCTCACACATTTTCTTATTGTCACTAGTTTTTATTTTAGCTTTCCTAATTTGTAGTGATATCAAATACAAATATCTCATTCACTGTGATTTTCATTTTGTATTTCATTCATTGTGGTTTTGATTTGCATTTTCCTAATAACTAATAATTTTGGAATTCTTCTCGTATGCTTATTTGCTACCCTTGCAGTGAAATGCCTCCTCATGTCATTTGCCCATTTTCTTTTACTTTTTTTTAAAGATTTATTTCTTTATTTCAGAGAAAGAGAGAGTGCACCAATAGGGGAGAGGTAAGGGGAGGGACAGGGCGAGGGGGGAAGCAGACTTCCCACTGACTGGGGAGCCCGACCAGCTCAATCCTAAGACCCAGAGATCATGACCTGAGCTGAAGTCAGATGCTTAACTGACTGAGCCACCCAGGCACCCCTCATTGCCCATTTTTCTAATCAAATCACTTATTTTCTTACTAAGTCTGAATGTTTTTCTTAAATATTCTCTAGATATTAATTCTTTTACAGATACGTGATTTGAAAATATTTTCTTTTAGACTATGCTTTTCATTTCATCCTCAAGTTTTTCATGAAGCAAAATTTTCAATTTTAATGAAGTTTAGTTTGTCCATTTTTTTAAATTATTTTATGGATTCCGCTTTCTTTATTATGTCTAAGAACATTCACCAAGCACTAGGTCCTGAAGGTTTTCTACTATGTTTTCTTCTAAAAGTTTCATAGTTTTCCATCTAAATCTATTATTCACTTAGAGTCAAATTTTATACAAGTTATAATGTTTAGGCCAAGATTATTTTCTTTTTTTTTTTATTTTGCCTATGGATTTCAATTATTCCAGTTCAGTTACACCAATCATTTTTGAAAAGCCTATACTTCCTGCATTGAATTCTTTTGGCACCGTTTTCAAAATTCAGTTGTGTGGGGCTATTTCTGGTTCTTTATTCTGTTCTGTTGATCTATGTGTCTATCCCTTAACCATTTTTGATCATTATAGCTGTAAAAGTCTTCTAATTATAGCTTATAAGAAGGGTTCCTCCCACTTTATTCTTGTTTATCAAAATTGTTTTATTTATTCTACTTCCTTGGCCTCTTGATATACATTTTGGGATAATCTACATTAATTTGTATATCTACAAAAATATTTTTGGTTTTTATTGGACTTTTGTTAAAACTATACATCAACTGGGGAAAATTGACTCCTTTACTATATTGAAAACTTCCAATCCATGAGCAAGGCATATCACTCCATTTCCTCAAAACTCCTTTGATTTCTTTCAACAACATTGTATAGTTTCCAACATATAAGTTCTTTTTTGTTAGATTTATACCTAAATATTTTACTTATATTTTGAACACTTGTAAGTTGCATTGCATATTTAATTTTAGTTTTTAAATATTCATCATTAATATATAGAAATACAATTAATTTGTATGTTTTGGTCTTGTATCTTATGGTGGAACTCACTTATTCAAGAAGTAATTTTTCACATTTCTTGGGATTTTCTACATAAATCATTATTTCATCTACAAATAGGAACAATTTTCAGTTTTATTTATTTCTTTTTTTTTAAAGATTTTATTTATTTATTTGACAGAGAGACAGAGAGCACAAGTAGGCAGAGTGGCAGGCAGAGGGAGAGGGAGAAGCAGGCTCCCCGCTGAGCAGGGAGCCGGACATGGGGCTCGATCCCAGGACCCTGGGATCATGACCCGAGCCGAAGGCAGCCGCTTAACCGACTGAGCCACCCAGGCGCCCCCAGTTTTATTTCTTTCTACCATTCTGTATATCTTTTATTTATTTGTTTGTTTGTTTGTTTATGTATTTATTTTAGCCTATTGTGATAGCTAGGACTTCTAGTAATAGGTTGAATAGCAGTGGGGGATTTGGAGAGCCTTGCTTTGTTTCTGATTTTTTGGATGAAAGCATTCAGTCTTTCACGATTAAGTGTGATACTAGCTGTAAGGTTTTTTTGGTAAGTAATCTTTATCAAGTTGAGAAATTCTTAACTGTATTTCTCATTTCCTGAAAGCTTTTTTCACAAATAGTTGCTGAATTTTGTTGAATGCTTTTTTCTGCATCAGTTGATGCCATGTGATCTTTTTCTTTTGTAGTATGGAGGATTACATTAAGTGATTTTTGAATACTGACCAAGCCATTTTTCTATTGTTCTCTCAAATGTTATTAAATGGATGCCATTGTATCCAATTGTAATTTATTTTATTTGTCTATTTCTCCGTTTAGTTCTATCAGTTTTTGGTTCACACTTTTTACAGTTCTGTTGTATGATGCATGCACATTTGCAATTGCTTTATTTTCATAATGGATAGCCACTTTTCTCCTTAAATAATGTTCGTCTCTCCCTCTCTGTCCCTAGTGATTTTCTTTACTCTGAACTGTACTTTATTTGATGTGAATGGAGCCCCTTCTCTTTTCATATGATTCATGTTTGCATGGCATATCTTTCCCTATTTAACTTTCAACCTACCTATATTATTACATGTAAAGTGAGTTTCTTACACACAGTATATAGCTGGGTCATTTTTTTCTTAACCAACTCTCAATCTACATCGTTTAATTGATGTATTTAGGTCATTTATATTTAATTTACTAATTTATAAACCAGGATAAATTCTACTATTTTATTATTTTTGATTTTGGTTGTTCCCTTTGTTTTTTGTTTCTGTTTTCTTTTCTCCTGCCTTACAGAGGGTTCAAACTTTTTAGAACTGCATTTTGATTTATGATAGCATTTTTCAGTGTATCTCTTTGTATATATAGACTTTTTAGTTGTTGTTTTAGGTATTACATTATATATATCAAACTTGTCATAGTCTACTAGTTTCAAAATCTTACCTTTACAAATTAAGTGTAGAAACCTTACATCCCTTTAAATCTGTTTAGCTTCTCCATTTATAGTATAATTGGCTTAAGTATTTCTTTTACATACATTGAGAACATCAGATGATATTTTAAGTTTTGCTTCAACCATTAAAATAATTTAGAAAACTCAAGATGGAAAGGAAAGTTGGTTATGTTTACTCATATATTTGCTGTTTCTGTTGTTCCTTGTTCTTTCCTGATATCTTAGTTTTTCTTCTTCTGAGAATGTCTTGATTTTTCCTCTATTCCTAAAGTATATTTCTGCTGAGTATAGAATTGAGTTGACAGTTCTTTGCTTTTAGCACTTGAAAAATGTGGCCACTTCTTTCTGGACTTCATGGTTTCTAATAAGATATCTGTTTTTGTTCAAATTGTTTTTCTTCTATAAGTAAAGTGTTATTTCTTGTGTGCTATTTTCAAAAATAATATTTTTGTTTTAGTTTTCAGAAGTTTAACTATGACTTCTCTTGTATGAAATTCTGGGTTCAACCTGTTTGGGATTTGCTGAGCCTCCTGAATCTATACGTTATATCTCATGCCAAATTTGAGACATTATCAATTATAATTTCTTCAAATACTTTTTCAGTACCACTCTCTTTATCTTTTGTTTCCAAGTCTCCAATGACATAAGTATTAGATCTTCTGTTATAGTCCCACAAGTTCCTGAGGATCTGTTTTTGTTCTTGTTTTTGTTATTCCTATTTTCTCTCAGTTGTTCAAGCTAGGTAATAACTATTCTGTCTTTGAGTTTGCTAATTCTTGACTCTGTCCTCTCTACTGTTGGACCTATTCACTGAGTTTTTAATTACTCTATTTTTCTGTTCTAAAATGTCATTTTAGTTTTTCTTTGTATTTTTTATTTCTTTGCTGAAACATTTTTGTTGAAAATTTTAAAAAAAATTTGTTTCCACCATGCTTTTCCTTGTTAGTTGCAGTATTTTTATGATCGCTCCTTTAAAATTCTTTTCAGATCATTCTAACATCTGTGTCATCTTGGTGTTGACATCTGTTGATTTATTTTTCTCATTCAAGTTGAAATTTTTGTGTTTCATGGTATGATAAATGATTTTTTATTGAAAATTGATTACTTGGTTATTTCTTATGAGACTGGAAATTATTTAAACCCTCTATTTTAGTAGTCTTCCTCTGACACACTTCTGCTGGGGAAGGAGGGTACCACCTCTTTATGCCAGATGAGGGTAGAAGTCTCTGTTCCCACCCAGGGAAGAGAGGGGAGGGGTTCCATGTTATTAGTGGACTGGTACAGAAAATCAGGTTTCCACTAGGGTCTCTACTACACGGGCTGGGAGGGGAACTACACCTTGATACTGCTCTCCTCATGGCCTCCACTGACACCATAGGGGGAGTGGCCTTACTTATGAGTGACAGTGAAATTTTTGACTCTCCACTAGGTCTCCTCTGACACCATCATAGCAGGAATCGACGAGGTGTGTCATTACTGCCTGGTGGGGAAGAAAATCCCGCCCACTCAACTCAACCATTTTTATTTTATTTTATTTATTTTATTTTATTTTATTTTATTTATGTATTTGTTTATGTATGTATTTATATATGTATCTATCTATCTAGTTAATGAAATATAGTTTACACACAATGTTACATTAGGTCTGGGTATACAACATGCTGATTCCATAGCTCTAAACATTATGCTGTACTCACCACAAGTGTAGATGCCATCAGTCAACTCAACCTTTTTTAATATCACCCCTCCTCTCCTCTCAACTCCCAACCGTTTACCTCAACCTACCCTTGTAGGAAAGGAAATTTGTTAAGTTTTGTTGCAGCCTGGGAGACTAGTCTATTCTCCTCATAGAACTTTACTGGTGAAGGTGATGTGGGGTTTCAGTTTTTTCAGTGGTATTTGGCAGGACTAGAGCAATTATTGTCTAAAAGCTTGCTTCTTGCTAGGCTGCCCCATTTCTGGTACTTTGGCTAGAGAAAGCAGGCTTTTTCTGGCAGGGTTTTGTTTGTTTTTTGTTTTGTTTTGTTTTGTTTTATTTGTCTATGCCTATTGGCATTTCTGAGTTGCCATCTTCTCTATCACCCAGTCCGGCTTAATTCATTAGGGAAAAGGAAAACCCAGGGAATGCAGAGCCATGTTGTTCCTCAGATCCTTAGTTTCCTAGCCAGTTGGTCTTCTTTTCCCTACTTTTAAGAGTCATCTTATGCGTGTTTTACATATGTCAAGTTTTTAATGTAGTGGAAAGAATGGGGTAAAGCACATCTAATCCACCTTTCCTAACACATAGGTGCCTTAATTATTTTCCTTATAAATTTATTTTTTCTGGTTAGCTCAACCTAGGTTTTCATATCTTCTATCTCAGAATGTTGCTTGAACTGGGGTTATTCCTTACCACCATAGAATATAATGTCAGTAATGTTTACAAGGGAAACATAAAAATCTAAGGAAGAAAAATTTAGTGTTTAATGAACTTTCTAAATTACAGAACTTCTCTGACCCAGTAAATATTTCAGAACACCCAACCTGTATTTATATGATACCACTGAAATGGCTATGTCTCTATCAATCTTTACTTTTGCAATTCTGTAACTATTGTTGATTGTCTAAGTCAATCAGAAAAACTTGATTGCAATATAAATAAATATAAAGATGGCTATATACAGTGGAAAGACCTCATGGCTATAAATGAAGAAAAGGTCAAAATTTTTATGAGTGTAGCTGATTTTAATCAGTATTTTTAAGTTAATTGATAATTATAACTGGAATGAAAACTGAAGTAGAGGACAGGAGACCTCAATTCTTACCAAGTTTTAGCTACCTGGTGTAAAGGGTCAGAGACAAATCTTTTTCGTTGGACTCTATTCCAACTCTTGCCAGCCAGCAGGGTTGGAATAACATGTAATCTTTAAGGTTATTTTCAGAATAATTGGACGGACTAAGTATGTTTACTGAATGAATAGTGTGGATTAATGCTACCTGATTACAGGTCATCTCAGTCCTTCTTGGGCCCTCAGTATTTACTCTCCATCTCTTGATACTTTTGGATATGCTGACTGGATGTGAGCTGTCTACACAGTTGATTTCTGTTTTGTTATTATTATTATTATTATTCAAATATCATAGTTTAAAAATACATCATTCAATATAAGAAACATACAAACTCTCACTTTTTCCTTGGAGTTTAAGGGAAGTATTTATTTGGACTATGAAATGGAGATTTGTACGCATGGATATGTTATGAGTAATGAACAAAGAGTCAAAGTTGGATTTACAGGATTAAAAGAACTAAAATGTCTCTAGACTACAATTTTGGTAGGAGAGTAAATGCTTTACTTTTATCTTGGTACACATCCTTTCCTGGCATGTGCGTGCAAATGCATGTGCACAAACACACTTTATTAATAATGCAAGATATTTAAGGGACTGGTATTTGTTTAAAGAATATATTATGAAACTCATGAAAATAGTTTTTTTAATTGAGAAACGTCTGCAGTCTAAAGGATATCTTCCCAACCTCCACAATCTCTACATGAGGCATGTAAATGATCAGGTCTTAGAACAAATAAAATTATGCTCTATTTCCGTAATTATAATCTAGGGGCTACACTTACACTTATCTGCCAGTTTTAATTGGATTTATAAGGTAAGATTTATTTGTGATAATTCATGGATGATCTAATTGTCCATATTCCAAAAAGCAGATCCAGATGCTATAAGAACTCTTAATAATATTTAGTCCTGATTCTCTGAGAAAGGAGAGAAGGATTGTGGCCAGACGGTAGCAAAATTTCTTGTAGTCTGATTAGCTCATTTTTCCAAATGCTTTTTCTCTTGGCCATATCACCATTCAGAATCCAATTTTGGCATTCCCAAATGACTCATTTATCTGGATTATTCATATATAATGAGTGTGTTATTTTGTGGTGCAGGATCACATGGCTTTTGGAGACCGAAACCAACTTTATTTCATTATGACTGATTTCCTAATGTTCCACACAATTTTCACTGCAGAATGGAGGCAGCAGCATGGAAGTGATGATGAATTAGTATTTATTATAATTATTTCTCAGATAATTGCTATTTATATTTATTATGACTCCACCTCACAAATGCATTTATTTCAAAAACATTTTTGTTCTAGATGGCGAGTGATTTCTCCAAATTATCTTATAACCTGAGACACCATTGTCACTATCAAGTTTAACAAGAAAAACAGGTGCCAAGACAAGACGATTTAAGACAAAATAGATGTAATGTATGAAAAAAACAATACAAAACCCACTACAAACATTCGTTGAAAACTTGTATGTCAAATGTGGTAAGTTTTTTTTTAATTAACTATTTTTATAGATTATTATTTGTTATACTTGTATATTATCTATTTTTTACTTTGGTAAACTGCATAATAAAAACACAAGTAACATATTTGTTTAAAAATATTTGTTAATCATAGCTGTAAGATAAAGCATTAAGTTATAAAGCAATTTAATCAACAAAATTTTTTTGTTTCAACATAATTCTGAAACCTATTTCTCTTTTCTCTGTATTTTAAGTATCATAAATTTGTCGTTATTGCATTTTTCATCAAAGAACTTTACCATATCTCAAAATTAATATTCTAAATTTAAATACTGTTAAAAATTATTTTTAGTGAGCCTATATTAAGCTTTAATTTTTTAAAGGAATAAATACTAAACAAAATTTTGTCTATTGTTTGCCATGTAACAGTAAAATGTAATTGAAAATGCTTCATTTCTGTTCAACAGAAAATGATAACTCTCTATTACCTTAATAACTAGTTTCCAACATTCCTTTTTGCTCACCCAAAACTAATCATTCAGATAAGTGTTTTTTTTTTTAATTATTGTGTCACAGACAGTCTACAGAATGAGAGAAAATTTTTGCAAACTGTATATTGGATAAGGGATTAATATTCAAAATATATAAAGATCTCAGTCAACTCAATAACAACAATAGCAACAACAAAAACCACAAACAATCTAATTAAAACGGGGGCAGGGGCAGAAGACATTTCTCCAAAGAGAACAACAAAATGGCCAACAGACACATGAACAAATGCTCAACATCACTAATTATCAGGGAAATACAAATCAAAACCACAATGATATATCACCTCATACCTGTTAGAATGCCTGTCATCAAGCCAAGAAACAACAGGTGCTGGAGAAGATGTGGTATAAAAGGGATCCCTTATATATTGTTGGTAGGGATGTAAATTGGAACCACTATGGAAAACAATATGGAGGTTCCTAAAAAATTAAAAATAAATCTACCATAAAATCTAGTAATTCCACTTCTGGGTATATACCCAAAGGAAATAAAAACATAATTTTGACAAGATATTTACATTCCCATGTTTATCACAACATTATTCATAATAGGCAAGTAATGGAAACAATCCAAATGCCCATCAATGGATGAATAGATAAAAAAGATGTGGTACATATACATGATGGAATATTATTCAGCCATGGGAAAGGAAGCTACCCTTCCATTTGGCTCAGATTTTTCCACTTGTAAGATGAACATATTTTTGGGATGCCTGGGTGGCTCAGTCAGTTAAGCGTCTGCCTTCACCTCAGGTCATGATCCCAGGGTCCTGGGAGCGAGCCCTGCATTGGGCTCCCTGCTCAGCTGGGAGTCTGCTTCTCCCTCTGCCTCCCTCTCTGCTTGTGTGCTCTCTCTCTCTCTCAATCTCTCTCAATAAATAAATAAAAACTTTAAAAAAGAGATGGACATATTTTCACTTCCAGAGTAGGAGCCCCAGACATGCAAAGAGGAGCTGAATATAAACAATCACTGCCTGTGAGAATAACTCTTGATAAACCAATTTCCCACTCCAGTTTCTCTTCAGTCTAACTTGGGGGCTGTCCCAGTTTTGACTTTGATCTACAGAGTCCAGTAGATCTCTTTATGGGAGGTTAGGGCAATGGCGACACCCTTCCCTATGTAGAGCAAAGTTCTACCTCAGAACATAATATGTACACCATTAACTCATTCAGAAATTAAAGGAATCTTTATATATACAGATCCATCATTTTAGAAAGGGAAATTACAAATATTTTCATCTATCCATCATCATCATCTGGATATCAGTGTTATGTGCTTTTCCCTGAGCTTGATTCTGAGCAAGCAGTCCAAGAGACAACACAAAATGCCTTTATGATCCAGCTTTGGAAGTCATTCATCATAATTTTGTCATATACAAATGGTTGTACCATCTTATCTGTGATTCAATGGGGGAGGGCCCCTCTTGAATACCTGGAGGCAAGATCACTCTGAGACCCATCTTAGAGGCTAGCAGCCAAATATGTTTACTTGAGTTTATAAAGCTTAATGTTTTATATTTTTTAATATTTAAAAATATTTTAATTTATCCAGGTTTGCAAGTCATTAATATATTTCTAAATGTTAGGTTTAATTCCAGAATGATATTCCATTGTGTAGCTATGTGTAATTATATAGCTATAATTTATTTAACACATTTATTATTGGAACATTTAGGTCATTTTATTTTTTGCCATTTTAAAACAACCAGTGAGAAAATTCAGTGCTAGATCTTTACATAGAAATAAAATAATATGGATCCTTAAAATACATTACTAGAATTAAACTCTCTGGATCCAATGGCACAAGCCAAAAGGATAAGCTTCGGAAGGCAGCTATGCTCACCACTATACCACCAACGCAGGCAAAAGGATAAGCTTTGAATATATTGGAAAATTGTTCTCCAAAAAAATTATTTCAATTTAATTTTTTATTAGCAAAGGATTGTGAGTTGTCTATTTTTTCTGATTTGATAATAAATTGTATTACTTGTACTTTCATTAATATTTCTTTATTACTAATTTTACTGAAATTTATTCATAAATTCATTGCTGATTCATATTTTGGAGATTGCACATACATACATACATATGTAGATATACAGACATATGTACATACATAGATTTATGAAATTAATGTTTTGCTTTTTAAAAATTATCTCTTAGAGTGTATTACATTTAAAAATTATAAATGAGGGCGTCTGGGTGGCTCAGTTAGTTAAGCGACTGCCTTCGGCTCAGGTCATGATTCTGGAGTCCCGGGATCGAGTCCCGCATCGGGCTCCCTGCTCGGCAGGAGGTCTGCCTCTCCCTCTGACCCAACTCTCTCTCTCTCTCTTTCTCTCAAATAAATAAATAAAATAAAATAAAAAAACAAAAAACTATAAATCATATTTTTAAATAGGCTTTATTGTTAGAAGATTTTTAGATAAACAGAAAAATTGAGAAGATAATACAATTTCTCTTATATTAACAACTTACATTAGTATGATATATTTGTTATAATTAATGAACAATGAATAATTAATGAACAATTATTGATGCATTATCGTTAAAGTCCACACTTTGTTCAAATTTCCTTAGATTTTACCTAATGTCTTTTTTTTGTTTCAGGATGCCATCTAGGATATTACCTTATCTTTAGTTGTCACATATCCTAAGGTTCTTCTTGTCTGTGAAAGTTTTTCAGATTTCCTTTGTTTTAGATGACCTGGCCAGTTTTAAGAAGTACTGATCCAGGTATCTTGTAGAATGTTCCTCTATTGGAATGTGTCTGATGGCTTTTTTATGAATAGACTAAGGTTATAAGTTTTTAAGAAAAGGACTTCAGAGGCAAAGTACCATTTCAATCACACCTTGTCAAGGGCACATACTATTAAAATGATTTATCACAGTTGATGATGACCTTGATCACTGGGCAAAAGGTATTTGTCAGGATTCTCCACTATAGTTTCAGTGTCTCTTCTCTCTCTCTCTCAACCCATATGTAAAAAATGAGGACTTATGCTCCCATGGAATATCTACATAAAATGTTTATAATTCTGAATCAGAGATTTGATTTGTCTCAAATATTACTTTATTTTATTGCTCAAATTGTTTGAGCTTTGGTTATTGAGAGCTCTTTCATCAGATTCTTTGACATACCCCTATCAATCGAGGTTTTTGTTTTCATATTTTCTGAGAAAGTCTTTACATTTTGGCACTACTAGATGCCCTAGACAAACAGGTTCATCTTGTGTATTTCTTGCATCAGTCCTGGAAGCAGGAATTCTCTATGAAAACTGTGTGTGTGTGTGTGTGTGTGTGTGTGTAACTGGAGAATGATATAAGAAACCAATATATGATTACGGTTACCAGGTATGCTCACTTCTACCAGGGTGTCATTGCTTCTAACCCATGTCAGCTGATATAGCAAAGACATACATGTGTTTATGCTAACTTGTGTATATCCACACATGTATAAATATTTCTATATGTATTTGTATCTATATTAAGCAAAACATGAGTTCATATTGATATCTCCATGAAGTCTACTTCATTAGCATATGAGTCATTCTAAACTTTTCCTCTTAGTTTTCTGGAAATTCCCACTCCAAATAGTGAGAAACTTCACTCCCACTTTCTGCCATCTAGTTACCTAATTGTTCAATTTCCATTTACATGTATAGTAGTATCAGAATTGTTAGCCTATTCCTCCATGGGAAACTACTTTATTAACTAGAACACAGGGCTTATGTGTAGTTCTCTTGACTTCAGTCTTATAATTCTACTCATTTTCAAAATTATTTAAAAAGTCAGCACCTTTTCTTTCCACCCCCTTTGGTGACATTGTTTCATACATTTGAAGTAGTAAGTTCTTTTGTCACTATCTACTTTCCATCCTGGAAACTCTCCATGTCTTAAGGAGAGATTTTAAATTTTTTCATTCATAACTTTCACTTTCTGGGCTATAAAGTTCTATAGATTTTGACCAATGCATGGTACTGTGTACCCACCTATATAGTATCATTAAAAAATAGTTTTAGTGCCCTAAAAATTCCCTTGTTTTACCTATTCTATCAACTCCCAAACCCCTGACAACCACTGATCTCTCTACTATCTATAGTTTTCCTATTTCCAGAATAATATTTTATTGGAATCATACAGTATATAGCCTTCTCAGACTGCTTCTTTCACATAGCAATGCAATTTGAAGGCTCATACATGTCTTATAGTGGCTTAATAGCTAATTTATTTTTGTCACTGAATAATATGTCATTATATGGATGCATCACAGTTAATCCATTCATCTGTTGAAGGACATCTTGATTGCTTCTAAGTGATTTTGAATGAAGGTGTTACAAACTTTTATGTGCAGGTTTTTATGTGGACATAGTTTTTTTGATAAATACTCAGAAGCACAATTGCTGAACTGCCAAACATTTCCTTAAGCTGGTGTACCATTTTGCATTTCCATCAGCAATGAATTAAGTTCCTGCGGCTCTACATCCTTGCCAGCATATGGTATTGTTAAATTCTTTGGATTCTAGCCATTCTAATAGGTGTGAAGTGGTATCTCACTGTTGTTTAAATTTCTAATCCCCTAATTACAAATAATGTTGAGCATGTTTTCATATGCTTACTTGTCATCTATTTATCTTTTTTTAGTGAAGTGTTTGTTCAGATCATTTTGTCCATACTGAATTGGGTTGTTTGCTTTTTTATTGTTGAATGTTAAGTAATTTTTATTATATTTGTATACAACTCTTTTATCATACGTGTGGTTTGTAAACAATTTCACCCAGTTTGTAGCATGTATTTTCATTCACTTTACAACATATTTTGCAGAGCAGAAAAATTTTAACTTAATGAAGTCTAACTTTAATTTTTTCTTTCATGGGTCATACTTTTGGTGTTGTGTCTTAAAACCTATCACCAAACCCATGCTTTGCTAGATTTTCTATGTTATATTCTGCATTTTTATAGTTTTCCAGTTTATATTTAGTCTATGATCCATTTTGAGTTCATTTTTGTGACAGACATAAGGTTTATGTCTAGTTTTGTTCTTTATATGTACATAAATACATAAATATTCATGTATTTATTGTGTCCTCTCCAGCATATCAAGGATTGTAAAGCCTGAAGGGAAATGTTGGCTATATATTACTTTCTTCAATGATAAAAACATTTTAAAATCTTTTTTGCCAGAATTGCTGTCCATTAGCCACATATGGTTATTGAACACTTAAAATGTGGCTAGAGCAACTGATGAACAATATTTTTACTTTTATATAATTTTACCTAAATTTCAAATTTAAGTAACTACAAATAGGTCATAGCTACATATTGGACAGCAGAGAAAAGAGATTAATCAGGGGTGCTGTAATCTTTTTTTTTTTTTTTGAGAGAGAGAGCCCAAGCAAGAAGGGAAGGGCAGAGGGAGCGGGAGGGAGAGGGAGAGAAAGAATCTTAAGCAAGCTTGACACGGGGCTCCATCCCATGACCCTGAGATCATGACCTGAGCTGAAATCAAGAGTCAGATGCTTACCAACTGAGTCACCCAAGTGCCCCTGTTGTAATCCTTTTGATTAAAATATTTCATTTTCAAAATAGTCATTTACCCAGGCTTTCTCTAATTACCTACCTAATTTTGAGGTATATTTTACATATAGCAAGTACACAAATCTAATGTGTACAACTGAATAAATGTTTACATATGTCAAAACCTATTTAACTGCCACCCAGATCAAGATTTAGAATACTTCCATCATTTTAGAACATTTCCTTGTGCCTTTTCCAGTAGTAACCCCTTTGAAGAGTAATCATTATTCTGAGATCTATCATCATAAATTAGTTTGGCTTGTTTTGAAGTAATATAAATAAAGCAATGATTTGTATTATTTTGTATCTAATTTCTCTCTCTCACTGTGGTTAAGATGCAGCTATTCCATGTGTATTAGTAAGGTGGTGTTTTCCATTGCTGGATTTTATGACTATTCCACACTTTTTTTTTTTTCCCATTCTAGGGATAGAGACATTGGAATGCATTCAGTATTAGGCTATCATAAATAAATCTGTGATTATATTCTTCTACATGTTTCTACATGTTCTTCTACATATGTGTGTATGTATATATATAAACATTACTTTAATGTTAGAAGAGCTATAGGAGAGTGTTCAAAAGTGTTTATACTAGTGTACATTCCTATCAGCAATATGAGAGATTATATTTTAGATATTGAGTAATTGAGTCATAGAAAATTACATAACTTGAGCAATGACATAGCTAATAAATGTCAGAGCAGGAATGCAAATGAGGAAATGTAGAATTATAGACTGCCTTCTTGACCACTAAATTATTCCATAAAGAACAAAGATATAAGGAAATAAAAACATACCAAATGGACAAAAAAAGAAACAGAGAACCTGAGTTATCCTAATAACAATAAAAAATTGAAACACTATTCCAGGGAAGATGGTAGAGTAGGAGGATTCTAAGCTCACCTTGTCCTGTGGTTACAGCTAGATAATACACAAATCAATGTAAATAACCCAGAAAATGACCTGAAGACTGGCAGAACAGACTCTCCACAGCTAAATATAGAGAAGAGGCCACATCAAAGAAGGTACAAAGGGTAGAAAAATGGTCAGGAGTTAGGGGGACCCACAGAACTGTCTGAGGGAGAGAGGGTTGTGGTAGGTGTGGCAATTGGAGAGGAGCAGACTCAACACCAGGTACCCCAAGCACAAGGGATTCACACAGAGAAGACAAATACCTATAACATTTGGCTTTGAAAGCCAGAGAAGCCTAGCTTCATAATTCTTATAATCAGTGGGGCTTAACACCTGGAAATTTAAAAATCAGTAGGCTAGACTCTGGGAGAAGGTCATGGGCAACTGAGACCTGCCCTTAAAGAGACAGCTCAACAAACAACCCTGCAGAGATACATCATAGAAGCAACAGTTTGAAAAATGCCTGTGGTTTATGGGAAGATTTACTTATAAATCTCAGACCATGAGCTGGAAGGGCAGAGATCTTTGGGAGACTTCAAGAACAAAAGAGGTGGTAGGCACGACTTCCCTCCCTCATCCCCCAGCCTAGAAATACACACACCCTGTGGGTACCAGTGCCGTGCTAACACTCTCCACCTTCTTTTCTAAAAGCACATTCCACGCGCACTGGCTTCTGCAGATCCAACCCCTCTAACCCAGCCAGGTTCTGCTGGAGGTTTCCCAGGTAGCTGCATGTCCCCTCCCACAGCAGATCCTCACAGAACTTGCTAGCATTATGTGCCCCACCCCTGCATTCTGCAGACCTGCCCCTTCCAATACACGCCTGTCTGGAGACCATCCAAAAGAGTAGCAAAAGCCTGGCAGTGTACAAGTTGCCTTGACAGAGGCCAGCACCACTCCAAAGTGACTCCTACCTGATGAAAGGGGAAGAAACCCACACGCCAGTCCAACTGTAGCCCCAGTGGTGGCCTGGAGGCAGACATTGAGTCTGAGTTCAGGCCCCATCTACCAATAAAAGCTTCTCAGAAAAAAAAAAAAAAACACAGGGAAAGCACCCGCAGTTTGATGCTACTGTATCCCTGGCAAACTCTGGGTCTGACTGAAGCCCAAGGCAGCCAAAGACTACCCCACTAACAACACAGGGCCCAAACCCTGCCACAACAGGCAGAGAGAACCATTGCAGATGACTGGACTGAAGGCAAAAGTGGCTCAGCTACAACAGTAAGGCTCATGCAACACACACAGGAAACATACATGAAGCATCAGGTTCTGGTGAACAGAGGCACTTCAGGGTACTATAGGTCCTCTTCTTCATATGGCCACTACTTTCAAGAGCAGGAGACAGAGCTGACTTTCCTAACACATAGAGACAGACACAGAGAGACAAAATGAGGAGACAGAGGAATATGTCCCAAATGAAGGAACCAGAACAAAATCACAGCAAGAGAGCTAAATGAAACAGATATGAGTTATAAGTAACATGCCTGATAGAGAATTTAAAGTAATGGTCATAAAGATATTCAGTGGACTTGAGAAACAAGTGGAAGACCTCAGTGAGACCCTCAACAAAGAGATAGAAAACATAAAAAAGAATTAGAGATGAATAACCCAATATCTGAATTTTAAAATACACCAATGGAATATTGCTCATAAAAATAATTAAAACTTGTCATTTGCAACAATGTGGATAAAATTAGAGTATTATGCTAAGTGAAATAAGTCAGAAAAAGAGAAATACCGTAAGATTTCACTCCTTTGTGGAATTTAAGAAACAAAACAGATGAACATAGGGGGGAAGAAAGAGAGAGAGGCAAACCATAAAACAGACTCCTAACTATAGAGAACAACCTGATGGTTACCAGAGGGAAGGTGGTTGGGGGAATGGGTGAAATAGGTGATGGGTATTAAGAAGGTTGTGATGAGCACTGGGTGTTGTATGTGAGTGATAAATCACTAAATTCTATACTGAAATTAATATTACGTTGTATGTTAACTAACTGGAATTTAAATAAAACTTGAAACAAAAAAACACAAAATAAAATAAAATACACTAGGTGGAATAAATAGACTAGAGGAAGCAGAAAATGAATCAGCAATCTAGAGGACAGAGTAATGGAAAGCCATCAGGCTGAAGAGGAGAGAAAAAAATAATAAAAATGAAAATAGAGTAAGGGAACTCAGCGACAACATCAAGTATAATAAAATTTGCATTATAGGTATCCCAGAAGAAGAGAGAGAAAAAGGGGCAGAAAATTTGTTTGAAGAAATAAATAGCTGAAAATTTCTGAATCTGAGGAAGGAAACAAATCCAGATCCAGGAGGCACAAAGAGGCACCAACATAATCAACTCAAGGAGGTCCGCACCAAGACACATAATAGTAATTAAAATGGTTAAGTAGTGATAAAGAGAGAAGCTTAAAAGCAGCAAGAGAGAAGGGTTATATATTAGGGAAACACCATAAGTCTATCATCTGTTATTTTTTAGCAGAAACTTCGCAGGTCTGAAAAGAGTGGCTTGATATATTCAAAGTGCTGAAAGAAAGAAATCTTTCAAACAAGAATACTCTATCCAGCAAAAACTATCACTCAGAATAGAAGAGAGAGTTTCCTAAAGAAAAGTTAAAGGAATTCATGACCACTAAACCAGTCCTACAAGAAATGTTAAAGGGGACCCTTTGAGTGGAAAGGAGAGATTATAAGTAGGAGTAAGAAAGGTAGGAAGCACAAAAACATATAAAATATATATTATAATACATTATAAAATTAATATATCTGTAAAAATCAGTCAAAGGTTCACAAAATAAAAGGATGTAAAGTATGACACCATACACCTAAAACACAGGAGTAGAGGAGTAAAAATTTAGTGCTTTAGTCTAGGTTCAAATTTAAGAAACCATCAACTTAATATTAAGACTGTGATATGTATAAGATGTTATATAAACCTAATGGTAGCCAAAAATCAAAAAGAAGTAATGGATATGCAAAACATAAAGAGAAAAGAATCAAAGTATATCACTGTGAGTGAAGAGAGAAAGAGAAGAAAGGAACATAAAAGAACTACAAAAACAACCGTAAAATAAGTAACAACATGGTAATAACTAAGTAACTATCACTAATTATTTGAATATAAATGGACTAAATGCCTCAACCAAAAGACATAGTGTGACAGAATGGATAAAAAAGCAAGACCCATCTATATCTTGCCTAGAAGATACTCATTTCAGACCTAAAGAAATATGCAGATTGAAAGTGTGAAAAAGTATTTATCATGCAAATGGAAGTGAAAAGCTGGGGTAGCAATATTTATATAAACAAAATAGTCTTTAAAATGAAGAGTGTAACAAGATAAAGAAGGACACTATATAAACATAAATGATCAATCCAACAAGAAGATATAATTGTAAATATGCACACAATATGGGAGGACCCAAATACATAAAGCAGCTAATAATAAACTTAAAGGAAGTAATCAATACTAACACAATAATAGTAGGGGACTTTAACACCCCACTTAGAGCAATGGATAGCTTATCCAACCAAAATCAACAGGAAAACAGTGGCTTGGAATAACACACTGGACCAGATGGATCTAACAGATATAATCAGAACATCCCTCCTAAAACAGCAGAATATACATTCTTTTCAAGTGAATATACAACATTCTCCAGAACAGATCACATATTGGGCCACAGAACATCTCAAAAAATTCAGAAAGTTTGCAGCCATACCATGCATCTTTTCCAAATAAAATGCATGAAATTAGAAATTAACCACAAGAGAATATCTGGAAAAAAAAAACCCACAGGTACTTGGAGGTTAAATAACATGCTACTAAACCATGAATGGGTCAACCAAAAAACTGAGGAGAAAATAAAAAAATACACAGAGAAATGAAAATGAAAACAATGACCCAAAATCTTTGGGATGCAATGAAAGCTGTTCTTAGAGAGAAGTTTATAGCAGTACAGGCTTATCTCAAGGAGCAAGAAAAACCTCAAATAGACAACCTAAGCTTACACATAAAGAACTAGAAGAAGAAGAAACAAACCCAAAACCAGTAGAAGGAAGGAAATAGTAAATATTGGAGCAGGAAGACATGAAATAGAAACCAAAAACAAAACAAAACAAACAAACAAAAGAACAGATCAGTGAAACTGTGAGCTGGTTCTTTGAAAAGATCAACAAAATTGTAAATTTCTAGCCAGACTCATTAAAAAAAAGGGGGGGGGGAGAGTTAGAGAGAGAGAGGACTAACACAAAATCAGAAATGAAAGAGGAGAAATAACAATCAACATCTCAGAAATACATAGGATTCTAAGAGAATATTATGAAAAATATATGCCAAGAAACTGGACCACCTAGAAGAAATGGATAAATTCTTAGAAACATATAACCTCCCAAAACTGAAGCAGGAAGAAATAGAAAATTTGAACAGACCAATTACAAGCAATGAAATTGAATCAGTAATCAAAAAACTCCCAACAAACAAAAGTCCAGGACACGATTGCTTCACAAGTAAATTCTATTTTTTTTTTTTTTTTAGATTTTATTTATTTTTTGACAGAGAGAGAGAGACAGTGAGAGAGGGAACACAAGCAGGGGGAGTGGAAATGATTCTCTAATGTACTGTTGGATTTGGTTTGCTAATATTTATTGAGAATTTTTGCATCTATATTTATCGGGGATATTGGCCTGTAGTCCTCTCTCTCTCTCTTTGTACTGTTTTTATCTGGTTTTGGTATCAGGGTAATGCTCACCTCATAGAATGAACTTGGAAGCTTTCCTTTCTCTTTTATTTTTTTGGAATAGTTTGAGAAAAATAGGTATTAACTCTTCGTTAAAGGCTTAGTAGAGGGGTGCCTGGGTGGCTCAGTTGTAAAGGGTCTGCCTTCGGCTCAGGTCATGATCCCAGAGTCCTGTGATCAAGCCCCACATTGAGCCTTGCACTGGGCTCCCTGCTCAGGGATTGTGATACACCCAGTTTTGTTCTTCATTTTCAGGATTGCTTTGGCTATCTCTCACTACTTTTATTTTTAATTGTACTGGAAGTCCTGGCCACATCAATCAGACAACAAAAAGAAATAAAAAGCATCCAAATTGGTAAGGGAGAAATAAAACTTACACTATTTGCAGAGGATGTAATACTATGTGTAGAAAACCTGAAAGACTCCACCAAAAAAAACCTACTAGAACTGGTAAATGAGTTTAGTAAGGTTGTAGGATACAAAATCAGTATACAGAAATCCATTGCATTTCTACACACTAATCAGAAAGAGAAATTAAGAAAACAGTCCAGTTACAAGTGTACCAAAAATAATAAAATATCAAGCAGGAAACTTAACAAAGAAGGTAAAAGACTTATACTCTAAAAACTATAAGACACTGTTGGAAGAAATTGAAGATGACACAAAACAAATGGAAAGACATCCCATGCTCATGGATTGTAAGAACAAATATTGTTAAAATGGCTATACTACCCAAAGCAATCTACAGATATAATGAAATCCCTATCAAAATGCCAACAGCATTTTTCACATAACTAAAACAAATAATCCTAAAATTAGTATGGAACCACAAAGGACCCTCAATAGACAAAGCAATCTTGAAAATGAAGAACAAAACTGGATGTTATCACAATCCCAAATTTCAAGATATACTACAAAGCTGTAGTAATTATAACAGTATGGTACTGGCACAAAAACAGACTCATAGATCAATGAAATAGAATAGATAGCCCAGAAATGAACCCATGATTATATGGTCAATTAGTCTATGGCAAAGGAAGCGAGAATATGCAATGGGAAAAACTCTCTTCAACAAATGGTGTTGGAAAAACTGGACAGGTACATGGAAGAGAATGAAACTGGACCACTTTCTTACACCATACACAAAAATAAAATCAAAATATAATAAAGACCTAAATGTGAGACTTGGAGCCATAAAAATCTATTAGGGAGCATAGACAGTAATTTTCCTGACATGGGCCATAGCAACATTTTACTAGATATGTTTCCTGAGGCAAAGGAAACAAAAGCAAAAATAGACTATTGGGGCTACATCAAAATAAAAAGCTCTGCACAGCAAAGGAAACAATCAACAAAATTAAAAGATAACCTATGGAGTGGGAGAAGATATTTGCAAATGGCATATCTGATAAAGGGTTACTTTCCAAATTTATACAACTCAACACCCCAAATCCCACAAATAATCCAATTAAAAATGGGAAAAAACATGAACAGACATTTCTCTAAAGAAGACTTACAGGTGCGGGGTGCCTGGGTGGCTCAATTGGTTGAGCATCTGCCTCCGGCTCGGGTCATGATCCTGGGGTCTTGAGATTGAGCGCTGCATTGGGTTCCCTGCTCAGCAGGAGCCTGCTTCTTCCTCCCCCATCATTCCCCCTGCTCTGTTCCCTCTCTCGCTCTCTGTCAAATAAATAAATAAAATCTTTTAAAAAAAAGAAGACTTACAGATGGCCAACAGACACATGAAAGGATGCCCAACATCACTCATCATCAGGGAAATGCAAATCAAAACTACAATGATATATCACCTGACACCTGTCAGAATGGCTAGAATCAAAAACAAGAAACAAGTGTTGGCAAGGGTATGGAGAATGGGGAGCCCTCTTGCCCTATTGATGGGAAAGCAAACTGGTGCAGCCACTGTGGAAAACAATATGGAAGTTCCTCAAAAAATTGAAAATGGAAATACCTTATGATCCAGCAATCACACTACTAGGTATTTACCCAAAGAATACAAAAACACTAATTCAAAAAGATGTACATTCCCCTATGTTATTGTAGCATTATTTTCAATAGCTAAATATGGAAGCAGCCCAAGTGTCCATCAATTGATGAAGGGATAAAGAAGTGTTGGTATATATATAAAATAGAATATTATTTGGCCACAAAAAGAATGAATCTCGCCATTTGCAACAACATGGGTGGATCTACAGGGTATAATGCTAACTGAAATAAATCAAAGAAAGATAAATATCATATGATTTCACTCACATGTGGAACTTAAGAAAAGAAACAAATGAACAAAGAAAAAGGAGACAAACCAAAAAACAGACTTTTACTATAGAAAACAAACTAACAGTTACTAGAGGGGAGGTGGTAAGGGATGGATGAAATAGGTAAAACGCGTTAAGGTTACACGTACTATGAGGAGCACTGAGTAATTTAGAGAATCATTGGATCATTATATTGTACACTTGAAACTAATGTAACACATACTGTTAACTGTGCTGACTTTTTTTTAAAATTAAAGCAGTATTAAAACAAATTCTAAAGTCAATTTCTTCTTTGGTAGTTTCTACAAATAATTAAGGGAGTAGATATTTATGATTTTGTACAAGTTTTTCCAGATAATTGCAAAGATATAATACTCTCCAATTCATATTATTAGCCCAGTATAATTTTTATACAAAATTCAAAATGTTTAAAGGACAAGAAAGCCCAATCACACTCATGAATATACATACAAAAATGCTATTTAAATTATTGGAAACTGAAGCCCCCAATATATAGAAAAGAATATCTCATGATCACATTTTATTTATATTAGAAATGCAGAAGTCTTTAAACATTACATAATTACTCAAGTAATTCACTGTATTAACTAATTAAAAATATAAAACCAAAAAAATATAAAAGCATATACTCATTTATAATTATTTCTATAGAGGTAGAAAATGCATTATAAAATCCAGATACCATTAATGATTTTAAAAGGCTTATCAAACTAGCAAATAGAAGATAGTTTACATAACCTAATAATGCTTACAAAAATTCTATGGTAAACATCTCACTTAATTGTCAAATATTGACATCATTTCCACTGAATTCAAGAATTTAAGAATATTATTTATTGTAAATCGTATTTAACAGTTTACTCAAGCTTCAACTCCAGTGAGGGAAGAAAAATAATAAAATTGAAAGTACTATAACTGAATTACAACACTATTTTTAAATGATATATACAATCTAAAAGAATCTAAGGATAAAAATTAGAATTAATGAGAGTTTCAAGAGTTACTGCAAACAAAGAAACAAAATATACATACATGTACACGTATCTGCACACGTATATTTGTGTATATAATATAAATTTTCTTCCTATCAACTACACATAAACAAGAAATTTAAAAGTACTAATAATAGAAACAATCTATGATATACCTATGAGTAATTCTTACAGTTGTGCAAGACTTCCATGGAGAAAATTATAGAAACTGCAACTCACAGTGGCAAGAAACTCTAGGAGGATAACAAAATTGTGAATTAGCCACAACATATATAGGGATTTAATAAAATATAATGATAACATAATGTGGTAATGCTTTGATGTAAAATTTTTTATTAAAAGACATAATAGCACTAAAAAAAAAAGAGATATCAAGCCATGAAAAGACATGGAGGAGCCTAAAATGCATATTACTAAGTGAAAGAAGACAATCTGAAAAGGCTATATACGATAGGGTTCCAACTATATGACATTCTAACAAAGCTATGGAGACAATAAAATGATCAATGGTTGGGGTACCTGGATTGTGCATCGGTTAAGCCCCCAGCTCTTGGTTTTGGCTCGTCATGACTTCAGGGTGCTGATCTCAGAGTCATAAGATCAAGCCCGTCGTGGAGTCCTTGATGGAGCCCTGCATCAGGCTCCACACTCAGCACGAAATCTGTTTATGATTCTCTTTCTTCTCCCTCTGCCCCTCCCCCATCTCTCTCTCTCTTTCAAATAAACAAATCTTAAAAAGAAAAATCAGTGGTTGCCAGAGGTGGAAGGGGTGAAAATAAATAGACATAGCACGAAGGATTTTTAGAGAAGTATGTTACTCTGTATAATGATGGCTATGACAAACATTTGTCTAAACTCACAGAATATACAACACTAAGTATGAACCTTGAGGTTAACTATGGACTCTAGGTGATTAGGATATGTCAGTGCAGGTTCATTTGTGGTAACAAATGTACCATTCTGGTTAGTTACTTTTTTTTTTTTTTTAAGATTTTATTTATTTATTTGACAGAGGGAGAGGGAGAGAGAACACAAGTGGGGGAATGGCACTTTGGTGCCTTGGTTTAGACTATCTTTTCAAATATTTTTGTGTAGCAAGCAGACTTGAAAGTTAGAGATACTCTTTCCACTCCACTCCTACCTTTTGCCTAGCAAAAGGTAGGTTTCTTTATTGTCCCATATGTTAAACTTCATGTGTTCTGGGGCTAAATCTAAGCATATTTGCTGCCCATTATAACAAATGTAAGTTCCTTAAGCTCACAGTTCCTCTTCTGTAATGCACCCCACTGCATGTGTGAGTGTCATCTGGCCCTCTTCAAGTTCCTCTTTGGAAAAGGGGATGTGGAAAACTTGTACACATGCTAATTCTCTGGCTACTGCTATTGCTGTGATTAGTAAACTATACTTTGTCTCTGACACAAAATTCATATCTTTTTCCAGCATGCATGAAACTATGGCATTCTAACTTGTCAGCTTGCAAGGAAATATTTCAGATCATTCTCCATTTGTGGCACTATCCTTATTCATATCCATGAGGAAATAAAAATAAGGAAAAATCAATAAAACCTCAAGATGATGGCTATCTCTGGGAGAGGAAAGTAAGAAAAATTTGACGAAGGAAAGGTACTAAAAGGAGTTTCTGATGCATGGGCAATATTCTGCTTCTTCTAGATAGTAGTTAAGTGGATATTGAATTTATAATTTTTGTTTAAATTGTGCATTTGTGTTTTATGCACTTTTCTCTATGTTCTCATAATAAAAATTGTTAAAATAGTAGCTTAAGAACTCAGTGTAGGTAATATATATGTGCATTTAGAACTTTGCATATGGTAAATGCTAGATAAATTTTAAAAAGAAAGCAGCATGAACATAATTTATATTTATTACAATACTTAATTATATAAAATGTAAAGCAATAAGTCTAGAAGAAAATAAAACTGAATACTAATAGTTATCTCTGAGTGGTATGAATACAGACCGTTTCTTTTGCCTCCTACCTTTACATTTAGTTTTGCACTTAAAATAATTAGTATATAAGAGGGATGGAAAAATTTCCTTAAATTAACAAAAACAAAACAAAAAGAATCTAAAAAAATATCTCTAGCACATGTACTACAAAACTGCATGGACCACCTGTAAAAATATGCTGCTAATATTGAAACAATTACCAATTTATGAGAAATTAAGATACTAGGAATCATACACAATTTTCACAGTAGAAGCATAAGGCTAGATTCAAGAACCACAAGAGAGAATTCAGTCTAGAAGTCTGAATCAGAAACTAATCCCTTCCTTTTTTAAAAGAACTAGACTGGCTAGAGGGGTTTACCAGGGTCTCTATTTAAAGCTAAGTGTACGCCTACCACAGAATGCTCAAGGCAGTTGTTAAATATCCTTTCACTTTCTTTAATAGTAATGATCGATTAATAAAATAATTATTTTAATATGCAGCAAAATATCAACAGGTAACATTTATTGGGTATTTACTTTGGGAAAAACAATATACCAGCAATTCACATGCATCATCTCATTTAATTCTCAGCAAAACTCAGTAGAAACAGACAACTCCTAGTACCATTTTACAAACATGGAACAATTGAGATTAGAGAGTTTTAGAGTTGCTAGTCCCAGGTCACACAGCTAATATGTGAGGATCCATGGCAGAAGCCCAAGCTGTCTGCATCTAGAGCCAGAACTCATCCAAATATGAAATGAAATATGATAACAGCCAGGAATACCAACATTAAAAAAAATTTAGATGAAAAACATCCAGACTCTTTGGAACCATAGCCTTACGTGCCTTAGCCATTCTCAACCTCTGGGGCATGACTTCACTTTTTCTTTTGTTTGTTAGTTTAGGAAAACAAAATGAAAACTGAAATTCTCCCCAGGAAACATTGCATGAAAATATATTGTAATAATCATATCTTCCAATTTTTCACTATTGACATATCATGCTTCCTAAAGTCAGAAAGGCACAGTATTGAATCCTATTTCTGCCTCAAAATTCTTGGTCATGTTATAATAGTTCACTAATATTCAACTTCCTCATTGGTAAAGTTTTCATAATAAAATTCATAAGGTTGTTATGAATACTAAAATGGAATAATTTAAATGAAAAATGCTTAGTTTCATGAATAATTAGTGATATTTTTTTTCTATTTGGTAGAGAAGTGACAGGATAAAGTAAAGGGAAAAATTCTTACTGTGTTAGAACCCCTCCATAACTGCATGTATTTTCTACCCACAAAACTCTAATGAATTTACCTTACTCAAAACTATGCAAAATCAATGCTTGTGAGGTTGGATTGTTTTATATGAAAATCATAAGTGAAAGTTATTTGTTAGTTACTCTACTCCTACATGTGTGGGTTTTTTCCCCACACTACCAAGTAATCTGATAGCAGCTGGGTATCCTACAATTCAACTCAATTCTGACACTATCCACATGGGACGCTATCAACCTGTCCTATAGATTAAGGGCTCAGTCCCACAAAACTCCCACCCAAATTTAAACGCTAATCTCAAATCCAAGTTATCACTTGTGCTTCTGACAGATTTTCCATAGATCGGAAGTTCCCACCACCCCCCTCCCTGGCTTGGATTAATTTACTAGAGCAGCTCACAGAACTCAGAGAAACATTTTACTTACTAGATTACTGGTTTATTATAAAAGGATATAACTCAGGGGCAGATAGATGGAAGAGACACATAGGGATGGTATGTGGGAAGGGGTGACAAGCTTCCATGCTCTCTGAGTGCACCACTCTCTCCAAATCTCCATGTATTCACCAACCCAGAAACTCCCCTAACTCAGTCCTTTTGGGTGTTTATGGAGGCTTCATTACATAAGCATGATTGATTTAATCATTGGCCATCAGTGATTGATTCAGCCTCCAGCCTCTCCGCTCCCTGAAGGTCAGAAGGATGGCAATGAAATTGCAGTCCTCTAAACAGGTTGTTGGTTCCCCTGGCAACCAGCCCCCATCCTTCAGTGCATTCCAAAAGCTACCAAAATCAAACATACTCAGTTGTGGTTTAAAGGGGCTTATCATGAATATCAAGACACCTTTATACCTCTTCTCACTTAGGAAATTTCCAAGAGTTTTAGGAGCTTTGTGCCAGAAACAGAGACAAAGATCAAATATATATTTCTTATAAATCACAAGATCATACACACAGACACACACACACACAAACACACTTATACATATGTAAGTTGTGTGTATATGTATGTGCATGTGTGTGTTTCTAATCACTATGTAAACTCTCTGAGATCATTATAGAGGAAAATGTTAGCTCAAAATATTAGGTTTATATGGCTTAAAACAAGTTCCAAGGAAAAAAAGTGCAATACTGAACAAAAAATAAAAATCTGTGAAAGCAGTGGATTCAGAAAATAAGGAGGAATGGTAAAAAGACTCCCAAGACTAATGAGGGGAGAATAGGATCCTTACCCTGGTTGTAGGTTTGTAAGCCTGGGATGGAGAATCTAGACTCCTGGCTGTTCCATTTTTATCCAAATAAACTCAAATGACAGTTAAACACTTTGATCAATTAATTCCCAAATGGAACAGTTTAGGGGGTAATAATCACCTCTAAATTACCCCAAGAATTCATTCACTTGGTTGAATACTTATGAGGCCCACTGGATTACTCAGGCTTATGTAATAATATGTAGGTACTACACGTTTTCTCCAAGAAACAGAATTAAATATCATATATTTTCTACTTCCTGAGCCATCTTCCAAATTTTTTCCCCGTCTTTCTTTTCAGTTATTCCCTTGTGAATTATCGTTATGTTTATGGAGCAATTGTATGTGTATGTGTGGGTGTGTGCTCTTTCTCCTTGTGTAAGGTATGGGGAGTAGTGATGTTAGTGGAGAAATAAATTTTTGAAGTCTTTGACTTTTGTTTTCAGGTTGACCCTAAGTAATATTGGTGCAACCCTATCTTTACAAATGAAGGGATTCAGATTCTTAATTTGTTTTTGAAATTCAAATCCAACAAAATAATAAATACAGTAATGATAACTATAATAATTTTATATTAATTGTATTATTAACATAATATTAATAAATACCTCAAAATTAACTGGTGATTTTAAAACACTTGTTTTAGTATCAGCTCACAAACTTTAAAGATGCTGAGTTATCTTTATTACACAGGTTATTAAAATGCCGCTGAAACCATAGGATATGGTAATCTCTATTATGGTTTATTGCACAGGAAACACCAAAATTGATAGGCTTATAAATAAATGTCTATGTGAAGCATAAAATACTGATAAGCAAATGACTAAGTGACTTGGATTTAAACCATTTTTAGAATGTTTTGAAACTTTTTCACTAGAATCAAGGACTGAGTAAAAACAAATGAAGAAAACAAGTTACATCAAGACATTTTGGAATAAAAATATTACTGACTTTGTTCATGCACCATTGCTCAGATGGTAAATAGAAACCTGCAGCCCTTGGCTATATTTTACTTTTCTGAAATTTAAAACACCTGAAGGTAAAGCATTTTAAATTAAGAACCATGTGGTATGAGCATGAGAGATTGTAAAGTAGAAAATAAGCAATAGAGTTTATAATGGAGTGAGGAAAATCCAGCAAAGAAAAAAAAATCTCACAGAAGACTGCACAATCCTAATAAATTGAAAGTGCTTCAACTTACAGTATTAGAAAATTGACTGTAAGTGTGGCAATTGATATGTAGCTTATAGGAAATGGTGAAACAACAGACAATTAGCATGTAACAGTTTGTTTCCAGGAGCAGTTTTTAATGCCAGGTTCTCTAACCAGGGCTATATTTTACAGTAAGTGGTAAAAAGGGTGCAAAGATTCAAAAAATGAAAGGGGAAGGGTTTATGATTAATGGGGGGAAATTATCCAAGTTGCAATTATCTCAGAAACACCTTTCTTGTTCAAAGTTAAAAAGTTATATACAACCTAGGGGGTAAAAACAAAACAAAACAAAACCACATTATAATATTGCTGACTATAAAAACTGTGAAGAGTCTGACACTTAATTTTACTTGCTAGTTTACAAGATATATTGCCATGATTTCAGGAATGTTAGGAGGAGACATGAAACTCTTGGGTTAGAGACAAAAGAGAGTTCCTGCTCACCATGTTAGTAGTAGCCAGAATACCAATATTTTCTTCAACCTATTCTGCAAGCTCCAATTCCCCTACGAAATCAAGAGGCCAGATTATGTGTGCACACACAGCGTGTTTGCATCACAGCTGAGGGTTCCCAAGCTAAAACCCAATCTTTATATTCAGCTTCCAGCAAACCTGCTAAAATTTTGCTCCAGAAGATGTTATCTTTATTTTATGGACAGTAAATATATCTTTCTTCTTATCATGAGGGAGACACTATCTTTCTTTTCTTTTTTTTTTTAAGATTTTATTTATTTGAAAGAGAGAGAGAAAGAGAGCATGAGTAGCAGAGAAGGACAGTGGGAGAGGTAGAGAGAGAGAGAAACATACTCCTTAGCTAGCGCAAAGCAGGATGCCAGGCTCTATCTCAGGGCCTGAGATCATGACCTGAGTGGAAATCAGATGCTTAACCAACTGAACCATCCAGGCGCCCCCACTTTCTTTCTGATCACTCTGTAAACATCCTTGAAAAGATAATCTGGAAGACAACTGTCAGTGCTTTTGCTCACAAGACATACAGAAACATGAGATCTCTGGAGAATTGTCTCCCAGCAGTAACATTTCACTATTTGTCTAGCACTGTTAAAAGCCTTTTTGTTTCCATTAACTGATTTTACCCTCAGAACAACCCTATAAGTGAGAGATCTCATTCTCATTTTAGTGAAGAGGAAAATGAGGCACAGAGAGGTAAAGAATTATCAGCTAGTATGCAGCAGTCTGGCTTAAAAGCCATACTTTTAATCCCTAAACCATCTTGCTATGGGAATGTTTTTGAAAGGAGCTTTGGGTAAATTCATTCATAGTCACATATAAATATATATATATATATATATGATATATACATATGTATTATATCATATATATAGCATAGCGTATTAAGAAAATACACAACCTCATGAGAAAGTCACCTTTTCCATATTTTTGGTGTGATAGATGCATGAACAAGAAAAAGCCATTAGGGGATATCCATGTGCCCTAAAAATTTGGCCAATTACAAAATGCAAGATTGAAAATAAAAAGAAAATAATAGGAATTTGGATTGAAACATAGGAAAAGAGACATTTCAATGCATAATATATAACCAGGAAGAAGAAAAAAAACAGATGGAGACCAGTTAAGTTCTCATTGTTTACCAGTTCCTACTAAGGAAATTGTGGGAGTTATTATAAAAAGACAATGTAGTGTGGCAGTATATTTGTTATATTTTGGTCCACATTTATATTCAAATTAAATGTTTAATCAATTGGACTTTAAGTTTCATAGAATGGCTTCAAAATTCTCAACCAGTCCTTTTGTTATATTTTAAACATTTAGCAAAGAGTCATTTAATTGCCAATGGTGCTAGTCAGTGTTCTAGATGCTGGGGTAGAGTGGGGAGTAGGATCAAGTCTTTGTTTTTATTGAGCTTACATTTTAGTGGGGAAGACAAACAGATCACCAGATTTGGAATATATTTTCAAATAATTAAAGCCTTATGAAGAAAAATACCCTAGGAGGGTGCCTGGGTGGCTCAGTTGGTTAAGCGACTGCCTTCGGCTCGGGTCATGATCCTGGAGTCCCGGGATCGAGTCCCGCATCGGGCTCCCTGCTCGGTGGGGAGTCGGCTTCTCCCTCTGACCCTCCCCTCCTCTCAGGTACTCTCTCTCTCATTCTCGCTCTCTCAAATAAATAAATAAAATCTTTAAAAAAAGAAAAGGAAAAGAAAAATACACTAGGATAAGGGAAAAGACAGTGAGTAACTTTAAATGGGGTATTTATGCAAAGCCCTTATGAGAAAGTGCTCTGGGCGGCAATATGGATAAAATGTCTTTCTAAAGTACTTATCTAATGAATTGGTTTAGGTAATGCCAAGGAGAAATGCCTATTATAGGTGGAAGACGCAATCACTTCTACAAGGTTGTGTTGGATCGTCTTTTTTTTTTTAGAAACAATGACAATACAGACTATTGTACTCAAGATAGGGGATTGTGATTTTAACTAGAAATAATGATAATTTTTCCAGGTACCTTGACTTTTGTGATTTGTCTTTGGTTGACAGGTTTTGTTTTGTTCCAAGCCATAGATCCCACTTAATGCATCTTCTGAGTTGCCTTATCACTGCACATAAAGGCAATCCTTATAGCTCTATTCCTTTTGTGCATGGTCAGAAATTAGTATCTCTTTATCTATAATGTAGTCTGTATGCTCTGGGAAATCCTGTTTCCCAACTTCCATGTAATTTTCATGAAACTTGTTAGCTCTTATTAAATGATCCAGAATACTAAAAATTGTCTCCTGACATATGTCTCTTGATATGTTTATAGCCTAGCAGCCTTTGGGAGGGATTGAATTCACTTTCGATTAGGTTCCCCAAATAGCTGAGATGACAGAGAAAGACATCAGGTGTCCTCAAAGGACACTGTGATAATTTTGACAGAGTAGGCCAGATTGATTAATAGGGCTTAGAATTTAAGAGGACCAAACAGGTATGGAGCTGGCCTGATCATCCCTTGGACCCAGCCACTATAGAGAAGTAGAATGATTTATTTTTATTTTTTTAATTATTTTTTTAAAAGAATTTATTTGTGAGAGAGATAGTGAGAAAGAGCACGAGGTGGCGGGAGAGGGAGAAGCAGGCTCCCCGCTGAGCAGGGAGCCTGATGTGGGGCTTGATTTCAGGACCCTGGGATCATGACCTGAGCCCAAGGCAGATGCTTAACCAACTGAGACACTTAGGCGCCCCAACATGACTTACTTTTAAATAACACTAGTCATTCCCTAACATGATTATAGATTTGTTTGTTTGTTGTTTATTTCACTCTTAGGGCAGGAACTTTATCTTGTTTATTAATGCATTTCCAGTATCTAGCAAAACTTGATACAAAGTAGACATTCAATAAATATTTGCTGAATAAATTATTTAATTCCATAAACTTTCAGTATTCAAATATTTGAATAAATTTCTAAGCATAATATTCAAATTTTTCTCTATTTTTTGTGATACAAAAATAAGAATTGCAAAGCTGTGAAAAGTAATGCTAGTCCACTTGTAACTATTTTCTTTGCTCAAATAGGTTGGAATTGTTAAAGAAAGGAAGGGAAAGGGGAGGGAAGGGGAGGGGGAGGAGGGAAGGGGGAAGGAAGAAAGAAAAGAGAAAGAGAGAAAGGCAGGAGGGACGGAGGGAAGGAAAAACACAACATAAAAGGAGTTGCTCAGCAACACATTCACAAGCTTTAAAAAACTAAATTAGCAAAATACAAATGAAATGACTACTGTTACAACTTTGAAATTGGAAAATATGTCATAAAATGTCATTATATCATTAGTTTTTGATGTAGTGTTCCATGATTCATTGTTTGTGCATAACACCCAGTGCTCCATGCAGAACGTGCCCTCTTTAATACCCATCACCAGGCTAACCCATCCCCCCACCCCCTCCCCTCTAGAACCCTCAGTTTTTTTTCAGAGTCCATCGTCTCTCATGGTTCGTCTCGCCCTCTGATTTCCCCCGCTTCATTCTTCCCCTCCTGCTATCTTCTTTTTTTTTCTTAACATATATTGCATTATTTGTTTCAGAGGTACAGATCTGTGATTCAACAGTCTTGCACAATTCACAGCGCTCACCATAGCACATACCCTCCCCAATGTCTATCACCCAGCCACCCCATCCCCCCACCCCACCCCCACTCCAGCAACCCTCAGTTTGTTTCCTGAGATTAAGAATTCCTCGTAAATAGTTGAAAAAAAAAAGAGTGGTATGTAAACTGCGATTTTTTTTTTTCAAATGCTGGTTGGTAATATTACCTACTTTTATCTATTACTTTCCTGGGTTTCTATCAAATGCTGACAAGTTGGGTACCATTACTTCAATGGGATAGATATAAAGGAGGCTGGTTATGATACTGACTTTGCAACCAAAATTGGTTTTGAATCCCAACTCTGACACTTTCTGGCTGGTGACCTTGGATAAGAAATTTAACTTCTCTAAGCCTCAGATTTCATAGTTTTAAAATAAGCCTAGCAATAAGCTAATTCAGAGTCTTGTTGTGAATACTAAATGTGATAAATCATATAATGCTTAACTGATTACTACCCTAGTTAGTGAGTAATAATTGGTATTTATTATTGTTACAGGGAGTGTTCTAGACAGATACATGTTAAAAATTGATTGTAGAATGAATAAAATGGTTCTTCATTGGTGTTAATATAACTGAAAGACCTCTAGGGCCTATGGAACAGTAGATTAGGGGACATCAACATTTGGGGACAAATGTTAGCACTGCCTTGTCTTAATAACCTGATTGTGCATTAGCATCAAATCCTAAGTTAAATCTAAGGGTTTTCAAATGTATGTGCAGGGGGAAGGAGTTAACATGTTTATGCATTTACTATGTATCAGACCACACTCAAGCTACATAACAAGTGCTATCTCAATTTATTTCTCATATTGACCCATTTGCCGTTTTTTTAAAATATTATTTTATTATGTTATGTTAATCACCATACATTACATCATTAATTTTAGATGTAGTGTTCCATGATTCATCGTTTGCATATAACACCCAGTATTCCATTCAGTACATTCCCTCCTTAATACCCATCACCAGGCTAACCCCTCCCTCAACCCCCTCTCTTCTAGAACCCTCAGTTTGTTTCTCAGAGTCCATAGTCTCTCACGGTTCATCTCCCCCTCTGATTCCCCCCCGCTTCATTTTTCCCTTCCTACTATCTTCTTTTTTTTAACATATAATGTATTATTTGTTTCAGAGTACAAGTCTGTGATTCAACAGTCTTACACAATTCATAGCACTCACCATAGGACATACCCTCCCCAATGTCTATCACCCAGCCACTCCATCCCTCCCACCCCCCACCACTCCAGCAACCTTCAGTTTGTTTCCTGAGATTAAGAATTCCTCATATCAGTGAGATCATATGATACATGCCCTGTTTTTCAGAGATGAAAAATATAACTCAGAGTGATAAATCAACTAACCGTAGATCATGCATATAGTTAATGGAGGATTTGGGATTTGAAACTAGAGGCTTCTAGCTCAAAACCACATTGTCTTTACACTCTGACATGCTGACTTCTATGCCTTGGATTCAGTGGATTTTTCTCTAATTCTGAAACATCTGTCTCAGGGATGAGAAATCAAGTGGAACTGATTGTTTGATGCCCAAAAAGCAGCAAAATACATATGGTGAAATGCAGATGTGATCCAGATTCCCAAAGTATTTGTTTTTTATCCAAATAAATTTATTTATTTTTAATACCTTATTTTAAGAACATGTATTTATTTTCATAGTAAAGCCTTATTTTATTGCCTCTACAGAGGAATATCAGATATCTGTGACATTCTGCAAGGCTAAGGAGGATGTCTACCAGGCATTGCTTAGTGGACTGGGAATAATGCAATAACATCCCAAAGCCAGAAAATTTTCCTAGCAGAGTTTTTAAAAAGGCTTGTGGACTCAAAAACAATGGCCTCTTACACCTACCCTTTTAAAATCAAATCACGCATATGTTATGACTGTGCATAAATGAAAAACTCTGAAGCAGCTTAAGGATGTAATGAATTTACTAATTATATATTGGTGTATCTCAGAATTCAAGCGCAGGGATGAACCAGACCTCAACCAGAAGGATTCAATTAGTATATGAAAAGTATTCAGAAATCCACTTTTTAAAAATCTCTGCTTCTGTGATATTGTGGAATAGCCTTCTCTGTTTCTGTGTTCACTTTGTGAAATATGGCTGTATAAAGTACCTAAGAATATCTTACATTTTGGAACACAATGTCTAGGCACTCACTTAATGTCTCTGAATCCTAATTCCAAATTACTGGGAAAGAAAATCTGAGTAGTCCACTTTAGATCAAGAAGTCAGTCATAACACAATCTAAGGCTCATTTTGCAGGGGAAAGGGAATGCTCTCGTGGAAGGAGAGATGGCCCCATCTATGGAAAGCAGCTATCTAACTCCTATACAGCATATACGCATATCAATTATCTTACATATAAATTCAGACAACCCACTACCCAGGCATAGACTTAGATTTTTAGGAAAATTATAAAAAAACAAAGCCTGTTGTAGATACCAAAATCTGCTCCTAGCCCTAGCCATTTTTTCCCTAGTGGGTGTGTGTATGTGTATGCATGTTAATGGTATGGAAATCATTTTGCCTCATTTTGTAGAAGAAGAGTATGCTGCCTTAAACAGCAGCTGGATCATTTTCTATATGTAAACATGGAGTCAGTTTACCGAAGTAAAGAGAATTTGGGCTAGACGAGGGAAAAGAGAGGTAAAGAATATGTCCAGGAAGATATATTGTGTGTAATCACTTGGGCTTTCCTGGCAGATGGGGGCTCAATAAACAATAATGCTTTAATAATATTTGCACCCGGTGCAATTCTACACTGGTTCCATTTTGTGTTTGCCTTTGCTGTGGTCAGCACATATCTGCCTTTGCAATATAAGGTCAAAGGTGCCAGCTGGAGTGAAAAGAAGACTGTGGTGTGGATGCCTCTCTATGAAGAACCAAGCAATGACATCTACACTTTTATGTATGCTTGCTGACAGGCATTTATGATAATGACTTGCAAGGTTTGCTGACCCTGCTTTGACTCAATCCGTGCAGTTCTGATTCATCCATTCCCATTAGAGTGCTTGTTTATGGATACAAATATTACTGTTAAAGAACACTAAAGTTGTTTTGTTTTGTTTTTGAAAAATAAAGCCTAACAAATGCTAGATATTTTTTAAGTTGATAGGCTTTTATTTTCTTATGTAATGATTTTGTGAGCCCTAAAATCTAGATACTTAAGTTACCGAAACTTAAATATTTTTCAGATTAATAAGCAACAAGACATGCTTTTTAATGGTATACCTATCATTGGAGCAAAACAAATTTTATGGGGAGAGAATGGTCTTAATTTATTCAAGTGATTAAGTTTACTGACCCATAGATTCATATGAATAAAGAATATAGTGTAGTTTATAACTTTGCTAAACAAAAATTAGATTTCTTATTTGTTTTTTTTAGTTCTAAAGAAATATATGTACCTAAATATATTCAGCAAAAGATTGAAATGAGGATTTATATAATTTATGGTAGAGATTCAGAACAATATAATGGCTAGGGTTTAGGCCTTTACTTAGCTCTACTTTGTACTATAAGTTACTTAAATTTCTTTGCATAGTTTTTCCAAGGGTAAAATGACAAATAGTTTTGTGAGAACTTAAAGTATTTAGTAGCTGACAAAAATTAAGTATCACATATTGTCTATTGTTAGTAGCATTAATAATGATGACAGTAATAATGTAAAATTAGAGTATTAACTAATAATTAGTGATAAATTAATACTACCAGTAATGAACTAAAAAGAAAGTGATAATGCATTTTTGAAATGGATTAATATGATACTGTTTTCAGCAAATACATTTGTTTCTAAATACATCTCATTGCCCAACTCCCGTCTCCAAATTATGCAATGAATATAACTAGAATCTGAAATAAGAACATTTATCTTTTGTTAATAACAATGCCTATAATTTGAATAAATAAGCAAACAAAAACATCACCTTTAGAACACAGTACATTCAGATGTCCTAAAGACTCCTAATGAAATTAACTTAGAAAGAGTGAGGATAATAGAAGTAAATTTGGTCTTATATAAATCTAGAGATTTCAGAAAAATAAAAATCTTAATATTTCAACTTATACATAAGAAAATACTACTTTAAAATTGATTTTTTTACACCTGGAAGAGATTTAAGAGTCACCTAAAAAATTATGTTTCATAAAAAGTTAAAAAAAGGAAGTAAAGAGAAAAGAGAATGCCATTCTCTACAGGAAGGATAAAAATGAGCTGATTTTTGTTTTTTCCTGAGAGAGACATAAGTAAGAACATGAACTGGAAATAGCTAAGACCTTAATGAAATGGAGATAAGTGATTTACCTAATAAAGAGTTCAAAATAATCATCATAAAAATGCTCACCAAGGTCAGGAGAACCATACATGAACAATTTGAGAATTTCAGCAAAGAGATAGAAAATATAAGAAAAGAGCAAACAGAAATCACAGAGCTGAAGAATACAATAGCCGAACTGAAATTTAATAGAGGGCTTCAGGCACCCTAAAGGAAGTAGAAGAAAGATTAGCAAACTCAGAGACAGGGCAGTGGCATTCATCCAATCAGAGGAGCAAAAAGAAAAAGTAATAAAAAACGGGTGAAGATCGTTAGGGCAAATATTAACAGACCTGAATGGAGAAGTAGATAGCAGTGAATAATTGTAAGGAAATTCAATACCCCACTTTTAACAATGGGTATATGATCCAGAAGAAAATCAATAAAGAAGCATTGGATTGACTACATGTTAGACCCAATCGACATAACAGGTATTTACAGACCATCCATCCAACAGGAGCAGAATACTTTCTTCTCAGGGACACATGGAATACTCTCCAGTATAAAACATATGTTAGGCACAAAGCAAGTCTTAACAAATTTAAGAATATTAAAATCATATCAAACATCTTTTCCCATCACAATGGTGTGAAACTAGACATCAATTACAAGAAGAAAATTGGAAAATTCACAAATAAGTGGAGATGAAACAAAATGCTATTGATCAACTACTGGATCAAAGAAGAAGTCAAAAGAGAAATGTTTAAAAATCTTGAGAAAGGGTGCCTGTGTGGCTCAGTTGGTTAAGCGACTGCCTTCGACTCAGGTCATGATCCTGGAGTCCCGGGATCGAGTCCCACATCGGGCTTCCTGCTCATCAGGGAGTCTGCTTCTCCCTCTGACCCTCTTCCCTCTCGTGCTTTCTATCTCTCATTCTCTCTCTCTCTCAAATAAATAAATAAAATCTTTAAAAAGAATAAAAATAAAAATCTTGAGAGAAATGAAAATAGAAATGCAACATACCAAAACTTATAGGATGCCAAGAAAGTAGTACTCAGAGGGAAGTTCATAGCAATAAATGCCTACATGAAGAAAAAAGAAAGTTCTCAAATAATCTAATTTGAACCTCAAAGAACTAGAAAAAGAAGAACAAACTAAGTCCAACTTTAGTAAAGAAAGGAAATAACAAAGATCAGAGTGGAAATAAATGAAAGAGAGACTAAAAAGGCAATAGAAAATATCAACTAATGATTGGCTTTTTGAAAAGATAAACAAAATTAACAAACATTTAGTAAAACTCACAAAAAAAATGAAAGGACTCAAAATCAGAAATGAAAAAGGAGACATTATAACTGATATCACAGAACTACAATGTATTATAAAAGACTACTATGAATAATTATACACCAATAAACTAGATAGCCTGGAAGAAATGGATAGATTCCTAGAAACATACAACCTACCAAGACAGAATTATGAGGAAATAGAAAATCTGATCAAAAACTTCCAACAAAATTCCAGGACCAGATGTCTTCTCTGGTGAATTCTTCTAAACACTTAAAGAATAATTCATATCAATCCTCTCAAACTCTTCCAAGTTTGAGGAAGAAGAAGGAACTCATGTTATGAGGCCAACATCACCTCTGATATCAAAACCAGACAAGGACATTACAAGAAAAGAAAATTACAGGCCAATATTCTTAATGAATATAGATGCAAAAATCCTCAACAGAATACCAACAAACCAAATTCAACAATTAAAAGGATCAATAAAAGAATCAATTAAAACATAAAAGGTAAAAGCTCTCAGTAAACTCATTATGTAGGGAACAAACCTCAACTCAGTAAGGGCCATATATGGCAAGCCCACAGCTAATATCACCATTTTAATGGTGAAAAGCTGAAAGCTTTTCCTCTAAGAACAGGAATGAGATGATGTGCTCACTCTTGCCACTTTTATTCAACAGAGTACTAGAGGCTCTAGCCAGAATAATTAGGCAGGAAAAAAAATAAAAGACATCCAAATCATAAAAGAAGGTATGAAACTGTCTCTACTTGCAGATGACATGATATTATATATAGAAAACCCTAAAGTTGCCACCAAGAAAACTAATACTAATAAATTCAGCACTTACAGGATATAAAATCAATATACAAAAATTAGTTGCATTTCTATACATTAATAACAAGCTATTAGAGGAATTAAGAAAATTATCCAATATAATACCTAGGAATAAAGTTAACCAAGCAGATAAAAGATCTATTCACTGAAAATTATAAGATTTTTATGAAAGAAATTTAAAAAGATATGAATAAATGGAAGGGTATTCAGTGCTCATGGATTGGAAGAGTTAATATTGTTAAAATGGCCATCCTATCAAAAGTTATCTACAGATTCAATGCAGTCTCTATCCAAATTGTAATGGCATTTCTTACAGCAATAAAACAATCCTAAAATTTTTATAGAACCTCCACTTTACATAGCCAAAGCAATCCTGAGAAAGAACAAAGTGACAGACATCACATTTCCTGATGTCCAACTACATTACAAAACTGTAGTATTCAAAACAGTATGTTATTGGCATGAGAACTGACATATGCATCAATGGAACATAATAGACAGCCCAAAAATAAACTCATGCATATATGGTCAATTAATTTATGACAAAGGAACCAGGAATATATAATGGGGAAAAGGATAGTCTTTTCAGTAAATGGTATTGGCAAAACTGGAGAGACACCTGCCAAAGAACAAAACTGGACACCTACCTTAAACCACACACAAAAGTCAACTCAAAATGGATTGAAGACTTGAACATAAAACCTGAAAACATAAAGCTCCTAGAAGAAAACACAGGGGCTATGCTCCTTGACATCAGTCTTGGCAATGATTTTTTGGAATTGACAGGAAAGCAAAGACAACAAAGTAAAAATACACAACTGGAACTTTATCAAACTAAAAATAGATTTTAGAGACCTTCTCTTATGCTTGTAAAAACTGGTAAACCTGTAACTCTCAAAGATGTGTTTGTCCCCAGAAGAAGATCTTTTGAGAAAGTTCTTAACATAGAGAACACCGAGCAGAGGGACACATAGACAAATCCTGAGAACATTGCTCAATGTTCCTTTAGCCAACTCTACCCTTCTGACACGGAACTTAAGGAGTCAATAAATTCTTTCTTTTTACCTTTAAGTTGATTGAATTAAGCTTTTGTTATTTGCAACTAAGAATGCTAACTGATATAACTGTTTACCAGCTATCTCCTCCTGAGATGGAATTATGAAGAAACCCCTTTATGTTTTCATTTCCCCAGTCTTGTCCATCTAGTTTGTTCTGCAGTCATGTAGGACCCTAACGTTAATTATTTACCCTTGGTTTTCTTCCTTCTTTTTTTTTTTAATAGATATGATTTAAGAGAGAAAATAGAGACACTGTCTAGGTAAACAATCAAGAAAAGTTCAGGATAAATTTTTATATAGTCATGACAATTTTATTGATTACGTACAATGCACAGGGCATGCTTTTAGACACTTGACACTCACTGTTACTTTCCTTTAAGGATCCCGATAAACTCTGCAAGGTTTGTATTAATTGAATAGATACTGGCATTCTAAGAGGAAGAATTTGAAATTCACAGAGATTAAATAATATTGGCAAGTCACAAGGTCAAGATTCAAACCAGGTTAGTCTGATTCCAAAGTAATGCTATTCCCATTAGACTCTGTTACTAATGGGGGAAAGTCATAATTGCTTAGAAATGATGACATTTAATGAGAAGTATTTAAAACTGCACACATATTAAAAGTTAGTTTTTTAAAAACACTGCATGTTTTCACAGATAATACTGTGAGACTTAGCCCAGATGTAGAACAGGGCAGTTTTCCTCTGCTGTTTACACTGAGTATTATATAGAGGACTGGCTGTGAATATGTTTTAAATGGTTTCTCATTAAAATGATATTTATCATATCTACATCAGCATAACAATTGTAAGTGAACTACATTATGGGGACTAACCTCACAGTGCAGACCAGGAAGGATAATTTAATACTTGCTAAATAGAATTTGCCCGTGGTAGGACTTTTTAAAAAGAGCATTCCTAAATTCAATGAAACTAAAATATCTCCATTCTATATTTGTGTTATATTGAGTATGATAAATAAAAATAAGAATAAAGATAGGTGTTTATATTTCAGCAGTGACTCCTGAAAAGAAAACATATCAATCACAAATAATTAAGCTGTAGGTTCCTAATTTAGAAAGAATATTCCACTCTAAACCAGCAAATGTAAATATCAAAATAAACAAAATTTTGGAAAACAAAACATAATGAGAATGCCCTCTAGTTCTGTTGTCACTGAAATTAAGGTTACTGTTCTCTTTATATTTATTTTGTATGTGTAACAAGTAGATCTTTTATTAGTTACAAGAGCTCACATGTTTCAAGCAAACCATTTTACACTGAATTTGGGCTGGAATTGTGTACTTACCTAAAAAGGTTTATGACTTCCCTCCTGGTTCAAATATAAAATTGATCCTTAAAGGAAAATTTATAGTTAATCTTGGTTATGTCCTTGAGCTGTCTTCTAGTACACAGGAGAGAACCAAGCAAATGAAAGTCACATGTACATGTATAAAATTTGACATGATACTTGTTGGACTACTCAGATTTATGGGATAACTTCCACGGACCTAACCTTATCCAGTTTAGAGCTCTTAGATAAAGCATTTGCTCCATGTAAGATTAGTAATTAGCTTACACACCACTATTTCAGCCCCCCAACAAAAAACAACCACAGAAAGAAGCTATATTAAAGATCTTCTTAAGAATACCTGATATAAAGTTAGAGGATGTTGAAAAAAATTTTTTTTCAAAGATCACTTTTCATTTGTTTATTTTGGGGTAAGTTGTTGATAAAGGAAGGCAAGGCAAATGTTTATTTTTCTGCATGAGGAGAATAATACAATCTTGCCTAGTGTGTTGCAATCTATTATCTTGAAAGAGACAAGATGGGAGATATGCAGACATCACTAAAATATTGTAAAGATTTCTCTATAAAATGAATATATATTCATAAGCACCTTAAAAGTGGCAGTGTAAATTATTGAATCTTTGTATTGCATTTGGCTGGTTAGAAAAAAAAAAAAGTGGAAGGCAATTCATGGAGTGCTGAAGATTGGCCATTTGTGAGAGCAAAATAACCCAAATCCTGAATGATCTTGATGGAGAAGTGAAGTTTAAGTAGAACTGAAAGGACAAAATGGAGAATTTTGAGAGAGCCATTGGAAATTATGATGTCTTACTCCTTCTCACAACGGCCTTTCCCCTTCAAAGAGAAGGAAATGAGCTGGAAATTATATGATAAGGGTGATATGATGGAGATTAGGCCAAATTGAATTCTGTGTATGACTTTTCAATATTGGGAAACAGAGGCTGAGTGTGTCTGGGTGCTGCACATGATTTCTTTTGGAATCAATGGCAGCAAGATGAGATAATAAATTCTGAGCTTATCCTCTATGTGGTATAAAAATATACTGACAGTGCAGGGAAGCATGAAAGGACAAGGACCATGAATCCAATATTTTCCAATTGGTTTCATCCTGTGAGTTTTAATTTTTTTCCCAAATTGTTAAGAATTTGGCCACCAAGACAAAGACCTTTTCAGTCTTTATAAGTTGCATTTCAACTGGTTAATCACAAACAGGATGGGAAAAGAAAAAAATTTAAAACTATGATCTTTCTCCTTCAGTTTATCTGTCATTGATTTATTGATGTGTTAGGAAGAAAAGTATCCCATAGTTACTGTATGACACTTCCTGGGACAACATTTTTATGACAAAAACTCAACTGGTGGGTATATAAAAAATAATGATGAGAGAAATTTGTGCATGGTATAAAGATGTAAGTGTCTTCATAAATCTATGAGAAGTGTAAGTATCTTTGAACAGTAATCAAGGAAGCAATGTACTCTCAAAATGAGCATATAAATAAGGTCTTGTACTCATATTTCTAAATCTGAGTTTGATAATCTTTAGGATGAAGCTGTCTGAGTCTTGAAATTTTTATAGTTATACCTTCATGAGTACAAACACGCATTTTTATATTTTATTCAGGAGACACTGAACACCAACTATATATAAGGAAATGTGAAAGATTTAAAAAATTGTCTTAATCCCTGCTATCAAAAAATTTTAGTAGCAAAGAAGGAGAAATAATATGGGTACTCAAGTCATTCCAGGAAAAAGGCATTGCATCTTAAGTGTCATAAGATATTAAAGTGCTATAAGTTTAGTTCTGTGATTCTTAAAAAAGTGTGCATTGGAATTCAAGAGATTATGGGTAAAGCCTTTAAAAAAAAAACCTTTTTTCTTTGCCTTACCTTAAAATATAGGTATGCTTCTGAATGCTTAACTGGATCTTTTTTTCTTCTCACTGTACGAGTAGTATTATGCTTTCAAAACTTTTGCATTGTGAGGAAGCACACTTAAATGTGTGAAGAGGCAGTATAAAATTAATATGAAACAATACAGCTTATGGCAAACTAAAGAGATCATTCAAATTCAGTCAATCACATTCAATTTATAAAAGACATTCTTTGTTCAGACAGAATAAGCCTGTTGACATTTGGTCCAGAGCTCAAGAGTTGTGATTTTATATTCTCTTTAAACATTACATTCTCTCCCCATTATTTTGATTAACATCTATATTTTCTAATTCTAATATAGCACTAATTATTCAGTACATAGTTATTGGTACCTAGTATATATTAAGTTCTATACAAGACACTGAACATAAGACAAGTCAACACCAACATGATCCCTGCACTTTTGGAGTTTGAGCCCTAGCAATAAATAAGTAAATGATTACATACAAATGATGCTTTGGGGTTGAGGTTGAGAACTAACGTTCTAGTCATAGACATTCGTGTGGAGGAATTATGTGCAGAGTGAAAGAGCTTGGATCTTCTGAAAACTATGTGGAAGGCTGAGTTTATTTTTAAATGAGAATGAGATGGAGATGAGAATAATGTGGAATGTCAGGAGCCACATTTTTCAAGGTGCACTTTAAAGCCATTGAATGTATAACCACCACTCCATGCTCTGAGGGAGATCCTTCCTTGACTACTACTAAAAGCTTGGGTCTCAAGTAACAACACAGCCTGATTTTCAGGTATTGACAACATGAGATATTTAAAAACTTCTTTCTTATATCCTTTTGATTCCTCTTTTCCAGAAGTTAGGCTGTTTGAGTAATTTGAGGTCTTGTAGTCAAAAGCAGTGAGATAGGCAGAACTCTAAGATGACCCCTCAAGATTCCCAGTCCCTGAGTGTTCACTAAAACATTAATCTAGATCCTGCTATGAAGGGATTTTGCAGATGTAATTTAAGTCCCAAATCAGGAAACTTTAATATAGGGAGATTATCTGTGTGGTTCTGACTTAATCAGTAACCTTTTAAAAACAGAGAATTTTCTTTGGCTGGTTACATAAGAGAAATCAGAGGTTTGAGGCATGGGGGAGGGCCCTCAATGGGCCATCAAAGCTTGAAGATAAAAGAGAGCATCTGAAAAGGGCTTCAGAGTGGCCTCTGGGAGTTAGAGGCAACTCCCCAGTTAACAGCTAACAAGGAAACTGGGGCCTCAGCCTTAAAACCACAAAGGAATGAATTCTTGTATCAAAAATGAGCTGACCACTTTCCCCCAGAGCTCCCAGATGAGAACTCAGTTCTGTTGATATCCTTATTTCCCCCTTGTGATACCTTCACCAGAGAATAAAGCCGTTCCATGTCAGACTTTTGACCTACAATACTATATTTTCCCTTAAGCATTAAGTTTGTGGTAATTTGTTGCAGGGCAATAGAAAACAGGAAGCATGGTCTTGTTTTCCCTGGGTCTTTCTATCCTCCTCCTCCTGTAAGTTGCTTCTGCCTTCTCTAGGTATTAGGCAGGAGATAAAGGTGGGTAGGAGGGTAGAAAGGAAAGATACAGTGTTTTTTAAATGACCAAAGTCCAGCTGCCTTTCCAGATTCATGTGAAAACAAACTTCTTTTTCTGCCAAATGGTTATTACAGCTTGAAAGATGAAATATCCTGCCTTCTGATTTCTCTAGAGGAGAAGCAGGCATCATTTTCTGTGATCATGAGTGCTACAAACTCCTGAGGACACATGGCAGCTTTTCCCAAGAACTTTCTTACTGTTCTATTCTCCCAGTGCCCTAATGGAAATAAGGCAAAGGCTACCTTTCCTTGTCAGAGGCACTTCCATTTCTATGAGTGATTCGTTTGGGTCCCCCTCGTATTACTAGGAAATGGAGCATTACCCTTTCTGATGCAGAAGAGAAAGAAGAGCCAGGACTTGTTCTACATTCCTATGAATTCCTGTTAACCTCTAGCTTGCTCTTGCATAGGCTGGAGTTATATGGTGAATAGGGATATTGGAAAGGTCAATTTGGTACTTCTTAATATCTTTCAGGGACATTTCTAGGTGATTTCTCTATAGACTGTTGGGGTACTTACCACCTGTTGTTCTTAGATTTGGAAATTCTATCGTGAGTTGAGAGTAAATTTATCATTTAAAATCCTGTACTAATTATTTTTACTGAAAGAGTAACATGATCTGATTTATCTTTTTTAAAGATCACTCTACTTGGTCGAGAATAGATTGCAGGAAGATGGGATTGAACCTTCAACACAAGTTAAGTGACCTTGAGGGTAATCTAGGCCTTGCTATTTAATGGGTGATCCATGGAATAGCATGATCAATTTACCTGAGGCCTTATCTCAGTCTCTATGTGAACCTACTAAAGCAGAATATATATTCTAACAAGATTCCCCTGGTAAATTTGTACACTTATTAGAATTTGTGAAGAACTTGTCTAGGTGAGATATGATAGTTGGTTCAGGTAGGGTGATGGGTGTGGAAATGAGAAGGGAATTGATACAAAATATATTTTGAGACAGAATTTTCTGATGGCTTGATGTGAGGAGTAAGGAAAACAAAGAATTCTCAAGCTTCAATTTGTAGCTTGAGAAACATGATGGTGGGTCGTGACATTTGGCAGAGGAATATGCCTAGTGGAAAGGATGGATGAAAGTTTCCATTTGGTCACATCAAGTTAGAATTATTAAGAAAAATCTTGGGGCACCTGGGTGACTCTGTCAGTTGAGCATCTAACTCTTGATTTTGGCTCAGGTCATGATTTCATGGGTGGTGAGATCCAACCCCATGTGGGGCTCCATGCTCAGTGTGGAGTCGGCTTGAGAGTCTCTCTCTCTCCCTCTCCTTCTGCCCTTCCCGTCCCCCCACTTGAGCTTTCTCTCTCTAAATAAATAAATAAAATCTTTAAAAAACATTAAAAAAATTGAAAGAAAATATCTTAATTGCTATAGCCCAAATCCTGCCTACCTCCTATTGCAATTACCCTCATTATCTTTCTGCTGCATTCTAACTCCCTTGTTGAGAAAGTACAATTAGTCTGGTCAATAACAATCTTGAGTAGACCATTCCTATGATTTTCCTATTTTTAAAAAGAAATATAAGGTCACTTTTCCCAAAAGTGTGATTTTATTTATTTTTTCCATTATTTGCCAATTCTATCCTGATGGTCATGATTTAGTTAATAATTCTTTCCTCCATTGCTTCTTCTATCTTCTGTGAGCTAAAATTATTGTCCAAATAAGAGAAAACTGTTTCAGATCCTCATTTTAAAGAGTGTTAAAATTTTATGGGGTGCCTGGATGGTTCAGTCAGTTAAGCGTCTGCCTTTGGCTCAGGTCATGGTCCTGAGGTCCTGGGATGGGAGCCCGGCATTGGGCCCCCTGTTTGGCGGGGATTCTGCTTCTCTCTCTCTCTCCCTCCACCCCTCCCCATGCTTGTGCTCTCTCTCTCAAATAAATGAAATAAAATAAATAAAATCTTAAAATCTTAAATAAAATCTTAAAATCTTAAATAAAATCTTAAAAAAATAAGGACTGTTAAAATTTTAAAAGGAAAACAGCCAAGAGATTGTTCAGAAAAAGAAAAGAAAACAGAGCAAATACAAATGAAATCACTTCTGTGTCTAACATAATCTTCCATTTTCTTTTTGTGCAGCTTTCAAAATCAATGGCAACAATACAAAATCAGTCCTATTTCTGAATGGGTTAGTAGGCAATTTGTGAATACCCATTGGTAGGTGTGGGTAATCATCTGTAATTAGAATATATTAGACTGTACATCTTTTTAATTGCTATGTGTTTTCTGGCTTCCTGGTCCACAAAGAAGAAATACTGATCTAACACCTAAAGAACACAATACATTACCATTGCCAGGGCAACATCATTGGGAATAAATACCGAGGCAGACCCTCATAAGTATTTTGTGATTTCCATGGTAGCTAAAGTAAAATTAAAAAGTGATTCTCTGAGGTGGGCTACAAAGAGTCTGCAAAATGCTATCAAATACTCCTTTCAGTGTGCGTTATTTTATTAAATATACAGTGTATTTAATGGTTTTTCCTCTATGGGGGTTTCTTTTTTGTTGTGAGCTGCATTAAGAATAAAGATGGAAAAACTGGTTTAAGCAATATGGTCATAGTCACTTTTTTTTAATTTAAAAACAGTCACAAGTAAAAATACATCTTTTTAAACCTGGTGTTAAATATTGCAGTATCTAACATTTATAGGGGCACTATTCATATTCTAATTTAAAGATGGAGGAAACAAATGTACAGAGGAGCTAAACAACTTGCTTGAGGTCATTGTACTAGTAAGTAGCAGAGCTGTAATTTGAACGCAGGCAGTCTGTTTCCTGAACTATATTCTTAACCTCATATTAAAACTGCTTCAGGTAGATAATGCAAGAAACAAACACACACATCTGTACACAAAGCAGATTTAGGATCATTTCGCTGTTGTCACAAAAATTTGTTCTCTCTTTTTGAAGTGTTCAGAGTGATTTGCATGTCACATTAGATAAATTTCCATGATTATATGTCTATCAATCTCTCTCCTTAGTAAGAAACATATAAACACATACAGTTTGCATGCTTTAAAATTATATAAATGAGTATCTTTGATCATGATTTAATGATTGTAAATAATACTTATATAGCCATTTCCTTGGAGTTTTATTTCTTGATTAGATGCAATAAAAATCTTTGCAAATATTTTTGCTGAATAATTTCCACTATGATAATTTAGTGGGGCTGGGCTAGCAGTGAGAAGATAGAGTAATCTCCAATAGATTTACTCTAATTTTTAAAAATTTACATTATGTTTATGAGGATTTCTAAGGCATAAAGTACAGACTAGCTTAGGGTCATATATATTATACATATTAAACAAATCTTCCCAAAATATCTACTAAATTTGAGGTAATAGTTTCGTCTTCCAAAACCCCTCTAAGTATAGAGTGCTTCTCGGTGGTAACTCTATTAGCACAATTTGATGGGAAAATTCTTCATTCTGTATAGCTCTGACATATATTGTAGGACATTTAGCATGTATGTCCCCTGGTCACTGCAAACCAGAGCTAGCTAAAACTACCCCCACATTTGCAAATGACCCTGATGGAGAACGACTAAAGGAATTAGGGGAAAACCATTTCTACCACTTACCTATCCAGTCTTTTCTCCTTCCCCAAACACAACAGACAAATTCAAACACTCCATAGGTGGCACTTAAAAAAATGGAGAAAGAGGTCAATTAGATATACTTGAGAAAAAACAAAGGGAAGCAAATGATAGAACCTCCCAGACATGATGGATCTCCCTCATGACAGATGCAGCTGGATAGAGAGTATATTAATGGCCATGTTTGGACTGTGACTTGATGGCTGTAGCACCCTTTTTCTCCAGTAGTTTGTTCTTACAAGTGAATGTTATAGAAAGTGTATATAGTCATGGAGCAACATCCAAATAAGCAAACTGTACATGGCAGCATCCCCACTCTTTGTCAAGACTTCAGGCTTATCATAGTCCTCTTTGCATGTCTCCTTGCATCACATTGCTTTTGTACATCACAGTTAGTTGCTTGGTCAGAGGCTATTTTCTTCTAGGGTTTGGGAGCTTAATTCTTATTAACTGATTTGCTTCATCATAATTAGAGCACAGTGAGTAGCACTTTGAGATATAAATATTTTCATTTGTATTCTGAGAAGTATAAAATTACCTCTAATTCAATGTCTCTTTAAAACTAAAACATTAAAAATATAGTCTGTAGCTCAATTTAAACTAAACTTAAGCATATTCAGTGTGATTCTCAATTTAACTTTCCTAACATGCAATCATCATGTACAGAGCACTTAATGCAATTATCATCTACATAGGTTATATTAATCATGGGGCAATATGTCAAATCTTCTTTTGTTATCTTGAACTGTTATTGGAATTTACTTAACTTTTCATAGATTCTAAGCTCACAGTAATCAGTAACTGTGTTTTATTCTTCCTTGTGTTACCCACAGACCCTGGTACAAGGCCAGGAGTTAGAATATTCAATATATAATTTTTATTTGAAATATTTGTATTTCCCTTCAGCTCTCAGACATGATATGCAAGAATTATCTTCTGTAAAATCTCTTCCCTCTTTTGCACTCATCTACAGCCAATTATTAAGACATCTATGCTCTATGTCAAAAAGATGTACAGCATTATGATTCACCAGCTAACTTCATTACTAGCTTTGGCATTGTCAGTATTTTTTTTTTTTAACAAACTGCTAACAGATGAAGTAATAAGAGTATTAGAAAATACATTGCCTGTAGGAGCTGTTGTTATTGAAGGCAAAAGGGAAGGGAGTTTATACATTTCTCAGAAATATTAATAATTAAAGATTCCCTTAATTTAGAGTCACCTTGTAGCTGAAGCCACAACTTAAAAAAAGGTTTTGCCATGGCTTCTATCTGAAGCTATATTGTGCAACTTAATTGTAAGTGCTATGCCAATTCAAGATGTTTAAAATATATTTATTGTGGGCGCCTGGGTGGCTCAGTTGGTTAAGCGACTGACTTCAGCTCAGGTCATGATTCCGGAGTCCAGGGATGGAGTCCCGCATCAGGCTCCCTGCTCAGCAGGGAGTCTGCTTCTCCTCTGACCCTCCCTCCTCTCATGCTCTCTCTCTCTCTCATTCTCTCTCTCAAATAAATAAATAAATAAATAAAATCTTTAAAAAATTAAAATAAAATATATTTATTGTGATGAGTTTACATATGGTCATTTTTCAATTATATTAAATTTAGCTACACTACTGATAACGATAGTGTCAACAAAACTGTTTTGTTTGTCATATATAAGTCACAATGAAACCTGAAACTGCTTATTTTTTTTTAAGATTTTATTTATTTAATTGACAGAGAGAGACAGAGAGAGAGGGAACACAAGCAGGGGGAGTGGGAGAGGGAGAAGCAGGCTTCCTGCCGAGCAGAGAGCCCGATGCGGGGCTCGATCCCAGGACCCTGGGACCATGACCGGAGCTGAAGGCAGTTGCTTAACCAACTGAGTCACCCAGGCGCCCCTGAAACTGCTTATTTAAAAAAACAGTATCATTAAAATGCATGAGGGGTTTTTTTGGTAACAGTGCCTTATTTTAATTTTTTAAAGAATGGAATGAAAGTGATGTCCTGAATTTTGAATAAATAAACAAGAATTTATATTGCTGGCTGTTAGGGCTTGCCTTAAGCAAAATTGTGAACATACTAGAAAGGTCAAAAGGCACCAGTTGCCGTTATGAGAACATATGCATTTGTTCTCCAATACTTCTTTTAATAGTTTCTCTGCTTGGGATGGTCTTTGCTTCAAGTGTCACTTTCTCAACCAATTTGCCATGTCACAAGCTACCATGTCTGTGTCATAGTGCTGAGTCTTTATTAAGAAACTAAATAATAACCGTTAGCTAATGGTTTCACTACATAAATCCATTACCCCATTCCAGGAAACATATTTACTCATAGAGAGAAGCTTAGTGGAAACCTAACCATTTGCTCTCCCTTTCCTGGTAGATTTCAAGAACCACAAAGCGGCACACTCAATTTCCCTTCTAAAAGAGAGAGACCAGAAACAGGGTCCTTTTCACAGGGGGTCAGATTTTTTGTCACCTGACTGGGCTACCATTGTACAACTACTGCTCCCTAGCAAAGACAACCATTCCTAAACTGGCTTGGAATAAGAATGCTGCTTAATAGTGTTGCCTCTAGAGAGTGACCAACTGATACAGTTAGATCATATCACTTGGGGAATTTGACTACGGAGCATAGAGAGAAAGAGGAAACCATAGTGAAAGACAATGGAAGGAAAGAGTAGCCACAGAAGCAGATGTGAAGAAAGGGGGGAAGGGGATTATTGTTGCCAAGTCCCTAGAGTAGGGCTATTAGATGTTCTCTGCTGAAAGAAAAACAAGCTGACTAGGTCACTAAGGCTGGTAATTGGTCCTCCAGAATACTGCTGCATCCTGAATGGCAAAGCGTACTGATCAAATTCTGTTCTCTTTCTTGGGTTCCCATCCTTCCATGTAGCTTTATAATAAAACCCCTTTGTATGAGTTAACTTCTGCATCACTATTCCATTGTAATCTGTAAAATCTCAACTAATAAAATTCTTCCAATTGTTTCTTCCACCATTCCATAGGTTTTATAGTATTCTCTCTGCAAACGCATATAATTTTATACCAGAGCTCATGAGAGTCTAGCTGGACAACTGTGGTTGCCTCTACTCATTTTATCTTTAATTTATAGTTCCCAAATCCTGGTGCTTTGGACTGAGACTTGTGCTTGTTTGTTTTAACCTCATGTTAATTAACCTAGTGCACACTTACAGAAACATTGCTTCTGTTAAATACTGCTTTTATCATCATTCTTGTTTCTGAATCTCCATTTGTAGCAAATTCTTGAGGAATATAGAATGTGATTTTTAGTTCCTTCAGAAGGAGAAACTGTCACCCATATCACTTCAGCACTAAGCTTAAGTGGGTACTGTACTTTTTTTTTTAAAGATTTATTTATTTATTTTAGGGGGAGGGGCACAGGGAGAGGGAGACAGACTCCTCAAGCAGACTCCCCAACTCAGTGCAGAGAGCTGCCATGCAGGGCTCAATCCTAGAACACTGAGATCATGACCTGAGCAGAAATCAAGGGTTGGTGGCTTAACCAACTGAGTCACCCAGGCACCCCATGGGCACTGTACTTTCTGAGGGCCTTCTCTGACCTGAGGAGTATGTTCAGCCCCTCACCTGGAGTATGTGGAAGTATAGGAGACAAAACATACCCACGAGCAGCTCTCAACCAATGATGAAGGAGAATTGGCATATAGATACACCATCTTCCCGGCCTCTCATTCATATGTGTGTGTGTGTGTGTGTGTGTGTGTGTGTGTGTGTGTGTGTGTGTGTATATATATATATATATATATATATATATATATATATATATAGTCTTCCAGATATTCCTAGTGGGACTGAGTCCTACTTGCTGAAATGATATCTTGCTTACTAATATCCTATATTGATTTTCTCTTGTTTCCTCATTACTGTACTGTTACTTTCTAGGATTACCTCAAATATTTGTCTCAGGGTCTGTTTCTAGGGAACCCAACTCATGATACTTTATTCCATTTCAGTGTCATTTCATAGCTGAAGCTTAGGCAAAGCTCCCATATATAAAATTCATGTCATTTCCTTATTTTAAGAGTTAAAAGTACATTTCCTTCAGATAGTCTAAAATGAAGAGATGTAGTTGGCAACTTATAGAATCTCTCTCACATATAAACAAGCACCTTTCAACACCAATTTCATTAAAGTAGAAATACATGCAAACATATATCTTAACACTTGCTTTTACTTACTTTCTTCAAGTTAAATTAGAACATGTCTTTTCTAATTTAGGTTATCATCTAGAGAAAGGACATCCTAGCAGGGTAACTGACTGCTATGCCCGCTTCAATTATCTCAGTAACATTAAAAAAATATGTATAGTTCCAAAGTCCTAGAACTTATTATTGAGGAAGTGTAAAATGTGTTTCTTTATCTTATATAAATATATATGTACAAAGAACTTATGAATCTGGAATAGGTTATAATAGTTTATAATGATGGTCTCAAAATCATGTTGAAGTACATGGTAAGCTATTTAGTGAAAATAATTTGTAATTATATATTTTATCAACTTTATTGAGAAATAAGTGTCATATAATAAGCTGCACTTCTTTAAAATTATTCAATTTGATAAGTTTTGATGTAGTTGTATAACAGTGAAACCATATCCACAAATAAGAAAATGAACATATCTATCACTACCAAACATATCTGTCACTATCACTACTTTCTTTCTGTCCATGAGTCATCTCTTTCCCACTCCTCCCCTCTTCAGGAAAACACTCATCTGCTTTCTGACAATCTAGATTACTAACAGTTTTCCAGAACTTTTTATAAGTAAAATTGTACTCTTTATGTCAGTCTTCTTTTACTTGACATAAATAAATTGGGATTAATCCATGTTGTAGCATGTATAGGTAATTGTTTTATTGCTGAGTAGCACTACATTATATGAATATACCACAGTTTGTTCATCCACTCACTTGTTGGCATATGGGTTGTTACCAAACTTTTGGCTAATATAAATAAGCTGCTCTGATCAGTCATGATACAATACGATTTAAAATAATAAAATCACTTTTCCAAAGTGATTGTACCATTTTATATTCTCAACATTAATGTATGAGAATTTCAGTTCTTTTTTTCTTCCTTTTTTTATGTTTTTATTTTTATTACTTTCAATTTTTGTTTTAATTCCAGTTAGTTAATATACATATTATATTAGTTTCATGGTTTCATGTGTACAATATTCAACACTTCATACAATACCTTGCGCTCATCACGAGTGTGTGTATTCCTTAATCCCCAACATCTATTTAAACAATCCCCCATCCCCTCCCCTCTGGTAACCATCAGTTTGTTCTCGATAGTTAAGAATCTATTTCTTACTCTCTCTCTCTCTCACTAATTTTTCCCTTTTGCTTTTTTAAATTCCACATATGAGTGAAAATATATGGTATTTGTCTTTCTCTGTCTGACTTACTTTGCTTAGTATGATACTCTCTAGCTCCATCCATGTCATTGTAAATGGCAAGATTTCATTCCTTTTATTACTGAATAATATGTCATTGTGTGTGTGTGCATGTGTGTCTGTATCTTCAGGTATATATACATATATCACATATGTATATGTGATATATATATATATATATATATATATATATATATATCACATCTTCTTTATCTGTGCATCAATCCATGGACATTTGGACTGCTTCCTTATCTTGCCTATTGTAGATAATGCTGCTATAAACATAAAGATGCATATATCCATTTGAATTCATGTTTTTGTATTCTTTTGGTAAATACCCAGTACTGCTGTTGCTGGATCATAAGTTAGTTCTATTTTAACTTTTTGAGGTACCTCTATACTGTTTTTGAGAATGGCTGCCCCAGTTTGCATTCCCACAAAGAGTGCACAAGCATTCCTTTTCTCCACATCATCATAAACACCTGTTGTTTCCTGTGTTGTTGATTTTAGCCATTTTGACAAATATAAGGTGATATCTCATTATAGATTTGATTTGCATTTCCTTGATCATAAGTTATGGTGAGCATCTTTTAATATGTCTATTGACCATCTGTATGTCTTCTTCAGAGAAATGTCTGTTCATGTCTTCTGTCCATTTTTAAATTGTATTATTTTGGCAGGGGTGTTGAGTTTCATAAATTCTTTAAGTATTTTGGGTTCTAGCCCTTTATCAGATATGTCACTTGCAAATATCATGTCCCAGAGAATTTCAGTTCTATGTCTTTATCAACATGTGGTAAGCTCAATCTTATTTATTTGTTTGTTTATATTTTATTCTTATAGGTATGTAATGTCTCACTATGGTTATAATTTTCATTTAACAAATAACTAGTGATGTTGCCCATCTTTGACTCCATTTGCTGTCTATATATCATTTATTTATCTAAAATTTATGTAATTTATCTGTAGGGCTTTTTGGAATTGTCTGTTCAATTTTTTTACTCATTTAAAAATTGGATTATTTCTTTCCTGATTATTGAGTTTTGAGGATTCTATAAATATTCTACATAAAAGCCATTTATCAATATTTTATTTTCAAATATTTTCTCCCAGTCTGTGGTTCTCTTTTCATTCTCCTAATATTTCTTTTAGAAGAACAGAAGTTTTTAATTCAACGAAGCCAAAGATTTTTTCTTTTACAGATTACACTTTTTGCCATATTTTAAAATTCTTAGCTAACTCAACATCACCAATTTCTCATATATTTACTCTATAATCGTCATAGTTTTCAATTTGAAATAGGTGCTATGATTCATTTTATATCGTTGTGTATGGTATAATGTGTGTAACTTAAGTTTATTTTATTTTGCACATTCAGTTGTTCCAATACCATTTGTTGAAAAGACTATCATTGCTTCATTGAATTGCCTGTTTACCTTTGTCAAAAATCATTTGTCTTTATACGTTAGACCTAAGCCTGAACTATACAATTCCTTTGATATAATTGTGATATTATTAATGTCAATACCACACAGTCTTGATTGCAAAATCTTTAAAGAACCTTGAAATAGGTAGTCTTTGTTTTGCTTTTCCAAAATTGTTGTTTGTATTTCCATATGGTTTTCAGAAACAGTTTTTAATTTCTAAAAAAGAAAACCTGCCTGATTTTAGGCTGGGATTACATTAATTCCACAGATCAATTTGGAAATAATTTTCATCCTAGGGATATTTGGTCTTCTAACCTACAACCAAGGTATATCTCTCCATTCATTAGGTCATATTTAAGTTTTTTCAGCAATATTTTTAATTTTTCTATACAGATCTATCACATTTTTGTCAGGTTTCTCTGTAGGTATTTCAAATTTCTGGTGTTATTTTAAATGGTATTGTTTTTAAATTTTATTTTCTGATATATTTTCTGATGGTCCTAGTATAAAATATAATTAATTTTTGGTGTCAGTCTTCTATCTTGGGACCCTGTTAAACTCACTTAGTTGTAGTAGTTTATCAGATTTTCTATAGAGATGATCACATTGTCTGCAAATAAAGAATTTCACTTCTTTCATCCAATCTGGGTGCGTGGATTCCTTTTTTTTTTCCTGCCTTATTGCTTTGGCTTGGAACTCCAATACAACATTGAATAGAAGTGGTAAGAATGGACATTATTGTCTTGTTACTGATTTTAGATGGAACACATTTATTCATTCACCATTAAGTAAGATGTTACCTGTAGGGTTTTCTTTTCTTTTCTTTTCTTTTTAAAGATTTTATTTATTTGACAGAGACATAGCAAGAGAGGGAACCCAAGCAGGGGGAGTGGGAGAGGGAGAAGTAGGTTTCCCATCAAGCAGGGAGCCCAATGCAGGGCTTGATCCCAGGACCCCGAGATCATGACCTGAGCCGAAGGCAGATGCTTAACTGACTGAGCCCCCCAGGCGCCCCATTTGTAGGGTTTTCAGAGGTACATTTTTATCGAGTTGAAGAAGTTTCTCTATAGTTTTTGTGTAATGTATGACTGCTTTTGGCATCTGGATAATGCCAGCTTCATAAAAATAGTTCAAAAGTATTATTTCCTTTTCATTTTTGGTAAGAGTTTATGTGGAATTGGTATTATTTTTTTTTCTTAAATGTTTAGTAAAATTCACCAGTGAACCCATTTTGATTTGACTTGCTTTTGTTGTTAGCAGGTTTTTGACTAAAAATTCCATTAATTTCATTTCTTTAATAGATGTAGAGATATTCAGTATGTTTCCTTCTGAATGATCTTTTGTCTTTTGAGGTAGAATTTGTCATTTCATCTAAATTGTCAGACTTATTAGCATATGGTTCTTCATAATACATTCTTATCATTTTTATATTTGTAGAATGTCTAGTGAAGTCTTCCTTTTATCATGATCAATTTGGCTTGCTGTTTACTAATTTAATGATATTCTCAAGGACACAGAGTTTAGGGTTTCATTGATTTTCTTGTTTGTTTTCTATTCATCGATTTCATTTATTTCTGCTGTGATCTTCGTAAGTTTCTTAATTCTGTACACTTTGGTATATCTTTAATAGTTTCTATGATTCTCCTTTAGGTTTTGAACAGATGGAATATAACTGTTATAATTCTTATAATGTTTGCTAATTCTAGCACATGTGTTAGTTCTGGGTTGGCTTTTTCCTACTTTTTGCATGCTCGGTAATTGTGAATATTCCTTCTTGAATGTTGAATATTTTGTATTTCTATAAATGCTTTTGAGCTTTCTTTCTTCTGAGACTCAGTTAAATAAGTTGAAAATTGTTTTGTCCTTTAAATTTTGCTTCTAAGATTTATTACAAAGGTCCAGAGTAGTGCTCAGTCTAAGGCTAATTACTCACCATTACTGAGTTGGCTCACTTGTATACTCTCTGAATGCCCCATGCATTGTGAAGTTTTCTCTCCAGTACTATAGAATCACATAGCGCTCACAACATTCGTGTACCATCTCTCAAGGATCACTAGCCTTCATTTTCTGGTATTTGGTGTCTTAATAAATATTTCATATATTCTATCTGATAGTGGTTTATTTCAGTGAGTAGAGTAAATCTGGTTTTTGTCATTCCAATTTGACCAGAAATGGAAATCTGTGGCACAATATTTTAAATGTTCATTTACTCAGAAAATATGAAATATTGAATATTACATTAACATTTTAAAACTTAAATGCAGGTATTCTTTTAATATAATTTGTTCTGAAGAGTTTTAAATGAAGTTAAATTTTCCCTGTAGTCAAGATGTTGTTATTTGTTTAAGTCAGATGTCATTGTGGGGTGCCTGGGTGGCTCAGTCAGTTAAGTGTCTACCTTGGGCTCAGGTTGTGATCCTGTGGTCCTGGGATTGAGCCTCACATCGGGCTCCCTGCTTCTTCCTCTCCCTTTGCCCCTCCCCTGCTTGTGTGCTCTGTCTCTCTCTCAAATAAATAAAATATTTAAAAAAATTTAAAAACAGATGTCATTGTGAAAAGTTTCTTTGATAGTTGTTATTTTTCTTTTATTTCTTCCTTTGTGGGTTGGAGTTTCAGAGACATAACCCATGATTAAGGAAATATAGGAAATAAATTTTCTGGGATTGTGAATCATTTTTTCCTAACACCAGTATAATCCTATAATAGAAATAACATTAACTATATGTTATATTTGTATTAAAGCATTCAGTGAATGACCTAAAAAAAAGGAGATAGAAATTCTCATTTAATAGTTTTAACAATTCATTTGCATTTAACCCAAATCTTTGTAAAACTTGTTTTTGTAGGAGTAAAGATTTTTTTTTCTGATTATTAGTTTTTTAATACATGCAGAGGAATGTCACCAGTAAGATCTTCCTTTCAACTTCTTGTGCTGGAGGTATAGTATGAATACTTTATTACTTGTCGACAGATTGGCTTGTAGACATTCCTGTGTTTCCTGTTTAAAACATTATGTCTCCCAGAAATATATTTGCTAGCTCGAGGCAGTTTGACATGTGCACATCTCTTGCTGCCTACAGTAATAAGCAACACCAAATATAGACAGGTAAAATGTGACATCACAAGAGCAGAATATGAGAATAAACATTCTAAGGCAAATATCACATTCATTTCTCTCATTTCCAGTAACAAATAACGTCAACAAGAAGCTCAATAATTTAGCTCAAATTGGAAAACACCAAGTGAATAAATACTTTAAAAAATAGTCTTATTTGGGGAAACAATATTGCCTGTAACTGAAACACTGAATGTATGTGTCCGATTTTGACAGTATATTTTCCAGTATACCTCTTCAAACATAAAATCTAATTATGTTCACCCTTTCCCATGCCATTTAATCCCTCTCCTTGATATATCCTGTTTCCCCAAACACTATAATGAAAACTAGAGTTCATGGCAAAACTCAAGCTTCTCTGAGCTCCCTTACCTCTCATTAGTTGAATCCAGCTTTGTCAAATTTTATTCTTTCAGCCCTCTTCCGTAGCTCAAGTGAAATTCAGACATCTATTGATATAAAAAATGTAAAGGAAATAACAGTGTCATTTCTTCCCAAAGGAAATACAGTGCAGTTTAATAATATATTGGGAACATATGGTTAGGTCAGTCTGTTATTTATCCTTTTGGCTAAGCTATTTTATTTAGAAGTCAGCAGACATAAAACTAATAGTGTAATAATTCACTTACCATTTACTAGCTTCTGTGTAAAAAGAAAAACAAACTGAAGAAAATTATTTAGCATTTTCCCCATTTGATTTTCATTTGCTTGAAATTTACCTGATAGAGGGTAGAAATATAATGGAAGATATTTTGGAAAGTACTGAAGTCAGCTTCCATATGGAATAATGGAATATGATTTCTAATAATTAAACTTCTTCAAAAATGGAATGGGCTAACTAGTGAATCAGTAAAAAAACTGCAAAAAGAAATTTTTAAAGTCCTTGTCATATATACTGTAGAAGGGAGGACTTTGGTCTTTGGAAATTTCTGCCCTCTCATAAAACTTTTTCTTCTGGAACCTATCATCACATTCTTTTATTAATATTATATGGATGTATTTCTTAATTTGTTTACCAAGGTGTAACTAGAGAGTTGGTTACATGTTTATTCATTTTTTTCATCACAGAGCTTTGCTCATATTAGACTCTCAATAAAAAAATATTTAATTTAATAATAGTAATATTAGTGTATACCATTTATCAGATAATATGTTGTACATTTAGCATTGATTATTTCATTGAATATTTATGAAAAGCCTATGAGGCAAGTGCTATTCTCCTTAATTTTCATTAAAGCAAGGAGTTTAAGTGAATGCATATATGAATTAATATATAAACCAATTAGAAAATAAACATATCTATAAATGAATGTATAAATGGGAAGTTGGACTAGATAATATATTATGTATATTCTGTGTGTGAACATAAGAACTTAACATTCTATGTCTATGAATATAAGAGCTATATATTAAAGTTTAATAAAATGATTATATATATTTTTATTACCATCCCTTTAATTTATCCTTTGGGAATTATTTGCATTGCTTTTCACAGGTATCATGCATCAATAATTTCATATTTTTGCTATGAAAACAGGAAAGTAGAAAGTGCAAAGATAAAGTATGTGGAAATTAATAAAACATTTCATATTCACATTTATCAACAGACTTTTTGGCTTTACTCCCAATTAAATTCCTTTCAGCAAACACTTAATGGGCCTCTGCAAGGTACTGAATAATACAATGAAACATTCTTATTACTTAGAGATGTTAGGTTGTAGACTCATTGAAATGGTCTCTCTTGGAGTTATATGTGACATCAAATAGCCCTGCTGATTTGTTTTTTATTTGATTACTAGTTGCTTGGTATTATTAAACAGCAAGAAAATGATTCTCTACTGAAGACCAGTATGATACCCTCTGACACAATGGAAAATAATGTAACTTTATAGTAATGTTGATCTACCCCTAAGGAGACTTCAGATATTTTTATTTTTCCTGTGTTATTAAGCATGTGATATTATAGTTTTACACTTGGAGGATAAGTTACATATGATTTTTGAAGATTTTATTTTTCATCTTGAAATGTTCTTATTTCTTTTTTTCTATTTCAGGAGAAACGATTATTTGAAGTCGAGAAAATATTTATAAGCATCAGTTACAATTCAATGAAAGCAGGAGTAGGGAAGAAATTGAAACTTGTCAGAAAATGGACTTACTAAGTAAATACCTTAATGTAATATCAATAAGATCATTAATGTTGGTTCTGACTATCTGTCAAAACACTTACAATCTGAAATAAATCTACAAACTGAGACTTCTGCCACCTTATAACAAACATTTGTTTCAAATCCCAGTGATACTTGGGAATATCATAGCTTTAGATACTCTGAATTCACAGTTCTGTCCCTTATTTTCTCGGTGAACTTAGTTTATTTCTTAAACTCATTGAATCCCTGTTTTTGTTTTTGTTTTTTTTTTTTAATTTCTAAATTGGCAAATATTTTGCACCTAATGAGGCTGGCTTAAGAATCAGTAAAGTAAAAGCTTGCTTAGCACAGTGCTAAATAAGTAGCTGATATTCATGAATGATATAAGTTTATATTTTTATTTGTCCATTATTCAAATCTTACAGCATTTTCTAATTCAACCTTCCATGAATCATTTTTTTTTAGTAAACCAGTCCACAATGATAATACTGTCTTCTTATCACTTTTATAATGTAAAATCTGTGCAAATGTATTTAATTATTATTCTCAGTTTTCTCATGATTATTTATAACTCTTTCATGTACATTGAACTTTGGGTATAGAAAAGAGTGCATAATTTTTGTACACAGAAATATTTGACCAAGATTTATTGAGTATGTGATCTCTGATAAGTGATTTAACCTCAGTATACTCATCAGTGAAGTAGGGTTATAATACTGCTCCATTGGCTTTTGTGGTAATATTAAATGTGATAACATTAAATGTGGAAATATTAAATGTGATTAATAGTAGTGAATCCTCAATAAAGTGCCTGACTTAGTGTAAGTACTCAGTATTTGTTAGTTTCTTCTCCTTCCCCCGCTTACTTAACCAGCATTTTGCTCCTTGGAGACAATAACCAGGTCTTATTTACCATGGTGCAATGTTTTAAAAATTTTATTATGTTATGTTAATCACCACACATTAGATCATTAATTTTTGATGTAGTGTTCCATGATTCATTGTTTGGATATAACACTCAGTGCTCCATTCAATACGTGCCCTCTTTAATACCCATCACCAGGCTAACACATCCCTCCACCCTCCTCCCCTCTAGAACCCTCAGTTTGTTTCTCAGAGTCCATAGTCTCTCATGGTTCATCTCCCGCTCCAATTTCCCCCCTTCATTTTTCCCTTCCTACTATCTTCTTCTTCTTCTTCTTCTTGTTCTTCTTGTTCTTGTTCTTGTTCTTGTTCTTGTTCTTGTTCTTCTTCTTCTTCTTCTTTTTTAACATATAATGTATTATTTGTTTCAAAGGTACAGGTCTGTGATTCAACAGTCTTACACAATTCACAGTGCTCACCATAGCACATACCCTCCCCAATGTCTATCACCCAGCCACCCCATGCCTCCCACCCCCCATCACTCCAGCAATCCTCAGTTTGTTTCCTGAGATAAAGAAGTACCATTTAATTGATTTGTCTTTATGCAGTGCTCAAAGTTAACCTGTGTCTAAGGTTACTAACTTCAATGCCTGTGAATCATCTGTGAATCTTAATAAGAGGCAAAGCAGACTCAGCAGCTCTGAAGAAGGGCCTGAGATGATGTGTTTTTAACAAGATCCCAGATGAAGCCAGTGCTCCTGCTCATAGACGACACTTCCTATAATAAGCATTAAACTATGCTGGAAGAGGTCACTGAGAGGACGTGACCACTGCTTCATCCATGCACTGGATCTGGGCAACTGGAGGCTCCTCACCTTCTCCTGTGTCCTTGGAATATATAGTTTTCCTACAGTTCCAACAGTAGGAGCATTTTCAAGGACACAATCTTGAGAAAATAAGGTGTTGAGATGATCTGGACTGAATTTGTCACTGAACCCTACTAAGACATCTATAGACACCTTTAAGATTCTGGCAGGAAGGTACAGAGATCTACTCATCTTGACTGCCCAAGACAAGCTTCATATATAAGTTATGCTTATTAAGCTGCCACCTACCAATCTGGAGTGGTCTGCCTCTCTTTTTGGTCTCTCCTTACACTCTGTGTAAGGAGGCCAGTTTGTAAACCAACAATTGGTGAGCTTGCCAGGAGACCAAAGAAATGGACCTTGGAAAGGAGGCATCCAAGGGGGGATATCCTGAGTTGGCCATCAACCCCTGTGTGGGGAAGGTGGCCTCTATATGTTAGGGTCCTATGGACAGCAGTGTGAGTATGGGAACACCTCCAAAATGCCAGCTAGTCTTTAATGACGTGTTTGAGGAGCTGTGCATAATTCAGTGGCAGAGAAGAGGAATGGGTGGCTGCCGCTGTGGGCTGGCCTCTAATGTGGACAGCATATCTGGCTACTAATGCCAAACTAGAGGCTGAAGCTCAAGTTAGAAAGTTGGAAGAAGAGGTGAGGTTAGAAAAGGAGGAGTGGGTGTTCACTACTCTCCTAGCTTTGGAGGTGGTCAGGTCAGAGTGCAGGATAAAAATGGAGACCTTAATGTGCCATCTTACAAAGCAGGGAAGGTGTAGGTTGCTGTGGATTAAGGGCCAAGTGCTGTAACAACGACTGATTGTAACTTCAGAGGTGGAATCCCTGGGAAAGTGAGGGAAGTGAATGGAGGATGTTGTGGTGATTGACAGTGAAACAGACAAAATGCCCTGTGCCATCTGACCCCTAATATAAAAGAAAGCAAAAGCAAGCAACAACTCCACCCAGCCAGGCAGCCCCCAATTCAAGAAATGTTTTGATGACAGAATATACACCCACCGGGCTTGCTGATATAGCTGCCAAGTCCCAGAAAAAGGCCAGGGAAAATATCCAGGCATAGTTAGTATGGGTGGGGAGAAAGATGGCATTTCTCTGATGGGGCAGGGGGCAGAGAAGATGAGCAACACTCTGCCCTTCAGCAGCACCCACATGGCCTTCTGGGGGTTCAAGATACTCACTCCCTTATGGATCAGATTATTCTAGCCTGCAAGTAGTGTTGGCTCAATGAGGGGGAATCTCCCAGGGCATGTGTGACTCTGGAAGTCTATAGAGGAAATACAACAAATCCTTAGGGTGTTGGGAATGAAACAGACCATCTACACTCCTGTCTTTAAAGGCCCTGATCATGCCCCATTTACTGCAGAAATAAAAGTCAAAATACTCCAGTCTACCCCCAGCATCTGATATAGGACATTGACATTCATGCTGTGTCCAGTCATGGAACAAGATATTTATGATGTTGGGCAATCAATCCATCCATAATCTGGGGGATAATGACAAATCCTAGGTTTGGTTATGGGCTGTTTGAAAGACTCAAGACAGAGAGGGTGCTCAAAAATTCAAAAGGCTATCACAATTGACTGTAAGGAGTCTGGTTAAAGTAACCTGGAAGCAAATGTGGTTTGACCTCATTGCTGCCAGGACCACACCTGAACAGACCGATTGGCAATCCAATACAGTGGGTTGGCCTGTGGAAAGCCTTAAAACCTAAACAACAGCTCACCCCACCTGTCCCTTACCATCCCTGATACCCCACCTGCTTCAGCAGAGGCCTCAAGGATGTGGTCTTATGTAGAATAGATGGCTCCCACACCCTGGGTATGGGATGCAGGCCAAAAGAGCCTCCAGGTGAGGGCCACTGGAGGTGGTCAGAGGCCACATGTTGTGCTCACTATTTACTGGTCACCCAGAGATAAACAAAAGGCGATAGATCAGGTTGACATTGGAGCCAAATATACTCTAACACATGCTGACCCTTAGAAGTTTTCTGTCCCCCTCAGTGCCATGGTTGGTTATAGTTGGGAAACAGTTAGGATCAGAAAGGTCCCTTTGACACTGCAAGTTGGATGTTCTCACAAGAATCTGAGATTTTTTTATATCTTCAATTCTAGAGAATATATTGGGCATTGATATTATATAAGGTCACACTCTGCAAAACTGTATGGGTAAATTTTGCCTTTAGGTTAGAGTAAGCAAACCCAGAAGGGGGCTAGAAAGTCAATGACATCATTTTTAAAGTCAAGCAGAGAAAGATAATTATCATATGGTTTCACTCATATGTGGAACATAAGGAGTAATGTGGAGGACCACAGGGGAAGGGAGGGAAAACTGAACGGGAAGAAATCAGAGAGGGAGAAAAACCGTGAGAGACTCTGGACTCCAGGAAACAAACTGAGGGTTACAGAAGGGAGGGGGTATGGGGTAACAGGGTGATGGGTATTAAGGAGGTCACACGTGGTGATGAGCACTGGGTATTATACACAACTAATGAATCGTTGAACCCCTACATCAAAAACTAATGATGTACTATATGTTGGCTAATTGAACATAATAAAAATAAATAAAATAAAATAAAAATAAAAGAAACACACTAGTAAAAAAAGGGAGAAAATGGAGGTCCTGTTCTGGCATACTGTGTCCGCAGTCCATCTCCTCCTGCCAGACAGTGCTGTTTCCCCCACCCAACACGTATGGTATATACACAAAGTCAAATTCCTAAAGCTGCTAACCTCCCTCTCCTCAAGCCCAGGTGGAAATGTTCTGTTTTCCACTGGTATGAGCATTTGGCCCCCTTCTTTGCTCCTGCCATTGGCCTGGAGGATGTTATAGCACACATAGAAACCATTATTAAATTCACTCAATAAGCCTTAAATGATAGCTAACAAAGCCTGTCTTTACCAAACATGGAAATGTTTCTGAGGAGAAAAGTTGTCATCCAAAATAAGGTGGCCTTGGATATTATTATAGCCTTGCAAGGAGGCACCTGTGTCATCCAACAGAATGTTACGTGTTCCTACTTAATCAGTCTGCTAATGTATTATCTTTATTAAATCACGAGAACAGATGAACACCAGAGTGAACTCACCCCCAGCCTAGGGGACTTAATAAATCAGTGGTTCAGATCATGAGATTCTTAACAAAAAAAATTGTTACTTCTTTTGGTAATCATTGTCTTAATCTATGTTTTCTCTTGCATGTGCCTACATTGTTGCTATGGTATCTACCTCTAATTCAGCCAGATAGCCAACAGATGAGCCTCCTTGTTAATGAAACCCCTTGCTGACAGTTCAGGGCACATTGTGGAAAAGGAGGCATATAAGATTGTAAGAGCTCTTGGTGTGCCTGGGTCGCTCAGTCGTTAAGCTGCTGCCTTTGGCTCAGGTCATGATCCCAGAGCCCTGGGATCAGGCTCCCTGCTCGGCGGGAAGCCTGCTTCTCCCTCTCCCACTCCCCCTGCTTGTGTTCCTGCTCTCGCTGTCTCTCTCTCTGTCAAATAAATAAATAAAATCTTAAAAAAAAAAAAAGATTGTAAGAGCCCTTAACAAGGGGTAGGATGTTGGAGGTCATTGAGAAGCCATGACCTCTAGTTGACCTGCCAGCTGGATCTGGGCAATTGGAGGCTCCTCCCCAGACTTATCCTTGGAATGTATATTTGGCCAGTGTTGCCACAGTGAGTGCTGTTTTCAAAGATGCAGGCTTGAGAGATGTTGAGAGTGTCTGGACTGAATATATATGTGACTTGACCCAGTTAAAGCCTGTCTATAAACTTTTAAGATTGTGGCATGCAGGGGCGGAGATCTATTCCTTTTGCAGTCTCCCAGGATAAGCCTCACCCATGAGTTTCCTGCTTGTGAAACCTGCCATCTGCCCATCTGGAGTGGTTTGCCTCTTTCTTTGGTTTCTCCTTGCCTTCCACGTAAAAGAACCAATTTGTAAACAAACAAACTTACATAAATTAGGCCAGAAATCTGTTGTAGTTCTAAAAGCCATTCTAATGATAGAATGAGTAGGAATAAAACCAAGATGGAGCAGTACTAAAAATGCAAATAATTTTTTCACGTAATTATTTTGATGTGTTTCCAAAGTTTCAAAGATAATTGTTACTTTGTTATTCCAAAGACTGCAATGCCTTTTCACAACAGGTATCCTTTCCTTGCCCAAATTCAGCTTTAAGTACCTACTCTTCCGCTTTTGTATCTCTGGACCCCCTCAACACCTTTTAGCTTGGGATCTCTCTCCTGGTTTTGCTTGGAGGATCTAGTCACTGGGAATCTATTCTAGCCTGGAGTCCCTAGAAGGCTCAGTTTGGTGACAACCTATTTGCCAAAACACCCCCAGAAACAAAGAATTAGGAAAGAAGAATGAGACAGCGAAAGAGGGAGAATGAATAAAGAAGATTGTATTTCAAGCTGTCCACAGTTTAGTAACAAAGCTGATCACTCAGTTGTGGGGAGTCTTCCCAGAGGCCGCATAAACTATTGTTTCTTTGGACATATCATCTCAAGACAACAAGGAATTGTTGCTAGAGCTTCTGCACACAGATTTCAGAAGCAAGGCAATTTCAAGAACCTGAAGTGGCATGAAATGAGTAAGTACAGTGCCCATTCTTGGGCTGCCCAGTATGGCTCCTGGCTTCTTCACTAATATGCGACCTGCTTTGATCTCTAAAATTACTCCTGCTCCACTCCTTAAAATATAAAATATGACAATATACTTAATATTATAATTGGATTTTTTCTTAGATAATATATAGCAAAGTGCTTACATGCATGAATTGTCAGGTTCTGATAGCAGAAATGATTTCTCATATGTTTTATGAGGTGGCATGAAAGTGACTTTCAATAAGTAGAATAACAGAAAGAAATTGAGACTATTTCATAAATCCAGAAAAATATATAAAACCATATGGTAAATAGGAAATACATTTATCTTAGTGTTTTTAAAGAACTGCAATCACAGGCATGACAGCAAAACTTTCCTAGCAGATAATAACTATATTCTATTCTTATGCTGTTGATTACTGATGAGTTGAACTGATGGAATGTGAAAATTTATTTAGTTAGATAATATGGTATTTAGTTAGATTATTATATTAGTTTTTGATAATGATAATTCTAATGTCTCTCATTAGTGATAACTATTGGTTACAAGCAAAGCATGAAAGTGTTCTAAGGAACTTTATATTTTATATAACCATTCAATTTAGTGACTAAGAAGTACTTGACATGGAGCACAAAACAGAAATTGCTAGAAAACTGAAGCTTTATCTTGTTCTCTGTTTGGCTGTAGTGTAGATGGTGGTTATTTATTCATTTATTATTTATTAATATTATTTAGGAACAATCTCTTTTCCCCATTAAATCAGTGCATACTTCTGAGCTGCTGTCTAGTCCCTCAAATATAAAACAGTTTGTAACTTTTCTCTAAAGTTCCTTAAAGTTTCTGTAAAATTTAGTAGATAGTACATGAAATCAAGGAGAAGAATTGTTTCTCTAATACTTATAGAATTATTTTGAGGAACAAAGTTTTGATGATAATAATTACAACATAAATACATGATAAAGGGTGACAAAAATTGGTTCACAAGTAAATTGACAATAATTATTCTCTATTCCTGTTTCTGAATATCTGAATATTATTATGTGCTGGTCCATGAAGTCAGTCACAGATATAACTCAGACTATAATATTTAGGATACGTATTTTACCCATTTTCTCATGAAATTTTTAAGAATATATAATATGTTATCAAATTGGAAGGGGAGATGAACCATGAGAGACTATGGACTCTGAGAAACAAACTGAGGGTTCTAGAAGGGAGGGGGATGGGGGGATGGGTTAGCCTGGTGATGGGTATTAAAGAGGGCACGTACTGAATGGAGCACTGGGTGTTATACACAAACAATGAATCATGGAACACTACATCAAAACTAATGATGTAATGTATAGTGATTAACATAACATAATACAAAACAAACAAACAAACAAAAAAAAACCCTTTCTTATTTTGATGGGAAAAATAATAAAATCCCTGAATGGAAAAATCACAGAACTATAAATGGCCTCTAAGCAGATGAAAATTTGTCCAGTTTTACCAATGACTGAGTAAAAAATGGACAAAAAATATTCAGTCACAGGTGGACAAAAAGAAAATCTTCCTGTTTTCCATATTGGAAGAAGTTTTATAGTTGAGTGTGGGGAAATGAAAACTCCCAAACAGTGCTTATGATAGATTGTTTTAGGGTAATTCACAATGCAGATTTAAAAAATCTTAAAATTACCTTACTTTTGATTCTAATAAAAATTAATCAAGCAATAGAGCTTTAATTACTAGGATGTTCCCTTTTTAAAAAACAGTAATAGCAAAAGTTTAAAGATCACCTAAGTTTTGATTAATAAGTTAATAATTGGGGCTATTCCATACAATACAATATTATAACATTATTAAAATGGCTGTGGAGTAAAATATTCAGTAAAATAAAAATATATTTATGATACAATTTTAGCAAAAAGTTTAAATTCTAAATATTTTTATTCTTAACTTCAAAGTTACATACAAAAATGCCAGTGCCAATTAATTTGTCAATTCATTAATTGAACAAATATTTATTAACTACCTATTATGTGTGAGTTATTTATTTATAATGAAATTAATAGGGTCTTATATTTTCTTTTTTCTTATCAACACTTTCAAAATTCTCTATAGTAAACACAGGTTTTATATTGCTTTTATATTAGGGAAAAATATTTATGTACCCAAACAATATAATTAAAATGATTTCAGTTTATGTTTTTAACTGTACTATGTTTTAATTATACTTAATTGACAGTTTGTTAGCCAGTCTCTTAAAATGGACTTCCAGTGAGCCATACTTCTTGGTATCCAAGCCCATGTTCATATGTTGTTCCTTATACTTGAATCTAGGTGTCTTGTGTAATTTGCTTTTGACCAATAAAATGTTGTGGAAGTGATGATGTGTGACTTCACAGTCAAATTCATAAGAGGATGGCAGCTTATACCTGAGCCTCTTGGAACCCTTGTTCCTGGGACTTTTCCCTCATGAGATGCTCTTTTTTGGAACTCAGTTACCATGCTGTGAGAAGCCCAAACCACACAGGCCAGGGAGTGTTCAGGTGTAGGCACGTGGTTCAACTTTGAGCCAAATGCAGCATCACCTGTCGACCATGTGAGTGAACTGTAAATGCACAATCCAACTAAACCTTCAAATGACATGTCTTGACCCAGCTGACATCTGACTAAAATAGCATGCAAGACCCCAAGCAAGAACTACTTTGCCGAGAATAGTCAACCCACAAAACCATAAGAGATATGAATACATTTTGCTTTAAACCATTAAGATTTGGGGTAGTTTGTTAGTAACCAAAACAAAAAGCTTATTGACCCCAAATACTTAATAAGCCTTTTGTGGCTTGACTAACATAACATAATAATAATAAAAAAAGGTTTTTGTGGCTTAATGTCATCTATCTTCTGAATGCCTCTTAAAATAGATCTACCATTGTTTCTCTGTTAGCACTAGTTTTGTTCCACATTGATAAGTACCCCTCCCTTACCCTCACACGGGGTATCCATATCTACTGTCAAATATTCTGTAGGACTGAGAAATGTTCAGGAATATTTGAGTATAGTTACTGAAGTAGGGGAGGACACATTTTTGAACTCTTCTTGTTCTATCTCTTTGGCTTTCTTTTTGAGTACTCTATGAGAGAAGCCTCTCCTTCCCCCTCCTATTTCCCAGACTCCATCTTTTCTAGTTTCACAGATGTAAAAACCAAGCCTTAAAATTGTGCATTTTAAAAGAGAATTTTCGCCTCATTTTTCCACATTGTTTTCCACCTCAGTGTGAGTTGTGGAAACAAATTGACCATCGGAGTGAAAGTGAGAGAGCTAAGGATAAAGAAAGTACAACAGACAATACTCAGATTAATATTTGAGATGTATATCTTTTTCTTACTGCAGGGTTGAATTCCTGAATTTTGGATTTCCCACACTGACAACCACCACCATAACCAAAGTTGCTCATCCTGCATAATTAGCAATTTTAATAAATAGCAATTCTGTTTTTCCACTTTCAGAGCAAAACCGTTTTTGACTACATTTTTTGTTTTGCTTCACGTACAGGCATCCTAACTGATTCCTGTCATTCCATATCTGCCTGTACCCACACAACTCTCACTACAAAATGCAAGAGATATCCTAACAAAAATCAGATCATCTTACTCTTCTCCTTAAACTATTCAAATTTTCCTTTCACTTAATAAATACCAGTTCTTTATGATGGTCCTAAGTGTCTTTTAAACTGAAATTGCCTCTACCTCTTTAACATTTCTCCTCTATGCCCACCCATCCTCCACCCCAGTCCAGTACTACTGGTCTCTTTGTTTTTCTTGACCTCATTTATCAGGCTCCTACCTCAAGGACTTTGTGCTCTAGATCCCTTTGCCTACACTGCTTTTCCCACTGAGGGTTGCAGGGCTTTCTTCCTCATTTACTTTCAGTCTCCTTTCAAGTTCTACCTTTTCAATGATATCTTCATTTACCATCATAAATAACAGTATTAATGAAAATGATTATGAGATGATGATAACAATAACAACATTTTCTGAACACTAGCAGCATTGTATATCAGCCCCTTTTCTACATAGTTCGTAAGTTTTAATGTTAAGTAATATTGTTTAGGTCACATCTAGGCATTCTGACTGGAGTCAGCACTCTTAAACACTTTGCTAGATGATTTCTCAATTAAATAGCAACACACCTTTTTCCTCTGACATTGCTTTTCCATTTCACCTCATTTAACTTTTCCCTAAAGCTCTTAGTACTTGACATATCATTCACTCAAGTTTTATTGCCTCTTGTTCTTTCCTCCAAAGACAATGTAAGTTCTATTAGTGCTTGGACTCTGTTTTGCTCACCACTGTGTCCATATCATCTAGAACAGTAGAGTAGGCATTCAGTAAGCATTTGCCTAATACATAGACACATTTTTTCCAAAGCCCTCAGTGTGCTTTCTCTACTCCAGCACATAACTCTTTTTTCAGTTACTTAAATATGCTATTCTATTTTTTGAGACCTTTGAACAAGTGCTGCTTCCCCTTGCTTGAAATAAATTCTCTTTAACCTTATAATACAAGAACCTTTTCATCTTCAGACCAACTTCATTCCTATGTACATCCATGCTTTGCCTTTCAATTATCTATTATACTTCAAACACAGTGTCTTCCCAGAATAGGCACTCAGTAGATTATAGTTAAATAGCTGAGAGACCCTACCAATGAATTAATGAAGTAAGACCAAGTAATAGAGAAAATAACTTTACTCATCCGGCTCATTAAAATGAACTATCAATTTGTGGCAGGTTTTTCCAGAGAAATATGTTTTTATGAATCTTGACTTTTTTCCTCAAAAGTTCATATTAAGCATAGTGCCTATAACATAGTATTTAATTATTTGTTGAATGAATGAATAAAATTTTAAAGGTGCACAAGAATTCAGAGTTTCTTAATGTAATCATTATATGTATTATTGTTTTGCAGGTATGTCTGTCTGGCAAATTTCCAGGCTTGGTTATTCATGTATGTTTGTTAGATGGATAGTCTTCCCTCCACCCACCTCCCTTTGGGTGACCATCAGTTTGTTCTCTGTAAGAGTCTAGATTTTTGTTTGTTTGTGTCTTTTTCTCTTTGCTCATTTGTTTCTTAAATTCCACATATGAATAGTATCCAATGGTATTTGTCTTTCTCTGACTGTTTTCACTTAGCATTACACCTTCTAGATCCATCCATGTTTTTGCAAATGTCAAGATTTCATTCTTTTTTATGGCTGAATAATATTCCTCTTTGTGTGTGTGTGTGTGTGTGTGTGTGTGTGTGTGTGTGTGCGTGTGCGTCTCACATCTTTATTCACTCATCTATTGTATATTTGGGCTGCTTCCATAATTTGGCTATTATAAATAATACTGCAGTAAACATAGAGGTACATATATCCTTTAAATTAGTGATATTTTTATTCTTTGGGTAAATAATCAATAGTGGAATTACTGGATCATATGGTAATTCTATTTTTAATTTTTTGAGGAAACTCATGCTGTTTTCTACGGTGGATGCAACAATTTGCATCCCCTCCACCAGTGCACGAGGGTTCCTTTTTGTCCACATCCTCAACAGCATCTGTTTCTTGTTTTTGATTTTAGCTATTCTAACAGGTGTGAGGTGATATCTCATTGTGATTTTGATTTGCATTTCCCTAAAGATGAGTGATTTTGAGCATCTTTTCATGTGTCTGTTGGCTATCTGTATGTCTTTAGAAAAATGACTGTTCCTGTCTTCTGCCAATTTTTAATTGGATTATTTGTGTTTTTTGGTGTTGAATTGTATACATTGTTTATATATTTTGGGTATTAACCCTTCATTAGATATGTCATTTGTAAAAATCTTTTCCCATTCAGTACATTGTCTTTTAGTTTTTTTAAAATACAAATTTTATTTGTAATGAGAAAAGAGATACAGGAAATAGAAAATTTTACTACTCTGTTCATTGCTGCTTTTGCATTATAAGTAATAACCTGATGTTAATAAAAGTCAGCATTAAGGGACCATTAGGAAGAAACAGTATTGCCTATGACTTGATAGCTATGGTATAATTTTAGTGACTGAAAATGTTCTAAGTCTTCTTTATATTGAAAATATAAACATATGGTAAATATGACTTCTAATCTTTTGAAATGTGTAAAGGGTGAAATGAAATGGGGTTGCTTATGTCAAGGGATTTTAAAATGGAGGTGGGAAGTCATTAAGGAGGTAGGCCTTACACATGTCTTCACTGGGTGGACCATGAACTTTTGAACAGGGCCAAACAGTGAATATTCCAGGAGCTCTGCAGGAACACCTGCAACTTGCTACAATAATGGACTTTTGCTCAGTGATGGCCTTAGCAACCAAATTCATTTAATGGAGATTAGTTTCTGCCACCAACACCAATCACAATTATTTGTAAACAGTGTATACAGCATTCCTTTTTGTCTTTAAAAGCCCCTAACTTTTGTTACCTAGTGGGACACAGTTTGTGTTGCTACCTGAATTTGTGCTCTCAAATTGCAAGTCTAAGACCCCAAATGAATGCTTCTGTTTTATTTCAGTTCTGCCTCTTTTCTCAGTCGATAAATGGTAGTTAGTGAAGCAAGGTATTATTACATCCAAATTATAAGAAGAAATAATGACAGTTATTGGATGGTATAATTGTATGCTAACCATGCTGGAGAATTGTTACCTTTTGACATCCACTCCACTATGGGTCGGGGGAAAATGTATGTCTTTCTCCTTTCCAAGGATGTGCTTAGAGGTACAAAATGGATAGGAAAATAACTTCCATGCTTCTGTGATCCAATCAGTGTGCACATACCCTGGACCCACTGGAAGCTTTATTGTCTGCTATGCCAGAGCTGTGACAGGTTGAAAATCCTCCTTTTATTTTCAGGGGCATGGAATACTTTTTTGAAAAAAATAATCCTTTATTGTGTGGGATTTTTTTTTTTTTTTTTTGGTGTAAGGGTAACTTTATTTTTACAGTGTTAGATTAATTTCAGGTATACAATATAGTGATTCAATAATTCCATACATCACCTGGAGCTCATCACATGTGCAATGGGGATTAAGGAATTCCCATCACCTATTTAACCCAACACCCCACTCAATCCCCTTTGGTAACCATCAGTTAGTTCTCTATAGGTAAGAGTCTGTTTCTTGGTTTGTTTCTCTGTATCTACATAGATAGATAGATGATAGATTAGATAGATAGATAGATAGATAGATAGATAGATAGGTTATAAATATATTATGTTATATTATATATATATATTCCCTTTGCTCATTTGTTTTGTTTCTTAAATTATACATATGAGTAAAAATATATGGTATTTGTCTTTCTCTGACCCATTTCACTTAGCATAATACACTGTAGCTCAATCCACATCATTGCCAAAGGCAATATTTCATTCTTTTTTATGGCTGAGTAGTATTCTATTATATATATATGATAGAATATATATAATAGAATATCATTATTCTGTATATAATATATTTAATATAATATGTAAATATAATTATTATATTTCATATATAATATATATATTTCTATTTTAACTTTTTGAGGAAACACCATATTGTTTTCCAGAGTGCCTGCATCAGTTTGCATTCCCACCAATAGTATAAGAGGGTTCCCTTTTCTCCACATCCTCTCCACACCTGTTGTTTTCTGTGTTGTTCATTGTAGCCTTTCAGACCGGGTATGAGGTGATATCTCATTACACTTTTGATTTGTATTTCCCTGATGATCAGTGATGTTGAGCATCTTTTCATGTGTCTTTTAGCCATCTGTATGTCTTTGGAAAGATGTCTATTCATGTCTTCTGCCCATTTCTTAACTGGATTATTTGTTTTTTTGGGTTTTGAGTTTGATAAGCTCTTCATAGATTTTTGGATATTAACCCTTTATCAGATATATCATTTGCAAATATCTTCTCCCATTCTGTGGGTTGCCTTTTAGTTTTGTTGAATGTTTCCTTCACTGTGCAGAAGCTTTTTATCTTGACAAAGTCCTCAGAGTTCATTTTTGCTTTTGTTTCCCTTGTCTTAGGAGACATATCTAGTAAGAAGTTGCTACAGCTGGTATCAAAGAAGTTGCTGCCTGTGTTCTCCTCCAGGATTTTGATGGTTTCCTGTCTAACATTTAGGTCTTTCATCCATTATAAATTTATTTTTATGTATGGTGTAAGAAAGAAGTCCAGTTTCATTCTTTTGCATGTTGCTGTCCAGTTTTCCCAACACCATTTGTTGAAGACACACTTTTTTCCATTGGCTATTCTTCCCTGCTTTGTTGAAGATTAGTTGACCATATAGTTGTTGGTCCATTTATGGATTCTCTATCCTGTTCCATTGATCTATGTGTCTGTTTTTGTGCCAGTATCATACTGTCTTGATGACTGGAGCTTTGTAATATAACTTGAAGTCTGGAATTGTGATGCCTCCAACTTTGCTTTTCTTTTTCAAAATTGCTTTGGCTATTTGGGGTATTTTGTTGTTCCATACAAATTTTAGAATTGTTCATTATAGCTCTGTGAAAAATGCTAGTGGTATTTTGATAGGGATTGCATTAAATGTGTTGACTGCTTTGGGTGGTATTGACATTTTAACAATACTTGTTCTTCTAATCTGTGAGGTTTTACCTCTTTGGTTAGGTTTATTCCTAGACATCTTGTGGTTTTTGGTACAATTGTAAGTAGGATCAATTCCTTGATTTCTCTTTTTCGCTGCTTCATTATTGGTGTATAGAAATGCAACAGATTTCTGAATGATTTTGTATCCTGTGACTACTAAATTTGTGTATCAGCTCTAGCAATTTTTTGGTGGAGTCTTTCAGGTTTTCTACATAGAGTATCATGTCATCTGCAAATAGTGAAAATTCCAGGAAAAAAGTATCATGGGCGTTGTAGAGGGGAGGGAGCCCTGGTCACAGAACCAGCAACTAGTGAGAGAGAGAGAAGCACACAGGGGATCACATAAGGAAAACACTTCCCAGAGACATAGACTAGGAAACAAGAGGGGATAATTTTTGTGACTTTTCATAAATGGAGCTCAAAGACTGGAGTTTTAGAGGTCCGTGGCCTAGTCAGTCTGGATCCCTTAGGGTGCTCAAATGCTCCTGTGGAGAAAGATGGTAGATAGCTTGGAAGCAGATGGTGCAATCTGAAGATCCCCTGGGACACACTGGGAGAGATGGTTCCCCCTTCTTGGAGAGCTTATGAGAGAGATGGCATTGCCTCTCTGGGGACAAAATAATTGGCAGGCACCATTACCCTCCCCCCCCAGTCTAAGTGCAAGGACACCTGCTGAGTGTGGCTAACCTGGACATCAGCTCTTTGCTGCACTTTACTTCAAAATCCACCCCCCTGCACTTTGCTGTGACTACAAATTCTGGGACTAACATATCAATTACAGAACACCAATACCCTCCCTCAGAGAAAATAGAGTGGGTCCATGGCATGCCAGGTCCCTAAAGTTTGGAGTTTTAAAACTCAGCCAGTTTGCCTGGAGTAGAATACAGGTACACTGTGCTGCCAGGTGGACAGATGGCCTCGGCACAGTCAGGGTAAAGGCAGAGATCTGAGGGAGGCCTGGAACACTTGATAGCGATTGTTCACTCTTCCGGGAGGGCTTCCCTGGGCAGTGGCAGGCTCAAACTACCCTCTCTGGGACAAGGGAGGGGAGTGGTGTCATTTCTGTCCTTCACTCCTCAGCATAAACTAACTTCAATAAACAGCACAGGGCCAACAATGGTGGCCTAAACCACTTACACCATGCCCTGACCCCCACTCCCCTGCACTCTGCAGGTGCTGCTTTTCTCAGGCAAGTGTACCTGAGAACCAGAGCAGCAGGCCCCTACCCCGGAAGACCAGCACAACTCCCCACATGTACCACATCATTCAGAATAGAAGGCAAAATAAAAACCTTCCCAAGCAAAAACTAAAGGAATTCATGACCACTAAACCAGCCCTGCAAGAAATATTAAAGGGGATTCTTTGAGTGGGAATGAAAGACCAAAAAATGAAAAAGACTAGAAAGGAAGAAAACCCCCAGAAGCAACAATAAAACAATTAATAAAATGGCACTAAATTCATATATATATATCTCAATAATTACTCTGAATATAAGTGAACTAAATGCTCCGGTCAAATAACATAGGGTATCAGAATGGATTAAAAAAAAAAAACAAAAACAAGATCCATCTATATGCTGCCTATAAGGGGCTCATTTTAGACCTAAAGACATCTGCAGATTGAGAAACCATTTGCCATGTTAATGAACACCAAAAGAGAGCCTGAGTAGCAAAACATATCAGACAAAAAGATTTTATTTTATTTTTTACTTTTGAGAAAGAGAGAGGGAGAGAAAGAGAGTGTAGGTGGGGAGGGACAGAGAGAGAGAGAGAGAATCTTAAACAGGATCCATGCCCATTGAAGATCCTGACGTGGGACCCTGAGATAAGGACCTGAGCTGAAATCAAGAGTCAGAGGCTTAAACAACTGAACCACCCAGGTGCCCCAGACAAAAAAGATTTTAAACTGAAGACTATAACAAGAGATGAAGAAGGGCACTACATCATAATAAAGTGGTCTATCCAACAAGATGATCTAACAATTGTGAACATTTATGCCCCCAACTTGGGAGCACCCAAATATGTAAAACAATAACAGACGTAAAGGAACACATTGATAATAATACAATAATAGTAGGGGATTTTAACACTCATTTAAACCAATGGACAGATCATCTAAGAAGAAAATCAACAAGGAAACAATGGCTTTGAATGACACCCATGACCAATAGACTTAACAGATATATTCAAAACATATCATCCCAAAGCAGCAGAATACACATTCTTTTCAAGTGCACATGGAACATTCTCCATAATAGATCACATACTAGGTCACAACCAAACCTCAACAAGTACAAAAAGACTGAGATCATACCATGCATATTTTCCAATCACAATGCTGTGAAACTTGAAGTCAACCCCAAGAAAAAAATTGCAAAGACCACAAATACATGGAGGTTAGAGAACATCCTATTGAAGAATAAATGGGCCAACCAGGAAATTAAGGAAGAAATTTAAAAATCCATGGAAACAAATGAAAATGAAAACACAACCCTCCCAAATCTTTGAGATGCAGCAAAAGTGGTTATGAGAAGGAAGCATATAGCAATACAGGTCTACCTTAAGAAGCAAGAAAAATCTCAAATACACAACCTAATCTTACACCAAAAAAAGCTAGAAAGAGAAAAACGAATGAAGCCCAAAGCCAGCAGAAGAAAGGAAATAATAAAGATTAGAGCAGAAATAAATGATGTAGAAGAAAACAAACAAAAAAACCCAGTAGAACAGATCAATTAAACCAATTAAATCAATTAAGCTGGTTCTTTGAAAGAATTAATAAAATTGATAAACCCCTAACCAGTCTTATCAAAAAGAAAAGAGAAAGGACCAAAATAAAATCATGAATGAGAGAGGAGAGATCACAACCAACACCATAGAAATACAATTATAAGAGAATATTATGAAAAATGATAGTCAACAAATTAGGCAATCTCAAAGAAATGGATAAATGCCTAGAAATATACACAATACCAAAACTGAAACAGGAAGAAATAGAAAACCTGAATAGACTGATAACTAGCAAAGACATTGAATCGGTAGTCAAAAATGTCTCAAAAAACAAAAGTCCAGGGCCAGAAGGCTTTCCAGGGGAATTCTACCCAACATTTTAAGAAGAGTTAATACCTATTTTTCTCAAACTATTCCAGAAAATAGAAATGGGAGGAAAATTTCCAAACTCATTCTATGAGGCCAGCATTACCTTGACGCCAAAACCAGACAAAGATTCCACTAAAAAAGAAAATACAGGCATCTCTGATGAACATGGATGCAAAAATTCTCAGCAAAATACTAGCAAATCAAATCCAACACTACATTAAAAGAATATTTGGCTACCATGACCAAGTGGGATTTATTTCTAGGTTGCAAGGGTGGTTCCGTATTTGCAAATCAATTAACTTGATACACCACATTAATAAAAGAAAGGGTAAGAACCATATGATACTCTCAATAGATGCAGAAAAGCATTTGACAAAGTATAGCATGCTGATAAAAACCCTCAACATAGTAGGGATAGAGGTAACATACTTCAACACCATAAAGGCTATATATTAAAGACCCACAGCTAATATCATCCTGAAAGATGAAAGAGAAAGAGAAAGACTGAGAACTGTTCCTCTACAGTCAGGAACAAAACAGGGTTGTCCACTCCCACTGTTGTTATTTAACAAAATAGTACTGGAAGTCCTAGCCTCAGCAATCAGACAACAAAAAGAAATAAAAGGCATCCAAATTGGCATACATTCATTCTTTTTTATGACTGAATAATATTTCATTGTATATATATACTACAACTCCTTTGTCCATTCATCAATTAATGAACACTGGGCTGCTTCCATATCTTGGCTGTTGTAAATAATTCTTCTCTAAAATAGGGATGCATGTATCCCTTTGAATTCATGTTTTTATATTTGGAAAAATACCCAGTAGTGTGATTGCTAGATGATAGGGTAGTTTTATTTTTAACTTTTTGAGGAACCTCCATATTGTTTTCCAGAGTGGCTGGACCAGTTTGCATTCCCACCAATAGTGCAGGAGGGTTCCTTTTTCTCCACATCCCTACCAACACGTTGTTTCTTCTGTTGTTGATTTTAGCCATTCTGACAGGTGTGAGGTGATATCTCATTATAGTTTTGATTTGTATTTCCCTGATGGTAAGTGATGATGAACATCTTTTCATATGTCTGGTAGCCATCTGGATATCTTCTTTGGAGAGATATCTATTCATGTCTTTGGCCTATTTTTTAATTGGATAATTTGGGGGGATGTTAAGTTTTATAAATTCTTCACATATTTTGGATACTAACCTTTTATGGGATATGTCATTTGCAAATATCTTCTCCCATTCCATCAGTTGCTTTTTAATTTTGTTACTTGTTTTTCTTACTGTGCAGAACTTTTTATTTTGATGTCATCCCAATAGTTTATTTTTGCTTTTGTTTCCCTTGCCACAGGGGACCTATCTAGAAAAAAGTTCTTATGGCCAATGTCAGAGAAATTACTGTCTGTGCTCTTTTCTAGAGTTTTTATAGTTTTAGGTCTGATATTTAAGTCCTTTACCATTTTGAGTTTATTTTTGTGTATGGTGTAAGAAAGTGGTCCAGTTTCATTCTTTTTTGTGTACCTGTCCAGTTTCCCCAATACCATTTGTTGAAGAGACTGTCTTTTTCCCATTGCGTATTCTTACCTCCTTTGTCATAGATTAATTGACTATATAATTCTTGGTTTATTTCTGGGCTCTCTATTCTCTTCCATTGATCTATGTCTATTTTTGTGCCAGTACCATACTGTTTTGATTACTACAGCTTTGTAGTGTATCTTGAAATCTGGGATTGTGATAGATCCAGTTTTGTTCTTCCTTTTTCAGTTTTGTTCTTTTTCAAGGTTGCTTTGGCCATTGGGGGTCTTTTGTGGTTCTATACCAATTTTGGAATTATTTGTTCTAGTTCTGTGAAAAATGCTGTTGGTATTTTTATAAGAATTGCATTAAATCTGTAGATTGCTTTGGGTATTATGGACATTTTAACAAACAATATGTGTTCTTCCAATACAGGAGCATGGAATGTCTTTCCATTTCTTTGTGTCATCTTCAATTTCTTTCATTAGTATTTTGTAGTTTTCAGACTACAGGACTTTTACCTCCTTGGTTAAGTTTATTCCTTGGTATTCTATCATTTTTGGTGTAATTGTAAATGGGGTTGTTTTATTAATTTCATTTTCTTCAACTTCATTATTAGTGTATAGAAATGCAATGTATTTCTGTATCTTGATTTTGTATCCTGAAACCTTACTGAATTCATTTAACAGTTCTAGTAGTTTTTTGGTGGAGTCTTTTGGGTTTCCCATATGTAGTATTTATGTCATTTGCAAATAGTGAAAATTTTAATTCTTCCTCATCAATTTAGATGCCTTTTATTTCTTTTTGTTGTCTGATTGCTGTGGCCAGGACTTCCAGGACTATGATAAATAAAAGTGGTGTTAGAGGACATCCTTGGCCTCTTCCTAACCTTAGGGGAAAGGCTCAATTTTTCACCCTCAAGATGATGTTCATTGTGGGTTTTTCATATATGGCCTTTATGATGCTGATGTATGTTCCATCTAAACCTAATTTGTTGAGGGTTTTTATCATGAATGGATGTTGTACTTTGTCAAAAGTGTTTTCTTTACCTATTAAATGATCGTACGGTTTTTATCTTCACTCTTGTTGATGTGATGTATCATGTTGATTGATTTGGTAATATTGAACTACCCTTGCATCCCAGGAATAAATCCCACTTGATCATGGTGCATGACTTTTTTAATGAACTATTGATTCAGTTTGTTAGTATTTTCTTGAGGCTTTTTGCATCTATGTTTATCAGAGATATTGGCCTGTAGTTCTTGCTCTCTCTCTTTTTAGTGTCTTTATCTGGTTTTGGTGTCAGGGTAATGCTGGCCATTTAGAATGAATTTGGAAGCTTTCATTCTTCTTCAATCTTTTGGAATAGTTTGAGAAGAATACATTTTAACTCTTTAAATCTTCATTAGAATTCACCTTGTGAAGCCATCTGGTACTGTACTTTTGTTTGTTTGGAGTTTTTTGATTATTGCTTCAATTTCATTGATGGTATTCAGTCTCTTCTATTTTTCTATTTCTTTCTGATTATGTTTTGGGAGGTTATATGTTTCTAAGAATTTATCCATTTCTTCTAGGTTATCTGATTTGTTGGCATATGATTTTTCATAATAATCTCATATAATCCTATGTATTTCTGTGGTGGTGGTGGTTATTTCTCCTCTTTCATTTCTGATTTTGTTTATTTGAGTCCTCTCTCTCTCTCTCTCTTTGATTCTGGTTAGAGGTTTATTGATTTTGTTGATCTCTCAAAGAACCAGCTCCCAGTTTCACTGATCTGTTCTGTTTTTGTTCTTTTTTAGTTTCTATTTTGTTTCTTTCTGCTCTAATCTTTATTATTTCTTTCCTTCTACTGATTTTGGGTTTGTTTGTTCTTTTTCTAGTTTCTTTAGGTGTAAGTTTAGGTTGTTTATTTCAGATTTTTCTTGCTTCTTGAGGTAGGCCTGTATTACTAAAAACTTCCCTTTTATAATAGCTTTTGCTGCACCCCAAATACTTTGGACTGTTGTGTGTGGTTTCATTTTCATTTGTCTCTGTGCATATTTTAATTTCCTCTTTTTGGATTTCTGTTTCCTTCCCCAGATTCAGGAAGTTTTCAGCTATTTATTTCTTCAAATAAATTTTCTGCCCCTTTCTCTTTTTTCCTTCTGGGAACCCTATAGAGTGAAAATTAATACAGTTGATTGTGTCACTGAGTTCCCAAAGTCTATTTTCATCTTTTATTATTATTTTTCTCTGTCCTGTTCATTAGGGCAATACCTTGCTCTTCATTACTCTGCCCCTATGTCACTGATCTGTTCTTCTTCTTCCTCTTGTCTATTTATTCCATCTGGTGTTTTTTTTTTTTTTTTATTTTCAGTTAATGAGTTCTTCATCTCTGATTGGTTCTTTTTATGTTTTATATCTCTTTGTTGAGGATCTCAATGAGGTCCTCCAGCCTTTTCTCAAGTTCAGTGAGTACCTTTATGATCATTACTTTAAATTCTCTATCAAGCATATTATCTATGCTTCATTTAGCTCTTTTGCTGTGATTTTGTTCTGTTTCTTCATTTGGGACATACCCCTTTGTCTCCTCATTTTGTCTAACTCTCTGTTTCTGTTTCTGTTTCTATGTGTTAGGAAAGTAAACTACATCTCCTGCTCTTGAAAGTAGTTGCCTTATGAAGAAGAGGTCCTGTAGTGCCTTGCAGTGCAATATCCCCTATTGACCAGAATCTGGTGCTTCAGGGATATCTCCTATGTTTGTTGTGTGTGCCCTACTATTGTGGCTGAGCCACTTTTGCCTTTAGTCATCTGCAATGGTTCTCTTTTCCTGTTGTGGGTAGGAATTTTTCCCTTTTTTGTTATTGAGCTAATCTGGCACTGCCTTTGGCTTGAGTTAATTCAGACCAGGCATTTGCCAGAGATGCACTAGGACTGAACTGTACTGTCATTGGTAGGTGAAGCCTGAAGTCAGACCTGATATCTGCCCTCAGCCTACTGCTAGGGCCACAGTAAGACTGGAGATTTTTTCCCCTGTTCCAAGGTAGGAATCACTTTGGAATGGGGCTGCCTCTGTTGAGACTGCTTGCACACTGTATTTTTGTGGCACTGCCTTGTTTGGACTCCTCCTGAGGGGGTATAGGAAGGTGGGTTCCTGCAGAATGTGGGACTGAGCAGGGTCCATGCTGGTCCCCTGCAAGACAGGACCTTCAGCCATCTGGAAAAACTCCTGGCAAGGCTGGAATAGAGAGGGTAGATTCATAGAAGAGTGCCAAAGTGGGGCACCCTGTTAACAAGGTAGGTATAGAATGTTCCTGCTGTGCTGGTACCCACCAGCACAGGCTATAGTATTAGTAAATAAATCTCTCTCCCATAATCCCCAGTCTTTTTTAAAAAATACTGCGTCTATGCTATGTATCAACCATCCTGTTTGTTATGCTGTCTCTTAAGGACAGGGACTCAGTTTCTTATCACCCTCTTCCCTCCCAGAGCCGAGTTCACAGATTTTTAAAGTTCTAGATGTTAAGCCCCATTGATTGTAGGAATTTGCAAAGTTATCCCTTTCTGGTTTTCAAAGACACGTTATAGGGATTCATTTTCCCTTGGGGATCCCCCATACCTGAGGTGCCTGGGGTGGGTCTGCTCCTCTCCCGTCTCCATGACTGTAGCATCTCTTCCCCTGCTGATCGTCCTGCAGGTCAGTTGGTTCCCAACCACATCTCTTCTTCTCTTTGATGTGGCCTCTTTTCTACATTTAGCTGTGGAGAGTCTGTTCTGCCAGAGTTTGGGTCATTTTCTGGGTTATTTACACTGATGTGGGTGTATTATCTAGGTGTATCTGTGGGATGAGGTGAACCCATGATTCTCCTCCTCCACCATCTTCTCCACAAACTCTGATATTTAACTCTTTAAATACGGATGTTCATACTCTGGAGGAAAAGCAAAATTATTTTAAATTTATCATTTATTGCTTTTATTCTGTGAGAAATTATTAATGAAAATTAACATTTGCTCCTATTTATTAATGTTTTCTCATAAAACTAATATATAAATAAACAGAGAAATTTCCTTGTTTCAACTTTGGTTTTAAAAGTGAGTAAAAATGTATTTAATACTGGAAGGGAAAATCAGATGCATAACACAATGGACTCTAAGTTAAAGAAAAGTTGTCCAGTAGATTTTCTACTTCTACTTTCCTTAGAGAGAAGTCACTATGCTTATCTATAATCATATTCTACAATAGTAAGTGGCTTATCATTGGTGGGGGTCACTGTTCCTGGTTAGCGGTTCTTGTGTATGGCCTCAATTTTAAATGGTCTCACAAGGCTGCCAAAGTGCTTACAGGGCATGGTTTTGACCCTCCAGAGTAATTTCAGACTATTCTCTCTTTCTCTTTCTTTACTTTGCCCTTGGAGAAACCTTACCCATTATAATTTTTCTTCATCTCCTTTTCCTCTTAACTCTATGCCAAAGATGGCATTTGGTGGGCAGATGAACTTTGCTCTGCTTTAGGCATTGAGGAAAATATATGCTGATTGTTTTCCTGCTTCTTTCAATTATTTCCCTTTCTCACTGGTAAGTCTTCTCTGGACTTGCACAGTCTTACATCTCTGGTAAGGTATGGGATTGGGGTATAGACTGATTATTTTGGCTCTATGAAGCATACATAAAAGAACCATCCAGAGAATCCAGACTAGCTTGTAGGAGGGAGTTCTACATTTGTGGAGAAACTCCAGGCAAAGATAAGTGTTTTGACATTTATTTATTGAAGACAAAATGTTCAAGACAAACAAATATGTAGAAAGTGATAGTTGATTGGGATTAAGATTTGCGTATATTTTGTCCTAAGTCTAAATAATAGAACAGATGTTTTTATTGTTATTTACCCATGTACCTATATGTGTATTTTATTATTACCATATTACCTGTATGTGTGTACACAATGATAGAGTAATCAGTAGCAGTCCTATCAAAAATTTATCTATAAAGTATTGTTTAAATTTGAGAGATAGATGATGTTGTGAAAAGAGGAAAATTGTGAAATGTCTATCTAATTGGAATAACAATGCACTGAGTATTTAGAAGATTTTATGTTATATGGAGATTTAACAGAAGAAAGGTCATGGAATGAAAGATTAATTATCTTTACTTGAAGTTGACAAAAATTTAGAAAACAGTAACTCAAAAATCCAGCTTAATATTTGATTCGGTAAGCCATTTTATCTAACGTTTGTTCATCAGCTACTTGGTTTTCAGTGAACAGCTGTAAGAACATATTAAAATTCAGAGCCTAAGAATACTCCCACTATGCATGATATCATGGGTGGAAACATATGAGATAATCCAAATGAACCAGTTAATGTGAAGCAGCAAAAACCTGCATAGAGGGAGTTTGAATTAAATTCCACTTAATTATTATATTCTAAATAATTTCACAGAATAAATCACTGTGAATTCAGTCATTTTTGGTCACTATACGAAATGATCAAATAAGTTTATACTAAATATAACAAAGATTTGCTTAGAAACTTCCACATGATCAAAATCTCAGTCATCATTCCCTAATAGTCCATATTTCATGTGTTTGAATGAAAAATTGTTTACATACATACATAAGCATGATACCTAGCAATATATTTGAATACAATGCACTGTACAAAATATTTTTGCATTTGTTATTTTAAGTGGTAGTATTATTTTGCAAAGCTTTCTTATAAATTTATATTTTATAAGTCTAAAAGATACTTTTTATGACTGAGATAGCTTTTTTTTTTTAGTGACCTTAGAAGTGCTTTTCAAATAAATTCACTAAGCTATTACAATGTATTAGACATATCTAAATATCAGTGGGCCTAAAGTTCAGAACATTTTGCTCAATGGGAAAATTCAAATTTTATAAAATGTAAGCCAACAAAGTCGGCATCCTGATTTTTTTCAACTCACTTTTGTATTTCTGATATTCATAAGATGGATTGTTAACTGAGACAAATAAGCATGCACTATAAATGGTATGAACTCAAAGAGTAGAACTTAGCTCCAAAAAATGGACTTAGAATAAGAAGAAAATATAAATTTTGGAATGCAGAATACAATCTGAGTTTAGGCAAAGTATGAGAAATAGAAAATGATCTACCATGTAAATTTTTTCTCTTACACAGCTTAAAGTATATTGCTATAAATAATACTGGGACAAAATTTTGATTAAAAACACATTTCTAAGTCCTAGCCACTGGCCTAATTCAAGTAAAGAAGGGAATACTCATATTTTGTATAATGATTTTAAAATTCACATTTTCTTTCCATTCTACATTTAGGATCTCTTTCTATATATACCTTTGGCCTTTATTCATGCAAATGGATCTGTGGAGGGGAAAACTTCCTAAATATATAATTACAGTGGCCATACCTTAGGTTCTGTGCTTGAACTGAAAATGGATTCCTAATAAATCAGGAGTGGAAGGTGAGGGATTCTAAAACAGAAGCTTTATAATCCATGGTAACCCCTCCTGCGTCCCTCCCACTCTTCCTCCCTTCATTCCTTCCTCCTTCCTTTCTACTTTCCTTCCTTCTTTCCTTTCTTCCCATCATCACCTAACTTTCTCATACATCCTTTCTGCCTCCCCTTTCCACTTCTAAGAAGCCGTCTCAAATAGGCTCACTCAAATAACCAGGGAGAATTTCTGTTTTAAGTTCAGCTTAATTCCCCTTTGCCATAAAATGCAACGCACTTACAGGTCTAGACATCTTTGGGGGGGGGGGCAGAGAGCATTTCTGCCTTCTACAATGAACACTACATTATACTTATTTTCCATGTACTTCTTCTCCACCAATCTTTATGTGATATAGAATTGAAATAAGGCATTCTGTAAAACCAAAAAGGTGGAATTTCTATATTTTAAAATATTTATTTATGAATTATATAAAATGTATTAATACAGATACTATTTCTTGGTTTATAAAATAAAATAAATTATTTGTGAGATATAAATCCTCCACTGATATGGTGTGTACTTAGAAGAGCTATATATCACCACTAAGAATGACAAGACACCATGTCTAATAGAAGCCAATTGACTCTGAAGTCACACTTTCCTGAATTAACTCATTTCCTTTAATGCTAGAGGCATTATATACTTTGTTTGGTAGAGATATATATCTTAGTCTTAAGTCGTAGTAAACCTTTAAATATATACCTAGTAAATAACTTCTTTTTATTGGAGTTTTATGTTAGAAAAGTATTTCTACAAAAATTATTATAATTTTTTCTTATGATTATGAATCTCACATTATTCTTCTCAGGTTTCTATTAGGATGTTTGAAGGAAAGTTACTCTATTCTATTTCCTTTTGTGTCCTTAATAGTCACAACAAGGTTGTGTGTTTTTAGGCCCTAAATATATTTAAATTGACTAGATTAAGATCCAAATGATAGTCAGATTTTTACCTCATGATTTTTACTGTCTTCTCTAGGAAAGGTTTTTTTTTTTTTTGCCAAATTTACTAAGAATAAGTCAAAATAGTTTAAACTAAAGATTAATTGCGAGATATGAAACATTTAAGAATACTTGTGCAAATAGAAAATAGAGACCACTCTGAATCAGAGCTATGTTAGCATCAAGAAAGCAAAAACTGTCTTCTTACTCAACAATGACTTTAGAAATGCAGTTTCCATATACAGGAGATAAGTGAATTCTAATTAGCCTTGTCTATCAGCCAACTGTTTCCATACATTTAACTCATCAGATTATCCTGACAACCTCCTTGTGTTTAAATGTGTCTTCTTGAAATTATAAACTGACTTAATGTATGTGTTAATATGAATTCTATTTTTGCAAAATATGTGTACATATTAATATGAAATATGAAAAATGCTGAAACTTATTTCAGAAATAAGGTAAGAAATATGGGAGAAGTTTAGAAAGTTCTGAATGCATCCAAAGTTAAGTAACTTTTTTGGTAGGCCAAGCTCAATTATTAGGAAACTATTAATTATATTCCCCAAAGAACCAAGTATCTGCCTTCCCTTTGCATTTTTTACAGGCAGATAATGAGCTAAACTTACTATGAAGCAAAAAGCAATGCCTATTGTCTCATCCAATGATTTTAAATCTAAACTTTGCCCTTCCTTTGACTATGTTCCCTCAGACTGAATTATATACAAAAGCGATCAGTATATAATTTTTGAAATATTTGTGACCTCTTTCTGAGCTCATTTGTTAAAAATGCCCAGAACTCATGATTTTTTTGTTTTTCAAAGTGAAAAGTGTATTTCCTCATTATAAAAGCAATATTAATACAGAAAAGTAATTCAAATCCTAAAAAAGAATTAACAAGAAGGTACCAAAAATATCACTAAAAATTCTATCATCTAAATCCTTTCAGATATTTTCCTTTCTGTAGCCAGAAATTATTACATGATCATATTGTACATGATGTTTGTAGCCTATCAATTTATTTTTAAAATTGTGGGTGCCTTTCCATGGCTATAACTATATATGTACATTATCATATATTGTTTTATGTGAAGTGTTCCATTTGGTGGCTATTGTATCACTGCTTTACCCAGCCCTCAACTAATGAATATTTAGATTGTTGACAATAGTTTTAATTATAAAGGTCCTGAGAGATGCACACAACTGCCAGAGTTGCCCAGCTATGTAGTTATCACCTACATCTAGTGCCCAGGAATAGTTAATTAATCAAAAGATATTCCCTTATAAAATGTGTGTGTGTATTGAGCTTCTAAAGTTTTATCTATTTCATTACTCTTGCCAAAAAAAAGGACACCCGTTTCGTTTGCTAAATTTTTCTATTATGTTTTCTTTTCTCTTTTATGAATTTCACTTTAAAATTCATCATTTAGCTCCGCCTGGTTTGTTTTGTCCTCTTTTTAGTCTCTCCCCTGCTTTCTCAAGATTAATTTCTGTCGTTCACAATTGTCTGGGAGTCTTTTGCCTATCTCTTATCTCTAACTTGTTTTTATCACTTTATTTTAATTTTTTTTTTGGTAAACAACATATGTGTAGATTTTGTTTTTACCCATTCTAACAATTATCCTCTCTAATCAAGAAATTCAGCATGTTCACATTTAGTCTTATAAATGATATCATTGTTTTTATTACTTGCATTTTATTTTATGTTGGCTATTTATTTTAGTTTGCTTTTGTTTTTTTTCTTTTTATTATTTTGCTGGCTTTATTATACTTGCTTTATTTCCCTTTTTTGCCTTGCTAATTATGTTCTACTATACTTTTCAGTATGGTGATGCTTATCTTTCTATTCCTAACAATTATAATTCAATATATCTTCTTTTCTTTATTATATTAATCAAAGCGAATGACAATCCAAGATAAAAGCTTTAGAAAACATTAACTTCCCACTTCTGTTTTTTGCTTCCTGTATTATTTAGAATGAGCTAGTTGTGTTATGTAGGGGGGGGGAAATCTCCAAATCTCAGTTGCTTTGCATATTAAAGTTTATTTCTTATTTATGCAAAGTCTGTAGGAGTTTTACCAGCTCTGAAGGGAAGATCCCTAAGCTGTTTCCATCTTTTGACCTGACCATCTCAGTACATGGCCCCCTCAGTGGCTGTGGTACAGGAAGATAAAGCTGAAGCTTCAAGGAATGTGTTTATATGCCTCATTTACACTCACATTTTATCATCCTGAAGTAGTCACATGGTCTCATCCTACTGCAAGGAAGGCTAAAATATATTGTCGTCACTTGTACTCAAAGAAAATGATGTAAACAGTTAGTATTGTTTCTGTTTACTTTTCCACCCTTATTAATTTTTCATCTCGAAATAATTTAAAACTTTTAGTTTTAGGCTGGTATTATTTCCTACATATCTCATTCCTAAGTAGTTTTATAACATTTTTGTAAACAAATAGGCATCAGAAGGATTCCTTATTTTTTTAAAGGGAAAAAAATATTAGGTGTATTTATTGGAAATAAGGAGACATTAGGAAAAGCAGTAAGTGGGGAGGATGTCACACTGATTTATAATCTTTCACCTATAAAAGTAGGTGGGTCAAGAACATAGAGTTCAGCCAAATGGAAAAGGAAGTCCAAGTACAGGTCCCAATACCAGTGGCTTTGGTTGCAGGTTCTTCCTCATGACAATGATGTTTTGTTAAGAAAATTTGTATGCAAAAAGCTACAACAGGCTGTAAGTGTGGTAAATTGGTCTAACTAGCTCCATGTAAGGATAATTCCCATGAGAAATGTGGGAGAGCTTCAGACAAAGAATGAAGTTATCAGAAATTGTTTTTTGGGTTATAAACGAGAGGAATTATTTTAAGCCTGAGAGCTCAAGAGTTTCTTGGTTATTGCAGAACTATAGCATTTCATATAATATGATTCAAGTCAGTATAAATGAACAACTGCTGGTGGACTTCTAAGAGGAGACCCTGGAAATATGAGTAGTAGATTTTGTGATTTGGCTTGCTTTATTAACCACATGGCTGCTTGCTACTTTGAATTCTTCCTTTTCTCCTTACTGTTGCCAAGGTAACTGAGCCCATCCCAAGGTGCTGGGATAGTTAAAAGAGAGAGTCAAAAATTGTTGTTAAATATATGTCACATTCATTCACACACACACACACACACATACACACACACACACACACACTCATGTAGTCTCATAGGTATAGTGCACATAGGTATAGATGTTTGTGTTTATTTTCATCTTTCCCATTTTTGAGATCCACGTTCTTACTTAATTTTACTAAGTTAAAAGAATGTATCAACTATGCTCTGACACTCTCTCTACAATTTGCACAGTGCTATCTTTCTTTTTGATGGGGGAATGGTATCCTGTCTGGCTATGGAATTCTTGAAAGGCAGATCATTTTCTCTCAGTAGACTGTAGATGTTATTTGATCATCATCTTGTTTTCCGTACCAGATATGAAAAGTTTGATCATCATTCCCTGATAAGAAGTTTGTTCTTTCTGTAGGGAAGTTTCTAAAATTCTCTCCTTATATTTGTTGTTCAAGAATTTCAAAAGCAGGTGTCTACATCTTTTTAACAAATTAATCTTCCTTGAATTTCAATGAGCCCTTTTAGTCTGAAGAATCAGTCTTTTTTTTCTTATCATAAACATAAATAATCTTTCATTACTTGCTTATTTGTCACCTCCTCTGTACCTTTTGCTCATTCTGGAATGTCTACATTTGGATATGTTCTGAAGCTATTCTCCAAGTTTTTCATCTTTGCCTTTACTAGTTCTATTTTTGTTCTTTATTTTGCCACATGTTTTGGCATTGTCCTTGACATTCTAATCCAGTAATTCTCAGTAATATTGATGACCCTTTTTTTTTTTTAGTTTGTGGACTGAATTTTAAATTATAAAGTTATTTTAAAAATCATTATAAACATTTTATTCTTGATTTGAAAATGTTGAGATCTCTTACTGCTTTTTACTTAAAGGTCTCAGTTTTATTTACTTGTTCTATGTATGCATCTTGTCTTTCCTTTCTTTGGCTCTTTGATGTCCTATGTTGTTATTTCTCTTTACTAGCTCATGAATTTTTGTGGCCTCACCTAGCAAGCTAGGCCATTAGTAATTGGTGGCTAGTACAGTAATTTCTATTTTCGTGACTGGTGATGAATCGTGGATTATCAGTGATCTCTCTCCAGGTGTTCACAAGTAAATCATCAGAGACAGGCCTTTCTAGAATCAGATGTGAGCCTGACGGGGAAACAAGCCAGGTATCTCCCTCAGGTAATAGTGGATCTGTTTAATTAATTGCCCTCCCAGGTTTCTGCTAGTGTGCCTGGTGTACAGTCAGTTAAGTGTCCAACTCTTGGTTTTGGCTCAGGTTGTGATCTCGTGGTTTGTGATCTCATGGGTCGTGAGATCGAGACCCATCTGGGGCTTTGAGTTCAGTGCAGAGTCTGCTTGGGACTTTCTCTCCCTCTCCCTCTGCCCCTCCCTTGTGCTTATGCTCTCTCTCTCTTAAATAAATAAATAAGTAAATAAATAAATGTTTTTTTAAAATTAAAAAAATGAAATGTACCAATAGTTTATGAATTCTGAATTTGACAGCAATGATGATTTTATTATATCAACTTGTTCTTAACAAGTGTTCATATGCACATATAGACCTACCTGATTGGCTTTGATGATTGCATAGCATTTCACTATTTTATAATTTAACTGATCCCATATTGATTTAAATTTTATTTCCAATATTTTATATTTTTCAATAGTGTTGTAACAAGACTTTTGTAAATAGCTTTCCACAAATAGTGTGAACAAGTATTTATTGAGTATCTACCAGGTGATGTGCAGTGTTCGAGGCTCCAGGGATCAGAGTGAAGTATTTGTATAAATTCCTAAAAAGAAATTTCCGGATCAAACTGCATATTACTTAAAATTTTCTAAATTATTACCAATATTCTTCATAAGTTAGTATCTGTTACATAGTTACCCACAGTATAAAAACATTGCTTATTACTTTCAGTTTTGCTAATAGTGGGTAGTATTCTTCTTTTCAAAGTTGCCAGTTTAAAACGTGAAAAAATAACACATTATTGCTTTAATTTGATTTTTTATTTGTGTGTGATTGAGCATCTTCTCATATGTTTAATTATTATAAGTGTATGTTCTTAAGTAAATCACTCTTTTTAACTAGGGCGTTCATCTTTTGCTTATTGATTTCTAAAAGTTCTTTATACATTAAAAATAGCAACTCTCTGTCATGTAAATTAAATATTATTTTTCTCTGAAAAATAACTCAAAACTCAGTGGCAGAAAAGAGCCAGGTGTAACTGGATAAATGACAAAGGGGGTTTATACCGCTTATAGAACCATTGCCAGAGCTAAGTAACATCACAAAGCGTCAGCTGTGTAAATGCCTCCCAGATAGATACTACCAAACGTACTGTTATCCGTGCTGCTGCTCTTGGATAACTTGATTTGCTAGATTAGAAAGCAACCACTTCAAAGATAGTAGGAAGGGAAGAATGAAGTGGGGGAGATTGGAGCGGGAGAAGAACCGTGAGAGACTATGGACTCCGAGAAACAAACTGTGGGTTCTGGAGGGGAGGGGGGTGGGGGGATGGGTTAGCCTGGTGATGGGTATTAAAGAGGGCACGTATTGAATGGAGCACTGGGTGTTATACGCAAACAATGAATCATGGAACACTACATCAAAAACTAATGATGTAATGTATGGTGACTAACATAACATAATAAAATAAAATAAAATTCAAAAAAAAAAAAAGAAAAGAAAACAACCACTTCGTTGCTCAGTCCAGAACCGTGTTCTCTTTGGCACCCGAGGCCCTTCCACGGTCTGCTTTTAACTGAGACATAGTAAACCAAGTCCCACCCTGGTTGCACATAGCAACTAAGTAGATATAAAGGCCTTGTGCGCAGCAAGACATGAGAAACAGGTTGTAACGAACACCATGATTCTAATTTGCTTAATTTTATTTTTAAAGTCATTAGCCACTCAGGAAATTTAAATATTTAAATCAACAAGGTTTTCCTAGTAAAAAATTTTTTGTGCCTTTTCCAGAAAGTAATCACACATTTCAAGACATATGTTTTCCTTCAGTATTATTTTAAAAAGTATTTTGAAATAGTTGAACATTTTTTTATATTTTGCTAGGTTTGCAAAAATGTTATAAGGAATATAGTAAGTTCTTACATACTGTCCTGTTGCTCCATCAATTTACTAATATTTTCAATGGAATGGATCAAAAATTGAATCAGCTTTATTGAGGTATAATTCACATAATATAAAATCCACTTGTTTTCAGTATACAATGTAGTATTGAATTGAATCTATAGAATTATGCAAGCATCACCACAGTCCCATTGTAGAATACTTGCAGTAATTCCCTGTTCCTACCCCAGCTCCAATCAACCACTAATCTACTTTCTGCCTTTAGTTTTGCCTTTTCTGGAATTTTATGTAAATGAAATACAATACAATATGTGGTCTATTGAATCCAGTGTTTTCACTTACCATGATGTTTTTGAAGTTATCCATATTTTAGTACCTGTCGATATCTTGTTCCTTTTATCAAATACCAGTTGACGGACATTGGATAGTTTCCAGTATTTGGCTATTATGAATGAACAATGCTGCTATGAACATTCATATACAGTTTGTACATTTGTCATGAGTGGATACTAGGGGTAGAATTGCTAGACATAGTGGACAGAGAAATTGGCCCCCAAAGATGTCCATGCCCAATCCATGGGAACTGTTATTATGTTAGCTTTCAAAACAAAACATATTTTATAGACGTGATTAACCACTTTAATAAGGGAGATTATCCTGGCTTTTTCAGGTGGGCTCAGTGTAAACACAGGGGTCCTTATCAGAGGGATGTAGGATGCAGGATTGTTAGAGTCAGAAAGGAAATGTGATGAGGGAAGCAGAGGTCAGAGGAAGAGAGAAATTTTAAAAAGGCTACACTGCTGATTTGGAAGATGGAAGAAAGGATCATGAGCCAAGGAATGCTGATCTTTTAAAGGCTGGAAAAGGCAGGAAAATGGATTCTTCCATAGAACCTCCGGAAGGAATGGAGTGATGCTGACACTATGGGAGACCATTTGGGACTTATGACCACTAGAACTGTAAGATAATAAATTTGTGTTATTTTAAGCTACTAATTTAGTAATTTGTTATACCAGTAATGGGAAAACAAATACACTGGATTATATAGTAAATTTATGCTTAACTATACAGTACAAGAAATTGCCAACCTGTTTTGCCAAGTGACTACAGCATTTATATTCTCACCAATAATATATTAGGGCTGTAGTTTCTTTTCTTTCATTCTTTTCTTTTCTTTTCTTTTCTTTTTTTTTTTTTAGACAGAGACAGAGAGTACACACACAGGGCAGAGGGAGAGGGAGAGAGAGAATTTTAAGCAGGCTTCATAGCCCGTGCAGAACCTGACACTGGGCTCTATCTCACAACACTGAGATCTGGACCTGAGCTGAAATGAAGAGTCAAAGACTTAACCCTGAGCCACCCCGGCACCCCTAGTTTCTTTGCATTCTTACCAAACACTTTTCATTGTTTGTCTTTTTACTTATTGTCTGTCTTTTTATTTCTTGTATATCTGTGGTAATTTCCCATTCCTAATGGTGCACATTTTGCACATTGCGTATTTTATATTTTTTCTCTAAAAACCGTCATTGAAATTTTGTTTATATTATTGCTCTTGTCAAAGAACCTGCACTCAGTCCTATGTATTCCATTTTTGTTTTACTTTTTATTTAATCAATTTATGATTTATATTTATTAGTGCCTTATTACAATTTTATGTAGTTATGATTGGTTATCTTTCTCTGGATTATTTTTTCTGAATGTCCTCATTTTTATTTTGAAAATAATCTAAGTACAAATACAATATTTTTATTTATATAAAATTTATTTGCATTTCATGGGTTTAATGTTAAACATTTTCACTGTCACACATTAAAAAGTACCCTCAATTTTATTTTTATATCTTTGTTCAAAATTATTTAAATAATTTTTGAAAAGTTTTTATTTTAATTACCTGGTGGTCAGCACAAGCACACTCCTTAATCCCCATCATTTATTTAATGCATCTCCCCACCCTCCTGCCCTCTGATAACCATCAATTTGTTCTCTACAGGTTAGAGTCTGGTTCTTGGTTTGTCTCTCTCTTTTTCCCCTTTGCTTGTTTGTTTTGTTTCTTGAATTCCACATACGAGTGAAAATATATGGTATTTGTCTTTCTCTAACTTATTTCACTTAGTATTATACTCCCTAGCTCCATCCATGTCATTGCAAATGGCAGGATTTCATTCTTTTTTATGGATGAATAATATTCCTTTGTCTATACCACTTTTTCTTTATCCATTCATCAATTGACGGACAGCTGGGCTGCTTCCATATTTTGGCTGTTATAAATATCATGGTGCATGTATCCATTTGAATTAGTGTTTTTATATTCTTTGGGTAAATACCTAGTTGTGAACAGCTATATCATAGGTTAGTTCTATTTTTAATTTTTTTGAGGAACCTCCATACTGTTTTCCAGAGTGGCTGCACCAGTTTGCATTTCCACCAACAGTGCAAAAGTGTTCCTTTTCCTCCACATCCTCACCAACACCTCTTTGTTTCTTGTGCTTTTGATTTTAGCCATTCTGACAGGTGTGAAATGATATCTCATTGTGGTTTTGATTTGCATTTCCCTGATAATAAGTGATGATGAGCATCTAACTTTTCATATGTAGGTTTCATCTGTATTTCTTTTTCGCGGAAATGTCTGTTCACGTCTTTTACCAATTTATTTGGATTATTTGTGGGGGTTTTTTGGCATTCAGTTTTATGAGTTCTTTACAGATTTTGTAAACTAACCTTTTAAGGATATGTCATTTGCAAATTCCATAGGTTGTCTTTTAGTTTCATTGAGTTTTTTTTACTGTGCAGAAGATTTTTATTTTGATGTAGTCCCAATAGTTTATTTTTGCTTTTGTTTACCTTGCCTCAGGAAACATATCTAGTAAGAAGTTGCTATTGCTGATGTCAGAGACATTGCTGCCTGTGTTCTCCCCCAGGATTTTGATGGTTTCCTGTCTCACATTTAGGTCTTTCATCCATTTTAAATTTATTTTTGTGTATGCTGTAAGAAAGTCATCAGGCTTCATTCTTCTGCATGTTGCTGTCCAGTTTTTCCAACACCATTCGTCGAAGAGAATTTTCTCACTGGATATTCTTTCCTGCTTTGTTGAAGATTAGTTGACCATACAGTGGTGGGTTCATTTCTGGGTTTTCTACTCAGTTCTATTGATCTATATGTCTATTATTGTGCCAATACCATACTGTTTTTATCACTGCAGCTTTGTAATATAACTTGAAGTCCAGAATTGTTATGCCTCCAGCTTTGCTTTTCTTTTTCAGGATTGCTTTGGCTATTCAGTGTCCTCTGTGGTTCCATACAAATTTTAGGATTGTTTATTCTAGCTCTGTGAAAAATGCTGTTGGTATTTTGATAGGGATTGCCTTAAATGTGTCGACTGCATTGGATAGTACAGACATTTTAACAATATTTGTTCTTCCAATCCATGAGCATGGACTGTCCTTCCATTTCTTTGCGTCATTTTCTCTTTCTTTCATCTGTGTTTTATAGTTTTCAGAGTACAAGTCTTTCACCTCTTCAAATAGGTTTATTCCCGGATTTCTTATTATTTTTGGTGTGATTGTAAATAAGATTGTTTTCTTAATTCTCTTTCTTCACTTCATTATTGATACATAGAAATGCGACAGATTTCTGTAGACTGATTTTGTACCTTGCAACTTTACTGAATTTCTTTTATCAGTTCTAGGTCTAAAATGAGTATATTGTAGGCAACATATTAATGGATCTTGTTTTATTTTTAAGATTTTATTTATTTGAGAGAGCAGAGCGACAGAGAGAGAGGACGAGTCGGGGGGAGGGGCAGCAGAGGGAGAAGCAGGCTCCCCGCTGAGCAGGGAGCTGGATGGATGCCGGGCTCAATCCCAGGACCCTGGGATAACGATCTGAGCTGAAGGCAGCTGTTTAACCAACTGAGCCACCCAGGTGCTGTAGGTTTTGTCTTTTTAACCATTCTTTCATCCTATGTCTTTCGATTGGAGCATTTAGTCCATTTACATTCAATGTAATTATTGATAGACATGTATATATTACCATTTTATTATTTGTTTTATGGTGTTTCTGAAGATTTTCTTTGATCCTTCTCTTTCTTTCATGGTTTGCTGATTTTCTTTAGTATGTATTTGGATTTCTTTCTCTTTATTCTTCACATATTTATTAGTGGTTTTGATTTGTGTTTACCATTAGGTTTATATAAAACATCTAGTGCATATGGCAGTCTATATTAAATTGATAGTCATTTAAATTTGAACCCATTCTTTATTCCTCTCCTCCCCACATTTTTGGTATATGGTGTCATGTTTTACATCCTTTTATTTTCTGAGTTAATTGACTGATTTTGACAGAAATATTTATTTTTAGTGCTTTTGTGTTCCCTACCTTCATACTGTCATCTTTGATCTTTCCTTTCCACTCAAAGAGTCCCCTTTAATATTCCTTGCAGGCTGGTTTAGTGATTATGAACTCCTTTAGTTTTCATTTGTCTGGGAAACTCTATTTCTCCTTCTCTTCTGAGTGATAATATTGCTGGATAAAGTATTCTTGGCTGCAGGTTTTTCCCATTCAGCACTTTGAATATATCATGCAACTCCTTTCTGGCTTGAAATGTTGCTGCTGAAAAATCCACTGATAGCTTAATGAGGTTTCCTTTGTATGTAGTTGTCTTCTTTAGTCTTGTTGCTTTTGATATTTTTTTCTTTATATTTTGCCACTTTAATTATAATATATCTTGGTGTGGATCTGTTTTCGTCGATTTTGTTGGTGGTTCTCTGTGCCTCCTGGATCTGGATATTTGTTTCCTGCCCCCCCCCCCCCCCCCCCCCGCCCAAGGAAGATTTTAGCTATTCTTTCTTTTTTTTTTAAGATTTTATTTATTTATTTGACAGAGAGAGAGACAGCGAGAGAGGGAACACAGGAGGGGGAGTGTGAGAGGGAGAAACAGGCTTCCTGCTAAGCAGGGAGCCCAACCCAGGGCTCGATCCCAGAACTCTGAAATCATGACCTGAGCCAAAGGCAGACGCTTAACAACTGAGCCACCCAGGTGCCCCTTAGCTATTATTTCTTCAACAAAATTCTCTGCCCCCCCTTTTTTTTCTCTCTTCTTCTTCTTCTGGGACTCCTATAATACAAATATTATTCTGTTTGATGGACTCACTGAGTTCCCTAAGTCTATTCTTGTTTTTCATAATTGTTTTTTTCCACTCTTTTCTTCAGGTTGATTACATTACTCTGTCTTCTAGGTCATTAATTCATTCCTCTGATTCTTCCAGCCTGCTGTTCATTCCATCAAGCATGTTTCTCATTTGTTCATTGAGTCCTCTATCTCTGTTGTTATTCCTTGTCTCTGTGTTTATGGTCTCATTGATGTGTTCCACTCTTTTCTCAAGTCCAGTAGTATCCTTATAATCATTGCTTTAAATTCTCCATCAAGCATGTTACTTATATCTGTTTCACTTAGGTCTCTGGCCGCAGCCTTGTCCTATTCTTTCATTTGGGACAAATTCCTCTGTCTTCTCATTTTGCCTAAGTCTCTGTACCTGTTTTTTTTTGTGTTAGGAAAGTCAGCTACATCTCTTGTTCTTGGGGGCAATGGCTTTATGAAGAAGAGGTCCTATAGTGACCTGAAGTGTAGTGTCCCCTATTCCTTAGGGCCTGGTGCTTCTGGGAGTGTCTCCAATGTGTACTGTATACTTTCTGCTGCTGTGTCCTGCCTGGTTTATCCTTCAGGCCAGTTGGCCACAGAGGCTCTCTTTGCATGTTGTGGGCAATGTTTGGTCCCTGGCCTGAATATGGTACATTTTAATTAAGTGTGCTCTAGTCTACTTGTGAAATGAGACCTGTTGCCACCACCACTGGAACCAAGGCCTCACAAAATTCCCAGGTCAGGGATATGGTGTTTGCAGGTGTTTCGGCTGGTCTTCTGGGGGAGGGGGCACATTGGGACTGAGGGAAACTGGACTGAGAAGGACAGTTCTGCCACAGTGTAGGGTGCAGGGCTTCGTGTAAGTAAGTTAGCATAGAGTGTTGCACTGCACTGGTTATCACCAGTAGCTCTGTGTTTATGCTGAGGGGCAGGCAAGGGAAATGGTGTCTGCTCATTAATTTGTTCCCAGAGGGGTCTCTCTGAGACAGGCCTGAGGTGAGCAACTAACCCCCCACTGTGTGCCCCAGGTGCCCTTTAGATCAGATCACTCTTTCCATGCTGTATGTCCATGGGCTGTTTGTCCCACCTGCTCTCCAAGAGCAGCCCCAATGCCCAACAAGGTCTCCCAGAGCCAAGCATACTGACCTTTAAACTTCAGGCTTGAAGCCCCTCTGGTTGTAATAACTCACAAAATTCAAGCCCTCTTGCTTTCCAAGCCAATTGCTATGGGGATTCATTTTCCCTGTGCAGTTCCCTGTGTGCCAGTCTGTCTTTCACCCTTCTCCATTATCATGGCTCCCTCCCCACTGCAGCAGCCATGATCCATTTCTCTCCCAAGTCATGTCTCCACACTTTTTATCTTCTTTGATGTGGCCTCTTCTCTACCTTTAGTTGTGGAGTTTGTTCTGCCAGACTTCAGATCAATTTCTGGGGTGTTTAGGTATTATTTTGTTTAGGTTCTTTTATTTTGCATTTTTTGAAAACTTTCATAGGGAAAATGTAGAACTATTGATATTTTAGAACAATCACTTCTGAAATTTTGGTTGTGTTCTTACTGACATTCTCCACAGTCCTTGTTACATGATATGAAGTCAATACGTATTTAGTTTGGCTAGTTTGAGTAACATCGTTATCATGCAATATTGTTTTCTAAAATGTCTTCACATATTTTAGAGGTTATCAATTATTCTTTTTGAAATAGTTTGGAAAATTACTAAAATAAGACAATAAATCAAATGAAAACAATAACCGCTCCTATTTATTATATGCCTAATATGTGCTAGGCACTGAACTATACATCTGGCTGAATAATTCTCATTTAAATCCTACAATGTCTTTTGAAGTTGTTTCTATTATATTCATTTTTTATTTTATCATCACAAAAACTTAAAATCAGAGACCCTAAAAATCTTATCTGATTTCCACAACATTCTATTAGTGAATTCAAATTCAGATTTTCCTTGATTCCAGAACCTAGTCATTATTTAATACAGCTGGTTAGAGAGAATTAGTGTTTTTAGTCAAGCAGGTACCATCATGTATATTTTGATAATAAATTTAGAAGATAGTTTTGAACCAGAGAGCAGCATATTATGAGATTTCATGATTTAGAGAATCAATAGTGGCTGAAAATATCCCTACCTAGCATTACTCTTTCATTTATCCATTCAAGAAATAAACATATCTTGTGTCTCTTGCTGTGAAAGGCAATAGTCTGAATGCTGTAAGAATGGAAAAAGGAATTATACTTGGAATTTGCTTATAGTCTGTTAGGGGAACTACTATATAGCCTGATACAACTCTACAAATATAATGTAGTTTATGGAAGAGAGGAACATGATTTCTTTGATTACCCAGTACCTTTTCTAATAGGCAGTTTAAGTTCTACTCAAATTTTGCTATATAAGTTTCCTAAGATCAACTGATAATCTCTATCAATTTTGCAGTTTCCCATCATAATTTGTATTTTTACTCCCATTTTATGTATGCTTTATCTAACTACTTAATAATGTCTTCTATCTCCTCATTTCTCACTACATACCAGCATTAAAATCTTGAAAAAAATGTATTTTCTTTTCAAAAACATATATAATATGTATTTTTGATAATTAGATTCTGCTTTTTAAATAATGGGTTATTATTTGGTCTTATAGTTTCCTATATTCAGGCAAATATACATTTTTTCAGTTCACTGATCTTAATCTATTTGCATACCTGGAGGATTCATATTGCTGAGGTATGCCATCTGTGCAAGTAGAAAATGATCTTGTGGGCAAATCATAACAGCCACTAAAGATGAAGATTCTATTCCATTTCATTTTGTAGCTTGTGATGGCACCTTCTACGTTTATGTCACTCTTTAAGTGGCAATATTAACCATGCCAGCCTCATTTACTTCAAAGAAATTTCAGAAAGTCTCTTGTACTAACTTTAGGTAACAAAAGTAACTGATCAAGTCAAGCTATAGGACATACATATTAAACACAAATTAATATGCCTCCAAGTTTTCTATCCCCAAAATATGAATATTAGATGTTAAAAATCTTATATTTTTATAGGACTAAGGTTGTCATGTCCAAGTTATTAATACATATATTATAAAGGCAAAAACATATTTTATTTAATTTTACTTAAATTTGACAAAGAGAAGCCAAAGAGACTGTGATGGTATTGCTGAACTTCAGAAAAATATTTCTTTAAAAATCTTAATTTTTTAAAGTCAAATTCAGCACTGGGAAAAAGGCACATGATAAAACAACATATGAGAGATGAATGCCAATTACTACTCAAAGGACCAAACACAAATTTTCTGAAAGAATATAATATACAATCAGGAAACTAGAACAAAATTGTGTTTTCATTGTAGAGAAACAATTTAAATCTTGCTACATTTACACATGTTGATGGAAAAACATGTAGCTGAATGACTGTCAGTACAGATGGATCTGTCTATAAATGGATAAATTTTGGAAAGATTTTAATGATCCACTCTACATTCCTTTTAATGAGCTACATCAATGTGTTTACCTCAACAATGTAATGAATTCAGAGAATCTTGAACTTGAATCCTTATTTTTTCGTCTCTTGTGCTTATGTGTAAAATTACATAATTTATATATCTTTGGAAAAGGATATATTTTACCACCAATTTTTTGTATGAGTATAGTGAGGATAAGTAAAAACATGGTAAATACCATGCAAATAAGTTGCTGACTGTATTCATGGTCCCATTCATGACACTTCAGGTTATTAAATACCAAGACCACTGCAGTTGAAAGGATCACATAAGCTATTTGCCTTAGGCTTTCTAAATGCATGTTAGATATTTATACCACTTTGAGATTTAAAATCCCCTATTTTATATAAATAATTATAAAAATGCTAATTGTGTTATGAATTAACTATATAAAACTGTTAAAAATTTGGGGCATATAAAGTTAGAATGCTCAGGTCAATTCATAAAAAATTCCAGATGTTTCACTTTTTAACAGTCTAGATTTCTGATCCACAATGACCTGAACTACTAAATAGTTATATTTACTAATTTATTGCTTTTGACAATGTAGTCAGGCACAACTCTAATAGTATGAACACAGTTCATTAGTGAAAACAGCAAAGTTAGAGGGGACGAAGTTTTAGAGTTACAAAACTCATATGGTATTTTCTGTGTCTTTGGGTACATGACTTTGGGTGTTTCAATGTCCAATAGGGTTATATAGTTTTATTAGGCATTTTTTTTTCTGCAGCAATATGTGAATGGGTGAAGGTTTCAACAATGCCAAGTTATTTACCATAGATAGCAACTACTGCTATAAGTAATGGTTGAAAGTTCAAAACTGAATTCTGAGCAATGAGTTTAAAAAGATTTCCTATTAGAGACTGAATAAAAACTAAACTTATTTCCAGAACCTGTGAGTATGGAACCAACCCCATTTGACCCACAACTGTATTATAGATATTATCAAATGTGTCTTCAGGGAGTATGAAACTAATTGTTTTATTCTCATCCAAGATAGAGGAAATGAGTATGTTATTGTCAACCTTCTCTTACCATTAGACTCTTTTATAGTGCATGAAGCCCGAAAAATATATCCCAAGTTAAAATTCTATCATAGAAAGATACGTAAGCAAAAAGACTAGTCAAAGCATTAAAAGTTCTTAGCTGAGGTCTCTGGAAAGGGGATGATGACAGTGGTAGAAACATAGTTTTTCTGCCTTCATCCAACTATCTCTAATAATAGTAGAAAATGTAATAGGTATTAATCCAACCTTTTAGATCAAACCCCAAATCTCAAGTTATAATCAGCAATCTGATCAGCCTTAAGTATGCAGTGCTGACTTATTTACATTTTCCTCCAGTGCAGAGGCAGACTTTTTTTTTTTCTATTTTCATCCCTCATGTGTGACTTCATTGTCCAAACCATCAGTTTTATCAGAGGCTTCATATAGCATACTTTCTGCAAGTCAACAAACCATGAACTGAGCAGATATATCAGTTAAAATATTATGCAATGACCCAAATTGATGATCTAGTTTAATTTGCCAAGCATCCTCATTGATCTCATCTGACTATGAATCAATTTGTTGCCAAATGCATGTCTGTGTTTCAGTTACACTACAAGTTAAAAAATTGATTTTTTTCAAGAGATATGGTGTTCAACAAACCATCCTAGTTGACTTGAAGGGACTCTCCCTGATAAATTGGTAAGTTAATATAGATTTTGGAAATTTTTATATTTGAAATATAGGCAGTTTCCAGTCATTGCTTATGTTGAGAATTTGGAGAAGTAGTACTGAAATGAAGAGTGTTTTCAACATGCTTAATTATAATAGGTACTAGAAGTAACACAGACAGGCAATGGCATCCAGCTATTTTATATAGCTGTCACTATAAAAAAGAGATATTCAAGTATCAGGATTGCATTTTTGTGAAAATATTAACATCATAATTATTAAGTATTCTTTAACCTCATAAGTTGAGCCTTTTGTTAAATTTTGGAACTGATTTTATAATGATATAGCTAAGTTCTCTACAGACTCCCAGTTTAGCAAGGATTCAGCTTTTGTACCTATGTTATATTTATATCTACCTTTAAACTTTCTTGTTAATTCTATACAGGATTGATGTGCTTTTTTGTTGATGACTATAAACATTCTGTTTCTTCCCTGAAATTTGAAATAAAAAAACAAATATTTAGTTTGCCTCACTATCACTTTCTGCTTTGATTGCTTTTTTAGAATTCCACATGTTCATATCTTGTCCCTTTATACCACCTGTTCAGGATGAATAGGAATCATGCCATTGGAGAATATAGTAGTCTCATCTTAATGCTGTAACGAGCTACCACAAACTGGGTGGCTTAAAAATACAAATTTATTCACTTACAGTTCTGGAGGCCAAAAGTCTCACTGGGCTGCAATCAAGTTGTCATCAAAGCTGTGCCCATTCTGGAGATTCTAGGGGATGGTCCATTTCTTTGCCTTTCCAGCTTCTAGAAGCTGGCCCACATTCCTTTGTTCACAGCCTCCTTTCAGCAACTCCATCACTCCGACCTCTGCCTTCACTGTCATACCACCTTGTCTGAATCTGATTTTCCTGCTTCCCTCTTATAAGGGTTCTTGTGATTATATTGGGCTCACCCAGATTTTCCAGGGTAATTTCCTTATCTCAAAATCCTTAAATTAATCTACATCTGCAAAGTTCCTGTTGTCATGTAATGTAACAAATTCACAGGTGCCAGTATTTAGGGTGTGTATATGTTTGAGGGGTCATTATTTTGCCTAACATAGGAAGGTAGGCACATAGAAAAGGTTCCACATCTTTTATTTTATTTATTTATTTATTTTTAACATTTTATTTATTTGACAGAGAGCGAGAGAGAGAGAGAGAGGGAACACAAGCAGGGGGAGTGGGAGAGGGAGAAGCAGGCTTCCCGTGGAGCAGGGAGCCCGATGTGGGGCTCGATCCCAGGACCCTGGGATCATGACCTGAGCCGAAGGCAGACGCTTAATGACTGAGCCACTCAGGTGCCCCAGTTCCACATTTTTTAAATGAATCAAATCAAAGGTCTTCAAATTCAGGCATATATTTATAATTCTTATGTTATAAAGTGGGTTTACAAAGTGAGGTTTGAATTTCTGGTGTTTCCTGGCTCACTTTCTTGTTTCTTTACATTTTTATTTTTATGTATTTGGTGGTTTTTAAATTTTGTTGATCTTCTCTAGAGTCTGACATTTATCTGTTTGTGGGAGGAAATAACTTCTGTTTTGACAGAGTCACAACTTTTTAAGAGTAGAACAAAAAATTATCCCTAAGCATTTTAGAGATTAACATTACTTACACAATTAGCTTTTGTAAACTGGGGTAAGAAATGGGAATTTTATGTAGTCTACATATACATATTTTAAAATTTATATTTATTATTTTTAAATTGAATTATAGTTGATATATATGTATATATATATTAATTTCAGGTATAAAACATAGTAGTTCAACCTTTATATACATTACAAAATGCTCACCAAGCTAGGTGTAGTTAACATCTGTCACCTTACAAATTTACCACAATAATATTCCTTATGCTGTACTTTACATCCCCACGAGTTACTTATTTTATAACTGGAATTTTGTACATCTTAATTCTCCTTTACCTATTATACTCATCCCCTAATCCTTGTGGCAAACACCAGTTTGTTAGTTTGTTCTGTTTTTATGTGTCTGTTTATGTTTTGCTTTGTTTGTTCATTTGTTTTTCAGATTGCACATGTAAGTGAAATCATACAGTACTTTCTTTCTTTGCTGGACTTATTTTACTTAGCATAATACTCTCGAGGTCTATCCATGTTGTTACCACATCCTCAATAACACAGTATTTCTTGTCTTTTTGATAATAGCTATCTGATAAGTGTGAGATCTCTCCTTGTTTTGATTTGCATTTTCCTGATTAAGGATTTTCAGCATCTTTTCATGTACCTCTTGGCCATCTGCTTGTCTTAGGAAACGTGTCTGTTCAGATCCTTTGCACATTTTTAATTGGATTGTTTGATTTTTTGGTGTTGAGTTGTATGAATTCTTTGTATATTTGGATATAAACCCTTATCAGAATGTGATTTGCAAATATCTTCTTCTGTTGTGAGTAGGTCACCTTTTTATTTTGTGGCTGGTTTTCTTTGCTGTGCAAAAGTTTTTTTAGTTTGATGTAGTCCCAATTGTTTATATTTGCTTCTGTTGCCTTTGCTAGTTTATAAAACAAATATATTGTTATGACCATTGTCTAATAATTTACTAAGTTTTCTTTTGGGAGTTTATGGTTTCAGGTATTACATTGCAGTCTTCAATCCATTTTGAGTTGATTTTTGTATATAATATAAGAAAGTGGTCTAATTTCATTCTTCTGCATATAGCTAATCAGTTTTCTCAGTCCCATTTATTGCCAAGCCTAATTGTTCTCTATTGTATAATCTTGCCTCCTTTGTCACAGATTAATTGACCACATAAGTCCGGGTTTATTTTTTGCTTTCCATTCTGTACCACTGATCTATGTGTCTATTCTTGTGCCAGTACCATACTGTTTTGATTATTATAGCTTTGTAGTATAGTTTGAAATATTGGCATGTGACACCTCCAGCTTTGTTCTTTTTTTTCAAGACTGTTTTGGCTCTTCGTGGTCTTTTGTGGTTCCAAACACATTTTAGGGTTCTTTGTTCTATTTCTATGAAAAATGCTATTGCTATTTTGGTAGGGATTACAAAGAATCTGTAGATTACTTTGGGTAGTATGGACATTTTACCAATGTTAAAAGTCTTCCAATCCATTTATTTGTGTGGTCTTCAATTTCTTTCATCAATGTCTTACAGTTTTATTATAACTAAATGGCATTGTTTTCTTGATTTCTCAGTTACTAGTGTACAGAAACGCAACAGATTTCTGTATATTAATTTCATATCCTGAAACTTTACTGAATTTATTTATTGGTTCTAATAGTTTTTTTTTTTTTTTTTGGTGGATTCTTCAGGGTTTTCTGTATATAGTACCTTGTCTTCTGCCAATAATGGCAATTTTAACTTTTTTATTATTAATTTGAATACCTTTTATTTTTTGTCAGTCTGATTTTTGTTGCTAGGATTTCCAGCACTCTCTTGAATAAAAGTGGAGGGAATGGGCCTTCTTTTCTTCTTGATGATGTTAGGGGAAAAGTTTTCAACTTTTTACTGTTGAGTATGGTGTTAGCTCTGGGCTTGTCATACATGGTCTTTATTTTGTTGTGGTATGTTTGGTCTATACACACTTTGTTTAGTTTTTATCATGAATGGATGATGAGTTTTGTCAAATGCTGTTTTTGCATCTAATGAGATAATTACATTATTTTAATCTATTATTATGTTAATGTGGTACATCACATCAACTGATTTATGGATATTGAACCATCTATCCTTGCATTCCTGGGATGTGATGGGGGAAATGATTCTTTTAATGCATTCTTTAATTTGGTTTGCTAATATTTTATTGAGGACTTTTTCATCTATGGCCTGTAATTTTAATTTGTTGTACTATCTTTGTCTGGTTTTGGTATCAGTATAATGCTGGCCTCATAAAATGAATTTGGAAGCATTCCTTCTCTTCAGTTTTTTAATATAGTTTGAGAAGGATAGATATTTACTCTTCTTTAAGTGTTTCGTATAATTCATCTGTGAAGACTTCTGGTCCTGAACTTTTGTTTGTTGGAAATTTTTGATTACTGATTCAATTCCATTACTCGTGATTTCTTTTCAGAGTCTATTTCTTCCCAACTCAGTCATAGAAAATTGTATGTTCCTAGGAATTTATGTATTTCTTTTAGGTTGTCCTACTTGTTAGTGCATAATTTTTTGTAGTAGTCTCTTACAATTCTTTTTATTTCTGTGGTGTCACTTGTAACTTCTCTTTCATTTCTGATTTTATTTATTTGAGTTCCTTTTCTTTTCTTGGTGAGTCTAGCTAAAGATTTATCAACTTTGTTTATGTTTTCAAAGAACTAACTCTTAGGGGCACCTGGGTGGCTCAGCTGGTTAAGTGTCCAACTCTTGAAATCAGCTCAGGTCATGATCTCAGGGTCCTGGGATCAGGCCCTGGATCAGGCTTTGTGTTCAGCAGGGAGTCTGCTTGAAGAGTCTCTCTTTCCCTCTGCCCCTCTCCCGTTCTCACATACACTCTCTCTCTAAAATAAATAAATTAATGTATAAGTCTTTTAAAAAAACCCAAAACAAAGAACTCTCTCTTAGATTCATTGATCTTTTCTATTGTTTTTTTAAGTCTCTCTTTCATGCATTTCCATTCTGATCTTTATTATTTCCAACCTTTTACTAAACTTGGGATTTGTTTCTCTTTTTCTAGGTCGTTTGTAAAGCTAGAATGTTTATTTGAGATTTTTTATTTCTTGAGGTAAGCCTGTATCTCTATAAATGCCCTCTTGTAATAGCATATAATAATATATTTCTTTTACTGCATCCCAAAGATTTTGGAATGTTGTGTTTCCATTTTCATTTGTCTCAAGATTTTTTTTTTTTATTTCCTCTTTGATTTCTTTGTTGACTCATTGGCTGTTTAGTAGAATGGTGTTTAGCTTCCACATCACTTTTTTCCTAGTTCTTTTCTTGTAATTGATTTCTAGTTTCATACAATTCTGCTTGGAAAAGATGCTTGATATGATGTCAATCTTCCTAATTTTTTTTTTTTTCTGTAGCCTAACATGCAGTCTATCTTGGAGAATGTATGTGTACGTGTGAAAAAAATGTGTATTCTGCTGTTTTAAGATGGAACATTCTGTATATATCTGTTAAATCTATCTGGTCTAATGTGTTGTTCAAAACCACTGTTTTCTTATTGATTTTTCTCTCTGATCTATCCATTGATGTAGGTGGGGTGATAGTCACCTACTGTTGCATTGTTGTCAGTTTCTCCCTTTTTGACTATTAGTCTTTCCTTTATATATTTAAGCGTTCTTATATTGAGTTCATAGATATTTAAATTGTTATATTCTCTTGCTGCATTGATCCTTTTATCATTATATAATTCACCTTTGTTTCTTTTTACAGTTTTTGTTTTAAAATCTATTTTGTCCTATATTGCTACGCCAATTTTTAAAAATTTCTATTTGCATGGAATATCTTTTCCATCCTTTCATTTTCAGTCTGTATAAGTCTTTATGTCTGAAGTGAGTCTCTTGTAGATAGCATAGAGATGGGTCTTGTTTCTTATCCCATTTAGTCACCCCTATGTATTTTGATCAGATCATTTAGTTCATTTACATTTAAGGTAATTATTGCTAGATATGTACTTACTGCCATTTTGTTACTTGTTTTACGGTTTGTTTTTGTTCCTTTCTTCTTCTCTTGCTCTCTTTCTTTGTGATTTGACGACTTCCTTCAGTACAACTTTTGCATTCCTTTTTCTTTATTTTTCATGTATCTGTTATAGGTTTTTGGTTTGTGGTTACCATGGGGTTCACATATAACACCTTATATGTGGTTTTTAGTCTGTTTTTAGTTGATGGTTACTTAAGTTCAAACACATTCTAAAAGCACCACATTTTTATCCCCCTCCCCATGTCTTATGAATTTGGTGTCCTAGTATACATCTTTTTGTTTTGTGTATCCCTTAACTAATTATTGTAGGTATAGTTTTTCTTATTACTTTTTTGCCTCTGAATCTTCTTACTAGCTTTATAAATGATTGATGTACCATCTTTACTATATGTTCATTTTTACCAGTGAAATTTTTTCTTTCATAATTTTCTTATTTTCTTATGTCTCATTATAGCCTTTTTTTTTCCTTCAAGAAGTCCCTTTAACATTTCTTGTAAGGTCACTTTACTGGTGATGAACTCATTTAACTTCTATTTGCTTGGGAAATTCTTTATCTTTCCTTCAATTACGAATGATAATGTTACTAGGTAGAGTATTCTTGATAATAGGTTTTTGTTTTCCTTTCAACACTTCAAGTATATCAAAGTTATGGCCTTCTGATCTGCAAAGTTTCTGCTGAAAAATCAGCTAATATGCTTATGGATGTTTCCTTGTATGTCATTAGTTGCTTTTATGTTCCTGCCTTTTTTTTTAAAAAAAAGATTTTATTTATTTATTTTGAGAGAGGGAGAGTGTGTGTATGTGTGTGTGTGAGTGGGGGCAGTGGCAGAAGAAGAGGGAGAAAGAGAATCTCAAGCAGACTCCATGCTGAGCATTGAGCCCAATGCAGAGCTTGATCTCATGACCCTGAGATCATAACCTGAGCCAAAATTGAGAGTTGGACACTTAACCAAATAAGGTACCCAGGTGCCCCTATCTTCCTGCTTTTAAGATTCTTTTTATCTTTAATTTTTGATATTTTATTTATTATGTGTCTTGGCGTGGACCTCTTTGAATTAATCTTTTTGGGGGTTCTCTGTACTTCCTGGACCTGGGTACCTGTTTCCTTCTATGGTTAGAGAAGTGGTTTTTTTGCTAATATTTCTTCAAATAATTTTCAGAATCTTCATCTCTCTTCTCCTTCTTCACCCCTAAAATGTTGTTAGTATACTTGATGTTGTTATAAAGTTTCCTTAATCTATCTTCATTTAAAAAAAATATTTTTCTTTGTTTTTCAGTTTGGATGATTCCCACTACCCTGTCTTCCAGATCACTGATTAATTCTTCTACATCCTCTAATTTGGTGGCGATTCTCTCTAGTGTATGTTTTTTATTTTAATTATTATATTCTTCAGCTCTGGTTGGTTCTTTTTCTATCTCTTTGTTGCCCAAGTCCTTATTGAGTTCATCTACTTTTCTCCCAAGTTCATTGAGCATCTTTATGACAATTTCTTTGAACTCTTTACCAGATAGATTGCTTTTCTGCATTTTTTTTCGTTCTTTTTCTGAGGATTTGTTCTGTTCTTTTGTTCGGAACATACTCCTCTGTTTCCTCATTTTGTCTGACTCTGTTTGTTTCCCTGTACCAGGTAGGTCAGTTATATCTTCTGGTCTTGAAGTAGTGGCCTTATGTAGAAGGCATCCTAGAGTCTAGAAACACATCACACTTGGTCACCACACCTAGGCACTCCAGGGATATCCCCTGTATGGGCTGAGTGTGCCCTCCTGTTGTGCTGGTGTGTGGGGCTAGGCCTTGGTGAGAGTGGCTGTGAGGCATGGCTACAACTGTTGTAGGCATGCAGGTGGGAGGGACAGGCCTCCCTCCCTCCCCACAGCAGGAGCCATTTTGCAGGGGTCCTGGTGCCAGCCAAGGATTCTCATCAGGTGTGGCAGGGAAGAAGCCTCTTTGCAAGGGTGACTGCTGAGGTGGCTGTTATGGCTAGGGCAGGTCACAGAGTAATGCTAGGGCAGAGTGAGCATTGTAAGCAAAGTGGATGAGGAGTGTCAGAACAGGCTTCTGCCAGTGTGGGGCCAGCTAGGCTAAAAACGTCAAGAACAATGGCACCCCACCAGCATTTCCATTCCTAGAGAATGTTGCTACAGATTCCTGCCCCTCTGGCACATGTTCTAAAACTAATCAATAAATCTACTTCATATATATCCTATGCACTTTTCATGCTGTTACCTCTGTGCTGCATCTTGGAGTGAGTGAGATTATGCGTGGGCCCTTTAATAGCAGAGTCTCAGTTTCTTATAGCATTCTGACTATCCTAGAGTTAAGACCTGTCAATTTTCTTTCTTTTCTTTTTTAAGATTTATTTATTTATCTGAGAGAGAGAGAGAGAGTGCTCATGTGCAGGGGGAGGGGCAGAGGGAGAGGGAGAAGGAAAGAAGCAGACTCCTTGCCAAGTGAGGGTTCCAACATGGGTCAATCTCATGACTCATGAGATCAAGACCTGAGCCAAATCAAGAGTCAGATCCTCAACAATTTGAGCCACCCAGGCACCCCAATACCCATCAATTTGCAAAGCTAGATCCTATGGAGGTTTGTCTTCCCTGTGCAGGTCCCAGGACCAGAGGTGCCCAATGTGTGGCTTAATCCCCTTGCTCCTCAGGGACGATCTCTGCACCTGTGATGTCCCTCTTATTTATGGCTTGCTACACCAGGGGTTTGACTCCCAATTAGACCACGTCTCCACCCTTTCTGCCCTTCTTAATGTGGCTTTTTCTTTATGTCTTTAGTAGTAGAAGAGCTGTTCTGCTATCCTTCAGGTCATTCTTAGTGTTGCTCCGTTTGTAGTTGTAGCCTTCATGTATTTATATGGGAAGTGAGCTCAGGAGTTTTCTACTTTTGCCACCTTCAGGAGCATTCTGTAGATGATGAGGCAAGCCCACACACCAAAGTGACTACCATAGTCACTGGTATGGACCAGTGACTGAATTACTTTTTTTCCTAAGAACTTATTCTGAAGTGTATCACTTAATATAATGATCATCACTTTCTTTTTCTTTTGAAAGATATGGCTACTTATTGGTTATTTTTCACTGCACTGAAAGCCATAAAATTTTGTGAAATGTTTTATTGTGCATAGTGCCATTTTTTTCTGGGGGTTCCTGAAAAGGTTGGCAATAATGAACCAAAGAAAGATATTTAAATCAATGTTTGCTTCATTGTTCATATAATCGAGGAAAGTAAGTCTTCACTGATTTTCTCAAGAGATGAGATTTTTGCTTCTCTTTGGGCTTATTATCAGGCTCAGTCCATAGTATAAGTAATAAGAATTATGAATGATCATAAGAGAAACAAGCCACTTTCTCCTTGGGGAGTTTTTCTATTTTTATGTCTATTTATAGAGATTTTCTACATCTTAACTTTGCATACGAGGATGAAAGGAAGTAAGCAAATTGCCATTTATTTTATGACTTTTGTGATAACAGATAACATTTGCTGAGCTCTTCGTATGTTCCAGACATTTATTGCTTCACAATATATACACATTTCATCCTCAGATCTACCCCACACTTCACAGTTTTGGAATCTGGGAAACACGAAGGTCAAACAATTTTCCCAGAGTCATCAATGGCTAGTAGATGTGTAGTTGTTATTTGGACCCAGGCCATCTGTCTTTCAAGTCCATACTGTTACCTGCTATATGAATTTGCCTTTAGAGGTCATACATGGGGCCAAGTGCCTTCACCTCCATTCTGTCATTTGCTCATCAAAGTAATAAACGTTACAAGATGCTCTCAATTTTCAAAGTCTGAAATTACTATACTGTAAAAGAAAAAATAAAAAAAAGCAGCTTGTGATATACTTCAGAGATGTACTAAGTAGCCTAACACCATAGGTTTTGGTCATTTATTCAAGTTTACAATCATTCCAGACTACCCATGGACAATGTTTAGGGCTAAGTAGTCTGAGTGATATAAAGGTAAGTTAGAGACTGCCACTGCCTCAAAGGAGCCCTATTAATAGGCCTGGTATTAAATGTTGAAAATCTCTATGCCATTGTACAAAATGATTTTAACAACTAACAGGAACTAGTTTCGATTTTCCCGAACTCCAACCCAGAGATAATGATTTTGATGTGTAATTATAGCCTGGCTATTGCTTGCTAACAGAGTTTGAGGATGCTGACTTCCTGCTTATCGTCTTTTCTGAGTATCATTCACTTCTCTGTTTCTTATTGACATTCTCTGAACAGCTCAGTTGAAATCAGTTCAACAAAAATGTATTGAGTGTAAAGTGACTTAATATTCAATTTCTGGAGTCAATTCTTGGCTTCATCATTTCTAGCTGTGGTTGTCTCTGGGGCAATTACTAATGTTTTTGGCCCTAGTTTCTTCATCTCTAAATAATAACAATAACAATAATAATAACAACAATAAAGATATTTGATCTTTCCTATGCACCAGGAATAGGAGGAAAAATGAGAAAAATCAATAATCTAAATGACAAAATCAACATTTGTGTCAATATCCATGAGACTATACAGAAATAAAAATTATACAGATTCATGCATCAAAATATTTCTGGGATTTTGTACTGGAGTGTCATGTCTGGCACAATACAGGATGTGGTAAGACTGAAATCAGACAGGAGTACAGAGAAGAGCTGAGATAATGCTGGAATCCAAGAGGCATAGATGTAGGGAAAAACCATGGACAAGCATGGTTTGATTAAGGAACTTGTCAGAAACGGAGGCAGGAACAGAAGTTGAGTTACCTTGGCAAGCAGGTGAGATGACTGAAAACTGCACCTGGGGAAGCAATCATTAGAGCCATTTAATTATGAAGATTGACATCTCTTGCCTCAGGCTACTTTTAATGAGCCTGGAATCTGGAGTGCCTGTGACTCCTTTGGCAGCCGTGCAATTCAGGTTCTGCCCAGCACCTAACAAGAAAAGCAACATCTCTAAAACCCTGGGTCCACTGTAGTGTCAGTAAGTCACACAATCACAGAAAATTCTTTCATTTTCTTTTCACACCAGAGCACAGATTTCTATCTTGTTGGGCTACATTTATTTTAGAAGTTTCAGATGTTTCAAAAATTCTAATGTGCAATATGGATAGAGAGGAAAAATTACCTCTTTGCTGTGCTTTTTTTGAGATACAGACTCTTACCAAATCAAGTTTAATCGCACAATGATCATCATAGAGAAGACAGGTAAGTTTCTATTTTTTCTTGATAAAATTAAGAAATAAATTGCTGAAACACAAATGTAGGTCATGATATTCCGTATATCCTGCAGCAGCTTTGGTTGCACTTTATGGAAACAGAATCAGAAACTTAGTTAACCCAAGGAAGATAAAAGGTTCTATTTTTCCTCAGATGAAGAGGATATCAATTTTAGACTGAGAAATCAGGGCTCTCTCTCTCTCTTTGTTTTTTAGAAGGAAGATGAAGGATATGTGAGAGCATAGTTTGTGTGTGTGTGTGTGTGTGTGTGTGCGCACTGAGGGCACATGGGAGTATAAGGGAGAGTTCTAGAGTCCTTCTCAATTGTAATCAGTAGTACACTCTAATGAACCAACTTTTATGTACCACTCTCACTATTCCTGAAGACTATGTTAGATTACCCAATTCAGTGAGCTTCCTTCAAGGCCATAGCTTCATCAAAAATTCAAGGAAAATTTTAATGCAGTGGCTGGATTTCTGTACATATTAGAAGTGATTAGCTGCATTCATGAATCTATAATCACACCTGCAAATGAGGAAGGAATCTATAAAATAGGAAGCATTTCTAAAGCCATGAATATGCATTCAGTGTGGGTTGCCAGAAATATCATAATAAAAATAGTTTGTAAGTATCCAGGATCCAGCGATACTGCTTTTATTTTCCAGATGTCTAAACTCAGTCATTTTGACTAAAACGGATAATACACATGAAGTTCAATATTTAGAAGTCACTGTTCACAGTGCTTATTTCAGAAAAGCCAGTTTTATGTGTGTTGGAAAAACATAGTTATTTCTGAGAAGTGGTTTCAGAGGTACCAGGAAAAGTTCAGGGCACACCTCCCCCCAACCAAAAGAAGAATGTTTATATGGTGGATGGTGCCTGGACTTTTTCTTATTAAAACTTTTCATTTATTACTTTGTTCATAAATATAATTGAAAAAGATGCGAAAAAATAGCTACAAGTTTAAAACAAACACACCCTCAATCTTTTAACCCTAAAAATTTTGAGTCATGGATTCTTTTAAGGTATATTTTCAACAATGAATATTAGAGAGACCATGAGGTCTTTGAAGTTTTGGTGACATGGGTTAAATATATATTGGAATAGTGTAATTCAGTTCAGGCAAGTGTATGATGGATATCTGAACACAAACAGCACTTTCTGATTCTCAAATCCTCCACTCATAAGATTGTTTTTGCCTCTTTATTATTTCATTAATGATGGTAACAGATTATGAGTGTGTGAAAATAAAGTTTATTCAGAAACAGGCAGGATCTCAAGACGTCAGAGAATTTGGGAAGTTAATTTTCTTTCCTTCTAATCACACTGTTTTTTTCTTCTCTAGATTTAGAGCTTAAAATACCAGCTTCTTTGTGAACCATATATTGATGCCATTGATACTCATTAGTGTTAAAAACTTCTATGGTTGAAGCAGGGGAAGAAATGGCACAGTCTTAGATACATGCCATTTTGTGAAACACTGATTAACCCAATAAATATGTGCCAAAATGGTGGATCCTTTGGAAATGGCTGTTTCATTAAAATCTATACTTTTTATTCTAACAGATCATTTTGCTATCTGGAAAAGACATACTAATTAAAACAAGAACCGGTTCTTCCCTTTAACAAGTTAGGTGTCTTTTTTTGAAAAATAGATTTTCTGTGGGCAAACTTTACATTACTTTACTTAATTTAATTAGGAGAGAAAATGAGTGATAAGGAAATGTGATACTAACAATACAACTATTAAGATATTAGTTTATTCTTGGAATCATGATGTCTTAGAATACGAGAATGAGAAACAACATATATTATATTTTAAAGAACTGTTTGAGGCCAGTTGTTGGGTTAGGTGCTAATTTTCATTGATGAAGATGAGGAGTCTATGCCCTTTTAAATTCCAAAATCAAGAGAAGGAGGCCAACAAATAAACAGGCAGTGCACAAAATAATGTGATGCTTAATCTTACAAAGAAATGAAAAGTACTATGATGACATATAATGGAGACACTTGAGCCAGGCTTGTGAGTAGATAGAGGTAAGAAATGATTTCCCAGAGAAAATTGCTTTGAGACCTGTGGAATAAACAGAAAATAGCAACAAAAAGGTGATAAGATAGATGTTCTAAGTAAAGAAATATAATAGGCAAGACCTGAATATGTGAGAAATCATATTTAGGGAAACTCAAATGAATTCTCTGGTGAGGAAGGCAGAATCAGAATAGACTCTGAAGGAAAAAAAGAAAGAACCATAAAATGCAGATCTTTTTAAGCCACATCAAATGTTTTTAGATCATTTTTAGATTGATGGAGAGCATTATAGGATTTTAATCCAATGCTAGGTATGTTGTAGCAGCTACTTTGAAGCCAAAGGTATGACTCCTGTCTACAATTTAGAGTTTAGCAGTCAATACTCTGTAACAAATAGAAGTTTTCTTTCACCATCACTTTCTTCCTTTCTCTCATCCCTTTCCTTCCTCATTTTCCTTTCTGTCTTTTGGTCTCTCTTTATCTTTTTCCTCTTGCATATAGAATGTTGACTTTTCTAATGGGTAAGTTTTAAAACAATAGGTATATATGATTAATCATTGACCTAGATCATGATACATGTTTATGAAATGACAAATGCAAATCTCTCAATGGTTACTAGTGAACCTAACCAAATACATTAATGAATAAAAAGTGATTAAGGTATTAAATCTTTCCAATATTCTATAATTAACATACAAAAATTTGACTTGATATAAATAATGGCCACAAACTAAAACTCACAGTGGCAGAAGATGTTACAGCTAATTTTGGATAGAGAAAAAATGAGTTGATAAATCAAATCTTAATTATGATTTACATAGAGAAAAATAAATCCCAATTAAATATATTTTGGTATAATAAAAATAGAAATTGCTTAATAGTAATTAATAAGAAATTGATCAGCAGGTTAAACTGGCTCAATGAGTTCACTACTAAAATACTCAATATAAAATTAATCACTCTCTATAAAGTTTCAATTAAACTGTTTGCATTTTCTGCTTCCAGACAAAATGGGACTAGATTTATCTTGCTGCCTGCAACAAAAATACAAAAAGCATATGAAACAATGATTTTTAAGAAACTGGACATAAGGCAATGAGTGACAGTGATCACTGGGTGATGGAAAACAAATTAGATAAACACAATGATTACTGCTATGCGATAGCTTCCAGGTTACGGAATAGAAAAGAATCCTTGCAGAGTCCAAACTTGAGTCAAAGAGATGGAGCTCACAGTCTGTGGAGATAAAGGCAGCTAGAGTTTGAAGAGCAGCAGAAAAGAAAACAGCTGCATAGAAAGAGAACTTGGGAGATAGGAAGAAGATCCCTCTCAGGTAGTCCACTGAGTACTGATGTACATGTGAGTCCTGGAAAAAGAACTACATAAAAAGATTGTATGGTAATATTACCTGGTCCTAACACAGAGTTGGGAATAATGCCCGTTTTGCCAGACAGAAAGGACAATTTCATGACTGATAAGGTATTGGGTAGAGCATATAAATGGGTCCTGCTTTAGTGGTAAGGAATAATTAGGTCTAGATTAAACACTACTCCAGTTCCTAAGTCCTAAAAGCAAGCCCCAGAAAAATGAAAACTGCTTAAAAAGTCTTAAAACCATATTTCAGAACAAATTTCAAAAATACTTATAAAAATTTTCAATCCAAATTAAATTTAGGTATGCCATCCAATAAAAAAAAATTACCAAACATTCAAAGAAGCAACAAAATATTAACCATAATGTAGAGGAAGTCAATCCGTTTAAACTACTTCAGAACTAGTACAAATGTTACAATTAGTAGACAAAGGCATTAAAACAGTTATTATAACTACATTTTATATGCTCAGAATCTTATGTAGATTTGTGAAATATATGAAAGAACCAAAAATCAGTGTTTTAGAGATGAACATTAGAAATGAATAATGGAAATATCTCTGCAAATTATCCAAATATTTAGAAACTAAATAATACACTGCTAAATAACCAATAGTCAAAGAAAAAAAAGATTAAAATGGAAATCAGAAAATATTTTGAACATAATGAAAATGAAAAAAATTACATATAAAATGTTTGATACAGCTAAGACAGTACATAGAGGAAATTTTATATCATTACATACCTGTTTTAGGGGAAAAAACAAATTAATTCATCAACGTCACCTAAAAAAAAAATGAAAGCTGGAAAATATAGAGCAAACCTGAGGTAAGTAAAAGGAAGGAATAATAAAGTAATTTAGATTGCATTAAATTAAACATAATGGGAAAAGCAAACAATGTGAATCCAAAAACTAGTTTGTTGAAAAGATCAATCAAGTTGATAAACCTCTTGCCAAACTGACAAGGGAATATGGAAGAGAGAGGAAAAAGGAAACCAATATCTTGAATGGGAGAGGTAAGATGGTTATATACTCTATAAATATAAAATGGATAAAAGGTAATATTATGAACAACTTTATTCATATAAATTTGCCAACCTAGATAAAATGAACAAACTTAATGAAAGACACAAGTCACCAAAGTTTACTCAAAAAGAAAGAGATGACCTAACTATTTGTATATCTATCGGGGAGACTGAAACTAGAGTTAAAAACAGTTCTGCAAAGAAAAATTCAGTTATAAATTGCCTTATTTGTTAATTTAGGGAAGAAATAATATCAATTTTACACCAACCCTGGCAGGAATTTGAAAAAGGAGACGATTTCACGGTGTAAGTAGTCAGCATTACCCTAAAAAATAATCTTACAAAGACATTACAAGAAAATAAAACTACAGAGAATATCACACATGAACACAGAATGTAAAAATTCTAAAGATAAGTTTTGTGAAATAAATCCAAATTATGGATAAAAAGGTTATGACATCATGGCCAGAAATACATTTATTTCAGGAATGCAAGGTTGATTCAGCCCTCAAAAGTCAAATGATGAGAAGCACACTTTGTAATGGTGGCATGAAGAGCTTCATGGACAAAAAGACAGTTCATGGATAGAAAGATTCAATATTGTTAAGACCTCAGTTCTTCCCGTTTTGGTCTATAGATTTAATGAAATTCAAATAAAAATTTCAGCAAGTTATTTTGTGGATATAGTCAAACAGATTCTAGAGTTCATATGAGAGGCAAAAGACCCAGAGTACTTAATACAATATCAAAGGAGAAGAACAAAGTTGAGGTGCTGACATGATTCAACTTCAAAACCTATTATAAATATACAGTAAACAAGACAGTATGATATTGACAAAAGAATAGAAAAATGGATCAATGGAACAAAATAGAGAGCTTAGAAATAGACCCACACAAATATAGTTCACTGAATTTTGGCAAACGAGCATCAATAATTCAATGGAGAAAGGATAGAGTTTCCAAAAAATGGTGCTGGACAACTAGACATCCACATGCAAAAAAGAAAAAAATGAAGTAACAAATCTACACGAAGATCTCCAATCCTTCACAAAAAATTAATGCAAAATGAATTATACACTTAAATGTAAAAAAGCAAACCTACAAAACTCCGAGAAGATAACAGAGGAGAAAATCTTAGATTTGGCAATGACTTTTTAGATACAAGGATGTGTGATCCATACAAAAGACAAGGAAAAAAAAAAAAGGCAACAGAAACTGCCTGTGAGAAGGCCCAGATAGTAGACTTAACAGAACATATTTTTAAAGAGCTATTATAGGTTGGCTCAATTGATTAAGCGTCTTACTCTTGGTTTTGGCCCAGGTCATGATCTCAGGGGTTGTGAGACTGAGCCCAATGTTGGGCTCTGTGCTCAGTAGGGAGTTTGCTTGAAGATTCTCTCCCTCTGCCCCTCCCCCCACTCATGCATGTGTGAATGCACTCTCTCTCTCTCAAATAAATAAAATTAAAAAAAAAAAAACATTATAAATATATTCAAAGAACTAAAGAAAACCATACTTAAAGAAGGAAAAGAAGTATGATGACATTGTTTCATCAAATAGAGAATATCAATAAAGATAAATAATTTGAAAGATTCAAATGGAAATTCTGGACTTGAAAAGCACATGAACAGTAAATAAAAATATCAATAAAGGGGCTCAGCTGTAGATTTAAATTGGATGGTAACATTAGTGAACTTATAGCTAGAGATTATTCACCCTAAGGAATAGAGAAACTAAAGAATGAAAAAATGAGCAGAACCCATTGGAACATGGTGTACCATTAAGTATACCAAATTATGTAGAGTAGGAGGACAAAAAGGAAAGATAGAAAGAAGAAAAAAATACAAGAAATAATGGCTGAAAACTTTCAAGTTTTATGGAAAACATTAACCTATACTTTCAAGAATTTCAAACTCCAAGTAGGATGAAAGGAATGAGATTGACACTGAGAAACATCAGAGTAAAAATGTTGAAACTCATTTATTTAAGTTCTTTTTTTTTAGTAAATTCCTTAGGCCCATCTCTTCTTGTATATAGATTATACAAGGTTATAGGATACATAGTCTGTACACAAGATTATACAAGATTGATTTACAAAAATTAGTTGTATTTCTGTATACAAGAAATAAATAATCCAAAGATGAAATTAAGAAATCAAGTGCATTTATAATAGTACCAAAACTAGTAAAATACTTAGGAATAAATTTAACTAAAGAATTGCAAAACTTACACTTGGAAAAATACAAAACATTGTTGAAATATGTTCTAAAACTTATAGGGAAAGGTAAAGAAATTTGATTAGGCAAAACAGCTTTATAAAATGATAGCACATTGGGAGAACTAGAAGTACATGATTTCAAGACTTATTTTAAACGAATGACATATTAAGTGTTGGTGAGAATGTAGAGGAATTATAACTCTCATGCACTGCCAGTGACAATGAAAATGGAACTAGCACTTTAGAAAAAAAAATGAGCAGATTCTTTAAACTTACCTATATTCCTGCCATATGATCCAGCCATTTCAATCCTAATAATCTACCCAAGAGAAATGAAAACATACACCCATACCAGACTTGTATATTAATATTCACAGCAACTTTATTTGTAGTGGCCAAAATTGATAATAATTCAGATGTCCAGGAATAGGGAATGGACAAAAAACCATGGTAAATTCATACAATGAACTATCACTCAGCTATGAAAAGGAATAAACTATGGATAAACATAACAGCATGAATGTATCTCAAAATATTTTTGTGTAAAATTAACACAACCATAGGAGTAAAATTGTATGATGCTATTTATGTAAAATTTGAGGAAATTTGAACTAATTGAGAATGACATAAAAGAGATCAGTATTTACCATGCCTTGATGGGAAGAGGGTGAGGGCAGAAATGTACGTACTGGAGGGCAGGATTATAAAGAGGCATAGAAATTTCGAGGGTGATGAATCTGTTCATGTGTTTATTGTTGCAATCTTTTCACAGATGTATACATATGTCAAACTTTTCAAATTGTACACATTAAATATGTGCAGTTTATTGTATATCAGTTATATCTTAATGCAGTTGTTTAAAAATCATTTGCATTTAAAATTTTTCTCACAGGTAAATACAATGAAATCAAATATGATCATTGTAAAATTGGCAGTTTTACATATCTACTGAGTCATTTCTGAAGAAGAGGAGTGACATGATCAGAATAACACTTCAGATATGTTTTTTTTTTTCTTTTTTTAAGCAAGACTAGTTACAAAGAGATCACTTCAAAGCCTATTGCACAAAATTCATGTGGGAAATAATGGTGTATTGAACTAATGATGTTTTTAGAGGGTTAGAGAGACGCAAATGGTATCCAGAAATTTTTAGAAGGGAAAAATAGATAATAGTGGTGACTAATGTGTAAGTAATGGATAGGAAAGACTCAAGGAACTCCCAGAATTCTCATTTGGGAAACTGAGCAGGTGGTGGTATGCATTAAAAACACTGTTGCTTTCATAGAAAAGCACTGTTCTGTTTTAGTCAAGGAAATGGAGAGAATTTAGTGACAAATTTGGAGGATTGTTGTGATGTGTGAGTGTATAGGTCATTTGCATCAGTAGAAAATTTGAAACAGATGATGATGGATAACCATAGATGCTCATAGCCTGAGTTGTGAAAAGATAACAAGGCTATGAGGTATGTAGAGTTTGCTTACAACAAGATTTCCCCAACAGGTATTCCAGAAATCCCCAGTAGTAGTTAGGCACAGAGTCACAGAGTTTGTGGTCTAGTCTCTAGGTTCTTGTCCATCATCTACTATGCATCTTACCAAATGTAGACACCTACTCTAGAATATTTCCAATAAGTGATTATTATGCTTCTGCTTGAAATACAAGGGGTGACTGGGTGGCTCAGTCAATTAAACCTCTAGCTCTTGACTTTAGCTCAGGTCATGATCTCAGGGTTGGGAGATCCAGCCCTGCATCCGTCTCTGTTTTCAGGGCAGAGTCTGCTTGGGATTCTCCCTCCCTCTCTCTCTGCCCCTCCCCCAACTCGTGTGCTCTCTAAATAAATGAATGAATAAATAAATAAATAAATAACATCTTTTAATAAACAGGAAAAGAAAATATACAGTGACAGGAACAACTTCTCTGGAAACAACAATTTGTCTCAAACTGCTGCTAAAATTATTGAAAGATCCAACTTGTATATTAAATTACAAATATACCATCTCATTGATTCAGTTAGGATTTTGCAGTTCTTTTTTTTTTAAGATTTTATTTATTTATTTGACAGAGAGAGACACAGCAAGAGAGGGAACACAAGCAGGGGGAGTGAGAGAGGGAGAAGCAGGCTTCCCACAGAGCAGGGAGCCTGATGCGGGCCTCGATTCCAGGACCCTGGGATCATGGCCTGAGCTAAAGGCGGACGCTTAATGACTGAGCCACCCAGGCGCCCAGGATATTGCAGTTCTATTATATTGAAGTACTATGTGGAGCACTATGACTAGATAGAATAAAGAATAAGAAATTTTACCTATCCTTGAGTGACTCAAAACCTACTGAATTCCATCTTAACTCTTCTTTGTCCATCAGCCCAAAATTTAAGGATAATTTTCCATATATTATCTCTTCAAATATTTTATAACAATGCTCAAATTCTTAAACTAAATATTTGCAGTTTTTCAACTTTTTTTTTGAAACATGTCTTAAGTTCAACCTGATATTTATTATATGGATATGCTTCAGTTTATTAATGTTCTCCTAAAGTGTCACAAAGATCTGATTACCAATTCAAATACGACTTGCAAATATTAATGCAATCTAACATGGTTTCAGATCATATGGCCAGCACAATCACTGTGTCACATTTGACCCTTAAACAAATGAATATGGAGTGATGGAGAAACATTTGCTTTATTATTTAGTGTTCTCACTTACAGCCAGCAGAATCTACTCAAATTTAAGCTTATTATTTAGGGATATATAGATAAGTCACTGAATTACGGGAGGGCTGAAGAAATAAACTCTAGACTGAGCTGGGATGACTTTTAATAAGTGTGCTAACCATCCAAAGGTGGCTACCATTACCACAATTAAGAAGCTGTAGGTCAGGAGGCCACCACAGAACTGTCACAGCTACTAGTGACAGAAATACACAACTTCTGCCATAATTCAGACACTACTAAACCAGGAGCTGCTCCACCAGCTGCTAATTTCAGAATATGCTTTCACTGGTATAATGAATATGAGAAAAATGGATGGCTCTGGTTTGGCATTCAAAAGGCTGGGTATCACCATTCCATCCTAACAAGTAGATGAACATACTCAAAAATCAACAACTCTGCATAGATCCTTCAGACAAGAGAGGTCCCAGGACAAACCATTGCCCCCAAAATTGGGAAGACCAACGGATGAATACAGGGGATTAAAATTCACTGGATCATCAAGACAGCATGGTATTGAATTTCTACATGCTTAGAAACAGACACATAGATCAATGGAACAGAATAGAGACCCCAGAAATGGACCCTCAACCCTATGGTCAACTAATCTTTGACAAAGCAGGAAAGAACATCCAGTGGAAAAATGACAGTCTCTTCAATAAGTGGTGCTGGGAAAACTGGACAGCCACATGCAGAAGAATGAAACTGGACCATTCTCTTACACCATACACAAAGATAAACTCAAAATGGATGAAAGACTTCAATGTGAGACAGGAATCCATCACAATCCTAGAGGAGAACATAGACAGTAACCTCTTCGACATCGGCCACGGCAACTTATTTCAAGGCATGTCTTTTCTAAAGGCAAGGGAAAGAAAAGCAAAAATGAACTTTTCGGACCTCATCAAGATAAAAAGCTTCTTCACAAAAGGAAACAGTCAACAAAACTAAGAGACAACCCACAGAATGGGAGAAGGTATTTGTAAATGACATTTCAGATAAAGGGCTGGTATCCAAGATCTATAAAGAACATATCAAACTCAACATCCCAAAACCAAAAAATCCAGTCAATAAATGGGCAGAAGACATGAACAGATACTTCTCCAAAGAAGACATACAAATGGCTAACAGACACATGAAAAGATGTTCAACATCACTAGCCATCAGGGAAATACAAATCAAGACCATGGTGAGATACCACCTTACATCAGTTAGAATGGCAAAAATTAACAAGACGGGAAACATATTTTAAGAAAAAAGAAAAAGAAGAAGATAACAGGAGAGGAAGAAAAAGGGAGTATGTCAGAGGGGGAGACGAACCATGAGAGATGATGGACTCTGAAAAACAACCTGAGGGTTCTAGAGGGGAGGGGGGTAGGGGGAGGGGTTAGCCTGGTGATGGGTATTGAGGAGGGCACGTTCTGCATGGAGCACTGGGTGTTATGAACAAACAATGAATCATGGAACACTGCACCAAAAACTAATGATGTAATATATGGTGATTAACATAACAATAAAAAATTAAAAAAAAAAAAAAAAAAAAAAAAAAACTGAAGACGGGAAACAACAGATGTTGGCGAGGATGTGGAGAAAGGGGAACACTCTTAAACTGTTGGTGGGAATGCAAGCTGGTACAGCCACTCTGGAAAACAGTATGGATGTTCCTCAAGATGTTAAAAATAAAGATACCTATGACTCAGCAATTGCACTAGTAGGTATTTATCCCAAAGATACAGATGTAGTGAAAAGAAGGGGCACATGCACCGCATTGTTCATAGCAGCAATTGTCCACAATAGCCAAACTGTGGAAGGAGTCAAGATGCCCTTCAACAGATGAATGGATAAAGAAGATGTGGTTCATATTTACAATGGAATATTACTCAGCCATCAGAAAGGATGAATACCTACCATTTGCATCAACATGGATGGAACTGGAGGGGATTATGCTAAGTGAAATAAGTCAAGCAGAGAAAGACAATTATCATACGGTTTCACTCATGTGTGGAACATAAGGAATAGTGCAGAAGACCACAGGGGAAGGGAGGGAAAACTGAATGGGAAGAAATCAGAGAGGGAAACAAACCAGGAGAGACTATGAACTCCAGGAACAAAACTGAGGGTCACAGAAGGGAGGGAGGCAGGGGCATTGGGTAACCTGGTGATGGGTATTAAGGAGGGCACATGTGGTGATGAGCACTGGGTGTTATACACAACTAATGAATCATTGAACCCCATATCAAAAACTAATGATGTACTCTATGTTGGCTAACTGAACATAAAAGAAAAAACTCACTGGAGCATAAACCCACAAGCATAAATCTCAATTGGTTTTTCAGATCTGAGATAAGGAAACTTGAACTGTAATTGGTGAATTTCTGGATGCTTAATGTACAAAAGTCCAAGAGATAAAAATTCTAGGGGGTTCATTCTTTAGGGGCCCCACAATTTTGTGAATTTTACATGGAGGAATTCAACCAGGTTTTCACAGGAATATCAAAGAAAAATCCCCTTGTGCTTCCAGCAGAGGGAGGGGATATGGAACTATTTGAAATATGCCAGAACATTGTTTTTTTTTTGTTTTTTTTTTTTTTTTTTACTGTCTTTACCCACAGGAGAAACTATTTAATAAGAGTCAAACCTCCTGGGATTTTATCAGAACCTAATAGAAATAGGTGAAGAGAAATACCCAAATTCGGAACATCCTATTAAGACTTTTCCATCTAAGGATGTGGTCACTGTGAAGCAAATACAAAGTTCACAGTCCACAGGCACAGGCTCACTAAAAGACAGGCTTACTCATAGGACTATAGAATGTTTTCCCTTCCCCAATACTTCACCACTATATTACTAAGGATCTAATTACAGCAGTTTTGTTTACCCATAACATCATGTCCATCTGTCATGAGTATAATACAAGACATAATAAAAGGCAAAAACACAGTTGGAAGAGACAGAGCAAGCATCAGAACCAGACTCAGATATGGAAGGAATTATAGAATTATCAGAGCAGAAATATAAAGCAACTGTGATTAAGATGCTAAGGGCACTAATAGATAAATTAGACAGCATGAAAGAACAGACAGACAATGTTAGCAGAGAGAAGGAAAATCAAAGAATAAGCAAAAAGAAAAGCTAGAGATTAAAGAAAGCTGTCATAAAAATGAGGAATACTCTGATAAGATTATTGGTATAATGGACATAGCTATAGAAGGACTCTGAACTTGAAGATATCTCAATAGAAACGTCCAATAGTGAAAAGCAAGGAGAGAGAGAGAGAAGAATATCCAAGAACCATGGGACAACTACAAAGGGTGTAACATACATATAATGGGCATTTCAGAAGGAGAGAGAGAAAGGAACAGAAGAAACATGTGAAACAATAATGGCTGAGAATTTCTTCCAAATTAAGGTCTGAGACCATACTACAGATCCAGAATGCTCAGAGAACGCCAAAGAGAAGAAGGGCCAAAAAGCTACAACTAGACATCATCATTTTCAAACTGCAAAAAATCAAAGATGAAAAAATCCTGAAAGAAGTCAGAAGAAAAAGATGCCTTACCTATAAAGAGCAAAGATAAGAATTATTTCTAACTTCACCGAATCCATGTCTAATGGTTAATGTTATATGTCAATTTGACTTGGTCATGTGTTTTTGGGGTAGACTCAGTTTTCTCTCCCCAGTGTGGATTGGCATCATCCAACCCACTGAACGCCCAAAAAACAAACAAAAAACAACAACAACAAAAATTGGAATTTGAGAATTTGGTCCTTCCCACTGGCTTGCTTATTCTGGAACATTGATCTTGTCTTGCCCTCTGCACTCCTGGTTCTCAGGCCCTCAGTCCAGACTGGAATCTAAATCATCATCTCCCCTGGTTCTCAGGCATCTGGACTTGAACTGAATTATACCACCAGCTTTCCTGGGTTTTCACCTTGCAATTGGCAGATCATGGGACATTTCAGTCACCATAATTGTGTGAGCCAATTCCTTACAAATCCTTTGTATGTATATAAGAGACTCTTTTATGTAATATGTATAGATATATAGCCTATTATACACTCTGCAAGCAAGAAGAGGCTGGAGTGAAATATGTAAAGTTTTGAGAGAAAAAATTTCACCAACTTAGAATTCTGTTCTCTTTCAAAAGTGAAAGAGAAATAACTTTTTTCATACAAGCAAAAATTAAGGGAATTTGATGCCAGTAGACTGTCATTGCCAGAAATGTTAAAAGAAGTTCCTCTAAGAGAAAAAATTTCAGAAATTTAGATCTATATAAGAAAGGAAGTGTGTCATTTTAACTGAAGGTAAAATGAAAACCTTTATTTTTTATATTCTTAATTGATCTGACAAAATTGATTATTTTCTTCAAAATAATAGTAACAATATATTAACACTATATGCTTATATATAAGTGAAATTAATGACAATAATGATACAAGGGACAGGAAGGTGGAATTAGGACTATTTTGTTATTATGAGGCACTCACACTACCTGTGAAGTAGTATAGTGTTATATGAAAATGGACTTGGATTAGCTGTAGATGTATATTTACGTATATTTACAGAAGGAAATGTATATTGCAAACTCTCGTGCAACCAATAAAAAAAGTAAAAAAATAAAAAACCATAACTCATGTTCAGAGAGAAATGGAATCATATAAAATTCTCAAGTAAAACCATAAAAGGAGTGGAACACATAATAAGAACTAAGAATAAGGGCAGTGCATAAAACTAATAAATATGACAGATATAATGCAATGAAATCAGTAATCACTTTGAATGTTAGTGTCTAAAATATACAAAGTAAAAGATATTGTCAGCCTGGATCACAAAACAAGATACAACTATAAGTTGTCTACAAGAAACCCATTTGGAATATAAAGACAAATAAATTAAAAGTAAATGGATGGAGGGAAATATACCATCCTGACACTAATCAAAAGAAAATAGAAGTAGCTATATTAATTTTAGACAGAGAAGACTTCATGACAGGTAGAGTTATCAGGATAATGAAGGGCATTACATAATGAATAAGGGGTCATTTCGCCAAGAAGACATAATCCTTGATGTATATGCACCTAATAACAGAGGGTCAAAGTACATGACACAAAAGCTGATAGAATTGCAAGAAGAAATAGATAAATCTTCTATTATATTTGGATACTGTAACACACCTCTATCAGAAATGGACAGATAGCTGGCAGGAAATCAGTAAGGACAGTGTTAATCTCAATGTCACCGTCATTCAAATGGATAAAATGGACATCCATAGACTACTTTATACAAAACCAGCAGAATACATATTCTTCCCGAGCTCGCGTGAAACATTCACCAAGATAGATCATATACTGGGCCATAAAACACATCTTAACAAATTTAAAGGACTAGAACTTACATAATGTCTGCTCTCAGCCCACATTGGTATTATATTAGATATCAATAATAGAAAGATAACTGGAAAGTTCCAAAAAATACTTGGAGATTAAACAACACACTTCTGAATAACACATGGGTCAAAGGAGAAATCTTAAGGGAAATTAAAAATTTTTTGAACCAAATGAAAATGAAAACACAACTTCTAAAAATTTGTGGAATTCAATAAAAGCAGTGATTAGAGGGAAATTTGTATCACTGAATTCAAATATATAAAAAAGAAGAAAGATCTAAAATCAGTCGTCAAAGCTTCTACTTAGGAAACTAGAAAAATAGGAGCAAACTAAGTCTCAGGTAAGGAGCAGAAAAGAAATATTAAAAAAATAGAAGAAAAATCAATGAAGTTGGAAACAGAAAATCAATAGAGAACATCAGTGAAACCCAAACCCGAGTCTTTGAAAAGATCAGTAAAATCAATAAACCGCTAGCCAGGCTAACTAAGGAGAAAAGACAGAGGACACAAATGACTAATATCAGAAATGAGATCACTACAGATACCATTTACACTAAAAGGACAATAAAGGAATGCTATGAACAACTCTATGCTCCCAAATTTGATAAGCTAGATGAAATGGACCAATTCCTTGAAAGATAAAATCTATCAGAGCTCACACAAGAAGTAGACAATCTAAATAGGCCTACATCTATTAGTGAAATTGAATCAGTAAGTAATGACCTTCCCAAATCGATAGCACAAGGTTTCACTGGTGAATTCTACCAAGCACTTGAAGAAGAAATCACAGTAATTCTCTAGAAGCTCTTGCAGAAGATATAAGCAGAAGGAATATTCCCTAACTCATCTGCAAAGTCAAAAATTACCCTAATACCAAAAACAAAGACATTAAAAGAAAATAAAAACTACAGACCAATAACTCATGACCACAGATATAAAAATTCAAAACAAATTATTAGCAAGTCTAATCAACAGTGTCTAAAAAGAATCATACACCAAGACCAAGTAAGTTTATTCCAAGTGAGTTTGAATGTTGAACACATTAAAAAATCAATTAATGCAATCTATCACAACATTCTAAAAAAAAAAAATCACATGATCATATTAGTCAATGCAGGGAAAAAAAAATTGACAAAACCCACACCCATTCATGATAAAAGCTTTCAATGAACTAGGAATACAGGGGTTTTCCTAACCTTGACAAAGTGTATCTACAAAAACTTAAAGCCAATTTCAACTTCAGGGTGAAGAACTTGAAGCTTCCTACTTAGAACAGGAATAAGGCAAGGACATCCCCTCTCACCACAGCTTTGTAACAGGGAAGTGGATGTACTAGCTAATGCAATAATTGAAAAATGAAACGAGAAATGAGAGATATAGAATTTTGGAAGGAAATCCAAAAATACCTGAGACAAATGAAAATTGAAGCACAATGTTCCAAAATCTTTGGGACACAGCAGAAGTTCTTGTAGGAGGGAAGTTTATAGTTGTTCAGGCCTACATCAAGAAACAAGAAAAATCTCCAAAAAAAATCTAATTTTACACCTAAAGGAACTAGGAATAAAACAAATGAAGCCCAAAGTTAGTAGAAAGAAGAAAATAAAGATTAGAGTGGAAATAAATGATATAGAGATTGAATACAAAACAGAAAAGATCAAGGAAACTAGAGCTGGTTCTTTGAACAGGTAAACAAAATTGACAAATCTTTAGCCAGACTAAGAAAAAAAGAGAGAAATAAATAAAATCAGAAATGGAAGAGAAGTTACAACTAATACCAAAGAAATAGAATGGATCCTAAGTGACTACTATGAATAATTATATGCTCACAAATTGAACAATTTAGAAGAAATGGATAAATTTCTAGTAACATACTAATCTTCCAAGATTGGATCATGAAGTAATAGAAAATTTGAATAGACTTACTAGTAAAGAGATTGAATAAATAATAAAAAAACTCCCCAAAACTCCCTGTAGCTTTCAGGGCCAGACCTTCTCTGATGAATTCTACGAAACTTTCAAAGAAAATTTAATACCAATCCTTCTCTATGTGTTCCCAAAGTTGAAGAGGCGTGAATGTTCCCAAACTCTTTTTAGGCCAGCATTCCCTTGATAACTAACACACATAGAGGTCACTTAAAAAGAAAATTTCAGGCCTGTATCCATGATGAACATAGATGCAGAAATTCTCTACAAAATATTAGTAAACAGAATTCAACATTATGCTAAAAGAAGAGTACATTATGATCAAGTGGGACTTAATCTAGGGATGCAAATATGGTTCAATATCTGTAAAACAATCAACATGATATAGCACATTAACAAAAAGAAGCATAAAAATCATCATCATAATAGATGCAGAAATAATGTTTTACAAAATTCAACATCTATTTATAATAAAAACTCTCAAAAAGTGGGTAGAGCTGGGATGTATCTCAACATAATAAAGGCCATATATGACAAACCCACAATTAACATACTCAAAGGTGAAAAGCTGAAAGCTTTTCCTTTAAGACCAGGAATAAGACAAGGATGCCCACTCTTGCTACTTTTGTTCAATATACTTTTGGAAGTCCTAGACAGAGCAAATAGGCAGGAAAAAAATAAATAAAATGCATCCCAATTGGAAAGAAAGAAAGAAAATTCTCACTATTTGCAAACAACGTGATTTTATATATAGAAAATTCTAAAGACCCCACCAAAAACAAAAACCAAAAAACCTGTTAGAATTAATAAAGAAATTCAGTAAAGTTGTAGAGTCCCAAATCAATATACCAAGATCTATTATGTTTTTATATATCAGCAACAAACTATCAAAATAAGAAATTAAGGAAAGAGTCCCATTTACAGTTAACCAAAAAGAATAAAATACCTAGGAATAAATTTAACCAGATGTGAAAGACCTATACACCGAAAACTAGAAGACATGGATGAAAGTAATTGAAAAATACACAAATAAATAGGAAGATATTCTGTGTTCATGGATTGGAGGAATTAATATTATTAAAATTGCCCATGCTACCCAAAGCAATCTACAGAGTCAGTGTGGCTCTATCAAAATTCAAATGGCGCTTTTTACAGAAATAGAACAAATAATCCCAAAAGATCCTGAATGGCCAAAACAGAGAAAGAAGAACAAAGCTGGAGGTATCACTTTTCTGATTTCAAACTATATTACAAAGCAATAGTAATGAAAACAGTATGGTATTGGCATAAAAACAAACAGTAGATCAAAGGAACAAAATAGAGAGCAGAGAAATAAACCCATTCTATATGGTAAAATAAGAGCCAAGAATATACAATAGAGAAAGTACAATCTCTTCAATAAACAGTTCTGGGAAAACTGGATGCATGCAAAAGATGAAATTAGATCACCAACTTACAGCATACACAAAAATTAACTCAACATGGATTAAAGACTTGAAAGTAATACATGAAATCATACAACTTCTTTTTTTTTTTTTATCATACAACTTCTTGAAGAAAACGTAGGTGGTAAACTCCTTGACATCAGTCCGAGTGATAGTTTTTCAGAACAGACTCCAAGTTCAAGGGCAACAAAAGCAAAAGTAAATAAATGGGATTACATCAAACTAAAAAGCTTTGCACAATGAAGGAAACCATCAACAAAAAGAAAAGGCTACTGACTGAATAGTAGAAGATACTTTCAAATCATATATCCAGTGAGGGGATAATACCTAAAATCATATAGAATTCATACAACTCAATAACAAAAAAAAAATAATTCAATTAAAAATGAGCAGATATGAATAGACATTATTCTAAAAAGACACACTGATTGCCAAAAGGCACATGAAAAGATGTACATTACTAATCATCAAGGAAATTCAAATCAAAACCGCAAGAAGAAATCATCTCACTCCTACCAGAATGGCCATTATCAAAAAGGCAATGAATAGAAAATGTTGGCAGGGAAGTAGAGAAAAGGAAACTCTCATTTGCTCTTGTTGGGAATTTGAATTGGTGCAGTCACTATGGAAAACATTATGGAGTTTTCTCAAAAAAATTAAAATAAAACTATTGTTTGATCCAGTATTCCACTTGTGAATACTTATTTGAAGAAAACACAAATACTAATTCAAAGAGATATATGTACCTTTATGTTCATTGCAACATTATTTACAATAGCCAAGGTATGAAAACAACTGAAGTGTTCATCACTGGGTGCGTGGATAATGATGTGGTATATATATACAATGGAATACAACTCAGCCATTAATAATGAAATCTTACCATTTGAGACAATAGGGATGGACCTTGAGGATACTATGCTAAGTGAGATAAGTCAGATTAAGACAAGTAGTGTATGGCTTCACTTATATATGGAATCTTAAAAAAAACAAACAAACCAATGAACAAACAAAACAAAACAAAACTCATGCATAGATACAGAGAACAGATTGGTGGTTGCCAGGGAGAGAGGGTGGGAGGTAGACAACATGGGTGAAAGGGGTCAAGAGGTACAATCTTCTAGTTACAAAATAAATAAGTCATGGAAATGTAATGTACAGCAGAGTGACTATAGTCAATAATATGGTATTGCATATTTGAAAATTGCTGAGAGTAGATTTTGAAAGTCCTTATCATGAAAAAAATTGTAACTCTGTATGGTGACAGATGATAACTAGTCTTATTGTGGTAATCATTCCACAATGTACACAAAGATCAACTCATTATGTTGTACACCTGAAACTAATATAATGACATATATCAATTATATGTCAGTAAAAAACACACATATGTCTTTACATATATAAAATTCAGTTACATCAGAACACATGCCTGCCTGCCTCAGGTAAATCCTGTGAATCTTCTCTCTGGTCTTCCTGAGAGGGACTTATGGTCATTTACCAGTGTAACATCCCACTGGGCAAAGTGTAGTATTCAGAATTTCCAGGATATGAAATATTGACTCTAAATCGATGTTAATCTCTAGAGAATTGGAAAGCCACTGTGTGTTCCATTGGATAGCTTGAAGACTTACAGTGTCAGGAGATAGAATTAATAGTTTAACTGTACACTTAGTGGAACTACAGACCAGTCCTTTGGTTATATTTCCAGTCCAAGCATGTAGATTGTTAATAATTGGCAGAAGAGCACATGAATTCCCTAATTAGTGCGAGGACATGGGAAGGGACTAGAAATAGTTTCTGAGATAACTCTGCCACCCTTACTACCTTCTAAAATTGCAATACTATATCCCTGGTGAAAATTAGGTAAGTACCAAAATTAAAGAATTAAAAATGTAGATGTGGTGATCCCTATGCCATTCCCATTTTCTCTCCAAGTTTGGTTCATGAACAAGCCAAGTATGTTGTAAGGATCAACCATAGATGATCTCAAATGCAATCAGATGGTGGTCTCAATCACAGCTGCAGTTCCACATGTGGTATCTGTAGGAGCAAATAAACATGGCCCATAGTGTACATCACCCACTTACTGGCCCAGAAAAAAAAAATGCTTTTACTTCTCATCACTTTTGTAGTAGATAATCATAAATAAAAAGAGAGAAAATAATCTTGCCCCAGGCTATGTCAGAGACCCTGCTCTCTGTTATAATGTAGACTAAAGAAATGCTGAGTCCCATAATATCTCAGAGAATGTCATGTCAATCCATTACATTGACAACATGTGAATAGGACCCAGTGAAAAGTAAGTAACAACAACTCTACATGCCTTAGGACCCAGCCCCATAGGTAAGCTTTCAACTTGTCTAGTTATGTGGGGGTAAGTAAGACAGTCTATTTTGAAGTGTGAAATACACTGCTGTACCTTGCACCCCAGACACAAAGAAAGATATTTCCAAGATAATTTTGAAGATAACATATACCACAATTTTGGAATGCTGCTGCTATTCATTTACTGCTTTATCTACAACACTCAGGAGTGACTTGGTCTTTGAGCTAGTAAAGACCTTGATTCAATTCTAGACTATGTTTCAAACTGCTCAGCCCCATGGGCTTTATGACCTAGTAGACCCAATAGTATTGGAAGTATTGTAGATGGAACATTTTATGGAACTTTTAAAAAGCTGTCATATAAGGATAACAGCATAGACCTCTAAAGTTTCAGAATAAAGCCATGCATTTATTTAGCAATAACTATTCTTCATTTGAAATGTAGCTCTGTCTTGTTACTAGGAGTTTGTAGAGTGAACACCTGTTCATGGGATACCACAACTATGCAACTTGTATCGCAAATCATGAATTGTGTGATCTGATCCACCGAACCATAAAATTGGATGTGCACAGTAGCATTTTATTGTAAAATGAAAATGGTATATATTAGACTTGGCCACATAGATCCAGAAAGGCACAAATAAACGGTATAAACAGATGGCTCAGACTCCCATGGCACCTGCTCCTACTGCTTCACTGCCTTTCCCTAAACTATAGGTATGACCTCATGGGGAGTTTCCCATGATGAATTCATGGGCTAAGAAAAAGTTTTGAGTCTTGTTTCCTGTTAGAGCTCCAAGATATACTGGTACCGGCTAGAAGTAGATGGCCACTGCTTATAATTGCACTCAGTGACAACTCTTGAAAACAATGATAAAGGTAAATGTTTCTAATGTTTAACTTCTTATAGAAGGAGAGATGACCTGAAATATGCATCTACAATGATGTATGAGGAGTGGCTAATAGATTGGCTGCTAAGTCCCTGACACACTTGGAAAAAAATAAGACAGGAATATTCTCCAAGGAGATCTGGAGAATAGGAATACAGATGGACATTTTAGATTGGGCATAGTGTGGAGACATGCATGTCCCAACTAATTTTGCACTAGAAAAATAATCCTGTTTGGTGTAAACTATCAATAATCTGGAAGACAAGAGGATGCATCTTGTGGATGAGTGTGTTTTTCCACAGATAAATGGAACAAAATAGAGATCCCAGGAAAAACCCCCACACTTATATGGTCAATTAATCTATGTCAAAGGAGGCAAGAATATATTATGGGGGAAAGACAGTCTCTTCAACAAATGGTGCTGGGAAAGCTGGACAGCTTCATGTGAAAGAATGAAACTGGACCACTTTTTTACATCATACACAAAAACAAACTCAACATGGATTAAAGACCTAAATGTGAGACCTGAAACCATAAAACTCTTAGAAGAAAATGTAGGCAGTAATTTCTTTGACATTGGCCATAGGAACACTTTTCTACATATGTCTCCTCAGGCAAGGGAAACAAAAGCAAAATTGAACTATTGGGACCACACCAAAATAAAAAGCTTTTGCACAGTGAATGAAACCATCAACAAAACGACAAGGCAACCTACTAAATGAGAGAAGATATTTTATATATCTGATAAGAAGCTAGTATCCAAAATATATAAAGAACTATAATTCAGTGCCAGAAAAACAACCCAATTAACAATGGGCAGAGGACCTGAATAGACGTTTTTCTAAAGCCATACAGTGGCCAAAAGACACGTGGAAAAATGTTCAAAATCATTCATCATCCAAGGCAAGAAATAACAAGTGTTGGCAAGGATGTGGAGAAAACAGAGCCTTCGTGCACTGTTTGTGGGAATACAAATTAGTGCAGCCACTGTTGAAAACAGTAGGGAGGTTCTGATAAAAATAAAAATAGAATTACCATATGATTCAGTTAATTCCACTATTGGTTATTTACCCAAAGAAAATGAAAACACTAATTAGAAAAGATATGTGCATTCCTGTTTATTGCAGAATTATTTACCATAGCCGAGGTATGGAAGCAACCCAAGTGTCTATCGATAGATGAATGGATTAAGAAGATATGATATATATATATATATCTATCTATCTATCTATATATATATCTATCTCCAATGGGATATTACTCAGGCATAAAAAACAATGGGATCTTGCCATTTAGAACAACATGGATGGATCTAGAGGATATAATGCTAAGTGAAGTTAGACAGGGAAAAACAAATACCATATGATTTCACTTATATGTGGAATTTGAAGAAAAACAAATAAAGGAAAACAAAGAAACAAACAAACAAAATCTGACTCTTAAATACAGAGAACAAACAGTGGTTGCCAGAGGGAAGGTGGCGAGGGGGGGCGGGGGGGGGAGGGGAGAGGATGGGTGAAATAGATAATGATTAAGGTACACTTTACGTAATGAGCACTGAGTAACATCCATAAAATTGTTGAATCATAGTGTACATCTGAAAGGAATATAGCACTCTATGTTAATTATACTTCAATGAAAGAAAGGTGCCTTTTCCCAAGTCATATTTCTTGACTAAAGAGTGAACAAAACGACCATGGTGGAGACTGTGTATGTGATTGACAATATAGATTTCCTCCTCAACAGAATCGATCTGAGTGTCTAATCAGCCAAAAGCAGAGGCTAATGATTCAATATCAAATTATTCTATAGGAATTCAGACATCTACTTTGAAAAGGTTGGTTATGTTCAATCGTTTTCCTCATGGTTGAGTAACACCTTGTACTTAATAAGAATAGCCTGAAGCACTTCTATCAATACCAGTCAGTCTTCACAGATTTAGATAGTACCTTGTGTGTTATGTGTTACTATTTCACCTCACATACGTCATGTCTGATTAAGGAACAAACTTTAGAAGAAAAGCAGTAGATAAAGATAGTAATGCCAAGAGTATTACTCGTGTTACCACATGCCCAATGACCCCAAAATAGTTGTCTTGATAGACTGAAACTGCTGAAGACTCAGGCATAGTACCTGATGAGAAATAACTTCTGGTATTATATAACTTAAGCAGGTGCAGAGATTATGTTATTTCTTCCTCATTTTAGTGAAGAAAAATAAGGCTCATAGAGGCAGAGTGGTTGTTATCCTGGTATATCCATTAAGTGTCATAACAGGAATTAATCAGTCTCTATAATTTTAAATCTTTAGTCTTTAATGATGTGACACTTAAAAATTTCTTCAAATTTTATCCAATTTACCTATTAAACTTTGACTTTTGTGACAACTTGAAAATACCCTGTTTTGTATTCCCATCAAAATACTTATTCTGTAAAAATTATTCATTGCCCATGTCTATGTCACAAATATTGTGTGAGAAGACAGGTATGCAGATATAAAATATGTAGTTCCTTAAATGTGTAGATTTCTTTGGGTAGTATAGACATTTTAACAATGTTTGTTTTTCCAATCCCTGAGCATGGAATGTCTTTCCATTTCTTTGTGTCATCTTTAATTTCTTTCATCACTGTTTTATAGTTTTCAGAGTACAGGTCTTTTACCTGTTTGGTTAGGTTTATTCCTAGGATTTTTAGGAGTTTTGGTATAATTGTAAATGGGATTGATTCCTTACTTTCTCTTTCATTATAAATGTATAGAAATGAAGCATTTCTGTACATTGATTTTGTATCCTGAGTCTTTACTGAATGCGTCTATCAGTTCTAGCCAATTTTTGGTAGAGACCTTGGGTTTTCCATGTAGAGTATCATGTCATCTGCAAATAGTGAAAGTTTTAATTCTTCCTTGCGAATTTGGATGTCTTTTATTTCTTTTTGTTTGATTGTTGTGGGCAGGACTTCTAGTTCTATGTTAAATAACAGTGGTGAGAGTGGACATCCCTATCTTGTTCCTGGCTGTGGAGGAAAAGCTCTCAGTTTTTCCCACTGAGGATTATATTAACTGTGGCTTTTTTATAAATAGCTTCTATTATGTGAGGTGTGTTCCCTCTAAATGTACTCTGTTGAGGGTTTTTATCATGAATGAATGTTGTACTTTGTCAAATGCTTTTTATGGATCTATTGAAATTATAATATGCTTCTTACCCTTTCTTTTATTAATATGGTGTATCACATTGATTTACAAATATTGAACCACCCTTGTAAGCTGGGAATAAATCCCACTTGATTGGGGTGGATGATTTTTTTAATGTATTGTTGGATTTGGTTTGTTAGTATTTTATTGAGAATTTTTGCATCCACATTTGTCAGGGATAGTGGTCTGTAGTTCTCTTTATTTGTAGAGTCTTTATCTGGTTTTTGTATTAGAGTGATGCTGGCCTCAGAGAATGAATTTGGAAGTTTTCCTTCCTTTTCTATTTTTGGAATAGTTTGAAAAGAACAGGTATTAACACTGTTTTAAATGTTTGGTAGAATTTGCCGGCGAAGCTGTCTGGCCCGGGACTTTGTTGGGACATTTTTGATTACTGATTCAATTTCTTTGCTGGTTATGGGTCTATTTAAGTTTCCTATTTCTTTCTGTTTCAGTTTTGGTAGTTTATATGTTTCTATGAATTTATCCATTTCTTCCAGGTTGTCCAATTTGTTGGCATATAGTTTTTCACAATATTCTTTTATAATTATGTTTCTGTGGTACTGGTTGTGATTTCTCCTCCCTGATTTGTTATTTTATTTATTTGGGTCTTTTTTCTTTTCTTTTTGATATGTCTGGCTAGCGGGTTTTTTATTATTATTATTATTTTTCAAAGAACCAGCTCCTGGTTTCATTGATCTGTTCTATTGCTTTTGTTTCTCTGTTTTTTTTTGTTTGTTTGTTTTGTTTTGTTTGGTTTCTATATTATTTATTTTGTTCTAATCTTTATTATTTCCTTTATTCTCCTAGCTTTATGTTTCCTTGGCTGTTCTTGTCCTAGCAATCCTTATCAATACAACAACAGCATTTTTCACAGAGTTAAACAAACAATCTAAAATTTGTGTAGAACCACAAAAGACCCCCAAATAGCAAAAGCAATGCTGGAGGCATCACAAATCCAGGCTTCATGTCATATTACAAAGCTTTAGTGACCAAAACAATATGGTAGTGGCACAATGATGGACTCATAGACATATGGAACAGCATAGAAAACCCAGAAATGAACCCACAGCTATATGGTCAGTTAATCGTTGACAAAGCAGGAAAGAATATCCAATGGGAAAAAGAGTCTCTTAAACAAATGGTGTTGGGAAAACTGGACAGCTACATGCAAAAGAATGAAACTTCTTTCTAGATATGTCTCCGGAGGCAAGGGAAACAAAATCAAAAACAAACTATTGGGACTTCATCAAAGTAAAATGCTTCTGCACAGCCGAAGAAACAATCAACAAAACTAAAAGACAGCCTACGGAATGGGAGAAGATATTTGCAAATGACATAACTGATAAAGGGTTAGTATCAAAATAAATAAAATTCTTATAAAAACAAACACCCCAAAACAAATAATCCAATTAAAAAATGGGCAGAAGACATGAAGAGACATTTTTCCAAAGAAGAAATACAGATGATCCATAGCCACGTGAAAAGATGCTCACTATCACTGATCAACAGGGAAATACAAATCAAAACCAAAATGAGCTATCACTTCATACTGTCAGAATGGCTAAAATCATCAACACAAGAAGTAACAGGTGCCAGCGAGGATGTGGAGAAAGGGGACTCCTCTTGCACTGTTGGCAGGAATGCAAAGTGGTGCAGCCACTCTGGAAAACAGTATGGAGGTTCTTCAAAAAGTTAAAAATAGAACTACCCTACAATCCAGCAGTTGAACTACTAGGTATTTACACAAAGAATACAAAAATACTAATTCAAAGGGACACATGCACCTGATGTTTATAGCAGCATTGTCTACAATAGCCAAATTAGGGAAAGAGCCCAAGTGTCCATCAACTAATGAATGGATAAATAAGAGGTGGTATATATATATATACAATGGAATACTACTCAGCCATAAAACGTGAAATTTTACCATTTACAATGACATGGCTGAAGCTAGACAGGATTTTTTTCAAAGATTTATTTATTTATTTTAGAGAACAAGAATGTGGGGGGGAGGGGCAGAGGGACAGGGAGAGAGAGAATCTCCAGGGGACTCCCAGCTGAGCTAGGAGCCCAATGCAGGGCTCAATCCCACGACTCTGAGATCGTGACCTGGGCCAAGAGTCAGACATTTAACTGACTGAGCCACCCAGGTGCAGACGGTATTCTTTTTTGGCTTTTTTTTAGAAAGGGGGGAGGGGGAGGTGGAGAGAAAGAATCTTAAGCAGGTATAGAAGTGTTGAATCACTATATTGTACACCTGAAGCTAATATTACACTGTATGTTAAGTAACTGGAATTTAAATAAAAACTTAAAAAAACAAAATAAAATATGTAGTTCCTGCCTTTAAGGAAAATGCACTTTAGTGTATAAACTGTCAGTCTGTATGAGTATAAGCACACAAGTTACTTCATTTAACAAATTTACCAAGCATTGGCTATGAAGAAGATACTATGGTATGTTCTAGGAGTAAAAAAGATGAAAAGAATCTAAATTATTTAATTATTTAATAATAGGAGATAGATGAGCAGGAAAATTATTATACAAGGTAGAATATGATAAATGACCAAGAGAAACACATGTGAAAATATGGAATTTGTATCAAACTGTGTCCCAATTCCAGTTTCTGATTTTTCAGAATGAAGTTCATCTTTTGTGTTAAGAAAGGGCATACTCATTTGATATGTCATGCCTATCACTTATAAATGGCAAAACACAACGGTGAAGAAGGCTGACATATCATCCTTAAATTTTAACCTGTTGTCATCTGTCAAATAACTTATAATTTAAACTAGTTTAAATATAGGGTGATTGCTTCCTTTTTTCTTTTTAAATGGAAACAATAAGGAATGATTGATGGGTGTTTTTTTCAAGTAACAGGAAATGGAGAAACTTCAGTACAACTCTCAAGTCTTAATACAACACAACAGTTTAAGTCATTAATATAGCTCAGCTGGATTCCTTTTTAAGTATTTTAAAACTAAAATTTGATAAAGAAGATGTGGGTGAGAAAACAGAAATTCCTAAAGAATTATGTCCTGATGGTGACAAAAATAAGGAGCGTATCTAGGCTATTGAATCATTGTAGGTGGAGTTGTGAAGGAATTGCAAACTATCATATTTTATATAAGCTCTCAATTATAAGGAATATGTGTGAACATTTATTACTCGTAGTTTGACCATTAATACCCTTAGAGTCAGAATGGAAATAAAAAAAAAGATGCCAGATTGTTTGGCCACAGAGCCAAGATCTTAACACTAATAGCATCCTACAGACATATTTCAAGACGGATTTTTGATTTACTGATTTCGATTTCTATTTCTCCAAGTTTTTATTATTACAGAGGTGTTAAAACCATAGCAGCTATCTGGTTTAACATTATGAGCCACTAAGTGTTTAGTTCTGTGTATTAAACCAATCTATCCTTCTCTGTACATTAAACCAGTCTTATGACAGAATACCGAAGACTGTTATGCCTGTACAAGTTTCCTATAAAACATCTGAGTTGTCGGCAATGTCGCTAGTAATAAGAACAATTTTTATTTGAGTATTTTAAGCATTTTAAAATAACATAATAGGTAATAAAATCTGACTTAACTTTTTACTACTTTCCTGAAGTTAACCTCTGAAAAAATAACAATCATTTCTGAGAGTCTATTTTCTGGATACTATGCTCTAGGCTTAATGCTTTTGTGGAATACCTACTTTGAGTCTCAAAACAACTTCTTTATTATCCTCATTTTATTTATTCAAGCTCAGAATGTTTACATTACTATTATGTTGTGGCCTGTACTTTACCAAAAGTAGTGGCCTTTATTTCTATTTTTACTATTTTTCTTCTCCATTTCATTATTTTATCAACATTTTCCCATTATCTTGATTTGTTATTGACTTGACTAGCCTGGCTTTGTTTCTATCCTCATATCCCTGACTTTCTGATCTCTATTTCTATAACAATTGTGTTATCTGTTAGGAATTTCTACGTGGGAATAATCAATTTTTGAATTTCTAGCCCTTATTACATAAAGATTTGTGAATTAAAATCACGAATATTACACCACTAAAAAATAAAAGTTGAATACATAGGAAATTGAAATAATCATTTTCTTAAACAGAATAAAAAAAAGTTGTAAAAAACTATTTGTACAACTTACACCAACAGAAGTCAAACATCAACCTTCTAATTTTATCTTATATTCAAGTATCTTTACTTGACTTTATATTCCTGTCTTCAGTTACCAATGTTTATATATTATTAATACATACATATAATTTTTATTAAAAATGTAGAATTTTTCTTGGTAGATTGTAGTTTGTAGATCATCATTACTTCCAGCACTAATTTTATCATGAAATTTTTTTTCACCTTTATGTTTTCAGATTCTCTTCCATTTAACTTATGTTGTATGTCAGACACATCTTCACCAGGTCTTCAAATATCAAACACTTACTCAACTTGCTTACATGATTCTAATTCTCTTCCTGACCTAGGACAAGAAAAGAATTAGCAAGGCATTTATAATGAAAAACAATTTCATATTTTAATTCAGTAATGAATTTCAGAGTCTTTGTGAGACGTAAACTTAATATTTGATTGAATATGATACTATTCTTAAATTCTCTGTCTTAAAAAAAAACAAAAAAACTTCCCTGTTTTAAGAATTCCCAACTGATGCTATTCGCAAACATTTTTACTAATTTTAACTGCATCAGCTGTTAAAAAGAACTTTGTTTTTAAAGGTAATTAGACTTATGCTATTACATATCAAATTCAGCATTTTAAAAAATGAATAATCTTGGTAACAACTTGGCAATATAGTTTTATATGTTAATTTCATCATTATAGGTGTGAATACCGTTTTTGTTCAAATTGGAAGTAAAATTTAACTAATAATTTATTAATTTAACAGACAATTCTCAGTTTATTTCACATATAAAACATGTGTAATATGAAAAGATATGGATTAATAGATTTGCTAGTACTGTTTTAATTTTCCGATGAAATTAACAAAGGAGGGGAAAAAAGGAAAAAAGTTAACTGTCATGCATTTAGGACGTAGATTTAATATTTGCTTGAATATGATACTATTTTTAACTTTTAGAATATGGGAAATATAAAAATATTTAAAATATTCCATTTTAACCAAAGTAACTTACATGTTGATTTATAGCATAATTTTCATTAAGAATTGATTGGGCACATGGTATTTGTCTTCTCAAAATAGAGATATGAGATTTTACAAAACAGGTGATCCTATTTATGGAGACTTTTTGTAGACTTGTGTTACACAAAACTAGTCTCAAACTTACCTAAGGTTTAAATTATAAAAGTTTGTTTGTATATTGGTTCTTGAAACTAGTCATGCTTTGTATGAAGAAAAGCAACTATGTTTCCCCAACTATCTTACAGAAACCAGAGATTTACATTCACCTGTAATAGGAGTCCCACAGTGGCTTGGGCAAGTGGGAGTGAAATGGAAAATGTAGTCCAGGAAATGGAATTGGCAAAAACTATCTCACTAAGAAAGTCTCATTCCCATGGTCACTTTGGGTTTAGAGTAGCAGGATTTTTTTGTCTGGTTGGTTGGTGGTTTTGTTTTTTTTGACATTTGCTTAGTTATGCCCTAAAAGAATTTTGAAAAACTGTGTACCTCCTCACACATTTTAGCATTGACACATAAAAATTCAATTAAGATTGTTAAGATTTAAATGCTGTTCTGCCAGATCTCTAGATAGCATGGCAACAATACTGAATGGAAAAACGTTAATGCAGGAACAGTGAGCTGAAATGTGATTCAGAAGAGCTGAACTGTAGATGGGAAGATGATTTTAGGAATTGTGTAACCAATTGCATTTGTATATATATTTATATACAAGAGAGAACGATGATGAAAACACATGTCTAAATAAGTTTAAAGTATCTCAGTAAGACTAAAACAACATTCTAGGTGATTAGAATACATTGCATTTGTCATTTAATCAGCAGCATGTTTTTCACTTTCTTGGCTCTTAATAAGTAAATTGTGATTAGGGGTGCCTGGGTGGCTCAGTCTGTTGGGCGGCCACCTTGGTTTCCACTCAGGTCATGATTGAGCCCCACATTGGGCTCTGTGCTCAGCAAGGAGTCGGCTTCATATTCTCTTGCCCTCTACTTCCAGGTCATGTGCACTTTCTCTTTCTCTCTCTCTCTCTCTCAAATAAATACATTTAAAAAAAATAATAATAATAAAATTGTGATTTATAATCTATGGAATTGTAGATGTGATAGAAGAGACAGTCCCTCTAGCAGCTGAGCAAGGGATGGATTTGAGGGGTTGACTGAAACTGGAGACAAAGAAAGGGCAGATAAGGAACTCTCAGTGACAGATGATGGTGAGCCTGAAATGAGCAACAGTGAACTTTGGGGTTGAACAGGACAAGGTAGGCCTGAGAAAGGTATTTAGGAAGTAAAATAGAAAAACTTTAGTGATAGATTCATATGTCAGAGGTGAGAACAAGAAAGATTTAAGGATAATGCCCTGGACTATTAGTAACTATTGGTATATTTTTGGGATAATATATTATTTCAAAAATGTGAAGTATCTACAAGGACACAGTGCAAGAAGTCTATAATTGGGGGGCGCCTGGGTGGCTCAGTTGGTTAAGCGACTGCCTTCGGCTCAGGTCATGATCCTGGAGTCCCGGGATCGAGTCCCGCATCGGGCTTCCTGCTCAGCAGGGAGTCTGCTTCTCCCTCTGACCCTCTTCCCTCTCGTGCTTTCTATCTCTCATTCTCTCTCTCTCTCAAATAAATAAATAAAATCTTTAAAAAAAAAAAAAAGAAGTCTATAATTGGAAAATGAGAAAACAAAGTAGAACACAAAGTAGTATCTGATGCTGATTATAGTAATGCTTGTACAAGGGTAAGCATAGGAGGGGTCATAGAGATTAATAAATCAATGTGTTTTGACAAGGGATTTCTTGGCATTTTGTTCATCTTTTACTTTGAAGCAGTTAATTATGTGTGAAAGAAGCACGTTCACCAAGGGCAATATTGGAGTGAGGATCTAGTATATGTAAAAAAAATCTAAATATTAATCTAACTTTATTCATCAGTGGAGCATTACTCTAGAGTTTTATATTTGGAAATAGATAATGAGTACTCTTTTAGGGTCTCCTGTTAGGGGATCTAAATAATTTCACAATACTCTACCTGTTTATAAATGTGTAAAATGTTGAAATAAAATTTTATTAATAGAAATGCTACATTCTGTAATTGCTTCCTTATCTCCTTGAGGTTCTATTTCCTATTTTTAATTCTAAATTTTAATTATTTTATAACAAAAATCTTAGTTTAATTCCAAATCCCAGTTTAATGCTCAGAGCCTTGTTTCATTGACTGGGGGAGCTATGCTTCTAGCTAAAAGGACATGCATGGTTTGTTTTGTTTGGAAGATGCTTTATTCTCCCATTGTACTGTCATATTGTTTAACTGGCTACTCTTCCAGCTGGGGGCATTGGCCATTGTTTCCTAATGAGTGGTATAAACTGCTGAGGTTCTATTCATTGCTAAGGATTTCCCAGTCCTTTGATGAAATATAATATGATTTGTTCACTGTGCACATCTGGCAAGAGGTTTGCAGATTTCTTTGGGGCCGAAACTCACTCATCACTGCTTTGTTGGTTTATATAAAAAGCAATCATTTACCTCATAGTGTTTTACAATGTAAATTAGTATATATTTGCCTGAACACATTAAGCTTTAAAGGCTAAGTAACATATATCATTTTGTGAATTAGGTATAATTCATTTTTCTAAGAGAAAACATATCCAAGGTAATAGAAAATGAAAATGGGAACTCACGTTAGTTACATGTTTTCCAAATGTATGAAAATGAGGTCTGAATGGCCATGAGAATGGGACCATGTAACTTTGCATAACAGTTTGGTGGTGGTTTCAGTTCAATTCTTTATTAGCAAATCTTTTCTCTGCTCTTGGGTTAATCTTTCATATTAGCATTACCTTTCAGTGTTCACCTTACACTTTTTCTCTTGGGATAAACAAAGGAATCTTTATACTACACTTTTGATCCTGTGAGAAAAATGGATAATATGCCACACTTGTCTTGAGTTTGAGAACTCTCTAATATTTTCACCATAGTGAGTTCCTATAGTTCTTGATTTATAACAAATTCAAGATAAATGTTCACCCTGACTTTTAGAGTAGATTGATCATTCTTAATAATCTCTAAAGTGTTTATAGTTACAAACAACAAAGTCCTTTCTATAAATGTGTCATTTAGATAGCCTTATTGACCAAAACAAACAAACAAACAAACAAAACACACAGCAGGGGGGAGAAAAATTATAAAACTGTTTTGCTTTGCTTTCTTTTTACCTGTAAGATTGATTTTTTTAAACTCCTGCTTTTATAAAAGCTATTAATACATATCATTTTCTTTAGGGAGAGGCCTCAATTTTGATTTGAAAACACTGAGAATTTTGAACATAATATGAGAATCAGTTACTTTTATGTAAAATAAGACCAAAATCCAATAATTGGCATTTATGAATTGTCATTTGCCAGTGGTACCAGCAAGGGGTATTGAAGGTGACTTGAGCCAAACTTGGATGACTATCACACTTCACTTTCTTTGACAGCACATTGCTAAGTGTGGAGGAATATCCTCAAAACAGGACAGTAAAAATTGGAAAATTGATTTTCTGGAAGCACATTAAGTATTGAGTCTTTGACCATGATGTAATGTTTCAATATTTTCAAATATTCTGTAATATTGATTATGATTGATCCATTGTTTAGCAAACTGCAAGTATGTCAAATGTGTCGATACTATAATTTTAAAGGGTGCCAAAATACTTTCCAAAGTGTAGAAAATTAGTTTTACTCAATTTTGTGTTGAGTAAAAAACCTTTGTTGAAATTTTATGATTATCTCTAATTGGCCGTCTATACAAATATGGCATTTTCTATTATGTGTTCTGACTTCTTCAAAGTTGTTCACTGCAATTTGAAATAAAAAAAATATTTTTCTTTGACACAGAAAATTATCTTTAAAAAGTATTGCTTTTTCATTTTGCTTTCATATTCTTTTTTGGTATAAAATTTGTTAAGAGCATTTTAATGAAGTGTCATATTTTCATTATTGTATATGATGTTGTGAGTGTGCATGATTATGTGTATAGGACTAGTATTGAGCAGGCCTAGACCAGGATGGGCATGATAAATTCACTGGGCATACAATGATCGGGAACGTACTATTCAATAAATACTAATCAGAAATAAAAATAAAATGTCAATGAATTTGACCAAAATATAGAAATAGGGATGTTGGATTGGGTTAGGGTAATGTAATAATTTTCATTTTGTATCTGATGAATTCTAGAAAACGATAGCTTATCCAAATGGAAGCATTTTATCTGATTGAAATGTCCACTGAATAGGCATTTAGACTAGAACGTGCATGAAGATGCAAAATAGGGATTCATAAAAAAAACTTAGAGATTTGTAAAAAAGAGACCTTCCTTCCTTCTTTCTTTTTTTAAGTTTTATTTATTTAAGTAATCTCTATGCCCAATGTGGGGCTCAAACTCACAACACTGAGATCAAAAATCCATGTTCTTCCAGCTGAACCAGCCAGGCACCCCTATTTCTAAATTTAGAAATTGCAAATCTCCTGAATGTTATTTGGTCATTTACATATATATGTGTACATATATATATATCCATGGCAAGGATGCATGTGTTTTGGGGAGCAGCCTAGATCATATCTTTTTCTATCCTTTCATACAGTACCTATTGGGGTGTTTAATATAGAGTTGGTCCTTAGTATATGTATAAAATGATTTGGGAAGTGGCATGTCCATATTTATTAAAGATATGACCTAAATCAGTGGAATGAAATTATTTGTTCTTGTTTAAATTTACCCCATTAATATACACAAGACTTTGTTTTTTCTTTTAAATTCTTATCTCCATTGGCTCTATTAATTCACTGGGTAAAAATGCATTGGTTGGCATTTACAACCTTCTCTTTAATTTGGCTGCTTGGATACAACTATAGGGATAAAGACTGAGACTCGAATTAAAGCAGAATTAGTGTTCTGATAAGCTTTTTCTATTTTATATGATATTTTGATGCACTTTAAAAGGGAATAAATCTCAAGTTTTCTCTAATGTCGTTAATTTTAAAGATGGATATCTAAAGCCAGCTCTAAAATAGAATTATGGTGATGAAATAATAAGGCAATTATATATTGCCTACATGCATATGTCTGCATTTTCTTCACCAAAGTGTTCCTTCTGAAAAACAGGCACTTAATGAAATTCTTAGCTCAGTCCACAATAACTTAATTGACAGAGTGAAGCTGTTAGAAAGACATAAGGATAGCCATTATAAGAAACTGGTGATTAATAATAACTTCTGATGAATACATAGCAACTATTTATTGTGGTACTAGCAGATGATTACATACTAAGCCTATTGTACAATGTTTCAGTATAAATTAGATGAATGTTCTTTTTTGTAAAGAATTTTAAAGGGCAAATAACACTGACTATATTTTTATAGCTAGAGGCCAATAAAACAAACATTTCCTATTACTCAAACCCAGAGCTAAAGGGATATTTTAAGTGCACTGCATTTTTAGATGGACATATGAATTGTGGGTCAAATCTGCTTTCATTAAGGCACCGGTCAGGCTTAACTTTTCTGGAATGATGGACTTCTGTCATAGACAGCATAACCCACAAAACCTCTGGATATATATTTAGAAGGTCAGGCATATGCCATACAAACCTGCAAAATGCCTTTCAAGTTTCTTTTCTTTTCTTTTTAAGGGATAGTCAATTCTCACCCTCCAAGGAAAGTTCATTTAGTGCAAACTTACAATACGTATGGAGAGATGTATGCAGCCATCAGCACTGATGTTTCCTTATAAGCAAAATAACAGAGATGTTTTTCATTTGTTTTGGCAAGCTAAAGGCAGACACTTTACAGATGCATTTTTTAAAGAGAAAAATAAAAACTTTGATTGGTTTGATTAAAATGCATTTACCCAACCTAGTAACAAGTTATCGTTAGTAATTATAGGCTCTGTCCACTCTGCGTACAGTCATTTTGAAGGATACCAATGTGCTTTAAAACTCTCCTAAATAAATCTCCCCAGTAAAAACTCCACAGGAAATGAACTCATATACACAAGGCAAGCCCAGGCAAAATAGTGACATAGACTAAAACAAACAAATAAACAAACAAATCAAACTTTGCTACCTTCTCATTTACCAAATTTGTTCTACAATTTATTGTCCTATTACTTCCTGAAGGAAGACAATTTTTACTATCAGTTCCCTGTTGTTAGTAAGGCCTGAAACTCACAGCCCCATCTGTAGCACTTCTACTCAGGGTTAGTCTGTCTTGAAGCACTTCAAGCGTTAAACTAATCCCTTCACCTGAGGTCACCACATATGGTTCTAGGTTGTGCTGAATGTGCCCTGTCTCATGACACCTCATTCAGGGATCAGTTATGATCAGAGATCCATCCACTTTTTCAGTTGCCAAACAAGTGGTGGACCTGCTTTCATCGTTTTTCTGCAGCCTACCTCTGTTTTCTACATAATATTGCCTGTAATTTTCTGGAATTTATTTCTGCAAAATACCCTTGTATGATGATAGCTTAACCTAATGAGTTAGATCTCCTGAATGTAATGGCATTTCACAGGTGACTTCTGGAAACTTACTTTCATAATCTAAAGAATCAAAGCTACAAGTAGTGAAATTTCCATACTGAGGTATGTCAATGTGGCAATATTTGTAATCTGTGGACACAGTAGGGTTGCTGGTTATCAGTTAACATTTTATCTATTAAAACATGTAGAAATAAAATGAGTATAGGTTAATTCTTCCTTTCATGTTTTTGAATAAGAAAATCAATGAACTCCACTTTAGCTTTAAAATGAAGTGAACAAAGCCATAAAATTTTGAGGCAAATCTGAGATGTTAGAAGTCTTCCTGGGAAAATGAGTGTATCTTTGTTTACACAGCACAACCATCCTAACTGCTTTCTTACTAGTTATTGTTTTCTTTCCTTTAAACTGATAGCCAACATGTCCAGACATAGGGAGGAGAATATAATTCCTGGGAGAGAGGTCAAACTCCAACATTACGTGGAAATAATACAGGAATTTTATTGTGTATACAAAACAAACAAAAAATTTATCTACTACCTAATATTATTCTTGCCAAATTGTGTGGAACCTAATTGCTGTAACAGTAGGTAGGCTGTGTACTTCTTTTCATTCTCACTAATGAACAATATTTAAATTGCTGAAACACCTCCCATCATTTTCCTATTTCTTTCTAACCTCCTTTTCCTCTCTCATTCCAATTATAACGTGTATTGTTTAATTGAGTCTTTATTTCACTACTTGGTTCACCTTTGCCTTGTGAGTTTCTAAGAAGGAGAGAGCACTCTATATTTTTTGAACAGATGCTTCATTATGGGAGGTGAGTAGCTCACTTACATCGCCATTTCACCTTTTCCCCCATGTCTGGCAGTTGTTGTGGGCTATTAAACAGCTTTAATAGAAGACGAGACTAGCCTCTTGCTCTAAGGGCATGAAAACTTTTTTTATGGGTCTTACTATCTTCATGGTTCATTAAATACAATGTAGAGTCATTTTACTGCAGCTAGTGGACCCCAGAAGGACCTGACAGTTAAATGAAAGTTGTCAGTCTTCCTTCTGTTCTAGCTAGATTGGGTAATAAAAGGGCAGAACCTGGAAGTAAGGACCAGAATTGAGATCAATGTGCCAAACAAATAAAAGAAACGTAATGAGTTCTTGGGAAATGCAGCAGGGAAGGCATGGGTATTTAAGTGTCTAGACAAATAGAGGCCAGTGATAATAAATCTATAATGGATGGCTTTAAGAATTACAACTGTGCTTTGCATAATAGATAAGTGGAAGGCTTGTGGCCTAAAATTTGCAAAGAGGAATTCTGGTCAGTTGCAATGGAAAAATACCATTTGGGTATAGAAACTGCTAGGAAATTATTAACTGTATGTCATTCTATATCAGAAATATAAAGAGTTAGAGATTGTTGATAACTATTCTCACTCAAAAGAGAAGAAAAAATGGAATTCCATTCAAATGACTTTGCATTTTAAAAATAAAGTTCCAGTGATTAATCATCATCATACCCACAAGTAAATAAACAATGCTTCAATTAGAAAACACTTTCCTAAAAAACATAAATAAAAATAAATAAAAAACTGTTTCTTGCTCAGCAATAGGTAGTACTTCTGAATGAAACATCAGAATTTGTTAAAAATATCGCTGCAGGCAAAAAAATGTATAAAGAAAGTTTAAAGAGTCCAAATAGGATTTTTGTTCATGTCTTCCAAAATTTAAGGCAGAATTTATGCCATAGTTAGGAAAGGACACTGAAACTTCCCTCCCCAAATTATAATTTAGTATACAACTTGTCCTTTGTTTTTCCTTTGAACTTGGTAATTAAATTTATAAGCATTAAAGCTTGAAGGCAATACTTTCTAATATTTGCATTGCTGGAGCAAGAAAAGAAGTGAGATAAAATTGACACTAAGTTTTCATTCATTAAAATACAAGAGCTATCATTATTAAAGGGCAAAGACTCATCCTGTTTAAAACATTTTTGAGAAACTATCAAGAATTATTGATAACTGACATGTATCACCTAAGTTTAAATAATGTAAGTGAATAGCATATTTATAATTCTATTATTTACTCCTTCCATCACCTTTGATAAGTTGTTGAAAAATAATGATGTCAATATGTGGGGAAGGAGTAACTGAGACACAAAAGAACAGTTCGATTTAAAACATTTAGAGATATTTCACTTTCCTGATATAGACATACCAAGACAAATTTAGGGGGACTTATTCATTATTATTTAGGTTTTAAACCAAACTCCATTTTCAAAGAAAGCTGTTGGTGCCTATGCTTCCACTGATGATTTAGGCCAATACTGTGAAACAAAATTTTCCACAATGTTAGAAATGTACTGCACCACTACTGTTTGATATGACAGCTACTAGCCACATATGACTTTTGAGCATTTAAAATGTGGCTCATGTGACTGAGGAATTGCATTTTTAATTTTATTAATTTTGGTTCATTTAAATATAAATCTGAATGCTCACATAAAGTTAGTTGCTACAATATTAGTATAGATTTAAACTGTCTGTACAAATGTGATGAGGATCATCTCTCTGTAGTCTTCTTTGTTCAGCTCATCATGAATTGCTGTATTGGGATGATGTATGGAAAGTGAAAGAACTCAAAGCGACAGTCCTCAAATTTTAACTTCATTCAGATAGTTATCTATGTTGATTATCCTACATCCAATATTCTCTGTGAAAACAACCTAACCACCATGCTCACCTGGTGTATTAGTCTAGGTTCTCCAGAAGAACAGAATCGATGATATGTATGTATATAATATATATGGAATGGGCTCATTCGGTAGTTAGGAAGGCTGAGAAGTCCCACTATCTGCAGTTGGCAAACTGAAGACCCAAGAGAGCAGATGCTATAGAGCTCTAATCCTAGTCTGAGTCCAGAGGCAAGAGAAAACCAATGTTCTGGCTCAAAGACTGCTGAGCAGACAGCAAATTATTCCTTACTCAGCCTTTTTTGTCCTATTCAGGCCTTTAGTAGATTGGATGAGGCCCACTCACATTTGGGAGAGCAATCTATTTTATTCAGTTTACTGATGCAAATGATAATCTCATCCAGAAACAGCCTCACAGATATACCCAGAATAAGATTTAATCAAATATTAAGAAGTCGCTTAAGTGTCTCCCTTCGGCTCAGGTCATGATCTTGGGGTCCTGGGATTGAGCCCCATATCTGGGCTTCCTGCTCAGCGGGGAGCTGCTTCTCCGTCTCCCTCTGTCCCTTGCCCTGCTCATGCTCTTTCCTTTTCACGATCTCTGTCTCTCTCTCAAATAAATACATAAATAACATCTTTAAAAAAAAGCAAACCTGTGACCCAGTCAAATTGATAAAGTTAATCATCACACCTGCTATTATGAAAGGTTTCTTTTCTCTCCTCCCCAACCCCCCACCACTTTCAACTATTAATATTCAAGTGAAAAAAGGACCCCCTTACCTAGTTAATTAAACTGTGACTCCTCTTCAACAGTCCTAAATAGCCGGAGAGGTTTTCAACCAAAAGGGAACAGCCTACTGTATTATGAGTTCCCAGACTGTTTAATTTCATTCTCTGATTTCTAGTTCTTATCACAGTGCCTAGAAATGTTATTAGGACATGGTCGGCTCTGAGAAATATTTGTTGACAAAGTGAATTAAAGAACAGTACCTGATATTGGAGAATAATGGTCTCTCAGCAACTGCTTTGGCTGTTTCCTCAATTCTCTCATAAGCTTCCTGTTTGATGGGTATTCCCAAGTGACTTTGATGACCAAATCTATTTTGGAGCAATGTTTTTCAATACTTAATGTGTGTATGAATCATCTCTATTAAAATGCACAGTTGGTAAGTATAGGGTCAAAGCTGGCTTTCTGGAATTATAATAAGCTCCCAGATAATGTCAATGAGAGTATGAGGACCACATTCTTAGTAGCGAGGATTTAGAATAGAGAATACTCTAAAGGAAGAGAAGAAACAGAACATTATTTATAAATAATAGATCATCATAGCAGTTAGCTTGCCTCAAATGTGGGAGAATAAAGAATCTTTACAAAACAAAATTTATTCATTCACTCATTCAGTGAATATTTCTTGAGTATGTAGTATGTGGCATGTAGTATGTTAAATCCAAGGAAGGAAAGATTTAAAACAAACATATTCCCTTCCCTTACATTGAATATAGAGTGGTGAGGGGAGTGGATCATAAGTAAACACACACACAATAAGTTCTTTAAAAGGTTTATGTATCAGAACAGGATTTTATGGAAGTTCAAAATTTTAAACATAGTACACCCCAAGGAGGTGGTATCTAACATTAGTTTTTTTTTTTTTAATTTTATTGTTATGTTAATCACCATATATTACATGATTAGTTTTTGATGTAGTGTTCCATGATTCATTGTTTGTTCATAACACCCAGTGCTCCACACCGAATGTGCCCTCTTTAATACCCATCACCAGGCTAACCCATCCCCCTACTCTCCTCCCCTCTAAAACCCTCAGTTTGTTTTTCAGAGTCCATTGTCTCTCATGGTTCGTCTCCCCGTCTGACTTATTCCCCTTCATTCTTCCCCTCCTGCTATCTTCTTCTTTTTCTTTTTTCTTAACATATGTTGCATTATTGGTTTCAGAAGTACAGATCTGTGATTCAACAGTCTTGCACAATTCACAGCACTCACCATAGCACATACCGTCCCCAATGTCTATCACCCAGCCACCCCATCCCTCCCACACCCCACCACTCCAGCAACACTCAGTTTGTTTCCTGAGGTTAAGAATTCCTCATATCAGTGAGGTCATATGATACATGTCTTTCTCTGATTGACTTATTTCACTCAGCATAACACCCTCCACTTCCATCCATGTCGTTGCAAATGGCAAGATCTCATTCCTTTTTACGGCTGCATAATATTCCATTGTGTATATATACCACCCCTTCTTTATCCAAACATCTGTCGATGGACATCGTGGCTCTTTCCACAGTTTGGCTATTGTGGACCTTGCTGCCATAAACATTGGGGTGCACGTATCCCTTCGGATCCCTACATTTGTATCTTTGTGGTAAATACCCAGTAGTGCAATTGCTGGATCGTATAGTAGCTCTAATTTCAACTGTTTGAGGAACCTCCATACTGTTTTCCAGAGTGGTTGCACCAGCTTGCATTCCCACCAACAGTGTAGGAGGGTTCCCCTTTCTCCGCATCCCCGCCAACATCTGGTCGTTTCCTGACTTGTTAATTTTAGCCATTCTGACTGGTGTGAGGTGCTATCTCATTGACGTTTTGATTTGGATTTCCCTGATGCCGAGCGATGTTGAGCACTTTTTCATGTGTCTGTTGGCCATTCAGATGTCTTCTTTGGAAAAATGTCTGTTCATGTGTTCTGCCCATTTCTTTTTTTTTTTTTTAACAATAACAATTTATTCAATAATAATTTTATAATATATTCTTTTTATATTCGATTTAATTCCCTGATTTTGCAGTGTTAGACAAATGTTTGCATTATTTTCATTCCTAAAGTAGAGGTTGGGAGTTGCATGATGGGTTGGAGGTGAGCATGAGGCATGGAAGACGGAGTTCTGTACCAGAGACAGGTAGGTGAAAAGGAATGTTAGACTGTAGCTTTTTTTTAAAATTTTTTATTGTTATGTTAATCACCATATATTACATCATTTGTTTTGGTGTAGTGTTCCATGATTCATTGTTTGTTCCTAACACCCAGTGCTCCATGCAGAATGTGCCCTCTTTAATACCCGTCACCAGGCTAACTCATCCCCCTACCCTCCTCCCCTCTAGAAACCTCAGTTTGTTTTTCAGAGTCCATCATCTCTCCTGGTTCATCTCCCCCTCTGACTTACTCCCCCTCATTCTTCCTGTCCTGCTATCTTCTTCTTTTTCTTTTTTTCTTAAAATATGTTGCGTTATTTGTTTCAGAAGTACAGATCTGTGATTCTGCCCATTTCTTGATTGGATTATTTGTTCTTTGGGTGTTGAGTTTGATAAGTTCTTTATAGATTTTGGATCCTAGCCCTTTTTCTGATATGTCATGTACAAATATTTTCTCCCATTCTGTCGTTGTCGTTTGGTTTTGTGGACTGTTTCTTTTGCTTTGCAAAAGCTTTTTATCTTGATGAAATCCCAATAGTTCATTTTTGCCCGTGCTTCCCTTACCTTTGGCGATGTTTCTAGGAAGAAGTTGTTGCAGTTGAGGTCGAAGAGGTTGCTACCTGTGTTCTCCTTTAGGATTTTGAAGGACTCCTGTCTCACGTTTAGGTCTTTCAACCATTTGGAGTCTATTTTTATGTGTGGTGTAAGGAAATGGTCCAGTTTCATTCTTCTGCATGTGGCTGTCCAATTTTCCCAACACCATTTGTTGAAGAGACTCTCTTTTTGCCATTGGATATTCTTTCCTGCTTTGTCAAAGATAAGTTGATCCTAGAGTTGAGGGTCCATTTCTGGGCTCTCGCTTCTGTTCCATTGATCTATGTGTCTGTTTTTGTGCCAGTACCATAATGTCTTGATGATGACAGCTTTGTAATAGAGCTGGAAGTCCGGAATTGTGATGCTGCCAGCTTTGCGTTTCTTTTTCAAGATTCCTCTGGCTATTCAGGGTCTCTTCTGGTTCCATACAAATTTTAGGATTATTTGTTCCATTTCTTTGAAAAAAGTGGATGGTAGTTTGATGGGGATTGCATTGAATGTGTAGATTGCTCTAGGTAGCACTGACATCTTCACAATGTTCGTTCTCCCAATCCATGAGCATGGAACGTTTTTCCATTTCTTTGTGTCTTCTTCAATTTCTTTCATGAGTATTTTATAGTTTGCTGAGTACAGATCCTTTGCCTCTTTGGTTATATTTATTCCTAGGTATCTTATGGTTTTGGGTGCAATTGTAAATGGGATCAACTCCTTGATTTGTCTCTCTTCTGTCTTGTTGTTGGTGTATAGGAATGCCACTGATTTCTGCACATTGATGTTATATCCTGCTACTTTAGTGAATTCCTGTATGAGTTCTAGCAGTTTTGGGGCGGAGTCTTTTGGGTTTTCCACATACAGTATCATATCATCTGAAAAGAGTGAGAGTTTGACTTCCTCTTTGCCGATTTGGATGCCTTTGATTTCTTTTTGTTGTCTGATTGCTGTGGCTAGGACTTCTAATACTATGTTGAATAGCAGTGGTGAGAGTGGACATCCATGCCGCATTCCTGACCTTAGGGGAAAAGCTCTCAGCTTTTCCCCATTGAGAATGATATTCGCTGTAGGTTTTTCATAGATGGCTTTTATGATATTGAGGTATGTGCCCTCTATCCCTATACTCTGAAGAGTTTTGATCAAGAAAGGATGCTGTATTTTGTCAAATGCTTTTTCTGCATCTATTGAGAGGATCATATTCTTGTTCTTTCTTTTGTTAATGTATTGTATCACGCTGATTGATTTGTGGATGTTGAACCATCCTTGCAGCCAAGGGATAAATCCCACTTGGTCGTAGTGAATAATCCTTTTAATGTACTGTTGGATCCTACTGGCTAGTATTTTGGTGAGAATTTTTGCATCCATGTTCATCAAGGATATTGGTCTGTAATTCTCCTTTTTGATGAGGTCTTTGTCTGGTTTTGGGATCAAGGTAATGCTGGCCCCATAAAATGAGTTTGGAAGTTTTCCTTCCATTTCTATTTTTTGGAACAGTTTCAGAAGAATAGGTATTAATTCTTTAAATGTCTGATAGAATTCCCCTGGGAAGCATCTGGCCCTGGGCTTTTGTTTGTTGGGAGATTTTTGATGACTGCTTCAATTTCCTCAGTGGGTGTAGGTCTGTTCAGGTTTTCTATTTCTTCCTGGTTCAATTTTGGTAGTTGATACATCTCTAGGAATGCACCCATTTCTTCCAGGGTATCTAATTTGCTGGCATAGGGTTGCTCATAATATGTTCTTATAATTGTTTGTATTTCTTTGGTGTTGGGTGTGATCTCTCCTCTTTCATTCATGATTTTGTTGATTTGGGTCATTTCTCTTTTCTTTTTGATAAGTCTGGCCAGGGGTTTATCAATGTTGTTAATTCTTTCAAAGAACCAGCTCCTAGTTTCGTTGATCTGTTCTACTGTTCTTTTGGTTTCTAGTTCATTGATTTCTGCTCTTAACTTTATTATTTCACTTCTGCTGGTGTAGGCTTTATTTGCTGTTCTTTCTCCAGCTCCTTTAGGTGTAGGGTTAGGGTGTGTATTTGAGACCTTTCTTGTTTCTTGACAAAGGCTTGTATTGCTATATACTTTCCTCTCAGAACTGCCTTTGCAGCATCCCAAAGATTTTGTACAGTTGTGTTTTCATTTTTTTGGTTTCCATGAATTTTTTTTTAATTCTTTAATTTCCTGGTTGACCCATTCATTCTTTAGTAGGATGCTCTTTAGCCTCCATGTATTTGAGTTCTTTCTGACTTTCCTCTTGTGATTGGGTTCTAGTTTCAAAGATTTGTGGTCTGAAAATATGCAGGGAATAATCCCAATCTTTAGTAGTGGTTGAGACCTGATTTGTGACCTAGGATGTGATCAATTCTGGAGAATGTTCCATGGGCACTAGAGAAGAATGTGTATTCCGTTGCTTTGGGATGGAATGTTCTGAATATGTCTGTGAAGTCCATTTGGTTCAGTGTGTCATTTAAAGTCTTTATTTCCTTGTTGATCTTTTGCTTAGATGATCTGTCCATTTCAGTCAGGGGGGTGTTAAAGTCCCCCACTATTAGTGTATTGTTGTCAAGGTGTTTCTTTGCTTTTGTTATTAACTGCCTTATATAATTGGCTGCTCCCACGTTAGGGGCATAGACATTTACATTTGTTAGATCTTCTTGTTGGATAGACCCTTTAAGTAGGATATAGTGTCCTTCCTCATCTCTTATTATAGTCTTTGTTTTAAAATCTAATTTGTCTGATATAAGGATTGGCACCCCAGCTTTCTTTTGGTGTCCATTAGCATGGTAAATGGTTTTTCCACCCCCTCACTTTCAATCTGGGGGTGTCTTTGGGTCTAAAATGAGTCTCTTGCAGACAGCATATTGATGGGTCTTGTTTTTAATCCAATCTGATAGCCTGTGTCTTTTGATTGGGGCATTTATCCCATTTTCATTCAGGGTGACTATTGAAAGGTATGAATTTAGTGCCATTGTATTGCCAGTAAGGTGACTGTTACTGCATTTTGTCTGTGTTCCTTTCTGATCTATGCTGCTTTTAGGCACTCTCTCTTTGCTTAGAGGACCCCTTTCAATATTTCTTGGAGGGCTGGTTTCGTGTTTGTAAATTCCTTTAGTTTTTGTTTGTTCTGGAAGCTTTTTATCTCTCCTTCTATTTTCAATGACAGCCTAGCTGGATATAGTATTCTTGGCTGCATATTTTTCTCGTTTAGTGCTCTGAAGATATCTTGCCAGTCCTTTCTGGCCTGCCAGGTCTCTGTGGATAGGTCTGTTGCCAATCTAATATTTCTACCATTGTAGGTTACATATCTCTTCTCCCGAGCTGCTTTCAGGATTTTCTCTTTGTCTCTGAGACTCGTAAGTTTTACTATTAGATGTCGGGGTGTTGACCTATTATTATTGATTTTGAGAGGGGTTCTCTGTGCCTCCTTGACTTTGATGCCTGTTTCCTTCCTCATATTAGGGAAGTTCTCTGCTATTATTTGCTCCAATATACCTTCTGCCCCTCTCTCTCTTTCTTTTTCTTCTGGGATCCCAATTATTCTAATGTTGTTTCATATTATCGTATCACTTATCTCTCGAATTCTGCCCTCGTGATCCTGTACTTGTTTCTCTTTTTCTCAGCCTCTTTATTTTCCATCATTTGGTCTTCTATATCACTGATTCTCTCTTCTGCGTCATTTATCGTAGCAGTTAGTGCCCCATTTTTGTTTGCACCTCATCGATAGCCTCTTTGATTTCAACTTGGTTAGATTTTAGTTCTTTTATTTCTCCAGAAAGGGTTTCTCTAACAACTTTCACGCTTTTTTCAAGCCCAGCTAGTATCTTTAAAGTCATGATTCTGAACTCTAGGTCCGACATCGTACTAATGTCCATATTGAGTAGGTCCCTGGCTGACGGTACTACCTCTTGTTCTTTTTGCTGAGGTGATTATTTTCGTCTTGTCATTTTGTGCAGAGGAGAATAGATGAATGAGAGAACAAAATGCTAACAGGTTAACAACGTCCCCAGCAAATATACTGTATACACATCGGAAAAGACCTGAAACCAGGGGTAAAGAAAGGTAAAGAAAAAAAAGGAAAGAAGAAAAAGAAAAAAGCAGATAAAACAAAAACAGAACAATACAAAAAAAGCAGAATATGATCAAATATGATCAGGCTAGTGCATAGATCATTGCCACACACTAGATTTTGGGCGTATTTCGGTCTGTTAGAAAAAAGTGCCTCCTAAAATTTTAAAGGAAGAAAGACATATATGTACAAAATAAGGGTTGATACAATGAAGGGATGGAAGATGACTGTAAAGATGAAAATTATAAAAGATTTTATAAAAGGGATTGATAAGTTGTTTGAATAAAGAAAGAAGAAAATTAAAAAAAAAAAGAAAAAAGGGAGAGGATGTGATCAGGCAGGAGACTAGAACAAAGCCATACACTAGTGATTTAGGGTATATTTTGATCTGTTAGAAGAAACTGTATCTCAAAATTTTAAAGAGAGAACAACTTATATATATATGCCAAAAATAAGGGTAACTCCTATGAAGGGATAAAATATGACCTAAAAAGGAAAAATAAAAAATGTTTTTTTTTAAAAAAAGGGATTTATAAGATGTTGGTTGAAAAAGGGAAAAAGAAAAATTAAAAAAATCAGTTAACAAATTAACTTTGATGAAATAATGAATCATGGTAAAAAAAAAAAGGCATGAATTCTATGTGCAGTATTTCCCTAGCGCTGGAGTTCTCCCGTTCTCCTTGATCGGTAAACTTGGTCTTGGCTTGCTGGCTGTTCGGGCTGATCTTCTGGGGGAGGGGCCTGTTTCTGTGGTTCCCAAATGTCTTTGCCGGAGGCGGAATTGCCCAGCCCTTGTCGGTCCGGGCTAAGCAAGCTGCTCGGGTTTGATCTCAGGAGCTTTTGTTCCCTGCAATCTTTCGGTACATCTTTGGTGGACCAGGGCGAAAATGGTGGCCTCCCAATCTCCACCCAGAGGAGCTGAGAACTTGGGGTCCCACTCCTCAGTGCGCCCCAGAGAAAAGCAGTCACTCCCGTCTCCCCGGTCTCCAGCCGCACTCCGTGCTCACCCGGCCTGTGACCCAGCGTTTCTATCTCTGGCACCCGACCCCGTGTGGAGTCTCCAAACCCAGCAGATCCCTGCGGTGCGCTCCCGCGCCACTCCTCCCGGGGGAGGAAGGGGAGTCTTCCCGGATCTGCCGCTTGTTGGGTCCCTGCTGGAGGAGCAGTGGCCCGACTGGGCCGCGGATCACAGTTAATGGCAACCCCGAGCTGAGAGCCCGCGCCTCGGCTCCGTCTGTGCAGCCGGCTTCCCTGCTCCGATACCTGGGAGCTGTGCCGCACTCAGGCACCCCTGGTCTTTCTGTGACCCCGAGGGTCCTGAGACCACACTGTCCTGCGAGGGTTCCACCCCACACTTAGCCACTGCAGCGACGTCCCTCAGCGGAGCCAAATTCTAAAAGGTCCGATTTTGTGCTCCGTGGCTCTATCACTTGCCAGAAGCGGCCGACGGAGGCCCCCTCCCCCGCCGTCTATCCTCCCGAATATCGCCTCGGATTCACTTCTCCGCACGTCCTACCTTCCAGTAAGTGGTCGCTTCTCTGTTCAGAGAGTTGTTGCTACTCTCCTCTTCGATCTCCTGTTGAGTTCGTAGGTGTTCAGAATGGTTTGATCCCTATTCAGCTGAATTCCTGAGACCAGACAAAATCTAGGTCTCCTACTCCTCCGCCATCTTGCTCCGCCCCTAACATTAGTTTTGAAGGAAGAATAGCCATAATAGATAAAGGTAGCAGCCTTAGAATATATATGGAAATGTCAAGGGGAGACATAGGTAGGAAAATTCTATAGATGAAAGTGCTATAATTTTCCATGACATGTCATTTTTTTTTGGTAAGTGAAATATTTCATAAATTGCTAAAAGTAAGGCAGAAATGAAGTGATGGTGTAGGGATTTGAAAAGAATTTGGAAAGTACAATTTAAGGATTGATGAAGGAGACAGGCCATGTCAAGGACCCAGCTGAAGTTTGAAGCATAGAGTTGTCCTTGGCACTAATGTTGGAAAAGAAAATGTGGTCAGTTGGAGTGGTTTTAGCCTAAGACTTGGCCAGAAATATATAATAGAAGGATAAAAGACCAAAAAGTACATGAAGTTTCCTCTGTAAAGGGAAAAAAGATGGAACCAGGCTAGTAGGTTGGGTAAAGTTAAAGGAATCAATGAATGGTAGAGGAGAAGAATGCAAAAACAAAAAAAATGTGTGGAATGATTGAATAAGGTATCTTGAATGATAGATTATGGTCATAGAAAGAGAAGTTTGAAATTGAAATTTGAGAACTTGGGTAACAGAATGGTTGAAAAGTATAACTTAACTGGGATTGGATCCTACTCTGTATCTGGTTCTAGTACCTGTACCGTGAATGCACATGTTCTACTGTCTTACAAATAAAGGTCTAATTGGTGCATATAGTGGGATCAGGGGAATTTAGTTTTGAACATGGCTGTTTTTAATTAAATTTGTTCAATGGCATTATCCTCCCTTCATGATTTTTTTCTTGAAATAACTGTATCTGTGTAAGTGAAGAAAATGTATTGATCTAGAATGTTACCATTACAAAAATCTTTGTAACAAGAAGTTTCTGTAGTAAAGCTACTATTATCCACTGTTCAGCAATAGAGAATATGTCAAACACTGAAAAAATGGAGATAAAATACCAATTCTTTAGCCAGGTGTTAACAATAGCTCATTATTTGACTGTGTACCTAGCTTTAACTACCCAACTTTTACTGATTTTCTACATAAAACTTAACTTCAACCTGAAGTAATAGTAGCTAGTACCAATCAAGTGATTATTATCTCATTTAATTCTCATCTCTAATCCATTTTGTCTAAGCTAAGTACTACTATTTTCTTGATTTTTCCTGATGAGTAAACTGAGGCATGGGCAAATTCAAGACCACAGAACTAGTAGAACTAGTGTTTGAAACAAGGCAGTCTGTGGCCAGAGCCTGAAAGCTTAAACACTATCTACAATGAACCTTGAATGTAAATTTCCATTCAGGACTCCTTAAGCTTTCTTGTGACCATTGTGGCACTTAACACCTGCTTGGAATGTTGTTCTTAGCCTTCTCTGCCTTTCCGAACTTTAGTCATTCTCACTTTCCAGCTTAATTTCCATTACCTATAAGAAACCTTCCTTTGGCACATCTGTAATAGTGATTTCTGACTACTTTTGAAGTTCTTTAGTATTCATTATGGATCCCTGGGGTTTCTAGGCCACATGCACCTTAGACATGTCTTTTTTTTTTTTTTAAATATGTGATAATTGTGTTCCAACTCTTCTCTCTTCATTCATGGCAGGTATTTATAATAGCAGCATGCTTTTGCATTTATTCTAGGGGAGTTCTTGGATTCTTCAACACAGTGTTTTAGGTACATTCCTACAAGGAAGCAGAGCTAGAATTCAAGATGAAACATATTTGTCATCCTAAAGGTGATATTGAGGTCTAGAGACTTGTGGGAGGTCATACAAGTTAATAGCACAGTTAGACCTTTTATTATTTTGCCTTCAGTGAACATATTTTCTGAACTTATCTGGTGACTAGTGCATTTTTATAAACAGTAAGGCAGAATGTTTGGAAAAAGTATTCTAGAAACATCTGGGATCTAAGATTGTTATGATTAAAATAATCCAGAGCTCTCTTTTTCTCTTTTACTCTCTCACTTCTAATATTATTTAACTCTGTGCCAGATGATTCAAATGATTTTACTTTTTATTGAAACTCCTTTTCACATGTATCTAGATTATAAATTCACTGAAGGCAAGAAACAAACCAAAGTGCATTCTTTATATAATGAAGACTCAAAGATGGATCATGAAATTATTTTACATGGCTTTGAGAAATAGAAAACATTAAACAAAAGCATTCTTGAGGAGCACCAAAAATATACAATTTTAGTTGTGTTTTAATTAGGTCAGATGCTTTCCCTATTTCCAGGGTTTCTGTATTTTTAGACCCCCACTTTGCTTTTAGATATAAATTCCTTTCCCTCTAGGAAAACCTGTTTTATAGCCATAATATATTTACAGCAGAAATATGAGTAATAAACCCCCTGTTGACTGAAAATAATATTTACGTACTAGGCAATTATCCTCAGATCATTTAAAAACTTTCTGCACTATTATTTTACCTGCATTCCTCATGTTGATTATTATGCCACATTTGGGTGTTGGCAGGCTTAGCAGAAACATATATCTTTTATACTTCAATGGTTTTGAATGGCCTCTCTCTTTCCCTCTCTGTCTTTCTCTCTCTCCAATTTACAAACAGGAGTCATGAACAGCTTTTAAAATGATCATTCATTTGGTAAGAAGCAAAAGACTCCAACGCATTTTATTTTTGATTGAGTTCATGTGATTTTACTTACCAGATTCAAGTCAGTGATATGGTAAAAAAAAAAAAAAAAAAATTAAGGATGAGAAGGCCTATTTTCCTGGTGTTAAATGTGTCATCTCTTATAATTAACCTTAATATTTTGCACTTCAGTTAACAAAAGAAATACATAATAAACAGTTCAATTTGTATGGTGTTTTACAGTGAATAGCTTCTTTTCAAATTCCATCTTTCAGTTGATCATGAACATAATCATAGTCTCACTCATTTGTTTGCCAACCCACTCCTGCTTATTAGAAAATTGAGGACCTGTAAAGTTCAGTTGTCCAAGTTTTTTCAGCTAATATTTGCCAGAGCTAGAATCTGAACCCAGATTTCCTGACAAAATTCATTGTTGCTACTACATTATGTTACCTTCCTATGTACAAATAGAGGCCGAGTTTTTCCTTCCCTTTGTAGTTTCTGCACAGCTGTCCACTGGAACACATTTGTTTTGAGAGCTTCTTTCAAGATCTGCATGGTTTTTTGAGCAGATGCTCAGATATCTGAAAAGTATTGCTAAACTTTTTGGGTATCTTAATATTGAGAAGGCTGGGGACTTTCTTTGTGGATTGTAGGAGGAAAATCCACCTTCTATAAAAGGTTCAAATGCTAAAGGCTAGATTTTGTCAACTGCACACTGGAAACTAGTTGAAATTTTCCCTTTTTAGGTTCACATTTTCTATATTCCCTTTGAAGTGGTCACCCTTGACTACATAAAGGTGAAATCTGAAAATACATGTGTGAGAGGTTTTACATGCTCATGTATTATCAAACACTGTCCCTATGAATTACATATAAGCCCAAGGAAGAACTAGAATCTGAAAGAATGAATGATACATGTATTTTCATTGATTTTAATGTAAAATGGATCAGCCCACATTTTAAATTCAGTCAGATGATTTCATATAGACAAGGCTGCATTTTCTAAAGTGAATTTCTCAGAACTTTATCTTTGGAGGACATGGATAGGTTTTCTGTGGGAAGAAAAGAAATGTTTTTAGATATTGGTTGTTGTTGCATTACACAAATTTAAACAGGTTTACTTATCCCAACACATACTAATACACTTATGGCCTTCAAGAGGGGAGACACAGTAGACTTCCCTCAACAATATCTCAGCATGTAAAATGTTTTCATGGAACATCTCACAGGTAACTCATCCACCTTACATATTTACATAGGAGATTTCCCACCACCATTCCCCACCCCGCCCCAACAGGGGCAATTTATATACTTCAATGTGGCCAAGCTAATCTAAATTGGTACTTTCTTTGCATTTGATTTTCCAGACTTCATCCTTTCCTTACCTTTTATTTTTCAAATCAATGAAGCTTAAGTGGGAATTACAAGAATAGCCAAAAGACATTGGTCTTTTAAAATTAATTAAATCTTTAAAAATTTTTAAAAAGTATTTACATAGTGTTAATTTCCTAGATATGCTGTGACATGTTACATATTACAACAGCGGCTATGGTGCCTTAAAACAACAGAAACTCATCTTCTTACAGTTCTGGAGGTCAGAAGTCTGAAATCAAGTTTTCAGCAGGACCATGCTTCCTCTGAAGGCTGTAGGAAAGGATCTTTTCTTATCTCTTTCAGCTTCTTGTGGTCCCAGGCATTCCTAGGCTTGTGGCAAAATAATTCTAATCATTGTCTGGTATTAACACAGACTTCTCTGTCTCGCTGTGTCCATTCCCTATAAGGATGCCAGTCACTGGATTAGGGGGCCCACTCTATAGCCAGAATGATTTTATCTCTAGATCTCTAATTACATCTGCAACGATCCTGTTTCTAAATAAGGTCACATCCGGAGTTTCAGGGGGACATGAATTTTGGGGAATGCTATTCAATCACCTGCACAAGGTATTATTGCTCTAGCCTTATCCCTTTTGTAATGCTTGTATTATGGATTATATAAAAGCACTGGAAGATATCTACCTATATCTATCTATAGCTTGACTTTACTAGATTAGAAGTACATTTTACTTCTTCATACCTTTTAGATGTTTTTTCAAATTTTTCTAAATGAACAAATGGAAAATTTGTTACAATCCTTAATTAAAAGTGGAGAAACAAAAAACATTCACTGGGAGTCGGAGTGGGTCGGTAGCAAGTAGTACCAAGCAAACCATGATTTCTATAGATTGGATAACCAAGTGATAAAGCATTAACATTTGAGTAGGCATGAGAAAAAGACTTTGAACAAGGATGGCCATGATCTATCTTCTGCTTTAACTGTGTTACTGTGATTCCAGATTAAGAATAAGTGGCAAGGGGTCAAGGACAAGGGTGAAAGCAAATCTGGAGGCTTTCTTTTACAGTAAACCAGCAACTATATATTGATATTGGTCCAGAGTGGTTCCTCTGTGTTTAGTATCCTGCCACTTTAGTGTTTTGTAAAAGTCCTGGGTGGAAGCTAGCCTTGTTCTATATTATGCTTTTAGATAACACAAATCAGAAGGGGGTGGACATATCACTAGGTGACACGACTAAATTTCAACATAATTTTGGCTACCTAGAATGATGGACCAAAATTAACAGGGGAGAGTCTTGAATTTAGGTTAGAAGAAATCAATTGCATTAGCGTAATTTATGGAAACCTGACTGGACTGCACTTTATGTTTTGAAAAAGGACACACACACCCCCAACACAAACATATGTGCATGTGTGCATGCGCGCACACACACACACACACACACACACACACACACACAGGATTTATTGGCTCACACTTTCAGTATGAGCCAATAGCGTGACACAACCCCCCAAAAGAATTAATTCATTCCAAGGCTGAATTTATGGAATATAGGGAACTTCTTTTTAATGAGGTAAAAGATTTTAGAGAACCAAAAATCCATAAAGACTCTTGTTTTTTAGTAAGCAAATAACTTGGGACATTTTACAATTTCTTCTATTCCTTCTCTCAACAAACCAAACACAACAATTACAGGGATATGATTTGGATTATTGGATGAAAAACATATAATCGATAATTTTGTTATTTCAAATTTGTAGCTGTTTTATGGAGTTAAACACACAATAGCAGGTATATATCTAGATTTAATAAACTATAGTAATTGTAGTATTCCTTTTTTGAGATTTGAGAATATATAATAAATCTAGAAAGATAAATTATTGGTTTCTGTGAGCAAACAAACATCTGATATTTCTGACAGATATTTTTGGATTATACACAAATCCTGGATTCTACTAGTTCAACAAATAAAATGAAATCTCCCTCCGATGTTATTTCTAGTCCTGCCTCTTAGATAAGACATCAGATAGTTTGTCAAAATTATATCACAAGAGGCTAAAGCAGCTGTTATTTATGCCAAACTAATCTGTGAGGCTAGTGTCAGTATAAGAAGTTCAAGACCAAGGGACATAGGGAGGCCTCCCAGTAGCCTGCCTGTCATTGCTAAGGGAAAGAAGATTAAGCAAGCAGCTGCTAAAGGCAGAGGAAATGCTGCTTCCTGAGCTTCACTGGGTTGTTAATAGTGATTGTGAATCTGACCTACTCAATGTGGGTCATTTAACAAATATAACCTCAGAGGGGAGTACATATCATTCAGTTTTCAATTTACCATAGGCAATATACCAGGAATAGTAGATGGTGGAAAGTCAGTGAGAGCTATAGTCATTTCCTTCTGTAGGAAAACCCAATACACAAAAAACAAACCCCAAAACACATAAGTAGAGGAGAGAGCATTATTATTTACTCTACCATATTAATAACGGATTGTTTTTTCAAAATAATGAAATTTTATAGAAACTATGTTATATGATTCAGTTTTAAAAAAATGAATGTATTTTTCAGGAATGGGAAGATTCACCAATTTCACAAACATTTATTGAGTGGCTGCTACATGTAAGTTACTATGTCAGGCCTTTAAAAAATATAAAAATGATTAAGACATTGTTACCAGACAAAGGAATTGTGAGTGTGTCAACAATTGTTTATTGATTGGAATGGAAATTAAACCTAATTTCATAAGGGAGAAAAATAGTGGCACATATATATTATACCACTCGGCAGAATATGATACAAATTCCGCAACAGAAGTTCAAGAATAGGATTTGTATAAAAATACAAGGATAAATTTTTAACTGGAGGAATCATGGACATCTTCATAGCAAAAATACCATTATATCATTACTGTTAGATAAATACGATACTGAGAGAAAGAAACTGAGAGCGGAAGAAATGGGCTAAAGCGTATAAAGTGGGTTTAGAAAAAGGCCAATAAAATGCTCTGGCAGAGCAAAGGAATGACTTGAAGAGATCTTTCCTAATGGGGCTTTCATTTTAATGGAGAGATAGATGACAAGCAACTAAAAACAAATATTTAATTACAGATGGTTATACATCTTATGAAGAAAAATAAAATCAGCCAGGCAGAGAGAGACTGAGCAAAAATAAGTAGTGAGGAGGGCATTTTACTCACGGGGAGTGTTATCTTGGAGGAGGTAACATTTGAGCACAAATCTAAGTAAAATGAGAGTGCGAGTCATGTACAGTCTCAGGCAAGAACATTTCTGCAAGAGGAAGAGCAAGTGCAAAGAACCTGTTTTGGGAATAAGTTGGAATTGTGGTCAGAAGACTAATGTTCCTGGAAACAGAATGGCAGATGAGTTCAGAGAAACAGGTTCTACTATGCAGATGGGAAAGATAAATTAAGAGGGCTTAGGAGAAAACTCAAAGATCAGTTTCAGATATGTTTGCTTTTTAGATGTATGTGAGGCTTTCAAATGCAGATGTTGGGTAAGAAGTTGGGAAATAAGACTCTGGAGCTCTGCGCAGAAGTCAGGCCTGGAAATACACTATCTGTTTAGTGTAATGGCTAAAGTTATGAGCTTGGAGCCAAACTGCCAGAATTTGAATCCCTGAACTACTGTGTACTTGCTAGCTTTGTATATTGGACCAAGATACTATATTTCTCAGTTTGTGCTCAGTTTCATCACCTGCGAAGTAAAATTAATTTTGCTCTGAGGATTAAATTAGGCAATGATTTATGTTAGTTATAACAGTGCACATTATTATTATTGATAAATGAATATTAAAGCCATGGGATTAGATAAGACCATCTAGAAAGTAAGCATAGAAAGAAAGAACAAAGAACTCAGAATAATCTCTTATATTTAAAAGTCAGAAAATGATGAATAAGGCAATGAAGTTTAAAAAAAAGGGGGGGATTGCTCACTGTATGTTGTCTTGCCAAAGAGAAAAAAAAAATTGAGAAGGAAGGATTGTGTTAAGAGTTAGTTGGACAGTTAGGTAGTCAAGGCCAGGGTCCACAACGAGAAAATATGAAGTCGGAACAGCTAAGACAACACAGCACTAACATCTTGTTTTGCAGCTTAGATAGGACCCCACTAGCATTCTGTTTTGCAGGCTTTACAGAAATGAATTCTGCAAAATGTCCTAAAATAAAACAATTAACCACAAAGCATCTGTCACCATCGTGAGCAAGGGACAGTTAAGACGTAAGCCTCCAGATGTCAGCCCAAAAAGACCATTCAGCACGTAAACATTACTCTAATAGGTAGACACATGCATGATCAAAGCCCTGATTGGCATGACTTAGCACACTCTGGTGGCTTAAATTATTTTCACAAAAGAGCTCATAAAGCCCCCTAGATTTGAATGCCAAAAGGGTGCCCTTCTCAGGTCCCCTCCCTCTCTGGGAGCTTTGGACTACTGGTCAATAAACTTTGCCTAGCTACCTACCACCCTTCGTCTGGTCTAGCTCTTCCTTCTTCAAAGTGGCGTGACCAAGAACCATGCATGCTAAAGGAGTAGAAATCCTGTAACAATTGGTCATTTAAAATTGCTGAGGGTTTGAGCAAAATGAGGAAAGAGAATTGTCCAAAGGGTTGGTTCAACAGGATAGATTCATTGGCATCTTGGACAAATGTGATTTCAGTTGAGTTGACGGGGGAGGGCTGGGCCTGAAAGCTGCAGGGGAGTGATCAAAGGGAGAACATAGGGGCCAGGTATTCAGGTGGTCAGGAGAGAGTGTAGATGTCCTGGGGGAATATCATTCCAAAGGGGAAAACAGGGGTTGGAATGTAAGCTATAAAGTAGCATAATATCCAGGGAGTTGCTTTTATCCTTTTAGGATGTGAGCATATCTGCGGACAGATAGCAATGAGACAATAAACAGCAGAAATAGGTTTCTGAGTTGGCCGAGAGTAGATGTGATCCAAAGCATAGTGGGAAGGCTGATCTTAAATAGAAACTTGGATAATTTGTGCACTGAACATGTAAGATGGCAGGGACATGTGAATACAGATGGTTTTTGATAAACTTAATGGTGAGAAGATGTTAATTTTTAAAACCTGCTTGTATTTTCTTAGTAAAATAAGAAGCAAGGGTAACAATTGAGATTTGAAGGGGAAAGACAAAGTTATATCTTTTCTTGTAAAAGCAAGGCTTACCATGTCCCCATAGCTTCTGAATATATTTCTAATATTTTTGCTACAGTGTTATAAAGTATACTGACAGGGAAAACAGAAATATTAACAAGTGTATGCAGGTAGGATATTAAAACAAATGTACCTGGACTTTAATGAGAATGTGGAATAAAAAGGGTGAGGATAAGCTAGAGGTATAATTAAGAAATAATTGCCAATCAAATCATTGATGTGGATGCAATTATCCATGGAAAGAATGTAAAGAGAAATGAAGACTGGATAAAAAAAAAAAATCTTAGGCAGTGCCTCTATTTAAAAACTGTTGAGGAAACAGCACAGAAAATTGAAACAGAGTGGCCAGAAGGTTAGAAGACAAAGCAGGAGAAAGTAGCAAGTGATAAATCAAGACCAAAGTTTCAAATAAGATTTGTCAATGTATCTAGTTTTCAAGGTGGTCAAAATGATAAGGAGTGTTAAAAGGACATTTGATTATTAATGACTTAAGATAAACCCATATCTCATGAGAAAAGTCATGAAAACTAACAAAAAAGAGGTCATATCATCTCTTCACTTTGTTGGAATTCACAAAACATTCAGTAAAAACAACAGAAGTTCAGGAGTTTGTGTTGTTATATAAGGGATTAATAGGTGCTAAGAAAGAGTAATTAATATATCTAAGGAGTTCTAAAATTTTCAGCAAATGGTCATAAAATGTATGTTGCTAAAGAAAAACTAAGTGAATGGACAAAAAGCATAAAAGGTTTGGGGTCACCATGTAAATATCACATTCAAATTTGTTCTGTAGTAAGCTAGCTAGGAAGACCAATTTTACATTATTCTAAAATAAATCAAAAAGTCTTCCTATATGTCAAAGTATATTCTGTACTCTACTCCAGGCTCATTACCCTGGAAAAAGTGTGTATCTCCACTTTTCTCCTTTGGTAGCTAAAAGGCTCTGTCAACAATGAAGGTTATAAAATGTCCTGGGTGTTGGTAAGGTTAAAAGATGAGAAAAAATGGATCATACACCTTATAAGAAAAGAACTCATTGACATAGGATGATTGCTACTCAGATATAAAAAGCAAAGGACATTCTATATGTTGGGTTAAATTTACTTAGGTGGTTCAGGAAAACATGATATCATGAAAATATTAAAAAATGCCAGTAAATTGATAAAAAGTGCTGATTTGAAGTAGTTCAAACTTATAATTACTTCCTGAAAAACTTTTATGATAAAAGCTGCATCTTAAAATTAAATTATACATGGTCAGATGAAGCAAAAAAGGATATGTATGATTTTCAGATAGATGTTAAGTGCCTATAAGAAAGCATAATGGCTTAAAAAATTTATCCCAAAGAAAATTGTTAATGGAATGTCATAAGGTGGTTTGAGCTATTATCTTCTATAAAACCCTTAGAGACTTATTGAGCCATTGAGCTGACTTTAAATTTTACGTCCTCAGCTAACCCTAGTACAGATGTATATGCATGATACAAAGTATCTTTTATTAAAAAAAAATTCAGAATGTATACATGCCTCCCTGGAGTTGTGTCAAGAATTTTTAGGGAGCAGATTTGCAACTTATAAACAGTTAGTAATATGTAATCACAGCTGGGCTATTTTTGTATCTGTGTGGGACAGCAATAAACAGATATAAATAAATGTAACTCATGCAATTTCCAATGTGAATCAAAATATTTTTAAAAAAATGATTTCAAGGGAAGGAATAAGATTTTGTGATTAAAGTTTAATACTTTAAATATAATTCAATCTGTTTTGAGGTTTTTTAAATTGTCATTTTATTAAAACTCACTCAAGTTTTGAGAAAAATTTAGCCAGGTATTCTTTACCTTTCAACTTTTGCTTTCATCTCCATAACTTGAGTTATTGGGTTCTGGGAGGGTCTGGAGTAAAAGAGAATGAGAATTTCTTCTCCCATCAACTCTGATCATTATTTCTTCCTAGGAGAGGAAAAAAAAAAAAAAAAGGAAAGCGAACTAGCATTTATTAAATCCATTCACCTTTACATTTTTCTTCAAATCCAAAAAAGTCGCTTGGCCATTAAAATCTGACTGTAACTGCCGTCGCCCCACTAAAGCTCTTTTTACTAAAATCACTTTGGTTCTATGAAAGCAAGGGATACTTCATAGTGTTTATCATACCCAGAATATCAAAAGAATGTAGTTGTTGATTTCTCCTTTTTATGTTATGTTTAAATGTTGTTCATCTCTCCTTAAAATGCTCTGTTCACCTGTCGTTATTGTTACAGGGTTTCTATTCCGTTAGGGCCCGTGGTTCTTGATCATGCCACTTCAAAGAACGAAGAGGTAGACCAGACGAAGAGTAGTGGACAGCAAAGTAAAGTTTATTGAGCAATAGTACAAAGCTCCTGGAGAGGGGCGTACCTGAGAGGGTTGCCTTGGAGTTTCTAAGTTTAGGGGGTTTGTGAGCTCTTTTGTGGAACTGTCTTAAGCAAACTGGGTGTGCTGAGTCATGCCAATCAGGGCTTCAATCATGCATGTGTCTACCTATTTAAGTAATGTTTTATGTGCTGATGGTCTTTTTGAGCTGACATCTGGGGGCTTATGTCTTAACTGCCCCTTGCTCACGATGGTGACAGATGCTTTGTGGTTAATTGTTTTATTTTAGGACATTTCGCAGAATTCATTTCTGTAAAGCCTGCAAAACAGAATGCTAGTGGGGCCCTGTCTAAGCTGCAAAACAGGATGTTAATGTTGTTTTGTCTTAGCTGTTCCGACTTCATATTTTCTTGTTGGGAACCCTGGCCTTGTCTACCTAACTGTCCCACTCCTAACATTATGGTACACACACTCCTTTTACTGTCCTTCTCTACCTAATTTTATTTTTTTGCAGGTCCTTTCCTTCTACCCACCCCATAAAATATACTAGATCCCAATTGTTATTTATATGCTGACCTGAAAATTACATCTAGGGAACAGATCAGAGTTTCAGTACCTAAGCCCACTGACAGTTTCATATGGTATTTCTTGGGATCTGTTTTAAAACCAATTCTGTATCTTTCCTCCATCACTGCGCTTTTTGTCTCCTCTGCTCTGCAGTTCAGCATATCTAATCTAAATATGGGACCCAGAGTTAAACTTGACTCTTCATCTTCCCCTATTTCTCTCCTATCCCTGAAATCCAATCTAACTCAAATCACCTAGATTTCATAGCAGAGGAAATATTTCTGCCTGCCTCTCCGCTTACCCATTTAAGATAATTCTATCACTTCTCACTCCTCCCCGAATAGGAGGATTTATAACTCTGACAGAAGAGAGTCTAAGATATTGATTGAACCCTATTCACTAATGGACACAGTCCCTGAGTATGATCAGGAATGACACCTTCTGGTTTCTCTTCCTTTGTGTTAACATGATATGCCCTGATTTGGGTTCCTAAACCATCCAGACAGCTAGAAGGTGGCACAATAACACAATCTGGGTTTGGATTTAAAGGAATTTATTTATTTATTTATTTATTTATTTATTTATTTTAAAGATTTTATTTATTTATATGACAGAGATAGGCACAGCGAGAGAGGGAACACAAGCAGGGGGAGTGGGAAAGGGAGAAGCGGGCTTCCCGTGGAGCAGGGAGCCCGATGCAGGGCTCGATCCCAGGACCCTGAGATCATTACCTGAGCCGAAGGCAGACACTCAATGACTGAGCCACCCAGGTGCCCTGGATTTAAGAGAATTGAGAACGCATGTAAACCAAAATTGGACTCTCAATTTTCTTTCTCATTTCCGTGCCTCTCCTTATGTTCTTTTTTTCCCCTTCAGGACATGGCACCACCAATAATCCAGTTGTTCATGTGAATCTTGACAATAATACTTTTGATTTCTGTCTTCCATCTTCTTTCCTCATATTTAATTCAATTATGGATCTTACACTGTAGAATACCCTCCCTTAATATATATCAAATTAATTTATTTCCTCCTTTGTTTCCACTTATTCTAGGTGGTCATCTTCTCTAATCTTTATAATTGTGATCCTCTTTCAATTGGTTCCGTACTTCCACTCTAGCCCCCACTCCAATTCATTCTCCTGTAGCAGGAGAGTGAGATTAATTAGCAAATGAAATAAAAACACACAACTGGAGAAAGTGGGAAGAAAAGGGAGTTAAGGGGGCTAGATGAAAACATCAGTACTGCATAGATCCCCTTTTATTTCTGCTTGCAAACTGGCCAATATTTTTCCCCAAAATTATTCTCTTTTTCCCAAAATCCTCCTATACACGGCAAATAACAAGCAATATATATTAACATTCTGACATTTCCCTGAAGCTGTGAGGCATTTTATTGGACTTTGAAATGATTCCAATCTGGAGTCCTACCTGTCTCGCTAGAAAATCACAGATGTCCAGTTTTCCAGTTTGCTCTATCTGTTGCTGTCCTCCACTGGACTGCTGAACTGAAGTCACAAATAGAAAAAATATACTGAAACATAATCTCAAAGAATTCCAAAGGATTTAAATTATAGATGTTTTCTGGAGGCTGTTATGCTGAGTGAAATAAGTCAATCAGAGAAAGACATGTATCACATGACCTCACTGATATGAGGAATTCTTAATCTCAGGAAAGAAACTGAGTGTTGCTGGAGTGGTGGGGGGTGGGAGGGATGGGGTGGCTGGGTGATAGACATTGGGGAGGGTATGTGCTACGGTGAGCGCTGTGAATTGCGCAAGACTGTTGAATCACAGTTCTGTACTTCTGAAACAAATAACGCAACATATTTTAAGAAAAAAGAAAAAGAAGAAGATAACAGGAGAGGAAGAAAAGGGGAGTATGTCAGAGGGGGAGACGAACCATGAGAGATGATGGACTCTGAAAAACAAACTGAGGGTTCTAGAGGGGAGGGGGGTAGGGGGATGGGTTAGCCTGGTGATGGGTATTGAGGAGGGCACGTTCTGCATGGAGCACTGGGTGTTATGAACAAACAATGAATCATGGAACACTGCACCAAAAACTAATGATGTAATATATGGTGATTAACATAACAATAAAAAAATTAAAAAAATAAATAAATTATAGATGTTTTCTGACATGTTACAGATTTTACATATGAATAGAAAAAATATACCTAGAAAATTCTTATATGTTTGGAAATTTTTATTTTGAAATGATGCCCTAAGTAACCCATGGGGCAGGTGCCTGGGTGGCTCAGTTGGTTAAGTGTTTGCCTTTGGCTCAGGTCATGATCTCAGGGTCCTGGGATCAAGCCCCACATCAGACTCTCTGCTCAGCAGGAAGTCTGCTTTTGTCTCTCTGTGTCTCTCTCTCTCAAATAAATAAATAAAATCTTAAAAAAATAAATAACCCATGGGGTTATTTAAGTATAATGAAGACTTGCTGGATACTATATTCACTGTATTTAATGTAATTTTTAGCCTTGAATGCATTTATTAGAAAATAAGCCTGAAAATGTAGCGAGCTAAGCATTTTGTTCATGAAATAATAATAATAAAATCCAAGCAACATGAACCTCCAAATTCAAAGTAATGTAATACTAGCATTAGGGGAGAAATCAGTAAAATAGGAAAAATTCAGTCAAGAGACTCAACAAGCCGATTTGGAAAGAAAATGAATTGGTAAACTTGTGGCAAGACCAACAATAAAAAAGAGAAAGGAACAACTAATCAGTCCAAGAAAATAGCTCCACAGATAATACAAAAAAAAAAAAAGAAAAGGAGATACTAGGTAAAACTTTAAGCCCATAAATTAGACACTGTCTTCCCAGATTTTATTTTATTTTATTTTTCTTTTTAGAGATGGAGAGACAGACAGAGAGAGGTGGGGGAGGGGCAGAGGGAGAGGGAGAGAGAGAGAGAGAATCTTAAGCAGGTTTCAAGCTCAGCGGGAGCTGTAGATACTATGACCCTGAGTTCTCATGACCCTGAGATAATAACCTGAGCAGAAATCAGGAGTTGGATACTTAACTGACTCAGCCAGCTGGATGCCCCATCTTCCCAGATTTTATTGAATTAAATCTACCAAATTGACATAAGAAGTGGGAAATATAAATAATCCAATTAGTATTAAAAAAATCAAATCAATAATTTAAAACATTTCCAAAAGTAAACACAAGGCTTGGATGGCTTACCAAGGATATCTAAACTAGACAATAAATAAAGAATTAATTCTCATCTTACACAAATTCCTCCAGAACTATTTATGAATTAATCTTCTAGATAGCATAACCTTGATACCCAAACCAAAATCTGGCAGCAAAATATATTAAAAAAGGAAAATTATAGGGCGACCTTGGTGTGAACAGAGATACAAAAACCTTAGCAAATTAGCTAACTTAACCTAATAGTTTACTCAACTCAGTGTCATAAAGAAAAATTATATCATGACCAAGTTATTGTCCTAAAAGAAATAAAATTGTAGTTTAACTTAGAAAATCAATGCAATTTTCCACATTAGTAGAATAAATGAGAAAAATTACATGATCTCCAATAAAATTGTATTTGATAAAATTCAAAATCCCTTTATGATAAAAGAAAACCCTTCTTAGCTAGGAATAAAGAATAGAACATATTGGATATTAGAAATAGAAAATTCCTTAGCCTTGTATAATATGACTATAAAAAACATCAATAAACATCATACTTAGTGTAGAAATATAGAATATGTATAGTTAAAAACTATTCTATTACTCCTATTACTTATCCCATTAAAAAAAGCAAGAGAATGTTATAAGGATTAGAAAGGGAGAAACAAAATAGCCACATTTGCAGATAAAATGATTCCGAATATAGAAAATTCTAATTACTATACCAACTATCACAATTAATAAGATAGCAAAATCCTAGAAACAAATTAATCACAGTTCTTTATGCAACTAATCAAAATTAATATTTTTTAAAAGTGACATAATAGTTGTAAAATATTAGGTAACTTGAAATAAAAGTAATAAAATCTGCGCAAGATCTTTCTGTGAAAAACAGACTACAAATCATGTTATGTCATACACTTGCTTAACATTCTTCCGTAGCTTCCTTTTACACTTATACAAAATTTAATTGTGATGTTAATCCTAAGGGTTCCTTTGTATCTGATTCCCTCCATCTATCTTATTTCTCATTCAATTCTTTCTCTTGATCACTTTACTCCAGCTACACTGATAATTTCTAATTCTCTAATTATGCCCAACAAATTCCTTCCTTTGGACATCCATACTTATGCCATTTACTCTGCCTGAAATGGTGACTTTTTTTTGTGGTTGTCTCCTCATTTTTAGGTATCAGCTGAGATGCTCCTTCTTTAAGAGTTCTTCCCTGATTTCCCTTCCTGAAACAGGTAACCTCCGTTATATTTGTTTTATCCTATAACAGGTTCTGCTCCTTCATAGAGCTCAACACAACTTGCAACTCTATATTTCTTTATTAATTTATTGTTGGTTGTACCTCCTATTACAACATGATTTCCATGAAGAGAAGCTCAGTGTTTTATGCACTGCTATCGTGCCTGAAGCCTAGTAAGCATTCAACAAATACTATGTAGAATAAATATATGAGACTAAAGAATACTATACCCCAGGTTTGGGAGTGCTTTGCAAACACTAATAATAATAATGCTGTATTTCCCCCCTATTTGGACAGTGTTTCTTCTATAACACTTCTTTAGAAATGTGGGATTTGATCATTCCTGAGTTGCTGTTTAATAACATGAAATTCATAGAAAACCACACCTAAATCCACCACCAATTCTAACCAGATACTTATTCTTAAATTTGTTTACCTTTTCAGAGTATTCCAAATCATCTAGAACTTACTTATCTTATAACTGGAAGTTTGTACCTCTAGACAATCTTCACCCAATTTCCCCACCCCTTACCCCCACTTCTGGCAACCACCAGTCTGATCTGTTTCTTTGAGTTTGTTTCCTTAGACTCCACAGTGGGGCCATACAGTATGTGTGTTTCTCTGTCTGAGTTATTTCACTTAGCACGTATGCCCTCAAGGTCCATCATTTTGTTGCAAATAGCAAGATTTTTCCTTTCCTTTCTTTTTCTTTTTGATGAATGAATAGTATTTCATTTCACAAATACATTAATTTGTCAGTAAGCAATTAGGTCATTTCTGCAGCATGACTATTGGAAAGAATGCAGCAATGAACATGGGGGTGCAGGTAGCTCTCAGGGATACTGATTTCATTTCCTTCAGCTATATACTGAAAGTGGATTATTGTGGAAACTCAGGTTTAAAGAATGATCTTAAATATACATTTGCTTGACAAAGATACTAACTTTACTTGGGAGGTTTATTTGTACTGGTTGAAGGTTCTAATGGCAGTCATAGAGGAGACTGTGGAGGTACAAAATCTTATCTCCATTTCACTCATCTGTGCCAACACTGTGCAATTCTAAACTAGGTTTAGAAAAATGAATCCAACAGAAATGGCCCAGTCTACTGGGAGTAGTAGTTTACTGAGATGTTTTCAAGTCTACTGGTGGGTTGGGGGTTGTAGAATGGTGAGTTGTATCTCCAGTGATAAAACCTGGGGATTGTAGAATTTCCCTAACCTGAAGCTGATATTGTCACCAAATTGTGGTTTTATCACTACACAATCCCTAGCCAAGCCCTGGGCCTTACTCTATACACCATGACCAATCGTGAGAATATCAGATAAGTATCAGTTACATTTCCTGTAAATGATTGAGGATAAATTACAGGCAAGGAGCTATCATTTGTCCATTTCTTGCTGATCCTAGAAATATGTCCTAATAACACCCCAGTTGGGCCTTTCTAATTCATACAACCTACACATCTTTAAGAATATTTCTTGAAGATATTTTTACAAATAAAAATCTTTCTCTACTCTGAAATTGATACTGAACTGTATCTAAATAGAAATATTCTTCACTGTATCTTAGAAGTCAACAACTAGAAGACAATAGTTAATTTGGAAGTCATTTTGACTTTGTAAAAATTTTTTTAAAGATTTTAATTATTTATTTTAGAGAGAGAGAGAAAAAGAGTGCACTCATGAGCAGGGGGAGGGGCAGAGAGAGAGAGAGAGAGAGAGAGAGAGAGAGAATCTCAAGCATGGAGCCCGACCCAGGACTCGATCTCACAACCCTGAGTTCATGACTTGACTGGAAATCAAGAGTCGGATGCTTAACTGACTGACTTTAAAGATGTAGCAAGTACATTATTTTACAAATCCATATTACATTAATTCTAAATAAAAATGGATTAAAAGAGGCTTTTATGAATCCAACTTTAATTAGAAATCTCTGCATGTATTCAAATATTATTTTAAAACTATCTAATGTTAAGTGAATGCCAGAATCAAAACAAAGGCTTTAATTGAAACTGTGAAGTGCAATCTGAAGCCCAAAATATTTATTACTAAAAACATCTTTAAGGGGTGCCTGGGTGGCTCAGTCGGTTAAGTGTTTGCCTTCGGCTCAGGTCATGATCTCAGGGTCCTGGGATCGAGCCCCGCATTGGGCACACTTCTCAGTGGGGAGTCGGCTTCTCCCTCTGCCTCTCCCCACTGCTCATGCTTTCTTTCTCTCTCTCTCTCAAATAAATAACTAAAATCCTTAAAAAATTATAACAAAATTCTTTAAAGTCATCTAAGGAAAAGAGCTGAGGAACATAGTGAACTAAAACTGTAGTTGGATGAATAGTATCCCATGAGCATAGTAGAAACTTGCATAATTGTCATCTTATTCCTATCTTTGGAAAAATAATTTGATCATTCAGTCAGTATCATTAAAAAAGAACCCTATCAATTATATTATAGGCAATAATAAAAGACATTTATACATTTTGACCGTAGGAAACTATTGTGGCTAAAATTTGCTTTAGACTGGCAGAACATCTCCGCCAAGGATTCTACACATTAGGAATATACTTTCTTGGTATATACTGAGTGACAAATTGCTAAGTGGCTTGAGTACGATCTCCATTCACCATCCAAAGTGTTACTAAAATTATTATTGTAATCCTGTGCATAGGAACTTTATGCTAATAAAGGAAATGGAGGGATTTTATTTATCCTGGGATGAAAGATATCAAAAACTGCTCTTTCTTTAGCCATCTGAGAAAGCCAGGCAAAATGGAGAGGATACAAGCTTTAGCTTAATTATGTGAGAAATTGCGGTTTAGTAGTTCAGTGTGTAAAGTTATATGTAACATGAGTAAAAGCACTGAAACAAGCATAGTGTTTAATAGAGATAAAATGACTTATTTTCCATATTTTCACTGAGAGATTGCAGGACTAAATTTCCATGGTTTTTTTCTATCTCAGAATAGGATTGTTGTTAGACAAATTTGCCTGATAAAAAAGAAAAGCGATTAGAAAATACCTGTTTTTTGCCCCAGAGCATAGGAGAACTTTAAATGTTTACAACTGAATATATTTCTTCCTTTTCATTTCACAACTAAAAAGTAGCATGAGTATTTAGTGGAGTATTTTTATCGGGCATATTTTTTACAAGAATAAATAGTTCAAATGCTCTTCATTTATAAGGACATTTTCACATACAGATATATTTATATCAACATATATTTATATCACTAGTTCCAACTCTGCAAATGCCTAAATTTCACAGATGTCTACAGTGTCTTTGTTTCCTCTACTACACATATATCTGCATTTAATATTAAAGCCGTGAGAATTAATTTATAATCTACTTTCCAGGATCTATTGTTGCTACATAAGCATTTTAAAAATGCATGCTGAACTACTATTGCCCGTCATTTGATGGGAAAGATTCTTTTCACTCTAAGTAAATGAGCTTCTTTAGGTAGAAAATTATTATTTTTTCTATTCATTTAGATTTCAACTGGAAAGGACTATACATAAACACATGACTGTTTGCTCCTGAAGATCACTGTCATATTATAATTCCAAAGATATTTTTTCTCCTTGATGGATTAGTCCAGATGTGTCCCAAACCTGTCACAAATCAGAAAAAGGTTAAAGATCATAAATTTCTGTGTCGGACCCTCTGTCAAGTCATGTTTACTGTCACCAAAAGGTTAGGCTAGAGAAGAAAAAAAATAAGGTTGATGAATAGTGCAGAATGTGTGTCAGTGAAATGGAAGAGATGGTGTGTACCTGTTTTCGGCAGCGAGAAGCCATCTAGAGTTTGCCCTGTCGCTTTTAGTTTTTCAAAAGCACATTGCTTTTAGGTCTGGATCCTGAGCATGCCTTAAGCCACTGGGACCTGAGAAACAAATAATTCATTAATATGTTTCCTGCCAGGTCTTTGAAGATGGGGGCCTTTCCATTTGTCGATATGTGTGCCTCCCTTCACTGGATCTTACAACCTCTAGACCTCTTGAGGGAACAGCTATAATTATGCTGGGCTCTCTTACGAGAAAATGGTAGTAAGGAAAACCAGAAACAGTGAAATGTATTATATTATCGTTCATATGTAAATGTGTTCCAATATAGAGGACTTTAAACTACAAACCAAAATAAACTTCGCCATTCATCTTTGCATATGTTGATTAAGAACTTTTGCAAAACAGAAAGGTAAAAATACCCACAATATGAGAACATGTTTTTGTTGTACAGTTGTATGTACAGAGTGAAATGGTGGATTTCAGGGTCTCTGACTAAGCTGAGCCCGGTCCCCATGCTGGAAAAGAAAGAGACTTGTGATGCCTGTGCTCCAAACAGCCTGATGTCCATTTTAGACTGTCTCAAAATGTAGTTACAGGTGATTTTGACCAGAGATAAAGGTTAATTTTTCCAGACCTTTACAAGTGAATTTTAAAGTCCGTCTGAGTGACTAACAAATACAGCCGCTAGTAACACTGTGTTAGGTCCACAAGCCTCTTCCTCCCGCCTCTAAAGGAATGCGGTTTCCTTCAAAGTGTCTGTCCTTGACTGCATTGTGCTATCATTCTCTGCACTCTTCCAGGATGTCAAAGTGTTTCCTCAGGTCAATTATCATTTTATAGATAATACTCATGCTTATCTACTTAAGCTTTCACACTTTTCTTGAATTCACTAGACTGTATAGTGTTCAAAAAGGTGTTTTATTCGCCAAAGCACAGTCCCTGGCAAAGTTCCGGGATAATATAGCCTCTGAGCAGGGAGCAGATTCTGAGCCAGCATAATTTTCAGAGTTAAATACAAGTAGAAAAGTATGAATAATATAAAGTCCCATCCTAGGACTGGAGGATGGTTTGAGCAGAACAGGGATTTGGGCTGACTGGGGATTATAAACAGAACTTCTCCTTAGCTATTAGGAAACAGGAGGATGCCAGCAGAGCAGCAGGGCCTTGGAAAGGTACAGCTGCTGGGAGCGGGGTGGGGGTGTCCTGTACCATCCAAACTTAAGACCAGGGAAGACACAGCTAATTCACAGAGTTTCTGAAAAAAAAAAAAAAAATGGATTTAATGCTGATTGGCCACATTCTTTACCTGTAACTTGCAAAGTTTTAAGATATTACCATGTGCTCTAGCAAGGATTTTAATACTAGTATATTTGACTTCAATGTCAATTTAATTTCTTATAATATATAACTAGGACTCAAACTACGGTCCCCAGACTAGCACTATCAACATCATTTAGGAAATTGTAAGAAATACAAATTCTGAGACCTCATCACAGACCTACTGATCAGAAAGTATAGGGGTGCAACTCAGGAATCTGTTTTTTAACAAGCTTTCCCAGTGACCATGATGGATGCTGATGTCCGAGAACCCCTGCATTATACCAAGCTGCATCATGAATAAACAAACAAGCAGCAGAATCAGACCTATCGATACCAAGAACAAACTGATGGCTTCTGGAGCTGGGGAGGGAAGTGTGTATGTGAGGGGCAGGGTTGAGCAAAATGGGTAAAGGGAAGTGGAGGATACAAGCCACCCATAGTGGAATAAGTAAGTCATGGGAATAACAGGCACAGCAAAGGGAATGTAGTCAATGGTATTTTAATAGTGTATGGTGACAGAGGGTAGCTACATTTGTGGTGAACATAGGTATTATGGTCATTCAAAGGAAGAAAATACAAACTAATACTTTTAAAAATCACTGCCAGTGATTGAAGATTGACTATGTGTCAGTTGTATTTGGAACGTAATATAGTCTCATTTGATAGATGGGGAAACAAGTGCAGTGACAAGATATAAGTTGTCCAACTCTGTGTAAATGATAAGTAATTAGAACCAGAATTTTTATTCTTTGTTTCATATTGAAATGGGCTTAGGTAGACTCTAACATCAGATCAGAGCACAATTTAAATATCTTTAGTGTATGGGGTAGTTTAGGGTTACACACAAAAAAGGATGTTTTACATCATAATTTTTTTTTTTTTTACTTCTCCTCCCTTTTGATTTTGTTTTAATCTGAAACAATGTTTGACTTCAAAACTATGGATTAATGACAAATTATACTGCTTCTGGCATTATCAACTGCTTCTGGGCTCTTTCCATAGTTTTGCTATGGGAAGGGCCCAAATGTCCATTGGCTAATGAATGGATAAAGAAGATGTGGTACACACAGAATGGAATCTTAGTCATCAAAAAGAATGAAATCTTGCCATTTGTGACAATGTGGTTGGAACTGGAGTGTATTATGCTAAATGAAATAAGTCAAGAGAAAGAAAAATATCATATGATTTCATTCATATGTGTAATTTAAGAAACAAAACAGACAAACATGGGGGAAGAGGGAAAAATAGGGAAGGAAACCATAAGATACTCTTAACTATAGAGAACAAACTGTGGGTTGATGGAGGGAGGTGAGTGGGGAATGGGCTAGATGGGTGATGGGTATTAAGGAGGTCACTTGTTCTGATGAGCCCTGGGTGTTATATGTAAGTGATGAATCACTAAATTCTACACCTGAAACCAATTTTACCATATATGGCAACTAACTAGAATTCAAATAAAAACTAGAAATTAAAAAAAATCAATAAATTTAAAAAATACTGCTTTTGGCTCAAAATAATTTGAAAAAACTTTGTGAACAACCTAGTGTTTGAAAAAAAAAATTTTTCTAAGTTAGGTCTTCCAAATTTCAACTAAGTGTTCTTTCATAATTTTCAGATTATTTCATCCATATAAAAGAAAGTCAGATTCTTAAACACACACACACACACACACACACACACACACACACACAAAACCAAAAACCAGTCTGAACAATCAAGCAGATTCAGGGTCAAATAAACTAAAAAAATAATAAGTCAATTATGAGTAACTTTTAAGTTATTACTAATTCTAAAATGCCATTTAAAAGAAATCTACGACTTTTTAAAGGATGCATTCATTTAAAAAGATAATACTAGTTTTGACTTACACTATTTATTCCACAGGTAAGTCCAGTTGTATATCGCTTGTAACTACCATGTAACTATATGTCTGTTAGTTAATATTTTAAAAGATTTGTCTATCATTTAAAGTTTCCCTTGCCTACATCAAAGCAAAAATATTTTTAGTTATTGTTTGTAGGCTCTAATATTTAGATGCAATCTAACCCTATCAGGATCTAATTGTAACAAAATTTTAAGCTATTCTTTAATTTAGAATTTGTCATTTCACATTAAAATTTATTGAGAATGGATAAAGCAGTGGGATAATAAATACTGCATATATTTCTACATATAGGTTTATAAAATGAATTATAATAGATGCATCCACCTCTTGTCTAAGAAACTCATAATAATTGAGATTTATTATGGGTTTAGAAACAGTTCTGAATCTGGATCATTTCCTATATTGTATTTGTGAGTGGAGTATCTTCTGGAGTATCTTCCTGGAGTATGTTCTTCTGACCTATGGCTCTTGTTTCCTGCTTGGTAACATATCTTTACTTACTAATATTTCATGGAAAGATTGGTTTTCCAGTAATACAGTTTTCAATGTGCCAGCTATGGTTGTGTAATATTGCTTCCCCCTATTTCTCTAACAGGCATTCTACTTTGCTCTTTTGTCTTTCTGTCCCTCTGACTAGATAACATAACATAAATAACATAAAATGACATAAAATGACATAAAATGACCGGTGTTTAAGTTCACAGATTCTTTCTTCTGCTTGATCAAGTCTGTTCATAAAGCTCTCTATTGATGTTGTGTTTTGTTTCAGTTTAGTTGTTAGACTCTTTAGCACTTGAATTCTGTTTAGTACTTTTTAATAGTTTGTAATTCTTCATTGATATTCTCATTTTGTTCATGTATGATTTTCCTGATTTTGTCTTGTCTTCTGACTGTGCTTTCTTGTAGCTCATTGAGTTTCATTAATATAGTTATTTTGAATTCTTTGTCAGGTAGTTTATAGGTCTCCATTTCTTTAGGGTTGATGACTGTTGATTTATTTTTTTCCTTTGGTATGGTCATATTTCCCTGATTATTCATGTTTCTTGTAGCTACATGTTGGTGTCTGTGCTTTTGAAGAAGCAGCCTCCTCTTCCAGTCTTTATGGTTTGGCTTTGGCAGGGGAAAGACTTCCACCAATTAGCCTAGCTAGAGATTCTAGAACCCTCTCAATTTTTTTCTTTCATTTCTTTTTTTTTTTTTAGGAATGTGCATGTTCCACACCTATCTCTCACTTCTGAGGGATAATTCTCAGGATTATATATTTTCTCCTAATCCCACAGAGCCATGCTTGGTGCTAAGAGCCACCTGCCCCTTTTAGCTTAGGCAGGACACTGGAATGTTGGATGTAAGCCCCACTTCTCTCTCTCTCCCCTGAAGGATAAAATTCAGTATTGTGCATCTTCTCTATATCCCACAGAGCTGAGCTTACTGCTGAGACCCTTGATAACTGCTGAGGTCCACAGGCATTCTACTTTAGTGATTCCTCCATTAGATGTATTACTGGTGTTATGCTGATGTCCAAAATGATAGGAAAAGTCTTCAAAAACCATTCTTTGACAAGATATTTCATATGTTCAGCACATGACACTACCTTTTTTACATTATTAAATATATTCAAACATAAGTAACTGAAGATCCAACTATTTAATTACATCATGTCACAATAGCATACGAGCTGCTCAGTCAGTAAACTATTACTCCTTATTTGCTTGAGAAACCATATATCCACTTCATAATATTATAAGACTTTAGTTATAGGACATATTTTAGTTGATTTCCCATTTTTACAGATGAGTGCTTATATGTTCTTATCTTTCAAAAGTCTTGTTTCAAATGGCATTTCATTTATTATCAATATATAAACATTCAGTTGTTAAAATAATGATTGTGTTTATATATTTCTCGGAATCACCATATTCAAAGTTAAAATATATGTATTTTTAACATTAAGATGCAATTTACAAATCCTGGAGAAAAGTTCATTCTTGAGGATGATGCTACCACAACATCATCATTATTTTGTATTCGTTTCTACATTGGTATATATCAGATAACTAGAGAAAACAAATATTCTCAAAGGAGTAAATCAAGCTGGTTCAGCTATTCAGAGTTATACCAGAATTAGCATTCAGATGATTCTACTGGGAAATTGGAACACTATGGTGGGCTACGGCTGCTTCTCCTTTCTCTTCAGACTACAGTAGACAATAAGCTCCACAAAATATTGTGAGTTTTTAATAAATGAGCCTGGGTTTTGTAAACACTCAGGTCTGGAATCAAATCCTAGTTCTGCCATTTACTGACTAGAGAAACTTCAGTAAGTTGCTCAGCTTCTATGAATTTTATCTTCCCACTTGTCAAATAGGAAAAATTTCAAGTTTTTGAGAGGTTTCATTGAGGCAAAAGATGTGTGATGATGACTTATAAACTGTGCCGTTTCTCACAATCTCCCCTATTTCCATGGCTTCCAACAGAGATGATCCAGGACCTCTGGAGAGTGATGTCTTAAGGGGTATAGTTCTGGAATCGGAATGTCTGCATCTGAATTCCAGGTGCCAGGCCTGCTGGCCTTGTGACTCTGTGCTCCTCTCCCAGGACTGTATAAAAGTGAAGGGGGGGAACATGTAGAATAAGGTGCTTAGTGCAAAACGGATACATAGAACCGTTTATTCCACGTTAGCTATTGCTACCATTGCGTTCTTTATGTCTGGGCTGAAATGCTCCACCTGTTACGTGGCTTGGGGAAATAGCTATAGCTGCTCTGTGTTTAGGTGTTTCATTAAGAATGTTGATTTTCAAAAGTAATCCATGATGGTCATTGTTAACAAAGATAGATACACATGTTAAGAGGATTATTTCCAAATGGAAGCATTATTTAGTGTGTTTTTCAACCTCTCATTCCCAGAATCCATAGTTTAAAAAGTTGTTATTAAAGTTTCTAGGTATTTGACTGGCCTGAATTCATGAAAAAAACTTTTTTTTCCCAGCATATTATCCATTGCTATAGATAGCATGCTTCTCTTTCTTACCTTCCTTCCCTTCCTCCCTCCTTCCTTCCTTCCTTCCATTCCTTCATTCCTTCCTTCCCTCCCTCCTTTATTTACACATCACACAGTTATTTTTTTTTTTAATTTCATTTATTTATTTGTCAGAGAGAGAGAGTGCACAGGCAAGGGGAGTGGCAGGCAGAGGGAGAAGCAGGTTTCCCGCTGAGCAAGGAACTCAATGCGGGACTCGATCTCAGGACCTTGGGATCATGACCTGAGCCAAAGGCAAACCCTTAACCAACTGAGCCACCCAGGCATCCCCACACAGTCATTTAACAAGTTCCTTTATGTGGGCTCTGGAGTGGGAAGACCAGGGTTTGAATCCTGGCACCAAATTAATTTTGTGACACGAATAAGTTATTTAACCTCTCTGAGCTTCGTGTCTCCATCGCTAACTTTAGATAGTAGTAGCACCTACCTCTAAAGATTGTCTTAAAAATGAAACAAGAAAATGCAAATCCCCTTACACGGTGCCAGGCATACAGGGCTCAACCACATAGTTATTATAAGTATTATTTTTATTATTAAATAATTTTATTATTATCCCCTTTGGTCCTCCTTATCCTCCTATCACTGCTATCTCTACTACTATTTGCCAGCACTATACCAGTTACAGAGAAAAACAAAAAATAGAATAAAACAAAATCGTTGTCTTTGTCCTTATAAAATGTACATTCTGGTGATGGGTATTGGGGAGGACACGTTCTGCGTGGAGCACTGGGTGTTATCCACAAACAACGAATCACGGAACATTAGATCAAAACCTAATGATGTACTGTATGGTGACTAACATAACATAACAAAAAAAAAGAAACAAAAAGAAATGTACATTCTGTGAGTAAACAAGGAAAAAAATTAAGTGTAGGATTATAATTTTTGATAATTGAAGGACAAACACTTTTGGGGATAACTGGGAATGACTGGTCGGGGCCAACTTAGATTGTTTGGGAAGGCCGTCTGCACCTTTTGTGGAAGTCGCATGTAAGTCAAGACCCAAAAAGAAGCTACAAATTTGAAAAACAGAAGAGCGTGGATGTGTAAGGCACTGAAAACAAATTTAGTAGGTGGAATGAGAGATGGAGTGTTAGATCTTAGACAATGCAGAACTCATATGTAGGGGAAAAGCTGGATTTCATTTAAGTGTTTATTTGAAATATTTGTCCTTATCCTTAAAAGGATTGTGTGTCTGTTGCTGATGTTATAGATTTTGCTCTTCTTTTTTATAGCCTTTAAACCTGTTGGAATGTTTATTGGGCATTCTGTTATGTTGAACATGTACAAAACAGGATACCTGCCATGAGAAAAATAAATAAATAAATACACCAAGTATCAAATAAACAATGTTAAAAGTCTTCAAATTATGCATCAGTTAAAATTTTTAATTTACTAAAGCTGTTTTCCTAATTCTGTAGGCTTTGTTCACAGATGGCAATATTTAAATCATGGAGTTAACATAAAGTGATAAAAGAAAAAGATCTTGGTGGTGTGATGTATCCAGTAAACCAGAACTGTGCAAATTCACCAATTAAATTTGACAACTCTTAAAAGATTTAATCCCACAGATGCAATATGACAATCCCAAAGGGGGAACAGTACATGAAAATGCCACATCCTGCTCATTCACTTAGCTGTTCTTTGTTAAGGCTGCACAATCAGAATTGCATTTAAGGAGTAGATGCTGGAAAATTCAGTTAGTACACAGACACCATATGCAAAACCCTGTCTTTGTCACTTGGAGGATGCAAGTGAAAATCTTTGAATCTTAAATACTTCCTATTGGACTGATTTTATTTTTCATGCCTTTTTCTTGTTTGTGCTAAAACGTAACAGCAACGAGATTCAACCCCCTTCAAATGATTTAGCAATTTTTTATGTTTTTTTCCAGAAATAAGTTCCTAAAATGAAATGAAAAATAAAACATAATTGTGTTTTGCTGTTCCTGGACAATAATCTCTGTATTTGAAAAGCTCTTTAATTTAGGCCTAGGGTTTAAATTAAACTTTCTAATAGCAGTGGTTTTACATTCTTTTCAGGTAGACATGTTGTTCAGTGCTGTGATTAATTGGGCAAGCCTGATTCCTTATATTTAGAACCCACTTGTAAGTGGAAGTGAGAAATGAATTGTGCCAAGAGCCTTCATTCTATTTTTATTAATAGAGTAGATTACATAGATCATGAAAACAATCTTCTAATTTATAAGAGTCAATCTAATATCTTGTTAAACAAGACTTATTGTTATTGAGCTTAAACTATTGAAGTGTGTTATACCAAAGGGCCACTTCCCACATTGAAGAATACTGCCGTGAACACTAGCATATTAACCACATGTTAATGGGCTCTCAGCAGCCTGATAAGTTATTGATTATCTTAGCCGGCATAATTCGTATCAGGAAGAGACAGTGTAGTTAACTGGAATGTAAGTTCTTCCTTTTTGCAACTTGAAACAGACTCACATGCTCATCAGTCACTTTATTCAGGGCCATGGTAACAGACAGAAGGCTTTGTCCACAGGTGGATGGGTCCTTTCAGAAAGGAGCAGTGCTGAGCACCATTAAACTCTGGCCCAGAAAATTTCAACTCCTATTGTACCTATTAATCTAAACAGTAACTGAAATGCCAGATGGAAGAGCAATTCAAAGCCACTTGCCATTGTTCTCTTGCTAATGCGAATGGTAAAATTATACTGAATTTTGTATTTTGTTCATTTTTACCAAGACAGAACTGAAATGGAAAAGGATAAAGAGTATATGTGATTATAAAGGGCTATGTTAAAAAAAGAAAAGCATTCACATGGTAACAGTCAGCCATATTATTTTAAAGCTTTTCTATAGAAAAATTTTCCATTGTGAATAATATTTAAACATATGCAAAAAAGTAATTTTACAGAGGACTTTCTCCACTCAAAGTTGTGATCTGTGTGGTTTGTTATGTTCACTGGAAATTGGAACCCTTACAACCTGTGCTTCAGCTGACACCTTTCTCCTAACATTACTGATTTTTATAATGGGAAGAGAAATGCACATTGAAAATTGTAAAGTGGCAATAAAATAGCTTTTAAATAAAGAAATATATTATTGTGAAGTAATGTAGGCCTTGTAAATTGGCAAGATTTCATGACACATTGCTATGTCTATTCATTTGTGGAAATGTTTGAAATTGCTCAAAAGAGCTTGGTTTTATGTTTTGGAGGAATGGTTAAGTTTAGTATGACAGTTTGCTAAAAAGAGGAATAGCAACAGGAAAAAAGAATTATGATCTCTTGGTGAATAATTCACCTTTTAATAGGTTTTTTTTTCCCAGACAAATTACATAATATTTTGCCAAATAGAGGATCAGATTTCACTTGCAGTCATTTATGACAGCTAGGTGAATGAAGTTTCTTCCGGCATTCCTCACTAATATCATCCAAGAGGGGCTTATTCAATTGTTTTGATCAGAAATTTTTTCCTCTTTCATAATTGTACATCATTATAATAGCATAATTGTAATAGCAACCACAACAATTCTAAAGGAATATGTCAGTTGTTAAAGTGGCAGCAGGTCTGAAACAATGAGCCACTTAAAATATTATAGTATGGTGTTTAAGAATTTGGGCTCAGCAGCAAAAATGTCTGGATTAAATGCCAGCAGTGTGGCCTTAGGTAAGATAATTCACCTCCATAATCCTCAGTTTATTCAACAACAAAGTGGGAATAAAATACCTACGTGGTATAAATTGTGTTAAGAATTAAAGGAGAAAATGCATGGAAAATCCTTAACAAGGCACGTAGCATGGATTAAACATATAATTATATTAGTGTTACCTAGTCCAACTTTCCTGAGTTCACAGTGGAACTGGGGAGGACAGCCAAAGTATTTATAGTTATCATCATTAACCATATAAATAAAAACATATAATTAATAGCAATGCCATAACTACAAAGGAGCAGCCTCTTAGAAGTGAGTTGCATTTTAGATCATACTACTCAGGAAATGTGAGATCAAGTTCTTCTAACTTATATGAGTATATTGTAGAATTTTATTATGCCTCCATATATATTTATTAGCATATAAATGTATATATATATATATATATATATAAGTTTTAAAAATTTTCTGTGGTTAATTTAAAAAAAATTTTAAAAATTTTCTGTGGTTAATTAAGAGACTCTATCATAATTCACAACTTTGTTATAGGTTCTCAGTCTCTATCTGCTGGCCATAAGTTTTATTCTTAACTCAGCCTTTCATTGGTTACACAGGAGTATATAGTATCTCTATCTGCACCTCTATGCCCACTCACAGGAACACTCATCCCTTCCACTGTCCCCTCAAACTAAGTAGTAGCATTACGTTGATATGCCATCATCTCATTTTTTTTTTAAACTAACAAAGTTATCAATTCTATTTATGAAGCTTTGCTCCAAAGACTTCAGTACAGGATATGAATTTTTATTATCACACCTGCCAGTCAGCTTAAGTTACTAGTGATGAATACACTGTGGCCTTGAGTTAAAATCAAACTTAAGGAAAACAAAAATAAGGTAGCTACTTTACTATAGCTAGAAAATGATGGAATTAGTGGATTCAGCTATCATTGCTATTATAACAGCATTTGAACTTTAAAACCTTATAGGCACTCCTCTTTCACAGATTAGGAAATCAAGATTTAGAGTAGTTAAATGAATTGTCCAAAGACCCATGCATAGTAATAGGGTGGAAATTAAGGCTTAAAAGTTTTAAATGTTTGGAGACTCAGATTCAGCACTTCCAGCCCTTACAAATTCCTGGGGAGATCTGTTCTCTACCTTGAGCTACTGAGCTATTAACTCTAATACATCATCTTTCACTTTCACAAACTGAGGGATGCCATATCATTAGAACCAAAGAGACACTGAGTACAACTTATAATGATATGTTTAGCAGCAATTTCATTTTAATGCTGTCAGCTTTATTCAGTGTCTCCATATTCAGTGACATAGAAACATAAATCCACTTTTAAAAATTCAAACCTTGCCTCTAAGATTCTGATCTCACAAATAAAACTCTCTGAACCTATATAAATTTCACTCTCTTTTTCTACATACTCATTCATCTTTCTGAATGCTACATAATATGATTCTGTTTTGTATAAATGTAAAAGTTAAGCAATATTTATTGGCTACCTACTTTCCTGCAATAGTTAAATCATTAATTTAGCTGGTATTTTGTTTTGAAGGACCAAAAAGAAGAACAACAGGAGATACACTACATTTTTGAATTGTTATAAAATCTTTTTCAGATCAACACTTTTCTGAAATAGCAGAAAATTTAGAAACAAGAGCAATTTCAATTTAACAAAATCAGCACCTATCAATAGCTAAGAACTTGAGGTCTTCAGTTAATGTGAGCTAAGTTTAATACTGTTTGTAGAAACTTAGGGAAAAGTTCAGCTGCGGATTTCTAAATGATCATAAAGGGATACAAAAGTAGATACTCCATGTTATTCTGACCCTCATTTTCCCTTCTTCCTTCTCTGTGGATGTAAGTAGGTCTAGGACTTCATCACTACTAGTCCTATGACTTTTAGACAGAGTATATAATCTCTTTTGGCTCACTGTTCACAAAAAGTTGATGGTAAAATTAATGAAATGATGTAAATAAAACCTCTAATGCAGTGACCCAAAAACTATGGCCCTCCAGCCAAATCCACCTTGCTACCTATTTTTGTAGATACAGTTTTATTGGAACAAGGCATTATTTTGTGCTACAATGACACAGTTAAGTAGTTAGAACAGGAGCCATATGGCTCACAAATCTTAAAACATTTACTTTCTGACCTTTTAGAGGAAAAGCTGCAACCACTGCTCTAATGCATCATCTAATGTGATTTTTTTCTTCCTCCCATCCTCCTAGCTTTCTCTCTTTCCTTCTTTATGTTTTCCTTCCTTCCTTCCTTCCTCCTTCCTTCCGTCCATCCGTCGTTCCTTCCTTCAGTCCTTCTTTCTTCCTTCTTTCCTTCCTTCCTTCTCCCTCCTCCCTCCATCCTTCCCCCACCTCTTCTTCTGGAAAAATGTCTTGTGCACTATGTAAGCTGAGCTCTAAGCTGAGCTCTGAAAAAATATCAACAAGATCCAAAACAATCTTAAGAAATAATAAAGCCAGAGGTATCAGTCACCCTGATTTCAAACTATACTGTAAAACTATAGTGATCAAAACCATATAGTATTGGCATAAAAACAGACACATTTATCAATGGAATGGAATAAAGAGTCCAGAAATAAATACATGCACATACAGTCGATTCATTTACAACAAAGGAGGCAAGACTATACAATGCAGAAAGGACACTCTCTTCAATAAATGGTGTTGGGAAACCATATACACTATATTTAAAATCTTATACCTCATACAAAAATCAACTCAATATGCATTAAAGACTTGAATGTAAGACCTGAAACCATAACCCCCTAAAAGAAAATGTAGGCAGTGAGCTCCTTCACATCAGACTTAGCAATTTTTTTTTTTGATCTGACTCCAAAGACAAGGGAAACAAAAGCAAAAATAAACAAATGAGACTACATCAAGCTAAAAGGCTCCTTCACAGTGAATGACCATCACAAAAGAAGAAGGCAACCTCCTGAATGCGAGAAGATATTTACAGATATGGGGTTAATATCCAAAATGTATAATGAAGTCATACAACTCAATAACCAAAAAAACAGTCCAATTAAAAAATAGGCAGAGGATCTGAAAAGACATGTTTCCAAAGAAGACATACAGATGGTCAACAGGCACACAAAAGGACACTTAACATCATTAATCATCAGGGAAATGCAAATTGAATCCACAATGGGTTAATATCTTACACCTGTCAAGAAGGCTGCTATCTAAAAGACAAAAAATAACATGTGTTGATGAAGATGTGGAGAAAAGGGAACCCTTGTGCACTGTTGGTGGGAAAGTAAATTGGTGCAGCCACTATGGAAAACAGTGTGGAGTTTCCTCCAAAAATTAAAAATAAAGCTACCATATTATTTAGTGATTCCAGTACTGGGTATCTATCCAAAGAAAATGAAAAGAGCAATTGGAAGAAATGTATACACACCCCTAAGTTTATTGCAGCATTATTTACAATAGCCAAGATACGGAAAATCCACTGATGGATGGATGGACACAGAAGATATAATGGGATACTATTCAGCCATAAAAAGATGGAAATCTTGACATTGCAACAACATGAATGGACGTTGAGGGTATTAAGTTAAGTGAAATCAGTCAGACAAAGACTGCATGATTTTACTTATATGTAGAATCTAAAAAAACAAACAAAACAAACAAAACACAACCCAAACTCAGATACAGAGAACGGGCTGTTGGTTGCCAAAGGGAAGGCTGGCTGAGGGGGGTGGGGGTGGGAGGGGGAAAGGATGAAGAAGAAGTATAAAACTCCAGTTATAAATAAACCATGGGTATGTACACTTCAGCATGCGGATATGGTCAATAACACCGTATTAATTTGTAAGGTGACAGGTGGTAACTAGACAGCTGTGGTGACCATTTTGCAGTATATACAAATGTCAAATCACTATGCTATATACCTAAAACTAATATACTATTCTGTGTCTGCCTCAATAAATAAAAAAGACCCATTTTCTACAATGTAGTCAAATAAAATAATTAGCATACAGTAAGAGCTTTGATAAAATAATTGCATATAGATAGGTTTCCTAAGTAGGTCTCAGGGATTCAGGGAAAGTTTTCTAGAAGAAAAGATCTATAAGTTGAAATCTGGAAAATGAGTGGAAGTCAGTAAGAAAGGAGAGAGGGACAGAAAGAATGTTCCACTAGTGGGGATAATAATCATAAAAGCATGATCACAGAGAGCAAGACACTTTCCAGAACTACAAATAGCTCAGTGTATTGGGCACTTGATGCAGAGGGATTATGCAGACAGATAAGGTTAGACAGCTGAGCAGGGCCTTATAAGCCATTGTCCAGAAAAATGAATTTATTATACCAAGAGATGTATGAATGGGTTGCAGACAAAGGGGGTTCTTGGCATCAAAGTAAGATCGCCAAATTCATCATTTAAAAGATTATCTGGTTGCAGTTTTAGAAAGTGGATTGAGGCAAACAATTTAGGCATGGAGACAAGTTGGGACTGTAATGTACTTCATGATAATTATAATTAACAACACTGTATTGTATATTTGAAATTTGTTTATAAAGTAGTTCTTAACAGCTCTCATCACAAGCAAAAATTTTCATAACTATGTGAGATGATGGACATTAACTAAACTGATGGTGGTAATCATTCTGCAATATATACATATATCAAAGCATTACATTGTATACCATAAAGTTATACCATGTTATGTGTCAACTATATCTCAAAAAGTCTGGAAAAAAAAAAAACCCTAAGTTCTGCCTTCTTAGAAATTCTGAAGCTTTAAATAATGGTACAGCATAGACATTTAAGAAATACTTGTTGATTGAAGAAAAGTGTTAATGAGTGGGTAAAATTAGTATGGAAATATAAGGCCAAACGAAAGGTTCCTAATTTAAAATCTTAGCATTTCTCTTGCGGTTAGTGTGAGGGTAGGGCAGTAATATGCTTACAAATATTTTAACAAATGCCTGGCCTAAGTGAAAGGGAACAACTCAGAGTCATTTAAGCTGAATTAAGTTCTGTGAGAGGCTCTTTATGTAATGGTAAATTGATATAAATCAACATGGAATGCTAGACAAATTCAGAATTTGTTTTCAGGTATGTAGCATCAACAAACAAAATTAAATCAGTGTTTTCCTACAGAAATTACAGAAGCTTTGACTAAGACTTAGATCATTGCCTAATGGTAAATAAGCAATGGGATTCGTCCCTCAGGTGGGGGAAGGAGGATTGCTGAGTTTAGGATTATAACAAAGGATAGTAAAATATAAAGAAGGAGGTCAATAATAATTTGTAGAAAGTAACTGAGAATGCCTTAGTGTTTTCTGCTAGTAAAAGTCTGCACAGCAGGAGGAACCAACACAGTTAATGGGGACCCTAGAACTAAATCTTCTACAAGTTTTGTCACTCTGCAATTATAACTCTTAAGAGAATATACCTTGTTGGATATACCATCAAAGGACAGCTAGCATCTGACCAGAATATGAATGATAAAAAAAGAAGAGGGTATGCAATGATTAAGAAATCCTAAATTGGGGGCTTGTGGACCTTTGACCTAATTTAATTTGCCCTTACCAAAAACTTGTTCATGTTTCTTTCCCTTAAAGAAAATTCAAGGCCTGGAGATTAGTTACATAAATGCAATGCAATCTCAGAAAAATTTGGCACATTTTACCTCCCATACTAGTGATAAAATTTCCCAGAATTGATTTGAGAATTGATTTAGAAAAATTCTAGATATGTGTAGTCTCTTAGAGATTAGAGATTTACCTTCCTAGGATATATTATCTTCTCAATTATGAATTTTTGTTGTTGGTAGAATTGCAGTTTCTCTTTGGAGGCTTTATATCTCTTCCGGATTAATGCTTTTAGTAAATAGATGGAAACAATGTTTGAATTTTGTATTTTAAGCTTCACAAAAGAGGGAAGTCACAAAGAAATTTTATAACCTTTAAGTCGTGATTGAGAGAAGTAGAAGAGGGCTTCTATAAATCACTAAAATATACCAGACCTGGCATGTTGTTGATCTTTCCACAACAAGACAAATAAATATTAAGGTTGAGATCTAGAGGGATAGTAGAAGGAAATAGCACAAGTACACAAGAGTAAAGTAGATGGCTTTAGGTAGTACTGACAGCAATATTACGTTTGGATTTGGGACCAGTGGGAAACAGTGGATCACATTTTATTTATAACCATAAGATCTTGTACAAATTTGTATCATTCATATTTGTTTGTTTTTCCTACAAGAAACACAGGAATATTTCAGGTGCTAGTACAAGGAATAAGAGGGTCACATTTTGACAAGTATGTCATAACAGAAGCAGTCTTTATCTTCCTTTGGGCTCCACAGGATATTGGGCAAGATTGGGTAAAGGCTTGGATGAATAATTTATTAATTAAGTGGGATCAGTCCCTAATACTTTTAAGATATCAGTAGATTCCTTGGCCTGGGTGGTTTCATTGACCTCAACTAATTCATCAAGCTGGGATTGAGTTAAGTATACAGGATTAAAAAACACTTATTTAAACTATTAGTGTAGGTTGCATGCAAGAGATGTGGGGTATTTCAGGAAACAGTCCATCTGAAAAACAGTTGATTTGATAGTTACATTTAAAAGGAATTTCTCAATAATAAATGTGTTTGTATTATCACAAAGGAGGAAAGCTGGCTCCAGAGAAGCCTGAAAATGATTGCTGTATACTGGGTGAGGGAGAGAATCTGAGGGTATGTGAAAAATCTACCACTTCAGTAGTCTGAAGATTCCTAAGACTGGTGTGAAAATTGTGGTAGAATTAATAGTTGACAGAATAAGCCCTATTTTACTTAGAAAGTTTTGCTTCTGTCCTTCTACTGTCAGAGTAGCCAGTTGGTTAGGTTCTAACAGGATGCCTGGAGGCCAGCAAAGAGGGAGCCATGGCCAATCATGAGTAAATCAGATGCCTGACTTGGCAGCACTCCAAAATAAAACCACAAGAAACCACATGAAACCAGACAGGCCCAAGATGGCTGATGAAGTAGGCTAAAGTTCATATTAGCCCTTCATCCTACTACATTAACTACTAAATCTCCTCCCTAAGGGTGCCGTGACAGGAAACCCCTGACCCAATAAGGAAGAAAAAATGTTTCACCCTAACTTCCAAGAAATTCCCACCTCAAGTAGTGACTATTCCACCCCCTTGTTAACAACTGTCAATAAAAGGCAGAAACCCAAACCACAGGGGGCGCAGGTCTCCCTTATGCTCACCTGCTCTCACATCTTGAGAGTGTACTTTTGTTTTAATAAACTTTTCTGTTGGGCTGCTAGTCTGCTGTGTTGTGTCTGCCCTTGATTTCTTTCCTTTAAGACCAAGAGCCTCCCATGACATCTTTTAGACAGGCTGGGTCAAGGCCTCAGGACCCTATGTCCCCCCAGTTCACCAGGCAACATTATTACCAGAGATGGCTCTATTTAATAGTTTAACAAAAATCATTGAAAAATGGTTGCTACAGTCTCCCTTGGAGCCCCTTTCTAACCCTCAGGGACCTCTAGTTCTTCTCTGTTTGATGTTCTTGTTCTTAAGATGAGATTTTTCATTATTGAAATGATTTTTCAATTCATTTTCTATTTGGCCTTTTTGTTTATGAAACAAACAAAGGTCTTTGTATACAGAACTTTTATTGTTTTTGTAGGGTGTGGCTGTTCTCCCTTCATCTACTTATTTTTCAATTCTTGTTTTTAGTTTGAGGGTTCCCCCCCCATCTAAATACTCTTCAAGGCATTCTGCCAAAGGCAGAAGTTAATATAATGTAGTGACCACCATTCAAACTTCTTTTTTTTTTTTTTTTTTACATACCAGATCAACATTTTCTGGTTTTAGGTCATCTACAAAAACGTGGAGAAGATAGTGGAAATGTTAGCATCCCAGCCTCATGCTGAATGTTATCTAAAGGCACTAATTATCTCTGAAGTCTCCTATGAATCTACTCTTTTGCTGTTTTTTAAGATTGAACCAGGTTCATATTACTTTAGCAAGATCTAAGATAGAGATCCTAAGGTAGGTTGTCCTAACTTATGTGCCCTTAGATATTTCATTATAGGAAAGCTTATTTCATTAACCTTCAAATCCTTTTTAGGGTCCTGCAATGAGCTTTTTGAAAGCAAATTTTTGCATTTTCTGGCTCCACCAAAAGATGTACTAATTGAGGAGTGTATGTACTATGGTGAGCCCTGTGAATTGTGTAAGATTGCTGAATCAAAGACCTGTACCTCTGAAACAAATAATACATTATATGTTAAAAAAAAGAAAAGAAGAAGATAGCAGGAAGGGAAGAATGAAGCGGGGGAAATCGGAGGGGGAGATGAACCACGAGAGACTATGGACTCTGAGAAACAAACTGAGGGTTCTAGAGGGGAGGGGGGTGGGGGGATGGGTTAGCCTGGTGATGGGTATTAAGGAGGGCACGTACTGAATGGAGCACTGGGTGTTATACGCAAACAATGAATCATGGATCACTACATCAAAAACTAATGATGCAATGTATGGTGATTAACATAACGTAATTAAAAAAAATATACTAATTGATAAAGGTCAGTGAGACCTCAAGTGTATATGCCCAGGACAAGTCTTAGTATTTTAATTAAACTCTTTTTCCTTTCTGTCCTGGGATATGCGTAGTCCTTTACAACGTCACAGAGATATGCAATGATAGGGTTTGAAGTCCATGCACAGGGATTTCCTTCATAAGCAGCTTAAATTTATAATGAATTTTCAGGAAAGAGGGAACGGAAGATTAAGGAGTCCATTGGATTGAATTAAATTTGTGGCTGGAGCAAGAAGAGGTAAGGGAAACGTGGGATACAAACAGGAAAGTCAAACAAATTTTGCCTCTTGTCTCTTTCCAGGGAGTCTTTTAGGGAAGTAACATTGCAGTTCAGATAGTTATTTGAAAGCCTCATCATACTATTTAAAGAAGGTGGACCATTGGGTAGTCCAGATTTCATTTCTTTTTGTTTGAAAGCTTCTCCCAAATGAACATTCCTGTTTATATTTAAAAGTTCCCAAAAGCATCCCTGTGATTTGAAATTGTCTTTCACCAATGTGAAATTACCCTATTTAGTAGAGAGGCATGCATGAATTGGCAAAACAGAATTCACAGCAGTTCTAATGGGAACAAATACAAAATTGAGGAAAGGTCTTAGAAGATTTTGCAAAGGTGACACAAGGGTTAAATTTGTCTAAAGTACACTAGTGTAGAGAGACCGAATGAACTTGAATCTGACTTCAGGAAGAAACGTATTGGCCCTTTCTGTCCTTTCACTATTGACTTCCTTTATAGGCAAACAAAACTAGACAAACTGTACAAGCAGAAAGACAGTAGGAGAAATTTTAATAGTCAAATTTTCAAGGCAAAAAATATAATCTGATCAGAATTCAAAAGCCTCAAAATAAAAAAATATAAAGTTGTAGGGCTGAATGAAATGTTTAGAAATCAAATTCAGTACAAACTTACTTTTATCTCAATTTGGCCTTTAACAGGTGGATTTGAAGGAAGTGGCAGATGCACACACTGTTGTTGGGTTGGATGCCCTAGTCTGCTATGACAGGTGTCTTAGATGAATTTTGGTGGAAATTCCACTTCTGTCAAATCCCAACAGCCAAAGACTACTAGGAACCCATTGTTCCAACACACAAAATTAGCTGCAGCAAGAAAATGTGCATTTCAGAGGAACCATGGGAGCCTCTCAAGAAGTGTAGGAGATAGTCTCATAGGTTTTGGCTGTGTCATGTTCTGAGTGTTGTTCCTTTTCTTTTGGAAATATCATTATATGATTGTCAGCAAGGGTGGTAGTCTTCACTTTCTGTGATTGTCACAAGAGTATAATTTCAAATTCTCACACTAATGCAATCCTTCAGAGTATGCTGTGCGATACATTATAGATGAAGGCGATGCTTTATCCTGATTTTTCATTAACATGAGCCATTTATGTGGTATTCGGTTTGAGGTCATGACACACCAAATCTCTTATTACTTTTCAATTCCTTTGTTTTTGCTTACCATGTGCCAAGCACTGTTCTAGCCTTTAGACATATAATAGTGTTTAAAACAAAAATGTAAAATCCTTGCTGTTTTAATAGAGCTTCTCTTCTACTGTTCTAGTGGAGGGGATAGTAAACAAACAGTGTACAACTGAATATATTCTGGGCAACAATAGTGCTATTATTTGGGCAAATAAAGAAAGGTAAGATGATAGAGGACCCAGATCGGGGTTTGGTAGTTGTGTGTTATTTTAAAGAATCAACAAGAGGACTTCTCTGAAGTGGTGACTTTGAGCAAAGATCTGAGTGAAAGAAAGGAATAATCCTTTTGAAGATCTGAGGGAATAAATAGCATTGCAAGAAGGGAGCTGGATAAAGGCCAGGGTGGCTAGAGCAGAATAAAATGGAAAGTGTCATGAGATGAGGTCAGAGAGTAACTAGGTCACATGGAGTCTTGTATACAGTGTGATAAAGGGTTTGGATTTCCTCCTCAGTCATGAGAGACTATGAGAAGTCTTGGGCATTTTTGAGCAGGAGATTGACATAATCTGATTTTTCCTTTTATATATTACTCTGGTTGCTGTGTGTAAGATTGGCAACAGGGAGTCTGAATGAAAGCAAGGAATAGAAGTCGGCTGCAATAATCAAATGAGAGATGATAGCGACTTGATCAGTTTGATGAGAGAGTTGTCAGATGAGCTTGTTGTCAGGATATGGCTTGAAGTTAGAGTCCAAAGGACTGGCCAGTGGATTCGATGCAGTGATTATAGAGTAGAATAAAAGATCGTCCCTGAGTTTGGGGCCAATTAACTGAGTAAATGGTGGAGCCATTTCAGAAAGGAGAAGCTAGGAGAGAATGGTAGAATTGGAGGAAAGATCCAGAGCTCTGTTTTGGGAGTGCTATGTTTGAAATACTTCTTGAAAGTCCACTGTCACTGTCAAGTAGACTCAGGGGTGTGGGTGGAACTGGTGATATGCTGGGAGCCATTGATTTACGGAGAAGAATTGAAGCTGTGAATGGAGGAGGTCACTGTGGATGAGTGTAAAGAGACACAAAAAGATGACTGAGTTCTGGGGCACTCCAAAATATAGAATTCTAGAAGAGGAAAAGTTCCCAGCAAAAGACATAAAGTGAAGCAGAGAGTGAGGTAAAAGATATTCCAAGGTACAGATCGTCTGGATTTCTGATGGGCTTACGTCCTGATAGACCCATGCTAACCTGAAAATATCATGAATCAATAATGCATTTAATACACCCAGCCCACCAGACATCCTAGCCTTGCCCAGCCTACCTTAGATATGCTCTGAACACTTTACACTGGCTTACAGTTGAACAAAATCATCTAACACAAAGCCTACTTATAATAATAAAGTGCTGGATATCTGACATAATTTACTGAATGCTGTACTGGAAGTGAAAACCAGAATTGCCGTATGGGTACAGAATGGGTGTCAGTGTATTTCACCCTGGAGAGTGCATGGATGACCTGGGAGCTGCAGCTCACTGCCAGCATCAGGAGAGGGTATTGTGCAGCCCATCACTAGCCTGGGGGAAAGGGAAAAGTTCGAAATTCAAAATTCAAAGCATGGTTTCTACTGAATGCGTATAGCTTCTGCACCATCATAAAGTCAAAAAATTGTAAGTTGACCAAATTAAGTTGGGGACCATCTGTACATGATCTCCTGAAAGCAAACTGAAGACGGTGGTTCTGACTGAGGGAGTGATCAATCGATCACTCCTCCAAGCTGTCCTAAGGCACCTTGTAGAAGCTTTCAAAATATTTCTCTAGGAGCAAGCAAAAGAATTCGTGTTATAGTACTGATTTATTATGTGTATTTTCTGTATATATTTTCTAATCAATTTCATTTTACTCTGATGGCACAGAAATTGAGCTATTTTGTGCTTCCATAGTATTTACGATTTAGGTAAATAAATAAGGTTGGTCAGTTAACTTAGGGAATGATGATTCAAAATTAAGGAGAGGTTATAAAGTGAGATCTGCTTGAATCTCCCCTATATCATCCTCCCTAGCCTCCTAAAGACTATCTCTAACATGCCAGAGAGTCTTATACTGTCAACCTAAATAACTGAAATCAAAGTATACACACTGCTAGCAAGTTTTTAAGTTATTTATAGTTTTCTAAAATCATCTATTAAAAGAACATTCTTATTTAGGTTAATTCTAATGTTTTCTTTCCTTAACTTTTACTTATCAGTCCTAGATGTCTCCCTGAAATAAGGCAAAATAGATTAAATTCTTGTTTATTATGTCAGTGCTTCAAAAACTATGCCCATATTAAGTCTTCTCTAAGCAATATGTGTCATAGTTTTAACTATTATGGCAATCAGCTTTTGGTAATCATCCAATTTGTAAATTTTCTCTTTCAAATGTGCCTACCAGTATGGACAATAGAGGTAATTAGTACTAACATCCCCCATTGCAGTTTTTTTGGCAATGTACTTTTATTAATGTACCAGTCACATTATTAGTAGTAGTCATACTAATATTAATATTATTGTTATTATTAGCAATAATAATAACGGCTCAGATGTAATAATACTAGTAGAGGTAATCTTTGTTATTTTCTTGTTTAATATACATCACTGTAATTTTTTGAGCTTCCAGATGACTTAAAACTCTTACGTATAGGTTGTATTCCAAGCAGAGATTACTGGACACATTTGTTCCCATGGTAGGCTATTAGCTTTATATGAATTATCCTTGTAATTTCCATGACTGGAATCTCTTAGTTTTACCTTTAATCACAATAGGCAGGATAGCACAGTAATTAGAAATATGTTCTTTGTGCTATTTTAAAATCCTGGATCCAATACTGACTGTATAATATCAGGCAAGTCAATTACATTTCTGTACCATGTTATGTCTTCATCCATAAAATGAAGATAAGGAAATAAAAATTTGGCACTTGTTATATCGCTGAAGTCCTATGTTTGTAAATTGCTTTTGCAATTGTTTGTCTTGTAAACATGATTGTATCTCCAGTAACTGGCCTTCTGCTGCATTCAAACACAAGTCCCTACTTTGATAAAGGCAAATGGTTCTCTTTTGTGCTTGCTCAGTCATTAACGCAGTATTGCTGGATCCCTTTGATGTTTCAGTAAACTTCATCATAATTTACCCATAGAAACAACCATCAGGCTGTGCCCTGTGCCTGTCTGTCTTGACACCAACAATTATATCAATAAAAGTGATGTATTGAGTATTAATATATACCATCCTCATGAGAAAATTTTGTAATCTTCTCATTTAATTTTTGTATAGAATTAGATACTTCTATTATTTTCTTTTTACAGATACAAAAAATGAGGTTTGGGGATGTTAAATCAATTGCCCAAAGTCATTATTGGCAAGTGATAAAACAAGATTTAAAACAATGGCTATATGACCGCCAGATCTAGAATTTTAACTAGTTTCTTTTTTTTTTTTAAAGATTTTATTTATTTATTTGACAGAGAGACACAGGGAGAGAGGGAACACAAGCAGGGGGAGTGGGAGAGGAAGAAACAGGCTTCCCGCGGAGGCAGGGAGCACAATGTGGGGCTCGATCCCAGGACCCTGGGATCATGACCTGAGCCAAAGGCAGACGATTAACGACTGAGCCACCCAGGGACCCCAAGAATTTTAACTAGTTTATACTGCCCCCATAGAGGGTATTGAACTTGCACAGTCTTGAACCATAAACATTTTTTATGTTAAGAGAGTCCTGCTTACCAGGAACCTGTAGGAATCTTACGTTAACACATTTGCTGCTTTGAGAACTGTCACCATGTTCTTCAGATATCTTACTTGCATCTTACATTAAAAATGCAACACTTTATCTACATGTAGGGTTATTTCTAGATCCTGATTCTTCTCACCTGCTCCTCCCTTGTATGAGGTACCATTTCTTGTCCTATTGGAGTAGGTCTAAGTAGCTAGTAACTGGCTATATGATCTAGCAAAAGATATCCACCGATTTGATCTCAGAAAATTCTGTGTCACTGTGTACCACTCACTTGCAACCAAAAATAGAACCAGGGACTTGAAACCTAGGGAATTTAAGTGACAAGTAGTTTGTCACTGTTAAATGTAGGCTTATTTCAATAGTTCATATTTTTCTTCTGAGTCTATATTATACATAAGCTGAAAGATGCTTTTTCCTAACAAAAATGTTTCATGTCAAATTCTCCCAAAACCATTTGGGAAAGTCATTGAATAAACTAATAGTAGGCTTCCAAGCCAAGAGTAATTATGTTACATTGCTCTTTTTTGGCAGGGAGGTATTTTTTTCCTGTAAACGAAGCCTTTAACATAAGCACAGTTTTACACTGTAAAGTGGAGGAGGATTTAATGCAGATGTCTTTCAGGTGAGAAACAAGATTGTACTTTTCCCACTTCTAGATTAATGTAATGAAGTGACCAATCAATCAATCAATTAATCAATCAAATACTTTTCCTGGTAATCACTGTAGGAGATAGTGATTAGAAATGGAAACATACACCTGTAAAAGTTAAGTCTCTTTCTTGATAGCTGAACATTATGTGACATTTTATATTCAGAAAACACTTTAAAACCATTCATATTAGTTTTTCCTTTAAGCCAAATTTTGAGGAGAGTTATTTCTCTGATTGTCATTTTTAGAGGAGCAAACTGGTTCAGGAAGGTTAAATAACTTGCCCCAAAATTGTTAGCACTTTGATGGCCAAAGTGAAGCTAGCAATCAAGTTTGTAGTCCATCTATTTTAGCATAGTTCACTATAACAGATGTGTTATCTTCATTTCTCATTTTCTCCAGAAGAGAAACTTGAAGACATCATGAAAGTTTATGAAATTGAGTTTACATATTGTGAGGGTCAAGAAAAACCCATCTTGTAAATTTATATCATTTTCATATTAATATATACAGTTACATCTACAAGGGAAAGAACAAAAACATTTAAAATACATATATCAAATAAAGAAATCTATTGAACATAGAGTTTAGCTGAAAGTCCATAAGTTATCTTCAGGAAATAATATTAATTATGGCTCACATGTATTGATAGTTTATAAGGTAACATTCAGTATGTCAAACACTTAAATTATCTCATTTGAATCTCATTAAACACAGCAAGTACCGTTATTCTTATGAAGAAAGTGAGTTAGTATGCAATTTACTAAAGATCACAGAAAGCAAGGTTTGGAGACAGGGCAGAGAAAAAGATTTATCCATTGTTCTAAAGATCAAACGCTTAAGCACTATATGATATTGTTCTCCACTGCAGTCTACATCTTTAGGTAAACAACACCCTCTTTCTATTAACTCCAGTTCCAATTTATATCATTGGGAGGGTATATACCTTTATAATAGTAGAACAAATGACCTCATTATTTTGTTAATCAGTGAACAAATATTTCAGAAGCCACTGTGTTCCAGAAAATATTGTATGTGCTGAGTCTAAATTTGTTTCTTAGGCAGTTAGAAAATACACTTGTGTGTGTATATGTAATAGTATTGTGATAGATATAGCATACAGTACATTAGAGCTAAGGCCAAACTTAGACAAATGAATGCTTTGCCAGGCCCAAAATTTGGCATACCATCAAACAAATTATAGCAAAACATTTATTCAGTATATAATCTGCGTTGAGACTGAATGATACACAGGATCAGTTTGGGAAGGACTGCCTGGGGCAGCATTTGTTCTCTGTATTGCCCTGAGCAATTCAGTTCTGACCCCAAATTTGCATTTCCCAACCACACAGAAAAATGTGTTTAATCAGATCCACCATTCTTACAGGACAATTTAAGATTTTTTTTTAAGATTTTATTTATTTATTTGAGAGAGAGAATGAGAGAGAGAGAGTGCGCATGAGAGGGGGGAGGGTCAGAGGGAGAAGCAGACTCCCGTGGAGTGGGGACCCCTATGCGGGACTCGATTCCAGGACTCCAGGATCATGACCTGAGCCGAAGGCAGTCGCTTAACCGACTGAGCCACCCAGGCGCCCAAGAATTTTTACTACTTGTTGGGGAGCCTGGGTGGCTCAGTCGGTTAAGCATCTGCCTTCGGCTCAGGTCATGATCCCAGGGTCCTGGGATCGAGCCCCATGTCGGGCTCCCTGCTCAATGTGGAGCCTGCTTCTCCCTCTCCCTCTGCCTGCTGCTCTGCCTACTTGTGCTCTCTCTCTGTGTCAAATAAATAAAAAAATCTTTAAAATAAAAGAATTTTTACTACTTGTGCATACTGTTCATTACTTCCCACCCACCACTCCTACCCAAAGCATTTTCAAACAAACAAACATTTCCTTCTACTTACATGAGTACTGTTCCTGAGCAGAGGTTTCCTTCCAATTGTGTAATTCAAATGATGCATAGTTAGCCTTTGTCGATGAATACTCGTCATAGAGTTGCTTGCTTCACGTAGTTAGATCTCCTTTGATAGAAGAGGCTGAAATGAATCGCCTAAAATGGCACAGGTATCAGTTCAGGAAGCACTATAGCGGCTGTGACAACAAAACGTATAATGACTTTGCAGAATAAACACTATTTCTTGAACACGTAAAATTTAACTAGTATTTTCTGATTGGGTGGGTGGCTCCCATCCAAATGAGCACCTTTTCTTCTTATGGCCTTGCAATTTCCTAAGAGCTTGATCCTCTGAATCCAGCCTACCCACAGGGAAGGCATATCCACTTTTAAATCAAATCTCTCGGGGCGCCTGGGTGGCTCAAGTCGTTAAGCATCTGCCTTCGACTCAGGTCATGATCCCGGGGTCCTGGGATCGAGCCCCACGTCGGGCTCCCTGCTCGGCGGGAAGCCTGCTTCTCCCTCTCCCACTCCACCTGCTTGTGTTCTCTCTCTTGCTGTGTCTCTCTCTGTCAAATAAATAAATAAAATCTTAAAAAAATAAATAAATCAAATCTCTTTACCCAAGAAGTGACATAGCACTAGGCTCCTATCCCCTTGCTGTGAAGGAGTCACAGTTCCTCTCACATACACCCAGATGGGGCTGGGGAATGTAGAATCTGGGTGGGCATCATCTTCTCAACAAGTCTGCACTCTGAAAAAGAACAGCATTTAAATTTTGTCTCTGCCAAAGGATGCAGAGGAGGCACGGGGTGATAAAGCATTAACCAAGGGAAGGACAGAGGGGAGGGCATTCCAGGGAGAGGGAAGAGCTTGTTCAAAGATTGCAAAAGCATAATTATGTAATATTAATACAAAAGTGGGAGATCAGGAGAGGCCTAATGCCCACTGTGATTCGATCAGGAAATAGTGAGCACTGTCTATGTGCTCAGCATTTTGTACTAGAAGCAGAGAATATTGAGTACCGACAAAATGTAGTCCCTAATATAAAGACATTTCTGATTCTTGCATGAGAGACAGACACTTGGTCCAATCAACTATTTTTCCTTCTACTTTTGATTTCTAATACATTGTGAGTTACTAGTCAATGTTAATTTCAACATCTGGAATTGTGGGAAAATTCTGAGCTCGCTATTATTTAATTGATTCATTGATCTAAAACTTACTTTATAGAATGCTTGCAAAATGCTGAATTCTCTTATTGGGGCAAGAGTAAGGTGGTAAACAAGATAGATAGATCCCATCTCTCAAGGAGTTCTCATACTTGTGGAAGCTTTATGAGTTGGGGATTATTTCTAAATTGACTGACAGCTGGTTTGAGTTTGAAGTAGGCATATTGATAGTATAAACAGAAATGACATCTTATTAGATGAGGCCCTTCACACGTAGCTTTTCTTTATTATTTTACAGGTTTCCAGAAGATGATTTTTCAGTGAATGCTATTATGAAAAATACTACACAAAAGCAAGATTCACATATAAGGTTATTTTAAAGTTGCATTGTTTTTCTTTGTACTCTGGAATCTAAAATAAATACTAAAAATGAGATTAGAATGAACTACTGGATGAGTATTTTTAACTACTTTATTCTTAGGAGTAAGTATTTGATGACTAAATTAGGGACAGGCTAGAAACTTCATTGGGAGAATTAACCTGATACATTTGATTAGATCTAAATCTTCATATGCCTGTAATCCAATGTAACTTTAAAGCCAACTTTTCAGCCCACATCTGATTTCTCTTAATTGATTCCAGTAGCTGAATTCATCTTTCCATTTGAATGCAGATTCAGACTTTCTACCTGAGGGGAGGGTGGTGGTGAGTAATTTCTTTTGACTGAAATATTAATATATAGGGGAGTTTCATTTACGTGAATATTCCTTCCAGCACAGGTCTTTTCTTGTGATAGCTAGAATATTTATTGCAATAATTTTATAACCTCCTTGTATTTATTTCATCTTTTTATGCTATAATTTCATGTGCTAAATAACGGAGACACATACACATTAAACTTCCAGTAGGCATTTGTGTGTGGGAATTTTAAAATGGAGTGGTGAATTAAACAAGTGACCAAATCAAAACTGAAATAGAAGGTACTGAAAAGCTAAGCATATTAATGTATTGACAGGGATATAATATGTAGAGCCATTTTATGTATTTTCTTTCATTTCCTTTTTTAAAAAAATTCTTTAAAAATTGTGTCCTAGTAAGAGTGTTTTAAAATATACAGCCTTGAGTCATGTATGCCAACTCATTTAATGTATACCTGAAAAGCTGCTACACTTATCTCCAACGTGGAGATTTATAACACAGAGGAAATCAAAGAGTGGAGATATATCATTGTAAAAGAGTCATATTAGCATCTTACTAAATGATTTCTTATTGTACTGAATAATAGCTGAAGAGATAGTTCCATTTTAGTGAGAACACATGACAATTTTTGCCAGTTCAAAAGCTATGAGAATCTCTGTTCAAATAAGTATATATAAAATAACTATCATTCCTAGGGTAATATTTACACGTGAGCAAAATTTGGTTGGAAAACAATATTTACCTCAGATATTTAATAGAAAATTGTACCAAGTTATTTTTATAATGCGTCACCTCCCTCAGAAGAGATTCCATCTGGAAGAATATTATTTATGGCAAAGAGTACAGTTTGTTATTACCAAGGCTTGAACATTTTCATGCATTCATTAAACAACAAAAAAATTTGAGTACATCTTATGTGCTACATGCTGGAGATTTGGAGGATAAACAACCAGTCTACGAAGCAGGTAGCATAAAACCAAAGTAAAAAACAAATTTTTAGTACACTGTATTTTATAAGATTTAACTTCCATAACCTTGGCTTCCTTGACACCATCCTCATCTGTTTTTTGTGATTTCTCTGGTTGGTCCTTCTAAGTTTCCTTAGGGACTCCGATTCTTTTGGGGCTATTCCATTTCATTCTGAGCTATGTGCTCTTGTCCCAGTATACTGTCCTTGAGGGATATTATCCAGATGCACCCCTTCATCCATCATCTGTATCAGGGATTATCAAACTTTACTGCATGTAAAAATAATCTTGTGATAAAGTCATTTTGGGAGGTCTGGCTGGGGCTGAGGAATTTTAACATGAACCCATGGTGATTTTGGTGCAGATCATCTAAAACCACACTTTGATGAACGTTTATCTATGAACTAACAATACCTCAGTCTATTGCTAAAGCCCAGATGTGGGCTTGACTGACATACAACCAACTACCTAATGGAATTCTCTAGGTTGTTGCAAATGCACCTCATATCCTTCCAAACTCTGCACATGGCAATGCCACTGCCTTCAGCATAATTTTTTTAGACTCTATTTCTTGGCTTAGAGAATTTAATCTTAATAGTCCTATATGATAAATTAGAAATCTAGGTTTTATCACTAACATTTTCCCTTATTGCCCTCATGATTAATTCCGAAGTCCTAGTAATAACTTGTAAGTGGATCCTGAGTTGGTTCCATCCTGTCCGTACTGCCACCCGCCTCTCCTATTTACACAATCATCGTTTCTCATTAATATTGTATATATTGACCCCCAAATTTTCTCAGTCCTCCCACATTAAATTTACACTACACCCTGTGAACCAGGAGGTAATATTTCTAGAACACAAATCAGGAAAAAAAGTTAAATGTGGATAAATTAAAATGTCCTTACTATAGTTATAAGTCCATGCATAACAGAGCCCCAGTTTAACTATCCAATCTCCTCTATTACCCCTCTCCTTGAACTTTTACTGAACTTAATATAGTCCTCCAAATGCACTCTTCTCTTTTTAACCTTCTGGTTTTTGCATGTGCTGTTTCCTCTACCTACAATTCTTATTCATCCCCTGGGTGACTCCCTTTCCACCTAGATAGCATATCCTCAATAAGGGCTTTCTAAGTAGGAAGTTTAGCTTGGATCCGTTCTCCACATGCTAAGGTTGCCTGCGTTAGCCGATTAGGTATATCTCCCATACAATACCTGGGACATAGTTATACTAAAAAAAATGTTCATTGCTTATCTTAACTTAAAATTTAACTGGGAAACTTGTATTATGTCTAGCAACTCTATATATGTACCCACATAATTTATCACATCACATTTGGATTTCTTTGCGATTTGCTTGTATCCTGTAATAAACTGTAAATTTTTCATGGCAGGAACCATGTCTCCATCTTTCTACATTGTGTCACTACACTTCTTGGGTAGTGCCTGGCAGTTAAAAAATATTTGAGAAAAAGAATAAAATAATGTAGCCAAGGGTGGCTACAGTTAGTTAAGCATCTGTCTTCAGGCTTCAGCTCAGCTCGTGATCTCCGTGTCCTAGAATCGAGCCCCATGTGGGGCTCCCTGCTCAGCCAGGAGTCTGTTTCTAACTCTCCCTCTGCCCCTCTGCCCTGCTCATGCATGCTCTCTCTCTCTCTCTCTCTCTCTCTCTCTCTCTCTCTGTCTCTCTCAAATAAATAAATAAATCTTAAAAAATAACAAATAAATTAAATAAAATAATGTACCCAATATTCAAACCTCACTACTTCTGTTTTTCACTATACCACATCGCTTCTAAATCATAACAGCAGAAAGTTTGCATTTAGTAAATGTGAATACTCATTAAATGTAAAAAATAAAAAAGTACTGTTTAATTCTTAACAGAGGCTAGGATTTCATACCATAGCATTGATTTCAATCATTTCATAAATGGGTATACTTTGGGTATAATTTACCCCTCCGCAACAAATGTAATTGACGGAATCATTCTGTGTACCCAAAGCTCCACTAGGCCAGTTTTCTCAGACAGACAGAAAAGTGTCAAATAATGATATGGATTTTCAGAGCTTTCTTATTTCAATGAGAAATAAAAGGTTTTTTATGAAAAAGCATTAGAAACTGAGTAGATTTTTTCCCATTTGTACTCAACAAAAGAAAAGTCCATGGTTCTCAATTTTCAAATTTTCAAAACCTCAACAAAATATGTTCTTTTAAAAGAGAGCCATTTAAACAGTTTTTTGGGACTAGATCAAGACTTTTCTATGTATTGTGAGTGAAAACAGTGATCAAGATATTCTGAGTAAGTTCCAATAATAGAAAATACCAGTATCAATTTTAGGTCCATTAAAACAAAGCTTTTCCTAATTGACTCTAGTAGCAATTGATTTTCAAATGTCACAAGATGCCATGGGTCTCCTAGAATTGATGATGGATAGCAATTTTAGCAAAATCAGGCATAGATATCACAAAGCAGAAACAGCATCTGTTACATGAATAAGGAGTTATTGGTGTATGAAAATAGCTGAAAAACAATGTTTTGGGACTAGATGGGAAAATGTGCGTTCCCCCCCCCCCCCGCCATGGTATTCAAGAGTAAAAGAATATGTAATCGAGAAATAGCAGATAATGGCAAATGGTATTTATTCATTAAACAAATGCTTACTGAGGTCTGGGTGTGTGCCTGATATTAATATTCTCTGCTTTGAGTGGGATATACATAAGTAGCAAAGAACAGAGAGAGACTAACATGATGTAGCAATGCCAATTATTCCCCTGTTGATGTCTTGTAATTCTTTGATTTGAAAGCAGTGTGAGTACTGATGGGCACTGAGTTTGTTTTGTGTTTTGTACCTTTAAAAATCAAGCAAATTAGTTTATCTCCATCCAGGAATGTGTGGTGACAGTCCTCATTCCAACCATAATCTTCATGCTATGACGTATCCAGCAACCTCACCTCCACCATCTTTTCTCAAATATTCTCTTCATCAGGCTCCTTCTTGCCATTTCTACTGATGTCTTTCCTGTGAAGGCTGTCTTTTTTTTTTTTAAAGATTTTATTATTCATCTGAGACAGAGAGAATGAGAGATAGAGAGCACGAGAGGGAAGAGGGTCAGAGGGAGAAGCAGACACCCTGCTGAGCAGGGAGCCCGATGTGGGACTCGATACCGGGACTCCAGGATCATGACCTGAACCGGAGGCAGTCGTTCAACCAACTGAGCCACCCAGGCGCCCAGGACTGCCTTTTGTTTTATTTTTTGTTCTAATTTCCTATCTTCTATATTTCAAGTCAATGAGACAAGTAATTTGTCCTCCTTGTTCACAGTTGTAACCTCCAAATTATTTCACCCCCTTGAATAAGTATACAGACCTAACAATCAAAATAATAATGGCAGCAAAATTCTTATTCCTTTGAAACTTATGCCTTTCACTTCAGTTACCCACTATGCTTCCTCCTTGCCCTCTTAACCCTGACCTCTTATTCATTCTTGCCATTAATGGAAGAATTTAATTTATAAATGATAGTTTTTCTTTTGTATCCATTCTCATGACTTCACTATTTAGCCAAGTGAAATATCCAAGTTCTGTACTCTTGATTCCTTCACTTTTTTTTTTTTTTTACCTCCAATGAACATTTCTTTCACTTCATTTCAGCCATTCACTTCCTATGATGCAGGCTCCATCCCGAACTTATCATTAGCAAAACTGTGCCACTTCTAAGTCCTCTGTTTCAAATATTTCTATCTCTAACTACATTTTTCTAGTCTTTTAGCTCACCTGGTGAATTACATTTAACGGCATAATTCTTTGGTTACCTTGACCTTGTCAATCCCTTAATCACATCTCTCCCTTACTTTCTACTAACTCTTTTTCTCTTGACTGCCTATATTCCAGTCATGATAATTAGTCCATTGCAAATACCATGAAGTCACTTACCTCCCTCTCTCTGTCTCACTCATGAGCAATTTCCCAGTCCTGGATGACCTGTGTATCAGAAAAAATACACCATGTAGGAGAAAATCACATGATTATTTTAAGCTGACTTGTATTAATTTAAATTTAGCAAAATCATTGTGAAATGGACCAAAATTCTTCCATGTTTTGTTCATTTATTCAATAGATATGTAACCTATGTACCAGGAGCTGATCAAGGTGTTAGAATTATGAGTGAAAAATTCAAACCAGACCTTGCTTTCATGTGGCTTATATTCCACTGGGATCTAGAAAGAAAGGCAGAAAAAACCAAGTGAAAAAATAAGCATTCAGGAAATAGAAGATAGTACTAAAGGGTGTCTAGTCACTGAAAAAAAGTATATATTGAGCACCTACTATCCGTCAGGTATAACATTTTAGAAATAATAAAACAGGGTAATGATTTAGAAAACTTGGGATAGGAGAAAACTTTATAAACACTCTATTATGCCTCCCTCATGGGAAAACATTTTTGCTGAGACCTGATTGTGGAGGTTGATAGAAGAGTATTTCATGAGGGAAACATCAGTCTTCCAAAGCCCTAAATTAGGGAAAAACATGTCCTGTCCTAAGACAGAAAGAAAATACAGGAGGAAAATCAGTGTGGCTGGAACTTTGTGGCCCTGTGATGTAAGCTCAGTTTGCAAAGGTAGGAAGGGACCATGATAAAATAATGTCAGCTATGGTATATTTTCTCCTTTGGTAGACAGCTATGAAGGCAGGAAGAAATACATTCGTCATACACCTTCTTCTTTCATTTTAAGCTAATGCCTTCACTTTATGTATCATTTAGAAAATATAATCCATCCGTACAACATATCTCCCTCATCTTTCCACTGATAAGACTACCGTATTTTTTTTTCTTCTCACCTGTTATAATGGATGTTGTGTTCCATCTTGTGGTTTGGGCCTAACCCTCCTACACTTTCTTTCACAGTCCTCCATTCTTTAATTATAACCTCTGTATCTAATGTCATTAATATCTTCATCTCCGCATTCCGATTCAATATTAGAACACATGCTAATGTCTCCTAACTCAAAAGAAAAATCGTTCCTTAACTCCCTCCCATCTCCTTCTAAATAATCTCCCACTTGCACGCCTACTCCACCACAACTTAATATATCCCTCTCAAAATTATCAACAGCCTCCATGTTTCAATTTTAAAGGATTTGCCATCATTTCCTTCTTACTTAACTTCCCAGCTGAATTCCATCGAAGGGAACACTATAGAGTAAATTAGCAAATAGACAATGTCTCTCAGTATTCACAAGTATACTCTTCCCATATATCTACCTCTATGCCTATCCATATCTCTATCTACCTCTATCTATTTTTATCTCTATTTATATAAGAGCCTAATAACCAAGAGCTCTGAGATTTTCTTTCTACCGTTAGTTCTCTGGGTGGTCAAGTAAGCTCTTATTTGGAAATGTGAAAGCTCCTAATTATAGTATAGAATAAACTATTTTAATCACGAACATTATTGGCATCCATTCTCTACAATACAATAATGTATGTGTGTATATGTGAATACATTTTTCTTCTAAGATGTTTTAAGAAAAGAATATATATGATAATATATGATAATATAGAATGTTGTGCATAAGTAACTGAGATGATTATAACACGTATGTGTCCTTATGATCTTACTCTCTCAGCATTATATACAGAAATGTCTCTTCTACAATTTCTGAATCAAATCTTTCTCCCATTCAACACCCTTTTGCTGCTTAGAAAAGGTCTTCTGTGGCATTCAAATTAGAATTGGGTTTTACAAAGCAAGGCAACTCTAGAAGCTGAAAAAAGAAACATGGAAAATAAGTGACAAATATTTTAAAGCAAGAACTTCTGTTCATGACATTTTAAAGGGCTGAATTTTTTCAGAATATCTAAAATGCAAAGTAGAAAATTTCTTTCAACATTTTGCTTTAAATTAAATAAATTTTCAAAGAAATCTCAGTATGTTTGTTTTTTACTGCCTCTTTCTCCATCAACTAATGTTATTTTTGCAGCCCAAAGCAGGATTTTAAACAGTATAGTGTAGTAATTGCTTTCTTCTGATAGGAACTTCCATATGCTGAAGATATGAACATAATTCTTTGATTGGCCTATTCAGATGTAAACATGCCCAGTGGGTAGTTGAGTTCAGATTATTAATAATTTCCTGAATAGTTATCTATTTGTGAAATTATTAATGAGATTTTACAGTTTTCCTCCTCATTCCTGTCAGAGATTACTGGTCAACATGAGGACGTGTTGGAGAAATTTGGTAGTGCTGTAAGATAAAGTGGCTTTCTGTTTTCTCTGCTGGCAACTCTAGGGCAGCAGGGTTCTTTGTCAAGTTTCTGTACTATTTTAGTTCCTCCAGGCCACTGACAGTTATGTGGTTTTCAGTTTCCGTGGCTTTGCATGATAGACTGCTCAGATTCGGAGGCATCAGAATCAAGCTAGTGTTTACATCTAAATGTCCTTCATTCAACTCCAACTTTGATTTTCAATATATTAAGTTTGCGTGTTGTTCAAAGGAATAAAGTGATCTCAGGCATTTATTTAATTGGCTTTGTTTGTATAATTATTAAATTAAGATTGTCACTATTACTTCATCTGGAATGATAGTTTCAAAGTTGTCATTTTACAAACAATTTCAAAAGAATAGCAGAATTCTGAAGTCAATTTTAGTGAATAAAATTTTTTCTTACTGTGAAACTGAACCAAATAATTTAATTTGGAAGTAATGCCAAATTGAATTCACAAAATATACAAATTGTAGAACATTTTTAAGAGACGGAAATTAAATTTTAAAAATAGATTTTTAAGGAGTTGATATCTTCTCAATTATATACTGTAACACAAGCCAATGGCTAATAGAGCATTGTTAATTTAAGGTACTTCAAACCTACTTCACTGCATGCATAAGAATCATTTGAATTGAGCATTTTTTTTGGTCATAAGTAAATGATAATTCTAAGCCACCAGAAAGAAGTTTCTTCTCATAAATAGGTTTTATATTCCAAAGAGTTTCTTATGTATTTTAATTTACTAAGTAGATATTTTATTCAAAGACAATGCAAAGATAAATTTGATTGTGGATTCTAAAAATTTTACAAAAGTTAAATTTCTATACTTCAGTGTATATTGAGATACCTCTATAAATAATGCATTGATCACAAAAAGGAAATGGGTTCTTTGTAAAGATATTACTGCATGGTCATGTATAAATGCCTCTTTACAGGGAAACTATTTCAGACGAAAAAGAATGGAATGTAGATAGATTCACCTTCCATTATCATATGAAACGAGCAGAGGAATGACCTTCAATGTCTTCCCAAATCTGAGATAAAATGGCATTTTTCTGGACATGTAGAAAAAAAAAACATGACTTGCATTTACTCTGCCAATTCATCTTCTGTAACCTGTCAGAAATGGTCAATTCGTGATTATCAAGAACTCATTTTAATCTTGGTTTCAATTTCTTTTCCCAGAAGCGTTTTGCCAGGGAAAACAAAAGTAGCAAAGTTTCCTGCTCCAATTTGCAATTTGCATCCCTTTCGCCTTACCCTCAGATTAAGGACAAAATCTGGAAGACTTTGGAATTACTTTTAGCCTCTTCACCATTTCATATCTCCAACCCCCTCTGGATGTGAAAAAGAGAAATGGAATCACTGATTCCATCCTGGACACTGATAACATCCATGGTTAAATTTACTTTGAAAATGTCAGTTTTCTATTTCAAAAGCAGCTCCTCATTTTGTGCCTTGTGATAAAACTTATTAAAACTAGCAGATGCCTCTTATACATCTGATTTTGCAATAAAGATCAATTTCTGATTTTTGCTTCAGAAATTTATACAACATGTCATTTGGAAAAGGCCAATATTTTGGTTCACTTGTCAATGATAATCAGTGTTTAATGAAGTGAAGTGTAGCTCTGTTGATATTGTTATTGTGGCACTTGATCATTCTTTCACTGGCAGACCCACAGATGGCCTTTTTTAATCCAGAAAATATCTGGCTAAAAACATTCTATTTTTGGTCTATCTGTTGTTCACATGTTCTTTGGGGAACCTCTGGTGCCTTTGCTTTTTGCTGTGGAAGCTTTTAGAATGAAATATGTACATTACTCCCCAGGCTTCTTGAGAGCTCTACCCAATCTGCCTCCCAACCCATCTTTCCTAACTTCATTTTACTGCTCCCTTCATATTTCCTCTGCTTTAGCTAAACTGGACTGATCATCATTCTATATGAAAATCTGTCATTGTTTCTTTATACATGAGCTTTCCTTCATTGGAATTTTCCACATATCCACCTACCCACACTAACCCTTATCTAGGCAACATGGCTAGATATTAAAGTACCACACACCCAGTCCAGTCCTCAACGCTCTAAGAAATGCACTGACTTCCTTAGCAGATTTTTTTTTCTTTTTGAACTCTGGAAGCAATGCCTTATCTTTTAGGATAATTTTCTATGTATAAAGTGTAGACTATTTGTTACCTCTCTCCTTTCAGAGTACTGATTCAAGTACCATCATTACAACTATCCTGAAATCTAATCACTGCATTCCTTCCTTTTAGTGATCCCTCTACTTTGTCTCAATCTTTTCTTTCTTTAAAAAAATTATTTATTTATTTATTTGACAGAGAGAGAGACAGCAAGAGAGGGAGGGAACACAAGCAGGGGGAGTGGGAGAGGGAGAAGCAGGCTTCCCGCGGAGCAGGGACTGATGTGGGGCTCGATCCTGAGACTCCGGGATCATGACCTGAGCCCAAGGCAGACGCTTAAATACTGAGCCTCCCACGCGCCCCTTGTCTCAATCGTTTCAACTCTCCTTTCTTTTCACTAGCTTGGACTTCATAGCGCTCAATATTATTCATATCTCCTAAAGCTTTTGTCTTTATTTTATTTATTTTTAAAGAATTTATTTATGTATTATTTGAGAGAGAAAGAGAGAGAGCAGGAGGCAAGGGAAGGGGGCAGAGGGAGAGAATCTCAAGCAGCCTCTGCGCTGAGCCTGGAGCCCACCTTGATTTCACGAGCCTGAGATCATGACCTGAGCCCAAATCAAGAGGACACACACCCAACTGGGCCACCCAGAAGCCCCTAAAGCTTTTGTCCTTATTTTAAACCCAACCTTGGATGAATCCTCTTCTCTGTGACCATTTCTAATTTATTAAAAAATATATCTATTAGAAGCAATCAGATGAAGTCTCTCTGTTCCTGTACATCAATACATCCCATTCTAATAGAGTTGCTCTGCACACTCCTTTCTGAAGAAACTCTCCCCTCTTGTCTGTGGACCCCAACTACTCCTGTGGTCATTGACACTTGATCCTACTCTGACAAGTCTATCCTTTCCATTTCATATATTCAATTTCTCCTCATTGTCCCAGAGATTCTAAACATAGTCAAATTTCTCTAATTAAACAAAGAAGCAAAATCTATAAAAAAAAATCCAGCCTCAGGTACTCAGGCTAATAATCTGTCTTCCCTCCTTTAGATAGTCAGATAGTGGCCTATACCCAAGAAAGGTCTCAATTTCCTTGACTCCTACTTACTATTCAATTCGTACTAATAAGGCTTCAGTCATCATGATTCCATGAAATAATTTTCACCACTGATAGCAATGACTTTATGTTGATAAAGATAATGAATTTTGTAAAGCACTTTTTTCATATCTTCGAAGCATTGGATGCAGTTAACCACTGCCTTAAAACACTGTCCGTCCCCTCACTGCAATGACATGACTCTCTCCTAATTTTCTTCTAACCTCTGGCTAGCCTTTCTCTGTCTCTCTTGTAGTCTTACCCTTCCCTACCTAGCCAAAAATTTAGAGTTCCTCAAGACTCAATTCGAATTCTCTTCTCTCATGTTAGATTCTCTTCCCAGAAAATCTCAACTACCCTCATGCATTTAATAATCCCCAATGCTCTTCTCTATCTCAGATTTGTCTTCTGAGCTAGACCTGCTCCTCTGAGTCTTATTCAATCTATTTTCTACATGGTAGCTCAAGAGATATTTTCAAAATAAGAATTTGTCTTTTGAGGCCATCTTCCATTCCTGCTCACATTCTTAAATAATTTTCCCATTGGGATCTTCCCATCCTAAGTTCTTCCATTCAATCACCCATTATGATTCCTCCTACTACATGTAACTTATACATGCCATTTCTTTTCTTAGATGCTGTCTCCTTGCCCCTTTACACGAAGTCCAACTCATCCTTTGGATGTCAGCTAAAGTATAACTTCCTCGAGGAAGATTGCCTTGATCTTTCTGACTAGAATAGTCCCTCATATATGTATAGCATGTGTCTCCTTCATACTATTTAGCACAGTTGTCAATTTATCTTTATTAGTAAGATTATTTGTTAGTATCTTCCTTCCCATGGACAGTTACAAGGTCTTTCTTTTCTTGGAAATAAATCCCCAATATCTAAAGCAGAGCCTAACACAACATAGTAGTTCAATAATTGTTTGGTGGATAAATGAGTGAATACATGATGAATTCTCCTTTTAGTCTATGTTACTTATCAAAACAATATCTTTCTCATGGTAAGAATTCCACAGGCAGTCGTAGAATTGTGTGTGTGTGTGTATATATATATATATATTTGCATAATTGAAAATAATACAAATATAGAGTAGAACCTGTAACTTAGAACAACAGATTTACATTCAGTTCAACTCTGTTCATGATGATTTTCATATTGTGTTGTGTGGCATCTGAGCAAGATTCATCACAATTGGTTTTCTTTTGGATTAAGAAATATGCAATATTGTCCTTCAACACATTTATTAGAACATCTGATTAAGGTTGGTTACAGCAGTTTCTGTTTAAATTGAAATGTCACTTTGTTGTCCCTTTTAGGACTGACATGAATTGACTAATAATTTGCATTTTACATTATATTAAGCCCCAAGTTCTTTGAATGGAAAAGCTAGTACTGTTACACTTTTGGAATGCGGTTTTGATGACAATTTTTTTTTCCACTCCCCAGAAAAATAAATGGTTATAAAAACTCAATATAACCTTACTCATTTTCCCAGCACCACACATCTTGTTTTTGAGAGCAGCACCCAAAAACAGTAACAAAAATGTTATTTCTTAGGGATGATTCATTTTAGCAATTTTAAAGTAATCATTAGTTTGTGACCTTTCATTAATAGAGGAGATGCCAGAAACACAAGCAATAACCACTAATCACTAATTAAAGTCACTGATGGGAGAAATTTGAAAGAAACACTGTTTACAATTTGCTTTGGAAGAAATTCAGAAGTATGGCAGGGCTCTGGTTAAGGTTACATCTTTTATCTAGTCCAGGCTATCTAATACCCAAATTGCACACTCCATATTAATCACCACTTCTAATTAAAACTTGAAAATACAACATTGCCTTTTTATTAAACAAAAATGGGTGTCAATTCCTACTAATTAAAAAGGAGCTTATTATCACAGGAAGGGGTTCCAGGAAATCCTAAAGAAAATTGGCCAGGTTAATTTTGCAATAACTATTTTAAGGCAAACGTCAATGAAATGATATTAAAACATGAAAATGAATGCGCAAAAAAGTACCTTACTCCTTATATAATTATGGAGTAGCATTTAATCTTCCAACAGATCTTGCTGCCTCCAATCTGGTTATATCAATGCTCTCTCCTCTCTGCAGCCAGAGTGGTCTTTCTAAATGCCAATCAGATTTTGTCTTTTTCTTTGTTCAAGTTCTGTGATTTCTCTCCTGCCATCAGAATTGAGTTTGATGTCTTCAATTAAAAATGCTGGCCCTTCGTGATCTAGATAGAAGTGGTCTATCGCTCTGGCTTTAAAGCCAGAAACACACATATGCACAACCTCACCCTCTAGTCCCATGCAGCTGAATATCACTTCCTAAATGTTTCATGTTGTTTTCTTCTCTGTCATTCACACATTCTGTTTGTATTCCATGGTAAAGCCTCTCCCTTTCTTCATCAAATTTCTGCTTTTTTTCTTTTTCCCAAAACATTTTCCAAGTTAAACCCAATGTTATTCTGTTCAAATATCATCTCCTCCAGGATGCTGATTCCCTGATGCCCCAGTTTCTTTTAGAATTCCAGAGCACTTGCAGTAAACCTAAGTCACAGATTTGGGTAACTGTAAGCATCAATTTATTTGTCTGCATAGGCAAAATTGTATATACCTTGAGGATTAAATCTTCTTTAATTTAGTATCTGCTGACCCCTGGCATATTGTATTCATTTGCTAACTAGTAATCTATCCAGTGTTATATGCCATTCCCTTAGCTTGCAGCTGCTGTTATAAAGTTTAAGGACTCGCAGCCCTCATCCTAGACGAGTGGATCATCCATAGACAGAGAAACAACAAAGATGCAACATTTCGTTTAGTAACTGATGAAATAAACAAATAAATCCCATTTTGAAAACTAATAAAAACAAACCTAAAAACTATAATCATGAATGGTGATGAGAATCACAAAATTTTACCATTTATTATAGTATGTGATTAAATGCTTGCACTCTTGGTGACTATGTTGCACAACTTTAAGTTAACTTCGTGGACCAAAATTGAAACTCAAACTCTTCTCCTTCGTCTTATACTAATTCCTATCACACATGGCATATGAAGTATTTTGTTTGTTGGAATCTTTGGTTTCAGGGATCAGATCCTACCGAGCCACCTTGTTGATATTTCCTTCCTAATCTAGCAGTGTAAAAGTTAAAGACTAAGACAGAAGCATTAGTCTGATTTTTCACTTGGAACCTACATAGAAAATTTTTAGGATTGGTGGTGGAGCCTGAGATTGATGTTGGATGGGGACAAAAATAACTTTATGCTGCTGAGGCTAGAGGCAAATGAAACACTTGCTCCTGGCAACTTTCCAAGCCTACCAGTGGTAGATATTTGTTACATCTCTTAATAGTTTCAGTAGCAAAGCTTTTGCCCTGGAGTGAGCTGGCAGCAGCTCTGTCAATGGAAGGATTACCACTGAAACATCAGCTTTCTATTAGGCTACCCCCAGGTTGAGGATTTGTCTCCAAAACAACAAAGGTGCTACTTTCAGACCACACTCAAAATGATATTGAATGTGCTGTATCAGGGAGAGGTGTTAAGTTACTCAACTTAAACCTGAAGGGGAAATTACTGTGGGCATCATCTGTGGGTTCAGGATGGTCAATTTCCCATCTGTGACTGGAGAGGGAAACTTTAGCCCACTAGCATTCTCTAAAAGGTTAGAGATGTAATTAACGTTGCTCTTAAGAGAATAGAAACATGCAATTTGCTATGTCTATTTCTAAATAGTATTAGTCTTACTGTGAAACTGAGATAGCTCTACCAAGTCCTGGTACTTATACAAGTCAGGATATAGATCTTGGCAAAACTGGTCAGTGGTAACTGCCTTTGATTTATAAATTTTACAAAAATACCTGTGAACATTTGCTTTAAAACTGATATTATAGGAGCCCCTGGGTGGCTCAGTCAGTTAAGCATCTGACTGTTGATTTCAGCTTAGGTCATGATCTCAGGGTCATGAGATCGAGCCACAGGGCTCTGGGCTCAGCGGGGAGTCTGCTTGAGAGTCTTTCTCTCCCTCTCTCTCTGCCCCTCCCCCTGCATTCAATGTGCTCTCTCTCTCTCTCTCTAAAAATGAATATATAAATCTTTAAAAAATAAATTATAAAAGAAAAAAAGATTAACTCATGTAAAGTACCATGCAGAAGGTGTTTCAGCTGAAACTTTGGGGTTTTTTTTCCACTTTGCCCATTTTGGGTGACAAGGACAGGTTACTGACAGAACATTTTTCTGAGTTATCTCATCCATTCAAAGACACCAAAGAATCCTAATCAAAGTGCCTATATGCTGTGTGGTTAGGGTGATGTGAGGATACACAGGCAAGTAACTCCACAAATTGGATAGATCTTGAAATGAGGGAAACTCCATGATACTGAAACCTTATTTAAAACAAAAACAAGCAAACAAAAAAAACTGGCATAGTTCCTAGGGCTTGTGGCTCTGTGCCACTTAATGAAACACTCATGATAGATGAGCAGTCTCCCTGTCATGCCTATAAAGGAATGCTTGATGATTTATATAACACAGGCAGTGCTGAAACCTCTATTTGATGAACATTCTAATAAGGATGCCCTCTATGCTAGCGAAAGTTCAGGGAAATAACAAGGAATACAAATAGATGAAAGGAAGACATAGTTTTGATCATAACATCACAACACATTGCAGGTGTCCTGACTTAAATAATCATGTGCTCTGAAACAGTATGCAATATATAGAATTAGCCTCAGAGAAAGAGGAAGTGTGATTTTCAACTTGTAACTGGCATTGTCACAACAATACAATCACTCTTAAGAAGCAACATCTTAATTTGAGATTTTGTGTTCTTTAAATCAAAATCTGAATTGTTTGGTTAATAGTATTGTATGGTAATTGAGAATTCCTTCACTGGACTTAGGAACCCAACATAAAATGATCAATTAAGTTTTACTTGCTCAATGAGGAACTAACAAGCCAATGCAGGAATCACTGTAGGGTAGATGTGGAAATTGTCTAAAGCCCATAAAACTGTTTAGGATGAAAACTTCAGACTTGGTGGTTAAGCTATTAAAAAGTAATACTTTGGAAATAAGGAAATGCAAATGTGCAAATAACATACTCCTTGTGTTTGGCCTGCCTTTTCATTGCAGAACTATTAATGTTGCTTGTCAATACCACTTCTGCCTACTTCAATACCACCTACCATCATCTGCTTAGCCCTCACTGCTGGTAATCCCTTATGATCTAGCTTAGAAGTCATCAGGCATTCTTGGACACTTCCTTCAGACCTGCAATTGCCTCTCTGATATGCCTCTCTTTGTTTACCTTCTTACATGGTATTTAAATTGCCTGTTTACTTCCTTGCCTCAATGAAATTATGACCTCCTAGAGGACAGAACAATTGGCCTTTTTGAAATTTTAACATAAGAGTTTACCACCTAATATAATATTTTTGAATGAATAAATCAATGAAGGTATAAATGAGTGTCTGCGTTCATTATGCAAACCATCCTTGAATTGTAAAATCATATTCTGAAATAACATGTATTTTGCATATCATAGATTTGAGATAGAACACTTTATGGACTGCAAAACAACTAATCATAATATATTCACTGGATGTAAAAAGGCAAAATGAACAATCATTTGAACTTTCTGGGATATGCAAGCACACATATGTTGGGATGGGTTTTCTATATGTGTATATGTATTTTTCCATATCTCTGAAGTAACCTAGTAGATCTGTATCTACATACCCATGCCTATATCTACATATCTGCATCTATCTAGAGATAGAGATACTTTCAAACAACATCACTGCAACATTAGTATTTATTATACCCCAAAGACTTACGGATATATTTGCTCTCTTGAACATGGACATCCAGGAAAAAATTCTAGTTATCTCAGCTCTATAAAAATGAAAATATATTGAACAATATTTTATTTTATCCCAAAACATAGAACGCTTAAAAGATACACATCTTAAGACATAAATTCTTATTGATTAAATCCAAGAAACCCTTGAAATTCAGCGTTAGCCATAACTCAAGAAATTTAATTGTTTCTTTTCTTTGGAGAGGATTGCTGTGTGAATATACGTATTTACATATTGTTCATTCTAGAGCTTACACTGAATTTCACTGAAAGGTGGATTTCTTTTTTTTTTTTTTAGTGAAAGTTATGAACTCAATTATAAAATATATGACATTTTGAAGAAAGTACACAGGAGATACAAGTTTATGCCACAATAAAAATTTGGTAAATGTACATGATACTAAATGCATAAATTAGATTTATGTGTTAGATCACACATTTATAAGTATATAATTTACAATGCTGCCAATTACAAGAGAAAAACCAATCACCTTTGGCAATCAATTTATGTTCGTTGGCTTCTTTTCTCTTTTTAACTATTAACTATTACTATAGTGTAGTATATACTACATATTAATAGTTAATAGTATATACTATACTATTATATAACTATGCTAATATTTAATAGTATATACTATACTATTAATAGTTAACACTATTAACTATTACTTTGAATTATTCTTAGAAAATATTTACTTTTGAAGAATATATATTGTTGATGTAGTATATGTATTAAAATATTTTCAGAATAAGTATAAAAGATCAATCTTAATAAATTACATATTCAGTCTTGTTACATCATTGAAAATAATATAGATTCCACTATTAACTCAAATTATATATATATATAAATAATCACACTATTCCAATTTGTTATTTCAGTTACTCATTTTATGAATAAAGCGTATTTCCCTCAAGATAATAAGTGAAATCTGATTCAACATTTTATGAACATAGAAATTCTTTACTATTAGCTTTATAGAATGATTATTCTTTTAATTGAGGCTTTCCTCTTTTGGTGATAGCTTTGTTAGCCAATTGTTCAGCATTTTTACACAGGCTCTGTTTAAAATTTAAGTTAAAAGTAGTAGACACAAAAGTATTTAACAAGGTCATTCTTTAAATTTTGAAGAGTTCCTGCACTTTGCAATGCATCAAACAGTAATTTGTAACTGACAGTTTTCTTACCTAGAGTGCTTCTCAGTCAAGAGATTGTTCTCCAAAGACAGTCAGCTGGGTAAATGTCAGGAGCTCAAAAAGTAAATTATAGTGTAAACAGCATTGATATTTCTATGAATGGAAGAAAAGCATATTTATTTTTAAAATGTAGAATTTTATTTAAAACAAGTGAAAACCTTCTATTGTGACCTTTACAAGATTCCAAACAGTGACGAATTTGGTCATTACAAATAACCTTTTCCAGAAAGTGCTTTACCATTTGGGACTTTCGTTTGGTAATATATGTGAATTAATTTCCTTTCTACAAAATAACTCATGATATTAAATTTTTTATGAGATATTTTATCCTGATATTACAGTTTTATACAAATTTTAGAAGGGAAAAATGTAAGGGAGCAACTATATGGTAGTTTATCATTTTAACGTATTTGGAGGAAATCATTCAGTCATTTTCTTTTCTTCCTTCTCTACAGAATGATATTGGATTTGTGTGAGCTTTGTTGGTAGTTATTTCTCCCAATGTTCTTTATAGAGCTTGGTAGAATTCTATTCAGAAGCTTCATTCTAAAGCAGTTTGCACCTTAGCAAATAGGTTGGATTCTCCGACAGCATTGTTAAGTCATTTGGAATCTGGTTCTACATTTCACCATATAAATAATATTGTGTATAGTGGTTTAAGGGTATGTCCCATGTTAGTCTGCACTATTTTTTTTAGCTCCTGGGGACTCAAAGAGAATATATATGTGTATGTATTCTAGAATGTATAAGGTATATAAGATTATAGAAAATTAAATATAAAGTTATGAAAATAAATAAAAGAGTAGACAAATACTATAAGTCCTAAGTAGATTACATAATAACATCTCTATTGGAATATGGATTTAGACATTTTTCAGTTATATATGAAAGACAATGAACTTTCTTAATCACTGTCTAAAACGTTAGCCACAAATTCTATCCTTTTACCCATTTTACACTTCTTCATAACTTTTATCATTATTGATATTATTTGTTTATTTCTTCTTCCACTGGAATAAAGGCCTCATTGATGCAGTTATGTTTGTTTTGTGTAAGTTCTTGTGGTATCCCCAGGAGCTAGAACAGTGACTAGCATATGGTAAGCACTAAATAAATATTTGTTGAATGAATTAATAAATAAATGAATACTAATTCAAAGGCTTAGTTGCTTTGAAACGTGATCCACCTTGGTAACACATGCTTAGATGCATGTTTATCTTCCATACTACAAACAAGAATAAACTACATCTTACTGGGAAGAAATTTTTATTTTTTATTTTTTTATTTTTTTTAAAGATTTTATTTATTTATTCATGAGAGACAGAGAGAGAGAGAGAGAGAGGCAGAAGGAGAAGCAGGCTCCCAAAGGGCAAGGAGCCTGAGCGGGACTCGATCCCAGGACCCTGGGATCATGACCTGAGCCGAAGGCAGACGCTTAACCATCTGAGCCACCCAGGCGCCTGGGAAGAAATTTTTAGACACCTACTTAATAACTGCTTTTCAGGTAGATTTCTTGTCTGAACCATTTTCCCCTAATCCAAGTGTCCTTCCTCAGCAGTTGTTTGGCTCGCCCCCTTTCTCACTGGCCTCAAAGCCATGACTCAAGTAGGCCACCTGTTTTCTCTGCTTCACAAATCAGCCGCTACATGGTTTGAAGTTGCCCAGGAAGATAATGAAGTGGATGAAAGAGAGTTACTATGAAGCCCTGTGTTTGGAACCTGAAGAACTAAGAGAAATCTCCACATGCTTTATCTGTGTGTGTCAAAAAGACCTATGGGAGGCACAGAGGTGATAATATGGACTATTATTTTTTTTTATTTTTTTATTTTTTAAATTTATTTATTAGAGAGAGAGAGAATGAGAGATAGCACGAGAGGGAAGAGGGTCAGAGGGAGAAGCAGACTCCCTGCTGAGCAGGGAGCTCGATGTGGGACTCGACCCCGGGACTCCAAGATCATGACCTGAGCCGAAGGCAGTCGCTTAACCAACTGAGCCACCCAGGCGCCCCAATATGGACTATTATTAATGGCACTGGCCAACCATATCTCCTGGTTTCTTTGTTTCAGAGACAAGCACACTACCCATACCTACAGAAAATGTGTCCCCTTATTGACACACAAAAGATGCAATAAACACATAAAGTATTATTAATTTTGCAATGTTCTTATTTAACAGAGATGATATGGGAATTAAGCTTTACCTTGATGAATACTGACCTGGAAATTTATTTGTCTTGAGGATCTGTCTGATTCCACATCGGAAATACATAAACTGAAAAACAATGGTAAAAGAATAATGAATCAGAATCACGCAAACTGTGAACTAGTGTGCAAAGGCCAGAAGTTAAATATAAGTCACAAACCCCACAAATATCTATTAAGCACCAACTCATGCAAAGTACAGAATAAGAAGAGTGAAAGAACATGATGGAAATCCTGATTTCAATTTCACAAACTTATTTTTTATGAGCATCTAGGATGTTCCAGGCACTACAAAAAGCACTGAGGATTCAAAGACAACTACCCTACTGAAATTTGGCATATGCCCCCCATGCCAATTCTAGTTCCATATTATAAATCATTTCTATTTTCTCATTTAAATATTTTTATTTTTATATTTTAAAAACATTTTAGGCATGTAATTACCTCATATATTTCATATTGTCTTGGTTAAGTATATTAAAGTCACATGTACTGTAGTAGCTTTGCTTTTACTATGACTACTTACATCTTGAGTATATAAACACAATATAACCTTAAATCAATATACATCTCAAAGAATCAGGTACTTTGTGAGATTTTATGCCTAGAACCATATTCTGACGTGAAAAATATTTTCAGTGAAGATGACAGGCATATATAATCTGAAAAATGCAAATTCAAAGAGAAGATAATAAGAGTGTCTGTGGAAAACATGCATGCTTTCAAAAAAATGTTTGACTAAAAAATCAATACAATGGGGTTTAGGTTGCAGTTTAAGATAATAGTCACTACTCTGTGGGAATGTATTTTGTGGCAAGAACGATGCTAGATGCATTAGATTCTCTACCTCTAATCTTAAAAACAATTCTGACAATTTGATATTTTTCTGATTTTATATAAGGTGAATTTAGTCTTAGGAAATTTAAGATTTGCTAGAAATCAGGTAAAACTAGAGCAGCTGGGTTTCATTTCTCAAGATACCCTCACACTTCAAAGTCTCAGTCTTTTCCATTAAAGTATGCTGACTCTCCATCCTTAATTGATTGAACTAATCAAAAATGACACCTCAAATTACTTAGAAGTACTCCTTTAAAATCTTGCTTAATAACACTGATCCCACCAATCAAATATCATCTTACTGTCTAAATACTCCTGAAGTTTTTAGCATCTTTACCTTTTTAGAAATTGTTTTTTCTCATAGCATTATTACTTACCTGTTTTGGCTTTATTAATAAATTATATGGAATACTGACATCAAGTTTAAGCATATATTAGGCTAAAAAAATTAAAAGGCTGTGTAAATCTTTATCCCCTAGCCAACTCAGCATATCTAAAGGAAATTTACATATTAGCTTATCACAGCTAATATGAGCAAAACTCAATACTGATTATATAATATTAAAAGGCTTCTTTTTTCCAAGGTGCCTGCATCACAGAGGTGCCCTAGCTTGCACCTCTCCTAATGACATTTTATATATGTATATCTCCTCAAATAGGAAAGGACATTTTTACTTCGTTGTATCTATAAGTATACCAATCCCCTACAATATGGACAGTCTTCCTGTGGCTGGCAGAATAATGATTCCCTTCTTCCCAAAGATGTCTACAACCTAATCCCTGGAACTTGTGATGATGTTATGTTCCCTGGCAAAGCTGAATTAAGATTGCAGATAGAATAAAGATTGCTAACCAGCTGATTTTGAGAAGCTAATCCTGTATTATCCAGGTACATCCAATGTAATCGCAAGAGGGTTTCAGAGAGAGCAGAGACTATGGAAAGTATCAGAGTGATGTGATAAAGGTTGGACCGGTCATTCTTGCTTTGAAGATGGCAGGAGGGCAGCATGAACTAAGGAAGGCAGGCAGTCTCCAGACGCTGGAAAGGCAAGAAAAAAATGGATTCTGCCCTGGAGCCTCCAAAAAAAAAATGTAGCCCTTCCAACATTTTGATTTTAGCACAGTGAGACCTTGTTTTGGACTTCTGAACTATAGAAAAGGAAGATAAAAACTTGTGTTGTTTTAAGCCACTACATTTATGGTAATTTATTACAGCAGCCACAGAAAATTGATACACCTCCCTTGACTGCTCTTCCTTCTAGGCCAACAGCAATCTTGGTAGATGTCAGCATATGAGGATATGTCAAATTCAGATTTCCTTTATTACACTTTTGTTTAGTTCTTGGCAATTGGTAATTCCTTTGTTAGAAGACCAGGAAAGAGATATTTTCCCACAGTAAAGTTCTGGTCTTGTGGTATAGACGTAGGTCATAGGTACAGATCTTAATTCTATGCTTTGAAAGGCTATTTCATTCTACCTGTTAATCTTGAACATACTTTTTTGAGAGAATGAATTGCTGAATGAATAAGCATAAAACAACCTAATGTTTATCCTCCTACTACTATATGTGTGAATTTTTCTTCCCAGGACAAAGAGTTAATTTTGATTTTTTCCAGTGGAACAAAAGTAATTTGCTTGGCAATATACAAATTTGAATTACCTTAACCCTAAATCACTCACATTTTCTAATCTTTAGAGGAGGGTAAAAATAAGAACATCAGAGCAAGTTCTCCATCCAAACAACATTTAGATGTCACAATGCAAATTTCAACTTCTGTGTCTATTATCCCATATCCCCAAATTATATTTTCAAGCTAGATCAATATTGCTTTTATATTCCAGAAACAGATAGTTAGTGTTATATGGTAAAAGAGAGAGGAGCGGGAGGGGGATTGAGAAAGAGGAAAAGAATACATGGGAGTTTTAGCCCCACCAGGATGTTCTTCAGCTTGTGTAATGTCTAGGAATGTGTAAAGGAAAACTCCATTTAACTTATGCCCATTTGGGAAAAATCTGCAATCTATATTTCATTTTTATAAGATATTTTCATATCCTTGGGAAGACATGGCAGCAGAGACACTCCTGCTTCCTTGGAAATTCAGAGGGGCCTCTTGTATTCATTAACCTTTGTCATTTCCGTTCTCTTCTCAAGCTGAGACAGCTGTACTTTGATAATATTTTACCTGTTTTTGTGCTGGGCTCCTCTCTTCTCTGCTAAATCTGATGGAAAGGTTGGCCTCTTGTCTTTCCCACGAAAAAATGCTATTTCTTGCAGGATAAACGTTTAATTATTTATTTTCTTCTCTACTTTGCTTTTTGGAACAAACTATGTTTTAACATCCTCCTTTGAGTTATGAAGAGATATGAGGATAAGAGATGAAGCGAATGACTTCTGAATGCAATAGCATCTATTGCTTACACTAATCATCTCAGTCTTCCCTCAGGAATGGTAGTTCTCTACAGAAAGAACCTGGATGTTAGAAAGCCAGCACCTAGCCCAGACATGCAGTCCATTTCTTGTTATCATCCCTGGTGTGTGGCTCATTTTCCCTGTACAGTTCTGTGAGTTTAAACTTCAAATATTTCCCAGGGGTCTATGAATAAGACATGTAGATAAGCCAGAGAGCAAATGTGGACCAAAATACCAGCCTTATTAATGACCAGTCAACATCCTATTGTTCCCTCATTATCTCACCCCATTCATTATTATTTAGTAAACAATTCAATTGTGGTGGATATAACAATTTTGAAGAGTCAGGTATGGTAAGTTTTATGAAAAACTAGTAAAGCCGATTAAGGAGAATAGAGAGTGATGGGAGAAGGGAGGCTACTCTTCTGAGCAATCCAAGGTTTCTTTGTTTTCTTCTGAACAGGGAAGTAAAGAATGTGCATACCTTAATAATGACTATTGAAGGCAGAGGAAACAGCTTTTGCTTGTTGGTGGCCAAGCAAGGAATGAGAGAGATGGGGGAAATCATAAGTAATAGTCTCAGAGAGAAAGGAGGACCTAATTAGTAACACCCTAAAAGGAGAGCTCTTGGGTAAAAGCTGGACTGGAATCAGGTCGTCTACTTCCCCAGGCCAAACCTTGAGATCTGTTCACTCACATGTTCCCTCGGAGTCTGATAGCTTAAGAACAATGATTAGAAGCCCAGGTATTTGGCTCATCTTAATGAGCCTTGGGCAGAGAGTGACATGGGAAGTAGCAAAGACAATCAGGGCACCAGAGAAACCTGGTTCTGTCCATTACAAATGTGGTCCAATGGCTAGCAAGCTTTGGCCAGCCATTCTTTCTCTTTTGGGAAAGAGTAAGTAAATGGATGAAGATGGAAAGTTCAGGTATGTATGCTTCAACCCTTGGTTATCCCATGATGGAGAGAGCTATGTGGAAATCTCCTTAATGAATACTGAACCTAGGAATAAAAATATGTCCTGTTAAAATTTGTCATTAGCTAGTAATGATGCAGCTAATCATTTTGAAAGTCATCTGATATATGAGAGATGCTGTGGTATAAACCTTCTAAAAAACACTATTTTTTAGTGATTTGCCAGTGATACTTATTTTATTATTTGCTTTAGTATGTCCATAAGAAGACTGCTGAGTGGACATTAATTGTGAAATGTTAACATAATATAGATTTTTTTTTATGATTCCAGACAAAAATGTGATAGTTTATTTACTGTTACTATATTAGGACTTTTTTAAAAATTAATTTTCTATAAACTTGATGAAAATAATCACAGGCAGATGTAAAGATGATAAGTCTCAAAGGAAATCAATACTGAGTCAATATTTTTCTTACCTGTTTTTTACTTTCTACTGAAAATGATTAATTACAATAATATTAACCTCCATATGTTTAATAATAAGAACTCAACCCCATAGATGAACTAATCTTTTAACAAAGGTAAGATATGACATGGTAACATGACCACTCCTCTTCACATAAACTCCAACCCAGTTTTTTCAATAGATGCTGATGGTTTGAGATGAATTGCAAATGTGATTATAACTTTTTTTGTTTTGATCATAGAAAACAGAAGATGCTTATGAATGAGTCATAAAAATGATGGGGGAGGTTAATTCTTTTGTTTTTCTCCCCAATAAAAGTAGGTTAGCTTGTTGTTCCTGTTTATTGAAAAGAATCACTTGTTAATAAATTCACACCAAAGAGATGAATATAGAAAAAAAAAAACTGCTTATAATAATACTACACTCGGGGCACCTGGGTGGCTCGGTTAAGCATTTGCCTTTGGCTCATGTCATGATGCTGGGGTCCTGGGATGGAGCCCTGAATCTGGCTCCCTGTTCAGTGGGGAGCCTTCTTCTCCCTCTTGCTCTCACCCCGCTTGTGCTCACTCTCTCTCGTGCTCTCTCAAATAAATAAAATCTTTAAAAAGAAATAATACCATACTCAAAAATAATCATCGTTAATGGTTCTCTGTATATTCTTCCAAATGTTTTTATTTTCTGGCTTATATGGCTTTTTAGAAAAATAGGATAATAATGTACATATTGTTTTGAATACTTTTTCCCCCTACAATACACTATACTGTGGTTCTATTTCCATGTCAAAAAATATATATCTAAGTCATCTCTATAAATTGCTTTATAACTATAGTGGACATTCCAGATATATATATGTATAATATCTATCATATTTATAATATATTGGAATGTCCACATTTTAGAACATGTCAACATTCCATATTTTATTCAACATATTATAAATAAAATTATGGTGAATAGCCATGCATGGTGATTTTGCAGACTTTTGCAGGGCAGCATGGATGAAGAAAATTATTACAAGAAAAATGTATTCATGTTTTATAATTTTGGGCACATATTGCTAAATTTTCTGCAGAAAATGTATGTGATTTTTTGCACTATTAATGTATGAGAGTGATTATTACAAGACTATTTATACTAGAAAATATTAATTTCTTCATCATACAAGAAGGGCAGCTAAATGTTTTCTGTAAAATAACTGGAATTGGAAATAAATCTTTCTTAAAAATTTGATTTTATTAATGTTTTGATTATAAAAGCAATTTCTCATTTTATTTTATACATTTAGTTGTGAGTGAAGCTAAACATCTTCATATTGTTAATGTCTTCTTGAAATTTTTCAATTGTGTTCTTTACCTATTTTTAAAAGGATTTTTCATATTTACTTATTTATTAGTACTTTTTATATCTTATGAACATTCACTATGTTAGGATCTCTTTTTATATTTTCATTACTTGACTGTGTCATTTTTGTTAAATTGTCATTCTGAAATACACAAATTTATGATAATTCTTTTTCATTACATCTGCCTCTGTTGAGATCATATGTTATTTGTTTGCCATGTTTTACTGTGGATAAATCTCATCAAACAACTAAAGATTTCAATTGTTCTTGTAAGTTATCTGATTTCATGGAGAAATGATTCAGTTACAATGAGTACTATAGGTAATTTGTATCTGGCCTACAAATGTGTTCCCTCAAAAGAGAAAAAAGAATACCCAATTTTCTGAATCCTACTATTCATTAAATTACTGATCTATTTCTTTCATCAGTTAATTATCAAACGTCTCCAACATGTCGTTTACATCTCTGGAGTCCAATGTCTGTTCCTATTCCTGGCTACGGTGACCTGCTAGGTGAAGAGTTTCTGGGCCTCTTAGCTGTTTTCATCCCACTCGAGCACTCTTCCAGGTAAAACTGTATTTTATTATAGTTTTTTTTCCCCCCTTGGCAGTATCTCCCTTTTATAATCTTCTCTTGGTTTACCTCCTACACAATCTCCTTCAGTGACTTCTCTTTGTCCTCACTCAATTAAGTTACGCTTTCAACCCTCAGCTTGTCTCTTGTAACAGGAACATCTTAAATGAGGGTGTATGCTCATGTGGGCTCCACTACTATCTCCGTGTAGCTGATTCTTGGATCTGTAACCTTGACCTATGACTTGGAACTAGGCCTGATAAATGTTGAATAAAATTAATGAGTGAATGAATGGAAAGGGTGATAACACATAACGTGGGATTAGAAAATCTGTGGTTTGTAGTGCTGTTATGGCATTTATTCAGCAACTATTTACTGAACATTTACTGTTACTGAGGTTATGGTGATAAATTGTTAATATGCAAGTCTCAGGAAAAATCACGTCCCTGGATTTTAAAATGGGATTTATAATGCTTTCTTACATTCAGGGCTTTTTGAGCCTCAAGATATATATAATGCATATTAAAGTAATTTGCTTAATTACTTATAACGTTATTGTTAAGAGAAACAAAAGGTGGAAAAGTACACAACTTTTCCAAAATAATTTGAGAAGAAAAAAAAGAAAATATGGAATGAAGTACTCAGAGCTGAAGCTATTAAGAAATCCAGCTATTAAAATAGCCAGAGTGAAATTCAAGCTAGAGAGAAGGCTCTATTAAGGTTGCATGCCTTTAGACAGAATATTGGAACGTCTATAATATATTGTGATCTGAATTTAAGACCAGATAAAGTGGAATCTTGTTGTGTAGTTTGAGAATGCTTTTATATGAAAAGACATATATTATATGGTAAAATCCTCATAAAAAAAATAAAGGTCACCAGGTTGTCTAAGAATGAAATTCCCTTGATGGCTAAGTTAGAACCTGACTTTCAGCCTCCCTGTTCAGGACCTATCATTATGCACACACACCTAGGCATTTTGTCTGATTGGAAGTAGAGAGGGGAGAAATTGCTGTACCAAACCACATTGTAGGGATAACCATAAGTCTTCCTCTGAGTTTTACGTAAGTTAAAGATGAATCAGATCAGGAAAGCTCTACAAGTCTCACACATGTGTTTCAGACTCAAATTGACTAGAAAGAGACCAAAGAATTGCCAGTGTCTTCAACCCCTTGCCCAGGGCAGCTCTGGACTCCCATTATGGCTTTGGGAAAGACTTTTTCCAAGTTTCCCCACACACGAATAAGAATGTTCCTTCGTTTGCAAATCTCTGTTCTTGCAACAAGTCAGAGAAAAATCAGAGAACATTAGAGATCATCAGAGGTAAACAGTATGTGATTACTGTCTTTCGTTGAATTTGGACTTGGAACTACTCTTATCACCACTAAAGATGCACTCTCTTTATAAAAAAAAAAAAAGGAAATATTTACTATTCTGATTACAAAAGGAATAAACATTAGTGATGAAAAATATAGAAAGTTACAGAAATTTTAAAGAAACACAAGAAAAAAAATCTTAAAAAAAAAAAGAAGGAAGGGGCGCCTGGGTGGCTCAGTCGTTAATCGTCTGCCTTCAGTTCAGGTCATGATCCCAGGGTCCTGGCGGGAAGCCTGCTTCTCCCTCTCCCACTCCCCCGCTTCTGTTCCCTCTCTTGCTGTGTCTCTCTCTGTCAAATAAATAAATAAAAATCTTAAAAAAAATAAAATAAACAAGATGAACTCACTAATGAAGGAGAGATTGTTCTAAAAATTTGTTTTTTTTTTTTTTACATTTTTTCTGGTTTAATAGTATGATGTAAACTTCTCATTGTGTTTTGTAATACTTTTGAATACTTGTTTTGAATACTTAAAGTATTCTTAATAATGTATGATAGACTATCCTTGAATGCATCTCAATTTCTTAGGTTGAACTATATGAAACTGTTGTGTATCCAAATGCTGGATATCAGTAATTACATATCACAAACTTAATATATAACTAGTTTTTAAAGACTGGTTATTGCAGTTGTTTCTAATGTTTTAATATTATTTTTTTTAAGATTTTATTTATTTATTTGAGAGAGAGAGAATGAGAGAGAGAGAGAGAGCACATGAGAGGAGGGAGGGTCAGAGGGAGAAGCAGACTCCCTGCTGAGCAGGGAGCCCGATGCGGGACTTGATCCTGGAACTCCAGGATTATGACCTGAGCCGAAGGCAGTCGCTTAACCAACTGAGCCACCCAGGCGCCCTAATGTTTTAATATTATACCCTTTATTTTTTTTGTGTTTTTGGGAAGTTAATTGGCAAAATAACAATAAAAAGTAACTATGTGACACTTACTCATAGGATGTTATTAAGTATTTTTATTCTATTGGCATTTGTATTAGTCCTGAAGTATTAAATTAAAAATAGAATATATAATAATATACATTTTAGTATAATCAAGTCTAAAGTAATATATAATCATAGAAAATAACTGAAATTTAACTGTATGGAATTTATCTTTCATCACTGAGTATGTGTGTATATAATGTGAGAAACATTATACATGTTTCTATGTATAATTTGTTAGGGTTTCAAGGGTTCTATGAAGAAAAATTGTTTATATTTGGACAAATTGCTCTGAAAACATATTTCTGCTTCAAAAGTATCCCTGGTTTCACAGAATTGTATCATTTAATAAATTTTATTTTCAATTTAGGTTTGATTTTGCAGATGCTATGAGACACATGTATACAGGAAAAAAATATAGGAAAAGAAAAGGCAATTAACCCTTATTAATTTCTTATTATGTGCCAGACCCTTTCTCTCTACTTGTTTATCAAGTAATTTAATAGTCTCATGAACACATGCTGATCGATAGGGCATGGGGTTGTCATATTTAAGAAAAACAGAAAACAATACAAGATGTCAAATTTGAATTTCAAATAGAAAACAAATACCTTTTTGTTAGTACGAGCATGCCACATGCAATATTGGGGATATAATTATACCAAGAGTACTCTTTCTATTTCTGAAATTCAAATTCCCCCAGCTTACTGTATTTTATATGTCTATTTAAATAGAAGCAAGTTCAACAGTTTAACAGATTTTTCCATATGGCAATGTGAGCTGAGGTCAGTCAGATCTTCTAATTTTTCAATAGAATCAGAGAATTCACATTCCAACATGATTTTTCCTAATTTTCATATGTTCCCAAATAATTAAAACATTTTAAAATACAGTTTAAAGTGAATAACACATGTCCACCGGCCGTGTCTGGTGGTTGCTGATACACGATATGATAATAGGTCAGTGTTCCTCACATTCCAAAGCATATAAGAGTTATCTGAGGATTTTGTTAAAATGCAGATTCTAATTCACTAAGTCTGAGGAGTAGCCTGGAATTCTATATTACTAACAAACTTCCAGGTGGAACCAAGAGTTGCCTGCTGCTGACCGTATTTTGAGTATTAAGAAATGAATTGCAGGAAAGTAAAGGAAGGAAAAAAGAAGGAAAATGGAAAAATAGAACAATATCCAACATAGTAAAAGGGGACACTTGAAAGAGTTGGAAGAGGTAAGGCAAAAGTTTTCATTCATCTATTCTTATTCTTCAAATCAGAAAGCTAATCCCCTAACATAAAGACTAAAATCAAAACAAATACAAATAACTGATATCTGATTCACTTATCACATAAAACATTTTAATAAGATGATCTTAATTCTTTGGAAGAAACTAAGAAAACAGAAAAATCAGCAACTCACACCACAAATAATGAAGTGTTAGCTATATGCACACAAATGCCTGAACACATACATATGTATATGTAATATATAGGTATATTTTCACAGACTCCTACCACCTTGTGATTCAGCTGCCCCTTGAGGAATGTTAAGGTGGATATCCAGAGATAAATATCAAGGTAGAGAGGTGCTTGGGTGGCTCCATCCTTAAGCGTCTGCTGGGTGGCTCAGTCATTAAGTCTGCCTTCGGCTCATGTCATGATTCCAGGGTCTTGGGATCAAGGCCCGCATCGGGCTCCCTGCTCCGCGGGAAGCCTGCTTCCCCTCTCCCACTCCCCCTGCTTGTGTTCCCTCTCTCGCCATGTCTCTCTCTGTCAAATAAATAAATAAAATCTTAAAAAAAAAAAAATCAAGGTAGAGTTTTAACTGCCTCTGTTGATTGACGGCTCCAATCATGAAAGTACAATTAACCACTATGCCTGTCAGTCAGTGATTGGTCACTGGGAAAGGCAAAGATGAGACCAGGGTAATGAAGGAAAGCAGGGTAATGGGAAATGCAGAAAGGCGAAGAAATGTCCAGTGTAACTATCTGCTAAGGATTAAAGCATCTGTTCATCTTTTTGAGAAAAGTGGAGGTAGGATTGAGAGAGGTGAGGAGAGATGGAGAAAGATGAAAGAGAAAAGAAACTTTAAACATGCTACCCAACAATGAGGTTTTAGATTATAGGACTGTATAATGCATTTTATTTCCTAGAGTTTAGTATGCCTATCCAAACTGGACAGGTGTTCAGGAGCTTACTGTGAATGTTGAGAATTCAACACGGGGACCAAGGTACGTAGCTGTGGGAACCTCTGTCAAATCAATGAAATAATTACACCCATGCAGTTAAAAATCCTACTAATTCCAAATAGATATTTTGAGAAGGATTAGTCCATATGGTCATGCTTAAAGTTACATAACTTTTTCTTGGCTTAAAATTATCCCACTTAGAAAGTTGAAATTGATTTTTTTTCTATTAAAAGAAGCATTTTAATCTAGGTAAACAGTTTGTTAGCAATTTGCCTTTCAAAAATAAGGATGACTTTTGTAAGGGCAATTCCTACTGAAATTGTAGCAGCATATATTAACGACCATTACCATTAAAAAACAGGAAAATCACCACTACTTAAAAAAAAAAAAAAAAAAAGATCAGGTCAGGTTTACCTTTATCCAGGGTTGTCTAACCCAAAAGTGATCCTATATATGTAACCATTCACTGGGATTATGAACTTTTGATTTTCTCTAACAGGAGTTTTTTCTTTTATACTATAAATTCTGGAATAAAGTGAAGCTGAATTTGCTTAAGCCAGTGGTTCTCAAAGTGTGGTTAGGCATAACAACATAGTACAACAGGCATAACTTGGGAACTTGTTACAAATGCAAATTACTGGGCTCTATCCCAGACCTATTTAAAGAGAAACTCTTTGGTGTGGGATCAAGAAATGGGTCTATCTAAATGCCTCCAGGGCATTCTCATGTTCACTAAAGTTTGAGAATCAAAGACTCACTCAATGATTGCTTCCTTTTTTAAGATTTTCTTCCCTTCAGCATGTTTCCGAAAACCCCTAACCTTGAGATATCCCTAGGGGCAGAAGTGACTCTTACCATCAAGGTGAGCGGATGACTACCTGAGGCTACCTGTTTATGATTGTGAAGTAATTTTGAATACTGCAACTTTTAGTAGCATTCCTAAATAGTAATGTCCCTACTTCATGCTCACAGATATGGCTTGTGGAAACAAAATTGTATTGTGTAAATGTGTAACTTTTTTAAAATGTGAAACTGATTTCAGGTTTAGGAACATTTTGTTTGCAGAATTTATTTACAAATAGCAACTCAAAAATGTATGTGTGCATTATATAAAATATAAACCAGTTACACTATTACTTCATTGAAACTATGGTTACTGCAATTTGTACTATTGTAAATCTTATCCTTGAATTACATTCAGAACTATCATACAATAAGTGAATTGAGTCAGAATTTTGCAGTGTCTTGAATACCTATAGTTAAGGAATGGAGTGGTTTATTTAAGATTGCCATCAGGAGAATTAGCTCACCAAGTTGGGGTTAGCACTCAGCATAGGTCTTAGTGACCAACTCACACCCACTACAAAAGTGAATCTCCTTGGTAACTAGAATGCAGTTGGTCAAGTATCTGTGGTTCTGTACATAAGGCAGGAAAAGATTGCTTGAAAAAGGTTATGCAAAGAGGCAAATATTAGTGACTTGAGAAAAATGTATCTGGCTTCTTCCTGAGATGTATAATTAGAGCCTCTTAGAGAAACATTTAAAGAGGTTTCAAACTACTAATGTGCACCCCCTTGTTTGATCTTACTACTAGGTAACTAGGCCAAAGGTATTAAATTTTGCTCCTCGTTACTTTTTTAAAAAAAAGTATTTATTTATCTTAGTAATCTCTACACCCAAGGTGGGATTCAAACTCATGACCCCAAGATCAAGAGTTGCTTGCTCTTCCAACCGAGCCAGCCAGGCACCATGGCTTCTTACTACTTTAAACACATCTTACTTACCAGGCATCACTGCGTGTAGAGATGATTAAAATACTCTTGGAGATGTTCGGATAGCTTGCAATCTCTTCAAGAAAGGGCACTGTTTTGATGGATACACATTTAATATTTATTCATAATCACACAATTATTTAAATTTAGTGCATGGCATGATTTAGAATTATAGTATTTACTAATATGATGTAAAACTTACATAAGATTTACAGTATTCACATTTGTGGCATGTATTACACTTATGCTAATAAACTCATTATGAATTGCTGATGCAGACAACAAAAATGTATTCAGTAAGGGTACTTCAGAAAATATTTTTGTTAATTAGGTAAAATCATTTATTAAATTTCTATTATTTTTCAAACAATTTGGTATAATTTAGAAATTAATTGAATGTGACAATAAGCTTAAGAGTGTGTTCATCAACAACTACAGTTTTGACACTGCTCCATAAGGCCACGTTTTTGTTTGTTTTATTTAGTGAGATTGGGAGGTACAGACCTGTCACTTAATTAAACTTGTAACAGATATATGAAATATTATACCTGTTAAGTTATTGCCAATGATTATTTAGTAAGAGAAATAATAAAACAAGAATTAGATTATGGTTATTGATATAATTAAATGTTATAAATTAATCAAATTAATCAATTGCACTAGTCTTTCAGACATCAAGTGTGAAGGATTTTATGAAATTAGCATCTCAAATATTCCAGTTTTTGTGAGATCAAGAAAATGCATTTAAACTTGTGGTCAAAAAGTTGAAAGTGTTACAAAGCCAAATTTTGAATGTTGCATAAATGGGCTTCAGAGCAAAATCCTTAGAATGTAGAGTATCTAGCCCCTAGGAATTATGAAAACCTTAAAATACCACCCTATTTAAGTTTGAGATTACCACTGCTCTTTAGCAAATTGCTGTATGACGATGGATATATAAGTAAGATGAACCATCAGTATTTAAGGATGAAGGTGAAAATGGTGAGGAAATATTAAAGATATTCGTCATAAAGCACCACCTGGAATTCACCCTGACTTTAAAATCAGCCCCAGATAAATATGTCAATGGATAAGAAATACTACAGCAACCTTTCATCTAGCCAAATAATAAGATTGCTGTTGAACATAAAATAAACCCATGGACAATTGCTAAACTTTATCTTTCTCAAAGCCTAAGATTTTTCTTCCTAGAATTTATATTACTTTGGAAAATAAAATATCCTTGGAAAATAAAATATAAAAATAATTTTCTCTTTTTTCAGCACTGACCTTTTCCAGGTCCCTGAGTCAATTTCTCTAGAGCTAGAATCACTTGGCCTTAAGCATGTAGGTTAAGCTCTGCCCCATTGTACTGCCTGTCCTGATTCTTTTTTCTTTCCCCATTTTTTGTAGTATTTCATTTTTTTTTCTTCCAAGATTTTATTTAAATTCAACTTAGTTAACATATAGTGTAGTATTAGTTTCAGGAGTAGAATTTGGTGATTTATCGCTTTCATATAATACCCAGTGCTCATCACATTAAGTGCCCTCCTTAATGTCCATCACCCATTTACCCATCCCCCCACCCACCTCCCCTCTAGAAACCCTCAGTTTGTTCTTCATTGTCAAGAATTTCTTATGGTCTACCTCCCTCTCTGTTTTTATCTTATTTTATTTTTCCTTCCCTCCCCCTATGTTCATCTGTTTTGTTTCTTAAATTCAACATATGAGTGAAATCATACGGTATCTGTCTTTCTCTGACTGACTTATTTCAGTTAGCATAATACTCTCTAGCTCCAACCACGTCATTGCAAATGGCAAGATTTCATTTCTTTTTGATGGCTGAGTAATATTCCATTATATATATAAAATATACCATTTATATATATACCACTTCTGCTTTATCCATTCATCAGTCGATGGACATTGGGCTCTTTTCATAATTTGACTTTTGTTGATAATACTTCTATAAACATCGGGGTGCATGAATTCCTTTGAATCAGTATTTTTGTATCCTTTGGATAAACATGTAATAGTGCAATTGCTGGGTCATAGAGTAGCTCTACTTTTTAACTTTCTGAAGAACCTCCATAATGTTTCCCAGAATGGCTGGACCAGTTTGCATTCCCACTAACAGTGTTAAAGGATTCTCCATTCTTCACATCCTCACCAACATATGTTGTTTCCTGACTTGTTAATTTTAACCATTCTGACAGGTGTGGGGTGGTATCTCATTGTGGTTTTGATTTGTATTTCCCTGATGATGAGTGATGTTGAGCATTTTTTTCATGTGTCTGTTGGCCATTTGTATGTCTTCTTTAGAGAAATGTCTGTTCATGTCTTCTGCCCATTTCTTAACTGGACTATTTATCTTGGGGTGTTGAGTTTGATAAGTTCTTTATAGATTTTAGATACTAGTCCTTTTTTTGATATGTCATTTGAAAATATCTTCTCCCATTGGATAAGCTGCCTTTTAGTTTTGTTGATTGTTTCCTACACTGTTCAGAAGCTTTTGATCTTGATGAAGTCCCAATAGTTCATTTTTGCTTTTGTTTCCCTTGCCTCTGGAGATATGACTAGTAAGAAGGTGCTACAGGCAAAATCATAGAGGTTACAGACTATATTCTCTTCTAGGATTTTGATGGTTTCCTGTCTCACATTTAGATCTTTCATCCACTTTGAGTTTATTTTTGTGTATGGTGTGAGGAAATGGTCCAGTTTCATCTTCTGCATGTGGCTGTCCAATTTTCCCAACACCATTTATTGAAGAGACTGTCTTTTTTCCATTGGACATTCTTTCCTGCTTTGTCGAAGATTAGTGGACCATGGAGTTGAGGGTCCATTTCTGGGCTCTCTATTCTATTCCATTGATCTATGTGTCTGTTTTTGTGCCAGTACCATACTGTCTTGATGATTATAGCTTTGTAATACAGCTTAAAGTCCATAATTGTGATGCCTCCAGCTTAGGTTTTCTTTTTCAACATTACTTTGGCTATTCAGGTCTTTTCTGGTTCCATACAAATTTTAGAATTATTTGCTCTAGATCTGTGAAAAATGTTGGTGTTATATTGAAAGGGATTGCATTGAATGTGTAGACTGCTTAGGGTAGTATAGACATTTTTAACAATATTTGTTCTTCCAATCCATGAGTATGGAATATTTTTCCATTTCTTTGTGTCTTCTTCAATTTCTTTTATAAGTGTTGTATAGTTTTCAGAAACAGATCTCTTACCTCTTTGGTTAGGTTTATTCCTAGGTATCTTACGGTTTTTAGTGCAACTGTAAATGGGATTGATTCCTTGATTTCTCTTTCTGCTGCTTTATTACTGGTGTGTAGAAATGCAACAGATTTCTGTTCATTGATTTTATATCCTGTGACATTGCTGAATTCCTGTATCAGTTCTAACAACCTTTGGTGGAGTCTTTGGGTTTTCTATATAGAGTATCATGTCATCTGGGAAGAGTGAAAGTTTGATTTCTTCCTAGCTGAATTGGATGCCTTTTATTTCATTTTGTTGTTGATTGTTGAGGCTAGGACTTCTGGTAGTATGTTAAATAACAGTGGTGAGGGGTGCCCGGGTGGCTCAGTTGTTTAAGTGACTGCCTTTGGCTCAGGTCATGATCCCAGAGTCCTGGGATTGAGTCCTGCATCAGGTTCCCAGCTCGGCGGGAGCCTTCTTCTCCCTCTGACCCTCTCCCCTCTCATGTTGTTTCTCTCTCTCTCTCTCAAATAAATAAACTAAAAAAAATAATAAACAACAGTGGTGAGAGTGGACATGCCTATGGTGTTCCTGGCCTTTGGGAAAAGCTCTCAATTTTTCCCCAGAGAGGATTATATTAGCTGTGGGTCTTTCGTATATGGCCTTTATGATGTTGCAGTATTTTCCTTCTATTCCTACATTCTTGAGGGTTTTTATCAAGAAAGGATGCTATATTTTGTTAAGTGCTTTTTCTGCATCTATTAAGAGGATCATATGGTTCTTAACCTTTCTTTTATTAATGTGTTGTATCACATCGATTGATTTGTGGATATTGAACCACACTGGCAGCCCAGAAAAAAATCCCACTTGATCATGGTGAATAATCCTTTTAATGTACTGTTGGATTCGATTAGCTAGTATCTTGTTGAGAATTTTTATGTCCATATTCATGAGGGATATTGGTTTGTAATTCTTTTTAGTGGGGTCTTTGGCTTTGGAATCAAGGTAATGCTGGCCTCATAGAATGAATTTGGAAGTTTTCCTTCCATTTTTATTTTTTTGGAACAGTTTCAGAAGAATAGGTATTAATTCTTCTTTAAATGTTTGGTAGAATTCCCCTGTGAAGCCATCCAGCCCTGGACTCTAGTTTGTCGGGAGATTTTTGATTACGGATTCAATTTTTTGCTCGATATGGGTGTGTTCCAACTTTCTATTTCTTCCTGTTTCAGTTTTGGAAGTTTATATTTTTCTAGGAATTTATCAATTTCTTCCAGGTTGCCCAATTTGTTGGGCATGTAATTGCTTATAATATCCTGTTATAGTTATTGTATTTCTTTGGTGCTGGTTGTGATCTCTCCTCTTTCATTCATGATTTTATTTATTTGGGTCCTTTCTCTTTTCTTTTTGATAAGTCTGGTTAGGGGTTTATCAATTTTGTTAATTCTTTCAAAGGACAAGCTCCTAGTTTTGTTGATCTGTTCTATCTTTTTTTAAAAATTTCTATATCATTGATTTCTGCTCTAATCTTAATTATTTCCCTTCTTCTGTTGGTTTTAGGCTTTATTTGCTGTTCTTTTTCTATCTCCTTTAGGTGTAAGGTTAGGTTGTGTATTTGAGACTTTCCTTGTTCCTGAGGAAGGCCTGTATTGCTATATACTTCCCTCTTATGTCTGTCTTTGTTGTGTCCGAAAGGTTTTGCTGTCCTGTTTTCATTTTCATTTGCTTCCATGTATTTTTTATTTCTTCTTTAATTTCCTGGTTAACCCACTCATTCTTTAGTAGGATGTTCTTTAACCTCCATGTATTTGTGATCTTTCCAAATTTTTTCTTGTGGTTGTCTTCAAGTTTCATAGCTTGTGGTCTAAATACACATGGTATAATCTATCTTTTTGTACCAGTTGAGGCCTGATTTGTGACTTAGTATGTGATCTATTCTGAAGTATGTCCCAAGCGCACTCAAAAAAGAATGTATATTCTGCTTCTTTAGGATGAAATGCTCTGAATATATCTGTTAAGCCCAGTGTGTCATCCAAAGCCATCTGGTCCAGTGTGTCATCCAAATCCATTGTTTCCTTGTTGGTCTTCTGCTTAGATGATCTGACCTGATTCTTATTTGAGGACCTATGCAGGCACTAATGTGATAAAGTCAGGGTATTTGATTCAACTGGGATTTGATTCTCAGCTGGTACCCTATCCTGAATAACTGAGCTCCTGCCACTGAATTTTTCCCTGCCACTTTTCCCTGCCACTAAATTTCTTTGCCCCTCTTAGGACCTTAGTCTTCTAGTCATGATCTCTCTGCTTATTTCAGTGTTTAATTTGCTTTAATGTTTGTCTTTTTATGATTAGAGTATTGTTTTCCTTTTTATGTTCCTCTTTTCCCCAATTGTCACCTTCCTTTACTATTCAAAACGTAACCCAGATAATACATTATATGTTTAAAAAAAAAGAAGATAGTAGGAAGGGAAAAATGAAGGGGGGAAATCAGAGGGGGAGAAGCACCATTAGAGACTATGGACTCTGAGAAACAAACTGAGGGTTCTAGAGGGGAGGCGGTGGGGGGATGCATTAGCCTGGTGATGGGTATTAAAGAGGGCATGTACTGAATGGAGCACTGGGTGTTATACCCAAACAACGAATCATGGAACACTACATCAAAAACTAATGATGTAATGTATGGTGATTAACATAACAAAATTAAAAAAATGTTAAACTAAAAAAAAAAAGAACAAAAAAAAAACTAACCCAGAGGTTAGGTCCCTGCCACCCACCACGAGACAACTTGGCCACAAAATTCTTGTTTTGTTGCCCAGGCTTCTGGTGCTAACTCACTCTTCATTCTCCAGAACTGTGAGTCACTTATCTGTTGGGATACTTCACTAGACTGCTTGGCTGGGTCATTGCTTGAAGTATGTGACTCTAATATTCAGGCAGATGAGAAATGAAAGTGCTTTAAAGCAAGAAAGAAGGAGAAGCCACAGACATACATCAATAGGCAGCTGTATTCACTATACAGGGTCTCAGATGAGGGCATATTATGCACCTACCATGTTAATTAAATGTTAATTTAGGCACATTATTGTTAATATCATCCAGTGTGTGACTTGACTAGACTAAAGTGGAAATTGTAGAGAGATACAAAAGTATATAATTTCCATTTTTGAGGATGTGTATTCTAGCTATGGAGGCAGAACAAAGATGAGAAACATATAAGAATGCCTAAAAGATAGCTTTAATAATAAGAATCGAATTGCCTCCTGTTAAAAAAAATGCACAAACATTTTCGGCAATTGATGCAGGATGACAGTGGGAGTGGGGTGTGGGATAGAATGTCTGAAATATAACCAGATGTGTAATCATTTTCATTTTTGCAGCTGGTGCTATTCCATGTTCACCACTTTAGTTGTAAAGAGATAAAGGCTTCTTGGCTCTTTCCATGTGGGGCATCTCTATTTCTAGCACTACACTCTTGTGAAAGGTAAAGAGTGATATTATCACCGAGTAGATTGCACATGCCTGATATGTAAACAAGCCAGCAATCAAAACACCCAAGGCTGACACTAACACTTCAGTGTGTAATACCTTCAGCATTTTAAATCTGTTTTGTAATTCAAACATTTTCAACCTAAACTATAGGAAGCAAACAGTGCATAAATCTTCTCATTTTGAGACCTTAGAAACTAAATACTTCTTAAATGGTAAGACAGTTTTCTAAATACTGATGATATATGTTGCTCAAAAGACATAACTAGGTTATAGCAACATCTGTAGAAGCAAAGTGAAAACCATCAGTATATGTCAACAACACTAGCAATACCTCTCTGAAACCAGGTGCATCAATTAATAAGCATTTTGTAAAAGAGTTTTGTAGCCTTTCAATACATTTTCAAAAATGGGGAGGTGCCCATATCTGAATGTCTGCTACAATAAAAAATGTATACATATATGTATGTATATCATACATATATCTTCTATGGATGTATGGATGACAAATATTTTTTGAATAGAGCCCTCAAATACAGCCCTCAAAAGCTTAATATGATAAATTCATTAGGGAGAAAAGTTTTGTGCATATTTCCATAAGGGAAGCCTCCGGGAGCCTATAAACAAAAAGCAGAAAGGGAAGAGCAAATCCCCTGGGAGCAACATTACCATAATTGAGCACTTAAATGCATAAGAAACAAATTGAGACCACTTAAGTAAATAAGGAGGAAGCTATGCAAAGACAGCATCAGGATGCTCCAATTGATCTTTAACTGCTACCATCTCTGGAATTAAGTAAGGCTGACACCTCTAAGAACTAGTTTCTGAGCATTGAGCTAAGTGGTTATGTGCCTGAGCTTCTGCAGTGACAGCTTGGATTTGAACCCAAGCAATAGCACCCGGCAGATGTATCATCCTGGGCAAGGTTCCTAATTTCTCCAAGACTCAGTTTCCTTATCTATAAATAGGACAAAATAATAACACTGTATAATAGAGTGCTGTGATTTTTAAATGAGATAAAGTGTTTACTATGATGCACGGTTCATAATAAATACCCTATATTTTGTTATATTTACTATTAGTATTAGTATTAGTATTACTACTACTACTATCACCAGGTATAATGGGGCATGTAAACTTCAAAAACATACTTATATAAGTAAGTGCAAAAGAGTGGATTTGTTGTTAATAGAATTTTTCTTTATATTAAAAATAAATCAACTCACAAGATACTGAATCAAGACTATTTGGATCTTTATTAAATTTTTACTTTCCTTGTGTAAAATTGAAAGGGAATTGACTAATTTGGATTATAAATCTTGTAATATTATAACCAAGAAGGGAAAATTAAGAAGGTGAAGTTTTGCAAATTGATTTATGAACTGTAACTGACTACTTCAAAATATAGCATCAATCTTGGTTAATATGACTGGATATGTGGACACAAATTATTAAACTGAATGGTGCATCAAACTTGTACAAGGTGGTTTGATCCAGTTAGGAAAAGTGATTATAGATACTTGAATATGATATTTTTGTATTATGTTATTTATTAAATAATTTTTGGCAAAGTTTTTTGTTGAAGTGCCAAATATGTATAATAAAGCCATAAATCTCAAGTTTGCAGGCTGGTGATTTTTTATAAAGTGAAAACACCAGGGCAACCAGTGCCAATATCATGGTATATAGAACATTACAGCATTCCAGATGCCTCTCTTGTTCTGTTCCTCAATCATTACACACACCCAAGGTGCCACTATTTTGACATCTAGCACTATTGATAAATTTCAACTGATTTTGTGATTTTTACACATGAAAGCATGTAGGCTGTGCTATTTTTTGTTTGTTTGTTTGGGGTTCTTTTGCTCAGCATGAGTCTATGAGATGTGTATATTATTGCTTGAAATAGTAGTTTTTTCTATTTCATTGCTGTATAGTAGTTTATTACACAAATGTATTATATAACGTGTATTTCTTGTGCTATTGTGGCTGCTGGTTATTTCCAGTTTTTAGATACTGTGAATTGTGCTTAATGAACATTCTTGTACATGTCTATGCTGCATATAAATTGCCTGATCATAGGGTATGCAAACACTAAGTTATAGAAGGTACTATCAACAGTTTTATACACTTGTACTGATTTATAACACAATTAGAAATGTATGAGACCATTGTTAATCCATTTAAGTGCCACAGAAAGGTATTGTGAGTTTCTTTAAGTTGTAACCATTCTGGTGGATATGTAGCAGTATCTTATTGTGGTTTTAATTTGTGTTTCCAAATGATTCATAATACCAAGCACTTTTTCATATGCCTATTGATCATTTGGATATCATCTTTTGTGAAAAGTCTGCTCTAGATTTCACTCATTTTTTAAAAGAAGTTTGTTGTTTGCTTGTTAATTTGTAGGATTTATTGAATAAAAGTTCTTCTATGGATATATGTATGACAAATATTTTCTCCTTTTTTGGGATTTGTCTTTTGAATTTCTCAAAAGTATCTTTTAATAAACAGAGATTTTCAAATCTCATAAAATCCAGTCCGTCAATCTTTTCCTTTATGATCAGTGATTTTTTATGCCCTGTTTAAGAAATTTGTGCCAATTTCAAAGTATGAGGATTTTATATATAATAATTTCTAGAAGTTTTACTCTATTACCTTTATCTTAATTCCAGAATCCATTTCTAATTGATTATTTCTAGTGTGTTGTTTCCAGTAAGGTTCAAGGTTCATTTTTTTTTTTTTCTGATGAATACCATTTTTAAAGATTTAAAGAAGACATGTAACATCTAAGAGCAATTTCCCTGATACTCTTTTTTTTTAATAGTACTGCAAATCCTTTTGAATTCTAACAATTCAAACATTTATCTGTGCAGCAACTTTTATTTAATAGTCTCAATTGCTAGGATCATCAATATAGTCTATCCTCTGTTTAATCTACTGTCTTTTAAAATAACTTTTAGGTTTTATCGTACACTTGCAGTAATGTTTCAAAGCCATTGTTTTGTAGCCTTTCAATTCTAATAGCATTAAATTGTTTGAACATGTGCTTTAATAGGGATGGCCTACCAAACTATTCTCCAGCAGAAGAGATATAGTTATGGGGCGCCTGGGTGGCTCAGTTGGTTAAGCGTCTGCCTTCGGCCAGGTCACAATCCCACAGTACTGGGATCGAGTCCCACATCGGGCTCCCTGCTCAGTGGGGAGTCTGCTTCTCCCTCTCCCTCCACTTGCTGTTCCCCCTACTTGTGCTCTCTGTCAAATAAATAAGTAAAATCTTTAAAAAAAGATATACAGTTATGGCCTAAGTTGCTTATGTATGCCCCATTCTAAAGATCATGGAAATTTGCATAATGTAATAATTTATCAGTGTATTTTAATTTTCATATTAAGAAAACTGGTCTCAGGTAATGACTATTTTGTGTTAGTTGGATTCATTGATGCATTTACCCATATACTCATTTAACAAATATGTATAAAGTATAGGTTCAGTGTTAGGTTTTGTGGATACAGTGGTGTATAATTAAAAAAACGTTTATATATTATATAATATAGACAATAGAGTTCTCTTCTCTCAAGAGCTTGAAGCCTAGCATTAGAGTTAAGTATCACCGTGTGATTTACTATACGTAAGCTATGTACTACCTTCTTGTTTTTTAACTATACAAAGTTTTGTCTTATAGTTTTATGTTTGAGAAATTTTATAAATAATTAATGAACCATAACATGCCAATTTCGGTATTTTTAAAGTAAGCATGAGAATATTTTTGAACAACTATCACCCCCACCCCCAAATTCAAGGGACATTTTAAAAGTGTGCATTATTTCTGGCTATAATTATTTATGTATTTGAAGCCCACAGGTTGTGAAAATACCATTGTGTGTTAAAGTGCCAAAATTCTTTAAGAAAAAAGGTTAAGTGACAGAATAAATTAAAGAATAGAAGAATTTGAGATTATTTTTTAACTTGTGGTATAAGTGTGCCAAAATATGAAGTTTTGGCTTCTCACGTGTAAATACGCAATGTTATGGTCCAGTGATATCGCATTGTATTAATGGTGGACAAAAGCTGGTTAAAAGGTACTTTATTACACCAAATAGAATTTATAAAGCAGAGAAATAGAGAAATAAAGTAATGTTTTTTAGTATTACAAAGCATGCTGAAACAAAATAATTAAGTAGTTAAGTCTTAGCTTAATTTTAGCTTAGCCAACAATTCAGTATAGGCTTAACCAAATAAAGTAGCCTGGGGGAAATTATGGATTTAGATTGCATACCCATTGTTCATGCACCAAAAAGCATGCTTTGTTAGTATAAACTATGTGGCCACCATCAAATTGGATTATGAGCTGCCCAACCAAATGAAGGCCGAAAGAATGGAGTATGATCAATTTTTAAAATAATTGTATATTAGCATAGAAAACTATACTAAAGAAAACAAATTCTAAATTTGATCTAGAATGAGGTTCAAATGGATCCTGCAGCCTATAAAATGAGGAGATAATAGGTAAAATTTAAAGATAAGCTTAGACAATCAGTGAAATTATTCTTGCACAAAATCAAGCTGTCAAGATTACTTTGTGTGGAACAGAGTAGGAATGACCTGATCTTTCCAGAAAATTACAAGTTTAGGATAAAGAATTTTCTAAGTCTTCAACCCATCCTTACTCTCTTATGAATATTCATAAAAAGCTTAGCATTTCCCTTTTTCAATCCTTATATCCAATTCATCATCAAGCCCTTTGCAGATGATCTTTGAGATATCTCTACTCCAACTGTCATAACTTAAATTTACTCTTATTTCCTTGTCATTAAATTAAATGCAAAGAACTTAATGATTCCCTTGCCTCTAGTCTCTTGTCCAGTCCATCTAAACTGTGCAACATTGTGGACAAAGCTCTTGTTTTATACCAATTTCTCTTACAAAAATGCCCTGATTTCCAGTTGTATCAAATATAATCCCTCATCTTCCATTTTCTGGCATCACTCTCCAACCACACTTCTGCCATTTGCTGATAGATGCTTTCTGCTTTTAAAATGGCTGGATAATTCTTTCTCCTGCATCATTCATGAAAATGATTGAGTTAGGTATCTGCTGCTTTTAGGTAATGTTGGCAACTTACTGGCCCCTTGTAATATCATTTCCTTGTGAAGATGTCGTTTGAATTCTAACAAACCTATCTTTGCAATGAACTTTTCAAATATAATTTTTCATAAATTGGCACTGCAAATAATTCTTATCTTATAATTTTTGTTCCAGAAGTTATATTTTCACAAATATATTAGCTATCAGTTTTTACATTATTATACTGCAATATGAGTTTTCATCATTTATACTTATCTGATTTTCCCCCTATTTCTGCTGTTTTAACATTTATTTATAATTTTTTTAAAGAAATAAGCTAACTTTTTTTTTATTTTAGAGAGAGAGAAAGAGAGCAGGCAACTGTGTGAACAGGGGGAGAAGCAGAGGGGCTGGGAAAGGGAGAATTTTAGGCAGGCTCCATGCTGAGTGCAGAGCCCAATATAGGGCTTGATCTCGTGTGATCAGGACTTGAGCAGAAACCAAGAGTTGGTCCTTCAACCAACTGAACCTCCCAGATGCCTCTTTTTAAAAATTTATTTACTTTAAGCATTTATAGATTTGTTTTATTTATTAATTTGATCCACTAATATGTATTAAGTATTCAAAATGAGCCAGGATCTACATTAGATACTAGAAATTCACCAGTGAATTCGTGATTAGATGTACCCTCTGTAACCCATGGAGCAATTACGTTCCAAGGAAAAACACTTAAACATGTTGAGTTAGTTTTCTATTGCTTTTTAAACATATTACCACAAATTAAGCAGCTTAAAACCCCCATTTACTATTTTACAGTTTTGTGGAACAGAGGTCTAGTCACATAGTGACTCAACTGAGCAGGTTGGGACCAAAATCACATTATCAGCTTTGCTGAGCTTTGATCTGGAAGCTCTGGTTAAGATCCCATTTCCAAACTTTTTCAGATTGTTAACAGAATTCAGTTACTTGGAGTTGTATGACTAAAATCCCAATTTTTCTGCCATTTCATCTTCAAGCCAGCAACAACACATTGAATCCTGCTTGTGCTTCAAATCTCTGACTTCTTCTGCTACCAGCAGTGAAAGAGCTCTACGTTGAAGTGTGCATGTGAGCCTATCCGCATAATGCAGGATATTCTTCCTAACTTAAGTTCAGCTGATTAGTAGCCTTAATTACATCTGCAAAGCCCTTTTGCAAAGTAATATAACATACTTATGAGAGTATCATCAAATGGGCAGAGTTCACAGAAGTAAAAATTCTGCCTAACACACTTGTGGACTAGAAAATATACATAGGTAATTACCATGGTATCTTTGCTGGAAAGGACAAAAAACTGGAAACAACCCAAACACTTACCTAAAGTAAAGGGCACAAATGAATTGTGAAATGTTTGCCCAATAAAATATCCAGAATTTAAAGCTAAAAAACTATAGGTACAAAATACTATATTTTGTACACCTGTATAGATATATTTTAACAACATAACGTTGAAGAATAAAAGAAAAATCAAGTTAAAACTAAACCAAAAAGAACTAAAAATAAAAGTAGAAGTTAAAAAAACATAAGAATGATAAACATGATTTAGAAATAGTTGTCTCTACAGGGCAATTTAAGGGAAAATTGCGGTAGGAATTTACAAATAGATTTAAGGTAATATAAAAGGACTTACTCTAAAAAGAAACAAAAGATTTGCTGTAGTGTTGGGTAGTGGATTCATGAGTATTTTTTGCATTATAAATAGGTACATTCATACAAGACAGTTATGGACCAAATTTTCAAGTGTGTCATGAACCAAAAACTAGGATTAATCGAAATTTATGTACGTGTGTATATATATAGAACTTCCAAAATATTAAAAGTTATATAAGGAGCAATTACAGGGTGCTTTGAGAAAGTGAAACAGGGATCCTGACTGAGAATAAGGAAGCAAAGACGACCTTTCTTTGGAAGCAGTACTGAAGCTGAGATAGGAAGGTCTATAAGGGATAAGGAACTGGTGAGAGTGAAGGGAGAAGAAGTTATGTCACTCTGGAAATCTGTGTGAAGTCCGAGGTCAGAAAATGATTGGAAAAGGAGTGTGGAGAATGGCACAAGATAGGCAGAAGGGGCAGGGGCCGGATGTTGTGGCAGAGAGCAGAGAAGTTACATGATCAAACATATTTTAAAAAAGATGACTTTGTTGACTAAAAAACTTGCAGCTGGACAATAATAGAAGATAGAAGGTTATGTCCTGGGACCAGGGAGACTTGTGTGGAGGACAACCCTGCTAAAAATGAGCATATAGTTAATTAAAATAAAATATAAAAGGACACTACCATCCTGCTTGCATGGTTTTGACCAGAATAAATGGAAGAATGCAATTACCATTTACAAAGATAGGAAATACTGAAGGTAGAGTAAATTTGAAAAGTCATTAAAAATTCAAAATTGAACTTAAGCTTGAAGAGCTTATTGCACATTCAAAGGGAGATGTCAAGTAGACAATTGTATATATCAATGTGGAGTTCAGGGAAGTGTCAGAAATACAAATGTAAATTTTTGAATTACCAGAATAAATGTAGGATTTAAAAGCAAGCTGCTGGTTGAGAATATGGAAGGAGTCATTGTAATCTGAATGTAAACTGAGTCCTGGGACTCCCCAACATGCATGAACTTCAAAAAAAAAGTTGTGAGAATTCAATCAAGTTGTATAAAGTATGTGTAAAAATATACAATAGATACCATTTTAATAAATGTAAAAAAAAAACCTGTGTTTGTGTGTGTATAGGGGTTTGCAGTGCAAATATAAAATACATGGACAGAAATGATTCACAAAAATGTCAGGATAATGGATGCCTCTGAGGAGAGTCGAAAAAGAATGAGATGGGGAGAAATATACAAGCGCCTTTCCATTTTGACATTAAGGTTTTATTTCTAAGAAAAACAATTTGAAACATAGGGAAATTGATTAAATGGCTTGTAAAAGATTAGACAAAATGTGTGTAGAGAATTCTATTTTAGACATTTGTCTTCAGAATAAATGGAGTAGGGAGAGGGACCATAATTGAGGAAGGTTGTGACTTTGAGGTATTTTTCCTTTTTGATATTATTATGAGTTTGTAGTTTGTTTAACCTTGTGAGAAGAGGGTAAGAACTTTGTATTTTAGTACTGATCCACAGACAGCTTTTGTTAGGCAAGAGATAATTTCTTCTTCTTCTTCTTTACTTCTTCTTCTTCTTCATCTTCTTCTTTTGCTGTATTTGCTGTTTATTAAATAAGTTACTTGGAAAGTCCTTTGAGGTGCCTGCAGCAGTGAAATTATTTGTCTGTGTTCAACAGTAAGGGACTTGAATACAGTCCTGTTTGCTCCATTACAAAATGATAAAAAAAAAAAATAAGAATCTTTTTTTAGACTTTCATTTGAAGACTTTTAATTTTTTTAATTTTTTAAGTTTTTATTTAAAATCCAGTTCATCAACATATAGTTATGTTTCAGGATACAATATAGTAATTCAATATATCCATACATCATCTGGTGCTCATCACAACAAGTGCCTTCCTTAAACCTCATCACTTAATCTATCCCCCCTACCCACCTCTCCTCTGGTAAGCATCAGTTTGTTCTCTGTAGTTGCATCTGTTTCTTGATTTGCCTTTCTCTCTCTCTTTTTTTCACCTTTACTGATTTGTTTTGTTTCTTTCTTTAAAAAAAATATTTTATTTACTTATTTAAGAGAGAGAGAGCAAGCACGAGAGGGGTGAGTAGGGCCAGAGGAGAGGAGAAGCAGAGTCCCTGCTGAGCTGGGAGCCCAAAATGGGGCTCCATCCCAGGACCCTGAGATCATGATCTAGGCTGAAGGCAGATGCTTAACAGACTGAGCCACCTAGGTGCCCCTCCTTTTTTGTTTCTTAAAGTTCACATATGAGTGAAATCATATGATATTTATCTTTCTCTGACTGACTTATTTCACTTAGCCTAATACTCTCTAGCCCCATCCATGTCTTTGCAAATAGCAAGATTTTATTCTTGTTTATGGCTGAGAAATATTCCATTACACACACACACACATATATATATAAATATATATATATATTTATATATATATGCTTCTTTATCCATTTATCTGTTGATTGGTACTGGGTTGCTTCCAAAATTTGGCTATTGTAGATAATGCTGCTATAAATATTAGGGTGCATGTATCCCTTTGAATTAGTATTTTTGTTTTCTTTGGGTAAATACCTAGTAGTACGATTGCTGGATCATAGGGTCGTTCTATTTTTCAACTTTCTGAAGAACCTCCATACCATTTTCCACAGTGGCTGTACCAGTTTGCATTCCCACCAACGGTGCAAGAGGGGTCCCATTTTTCACCAACATGTATTGTGTCTTGTGTTGTTGATTTTAGCCATTCTGACAGGTGTGAAGTGATAGTTCATTGTAGTTTTGATTTGCATTTCCCTGAAGATAAGTGATGTCTGTTGGCCACCTGTATTATATGTCTTTGGAAAAATGTCTATTCATGTCTTTTGCCCATTTTTAATTGGATTATTCATTTTTGGGTGTTGAGTTTTATAAATTCTTTATATATTAGATATTAACTCCTTATTGGAGATGTCATTTGCAGATATCTTCTCCCATTGCATAAGTTGCGTTTAGCTTTGTTGATTGTTCGCTGTGCAGAAGCTTTTTATTTTGAGGTAGTCCCTATAGTTTTTTTTTGCTTTTGTTTCCCTTGCCTCAGGAAATATATCAAGAGAAGTTGCTAGAGTCTATGCTCAAGAGGTTACTGCCTGTGCTCTCCTCTAGGATTTTGATGGATTCCTACCTCACATTTAGGTCTTCCATCTATTTGAATTTATTTTTTTGTATAGTGTAAGACAGTGGTCCAGTTTCATTTGTTTGCACGTTGCTGTCCAGTTTTCCCAACAACACTTGAAGAGACTGATTTTTCCCCATTGGATATTCTTTCCTCCTTGTCAAAGATTAATTGACCATATAATTGTGGGTTCCTGTCTGGGATTTCTATTCTATTGATCTAAGTGTCTATTTTTGTGCCAGTACCATACTGTTTAGATTACTATAGCTTTGTAATATAACTTGAAGTCCAGAATTGGGATGCCTCCAGCTTTGCTTTTCTTTTTTCAAGGTACTTTGGCTTCTCAGGGTCTTTTGTGGTTTCATATGTTTTAGGTTTGTTTGTTCTAGCTCTGTGAAAAATGCTGTTGGTATTTTGATAGGGATTGCATTAAATCTGTAGATTGCTTTGGGTAATATAGACATTTTATCAATATTTGTTCTTCCAATCCATGAGCATGGAATGCTTTTCCATTTCCTTGTGTCATCTTCAATTCCTTTCATAAGGGTTTTATAGTTTTCAGAATACAGATCTTTTACTTCTTTGATTAGGTTTATTCCTAGGTATTTTATGGTTTTTAGTCCAATTGTAAATGAGATTGAGTCATTAATTTCTCTTTCTGCTGCTTCATTATTGGTATGTAGAAATGAAACTGATTTCTGTACATTGATTTTGTATCCTGCAACATTACTGAATTCATTTATTAGTTCTAGCAGTTTTTTGGTGGAGTCTTTCAGCTTTTCTATATAGGGTATCATGTCTGCAAATAGTGAAAGTTATACTTCTTCCTTAGGCAAAAGATGATTTCATCATTATGATGGGAGTGGAAAAAAAAGAAGATAGTGATAGGTGCAATCAAATTTGTGTGTACAGTTTGCCCCCACTTTCTCAAAGTTTTGCCACTTCATTTTACAGAAGGCCTACATTAGTATGGTAGTGGTACTTTTCATAAAGGCAAAAAGCCTCTTCTGATTTCTTTCAGTTAGAGAAAATGGGTATTATTTTAAGTCTTTCACGAAAGTGGAGTGGTATAACACAAACTTTCAGAAAGCAGGGGGTGGGGGAGGAGACACTCTACCTTATGTCATATCCAGTTAGGAAAGTTTTCATATGAACAGTCTACTTTCAGATAGCGGGGAAAACTGTATTTGGTTTTGGCAAGATTTAAAGGTTCTTGTCTTTTGGCTTTTAATTTCTCTAAAGTAAAACGCAGAGCCAAAAGCTGGCAGCAATTGAGACACTGGAAATTTGAGGTTCGTGGAATGTGAAATAGTAATTGTGGACACTGGGAAAGCAAAATTATTATAGAAATACTTAAATTTTCTATGTGGTTTTTAGAGCCTGCTTGAGATTGAGGATGTTGGTAACAGTTGGCAACAGTTTATATGTATCTTTTTTCTCAGATGCTTGTCTGCAGTTACAATGTAGATTGTTGGGTTGATCTAGATTTGTTATATTTCTGGAGTTTGACTGAAGAGAAAAGAGGCAATTACCTGAAGAGAGAAAAGGCAGCCCCAACCAATGTCTTGGTTGCTTTAGAATGCCATTTGCAATTAGTTGAGCAATAGCATGAGCCTGATTTTGCAACATCTACGTGGGCACTAGATGACAGTACATGATTTGTATTACTTCCAGGGGAATATTAGACTATTCTCTGAAAAGCTGGAAATTGGATGTGGGATTTTGAAGCCTTGCTACCTAGTTCTGTTTGGCCAAGACTTTTGTCCTCTTTCCAAACAAGTGTTCCAACTCCTTCAGTGGGATTGACCTGGTGACAATTCAGGAATTAAATGGAATCAAAGGCTTGCAGTTTTACCTTTTAACATAAACCTTGATTCATTAAAGTTTGCCCTATCCCATGGCAATATATCTATGGAGAGAACTGTTCTAATGTTGGATCAGGTTGAAGCAGTTTGTTGCTCATTGTTTGTTTTTAAATCCAGTAATTAAATCTACTACCACTTAGGACTGTTTCAGAAACATGGTTTTAATGACTATTGTGTGCTTGTTCTTCATTTATTGTCCAATAAGCCATGTTTTGGAGAAAGAGTTTTTAAGGATCATCATTTTTTTCAGTGAACTATCTCATAAATTACATTATTATTTTATTTGGAACTACCTCGGCTTAAAAACAAATAATTTTAATGTCCTCAGCTTCAAACCCATGCAGTGAAGACTATTTGTAGAAATTCATTGAAATTAGTTTAGGCAAGAAATGTATGTATGGGCTCAACAATATAGGGGAATTCAATGCAAATTATATTTTATATATGGGTAGAGACAATGGTCAAATGATATTTTTAAGAATCTGCCTCTATACCATTATTTCTTGTATCTTGACTTAGCTTGAGCTGCTGTAAGAAAATACCAAAGACTGCATGACTTAAACAACAACATTTATTTCTAACAGTTTTGGAGACTAGGGAATCCAATATCAAGGTGCTGCCTGATTTGGTTCCTGGTGAGGGCTCTCTTCCTGGATTGCAGATGGCTCTTGTTTTTGCTGTATCCTCATATGGAGGAGACAGAAGTTTTGATGTTCCTTCCTATTCTTATAGGGGCACTAATCTCACCAATGGGGCTACCCTCATAACTCCCTCCAAATCTAGTTAACTTCCAAAGGCCCTACCTCTTAATACTATTACATTTGGGATTAGGGCTTCAACATATGAATTTGAGGGAGGGGAATGAACGTTCAGTCCATAACACCTCTCTGTTTTTTGTTTTTTGTTTTTTCTCTCAGACTCCTATTGTAGACAAACTTTCTTAATGTGGCAGGGCATAACTCCCAAGGTCCTGGGTGTATATCTTTACAATTTTTAAACTGTTCTATAGAGATGACACTGATGTTTGCTTGGCTAATGTCATGTATTATAAATGTAAAATGGGTTAATTGAAAAAATATATAGAGAGTATACCCAATTTCCTGAACTCTCATTATCCCTACAGAGAAATGCATTTAGGTCAAGCATATCTGAGAATAAGGTGGACTCCAGCAGAAGGATTCCAGCCTCCTGAATTACTCTGTATATTTATAAGGAAAGGGAGGCAAGAAACTTCTATTGATCATTTAACAATGGGAACTTACTGGTCAAGGAGAGCCTCTGGAACTGAGATGAGGAAATGTACCTGCTCCTCCCTTGAGATGGCCAGTTGAGACTTGCTGAGAATCTTTTTGATAAACTCTAATTCATCTCACCACATAATTTAGAAGAACTATATTTCTATACCAATTGTTCAGTTCTTGTCTCTCAGCAATTCCAACCTTACCTTTCTGATTTCTGCTTTGTGATTCTGGGCTGAGACTGGCAAGCCACATTTTTGCTCTATCACTGGCTCTGCCAATCATGGGCCCTAGAGAGATGCAGCAGGGATATAAAAATCAAGAGGGACTTACTCTTTTCTGTTTGTTCTTTTTGAGCTTCTGGATGGCTTTCTGTTCCTGTAAGCACCACCCCATCAACACTTTCCAGCAAGAGCAGGCTTTCCCATTGCAGCCCTGAATCCAGTGTGCAGTTTTCCCAACACTTGCAAACCCAATCTCATCACCCACCCCTCAGAGACACCAACACCATCTGCTAGTATGCCATCTGAGAGGCCCCATCTCAGACCCAAGGGACACACCTCCAAACTCAGAGACACCAGTCCTCATGGAGCAATGCCTCCTTTTCAGTAGCCCAAATTTCAACTCTTGGGGCTCTTCCCTACGTTTCTGTTTTAATAATTCCAGTCTCTTTCGTTCCGTTGGCTCTAAGGGTGTAGCTGCTTTCTCTGTTTTCTCTTACTCTGTGATACCTTAGAGTTATCATTTTCATTTTACCATATATTTTTACTTAGTTAAAACTATTTTAGAATAAATGCTCCTTTTCAATAACTGGCATTGGTAGGACTGGATCCTGCCTGATACACTTTCCAAAATCAGTTCATAAAAATTCAGGATAGGATTCTAATTTCTCAGGTTCAGGTCTGGTGTCTCTTTCTAGGCCATTTGCTATATAGGATACAGTGGGACTATGATTGACCCAACTGGGTCAAATGTCCAGGCTTGTTGCTGAGATGAGGGGCACCATGATTGATTGTCTCAGCAGGACCATATGGAGTAACAGAGAAATTGTCCAGAGAGACAGAATGCTGCCACCAAAATAATGGGAATGAGAATGCCTCCTGTAGTGGAGTGGGGAGCTTTAGCTACCACAGATAGATAACACAGCACTGCCTATTGACTTATAAGTGTAATAGTTTATTAAGCGGTCCAAATTAATGTTATAAACATGATGTTTTATTTATCTATTTATTTATTACCATCATTGTTGCAACCATATTCTGTAAAACATTTAACAAATATATAATATAAAATAATAATAAAAATAGAATATCAAACCCACCTATGTGTGTGTGTGTGTGTGTGTGTGTGTGTGTGTGTGTGTATTTCAGAACTTCCTGTCACTTTCAATTAGGACAAATCTGTGTGGTTTTAGTCTTCAAATTCATCTTCATTTCATATTTGTTCCCTTCCCTACCATCTGAAAATATCATCCCTCTGCCCTCCACCTTTAGAGGTAAAAGAGAAAGGCATGACTGTCCTCAACGTACCTCCTCACCCTATCTCTTCTGATGTCTGTCTTCTGCAGTGTATTGGGGTGAACTGATGGGAGAGGGAAAGATATATACTTCTTCATTAACAGGTTCAGCTGTAGATTTCTTTCTTGGTTGATTGTACAGCCGTTTTGGTCACCACAGGTTTTCTCTTTGTTGTCAGTGTGCAATGATCTGGAGCACATTATAGGTTCTTATGGGGGAGCTATGGTCCTCCCCACTGCACAGGGCCCTGATTTCAGAGATCTGGCATAGGCATCCTTGGTAATCACTGTGCCCATTGCGGTGGTTTTTTACACAGTGGGACAGCTCATGAGGTTGCCAACAAAGTGGCTCAAATACAACTGCTTCTAATTCCCTTTGACTGGCAGGAAACTCAGACAGTTATATGGAGTGAACATAGTGGATGCCACTGTCCCATCCTCCTCATATCCCAGTGAGGACGTTAGCCATACAATTTATTATCATGCTAAAATATCTGACGGTTAATGGCATAATTGGGAATGAAGATAAAACTTGGAAACAAGATAGAGAAGATGGAGTGTATGTAGAAGGGCTGTTAAAAATGTAAAACTTGGTTGCATTATTTGTGGAGGCTCAAACTTGTGAAGGTTCAATACCATACTTTTTCCATTTGTTCTGCATTTTGATTCTGAAAAGAAAGCTGGCTTTGCCCATTTCTTATTAAAAAAACTTGTAAATCCAGTTGTCTAATGGGATCTATATGAAGTTAGCTATGTCTGTATGCCCTTCTCCCACAAAATACTGTATAACTAGTGTGCTTGTCATAGTTTACTCCACCATCTTTGTAAGCTAATGACATTGTGAGTCACCCATTTATATCTTAATTTTTAATCATGTCTGTTCTTGAATGGGTATCTCCTTAGCCTGCTGATTTCTTTTTTTTTTAAAGAAAATGGGTGGAGAAATTAATTTAGACGTTTGTTCGCAATAAAAATAATTCATTAAAAAAAATTATCTGACAGTTAAATTTGTGTGGTCAGCTTGGCTGAACCACAGTGCCCAGATATGTGGTCAAACATTATTCTGAATGTTTTTGTCAGGATGTTTTTAGACAGAATTTACATTTAAATTGGTGGGCTTCAAATAAAGCAGATTGCTCTCCATAATGTGAGTAGGCCTCTTTGAATCAGTTAAAGGCCTGAAAAGAGTAAAATCTTCTCCCCAGTTCTGCATCTATAGCCTTTGGACTTCAACTGCAGCATCAGCTCTTGCCTGGGTCTCCAGCCAGGCTGCCTATTTTGCAGACTTTGGATATGCCAGCATCCAAAATCATGTGAGCCAAATCCTTAAAATCTCTCTCTATAGATGGATAGATGAAAGATAGAGATGCAGATGGAGATAGAGATATAGATAGATACACACAATTCTCTTTCTCCAGAGAGTCCTGACTAATACAGAAATGACAGTAAATACAGAATACTCTCCTGCAAGGCTGCAAAAAGGGTTTTTTAATAGGAGGTGGGACAGAGTTTTTGTTCTTGTAGTCTACATTAGTAAACATGTCAACTCTTGTTTCCTCTAGGTTGGTCTCACAGCCATTTCTTTTTTGTTTTTTTGGTTCCCAGCTCAGGGCAGGTCAGTATATTTGGGCATGTTTAATGAAGGAATGAAAAGTTAGCCATTTTGTCTGTTAGGCCCCTTTTATCTCTACAAGTTACCTAATATTTTAGATAACTTCTCACTTGGCTTAGAGATAGGTGAGCATAAACATGGCAATCCCAGGGAGTAGCCACCTGGCACACACATTCCTCCTGACAATTCCCAGCGTAAAATGAGGAGCTTCCTGTAATAACATAGCTGATTATGCTCCCTTTTAGTAAACCCTCAAGGAATTGTTTGCTCTCAACTGTTTGTGGTTTTTATTAGAAAGTGGAGTAGTTTATATTTCTTTGAGCACAGTTTTGAAGATTTAGGCAATGGGAAAAGTTCCATCCCACCTCCTATTACCCAAGACTGTTTTTGTCTTACAATCTGGTAGAAAGTAATTTGATTTTACTGGATTTTACTAGAGTGTCTTACCATAATGGTGACATCATTATTGCCTGTGCCTCTCTGGACACCACACTCTCTCAAAGGTTACCTGAATTCCTGCCTCTGGAAACGTGTGCATTTACCTCATTGTGAAAGTAGAGCAGGAAAATGTGGGTGGCCACCTGGCTAGAGTGTTGGCTTGGCCTTTGATAGAGGAGCAAATGTTGGCAGGATTATTGGCTTTTGTGTGTCTCTGGGGAAAACTCAACCTGTGCAATTGCTTCCTTTGCTATGGGGGCAGCCACTAGGAAACAGAAGGATTAGCACAGTGACGATGTAAGCCACAAGAACAAGTAGAGACTGACTATAAGCTTTAGAAATACAAAGTCCTCCATAGATTTTATCAGAAGATTTCTGCATCTGGACAATACACATATAATCCTTACTTTACAACTACCAGAAGGATTAGGAATCTATTCAGTGTTGTAGTTTTGAATGTCTTTCACCGAATGTATTATTTTGTTTAAGAGAATTATATACTGGAATAGCTCAAGTGAGCTTCTCTGAACCTTTTTAACAAATATACATTAGAAATTAGAAATTTTGAGAAAATTTTAAAATAGCAAAGTTGATCCTATTCTTCTTTGTTTAGCAAATAGGTTGAGGTGTGCTCCGATGACAACTTCAATATTATATCCTGTAAGAAGTTAGATCAGGGCATGACATTTGTGAACTATGAGAAATCTAGGAAAATAGGTAAAATGGTGGAAGATAAATTAAAATCATTCTTAGCATTTTTATGAAATAGAAATGTAAATATGTCTTCATTAAAAAGTAGGAGTGCGTTTGAACTATTAGTCTTACATGTCAAATGATGGAAAACAAAATACAACAATGGCAAGGATTTTGACAGTAGTTAAAATAGCCTGCAGCCACTATAAGTACCCTTCCTGTTAATGTGAGCGTTGAGAAGTACTGCTCTTGAAACTTGTTTCTTTCAAAATTCACATTTTCTTCTGAAAAAAAAAGTGCAAAGAAAAATAATGTCAATATAAACATCTGGAATCGAACATTTTGAGAATTGTGTTTACTTTAATGTTCCAGTTTTCCCTTATTCTATAGTACGTATTCTATAACACATTGAAAAAGACCTGTTAAAATGTTTTTGAACATTTTAATTGTTGGCATAATCAGACCAGGTGTCCTACAGCAAAGTAGGATCGTAAAAAATAAATAAATAAATAAAAATAACAGTTATCAAGGGGAAATACCTAGTTAGCAAATCAATTCTTTGAACTTTCAGTGGTACATGAATTAAATGACATTGGGTTTGAACAGAAAGCTGAGATGTGCGTTCAAATGTAAATGCTGATATCATTGTATACTGCATTATTGTTTGAAAAGATAACTTTTTAGTTTAAATTAAATGGTTTTTTTAGGCTGCCAAAACATGATATAACATTGAGAATATGAGGGGGATGGAGCAAGATGGCAGAGGAGTAGGAGACCTGGATTTCTCCTGGTCTCAGGAATTCAGCTGAATAGGGATCAAACCATTCTGAACACCTACGAACTCAACAGGAGATCGAAGAAGAGAGTAGCAACAACTCTCTGAACAGAGAAGCGACCACTTACTGGAAGGTAGGACATGCGGAGAAGTGAATCCGAGGCGATATTCGGGAGGATAGACGGCGGGGAGGGGCGTCTGTCGGCCGTTTCTTGCAAGTGATAGAGCCGCGGAGCACAAAATCGGGACTTTTAGAAGTCGGCTCCACTGAGGGATGTCGCTCCAGTGGCTAAGCGGGGGGGGGGGGGGGGGGGGGGGGGGGGGGGGGGGGGGGGGGGGGGGGGGGGGGGGGGGGGGGGGGGGGTGGGGGGGGGGGGGGGGGGGGGGGGGGGGGGGGGGGGGGGGGGGGTGGAACTGTCGCGGGACAGTGGTCTCAGGACCCTCGGGGTCACAGAAAAACCGGGGGTGCCTGAGTGCAGCAGAGCTCTCAGGTATCGGAGCGGGGAAGCCGGCTGCAAAGATGGAGCCGAGGCGTGGGCTCTCAGCTCCAGTTTGCCATAAACTGTGATCTGCGGCCCAGTCGGGCCACTGCTCTGCCAGCAGGGACCCAACAAGCGGCAGAGCCAGGGAGACCCCCACGGGGATCTGCTGGGTTTTTGAGACTCCACACGGGGTCAGGTGCCAGAGATAGAAACGCTCAGTCACAGGCCGGGTGAGCACGGAGTGCGGCTGGAGACCAGGGAGACAGAGGTGACTGCTTTTCTCTAGGGGCTCACTGAGGAGCGGGGCCCGAGTTCTCAGCTCCTCCGGGCAGAGATTGGGAGGCCACCATTTCACCCTGGTCCTCCAAAGCTGTACCAGAGCTTGCAGGGAACAAAAGATCCTGAGAGCAAACTCGAGCAGCTTGCTTAGCCTGGCCCGACAAGGGTGGGGCAATTCCGCCTCCGCGAAGACATTTGGGAACCACGGCAACAGGCCCCTCCCCCAGAAGATCAGCACGTACAGCCAGCGAGCCAAGACCAAGTTTACCGATCAAGGAGAACTGGAGAACTCCAGCGCTAGAGGAATACTGCACATAGAATTCATGTCTTTTTTTGCCATGATTCATTAGTTTTTCAAAGTTAATTTTTTTTAACTTTTTAAAAAAATTTTTCTTTTTCCCTTTTTCACCAACATCTTATCAATTCCTTTTTTAAAAAAATATTTTTTATTTTTCATTTTTAGAGTCATATTTTATCCCTTCATAGTTACCCTTATTTTTGGCATATATATATATAAGTTGTTCTCTCTTTAAAATTCTGAGATACAGTTTCTTCTAACAGATCAAAATATACCCTAAATCACTAGTGTAGGCCTTTGTTCTAGTCTCCTGCCTGATCACATTCTCTCCCTTTTTTTTCTTTTTTTTTAATCTTCTTTCTTTTTTCAAACAAATTCTTATCTTATAAATTCCTTTTATAAAATCTTTTATAATTTTCATCTTTACAGTCCTCTTCCATCCCTTCATTGTATCAACCCTTATTTTGTATATATATAAGTGTTTCTTCCTTTAAAATTTTAGGAGGCACTTTTTTCTAACAGACCAAAATACGACCAAAATCTAGTGTGTGGCACTGATCTATGCACCAGCCTGATCATATTTGATCATATTGTTGTATTGTTCTGTTTTTGTTTTTATCTTTTTTCTCTTTCTATTTTCTTTCTTTCCCTTTCTTTTCCCCTGGTTTCAGGTCTTTTCTGATTTATATAGAGTATATTTGCTGGGGATGTTGTTAACCTGTTAGCATTTTGTTCTCTCATTCATCTATTCTCCTCTGGACAAAATGACAAGATGAAAAAAATCACCTCAGCAAAAAGAACAAGAGGTAGTACCATCAGCCAGGGACCTACTCAATACGGACATTAGTACGATGTCGGACCTAGAGTTCAGAATCATGACTTTAAAGATACTAGCTGGGCTTGAAAAAAGCGTGGAAGTTATTAGAGAAACCCTTTCTGGAGAAATAAAAGAACTAAAATCTAACCAAGTTGAAATCAAAAAGGCTATTAATGAGGTGCAATAAAAAATGGGGGCACTAACTGCTAGGATAAATGAGGCAGAAGAGAGAATCAGAGATATAGAAGACCAAATGATGGAAAATAAAGAGGCTGAGAAAAAGAGGGAGAAACAACTACAGGATCACGAGGGCAGAATTCGAGAGATAAGTGATACGACAAGACGAAACAACATTAGAATAATTGGGATCTCAGAAGAAGAAGAAAGAGAGAGAGGGGCAGAAGGTATATTGGAGCAAATAATAGCAGGGAACTTCCCTAACGTGAGGACGGAAACAGGCATCAAAATCCAGGAGGCACAGAGAACCCCTCTCAAAATCAATAAAAATAGGTCAACACCCGACACCTAATAGTAAAACTTATGAGTCTCAGAGACAAAGACAAAATCCTGAAAGCAACTCAGAAGAAGAGATATGTAACCTACAATGGTAGATATATTAGATTGGCAACAGACCTATCCACAGAGACCTGGCAGGCCAGAAAGGACTGGCATGATATCTTCAGAGCACTAAACGAGAAAAATATGCAGCCAAGAATACTATATCGAGCTAGGCACTCATTGAAAATTGAAGGAGAGATAAAAACTTCCAGGACAAACAAAAACTAAAGGAATTTGCAAACACGAAACCAGCCCTACAAGAAATATTGAAAGGGGGCACCTGGGTGGCTCAGTTGTTTAAGCGAATGCCTTCGGCTCAGGTCATGATCCTGGAGTCCCGGATTGAGTCCCGCATTGGCTCACTGCTCACCAGGGAGTCTGCTTCTCCCTCTGACCCTCTTCCCTCTTGTACTCTCTATCTCTTATTCTCTCTCTCTCTCAAATAAATAAATAAATAAAATCTTTAAATAAAAAAAAAGAAATGTTGAAACAGGTCCTCTAAGCAAAGAGAGAGCCTAAAAGCAGCATAGATCAGAAAGGAACACAGACAATATACATTAACAGTCACCTTACAGGCAATACAATGGCACTAAATTCATACCTTTCAAGAGTTACCCTGAATTTAAATGGGCTAAATGCCCCAATCAAAAGACACAGGCTATCAGATTGGATTAAAATACAAGACCCATCAATATGCTGTCTGCAAGAGACTCATTTTAGACCCAAAGACAGCCCCAGATTGAAAGTGAGGGGTGAAATACAATTTACCATGCTAATGGACACCAAAAGAAAGCTGGGGTGGCAATCCTTATATCAGACAAATTAGATTTTAAAACAAAGACTGTAATAAGAGATGAAGAAGGACACTATAGCCTACTTAAAGGGTCTATCAAACAAAAAGATCTCACAATTGTAAATATCTATGCCCCTAACATGGGAGCAGGCAATTATATAAGGCAATTAATAACAAAAGCAAAGAAACACATTGACAACAATACAATAATAGTGGGGGACTTTAACACCCTCCACACTGAAATGGACAGGTCATCTAAGCAAAAGATCAACAAGGAAATAAACACTTTAAATGACACACTGGACCAAATGGACTTCACAGACATATTCAGAACATTCGATCCCAAAGCAACAGAATATACATTCTTCTCTAGTGCCCATGGAACATTCTCCAGAATTGATCACATCCTAGGTCACAAATCAGGTCTCAACCGCTACCAAAGATTGGGATTATTCCCTGCATATTTTCAGACCACAATGCTTTGAAACTAGAACTCAATCACAAGAGGAAAGTCAGAAAGAACTCAAAAACATGGAGACTAAGAGCATCCTACTAAAGAATGAATGGGTCAACCAGGAAATTAAAGAAGAATTAAAAAAATTCATGGAAACCAATGAAAATGAAAACACAACTGTTCAAAATCTTTGGGATACAGCAAAGGCAGTCCTGAGAGGAAAGTATATAGCAATACAAGCCTTTCTCATGAAACAAGAAAGGTCTCAAATACACACCCTAACCCTACACCTAAAGGAGCTGGAGAAAGAACGGCCAATAAAGCCTAATCCCAGCAGGAGAAGAGAAATAATAAAGATCAGAGGAGAAACCAATGAACTAGAAACCAAAAGAACAGTAGAACAGATCAACAAAACTAGGAGCTGGTTCTTTGAAAGAATTAACAAGATTGATAAACCCCTGGCCAGACTTATCAAAAAGAAAAGAGAAATGACCCAAATCAACAAAATCATGAATGAAAGAGGAGAGATCACAACCAACACCAAAGAAATACAAACAATTCTAAGAACATATTATTAGCAACCCTATACCAGCAAATTAGATAACCTGGGAGAAATGGGTGCATTCCTAGAGATGTATCAACTACCAAAATTGAACCAGGAAGAAATAGAAAACCTGAACAGACCTATAACCACTAAGGAAATTGAAGCAGTCATCAAAAAACTCCCAACACACAAAAGCCCAGGGCCAGATGACTTCCCAGGGGAAATCTATCAGACATTTAAAGAAGAATTAATACCTATTCTCCTGAAACTGTTCCAAAAAATAGAAATGGAAGGAAAACTTCCAAACTCACTTTATGAGGCCAGCATTACCTTGATCCCCAAACCAGACAATGACGCCATCAAAAAGGAGAATTACAGACCAATATCCTTGATAAACATGGATGCAAAAATTCTCACCAAAATACTAGCCAATAGGATCCAACAGTACATAAAAAGGATTATTCACAATGACCAAGTGGGATTTATCCTTGGGCTGCAAGCCTGGTTCAACATCCGTAAATCAATCAACGTGATACAATACATGAACTAAAGAAAGAACAAAAATCATATGATCCTCTTAATAGAGGATGCAGAAAAAGCATTTGACAAAGTACAGCATCCTTTCTTGATCAAAACTCTTCAGAGTATAGGGATAGAGGGTACATACCTCAATATCATAAAAGCCATCTATGAAAAACCTACAGCAAATATCATTCTCAATGGGGAAACCTGAGAGCTTTTCCCCTAAGGTCAGGAACGCGGCAGGGATGTCCACTCTCACCACTGCTATTCAACATTGTATTAGAAATCCTAGCCACAGCAATCAGACAGCAAAAAAAAAAATCGAAGTCATCCAAATCAGCAAAGAGGAAGTCAAACTCTCACTCTTTGCAGATGATATGATACTGTATGTGGAAAACCCAAAAGACTCCACCCCAAAACTGCTAGAACTCATACAGGAATTCAATAAAGTAGCAGGATATAAAATCAATGCACAGAAATCAGTGGCATTCCTATACACCAACAACAAGACAGAAGAGAGACAAATCAAGGAGTCGATCCCATTTACAATTACACCCAAAACCATAAGATACCAGGAATAAATATAAACAAAGAGGCAAAGGATCTGTACTCAGAAAACTATAAAGTACTCATGAAAGAAATTGAAGAAGACACAAAGAAATGGAAAAACGTTCCATGCTCATGGATTGGGAGAACCAACATTGTGAAGATGTCAATGCTACCTAGAGCAATCGACACATTCAATGCAATCCCCATCAAAATACCATCCACCTTTTTCAAAGAAATGGAACAAATCATCCTAAAATTTGTATGGAACCAGAAGAGACCCCGAATACCCAGAGGAATCTTGAAAAAGAAAAGCAAAGCTGGCGGCATCACAATTCCGGACTTCCAGCTCTATTACAAAGCTGTCATCATCAAGACAGTATGGTACTGGCACAAAAACAGACACATAGATCAATGGAACAGAATCGAGAGCCCAGAAATGGACCCTCAACTCTATGGTCAACTCATCTTTGACATAGCAGGAAAGAATGTCCAATGGAAAAAAACAGTCTCCTCAACAAATGGTGTTGGGAAAATTGGACAGCCACATGCAGAAGAATGAAACTGGACCATTTCCTTACACCACACACAAAAATAGACTCCAAATGGTTGAAAGACCTAAACGTGAGACAGGAGTCCATCAAAATCCTAAAGGAGACCACAGGCAGCAACCTCTTCGACCTCAGCTGCAGCAACTTCTTCCTAGAAACATCGCCAAAGGCAAGGGAAGGAAGGGCAAAAATGAACCATTGGGATTTCATCAAGATAAAAAGCTTTTGCACAGCAAAAGATACAGTCCGCAAAACCAAAAGACAACCGACAGAATGGGAGAAAATATTTGCAAATGACATATCAGATAAAGTTCTAGGATCCAAAATCTATAAAGAACTTATCAAACTCAACACCCAAAGAACAAATAATCCAATCAAGAAATGGGCAGAGGACATGAACAGACATTTTTCCAAAGAAGACCTCCAAATGGCCAACCGACACATGAAAAAGTGCTGAATGTCGCTCAGCATTAGGGAAATCCAAATCAAAACCTCAATGAGATACCACCTCACACCAGTCAGAATAGCTAAAATTAACAAGTCAGTAAATGACAGATGTTGGCGGGGATGCGGAGAAAGGGGAATCCTCCTACCTTGTTGGTGGGAATGCGAGCTGGTGCAACCACTCTGGAAAACAGTATGGAGGTTCCTCAAACAGTTGAAAATAGAGCTACCATAGGATCCAGCATTTGCACTTTTGGGTATTTACCACAAAGATACAAATGTAGGGATCCGAAGGGATACGTGCACCCCAATGTTTATAGCAGCAATGTCCACAATAGCCAAACTGTGGAAAGAGCCATGATGTCCATCGACAGATGAATGGATAAAGAAGAAGTGGTATATATACACAATGGAATATTATGCAGCCATCAAAAGGAATGAGATCTTGCCATTTGCAACGACATGGATGGAAGTGGAGGGTGTTATGCTGAGTGAAATAAGTCAGTCAGAGAAAGACATGTATCATCTGACCTCACTGATATGAGGAATTCTTAATCTCAGGAAATAAACTGAGGGTTACTGGAGTGGTGGGGGTTGGGAGGGATGGGGTGGCTAGGTGATCGACATTGGGGAGGGTATGTGCTATGGTGAGTGCTGTGAATTGTGCAAGACTGTTGAATCACAGATCTGTGCCTCTGAAACCAATAATGCAACATATGTTAAGAAAAAAGAAGAAGATAGCAGGAGGGGAAGAATGAAGGGGAGTAAGTTGCGGGGGAGATGAACCATGAGAGATGATGGACTCTGAAAAACAAACTGAGGGTTTTAGAGGGCAGGAGGGTGGGGGATGGGTTAGCCTGGTGATGGATTTTCAAGAGGGCACATTCTGCGTGGAGCACTGTGTGTTATGCACAAACAGTGACTCATGAAACACTACATCAAAAAAAAAAATTGAGGATATGAGGGTATAAGAAAATTTGACAAACAAAATTGTTTATAAATTATTTTATTTTTTTAGATAAAAAAATCTACAAAAACAATCAACAATATTTAACATATTAACATTTAACCTATTAACAGATAAATTAGTGGCATGACACATGAGTGTGGACAACTATCATTAAAAATTTTGGAAATTCTGCCTTCTCCAAAATTTAACTGAAAAAATATAGAAGAAACCAGAGGTATTTTTGGGTACCTTACTATAATTGATGTTTTTTATAATGCACTGAAAAGGACAGAATTTTTTTGAAAACTTTTTTAAAAAAACACAAAAGTATGATGGGAAGTATACAGCTTTAGGAATCAGAATCTTGACAACACTCTGCCTTTTGTCACCTTAAGCAAGTAGCATTTAACCCCTTGTAGACACAGTTTATTGCTCCAGAACAAATGAAATAATATATTTGTATATAAAACTCCTTTGTGCAAAAAAATGTGCTTTGTGTATTATAACATGCAATATGGGATTAAGTTAAATAGAATTTTAGGTTCTCTTCTGGAGGCCATGCCCAACCAGGGAGATTTGTTAGAATATAGGAGGGGCCAATGAAGGAGAGGTATGCAAATATTAGGGTATGATTTGTTAGAAAAAAAAAAAGTACCACATTTTTATAATAAAAATATTGGAGAGAATGTGAACTTTATGTTTTTATAAAAGGGATTGAGTTTAAAACTATAAGCATCATGGATTTGGTATATAATGTTTTACTAATTTTTTGAAAAATGCCTATTTTTAGTGTGAAACTCATTCAGATAACATAAGTTAATCGATATATTATATTCTCCACAAATGATAGTTTTCTATAGGTAGACATTTAACTCCAGAGAGAAGAACGCCAAGTGTTTGTTCATCTGATAATTCAATGAACACATTCACTCAGTCATCTAATATAATTAACACTTTTTCGAATGTCATAATATTAGAAATCAGGACAGTGGTAGCCCTGACAGAAATCAGGGCTATCATAAACTGTAACAAGAAGGAAAAATGTATTTAGCAGAATTCCAGGCATGGGTATTTCCGTGGGAGAGAAGCTGTGACAAAGAGATAGGGACTGTAATTTCAGAGGGCTGTCTTTGGCAGGGCCAGTCACTTTCCAGAACCTAGGTCTTGGCATAAGTGCCAGGAAAGGGGTGCTTGAACAAGCAGGGCTGAGAGGTCAGAGGAATACAAGAGCAGAACATTGTAAGTGAAGGACTGCAAAGGAAAAAAAAAATGAAGATTTTAGCAGATTCCAAGACAGCCTATTTCACTGAGAGATCTAAAGAGCAATTTTAAGAAGTTTTACTAGGCATTTGCAGTGGGAAATACCCATCATATCTACAAGAAACCCATTATGAAACATATATACATATACTTAAAGAATTTTGGGTTTAGATTTAAGGGCATGGTTATTTGTTTTATAAACAGTAGAGATATTAAATTGGTCCCAATGTGACGCACATTATATTCAAGATTGAAAAAGAAAAATAAATGCATATTTCATAGCATACTACTTCATTGTAGGATAATATAAATCTTTTTGTAGTCAACACTGTTGAAAGGGATACCATTACTTGTATATGTGCTCTCCCGTAAGATAGTAAGTATTCGGCTCAATATCCAAGTTTATTCATATATATAATTTCCTTTGTTTAGTTGTATCTTCCTCAGCGTTGTAATATCTCACTTTAATATTTGTTTGGTAGAAAATATATTTCATTAAAATTTCTTATTGTTTTTCAGCTTTCGGTTTATCTAGAACTTGCAAAGTTTCAATAACTCAATTTTAACTTTTTGTTTACTTTTATTAACTCAATCTTTAAAATTTTTATAACTTTATTTTCCTATGGGAACAATATTTCATGTATTTACATATATTTTTATAAACTTACTTTGCATCATGATTGAAACTTCAACACAAAATAGTTTTATTTTGTTCATAACATTTTTTGATCAGCTAATCAGTATTTTTTAAAACACCATGTCTATTTTTGATATACTTTAAAATAAATTTCAATAACATTTAAATAATTAATGGTAGATTATGCAAGAAGATTAAGGCAAAAACTTTTACAGTGAACTTTAAAGATTTATGAATTATTTTTAATCTGCATTAAAATTGCAAATTGGTTAAAACTATAGACTTTATTAGAGCAGTTTTAGATTCGCAGCAAAATTAACCATAAGGTACAGAGATTTCTTTTTTTTTATGATTTTATTTATTTAGAGATAGAGAGCAGGCATGTGAGTGGGGGAGGGGAGAGCAGAGTGAGAAGGACAAGCAGACTTGCACTGAGCGCAAAGCCCTATGCATGGCTTGATCCCATGACCCAGAGATCATGACCTGAGCCGAAATCAAGAGTCTGAGCCACCCAGGCGCCCCAAGGTCCAGAGATTTCACAAAACTTCTTGTCTTCATACATGCATGTCCTTCCCAATTATCATTATCCCCTACCAGAATGGTACATTTGTTACAATGATGAACTTACGTTGACATATCATTATCAGTCAATGTTCATAGTTTACATTACAGTTTATTCTTGGTGTTACACATTTTAAGGGTTTGGGCAGATGGATGATGACATACATTCACCATTATAGTATCACACAGAGTAGTTTCATTGCCCTAAAAGTCCTCTATGCTCTGCCTATTCGTCCCTCCCTGTCCCTAACCCCTGATCCTTTTACTGTTCCCGTAGTTTGCCTTTTCTAGAATATCATATAGTTGGATTCATAAAGTTTATAGTCTTATCAGATCGTCTTCCTTCATTTACTAACATGCATGTTTTTCCATGTCTTTTTGTGACTTGATAGATTTGGCTTCCTTTAATGCTAAATAATATTGCATTGTCTGGATGTACCATAATTAATTTATCCATTGATGTACTGAAAAAATTCTTGGTTGCTTTCAGTTTTGGCAAATATGAATAAAACTGCTGTAAGAATCATGTTTTTGTGTGAACATAAGTTCTCAACACCTTTGATTAAATATCAAGGCATATTATTACTGGATTTTATGGTAAGTGTATGTTTAATTTTGTGAGAAATGCCAAACTGTCTTTTCGAGTGGTTATACCACCTTAATTACAAATTCCATTTGTTCATCGAAGTACATAGGTACAACTGCTGTCCCAAGTGACTGAGAGGTCCTGTTGCTCTACATCACCAACTGCATTTGGTGTTGTAGTGTTCTGGATTTTGACCATTCTTGTAGATATGCAGTGGTATCTCCTTGTTGTTATATTTTGAATTTCCCTGATGACATATGCTATGGTGCATCCTTTTGTATGCTTATTTGCATTTGTATATCTTCTTTCGTAAGGTGTCTTTAGATCTTTCACCCATTTTTAAATCAGGTTGTGTTTTTTACTTTTGAATTTTAACAGTTCTTTTTATGTTTTGGATGACAGTCATTGTTCAGATATGTCTTTTTCAATATTATCTCCCAGGCTCGGGCTTGTCGTTTCATTCTCTTGACAATGACTTTCAAAAGGCAGTTATTTTTAATTTTAATAAATTCCAGCCTATCAATTCTTTCTTTCATAAATTGTGCTTTTAATATTGCATCTAAAAGTCACCAGCAAACCCAAGTTCATCTAGGTTTTCTCTTATGTTATCATCTAGAAGATTTGTAGTTCTGCCATTTATATTTAGCCCTGGGATCCATTTTGTGTTAACTCTTAGGAAGGATGTATGATCTGTGACTATATTCATTTTTTTGCATGTGAATGTCCAGTGGTTACAACACCATTTCGTTGAAGAGACTATCTTTTTTTAGTGTATTGCCTTTACTCTTTTATCAAAGATCAGTTTACTTTATTTATGTGGGTCCATTTCTGGGCTCTCTTTTTTTTTTTTTTTCTGGACATTTATCCTGCTTGATGTTCTCTGAGTTTTCTGGGTTTGTAAATTGGTATCTGATGTTAATTAGGGGAAATTTTCAGTTGTTATTCTTTCAAATATTTCTTCTGTTCCTTTCTTTCTCATCCTTTTGTTATTTCCATTATGCATGTTTTACCTTTTGTAGTTGTTCCACAGTTATTGGATATTCTGCTCTGTTTATGTCAGTCTTTCTTATGTTTGCTTTTCGGATATCGTCAAACCCAGAAATTCTTTCTCAGCTATGACCAGTTACTAACAGACCCAAAAAGGCATTTTTAAAATTTTTGTTAAGGTGTTTTGATCTCTAGCATTTCTTTTTTTTTTCCTTAGAAATTTCATCTCTCTGCTTACATTGCCCACATATTTTTTATGTTGTCTACTTTATCTGTTAGAGCTCTTAGCATATTAATCATAGTTGTTTTAAACTTTTTTTCCAGCAAATTCCAACCTTTATGCCGTATCTGTGTCTGGTCTGGTGCTTGCTATGTCTCTCCAAACTGTGCACTTTTTGCCTGCTAATATGCCGAGTGTTATTTTGTTGATGGTAGGCATGGTGTACTGGGTAAAAGGAACCTCTCTAAATGGGTCTTTAGAAAAGCGGTGGTAAGGTGTATGGCCAGTAAAAGTGTTCTATAGTCCTATGATTAAGTCTCAGGCTTTCAGTGGACATGTGCTTCTTAACTATGAACTTCATTCATGCTTCTTAGTCCCTCACCTCCGTTTTATGTGGGGCAGGATGGCTAGAGTGGGCTGCAGGTGGATATTTCCCTTCTCCTACATGGAGAAAGAGAGTTAGCTAGGGGTGGGTATTTGTTTTCCTCCAGTTGAGTTGGATTCTGATTAAATAGTTTCACCTGCAGGCAGACCTTATTAAGAAACACAGAGTGTTCTGGCATATTTCAAGATGGTTCCTTTTCCCCCTCCTCTGGCTGAACGCACAAAGGGACTTTTTTCTCTAATATTTACTGTAGTAACTTGTTAGAACTTCAGGAGGTAAAACTCACAGAAGTGTGGGGGCCTCTCAAATGACTGTGTCCCCTGGAGATTGTATCTTTCAAGCTTGTCCACACTGAGCCTCCAGCAATTCTTCAATTACAGTTCAAGTTTTCCTACCTTAGCACTGGCTCCCACCGAGATTTCTGCTCCCGGTTTCTGTTCCGGTAAGTTGTGATTCTCTGGGTTTATCTGTTATCTCTCCAATTTTGAGGGCAGCAATTTGCCCTGTGACCTTACTTCTCTGACAGATGTAAGAAGAGTTGTTAATTTTTCAGTTTGTTCAGCTTATTACTTGTTAGGATGGAGTGGCAACTTCCTAGCTTGTTATAAGCTGGGCCAGAACTTCAAATCATTTTTATAAGGCAAAGTGTCTGGATTCTAGAAAAAAGTTATCCTTTTTTCTGCACCTGTAAAACCGTACTGCCAAGCTGACATAACCATATAACTACTTATTATTTTCCTTCCAAATTATGGTAAACATTTTAGAATAGTAATGTTTTCATAATACTGAAGACAAAATTAGTTTTCTAGTACATTTTGAAATATTGCGTATTGCCTTGAAAATAAAGTTAAATAAAATGTTTAGACCTACCAATTGCATGTTTAAACAATACTGTCAGGTGATCCCTTTTGCCCGTATTTTGGCACCTATTTTAAATACTCACCAACAATAAGCAGCTGCATTAAAGATACCACCCTTGGTATTTTCTCATCTAATTAATTTCACAAATATGCTTTACCTTTTTCTTCCATTTCCATATATTTATACATAGTAGATTTTCTGGCTGAAATATCTTTCCAAACTATCATTGCCTGTCGCCTCTCTTAATCATGCACTAATGCTTAGTTTAAATACTACCTCCCATATGAATCATCTTTGTTATTTCAGTCTGCATTGATTACTACTGCTTTCGTTATGTTATGTAGTTTTTTCAGTTATATTCGACAGTTTCCAATCTTACATTCTCTACTTTTTATGTGTAGGGCTTTGCATATAAGTATTAATTTTTTTGTTGAAAAATAAACCATATGGAGAGGCAAAGGTGAAATTTCACTAAGGTTCCAGTATAAGAAAAATATACAATTTCCATAAACATTGGGTGTATATATATATACATATAATATATATATATTTTAAGATTTATTTACTTAGTTGAGAGAGAGAAAGAGAGTGCGAGAGCATGTGATGGGAGGGGCAGAGGGAGAGAAACTTCAAGCAGACTCCCCACTGAGTGCAGAGCCTGACATGGGGCTATATCTCATGACCCATGGCATGGTCTGAGCTGAATCCAAGAGTTGAATGCTTAACCAATTGAGCCACCCAGGCCCCCCATGTTGGGTGTATTTTTAATTCATAGACATTAGCTCTTGTAAATAGATTCTATTTTCTTTTTTTTGAAAACTCAGCATCAAACTTACACCTCATATGTTGGAATTGTAGAACATCTTATGGCCTTCTTTTTGTATAAATCTAATAGCTTTACTATTTTTTTTCATATTATTTCCCTTTCTAGTTTCCTCTTTGTCCTGGTATCTTTCATTTTTTTTTTTTTTTACATTTTTATGTTTTTGAACATCTCTGTAAACCACCTCAAAATATCTTTATATCAAAGAGTAGTATAAGCAAATAAACAGAATAAAGTGTGTGAAAATAATTATCTGGAAAATTACAAATTAGGAAGTGAGTGAGAAAATAAGATTTAGAAAATATATTTAAACTTCTATATGTATCTTATTTTAAAAGTAAACAAAAATTAACTTTAGAAATATTTAACATGCAAATGAAAGAAGTACATGTAAGCAATTTAAAAATAAGTGACCAACTGACTGCAGAAGACTTTAGACCTCTCCTGGAATTGTCCTTACCTAAGGTAGAGTGCCTTGCTCAAGGCCATGCCTCCTCCTTAAGGGTAGCCTACATCCAATAATTAGTTGATATTGGGATTTTAAAAAACCTGGCTCCCTTGCACAACTCTGTGTAACTTTGCAGTACCTTCCTAGCTTCAGAGCTCCCTGTGGAGTAATTGGTACTTTTGCTAGGACTGCCTCATAATCCAGCTTCTGCTGCTCAGTTCTGCTTCATCACATCTCCTATAGGTGTAAATCTTGAGAATTCCTCCTAATGTCCTACATGCTAATCTCATCTCAGAGGCTGCTTCTCAATGAGGTCAACCAGATGGGTGGGTAAATAGATACATAGATGAATCATAGATTGAAATATAGACTCACAAATCAATCAGTAGATAGCAACATAGCAGATACATAGATGCATGCATAGATACTACATTTGTTCTTGGCAAAAAGGCAGAGAAGTGATGCATGTGTAGATTAATTGACAAAGAAGTCTGGCATCTGCCTACAGTGCAAGGTAAATAACTACAACTGAACAAAGTGGACAAACCTCCATGGCACTTGGAAATCACCTAAAATCCCAGTCATAAGCTATTACTTTTTTTTTTTTTAAGATTTCATTTATTTATGAGAGAGAGAGAGAGAGCATGAGCATGGGGGCAGGGACAGATGGACAAGCAGACTCCTCATTGAGTGGGGAGCCTGTTGCAGGGCTCAATCCCAGGACCCTGAGATCATCAGCTGAGCTGAAGGCAGACGTTTAACTGACTGAGCCACCCAGGTGCCTCATAAACTATTACTTTTTATTCACACAGGAATATATTTAATTTTTTCATGTTACTTTATGGTTGAGGGCCAATTTTCATCCAGCTGATTAAAGAACTGATCTTGCTAACTGGGGAGGCAACAATTAAGACCTCTAGAGCCAGCTGCCAGCCTCAAGATCATGACCTGAGCTGAAACCGAGTTGGATGCTTAAAGACTGTGCCACCCACGAGCCCCAGAATTTATTCATCTTAAAACTGGGAGCTTAGGGGCACCCGGATGGATCAGTCGATTAAGCATCTGCCTTTGGCTCAGGTCATGATCTCTGGGTCCTGGGATTGAGCCCTGCATCAGGCTTCTTGCTCAGCTGAGAGTCTGCTTCTCTCTCTCTCCCCCCTCTGCTCATTCTCTTTCTCTCTCTCAAATAAATAAAATCTTAAAAACAAAACAAAACAGAGTTTATGCCCTTTAACCACCTTCACTTATTTTCCCCACTCCCCACTCCTAGAAACCACCTTCCTATTTTGTTTCTGTGAGGTTTTGAGATTTCACATAAAATTGACGTAGAGTATTTCTCTTTCTCTGGCTTGTATCACTTAGCATAATACCCTCAAGGTCCATCTGTGTTGTTGCAAATGACAGGATCTCCTTTTATAAGGCGAATATCCCATTGTATGTATATATACACCATAATTTTTTTAAAAGATTTGTTGTAGAAAAGAGCACACTGTGTGTGCATAAGTGGGGCGGGGAGGGGCAGAGGGAGAGAAACTTCAATCAGACTCCCTGCTGAGGGCAGAGCCAGATGTGGACCTCAGTCTCACAACCCATGAGATCATGACTTGAGCCGAAACCAAGAGTCAGAGGCTTAACTGAACCACCCAGGTGCCCCAATATACCATAATTTTTTATCCATTCACCTATTAATGGATACTTAAATTATTTCCAAATCTTGGCTATTGTAAATAATGTTGTGATAAACAATGAGGTGCAGATATCTCTTTGAGATAGTGACTTTCTGTCCTTCAGATATGTACCCAGAAGTGGGATTGCTGGGTCATATGGTAGTTGTATTTTTAGTGTTTTGAGGAATCTCCGTAGAGTTTTCCATAGTGACTGTACCAATATACATTCCTACGAACAATGTATAAAAGGTACTCTTGTCTCCATATCCATGCTAACACTTATCTCTTGCCTTTTGGTAATAGCCATTTTAAAAGTTGTGAGGTGATATCTCATAGTGGTTTTGATGTGTATTTCCATGAGGATTAGTGATGTTGAGCATTTTTTCCAAGGACCATTTGGTCACTTGATTATGTTTTTTGGAAATATTTGGGTCCTTTGCTCACTTTTAAATTGGATTATTTGCTTCTTGGCTAAGAAGTTGAATGAGTTCCTTATGTATCTTGGATGTTAACCCCTTATCAGACATGTGGCTTGCAAATATTTTCTCCTATCTTATAAGATGCCTTTTCATTTTGTTTATCATTTCTTTTGCTATGCAGAAAATTTTTAGTTTGATATAGTTTCACATATTTACTTTTGGTTTTCTTATGCTTTGGGTATCATATCCGTAAAATCATGGGCAAGATCAATGAAAAAGAACTTCTCCCTCTGTGTTTTCTACTAGGAGTTTTATGGTTTCAGGTCTTAAATTTAAGTCCTTCACCTATTTTTAATTAATTTTTACAAGTGGTTTAAGATAGGGATCTGGTCATTCTTTTGCATGTGAATGTCCAGTTTCTCCAACACCATTTATTAAAGAGATTAACTTTACCCGTTGAGTATTCTTTGCCCCTTTCTCAAATATTAGTTGACAATATCTGCAAAGGTTTATTCTGGACTCTTGATTCTGTTCCATTGGTCTATGTGTCTGTTTTTCTGTCAGTACCATACTGTTTTCATTACTATAGATTTGTACTATAGTATGAAATCAGGAGGTGTAATACCTCTACCTTTGTTTTTAGAATTGTTTTGCCCTATGTGGTCCTATTGGGTCCTATGTGGTTTCATATGAATTTTAACATTTTTTTTCTATTTCTGTAAAAAATGCCTTTGGAACTTGATAGAGATTGCATTAAATCTACACATTGACTTGAGTAGTATAGATATTTTAACGATATTCATTCTTCCAACCCATGAAACATGGATATCTTTCCATTTATTTGCATCTTCTTCAATTTCTTTCATCAATCTTACAGTCGCCATTAAACCGATCTTTCACTTCCTTGGTTACATTTATCTCCAAGTATTTTATTGTTTTTAATTCTATTGTAAATGGGATTATTTTCTCTATTTCTCCACCAGACACCTCATTGTTAGTGTATGAAAACATAACTGATTTTTTGTATGTTGACTTTATATCCTGCAACTTTACAGAATATGCTTATTCTAACAGTTTTTTGGTGGCATCTTTAGAATTTTTTTGTACATAAGATGTCATCTGGAAAAACAATAACTATTTTACTTTTTTCTTTCTGATTTGGAAGACTTATTTTTCTTCTCTGATTGCTTTTTCTAGGACTTCCAGTACTATGTTTAATAGGAGTGGTGAGACTTAGGACCCTAGTCTTTTTCCTGATCTTTGAGGGAAATTTTTCATCCTTTTACCATTGAGTGTGGCTATGTTAGCTGTGGGCTAGTCATGCATGGCCTTTATTATGTTGAGAGTTTTTATCATGAAGGGATGGTAAATTTTGTCCAGTAATTTTTCTGTATCTGTTGAAATGATCATGTGGTTTATATCTTTTATTCTATTAATGTGATGTATCGCTTTTATTGTTTTGCAGATGTTGACCCATTCTTACAGCCTAAGGTTGAATCCTAGTTGATTATGGTGTATGATCCCTCTAGGGTGTTGTTGAATTTGGTTTGATAGTATTTTGATGAGAATTTTTGCATCTATATTCATCAGGTATATCAGCTTATATATAGCTCTCTCTTTTTGTATTGTCTCAATCTGGCTTTGGTATCAGGGTAATGAGTTTGGGGTGCACCCTCCTATTCAGTTTTTTGAAATTGTTTGAGAACGATTGGCATTAATCTTCAAAAGTTTGGTAGAACTATCTGGTCCTGGACCTTTTTTTTTTTTTTATAGGAGGTTTTTGCTTTCTGATTCAATCTCCTTAATCATTATCAGTCTATGCAGATTTTCAGTTTATTTCTGACTCAGTCGTGGTAGGTTGTATGTTTCTAGGAATTTATTCATTTCTTGTAGGTTGTCCAAGTTGTTGGCATATAGTTGTTCATAGTAGTCTCATGATTCTTTGTATTTCTATGGTATCAGTTTTAATGTCTCCTTTTTCATTTATAATTTTATTTATTAAGGTCCTCTCCCTTTTTCTCTTGTTTAGCCAAAAATTTGTCTATTTTGTTTACCTCTTCAAAGAACCAAATGTTGGTTTTGTTAATCTTTTCTATTGTTTTCCTATTCTCTATTTCATTTATTTCTGCCCTAATCTTTATTATTTCCCTTCTTATGCTAACTTTTGGCTTTAGTTGTTCTTTTCTATTCCTTGAGGTATAAAGTTAGGTTACTTATTTGAGATCTTTCACTTTTCTTGATGGTGCATTTGTCACTACAATCTTCCCTCTTAGGACTACTTTTGTTGCATTCCATAAATTTTGATATGTTGTGTTCCTATTTTTGTTTTTTTTTCAAGACTTTTTAAAAATTGTCTTTTGTTTTCTTTGATACCTTGCTTGTTCAGGTGTTTGTAAATTCTGATATTCTTTCTCCATCAAAAAGAGGAGTTAATGTCCCTTCCCCTTGAAAATGGGCCATGCTTTGGGACAGCCCAGAGGAACAGAATGTGGTAGAAATGACACTGTTTCTGACTATGTTAGCAAAGGTCATGCAGATTTTCCTGGTATCTCTTTGAATATTAGCTCTGGGTGTTCCTTCAATCACTGTGAAAGAAGTCCAATTACCATGTGACTATCTTGTGGAAAGACTAGAGAGAGGCAAAGAGACAGACAGAAATGCCCGAGGAGGCTTACCTATTCCAATTCCTGTTGGAACTTGCTTAGCCCAGGTGCCAAATAAATATGCAAGTGAAGAAGGTTCAAGATGACCCCATGAGAGAACTGAAGCAAGAATTGGAAAGCCTGTCATTCCTGTCTTGAGGAACTCATGCTTGATATTTTAAGCCACTCTACTATAGTGATTACCACAAAGCATAACTACAATAGACATTACCCTTTCTACATTCTGAATTAATTAGTTGATTATCTTTTTATGTAAAGGAATGAATATAAGATTCAAAACTCCTATAACAGATATCAGTCAAAAAGATTATTTTTTTTAAATGTCAAAGATACTGTTAAATATCTTAAACTTCTTCAAAGCAGTAATTAAATACAATCCTCCTTGTTGCCAGAACTACTACTACCTTGGAGATTCTTTTATTTATTTAAGAGGTCTGAATGGGAGAGGACTTTCAACACCCAATGTGTATACACACACTACACATCTCACCTCACCCTAACCCATGCCTGCTTTTTGGTGGGCAAACAAGGAAAAGGTTTTCCATTATTAAGATTCATGGGCACTGTTTGGCCAATTCTTTGCAGAGGTAAGATGTTCCATTTTTACTTAAAATTGAGCAATTAAAACAGGAATCACCTCAAGTCACAAATTTTATTTGGGGTCATGAGAAACCTACTACCTAGTCTCTAATAGAATTATTATAAAGTAGTGAGTATGCGTAATATTTCAAGACAGAAAGACCTATGAGAGTTTTCTAGTATGGTCTGTTCTTTCATGTTCTTCATTGTTGTAACTCATGAAAATTATCTTTTTGGAATAAAATAGTCTGTGATTCCAATGAAGCAGGAACACCACTGACAATTTATGACTGTTCTTTCTCTGAGGGTGGAGGAACAGACACATGGCTAATGGCCAAGCGTCTTGGTGTGCAAGCTCAGAATTTCCCATGGGGGGGCCTGGCTCAGTAAAAGTTTCTATCTTCTAATGGAAATGCATATAGATTTTTAAATGCTAGGATAAGCATTTGAAATTTTATATTGATACTTTCTACAGCAATTTATAAAGCAATTGGACCTATTTATTCCTGGATAGGAGAGGCTGAACTATTGGCATATTTTCTTCCCAAATATTTCTTTGCATATATATTATCAAAGCACTTTAGAAAGAGGCTGTTTTAATGAATGTACTATGCTTGATTGGTTGTCCCTTTAAACAGTAGGGGTCGGAAAGTGAAGGATTTATTAAGGGATTGCTATCTTAGTTTTAAACTATAAAACTTGTTTTTATTGTAGGTAAGCACATCTTTATAAGTGAATTCAAAAGTACAATTCTCTCAGGCACTTGGAGGCAGATACTAATGCTCTGAAGTCTCTACTGAGGCTTGTTTTGTCACCTGTGGAAAACTAATTCTGAATAAGTAGCACTGAGATTAGTCATTCTGGCCTCTACTGAATTGTGGTTGTTCAAGCTTCACTAGAACCTTCCCCATCTTCTGGCACCTGAGAATTTTACATCTCACCTGTGACCAAAACCTGAAACTGAACCAATAGAACTGACATGCCCAGAATGGAAATACTAATGTTGGCAGGTGAGGGGGAAGACTCTCAGAGGAGGTCCAAGTTAATATGACAACTCCACTGAAGCAAATCATCACTAAAGGAAAGAGACTTTAGCATATGCAAGCTGTTTTTCATTATTATGCAGAATTTCTAGAAGAGAATAATATTAAGTCTCTTTATAATACAGGATACTTTTTTCCTCAGTATTTCTTCAAGTTAGTTAAAGAATCATGGTGAGGGTTCTGAAACTCAATGGTTTTATATGTACTCAGATGTCTTAGTATCTAGGTATAATTGAAGCCCCCAAAGGGAAAGAGAAACAGTAGCAGCATTCCATTCAAAATTGTGTCAGGTAATAATATGCTTTCTGACCAAGAGTCAAGGTAAACACCCACACCCACATAGACAAACATAGAAGGAGTAGATCTTTTAATATTAATTCAGTTTTTCCCTCATTAGAAACAAAATTTCCATTTTCTTAAATGAAGTTTTCTATATCTTGCCCTCCTACTTTGTAGTTTCTCTACTAATTCATTATATCCTTAGACTTAGTATATTGTCAAATTAATTGTATCATGATCAAAAATTAAATGAGTTTAGGAGACATTATTATCTAATGGGGGGGTGTAAAAAAAAAAAAAGGCCCAAGCTTTTTTTAGAATGCAGAGAAAATGAAGTATCATTTGTCTTTACTTCATTCTTCTCTCATTCCAAGTGTGTGTGTCTGTGTGTGTGTGTGTGTGTGTGTGTATTTATATCTATGTAATTTTTTTCTTCATAGAAGGTTTTGGCTCAGGGATAGGTGTTTAGAATAGTTTTGTTTCTTTTATGTAAATATGTGAATACCCATTTGGAGTCCAGGAAGGACAGTATCATGCATCTATACTAAGGAGAAGGCAGTCAATAATGTAATACACCAAGAAAGAGGGAAATGAAGGCATATGCCATTTAATTAGAAGTTTTGGAAATAGAACCTAGTTCTTGAACTTAAACATGTATTTCATTAAGTGGCGTTGATCTTCTAAAGCTGAGAGGATGGACCATAAAAAAATGGTCTATATGTCTCTACCCAAGTTCCTTTGTCTTTATGGTGACTGTAAAATTTCTCCAAAAGCATTTTGGTAGAATATTTCTTACACTTTCAATAGATTCTTCAGCTGCTTTAAAAAATTATTGATTGACTGATTTTTTAGTCATAGTAAAGAAATTTATCAAAAATATTTTGACTCCTCTGAATAAAGAAATAACATGTAAGTGTTGGACATCACACCTGTAATCTTATACTTCAGTGATTTTAATATAATTAATAATATGTAATTTCAACTTTCAACTCTAGTAAAAGATGGATTTGTTTCTGCCACTTAGAATTTAGATTTATGTCTTTAGCTCATTCAGGAGAGTTCCCATGTAGGAGTATGTCAGTCATCAAAATGTTCAGATTGGGGCGCCTGGGTGGCTCATTTGGTTAAGCGACTGCCTTCGGCTCAGGTCATGATCCTGGAGTCCCGGGATTGAGTCCCACATTGGGCTCCCTGCTCAGCAGGGAGTCTGCTTCTCCCTCTGACCCTCTTCCCTCTTGTGCTCTCTATCTCTCATTCTCTCTCTCTCAAATAAATAAATAAAATCTAAAAAAAAGTTCAGATTTGTTTATGATTACTTGAATTTTTTTTTCCACCAGAACTGTTTATTTTCTTGGTTGTACATAATTCCGGAGAGATTCTGGGTACAAATTGATTGAGAGACAGTTCATTTTAATACAAAAAAAAATAAACATTTTTCCTTAACTCTATTAGATGGTCATTATCTCCATAAGAAGTAGTTCTCAAAATGGTCTCCAGAATGGTACAGTGACACTATTTATTGAAATAAAAATTCTCAAAATATTCTCAGACCTTATGAAGAAATACAGATTCAGAAACCCTGGGGGTGGGACCCAGCAATCTCTTTTAATGAGCTCATCAGATGATGCTGATGTGTGGTCAAGTTTGGGAGTCACTGGCTATAAGAATAAAATGAATGGGATTGAAAACAATATATACAAAAGGCCAGACAGACTTGATGGTCCAATATGTAGGGCAATAATGCAGTAATATGAGGCATAGGGGAAATAAAGTCACCATCACATGTGCCACGTTAATGAAATTTAGGTACTATGTTGGCATAATAATAGTTTATAAATTTGTAGCACATGGAAGTAATCAAATTGCTTTCAGCTATCTCACCATATTGGTTCCTTGTAATAAATAACCTTCTGAGTTAGAGGAAACAAAGTTGATTCTAATCTATAAGTAAGAAACTCAAAGTTTTGTCAAAGTTCACCCAGTAGAAGACAGTTTTAGAACTCCTCTTCTTTCCCTCTGGGGCTTCTTGTAACATATCATGTTACAATAAGGCCCTTATGAAAAGAGACTGATTAAAATATAGTACATTGTCATCATTCTTCATCAATAATATTACCAAGTTTGGTTCTTATATTAAGTGATATATTAAAGTATATCAGAGGAAATATCTTCACTTGTTAGAACTTTCATGATCGGCATGGTGTGATTTCTTGAGAAAAATTTAATCTCTTATGCACTTCATTTAAAGTTCATCTATTGTACTATTGAAGTGTTATCTGTATTTTGTTATAAATTTTACAATATATTTCAAGAAAATTTATTCTTTAGGTTACCTCCTGTCTCACACTAAAACTCTGTTGTCAAGTCATCACTATTTTATTCACTCTTGAGGTGTTTTTGAGTGCTTACTTTGTGGCATGTCCTCTTCTAGGCACAAGGAAAAGAAATACACACTCTAAGTCTTGCACTCCAGGAGCTTCCTTCATCTAGAAACAAAACAAGATTCAGGAAAAGTAAGCTGCCATCACACAGCCTACAGGATAGTAATAGCCTCCTCAACTTTCTCCCTGCATATATTCTTTTCCCAGCTCAGCAGACAATGAACTTTTTCAAACATAAATGATATCCTATCATCTCTCTGTCTAAAACTCTCTGGAAGCTTCTCATTACATTTAAAGAATAAAATACTAAGTACTTTCCATAAGATACAAGGTTCCACATTATCTGACCCCTATGAACCTTTCTGACTTACTGTGATTTAACTATTTATTGTTCCTTCAATATGCTAGGTATATTCCTAACCTAGGTTCTTTGTTCCAGCTAGTCATTTGGTCAGGAACACTTTTGCCCTAAAGATTTGCATAGATCATTACTTTATTTCATTCTCGTCTATATTCAAATGTTACCTCTTCAGAAAGGCCTTCTTTGACAACTTTATGTAAAATAGTCCCCCACACTCCCAGTACTTTCGAATCCCTCATCTGGCCAGATTCCTTGGTCAAAGGGTTAGCACCTTTATATACCTGACAGTATATTGTATATTATGTATAAATTTTATGCTGCTTACTTAACATTTATATTATAAAGAATGTACCAGTTATTAGATACTAATTTTTTTTACAATTAGTCTTTTTTTTTTTTTTAGATTTTATTTATTTATTTAAGAGAGAGAGAATGAGAGATAGCACGAGAGGGAAGAGGGTCAGAGGGAGAAGCAGACTCCCCGCTGAGCAGGGAGCCCGATGCGGGACTCGATTCCGGGACTCCAGGATCATGACCTGAGCCAAAGGCAGTCGCTTAACCAACTGAGCCACCCAGGCGCCCTACAATTAGTCTTTTTCACTAGTAGTTGCCTTCTGTAGAGATTTTTGTCATTTTGTTCATCATTTTTGTGTATCTTTGAGACTAAGATTTAAAGCTATGAACAAACAACAAATTATGCATTACAAATAATCAGGTGATTTTACAATGGAAAATTTCATTAATGATAAAAAGTAGGGCATGACACAATTATGCCCTAAGTAACATTAGTACCAGGCATACACAAGATAAATAGATTTGAAGGAGAAAATAAAGACATACAAAGGTAGCAGTAGATTTCCACTATCCATTGTAAGATGCAAACTCATCTAGTAAATAGACATAATTAAAACATATGAAATATAATGAAAAATGTATATTTAATATATATTGTGAAAATATATAGATTATATAGTGAAAATATACTAAATTATGTAGAACTACAAAAGAACCATATAACATGATAAGAAACACCACATAACATGATAAAGATACCCATTTTTATTTATATTTGTTGATTTGAAAAATAAAAATTTGGGAGTAATTATAAATATTCATATTTTTTCATATTCTATAAATGACAAATTTTTGTTGAACTGTGTATTTAAGAAGGTGGAGTACTTTCTACCTTTTATAAAATGTCTGTGGTGGAATATATGTTTGTGATTTCTTCTAAAGAACAAGTTCATTGAGGTAGGACTTTTTTTTTATTCATCATGAAATCCCCATAACATATAATAAAATATTTTAGGTAAAAGGTTCTTTATATATAAATGAAAGAATAGCATGAATATATATTATTATTTCCAGATGACTGAGTTCTTGTTCTTCTTGCTATCTGAGGTCAGCTACTGGTTATCCTTTCCCAGTAGTAAGGCATTTTTCAATCCAATTTAGTGTAAATCCTTACTCTCTGGTGCTGTCAGCCTGTAGGTAATGTTTTTATTACTCATCAATCATTTTCCTCTTCCTAGTTATACAGGTGTGGTACATAACCTACAAGATTCTGTACAAGAAAAATGCCCCTTATAAGTAAGGTACCAATCTTTTGGAACTATTGCACTAGTTAGTGAATGATGACCTTTGTAAATAGGTGGGCAATTAGAAAACCTCCAAAACACATTTGAAAGCAGCGTATTATTTTAACTAAGTTCTTATATGTAACCCCGATACCTTGAAGACAAAGAGGCAAAGCTTTCCAGTATTCATTCTCCATGAATTGATGTGAGTCATTTGATTTTTAAGAAACACAGTACTATTCTCAATGTTTCTCTTTTGGGTGTGGATATAGATGAAAGTAAACAAAATTGTATCTGGAAATCCTGCCTATCTAAATGGGGATTATTAAATCCAGCATCATTATAACCTACAGTGAATAACAAAAACATAAGTTCCTACTGGTTTATCCCAAATGGAGGATAACGGCACATATATTTAAAGAGGAACCAGGGAGTTCTAAATACTCTAAGGGAGAGGAGTTTTTGTCTCAAACAATTAAATGGACTTGTTTTCCCATGTAGAGGGACTTAAATAAATATTCTTGTTTTTTTTCCCTGCTCTTAGGCACACTCTTACATACTTCCAGAAATATCTCTAAAGAGTCAAAGTGGTGATCTAAAATACTCACATATTTAAAAGTTCAAAGTAGTGATATAAAACATTGGTGATGATATTAATAGGTAATAGCAGGAGTTGTACTCCCATGCGTGGATTTAATACACATATTTGTTAACATATTTTTAACATATCCACCATTGTTGAAATTTAGATAGGGACTCTCTCTTTGATTTAAATTTGTATTATATAGCATATAAAGTTATTTCTTTTCTTTCAACCCTGTGGATTAACACATAATAAACCAAAGAAATATAGTGTGTAGCAGCAAAAAAATTGGATAAGTAATATTTGTCTTTGAGGGAAATTAAAATAGTTTTATCATCTACTTGATGTATAATTTTCAGGAAGATTCATCAATATCATCTTTATGGTTTGTGGCATGTAAACATAATGACTTGTTTGACAATGATTCCTATTAATAACGATAATAGTCTACATTATTGAATGTGTCCTATGTCCTTGTACTAGGCATATTGCATATGTTATTTGACTCTACCTCACCATATGACTATGAGATAATTGATAGCATCCCTATTTTACCAGTGATATTTCACTGGGGTTTTACCAGTTTTACTGTCACTCCAAGGGGTAAGTTAATATCCTAAAATGAGATATTTAGAGAAAGGAGAAGCAAGAATTTAAAACCTGACATATCTGACTTTAAATCTCCTGCTTTTTTCACATTGTCAGACTAAGGACTCTATAAATGTTTCCTATTAGGTAAGTATTTTCTCTAGTCTCTTCATGTTTCACTGAGTGATTATTTATACCTTAAACATACAAAGAACCTCCTTGTTTGTCATTGGAGACAATAAGGAAAGACAGTAAAGCTATTGCTCTATGTAGTCATTTTGCTGGAGGATGGGAGTGGGTAACAGCAGAACTTTATGGAACCAAATGGACAATGGCAGCTGAAAGAAAGGAAGCTGGTTGAACATCTTGTTCTTACAGAATTGGTAGAGTTAGTTTAGGGCTGCCTGAATGAGAAGTTTAACAGCTCATATTGTCCCTAAACTGTACTATGTAGTCAATTGAGCTGCAAGTTGCACCTAAGGCACTTAAGAATTTTGTTGTAGCTGGATGTAGAGTCAAAATGAACTATAAAAAAAAAAATGGATACGTTTGATGACTAGGGCTATTGGAGCAAAAGTTTGAAATATACAATTTTTATGGATAAAATATATCCAGAATATCTTGAAGCATATGCTGTTGAAATCTACCCCATTGCCCTTTGCCCACCTGAATTCCCCAAGGCTATGATAGTTTTCTGCATTCTGAAAAATTCCTGTCTCAAGCACCTTTACCTCTTCTACCAGAAGATATTAAGGAAGTTGCCCAGCCACAAGCCAGGTATAACCTAGAAGTAGAGTTTATATCCCCAGGAAAACTGTCACCCACGGGGGAGTAGTAGTCAATGGACAAAATTCTTTAGCTAACCTGTTGTTCAGCTGTCTTGTGTAGTGATTCTATTTCAAGTTTCACATAGTTTCTCTGACTGCTCTCAGTGGGACTGAGCTGCAGTTACTTATGGCTGTAACTCCCTCATTAATGAACACCTTTCATTGGTTTTTTTGCTTTGTGGTGTCACTTTCCCACTTCCTTCTGGAATCCTATCCCAAATGGATGCTTGAAGTTTTTTTTTTTTTAAGATTTTATTTATTTATTTATTTATTATCTTCATCTTACTGCTTTTTATTATTATGTTAATCACCATACATTACATCATTAGTTTTTGAAGTAGTGTTCCATGATACATTGTTTGCGTATAACACCCAGTGCTCCATGGAGTACGTGCCCTCTTTAATACCCATCACCAGGCTAACCCATCCCCCTACCCTCCTCCCCTCTGGAACCCTCAGTTTGTTTTTCAGAGTCCATCATCTCTCATGGTTCCTCTCCCCCTCCGATTTCCCCCCCTTCATTCTTCCCCTCCTGCTATCTTCTTCTTCTTTTTTTTTTTAACATATAATGTATTATTGTTTCAGAGGTACAGATCTCTGATTCAACAGTCTTGCACAATTCACAGTGCTCACCATAGCACATACCCTCCCCAGTGTCTATCACCCAGCCACCCCATCCCTCCCACCCCCCACCACTCCAGCAACACTCAGTTTGTTTCCTGAGATTAAGAATTCCTCATATCAGTGAGGTCATATGATACATGTCTTTCTCTGATTGACTTATTTCACTCAGCATAACACTCTTCAGTTCTATCCACGTCGTTGCAAATGGCAAGATTTCAGTCCTTTTGATGGTTGCATAATATTCCATTTTATATATATGCCACTCCTTGCTCAGCTGGGCAAGGAGCCAGGTGCAGGGCTGAATCCCCAGATGCTGGGATTATGACCCAACCAAAGGCAGACAGTTAACGGACTGAGCCTCTCAGGGGCCCCTACATGCTTGAAGTTCTTACCTTATGGTCTCCTCTTGGTGAACCCAATCTAAGACTATTCTCTAAAGAATGCCTCCCCTTTAAAGCTTTTGTCTACATTTATTGCATTTACTTTTTTTTTATTATTATGTTCAGTTAGCCAGCAGAATGCCCTTTAAAAAGTAGGAAAATTCTCTCATGAAAATGCTTTTCACATTATCACTTTGGTGCTATGAATTGTTTAAATTTGTTCTTCGCATAGACTACAAACTCTGCAGGGGTAAGTAAAGCATCTGTTTCCTTTTCCTCTCTCTTCTCCCCTCTTCCCCTTTTCTCCTCCTATAAAGATTTTCCGCTTGCCCCTAGCATAGTAGCTGACACATTAGGTGCTTAGTAAATACTTTATGATTATCTAAAGTTTCCACCACACTTATGTGTGGTTGGGTGTTACTAGATTATCTTATGAAAGTAGTTATGCACTTTGTTTATGGTCACATCGACAATTGATGGAGATCAGTTCTAATTCAAGTCTGTCTACCCAAAACCCACACCTTTTCCACTAAGTGTCATTCTCCAACAGCCTAGATTAGGGAGAAAATTGTCATGTTCTTAGTCCTTGTTTGAGATTCTAGTTTACTGCTATCAAAGAAAAGAATGGTCAAATCTGAAAACTTTTAGAGTCTGTCATAAATCTCAGTAGTACTTCATATGTAAATGGAACCACTTTAGTCAGAAAATGCTTTTATGCTATAACTTGTGATCTGTTGCCCATGTGTATGCCCTGGAGATTAGAGAAGAATGTCATGTATACAGTTTAGTATAGATGGTTACGGAACAACAACAGAATGGATTCACATTTAGCTATTTCCCAGTCCCATTTCCTTCCCCTAGAATTACTCTTTTGTATTTGGAGAGTGTCATACATCAGTACTTTTGGTAAGGAGATGTAGAATTAAATGAGATTAATGTCCCACTCCCATTTTATAAACCATGGCACGTTTATCAATTCAAATAGTGAAAACACCAAGGAGGGACCATCCTTTTGGAAACCAAATATTTGCTATGATAAGACATATCAGGAGAATTTCAGGATATTTCTATTAAATATTTTTACTTGTCTAGTTTAATTACATATGCTCTAAATACTTCATGTGCTCATATATAAGATAACTTGACTTTCTAATTATGACTAACTAGCCAGACAAAAATTTTTTCTAGCAAGAATATATAAACAGACATATATTAAATAAATGCATTTAGCAATTTAAATAGATATTTATAATATTTAAATTATGTAGGCATTTAAAATTACATATATGAAATATTAATTTAGACAAGTTACTTTTGTCAGTCTCACAATATGCTAATAATTTTTTCAAACGATCACCTGCACCTTTAGCATTTCTATCATTAGCTGTACTTGCATATGTGGGGTCATTCAGCTTTATCTTTATTTCTGTCCGAGTTATTTGAGATATAACGTTTTTTGAACCAATGGGAATTTTCTCCCAAGTTACAGGATATCGTTTACATAGCATGAGGACAATTTCTCTTATTTTTAAAAAATTTTAAAGATTTTATTTATTTATTTGACAGAGACACAGCGAGAGAGGGAACACAAGCAGGGGGAGTGGGAGAGGGAGAAGCAGGCTTCCCGCTGAGCTGGGAGCCCGATGTGGGGCTCGATCCCAGCACCCTGGGATCATAATCTGAGCTGAAGGCAGATGCTTAACGACTGAGCCACCCAGGCGCCCCCACAGTTTCTCTTATTATTATTTTTTTAATTCTGAGAATGTATGATTGTGATCTTTCAATGTCACTTACTGCTTCCTCTGTGCATTTCCGAACTGATCTCTACAAGTCTTCCTTTTTAAAGACGTCTCACACAACCGTTAATAGATTTCTCTACAGATACTAAATTTCTAAGTTTCTTTTCTTATTTTTTCTTTTTATTGTATTCTATGAGATCCAGAACTAGCATTGATTGAGGTTATTTCTGGCTGTTGTGTCTTCTTAAAACAGAACATTGCTTTTTAAATACAGTAATTCAGAGAGTGTCCTTTAAATAGAGAATATTTTAAGAGCATAAAAAGGCAAATCTGCTGTTTACAAAGAAAAAAATTTAGTAAAAAGTTCTCATATTTGAGTATATTGACAGATTAGTTTCCTAACTAGAGTTCTGTCTTGGCCCAATTTTCCTGGATTCATAGTGAATGAATCATTTTTCTTTTTTTTGTTTTAAGATTTTTATTTATTTATTTGACAGAGAGACACAGAGAGGGAACACAAGCAGGGGGAGTGGGAGAGGGAGAAGCAGGCTTCCCGCTGAGCAGGGAGCCCGAGGTGGGGCTCAATCCCAGGACCCTGGGATTATGACCTGAGTGGAAGGCAGAATGACTGAGCCACCCAGGCGCCCGCATTTTTCTTTTTTTTAACAAAAAATTTAGTGCGTGCATTATTTTCCAATATAGGAATTTCATACTTTTTAAAGATAAATTGTACAGATATTTTGCTTTATATATGTGTATGTGCATATATATGTATATATGTGTAAATGTATATGTACTTGTATGTGCATATTTGTAGGAGCAGTAAGAGCTGTTTGGAATAAAATTTTGAGAGGTATTTAGCTTGAGAATAAGACAGTCTATGAGACCAGATAAAAACAGTAATATGATATAGCTAACATAATAGGTTAATGTTTACTTCATGGTAGAAATAGCTCTGGGCACAATATACAAATTATTTTATATCTCTCATGTTTTAGCAGAGGTGAGCTTAGCTGATAGAGAATAAAAGTATACTCTAACTTAGCTCAATCTACTATGTTTTTATTAATTATTCAGTTGTCCTGGAGGTAAGTCTTAATCACTTTTGTATTTTTATTATGGCAGCCCTCTTTGGGGTAAAGTTGTTGCTAAGGAAAAAGAGCAACTAAATGGTGCCCATCAAAACCATGTGCCATTGAGAGACTTCATTTATAATATTTAGATGCATTAATGCCAATTACAGTGAAGAGTGGTCACTGATACTGTGGATGTACGCTTATCCTATTTGTAGGTAGCTCTTTTGTTAATGCCATAACTGTGCACACAGATTAAAAAATTCTAATTCCCTTTGAATACTATGGAAATTAACTTACCAGTAATTATTTGTTTTTGCTTTTTTACTGTTTTCTTCTTTTAATGAATCACTCGGTCAGCCTGCTCTTTCCAGAAATAAATGAATATACATAATAGCCATATGGGTCAAATTTTTACAATTCTTGACCCTGAAGTAAAGCAAATTTCCAGACAATATCACAGCCAGCAAAGCCATTTTATGCCATTTTATTTCCTCCTGTTTTCTGTTATCCCCCATCTAGACGAAAAAGAACTGATAAGAATGGTTCCATTCCATGAAATCCTATTGGATAATGTTTTTTTATTAGCTATGCTTCACTTATTTGAATTCACTCAATAAAAAATTATGACAAAATCTAATCAAAAGAATATTAAAAGGAAATTGTCATTCTCTTTTCTATAAAATGTAAAACAATTGCTAGTGTGGGGTTCTGCAGTGATTTACTGTATATATCAGTGAATGGGCACACACTGAAAAGCAACTATTTGATGGGTAGGAGTGATAAATATTCATAAATATTGTTAATACTAAAACATTTTTTTCTCTACTACTTATTCTACTTTACTTCTTTCTACTTGCTGGAGTGGTAGACATATTAAAATATTAATTTTCCGCTTTACTGGAATGATTTCAGAGTCAAGTGCCATTAAAATTTTGAATGTAATATGAAAAAAGATATGGCTCATTCTAATCCTCTTCATTGGTTTTTTTAACTATTTATTTGCTTTTTTTTTTTTTTACAGCTACTATTTCAAAAATTTAATTGCTTTGGAGACTTATTTATGCAGAGGCCAGAAAAGGTGTCACAGTTTTGTGAAATATTGTCTGTCACTCAAAAAGCATTTGGATAGTCCCTTACCAAGTGAATTTAAGCTTGTAAAACACAGCAGCTTTTGGAGTCAGGGCAACATGTGATGGTCAAGGCTACATTCACTGCCATACAGAGCACTTCAATGCTCTTCTTTTTGTAAGCTATGCATATTTCAATTAGAGGGGTAGGCAGGCAACTCCACATGCATGAAGCCATCGTGTACCCTTAGCAGGCCTAGAGCACTAGAGCAAAAGTGGAGTGACGAGCTCTCTCTGATAAAGAGCTTGTCTTTGTAGGTAGCCAAAGGGGATTAAACACTGTGGATTATGAACTTAACCTGAAGGAAGGAGATGTCACGATTTCCATCATTTTTAAAAATCCCTTATGATTTTTTTTTCACAGCTAAACCTTAGTTGGCTTTTTGGTTATAATATCACATTGAATCTATTACAAACCTCATACCCGCCCTCTCTACACAGGGGCACTTATTGGAGTTAAATGACTATACTAAGACTCTTTTAATAAATGTTATTTAAAAAGAAGCTGCACTCTTTCCCAATATTCATTAGGTTACCCGGTTCTAAGACCTATTCCCTCAGTGGTGATGCTGCGTTAGGACCCCCGGTATACCATAAAATATTTAGCTATTGACCACAAACTACTTGTGAGGCTTCTGGTGTATTGGAAACAGCCTTGTTCTGACTAAGCCTGACTCTGAAGAAAACAGATGTTGACAAGGGCATTCCCTACATAACAACTCTCAGTTCTTTTGTCACCCATCTGGGTATCTCAATACAGCCCATGTTCCACTGATAACAAATAGCTAACACTTGCTGATCCAGTTCCTAAGTGCTTTGCCTACATTAATTTAATACTTACAATCGTCTTGCAAGTCATTATCTCTATTTAACAGAGATTAATTTTCCCCAATTCCTATAGCTAAATAAGAAACAAGGAATCCACACCCAGCAGCCTGATGCGGCATCCCTAATTTTTTTTTTTTAAGATTTTTTATTTATTTATTAGAGAGAGAGAACGAGAGATAGAGAGCATGAGAGGGAAGAGGGTCAGAGGGAGAAGCAGACTCCCTGCTGAGCAGGGGAGCCCGATGTGGACTCGATCCCGGGACTCCAGGATCATGACCTGAGCCGAAGGCAGTCGCTTAACCAACTGAGCCACCCAGGCGCCCCTCCCTACTTTTAACCACAGTGAATACTGCCTCCCCTTAACTATAGGATAAAGAAAATCTACTTCATATAGTTTGTCTGTCTGATATCATAGACGTTTATCTGAGGACTTTTCTGCTTCTGATTACCACATTATCTAAGTTTAAACTCTGGTCATTTCAGAGGGCCAAAAAACACTGATGGTAAAACAGATGATTAGTTGGGAAGACAAAAGTAGCAAAGGAACTTCATTATGACAATGTAAGACATTCAAAGTTATTTGCCCCTTTTGGAGGTAATAGCAATTTCAAGATCTGGATACAGGAAAAGATGCTCAAATTATCTTATTTTAATTAACTAATTAGCTTCTTTTGGATATTGTACTTTATTGCAATGTTAGATGTCACCATGACTAATATTGTCTAGAGCATCAAATTTATGCAATCCTTTATGTCTTTTACCTGTCATAGTGTTTGAAATTTCTCTACAATAGATTACTGTATAATATAGAAATTACTGGGGTGCCTGGGTGGCTCAGTCATTTGGTGTCTGCCTTCGGCTCAGGTCATGATCCCAGGGTCCTGGAATCGAGCCCTGCACTGGGCTCCCTGCTCAGGGGGAAGCCTGCTTCTCCCTCTCCCACTCCCCCTGCTTGTGTTTCCTCTCACTCTCTCTTTGTCAAATAAATAAAATCTTTAAAAAATAAATATAGGAATTACTATAGTCACTGTTTGGAGTAAAACCTATCTTATGCCTTATAAATTTTCTTTAAAGAAATTTTTAAAAAATTCTTTTAAGAAGCATTAAGGTTGTTTACTGCATGTCATAAGATATTGATTTTAGCCATAACACTAGTTAAAATATAACCCAGTCGGATGTCTGTGATTTAGCTCTAATTCAATATAATTCATCCTAGTCCTAATTAAGTCAATATAGATCCTATTAGCATAGGGATTATAGCTAAAGCTACATTCATATTATAGGGACTCTTACCTCCAGATATATCAAAATATTTGTACTTCTTTAATATTTCCTATAGTATTTCTTATCTTTCTTCCTATATAATTTTTCCTCTTCCTGGAATTCTCTTAATTCACTTACTCGGTAAGTTCCTACATATTCTTTAAAACTTAAAGTATCAGTTTACAATGAGTTCTTCACCCTGCTGTCCAAATTACATCCCCTTCCTTTATGATCTCAATGCACTTTACATCAGCCATCATTTAGCAGGTTAATTGTTGATTTAGTTGTCTTTCATCACTAGAGTGCATGCTTTAGGACATGAATCATATTTCACTTGGCTTTATACCCATAGTGCCTATCATATGGCATATTCATATTATAAACAGATGAACAAATGTTAAATTATAGCACAATAATTAGTAAATGTTTCTTTTTAACTTCTACATTGGGTAGTAATACAGAATTGTGATAGAATTCCGAGGTGGCCCCCAAGCTTCCTGCTCCCTCCTACATACCCCTTGAATAATCTGCTACTCTTGACTTGGATAGAACCCATGGATATGATGAGATACTCACTCCCAGGATTATATTATAAATATATGATTTCATCTAAGCAGACTGGAGAGAGATAGGAAGATAGACTCACTCCAGCTGACCCAGATGAAAACAAATAGCATTGCAGCAAACTGCGTGTGGTGGCAAGGAAATGTGGATGGCCTGTGTGAATTGAACATGATCATTGGCCAACAGCTAGCAAGAATGTGACTGCAAAGAAACAAATCGTGCTAACAACCAGTGAGCTTAGAATAATATCCAGAATCTGAGAGAATTTGACACCTTGATTTCACCCTGGCCAAACCTAGCAGAGGACCCAGCTAATTGGACTCCTGGTGCATGGAAGCTGTTGAGAAAATACATGTTTGTTTTAAGCTATTAAATTTGTGGTCATTTCTACTACAGTAGAAAACTCTGCAAGGATGAACCCATTTTTAATAGGTGGGGACAAATTATATACTTCAAACCTTTGTCAATAACTTAAAATATTTAAGTTAATTGTCAATTAAATTTGTATACTTCCCACCTACATGCTTCATCAGGTTACTTTCACTGTTTCTGGTTCTATATGTTTACTAGTTTACATAAAATGCTGTGATGAATATACATGTTAGCTACTTTACAAAAATATTTGTTTACACATTTATTGTGTATATTTTTTTTTTTTTCATTTTTGCCTTCCACTCTAAATAGCAAAAACCTCTTAAGGAATCTGTAACATCTTTTCATCCAAGTTATTTCCCCACTAATAGTAATTTATTAATATTATACTTCAAAGAGTACTACTTAGAGATTGCTTGACTAATATTTTCCTCCTGTTAAGTTTAGAGTTAAACATATCCAACTATGGTTTATTTACAACTATGGAAATAGAATAAATGAAATATAAAAAATGCATTTCTAATACAATCATCTGATATTAAAATGTATTACCAAGATTCAGGGCATTTCTCTTTCTGTAATTATGTAAAAACAAAATTGCTACTTTTTTAAGGTTTGTTTTTTTTTTTTTTAATCTGAAGAAAGGCAATTAAGTGAACACTATTAATGTGTCCTTAGCTTTGGGAGTTTTCTTTTAGTACTGAGCACTGCAAAGAACATACTAATGCTTTAGTAACACATTGTAAGAATGTAATAAATGAAATGAAAATTTTAATAACATCTATAGTATTTTATATGCTTTATATGATCTTATAAAAAGGCAATATGGGGAATAATTTGCTGGTGTAAAATTCAGAAAGCCTTCAGGAAAGAGCATAACATAGTATTTAGGAACATGTCTTGCTGTAATAAATGTGTTAAATTTAAATTCTACCAACCAGTTGTGTGATTTGGGTTAGATATTTCACTTTTCAAGCTTTATGTTTCTCTGCCAAATGGCTATAATTAATATCTATATAAAATAAGTCTATAGGTAAATGACTTCTTAGAATAATTACTTTGCAAATGTCAATTTATTACTTCATATCATTTTGAGTTTTTTGTATTGTATACATTTATCCTTTACTTCTCATATTTGTAAGAGAAAACTGCAATCCACAGTGTTTATTCCTCTCTATTATTATTAGATAATATCTGGAGAGAATTTGGAAATATTATGAAATAAATGTTCTCAGAATAACAATTATTGCATTATTCTTAACTAGAAAATTTAAATGTGTCCAGGTAGATGGTGTATATACAGTTTGGTATATAAATGCTTGTTTAGAAATGAATACAAATTAGATACAGTAACTTAAATTGTGTATTTTTAGAGTAAAGTAAAATGGAGGATAGATAATAACTATAATTGAGACAAATATGGAACTTCAGGGGCTTTCAAAATTTTCGAACTTTACTCACCAAAGGAAACATAAGTATATACTTATATATATGCAACAGAAACAGAAGTTATATGAAATAATACTGAATATTTTTGGCAGACTAAAAATGCCCACTAATTTTTAAGACATCCTCTTAGAATTCCATTCATAGAGAAGTGAGGTCTGTGTCCCTTTTTCTTGAAGTTTGGCTGGCTCTTATAATTGCTTTTACCAATGGAATATGGTGAAGTGATATTATGCCCCTTTTCTGGCCCAGGAAATCTGACCAGTTTCCTATGCCATTCCAATTACTAGCCGTTTGAAGCATCCCAGCTAAGATTCCAGATTACTTGAAGCAGAAACAATTTTTCTCCAAGGCTTTTGTTAGGATTCTGCCTCACAGAACCAAGAAAACACTAACGATTAGGTTTTTTAGTTACTAAGCTTTAGAGTAGTTGGTTATACAGCACTTGATAATCAAAGTACTGTTTACATTCTATTCATCTTGAGAAAATGGGTCTTGAACTACCATATAGATTTTAGGACCTCCTGAGGGATTTTAATCGTAGTGTGAACACTGCCCTAGACTTTCCAGTAAACAAAGCAAAATATGTAACTTAAAAATGACTTCAAATTCCTTGCTTCTTTGTAGTATCTGTGTGCAGGGGAAGGAAAAATGGAAAACCGAAATCCTAAATCTAGTGTAGTTTAGTTGAGAACTCATAGGGTTTATTGTCCAAACAAACAAACAAACAAAAACCCCAAAAACAAAAAAACAAAAAAAAAAAAGAAAAAACTTGACTTTCGTCCGGTCCTTAGTTTTTCACAAAATTCTGTCACCTCTCTGAACTTTAAATTTTCTTTTCTGTGTTATGCTCCTGGGTGGCTTAGTCGTTTAAGCATCCAGCTCTTGATTTCAGCTCAGGTCATGATCTCAGGCTCCTGGGATAGACCCCCAAGTCAGGCTCCATGCTCAGCAGGGAGTCTACATGAGGATTTTCTTTCTCCCTCTGCCCCTCCCCCAACTCACGCACACTCCCTCTCTCTCTCTCTCAAAATAAATGTTTAAACAAAGCTAGTGCAGTTTTACAATTTGCCATAAACAACAATACCAGAAATAGCCACAGCCTCCACATATGCCTGTGCTGTTTGAGGAATATATAAACAGTAATTACGAATGGCTCTAGCTTTATTGGTAGAAATCTTATGGTTCAGTGAAAATTACCTTACCAATCTCTCTCTTCTCTAGGTGTGGACAGAGTTTCAGGTAAACAAGACTGAAATTTGACTGAGGCAAGCTTGACTTTGGCTTCTGCACATTGGATTTCTTGGCCCATTTTCCTTCTAGGAAAGTCTCTTAAACCAACCATTTATACTAGTTAGGAAACTGACTACACCTGGGTGTGAATAAACATTGAAAAATGTGTTGCTTCGAGGCCATCCCCTTTAACTCTAAAGGTGGAGTGGAGTTTTGATTCTTTTATGATTTTCACTATGAACAAGAGAGAAAAAATACTTTGAAGACTTTGGGTACAGGCATGAACTAAAATTATACTTCATTTTCTCAGGCGGCCGACCAGATGGTGGCTGTAGAGGACAGGCAGAAGGGAAACCCTTTAGAGGATCCTGCTTCCCTAGGGAGGACAAGCTCCTTGCTCTTTTGTGGTCACTGGAGGATACTTTATGAGGACTCATTATAGGGAGAGCATGCTCCATTTTCCTCTTTCCAGTTCTTCTGGCAATAGCACAATTAGGACATTTACCCATATCTTTCCTTAAGCCTACCTTAGCCTTGTGTAGGAAACACATTATTAAAATTATAAGTATGAGCTGGGGAACCTGGGTGGCTCAGTTGGTTAAGCAGCTGCCTTCGGCTCAGGTCATGATCCCAGGGTCCTGGGATCAAGCCCCACATCCGGCTCCCTGCTTGGTGGGAAGCCTGCTTCTCCCTCTCCCACTCACCCTGCTTTTGTTCTTTAGCTTTCTCTCTCTCTTTGTCGGTTAAATAAATAAATAAAATCTTTAAAAAAATAAATGAAATTATAAGTATGAGCTTTAAAGTCAGACACACAGGTTTCAATTTTACCCCTCCAATTCCTTTACTGATTATTTCCTGATTGGCCCGACTTCACTTTTATGACACTCAGATTTTTCATTGTAAAATTAAGCTGAAAATGCTAATCACATAGGATCATTTTTTTTCAATTAAATAAAATAGCATTTATAAAGCATCTCTCATATAGCATGCAGTGATGCATATGAAATGCCAGTTATCATCCTTTTGTTCCATGTGTAATGGAGATCCAGTTCTTTTCCCTTATTCCCTAACCTCAGCAAAGGTTTGGAAATAGTATTAAATACCTATGATAAGGTAAGCACCATTTTTATAAAGTAAAATTTATTATTCTAAATTTTTATATGAGGAAATTGAGGTGCAAAGAAATCATATAGCTAAATAGGTGAATCAGGCCCTTTAACTAAACTATGTGACTTCCAAACCCCTGCTCTTCCACACCATGCTGTCCTTCCCCCATCTTCTTCCAATGTGCATTTTTAAGACTAGATGTAGTTTGTGTTTTGGAGAACAATTTACCTAATTCAGAACTGTATATGTGGGATGCTTATTTTCATTGATTTTCACTTAAGAAAGCATCCATACTCTTCCAATGATATTTTTACTACTGATAAGAATATTTACTTTTTAATAAAGAATTGAGGTGTTGAATACATCCGTATGTAACAAAGGGATTCAGGTGAACTAATATTTACATGGTTGTTTTTAAACATTTTCAAAAAAATATCTATCACTTTAATATTTACATCCATCTTATAAAATAGGCCTAGTAGATATAATTCAATTTGTAAGAATTAGATACAGAAAACAAGATACAATAAAATAGACTAATTCCATCTGTGTAAATCAAGACTTACTGAGAATTAAAGTGAAAATAGGGCGCCTGGGTGGCTCAGATGGTTAAGCATCTGCCTTCGGCTCAGGTCATGATCCCAGGGTCCTGGGATCGAGTCCCGCATCGGGCTCCCTGCTCCTTGGGAGCCTGCTTCTCCCTCTGCTTCTCTCTCTGTCTCTGTCTCTCATGAATAAATAAATAAAATCTTTAAAAAATAAATAAAGTGAAAATAAACGTTTATTGCATGCAAGTCCTTACACAGATTAACTCGTATGAATGTCTTAGAGGTACTCTTCCTTGGGAAGGCCACACCAAGCAAGAAAACACTTCTTTCTACACGGGCAGATAAGTTGGGATATCCTAACGGCAGTCTTCTCCTGCTTCTCGGATAAAAGGGTCATCCAGTTTATTAGCCCAGATTCTCCAAGAACTAAAACTATGAAGGAATTATTTATACAAACTATTTGTTGGGGAGGAAAATAGAGAACTGGAGGAGCATAGGAAAATCATGAGTCTGCAGTGATGTTTGATCCCTTTTGAAGGACTGGGGGAAAGGCAGAAAGGGAAGAAGGTTGTAAACTGCAGTGCAGTTCTAGGAATGTTTGAGCAAATCTGAGAAAGTGAGTTGTAAAATCGAAGTGTCCCGTTAGACGAGTCCTCTATCTTCCATCAGTGGGCCTGCCTTAGTTTCCTTAGTATCCTGTTTAATCAGTGACTGGAAGCAGCCCTTGAAAAGCATAGCTTTGGCTTAAAAAAGGAAACGGGATTCGGAGCACTGCAGATTGTACTGGCAATGACTTATGCTTCCTATGTTAGGGAATCTGACAGGTAGATTTCATGGTCCTCGCGCTGAGGGTGCCCTGTCTGTTGGAAGTCACCCTATTTTCCTTGCTTGCTTAGGGTAAAAAGCTTTTGGAAACAAACTGACATGAGATTTAATCCCAGTTGCCAATTTTCTATCTTTGTGTTTTTGAGCAATTATGTAACCATTCTATGACAGTTGAGTATAACTAGCTAGGATATTTTGGCTACTTATGCTCCATCTTGCAGATGTGTATAATGACATCATAGGGTTGTAACAATCAAAGAGATGATATTAAGGACTTACCACTCATTCAGTAAGTACATAATAAATAGCTATTATTATAATAATAGAGGCTCTCATAACTGACTTCTACCATCTTTCCCCGTTTACTGTTGCCTCCTGCATGCTGAATGTTTGAGAACATTAGACTTTTCTCCAAAATACCCATCCTGCTGTCACAAGTTCAGATATGTGCAAACCAAGGATCTTTTTTTTTCTTTCCAAATATCCTTATGCCATATAATTGGATACTCTACTTAGTATAAAGTTGTTCATTATTTCTAAGAAAAAATACTGATTTTTATGAAAGTAATGCTTTGGAAGTGTTAAGGAGGAAAAAGTTTTCCTCTTTCATCTGAGGTTCTTTTAACTGGACTAAGAACTAAATTGACATGAAAGCAATTGAGAGGAGAAAATCTAATTTTTTATGTATGGGTGATCCACATAGATTCCAAAACAGTCAGACAAAATGGAGGTATTTATGTCATCCTGAACTAAGCAGAAAGAGGTAGAGGTCTGGGACAACAAAGGAAAGGAATGTAATTTACAAGAAGATGAAAAACAGTAGATGTTTGGTAAACAAATGTTTGCTGGCCATTCAGAGACAATGGGGCATAGAGGGGACTTTGATCAAACAGGCCTTGATAGTTTCCTCCCTGTCTATCACCCTTAATTTATATCATACTATAGTTATCTATGGTGTTAGCTCTACTTCCTGGAGCATGTCCTCCATCTAAATTCTTTTAGGCAGTTAATGGGGCGGGGGGGGGTGGGGGCAGGCCAAAGTTTCTTCTGAGACTTATGGGCCATGATTACTTTCAACTTGGCATAATCTCTGTGCCAAAGTGGACCATCTTGGGGTGGCCTGACTTTGGTCCTTATATTTGGTAACTAAGAAGGTGTATCTGAAATTTGATTTTAAATTAGATATGAGTCAGAAAAGTGAAAAGACTTGAGATGAATAATGAAAACTCAGGATTCTGAATTTTGAATCCTTCCATGTTTCTCTTTTTGGCATAGTAAACTAATCATGACATTGTGTTTTAGTTGTCTCTGTAAGACAGAACTTGAGGAAATTAAAATTAGTAGACCCATGCTCAAATTAAAAAAAAAAAATCTTTTCCCGAAAATGAATGTGCCCTAATACATTTTTACTTAAAACTAACTGCTTAATGCATGTATATGCTATTTATACTATTTTCATGATTGTTTGCTTTGACTTCTATCAGTAGTAATAACTTTATGATCTTGTATAAGACAGCTTCTATTCTATTACAGTTAGCCTGAGTGCTGTCATATTATAAAGCAGGATTAATAACAACTGCTTGCCTGTTAAGATTAATTGAGATTGCTTCTGTAAGAGCACCAAGTACAGTATCTGTGGCAGAGAATATGCACAATGCCTATTAGTTTTGACCCTCTAATTCTTCCCTTTCACTTCCTTGTACTTCCTTTTTTTTTTCCTTGCCTCTTTATCTCATCATACCCTTCATCCTTTCCAATCGTCTCATAATTTTATAGCTGGAAAATATTAATTTCAAAGTTTAGTTTTACTTTAGTTTTCTATCGGAATGGTTGCAATCAGAAGAAAGTGCTGATTGGATTAAATCAGAAAAGTGGTCTTCCATTTAAATTAAATATCACATAAAACACAGCCACTCATTTACTTTCTAATAGTGATTCAATTACTTCACAATCATCCAGGGAATTTTTGGTGTTTCTTGATGAATTTAGGGGCAAGGGGTATATAGCACCAATTATCTTCAACTTTTCCTTTTAAAGTGACATGATTTTCAAGGAACAACTTATTCTTATAAATCTTATTTTCTAAGCCAAAATTATTCCTTTTGAGAAACTGTTTAAAATTAAAAACAAGTTGAGTTTATTTTAAAAATCAAGATTTACAGCACATTGGTGATACAATTCATTATGTAGGTTAAAAAAAAATCAGGTCCATTAGTAATCTTGCAAGATAAGTGGGTAGGGGAAGCTGACCTTTAACAATTTCACTCTAATCAGTATTAAAGATTTGTTAAATATCTTGTTAGAATTAAGGCATCTAGGAAGTACTTGAACCTATGGATCAAATGCAAAAATGCTAGTTTATTTGTGCCATAGTCACAGAACTGAAATTCATTTTGTCATAAAATGCTCTGAGTGTCCTCAAAGATCATATTTCTATGTGCACACAAAAGGTTTTTGCTGAAACTTGATAGAATTCATTATGCTAAGTATCTTAATATTTTATGTGGTAAGAATATAATATGAATTTTATGAATGAACAAAATGTATATATTTAGTTTACTTGATTGCATCGAAAACATTTCTTATGGTGGTAACTCTAGTTCTTTTGAGGAGAAATTCCTGAACAATAATATTATCCAGGGAAGTGAGAGGCCATCAGTTTTAACTTCCAATGTGTTGGGTTTATATTGCATTGTGCCATTAAAAAGCCATTTTCTCTCTGTGATTCTGTGCCTCCTAATAGGCAGATATTAGGATATTTATCTACCTGGCAATATTCTCAGCCAATATTTGTCAGTTGTACTCTGCACGATTACGAGAGAAAAGGATTGGAAAAGAAGGGAATAAAGAATAGACCACTATGAAAGTAAATATATATACTACAGAAGGGTTAATATTTTTACTTTTCTGTACATTTTACTTGCTCCATGTATGTTTCTCACATGGTGAAATTTCTTTAAGATAACTATATAACTAGTTTCTTTACCTATAAATGGAATTGTTTTATGAAGGGCAGCAACTTGTGAGAGGAAAAATTGAATAAGAATGTAAAAGAAACTCTTTGAATTTAAGTTTTCTTTTATTTGAAATTTTATCTTCTCTCTTGAAAAACAGAAGGATGTTTAGATGAGTGGAAAGGAGGTAAAGTGAGTCAACTTGGATATGCCTTTCAGAGGTTTCTCCTATGGTTTCAAAATTCTAACTAGTGGTCTCTAATTTGCTAAGTCCATGGAAAGGAAAACATTCATGATGGTGATCAAGGCCCATGTTATTAGCCATAGGAAGACTTTTAGAGTCATAAACATTATTGAACAGACCAGTGGACCTGCTTGGTGTAGGTATGACAACGAGAAACAATGGTAGCCAAGATTATGACATGCCAAAAATCTAACCACTTAAAGACATCTAATACAGTAGTTATTTCTCAAATAGAATTAGAATGTAAACAAAACAAAAACAAATCCACACATAAGTATTCCCTCCCCCATGCTAAAGGATTTAATTCATAAAATAAAACTGCCTAAATGGTAATAAAAGCATTTATAGAGTTAGTAAAGTAAATGACCATTTCAAGGGAAATTAAAAAATCATAGAAACCTTAGATTGTCTTTCTAGTATAATCCACAGAGCAGTGGAAATGTCTAGATATTGATTTAAAGTCCTATAACACTTCTCAACATAGTAGATATTTATGCTAATGTTAATATTGTCAAATATTCAAGATGTTTTTTTTATTTCTTTGGTCAGAATATGATTTGGTTGAATACAGTGACCTTTGGAGACAGTTTTATATCCAGAATTGTTTATATTAGTTGAAGCCTAAGACATTAAATAGTCTATACTACTATTGCAAATAAATATATAACAAAATGACTCCATGACATAGACATGTGATTGTCATAAACATAACAGCCCTGGGCCATGCCACAAATTCAGGGCTAAGGGTACAGTGGAGGGCAGTGGAGGTGGGCTGTTACATGTAGTTAATCAGGGGTTCTTCGTCATTCTTCCATCTTTAGCATGTGACTTCAAAGTTGCTCTGGACATCATTATACTAGTAAGCCAGCAAGGAAAATAAACAATAACAAAATTTTTATGATCCTTGTCTGTAAGTGACACACACCAATTCTGTTTACATGCCATTGGCTATCTATCATTCACATGGCTGTAAAGAAAAGAAACAACAAAAGAAAAAAACTTTGAGGGAAGCAGAGAGAAACACCTAGCTCAATGCACCGAATTTCTGTGATGTATAATATCCTTGTTATGTCAGAATGTGATTACTTATTGTCTCAAGACTTGTAAACTCAAAAGATAAGTCATCTGCATTTTCAAACTCAATATATAACTGTAGATTGGGGAAAGATGATCCATACAAAAGTAATTAAATTAGAATAGTGGGAAATGGGAAAGCACTGACTTGCAATAAAGAAAAGAATGATATTATTTTGTAGGGAAGGCATTAGGAAGAATTCTACCCTGGCAATGAAGGAAATTCTTTGATTAGAAACTGAGTGTTCTCTCAAGGAAAAATCTCATTCTCAGTGGCTCCAACTTTGCCTTCTGGGGAGTCATTCCTTACTTATTAGTCTCCATGCCCACCTTTCTAGTGAGTGTTGAGAATCTAATTCTCTTAAAGGCTACTACAGCTTTTGTTTTGTTTCCTGCTGGTGCAACCTTGGAAGCCCAAGATTTATTTATAGCTGAAACAATTAAAGGTATTTTGGGGGCTGCCTTCTTGTTTCTTTGACAAAATAATTTCCCTTAAAATTATGATAGGCTACTGATCTATTTCTTAGTAGTTATTTGCTAGTACTGAAAACTACATAAACCCGAAGTTTTCTCCTAGGCATAGTTCTTAAAGCTTTTTTATTTTTATTGTTTTTTGACCCCATCACTTTTTCATGCTGTCTACTTAATGGTAACTACCATGATGAGATCATCTGAAGAAAATAGTCTTAAGTGGGAAGGTAAACCCTTTATGTTACATTTGCCAGAGATTTAAATGGGTCTTAAGAAGTCTTAATGGGATTTTGTTGTTCAAAGCCTTTTTCAGCCTTATATTCTTTAGGGTCCAGAATCAGTTGTTTTCTCCAGCCTTTTGTGGACTTGGACTTTGTTTTTAGATTTCCCTGAGCTCATCTCTATTTTGTAATACCATGTCAAAGGGAGTGAGGAGTATCCATACTTAACAATAGTTGACTTTTTCCAACTATTTTTCCTAAAGCTATAGGTACATTGATTAACTTGCATATTTTTTCAGGTAGTAGTTCTACAAAATATTTTGCCATTGCATAAAATAAGTCTTCAGATTTCTAGGTTGTAGTTTCTTTTCCGTGTTGTCTGCTTCCTTTCATTTTTGATAAAAAGATTTATTGAAATTTATCAAGGACAAACAGACATAAAGCTCAAAGTTTGGCTTTCTAAGGGGCAAGAGAAAAACCAGTGCAGATGTTCTTTTATACAGATGATACATGGGCTAGGAAATAACACGTCACTTCTAAAGCAATCCAGAAGAGCGACATGAAAACAAACCTGGACATTCACTAGGAATTTGCAGTCATTTTAGATTTCCACTAAATAAGGAAATATAATTTTGGGTTAGTTTTTCAAGGCTCGGGTGTATGAAAAACAAAAACAACAAAAAACTCAGTCAAAGGATGCCTTGGTCACTGTTCCTTAAGTGTCTGCCTTCAGCTCCTTGCTCAGCGGGGAGCCTGCCGCTCCTCCTGCTTGTACATTCTCTCTCTCTCTCTCTCTGACAAATAAATCTTAACAACAACAACAACAAAACAGTAAACATGCAGTAATGTCTCCTGCACTTAGGTTCGTAAAAATGGTCTAAGTACAGAAGTACATGTGGAAGAATTCCCTTGTCATTTTGTAAAACAAAATATTGTAATTTTTTTACAGAACAAGATAAGGCAGGTTTTTTTTTTTTAAATCTTTTAAAGAGGTTGACGTTTGAGGGTTTGCTGCTGCTTCTTAAATTATGATGGCCAAATCCATTTTACTCATAACATTTAAGTAAGCTTGTTGTTTTCCATTCTCTGGTTCATAGCTCTGAAGAGTGACATCAGAGTCTTCTCCATTGAGCAAAGCCCACCACCATCTGTGAAGAGGGAAAGAAATGAGAGAGGGGGAATGTCTCCCCAGCCATTGCCAAAATAGGCCATTAGGTTGCTATTTACAAACCAGGGTACTAGATGCCTCTAGCAGGCCCAAGAAATGCAGAAGTCATAAGAACCAGAGCAAGAGGTAAGATGTGGCTCATGCTCATCCCCTTCTGGGCTTTGAGAAGCCAAACGGAGGCCAGGCATGACCTTTGAACCAATTCCGGAGACTCAGTAAATACCAGGAATTGTAAGGGCCCTCCAAACCATCCTCTGAGAGTAAGGAACAAATGCTCACTTGGTGATTACTCAGCTATTGCATTTATAGGGACTAAACCAGACACAAAGAAAAAGTAGGGGGGGAATTAGTGGCAGTAAAAATAGTATTTTATTCCACCCCCTCCCGCCCCTCCCTTCCCTCAAAACCCCCAGTACACTTTGCCTGTCTCGTTCCAACGGCAATGTTACCATCAGAAGAAAATAAGTTTCAGGGGGCAGGATTTCTGGAGAGGAGTGGTATGGGTAAAAACAGTCAAATCACAATAAGGTTTTTTTAAAATAGATTATTCCACTTGGTCATCGTCTTCTCCCTCATCCTCAAGTTCTCATTTTCGCTTCTGATCCAGCTTTTCTTCACCAACATCTTCATCTTCCTCCTCTTGTACTTCCCTGTGGTTATAACCTTCTTCCTCCTCCTCCCCTTCATCCTCCTAGTCTTCCACTACCTTAGCATCTTCCTCCTCCTCCTCCGCCTCATCACGCTCCAGGCCTTCCACATAGCCCTCAGCATCTGAGCTGGGGACCTCCTTGTCATCCTGGTCATAGCCATTGAGAAACTGTGAGCTGCAGAAGGAGCTTGAACACATTTTCTTGATAATCGTTCAGACTGGTGACCTCACAACTGAAAAGGTCTAAACTCTTGAGGTTTTCTAACTTTCCCAGTGGCTCTACTGTGCAGAGGTCTTTAATTTTGTTGCCATTTAAGTATAGATGTATGAGGTTTGGACAGCTTTCTGCCAGTACTTCCAGGCCCCTGAGATTCTGTTATTGCTTACTTCAAGTTTAAGTTTAACTTTAGTCACTTTGCGTCTGAGGTGAGGCCTATGTTTTGTACTGAAGAACTACAGTTCTTCAAATTCATCTGTGAGTCTTTCCATTTTGCCTCCAATTGATGGGTAATTGTCCAGGACAAGCTCTTTCATATCATATCAGAGCCTCCTGTTCCCCAGCTCTAAATGAATCCATTTGTCCATGTCCATCTCTTGCACTCTTTCTCTGCAGTGGCTCCTGGCGCTGGTGGAATTCAATCAACCTGCTTCCTAATCATTATGACAAAACCATGCATTTTACATTTTTTACAGCAGCATTCCACTTTACAGCCTCAAAGCAGACCCCATGTGATATAATGACTAAATGAAATAGAAGGATATTCTTGTTCACTAGTTTAGGACAGGTCCAGAGCATGGTGCTAGGGGAACATTGCCCTACAAGAAGTTATTTAGAGACTCAGTTTGATGGCATCTTTGGATCTTAAACATGTGATTTCAGCGTTATCATCATCCATACTACTTAAAGAAACTGGGAGGGTTAAGATCATGGAGGGATTCTCATGGAAAATGTTCTGGGCTGTACTGAAAGTGACACATAATAATTTCCTAACATTTCATAGAGAGCATGCAGCCACATGATCACACTTACCTACAAAAGAAGCTAGGATATATAGTCTGTGTAGCTAGGAAGAGTAGAATGGTTTTCATGGAAAGCCAGCAGTTTCTGTAATATGTTTTATCAAAGGAAACTTATAGTTAAAGTAACTAATTTGAGAAATGTTTCTAGGATTAGATGTAAATTATATGGCATTATTAAGTGTTCAAGTAATATTGTGTTAATATCTATATGATTATTTTTTCCAACTGAGGCTTTAATCAAGGTCCAAGTTAATGAATTCTGTAATATGTTGTTATGCATCATATACAGATATCAAATGCCTGACTATCACATTCAAATTTCTCTGTGCATGAAATAGAGGAGAGGAGGTCGGATTATGCAATGACAGATACCTAATGTAAACATGCTATTTATTTGAAATAAGATACAACTTTACCTTTTCTTTATTCCACTTACAATAAATTCCAAATAAATCTAATACTTAAAGTAAAAGTATAACTTATATGTTTTGTTAGAGAATAAGGGGACATATTTTTGTAATCTTTAACTGGGAAAACTCTGAGCATATGTGAAATTAGTACTAGACAAACACAAAACTTTTATATTAAAATCAGTGAATGTTATCAAGTCTGGCAAACAGTAAAAATGGAGTACATAAAAGTGTATACTCTCAGAAACCTGTGGGACATCCTCAAGTATACTAACATGTACAATAAGAGATCCAAAAGAGAAGAGAAAGGAGCAGAATGAATATTTGATAAAGTAACACAGCTTCCCAAATCTGATTAAAAAACATTAATATGTACATCCAAGAAGCTCAATGAACTTCATGGAATATAAAGTCAAAAGTATCCATACCTAGACACGTCATATCAAACTATCAAAAGCCAAAGACAAGAAAAGATGGAAAGCAGCTAAAGAAAAATAACCTATCACTTACAGTATATATTTAATAAGATTAACAATACTTTTTTTTTTAAAGATTTTATCTGAGAGAGAGAGAATGAGAGAGAGAGAGCACGAGAGGGAAGAGGGTCAGAGGGAAAAGCAGACTCCCTGCCGAGCAGGGAGCCCGATGTGGGACTCGATCCCAGGACTCCAGGATCATGACCTGAGCCCAAGGCAGTTGCTTAACCAACTGAGCCACCCAGGCACCCCAACAATACTTTTTTTTTAAAGATTTTTTTTACTTATTTGACAGAGAGAGACACGGTGAGAGAGGGAATACAAGCAGGGGGAATGGGAGAGGGAGAATCAGACTTCCTGCTGAGCAGAGAGCCCAATGTGGGGCTCGATCCCAGGACCCTGGGATCATGACCTGAGCCGAAGGCAGATGCTTAACAACTGAGCCACCCAGGTGCCCCAACGATACTTTTTTCATCAAAGGGAATGGATGCTAGGAGATAGTGGGATAACACATTCAAAGTGCTGAAAGATAAAGAATGTAAACCAAAAGTTCTGTATCCAGCACAACTGTTTATCAATGACAAAATAGAAATTAAGACTCTCTGAGATAAACGAAGCTGAGAGAATTTATCATTAGCAGACCCACACTAAAAGATATACTGAAAGGAGTCCTTCAGATTGTAATGACATGACACTAGATGATAATTTAAATCCATACAGAGAGGAGCACCTGGGTGACTCAGTGGGTTGAGTATCCAACAGTTTGTTTTGGCTTCGGTCACCATCTCAGGGCTGTGGGATTGAGCCTTGCATCGGGCTTCATGTTCATCATGGAGTCTGCCTGTCCCTCTTCCTCCCCCTCTGACCCTCTCCCCCTACTCACTCACACATGTGCTCTCTCTTTCAAATAAATTAAAAAACAATTTTAAAAAATCCATACAGAGATAAAGAGTACCAATAAAGGTAACTAGACAGGAATATATAAAAGATAGTATAAATGTATTTTTGTTTTTAACTGCTGTAATCCTATCTTAAAGACAACTGCATGAAATAATGCTTATAAAACTGTTGATTAATTTATGATGTATAAGGATATAATTTGTATGACATTAATAGCATAAAAGAAGAGTGGAGGGAGATATATTGAAGCAAACTTTTATAATCCATTAATGTGTTAAAATCTGAAGCTGATTATTTTAAGTTAATATGGTGATTGTAATTCACAAAGAAAATGCTAAGAAAGCACCTCAAAATAAAAGATAAAACAAAAATTAAAATGGCAATTGTAAAATAGCTATTTAACACAAAAGAAGGCTGTACTGTGGGAATAAAGGAATGGAAAGTTTATAAAACATAAAAATGGCAAAATGTCAGACATAAATATTATCAGTGATTATGTTAATTGACTAACCATTCCAATCAAAAGAGAGAAAAAAATGATCAAATTATACTGCCTAAAGGAGACATTCTCTAGTTTCAAAGTAAAAGAATGGAAATAGAGATCTCATTGAAATAGTAACTAAAAGTGAGTTGGAGTACCTCTACTAGACAAAAACAGAATTAAGACAAATTTCTAAAGATAATAGAGATAATAAGGGCATTTTATAATAACAAATACTAATACATATGCACCTACCAAAAGGGGTCCAAAATATATGAAGGAACAGAGGGGAGAGATAGATGAACAAGAATACTTGGAGATTTCAATACCCAATTTCAATAATGAATAGAAGAACAAGGCAAAAATTTCACAAAGAAACAGAAGATGTGAACATTATAAACCAACTACACCTAACAAATATTTATGGAATGCTAGGCCCCCAAACAGCACAATATACATTCTTAAGTACATAAGGAATGTTGTCCAAAATAGACATGGTTAGGGCACAAAACATAATATTCAAATAATGAATTTTGTAATAATTTTTAAATTATTACAATAAACTTTAAATGTAATACATTTTAAAGATTTGAATAATATAAATATCCTCTCTTCCCAATGAAATGAAATTAAAAATCAATAACATAGAGATATTCAAAAATGTGGACATTTCACAACACATGCCTTAAGCAATGTGTTAAAGACAAAATCATAAGGGAAAATAGAAAATACAATTAGATGAATAGAGACAAAAACAACACTAGCTCTTATGGAATGCAGCAGAAGTATTGCTTGGCAAAAAATTTAAACCTGTAAACACCTATATTCAAAAGGGAGAAAGATCCCCAATTCGATAATTTAAACTTCCATCTTAGGAAAATAGAAAAAGACGAGCAAACTAAATCAAAAGTAGGAGTAAATAATAATAATAATAATAGTGAATAATGTGAATAATAATAATGATAAGGGCCAAAATAAACAGAAAAATAGAGTCAATGAAACTAAATATTAGTTCTTCGAAGATCAACAAAATTTAGAAAACTTTAGCCAGACCAAGAAAAGGGGAGAGAAGATTCAAACCACCAAAATTAGGAGTGAAGGGCGATATCACTACTGAGCTTATAGAAGAGCAAAGGGAAATAAGGAACAATATAGATTGCATGCCAACAAATTACATAACCTAGATCAAATGGACAATTCCTAAAAATACACAAACTAATAAAACTGACTCAAGAATAAATAGAAAATCTGAAATAACCTGTAACCAGTAAAGATACTGAATTAGTAATAAAACATCAACTAATGAATAGTAAAAAATAAAATAGATATTGAAGTAGTAATAATAAAATTAGTAATCAGTTCCCGATGGCTTCGCAGGTGAATTTTATTATTTTTATTTATTTTTTTCTAAAGATTTTATTTATTTGAGAGAGAGAGAATGAGAGATAGCACGAGAGGGAAGAGGGTCAGAGGGAGAAGCGGACTCCCCGATGATCAGGGAGCCCGATGTGGGACTCGATCCGGGGACTCCAGCATCATGACCCCAGCTGAAGGCAGTCGCTTAACCAACTGAGCCACCCAGGTGCCCTGCAGGTGAATTTTATTAAAAATTTAAGGAATAATTAACACCAATCCTTCACAAAGTCTCTGAAAAAGTAGAAGAGGGAGTTAATACTTTCCAACTCAGTGTATATGGAAACTATAAAGTATTATCGAAAAACAAGAAAGGGGCGCCTGGATGGCAAAGGTGATTAAGCATCTGACTCTTGGTTTTGGCTCAGGTCATGATCTCAGGGTCATGAGATTGAGCCCTGCATCTGGTTCGGTGCTCAGCCAGGGAGTCTGCTTCTCTCCCTCTGCTCCTCCCCCTCGCTCGCTTGCTCTCTCTCAAATAAATTTTAATAAAAATTAAGAAAGACCTAAATAAATGAAAAATAGTCCATATACATGGATTATAACAATTAATATTGTTAAGTTGGCAACACTCCCCAAACTGATTTACAAATTTAGTGTAATCGTCTGTCAAAATCCCATCTTCTTTTTTATTTTTCAGATATCAAGATGATCCTAAAATTCATATGGAAATGAAAAAAGCCTAGGATAAACAAAACAATCTTGGGGAAAAAAAAGTTGGGGAATTCACACTTAAAAACGCAATATTAGGCTATAGTAATCAAGATAGTGTGGTACTGACAGGAATATAGACACATAATTAATGAAATAAAATTAAGAGTCCCACTAATAATCACTTGCACTTATAGTCAATTGATTTTCAACACAGGTGCTGATAAAATGTAGTGGGGGAAATAGTATTTTTGACAGCGGTTTTAGATGCAAGTGAATGCAGTTGAACCCCAACATCAGACCTTTTACAAAATTTAAGTCAAAATATAGATGTAAGTTAAAAGTCAAAGCTCTAAAACTCTTAGAAGTAATTCTTACAAGAAATTAGATAAGAAACAAAAAGCACAAGTGAAAAATTGATTTCATCAAAAATTTAAAAAAAAATGTACTTCAAAGGATACTACTAAGTGAAAAGATAACCCACAGAGTGGGGTAAGATATTTGCAAATCATGTGTCTGAGAAAAGGCTTGAATCTAGAATAATATATATAAAAACTAATACAACTCAACAATGAAAAGACAACCCAATACAAAATGAGAAAATTCTTGAATAGACATTTTCCAGTGATAATATACAAATGGCCAATAAGCATATGAAAAGATGCTGAACACATTAGTCATTAGGGAAACGCAAGTCAAAAGCACAATTGCATAACACTCCCTTCCCAGTAAGATGGAAATAACAAGTTGTAAAAATGTGGAAAACTGAAACTCTCATACATTGTTGATAAGAAATCCAAAATGTTAGTTACTTTGTAAAACAGTTTGGGAATTCTTCAAAATATTAAAAATAAAGGTACCATTTGACCCAGCAATTCCACTTCTAATTATACATATAAGAGAATTTAAAACATATATACACATAAAATTTGTTCATGAATGTTCATAATAGTATTATTCATAATAGCCAAAAACAAACAAAACACTAGAAAAAACTTGAAGGTCCATCAACTAATGAATTAAAAATATGTGATGTATCCATATAATGGAATATTAGCCATCAACATGAACCATGATAGATACTACAACAACATAGGTAAGCCTTGGAAAAACATGTTCATTGAAATAGGCAACTCCCTAGAGATAGATATTATATTTGTTTTTGCCAGGAACTGGGGAGAAGGTGAATGGAGAATGACTGCTAATGGCTGCAGGATTTCTTTTTTTTTTTTTTTTAAGATTTTATTTATTTATTCGACAGAGAGAGACACAGCGAGAGCAGGAACACAAGCAGCGGGAATGGGAGAGGGAGAAGCAGGTCTCCCGCTGAGCAGGGAGCCTGATGTGGGACTCAATCCCAGGACCCTGGGATCATGACCTGAGCCAAAGGCAGACGCTTAATGACTGAGCCACCCAGGCACCCTGGCTGCAGGATTTCTTTTAGGATGATGAAATGTTTTAAAATTAGTGGTTGTAGTTGCACAATTCTGAATATATTAAAAACCACTTGTTTATACTCTAAAATAACAGTGTTATGTGAATTATGTCTCAATAAAGTTATTAAAGAAATTATAAAGTATTTTCTGTTCTATTTAGTATCTAGTCTTCAATTTTTGATCAAACCATTTCTCCCTTCTCTATGAGCCTCATTATGCTCTCCCCTCCTTTCTCAGATTTAAATATCATTGTCCATTATTAGAATGCCCTCAACTCTCCCACTCTTTTCTACCTTCCACTCATGCTCTAGACTGGCAAAGTCCAAATCCTGTTTGCAGCCAGCTCTACACAAACTCTACACCTGCCCTGTGAGAGCCCAATACTTGTGCATAAAAACACACAGGCATGCTTCTTGAGATAACTTTAAATTGATGACTATAAACCTTAAATAGCTTTCAGGGTTGTCCAGTAATTCTCCTGCTTGCTAGATGAATCTACTCTTTCATTTCTGAGGAAACTATTTAACACTTCACTCTCCTTATGACTCTGATAATCTCCCTTTCTTCACATTGTAATGAAGACCTTCTTATTTCACTAAGAAAATAGATGCTAGCAAAAGAGCATTTGCCTGTGCTTTCACCACCAAATCTACCAACTTCCTTGTACCTGTAACCACATACTCTCCATTTCTAGATACAATGGGTCAAATGTGAACACTCCTGTTTGCACTGAATCCCAATCTTTTCACTTAATTAAGGGATTTCCCGCCACATTTTTCTCAGCAATTTTTCTCTTATTTGACTAAACCCAAACATTTACAAACGCAGAACAACTACTACCTTAGAAATGTTAAAATTCTCCCTAGATGATAGATCTCCCTTCTGCATTTGCCCCCTCCCTTACAGAAAAGTTTCCTCAGCTTTTCTGTAGTTACATTTTTAGTTTCTATTCACCCATTCTTTGTTGAATCCACTTCAATTAGGTAGTCGTTTTCTAACCCAGCTGCCTCAGTAAAATGATCTTGTCAAGATTTCTGATGACTCCCACATTGCTGAAGCTGGTGAATAATTCAAAGTCATCATCTTTCTAGACTTGTGACTTGGATTTAACACAACTTATTGCTCCCTCAGTCTTTACTCGATTTTCCTTCGGCCTTCTGAAACTTTAGGCCTCTTGTTTTTCTGGCCACCTCACTGCTGCTTCTCAACCTCCTCTGCTATATCCTTATCACTCAGACCTTTAAATAATTTAGTACCTTGGGGCTCAGATTTTAGATCTTTTTGTCTAATATAAATCTGTAGGTAATTTAATTTAGCCCTATGACTTTAACATCTCCAGGTTGATGGCTAACTTGATTTCATTGCTAGCCCCAACCATTTCACTGAATTCCAGACTTGTATATCCTCCTGACCATTTGGTCTTTCTGCTTGGATGTTTAATAGGCATCTGAGACTTAACATATTCTGAATCAAACTTTTGAATTTTAATTCTCTGCACCCCCTCCAAATGTGTTTTCTCCAAACAGCTTCTCTCTCATTGGTCTCAACTGTATATATTATTCATTCAGGCCTGTATTAAAATTCTCCAGAGAAACAGAACAAAATATCTTATATATTTTTATGTATTTCTTTATTGTATTATTATTATATAAATAATCATTGCATTATATATATAGTCTTTTTTTGTGTGTATATATATATATATATATATATATATATGACATACCTGTATAAATTAAGGAATTGGCTCACGTTGGGGCTCAGAAGTTCCAAAATCTGTATTTGGCAGGCTGGAGACCCACGAGAGACAATGGTGGAAGTTGCAGTCTGAAAGCTGGCAGACTTGGGACCCAAGAGATAATTTTTCAGTTTGTGTCTAAGGACAGGAAATAGAACTCAGATCCAGCAGTCAGCCAGGAGGAGTTAACTCTTACTCAGCCTTTTTGTTCTATTTATGTCTTCAATCAATTAGATGAGGCCTACACACACTAGTGGGGGCAATCAGCTTTACTCAAACTATTGATTTAAATGTTAATCTCATCCAGAAAAAACTTTACAGACTCAACTAGAATAATGTTTGACCAAATGTCTGGGGACCATTTGGCTCAGTAGGGTTAACACATAAAATCAATCATCATAAATCCTTCATCTTGGAATCTTATCTGACTCCTCTCTTTTTATCACATGCACATCCAGTACATCAGCAAATTTTCTCAGGACTATTTATTCCATATATTCCTACTTCTCATAAATTCCAGCAGAATAGCTTAAGTCAAGCCACCTTCGTTTTTTATTTGATTATGGCAGTAGTCTCCTACTTGATCTCTCTGTTTCCACTATCATTCTGTAGTTTCTTTTCACAGTTCTCAGTGTTTCTTTGAATATATAGCTGGACTCTTGATTGCCTTTCTGAACATATTTCCTAACACTCTCCCTATCATTCATTTCACTACAGCTTCATTGGCCTCCTTGCTGCATCTCAACATCATGTAGGTCATTGGAGTTCAGTAGTCCTCCCTTAACCATGATTTTACTTTCCATGGTTTCCATGGTTTCAGTTACCCATGCTCAACTGGGTTCAAAAGCAGATGATCCTCCTGATTGTCAGATGATCAGTAGTAGCCTAATGCTGTCACAACTCCCATGTCATTCACCTCCACTCATCTCATCATATAGGCATTTTTTTTTTTTGTCTCACATCATTACAAAAAGGAGGAGGGTAAATACAGTACAATGAAATATTTTGAGAGAGAGACATTCACATGACTTATATTTTTATATTTGTTCTATTATTGGTTATTGTTAATCTCTTCCTGTCCCTAATCCCTCCCCACCTGTATAAATTAAACTTTATCATAGGTATGTACACGTGAGAAATGAACATAGTATATATAGGGTTTGGTACTGTTCACGGTTTCAGGGATCCACTGGGGGTCTTGGAACATATCCCCTACAGGTAAAGGGAGGCTACTATGCTTTTCTCTGTAGCTAAAATGATCTCTTGTCGGATACTCCCATCTTGATCTTCATTTTATTCTGTTCTGCATAAATATCACCTCCAAGAGATTAGTCTAAAACTAGTCACTCTTTTCCCGTTAATGTTGCCTAGTTTTATTTTCTTTCATAACATTTGTTATCACCTAACCCATTACTTTGTTCCTTACTATGTTTCTCTCTCACAAGAAGAAAGCATTGAGTGCATGAACTTGGTCTATTTTGGTAATTTCTATATTCTTAATACTTAGTCTAGCATTGTATATTGAATTATATCCTGAATATTTTATGTTAAATTTATTATCAGAAAAAAAGAATGTATTATCTAAACTTTCTTAATACACCACTCAATTTAAATACTTACATATTTGTATTTTTACTGTTTTGACATTGTAACTACACAGTAAAATTTTGTGCTATGTAAGAACTGGGAACATGATTTATACATGTATGGTGCCCCTATATTAGCATCTTATATGTGTATGAACTTCTAAATAATGACTAGCTGAATTTAATAATAAATAGAATACATTGATGAAAAGTACTCTAAAAGATGATCACAAATGCCTATAAAAATCCAATTATTGAGATACCTGCATGGCTTGGCAACTGACTCTTGATTTGGGGTTGTGAGATCAAGACCTGCATCAGGTTCTGTGCTGGGTGTGGAGTCTGCTTGGGATTTTCTCTCTCTCTCCCTCTGCCCCTCCCCTCTCCCTCTCTAAAAATAAACCAGTTATTATTTTTAATTCTAATCTGATTTATAAAATTAGTTCTTTAATTTTTTGGTGACAATGCTTGCTCATAATCACAACCACAAAGTAAATATGAGAATATAAGTGACTCGAATACAAAGAACAATTTCTTCACTTGACAATTTGTAATAGTTCAAGGAGAAGCTGGTGTAAAGATTACATTGTTTAGGGAAAATTTTATTTATTAATAGTATAAATGTCTGAAGGAAGTTGTAATGGTTAATGAAGTAATGCATTAAATGTGCTCAAATAACTTACTGGTTCCTAACTAATTAGTATACTAGTGAACAAGTTTCTTATTTGTAAACTAGTCCATCAAGAAATTTTATTTTGCACTATTTTATCTGACTCAATGGGATTGCAACACAAGTCTTTAATTCTGAATCTCTTAAAAAATGTCTTGTAAAAAAAACCTTCTTAGAATGGAGGTGTGCCTGGCTGGCTCAGTAGAGTGTGAGACTCTTGATCTCAGGGTTGTGAATTTGAACCCCATGTTGGGTGTGGAGCCTACTTAAAAAAAAATCTTGGAATGGAAACCAGCAATCTAAAGATTGAATTTTCTCTTATTTTCCATTAATCGGAGAATATTTTTTCTTCTTTAGGAGTTAAAAAATAAGCAGGTAATGAACTAAATTTAAAAAATGCAAGTATCTTTTAAATAAGATGTGAGGTTTATTTTTTAGTTCCTAAACTGAAAAAAAACTTTGATTTATATACATAATATTATATTATTATTTATACGTATTAAAATGTATATAATTGATGGTATTACATAATATATATATTACTATATATTTGTTATTTATATTTACTCAGTAAAGTGAGATTTTCTAATCAGAGTAAAGTGGCATGGTAAGTTATAAATATATTTGGATGAATGTTTTTAATAAAAGTATTTATTAAGACACAATCCATTAAAAGAACACTTACATGGTTGTCTTACATTATGTCATTGATTTTTATTTCATGCATGATTCAAGGTGAGAATTATTCTTTATAAAAGTACTTTCATTTCTAAGCTTTGATAATGCAGTCTTTTTTGCTTATTTGTATGGTTTGGAATATTTCACATGTATAAGCTTTACATGTCCTAGTAACTATAACATTGAAATGGATAAACATAATTAGCATAATGGTAGACATTTAAGGGTTTCAGTATGTAAACACCATTTCCTTTTCTGATAAGTTACTTTTTTTTTTTTAAGTTTTCTGACAAAATAATAGGCCAGGTTTTTTTTTTTAACTGAAAATTTAAAGATCTGAACATGTCAACATCAAGTATGTCATTGGTAATATCATTACAAGGATTTAAAATGAAATACAAAATTAAGCTCTCTCATGTAATTTAAGAATCAATTGACAGGCTCACCAAAGTTTATATCCTCATATTAAAGAGTTGTTTAAAACACACACACACACACACACACACACACACACACACACACACACACACACCCCTTCTATTCTGGTAACAAGATGCTTACACATAAAATGTAAAATAGAGAATTAAGACAAATTTCTGGGTAATGCAACCCTAAATAACAACCTTAACTGTCTAGAGAATTGTCTCAATTTTCCACTTTACTTTGTGTGTGAGACTACATCTCAAATAACAGCCTTAGAAAGAAAACCTGTCACAGAGTTTGCAATTTTTGTAAGGTCAGACTGTGAAAATCTCACCTTCTCAGGTAAATCACGGACACAAAGCAATTGCCCTTTAGAATTGTCCAACACCTAGCCCATTGTGTGCAAATGTGGATTGATTATTAATGAAAATGACATATACTCTGCCGTACCAGTTTGAAAAAGAATAATTGCCTACAACACATTGATTTTTAGTTTTTTTAGTATTTTTCTCTCCTCTTACCAGGACATGAAATAATAGCCTATTTATCTCTTTATCCTTGGTTCCTTGAATAGTTTGAATATAGACTAACTTTAAGAAATAACATTTTTAAAGATGAATATATAAGTGAAGGAAAGAAAAAATGACATGTAGAGAAACCAGCCTATAAAGCATTGATACTAAACAAACTGTATTCCTGAGCCTCTGTCAATAAACTATAAGAGAAAGGATTAATATATTTCCTCTGAAGATTTTAGTGATGAAAGTAGATGGCCACAAATAGACTGAATTGATTAGTTATCATTTTGAAAAGCATGTAATACTGAACATTTCATAAAATAGATCTTCGAATTTAGAAATTGAAATTAATAGTAAAAATGAAAACAATAGTAAAACAATTAGGGAGCCAATGTACATCATTTACATTAATTATCAGTAAATAAGACTATCCTTGCTATTGTTGATGTTGATTACTTTTAGGTTGCTAACCACACTAGTCATATTTTAGTATTTACATGGATGTTTAAGCATCATTTTGCCGCAATGAATCAAGAGAACAAATGACAATAAGCAGAAAGCTAATTAATTAACATACTTATCTCAAACCTACCTGTTCAGCCATATTCCTAATAAGCTGGCAGCTTTTTGATTATAAGACAAACCAAGAAAACCTACCCTTTAAACTGCTTTTATAACTCTCACTTTTCTGTCTCAACATCTATAAATGGACAACAGAAACTACAAAAGTATAAATAGTTTCACAGCTTTAATCTTGAGTAAAACATAATATAGCTGTTGTTTTCTAATTATAAAAGTAATTCATGTCCATTGTAGAAAATTCATGAACATTGTAGAAAATTCTGAAACAAAAAGTAAACACCATACAGTATCTAAAGATAAGCATTATTAACATTAGAATTATGCATGCACAGAAACATACAAACATACATACGTCTGAAATAAGATTGCTATCTTCATGCATGACTGATTTGGAAATACACTTTTATCACTTGAAAAATATATATAGTTTGTTTCTAGTTAAGATGAAGTAAAAAACTGGTTTCACCCTCCCATCCTAAACAACTAAAAAAAAAAAAAAAAAAAAACCCTGACAAAATACAGGGGGTTTCCCCTGCTATCCAAAAGTAGAGCATTTCTATGAATGTTTTGCAAGCCAAAATAGTGTAAAACAAAAAAGCAATTTCCATGAATTTACAGGGAAAACATTCAGAGTGTTCCCAGACCCTAAACAAAATAACCTCTCTTAAGCTTTTCTGATAACTAGGATCTAGCTTGCTAACAGTTGCACAAAATAAATCAAGATAAAACACAGATGCTCACAAACACAACTGAACTATGTTGGCTTGCTACTGAGATACTGAGTGTAGTTCTCTGGGAAGAAGCTTGGCTGTGACTCTCTCACTACTCAGGGTGTACACTGACTCCAAAAGAGCTTGCTGCAAAACAAGTACTAAATACTTTTAGCTTTTTGTCCTTTTTGTGTAAAGGCAAAAATCCTCTTTGTATTTCTTTTGGTTAGTGAAAACAGGTACTAATGTACATCTTTTGTAAAAGTGAAGGATACCTTTATAGGAAACAATGACAGGCTAGACGTGGGTCATCTGGCAATGAAGAACAGTGATCCATGAGAGACAAAAAAAATAGACAAGTCCCTAATACTGCCCCAACTTAATGCCTGGAGAAAGATTCCAGGTTGCAATGTAAGGAGAGGTAATCCAGTCAGAAACCGGCAGCATCCTTGAGTTGAGAAAATAGATACGGATTCTGGAAAAGACAAAGCCACTGGAATTTGAAAGCCAGAACACCAGAGAGGAGAGGGTGGCATAGAAGAGAGAACTCTGGAGATCTACTGAGGATCTCTCTTGAACATTCTTTTGAAATGCATCCAGTTGACCCATGTGAGGAAATTATCCAAGCCTAAGGAAAGATCACTTGAAAAGATTAGAGGAAACAGTGCCTGCAGTGCTGTTTTAGTCTAAGCCTAGAAGTAGTACCTGTCTCAGCCAAATTGGAAGACCTCACAATTCATGGGGATTGGTTTAGAATGCCTCAAAAGTTGGCAAAAATTAGCCCTATGTTTCTTTGGTCCTATTAAAAAATTTAAAAAGCAAGACCAGAAAGGATAAAACTGCTTTCAAGAAATAATCATATTCCAAAACCTGTAGAATATAGAATACAAAAATATCCAAGACACAAGATAAAATTCATAATGCTTGGCATCTAATAAAATTACCCAACATGAACAAAACACATATCGAGGAGAAAAATCAATCAAATCCCTGTGGTCAAAAGTCTAGAGGATAAGTTACACATATTAGTTCAAGACAGGGAGTATATAGAACATGACCAAATGGAAGTTTTAGAGATGAAAACTTTAATGCCTGAGATGAAAATTACAGTAGATGGCATTATCAGCAGATTCAACAGTGCAGAAGAAAAGATTAGTGTACATGAAGATACAGCAATAGAAACTATTCAAAATGAAGCACAGACAGAAAAAAGATGGCAGAAAATGAACCACCAAGGAATCGTGGAGCAATTTCAAATTTGGCCAAATAAATGTGTAGCTGTTTTTCCTAAAGGGGAGGAAAACTGAAAACTAAGAATATTTGATGAAATAATGGCTGAAGATATTTTATATTGGAGGAAACCATAAACCTACAGATCCAAGAAGTTAAATGAGAAATCTGAAGCACTAGAAATATGAAAAAAAATTACAAAAGACACATTATAATCACATTGCTTAAAACCAGTTATAAAGAGAAAATCTTAAACCAGAGAAAAGACATATTATGCGTACAGAACCAAAGGATGACAGCACCTTTCTCACTGGAAACAATGGAAGTGAGAAGACAATAGAATAACATCTTTGAAGTACTGGAGGGAAAAAAAAAATCTGTCAACCTCGAATACTAAACCAGGCAGAAGTGTCATTCAAAAATGAAGAGGAAATAAAGATTTTTTCAGACATATAATAGGTAGACTTCATCACTAGAAATCCTGCAATATAAAAAATGTTAATGGAGGTCCTTCAAGTGGAAGCACTATAGTACAAAATGGAAACCTGAATCTACACACAGGAATAAAGAGCCCTAGAGAAGGTAACACCATTTGTAAATATGATTTTTCTTACTACTTAATTTACTTTAGAAGATAGTTGAATGTTCAGTGTAAAAATAATAGCAGTACAGGGTGCCTGGGTGGCTCAGTTGGTTAAGCAACTGCCTTCAGCTCAGGTCATGATCCTGGAGTCCCGGGATCGAGTCCCACATTGGGCTCCCTGCTCAGCGGGGAGTCTGCTTCTCTCTCTGACCCTCTACCCTCTTGTGCTCTCTATCTCTCATTCTCTATCTCTCAAATAAATAAAATCTTTAAAAAATAATAATAATAATAGCAGTACGTTGAGAGGTTTATAGTATGGGCAAAAGTAAAATGTATACCAATAACTCAAAATCCAGAAGTGGAGAAATAAATATACTATTGTAAAGTTTTATACAATGTGTAAAGTAATTTAATATCATTTACAATAGACACTGATAAGAAAAAAATTATAAATTCGAAAGTCATCTCAAATGAACAAATGCAAAAACAGAGTAATAGCTAACAGTTCAACAAAGGAGCTATAACAGGTTCACACACACACAAAAGAGTTAATCCAAAAATAGAACATAAAAAATAACAAGGAATCAATAGGAAATAGAAACAAAAACAGATCTGACACAATCATATTAAATATAAATGGTTGAAACACCCTTATTTCTCTAACCACCAGCTATTGAAAGATTTATGTTAAATTATCCTAACACATTTGGAGTTTTAAAATTTTCTTCTATTTATGAGAGTTTGCTTTATAATGAGAGTTTCCTTTATAATTTGTGTTCTTTGTTCATCCTAGTTCATTACAATTCACGATTGATTTTGTGCCATCATTGATCAACCTATTCATTTTAATTTTTGTGTAAATACACAGTAAAATGTTTATTGGTGTGCATTCTATATATTTTAATACAGGTATAGACATACAGAATCATCATCATCACCCCACAAACTCCCTCATGCTATCCCACCAAACTTAACCCTAGAGAGCTGTTGATCTGTTTTCACCCTAAACAGATTATATAGAAGAAAAGTCAAGGAAGAGTTTGTTTATTTGTAATACAATCTATTGCAACATGTTTATTTGTAGTTTGGAATAATTCGGTGTTGAGAGTAAAACTAGGGAAACATATGTCAACTGAAAGAAAACCAACCTCAATGTAGGTTAGTAAACACTTCATAAGTTGTTTTACTATATAGCCTAGGAAACAGTCTTTCAGATTGACCTGAAGAACTGCTCTGAAGCTTGTTAGCTACAGGAGATTATATATACAATAGGGAAGGGGTATATATGCTTGTGAGCAATTCTCCATATTATTTGTGTATCACAATGTATAATGTTATGGTTGTCAAAAGTAAGGCTTGCTGGTGTCCCTGAGTGGCTCAGTTGGTTATGCATCTAGCTCTTGATTTCAGCTCAGGTCATGATCTCAGGATTGTGAGAAGGAGCCATGCATTGGGCTCTGTGCTGGGCATGGAGCTTACTTAAGGTTCTCCTTCTCCCTCTTCCTTCACTCCCTCTCTAAAATAAATATGTAAATAAATAAGGTTTACTGATTTCCCCCATAGACATGAGAAAAACCCTTAGGTCATCTTAATACATTATGTTTCTATAAAATCTGTTTAAGAATATTGCTTGCATGCCCTCGCTTAACTGGTTTTCTGGCTCTTCCTGTTTTAATTCCTCCTTGAGGTCACTTGAGATGGTCACAGAAGGCTGACTGACATCACTTGCCTACTGAAATTTTAGTGTACAAATAAATAGAAGAGAGAGAGAAAAGGGGGAAATATGCAAAAGTGAATGACAATTGCTGGAATAGGTTACATAGGTTTATATCTGGGAACAAGTAGAAGTCAGTGTTTAGATATGAGCCCATACAAATCATCCATAGTAGTAGAATAGACAGAATATATGGATATAGATTCATGGATCAATGTTCAGCGTCAATTAAAAAAATATAAAGAAATAAACTTCACCTAGCATATTTCAAAGTGGAGGAATATAGCACAATTACCTACACCCAAATATCACTCCCATTTCTTAGCATTTGTTAAAAATAGGAAGTTTTATATGTAAATTATTCATTTTATCTCTGTTATATATGTATATATTATACTTTTATCTATTATAAAATCTGTCTAGTTATAGCACTTTTCTTCTGGAGAATATAATGTATTCCTTGCCTGTCCTTCATTTTTTCCCTGGGATCTATAGTTACTAAGTAGCAATAGAAAGATGGAATAAATATAGTACCATTTCAGAAAGTACAATTTGTCATCTGTGCAAGAGAGGTTTTTTTTGTTTTGTTTTTTAGGTAGAGGGTCTGGATCTCTGACACTATGGGCATACTTCAGGGGATAGGTGCAGAATTATCTACTAATCCAGGTGGTTGAGATTCCTTTGTTCACTAAGATGAAGTTTGGATAGGGCACTGATGGTTCAGTCTCATTGTTCTTTTCATCACTGTACATTTTTTCAAGTTTTTTTGCTGTTATGCTTGGTGTAGTTGTCTTCCTGTCCCTGCCCCCAGCTGTTTCTTCATTGGATTTATGTGCATGTTGAGAGAGAATTGTAGAGGACTCTGACTATACTTATTGAGTAGGGATGAGATAAGGAGCCTGGGCTACTGATCAAGTTATACATATTGGAGAGGTCTAGGATGCCATTTCAAATTACAGCTCATTATGGAAAATAAAAAGAAAATGTATGAGATTTTTTTTAAAGCAGGGAATTGTTGCCTAGAAGTCGATTCCAGTAATAAACTGCAGAATGTATCAGAGAGATAGAAAACTATGTCCCAAAACCTAGTGTGCTGTTCTATGATTGACTTAGTCTTTATTGACTAAGTTTTATCTGCAAGCCATATATCTGTTCTCCATGAATGATACGACACAGCCTTAGCCTAATCTATTTGATATTTTCATCTTGATGACCACCAAAATTTTCTGCCTTCAAAATCTAGAGATGGCAATTCAGATTTAGACCATTGCCTTAGGGGCACCCGGGTGGCTCAGTCAGTTAAGTGTCTGCCTTTGGCTCAGGTCATGATGCCAAGGTCTTGGGATCAAGCCCCACATCTGGCTCTCTGCTCAACAGGGAGCCTGCTTCTTCCTCTCCCTCTGCTTACTGCTCCCTCTCCCTCTGCCTGCCATTCCCCCTGCTTATGCTCTCTCTCTGTGTCAAATAAATAAATAAAAAAAGTAAGTAAATAAATAAATAAAATCTTTAAAAAACAATAAACCATTGTCTTAATCTACGTAGGTGGCATAGGATCCTGGTTTACTTCTCTTTCCTTATTGCTGGATTAAAATTTTCACTCTGACTAAACACACCCTGAATGTTTTATATCAGCAGCACATTTGGCTTGGCCTTTATGTCTCTCAATATTGATATTGTTCCCCTGGGTTTGAGGAGGACAGAAGAGAATGTTTCAGACAAGATCTTCCGAGCAACAGGGTGCCTGGGTGTCTCAGTCATTAAGCATCTGCCTTCAGCTCAGGTCATGATCCCAGGTTTCTGGGATCGAGCCCCGCTTCGGGCTCCCTGCTCAGTGGGAAGCCTGCTTCTCCCTTTCCCGGTACCCCTGCTTGTGTTCCCTCTCTTGCTGTGTCTCTCTCTGTCAAATAAATAAAATCTTAAAAAAAAGATCTCCCTAGCAACAAAACACAAGGACTTAGGCAAAATATTCTAAAGGGTTCATAATATAAACCTGACAGTCAATGATGAAACAATATAAAGGCAATAATACTGGAGAGTACATTACTGTGAATAAATTACTGCACTTTGTAAAAGATCTAATGGGGCAAAAACTAGATTATTCCAAGATAAATTAGAAGATTCTTGCTTTGAAATCATTGAAAGAAAATAATACTTTTTAATTATTTAATGGGATAATGCATCATTCAAGTACAAATGCCTTAAATATAGTAGGAAATACAGAATTGTATCAAAAGGGAGAAATTAGGACTAGAGATGCAGGTTGGAATTATAAATATTCACACAAAGTTCATTTGCATTATTCAAGGTAGTTAAGTCCAATAAATTGGTTCATATTTTCAACTAAAGCCCAAAAAGAAAAAAAAAATGAAAAAAATCAGTAAAAGAGTAAAAGGGACATGTGGAAGACACACTAAAAACTTCTAAATATGTGTGATTGGAATGCTTGAAGAAGAGAGAATGGGGCTGAAGCAGTTTTTAAAAATTGTTTAGATAAAATACCAAAGTGGGTGAAAGATATCAACTCACTATTAAAGTTCAGGAAACAATAGCAAGATAAATATAATGTAAATAAGACAGATATATTTTTAAATCTCATAGCAAAACTGCTGAAACACAAAGATAAAAACAGCATTTTAAAAGCAGCTAGAGAAAAAAGATGTTCATGTAACTATAACAATAATAGCTCACATTTCAATAGAAACAATGAAAGACTCTAAACAATGGAGTTGTATCCTTAAAGTGCTGGGGAAGGACTGGAACTGTCAAAATAGAATTCTATACATAAAAAACGAATTAATAAAAAAGATTTAATGAAGATATATTCAGAAAAACATAAACAGAAGTTGTTAACACATTAGAATTTGAAATATGCTGAACTACAGGAAGATAATGATCCCCAAAAGACACATGGAATTTAAAGATGAAGAGTAAAGGAGTGGATGCAAATGCAAATGATTAAAAATGAATATTGACTATAGTAAGTGGTGATGATAATTTCTTGTGAAGTTTAAGTATGTGAAATGAAGATTTTAAATATCATGTCAAAAATAATGCAGAAGAACAGAGCAAATAGGATTCAAGGTCTTCCAAAAGTGTGATATCTGAAAACTGACAAACTATTTTTAATAAGCTACAATAAATCAAGGATTCAAGTTTTCATCTCTAACTATTAAAAGTGATAGAATGTATAAATAAAATAATAGAAGAAGGAAAATAATAAAGCAAAATATATGGAAAATCCAAAACAATGCAAGAAATAAAAGTTTAAAAATATGGAACAGGTTATTTAAGTAAAAAATAATAAAGGGCAAACATAAACTACTTATAGTAAATGTAAATGGATTCGTTTTCCAAATAAGTGAAAATCAAAATGTAAAAACAACTGGGCAGCAAATAAGTCACAGTATACATTAGAAAATATTTTGAACTGAATGATAATAAGGTAATGTCACATTAGATTTATGAGCTGCAGCTAGAGCAGTGCTTTGAGGGAAATGTTTAGTTTCCTATATATTCATTATGAAAAAAAAAATAGTTGAGATTAATGGACCTGAGCTTCTAGCTCAATGTGACAGAAAAAGAAATGCAAACCCATTCCAAAGAAATAGAAGTAATCAAGTTATAAAGATAATAAAAATCAAGGAACATAAAAACATGCATTAAAACCAATTTAGCTAGAGTTGATTATTTGACAAAAAATGGAGAAAAATACAAATTGCAAACATATGAAATTAAGATAATTAGGCCATCTTGTAACAAATATGTGCTAACAAACTTGACACTTTAGATAAAAAATACATTTTTTGAAAAGTTGAATTTACCAAAACAGATATAAAAAGTAATAGAAAATTTGAATATTTGAAAATTGTTTATTCTCGGTATTAAGTTTATCATAAGCAATTTTCACAGGGAAAATTCTCCATATCAGTTTTACATATGAAATATTATAAATATTTGAGAAAAAAAATCATACCTCACACAAATTCTTCCAAAAGAGAAACAAAGTGGACACTGTTCCTCATCTTTTACTATGAACAGAAAGACCTTGATACCAAAAATTTATAGACATTATTAAAGGAAAATTTGAAACTAATTTCTTAATCAAAAATTAAAAATTCCAACATAAAACATTAGCAAGTTAAATCTAGAAATATATAAAAGAGAATACCTTATGACTCACTGGTGAGGTATGAACCTGGAATGCTGGGTTGGTGGAGAGGGAGATGGTGGTACAGTAGGAGGACCTTAGGCTTGTCTTCTCCCATGAATGCAACTAGATAACTATCAAGTCATCCTAAATACCCCAGAAATTGACATGAATACTAACAGAACAAACTCCATAACTAAAGGGAAAGAAGAGGCCACATCAAAGAAAGGTAGGAAGTGCAGAAATGTGGTTTAGGGGAGAAACATCTCAGGTGCTGTGGAGGGAAGGGAGCTGTGGTCATAAAGAAGGATGAGAGGGAAAGGAGCACACAGGGGAATGAACAAGGAGAATGTTTCCCCAAAGCCATTGGCTTGGAAAATGAGAGGGGCTGAATTTTGTGAGTTCTTGCAACCAGTGGGGCTTAAAGCCTAGAGATTTAAAGGCTAGTGGGCTTAGCTGGGATGGAGCCAGGAGGAAACTGCACTGCTCCTGGAGAGAAGGCAGGTGAACAACACAGGGACAGACAGTGTGGAAAGAGTGATCTGAAGAACTCCTGGGGCACACAGCAGGGAGATTATTTGCTCTTCTTGGAGTATGACTCTGACAGTCAGTGTTCATGGAGAGGCTTCTCTGGGAGCAAAAATGTTGGCTGGTGTCATTTTCCTCCCTCAACTCTCTGTATAAACAGAGTCACCTTTGAGAAGCAGCACAGTGTGGATACTGGCTGCCTAATTTGCTTATACCAAGCCCCACCTCCCCTGCATTCTGGTGGGACTGTCCTCCTTAGTCAAACTTGCCTCAGTCCCAGCACAGCAGCTCCCTACCCCAGAAGACCAGCACAAATCCCTCCCCACACTATATCTCCTAACCAGAGAGTTCTGCAGTACCTCAGTTCTGGGGCAGTTGGTGTCAGGTCTCATTTCACAAGCAGACCAGAGCACACAGAGTTAAAGCTCACCACATTCAAGCCAGGGACCAAAAAGTGCCAAAAGCAGACAAGGAGAACTTCTGCAAATGACTGGCCTAAAGCACAGAGCAGCCAAATCACAGCAGAGAATATACAGCATACACCACAGACATTCCCTGAAGTAGCAGACCCTGGGCACTATAAGACCTTTTCTTCATAAGGCTAGTACTTTCAAGAGCAGGAGACATAACTGGCTTTTCTAACACACTAAAGAAGGCAGAGACTTAGACAAAATGCCAAGATGGAGGAGTTTATCCTAAATGAAAGAATGAGATAAGGCCAGACCAGAAACAGATATAAGTAACAGGCCTGATGGAGAATTTAAAGTAACAATCATAAGGATACTCACTGGGCTTGAGAAAAGAATAGAAGACATCAGTGAGACCCTTACTACAGAGATAAAATAATTAAAAAAAGATCAGAGATGAATGTAATAAACAAGATTGGAAACAGACTTGATGCAATGAACAGCATGCTGAAAGAAGGGGAGGAATGAGTTAGTCAACTAGAAGGCAAAATAATGGAAAATAATGAAGCTGAACAAAAAGAATTATGCAACATGAGAATAGACTTGGGGAACTCATTGATTCCATCAAACATAATAACATTCATATTCCAGGAGTCCCAGAAGAAAAGAGAAAAAAAGGCAGAAAATTTATTCCAACACATTATAGCAGAAATTTCCCTAATCTGGGAAAGGAAACAGACATCCTGATTCAGGAGGCACAGAGAATGTCCATCAAAATAAACAAAAGCAGACCAGCGACAAGATATGTTATAATTAAATTTGCGAGATATAGTGATAAAGAAATATCTTAAAAGCAGCAAAACAAATGGCGTCTTTAACTCACAAGGGAAACCTATCAGGCTAGCTGTAGATTTCTCAATAGAAACTTGGCAAGCCAGAAGGGAGTGGCATGATATATTCAAAGTGCGGAATGGGAAAAACCTGCAGCTAAGACTTCTCTACTCAGCAAGGCTATCATTCAGAATAGAAGGAGAGATAAAGAGTTTTCCAGACAAACAAAATCTAAAGGAGTTTGTAACCACTAAACCAACCCTGTAATAATATTAAAGGGGACTCTTTGAGTACAAAGGAGAAACCAAAAGTAACAAAGACAAGAAAGGAATAGAGAAATCTCCAGAAACAAAGACAAAACAAGTAACAAAATGGCAATAAGTATATTTCCATCAATAATTACTTTGAATGTAAATGCACTAAATGCTCTAATCAAAGGACATAGAATGTCACAATGGATTAAAAAAAAATAAGACGCATCTATCTGCTCCCTACAGCAGACTTATTTTAGACCTAAAGAAACTTGCAGATTGAATGTGAGTGGGTGGAGAAACATTTAGCACACAAATGGATGTTAAAGCCAAGTAGCAATACTTATATTGGACAAACTGGCTTTAAAATTAAGATTGCAAAAAAAAAAAAAAGTCAAAAGCATTATATAATCATAAAGGGGACAATCCGACAAGAAGGTATGTATGTAAATATCTATGCACCCAACTTGTGAGCACCCAAATATATAAAATAATAGCAAACATAAAGGGACAAATTGGTAATAGCACAATAATAGTAGACTTTCACACCCCACTTATATCAATGGACAGATCATCCAAACAGAATGTCAACAAGGAAACAATGGTTTTGATGACACAGTGGACCAGATGGACTTAACAGATATTCCATCCTAAAGCAGCAGAATACACCTTCTTTTCAAGTGCACGTGGGACATTGTCCAGAAGAGATCACATACTAGGTCAGAAATCGGGCCTCAACAAATACAAGAAAGATTGAGATCATACCATGCATATATTCTGACCACAACACTATGAAATTTGAAGTTAACCACAAGAAAAAATTTGGACAGACTTTCAGTACCATGTTAACTAACAGTAGTGAGAGTGGACAGCCATGTCTTTTTCCTGATGGTTGAAGAAAAGCTCTCAGTTTTTCCCCATTGAGGATAATATTAGGTGTAGGATTTTCATTATGGTCTTTATTATGTCGAAGTAGGTTCCTTAAACCTACTTTGTTGAGGATAGCAAAAAGTAATAAAAGGCATCCAAATTGGCAAGGAAGAAGTGAAACTTTCATGATTTCCAGATGACATTATATAGAAAACTGAAAGATTCCACCAAAAAACTGCTAGAACTGATAAACAAATTCAGTAAAGTTGCAGGATACAAAACCTACAGAAATCTGTTTCATTTCTATACACTGATAATGAAGCAGCAGAAAGAGAAATCAAGGAATCAATCCCATTTACAAGTGCACAAAATACCATAAGATATCTACAAATAAACCTAACCAAAGATGTGAAAGATCTGTACTCTGAAAACTATAAGATACTGATGAAGGAAATTGAAGATGGCACAAGGAAATGGAAAGACATTGTATGCTCATGCTCATGGACTGGAAGAACAGATACTATTAAAATGTCTATACTACCCAAAGAAATCTACATATTTAATGCAATCCCTATCAAAATACCACCAGCATTTTTCACAGAGTTGGAACAAACAGTCTTAAAATTTGTATGGACCCATGGGAAGACCCCAAATAGCCAAAGCAACCCAGAAAAAGAAAAGCAAAGCTGGAGGCTCACCATCTGGATTTCAAGTTGTACTACAGAGCTGCAGTAATCAAAACAGTATGGTACTGGCACAAAAATAAACACATAGATCAATATAACCAGAATAGAAACCCCAGAAATGAACCCATAATTATATGGTCAATTAATCTTTGATAAAGCAGAAAAGAATATCCAATGGGAAAAAGGCAGTCTCTTCAACAAATGATGTTGGGAAAAGTGGACAGCAACATGCAAAAAAATGAACTGGATCACATTCTTATACCATACACAAAAATAAATTCAAAATGGTTGAAAGACATAAATGTCAGACCTGAAACCATAAAAATCCTAGAGGTAGTAACCTCTCTGACATGGGCCATGGCAACTTCTTTCTAGATATGTCTCCTGAGGCAAGGGAAATAAAAGTGAAAATAAACTATTGGAACTTCATCAAAATAAAAACTTCTGCACAGCAAAGGAAATAATACTAAAAGGCAAACTATGGAATGAGAGAAGATATTTGCAAATGACATATCTGATAAGGTGTTACTATCCAAAATATATAAAGAACTTATAAAACTCAATACCCAAAACCAAATAATCCAGTTAAGAAATGGGCAGAAGATATGAATAGACATTTTTCCAAAGAAGAAATACAGATGGTCAATAACCACGTGAAAAGATGCTCATCACTCATCATCAGGGAAATACACATTAAAACTATAATGAGATATCACCTCACACCTGTTAGAATGGCTAAAATAAAAAAAAAAAAAACACAAGAAAAAACAAGTATTGGCAAAGATGTAGAGAAATGGGACCCCTCCTGCACTGTTGGTGGGAATGCAAACTGGTGCAGCCACTCTGGAAGACATGGAGGTTCCTCAAAAAGTTAAAAATAGAACTACCCTATGTTCTAGCAATTGCATTACTATGTATTTTCCCAAAGAATACTAAAACACTAATTCAGAGGGATACATGCACCCTGATGTTTATAACACTATTATTTACAGTAGCCAAATTATAGAAACAGCCCAAGTATCATCAACTGACAAATGGATAAAGACGTGGTATATATATACAATGGAATCTTACTCAGCCATCAGAAAGAATGAAATCTCACCATTTGCAGTGACATGGATAGAGCTAGAGAGTATTACACTGAGCGAAATAAGTCAGAGAAAGACAAACACCATATGATTTCACTCATATGTGGAATTTAATAACAAAACAGATGAGCAAAGGGGGAAAAAAGAGAGAGAGAGAGAGAAAGTGCCAAACCAAGAAACAGACTTAACTCCAGAGAACAAACTGATGATTACCAGAGGGGAGGTAGGCAGGGGATGCAGAAAATAGGTGATGGGGATTAAGGAGGGCACTTGTGATGAGCACTGGGTATTGTATAGAAGCATTAAATCACTATATTATATACCTGAAACTAATATTACAGTGCACGTTAATGAACCGGAATTGAAATAGAAACTTAAAAAAAAATCAATCAATCCTATTTAACACAAAAAATACATTGAAAGAGAGCAATCATGTAATTATGTAAATAGATGGGGGAAATTATTTGGTAAAATTCAAAACACATTCCGATAAATAAATTTACAAACTGGGAATAGATGGAAACTTCCTAATGGTAAAAGCTGGTACTTAAATATATATATATAAAAATCATACAAAATAGTAAATACTTGTAATCCTACCTATTAAGGTTAACAATGAGAGAAGGATGCTGTGATAAACTGAAAAATGGACCCCAAAGGATGTCCACATCCTAATTCCTGGAGCCTGTGGTGTTATGTGACCAACACATTGCATTTGTGATTAAGTAAAGGATATTGAGATTGTAGACTATCCTGGATCATCTGGGTGGGCCCTAAGTAGAATCATAAATTCTTTATAAGAGAGAGGCAGAAGGAGATTTCATACAGAAGAGGAGGAGACAATATGACCATGGAGGCAGAGATCAAAGTGATGAGGCCACCAGAACCTGGAAGAATCAAGGAATAGATTCTCCCCTAGAAGCTCAGGAGGAGTGCAGCCCTGCTGACACCTTGATTCCAGCCTGGTCAAACTGATGTTGGACTTCTGGCCTCTCAAATTTTAAGAGAATAAATTTCTCTCATCTTAAACCTGTCAGTTTGGGGTAACTTCTTGTAGCATACTAGACAAGATTTACTGACATAGAGGCAAGTTTCCAAGAGTAGCAAGAAAGCAAAACCTGATGTACAGTTTTAAAATATGTTTTTGTCACATTTGTCACCATCCATTGGCCAAAGGGATTCTCATGGCCAAGCTCAGAGTCAGGGAGAATACAGGGAAGTATGAACAAATTGGAGATATTACTGTAACCAGTCCACTCCAGAAAAACTGTGTATTCAGATCAATTTACAATATGCTTTGCTCTTCACTTTAAAGAAATAAATATCGTAAGATGATATATTTGGAGAATAGTGTGAAAGATAGTTTGGCAGTGCATTTGTCAAATATAGACTCATTGGTGAATAAATGTTTGTTTAGTTTAGGTTAACTATTTAAATTTAAATATATAAAAGTACCCATAGTATGTTAGTATCCCATGTCCATCCTAAACCAATAAATGTGGCCAGAATTAACGTGGATCATATGCTCTATTAATCCAATAGAGTCCCTCTCAAACCACATGTAGGTAGAGAGTGAGGAAGGAATATTTTCTCAGAGAATGTGTAAGATGATATGACTGAAAATTCAGTGAATAGAGGCTGGTTAGCAAAACCAAAAGATACCTATTCAAAGTAATTTATAAATAGAAAACTGAGGGTGGTATAACTTTAAAGGACACTTGCATTTGGGAGATGACAAGAAAGAGCAGAGAAATTCTATTTTTCTTATATTATTATCCTACCTAAGATTTTGTAGCACAATGTTTTCATAGAAATAGACAATACACTAATTTTGTTACAGTAGGTGCCAATTCTAAGAACTTCTTATTTAGTTATCATTCCCTTTATTTGTACTCTGCTTTTTATTATTTACTTTTAATTCTGTTTTCCATTCCATTGTCCATTATTTACTTTTACGTCCATTTTCCATTACACACACACACATATACACTTACATATATTTCGCTTAATGTGGGGTTAAAGGTTGATTCACTAAGATGTTTTCTCAGCCCAGAAATAAACCACATAGTATTTTTTTATACAAAGAGAAAAAGTTTGCTCATGATTTTTTGTATTGTCCCGAAGTTTTCCTTTGATATCAAGAGCAAGAAGAATTACATTTATGCAAAATTGTATTGTGTAGTATGAAAGTAAAACTTCCTCGGTGGTAATTATTTTTATATTCCATTTCCACTACCCAGTATCTCATAGACCTAGTCAAATGGAACTGGGTAAAATTTGTTTGTAAATTTTATGAATAAACTTAATTTGTATATTGTAATATTACAAATCCTAACTGCAGTAATTTGAATACAAGGAGAAGAATCTGAAAGGATAATTTCAGTGTTTTCAAAATTTATGGCAAATAAGTTGAATTCATAAGTTAAAAATTCTTAGTTGTATAGCTTTCTTCAAGATACAGAGAATTCTAGATATAGGATAAAAATACACAAACATACTGTTAGATAAACAAGGAGTAACAAATATCACAAAGAAGAGATCTGGCTTTCATAAAGGTTAAATAACTTTGGTTCGAATTGCATTATGCAAACAAATACACACAAACACATACATACACAGATACACCTGGCAGTTTAATTCAATGGGAATTTATTATTAGCTACCATGTACTAAGTATTCTGCTATGTAGATAAATATGGAACTGATAAGAAAGTCAGGACTGCTTAGACTATCTTGGCCATTTATATAACCTGAAATCTTCTCTAGATCAAGATATAATTTTAAACTAATGAGTAAAGGGAAAAAACTTCACTAATTAACAATTATTATTGAGATTGTTACTACTTCTCATAGCATATACTGTGACTCTGTGTGAATCAAAAATTAGATTTTTTTTTTTTACTATAGACATTTTGCCCTAAGAGTTGGTGAGCAGAGTGCAGGCTAGATTTCAGTCCCATCTCCCATCCCCACTTGACCCCCCCAACACACACACACTTTACCATCATCACATCTGAGTGTCCTTTTTTTTTTCAAAGCATTTTATTTCTTTATTTGAGAGATTAAATGAGAGGGAGAGGGAGAAGCAGACTCCCCAGCAAGCAGGGAGCCTGGCGTGGACTCCATCTCAGGACCCTGGGATCATGACCTGAGCTTAAGGCAGATGCCCTTTTGTAGGGAGTAACTTACACACCTGGATTTTCAGTCCTGGAGTTAGTTAAGCCTGTTCCACAGACACAGCATTCTGTAAACAAGCTGAAATTATATTAACATTCAATGTACATTCAAAACGTGATACATAGATGTTTCTTATGGAGAAGAACCAAAGCACCAATCAGATATTCAGGGCAGTTTGTTGTCCCCACAAAAAAGTTAGAAACTAACAGATTATAGGATCAGGTAATTCCATTTTTTAAATGAAATTCATTATTTTACTAATTTAGCTGTATTCAAATTGTTTTGTCCTGGCAATAATGACCTGAAGTAACAAATGTGTAATGGCAGTCATACTCTAGTATCTGTTATAGGAAACTTTACAGGTTGTAGGTTTGTACAAAGGACTTGCAAATACAAATGATGAAACTTGGAGGGAGGACTCTGGGGCATATAAACAGAAATTCTATACCAAACCCAAATGAGACAAGAAGATTGAAAGGAAAATTCTTATTAATAGATTCAAAAGACACAGCCTTTGGGTCTGCTTGGTTTGGCTATATTCTAGCTATTCAAATCATTTTTTTAAAAAAATATATTAGTAAAATAATATTTTACTTAAGAAACAGAAATGACAGGACACCTGTGTGGCTCAGTCGGTTAAACTCTGCCTTCGGCTCAGGTCATGATCCCCGGGTTCTGGGTTCGAGTCCTGCATGAGGCTCCTTGCTCAGTGGGGAGCCTGCTTCTCCCTCTGCCTGCCACTCTCCCTGCTCATGTTCTCTCACTTGTGCTCTCTCTCTCTGATGAATAAATAAAATCTAAAAAAAAGAAATAGCAATGACTACCTGTTTCAACAAATTTCAAAATTTTATTCTCAAAATTTTGTCTGTGTATCTCTAGCCACTTTACATAATGTTTACTTAAATTCGCTGCACAAAAATACAGCTAATCTTTTAAGTGATGTTTTTCAGTTAAGTGACAATGGCAGATGTCTGCTTTTGTCAGTAATTGTTTCACATAATAGGTATATATACTATTAAGTACTGTTTTAAAAATGCTTTTCATTTGACACAGATGGAGGTGTTGAATCTCTTATCTGTGTATCTTCTCCTACAAACTCATAAAAAAAAAGTAAAGTATTTTTGTCCACTCCTGAATAATACCATTTGGGAGTGAACAGGAAGCTTTTCTCCCTCTCAGACCCACTTGGCTTTGCATGTTCAAAAAGAAGTTTAAAAAAAAGACAGTGCAAGTGATTTTGAATGATTTTGACCTTAACTCGAGTCTTCCCTAAGATGTGCAGTCCTGTTTTCTCTTGTTCTTTTGACAGATGTAAGGGATTCTGCGTTGTGGACTGCATGAGTCACTATGATTGACTTAGGTAGGGTGTGAATAGGGCTGCAAAGCAGGGGAGCGACGTTCAGCTTTCAAAGTGACAGACTGGTTACAGAGTGATTGAAGAGGTATATGTCCTAGCATGTATGTGATGGGCTTGGGGAGAAAAAAGGAGGGGTGGAGGAAAGGAACACATCACTTGTATTCATACTAGTTTCTTCTTTTTCATTGCATTACTGCTACAGTGTAAGAAAAATATAATTTAGATAATCTAGTTCAATCTTCTTTTCATTAAAAGAATAAAAGAAAATTTGTGAGAAAATATGTGACATTTCAAATTTAAGACAAATGAGTATATGCACATATACACGCACAGAAATAAGCACATAAAAAGATGCTCAAGATCATTAATCCTTAGGGAAGTGCAAATTAAATTCACAATTAGACTCCACTGCACATGTATTAGAATGGAAGAAACTGAAGAATGACTATATTAAGTGTCTTAGTCAGTTTCGGCTACTATAACAAAGTGCCATAAGCTAGATGGTGTATAAACAATATATATTTATTTCTCACAGTTCTAGTAACTAGAATTCTGAGATCAGGGGCCAGCATTATCAGGTTCTGGTGAGGGTCTTCTTTTAGGTTACCACTTTGCATTGTACCTTCACCTGATGGAAAGAGGGTGAGGGAGCTCTCTGGGGTCCCTTTTATAAAGGTGCTAAGTAATTACATTCATTAGGGCTCTACCCTCATGGCCTACTTCCCTCCCAAAGACCCCACTTCCTGATACCATCACATTGTGAGGGAAGGTTCCAACATATGAATTTTAGGGAGAACATAAATATTTAATGTATAACACCAAGTGTTCATGAATATCAGGAGGGACTGGATCTCTTATACATTCCTGATGAGAATATAAATAGTACAATTGTTTATAGAATGGTACAAACACAGTGTGAGAGTTCTTAAAAAAAAAAGGGGGGGGAGGCAAATTGTAAGAGACTTTTAGCTATAGAGAATAATCTGAGGGCTGCGGGAGGGGAAGTGGGCAGGGGGATGGGCTAAATGGGTGATGGGCATTAAGGAGGGCACTTATGATGAATAGTGGGTGTTATACGTAAGTGATGAATCACTAAATTCTTCTCCTGAAACTAATATTACACAATAAGCTACTTACTAGAATTTAAATAAAAACTTGAAATATTTAAAAAAAGTAAACTTACCATATGATCCAGTCAGTCCACTTCCCTAGTGTTTAACCCAAAAAGAAATAAATTATATATTCAAATGCAGATTTGTACACAAGGTGTGTAGCAGCTTTCTTTATGTTAGCCAGAATTGGGAAGAAAAGCATCAACAAGGAAATAAATAAAGAATTGCAACATATCCATACAATGAAATCTACTCATCAATAAAAAGAAATGAACCCTTGATACACACAATAGCCTGGATGAATCTCTATTAATGGTGATGACTGAAAGAAGTCAGACTGAAGAGTTACATATTCTATCATACCATTTATATAAAATACAACTAACTCATATTGTATTTATGTAATATGATTAACAACTTATTATTATATGCAACTTAATTTATCATGACAGAAGGGGGTGAGTAATTTCTTATGAAGGTGGGTGAGGAAGGATGAGGTGAGGAATCACAAAAGACCATGCGAGAACATTTGTGAATAATGGATCTGTTCATTATCTTGATTGTGCTGACAGTTTTATGAGAATATAAATATGTCAAACTTATTGAATTGCATGATCTAAATATGCACAGTTTATTGGTGTAACAATTATACTTACAAAATATAAGATTTATAAAATTTGGTAAAATTGAGTAAAGCTACATTGTGTTGTTAGAGTGGTAATGTGGAAAATTGGGGGGTGGGGAGAGAATAGAATAAAGACAAGAGGGCCAACTCTGTAATATAATATTTTCCAAACTTAAAATCATTTGATGGTGGGAGTGCTGGTGATTCAACAGATACTGTGCCACTTTCCTAAAATTCCATCTCAATGATGATGGTGTGGGGACTTAGAATATGTGAGGTCCTGGTGATTCTTATGAGAAGACATATTTTCAAATCTGTCATGCAGATAGCCCTTCTCTTCTAAAAAATTATCCAAGGCATAGAACAAATTTCCTATTCAATTTTTTCTGTTTCTTTTATCATAAGGATTATGACATTCTGATTGTCATCTTTAGATGGAGACCTATTTTCCAGCTAAAAAGGGCTAACACACTTCTAAGACCCTTAGAATCAGGTTCTTACTCCTTAGATCCTGATATAGCTCTACTATAAACTCTAACTTTCGGTGGTAAAGAACATAAGAATATCCTGGATTATAATTCTTGGTCAAACTGAATTCCCATGGCAAAAAATACATATTTGAAAAGAAAATTGTGAGGTATAAATGGAAGAGGATTTTTTTCAGTCAATAAACACGTGTGTTTTTGAGCATCCCCAATTATGTTACAGACATTGGAGTTCTGACTGGGAATACCATAAAGAACATAAACAGCCTGCTATAAGAAACGGGATATGAAGTGGAGTTGATAAATCTGTAGTTTATGTAGGTGCCCCAGGTGATTCTGATCCAGAGTTAAGCAGATGATGTGGAGAAAAATTAATGTAGGGTATTCAGAATCAACAGTCTACTCCATAGGAGGTTTCTCTTAGACATTTTGACACTTTATGGAATTCTCTCATAAAACTTGAGAAGGAAGCATTAGGACATTTTCTTTTTTCCTGAAAGTGAACTAGGAACTCAGAATAACAACAATAATAATAATCACAAAATGTTAATCTTGTGTAATTAAGATATACTCAATGACTTACAACTAGATAAAACACTCTGAACTCATATAGTGTATGTGCCATAGTGAGTTTTCAATTTATTAAAAATATTTTAGCATTTTTGCTGCTTTACCCAAAAATACATTTCTTTTTTTTTTTTTTTAAGATTTTATTTATTTATTTGACAGAGAGAGACACAGAGAGAGAGGGAACATAAGCAGGGGGAGTGGGAGAGGGAGAAGCAGGCTTCCCGGTGAACAGGAAGCCCAATATGGGGCTTGATCCCAGGACCCTGGGATCATGACCTGAGCCAAAGGCAGACACTTAACGACTGAGCCACCCAGGCGCCCCGCAAAAATACTTTTCATTTGACTTCGTTTTCACAACTTAAATATTTCTCATACATTTTCTTTGCATTCTAATATGAAGTTCTTAAATGTCCTCTTTTATTTCTTTTTCAAAAAACAATACATTTTCCAGGGTGCCTGAGTGGCTCAGTTGGTTAAGCAAATGGCTCTTGATTTGGTGCGGGTCATTATCTCAGGGTCATGAGGTCAAACCCCACACTGGGCTCCGTGATGGGCGGGGAGCCTGCTTAAGATTATTTCTCTTCCTCTCCCTCTGCCCTTTATCAGATATAGAATCTAAAAATATTTTTCCTTAGGCTATGACTCTTTTTATTCTCTCAATAATGTCTTTAGAAGAGGGCGCCTGGGTGGCTCAGTTGGTTAGGTGACTGCCTTCAGCACAGGTCATGATCCTGGAGTCCTCGGATCGAGTCCCGCATCGGGCTCCCTGCTCAGCAGGGAGTCTGTTTCTCCCTCTGACCCTCTCCCCTCTCATGCTCTCTCTATCTCATTCTCTCTCTCTCAAATAAACAAATAAAATCTTTAAAAAAAATAAGGTCTTTAGAAGAGTGAAAATTTTATGAAGTCTGATTTTTCAAGTCTTTCTTTTAAATATGTTTTGGTGTTGTATCTAAAACATCATAGCTTAACAAAGAGTCAAAAAGAACTTCTCTGTTTTCTTTTTGAAGTTTTATAGTTTTGGGTTTCACATTTAGGACTATGACTTGTGTTGAATTATCTTTTCTTGATAGTTCAAGGAATGAATCAAGGATTTTTTGTTTACCATATGAATATATGGTAATAATATAGTTGTTCCAACATCACTGGATGAAAAGATCATTATTTCTTTAATGAATTAACTTTGTACCTTTGCCAAAAATGAGGTGTTAATTTATGAGATGGTCTATTTCTGGACTCTCTATTTTGTTCCCTTGGTCTATTTTTCAGTATTGATGCTACTTACATACTATAGGTAATTGTAGCTTTAAAATAAGTCAAAATCATTTTGTTGCTCAACCAACTTTATTCTTCTTAAAGTTGTTTTAGCTATTTGATATATTATCATATTAATTTTAGAATCAGATTGTCAATTCCTACTTGTAGCTGTTTTGATTGGAATGGTGTTGAAACTATAAATTAATGTGAAAAAAGATGTTTCACATCTTCTTTTCACACTAGGGAAATTTTTCCCCTTTGTACTTTATGTATGGCACTGGCTGGACCCTCCAGCACAATGTTAAAAATAATTGGAGAGAGTGGACATCTTCATTTTGTTCCCAGTCTTAGAGTGAAAGCATTGTTGCTTTCACCTAAATATGATGTTAGCTGCATGATTTTTCATAGATGACCTTCATGAGGCTAAGGATATTCCCTTTTATTCCTGATTTTCTGAGTTTATAACAAGAATGAATGTTGGATTTTGTCAAATGCTCATTTCCTGTCTATTGAGATAATCCTGTGGTCAATCTTTTTAATTGGTAAATATGGTGAATGAAATTGACTTATTTTTGAAGTTAAACCCACTTTCATTCCTGGGCTAACTTCTGCTTGGTTATCATGTTTTCTTTCCAAGTCCTTTTCTTGTTTGGTATAAATGCTGGCCTCATAGAATGTGTTGGGAAGGATTTCCTCCTATTTAATTTTCTGAAAGAGATTGTGTAGAAGTGGTATTATTTATTCTTTAAATGTTTGATAGAATTCACCAGTGAAGTTATCTTGCTCTTGAGTTTTCTTTATGCAGAAGTTTTGCTTTACAAATTTAATTTCTTCAATGCATAAATAACTATTCAGATTACCTCTTCTTTTTGAGTGAACTTTTATAGTTGTGTCTTTCAAAGAATTTTCCCATTTCTTCTAAGTTGTTGAATATTGACATAATGGTCACAATATCCCCTGTTCTCTCAGCTTCGAAGTCATCTTTCTAAAATCTTTGTAATTCTAGGTTTGAGATGAGCAAGCCACATTTCTGCTTTGCCAGTTGATTTTCCCTTTAGGTTTTGTCAATAGAGGCCACTAAGAAGAGTGCAGTGGGAAGAAGGATTGGTCTGATATGTGCTTCCTACTTGCTTTCTGTTCCTGTCAGTCACACCTACCAAAACTTCTTCACAATGACAGTTGATTCCAGCTTTTATTCCTCAGCCCCACCCCCAATACTTACCAAACTAAGCTTGAAGACTCTTAGGGACATCAGTATCATCTGCTTGATGCATGTTCCTCTGAGGTCTGTGTGCTACACCCACAGAGCATCTCCCTAATCTCAGAGACACAAGTCCCAGGCTCTTTCTCAAAGGTCTGAATTTCAACTCCAGGGGACCTTTTCTCTAAATCTCTAAGTTTTAATAACTTTGATCTCTTTGTTTTCCCAGACACAGGGCAGCATAAGCCCTGCTTGCTCCTATTGCCACCTCATGACATTTCTGTTTTGTTCGCAGTTTGCCTTTTCTGTTGTTCAATCCCTCGTTCATGATTATTTGTATTAAATTCTATTTGTTAAAACAATTGAGATAATTTCTGCTTTCTACTGATACCCTGATTAATCAAATAATTATATCTATGTTTCCACTTTATTCAAATTTCATATTACTTTGAATTTCTTTATAGTTGAAGTAGTTACAAAACAAGGTTTAAGCAAAATAAAACATTTTTTATTTAATTCAAATACATAGACTTCTTAAATATGAGTGTAAGGAAAAAAATAGCTTAACATTTTTTAAACTTTTGCCTCCAACATGATACATAATGCAATCTATAAAACAACAACAACAACAAGACTGGTGAGTAAAAATGGATAAGTACACTTGTTTTATTAGTCTAAGTAAAGTACAGTCCAGACAAGTGACATGCCTTAAGCATTAGAAATCAGAATTGTATTAAATCAGACTCCCGAATTATTCATGAGATTTGATTCAAGGAATAAGACAGGCTGAGAAGAAAGATCCACAATTGAGATATAGCCTGATTATCTCAAATTTCCTGGTGATGCCCATGAATTTGCTTATATTTGTGGGATTATGGCAAAAGCTTTGGCATTCATTGCCATTGTTTGCAACTTGGGATATTAGGAAATATAAGGGTAGCTTTATAACATTTTATTTCCCGCTCCATTATTGTATCGTATTTTGCATGCCAGTCCAAGTGTGGGATTATTTGGTATGACAAATTTATATGTGTGTGTCTGTGTTCTTTCTAAAGATATAATCCCCTCTTATTTTTCTCTAAATCTTCTGAGTGTACTTGGATAGCTATGTTATATCATGTCACGTGTTACCGGATAATTTCATTTTCATCAAGGTGCTATTTTCATAAGTTGCACTGAAGCCTATATCCTCAAAAGTATGTACAACTACTTTTGTTTCAACAAGAAATCGACTGGCTGAACATTGCAGATTAAATCTGGGGGATCACCATTGCTATTAGAACTAAATTCTACATATGTATAAAATTGGATTGGGGACTGCTTAGACTTCGCAACATAATCTGAGCTAAAATTTAGGACTGGATATTTTATTGTGCCGATTCATCACCTCAGCAGAGAAGGAATCATGAACATTTATATTTTACATCTCAGAATCGTCTGTCATCACCTCCCATTTGTACACTGGTAATGTTCTTGTGACTATGAAAAAAGTATATGCTTGTTGAAGACACTTTATTAAAGAACTTTATGCAGTAACACCGATATTGCTTCTGTTCTGCATGTAGAACTCCTATGACAAGGCAAACCTCAACGATATGGAAAATTTTTGTCAGTGTGCTTCTGCTTCATATCATTTTACCTGTTTCATTTTTTATGTTTAGTATAGATACATGGAGGGGGAAAAACAAAACCAAAATTAATTTTTCTGTCATTTGGAAGGTCAAAAAGATCCAGTTACATAATTCCAGTCAGGATTCTGTTCAATGGCTGCAAGATGATTAAAAACCGTAAGTTAGCCTTAAGGTAGAAAAATGAACTTGTTCTTGGCATCCATCATTATATTCTTTATTTTATGTAGGATAAGCTATGTAATGTATTCAGAGAAAAAGTGAATAAAAGAGTGCATTTATTATATAGAAAGCCTATCATCCTTAGGGAATAAAATATATTTGGAGACCTCACAAGAAAGAGAGTTCTACCAGTTTCTTTCTCTCAACTGTGAGTGCTCTGCAAAATAGCCATCAGAACTTCTTAGTCCCAATGCAAGTAATTTCAACAGAATTGATTAAAATGAGAGTGGCTAAATACGAAGTGAAACATAATTATTGAGATTGCTAATGTGACCAGGATATGATTACTTGCCAATCCTGTAAAATAGCATGGAAATAACCATGTTACTTATCATTGTAAGCAAGCATAAAATCCTTCAAGGTTGTCAGCTCCAAATCTATCAACACTTAAGCATTTATATATCGCCATGATATTAAAACAATTGATTAATTTCCTCATAATTAGAAATGTCAAATCAATTTCTTGTTTTTAGTGGGACAAAACAAATTTTAAGTTAGGTGAAGTTTAATGTTTTCACCTATTCTTGGCCTGGTGTTGAGGGTGTAAGGTTAAATTTTTCTTGTTTTGAACCATTGTGCAATTTTCCATTTACACTAGACCATAGACAAGTTGGTCTTAATTAAACTTTCATGCTATAGTTAGTAAAATCATAAGGAGGACTTATTTTGTTTAGTGCTTTCAAGTTTCATTGGTAAATATTTAGAATGAACAGAGACAGTTTATGCATATAGGTAGTTATTGAAATGTGTTGTCATGCACCTTACAAGTCTTTCTCTAGAGAACTTTGCTAAGATCCTTAGCCAGGAGTTGTGAGACTAGTTTGTTGTATTCCTGTCTAGAATATTTCTTTCTAGCATCATTTTGATTCTTCGTGTCACTGTACATAATCTACATGTATCTGTTAGATTTCAACAGGTTTCTAGTGGTTCCTCAAGCTTCAGCCTTTAAAATATTTTTATATTCACTGTAAAATGAATAAACTATATGTTTTTAAAATCTGTTTAAATTCCATTGCCCAAATACATGCACAATAGAAAACTGAAAATTTCTAACATTCTGAATATTTAAATGCCCACAACTCCTTTTGCACAATCATTGTTTCTTGCTAATTTTCCGAAAATGCATTCCACAACAATGGTGAGAACTTCCTATAATTCTCTTGAAATTATATTAGAAAAAGAACACATTGAACTGAGTTCTGATGAAACACTCTCACAATAACTAAGTCTTTTTCTTGAGGTCTGTCCTCTATTCTCTTGGAACCACTGATAAGAAACTTTTGGGAATAGATCTCTGTTTGGTGTTGTTTTATATCTCATTCTCACTGAGTATAGGAACCATAAAATCAGTACATTATAAGATCAAATGTCTTGGTAAGATTCACTCCTCTACACTACTTAGCTATATCAAAAACTAAGAAATTATGCATTGATAATGTTTTAAAGTCTTCTCTAGACTAGCAAAGACAAAATGAAAAAAACCCTCACATTCTTTTGTGTTGTGTTTGCAGACTGTAGACAAAATATTTCTATATCTGTCTTTTTTTGGTCAGAGGTTCTGTGAGTTGGACTGGTACACATATTTTTAATAAATAATTTTAACTTTAGGACATTATTTTTTGTAGATTTTTGGAGTGGCTTAAATCTGAAGCCTTGACTATTCCTTTAGTATATAGAATCATATTTCTAATTTTATATTGAATTCTTTCTCAAAAATGTCCCTTGCTTGCTACTCTGAATAGAACGCTGGAAGTTTTATTTACATCCATATTTTAAAACTGTATTTTGTTCAACCAAAATTAATTTGGAATAGCTGGTTATTTTTAAAATCTTAGACATTTAACACTTCTTTTTCTCACTTTCTTTTTAGTGAATAAAATTGTTTAATCAACCAAGAGGAGTTCAATCTCTGTAGATCCTAAAACTAGAAAATGATCTAAGCTTTTATTTTTAATAAAGATTTTTTCTTTGTTAGTAGAATTATCCTCCAAAGCATACAACGTTAAATTAATTGCAATTAAAGTTAGTTAAGATACATTGAGTGCTCACCCAACAGTTTTCCTGTGGCTTCTCATTTAATTTTTGTTATTTCATTAAAATGTGGGTATTTTTGTCCCTATTTTTAAATGGAAAAACAGAATTTCAGGGAGGTTGGAGAGGGTTAGGATGCTAACTTTCATGTATTATGATACAAGTATTAATTGGAAAGCTGTATCTACTATTATTAAAACCAATGAATGGTTCCATATAAGAGCCTTTTGGAATAACTCACTGATTAATCAAAAACGTCACATCATAGGGCACCTCAATCCATACCGAGTCTGTCAGTCTGAGAACGCTTTACTTTGAGCTTTCCTAAAAGGGATAATTTGCAATTCAAAATTGGATTCACCTTTTCTAATTAGGTGAAATTACAGTTGCCATATTATAATTAAAGGTTATGTGACAGACAGGAGTGTTTATTTGGATTATATTGGATTATTTTTCTGGTTTTCTGAAAATTGTAGCTTTGATGAACATGTATTTTTAAACCTTCTGACAAATATCTATTTTTATTTAGAAGTAGAGCTGTTCCCTCTTTCTGAACTTGAAATGCAGCTATGATTCTCTATTTTATGGGACTCATGTTCAAATGTATCTCTCTCTCTACTAAGCTGCCTAAAGGTATTGATGTCAGAATATTTCCCTTCTGATGAGCACATGATGTCTCCCAGAGATGCTATGAAACATATCACTGTGCCTCAAACTGAATTATAGTAATACCACTTAATAATGCTTTTTAAAATGCCTCAAATTATATATCATAGGAATATTGAAATATAGAGGTATTATACAGGAATAGCATTGCCAAAAAGTAGCTTACAGTTTTCACCCACTGGAAAGTTTAAAATGTATGAAAAAAAATCTCTGCCAAAAATATAGGTGCTTAGACCCTGATGTCTCCCTCCCACCTCATAAATTCGAATAACCTAGGGGAAGTGTAGAGTATTGCATAGAATCTAAAGGCAGATTGCTTGGGGAGGAATTTAGAAAGGCCTCCCCCCAGAGAAAGAAAATGGGGAAAATATCTAGAATTATGGTAAGAATTAAGAGTTAATACATACAAACTCAATATCACAAATCATCAGGGAAATGCAAATCAAAACCACAATGAAATATTGCCATACACCAGTCAGGATGGCTTTTATCAAAAAGACAAGAAATAATAAATGTTGACAAGGCTGCAGGGAAAAGGGAACACTTGTGCCCTGTTGGTGGAAATGCAAATTGTACAAAAAACTATGGCAAACAGTATGGAGGTTCCTCAAAAAATTAAAAATGGAAATACCATATGATCCAATATTTGCACTACTGGGTATTTATCTCAAAGGAAATGAAAACATTAATTCAAAAAAATATATGTACTCTTATGTCCATTGCAGTATTCTTCACAATAGCTAAAATATGGAAGTAACCTAAGTATCCGATGATAGATGAATGAATAAAGATGTGCTAACTATATATACAATAGAATATTGCTCAGCCATAAAAAAGAATGAAATCTTGCCATTTGCAACAACATATATAGATCTAGAGGGTATTATGCTAAGTGAAATTAGTCAGTTAGAGAAAGACAAATACCATACGATTTCACTTACATATGAAATCTAAAAAACAGCACAAACAAAAAGATTTGAAATAGATTCATAATGCAGAGAACAAACTGGTGGTTGCCAGAAGGAAGAGGGGTAGGAAGATGGATGAAATTGGTGCAGGGAATTAAGAGGTAGAAACTTCTTGTTATAAAATAAGTCATGGAGACAAAAAGTAAAACATAGGAAATTAATAGTCAATAATATTTTAATAATGTTGTATGGTGACTACACTTATCATGGTGAGCATTGGGTAATGTATAACATTGTTGAGTCATTATTTTATATCTCTGAAACTAATAAAACCTTGTATGACAACTATAGTTAATAAAAATTTTTAAGGAAGGGTTAATAGATATACAGTGTCTAGTATTTTGTTTAGTTAAATATTTGTTTTCCAGAAATGCTAATTATCTTTCTATTGGACAGAGAATATGTCATACAAGTTTTACTTACAATTCTCTTTTGAACCTAAGGCAATCTTTATTTTTTCAAATGTTTTATCTATCAAATTTCTTTGAAAAGTAAGCTTTTGGGTAGCATATGATTTGTGAGTTACTAAACTAATCCCAACATACATAAGTCTTATCCCTATAGCTCTTCTTGGAGTTTTAATCAATATTTTGCCTTTAGTTAATAAAATAGATCTAGCCCAGGATTAAACTCCAATGACCTCAAAAAAATTAAAATCTATGATATATTGATTATATTCCTTACAGATATTTATTTTAAAAATTGTCTATTTTAATATTTCAATATGTTTAGTGACTTAAAACAAAAACTCATATCCAACTTCTGTTAGAGTATATGAAAATATAACAGCACAACTGCATTCTGAAACTCAATACCAATGGAAAAAACCAATTAAATATAAATTCAAGTTTTGTTAGTATTTAAATGAGCATTTTTTTCTTCTCCAATGATTCAATGGAGATTTATTGAGTACATACCATATATAAGGCACTGCACATTTAGAATATTAACTTTAGGACTAAGCTAAAATACCAGAAGTTATTACAAATGACGTTGCAGTTGCCCTTTGTTTAGTATTTTGTATTTTTTGTTCTTATCATAAGGTTTTTAATGTGTCTTATTCCACTGTAAATATCAGATAATTACTTAGAAGTGTTTTTCTTGGGATTATTTATAGACTATTTCTTTTGCATACTAAGATATTACAGCAACCATTTTTATTCAATCAAAATATTTAATTTCTGTGGGCCATCCCAAAAAACTTTTTATAAAAATGAACAGCTACTTTCTCTAATAATTTTGCCACCATGGCAACTGAAGCTCTCAGTAGTGATAGCATACAAACAATGGGATTGGATTTTTATGTTAATAGAATTTTTGAAGTAATTGGATTATGAAGATGCTTTGTCTTTTCTAGTTCAGAGATTTGTGTAACATTGCTAAACAAATTATTCTGAAATATTAACTTGTTTACTTTAATCAGTTATTGTCATCTGACTCTATTATCACTGTCTTACCATCTCTCATCACATACATGGTACAGAATTGCCTAGCTTGATTCTTATCAATTCACTGATTACCTCCTATTTTGAATTTCATTTGATGTCTCTTCCTGGCATCTTTTTGATTTTGTGGATATGTTTCAGTACGTGGAGCAACAACAGATTTTATATGTAATAGGAATCATCTTATTTAGCTCAGACAAGCTGACACATCAGGGAGTATGATCTGGGAGAGTTACCCTTTATTTCTTGCTATTTTGCAAGGGCTTTCTATTCATATATGGATTCTTAGGACATTTGTATCATTTTGATTTTCACAAAACGTGTTTAAAGTTGGACCTGTGTCTATATGTAGAGGATACCAACAGCAAATTCTTTGGTCGGAGTTGCTGAGTGATGCTGGGGCTGAGGAAACAGACCTGGCTGGGAATCTGTCACTTACAGATCTATACTGTCACTTTTTCCATCACTGTAGATGAGCAAGTGTAAACGAGTGTCAGAAAATTGATTGCTTGGACCATGTTTTCCTTAGGATATTGAAGTTGCCTGGAGAACATTTTAGTTTGTTACTGGAACAGAGCTATTAATCCAGACATAGCAAATGAAAGGTTATAGTATTCAAAGCACAGGGAAGAACTACTGAGTTAGGTCAAAAATGTAGCTGTGCTCTGGCTCTTCCCCATTTTAAGAGTCTGCACACAAAATGCAGAGTTAACAGCAACTAACAGAAGTGAAAGCTAAGCAAATACTCTTCCTGAATATCTAGCTAACCTTCAGCAAAGCCTTTTTGATTTGATAATCTGAGTAATTTGCCTAGTTTTACAATATGATAGATACACAGAGATATGTACACATATATATATATATATATATATATATATGGAAAGGGTGATAATTAAATTTTGATGTATAAGAAGTATCTATCATTGTTAAAACAGATACAATTATTGCTTTCAGAAAAAGTGTTCGTCTGCAAATCAGTACTATTGCTTATGTTGATTAATTCAGAAAGGGTTAATGCTTTCAAAATCTTAGTTGGCTTGGGCGCCTGGGTGGCTCAGTTGGTTAAACATCTGCCTTTGGCTCAGGTCATGATGCTGGGGTCCTGGGATCAAGTCCCACATTGAGCTCTCTGTTCATTGGGGAGCCCACTTCTCCCTTTGCCCTTCACCCTGCTTATGCTGGCTCTCTCTCTCAAATAAATAAATAAAATCTTTAAAAAAAATCTCAGTTGCCTTGAAACAATATAAGCCTATTTATTTAATAAATTTATAAATTTGGCTCCATTAATCACATGTCTAATATATGCAAATAAGGTGATTTACATTTTTGATTATGTTAGAAATTGTCCACAACTTAAATGCAGTCTTACTAAAAGTAATCACTATATGAAGTCAATCTCTATGTATAATTCAACCTCGCCAAAATGTTTTTCTGAATCTCAAATTTTTTGTTAGTTTTGAATTCATATTTCTTTGTTAGGCTTATTTCTTCATGGTTTTTAAACTTTCTTCTTACATCTTAAAATTATCTGCTACTTAGGTCAATTAGTCTTACCTGCACAACCCTATGCTGAAATAATTTCAAACATCACGGAACTTGTTTTAATTCGGGTTATATTCTCTAATTGTTGGAGTAGAAATTATATTAAATAGGCTTGCTAATTTGAGATTGAACAGACAAGAATACCTCATATTGTAAGAAGGAAAAAGGTGACTAAATCTTAGTATAAAAATGATTTTCTAAAACGAAGGGGAAATCAAAGAAATAATGTTTTCCATAAAGAACCAAAGACAATGGGTGCCTGGGTGGCTCAGTTGGTTAAGTGACTGCCTTCAGCTCAGGTCATGACCCTGGAGTCCTGGGATCGAGTCCCACATTGGGCTCCCCGCTCAGTGGGGGGGTCTGCTTCTCCCTCTGACCCTCTTCCCTCTCATGCTCTCTGTCTCTCATTCTCTCTCTCTCAAATAAATAAAATAAAATAAAATCTTTAAAAAAAAAAAAGAACCAAAGACAAGTCACTGAAAACTGAAGATTGAGAATGACTGACTTTCTTATGTAGTTGGTGAAAGAATCAGCAAATATAAACTGAAAATTTACTTTGAGCAAGGGAATATTTGCTGGAGTTTGAGAGCTCAGAAAGTCATCAACATTGGCCTCAAAGAACTTATCATTTAAGTGGAAGACATTAATGATACAGTTCAAAAGTAATTATGACTCTGTAGTGTTTTGTTAGAATTTATAAAGAAGTAAAGAAAAGGGAATGCTGGTCAATAAAATAATATCCACATATGCAGAGTGTTTGAAATTTTTAAAAATGATATGGGCAAATTCAAGGAGAAGTACAGATCACTAGAGCTGTAAAATATAAAGCAGTAATGAAGTGCTTTCCAGGGATTTGTGCATTCAGGTTTTCTCTTTGCCTCCCGCCTTCCTCACACCACCCAATATCTAATAACTGGGGCCCTCAGGTGCATATAACACCTGAAATTTTGTTTTATAAGCATTACCTTCTTATACAACTTTATCAAGGCATAATTGGTATACAGTAAACAATATATATTTAATCTACAAAATTTGGGAAGTCTTAACACACTTATGAAGCTATCACCACAATCAAGATAATGAACATGTCCATCACTGGCTAAAGTTTCCTCCTGACCGGGTATAATCCATCCTTCTCTCTGCCTCCCCCACCTCATCCCCAGACAATCACTGATTTGCTTTCTGTCACAATAGATTAATTTGTATTGTTAGGGAAGAAAAGCTTTCCTCTATTCTTCAGGATTCTTCTGGGTGTTCTAAGCATTAAATTGACATAAGACACGTTAACAGGAGAAAATAAAATTTAATTACTGAAGCATGGGGAATCCACATAAACATGAGAGATTCCCAAGACAGGCAAATGGGGTATATATGCCATCCTGAACTAAGGAAAAGGGATAGGGCTCTGGGACATTAAAGGGAAGTAAGGCAATTCACAGGAAGATGACAAGGAGTAAATGGTAAACAAATGTTTACCATACCTAGTTGATATTATAAAATACTTATCTATGGTGATAGTTCCTTCCTTAGAGCGGGTCCTGTATCTAAATTCTTTTAGTGAGTGAGTGGGAAAGTGAAAGTTTCTCCCTGAGTCTTTTGGGCCTTGATTATTTTCAGCTTGAAATAATCCACATACCAAACTGTCAGATCTTGGGTCAGTTTATTCTGAGCCCCTACAATAGTTTTAAACATTTTGTGTAAATGGAGTTATAAAATTTGTGTTTCATTTTGTGTGTGTCTGGCTTACTTCAATCACTACAACTGTTTGAATTTCATCCATGTTGCTGCATATAGCAATGATAGGTCCTTTTAATTGCTGAGTAGATTTCATATTGTATGGTATGATAGACCACATGTTTAGCTAGTCCCTATAGATGGAAGTTGGTTTGCAAAGAAAATTATAATTAACATTTTCATATAAGCTTTTTGTGATCTGCTTTCATTTCTTTTGTAGGATTGTGGAATGCCTAGGTCATTATATGGGCATTATCTATAATTTTTTAAGAAAATGTTAATCTGTTTTCCAAAACAATTGTACCATTTTACATTCTCACCAGCAGTATATGAAAGTTCCAAGCTCTACGTTTTTGCAAACACTTGGATGAGCCTTTTTAATTTTAGTCATTCTAATTGGTGGGTTGTGGTATCTGATTGTGGTTTGATTTGAGTTTTCCTCATGATAAATGATGCTGTTTACGTGTGCTCAGTTGCTACCATATATCTTCTTTGGGGAAATATGTAAATCATTTGCCTATGGTGGGAGGTTATTTGTCTTTTTATTATTGTATTGTAAAAAATCCTTATAGATGCAGGTCTTTTATAGGATTTTTTTTTTTTTGGCGACATTTTCTCTCATTCTGTAGCTACTCTTTTCATTTTTTTTAAACAGCATCATTTGAAGAGAAAACATTTTGTTTGACTTTCAATATATCCAATAGAAAAAAAATTCTTTTATAGTTTGTTTTCTTGTCCTAAGGGGACCTATCTAAATCCTCTATTTAATTCTGCATAAGTGAGGCCTTTCTGGTTGGTAAGAATACTAACTATTCCCAGTCCCTGTGTAAACGCTGATGATTGTTTGACCTGCTCTCTTCTGTCTTGTTGTTTGCCCAGCTTTTTGTAGTTTTCGTACACACATATACTGACCAGTGTTCAGCTGAACAGTTGAAGGATTCCTCTGTATACATTCTGTCTCCTTAACTTAGGGAGATCACTGGGTCCAGTTTGGATTTTCCCTCCATGCTCTTTGGCCTAAATATTCTCTTCAGTCCATGAACGAGCGCAGCTGTGGTGCCTACCCTGTTCATTTTCTTTCTTTCAGGGTTACTTTGCCAAGCAGTCTATTATCCAGTGATTGAAAACCATTTTAACCATTTTGTAAATTTCATCCAATTTTTTAATTCTTTGAGGCAAGAGGATAAATGTACTGTTAGTCCATCATGGCCAGGAGCAGAGTATATAATTGTCTTTTTACAGGTCTGTGTCCCTCAATAAAATTTGAACTCCCTCAGGCATAATCCATATTTAGTATTCAACTAATCTTTGTTGAATAAAGCAAATGCATTTTCCCTGGATTTATGTGATTTATTTAGAAATAAGAGGCCTGCTTTTATTTTATTCTTCCATTTTAACCCCAATTTATTCTACTGGAGGGTGCTAAGATATGTAAAGAAGCTTAGGATGAAAACTAGAATACAGGGGCACCTGGGTGGCTCAGTTGGTTAAGTGTCTGCCTTGAGTTCAGGTCATGATCTTGGGATCCTGGGATCAAGTCCCATGTAGGGCTCCCTACTCAGCTGGGAGCCTACTTCTACTTCTGCCTGATTCTCCCTTGGCCTGCTGCTTCCCCTGCTTGTGCTCTCTCTCTGTCAAATAAATAAATAAAAATCTTAAAAAAAAAAAAAAGGAAAGAAAACTAGAATACAAGCCCTTTGCTCACTGTGGCTTTCTTTTATTTGTTGTAGCTTTTAACTTGCTCAGCCTTGGAAACAGAGCAAGGCAAACATGGTATCTAACTTCAGGGAGCTTGAGTGACAGAATATACAAATGGACAAGAGCTAGACCATATATTAAAATACAACTCTGACTTACAGCCTGAATCAGTCAGTCCAGGAAGACAAACCACAACCTCTGTAGCTTTTGGCCTAAAACAGTCAGGACTTGATCAATAACTGATAGCTTACCTAATTTTTCCTCTGCTTACAATTTAGGACTAACGAGAGAAAGCCAAATATACTACCCTAACCAATCACATATGATGTTCCATTTCTCTTTAGCCTGTCTCTAGCTTCCCTATGCCAACATCTCCAATCAATTCATACCTGAAGCTTTCCCCTTTTTTGTTGTTGTTATAATGTTTTACTATAAAGCTTTTCCATCCCTCTGCCTGCCTTTGAGTCTCTGCCAAATGCAAGTGATGTTGGCTGACTCCCTTGCTTTAGCAAGCTCTGAATAAATAGCCTGTGCTTGTTCTCATTTAGGTGGTCTTCGTTTATTTTCACAATCTTACAGTTCCGTAGGGAATGTAGTCCTAAACAAATCAGTACATGTGTGATAAACCATGAGGAAGAAGAACTGTGCCTATAGAAGGAAACATAACCCAAGATTTTGGGGATGAGAAAAGCCATTGAATAGAAGAGTATAAGTATTAATGCAATTACAATGTTTTATTCTACTCATTGATATTTTAGATAAGAAAATCCTCCCTCCCTACCTCATTTATTTTCATGTCCACTTTATTTATTTATTTATTTTTAAGGATTTTATTTATTTATTTGAGAGAGAGAGAGAGTGTGAGCAGTGGGAGGGGGGAGGGAAGGGGCATAGGGACAAGCAGACTCCCCACCGAGCAGGGATCCTGATGAGGGGCTGCATCCCAGGACTCTGAGATCATGACCTGAGCTGAAGTCAAACACTTAACTGACTGATAGCCATTTATTTCCATTATTGATTTATTTAGGGAAGAATTTCTGGCATGCCTATGTACTATGAAAATTATGACCTTGTTTCCAACTCATAGACCTTGCCATATAGAGTAGAAGAAAAAAATCAATGTGTATTTTATTCATTCTATTCTATTATTTTATTCCATGCCCAGCTTACACTCTGGAAGGAAAGAAAAAAATATCTATTGGATACCAATCTAGTCCCAGGCACAGGGCTAGGGATTTTTTACAACATATGAAATCTCGTTTAATTCTTAGAATTCTTAATTTTATGCAAATATTGCTATCCTCATCTTTTAAGTGAAGAAACCAAGGCACAAAGAACTGAAATAACTTGGCTAAGGTCACATAGCTGGCAATGTGCCAGACCCCAATAAACACGGGTCTCTCTAAGTTTAGATCAAGGTGTCTCAACCTCTGTGCTATTGACCATTTGTGCTGGCAATTCTTTGTTGTGCTGTCCCCTACATTGCCAGATGTTTAGCAGTATTCCTGGCCTCTACCCACTAGATGCCAGTTGTACTCCCCACTCATGACAATCAGAATGTCTCTAGGTATTGCCAAATATCCCACTGTTGGGGGGGGTGTGTGTAAAAATTGTGCCCAGTGAGAACCACAGCTGCCCATCAACTGTTTTACCTAGTAGCTTCCCATCTATTAGCTTCCCATCAGCTAACCTAATCTCTCATAATTGGTCATTTCCATAATATGTTCATTCAAATCCTTGAAACACACGTGCATGCACACACACACACACACACAGACACACACACTGCCCTCCCTTTCCCCCCACATTCCTATAAGTTCCCTAATGAAGTTAGAATTGATTCATTTTTTGGCAGGGAATTCTTTCAGTTTTGTAATTGTTGTCTTGGGAGTTGATGTATTTGACAAGAAGGCCCCAAAGGAAATTCTTACTAAAGAGCTGATTGTCACAGTCTTCACTTGCTTGGGAAGGAGGCTAATGTATGTTCACCTTCCTACTGATCATTCCTTTGTTTTTAGAATCCTTTAGATTATCCAAGCCACCTTGCTCTCTGTCACTTTTCCAGTTGTCCCCTCCCCATGCTCCCTCCCTTCCTGTCTTCACTTCTCCTCCCCTTCCTCTCTCTTCTCTTTTCTTCTCCCTTTACTCCCAGTCCCCTTTCTTCCTCTCTCCATCTCCCCTACTTTCCTCTCCTTTCTCCTCTCCAAGAGTCCTGCATGGCACTAAAATACATAGATTCGGGATCCCTTTCTCCCTCTCTCTCCCTCTCTCTCTCTGTCTCAATCTCCAGTTCTCTCTCTCTCCTTCTCTGTCTGCTTCTCTTTTGCCTTTATAGCTCCCTGCCCGTGCAGCTGTCCCATAAGGCTTTGATGCTACTCTGTTATCTTTGGCACCAGCTCACAGGCTCCACTGGGCTGAAATTGGAAGTCTTCCAGCTCCATCTCCTTTCTTTTGTCCTGCAATATGGTTATCCGGGAGGCCACTCAGCTGCCTCCCAATATTAGTGTAGGTGACAAGAACAGGGAGTAGACTCTCTGAAGCCACAGCGAGGCAGCTGAGCATCTTACAATAGTGAACACCTTTGTTGTTGCTAATACTTTTTTTTCCCCAAACACTTGCAGGGGGTATTTTGAAATGCATTTCGGCATCTCTCACTTTTCCCTCAGCAAGCCGTGGTATCTGGCAGTGATTTTCAAGAAAGTACTTATCTTTGAAAATCAGACTGAGCTGAAATTATCCTGATTTCATCGTAAAACCTCAGACTTGGAGCAAAGTTTTTTTCCAAATTCCATGGGGTGTGCCAAATATTTTTTAAATGCACAGCAAAATTGAGCTGAATAAAAGGATATGGAAAATCTGAAATAAAGCATTTCTTGTGACTAATTCAGCACTGCTTTAAGCCTACCTCCTCCTTTAAAAAACTCATTTCCTATTTAGAGCTGAATAAAAAAGTATATATCAACCCTGAACCTTGGACAAACTCTTTGATAAGAAAGAATTGACTCTGATCTCAGGGTTGATGGCACAGCATCAAAGACCATGGATTTATTTTGGCCTGTAACATCTTAACACTGACTCAGAATTGGCTTAGATGATTTGGAGGAATAGAAAGTTAAAATTATATACTGCTCCAGTTCCACATTAGAGTAAGAAGTTCCTGTGGAGAAAAATCTAATTTTAAGCATACCACGATTTTTCTGCATAAACATGAGGCGTTAGGAACCCAAAACTTCTCTTTAGAACACTGCTTGTACAAAAGATCTTTATCTCATTCATTCTTATTTGGTGTTATTCTGTGCAGGAAAACCATGTGCTACACTTAGTTCCATTTGCTTATCCCTCTATGCAGCCACCTGCAGACTGATTATTTCCTTTTAAAGCAGGAGTAAAATCTCTACTTCCCTCCCTCCTCCAAGCAGCCTCAGCAAAAAGGCAGCTCATACAATGATGTTTTGTGAGAATAGATCCCATTAACAACAACAGCAACTTAGATTTATACAGTGCCTTATCACACATACAGCAAAGCAATCCAGGCATTTTCTAAAATTGAAAGCATTTCCTTTTAGGCTTCCAAAAATTCCTTGTTAAACAACAATGACAGCAACAAAGACCAACTTGAACATGTGAACCAAAGAGGCAGAAAAAAATATATTCTCCTTATTCTAAATTAAGGTGAGGCCGACTTAAAATCAAATTGTCCATTTCATTATTTTGTAAACAGATAACACTGGCTTGGTGAGAAAGGCGACTTATTGAAAGAGATTTTGTTCAAATTTAAAATACTGCTTTCCCTAATCTAAATGTTTAGTTAAGTGTGGCATTTCTTTAGCAGGATTTTTAAGAAATCTGATGTATTGCTATGATGTGTTATGACATTTTTTTCAGGATGAATTTAAGGTGGCATGCTGATTTTTATTTTTCTATGTGTCTAAGAATTTAGGCAGTTGATGTTTAGTCTTTATAGAATAATTTTCAAATTTTTTCTTTTATGATGGCATCTAGCTGCTGTGGTTCTGGGTAATAAAATCAATCAATGAATGTTGAAGACTTTTAGTTTCAAAATAAGTGATCTGTATTAGCATATACCTTAATTGATAATGATTAAAAATTATAAATGCTTCTATAGTAAACATATCACAATATCTTTATGTTTATACATTTTCAATTTTTTTGTTTCTAGTTTTGATAAATATTATACCACAGGTATAATAGGATCACACCCCTAACATCCAAAGTTACCTTTATTTCTATGATCAGAAAATTTGTGTAACAGGTTTGTTTATGGTAAGGATCATGGTATTTGGAAACAAATATTTATTTAGTCTGAATGTCTGACTTAGCTATTTATGATTTGACCTTGAAAAATAACTGATTCTTTTCTAAGTCTTAGAAAATTGCAAGGAATAATTGAGATATTATGTATGAAGTATTTGGTATGATGTCCAGCACTGATTGAGATTGAAAGTAAAATGATGATGCAAGATTAAGGGAGGGGGAAAAAAAGAGACTGCTGTCTTGAAATGTAACCATTGGAAAATTAAATACTCAACTTTAGGAGTCCAGAGAATATTTCATTTCAAGTCGAACAGTCAGTGAAGTTCCAATCCAAAACTTATGCGATGAAAAAAATAGGATTACAAAGGGTGAAATCAGGAGGTGGACCTAGTTTAATTCAGAGATTCAGAAGAACTGGGGCTGGATGAGGAAATATACGAAAATTGACGTAACTTTCAGAAGTGGCCTGTGTTGTAGGAAAGACATTAGGGTTTGAAGCAGACGGCCAAGAAAGAATTCTTGAGATGTCTTTAGTGCAAAATGGTGATTTTACTAAAGCATAGGGACAGGACCTGTGGGCAGAAAGAGCTGCAATGGGGTCATGAGGAGTGGCCCATTATATACGTTCAAGTTGGGAGGGGTTAGGGATAGGCGTAAGTCTCCAAGGAATTTTGAAGAAGGTTTCCAGGACCTTGGCAGGGGCTAGCTATTGTTGCGTTGTTGGGAAATGGTCATTTATTACCGTCTAATAAAATCTTAGTCGTGAGACCCTTCAGATGTATATTGGTGGGCCATTATGCTTGGGAGATGATTGCCAACACATGTCTTGGAGGTTTTAGAGATAAAGGAAGTTTCCAAAGGAAATTTTGCACATTACAGAATCCTGGGGTGTGGGGGAGGGGGAGTTGTCAGGTTAAGATTTCCTTTTGTCCTTAGCAAAGTATTAAAATCAAGGCATTTGAGTCCCTAGAGGAATGTCACTCTGCTTGTTTCAAGGACTTGTCAATGGGCTGTAGGTAGTAAGGAAATTTAATAATTTTTCTTCTGCCTTTGTTTCCCACATCAGCCTATACTTGAAAGAAATGGAAGAAGAGAGACATTCAATGGCGGTAGTTAAATAGAATACAAATTACATGGAAAGATGTAAAATCTGAAAGACTTTACCTTCCCAATTCTCAGTCATCCAAAACATCTTCTGATTCCCTGGAGTTTGGCCCTGGTCTCTACCTTTAGCAAATAGCTAGGCCAATAAAAACTCCGCTTATTCAAATGATGGGGTTTTGTAATATAGATGAGGTTCGGTGCGGTGAGGTCTGGAGCCGAGGACCGAAAAAAATTCTTGATATCTCTTTGGTGCAAAATGGTGGTTTTATTAAAGCATGGGACAGAACTGCTGGGCAGAAAGAGCTGCTGCCCTGGGTTTGTGAGGTGTGGCTGCTTATATACTTGGGAGTTGGTGGAGGTAAGGAAAAGGAAAGTTTCAAAAAAGTTTCAAAAGGATTTTTGTATGTTAAAGAAGACTCACAGGATATCAGTGGCATTGCCATTGTCAAGTTAAGGTTGTTTTTCCTTCTAGTAAGGCATTAACAGTAAGATAGTTGGAGGAACACTACACTTTGCCCGCTTCAAGTATCTGTCAATGGGCTGCAGATTACAAGGACATTTAATTGTATCTACATTCCCTTCTGAAACTAGGCCACTGATAGAAATGCTTTGTTCTTGTAAATTGCTAAGGCTTTTGTAAACTGAGGGAGACTCACGTCTTGGCAGGATTGTAATCTCTATAAATTAATTATTTGTTTTTCCTTTAGGGCAGCCAGGAGTGCTTGAGAAATGTCACATATTTCTCATGGGGGAGGGGAAGTGTTGTGGGGTGGCAGCTTCTGCCTGTCCTCAGCTAGCCTTCTGCTCCTTCATCACAAAGATGATTAATTGAAAATAATCAGCCCTAGATCTCTATCACAAACCAAAATGAATGGTTGTGGAAAACAAGACAAAACAAAACAAAACAAAAAACAGCAAATGAGAAAGCAGAAAGTTGTTGCCATACAACTGATGCAATTGTGACTGAGCATTTTGCCAAGAATGAAGAAAAACTGATTACACTAAATTCCCTTATTTGTAGAAGCACAAGGCAGAGATACAACAAGGCAAGAGATGAAAATGAAGCAAGAGCAAACAAGCATAAGGAAGTAGGGGAAAAAAATCACTGCCCTCTACTGAGTTGGTAGTAACCAAAAATAGAATAAATATAGCTAAAAAGATAAAGTGAAGCAACACAAGAGAAGCAAGCAAAGAAGGATTGAAAGTAACGAAAAAGTTAAAAGATTATGCAGTAAACTAACATATGCACAATTCTTTGTGACACCTTTCACTTTAGTTTAGGATTGGAAATAGCCTAAATGTCCATTCATATTGATTAAATACATTATTATTAATCAGTCCAAGAAATATTATGAAGCAGACAAAAAGAGCAATTTAGAAAGCCAGTTATACACTAACACAGAACACTCTATTGGATATAATGTTAAATGAGATAGCAAGACATTTAATATGTGTATGCTGTTGGGGAGGAAGAAATTTTCTTCTGTCCTTAGAAGAACATTGTTCTAAGTGAGATAAGAATGAAATTTACATGAGATAGATTAATCGGAGAAAATAAAATTTAATTTTGTACTTATGCTGAATCCACACAGACATGAAATTCCAAAGACAGGTAAAATTTAATATATATGGCATCCTGAGCTTAGGAGAGGGGTAGGAGTCTAGGGATACAAAGGCGAGGGAGGCCATTAGCAGGAAGGTGAGAGGAGATATTTGCAAAGTTTGTCCGGTTATGCAGATAAATTTCTTACATAAAAAGGAATCTCAGTTAATATCTCTCTTCCTGGTATAGGTCCCCTGTCTAAGTTCTTTTTAGGCTGTTGAGGAGGGTGTATTTAAAGTTTCTTCCTGAGTCTTTTGATCCTTGATGGTTTTCAGCTCAAAATAACCTGCATGCCACTGTGGCCTGTCTTGGGTGGCATGCTCTTGGCTTCTACTATGACTACTATCATCTGTGTAATATGTTTGTGTGTGTGTCTGAATGCATATTTGTAAGCATTTTTCTTTTGTGAACATGTACAGCTAGTACAAATAAGACTGATGGCACTGATGGCCTCGGAGAAGAGGAATGGGTGGATGAAAAACAGGGAAGGGAGACACATGTGTTTTCCTCTTTTTAAATATTGTAGTATGTACATATATTTATTTAAAAATCAACTTAAGGGGGCGCCTGGGTGGCTCAGTCGTTAAGCATCTGCCTTCGGCTCAGGTTATGATCCCAGGGTCCTGGGATCGAGTCCCGCATCGGGCTCTCTGCTCCGCGGGAAGCCTGCTTCTCCCTCTCCCACTCCCCCTGCTTGTGTTCCCTCTCTCGCTGTGTGTCTCTCTCTCTGTCAAATAAATAAAATCTTTAAAAAAAAAAAAATAAAAATAAAAATAAAAATCAACTTAAGGAAAATAACTTATAGAAAAGTATTTTTGTGTACACAATTTAAAAAACTTTTAAAGTTATTTGAGCTATAAGTAAAATACACTAAATTTTAGTCCCATAATAGCAGGATTGTTGTCTCGTGCTTTTCTTTATTCATTGGAATAAAAATGAGTAAAGAAATACCCAATGACCTGCCAATGACTAAATGGCAATTTGCTTCAAATAACAGCATTTATAGGAGGTCTGACTGTTTATATTATGGTACTGTAACCAAGGCACTGTCTTTTATTGTATAGTCAATTTTAAGTCTACTTCTAATGCCCATGATAATACTAACCACCCTACGAATTACAAATCACTCCTAAATGTAGGCGTGCAGACTTGGAAATAGGGAACCATTTCATGAACCTGAACATGGAAACATCTATTTCTTTTTATTGCTTTCTTTCTTAAATTATGTTCCTTTACTTGTATCTGGAAGATCATCTCCTTCATTAACATCTTTACCTCAAAGCACTCTAATTCTTTTCTGACCAGCTGAATATCACCAAAACATTCAAATTGGGTTTAGTTATCATACCTTCATGATACTTTCTCTAACTTCTTCAAGTTGTTACATTCTTCATTATTCAACATTAGTTATTAGAATATTTATATTTTTTCAAAATTAGATAATTTATTACATTATATAGTGATTTTTGATCCACGTTGTTTGCTTTCCACACTTTAATGCAAGCCTTCTCACAGCATGAGGTATGCCTTAGCCATTTTATAGACTCAATGCATAGCTTACTGCCAAGCATATGAAAAACCCTCTAGAAATGTTTTTTGAATTAATCAATAATGTTCTATTAACATTTGAAAAATCCTTCACATTTTGCAATATAATTTTACAAATATCTCAATTGATTTACTTTTGGAACTTTAAATATTATCAGTTTTAAACATAGTAAAAACAGTTTTTAAGGTGGTAACACTACTGAAGAAAAATCAAACAAAACTTCTATGAATTAGAAAAAATAAATCCAATGGCTGAAGTTAAAACTTGATGGATGCCAGAATTCTACTTTCATCCATGAAGGAATATCTCGTTCTGGACTTGTCTTCTATGAAAGAAAGAAAGAGAGAGAGAAAGAGAGAAAGAGAGGGAGAGAGAAAAAGAAAGAAAGAGAAAGAGAAAGAAAGAAAGAAGAAAGAAAGAAAGAAAGAAAGAAAGAAAGAAAGAAAGAAAGAAAGAAAGAAAGAAAGAAAGAAAGAAAGAGAAAGAAAGAAAGAAAGATGGAAGGAGGAAGAGGGAAAGAGGGAGGTGGGAGGGAAGGAAGAAAAGATATTTGACACAACCATATTGTCTGAGATCACAATTCATAGAAACTGAATAAACTTGAATTTGCATGGCAGAGTAAAGAAGAAGATAGAGCTAAGCAGTGAAGTGAGTCCATAAATTAGCATCTTTGACAGAACAGCTTAATTGAATGCCTTTGGCTCAGGATCTCTTACAGGGCTGATCAAGGTGTTAGATGAGGCTACAGTAATCTTAAATGTCTTCTAGGGAGAGTATGCTTCCAGTATCATTCATATGGGTGTTAGAAGGCTTTAGGTCCTCACTAGATGTTGCCTGGAGACCTAAGTTCTATACCATGTAGCCTTCTCTCTAGGAAAGCCCTCAAAATGACATTTTGTTTTCCCCAGAGTGAGGGTTCCAAGACAGTAAGGGAGAACTAGAATGAGAGCAAGAGTGAGAGAGAAATGGAAATCAGTCCTTTTGCAGTCAAATTCAAGGATATTTTCTTCTTCCTAGGCTTACACTTTTCAGAAACTTTCAAGTTACTGAAAACTTCCATGTCATATTTATTGTGTTAGTGTAATTTATGTTAGTGGATTTTCATAAGATTTTATTTCAAATCCATTAGCACTGATCATAAACCTGTTATCTTCTAAATTTGATTCTATGTTAGACTGTAGGTGTTGCAGGATTTTCTCTGCCTTTAGTGCTTAAGGTTTCTGGTCATGATGCTTCGAAGAATGAAGAGGTAGACCAGACGAAGAGTGGTGGGCAGCAAAACAAAGTTTAATTGTATAAAGCTTCTGGAGAGGTAGGGGGCCCTAAGAGGGTTGCCCCCAGAGTATCAAAATTTAGGGGTTTTTATGAGCTCTTTTGCAGAACTATCAGAACTATCTTAAGCAATCAAGGTGTGCTGAGTGGTGCCAATCAGGGCTTTGGTCATGTATCTGTCTACCCATTAGGTAAATGTCAACATGCTGATGGTCTTTTCTACTGACATCTGGGGGCTTATGTCTTAACTGCTCCTTGCCCGTGATATTGACAAATGCTTTGTGGTTAATTGCCTTATTTTAGGACATTTTGCAGAAGTCATTTCTACAAAGGCTGTAAAGCAGAGTACTAGTGGGGCCCTTCTAAGCTGCAAAACAGGATGTTATCACTCTTTTGTCTTAGCTGGCTTGACTCCATATTTTCTTGTTGGGGACCCTCGTCCTGACTACCTCACTGTCCAACTAACTCCTAACATTGGATTATGACTAAGTATTTTCTTAGACTTTTTGAAACTCTCACACTGCATGATATAATTCAGCACTTGAAAAGAGCCTTTGTTGTATTGCCATTGTTTTCTTTATATATTTTATCTCCGGCCAAATTGTATGTTTTTGATAATAGAGTACACATTTTTGCTATATTCCTTTACATGGATACCCACCCCTTCCCAATACTGGCAAGCTCCATATAACTCAGTATTGACAAAATATTAGGCATTCAACAAGTATTTCTATATTATGGCTTTAGGCTGTTTATAAAAAAAAAAATTAATGCAGTAAAAATGGCCCAGAAAGGAAAAACAAGTAGAAAACCATGGCAAGGTCAAAGCTCTGAGTGAAAGAAGAGGGAGTTTATCCCAGAGCATGATGAAAAGAGGAGAAAAGAGTGGGGGTGGTGGCTGTCTCTGAGCCAAGCCCCAGCAGCCAGCTCTCTTGGAAAGCCTGAATCACCAGCCTCATGGACCTAAATTAAACATTTTGCTAATATATAATTCTCTTCCTTTTTATCTAATTTTATTCGGGTATTAAGTAAATCAGATGTGGGCAAACCTTTTGCCAAATTAGTGAGTAGCTTTTGAATAACAAGAAAAATGATCATTTGCAATAGTCACTGAATCTTGTTAACACGAATTACAGAGAATGAAGACCTGCAGCAAGTTTTATTAAAATTTTAAGTTTTTGAAAATTGCAGCAAGGATTTGGCTATGGACATGTTGGAGAAGTAAGACAAAAAGGAAAGTTTCAACTTTGTACATTAACTTGGTTAATCACGTGAATGAGGGAAAAGAATAGGGATCCAAATGTTTTCTTACATTTAATAAAAAATTTGCAAAATGATCGAGCCAGTACCTTGGAGCATTTTTGGGCATATGGCATTTCCATCTTAAAACCAAGCGATTAGAATGCTTGCAAATTGGAAAATATTTATTGTTTCAAAAATTGTTGAGTGGACCAAAATTATCATTGTAGTTCTGAAAGTTTGATGAGTATTAAACAATGGTATATTTATACTTACGATTTTATATTTGTATTTATTTCTTGTAGGTACATGGCCATCATAGACTATTGAATTTTTTGTTGTGCTCAATTGGATTTGCAACTTCCCAGTCTAGTAAACAGCTAATTCTCCCAACACTGCTTACAGTGACTTGAAGGCACTGCTCTTGCCTATTCAGCATCTCTTTTAATTTGCAAGCAGTCCCATAAATCTTGCCTGGCTTCTAGGGACATAAAGACTTCTATGATGAAGTGGCCAGCATGGTGGTTTAACAAGCTGAAGGCTAGCTTTTTCCCTCCATGCATCCTAGGGATCACTGTCTTATTCCTGGCAAAGTAGATCAGATTTTGAATTCCAGCCAGGGTAATTAGCACCCTTTAGGATCTCAATACACAAAGCAGAATGGTCAGCATTAGCAAAGATGTCTTGTGAATGTTTTCTGAGTGGTAGAAAAGGAAAAGAAAAGGCCAGCTGCAGCAGGTCTTTGGGATTCTAATGAAAGTGACCCATTAAATACAATTCCACCTTGGGGAGGGTTGTATTTATCAACACTCTAAGCTTTGAGGCAATGTCTTTATTATCTGTTTTCAAATGCATTCTGAAAAATAGGAATAAAAAAAAAAAAAAGCTGGACATCTAAAAGTCCCTAGAAAGCAAATTCCCCCTGGGAAAGTTACATTCCCCAAAATATAAGTATCACAAAAAATAACCTTTCTCTAATTCTAGTAAGAGCAACCATCCCAGTAGCTTACCACACAATGAAAATGCAAAATTGCAAGCTGTCCTAAAATAGGGATGGAACTAAAATGGCTGGATATTTGACACATTTGTTATCAACTTTTTAGAAAAGTTGCATTGTCTAGATTTTGGAGCTGTGTTTTGGAAAGTTGGCAAATATGGTGAAATGATTTGGAATTCTTTAGGGAAATCTTGTAAGATCCGTGATAATAGTCAACATTCTAGGACTTACCACTGTGTTCTCTAAGACAGATAAATCAAAGTTGTATGTGTCACCTTTTTTATGCTTTGTTTTTTTAGAGCAGTTTTATGTTCACAGCAGAATTGAGTTGAAGGTACAGAGATTTCCCAGGTATCCCCTGCCTCCACATATGCACAGCCTCCCTCACTATCAGGTTCTGACAATTATGAACAAAGCTGAAATAAACATTCAGGTGCAGGTTTTTTTGTGGACATAAGTTTTCAACATTTTGGGGTAAATAACCAAGGAGTGCAATTTCTGGATTATTATGTAAGGGAATATTTAGCTCTGCCAGAAACTGCTGAACTATCTTCCAAAGTGACTGTACTATTTTGCATTTCTCAGCAATGAATGAAAGAGTTTCTGTTGCTACCACTTTGTGTTGTCAATGTTTTGGATTTGGGCCATGTGTCATATTTTTTGAAACTGAGTTCCTTTGATCAGCTCAGGTCAGAATAATACTTTTGCATAGGTTCTAATATATATGGTAGTATGTAACTTAATATGATATAACATATTGTATATATTTAAATATGCATATATATGCATGTGTGTATTATGTGTATACAGTGCCTTTAAATTACATTTTCATTTGAATATTTAGCCACATAAAAGAGACAAAAGGTTATATTGTCATTTCCATAAAGAGCAAGTGACTGATTAAAAGCACATTTAAGATAGAGAAACTGGTAACTTTTAGATATGGGACCATTTGTATTTGGCAATAAGTAACATAGAGTGGACATAGGTAACAAAGCCATCTCAGAGCAGGTGTCTGATAAGCTCTAAATCATGCTTTTTACCACCCCTTTGGCATTGTTTATTTCTTTCAAAAAAGTACTTGATAAATGCTCCAAATTATTGGTTTGAATGAGGGGAAGCAGGACAAACCCTCTTGGTATGTTTTTGGTTATTACTATCTATTTCTAATTAACCTCTTGGCCAAGTAGTGGGAGTTACTGATCCGTGTAGTAAAGATGAGAAATATGTCAGTCAGTCTATCAAATAAAAAATACGCATCAAAAACTAATTTCCAATGAAAGCCACAGCAGGTCACACATTTTTTTTCAAACTCCTGATAATGTTTATTTCTACCATTTTGCTCTTTTATAAACAGAGGGATATAAAAAATCCCACATGTTAAGATTAAGGCAAGATAATTATTTGTCTGGATCATTCCTTTATGATTCTAACTGAAAATTAAACCCCAATTATAGAGACATATAAAAAATTTGCTGAAGAATAAAGGTAATAAACTCAAGGACCAAGTTCCTTTTTTTAGCTTGAATTACACTGTTTTCATTGAAGCAGTCAGTCAGAGATGGTGTGATTCTGTCTGTGTGTGTGTGTGCATGTGCTCATGTGTACTGCACCCAGCAAGAATAGTCCAATATACACAATCATTTTTGTAAAAGTAGCAGAAGTCATCAAAGCCATAAGTGCAGTTACTTTGAATCTGAAATGTTTTAAACAAAAGTTCAAAGAATTTCCCCATAATTGTGAATGATGTTCTATAGTTATGCATGTGTGATTTTCATTATCCTAAGCAGGAAAGAGACTATGAAAGACATTAGATTTAGACTCAGATAAATATTCAAAATTCAAAAAATCATTTCCTTTACAATGCTTGGGGCTAACAATGAGATTATTTTGTTGATGATAAATAATTTCAAATATAATATGGGTGTATATATACATGTCCACCTAATATCTCTTTTTAGATATTACACACACACACACACACACACACACCTAAAAGTATCTCTATCTTACACATCCTTGATCAGCACATTATTTACATATGGTAATATTATTGATCTTTTGATTCTTTTCTTTTTTTTTTTTAAGTATGCTCTGTGCCCAAAGTGGGGCTTGAACTCATCATTCCAAAGATCAAGAGCCATACGCTCCCCCAAACATGCGGCCTTTGGTTATTTTCTTATTGATCACCAATGTATGTTTTTGTTGCCTTTAAAAGTGTTTATTCCTGGTAGCACTAATAAGAAAAAGATAATAAACATCAAAAAACTTCCAAAGATACCCAGTATTAAAATGTTATTAATTTATAGAAGAGATGTAGAGTTGTTGTTTGGAGTCAGAAATCTGGATCCAAAACCTCAACAGCGTATAAGCTACATTACTCTTGATCAATTTGCATTACTAAACTAAGGCTCACTTTTATGATCTGCCCAAAGGAAATGATAATCAGCCTTTTTTTTTTTTTTTGTGAAGACAAAAAAGAGAAAATGTAGCTCTTGCTATTAACTTTTATTATTGCTATTATTAACTATTACCATTATTTGTTCTAGATGTGATAATTCATTTATCCCTATACACTTCCTTTATGCAAAATATCATATGTTTAAATATACTTTTTGGTAATTTTTCATTTTAATTTAATTGCATATTTTGAAAATTTTCCATGCCAAAAGAAATGGTATAATGGCACATTTTATTTTTTTCTTTAAATTTTTTGTTGTTATGTTAATCACCATACATTACATCATTAGTTTTTGATGTAGTGTTCCATGATTCATTGTTTGTGCATAACACCCAGTGGTCCATGCAGAACGTGCCCTCTTTAATACCCATCACCAGGCTAACCCATCCCCCCACCCCCCTCCCCTATAGAACCCTCAGTTTGCTTTTCAGAGTCCATTGTCTCTCATGGTTTGTCTCCCCCTCTGATTTACCCCCCTTCATTCTTCCCCCCTGCTATCTTCTTCTTTTCTTTTTTTCTTAACATATATTGCATTATTTGTTTCAGAGGTACAGATCTGTGATTCGACAGTCTTGCACAATTCACAGCACTCACCGTAGCACATACCCTCCCCAATGTCTATCACCCAGCCACCCCATCCCTCCCACCCCCCACCACTCAAGCAACCCTCAGTTTGTTTCCTGAGATTAAGAATTCCTCATATCAGTGAGGTCAGATGATACATGTCTTTCTCTGATTGACTTATTTCACTCAGCGTAACACCCTCCAGTTCCATCCACGTCATTGCAAATGGCAAGATCTCGTTCCTTTTGATGGCTGCGTAATATTCCATTGTGTATATATACCACACCTTCTTTATCCATTCATCTATCGATGCACATCTTGGCTCTTTCCACAGTTTGGCTATTGTGGACATTGCTGCTATAAACATTGGGGTGCACGTACCCCTTCGGATCCCTACATTTGTATCTTTGTGGTAAATACCCAGTAGTGCAATTGCTGGATCGTGTGGTAGCTCTATTTTCAACTGTTTGAGGAACCTCCATACTGTTTTCCAGAGGGGTTGCACCAGCGTGCGTTCCCACCAACAGTGTAGGAGGGTTCCCCTTTCTCCGCATCCCCGCCAACATCTGTCATTTCCTGACTTGTTAATTTTAGCCATTCTGACTGGTGTGAGGTGGTATCTCACTGAGGTTTTGATTTGGATTTCCCTGATGCCAAGCGATGTTGAGCACTTTTTCATGTGTCTGTTGGCCGTTTGGATGTCTTCTTTGGAAAAATGTCTGTTCATGTTTTCTGCCCAATTCTTGATTGGATTATCTGTTCTTTGGGTGTTGAGTTTGCTAAGTTCTTTATAGATTTTGGATAATAGCCCTTGATCTGATAGAACTCATACAGGAATTCAGTAAATTGACAGGATATAAAATCAATGTACAGAAATCAGTGGCATTCCTATACACCAACAACAAGACAGAAGAGAGAGAAATTAAGGAATCGATCCCATTTACAATTGCACCCAAAACCATAAGATACCTAGGAATAAATCTAACCAAAGAGGCAAAGGATCTGTACTCAGAAAACTATAAAATACTCATGAATGAAATTGAGGAAGACACAAAGAAATGGAAAATGTTCCATGCTCACAGATTGGAAGAACAAACATTGTGAAGATGTCAATGCCACCTAGACCAATCTACACATTCAATGCAATCCCCATCAAAATACCATCCACTTTTTTCAAAGAAATGGAACAAATCATCCTAAAATTTGTATGGAACCAGAAGAGACCCCGAATAGCCAGAGGAATCTTGAAAAAGAAAAGCAAAGCTGGCGGTATCACAATTCCGGACTTCCAGCTCTATTACAAAGCTGTCATCATCAAGATAGTATGGTCCTGGCACAAAAACAGACACATAGATCAATGGAACAGAATCGAGAGCCCAGAAATGGACCCTCAACTCTATGGTCAACTCATCTTTGACAAAGCAGGAAAGAATGTCCAATGGAAAAAAGACAGTCTCTTCAACAAATGGTGTTGGGAAAGTTGGACAGCCACATGCAGTAGAATGAAACTGGACCATTTCCTTACACCACACACAAAAATAGACTCCAAATGGTTGAAAGACCTAAACGTGAGACAGGAGTCCATCAGAATCCTAAAGGAGAACACAGGCAGCAACCTCTTTGACCTCAGCTGCAGCAACTTCCAGAAACATTGCCAAAGGCAAGGGAAGGAAGGGCAAAAATGAACTATTGGGACTTCATTAAGATAAAAAGCTTTTGCACAGCAAAGGAAACAGGCCACAAAACCAAAAGACAACCAACAGAATGGAAGAAGATATTTGCAAATGACATATCAGATAAAGGGCTAGTATCCAAAATCTATAACGGCACTTTTTAAAATAACTCTAGTAAATGCTTCGTTAACCAAATGTTCTATCATTTAGTTAGCAAATACATTATTTTGAACACTTATTCCCAACATTCCCTTTATTAAATTATACTCTAATAAACATTGTCCTAGCCAAACCTTTGAGTAAAATCTTAATTATCTATATGAATTATGATTATATTTTGACAAACAGGTTTTCATATTTGATAGATATTTCAAAATGCCTCCTAGAAATATACCAATTTATATCACACACTCCAGCTGTGTAAGAATACTCTGTATATCTGTTATAACCATAAGAATGGGATATTTGGAGGATGATCTAGCCACTTTATAATATGCTTAGATCTAAAGATTTTCTATGGTTTCTTAAAGTGTCATTTCCTTGGAATCTAGAATTTAAGAATCTGGATGTAAGATAAATTTTTAAAGATTTTTCCCCCTTTATTCTAAAGGGGAGAGATCCTTTAGAATCCTACTGAGGATTTTGATTTTCTGTTCCAATTTTTCTAGCCCTCTGATGCCCTCTGTGATTTGTTTGGTTTTGTTGTTTCTTGTAGCTTTGTTATTATTTCAATGCTTTGAATATTGGTGTTGTTCTTTAAATGATAAACTATTAATTATTTCATGCTTCTTACCAGAAACATTACTTCTTATTGCTTGATCAGAAACAGAATTGGGGATATCTTAAACATATGCTCATACCTCCTTATGAGTAGATTTGTTTTGTTTTTCTTTTAGCATGATTTTTTTATTAGAAGCTTATTTTAGATAACACTCTTGTCAAATCCATAGTGGAGGCTTAACAGATTTGGCCAAGCTATTGGCTGATGTCTGGCAGATGTATCATGTCACATTTGTTCTTTGTGCAATCAGAATTCAGAAAATGTATATGAATCTATGCATTCTAGCTAGAAAATTAATTCAAGTATTGTGTAGGTGATATATTCATAAAACAATATATTTGTGGGGAAAGAAAATGAGGTAGTAATTTATCACTATTGGTTTTTAACTGCTGAAATGTTGTAGATATGGTAAAGGGACAGAAGAATTAAATCAGTGATTAGGGATAAAAATAGCAAATTTGTAGACCTTTAGAGAACCAGCTGAATTATTGTACAATGTCACTGTTTAATCAAACTTATTTTTAAAATAAAATCTATCATTATTTGTCAGCATATTTTTGGATGTTTTGTATCATCTTTTTTTCAGACATTATCTTATCTGTGCTCTCAATTATATCCCTTCCTGATTTCTCATAGATTTTATACTGGAATATATAATCTCTCTCCTTAATCTTTACTTTCCCTTGGTCTACTATTCTTGCTACAATAAACATGTGTAAATCTCTGTCATCTAAAAAAAAAAAAAACGGTGAAACAAATATCCTTAAAAGTTTTACAATGTTTCTTATTATAGATATTATCATTACCATTTTATCTAAGACTCAGAGATAGTGAGGGCCTTGCCCAGATCAAAAGTAACATCACTGACATAGAAACTCTGTGCTGTAGGTTTGCAAATACAATGTTTTTCAGTAGCTTACATGCACATTTCCTTTCTCAAATGTCTACGATACTGATCATAGAGAATATAGTGTATTAAGATACCAAGGAGCTAATTTTCCCAAGATAGTCCTGAAATTTGCCAAATGTTTTATCATTTTCTTAAAGGAACAGTGCATGGTTCCATGTATGGCACTACCTGGTTCAATAAGTCATATTTTTCTATAATTCAAGTACATTTCTTCACTAATTCTCCTTGTGAAAGATTGGTGGAGAATTGCACCAGCTGCAAATACATTGTGCTTGATTTTCGTGAATTAGCATGAAGACTAAAATTCCTAGAAAATTGATGGTTGGTGGAATTTACATAATTTTGGTCATATTAAGAACTTCTAGTTATTTAAATATAATTTATCCCTTTCTGCTATAATATCATGCTTTTTTTGTGAAATGAAGATAACAGCTGAGGCCTAATTCATTTAAATTCTATTATACAGTCAGTGAGCAATATGATAAGTAGCTCTTCCACAAAAAAGATACTTTGAGGCTGAGTCATCTATGCTAATGTAACTTATTAATGTAGTCACCTTTTTATAGACCACTAGAAACTCCTGTACACATATTTTCTTCATAGTAAATTAACTGTAAGTTTCTAAGTCAACCAAATACATGAATTGTTTTGTTTTAGGCTCTGGTACGTTTCTGTACACATAAAATGAAGAAAGACATTTCCAATTATGCACTCCTTACTTTCTGAATTTAATCAAAATGTACTTTTGTATCTTTGATGTTATCAATATCAAGGGGCTATAAATCATCTAGATATGTCCCGATCTTACTAATTTTTTTTCAGCTTTGGTAGAAGAGTTGTTTTTCCCCTCTAAAGCCAATGCTCCAGCCGTATTCTGCATCTCTTCCTCTCCTCCATCTCAGGGACACTGATCCATCAATTATTCCCTCTCACAGCTGAATCTTCAAACTCTACCTGCGTATTCCTTTTTGCCCTTCAACATATAACCCAAATCTCCTGATAAGGTAACAAATACTCAAAATCTCTATGTCAATCTCCTGTCTCTTTCCAAATATTTCCCTATATTTCTACTTTTTTCCATGAGAACTTCCATGTTCATTTCTATACATTACCCATTACTTTTTTTCTTTGCATAGTGGTCTAACTTCTTAAAATTCCATATACAGTGTCCTGTGGAACAGACAAACAATATACATGTAGGAGGATGATGGTTCTGAGTTGGTCACTGGCAACAGGTCTATAGAGAAATGGTTAGATCTGAAATATATTTTAAAAATAAAATCAACAGGACTTGGTCATGGCTCTTATGAGGGATCAATTTGTTAATGTGGAAGAAAGATATCAGCAAGGAATTCCAGTGTGCTAGGTAGACGAAACTGACCTTTATTGAGAAAGGTAAGCCTCAGGAGAACATGTTTATAGTAGAATACCAAGAGTTCATTTTTGGTTGTTATAATTTTGAGATACCTAAGACAATTCCAAACAGAATTAGATTGTGAAGCTTAGAAGAAAAATCAGTTATAAACATACATCTGGGAGATGTTAGGATTAATGTGGTCTTTAAAATGTTGGAAATAGAATGATTCTCTGAGGCAGACCATCCTGAAATAGAACTGGGCTTGCAACTGGCTCATGAGAACTGCCACATGTATGCATCACATTCTGATGTAATATTCACTTATGTCAGTTTTAGTCAATTTATTTGAGACAAGTAAAACACTCATTTGAAAATGTCAAAATTTTGTTTGGGCAATTAATGTTAGACTAAAAACCCTCAGGTAATTATCTGTTTTTTTTCCCATTTCTATCACACAGCACATCTAATCTATCATTCATCTCTGCCAACACTCATTTCAAACATGTTTCAAAGGATTCATTGTTATAATCTTTTTCCAAACCACCATTACCGATTTTCCATGTAGAAGCCAGAGAGAGCCTTTTAACACAGAAGTAAATCAAGTTACTCCCCTATGCAAAGCTCTCAAATTACCCTCTCACACTTAGATGAAAACCCAGGTTCCTCACAAAAGCCTGAAACGTCTTTTCTACTGCTCTTCCTACGCTTCCAACCTCACTCCTATGCTTCTCTTCATCATTCACTGCATTCCAGCCATACTGGACTTCTCAATATTCCTCCAAACCTGTTGTTGCCTCTGGGCATCCATATTTGCAGTTCCCTCTGCTTATAAAGCTTATCTCTCTAAAGTTCCTCTTTATTCCAGTATCTATTCAAATATCAACTTCTTAGAGAGGTCTTCCTTATTCATTCTATGATAGCACTTTCTCTCGTTCTCCCTTACTACATCTACCCTAACTAGGTTTTTGTGTTTTCAAAAATAATTTTTATTAAGACTTTATTTTTAGAGAGGCTTTAGCACAAGTAGAAAACAAAGTATAGAAATATCCCATTTACTCTCTGCCCCCTACATGCATAGCCTCCCTCATTATAAGCACTCCCCATTAGATTGGTACATTTGTTACAATTAATGAATATACCTTGACATATCAGAATCACCCTGAGTTCATAAATTACATGAAAGTACACTCTTGGTGTTATACATTTTATAGAATGATGCAAAATGTATCATGCAGAGTGTTTTCACTGACCTCAAAATCCTGTATGTTGTGCCAATGCATCCTTCCCCTCCCCCAGACACTTAGCAACCACTGATCTTTTTATATCTCTATAATTTTGCCTTTTCTGAGAATGTCATATAATTGGAATCATACAATATGTAGCCTTTTCAGATTTGCTTCTTTCACTTTGTAGTATACACTTATATACTTTTAAGTTTCCTCCAGGTCTTTTCACGGCTTGATGACTCTCTCTCTCTCTCTCTTAAGTACTGAATACTATTTCCATTGTCTGGATACCATAGTTTATCTATTCATCTACTCAACAACATCTTTTTTGCTTCCAAGTTTTAGTAATTATGAATAAAGTTGCTATAAATATCTGTGTGTAAGTTTATGTGTGGACATAAGTTTTACTCTTTTGAGTAAATACCAAGGAGTACAGCTGATGGAATGTGTAATAAGTTTAGTTTCGTAAGAAACTGCCGAACTATCTTCCAAGTGACTGTATAATTCTGAATCCGCACTATCAGTGAATGAGATGTCCTGTTGTTCTATGTTCTCACCAAGATTTGGTGTGGTCAGTGTTTTTTTTTTTTTTTTTTTTCTCTAACTCTTTATTAATTGATTCAGTACTTATGTGTTTATTTGTTTATTACCTCTCTACCTATCTCAGGAACATGAGCTTCATGAGATTAGGATTCTGTCCATTTTGGTTGTTCTTGCTTTAGTACTAATACAATATCTGATACACAGTAGGCATTCAAATATTTGTGGAAAATAAATAAAAGGGGATATAGCATTTATGGACTTAAATATTACTGTCATTTATTTATTTTGTCAGTATATATTTATTCATCATCTACTATATCACTTTTTAAATGAGGTACAAAATAGAAGACTTTCAACTTCCTTAAATCCAGAATGAAAAAAGCAATTAAAAACTTCCTTGTTGATGAATAATCTTGTGATTCTACAATACTTCTCTCTAGTACTTCAGATTCTTGTTAAATCACCCTCGACAGATTTATTTTCAAATGTTAAGAAATGAACTTCTGGGGATTTTTTTTCTATTTGTCACAGATGTGTCTATAATATAGCTACACTTAACAATATTTACCATCTTTATTGGCCTACACTTTCTTTTGCATTAACAAGCATTTTCCATGACATGGTTTTGCTCCATTGGATAATTCAGATGCTCATTAAAATACAGTGAGATTTTGCTGAATCCATTGAATACTACTTATGTTTTAATGAGCATTAATGAGCTTTGTGATTGTCCTGTGGAGCAAAACTCATATCTCATTAAGTGGATTCCCAAAATGCCTAAAGGTGAGCAGACACAGCTTTAGATATATAAGGTAATTTCATACTTAATTAGTTCCTTGCTTGACTCCACACATACATATCCAGAACTATGGCTTGACATGGCAAACTTGTTGTTTGCTGTGACAAGTCAGTGAAATGGTAGAATTCACAGAGAGCTTCTGGGACTAGTTTGAGACCATTCTCTATTATGTTAATAAATTGGTATATTATGACTCGATTCATAGGAAATAGAGTACAAGAAAGGAGTTAAATGATTTCTACGTTGTTTTGTAATGTGTACAGAATATGGCACTGGAAGTACTTATGAGCACATATTCAGATGCACACATCAATGGTATTGCTTATTTTCATTAACCAGGTGCTTAACACATGACAGGAAATGTACGTAAAATATTTTGCCTCCTAACAAAAACTCTGAAAGCTGGAATTATCATTTGTAATTTATGTATGAAAAAGCTGACGTGTGAAGTATTTAAATGATTTGCTATGGTAGTTCGCTAGTGCTGCCATAACAAAATACCACAAACCTGGTAAACAAGAGTTTATTTTCTCACAGTTTTGGAGACTGGATGTCCACAATCAAGGTTTCAGCAGTTTGTTTACTCCTGAGGCCTCACCCCTTGGCTTACAGACAGCTGCCTTTTCACTGTGTCCTCCCCTGACCTTCCTTCCCACTATGTGCAAACATCCTTGATGTCTCTGACTCTTCTGAAACAGAAACAAGTCCGATTAGGGTCCCACACTTAAGATTTCATTTAACTTCAATTACCTCTTCAAAGGGCCTATCTTCAAATGCACTCATGCTCTATAGGACTGGAGTTTAGGGCTTCAACATGACTTTTAAGGAACAGATGCAGTCAATAACATTTGACAAATATCACAGTGGTAATAAGTGCATATCGGTGAATTGAATTTCGTTGTTTTTAACTTCAAAGTCCAGGTTCCCATTCTATCTACTCCATAATGTAAATTTCATAGGCTTCAGAGTAATTGATATTAGGCTAAAAGATATTTATATATTTGAAGTGTCAGATACAGTTCATCGTCACTGCAACAAATTAATTTTAAATTTATCTAATGGTTTTTAAGTTCTCAGTTACTTTCAATATATATTTTCTTGTGTGTAATATAGAAAACAAACTCAAATATAAATATGCTGATCAATCCTAGTTACTAATTATACCTGCATGTAGAACATTAATCTTTAGTAAATTTTGAAGCTCATTATTTCAGATTGGTTTATATAATATCATTCCCAACATACAATTTCAAAGATGAGACTCTAGTTGCTATTATCACTGGGTATAACTAAGAAGTGGAAAGTTTGGAGTGAAATTCTTTTTATTACTTATGGTTAATGTACTACAGCTCAGAAAAACATAGGAAACAGATTTCATTAGCATTGTACTGCTCTCTTGGGGTAGGTGAACAGTGCATGTGGTCTGAATAAAGTAGAAAGACGGTCTCTGGGAATTCTGACTAGTGGACCCTGGCTGCAGTAGGCCCCACTCTCATGCTGTTACAAACACATGTGCTCACCTACCAAATTAATAGTGAATGAACATCTGAAATTTTCAACAGTATTCAGACGGTTTTGAGTTTCAATTGCAACTCTCTGAATATGATGTCATTCCTGTAAAGTGTCTCTAAACGCTGAAAAATCCTTATACTTTTTAGTCTAGCACTGTGATGAAGATGGGCTCTTGGACTCAAACAAATGTGAGCTTGATCCCTGCTTTGATGTTTACCACATTGTTCCCAGCAAGTTACCTAGCCTAACCCCCAGTCAAATCATATGAATAATGGAGAACATATCTATTTATCTAATAGGATATGAAAATTAAATAATTTAGTGTTTTCTATTACCTAGCATGGTGTCTGGAGCATAGTAAATGCCTGGCTTAGTCAGTGGTAAATTGACATAGTCATCATGACAATTTATAATTTTTAATTTAATTATATAGTGATTTATTTAAAATCTGGCTCTCTGTCTTGATGCAGATTCCATGGAATTGCAGACTGTGTTTTTCTTCTTTAAATGTTTGTATAGCTAACTCTTGGTATAGTACTTGGCATATGGAAGCCCCAGTAAATGGCTATTGTATAAATAAGTTAATTAATGAGTTGAATTTTATGATCTGCATGCTATATATAATTATAATAGTAAAATGCCAAGTCAAGTGCTTTAGAGAAGAGGAAGAAAAATGGGATCCATCTCACTATCAGTAATAGTTTCTACTGTTTATCAACAGATTAAAACACTATTGAAGAATGAATAGATGATATTAAGCTGTAAGAACAATCATGTCGATTCATTGCCTTTGATATGTTCCTTGTGGATAGTTTCAGCTCAAGGAGAGGGAAACTGCAGTTGAAAGATTCTTGTTCTTTCTCATGGACTCTGTTTTGCATATTTTTAAAAAAATATCCAGGGGGCACCTCGGTAGTTTAGTTGGCTGAGCATCCAACTCTTGGTTTTATCTCAGGTCATGATCTCAGGGTCATAAGATGGAGCCCTGTGTCAGGCTCCATGCTCAGCATGGACTCTGCTTGAAATTCTCTCTCCCTCTCCCCCCACTGCCCTCCTCTCTCAAATTAATTAATTAATTAATTAAATCTTAAAAAGAATCTTACTGAGCATCTTCAATAGTTTGCCACTGAAGAATTTTCAGGTTGACTTAGCCTGCCATTTTACTAAAAACACAGCTTCAAAGAAAAACAATAATTCTGTTCCTAGATAGTTTTTAGTTCATTTAATAATTATGTGCCAGGCACTCATGTAGGCTCTTGGAAAACACCTCTGAACAATGAAAATAAATTCCTGTTCTTGTAGGGTGGCAAAAGTAGATTTAAAGGTACGTAAGTAAATAAGTAGCATATTCACAGATGTTAATTACTATGGGAAAAAATGAGTAGAAGAGGTCAAAAAAGTCTGAGGTGAATAAACATGAGACAGGGTAGTCCTTTTTGAGGAACTTGATATCTGAGTGAAATTTTGGGGAGCTGAGAGAGTAAACCGAAGGATGTTTAAAAGAAAAGTCATGCTAGTCAGAGAGAACAGCTATACAGAGTCTTAGGTAGAGACAGCAAAGAGGACACTGGGGATGGAGCAGAGTAGGAGGAAGAGTTAAAGTAGAAGAGTTGAGGTCATGCAGTCAGAAAGATTAAATTTTATGGGAAATTATCTTTGGCTTTTGGAAAATTTTGAATAATGTAATCGAATTCTGTAAGCTAATACGTGTTGGCTTCCAATTATGTTATGATCTCTTTAGGGCATTCACTGTTCCTCACTGTGTATTTCCAGCGCATGTCATTGTGTCTACCACAGTGTAGGTGACTGAGAAAACCTTGCTGAAGAAAGGATTCCTCATTTGGATACTGCAGATGCAATTTTTGTGGCAAAAACAAAAATCTGATTTCTAAAACTAATAATCTAAAATATCAAACATTGTGTTCAGTTAATAAGCCTTTTTCATACATTTTGATGGTTGTGTCATTGTCCTTTTTATAGAAAATATCTCAGAAGAGTGTGGATAGAGCATTAGAGGAAAAAAAATTTCTATGTAGCTCCACACAGAAAGAGAGAGAAAGAGAAAGAGGGATGGGGGGAGAGAGCGAAAGAGTGGCAGAGCAAGGCAGGGGAGGGGGAAGGAATTCTGTTAAATTGTAAGTCATATTTGGTATTTCTTTGTGTGATTTATTTACTTAAGGATTTTATTTATTCATTTGGGAGAGTGAGAGTGAGCACGAGGTGAGGGAGGGGCTGAGGGAGAGGGAGAAGCAGACTCCCCGCTGAGCAGGAAGTCCAATGCAGAGTTCCATCACAGGACCCTGAGATCATGACCTGAGCTGATGCTTAAACTACTGATTCAACTGGGTTTGTGAAAATGATGTAACTAAAATCCAGTACAATTTATTTGGAAGCTTCGGTTATCACCCTCTATTTTATTCTCACAAAGAAAAGGGAAACATCCTTGTCCATTACTGTAAGTATATCCAATGCTCATCAAGACTCAGGGGTTGAGGGTAGAGCTGGTCAATCATATATGTATATGTCCTTGATAACAATTGAAACATTACTCTGATATGTGGGTATATATCATTTTTTGTTAAAATATGAAGTATTTACATAGTGCCAAAATTCCTAGGAGAAATCTAGTCATTTTCCTATGCATAGTTACCAATAGAAATTTTATATTTATAAGGAATGGATAAATTCTCGAGCAAGTTTAACTCAACTTTATAATATTAGATATTAAATTATAACATAATCGAAAAAGTGTTTTCTGTGAAATTAGGCAATGTTAAGATGACTTGGGGATATCATAGTCACTTCAGAGTGTCTCTATTTGATATTTCCCTCAGATATGAAAATGACTTTTTTTGCCACAATTTAACCTTTCCCTTTAAAAAAGGAAATAAATATCTATTTACTTATTACATATATGTATACATTTATGTGTCATAAAAATGTTACTTATTTGTGCATCTCTGCATATAATCTTTATAATTAAACATCTATAATTTACTTAAGATTATAATATTTTCATCTCTGAACTGTGAGTACTATAAGACTAACAGGTTGCTACACTAATTATTCTTGTACTCAAATAGTAAGATAATTACTGCAGCAATATTCTATTCAAAATGAAAATCGGATCCACCCCCTGGCACACTTAAATTAGGAGTCTTTTTCTTTCATTTTTGCAAAATGTTCTCCTTTTATCGTTTTTGAATACATATTTTTAATGTTAGAAAGAGCAACTCCATTCACAGGAGATTCCATGTTAGGTAAGAATGTCATCACTGTGGTTAAACTGTCTGTGCTCAAATTCTAAGGGTATTCCATGTATGAAAATAGTTCCATTAGAAACTGATTCTGCTGCCTTTGTCCAGCCAGATGTCCACAAATAAAGGCATGGCAATGAGAAGAGCATCAGCTAGGTTGAAGTTACTAACACATTCGAAATTTAGAATGAACCAAACCATGAAGACCATTAATATGTTGACGGAAAATCGAAAGTACTACCCACCAGCCTCAGGCGGAAATGAATGCTCCCTACTTAGAACCCTACTGTATGATGAATGTTTTTCTATAAAACACCTGCAACATTTTGCTACCATTTGTTTTGCTTGTGTCGTCCATTTGTCCTTGAGAGTGGAAACTACCATTTTTTTCTTTTGGTATGCCAATTTACCAAAAAATCACTGGCACACAGAATTGTACCTCAACTAAGTTATTCATTAATTCATTCATTAATGAATTAATTTGTGTTTTTAAAACAAGTAACATAATTAATACTATCATCCAAAAAGACTAACCCCAAGAGTTTAGCGGTATAACGCACATGCGCATATGCACACACAGACACACACGCATACCTTACCTGCTCAGGTCAGTGTCTGGCTGAATGCCACTCCCCCACTCCTTTTGGCAATGCCCTATAGAACATTTGGCCTGAAGACTTCTGTGGTAGGAAAAGAGGGAGATGGATGAGCCCCAGGGGCTCCTAACTACCTTTTATTACTTCTGCTTCCAGTTCTAGAAGCACCAATCACAAAATTCCAACTTGACTGCAGGGAGACAGGGAAGTATACAAAAAAAAAAAAAAAAAGAAGTGGATTTATATTTAGTGAGCACACAGTCTCTGGCACAGTTTTTTTTTTTTCCTCCAATCACTTCAGAGATGTCTTTCCATAGAAATTCTAAGCATCAAGGGCAAAATATATCATCTCATTTTATATATCTCCTAGAGTAACAGCATAAGAGATGTGGGAGATTTTCAATGTGGATGATATTTGGAACTTATTATTTTAGAAATTGTTTTTTTGCCAAACTGTAGTGATCACGATATAAATATCCCCTTGTGTTAACCCTTCCTGTAAAAATTAAGTGGAGATCTTAGAAGTTTCTAAATGATTGACATTATTAAAACTACGGTGTTCCCTTGAGGTGATTTTTCAAATGTACATCCTAGGGTTCCACTCCTGGAAAGAAATTTATTTTGGGTGTGGTCTTGGGGACTATTATTTTTTTTTTAAAGTTCAAATTATCACTCAAATGTCCATTTTCTGAGAATTGGTAAGCATTGTAAATTTTGTAGAATTAAACAAATTTATAGTTTATAAATTCTTTTGATAGCCCCACCAAACTTTTAGAAGCTAGAAACCATGTAAGCAAACAAATATTTATGTGAAAGGCTACACTTGATATTTTTGATGCCTTGTGTTAATCATGATTTTGCTGTCTCAAAATGGATAGTGAAGAATAAAACGAGTGTATTCCTGTGTGTACTCTTTTAGTATGTTTCTGGAGAGTGGCATTGACTTATTTTCCACATAGTATTTGCGATTGTATGCTAGAAAATGTGAGCGGATCTGATTCCTGGACATAGAAGTACATACCATATGTCCCAGCCTCTCTTGTGCTTATTTATGAACCATAGTCAATGCATTGAGAGAAGTAATATATGCCACTTTGAGGTCTAGATCACAAACACATGCATGCTCCTTTTCCCTCTGTTTGGTTTCAATGGAGAAAGTATCAAAGTTGTATTAAATATGGAAGTCCCATTAGATAGAAAAAGTCTGCATCCCTGAATCATGGATTTGGAGAACTCCCCACCAAGAATACTTGCATTGTTCTGGAACATAAATTAGAGGAAAATTGTTAAGTGCCATGTCCTTGAGCTTTTGGAGGTTGCTTCAGCAATTTAAGATAGCCCTTATCTTAACCCTTAATTGGATTATTTTTACTTATTTTAGGTGATCACTAATAAATGGCATCTTTTTAGTCTTAGACTTTGACATTTTAAAAATCTGAATATTCCTTCAAATACCTGTCTCAGGGGCTTTTTGCCATTAAATTTCATTAGGTTACCATTTCTAAATCTTTCAGAGAATTTCAAGTGTCTATGATGTGTTATCAAAGTGATATTGTACTTCTAGTCACAAGTTGTGACTCAGTTTATACTTCCAAGGAATACATAAATATTTATCTCCATTCAGTACATACACACACACACACACACACACACACACACACACACACACACACAGAAGCTCACACACAACCAATTCTATTTTTCACCATATAAAATATAAAATGTGTTGAAGAGACCACATCAATTATGCTTGAGTCAATATGTAAGCATTTGTATGGGATAGTAATTCTCACCCTTTTTCACTGGGATAAGATAGAATTCACATCCATTTTATGGCCCTAAAGATGGTGGCATAGCTGAGATACAACTGCTGGTGATGCACATTTCTAGAGCTGTAATTCCACTCATTTGCCTTCCTCTCAAAAGAAGATAGGAATCCATGACATTAGAGCAATGGTCTCTGAAATGTTCTAAGTAAGTAAACCACTTTTAATGTTTTTAAAATATTTTATTTATTTATTTATTTATTTATTTGAGAGAGAGAAAGAGAGAGAGAGAGAGAGAGAGAGAGAGAGAGCAGGAGAGGGGGGAGGGGCAGAGGGAGAAGCAGACTCTCCGCTGAGCAGGGAGCCCGATGCGGGAATCGATCCTGGGACTCCGGGATCATGACCTGAGCCGAAGGCAGACGCTTAACTGACTGAGCCACTCAGGCGCCCCCACTTTTAATTTTTTAAATAAATTACTCTCAAAAGTGAGTTATCTTAACTCTGATTGATAACTAATATTTGGGGCACTTTCTGTTTTGAATATCATACATGAGTGATCCTGACTCTGGCCAGTTCCAATTTGGCTCTGCCATCAACTAGCCTTCTAGAATTCTGTTCTCTCATCTATAAAAATGGCAGTATTAATATTAATAATTTGAGAAATCTATATGCATTTCTTTTTGTGATTGCTGCCTCATAGGAACCATTTGGAAAGCGTTTGTTGTATCAGTCAGGGATCAGTAGCAGGACATTAAATTCACTTTATAAAGTAAAGAGTACTTGATAAAAATTTTCTATTTTATTCTTCTCCATCACTCTTCCTTTTCATATCTTTTTTCGCTGGAGCTCTCACTATTCCTTATCCTTACATATATAGCAGGGAAAATGATCTAAGTTTGCAAAAGCACAACATATATGGCAAAAGAGGACACTGGGTTAACCTTATGTTGACAGAAGCCTGAAGGGCACTCACAGTAGAGAGGATTTCTTCCCTCCAAGTCAGTGTGCACAAATACCATTAACTTGGATGGGAATTAGCAATTGCACTTAATATAGAGTAACCTTATCTTTAAGTAGATTGTTTTTCTATATAGGAAAACATAAATCTTTGTTTTGATAGATACCACCATTATCCCTATGAAATAATCATGGTCATATCTGTACACACAAGAGTAAGACTGCCTCCCTGCATTCCAGGGATAGATTTGTGAATTTTCTCCTGATGAACAAAGACCTGAATGTGCACTATCTCCCTAACACGGGGCCAGACAGTATTTTCCAACACAGTGATGTTCATAAGAGTAAGAATTGAAGAGTGGAGAGCATAAGATAATTTGTATTCTATTTTATTTGAACATATATGACAGGCACTAAAAATAAAAGTTTAAATGATATAAGTTTCTCATTGTCTCTTTAGGGCTGAGAAGTAAATTGCTATTTCTAAAATAATATTCATTAATTAAATTTTGTTTGAAAGTATACTTATAAAAGTACACTTGACTAGCGGATACAAAATCTATACGAAAAATAAAGATCTATAAGAGAAGATATTGTAATAAGTTTCAAATACAAATATTAAAGAATTTCAGGGGGTAATGTCATTATCTTCCTAATAGGAAGATGAAGAAATTTCATTGATGAGAAAGTGGAAAATTATGTGCTGGTTAAACACCAAGATTTCTGAATAAAGATAGAGACTAAATAGAGAGTCATCTATGCTCCCTTCCATGACCACACTAAAATGAGGATTTAAAAAAAAAGAAAGGAGTATATACTATTATAGAAAACAGGAAAGGAGACAATGGCACCAGAATCTTGGCAGTTGGGAAGCGTATGGTTGAGTGATAAATAGCTAAATCAAGAACATTCTAGGGTAAGGAGGAAGAGGGAAAAGTTAGAGGCAACCATGGTTTATACTGGAGATTGGCTAAAAGCCTCAAAAACTATCTGTACAAGACACTTTTGGAAACAAGATGAAGAAGGAACTAAAAGCCAAAGGCCAAAGGACTGGTAGGAAGTCTAAGAATCACTTATGAGACTAAAACTCTGAAACCAAGATGACTAATACCTGAGGAAACATTCACTTCAGAAATCCTAACAGATTAGAAAAGTAATATCATCAGGCACCAACAGGCAGTCACATATAGATTTCAAATAAGCATAATAAACATGCAAAAGGTCAAAGGAAGTTTGTGCAATATGAGGGAATAAGACATAATTAAAAAAGGATCAAGTATAAAAATCAAGTATGAAAACATGAAAGTTTAGTTTTAAAAAAATTAAATGTTTGGAACAAATAACGTAATGAGCTAGGAACTTTTAAGATCAATCCAAGTAACTCTCTAAGAAGAAAGGAGGTAAAAATAAAGGAATAGAAAAATATAAAAAGAAAAGAGAGATGAAAGATAGGAATAAAAGTGCCAACCAACATCATAAAATACTAATAGGAGTCCCAAGAAGGAGAAAAAACTGACATGTAAGGACTGAATTCTTTAAAGAATAACAGAGATAAATTTATCACAAAAGATGAAACACATCAGCTTGAAGGGCCCATGGTACATCATAAGAAACAAATAATACAAGAAAATGTTCTCAAATTTTCCAGAGAATAAGAAGCTATCACTTACAAAATAACAAGTATTTGACATCAGATGTACCAAGAACAATACTGGGTACAAGAAAACAAAAATAGACTTTTTAACATATTGAAGAAAAGTAACTGAATGTAACATTTTATCTACAGTCATTGACATTTAAATAAGACAACAAAACAAAAACCAAATAATATTCTCAGGCTACAATATGGTAGAAGGTTAGCCTCACAAAAACCCACCATAAAACAACTTTTGAAAATGATACCTTAAAAAAAGGGAAAAAATGATGCTTAGGAGCTATGAGTTAATGTTAAAATAACTTGTAAAATTTGTTATCTACAGCAAAAACAAACAAAATGTCCTCTTTGAAAAAAGAAAAACATCCACAGAAAAGAAAAAAATGGACATATATATACATGATAATCCCAAGTTAAAATTCTATACAATATCAGTACGATGGGGATTGAGCAGGGAAGAATCTAAGTAGGAGGTGAGTATTAAGGGGAAAAATTGATAATTATTAACATATATGCATATATGCATTTAAACATGTATTTGACTTCTATTTCGGTCCCTCTGATTGAAAATGACTAACTGGGGGCGCCTAGGGGTCTCAGTCGGTTGGGTGTCTGCCTTCGGCTGGGGTCATGATCTCAGGGTCCTGGGATCAAGCCCCACATCCTGCTCCCTGCTCGGCGGAGAGTCTGCTTCTCCCTCTCCCTCTGCTGTTCCCCCTGCTTGTGCTCTCTCTCTCTCTGACAAATAAATAAATATTTCTTAAAAAAAATGAAAATGACAAACTGAAACAAAAATTTAAAATTAATAATTGATTATTACCAATTCACAAAATAAAATGGTATAAAGAATTTCAAATTTTCAAAATGTATACCTTATTATAGCATTTATATTCCTGAGTTTATTAAGCTTGAAACTACCTTAAAATTTTTTGAATCACCTTGTTTTATGTGTGTGTGTGAGTGTGTATGTGTGTATGCACACATGCAAAATGATCTGGCCCTGATCATAGCCCTGATGAGATTGAAAAAGAAAGCATGGATGGAAAAGAAAATTGAGGGTCTGTGAGCAAAACCAAGATTATAAAAATAAATATAAATAAATATTTTAATATCACACACATACATCCACATATAATCACACATCCTTGTGTACATTTACATTGTTTATGATCTGGAATAATACAAGCTTGTAAGTAAAATCAAAGATTTTGATCTTTCCTATCCCTCTGATGATAGTGAAATGGAGAAAAAGACAAAGATCTAGCAATTGAAATCAGTTCAGAAATATGAGCGAGAAACATCTTCCGCAATTTGTATATAGTGTGTTTTGAGGTTAGATATCATTCTCAAGGTGTGTGTGTGTGTGTGTGTGTGTGTGTATGTGTGTAATGTGTACATACAGTTTTGCCCTCTATAAATATTAAGATTCAGTGTTCAAACCTCTGCTTTGCAGTTACACATTGCTTTTTGTAATAAACTCATTCATTGAAGGGGGCCTTGGCATATGTTTAAAAACATTTTTAGGAAAAGCTTAAAACAAGTGTTTTGAAAGGAAATATTTTCCACTGTGCTTTTCAACTAGTCCATGGCAGAACAGTTCAACACAGCTTCTCATGACTTTCCCCAGCTTCTAAAAGACAGGGCTGAGCTTTCCCAGAGTTTTCCTTTGTGCTTGAGAAAATAATGAGTCAATCAATTAAAAACACCTCAAATACAACCTATGAAATATACTTCTCTATTCTACAATCAACAACGCTGATCAATAATTGAGCTCTCTTTCTTTTCTTTTGAGCTTCATCAAAAACAATTTTTTCCGTGAAAAAGAAAGTGAGGGAATAAAAAATATTCAAAATTACACTGGAAAATGTATAACCTTTCCACAGCAGGAGGGAAGTTAACTGTGCAAACAGGTTATTTAAAATGACTCACAACTGGCTTGCATCTGTGCCCTTTGAATGGAGTGATGATTATTTACAAAGCAGGTTACCCCTGACATGGACCTCTCAGGATGGCCACTAAGGAAACCCAGGGTTGCTATGACAGGTCCTTTATTAACACTAAAGTGGTAATTTCAAACAAGTGGTCAATTCAGGAACAAAGGACAGGAATAGCATTTGCTCATAATGCAATGTTCAGACCTTGGCCAGCATAAGGACAAGATCACAGGATGCATTTTATTTGCATATTATTCTATTAACATTTACATTGGTTAAGCAAATAGAGGCCACATATGGAGCTCAGAAGAAGTCATCACCCCTGCATGAAAGGTATTTGACCTAATCTAGCCAGACTCAGGAATCACTAAGAAGAAGAATATGAAGACAGGGATCTTGGCTAAATTCCAACGGCGTAATTACCTTCTGCCCATATAAAATTCTTCCTGCCATTCTCTTGAGAAGTTATTTTTCCACCTCCTTTCCTAACTGCTGTTGTGCTGTGGAATGGCTGTCATATTAGATTCTACAGATGCGTGCATTTCAGCTGTGAGTGAGTGATCCCTGTAGATAAAAACCAGTATGGCGTTTGGAGATCTTTCTATGTGAAAGGTGTAATATAAATGTAAAGTATTGTTCATTTCCCTTGGGAAACTCACTTAACTTGGCAGACCCACACTTACTGGTAATGCCGCCTGGTAAACCCACTCTATTATCAGTACTTAGCTTCACATTAAAAAGGAGGTTTAAAGTATATCTCTGATTGTGCAAATACCTCATAATACCAATACTTGGGACCTCAACCATGCCTTTGCCTGAGAATGTCAAGATGCCACAGGAACTCTGTGCTTTCCTCCGCAGTTTTTAGGTGTAGGAGGGAATTGAGATGATGCCTGCAGTAAAATAAGGAACTATTTTAAACTGCTTCTGCTTAGGTAAAAAATCACTGGTGCTGAGGCTCCTTCCAAAAAATTAATGTAAACCCCTCTTGGTTATTAGCAAACAAAGCAACAATAGAACCCATTCAAAGTACAACACCTATCTTTTTATGCTGGTGTTGAGATTTGGGATCCAGCTGAATCCTGGCTATGTAGCTTAATGTTGCACTGTAATTACAGGACTGTCTCTGTGAGGAATGGTGATTTACCACCTATCTATCCAACCAACCTATATCTTACCGCAGCCTATTGAAACATAATCAACTTCTTAAGACTTCAGTTTCTTCTTCCATGGGTATGTCAGAAGGTTCATTGCAGTAATTAAGGGAGAGACCTTCATTAAATGTATATAGCATAATCAATGCTCAATATGTGGCATATGTAGTAACATTATAATTATTGAAATTAATAATAAATTATAATTTCTATTTTTCCTAAAAGAATTAGATGCAGATGGTATCCTTATATGCATAAAATATTTTAAAAATATGAGAAGATACTTAGAAATCACAGGAAGAAGAGGAAATGATGATATCAGAAACTCAGAACTGAGAATTAAATTTTGAGTTGTGTAGCAGCAAAGATGAGACATATGGAAACATGAAAAAAATGGAAGCATGAAAAGTTTAGATAGTTTCCATTGTTTGATAAAATAAACGTGCCAGATCATTAGTAGAAACAAAAATTTTGTGTTATTAAGTGGTAGATTGGGTTGAAGCTAGTAGTTTAATTTAAAAAACATATTTAGCATCTGAAATGCAACTGTGCTCTGGTACCTAACAAGGGATTTTGACTCTAGGAGTTTGACTCTATCCAATGTTTAGTATCAGGGCTATTCGATGGACATATAATGAAGAGAGCCACATATACCATTTTAAGTTTTCTAGTAGCTACTTTAAGAAAGGTAAAAATAAGTAAAATTAATTTTATAATATATATTATCTGACCCATTGTATTCAAAATACTAGTATTTCCATATGTAATCAAAATAAAAAGTCTTTAATAAGATATTTTGTATTTTTTTCATACTAACTCTTTAAAATCTCTTGCATCTTTTATACTTACAGTACCTTGTCATTTGTATTAGTCACATTTTAAGTTCTCAATTATATTGAGATAGCATGGTTGTAGATTAACTTTTGCTTTCATGTTGGATAGCATCGTTCAAAATTAACTTTACATGAACATACACAAAATTCAATGATTTAGAAAAGTAAATATAGAAAATGGTAAGTAGGCATGACTATGTTACAGAAGTTCATCTACACATGCTCTTGTGATGGCATGATCATTGATTGCTATGTCCAAACTTATGTTAATTTTTCATTTATTTTTCTATTTAATGAATATTTGAGTACCTGTTATTTCCATAGTAGGAGTCCAACAATTAGCCTCAAACAGTACAGGGAGTATTCTACCCACTGAAGAAATAGCAGCAAGCAAAATGAAATCTCTGCTTTTGAAGCATAAATTAAAATAGAGGTAGGCAGTTAATTAAGAAATAAATGGGGACAACTGGCTGGCTCAGCTGGTAGTGCATGTGACTCTTGATCTCAGAGTTGTGAGTTTGAGCCCCACGACAGGTGTAGAGATTACTTAAAAAAATAAAATAAGCAAATATATATTTGGCCAGGTGGGGATAATTGCCATAAAGAAAAAAATAAAATAGACACTGTTTCTTGAGCACTACTTTAGATGGAGTGGTCAGCAAAGGTCCCTCTCATGAGGTAAAATGTCCTCTTGAATCGAGGGTGGATATGAACCAAAAGGATTCTGGGGAAAGAACATTCTGGAAAGAGAGAAAGCCAAGCACTGAGTCTCAGAAGGAAATTCAGGGTTAGCAAATTAGCAGATTCAGAGAACAAGAAGGGAACTGGTGTGGCTGGAGAGCAGTAAGTGGGGTAGAGCTTATTTGGAGGTGGCATCAGAAAGGAACTTTGGTTATTTCTGAGAGTGCTGGGAGGTCAGTGGAGAGATACGAGCGGAGAAATAACATGGGGCCATTTAGGTTTTGAAGGTCCATCTCTGGCTGTACTTTTCTTTGGAGAAGAGAGGGTAGCAGAGGAAGAATGAAAGAGATAACAGCCCGGATAAGAGACTGTTGTTTTGGCCCAGACTAGTAAAGATAGCAAATTATTTTGATAAAAATCAAAATCATCTACTAAATACAAAATGTCAATGGCTTCTTTTTTAACTCAATTGAAATCATTATTGGATGAACTATTCTATCAGCAGGGCAAGCCTATTCATATCTTGCAAATTTAGTTTCGTATGTGGTATTATGTTCAAATTTCAATATTGAATTCAATACAGATTGTTCTTTTATGCCTTTGACATGCAGTGCACTGTGTCAGGATAAGAAGAAAACAATTCAATGGTCCTTGTTTCCTTTCTTGCTGCCTCATGATCTAGCATGAAGGATGGTCACCAGCACAGATCTATATATAAAAAGCTCAGACAGTGGTATGTGTTATCAGAAAGGGCAAATCAAAATAAAATGAGGAAATAAACAAGAAGAAGATTAAATTAAACTGAGAGACTCATTTATTCATATATCTATTCATACAGGGACTATTGTGTTAGAGACTGATATGTATTGGCTATGCAAAGATGCCTAAGACTGCCCAGTCTGGAAATCGTTCATGGACGAAGATTTCAGCTGTGAGGGCCTACCTTGGGATAAAAAGTCACTGAGTTGCATAGATCAATGGAACAGAATCGAGAGCCCAGAAATGGACCCTCAGCTCTATGGTCAACTTATCTTTGACAAAGCAGGAAAGAATGTCCAATGGAAAAAAGACTGTCTCTTCAACAAATGGTGTTGGGAAAATTGGACAGCCACATGCAGAAGAATGAAACTGGACCATTTCCTTACACCACACACAAAAATAGACTCCAAATGGTTGAAAGACCTAAACGTGAGACAGGAGTCCATCAAAATCCTAAAGGAGAACACAGGCAGCAACCTCTTCGACCTCAGCCGCAGCAACTTCTTCCTAGAAACATCACCAAAGGCATGGGAAACCAGGGCAAAAATGAACTATTGGGATTTCATCAAGATAAAAAGCTTTTGCACAGCAAAAGAAACAGTCCACAAAACCAAAAGACAACCGTCAGAATGGGAGAAGATATTTGCAAATGACATATCAGATAAAGGGCTAGTATCCAAAATCTATAAAGAACTTATCAAACTCAACACCCAAAGAACAAATAATCCAATCAAGAAATGGGCAGAAGACATGAACAGACATTTTTCCAAAGAAGACATCCAAATGGCCAATAGGCACACGAAAAAGTGCTCAACATCTCTCGGCATCAGGGAAATCCAAATCAAAACCTCAATGAGATACCACCTCACACCCGTCAGAATGGCTAAAATTAACAAGTCAGGGAACGACAGATGTTGGCGGGGATGTGGAGAAAGGGGAACCCTCCTACACTGTTGGTGGGAATGCAAGCTGGTGCAACCACTCTGGAAAACAGTATGGAGGTTCCTCAAACAGTTGAAATTAGAGCTACCATTCGATCCAGCAATTGCACTACTGGGTATTTACCCCAAAGATACAAATGTAGGGACCCGAAGGGGTACGTGCACCCCGATGTTTATAGCAGCAATGTCCACAATAGCCAAACTGTGGAAGGAGCCAAGATGTCCATCGACAGATGAATGGATAAAGAAGAAGTGGTATATATACACAATGGAATATTATGCAGCCATCAAAAGGAATGAGATCTTGCCATTTGCAACGACGTGGATGGAAATGGAGGGTGTTATGCTGAGTGAAATAAGTCAATCAGAGAAAGACATGTATCATATGACCTCACTGATATGAGGAATTCTTAATCTCAGGAACAAACTGAGGGTTGCTGGAGTGTTGGGGGGTGGGAGGGATGGGGTGGCTGGGTGATAGACATTGGGGAGGGTATGTGCTACGGTGAGCGCTGTGAATTGTGTAAGACTGTTGAATCACAGATCTGTACTTCTGAAACAAATAACGCAACATATTTTAAGAAAAAGGAAAAAGAAGAAGATAGCAGGAGAGGAAGAATGAAGGGGAGTAAGTCAGAGGGGGAGACGAACCATGAGAGATGATGGACTCTGAAAAACAAACTGAGGTTTCTAGAGGGGAAGAGGGTAGGGGGATGGGTTAGCCTGGTGATGGGTATTAAAGAGGGCACATTCTGCATGGAGCACTGGGTGTTATGAACAAACAATGAATCACGGAACACTACATCAAAAACTAATGATGTAATATATGGTGATTAACATAACAATAAAAATTAAAAAAAAGTCACTGAGTTGGATAGGCTGTTTAGAATATATATACCTAGGACAATTGCAATTGGCATAGTTAGAAAAAGACTCTAAAACTTGGCTGCAGAAGGCAGCAAAAGTTCAAATGCAGAAAAGCTGTACCAAGTACCAGTTCCAAAGGACAAGCTAAGTACTCAGAAACCATGCAGATCAGGGGTTAATTTAAAGCAGAATATGATGTAGTTCAGAGCAAGCAAATTAGTTTATACAAAGATGACATGCCTGTGTCTCATTCAGTGAAAATGGTTGTTGCTGGGCAAATTGTGGGCAGGCCTTAAGGTTTAAAGGAGCTGTACTCCACCAGAGAGATTGTGCCCTTGGCAGATCATTGGGATTGACAGCGTGGGAGGACGCTGATAGATGTGGATGGAAGGGGATTCCTTCCGGGAATAAAATTTCAACAGTGGTATGTTTGCCAGGGATTGCAGGGCTTTAATGGGGTACAGGAAGTATTCAGTAGCCGTGTAACATGTCAAATATTTGTGGGAGGAGATGTGAGGTAAAACTAAGCCAAAGCCTCATTATGAAGGGTTTTAAATGTTATTTTTCCATGTGTGTCTTGGTGAGGCATTGAAAGTTTTATTAGAAGGGTAAGTGACATGACACAAATTGTTATTTGGGAATACATTTTAGGGTTTAACGTATAAAAGAGATCACAGGGAGGACCCAGGAAGGTTGAGTTCCTGTGCAAGTCCAAGAATGAGGTACTTAAGTGCAGTACCAGAGAAGGGAATACAAAAGAGCAAAATGATACAAGAAAAAAAAAAAATAGAAGTAGGGTTGATGTTAGCCAACAAAGGCAAGTCAGTGTAATTGTATAATTTTCTTTTTTTTTTAAGATTTTATTTATTTATTTGAGAGAGAGAGAATGAGAGATAGAGAGCACGAGAGAGAAGAGGGTCAGAGGGAGAAGCAGATTCCCTGCCGAGCAGGGAGCCCGATGTGGGACTCAATCCCGGGACTCCAGGATCATGACCTGAGCCGAAGGCAGTCGCTGAACCGACTGAGCCACCCAGGCACCTGTAATTGTATAATTTTCACCTGGTCATGCCTTCTAGACTTCCTTTCATTTATATAAGCTAAGTGAAAGAGATTATGTATGTAACAATTTTAGGCCTTGAGGGAATATGACTTAAAACAGTAGAAAGCATGGCAAACCTATGAGAAAAGAGGCATCCTAAGAATTACAAATTATGTTGGAATACATGTTCCTTTGCTATGCATTCATCACGTCATATGTATTCTCTCCCACTTTAGTGCTGACTATGTTATACTCATTACTTTACTTTAGAAATGTTGGTTGAGCTGCCAGGCATTCTTTGGATACTTGACTACAGCTTTGGAACATTCTGCTTAAACCCTGTTGAGGAGCTTTAGTTGAGGACACAATAAATGAATGAATGAATGAATGAATGAATGCAAACTTAATAAATGCTATGAGAGAAATACAGTGCTCTGTGAGAAAACAATGCAGCCAGATCAGGGCATGGATATTTAATTTAGATAGATTAGGCAGGGAAAATGTACTTTTCCATCCTTCTCTTCTTCCCTCCTTACATTTTAGTCAGGAGAAATCAGAATTGGGAAGTAAAATAGAATAGTAATTAAAATCATGGAACTGAATCTTAGTCATGGGATCTGATAAAATCAGAAAAAAAAATTCTTGCTTTTCCTAGGCCTAGAGTACTGCATTATCCCTTGTTATACCCTGCTTACATTTTGTAAATAATCGTTTGTCAAAACTTTCAAATTACCAGATTGAGTATGATATGTATTTCCTTCTGGAAATGGAGAATGCATTTAGAAAAGAAGGCTCAGACCAGAGCTTTGGAACATTTGAACAGTTAACGTCCAAAGAGGGTAAGATGAGCCAGTCATGGACCCTGAGGGGTGATAGGAGGCCGTGGTATTAGGAAAGGCATGCAAAGAACATAAAGAACAATAAAGAAGTTGGGAGTAGCTGATTTTGTCAAAACCTGTTTGGAGTTGAGTTAGATATAATAATAAATATGTAACCATTGACTGTGTTAGCATAGCAGGCATCAAAAGATAAATCTTTAACATATAACCCTTAATGTAACAAACTACCTCAGTCTCTGTCTTTATCATCACATTCTTTATTTACCATCTATTTGCAATGAATAAAGGTTTCTCATTCTTCCAAAAACTGATCTAAGGTCAAATCCCTTCTCTTAAGAGAAAGTCTTGATCTTCCTCTTAAGTTCTTTTTACCTCTCTATTGCACTTTTCTCCCAAGCAAATGATTATGCTCCTCTATCTTCTGTTTTTAAAATCAGGTATGCCGGGGCATCTGGGCGGCTCAGTGGGTTAAGCATCTGACTTTGGCTCAGGTCATGATCCCAGGGTCCTGGGATTGAGCCCCAAGTCCGGCTCCCTCTCCCTCTGCCCTTCCCCCCTCTCATACATACTCTCTCTCTCTCAAATAAATAAAAATCTTTTAAAAATCAGGTATGCAAATAAGCAAAACTAAGTTTCTAGTTCGTGACGGCACCCTATGATTACTTTTACTTTGTGTCCACCTTGAGAAACCAGTAAAATGAATTTTGGTTTCTTAATGAAGCATGAAGTTAAGCCATCAGCAGAGAATGAGGATTTGGTGATGTTTTGGACATTTTGAGAACCAGAAGGTAGAAAATAGAATGTGAGAATAAAGGTTTTAGAGAGACATAGTACAAAAGCTGGTAGTGATGATCCTTCAGACAAAGCTCAAATTTTCACATTTAGGATACTGAAGAAAGAATAGAAGAGTGAAGTGGAACTTTCCCTCCTTTATTTCATCTGTGAAAAGACGTTAAAGCCAATGTGTGTGTGTGTGTGTGTGTGTGTGTGTGTGTGTGTGTGTGTGTGTAAACTCTCTATTTTTCTTAGCAATCTAAGAAGTTAAGGGCTGTCTTTTTTTTCCAGACTCTTTCCAAAAAGATAAACAACAAAATCCATCATATTATCCATCATATTCAACTAATAATTAAATTGGAGTCACATAAAATATGTAACTCCATACATTCAAAGGCTGTGGTGAATTGAATTGAAGGCACAATTTTAAGAAAAATTATTATAGCCCCAGTGAAATATTTATGTGAATATACCAGAGGCCTAAAGCATCAGAGACCAAATTTGCATAGTAAGGAGGCATGGTATCAAATTATAATTGAGATCTGCTAGATATACAAATAGGCCAAAAAAGAAAACAAAAATGACCTTTTTTCTATGTCCAAAATGGAGAGCAGACCTGATTTCCTCAAATTTAAATAATGATTAATGACCAGAGATTTAGATTCGAACTTTTTTCTTCTTAATTTTGCTGTTTGTTATTACTACTTTGCATTTTCTTTAATATTTTGTTTTCTTTCATTTGGAATTCTGTTCCTATGGCACGTAAAATGTAGATAATCTGGTTTCTTCAGTAATACAGTGTTGAACTTGATCCCAGTTTGCCTCTGAAAATAGGGATGACATTATGGAGTATTAGAAGATAACAGGAAAGAAGTGTCCTTTTTTTGCTTGCTATTGGAGTGAAAATATACTGCATAGCTTCCATATGACCCTATAATTCCCACTGTCCACCCTTTTCCACTTACTTTGGGCCTAGGAAATTAGGTGTCTCGACGTTCCTTGCTCTCCATCTTCCTCTTGGGTTCAGCCAGTTGAGGTTCTCAGTAGGATATCTGAAGGTGGAAGGAGCCAGGGGCCAGAAGGATTGGGTTGGCTGCACCCTCTCTCTAAGGAGTCTTTCTGCATATAGCTTCCCCCTCCAGGTTTTATAAGCACTCCCACCACTGCCCCTTAAAGGCTTAGAAATGATAGAATACTTCCTGCTTTTTCTAGCCCTAGGGAACTTCATTATCCCTTGTTGAACCCTGCTCGCATTTTGTAAATAATCCTTACCAAAACCTTCAAACAACCAGATTGAGCATGATATATATTTCCTTCTGGGACCCTGACAGATACAAAGGGCTCTCATAAGACAGAAGATATTGAACTGGGAGGAGATTGGTTATGATATGGTAACATTAGAGCTTCTATGAGCTTTGAGTCAGGCTTGGAATAGCGCATGCATGGTCTGACTTTTAAGATTCAGTGAGAGAAAAATTACTTCCCTCAGTCACCTCAGGATAAGAGGAGACCATAGCTTCTGAAGGGATTGAGCACAGAGTTCTTTCAAATTATTGTAAGAAATTAAAAATTCAAGTCTAAGGCCATCGCAGTGAAAAACATACAATGACCCTGGAGCATCTTGTAGTTCCTGTAGTAAGGATGTGTTCAAAGTACAAAAGGATGGGGCACGTCAAAGAGACACAGGAAGCCAAAATGGAAGAGCTCCCAGAGGCCAAATCTGTAACAATCTGAGCAACAGAATAAATAATAAATAAATAACACAGTATTAGACTGTAACCTGAAGTAAAAAATAAATATACATGAGCCCATGATGATATAAATAAAAGATTGAATAAATAAATAAATGGGGGAGAGGAAGGTATTCTTCCTCATGGAAGAATACTATACAGGATATGAGGGTATACCCCTTTCCAGGAAGTAGAGCTTAGTCCCCCACGCTTCCCTTGAGGGTGGGTGAGACTTCAGTTTCTCTCAGCTCCTCAGCTATAGAGTTTGATTCTTCCCTGAGAAGAGTGTGATGGATTTTTAAGGACTGAAAGCATGTTATCCCTGCTAAACTCCAATATCCACAATCTCCCCCAGCCCACAGACTCATATAATTTTGGCTTATACAAATGACACTTATTATACTGGTGGTACCAAGATACAAATTGATCCAAATGAGAGTTGTTGTTTTTTTTTTATTAAAGTCTCCACTCTATATTTTTTTCTAAGAAAGGGAGGACAAACAGTAGTTTTGTGTGTTCCATTGATTTCTATAGACAAAGAAAAATGTACTTAATAGTACATGTGCTAAGATGTATTGACTATGATTTCATCCTCTCACTTGAGGAAGGTAAAAGGAATGCATCTTTCTGGACATGGAAATGCGAAAACTTTCCTTCTGTTACTTACCCTCTGGCTGGTTCAAGCGCAAATCATGATCTGGATGGAGACTCATTGTTCCTAAGGAATCTGTAGAGGCATAATTTCCCTTTTGTTCTCAAAGAAGTATAGGGAATGGTTATCACAAACATTGTGCAACTGAAAAGAACAATAAATCAACATGAATTTATTGAAGACTTGCTTTTTAAAGGCAATTTCCTAAATGTCAGTAAGTGCTGGGGTGTGGGGGAGGATGATATATGTTTCTAGTACTATATTATATATTTTAGGAAAAAGAGGCTAGACAAGTTTTAGGAAAAGCAGAGTTTGTTTTGAAATATATAGAGCTAAATTGATTAAGACAGGTTAAGTATGTATGATCAGAAGTTTATGATCATACTGTATGATCATAAACTTCTATTTTTGTGGACAAACCTAAGGGGCCGTGAGGAATCATCTTGTATCCCCTGGCTGTTAGGGAGACCATGGACTAGCATTAGAAGGCACCACTCTTCCTATTAGGAATTTTGAGGGACTTAGTTCTAAAGAACATTGATTTTGGAAGGAAACATGTCAGGTTCTCTTAGATTGAGGAACATAATAGTAGCAAGCCTAAGCAGAGCAATGAAGATAAAATGTACTCTGAGAATTCTGATACAACTTCAAAAGACTAGAATTTGCAGACCATAATTAGTGAAAAATGTTTCACATAAAGAAGATAAAATAAATCCCTGGTGAAACAAACAAATCTAAAGCATAAGGTTGAATGCAAGATGGCAAAATGTTGAAAAGATTAAAAACTCACAAAAAATCTCATAGAATTGTTAAATTAGTAGTAATCCTTACCTAAGATTATTTCTTCCTACATTATTTTATTTGATTGAAAACAAATACAAACAAACATAATTAAGTATTCTCGATTTCTCCATACATCATGTTAAACAAAAATTCTTTGGATAGTCACAATTATTCTGAATGCTGGCAACATTTATAAGGAAGCAAGATGGCTAAATAAAATAACCTTAGCTAAAAATCTAGTGTTTGAACCCTTATCAACAGAGAAATTGTATTTATCATTCGTCTTCAAAAATGTTGCAACTTTTATTTTTATTTTTTAAATGTTGCAACTTTCACCAGTGTCTTTTTGTATATACTTGTCTTTGTGCCTCTAATACCTTACAAGTATCCTTTATAGAAAGGGTAGAAACCAGGCAAAATCCCGGTTATCCCTAAAGCTCTGCTCATGGATTTTGACTCCCTAATGGTTTTTTTTTTTCCAATATGCACAAATCAATTTATTTCCATATGTTGGCAATTAATAATCTAAAACTGAAATTAAGGAAACAATTCCATTTATACTAGCATCAAAAAGAGTAAAATGTTAGGAATAAATTTAACAAAAGAAATACAAGACTTGTACACCAAAAAAATACAAAACACTGTTGAAATAAAATAAAGATTTAAATAAATGGAGACAATCTTTGTTCATGCATCAGAAGGTTTTTTAAAATCCTCTTGCCTCTTCTGGTATTGTTTCCCACATCCATTCATTTGACATCTTTCTATTTTTCTTCTGAAATGTGTTTGTTATCTGTTATATTTTTGTCTACCCAGATTTGGAATTTCTTTCCCTTCAGGGTGGGAGAGTTACTCCCATCTTCTATGGCAAAAACCTTGTCTCAGCAATTGAAGCTCTAATTTAAAAATCAGTAATTTTAAATGGTTGGCTGGATGTTGTAATGCTATAGGAGGTATTTAAGATGTTTTAAGTAGTAGATAATTTAATAATCTAGTAATGAGTTGGGCTGTACCAGAGGCTGTTTGTGTTTGTTCTTGCTGCTTAGCTCACTGACAACCCTTTTTCTTTAAAGAAAGTGACTTTCTTCTCTAGAGGAAGCAGAGGAGCTTGGGAGACAAATTGATATAGGAAGCTGGTTAATGGTAGAGACTGGAAGTTGACAGACATGGGATGAAATTCCAGTCCCACTACTTAACTAGTTGTATGAATGTGAATAATTTCCACATGAAATTGATGGTAAACTTGCCTTTCATGCCTTGCTGGATTCTCTTTAAACCAAATCTCATCAAGTCAATTGATATGAAAACAAAGATCTTATTTTACTGCAAACTATTGAAGAAAAGCATGGGCCTTATAATATCAGGGAAATATCAGCTATGTTACATTGCAAACATCCTGAAAAAAAATCTGTTGGAATATGACTGCCCTTTTGACAAAAGTTCTAGCTTTATGGCTGCTCTCATACCTCTCCTGGGTTTCCCTCAGTGGAACTCTTTTTCAAACGGCTGCTTCTTTCTTCTCTTGAATCCTGAATTCCTTCTTTGTCCACTCATCTGTATCTCTCCAATCCAATATAAAGCAATTCTCCCCTCCCTTGACTTCCCCAATTCTACTCAGACTTCACCTCAATGCGTAGCTCAGTGGAACAAAGCCAAGAGCCAAGCATCTTGTGGGGGATTTTGAGGAAGCAAAGGAATCATCCTTTTTAGCAAGCCTAAGAATAGGACAATGGAAATGCTTGCATCTTTTCGTATTCTGGTAGATTTAATCGTTTTTAGTTTTAGACACCTCATCTACAATGATAATAATCGAACAATACACACCTCCTAAGAATGTTATTAGGATTTAAAATGTGATAATGCATATAAAATACTTTATAATTATCACAGAAAAAAGGGATCAATAAATGTTCATTTTGTAATGTCTTGGTCAACAGCTTCCATGGATTTAGTGGACACTTCTGGTCATTAAATCATGTTTCTGCCTGGCCTACTAAGATTGTCCCACTGACAAATCCTAATTTGATGAAAGCCATCTTCATTCATCATCTACAGCTTACTTTCACATTTCTAGGTTCTCGGTTTTTTAACTAAAGGACACCTAGAGATTTAGCTCACATGGTTTTCTTTTTTTTTTCTTTTTAAGATTTTATTTATTTATTTGACAGAGAGAGACACAGCGAGAGAGGGAACACAAGCAGGGGGAGTGGGAGAGGGAGAAGCAAGTTTCCCGCTGAGCAGGGAGCCCGATGTGGGGCTCGATCCCAGGACCCTGGGATCATGACCTGCGCCGAAGGCAGATGTTTAATGACTGAGCCACGCAGGCGCCCCTCACATGATTTTCTATGCCATGATGATGACCATGGTTTCTCAAATGAAAAAAATCAAATTCTTTGAACAATGCAGCACACTTGTGCCTCCCTCCTATAATCTGAATTTTCTTATAATTAAAATTAATTTTTTTAATATTAAGTAAAAACCTCAAACACAAACCCCTCCTTTTGGAAAGTACATGAATTTTGATATTCATTAGCTATGAGATCCTGGGAGTTATTAAATCTTTTACAGCTAATACACTGAATCATGATTTTCTGTCTCGGATACCCTCAAACATGTGCTTATCTCAGTTGGATACATGGAGAAAGGTCCCCATTTATAGTTTGCTAGCATGCATCATTATAATATGCATTCTGATGTATTAACCTAGGTTATGCACTGAAGACAACCTAATTTCTAGGCATTTCTGTCAGTTGATTCAAAATGGTTAATTCAGTAAATTTCTGACTCAGTGACGATAGCTTCAGTTCTTTTGATAAGGTAAGCAAAGATTAAGTACACTGAAATATGTAGAAACCCCCAGAATTAACAATACCTTTTTGACATTACACATGTGCCAATATAAATAGGTAATATACAAGAAAAGTTCTATGTTTCTTTTTTTCTATTTCAGAAGATAGATTTACTCCAATTTCATGGCTTGTATAACTTGACAATTGTACTTGATAGATGATATATTTGATCGTATTGCAAATACAGTTTCTCTACACTGATAATCTGAAATGAAATATCATTTCCTTCTAAATGAAAAGAACTAAATATACCTTCCATTCTAATTGCTAAAGTACTTTAATAAGGCATGAAATCTATTATCCAGGTGCTCTAAGAATGAGACTCAAGATATAAGTTCTCTATAGCCCAATATTTGATTATTTTAAAAACACATTGCTCGATTGTAGCTCCAAAAAATATATAACTTGAAATCCTAGTTTTATTTTTTTCATTTGTTGAGATATGGAATACCGTTGTTTAAGTAAAATGTACTCAAAAAGTGAGAAGTTACTCTTAATGTGAGTTAACCAAAGAAATGTTGCTTAAATATCTCTTTAATAGTAAGATTAATTTTGCCATTTCTCAAGCATTTGTTCTAGGTAATATTAAACTTTTACATATTAAATGGAAACCCATAATGTTTAGATATAGCTGTTTCAAATAAACCAAAAGCACTAAGACCAATGAAAGGAAGTCTTGTTCCTTTTGGCTTTTGGTATTATTGATATACATTAGAAGTTAATTATATTTTAATTGGAAAAGATATATGAAAGAAACATGAAAAATGATCTAGGTTCAAGCCTGTTTTTATTGCTTAAGTCTTAAATTACCTAGACTTATAAACCTGTGTATTTTGTCTTAAAATCTTTCAAAATTAGATTTAATGGTGTCTGGAAATGGCAAGAAGACAATTTTGTCTGTTTTCAGATGCACGTGAGCATCAAATTATCCATGTAATGATTGACTTGATTAATCTGTTCTCCCACCATTAGTCAATTACTTATCTGCCTTCTGTAAATGATATTCTCTATCTCTAAAGATTTTAACTCTATGAACAGTGACCACACACGATATCTCAATGCATTGAACTGTGCGCTGCAAAACAAGTGAAGTGCTGAAAAAAGCCCAAATAATAGACTAAGTAGCTTATAAAAACTCATTAGCAAGTATTTCTTGGCACTGGCTAGATGTTGACCAAAGTATTAGTCTAACCAATCCTGGACTTTCAGATGACAACTTAAGAAAGGGAAATGTGCCACAGGAAATATGTTGTAGTCTCATTTTTGAAATGTAGATTCTTGTTCCAATTTGAGATTTGAGATAGTATATATCAAAGCGGTGAAGGAATTGGGTTTTCAGCTAGACTTACTGGGTTTTCACTCTTCATTCTGCCACTTAGTGGCTATTTCATATTGGACAAATTGCTTAAACTTTCTAAGGATATGTTTCCTCATGAGTAGTGTAATGCACATGCAAAAGCTCAAAAGTGATGCAGGTAAGAAATATAGTACTAGTATATAAAGCATGTAGTATTACCAAGTAAAATATTTAGTATAATGCACATTGCACATGGAAAGTTAAAAAAAAACTAACAATTATTTATGTATTTATGCATTATGTATCTGTTTACTTAAATGTGATATGTCTTTTCCCTCTAATCTCTTTCTTCTAGGTATTTGTTGCAGGTTGGGCTCCCTGCAGGCAGACTCTGAGAAAGATTAGAGAGTAGGAAGTTTATTAGGGAGTACAGTAAGAATCAGCACCTAGGTAGGAAAGGGACAGAAACAGGACAGGGCTGTGGGAGAAATTGGGCAGCAGGGCAGTCACAAGGTTTCAGCCAACCCCATGGAGAGCTCTTCAGCTGGGAAAACCCATCAGAGTCATCTCTTATTGTAGCGAGAGGCCTGGGTCTTTATTTTCCTATTGACCAAATCATTGGACATCGGCTTCCTCAGGAAGGAGGCATGACCTTGAACAACACATGCTTCTCCAGCTAAGGGCAATTCTCTGAAGTGACTTATAGATGTGCATTGTTTTTTAGTAGCATTCCTAGCAGCTGGATGTATAAGTCCTCCTCAAGGGGGATCCAATCAACAAATCACAACACCCATTATAATAGTGTAGTTCTTCCTAGGCTCTTGTCCTGGTGCTTGTTCAAAAACTTTTTTTTTTTTTTTTTTTTTTTTTAGTGACTCTTAATGCTGCACCTCTTTTGGAATGAATAAAAGAAAGGTAAGTTTGCTAGTAGTAGATGTCACAGAATTCCTAGAATCATCACCCTTTGACAATTTCCTTTGCTTCTTGAATGTACCGGGTTTGGATGTGAGCTTACAATTTTTTGAGGAGAACATTTTGGATCATTATATGCTGAGTTGTTGGTGTTGACATAAGAAATACTCAACTGAAATGGACTTTGTAAAGTGAAAAAAAAAGAAAGAAAGTAAAGAAAAACCAGGAAACTAGCAGGTAAGTAAAATAATGAATTTAAAGAAAGGGATTATCATTGTTTAGTTTGGAAAAGAAACTCTGCTTAGGATCTCAGACCAGAGAATGGTCATCCCTGTTATGTGCAGAAATGATAAAAATAGCTTTTTTGTTGTTTAAAACAAGTGGAAATTTGCCAACAGTAAGGTAGGCTGTGCATTCACAGAGCCAAATAATGGGACAAATCAGAAGCTAGATTTTATTATTTAAGTTGATTTGGTTGCAAGGTTTTGGCAATATTTGGAGAAAGAAAATTTATCAGGGGGATACTTATTTAAAAGTCTTTTAAATTCACCATACTTTTAAATTCACCATACTCCAAGGAAGAATTGGAAAACCACAGGACATCTTTCATGGACTCTTTGGAAGGATTTTTTGATCTTTCTCTCTAAAGGACAATCATTAAGGTGATTAACTTTCATGATTCCTAATGTATTATTTCTTACTTTAAAACTTGAGTTCATTGGGGGTGATTGTGACTGTCTCAGATTCAGTGGGTGCCCATTCCTATATCAAAGAGTGGTAGACAATGGGTAGGATCATGTGAATCTTGTGTGGAAGCTCTGTTGTCGTAAATGGTGTGCAAAGGAAAGGCAATTCCCAGAAGATTGAGGCTGTATTTCAGCGGTTATATATTTTGTTTGAATTAAATATAATTGGCCAAAATGGAACTGTATTTTGCTTATTCTGTATAGGTAAAAATCAAAGGGGTGTGTGTGTGTGTTATAATATGGAAGTAAGTAACTGAGAGGGAAAAATTTAGATGTTCATTAGATGTGTGTGTGCATGTATTCCCATAAATAATTTTTTAATCACAGAATATCATTGCTTTTCACCTATTCATGTTACAACAAACCTTAGTATTTTTCATGTATTTAGCTGGCAATGTGTCTATAGCTTTCATTATTTTACTGCTTACCATGTTGGGCAAGTAACTGTGCCATGTTGGTTGAATATACATATGGACTTAATTTAGAAAAAGAATGCTAAGAATTTGGTAACTGGCTGACTGTGTCAATGAGAATCCATATCTAAATTATAAATATATTTTTACAGCAGCTGTTGAACTTTTTAACCTGTAATAAATGCTTAGTTTCACTATAAACCTTAGTCCAAAAATAAATTCATACATTTTAGTAGTCTCTTCATCTACAGAAAAAAAAAGAATATTTGCTTTAATTAGTAATTCAGTTAGAAATTGATTATAACACTGTAGCCCAGTTGCAAGTTTTTTGTCACCATTCTGGCTTAGCAAGCTTGTTTGCTTCCTTATATGTTGCAGCAGTTTTTTGTTTAATATTTGAAATTAATTTCTGAAATAGCTTAGACAGGCTAAGCATTCAGCCTGTCGTTTTTCTAAATCTGATAGGATGGAATAATAAGTAGCTGAAATATTCTAGAGCTATATTACAGGCTTCAGTGATCACAAGGGCCTATGATTCATTCCCAAAGCAAAGTTTATTTCCTAATATGTCTGATATATTGCTTTTTATTGGCCATTTTCATATCTGAGTTGGTGACCCTGCCATTTGTTTTTATTGTTATTGTTCCCTTCTTGTGGCGAAGATAAGAAAACTAGTTCAGATCCTCCGGTTGTTTATGTCTAAAGTCAGTTATTAGTGTTGCTGCCCTCCTTTGCTTGGTTCCTTCCTTGCCAATCTATTCTTGGATACCTGCTTTCTGAGCAGATGCTCTTTTTAAATTTCATCTCATGTTAATTTTAAGTATTTATTCATCAAGTGTCTCCATTCTCCTGTCAACTAGGAATGGGTTTTGTATTGCTTTCATGGCAGTCATTGAACTGTTGGCCTGTGATTTACATGTCTGTCTCGTTCAAAGGAGTATTAGCTCAAAGAGGGCAAGAGTTGAATTTTTTTTAAGATTTTATTTATTTATTTATTTGGGGTGGGGAGGAGGGGTAGAGGGAGAGGAAGAGAGAGAGTCTCAAGCAGACTCCGCGTTGAGCACAGAACCAATACAGGGCTCTAACTCATGACCCTGCGATCATGACCTGAGCAGAAATCAAGAGTTGGATGCTTAATCGACTGAGCCACCCAGGTGCCCCAAGAGTTGTTTTTTTATCATTTCCACAGAACCAGAGTCTGAAAACAGAACCTTATATATTCTAAACACCAGGGAGCTTTTGATTGAAGGAGTAAAGCAATAGAACATGACTGTGGAATTAGAATTTTAGTAGATAGAAATGAAAGAAATTAAGACAGCAGAGAATGGAATGGTATCATATTGTTGGTTTGGAGAGTGTTACATAGGAAAGAGTTATCACTTTGGGTACATCAGGGTTTGCAATTCTTTCTCTGTCTCTTCGGATGGATCTGATTAGGCTACACATTATGATACATGGAAAAATTTGTCACCAGAAGTCAGTATTCTCTGTCCTTTTAATTCTTCAAGAGGGTCATCCACCTGCATGTTTGATCTAGTATTTTATTCTCTCTTTTCCAAGACCCTTTCCATTCTCCTGACTCTGAACTTTTAATTCTATACTTATTTAAGCCTATCTCCTTTATTTCCATATTTTGATGATGCTTTTTATGTCTTTTATTCAGCTTACTGAATTTACTTCTCAGCCTCCTATCCTGTTATAGCTTTTCTTGCTGTTTTTATTTTTCATTCTTTTAGTTTCCCCAAATGTACAACTTGAATATTGCTGCTTATAGCTACTCTACTTCTCAAGATATGCTTTCAAACTTGGAAGGCCAAGGAGAGGGCTCCAAATATCATATATAACGGTGCTATTGGTTTATTTGATGCTTACGGCCTGCATTCCTATGACATGAATCCTATATGTAGGTTTTTTTTTTCCAGGATGCCAGTATGTATGATCCATGTTGATTACTACAGAACATACTTCAGTCACAAACATTTTGTGCCAAACTAGTAAGAGCTAATCCTTCAAAAGTACAGGAAGAATCAGAAAATGAGGAATACAGAACCAAATTTTCTAACAAATCTCACCAGTTTATGTATACTGTTTTAACAACTAATGAACAAAATCTTATATGACCTCTTGGATAGAAGTGAAATGCTCATCAGTATGACTGCTGAAGTTAGAACACCTGAGAGCATTTTTCAGCTATGCTTCTTATTTGCTGGGAGACCTTTGGCAAGGTGCTTACTTGCCCTGTATCTCATTTGCTTCATAAGATTATGAAGAAGATCAAATATGTAAATGCATATGAATTTCTTTACTGATACAGGGCGAATACTCAATTAAATGAGTTTTTACTATTATTATTTTTACTATTACAAAGTGTTCTTGGTCTGTTCTCTAGACTTATTCTTAAGCCAGATTCTAGACCAACTATAATGGCATTGACAAAAAATATGCTTCTAATTCCAAATACAATTTTCTAAGCTACAGTTTAACAACTATGCTTTCATATTGTTGAAAAAATGTTTCTTAATCAGATATCTTCAACAAAACAAATATATTAAGCGATTAATGGAGTTTGTCTTCTTGGCCCAAATTGCTTCAAAAATTTACCTTGTCAACAAAAGGAACCTGTTTTCCTGTTCTCTGGATATAATTGGAAATTTTAGCAGATGAATATCTCATTTACTCATCCTACCCTAATCTGGCCTAATCCTGTGCCATTAAAATTAACACCTCCACAGGGGTGCAGCACTTGGGTGGCTCTGTAGGTTAAGCGTCTGCCTTCAGCTCGGGTCATGATCCCAGGGTCCTGGGATTGAGCTCTGTGTCTGGCTCCCTGCTCAGCAGGGAGTCTGCTTCTCCCTCTCCCTCTGCCAGTCCCCCATGCTTGTGCTCTCTCTCTGTCAAATCAATCAATCATTCAATCAATCAGTCCTCCACAACAGTTCCAAAGCACATTAATTCCAGAAGGACCCAGATGCTGGTGATCTCTATCCTTGCCTCCACTTGTGAGAGTGAAAGCTGTAGCCTGTTGAGTCAGCTTTCTAGGTATGAATGCATTGGATAAAGAGATCCCAGCACTGGTGAGATCTACTCTTTTATGTACACTGTCTTCTTAGCATCCACTCCATTCTTCCCCATGCTGTAACAGCTTTGTTTGGGGGGGATTGATTCTACCTCTAACATAATTGATAGGCTTCCAGTTATTTAAGTAAATCAGTATTGTTCTATTCCCCTTTACACAGAGTTTCAGACAACCCAGGTCTAAGCCAATCAGAACATGACACTCCTCTCAACACAGGGATCTATTCAGAATTGTTTCATTAATAAGAAAGTCATATATTTATTTGATGATCTTGAGATAATGCTCTCTTGCTGGATGAGAATGTAGCATGTAGCCCAGTTGCTGGCATCTCCACTAGGACCCAGAGGCGAGCCAACTTTAGAGTGAATCCAGCTCCATTTACGGCAGAACCGAGTCTTAAAATACTGGATCTTCAGTGACATTCTTGAGCCACCAGACCTTCAAGTTTTACAAGCCAATGATTCCCCTTTATTGTTTAAGTCACTTGGAAAGAGTATTTCCCTTATAACCCAAACAATCAAACTGATATACTTTCTTTGAGTTATGTGTGTATAAACTCATCACTCAAGACCACTGCGCAGTCACTGTCCTATGAGTCAGAAAACTAAATGAAAAGAGAACGTCCCCTATCTTAGAAATTCTTGTACCTGAGAATTTAGAAGTTATTTTTACTACTGCAATAGCTAACTAGCACAATTGAGGTTGGCAACTGGCCCTATGATTATACAGAGAATTGCTTGAATGAGATCAAAAGATATTTAGAGACAAGTCCAAGGTCCTCAAAGATTAGCAAAACATGCTAAATCAAGACAGCCTGGGAGTATGTCTCAGTCAGGTAAAATTTCCTTCAAATACAGAAGCTTTGTGACAACACAGCATTCCTAGGACTCAAGTCTATTTTAGAATCCTAAATCTGGTTCACAAGGACTATTTGTGGCACATAAAACCAGGCATAGTAAACTCTCTCTGCTCAAGGCCCTCTGCTGGCCTTCTTTTTCACTCAAAGAAAGCAATAGTCTTTTAAATGATCCATAAAATGCTATCTAATCTAATCCTTATTCAAATCTCTAAATTCATCTCCTAGCACTCTTCCCCTTACTATTTTCCTCCAATTTTGCTGGCTACCTTGTTTTTCTAGCAATACTGCCACATGTTCTTTGCACTGGCTACTCCTTTGTCTAGAAGGTCTTTCCCACCAACGTCTGATTGTCTCTTAGTTCTCTGCTAATGTATTTTCACATTCACTTTCTTTAGTTTAGTTTTATAAATAGCAAATACTTCTTTACCACCCTCCCACCTTCCTCCCTCCCCCTTCATACATATGCCATCCTAACCATGTTTCTGATTTATATTATCCTTAGTGCTTAGTATCTAACATAGATATTTTAAAATAAATGATCTTATTGTCTATTTCCCTATTAAAATATGATTTCCATGATCACAAAAGGGAAGATGGTATCAGACTTACCTACCTTCCCTTACTTAACAACTATAAAATCGGACAAGATAACTGAGCAATGGTCTTTGAGCATTAGATAACAGGCAGGACAGATTGTGAAAGAAAGAAAACACATGAGGTGAGCATAATGTTTTACCCATTTTAGTTTTTTGTGGGACACTTCCCTAAACAGTGTAGGGAGTTGGAGCCTTTGAGTGGAAAGGGAGTTTAGGGGATGCTGAGATAACTGAGATTTGCTGGCAGGGTACTAAAAAGCAGAGAGCCTGTGAGAAATGGACTAAGAAACCAGGAAAATAAAAAGAAAGACTCATTATGTACTGGGGCACAACTATAAGAACGATGGCTGAATTCTCACTAACAATGATTGAAGCCAGGAGACAAAGAAACTTCATCATGGAAGTCCAAAAGGAGGAGGAAAGAGAGAAAGATAGAGACAGTGATAACCTAGATTTCTGTATCCAATGAAGATATCCTTCATGAGTGAGACCCAATTAAGGATCATTTCAAATAAACCCAACAGCTGAAAAATATACATTGTTTACAAGTACATATAGGGAATTGAAACCAAGATAGATTATATATTTGGCCTCAGTATTATATAAGACTCACTAAGTCTCAATATATTTCAAAACAAAATTTTGTAGAATGTGTTTTGAACACAATTCAATTAGAAGTCAAGGAAATAAGATATCTTAAAAAAATCCCCCAATATTTTGAAATTAAACAACATATTTCAAAATAGCTCATGGGTCAAAGAATAATTTGCAAGAAAAATTAGAAAATAATTCTAAAATTGGTAAAACAATGTATCTCAATTTACGTGATGTAGCTAAAGCAGTGTAGAAAGAGAAATTCAAAAATTTAAATACATATACTCAAGAAATAAAAAGGTGATCTGGAGCCAAAAAATGAAGAGCAAATTAAATCCAAATTAAATAGATGAAAAGATATAGTAAGGATAAGATTAGAAATAAATGAAATAGAAAATTAAAAAAATAGACAAAAGTAACAAAGCCCAAATTTGATTATACAAAAAGATGAAAAATGCTGACAGTCTTTATCATCAGCAAGATTAATCAAGAAAAAAGAGAGAAAACACAAACAAACAGGTAACTAGAATAAAGAGGCTATCAGTAAAGATCCTATGGACATTAAAAATGATAGAGAAATATTATGAACAATTTAATGCTGATACATTTACAATTTTACTAAATAGAGTGATTCTTTGGAAAACATAACTATCAAACCTGGCAAAAAGCTACACATATAATCTATTAAAAAGGAATTGAATATTTGAAACAGCTAAGTCCTGTTAGTTTCATTGGTGAATTCCACCAAATGTTTAAAGAAATGCCAATGATGTACAAACTTTCAGACAATGGAGAAGCAAATGGTTCTCATTTTATAAAGTTAACTTTATGCAAGTTTCTTGTTTTTTTCTACACATTGTTTTTCTAAATCAGAAAATGGAAAATTGATATCTCACAGAATTCTTGGGAAGACCAAAGAAATAGCACGTACAATATGATTGTCATATATTCCTGGGACATGGTTAGTGCCATTTAATTTGAATTGTTTCCTGCAAGTTTATTTCAGAAGGAAAGAATGAGACACAGGGAAACAGTACCCATATTATATCTTTTATTTAAAAATTCTGATAAGGCATTTGACCACAATTGAATATAATTTTTTGTACATTCAAGATAGCTCCTTTTCCTCATTTAGAAACACTAAGAAGAAAGTGTTTTATGAAAATTTTGCTACCTAGAGTTTCTTTTCTGTGACTATGAAGACACATCTTTTTCTAACCTGTATTTGCTCACTTCTTTCAACAATATATTTAAGTATATTCTTCCTTAAGATATTGAGATGCTTGGTTTGTGGTAAATCAGAACTCCTACGGATTTTACTTCTGGTCAGGTTTTCATTCACATTTTTACTCCTGTTATGATTAATATAAATTGTCTAGGGCTTTTAGTATGTGTGGTTCATGGATTTTCTTCACTGGTTGTTCTTCTCGCATTTATGAGTAGAAGGAATAGCTCTTTCTTAAGTAAATCACAATGTGCTTTTGCTTGGTTTGTTTTTTTCTTAATTATCATTAATCTATTTTGAGCTGGGACAAACACACTCATGTACCTAGATGGAGGGAAAGAAACTTTTAAGTCCCAGCAATTTTGTATTGATATATGGAAACACTAGGATTCCAAATTACTTGTAAAGTATCTACTACTGCTGAAATGTTTTGAAGTATATGTATAGTGAATTGATTCCAGAAAATAGACTCTATAGCTGGCTTCTCGTCTCTACACTAATAAGGAAAATTTGATATATATATATATACAAATACACACACATATAAATATATATAAATTCCATTTGTCAGTGTCTTAAATTAGATTGTTATAGACACAATGGCCTCCTTGGTAATTTTCTCTAGATTCCTAAAATCTCAAAAATATTAAAAGGAGATTTTAACATTTGTTTCTTCTATGGGGGGGACCCCAAACCTCTATAACTTATATTAGACATAAGTGGTGCCTCTCTAAGACTGCTATTATTGCTTTGATTACTAATAATTTTTTTTTTCCCATGAGGTTATGTGGAAGGGACAGTGAACCTGAAATTTCATCAAGGGTGAGAGTATGTAGCCTGTAATGTGCCTTTTCATATTTGATTTAATCTTCAAAATACAACTTAAAGACAAATGTTATTGACAATTTTATAGCAAAAGAAAGTGGTACAGAGAAGTCAGTCCACTTACTTAAAATCACACAGCTTTAAGGGCAGGCTCGGGATTCAAAGTCAGACCTTTTGACTTTGGAGTTTATAATTCTTTCCTTTAAATCACTACTTGTTTGAAGGACTTTGAACAAATGATACTGTATTGTAGTAGACCCAGCAATAACATTTTGTTTCATGCTGTGTCAAATGACTATATTTGTGATATATAAAACAACATGACATACTGTCATATAGTCATTTTAAAATATTTTTAAAGCCACCACAAAATTGCTTTTCATAATTTCCATTGTGAGTAATGGCAACAGATTTAACTCTTGGAGTGTTAAATTACATGTGTACCCATGCTGTGTGTATATTCATGTAAAATCTATTTTATGTAAAATAGATAATACATCTAATACTTTTCAAATGCCATTGTTTTTACTAGATTGAACTGTCATCTGCAAAAACTCTTTCTATGCAGTATCACAAACAGCGACACTATGTTTTCCTGACAAGCTGTATTTTTATTTTATGCTTCATTCTTGAAGCTTCAAAAATTGATACCAATTCTTTTCAAGACAATATGTTCAACACAGTGGGGCAAACATTATTTTTTCTTGTAACATAGAGTAGAAGAATTCCAAGTGATAGAGTTCTAATATAAACTTTATCTCCACTCATAACTCAGAAACTTGTAGAATACCTTGATAGTTGTGCAAGCTTATTAGATTTCAGTCATAAATTATTATACTGTATATCCATGAATGCATTCATATTTGGAAAGTATATTCTCTTGTTTATAATTCAAATTCTTATATATTACGTTCCTACTTCAAGTCTCTTGAAGAAATCTCTTTTAATTTTATATATGTATGCATACATACAGGTATACATACAAGTAATTATCATCTTGGGCAAAGCAGTGTTTTATGGAGACTTTACTGACTTTTTTTTATCTACTTTCATTCTAGCTGCCTAGATTAAAAATCACCTATGCTTTTATTTTTGTTGCTCAGTCTAATCTTATGTAATGCTAATAATCCAAATGCAAACTGAAAAAAAAATCTCTGAATAATGAACATAAGCTGAGACTACCTGAAATTAAAAATGGGTACTTACAAAAATGTGCAGAATTTTTTTCATTAACATTTCATTAAACAAATGTATAGTCATCTATTTATTTGTATTATATACAGTAATATATATATATTATATTATGTATGTATATAATATATTAGCCATGAGTACTAATATTTGTCAAGCAGTTACAATGTGACTGGTGCAAATTCAGATTATGTTGAAGCCAAAAGCTTCATATAACAGAAAGAAATAAAACAACAAATACAGACAAAAGTATGAAAGTGAATATTTACTTAGAACATGAAAGTAAATCATTACCAGTTACACAATTTTAAAAACTGAACTATACAAAAGTTGCCTAATCCAGAAAATAATAATACATTTAATAAAATATCTTTAAAATTCTATTTTTATGGTTACGTTATTTGAACATCTCTTCACATAAGAATGTTTTATCAAGGGGCGCCTGGGTGGCTCAGTTGGTTGAGTAACCAACTCTTGATTTGGCTCAGGTCATGGTCTCCAGTGGTGGGACTGAGCCTCCCAGTGTGGGGCTCCCCACTCAGCTCCGCAGGGGTCTATGTCTCTCCCTCTCCTTCTCCCCACCCCCGCAGATGTGCATGCAGGCGTGTTTCTCTCTGTCTTAAATAGAAAGACAACTCAGTTACTCTACCATGTTGGTAGTTTTGTTTAGTTTTTGGGTTTTTTTTTTTTTTTGACATAGTTTGGAAAAGATTCAGTCTCACACTTTTTCTGCAGTAATGCCATGTACTTTTTGGATTGTCAAATTTGGGAAAACTTTTTTTAAGTTTCTTTCATATATTATTTTAAGATTTTAGAGTATTTTAGGTATTCTTTTGCAATGATTCATTCAATACTTTGAATTGACAGTCCTCATTAAACAATTTGTCATCCACATCTCCTCATTCCAGGGGTTTATAATGAATATGTGATCTTTGTCATTGTCAGTATTTTGTGTCAAATCAGTAAAAATGTTAAATCTTCTCCAATGTGAAAAATCATTAATTAGACTACCAAATAATTCAAGACTATATTACTTTATTCAAATGTATCTTCCACTTAATAAATCCCTACTTTCAGATTGATCTAAAAAAATTGTAATTCACTTCTCATTTCTTGAGTAATTTCTACTGATTTTATATAACACATGCAGAAATTGTTTTATTGTACAGTCAATTTATAATTTCATGTCCTGCTTTATCAAGTGTATTTTGGACAGGAGAAAAAAATCCATTTTGACTTAGAATCTAAAAATTGAGTTCTCTGCTTACTATTGTACATGTTTTTTCATTGGAAAAATTATTCACTGATTTGCTTCTGGCTCGTACATTTCAATTCTCATTTTTCCTCCACCCTCCACACATTTCTGTTGCAGATGCCAGAGAATATTTTCCATGTTGGGACTCAACCTCTGGCCCTGCTTCTTCAGGTCAAATTGCTGGGTTAGATTTCAGAGTTAGCAACCAAGAGTTTTCCTGGAAGCTCTTTCCACATTTCCATGACTAACATATCTACCATGACTTCTGTGACTAGTAATATCACTACACAGAAAATGACTACATACCACAAATATATATCCCACAAAAACCAGACACATTAATTAATACTTTCAACTCCCTTCTATCAAAATCTCCCAAATAGTAGTCATCACTGTAATACTTATCATAAGAAAAGGGAAGTATAATGAATGAGAAGACTCAGTGTGAAACATCTTTGGTCTTCATTAACTATAGGGAAACTTTATTAAAAAAAAATTTCTCCCAAATCATAACCATTGGAGCACATTGCAGGGAGCTCTTTAAGGGACTAGATACATACTTTTTTTCATAATATTACCTCTGGTGCTAAGTATTTCACATAAATTATTTGATCCAAGAATAATACTTTTTTAAAGGTATAACCCATTTTAGTTTCATTTTACAGAGAACAAAAAAAAAAGAAAGAGATTAAGATTACAGCTAGAACCCAGGCAATCTGAGTCAGAAATTTGACCTGTTAGCCCTCTCAGGCATTTCTATTTAGAGAGGGGAAAGTGACTTCAGAACATGCCAGCGTCTATGATGGGTCTGCATCTGATCAACTTGCCTAGTGATTGTGTTAAGCTTTGTTTAGATTTTTATTCTCTTCACTCACACAAAATTGAATGATGTATAAAGCCTGACTTGGCCTTATCCTAGACAATCCTTTTATCGCTATCAGGGATAAAAACTAGAAAAGTGACAGACACAAAGCTAATTCAGGGAATAACAACAAAAGTTAGGATACATTTTGGTATATATAGCAAAGAAAATAAAGGAATTACAGCTACATGCATGGCCTTAGATAAAGCTGATGAAGATAATATTCATCATTAAAAGCAGGTTGCTGAAGTTTGTACACGATATGATTCCATTTATACAAAGTTTAAAATATACACTGGTGTGTGTTTGTGTGTGTGTGTATGTGTGAAGAAATTGAGAAAAGGAAAATCACAAAATTCAAGATCATGGTTACCATAGGTGGTGTGGTTGGTGGGGTTAGGGGAAGACAAGCACAGAGTTTGCACAAAGGAACCTCCAGAAGGTATTGGTGATGTTGATCTTATTGTTCTTTGTTATGCCTTAGAAATATATTTAAAGTCTCTTAGCTATTGCAAATGTAGGAATCCGAAGGGGTACGTGCACCCCAATGTTTATAGCAGCAATGTCCACAATAGCCAAACTGTGGAAAGAGCCAAGATGTCCATCGACAGATGAATGGATAAAGAAGATGTGGTATATATACACAATGGAATATTATGCAGCCATCAAAAGGAATGAGAGCTTGCCATTTGCAACGACGTGGATGGAACTGGAGGGTGTTATGTTGAGTGAAATAAGTCAATCAGAGAAAGACATGTATCATCTGACCTCACTGATATGAGGAATTCTTAATCTCAGGAAACAAACTGAGTGTTGCTGGAATGGTGGGGGGTGGGAGGGACGGGGTGGCTGGGTGATAGACACTGGGGAGGGTATGTGCTATGGTGAGCGCTGTGAATTGTGCAAGACTGTTGGATCACAGATCTATACTTCTGAAACAAATAATTCAACATATGTTAAAAAAAAAAAAAGAGGGGCACCTGGGTGGCTCAGTCGTTAAGCGTCTGCCTTCGGCTCAAGTCATGATCCCAGGGTCCTGGGATCAAGCCCCGCAAGGGGCTCTCTGCTCTGCAGGAAGCCTGCTTCACCCTCTCCCACTCTCCCTGCTTGTGTTCCTTCTCTCGCTGTGTCTCTCTCTCAAATAAATAAATAAAATCTTTAAAAAAAAAAGGAAAAAGAAGATAGCAGGAGGGGAAGAATGAAGTGGAGTAAGTCAGAGGGGGGGACGAACCATGAGAGACGATGGACTCTGAAAAACAAACTGAGGGTTCTAGAGGAGAGGAAGGTGGTGGGATGGGTTAGCCTGGTGATGGGTATTAAAGAGGGCACATTCTGCGTGGAGCACTGGGTGTTATGCACAAACAATGAATCATGGGATGCTACATCAAAAACTAATGATGTGATGTATGGTGATTAACCTAACAAAAAAATTAAGAAAAATAAAATCTCTTAGCTATTAAATATTTAATGAAAACAACCAACACATTTCAATGGGATTTGAAATAACCAGATAGGTAATGGAAGAGTTTCAAGCTGGGAATGACCAAGCCAAAGAACTGTAGATAGGAGTAGAAGAATTGGGTGAAATGGGAGGCTTGAAAAAAAGTGTTCAGGATGGACACTGTTATTCAGGGGATGGCTTCAGGTACAAGCACATCCAAATGTAGGTCAGAATTTGACAGAGTGGACTCATAGAAAAGGCCAAGTGAGGTAAAAACATCAATGGCCAGTGTCCATGTTGAGTCAATTATCCTCAGTACAGAAGGAAATAAAAATGGTTCTAAGATTAGTATGGTTTGAGTGGCAAGTGCTTGAGAGCAATCAGGAGCTCAAGGGCTGATACTGAGATGTTTGGCAGCATTTTAGTCATTTCAGCAGATATATGTCAAACTTTACTATAGGCCAGAAATTGTGCTGGGTCCTGTACTAAGATATTGAAGAAACAGCCTCATGGATTGTGTGATTTTCAAGAACATGAATTCTTTTGCCTTTCAGGAAACATGCCTCATAGGAGATGGAGAATGAAATAAAAACTTCGTTTCTGAAATATTGGGGCAGATAAATCCAGTTTAGCAAAAGCGAGTTATGGATTAGAGATCGCAGTTACCTAAGAGCTATTATTTAAGAACTCAGCAGTCGAGAACTTGTAATATAAGCTAGAATTCCAGGTATTAGTGAAGTAGGGTGAGATTAGAGAAATGGACAACAGCGATATGATAATTGAAGAAGGAAAACTTCAATATTGAGTTTGTAAACAGAAGGCTGAAGGATGATTTGGTTTAGGGTTAAAACAAAGTAGAATAGGCTATCATAAAAGACATGTAGGAATAAAATGATCTTCTTTGTGGAGATTAATTATACATGCATATCCATACATGCATATGTGTGTTGTGTAGTCATGAGGATAGGGATAATGTAAGGAATAAAGAGGGTTAAGAGAATGTTAAAAGAGTGGGTTGAAACCAACTTGGTTTACAAAAAATAAAATTTTGAATTTAAATTTAGAAAATCAACTTTATAGGTATTAGAAGTGAAAAGATTGGTTTAGCAATATTTCATGTAAAATAAGCCAGATATTTTAAGTGATTTACAAGTTCAAAAACCAATGAGATCAGATCCACAGTGTCAGTGGTCACATCTGCTTTTGTGATTCCATAGACTTTTTCCCTTATGACTGTTAAAATAAGAATCCCTTTTATGTTTGCTGTTATATTAACTTTTCATCTTTTTTGGTGGTCTGTGAGGTTAATAGAGTAATCTGGCATAATTTCTGGTACACGATGTGCTAATATTTTATTTGTACTTTTTTGGTCTAACTTTCCATCTTTCTCTTATTTTGTAAGTTTTTGTTTCAATTCCAGTTAGTTAACATACAGTGTAATATTAGTTTCAGATGTACAATATACTGATTCAACACTTCCATACAACACCTGGTGCTTTCCATATTTCTCAGTCTTGATCTGTGCCCAGCAAGGCTGATCCTTATGGCCTGCATCAGTGAGCATTCTGCTTCTGGCCGTTGGTTGTATTTGCCTAATCGGTGGTTCAAAAGACAGGGAAATAGCATGAAGAAGGCATTTAATTTCTTAACTCCCTCCAGCTGGGCCACTTTGGTTTCTACCAAAGGCTACAGCTCCTGCCAAGCAGTCCTCTCCCATAACAATAATTATGTCCACTGGGTGACAGGAATCACTTCTTCCTTTTGCCCCTTCATGCCTAAGGGAGGTAAGAGGTCTTCCCTGCTGCAAGACCCAAGTTCTTCGCCTATTCTTCTTGGTTATCCATAACTCTGCCCATATTTTGTAACAGTCCCTTAAATAAACCCTCCTCCATGACCTACTTGAGAGTGATATCTATTTCTTTCCTGAACCAGAATAAATCCAGAATAAAGTTATTATTTGAATAAAGTTTGCATTTCAGATTGAATGAGCTAGCAGTCCCTATTTATTTGCATTGGTTAACCCACACCTAAGAGAATTATTTCATTCTGGAGATTAATTTCAACAGGGAAGATATGTAGCATGGTGGATGAAAGCATAAACCCCAGAGCTCCTAATTGACACACTGAAAGTACAGACAGAATTTTACTTATTTTTATTTATATTTTCCTCAATAAAAGGAAAGATATTTTTAATGTCTCTAATTATCCAGTGATAAAATAGCAACCTTTTGATGTAATGAATGCACACTTTTTCACTGGAAATGTGCAAGCAGAGGCCCAAACACCATTGTTAGGGCTGTCTGAGGAATATTCCCACTTTAGATTCAAGGTGAACTTCATGAGTTCTCAGTCTCTTATTACTTTAAGTTTTTTTTTTTTCCTTTTTCCTTTTTAGGGGACCATTTGTATATGTTCATAGAACAGATTACTGAAATGTAGGAAAATATTCTTTTTTTTAAAGATTTTATTTATTTATTTGAGAGAGAGAGAGAATGAGAGATAGAAAGCATGAGAGGGAAGAGGGTCAGAGGGAGAAGCAGACTCCCTGCTGAGCAGGGAGCCCGATGTGGGACTCGATCCCAGGACGCCAGGATCATGACCTGAGCTGAAGGCAGTCGTTTAACCAACTGAGCCACCCAGGCGCCCTGAAATGTAGGAAAATATTCTTAACCCTAGTAATGACATGATATAAATTGAGCCTTTTGAGCATAAAAATACAATTCCCAGGGTTCAAATTTGCAAGGTTAGGGATCCTGCCATACCACATTCTGTGTCATACTGTTTTTATTCTTTCAAAGAAAAAATAGACTATCACATTTTATTAAGAGAATATAAAGACCAAGATACTTAGAACTCTATAAGTATTGAAGAAGTAAGAAAAGAAACCTGATGTTTTTATATATTTATCAGATTAATAGTGATTTTATAAAATTTGATTTTAATTACATACAGTTTTTTTTCTTTAAAATATGGTCTCAATCTAATTCTTCTAAACTCCATATGCCAAATCCAAGACACATAGAATGCAACATATGTTTTGAACAAGTATATTTCTAACCTAATGATTTAGGAAGGAAACTTGCTTTCCTCTGCTGTCAAAAGCAGCATTTTTTTTCCTGGCTTTATGAAGTGAACTTATGCAAGAATCCAATATCACCTAAGTTGCTGGAGCATGCTGCCATCAAGTTGAAAATCATATTTTACCCGATGGCGCCTTCTCTCAAAATATGAGAAAACAATGAACTTGCCTAACATTATGGGGAGAGTCTTAAGACACGCTATCAGTGAAAGAGATCAGGGTCTGTCTAGTTGTAGTTATAAAACTTATCACCTCTTAACCATCCCAAGGGTCAAAAACCAAGAGAAAGTAGACAGCTTTACCTCTAGAGATAGGGTGAACTTTCTCACTGGGTGGTTCTCTTTGCCTTTATGAAACCCATGTCTGAGATATCTGGAATTGCAACCTATTTAAACTAAAGTATCTCCTTTCATCATTTAACTCAGAGGCCCTGAAAAGACAGTCTTGTGTGATATGTTCTCTGTGAGTGCTAAATTATGATTGGCATTCTGATGGGAAGCTGTCAGGCAGCCTTCTTTCTCCCTACTTTGTCTACATTGATTTATTGGGAGGAGGACAATGCAATTGTGGTGGCAACTTTTTCCATTTAGGCTCCACAGATGTAGTGCACAAAATTTCCAATGATTAAACAGAATGAACCTGATGGACTGCTGGCCGGCAGGCTTTCATTACTGACTCATGGAGAAGGGATGACACAACTTTTAATGGCATTGGCTTTTTCTTTCTTGGATATTTAGGTCACCAAGTGAGTACAATTTTGGCAGCTCCAACCTTATCCCCATTTGAACATATGAAAATCTTCTAATTTGACACCCCAAATGTCGCGCCTTGATTGGCAGCTTTAGTTTCAGAGTGACGGATGATCAACATGAGAGGTCCATTTTAAGGCAAGCGTGCTTGAAGAGATATGCAGGAAAAGCTTCAAATACTTGCCCAGCTCTACCTGACACTTGCTGGGAATAAATATTGTGTTTAATTATTTTTCACAGAAGAAAATGGGTCAGACAGATTTTAGCACATAGACAACTAGGGTGGGCTTAACGATAGACCTTCTGTCCACCCCTATCCCTCAATCCATTTGTGTTTCTGCTTAAGTGCTTTTAGTTACTGGCAGAGCCAACAAAGGTCTTGGCCTAATGAAGAGAGGCAGAATTTAGGGGCACATGTCTATGGCAATTCAATTTGATTTGACTCAAGTTTAGTCAATGCAATATGAACCAAGATCACAGGAACTGAAATCAAGGAAAATAATCCCTGAGTTCCTTTCACTGCCTAGACCTCCACTGCTCAATAAGCCTATACTACAAAACTTTAGATATATTACTTAGAGGGACTTTGCTTGAAAACTAGAATGAATATTTTTGACTACTTGTAGCTACTCAAGGATTCTCTCAGGCAACTAGTTACTCACAGATATTCTAGGCAAGTAGGCTTTATTCTTCTTTACTTTACATCAGGGTAGAATACTGAAAGGCAATGGAGAGACATATATTTTAGCAGTTGTAATTCAACAATATGATTCAACTCTGCACAAAAATGAGGGTGAAGGATTGGGATGGGAATATTAAGGAACAGAACAATGTTACCTGGTATAGGCTCTTAATTTAAAAATAAAAATAAAAAAAGAAAGAAAACTTGCACCTAAATTAAAGTTAAATGCAGAGTAACTTGTGTGGAAGAGTATTAGATTAGATAGCATTTGTTTTGAACTTGCTGCCAAGACTTCCCACACTGAATAAAACTCTTCATCTATAGGTACATACACAAGTTTTAGAGAATAAATATTAGGCCCAAATATGGGAATAATAACTTGGAAGCAGCCTTCCTTAGTTATACACAGAATTTCACTAAGAGAGAGACAGAGAAACAGAGAGAGAGAGAGAGAGAGAGAGAGAAGCAGAGAGACAGAGAGAAGGTCAAGGGACATAGAGGGTCCTTGTTAGAATCATACCATAGAGGAGGCTCAGAAGCATAAGGTAACCATTCTCAACGACCAGGTGAGTTGTCTCCTTGTCTCCCTTACCATGAGCTTCCTTTGAACCAAATGCCATATCCAGGGCAAAAAATGTGAGCAGGAGAAAAGTTTCAAATAGGAAAATAGGACTTTTTTTTCCTAACTGAAATGCCTAATAAATGATGTATAACAGAAGTTAAAATTTAACATAGAAACTGGGTTCTATAAAATTTTACTTTTTTCCATACCTGGATTTGTGTATATTTTCTATCATTTCTATCCTTTCCCTGGGATTCCTGACCCACATAGGATGAGGGAGAAAATGCCATTACACATGGGCACTTCTCCCATTTGGAGAAACCCAAGTTACTGTGTTTTGACTAAAGATGACTAAGCCTGGGGTGCCTGAGTAGCTGAGTCGGGTAAGCATCTGACCCTTAGGTCGGGTCTTAATCTCAGGATTATGAGTTCAAGCCCTGTGTTGGGCTCCTGTGGAGCCCACTTGAAAAAAAAAAAAAAAGAAAGAAAGAAAAAGATGGCTGAATCCAGAAACATTTACAGGAGAAATTAAACATTTATTCATATCTACTTATGTGAATTAAACTTTTATTCATATCCACTTATATTGCTACCAAATATTAAGTACACAGCACTGTTTTTATATAATGGATTGATTCTGATTTTTGTTTGTTTTAGCAATTATTTTCAGAGTGCATTTGACACTTGAAAAACATGGGTTTAAAATGTGTGGGTCCACTTATATGTGGAATTTTTCCAATAAATACAGTACAGTATTGTAAATGGATTTTCTTTTCCTTATGATATTCTTAACATTTTCTTTTCTCTAGCTTATTTTATTGTAAGAATACAGTATGTAAGAATACAGTAAGAATACAGTATATAATATATACATATAACACAATAATATGTGCTAAGCAGCTGTTTATGTTATTGATAAGGCTTCTGGTCAACCGTAGGCTATTAGTAGTTAAGTTTGGGTAGAGTCGACTTATATGTAGATATTTAACTGCATGGGTCAGTACTCAACCCCCACATTGTTCAAGGGTCAACTGTATTTGTTTTGCACTGATACTGTTTCATTCCTAATTAATTCAACAATATAATTCAACTCAGTCTTTCTAAGCATCTACTATGTGCTAGTTTTCTGATAGCATTTAATATGTGCTAGAAACTATGCCAGGTATAAAGAATACAGGGTGAACTGTTCCTTCCTTAAATAAGCTTCGACTTCAAAATATGTGCTTTTATAATGGAGATGCCATGAATTATAAGATAGTAGGTAGAGAGAGAGGTGGAAAAATAGAGATAGGGCCTTCCTATGTTGGGACAGTGGGCAAAGGTCTACTAGGTCTTGCCTTTTATTCTCTGCTGCCGCTAATCAGATCCTTGGTATTCTTTCCTGAGTTTATGGCTTTTTGAGTATATTCTCTGCTCTCTGCTCTCAAAACAACGCATCTTGCGCTTGGTCTTCTTGAATGCCACAATAACTTCAAAATGATGTGAAAGTAATATACCTATAAGACAGTTGAAGATTAGTTACAGATTAATTTAGTCTAAATTAACAAGTTAATTTTAACCAGTATGGTTTTGATTTCTAATCAGTATCCTGAATTCTAATTCTGATTCTACTCCCTGCAAGGCCAAGTGTGGTAGGCAGATTTCTAAAGATGGCACCTGCTAGACTCCTATCTATTGGTTATTCAAACAGAAATCTAAGTACTACTATGAAAGGATTTTGCAGAGGTAATTATAATCTCACTTCAGTTAATCTTAAAATACAAAGATTGTCTTTCTAGGCTTGACCCCATCGTTTCACCCTTTCAAAGCAGAGAGTTTCTCTTGCTAGTGGCAAAAGAAGAAGTCAGAAAGATTTGAGGCATGAGAAGTTTTCATCGTGCCATTGTTGGCTTTGAAAATGGTGGAGGCCACATGCCAATGAAAGTTAGCAGCTGAGAGCAGCCCCATGCTCACAGACAGCAAGGGAACAAGCATCTTACCCTATAACTATGAGGAACTGAATTCTGCCAAATATTTTAATAAACTTGGAAGTTAATTCTCCAACAGAGCTTTCTGATAAGAGCCAAAGACTAGCTGATATCTTGAGACCAGAAAGAATTCAATGATAGCCTGCCAGGCTTATGACCTACAGATGTTTGAGCTAATAAACAGATGTTGTTTTAAGACACTAAATTTGTGGTAGTTTGTTATACCTCAGTAGAAAATGAATACATCAGGAAACCTTATTGAACTAAATTAGAAGTTCTGGGAGTCAGCTTCCTCATCTACAAAATGAGGTAATTCTAGTATAAAAAAGTTTATTGTGATACTTGAATATATATGGGAAATGTTTAGTAGAGAGCAAAATCTAATGCAGGGGTATCGTTATTATTAAAAAAAAACATTAGCAGGGCATGGATAGCTGTATTCAAACTCTAGTTTTGGACGTAGTTGTTGCTAAATTTTACACTGCATAGTTCTATATTCCATTCTGTTCTTGTTCTGGGGTCCTTTTGTGCAGTCCTTTAAAATTCTCCTGTCAATTTAGAGTTGCAATTTCTTTAAGTGCCTAACAAGTATTTATATTAAAATTTTTAATTACCTTTTTGCTTTCTTCTTTAAAAAAATTAATGTTTTTGTCCATTCCCATTTTTATTCATGTAGTTACAGACACAGTCTTGTTATCTGTGTCTTCAACAGACAGGTTAGACTTATACAACTGTGGATAAATCAGTTTGCTCATGAGAACTCCCACATTTTTGCAATGGCATGGGCTACCTGCTCTTATATCTTCACATAGAAACCTACCATGCTCACAAGTAACTATGGGAGCTGACTTTTCTCTACAAGTAGGCATTAAACTCTTTAAGGGGCTTCTGGGGTAGGGACAATAAAAAAACCCCACTATGTGAGAGGGATGATGATTACCTATTATAGGAAGGAATATGTATTCAAACTGGTATCTTGACTCCATGTGAAAAGTACAACATTTGGCAACCTTGGCAATATTATTTCTGATATTATTTCGTAAATATTATATTCTACTTATGCCTCACAAAACAGCATACATGTTTTATTGTAAATGTTGAGTCAATCTGTTTTAGCATAAAATTGGAAAGTTGTAATAATATGGATAAGGCTATATTTGGATTCAGGCAAAAGTGTTGATCTTGCTCCTTGAAATGAAATGAAATGATTCTCAATGGGCATCCTATTCAGGATAGCCAAGTGACTTCTTGTTCAGCAAGTGATTTTATTCATATCTATTATTTCTAGCAATATGAGACTAATCCAAAAGGATTTTGAAATTATGTGTACTGAACTTATATCCCAAATATGAATAATATTCTATTTCCAAATCATGCACTGGAAATCACCCTCTAGGGAATGAAGAGCAAATGTTGGACCATTTGTATTTTCTCTGCTTAAATTAATCTTATGTCTGTAACTTTAAACTGTCTCCAAATGAGAACAAAGTGTCTGATTGTTTTGGGAATGTTAAATCTTAGCCAAAATATTCGTGTGCATTCCCAAATGTCTCTCTCTATTTTCAGAAGTTTTGTCTGAGGAGATAGAGACACACCTTCAAAAACTCTGTGATCTATAGGATGGCTAGACCTTTCTGAGATTGTAAAGTTATACCACAAAGCAGCAGAAACATACCAAGAATGCATAGACAGCTGGTCTGCACTATTTGCCAATTACCGTGTCTGAGATTGCAGTCTGGCCTTCATGTACAGCTTTGCTGTGCCTGATATTATCTTTGATAGTGTGACAGTTTTGAAAAAGTTGGCCTAATAGTCAATTAAATTTCCAACTGTGAGAACTCATTGATTTGATGAACTTATATCATCAGGCTTTATCTCTGATTTATTTCAGTTTCTCACTGATTGACAATCATTACTTCCATGTATTATTAAATTCCCTCTGGGGGAAAAAAAAATTCCCTCTTGTTGCAGACTCAGTTTTCCAATTTGGAGAAGCATAACTACCCCACAAACCCTGAGACTCAGGATTCTCTTGGTTGACATTAAATGAGAATGCACGATTATGATGTGAAAAATATGAAGACAAAATAGAATAGAAACATTCCTCTTTGAACACTTAATGCTGTTCGGTGGAAAAAGGATTTAGTAATCATTTCCTGAACATCCTGCCACAGAATTTCTCTGTGTGTGTGGCTGAAACTATGAGGTGATTAGTATTTTTTAGCATTGTTTTAGTAAGTTTGCTTCTATCTGTGTTTTTCTGCTGATGTTTATACAGAGGAGCAAAGCATATGCAAATATATTCAAAATATTAATTGCTGATGACCCTGAAATTGTGAAAGGCAATACTACATTCAGTTATTCCAGCATTTCAGCTGCACTGACTGCTGTGGGCCAAGGCAGAAGAAATATCAGCACTAGAGTTCTCCAATTACTGTCCATGTTTACTACTATGGGGAATGTAAATGGTGGACTAATTACATCTTTGAGAGAAGGATGCCTTTTGTCTCTTTGTGTTGTCCCTTCCTAGTCAAGTGGCTGCTTATATTTTAATTTGAATGAAGGGAGAATCTTCCATGCCAGGGAAAATTTCTCATTATACAGGAAAATCAGATATAATAAGAAACCAAAGAGACTCTTGGACCATCACTGATACCATGTTGAACATAACAGTCCTGTGTGGTTTCATAAATTGCATGCTCACATCATTTCTTTGCTGTAAATTCATTGTCTATAGAGTAAAATATTAATTTATTTTAATGACAATAAAACTCTTCATAGGCTAGTACAAACCTACCATATTTCTTTCTCCAGGATCATATCAGCCACTGGTTTCTTTCTCTTATTCATTTGTAATTTGCTATCTCCCAAATGCCTCATTTATTCTGGACAGTCTTCCCCAGGCCTTTGTTACTGGTGGTCCTTTGATCTATAGAGTCCCTTCTGCCTATCTTTTGCTTATTTCTTCATGTGATGACCTTAAACTACTATTTCAAGATCAATCTTAAATAATGTAACCCATCTGAAGCCTTCCCTAATCTCTCAAGGCAGAATTTTCAGGGTGACCACATCTTTCCTATAGACATTCATTATTATGATGATTCTGTATGACATACAGTTGTCTATTTTTCTGGGGCATTCATTAGGTCAAGAACCATGTTTCATTCATCTTGTGTACTTACCTTTATTAAGGTACAAACAAACCCATTCTAACAACAAGACATGGGATCCAAAGGTATAATTGCATGAATAATACAGGGATTTGTTTCTCTTGTATGATATAGTCCAGTTGGCTTTAAGAGCTTTAAATCATTAAGAGATACAAGATTTTTTTCCCACTGCTTTATTCTGCCCATTCGTTGGCTGTGATTTTCATGCACATGGTTGAAGGTGGCTCCTGTCTTCTTTACATTCTGCAGAAAGGGAAAAGGAGCTTTAGTTTTAGAGATGACCTGAAGTTGCACACAATATACACATGATAATGCGTGCTCACAACTATTGGTTTAAATCCGGTCTCAGAGCCATACTCAGCTACGAGATAGGGTAGGAAATGGTGGTCAGATGGTCAGATGCCAAATAAAATCCTGATATATGGGATGGATTTTATTGCTAAAAGGAAGGACAGGATAATGGATACAGGGCAATGATTAGCAGTCCTTTCCAGTGTACCTTAATAGAGTATTTGGCATATAATAAGATGTCAATGATTGTTGTTGACTAGGTAAGTGAATGAGTGAGTAAATGGAATTACATATAGAAATTAGCATAAAGAAAACTAATTTTTCTAGATATTTAAAGAAATATTAGGAAATGAGATTCTGTACCCTAGAATTTGCAATATTTTAGTTGAACATAATTATTATGAAGATTTATCTCAGTGGGACTTGTTTTGTCTGCCAAAACTTTACTGGCACAAAATAAGACCTCCCAACACCAAAAGAACTAGTAAAACTAATTTTGTGTTGTGTTAAGTGACCTAGTTTTGACACTGTACTGAACATTTCATCTTACTGTAGGTGTTTTGTGTTTAACATTTTGAGTGCCATCTTAATTAACTTCAGTGGAAACTGGGAGTTCCTCCATAGACAAAGTAAAGGTAAGAGATAAAGCAAAAATATAGGGATTTCTAAAATCTAACTAATAACTAATAAATATTTTCTCCTGAGAATAATCATTTTAAGACCTTAATTATGCATTAATTCTATATATTAGTTATAATTAGGCATTTATAAATCCATTCTATTATATTCCAATGCCTATATCAAAGTTTTGTCATTTAAAGTAGTCTTTTAAAATATTTCACTTTTCTGTCTTGTGGGGAAGTAAATGTAGACAATTAAAGGCATTTACATTTAAAATGATTTATTAAATAAGAATCAAAACAAATCTACCTGTGATTTACAATATCTGTAAACGCTAGATGGAGCTCTATTACTAATGCCAGTACTAATACTAATATGTATGTATATGAGTGTGTGTGTGTTTGAAAACACACACACTTAGGAAGGAACCTATTCTACAGGTATTGTCAATTAAGCACTTTTTCTTGTTAAAGGTGATATGAACAGCAGTCCGATCTATTTTTCCATCCTCCTCTCACCTTCCTCAAATCCATGATTGCTTTTATGTGAAACACAAAAATATACAAGAAGGAAAAATTAACTTTTCTTTAAATCCCTGGATCATTTTGTTCTTCAAAATGACCTGTGTCCTTTCAAGACACTGTAGGTGCATTTAAGTTATTTGTAAAACGGAGTAGTATAATAGTAGAAAAGGCTTTTCATTCATATGCAAAGAAGCTGATTAAATAGGCAAGATGCCTATATATTGTGTTACCCAAGACATGATTTAGAACCAGCCACAGAACTTCAGAAAATTCCAGAATAGAAATTTAATGACTCAAGTTGTTTTGTTTTGTTTGTTCTCATGGCAGAGTAGTTAGCATTTTTTTTCTCCTAAAAAATGATATTAAATGGTGCTGAATAGTCAAATCTCGGGTTTCTTCTTTGAGTTTTTCTATGGTGATGCTTCATCCACCTAATCAAATAGAATACAGAGGTAATTTTGGATGTAGACTCAACTATGGAAAAGAAAACATTTCCTTTGTTTGTCACCCAGTATCTAGTCTTCCTTTATTATGTTGTAAAATATTTCTGCTAAGTACCTGAGTGTCCAGGTACAGATTACATTTTCCAACCTTCTTCTGTTAGCCCATAAAACTAAATTATTTCTGTGATGTATGTATGAGGTGTGCAAAGTCCATGCTGTGACCTTAAAGGAAAAGTGTGCCCTCACCTTTTCCAGTAATCCTGCCCAACGGCTTTAATGCAGATATCTAGGCTTGAACAGAGTCCCTGAGTGGCAGAAAGTGATATAATAAGATAGAAGAAACTATAATTCTGACACCAGGAATCCACGATACCTAGTTTGGATTGCTTTTGACCAGATGATAACCTGAGAGGGAAATAAAATACTGCTTCCTTTAAGCCACTGTCATTTTGAGTTTCTTTGTTATAACAACCAATCAATGATTATTGTAACAATCAATATTCTAACTATTATATGTTCCTGTGTTTTAGAAATGATTCCTAAGTGATTTGGTTCTATTTTGTACTAACACTTATTTCAAAATAAAACAGAATCCATTTAGTGCTGGTAATTTACTTTTCTAAGCCCATAGAACAAATGAAGAAGGGAAGGACCTCAGACAACATCTAATTTGATGCCATTTATAGAGGAAGAAAGTTAATTAAAAAAAATGGAATATGGTATTTTTTAGTATGTTTTTTTTTCTTAACAAGTAAATTAGAGAACAGACTTGGATATCAGAGAGAATGTGGTTATTTCTCTTCTCTAATTGGACGCTCAAAAGCCTTAGTTTTCCCATCTGTACATGGGAAATAGGAACCTTTCTACAAAGTATTTGTGGAGATTAAATGAAATAAGTAAAAAAAATGTAGAGTTTGGCAAATCAGAGGCACTGAAAAATGTAAAGTGTTGCAGAGTCATTTTGATGTTCCTCAAAAATTTAAACTATTTCTAAAAAAAAAGAAATTATTTCTGCCACTACTATGTCTTGGAACCTGTCCATGATTACACACAAAAGAAATATCTTTCCAACACCAGGTTCTAAACCAGTTGTAGTCTCAGATCTCTTGTACTATTTGCTCTTAGGAATAATAACAAAAGTTTTATTGCCTTGGTTTATACATTAAAATTAGGATTAAGATTATCCTCCAGATCTGGCTAGTTTAAGAGAGCCAGTTCTTCTCGATTGTAGAATCTTAACACAGTTGTAATAATCCTGTGTTGGAATTCATAGAAACATCTATGTTCTGTTATCTCTTAGTAACTCTAAGTAGATATATCTTCATAAAAATGAGTAAACAGAAAAAAATAAATCAATTTGAAACCTGTATGGGAAAAAGTGCTGAGGCACAAGAGTAAAAGATAAAGATGTAGAGACAAATATTTTCAGTTGAAATAGATATTTTGCAAGTAACATAACCATAATATTTTATTAAAAATTTGAAGTAAAGAAAAATGGACTCTGAGTGTATGAAGCAGGATTAACCCATATTCAGGAAGCAGGATAAAAGAAGAATAAACTGCATGGAAAGAAGTACTTCTAAATAACTACTGAGTCACTAGTTGTGCTGAACAAAAAACCAACCAAACAAAAACCACCTATGAAATCAAGGAAAGAATGAAAATTACTATTGTAATTTGAGAAAATAGTGCAAACATTTTATAAATAATAGAAAATAAGAACATCAAATAGTTTACCCTTAGGTAAGGAAGAAGCAAAGTACTTAACTCATCTTACAACCCCCAAAAGAAAAGGAAAACCCAAAACCCAATTGACCTAAAGAAAGCCAAATTGATAGGATAATGAATGTGAGGGTAGTGATAAATTTGTAAAAATAAAACCAAGGTATTAAGCCCAGCTCTGTATTCTAAAGCTATCTCTCTCTCTAGATCTTTAAAATGAACGGACCCTACAAATCAGATCAAAGGAAAAAATATAAAAACAAAACAAATGAATAGAAGCTATATTAAAAGTTAGGACGTCAGTAGTATGAATAATATATATTTAGAGCAAAATCTCAAGTTTAACATGGCTCTCAGCTGATTTAACTGTTCCTCTCTGACCTTCTCCTCTCTGACCTTTTCCCTCACTCCAGTCCAGCCATGCAGGGTTCTGGCTGTTCCTTAAACCAGTCAATCACTATCAGCCTCAGGGCCTTTGCATTTTGTTTGCTCTGTCTGGATCGTTCAGCCTCTACATGTCAACCAGACTAACTTTCTTTGTCCTGGTGTCTGTTCATGTTTTATCTTATCAGAGAGGCCTCCTTCAGCTGCTTAATATAAAACAAGCCACTTACATTCCTGTCGCTCTCTGTTTTTCTTTAAACAACTTTATTTTTCTTCTTATAATACTTATTGCATACCATGTTCTATATTTACCTGTTTTTGCTGCCCTCTCCTTAAAATGTAAGGAACTGTTGGCAGTTGTATTGTTTTACTAAATGTGTCCTAGTATTGACTATATTAATAAATGCAATAATTGTATACTTAGCTAACATGGCTATTTCACCAAAACAGATAGTTATCTCGAAAATATAAATTATCGTAATAGATTTTACAAGAAATAGCACACCCGGGCGCCTGGGTGGCTCAGTTGGTTAAGCGACTGCCTTCGGCTCAGGTCATGATCCTGGAGTCCCGGGATCGAGTCCCGCATCGGGCTCCCTGCTCAGCAGGGAGTCTGCTTCTACCTCTGACCCTCTTCCCTCTCGTGCTCTCTATCTCTCATCCTCTCTCTCTCAAATAAATAAATAAAATCTTTAAAAAAAAAAAAAAAAAAAAAAAAAAAAAAAAAAAAAAAAAAAAAAACAAGAAATAGCACACCCAAATGTATCAAATTTAAAGAAGCATAACAGGGGCGCCTGGGTGGCTCAGTCGTTAAGCTTCTGCCTTCGGCCCAGGCCATGGTCCCAGGGTCCTGGGACCAAGCCCCACATCGGGCTCCCTGCTGGGTGGGAAGCTTGCTTCTCCCTCTCCCACTCCCCCTGCTTGTGTTCCCTCTCTCACTGTGTTTCTCTCTGTCAAATAAATAAATAGAATCTAAAGAAGCATAACAGAAAGTTCAAGACAGAACTTTTAAGGATTAAATGAGCTAAGTAAAGCATTTGCTGTAGAGTTCGACAAGTCATAGGCACTGAAAAAATGCTAAGCAGCATGGAATCATCATGATTTTCATCTTTTGGTATTGGGGGCTCCTCATATCCACCTTACTCCATCCAGGAAGGAATTCACTTACCACCTAATTTTACAAGATGACTTCTATAAACACTTAGCATTTTAACCCTAACTACTTGACACCCAAAATAGTTTGCTTGTCTCCCCAGCAATAGCCTTTATCTCCCAACATCTTATTAAAATGGAAAAAAAAAAAAAAAAAAGGATGAGGAGGTCTCGATTATATCCAACACTGCCTGGCCCCATCGTCCTTCTCTGTGGGATAAGAAGATCCGGAGACTTTTGGCTTCTGTTGCTGAAATATGACTTGTATATTTCCCTTATAAAACCTGCTCCGTAACTCACCATTATGAAATTGTGGACACAGGCTATGTTCCATGACACATGGTACCCTTAATGTGATGTGGTACTTGTCTTCCCCTACCTTAAATGACAATATGTTTTTTACCTTAAAAATTGTATTGATTTAAAGTTATGTTACTTCATAATCAGTTTTAGAAAATTGTGTAGAAAATGAATATACAGAAATTAATGGTATTTCATACTAGAAAAAGTCAGAATAGAAAATGCTTACTAGATGGCCTCTTTAAAAACTACATCTGAGTGTATTGCAGAGTAAAAGGAATGCATATCTTGTCTATTTTTAAATTCTATTAGATTTAATTATTTTTTAAAAATCATTCTCACAACAGACATTTTGTTCTAGACAGTGCTTGAGGCACCTTCCTATAGTCCAGAAATCAATGAAGAGAGCAACTTCTCTACTTCTGTTTGTTTTGTTTACATGTGTGAATGTGTGTTTGTGTTCGTGTGTGTGTGTGTGTGTGTGTGTGTGGTGTGTTTTAGCTTGAAGACAGAGGCTGAGATAAATCTTGCTGCCTAATAAGCTGTAGAAAAAAGTGTGGTCTAAACAAAGGAATATGCTATTTAAATCTCTCTTGCAAGTTTTCTTAGGCCAGTTTTAGCTGTAACATGTCTGTTGGCAGAAACCTTAGCACTATATGATTTTGAGTTTCAGATGATGCATCCTCAAGATTCACCGAACAATTTATTCAGTACTTTTTATATACTAGATGCTTTACTAAGCTTCATTACATGTGTTCTCCTGTTTGATGATATGTGCAGGGAACCTTGAGAACTTTGAGGGGAGTCTTAGGAGGGGAATACAAATAACAGGGTGTCCTATGGCTAATTAACAGTGTTTCTCCCTGCCTCTTTCCTCAACACATATTTATTTAGTGCCTACTAGATGGCAGACATGTGGAATCCAGGGAGCAACTACGGGAGAGAATGTATGCAGACTGATCAGCAGCCTGGTTCACTGCTATCATTGGTTTGCATAGAGCATTCTTTCTAATTAACTGGTTGTTAAATATTTTTCTATATTATCCTTGCCATTGAGATCATTAGAATTAACTTCGGAGGTCAGTAAGATGACAAATAATAGCAAAAGTTTGACTTCATGTATTCCATATTTAAAGAAGTTTTCAGTTTTAGCATATTTAATATATCTTAAGGTAGCAGGTCACTTAACTATTGAAGAAATATTTGGGAATGGATTATTTTCTATAAACAGTACTTGTGGTATTCCAAGAAGAATACTGGCGCTACTAATGCCTTGAAACTGGTACCACTACATTTGATACCACCCCTACGTTGTTTACTAGTGATAAACTCGTCCTCAAATGACTTCCTAGTATATACTTAAAACAAAACCCAAACTCCTAACCATGGCCTCTCAGAGTCAGTATTGACCCAATCTCTGCTTACTGCTTCTGACTCATCTTTCTTGATACTTCCTGCTGTTTTGTTACTCTCAAGCCATAGTCCGCCCATCTCTGGATTTTTGTTCATGCTGTTACAACATTTTGGAATGCTCTTCTTCCAATTCTTTACATCATTAAGTTTTAAATTAGGTGTCAGCTCCTCAGGGAGGCTTCTATCCAACATCCTAAATATGATAGTATCTCCCCTTCCCCAAAGTCAGCACTTATTTTATCTTTTACACTGAACCCAGAAATTGCCTCTGGGGGTATTTATTAATTTGTTTATAGGTTTATTGTCTCTCTCTTTATCATGGAGCTTATATTTCTCCAGGCAAGTGATTTTGCCTGTCCCATTCACTGAGAGTACCTAGCATATGTTACACCTATGCATTAATGGACTTGCTAACGTTTATTGAACATTTATTATTTGATAGGTAGGTCCTGAGATACATACCTTACATGAACTCTGTCATGTAATTTTCTTAACAGCCACATTATTGTGTTAAGATTACTAATATCAACCTCATTTTTCCAATGGAGAAAACTGAGGCTTAGAAATGTTAATAAATGCCCAAGGTCACAAAGCTAGTACAGCCTGGAGACAAGATGGCCTGACTGCTAAATTTAGCCTTTCTCCAATACTCTATTTACACGAAACTGCGTTCACAAAAGTTTCAACCTGGTTGGGCATGAAAGAGATAAAGAGAGCATATCTGCTTGTATATATTTGTAGGTATTTAAGGAGGTTTTTGCTATAAATTTTATAATATGACAATTTCACTCAATTTAGTTCTCTATTTAATATTAAATGCATGTCAATCATATCCTCCTCTCTGCAAGATCAGTTATTAATTTGCAGAAATGTTTCAAGAGAGTTGATGGTAAAGAGAGGTATGAGGTATTGTTATTATTCTAATATTTATTATTTAGAACATTCTTAATATTTTGAAGATGAATTCCAGTCATTAATTATTCCCTGTCATGTTGCCTTGGTTACAATTACTCATAGTAACTGAAGCTGTCAGATGCTGCAGGCAGAGCATGAAGAGTATTGGGTCAGATTAACATTGAGTTATACAGAATGAAAGTCTAGTCATCTTCCAATTTAAAGCTCTCTAAATTCTCCTAAAATGGTTTTATTAGAAACATATGGCATAAATAAAATACATGTTTGGGTAATTTCCTTATTGTAAGACGTTCACTTCACGTTGGTGCCACTTATTCTACACTAGAATATCTTGCCTTTCATAAGTAATCTCATACAGCCACACATTCAGATATTTTGTACTTTACATTCATTTACAATGGACTTCAATTAGTGTGTTCCTGCTTAGTAAGTAAATATGTGGAACACAGAGTATAAATGACAAAGATGCTACATAATTCCACCGTAAGTAACCTGGACATCCAGTGCCAGCAAATTACTCCTAACTTGGAAAATAAGTGCCTATCCGCCACCCCCGCCCAAAGATGTGGACCGAAAAACATTTTAAAATCTCCGACATCTATCACAAAACTCTGCTTATACACCCAGAAAGAAATGAAATTAAAGGAAAACGCATAATAATATTGTTCATTTTTATGTATGTTGAGAAGCTTTAACTTTCATTATTATTTTTCCCCTCAAGTCCTGTTATACCAAATAAATGCAAGACAGTTGGTTTACAAGTGTTGGGTCAGTCTCCAATCATCAGCATTATAAAGGAACAACATTCCATCTCCATTATTTTTTGTTGGAATTATTGTTACTTTATAGCTAGGGTGTGTTTCTTTTTGTGCCACTGGTCATCTCTCATTTAGTAATAATAGTGCCGGCACCACTGACCTCATAAGGTTGTCGTAAAAATGACAGCTCAAGCTTGAGAACCATATTACACATCAGTGGGAATTGATAGTACATACACAATGTGAGATTATTATCTGAAAACATGCTTTAGAAAAAAATATGCTTAGATGTCAGTATAGACAGATTTTAAGACCATTGAACTCAATCTTGGTTCCTGCACAAAAATGACAGACAGAAGATATTTAATATGGCTACCCAACCATACAGCATGTGAAATAAGGGAGACAAGAGTATAACCTCTTATTTCAGGGACAAAACCCAGGTGCCTGGATAGGAAACAGCCTGGAGATAGAACACTGATCTGGTTGCGTTTCATTCTGATAGTCTGTATTGGCTGTTAGCACAAACAGTCTTATTCAAAGTTCAAGCAACCTGTTTCATGTGAATGTTTTACTGAAAATATGAAGTCACTGATGAAAAATATACATTTCCTTAAAATCAAGAGTCATGACAAAAATATTGAAAATGACAGCAAAATGAGCCGAGGGAGATTATGGAACCACATGTTCTGGTGCATCCTTAGACTAAATAGAAGAGTTACTGACTGTCAATAATTCATGTAGAAACTTTGAGGATGAGGACTGGAAACAGAGTAACATTTTGCCAGGGTAAGGTCACATCTCAGCCCTTTGGGTTTAGACACGCCATTATAGCTGCCACATTAATCATAGGCACCACAGGTAGTAGTCTTTTTGTGTCTATCTCCTCTTATATTCTAAATGGAAAGTAACTCTAGAATCAGAACCCTAATAGGCTCAATGGCCCATCATACTGTGTAGACAGAGCTTATACTACATGCATTCCTGAATCTACCTATTGTTCTTCTATTTCTCCAGCTCTCACCTTCTCATATCCTCAAGATACCTTTTCCACCTTTTTCTGGAAATTCAGCCCCAAATACTCCAGAGTATAATGACTTTAGGGGTGGTCATGGGGGGGCGCCTTTCCATGCCTTAAAGAAGTTTTAGGTGCTCAGGGCAATGGCTTCTCCCTTGTTACTCAGCCCATGTTAAAAAAAAAAAAGAAAAAGGTGTTTTTTTTTCACATTTGCTTTGTATTCTGTACCAAACTATCTCATTTTTTGTCACAGTCATATGAGATAGATATTTCTTATTCCTCATTTCACATTAGTAAAATGAAACTCAGAGAAATGTAATTCTTAGCCCTAAATCCCAAACCTGGACTTGACTACAGATCCTATAATGTCAAATCAATGAGAATTTCTATGGTACATGAGCATTTTTTTTATTTCAAGAATGATAATTCTATTTTTAAATCATTCTGAAAGGCAAATCATTCCCAAAGATGATAGAGAGGATTCTTAATTTATTGTACTTTTCTTAAATAATTCCAAATTTTGTTTTAACTGTATTTAACATTCATACTGAATATTTTAGATTTGACAAAGTACTTCATACTATTTCATTATTTTTCATACTATTTCCTTTGGGTGAAACCATTATAGTATTGTCCCCTTTCCAATAGTATACATGATTTAACAAATCCTTTTTTATGTCCATTCTTAGGATATGCTAGCTATAAAACAGTTTGTCTCCCTCCTTTCCCATCCCAACAACATTTAAAGAAGATTAATTTGCATTAAATTACTTCAGAGGACAATGTTTCTTTATGATAAGATCTTATGAATTTTCATGAAATATCTAGCCAAGTCTAACTGCATAGCCAGAGACAAGGATAAAATAAGATATAAGACAAAGAATTCCTAAAAATTCTATCTAGTAGGGAGCATGTTCTCTGTAGTCATAGTTTTTTTTTTTTTATATATATATTCTGGAAATGGATTTGTATAACAATTGTAAATTGAGAGCCTTTCATTTCAATATTTAAAAATACATAAAAAAGATAACTAAATGTTCCTTAAAATGCCGTTCTAAAAGGGGATGCTCTGATCAATTCAAGAAAGATGGAAAGTGGAAAGAAAGAAAAGTTTTTATCTAACAAATAAGAATGTTCAATCACTTTCAGCCTCAGCTAACTTAAATGACTTTTTTCCATATAAAACAGACTATTTTAGAGATGTTGAAAAGAAGAAACAGGCAGGACTTCTGGCTATAGCCAAATGAGGAGGGTGGCAAATCTTCTCCCAGAAAAGCAACTACAATGCTGAGTAAAATTGAGAAATACAGATATTCCCATGCTCTGTAGGTTAATCAAAGGCAATTTATGAGAAGCATTTATGCTTGAAAAACTGCTGAATCGGGGGTATTAATAGTGAAAGTCCGTGGTGTTTTTACCTATGACGCTTCCTCACAGTTCAATCAATGTAAGGATTTTACCAGGCCAGGGCAAGCTGAGAGGACAGACTGTTTTGTTACTGTTGTTAAAAAGGTCTCAATCTATTGGGAAAGATGAACAATGCCTATAACCAGTGACACTGTTGATGAAATAGATAATCTTTGTGGTATATGAATAGGGATGGCTAATGGTTCTGTTTGCTTGAGGTTGTAGTCATGCTTGGTTGAAGCTACGTGCATGCACAGTGGAGACCACAGAGAGCCCAAGGTGTCCACACACTCCTGGTCAACCCCAAGTCTGTGTTCATGCATAGAGGATACTGGAAAAGGATCAATATAAAGAAAAAAGTGATATGTTAACTAACTAGAATTTAAATAAAAATTTGGAACAAACAAACAAAAAAGGTGGCATCAGATTGAAAACAAACAAGCAAACAAACAAACTGTGAAGTTTGGGTGTGCATCTTAAACTACAAACAGATATATTGAAAGTTTGTCAGCTCAGTGTTGTTGAGCACAGTTTTTTCTCCATTTATTAGTAGCCACCATATTACTCAGAAATAGAAGTGACTCCTAGGAAGCCTGGTTTAAAAATAAAGCAAAACTTAAGAACTAAACTAAACTAAACATAGTTCTTAGAGACTATAAATTGTGGAGCAGACTGATTTCACAGATTTAGTGCAGGCACATTCCTAAGCACCGCCCCGCGCCCCACCCCCATAAAATGAAACAAACAAAACCTATGCAAATTTTGAAAGTAAAAATAGTAACACATGGATGGAGCTAGAGAGTATAATGCTAATTGAAATAAGTGAGTCAAAGAAAGACAAATACTATATGATTTCACTCTTATGTGGAATTTAAGAAACAAATGAGCAAAGGGGGAAATAAATAGAGATAGAGCAAGAAAGACACAGGCCAAGAAAGAGACTTAAAAGTAGAGAACAAACTGAGAGTTACCAAAGGGGAGATGGGTCAGGGATGGGTGAAATAGGTGATGGGGATTAAGGAGTACACTTGTCATGATGAGCACCCGGTATTGTATGGAAGTGTTAAATCACTATATTGTGCACCTGAAACTGATATAACATTGTATATTAATTATACTGGAATAAAAGAAAAGAAAAAAATAGTAAATACATTAATTTACTGGGGTAAAAAAGAATCCAGAGTTGTTGCCATATATTATTTATAAAAAAAATTAAGAGACATGCAAAAAAACCCAGGAAGGCTAACTGGGAGAAACGTTCAGTAGATGTTGAGTTTAGCAGATATATATGTCAGAATAGCTACTGAAATAAGGTCAAAGAACTAAAAGAAATCATGTTTAAATAGTTAAAGGAAATTATCATAAAAGTGAACCAACACATAGACTCAAAATAGGGACATAAAAATTATTAAAAAGAACCAAATGAAAATATGGTGTTAAAGAAATACAACAATTGAGAGATGCCTGGGTGGCTCAGTGAGTTAAAGTGTCTGCCTTTGGCTCACGTCATGATCCCAGGGTCCTGGGATTGAGCCGCATATAGGATTCCCTGCTCAGTGGAGAGTCTGCTTCTCTCTCTTCCTCTCCCTCTGCCTCTCCCCCTCCCCCTGCTTGCGCACTCTCTCTCTCTCAAATAAATGAATAAAATCTTAAAAAAAGAAATACAATTGAAATTAAAAGTTAACTAGACTAATTCAACATCAGATTTGAGATAGCAAAAGAAAAACAACTCATCACATATAGGGGGAGGGTATTGATAGATTATTTAATTCATTTCTTTTTTTTTTAAAGATTTTATTTATTTATTTGACAGAGAGACACAGCAAGAGAGGGAACACAAGCAGGGGGAGTGGGAGAGGGAGAAGCAGGCTTCTGAGCAGGGAACCCATGTGGGGCTCAATCCCAGGACTCTGGGATCATGACCTGAGCCAAAAGCAGATGCCTAATGACTAAGCCACCCAGGTGCCCCCAAAAGTGTACTCTTAGAAAGGATCAACAAACCTGACAAAAATGAGCTAGTCTGAACAAGGAAAAAAAAAAAAGACATAATTACCAAAATAAGAAATGAAATAAGAGACATCACTACCAACCGTAGAGATATGAAATATCTCCATATAAGGGGGTACTATGAACAACATTATGACAACAAATTAAACAACTTAGATGAAACAAATTTCTAAAAAGACATAAATTACCAAAGGGACCTAAGAAAAACTACAAAACCCGTATAGACTATAACAAGTAAAGAAATTAGTAATTTAAAATACTTCCATAAAGGAAAGTCTAGGCTCGGATGGCTTCATTGGTGAGTTTTACCAAATATTTAAAGAAGGAATAATACAGAGTCATTCTTCAGAAGTTCTAGGGAGAGAAGGACTACTTTTCAACTCATTATATGAGATCAATATTATCCTGAGACCAAAGCCAGACAAAAGAAAATAAGCTACAGAAAAGTATCCATCATGAATATAGTGAAAAATCCTTAACACAATATTAGCAAATGGAATCAAAGTATTTATTAAAAGTACTGTACACTATGACCCAGTAGAATTTATCTCGGTGATGCAAATTTGATTTAACATCTGCAAATAAATTAATGTCCTACAACTATATTAAAAGAATAAATCAAATTTGTAATTTTTTTTTCAGTAATAGGCCAAATAGTAAATATTTTAGACTTTGAAGTCAATGGAACAGCATGGGAACTGCTGAACTATGCTGAATAGAGTAAATATGACGTGTCCACTAAATATTTATTTACAAAAATATTGATTTGCAGGTGGTAGGCTGGACTCAACTTGTGAATTGTATTTGCCAACCTCTGGAAAAAAGGAGGAAAACCACATGATCATCTCAACAGACAGAAAAAGCACTTATCAAAATCCAATACAGTACTGTGATAAAAACAGGCAACCAGTTAGGAATAGGAGACTTTGTCAACTTGATAAAAGGCCTGCATGAAAACCCATAGTTAACATCCTGCTAAATGATAAAAGACTGAATGCCTTCCCCTTAAAATCAAGAACAAGGTAATAATACCCAATCGTACTACTTTTATTCAACAAAGCACTGGTAGTTCTAGCCAATAAAATAATCCCTCCCTTCCCTTTTCAAAAACAAAGTGATCCATATTGAGAAGTAAAACTGTTTTTATTCACTGAAATCATATTTGCTTATGGAGAAAAACACCAAATAATCATTTTTAAAGACGTTTAGCAAAGTCACAGGATATAAAAATTAAAACCACCTATATCACAAAAAGAGGAAATAGGACTAGAACTAGTTGCCCAAATGGTCCTAGGTCCCTGATCACTCTCCTCCATGGTAATTCAAAAAGCTGACTCCATGACAATGAGGTACAAACACAAGAGCTCAGTTAGAAAGCAGTATGGCTGTAGCTGCTGAGACAAAGGGGTGTTAGCAATGGGTACCTGTCCAAGAAAGCTATGGGTATTTTGAAAATGTCAGAAGTTGATTTGGTTGAGTATCCAGCTAGCAGTCAAAATTAAAAGTCAAAGCAAAATCTTGCTCATTGGTGTGGAATAATTTCTTCTTCTGTGTCCCCTAATTCCTTTCTTCCCTCTAATACAACCTTAGCTGCTTTAAGAAAAAGATAATTAAGGGTGAAGCCAAAATCCTTCTTTCCCCAAAAGGGACCACAGCCATACACATTCATTTGAGTAAGCTGAGGAATTTGGGGGAGGTGCAGGAACTCTGTTTGATGTAGGTAAACAGGTCACCATCCTATGTGGCAAGAATGCCTGGATTCAACCGATAAAGTTTGGACAAACAGCATGGCCGGGAAAGGAAACAAATATGATTTTGTGGGCAGAGCCTTTTGGGTTACCTTAATGTACTGTTGTTATGGTTTCCAGTGCTGAAAATTTATTTTGTTTTGGTTTATACGCTTTTAATGTGAATGCTCACAAAGAGCCAGAGGGCATTATCCTGGTATGGAAGGGTGACATGTACAGCAGTATCAGTACCATTGGGACATCACAACCCTAATGACCTGTGCTTTAGGTCTTTGTGAGTGATGATTTTGCTTATTGGATCCTATGACAAAGGGAGGCTGAACCAGAGAAAATGTTTAATATATCAGTTTATTGACATGGCTACCAATTCCATATCTTTTGAATTAGCTTCCTATTAGCTTCCTACTCAGTTCTGTTCAAAACAGAATGCCTAACCTATAGAGGTCTTGTGATTCTCTGGTCTGATATTCCCAACTGGAGCTAGATCCATTCAGACTCAATGACTAACAAGACAGGAAGGACCAAAAAAGTCTCTCAACCAAATGGAAATTCAAGAATACAATTGAGCTCTGGTGGCACCTCAACTTCACATGAAATGTAATAGTTAGGTTTTGTGGGGAACTTTCCAGCCATCCTGCTCTCTGAAACAGAACTGCCGGCTCAATAAGCCTGGGCCTGTTTCACTAATGGCTTGGTTAAACTGAAAACAAATGGTGTCTATTAAATTGCTGTCGATGTTCAACCTCAGTACCAGCTATTCAGAATCAAAAAATGCAAGTGGCCACTTCACTCAGCACTCAGAACTCAAGTTCATTTTCATAACTCTGGACAATATTCCCCTTAATGAAAGTTATTATATTTTCTTGGCTCATGGGCTGTTGCTTGCATCATGCTTTGTTTTCAACTTGGACAGCTATAGCTTGGAAGATTAAAGATAGATCAAAATGTCTGGGTCACTCATACAATTGAACCTAGGAAGTGTCCATTTGCTATGCCACCCATAAAGTCACCATTGCTGCCTGGAGCCATTATCCTACAGAACATGGAAATATATGAACCATTATAGACTGGGCACAAAATAAAGGACTCTGTTTCTGATGCAAGGGCTACCATTGCATGCTGGATTTGTGAGCCCCTGCAAAATTGGGCTGATTCCACCTGATGTACCTTTCCAGGATCCCCAGGAAAAACTGTGGACATCAAGGCTTGGTTTAACTTTCTCGAATGGCAGCACTTCACGAATGTTGTTAGACAACTTTGTTAGGAGAATTAAGTGTGTGTTCGTGAAACCCCATTCGGAGAGGACTTTTGAAAGCTTGTGCTTGGTTTTGTTCAATGGGCCTTTTCCCTTTTCTGATCTTAAATTGACATCTTTTCACTGTAATAAGCCATAACTTTGAGTATAATAGTTTTTCTGAGTCCTATGGTCTTTCTAGTAAATCATTGAGCATGAAAGTGGTTTGGGAATCATCCTCTGATAGATTTCTCTAACCATGATTTGACTGTAATTCCCCTTAACTTTACTGAGAAGTCAATAGGAAAGGTTGGGGGATGGCCCCAGCTCTTGTACCTCCTTGCAAAACACCTTTCAGTACCTTTAGATGTCTTCTATGCCCACTCCTATAGCCATCACTCAGTCATTTCATGGGGCAAAGGAATGCCTTTTGGCTTGTGGTATGGATGAAACAGGACAGATTGAACAACCACACTCAGTCCCTTCAAACAAGAATTTAACTCAATTATTTTAACTATCAATTGTAAGGACTAACAGCTAGCCAAGAGAATACATTGGAAGTAATGTCAACCTGTGCCCACAGACTGATGAAGGTCACAATAGGAGGGCTTCAACAATTGTAAACAACACTTTTTGGCCGAGACATGCGTGCCCCCCTGATGTCAGGCATCAACTTGCAGTCTTCCCTAAAACACAGTAACTTTCACCTTAGAGGTGCTCTTCCCTAAAACACAGTAACTTTCACCTTAGAGGTGAAGATACCTTCAAGTATTTAAAGAAACAACAGCAGTAGATCATGCAATATTCAGATAACTGTAAAGATCTCCCAGAGGCAAAACAGACTCACTATTTATACAGACCTTGTGGTCATGTACTTCTACAAAGAGGTTCATTCAATTAGAAAACGTGGTCCAAATTTGTTTCTGACTTTAGCTTAAGAGAATAGTAATACCACCTCAGCTCTAGAAAGCATTCAGATCCGACTCAGCCCACTGAACAGGGCTCTTATGAATGATAGAATTGCCCTACGTTTCCTCCCTTCAGGCTAAAGCAGAATCTGCACATTTACTACTAATTCCTGTTTACCTGGATTAATTTTTGGACCAAGGGTAGTATCAATGTAAAAACTTAAGGACAAGTCACCTGGCTTTTGAAGGTAGGCTATGATGATTTAAGAAAACTGCTAAACTGACTTATTTTCTGTCCCTAGGCCATGGATGAGGTCAATACTTCAGGTTAACCTCATCTTGCTGATCATTGTCCTGTTGATTGTAAACTTAATTAATGGCTGTATAGAAAAATTGAACAGATATAGTCCCAAGCCTCTGTTGTCCAGATTAATCAGAGTGGCCAGCAGAATAGTATAATCATGGAAATTTCATCAGAAGCCAAGAGAGTGTAGAAACAAAGGATGAATATTAAGAGACAATTCTTCATGGTTTCCTATTTTCTGTGCATCTTGCAAGTCAGGTCCTAACTGCACTTTGTTCTGAATATCTTGTCAATGATGTTTGTAAAGTTAACAGCCCTGGAAGACAGAGATAGTATTTCCCACTGAAACAAAAAAAAAAAAAAAAAAGACCTGATTGCTGACCATTTTAAAAGAACTGGTCCCCAAAGCTTAGGGCTCCTCTCCTGAGAGCACCTGCAGGTATCCTTCTGTGTCCATCTATGTCATTCCTCTAGAGCAAGGGGAACAAATAAGCTGTTTATGCTGCCTTTTGTGCCATGGGTACTAAAGACTTCTATCTCTGACCCAAGATTCTTGTGTCTTCTACCAGCAGCTATGAATATGTGACTGGCTAGTTTGTTAGCTTATAAATAGGATAAAATATCACAGCAACAACTTCCAGAATAAGAATTATTTTGCTTGGGCTTCTCCAAAATATACCCTCCTCAGCTATCATTAAAAACAAATAAACAAACAAATAACAACCAAAAAGCATGCTTTAATACCTCCTGGGAAGCTATTTTGTTAAATTTGAAAGAGCATAGGCTTTAGAATCAGAATCACCCAAAAAGAAAAGCCAGGCTTGCTGCTTGTAAAAGCACAATAACATCCGGGGGCGGAGCAAGATGGCGGAGGAGTAGGAGACCTAGATTTCGTCTGGTCTCAGGAATTTAGCTGAATAGGGATCAAACCATTCTGAACACCTACGAACTCAACAGAAGATCGAAGAGGAGAGTAGCAACAACTCTCTGAACAGAGAAGCGACCACTTACTGGAAGGTAGGACGTGTGGAGAAGTGAATCCGAGGTGATATTCGGGAGGATAGACGGCGGGGGAGGGGGCCTCCGTCGGCCACTTCTGGCAAGTGATAGAGCCGCGGAGCACAAAATCGGACCTTTTAGAAGTCGGCTCCGCTGAGAGACGTCACTCCAGGGGCTAAGCGGGGGGTGGAATCCTCGTGGGACAGTGTGGTCTCAGGACCCTCGGGGTCACAGAAAGACCAGGGATGCCTGAGTGCGGCAGAGCTCCCAGGTATCGGAGCGGGGAAGCCGGCTGCAGAGACGGAGCCGAGGCGCGGGCTCTCAGCTCGGGGTTGCCATAAACTGTGATCCGCGGCCCAGTCGGGCCACTGCTCCTCCAGCAGGGACCCAACAAGCGGCAGAGCTAGGGAGACCCCCCTCCCTCCCTGGGGAGGAGCAGCGTGGGAATGCACCGCAGGGATCTGCTGGGTTTGGAGACTCCACACGGGGTCGGGTGCCAGAGATAGAAATACTCGGTCACAGGCTGGGTGAGCACGGAGTGCGGCTGGAGACCGGGGAGACAGGAGTGACTGCTTTTCTCTGGGGCGCACTGAGGAGCAGGGCCCCGAGCTCTCAGCTCCTCCAGGTGGAGATTGGGAGGCCACCATTTTCACCCTGGTCCTCCAAAGCTGTACCGAGAGCTTGCAGGGGAACAAAAGCTCCTGAGAGCAAACCCAAACAGCTTGATTAGCCCGGACCGACAAGGGCTGGGCAATTCAGCCTCCGCAAAGACATTTGGGAACCACGGCAACAGGCCCCTCCCCCAGAAGATCAGCACGAACAGCCAGCAAGCCAAGACCAAGTTTACCGATCAAGGAGAATGGGAGAACTCCAGCGCTAGGGGAATACTGCACATAGAATTCATGGCTTTTTTACCATGATTCATTAGTTCATCAAAGTTAATTTTTTTAACTCTTTTTTTAAATTTTTTCTTTTTCCCTTTTTCAACCAACATCTTATCAATCCCTTTTTTAAAAAAAACATTTTTTATTTTTCATTTTTAGAGTCATATTTTATCCCTTCATAGTAGTTACCCTTATTTTTGGCATATATATATATATATATATATATATATATATATATATATATATATATATAAATTTTTCTCTCTTTAAAATTTTGAGATACAGTTTCTTCTAACAGATCAAAATATACCCTAAATCACTAGTGTATGGCTTTGTTCTAGTATTTTGCCTGATCACATTCTCTCCCTTTTTTCTTTTTTCTTTTTTTTAAATCATCTTCTTTCTTCTTTCAAACAACTTATCTTTTCAATTCCTTTTATAAAATCTTTTATAATTTTCATCTTTACAGTCATCTTATCCCTTCATTATATCTTCCCTTATTTTATACATATATGTCTTTCTTCCTTTAAAATTTTAGGAGGCACTTTTTTCAAACAGACCAAAATATGCCCAAAATCTAGTGTGTGGCACTCATTTATGCATTAGCCTGATCATATTTGATCATATTCTCCTTTTTTTGTATTGTTCTGTTTTTGTTTTTATCTTTTTTTTTTTCTCTTTCTTTTTTCTTTCTTTCCCTTTCTTTTCCCCTGGTTTCAGGTCTTTTCTGATTTGTAAACAGTATATTTGCTGGGGACGTTGTTAACCTGTTAGCATTTTGTTCTCTCATTCATCTATTCTCCTCTGGACAAAATGACAAGACGAAAAAAATCACCTCAGCAAAAAGAACAAGAGGTAGTACCGTCAACCAGGGACCTACTCAATACGGACGTTAGTACGATGTCGGACCTAGAGTTCAGAATCATGACTTTAAAGACATTAGCTGGGCCTGAAAAAAAGCGTGGAAGTTATTAGAGAAACCCTTTCTGGAGAAATAAAAGAACTAAAATCCAACCAAGTCAAAATCAAAAAGGATATTGATGAGGTGCAATCAAAAATGGGGGCACTAACTGCTAGGATAAATGAGGCAGAAGAGAGAATCAGTGATATAGAAGACCAAATGATGGAAAATAAAGAGGCTGAGAAAAAGAGAGAGAAACAACTACAGGATCACAAGGGCAGAATTCGAGAGATAAGTGATTCGATAAGATGAAACAACATTAGAATAATTGGGATCCCAGAAGAAGAAGAAAGAGAGAGAGGGGCAGAAGGTATATTGAAGCAAATAATAGCAGAGAACTTCCCTAATGTGGGGAAGGAAATAGGCATCAAAATCCAGGAGGCACAGAGAACCCCTCTCAAAATCAATAATAATAGGTCAACACTCTGACATCTAATAGTAAAACTTACGAATCTCAGAGACAAAGAGAAAATCCTGAAAGCAGCTCGGGAGAAGAGATATGTGAACTACAATGGTAGAAATATTAAATTGGTAACAGACCTATCCACAGAGACCTGGCGAGCCAGGAAGTACAGGCAAGATATCTTCAGAGCACTAAATGAGAAAAAATATGCAGACAAGAATACCATATCCAGCTAGGCTGTCATTGAAAATAGAAGGAGAGATAAAAAGCTCCCAGGATAAACAAAAACTAAAGGAATTTGCAAACACGAAACCAGCCCTCCAAGAAATATTGAAAGGGGTCCTCTAAGCAAAGAAAGAGCCTAAAAGCAGCATAGATCAGAAAGGAACACAGACAATATACAGTAACAGTCACCTTACAGGCAATACAATGGCACTAAATTCATACCATTCAATAGTTACCCTGAAAGTAAATGGGCTAAATGCCCCAATCAAAAGACACAGGCTATCAGATTGGATTAAAAAACAAGACCCATCAATATGCTGTCTGCAAGAGACTCATTTTAGACCCAAAGACACCCCCAGATTGAAAGTGAGGGGGTTAAAAACCATTTACCATGCTAATGGACACCAAAAGAAAGCTGGGGTGGCAATCCTTATATCAGACAAATAAGATTTTAAAACAAAGACTGTAATAAGAGATGAGGAAGGACACTATATCCTACTTAAAGGGTCTATCCAACAAGAAGATCTAACAATTGTAAATATCTATGCCCCGAACATGGGAGCAACCAATTATATAAGGCAATTAATAACAAAAGCGAAGAAACCCATTGATAACAATACAATAATAGTGGGGGACTTTAACACCCCCCTGACTGAAATGGACAGATCATCTAAGCAAAAGATCAACAAGGAAATTAAGACTTTAGATGACATACTGTACCAAATGGACTTCACAGACATATTCAGACCATTCCATCCGAAAGCAACGGAATACACATTCTTCTCTAGTGCCCATGGAACATTCTCCAGAATTGATCACATCCTAGGTAACAAATCAGGTCTCAACCGGTACCAAAGATTGCGATTATTCCCTGCATATTTTCAGACCACAATGATCTGAAACTAGAACTCAATCACAAGAGCAAAGTCGGAAAGAACTCAAATACATGGAGGCTAAAGAGCATCCTACTAAAGAATGAATGGGTCAACCAGGAAATTAAAGAAGAATTAAAAAAATTCATGGAAACCAATGAAAATGAAAACACAACTGTTCAAAATCTTTGGGATACAGCAAAGGCAGTCCTGAGAGGAAAGTATATAGCAATACAAGCCTTTCTCAAGAAACAAGAAAGGTCTCAAACACAACCTAACTGTACAGCTAAAGGAGCTAGAGAAAAAACAGCAAGTAAAGCCTAAACCCAGCAGGAGAAGAGAAATAATAAAGATCAGAGGAGAAACCAATGAACTAGAAACCAAAAGAACAGTAGAACAGATCAACGAAACTAGGAGCTGGTTCTTTGAAAGAATTAACAAGATTGATAAACCCCTGGCCAGACTTATCAAAAAGAAAAGAGAAATGACCCAAATCAACAAAATCATAAATGAAAGGGGAGAGATCACAACCAACACCAAAGAAATACAAACAATTCTAAGAACATATTATGAGCAACTCTTTGCCAGCAAATTAGATAACTTGGAAGAAATGGGTGCATTCCTAGAGATGTATCAACTACCAAAATTGAACCAGGAAGAAATAGAAAACCTGAACAGACCTATAACCACTAAGGAAATTGAAGCAGTCATCACAAATCTCCCAAGAAACAAAAGCCCAGGGCCAGATGGCTTCCCAGGGGAATTCTTTCAGACATTTAAAGAAGAATTAATACCTATTCTCCTGGAACTGTTCCAAAAAATAGAAATGGAAGGAAAACTTCCAAACTCATTTTATGAGGCCAGCATTACCTTGATCCCAAAACCAGACAAAGACCCCATCAAAAAGGAGAATTACAGACCAATATCCTTGATGAACATGGATGCAAAAATTCTCACCAAAATACTAGTCAATAGGATCCAACAGTACATTAGAAGGATTATTCACCACGATCAAGTGGGATTTATCCCTGGGCTGCAAGGATGGTTCAACATCCGCATATCAATCAATGTGATACAATACATCAACAAAAGAAAGAACAAGAATCATATGATCCTCTCAATAGATGCAGAAAAAGCATTTGACAAAGTACAGCATCTTTCTTGATCAAAACTCTTCAGAGTATAGGGATAGAAGGTACATACCTCAATATCATAAAAGCCATCTATGAAAAACCTACAGCGAATATCATTCTCAATGGGGAAAAGCTGAGAGCTTTTCCCCTAAGGTCAGGAACGCAGCAGGGATGTCCACTCTCACCACTGCTATTCAACATAACATTAGAAGTCCTAGCCACAGCAATCAGACAACAAAAAGAAATCAAAGGCATCCAAATTTGCAAAGAGGAAGTCAAACTCTCACTCTTTGCAGATGATATGATACTGTATGTGGAAAACCCAAGAGACTCCACCCCAAAACTGATAGAACTCATACAGGAATTCAGTAAAGTAGCATGGTATAAAATCAATGTGCAGAAATCAGTTGCAGTCCTATACACCAACAACAAGACAGAAGAGAGACAAATCAAGGAGTCAATCCCATTGACAATTGCACCCAAAACCATAAGATACCTGGGAATAAATTTAACCAAAGAGGCAAAGGATCTGTACTCAGGAAACTATGAAATACTCATGAGAGAAATTGAAGAAGACACAAAGAAATGGAAAAACGTTCCATGCTCATGGATTGGGAGAACCAACATTGTGAAGATGTCAGTGCTACCTAGAGCAATCTACACATTCAATGCAATCCCCATCAAAATACCATCCACTTTTTTCAAAGAAATGGAACAAATATTCCTAAAATTTGTATGGAACCAGAAGAGACCCCGAATAGCCAGAGGAATATTGAAAAAGAAAAGCAAAGCTGGCGGAATCACAATTCCGGACTTCCAGCTCTTTTACAAAGCTGTCATCATCAAGACAATATGGTACTGGCACAAAAACAGACACATAGATCAATGGAACAGAATCGAGAGCCCAGAAATGGACTCTCAACTCTATGGTCAACTAATCTTTGACAAAGCAGGAAAGAATGTCCAATGGCAAAAAGACAGTCTCTTCAACAAATGGTGTTGGGAAAATTGGACAGCCACATGCAGAAGAATGAAAGTGGACCACACCACACACAAAATAGACTCCAAATGGTCGAAAGACCTAAACGTGAGACAGGAGTCCATCAAAATCCTAAAGGAGAACACAGGTAGCAACCTCTTCGACCTCAGCCACAGCAACTTCTTTCTAGAAACATCGCCAAAGGCAAGGGAAGCAAAGGCAAAAATGAACTATTGGGACTTCATCAAGATAAAAAGCTTTTGCCCAGCAAAAGAAACAGTCCACAAAACCAAAAGACAACCGACAGAATGGGAGAAAATATTTGCAATGACATATCAGATAAAGGGCTAAGATCCAAAATCTATAAAGAACTTATCAAACTCAACACCCAAAGAACAAATAATCCAATCAAGAAATGGGCAGAATACATGAACAGACAATTTTCCAAAGAAGACATCCAAATGGCCAACAACACATGAAAAAGTGCTCAACATTGCTCGGCATCAGGGAAATCCAAATCAAAACCTCAATGAGATACCACCTCACACCCGTCAGAATGGCTAAAATTAACAAGTCAGGGAACGACAGATGTTGGTGGGGATGCGGAGAAAGAGGAACCCTCCTACACTGTTGGTGGGAATGCAAGCTGGTGCAACCCCTCTGGAAAACAGTATGGAGGTTCCTCAAACAGTTGAAAATAGAGCTACCATACGTTCCAGCATTTGCACTACTGGGTATTTACCACAAAGATACAAATGTAGGGATCCGAACGGTACGTGCACCCCCATGTTTATAGCAGCAATGTCCACAATAGCCAAACTGTGGAAAGAGCCAAGATGTCCATCGACAGATGAATGGATAAAGAAGAAGTGGTATATATACACAATGGAATATTATGCACCCATCAAAAGGAATGAGATCTTGCCATTTGCAACGATGTGGATGGAACTGGAGGGTGTTATGCTGAGTGAAATAAGTCAATCAGAGAAAGACATGTATCCTATGACCTCACTTATATGAGGAATTCTTAATCTCAGGAAACAAACTGAGGGTTGCTGGAGTGGTGGGGGGGTGGGAGGGATGGGGTGCCTGGGTGATAGACATTGGGGAGGGTATGTGCTATGGTGAGCACTGTGAATTGTGCAAGACTGTTGAATCACAGATCTGTTCTTCTGAAACAAATAATCTATCATATGTTAAGGAAAAAAAAAGAAGAAGATAGCAGGAGGGGAAGAATTAAGGGGAGTAAGTCAGAGGGGGAGATGAACCATGAGAGACGATGGACTCTGAAAAACAAACTGAGGGTTCTAGAGGGGAGGAGGGTAGGGGGATGGGTTAGCCTGGTGATGGGTATTAAAGAGGGCACGTTCTGCGTGGACCACTGGGTGTTATGCACAAACAATGAATCATGGAACACTACCTCAAAAGCTAATGATGTAATATATGGTGATTAACATAACAATAAATAAATTAAAGAAAAAGCACAATAACATCCATAACAAGCGGTATTGTGATGATGAAATGTTACGGTGTTAATAGTCAAGCTCTTATTCAGTACCTGGCCTGCTGAAATCAATGGATGCTTTTTTTTTTCCTCTATGAGTTCTTAAAGATTTGGACACTAAATTGAGAGCATATAAAAAAAAGGAGTGCAAATAAAAATATTTTATAGTATCCATATAAAATCATATACTTTAATAAAGAAACTGAAAATACCCACAAATAAAAGTAGGGAAAAATGAACTATAATTCCTTATATAGAACAAATACTTGTTAATAATTTAATATATCTTCTTTTTTATTTAGTTCCAAAGAGCAGATTTTAGAAAATAAAGTATATACAATTTTGTATTCTTAAGAAGATCATTTTAACAGTGGTTTTGTGAGTTTATTTGTAAGAAAGAAAATATATTAGTATCACAATTAGAAAGCTTTGCTGTTTAATTTTTGTTAAATCCACCAGTTAGGAACACAAATGAGACTTTGTAGGCTTTTCTTTAGCCCAACCATCTGGACACTTGCTGTATTTTGATTAAAAGCAAAAAACCCATTTTACAAAAACCTATAATACAGTTAAATTTCAGACCTCTCTAGAGAGAAAATCAGAGATAAAATAATACATACAAAGTCTGAAAAAAAATCATTGTTGCATCAAAAAAAATCCATTAATTATAGTAATTATCTATGATTGGAACTTTTAAAACATCTGCAGTGAAAAAAGTGGCTATGCTTAAACATGCTTATTTCATTTTTTAATCACTTAAATGTAACTATTGTGAAGGAATTAGTTGGAAGTCATTAAGAAAGTAACTTTCAAAAAACCAATTCTGGCATATGACAGAGACAAAATTGAAGGAAAATGTGCTCAAACATTATGAACCAATCATTACATATAAATTAGTATAAGAATGAAGAAATTCCAATTGACAATTGACTTCAATTATATGTCTTTATTTAGGAATTAAGATCACTAATTCCGTTAACTAATTAAATATGCAATACTGCAATTGCAATGAATGCTGATTCAGTGAAGAGAAAGACCTTTTATGGATTTAACAAGCATTTTTTCAGGTATCTACCATAAGCATGGCCATGTGTTTGTCATCATAGGTACAGAGAAAATGTGGCAGTGTTTCCAATTCTAATGACCCATTTGAATCATGATGTGTCTAGAATTATAAATCCTGGGGTGCCTGGGTGGCTCAATCAGTTAAGTGTCTGACTCTTGATTTTGGCTCAGATCATGATCTCAGGGTCGTGAGAGTGAATCCCACATCCGGCTCTACGCTAGGAGTAGAGCCTGCTTAAGATTCACTCTCTCCTCTCCCTCTGCTCCTCCCCAAACCTCTCTCTCTTTCTCTGTCCTACTCTCTAAAAAGAAAAAAAAGAAAAAGAAATTCTTTCAAAACTGGAAGTATACATTATTGAAAACATCTTTTTTTATTGAAAACATCTTAAGAAATAGGTGTCACATAAAATGTACTTTTTGTGAAAATATAAAATGATAATTAAAAACGAAAAATTTTGAAATATAGTAGTAAATTAAAAGAACAAAACAGTATATATAATCTCTATTTGTAAAATAAGGAATATTATGTATATAGGTGGAAGTGCTGCAGATAATCTTTGTGCTTTATGGATTTCCAAAATTTCAGCAATGGACATGTGTTTATTTTATCATCTACAGCAGTTATATCTAACAGGAAATAGGGCACCTGGCTGGCTCAGTTGGAAGAGTGTATGACTCTTGATCTCAGGGTTATAAGTTTGAGCCCCATGAGGGGTGTACAGATTACTTAAATAAAACTGTAAAAATAAATAAATAAAAGGAAAAAGTCATGTGTGTCTTATATCCCATTTCCTCATACTTATCATGTTGAATACAGTAATTAATGTTGATATATGAGTGCAGTTAAGGCAGCAAGACTCAAATGAGATGACCTGGGTTTTGGTCTGAGTCCATTCATCAGCTCTTTGATCCTGAGCATAAGGTTTGGGGTCTAATTTACTTTACTTGTCTTTGATGGATTTGGACTGGGTGAGCTCTATAATCTTTTCCATCTCTGAGAAAATAATTATTAAAGTAGCTAGGAGCCATATAGTGCCGGGTTCCTTTTAAAGTGCGTATGTATACTTTTTAGACATTTACTTAATCTTGATGATATCTATACATCAGAGTCACCAATATTTTCCCCATTTTAGAGATAATGGAAATTCAAGCTTAAACATAATGAAGATAAACTTTAGAATTAGGTAGTCTGGCTTTGGAATCTATAATCTTAACTCCTATCTCATAATGCTTAAATTTTTAATATCTCTTCTTCACTAGTATATTGATTAAAATACTTATATTTCCAATAATAATTGTGTTAGGGTTTGCCAGAGAAACAGAATACATATGTGTCTGTCTGTCTGTCTATCTATCTATCTATCTATTGAGAGAGAGAGATTGGTTGATGGATTTTAAGGACTTGATCCACAGTTATGGAGGCTGGCAAGTTCAAAATCTGTGGTTCAAGTCTGAAGGATGTCAAGCTGGAGATCCACGAAAGACAAGGTAGCAATTTGAAGTCTGAAGGCTGTCTGCTGGTACGATTTCCTCTTGCTTAGGGGAAGTCAGTCTTTTGTTTTCTTCAGGCCTTCAACTGATACAGTGAGGCCCACCTGCACTATGAAGAGTAATTTGTTTTATTCAAAGTCCACTGATTTAAATATCACTCTCATCCAAAAACAACCTCACAGAATCATCCAGGATAATGTTTTACTACATATCTGGGGACCATGGCCCAGCCAAAGTGAGATATGAAATTAACCATCCCAATGACCAAGCACAAGTTACTTAAGATTACTATGGTCCCTGATATTTAGATATCACTGTAGAGATATACTGGTCCCCTTAAACAGGAGTTACATATCACTTTCTCAACCTCTAGGACTTATTACAATAACTTCATATGCCCTCTTGCTTATATAAACAAACAAAATGGGTTTAGGTCCAGGTATACTTCAATTTACTAATAGACTTATTCCTAAAGATCTGTGCATACATTGAATTTTATCACATAATTCCCCATGTAATGTCAGACATGTTTCTCTGTATTTCACATTGATTTCCAATTGGATGTGGCTCTTAGACTTTCAATCTTAAGTTTTTAACCCTTTATATTTCCATTTATTTATACTAAATAGAGAATAAATCTCTGAATAAACAATTAGGAATACTAAAGCCCTGGGTGTCTGGGTGGCTCAGTGGGTTAAACACCAAATCTTGGTTTTGGCTCAGGTCATGATCTCAGGGTTGTGAGACTGAGCCCTGTGTCAAGCTCCACACTAGGTGGGAGATTTTCTCTCTCCCTCTCCCTGTACCCCTCTGCCCCTCTCCCCGTCATGTGCGCTCTCTCTTTCTCAAGAAAAAAAAAAATACTAAAGCCTCTCACCAATTTCACTGAGATCTGCAACAGTGATTTGCTTTGGTAAATGGAAAGATATGAGTAAAATAGTCAACCCAGTAATTACTTGTTTAATGGCTGACATGACATGAAGTTTACTTTCATAGATGAAATGAAAGTGAGAATTTTTGTTTTTTAACCTAAGCTTTCATATTTAGTGTTTTAGATTATTCGTGCTCTGATATATGTTTGTCTTGATCGAGTGATTCATTTACTCATTGAGAAAACTACTTATTGAGAGGGTACCATGTGTCAAGGACTGTTCTAGTTGCTGAGAATACCAATAGTAGAAAAAAAAATACTCCCTTGGGACACCTGGGTGGCTCAGATGGTTAAACGTCTGCCTTCAGCTCAGGTCATGATCCCAGGGTCCTGGGTTCGAGTCCCGCATCGGGCTCCCTGCTCCGCAGGAAGCCTGCTTCTCCCTCTGCCTGCCGCTCTCCCTGCTTGTGCCTCTCTCTCTCTCTCTCTCTGGCAAATAAATAAAATCTTGAAAAAAAAAAGAAAAATACTCCCTCCTCCCACAAAAATCAGTGCCTTGATAAAGCTTATATATAAGTTAATGTATAGAATATTTTTAACAATTGCTATAGAAAAGTAAAGCAGAAAAGAGACAAGAAAAACAAGGACGACAAGTACAGATATAAAGGAGGGCTCACGGAGAATGTGGCCTTTCCAAGTGGTGGGCTATGTACATAAAGATATCCTGATGCAGAAGTGTTCCCTGGGGTGTCTTAAGAAGGTCCAGTGGGCCCATGAGGCTGTTGAGCTGTATAAGGAAGGGTGGAGGGTAGCAGCAGATGAGATCACAAGGGCAGTGGAGCATTGGGTTTGAGTTTGAGGAGCTAATTGCATCTCAATAGAGGCATTGGTTTTTGCTCTGAGCAATAGGAGAAACAACTGGCAAGTTTTGAACAGAGGATTGATGATAAGTGACTACAATTTTAATAATCTCACTTGGGCCAGAAGGAAATGTGTTAGGAGATTAGGGCAGTAACTCAGGACCAGGCAAAACACGACGGTGCCTCAGACGAGGGTGGGTGAATGGGTGAAGAGAGTAAGCTCATTTGGGACTAGACTTTGGAGATGGAGACTTTGGTGTTTGCTAAGAGAGAGTGAGAAATCAAGAATTGCTACAACCTGTGTCAGTGGAAGCAAAGGGAGAGTGTGAGCAGAATAAGTTCTAGATTTTTCTTTTAACCAACACTTTTAAACACAATGGTAAAGTGAATAAAAATATGTAACTTCTCCTGTCATGCTTCATGCAGCTTGTAGGGACAAGCAATCAAAGTTCCTGAATCAATAATTGTTTTGATTATACCGTTCCAGAGAAACAATGTATAAAAATATATTCCAGGGCAATTTCTCTGTAATCTGTTCCTCCTGTCCCATCAAGTGTGACAGTGTATTATTATATATTGACAGAAAACATCAATATGGATGATGTTAGACAGTGGGAGGAAAGCATTTTGGTGTGCTGGTTTTGTCTTCATAATGACAGCATTGATCTGTGTTGCAGCTTCCCCATTGTCGGCAGCTCACAGTTTGCTCATATCTACATTGGTATGAGTGGTAATATGGTGAATGTCACATGGGATCTGCAATTAATGGGAACAGCTCTGCAGCCTAATGATTTTTGTCAATTGTGAATTAATTATTAATCTGATTTGTCTTGTTTGTTCAGATTTCTGCAAATGTTAGTAAATCAGGGTCTGCTCAAATTTTCAGTAGAATTGGCGTTTGATAATCACAACCTTTTTTAGTTTGCTTACTTTCCTCTTGCCTGGTTAAGTAAATTATTCTGGTACTTTTGTGGCCTTGGCATTGCCATTTTCCCCATTTTACAATTATTTATTCAAAATGAATTGTCTGCTTAGTGGTTTTTATATTTTACACTCTTGTTTGTTTGGGACTTCTAGCATTCTTCTTTAAATAGTAGGCAGCCTTTCATCCTATTTTCAGGTCACCAAATCATGGTAGCAACTGAAGAAGGGACTTTGGAAGTTGAATTCACTCAGTTAATAGTTAAAAACTTAGGCAAGTCACTATAAAGAGTGTCAAGGTCTTTATCTATGTTTTTTAATTAAAAATACTTCACAGTCTTATGAGCATTTAACAGGACAATATATATATAATTCCTTAGTTTCTGCCAATTGGTTTGTCATTGTGCCTATTATATTTGGAATGGGAGGCACACATATTCCCTTTAAATCAAGTTATTTCCCTTCAGAGATGACTAAGGGCATGACTGTCCATTTACACACAGCCTGTTATTAAATTATTAACTGAATTGGTGGAAAATTGGCACAATTCACTAATTGGCATACATATGATTATGTTAGAAATCATTATTGCACTATTCACCTGATGCACTCATCTTCTATAGCTAGAACCTATAAGGACAACTGTATATTAATGTGATCTACATTCTCTGGTTAAAGGCCAAAGAGCCTAATACCCTGTTGGCTTTGGGGCGCTTTGGTTTTTCATTGTATATTAACTGAATTTGAAAACACGTAGAAGTCTAGAAGGCTGGGAGGGCCATGTTAATTTCCAACTTAACTGAAGAACAAACTGGGCTTGCAGAGGTTATTCACACAGCCTCGCTTTCTAGTTCATTCGCGTGGATGTGACAAGCAGAAAATTAGACACCTGGCAGCTACAAGGGTTTTGGTTTTTGTTTTTAGATACATGGCCAAGATTACTTTGTGAGTGCCAAATTGTTACCTTAATTTAAAGGCAGAAAACACATTAGATTTTTACCACCTAGAAAATCATGTTATATCCTTGCTTAGAAATATCTTCATCAGCAAAGAGAGGGGAAATTTTATTTTATTTTTTCAAAATTACCTCCCATCCATTTTGTAGGATTTGGACCCTGAGAAATGTTGGACAATACTACTAAACTGCAGTAATAGGTTCTGGGTTTTGAAATGTTAATTTTATTGCTGGAAGCCTATTAGGACTAAGAGTATAACTGAGTGGTGTGTAGGGACTGATGGTAATAAGTAAAAGTCAAAGGTATGTTTTTGTTCTGTTTTGTTTTTCATTTTGCTTTCAGTGTGGTTTTCTGTGGCTTTTCCATTAGACACAATCCTCAGATTTAACAGAAGGTGGAAAAGAAAGCTGTTATGAAGTAGATCAAAACTCTATACAAGTCAGACCTAACTCTAACATCCACTTGAAAAACATAAAGCATAGTGCGTTTGAGCTAAACAAAATCCAAGAGGCAAACATGACACATATTTTTGCCCCAAGGTAATCAGCCAGAATTTAATGATAGAACATCTGATTATAAAGAAAAAGAAAACTGGTGATGAAAAACTCTGAGAAATGTGTCTTCCTGCTTTATAACAAAGACATCTCTAAAAAAACAAGCTTAGAGCCAATTTCTGAAAGAAGGTTTTTTTTTTTTTTTCCCCCTGTCCTTTTGGTTGTATTTTCAAGTTTGTTTAAGCTGAACAATTGTTAACATGCATTTGGTTAAACAAGGGCAAATATGCTTGGCAAAAGCATTTGGGGCTTTTGAGTGCTTCCTAATTCGTACTATTGTTCCCTGTCCATCTATTTGCCTATGTAATGTTATGCAAAATTTGTCCTCACAGCCCCCTTTCCAGGCCACCCTCCTGTTCCTATTCAACATTCCCATTCCATTATATCTATTGCCACAAAGTTGTTAACTCTGCCACTTTCACTGTCCCTGTGCTTAAGCCAGTTGTATCAATTTAGGGAGTATGTAACAGATTTGGCTCCTACACAAGTCATTTTCCCAAACTTCCATTTCCTCTCTGAAGTTCTTCCAGTGCAAATCAAATATAGGATTTGGTACTCTTAAAAGTGGTTCTGGGGGGGGCGCCTGGGTGGCTCAGTTGGTTGAGCGACTGCCTTCAGCTCGGGTCATGATCCTGGAGTCCCGGGATCGAGTCCCGCATCGGACTCCCTGCTCGGTGGGGAGTCGGCTTCTCCCTCTGGCCCTCTTCCCTCTCGTGCTCTCTATCTCTCATTCTCTCTCTCTCAAATAAATAAATAAAATCTTAAAAAAAAGTGGCTCTGGGTATCTCTATTTATACAAGTGATAGCTTTCCCGCAGAGCCCCTGTTGGCATCCTTTACATAAAGACCTGTCTTTTGATTTCTTTTCTAAGATTCTACTTGTTATCATGCTAATTATCTCAGGCAACTTTCCAAACTGGAGATCTTCCAGGAATCCAGAAGAGTGGGAAAGAACCTGTTACTTACCTTTTTCCTATTGCCTACATAAAAGCAAATAACCTTATCATGTTATTCAGGATCCTTCCTGCTCTGTCCCAAATCTCACTTTCAAATCTCATTGCTTTCCCCTTCCCCAGGGCACTGTAAAGGTGTTCCCTTCCATATTACTGTATGCTATTGCAAAACTTTGTTTCTTTCCTTAAGCTCTTTCCTCGGTGGGTATTCCTTTTCTACTGTTTCTTACCCAGCACACTTCTACTTATCTTTTAAAAGTTTAACCTTAGTGTTACCTCCATGAGGTCTTTTCCTCCTCTATGAAGTCTTGTACTTACTTTTAAAAATAATTACTACTCTCCCAAAAATGTCATAGCACTTTGAACAGCTCTCAGAGAGGCCTTAGGATCCAGAAGATGGTTGAATCACTCTGAATGAGGTTATTCCAGAATACATTGGCAATGAAGAATGGAGAAATTTGAATCTACTCCCACCCCCAGCATGCAAGACATGGCCCGAGAAAGAGGACAGAATGTACCTTCCCAAAAATGCATGAGTGACTTTATATCTCAAAAAAAGAAGTTGAGGTTCAGAGATTAATAATTTCCAATGCAAAAACAGTCTCCTTTACATGGGTAGTGAAGGAAAATGGATTTTATTATACTCTATGAACATTCTTGTTAATATTATGGCTTCTTGTCAGGAACTGGAGAAAATGACTTTGGCAAGAAGATGTACAGATTGTTGACAAGGAAGTTTCCCTGCAGTATTACAAGATATGGAACAGAGGGGATATACTTAAGGAAGAAATGTCTACCTGCATAAGTATATTGTTTTGACTGTGTTTTATTCAGTTCTGAAAATCTTGTTTCAAATTAACTAGATAATAAAGGTCAAAGAAGAATCAGAATTATATGGGTGATCTACTCCTTAATGAAAAGATTGCGTGCCACTTTCATTTAATCAGGGGTGGGAGTGGTGCTCTCTTGTCATTTCCTCTGTCCTTCTTAAGAACAGATTTAAGTATTAGATGACTGAGGAAAAACAAAATATGGAACTAGGCAAAAGGGACAAAAAGTAGAGTCACATACAATTTGTTATACAAGGAGGAAGGTCTGACTTCAGAAATGGGTGGAGAAGTACTGTCTTAATAGGAGTCTTAGGGAAGAAGGAGGTGGCTTTCAGTCACTTGTAATATCTGCTACTCAATATTGGCCATATCTTGGTTGGATTAGCAGTGAGAAAGGTTAGGGGAACAAAATGGGGCCAAAAAGTCAGCTATGGGCCACTGCTCCCAAAGACAAATTATCATAGAAAGCGTACTCAAACATTAGACTGTGAGGCAGTGCTTAAGTTCTTCAGAATTGGTCATAATTGGTCTTTCTTGTGGAGTAGAACTGAGAGTGCAAATGGGACCAGCTTTTGGAAAATGAGGAAGATGGAGATAGGATAATTGGGATGCAGGAGGCTGAGAGTCACTCCTTCTGTCAACACATATGGAAGAACTGTACAGGACAAATAAATGAGTGGACTAAGAATATCGACGGGCCGATTTAGATTCAACAAATAGTTTTAGGAAAAACTGGTGAGCTTATTTCACCACATGTCTAAAACATAACAAGAAGGAAGAAAACTAGTATCTAATTCCATAACTACCACCTCTACACTGAAATATACATATATATATTGGTCACAAAAGAATTGAACAAAGAGGAAGAATTCCTTTCCCATGAAAAATGTCTTTCTTCTGGAAAAATTGGTATAGGACCAATAAATGAACTCTCTATGATGATATTGGGTAACTCCTGACACCTGAGGAAAGTTTCTGCTATCTTAAATTCCAAGTTAATTTTTCTTTTTTCTAAAGGACTCAAAAATTCCCTCATTTGTTTGTGACCTTAAATGTATGTGAAAGTTTGCTTTTGAAAATCTTATTTATAGTTTGCATGTTCACCTAACCAATGAGCGTTTTAAATGACGGAATCTGTTTTCCTTTGCTTTTTCTACATTCATGGTATTTTCTTTTTCTGCCCAGCTACTCTCTGCAAACTTCTGATATGGCTAAAGTTATCCTATCCACTTATTTTATTAATTTCCCTTTCTATTGTACTGGATTGTGACCTCTAGAGAATAGACTTTATATCTTTTTTTTTTTTCATTTGCATGATCCTAGCATCTATTATAAAACTCCATATTTATTATTTGATAAATGAATCCTTTAATTCATTTTATATAAAGTTCTGGGAAGTAGGATGACCCTTCTTATACAAAATTTGGGGAAGTAGGCTTTTCTACTCATCTGTGTCTGTGTAATACATTATACAACACTTAGCGGCTCAAAGCAACACCATGCTTTTGTGGGTCAGGAATTCACACAGGCACATCACTGAGGCATCATCTGGGTGATTATTATGCTCCAGTTGCTGGTATTCATCTGGTGACTGGGATGGGCTCACCTGGGCTCCCTCTATCTCAGTGCAAGCTCAAGGTCTCTCCAGCAAGTCCGACCTTTTATATGATGGCTGGGGGTTCCCAAGAAACAAGATAAAGGCTGACATGACAGTCTCTATGTCTGTGGAAGCCTGAATAGGAAACTGCTTTTTTTTTTTCTTTTTTTTTTTAGAAAGGCAAAATATTTGTTCATCTTATTGCTCAAGCAAATTTGGCATATATTTCTTTGGCCTCAATTACTTTAATTGCTTAAGGTCCTTCAATATGCAAGTTATTCTGAATTTATTTTTTTGCAATGCCTCTATCATTGCCTTTTTTGTTTCCACACTGAGTGCTCTCGGCCCAAAGAAACCTGGTTAGGTCCATAGTAGTCCAATAAGTACATCAATACTTTTCCAAATAGAAGTGAGGAAAACAAGGGTCAAGGCCTCTAGAATCCACCTCCTGTAACCCATTGCTCTCTGTCCATACCACTTCCAGATGTTCTTTATTTCAATTCTATATTATTCTTTCATGTCCTTGCTCATAACCCTACCAAGTGGAGTGCTAGTATTTCCCTTTACATTTCTGTTAATTTATTTTATTCTAGTTTAAACATTTTTATAAGTGAAAGAAAATATATTTCAATATGAGGCAGAGTAGTAACAAACTAGTTAAGTATAAACCAAGTTTAAACTTTGTAACTTGGCATACAAGAACTTTGCAAATTTTTTTCCAAATTATCTCACACTCTGTCCCTGAGTAAACAGCCTAATCAGCCCATGTGAAATGCTTCAAATACTCTGCATTCCCCCAGATCTCTGCCTTGGCTGATGCCATTCCTTTGACTCCATTGATGGAACCCCAGTTATCTTTTGAGCCCCTGCTCAAACGTCACTATTTTTATGAAATTCTGAATCTCATAATTGAAATTATTCCTTCCTTCTAAGGATTCCTTCCCCTCCCCCCAGGCATTCCTAAACAGCTTTCTCTGTACCTTAATGTGGTTATTATGCTATAACGTTATCATTTTGATATTTATAAAGCAGTTTTCTTTACAAAAATAAAATGTTCCAGGTGAGCAGAAATTGTGTGATTTGCACAGGGTAAAAACTCCATAGAGGTTGGAATTAATAAATGGATGAATGAATCAAGGACTCAATAGTAGGGTAATTTTAATAGTTGTCTCTTAGTTGAAAATACATGAACTATATTGATAAAGCAATTTTTGGAAAAAAAATCTAGGAGAAGGTCCAGTGGAGAATTCAGACATTTTATTAGGTAGAATCACTGCCTATGTTCTCCAAACAAGAGTCTTTTATCAAACACTAATAAAATACTTCTCCTTCTACATTAAAAGTCCAAACATTAAAAAAAGGATGTCAAATCATATTTGGTGTATTCAAGTATATTTGTGCAGTTTTATTGTGCATACAAAAATATCCTTGTATGTAATTATCAGTATTTAAAAGCATTTAATCATTGGTTTAAATCATCAAACTTAATAAATTTAAGAAAATACAGTTTTATTCTGTCTTATACATTTAAATATCTTCAGCATTAACAATGTTTGTATAATTTGCAAATATAATAAAAAATGCACAGATTTTATTAGAGCTGAAGTACAAAATGCTTTGTTTGAATTTTTAAAATATTTTTTGTCCCTAAATTAAGATATGGATAAGATTAGTAAAGCAATGATATTTTATACACTTTGGGAAACATAGGCCTTTAACTCAATAAGAATGTTCTTCCTTCTGTGTATTTTGAACAAATGATACTAAATGCAACTAGAGAATAAGTGGCTCAAAACACCTATATGAATTGTGTTGAAATTTCACAAAAAGCTTAGTTCACATTGATTTTCCAGTGACACTAGTTACTAATTCATGTGTGACTAACTACAGCATATTACTGACTGCCCTAAGAAAGTACTAAATTTAAAGTTTTGCATGACTAGAATAGATATGGATAACTTCAAGATATTATGAAAAGTCTTCTAAAAAGTCTTTAACATTTACAGTAATGTCTCATTTTGCATTAATATAAGCCATTTTCACTCTGTCAATGGTTCAAATGGTTTTAGTCCCACACTGAATGTCTCTTTAGGAAGGTCCCTGGTCTCTCAAAGGCAGTATACATAATGAAAAGGGAGTTTAAATGATTTTTTTCCAGAAGTATGGAACAATTTAGTAGTCTCTAGGAAATGAATATCAGTGGACAGCTTGGTAGTCACATGAAACTTGTTCAAATTCGGTCAACTTATAACTCCCTCTAGTTCCCTCTGTAAAAGATGCTCATATTTGTTTTTAGAATATTTTTTCTTTTTTCCTTTGAAATAGTAAAAATTCTCAATCTTATATTGCCTATTTATAATCTTTTAATCTTTATATTGACTAGTTTGTAAATGTTCCTAATTCATTATTTTATCTAGACTATTGTTAAAGAATCATGTTTGGGGGATGTTTAAGGAATAAAAATGACAACATTCATGATACCACTGATACTAATACCAAAAACCTAACTAGGTTAATGCCTAATTAGTTAATACCTAATAACCACCACATATGGAACATCGACTTTCCATCGAGTGCTATAGTGATCGTTTCACATACATTATCTCATTCTATATTGGTGATCATATGGGAAGATAGTTTTCATTTTCCCTTCTCAGATGAAGAAACAGAGGCTTAAGGAAGTTGAACATCTGGACAAATTAAATGACAATTAAATGGTAGAAATGGGATTCAAGCTCAGGCCTCGTAGGCTTAAGTCACGTGCACATGTCCAGCACACACATAACCCGTTCACTTAGTCCTTAAAAGTCTGAATTTCTAATATGTAGCAGGCTGAAAGGAAAACAATAAAAACACAAGGTTCATGCTTAAGTTCAATTTAGGTCAACAAAATCTTATCAGTATTTACTAGGCTAGTTATTGTGTGAGACACTAGTGATAATTACTTAACTAATTAGAAAATGTGTTAAATTCAATAGAGTAATATACATAGGGCACTTTAAGGGAACAGAAGAGAGATAGGAGATAGAAAGACAGTGAAAGTGTGGATCCCTAGTTGGGTTTTAAAGGATATTGGAAAAGCCAAAGATGGGAGGGGCTTCGAAATGGAGTGAGAGTATATACAAAGTATAGAGATGAGAATGTATGCATATGAACACTGCATATGACTTAATTCAAGATTTGAGATGAGTCTGGAAAAGGAGAGAGGACTGCATATTGAGAAAGTTGTGTCCAAGTCTGCCCAACATATAATGCAATGGTATACCAAAATCTTTGCTCAGGTTTCCCCATTTTATTCAATAGTCTTTCAAATCCTGTTTTGTTCAAACTGCAAATTTTTACCTATTAGAGGCTGAAGAGTTAGGGCTTATGATTATATACTCTAGAATCCCACTGACTGGGTTCAAATACCACTGTTACCATTAATGAGTTGAGTGATCTTGGGCCAGGTTTGATGTTACTGTTCATCAGATGGATGAACAGTATGTTCATTCATATGTTCATATGATGTCATTTTTGCACTGAAGTAATTAACAAATGTTATTTTTTTCAAACTGCAGCTCCTGCATTGTCTAACTATTCCTATAGAATAATCGTCCATTTCTTTATGTGTCACTTCCACATACATATGGTAGATACAAAATAGAAGAATTGAATGAAAGAATGAAGGTATTGTTTTTCAGTGTGTAAGCACTGAATATTTCAAGGTTTCATACTTTTCTCAAACAATTGAAATCAACATGTGATCTGGTTATCCCTTTAATATTTTAGAAATTGTATAACATATCTCATATAATTTCACACACACACATTCACATAAATAGAATGAAACAGTTAACAAAATTATCTTTTGAACTTCTACAAAGCAGTTAGGGAATTGTAACCCAGGTAGTTCTTTTACTTCGTTTGGCAAAACTGATTATAAGTCTCCTAAACTGATTTTCATAAAAATAGGAAATACCAGACTTATTGCATGAAATACTTTCCTGTGGAAAGTTTTTCACAGTCAAAAGTAAGAAAGTATTATTGTTCAACTAACAGATGCAAAATTATACAGAGGAAACAATTCCAAACTGGTCAAAATCTCATTAAAATTGTATGAGGACAATTATGTAGGCCCCATTTACAATTTTTCTTTATAGCAGAATATCAAGCAATCCATGATTTGAGAGCAAACTTTAGTTTTATCCTAGACCTACTTGACCTTGTAAGTGTTTCTTGATTTTAAAGGATGACATTTAATTAAAGCTGCCTTGCTGAAGTGTGGTAATTATTGGTGCAGATAAAAAAGATTTACAGAAACCCAAGCCAGTGGATTGGTAGGAGCAACACAGATTTTTCTTAACATCATGATGTATCATTTGCAAATTGTGATATACTATCTAGCTTTGTATCATTTAAAAGCACATCAAGTTTGCTGGTTGAATTAGCACACACGATTGTGGAAGAGGCATTTCAATTAAACCACAGTCAAACAGACTTCAAGAATTTTCTACCTTTATTTGTAATGCCGTGCATAAAATTATTCAAGCATTACAATGAAGAATGAGAACTCATGGAGTATAAAATTGGACCAAAGTCTCTCCCCTTAATAGATGATATCTTTCCTTCTTCATAGTTTGCTGCTCTTCAATGAATGACATTGAGTAATATGTATGAGTAATTGCTAAGTTTACTGCTCATTACCTCTTTAAAAATCCAAGGAAGTAGTAAGCACACTTTGATCTTTTTATGAGAAAACAATTTTCATTATAAAGATTAAAACAAAATACATGATTTTTATTTGTAGTTTAATAACTTAGCTACTGATTCTTTGTGATACCAAAATACAATGATTACACTTTCAATTATATTTGTGCAGACTGTCAAAAAAATAAAAAAATAAAAACAAAAGTACTCAAAAGGCAATCTTTTCCTTTTATACAAAAAATGATTTTAGAATCCTTCAAAATAATACTTTAGTATCCTAATAAAATTATGCCTGACTTATTTTCCCAGAAGTGTATGAGAAATATTCTTCATACCTGTATTCATAATTAAAGATATTATGGGAAAATAATGTAAAGATATCAACTCTGTAAATTTAGTGTGTGAAATCTAAGATAATATTACCATTTTCCAGCTTGATATTCTCATAAGATTACATACCAAATTATTTAAAACAGTTTTGATTTGTGTGTAAACTATAATTTTGATGGCTAATATCACTAAAGAGAAAAATTTTGTTAACATTTTTTTTAACAATTTTACCCTCGTTGACATTGTTTGATCACTATTCACATTGGTCTCTCTTAACAGATCTACATGTTAACGTACTACTTCATTATCATTTATTGTTGAGCCCAAGATAGCAGGTGTTTAGCATATTGTATTTTGAATTGATACGAATTTATATTGAATTCTTGGTCCTTGAGGTATTTTATAGATGTTTTCAGAACTACCCTAATGACTAAGATGATAAATGGGTTTAAAATAACTTTAGCTAATTATACCTTTTCTAATTTCAATAATGATGACATCTATCAGTTTGCCTACATAGATCCTAGGTTATAATTATCATTTAGTTTGATTTCTATAAACTTTAAATCAGATAGAAGAAAAGCATATATTATCAGATGAGACTGTGGGTTTGGGCAGTCATCACATTATGGTGTTAATCTACAGGGATCAGCTATTGATTTTATTTCATGATTCTGGAAGGCATAACTTTTCTTCTGACAAAGGTGACAGTGAATATTAAAGTAGGCTTTATTTTATGAGTGCAACATGATGATAATGATGATAATGAAGATCATAAGGCAATAATGAATAATAATAAAACTAGCTACCTTGAGGTCCAAATTAAAATTAACAAAGGAAGAGAGGATCCAAAATTTAGGGAAAAATCTTTTCTTCTTTTATTTTTCTTATACATTTGTAGTGAAGGACAGTTGGAAACGGAAAGTCACACAGTAAGGACTGCATGGTATTCAAGTTGATCCTCACCACTCTTTTGTGGTAAAATATAAGACACAATATGAAATGCTTCTGCTTGAAAATTCCTTTACAAACATTGATTTAATGACTACTGAGTGCCAAGGAATGAGGTTCATCCCATTACTATTCTTCAAATCTTTTAATTGCGTTTACATTCCAAATTTTGACAACAGAATGGCCCCTCTTTGATTCTGCCAAGAAGAAAAAGAAGTAACGCATAGCAGACAAAACTTAATTACCCTTACATTAAAAAAAAAATCATGTTTTTCTTTCTTGTTTTTATTTTGAATTAATATTTTATTATAAATCTTTCAACTAAAAGAAACCATTTTTCCTGGAAAAGGAAATTAAGATTCAAAAAGATCACAAGATATAATTAATATCATAAAGAAAGTTTTTCATATTCCATCTTTTTTCATAATGGATTTCTCACAACACAAGTTTAAATGAAGACAAGAGAAAGGTGCTGGGACATTAGGTTAAGGGGGGATCAGAGGAGCAGCAAGATGTTTAGAATAGAGAAGACTTGTGCAAACACTTTAGTAAACTAAGAACAAAAAATCATTGAGAAGGAAAAGAAAGAAGATGCAGTAGAAAGAGGTGTTAGAGCCTGGTCATGAAGGGAGAATAAGATAAGTTGAAAAAAACTCCTTTGAGTGAAAATGTCTTCCTTAGAAATACTAATATTCAACCAGAAAAGGGAAAATTGAGAGTGCGTGCAATGAAAAGGTGATCATATTACATATGATTAAAAAGGTGAACTATTGGTACTTTACTCCTAAGAGGAGTATAGATTAACTTTCCAAGAACTTCAGCATTTTAGTGCATAAAGATAATTCATTTGGGGGGTGCCTGGCCAGCTCTGTCAGTTAAGCCTCTGCTTTTGGCTCAGGTCATGATCTCCGGGGTCCTTGGATTGAACCCCGCATTGGGATCCCTGCTCAGTGGGGAGTCTACTTCTCCCTCTGCCCCTCATGCTCTCTCTCTCAAATAAATAAATAAAAAATCTTTAAAAAATGATAATTCATTTGGTTGTTTTTATTATATTGTGTTGGTCTAAATTAGAAGGTCAGTTTCTAGACCCCACAAAGATAGCAGATTCCATTTTACCATTGGGAAAGGCCTGGGGAAGAGAGTGGATTGGAGAATTACATGAGTCCATCATTGATACACACTGTTGATGGCTTTAGTATTTCTATCAAATGAGAAGATTTCTAGAACTGAGGATACTAAATTTCCTTCCTGTAATTAAATGGAGACAATAAGAATAGAATCTATCTTTTATCAGACCCTCCTGAGTAAGTCGACAATGAATCAGCAAGAACCAACGCAGTTTACAAAACTAGTAAATTGTGAGAAACTTCTTCCTGGCCATTTATCAAATTCTTAAACTGTTCTAAAGGCTTAACCTTTCAGACCTCTGAAAACCCCGAGAAGCAGTACCTCAAAGACTCTATGACAAGGGGCGCATGTAAATACAGACATGATAGACATGAAAGACAGTAGTTACTAAAAAATGAGTACTGGTTAAAAAAAAAAAAAAAAACAAACAAACTTAAAAATAAAAAAGAAATGAGTTCTGCACTTATTTTTGTCCAGGTAAGAAAGCCTCTTGAGGAGTAGGCAGGCCAGAGGTGGGGAGGAGAGAACCTAGCATACAGAGCCAAGTTTTGTCTTTTTGTTCCAATGAATGCTATTTTAAGGTATAGGATCTCAATAATGTTGCCTCTCCTCTGATGCTCCCAGGAGGGTGTAAGATGAAGGCAAGATATACTATGATATAAACTGTGATCGGGTATGTTTGATAAAACAGAGACCTGGGAGCATCCAATGTTCCAGCATCTACCTTGGAGCACGTAATAGGTGAAGGACAAGCAGTAATGCCAGGATTTCAAGGAGGTAGGAGATGAGTCTTTTATACAGGCAGGCACCAGAACAAGGACCTAAGCAATAGGAGTCAAAGCTAGACAAGTAAACTTATAGCAGGCAGTGGAACCCTGACTCTAAGCTGAACCCCCACTGCTTCTGAACAAGTGAAGTTAAAGACATTGTATCTCCTTGTTATAACATGCAGCACAGTTGGTAGGAATTGTTTGATTTATTTGGGTAGGTGAAGGAGCCAGAGTACTAGAGTATAATCATATCTTAAAATATTCTACTAGTTAGATGACAATGATTTCCAAAAGTAGGTCCTGATCTGACACATTGTGTCTGTATCAGGGAGTGCAGATATTTCAATTGTAATTCCTTTTTAGATCCATTCCAACACAGCAAGTCTTTGGAAACATTTTCTTTTCTCTTTTTCTTTTTTTAAGATTTATTTATTATTTGAGAGAGAGAGAATGAGAGATAGAGAGCACAAGAGGGAAGAGGGTCAGAGGAGGGAGAAGCAGACTCCCTGCTGAGCAGGGAGCCTGATGTGGGACTCGATCCTGGGACTCCAGGATCATGACCCGAGCCAAAGGCAGTTGCTTAACCAACTGAGCCACCCAGGCGCCATTTTTAAATGGAAATATAGAAGCAACTCAGATTAATTTTTAATCAAGTCACTTCCTTCTGAGGAAGGCAGTACAGGTATGGTGGGGAAAAAAAAAAACAAGTATTTTAAAATTGTCTTCTGAGATGAGTTCTGGTTCTGACAAGAAAGTTTTGTGATCTTCAACTACTTACCTCTCTGAGCTATGGAAAATTTTCTAATGTATAAAATGGGACTAAAACGCAATTTTGCTGTTTAACTGCTGACAGATTTAAAGTGCCATCTCTTCTGCTTTACCTTTGCCTCACATATGAGCAAGCTGAAAATAAACAAATAAATAAAGTGTTTGGTCTGGGCAGGAAATTCAAGCCAGGCAGGATCCATAACCCCAGCCCTAAATCTAAGTACCGTAAAACCCCAAATTCATTCTCCTTCCTTGCTTCTCAGGCCATTTTCAGACCTGCTTGGGCTCTATACTGCTATCCCCCAAAAAGCCCCATCTTGGAAGTAATAAACATTTTCACATCCCCTTGGTGTGCATATGTATGTAACATCATCAGTCTCAAGATCTTAACCAAATTTTGTGTTGGGAGATCCCAACAGGGTAATTCAATAAAACCCTGCCACAATGTAATAACTGAGGCCCAAAAATTCTACCAAGTAAATCACAGGCTTTTATTAATGCCAGATTAATGACAAATGATATTTTTTCATTCAATCTTCACTATAATATAAGGCATAAAACAAAGATAGTGAAAGTTCCATGCATGTAATTGATGATACACTGAGAAAGCTCCAAGTGATCATGAAACCATCAATTCTAAATCAATTTTTCCTTTTCCAACAAAAGACGAGAACATTAGCCCTCTCCTTTTTGAAAACATGGGCTGAGCTGAGGTAGGGAGCCACTTGAGTATATTTGTATTATCTCAGGAAATATATCTTGGAATATCTACTATTTATCTTTTAAGAAGGCTGTCAAGATTAAAGAAGCAGTGTCTGATCAAAATAGTATGTCAGTAAAGTCTATTTCTTCATGTATCTTCTTACTTCAATACTCATAAGATGTAGGCAGTCCTGAGCGCACAAACTCATAAATCTGGCTATATAGTAAGTAAGTAAGTGAGGGAGTGGATAGCCAGATGGTTTCTATTACTTTTAAGAATAATTTCTAAATAAAGTATATTACATAGACCTTCACTTACAGTAGCTGTAACTCTATGATGATATTATTCCATAGAGGGAATAAAGAATTTAGATTTTACCAACTCCTTTAGGCTTGTGAGAATAGAGCTAATAAAAGTTCTACAGCATCTCCCTGGGGAAGGAAATACAAATTCATAAAAACCTACCCTTTGACTTTCTGAATGACATTTGTCTTAGCACTCCTTTTATAGGCCAAAATCATGGGAATTGTCAGAGCAAAAATAGCTGATTTAAAAACTCCAGTACCATTTGTTGAGGAGCAAAATAGTTGCTGATCTTTCATTTTTGTAAAACCCATGTGAATTATGAATATATGGTATAGCAAGCACTAGGACCAGTGATATTTAACGATTTAACACCTGGATGGTTTGGGGATAGAAGTACAGGTGAACTAATTCATGAATACTAACTCATTTCATCAAACATATATTAAGCACTTCCTGTATGCTGTCTACTGTGACGAGACCTGGTTGATAAGATAAAAATGGAAGTAGATGTGGAGTTTAGACTCAATCTTCAAGCAATTGAAAATTTAGAATTAGGGGAGATTTGCTGAAAATTTATATATATATACTTTCATATATGCATATGTAAAATCATAGAAATAAGTGTGGTTTTTAAAAAGGTTTGGCAAACAAGAAAAAGCAAGTTGGACTTTAAGGGTATAAGATGGATAACTAACTACTTGATTTAGACACTAGAAAATAGAAATTTGAAAGGATGGGCAGAAAATAAAAATACAGGAGTGACATCAGGGAAAATGAGAATTACTGGTATGGAATGATGGAGAGCTAAAAAAGAAAGATGTCTGTCATTGATAGGCTTTACTGCTAGAAAAAGTGATGTGTATTAAAAAAGAATAGTGATGATGAGGTCAGCTGTGCAATAGTGAGTTTTAGACACTGAACTAATACGTGTTTGTCAAGTAAAAATTTAAATATGAACCTAGAGATAAAGTGAAATTAGTGAACTATCATGATATGGGTTCATAGATAAACTGAGATTATATAATTCTCTTAGAGGAAAATATAGATAGGTAAAGAAGAACATGAGTATATTTTGAGGTGCATCTGTGGATGGAGTGTGGGATACAAAGAAGGATATTGCATAGGAATCAAAAGCAAGAAGGTAAAGAGTTGGGAGAACAGATGCCATAGACTCTAAGTTAAAAGAAACAAATGTTGATATATCTAAAAGGAATTATGTTCTAATGGCAGTTTAATTAAATTCTCAGAAGGAATTAGGAATATTATTCCTTTGGATTCTGAAATCATTTTGTGATTTATTAATAAATTAATAAATACCTATTTATACTATAGGTATTCATTTATTTATTTACTTAACAAATACTTATTAGTGTTTTGCTCTTCTGTGCATTGGGGGATACAGGATGAAGATTATACCACCGGCCACTCTTGGATTTACAGAAGATAAATTAAGTCTACCTGGGGTGGAGAATTTGGGGAAATTTAACAGAGTAGAAAATATTCAAGTGAGGCTTTGGCAGCCAGGAAGGGGGTGGGGGAGACATTTTGGGATCTAGAGTGTCATAAGCCAAAAACCAGAGTGATAAAATTCTGTGTAGTTTTCCAAGCATGTTGGCTTTTGTGGGAGTATTGGAGCCATACTTATAGGTACATAGACAGGAGCAGGATATGAAACTGGTAGGTTGCTGATGGCAGATTGTGAGGAACCTTTTACACAATATCACAGAGATTACTGATATAGTCCGTACCAGAAAACCTTGAGGATTTTACTGATTGATTCATTGATTGATTGATTTTTAGAGACGGAAAGAGAATCATAAGCAGGCTTCACGCCCAGCACAAGCCCAATGCAGGGCTCCATCTCACAACCCTGAGATCACGACCTGAGCCAAAATTAAGAGTCCAACACTTAACCAACTGAGCCACCCACACACCCCAACCTTGAGGATTTTAAAATGTGGAAGGATTACAAACAGATATAGGTTATTAGAAAGACAAGTGGCAAAATTCAGGGGAATGTATAAGAAGCAGGGAGTGAGAGAGGAGAATCGTTTGAAGGTTATGGTAAAGATTTAGAGAAGAGATAATGATCATCTAAGTCACTAATACTTAGTAAAAGAAGGAGCAAGAATTATTTTTTAATTATAAAAGTAAATTTATTTCTTGAAGGATATTTGAAATATGAAGTATGATATGGAGACTTCTCAATTTGTTGATGATCTAATGAAAACCATAAGTTTCAAAAACCAATGTATTTTGTACATTTCTTGTCAGTGTGTATCTGTATGTGTGCACATGTGTGTGTAATGTATGTGTGTACATATATATGCAAGATATATAAGTATATAAAAATTTGCAACATATATAAATAGAGAGAGATAAATAAATGCAAAATTGTCTCTGGTACTTCGCTTCACTTTGTATCATAAACACTTCCCCATATATTGTCATAGTCTTCAAAACACTTGGCATGATTCTGTAGTATTAACCATCACTGGAGAATATCATGGGGTACCTAAACATTGTTTGAAATTTAGATTGTTTCCAATTTTTCGCTATTGTGCAATATTGAGGATCTTGATTTACATTGACAACTGCTCAGCAGAAATGTTATAGTAATTTTCCTTTTTTCTTCTGTGTATTAGATCCTTGTCATTCTACCCTCGCCAATCAGCAGTATCTTTTTAAAACTGCCCATTTGATAAATGAAAATGGTATCTTATTAATGATCATATACAGGTAAACTTTTTTTTCAGATTCATTTGTACTTATATATCAACTTGAATGAATTACTTGTTCATATAAAGATAAATTTTTTGTGTTGTAATTGCTTGTGAATTGCACTGACTTATAAATTCAGTGGGTATAGAATTCTAGAGAATCTCCTAAGATTTACTGATCAAATACATTTTTTTTTTCTATCCTTGGTATGTGCCAGGAACAGTTCCAAGTTTTTTATACTGCATGGGCATTTGATATTTTGAAGTACAGCATCAACACACTCTTCATCTATAAACAGTCCTCAGTTTTGCTTTGTGAAACATCATTACCCTGAACTCAGCTCATATGTTTTGGATGAAGCTGGCCTCATTTCTTCTGGTTACCAGAGTTGGAGAATGTGACTCGGGAAAAGCCGATCAGCACATTCCATCTTTCTTGCTATGATTATTTCTTTAGGGAGGGGTTTCAATCCAAGTAAAGTCAATCAAAGTTAATGAGAACCAATTTTCTATAAGGAACTCGAACTCTTGTCTACTTGGTTTGTTGATGTAAAGCTGAAGAAATCTGGGGGCAACTGAGTAGCACTTAGGAATGGCAGCAACTCAGTAGAACCAGACCAAGATGATTCTGAACTTAGCCACTCCAAAGCTGCACCCAACCTTGTATTTTTTTCTTAAACTGATTTGGATTTGATTTTCTGTTATCTACAACAGAGAGTTTTAACTGATAGAGTAATAAAAAACTGACAGCCCTTCCCTCAGCTTTTTTATGAGCTTTTGTAATCAGTTATTCATTTAGTTTGGTTTTCAAACCCTTCAACTTATCAGAGTCTCAGGATCGTGGATATTGAGGTCAATATTCATCAGCGTAAACACAGTGTAATGATGTGTCCCAGAATTTGTCATTTTAATTTTTTGAATTAAATATATTCTCTTGTTCTTGGAATAACTTCATTATGAGCAGAGACTAAAATTCATGAATATTTTATGAAACAGTAAAGGGATCGACTTTTTGTATATTTAGCAGAGTCAGTTGCTGTGTCTTGGTGTAGTTCAAGGATTACAGATATTTCCTACATCATAAGGGCAAAGCAAAAACATGCATCTTTAATCACATTAATAAATTCCTGTTTTTAACTCCCCAACTTTCTTAGCTTATAGAAAAATAGTATAGGATTTAGGTGAACAAATTTAATATAAACACAATCAGTGTGATTTCATTTCTTATTCCATTGGAATTATGTTATTGATGGAACCGGGCTTTGCATTTATTATATGTTGAGGAGTATTAATGGGGAATGAGACATTTTTCCTTTTGATCATAGATGTCTCTTTTCAAAATATAAATGTCTGATATTCTTTTTTTAAATTTTATTTTATTATGTTAATCACCATACATTATATCATTAGTTTTTGATGTAGTGGTCCATGATTCATTGTTAAGAGAAGCAGTTTCCTATCCTTGCCACCTGTTTCTTTCTTGACTGTTTTATAACCTCAACATGAACAAAACTTAACTCATTTCTTTTCTCTCCAGCCCCATTATCTAGTTAAATAATACCCAAGATGGAAACCTGGATTTTTCAAGTGCTACTTTTTATACTCACATGGAATTGTCCACCATAACTTATTATTTTCCCTCCTAAATATCAGTTGCAGTCCTCTCTTCCATCCCTGAAGCTTTGGTTTTTTCTTTTCCCTAATAATTTCATGTTTGGATTACTGAAATAGTTTGTATACATTGTTTACCAGATACTCTTGTCTTCCTTAATCCCCTAATCCATCTTAAATTTGGCACTACAGGACAGAATAGTGATTTATATAAATCACACAAATGTGATTATACATTTGTTTCTTATTATAAATTCTTTCATGCAGTGAGGATTTTGATTTTTAAAATAATAGCCATGTTCAGAATTAATTTGAAACTCCTAATATGACAGAATTTCCTTGTCCTCCTCACTCTTTTCCTCCTGCCTATCTGTCAAGTTCATGTTTACAAAGTCCTCCCACTTACCCTTTCTTTCAGCCATTTAACCATTATAGAGTAAGTTTCTGCTTAAATAGTAGTACATTTTATGTACCTAATTCCCACATCAATCCTATAGTGTAAGATTTATTACTTCAAGGTAAGAATTACTTTACAGATGGGAAAATTGAATGACAGGGATCTGGGAAAAAAATGATAATGCTTTTGCAAAGGTTATCAGGTGAAGGAGAGTCTGACTAACCCATTATTCTATAAGCCTTAATCACATTGACTATATTCATTTTTAAAAAGGCACTTTTCTGGGTATATACCTCAATATCATAAAAGCCATCTATGAAAAACCTACAACGAATATCATTCTCAATGGAGAAAAGCTGAGAGCTTTCCCCCTAAGGTCGGGAATGCGGCAGGGATGTCCACTCTCACCACTGCTATTCAACATAGTATTAGAAGTCCTAGCCACAGCAATCAGACAACAAAAAGAAATCAAAGGCATCCAAATCGGCAAAGAGGAAGTCAAACTCTCACTCTTTGCAGATGATATGATACTGTATGTGGAAAACCCAAAAGACTCCACCCCAAAACTGCTAGAACTCATACAGGAATTCAGTCAAGTAGCAGGCTATAAAATCAATGCACAGAAATCAGTGGCATTCCTATACACCAACAACAAGACAGAAGAGAGACAAATCAAGGAGTCTATCCCATTTACAATTGCACCCAAAAACATTAGATACCTAGGAATAAATATAACCAAAGAGGCAAAGGATCTGTACTCAGAAAACTATAAAATACTCATGAAAGAAATTGAAGAAGACACAAAGAAATGGAAAAACGTTCCATGCTCATGGATTGGGAGAATCAACATTGTGAAGATGTCAATGCTACCTAGAGCAATCTACACATTCAATGCAATCCCCATCAAAATACCATCCACTTTTTTCAAAGAAATGGAACAAATAATCCTAAAATTTGTATGGAACCAGAAGAGACCCAGAATAGCCAGAGGAATACTGAAAAAGAAAAGCAAAGCTGGCGGCATCACAATTCCGGACTTCCAGCTCTATTACAAAGCTGTCATCATCAAGACAGTTTGCTACTGGCACAAAAACAGACACATAGATCAATGGAACAGAATCGAGAGCCCAGAAATGGACTCTCAACTCTATGGTCAACTAATCTTTGACAAAGCAGGAAAGAATGTCCAATGGCAAAAAGACAGTCTCTTCAACAAATGGTGTTGGGGAAATTGGACAGCCACATGCAGAAGAATGAATCTGGACCATTTCCTTACACCACACACAAAAATAGACTCCAAATGGTTGAAAGACCTAAACGTGAGACAGGAGTCCATCAAAATCCTAAAGGAGAACACAGGCAGCAACCTTTTCGACCTTAGCCGCAGCAACTTCTTCCTAGAAACATCGCCAAAGGCACGGGAAGCCAGGGCAAAAATGAACTATTGGGATTTCATCAAGATAAAAACGTTTTGCACAGCAAAAGAAACACTCCACAAAACCAAAAGACAACCGACAGAATGGGAGAAAATATTTGCAAATGACATATCAGATAAAGGGCTAGTATCCAAAATCTATAAAGAACTTATCAAACTCAACACCCAAAGAACAAATAATCCAATCAAGAAATGGGCAGAAGACATGAACAGACATTTCTCCAAAGAAGACATCCAAATGGCCAACAGGCACATGAAAAAGTGCTCAACATCGCTCGGCATCAGGGAAATCCAAATCAAAACCTCAATGAGATACCACCTCACACCAGTCAGAATGGCTAAAATTAACAAGTCAGGGAACGACAGATGTTGGCGGGGATGCGGAGAAAGGGGAACCCTTCTACACTGTTGGTGGGAATGCAAGCTGGTGCAACCCCTCTGGAAAACAGTATGGGGGTTCCTCAAACAGTTGAAATTAGAGCTACCGTTCGATCCAGCAATTGCACTACTGGGTATTTACCACAAAGATACAAATATAGGGACCCGAAGGGGTACGTGTACCCCAATGTTTATAGCAGCAATGTCCACAATAGCCAAACTGTGGAAAGAGCCAAGATGCCCATCGACAGATGAATGGATAAAGAAGAAGTGGTATATATACACAATGGAATATTATGCAGCCATCAAAAGGAATGAGATCTTGCCATTTGCAACGACGTGGATGGAACTGGAGGGTGTTATGCTGAGTGAAATAAGTCAATCAGAGAAAGACATGTATCACATGACCTCATTGATATGAGGAATTCTTAATCTCAGGAAAGAAACTGAGTGTTACTGGAGTGGTTGGGGGTGGGAGGGATGGGGTGGCTGGGTGATAGACATTGGGGAGGGTATGTGCTACGGTGAGCGCTGTGAATTGTGCAAGACTGTTGAATCACAGATCTGTACTTCTGAAACAAATAACGCAACATATTTTAAGAAAAAAGAAAAAGAAGAAGATAACAGGAGAGGAAGAAAAGGGGAGTATGTCAGAGGGGGAGACGAACCATGAGAGATGATGGACTCTGGAAAACAAACTGAGGGTTCTAGAGGGGAGGGTGGTAGGGGGATGTGTTAGCCTGGTGATGGGTATTGAGGAGGGCACGTTCTGCATGGAGCACTGGGTGTTATGAACAAACAATGAATCATGGAACACTGCACCAAAAACTAATGATGTAATATATGGTGATTAACATACCAATAAAAAAACAAATTTATACCTTCAAAAAAAAAATCAATGCACAGAAATAAGCGGCATTCCTATACACCAACAACAAGACAGAAGAGAGATAAATCAAGGAGTCGATCCCATTCACAATTGCACCCAAAACCATAAGATACCTAGGATTAAATCTAACCAAAGGGGCAAAGGATCTGTACTCAGAAAACTATAAAATACTCATGAAAGAAATTGAGGAAGACAGAAAGAAATGGAAAAACATTCCATGATCATGGATTGGAAGAACAAACATTGTGAAGATGTCAATGCTACCTAGAGCAATCTACACATTCAATGCAATCCCCATCAAAATACCATCCACTTTTTTCAAAGAAATGGAACAAATAATCCTAAAATTTGTATGGAACCAGAAGAGACCCCAAATAGCCAGAGGAATCTTGAAAAAGAAAAGCAAAGCTGGCGGCATCACAATTCCAGACTTCCAGCTCTATTACAAAGCTGTCATCATCAAGACAGTATGTCCTGGCACAAAAACAGACACACAGATCAATGGAACAGAGCAGAGAGCCCAGAAATGGACTCTCAACTCTATGGTCAACTCATCTTTGACAAAGCAGGGAAGAATGTCCAGTGGAACAAAGACAGTCTCTTCAACAAATGGTGCTGGGAAAATTGGTCAGTCACATGCAGAAGAATGAAACTGGACCATTTCCTTACACCACACACAAAAATAGACTCCAAATGGTTGAAAGACCTAAACGTGAGACAGGAGTCCATCAAAATCCTAAAGGAGAACACAGGCAGCAACTTCTTTGACCTCAGCCAGAGCAACTTCTTCCTAGAAACATCGCCAAAGGCAAAGGAAGCAAGGGCAAAAATGAACTTTTGGGACTTCATCAAGATAAAAAGCTTTTGCACAGCAAAAGAAACAGTCCACAAAACCAAAAGACAACCGATGGCATGGGAGAAGATATTTGCAAATGACATATCAGATAAAGGGCTAGTATCCAAAATCTATAAAGAACTTATCAAACTCAACACCCAAAGAACAAATAATCCAATCAAGAAATGGGCAGAGGGCGCCTGGGTGGCTCAGTTGGTTAAGCAACTGCCTTCGGCTCAGGTCATGATCCTGGAGTCCCAGGATCTAGTCCCACATCAGGCTCCCTGTTCAGCAGGGAGTCTGCTTCTCCCTCTGACCCAACCCCCTCTCATGCGCTCTCTCTCTCTCTCTCTCTCTCTCTCTCTCTCATTCTCTCTCTCAAATAAATAAAATCTTAAAAAAAATTATAAAAAAAAAAGAAATGGGCAGAGACATGAACAGACATTTTTCCAAAGAAGACATCCAAATGGTCAACAGACACATGAAAAAGTGCTCAACATCGCTAGGCATCAGGGAAATCCAAATCAAAACCTCAATGAGATACCACCTCACACCAGTCAGAATGGCTAAAATTAACAAGTCAGGGAACGACAGATGTTGGCGGGGATGCGGAGAAAGGGGAACGCTCCTACACTGTTGGTGGGAATGCAAGCTGGTGCAACCCCTCTGGAAAACAGTATGGGGGTTCCTCAAACAGTTGAAAATGGAGCTACCATACGATCCAGCATTTGCACTACTGGGTATTTACCACAAAGATACATATGTAGGGATCCGAAGGGGTACGTGCACCCCAATGTTTATAGCAGCAATGTCCACGATAGCCAAACTGTGGAAAGAACCAAGATGTCCATAGAGAGATGAATGGATAAAGAAGGTGTGGTATATATACACAATGGGATATTATGCAGCCATCAAAATGGATGAGATCTTGCTATTTGCAATGACATGGATGGAACTGGAGGGTGTTATGCTGAGTGAAATAAGTCAATCAGAGAAAGACATGTATCATATGACCTCACTGATATGAGGAATTCTTAATTTCAGTAAACAAACTGAGGGTTGCTGGAGTGGTGGGCGGTGGGAGGGACGGGTGGCTGGGTGATAGACATTGGGGAGGGTATGTGCTATGGTGAGCGCTGTGAATTGTACAAGACTGTTGAATCACAGATGTGTACCTCTGAAACAAAGAATGAAATATATGTTAAGAAAAAAAAAAAAGAAGAAAATAGCAGGAGGGGAGGAATGAAGGGGAGTAAATCGGAGGGGGAGACGAACCATGAGAGATAATGGACTCTGAAAAACTAACTGAGGGTTCTAGAGGGGAGGGGAGTGGGGGGATGGGTTAGCCTGGTGATGGGTATTAAAGAGGGCACGTTCTGCATGGAGCACTGGGTGTTATGCACAAACAATGAATCATGGAACACTACACCAAAAACTAATGATGTAATGTATGGTGATTAACATAACAATAAAAAATTATTTTTAAAAAGGCACCTTTCTTTCTCTTCCCTCCATGATTCCCTCTATTTGAAACTCTCCTTCTTTCCTTTTTTTTTTAAAGATTTTATTTATTTATTTGACAGAGAGGGACACAGTGAGAGAGGGAACACAAGCAGTGGGAGTGAGAGAGGGAGAAGCAGGCTTCCCGCGGAGCATGGAGCCCAATGCGGGCCTCGATCCCAGGACCCTGGGATCATGACCTGAGCCGAAGGCAGATGCTTAAAGACTGAGCCACCCAGGCGCCCCTGAAACTCTCCTCCTTTCCAAACCAATTCAGTGCCCATGCATGTACAGCTCAATGAAGTTGAGATGAATCTTTGATGCAGTATATATAAAATGATATTTACTTGATTTGGAGGAAACCTGTATAACTTACTTTGTACCTATTTGCAAGCACTTTAGAAGCTATTCATGTAGGTTAATGATTCTCAACCCTTCAACACACACTGGGGAACCTCTGAAGAATATTCTAACCATTTTCAGAAATATTGCTCTTTCTAAAGGCATTGTTTTAAAGTTCAATTTCATTGTTTTGGATAAGTTTATGGACTTGGGATCCAGGAAGATCCAGGTCAGAATGATAGTTCTTTCATTACCAACTAGGAAGTCACTGGTGTTAATTAAACTCTCTGAAGTGCAATTTTCTCATGAGTGAAAAGAATAATAAAGGTCTTTTCTTTTTAGTATTAGGTTATTATGAAGATTAAATGAGATAGATCATTTTAAAAATTTTTCAGAGCACAGGGCTTGCCACATATTATTTCCTTAATAAATGTTATATATTTATTATAAATGTTATTGACATTGTTTTGTTGTTACTTGGTTTTTGGAAACTTTGTTTCCATTAGTTATAAAAAATATATGTAATAATGTTTTCTGAGCCATGTAAATATGCTATGGAGACAGACATAATATTGATCTCATATAAAAACTGGTTAGATATCTTTCAGTAATTATTTAGTCTTGCTTCTTCCTGTCATCCTACAGACATAATATTGATCTCATATAAAAACTGGTTAGATATCTTTCAGTAATTATTTAGTCTTGCTTCTTCCTGTCATCCTGCTTTTATTTTACCTTATCATTTTTTCACCCTGTTTTTAGAATAGCTTTCAGATTTACAAGTAAAGTGGTCTGAATATACAGAAATCTATTTTTATAATATTGTATTTTTCTACATGATAATAAAAGAATTTGATGAAGAAAATTTGAAAGACACAAAAAGTAATCATTAATTAGAACACATATTTTTTGCAATATGCTTGGATTTTTTTTTTGTACTTCAAAAGTGTCAAATTACAAAGGCTAATATAAATTCTTTTAAAAACCTAAAACACTGAAGAGGCATAATTCCTCTAAGGAAGAAAGAAAAACTCTTTAACAATAGTGTAAATTATTTATAGACCTCCTGCTTGAACAAGATAAGTTATTAAGATTTTCTGAAATGATTGTTGTTTTAACTGCTATTTGTATTTCAACACAGAGGAGATAAAAACACTTTGGATTGGAAGTCCAGAAGCCTTTTCTCTTATTTGCTAATTGCATGGCATTCAGTAAGGCATTTTGTCTCTCTGTACCTCAGTTTCTCATCAGAGAAATTGGCACTTTGAATACATAATGTCTAATCTACATTAATGGCCATACTGTGGTGTTAGAAGAAGATCCTAGAACCTCACAGATCTAGAAACTCTGTTATTTACAAGTTGGGCAATTTGGCACACTACTTAATCTAATTGAGCTTCATTTTTTAAATTAGAAAAATGTATATAATTGTGTATAAGTTGCAGATTTGCTGTGAGGTATATACAATAACCTATATACTTTGCCTGGCAGATATAGGTATGAAATAAATGTAGCTAATATTATTATTTTATAAAAGATTTGAGAATATGTGGCCTTTAATTTTCCCGATTAATGTTTAATAAAACTCCATATCCTTTCCATGAATTATTTGAGCACTTTTCATTTATTTAACAAATATTTTATTCAGCTTGGACCCTGTGATAATGTTATATACAACTCTGTGGGTATACTGTGATTAACAATATCACCTGGGTGGCTCAGTCGTTAAGCATCTGCCTTCGGCTCAGGTCATGATCCCAGGGTCCTGGGATCGAGTCCCACATTGGGCTCCCTGCTCGGCGGGAAGCCTGCTTCTCCCTCTCCCACTCCCCCTGCTTGTGTTCCTGCTCTCGCTGTCTCTCTCTCTGTCAAATAGATAAATAAAATCTTTAAAAAAAAAAAAAAAACATAGTCACAGACCCTGTCTTCATGAGGGAAATAGGTAAGATGATGGTAACACATAGTCAAGTATTTAATTAGAAGGTAAAATACATGCCAGAAATGAAAAAAAAAATTCTGAAAGTAAAGAATGGGAGAGATTTTTCAGATTGAATGGTCAGGGAAGGTCTCTCTGAGAAAGTGTTGTTTAAGCTGAAGTCTGAAAAGAAAACAACAAAGGTGAAGACTGGTTGTATGGATATTCCAGAAAGATGGACATGGGCAGGAGGGATGGGGACGGCCAATGAAGGGAAAGACCTTTGCATGATTTAGGAAAAGAAAACCTCTTTCAGCTAAGGGGTGTGTATGAGACATGATGAAGAGTAGCAAGTGTTGAAGTTGGGAGGATGGATGAGGGCCAGATTGCATTCGGCATCATAGAACGTAATGATTTTCAAAATCAATCTAAGTGCAAAAGGCTATCACAGAGGATTTTCAAACAAAAGAATAATATGATTCCAATTTCATTAAGAAAAAAATCATCCCAGCTGCTGATTAGATATGCATTGGAGAGGGGCAACAGGGAAAGGAGGGAAACCAGTTAAGTGACGTTGTAGAGGATGAGCCTAGTGATATGGGCTAGGGTTATAGCATTGGCCATGAAGTGATAATAATAAGAATGACCGTGACAACAATTATAATAGCTAACCTTTAATAAGAGTTTATGATGTGCCATCCTGCCTAGACATGTTTTTTCCTTTGAAGTTTGTGAAGTTTATTTTGTAGCTTTATTATTATTTATTTTGAGCAGTATTAGGTTTACAACAAAGCTGAGAGGAAGCTACATAGATTACCCCTACATTCCTGCCCCTCCCACATATATAGCCTCCATCGTTATGAATATCACTCACCAGAATTGCACTTTTTTATTTTTCTACCAAGAATGAACCTAAGTTAACATCATAATCACCCAAATTCTAGTTTACCTTGGGAATCACTCTTGGCGTTGTGTATTCAGAGGTTGAACACACGTATAATGAAATTTATCCATCATTATTGAATGATATCAAGTGTTTTCACTGCTCTACAAATCCTTTGTGCTCTGCCTATTCATCTCTCTGGCCTTCTACCCTAAAACTGGTCTTCTATCCCTAGACATCTCTCTGGCCTTCTACCACTGATCTTATTTGTCATCTCCAGAGTTTTGCCTTTTCAGGAATATCATGTTTTTGTAATATTAAAGTATTTAGTCTTTTCAGATTGGCTTCTTCCACTTAGTAATATGTATTTAAGTTTACTCCATGTCTTTTCATGGCTTGATGGCTCATGCCTCTTTAGCACTCACTAATGTTCCATTTTCTGGATGTACCACAATTTACTTATCCATTCATTTACTAAAGGACATCTGGTTTCTTCCAAGATTTGTGAATTATGAATAAAGTTGCTATAAACATCTGTGTGCAGGTTTTTATATGGACATAAATTTTTGAGTGAATACCAAGGAGAACAGTTGCTGGGTCTTATATGCTAAGAGTATGCTTACTTTTGTAAGAAACTGTCAAACTGCCTTCCAAAATGGCTGAAACATCTTGCATTCCTATCAGTAATAAATGAAAATTTCTCTTACTCCACATCCTCACACATGCAGTGTTATCAGTGTTCCAGATTTTGGCTATTCTAATAGTTGTGCAGTGGTTTCTTGTTTTAATTGCATTTCCCTGATGACATATGACATGGAACATTTTCTCATAAGTTTATTTGCAGTCTGCATATATTCTTTGTTCAGGTGTCTTTTATGGCCTTTAGCTCATTTTTAAATCAGTTTGTTTTCTTATAGTTCAGTTTTAAGAGTTCATTGTATATTTTGGATGAACAATCCTTAATCAGATATGTATTTTGCAAATATTTTCTCCCAATCTGTGGCTTGTCTTTCCTCTTAACAGGGCCTTTCACAGAGCAGTTTACAATTTTTTTTTTTTTTTGGAGTATAACTAACATAAAATGTTATATTATTTTCAGGCATACAACATATTTTTTAGGCATAAAACATATTGATTCAACAATTCTATACATTACTCAGTGCTCACCATGGTAAGTATAGTCACCATATGTTACCAAACACTGTTATTACACTATTATTGACTATATTCCATATGCTATACTTTTTATCTTTGTGACTTACTCTATGACTGGAAGTTTACCTCTTAATACCCTTTATTTCACCCATACCCCTACTCACCTCCCCTCTAGGAGTTTGTACCTCCTTCAAATTTAATGAAGTCCAGTTTATCAATTAGTTTTTTTTTTTTTATGGACTGTATCTTTGGTGATATACCATATCCAAAGTCATCTTTGTTTTATTCTATGTATCTTCCAGGAGTTTATACTTTTGTGTTTTACATTTAGGTCCATTCAATTAATTCCTTTGAAGAGTGTAAGGTCTGCACATGCTAAACATCTCATATGTGAATTGCTACAACTAATGTATTGATGAAGAGATACAGCTTGGGGAGGTGATCACTTCCTGCAGATCATGCTATTAATGATAGGACAGAATAGTCATCAGGAAGCTTGATATCACAGAACATGCTCTTAATGATAATGCTACACTACTGTAAAATGGTGATCTGATTAGAGATAGGTTTTAATATATTATATGTAGAATTTAGAATTCTGTTGGATAGGGAAGGCAAACAGACGGAGGAATCAAAGAGTCAAAGATGACTCTTGTGTTTTTAAGTTAAAATTTCTGTGTGTGTGTTTCATTAACAAAAATTGAGCAAGAATATTTTATGAGTAGTATGATATTTAAAGTCACAGGCTTGAATAAGATTATCCCCAGAAAGATGGCAGAGACAAAAAGAAGAACCAACGTTTCATTCCAAAAAAGAAATCCAACATTTTTGTGTATGCTAGAGGAAGGAAAACAGAGAAAAAGGATCTCAGGAGAGCCAGAGAGGTGGGAGTATAAACTCACAAGAGTATGAGAGCAGCTCAAGGAGAGTTGGTAACAGTTGACTATCAGTGAGATATTCAGGAAAATGAGGAATTACAAGTGTCTTATTTGGAAACAGAGATGGTCTGTGTGCTGAGGGTGCTTGTTGCTACTGGAGTGATAAACGTTTCTTTGTCTTTTCATGAAGACATTTTTCTGGCACTAAAACAGACCAAACCCTTTCTGATGTATCAGAACCTTTGTATTTTGGGTTTGCTCTGTCTGGAATGCCCTAGCCTAAGAACTTTGCAGAACACACTTGCTATTATTTAGTGTTTATCTCAAGTCACACATCTCCAAAAAATACCTCCTCCCTCATTTATTTTTTTATCTTATAATGGTATTTTATTTTTAAACTCTTCTAAATATTGTATTTTTCATTTATCTTTTTCTCCTCATCTCCCACCAATAGAATAGAGTTCATGGAAATTAGGAACCAGTCTATTTGTTGAGCATTGCATCTCTAGCACCTGTAATGTTACCTAAGTAGAATGATATTCTATAAATTATATTAAATGAATGAATGAAATAGTAAAAGATCAGTTATTGCCAGGGATTTGGGATGGTGGAGAGGGAAGAACAGGTGAAACACAGGGTACTTTTAAAGCAATGAAACTATTTTGTATGATAGGATGAATGACATTATACATTTGATAAAACCTATAGAATGTGTACTACAGAGTGAATCCTAATCAAAACTATGGACTTTGGGTAATAATAATGTATTCATATTGGCTAATCAGTTCTAACAAACGTACCACATCAATGCAAGATGTTAATAGAGGAAGCTGAAGGGGTGGATATATGGGAATTTTGTACTTCTCCACTTTCTGTGAGCCTAAAACTGCTCTAAAATTAAAGTCTATTAATTTAAATGAAACAAAAAACCAAAAATCTGTGACTTTCCTATCCTCAGACCTTGTCTTCCCCAAACTGTCTTCCACACCTTTCCTATAGTATTTATTTTATTTTATTTTTTCTTTAATTTTTTTATTGTTATGTTAATCACCATATATTACATCATTAGGTTTTGATGTAGTGTTCCATGATTCATTGTTTGCGTATAACACCCAGTGCTCCACGCAAAACGTGCCCTCTTTAATACCCATCACCAGGCTAACCATTCCGCCCCCCCAGAACCCTCAGTTTGTTTTTCAGAGTCCATCGTCTCTCATGGTTCGTCTCCCCCTCCGATTTCCCCCCCTTTCATTCTTCCCCTCCTGCTATCTTCTTTTTTTTTTTTTCTCTTAACATGTATTGCATTATTTGTTTCAGAGGTACAGATCTGTGACTCAACAGTCTTGCACAATTCACAGCACTCACCATAGCACATACCCTCCCCAATGTCTATCACCCAGCCACCCCATGCCTCCCACCCCACCCCCATTCCAGCAACCCTCACTTTGTTGCCTATAGTTCTTTCACTTAAAATCCTCAAAATCCTCAAAAGAAGCACAATTAGGTTATTGAAAAAGTAAAAAAATCTGTTGCGCCAGATGTAGTAAATACTTTCATAAACAGGCCAACTATGCTTTTATTATCCTATATTTTTAATTTTCAGGGAAATTATAAATTCTAGTTTTGGTGTCATAGAGCACCTCTCTTTGTTTTGCTGTCCATATACTTGTATTACTGTCAGAATGTTTTTGGATTTTGGAGAAGTTAGTCTCACTAAGCCTTAGTTTTTTGTCTATTATTTTGGAGTGAACAAATATATATAGTAACACATTAATATTAATACTAAATATATACAATGCATGTTATTTAAACAAAATTCAAAATCTGTGGATCTGAAATATAAATATAATTTATAAACTATATTTTATAAATTTAAAATATTTATAACTATAAAAATTATATTAAAATTCATTTAACATTAAAATAAATAGCAATCTTTTTAAAACTGTATATTATCACTACTATGCTATTAATCTGTGTAATGTACTCTTTTATACTTAACTATCTTTCATGTGCATAATTCTTGCTTCCCAAATAGGTTTGTAGGCTCAGGTAGGGGTAGGAAGCATACATCATACTGATATCTTTTGATCTGTCCTCACCATAAGGGTCTCCTAAGATTTTTGAATTTTAAAGTAAATATCACTCTCTTCTGAATTCTTAATTTTAGCTAGTTGAGCACTAGCACTACAACATTGAGCAAGTACAGATTTCCTCCCCCTCTGTCCTAATGGAGCTTACCCTCTTGCAAAGGGCAGGAAATAAACATTAAGTAAAAACCTCTGAATGGTTAAAATTGAAGCTGTGATAGGGCTCTAAAAAAGAAATGCATATTGCTAAGGAATTGTGTGACAGGCAGCTTTTAACTGAGGAGCTTATCCAAGAAAACATTCTTGTGGCAAAGACAAATATTAAGGAGGAATAGTCATAAATTAGGTAAAACAGGAAGTAAAAGAGTTCAAGAGAGAAAGAATTAAATCTGCAAAACAATGGCAGGAGTAATCAAAATGAGGCGGTACTGAAAGAAGTCCTCATGACTGAATGAGCACAGGACACAGTGTGATGTGAGGTTGGAGACTGTCAAGAGATAGACTGGGCAGGTCTCCTGATTATGGGATTTAATCTTTTATTTTCTTAAAAAAAAAGTTTTCTAGGAGTAATGAAAAGCCACAGAAGGAATTTCAGCAAATGGGTATCATATTAACGTTGTACTTTCATAAGATCACTCTGGTTGCAATATGAAAAAATGATTTCAAGAAACGAGAGTGTGAGTTACCCTAAGAGACTATTAATAGGAGTTCTAGCAAGAAGTAGATGGAGTGATCTTTCTTTTTTTTTTTTTTTTAAAGATTTTTTACTTATTTATTTGACAGACAGAGACATAGCAAGAGAGGGAACACAAGCAGGGGGAGTGAGAGAAGGAGAAGCAGGCTTCCCGCCGAGCAGGGAGCCTGATGCGGGGCTGGATCCAGGACCCTGGGATCATGACCTGAGTCGAAGGCAGACGCTTAACGACTGAGCCACCCAGGCTCCCCTGGACTGATCTTTCTTAACTCACTCTCCTCTGTATTGAAGTCTTTTCGAAAGTGAACCAGACAGTTCACCCTTAATGATATTTTCCTTGTCATTAGAAAGTGATGGGAAGAGTTTACCATAATGACAATTGCTTCTCACTGTATGCCATATCTCTTTTAACATCCCACTTCAAAACAGATACTGCAGTCATGTGACAAATACATTGTTAGTGACAGAAACAAGTTATGATCATAGGAATTCTCATATCTCATCTCTTACTGTATTTTTGAAAATGTCTCAATTTGTTTCATAATGAGCTCTTACACAGATTTCCTGTGTATTGTTGCTACCATCATGGCTGTATTTAAAAGAATGTTTTGAAAGAATATCTACAGATTGCATATCCAAAAGAGGCAAATTAAAATAGTAATCAGGCCCTGATAAATTCAAGGACAGTAACATATTCAAGATTAATTAGCAAAACCTATCTAGGGGCCTGTAATCCATAGATAGGATTATGAGGGCAGGAAAACCAGAATGGTGGTTTCACAGTATCCTTGCTGGTGGTGAGAACACTTCTTGATTATGTAGAGTACAATGTATTTAATTGTTTCCGATGATATACAAAATTCCAGTTGAAGAAAATTATATTAAAAATGCATGAAAGTATTAGGTATCCCTCTGAGTGCAACTTTAAACCATGTTAGCCCAACCAGTATTTCAGTTAATTTTTTTTCTGTGCCCTTATCTACCATATTACTTAATGATTGTTCTGTCTTCATTTTTACTTGGATTCAACTTTCTTTATATAGTCCTATTCAGAGAAGCCTTTCTTTATGTATAAATAATAGCAAGAGAGGGAACACATTATTAACATTATTTTCCTTGGGGGCAATATAGTCTCTTGGTCCTTTCTCTCTCTGCCTACCCAGGGTCTGAATTAATTGATTAACTGATTAATTCATTCATCAGTTCATTCATTTTCTTTGTGTCTTGATCTTTAAAGTTTTGATACTTAAGATTAGAGGTTTTCAGGCTTTGTTTGAAGGCATTATATAATTAAATCTCTAATCTATCTGGTTGTATATACTATGAATTATTTTGTTCTATATGAAACAACAGGGAGTTTGTTTCAAATTCTGATACCAGATTTATCTTCAATATTCAGGTATACCTTTTTACTGTAATTCAGGTGTTAATGGTAAAATAACTAATATGCATTTTTCTGGTAATTAGATTTAAATGAATGCTATTAATTTAATGGGATTTTCTCATTCTCAAAACATTTAAAAAAAGAAAAACTTTTAAATGTATCTCATTCCATTTTACATGCAATTATATGTCAGAAATCTATGATAATCTTTCAGGAGAGTTTGGTTTTCTTCTTTAAAGGTTAAATATATAAGACAGTTATCTCTATACAAAGGACCATTTTTCTCAAGAATCTATTGATGTCGAACATGCATAAGAGCATAAATGTCTTCAAACTGACCACTAGAACTTGATCTCTGATTTTGTTTGGTCACTCAGAAAATAAAAGTCTTCCAAACCATTTTTATCAAACAAAGAATATAAGGTTAGTAGTCATTCTGTCTACTCCATTATAACAACAAAAATAATAAAGCCTCTAAACTTTATTTAAAATTAAAGCTTCTCTCCTCCCTTTTGGGTTGATTACCTGTAGTAGAAGAAAAAAAAAAAAGATAGGTTTCCCATATGTTACCTATGGGGCCCATCTGGCATCAGTTTCTTCGGGATGTGGCAAACATTTACAGCTCTCTTAGAGATACTTCTAGGGGTTACTCAGGAAATTCTCTCCTTAAGACTCTCTCTCATCTCTACTTCCCTTGACATGTGTTTACGTATCTCCTTGAGCTGACCATTCAAGATTCTTCCCTCATTTCTAAAGCATTTGGCAATACTATCTCAGGCTCTTTCTGCTGAGGTCCACTTGCTCCTCCATTTGTCCCTCTTTGCAGTATCTAAACCAACTCTGGCCAAATTTCTCTTATGTAGAGAACAGGAAACATGCCCCTTTGATCTGCCATCAGTAGGAGTGCAGTTATTTTCAATTATGCCCTGCTTTTCATTTAGCTGCCCAGCAGGCAGCTTTAGCTACAGCCTTTTGCCCTTTAAAATTCTCACTTGTGAGTCTGACCCTCATCCAGGGTGTCACTAGACTGCTGGGAATACAATCAAGCTTGCTGAGTTATTTCTTTGAAACTCCTTTCACTAAGATGAAGGTCAGAAGACAACCATTCTACCCCAGTACCCCTTGGGAGATGGGACTCACAGAATAGCTCTTGTCAGAGAAATACTTTGATTCCCAACTTACCTCTTGGCTTTTCCAAATTCTCTGACAGGCTGGAGATGGTCAGATAACAGCAGTAAAACAGTCATGTTCTTGCCCATCTCCTTGGCAAGTTGATATGGTCTTGAAACTCATAACTAAGTTTTATTCTGAGACAGAGATAAACTAATATTGAGATAGAGAGTCTCATTTTATACATTTTTGGGGTGTGTGTGTGTGTGTGTGTGTGTGTGTGTGTGTGTGTCACACAAAGGACTGTTTTTATATACCTTGCACATTATGAAGTACTAAACTGATGTCTATATACATAGTAAATGTTAAATCATATGTGAGGACATTGATACCGAAGTGATGTATTGTTTCCAGTGATATCCTATGCTTACAAAACTATGGAAACCCTATCTCTTGCTGGTGCCTTCCAGCACCAAGTATAAGCAAAGGAGTCTGGGTTGGCCTTGCTGGGGACATGGTAGGACAGAAAACACTGAAAATGGATAAATGGAGTGTACGTAGAAGATAGCAACACACTTGGGTTCAAATTCCAACTCCTATTCTTAGTGTAAGATATAAGGAATTCACTTAAATTCTTTGGGGGAAAAATCACAAACTCTTTAGTTTTTTTCTTAAAAGTGAGTTAATAATATCCACAGAATTGTGAAGATTAAACAAAATAATAAAGTAAAAGTTCTATAGAATGCAAAATGCAGCCTTTATGTACATTAGACTAAAACATTTTAGCATGCCTTCATAGGCATGGAAGAACCACTGGAGGTGCTTAATAAAGGAAGACATGAAATGTTAATCTGGTAACAAGGTATGAGGGGAGGAGTTAAGATGGCAGAGGAGCAGGAGGACCCTGAGCTCTCTTGTCCCTCAAACACAGCTAGATAGTTATCAAATCATTCTGAACACCCAAGAAGTCGAATGGAGTTCTGAGAGAACAAAACTGCAAGTCTACAAATAGAAAAATGACCACCTTTTGGAAGAAAAGCTGTTCTTGAAGACCACCTGCTATTTAGTGATAAGAATGGTTGGACCGGACCTCATCAAACTGCTTGGCACAGATATGAATGCTGATGTGGTGTGTCATACCCTGGAGTTTTGTAAGCAGGACATTGGCGAAGCATTATGTCGTCTCTACCCACTTCCCAAGGAGCCATGGAAATTTACATTAGAGAAGGCAAGACAGATTGTAAAGAAATCCCCAACTCTGAAATATTTCAGAAGTACTTCTGATGTTTGTTCCCTCCTATTTTAGGCCAAGATCTGTCAGAGGATTAAATCAACTCTAGAAAATTCTGTGCCATTCAAAGATGAGACAAATATAGCATTTTTCCAACCTTGAGGGGCTACCACTGGCGAGGGAGAGACTACAATGACAACAACAAATTGCGTACCTGGGCAGAAGGCCAGACAACTGGGATATACATGAGGATTCAAACTGTAATGGCATTTGGGGTGCTGATCCAAAAGATGGAATTCCATTTGAGAAGAAGTTCTGTGAAGGTTCACAGCCCAGGGGAATCATTTTGCTGGGAGACTCAGCTGGGGCTCATTTTCACATCTCTCCTGAATGGATCACACTTTCACAGCTGTCTTTGCAATCCTTCATTAATTTACCAATAGCTCTCTTACCAATGAGCTCGACTGGTCTCAACTCTTTGGTGCTACTGGGTTTCTGGACTCCATTAGTGGAATTAAAGAAAACTCTATTTATCTTTGATTACACTGCAATTACAGAGACTACCAGAATATTTCAAGAAATGATGCATCTTCCCAAAACCTGGAGAGATTTCTAGAAACTATGTCTAGGAACCAACTGTTGGGCCATCCAGCCATCGTCATATATGCCATGATATGAAATGATGCCTGCAACATGTGAGTTATGGAGAAAGAAGTTTTTGAAAATACTTGGACTCTGGGTTCCCCAGAGTCCCCCTTCTCCACTCCACTGTGTTACAGTAGCCTGCTGTTGAGTTGAATTTCTCTGACTTAGCAAGTCCTAGACACATATGAAATTAATAGAACCAACCCATAAAGCTGAAAGACCCTTTAAAAAATATCTGATCCATTGAAAAAAAGAAAAAAAGATGGATTAGAGTAGGTGCAGACCAGAGGCAGGTCAATCAGTTAGAAAGCCATTACACTACATCTCTTGTATAATAACAAGTGATAAATAAACAGGTAGGGTTTAAAAAGAAAATATTCCATTAACTTGGTGCAGGATTGCAAAATGGAATAGAGCTCAGAATGTATACTATTTCTCACATAAAGTTGTATTCCCAAAATGCTTGCAGTGTGATTAAAGCTATGAATGAGCTACAGCAAATGGAGTGAGTAGACATAGTCACTGTCCCAAGGATATTCTCTTGGCCCTCACCATTCCCAGCTCCTTGTTAGAAACTGTAGTCTGGACCTGAGTCTCTATCCGAGATGTGAAAAGAATATGCTTGATCTGTGCTCATGTTACGTTGGAAGTATCCGGGAGTTGGTGTAGCCTGTAGTAGTCCTCAACCAATGTCAAGGGAGGAATCAGTGGATCAAGAGCTGGTCCTCCTGACTCCTTTAGCAGGGTAATTCAGAAGTGTGTCCTAGACAGTCTCCCTGCATCTCCAGTGGTCATGTGCCAGGTTGCCATGGAAGTAACCTGTTATTTAATGAAGCCAGAACTGGCTTCCTTCCCTTTCTTGTCTCATTTCATTCTCCTACCAGTGCTTTCAAAGATTATTTTTCAAATAAACTAACTACTTGCACTCAAATCCTTATTTCGGGGTCAACCTAAGATGAGGAAGCATGAGGGATGACATAGCATTGTACTGACCTTAACATGTTTTATAATGTATTTATGGAGTAAGAATAACTTGTAGGTCCTTCTATTATATTTAGATGTTTACCCATCCCAATAGATTTTATTCTCATGGCACAATACCTATGTAATACTCACCTGTGATTTCTTTAGCATGTAGCATATTGTGTCACCCAGAAAGATGCACAATAAATATTTTTAAAAGGACAAGTCAATAAAGAACTAAACAGCTTCTTTAATACAAATACTGCTCTTGGTTGCTGTAATCAACTGATAACCTTTGCATTCAAACCCTTCTCACATGATTTTCCTGCCAGCTGCATCTACTTTAATCAGGAATTGGACTTCTCATTTTCTTTTGAATCTAGGCAATATTATTATAATGAATATACAGTAACTCAACAGAACAAAACACACAACTGTCCAGAGTTAGGTTGATAGCAGATTCATCATAGCTCTTTTTTTTTGTGGCCTTTGGTGTATATTGACAAAATCATAAGTTAAATGCCAGACTTTCAAATGTAAAGCCAAACCATTTCCTAATACTGACTAAACAATTGTTGTATTAGGCATTTCAGACTGACACTTCATTCCACAGCGATTGGTTTACTGCTCTGTGCATGCAGTTTCAGGAATATATCCTGATTCCAACAGGAAAACAAGGATTACTGTTTTGAATGAAGCTGGAATTCTCTTCTCAGTTGAGGACACTAATGTGAGGATAAAGCAGATTTAGAACCCAAAATTGGCAGAAAGTATTCCCTGCAGAGTTACTCAGTACTGTCTGCCATATGCAACAGTCTCTCCATTCATGTGTTCTCCTTGCTTGATTGAGAGCTGGCTAACAAAGTGGCAACAATCCAGTTAATTGATATGAAGGGAAGAAACACCATACACACGGGTATAGAACACTAAGGCATTCTTTAGAAGATTGTTTTACCTGCAAACAATAAAACTATGCTTATATATTTAGGAAAATATAAATTAGGAGAGGAAGAAACATAAAGTTGAATATGACATGTAAGCTTTATTTAATAGGCTATAAAACATAGCATATGTGTGAAATAATTATTTCTAATCACCTCACTACAAAGAAAGAACAATATTCATTTATAGGCTGTCTTATGGTTAGATAATACTTTTTTTTTTTTTAAGCTGGTGCATGTATTGATTGACAGTTTAACTTTGCAGCGTGTTAGAAAAATTACTACTTTTCTGTCAGAGCAAATTTCTAATATGGAGGCCTTGAATGACCTCCATAATGCGTACTGGGCCAATTCTTGTGGGAGGAGAACCTGAGGAAGTTTCCAGGATTGGCTGACCTCTGCAGCTCCCTTCCTGACAGGAGGGGAAGCACAAGCTAGCCCCTAGGCCAAGAGCTGAATGGCTCAGGTATAGTGTCTGACCTGCTATTTTCATAGTCTCACAAGAGTAGGGTGGCTCATCCAAAGTCAGAGTGGAGGGCACACTCCCGCATTCCTGGGCTGTAGTCATTAAGTAACCACTCAGGCCCCTCTGCAGCTGGCTCAGAGCATGGGGGATTTTTCCCAGACTCTTTTCCTAAGTGCAACTGGCTGGAAAGTGAATTTTCTCTTGCAGGCTGCATCCAGACAGAGCAAGTGGAGTGGAAAAAGGAGAGAAATCACCCAGTTGTCTGTAAAAACGTGGAGTTATTATCAAAGTTTAAACCCATAATTGACTTCTTTTGTCTATACTTTCTTAAAAGACATAACCTATCATACTTAGGGTAAAAGGCTTTTATCCTGACAGAGGAACATGAAAGGAGAGAAGTGTTGTTCACAGAGGGTAAGGAAAAGGACAAAATTTTGTTTTTCTAAGAAACAAATTCTCCACTAAGGAATAGATTCTTCATTTTAGAAAACTAGGGAGTCATCCTTCCAGCTCTCTCATTTTGAAGATGCAAAATCTGAGGCTGGGAGATTTTTAAATGTCCAGCATTATTCGTGTCCAATGTCATGTATAATGTTGGCAAATGTTGTAGTTTGGCTTCATTTTTGTCTGCTATAATTATAGGGAAACCTTTCCTAAAGAATTATGTTGACTTAATGAAAAAGAAGTTGAGAATTAAATTTGGCTGGTGTAGTCAGTTCTATTATATCATGGTCATAGAGTTATATCGTCTTTGAACAAAAAAGGATCTTCAAAGTTATGTATTATAACTTTAATATTGCAAAAATCAGAAATATATAGCCCCACATAATTTAATGATTTTCAAGGTAATAAGAAAACCAGAGTTAGACACTTCTGATTCTCAAACAAGCTTTCTGCCCTGTTTTGTCTCAACACAAAAAAAAAAAGTAGTTGGTGCACATGGAATGTATTTTTCTCCCTCACTTTGGCTGCAAGATTTAGGAAAATTTTAGGAAATTATGAAATTTTTATTAAGAAGTAAGGATGAATTTCTGCATAGAATCCACATTGTTTGGAAGTTGAACTGGTAATTATAAAGGAATGGAGTCTGTAGGCTTCCACAGATGCATATGACTGACTAACAAAAAAACTAAGTCCTAGGTTTTATCTCCATGAATGTGAGTTAAGAGAGACACTATTAGACTCAGTGAGAAAGAATTGTAATCCGGTAAGACTCTTAGACTAAAGATTAGTATATTGCCTAAATTCCTGCAGTCCCACCTAAACAATTATCATATATGTTCAACCCTGAATGTTCCAAGAAACCAGGATGGGGAGAGAAATCAAGTTTCTAGATCCAGCCTGAGGGAAATCTAGAGTCAGATCCATTCACTCCTGCCTTTTATTCTAAATGTAGAGGGATCATGTAATTTATCATCCAAATCAGGATATACTTTGTTAGCTCAAAGGTTTGCTAATGTTATTTTTTGGGGACTACAACTATATATCACAACCAAAATTTGGGAAATCCGTGATCTATGATAACCCGATCTAAATGCCATGTAGTGTGGTTGTTGAACTTTTGGTATGCTGGTCCACTGCTAGGGCAAGGGCTTCTGTGTATTTTGTAGTTGGGGTACAACTATTACCTCACTGATAATATTGGCTCAGTCACTCTAGATCACTATCCTCACTTTTTTTTAAGCTCAGTTATTTCAGTTCCCTTCAAAACTACTTGCCAGGTTTGTGAGCATCCACATAAAATCTGGATTTGTATTCATATCTTTGCTTGCAACCTCATAGCTGTAACATCAATGAGTGTGCTTCTCTTTGGGAGATACACACTAAGTACTGTTCTAAAAACCATGTGTCTAATTATCCTTTCTTTTTTCCCCTCTCTTCACTGTGGTTTGTTCAGTGTAGAGGAGCAGTGAACTCTAGTGTGATTGTTACATACGCCAAACTGCATCTTTCCTACGTCTATTCTGAATGACAGTATTGTCAGTGACTTTGGCAACCCTGTATTCAGCTTGCTCAAGGAGGCTATACTTTCTGATTCTGGAAGAACTTACTTGTTTTTGTTTTCTTTTGTTTTAAGGGAATCACACAGGTGAATCAAAGAAGTCTACCATCTTTAGAAATTTCCAAGGTGGTTTTCTGATACACTGTTCACCAAAGAAATGCATACACGTACACACATGTGTGTACACACACACACACATACATATAAAATGCACAGGGACATAATGACACACACATGCTGGAAATAAGTTTGTTTTTTTGCAGAATATCCCTCTATTATGGCAACTTGTTATATTATTAATCATAACTTGTTCTGTATTTTATTGCCCTTCAGGGGCAGTCTGCATAAATATCATAACTTGACTATAATATGTATTTTCCCAGATATTTAAGTTGGAGGTTAATCTATGTGCAGTGGGAGACTGCAGAATAGTTAGTAAAATGTTTAGGATTTTGTTATTTAAATATGAATACTTGTACAACTGTTTGCAGTTTATCTATTGCTTTGATATGCAGAATCTTATCTAAGGAATCAGTCAATGAAAAGCAATTTATCTGAGAATAAAAAAAATACTACTTGATATGATGACATATATTCTGTTAGTTTAGTCCCTTTCTCCCTCTCTCGTTCCTTCCATCCATCTTCTCTCTCTCTCTCCCCTCCCTCGCCTCCTCCTCTCCTCTCTTCTCCTTTCCTCTCCTTCCTTCCTTCCATCCTTCCATCCTTCCATCCTTCCTTCCTTCCTTCCTTCCTTCCTTCCTTCCTTCCTTCCTTCCTTCCTTCCCTCCTTCCTTCCTTCCTTCCTTCCTTCCTTCCTCCCGTCCATCCGTCCTGTCCTTCCTGTTTGCTGTGGTTTGCTTAGTGAAGATGAACTCTAGGGTGACTGTTAAGTATGCTAAACTACAATACTCTCTGTTGTGATTAGCATTTTTAAAGGTAGCTTTAAAAATCCAGATAGAGGCAAAGTTCCTACTTGATAGAGACGTGGTAGCATGGACAGTCTCAAATTGTGAGATTTGGGCCTGTAATTGAAATCACATGTTTCATATCCGTTTCATTTGCATGGGCTACAGGCTCTAATTAACATCAAGTGGCAAGACAAGATCACATACAATAGAATTCTAGAGTACAATCAGACAACCAAAATCGAAACAAGCCTTTATGTTACTTTGCTACGCAATAGTGGGTCTGCGTGGTCATGGAGAGTTGGCTATGTTGTATGTAAAGAACAGCTGTGTGCAAAGAATGGAGTGAGGGTACACTAAATTCACCACTAAATTTAGTGGTAAATAAGATTTCATTTTATTTTGATATTTTTTCACTTGCCTTTCTAAGCTTGATGCCTAAATTCTTTAGTAATCTGACCTTTACCAACGTAATTTTTCACAAACTTCTACCATGTATGTCATGCATATGGATATAACAGGAAACTCCCTGCTAAAAAGAAGAAAATAAGGCAAAGTCAATTTTGTTTCCATGCTATTTCATCTTTTATTTCATAGGCAAGAATGTTTCATGTATGCACTGTCTCATCAATGACTCCCTATATTTTTGGACTAATTCTTACTTATCTTTTAATATTCAACCTAACTGTCACTACTTCTAGAATGATCTTTCCAGGCATGACCCCAGCTGAACTAGGTTCCCTCCCTCTAGTATTGCATTTATCACACTGTACCGTTATTATCTGCCTAACTCTGAACTACAAATCCTTGAGGCTTTTCCTGTTATTTTTCTATTCTTACTTTACAGATATTTCACAATATCTGACTCATATAAAGTAATCATTATGTGCTTATCTAATAAATAAATGGCTTCCTCCCTCTTCTTTTGTGCCAAACACCTAATATGTGTTTAGTTCATACAAGTGTTTCTACATCAACATATAAAACCTTTTATATATCCAAATAACACAGATTTTTAGAGTTAGAGTACTTTTGAAGGTTGGAAATATTCTAAAAAAGAAGGGATAATATTGGAATATTAAATGAGATCTGGAATATTTTTGGAGCTGGTGGTGAATTTTCAAGCTCTTTATTTTTTTTTGTTTTTAATCCATGAAGCAGAGGGTATATTTCTACCTTTCTAATGAATTGTTATAATTACTGATATCAGATTGAATGACACTGTATCCTCTCATAAGCAATTCCTCCTCAGAGGATGTCTGAGGTAATGTGTAGATAATTACTTCTAGCTGGGTTGGTCTAATCATATGCATTCCCTGGACCCCAGATTGGAGCTCTTGAAATGCTAGTTTCTCCTCAAGAACCTTCTTCATTGCTTTAATGGGATGTGAATGGATTATCTCTCAGGACTACTCTTCCTTGTGCTGTCTCTGCATGCTACATAATTGAATCCGTAAGTGGTCTTGGTAGGTCTAACTCAAACTGTAGAGATTCAGTGGGTGTGTTTCTTATGTACTGTAATCTTGCCAGGAATTCTCTGTCAGTGGCATTTGAAATCTGCCCTTAATATTTTTGTGACATATAAGGAAATAGTTTTATTGATAGAGTCTTTTTTTTTCTTTTGTCATTATGAAAATCAACTTAGTTCAGTCAAAAGATACCAATGGAGTATGATTTCCACAAACTAGAAAAACTCTGTTTTCTTTCTCCACATAATTGATGGGTAAATATTGTTAATTTTTAAAGTTTTCAAAATAATAAGTAGATTAGGGATAATAAAATTATATCACCATTTTAAGAGAGCTAATAAAATGAAATATCTAGGCAATCATTGGCAGAGGCTACTAACATCATGAAGATACACACAACACAATATTGTGTGACATCTGATGGAATTATAATGCTGATATATTCATGCCCAAATAAAATCAAGCCTAGATCTGATCAGGTCTCAAGTTCTAACTACCAATGAAGATATATGGGAAAACATACACTGAAACTTAGAGACACAATCAGTAAAATCTAGGCTGTATGAATCTTACTAGTAAGTAAAATATAAGATAAACATCTAATTTTCCTGGCAAATAACTTACAGGAGAAAAAGTAAGATGGATGGGGATGCTAAAAATCAATATTGCCCATTAGAAATAAAATGTAAGCTACAAATGCAAGTCACAGATGTAGTTTTAGATTTTTTATTAGCCACCTTAAAATGTTTTTAAAAGATAAAATTAAAATAAAAGGTGAAATTAATTTTAACATTTTATTTAAACATTATATACAAACACACACATATATATACAGATATATATTTTAATATATAATATATAAAATTAAAATATAATATATGATATATATAATTATATAATATATGACATAAATTTATATAATATATTTATATAATATAAAATTAATGTATGTGTAATATGTATTATATGAAATATATATTTCATATACAAATATATAGTATATCAAATATACCATATATTTCATATATGTATATATGTATATATATGTGTGTGTGTGTGTGTGTGTGTGTGTGTGTGTGTATATATATATATGTAAAGGAAATGCATATACACACTTATAAAATACCTGACAGCAACACTTAGATTAGTGCTTGATCAAATAACTGCATACTACAGCCAATCCAAATTGAGAAAATAAAACTGCCATCATACCAAGGAAACATTTATAGGGAAGTTATAGACTGAAATTTAGGTTCTAGGAGAGCTCATTGCTACTGGGTTGACCATATTTTATAGGCCCTTTCAACAGAGTAAGAAAATACATTTTTTAAAAGATAAACTTTGTGTTTAAATGGATACTTCAGGTTCAGGGCTGTGATCTTTCTATTTAACCTTTCAAGTTTTATTATATTTTTTATCTTCTTTTTCTCTTACTGGTATTTCCACTTATCCACCACAATATCATAAGTATTAATTTTCTTTATCCCAAATATATGTTTAGACTTAAAATGACAATACCAACACTACCACCAAGAGTATGCTTATTGAATGATGTCACTAAGATGACATAGGTTGGTGGTAGGTTGTTTCTGACTTCACTCCCCCTCACAAGAAGAACAAGTAACAACTATTCAAGAATGAGACAGCACTGAGAGAATCCTAGAACATAGGATGAAGCTGAAGTATCCCCCCCAAAACACACACACCACAGAGACTAAGAGAGACTGCATGAAAGGGTAAGAGAAGTGGCTAATATTGACTTCATTACCCCTCCCTCAGGTCACTGCAGCACCATGTGGAGAAGTCTCACCTAAGCCTATGGCTCCTCCAGTAGATAAAGAGAATCCAGGGGGTGACAACCAGTAACCCCCAGCACTGGGAGAGCCTCCACTCTGATCTTGCATTGCAAGGAATAAGGGGACTTTGGGGGCTCAACCACTAGGAGTCTGACTGTGATGCAGGTGGGAGAGGGTTTTGCAATAACCAGCACAAGAGTCTTAGTGGACTGAGTTCATACCTGCAGTGCCCAAACTGTAATCCCAATCAGAGTTTTTGCTCACCTGCAAGAGCAAGTCACGGATGTACTCTGACTAGGGAACTTAGCAGTGCAAAGACCTGATTCTATCCTCAAATAAAGAGATATGCCAGCCCTCAAGCCTGGTTTGCCCATGTGCAGGGAAGGAATGGAGTCACAGCTCCGTTTGCTATGGAGATCTTCCAGTTTCACCAGAACAGAAGGGCTGGTGACAACTCCTGAAAGCTGTGTGGCCAAGAAGGACTCCAACAGAAAGGTGGGTGAGTGGAGATGATCACTCCCAGAGCAAAGCCAAATACTGAGCATGTTCCCATGCTAAGCACAAGTAGGGGGATTAATCCATAGGTAAGGCTGAGGGTACCTCCCAGCTCCTCCCAGTCAGACACCCTATTTGGAAAATTAAGAATAACTTGGAGTGGTCCTTACCCCTCCTGCTCAGGCAAGGGAGCTGAGACATAGCCCTACCTGCTCTGGAATATTTTCAAGCCTCATCTGACCAGGAAGACTAGTGACAACCAGTGGGAGCTGTGCCTCCCAGTGGTGCTTGAGCCCAGAAAAGGGCAGGCAGAGCCAGTGGTTTGCAAAGTAAAGCCATGGCCCTGTTCAGCTATGGAACTTGGGGTAAAGGTCAACTTGAGTTAAGATGACAAAGAACTTTGCTGGCTTTGGAGCTGCTTCTCCTGCTGTGTCCAGGCAGGGAATCTAATTCATACACCCACTCATCACTGAATACAGCCTTAGTTTGTCCAACCAAGGAACAAAACCACCTCACATAGGAAGCTGCAAAGCCCATTTAACAGTCCTATGTACAGTGGCACTAGAACAGAGAACACAGTCTATGGTTTCACCAGTTTGCAAAGCAAAATCAGTGACCACAACTAAACGGGGAATTTAGTGCCCACTCTGGCCTGACTTTGGGTTCCTAAATAATGAGCATTATAGGCCCTGGGTCCCATCCTGCTGCCCTACCAGTATAGGGAAGCTAATTCATAGCCTCATCTATTACTGAATATCATATCCAAACCTAATAATCATCTAGTAAGCCTGACCAGAAAATCCAGGCAACAGTGGAGACCATTCTGTAGCCTCATTTTGGGTAGGGAACCAAGCCAAGAGTCCTATCCAACTGTTATCAGGTAAGAGGAACACTGCACATCTCCATCCTCAGAGCTTGAACAATTGCCTTGCCCCCAAATAGACTATAACAACAGGTCCCATTTGCCCAAGAATATTACCAGCAGACACACCCAGAGACCTAAACTAGGCTGACTAGTGAATAATGGTCTTTGTCAAAGCAAACCTATAAAGTTTAGAAGAGGGGCCTGATTATCAATGCAATAAATCAAAGATCACAAAAAATAAGATAAATATGACACCACCAAAGCTCCAGTACCTGACCCCAAAGAAATGAAGATCTATGAGCTTTCAGAGAAAAAAAGCAGAATAATCTCCTTCAGAAAGTTTAGTCAACTACAAGAATACACAGACAGACAGCTAAGTGAAATTAGAAAGATAACACATGAGCAGAACAAGAAGTTTGTCAAGGAACTAGCACCCATGTAGGGAAAAAAAAATACAACAGCCAGAAATCTTAGAGTGGAAAATATAATAACTGAAGAATTCAATAGAGTTTCAAAAGTTGGCTTGACCATAGAGAAGATTCAGTGATCTGGAGGACTGGACATTAGAAATTACCCTGTCAGAGAAACAATAATTAAAAAGAACGAGAAAGAGTGAAGAAAGCCATGGAGACTATGAGATGCAATGAATAGAAACAATATTTACATTAGGAAATTCCAGAAGAAGAAGAAGAAGAGAGAGAAGGGGAAAGGAAGTATATTTAAAGCAATCATGGCTGAAAACTTCCCAAATCTGGAGAGATAAATGGATATTTATTTTTATATTGGATAAAAAATGTAAATTGTAATGGCAATAACCTAAAAATATGAGGGGGAAGAATAGGAAAAGTAAATTTTATGAAATATATTGAAATTAAGTTTTTAGCAGTTTAAAAGAGGTTGGTATAAGTTTAAGATATTTTATGTAAGCCTCATGGTAACCGAAATAGAAAATTCTATAGTAATTACACAAAAAGCAAGGTAAAGAACTAAAAGCACATTAATACCTGAAGATACCAAAACACACGAAAAAGATAGAAAGTTAAGAAACAAGGAGCACTGGATGAATAAAACAATAAGAAAACAATTAACAAAATGGCATTAAGTTCTTATCTAACAATAATTACTTTAAATGTAGATGAATTAAATTATCCAATGAAAAAACATAGAATGGCTGAATGAATAACAATGGTAATAATAACAATCCAACAATATGTTGCCTAAAAGAGACTCACTTTAGCTTTAAAGACAGACACAGAGAGTTAAAGGATGGAAAAAGATATTTCAAGTAAATGGTAACAACAACAAAAAAGGGTAGCGATACTTATATCAGACAAAATAGACTTTAAACATAGTAAAAGAAACAAAGAAGGTCATTGTATTATGGTAATGGGATCAATACATCAAGAAGACATAACAATTGTAAATATTCATGCACCCAACATCAGAGCACCTAAATATAAAGAGCAAAAACTAACAGAGCTAAAAGGAGAAATAAATGCAATAATTGTAGAGGACTTTAATACCCCACTCTCAACAATAGATAGAGATCATTTAGACAGAGGACCAGTAAGGAAACCCAGATTTGAACAACACTATAGACCAAATGGACCTAACAGATATATACAGAACATTCCACAACAGCAGAATATAATTCTTTCTGAGCACATATGGAAAATTTTCTAGGACAGGTCCTATGTTAGGCCACAAAACAAGTCTTGACAAATTCAAAAGATTAAAATCATATCAAGTACCTTTTCTGACCACAATGACATGAAACTAGAAATCAAGAAGATAAAAATTTGAAAATTCATGAACACAAAGAAATTAAGCCACACTCTGCTGAATAACCAATGGATCAAAGAAGTACTTAAAGACAAAATAAAAGAAGTTTTTTGAAACCAATGAAATTGATAACATAACATATCAGAACTTATGGAATGCAACAAAAGCAGTTCTAAGAGGAAAATCCTTTGCAGTTATTGACTACATTAAGAAACTAGAAAGAGCTCAGACAAATAACCTAACTCTAGAAAAGAATAAACTGAGCCCAAAATTAAAAGAAGGAAAGAAATAATAAACATTAAAACGTAAATAAATGGAATAAAAAACAGAAAAACAATAGAAAAATTAACCAAAGTAAGAGTTGGTTCTTTGAAAAGACAAACAAAACTGACAAACCCTTAGTTAGACTAACCAAGGAAAAAAAATCAAAAGCCCCAATTCAACAAAATAAATTATAAATTAAAAAGGAGACATTATAACTGACAACATAGAATTTCAAAAGACCCTAAGATGTCACTATGAACAACTATACTCCAACACACTGGAAAACATAGAAGAAATGGAAAAATTCTTAGAAACATAGAACTTACCAAGACTGAATCTGGAAGAAATGGAAAATCTGAATAGACCAATTACTAGTAAGGGGATTGAATACCTCTTTAAAGAATGGTGCTTGGACAGTTGGATTCATATGTAAAAGAATAAAACTGTAACTATATTTTACATCATTCACAAAAATTAACTTGAATTAATAACTTAAATTTCAGAACTGAAACAATGAAACTCTTGGAAGAAAACATAGGACAAACTTCTTGACATGGGACTTGATAATGATCTTTTGGATATGACACCTAAAGCACAAGCAAGAAAATAAATAAATAAGTGGGGCTACTTGAAACTAAAAATCTACACAGCAAAAGCAAAACAAAACAAAAACTCAACAACAAAGTGAAAAGCAACCCAATGGAATGGGAAAAAATATTTGCAAACCATATATCTGGTAAGGGGTTAATATCCAAAATATATATAAAAATATATTTTTAAAATGGGCAAAGGCCCTGAATAGACATTTCTCCAGAGAAGATATACAAAAGGCAAACAGATTCATGAAAAGATGCTCAATATCACCAGTCATTAGGAAAATGCAAATTAAAACCACAATGAAATATCACTTTATACATGTTAAAATGGCCATTGTCAAAAGACAAAAAATAACAAATGTTGATGTGGATGTAGAGAAAAGGGAACACTTGTGTACTGTTGTTGGGCTTGTAAATTGTTAGAGCCACTATGGAAAACAATATGAAGGATCCTTTAAAAATTGAAAATAAAACTATCATATGATCTACCAATTCTACTTCTGGGAATATATCCAAAGGGAACAAAAACACTAATTTGAAAATATATCTGCACCTTCATGTTAATAGCAGCATTATTTGCAATAGCCAAGGCAGGGAAACAACCTAAGTGTCCATCAATGGATGAATGAATAAAGAATTTGCAGTATCTATATACAGTGTAGTATTATTCAGCCATAACAAAGAAAAAATCCTCCCATTTGTGACTTGGATAGACCCTGAAGGCAGTAATGCTAAGTGAAATAAGTCAATCAGAGAAAGATAAATATCATATAATCATATGAGCTCTCATATGTGGAATCTAAAACAAAACAAAAAACAAGCCATATGTTCTGCCTATTCATCCTTCCTTCCCACTTAACTTTTGACAACTACTGACCTTTTTACTGTTTCCCTAGTTTTGACTTTTCTAGAATGTTGTATACTTGAAATCATACAGTATGTAACCTTTCAGATTGACTTTCCTCATCTAGTAATATGCATTTAAGTGTCTTCATTATCGTTTTATGGCTTCATAACTCATTGCTTTTTAATGTTATTTCCTTGTTTGGATGTACCAAGCTTATTTATCCATTCACCTACTGAAGAACATATTGATTGCTTTCAAGTTTTGTAAATTATGAATAAAACTGCTATAAACATCTGTGTTCAGGTTTTGTGTGAACCTAAGTTTTCAACTCATTTTAGGTAATATTAAGGAGCACAGTTGCTGGATCTTGTGGTATGCAAGAGTAAGTTTAGTTTTATAATAATCACCAAATTGCCTTCCAAAGTGGCTGAGCCATTTTATGTTCCCATCAGCCATACATGAGATTTCCTGTTGCTCTACATCCTTGTTAGATTTTAGTATTGTCAGTGTTCCAGATTTTGGCCATTCTGATAGATGTATAGTGATAGTTCATTGCTGTTTTGCATTTCCCTAATGACATGATGTGGAGCACCCTTTCATATGCTCATCTGCCATCTGTATTTCTTCTTTGGTGCATTACTGTCTTAAGGTCTTTGGCCCATTTTTTCATCAGGTTGGTTGTTTCCTTATTGTTGAATTTTTGAGTTTTTAAAATATTTTTTGGGTAACAGGCCTTTATAAGATGTTATTTTGTAGATATTTTCCTTCAGTCTGTAGCATGTCTTCTCTATCCTGACATTGTCTCTAACAGAGCAGAAATTTTTAATTTTAATGAAGGGCAGCTCACCAGTTACTTATTTTATGTATTGTGATTTTGTTGTTGTATTTAAAAGTCATTATCATATCCAAGCTACTGTTGGTTTCCTCTGACCTTTATTTCTAGTAGTTCTATTGTTTTGGATTTTAGTACTGTGATCCATTTTGGATTTAGTACTGTGATCCATTTTGAGTTAATTTAGTACTGTGATCCATTTTGAGTCAATTTTTATAAAAGGTGTAAAGTCTGTGTCTAGATTCATTTTTTTTTTTTTTTTTTGGGGTGTGGACATCCAGCTATTTTACCACCATTTGTGGAAGAGACTATCTTTGCTCTGTTGTATTACCTCTGTTACTTGGTCAAAGATCAGTTGACTATATTTATGTGATTCTATTTCTGGGCTCTTTATTCTGTTCATTTCATTTGTTTGTCTATTCTTTTGGTAATATCACACTGTCTTGGTTACCATAGCTTTATAGTAAGACTTGAAGTAGAAGAGTCAGTTCTGCAATTATAGTTTCCTTCAATATTAAGTTGGCTATGCTAGGTCCTTTGCCTCTCTATATACTCTGGAATCAGTTTGTCAATATCCATAAGATAAATTGATGGAATTTTGACTGGGATCTTATTGAATCTGTCAATTGATCAAGTTGGTAAAAATTGACACCTTGACAATATGATCCTTTTTTTCATGAATATGGATCATCTCTCCATTTATTTAGTTCTTTGATATCTTTCATCACAGTTTTGTAGTTTCCCTCATATATATCTTATCTTTATTTAGATATATTTATCCATAAGTATTTTATTGTTTCGGCTACTAACGTAAATGGTAATACATTTTTAATCAAATTTTACTTGTAGGAAGGCAATTGAGTTTTGTATACCAATCTATTATCCTGAAACCTTGTCATAATCAATTTCTGGATTTTTTAAATTGGGTTTTTGGATTTTGACAGGTAATCATGTTATCTGCAAACAAGGGCAGTTTTGTTTCTTCCTTTCCAGTCTGAATACCTTTTATTTCATTTTCTTGTCTCATTGCATTAGATAGTACTTCTAGTAGATGTTGAAAAACAGTGATGAGAGAGAACATCCTTACCTTTTACCTGATTTTAGTGGAAATGCATCAAGTTTCTCACCATAAAGTATGATATTAGTCATAGATTTTTTGTAGATATTCTTTATCAAGTTGAAGAAGTTCTCCTCTAATCCTACCCTAGTGAAGTTTTTATCATGAATTGTTATTGGATTTTTCAAATGCCTTTTCTTCATCAATTGATATGATTATATGATTTTTTTTCTTTTTTTAGAGTACTGTTGTATTGGATTACATTAATTTTTGAATGTTGAACCAGCTTTGTATACCTAGGATAAACCCCACTTGGTAGTGGTGCATAATTATTTTTATGCATTGTTGGTTTTTATTTGATAATATTTTATAGAGTGTTTTTGCATCTATATTTATGAGATATATTGTAGTTTTTCTTTTCTTGTAATATCTTCGTTTGGTTTTGGTATTAAGTGCTGGTCTCAGAGTGAGGTGGGACATATTCCCTCTGCTTCTCTGGCTTCTGAAATAGATTGTAGAAAATTGGTATAATTTCTTCCTTAACTATTTGATAGAATCCATCAGTGAACCAATCTGGGCCTAACATTCTCTGTTTTGAAATGTTTTTTTTTTTAATTACTGATCAATTTCTTTAATAGATATAGGCCTATTCAGATTATCTACTTCTTAAATGATTATTTCAAGGAATTGTTCAAATTCATTTGGATCACCAGATGTGTTGGTGTAGAGTTGTTCATAGCATTCTTTTATTATCCTTTCCATGTTTATAGGATCTGTAATGATGTCCCTTCTTTCTTTCTTTTTCTTTTTTGTTACGAGTAATTTGTGTCTTCTCTTTAATTTATTTTTTCTCTTAGTTTCTTTGGTTAGAGACTTAACAATTTTATTGATTTTAAAAAGAGCTATTTTGGGGCACCTGGGTGGCTCAGTAAGCAGCTGCCTTCACTCAGGTCATGATCTCAGGGTCCTGGGATTGAGTCCCACATCAGGCTTCCTGCTCAGTGGAGAGCCTGCTTCTCCCTCTCCCTCTTCCTGCCACTCTGCCTGCTTATGCTCTCTCTCTTTCTGTCAAATAAATAAATAAAATCTTTAAAAAAAGCTATCTCTTGGTTTTGGTGTTCTAAATCCAGTTTAATTTCATTTTCGTCAGAGATCAGACATAGTATGATTTCTATTCTTTTAAATTTGTTAAAGTATGTTTTATGACCTAGAATGTGTTCTATCTTGGTGAGTGTTCCAGCTTTAGAAGAATATGTATTCTGTTATTAGATGAAGTAGTTTACAGACATCTATTATATACAGTTGATTGATGGTATTATTAACATTAATTATGTCCTTACTGATTTTCTGCCTGCTTTATCTCCTGTTACTGTTAGAATGATGTTGAAGTCTCAAATTCAAAATATAATAGTGGATTCATCTATTTATCCTTGTAGTCCTATTAGCTTTGCCTCATGGATTTTGATACTCTGTTCTTAGGCACATACATGATAAGTACTGCTATGTCTTCTTGAAATATTGAGCTTTTATAATTGTATAAAGTCCCTCATTATCTCTAGCAAATTTCTTTGCCATGAAATCTGCACTGAGTGAAATAAATATAGCTGCTTTTGCTTCCTTTCAATTATTGTTAGCATGATATCTCTTTATCCATTCCTTTACTTTTAATCTACATATGTCTTTGTACTTGAAGTAGATTTCTTGTAGGCAACATACAGTTGGCTCTTGTTATTCAATCCACTCTGACCACCTGTGTCTTTTAATTTGTATATCTAGACCATTACTGCTTAAAGTAATTATTGATATAGTTGCATGATTATCTACCTTATTTGCTACAGATTTCTACTTGCTGTCTTGATTGTTTATTCCTAAATTTTTGCATTTTTCTGAATTCTGTGGGTTCAACTGCTCATTTTTATATGATTCAATTTTATGTCCCTAGTACATCTTTCATATATCTATATCTTTCTATGTACAAATATATATAGTGGCTACCCTAGAATTTACAATATGCATTTATAACCAATCCAAGTCCACTTTCGATTAACACTATACTGTTTCACATGAAGTCCAAGTATCTTATTATAATAAAATATTCCAAATTCCTCCATCCCATCTATTGTATCCCTGCTGTTATTTTACTTATATAAACATAATATATATAATATGTATGAATCATAATCAAAGACATTGTTTCTATTATTACAAATTGTTGTGTTATATTAATTAAGAATAGAAAAGCATAAAAGTTTTTATTTTAAATTCATTTATTTATTCTCCTATGCTCTCCATTATGTAGATCTGAGTTTCTGACCTAAATCATTTTCCTGCTGTCTGAGGAACTTATTTTAGTATTTCTGGCACTACAAATCTACTCATTAAAAAATTCCCACAATTTTTGTTTTTCTGAAAAATTCTATTTTTTTTTCACTTTTGAAGGATAAATTTGCAGAGTACAGAATTCTAAGTTGGTGGGTTTTTTTTTCCTTTTCCTCTCATCACTTTAAATATTTCACTCTACTCTTTCTTGCATGGGTCCTGAGGAGAAGTCTGATGTAACTCTTAATGGTAAAGTAATATAATTCTGAGGCATGGAGAGAGAGGAAGCATTCTATAGTCTTCTGGTTATGCCCTAGTCTTTTGGTGAACCTATGTCTCTGGCCTGTAAACTTCACCAGTGTTTCTTAGTGAGAGAGGATAGCTAGTGGGAGCTGAGTTTGCTATTTCCTTTCTCCCAGGTAGGCCAGACTAAAAAAATCCTAGGAGGTTAAGCTCTGGTAAAATAATTTCTCCTGAGGGGAGGCTTTATTAAGAAGAAAATACTTTGTTGAGTTTCACAATGGTAACTTTTCTCTACTTGCCAGAAACGTGAAGGGATTTTTCTCTGATATTCACTGTGAGGACCTGATAGATCTCCAGAAGGTAAAATACAAAAATTCGAGGGACCCCTATGACTGGGTTCTTCTGGAGATATTTACTCTTAGAGTTGTCTGTAATGTGTCTCCAATTATTCATCAATTACAGTTCAGTTTTCCTACCTCAATACTGGTTCACATAGAAGTTTCTGCTCAGGGATTATGCTCCAATAAGTTGTGATTCTCGGTGTCTGTCTGTCTAATTTTTGGGGCAGTGGTTTGCCCTCTGACCTCACTTTCCTGAAGGTCCAAGAGGAACTGTTGAGTTTTTCATTTGTTCTGATTTTTACTTGTTAAGATGGAGTGGCAGCTTCTAATCTAACTATGTATTGGACCAGAAGCCAGAAGTTCTCTCAAATCACTTTGTTTTAAAGTCACTTGAATTAGTCACTCTCTTGTATAGTTATGCCAATGAAACGGACAGACTCTAAGATGGCCTTCATGATCCTAATTCCTTGTGTTTATGACTGTGTGGTTCCCAACTGTTTAGTGTAAGCAATATTAGTGAGTTGCTCTTAGTAATAGAATATTTCAATATTACCTGCATTTGTTTATGTGTACATGATTATATTACCTTAGACATAATGCCAGCCTTACAAGGAAATGCTGTCTCTTGCTGGTTTTAGGAGGCAAACAGCTATAGTGAGGTCTATTTGGCAAGGCAATAAGAGCAGCGTGTAGCTCTTGTTATAGACAACAAGGAACTGAGCTGATCAGTCCAACAGTACCACAAAGAACTAAAGACTGCCAGCAACTATATTGCCATGAAAATGAATCCTTCCTTAGCTGAGCTTTAGGAGAGGTCACAGCCCAAGATAATATCTTGATTACATCTTTGTGGGACCCTGAAGCAGAGGATACCTAGACTCATCATCCACAGTACTGTGAGATAATACCTATGTGTGGTTTTAAGTTTCCAAGTTTGTGGTCATATTTTAACACTGCAATCAGTAACTACTATAGCTGCTAACCCAATAAGAAGATTATAATAAATTGTTACTTTGACTTTCAGTTGTTAGGATGTCAACCTACATTTGTTTTCAAACAACATCAGTTCTTCCTTGCTGAAAAGAATAACATGGCTATAGTAGCACTGTTCACCACCTATCCTTGGCCAAGTTCATTGGGTAAAATCTATGATCAAATTCTATCTTGATTTACTATAATCTGTAATTATAGGAAACAAAACTCAACACTTAAATAACAAAAAAAAAACATTGTGTCTTTGACATCTAACCAGCACAAAATGTTCTTGACCATATGTAAGAAAGAAAATGTGTTTAAGAAAAAATTATGAGACTAAGAATAATTTTCCAATAATATACCAATTTGGGAAGGTGCATCTTGGAAGCTGAAACTGCTACATAGAAAACATACCTGGATGATTATAACATCTTGCCCTTAATTCTGTGTATAAGTCGATTGAAGCTTTGAATAAGTCACTTAAATTCTGTTTTGTAATCTATAAAATATGACTATACAGATGCTAAGACTTCTAGCTCCAAATTGTCATGATTCCCTGAAATGATATAGATTTTCAGAATAAGAAACAAGAACAAATGAGATGATGATCCGTGCCCCACAATCAGTGTTGTATCAACCATCCATAAATATTTTGACCCATATGTGTCTAAATTTTATATATTTCAGGGTAGATATATGACTTGTATAATATGTGTAAGGACTAAAATTTATAGTTGTTTTAGAGAAAGTATGAAATAAAAAATTAGAACAATTTATTTATTTTTAATAATTTCATAATTCTTTTTTGGGGTGGGAATTCTATCTCTTTTTTTATTATGTTATGTTAATCACCATACATCATTAGTTTTTGATGTAGTATTTCATGATTCATTATTTGCATATAATACCCAGTGCTCCATTCAATACATGTACTCTTTAATACTCATCACCAGGCTAACCCATTCCCCCACCCCCCTCCCCACTAGAACCCTCAGTTTGTTTCTCAGAGTCCATCGTCTCTCAGAGTTCATCTCCCCCTCCGATTTTCACCTCTTCATTTTTCCCTTCCTCCTATCTTCTTTTTTTTTTAACATATATTATTGGTTTCAGAGGTACAGGTCTGTGATTCAACAGTCTTACCCAATTCACAGCACTCACCATAGAACATACCCTCCCCAATGTCTATCACCCAGCCACCCCATCCCTCCAACACCCCACCACACCAGCAGTCCTCAGTTTGTTTCCTGAGATAAAGAATTCCTCATATCAGTGAGATCATATGATGCATGTCTTTCTCTGATTGACTTATTTTGCTCAGCATAATACCCTCCAGTTCCAACCACGTCGTTGCAAATGGCAAGATTTCATTCCTTTTGATGGCTGCATAATATTCCTGTGTGTGTGTGTGTGTGTGTGTGTGTGTGTGTGTGTGTGTGTGTGTGTGTCACATCTTCTTTATCCATTCATCTGTCAATGAACATCTTGGCTCTTTCCATAGTTTGGCTATTGTGGACATTGCTGCTATAAACATTGGGGTGCACGTAACCCTTCAGATCCCTACATTTGTATCTTTGGGGTAAATACCCAGTAGTGCAATTGCTGGATCATACGGTAGCTTTATTTTCAACTGTTTGAGGAACCTCCATACTGTTTTCCAGAGGGGTTGCACCAGCTTGCATTCCCACCAACAGTGTAGGAGGGTTCCTCATTCTCTGCATCCCCGCCAACATCTGTTGTTTCCTGACTTGTTAATTTTAGCCATTCTGATGGGTGTGAGATGGTATCTCATTGAGATTTTGATTTGGATTTCCCTGATGCTGAGCGACGTTGAGCGTTTTCATGTATCTGTTGGCCATTTGGATGTCTTTGGAAAAATGTATGTTCATGTCTTCTGCCCATTTCTTGATTGGATTATTTGTTTTTGGGTGTTGAGTTTGATAAGTTCTTTATAGATTTTGGATACTAACCCTTTATCTGATATGTCATTTGCAAATATCTTCTCCCATGCTGTCAGTTGTCTTTTGGTTTTGTGGACTGTTTCTTTTGCTGTGCAAAACGTTTTTATCTTGATGAGGTACCAATAGTTCATTTTTGCCCTTGCTTCCCTTGCCTTTGGCGATGTTTCTTGGAAGAAGTTGTTGCAGCTGAGGTCGAAGAGGTTGCTGCCTGTGTTCTTCTTTAGCGTTTTGATGGACTGCTGTCTCACATTTAGGTCTTTCAACCATTTTGAGTCTATTTCTGTGTGTGGTGCAAGGAAATGGTCCAGTTTCATTCTTCTGCATGTGGCTGTCCAATTTTCCCAACACCATTTGTTGAAGAGACTGTCTTTTTTCCACTGGACATTCATTCCTGCTTTGTCGAAGATTAGTTGAACATAGAGTTGAGGGTCCATTTCTGGGCTCTCTATTCTATTGCATTGTCTGTTTTTGTGCCAGTACCATACTGTCTTGATGATGACAGCTTTGTAATAGAGCTTGAAGTCTGGAACTGTGATGCCTCCAGCTTTGCTTTTCTTTTTCAAGATTCCTCTGGCTATTCAGGATCTTTTCTGTTTCCACACAAATTTTAGGATTATTTGTTCCATTTCTTTGAAAAAAAGTTGATAGTATTTTGATGGGGATTGCATTGACTGTGTAGATTGCTCTAGGTAGCATTGACATCTTCACAATATTTGTTCTTCCAATCCATGAGCATGGAACGTTTTTCCATTTCTTTGTGTCTTCCTCAATTTCTTTCATGAGAATTTGATAGTTTTTGGAGTACAGATCCTTTGCCTCTTTGGTTAGATTTATTCCTAGGTATCTTATGGTTTTGGGTGCAATTGTAAATGGGATCGACTCCTTAATTTCTCTTTCTTCTGTCTTGTTGTTGGTGTATAGGAATACCACTGATTTCAGTGCATTGATTTTATATCCTGCCACCTGAATTCCTGTGTGAGTTTTAGCAGTTTTGGGGTGGAGTCTTTTGGGTTTTCCACATAAAGTATCATATCATCTGCAAAGAGTGAGAGTTTGACTTCTTCTTTGCTGATTCAGATGCCTTTTATTTCTTTTTGTTGTCTGATTGCTGTGGCTAGGACTTCTAATACTATGTTGAATAGCAGTGGTGATAGTGGACATCTCTGCCGTGTTCCTGACCTTAGGGGAAAGCTCTCAGTTTTTCCCCATTGAGAATGATATTCACTGTGGATTTTTCATAAATGGCTTTTATGATATTGAGGTATGTACCCCGTATCCCTTTACTGTGAAGAGTTTTGATGAAGAAAGGCTGCTGTACTTTGTCAAATGGTTTTTCTGCATCTATTGAGAGGATCTTATGGTTCTTGTTCTTTTTTTATTAATGTATTGTATCACATTGATTGATTTGTGGATGTTGAACCAACCTTGCAGCCGAGGGATAAATCCCACTTGGTCATGGTGAATAATCCTTTTAATGTACTGTTGGATCCTATTGGCTAGTATTTTAATGAGAATTTTTGCATCCATGTTCATCAAGGATATTGGTCTGTAATTCTCCTTTTTGATGGGGTCTTTGACTGGTTTGGGGATCAAGGTAATGGCGGCCTTATAAAACGAGTTTGGAAGTTTTCCTTCCATTTCTATTTTTGGAACAGTTTCAGGAGAATAGGTATTAATTCTTCTTTAAACGTATGGTAGAATTTCCCTGGGAAGCCATCTGTCCCTGGGCTCTGGTTTGTTGGGAGATTTTTGACGACTGCTTTAATTTCCTTAGTGGTTATAGGTCTGTTCAGGTTTTTTATTTCTTCCTGGTTCAGTTTTGGTAGTTTATACATCTCTAGGAATGCACCCATTTCTTCCAGATTATCTAATTTGCTGGGATATAGTTGCTTATAATATGTTCTTATAATTGTTTGTATTTCTTTGGTGTTGGTTGTGATCTCTCCTCTTTCATTCATGATGTTATTTATTTGGGTCTTTTTTCTTTCTGATAAGTATGGCCAGGGGTTTATCCATCTTGTTAATTCTTACAAAGAACCAGCTCCTAGTTTCTTTGATTGTTCTCCTGTTCTTTTGGTTTCTATTTCATGGATTTCTGCTCTGATCTTTATTATTTCTCTTCTCCTGCTGGGTTTAGGCTTTATTTGCTGTTCTTTCTCCAGCACCTTTATGTGTAAAGTTAGGTTGTGTATTTGAGACCTTTCTTGTTTCTTGAGAAAGACTTGAATTGCTATATATTTCCTCTTAGGACTGCCTTTGCTGTATCCCAAAGATTTTGAACAGTTGTATTTTCATTTTCATTTTTTTCCATGAAATTTTAAATTTCTTCTTTAATTTCCTAGTTGACCCATTCATTCTTCAGTAGGATGCCTTTTAACCTCCATGTATTTGATATCTTTCCAACTTTCCTCTTGAGATTGAGTTCTAGTTTCAAAGCATTGTGGTCTGAAAATATGCAGGGAATGATCCCATTCTTTTGGTACCGGTTGTGACCTGATTTGTGACCTAGGATGTGATCTATTCTGGAGAATGTTCCATGGGCACTAGAGAAGAATGTGTATTCTGTTGCTTTGGGATGGAATGTTCTGAATATATCTGTGAAGTCCATTTGGTCCAGTGTGTCATTTAAAGTCTTTATTTCTTTGTTGATCTTTTGCTTAGATGAACTGTGCATTTCAGTGTGGAGGGTGTTAAAGTCCCCCACAATTATTGTATTGTTGTCAGTGTGTTTCTTTGCTTTTTTATTAATTGGATTATATAATTGGCTGCTCCCATGTTAGGGGCATAGGTATTTACAATTGTTAGATCTTCTTGTTGGATAGACCCTTTAAGTAGGATATATTGTCCTTCCTCATCTCTTATTATAGTCTTTGGTTTAAAATCTAATTTGTCTGATATAAGGATTGCCACCCCAGCTTTCTTTTGGTGTCCATTAGCATGGTAAATTGTTTTCCACCCCCTCACTTTCAATCTGAAGGTGTCTTTGGGTCTAAAACGAGTCTCTTGCAGACAGCATATTGATGGGTCTTGTTTTTTTATCCAGTCTGATACCCTGTGTTTATTTATTGGGGCATTTAGTCAATTTACTTTCAGGGGAACTATTGAAAGATATTAATTTAGTGCCATTATATTGCCTGTAAGGTGACTGTTACTGTATATTGTCTGTTTTACTTTCTGGTCTATGTTACTCTCTCCTTGCTTAGAGGACTCCTTTCAATATTTCCTGTAGGGCTGGTTTCATGTTTGCAAATTCCTTTAGTTTTTGCTTGTCCTGGAAGCTTTTTATCTCTCCTTCTATTTTCAATGACAGCCTAGCTGGATATAGTATTCTTGACTGCATATTTTTCTCATTTAGTGCTCTGAATATTTCACAGCTGTCCTTTCTGGCCTGCCACGTCTCTGTGGATAGGTTTGTTGCCAATCTAATGTTTCTACCATTGTAGGTTACAGATCTCTTGTTCCAAGCTGCTTTCAGGATTTTTTTCTTTGTCTCTGAGACTCGTAAATTTTACTCTTAAATGTTGTGGTGTTGAACTATTTTTATTGACTTTGAGGGGGGGTTCTCTGTGCCTCCTGGATTTTGATGCCTGTTTCCTTCCCCAAATTAGGGAAGTTCCCTGTTATAATTTGTTCCAGTGTACCTTCTGCCCCCCCTCTCTTCTTCTTCTGGGATCCCAATTATTCTAATATTGTTTCATCTTATGGTATTACTTATCTATCAAATTCTGCCCTGGTGATCCAGTAGTTGTTTATCTCTCTTTTTCTCAGCTTCTTTATTTTCCATCATTTGGTCTTCTATATCACTAATTCTGTCTTCTGCCTCATTTATCCTAGCTGTTAGAGCCTCCATTTTTTTTTGACCTCTTTAATAGCCGTTTTGATTTCGACTTGGTTAGATTTTAGTTCTTTTACTTCCCCAAAAAGGGTTTCTCTCATATCTTCCATGCTTTTTTTTAAGCACAGCTAGTATCTTTAAAATCGTCATTCTTAACTCTATTTCTAACATCTTACTAATGTCTGTATTGATTAGGTCCCTGGCAGGCGGTACTGCCTCTTGTTCTTTTTTTTTTTTTTTGAGGTGATTTTTTTCTGTCTTGTCATTTTGTCCAGCAGAGACTAGATTAATGAAAGAACCAAATTCTAACAGGGTAACAACGACCCCAGAAAAATATACACTAAACAAATCAGAAGAGACCTGAAACTGGGGGAAAAGAAAGAGAAAGAAAGAAAAAAGAAAAAGAAAGAAAAAGAGAAAGATTTAAAAAAAAGTAAAAGATTAAAAAAAAGGAATATGATCAAATATGATCAGGCTTGTGCATAGATCAATGCCACACACTAGATTTTAGGCGTATTTTGGTCTGTTAAAAGAAAATGCCTCCCAAAATTTTAAAGAAAGAAAAACTTATATATGTACAGAAATAAGTGTAAATACGATGAAAGGATGGAATATGACTGTAAAGATGAAAAGTTTAAAAGATTTTGTAAAAGGAATTGATAAGATAAGAATTTGATTGAAAAAAGAAAGAAGAGGAATTAAAAAAAAGAGAGAGAATGTGATCAGGCAGGAGACTAGAACAAAGCCATACACTAGAGATTTAGGGTATATTTTGGTCTGTTAGAAGAAACCCTATCCCAAAATTTTGAAGAGAGAACAACTTTTAAATATATAGCAAAAGTAAGGTTAACTACTATGAAGGGATAAAATATGACTTTATAAAAATGAAAAATAAGAAAGATTTTTTAAAAAGGCATTGATAAGATGTTGATTGAAAAAGGGAAAAAGAAAAAATTTTTTAAAAAAAGAAAAAGCAAATTAAAATAATTCACCTTGAAAGACTAAAGAATCATGGGAAAAGAAACCATGAATTCTATGTGCTGTATTCCCCTAGTGCTGGAGTTCTGCCATTCTCATTGATCGTTAAACTTGGTCTTGGCTGGCTGTTCTTGTTGATCTTCTGGGGGAGGGGCCTGTTGCAGTGGTTCTCAAATGTCTTTGCCGAAGGCAGAATTGCCCTGCCCTTGCCGGGGCTGGGCTAAGTAATCTGTTCAGGTTTGCTCTCAGGAGCTTTTGTTCCCTGTAAGCTTTCCGTAGAGCTTTGGAGGACAAGAGTGAAAATGGTGGCCTCCCAATCTCGGCCCCAGAGGAGCTGAGAACTCAGGACCCCGCTCCTCAGTGAGGCCCCAGAGAAAAGCAGTCAATCACTCCTGTCTCCCCAGTCTCTGGCCACACTCCGTGGCCACCTGACCTGTGACCACGCTTTTCTATCTCTGGCATACGACCCCGTGTGGAGTCTTCAAACCCAGCAGATGCCTGTGGTGCGCTCCTGTGCCGCTCCTCCCATGGGAGGAGGGGGAGTCCCCCCGGATCTGCTGCCTGTTGGGTTCTTGCTGGAAGAGCAGTGGTTTGACTGTGCTGCAGACCACAGTTTATGGCGTCCCGGAGCTGAGAGCCCACTCCTCAGCTCTGTCTCTGCAACTGGCTTCCCTGCTCTGATACCTGGGAGCTCTGCTGCACTGAGGCACCCTCAGGCTTTCTGTGACCCCAAGGGTCCTGAGACCACACTGTCCCACCAAGGGTTCCACCCCCTGCTTAGCCACTAGAGCGATGTCCCTCAGCAGAGCCGACTTCTAAAAGTTCTGATTTTGTGCTCCGCTGCTCTATGACTTGCTGGTAGCGGCTGATGGAGGCTCCCTCCTGCGGTCTATTTTCCCAAATATCACCTCGGATTCCCTTCTCTGTATGTCCTACCTTCCAGAAAGTGGTCGCTTTTCTGTTCAGAGTGTTGCTGCTATTCTTTTCTTCGATCTCCTGTTGAGTTCGTAGGTGTTCAGAATGGTTTGATCCCTATCTAGCTGAATTCCTGGGACCAGATGAAATTTAGGTCTCCTACTTCTCTGCCATCTTGCTCCTCTTAATTTCATAATTCTTAATAGATTTTTTTCTCTCTCTTAGTTGTGGAATATGAGTTAAAGGATTTTAGTACTCTTCATTTCCATTACTTGAATAAACTTGAGGTGATTCATCTAAAGAAACAGGAAAAACTGCTTTTATTAAATTGGTCTGTTTACCTGAATTCACTTAAAATAAATATTTCCTTTTGTGATCTTTTTTTAAATTTTTTTAAAGATTTTATTTATTTATTTCTTTGAGACAGAGGGAAGGAGAGAGAGAGCGAGAGAGAGAGCACATGAGAGGGGGGAGGGTCAGAGGGAGAAGCAGACTCTCTGCCAAGCAGGGAGCCTGATGCGGGACTCTATCCAGGGACTCCAGGATCATGACCTGAGCTGAAGGCAGTCGCTTAACCAACTGAGCCACCCAGGCGCCCTTTTGATCTCTTTTTTAAGTGAATCACTACTTCTACTGTCAGGCTGTTATTGAAACATTTATACAGAAATACTCTAACAATTAGAAAATTATGCACAATTGGGAAATCATGTATGTTAAACATTATCAATGAAGGATTTTTGAAAGGGCAGGCCTTATTCAACTATACTTATCATAAGAAAACTTACCAGTTCTGTATATTCTACCTTCATAGCCTGAAGTAGACTCCTAAAACAAACAAAAAAGTATATTCAAAGGCTGATATGTCACATACTTATTAGTGTAGCATGAAAGAAAATGATAATACAGTAGCATCTCACAGTGTGAAATATACAAAGTTGGATAGAGACAGACTCTGTTTTCATTGGTTAATGTGCAAATGTTTGCTGCCAGGGTGAAGCAACCAGGAGTGAACCATGAAATGTTTGTATTCACACTGAAATATCAGCAAAGCAAGGAAGTGATGAGTAGTAAGCAACTTTTCCTGAATGTGCTGAACATACTCACTACAGCAGCAAAAATAAGTTACTTAATATTTATATTTTATTGAGAGGGACAATTATGCTTTTGTATAATATGACTTTAGGAGACAGAAGCTAGGCTTAATATGTAAATGCTTCTTTTGATGTGTCACCATATGTAGCCCTTTTCCTTTCCAGCTGGCTGGCCTTGCTGCCTCTTTCCTTGCCTTTATATCCAAACCAGAACTCACCAGGAAACTATTTCTAATTATCCATTTTTGTTTTGTTTTGTTTTGTTTTGTTTTACAGTTTCATGGAATTTTAGATTATTAGCACTGAAATGTAGTTTATAAACAATTCAGTTCAATCTTGTTTGCCCCCTTCATCTCACTTACATGATCACCTGCATGTATATGTGTGTGCACATGTGAACGTCTGTTTCTGATTCTTATGTGTTAGTACACTATTTTCATTAATAAGCTATATTTTAAGTCACCTAGAAAATATTTATTTAAATGTTTTTTGCATCCTTGGATATTTTTTAAAAATCTTATTGGCAAAATAATTTAAAGGATTAATGATCAATTTTGTATTTTCTCTTGGGCTATTCAGCTGATGTTAGATACACCCCATCCTGAAATTACTGAGGTGAAGGTTGCATAATGCATCATCTAATCTATTACAACCATTTTTTAAATGATAAATAACATGGCAGTCTCAAAAGAATGAGACATATGGTATAAAACCTTTGTAAGAAAATTATGTACATTACCCTTAATATTCTAACATCAATTATACCCTCTAATTAGATATTGGCTAGTTTATAGTTAATCCTTAAGAACAACTTTTTCCTTTCTAAGCCTAAACATTTACTTCCTGTCTTTGAGACATAATTCAGGAGTTGGATGATTGGGTGATGTGAATTTGGCAAAAGCATCAACAGTTTGGTTATTATTAGGTGATGTAGTAAAAAAGGCTTAACATGCAATATCTTCAGAAAAAAAGGCTTCATGGTAGGTACTGTTTATTAGATAAAAGAAAGGTGAGTCTTAGAGGGAAAAGCTTATCTAAGAAATGAAAATTAGTGGTAGAATTAGAATTTGATACAGTATCTCAGTGATACCGTTATTTGAATGTTCTTACACATTCTACTCTTCTCTCCTTGTACTATAGAATGATCTAATTAGTTTAATAAGACAGGGATTTATTAAAGAATCTCACTGACAGAATTTTTGGAGGAACTGAAGAAAAATACTCTAGGAGCATTTCCAGAGTTAACTACTGAGTCTCAATCCCAACCAGGCCCAACAAAGTTGCTTCTACTCTTTAGAAGCAGTCAAAATTAGGAAAGTATAATGAAAGGAAAGCTGCCAAGCCTCAGAGCCATTCCACCTTTGCTACAAACAACAAGCTACTGTAGTCAGAAGCTACTGATATGGCTGAAAATTCTAGAATCCTGCTTCTATCACATTTCACACTATCGAAATGGATGTCTCACATTCTGTCTCTCTCTCCAGGTAATTTAACCACTAATCTAAGCTTCATGAAGATATATCTTATCACCAGAAGATAGAGCATGAGTCTGTACCTTTTGGTACAATGGTGGATGCACAATGAAGTTGTGGGGCTTAGTGCTATTAATTCTGCTGTGAGGGAGCCAGCTAAATGTGGTGAGAGCCTTCAAGAATGTGGACAGCGTCCATTGAGAGCTATTCACTACAATGTCCAAATACTTATTTAGCACTTAATATGCATAAATTACCTAGTGCAAAGATTCACACCTGGAGATCAAATAATAAAATGCATTACTCATATTTACTATTTTGGGCAGGGGTTGTGTAGGATACAAAGGATAGAAAAACACAGTAAGATATGCCCCCATCCCATAGTACTGCACTGAGGTAAATCAAGGGTACGTACCAGTTTAAATCATTGTCCCTCTTGAGAAAGAGATTACCTAAATACATGGTTTGAATCTCTTTTGCCTATTATTTTTTTCATATATAGTGTATGTGTGTATATATATACATATATATTATACCATATTATAAGACTAGTCGTCTATATTGTTTATTGGGTATATTGGGAAAATTAATGCCAAGTTGATACTTATATAATTGGATAACATAGTACAATGTTCATCCTCATTTTTAAAAATTTTCATGTGAAAAATGGAATTATGAAATATCAACATAATATTTGCTATTGGGTTTAAGGAAGTCACATTGCCCTTTGGTATTTATTGACTAATCAACCAAAATCCATATAGTAACAATAATATAATGACAATACAGTATGGTATGGTAACCATGGTATGGTAACAATAATAACTAAAAATGCATTTGGGATTTGCACATGAATTATTAAAATTAATTCTCAAAATAACTTCTGGAAGATAACATAAGTATTCTTATTACTGTATCTATATACTGTAAAGGAATTAAGGTCAAGAGAGTATAATTTGCCAGGAAAAAGTTCACTCAGCTGATCTGCATTGCTTAGGTCCTATACATGCCCAAAATAGGCCTCTGTTTAGGACAAGCCCTTGGAATATTCTGCCTGATAACAATGTTTTTATGTGTGTGAGGGCTTGGACCTCTCTGCTCTATTATTTTTCCTAACTATGTGATTTATCGAAAAGGCTGGTTTTACTTGGGGGATTAGGGAAGGGCTAGAATCTCAGTAACTGAGTTCAGTAATGTGGGCTGACACACAATAAAGATCCCTACACAAGGCTTGGGTGAGCTTCACAACACTTCACACATATTATACTTTATCACCTGAAGAATTATGATCATCCACATGTAATTCCACTGGGAGGGACACCTGGAAATTTGCACCTGATTCCTTCTGGACTTTGCCCCATATGCCTTTCACTTTGCTGATTTTAATCTGTATCCTTTGGCTGTAATAAACCATAACCATGAGTGTAAGAGTTTCTGAGTTCTTTTAGTTTGTCATCAAGGCTGAGGGTGATCTTACAAGCTCTTGACACAGAAATGTGGTAAATATCACACAGATCTCCAGAACAAATCTTGAAATTTTTGAAGAAAAATATAACACATCTCCTTTTAGAGTGGATGACGTTTTTTATATACAAGACAGCAGCATGAATTTACAGAGCTGCAGGCACATTTACCTACACTTTGGTAAAGTACATGTTGTGAGCAGGGGCAATTTGCCTTCTAGCACTCATCAATATTGTCTTATTGGGTTGGGATATTCATCCTTCATAAAAAGTCAAACACAAATGAGATATTATAGACAAAGTGAGTTTTGAAATGAGCTTTTAACTTCTTTTTTTTTAGAGGTGAGGAAGTACTAGATTCTCTGAATCTTTCTATTGTTATTAGGAAATATCCAATGGAGAAAATATTGATCTTTCTTTTCTGTTGTCTCAGTGAGCAACCCTTCCTCTGGCTTAGTTTGTAATAATGCTTAAGCCTCCTGTTGAGGAAATGCCATTGGCTTGGCATCCTACATGTACAAAGATTCCACTGGGACCATCACTTTATTCTCCCATTTTTCTAGTTGAAATATTTTTTCATATATTGGGCTTAAGGCATTAATTGGTATTGTGATGATTTGTTCTTCCATAGCTTTATTTGTTCTGCTATCAAGAGAAGTCCCTATGATGATCTAACATGCCTATGGTTGTTAGGATTTGGAAATACTTAACAACTTTGAGGTCATGTTCAATCCATACATCTTTTTGTTTTGTTTAGTTTACTGTAAGTGTGAAATTGATTATATATTTTATTTGTTTGATTATTTATGAAATAAATAAAATTTATATTTATGAAATACACATTCATATATTTGGGTGACATAATAATTAATTCTCTTAAATAGTGGAAGTGACTATCTATTTAGAAAGCAACTTATTCTATTCCTATTGGCAAATAGATAATACTTTCATAGAATAAAACTGAAAAATCATTGGCATAGTTGAGATTTTTTAGAGTTTTACTTTAGTTTTGACTTTAAAATACTTCATGCTATTTTAAGAAATTGGAATACTTGAAGAAATTTCAAATATTGGCAATCCACAAAAGGAAAAGAGAAAAATTCAATAGTAGTTTGGTAGGATATAAACCCTGCAGACCTAACTGATAGTTATATTCCATCTGGTTCATGGTTATTTCTAGGGGAGGAACACAAGCTACACACTGAAATGAACCTGATGATTTTCCGTAGCTGGCCAACAAGCTGTTGCATTTGAGCCAGTTATAATATTCATATGTTACTCAGTTAGGTTTACTTTGAAAGTATTTTTCCAGTCTAATGAGATTTATGGATTTCCTTTTATGTGGAGGTTCTCTACATGCCTTATATGTTTATTCTTATCTTCTTGTCTTTTTTTAGACTTTGCAAAATAAGAAACTATCAAAACATGCAATTTTGTTCTGATTTTGACTGTAGGGCATATGTATTATTCAGGGAGTAGACCAACTGGAACACAAATATGGCGCAGAAGTATTTTTATTATGGTCATATAGGATTATCTGAATTTCATTAGTTGCTGCTGGTTTGTGCCTGAAAGAAATGTCCTTCATTATCATTGCAAACCTGCAAAATTTCATTCCCTGAGACGAAATTGAGAACTCTGGCTTAATAAGATAGTTAGGAACTGGCATATTTATATATAATATAAAATGTTGATAATCTACTGATTTACTTTTCATGTGATTTCTTTGATACTCTTTTGAGACAATATTATTTTGTGCCAAAGGGCACCTACTCTGGTGGTGGACTATAGACGTGCAAAATCAGCTTTGGTGTCTTTTCTTTAGATTACCTTGGCAAATTATTTTCTCTCTAAGCCTCCACTTCCTTATCTGTAAAATGGAAATAATAGTATCTATCTCTCTGGGCCTTTCTGAGAAATAAATTAAAAAATGCAACTGAAGTCACTAGGAAGAGTTTAAGATTTAGAAAGAGTTCTATGATGAATTACCAGGCCCTCTCATGGGCTCAGAAATACATAAGAACAATGACATATACTTGCCATCAGTCTGCCATAAAGGGTATCCAAATTTCCTTTGAGTTCTGACTTTTTTCTCTAAAATGGTACTAGTTTTTAGATCTTAGAGTGATAGAACTAGAAACTACACAACCCCCAAATCTGAAAGTTATCCTAAACCACTTATCTTTGTCTTCATTTCATATCAATGCAACTGTAAGCCTTGTTCTGCAAGGTCCTATTGTATCTCTTCTGAAGTATTGAGGTTGCTTTTTGTCAGCTTCTGGTCCATTTTCTCCATGTACTGGCACACAGGGAATACTCCATAACAAAATGGTAAAGTATAGAGTATAGTAACAATGAACATACTCTAGGGATTAAATTCGGGTTTTGCTTTACTTCTCTCTGTATCAGTTTTCCTATCTCCACCAAATGAATAGTTATGGTGTTACTTCACAGTGTCATGTTGCCTTAAATATTCTATATAGTAAATGTGTACGTTGTAATTCTCAACGAATGTTAGATTTTCACCACCTATACTTAGATCTAATCAGATAATGAGTCTCTCCTCATTAAAACATTTTATAGCCAAAGGCTGTGTGAGTTAATGCCTAAACTCATCCGTATTTATTCAAACAGTTACATTATTAGTCACTGTCTTTAGATTAATCCTACTCCTTCTTTTAGCCAGTGTTCCAGTCATACTGAAGTACCTAGAGTTGTTAGAGCAGGGCAATCTAGATTTTACTCAAACTGGTCCAGCTGGTTTTATTGGCTCTTCCTCTCACCACCACTGGTTTTCTTTTGAAGCGAATTCATAAATATTCATCAATAATACAGATAAAATGACACTTCTTCTAGGAAGCCTTTTCTGACTCTACAAAGTAAACTCAGCACATTAATTATTTTTCATTTATGAAGAACTCCCCTTCTTTCCTATTTACCTTAGGTATAAATCACATGTATAAATTCTTTTAAAATATTTCTATTGTGAGTATTCATCTATATATTTAAGTATGTATTTTTTCCTAGACTTATCATTCTATCTATAGATTGTTTTGAACTCATTTCCCATTTATTTTTTTAAATTTTATCTTTTTAATTTAATTTAAAAATAATTTTTGAATATAGTTGACACAAAATGTTCCATTTTATTCAATGCTCACCACAAGTGTAGCTAGGATCTGTCAACATACAACACTATTACAGTATCATTGACTTATATTCCCTATACTGTACCTTTTATTCTTATGAAATTGATTCCATAATTGAAATCCCATATCTCCCACTCCTCTTCACCCATTTTGCCTATCCCCCAACCCTTTCCCTCTGGTAACTACCAGTTTTTTCTCTGTATTTATAGGTCTGATTCTGTCTTTTGTTTGGTTGTTTATTCATTTGTTTTATATGGTAGTGGGACAAAAATAGACACATAGATCAATAGAACATATAGAGCCTAGAAATAAACCCATGCTTATACGGTCAACTAATCTATGACAAAGGAGGCAAGAACATACAATGGGAAAAAGACAGTTTCTTCAATAAATAGTGCTGGAAAAACTGGATAGCTATATGCAAAAGAATGAAATGACATCTAACACCATACACAAAAATAAACTCAGAATGGAGTAAAGACCTATATATGAGACTTAAAACCCATAAAAATCCTAGAAAAGAACTTACGCAGTAATTTAACTTTGGTCATAGCAACATTTTTTCTAGATATGTCTCCTCAGCAAGGGAAACAAAAACAAATGTAAACTATTGGAACTATATCAAAATAAAAAGCTTTTGCACAACAAAGGAAACCATCAACAAAACAAAAAGACAACCTATAAAGTGGGAGAATGTATTTGTAAATGATGTATCTGATAAGGGGCTACTATCTAAAATATATAAAGAACTTATATAACTCAATACCAAAAAAAACCCAAACAATCTGATTAAAAAAATATACAGAGGGGGGCGCCTGGGTGGTTCAGTTGGTTAAGCAACTGCCTTCGGCTCAGGTCATGATCCTGGAGTCCCGGGATCGAGTCCCGCGTCGGGCTCCCTGCTCAGCAGGGAGTCTGCTTCTCCCTCTGACCCTCTGACCCTCTGACCCTCTGACCCTCTGACCCTCTTCCCTCTCGTGCTCTCTATCTCTCATTCTTTCTTTAAAAAAAAATATACAGAGGACCTGAATAGACATGTTTTCCAAAAAAGACATACAGATTGCCAAGAGACACAGAAATACATCACCAGTCATCAGGGAAATGCAAATCAAAACCACAATGAGATTTCACCTTACACTTGTCGGAATGGCTATTGCACTGTTGGTGGGAATGTAAATTGGTACAGCCACTGTGGAAAACAGTATGGAGTTTCCTCAAAAAATTAAAAATAGAACTGTCATATGATCCAATAATTCCACTACCGAGTATTTATCCAAAGAAAATCAAAACACTAATTCAAAAAGATATATGCATCCCTATGCTTATGGCAGCATTATTTATAATAGCTGAGATAGCAAAGCAACTTAAGTCCCTATCAATAGATGAGTGGATAAAGAAATTGTGGTATATTTATACAATGGAATATTATTGAGCCATAAAAGGGTGATCTCTTACCATTTGTGACAACATAGATGGAACTAAAGGGTATTATGCTAAGTGACATAAGTAAGACTGAGAAAGACTGATATCATATGGTTCACTTCTATGTGAAACTCATTTCCCTTTCTTTTAAGACAGCATGGCACTTGAGGACAGAAGCCTCAGTTTTGCATCTTTAGTGTCTACCTTTATTAATAAATGAGTTCCATTAACTGGTTCCAGTAGTTCTCCATCCCTTTATTTTTTACATCCTTCCTTCCTTATTTATTTAACATAGCTTAAGAATAAGATATCGTTCATTAAAAAACAATGGCTTCTTTTTTTCTATTATGTTATGTTAATCACCATATATTACATCATTAGTTTTTGATGTATTGTTCCATGATTCATTGTTTGCGTATAACACCCGGTGCTCCATTCAATATGTGCCCTCTTTAATATCCATCACCAGGCTAACCCATCCCCCCACCCCCCTCCCCTCTAGCAACCTCGGTTTGTTTCTCAGAGTCCATAGTCTCTCATGGTTCGTCTCCCTCTCAGATCACCCCCCTTCATTTTTCCCTTCTTACTTTCTTCTTCTTCCTCTTCTTCTTCTTCTTCTTCTTCTTCTTCTTGTTCTTCGTCGTCTTCTTCTTCCTCCTCCTCCTCCTCTCCTCCTCTCCTCTCCCCTCTCTTCTTCTTCTTCTTCTTCTTCTTCTTTTTTATAATGTATTATTTGTTTCAGAGGTACAGGTCTGTGATTCAACAGTCTTACCCAATTCACAGTGCTCACCATAGCACATACCTTCCCCAATGTCTATCACCCAGCCACCCCATCCCTCCCACCCCCCACCACTCCAGCAACCCTCAGTTTGTTTCCTGAGATTAAGAATTCCTCCTATCAGTGAGAGCATATGATATATGTCTTTCTCTGAATTGACTTATTTTGCTTAGCGTAATACCCTGTAGTTCCATCTACATTGTTGCAAATGGTAAGATTTCATTTTTTTGATGGCTGCATAATATTCCATTGTATATATATATACCACTCTTCTTTATCCATTCATCTGTCGATGGACATCTTGGCTTTTTCCACAGTTTAGCTATTGTGGACATTGTTACTATAAACATTGGGGTGCATATACCCCTTCAGATCCCTACATTTGTATCTTTGGCGTAAATACCCAGTAGTGTAATTGCCTGATCATAGGGTAGCTCTATTTCCAACTTTTTGAGGAACCTCCATACTGTTTTCCAGAGTGGCTGCACCAGCTTGCATTCCCACAAACAGTGTAGGAGGGTTCCCCTTTCTCTGCATCCTCGCCAACATCTGTCGTTTCCTGGCTCGTTGATTTTAGCCATTCTGACTGGTGTGAGGTGGTATCTCATTGAGGTTTTGATAAGGCCAGCTTTCAAAAATGAGTGGTGTCTGTGTGTTTCAGTTAGTTAAGCATCTGCCTCGGCTCAGGTCATGATGCTGGGGTTTTGGGGTCAAGGCCACGTTGTGCTTCCTGCTCAGCAAGGAGCCTGCTTCTCCCTCTGCCCCTCCCCCACACTTGTACACACTCTCTCTCAAATAGATAAATAAAATCTTTAAACAAACAAACAAAAAGGTGTGGGAGAGCTAAGAATCCTGGGGAACATGCATATTTTGGAAAATTACCGTATGTGATTTTAATGGACATTCTGCCATCATCAGTGTCAAGTAATTAAGCAGTTCCTAAATAGCAGAAACTAGCACAGCTGATAGACTGACTTGTCCCACTTTCACAGATTCATCCAGTAAGGAGACAATTAGCTAAAATGGTTTAATCAGTTTATTAGTAGACATAGTAGACATAGTAGACAGCTTGAACATCATGTTTCTGTCAGTTTCCTGTGTCCTTCAGGTTCCATGGGGCTGATGCACAGGCAGGCCCAGGTAGATGTGCATGTAATGGATTCATTGTGTCTTCTGGACTCCAAAAGATATTGAGATCCTGCTCTTCTGACAAACTCTCCTCCTCTCCTCTCCTCTCCTCTCCTCTCCCCTCCCCTCTCCTCTCCTCTCCTTTCTTCTCCTCTCCTCTCCTCTCCTCTCCTCTCCCTCTCTCTCTTTCCTCTCCCCCTCTCCTCCCTCCCCCTCCCCTCCCTCCCCCTCTCTCCCCTCCTCTCTCCTCTCTCCCTCTCCCCTCTCTCTCCCCTCTCTCCTCTCCTCTCCTCTCCTCTCCTCTCCTCTCCTCTCCTCTCCTCTCTTCTCCTCTCCTTTTTCCTTGAGAAGGAAATATTATCTTATCCTAGAATGTCTCTGGAGAAGGGAAGGAGATGCCTTTAACTTAATTACCCTAGACTGTGTCCAGGACAGACAGCTCGGGAATATCTCCAGGAGGCACTACCTTTATATTTCCATGGCTGCTAGGTAAACATCTCTGAACACAGCTATTAATGCTCTCTCCTCAGAAGATGTGCATAAACACCAGATATATAGAAAATTATTTCCCAACACAGAGGGAGCTCTATATACTACCCACTCTGAGAATCACATGACTAGTCCAACCTGATTGTTTTATTTATGGTAAAAGTACGATTCAAAAGTCAAAAAGAATTAGAGAAAAGCTAAAGTTGAAACAGGTTTTCTCATTCAAGTCTGGCATAGGATTCTCAATACTAGGTTACTTGCCAATTTTTTTCCTCTTTTCTTTTGGAAGATTATTTCTGTTGTTGGATTTACATATTTTACAACATTACAAAATATTGTTTTTAAAATTATTTTTCTTGAAATGGGATTTTATTTTTTTATTCAGTGTGACATCATCAAGAGACTTGATATTTTGTCTTTCTCCAAAGTATTTTTATATTAACTAATCATCTTTTGCTCCCTCAGAGTAAAGATTTTATTGATGAAGAATAGTACTTTCTTATTACCTAGTTTATAAGAGAATAAACTACACATTCTGGTATCAAAATTTGAAAGTACTGATTGAAAGCTTAATCATAATTTTCATAAATATATCATCAGAAAAGTAAATCATTTTATAAGTGTACCATCACGTTGAATTTTAAATGGTTACCTAAATTTTGGGCGCCTGGGTGGCTCAGATGGTTAAGCATCTGCCTTCGGCTCAGGTCATGATCCCAGGGTCCTGGGATCGAGTCCCGCATCGGGCTCCCTGCTCCTTGGGAGCCTGCTTCTCCCTCTGCCTCTCTCTCTCTCTCTCTGTCTCTCTCTGTCTCTCATGAATAAATAAATAAAATCTTAAAAAAAAAAAGATTAAAAAAATAAAAATAAATGGTTACCTAAATTTTAATATTTAAGTGTTCATAAATTTAAAAAAGTAATACAAAATGTATTTAAATTTATTTATTTAAAGGTGTCTTTAGGTATATCTGCATTTATCATATGTATATAAATATGCAGTGATGTATTTCTGCTCATAGCTTAGACATATTTTCAGTGGAGTCATACCAGTAGAAGTGTCATTAAATGGGGATTTAAAAAAGGGACCCATTGAAGTATATGCTATTATGTTTTCACTACAAAATTATTTTGATCTAGTATGATTACCTTTAGGTCACATGTATTAATTTTCTATATTTAAGAACAGGCAACCCAAAAGACTATTTCTATCATAATGATAAGAGGAACAATAAAAATCAGATATCCAAAAGCAGGGTGTCCCCCAGGGATAGCAGATGGTTGTCTTTCACAAAATTTTCAATCCTGCCTTAATTCATGGATTATTATAGTCACTACCCTCCAAATTCAGGGAAATCAACTGTGCATTAGAGTGAGTGACTGATAAATAATGGATAGGAAGTGCGTACATTATATTTCTGTTTCTTCTACAAGCAATTTTTGATTCAATATCCCGCTTATTTCTTTAGCAGTTGACAATAACTTTTTACATTATTCCACACATGAAGCTAAAACTTTTCAAAAATTATCTCATTGAATTCTTAAAATAAACCCATGTATAGATACTATTGTTTTCTTGATGATAGAATAACTGAATATCCATTAGATTGCAAGCTTTATGGGGACAGAAATCTTGTCCATTTGTTCACCAATTTATATTTAGATCTATGGTACATGGCACATAGTAGAAGCCAATATTTATTAACAAATGTAAAAAAAAATCACCATTTTTAATGTGAAGATTCTGGGCTCTAACTGGCCAAAAACTTGTTTATAGTTTTATAATGAGAAAATGATGTAATTAGTTCACTCACCTCAGCCTGTATGGCAGCAGCAAAATTCACCTTTCCATTTATAATTCAAGGAATCATCATGGGAAACTTTGAGGATAAATCCACTATACTCTTTTTCCCTCTACATCAGGAGGGCTAAAAACAAAAGTACCTTTTTTGGTTTCTGGGATCTTTTCATATTGCAGTGTTACTGAACTCAGAGAGGTGAATTAAATGGTACTTGTGCATTTAAGGTTTCATTGTTCTGAGGAGTAAAACCATAACTTAATTGCCTGTGATCATATGAAAAATGGTCTTTGGCCTAAATTGCTTTGTTCTCAAAAGTCCTACCAAGGAAAGAAGAGAGAGAAAGAGAGAGAGAGAGATTGATCCTACAGATTATATCCAGGAGTTACCTGTAGTTTATTTATTTTTTATTTTTTTAAAGAAAAGAGTGGAATTTAATCTTTATTTACAGGACACTGCAAGAGAGGAGATTCCACATAGAAATAAGAAACCCATTGAGAGGAGGAGCTTCATACAGGTTGTACAGTTTGGAACTGGTCAAGTAGAGTTTCGTTGTAAAAAGTGCTACAATAACAAAACACATTTAAAAAGAGTTCTTAGTAGAAAAACAGTAAGACAAACTTCTACCAAACAGAGTACACAACAAACATTTGAATATACATTTTCATTTCATTGTTGAGCCTTTCTTTCTTTACCTTTTCAGTACATTCTCTGTCTAGTTGAATTTATAACCATTGACCTGCATTTTGCTTTATTCTTCTAAAAGTAGTTTAAAAGCATTCTGCAAATCTCCAAACAATAAAAAAGAGAGTAATGTTTTCTAAGCAATAACTCATTTTAAGAATGGTCAATAAATACAAACAAGGCAAGTCCCTAAAGTTCTCTTTGCAACTTAGTGAGAAGAAGCATTAGGGAGAAAAAGTCATGTGGACTAGCTGTCTAGTGATAGCTACATGGATCCTTCCAGGCCTTCACTGAACCCCAGGCCAGCTCACTGGGGGCCATTTAGCACAAAATGGTTGGAAAACAACACCTGGAAGCAATGGCTCATGTCTTTTAGACCAGTTTATCTTCAGCAGTTCCACTAGGTGGGATTGGCATGGAATGGGTAATTGTACTAATTTTGAGGCTAATCTGGCCTCTCCTGAATCCCAAGTACCAAATCCCATATGATTAATGGTGACTATATAACTAATTATCTGAATCAGAAAAATGTGAGAATAAAAGATAGCACTATCAATAATTACAATGGGGCAACTGGCTCAAAGAAGGATTCTGGCATGCAAACTAGGACCTATGGTCATATTAAAAATGACAAATTCTGGCTAATTCCTGTATTTCTTTAGATACCATATAAATAACATAAACTGATTGTTCTCAAAACTTATTCTTGGGGTGCCTGTGTGGCTCAGTCAGTTAAGCATCTGCCTCTGGCTCAGTTTGTGACCCCGGGGTCCTGGGATGGAGCCTTGCGTCTGGCTCCCTGCTCAGCAGGGAGTCTGTTTTTCCCTCTCCACTGCTTGTATTCTCTTGCATTGTCTCTCTCTCTCTCACATAATGAATAAATAAAATCTTGAAAAAAAACCTTATTCTTAATACTTATTACCACGTACAGTGATAACATTTGCAGGAGCTACAACTTACCATAATCATATCTTGATATTTTTGAAACCTCCTCAATCATTTCTAATGGGTTTTGTAAACTTTCTTCCTGTCTTTTGTTGTTGTTGTTGTTGTTCTGTTCTGTAATTTATTTATTGGTATATTATTAGTTAGAGTAATTTACCAACCTATGGATATATTAAAGGCAATTGCTTCAGGAATTCAATACTGTTTAATTTTTCAGACAGCTATAATTTGTGTTTTAAAGAAAATGGAAAAAGTGTATATATGAATATTTTCATGTATACAAAATACTTTAGAAGGAATCACAAAAATCTTTTAACTCCTATTGTTCTGGAGAAAGGAACCAAATGGTTGAGGTCAGGACAAAATTTTTATTGTATACTTTTTTGTACTGTTTGAATTTTGTGCAATGTGCCTTACAAAATCATATTAAATTAATCTAATTAAAAATTTGCACTTATAAGTTTTCTTTATATGTAGAATAAAGAGAATTTTCATTTTGCAACATTCAGTTTCATTTCATGAAATACATGAAAATAAGTTGATGTAAAGATGAAATTGTATTCACTTCATAGTAAATTTAAGTACTTGATGTAAATTTAAGTACCTTGAATGGCCTGGAAATGACTATATTTATTAATGTACATGAAAACATATTATAGAATAGACTAGCCTATGCTTACCCAAATGCCATTCTATGAAGTATTCATGTGTTGATATTCATTTATTTAAAATTACTTTCACTCAAAAAAATATATACTATTTGGAAAATACATCATACAACGTACCACTTCAGGAGTTACAAAATGTAAAAGCCCATTAAGAAATATTCAGGGGAAAATGTTTAATGATATTTAAGCTGTTTTTTTCCCAAACCTAATTAGCAGAACATTAGAGACACAGAAGGAAAGACGGAGAAAGATGGGGGCAGGGGAGAGGGAGAGAGGAGAATTAAAAGTATAAAAAGGTATATGAATACATTTATGTGATAATCAAATTTGATAATCTCTATATAAAAATGCCAATATTTATGATGCTCTCTCAAGTGTCAGGGGCTAATGAATTCCCTTCTCCAGAATAATTTTTCATTCTTAATAATAAAGATATCTATTATTTCCATATACCTAAACTTTTATTCAATTAATTTAAACTAAGAAAAAAAAATGTTTATCCATTTCTCCTACCCCAATCCCCAGCTATGGAAATCACCAATCTGTTCTCTGTATCTATAAACTTGATTTCTTTTTTAAGATTTCACACATAAGAGAGATTATAGAGTATTTTTTTCTCTATCTGACTTATTTCACTTAGCATAATGCCCTCAAGGTCTATCCATGCTGTCACAAGTGGCAATATTTCATTCTTCTTTATGGATGAATAATATACCACCATTTCTTCTTTATGGCTGAATAATAGAGCACATTCATCCACCAATGAGCACTTAGGTTGTTCCATGTCTTAGGTATTGTAAATAGTGCTGCAATGAACATGAGGGTGAAGATATCTTTTATGGGTTAGGGTTTTTGTTTTCTTTAGATAAACACCAGAAGTGAACCTACTGGATCATATGGTAGTTCTATTTTTAGTGTTTTGAGGAGCCTGCATACTGTTTTCCATAGTGGCGATACCAATTTACATTCCCACCAACAGAGCACAAAGTTCCCTTTTCTCTACATCCTCAACAACACTTATTTCTTGTGTTTGGGATACTAACTATTCTGACTGGTGTAAGTTGATATCTCATTGTGGTTTTGATTTGCATTTCCCTGATAATTAATGATGTAGAGCATCTTTTCATGTACCTGTTGTCCATCTGTATATCTTCTTTGGAAATATGTATATTCAGATTTTCAGATTATTTTTTAATAGATTGCTTGTTTCTTTGCTATGAGTTGTATGAGTTCTTTATATATTTTGGATATTAGCCCCTTATAAGATATACAATTTGCAAATATATTCTCCCATTTGTAGGTCGCCTTTTCACTTTGTTGATGTATTCCTTTGCTGGGCAAATGATTTTAAATTTGATGTAGTTCCACTTGTTTATTTTTGCTTTTGTTGATTTTGCTTTTCATGTCAGGTTCAAAAAATCATTGCCAAAACCTATGTCAGAAAGTTTACCACATATGTTTTCTTCTAGGAGTTTTATGATTTCAGGTCTTACATTCAAGTCTTTAATTCATTTTGAGTTAATTTTTTTTGTATGGTGTGAGATAGTGGTCTAGTTTCATTCTTTTATATGTGGCTGTCCAGTTTTCCCAGCATCTTACTGAAGAGACTATCCTTTTTCCATTGCATAATTTTGGCTCCTTTGTATAAATTAATCTACCATATATGCATGGGTTAACTTCTGGGCTCCCTATTCTGTTTTATTGATCTATTTGCCTATTTCCATGCTGATTACCACACTGTTTTATTTACTATAGCTTTGTAATATAGTTTGAAATGAGGGCATGTGATGCCTTTTGTTTTGTTCTTCTTTCTCAAGACTGATTTGGTTATGTGGGGTCTTCTGTGCTTTCATACAAATTTTAGGTTATTCTATTTTTTTCTGAAAAATGCCTTTGGAATTTTGATAGGGATTGGATTGAATCTGTATATTGCTTTGGATACTATGAATATTTTAACAATATAAATGCTTCCAATTCATGAGCACAGAATATATTTCAATTTATTTGTGTCGTCTTCAGGTTTTTTAATCAATATCCTATAGTTTTCAGAGTACACGTCTCTCACCTCCTTGGTTAAATTTATTCTTAGATATTTTGTTCTATTTGGTGCAATTATAAATGAGGTTGTTTTAAAATTTTTTTTTCTGATAGGTCATTATTAATGTATAGAGACACAACAGATTTTTGTGTACTGAATTTGAATCTTACATCTTTATTGGATTCATTTATTTGTTCTTACAGTTTTTTTGATGGAATCTTTAGGGTTTTCTATATATAATATAATGTCATATTCAAATAGTGACAGTTTTATTTCTTCCTTTTTAGCCTTACAAGAAATATTAAAGGGAAACTTTTAATCTGAAAAGAAAGGGTGCTAATTAATACAAGAGCACATATGAAAGAATACATGTCACTGGAAAGGTAAATATACAGTAAAGGTAGTAGATTAATAACTTATAAAGCTAGTATCAAGGTTAAAGGACAAAAGTAGTAAAGTAGTAAAAAATAATTATAATTGGCTGCCTTGGAGTAGGTGGGTCCAAGCATGTGAGCCCTCTAAGAGCTGTTTCTCAGTTTGCTGGGTCTTATGGTTTTACGGGTCTTGAGACATGATCCCCAGTTGTTTCAAAGTTAGGCTGTTTGGGGTCCCATCTCTCAAGCACATGTCTTAAAAGTTGGGGTGCCTAATGTAGAATTGAAGCCCTTTGTTCCTTAGGGAAAACTCCAGGATTTGAGCTTCCTCCCAGATGTGGGTTGCCATGCTGGGCAGAAAATCTTTGGTGAGATTGTGTCCCAGCCTCACCTATCATGTGGTTTTCAACTCATTTGTTCACTGTGTAGCATCACTTAGCTAGGCTTTAGATTTTTTTAAAAGGAAATTGTTCCATCTGTAGCTGTAGACCCAGTGTGTCTGTGGGAGGAGTTGTGTTTAGTAACTTCCTATGTCACCATCTTGAATTAGAACATCAATTAGAACATACTATTTTATAAGAAAATAAAAGCATATGGTAAACCTAATTTTTAAAATATCAAACTGTATTTCTAAACTGAATCTAGAATTTCATCCTTATTTTCTCTTATCTGATGATTTTTAAAAGATAGGCAAGTATTTCCCATTTAAATACACACATGAAAGCCTTGTTTGATTGTGTACCGTTATACATTACTTCCTTGAGTGACAGATTTTTGTCTCTAATAAACCTTAATTTTCCTGGGGAATGAAAACTATACTGTTGGAAAAACAGCCATTGTGCAATGTGCTTTTCCTGCTTGGGCTTGCTCAGTCAGTTCCTAGGTCTCAGAACACTTCCTTACCAAGAGATAAGGACCCTCAACAGCCTCTACCAAGCTAATGGCTTTGTTTGGGACTATCTTTCCCTGTTTCAAATTCAATGGGCAGTCCATTGTTCTTCTTAAGTGTGTATGTCATATGGCACTTGGTCAACCCCACCACTATGTCTATCCCCTATGGGGAGGAAATGGTTTCCTTCTACTGCAGCACAAAAGGAGTGCATGCAGGTCAACTGACTTGTGTTGGTTGTTAGGAGGAATCTGCTGGCTATTGGGGATTGATGCCCACTATTGGCGTTGATCTTGCTCTGTCTCTTTTCTATGTGAGTAAGCACTGTTCTCTTCAGGTCTTGGACTCTGCTACCAAGATGCAATCAATGAACAGAAGTGTTCAGACTTCTACTCCTCGTGATGGGCAACAGATGTCCTTTGCCTGGCAAATAGATTTACAGACTACAATGTAGAAATTTGACTAGATAACCTTAACCACAATAGTAGTAGCTCTCCCTTAAAAAGGTATATTCTAGAGACTGTGTCCAGAATTTACCTGCAGACTGAAGGCACTATATATGACCCACTAAGAGTTCGAACACAAATGATAAACATAAAATTCTCAATGTATATGAAAAAAATGCATATTTACCCATAATTCTCTGCTAACAAAAATATGAAATTCAACTTCTAATGCTATGGATTTAATTGAACTGTTTATACATATGCAGGGGCAACCATAAATTTCAGCTGACTTCAGACTTGACTCTATATTTTGAGACCCAAAATACCATCTCATTTTATATTGCATGAGTTGGGTTCAACAAAGTCAGTGAATTGTAATTTATTACAGCATTAACAAATGAGTAATTTTTGGTAAATCACAGCTGTTTCTTCAAAGTTTCTATAAATGCCATTTCCTGAATTGGCAACAACAACAAGCAAGCAGTTTTATTTTTGTCTTGATAGCAAGGTGCAATGTGAGCTACAGTGGTTCATGTGCTTGCTTACAATTACTTGATATACTTTAAATTCCATTTAATTGGATATTCCAAATTCTATTCTGACAACAGGTAGATCTAGATAAAGAAAAAAGGCAAATGAAAGCAAGCTTTTTTAAGAGTTAGAGTAATTATAATCTTATACACAAAATGTTTAAAGTTCACATAACAGTCATGATGAAAGGCTATTCAGGGAAATCATAAAACACTCAAAAAGATTTCAACTCACTTGCTAGATATAGTGTAGACTGTAGCATTAAGATTTTCCTAGTACAATTAACAAGAAAGAGACCTGTGGGAAGATAGTGATAATTTCTGATCCTTTTCTCTCGGAGATCATACATACCTTTAATACTCATTTCAACTTGACACTAAGGGAAACTTCATTCCGTGTTTGTTTTCCAATTCATAGATGTTGAGACAGAGGAAAAAAGGGAGGGAAGGACTAGTAGATTATTTTTTGAATTATAATTTATTACATTTTAAGCAAGAGAAATCTACTCAAACTAGCTAAATCAAAGGAAATGGGGTTGTTTTAAGGGTTAAAATAGACCTCATGGAAATTCAGGAAATTTTGAGCATTCTGACAATACAAAGGGAACAAATGTTGACATTTCTGGGTAGAGCCCAGCAGCAGGAGTTTATGTGCTTCTCTGTTAATACCAGGGAATTAACATCAATCAGTTACACCCAATGTGGCTTTTTTATTTTTATTTTTTTCCTATCTTGCTTCTGACTGAACACCTGTTCATGTACCTCTTCTTTCAAAATCCAGGGAAAGAACACATTTATTTCTGGCCAGAAAGTAAATTGGAAATCGAATCATTTCTAGCTGGAAATGCAGGATCATATGATACAGAGTTGGCTAGGTCCAGGGGATGTAAGGAAGGTAGACATATTAAGTTAAAATGGAGATAATTGACATATCAATTTCTTCTCAACCATTTTTTATATAAGCCATATTAGGACAGTTAATCTTTTCTTGACTATATTCCTTATCACAAGTCATACAATTCATATACTTGCAACAGAATAAAAGAACAAGTTCCAAAGTCTTCTCAGTTTCTGTTTTAAGTTATCTAGAGCTCAATCTTTAAAGTGAATGAACAGTTTTCCTAATACCTCCAATATCACTGTTCTTGTTTTCTATTTTGGAAATTCATGAAATGCTGGAGGTACTTATCTCCTAGAATTGTCAAGGATTCTACAAATCACCATGTGTGTGTGTCGTCACAGGATATAGCTTAATGGTTTTTGCAGTGCTCCTTGGGTTAAGTGGGCTTGTTAAATTCTTCTACCCTTATTCAGAAAATCTGAATTCCATATTCCTTGTCTCCTACCATCACAAAACACTTGAACATCTCAATTTGCTCCCTCTCTGGGTTTTTTTCTGTTTAACTGTGTTGCCTAATTCTATGTGACTTGTATTTGTTTCAAATTTGTATAACATAAACAGTGGTACTCTAGACCATAATATGTAGATCTTGAAATATTATTTTATTCTTATTTGGGCAGAATGTCATTGAAGAGGGGCGCCTGGGTGGCTCAGTCGTTAAGCGTCTGCCTTCGGCTCAGGTCATGATCTCAGGGTCCTGGGATCGAGCCCCGCATCGGGCTCCCTGCTCCGTAGGAAGACTGCTTCTCCCTCTCCCACTCCCCCTGCTTGTGTACTCTCTCTCGCTGTGTCTCTCTCTGTCAAATAAATAAAATCTTAAAAAAAAAAAAAGAATGTCATTGAAGAATCACAGAAACTAATAATTTAGGGACAAGTAATACAGTTGAGATAAACGTTATTTGGTAAAGTGAGTATTATTGAGCACAGATTGAAGAAGTCCATCTGTCAATCTGTGGTGACACAATAGTGAAATAATCCAAAAGAGCTGAGATGGCTATTAGGCTCTTGTTTGTTTGTTTTTTAAAGAATAAAACTCAGTATTACCCATGGTGCTGCCCAAAGTCCAGTGAGTTTCATCCAAGCTACCTCACAGAGTCAAAGGCAGAACTATCACCAAGTCTGAAACATAGCATTTTTACATGTTCATTACCCCAGTATCAGAATCAACTGGGAAAATGATAAGCACATTTCATTTGGAGCATCCAGGTCACGACATCAGAGATTCTGATTCAGTAGGAATTTCTATTTTTAAACAACACTCCAAGTATTTTAGAAATTACTGAAACCCCTGCCTTTGTGATTGGGATTTATATTAAAGAAGGCCTAGTATCTAATATCGATTCCAGGATTTACTAGTTGTCTGACCTCGGGAAAAATCAAATAATCACTCAAAAACCTCCTTTTCCTCATCTATAAAATGGGTATAATAATACTAGCCGTCAACTTACAGGCCAACTGTGAAAATTAATTGAGATAATGAATGTAAAATGAGTCATCTCAAGGCCTAGTGAAATTTTCCTGAAACTCAGTCCTAATTCAGTGTTACCATTATCATCATTGACAAAAGCAACTAACTTTTGTTTAAATAGCTTTGTTACTTTTGATAAATTGCAGGAAATTTCTGAGTCTGTTTCTTTATCTATAAATGATACTCAAAGGACCTACCTCACACAGCTATGGGGCAACTACATAAAACAGTGAATGCTTTAAATCACCCAGCACATTACTTGGTATAAACTTGGTGTTCAAAACTGTAAAATTATTACCTTCAATTTCAGTGAATGAAAATAATGATTATCTTACAAAACCTGGAGGCTGGTAATTAAATAAAGCAGTTATTGAGGGAAAAGATTATGGCTCTTCCAGGTGGTATTTTAAAAGAACATAAAAATCACATAGTTGCCATCAGTTCTTCTCCCATCCATCCACGCTACTATCATCACCAGGCAGATGGCAAAATGCTTCTCACTTTTCCATACACATTAAATAGGAATCCCTCTAAGACATACTCTCTCCTAACTAAGGTTACCAGCTTTAAAATAAAAATACAAGAAACAGGTTAAATGTGATTTTCAGGTAACTAATAGATGCCATTTTAGTATTTTAGTGTTAATATGCCCCATGACTACTTTAGTATAATATATATATATATATATTTTTTTTTTTAAATAATCTGTATGCCCAATGTGGGGCTTGAACTCACACCCCAGAGATCAAGAGTTGCATTGCTCTGCTGATTGAGCCAGCCAGGAACCCCTAGTATAGGGAAATTTTGTGTAATATGTGGGTCATATTTATAGTAAAAAATAATACTCACTGCTTATCTGAAATTCAAATATAATTGAACATCCTGTTTTTGTTTTTGTTTGCCAATCCTACTTTTATGGTGGTATTTGATATTCATCTTACACTGACTTCTTACTTGGATAAAAATGTTCATGAGGGTTGAACCCACAGGCTAGATGATCCCCTATTTCAAAAAGATGTATGATTGAGGCTGACTGTAGGCAGCCACAGAAGGCATTTTCTGATTCTCAATCACTAAGATTCAGAAACTTGGGCAGTAAATCGTTATCTATTTGACTAACCTATAATTTTCCTCAGTTGGCTAGATAATGTCAGTCATTTTAATTCCATTTCTCTGCATACTCTTTTTTCTTTGAGCCCTTCAGCATTTCACCCTCTTCACAAAGTGGAAGATGTCCATAATGCATTCCTTATTACTACTTTGCTGAGTGTCCCTGGGGACCCATCTGTCTGAAAGTGCTCTCCTGTCAGCTGTAGGAGGTCAGGGGTGACTGCCAACCTGAGAAAGGCATTGCCACTATTCTTGGAATGGCACTTTCTCTTATTTCTCAACTTTTGTGTCAAAACCAATTTGAAAATAGCAAGCCTCGCTTTATAAGTAAGTCATAATAAAGTCTTATTCATGACTGATGAAAAGATTTCATCTGTGCATACATTGCAAGATCAAGGGATATAGGATCTACATAAAAACCTGGATGAGCGACAAACAGACCAAATTGCTAGGATGGTGGATCCCTCAGGACACTGAGCTACTATAAAATAGGATGATCTGCATTCTAGTCCCTGCTCTACTGAGTGATTTGGGCAAATAATGAAGATTTCAAATGCATTCCCTAATTTATATGGTAAAATTTCTGCTGAATATTATTAAAATAATAATACTCTAACTACTTACCTAGTTTTATTTTAGGTGTTATATCGTGTAGTGTCCAAAAATATTCAGTGCATTTTTATTTATTATTTTATTTTTTAAAATTTCCATTTCTTTTACCGTGACTCAAGTTAAAAGTCTTTTTATGTATTTTTACATATTAAGAACCATTGATGGGGCGCCTGGGTGGCTCAGTCGTTAAGCATCTGCCTTCGGCTCAGGTCATGATCCCAGGGTTCTGGGATCAAGCCCTGCATCGGGCTCCCTGCTCCGCGGGAAGCCTGCTTCTCCCTCTCCCACTCTCCCTGCTTGTGTTCCCTCTCTCGCTGTGTCTCTCTCTGTCAAATAAATAAAATCTTAAAAAAAAAGAACCATTAATATTTCCTTCTCTGTTAACTATCAGATCAGATCCTTTGCTATTGAGTGGGTGTTAAAAATGACCACTCTGAAGTCTGTGTAGCCACATAACACCAGATAAGCTGAGGGCAAGTCATCCTGCAGGTATCAGGATCAAAGTATTGAAAAACCATGGGCTTGCTTGCTCCTTTATTATAGGGCCCACAGTCACAGCCCTGAGACTGTACTGTGATGAGCTGCCTTCCTCTCCTATACACTTTCTTGGAATTTTTGTTCACCTCTCTTTAAGTTCCTATTACACTGTGTAGGGATGGTTGATTGACCAAACTATAAGGTTCTAGAAAGCAAATTCCATCTCTAAACAAGAACGGTAAAAGTAGTACTGTTTATCAAGGGCTTCTGTGCTCAGCACTGTACAGAGTTCTTTCTAAACATCATCTCCTTTAATCATCATACAATCTTGTGAGTCAGATATAATTATCTCAATTTAAGTAATTTGTCTATGGTGACCCAGCTATTATGTATTTTGAATTTGAATTAATATTGTAGTCTAAATTCAAAGCTTCCAATCTCTATACTGTAAGATCTTGTGTTTCACATTAATTTCCACCCCATGTAGCATAGTGACAAAATATGTGTACAATAAGAGATTATTAAATTAATTAATTAATTAATGCCAAAGTTATATGTTCAAGACCCTAATTATGCTGCTGTTTCTTTCTTCTTAGCTCTTTGATACTGGACACTACTTTTTCTTTTCTCAGAAAATGAGCAAGACATTCTACTGTAATACATCATACATATTATAAAATGTTTTGTTATGATATGAATATAAGTAACAAAATAATAATGTACAAATATCTATATAGTTGTTAGAATAAATTAAATCTACATAAACAGGGAACAGAATATTTTGCCATTCTGGCTGCAGGGATTTAAACTTCTCTCAAAACTCCAAAAAGTAGCCTGTCTAGGAAGAAATTTTATTTTTGGGCAGCTATTTACAACATGTCTTCAAGGCAGAATATAACTTTCACTATATTTATATACTGAGGGAGAGAGAGATGGGTATTAAATATAATGTCTTCAAGGAAATTAGAGTTAAGAAAAATAGCAAAGCAATTGCCACTATAGAACTAGAGTGAGCTTTAAAAGATGGGTATGGTATGAGTCTAAAATGCATTTGGAAATTGACAACTATTAGATAATGGAGATAAAAGTTGAACATCTGGAAAAAAGTAAAATGTATGTATATAGCTAGATGTCTACTTTTAACAAAAAATATATCACATACCAGGGTTCTATTTCATTGTAGAGATAAACAAATAAATAAAGCCTCAAGTAGAGAGTATACTAACCATACTTACAAATTATTTTATTATCATTCTTTCATCTTCTTATACTTCTAATTTATTACATGACTTCAATGTCAAGGAAAGAGGTAAAATGATTCAATATGATCAGTTTTTTCTTAATAATAACTTCTCAGACACTATATTCCATTTCCAGTGTTTCAAGGAATCGCATGCACCCAAGTACTCCAAAAACATTATTAGTGGAATCTAAGTAAAGCTTAGAAATACCATTACTCTTCCTCTAAGCTGCCTAATACATAATTTATTTGTGAGTTTTTCCTATTGGTATTTGGTGGCTGATATCAAAATTCTTGTCAATCACAGAAAGGATATTTTTTTTCCACACAGGAAGACCAGAGTGTCTAAAAGTATTACAAAAAAGACCAATAAAATCCCTTTTAATTGTTAAATATGATTATCACAATCATTTATACCACCACGGTTTATTTTTTTAATTCTTTAATGCCTTTGTCTTAGAAAAGGAGTTTTTTTACTGAAAATGTTTTGTGCTTTTTCCTGGTGCATTTTATTTTAAAAGTATCAATTTCTGGGCGCCTGGGTGGCTCAGTTGGTTAAGCGACTGCCTTCGGCTCAGGTCATGATCCGATCGAGTCCCGCATCGGGCTTCCTGCTCAGCAGGGAGTCTGCTTCTCCCTCTGACCCTCTTCCCTCTCGTGCTTTCTATCTCTCATTCTCTCTCTCTCTCAAATAAATAAATAAAATCTTAAAAAAAAAATAAAAGTATCAATTTCTTTAGTTACACTGTATGTTCTATTATCTGATTAAAAGTTCTGAAATATTTTTCATGTTTTTGCTTCTGAAGAATGTTTATTTAAATATTAACTAGCATTCACATGTATGATATTGCTTCCTTCTTTTGCCCAGCATTATTAACAATTACTATAATATTGCTTCTAAAGAACATAGATATAATTTCCAATAGCTCTTCCGCAATAGAATACCACCAACAGGGACTGTCTATGTCCTTCATTCAGATGATTCACTATCAGCCGGCAGTATTCAATTTCCAAAAATCTCGGACCCCAACTTCACTCAGTTTGGAGTTATCATCATCTTACAGAAAAAAATCCATCCATTTTTAAATGGAAGTACATTTTCTCATTTAGACATTCTCCCAAAAGCATAAAAAAGTAATTTTCTACTCTTGAAACTTCTGTGCTTAACATTTTATTTTGTCTGATTTTATGAAACACGACACTAGCAGATTTCACTAAGGTTATGTGGAATAGAAAGTCTTGAGGACAATTAGATCATGCTTTCATTTAATATACACCAATATGAAACTAACATCATATTCAAAATGATTCTGAAAAAATGACTAATGTAGTAAATGCAACCTTGTCAATGCATTTCAATAAGCATTTATTGTAATAAAATATGTATCTTTTTTAGTTTAGAAGGAACATTGAGGATCACTTGATTTTCAAAAAATATTATAACTGTATTTTATAACATATTGGATACTAATAGATTACTGTCCCTGCAACATAGCTGAGAAAACTAAATCCAAAGACATGAAGTGACCGGTTCTAGGCCCAATAGCTTTTGAGAGCAGAGTTACGACCAAATGAAAAACATTATGTATCGAAATATGGTGTTTCTGCTAGTATTCTATTCTACTTCCCTACACCAGACATAGCAGACTATGGATAAATTTACAACCAGATGTTGTCCATGCCTTGAGGAGTTTACAGTCTATAAAGGATAAAAGATAAGTAGCCTAAGAGTTAGAATCTAAGCAAAAATAGGATAAGTAATTATTTACTTTGCTTATTTATTGGTTACTGCCTCTCTTTGACTACTAATGAGAATTCCATGAAGACGGGGATCTTTATCTGTTTTTGACAAAATTGTATCCCTAGAGCCTAAAACAGTGCCTGATAGTCATTCAACAAATAGTTTTAAATGAATGAATGAAGTCAAGATTAAAAATGAGAAAGATTAGAACAGAGATTAAAATGCACTGAAGTGGGGAAATACTTTCCCACTAGGTTAGGGAAGACTTCACGATCTGGATGCTGCTTATGTCTAGAACCTTTCCTCCTGCCATGTTCCTGCTTCCACACTGTATTTCAACTCCCCTGGCCTTTCCCAATTGCTAATGAAAAGTAGCTTAGTAATTCCTCTAACATATCCTAGCACTTGTCACTATTTGTTAATTAATCATTGTTATTTTTTAAGCTGTTCATTCTGGTAACTGTTAGCCTCCCACTTCTAAGGATTAAACTCCATGGCAGCAAGGATCTTTCTTTCCAACTTACTGCTTTATTTCCAGCATTGGAAACCCCAGTTATGTAAGAGCTCAATATCTGATGACTGAAGAAATGAATATGGATGCAGGGGGAAACACTGGAGATTAGGGTAGTAGTCTAAAAGATAGCAGATGCAAAATTCTGGCTGAAACAGGATGTCAACAATTTCTTAGACTGGTGGGGTTCTTTTAGGAATTTAATATGGGATATATTGAGAGAATCCAATTATTAGAAAATTGACACAAAAAGGAGGAGACATTTTTTGTTAGTTAGTTTTTTGAGACCTGCTTAAGGGAAAAATGAACTGAAATGCAGTTCCTGAGACAGAAAAACAGACTCTATCTCTAGAGGTTCCCGTATTACATTCCAGGTCTGGTTTTCATGATCCAATGGCTCCTGTTCATCTCTGGAATTGTGATCTTGTGTTCTCTGATGTGATTTGTATTTTGATATCACCCTTTTATTACTTTCATTAGTGTAGTCTTCAAAATCTGTTGCTTATAACCAAACAAGTTCAATACAGTCAATCAGACCAACTCAGTTCCTCTTCAAACAACTCTTTTATTTTCTTATTAGTTGACTATTTTCCCATCTCACCTGTCTTAAATAATTAAAAACTAGCGTCCACTCTTCAAATCATTTTATCTACATAGACCATGATCAGTCAGGGCAGATGATTGGAACATTACTCTTTTATCCTCTATCAGCTTTTTTGGTCTTAGGAGTTTCTAAAAATAGGAAGATCTCAGGGAGCACTGCTATCTATCAATGTGGTGTAATTTGAAGGACACTGAAAAGATTGCCTAATCAAGCATACTTCCATGATATACCCTGCTGTGATTCCCTAAATGTCTATTTTTTAAGACATTTATAGAAGCCCCTGTAGATACAAGCACATTTAAGTACAGTTATTGAACTATATTTGTCAGTCTGTGGAATTTTCAATATCAGGAATTAAATAATGAAAAAATAGAATATTATTGTGGGTGATACACAGGAAGAGAAATTGGCCTAAAAAGACTTCTTCCAATTTTACAAAACACAAGTATTGGCATTTTCTCTTTGTTTTATTTCCCTTTTTTTCTAAACTTGCTGCCATCTTTTACATTCTATTCTGAATACTATTACTCCTGCTTTTTTAGTCCCATCTGCAAAAATGCTCCATCATAGATTAGAACTGATTTGTAAGTAGAATAATTACATACATATATCTCCTAAAGAATAATGTCTTCTAGCTGCCTTTCAAGTACTTGTTAAGCTGCCTGTTGTTTTTGTCACAATTTGAGTCCTCTTTCTCAGTAGAGGAAAATAAAAAAAAAAAAAAAAAAAAAGCAGACACGTTAAAAAAAAAAAAAATCCCATAGGCCATCCAGACTGAAAGTTGTATTGTTCAGACGAAGAAACTGAGATCTTGAAAGATGATATGACTTCATAAGGAGTTACCCTGAGGGCCCCAGCCTATGTAAATTCAACTAACCATATGTGGGAGTAGGAATCCAAGCAACCAAAGCCTTAGAATCCTCTGAAAGGGACTATGGTGCCATATTCTCTGTGGCACCTCAGTAAATATTTGCTGATTTTAATTAACACTTTTTCTAAAGGGTACACATTCCATTCTAAGTGTCACTCCATTTAAGAACAGCATTTATGTTGATCTTTGTCTCATAATTCTGATTATTCCAAGACCTTCTATTTGTGTTCTTTTAAAAATCTTGTTAGTTTTTTATGTCCTAGTTTCCAGTCCTTTTCAAGTAAATTTACAAATAAAACAAAATCTTGAATATATACTTGGCCAATATGGATTATAGTGCAATTCTGTGATAACATTTTTTAAACACCCATATTATGTATGTCCTTTGGAGTCAATCCATTTTATCAGTTAATTATGTAATTAGGGCATTTTTTCCATAGCATATTATGCACTTCATAGAATGGAATAGCTTCTTCAAAGCCATTCTGGTCTGTCATATAATTAAGTAATTAAGTTTGATGCTCAATAAAGAAAATACCCTTTGAATAATTAGTGAAAAAGACAGACTATAAGCAGTATGCAATATGTTTTCTTTCACAGCTTCATTACTGAAAACATAATGTATCATATGATAATACACATTCTTGATTACCATAACATGAAAATGACAGAATGGTATTTCTGAATACAATGAAAACATCAAGAACAATTTATCTATATATAAATATAACTTAAACATAGTAAAATCTAGTGCGGTTTCAGAAAATCTGAGAATCATTTGATTGTTAGGGAAAGAAAAGTGAGGTTTTTAAAGAGAATATTAAAATAGGCTGATAGTTTAAAAAAAACTCAAAAAAACGGTGAAAAGTTTTAAAAAAACAAAAAGGTAAAATTTCCTTATAAATACATTATGGTCCTAATGCTGTGTTTTTTTTTAGGCTCCACTTTATATTTATTTTGTTAATAATAAATTAATTTTAAGAATAATAGTAAAATATATATAAGGTTTTATTTTCAATAATTATATCATTTTAAAATAAGTGACTTTAGAGGAAAATGATTAAATAGTTTTTAAAGACTATTACTAGAATTTTGTTTGAGCGTCAGTCAGAATTATTTAATTTTACAAATCATTAAACACAGAGTATATTCAGCTTCAAATATTAAGAATATTCCTGTATCATTTCATATCCTTTCAGTGAAAACCAGTGACTCTATTTTTGTAAAAACACTTAGGATAGACAGGATGCTGGCCACCCAGGGGCAAGTGGCCTGGGACCTGGGGAGCTCAATACTGAGACTTGAGAGCTATAAGCCCATTCTCAGTACACCAAAGATGTGCCACTCAGCTTGAGAAGATCCTCAATACATTGCAATGAGTTTGGCAATGGTCATGGAATAGAAAAGAGTTCAAATAAGTTGTCTCTGGGGTTTAGCAAAATCTTCAAATAAATGAAGAATGATAAGAGGGCTCTAATAAAATTTTTTGGAAAGGACATTGCAATGAGAGAGACAACACTTGTAATGATTCAGAACTATTATAAAGCATTTTATGCTCAGAGAACTGCATGTAATTTTATATTGCAGTTATGTTGAAGGGAAGTTGGGATTGAAATCACCTATGACAGTAACTGAGGCTGGAACTTAAGCACAGTCCAAATTTTTTGAGGACATTTATATGCCTTACAAAACATTTTGAACATTCTTCCCTAGTTAATGGGGTGCTCTTAAGTGATTTTAAGCAGGAGATTTGAATGACCAGAAATACTGTTTAAAATTTCACAATAGAAAATAAAGAACTGATTGGAGAACAGAGAAGCCTAAGTACAGGACCCAATTGCCAAAGAAATAATTCAGGAAGAGAAGTAAGATCTAAAAATGAAGTAGCAGTGGGAACTAGAGAGAAAGGGTACAGATTTCTGAGTTATTTTATAACCATAATTGGTAGGAACTGGGGAAATGAGGTAGGAGTCAGGCAGATCAGGTATATGACAGCCAGCCTCCAAGACAGCCCCCAGTTGATCTCCTTGCTGGTATTCACACCTTGTGTGGTTACCTATCACATTATACTGAGGTTGGTCAGTGTGACCAATAGAATGCAGAAGAGTTGATGGTATATTAATTCCAAAATGTGATTATAAGAGATATTCCCACTTGAGCACACAGTCTCTCTGTTGGATCATTTTCTCTGAGGGAAGTCATCTGTATGTCATGGGAAGCCCTATGGAGAGGTCCAAGGGGTAAGGAACTGACATCGCAAGCCATCAGTCTCATGGATAAGACACCTTGAACACAAATCCTCCAATCCCATTCAAGCTTTCAGATGAGTGAGTGTCCAGCCAACAATTCGATTGCTACATCATGAAGGACCTAAGGCAATACCACACAGCAATAAAATATTCTTCACAATGTTTTAAGCTGCCAAACTTTTAGGCAATTTGTTATGCAGTAACATAACTATTGAAAAAAGCAAATAAAAAACAGAGCACAATTATCTGGTTTGTGCTGTTAAGATAATGGGACCATGAAGAGGAGCATTTTAAAAATCAGAGTGGATGAATAATGGCCAAGGGAGGAAAATAAAATTGTCAGCCAAGAGAAATTGTCAGTAGGTAATTTCTCAATTGACATAGAGCTCAAAAAAAAAAAAAAAACTCAACTAGAGATAATGATTTACCTAATTGATAAGCAAGAAAATGTGTTTGAGAAATAATTGAACTTAAGTTAGGTAGTTCCATAGCAGCACAGCAATCCAATTTTTATTGAATATGTTTGAAGGAGAAAAATTTGTAACATCTCCCAACTATCTGTTGAATAATGTCCAAACTCATTGGCTTTAACTTTACTGCCCTAACATTATTTCCAATTAGTAATTTACTTGTATACTATATTTTATCAAAACTGTGTTGCTATTATCATAGTCTCTGACTATGAAGTTCTCTATTTCAGTGTTTTTTTTTTAATTGGGTTTCCTGATAACAATCAATTTACCAATCAAAAATTTTACTTTTATTTCAGTAACAGAATTTTACTTTAGAGAGGGCACACCATGCATTTAATATATTTTCTTGATTATAAAATTACATTTAATCAGATTTAATTTTTCTTAAATGTTGATGATTCTTACTGTTGATATCAAAGTAAGGCAGCAGCTGCCAGTCAAAGGAATGCATTTTGATGCATTTATTATTGCCAGCACATGTGCAATATATTTAAAGTAGCTGTTGATGATTTTCACCAGTTGAGTGATTTATCTAGGCAACGCTAGAATAAGGGCATTCACTAAAATTTGTATCTTTACATGTATTTAAATGTCCTCAGCTTAAGAAAGAAAAAAATTATCATATATACAGATGATTGCTACATTACATACAATTTAAAAATTTTTTAAACTTTATTTTTAAATAATCTCTATACTCAATGTGGGGTGTGAACTTCTAACCCTGAGATTAAGAGTCACATGCTCTACTGACTGAGCCAACCAGGTCCCCCAATATAATTTTTAAAATACCAAATTTCTCATAATAGATCATGACAATTTGAAATAGTGGTAAAGCTAATGTGACCAGTTTATAAAACTTGAAGGGCTACTATTTAAAGGTACTATCAATGATCAGTGATCTTCACTATGGTATAAAAGTGTATCATGAAGCCTAATGGAGCTTATGGAATATGTTCATTAATAGAGCTGCTGTATTGCACAGAACCATTCACGTTTTATACAACTTGAATGATGTACATTGGAAATAGATAATGAAGGAGCTCTGCTTACGAACCCAGTTTGGATCAACAGTGTTTTATTTTGATGTGATCTCTCTGATCTGAATAATTCAGAAAAATATCTTAATCTGATCATGAAGAGTTTATAACTCAACTTTTAATTCTGTTCTGATCTTCAACAAGAAAGTAGTAATTTTATATAAACATATATGTTCTTTGTGGTACATTTTTTTGTGTATTTAATTTGTATTTTATTTTTTTATCCCCCCTCCATCTGTTATGATATGAATGGCAGATCTAAAATAGTAAAATCTTAAAGTGAGAATATATGGTACCATGATCCAAGGAGGAATATTCTGTCAATTTAACATACTATCATATCTGCTTATTTAATTGAAGGCTATTAGTGGGTCTAGAGCTTTTTAAAGAGGAGTAATGAGGGTTAAAGGACTGTTTTTTGTTTGTTTAAGACAGTCAAATAAATACAGAAACATTAAAATGGCCAAGTAATTAGAATGTGTATAACTGCATAGATTTGGGAAATAATGAAGTTCTCTCTCTTTATCTCATTTTGTTTCAGTGTGTGCGTGGGAGAGATTGAGACTGAGAGAGAATAGCTTGTTTTTCTAAAATACATATCAGTGTTCGGCTGGAGAGGGCACATGGTCTGTTGGCAAATCTAAATTTAGTACATATTTTATTTATTGATTTGACTGAAAATGGACACTGAATCCATCAGGAACTATGCCCTTTTTATTGTTGTAGATGTAAAAAATAAAATATTTTTTCATTAATGATAGATGTCCTTATTTTGATTGTAAGAGAGCTTGAAAATCATGGTTAATTTTCTCATATGTTGAAGTTTCAACCTCTTTGTTGAGGCTGATGTGCAATTAGAGGTATAGAATTGATATATTTGCTATTTCTTTATATCTTTCCAATGATTTGGGATTTGGGATGTTTCATCTTTTCACCAGTCCTGGGGCTGGTTGTTCTATTTATTGTCATGTTATCTGTACTATGAGCCTTTAGTAAAAAGTTTTTGTTTTTGAAGCAAAATGTTTATTTTATATTTATCTCCAGTAATTCAGTAATTATTTCATATGTACAAATTGTATTTGCTATGCTCTTTTCCTACCTGTGTTATTTTGAGCTCCTTTTTTCTCCTCTGATTTTTTCTATAAAAACAATACCATATGCATCTTTATTACAGTAGCCTATATTTCTTTGATTTCATTAAAGTATTTCTGTAGATATTTCTATAACATTTTCTTAGAGGCATTATTCAATATTAATTTAATTGCTTTAAGTTCTTCTGGACAATTAAAGTATTATTTATTGACCCATCACTTGGTGAAGGTCTATTTTTCAACTCAAAATTGAGTACAATTGGATTTTGATCTGATAAATTTGTTGTAAGAATATTACATTTTTCTGTGTTGAAGAATCTCCCCTGAGCAATAAACAATAATCAATTCCAGTATGTCATTTATTTATTATAGGTAATATGTAAAGCCTTTTTCATTAAGATGTTTTCAATCCTCATGGTTCCAGTCACAATATAAAATTATATTTTAGTTGATTATAAGTTGATGTTTGTTCCATTATACTGTATCACTCTTCATAAATGACTAACGCACAAAAACAAATTTAAATTCGCAATGTCACTATTACACTTTTATTTTCTTTAAAACATCTAAACATGTAATCACCATCCTGTTTCACTTGATAAATGGTCTAAGTCAAAATAAATGTCCTAATGATTTCAAATATATAATATATGATGGAGTCATTACTCATAGTTGAATATATATTTACTTCTTATAAACTTCTGGGTTTCCTAGAATGGCTGAAAGTAGTAAAATTTTTGTTTAAGAAATTAGAGAAACAAACATACTTATTAACTATCTCTAGTTATAAGTTAGCATGTCAAGGAATAAAGTATTTATATAAAACTAAACAAGAAATGCAAGGCAGGACCTCATGCAAGCTAATAATATCGCATCACTTACTAAATATTTGTCTAACCTATATTAAATGAAAGGTTGAGTGTTATATGAGGAAAGGGCAAAGAAGGGCTATTTATTGGTAGAAGAACTTTTCTTTCATATATCAGTCTTGCTGTGGACTGAATTGTGTCCCTCACTCTTCTATACCCACGCAAATTTATATGTTGAAACCATAACCCCTAATGTGCCTATATTTGGAGAGAGGGCTTCTAAGGAAATAATTAGGCAGCTGAGGCTAAAGGTGGGATCCTGATCTGATAGGATTAGTATCCCTTTAAAAAGAGAAAGAGAGCTTTCTCTCTCTGTCTCCCATACATCCACCACCTCTCTGGCAGGTGAGGACACAGCTAGAAGACACCCAGCAGCAAATTCTCTGAAGAGAGCTGTCACCAGAATCTGATCATGCTGGCACCCTGAACTCAGACTTCCAGAACTATGAAAAAATACATTTCTCTTGTTTAAGCCACACAATCTATGGTATTTGATTATGCTGGTTCCAGTGGACTCATGTGGGCCTGAATAATTGAATTCTTGCAAACTTAATATAATGCACTACATTTGTCTTCTTCTAAAAGGTAAGAAGTATTTGTTGTAATTTTAGAATTTAGTGTAACTGAAAGAAATCCCACATATATCTTCTAACTATACACTCTACTTTCCCTATATACAGGGTTTCTCAATTCAGTATTGCAGTGATGTTTTAGCACTTTTTATTAGATTTGTATCTTAGGCTTCCTAGCAGGATAGCAGACGTGTAATTCAGCCTTGATTACAGCCATACATCTCCATAATTTACTATCAAATCTGTGGCACTATAGGCCCTTACTACAGATGTTTTATCTGTCAAATAAAACATGGTAAATTTTATCATCAGCTCCTGAACTAAAAATACCAAATTTTAATATTTAAATTATAACCCTTTGATCATAAGTTAAGCAAACCAGAAATAACAACAATTATCATTTACTGAAAGCATACTTAATATCTTACTAATCTCTTCATCCCATCCTGAGTTTGGATAAACCTCATACTTTGCCTGAATTGTTTAAATTATGATTTGTTACTCAACGATGAAGTCAAATTTTCTTAAAGGCAAGCAAATGCCTTTGCATAACTTACCGGCTTCATCTCTGATTATTTTTGCATTTCCATAATACGCCACACTTATGAGTGTAGACAATTGCAAAACTGAATACAATTCTTTTGAGTTCCTGTCATCAAAGGCACAACCGACTTCCCCATCCCTTGAATCTACGTTCTGTAAGTTGCTTTAGCCAGTAGAATGCAACAAAAGCAATATTTGTGAATTCTGAATCTGGGACACAACAAGTGTTGCATTCTCCTACCCTTGCTCTTGAAATCCTGAAACTAGCCTATTGGGGTATTAGTGATCACATGGAGAGAGACCACATTTGCTCCCAATTTTTCAGAGGGAGAAATCATAAACCAGTCAGACCAAGTCAGTCCACAAATGACCAGAGTTGTATGAGTGAACCTAGCCAAGATCAGCTGAGATAAGCTGAAGCCTGAGAACCACATAGCTGAGACCAGCATAAATTGTTCACCTATAACATTGTGAGCTAAATGTTTGTTGCATTAAGCTACTACATTTTGAGGCAGTTTATTACACAGCAAATGCTAATAGAATGATTTCCTTTTCCTGTACTACTTTCCTCAAAGCCCTCTCTTTCCCTCTCCTTATTCTTCAGAATTCAACACTGATGACCATCAATTCCAGTATTTCCCCAGTAAAAACCTTATTGAAGATATTGTTTGAGTTACTTCTCTAATTCTATACCAATTTCTGTATATAAAAATTAGACTTTCTGATTCACTGGGCCTGAATCATGTTGAACCTAGCATGGAGCTAGGGATAGTGGTGTACCATGATGGACAGACTGACCAGAACCACATGGAATAGAGTAAGAGCCATCTCCAAAATGAGATGTGAGATAATCTTTAGAAAATTGGAGATTCAAAGTAATCTGGGCTATGAAAAGTAATAGTCTCTACAATCTATATCTTTTTCTACTTCACATATGTGTATGTCAGCCTAGCTATATTTCTATGTATCACACATCAAGGTAACTATCTGCTTCTTATTTGTCATCATAAAAAAACTCTCAGCTCCTTGCGGGTAGGAACAGAATTTTCTTTATTTTTGTTTCCTTAAAACACAAAGCCTGATACATTTTAGGAAATTAGGTATTTGCAAAATTGATAAATAAATTCTCCATGAATGCTAGGCTTGGACCCTATATGACCTCTTCTTCATGAAGCTATTACTCTCAGGAGATGAAACCTAATGGGCTTTTCTAACACAGAGAAGACACAAACCTCAACAAAATGCCTAGACAGAGGGATTTATCCCAAAAGAAAGAACACAAAAAGGCCAGAGATCTAATTGAAACAGATATAAGTAAAATGCCCGAGGAGAATTTAAAGCAATAATCATAAGGATACTAGCTGTGCTTGAGAAAAGTATGGAAGACATCAGGGAGACCTTATCACGGATATAAAAGAGGTAAAAAACAATCAGGCAGAAATGAAAAATGTAATAACTGAAATTCAAAACTGACTCAATGCAATGACCATACGGATGGAAGAAGCAGAGGAATGAATAAGTAATATAGAAGATAGAATTATGGAAAATATTGAAGGTGAAAAAAAAGAAAAACTATAGATCATGAGAGGAGACATAGGGAACTCAGTGACTCCATCAAATGTAATAACATTCATATCATAGGAGTACCAGAAGGAGAAGAGAGAGGAAAGGGGGCAGGCACACAGTTAATTTGAGGAAATAATAGCTGAAAACTTCCCTAATCTGGGGAAAGAGGCAGACATCCAAATCCAGGAAGCACAGAGAACTCCCATCAAAATCAACAAAAGCAGGTCAACATCAAGACATACTGTAGTTAAATTTGCAAAGTATAGTGATAAAGCAAAAAAAAATCCTAGAAGCAGAAAGACAAACAAAGTCCCTAACATACAAGAGAAGACCCATAAGGCTAGCTGCACACCTCTCCACAGAAACCTGGCAAGCCAGAAGACAGTGGCATGACATATTTAATGTGCTGAATGGGAAAAATCTGCAGTCAAGAATACTCTATTCAGCAAGGCTATCATTCAGAATAGAAGAGATAAAGTGTTTTCCAGATGAACAAAAACTAAAGGAGTTCATGACCACTAAACCCCCCTTCAAGAAACACTAAAGGGGACTCTTTGAGTGAAAAAGGAAGACCAAAAGCAACAAAGACTAGAAAGGAACAGAGAAAATCTCCAGAAACAATGACAAAACAAGTAATAAAATGACACCAAATACATATCTAGCAATAATTACTCTGAATGTAAATGGATTAAACACTCCAATCAAAAGACAAGACCTATTTATATGCTGCTTACAAGAGATTCATTGCTAGACCTAAAGACACCAGCAGATTGAAAGTGAGGAGATGGAGAAATATCTATCATGTCAATGGATGTCAAAAGAAAGCTGGAGTAGCAATACATAGATGAGACAAACTGGCTTTTAAACCAAAGACTGTAACAAGAGATGAAGAAGGGCACTATATAATAATAAAGGGGACAATCCAACAAGAAGATCTAAAAATTGTAAATATTCATGCCCCCAAATTAGGAGCACCTAAATATATAAAACAATTAATAACAAACATGAAGGAACATTGATAATAATACAATAAGGGATTTTAACACCCCACCTATATTAATGGACAGATCATCTAAGCAGAATATCAATAAGGAAACAATGGCTTTTAAAAAATTATTATTTGAGATAGAGGGGGAGAGAGAGAGAGAGAGAGCATGGGCACAAGCAGGGGTGGGGGGTCAGGCAGAGGAAGAGGGAGAAGAAGGCTCTCTGCTGAGCAGGGAGCCCGATGCAGGCCTTGATCCCAGGACTGTAGGATCATGACCTGAGCTGAAGGCAGATGCTTAAATGAATGAGCCACACAGGCATCCCGAAACAATGGCTTTGAATAACACACTGGACCAGATGGACTTACTAGATATATTCAGAACATTTCATCCTAAAGCAACATTCTTTTTGAGTGCACATGGAACATTCTCCAGAATAGATCACATACTAAGTCACAAACCAGGCCTCCACAAATACAAAAAGACTGAGATCATATCATGAATATTTTCTGACCATAGCACTATGAAACTTGGAGTCAAAAACAAGAAAAATTTGAAAAGACCAAAAATACATGGAGGTTAGATACATCCTACTAAAAATGAATGGGTCAACCAGGATATTAAAGAGAAAAAAAAATACATGGAAAAAAATGAAAATGAAAATACAATGGTCCAAAACCTTAGGGATGCAGAAAAAGTAGTAATAAGAAGGACATACATAGCAATACAGGCCTACCTCAAGAAGCAAGAAAAATCTCAAATAAGCAACTTAACCTTACACCTAAAGGAGCTAGAAAAAGAACAACAAATGAAGCCAGAAGCCAGCAGAAGAAGGGGAATAATAAAGATTAGAGCAGAAATAAATGATATAAGAACAAAACAAAACAAAAAACCCAGTAAAATAAACCAATGAAAACAGGAGCTGGTCTTAACAAAATAATAAATTGATAAACCCCATCCAGACTTATCAAAAAAGAAGAGAAAGGACTCCAAATAATAAAATCACAAAGTGGAGAAACCACAACTAATACCACATAAATACAAACAATATGAAAAATTATATGCCAACAAATCAGACAATCTGGAAGAAATGGATAAATTCATAGAAACATATAAACAATGAGAAATGAAACAGGAAGACATAGAAAACTTGAACAGACTGATAACTATCAAAAAATTGAATCCATAATCAAAAATCTCCCAACAAATAAAAGTCTGGGGTCCCAGGGCTTCAAGGGGAATTCTACCAAATATTTAAAGAAGAATTAATACCTGTTCTCCTCAAACTATTCCAAAGAATAGAAATGGAAGGACAACTCCCAAACTCGTTCTATGCAGCCAGCATTACCCTGATTGTAAAACCAGATAAGGACTCCATTAAAAAACACAACTATAGGCCAATATCCAGGATGAACATGGATGCAAAAATTCTCAACAAAATACTAGCAAATCATCCAACAGTACATTAAAAGAATCATTCACCATGATCACCATTTATTCCTCAGCTGCAAGGGGTGGTTCAATAACCACAAGTCAACCAATGTGATATACTACATTAATGAAAGAAAGGATAAGACACATATTATCATTTCAATAGGTGCAGAAAAAGCATTTAACAAAGTACAACACCCATTCATGATAAAAACCCTCAACAAAGTGAGGATAGGGGTGCCTGGATGGCTCAGTCAGTTAAGCATCTGCCTCGATTTCAGCTCAGGTCATGATCTCAGGGTTGTGAGACTGAGCACCGCTTTAGGCTCTGTGCTGGGCACAGAGCCTGCTTAAAATTCTCTCTCTGTCCCTCTCCCCAACCTCCTTCTCTTAAAAACAAAACAAAACAAAACAAAACAAAACAAAACCACACAACAAAACAAAGTGGGATATAGGAAACATACCTCAACATCATAAAGGCCATATATGAAAAACCTACAGCTAATATCATCCTCAATGGGGAAAAACTGAGAGCTTTCCCTCTAACATCAGGAGCAAGATAGAGATGTCCACTCTCACCAATATTATTTAACATAGTAATTAAAGTCCTACCCACAGCAATCAGACAACAAAAAGAAATAAAAGGCATTCAAATCAGCAAGGAAGAGGTCTTTCATTATTTGCAGACAACAGATACTCTATATAGAAAACCCAAAAGACTCCACCAAAAAATAGCTAGAACTGATACATGAATTCAATAAAGTTGCAGGATACAAAATCAACATACAAAAATCTGTTGCATTTCCATACACCAATAATGAAGCAGCAGAAAGAGAAATCAAGGAATCGATCCCATTTGCAATTTTACCAAAAACTGTAAGATATCTAGGAATAAACCTCACCAAAGAGGTAAAAGATCTGTATTCTGAAAATATAAAACACTGATGAAAGAAATTGAAAACAACACAAAGAAATGGAAAATATTCCATGCTCATGGATTGGAAGAACAAATATTGTTAAAATATTTGTACTACTGAAAGCAGACTACATATTAATGCAATCCCTAAAAAATACCCAAGTGTTTTTCACAGAGCTAGAACACACCTTCCTAAAATTTGTATACCACCATAAAAGACCCTGAATAGCCAAAGCAATGTTGAAAAAGAAAAGCAAAGCTGGAGGCATCACAATTCTGGACTTCAAGCTGTATTACAAAGCTGTAGTGATCAAGACAGTATGGTACTGGCACAAACCAGACACATAGATCAATGGAACAGAATAGAAAACCCAAAAATGAACCCACAACTATAGGGTCAATTAATCTTTGATAAAACAGGAAAGAATATCCAGTGGGAAGAAGACAGTCTCTCTAACAAATGGTGTTGGGAAAACTGGAAAGCTACATGCAAAGGAATGAAACTGGACCACTTTCTTACACCATACACAAAAATAAATTCAAAATGGATGAAAAACTTAAATGTGAGACTGGGAAATCATAAAACTCCTAGAGGAGAACACAGGAAGTAACCTCTTTGACATCGCATCGGCCATAGCAACTTCTTTCTAAATATGTCCCTGAGGCAAGGAAAACAAAAGCAAAAATAAATTCTTAGGATTTTATCAAAATAAAACACTCTGCATAGCAAAGGAAACAATCAACAAAACCAAAAGGCAACCTGTGGAAGGGGAGAAGATATTTGCAAATGACATATCTGATTAAGGGTTAGTATCCAAAATCTATAAAGAACTTATAAAATTCAACATCTGAAAAATGAATAATCCAATTAAAAGGGTGCAGAAGATATGAATAGGCATTTTTCCAAAGAAGACATACAGATGGCCAACAGACACATGAAAAGATGCTCAACATCACTTACCATCGAGGCAATAAAACAAAAACAATGAGATATCCCCTCACAGCTGTCAGAATGGCTAAAATCTACAACAGAAGAAACATAGGATGTGGAGAAAGGAGAACCCTCCTACACTGTTGGTGGGAATGTATACTGGCGCAGCCACTCTGGAAAACAGTAGGGAGGTTCTTCAGAAAGTCAAAAAATAAAACAACCCTATGATCCAGCAATCTCTTTACTGGGTATTTACCCAAAGAATACAAAAATATTAATTCAAAGGGATACATGAACCCTGATGTTTATAGCAGTTTTATCTACAATAGCCAAATTTTGGAAAAAGCCAGTGTCCATCGTCTGATGAATGGACGAAGAGGAGGTGATATATCTATATATCATCTATATCATCTATATATGGATATCATCTATCATCTATATATGTAATGGAATGTAATGGAATATTACTTAGCCATAAAAAGAATGAAATCATGCAGACCTGTGGATGGAGCTAGAATATTATGTTAGGTGAAATAAGTTAGTCAGAGAACGACAAATACCGTATGATTTCACTCATGTGTAATTTAAGAAACAAAACAAATGAATATAACAAAAACAAGAGGCAAGCCATAAAACAGACTCATTGTTTAACACTTTTTAAAGACTTATTTTTTTATTTTAGAGAGAGAGAGAGGTGGGGGATGAGGGAAAGTGAGAAAGAGAATGGTAAGTAGGCTCCACGCTGAACAGGGAGCCCAATGTGGGACTTGGTCTCACAACCCTGAGATCATGACCTGAACCAAAACCAAGAGTCATACACTTAACTGAGCCACCCCAGTACCCCAAGAAAACAGACTCTTAACTATGGAGAACAAACAGGTTTGTTGGAGGGGAGATAGGTGGGGATGGGCTAAATACATGATGGGTATTAAGGATTGCACTCGTGATGAGCACTAGGTGTTGTATATAAGTCATGAATCACTAATTTTCATACCTGAAACTAATATTACACTCTATGAATAGTAATTTAAATAAAAACTTGAAAAAGGAAAAAATTAATAAAAATACTATCCCTATTTTTATTTCTTTTAAATTGTACTTATTGTCTTGTAAGTCACACTTAGTAACAGAAAGTAGGTATATTTTATAGTCTGAATTATTTCTGTTCAAAATGGGCTAATTTGAACAAAATCCTTCAATCTTACTGATTTTCTCCCTTAACTATTGAACATAATCACTGAACAATTCTTGGACGGCTTTGGGACTAATGGGTAGCTGAAATGACTAATTCATAAGTCTTGAGAAAATGGAATATGCATTGCCAATTTATATAGTTCTTGCAAACTTAAAAGCTCTGTGTCTGGTAGTTCTGTTGCACTGACGGAGATAACTATATTTTTAAATAAAACTGAATTCTTGATATTTTTATGCATAGAATAATGAGACACTAAAAGCACCTTGGAGGGCATCCCGTCAGAATTCTAACCCAATGCATTCTTTCCTTAAATTCCCTGAACCACATATGTTAATAATACAAAGTTCTTTTTTTGTAATATTTTATACAATTTTCAAACACACAAAGAATTGAAAGAACTATATAGTGAACACTCATAATCCACTATCTATGCTTTTCAATTAACATTTTGCTATAATTGCTTTGTGACAAATCTGTTCTGTCCTTTCCTCTACCTGTTCATTAATCCATCTTTTTCTTTGATGGATTTTAAAGTAAGTTGAAAATAGTAGTACTAAACCCTTCAGCTTGCACATCATTAACCAGAGAATGTGACTTCTTTTTAAGTTCTTTACATTGTGTGATTATCACTATATAATGGACCATTATTTCTGTTCCCCAAATGAGTCAACCTTTTCTAGTCATGGGCCTGTACATATGCTGGTTTCTCCAGCTGGAAAACCCCTATTTTCCATGCTCCTTTAGCAGTAAAATTCTTACTTGTCCTTCAAACTGTCAGCTCAAATATCATTTCTTTCGACCTTTGTCTATATCTTGAGTCTAAACGAGATGCATCCTATTATTCTTTCTCAGGACAGCCTGTTACTTTCAATGATGTACTTATTATCTGTTAGTTATTTGTTTCATGTAGGATTCTCCCAGATTATAAACATAATAGTTCTTCATTATATATTTGACATCTAGTGCAGTGTCTAGCACATTGTTCCTGAAACATATCAGCCAAAAATATATGGAAAAATGTAAAAGGTTATTTGAAAGTGGAGAAAAAGTGCTATTGTTAAGCAGAAAACCTAGGTTCTCTTCACTTTTTCAGGAAACACACACGTGTGTGTGTGTGTGTGTGTGTGTGTGAGCTCGTTTTGTTTTGTTTCTTTTAACATTTTTATGTTAGGGCCATGTTCTCCTCTCCTTTCACCTTCTATCTCCCAAATTCTCCGCACACGTTCTCAAAATATGTCTCTAGATACAACTCTGAATCTATACACAATCACTGGGGAAAAAAATTTAAAAGCAAGGAAAATAATCATAAACCTGATCAAAAAGGGAAAACTCCCTGTGAGATGCCTCACTTGTCATGTCTACTCCAAAAGATCCCCAACAGAGATAATTTCTCAAAATGAATGTGTCTAGTTTTGGAAAACAAAATGCTGAGTCAATGCTGACAGGATATTTTAATCACCTTCTAAGTATTACTTTTAATAATTATATAAGAGAAAAACAAGAAAGCCTAATCCAAACCTCCTTCCATATAGACATGTATCATGCCACTGATACTGAAGAAGTAGGCCTGCAATCTGATCTTTTCCAAACAGATCTCATTAATTGAAATTCAAGGGGAGGAAGAAGGAGAAATATTTGGGGAAAGTGAAATACTACATTCCTTAGTTATTCAAAATACAGATTAGCATTCACAAGTATTAGAAATTCTATTGTAAAGGAAATTCTTTATCAATTCTACAATTTCCCAAACTTTTTTGACCAAATAATTCTTTGCTATGTGTCTTATTCATAACTTTTGATAGACCATATCATTAGCTCATGTTAATAGCTCATAATTCCATGAAATCGTTTGGGAAATGCTGTGCATAAGTGTGACCTATTTGTGTGTAGAGTATTGATCTTAGCATAATGATACATTTACATAATCCTAAAGTCTTAAATTCATTTTTTTAAAGCATGCTCCCAGTCTGAAGTCAATGGACTTGGCAGAGATTTTGGTTCTTTTGTGTACCAGTAGAAGCTGCCATGGTGGTTTAGGATATTGGTACTCTGGTAGTTTGGCATAAATGTCTTATCTCAGGCCTATGTTGTCTCCCTCCCCCCATTATGTGTGTTGCATTGCCATCTTATAATGTATAAGACATCTCTGTCACTTGGAAATTCATTGTAAGGAAGATCTTATTTCTGAGAAAAAAAAATACTCTAGTTTAAAAATACTGTAATTCAAATTTCTCATAGCATACAACCTTAGTTATATTTATGGTAGAACATTTCAGGACTGTATTTTCTCTTCTGGTAGGTTTCTACTAGAGTGTCTTTCTTCCTTTCACAGTCCAATATGTATGTGATATTTTAGGTAACATATAAAGATCTAAATCCTACGAAGTCCCCTAGATTGTCATTTTATGAGATAGTCAGTGTTTTCTTACACATCTTATGTAGGGTCCTTTTTATTATAGGCAATATTTTCTGACAAGTGTGACACAAGTGTTTCAAGAAGGCATTATTAATTTATTAGCACTTATGTCTCAAAATTGAAACAGTGCTAGGGGAAGTATGTAAAAATTGTCTAATAAAATAATGAACAATATAGTCAGGCCATTTTGTTTGGGCAGCTTAAATATGTAAGCATTGTCCCATAAAGGAATAGACAATATAGTTAGGCCATTTTGTTTGGGCCATTTCAAGGCAAGATATTGGAACCATGATAATTTTCAATAAAGTGTGAATAATTCTAAAACTGTCGTTATTGGAAATTAACATTATTATTTTCACACTTCCACTACCTCAATGATATACAGCTTATCAAAAGTTCTCTATTTAGGTTAAAATTAGTTGCATGTCAAATGAAGAACTTTAAAGAAATTAGGATAAATGCATCCTATTATATAAAAGTACAAATTGTCCTTTTTTAGTAATAAGGTATTTTTATTCTTTATCTTTCCATGAAAACCTTATTTAAATAGTAAATGTTTTAGAAGGTGATATAACAATTGGGTTCCAACTTCACAGGAAAAAAGTTAGTTTAGTTCTGAGAAATGCAGAAAGTGTTTTGATCTTGAAATTTCCCTGAAACTTTGCACATTGTTGATAAACAGAAAAAAAATAACATAGAAATCAGAATCAAATTAGAAAGATCCCTAACATGGCTCAGAGGCCAAAATCTTTCTTAATGGGAACAAGCCATGATCAAATGATGATAGATGTCCTGTTTATAAAGAAAACATTGGAAGGTTTTAGCATAAATCAGTTAATATAATTTTGATTTAAAATAGTGACACTCTCCTTTTGATTCCGAATTATAGTCTTTTGCTTCCAATAATAGGAGGCTAAATCCCCACTGAAAAAAATTGGAAAAGCTATGTATATATCTATTCATATATATATAGATAGATGTATATATAGGTATATATCTGTTCATGTATATATATAGATGTATATAAATACAGATCTATTTATGTCTCTATCTCTAGATAGATTATCTTTTTGAAGGTATTGGGCAGCACAAAATAAAAGTAAAACGGAAAGAGAGAAAATGAAGATAAATCTAAATGAATATTGAGTGTAAAAATTAATAATTGTTTACCATTTATAGGATTGATATATATAACAAAAATACTATATTATTTAGGAGGTAGGATAGATATAGTTATAATTTATGAAATAATCATGTTCTCATCCATTAGGAAATTCTCAACAAATAGAAAAGGATGGACTCATATAAATGGCTTTCTCTGATCACAATGCATTGAAGGTACAAATCACTAAAAAATAAAAATGTAGATAATCCTCTTACGTTTAAAAATAAAAAAAATTAAGTAACTTAGAGGTCTAAATAACAGGCATCAAATCCTAGAGTTTAGAGAACATAGTAAATGAAACACAAATATTTTTTAAAAGGAAATAATAAAAAGCAGAAATTAATAAAATAGAAAACCAGTATGATACTAGAAGGAGCAACATAACACAGTTTTTTTTAATCCAATAAAACTGATTAATTGCTGAAAAATCCATAAAAAAGAGAGATGACAAAAATAATTAATAGTATAAGTAAAAAAAGGACATAATCATATATCTTTCAGAGGTTTGTAAGGATGATAAAGATAACAAAAGTACAATAAACAACTCCACTGTAATAAATATGACTGTTAAATAAAATGGGAAAAATCTTAGAAAAATAAAACATATCAAAACAAACACAAGAAACCTTTTTTTTTTTTTTTAACCTATGGAAAAAAGGGAATCTGTAATCACATTCTTTTCATTAAGAAAACTCCAGACCTGGGTAGCTGGCTATCATAGTGAATTCCACCAATAGTTCAGGGAGAAATTTACACAAAGTCCTTGGGGGAAATTTAAAAAAAAATGTATTCTCAAACTTATTTTGTGAGCCAGCTCTGATCATGATATCAAAAAACCTAACAAAAATGTTAGGAGATTAGAAAATTATAGGCTATTCACACTTATGAATATAGGTGCAAAACCCCCTTTTTTTTAAGATTTTATTTATTTAATTGACAGAGAGAAAGACACACACACACACACACACACACACACACACACACAGAGCAGGAACACAAGCAGCGGGAGCGGGAGAGGGGGAAGCAGGCCTCCTGCCGAGCAGGGAGCCGGATGTGGGGCTCGATCCCAGGACCCTGGGATCATGACCTGAGCCGAAGGCAGACACTTAACCAACTGAGCCACCCAGGCGCCCCGCAAAAATCCTTTGAAAAGTCAACAAAATAAGGGACACCTAGGTGGCTCAGTCAGTTAAGTGTCTGCCTTTGGCTCGGGTCATGATCCCAGGGTGCTGGGATAGAGCCCTGCATTGGGCTCCCTGCTCAGCAAGGAGCCTGCTTCTCCCTCTGCCTGCCACTCCCCCTGCTTGTGCTCTCTCTCTCTCTGACAAATAAATAAAATCTTTAAAAAAAAGTCAACAAAATTAATCTTGAATATATAAAAATATAATATGTCTTAGACAAGCTGAATCTATTCCAGTAATTTGAGATAGATACTAAGTTCAAACATTTATCAATGCAATCCATCTTAACTTAATAAAGAAAAAATATTTGATTATTTCAACTGATTCAGAAAAATTCTAAAATAAAATTCAACACCCATTTATAATAAAATACTCTAAGCTATATTTTTTCAATGAAAATTCTAAGAGAACTTTCTTCTCTTCAAAATTATAGCAAATGTATTAAAAATTTATAACAAATTCATATTTATTTTAAAATACTGAAAACTTTCCCTTTGAGAACAGAAACTAGACAAGAATGTCTGCTATCAGCTAACCAAGCATCTTATTTAGTAAAGAATGTGTATACAATCCATCCTAGCAGATTGCATTTGTAATATTCAATGCACCACTTAGTATGAAGTATGAACAACTGAGCAAGAAAGAATCAGTACACAATTAACTGTTAAAACAAATACTGTTCACACTTAGATTAAGGAAAACTGATAAGAAGCTTCCAGGTGTTCTTGATATTATTAAGGCGTTGGTTAATTTCTTATGCTGACAATCTCTGAATGTTATTATAGATTAAATATAAATACACTATCAAAATTTTTTAGTGAAATATTAAAATTATTGAGGGAATTCAATTATTCTCCCAGTTTTTCATAAAATGATGCAACATAAAGGATGTTTAAAGGATATTTAATTGACCTAAAAGTCCATCTTCTTGCTACCTGGCATATGGAAAATTTCCATTAATAACATGATCAACAAATACTAGTAGAATGTATTCTGTGGAATATGGCTCTTTCCTTGAAAAGGACCTCTAATAATAGTAGGAGATGTGTGAAAATACATAAATAACAGTAATAGATAGTAGAAAATCAGAAGTGCCATCAGATGAGAACCAAGAGAGGAGGAAGTATGTTGAGAAAAATGAGAGAGTCCCTCTGGTAAAGGGATGAGTCAGTGTTGGTCAAGGACAACATACTTAGTATCTATTTACTATGTTTACAATTTTTTTTTTGCTCAGTAGAAGTGGGAATTTCATCAATTAGTGAAGACGGTCTTCCTCAACTAATCATGTAAATTCATAAAAGTCTTCTCCTTGATCTAGCTTATCAGATAATTCTTTTCTCTCAGATAAATGCAAGTATGTGCTACTAGACACAATGTGTCTAGAAATCTGTTTCAGAAAGTTTGTATATAAAATACAGTTTTATTACATCATAAATTAAATGTTTGTACAGTTTCATTACATTATAACTTGAATGTTTTTAAAATGTTCCCAGTGTTTTATGATCCTTTGACACCCTCTCAGGGACCATTATTGATAGGTAAGAGAGGTGTACTGTGTCTGCAGGGCTTCAAGCTGCCCCCTTCACACATCAGATCACTTTAATCACTTCTATGTATTGAGTAGTCTTCATTTTGCATTTTGGACAAAGGTTCCTGAAAGAAGAAAGAAAGAAAGAAAAGAAAGAAAAGAAAGAAAAGAAAGAAAAGAAAGAAAAGAAAGAAAAGAAAGAAAGAAAGAAAGAAAGAAAGAAAGAAAGAAAGAAAGAAAGAAAGAAAGAAAGAAAGAAAGAAAGAAAGAAGAGAGAGAGAGAGAGGAAGGAAGGAAGAGAAAAAGAAAGAAAAAAAGAGAGAAAGAAAGAGAGAAAGAAAAAGAAAGAAAAGAAAGAAAGAAAGAAGAAAGAAAGAAAGAAAGAAAGAAAGAGAGAGAAAGAAAGAAAGAAAGAAAGAAAGAAAGAAAGAAAGAAAGAAAGAAAGAAAGAAAGAAAGAAAGAAAGAAAGAAAGAAAAAGAAAGAAAGAAAGAAAGAAAGAAAGAAAGAAAGAAAGAAAGAAATAGAAAGAAAGAAAGAAAGAAAGAAAGAGAAAGAAAGAAAGAAAGAAAGAAAGAAAGAAAGAAAGAAAGAAAGAAAGAAAGAAAGAAAGAAAGGGAGGGAGGGAGGGAGGAAGAAGGGAGGAAGGGAGGGAGGGAGGAAGACACAGAATTCCTTTAACTCACTACTTAAAGAAGATGTAAAGAATATCTTCGTTATGCAGAAAATCGACACTGTGTACTCAATGTGCTTTTTATGGTTTACTTGGAAGTTTCACTTGAATTCTAGTACTTGGAGTCATGCCCTACCTTCCCAGTGTTGCTGAAATATCTGCAATAGTCTCCCACTCCCAGAACATACACATTTCATCATTCATTCATTAAACAAAGAGTTGTTTACTCCTATTATGTGGGGAGTATAGACAATATGTTGGTGGGAGTAAAAAGACCCTCCCTGTCTTTTAAATTTTCCCCTTGGTTTTCAAACACTTGTTTTCACACTACCATTTGGATCTTTGCCTCAGGCCATACCTGACTATGACTGTACCTCATTTTTTTTTGCCTTATTGTTTCTGTTTATATTTTTGTTTTTTGTCTCAACACTCTCACTTCAACCTTTCTCCCTGCCTGTGATTAAGACTTCTTTTATGCTCTAGGCACACAAAATCTTATTATGCTCTCCTTTCTGGAGGTGCTTTACCTAGTCTAAGCTTACACTGCCAACCCCGCCCCCCTGCAATAATCTGTTTCTGCCCTATCCACCATTAACATTTCTTTGAAAGGCTTGTCAGGACTCTTTGGTCCAGGGGTGCCTGGATAGCCCAGTTGGTTAAGCATCTGCCTTCAGCTCGGGTCATGATCCCAGGTTTCTGGGATGGAGCCCCACCTCGGGCTCCCTGCTCAGTGGGGAGTCTGCTTCTCCATCTTCCTCTGCCCCTCCATCTTCCTCTACCCCTCCACCTGCTTGTTTTCTCTCTCTCTCTCTCTCTCTCTCTCTGTGTGTCAAATAAATAAATAAAATCTTAAAAAAAAAAGATTCTTTTGTTCAGCTTCCTCATTTTTCTTTATTTCCATAGTCCACTCCAATCAGATGTCACTAAGTCACTTTTGTCTAATTTCCTAATTCCACTTTGACAAATCCAGCAATTAATAATTTTCTGTTATTAGTTAACCTTTGGCCCATTTTCCCTGTTTTTTCACACTTTTTGTTTGAGACACTTTCTTCAATTTCCCTTTAAGGACAGTGAAATCTCCAAATGTTTTCCTACCTTGTTAACCACTTTCAGTGCCCATTGCTAGATGGACACTCCCCCAGTATCACAACATTGGAGCTTCTCAGTGCCTCAGTCCCATTTGTATTCCACATAATATTTACACACAAATTTTTGGTGATCTCCAGTCCATGGATTTAATGTCATCTCACAAATTTAGAGGCCCTAGCTATGACATTTACCCTGAGAAACAGACTGATGTATGGGAACTGTCTTCTGGACATTTCTTCATAAATTGGCTTCTAAAACTTAGCATGTTTTAAGACAAAACTCTTCATTCTCTCATCTACACCATACGCATATAAATACACATCTGTGCATACATACACACACAGGAACACACACACATACACATACACATTCCTGATCCTTTTCAATAAAGGGTTCTGTATCAGAGTAAGTGATGTCGTAATCACCCAGTTCCCAGACTAAGACCTAGTAGTCATCCTTGATTCTTCTTTTCTCATTGAGGTCACTACAGGGAGTTGCCTTAAATAACCCCTCTGTCCATCTTTTGCTTCACTACAATCACTTATTTGATTTATCATTATACATTTATCAATATCTGAAATGATATTATATATTTAACAGTTCACTTATTTTCTGTCTCCACTACTAGACTATAAGTAGCATGATGGCAAGAACATTGTCTATACTTCTTTTTTTAAGAGGGAGAGAAAGAGTGCACAAGGGGTAGAGGGGTAGAGAGAGAGAGAGAGAGAGAGAGAATCTTAAGCAGTCTCCATGCTCAGCTCAGAGTCCATTGCAGGGCTTGCTGTCACGACCTTGAGATCAAGACCTGAGCCGAAATCAAGAGTTGGACACTTAACCAAATGGCCACCCAGGCACCCCTTGTCTATACTTTCTAATATTCTCAGAACCTAGAAGTTCTGGCACATTATAGCACTAAATAAACATTCACTGAGTGAATATATGTGTGTGCAGTGGAATTGGATAATAAGCATATAACTTCATCAGTGCTATCCGCTCTGCTGATAATGTCCTCTCTACTGGTCTCACTGTCTCCCAACATTTGTAGGGTAAATACTGCTTCATCCTTTGCCTGTACTAAAATAGCCTCTTCAGAAGGTTTTTTGTTTTGTTTTTGTTTTTGTTTTGTTTTGTTTTGTTTTGTTTTGTTTTGTTTTGTTTCGTTTCCCCAGGAAGTTTTAAGTGCTTACCCTGCTAGGCTTTTCTGTACAAATCTCCACTGCAGCTGGGTCATCATGAGTTGTAACTTTGTATTTTCATATCTTTTCCACCTTTAGCTTATATATATGTTCTTCCAGGGTAGAATTTGTTTTTCTTCTGTCTTCCTGGCACAGGAAAGACACTGACAAATGTATCTGATGAACAGATGAGATAAAAAATGTTTTAGATTAAGATTTATTAGAAGGCTACACCTGAAACTCATTCCATACAGGGTTTATTTCTAAAATAATTTAAATAATTTCCTTTCAATAGATTCTCATGGCGATATATTATTTTGCTCTGAAACAAGCGCTCAACATTCCAGTAAAGGTGTGCCCTGTACTCTCTTGAGAGAAGGATTTAGTTTTTAAATGCTAAATTCTGTATAAGGAAAATTCTGAATAAATAAAGTATTTTAGATAGTTTAGGGAAAAGGAATACACTAAGAGTTCTGCTGTATACAGATAAGAATAGAGTTGTCCAGTAATTGGTCTATTATTCCAAAATGGAGAATTAAGCCACTTGTATAATGCTCACCGATAATTTACCCCATAGTTTAATAGCTACTATGTAGCAATACAACAGGAACAACAGTAAGCATATGCAATTATGTAAAAATTCATATTAATGTATTTCCTAGCTATAAAATATAGAATGTAGTCCATATTAAGTTATATGAAAGCTTCAACTAGAGTGTAACAGTAAGTAGATATCAAACAAGATTTTAGAAAAAGGGTGACAATTATTTTATTGCTTATATTTCCAGTGAGGCCTGAATATTTTATTTTACTTTTCTTTTTTTTTAAGATTTTATTTATTTGACAGAGAGAGACACAGTGAGAGGGGGAACACAAGCAGGGGGAGTGGGAGAGGGAGAAGCAGGCTTCCTGTGGAGCAGGGAGCCCGATGCGAGGCTCAATCCCAGGACCCTGGGATCATGACCTGAGCCAAAGGCAGACCCTTAACGACTGGAGCCACCCCAGGTGCCCCCTATTTTACTTTTCTTAGTGAATCTCTTATTATCCTTAAAGTCTTTCCCCTAAAGAAAAATTGAATGAGTCATCAATTGGTAACATTTGGTATTAAAAAAATGTACAAATTTAGTTCAATTGGCTCAATCTTGTGTATTTTGCCTGCCACATTAAACACAATGAATAGTGATCTCTTAACTCCCACATGATAAACATAGTTGGAAATGAACCCAGGATCTGCCTCTTAAGCCTGGAAGATTGCTTTCATCTTTACTACCTTATTTTCAGACTTGATAAAATTTGAGGCTAACAGTGCAGTAACCCTATCATTTTCCAAAGATTCTACAGACCTACTTCCCTTATATGAGGAACCAAGTTTCTATTTTTATATGAAAGCTAATTTCTGATCTGCAAACGGAATAGAAGTTTATGGTTCAGGATATGGTTTATACTGATTTCCCTATCATTTCAACTTGACTACTCCATAGAGGTGAAATGATATTTTAATCCCTATTGGTTTCTTTATGTCTCATCTTATCAACCTAGTCTCAAAAAACCACAAATCAGGATCCATTTATCTGAAGCCATGTGTTGTTATCTACAGATTCACAATAAAAATTTTCAAGTTACAAGATAATAGGATGATGATGGGTCATAGTCCCCCCACAAAGTAATTACATTTTAAGATAAAGACCACGTTACAGAACGGAAGAAAATGCCAACCACCATGGTGAGGGCTGTCAACACGGGCATGGACAACATTTTGCATAAAGGGAATACACTGTGGAAAACACACCAAGACCAGAAATGAAACAGTATAGAACAATCCCAGAACTACTTCCAGTCCTTCCGCTCCCCACAAGTCCAACTACTTTTCTAACTTCTAACACCATAGATTACATTTTTGTTGTTTGTTTTTGTTTTGGCATACATTTGCCCCTTTTTTGGCATCTTATGGTGCTCTCTGGAAAATGACAATTATATAAATAAATTTCCCACTCTTCTTTGATTAACCAGACTCTGTTCAATGGATACAGATTGAGTTTTGGATTGCAAAGCTTGCTCATGTCCCACTAGAAAAGTATAAAAAAAAAAAAAAAAAAAAAAAAAAAAAAAAAAAAAAAAATCAAAGCAATGTTTTCAAACACTAGAATGCCTAGAAATATAACTTGGGGGCATATTCGCTTAAAAAAGAGAGCAGGTATAACAGGAAAAACAAACAAACAAAAAACACAAGACAGGAATACCCCTGGAAGTCCTTGGAGAGTTTATTAGATGTTGGCCAAATTACTTCATCTCTAAGCTCCACTTCCCATCTGTAAAATATATCTAGTGCTACAAAACACGGGTTAGTATGAGAAATAAGAAAACCCATATGAAGATCCCTCTTGATTACTTGATTTATTCAGGAGATTTATATGAACCTAAATGTGATTTGAGTGATGTTGATAAATTTTTATGAACTTTGCGATGCATATTGAGAGAATGGTTGAGGAATAAGTTATGGCTTTATGTAAAAATTTGGTTGAAATTAACACATTTTCTTAAAATTTAAAATATTCCTCACTCTAGAGAAGGATTTTTGATGTTAAACTAGATATTAGGCATTTAAATGTTAATCTTTTGGTTTCCACAGAGCATAAATTTTAAAAGAATAAACAATCCTCTGGGTTTTTCATTTAAAGCTTTGTCCTCTGAAGTCCTTTGATGTATATTATATTTATGCCTCTGATGCCAGCCCCTTTAAAATACAAGGCTTTTCTAACTGCCTCTTTCAGCTCTGGCTTTAGAGATCGTTCAGAGGACAGGCAGCACAAAATAGCATGATTTGCATTCAGTGCAGAATCTGAAACAGTGAAACTTCAAGTCTTAATGAAAGGTCATATAAATTCTTACAGTACTGACCAAATAGATTTGCTAAAAACATTAAATCCCCCATGACTCCTCCTGTACCACTTTAAACACAAGTTAAAATTGCAAATCATAATTAGTGAATGCTTTCTTCCCTAATGCAAGTTCACTATTATAACCTTGTCTGGCAGAGATGCTCTACTTAAGGTCTGTAACATTTTCATTATCAGCTCTATCTCTGAGGGTTTGGTAATGCAGCTTTTCTGTTTGTAATGGCTGAAAGCTTATACTGACTTTTTTCTTGAAGTCAGATGCTAGTGTAGCTCTTTTTTGGGTCCCTGAGTTAAAACAAACAAAATTATCTTTGTTTTCAATTGTCTTTTCCATTATTTGCCAGTGAAAAATACAATTCTGTAATAGAACATAGATTTTTTTATGAATATATTATAAGAGCATTAGACTTCTAATATATGGGTTGCCACATTATGTGTGTGTGTGTGTGTGTGTGTGTGTGTATATATATATATATATATATATGCATATGTAAATGTAAGAACAGATAGTTTCTTTTTTCTCAAAGCTTAATTTTCTTTGTGGTAAAAGAGATATGAAAGAAAGAAATCCCGTTAAGATGTGGCGAATGCCTTCACACATTAAGTTCCTACTTAAGTGGGAGAGTAGACTCCTACTAGTATAAAGTGTACTTGAAGCATACAAAAGATTGAAATGTTCTGAATTGTATTGCATTTCACAAAAGCAATGGCTTCACTGTTCAATGAGAATATACGAAATGCGTTTTTGAATGAGGTGAAATGTTAATAAGAAATCAGTTTCAGTTTTGTACCATGTGCAGGTGTTTGCTAAAACGCATTCAGTATCAGCAATGTTACAGGAGCTCAGGCTGGGTCTGAGCCTAAACCATAGTTGCCAAGTTATTTTGAGGCATTGACCTGTCTATTGATAGATAAGTAACAGGAAAGAGATGCTGAATGGCACAGGAGGAGGCTCACTGGATGGATTAGTAGTCCCCGATTTCATTTCTGAAATTTCGCATGTGTGTGTAAGGATATCAGTTATCAGTAACAGATCCATCATCCCATTTTCCCTGGCCCCTTAAATTCCTGAGGTAATTTACTAGAAGACAGAGAATAATCTGACTCTCAGAAACTTAGAGGGTTTCACTGACTACTTGACATTGACAAGCTGTGAGAGTTAGGCAATGACCTGACCATACAAATACAGAAAGTGAACCTCATTTTTTGAAGCTATTACAATATTGTTCTCTAGTCATCCCCTATTTCCACTCACTTCTATGACCATTAACATATGGGTTAGGAGAAGTAATTCTTGATGTTATCTTGTCCAGACACTATTTCATCCTTTAACCTAAGATTTACAATAGCATGGGATAAGCCATAAAGACTTAGGGCATCACATCACGTACACTACTTTTCAAGTTTTATAGCTTTTACATATTATATAAGAAGCCTGTAAAATATTGTATCCTTGCTTAATTAACCCTAGGCAATTATTCTACTAGACCTAAGCAGATATGTTGTAAGTGATGATTTAGGAATGGAAATACATAGTGTCATATTCTATATAACAGAAAATAAATGGATGCCTATTTTAGACAGCTTGAGAAGATAATGTCAGGTTTCTATCAGGATTGAACTGTAAGAGACCCAAAAATTTCAGTCCAGCTTAATTTACTTCAATGACATTTGAATATCTGATGCATTTGTTACTCTTAGGCATCTACTATAGCAGACCTCCTTACTCTGTGTGTGTGTGTGTACATGTGTGTACATACACACACACACACACACACACATATATATACATATATATATTATATATATATATATATATATATATATAAACTTTCCATGAAAAGTAAAAAGCTCTCACACTTCCCTTGGAAGGCTTTCTGCAATGTGATGCCATTGGAAATCTTTCCCTTCATTTATCAAGTAACAACTTAATTATTCTTTTTATTTCTTTCACTGAAATATGTGAAACTCTAATAGATTCTGTCTTATCAATTCAGAGGGAGTAATAACTGTGATACTGAGTCAGAAAAGAAGCAAATGGATTTAGTCAGGGCCTCCTTTAAATGCCTTTATTTACACACAACGTAAGTGAGAAAGTCCTCACTGGGTTCCTTTAGTCTCATCTCCCTTCCCCATTCTGTCATTGGGATGGTCACCCCTGACTCTGCACTCCCCTTCAGCAGCTTGCATAACGTATTTCATTCATTTTCTCTATTCCCCTATTGCCCTTTGCCAGTGCTTAGTGCTTGGTCAAAGACATACCTAACTGTCTTTTTCTACCTGAACTAGAAGTGCTGGACACTTGTGATCAGTCCTGTCCTCATGTTTAGGGTAATGATTTGCATTTTGACTAGTTGCCCTGCCAGTCCTGAGGGCCTGTCATGCTCAGTTATGGGTAGAAGTTAGAGATCATGGGGTAATTTTAAAGAGTTCAGCCTTCCCAAAGGAGCCTTGATCATGAAAATACGTTTTTTTAAGAATAAACTTGGAATCTTTTGCCATTATAAGGTGTATGTGTATGTGTGTATATGCAGCATACCTTCTTTAATAAATTGTAAGCCTCTTATAGGTAGAATATAGACAAATAAGTCCGCTCATTTCACTAACCTCTCTCCCTTCTGACCATCTTTCTTTGCTATTTTGTTGCCTCATAACAGAGATCTACAGAAATCCACTTCCTTCTGGTTAGAAAGAATGTTTTCTGCTAGTCTCTATTTTTGACCAGTAGACATTTGTTCTAAACTTCTATTTCCTGTTCATCCTGATGCTATTAAACCTGGTTTTACCTATGTGCCCTGTGGAAATAATTTAATGAAATAATTCATTAAAAAATAATTACTCATGATAAAATTAAATACCAAAACAGGTTTGTTTATGACAATATATGCTAGTTACCAAAGATAATGTTAGAAATTATAATATACTCAGTGGGGAGAAAAACATAAATATTCAAAGAGATTCAGTGGAAAAAATGGTTAAGCTAATCATTCAAATAAACTGTATGTAATTTGTTTACCTACATCTTCCTGGTAGAATTTTATTCTCTCCTTTTAGTTCTTTACTTCACAATTGTTATGTTTGTATTCATGGCAAATGAAATTTAGGACTTCATAATGTTGGACTTATTCATATACCACCTAAAATCATGTAAAATAACTTCCTAGGGTATGCATATCACAGTTTTAGAAACTTCCTTCTATTTCTAATATGACTTCTCCATCTTCCAGGGAAACCTAGAAATCCAGATAAAGGGATTTACAGGAGGACATTAGATGTAACCCTAAGACAGGGTTGCGTAGACAAACCTGACAGAGATTGTGTAGATAGGTAAAGTAGTCTAAGACTAACTTGAACCACTGGACCTGGCAATATATCGATCTTTGGCGGTCTTCCAGAGCCTAGTACAAAGGGGAAAAAATGTATGAGTGGAACCTGAGTAAAAACAGACAAGAGTTCTATGTCACTTGGCTAATAAAAAAGAAGAGAATATGGAAATTTAGACCACTACAACTTCCAAGGCTATCTGCATTTTTGAAGGTGGAATTTCAAACATCCGCCAGAAGGATGTTAGATTGATGGACTTTAACAACTGTCAGTTTTCAAATCACATTTCATAGGCAACCTCTAAGATACTATGGTGTTTGTTATCATTAATCTCTGATCAATGTGCTTTGGAGGATTTGGTAAAACAGATTGCTGGTAACACCCATTCTAGGCATTATTTCTCTGGAAATCTGGGGTTCTGCCTGAGCATTTGCTTTTCTAACACTTTTCTAGGTGCTGCTGCTGCTTCTGATTCATGGACCACACTTGATAGATATTCAAAAATACTGTTATAAAAGGACATTTTGGAGGGGGTGGGGGGGTGTCCGCTGCAATAGGTGAAATTACAGATTAGCTTAAATTCAGTTCGACTAAGAACAAAAAAGACAGGACCATTCAAATAATTATGGTGATGGAATGAACTGAAAATAAATACCATCCCACCTAATACTGAAATATTACCAACCATGCTGTGATACTTATTGTATAATCACTCATCTTTATGTGAAAATCTCTGCTAACCTGGACAATATTTTATAGCCAGATCCTCCTGCTGAGGTTTTCTTTTCTAGATACATAGGCTTTACAGCCTATGATTCACTATTTTCTCCTTTATATTTGCTTAAGAGGATAGCAACCTGGCTTTCAACAAATAGCAATTAAAATTATATTTTCCATCATTTTCTGAAACATGGGAGTGTAGTTCATACTTACAATAACAATTGTTGTTTATGTATTACATTAGTGATTCACTGTGCCTTTTGTTTATACCAGAGTACTTTGTTCTATTTATCTTAAATCAAGACTTCACATGTAACTTTGTAGTTTTTTGTCTTTGATCACATAAAAACCAATGGAGTTCTCAGAACAAAATGAAGATCGGGATTATTTTGTCTTTGGATTAGTTAAAAGTGATTAAGTGGAGAATTCAGCAAAATAATAACTTTTTGACTATTCAGAAGTGAATTATATTACCTGGAAAAAATACCTCCATCATATATATTCTGATATGTTTGCAATTTGGGGACCATTTTTATTAGTTAATAACTCTTCAAATGAATAAGCAGAATAAGAGGAAAAAAAACAGCATGAGAAATGAACTCCAGGAAGTCCTCTGTAAACTTGGTGATGAAAAAGTAGACATTCATTTTATAGATCTTATCTACACCTTACATATATGGTATAAATATTTTAGTATGTTTTCAATGTGTGATAAAAATTAAGAATAAAATTTGTAACGCCTTTGCTTTCGTGTTCAAAATAAACCAAAGTAGCCATTATTTTCAGATTCAAAAGATCTAAAGATTTGAATCCTATATCAGTGCCCTTTTCACATCACACATTATGAGTTCATTATGTGTTTTGAACTCACCAGATGATCTTGGGTAAGTCATTTACTTGGTTGATGAGTCCTCTGCTTTGTCTGTAAAGTGAAAGTCGCCCTAGATGAACTTCACATTCTTCTCAAACATATATGATTTTTTGGTTTCCTCACATCTGAATTTGAGCAAATGCCTTAAAGGGAAGCTGAAGAAATAGACCACAGTTTTATAAAACTCCCTTGGTGTATATATACATATTTTTGAAACCAAATACATTTTAATAGAAAACAAAATACAAAATTACTCTTTTCAGAAAACAGAAATATTTAATCCTCTTTCTCCCTTTGTATATATTTGACTATTATTAAGACAAGTCCCTGCTTTCTTTTCTTTAGCTGCTAACTTACCTGGAATACTTTCAGGCACCATATTTTTCCTATCACCTTTCTATTTGTACACTCACATAGTAAGCTTTTCTAAAAAGCTATATCTTTTTGAAAAGCAGATAGAAAAACTACCCTAATCAAGAAAGATGGCATTATGTCAAGTTGTCTGACTCCATTCTTCAAATTCCCTTATAAACTAAGAAACAGTTACATATCTGAAATAAGATAAATACTTTTTTATTTTCAGGAAAGATGTTTGTGGAAATAAATGTAATCAGAAGGAGAAAGGAAAATAACACTTATCATATGTTCATTATACTCTGGGCACTCTGAGATATTAATTTTTATATAGGAAAGATACTGTGATGACAAAATATAAAGCTCATGTCCTGAAGATAATTATGTTATAGTCGTGCTTCAAATTTGTAAAAGAAAAGAAATGGAGAATCTCTGACTCCTCAGAGAAATATATATATAATATATAAGATACATAGAATATGTAATGTTAGTAGTGTTAATATATTATCTACTTAACACAAATGATAGATACATATATAGATAGATTTAAAGAGAGAAAGGGAGAGAGAGTGATTGATTGTGAGTCATTTCTCAAAAGTATCAACTCACCCACACAGAAAAGTTTGAGTGACTTAAGCTGGAAGAGTTGAAATTTTACCTTGTGCTCAAAGCATTTCTTCCCCTTTAGTTTACAGTGAAGCTTTTATGGATGTGCCTAAGAATGTTACCTTTTAATTAGACTGTAAGCTTCCTGCAAGCATATGTTATTAATTGTATTGCTGGCTTTTGGTCATGCATTAGATTTAGTCCAGAAAAGTGACACCAATTTGAGTGGAGGAGAGAAGTGGCTCTCAATAAGGCCTAGATACTATTCCCTCTCCCCTTGCTTGATGTATGTCTTTATCCTAATTGTGTTGTCTTACCTTTACCAATGATACAAATAAATTAACAATGTTCAACATCTCAAACTTGATTTCACACTTCTTAGTGAGTTCTGTGAAATTTCCATGCTTCATCATTTCCAACTACTCACAAAAAGTATGTGTGAAATAACTGTGAAGACAGAGAAGCAAAACATGAAGTTGTAATAATTCATCTGTTAAAAAAAATCTCTATATGGTATATGAGCACTGACAGGACTTTTTTTATTTGACATTCAATTCCAACACTATAGACTTCTGCATCTGTCTAAGAAGCAGGAAAATGAATATTATAGGGCTGCCAAAACGAGGTGATGCTATAATTACTAGGTCTTTTTAAACTTCCCCATATTCTTCCATATGCTGACAATGGCTTAAGCATAATATAATCATGTCTTACCCAGTTGAATTATATGTTTTCTTTCCTTTAATGAAGCTTTTTAAGCAATCCTTTGTTAGGCTTCAGCAGCAAAATAATTTTAAAATCTTATAATTTATCACCTTTCACATTTTTACACTTAATTTATTGACAAATATTAGGTATGCAACTGTAGACACAGTTTTCAAAAAAAAAGTATAACAGGCATGGTTATTTATGAGTTTTCCTATTACATAATGTATGCTCCCCTTAATGGAACAAACAATATAGAGGCAATAATTCTACTTTTCCATATGCTATTATTTATATCTCGGTAAAGATATTATCATATGTCAAGTACATTTATTGAATACTGCTCTCAATGAGAAAAAAACTAAAAGCTTGTTTGTAACTATTAATATAAATTATCTCCATTCAATATCTATTAAGGAAATTTCAATTCATCAGGAACTAATCACATTTCACTTTCTCTTTTTTTCTTCTTCTCGTGGTCAACATAGAGCAGTTGAGGTGTATGATAATCAAAGAATTGTTCATGGCTGAATAAATTTAATACTCTAGCTTCATCAGAGCGTCATGTTAAAAAGCGCCCTGGAATATTTAGCTTGATTGGTTAAGGCATTCAACTGGATTTCTAACTGGATTTCTGATATTACTGATTTCAAATACAATACAGATGGGGCAAGGAATTGCTTTTATCCATCTCTTATATGACATGAAAACTGAATAGGCATAAGTTTTTTTTTTAAACAAACACAAATAAATTAATAAAGCTGTAATCCAATCTTTGCCATACTAGTGGGGAAATAAAAATTGATTTTTTTTATAAGGGGAGACTACAACACATATCTCAAGATATTTGGGACTACAAAAATAATCCAGTAGTGTAATACGAGAGGAAGTAGATATTTGTTTTCCCAGAAACCTCATTTAAAAACAATCAAACAAAACATCCTTTCCATCATATTCTATGTAGATTAGCTATGGAGGCCTAATATACCTTTTAGTGACACATTTTCTGCCTCCAGGTCTCTTTGTAGTTATATATACGTATATGCTACTTTCATCTGTATTTCCTACTCTTCCCCCCCAAAATATTCTTGTTCTCTCAATTAACCATTGGTAATCCACACACAGTTACATTTTAATTTTGTTAAAATTACAAGAACTAAAGACAAACAACCACAACAATCCAGGTAGGAAATATTCATTCTTGTATATGTAAACTCCTTATAACTTTAGTCCATATAGTTTACATTATGCTACTTTTCCTTTTGGATTAGAATTTCTTCAGAAAAAGGAACTATGTATTTTACTTCTTTGACTCTCCAGTGTTTAATATAATATGACATATGACACGTAGTAACACAAAAGAAAAGCTTGTTTTCTTGTAAATTATATTCATAAAAATGTATAGTAAATCTCTCTCTCTGCTCTGCCTTCCATTCTCTCATTAAAGTAGAATATAATATGGAAAATAACTCATATAATTCTGTCTCCAGATCAGAACCAACAAGCTGATATTTGATGTCCCTTAAATAAAAGAAATATGTGACAATCTAATAAATATTGGTCAAACTGTACACAAAGAAATATTAAGAATAGAATATGACTTGCAATAGAAAGTTCTAGGTATAACCTATAGTATAATGTAATACCAAAATAAGTAGTTAGTAGTTATAATTAGTGAAGAAAAAGAAGACAGGTCAAAAACAATTTTTTTTAACTGTCTTTACTTGGTAGCTTAGTGTAAGTATGAATTATAAACTGCATTAAAAACACACTTTTTCCCAATGAAAAGTTAATAAAATATTCATAAAAATCTTGATAATAGCATACTTAATGTTTAAGAAAACTGGAATAAAGAGTAAGCTAAGGATAGTAAGCATAGATTGTTTTAATTCAATGGATTCTTTTCTGGTGGGATAATATTAGCATTTTAAATGCATATTGTAACCACAAATATTTTGGGGATCCAATTGATAACACACATTTTTCCCTGTATGTAGAGGTTGATCTAAATGACTTACATGTCTCTTAAGTAAATATAAAGATGTTAAATAGCTTTTGAAATGTTAGCCACCTAGTAGTATTAAACTGGTATATTTAAATATGATATTTAATACCTTAATCTTAAAAAGACAATCAGTGAAAATGAAGTTTAATAATGTATAATCTATGCAGCTAATTATACTGGGAATTTAGAAGTGCAGACTTAAATGTGTGTGTGATATTGATCTGTCACTTTAGGAAAAGCTAATGAGATTGCTCACACTTCCCTGGGAAATAAGCAGAGGGTACATGAGAATGGATATAGTATTGGTTCAAACCTGATTGTATTATAATCTGGACATTTAAATGTACTTAAAATGATGTAGAAAGGCAACTAGAAATCATTTGACGCTTCCTCTCTAATTAAACCCGCCTGATATGGATTAGTGATCCATGAAATATGGACAAGCTTAGTCTTTCTGATGTTATGAATCTTGACCATTTAATTGGTTCCGAGCATCTTGTTAATGATACTGTTCTCTAGAATATCACATCTTTCTATTATGTGGCAGAATTTTATTGTTTATTTAGTTTTGTTTAGTTGGCTGATTTTGTGTATATCAGTTTTTAAATCAAGGCTGATTCTCCTATAGCTAAAAAAGCTTGAATATATACCTACTTTTGTGTTTTCTGTCCATAAAACCCCAGTGGAGCACTGGTCATATTGCACAATAACAGAACGGCCTTATAAAACGTTCAGTTCCCAGACTGAGTCATATAATGCAGAAAGTACAGGGTAATGGATGGTCAAAACTGTGGAATTAGACTTAATGCAGTCTAAATCTTGGCTGCCAGTTAATTAAATGATTGACTATGGACAATATGCTGAGACTTAGTCTCAGCTTTCTCATTTATCAAATGTGGATAATAATAGCTACCTTATATGTTTGTTGTATAGATTAGATACTATAGGTAAAATATTTGGCCCAGTACTCTATAGCTGGTGGGTATTATTATTTTTTTAATTCATAATATATTTTATTGTTAATAATATGGATACCAACAACAAACTATTTGAGGACCCATATTATAACATATTAGACTGCAGTTTGCTATAATCTCAACTGTTTGTTCTCCCAATGGCAAATTCCCAAATTCCACTTTTTAATTCTGAGAAGATGTATCCAACCAGAAGGAGATACTGGAACTGATTTTTTTTTTAACAAACATTTATGTAGTAGTTAATATGTACAAAGCACCATAAGAGGCACTTGAAATATTTCCTCACCTAACGCTCATAAAGACCCTACGATGTGGGCCCTCTGCTTCTTCTCATGTTACAAATAAGACATCTGTAGCACAGTGAAGTTTCATAACTCACCTGAGGACAGTTCATAGGAGCAAGTGGCTGAGCAGGAGTTTTCATCCAGGCAGTCCTCTTGGTTTTAAAAATTATGTGATCTACAATCATGAACAGGAAGACATGAACAGACATTTTTCCAAAGAAGCCAAATGGTCAACAGACACATGAAAAAGTGCTCAACATCGCTCGGCATCAGGGAAATCCAAATCAAAACCTTAATGAGATACCACCTCACACCAGTCAAAATGGCTAAAATTAACAAGTCAGGAAACGACAGATGTTGGTAGGGATGCAGAGAAAGGGGAACCCTCCTACACTGTTGGTGGGAGTGCAAGCTGGTGCAGCCACTCTGGGAAACAGTATGGAGCTTCCTCAAAAAGTTGAAAATAGAGCTACCCTATGGTCTAGCAATTGCACTACTGGATATTTACCCCAAAGATACAAATGTAGGGATCCGAAGGGGTACGTGCACCCTGTAGTTTATAGCAGCAATGTCCACAATAGCCAAACTATGGAAAGAGCCAAGATGTCCATCAACAGATGAATGGATAAAGAAGATGTGGTATATATACACAATGGAATATTATGCAATCATCAAAAAATGAAATCTTGCCATTTGCAACAATGTGGATGGAACTAGAGGGTATTATGCTGAGCAAAGTTAGTCAATCAGAGAAAGACAAGTATCATATGATCTCACTGATAGGAGGAATTTGGGAAACAAGACAGAGGATCATGGGGAAGGGAGGGAAAAATGAAACAAGACGAAACCAGAGAGGGAGACAAACCATGAGACTCTTAATCTCAGGAGACAAACTGAGGGTTGCTGGAGTGGTGGGGGGTGGGAGGGATGGGGTGGCTGGGTGATAGACATTGGGGAGGGTATGGGCTAAGGTGGCCGCTGTGAATTGGGTAAGACTGTTGAATGACAGACCTGTATCTCTGAAACAAATAATATATGTTAAAAAAAAAAAAAAGAACAAGATCGCAGGAAGGGAAAAATGAAGGGGAGGGGAGTCGGAGGGGAAATGAACCATGAGAGACTATGGACTCTGAGAAACAAACTGAGGGTTCTAGAGGGGAGAGGGGTGGGGGGATGGGTTAGCCTGGTGATGGGTATTAAAGAGGGCACATATTGAATGGAGCACTGGGTGTTATATGAAAACAATGAATCATGGAACTCTACATCAAAAACTAATGATGTAATGTATGGTGATTAACATAACATAATAAAATAAAATAAAAAATTAAAATAAATATTATATGATCTACTCCTCTCTCACATGGCTCTCAGCACTGGGTTTTAAGGAGGCTGCTTCAGGCCCTACTTCCCTCCAGAGTCACTGATGGTGTTGCCAACTCCTGACCTGCTGTCACTCTGGGGTTTGGTCCCTTTTGCTGCCACCATTGCTGAAAAGCCAGTGGTCCTCTTTCCTTCTGCTTCCATCCTCCAGCGGCACTGAAGAAAAATGCAACTCTTTCCACCCTGAAACAACACAGATTTGCAGTTTATGGGTCTTAGCCAAGATAAATACTCTGATATATAAATCCTGGCATTCTCTTGCCTTCATTTCCACGAGTCAGATTCCTAAATTTTGGATTGATGGATTCAAGAAAATACACATTTCATCCAAAACTAATGATGTAATGTGTGGTGATTAACATAACAATAAAAAATTTTTAAAAAAGAAAATACACATTTGAATATTGGTGAAGATAGGTTATTTTCCAAAAAGACAATGCCAAAAATTACTACCACGAATAACATATGAGAGTGCTTATTTCACCATATAATCCCTGAAAAATTAGCTGTTATCAATGTTTTTAATTTTTTTTTCCAGTTGGGTAGGTTGAAACTTTGTATCTTATTCTTATAGTTTGCAGTAAGGTTGAACATCTTAAGTTTACTGGTCCTTTTCTCTTTTTAAAATTAATACAGATAGTTAACAAATATGAACTACATTACTTCATGCTTGTCATGTGCCTGGCTTTCTGCTAAGAATTTTTTTATGACTTATCTTACTTAGTCTTCAAAAAAATTCCTGTATGGTATATAGGATTTTTATTCCCATTTTACTGGCGATTTATAGAAAGCTTTTGAAACATCCTCCAGGCCAGACAACCAGTATGGGTTGAAGCCAGACACAAACCCATATTTATATCCCACCTACATAAATAACTCTAGTTTCCAAGCTCTAACTACATATTTTATATTTCTTATTGATTTTCTTGTGGGACCACTTATTCTTTACTTATCAGTATGGAAGGAGTTCCTTTGTGTATTCAATAAGGGTGAGTTGGGGAAGGAAAAGTTTAGTTAGAAAGGTTTTCTCCTTCAGCTGAGATCAGCAAGGATCACATACTTTGAGATAAAGTCACCTCTCCCTAGAAACCAGAACATGGGAACTATGACCACAGTTCTGCCAGGCCTTTTCTGCCATTCTTCAGGAGTCAAGTGGGAGTTCTCAGAAACCTACCCCTCCCTAGACTCCAGTATTAATAGTTTAGTCATGACTATTTTTTGCGGATCCTCTGAGACTAACCACATTAGATACTTTATTGTTGCTTGTATCTGCTACAACAAGAATCCTCAGGCTCCCAGGTCACCCACCACTCATCCCCAATTCTCTATCCTTTCTCATTTTTCTAAAGCTCATGAAACCTGTCCACTGGGAACCATGAGATTTATGGTCCATTATCAATAAAATCTGCTATACCCTCAAATCACTTCTGAAAATTCCCATCACTGTTTTGCTCTTGAGAGAGATTAACTCTGCAGTAGGGACAATGTGTTCTCTGCACCCTGTCAGGTGGTGGCTTTTTTTCTCCCTCAACCTTTACAGGAATAACTCATTTTATTGTTCTTCACTTTATTGCACATTGCAGATGTTGTGTTTTCTACAAATTGAAGTGTGTGGCCACCTTGTGTTAACCATTTTTCTGACAGAATTTGCTCACCTTGGGTCTCTGTACCAAATTTGAATAGTTCTCACAAATTTTTCATTATTATATTTGTTTTGGTGATCTGTGAATTATAATCTTTGATATTACTTCTGTAATTGTTTTGGGATACAACAAAATGAACCCACCTAAAGTGGCAAACATATCAATAAATGCTGTGTGTTCTGATTGATTCACAGACCAGTGGCTCCCCCATTTCTCTCCCTCTCCTTGGGCCCCCATATCCCCTGAGGCACAACACTACTGAAATATTGAAATTAGGTCAATTAATAACCCTACAATGGCCTTTAAGTGTTCAAGGAAAAGAAAGAGTTACACATCTCTCACTTTAAATCAGAAGCTAGAAATGATTAAGCTTAGTGAGGAAAGCACATCAAGATCCAAGATAGGCCAAGAGCTAGGCCTCCTATGCCAAAGAGCCATGTTGTGAATGCAAAGGAAAAGTTCTTGAAGGTAATTAAAAGTGCTACTCCAGTGAACACATGAATGATAAAAATGCAAAACAGCCTTATTGTTGATATGGGGAAAGTTTAGGTGGTCTAGATAGAAGATCAAATCAGCCACAACGCTCCTCAAGCCAGGTCCTAACTCTCTTCAAGGCTATGAAGCCTGAGAGAGGTGAGGAAGCTGCAGAAAGAAAGTTGGAAGCTAGTGGAGGTTTGCTCATGAGGTTTAAGGAAAGAAACTGTCCCTCCAACAGAAAAGTGCAAGTTGGAGCAGCAAGTGGGCGCTGCAGCAAGTTATCCAGAAGATCTAGTTAAGATAATTAAAGAAGGTGGCTTACACTAAACAACAGATTTTTCAATGTAGATGAAATGATTTTATATTGGAAGAGGATGCCGTTTAAGACTTTCACAGCTAGAGAGAAGTCAATGCCTGACCTCAAAGCTTTAAAAAACAGGCTGGCTCTCTTGTTAGGGGCTAATGCAGCTGGTGACTTTAAATTGAAGCCAGTGCTCATTGACTATTCCATCCCCTTAAGAATTATGCTAAATCTGTGCTCTATTGGTGGAAGAACAAAGCCTGGATGACAGCATATCTGTTTATAGCATGATTTACTGAATATTTTAAGCCTATACTTGAGACCTACTGCTCAGGGAAAAAAAAAAAAAGATACCTTTCAAAATATTACTGCTCATTGTCACCTAAGAGCTCTGATGGAGATGTACAATTGTGGAGATTAATGTTGTTTTCATGCCTGTTAACACAGCATCTGTTCTGCAGCCCCCGAATCAAAGGGGAATTTCAACTTTCAAGTTTCATTATTTAAGAAATAACATTTTGTAAGGCCGTAGCTGCCACAAATAGCACTTTCTCTGATGGAGCTGGGGAAATTCTATCAAAAATCTTTTGGAGAGGATTCACCATTCTAGATGTCATTAAGAACATTCATGACTCATGAGAAAGGCCAAAATACAAACATTAACAGGAGTTTGGAAGAAGTTGATTCCAACCTTCATGGATGACTTGGAGGCGTTCAAGTTTTCACTGGAGGAAGTAATTGCAGATGTGGTGGAAATAGCAAGAGAACTAGAATCTGAAGTGGAGTCTAAAGATGTGACTGAATTGCTGCAATTTCATGATAAAACTTTAATGGATGAGGAGTTGCTTCTTATGAATGGGCAAAGTGAGTGGGTCCTTCAGATGAAATCTACTCCTAGTGAAGATGTTGTGAAGACTGCTGAAATGACAACAAAGGATTTAAAATATTACACAGACTTAGTTGATAAAGCAGTGGCAAGATTTGAGAGGATTGACTCCTATTTTTGAAAGACTTTCTTCTTTGGATAAAATGCTGTCAAACAGCATCACATGCTACAGAGAAACTGTTCTTTAAAAGAAGAATCAATCAATGCAGCAAATTTCATTGTTGTCTCATTTTAAGAAAATGCCACAATGACCCTAACCTTCAGCAACCACCATGATGATGAGTCAGCAGCCATCAACATCAAGGCAAGACCCTCCACCAGCAAAAAGATTATGAGTTGCTGAAAGCTCAGATAATGTTTAACAACTTTTAGCAATAAATTATTTTAATTAAGGTATGCTTATTTTTTTCAGACGTAATGGTATTGTGTACTTAATACACTAAGATATAGTGTAAACAATCTTTATATGCACTGAAAAACAACAAAAAAATTCATTTGGCTCACTTTCTTGAGATATTCACTTTATTGTGGTGGACTAGAACTAAATCCACAATTATCTCCCACGTATGACTGTACTTCTGGCTGGTAAGTTGTCGGTGTCTTTGATCCCTATTTTGACTTTGAGACTATTCTTCCCGAACACCCTCTAGTTTTATATCTTATATCTTCATGTTATATCACCAATTATCCCTCATCTTAGCTGTCATTCATTGACCTCAAATCCATTCTGCCTCTTCTCAATAATGGTATCTACCCATTCAGTCACTGTTTCTAAGATTATCCCATCTGAATCCCTAGCAATTTCAACATAGATGCAAATGATACCTCAATACTTTAGACTTTCAGTCCTTGAAAATCTTTCTCTCATTAGCAATCTTATCTTCCACCCTCTCTCAGGTAGAATTGCAACACTTCCATCATCTTAATTTAATACACTCCCTATTTGACAACCACTTCCTTCAGACTTGCTCACTTTTACCTCATACCTGATCCAACCTGCTAACCCTCCAATTCACTGCCCACACTACATTGTCATTTTTCCTCACTCCCTTAATATCTCCACTCCTTTCCTTACCTAGATTAAATTCTGTGGTTAATCATTATAAATATTCTCATAGTCTCTCAATTTTCTTGTACCTTTTTCTCATTTCTTTGAATTTGCTTGATAACAAAAACTCATACAGTTAAATTCTTTCTGCCTCCCCAATCTTTGTCTTTTTCATTGATGATCTTGGTTTCTACCGCACTGAAACATTTAATTCATTAGCATCTCATTCCCATATACTTTACCTCCTCTTCTGTAACCATAGGTCGGGGGTTCTCAACTTTGGCACTATTGACATTTTGGATTGGATAATACTTTGTTGTGGGAGCTGTTCTGTGCACTGTATGATGGTTGACAGCATCCTTGGCCTCTACCCATTAAATGCTAGCAGAAACCCCCCTCCCAGTCATGACCAACAAAAATGTCTCCATGGATTACCAAATGTTCTCTGGCAGGGATAGGCAGATAAGTGGATGACCTTTTTGAGAACTACTGTCATAGATGAATTTTTATAGTCCTATCCAAAGCTAATTCCTCTTTTTATTCTCTTATCCATTTTTATGTATTTAAGGACATGGCTTCAAAAATGTACTTCTCTTTTCTCTCTCCTCTAGGATTTATTTTTCATTCTTATTTTTATACACTTGCAAATGTGTTTATTTCTCCCATTTGGGGAAAAAAAAAACAAGAACGAAAACAAAGGGGAAAAAAAGATTCTTATGATCCCAATTTCCTCTCCGTCTATTTCTTTTTTTCCCCTCCATGTTGGAGCTGTCAAAGAAAAAGAAGAAACTCATAGGTAAACTCACAGTAAAGCATATGTAAAAGAGTCCAAAGTTTCACAAAAATTGGAAACAGGAATAAAAAAGGACAAAGTTTACTGTTCAAAATTTACATCATAATTCTATTTGGATAATATTTAGGTCAGTTTTGATTTGAAAAGTATGTTTTCCTGGTTTTAATAAGAAAAAAGAAATTGTTTCTATTTTCTCATGGCTTATCTTAATATGAAAGAATTCCAGATGTCCCTTTTCATGGCTATCTTGAAATGCAAAACTTTTGGAATGTGAAATTTTTCCATGACGTGTGGTATACTTAGTCAAAATGTCTGAGACTAAGGAAAAAAAATGTCAGATTTTCTGAAAAACAAAATTTCTGCTGAAGAGTTGCTATACTCACTGTGTCTAATTCCTCTCCTTTTCTAAAACTCATTGCAATCTGGCTTTTGCTCCCACTGATCCACTTAAAACTGCTTTTGTTACAGTCACTGATGACATCCGCATTACTAAATTCAATTGTCAATTCTCTTCTTCCTGAATCTGCTTGTTGCTTTGGGCACAGTTGACCCTCTGTGATACATTTTCTTTACATGGTTTCCATAATATCAAGTTCACTAGATTTTTTTCCCTCTTACTTCATTGGTTGCTGTCATAGACTCCTTTGCTTTTTCTTGAACCTTAAATATTAAAGTACACCACAGCTTACCGCTTACTGCTTTTTCACTCTTCTATCTACACTCATTATTTTGGTGATTGCAAATGTGAATTTTAATTTCAGCTGTCAGCCCGTGATTCCCCAGTTCATTTCTCTAACACAGATCTATTTCCAAAATTCCAGATATGTATATCCAAATACTTTGTGGCATGTCTACTTGAACATTTAATACATTTCTTGAAGTTATCATGTCTAAAACTCTTTGATTTTCTACCATGCCACCTATACTCTTCCCCATCTCAGTTATTGGCACCTCCACTTTTCCAATTGTTCAGGATAAAATCTGGAATCACCTTTAACACCTCTCTCTCTAATATATCAAGCACTATTCTGAAAATCTTCTCAGAAACCAACCACATCCTTCAATCTCCACTACAATGATCACATGACTTAAACCAACATAATCACACACTTGGATTACATCAGTAGCCATCTATAAATTTATGGTAGATAGTATTATTATTCCTAATTATCCACATATTTATTTCTCTTTCTTTTTAGAGTATTATGCAGACCTTCTCATTTCCATGTAACTTGTAGTCAGTGTCAGCTTCTTGAGTGTGTGACCTTCACTTGGGTTAATGCTCTGCTCTTGCCATCTTGAAATGTCTAATGTCTTTTGTTTTTTTTTAAAGATTTTATTTATTTGTTTGAGAGAGAGAGAATGAGAGAGAGAGAGCACGAGAGGGAAGAGGGTCAGAGGGAGAAGCAGACTCCCTGCTGAGGCAGGGAGCCCAATGTGGGACTCGATCCCGGGACTCCAGGATCATGACCTGAGCCGAAGGCAGTCGCTTAACCAACTGAGCCACCCAGGCGCCTGAAATGTCTAATGTCTTTTGAATAAGAGATCTCACACTTCAGTTTTGCATTGGGGTTTTCAAATTATGTAGCCAATATTGCTTGCAGTGCCACTTCTTGAAGGAGAAGAATTGGCTAACAAAATGCTTGGGGATATTAAGTGGAATTCCTGGCAGAAGCTTAAAAAATTATTTTGTGGGGCTACCATTTCTCTCATTTTTTTTTCCTTCTGCACTGAGAATGACATTCCCCAGATATGGGCTGTTCTTTATCCTGGATCCTAAAATGAACAAGCCTCAGGGAACAGAGCCATAGCTACTCCTAGCCAATGTGCAACATGAGAGTACAGTAAATATTTTTTTGTACAAGCACTGAGATTTGGTGGTTTTCCTATCTTACAGTAAGCTAGTGGAGGCCAATTAATACACAAATTTCCCTGCTTCATCCCCTTGTCTCTCTACAGTTTATTCTTAACAAAAGAGTCATAATGATTCTTTTAACAGTTAGGTTAAATCATATCATGGCTTTGCTCAAAATGATGCAATGACTGTATTGTTTTGTTTTGTTTTGTTTTCACTCAGATGAAAAGCTAAAGGCCTTGCAATGGCAAGCATGATTTTCTTCCCCTACCACTCTTAGTTCTTTGACCCCATCTCTTGCTGTGTTCCCACATTTTCACCATACCATGGGCGTGAAATCCTTCTTGCTGTTTCTTGAATGTGCCAGGCACACTTCGGATGTTGGAACTTTTCTTGAGCAGTCAGTTTTAGAATGCTCTCCCTCCAGGTATCTGCCTTGCTAACTCCTCATTTCCTTCATGCCTGCCCAAATCTTACATTCCCAATGAGGCAAACCCTGACCACTCTAAATTAGATGCTTCACACTCCACTGAGCATATTTGATCCTCCTTTTTTCTTCTACTTTTTCTTCCAGTAGCATTTATCATTTATTAAGACATTTATTTATTTATTTATTATCTTCCTTCATACCTGTCTGTCTTCTTCCATTAGAATGTAAGCTTCTTAAGGACAGGGATATTTGTTTCCACCAATATTTCCCAAGTTCCTAAAATATTTCTTAGCATGTAGTTGATGTTCCATAATCATTTATTGGATATGTAGTGATTGAAAGAGGTCTGTGTATGGATACATTATTTTAAGTCCTCTTTGCCCATATGCCTTGGGGTCTCTTACTCTTCTCTTATATTCACACAGTTTTTTGGCGAAATCCTAACTCTGGTTAAAGATTATAGTCTGAGTGCTCAGTGACTGCACATAGTACTTGAATGTCTCTGGAGTAAAAGAAACAAGTATGTTCAGTTGTTTCACGTTAAATTGAGGAATACCAGCCTTTATTGGGCCCTCAGTTCTTTTTTCTAGGTGCATTTTTAAAATTTAAATTCAGTTAATTAACATATAATGTGTTATTGGTTTCAGAGGCAGAGGTCAGTGATTCATCAACCTTATATAACACCCAGTGCTCATTAGATCATGTGTCCTCCTTAATGTCCCTCACCCAGTTACCACATCCTCCAAACCCCCTTCCCCCTCAGTTTGTTTCCTATGATTAAGAGTCTCTTATGGTTTGTCTCCCTCTCTGATTTCGTTTTGTTTTCTTTTTTCCTCTCTTCCCCTATGATCCGTTGTTTGGTTTCTTAAATTCCACATATGAGTGAGATCATTGGTACTTGTCTTTCTCTGATTGACTTATTTCACTTAGCAAAATACCCTCTAGTTCCATCCACATAGTTGCAAATGAAAGATTTCTTTTTTTTTTTTTTTTGATGGCTGAGTAGTATACCATTGTGTATATATATCATACCTTCTTTATCCATTCATCTCTCGAAAAACATCTGGGCTCTTTCCATAGTTTGGCTATTGTGGACATTGCTGCTATAAACATTGGGGTGTAGGTGCCCCTTCGGATCACTATATTTGTATCTTTGGGGCCCTCAGTTTTACCTAGGAGTCAAACTACATTTCCTTTTTCCATTCACTCTCTGTATCCCAAATGAAAATTGTTTGCCCCTTTCTTTAAACATCTAACCCTTTCTCTTTTATTCTGACTTTTACTGAAATGTCTTGCTTTCAGATCCCATTACAAAAACACACAAAAAACAAAATAGGAGCTCTCAGGAGAGAACTTCCACAAGCTCCCACAGTTATAAACAACAGCACTCCTGCATTTTTGCCACATATGATGCCATTCCTTCAGTTATGTTGGATATACTTCCCACACTCAAATTGAAGGTCAGGACTTCTGTGTATCTAGTGAATAATATCTTTCTATGCTTCTTCAAGAATAATGTACCAGCAACACTCCTTCATTTCAGACAAAATCAGTTTTTCAGTCTCTAGAGGATGACTTTCATCAGCATACACAAAAACCATAATTCTCCCGGGGCGTCTGGGTGGCTCAGTCGGTTAAGCGACTGCCTTCGGCTCAGGTCACGATCCTGGAGTCCCGGGATCGAGTCCCGCATCGGGCTCCCTGCTCGGCGGGGAGTCTGCTTCTCCCTCTGACCCTCTTCCCTCTCATGTGCTCTCTCTCTCTCTCATTCTTTCTCTCAAATAAATAAATAAAATCTTTAAAAAAAAAAAAACTTAATTCTCCCATTTTAAAAAAGAAACTAAAAAAAAACAAACGTAAAACTAATATACAACTTCAACCAGTTACTGTATCAATCCTCTCCTCTTCTTTATAAGAAGCTCCTTAGGAAAGTTTGTCTATTCTTGCTGTCTCAAACTCCTCTTCAGGCAGAATTGCCCTTACTGCTCTACTGTTCTGCTCCTGACAAATCACCAATGACCTCCATCAAGGTTAATGTACTTAACTTCCTATCAGCATATGCTACAGTGTTCCTTGTAAACACTTTTTCACTTGGCTTCCTGCACACCACATTCTGCTGTTTTTCTCTTTCCCCTTTAGCCATTCCATTTCATGCTCCTTTCCTGTTTCCTACTCATCAAACTAAACTTTTATCTTTTCTATTTTTCATAGCCATTGGTAATTTCCAATAGCCGTAAGGATTAAATATCATCTTTATTGTAATGCTTCCCATCCTAATACTTCAAGACTTGATGTCTTTTTTGAACTCCAGCCTCAGAAGTCCAACACCTTCCTATCTATCTGGTCTTGAATTTTCAATAAGTATTTTTACCTTATCAGGTTTAAGACTGAACTTCTGATCTTTCTCTTTTTCCCCTTCAAACCTGCCTATCATGTGGCTTTTCCCACTGTAGTGAATGGCAACTCCAAATTGCACAGGGCAAAGCCATAGAGTTACACTTGAATTCCTCCTCTCCCTTACTTCATAACCAATTCCTCAGCAAATTGCATTTGTTATTTCTTCAAAGTTTATCAGGAAATCTGTCTACTTCATTAACCGCACTGCAACTATGGTGGTCTATAATGCTGTTGTATCTACGTAGTATTATTTACATGACCTTCTAATTGATCTCTCTGCTAATGCATTTACCACCTTAGAACCTAATCTTAACAGAGCAGCCTCCTGGATTCTTTTAACTTAGATCATCCCATGCCCCTGCTTCCAAGTTCTCCAATGTCTTTCCAAATGAAGTAAAGCCGAAAGCCTTGGTTAGTAATGTTTAAAGGCTCTACAATTTCTAGCCCTTGCTTACTTTGCTCAACATCATTGGCTATCTTGCTTTTCTTGAAACACACCACATGTGTGTGAACTTGTCTGAAGGCTTTTACAAAAGGTCTTTTCTTTGCCTGAGCAGCATTCTTTTCAGACATCTTCACAATTCTCTTTCACTTCATGTAGTTTTTAACTCAAGGATCTCTTTGTTGTTAACCTATCCCTAATGCCCTATTTAAACATTGCACTATTTTCTGTTATCCCCTACCTACTTTCTTGCTTTACTTTTTTTCTTAGCAATTACCACATTCTGACCTTCTAACATATTTACCTTTTCTTTTCTCCTCTCTTCTTTTTTTTTTTTTTAGGGTAACTTGCTTCTGAAGATAAAATATCTACCAGATAATAGTACATAAAAATGCATTCCGTAAATGAAAATATTTCATTCTTTTGTGATTCATAGAATGGATAATGGAGGGCAAATATTGGTTAAATATTCCTAAAAATTAATGAAAATATAAGAGTAACATTCGCTGATAATCATATAGTTGTAGAAAAAAGTGTCAGCAGAAATTTGAAATTGCTTCCCCAAATTTGAAACCTATAGTCTTTTCCTTTATTTTGTACCTCTTGCACACTGCAGCATTTGTAACCTCATTTTAAAATGCTACATAAAAATTTGAGCTTTAAATGCAAAGCTTTAACTTGTATCTCTAAGTATTAGTAAAATTTATAGAATATTAAAATAATATGATAAGGAATAGAGAATTTAATATTCACAGTATCCTGCATTGTTTCTTCCTTTCTCTCCAGGAAACTGTAAGCCAAAATATTAAATACATATATTTGGATAAGGTATATTCACACACAAACATATCTCATTTTATGACACTAGTATTAGCTAGGTATGGGTATGAGCACTTTTTTTCTGATGGGAAAGAAAAGACAAAAGCACTTTCATATAGCAAAATTCTTTTTCTAAATTCTTCAGTATAATCTCAGAAATTCTTGCTCAGTCAGCTGTTAACTGGTATTTAGATGCTTACACTTAGAATTCTATGGACTTCAGCATCTTATTTGCGGTCGACCCAGAAATGTTTGCTTATGTGACTTCTTATGAAATGTTCAAATGGCACTGAGTAGGCCCTGGAAATACATCACTTTGGAGTGCAGTGTTCTTTAATTGAATCCAGGACTTAAGTAAATCATAGTTTTGAATGAAAGGAAAATTGGTGAATTAGATCTTACAAGATTGGTTTAGTTTAAAATAGTACATAGGGGGCACCTGGGTGGCTCAGTTGGTTAAGTGACTGCCTTCGGCTCAAGTCATGATCCTGGAGTCCCGGGATCGAGTCCCACATCTGGCTCCCTGCTCAGCGGGGAGTCTGCTTCTCCCTCTGACCCTCCCGCCTCTCATGCTCTCTCTCTCTCATTCTCTCTCTCAAATAAATAAATAAATAAATAAAATCTTTTAAAAAAATAGTACATAGGATTTTAGAATTGGAGGGACCAAAGCGATGTAGATTCTGAGAACTAAGGGAAAGTGACTTTACTAAGACCCACAACTAGTTTGAGTCTGGTCTAGGAATCTGTGTGACATGATGTCTAGTCTGGGCATATGTGCTTGTCATGAAGCAGTAATGATTAATTAACAACATGGACATTATGTGAAGCTGACTTGGATTCTCATTCTAGCTCTGACATTTAATGGACCTCTGGTAATCAGAAACCCAACTTCTGAGCCTCAATTTATTTAGTGTCCTAAAACTGTGTTGGCCTATTGTGAGATACAGATGGGAGCTCTTGACAGGAGGACAGACACATGGTAAACAGTCAGGAATGTTTGTTATTGTAGTGGAACTTATGGGTTCTATTTGTCCAATAAATATTTTATTTTTACTTATTCTAGTTGTTAATGTCTATACCCAGAAATATTAAGGACAGGAAAAGGTGTACTTATTTAGGAAGATAAAAGTGTGTAGTTATTTATTGGTTTAATTATAAAACATAAACATCACTATTGCATTTTTATATACACCTGCTTGTGGGTTAAAAGAAAATTTGCCTTTCCTTTGAGCAACATCGAATTCCTTTTGTACCTTTATTACTTGCTATGAAATTTTTAAAATCTCTCCATTCCAGGAATGTATAAGATGTAGTGACTGCTGAACTATACATATTAAAGACACAGGTATAGCTTTGAAACCTTACAGATCTAGGTTGAAATGAAAGATTAAACATGGAACAATTAATATATTTCAGGCATGCCTTTTTTGCACTCTTAGGTTATTAGAAGGAAGGAAATCTGTAATGAACTCTACAGTTTCTGACCCTGATTCTGATATTGAACTGACGATTACAAAGCTTAAGGGGATGGAGTGATGTATTTGCATTGAAATGAGGGCATCTGTTCTGCTTCTAGTACCCATACTGTTTAAGCAAATTTCAGGGGTCTAACAGCTTGATATGTATTCATGGCCCAGAACCCTCCAATTATACCATGTGTCATGACATTGATGCAAATGCTATCCTCATTCGTTTGAGAGAAAAAAAATGTTTAAAAAATATATTATTGTGGCAGTGCATTAACCTGCTCTCAGCTGCTCAGCAAGAGACAATATAAGTGTGCTTCAGTTAAGGATGACACAAACCTTTGCCTTTGAGCTAAAAAGGCTATTAAGGTAAACACAATGCTTATAAAAAGGTATTTATTGTTGGTTTGAAGACTATTACTATGTCATCACATTCAGCTAATGAATTTTGTTATTGTATTAATAACTTGGGGATGCAGAATTCTCTTCTGTAGTTTCTGAACTTTAAAAAAACATGACAAACTTTTGAGTTCCCTCAGTGTATAAAGCTGATTCCTCTAAGTTTATGCTTCATCATAATATAATATCTCCACTTGGTATATCTGGGAATGAGAAAGGACTTGCTCAAAGGTCATAACTGGAGGGAAGAAGCTGTTTTTGCTCCCCTGGAATGCCAGCTTGCTTAAAGTGTGCCTTGCTCTCAAATTTTAGTCTTACCATTATGTGTAATAATAACTCTTTAAAATATAAACTCTTGAAAATCAAAGAAACATTTCAAAAAACAGCTGTGCCCTAATAGTAGACTGATTAATTTCTGATTCTCTTTAACATAACTAACTAGGACAACTTGGCTCCATTTCAGCTGAAAATGCATTTCTTCTAACACTAAATTGGCATTTATCTAATGACTGTAATAAAGGCAAATGTTACATGTTAATATTTCTGTAAAACTGGAAGGAGCTTAAGAAAATCAAAGGCACTTTTTATTTTACTTTGAAGAAACAAAATTGTTCTCAAGGCTTCCACAGAGCTTTAAGATGATTCAAAACGACTGTCTCTGTTTTCCCATTGTGGTGACTTGTGTAGGAATAACTATCCTTTTGACAGAAAAAAGGCAGAGGGGAGTTGCCATATTATAAGAGGTCATTGTCCCATCTGGTCTGAATTCCTGCCTGTAGCCAACTAATTTTCTTTTACTTCAAGCCTATATTACCATCCCATGACTTTTACTGGGCTTAAAGTCCCTGTAATATAATTGTCACACACAGGTGGTGGTAGGAATTGGACATTCACCAATGGAAAAACTGGTTTGTGCCACTAAACAACCACAATCCCATCTAAATAAAAAAAAAAAATAACTTACTTCAAATTCTATAACTTTGTGTGAAAACTGTTAGTAAGCAAAATTCAGCTTCATATACTGAAGATTTTTCTAAAATATCTTTTTCTTAAAATCATGTATAACTAAAGCTTCCCTAAATAATTTTTGGAGAACTTATGCCAGAACTATACTGTTCAAATATATTTTAAGAGTAATGACAATTATGGACTTGGAAAGTCTGTGTGTAATTGTCTAGCCTTCTAATATTCTCACCTATAAATGAGTTGTAAGTGGTCTTATGCTCAGAGACCTAGACCACATCTCCCCCTCTTACCATGAGCACAAAATCCATGATTGCTATGTTTTGATTTCTCTTATCCCATTAGATTTCCTTTTCTCTGTGTCAGAGGATAAAATAAATTTACCTCTTTTATCAGCCCATCAGATTCTAGCGTTGATACTAATTTATTGATTATTGAATTTCTGAGAAGATCCTTTATAGTTGAGAGTTAGTTTGTCAATGATTTATGGTGTAGTGATATCAAAGTACTGGAAAACATTGATAAGCATCTACACTTAAACTATTTAGCAAAATGAATAATGAAGATTCAGTGTTAATATTTTACCTTTCCACTTATATTCCTCTATGCCTCATTTCCTCATGTAAAAATGGGGTAAATACCTACAACTCATAGTGCAGTAGTGGAATGAGATAATGCATATCAGGGATTTTGTATAATGCCTAAAGCATATTTGTTGCTCAATACAGGTTTCCTCTACTCTGTGGAAGTGGAGCATTCCTGTGAAACTTTGTGCGAGCTGAAATGGGGTAAAGGGAAGAAGCACTTACCACGTACCATAATTTATATGGAAAAGTTTGGAGCATTCCTACAACTGCCCCCCCCAATAAAAAATAACCTCTCTGTTGGACTTTTCTAACATCTTAGGACACATCTTGTTAATGGATGCACACAATAAATGGAGATAAAGCACGGATGCTCACAAACACAGGTCAAAGCTCTGGCAATTTGATGCTGACATGCTGAGTGTGGTTCCCAGGAATGAGTTTGGCAGGGCCACTCTCACTGCTTGGGGGGCTCACTCTGCCTCTGTAATAGCTTGCTGCAAAACACACACTTCTGAACACTGTTTCCACTTTTTGCCTATTTTGGTTGAGTGAAAATCCTTTTTGAATTTCTTTCCGATAGGGAAAACAGGTAGGTCTTTCATAAAGGTGAAACGGCATAAAGCAAACTTTCAAAAAGCAGAGGATAGTTATATATAAACATTAATATGTGAGCACTGTTTTTACTACCAAGCACATCTTTTTAATCTATTTTCCCAAATATAAATTTCCCAACTAGAGGAGAATAGAAAACAAAACAAAAAATGAATGTTATGTGCTAATTATATTATTTACTGGGCTCAGAAGCTGGTTTTTATGCACCCGACTGAGTCTCTGTTACTTAAGTTGGATACAGTTTTATGTACAATTTAGTGTTTAATATTTCAATTTGCTTGAACTGATATTTTAGTAAATATGCTCATTTGTAAGAAAATGTACTTTTCAGTTCTGTTCTTGAAAAGGACTTTCTGCATGAGTGTGTGTTTGATAATGGCTATTCGTTAATTATATGACTCACAAAAAAAAAGTGAATATTCTGGACTCTCACAGATAAATTTTATTCAACATTTACATGTCCTATCTAAAGAAACTGGAGGACTTGAAAAGCTAATATTTATCTATCTGTTTATCCATCCATCCATTTATTTTATTTCTCCATCATATTCCTCAGTGAATTAAGCTAATCCTTTTCCCATCTTTGGATGCCCCATAGTGTATTTTCACTGCTGAAATCTTTTTCATTAACTCAGTTCTAATTTGCTCTCTAGGCATTCTTTCTTATCTATTATAACTGACATGATTTCATCTTTTCTTTGAACATATAATACCTATAATGTGTAGATTTGCCTGGTATTTAGTTATATGATGTCTTTTGACATATTTTGAATTGCTATTTTTTTTTTTTTACCTGAGTATAGTGGACACACATGTTACATTAGTTTCAGATGTACAACCTAGTGATTCAACAAGTTTATACATTATGCTATGTTCAGCTACACTTACATTTGTCTCCATACAACATTATTACAGTATCATTGACTATATTCCTTGTGATGTGTTGTTTTTCTGGAGACTTATTCATTTCATAACTAAAGCCTGTACTTTATCCACTCTCCTTCATCCATTTTGCTCGTCCCCCAACTCCCCTCCCCTTTGGCAACCATCAGTTTCTTCTGTGTATTTATAGGTCTGATTCTGCTCTTTGCTTAGTCATTTGTTTTCTGTTTGTATTTTGTTTTTATTTTTGTTTTCTTTTAGATTCCACTTATGAGTGAAATCATATGGGATTTGTCTTCCTCAGTCTGTCTATTTAACTTAGCATAGTACCCTCTAGGTCCATCCGTGTTGTCTCAAATAGCACAACCTCATCCTTTTTTATGGGTGTGTAATATTCCTCTCTCTCTGTGTGTGTGTGTGTGTGTGTGTGTGTGTGTGTGTGTGTGTCTGTTTGACATGTTTCTTACCCATTCATCTACTGATGGACACTTAGGTTGTTTCCATATCTCAGCTATTGTAAATAATGTGGCAATAATCATAGGGATGCATATTTCTTTTTGAATTAGTGTTTTCATTTTCCTTTGGTAAATACCCAGTGGTGAAATTATTGGATCATATGGTATTTCTACTTTTAATTTTTTTGAGGACCCTCCATACTGTTTTCCACAGTGGCCATACCAATTTACATTCCCAGCAACAGTGCATGAGGGTTCCTTTTTCTTTACATCCTCACCAACACTTGTTATTTCTTATCTCTTTGATTTTAGCCATTCTAACAGACGTAAGGTGATATCTCATTGTGGTTTTGATTTGCATTTCCCTGATGATTGGTGATGTTGAACATCTTTTATTTTGAACTGCTATTAATCTCTTGTATAGTTATTTAAGTCTAAAAATGAGTGTTCAGTTACTACTATTTAAATTTTTGAATCTTTAAAATCACAGGCTATAAATTATGCTTCTTGATATTATTTTTTTTAAATTTTATTTATTTGAGAGGGAGAGAAAGAGCATGAGTGTGTGGGGGCTGGGGCAGATGGAGAGGGAGAAGCAGACTCCCCGCCGAGCAGGGAGCCCAATGTGGGGCTCAATCTCAGGACCCCAAGTTCATGACCTCAGCCGAAGGCAGACAATTAATCAACTGAGCCAACCAGGTGCCCCGCTTCTTGATATTCTTTTACTTGTAGAAACACTGTAAGTATTTGCTGACTAGTTTATTCTGTAAGTGAAGACTACATGTGTAGAGAGGATTACTGACAAAACTAGTAGCATTAATGCTATGAAATTAAAGACTCACTAGAACCTAGGATTTAATTCCCAGGAGTATCGATTCTTCATTTTCCAATTTGGCAGAAAATGTCAGATTCTACATCCCTGTGAGTAGAAGATAAACAAGAGTAAATATCTGGCCTAAGCATGACTCGGCCAACCAGGATTTAACATTACTAGAAAACTTAGTTTACGTCTCGGAAAAAAAAAAATATTCATGAGACAGTTAAATCTTTATTTAAGTACTAACGACTACTCTAAAACATGTTTTGAATCAAAAGCACTTCACTTCTCTTATCCTAAATTTGACGTTACAGGCTGTTCCTCTTTTCTCTGTACCTACCTTCATATTTTTCTGTAGCTGCTGAAATCTCTAGGGACTATCTCTCCAAGGAGACAGAGCCAGACGGTCTGAGTTTCTTCTCTGTTCTTGAGTTCCTGTTTTCCAGTAATGATTCGGATAAACTAGAGACCAGTTTCCTCTCCTGCAACTCTGGCAGCTGAAATTAATTCTCCAAAGACTCCTCTTTAGAGGCAAGCAGATGGTACACATGCACGTGCTTTAGTTTTGATTGTACCAGTTCTGAATAATTTAAAGTTCCAAATCTCTGTAAAACTACTGTATTCCCATTTCCCAATACAATTTTTTTTTCTTTTTGCCTCAGAAATTCCTTCCTTATATTTTGACATTTGGCTGAAACTTCGTTCATTTTGTGCTGGCTTCATTGTCACACACCTCCTGCTGTTCTTTGTTACAATTTTAGATAAGTATGGCTTTAGAAAACTAAGATGCTTTTAGAAACTATTCTGCTGGTGATTTTCCCCTTACCATTTGCAAAGCATTTTGTGTACATAAACAGCACATTAGCCAAATGATGCTGTTATCACAGTTCCTGTTGGTCTGCAACTTGGCTCTCGCTTTAGAATTACCCCAAATAGGTTTGCAGAGTTTTATAGTAGCATTATGAGGCATTCGATAATATGTATGAACTTAAGGCATGTTTTTTTCCCTGCCATTTTTGAGAAACAGCCAGTCCTATCTGTGTTGAAGATTCACAACCACTCCAGGTACCATTCGTATAATAAGAAGGGAATGTTCAGGGCGCCTGGGTGGCTCAGATGGTTAAGCGTCTGCCTTCGGCTCAGGTCATGATCCCAGGATCCTGAGATCGAGTCCCACGTTGGGCTCCCTGCTCAGCTGGGACCCTGCTTCTCCCTCTACCTCTCTCTCTCTCTTACGAATGAATAAATAAAATCTTAAAAAAAAAGAAGGGAATGTTCATAATAATCACCAGGTAGGTTGCCCCAACAGTAAATTGAGAAGACTTGCCAAAAACAGTCCGAAATTTTCTATGTGATCCATTGATTTGTGAAGTTATCAGAGGCTGTGAGGTATGCAAGTATTTGCACCCTCACCCATAAATATGCACACGCATCTACAGCTACTCAACTCACCCAGAAAGCTCTGCCACTGTGGGCCCTAACGCTATGATTTAATTCTGAATGAGTTTCACTAAGTTTTATTGCCAATGCCTTTTCCTCTTCCTATGGCTAAGGCATAAGAATACGAGCTAGAATGCTCTATATTAGTGTAAGTCATTACTACTATCAGAAAAGAGAAACTTAAATATATAATCAATTTAGAATGAGATAGTAATCTTAACTGTGAAGATAAAAACGGTGTTAACTACAATACGCATTTAGCTTTTATCAAATGATATTTGTATACTGCTTTGTGGTTCATCCAGACCTTACAAAAATTATCTTTTTTTAAATTTTATTATGCTTTGTTAATCACCATACATTACATCATTAGTTTTTGATATAGTGTTCCATGATTCATTGTTTGTGCACTGGGTGTTATATGCAAAAAAAATTGTATCATTTTTGATCACCATAGTATGAACGCAGAACCTAAGCCTCAGAGAGATTTAGTGGCTTGGGTATATACAACCATGCATAGAAGAAAGGATACAAACCACAGGTACTATGATACCAAATTCTCTTTTTCCCCTCCACATAAAATGGAACAAAATGAAGAGCATAGCATTTATAGAATGCCCAAACACATTTTATCTGGGACAACTTTATGTTATTTAAGAAATATAACTACATAGGAAGTAAGATATAAAACACATTGTTTTTTGTTGTTGTTGTTATTTGTATATAAAATTTGGAAAACAGAAACAGAACAACTGAAGAGAGCCTCGGAAATCTCATCTATTTGATAGAACACTTCCCTTAGGGACCTTAACAATTGCTATGAAGAATCAACAAATAAATAACTTTCAGTGGTGTTTTGTCTCTCTTGATTCCAACTATTCAAGTGATGTGACTTTGACCACTTCCCTCAGGGGATAATTCCATAATCCAGCGGTTTTCACTGTCAGGAAGTTTTTCATGTATTCCATCCAAATTGTCTTTTCTCTAACTTCATTCCATTTCTCATACTTAACACTAAATCTGAACACATCACTAAATGATTTCTCACTTCCAGTGAGGTTTGCACTTTTAAACATTTGGTTGTCTGATGTTTTCTTCTTTTATTTCTCACTTTCCCAAGAGTTACACTTTTACCTCCAACAAACTTTTTTTTTTTTTTTTTTAGTCAGTCCCTCTACTGCCTTCATCAATTTTAAGCTCTTCCCTTAACAGCCATTCATTTGCTAAATGGTTTGAAGTCAGGCATAGGAAGATTATGGCTCTTTACTCCAAAGCTATATTCTAAACATGCCATTTAAAACATTACCAATATCGTTGTGTTTCAATTCAAACAAACAGAGAAAAAAAATAAACAAATGAAACCAGAATGCACAACCTGAATGCACAATTAAAATAAATGGAGAGGTAAAATTTCCACCTTGGGGGATGCTTTAATTTCAGGCCTGATAGATCACTGCTTGAGAATCTGGTGTAGAAGCAGTTTGTTTATTCATTTGTTTTCTGTTCAAAAGAAATTATTAGATCTCTATGATGTTCAGGCAAGGGGTTATATTCTAGTTAGTTATACTTCTTGTCCATGTCTAGTGAGGGAGAGATATGTCAATAAATTTCAGTTATGTATTTAAAATCGGTTAATAGCAGTGCACGCAGGGTACACTGAGGCACAGCAGAGTGAGAGCAAGCCTGTGAAGGTGAGGCAAGGAGGGAGGGATGGAAAAGGTTTTTAAGGTGATGCTTCACCTGAGTGTTTAATAGGAATAGCTTTTACTAAACACCTGGGAGCCAATACCAGGTGATGGAACACTGCAAGGTCACAAAGCACAAAATAACCTGATGTGTTCAAAGAACTATTAGTAGTTTTGTATTCCTGGAACACAGGCTGGAGCAAAAAAGGCATTTAAGATGAAGCTCAAGAATTGAAAAGGGCAAAATGTATGTCATAGAAAGGATTTTGGATTTTAACTCAGGGTTGCATCTAGCTATGGCCCTATGTCAAATATAGCCTCAGCTCTTTTTGTAAGGGAAGAATTTATTGGGACATAGACATACCATTTGTTTACATATTGTCATGACTGTTTTTATGCTACCACTGCAGAGCTGAATAGTTGCAGCAAAGACCACATGTCCTGCAAGGCCGAAAATATTTACTACTCACGTTTTTAAAGGAAAAGTTTTCTGACCTCTCCTCTGGGCCACGTCACGCTGCTGAAAGATCTGAGCCAAGAGGTAGCATGATCAGTTCTTCCTTTCGGGAAGTTGAGTTTGGTAGCAGTAGGACTAGATTGGAGGTGTCATAAAGTGTAGAGCCTGGCATTTAATAAGTGCTTCCTAACTGTTGTGTCTAGTCCATTCCCTTCCTTTTTCTTTTTGGTTTTCATCTTAAACTGTTTACACTGATGCTATCTGATACTTCGTCCTCTTGCCTTGTCCCCTTGCATTAATTACTAAGTATTTGACTTTACCTATTTGGGAGGTGAACTGTTTCAAACATAATACGTGATACATGGTTTATAAAGCCTTCATGTCTATTCTTGGTTACATGCATTTTCGATTTTTGTATAAAAACAGCACCACCAGCAGCAACAGACACTTATTATGCCGCAACTGCCTATAAAGGACTTTGCTACGTAAAAACTTACTATAATGATGAAGGGCAATGTAACTGATCAAAATATTATTAAGCTATACATTATTTTATGTCCAGGCTTTTCAATAGCATCACTGTTGACATTTTAGGTCAGATAATTCTTTGTCATAGGGAGCTATCTTGCACATTGTAAGACGTTTAGCCGCGTACCTAGCCTCTACTCACTAGATGCCAATAGCGCCCTCCACACTAGTCAGGACAATCAAAAATGTCTCTGGACATCACCAGATGCCAAATGTCTCCTAAGGGAACAAAACCTGTGCCGGTGGAGAACTATTGGATTTTGTTCCTTTCTCTTCTGTGTTCTTATAGAATGTATCTTTGATAAAAATAACAAGAGACAAAAAGAGAAAAGCTGTTTTATTTTATTTTATTATTTTTTATTTTTTGGCAGGGAATTCTTTAATCAGAAAGTTGAGATCACAGGCTAATGGTGTGGTGAGATGGGTTCAGCGTGTGCCGTGTCCCAGTCTCTTCCTGAAAATTGACTTCATGTTGTGACATTTTCAATTCTTGCAAAAATCTCTGTCACAAAAATGAGGTATCAGTTTTCAGGTGTCTCATTTTTACATTCCTCTGCTGTAGTTTGTTGACCTTTTCAGTATTCTAAGCAAGATTTTGAAAGAGTTGACCATTCCTTTCTCTTCCTATTAAAAAGTAGAGTAACCTGTTGCGGAGACTAAAATGACTGGCCAAGTGAGATAAAGAATTTTAAAAAGGTCAAAATGGTTCAGCATACCAGATATTTCACAGTGTTTATAAAGCATTTTGAATGTATGTATTAACTATTTTTTAAATAAAATCTAAACCAATGGTTAAAAGAAAGTAGAACATGCCCTATGTTCTTCCTAAAGTTGTTCTCACTTGTTATATAGCCTTTGCCTGGAGTCACAGAGAATTAAAATTTATATAGCCTCATGTCAGAATAATAATTTTTGATACTGTTCGACAACTGTTTATAGTCTTCCTGGACCTGGGAATACTTACGTCTCTGTGACTCTACTCAGCTATACAGAATTTCCAGACAAAAAGGTAAAACTCATTCAAATAAGAGACATTAAATTTTCTGCTTCTTCAGCAACATTGCAAGAATTTTCATTTAACAACGTGTCAGCATCAGCAATACCATTATCAATGGACATCTGGTTTTCATTCTCATATACATAGGCAGCAAATTGAAGGCCCGGTTTAGCATATTCAGTGAAGAAAATGTATTTGGGAGGGGTCCTGGGGGAGGTAGATGAGTTTCTGCACTCCTTTTGAGGCGGAACCGAATTTGAAATTACTCACATATCAAAAAGGCAATGCATTAGAAGACAAGACTTGTAGTAGAGCAGGGATTTAAAAATACAGTATTTGTGACATATGTAAATGACATCAATTCTTGAGTACAACAATCATGTAAAATTGTGCCTATTCTCTTCGTATTTAGTACCTGGAAGTACCAAAGGACACAGCTGCTACCTGAATACTCAACTATACAAATCCTGAATTGAAACAAAGGGTAGCAATTGGATACTAAAATGTATTTTCTTCTTGTAGCATGTGAAATCAATTTACAGGTGTCATGGGAACTGAGGGAGAGGAGTGGCAAGAAGAGTCTAAATGAAAACAAAAATCGTTTTGACATGTGTAGCTAGCTATATGTGGAAGGGAAATTATTTGATGCTCATATTTAACACTAAAAATTTTAATAATGAAGTTATTTTTGACCTAGGAGTCAACATATTCCATCTCCTAAGGATGGAATTTCAGAGAAGCAAATATGGGCAGTGCGTATTTTCTATGGGGGAATATACACTTCCTATCCTTGAAAAGAATCCAAGGTAGGAGTCATAAAACCTGGCTTCCAATTTAGGTTGTGTGTGTTTTCAGTACATTACTTTAGGTATAGCTTGTACCTGTTGGCAGATTTTTCTCTAGTATACTGATGTTAATAAAAGCTACATTACTTAAAAGAGAACTATTGAGAAGATATAGTGAGTTAATAGGTTTATTTTATATTACACTCTTGGAATCATCTAGGGACCTAAGTGCTAGAAGTATAAAACCTCACTCTTAAAAAAACACTTTGCTAAATATCTACTAAGGTTCATGTCCAAAATTGGGAGGAGGATAGAAAATGTACAGTGGATTGTCTCTCTCTGCCTTGAAGAAGTAAAGGGCCTAAAAGAATAGTTAGGACAAAATGGAAATACCTTGATGAGTACAGTATTTTATACTTTTCAAAACACTATGCCGCTATTCAGATCTGGTTAATAAATATTTGATTCTAATTGTGGGCTAGATACTCTGGTTGACGCAGAAACACTGTAAAATTGCCCTTGATTTTGAGCAAGTTATAGTCTAATTGGGAGTATGGAAATTGCACCAGGTAAAGATGTGACAAGGATGTGACAAGGTGCACACAGTATAGACTGGTATTGCTATAACTAATTACAGATAAAAGAATAAGTTTAAAACAGTTAAGTGATGATTTGTGGTCAAAAATTGGAAAATCCAGATTTCAAATTCAAATTTTCTGCCTCCCAATCAAAAACTCTTCCTATGACAACCACGCTCTTTTAAATGATATTTACAAATAATTAGGAGGCAAGCCAGAAATCAGTGACAAAAAACAAACAAAACAGATACAAAGTATAATGGGTATTGAAAAGTGGAAATAAGACAATGTTATTAAAATTAAAACAACTGGGGTGCCTTGGTGGCTCAGATGGTTAAGCGTCTGCCTTTGGCTCGGGTCATGATCCTGGGGTCCTGGGATCGAGCCCCACATCGGGCTCCTGGCTCAGCGGGGAGCCCGCGTCTCCCTCACCTGTTCATGCTCTCTCTCTCTCTCTCTCTCTCTATCTCTGTGTCTCAAATGAATAAATAAAAAAAAATCTTGAAAAAAATAAATAAAATTAAAACAACAGAGTGAATTCTCACTTATAGCATAGGATATGGCAGTGATAGATAATCAGTATTTCAGAACCCATTCAAGATAAAATTATGTGTATGCATATATGTGTGTGTCTTTATGTGTGTGTACGCACATGTATTTGCATATATGTTAACATAACTCATGAAAGTAATTGCACTGTCTGTGCAGAGACTCATTACAGTACTTATACATCTAATATCCCTTCTTTGAGTAAATGATTCAAGGACATCTTACAACAATTCTAAATTTCCTCAAGGACTTAAAAACACTTTGAAATCAATAAAACAAAAAAACTCATTAACCCTCAACTGAGTCACTTTCAGCCTTGGGTTATCTCATCCACAAAGTAAGAAGAATGAGCCCACTGACCCCTTAACTACTTTTACCTCTAATATTCCATAAACTCATGATTCTGTGTAATTAACCCCCTCTCCTCTCCACATACACACACCGTTTTATCATAATGATTAAATGTTCTTTTCAAGTTTACTTTCTAGGCCTCAAAAATCTCAACATATTTGAATACCCTCTGTGAAACACAAGGCACATTTTTGTGTCATAATGCAATACAATTTGAAATCAACAGCAAAAATAGCAAATATAAAACACATTAAACTTAAAACAAAACAAAAACAAAAACAAAGCTGTCAACAAGATCTGGGCTCAAGTTCAACCATTAATTTTTAAGGAAGTACTACCTTTTGTGATAGACACATACTTATTTTCTGTATTTAGTTCATTTTCACATTGGTTTCCATCTATGAAATTCAAGTAAACTTCAAAGCAAAACTATATCCAGAGCACCCAAGATCATTAGTTGCACTATGTGGCATCTGTTGATTTTTAAACTTACTTGGAAAAAACACCACTGGGTTTTTTTAGGGGGAAATATAGTAGGCAGATTCTTTCTCTCTGTGTCTCTCTCTAAGAAAAAAAGAGAATTTGCTTTTTATTTCCACTAACAAACTTGATTTCTTTTCTTTCTGCTATACATAAGATTCTTTTTCTGAATTCATTCTCTGTCCACTCAACAATATGTGTTATTATTAAATAATATTTCATGTAATTTTAGTCTGCTCAAATGACTTTTGCAAACCTTTGTAAGTTATGAATATATATTGTAAATCTATATCACATCAATCAATTAAACAGGGCTTTACTAATTCTATCTAAAATATTAGATCCTAGACACTCTTTCAGGAAGTCAATCTTTTATTATAATGTAATTAAAAAATTTGTTTCAACTTACAATGCCTTCTTCCAACTATATATCTTAATAAAGACTGCATGTGTCATCTTTAAAATGAAATTGATAAATGATTTAGTACTTTACAATTAGAACGATGATACCATAATCCAATAGGAATCCAAATTTTCCATGAATGCCTGAGTCATCTTTTAAAAAAGCTGATTAATTGCTTAGTATTGACTTGCTCTATTAATGAACTGTACAATAAATAATTTAAAGGACTTTAAAATAATTACCAACCAAAGAGTTTACATAATTGTTTACAATTTGTAGGCAATAATTACACAGATACTTTATAATATCTTGATCTATTCAGTAGAAGTAACTATAATGAACCAAGTCTTAACATATAATCTCTCTAGTCCCTGAAAATAGTCTATGAAATTTGAGAGAAATGCTCTTTCTTTCAGGCCACAGGGGTACTATTTAATAAACTGCCACTTCAGTGTGCTAAATGATGCCCCAATGGACTGAAAGAGAAGACCTGCTTCCAAAACTCTAATTTGCACTGTGGGAGCACTTTACTCACCTGACAAGTGCTGACCTGATGCATCACATTCTGAAATGCCAACGGATTTATGCAAGTATAATTGATGGCAAATGAAAGCTGCAAAAGTCTACTTTTTTTTTTTCTTTCTTCACTTCCAAACATTAAGTCCCCAATTCACCACTGTATGATTTTACAAAGCAGATACTTTATTAGGGCACAGGGACTTAATATGACATTATAATTCAGTAGCTCTTGTCAGGATTTATTATGTGATATGTCTCTGATTTTTTTTTAAGTTAGATCAGGTGTTGTCATTTAAGACAAATTAAGTTTCTGACAAGACATTTTTTTACAGACAATATTATGTAAATGTTTTATTTTTATACAACTTTAGCATGATGGATATTTTACAAAATAGAGAAAATGTGACACATTAAAAAAGAAATGCAGGGTCTTGTGAAAAATTCTAAGAATATATTTTATTGTAAAAAAGACCTTTAGAAACGATTTTAGACTTTGCCAAAATGGCGACAAGCACTGGGCCATTAACACGTCTCTAGCTCTCTGGAGAAGTGCCGTTAGTATCATTTCCTAATGTGCCTGATAAGGCATTTTAGTGTAATATTAAATATACTCTTTGACACATTCTTTTGGGGCCATTTTAGGAAATGTAAATGAGAGCATCCAAGGAAAGATATAATAAGTAATTCTGGTCAAGGCTGTTCAAAAGCCTGGGTTGGTCCAAAGGGATGACTGAAAAACAAGTGTGCCATTCAATTGGCAATTGAAGGGAGGGTTGGAAAGGTTGATGGCACATTCTCTTTGTTTTCCTTTAACCTTGGTCTAAAATATGTTTTTATATTTGGCTCCTCAAAACATCTCTATATTTGGCATGCCATGCAATTTCCAGTCATTGGCAGAATCATAGTATTTTAAAGATATAAAGAAACTTATAAAGGAACTTACAAACCATATGGTTACAATCTCTTTTAATTAAAGGTGAAGAAACTGAATCATAGAAGAAAGGACTCTAGTAAAATCTTATATAGTTAGGTAATAACAGAGCCAGATTAGAACCAGAAACTTCTTTCTTTGTTGGTGTTTTTCTTGAGGCAAACTAGGTTCTAAAACAATAGTTTAAAAGTTTGCATGGTATATTTTAAAGCATAAGGCAAAATTAAGATATAAACCTTTATTTCTCTAATTGAGAAGATCCTATATTTTTTTTTTTTTATTAATCTGGTAACTCTTTCAACGGGTACAAGTAATGGCATTTTGCCCTGCTTCTTGAGCCTTCATTAATAGTGTTTTTGGAAATAAAATTCTTTTGGAATACAGTGACCCATTGCTAAACACTTTTTTAAAATAAATCTTTAATGGGAATCATGCTTTGGAGTGGGAAGCTAACATTTCTATTTAGAAGAACATTCAGTCCCTAATTGGCCCATGCCAAAAGCTAAGATGGAGCCACTTGACCATTCAGTGACTAAAAACTAACTAAAGAGACAATTTAGAGTATGATGTCTTCAGGGCTTGGGAGAAAATGTTTTCCCTTTATTTTATGTACTGTGGCATGAGAATAACTTAGATAGGAGAAGTGGGAAACTCTAAATGTATGTTGTGAATTTCTCTCTCTAGGTAAAATTACCAGAGTTGGAAAGCATGATCTTAATTTAGGTTGAAGAGAAGCCATTCTTAAATGATCTATTCATCTATCACAACTGTAGTTTTGGTGACCTGAAAATAGGCCATAATGGAAAGGTGCCCCATGCCAACATGACTGTAAATAACACATTGGTAATAGAGGAAAATGTCTATAGATGAGCCTTAGGTATGTTTCTGGTTCTTTCCTTTCTGCATGCTGTATTCAAGGGATCCAGAGGTAGTCACATGCCCAGGTGAAAAAACAGATAGGTAATGAGAGAGCAAACAGGCCAGCAAAGGACTGTGGTCACAATAAACAGACCACATTATTCACTGACTTACAATTGGAAATAAATGTTGAGGATGACAATCTCCAGATGTGAGTGCCAGCATGACATTACCAAATGCCAGTTATGACCTATGACTAGTCCAGAGACCAAAAAGATGCACAGTTGGATCCACAAGACAATGTGAACACCAGATGCTCCTTTCTTTGTTGCTGCTACAGAAATGCTTATTCCCACACCCAATGCTTTATCAACCTAAAGAGGGGTTTGGGTAGAGATGGGAGCACTGAAAATTTACCCAAAAGAGAGTATTTAACCTGCAAGTAACTTATTTGTATTTAATTTAAAATTTTAATTTAAAGAATCAATTTTTTTATTTTTAAAAATTTATTTCATGGGGGCACCTGGGTGGCTCAGTCAGTTAATTGATGGACTCTTGATTTTGGCTCAGGTCATGATCTTGCAGTAGTGGGATTGAGCCCCACGTAGGGCTCTGTGCTCGCGTGGTCTTATTCAGATTCTCTGTCCCTCTCCCTCCCACTCACTCTCTCTCTCAAATAAATAAAATATTTTAAAAAACTATTTCATGTACTCTTCAATGGAGTATAACTTATGAAAAAGAGCTAAATAAAATAATGTTAATGATAAAATAAAACAATAGTAATAATAAATATAGGAAATTCAAAAACACGTTGAATTTAGTACAATTAACTTAGAGTGACTTGGGAAGATACTAAGGCCATCAAACAAAAGATTGCTATAATAAAAAAAATACAAAATCTTAGAAATTAAAAAAAGTCTATAAAAATGTAAACAGATGGGCTGAAAAGAAGAATGAATGCAACTGAAGAACAAATTCTTTTGTCTGGGTGATTAAGCCAAAGGATTCTCACAGAAAGTCTGGCAACAGAGCAAGGGGATTCTTCCCCTACTAATATTAAGGCAGCCTAGATATTCTGAAATTGCCTTTCATTGTTATACATCCAGATGAAAAACAATTCATAATAATAATAAAATAAATGCATTGCTGAGCTCAGAAGAAAAAAATAAGAAAATTCTTAGAGTGGGATATAATAAAGAGTATTATGATAACACCAGAGTGGTTAAAAAAATGAAGCCAGAATTTTCCTGGACTTTATTGCCAATATAAGGCAATTAGAAGTTAGAGCCTTGGGGATTAACATTTGCGTACTGGGCAACAGAAGAGGCCTTGAGTCAGTTCAAAGGGAGGGAACTGAATTTGATATAAAAGCATAAATCTGGAACACCCAAAGCAGCTAGTTTTTTAGAATAATTTGGAAACAATGTCTTATGTCTTAGTTTAGCTTCCTCTAGAAGCTAATTGTGTCAAGGATTTCAGTAGATACCAATAAAAAGTTGGGAGACTGAGACAGAGAAGGGAAGAAAGCAAGTAAAGAAGTGGATTATAAAGCAAGTAATCCCTGTGGGCAGCTGGAGCCCTATCATACTGGTAAACTCTGTGAGGTAGAACATACTCCAAAGTTATTCCATGTTGGGTTGGGGGGCGCGGGGGGATGAAGCAACAAGATATACGAACGCACCAACTTCCATCAGTCGTTGAGTTCTATTTCCCATCACCATTACTTGCCCAGGACTTCTGACCTCCTGAGAGGCAGAGCGTGCTTCAAAAGCCAGAGAAAGTCCTCAGGCAAAGGCATGCATCAGCTTCTGTGTGGTAGTTAGATCCCCACGGATAAAGAAGATGAAGGAAGGCACAGGCATACAGGGGGAAAACTGGCAGTTTCTCTACACTGTATGTGCTAGAAAATGGCTTGCATATGTGTAGGAATTTACCAGAATGCTCAAAGAAGCATTGTCCATGGTAGTTAGCACACACAAAGAATTGCCTTCTCTAATCAAACTCAATAAAATAGAGATTTTATGCAGTACCCGGTTATATTAGTATTTCCAAAGAGACCAAGATGAAGCAGATTGAGGTCTGAGACATTGAGAGCAGCTCTAGAGTCCCTCCAATGACTTCTGGAAGATAACACTATGTAACATTACACAAAGGACTTGGGGTGGTATCTAGTGGATAAAAGACACACATTGTTTCACTTTTTAAATAGATAGATACTATGTTATGCTAACTTTAATGGAAAAAAACAGAACATCAGATGAAAAATATCACATCTCTTATGCTCATTAATCTATATGAAATAATTGATCAATTTCTGTAAATATACTCAATCAGTTATTTGTAGTTGTGGTAAAATGGATCTTTGTTTTAACTCTTAACAGATATGGTCACACATGAAAGCACATTTTTCAGTTTTGATCTTTAGTTTATTTCAGAAATTAAATACTGTGATTTGCATGTTTGCAAATATTTAAAATAGCTTATATTTATATAACACTAACCATTTTGAAACCATATAAATGATGGAAAATGAATAGTCTCTATTCAGCTTCTTTTTCACCTATCATTACTGCTTTTCTACATCTAAAATATGGATTGACCTAATTCTGGAGTCATTACGTTGCAAAATTTTTTTTTCCTAAAGCCTCAAGGCCCTTCAGTGATGTTGGTCATTCTACCAATAGCATGAAATAATCAATGTGGTGGAGACTATATGATCCTGAGTTTGGTCAACATTGAAATTGGCTTTATTGCTTTTCTATTTCTACAGCAATATTTCCTGAAAAAATTTCAGCAAGAGCTGGTGAGAAAATTTGACTTCACTTTCTTTTATATATAGCAGAGTATTACTCACATTTTACCAAATAGCCTGTGATTTTTAAAAAAATGAAGACTAAAAAAGGTAAACTCTAAGCTTTTTTTCCCATTTCTTTTTGTTTCCAAATATAGGAGAAGCAGCCTTGTTCCTCTCTGCTTCATTGCACATTGTGTTTTAGTTCCTGTTGTTTTCATCATACTTGTTTCAGTTTCTTTCATGACTTTTTGACACAGAACATTAGAGTAATCTATACCTGGTGAAGACCCTTCAGAGCAGAGCCATTTCTGTTGAATGAAGTACCACATAGAGAAAGAAAGATTCCAAAGCTGAGCTCAAAGTCCAAAGGGTGGGGTGGGGGGTCATGCCTGGAACTCTCCATTAGAAAAGTCTCCATCTCAACAACCCTGGAAATCATTTTGAGGGGGACTTTCTGGGAGATACTTTATCTACTCCTTAGGTGCCCTATCTGAAAGTTGATGCCTTTTTTTTTTTTTTTTTTTGGCCCTTTTCCTCACTCTAAAAGTTGCTATATTCTTTTGTTTTTTTTTTCCCCCAGATTATTTTGTTAAGTTCAGATCAGTCTTAAGGTCACTCATTCTCATAATTCTGCATATACATCAGAAATACCTGCATTTTGCTTTGGAAATGATACTGTGATGCCCTCATTCATAAGAGGACACTGAAAATTTCTTTTTATAAATTTAGAATGTTTCTCTGTGCAGCAAATTTCCTTATAGAAGAGAAATCATTTTTTCAAAATAAGCGTGTTTAGTTAGGGAAACCTTATTCTTCTGGCCTCTTAATAAAGTTATCCCATGCTTTAACTATTTCTGTTGTTTCTTAAACAACTGAAGGCTTCCATTTGTTTTAGTTTCTTTGTGCTGCAATCTATCCTATAGGTCACCAAAATATTAAAGTTATAGGTTCTGTTTGGATATCCTCATATCTATTAAACATACCGAATATGTTCTTAAATCCACTGCAACCATAAAGTCAAATAACCCATGGTATTAGAAATACTTTATATTTTGCTAAGAATTTTAAAACATCAGAAAATATTATTCCTCAACTGCCGTATAATATACTCTGTTGTATAATAATGGTTCTTAAATGAGTATAATATTGCAGTATATTTTTCATTTTCCCTGGTATAGTTGAATTCCTTAGCAAGCTACATATTCAACACTTAGCAACACATAAAATAGAGTAACCTGTTTTCTTCAATATGATTTCCAATTATAACTCAGAATATTCTTTGGAATCATTATATTCTATAATCCTGCCAATTTGCATTATTTACAGTTTTACTTTCCCTTTGGAAGACACAATTCTTTACAAATTCACACTTCATTTTTTGTTTGTAGAAAACAACCATACTGCCAGTAGTATTTTCTGAATTCCTTCTGTAAACTGCTACCTAAATATTGGCGTGGCCAAATGTGCATGGCTTTGGGCAAAGTCAAGAAGCATAATATATAGCCCGGTGCAAAGATACATTAAATTTGTTGTATTTATTTGTATTTACACATGTGAGGTGCTGAATTGGCTTCTTTTTGGAAAGCAATACTCTGATTCTTATATATGAATTCTAATAAATTATGTATATCTGTAGTATTTTGATATGAATAGAGACAATAGAAATATTGGGTTTAATTTTCCAAGAACAATCCAATTAATGAAAATGTCTGAATTGTAATTATAATTTATACCATATAATATCATAAGTAAATGAGTCTAATATACTACTCAACATTGCATGTTAAAATAAATCTTTCTTTTTCATTAAAAAATTGTTAGAATCCAGCCATGTTGATTTAGTGGGTACTAAACAGCATTATTAATTTAGTACTGACACATATACCAATTCCTCTAGTTTAAGTTAAAATTTAATTAACATTATAATAGACTAGAAAGAAAAATTTAAAAGCTGTTGACAAGCAATATATTTTAATGTCACTCTCAAATTGTAGCCATAACCCTTTCTGTTTTTATTAATTCAATATTATGTCTCTAAAAATAACCAAATAGAGATGAGATAAATGATTAATAGATATATATTTAAACAAAATTGTTATAAAATTGGAATGGAGAACATAATACGCAAATGAGAGTAAGCAATATTTCCTTTCATACATTTAAAAGCTAATGTTATTGTCTATATTTACCCTTTTATTAATACATATGTAATAGCCCCTAGTGAAAATATCTTAACCATTTGGAAGGATTAATTTTAAATGTGAAACAGTATGTCACAGTATATACCTTTCATAGGAACATTGAAAAATCTACATGGTATCTATCAGATGGTACCTCTCAGCTAGCAAGTTTTCTAGTGTGCCAATGAAAAACTATTGTCTCTCTATTTCCTGTCTCTGTTCTTTTTTTCCATTATCCTTTTCATTTCTTTTCTTTCAACCCTGCATGGGAAGCTCTCTTTCTGTCTCTCCCTCTCTCTCTCATCTCCTTCCAGATTTGCACATGTGTAAACATTTGTGTGAGTAACACACACACACACACACACACACACACACTCACTAGTAGAGAGATTAAAAGCAGATTTTGAAGCAATACTGCTTGCCATTAAATACTGGTTCTGGTTATTGCTAGGTGTGTGACATTGGGAAAATTATTCAATAACTGTCAGTTTTCTTATCTTTAAAACAATGATGATAAAACCTACCTCACGTAATTATATTAACATTTGAATGACTTCATGTATGTAAAACACTTACATCAGTGTCTGGAACACTGTAACGTCCATAATAAAGCTTTTGTCCCCCAAAACAAATACATTTTGACATAAATAAAGATAATATTGGATAATATTAACACATATTCTGGGTCAAACATTGAAGTTTTGAGTGAGATATAGTGCATTAGTGAGTACCTAGAACTTTTGGAAAGCCAAGTTGGTATATTCTAGCCTGGGGTTCAGTGAATTCATAGATATTATAGCTAGTTTCTCTTTAATCTACATAATCAAAACTAATATAATGATGTGTTTTAACTTGGAAAAGATATGTTAGGACACAACAATGATTATATTTTGGATTGTTATCTTAATATGTAGAGGGTTCATAATGATGAATAAAATAATGACTGTTTTACCATCGTGCTGGATTTATTGGCAAGGATGACTACCAGACACTGGATTCAGTTTTTTGTTTGTTTGTTTACAGTTGTAATCGTCTAAAACAGTATGGATTATCCCCAACTAATTTACTTTTTAAATAATTATTATATGGTATTATTAAATGAAGCACTCTAGTACGTCTTTTAAGATTGGTAGGCTAGGTAGTGATTGTAGCAGGTAGTATTGTGATTTCTTTCCAGGCCATAGCGACTCTTATTATGAGAATCTACCATTGGTTCTTTTCATTTCTATCCTCAACCTTCTGGTATTTGATTGTAGGAAGTCAGATTCCTGACCCAAGTTTGGACCATTACGTTACTTTTTCTAGGAATCTAGAATCTGGACTGAATTGTAGTTAGTCTTTTTTAGTGACTGGAACTAAACCGACGCAAACTTAAGAGTTGAGGGGCAAACATGCATGAGAAAGGAGCTGAGAAAGGCAGCTTGTACAGAGAAAAAAAAAATAAAGCAAATAAGTACAGAAAGGTAAAAAGGAAAGATAACATTGTAAACTGAAGTAAAATGGTGAGATGATAACTCATGGATTATTGGTGCTTTAAGTCCTTGATCCAAACATTCCTGAGTCCTGGTCATTCTGCTTTTCTTGGGTTACTGTAAGATGCCAGTTTGCTTCGAGCATGGTATGTAGTTTTATTTAAACTTGTAGATTGCAAGAACAGTAATAACTATTACCCCGGTAAAGTGAATTTATTGTGATAAATATCTTCAAATGTGTATATTTTTTCTCATTTGAAAGAATAGAAATTAAAATTCTATAAACATGTAATGATTATGGAAAATATGTATTGGTCATATATAATAAATTTAGGTGGCCCTATGAATCCATAAATATAAAATAGCTAGTATTTACTGAACACTTACTATAAATTAGCCTCTGTTCCTAACACATTTAATTGTTAACACATTTGATTCCCCAATAACCCTATGAGGTAGATATTATTATTACTGCTATTGTATAGATGAGGAAATTGTGGTAACCAGGTCAGTCAGTGAGAAATGGGCACAGCCTGAGTTTGAACCCCAAAAGTCACATTGGGGAGCCCATTTTCATGACCACAATTCATTGTGCTCAGTTTTCTATATCTGTCCACTGAATTGTTAGTTTATTATATTGTTTAAACTATATTTTTCAAAAATTTTGAGTTTTGACCTATTAGTCTTGAGGTGAATTTTTATCATTTGTCAAATATAATTATATATTTGTCAACTTTTCCTTGTAATTATGCTAAACATAGATATGTAGATAAAAGATAGATAGATAGATGATAGATAGATAGATAGATAGATAGGTACCATATAATTAGACATGTATAGATTCAAGATTGGTATGAATTCTTAGAAAATAGTAACAAATCTATCCATATTTAATCTGATTTCTTTTTCCACATGTATCTTGAATTCCATTCTTTTCTTTTGAATTTGTCTTCTTTCTTGGTAAAGCATTTTAAGTAATTCTTTTAGTGAGGATTTGTGAATTATGAAGTCAATCAGTACTTTCGTTCTTGAATAATAATTGTGGTGAGTGTAGACATCAAGAATGAGAGTCATTTTTCCATATCAATATCACATCTTTGCTCATTTATTGTTGCTGATTGGTAATTGCTGATTGGTAATCAGCTGGTTGTCAATTTAACATTTATTCCTGTTCGACTATACATATATATGTCTTAGTTCATTTGGCTCTAACAAAACTTTAGATAAGGTGTTTTAAACAACAAACATTTATTTCTCACAATCTGGGGGCTGGGATGTCCAAGATAGAGATGCCAACCGATCCAGTGTCTGGGGAGATCCCACTTCTTCATTTGTAGATGGCCATCTACTCCTTGTAACCTCACATAGCAGGGAACAGAGAGGGAGAGGAAGCAAGCTATCTGATTTCTCCCTTTTTATAAGGTACAAATCTCATCATGAGGTCTCCATATTCATGACCTAATTACCGCCCAAGGACCTTGCCTCCTAATATCAACCCATTGGGTGTTAGGGTTTCCACAAATGAATTTTGGGGTAACACAAACATGCAGTTCATAAATATATAGTCCAAAACTATAAAACTATATATGTTTAGTTATAACTCTATAAATAACTGTATAACATATATCTAGTTATGGACTGAATATAAAAATATATAAAAACAAATAAATGTAAATGTAAATAAAACATAAATATATATATATTTTGTTTTTCTGGAATATGTACTTTCTCCATGATATCTCTCTGTGTTCATTTGTCTTTATCCCACTTTTGATTTGTAATTCTTCCTGAATACGAAGATTGAAATCTTTAGTCAATTCTGAAAACTTCTCAGTAATTCTTCTTTGGAATATCATTATCCCATTTCTTCTGTCATCCTTTAAGTCCTATTAGAATGACTGGCAATTCTTATACTATTCCCTATGTCTCTTGAGTCCGTCTTGGTAATATAAATGTCTCTGTGACACATACTGGATCATTTCCCATATCTGTTTTCCACATCACTTACTTGATCTTTATTGTGTCTAATAAAGTTCCTATTCCATTCATTAAATATTTGATTTTAGCATTTTTTCCATTGTGAAAAATCCTATGGGGATCTTTTTAAATTTGCCTTTTTCTTATATCAAACTATCCTTGTCATTTAATTATTTTAAGCTTAATTATTTTAAGAGTAGCTTTCAGAGTGTTCTATTATTCTACATTTGGGGACACTGAGTATCTCATTTCTTCTATTAATAGACCCTTCTTCATGGCTGTTTTCATACAAGTTGTAGATTTGTTTAACTGTAAGCAGAGATGGTCTATTCTATGTGAGTCCTATAGGTCCTATATTGTGAAAGTGCTACCATATTTTATCACCCAAGTTTTTTTTTTTTTAAGATTTTATTTATTTATTTGAGAGAGAGAGAATGAGAGATAGAGAGCACGAGAGGGGGGAGGGTCAGAGGAGAAGCAGACTCCCTGCTGAGCAGGGAGCCTGATGTGGGACTTGATCCCGGGACTCCAGGATCATGACCTGAGCCGAAGGCAGTCGCTTAACCAACTGAGCCAGGCAGGCGCCCCATCACCCAAATTTTAATAGCTCTAGATTCTCTTTTATAGTTTTGTAGCTCATGGATTTCATATTTTGCAGGTATTTAGAATTCTTTTTCTGCATTATGTTTTCTTTGCGTGAGTGAGCATTGGATTCTGTTTCTACGTATTTTTTCGTCCTCTCCTCAAAATACATTTTAAAGGTTGTTTCCCTGTTGCCTTAAAGGCTAGTGGGTGAGATTTATTTTGTCCTAAGCTATTAAAAGGGTAAAGAAATAATGCTCCTGACTCTGGCTGCCATGCCTACTGTCTAAACATCTCTTAGCCCATAGCCCTCTGGGCTAAATCTGATTATTTGAATCTAGTTTGGGATAACAAAATATCAGATTTCCCTTGCAATTTTAAAAATTTATTTATAAGTTTCTAGCATGCTATGTTCCTTTTTTTTCTTTACAATTTTACTAATTTAAAAAACATGTTCTACATATTTTACCCAGAATTTCCAAGGTTTAGAGAGAGACAGCAGTCCATCATTTTCAGCTCAGTTCATCTTCTGCCAAAAAATCTGTCTTAAGTATTTTTCCTTGAAGTTATTATTGATTTTAATACATTTTTAAATGACCACTGAATTTTCTAATTAAGTCTGCAATGTTATGAATTATTTCTCTAGAATTTTCCATAAAGTAAATAAAACTTCTCTTACTGATGATAATAATGTTTTTTCTTACAGTAACAATTCCCATTTCTTATATTATCATATTTCAAATCAAAGAGGAATGTGAGTTAAAAATTATAATCACAGCAGACATTATTTAATTTTCTTTGGTATTAGAGAAAATTTTATTGCTTTGTTTTTAATCTATAATGATGGCTCTTTAAGATAGATGCCTTCTTACTTTAAAAATACCTTTTGTATATTTCTCTAAGAATTTTTTTCTTTATTAGATATTTCTAATTATTTTTATCCATTTTTCACACAATGATAGTCATATGGTGTTCTTTACCTTTTAGTTGTTAATATGTTGAACTATTAATATATTTTCCATTATCAATCAGCGTTTTAGGGAATAAATTCTACTTGGCCAATACATAGTCATTAGTTAATAACTTGTACGATCCATTTATTAGTATATTAGTTGACATTTAACATCTCTATTATTTTAATTTTTCATTTGTGCATGTGTGTTTATATGTGTATATATATGCCTACATATGCACACACATGCATATTTATATACATATATATTTGTTTGGGATTGATGAGTTTAAATATATACGCATCATAGCTTAAATATCAGCTCATATAAAAGTTGAACTAATTTGGAGAAGTTAATTAAGTTGAATTCATTTCCAATATAAGTGAAATATATAGTTGCAAGCAACTAACTTTTTTAAGTATTTTAGTATTTTACCATGTAAGTTTTCAGGACACTCTCTTCCTATAACTGAAATGGTCACCAGAGGGCGGTCTTCCTATGCCCAGGAACAACTCCCAGTAAACAACTCTGGTGGGAAGATCCGATTGGCAGAGTTTTATTTCACATGTCTGAGCCCTTGAATCAAGAAAAAAATGAGGAAATTCTCATAACCAAATTGTGTAAATCAAATATAACCACAAAATTCTATGAGAACAGGATATGATTCATAGCTTGGTTTCTGCTTTTTGCTTATGTGTTTTTTTTTTCTTTTACTTATGTGAAAGACATTCGTTGTAATGTCAGCTGCAACATCTTATGTGACTCTTCCACCTGAAAGATACCAGATCATCCGTTTTCTTCACCATGACACTGAACCAAGGTCTAGCATAGTCGTACAAAAATTAAAGTCATTTTTGTAATATCATTTCTGTATGTTTTGACAATGTAGACTCACCCAAATGTTATTACCCAAACCTGTGATTATTTGCGTTCTATCACTTAACAAAATTCTTAGATGTCAATGATTATCTATAACCTTAAAAAAAGGGGGGTGGGGGGAATGTTTCTGACTTTTTTCTTTTAGTGAAAGGTATGCTTTATCTTCCTTTAAGATACATCAGGTACAAAAAGTTTGGTTACTAGAAGCTAAGAGGAAGGACATGTTCCTTAGTTATTTTAAACGAATTACCTATAAAATTTATCAGTGGAATATTATGCAGCCATCAAAAGGAACGAAATCTTGCCATTTGCAATGACATGGATGGAACTGGAGGGTATTATGGTGAGCGAAATAAGTCAATCAAAGACATGTATCATATGATCTCACTGATATGAGGAATTCTTAATCTCAGGAAACAAACTGAGGGTTGCTGGAGTGGTGGGGGGTGAGAGGGATGGGGTGGCTGGGTGATAGACATTGGGGAGGGTATGTGCTATGTTGAACGCTGTGAATTGTGCAGGACTGTTGAATCACAGACCTGTACCTCTGAAACAAATAATACATTATATGTTAAAAGAAGAAGAAGAAGAAGAAGAAGATAGCAGGAAGGGAAAAATGAAGGGGGGAAAATCAGAGAGGGAGACGAACCATGGGAGACTATGGACTCTGAGAAACAAACTGAGGGTTCTAGATGGGAGGGGTTGGGAGGATGGGTTAGCCTGGTGATGGGTATTAAAGAGGGCACGTATTGAATGGAGCACTGGGTGTTATACACAAACAATGAATCATGGAACGCTATGTCAAAAACTAATGATGTAATGTATGGTGATTAACATAACATAATAAAATTAAAAAAAAGTTATTTGGACCATGTGGATGATTACCATGTGTGACTTTATCATCCTTCTGAGGAAAGAACCCACTTCCTCTTAAGTAGAGGAATCAACAAACACTGGGAAGATCGAAGTCATATGCATTGGCTTAGGGATGTCACTTAATATTGTTATCTAAGAGGTATGCTCAGGAAGATGCCCTTTCATTGTTGATCTTGATTCTGTAAAGAAATGGGCCTATAGAGAAGCCTTGCTTCCATGATAAGCAGGAGAGAATGTTGCTGACACCCAGACAGAAGACACAAGAGGCAGAGAGTCTGAGAGGCCCAAGTTCATGGTTATTCTCTTAGTTCCATACAGTTATACTGGTTCCAATTATGTGAGGCAAAAAAAAAGAATGTGTGTTGGTTGTTTTTTTTTTTTTTCCCCTCAATTTGGCACACTGTAGAACTTAGGACAAAATTTCTCTTTTTCTTTGTCACCCAGTTTTCCAGCCTTCTTGAATTCAAGAATAAATATGACATTTTTCTTATCAATGAGAGTGCAAATAAAATTGCCACTGTATTAAATAATTCCTATACTTTAAAATTTAGACCAATTTTGAGTTAATTTTTCTAAATGGTGTGTTTAAGGCTTCCCCCCCCCGTTTTTTTTTTTTTTCCTGATTAGATAAATCCACTTATTCAAGCACCATTTTTTTTCGTTTATCCTTTCCTTTCCACTGAACTATGTTGCACCTACATTGAAAGTAAATTGGCCATACATGTATGGGATTATTTGAAGGTTTTCTATTCTACTCTGTTGATCTATATATCTATCCTTATTCCAATATCACAGTGTTCTGATTACTTAAGGATTATGGTGAAACTTAAATCTATAACCATTTTATGTACTTCTAACGATCAGTTTTTGATTAATATATATATTTAGTTTCTCAATTTATTGAAAAGTTCCTCCCTCTATTACTATTTTTATCCTTTATAGTTTTCTTGGACATTTTTCTTTTCTAACCTCTTAAGTCAACTGATTTTAACCTCTTTTACTGCTGACTTTAAATAACTAAAGCATTACCTTTATGGATTTTCTCTTTTTTTTATATTCTCAGAAAGGTGGGCTTTTATTTAGCTATCAAATAGTAACAATTTCTGTTTTTTTACTCTATATTTCACTGATTTATGTTTATTGTCATAATCTTATAGATATCTTCTCAAACCTTGAGGTTTTAATTTTGTTACATTTTACATTGCAGATTTAAATTTGCTATTATTTAGCACATATGGTTTTAAGTGGCCCATTTTCATTAATATCTCTACATGGAAGTTCATGTTATTTCCTGAAAATATTAGTTAAAGGATACATTATATATAAAAAATTAAATCGATCCATAAGAATGTTAACCTTTACCCACCCCAAGATATCAGAATATGACCTGTAATGGTCAGAGGAAAATCAACATTTACAGTTTACACAAATGGCATTAGAATTGTTTATAATAGCTCCTAAAACAGAAAGGAAAGTACTCTGAAAAATTTCATCAATTTTAAAGATTGAAGTACATCTGCAGAGGTTAAAAACAACTGTTTTGTATATGTCACATTGTTTGTGTAATCTCAAATGTGCCCAAGGACTCTAATATACAGTAATAAATCAATCAGAGAGAAGACATCTGAATTTTGATTTGTGGAAGAGATTTATGAACTTTTTCTGCTTTGTAAGGAGAACATACTGTCATCTAAAAGAGCATTTTTGCATATGACTGATGAATATCCATGCATGCCTACAGCAAGGGAAATTTAATTAGAAAAGATTCTAATTTTAATTGAAGAACAACATTGTTTGCCTTTGATTAGAACCCACTTTCACAAAATTCTTACATTTTTCTCTGGAAACTACATTTGAGTAACTTCATAAAATTCAGGGACATATACCTTTAGGACAGTTGAAAGTACACCTCTGGAGACAAAGCATTAGCCTTTAATGAAAACAAGACAAAGATCATTGCCTGTTAAGATTTACTACAGATTAACCTCACGTTCAGTTCAGATTCCTTGCATTTACTCATACTCACAGTATCAGGTTTTACTTCAATTTAAAAATCCATCTTCAGATCAATATGTTCCCAATATGTGAGTAGCTCTTATTTTTCTATCTCAAGAACGTAAATATGGACATTCACTCTTCAAGTCCTCTTATATGCACTGGAGTCTGGTGTGTTGCCCAGGTACTTTTGGCTTTTTACCGTCTAACGAATTCTTGAATCCATCTTTCAGTATAAGAATTATTACTGGTTTTTTATGCATAATGCCATATCATTTTTGTCTGGTGGCGGGAGGTTGAATTTATTGGAACTTGAGAGAATTTTCTGTGATGAAATTGTTATAGATTTTGTTGTGAATGGTTCTACAAGGATGTATCCAATTAGCAAGCTCATCAAACCCTGTACAGGTATACCTCAAAGCTATTGTGGGCTCAGTTCCAACCACCACAATAAAGAAAATATTGCAATTAAGCAAGTCAGATGAACTTTTTTGTTTCTCAGTACATATAAAAGTTATGTTTATATTATACTGTAGTCTATTAAATGTGCAATAGCATTATGTCTGAGAAAACAATGCATATACCTAAATTTAAAAATACTTTATTTGCTGAAAAATGCCAAGTACCATTGATCTTTCAGTGACTGGTACATAATACTTTTGTTGGTAGAGAGTCTTTTTTCAATGTTGTTGGCTGCTGTCTGATCAGGGTGGCTGAAGTTTGCAGTGGCTGTGGCAATTTCTTTAATAAGCCATCAATGAAGTGTGCTGCATTGATTGACTCTTCCTTTCAGAAATGGTTTCTCTGTAGAATGGGATGTTGTTTCATAGCCTTTTACTCTCAGTAGAACTTATTTTAAAATTAGATTCATCCTCTCAAATCCTGTTGCTGCTTTATCAACTAAGTTTATGTAATATTCTGAATCCTTTGTTTTCATTTCAACAATCACAGCATCTTCACCAGGAGTAGATTCCAACTCAAGAAACAAATTTCTTTGCTCATCCATAAAAATATAACTTCTCATCTGTTCAAGTTTTATCATGAGATTGCAGCAATTCAGTCATATATTCAGGCTCCACTTCTGATTCTAATTCTCTTGTGATTTCCACCACATCTGTGGTTACTGCCTCCACTGAAGTCTTGAACATTTTAAAGTCAACCATGAGCTTGGAATCAGTTTCTTAAAAACTTCTGTTGATGTTCATATTTTTCCCTCTTCCCATGACTCACAAATGTTCTTAATGACTTCTAGGATGATGAATCTTTTCCAGAGGGTTTTCACTTGACTCTGCCCAGATCCATCAGAGGAATAACTATCTATGGCAGCTATAGCCTTACAAAATATATTTCTTAAATAATAATACTTAAAAGTTGAAATTACCCTTGATCCACAGACTACAGAATGGATGTTGTGTTAGCAGGCATGAACACAACATTAATTTCATTGTGCATCTCCATCAGAGCTCTTAGGTGACCAGATATAATAAGCAGTCATATTTTGAAAGGTATCTTTTTTTCTGAGCAGTAGGTCTCAACAGTAGGCTTAAGATGTTCAGTAAATCATGCTATGAATAGATGTGCTGTCATACAGGCTTTCTTGCTCCACTTACAGAGTGTAGGCAGAGTAGATTTAACATAATTTTTAAGGGCCCTAGGATTTTTGGAATGGTCAATGAACATTGTCTTCAACTTAAAGTCGCCAGCTGCATTAGCTGCTAACAGGAGAGCCAGCCTGTCATTTAAAGCTTTGACTCCAGGCATTGACTTCTCTCTAGCTGTGAAAGTCCTAGATGGTATTTTCTTCCAATATAAGACTGTTTCATTTACATTGCAAATCTGTTGTTTGGTGTAGCTGCCTTCTTTAATTATGTTAGATATTCAGAATAATTTTTTACAGTTCTACATCAGAACTTGCTGCTTAGCTTTGTACTTTTATGTTATGGATATGGCTTCTTCCCTTAAACCTCACAAAGTATCCTCTTATAGCTTCAGACTTTCCTTTTCCAGCTTCCTGACCTCTCTCAGCTTTCACAGAATTGTAGAGAGTTAGGCCCTTGCTCTGAATTAAGTTTTGGCTTTAGGGAATAATGTGGCTAGTTTGATCTTCTATCCAGAACACTAAAACTTTCTCCATATCAGCAATAAGTCTTTTTTGCTTTCTTATCATTAGCGTGTACACTGGAGTAACACTTTTAATTTCCTTCAAGAACTTTTCCTTTGCATTCATAACTGACAAACAGTTTGGTACAAGAGCCCTAGCTTTAGGCCTGTCTCAGGTTTTGACATGCCTTTTTCACTGAGCTTAATAATTTTTAGGTTTTAATTTACAGCCATGGTATGGTTGTTAATTGGCCTAATTCCAATATTGTTGCGTCTCAGGGAATAGGGAAGCCTGAGGAGAGGAGGAGAGATGGGGGAATAGCCAGTCAGTGAAGCAATCAGAACACATATAACATTCAATGATTAAGTTTGCTGTTTTGACTGGGTGTGCTTCATGAAGTCCCAAAACAGTCATAATAGTAACATCAAAGATCACTGATTACAGATCAAAATAACACACAAAAAAATGACAAAGCTTGAAATATTGTAAGAATTACCAAAATGTGACACAGAGACATGAAATGAGCGAATACTGTTGGAAAAATAATGCCAAATGACTAGCTTGATACAAGGCTGTCACAAATCTCAATTTGTAAAAACAAACAAAACAAAACAAACAAATAAAAACAACACAGTATTTGCAAAGTACAATAAAGCAAAGTGCTATAAATCAAGATCTACTTGTACTTAAGACCTTAACATTTTATTTTATGTCAGTTAGATCTCATTTTAAAAGTAATAGGAGGAGTAAAGTTGATGTCAACAAATATATACTTTACTTTTGAGGAGGTTTCTTTTGATGACAGCAGATAACCAGTAATTGATTAGTTATATGAAGTGACAAGATACATTCTTTTGTCATTATATTTTAAGGTGGGAGAAATAACAGCAATTTTGTGTGCTGATGAAAATGATCAGTAGAGAGGCGCCTGGGTGGCTCAGTCAGTTAAGCTTCTGCCTTCAGCTCAGGTCATGATCTTGTGGTCCTGGGATCGAGCCCCACATGGGGATCCCTGCTGAGTAGGGGGTCTGCTCCTCCCTCTTACTCTCCTCTGTGTGCCCTCTCTCTCAAATAAATAAAGTCTTAAAAAAAAGAAAATGATCAGTAGAGAAATAAATAATGAATATGCAGAATAATAGCAAAAATGTACTAACAGTGCTCATGATTAAGCAAGAATGGATGGAACCCAGTGTATGTGACATGGGTTGGCCTCAAATAGGGGAAAAGTCACATGTGTATAATAATGCAAGAGACAGCCCAAATGCAGAGGGATAAATTGTTGTGTTGGTAGGAATTTACCAAAGCTATTTTCTTAGTATTTTCATTTTATCATTCAAATAGGGAAGCAGAATTAGAGGCTTGAGGAGAAAGAAGATAGGACAAACTGACAATGTGTTTCCAAAGTTAACACTGGCTAGATTTAGGTTATGGGGTGAAAGAAAATTCAGTGGTGATCCTAATTTAGTGTTTTTGATAAATTCTATGTTTTACCTATTTGTTGATACTATGGAAGGTAGATCAGAAATTCCAAGAATAGTAGTGCCTTTCTTAGAAACATTTCTCCATGTAGTCATTCTAACTAAAATCATCGTCTTTGGAAGCATATTTTTCATGGAATTTTTTCTTTTTTCTTTTTTTATGAGATATAAATAGGAGATAGGAATGACTTTATAGTATGAACTTGGGTTATAATATATAAAAGTTTAGTGACCCTATGAAAGTTACCAGGCAAGAAATTTAATATTTTCTAATATAGGAAAAAAAAAAAAAACATTGTTTCTCCGTGGAAAATTTTACTCATTCTAAACCTAGCTGAACTGTTGCTTTGCTTTCTAGAAATCCTTTCTGTCGCTCTTTCTCTACCCAGAATTATAATCTCTATTATCAGTACTCTACTACTACTTGAGGTATCTCTCTATCATGACACCCATCATATTATATTATAGTTCTTTCTTCATGTTGCAATATTCCTAAATAGCCTATAGAGAAATGACAATTTCTAGTTCATTTTTATATCCAGAGTATCTAGAGCACGGACATGGAAGTAAAGCAATAAAAGCATTGCATTGAATTGAATCCTCTATCCTCTGCTACAAAGAAACTCCATTTTAGACTGACTAATGGATATAGATTTATACTCTTTCAAACATTTTTTTCCAAAAGTAATAATTCATCAGCAGCCTGACAAAAACAGCAACAACAAAAACATTTGGGTATCCAAAATACCAGTAGACTTCCGTTGTGCCTAAACCTGGGAAAATATTTTCTGCCTATTAATTTTACAATGAATGGAAATCTTATTTTCCAGAGAAAGATATCAAAAACTCAGGCAATAGTAAGAAAATTTACTGCTAATATATATATATATATATATATATATATATATATATATATATATATAATATTGTAACACTTGTTATGAATTTAGCATGCCATAGACATCGTAGCCCAAACCCTGTTTTTAGATCTTCAGATATTATTTCATCTCACTGAAGAGAATAAGTTCATTCCACTTCAGGTGGAATTATACAAATAATAATATTCTTATTCAAAACACTATGCTCCTTGCAAAAATTTCCACACATCCAGAGTTTTCCTAATAAGGGCTATTTATTTTTTCTAAACTCTTTGAAATTTTTAGAAACGGACTTCTACTGAAGTGAGCTGGATAAGAGTTTGGAAAGGAATCACCAGGTTCGTAATTGTGGTTAGGGCTACACTATACCTCAGGGGAAAACCATAAAAGTGTCAATGAGTATGCTGTGCATAGGAGAAGATTTATATTATTATTGTTAGAAGTGTCTATAAATATAGGTTTTAAGTTGTGGATGAATTACCATGACAAAACTATAGTGAAGTGTTAAAAAATAATAATTATAATGAGATATTGTCATAAAAAGCCTAAAATGTAAACTTTCAAGTGTTTAAACATTACAGAAGGGGTCATTCCTGTGGATTAATACTTTTAGGTATATTGATACCTATTAAATGTGCATAATTTTTGGCTTCCTCCCAAATTTTCCTCTCATTTTATCCCACGGATCAAGTAAATCCCTGGTAAATAATTTTGTTGAGTGGATAATTCAAAGAATTCTGTCCTTGGCTTAATGTGGAGAACACTGATATTATGGTAAAATTGGATCATGGTTGTAATCTTCTTTTTGGGTAAATATGTTTCTAAAATGAGTTCTAAACATAACTAATTCCTAAAGAATTTTTCAGTTGTAATCTATTTAAATGGCACTATTGTTGTATGTATGTGTGTATAACTCCACTTTAAAAAACAAAACAAAACAAAACACTAAAGTATCCGACTTTACATTACCTTCAATAGAAATCAGTCTCGTTCTTTGTGAAATAAACAGCTGTTGCCATGGCGAGAATTTGACTGAGATAAGTTGTTCTTATGTATAATATTTCAAAATCCTTAATGTAGTTTCTATGTGACCAGGGTAGCTGAACATTCTCAAAGGATTTGCTAGCAGCACAAATACATCCTGTGCTTAGAGTAACTATACAGTATTCAAGAGATGATCAGTATTCAAAAGGTATGTATTAAAATTTTATCATAAGTATGATACTATTAGAAGCTCCTTTGGATAGAAACAAAGTAAAATAACCCCACAAGGAACATGCATTCCAGTTGAAGAGATGACATATAACACATTAAAATTTGAACTGAGAATTAAATGAAAACATGATACATGATGCAAGAGAAGTTACAAAAATATTAGGTATTCAAGCAATGATAAAGATGATTAGGGGCTGAATGTCAAGGAATAAATCTCTTAGAGTAGGTGAGATTAAACAAAAAAGGTTTTCAGGAGTAGATGGAGCTTGAATCAGATCTTAAAGAAAAAGTAAGGTTTGGAAGAGCTAAGTGAAACCGAGCATATATTATCTTTGGGGAATAAATGTAGGGGATCCAAGGAGTCTGGACCCTGCAGATTGCAAAGACCAAAACTTTTGCATGGAACAAAATAACAAGCCAAATAATAGAATTTTTGAACAAGGCTGAAACTCATTTTCAAGGCAAGCAGAGGTCCCATTGTTAAAACTTAGGTACAGGCTGTGAGCAAAATTAAGGAACATCATTAAAGTTGTATGACCAGTGTGTATATCTTTGGCATTCTCATTCAGAGGCCTTATTTAACCTGCAAACATTGATCCTTTTGTGATTCAAGGTCACTAGCCATGTCGTCAAAGGTGGTAAAAGAAACTTGTGTAAGCAATCTTAACATATACTGTGTTCCAGCAATCACACTACTAGGTTTAACCCAAAGGATACAAAAATACTAATTCAAAGTGATACAGGCACATATAACTTGTATAAGTATTTTCACATAGATTTTCTCAGGTAACTAACAAAAAATAGTATCATAATTGTTAGAGAGAGCCCAGTGAGGCTCAGAGTGTCCCAGATACTGTCACAATCAGTCTGCTTTTCTACTAGCATGCCTTCCATAATCCTACTTTGTAAAAGACTGGTGGGGTGATTACCATGGTAATTGCCTCTCTTTTTTTTTCTTTTTTCTTTATTTTTTACCTTCAAATTGTGTATTTAAATTCCATTTATTTAACATACAGTGTAATATTAGTTTCAGATGTGCAATATAGTGATTCAAGACTTCCATACAACACCCAGTACTCTTCATAGCAAGTGCACTCCTTAATCCCCATCACCTATGTCCCCCATCCCCTTGCCCCCCTCCCCTCTGGTAACCACACATTTGTTCTCTATAGTTAAGAGTCCATTTCTTGATTTGCCCTCTCTCTCTCTCTTTTCCACCTTTTGCTCATTTTTTTATTTCTTAAATTCCACATATGAGTGAAATCATATGGTATTTTCTGGATGACTTATTTCACTTAGTGTAATATACTCTAGCCCCATCCATGTCATTTCAAATGGCAAGATTTCATTCTTTTTTATGGCCAAGTAATATTCCACTGTGTGTGTGTGTGTGTGTGTGTGTGTGTGTGTGTGTGTGTGTGTCTTCTTAATCCTTTTATCAGTCAGTGGACACTGGGGCTGTTTCTATACTAATGTACATAATGCTGCTATAAACATTCAGGTGCCCGTATCACTTTGAATCAGTATTTTTATATCCTTTGGGTTAAACCTAGGAGTGTGATTGCTGGAACATAGCATAGTTCTATTTTTAACTTTTTGAGGAACCTGCATACTGTTTCCCAGAGTGACCGCACCGTTTGCATTCCCACCAACAATGTAAGAGGGTTCCCCTTTCTCCACATCCTCACCAACACCTGTTGTTTCTTCTGTTTTTGATTTTAGCCATTCTGAAAGCTGTGAGGTGATATCTCATTGTAGTTTTGGTTTGTATTGCCAAGATGGTAACTGATGTTGAGCAACTTTTCATGTTTCCGTTGGCCATTATCCATTTCTACCAGATTGTCTTGTTTGGAAAAATGTCTATTCGTGTCTTCTGCAAATATTTAATTGGAGTATTCATTTTTGGCTGTTGAGTTTTATAAGTTCTGTACATACTTTGGATACTAACCCTTAATCATATATGTCATTTGCAAATATCTTCTCCCCATCCATAGGTTGCATTTTAGTTTTGTTGCTTGTTTCCTTTGCTGTACAGAGATTTTTATTTTGATGAAGTCCTAGTAGTTTACTTTTGCTTTGGTTTCGCTTGCCTCAGGAGGCATATCTAGAAAGAAGCTGTTATGGCCAATGTCAAAGAGGTTACTGCCTGTGCTCTCCTCTAGGATTTGGATGATTTTAGTTCTGACATTTAAGTCTTTCATCCATTTTGAATTTATTTTTGTGAATGGTGTAAGAAAGTGGTCCACTTTCATTCTTTTGCATGTTGATGTCCAGTTTTACCAGCATCATTTGTTAAAGAAACTGTCTTTTCCCCATTGGATATTCTTACCTGATTTGTCGAAGATTAATTGACCATATAGTTGTGGGTTCATTTCTGGGTTCTCTATTCTGTTCTAGTGAGGTATGTGTCTGTTTTTGTTCCAGTACCATACTGTCTTGATCACTACAGCTTTGTAATAAAACTTGAAGCCCAGAATTGTGATGCTTCCAGTTTTGCTTTTCTTTTTCAAAGTTGCTTTGGCTATTCAGGGTCTTTTATATTTGCATACAAATTTTAGGAAGGTTGGTTCCAGCTCTGTGAAAAACACTTTGGTATTTTGTTAGGGATTGCATTAAATATGTAGATCACTTTGGGTAGTATAGACATTTTAACAATATTTCTTCTTCCAATCCTAGAGCATGGATTTTTTTTCCATTTCTTTGTGTCATCCTTAATTTCTTTCATCAGTGTTTTATAGTTTTCAGAATATAGGTCTTTCATCTATTTGGTTAGGTTTATTCCTAAGTAGGCTATTGTTTTGGATGAAATTGTAAATGGAACTGTTTTCTTAATTGCTCTTTCTGATGCTTCATTATTGGTGTATAGAAATGCAACAGATTTCTGTACACTGATTTTGTATCCTGCGACTTTATTGAATTCATGTATCAGTTCTATTTTTTGGTGGAGTCTTTGGGTTTTCTCTATAGAGTATCATGTCATCGGCAAACAATGAAAGTTTGACTTCTTCCTTGCTGATTTGGATGCCTTTTATTTATTTCTGTTGTCTGATTGCTTTTATTTATTTTGTTGTCTGACTTAAGTACTATGTTAAATAATACTGTTGAGATTGGACATCCTTTTCTTGGTCCTGATGGTAGAGGAAAATCTGTTTTTCCCCAGTGAGGATGGTATTAGCTGTGGGTTTTTCATATATGTCTTTTATTATGTTGAGGTATATTCCCTCTAAACCTACCTTGTTGAGGGTTTTTATAGTGAATGGATATTGTACTTTGTCAAATGCTTTTTCTGCACCTATTGAAATGATCATATGGTTCTTGTCCTTTCTTTTATTAATGTGGTGTATCACATTGATTGATTTGCAAATATTGAAACACCTTCAACCCAGGAATATATCCCACTTGATCATGGTGAGTGATTGTTTAAATGTATTCATTTTTATTTATTATGTTCAGTTAGCCAACATAATAGTACATCATTAGTTTTTGATGTAATGTTCAGTGATTCATAGTTACATGTCTTGTTGGACTTGGTTTGCGAGTATTTTATTGAGAATTTTTGCATCCATGTTCAAGGATATTGGCCTGTAGTTCTCTTTTATAATTGAGTCTTTATCTTGTTTTGGTATCAGACTAATCCTAGCCTCATAGAATGAGTTTGAAAGTTTTCTTTCTTCTATTTTTTGAAATATTTTGAGAAGAATAGCTATTAACTCTTCTTTAAATGTTTGGTAGGGGTGCCTGGGTGGCTCAGTTGGTTAAGTGACTGCCTTCTGCTCAGGTCATGATCCTGGAGTCCCAGGATGGAGTCCCGCATCGGGCTCCCTGCTCGGTGAGGTGCCTGCTTCCCCCTCTAACCCTTCCCCCTCTCATGTACTCAGTCTCTCTCTCTCATTCTCACTCTCTCAAAATAAATAAGTTAATTAAAAAAAAATGTTTTGTAGAATTCCCCTGTGAAGCCGTCTGGCCCTGGACTTTTGTTTGGTAGGAGTTTTTTCATTACTGATTCAATTTCTTTGCTGGTTATCAGTCTGTTTAAGTTTTCTATTTCTTCTTATTTCTGTTTTTGTAGTTTATGTTTCTAGGACTTTATCCATTTCCTCCAGATTGTCTGACTTGTTGGCGTATAGTTTTTCATCATGTTCTCTTATAGTTGTTTGTATTTCTGTCTTGGTTGTTATTTCTCCTCTCTCATTTGTGACTTTACTTATTTGGTTCCTTTCTCTTTTCTTTTTGAGAAGTCTGGCTAGGGATTTATCAATTTTATAATTTTTTTCAAAGAACCAATTCCTGTTGAAATGTTCTTTTTTTAGTTTCTATATCATTTATTTCTGCTCTGATCTTTATTATTTCCCTTCTTCTGCTGGCTTAAGGCTTCATTTGTTGTTCTTTTTCTAGCTCCTTTTGGTGTAAGTTTAGGTTGTTTATTTGAGATTGTTATTGCTTCTTGAGATAGGCCTGTATTGCTAAATATTTCCCTATTAAGACTGCTTTTGCTGTATCCCAAAGGTTTTCAATCATGTGTTTTCATTTCATTTGTTTCCATGTATTTTTTTTTAATTTTTTTCTTTGTTTTAGTGGTTGATCCATTAATTGCTTAGTAGATTATTGTTTAACCTCCAACTATCTTGTGGCCTCTTCAAAATTTTTCTTGTGCTTGACTTCTAGTTTCATAGGATTGTGGTCAGAAACGGTGCATGGTATGATTTCAATCTTTTAGTATTTGTTGAAGACTATTTTGTGACCCAGTATGAGATTTATTCTGGAGAACATTCCATGTGTACTTGGAAAGAATGTGTATTCTGTTTTAGGAGGGAATGTTCTGAATATATCTGTTAAGTCCATCCAGGCCAGTGTGTCATCAAAGCCATTGTTTCCTCATGTTTTCTGCTTAGATGATCTGTCCATCAATGTAAGTGGAGAACTAAAGTCCCCTACTATTATTGTGTTATAATAGATTAGTCCCTTTATGTTTGCTATTAATTGTTTTATATATTTGAGTGCTCCCATGTTGGGCGCATAAATATTTACAATTATTGTATCTTCTTGTTGGATTTTCTCCTTTATGATTATATACTGTCCTTCTTTATCTCTTCAGTCTTTGTTTTAAAGTCTAGTTTGTCTGATATAAGTATAGCTACTCCAGCTCTATTATGACATCCATTACATGATAAATGTTTCTCCACCCTGTCACTTCCAATCTGCAAGTATCTTTAGGTCTAAAATGAGTCTGTTGTAGGCAGCTACAAGAGACCCATATTGATGGTCTTTTTTTTTTTTTAATCCATTTTGATACCCTATGTCTTTTGATTGGAGCATTTAGTTCATTTACATTCAGAGTAATTATTGATAGATATTTAGTGCCATTTTATTGTTTGTTTTGTCACTGGTTCTGGAGATTTTCTCTGTTCCTTTCTAGTCTTTGTCAATTTTGGTCTTTCCTTCCCACTCAAAGATTTTCCTTTAATATGTCTTGAAAGGCTGATTTAGTGGTCATGAAGTCCTTTAGTTCATGATTCTTTTTTTTTTTAACTCTTTTATCTCTGCATTAATAGTCTCACTGATGACTTTTCTCAAGCCCAGTGAGTATCCTTATGATTGTTGCTTTAAATTCTCCATCAGGCATGTTACTTATATCTATTTCACTTAGATCTCCAGTTGTGGCTTTATCTTTTTCTTTCATTTGGGATAAATTTCTCCATTTGGGCATTTTGTCTAAAACTCTGCCTTCTTTTCTGTGTTAGTAAAGCCAGTTCTGTCTCCTGCTTCTGAAAGTAATGGCCTTATGAAGAAGAGGTCATTCAGTAGACCAGAGGACTGGCTGGCTCTTCAGACATTGTCTCCAGTGTGTGTTGTGTGCACTCTGCTGTCATGTCTTAGCTGCTATATCTTTCAGACCAGTCATTTGTAGAGGGTCTCCTTGCCTGCTTTGGGCAGTGTTTGTCCCCGGCCTGAATGTGGTGAGTTTTAACTAAGTGTGTTCTGGTCTGCTTGTGAAATGAGACCTGACACCAACTCCACCAGAACTGAGGCCCTGCAGAACTCTCTGGTTGGGAGATATAGTGTGGGGCAGGTTTGGGCTGGTCTTCTTGGGGAGGGGCCTACCATGCTGGGACTGAGGCAAACTTGGCTAAGAAGGGTAGCCTTGCCAGAGTGCAGGGGGGTAGGGTTTGGCATAGGCCAATTAGGTAGCCAGAGTTGGTGTTGGGCTTCTTCCCATAGGTGGCTCTGTGTTTATGCTAAAGGGTAAGGGAGGGAGATGTTTCCAGCCATCTCCTTTGTTCCTGGAGAGGTCTCTCCCTTAATGCTGCCTCTCAGAGACAAGCTCAAAGGAGAGTGAATCATCTCTAACCTGTGTGCCCCAGGCATTCTTCAGATTTCTATGTCCAAGCTGGCTATCACCCCCCACCCCCCAGGTTGTTTGCCTGTCTTCTCTCCAGAAGCAGTGCAGTGCCCTCTGGGCTCTATCCCAGCCAAGCCAGCTAACCTTTGAAATTCCAGGCTTTAAGCCCCACTAGTTGCAAAAACTCATGAAATTCAGCCACTTTCTTTTTCCAAGCCAGTGGCTTTGGGGAAACATTCTCCTTGTGCATTCTCCTGTGTGCTCCTCTCTCACACCCTTCTCCCTGACCACAGCTCCCTCTTCTCCGTAGCACCCATGGTCCACTTCTCCCCTAAACTATGTCTCCACACTTCCTACCTTCTTCAGTGTGGCCTCTTGTCTGCCGCTCTTCTTTATGTTTATCTAGATGTGTCATGTCCATTATTAGACTGAATCTCAATTTTTCCTGTTGTGTTCATACAGAAAAATTCAAACCTTTGATCACAGTGACTATATTTACTCCATTACCACCGATTCACTTTCTTCAAACTCTGAAATTTCATTTGGATCAACAATGATTTCATACTTACCCACTTCAGGGTAAATTTCAAGTTCTAGGATCTGAGTGAACACCTCTGCTGCATTAGCAATGCAGATCATGCCTTCAGTTTGGAAAAACTCCTATTTTTTTTTTTGCTTTTTACAGTAACAACACCCTTTGCTAGTTTTCATGCCATTATGACCTTTGCCTCCTTTTGGGTTCTACTTCATCTCACCCACTAATATTTGGAAATCCTCTAAATTTTCTCCTCCAATTCTGACATGCACACTCTCCCTGAATAATCTGTAGTGAAAATAAAATAACTACACATACATGCTCATGACTCAGAACTTCATATGTCCTATCACGTGCTGGATACCTTGCCTTAAATGTTCCACCTATATCTGAAATTCAAGATCCTGCCCTAAATTTTACTCTTAGGTTGTATCTCAGTTGATAGAAACAGTATCATCTGTTTACCCAAGTGAAAATCCTGACATAAATTTGACTCATCTTTTCCACATCCTCCAGATATACTAAATCTCCAAATTCTACAGTTTGCTTCTAAACATTTTGCTAATCCATTCTGCCTAGCATAATGTTCTGAATGTTGTTCGAGAAAAAGAATAAACCTTGATTTTTGGTATTTGCCAATTATCTTTGTGCAGATTGTATCTACCATGACAAATTTCAAGCCATCAAAGTGATGTCACTGAACACATAGTTGGGAAAAGATGCATACTCATTTGACTCTCATAAGCCAGCATCAGCACACTGCTGATTCTCCCTAATTTTCTACAACCATTGACCCTTTATTCAAGTCCTAAATATTTACCTAATATACTATTTTACTATACTACTTCCACAGCTTCCTAACAGGCATACTTCGCTCAATTATTATCCCCTGATAATTTATCTTCTACCCTGCTTTTGCAGAGGTTTGATCCATTTCCTTGTCTAAATCACACTAATGGCTTCCCACCAATGCATTCACATACTCCAGAAAAAACAGAAATGATTACAAGGTCTTTCATGGTTCCTGGGTGTTCTCTTAAGCTCCACCTTTACTATTATCTATCTTATACTTTTTCTTTCTTTGCCCCCAGGTTTTTGGTAGACTAATCTTCCTTTTCATGCTTGCCTAAGAGCTATTTTCCTTGCTTTATCATCGCTTGGCATAATTCATGACAAATAACTACCTAAATATTTTCATCTCTACACCATATTCTTTATTCTTAAAAACAAAACAAAAAACAGTAACAATAAGGACAATAGAAACAATGTTCCTGCTATGTTCCTGTTTTCATGATCAAGGAAGAACAAAGTACCAAATATCGCAGGAAACCAATTAATGTTGAATGGACAAACACTGCCTATAGAGGACGTGGGATCTGTGCCTTTCCATAAATTTTTCCATATTTGGAAGAATTATACATCATACAGATCTTCTAAATTTTATGTGTATCAGCATGTATTTAAAAATCATGAGGCATGACAACAGAAAGAAAAGGTCAAAAGAAAAAATAGAGATAGAGATTCTTGGAGTTATAGAAATGTACTTAAAAATAGCTGTGATTTACATATTTAAGAAAATTGGTGTTACCATGTAGAATTTTCACAGAGATTTGTAATATGTGGAAGTATCAAATAGAAATTATAGGCTTGGACAACTCAATAATTACCCAAATTCAGTAGTTAGTAGATAGGTTTAACAGCATATTGGGCACAGAAAAACAGATATAAGGTGAACTGGAAATAGATGATTACATTGTATCCAGAATGAAGTATAGAGTCCAGACAGATGGAAAAATAGAAAAAAAATATATGACAAATGCTGCATATAGTAAAAGGTTTTAAATATATGAAACTGTAGCCCTAGAAAGAGAGACTGAATGGGAAAGACTGAAATTTGAAGAAATATTGACATAAATTTTCAAAACATATGAAAAACTCCAGCACAGATTCAAAAACCCTTGTGCACATGAAGCAGAATAATTTCAAGGAAAAACATATACAGACATTTTATAATCAAACTATTGAAAGCCAAAGAAAAAGGGAAAACTTAAAATCAGCCAGAGAGGGAAAAAAGACACATTATGATCAGGAGAGCAATGATAATTCTCAATGTTGATGTTTAAATAAACTCTATAGTCTGGAAGTCATATTATGGAATCTCTAATTCACTGAAAGGAAACAAGGACCAACCTCGAATTTTACACCAAGCAAAAATATCCTTTTAAAATGAAGGTGAAAGAGACAGTAAGATTGAGAGAGAGAGAATGAATTTTTGTCCATTGTGCCTGCTCTAAGGGAAATATTAACAAGAAATCTTCAGGAGGAAGATAATCTATCCAGAGAGAAACACAGAAATGCCAGAAAAAAATAAAGAACCACAGAAATGATGAAGTCAGGAAATTTTAAGTGAATATTATTAGATCGTGAAGCTTAAAATATTCATAAAATTCAAATATATGAAAACAACACAAGTTAGGTTGGATCAAATGGAGTTAAATAGTTCCAGAGTTCTAACCTTGTCTGGGAAGCAATATAAGCACTAATATATATTAAAATATTCACAGTACAGGAACATGTTTTTATTCCTGGGATAGCCATTTAAAGTTATCTTAAAAATAAGTAATTTTAGGTGATAAAATGGAAAAATAGAATAATAAAATATATCTGAGTAGTTGAGAAGAAGAGAGAAAAGGCACATAAAACATAGGATAAGCAAACAAAAACATTCTCTTTTAGATATAAACTAAATTTTGTCAGTATGTATAAAATGTGCTTGAATTCTGAATTAAAGAAGAAATATTGTCATAAAAGTTAAGTGAAGCAATATCTTTCTTACAAGAAACAAATCTTACTAAATAAGTGCATAGAGAATTTTCAATTAAAAGTATGAAAGAGATACATTCTGCAGTCACCTTAATTCTCCTCCCCTCCTCCCAAACACACAAAATCAGTATGTCTATACTACTATTAGGCAAAATAGACTTTAAGGAAGAAATCGGTCTAGAAGACCTTACTTTATGATAAAATGGAATAACTGATAAATTTGTATACATGTAACATATAGCTTTGGATATGCAAAGCAAACACTGACATTATAAAAAAGAGAAAGACATACATGTGCCATAGTGGGAACTTTAACACACCTGTCTCAATAACTGACAGAAAAGCAGGCAACAAGTCATCAAATGGATAGAAGACCTGAGCAAAAAATATAATAAAATTGATCTAATTGACATCTCTGGAACATAGCGTCCAATGCTGACAGAATATACATTCCTTCAAGTATACATGAAACACTAATAGAAGTTGATCATCTGCTGTCCTAAAGCAAGTCTAATCTTGTTTACAAATAGGTGCATTAGACAAAATCCAACCACAGTCAATAGCAACTCTGAGCAAAATCTATAAAATGATTAACTGTCCCTCTGTTGAAATCATATCTTTCAGTGTAAAAGACAAGTCAATATACAATTCTAATGGAAGTGGTAGAAATGCCCTTTCCAGACTATGATCATTGGATTCTAGAAAAACAAGAGAGGAAGAGAAAAATTCTTACTAGCTGACAACAAGATGAGGTAGGAGATGGGAGAAATTTTCATGTGTCTCAATTTCTACTGAGTCATATCTTATCTCCATTTCATCCTGTCCTGCGAGTTTGGCTTGGTTAAAAGTTTCGGAGCTCAGGAATTCTGGTTGAAGCATTTTGTTTTAACCTCTTCAAATGCATTATTATTGAGGGAGGTAATAGGGGTAAAGGTCAGTGATATTTCTGGTGTTTATATTATATTAGGGGAGAGAGAGACAATTTCTATGTATTAATTAAGGAAAGAAAATTAGAAATTTCCATTAGGCTGTTTAGTCAGAAGATCTTGATAGGGAGTTGAATCAATTATAAATACGCTGAGGGTATCCTAATTAGGATCTGTTATTTGAAGAAAATATTTCACTCTACAGTGAGTTATAGTCATAAGACACAGTCTGTATTATTCAATAGTAGAATCTTCTTGGGAAGAGGGTAGAAAAGGTAGACATGCAAACATATAATTGTTACCCAATATAATAAGTGAGATAATAGAAATATCCTTTCTTTCACTGCAGTCACTGGGTCTTATTATTATTATTTTTTAGTCTAATACTTGCACCGTATCTAGCATGTGAGTCCTAAAACAACTATTTGCTAATTTATTGAACTGACCAAACTCACATGAAAACAGAACAGTGAGGAACTACATTGTATGGAAACTTTGTTTACATTTTTATCCTTGAGATTTTTCATCTATAAATATAGATTTAATGCCAAATATTGGCATGGCAAAATGAAGTTATAAAAAACCCATCTGGTCACGTTAACTCTCCATAATAATGACTAGCCTTCAAATAAGTTACAGGGTGTCAGGAGGTGTGTAGTCAAGGCATTGTAAAACTAGACACTAATTGACACTATAAACATGTCCTTCTCTTTTCTGGGCTCCAATTCCTCCAACTATACAGTGAGGTCCTTTGGTTTTAAAGTCATTCAAAATTATTTTGAAAGTAAACTGCAGTTAGATTGACAAATCATTATTAGAAAATAAACCTTTATGTGTATTTATAGTGTATTATGTGTTCATAACAGAAATATAGTAAGTACTTAATACCTTCTGAATTAAAATTACGAGTTGTTGCAAACACACACATACATACCAAGGATACCATGCAATCATTTTGATATGGTAAAGTCAACCAAGGGAAATTGATAGCTTTTTTTTTTTTTCCTCCCCGACTCAAGATAACCAACATTAGGTTTTCTCTTACTGGAGATAAAATAAAATGGCTATTGTAGTAATGCATCTCTCACAGATTTTAAAGGATTTAAGATGTATATTTCTGACTATTATGTGTTTAAAATTTTTAAAGGTTCCCAGGGCATAATAACTAAATGATCTCATTCTTTCACAAATTAAGACCAACCATACAGATTTTTTCTTATTATTCTTCCTATGAAGTTAATCCTCACTGAGCTCTCATAAAGACTTCTTTAAGCCTCCCAGGTGAGGGAGAAGCAGCCCTAATGAGCATGAATCAGTGGCATTTGATCCCCACCATAGTAAAATGCCGACACAGATATAATCTTTTGCTCTTCCAAAGGCTTTTAACTTTGAGGTTAAAGAAAAAAACTCTCCAACATCAGCAAGCCTTTAAACTAGTTCCTTCTTCTATCCAACAGCTTACCTCTATTATTTTGCAAAAATGAAACTACAAGTGTTTTATGGGTTTCATTTGGAGAGAATGTGGAAATTGTAGTAGAAAAGGGACCTATATTCTTTCTATTAGAGTTCCTTGTTTCTTCCATTTGATCAGGCAAACTTTTCTTCCAGAGCATGTTGAGCCAAATTGGCAAATAGAAAGAAATGAGTTTATACCATGTGTCAGTGAAGTTACCACATAAGTGTGGATTTATATATGAAATATTTTAGATGAATTAAGTGTTCCTTTGGGAAATATCTGGAAAGGACATAGCACAAATAAGGCAAATAGCAACAGTGACCATAAATTAAGCACATTCTCATTATGTCTTTACACCCCCTGACTAGAAACAATAACCTCTCCCCCAATAGGTACACAGTCTCAGAAAAAAGATTAGTGTACCCAAAGGGCAAAGCAAACCGATATATCCTGTGATATGTTTGAACAATTGTAAAGCTGTACCTCTGGCAGATGATGGGTGGGAGTGAATTAAAGAGGTCTAGGTGAATTATAGAGGTGGGAATCTGCCATCAAGGAGGCCCAGCTGTCTGCCTCAAGGTGCATGACCCTGGCAACAGAACGACGGGAGCAGCCAAGCAAGTGATGGCTGGTGCAGAAGAAAAGAGGAAATAGGTGAGATTCTCATAATTGGGCCTGGCCATGGTAGGGAGTATATTCTACCATCACATCTTTTAAACTTGAGTCAAATTCTAAGTCTCAAGTTATTATTAAACTGAGCCTGTAATTGTACATTTAATACCACACACACACACACACCCCACACACACCCACTCATACATACACACTAAATGGGAGTCAGTATCAATATTGGACCTTTAAGGGTTTTTTTTTTCCTCCATCTTAAAAAAAAAAGAAGCTGCTAGCTAAAAGAAATCACAGGTAATTATGTGAGGGTATCTCAACATACTTGAAGATTTCTCTCTGACACATACCCAGCTTCTAATGTTTTTTGTGGCTGCTCTCATTAAATTTTATACAACAGAAAACCTGAACAAAAAGTCTGTGCAATGTAAGGGAACAATGATTTGATTTTCAAGGAAGAGGAGATTTATGGGGAAAATCACTTGTATCTGACAGTCACTGATATCAGTCCTTAGTTCATGAAAACTGACTGGGGCCTGATAGATTCTTCTCCTGTTCATCAAAAGCTACTGTTTTCTTGTCTCAGCAATGAGTAGAAAACGAATAATGAACACATTGATGTGGGGGAAAGAGTCTTATTTTGTGACAAGAGAAAAATTTTTACAAAGTCAACATTGAATCATTAAAAAATGCAGATTAGACACCTGAAAATGTTTCACAGAATAACATCCTTCCTTTGTTTTTTAAAGAAAATATGTTTATTTAAAAACAGATCTTAAATATACACATTTAAAAATAAAATTAGCTGTCAAAGTATTCCAGACAAATGAGTAGAAAAAATTTGACTTCTTAGGAAAATAGGTCATAGATATTTGATGTTACTACTTAAAGCAAATATGCAACACTTAATGGCTCACTTAATGCCTCATTGCTGCTAGTCTTTCTTTTTAAGTAGAAGCAGAAACTGTCTCTTTGATTAAACTGAATTATTATTATAAAACTTTGTTAGTGAATTATGCTTCCAGTATGAACTGGCATCTTGACCATATTAGGGAAACCTCTAAATAGTCTTAATGATTTAATATGTTTCTTAAATATAAATTATTTTCCCATAATGCCTCTATTATTGCTTAGAAATATATCAGATACATATTATACTGGCTTTATTCGTGACAAAAAATACCTTGTTCATATTTGTCTAGTAAAGGTAGTTTATTATAAAGAAGCATGTTCAGTGAAAAGAAAATTGCATGAAATTCAAAAAAGAGGGGTATTGCCTTGGAAAGGTTGTTAGAATCCAGATCCTCTGGAGATAGAAACAGTCCTTGATTTAAAGTAATATAAAGACTTAGTGGTAGTGTCTGGCTAGCAAAACTGCCCTATTAAATGACAACAGATGGGAGTCATCACTATGGTTATATGTGATCTATAGCTCTCAAAACTAGTGTTCTTTCCAATACAGAATGGAGCCTGGCCTTGACCATTCCCTAGTACACATTTCAAGAGAGAGAATATGAAAAACTGAGGGGAACATAACAAGTGAAGAGTACAACTCAAAATAAAATGGCAAGCTGTATTACTTACATAAGATGCAATAAAAACACTGGAACAGAAAAATAAAAATTCAAAATATGTGATAAATATATTTAAGAAGATAAAGGATATTAGCCATTTGAAAACACAATTAAGAAAATATCAGTTGGGTATTAAATGTAAAAATGATAGTTGAAAAAAGGGAACCCGATAGATAATGGTCAGTAGTCAAATAGATAAAGTCAAATAATAGAAGAGTGATAAGGAGGATTTCCTGCTGAGGACAATGAGAAAGAACAGAAAATACTTAAAAATAAAATAAAATACTTTAAAAATGACAGATGTGTTAAATATGAGTCAAAGTTCAAAATTCTAGATAGTAAGGGTCTCAGAAGAAAATGAAAATAAATGGGGAAATATTTGAAGAAAAATGGATATAAATTTCCCAAAGGTATAGACAGATTGAATATCTCAGACTGAAAACATTTATAGGGTGCCAAAGAGTAGAATTACTCTAAACACATTATAATAAAGTTTAAAATTATAAAAAAAATAAAATTCAAAGTTTTAATGAACACTTGGACATAAGACTTTTTAATAGAGGCAGGGGGGCTATTGAATAGAAATTTTAATATTTGATTTAAAAGGATGTTGAACTTATAATTTATATCCAGAAAATTGTTTAATTTAATGTAATATTACAATAAATATTATCTGAAATGGAATTGTCAAGAGACTTGACACCAAGACCCATAATAAAAATACTTTCAGAGGACGTACTCAGAAGATTAGCAAAATAAATCCAGAAGATGCTGCAAGAAATATGAGTAAGAATGGTGAAATATCTTGTCAAAGTCTAGGATGAGGAAAAGGAAAAGAAAGTATTTCACTATAAACTAGGACTAAAATTGTAGACAATATCAACATAATGCAGTAAGGAGAGAACATAAGAGGACTTATTCAGAGGTAGCGTTTTGTGTAAATATATATTAGGATGGATCTTATGCTAACAAATATCAAGTTAAGAAAATGAAATAACTTTTAAAAAAGCAGAAGAAATCTCAGTCTAGTTAATTTAAATCAATAAAAGAGAAGAAGGAAATAAAAAGAGACAACGGTAAAAGGAAAATAATTTAATAGCAGAATTAAGTCCTAACACAAGAGTGAATGCAGAGGCGTGTGAGTTAAAGGCATTGAGAGAGATAAACCTTTGTAAGCAAACTAATGCACATTAAAACAAAGAAATTTCACATTCTTCAAAATTCACCTTAGATTTATTAGGTAAAAATTATAAAGCAAGATAATATCAAGCACCAGTGGGAAAGTGGGCATATAAATCCCTCATCCTCTCTGGGAGGGTGTATATACTGGGGCATTCATCAAGAAGTCATTCTGGCATTATTTATTCAAATTCAATAAAACATACCCTATCAACCAGCAATTTCAATCCTGAGTGTAAATCCCAGGGAAATCTTACAGGTTTATGAGGTGTCATATTCTAAAATGTTCATTGCCATGTTAACTGTGTCAAAAGTTGGAGATAATCTGAATATTGATAATATATCAAATAGATATGGTAAAATACAGTGAAAATATTCTATGGGATTTTATACAATAAAAATAACAAATAAAAATTAATTTTTTAAGGGGAGAGACAATGAGATACAGAACATGATGCTGTTTATGTAAATTAAAAATGGACACAAACACTGGCATATATTTTTCATGAATATTTAAATATAAAGAATTATAAGGAACCTATTAAAATTGTTACCTGAGAAAGAGAATTGATGGGGGTTATAGGTATGGAGATAAAAAATAAATAAAAAATAGGGGGCAGAGCAAGATGGTGGAGGAGTAGGAGACCTGGATTTCGTCTGATCTCAGGAATTCAACTGAATAGGGATCAAAGCATTCTGAACACCTACGAACTCAACAGGAGACCAAAGAAGAAAGTAGCAACAACTCTCTGAACAGAGAAGCGACCACTTTCTCAAAGGTAGGACGTGGGGAGAAGTGAATCCGAGACAAACGGGAGGATAGATGGCAGGGAAGGGGGCCTCCGCCACTTCTGGCAAGTGATAGAGACCCAAAGCACAAAATCGGAACTTTTAGAAGCTGGCTCCGCTGAGGGACGTCGCTCCAGTGGCTAAGCAGGGGGTGGAACCCTCGTGGGACAGTGTGGTCTCAGGACCCTCGGGGTCACAGAAAGACCAGGGGGGCCTGAAGCAGCAGAGCTCCCAGGTATTGGAGCGGGGAAGCGGCTGCAGAAACGGAGCCGAGGCACGGGCTCTCAGCTCGGGGTTGCCATAAACTGTGATCCGCGGCCCAGTCGGGCCACTGCTCCTCCAGCAGGGACCCAACAAGCGGCAGATCCGGGGAGACTCCCCTCCCTTCCCCAGGAGGAGCGGCGCAGGAGTGCACCGCAGAGATCTGCTGGGTTTGGAGACTCCACACGGGGTCGGGTGCCAGACATAGAAATGCTCGGTCACAGGCCGGGTGAGCACGGACAGCGGCCGGAGACCAGGGACAAGAGAGTGACTGCTTTTCTCTGTGGGCGCACTGAGGAGCAGGGCCCCGAGTTCTCAGCTCCTCCGGGTGGAGATTGGGAGGACACCATTTTCACCCTGGTCCTCCAAATCTGTACCAGAGCTTGCAGGGAACAAAAGCTCCTGAGAGCAAACCCAAGCAGCTTGCTTAGCCCGGACGACAAGGGTGGGCAATTCCACCTTGGCAAAGACATTTGGGAACGATGGCAACAGGCCCCTCCCCCAGAAGATCAGCCCGAACAGCCAGCAAGCCAAGACCAAGTTTACCAATCAAGGAGAACGGGAGAACTCCAGCACTAGGGGAATAGTGCACTTAGAATTCATGGCATTTTTTACCATGATTCATTAGTTTTTCAAATTAATTTTTTAACTTTTCTTTTAATTTTTCTTTTTCCATTTTTCAACCAATCTTATCAATCCCTTTTTTTAAAAAAACATTTTTTATTTTTCATTTTTAGAGTCATATTTTATCCCTTCATAGTAGTTACCCTTATTTTTGGCATATATATATAAGTTGTTCTCTCTTTAAAATTTTGAGATACAGTTTCTTCTAAGAGATCAAAATATACCCTAAATCACTAGTGTATGGCTTTGTTCGAGTATCCTGCCTGATCACATTCTCTCCCTTTTTTTTCTTTTTTTCTTTTTAATCTTTCTTTTTTCAAACAACGTCTTATCTTATCAATTCCTTTTATAAAATCTTTTATAATTTTCATCTTTACAGTCCTCTTCCATCCCTTCATTGTATCAACCCTTATTTTCTACATATATAAGTCTTTCTTCCTTTAAAATTTTAGGAGGCACTTGTTTCTAACAGAGCAAAATATGCCCAAAATCTAGTGTGCGCAACTGATCTATGCACTAGCCTGATCATATTTGATCATATTCTGTTTTTTTTTTATTGTTCTGTTTTTGTTTTTATCTTTTTGTTTTTTTTCTTTCTTTTCTCTCTTTTTTCTTTCTTTCCCTTTCTTTTCCCCTGGTTTCAGGTCTTTTCCAATTTGTATACAGTATATTTGCTGGGGACATTGTTAACCTGTTAGCATTTTGTCTCTCATTCATCTATTCTCTTCTGGACAAAATGACAAGTCGAAAAAAATCACCTCAACAAAAAGAACAAGAGATAGTACCATCAGCCAGGGACCTACTCAATACGGACATTAGTACGCTGTCGGACCTAGAGTTCAGAATCATGACTTTAGAGATTCTAGCTGGGCTTGAAAAAAGCGTGGAAGTTATAAGAGAAACCCTTTCTGGAGAAATAAAAGAACTAAAATCTAACCAAGTCGAAATCAAAAAGGCTATTAATGAGGTGCAATCAAAAATAGGGGCACTAACTGCTAGGATAAGTGAGGCAGAAGACAGAATCAGCGATATAGAAGACCAAATGATGGAAATAAAGAGGCTGAGAAAAAGAGAGATAATCAACTACAGGATCACGAGGGCAGAATTCGAGAGATAAGGGATACGATAAGAGGAAACAACATTAGAATAATTGGGATCCCAGAAGAAGAAGAAAGAGAGAGGGGGGAAGAAGGTATTTTGGAGCGAATAATAGCAGAGAATTTCCCTAATGTGAGGAAGGAAACAGGCATCAAAATCCAGGAGGCACAGAGAACCCCTCTCAAAATCAATAAAAATAGGTCAACACCCCAACATCTAGTAGTAAAACTTACAAGTCTCAGAGACAAAGAGAAAATCCTTAAAGCAGCTCAGGAGAAGAGATATGTAACCTACAATGGTAGAAATATTAGATTGGCAACAGACCTATCCATAGAGACCTGGAATGCCAGAAAGGACTGGCATGATATCTTCAGAGCACTAAACAAGAAAAATACGCAGCCAAGACCAAGATATCCAGCTAGGCTGTCATTGAAAATTGAAGGAGAGATAAAAGTTTCCAGGACAAACAAAAACTAAAGGAATTTGCAAACACAAAACCAGCCCTACAAGAAATATTGAAAGGGGTCCTCTAAGCAGAGAGCCTAAAAGCAGCATAGATCAGAAAGGAACAGAGACAATATACAGTCACAGTCACCTTACAGGCAATACAATGGCAATAAATACATATCTTTTAATAGTTACCCTGAAATTAAATGGGCTAAATGCCCCAATCAAAAGACAAAGGCTATCATATTGGATTAAAAAACAAGACCCATCAATATGCTGTCTGCAAGAGACTCATTTTAGACCCAAAGACACGCCCAGATTGAAAGTGAGGGGGTGGAAAACCATTTACTACACTAATGGACACCAAAAGAAAGCTGGGGTGGCAATCCTTATATTAGACAAACTAGATTTTAAAACAAAGACTGTAATAAGAGATGAGGAAGGACACTATATCCTACTTAAAGTGTATATCCAACAAGAAGATCTAACAATTGTAAATATCTATGCCCCTACCATGGGAGCAGCCAATTATAAAAGGCAATTAATAACAAAAGCAAAGAAACACATTGACAACAATACAATAATAGTGGGGGAATTTAACACCCCCCTGACTAAAATGGACAGATCATCTAAGCAAAAGATCAACAAGGAAATAAAGACTTTAAATGACACACTGGACCAAATGGACTTCACAGACATATTCGGAACATTCCATCCCAAAGCAACAGAATACACATTCTTCTCTAGTGCCCATGGAACATTCTCCAGAACTGATCACATCATAGGTCACAAATCAGGTCCCAACCGGTACCAAAAGACTGGGATTATTCCCTGCATATTTTCAGACCACAATGCTTTGAAACTAGAACTCAATCACAAGAGGAAAGTCGGAAAGAACTCAAATACATGGAGGCTAAAGAGCATCCTACTAAAGAATAAATGGGTCAACTGGGAAATTAAAGAAGAATTAAAAAAATTCATGGAAACCAATGAAAATGAAAACACAACTGTTCAAAATCTTTGGGATACAACAAAGGCAGTCCTGAGAGGAAAGTATATAGCAATACAAGCCTTTGTCAAGAAACAAGAAAGGTCTCAAATACACAACCTAACCCTAAACCTAAAGGAGCTGGAGAAAGAACAGCAAATAAAGCCTAAACCCAGCAGAAGAAGAAAAATAGTAAAGATCAGAGCAGAAATCAATGAAATAGAAACCAAAAGAACAGTAGAACAGATCAACAAAACTAGGAGCTGGTTCTTTGAAAGAATTAACAAGATTGATAAACCCCTGGCCAGAGTTTTGAAAAAGAAAAGAGAAATGACCCAAATCAACAAAATCAAGAATGAAAGAGGAGTGATCACAACCAACACCAAAGAAATGCAAACAATTATAAGAATATATTATGAGCAAATCTATGCCAGTAAATTAGATACCCTGGAGGAAATGGGTGCATTCCTAGAGTTGTATCAACCACCAAAATTGAACCAGGAGGAAACAGAAAACCTGAACAGACCTATAACCACTAATGAAATTGAAGCAGTCATCAAAAAACTCCCAACAAACAAAAGCCCAGGGCCAGATGGCTTCCCAGGTGAATTCTATCAGATATTTAAAGAAGAATTAATACCTATTTTCCTGAAAATGTTCCAATAAACAGAAATGGAAGGAAAACTTCCAAACTCATTTTATGAGGCCAGCATTACCTGATCCCCAAAACAAACAAAGACCCCATCAAAAAGGACTATTACAGACCAATATCCTTGATGAACATGGATGCAAAAATTCTCACCAAAATACTAGCCAATAGGATCCAACAGTACATTAAAAGGATTATTCACCATGACCAAGTGGGATTTATCCCTGGGCTGCAAGGCTGGTTCAATATCCTCAAATCAATCAACGTGATACAATACATCAACAAAAGAAAACAAGAATCATATGATCCTCTCAATAGATGCAGAAAAAGCATTTGACAAAGTACAGCATCCTTTCTTGATCAAAACTCTTCAGAGTATAGGGATAGAGGGTGCATACCTCAATATCATAAAAACCATCTATGAAAAACCTACAGCGAATATCATTCTCAATGGGGAAAAGCTGAGAGCTTTTCCCCTAAGGTCAGGAACACGGCAGGGATGTCCACTGTCACCACTGCTATTCAACATAGTATTAGAAGTCCTAGCCACAGCAATCAGACAACAAAAAGAAATCAAAGGCATCCAAATCAGCAAAGAGGAAGTCAAACTCTCACTCTTTGCAGATGATATGATACTGTATGTGGAAAACCCAAAAGACTCCACCCCAAAACTGCTAGAACTCATACAGGAATTCAGTAAAGTAGCAGGATATAAAATCAGTGAACAAAAATCAGTGGTATTCCTATACACCAACAACAAGACAGAAGAGAGACAAATCAAGGAGTCGATCCCATTTACAATTTCACCCAAAACCATAAGATACCTAGGAATAAATTTAACCAAAGAGGCAAAGGATCTGTACTCAGAAAACTATAACATACTCATGAAAGAAATTGAAGAAGACACAAAGAAATGGAAAAACGTTCCATGATCATGGATTGGGAGAACCAACATTGTGAAGATGTCAATGCTACCTAGAGCAATCTACACATTCAATGCAATCCCCATCAAAATACCATCCACTTTTTTCAAAGAAATGGAACAAATAATCCTAAAATTTGTATGGAACCAGAAGAGACCCTGAATAGCCAGAGGAATCTTGAAAAAGAAAAGCAAAGCTGGCGGCATCACAATTCCGGACTTCCAGCTCTATTACAAAGCTGTCATCATCAAGACAGTATGGTACTGGCACAAAAACAGACACATAGATCAATGGAACAGAATCGAGAGCCCAGAAATGGACCCTCCACTCTATGGTCAACTCATCTTTGACAAAGCAGGAAAGAATGTCCAATGGAAAAAAGACAGTCTCTTCAACAAATTGTATTGGGAATATTGGACAGCCACATGCAGAAGAATGAAACTGGACCATTTCCTTACACCACACACAAAAATAGACTCCAAATGGTTGAAAGACCTAAGCGTGAGACAGGAGTCCATCAAGATCCAAAAGGAGAACACAGGCAGCAACCTCTTCGACCTCAGCCGCAGCAACTTCTTCCTAGAAACATCGCCAAAGGCAAGGGAAGCAAGGGCAAAAATGAACTATTGGGATTTTATCAAGATAAAAAGCTTTTGCACAGCCAAAGAAACAGTCCACAAAACCAAAAGACAACCGACAGAATGGGAGAAAATATTTGCAAATGAAATATCAGATAAAGTGCTAGTATCCAAAATCTATAAAGAAATTATCAAACTTAACACCTAAAAACAAATAATCCAATCAAGAAATGGGCAGAAGACATAAATAGACATTTTTCCAAAGAAGTCATCCAAATTGCCAACAGACACATGAAAAAGTGCTCAACATCGCTCGGCATCAGGGAAAGCCAAATCAAAACCTCAATGAGATACCACCTCACACCAGTCAGAATGGCTAAAATTAACAAGTCAGGGAATGACAGATGTTGGTGGGGATGCATAGAAAGGGGAACCCTCCTACACTGTTGGTGGGAATGCAAGCTGGTGCAACCCCTCTGGAAAACAGTATGGAGGTTCCTCAAACAGTTGAAAATAGAGCTGCCATACGATTCAGCAATTGCACTACCTGGTATTTACCACAAAGATACAAATATAAGAATCCGAATGGGTATGTGCACCCCAATGTTTATAGCAGCAATGTCCACAATAGCCAAACTGTGGAAAGAGCCAAGATGTCCATCGACAGATGAATGGATAAAGAAGAAGTGGTATATATACACAATGGAATATTACGCAGCCATCAAAAGGAATGAGATCTTGCCATTTGCAACGACGTGGATGGAAATGGAGGGTGTTATGCTCAGTGAAATAAGTCAATCAGAGAAAGACATGTATCATATGACCTCACTGATATGAGGAATTCTTAATCTCAGGAAACAAACTGAGGTTTGCTGGAGTGGTGGGGGGTGGGAGTTGTGGGGTGGCTGGGTGATAGACATTGGGGAGGGTATGTGCTATGGTGAGCGCTGTGAATTGTGCAAACTGTTGAATCACAGATCTGTACTTCTGAAACAAATAATGCAACATATGTTAAGAAAAAAGGAAAAGAAGAAGATAGCAGGAGGGGATGAATGAAGGGGAGTAAGTCGGAGAGGGAGACGAACCATGAGAGATGATGGACTCTGAAAGACAAACTGAGGGTTCTATAGGGGAGGAGGCGGGGGGATGGGTTAGCCTGGTGATGGGTATTAAAGAGAGCACATTCTGCGTGGAGTAATGGGTATTATGCACAAACAATGAATCATGGAACACTAAAAAGTTAATTAAATAAATAAATAAATAAATAAATAAAAACAAGTTATGTAGACAGGTCAAGAGTAAAGATGTGTTATGAACTTCAAGAGTATAATAAAATCAATTTTCTCCTAAATTAAAAATAGTAAGAAATATGAATAACAGAGTAATTAAATAGGTGAAAATAGAAATTATCTTTTAACAGTTGAAGATGATATTGGAAAGTATGTTTTAAGATTATAAATTGGGCTGCCTAATACTTCATACCCAAATAAGAGATTAATTTATTCACAGTCATTGGCAGTGCTGAGCCTGAGAATATAGGCCTATTCCTTGGGGATCTGTCCTTCTATGGGATGAAAGTGCAGCATAGAATATGTGTTCTCTGTAGGTAAGTATGTATCAAAAAGGGGAAAAGAGCTAGCTGATCCAAGCAGGTTATGCACCTTTGCTCAAACTCCGTCCTTAGAAATAACACTCATTCCTGTGGGAAATGTAACTGACATGGTAGAAAGAGGGCAGGTGTGATTTGCCTAACAGATGCCCCTCCACAAGAAGGGAGAATTTGTCCCTCCCAGACAACTATAAATATCACCCTTACTGTCCTTCAGATCTTTTCTCTGAAAAGTGAAGCAACCATAACTCAAAATAGCTCCTGATAGTGGCCATTAGTATTCTACCAGCCTATGTTATTAAATGTTACTTCTGAATAGACTTCTCTCTATCCAAATATGAGCAAAAAAGGAAAACAAATTTACTGAAACATTGGTCCATAAAAATCTTGTGACATAAAGAAAAGGGAACTTTGTCTTGAAGACACACCTGGAAACCATCAATTTGAAAATAATTTACATAACAAACAAGACAATTTAGAGGAGAAATACTCGGAGTCATTAAAATAAATTCTATTGTAAGAAATAGATATGAACAAGCTAAGATTAAAACAGAGATAAAAATAGACTGAAATAATTATAAACAATGACAACACAAAATAAACTGTCCATTTTAGGCAGCTAACTGCAAAAGATAGTAATACAGAAAAGTAAGTGAATGATGAAAAATTCTACCAGAAGTTTATGAAAAAATTGGAAAAAAAAGGTGACACATGACAAAATATTACTATCTTTAAACATATAAAAATGCCAATCATTCATTAGAAATATTAGTTGAAAAATTAAAAAAAAATATAGAGAGAGGGGTGCCTGGATGGCTCAGGACATCAGTTGAATGTCCATCTCTTGGTTTTGGTTCAGGTCATGATCTCCTGGGTCTTGGGATTGAACCTGACCTTAGACTCCATGCTCAGTGGGGGCCTGCTTGAAGATTCTCTCCCTCTTCTCCTCCCCCCACCCTCATGTGTGCTTACGTGCTCTCTCTCTCTCTCAAATAAATAAATAAATCTTAAAAAATTTTAAAAATTAACAATGAAAAAGAAATAGAAGTCTCAAAATTAAAAATATTGTAAATTATGATAAAAGTGATAAAATTAATACAAAATATTTACCTTCACCAGTAAACAAAGTAAATGAAATTAATATGAAGTATAAAATTTGCCTATAAAATAAAAAAGTCTTAAAAATGATAATAAAGGAAAGTAAGAATTTGGTCCACTTGTGAGTGTCATTTTATATTAATACAATTCTTCTGAATTACAACTTGATACACTATTCTTTAAAAATTTCCATACATTGATCCCTTTATTTGTAGGGAGCCTATTGATAAAATTACAATCAGTGAAAACTATATGTGTAAAAGATGTTCGCTACAGCATAATATATAACGAAGGAAATTGCAGAGCCTGGGTGGCTCAGTCAGTGTCTGCCTTCTGCTGCCTTTGATCTCAGGGTCCTGGGATCAAGCCCCACATCAGGCTCCCTGCTGAATGGGGAATCTGCTTCTCCTTCTCCCTCTACCCTACCACCCACACTTGTTTTCTCTCTCTCAAATAAATAAATCTTAAAAAATAACCTCTAGAAGTACCAATTATTCAGCAATAGCTTATCCATATGATAAATTTTTATGCACTCATTAAAAAATTATTTTCAAAGACTATAAAATAGTATGGAATTTTTCTTGATATAATGAAAATAAGGTAAAATGTATATATTCTTTTTTCAAAAGATTTTATTTATTTATTTGAAGGAGAAAGGAGAGAGAGAGAGAGACAGCAAGAAGGAGCAGGTGGGGAGGGGCAGAGGGAGAAGCAGACTTCCCACTGAGGAGGGAGTCTGATGAGGGACTTGATCCCAGAATCCTGGGATCATGACCTGAGCCGAAGGCAGAGGCTTAATTGACTGAGCCACCTAGGTGCCCCAACATGTATATGTTCTTATCTCAATCTCTTGTAGTAATTTTATAAGACATTGTAACATTATGACATTAATAGATTCATGTGCATTAAAAAAAAGGATGGATAGAAAAGTGATTCCTGCTAAGTGATGAAATCAAAGGTGATTTATATTTCATCATTATAGTTTTGCTATTCTCATATTATCTACATTGAGTTTACACTGTTTCTATTAATGAGAAAATGTTAATTGAATATAAAGACAGATTATAGAATACAGATTAGAAGAGATAATTTATTTGAACATGTTGATTTTGAGTTGCCTAAAGAAATCCAGAAAATATATTTAATTGAAGTTTAGAAATATTAGTGTGATTTATGATATCTAGAGGTATCCATTTATCAGAATCCACATCAGGGGTAGTTGAAACAGTTAAGTGTGTGTGATAATTTTGAGAGAGTTTATAGGCAACAATGGAAGTTGAATATTATGCATATTGGGGAATCCCAACAGATAATGAAAACTAAATTAGCAAATATCATTAGATTTCACTATCAAAATTTTTCTGCTTTTGTTTTTTTTCACACTATTGCATTATACTCTTCCTCAAAATAAAGCAAAATCTGATAAATCTAAATTTCTAAAGCAAGGAAATATGAAGGAAACAGATTCTCTGTATAAGAAATGGAAATGCACTAAGAAGTTGTAAAGATTTTGACAATTATGCACAGGTTTTCAGCAGCATGTAAAACTTCAACTTCTCATGCTCTGAGTTGCAGATTATATCCATTATTTCTATTCAAAACATTAACCAGAAGAATTCAAATAAAAATGTTTAATATTATCTTTTAGAATGAGCTAAAAAATAGCATTTTATGAATGCACAGTAGTGGGAGAAGAAGTTAACAATAAATATTTACCTCTATTGAAAGACACAAGGACCAGTAATACCTTTTATTCAGTTCCATTCAACAATAATTGCATTGACTACAAAAATCATCCATCCATATGGCACTTATATTTGTGTCAGCTGATTTTAGTCTCAAGCACCCAAACTTTACTACAGACATATACAAAAGTTGTTAATGAAACTCAATGAGATTCAAGAACTTAGATTTGTACCTAAATTTATCTTTATATGAGTTTCAAACAGGTAAAATCCAATAACTGTCAATGCACAGGAACCTAAGCTGTTTATGTTTTGGGGAAAGGAAAAATCACAGTGAAGAGAAGTGACATTTATAGAATGTCTAATATGTTACAGACAAACTGAGAGGTTATTTATCATCATTATCTCATCAATTCAGAAAAGTCCTTTTTGAATTTGTTGAAGTTAGAAGACTTAAACTACCTGATTTCAGGACTTAGTGTAAAACTACAACAATCAAGAGAGTAGGATGTTGGCATAAAAATAGACATAAGGATCAATGAAATAGAATATAAAGTTCAGAAACGGACCCACAGACAACTGATTTTCAAAAAGGAGCAAAGTAGTTTAATCATTAAATTGGGAAATCTTTAAAATGAATATTGCTACAATCATTAGATTGCTTTCTGGAAAAACTGAACCTCAAATATTAAGTCATACCATAAATGAAAATTACTTTGAAATGAATAATAGACTTAAACCCAAGAGGTAAAACTATAAAAGTTCTAGGAAAAAAAAAGGAAATTCTTGTGTTCTTATTTTAGGCAAAAATGTCTTAAGACAGAAGTCTGAATCTCTAACAATTGTATATATATAAATTGAAATTCATCTAAATTTAAAATCTTTGTTCATCAGATGACATTATTAAAAAAATGAAAAGGCAAGTTACAGACTGGGAGAAAGCATTTTCAAAACATGTATTTCATAGAAGATGCCTAGAATGTTAAAATGAACTCCTACTACTCTGGAGTGCCTGAGTGGCTTATTCAGTTGAGCATCTGACTCTTGGTTTGGGCTCAGGTCATTATTTCATGGGTCCTGAGATCGAGTCCCGCCCTGGCTCTGCACTCATCAGGGATTCGGCTTGAAGATTTTCTCCCTCTGTCCCTTCCCCAACTTGCTTGCTCTCGCTCTCTCTCAAATAAATTAATCTAAAAAAAAAAAATGAACTCTTACCACTCAAACGTAAGAATATAATCAACCATATTAAAAACTGAGCAAAAAATTTGAAGAGCTACTTCACCAAAGAATGGCAAATAAGGATACAAAAGGATGCTTGGCATCGTTTGTTATAGGAAAATGAAAATAAAAACATCAATGAGATACAACTACACTAGGTTGTGAAAGCTACAATTTAAAAAGATTAACAATATATGTGTTGGCAAGAAAGTGGAGCAAAGGCAAATTTTTTATATTGTTGGTTAAAATGCAAAATGGTACACCCCCTTTGGACAATGGTTTGGTGGTCCCACAAAAAAAATAAACATATTTGCTGTACCACCCCCTAAATCTCACTCCTAGGTTTATACCTAGAAAATGAAAATATATGTCCACATAAAGAATTAGACACAAATTTTTATTAACACCTTAATTCATAATAGCTAAAACTGGGAACAAATAAATTCTTATGAATTCTGAATCAATAAACAATATAGACTATATCCAGAGAATTGAATATACCACTGTTAGTGCTAAAAAAGAACAAACTAGTTATTCGTGCAAAAATGGTTGAATCTCAAAAGCATTTTGCTAAGAGAAGGAAGTCAGACATAAAGAAACATATACTTAATATATTTCCACTTATATAAAATTTTAGAAAGGCAAAAAAATTGAGACAAATCAAACCTGGATTCCTGGGACCAGGGGTGGCAGGAGGGGATTAATTGCAAGGTGGCATGCGTGGACTGTTACAAAATGTTCTATATCTCAATTAGTAAGGTTGTTACATATATATGTTGTTAAAACTCATTGACTTGTGAACTTAAAATCAATGAATTAGATTGCACATCAATTTACCACAATAATTTTGGCTTTATAAAAAATCAGATTTGGCTAACTCTGAAATCCGTACTCTTTGTATGCTAATAATCCTACCATAGTTATATCATTAGTCATGTCCTAAAGTGGGCAAATTTAGCATCCGGAGGCTTGTCTGTTGACATACTACCTATGTATTTAAGTAGAAGATGAATGGTTTTGTGTGTTTTTGCAAACAAAAATATTTCACAACTCTGGTCTACCTGGCCTATCTTTCAAATAATGCTAATACTGTGGGTTAGAACTTTTACTGATCAGCCACAGGTAATCTTTGAAGTAAGATGAGTCTTTGGATATCATAGTGAAATTTTTCCAATCTCAATTTTGTTCATGTCATATGTCTAATTATAAATTAAACTTTATGGAAAATATTATAATTGCTGGACCATGGTTTATTGCTTTGGTTGATAATTGTCATTGCTTTTGGCTACTTGACCTAAGAACTGCATCTGTTGTGACTGATGAGTGATAATCTGGATAAACATCAAATAATACATTAGTTTAAGGTTTTTACTTTTATCAATTCCTATAAGGATATTAAAGAAGAAAAGATTTTATTTATTTATTTGAGAAAGACAAAGAGATAACAACAGAGATAGAGGGAGACATAGTGAGGAGGAGAGCATAAGCAGGGAGGAGAGGGGGAAGCAGCCTCCCCGTTGAGCAAGAAGCCCAATGTGAGGTTCAATCCCAGGACCCTGGGATCATAACCTCAGCTGAAGGCAGACACTTAACCAACTGGGCTACCCAGGCACCCCGAAAATGATGAATTTCTAAGAATATTTACAATTTAGCATTCAGTTAACAGAGCACCTAAATTTATTTAAACAGAATTCATACTTTAATAAATAGATGTACAATATAATATCTGTAGTATTCAGAAAAAAAAGATAGCTATGCGGTGTTTTAAATGCATATAGAAACTGACTTTGCTAGAAATAGGAAGTATAAAAAGGAATGAATATTTATTTAGTAACTACCATGTGCCAGTTGCTTTTGGTTCTGGTCATTATTTATCCATTCAGCAAGCAAATATATTTTGAGCCCTTACTAATTGCTAGAGACTGTGATAGATGCTGGGGCTTACAGTGATCACCAAGATAGACATTATGCTTTCTGGTCCAAGATAGTAACTGAGCATATGCTTAATTTGTGGAAGGACTGCTGCATTAGAGCAAAATGTATGACCTCAAAATAGCCAAGTACAAGTAGGAACGTGTGTGACAGAGACTGCTAGGTATCACTTAATATGATCCCTCTAATTTTTAGTGTAGACACTGTTGCACAGAATTAAGACCACATTTATCAGTTCTCTTTGTAGTCAGTGTGATTACTTGGCAAAGTTTTGTGAATGGGTCTATAAGCCAACTTCGTGGAAGTGTCTTCATAGTGTCCTCCTTTTTTTTTTTTTCATGGCCAGAGTAATAGAAGGGGCTCAAAGCCAGCTCCTTCATGAAGCATGGGTGTGAGAAGCTCAACCTAGATCCTGCACTGTTTTCTCCTCTGGGCATGATGTTCTCCATTGTTTCCTCAGCTCCTGTTCCTGATTATATACCCAATATCCCGTTACTGCAAAAGTTCTTGGACCCTTGCTGGCAACAGATGAGGTTCAGCACATGCTACCCGAAAATATTTCATTTTGGCATATTGAAGACTGTAAACTGAAGGAGAAAGCTCTTTGAGAAAACAGCAGAAGCAGGGTGGTCTCTTTCTGACTTTCCCCTTCTCCTTTTCCCCTGAAGCATGTCATAAAATCTTCATGTATGAGTTGCCCTCTCTATACTAGGAGGAAAGAAACATCATGATCTCCCAAGACAAAGGGACACTGAGAAGAATCCAAATGAACAGAACTTGATGTTTCCCTCAGTTTACAATACTTAGCTCATATTCTTTCCCCTATCATCTATTTCCACAACTTTTCACTCTTCATCAAACCTAGCATATAAACACAGGTTAAACCATTTTGCAGGGTCTTCATTTCCTTATAAAGATTCCTATGTCATGTAAAACTTAAATTTATATGCTTTTCTCCTGTTAATCTGTCTTTGTCAGTTTAGTTTTCAGACCTGGCCAAGGACTCTTAAGAGGGTCAAGGAAACCTTTTCCCTCCTCCACAGTTTCCCCCTATATAACCTTCTTGTTCAGGTTCTGTCAAGGCAAACTGAAACTTCTCTGTATCTACTTGGAACTGAGGAAACATAACCAATACAGATTTAAAAAAAAAAAATTGCAGACTCTGTCAATCCTGCCCATTCTCCTTGCCCTGAATTTATGACTGGAATGATTCAGGCAGACAGCAGTCTCTACGTTCATGTGTAACTCTGATTAATAAGGATACATGTCAAATTCTTTTAAGAATACTTCCACATGATTTTACTCTTCTTCTAATGATACATGAAATATCCAGGTGGAAAGTGAGAGACCAGCATCCCTTCTTTTCAGTCTTTTCAAATTCCTGTACGTTTTTCTTTTTTCCTTTTCCATCTATTCAATGGTTCCCTAGAGCCAGCTTGTATTGACTACAAAGAGCAGATTCAGCATATCTCTTCCCAACAACACATTCTGTGATATTAAGTTGGTAGCCCAAAAATCTGCCACACTGTGAGTATTTATACCACATAAATTTGCAAATACTCAAAAAGGCTTTTATTTATTTATTTATTTGTTTGTTTGTTTGTTTGTTTGTTTATTTATTATATTGGGAAACAGTTTTATTAATACACCACTGAGTCCACATATTCAGGAAATAGACCCTAGATCTCCACAATAGTATGATTAAACTTCTATACATTTCTTTATTTCTGTAAATACTAGTATTCTGATTATAAAGACTAGTTGGAAAAGGTGATAAGTTAACAGTCAGGAAAAAAAAATGTAGTCAACTTTTAGATGCCCTGTACATCTGTCAGCTCTTTTAGTATAAAAGGAAAAGGCTCATTTTATACATTGCTATAAATTTTAGACTTAATTATGAATATGATAGTATATAGGTTATCCATTTTTAAAATTTAAAAGAAGAGTTATCAGAATATTGGAGGTAGAATGGAGGAGAATAAGAGAAAGGCGTGGTCATGTAACAAATTGAGGAGTCAAATATTGGTCTATTGATCCTGGACCACAAAAGTAAGAAAACAAATCATGAAATAAATACCTACATATATTATTACAGGTTGCAAAACTAGGGGCTCCTGGGTGGCTCAGTTAAACATCTGACTCTTGATTTCGGCTCAGGTCATGATCTCAGGGTCTTGCGATCAAGCCCTGTTTTGGGCTCTGTGCTCAGCAGGGAGTCTGCTTGAGATTCTTTGTCTCCATCTGCCCCTCTCCCTACTCGCATGCTCTCTCTCTCTCTCATCTGTCTCTCAAATAAATAAATCTAAAAAATTACAAAGATATTATAAATGTAATTTTAAAATATTGGTGTAAATTAAGAGAGGAGAAGTTGGGTTAGGTCAAGTCAAAGTTTGATCTGTTATAATTGCTTCTTGGCCTGTTGGCTAAGATCAGGTGCAAATTTTGATCTGTTATTGTAAAAAGACAACTGTTAATGTCTTAATAGAAATCACAAGAAACAATGACATAAGCATATTATATGCAGTTGTAAGATCATCTAGAAAATACTAACAGTGGAAATAGTTCAATGTAATTTACTTTGAGAATTAAGATTGGATATTGGTTATTTTGGGGCAGAACCATATCATAAGCACCTTTGCATCCTTAGGTATTTTAAGCATTTTCATAAATTACTTTGGAAAAAAATTGTTTTTATTTTAAGAGAGATATTTATTCCTCCTATGTTGTTATCAATATATTGAGAAATAAGTGTAATTAAATCAGAAATTGAAACACTGCAAGAAAAGAGATATAATGAGCAAAGAATAACATGGAGGGAATACTAACCTGAATAAAGAATGACTACATAAAGGAAGTGATGTTTAAGTTCAACCTCAAGAATAAATATAACTTAGTTAAGTAAAATAGAGCAAGAGAGAAGGAAAATATTAAAGTCATTTTGAAGATTATGAGGAAAATTTATGCTTTGATTGGAATGGACAAGTCATGGAGGCTGAAGAGTCAAAGTTTAGCCAATCTGTAGAATAAGAGAGGGAGAACTATGGATGAACACAATAACTGGCAAACAAGGGGAGAAACATTACTTTATAGTTGCAGAATTTGGAGTAACTCTGAGATTTTCTCTAGTGGTGCAAAACTGGCACAAAATTATGACAAGAGTCCTGAGAATACTGTTAATGGAGCATTGGCTATAATGAATCATGGTGACCTGAAGAGGGAAGGGAGTAAAAGTTTGTCGAAAGAAGTGAAGATGTACAGGAGAAAAGGGCCTGTAAATCTCTGGATAATCAAGGAAACATATTGATGAATAGGAAGGAGAGATTAAGGAATAAGAGTTTCAGGTTATTATGTTAAAGGAAAAAACAGTTTCGGGTATTGATAAGAACCAAGTAGATGAACTTACAGAAAAGATGATGATCTCAGAAGGTGAAGAGGCCAAGCATTTGAAATGTGAAGACATTGAATGGATACTAAAGATACGTAGGAGTGGTGAGATTAGGGATGGAGAAGAAAGAAACAAATTGAGAGAATGCAATCAAAAGTGGTCCTAAGGACAATAGATACTAGAAATGAGAAGAGATGGAGAATGATAAAGGCAGATGACAGGAACACAGATTTTATGGAGAGGTAAGGATCAATGAATGAAAGCATTCCTGGAAGTAAGGAAGATAATTAGCCTGCCTACCAACACTTTTCAATTAATTTATCCATTTTTGTTGACTTTTTAGTTCTTCACCCATTCATTCATTCATCCATTTTTACATTTATTTTGTCCATTCAGAAATAAATGTTCATTCATCACTTACTATGTATCATTTCTGAGAAAATCCTTAAATAGTCTCTGCTCCTGAGTTCACTCAATATTCTCTGCTCTTGACTTCACTCAATCTAGTTGAATAGAAATACGTTTAAAAAGAGAATGACACATCAGCATAATGCTATGACAAAAGTCTTTGTAAGTGCTCTAGGGAAACAGGGAAATTATATAGGTATCAAAAGGGCTCAATCAGTCATAAGAAGTCTGTGGAGGATATGGAGGAGTTGCATTTTAATTGAATATTTACTTTTTTTTAAGATTTTATTTATTTATTTGACAGAGAGAGAGAGCACACAAGCAGGCAGAATGGCAGGCAGAGGGAAAGGAAGAAGCAGGCTCCCTGCTGAGCAGAGAGACTGACATGGGGCTTGATCCCAGGACCCTGGGACCATGACCCGAGCCAAAGGCAGACATTTAACTGACTGAGCCACCCAGACATGCTGAATATTTACTTCTGAGTAAGATTTCACCGGGTGAAGTAGAAAAGGATATAAGGACACAGAAGGACAAATGGAGAATTCATTTAGAAAGGCCTTCAGTAAATTTGGAAAGAGCAGTGGCCATGAGGCAGTCTCCACAGCATAAAATATTATATTATTTTCTTGAGTAAGTAGTCCTTGATTTCAGTAGAATACCATTACTAGCAATTACTGAAGTATAATAAAGTAGTGCCTCTTGCCAGGTGCCTTGAATTTAGCACCTATATTAATGCTTATGTGGAGCCAAGAGATCTGCAGATTATTTACCTAACAAGATTTTTTATTTAACTTTCTGTGTACTTAAGTGTCTAATTTATCTTTGAGCCAAGATGGATATTAACACATTCTGATCTAATCATCCTTGTGCTTGATGTTCTTTCTCCTTAATTTCTAATTAAATTCATTCCTCTTCTTCCATTGTTAAAGTTTTTCAAGGAACATTGCTTTGATAAGGTATCTACCTGTATACTGATGCTGCATTAAGTCATTTCTTTTTGCTGTATATGAGAAGAATTTTACATTTTGTGAAACATTTTCATTCATCCACAAGAGAAAATGTACTGGGCACTTTGTTACTTGACAGAATTAGTTGTTCTAAGTCTAATGTGCCAGTTAAACTAAGAATGCATATTTCCCACAGTCTATTTTTTCAAGTCTAGGATTAGCAATTTTAATTTGAACTGTTACATTCATAGACCTTCAACTGGCAGAAGACAAGCTGTAGAATAGATGACAGAAGTTAGTACATCTTTGAAGATATATTTTAAAGACATTTAACAACTGAATAAAATATTTTTATGAATAAGGAGAATATGTTTCTTGTAGCTATTTTTTCTGAATTAAAGATCAGTTTACTCTTTATGAATTTCTAAAATAAAATAATAATAAGAGTAAAGAAATTTCTCTCTTTTGTCCTTATACTCTCAGTTGTTAGAGCTGTGATATAACCCAGACAAAACCATTGTACTTTCAGGGCATAAATTATCATCGTCATTCAATTATGTATTTAACAAATAATGTCTTGGTGTTGGAGCTACTGTGCTCAGTTAATTAAGACTGATTGGATAACATACCTTTATTACATCTTTAACATTTTTAAAATTTTTTTCTGGTAAACATGGAGAACTTTGTGCTTCCTAAGTCTTAATGTATGAGAAAAACAATTATACCTGTTCATTTTTCATCTCCATTGATTTACTTTAATCTAAAACTGTTTATAAACTACAATCCTGAGCCAGGAAAACTGTTTTCAGAAATGAAACCGACGTAACTATTATCTGTCTTGTTGAAGCTACTGTTTCAAGTTTTCCTTTGAGCCACCACATATGACCACTCACTAGGTGCTTCATTCTTATCATGTTCCTCAAATTTTGCATGAAATATGTTTCTACCTCATTACCGTGACTTGTTTTCTTTTTTTCCTGCAAAACACAATACTCTCTTCTCTTCCACTCATTAGATACCTTTCTCCACCTGGAAAATACCTAATTATTCTTTCTTCAGTGTCACTTCCTTTGTAAAGGTTTTCTTGATCCCCACCCACCACCCTCACTATTAGGCAATGTTTCCTTAGCCATCATTTATATACGTAAAATAGACTCTATAACATATACATATAACTTTAAATAGAGAGTCATTTTCTACCCTTAAATTTATGCAGTTATGACTTAAAGCTGACACATAGAAATTATTAAAACACAAAATAATTAATATAATTATTAATAGTCTATTAATAGACTTAACACATTTAATTTTACTATATTCATGATGACTTGATGGATTATTAACTGGGAGAACTTGAAAAATTTAGCCAGTCTCTCTGGGCTGTAATTCTCTCTTCTGTTGGAAAGGAAATTAAGGTTATTAGTAGTTCTTAACAAGTTGCTGTACTCATCAAAAAACTCACAGTAGTGTTCTTATAATAAAGAGTCCAGATGTTTTTGTTGTTGCTCTTGTGGTAGTGTTGTTCTTATTGTTGTCACCCCTAGTGGTAGCTGTAGTAGTCGTTGTACTTAAAGTAGTAGTTTTACATCTGTGGTGGAGAGAACAGAGTCTGATTCAGTGTTATTTTTTTCTTAAAGATTTTATTTTTTACAATAATCTCTACACACAACGTGGGGCTCAAATTTACAATCCCTGAGATCAAGAGTCTTAGGCTTTACCGACTGAGGCAGCCAGGTGCCCCCAGGTTGTTTTTTGTTTTGTTTTGTTTTAATAATTTAAGTCTAATTAACATACAGTATTTATACAGTATTATATTAGTTTCAGGTGATTCAACAATTCTATACATTACTCAGTGCTCTCATGATTTGTTTACTTTTAGTCCCCTTCACTTATTTCACCCATTTCCCCTCACCCCCATCTGCCTCCTCCCTGGTAATCAGCAGTTTGTTCTCTCTAGTTAAGAGTCTGTTTCTTGGTTTGTCTATTTTTTCTTTGTTCTTTCTTTGTTTCTTAAATTCCACATATGAGTGAAATCATATGGTATTTGTCTTTCTCTGACTGACGTATTTCTTTTTTTTTAAGATTTTATTTATTTATTTGAGAGAGAGAATAAGATAGAGAGAGAGCATGAGAGGGGGGAGGGTCAGAGGGAGAAGCAGACTCCCTGCTGAGCAGGGAGCCTGATGCAGGACTCGATCCCTGGACTCTAGGATCATGACCTGAGCTGAAGGCAGTCATTTATAACCAACTGAGCCACCCAGGTGCCCTCTGACTGATGTATTTCACTTAGCATACTTTCTAGATCCATCCATGTTGTTGCAAATGACAAGATTTCATTCCCTTTTATGGCTGAGTTATATTCCATTATGTATATATCCATTATATATATATATATATATATATATATATATATATATATATATATTTGACACACACACACACACACAACACACACACACACACATATATATATCTCACATCTTCTTTATCCATTCATCTGTTGATGGGCATTCAGGCAACTTCTATAATTTAGCTATTGTAAATAATGCTGCAATAAACATAGGGGTGCATATATATTTTTGAATTAGTGTTTTGGTGTTCTTTGAGTAAGTACCCAGTAGTGGAATTACCAGATCATATGGTAATTTTACTTTTTTAAAAGATTTACTTATTTATTTATTTGAGAGACAGGGAGAGAGAGAGAGTTGGGGGCAGGGCAGATGGAGAGACTCCTCAAGCAGACTCCCCACTCAGCACAGCCCAACATGGGGCTCGATCCCACGACCCATGAGATCATGATCTGAGATGAAACTGAGTTGGAACTTAAATGACTGAGCCACCTAGGTGCCCCAGTAATTCTATTTTTAACTTTTTCCAGTACCTAATTCAATTCCTAGAACATGGTAGATAATTATTTTTCTCTTTAATGAACCAGGGAATTCATGATTAAACTTCAAAAGCTTATGTTGGGTGACTTTCTCAAGGTTATGTTCTACCTCAAGTTTATACAGTTATGACTGAAAACTGACACATACAGACAAATTATTAAAACACAAAATAATAAAAACAATAGAGTTAGTACAAAGTTCAACATGAGTACCAGCAGGAAATGCCCCAAAATTTTGCCTTGGGAGGAAAGAGGAAGAGTTGAAGAAGTGACATTACTTTTTAATCTCACTAAGAAGTGACATTACTTTTTAATCTCACTGAATCAACATCACTAGGAATGAAGTGTAAGGATGATATCCATTTCTTCTTTATTGGGGTTTAATTGACATATAACATATTAGCTTCAGATGTACAACATGATCATCACAATAAATCTAGTTACCATTTGCTACCATACAGTTATAAAAATGTTTTTCTTTCTTTTTTCTGGTTATGAGAACTCTTAAGATTTACTCTCTTAATGACTTTCGAATATACAATAGAGTATTATTAATATAGTGAATATGTTGTACATTATCTTCTCATGAATTATCTACTTTATAACTTGAAGTTTGTATCTTTTGGCCTCCTTCACCCATTTTGTTCACTCCTCACAACATTTCCCCTTTGGCAACCACCAATCTGTTCTCTGTATCTATGAGCTTGTTTTCAATTGTTTTGTTTTTTCGATTGTCTTTCTCTGTCTGATTTATTTCACTTAGCATAAGCCCATAGGTTCATCCATGTTGTCACAAATGACAAGATTTTATTCTTTCTTATGACTGAACAGTTTCCATTGTGTGTATATATGGTGTGTGTGCGTGTGTGTGTGTGTGTGCGTGTGTGTGTGTATAATCTTTATCCATTCATCCATCGATGCACACTTAGATTGTTTCCATATCTTGGTTATTATAAATAATGCTGCAATGAGTACAGCAGTGCTGGTTATCTCCATTTTTAAGCAAACTATCCAGTAAATCTTATGCAACTAACATTTGGGAACCATGACTATAGAGGCCATGGGAACTTATTTAAAACTTGGAGTGGAAAAAATTTTATTGAGGTAAATGTTAAAAATTATTAGAGTATAAGACAAAAAGTTATGAATATCTACTGTATTGGAAACAAATGAGCACCTTAAAAAGCACGTCACTATTCTCACAATTTTGTGTGAAATTGAGATTCCTTAATAGTAGATCATGTAATATTAATTGTTGTTTTCACATATTTTAAGCATGGTTTCAATTCATTTATGTTTTTAATATCTCAATTACAAAAATCAGGAAAAATAGCTGACCTATTGAAAAATAATCTATAAAATACAAGACTGCTAAATCCCTAATGAATACAGAGAATATAAAAAAGATGATTCATTAGTAATTTCTCTGTTATTTTCAAAATTAGTGAGGTACAGTTGAGATAGGGGTGGGAAGTTTCTATAGGCTTTAGGGGCTGTCTTGATAAAACATTTTGAATAGGATTAATGTCATAGATGTCATATAGAGAGGCCCATAATTAACTGGAAACAGACATGGGATTAAGATCGATGGTGGTAGACTTTGAAATACTTAAATATTAATGTTAGGGAGAAAACAGACATGTCATGCTTATATCAGAAAATAGATAAGTCTATTCTAAAAAATACAAAATAAATATTTGTTCAACACAATTACATCTGTTTCCTAAATGATCATGTATCTGTTACCTTAAGAGTTAATTCAGTTGTCCTTATTACCATGTTTTAGCCCTATGTCCTCGACCTGACAGCCAGCCGTGGGAACCCCTGTGGTGACAATGGTCTTGGTGTCTTATAGCCATGGATTGAAAAATCCACATCTACCACTAAATTGTTATTTTTCTTTGAACATGTTAATTGACATCATTAAGATGTCAATTGCTTCTCTCACTATATTTTGATTATTTCTTCGCCTTTGTACCCTAGACTGTAAGTACATAAGGGTAGTTAAATGTTTGGTTACTTTTGTCTGACCATGGATTAGCTCTGTGTATGGCACAAAGTGGGATGATATGCTTATAGAATAGAAATGAGATATGGTGAACAGGAAATGGAAAGGGAATAAATGAAAGAAATAAGGAGGACATTTTTTCTTTGTATGAAAAATACTATTACAAGTCATGTTCTCCTAATAGAATAAATATCTTTAAAACATGGATTTTCTTCCCCAAAAACTTTGATGCACATGTCTTTCTTAAAGTAATTTTTATGTATTTAAGTTTCAGTATGTTATTTTAAAAACTAGATTTTTTGATATTTTATCATTCTTGCCAAATTATTAGGTAATAATTATTAGTCAAACAAATCAGCTTTCACATTCAAACTTTATTGCAAAAATTATGAAAAGGAATTTCTTAAGGAAGCATTTTTTTGTTTCACTGTTTCTTCTACTGATGATCAATTGAAAAATATAAATGCAATTCTTTTAATATTTTTATATAATACAAGAAGTGAAATGGTTTCAGTAGTTGTCAGATGCATGTCTTGTGTTCATTTTTATTGTAATATTTTTATTCATTTCAACGGGTTGGGCTATTTGGGGGAGTTTGGAGAAATCACATTACTATATTCTCCATGTAGACATTATGGTTAAAGTTTATTAGAGAAAATAATAATTTACATTTAAGTATGCAATTTATTTAAGGTTATTTTCTGTAACTAATGCTTTGAAAGGCTGTTGTCTGAGCCATAGATCAAAAATCTTTATCTGGGTTTTTAAATAATTTTACGGAGTCATTTTAATATGTTACATTACTTTGTTCATCTGACCCCTTATTTCTCTTAACTCTCATTCATCATGAATTTCAGTAAATACAAAGAGACTTCTTGATCTGTCCCAGCTCCACATCTAAGCAATGTGCTTATCACTTAAATTGTCTTAGGAGATTTCATACTTTCAGTCAGCACAGCAGATTTACCTGATTCAGGACTTCTTCAGAAAATGTCCCAAACAGAAAAATAATTCCAATAATCCTTCCCATATATTTGGTAGTTTTATTAAAATAATTAAAGATCATACCAATTGGAGGGTGAGAAGCAGTGAATAGGATAAAGATAGCAGACCAAACTTTTGCAACCTACCTTTCCTCCCTCAAGTCACTAAAAATGATAAAGAAGTTCAGTGTGTGCAGTGTATGCACACACACACACACATACGTGCGTGCACGCGCACACACACATTTTTTCTTGTCTTAGAAGCTGAACTGAAATATCAAACCTAAGGAGAGTGGATGATAAATGCCATAACTAAAGTAATTCTAAAGTAAGGTGACTAATTGGGTCCTTTGAAAATCCTTTCTGGTCTCTTATTTGAAGCCTATATACATACAGCAGAAGGACCTGTGCTATGGGACCAACACGACGTGGTGACAATGATTTTGGGAGAGCTTGTACATTTCCTCTCAGGAGTTTTGAGAAATATAAAAGCTATAAGTTGAGAGGAAAAACCCATAAAGTTCACAGGGAGAATGCCCTGCAGATCCAGAGTGTAGTACATTAGAGTTGAGTATGTTTTCCTGAAGGCCATGTTGATAACACAGGGAAAAAAATGTAGTATAAACTGTGTTGATATATTCCAGACCCAAGGAAGGTACCAAGCAGAATAAAAGGACATCATCTCCAAAGCAAGCATTAAAGATATGTCACAAAAAGACCCTAGCCCTTGTCAAAGAATATGCAGTCCCCATAGCCGATGGAGGACAGTATATCAAGAATTTACAGGAGTGTTCCTTAGGAGAAAGCAAACATTTGGATATTTTTTATTACAAAAGATGTTCAGCAAAAAAATGAATCACTAGCTATGTAAAGAAACCCTTGCTCTGTTGTCATTTTGCCTCTCATCCTTCCTCTACCCACAACCATTATCCCCAGGACATGGAGGAGTGAGAAGTATAACATAATAAAGGGAAGTGAAGAAACAGAATACATTCCTATTATCTCCAATCCTGGACAGTGAGCATCTTTAGACTGAGGGTTCCGGCATGGGGGAACAATAAATGGAAGATACCATAAATGGAATGATAAATTGTCCTTTTTAAAATAAATGCATAAATTTATAGCTCATATACAATAAACTGGGCATACTTAAACAGTTTGGTGAGTACATGCACAAGAAATTATCACCATAATCAAGATATTAAACTTTCCATCATCTCTGAGTGCTTTTGTTTTCTGTAATACTTCCATCCTTCTATCATTCACAGGCAACTGATTTGCTTTCTGTCAAAAATTGGTTTATGTTTTCTAGAATTTTATATAAATAGAATTGCAGTTTGCACTTCTTTGGCTGGCTTCTTCCACTCAGCATAATTTTGAAATGCATTCATATGATTGCATGGATAAATAGTTTTTTCATTTTCCCTGACTTATTGAGGCATAATTGATATATAACATTATTTAGGTTTCAGGTATATAATATGATGATTTGATACATGTATATATGGCAAAATGATTACTACAGTGGGTTAGTTAACATATCTATCAACTCATATAATTATCATTTGTATATGTGTCTATATGTGTGTGGGGTAAGAACATTTAATATCAACTCTCTTATCACCTTTTAAGTATCTAATATAGTATTGTTAACTAAAATACCATGCTATATATCAGAGCCCTAGAACTTATTTTTCTTATAACTAAAAGTTTATACTCACTGACAAAAATCTTCTCATTTCCCCTACTCCCTCTTCCCTGGCAACTACCATTCAACTCTCTGTTCCTATAACCTCCTACTGATTTCCATAGAGGCTATACTAATTTACATCCCCACCAACAGTGTGTAAGAGTTCCTCTTTTCTCCACATCCTCACCAACACTTAACTCGTCTTTTTGAGGTTTTTTTTTTTTTTTGGCATATATTTTAATTATTTATTTTTATTTATTTTATTTTATTTTATTTTATTTTACTTTATTTTATTTTATTTTTTATGTTATGTTAGTCACCATACAATACATCATTGGTTTTTGATGTAGTGATCCACGATTCATTGTTTTCATATAACACCCAGTGCTCCATGCAGTATGTGTCCGCTTAGTACCCATCACCACACTAACCCATCCCCCCACGCTCTTCCCCTCTAAAACCCTCAGTTTGTTTCTCAGAGTCCATAGTCTCTCATGGTTTGTCTCTCCCTCTGATTACCCCCTTTCATTTTCCCCTTCTTCTAATGTCCTCCATGCTATTTCTTATGTTCCATAAAAAAGTGAAACCATATGATAATTGACTTTCTCTGCTTGACTTATTTCACTTAGCACAATCTCCTCCAGTCCCATCCATGTTGATGTGAAAGTTGGGTATTCATCCTTTCTGATGGCTGAGTAATATTCCACTGTATATATGGACCACATCTTTATCCATTCATCTTTTGAAGGGTATCTCGGCTCTTTCCACAATTTGGCTATTGTGGACACTGCTGCTATGAACATTGGGGTGCATATGGCCCTTCTTTTCACTACATCTGTGTCTTTGGGGTAAATACCCAGGAGTGCAATTGCTGGGTCATAAAGTAGCTCTATTTTTATTTTTTTGAGGCACCTCCACACTGTTTTCCAAAGTGGCTGTCCCAACTTGCATTCCCAACAGTGTAAGAGGGTTTCCCTTTCTCCACAACCTCTCCAACATTTGTTTTTCTTGCCCTGTCAATTTTTGCCATTCTAACTGATGTAAGGTGGTATCTCAATTTGGTTTTGATTTGAATTTCCCTGATGGCTAATGATGATGAACATTTTTTCATGTGTCTGTTAGCCATTCATATGTCTTCTTTGGAGAAGTGTCTATTCATGTCTTCTGCCCATTTTTTTGACTTGATTATTTGTTTTTTGGGTGTTGAGTTTGAGAAGTTCTTTATAGATCTTGGATACCAGCCCTTTATCTGTAGTGTCATTTGCAAATATCTCCTCTCATTCTGTGGGTTGCCTCTTTGTTTTGTTGACTGTTTCCTTTGCTGTACAGAGCTTTTTATCTTGATGAAGTCCCAAAAGTTCATTTTTGCTTTTGTTTCACTAGCCTTTGGAGATGTATCTTGAAAGAAGTTGGTGTGGCCAATGTCAAAGAAGTTACTACCTATGTTCTCCTCTAGGATTCTGATGGATCTCTGTCTCACACTGAGGTCTTTCATCCATTTTGAGTTTATCTTTGTGTGTGGTGTTAGAGAATGTTTGAGTTTCTTCTTCTGCATGTGGCTGACCAATTTTCCCAGCACCATTTATTGAAGAGATTGTCTTTTTTTCCATCGCATATTTTTTCCTGCTTTGTCGAAGATTATTTGACCATAGAGCAAGGGTCCATATCTGGGCTCTCTATTCTGCTCTATTGGTCTATATGTCTGTTTTTGGGCCAGTTTCATGCTGTCTTGGTGATCACTTATTTGTAATATAGCTTGATATCAGGAAACATGAGGCCCCCAGCTTTGTTTTCCTTTTTCAACATTTCCTTGGCAATTTGGGGTCTTTTCTGATTCCATACAAATTTTAGGATTGTTTGTTCCAGCACTTTGAAAAATGTCATTGGAATTTTGATCGGGATGGCATTGAAGGTATAGATTGCTCTGGGTAGCATAGACATTTTAACAAGGTTTATTCTTCCAATCCATGAGCATAGAATGCTTTTCAATCTTTTTGGGTCTTCAATTTCTTTCATGAGTGTTCTGTAGTTCCTATAGTATAGATCCTTTACCTCTTTGGTTAGGTTTATTCTGAGGTATCCTATGGTTTTTGGTGCTATTGTAAATGGAATCATTTCTCTAATTTCTCTTTCTACAGTTGCATTGTTAGTGTATAAAAAGCAACTGATTTCTGTGCATTGGTTTTGTATCCTGCCACATTACTGAATTGCTCTATGGGTTCTAGTAATTTGGGCATGGTCTTTTGGGTTTTCCACATAAAGTATCATGTCATCTGTGAAGAGAGAGAGTTTGACTTCTTCTTTGACAATTTGAATACATTTTATTTATTTTTGTTGTCTGATTGCTGTGGCAAGGACTTCTAGTACTATGTTGAACAATAGTGGTGAGAGTGGGCATCCTTGTTGTGTTCCTGATCTTAAGGGAAGGGCTCTCAGATTTTTCCCACTGAGGATGATATTGACTGTGGGTTTTTCATAGATGGATTTTATGAACTTGAGGAATGTTCCCTCTATCCCTATACTCTGAAGAGTTTTAATCAGGAAAAGATGCTGTATTTTGTCAAATGCTTTTTCTGCATCAATCGAGAGGACCGTATGATTCTTCTCTCTCCTCTTATTAATGTGTTCTATCACATTGATTGATTTAAGAATGTTGAACCACCCTTGCATCCCAGGGATAAATCCCACTTGGTCATGGTGGATGATCCTTTAGTGTATTGTTGGATCCTATTAGTTAGGATTTTGTTGAGAATTTTAGAATCCATATTCATCAGGGATATCAGTCTGGAATTCTCCTTTTTGATGGGGTCTTTGTCTGGTTTGGAGATTAAGGTAATGCTGGCTTCATAGAATGTGTCTGGAACCTTTCCTTCTGTTTCTATTTTTTGCAATAGGTATAAGGTGATATCTCATTGTGGTTTTAATTTGCATTTTCCTGATGGTTAGTGATATTGAGTATCTTTTCAAGTACCTGTTGGTGCTTTGAATGTCTTCTTTAGAAAAATGTCCATGTAGTTTTTCTCTTCTTTAAATCAGACTTTTTTTTTTTTTGCCATACAGTTATATGAGTTTCTTATATATTTTGGATATTAACTCTATTGGGTATATTTTTTATTTTCATTTTGTTCATTGTTACTTTTTTGTGCATAGTCTTTTTATTTTAATGTAGTTCTACTTATTTATTTATGCTTTTGCACTTCGTGCTTTTGGTGTCGTATCCAATAACCAATGCTAAGACCAATATCAAGGAGATTTTCCCCTATATTTACTCCTGGAAGTTTCACAAGTATTACTTTAAACAAATATTTATTTATTTATTTGACAAAGAGAGAGAGCGCAAGCATATGTAAGTAGTAGTAGGGGCAGAGGGAGAGAATTTCAAGCAGACTCCCTGTTGAGCATGGAGCCTGATACAGGGCTCAATCATGGCCATGAGATCATGACCTGTACTTAAACCAAGAGTTGGACACTTAACTGACTAAGCCACCCAGAAGTCCCTCAACTGTTACTTTTAAATCTTTAATCCATTTCAAGTTAATTTTGTGAGTTATGTACAATAGTGGTTCAATTTCATTCTTCTGCATGTGGTTATCCAATTTTCCCAATACCAATTATTGAAGAGAGTGTCCTTTTCTCATTGTTCTTAACTCCCCTGTCCAATATTAAGTGACCATATATGCAGGGTCTTTTTTTCTGGGTTCTCAATTCTGTTCCATTGATTTGTGCATGTTTGTTTATACCTGTACCACATTTTTTTGATTACTATGGCTTTGTAATATAGTTTGGAGTCAGGAATTCTGATACCTTCAGTGCTGTTCTTTCTTCCAATTGCTTTAGCTATTCAGTGTTTTTTGTGGTTCCATACAATATTTAGGATTGCTTTTCTATTTCTGTCAAAAATGCTACTGGAATTTGATAGGGATTGCATTGGATCTATAGATGGCTTTGGGTAGTATGGAAATTTCAGTCATATTAGTTTTTCTGATCCATGGTATATCATTTCATTTATCTGTCTTCTTCAATTTTTTTTTCACCAAAGTCTTGACATTTTTTGAGAACAGATCTTTTGTTTTGCTTTGTTTTTTTAATATTTATTTATTTATTAGAGAGAGCAGGAGCAGAGAGACAGAACAAGAGGGAGAGAGAAAGAGAGAGAGAGAGAAAATCTCCAGGAGACTCCCCACTGAGCATGAAGCCTGCTGCAGGACTTGTTCTCACTACCCATGAGATCTTGACCCATGAGATCTTGACCCAAGCTGAAATCAAGAGTCAGATGCTTAACCAGCTTAGCCACCTAGGCACCCCTAGAGAACAGATCTTCTATCTCCATGGTTAAACTCATCCAGGGTATTTTATGTTTTTTGATGCTATTGTAAATGGGATTACTTTTAAATTTCTTTTTCCTCTTTGTTTTATTTTTTAATTTTTTAAAAGATTTTATTTATTTATTAGAGAGAGAGAATGAGACATAGAAAGCACGAGAGGGAAGAGGGTCAGAGGGAGAAGCAGACTCCCTGCTGAGCAGGAAGCCCGATGCGGGACTCAATCCCGAGACTCCAGGATCATGACCTGAGCCGAAGGCAGTCGCTTAACCAACTGAGTCACCCAGGCGCCCCCTCTTTGTTTTAAAGATTTTACTTATTTGAGAGAGAGACAGAGCAGAAGCAGGGGGAGGGGCAGAGGAAGAGGGAGAAGGACAAGCCGACTCCTTGCTGAGCACAGAGCCCAACACGGAGCTCAATCCCAGGACCCTGAGATCATGACCTGAGCCAAAATCAAGAGTCAGATGCTCAACAAACCAAGCCACTCAGGCATCCCTAAATTTGTTTTTTAGATACATTGTTAATGTATAGAAATGAAACTGATTTATATATGTTGATTTTGTATCCTACAACTTTATTGAATTAGTTGACTAGATCTAACAGGTTTTTGGTGAAGTCTTTAGGGTTTTCTCTATAAAATATCATGCTATCTGCAAAGCCAGGCCAGGTTTTGGCAACTTCCCTTTTGTTCTCCCTAGAATGGTGTTGTATGCTCAAGTCTTGTATGCATCCAGTCTTGGATTGTTTTGCTCCAAGAGTGTGCTGGAACTTCTCCACTAAACACCTCGAATTTCAAAGGCTATTTTTTTAAAGATTTTATTTATTTATTTGACAGACAGAGACATAGTGAGAGCAGGAACACAAGCAGGGGGAGTGGGAGAGGGAGAAGCAGGCTTCCCGCAGAGCAGGGAGCCTGATGTGGGACTTGATCCCAGGATCCTGGGATCATGACCTGAGCCGAAGGCAGACGCTTAATGACTGAGCCACCCAGGCGCCCTCAAAGGCTATCTTGTCTGTGGATGATTATCTAGGTCCGTGTTCTTCAGGGCTTTCTGCACTGCCACCAAAAAGTGCTTGAGTTGTTTCACAAGGCTATTTCAGGGTCCACATTTGAGACTGAGGTCTGTATGCCTATTATCTAATGCATAGTTGGGCAAGACTTCTGATGGACAAAACCAAAGCCAAAATGGGACTATAGCGTGAGTCCTCAAGAATATGGAGCTATTTCCAGGTCTATAGCCAGGACCAGCCAGATACTTGTCTGCTCAAAATGCCTCTCCTGATTCTAGGTCTGCACTGGAGTTTTACAGTGTCCTACGAGGATCCCACAGCTCCCACCAAGGCACTTATGTCGATAGATGGATGCTAAATTATTGTTGAAAGAGGTATATGAGCGAGGGACATTTTGTCTGGCTATCTTAGTGACATCACTCTCTCATTCATATTTTAATGTAGGCTAGTATTCCATTGCATGGCTATACTAAAATTTATAGATACACTTGGCAAAGGACATTTGAGTTGTATTTTACAATTGAAACTGGTAAACTCTCATATACGTATACTTTTATGGACTTTTTTGGCAAATACAGAGAAGTGGAATGACTGGTGAGTATGTACATGTTTTACTCCTTAAGAAACTATAAAACTGTTTTTTCAAATAGCTAAAATATTTGACATTCCCAGAAACGATATTTGAGAGTTTCTTCCCCATCCTTGCCAGCAGTCTATCATGTTTGTCTTTTTAATTTTAACCATTCTTTTTCATTGTGATTTTAGTTTGTATTTCTCTTATGAATAATGATTTTGGCTATTTTTATATGTTTATTGGCCACTCTTTTGTCTTCACTTAGGAAGACATTTTAATTTTTCATTTTTTTTAGTTTTTCCCCCATTTTTTATTGTGCAGTTTGTCCCCCTATATTGAGGTTTAAGAATTATTTATATTTTCTCTCTATAAGTCTTTTTCTAATACATGTTTTATAACTATTTCCCAATCTAAAGCTTGCCTTCTCATTTTTCTGATCATGTCTTTTGAATAATTAATTTTTAATATCTCTGTGGTCAATTTTATCACATTTTTTCTTTATGAACCAAGGTTACAAAACTTCTTTCCCTAATGTTTATTTCTAGACGTTTATAGGTTAGCATTTTATCTTGAGTTGCATGATCCACTTTGAGATTGTTTTTGTGGAAGGTATAAGTCAAAGTTTAATGTTAACTTAAAAAAAAAGAATATCTAGTTCATCCTGCCTATTTTTATGAAAATACTTTCCATATTGAATTTTTTGGTGTCTTTGTTGAAAATCAATTGACCTTATATGTGTGAGTATATTTGCGGATCTTATTGTGTTCAATTTATATTTATGTGTATCTTCATAATACCAAGCTGTCTTAGCTCTATCTTAATATAGCTTTATATTAAAGAGTGAAAATTGATAGAGAAATTTATCCATCTTTGCTTTTTAAATAATACTTAAGTAATTCTGGTTTACATTTCTGTATAAAATTTTAAATTCTCAAAATGTCAATTTCTATAAAAATACCATCTGGGATTATGACTGTGATTGCACTGAATCTGTAGATTGATTTGGGAAAACTCCTTTACTAACAAAATTGAATCTTCTCTATTTATTTAAGTCTTATTTAAATTCTTTCAGCAAAGTTATATAGCTTTTAGTATAAAGATCTTAAACTTCTTTTGTTAGATTTATTTACATGTTATAATTTCTGGTATTATCATAAATAAATTGTGTAATTTTATTTTCTAATTGTTTGCTGCTATTATATTAAAACACAATTGATCTTTATATATTGATATTACAAACAACAATTTTCCAAAATTAATTTCTAAATTTTAGTAGTTCTTTTATATATTTTTTCAAATTATCTGTTTACAATTATGTCATCTGCATATTAAGACAGTTTTGCTTCTTTCTTTCCAACCTATGTTAATTTTCTTATTTTTTTATTTTATTTCATGGTTAAAATTTCTGATACAATAATAAATATAAGGGAGAAAGAATGCAGTATCCTTAATGAATTTCTGACATTAGTTGGGAATAATTCAGTATTTAATTATAAGGTATGTTACCTGGATATTTTTTTGTAAATGCTCCTTATCAGTTTCAAGAAGTTCCCAACTATTTCTAGTTTTCAGAGAGTTATTATGACTGTAGATGCTTAACTACATCTTTTAAAGCAATCATATGTTTTTTCTTTTTATTCTGTTAATATATTGAAATATATTGATTGGATTTTAATTATTAAGCATATCATCCTTTTTATGTATTGTAGTTTTAAATTAGTTAATATTTTGCACCTGCAATTCTAGATCTGTAATCTTTTCTTTACTTTTCCTCTCTTTGGTTTCTTTCTTTTTTTGTGGTGTCTTGGTCAGATATTGATACTATGGTTTAGCTGGCCTCATAAAATAAGTTGAGCAGTGTTCCCTCTTCATTTATTTACGGAAAAGAAAATATGAATTTTCCTTTAACGTTTCATAAATTTACTAGTAAAACTATCTGGGCACAGACTTTTCTTTGAAGGAAGTATTTTGATGATGATTTTTTTTGTAATTATAGGGTTATTCAGATTTTTTAAAAATTTTTTATTGTTATGTTAATCACCATATATTACATCATTTGTTTTTGATGTAGTGTTCCATGATTCATTGTTTGTTCATAACACCAACTGCTCCATGCAGAATGTGCCCTCTTTAATACCCATCACCAGGCTAACCCATCCCCCTACCCTCCTCCCCTCTAGAGCCCTCAGTTTGTTTTTCAGAGTCCATCATCTCTCATGGTTCGCCTCCCCCTCTGACTTACTCCCCTTCATTCTTCCTCTCCTGCTATCTTCTTCTTTTTCTTTTTTCTTAAAATATGTTGCGTTATTTAAGTTTTTTTTAAATGTCAGTATTAATAAGCTGTATTTTTCAAAAAAATTGCCTAATATTTGAAGTTATTAATATCTGTGGATAAAAGATTTAATAGTACTATCTCATATGTAAGTATTTGCATGCTAATCCTCTTTAAACCCTGATATTGGTGATTTCTATTTTTTCTATTTCTTATATGTTCAGTCTGGCTAAAAGTTCATCAATTTTGGTGATGCTTTTTAAAGTACTACCTTCAAGTTTTGTTTTCTTGTTTTTTTTTAATTAGATTCTGCTCTTCTCTTTACTGCTTCTCTCCTTCTACTTAGTTGTATGTTCTTTGCTTCCTTTTACTCAAGCCTTCTGGTGCAACTATAAGCCATTAATATTGGATATAGACATAAACACTGACACAGATCATTCTTCTTTCCAAAATAACATTTTAAATTCTAGGTCTCTCTCTGAACACTGCTTTAAAAAACAGTTCAGAAATGTATATACATTGTTCTTTCATTGTTTATAAATTTCAAATAGTTTCTAGTACTTATAATTAAATTTTTGACCTGTGATTTTTTTTATGTGTGCTATTTGTCAAATGTGGTTTTCCACATTGAACTCTAATATGATTCTATTGTATTCAGAGAAAAAAAAACTGTATGATTTTACTGATATTTGTTTTATGGTATAGCATATAGTGTATCTTAGTAATTGTACCATGCATGCTTGTGACAAGAGTCTTGTTTTCTGTCTTTGTATGAAGTGATCTATAGTCAATGAGATCAAAGTGATTGACAACACAGCGAAGATCATCTATGTATGTAGTAATTTTTAATGTAGATGTTCTAACAATTTCTGAAAGTGGTTTATGTTATTGTCTCTTTCTCTTTTTATTTCTCTCAATCTTCGCCTCATGTATTTTGAAGTTCTGTTATCAAGTAATACATGTTTAAATTTATGTCCCCCTGATGAATTGTTTTTTTCCTCATCACTTTTAAACAACCCATTTAACTGGAAGCACTCTTTATCCTGAGGTCTATTTTTATCTACTGTAAAGATAGCTATTCCACTCCAGCTTCTTTTTTTGCTATTTGTTTGGTATATACAAATTTCATACTCTTATTTTCAAACTGTTTTTTATTAGAATATTTAGGGCAATTACTTTTAATGCAATTAATGATTTGTTTGGACTTATGTTCATCATTATGTAATTTGTTTTCTCTTTGTTCCTTCTTTTTGGTCTCATTTCCTAACTTCTTTTGATGGTTTGTGTTAGTCGTTTATGTTTAATATATTTAAAATGTTTTGTGGGGCTTTTTAAAAAATTGAGGTGAGGTTTGCATAATATACAATTTACCATTTTAAAGTGTATAATTCAGTTCATCACAATACTCTGAAATCACCACTACTCTAGTGTCCAAAACTTTTTTTCCAACTCAGAACATCCCAATACCAATTAAATACTTATCCATTCCCCATTTCCCGCATACCCTCTATTTAAATGCATGGGCATGTGCACTTAATATTTGTACATATTACCCACAATTAGTTTCCATAACACTTTAGTAAATTAAAAAGAGGTACAATATAACTAATTCAACACAAAGCTGAACTATTTTGATATATATCAAAACTGCAGGCACAGTTTCTAGGCCTGTCTACTACATGGAGCCCAGTCAGTTGCAATAAATGAGGATGATGTTAATGTAAGCCATTCCTCTCAGGCAAGCTGTCTCCACCATCCCTCACCTATCTTTTGGAATGTGCTTGTCATGTTAAACAATTTTGATGAGCAGATACAATCTGTTTGTTACAGCATTGACAAGTTCACATTCCATATTTATCTAGATTTAATCATTTCTGAGAACTGAGAAACAAGAAGAAAATCTAGGGATAAATTTGAGTATTTCTTAGTCATTTAAGAGTCAGATCAGCTGCTATTTAACTAAATTATGGTGTGTCTTTTCAGTGTGTGTGTGTGTGTGTGTGTGTGTGTGTGTGTGTGTGTGTGTGTGTGGTATGTGTATGAAGAATGAAGAGAGAGAGAGAGAAAGAGGGAGTTTTGTTTTTGTTTCCTGGGAGTTAGATTTCTTGAAGATTTATCTGTTCACATTCTTAAGGCTTGGGTTGAAGGTAAGCCCACCCCGAGAGATTTAATGGTGCTTCTGCTGGTTTCTTGGAAGTACTTTAAAATGGTATTACTTTTAAACTAAATTCTCAGTCTAAAATTTTTCAAACCATCCAAGTGGTGTGAATTTAGCCTGCCAACACATTAAAGGGCCCAACAAGTATTCACAGCCTACCTTCTCTATATTTGAAAGAAAGGAAATACAAACCTTCCTAGAAATGTTTTAGTCAATTTTTAATAGGTTGATATGATTATATTACCTATTTCTAAGTTCATGAGAGTGTGAAAAAGGGTGAAAATAAGTGTTTTTCATAGTGCATACATTCAGCAGTAGGAAGCCTTATTCTTCAGAAGTTTAATGTCTAGCTAGTGTAAACAATAAGAACGCATTTGTTTGCATTTATGTCTTGTCAAACTGACAAACACTAAAATAGGCATATATACTCTCCAGCATATAATTTATTTATATACACACACCCCTGTCTTGAAACAGTTCAGGGTGGGCGCCTGGGTGGCTCAGTTGGTTAAGCGACTGCCTTCGACTCAGGTCATGATCCTAAAGTCCCAGGATTGAGTCCCACATCAGGCTCCCTGCTCGGCGGGGAGTCTGCTTTTCCCTTTGACCCTCTTCCCTCTCGTGCTCTCTATCTCTCCTTCTCTTTCTCTCAAATAAATAAATAAAATCTTTAAAAAAAAAAAAGGTTCAGGGTACCTGTAGGAAACAGAGTGCCACAACGACCATTGGTGCATGTTCGCTCAGACCCTGAGATCTCAGAAAACTAGAGATTGCTGGGTTAAAAATAACCCAAAAGGATCAGAGTGAAATGCCCTTGGAACGTGTGTGGTCAGTTCTAAAGTACCAGCAGATGATGTTTTGTAGATAGGAAGCCAGCTGTAAACAGCACACTGTGCACTCCCCGCTTTGTTCCCTTGTCCTATAAACAGCCCACTGGGCACTCCCCTCTGTTCCTCTATTCTATTTTAAAGATTCTTACGTGCTTGACTAATCCTGTACACGTGGAGGAATGTGCTTCACTACGCCCCTGCTGTAGAAGGTATATGAGTATGGAAAATAAACCTCGGCATCTTGGGCTGTTCGCTCGGGGTCCCCTGTGCCTCGCTCTCTTGTTGTCTTTTTTTCAGTTCCTTTGCCGCCCCAGGTCCCCGACTCTAATGTTAATATAAATGTATGTTAGTATAATACTTCTAGAAGGTAATTTGGTTTTATGTATCTAAAGTCTCTAAAAGGTACACACACACTTTGATCACAATTTCATACTTGGGAATTTAGCCTAAGGAAATAGTTAAGGTTTTGCATAATAGCTAGAAGAATGGTCACTGTAGAATTATATATACATGGAAGAAAAATAATAAAGAAAAAACAGGAAAGAAAACTGAAAGCAACTTAAAAATCAAACTAAAGAGGTCATGAGCATGCATTATGTTGTATCATTATAATGTAATACTATAGATTTTATTTAAGCTAAGATTTACGATATAAGGAAATTGAAGAATAGAATAAGATGTTTGCTTACTGACAGATTTTAAGTGGTGGAGCTGGGATGGAAACTCCGTCAGTATGTCTCTGGAGTCCATTTGCCTGAGTCTATGACTCTATGCTTTTTCCATTATATTATTATTCTTTTACATTTATAAATTTAATATCTATGTTATTCAAGAATAGTTAACCTTAAACATTATTCATATTATTAGATAAAAATCAAAACAAGTATAGAGAGCATGATTGCAATATAATTGTATGTTCATGTGATTAAAAAAAGCTAGAAGGTTGGGCGCCTGGGTGGCTCAGTTGATTAAGCGACTGCCTTCTGCTCAGGTCATGATCCTGGAGTCCCAGGATCGAGTCCCATATCAGGCTCCCTGCTCGGCGGGGAGTCTGCTTCTCCCTCTGACGCTCTTCCCTCTCGTGCTATCTCTCATTCTCTCTCTCTCAAATAAATAAATAAAATCTTAAAAAAAAAAGCTAGAAGGTTACACCAAGTTTTTATCTTTGAGTGATACAGTTATAGACTTCTGAGGTGTTTTGTGCTTTGCTCACTCCAATTTTCTACTGTGAAAATGCATAGCAATATTTCTTTTAAAGAATAATTCTACATAAATAAGTGGTCCATGAATTATAACTTGCATTTGAGTAAGAAAATACAATAAAATAAATTACAGTAGAATCTTAATTAATTAACTGAATTTCAAAGCCTATCAGCTGTTGTGTTGTTTTCAAGTTTGGCTTAGTACTCCTGCAAACGAGTTTTTCGGAAGATAACAATTGTTCAGGAATTTCCTAAACTGGATTGACTACTAATATGGTTACTCCATTCAACTCAGTCTGTTGTGTATGCATCTATATTATTACACCTTTATCAAATGAATTAAATATTTTGTGCCTTGACAATAGTCACTAAGAATAGTTGACTAGAAGAACAAGAGTAACAGAAGAGTAGACTCTGGGTAAAACCTCAGAAAGAAATGAAGGGAACTGAATTTCTCTCCTCATTGACAAGATGGCTGATAGCTATTTGATCCAACTTATGGCAGTTGATGGTATCGCTTAGATTATACGCTTCTGGTAGCTGTCAATTTATTGCTTTGCTTCCTGCTAGAATGGATTCTTTTTCTTCGGTGGCCTATAGCCGTCATAATCGCTGTCACACTGAGCAATTGTGTGCCTTGAGCCTTGGGAAAGGTCTCTTCTTCTGGACACTATCTTGCTTCATTTACTCCTATTACATTCCCATTGACACATCATTTGTACCAGGCATAGTGCTGAAGACCATCTTGGGGCTGACTTTGATGGAGTTGTAGCTCCTCAATTCCTTGCTCTGTCAGCACATTTAGTCACAACTTGCTTTGAATAAATGCAATATCCATTCCTATCAAAGAGGTATTTGGGCCTGATCATTGTGTAATGCTTAATAAAATGTAAAAGTAGATTGGTATTAAAAGCAGTGCAGTATTATGAATATTCATTTCTACCTCGACCACTAACAAAAATTTTTACCTTAAATATGTGATTTAGTATCTCTGAGTCTCAAATTCTTTATCTATAAAATAAAGGTCAAACAGTCTTTCCCGGATAAAAACAAGTGACTAGATTATTATTATTTCTTTAAATTCCTAACACAGTCTAATGGCCATTTAGAATGTGTTTATGTTCTGACATAAGTTTCATAGTGTTGCCAGGAAGACATTTGGTGATTTAGTGCCTTTACTGAAGTCCCAAAGAAGTGATCTTCAAGTACATGGTTTAGAAAGACATTTGCAGAAAAGAAGAGTGAGAAATTTATCCCTGGTATGCTCTTCATCTTCACTTTACTGACAAGAACTGCATAATGTCTAAAAGTAAAAGAAATTGTAGAATTTGCTAACATAGAAATTGTCACTGCTAAGAGATTAGAATGTATTCCTGTACAGTGGCTCTTCTATTTACTGTTAAACTGAGAGTAACATCAATATGAAAAGATCTTGACATTAAGATTTGATATATCAGGGTTTGTATTTGAACTTCCACTGTGTCCTAAGCTTCTGGTTTGTGCTTCCAAACTATAGAAAGTCTGAAAAATGCAATTGCTCTAGAGAACTCTGAAGCTACACTATTTCACAGGGCTGGAAGTTAATTGTGTGAGTCATGGTTTGCACTGTGGTTAAAGTACAACTCTTAGATAATACATCATAATACATGATCATGTCACCTCAGAAAGTTATAAAGTTGCCAGGAATTTCATCTCTGAAATAAATATTCATTATGTACAACTCAGTAATTTGTGATATATAAAACATAATTACCCAAACAGAAATCAGTCATGTGGAGATGAAATCACTGGATCAATTTTATTTTTAGTGATGTCTTTGTTGTATCTGAACATAAACCCTATATTATTACTTTTAAGCCTCAGGCAGGATTCCACTCAGTAATGTTGGTTGAGAGAAGGGTGTTCCTATGATACTATATAAATAATATTTCACCCTGGGCTGCTAATCTTCTTTCTTGTAACACAAAGCAGTGATGTGTTCAAAAAGCATTCTGAATAATAGGATGTGGATCCCTGTTCTTGTTACTCTACCACGCTGTGGATAGACCTTACTTGGAATCAGGTTTATAAAAGTGAAATAAGGAAATTTATAAATTTGAAATAAAAAAATGAATATTTTGAAGCCAAAAGTTGTAATGGAAACAAAAGCTATATCAGATAAATTAAGGACAAAATGTCTGTACTTTTCACAATGACTTGTCTCAGAACATCATAGCCACAGCAGAAATTTTCCTCCAGAATCTGATGACCAACCCTAGAAATTTTCCAGACATTTTTGTTAATACAACCAATCTCAAGAAAATTAAGAATGACATAACAAGGCTTTCTTACTCTGGACTCCAGTTTATACCTAGAAAACTACATTATGATATTACCGTGGTTTTGCCTCCACTTTAAAGCCAGGCTCTGAGGTTTGAAGATTTTACCTGAAAGACATGACATCACAATTCCGATATTTTGTAACAGAAAAGTGGCGCATTTCTTTTAGCTTCTGAAGTAAAATTTAATATTTTAAATATTTCAGATTTTAGTGAAGTAAAATATTCTTACATATATGATAGCATTTGTTTAATATCTATACTTCTTTTAACTATTGATGAAGCTAATATATATAATTTAAAATTATTTTATCTCACATCATCTAAAGACAAGAATTATATTTATAACTTATATATGTTTTAAAATGTTACCATTGAGCAGGAGAAAAAATTTCTTGCCTCTCAGCTTTAAATGATAAATCAGGATCATGATTTCATAAATCAAATATACATTTAAATTCTGTATCTAAAGTAAAGTCCTAAATATCTCATCATTAAATAATTTCATAAAGACATTTATTTCCTCAATACTCATTACACTATCAACTTAAATCTCTCTATACCCTCAAATTAATCAGACAGAGATTATCCTCTATAAAAGCTATTTTCCATAACTTACAAACGTCATGAAAAGATGTGGAAACTTTATAAAGCATGCAAAAACCTTCTATGTTACAGGAGGTAACAGTTTTAGAAGGTATAGGGAATACACTGTTTTAGAAGGTATAGGAAATACACTGAAATATTACCAGCATTATACTTCAATAATGCGCATATTTCTCTTTCTATTTTTCAAATTTTGTGTACAATTTTCATTATAATAATAGTTAATAGTAATTTAACACTCCTATATACACATATGTTGAACATATCTTATTTGATTTAAACATTACAAGACTCTACAAAGTTATTTTACCCCATTTCAGAGATTAAAAACTTAAGGCTTACTGAGGTTAACTAATTTTTCCAATGCCACACTAAGTGGCACAACCAAAAATGCATATTTTTCTACTTAGAGAAGAATGTAAACAAGTTTAACAACCCACATACATGCAAACACAGTCCTTCTCAGGCTCTTCCAAAAAAATAGAAGAGGAGGTAATTCTTCCCATATTACTATAAAGTACTTCCCATATTATCCTTCATTCCATGAGACCAGTGTTTCCCTGATACCAAATCTAAACAAAGATATCACAGTAAAAAAATACTGCAGGCCAATATCCCTTATGAGTATAGAAGCAAAAGTACTCAAAAATGCTAATGAATGTAATCAAGAAACATATGAAAATAATTATATAACTTAACGAAATGGAATTTATCCTAGGAATGCAAAATCAATTAAACATTCAAAAATCAACAAATGTGATGCATTATATTAAAAACACATAATTGGGGCATCTGGGTGTTAAGGTCAGTTGGTTAAGTGTATGAATCTTGATTTCAGCTCAGGTCATGATTTCAGGATCCTAAGATCAAGCCCCAAGTTGGGCTCTGTGCTCAGCATAGAGTCTGCTTGACTCTCCCTCTGCCCCTCCTGCCCCTGCTTGAATTCTCTCAAATAAATAAATTAATTAAATCTTTTAAAAAATGCATAATCATCTTGATATAGAAAAAGCATTGGACAAAATTCAACAGTGTTTCATGATAAAAGCACTCAACAAAAAAGAATAGAAAGGAACTTTCTTGGGGGCCCGGGTGGCTCAGTGAGTTAAGCATCTACCTTTGACTCAGGTCATGATCCTGGAGTCCTGGGATCCAGCCTGATCTCAGGCTCCCTGTTCAGGGTGGGGTCTGCTTCTCCCTCTCCTTCTGCCCCTCCCTTCCTGCTCACATTTTCTCTCTCTCTCAAGTAAATAAATAAAATCTTAAAAAAAAGGAATTTCTTCAATATGACAAAATGTATCTAAAAAATAATCCACAATTAACACCATACATACTGGCAAAAAATTGAATGCTTTCCCTATAACTTCAGAAAGAAGAAAGGTTGTTCACACTCACTGCGTCTATTCAACATTGTATTGCATGTTCTAGCCAAGGCAATTAGACAAAAATAAATAAATAAATAAATAAATAAATAAATAAATATTAAATAATAAATCAAATTAAAAAAATAAAAGGCATCTAAATTGGAAAGGAAGAAGTAAAATTACTTGTATTTCCAGATGGAATGATTTTGTATATAGAAAATTCCAAGAACCATTCCTCCCAAAAGCAATTAACACTAACAAAAAGTTCAAGTTTATAGGATACAAGATCAATATACAAAATCCAACTGTATTTCTATACACTAGCAATGAACAGCATGAAAATGAAATTAAGGAGATAATCCCATTTATTATAGTATAAAAAAGCATAAATTTAGGAAAAATTTAACCAAAAAAAAGCAAGACTTGCACACTGAAAACTACAAAACATCATTGAAAGAAATTAGAGAAAACCTACATAAATGGAATATAGTCCATGTTCATGGGCTATAATGCTAAGATGACAATGCTCTCTAATTGATCTAAAGGGTCAATGCAATTCCTATCAAAATGCCATTTGTCTTTTTTGAAATTTTAAAAAGTCATTTTAAAATTCATATGAAAAAATAAGAGATCCAGATTTTTTTTTAAAAAAAACAAAATAGGAACAGCTCAAAGTTCGAAGACTCACACTAGCCTATTATGAAAGTGATTGTAAAAGAATAATAACCAAGGGGCGCCTGGGTGGCTCAGTTGGTTAAGCATTCCACTCTTGATTTCAGCTCAGGTCCTGGTCTCAGGGTCATGAGATCAAGCCCCACTTCAGGCTTTCTGTGTGGACTCTGCTTGAGATTCTTTTCCTTGCCCTCTCCCTCTGCCCTACCACCTGTTTGCAGTCTCTCTCTCTCTCTAAAATAAATAAATAAATCTTAAAAAAAAACTTTAATAACCAAGAATGTGACATGCATAAAGACAGGTTAGTAGATCAATGGAAGACAAATAAGAGTTCAGAAATAAAGCCATATATTTATGAGGAATTGCTTTTTGACAAATGTGCCAAGATAATTAATTGGGAAATAATAGTCTTCAACAAATGGTATTGGGAAAAGTGGATATCCACGTGGTAAAAATGGAATTTGGCCCCAATTCACACCATATATAAAATTTAACTGAAAAAAATCAATAACCTAAATATGACCTTAAACTATAAAACTCTTAGAAGAAAACATAGTAAATTCTCATTATCTTGGATTAGGCAATGGTTTGTTAGATAAGATACCAAAAGTTTAAGTGAGAAAATGGGAATTAGATAAATTAGACTTCAAAATTAAGTAATACCATCAAGAAAGCAAAAAGACAATGCACAGAATGGGAGAAAATATTTACAAATAAAATATCTGATGGAGCCTAGTTTGCCAAATATATAAAGAAGTCTTACAACTTATCGATGCAAAGATTTAAAAAAAAAAATGGGTAAAGGATTTGAACGCATATTTATCCGAAGAAGATATGCATGTGGCCAATAGCATATAAAGAAAAACTTAACATCATTATTCATTAGGGAAATGCAAGTCAAACACAATATGTTACTAGTTCCTATCTATTAGAATGGCCCTAATAAAAAAAAGATGCATATCAGCAAGTGTTGGCAAAGATTTGGAAAAATCGGAATTCTCATACATTCCTGGTGAGGATGTAGAGCAGTAAAAGTGCCTTGAAAAACCATTTTGCAGTTCTTCAAAATATTAATGTTCTTCAAAATGTTCCACTCCTAGATATATGCAAAAGATAGTTGAAAACACACCTACACAAAAATTATCATATTAATGTCCTTAGCAACATTATTAATAATAGCCCCAAAATGGAAAACACAATATCCATCAATTGATGAATGGATAAAGAAAATATATCTGTGAAATGGAATAATATTCAGCAATAGAAGGGAATGAAATACAGATGTATGTTACAACATGGATGAAAGTTGAAAACATGAATGTTAAGTGAATGAAAACAGACAAAAAAAATAATATATTTTATTATTACATTTATATGAAATGTCCAGAATGGTGTAGTCGTTGCCAGGAGCTGGGTAAAGAGGTTAACAGTGACTGCTAATGGGTATGCAGTTTCTTTTTTGGATAATGAAGATATTCTCTAACTAGAGAGTCATGATGGCTAATAGCTATGTGACTATATTAAAAGTCAGTGACTTGTACACTTTAAAAATGTATTTTAAGTCCAATGAATTATATATATGTACTAATATCAGGCTTGAGATTCAAACATCTAGAATTTTGTTTTGTTTAGTCAGCTTTCTTATAAAGCTGAGAAATATCTGCATATTATGCAGAGAGAAGTACAATAGCTCAAGAAGAGCTTTGAAATTACTGTGTAATACAAAATTAAGCATAGTTTATTATCTCAGATAAGGGCAGCAAGTAGGTATAGTCTCTCTAATTAATTGCAGTTATCTACCTACAGTGGTGTTAGATTTCTGATTCAAATACCTGGGAGTGTGAGAGGCTTTGAGTAAGTGAGTGATGTTTACCATTATCAAGGAAATAAGAATTTAAAGTGAACTCCTTGCATTTGCTTTCCTGATCTAGAAATTTAGCTCTAAATGAAATTGATACCTAGGATAAGAACAGCATGATTTATTTAATTCTTCCTACGTATCAAATATATTTCAGTCAACACTCACAGCAAATCTATAAAGTTTATACTTTTATGCTTTCATTTTATAGATGAGGAAACTGTGTCATTTTGCAACTTACAAATTTGCTTAAGATTATTTTAGAAAAATCATTTAGCATTTCAGAAACATAAGTAATTTTGCTCGTGATTCTTTACTTCTAACCATTACACAGCAGTGCCTCCAGCTGCCCAATGGCTCAGAAACATCAAAACATTATTTCCCTGGCATTGGGCTGGCATGATCTATATAGCCAGGAGAGTCTGGAGGACAGCACAGGTTTAGCTTCGGATATCAGTCAGAGAGTCTTACATATTCAAAAATCCTTGGAATGGAGGAATAAGGCTGAAACATCATGATCCTTAGTAGATTATAGAAACAGTGAACCTAGTTTAAGAGAAATAGTATAGTCATCAAGAGACTAGTTCATAATATTTCAGGATTTCAAATTTACAAAATTTGTCCTTAATATTGAGTTAACATTTGTTCCAGACAAACATTTATTCTTTTGTTCACTCTTAATGGCCAGCTATGCAATTGGCTTGAATATTTGTTATATTTAAGATTACCAGACAAGTACAACATAAGTGTGTCAGGTAGAAGGTAGTGATAGAGAAAAATCATATAAAAGGCAAATTTAAAAGAGGAAGACATCACAAAGCTGGAATCAGCAAACCTAGAAAATGACTTACAGTTTTGCTTTAAGTATTTAAATCCTAGGTCTTTTTTCTGGCATCAGAAGATACAGAAACAAGCTATGCCTAAAAAATACTTTTTTTTTAAGATTTAATTTTTAGAACAGTTTTATGTTCCAGCATATTTAAGAGGAAGGTGTAAAGATTTCCTATATACCCTCTGCCTGCACACATGCATAGCCTTCCCCTTTATCAACATCCTCCACCAGAGAGGTATGTTTGTTAAAATTAATGAACCTACAGTGATACATCATAATCACCCAAAGTCCATAGTTTACCTTAGATTTTACTCTTGTACATAGTCTAAGGGTTTGAACAAATATATAATGATATGTATACTCTATTATAGTATCATACAGAGGATTTCCACTGCCCTGTAAAAGCTCTGTGCTTCACTTATTCACACCTCTACCCTTCAGTCACTGGCAACCACCAATCTATTTTACTGTATCCATAGTTTTGGCTTTTCCAAAATGTTATATAGTTGGAATCACACAGTATGTAGCCCTTCAGATTGACTTCTTTCACTTTGTAATGTGCATTTAAGATTTCTCCATGCTTTTTCATGGCTTGATATTTGTAAAACATTAATAAGATAAAAAAGTAGTTCCTAAAGTGGTATTTAATTTAAATAAAAATGATAGATAAAGCTAGATTTTTCATTTCTTTTTAATGCTGAATAATATTTCATTGTCTGGATATATCACAATTTATTTTTCAATGATTTGGCAATTATGAATAAAGCTGCTATAAGCATTCATGTACAGACCCTTCTGTGGACATGTTTTCAACTCCTTTGTGTAAATATCAAGAAGCACAATTACCTGATTGTATGATAAGAGTATGTTTAGTTTCATAAGGAACCACCAAATTGTCCACCAAAGTGTCTGTACTGTTTTGCATTCCTACCTGTCATGAATGAGAGTTCCTGTTGCTCCAGATCCTCACCAGCATTTGATTTTGTCGTATTCTGGATTTTAGCCATTCTAATAGGTGCATAGTGGTATCTCGTTGTTTTAATTTGCATTTCCCTGGTGACACAGGGTGTAGAACATCTTTTCATATGCTTGTTTTTCATTTGTATATCTTGTTTGGTGAGGTGTCTGTTAAGATTGTTGGATCATTTTTTAATTGGGTTGTTTGTTTTCTAATTATTGAGTTTTAAAAGTTCTTCATATATTTTGATTAGGAGTTCTTTATCAGATGTACATTTTGCAAATATTTTCTCCCATTATATGACTTACTGTCTCATTCTTTTGTCATTGTCTTTTGCAGAATGAGGCATTTAATTTTGATGAAATCCACCTTATCAATTATTTCTTTCATGAATTGTGCCTTTGATGTTTTATGTAAAAAGTCATTGCCATACCAAGGTCATCTGGGCTTTTTCTTACGTTACCTCTAGATTTCTGTAGTTTGTGTTTTACACTTTGACCCATTTTGAATTAATTTTTGTGAAAGGTATAAGGTTTGTGGTTAGACATGTGCATGTCTTGTTGTTCTAGCACCGTTTGTTGACAGAAAACAAACAAACAAACTTCTTTGCCTCATTGTATTGTTTTTCCTCCTTGGTCAAAGAATAGTTGACTGCATTTATGTGAGTCTGTTTCTGGGCTCTCTAAACTGACCCACTGAACTTTTATCTATTCTTTACCCAGTACCACACTGTCTTGACTATTGTAGCTTAATTGAGATATAATTTACATCATGACATTGTGTAACATATTAAGGTTTACAATGTGATGATTGCATACATGTATATATTTTGAAATGTTTAACAAAATAAGTTTAGTTAAAATATCCATTACCTCTCATATTTCCCTTTTATTGTGGTGAGAACATTTAAGATTTACTCTTTTAACAACTTTCAAGTATATAGTACACTATTGTTAACAAAAGTCATAAGGCTGTACATTAGGTCCCCAAAACTTCTTTTTCTTAAAACTGTGACTTTTTACCTTTTGACCAACATCCCATTTTCCCTATGCCTCAGTCCCTGGCAACCACCATTCTACTCTCTATATGAGTTTGGCTTTTTTTATATTCTACATATAAGTGAGACCATACAAAAATCTTCTTTCTTTATCTGACTTATTTTGCTTAGAGTAATGCTCTTCACAAATGGCAGGATTTTCTTCTTTTTATGGCCAAATTATATATATAATGTAATATATATTTATATAACATGTATAATCTATATGTATAAATATATATTTATATGTAATTTATATAATATATAATACATATTTTATTCTATACATTATATATTAACTAATATATATATATATATATCACATCTCCTTTATCCATTCATTCACTGATGAACACCTGGTTGTTTCATGTTTGGTTATTATGAACAGTGCTGCAATGAACATGGGGGTGAATATATCTGTTTTAGGTAATAGTTTCATTTTCTTTGGATGTATACCCAGAAATGGTATTGCTAGATCATATGGTAGTTGTATTTTAAATTTTTGGGGAACTTCCATATTGTTTTCCATAGTGGCTATGACAATTTACATTTCCACTGACAGTGAATGAGGGTTCCCTTTTCTCCACAACCTCACTAATACTTGTCTCTTGTCTTTTTGATGATAGCCATTGTAACAGATGTGAGGTGTGATGTCTTATTGTGGTTTTGATTTGCATTTCCCTGATGATTAATGTTGAGGAGCATTTCATGTATTTATTGGTCATTTATATTTTATTTAGGAAAATATTTCCTCTGCCCATTTTTAATTAGATTACCTATGTTTTCCCTATTGAGTTTCAGAGTTTGTTATATTTTTTTGAATGTTAACCTATTTTCTACTATATAGCATGTAAATACACTCTCCCATTCTGTATGTTGCTTTTCATTTTGTTAATTGTGTCTTCAGCTGTGCAGAAGATTTATAGTTTGATGTAATCCCACATGTTGAGTTTTATTTATGTGGCTTGGGCTTTTGGTGTCAGAACTAAACTTTGCAAGACTTTGTTCTTGAGATATTTTCCCTAATTTAATCTTTGTAGTTTTTTTGTCCATTTAAATTTTCTATTTCCTCATGATCAGTATTGGTGGGTTGTATATTTCTAGGAATATATCAAATTCTCCTAGGTTATCCAATTTGTTGACATGTAATTTTTGATAGTAGCTTCTTATGATCCTTTGTATTTCTATGGCATCGTTTGTAGGGTCTCTTCTTTCATTTCTAATTTTATCTGAGTCTTCCCTCTTTTTTTTCTTGGTTTGTCTAGTTAAATGTTTTTCAGATTTGGTTATCATTTCCAAAACCAGCTCTTGGTTTTATTAATTTTTATATTATTTTTCTGGTCTCTGTTTCATGTATTTTAGTTCATGTAATAGGGTAATAACAGTCCTGCAACTTTGTTCATCAATATTGAGTTGCCTAATATGTTTATTTTGGCTGTCTATATAAATTTTAGAAGCAGTTTTTCAATATCCATGAATTAACTTGCTGGAATTTTTATTGGGATTGCTTTTCATCTGTGAATTCAAGTTGGGAAGAATGGACATCTTTATAATGTTGAGTTTTTCTATTCAAGAGCAGGACATCACTCTTCATTTATTTAGTTCTTATATCAGAGTTTTGTAGTTTTTTCTCATATAGATCTTGTCAATATTTAGATTTATACCAAAATATTTCTTTTTTGGAAGGGGTACCAATGTAAATGATATTGTGTCTTTAATTTAATAATCCACTTATTAATTATTGATATATAGAAAATCAATTAATTTTTATATATTAACCCTATATCCTGCACCCTTACTATAATTGCTGGTTAGTCCAGTTTTTTTAAATTATTATTTTTCTTATTTTAGATTTTTTACATAGGTGATCATGTCATCTGCAAACAAGACCGTCTTGGGCACCTGGGTGGCTCAGTCGTTAAGCATCTACCTTCCGCTCAGGTCATGATCCCAGAGTCCTGGGATCGAGTCCCGCATCGGTCTCCCTCCTTGGGGGGAAGCCTGTTTCTCCCTCTCCCACTCCCCGCCCTTCTGTTCCTGCTCTCACTATCTCTCTCTGTCAAATAAATAAATAAAATCTTAAAAAAAAGACAGTCTTATCACATCCTTTCCAATCTATATACGTTTTTCTCTTTCCTTTCCTTTCCTCTCCTCTCCTTTTTCTCTTTCTTTTTCTTTCTTTCTTTCTTTCTTTCTTTCTTTTCTTTCTTTCTTTCTTTCTTTCTTGCTTGCTTGCTTTTCTTCCTCTTTCTTTCCTTCCTTCCTTCTTTTTTTTTTTTGTCTTATTTCAATTACCTTTCTAAAGTCTGATTATCAGTCACTATAGCAATGATTGGTTCACATGCTACAGAAATCATAACAATATGGCTTGCATTATAGTTATATTATTCTTCAGTTTCAGTTCCAAAACCCAATTTTGATATTAGGTATATAATTTTGCAACTCTCCTGGATTTATTTCTGATAAAATTTTTGGAAATTTATATTATGAAGAAGGAGATTATTGCTCCCCAAATCCTCTCACCTTTCTTTATTAATATTTTTTTAGATTTTTTAAATTTATTTACTTGACAGAGAGGCACAGCGAGAGGGGGAACACAGGCAGGGGGAGTGGGAGACGGAGAGGCAGCTTTCCCGCGGAGCAGGGGGCCTGATGCTGGGCTCGATCCCAGGATCCTGGGATCGTAACCTGAGCAGAAGGCCAACGCTTAACTGACTGAACCACCCAGGCGCCCCCCCCTCACCTTTTTGATGGCCATAACTTTACACTGTACAAATCCATTTGGTTACCTGGTTTTCAAAATTGACTTGGCCACAATTATCTAAGAATAAAGTAACACTAGCACTTCTAATTGACCTTCTGTCATTGTCTTGAAAGGAAGTGTATATGTTTCCCCCATAATGTAACTCATTCAATATAGAGCTTCTTTTGTGAAGAGCCATAATTCCAATGAGATGAGATTCCACCAGTCAGTTTCATAGGCTTTCTACCATTTTGCTCATGAGGTAAGCATGCCTGATGCAAATAAAACATATCTTGCTTTGCCTAGACCTACTACAGTTCCTGGGTTGATGAAAATTCTCACCAAGAAATGTTGTTTTGCTAATTGTATGAATTTGCTTTTGATAACTAAAGGTATGCAGGATTTATGAAAAGTCAACTAAAATTTTATATTCCCCAGCACACAAAGAGTTGTATTAACCACAGTCAGTAAATTTTAAATCTAACTATGGGACCTGTATTGTTTTATTATGGTTTTTCATCCATAATTATAGTCTAGTTAATTTTTATCCATATTTTCAGATCAATTCTTATGGCAAGGCACCATTCATTAGGATGTGCACATGACATGGGTATAGGCAATTTAATTATTGGTTTTTAAATTTGGAAATAATAAAATTATATCCATGTGCTTTTATGAGTGTAGCAGTTTGAGTAAAGAAATCATTATTATGTTATGGTTAACAACTCTTATCCTTTAAATAAACTATCTCATTTAATATCACTTAATGAGCCACTAAATATATTCAAGGGTTCATTAGAATCACTTAAATGCTCTAGAAATCATAAATGTGAAGTATACCCATCTGAAGATGGTTCAACACAGTTCATAAGGCATAACATATGTCATGAGCTGCTACTCAACTGCATATTTTACTCACTAGACAAATCAAGACTTATCTCCTTCTTTCCATTGAGCTCTAAAGGTTGCAACAAATTTTCCTTGAAAGGTCCTTAAGGGAAAAATTTCTATACTCACCATTTATGGTATAGAATAAAGTTGAATCCACTAGCTGTGAAAAATGCTAGAGAAAGCTTTCCTACTCAGTTATTTTCCCTAAATTTCTTTTCCTTCGGTCATATAATAATAATTTTAAGTGTGAATAATTTTTTTATGATTTTCTCTAAGAAAAAAAACCTCAGATACATCACTGTGGCCTGAGTTAATACATTCCCCTGGAAGTATAACATCAGATTGTATGTGAAATCTTTGCTTTCTTGACTGAGATCAGCCAGGGATAGTCATTTTCTCAATTTGAGCCTGGAGGTATTTCTAACAAAGAGATACATGTTTGTGGTTCTCTAGAAGAAGAGGGAATGAATTTGCTTTAAGAGGAGATTATTATTGTTGTCAATTTAGAAAGCTCAAAATGTATGTGCCAAAAAAACCTATAAAATGCCATGTGTTCACCCCTAAAATTATGATAATAAAATTGCTAATAATGTGTCTATTCTACATAATTCAAATGCCTCAATTTCCCTGTATGCAAGAAATGAGTGGGCAAATTTATGTCATCTCTTGGCCAGGGGCATTGTGAGGAATTAATTTTACACTTATTTTTTCCTCTTTAGATAGAAGTTGCTAGGACTATAGTAATAAAAATTGTTATAAGACCGTCTTTATATTTCAGACAGGCTGCATTTTGGAAATTTGTACTCCTTGAGTTTCAAAATGATTATTTATGTCAAAACTTTGTTCCAGTTGTCTTTGATAAGCATCATAAGTACAATGAATTACTTGTGCTTTCTTTTTAAAACTGACTTTGAATCTTTTAATACAAGTTTGTTAGTCACAATAGACTTGTTTCTACTTGCAGTGCATATAGTAATCTTGACTGCAGCTTCCTGCAGGGTCTAGGATATCCTGCCGAGCTTCACATGACCAACATTATAACAGTACTGCTTGCAACCCACTGCTTGTTTACTTCATATTCTCAACTCAAGATTATTCATCTCTTTTCCCCCAGATGTTAGTTGTCATTTAGCTCCTGTGACTTCTTAAAATCTAAACAAGGTCATTTTAGATTTTTTTTGGTCAAGATAGTAGCCAGCCAGTGCTTTCCCCAGACTTCCATTGAAAACACAGAAAGACAAGGTTATTAGCAGCAACGGCAACTCAGAAAATTGATTAAAAATTTATCAGAACTTAAGAGGATTTCTAATAACCAAAAAAAATCTGGTATGGAATATTGGGACAATGCAAGAAATCAGTAAATCAGATTTTACACTCAATGTGTTTCTCTGTGTCAGAGGTATGGATGATTTGCTGACCTGGAGGAAAATAGCCATGCCTCATACTACATCGGATCTGCTTTATGAGGCAGGCAGGCAATAAGAACTTCATTTTCCTATTCTCCCCATTGGTATTTCTTTTTGTCTGCATCACTTATCAAGTAAATTTCTCAGCAGTGTTACTGGAAGGAGGAGTGGGAAAGCAGTAGAGCGCTACATCCTGGGATGTGGAATCCTGATAGAGAATGGGTAGAACAGAGCCCTCTGGGGGTGCAATTTTATTGAATTGTTTTCAGGCAAGAAAAGAATTACAGACTGTTTCAAATTGTCTGGAAAAAATGCCCTCCTCACAAACTGAAGTTCAGGAATGGTGAACAGGCAATCTCTCCTCCATCCAGCAGAGCCATGCTACATGAATGACTGATAGATACTGTAAATGTGGCTTGGATCTACAGCAACAAACAAACAAACAAAATATTAGTGATATAAGCAATACTTTTAACAGCCACTAGGCTGATGCTTCTCAGCATGTGCTCCAGGTACCACCTTCACTAGCCTAACTTTGGAAGCTTGTTAAATGTATAAATTCCCCAGCCTCCTTTTTTTCCTCCACATTTCTCAGCTTTGTTGTGATAACACCCCCACAACTTTAGTGACTGACAATAACAAACATCTGTTTAGTGCTCAGTATTGCTGGAGTTTGATCTACATGTTTTCTTGTTCTTGGATATTGCCTGAAGGAACAGCCCCTCCATGGCACATGTTGTTCTCCTCACAGAGGTCAGCATCAAGAGATGCACAGAACTGTATTTGAGGGTGCCTGGGTGGCTCAGTTGGATAAGTGACTGCCTTCGGCTCAGGTCATGATCCTGGAGTCCCAGGATCGAGTCCCACATCGGGCTCCCTGCTCAGCAGGGAGTCTGCTTCTCCCTCTGACCCTCTCCCCTCTCATGCTCTCTCTCTATCTCATTCTCTCTCTCAAATAAATAAACAAATAATCTTAAAAAAAAAAAGAATTGTATTTGAAATGCACTTTTGGATGTTGAATGTGTTACACAGACTTACATTCTATTGTCCAAAGCAAGATACCATTAGGAATATACTACAAACCATATAGTATATGTATATTTCTTTTCAAGGAAGGGAGAATCAGTTGTGAAGAATACTACAGTCTTTCATAACCTCAGAAAATATATTTTTCAGTAGGGTAAGTGGGGCCCATTAATTACATTTTAAGAGTCTGTCCCTATTATATATATATATAGAGAGAGAGAGAGGAAGAGAGAGAGAGAGAGGGAGAGAATATATATATATATATATACATACTTAAGATTATTTATTTATTTGACAGAGAGAAAGAGAAATCACAAGTAGGCAAAGAGGAAGGCAGAGGGAGAGAGAGAAGTAGGCTCCCTGCTCAGCAAGGAGCCCAATGTGGGGCTTGATCCCAGGACCCCAAGTTCATGACTTGAGCTGAAGGCAGATGCTTAACCAACTGAGCCACCCAGGAGCCCCTATACCGATATACATTTAACTTGAGAATCACCAAGCCATGTGAATAATTATAAATTTTGTGTTCTTTCTTATATGGTAAAGTGGGGATTATGAAAAATATCATAGGAAAGCATAATTTGGCAAAAATTATTGAAGGTACATTTTTAGAAACACCTCCTTTGTGTTTTGATAACTCTTAAACAAATTGGATAATTGGTGAAATAAAGAGACAACATTCTGGAATTAGTAGAGATCAGATTATGAAATAAGTAGAGGTAAAATGAGACTTGAAGAGATATATCCAATATCAAACATTTAATCTGAATTAGAAACATTAATGACCATAATTGGCAATGCATAGTATTAAATCCGCAAAATGGAGAACAATCCTTCAGACTTAAATATAGAAGGATGTATAAACATAACATAATAAAATTTAAAAAATAACATTGATGCAGCAGAAGTTGATAAATATGTAAAATAGATAATACAAACTTAATATTCAGATTATTGATGTTACAGTAATCGTAAGAAAAAGAGAACAAAACATTCTGTGTAGAAAAAATATGAGTTTGCACATTGAAAGAGCACAGGTAATATCAAAATTTTTAAATGTATATATGCATAAATTATTATGCATTTCTATAAGATTTACGTATTATATATAGAATATATAAAACTTTTGAATTTTAAGAAAACATTGTTCAAATGTCCAGGAAAGAAAAAGAGATGACTTTAAACATTTCTCTGTGTGACATCAGACGTCTGCTGAACAACACTGAGCCAATGAAGCATCATCTGCAGATATTTGAAGGAAAATGTTATAAACTCAAATTTCTATATCTAGACAATTCATCTTACTCATCTAAAGCCAATAAAATAACAATCCCATATTTTCAAAGTTTCAGAAAGTGCACCATCTATATTTTTCTCCTGATGTATCCCAAATATGAGAGTTTTCTAAATATGCGAGAAATAACTCCTTTAAAAGTTATATAATGAAAATAGTTATCTAGATCTAAAAATAACAAAATATAGTAATACAAATATTATATACATACCTATGATAAATTTTAATCTATAAATTAGGCATATTAACAGATTAATAGCAATAAATGATGATAAAATAGAATAATTATGATAATATGCTATAATAGAAGTTATGTGAATATGGGCTCTTTCTCTAAATATCTTTTGTACTATGCTCATTCCTCTTATGATGTGAGATGATAAAATACCTATGTGATGACAGGACTTGAGGGGAATGACCAAATCATTGTGATGTAGTCTTCTTGGCCTTATGGTGGTAAGTCAGAGGGAGGATCATCTGCTTCTGGACTGCTGTTGACCACAGATAACTGAAAGCATGGGAAGCAAACTCATGGATAAGGCAGGACTACTGTATTAACTTTAGTTAAGAATATATCTAGAATATAGCAATTCTTCAATTTCAAAAACTTGTGGTTTCACCAACCTATAAAAATAGACATCTGGTAAAGAAGAGAATAATTTTGATATCCTTTAAAAATTATGGGGTTAACTATCAATGGGTAAATATTCTAGCCCTCATTAGAAAAATTATTTAGTTGTATTTAAAAATTCCTTTACCCTCTCAACAGATGAAGTTGCTCTTGAATTTTAGCACTAGGATTAGTTTAACTGTGAGAGTTTGCTATCTCTAGAAAACTCTGATTTTGTGTTTAAGCCAGTGACATTCATTTAGGCCTTCTACTAATAATGCTATTTGAATTGCACCAGTCTTTTGATAATTAAGGTGATATTAGGTCCTGACTTGAATGGTGGTCCAGGTTTAATTCTGTTATCTGAGAATAAGTCCTGATCGTACACCTTCTAATATGCCAAAGGGTCTAACTTTGGTAAATTAAATGACTAACTTATTGTATTGATAAAGAAATATTGTATAAAATATAAGTTCCCTCAGAAATACTATAACTGAATCATTATTTAATACCATTCCCTTTACTTTACCACAGGTGGACAAAGTCATTGAATATGAGTAGATTCTTAGCAGTTTTGAAAAATAAAAAGCTATTGTATTTACCACCTACTTGAAATTTCTGTATTTTATTTACAAAGATTTTTCAATATATTCTTCCTAGAGCTCAGAGATAAGAAAAAAATAACGCCTCCCTTTGTAAATTAAAATATTATGTTTGGGGCACCTGTGTGGCTCAGTCGGTTAAGTGTCTGCCTTCAGCTCAGGTCATAGCCCCAGGGTCCTGGGATCGAGTCCCACATCGGGCTCCCTGCTCCGTGGGGGTCTGCTTCTCCCTCTGCCTCTGCCTTTCTCTCTCTCTGCCTCTCATGAATAAATAAAAAAAATAAAAATCTTTTAAAAAATTTAAATACTCTGTTTGATTTATAATTTAGTGTCTGCCATTCATTCTGTTTCTTTTAGCCTTCACTTCCAAGAAATATTGAACCAGGTTTTGCTCTGAAATATAAGACCTTCCTTCAGCCTAGGTTTTCTAGGAAAATTATTTGTTTCCTACCATTTGTTGTTTTGTGATTTGTTTATATTTTTACATATTTATATTTTTACATTTAAATATAAACCTACCTTAATTTCTTGGAAATAGGCAGAATTTGTGTGTATGTAAAATGAACAATAGTATTTTAAGTGATTTAAGGAATTTTACTATTAAGCTGTAGTAAGTCATAACTTTTGTATTGAAATTGCCCACATTATTGTTTAGTGACTTCATAATGCTTTCTGTTTTGTATTATTTTCATTGTTTTTATTTTTTCTTTTAAACACTGCAAATATAACTCCTATTTTGGAACAGCTCTTCCATATGTTCATATACTGAGCCACAGTAATGCCCCCTTATAAAATAAGCTATATTTCTCAGCAACTGAAAGAAGTATTATTGAAGAAGAAATTAAGTAAATGATTTTTAAAGGGAATAATCTATTTTTAATCAAATATCCTCTCCCTAAAATTTCAAAGCCATAAAATAGTTGAATAATAAAATTATAATTGTTGGTTAAAAATGAAGGGGAGTAAGTCAGAGGGGGAGACGAACCATGAGAGATGATGGACTCTGAAAAACAAACTGGGGGTTCTAGAGGGGAGGAGGGTAGGGGGATGGGTTAGCCTGGTGATGGGTATTAAAGAGGGCACATTCTGCATGGAGCACTGGGTGTTATGAACAAACAATGAATCATGGAACACTACATCAAAAACAAATGATGTAATATATGGTGATTAACATAACAATAAAAAATTAAATCATAAAAAAAAGCAATAGTTCTTTTTAAAAAGAAATGGCAGGGACACCTGGGTGGCTCAGTCGTTAAGCATCTGCCTTCGGCTCAGGTCATGGTCCCAGGGTCTTGGGATCGAGCCCCGCATGGGGCTCCCTGCTCCTTGGGATGCCTACTTCTCCCTTCCCACTCCCCCTGCTTGTGTTCCCTCTCTCCCTGTATCTCTCACTGTCAAACAAGTAAATAAAATCTTAAAAAAAAAAAAGAAATGGCAATCATTATATTAAGTGATTGTGGGAATCATTAAATCATGTTTTTCTGATTTTGTGTGACTTTTTTCACTATTTCAACATTTGCCTTTTTTTTAATTTTACTTATTTATTTGAGAGAGAGAGAGAGAACACAAGAGCAGGGTGAGGGGCAGAGGGAGAAGCAGACTCCTGGCTGAGCAGAGAGCCTGATGTGGGGCTAGATCCCAGGACTCTGGGATCATGACTTGAGCCAAAGGCAGACACTTAACTGACTGAGCCAGGCACCCCTTAACATTTCCTTTTTAATGAAATGACTCAAGAAAGGTTTCCAAATTCAGGTAGTATCAGACATATTTTTACTCTTAAATGTTCATGGTGGCTTACTCTCAGGATGCCCACCTTTTGTTGCTACCACATATCCCATTGAAGCAGTGGGTATTCAACCATATTCCATGGCTCAGTCATCTAGCTACATTGTTGTTTTTTCCTTGGGTTTGGACAATTTGACCCTGTATTTGCCATGGTAAAATAATCACATGAATTTTTCAAACAAACAAATTTCCAACTGAAAATGTCCACAAAATACGAATGGGTTTTTGTACTGTTTATACAAAATTTTCAAGGAAAATCAAAGATGCAGGTGCAGATTAATTCACTATGGGTTCAGAAATTCCATATAAAGAAAGTTCTGCATTCTAAGAGAGATGATCTACATAAGAAACATAGTTTAAATTGCCAAGGTACATTTACATTTAATGTTTTGGTAGACATATATGGTAAAGACAACATAAAATAACTCAAAAATAATAAAGCTAATTTTTATTGATTACCACTCAATCAACCAATTAATCAAAATGAAAGGTATTTCAAAAATTTATGTGGTGATTTCAGAAGTATTTCAGGTATACTATTTTGTCATCTACTAATCCAGTCGAAATTATCACCCTTAACCCAATGTCCTCAATCATCTTTCCTTGTTCCTTTGCCTCTCTCTTCATCTATTAAATATTGTCGTGCCTAGCCTAGATTTGTTTTCTTTTCTGTATGTATAACATATTTGAGTAAATGAACCCAGTTTTATATCTTTAATTACCTTCCACATCCCAGTAATCTCCAAAAACACTTCCAACCTTAATCTATTCCTTAAATTCTAGGCAGATATTTAACTGCCTTCTTGATTTTATCTCTATCTATCATTGATCTATCATATATCTATCTTTCAATCATTGATCTATATATTTACATCATCTAACAGATATTTTAAAATTAATGCTGAACTCTCAATTTCCTCACTCTACCCAAAGTTAGTCTTCCCCACAGGCTTCCATCCATATCAATAAATTACCCACTTGTTTAAGCAAAAAACAAAACAAAAAACCTCTAAGTAATCATTGATTTCTCTTTAATTCAGCCATCATATCTAATACATTGGCTAATTCATTATATCTAACTCCAAAACTTATCTTAATTGATCAATGTCTTTCCATTTCCACATCTATTGCATGATTATAAGTCATTATTCTCTCTTACATAGACCTCTATAATACTCACTTACCTAATCATGCTGTGTCTAGTTTTGCCAACCCCAAATCCAATCTCTATTAACAACCAGACTTATTTTAATGAAAATAAATCACAAAATTTCCTCTTTATCCCTGCTTATAAGATATGCCCCCTGTCACTTATATCATGGTCTTTATCTTGTACCATTTCCCAGACAATTACACTTCATACCTGTTGCCTAACTTTTAGATCCTTCATCACTACAAATTCATCTAGATGTTGAATTGTTACTCTGAATGCTTTCTGTTATGTTGATATTGTTCACAACCTTGTGTTATTCAGTCGTCTCTATTCTCAAATGCTACCTCAGTAAAACTTTCACACACCACCAAGTCTGAAGTATCTACATAGTTATGTGCTATTATTACATCACTTAGCTTTATGATTTTCTAGCACATGCCACTGTTTTTATTTTCTTATTGCCTGTATCCCTGTACTAAAATATAATTTCCATAAGAGCAAGTTTTTTTTTCTTATTACTAAACCCTCAATGTCTAGAAGAATGCCTAGAACATAGTAGATATTTGATAATTATGGATTGAAAGAATTGGTGAATAAAAGAGTGGGTAGGAGCTATTTGGCTACTTCTGTGCTTTGATTTTTTCGCTTACTTCTCTTGGGATGAATATTGTCCCTCTAATTCCTGTCCCTTCATATAATCAATCGTCCTCTTTCCTCCTCCAATTTGGATATTTCAAAGACTATTGTAATTATTTCATAATATGAACAATATTCTTTGAAAACTTGGAGACACTGTACATATATATAAATTATTTTATTTAATTATTATTACATTGTGAACTCAAAGCACCAGGCATAACTCAAATACCCAAAGAGAGTAATTCTTTACATCTCTTTAATTGTCTTTATATGGCATGTGGTACTAAGGTCATAAGATATATAGTAAATACTTTATAATCATATTCCTAATTTTTTTAGGCTTGTGAGATTAAAATGTTTTAAATGTTTTTTCTACTTTCATTGTGTTTTTTAAGAAATATGACAAATATTTTCAAAATTATTAGTTTTTCTAAAGAATAACTTTGAAGATCTTGAATATTTTAGTGAAAGAATAAAATTAACCTTGGTTTGTAGTGTCCATGGGGTTTGAAAGATGAGTCAACCTCAAAAATAAAAATAGCTAGTTATTTTGCCAGCAAAAAAAGAGTTTATACAGGAATAATGAAAGAATTGCAATTCAGGAAATACAAACTATGGCAAACTATAGGCAAGGTCAGAGAACAAAGCAGAGGAACATTCTTTTATTAAAAAAAAGAGAGAGTAGATTTGGGAGAAGTTATTTTGAACAAAAGTTCAGTCCAGTACAGGAAGCTGGGAGTTTAAGTTTAGCAGTTCCTTATTAACTGGTAGGTTGCAGCTTCTCAATACCTGGGCTGTTGCTGGGTAAGGAAAAATCTTTCTCCTGCTGGGGTAATGAAGTAGACCACTTCCCACCAGAAATGTAAAATAAGTTACAACAAGTGGTACATGCACTCCTCCTTCAGGGCTTCCTGACTCCATCTTAAAGGAAGTTTCATTTTATTAATTTTCATAGGTACTATTCACCTTCCTCCTTTTTTTGGATTATTGCCAATTGGAGACAAAGACCAAAGATCCAATTTTATTACTTTACTTACCTTTGTAACAATTTCATTTGACAAATGAAAAGATCGGCAAAGGCCATATGTTGGGAAGATTATGAACTAATCCAATTTACTGGTATTGGTTATTTATCAGAGAGATAATATCCTTTAATAAAGTATGTGGTTTCTATAACCAGATTTCTTGGGTTTAAATCTGGTTCTACCACTTTCTAACTCTGATTTCAGGAAAATCAACTTCTATAAGGGATCAGTTTCCCTATAAGTAAAATGGAAACACTATCAATTGCCTCTTGAGATTGTTATGAGAATTAAATGACTTAGTTCATGCATATCACTTAGAGACTGGCGAGATAAAGAAAAACAAACATCACCCCTGCTCTTAGTTTAGTGGTATAAATGGATATTGATTTTTTTAAAGGGGATTTGAGATGGTCATTAAAAATTCACCAGGTACGGAAGTTATATTAAAGAAGCAGTGATTAATGTTGTCTAAGCAACCAAGAAAGTAATTTTTCCAAATTATAATATAGCAAAACTAAAAACTATCTCTTTCGAAATTTAAAATAGATAATTATATATATATATATATTATTAATATATTGGGATAATAAACATCTCAAAGTAGTTAACCAATTGTGTAATACCCTAAATATATTACTACATCAATAAATATTGAAATAAATAGGTAACTGATGTACCTTAACTGAATAATTTAGATATACGTCTTCCCCTATCTTAGACTGAGACAGTTGTCTGAAGAAACACTCTTGCTTAAGACCACCTCTCCACCTCTGCCTTGTTCATAACATAGCATAACAGTGTACTGTGGTATTGACTTTAGATATGATCCAGCATAGCAAAAATTCATTCCTATGACCTATCCTTTCAGTTTCCCTATTTCTCACAGTGCTCTCACTCTCTCACTCCTGCTCTATTCTTGTTCATTATCTTGTTTTGTCAAATTCAGCATTACAGAGGGTGGACAAAGGCAAAGTTGGAGGCTCTCCAGGTTAGTATCAGGCATCTAAAGCTGAGACATATTTAGTTGTTCTTCAAAGAGAAAGCCACAGAGAGTAGATATTTACATGGAGACCTTAGTACTCTTTCCAGGGGTTCACCAAATGCTACAATACCAATAACTTTAGAGTAAGAAGAGAGAGAGAGAGATTGAGAGAAATATATATAATGCAAAAGAGATTTCAACAGCTTCTTGTAGAATACCCATGTTGAAGGGAGACAGACATTTTTCATCTCAGCAGTATTTTAAAATCTCCTATGGAACTTGTAACAAATACACATTCAAAGCTCTGCTTGATTATTATAATTCAGTATATCTGGAAAGGAGCTTGGGCTTCTGTATTTTTAGAAAATTCAATAAGTTTAGAGAATCCCTGATTTAAGAAGCAGGACTATGAAAATTCAGCTAGGAAAGAGATTTGAAAAAATCAAAATGATTCTGAGAAAACTTTAAATAACACAAAAGGCAGAGAGATAAAGAAGAATGAAGATCTTTGAGAGAGGTCTTTGGATTAGAATATTAGAGGAGCAATATATACTTTGCAAAACATTATTTACATTAAAAAAGGAAATTCAGTAACTTAGAGATTTATACTCACACAAGAAAAATGCAAAAGATATATTTTCTAGGACAAAGTTTATGCTGTCATAGAATGAACAGGTTAATATTTTATGATGTCACATTAAACCAAATATTTAAGCAGCATGACAGAATGTTAGCATTATGTCTCTTAGTATTTATCAAAGAAAAATTCATACGATATAAAAAAAAAAGAGCCAGAAACCTGAGTTCAAACACTGCCTTTGATTCTAACATCCTGTATGAGATTACAAATGAGTCACTTTTAAAAAAATAATGATCAGTCACTTCACTTTGACTTGAGTTCCTTGGTACCACTTATTCAGGAAGGCTTTCTCTATACCCCAATCATGCCAGGTATCCAGATACCATTGTAATCAGCTTACCTACCGGTCTCATCAACAAATCTGTAAAATTATGGATGACAATCATGGCAAGCAAAACATTTGGTATCAGGAGAGAAACATTAGATGTAGATACACAGCTTTAATAGAACATTAAATGAGAGAGGGAGGATAGCACATCACATGTTACTGGGCACAGAGAAAGGAATAACTACCTCCTACAAGGGTCATGATGAACATTTAATGAATACTTCCTAAAGGAGGTGGTACTTGAGCCAGACATTGGGGTTACTAGAGAATATAGCTAAGATATTCTTGGAATTGTCAAATATATTAAGTAGAAGAATTTGGGGCCATTTTGATGTGTATTATTATATTTATCTGGGAGCTTTCTGTGTGAAATAAAATGGTAGAAATTAAGATCAAATAATCATAATTTTGGAGTGGTACCTCTTTTGAATTTATATTTAAAGTAATAGGAAGTTACTGATAATCTTTAAGCAGTCAAGTACTATGAATATATACCTGTAATGTGGAAATTAGAGAGGTGGATATGAAGTAGGATATACTGGTGATGGAGATCCAACCAGAGAAGTTACAAACTGTTGCTGTGGTGGTATTAAGAATGAGTCCTAACAATAGAATTACCCTGTTTTCCAGTTTTACTCTCTCTTAATAAATATTAGGAGACTGAACTGTCTCCATTCTTAATGATTTATGATTCCAGGTAATAAGCATAATTATCTTTCTAATTTGGTTAAACCTATAATAGCTATAATGGATATAGTCTGTGGCTCTCAAACCCATATGCCTAGAAAATCTTAAGACCATAAACTTGACTTATATTTCAGAGGTGTCGAACTCCAGAGCAATAAAATAAAAGATGTAAAGGAAGCTCTCTGTAGATCAAAAACATTTTATTCAGTGGTTCCTAAGTACTCCAGTATCTCAGTAATGTGATGAAAATGATTACTTAGGAAGTTGAAAAGAATAATCTCATGTAAAATAGAACATTGAATAAAGAGTTATTAAATGAATAAATTGTTATAAATGAAGTAACTGAATTCAAAATGTTAGGACTTTGGGAATATATTTAATTCTATTTACTCAGTATTAGAACTTGGAAAGTTCATGTAGGTTGCTGTACATAAACGGTTTAAGACAGTGCCAAAAACATAGATATCTCTCATTAAAAGTAAACATTCTGATGATGGTGATAGGAATTATAAACTATGAGCAAGATGAGAATGCCCTGCTAAATTTTACTATGCCAAAGCTTCTTTGATTCTCATAGAGATTTTTATTTGATTATGTTTAAAAATATATAAATTGTCATTGCATTATATTGGGTGATAACGCCAATTTTTATTTCTTCCAATTCCTATGTGTCTTTTGGCACATAACTTTTTAGTAACCTCGCACAGAGGGAAAGATAAAATTTGTAGCAACATGGCTTGCTCTAACAATAGAATGTTAAAGGTATGATTCAAGGTGTACCTTAAAAACAGTTGCATAATTTACCTCATTTGCTATTAACTCTACCATTGTCATTAAAAAGACACACTGGGTTAGCCCTCTTGTCCCAGGAAGAGGCTGAGAGACATGGAGCCATACCTAGTTGACCCAGGACACACAATGAATCAAACTGAGTTCCTGAGAAAGTTCAGCTGAACTGGATCTGATAAGCTAAGAGTTAGTCAGTATACAGACTCATGAGGAATGATTTTTAAGTCACTCAATTTTAAGTCACTCCACTTTTTAAGCAGCAATCCCTAATACAATGTTCTAAAACTCTTATCAAAAGTAACAAAAATACCTTGCTCAGTGCTGGAACAACCACACAAAACTTAAGAAACTCTTCAAACAATATCCATGATCCTGTGAAAAATTTAACCCACACATGATGGGCAGAAATGAAATTAAGGAATAAACATTTCTAAAAGCCTATTGTTCTGGAACAGTGAGAATTCAATGAATACTGGCAGCTTATAACTTTATGTTTTTTTTGACCCAGGTGAGAGGACGAAGAAGATTTCTATTTAGAGACCTAGGAAACAATTTAAACATATAAGCTTGATTTCTACCTCAGAATGAGAAAAAAGGCATCATTTGAACATGTTCAAGTTTTTTTCTCTCTCTCCATTTGCTTTACCATCAGCTTTATATTATATATATTTCAAGGCAAAATATCTGTGTTGTTGTTTCCATCTCTACCCAGTTTCTCCCGTGTTTGTTTTTGTTAAGCAACCCCTCCCTCCTGTTTTTTTTTTTTTCATTTCTTCAGCTCTAATTGTGAAAAACATAGAGCTGCAGTTTAGCATATTGGTTTCCTTAGAGATAGTGCTATAAACTCAAGCAACTTTTAACACATATGATATAAATTTACAAAGCAACACCATTCTTGGACTAGTAGATAAATACCTGGTTATGTAGCCCCAACCTCCCAAGGAGGCTAAGGTAGAAGCAAAATCATCACATGTTCTGAATTACTAAGAGGTAGAAAATATCCAGAAACAGTCCTATTTAAGTTCCTCTTCCTCGATTATTTCAGACTTGGGATTAATAATCATAAATCCCCAAACAGGAACTATGGTAGACATTAGTGCTATTTAACAAACATTTTTGGTTTCCTATTATCTAAACACACTTCCTATACCTTCTGTTTGGGTGAAGCTATATGACCAGTTTTGGCAATGAATTGTGAATGCAAATGACTTGTCTAATATTTGGCCAGAGCATTTAAATGTTGGTATGATACCTTCCAAAGATCTCTTTTGCTCTGTTACTTTGATTGGCAATATTTCTGATAGTGGCAACTTCAGTCATCTGAGTCCTAAAGTAAAATCAAATTATAGCAGAGCACCTAGTCTCTCTGTAACAAATAACTTGCCCAAGTGTATACATTAAGTGGTAAATAAAAGTAAATGTAAAAGATCTTAGAAGAAAATTTACCATGCCATATCATTAGTAATTTTTGGGTTGTAAAATTATAGGTTTTTTTCTCTTGCCTTTGCTGTTCTTAATTTTTCAAAATATATTTTTTGGTAACAACATTATTTTTATTAGAAAATATAAGTTTGTTTTATTTATTTATTTATTTATTTTTTATAAGTTTGTTTTAAATATATACATATTCTCTTAGAGTGCTTAGAGCTGCAGCAGTTTGATTAAATAAGAATTATGTAGTGGACATCTATTATATATTGTGTGATCTTTTCCATATTATTTTAGAAACTGTCCCTTATCTAATTTAAACAATTTGTGGGACCTTTGGTCTCTTCTACCACCATAGGTAGTTTAGTCAGCATCTCAAAAGAAACAGAACCATTAGGAGGTGTAGTGAGAGAGAGATAGAGAGAGACTGAGAGAGGGAAATTTATTTTAAGGAATTGACTCACATGCTAGCAGAGTCTGAAGACCTAGGGAAGAGCCAATGTTGCAGTCTACTGCAATGAAGGCTGTCCACTGGCAGAATTTGTTCTTGATCAGGGGAGGTCTGTCTTTGTTCTGCTTTATTCACAGTCCACTGATTTATGTGTTAATTTCAATTAAGGAAAAAAAAAAACACCCTCACAGTTAATTTGACCAAATATCTGGGCATTGTAGCCCAGATGTGGCATGATGGCTAAAATTAGCCATCAATGGTATTAACTTTGGCTACCAAATTATACCTACTTTATACCCTGGTAATTGGACCAGGAATACATGTAATGAGCAGGGTCAAGGAGAATTCTATCTTAGGAACTAGTATGAATACAGAATCTTTCAGTATCTCTCATTTTGAGTTTATAAGCTGTAAAAACTTGCAAAATCTGGGATCCATCTTTCCCTCCCTCCTCAGAATGAAGTCAGTCCAGCATGGTTTATAGACACATAAAGAAGGAGATTCCTGACAATATTATTTAAGCAGATAGGTCCAGATATAACTTAAGCCATGAAATATTGAAGCTGTTTGTGACTAGAGGCCATTCTAACAAATATTTTATTAACTAGTTCCTCCTTTTTTGCATACACTTGTTAGAGTTGGGTTTCTGTCACTTGTCATCATCAAAGAGGCTTAGATATAGCAGTAACTTATTATCTCGCTATTTCTGCCTTAATAAAATCATGGTATAGCTATCTGTCAGAACCCAGGGTAATATTTAGTATCATAGGATAAAATCTCAGACATGGTTGATAGTGCCTGCCCCACCTCTACATTAATTAGTAAGATATTGTCATTGAATCCCTGCACTATTTGTGGTATTAAGACCATGGGATCTTCCATTTGAATCTGTTTGTACATGAAAAATACCAGAGAATCTCCATTTGGAAAACAATGGCTTATTAATTCTCTTTACTACATAAGATAGGAGTCTTTCTATCAAAGATTTTCTTTCAAATTATTTGTATTTAAAATATCTACCTATTATTCCTAGGGAGCACTCACACATTCTGTGTCCTCATGAATTGAATAGCATTGAGGAAACTGTTGATTATGTTATGGCTAGTCTATAGAAACTAAAAGTGTAACAGAACAGCAACTGTTGCTACCTGCAGAGTTTGTGAATTAAAACATAATGCACTGGCTGTGTCTGATTATTTAGAAAACAATAGGTCAGCATTTGCCAGTCATTAAAAAATAAGACTGTAAAGCACAACACTATTCCAGAACCACCATGTAAAGTATTATTACATACAAATTGAGAAAGGCAAGTTAGAGACTACTGATAATTATAATGGCAATAACTTCAATAACAATAATAAAACACCTTTCGATTACTCATTATTCTAATATTTATTATCACATTTGACTCTCACAATAACCGTATTTCATATGTAAAATAACTTTCTTGCTGTAAGACCCTCTTTTCCTACATATGAATCCACATTACTCATATCTATACTGGAAATAGTCTGTCTTTCCAGTTGGGGTTTAAGGAACTCTAATTCACAAACAATGCCGCACAGTATCACGTCAACCCTGTGGTAACTCCTGCTCTCTCTAACTCTGTAGAGGGACATCTATTTTGTCCTTATTATCAAGTTACAGTTCAACTTCCTGGCTTCTTTCATGCCTAGGAATGCAATATGGAAACCTGCCTAACATTACGGGGTAACCTTTTTCTTGCCTTACTTCTTAACAGACTAAACTCCAGCCTTTCATGCAGGGTTCTGCTGCCTTTAGCCAAATCATGATGCCCAGGGCATATTGGTATGAAGCGTAGTATTTGGAATGAGAATGAAGGAGACTTGACATTAAACATTTAAATACTTTATCAGTTTTCTTATCTGTAAAATAAGAGTAACTAGGTTGTACCTCACAATTTTTTGCAGACGATACTCCTATTGTGCTTACTGCAATGCCCTATATGATAACTCACAGGATAATAGCAGTTTCCTATTCCTATTCTTTATGCACTGTTTCTGCTGTTCAGTGTTTCTTATGCCAACCATTGGCCTGTTATCTTTTACATGTGACCATATGGTAGTGGACTATATATGTTTGTTCATATTTTGTCTTAATGAATTATCTTGAGTTTATATCATCTAGCTCCACATTAACCCAACTCAGTAAGTATACTATACTTCAAATTCTAGCTTCTCTCAAATTGAAGGTTCGTGGACAGTATAAATAAGAACACAGAAAAGTGTTTTATATATATATATACACACACATATATACACACACACACACACACACACATATGTGTATATATAAACTCATGTGTACTTAAATTGAATACAAATGGATCCTTAGTTTATCAGAATGTTACCGGCAGAGAATTATTTTCTCTATATTTTTTAATGGACTGGAACCTGCATACTTCTTAAAATGCAAATCACAAGAAGTTAAAAATTAGCCTTAATGAAAGTGGATATTATACTGGAAGCAAATAAAATGTGCAAGTTGTTAAATATAAGAAGTTCCTCAGAAATAATTTAGTCTCTTTAAAAACAATACAATTATTAATACATATTCACATCTGACCATCAAATTCAAATCACTGGTTAGTTTAGTTCATTTATATAGACTACTTAGTTGAGTGAACAGAGTGTAAATAGAATGCATATTTTGTAGACATTTTCTACATGCATTTAAAATGTGTTGAAGAAAAATCCTTACAGTATGTTGTAAACCTTTTAAGAATGCTTTAGGAAAGCTTTCCTATAGTGCCCTGGGGTTCATTCCATGGGAGTTTATTATAATTCCACATTTATAAAGTATTGTCAGGGAATAAGGTGATCCCTATAAACATCTCATTAAAAGCAGTATTTCAATGTAATTAAGCCAAAGTTCTAAAAGATGTTTTTATTTTTTTTTTTGTATTTTGTCAATTTTTGTGGAAATCTTTCTAATATATACTCAAGTTCCTGTTCTCAAAAGAAATATATATCAGGGGCGCCTGGGTGGCTCAGTTGGTTAAGCGACTGCCTTCGGCTCAGGTCATGATCCTGGAGTCCTGGGATCGAGTCCCGCATCGGGCTTCCTGCTCAGCAGGGAGTCTGCTTCTCCCTCTGGCCCTCTTCCCTCTCGTGCTTTCTATCTCTCATTCTCTCTCTCTCTCAAATAAATAAATAAAATCTTTAAAAAAAAAAAAGAAATATATATCAAAGTTATCATAACCTTCCATGTAATTCTCTAGTGCTATTTATCTCAAGGTAGGAAGACTCTAAGCCATTTTGGCCTTATTTATTTGTAGAAAATGCATCCAGGGTATGCTATACCTCCTGATGTAGATTAGAGAATGATTATTCCATCAGTGTAGCTTTCTTGTTGCCACGTAATTAGGTTCAGAAACACATCTCTGTGTGTGATGCATCATACACGAATGTGTATGGAAAATTGAAATTGTGTTTGGATAACTCAGAGATGAGGGACCCTGGTTATTGGTGACCCTTTAACTTCTGAAATACATAAGACAATAAAATTCCCCTTTCCTCATTTTCCCAGCTGGTATATATCTTATATTGGTCCTTGGCTGTATAGAACATACTCTGTGATTTCTGCCATGGAGTCCACAACTCTACCCTTTACTGTCCAATTTCCATGTTTGCTGGCATTCATATCAGAAGGATGGTGATGTGAAGCCATAGTGGGAATACAATGTTCATTATTAATGACAAGTGAATTTTGCTGCAGTAAGTTAGTTGGGCCAGTGATATTCTCATTATTATGTATAATAATAAAAGTTTTCACTAATTGTTCATTTGATACCTGCCATTTACCCACCATTAAGGAAGAGTATAAAGAAGTATAATTGGTTTCTCTAAAGCAACACTCTTTAAAATGTGAAGACAAACTAAGGACCATGATTGAAAATCAGGTAACTTGGATGCAACAGTCCGTATTGACAATGCAGATGGCAGTACCTACTTGTTTAAACAGAAGTCTAAATATAATAGAAAGCAAATGACCTTTGTAATGGTATAATCATTACTAGGATTTTTTTATTACTAAGATATTTTTGTCTCAACCTAAAATATATTTTTAGAGATAAAAAAAAGATTGATGCAGTTCTGGTTGTGTTTAGAGTAAAAACAAACAAACACAACAAACAATAAAAAAGGTAGTTTCCCTTGAGCAGCCTAGTATTGATTTTGACACAGGTGTCATAGGATTTTCTTTGAAGCTGGATCTCTAAAATTCTTGATGGCTAAATTCAATATTTGGAATAGATTAGGGTAGCAACATGGCATACTCAAAGCTCTTGAGTATATCACAATTCATAAATACACCTGTCATCACTATGAGAAGACTGTCTTTCAGAATGTCTTCTGGTGCTCTGAAGAACTCACTGATACTACTGGGCAGTTACCTGATGCTATCATGTGGTAGGCTGGGCCATAAGATCCTGAAATTTTCATGTCAGATAACCTCTAGGGAACTATATCTACTACACATCTGTAATGGCTGATTTTTTTTACAGCTTTATTGTAGTGTAATTGATATACAAAAAAGTGTATGTATTTAATGTATACAATTTGATGAGTTTGGACATATGCAAACATGAATGATACCATCACTACAATCAAGGTAAAGGCAATTACAACTCCTCTCAAAGTTTCCTTGTGACCGTGTGTGTGTGTGTGTGTGTGTATGTGTGTGTGTGTTGGTAAGAACAATTAACATAAAATCTGTCCTCTACAAATTTTGAAGTGCACAATACCATACTGTTAACTATCCATGCTGTGTTGTACAGCAGATCTTTAGAACTCAAATTCAGATATAACTCAAAGTTTATACTCATTGAGCAACAACTCTTCCTTTCCTTCACACCCCAGCCTCTGGCAACCACTATTGTACTCTCTGTGTTTTTGAGTTGGACTATTGTAGATATATAAGTAGAATCATGAAGTATTTGTACTTCTGTGACTGGTTTATTTCTCTTAGCATAATGTCTTTCAGATTCATTCATGTTGTCACAAATGACAATATCTTCTTATTTAAGGCTGCATATTTTATCATATGTATATACCATAGTATCTTTATGCATTTATCTGTTGATGGATATTTACATTGTTTCCATATATTGGCTATTGTGAATAATGCTTCGGTGAACATGGGAGGCAGCAAAAGCAGTACAATGAGGGAAGTTTAGGGGCGTGTGGATAGCTCAGTTGCTAAGCGTCTGCCTTCAGCTCAGGTTGTGATCCCAGAGTCCTGGGATTGAGCCCCGCATCAGGCTCCCTATTTGGCAGGAAGCCTGCTTCTCCCTCTCCCACTCCCCTGCTTGTGTTCCCTCTCTCGCTGTGTCTCTCTCTCTCTCTCAAACAAATAAAATCTTAAAAAAAAAATGAGGGAAGTTTATAGCAATAAACACCTACATATAAAAAGAGAAAAACAATCTCAGATAAACAACCTAACTTTACACTTCAAGGAAATAAAAAAAAAAATTGAAAGTTAGCAGAAGAAATCAAGATTAGAGCAGAAATAAATGAAATAGAGACTAGAAGGAAACCAGAAGTTGTTTTTTTTTTTGAAAGATAAACATAACTGACAAGCCTTCAGCTAGACTAAGAAGAAAAGTAAAATTAACAAAATCAAAAATGAAAGAGAAGACATTATAACTGATGCCACAGAAATAAAAACGATCATAAAAGACTATTTTGAACAATGAATGACAACAGACTCTATAAAGCATTCCTAGAAATATACAAACTACCAAGTGTGAATCATAATAGAAAGTCTAAACAGACCAGTAATGAATAAGGTGATTGAAATCATTAACTAAAACCTCCCAACAAAGAAACACCCAGGACCCGATGGCCTCACTAGTGAATTATCCAAATATTTAAAGAACAGGGCGCCTGGGTGGCTCAGTTGGTTAAGCGACTGCTTTCGGCTCAGGTCATGATCCTGGAGTCCCGGGATCGAGTCCCGCATCGGGCTCCCTGCTCAGCGGGGAGTCTGCCTCTCCCTCTGACCCTCCCCCCTCTCATGCTCTCTGTCTCTCATTCTCTCTCTCAAATAAATAAAAATCTTTAAAAAAAAATATTTAAAGAACAATCGATGCCAGTTGTTCTGAAAATTTTCCAAAAAATTTAAGAGGAAGGAACACTTCCAAACTGTGGTGATTAATTTTATGAGTCAACCAGGCTAGGCCATAGTACCCACAGTACACAGTTTTTGGTCAAGAGCCAGTCTAGATATTGCTGTGAATGTATTTTTAAAATGTGATTAACATTTAAGTAAGTAGGTTTTTTTTTAATTTTTTTATTTTTTTTTAAAGATTTTATTTATTTATTTGAGAGAGAATGAGAGATAGAGAGCACGAGAGGGAAGAGGGTCAGAGGGAGAAGCAGACTCCCCGCCGAGCAGGGAGCCCGATGCGGGACTCGATCCCAGGACTCCAGGACCATGACCTGAGCCAAAGGCAGTCGCCCAACCAACTGAGCCACCCAGGCGCCCTAAGTAAGTAGGTTTTGAGTAAAGCAGATTGCTCTCCATAAACTGAGTGGGTCTCATCCAATAAATTTAAGGCCTTAGATAAAAGGACTTAGGTCCCCCAAGAAGAAGGAATTCTGCCTCTAGACTGCCTTTAGACTGTTAGAATATCAGTTTCTGCCTCATCCTCCAGCCTTCTAACTGCTCTGCAGAATTTTCACTTGCCATCTCCCACAGATACCTGAGTCAATGAACCAACTTCTTAAAATCCACTATATGGATATATATGGATACACTGTGTGTGTGTGTGTGTGTGTGTGTGTGTGTGTGTGTGTGTGTGTGTGTGAATTCTTTCTATTTCTCTGGAAAACTCTGACTAATACATCCCATTCTCAGGAAAGATTTAGAAAAGTTAGCATGTATGATGTGAAAAATTCAAGGAATGAGGAGGGGATAGTCTGATGGATCTAGTGCAATAGAGTGTGACCTTGAATTAGTGATTTCATGTTTCTAAAGAAGTAATGATCGTAAGTCATCCCTATTCTAATTAAGGCAGATCGAAGAAGCACTCACCACATAGGGATCAGTTTTCCTGAGATAGTATCCTTCTGGCACAGGCTGATATTAAATATTGCACTAAAAGAATAAATTGTAAGTGTGTGCTATCCTGGCTTGCTCCAAGTAAGCTAGACCTTAGCAAGAAAAACAAAACAAAACAAAAAAAAACAACTTTCTCTTTCATAATATTTCAGGCTTTTGTGATGTTCATGTAAACAAATTACCTTTTATGCAAAAGTTGTTTATTAGGGTGGTCAGAGCAGAAAACTAGAAATGAACATTCTAGGAGTATCTGACAAATCCTCAAACTTCTGATGTATTTCATTGATACCAGTTGAGAAAACAGACTCTGGTTAGGAATTTCACGTTGGGGCTCTCAGATACATATTTTTATTATTATGTTATGTTAATCACCATACATTACATCATTAGTTTTTGATGTAGTGTTCCATGATTCATTATTTGCATATAACACCCAGTGCTCAATTCAGTATGTGCCCTCTTTAATACCCATCGCCAGGCTAACCCATCCCTCCACCCCCTCCCCTCTAGAACTCTCAGTTTGTTTCTCAGAGTCCATAGTCTCTCATGGTTTGTCTCCCCCTCTGATTCCCCCACTTCATTTTTCCCTCCCTGCTATCTTCTTCTTCTTCTTCTTTTTTAACATATAATGTATTATTTGTTTCAGAGGTACAGGTCTGTAATTCAACAGTCTTACACAATTCACAGTGCTCACCATAGCAGATGCCCTCCCCAGTGTCTATCACCCAGCCACCCCATCCCTTCCACCCTCCACCACTCCAGAAGCTCTCAGTTTGTTTCCTGAGATTAAGAATTCCTCATATCAGGGCGCCTGGGTAGCTCAGATGGTTAAGCATCTGCCTTCGGCTCAGGTCATGATCCCAGGGTCCTGGGATCGAGTCCCGCATCGGGCTCCCTGCTCCTTGGGAGCCTGCTTCTCCCTCTCCTCTCTCTCTCTGTCTCTCATGAATAAATAAATAAAATCTTTAAAAAAAAAGAATTCCTCATATCAGTGAGATCATATGATACATATCTTTCTCTGATTGACTTATTTTGCTCAGCATAATACATATTTTTTACTGGTTGTTATAAAGGTAGTTTCATGGCAGGGTCATGGACTGCTGAAGCCACATGAGCATTCAGGATAGAATATTAAGACATCAGGGGTGACTGGGTGGCTCAGTTGTTAGGCATCTGCCTTCAACTCGGGTCGTGATCCCAGGGTCCTGGGATCGAGCCCCATATTGGGCTCCCTGCTCGCTGGGAAGCCTGCTTCTCCCTCTCCCACTCCCCCTGCTTGTGTTCCCTCTCTCGCTGTCTCTCTCTCTGTCAGAAACTAAATTTAAAAAAAAAAAAAAGAATATTAAGACATCATTCAGAGCATCCTGATTCCTTTTCCATGAAAAAGTTCCAGAAGTGAAAAATGGCCAAGATATTCTAGAACCCATCTGTCCTATCAGAGCACTTCAGTTGGCTAATAAATTACTGAAAGAAAGGAAAATAAATGTTCTCTCACCCCTCACCATCCCCCATATGTGGGACACAGTTCTGAAATATGAGATATAATTTCATAATGCATTTGGTAAAGAACTTCAGGATCTTTCATTTAGATGACAGACTCAGTGTTTTCATTAAGATAGAGATCCAGAGAGAGCCAAGCCAGGTTTTCTTCTCTTTTCTTTTAGGAAAACCAGTCTACTAAAGAGATAAAGGAGAGCCTGGTGAAACTCCACTATAGGGTAGTGACGTGTAGGTTCCCCAGTCTTGGACTTGCAAATACAACTGATGGGAAAACAAGCTCAATAATCATTGCAAAGATGCATTTGTTTAGTGGTAAATGGAGGTGATGAGTAGTGGTGGTAACATCAGTGACAATGTGGTATTTAGAAGAGATGTGGAGTCTGGGGGTAGAAATGGACCCTCCAAAAATATATTTCATAGGCAAGTAATTGTTTGCATTATATAAATGTGCTTATTGGTGACAAAAAAATGGGAATTTAATTAAGATTTAATACATTTTATTCATACTAAAGGAAATAATTTTTGAGGAGTTTAATTAATCTGATCTTTCTAAATGGCCCGCAACTATTTCTCAATGATCACTAAAATTATGGAATCACACATGCTGGCTTTATTTATTTTATTTTATTTTATTATGTTATGTTAATCACCATATATTACATCTTTAGTTTTTGATGTAGTGTTCCATGATTCATTGTTTGCATATAACACCCAGTGCTCCATTCAATACGTGCCCTCTTTAATACCCATCACCAGGCTAACCCATTCCCCCACCCCCCTCCCCTCTAGAACCTCAGTTTGTTTCTCAGATTCCACACATGCTGGATTTAAAACCATGCTGTCTACCATATTTCAGTACCTACACACACACAAACACACATAAACACTCACACAACAGTATCCAATAACATCAGAATTTGTAGTGTGCAAAATAAAAAGAAGATTAAATAGGACTGTAAAACTTGTTCTGATTTACATTGTTCATTGGTATTGAAATGGAAATAAAATTCTGTGATTTGCAAGAGAGACACTTTTTATTATATACTACAAAACTTACTTTAAATGTTTCCATTATTTCGTCTTCAGATAAATATGATAAAAGAGAAATAGGAGAATTGTGAAGTACTGTTTAATTCTGAATTTAAGTTAATGGCATCTAAAATTCCTCATTTAGCCAGCATTCCGTAACTTCCTACATTTCTTTATTACTTTATTTATATTAGCATTTGACCCTGTGTGATTGCATCTCTTAAGAAGAGTGTTTCAGTAATCAAAGACTGGGCTGCAACTATAGTTGACCCTTGAACAACACAGATTTGAACTGCACGGGTCCACTCATATACGGATTGTTTTTAGTACAGTACTATAAGTGTATTTTTAACATTTTTTCTTTAACTGACTTTATTGTAAGAAAACGGTATACTTACATATAACATACAAAACATGTGTTAATCAACTGTTTATGTTGTCTGCAAAGCTTCCAGTCAACAGTAGACTATGTAGTTAAGTTTTGGGAGAGTCAAAAGTTATATGCAGATTTTCAACTCTGTGCCCTTAATCCTCACATTGTTCAAGAGTCAACTATAATTTATTGAAGTTCTTTGCCTGGTTTATCACTCAGAAAGCCATGTATTATGTTGGATAAGGCCACTAAATAAAATAGCTCTATATAAATATTATAAGTGAATTCAATTTTCCAATTGATTTTGACATGCACTGTAATTTTATACACCATATCTTTTACTTCATCCTTTTTGCTATTTTTTTCACATTGTATTTGACTGATCTGCAAATTGATTTTGTTTCATAGTAACTGGAAATAATACCGTATTATTTTTTTACCCAGATAGATATTACAATGTTTTTCCCCAAAGTATCTAATTTTTGTTAAGGATATATAATAATATTCATACCATTAAATTGAGACTTCCATTTGGAATTCCATTAGCTTAAGGAAGGAAAGTGTTTTTAGGGTAAAACCAGGAAATTTTGATCTCAAACAAGATTTACAAATTTTGTATGCCTGACATAAGTTGATAGTCTTATCTCCTTATTTTCTGCACTTTATAAAATATTTTAAAATGTGGATAATATTAATAAGTCTTAGCCTGAGCTTAAATTATTATTACTATTATTAGGATGAGAAAGAGGGAATAGTGGATTTTTTTAAAATCTGATTTTCTGTCTCTGAATTATCTAAACAAGGAGTAAAGGCAAGCTTTATATTTTGGCTGTCAAGGCAATTGCTCAAATATAATTTTGTGGTTGGGTAACTCAAGAGTGGATTAGTTACAAAACTTCTGATTTTGGCATTTGCTGTTCAAAGTCCTGAAAGGAAGGAAGGATGCCTTGCTTCACAATGTGCATTTAAAAAACAATGTGGAAACAACAGCAATCTGCATCTCATCACTTTATTGGGACTCTAAGCAATTCTGCAGTCCTCTTCTGCTTAAAGCTGCACAGACTGCAGGGCTCCAGATGTTTGCACGGAAGGGCATTTGCTTTCACCAACATTTTCCTGACCACAGGGGATTCCCAGTTGGCTCTGGACAAAGGCAACAGAGGCTTTGTGTCATTCCAGGTGTCATGCAGCTAACCCCTAGAGATGCTGGGCTTTTTATGTAGTCTGCCTATTGCTTAACCGCCTTTCCCATGGGCAGATTTCTTTAGTGCACTCAGACAGTTTGCGGAGCGTGGCAATAAAATGCTTAAGTTAACATTATTGAGAAAATGTAAACACTGTTTTGATAGATGTCATGAGTCTACTCAAAGTACAGAATCAGTTGCAATGGAACGGCTGCCTACTTGCTGATTTAAAAGGAGCAGAGAGCCTGAATACGCTGTCTTTTATCTATTTCTTTCGCCAATAGAATTTGGAGATGTCCCCAGAATATTGGTTCAAACACTTGCTGTGATAAAAGGAAGGGTCTAATATGTGATTAATAGATATTTAGATCTCAAATACCAGTTCTGCATCAATAAAGTCTGTATTTTTTTAGCTAACTTTGATCCTTGGTCTTTTATCTAGTTACCTGACGGAACTAATTGTTTACAAATACAATCATTTTCCATATGAAATTTCATCATGATGCTAATCTCTAACTACACACTTGGCTCATGAAGGTTTTCAAATTTTATTTATTCTCAGAAGGTTGCTTTCATTTATTAGACATTTTTATTTTCATTCTTATGGTCGAGCTGTCCTATTCTTTCTGAGAATCTATTTTCAGTGGCTTATAAATTTCCCCTTGGCAGGTCTCATCCTAGAGATGATAATTTTTTGAAATTTTAGAAAAACACATTCATTAATTTTTGAAAATCAGATGCTAAAATCAGTGATGGGTAAATGGAATGCTTAATTTCCTGAATACTATGCACACTGGCACTATCTTGTTTTCTGATTAGGGCTGAGCCTCTGGGGCCAGTGTTCATACGAGTAGATATTTGGCTTTCCTTCTTTCCCAAAACAGCTCACAGAAGGTAGAAAAGCTTATCAGTACTCTATGTTCTGTTTTCTGAAACTCAAACAATAAGCAGCCTATAAGCTTTACCTGAATGTAAGTTCTTCTTTTCATCAGTCAGAAACAGACAAAAAGAAGCAATCTGGGACCCCATCAGACCCTGGTTAAAAGGTTACTTCCCTCTACTAGGCTTTCTAAATCTTTATTCTTGTCTTTTGTTGGCTATCTACCATAATCTTCATTCTTTCTTTCTGGTTAATTTTATTGGCTTGTCCTATGAATCCTACTGTGCCCTTTGAGAAACAAACACTGTCAAGACCAATGAAATACATTATAGGTCAGGATCTATTTTATTTGCCTTTGAGAAACTATATCATCAGGAAATAGAAGAAGCCATCTTGACAGTTTCTCATTGATATACATTTTGGAGAGTTGGGAAGTCTGAAGTCTGAGTGATGTCTCGGAATCCACAACTTATTCCTGACCAAGTGCTTCCTGGTACACCTAAAACTAAAACCACTCCGCTCTCCAAAACATAAAACATGCTTTTCCCACAGACAAGCCTTGTTTATTACAGGTTAAATAAATGAACCCATGATTGCTATGCTTCACTGTGCCAGTTTCTGTGATCTTGGTCTGATGTTGCACATTTTGATTAAGATTATTTGTCCAGTTATGCCTTGTTAAACTGGATTTTCTTATTTATTACTTGGCTGGTGAATTGCAGATATTTTTCTTTTTCCTGCATGAATATATTGCTAAATTACTAAGAGTTTAGAAGAGTTGATATCACATTAGGTTATAAATAGTTGTAATGATGGAGCATATATATATGAAAGGAAGGTTCTGAATGTTCAACTATTTGCCTGTGTCACAGAGTTGTTAGTGGCAAACTTGATATTTTAACCTGAATCCTACCCAAGTGTCTGTCTAGTGTTGTCTAGATGTAATTAATAGTAATGATAATAATAATGACACTCATAATAAAACAATTCCACCACCACCAACACTAAAAATAGTATGCCTAAGAGTAATTCTGTATTCTAAATGTATTTTTCAGCTCAATAATTGCAAGAAAGAGATTTCTTTCATTATAACAGCAGCATTATAGTAATTATTTCTGTGGTATGAACAAGACTAACTTGTGAGATTTGGGGCCAGGTCATGGCTCCTCTATGTATGGTTAATCATCTTTAAAAAGTAAAAAGTTTGGCGAGATATTTGGTAATATTTCTTCCTAGTTTTGAACTTCTGTAATATGATGATCTGAAGATAGTGAAAGTGACCTTCTTTGAAGTGTTTATGGCTTTTACTTAGGTAATTTTTATCTTCCAAAGATATATTTAAGTCATAGAGCAAATCTATTAAGAAGTAAAGAGTAACACCTTGTCCTATGATGTTCAATGTCATAAAACACCTTTAGGCACCCTAGTAATAATGAATAAATCATAGATAACTTATGCTAAATTTATGGAAGATGGTAGGATATGATCTTATAATTTTTAAAAAGATTTTATTTTTATTTATTTGACAGAAAGAGAGAGAGCACACAAGCAGGGAAAGCGGCAGAGGGAAAGTGAGAAGCAGGCTCCCTTGCTGAGCAAGGAGCCCAATGCAGGACTCAATCCCAGGATGCTGGGATCATAACCTGAGCCAAAGGCAGACATTTAACCAACTGAGCCACCCAGGTGTCCCAAGGTAGGATATAATCTTGAATGAAAATTTAAGTTTGAGACAAATTGCATCTTTCAAAAAGTTATGGCATGGCCACACACATACAACATTTATGACAGATCAAGACTATAAACATTAAACAGTCTGGAAATATACACAGTTGATGTACATCTACCTGAATATCTAAAATTTCCATAGAGAAAAAAATTAACCCAACTGTTATCTTGGTTACCTTGTTATCTTACTAGGAAAAAACAAACCAGTTTTCTTGTTTTCTTAGCATGAGTGAAAAACAAACATTAAAAACAAAACAAAACATACTTTATTCTCATGCTCAGTAGATAGATAGATTGATAGAGACATAAAATAGCTAGATAAATGCAGTTGTAGATGTAGATATAGATAGATCTGGATCTATAGCTATAGATCAATATAGATAGAGATATAGATCTCTCTCCTCTCTCTAGGTAGATAGAGAGAAAATAGAATATAAAATTTGCTTTATAATTTTTTCACTCATCTCTCTCTCTAAAAGATACACATAGAAAGAGATATCATATGTATAACTATATATATATATACACACACACATATATATAAAAAACACTATATAACTATATAAATTTCTTTTTTTGTTTGAAATATTAATTTTATGAGGAAAGCACTGGATAGTTGTATTAGATCACATAATCAGTCACTTAATTGTAATGTGGTCTGAAGACATCAATTAAAATATGGATTTCTCATTCACTCAACAAATACGTAAGCACCTACAAGTGCTAGGGCCTGCAGCTGCAGGCTAAACAGGACATCCTTCCTCTCAGAGAGCTTACATTCTAGCAGGAGGGCAATATTAAAGAAATGTTTATGTTTCTCATAAATATATAAGACAGAGAAGAAAGTGGCTGGTGCTTTACGAGAGCACATAGTGTCTAAACCAGCCCAGGAAAGTCACAGAGACAAAAAGGTAAGTGTTTAAGGGAAGGTAGGATGGTACAGGCAGGGGGAACCTTAGGTGGTGGACCCTAAGGTGGGAAGGACTCTCTGGGTTCAAGGAACAAGAAATCTATAACAGCTGGAGCACCGAGCGTGAGGAAGAGTCAAGGAGATGAGGCAGAAGAGGGGATGTGATGATCACAGTCCTGGAGAGCATGAGGGGTCTGGCACTTCGAGAGGAAACCAGTGAGACATTGGAACAAAGGAACAGCATGACCAGATGCACACTTAGAATGGCCATCTTCATCTCACAGTGATGGGGAAGCAGTACTAGCTAAGACTGGATACAGGTAGACCACTCCTAAAGCCCGTGGTGGTGAAAGACGGAAATAATGGGGAATCCAAAAGACAGGAGGCAAAATCAATAGACCTTGATGATTGAATCTGAGGTTCCTATAAGACCATCAGGGCAGACATCCGGTAGACCCGTTATATACACAGGTCTGGAGCTCAGGGAAAACAGCCTCGATGCAGGAATCATCCACATTCAGATGGCCACCAAAGCCAAGAGGCCTGAAATGACCCAGTGAGAATAAACCAAACCATGAGAAACACCTACATTTAAGAATGAGGAGAGGGCCATGGGCTAGGGGAGAGGGAATGGGGAGTTGCTATTCATAACAGAGTTTTAGTTTGGAATGACGAAAAGTTCTGGAGCTGGATGGTGGCCCTGGTTGCACAACCGTGTGAATGGACTTCATGCCACAGAACTGTTCAGCTAAAAATGGTTAAAATGGTACATTTTATGTTATATATATTTTACCACAATTTTTCAAAAAGAATGAGAAGATATTTTCATGTTATTTTTGTATCTTTCAGAATCAGAATCTATTCATGTTTTACTAATGAAAAGTCAGGACAAATGGTGAAGGGAGTGGGAGAGAAATGCGTAGAGGAACTATGTAAATTTCATTCCCTCTCACTCTCAGGATAGACAAACATATGTTAGATAGATAGATTGATAGGTAGATAGTCTAAGGAATCTGCTTAGAAACAATTTGCATGATATGGCAGAAAGTATCTATGCCCTAAATCCTTGACTAATTGCTTTCAAGATATTTAACCATCCAAAACAAGTTCAAGATATCCATTGAAAACTGTTACCATAGGTTTTTTATGTGTGAACTCCACATTGTAACAGTGTAATATAAAAATCAGTGCAAAAGAAAACAATCAAAATGGATATGTTCATGTTAACCCTGGAGAAATAGTCTTTCCCCTTATTTCAGAGCAGTGATAGATGCACAGATATCACTATACTATTATGTTTCAAAAATTCAGTATGAAAAAATCAGATCTTTTGCACCTTATTAAACAACTATGAAATAGGTGATAAACTCAAAATAACAGGTTTGAAAAATAAATTAAAGATTAAATGGATAAACAAACAATCACCCTGATCCTATTGCAAGTCTGATTGGATCTTTTAGAGATGGCTATTGCTACTGACCTTGCTGATGACCTTGTGAAACTGTCTCATCCAGATGAAGGTGACAATGCTGTTACTGAAAGACACAAACAGATGCAAGTGGTAGAAGACAGGTTAAAAAAATTCTATGGAAGTGCTCAGTAGTGCTCAATAACACTTTTTGGAAATAAAATCTCTATCAAATAAATACATATAGACAAAACCTCATAAAATAAAAGCTGAATTCAGAGTTGTGAATCTCCAAAATATCCATCTGTCATCTTATCCTCTTTAAATTTATATTTATCTCTCTGAAAGGAAAATACATCTACTGTTTCAGATTCTGTCTAAATTTAGATCTACAAAGGCAATGGTTAAATAATTTTATAAAAGCTGACAGTATAATTTAAAAGTTGCAGTCTTTAGAAGCAACATTCACAAATATATACATTGTATTTTTTTCCTAGTAATCTTTATGCACACTATATATCCTTGTATGTGTGAAGTAGGGAAGCTCTGAAAGTTGTACACACTTCAGGTCACGAAGCTAATAAGATTTGCAACTCCAAACTTCATCTTCCCTCTACATTTCTGGCCTTTTTTTTTTTTTTTTCAATTTGCTTAATTTTGGTCCAGCTTTAGCTAACTAAATCATAGTTTTAGGTCCAGCTTAAAGGGCTATATAAAAAGTGATATTCCCTTTGAAAGACGGGGAAGATCACTGCTATGTAGAACTTGTCCCTGCCCATTAAGTAGTTAAGTAATAATGATGGATATCATCCAGATATGCTCCTAAAATTTTGGAGAATCCCTTACTTTGTCCTTTATGTCTCAGTTGCTGAAATACATACTTAGAATTGTGGATGCCAGCTGTCAAATGAGAGATCACCAGATGTTCCCAAAGTAAGTGGTTACTATAGGCATAACAATTAAATCCCAGGCTTGAATTTGTCAATTTGTGAAATATGAGTGGTATTATGAGGGAGCATCACCTTGCTAGCATTCCTTTTATTGCTCCAAGGAGAGCATTAATGTCTGTGGAGGCATATTCAAGACTCATGACTTAGATTGTTTCTATTTATTTAAGCATGGATTAAAATGCACCTTCTGTTATAACAAAATAACATAGACTGTGTAGCTTACACAACAAATATTTATTTCTCATAGTTCTGGAGGTTAGAAATCCAAGATCAGGGTGTCCACATGGTTAGATTCTGATGAAGGCCCTCTTCCTGGTTTACAGCCAGCCAGCTGAGATAGAAAGAGAGAGAGTGAAAGAGGAAAAAAAGAGGGAGAGAACAAACTCTATGATGTCTCTACTTATGAGAGTTCTAATACCCCCATGGCAGCTCCACCTTCATGACCTAATTACCTCCCAAAGGCCCCATCTCCTAATGCCATCCCACCTACTTGGGTTAAGGTTTCCACATATGCATCTGGGGAGAAAGTGGGACACAAACATTCAATCCATAATAAGATGCTTTGATCAAAAATAAAAGTGGTTCACTCTCATAAACATAATAGAAATACCATGTTCTTCTTTCAGAGCAAGAAATATCTGAGAAGGTTAAAATATCTGAGAACATTCATCCTATATGAATAAAGTATATCTGCTTTAGTTAATAGAAAATTTAAGTGGAACAACAATCATTACTTAGCTGAATCTCCCTGTAGTGTCCACTAAAGTGTATTTATCTATTAAGACAAGAGGTTATTTCATATATGATCTGACTTTTAGAATGTATAGCATAGAATAAAGAAAGCATATAGAAGTAGGAGGTGAATTAATGTTCATTGAGTCCCTTTTATATAGTAGGCTAAGTAGTCAGGACTTTTAAATATATTATCTAATGTAATACTCACAAGGTCATGATCTCATGTAAGGATCTATTGAAATGCTCTCACTTTCAGCCATGATGAAATAACAGAGAAACAAAAATAATATAAAACAGTGATTTGCAGATAGCTAAATCCTATGACTTTTTATTGTTGTTGTTGTTGAAATAGATTCAGAGTTTGTGACTCATGTGGCTAAAATCTTCATAGTAAAGTCCTGGAGAGAAGTAGCTGTAGAGAGAGTGTTGGTATTCCAAAGTGGCTCCTTGAGATTTTGGCAGAGTACAGATTTGTATATGTATATGAAGCAGATACCAAGATCAGGAAAGTACCACCAGAAAGTAATAGAGGGAAACAAATCAGAGTTCACACAGGGCCTAGAATACTTTGTATTCCCATCAGACAGACGAGAAGGAATTTCTAATACACAGGGCATAAGATAAAGTTCTCCTAAAGGTACTACCATAAAAGGATTTTGCTGCCAAGATGAGGAAATGTTAGCCCTAAAGTAAAGGCTGCTCAAAATCCTTGCTATGAGGACTTGAAAGGAAATCTTAGGGGACTCAAACTGATTACAAGAAATTTAACTACATGACAGAAAAAATTACACTAGTGAGAAAAATAAAATATCTGGCAACCAACAAGGTAACACATTTGGCATCAAATTAAAAATGATTCAGGTATGCATAAAACAAGAAAATATATAGCCAGGAGAAAAAGCTTTAAATACAAAGGGTCCCAGGGCGCCTGGGTGGCTCAGATGGTTGGGCGTCTGCCTTCGGCTCAGGTCATGATCCCAGGGTCCTGGGATCAAGTCCCGCATCAGGGTCCCTGCTCCTTGGGAGCCTGCTTCTCCCTCTGCCTCTCTCTCTCTCTCTCTCTCTCTGTCTCTCATGAATAAATAAATAAAATCTTTAAAAATAAATAAATAAATAAAAAGAGTCCCAGAAATAACAGAGATAATGAAATCAACATATTTAAAGCATTAAAACTATTGTAAATATTTTTCATATCTTCAAGAAGAAAAAAATACATGAACATGATAAGAGGTATAGAAGATTAAAACAAAAACTCATACAAATCTTTAAAAAAATACAGTATTTGAAATAGAAAAACAACAGATTAGAAACCACATATGAAAATATTAGTGAATTTGAAAGTCTAGCAATAGAAATATCCAAACATTAACAACAACAACAACAAAAAAACACAAGAGAAAAATACTGGAAAAATGAACAGAGCTTTAGTGAAGTATAGGACATTATCAATCATTCTCATATATGTGTCATGGCATTCCATAGAAAGAAAAAAGCAAGATACAGAAAAAAAATAAGATATAAGGGACATTGTTAAAATATGTTAAAAACTGTAAACCCACAGATCCAAGACATTCACAGAATTTCAAGCAAAAGAAATGAGAATTAAAAAAAAAAGAAAGAAGAATAATCACACCAGTGTATATTAGAATCAATTATGTATAAATTCATAGTAACAAAACATCTTAAAATAAATGAGAAAAAAAAGACAAGTTTTATGTGAGGAAAAAAATGCTATCAGATTTGTTGGAACTATGCAAACCAGAGGACAATGGAGTGACATTTTAAAAATACTGAAATGAAACCAATGTTTAATAGTAAATATATTTTTCAAAATTGAAGTAAATGTGAGTTTTTCTATAGATAAACAAAGCTTAGATAATTTATAAAAAGCATAGGAGCATTATAATAAATATTAATAGAGTTCTTTAGGCTGAAAGAAAAATCAAACATGAAGATTTTAATCTACCTGAACAAGTTAAGAGGATAAGATTAAGTAGATATATAGGTCAATATAAAAGACATTTTTATCTCCATTAAAAAGCTAAAATTTTTTTAATTCAAATTCATTCAATTAACATATAGTGCATTCTTAGTTTCAGGGGTAGAATTTAGTGATTCATCAGTAGCATATAACACCCAGTGCTCCTTCCACCGAGTGCCTTCCTTAATGCTCATCAAACAGTTACCTCATCCTCCTACCCACCTCCCTTCCAGCAACCCTCAGTTTGTTCCCTATAGTTAAGAGTCTCTTATGGTTTGTCTCCCTTTCTGTTATCATCTTATTTTATTTTTCCTTCCCTATGTTCATCTGTTTTGTTTCTTAAATTCCACATATGAGTGAAATCATATGGTGTTTGTCTTTCTCTGACTGACTTATTTCACTTAGCATATTACCCACAAGTTTCATCCACATGGTTGCAAATGGAAAGATTTCATTCTTTTTGGTGGCTGAGTAATATTCCATTGTGTATATATACTTCTTTATCCATTTATATGTCAATAGACATCTGGGTTCTTTCCATATTTTGGCTATTGTGGACATTGTTGCTCTAAACGTTGGTGTGTATGTACCTCTTTGAATCACTATGTTTGTATCCTTTGGATAAATTCTTAGCAGTTCAATTGCTGGGTCATAAGGTAGTTCTAATTTCAACTTTTTGAGGAACCTCCATACTGTTTTCCAGAGCGGCTGCACCAGCTTGCATTCCCACCAACAGTGTAGGAGGGTTCCTCTTTCTCCACATCCTCGCCAACATCTGTTGTTTCCTGAGTTGTTAATTTTAGTCATTCTGACTTGCATGAGGTGGTATCTCATTGAGGTTTTGATTTGTATTTCCCTGATACCCAGTGATGTTGAATATTTTTTCATGTGTCTGTTGACCAGTTGTATGTCTTCTTTGGAGAAGCATGTGTTCATATCTTCTGCCCATTTCTTAACTGGAGGTTTTTTTTTGGGTGTTGAGATTGCTAAGTTCTTATAGATTTTAGATACAGCCCTTTATCTGATAAGACATTTGCAAATGTCTTCTCCCATTCCATAGGTTGCCTTTTTGTTTTGTTGACCATTTCCTTTGCTGTGCAAAAGTTTTTTATCTTGATGAAGTCCCAATAGTTCATTTTTGCTTTTGTCTCCCTTGCCTTTGGAGACGTGTCTAGTAAGAAGTTGCTGTGACTGAGGTCAAAGTGGTTGCTGCCTGTGTTCTCTAAGATTTTGATGGATTCCTGTCTCACCTTTAGATCTTTCATCCACTTTGAGTTTATTTTGTGTGGTGTGAGGAAATGGTCCAGTTTCATTCTTCCGCATGTGGCTGTCCAGTTTTCCCAACACCATTTGTTGAAGAGACTGTCTATTTTGCATTGGATTGTCTCTCCTGCTTTGTCAAAGATCAGGTGACCATGGAGTTGAGGGTCCATTTCTGCGTTCTATTTTGTTCCATTGATCTATGTGTTTGTTTTTATGCCAGGATCATGCTGTTGTGATGATTACAGCTTTGTAATACAGCTAAAAATCTGGAATTGTGATGCCTCCACTTTGGTTTTCTTTTTCAACATTACCTTGGCCCTTTCTGGTCTTTTCTGGTTTCATACAAATTTTAGGATTGTTTGTTCCAGCTCTGAAAAATGCTGATGGTATTTTGATAGGGATTGCATTGAATGTGTAGATTGTTTTGGGTAGCATAGACATTTTAACATTTGTTTTTCCAGTCCATGGAATGTTTTTCCATTTCTTTGTGTCTTCCTCAATTTCTTTCATAAGTGTTGTATACTTTTCAGAGTACAGATATTTTACCTCTTTGATTAGGTTTATTCCTAGGTATCTTATGGTTTTTAGTGCATTTGTAAGTGGGATCAAGTCCTTGATTTCTCTCTCTTCTGCTTCATTGTTAATTTATAGAAATACAACTGATGTCTCTGTATTGATTTTATATCCTGTGACTTTATTGAATTCGTGTATCAGTTCTAGCTATTTTTTGGTGGGGTCTTTTGGGTTTCCTATGTAGAATATCATGTCATCTGCAAAGAGAGAAAGTTTGACTTCTTTGCTGATTTTGGATATATTTTATTTCTTTTAGTTGTTTGATTGCTGAGGCTAGGACTTCCAGTGCTATGTTGAACAACAGTGATGAGAGTGGGCATCCCTGTCATGTTCCTGACCTTAGGGAAAAAGCTCTCAGTTTTTTCCCCATTGAGGATGATATTCATTGTGGGTCTTTTGTATATGGCTTTTATGATATTGAGGTATGTTTCCTCTATCCCTACATTGTGGAGAGTGTTTATCAAGAAAGGATGCTGTATTTTGTCAAATGTTTGTTCCTGCATCTATTGAGAAGATCATATGGCTCTTGTCCTTTCTTTTGTTAAAGTGGTGTATCACATTGATTGATTTGCACATGTTAAAACAGCCCTGTAGCCCAGGAATACATCCTACTTGGTCATGGTAAATAATTCTTTTAATGTACTGTTGGAACCTATTAAGTAGTAAGTAACTTGGTAAGCATTTTTGCATCCATGTTCATCAGGCATATTGGCCTGTAATTCTCCTTTTAAATGGGGTCTTTGTCTGGTTTTGGGACCATAGTATTTCTGGCCTCATAAAATGAATTTGGAAGTTTTCTTTCCATTTCTATTTTTTTGAAAGAGTTTCAGAAGAATAGGTATTAGTTCTTAAAATGTTTGGTAGAATTCTCTTGGGAAGCCATCAGGCCCTGGGCTCTTTGTTGGGAGATTTTTTTTTTACTTTTTTATTGTTATGTTAATCACCATATATTACATCATTACTTTTTGATGCAGTGTTCCATGATTCATTATTTGTTCATAACACCCAGTGCTCCATGCAGAACGTGCCCTCCTCAACACCCATCACCAGGCTAACCCATCCCCCTACCTTCCTCCCCTCTAGAACCCTCAGTTTGTTTTTCAGAGTCCATCATCTCTCACGGTTTATCTCCTCCTCTGACTTACTCCCCTTCATTCTTCCTCTCCTGTTATCTTCTTCTTTTTCTTTTTTCTTAAAATATGTTGCGTTATTTGTTTCAGAAGTACAGATTTGTGATTCAACAGTCTTGCACAATTCACAGTGCTCACCGTAGCACATACCCTCCCCAATGTCTATCACCCAGGCACCCCATCCCTCCCACCCCCAACCACTCCAGTAACACTCAGTTTGTTTCCTGAGATTAAGAATTCCTCATATCAGTGAGGTCATATGATACATGTCTTTATCTGATTGACTTATTTCACTAAGCATAATACCCTCCAGTTCCATCCACGTCATTGAAAATGGCAAGATCTCATTCCTTTTGATGGCTGCATAATATTCCATTGTGTATATATACCACTTCTTCTTTATCCATTCATCTGTTGATGGACATCTTGGCTCTTTCCACAGTTTGGCTATTGTGGACATTGCTGCTATAAACATTGGGGTGCACGTACCCCTTCGGATCCCTACATTTGTATCTTTGTGGTAAATACCCAGTAGTGCAATTGCTGGATCGAATGGTAGCTCTAATTTCAACTGTTTGAGGAACCTCCATAGTGTTTTCCAGAGTGGTTGCACCAGCTTGCATTCCCACCAACAGTGTAGGAGGGTTTCCCTTTCTCCACATCCCCGCCAACATCTGTCGTTCCCTGACTTGTTAATTTTAGCCATTCTGACGGGTGTGAGGTGATATCTCATTGAGGTTTTGATTTGGATTTCCCTGATGCCGAGTGATGTTGAGCACTTTTTCATGTGCTTGTTGGCCATTTGGATGTCTTCTTTGGAAAAAAGTCTGTTCATGTCTTCTGCCCATTTCTTGATTGGATTATTTGTTCTTTGGGTGTTGAGTTTGTTAAGTTCTTTATAGATTTTGGATACTAGCCCTTTATCTGATATGTCATTTGCAAATATTTTCTCCCATTCTGTCGGTTGTCTTTTGGTTTTGTGGACTGTTACTTTTGCTGTGCAAAAGCTTTTTATCTTGATGAAATCCCAATAGTTCATTTTTGCTCTGGCTTCCCGTACCTTTGGCGATGTTTCTAGGAAGAAGTTGCTGCGGCTGAGGTCGAAAAGGTTGCTACCTGTGTTCTCCGTTAGGATTTTGATGGACTCCTATCTCACGTTTAGGTCTTTCAACCATTTGGAGTCTATTTTTGTGTGTGGTGTAAGGAAATGGTCCATTTTCATTCTTCTGCATGTGGCTGTCCAATTTTGCCAACACCATTTGTTGAAGAGACTGTCTTTTTTCCATTGGACATTCTTTCCTGCTTTGTCAAAGATTAGTTGACCATAGAGTTGAGGGTCCATTTCTGGGCTCTCGATTCTGTTCCATTGACCTATGTGTCTGATTTTGTGCCAGTACCATACTGTCTTGATGATGACAGCTTTGTAATAGAGCTGGAAGCCCGGAATTGTGATGCCGCCAGCTTTGCTTTTCTTTTTCAATATTCCTCTGGCTATTCGGGGTCTCTTCTGGTTCCATACAAATTTTAGGATTATTTGTTCCATTTCTTTGAAAAAAGTGGATGGTATTTTGATGGAGATTGCATTGAATGTGTAGATTGCTCTAGGTAGCATTGACAACTTCACAATGTTGATTCTCCCAATCCATGATCATGGAACGTTTTTCCATTTCTTTGTGTCTTCTTCAATTTCTTTCATGAGTATTTTATAGTTTTCTGAGTACAGATCCTTTGCCACTTTGGTTAAATTTATTCCTAGATATCTAATGGTTTTGGGTGCAATTGTAAATGGGATCGTTCCTTGATTTGTCTCTCTTCTGTTTGTTGTTGGTGTATAGGAATGCCACTGATTTCTGTGCATTGATTATATATCCTGCTACTTTACTGAATTCCTGTATGAGTTCTAGCAGTTTTGGGGTGGAGTCTTTTGAGTTTTCCACATACAGTATCATATCATCTGCAAAGAGTGAGAGTTTGACTTCCTCTTTGCTGATTTGGATGCCTTTGATTTTTTTTTGTTGTCTGATTGCTGTGGCTAGGACTTCTAATACTATGTTGAATAGCAGTGGTGAGAGTGGACATCCCTGCCACGTTCCTGACCTTAGGGGAAAAGCTCTCAGCCTTTCCCCATTGAAATGATATTCACTGTAGGTTTTTCATAGATGGCTTTTATGATATTGAGGTATGTACCCTCTAACCCTATACTCTGAAGAGTTTTGATCAAGAAAGATGCTGTACTTTGTCAAATGCTTTTTCTGCATCTATTGAGAGGATCATATGATTCTTGTTCTTTCTTTGTTAATGTATTGTATCACGTTGATTGATTTGCGGATGTTGAACCAACCTTGCAACCCAGGGATAAATCCCACTTGGTCATGGTGAATAATCCTTTTAATGTACTGTTGGATCCTCTTGGCTAGGATTTTGGTGAGAATTTTTGCATCCACGTTCATCAAGGATATTGGTCTGTAATTCTCCTTTTTGATGGGGTCTTTGTCTGGTTTTGGGATCAAGGTAATGGGGGCCTCATAAAATGAGTTTGGAAGTGTTCCTTCCATTTCTATTTTTTGGAACAGTTTCAAGAGGGTAAGTATTAATTCTTCTTTAAATGTCTGATAGAATTCCGTTGGGAAGCCATCTGGCCCTGGGCTTTTGTTTGTTGGGAGATTTTTGATGACTGCTTCAATTTCCTTAGTGGTTATAGGTCTGTTCAGGTTTTCTATTTCTTCCTGGTTCAATTTTGGTAGTTGATATATCTCTAGGAATGCACCCATTTCTTCCAGGTTATCTAATTTGCTGGCATAGAGTTGCTCATAATATGTTCTTATAATTGTTTGTATTTCTTTGGTGTTGGTTGTGATCTCTCCTCTTTCATTCATGCTTTTGTTGATTTGGGTCATTTCTGTTTTCTTTTTGATCAGTCTGGCCAGGGATTTATCATTCTTGTTAATTCTTTCAAAGAACCAGCTCCTAGTTTCGTTGATCTGTTCTACTGTTCTTTTGGTTTCTAGTTCATTGATTTCTGCTCTGATCTTTATTATTTCTCTTCTCCTGCTGGGTTTAGGCTTTATTTGCTGTTCTTTCTCCAGCTCCTTTAGGTGTAGGGTTAGGTTGTGTATTTGAGACCTTTCTTGTTTCTTGAGAAAGGTTTGTATTGCTATATACTTTCCTCTCAGGACTGCCTTTGTTGTATCCCAAAGATTTTGAACAGTTGTGTTTTCATTTTCATTGGTGTCCATGAATTTTTTTAATTCTTCTTTAATTTCCTGGTTGACCCATTCATTCTTTAGTAGGATGTTCTTTAGCCTCCATGTATTTGAGTTCTTTCCAACTTTCCTCTTGTGATTGACTTCTAGTTTCAAAGCATTGTTGTCTGAAAATATGCAGGGAATGATCCCAATCTTTGGCTACCGGTTGAGACCTGATTTGTGACCTAGGATGTGATCATTTCTGGAGAATGTTCCATGGGCACTAGAGAAGAATGTGTATTCCATTGCTTTGGGATGGAATGTTCTGCATATGTCTGTGAAGTCCATTTGGTCCAGTGTGTCATTTAAAGTCTTTATTTCCTTGTTGATCTTTTGCTTAGATGATCTGTCCATTTCAGTCAGGGGGGTGTTAAAGTCCCCCACTATTACTGTATTGTTGTCAATGTGTTTCTTTGCTTTTGTTATTAATTGCCTTATATAATTGGCTGCTCCCATGTTTGGGGCATAGATATTTACAATTGTTAGATCTTCTTGTTGGATACACCCTTTAGGTAGGATATAGTGTCCTTCCTCATCTCTTATTACAGTCTTTGTTTTAAAATCTAGGTTGTCTGATATAAGGATTGCCATCCCAGCGTACTTTTGGTGTCCATTAGCATGGTAAATGGTTTTCCACCCCATCACTTTCAATCTGGGGGTGTCTTTGGGTCTAAAATGAGTCTCTTGCAGACAGCATATTGATGGGTCTTGTTTTTTAATCCAATCTGATAGCCTGTGTCTTTTGATTGGGGCATTGAGCCCATTTACATTCAGGGTCACTATTGAAAGGTATGAATTTAGTGCCATTGTATTGCCTGTAAGGTGCCTGTTAACTGTATGTTGTCTGTGTTCCTTTCTGATAATTGCTGCTTTTAGGCTCCCTCTTTGCTTAGAGGACCCCTTTCAATATTTCTTGGAGGGCTGGTTTCGTGTGTGCAAATTCCTTTAGTTTTTGTTTGTTCTGGAAGCTTTTTATCCCTCCTTCTATTTTCAATGACAGCCTAGCTGGATATAGTATTCTTGGCTGCATATTTTTCTCGTTTAGTGCTCTGAAGATATCTTGCCAGTCCTTTCTGGCCTGCCAGGTCTCTGTGGATAGGTCTGTTGCCAATCTAATGTTTCTACCATTGTAGGTTACATATCTCTTCTCCCAAGCTGCTTTCAGGATTTTCTCTTTGTCTCTGAGAGTCGTAAGTTTTACTCTTAGATGTTGGGGTGTTGACCTATTATTATTGATTTTGACAGGGGTTCTCTGTGCCTCCTGGATTTTGATGCCTGTTTCCTTCCTCACATTAGGGAAGTTCTCTGCTATTATTTGCTCCAATATACCTTCTGCCCGCCTCTCTCTCTCTTCTTCTTCTGGGATCCCAATTATTCTAATGTTGTTTCTTCTTATCGTATCACTTATCTCTCGAATTCTGCCCTCGTGATCCTGTAGTTGTTTCTCTCTCTTTTTCTCAGCCTCTTTATTTTCCATCATTTGGTCTTCTATATCACTGATTCTCTCTTCTGCCTCATTTATCCTAGCATTTAGTGCCCCCATTTTTTATTGTACCTCATCAATAGCCTTTTTGATTTCGACTTGGTTAGATTTTAGTTCTTTTATTTCTCCAGAAAGAGTTTCTCTAATAACTTCCACGCTTTTTTCAAGCCCAGCTAGTATCTTTAAAGTCATGATTCTGAACTCTAGGTCCGACATCGTTCTAATGTCCGTATTGAGTAGGTCCCTGGCAGACGGTACTACCTCTTGTTCTTTTTGCTGAGGTGATTTTTTTCGTCTTGTCATTTTGTCCAGAGGAGAATAGATGAATGAGAGAACAAAATGCTAACAGGTTTACAACGTCCCCAGCAAATATACTGTATACAAATCGGAAAAGACCTGAAACCAGGGGAAAAGAAAGGGAAAGAAAGAAAAAAAAGAGAAAAAAAGATAAAAACAAAAACAGAACAATACAAAAAAAGCAGAATATGATCAAATATGATCAGGCTAGTGCATAGATCAGTGCCACACACTAGATTTTGGGCGTATTTTGGTCTGTTAGAAAAAAGTGCCTCCTAAAATTTTAAAGGAAGAAAGACATATATGTACAAAATAAGGGTTGATACAATGAAGGGATGGAAGATGACTGTAAAGATGAAAATTTTAAAAGATTTTATAAAAGGACTTGATAAGTTGTTTGAAAAAAGAAAGAAGATTTAGGGAAAAAAAAGGAAAAAGGGAGAGAATGTGATCAGGCAGGAGACTAGAACAAAGCCATACACTAGTGATTTAGGGTATATTTTGATCTGTTAGAAGAAACTGTATCTCAAAATTTTAAAGAGAAAACAACTTATATATATATGCCAAAAGTAAGGGTAACTACTATGAAGGGATAAAATATGACTCTAAAAATGAAAAATAATTTTTTTTTTAAAGAAAGGGATTGATAAGATGTTGGTTGAAAAAAGGAAAAAGAAAAATAAAATAAGAAAAAAAACAGTCAACAAAAATTAACTTTGATGAATTAGTGAATCATGGTAAAAAAAAAGCCATGAATTCTATGTGCAGTATTCCCCTAGCGCTGGAGTTCTCCCGTTCTCCTTGATCGGTAAACTTGGTCTTGGCTTGCTGACTGTTCGTGCTGATCTTCTGGGGGAGGGGCCTGTTGCTGTGGTTTCCAAATGTCTTTGCCGGAGGCGGAATTGCCCCGCCCTTGTCGGTCCGGGCTAAGGAAGCTGCTCCAGTTTGCTCTCAGGAGCTTTTGTTCCCTGCAAGCTCTCGGTATAGCTTTGGAGGACCAGGGCAAAAATGGCGGCCTCCCAATCTCCACCCGGAGGAGCTGAGAACTCGGGGCCCCGCTCCTCAATGCGCCCCCAGAGAAAAGCAGACACTCCCATCTCCCTGGTCTCTGGCCGCACTCCGTGCTCACCCAGCCTGTGACCGAGCGTTGCTATCTCTGGCACCCGACCCCGTGTGGAGTCTCCAAACCCAGCAGATCCCTGCGGTGTGCTCCCGCGCCGCTCCTCCCCGGGAAGGAAGGGGAGTTTCCCTGTATCTGCTGCTTGTTGGGTCCCTGCTGGAGGAGCAGTGGCCCGACTCGGCCGCGGATCACAGTTTATGGCAACCCCGAGCTGAGAGCCCACGCCTCGGCTCTGTCTCTGCAGCTGGCTTCCCCGCTCCGATACCTGGGAGCTCTGCCACACTCAGGCACCCCTGGTCTTTCTGTGACCCCAAGGGTCCTGAGACCACACTGTCCCGGGAGGATTCCACCCCCTGCTTAGCCACTGCAGCGACGTCCCTCAGCAGAGCCGACTTCTAAAAGGTCCGATTTTGTGCTCTGCGGCTCTATCACCTGCCAGAAGCGGCCGACGGAGGCCCCCTCCCCCGTCGTCTATCCTCCCGAATATCGCCTTGGATTCACTTCTCCGCACGTCCTACCTTCCAGTAAGTGGTCGCTTCTCTGTTCAGAGAGTTGTTGTTACTCTCCTCTTTGATCTCCTGTTGAGTTCGTAGGTGTTCAGAATGGTTTGATCCCTATTCAGCTGAATTCCTGAGACCAGATGAAATCTAGGTCTCCTACTCCTCCGCCATCTTGCTCCGCCCCCTGTTGGGAGATTTTTGATTACTTCTTCAATTACCTTGCTGGTTATGGATCTATTCAGGTTTTCTATTTCTTCCTGTTTCAGTTTTGGTAGTTTTTATGTTTCTAGTAATTTATCCATTTCTTTCAGATCACCCAATTTGTTGGCATTTAATTGCTCATAATATTCTCTTATAATTGTTTGTATTTCTTCCATGTTGTTTGTGATCTCTTATCTTTCATTCATGATGTTATTTATTTTGGTCCTTTTTCTTTTCTTTTTGATAAGTCTGGCTAGGTGTTTATCAATCTTATTCCTTCAAAGAACCAGCTTCCAGTTTCATTGATCTGTTCTACTGTTTTTTTTTTTTTTTTAATTTCTATATCACTGATTGTTCTATAATATTTATTATTTCTCTTCTCTTGCTGGATTTAAGCTTCATTTGCTGTTCTTTTTCCACATCCTTTAGGTGTAAGTTTAGGTTGTATATTTGAGACTTTTCTTGTTTCTTGAGGAAGGTCTATATTGCTGTGTACTTCCTTCTTAGGACTGCCTTTGTTGCATCATAAAGTTTTTGAACTGTTGTGTTTTCATTTTCATTTGCTTCCATGTTTTTTTTTTAAATTCTTCTTTAATGTCCTGGTTGATCCAGTCATTCTTTAGTAGGATGTTCCTTAACCTCCATGTATTTGTGGTCCTTCCAATTTCTTCTTGTTGCTGACCTCACGTTTCATAACATTGTGGTCTGAACATATGCAAGGTGTGATCTCAATCTTTTTGTGCCAGTTAAGACCTGATTTGTGACCCAATATGTGATCTATTCTGGAGAATGTTCCATGTGCACTCAAAAAGAATGTGTATTCTGCTGCTTTAAGATGAAATGCTCTGAATATATCTGTGAAGTCCATCTAGTCCAGTGTGTCAAAGCCCTTGTTTCCTTGTTGATCTTCTGCTTAGATGATCTGTCCAATGCTGTGAGTGGGATGTTAAAGTCCCCTACTACTATTGTTTTGTTATCAATGAGTTTCTTTAATTTTGTTAGTTGGTTTATATATTCAGCTGTTCCCAAGTTAGGGGCATAAATATTACAGTTGTTAGATCTTCTTGTCAGATAGACCCTTTTATTATGATACAGTGTCCTTCCTTATCTCTTATTACAGCTTTTGATTTAAAATCTAGTTTGTCTGATATAAGGATGACTGCTTCAGCTTTCTTTTGATGTCTATTAGCATGATAGATGGTTCTCCACCCCCTCCCTTTCAATCTGGAGGTGTCTTTGGGTCTAAAATGAGTCTCTTATAAGCAGCATATTTTTTTTCCACTCTGATACCCTATGTCTTTTGATTGGAACATTTAGTCCATTTACATTCAGAGTAATTATTAAAAGATATGAATTTAGTGCCATTGTATTACCTATAAAGTCACTGTTCCTGTAGATTGTCTCTGTTCCTTCCTGGTCTTTGTTACTTTTGGGCTCTTTCTCTGCTCAAAGGATTCCCTTTAACATTTCTTGCAGGGCTGCTTTAGTGTTCACAAATTTCTTAGTTTTTATTTGTCCTAGAAACTCTTTATCTCTCCTTCTATTCTGAATGACAGCCTTGCTGGATTAAGTATTCTTGACTGCATATTTTCCCCAGTTAGAATGTTGAATATATCATGCCAGTCCTTTCTGGTCTACCAGGTCTCTGTGAACAGGTCTGCTGCCAGCCTATGTGTCTACCCTTGTAGGTTAAGGACCTCTTGTCCCAAGCTGCTTTCAGGATTTTCTCTTTATTTTTGAAATTTGCAAGCTTCACTATAATATGTTGAGGTGTTGACCTATTTTTGTTGATATTGACAGGGATTCTCTGTGCCTCCTGGACTTGAATGCCTGTTTCCGTCCCCAGATTAGGGAAGTTCTCAGCTATAATTTGTTCAAATAAACCTTCTGTCCCTTTCTCCCACTCTTCATCTTCTGGATACCCTATAATACAGATATTATTTTCCTTTATGAAATTGCTGAGTTCTCTAAGTCTCCCTTAGTGATCTAATAGTTTTCTTTCTCTCTTCTTTTCAGCTCCCTTATTTTCCATCATTTTATTTTCTATATCATTGATTCACTCTTCTGATTTGTTTATCCTCATTTTTATGACCTCCACTTGGGACTGCATCTTGGTTATAGCATTTTTAATTCAACCTGACAAATTTTACTTGTTTTATTTCTACAGTAAGGGATTCTCTAGTGTCTTCTATGCTGTTTTCAAACGCAGCTAGTATTTTTATAATCATTGTTTTAAATTCTAGTTCAGACATCTTACTTATATCTCTATTGGTTAAATACCTGGCAATGAGTACCACCTCTTGTTCTTTCTTTTGGGGTGAATTTTTCCATTTCATCATTTTGTCCAGAAAAGAAAAGGAAAAAAAAAGAGAGAGAGAGAGAGAGAGAACAACAATGACAACAGAAAAAAGAACAAAACAGAACACAGGGGGAAAAAAACTAGATCCTTGGTGTAAAAAACATATTGAAAAAATAAGAAAATAACTGAAAAAATAATAGTAAAGTACTAAAGAATAAAAATACAAAGAATGCTATATACTGTTTTTCCCAAGAGCTGAAGCTTCACAGCCCTCTATGATCCATAAACTTAGTGTGGGCCAATTGTTTGTACTCGTCTTAAGGGGAGGGGTCTGTTGCGCTGATTCTCAGGTGGACTTGCCCTATTGCAGATGCAACTCCCTTGCACAGAAGCAGGTCTCGGTGTAAGTGTCTCTGGATTCCACTGTGTGGCGCTGTTTTGCTCCCTGCAGGTTTTTTTTTTTTTTTTTAAGATTTTTATTTATTTATTTGAGAGAGGGAGAGATAAAATGAGAGAGAGAGAGCATGAGAGGGGGGAGGGTCCGAGGAAGAAACAGACTCCCCGCTGAGCAGGGACCCCAATGCAGGGCTCAATCCTGGGACTCCAGGATCATGACCTGAGCTGAAGGCAGTTGCTTAACCAACTGAGCCACCCAGGCACCCCACTCCCTGCAGGTTTTTAGCTCTGATGGGCGGGATGAATATGGCTGTGCTCAGCTCTCTAGCCCTGGAGCTGAAAGTTCATGCCCGCCGCTCTTCCATGAGACCACAGAAAAGCAGTCAATCACTCTTATCTCCCCAGTTTCCGTCAGAACTCTGTGTTCACCTGACCTGTGACTGAGCATTTTTATCTCAGACACTCAACTGAGTTTCAAAACTCCAAATTTTATGGACTCCTGAGGTGTGGACCCAAGCTGTTCCTCCCAGTGGATGGGTTGGATCTTGCCATGCTTCTCCCTTTTGCCAGACCCCTCCTACTAAATGGTCATGCAACTGTGCAGCAGTTCATAGTTTATGGCAACCCAGAGCAGAAATCCAGTACCTAGACTCACTGTTTTCAGCCAACTTCCCCACTCCTATGCCTGGGAACTCTGTCCCATTCAGGCAACCCCTGTTTTTCCTGTGACCCTGGTGATCCTAAAACCCACTCTCACACCTGGGATTCTGCCCCACTCCAGCACCTGAGCACCTTTAAGCCAGAGATATCTCCCACTGTAGCAGACTTCCAAAAGTTCAAATTTTGCACTCCTCTGCTCATAATAACTTTGCAGTAGCCTCCTTAAGCAGGCTCCCTCCCCTCCACTGTATTCTCAGCTATATCACTCCAGATTCAATCTCTGCACTTTTACCATCCAAAAGGTGGTTGTTTTTCTATTTGTAGACTTGCGCATTTCTTTCTCAGATCTCTGATTGATTTCTCAGGTATTCAGAATGACTTGATAATTATCTCGCTGTATTTGAGGGATGAGACAAACTTAGGGTCCCCCTATTCCTCTGCCATCTTAACTGCTCCTCAGTAATTGATTCTTTAAAGGAAAAATAATAACAATATATTATACATTTAAAAAAATATGTGGAGTGTTACTCGAGTGGCTCAGTCAGATAAGCAGCTGCCTTCAGCTCAGGTCATGATTCCAGGGTCCTGGGATGGAGCCCTTGTCTGGGATTCCTGCTCAGTGGGGAGTCTGCTTCTTCCTCTCCCTCTCCCTCTGGCTCTCCCCCTGCTCATGCTCTCTTTTGTGCACACTTTCTCTCTCAAATAAGTAAATAATATCTTTAAAAATGTGGAATTAAAATGTATGACAGCAATAACATAAATGTTCTGGGGAAAATGGAAGTATATGTCATAAGGGTTTCATATTATGCATAAAATGTTATAATATTGTTTGGTTATAATTACTCATATGCATATTTTAAATTGTAAAGCAACAAACATTTTAAAGAAAAAATTAATGAGGCATAGCTTATAAGCCAATAGAGGAAATAAAAGAACACTAAAATTTTCTCAATTAACCCAAAAGAAGGCAGAAAAAGTAGAAATAGAAAAGTAGTAATTTAAATCCAATCATATAGATGATAGCATTAAATGCAAATGTTCTAAGTACTTAGTGAAAAGAACAGATTTCTAGATTGAATAAAAAAACAAGACTGGACAGTCTGTCTGTCCATGAGAGACATACCTACAATATGAAAACATAGATGTATTTATGGCAAAAAGATATGCCATACAGACACTGTTCAAAAATAACTTAGAGTAACTACATTAATAACATAAGAAGCAGGGCACCTGGGTGGCTCAGATAGTTAAGCATCTGCCTTCGGCTCAGGTCATGATCCCAGGGTCCTGGGATCGAGTCCCACATCAGGCTCCCTGCTCCTTGGGAGCCTGCTTCTCCCTCTGTTTCTCTCTCTCTCTCTCTCTCCCTCTGTCTCTCATGAATAAATAAATAAAATCTTAAAAAATATATTAAAAAATAACAAGAAGCAGATTTTATTTTATGTATTTATTTTTTTGTTTATTTTTTTAAAGATTTTATTTTTATTTATTTGACAGAGAGAGACACAGTGAGAGAGGGAACACAAGCAGGGGGAGCAGGAGAGGGAGAAGCAGGCTTCCTGCGGAGCAGGGAGCCTGACATGGGGCTCAATCCCAGGACCCTAGGATCACAACCTGAGCTGAAGGCAGACGCTTAACAACTGAACCACCCAGGCGCCCCTAAGAAGCAGATTTTAAGGAAAGGAATAGTGACTAGAGGAAAATAGGTTACTGATAAAAAGGGCAATTTATCAAGAGGACATTACAATCCTAAATGCACATGCACATGAAAATAGAACATCTGTGTGCAAGAAGGAAAACTGATAGAACTGAGAAGAGGAATAGAAAACCCACAATTGCATCTGGATATTTCAAAACCTTCATCACAAGAGTTGGTAGAACAAGTAGACCAAAAATTTGGTGTGGATAGGGAAGATGTTTACAACACTATCAACCAACATGATATAATTCATATATAGAAAACAACTGTGATAAATCCATGAGAACCAAAGTGAATGTGAAAAAAAATTATAATTTTCAAGGCATGATTATCAGGAAAAAAAGAAACATGATTTACCCATGTCTGCATTGAAAGAAATGACATCACTAAAATCTATTATAGATAGTAAAAAATAATACAGGAATATACTAAACACATTTCTTCCAATAAATTCAACAATTTAGATGAAATAGACAAATTCTATCAATACAAACAAAACTATGTTATAGGAAAGACTATAGCCTGATTAATTTTCTATCTATCAGAGAAATCAAAGTCATAGTTAAAAGCCAATGGAACCAAAGATCAGATGGCTTTACTAGTGAACTCTAATAATTTTAATAAATATCTGAGAAAAATAGCAACAATTCTACACTGGAAGAGGATGAAAGACAATGAATCTAAATCACACTAATGTGATTAGACATTAATGTCTAATGACCCAGGTCATTACTCTGATACCCAAATCAGACAAAGATTAAAAATATCAATATCTCACATGAACATAGATTTGAAAATTAAATAAAATTTTAGTAAATCAAATCCAGTAATATCTAAAATTGATAATACATTACAGGAGAGTTTTATCCTCAGAAACCCAAACTGTTTTAACTTTTAAATATATTTCAATGTAATTCACTATATTAAAATTTTTAAAAGAAAAAATACATGATCTCCTTAACAGATGAAGAAACAACATACGACCAAATTCAACACACATTTATGGCAATCATTTTCAGCAAAGTAGTAATATAGAAAACATCAACATGAAAAAGAGCATCTACAAAGAACTTACAAGCGGCATCAAAGTTAATAGAAGATTCAATGCTTTCCTCCTAAGATGGGCATAAATCAAAGACGTCAACTCTCAAGATACATTTTCAACTTTTGGCCAGTATAATAAGACAAGAAAAGAAATAAGACACATACATAGAGGAAATAAATCACTCAAACCATATTTATTTGTGAACAGCATGGTCATTTATGTAGATAATCCTAAGAAATTTATGAGTGCACACACAAACACACACACACACACACACAATTATTGGAAGAGGTGACTAGCAGTATTTTAGGACATAAGGTCAACATTAAAAATTTATTTTATTTCTATTGAAATATAAAACTGAAATTAAAATATTATCATTGCAATATCATCAAAATATGCAATAGGGAAATCTTAATATGTAAGATCCACACACTAGAAACTATGAAACACTGAAAAGAAAAAGTGAGGAGTATATAAATAAGTGGGGAGGTAAACCGTGTTTAAGCATCAAAAGATCAATATTTTTATAGATTCAACAAAATTCCAACTAAATTCTTGGCACATTTTTTTGTAGAAATTGTTAGACTGATTCCAAAATTTACATGGACATGTAACTACCCCAAGATGAAGCAAAATTTTTGAAAAATAACATTTGAGGATTTACCCTACCTGATTTCAAGAACTACTATAAAGCTAAACTAATGAAGAGAGTAAGGCATAGGCTTAAGATAGACATATAAATAAAAGGAAAAAAATAAAAAGTTAACTGTCTAAACACAGACCAACACAAAAATGACCAACTGATTTGACCTAAGATAGATATTAAAGTAATTCAGGAGGGATATGACAATCTTCTCAACCAATGATGTTAGTAAAAATGGACATTCATATGCAATAGAGTGAACATCAATACTTCATCTCATACACAACTTGAAATGTGCAATAGACTTAAATACAAGAGCTCAGGGTGTAAAACCTCTAGAAGAAAAAAATAGAAGAAAATTATAATGATCTTACATTAATTAATAATTTATTTAATAGGACACAAAGCACTTCAGTTATAAAAGAAAATTTTATAACTTGAACTTCTCCAAAATAAAATCATTTTCACTTGGGGAGCCTAGGTGCAGTCAATTAAGCATCTGACTCTTGGCTTCTGCTCAGGTCCTGATCTGTCTCAAGGTCATGATACCCAGCCCTGCAGGGAGCTCTGTGCTCAGGGAGCAGTCTGCTTAAGAATTTCTCTCCATCTCCCCCTGTCCCTCCCCCCATGCTTGCATGTCCTCTCTCTCTCTCTCTAAAATAAATAAATAAATCTTAAAACATTTTCTCATAAAATAAAATAATATTAAGAAAATGAAAAGATAAGCTACAAATTTATTTGCCAAACATATATCCACTACATAAAGAACTGTTACAATTCAATAGTGTGAAAAAGGCCAACATAATATAAGAAATGATCAAATGATCTGAACATTTTACCAAAAAAATAAATGGGTGATATAAGGTCAGGAACACAGGAGGGATGTCCACTATCACCACAGCTATTCAACATAGTACTAGAGGTCCTAGCCGCAGCAATCAGACAACAAAAAGAAATTAAAGGCATCCAAATTAGCAAAGAAGTCAAACTCTCACTCTTTGCAGATGATATGATAATTTATGTGGAAAACCCAAAAGACTCCACCCCAAAACTGCTAAAACTCATACAGGAATTCAGTAATTGGCAAGATATAAAATCAATGCACAGAAATCAGTTGCATTTCTATACACCAACAACAAGTCAGAAGAAAGAGAAATTAAGGAGTTGATACCATTTACAATTGCACCCAAAACCATAAGATACCTAGGAATAAATCTAACCAAAGAGGCAAAGAATCTGTACTCAAAAAACGATAGAATACTCATGAAAGTAATTGAGGAAAACATAAAGAAATGGAAAAATGTTCCATGCTCATGGATTGGAAGAGCAAATATTGTGAAGATGTCAATGCTACCTAGCACAGTCTCCACTCTTAATGCAATCCTTATCGAAATACCATCAACTGTTTTCAAAGAAATGGAACAAATAATCCTAAAATTTGTATGGAACTAGAAAAGACCCTGAATAGCCAGAGGAATGTTGAAAAAGAAAAGCTAAGTTGGTGGCATCACAATTCCGAACTTCCAGCTGTATTACAAAGCTGTCATCATCATGACAGTATAGTACTGGCATAAAAACAGACACATAGATCAATGAAACAGAATAGAGAGCCAGACATGGACCCTCAACTCCATGGTCCACTAATCTTTGACAAAGCAGGAAAGAATGTCCAATGGAAAAAAGACAGTCTCTTCAACAAATAGTGTTGGGAAAATTGGACAGCCACATGCAGAAGATGAAACTGAACCATTTCCTTACACCACACACAAAAATAAACTCAAAGTGGATGAAAGACCTAAATGTGAGACAGGAATCCATCAATGCTTGAGGGGAACACAGGCAGCAACCTATTCTCAGCCATAGCAACTTATTCCTAGACACATCGCCAAAGGCAAGGGAAGCAAGGGCAAAAATGAACTATTAGGACTTCAAGATAAAAACCTTTTGCACAGCAAAGGAAACAGTCAACAAAACCAAAAGACAACTGACAGAATGGGAGAAGATATTTGCAAGTGACATATCAAATAAAGGGCTAGTATCCAAAATCTATGAAGAACTTAACAAACTTAACACCCAAAGAACAAAGAATCCAATCAAGAAATGGGCAGAAGACATGAACAGACATTTCTGCAAAGAAGACATCCAAATGGCCAACAGACACATGAAAAAGTGTTCAACATCACTTGGCATCAAGGAAATCCAAATCAAAACCTCAATGAGATACCACCTCACACCAGTCAAAATGGCTAAAATTAACAAGTCAGGAAGCGACAGATATTGGCGGGGATGCGGAGAAAGGGGGAACCCTCTTACACCGTTGGTGAGAATGCAAGCTGGTGCAGCCACTCTGGAAAACAGTATGGAAGTTTCTCAAAAAGTTGAAAATAGAACTACCATACGACCCAGCAATTGCACTACTGGGTATTTACCCCAAAGATACAAGTGTAGTGATCTGAAGGGGCATATGCACCCCAGTGTTTATAGTAGCAATGTCTACAATAGCCAAACTATGGAAAGAGCCTAGATGTCCATCAACAGACAAATGAATAAGGAAGACGTGGTGTATATATATACAATGGAATATTATGCAGCCATCAAAAAATGAAATCTTACCATTTGCAACAATGTGGTTGGAACTAGAGGGTATTACGCTAAGCAAAATAAGTCAATCAGAGAAAGACAATTATTGCATGATCTCACTGATATGTGGAATTTGAGGAAAAAAAGCAGAGGATCATAAGGGAAGGGAGGGAAAACTGAAACAAGATTAAACCAGAGAGGGAGACAAACCTTAAAAGACTCTTAATCTCAGGAAACAAACTGAGGGTTGCTGGAGTGGAGGGAGTGGAAGGCATGGGGTGGCTGGGTGATGGACACTGTGGGGGGTATGTGCTATGGTGAGCGCTGCAAATTGTGTAAGGCTGATCAATCACAAACCTGTACCCTTGAAACAAGTAATATATTAGATGTTAATAAAAAATTAATTAATTAAAAATGATAAATGGGTGATAAATGATATACATAACATGGCAAATGATATATATATTATAAATACAATATTAGGAATTAATAAGATCATTAATCCTTAGGGTAATACAAATTATGACCATAATAGGACACCTTTGTGTCATAATAACTACAATAATGCCTAAAATTGAAAAGACTGACACTGTCTAGCATTTGGAAGATGCAGTGCAACTAGCATTCTCATACATTGCTTGTGGGATTGTAAAATGGTACAGCTATTTTAGAAGATCTCTTAGTAGATTGTTTTAAAGTTAAATGTACCATTTTCCCCTGAAATTCCACCTCCAGGTCTAACATAAATAAAACATTCATTTACACAAATAATTCAGGTAAATATTCATAGAAGATATATTCATGATAGCCAAACCTAAAAATAACCCAAACGTCCTTCAATTGGTGAACGCATAAGCAAATTATTGTGATGTAGACATATAATGGGATACTGTAAACAATATAAAGGATTGAATCACTGATACATGCAATCACAAAAGTTATGCTAAGTGAAATAATTCATTCATAATTGATTTCATTTGTAGAACATTAAGAAAATATATTAAACTTTTTTTTATGTATTTGAGAGAGAGTTTGAGAGAGAGAGAGAGATCACAAATGGGGGTGGGGGATAGGGGGAGAAGCAGACTCCCCACTGAGCAAGGAGCCCACTGAAGGAATGGATCCCAGGACCCTGGGATCATGACCTGAGCCAAAGGCAGACTCTTAACTGACTGAGCCACCTGAGTGTCCAAACATTAAGAAAAATATAAACCTATTGTTATACAAAGTATATCAGTAGTTGACAAGGACCAGAGAGTAGAGTAGGGGAACTTAGTGGGAAAAAAATTGCATATAGTGATTGTGGCACTGTTCATACAATGTATATATTTGTCAAAACTCATCAGATTAGGGGCGCCTGGGTGGCTCAGATGGTTAAGCGTCTGCCTTCGGCTCGGGTCATGATCCCAGGGTCCTGGGATCAAGTCCCACATCGGGTTCCCTGCTAGGCGTGGAGGCTGCTTCTCCCTCTGGCTCTTCCTCTCTCTCTCTCTCTCTCTCTCTGACTCTCATGAATAAATAAATAAAACATTAAAAAAAAACTCATCAAATTACACAACTTAATTTGATTAATTTTATTGTATTTAAAACATATTTCACCAAAGCTGCCAAAATTTGATTTTGAATTAAAATCTCATTGGTTCTAGATAGGATATTCCTATTAGAATACTACTAATAAATGAATTCAGTGAGAAATGTTTTCTTACAGTGTTATTTATTTTCCTACCCAAGATGATCTGGAGCTTGTTTTGTTAATACTTATATATCCTACCAAAGACCTGTAAACTTTTTCATAAATGGCCAGATAGTAAATATTTTAGGCTCATATTTCATATGACCCTTGTAGCAACTAATCAGTTCTGCTCTTGTGGCACAATAACTGCCATAAACAATACATAAATAAAGGAATGTGTCTGTGTTTTAATAAAACTTTATGAAAACAGATGATGGTCTGATCACTCAGTTGTATTTTGCTAGCCCCTGTCTAGACTTCCAGGAAGTGGGGGTGATCTCAGTTTAATGTTATTCTGATTAAGACAATTTACAGTTTAACAATGTTCTGTTTGGTTTTGGTCATACCAGTTTTTTCTAAAAATATATATAATATTAGAAACTTTACATATATTTGTAATTCCTAGTACAATTTTGCTGTACAAGTGTTATGAAGGAATTGCTTGGAAGTTCTGTCTTAGTAATATATAGCATCTAACTTCACAAGAGTTCTTTGTTTCCACAAGGATTACATTTTAAAAAGTCACCATTGCTGAAAGAGTTTTCATGTAATATTAGCAGATATTTAGATTGTTTCTATTTTGGCTAAGATCTGGGCTACTTCTTTGTTTCAGTCATTCGTTCATCTGACAAGTAAAGTTATTGAATTTACATTATGCTTGCTGCTTGGGAATCATCAGGAAACAAAAGAAAAAAAATCTCTGCCATTATGGAGATTTTATTCTAGGAGAAAGAGGAAGAAAATAACAACAAATATAATGCATTGGTAAACTATATGGCAGTCGGCCTATGTTAAGTGCAGTGGAAAAGGAGGGAAGGATAAGGTGATATTGGATGCTGGACATGGGGAAAATACAGATTGCTATTTTACAGTAGATAATCAGGTTTGCCCTGAACAGATGGTGACAAAGAGTGAGTGAGCCACGTAAGGTATGTGGGGAAAGAGCAGAAGTAATGGCTATGGTAAGAATATAATGTAGGAATCAGAGAATATAGTTCAAAAGCCATTGCAATAATCCATACGTGAGATGATGTTGACTCTTGAAAGGGGTGCCAGTGGTGGAAATGGTGTTCAAATTCTGAACATGAACTGAAGGTAGGTCAAAAAATGTCCCGATATGTTAGATTTCTAAGTTTTATAAAGAAAGAGGAGCCCCAAAATAACTCCAAAGAATTTTAGCCCGAGCAACTGTTTGATATAATTAACATTCAAATATTAACTTTTTAAAAGATTTATTTATTCATTTTAGAGAGAGTGGGAGAGAGTGAGAGAGTGTGAATGGGGGGAGGTGCAGAGGGAGAGGGAGAGAGAGAGAATCTCCAGCAGATTCCCTGCTGAGCACAGCATGGTGGTGGGACTCCATTGCAGGACCCTGAGATCATGACCTGAGCCAAAATCAAGAGTCAGATGCTTAACTAACTGAGCCACCCAGGTGCCCCTCAAATATTAACTTTTTGATATGATTAACAGTTTAAAAAAATTGACAATGTGAAAATAACTATAAATACACAGTTAATATTTAATAATTTAGGCCAAGAGTAAATTGTTTTAGGAAAAAGATCTCTCAGGAATTATATGAAGCTGTGTGCATATATTTTTTCTGTTTTTTGTGCTCCTATACCAGTCATTAATATCACCACTGTAGCATTCACCACAACTTCATTGAATCTGTATTTTTGCACGTCTATCATCCATTATAGTTTGTGTTCCTTCATATGAGGGCTCAAATATTATCAGCCATTTGTTACTCACACCGAGCATATTGTTTGTTACATGGAAGGCACTTGATAAATACTAGTCCAATTATTATTTGATTAATTTCAGCTAGTATTAATTGAGCACTTATAGTGGTTTTGAGCCTATATTAAATGCTATATATGCATTGTTTTTTTTCTCAGAACATCATATGGGGCATATTATATCATACTCTATTTTAACGATAAGAAGTGTAAGCCTTGTAGGTATTTAAGGCATCCTCAAAGTTGTATAGCTAACAAGTAAAAGTGGAAAGATTTGTGTGAGTCTATATGTGTATGTATATATACATACACATATATGTGTGTATGTGTGTGTGTGTGTGTATATCCCATCCAACACAACACTACACCATATAAGTGAACTTATTTACAAATCAAAACCAGTGCATTATGAGAGTTGGTATGTATTTTTCACCTTTCTTTTTGGCAGGAGATTGGGAGAGAGCTCACTTTTCCCTTTGGATAACTATTTCCTTAGTCAGAATACTTTTGGTTCAGCAATACTGAGAGACTAAAGATTTGATACTTAGAACAGTGCTGTGGATACAAGGGAAGTCTTATTTATTCTTGGGCATATGTATACTTATTAATTACCTACCATTTTCTAGACATGTTTTAAGCAATAAAAATATTGACAGTGACCAAAATATGCAGCATGCTTTTTAAAATTTTTATTAATTGATTGATTGATTGATTGATTTTCTTATGGGCTGTATTTTTTATTTTTTAAGTTTTTATTTAAATTCCCAGTAGTTAACATATAGTGTAATATTAGTTTTAGTAGTAGAATTCTATGGCCATGCCACGCAAAGTTGAATGTGCCCAATCTCATCTACGGCATGCTTTTTTAAAATGGAACATTCATTTTAGTGAAGGAGATAGACAATAAATATTTAAATAATATGTGTAATTAATTCCCACATAGTTTAAGGACCTCATTTGACATTCAGTCCCTCAGTGAGGAAGTAGCTGGCCACTCTTTCTAAAATGTTAACTCCCCACCCCTATTTTATATTGCACCTCCTGGCATCTTTTCTTGTCAGTAATTTTTACTATTTAATATTGCTGGGAGTTTGAGGGATTTGGGCTAATCCAAGAAAACACCATGATCACAGAAGGCATTGATATACAATAAGTTTATTTGGGCAACTTTTGGATAAGATTGCATGAGAGAGGAAGTTCCATAGAACAGAAGTCTGTCCAAAGGCTGGGGTCACTACTCAGAACTGGAAGAAGGCAGGGTACTCCTGAGAGAGAGGTGGACTGAAGAAAGGGCTTATGTGTCTAGCTGATGTTGCTCAATCCCATGGGAGGGGAGTCTCTGGGTCAGAGAGTTAACAAGGACCATGGTAGCTTTGGGCGTTATAACTGTAGAGCCCTATGTTATCAATAAGTAATAGTTATTGGATGAGGTTTTGCTGGTGTGCAAAGGAGGTGGTCTCTAAATGGCTAAAATTTGCATGGTTGGGTTTTTTAAATAATAAATAGTTGTGTAAAAGTTTGAATTTGGTGCTGGCAGGCTTTGAGCAAATGGGTCTCAGCCTGCAATGAAGAAATTAACAACCAGGGATCAATACACAGAGGCTATCTTTGACTTATTCATTTAATAAATATACATATATGTTTAAATTTTTAATCTTTATGTATATCAAAGGTGGGGTTTTGTTTATATTGTTCTCAACTCAATCTTCAGGTTCTAGTATTTTTCCCAGTGCATAGTAGGTGCTTAATAAATATTTGTTAGATTAATGAGTTAATTCTATGAATGTGAAAAAAAATAACTCATCCCTTAATATCATAAGAGCAAGTAGTTACTTATGTAAGCAAAAGAGGCAATTAAAGTAGGGATTCACTGGGGCACTTGGGTGGCTCAGTCAGTTAAGCGTTTGCTTTTGGCTGCAGGTCATGATCCCAGGGTGCTGGGATTAAGCCTTGCATCAGGCTCCCTGCTTCTCCCTCTGCTTCTGCCTGTAGCTCCCCCTGCTTTTGCTCTCTCTCTGTCAAATAAATAAATAAAATCATTTAAGAAAAAAGTAGGAATTCATTAAAAATGATGTATCATATGATCTCACTGATATGAGGAATTCTTAATCTCAGGAAACAAACTGAGGGTTGCTGGAGTGGTGGGGGGTGGGTGGGATGGGGTGGCTGGGTGATGGACATTGGGGAGGGTATGTGCTATGGTGAGTGCTATGAATTGTGTAAGACTGTTGAATCACAGACCTGTACCTCTAGACAAATGATACATTATATGTTAGAAAAAAATAGTAGGAAGGGAAAAATGAAGGGGGGGAATCGGAGGGGGAGACGAACCATGAGAGACTATGGACTCTGAGAATCAAACTGAGGGTTCTAGAGGGGAGGAGGGTTGGGGGGGGTTAGCCTGGTGATGGGTATTAAAGAGGGCACGTATTGAATGGTGCACTGGATGTTATACACAAACAATGAATCATGGAACACTACATCAAACTAATGTTGTAATGTATGGTGATTAACATAACATAATAAAATTAAATTTGAAAAAAAAGATGGATATTTAAAATAACAAATCATTTTTGTTAAAATTTATAAATATAGAGTTATTTGTGGGGTGCCTGGGTGGCTCAGTTGGTTAAGCCACTGCCTTCGGCTCAGGTCATGATCCTGGAGTCCCGGGATCAAGTCCCGCATCGGGCTCCCTACTCAGCAGGGAGTCTGCTTCTCCCTCTGACCCTCCCCCCTCTCATGTGCTCTCTCTCTCTCATTCTCTCTCAAATAAATAAATAAAATCTTTAAAAAAAAATAAATATAGAGTTATTTGTCAGAATTTAATGTGGTAATAAAACTTCTCTTCAAGAGTTCTAGCTGCAGTTCCACATTGTGTCTATAGAACAAAAAACACTAAAAAACCTTAACTGTGATTTCCAGTTTGGGATATCCTTAAGTTTAGGTAAAAACATAAAGATATTTGTGAGGACACATGAGTGAAGCCCATGTAGATTCTTTACATTTTCCCCTTCTTTGACATTTATCTTGTATATAATGAGACAAAAATATTTTGTTGTCATATGTCTTTATCTAAACTTTTAAAACATTTAACTTAGTTTTTCATAAAAAGGGATTCATTCTTTTAATACTTCATTGTATAATTAGAAGCTGAGATTACAATAACAAATATGTCCAATAAAAACATGTTTGGGAACAAACATGTTTGCTATAGTTAACGAAACAACTCAGCTCAGAAGGATAGATGTGGTCTTGAGCTCCTGTGTTGTTTCTACTTCTGGTCATGAAGGGTTGGATAAGTGTTATTGGACTTGCCCTCCTGCTATAACTGGTAGAAAGGTGGGCAAACTATGTAAAACAACTGTTTCACGCATTAGACAACAGGCAGTACATGACTCTGATCCTCAGAGAAAGAAAAGAGAGGGAAACCATATGATCTCTCCAGCTTTTGGTCTGCAGTCAGGAGGGGATCACAGGAAGGGCACATCCATCCCACCGAGCTGAGGAGACAGAGATTAGAGATAGGGGAGGCCGATGTGACTGCAATTTTTGGAGCACAGTGTGAGAGATGAAAGAGCTGTGTTGAAAAAGAGCTCCATAAATTGGCATACAGGTGTGCTTAAGAGTTTGGCCTAATGCTAAACTGCTCATTTGTAGTAAAGGATACCACAAGGCTCGTCAAAGAACAACCACAGAGGAAAGAAAGATTACCAGGAAGCTGAGAGGTGAAAAATCCTGAGGGTTCACACATTTAAGTTCTGACCAGTCAGAGCAGAGTTGTCACTAAATCTGTGAGGCATTTGGTAGGGACCTCAGAGTACAGAGCTTTTCAACTGGGGGCATTTTGCACTTTTCTAGGGACAGTTTTGATTGTCACAATTTAGGGGGGTTGCTACTGGCATCTAGTGGGTAGAGGACTACAGAACACAGAACCTCTTACAACAAAGACTAAATCATAGAGAGGAAAATATATAATAACTAAATAAATCACCTTAAATGTAGTCACATTTTAAAAAACTAATGTTTGAAACTGAACAGTCATGAACACTGGGTTTTTCTATTACTAATTACATTGTACCTTCAGTAAAAAAAATTGGATAATCTTGATGTGTGTGTGTGTTTGTGTGTGTATGTGTGTGTGTGTTTGAGGCAGTCATGTTAGCACAGCTTTAAATTTTCCATGACTTAATTTTATCATCAATAATATAACATTATCAGCTCTCATTTCATGTCCTTCAATTTATCAGCCATAGTGCTGTGTTTAAAGCAGAGAATGTTTGTCAGAGACAGATAGTATAGGAGGCCAATGTATCACTGTCAATAATGCTGAATGTCTATGCAAACCACAAAATTAAATACCTTGGAATAACATTACAAAGTGCTATGTTAGCATAGGCATCAATTGAACTTAGAAAGAGGAATTCCAGAGGGGGTTCATTTGCATAGCATTTACATTGCCACTCTTGTCAATTAGCTCAAACATAAGCCAACTCAATAGACATGAATGAGGCCAACCTAAAAGGAAATATGTCAGTTTATTTGAGTTTCCATAACAGGAGGCACACATACAGTATTATACACATAAAAAAAGTAGAAAGATCAAGCACAAGCTTAATATTTTGGGTGCCTTAAATATTTGAGAACACTAATAATTTTATACATATACATATACCTGTGTGTGTATATATATGTATAAATATAAATAACTTTATATCTATAGATGGATGCATAGAGATAGATGATAGACGATAGATAAATGATAGATAGATAAAATAGATAAATCTGTAGATGGTTTCTTTCTTTCAAACCTAAGCTAAGCCTAGTGGAAAGCACAAATAATTTTGATTACAATATTGCTCATTCATATTTTTAAATATTGTTTAAGGAAATTTGGGGGTTTTTAAAATTTAAATTTTAAGGAAAACTCCTTTCAAACTTGGGAAATGGATCTCCAAAATCAGTTTCCCAAGAATTGATATGTAAATTTTCAAATAAATATTTAGCAACACCTGAACCTATTTATTTTTTTATTAGGGTTGATTTCTATATTCTGTAAGGATATTTCTTCTATATACACCATCAACTTGGGTAAAACTTGGGAGGTCAGCCTTAGAAACCTGGCATTGTTATCAATATCTAGAATAGGAAAACAAGATATATCACTTTAGAATGAATTCTAAAGTTCTTAAAACATTCAAAGCAGTATACCTTCCTAACAGAAATAATATAGAGCTTGCAAAGTCCAGATGCATTATGAATATTGGGCATGGATTATGTTTCCCTACACCATCATAAACTACCAACTCAACCTTGCATTAACGTTTTATACATTCTTGGTGTGCTTGTATTACCTATCAAAGCTTTGGGAATTTGTATATATATTGAAATTGAGTATGATGCTTATGAGCCCAGAGCATCTTTACGTTATTGTTACCCAAGGTAAGAATACAATAATATTACATTCTATATGCACGACAATTGTCTTATTTTATGTCAATAGTGTCAAGCCAGAAATTTTTTCTTCTTACTCTCTCTACCTATGTGTCATCTCCTTTTATTTATCTGCCTTAATTTCCCATGTCTGTCTTCAGGGCTAAGGGCCAAGTTTTAGGCCTTCCAAATTCTCCCTCTGTCTTGACTAGGGAAATGAATTGAACTGACTGCTATCTGAAAATAAAATTACAACTGGGAGACATCATCAACTCCTTTGTTAGAATGTCAGCTGCTCAAAGGCAAAGGCCATAACTTATATCTTTATGTGACTGTATAATAGGATACTGATTGGAACATAGAAAATGCTTAATATCTATAACAACAACTAGAGAATTAAAACAAATGACTGAATAAGCCTACTGTACTCCATTTTTTTAAGATTTAGAGTGAAACCCAAATTCTTTAAAATTCATTTTCCTTTTTTTCTTTAAATTTTTTATTGTTATGTTAATCACCATACATTACATCATTAGTTTTTGATGTAGTGTTCCATGATTCACTGTTTGTGCATAACAACCAGTGCTCCATGCAGAACATGCCCTCTTTAATACCCATCACCAGGCTAACTCATCCCCCCACCCCCTCTCCTCTACATCCCTCAATTTGTTTTTCAGAGTCCATCGTCTCTCATGGTTCGTCTCCCCCTCCAATTTCCCCCCCTTCATTCTTCCCATCCTGCTATATTCTTCCTTTTTTTTTTCCTTAACATATATTGCATTATTTGTTTCAGAGGTACAGATCTGTGATTCAACAGTCTTGCACAATTCACAGTGCTCACCATAGCACATACCCTCCCCAATGTCTATCACCCAGCCACTTCATCCCTCCCACCCCACCCCCACTAGAGCAACTCTCAGTTTGTTTCCTGAGATTAAGAATTCCTCATATCAGTGAGATCATATGAAACATGTCTTTCTCTGATTGACTTATTTCACTCAGCATAACACCCTCCAGTTCCATCCACATCATTGTAAATGGCAAGATCTCATTCCTTTTGATGGCTGTATAATATTCCATTGTGTATGTATGTGTATATATATATATATATATATATATATATATATATATATATACCACCCTTCTTTATCCATTCATCTGTCGATGGACATCTTGGCTCTTTCCACAGTTTGGCTATTGTGGACATTGCTGCTATAAACATCGGGGTGCACGTACCCTTTCGGTTCCCTACATTTGTATCTTTGGGGTTAATACCCAGTAGTGCAATTGCTGGGTCGTATGGTAGCTCTATTTTCAACTTTTTGAGGAATCTCCATTCTGTTTCGAGAGCAGTTGCACCAGCTTGCATTCCCACCAAAAGTGTAGGAGGGTTCCCCCTTCTCTGCACCCCTGCCAACATCTGTTGTTTCCTGACTTGTTAATTTTAGCCATTCTGACTGGTCTGAGGTGGTATCTCATTGAGGTTTTGATTTGGATTTCCCTGATGCCGAGTGATGTTGAGCACTTTTAATGTGTCTGTTGGCCATTTGGATGTCTTCTTTGGAAAAATGTCTGTTCATGTCTTCTGCCCATTTCTTGATTGGATTATTTGTTCTTTGGGTGTTGAGTTTGATAAGCAAATTAGATAACCTGGAAGAAATGGATGCTTTCCTAGAGATGTATCAACTACCAAAACTGAACCAGGAAGAAATAGAAAACCTGAACAGACCTATAACCACTAAGGAAATTGAAGCAGTCATCAAAAATCTCCCAACACACAAAAGCCCAGGGCCGGATGGCTTCCCAGGGGAATTCTACCAAACATTTAAAGAAGAATTAATACCTATTCTCCTGAAACTGTTCCAAAAAATAGAAATGGAAGGAAAACTTCCAAACTCATTTTATGAGGCCAGCATTACCTTGATCCCCAAACCAGACAAAGACCCCATCAAAAAGGAGAATTACAGACCAATATCCTTGATGAACATGGATGCAAAAATTCTCACCAAAATACTAGCCAGTAGGATCCAACAGTACATTAAAAGGATTATTCACCACGACCAAGTGGGATTTATCCCTGGGCTGCAAGGTTGGTTCAACATCAGCAAATCAATCAATCAATCAATCAGTGATACAATACATTAACAAAAGAAAGAACAAGAATCATATGATCCTCTCAATAGATGCAGAAAAAGCCTTTGACAAAGTACAGCATCGTTTCTTGATCAAAACTCTTCAGAGTATAGGGATAGAAGTTACATACCTCAATATCATAAAAGCCATCTATGAAAAACCTACAGTGAATATCATTCTCAATGGGGAAAAACTGAGAGCTTTCCCCCTAAGGTCAGGAACGTGGCAGGGATGTCCACTCTCACCACTGCTATTCAACATATATTAGAAGTCCTAGCCACAGCAATCGGACAACAAAAAGAAATCAAAGCCATCCAAATCAGCAAAGAAGTCAAATTCTCACTGTTTGCAGATGATATGATACTGTATGTGGAAAATCCAAAAGACTCCACCCCAAAACTGCTAGAATTCATACAGGAATTCAGTAAAGTGGCAGGATATAAAATCAATGCACAGAAATCAGTGGCATTCCTATACACCAACAATAAGATAGAAGAGAGACAAATTAAGGAGTCAATCCCATTTACAATTGCACCCAAAACCATAAGATACCTAGGGATAATTTTAACCAAAGAGGCAAAGGATCTGTACTCAGAAAACTATAAAATACTCATGAAAGAATTTGAAGAAGACACAAAGAAATGGAAAAACGTTCCATGCTAATGGATTGGAAGAGCAAATATTGTGAAGATGTCAATGCTATCTAGAGCAATCTACACATTCAATGCAATCTCCATCAAAATACCATCCACTTTTTTCAAAGAAATGGAACAAAGAATCCTCAAATTTGTATGGAACCAGAAAAGACCCCGAATAGTCAGAGGAATATTGAAAAAGAAAAGCAAAGCTGGAGGCATCACAATTCTGGACTTCCAGCACTATTACAAAGCTGTCATCATCAAGACAGTATGGTACTGGCACAAATATATTTTCCTTTTTTTTTAAATTTACTTTAAAAATGTGTGATATAACAGAGATATCAATGAATGTATATATTTCACAAATTAAATTTTCTAAGCTTAAGAAACCTCTAAGCTTATGAAAAATAAAAAGAAATATTTTTAAATTGCCTTTGAGTTTGCCTTCCTGCCTGTATTCTCCTTCTTCCCCCAAATGTAGACGCTCTCCTGAGTTTGTGTTCACCATTTTCTTGTTTTTGCTTCCCACATTTTCACAAAATATAAATATTTATAAATAATACTTTTAAATTATCCTGATTTTGAAATGTATACAAGTACTATGATACTCCACATGACATTTTTGAGATATATTCATACTGATTTATGGGTTAGAGTTCGTTTTTATTGCTCTGTACTATTTCCTCATTTGAATACATCTCATTTTATTGATCTATTCCACTGATAGATATTTTAGTTATTTTCAGTTTTTAACTTTCTTATAAGCCATTATGCTATGAACATTCATGTACAAATTTCTAGGCACATGGTACAAGAATCTCTCAAGATATATTGTTAGAAATGGAATTGTTAGATTAGAGAGTACACTTATATTTAAATTAGTAGGTAATGTCAAATGTTTTTCTATAATAGATATATAAATTTACATACTTCTAGGCAGTATGTGAGAGTCCTCAGTGCTTTGCATATTTGCACACATTTAATATTGTCAGAATTTTTATGTTTTCCTAGATTGGGTTTATGATCTAGCATCTCACACTTTTATTTGTATTTCCCCATTACTTTTGAGGTCAAGCATTATTTTCTTTGTTTATGGGATATTAATATTTTATTTTTTGTGAAATACCTGATAGGTATGTTGACAGGTTTTCTAGAGATAAATAATGTAGTTGTAAACTTTAGATTCTGGAACCAAACACCTGCATTCACATTCTTTTTTTTTTTCTTTTTTTTTTTTTAAGATTTTGTTTATTTATCTGACAGAGAGAGACACAGCGAGAGAGGGAACACAAGCAGGGGGAGTGGGAGAGGGAGAAGCAGGCTTCCCGCCAGGTGCCCAACGTGGGGCTCGATCCCAGGACCCCGGGATCATGACCTGAGCCGAAGGCAGACGCTTAACGACTGAGCCACCCAAGCGCCCCCTGCATTCACATTCTTTCTTTGACACTTACACTATCTATTTGGCTGGGTGGGGGGTGGATTTTAAAAATATTCCTGATTACTGTATCATTTTGAAGCAAAGGTAAGAATAATACCTAACTTATAGCAATGTTGTAAGGATTAATTAAGTTAATATATACCATTCACTTAAGAAAGTATTTGTACATAGTTATACTTTATGTGTTAACTTATTATTTCTGTATGTAATTCTGTCTGTCTTTGTTGTTCTTAATGTACTTTAAAGTTCTGTTATTTGGAGCATATAATTTTTTCCATTAGTTTTTTTTTAATTTCTAGAATTGCTAATTTGCTATTTTTCAAATATGGCTGATTGGTTTTGATAGTCTCTCATCTATCATTGTTTCAATACTCCCTTATATTTCTTTAAACATTTTAAACTTTGCATCTTTTAAATTTAATTGTTTGCATTTCTCAAAATTAGTAATTTAATTTGTTTGGAGCATAATTGTACATTTTGGACTGTCTTATCTGACTTTTTCCCATGTTGATTAGGTTTTCTCATATTTTTTACTGATTTTTGCTGGTGAGTCCACCTTCCTTGGAACTTTGTGGGAAATCTTTGAGGCCTAAATTTGAAATTATTTCCTCCAGAGGTGATTTGCCTGGGCTTCTCTCAGGTGCTTAATTATTCCCAAGGATCCTAATAACTTGGGTCTACATTTTCAAATTTGAGGTTTGGAGATTTTGAGGAGGGGATATATAAAGGTAGGGTGACAGCAGACTTATGTTTAGAGTTTAGAGACAATGGTGAAACTGACATGAATTTCCAAACTTCTTGTTCTGCTAAGAGTTTTCTTATTTGTTCACTGAGGTTTCTTCTTTGGGGATATCAGATGTGACAATGGGCTGATGAAGTAGCGGGGAAGGGCTGTTAACCCCCAACTTGTTTTGTCCTCTGGCCAGCTTCTAGACTAGCAATTATTGGCTCCAGGTTCTTACTTTCTTATTATTATGGATTTTAGTTTCTTGTTATTTTTGACTGCCAAGAAATTTTCTAAATGTCCAGCTATGTTAGCCATGTATATATATTTATACTTTATTCCCAGCATTAATATGTATACTGTATCTGGAGTGCTTTCTCTGAACATTTAATCCTCTGTACAAGCATACTGTCTTTTTTCTCAATTAGTAAATTCAAATTTCTAAAATTATGTAGCTAGTATCAATACCTGTTTAGTAAGTTTTAATATACAGTTCTACTAAAACAGTTCAAGTACATGATTTACATCTGAATTGAATGCAAGACAATAGAACCCATCAAAAGCAGGCTATATTTCATGCTATGTAACAGATCAGGAAGTAAGAGAAAATAGAAGCTATTTAGAGGAAATGCTAGTATGTGCGTATAAATAATTTTCCACATATTTATTTTTATAGAGAACAAGATTTTGGGGATGGGAAAGAATGGTTGAAAGAAAAGCTTTTACAGTAAAGCTTACCAAGCACAAATTATCCTACTTTTTTTTCCCAAGAAAAAATCAATTAGAAAATTTAAGTCAGCAAAGATGAAAACAGTAAGCCTGGTATGTCTGATTTTTCTGAAATTACAAGTGGATAGCCCTTTGTGTTCAAATGGAAAAATGAAGATTTAATATATGTCATTATGGATATGTTAGCTGCACATATGATAAATAGAAATTTAATAACTAAGTGTTACATAAGAATAATGTGAGTTTAGACATTTCTGATGTTCAATTTCCCTTTATGTGTCCAATTAACCTTTATTTACTGAGAAGCCATGGCATTCTAATTTGATTGGCAGCACCAGAGCTGGCGCCAGTAAGGGGAGTTCAGAAACTCTGCTGGAAAATCATGGTTTATTAATACATCATTAAGCACTTTAAATGGATTCCAATGGTGTATGTCTAAGGAAGGAAATAATTCAGCATTTGTTAGTTACTGACAGAGTATAGAATTGAAATTTACATTATAAGCCTTATGCTAAAAATCCTAATGTGCCAGGAATCGAATTACATATCACAAAATGATAGTGTATGTCATCTGCCTTTTACCAGGGAGTACTATAAATGTTAATGACTATATACTTTTATCCAGACAAAAGCTTATTATCATACAGTAATGTGATCTAGAAAAGTATGAATGCAAATAAAATAAAAACTAGATTTATTTGCAATATGCTTGTGATAGGCATGGAGTCCAGTTATGGTTTAAAGCTAAATGATATCATGCGCAGTTGCAAGTATGTAATCTGAATTACACTTTGCTTTTAATAAGCACACAGTTAAAAGGGATATCTGTGATTTTTATTTTTTTATTTTTTGTAAGATTTTATTTATTTATTTGACAGAGAGAGATACAGCGAGAGAGGGAACACAAGCATGGGGAGTGCGAGAGGGAGAAGCAGGTTTCCCGTTTCCCGCAGAGCAGGGAGCCCGATGCGGGGCTCCATTCCAGGTCCCTGAGATCATGACCTGAGCCAAAGGCAGACGCTTAACGACCGAGCCACCCAGGCGCCCCAAGTTATCTGTGATTTTTAAAGCATCATTATATTTTTCTGTTTTAACATTTTAAATCATTTCTAGGAAAAACAGTAAGTCTTGAGTTTAGAAAACATTCACATCTTTATTTTAACATTTAATGTCAATCTAAACCATGTCTACATTTGTTAATTTCTCATGTGTATGTTTTAATCCATGAATTGTCTAAGAAAAATTATTTGCATATGTTTCTGGTTAATTCATGCTTATACACAAAACACAAAAATGTTTTCTTGGAGATATTTGATATTCCCTTTTAGACTATTAAATATATATTTTTTTACCAAACTTGGATATTTGACTATGAATGGATATATATTACATGCAAACTTTTCACAGTGATAGAGATCCTTAAATAATAATATTTGCATAACAATATCCTAAATCCTCTTCTTTTGGTATAAACGGAACTGTCAACTTTTGTCTAATCTTTGTATGCAGATATTTTGGACCCATTTGACTGATGTACCAAGAAGAGCAACCACAATAATTAAGGTAATTTGGTTATGTTGACCAAGTCACTTGACTGAAATCAGCATTTCTCAAATTGTATGTTTTGATATTTTAGGATCAATCTGTGAGAAATTCCAAGGAACAAATTGGTAACAGGAAATTTGGGATTACATATAAACAAGTTGTGCAAATCTCTCTCTAAGTTCATATCAACACAATTCCCTTCTTTGTCTCTAGCCACAGCATAAACTCTGATATGTGCTAACACATGACACTTTGTCACTTTTCTTGGCTATACCCTATTCTCCCAAGTGAGAACCTGATCCTAAGGAGATAACCACTTTTGAGGGAGATTTCAATATTTCAGCGCACAACATGTACATGGAGTAGGTACCTAGGGATGGGAGGCATAGAAGACAATCTGGTTTTTTTAGGCAGAGATAATGACGTGGTACCTTAGCAACTGACACAGATGAGGTAGAGACATAGAATATATTTTGACATCCTTTGCAATGCTTCAAAAGATATTTCCTAGTGGAAAAATGGCATGAAAAGCCATGTTTCCAAATGGAATTTTCCATATCTTCTTTTTGTTTCTCTTTTACATAATGAGACCCTAGCTTTAAATGATCAAATTTGTCAATTTTGTAAAATTTGAAAATGCCACATTATATTATAGTCAAGTTTGTGGGCATAAATTTGAGGATATTTGGGCTGATAGCCATGCTTTAAGGTATAGTTTATTTAAAAAAAAATAGTTCATTGAATGTTTTTCTCTGAAAAAAATTAAGCAATCACAGGGTTATATAGCATGATTAATGTATTAACAAATATATGCAAAAATCTTTATGTCTTTATAGCTTAAGAGTGATGTGCAAATCATGCTGATTTCTACATTAAAAATACCCTTCTCTTTAAAGCCTGCCAAATGGACCCACAAGTGACACTAAGAATGTCTATATTTTATTTCATTTACATTATATAGCCCCTGCTCTGAAACATTTTTGATATTGAAAATGAATAACAATGTGCACTAAATTTCTTATTATCAGGTATCCTTAAAGTAAGCATCTAAATAACAATTAGAATGTGTGTATAAATGTGAAAGATTCAACAAATAAATAAAAATGTCAGAAACAATAACAGAAAAATCGGAAATACTGATTCTTAAGTTATCTTTGGCACCACATTACCTATACATAAAACAGTGTGTAATTTCCTTTCCACTCAATGTGCACACTAGTAACTGTCCATATATAGCTAGATTTTAGTGGACTCTGGTGATGTGTAAGGAAAAATAATAACAAAGTCTATTTCTGTAACTGTAGAATCATGTATTGATGTAAACTTTCTACCATGATTGCAGTTTATGAAAAAAATATATATACATTTTGCTAGGTGGGATGTATAGAGGAAAAATGACTGTCATTGAATCCATAGTGTGGATAGGAGTAAGATAGGAAGTCAGAAAGAAAAATGATCAAGGAGAGGGCAGTGAAGAGCAAGAAATAGCTGTGTTTTTAAAATGAAAGTAAGGGAAAGTGAAACCAAAGGTAGATGGAGATAATATTGAAAATAGAATGTGATAGGGAAAACTGGAATCATAAGCTCACAGTCAATTTTACACACTGCACTTCTCTTAGAAATTATAGGCAGGGGATCAGACAACCAAAATAAAGCCTGGTGGAAATAGAAAAAACTAACATAATGCTAAGAAGAAATTCTTTTATGCACTTGAATTTTATATGAGCACTGGTAACTGGAGGTCTATTTTAGATATTCTGTCTTTGGAATTTTTTATCATCAATAATCAGCAATAAACCCCATAACACTTTCTCTTCATCCTCTTCTTTCAACATGAAATGGTATATTTTTGAGTTGGCCAGAAGCAGAATTGAACCTACCATCTTGTGAATTTTTAATCTCAAAATATTAATTCATCACCCTGGCACTGTCTTTTGTTTCTTCTCTATATGTTTGGAAAGGTATTAATGGACAATAAGAACAATAAAAGAGTAATAAGTAAGTTTAAAAGAATCAAGGCACTTTTTGTCTTTACAAGTTTTCTGAGACTCCATAATGGTGCCTGTCGTATGCGTCTAAGTATATACATTCAGTTATAGACCATTTGTGTTAAAAATCAACACTGTTCTTCCCGGTAAAGTTGATAGATGAGCACCTTGTGAAAACAGAACAACAAAGTAAATACAGTAAACAATATGTATTCATGCATATACTGTGTTTTGGTAACTTGGTGATTAACATGCCATGGATATATATATAAAGGGCGAATTAAAAACTTGAATATTGTTATTTCAACAATTAAAATAAGTAAATAGGAGAAAGTTAATAAGATAGAACTGAGGACTAATATTTCCTAAATGACAAAAATAATAAAAACAACAACAAAACAAACCTAAGCAGTTGGAGAAAGCCTACCATTTATTTGTTTCCCTGGAGAACTGAAGAAAGAAAGAAGGCAAGAAAGAAAAGAAGAAAAAAAGGCAAGAAAGCAAAAAAGAAAAGGTGAGAAAGAAAGAAAGAAAGAGGGGACTGGGTGGCTCAGTTGTTAAGCTCTGCCTTCGACTCAGGTCACGATCCCAGGGTCCTGGGTTTGAGCCCCGCATCGGGCTCCCTGCTCTGCGGGAGAGCTGCTTGGCCCTCTCTCTTTGCAACTCCCCTTGCTTGTGTCCCCTCTCTCACTGTGTCTCTCTCTGTCAAATAAATAAATAAAATCTTTAAAAAAAAAAGAAAGGGGGAGAGAAAGAGAAAGGAAGGAAGGAAGGAAGGAAGGAAGGAAGGGGAAATAAAATGATGTTTTCAAGGCCAAGTAGTAGAGATTAATATATCGAAGTAGCACAGGGAGAATGAGGTAGTAAAAGCCCTATTAAAAATCAGGAGGATGTTTTGCCAGGAAGACTAGACGTTTCCAGACAGGAGGAGACAATGTACAGCATCATCTAAAGAGAGATATAACATTGCTTTAAAAACCAAAGAGATCATTTGGATTACAGCAAAGAATAGAAATGGAATGGAAAGAAATGATAAAAAGCTACTATGTCTCAGGCAGGATGAAAAAGCAGATTTAGAAACATATATGCAGATAAGAAAAGCCTGTAAAAGAGCGAAGGCATTAATCATGGAAGATTGTAATTGTACCAATACCAACAAGGCTGACACCAGGAGGATGCCTATGGAAGGTGGCACACTTGGAGAAAACAGAATTTATAACATATAGATAATATTTATAAAGAATACATATCTGTATGTACACTGGAGCTGGATTTTGGAAACAGCTTGGTAAAAATTATAAATGTGGTTGGTATAAATAGAATCAATAAGAAAATGAAAAAAAAAGATGGTAATATACAGTGATTAAATGCCAAGACAGTTTTATGTAGTTCAGTGTAAGAGATTACACTATTTAATAGATTTAGTGAGCACCTACTGTGGCTAAAGCACAGAATTTTAGAGACTAATACAAGGATGAATAACACATAGTCCTCCAACCTCAAAAACTACAGTTTGAATTTATAGAGTATTTACTGGTGTTTAGTGAGTATGCCAGATCTTTAATTTATGAGAGTCTATAGCTATCTGGACTGAAAATAACACTCTTTTTTTAGTTGAGTCTTCTGATCTGAGTAACAGAATTCCACAAAACTTAGTTATATTAAAGAAGTGATCTTGAGGTGGGGATACACAGGCACAAAGAAACAAGGTCACAGGAGAAACTGAGTCCTTCATCTGAAATTCCAAAGTAGAAAAACCGAGAAGATCCTCTTTCAGCTCAATTCTGAGTATGTATTTCTTAGCTCAGTTTCTTTCCATACAATTGCACAAAGAAGTATTTTAACATTGTGTATAGTTTCTGGCCTCCAGTTAGCTGGATTTGAATTCTGAATCCACACGTACGTGTCTTGGGACAAGTTACTTACCCTTTCTGTGTCTCCTGGAACCACAGAGCTGAGTTTGCTGAACACTACACCTAGAGTCTAATCTTGCCAGTGGCTGCCTTGTAACAAATTAAATTCTGAACCTTGCAGTGTATCTGTTGTTTGGAGGCAACATATTCCGAATCATTTGGGTGTGTTACTCTGGCTCATTTATGAAGTGACCCCCAAAAAACTATGTATTTTGAGTGGGGGCCTGAACAAAGGAAGGCTCTACAGCTGATCCAGGCTGGGGTGGGAGCTGTTCTACTCCTTGTGCAATACGATGCAGCAGATCCAGTGGTACTTAAAGTATCTGAAGTAGATAGAGACCCTGTTTGGAGCCTTTGGCAGACCTCTGTAGTTGAATTGTAGTGCAGACCCTTACAGTTTTGGGGCAAAGCCCTTCTATCTTCCATACATAACTATTCTTCTTTTGAGAAACAGCTTTTGGGTTGCTATTAGGCCTTAGTACAGACCAAATATTTAATTGTGGGTTACTAAGTTACCATGCAATTTAGCTGCCCTTCATGAACTGGGTGTTATGTGACCCACAAAGCCATAATTTAGGTGTGCACAGCAGCACTCCACAATCAAATGAAAGTGGTATGCATGTGAGTGAGTCTGAGCAGGCCCTGATTCCATAAGTAAGTTACATGAAAAAGTGGCCCAAATGCCTGTGGTGCTTATTCTTAGTACATTACCTTCTCTCTCCCACCCTTCACCTCTATTTGTTTCCCATTTAAGTTATATTATCCATAACACACAAACTATTGGGTAATATTGGAGACAGCAGGCATCCCTTTCTTACTTATATAAGCAATGGTAATCTTTTTCTTATATACCTTTCTCACTTTTGTAGAATAACTTTATCTTTTTTTATTTATTATGATGTTTATCTTTTTGCCATGGTGGATATTATTCAGCAATTGCTGCATCTAATATATAGTGCCATCTCTCCCATAGTCAGGATTTAGGGTCCAGCAATCAAGGGATATAAATGAGAGTGTACCACCACTCTCTATTACCCCTTATAATCCACTAGCAAAATTTTTGCTTCCTGTCCCTGTAACCTCACACTCTACTTGTCTAGAGGCCTTGGTTCCAAAGGGAGAAATATTTTCACCAGTAAACACAACAATGATTCCTTTGATCTGGAAGTTAAGACATACTATCCAGCCACTTTGAGCAACTCATGCCTTTGAATCAACAGATAGAAGAGGAAATTACTGTACTGGCTGGGGGGATGGAGCCTGACTACCAAAGGTAAATTGAACGGCTAGTTCACAATAGAGATAAATAAGAGTAAGTCTTGAATAGTGTCCACCACAACAAAAAGATAGACATCATAATAAAAGGTGAAATACTAAGGTTATTCTATAAAAGTGATATATAAAAAAGAGATGCCTGCTACCTCCACTGTTATCCAATAATTTATAGTTTAGAGATAATGTAATCAAAATGGGAGATAAAGTGAATGTGTAGATTTTATTTTCTAAAGATAGTGACAACATTATCTGCCACTCTATGTACTTTTCTTACAATATAATCTTGATACCCCTTCTATTGAACAACGGGGATTATAACCTTTCCCCTTGAATCTAGAAAGGACTTTGTCACTGCCTCAACAGCCAAAAGAAACTGCACTTTGAAGGCGAGATTATATATATATATATATATATGTATAAAATGCACTACTGCTTTGTTTTCTTTCAACTCTTGTGATTGTAAGCTAGCCACCATTCTGTGAGGAAGCCCAAGCAGTCACATAGAAATTTTCTGGTTGACAGTCGCAGCTGACATTGCAGTCAACAGCCAGCATTAACTGTCAGGCTTATGAATGAACAAGTCCTTCAGAGGAGTCTAGCTCTCAGCTGAGCCATCCCCAGGCTTTGAATATTCCCACCTGAGACCCAGCCACTGTGAAGGAGAGAAAATGCATCTGTGTTATGCTCATTCACCCTTCATGATTTACAAAGTCTGTGAAAATAATAAAATGCTTGTTATTTTAAGCTTTAAGTTTTTAGTTGACATGTATTTGCATGCAGCAATAGATGATTGGAACAATAATCCTTAGAAATGAAAAATAAAATAAATTTGCCATGTGCTACAATCATCTTAACGATAGCTAACTTTTGTCGAAATATCATCAACACTTTGTATGTTTTATATAGTTTAATCTGTATAGCAACTATACTTGTAAGTACTATTACATTTCTTTATTTGACAGGGGAGGTAATGAAGCACAGTATCTTTAAGCAAATTCTGCAAAATCAGGAATTGACAGATCTGGAATTTGAACCTATGTGTTTCACTCCAGACCTGAGATGTTTATCTTCTATTTCATTGTTCCTCACCAGAAAGCCTAAGAGAAAGGGAAGGGAAAGTTCCAGAATGACGGATGAGAGAGAACAAGGACTAGTCTGGAAATTCAGGTGAATTAAGAAACAACATAATGAAGTTTATTGAAAGCAGTGATGGGGTGCTTTGGTGGCTCAGTCAGTTAAGTGACCACCTTCAGCTCAGGTCATGATCCTGTGGTCCTGAGATCAAACCCTGCATTGGGTTCCCTGCTCAGCAGAGAGTCTGCTTCTCCCTTTCTTGCTGACCCCACCGCAACCACCCCAGCCCCCGGCTCACGCTTTTGCTTGCTCTCTCTCAAATGAATAAATAAAAAATAAAAAATCTTTAAAAAAAAAAAGCAGTGAGGCTATGTCAAGTAGCCATGAGGTTATTATCCTAAGAGGTCTTTTTTTTTTTTTTTTTGGATTAGATCTAAGTCATTGTAAAGAAATGGGACTTTAGTTCTCTTCACCAAAGGTAACTGGAAAAGAAAGGCAGTGCTAACTAATTGTCTTATTCTATTATTATTTACTTTACTTGCTTCCTATGTTTACAGGATATGCAGCAATTATTATTTTTAAGAGTGATTTTGAGAGGAGTAACTCCATTAAATATATAATTGTGTGTATGGGTTTGTGGGTGGGTGAGTGGGTGTGGGTGTATGTGCACACATATCTTAATCCTAAACAGACATTAAAGTCTAAATGATTGGCTCCCAGTAATGAAGAAGAATCAAGCCTAGACTTTTGGCTTAGACAAATGGGTACATGGGGTACCAATCATTGTGTTCAGTTTTGGCTATATGAGTTTAGGATGCTTTTATGTTATCATGGTAGAGTTATGTGGTAAGTGAAAATGTAGATCTATAACAGAAATCATGGCTGGATCAATGTGCAGATGATATTTAAGCCATAAATACAACACATTTTCATCTATTTATCAATGATATAAAAGATAAATGGTATATTCTACAAATCTATAGAATGTTGCTTTAATGAAATACTGAATATATTTTTTATTAAAGCAAATGTGTTTACTATAACAATGTAGAGGGGAATTCACTTCTAGATAAGTATGTAATCATACACTCAGGGTCTGGTATGGAAAATATAATCCCTCATAGACATTTAGGATAATATCTGATCAGAAAAATAGGTGCTTACAAAATTAGGTAGAAGAGTAAATGTCAGAAATCAAAGAAGGGTGCTGCAAGTTGTCAGTTTGGCCTCCACCACTAGCTTTCAGGACACTAAGAAGTTACTTTTACACTAGGAAGTTACATAATTACTGTCACTGCCCAGGTCAAGAACTACAAGAAATCCCATGTATGCTGTTGTCTACAGCAGCACCAAAGCAAATAATTTACAAAGGATCATCTAGTTGTTAAAAAATCTGCAGAAGCCGGTGTGGATGCTTGTCACTGCTGGAGAAAGATTGATGTTTTCTGCTTCCCTTTTCCCTTTCAGATCTTGTATAAAGAGATCTCATTGGAAAAATGGCAATCACATCCCAATACCTGGACGTGAAGCATGTTAGCAAACACAATAGTCTTTCAGAACTTGTGATAATGGAGAGAACATAGGGAGAAGGGATGATAAGTTCCCTTTTGAGCTCAGATAACTCCTTTGGCTACATTAAAAGAATCTCTTCCCTCAAGATTTTATTTTATACTGAGGCTATGAGCAAATATTTTTATTTGCTTCCTAAATGGTTGCTCTCTCTATATAGTAGTGTCCATACCTAACTTGACAGAGAAGGGGTGAAAATAAAATGAAGTTGATACCAATCATAATTAGAGCAGTCTTGACGTGAGGTTAGAAAATCAGCAAAGTGTACATCTATGGCCATACCACCCTGAATGCGCCAATCTTGTCTGATCTCGGAAGCTAAGCAGGGTTGGGCCCGGTTAGTACTTGGAAGGGTGAAAATTAGCAAAGTGTACTGCAGAAGACAGGGGTTGAGAAGAAAATTTGGAAGTTTAATCCAACTACATAGAGGCCAACCACCATGGGGGAGGGGGAAGTATGTAATGAAATGATTCATCCTATGAATCAAACAATGGTCGATGTTCATTGTATTCCAGTCTCTTAGTATATAGCATAGTGATGAAGAACAAATGGCCATTTCCCCATACCTGTTCAACAATCCTCTCAAATGTTGTCTCTTCAAGCCTACACTGACATCATAGAGCTATTCAATCTGTCCTATAGACTAAAAGAGGACTCTGTACTTATTTCTGAAATAGCACTTTCTGCACTTCTACTGTATTGGTCTGTACATATGTATGTTTCTTTCTTTAGACAAGAGCTATTTAGGGGGATGTGTCTTATTTCATTCTTTGGTGAGCTCAACTTAGAATAGGAGGATCTAGAGTGTGAAACAGTTAACATATGACAGAAAACTGCAAAAGTCCAACCAACCATCTTGGGTTGAGAAAGAAAGGGATAGAAAGGGAGAGAATAAAAGGGATTGAGGCTGAGGTGCCTGGGTGCCTCAGCTGGTTAAACGTCTGCCTTCGGCTCAGGTCATGATCCAAGTGTCCAGGGATCGAGTCTCGCATGGGGCTCCCTGCTCAGTGGGAAGTCTGCTTCTTCCTTTCCCTCTTCCGCTCCCCTTGCTTGTGCTCTCTCGCTCTCTCTTGCTCTAGCTCTCAAACAAATAAATAAACAAAATCTTAAGAAAAAGAGGGGAGGATTCAGGCTGTATGTGGTGTGTGTGTGCGTGCACGTGCACGGAACAGATAATTTATAGCTTCAGGTCTTGCACAAACTATCAGAGCTCATTGCTAGAAGACATGGTATTTTATGGGAAATAAGGTTGGATTCAAGATTAAAGAACTTTCCTAACTTAAGAAACGTGTAGTATTTTCTGTCCTGGCAATGACTATGAGCATTCCTTCATCTATGTTCTTTCATGACATGTAATATTTAATTGCCTTTATTGCTTATACCCTTATATGTTTTATTATGTTTTAAGCCCCATGAATAGGCTGTTTTCATCATGGTCTCTTCAACACCTAACACAATGCCTACACTAAACTAGGTGTCCCTAGGACTGTCCATGTTAAGCTTTAGAAAAAAGGAATGAATGGATTAGGCATAATTTTAATCAATTTTGAACTATTAATGTTTTAAAGATCCCTCCACTGGCTAGAAGTTTACACTTTGGGAAAAAATGTATAAATTAGCAACCCATTGGGTGATTAACTTATTATTATGTTAGAATGTCAATTTCCACAACCATCTGTACAGGGAGTATGGCTGATATTTTTTATTCATAGCTTAGACTATGGCCACATGCATTTGACGAACTGAACAGAAATTCTAATGGACAGTCCAAACATCTTAATCACCTGTCTCAGGCATGCATATCAGAACATCCCAACTGATAGTGAGACTTCAGTCTTTAATACATTGAATTGGACATGTATAAGTCATGGGTGAGATAACATAGGTTGAAGACTCAAAACAAAAAAAAAATTTTTTCCCCCTGAGACTTCCTGACAACACAAATAACAACTGGAGAATAATTAAACACACACACACACACACACACACACATGAACTTACACACTGTTTTGGAAAAATACACAATATTTTAAAAACGGTCATTGATAGGCTTGCAGGATAGTATAAAAAGGGTGTGTTTTCTCAGAAGCAATCAGGATAAGAATATAGTATTTAAGATAATTAGAAACTGTTTCAAATAAATTCAAATTTTCCAGTAAATCTCTCTTCTTGTACTTCATGTGACTTTTACAACTCGCAAAACAGAAAATGAATCTGTAAGCCATTTTGATTCAGTGGTGTGAGAACTCTGATTCCTATAGAAAGTTAATAAATATACTTTTTATGCCATTAATGTAGTATTTACATATTTATGCTATTATTTGTTCTTCATAATCACATGAAAGATATGCAGAACTGACAGTGTTTTTTAAACTAAGAATGCCATTCCCCAAACTATTCTTTAATATATATAACACAAATGTAGTACTAATAATATATTGTCTATATATTGATATACTAGTATAAATATGTTAATATATAATGTTAATATATAACATAAATATATATTTTATATGTCATATACATGTGTGTATATCCCAACATATAGATAGATATGTGTGTATATAATATATATATATGTATATATATCCCATTTTATTTTTTCTGCAATTGGGACAGCCTTAGTAATATGATTCTCCTGATCTATGCACCATTCCTGACTTTTGGAGAACCCAGATTAGTACACCACTATGTCCCCATGATCCTCTAACTTTGACAGGGATTTAAATATGACATTTCCATCTGACCTGTTCTTCTACCTATCCCTCTTCTTTCTATTATTTCTTATCTGTCTCTGTGTGTGTATCTCTCAATTGCTCTGCTTCGGATTGAAGAGGCTCTTGAACAGGGGATATGAGGGCAGATCCCAAATTTGACATACAACTGTGACCTGCATCAAGAAATGTGTGTTTGCAGGACAAAATAACATCAAAAACAGTAACAAGAAAGAATAATTAAGCTTGGCCTTTTTCCCCCACTACTGTGTGTCAGATGATCTAATACCTTCACAGATGGGAAACTAAGGAAAAGCTTCTTTAAAACCAAGAAGTCAGTAAGGTGTAATTATAGGCAACAAAAAAGACCCTACTGTTAGGATCTCCAGATGAAATACTGTCTTTACATTTCCTTTTTTTTTAAGATTTTATTTATTCACTTTAGAGATAGATGGAGAGAGAGAGAGAGAGAAAGGGCATGAATAGGGGGAGGAGCAGAGGGAGAGGCGCAGACTCCCTGCTAAGTCTAGAGCCCAATGTGGGGCTGGATCCCACAACCCTACGATCATGACCCGAGCTGAAACCAAGAATCAGAAGCTTAACCAACTGAGCTGCCCAGGCACCACTACATTTCTTTTTTAAAAATATGAACAAAAGAGTATAAGCACATTAATCCACCTGTCAAACCTTTACAACCTTGAAGGATACATTCCAAAATATTCATAATTCCCAAAAGCTTCTTTTTACCTAAGGGCATTATAGTTTGCATTTTGAACAAGTTAACTATGTAACATGAGATACTTAATTTTCTGGCCTTGAATTATAATTTGAAAAATAAATTTTAAAAATCTACCAAGAAGTTTTACTAATTTTTCACAGACAGCAGACATATCACGCATGCCTTGATTTTATGGCACTAGAAACAGCCACATGAATTAAATGAGTTGAGGGAGAATCCTTATTAGATATGATGGAAGAGTATCCAGGCAGTATCATGGCATAAACCCTTCAGACAGGAATGTATGTGTTTGAGGAAGACAAAGAGAACAACATGACAGCCCAGGAAGTAAGGGGAAAAGGGCAAAAAGTGATATCAAAGAGGTAGTCCTGAGCAATATTAATAAGGCCTGCTAGGTCTTGGTAAGGATTTGGAATTGTAAGTGTCATTAGAAGTCACGAAAAGGATGAAAGTGGTAGAGTTTCATGATTGGATTAATTAAAGATTAATTTCAGACAAATGCCTTCAAAAACATTACTTCAAAGCAAGACATATATATCTTAGCATGTTAAAATGTATTTTCTAATTTTTTTTTCATTTCACATTTGAACATCATGTAAAAATGTGGAGAAAGTAGGTTCGTATATGATCCTCAAAGGCAAAGACAACAAAGTTAGCATCCTTTGAGCTACTGCTGACGTTTTAAAAGCTACAGCATCAAATTGATATTTAATCCTACAGTAATATTTTAAGCCTCCTTCCTAAATTCTGGCTTTATATATTTGGGTTAAGATAATTAAAGTTAGTTTTGTTTTGGTGTGTTCATCCCTATAAAAATATCTTAAACTTTTATTCTTTATATTCTTCAAGAAATAGAATCATAAAGATTAAAAGATTTGCCTTGGGCCTTACAGCTAGCTTGTGGAAAAATCATATGTGAGCTCTCATTTTCTTACCCCAGTGGCCAAAAGTCTTGTCATTACATCAGTGTTGCCTCTTGAAATAACATCATTGTTGAGTTTCTGCACCATTCTGCCTATGGTAGACATGGACCTCAGGAGACCCAATCAGTGGCTCTCTTCTGTGTCTGGTGACCAGAAATTAGCAGGCCTTTGTGGATTTAGGTACTTTTTATGTAACTACTTTTATTTGGTTTCTTAAGTGGAAATATATATATGTATATATACATATATATATATAAACAACAAAACAACAAAATATATATATGTATATATACATATACATTGTTTTGTTGTTTGTTCTTGTTTTTGACTCTAGCTCTGTTTAAAATTAGCATCACATAGTAATGGTTAATTATAATTGTGATTATGAAAAATAGCAAATTATTAGCACAGAAATGTAGATATATTTTGAACCATCAATTTTGCTGTAACAGAGATACTTAGTACATGTTCTCTTATTTACAATGGCTATAGCATTGTCTTGCTTTTGAAGTCTTAGCATGCTCCCAGCTTCTTTTTTATTATTCTCTGGGATCCTCTTATGTTAATGCAAGAAAGTTTATGAACTCCTACTGCTTCTGATGGTATTTAGTTCATATCGGGGCTATGTAGTTTTCATTGAAAATAATTTTTAGTTTCTAGTCTTTCCTTTGTGGCCTTTTCTTTCTTGTCCTGTTATTCTTTGGTAATTTTCTGTCCTTCATTTTCACATTCTGTAATTGAATTATATGCTATGTGTGTTGTGCTGCTGTTTCTCAGTTTCTAAATCTATTGTATGGTGCTCAGTCTCCACGAGACTGCTCTTATTGTCTATGTTTTTTCCTTTTGCTCTCTTTGTTCTCCTTTATATGTTGTCCTTTGTCCTTCCCTCACTGAATGTTTCGTAGATCTTGCAAATTATTTGGGGATACTGCTCTTACCTTCCATATCCTCAGATGCTGTTTTCATACCTCCTTTTTTTTAAATTTTTTTCTTTAAATGTTTTATTGTTATGTTAATTACCATACATTACATCATTAGTTTTTGATGTAGTGTTCCATGATTCATTGTTTGTGCATAACACCCAGTGCTCCACGCAGAACGTGCCCTCTTTAATGCCCATCACCAGGCTAACCCATCCCCCACCCCCCTCCCCTCTAGAACCCTCAGTTTGTTTTTCAGAGTCCATCATCTCTCATGGTTCGTCTCCCCCTCCAATTTCCCCCCCTTCATTCTTCCCCTCCTCCTATTTCCTTCTTCTTTTTTTTTTTAACATATAATGTTTATTCTGCCTCTGCATAGGGAAAGATTATTTATTTTCTTTAGCAAATCTTATGGCTCTAGAAAGAGATAAGAGTGATGCTAGGAAGACGATCTACCATTCCTCTGTTCTTCCACAGCCTACTTTGAAATACTTTCTTGATTATTTATTTTAATCAGGACATTGTCAATGACCTACAGATTAAATAAAACAGTCTAAATCTGAGACTACAGGAGCAATGAAGTCGATTGGATTATTGGGACAACCTTGTTATTCTCGCAGGTTGCTTTCCAAATTAAAGAAAGAAGTGAGAAATGTAAACAATTTCCATAAAATATGCTTTATTCAGAATATTTTTGACCCTTGGTATTAATACAGGCAACTTTAACTTTAGAGAGAATACTGATAAAATTATCAAAACTGAATTTTTTTTGTCTCAATTTGCAAAGTTTTCTTTTCAAGTGGAAAGGATGAGCCTGATCACCTGAAGTTCAATTCATTTCATGTGTTATTAGGGTCTGTGTATTAGTTACTTTCCATTTATATAACACAAAACTTTAGCTTTAAACAAAGCAGATTAAAAGTCAGTTGCAAGAGAACTGTTGCTGGACAGTGTTAATTAGGCTGAAGGCCTCACAGAAACTTCTTTAATATATCTTAGTGTCTTCTACTACCTCCTTGGTTGGATTCATAAAATTGTTGATCCCTAAAAGATGGAAGAGACATTCTTTTGCATAAGAACCACAGAGGGATACGCAAGGTGGTCTCTGGCTCTGAACTCTTACTCACCATGGGATTCCACAATCCACCCTGGGGTAGAGTGGAAAGCCCAATTATTTTTTTGAAAAGCCAGAGGCTGGGCCCTTTCTCTACTGCTTATAATTTATGTTACTATGAGAAAAAAACATTTACTCTTTAACCTCAATTTTTCATCTGCAGTATAAAGATAATAAATTTTACCTCCTATGATTATTGCAAGAAGGGATCAGTTGATTAAATTGGTAAAGTATTCATCAAGCTAGATACTTTTCCTTTTTGATTGTTTTCTCCTTTTTGACTCTCTTTCTTTTCTCCTTTTTATTCCTCATTCCCTTTATTTTCTCATCGTTCCTCAATTCTTCCCTCAGTTTTTTTTAATGATTTTTAAAAAGATTTTATTTATTTGACAGAGAGAGCACAAGTAGGAGGAGTGGCAGGCTGAGGGAGAAGCAGGCTCCCTGCTGAGCAAGGAGCCTGACACGGAACTTGATCCCAGGACCCTGGGATCATGACCTAGCTGAAGGCAGACTTAACTGACTGAGCCACCCAGGTGTCCCTTCTCTCAGTTTTTGAAGAATAGATAGATTATTTTATTAAATTAGCAGTATTTTTTTTTTTGCCACAAAGTTCACTGACCCATATGCCTAAAGGAAGGTTATTGCAGCATCCTAAATATTATGCCTGAGTTCTTCATGCCTTTAAGGAGTGAAAGAAAGGTTTATATCAAATGACTTTTCATCTACCTTTATCCTTCTTATGATATGCATAAATTTCCTTCTTGGAAAATATATGACATTCCTATACTTTTAACATCTCACATACCCTCTGGCAGAAAGAGTTTATAGAACACAACACTCTGGCCCTGGAAAAATATATAAAGCAATACAAGCAGTAGGAGACAACATGATAAAACAAACATAATGTCTCTTAAAAGAAAGTCCTCTGCCAACTCTGCCCAGCTCCTCATTATGTTTCGAGGTACCTGCCATGGCACTTGCCATAATAGCACATTACAAACCAGTCATTAAAAAAAACAAGTTGCATACCCCCAAACCAGAGGTTGTATCAATCATGGTAAATCAGGGTTATAAGCCTAGTGGAAAACGTCATTATTTTTTTAATAGAAAGTGAGAAACTTTTTTTTTTTAATTTTTGGAACACTCTTTATTTCAGCTTTTACATAAGAAAACATCAGGAAGAAACCCTGAAGACAAGGAGGAAACAATGTGATATTATAGTAGAGTATTGTCAGAAATAACTGTGCATTCTCTGAACTACCAAATTTCATGAACTGATTTCAAATGTGAATACTAAGAACATATGAGTTTTGAGGGTCATCTAAAACATCTGAGAAATCACTGTGGAGAGACTGTCTTTCCAAAGTGGGAAGTATATAGTTTAACAATCTGAACAAGTAAAAATTCCCTGAGATCAAAACTGAAGAATTTCTTCATTGAAATTTTATTGTTGCTTACATCATATTACAGAAAGCACAACTTAAAAAATCAGTAATATATAGGTTAATACATTTCTTATTGCTGCTTTATACCATGTTTTTATTTGCTAGTGACATTACTGACTGACCGGTTTCCTTTTGTTGAATAATGAACAACATTTTTTTTAAATATCCTTACCATCGTAAAATGCCCAAGAATATCCCTTCAAATGCTTTTACAAATTTATTTTAATTCCCTTGATTCCCTATGTCATATGCAGTACAAAGAGTTCACCAACTCATTCCTTGCCAATTCAGTGAAATTTGTCACTGTCACCCTTATTCCCCGTTCATCATTCTTGATACACTTAGATTTGTCTTTGGACTTTGTACTCATCTCTTATTCGTCACATTTAATGATGCACAAAAAAAAATGTGCAATAAAAGTCATCATAGTTATCATTTATCTATGTCCAACTTTCATGGTTAGCGATTATAAAGTACATGTTTAAGTCTCTCTATATATACATTTCTCATTATTTTGCTCTCATCTTCTTTGCTTGCACATTCCTTCCTTCCTTAGCCTTTGTCTTTGAGAACTTCATCTGAAGCTATGTCCATGAGATACCCTTTAGTCACTGACATTCATTTACTGGATGCTTGAATTTTGTCAGAGTAGACAGTTTGCAGGTACTATTCATGATACATTATTTATATTAATCTTTTTTTCTCTATTTATATTAATCTTAAAGTGCAATCTTCTGAAAAGATGAGTTGTCTGCAATCATCTTCATACTGACCAACTTAGCTTTAATGAAGTTCTGTGTGACACTGTAAAACAGCATACAGACTATCTGCCAAGGATTTTTACCAGTCTCTCACTTCCATGAGACCAAAGCAAACACAGAAAAATTGGGCACCCAAAAAAGCAGTTTCAGAGAAGAGAAGGAAAACCCCAGGGAGAGGTGTTTTTGTTTGTTTGTTTTTATTTTTGCTATGCTAAGTACAAGAAAACTTTTAAGCAACAAACACTACTTAGAAAAAAAAAATCCTTTGGAAAAATGAGGTTGTACATAGTATCTTTCTTTACATGCGAAGTGTCTTAGGGAATTGAGACAACTGTTCAGATAACTCAAGCCCAACAATTTTACTAGAAACTCAATAATGAGGCAAAATTATATGTGAATGTGTATTTTTAACCTTGGTTTTCTTATCTGAATATTTCTTTCAAATCTATATTTCACATTATAAAGGTAGGCAAAACCCTAACATGAAAGAGTCATTTTAAGTTTGTTTTCATGTAAACTAGGTGAACACTCATAGAGTTTAAATTTGGCTTATAGATCATTGTTTTTGTCCTAGAAAGGAAAGTTGCTTTGTAGTCTTTGATTTTCTGCCTCTAATTTTTCAGTGAATATTTTGCTTCTTCAAGGAGACAGAATTTTTAACCACAAAATAAAGGTGTTGAATTAATTTTGTATGTTTCAAAGTGCTCACCACTTTTCCTGGATTTAATTATAATTATGTCAATTTGTTATATTTACTGTATAATTACAATAACTGCTCTGCATTTATTTTTAGTACAGTTCAGAGAGGAGTTGAACAGGTTGTGTATACTGTATGTTAATGACACTTTAAGAGCACATGGAATCAGTGTGTATTTGCTTAGTAGAATTACACATTAAGAAATCTCTCAGGTATGGAAACAAAGGTAAGAAATATGTTCCTAAATTTGAATTTTGGGATCAAATATGAATATTGCACAACATGAGAGGAAATTTGACTTGCAACATAGTTGCTGCTTGTCCTGTTTTAGCAGTCCTTTTCTGAGCACAGTGTGCTCTCCCTTACCCTTATTGTGACACAAACAGTCTGGTTACATAACCCTTAAAAACCAGTAGTATATTAAATGATGTAAGTCTTAAAAGTATTTTACTTCTTGGAAACAGCAGTATGGGCAAATTGGCCTTCCATGATTTTCCTCAGATTAATTAGCACACTGCTCAGAGTATATGTTATTAAGAACTAAAAAAAGGATACTGAATTCACTCACCAGTCTTTTCCCAAGGTGTAGGAAACATTAAGAGTCTTCAGATGTTCTAAACTGAGAATAGAAAACTTAGGTTTTTAACTCACGATAGTCCCATTGGTAAGTAGAGTAAGCAAATATCTATATGATTTGGTAGTCAAATGCTTTGGGTTACATCTTGATGCTTCTGTTGACTTGTATATGTGTGACCTTGTATATGGCACTTCACATTCCTGAACTTTGATTTTCTTAGCTGTCATGTGGTCATGATACAAAATTATAACAAGGATTAAATGTCAATGTTTGAGAAACTAGTTTCTTACGTACACTGTGAAAGCAGAATAGATGCATTGCTGAATATTTCTATCTTAATTCCTATCAAAGTGTCCATCAATGAGATAATTAATCCATTCTTTAAAAACAGAATTAGCCTTGTTTTCTGTAATAAAGACAAAGCTCCATTTTTGATGTTTGACCACTAACAGTTTTCATAATCCCCCTTCCCCACTCAGGCCCTTTTACTTCACAACTGAACAAACATATAAGAAAGCTTCATGCTTTCTTCTGGTGGGAAGTTCAAACTATGAATGTCCCAGCCTACTCAGGGAGCCTTCACTCTGGTCCCACCTCCTAACCACAATTAAAACCAGTATCATCCTTCCCCCTTGATCTGTTTTGTTTTACTCCAGACCAAACTTGAGCCCTTCTCCTTGGGAATCCTTTAGATATTTACTATGTAAATAATAAATTTTATTTCTTTATTTCATATCCATTGGTGTCTATGTGTCATTCATCCTAACATCCAAATAAATTCCTGGGGTAAAGATGAGGGGGTGGAGTTTAGGCAGTTACCCAACATCTATCACTAGTTACCAAAATGAAATATGTGCCCTGTCTAGCTAGCACAATAGCTGGTTCTCTATAGTGTTCCCCAAGACTTTGAGGAAATGTAGAATTACTTAACATGAGACAGGCTTTCAAATAATTCTGAAATGCTAAATAATCCTGGTTTTCTCCTATCTTAAAATGGTTTATTTTTAGAGTGTTCAAGAAGGATGGCTATAGAAATAGAAATATCTTGTTGTTCTTACTCCAAAGGGAGATATTAGAAATATTTCTAGGTGAATATTCCTCACTTAATAGGACTCCAATAGCACCTATGTATTTGTAGTTTAGAAATGGGAACCAACTATGTTACAACACACTAATGATTGTTAGGCTAGCTATTATGCCATGTCATGGAGATAATAATGGTGAGCAAGACCAAAAGCTCTACACTTTCATTTCCATATGGTCTGGTAGGGTAGATAGAATAACAAAAGATTAAAATAATTGATGATACATGCTCTAATATGGTTATTATGGTATGCTCTAAGAAACCATATCAGGGATATTTCACATAGTCTGGAAATGGCCGGTGGATTATGGAAAATGCACAGACTTGATGATAAATCTAGGAGCAGTGGGATAGGCTAATCTAAAAGAGGGAAGGGATTTGTAAAAACCTTGAGGTAATAAAAGTCATAGAACATCCATATGTTCAAATTTGATCAGGACAATCTGAATTTCCAGCTATTGTACCAATGTGTCCTTATTTGCTCTCAAATATTTTTGGCTCTGATAATAAAAGTACATAGTTACCCTGACCAGATGAGTTGAAAACATAGTTTAGTATGAATTTAAACCTAGACATAATTTCTTCTTTTGACCATACTATTTAACATTCTTCTAATCCTAGAATAAAGCCAAATTTTAAATGTTCTGGTCAAATAAAAGCCATGATTGAAAATAAAATTTAGTAAAAGTCCAACAAATTTCTATCAACCAGAGATAAATTTCTCTCCTTCCTTCAGGATAAATAACTCATCTCTTTACTATTAGTGTTTTCCTTTTAACATTTCTCTTATTGAATAAGCTTCTTCCTTGAAATTATCAAGTCTGGCATGATGCCTATAAAGTTTATTGAAAATAATTTTGGGGGCACCTGGGTAGCTCAGTCAGTTGAGCACCCTGCTCTTGGTTTCCAATCACTCAGGTCATGATCTTGTAGTCATGGGATCCAGCCCCGTGTTGGGCTCTGTGCTCTGTGCTCAGTGCAGAGTCTGCTTCAGATTCTCTCTCCCTCTCCCTTGTGCTGTCTCTCTCAAATAAATAAAATATTTTAAAAAATTAAAATAATTTTGTTATAATATTTCTAACTTATTGCAGAAAAGGAAAGAAAGAGAAAAGGAAGGAAGGAAGGAAGGAAGAAGGAAAGAAGGAATGAGGGAGGGAGGAAAAAAGAAAGAAGAATGAAAGAAAGAAAGAGAAAGAAAAGAAAGGAAAGAAAGAAAGAAAGAGAGAGAGAGAGAGAAAGAAAGAAAGAAAGAAAGAAAGAAAGAAAGAAAGAAAGAAAGAAAGAAAGAAAGAAAGAAAGAAAGAAAGAAAGAAAACAAAAGAAAAGAAAGACCACAAAGTCTGTTACATTATTTCACTGTATGCCTGGTGCCTGAGTAGTTAATGCAAGAGTTTGTCTTTCATTTCTATGTCTCTAATGAAGGCACAGAAGATCTCAGGAATTTAGTTTACTGCCCTTAATCTCTTAACTTGTTCTGCTTGTTCTGTCTTTTTTTTTTTTAAGATTTATTTGTTTATTTTGAGAGAGTGAGAATGAGAGAGAGAGAGAGAGAGTACACGAGAGGGGGGAGGGTTAGAGGGAGAAGCAGGCTCCTCGCTGAGTAGGGAGCCTGATGCGAGACTCGATCCTGGGACTTCAGGATCATGACCTGAGCCGAAGGCAGTTGCTTAACCGACTGAGCCACCCAGGCACCCCTCAACTTGTTCTGTCTTATGACCAAAGATGGAGCGAGCTGTTTCCTGAGAGAAACATCAATTTGGAGAACATTCAAAAATGAGGAACTGAGGGGCGCCTGGGTAGCTCAGTTAAGTGTCTGCCTTCGGCTCAGGTCATGATCCCAGGGTCCTGGGATCAGGGGGATCGAGCCCCATATCAGAATCCCTGTGCAGTGGGGAGTCTGCTTCTCCCTCTGCCTGCCACTCCTCATGATTGTACTCTCTCTCTCTGTCAAATAAATAAATAAAATCTTTAAAAAAAATGAGGAGATGATAGGGCAGCTGCTGTGTTTTCATGTAAAAATTTATAGTCACGCTTGTATCTAATCTTTTGGCCTAAGTTCATTTTTAATCAGAGCGATGTTACATGAAGTTCATTTATTAACATATCTAAAGCATGTAACATTTTGTTAAGAATATATAAATGGGCTGATAATACATATGTATTAATGTCTAAGACATATGCAGGCTATAGCCTATAAAACTGGATGAGAGAAAGAGTGCTTATTAAACACGCCTCTACACAATTTAAAATCCTTTTATGAATCATTAGAAAATAAGAGTGAAATGAATAAGCAATGCTGTCAAAATGATATGGCATTAGCATCTACAGTGATACTAATAAGAAAAGAGGGTTAGAAAAACATTAGAAAACTCACAAAGAGAATAATAGTGTGAGTTTTATAAGAAGCTATTTTCAGGGGCGCCTGAGTGGCTCAGTCGTTAAGCGTCTGCTTTCGGCTCAGGTCATGATCCCAGGGTCCTGGGATCAAGCCCCGCATCGTGATCCCCGCTCTGTGGGAAGCCTGCTTCTCCCTTTCCCACTCCCCCTGCTTGTGTTCCCCCTCTTGCTGTGTCTCTCTGTCAGATAAATAAATAAAATCTTTAAGAAAAAAAAAAGCTATTTTCAGTATTGGCCATTTTCTTGTGTTTATGTTCCATGGATGAATATAAATATGATTGGGTGTGATTGATGGGACTTATGAACGACTATAGGGATTTTCAAGGCCAAATATTTGGATGGATGTGTTTAGAAGCATATAAAAAGGAACCCAGGTGGCCAGAGAATGGCATGATATGGATAGTAATTTAAGAAAAAAATGAATGAAATGATCTTTACACACTCAAAAACCTAGTAAACATTGTTAGGGCAACACAGGAAATAAGCAAACTAAAGTGGGTGGAATATGCTATATATCGTACATTTATTTCACTTAGGCCTCACGGCAATCTTACGAGTTGAGTTAAACACCTCCAAGTGGTAGTTTTGCCTAATATGTCTTACAGATGTGTTTTATTTGTCAGGAAGAATGTTTAAACAAAATTTTGGAATTTAAATCCCTTTGGGTGAGGCATTCCTTCTCCAGTTTGCCACAGACAACCCCTCTCTTCACACCTTTGTGCCCCAGACTTGCTTGGCCCCCCAAAAACCTTCATTGTGATAAGCATTAGTTTTCTGATATAAGAGGAACTGAAACTGGGGCTCAGAGAATTTAAGTAGCTTTCTCAAATTCAAACAGTGAGCACCTGGTATAAAAGAAATCCAGGCAAAGAATTCAAGGTCTTTCTATGTTTTCTTTCTTTTTCCTTATAAATAATCCTCATATATATTATATATATAATATATATTCTTATCTTCACGCCTGTCGTAGGAAGTATAATGGCCCTCAAAAATGTCCACGTCCAAATCTCTAGAAACTGTAAACATATAGGGCGCCTGGGTGGCTCAGTTGGTTAAGCGACTGCCTTCGGCTCAGGTCATGATCCTGGAGTCCCGGGATCGAGTCCCGCATCGGGCTCCCTGCTCAGCAGGGAGTCTGCTTCTCCCTCTGACCCTCTGCCCTCTCGTGCTCTCTATCTCTCATTCTCACCCTCTCAAATAAATAAATAAAATCTTTAAAAAAAAAGAAACTGTAAACATGTTGTTTTGAATGGCAAAAAGGAATTCAGATTGCAGATGAAACTAAGTTGCTAATTAGCTGATTCTATAATAGGCAGAGTAGCCTGTATTATCCAGGTGGGTGCAATGGAATCACATGAGTCCTTAAAAGTGAAGAACCTTGTTCACTGGATCAAAGAAACAAGATGCAGGAAGGGAGGGAAAGCTAGTGTGAAAGGAACTAGCCCTGCACTTGTTGGTGTTGCGTATAGAAAGACCATGAGAGGAGGAATGTGGGTAGACTCTAGAAGTGGGAAGAGTTGACAGAAAAACAAAAGGATCTTAGGCTTAAGACCTCAAGGAATTGAATCCTGCCAGCAACCCATGAGCAGAAAATGATTCTTCTTAGAACCTCCAGAAAGGAATGGCAGCTTGCTGACGCCTTGGTTTTAGAGTTTGGCGAGACCAGCATTGGACCTTTGACCTACAGAACTGTAGGATAATACATTTTTGTTGTTTAACCGGCTACATTTGTGACAATTTGTTATGTCAACAATAACAAACTAATGCAACCTTAAAATTAAAATAAAAGTGTATTCATTTGATTTCAGGGCACCAACTGAACCACAACTGCTAGTAGGTTACTTACTCTTTCTCCCTTTCTCTATATCAGAGTTGGGGCATGGTTGGACCAAGATCCTTCTTGTGGCTATTTTACTTTTTCTCTCACTTATTTGGGCCTGAGACTACCGTAGCTACTCGAGGTCAAATGAACCTATGGAGGCAAGTAAACATGGTCTTTTCTCCTTTTGATAATGGTGTTAATGGTGTGTGTGTGTCTGAATGTGTATGTGCAGGGCTCCCACTTGGATGGGTAGTGGTCAGGGGACAAAGTTAGGTCCCCTTTTTGAGATCTAAAACTATTTAAACTCCACTACATAATGTTTAGAGATAATGACAAGCCTAGCTATCAAAGTCCCCTGCCTTTGATTTGGGGGCCAAATCTATGACTAATAATATATTTTTTTCATTTTAAGTTGTGTGCGTGTGTGTGCATATTTATCTTAGCTATGTAAACTTGCGTTTGACTTTTCTTATACACATTTTGAATACTTCTAGGTTACTTGACCCTTATCTTGATTTCTAACAGATTTGCACCTAGATGTCTCTTGATCCCCTATCCCATGTTTGTTCCACAATACAATACTGTCTAACCTACCACCTGATCCCACATGAAGAATTAACAAATTGGATAATTATCACAGCTCAATGCTCTGAATGTAATATGGCTATTGCAGAGATAGGTGAGCTTCCATTGAGCCACAGAAAACATCGAGCACAAAAGCAAATTTATTTCTAGACTCAGCTGACATGGTGAGAACACTTGTTAGCATTTAACAAGCAAACAACTAAATCACACTTCCTAATACATCCTGATCTTATTTTATAGTGAGTATCTCAAAGCAAGTGCAATTTTCTAATAATAAAAAAGCAATTAACAATTTAACCTTAATATAATCTTTTTCAAAGTGCTTTTATTGCTATAGGCAAAATTTCTGCTATACTGAATATGTGAAGATAAGGGGACTCTGGCAAGGGCATGGTGCCATTTTTCCAACCCATTTAAGACCTGAAATTCTGCATTAGAAAGGGGAAGGCATTCCCTTTAGGTGGGCTATGTTTCCAGAAGATCTTTAAACTAGTTAGCCAAAGGGAGAAGTGGGCTATCTGGTCAGGTCCTTGGAGAAAATGTAATGGTGTTTGTCTCTTGATGAGCTATTATTTGTGCATAGAGGTTCAACAGCCTTCCTAAAAACTCTTGTATTTCTAATCTCTGTTTAAAAATATACAAATAAAATAGAAGTTCAGTTGGTTAAACACAATTACCATTTCCAAATGCCACTGAACCCAAAGATGTATTTGATGGCAACACTGAGGTCCTCTTTTTATTAAGGAACCACTCCAAAGGTACTCTCTTAACCCAGTGCCCACAGAGTCCATCAACCATGAGGAGAAAACAATGAATTTTAAAAATTTTTGCTGAAGTATAGTTGACAATGTTATATAAGTTTCAGGTATACAATATAGTGATTGACAAATCTGTATGTTATGCTCACCACAGTTGTAGCTACCATCTGTCACCATACAACACTATTACAGTATCATTGACCATATTCCCTATGCTGTACTTTTCATCCCTGTGACTTACTCATTCTATAACTGGAAGCCTGTACCTCCCACTCCCCTTCACCCACTTTGTCCAGTGGGTGAGGTTTCCAACCTCTTTCCTCCAGGCAACCACCAGTTTTCTGTATTTATGGGTTTGTTTCTATTTTTTATTGTTGTTTTTTAGATTCCACAAAGTGAAATCATGTAGTATTTGCCTTTCTCTGTCTGCCTTGTTTCATTTACCATAATTAACTTCTAGGTCCATCCATGTTGTAACAAATGGCAAGATTCCATTCTTTTTTATGGCCAAGTAATATTTCATTGTATATATACCACATTGTATATATACCACATCTTTATCCATTCATCTATCAATGGACACTGAGGTTGCCTTCATATCTTGACTATTGTCAGTAATGCTGCAATAAACATAGGGGTGCATATCTTTTAGAATTAGTGTTTTTGTTTTGAGTAAATACTCAGTAGTGGAATTACTGGATTGTACTATATTTCTGTTTTTAATTTTTTGAGGAAACTCCATTCTGTTCTCTACAGTGGTTGTACCAGTTTACATTCCTAATAGTGCACAAGGGCTCCCTTTTCTCCACATTGTCATGAATACATTTATTTCTTGTCTTTTTGATGCTGCCCATTCTGACTAATGTGAGGTGATATTTCACTGTGGTTTTGATTTGCATTTCCTTGATGATTAATGATGTTGAGCATCTTTTCAGTATCTGTTGGCTATCTGTATGTCTTTGGGGAAATATCTATTGAGGTCCTCTGTGGATTTATTCCATTAGATTAATTGTTTTTTTTTTTTTTTTTTGGTGTTGTAGAAGTTCTTTATGTTGGATATTAATCTTTTATCATATGTATGATTTGCAAATATCTTCTTGTATTCAGCAAGTTGAATTTTTGTTTTGTTGATAGTTTCCTTTGCTGTGAAAAAGCTTTGTATTTTGATGTAGTCCCAATAGTTTATTTTTGCTTTTTTGTTTCCTTGCCTGAAGACACCTATCCAGAAATATATTGCTAAGGCTGATGTCCAAGAGGTCACTCCCTGTTTACTTTCAGGAATTTCATGGTTTCAGGTCTAACATTTAGGTCGTTAATCCATTTTGAATTTGTGTTTATGTATGGTGTAAGAAAGTGGTCCAGTTTTATTCTTTTGCATGTAGCTGGCCAGTTTTCCCAGCACCATTTATTAAAGAGATTGTCTTTTCCCTATATTTTTGCCTTCTTTGTTGTAGATTACTTGACCATTTAAGTGTGGGTTTATCCCTGGCCTCTCTATACTGTTCCATTGATCTACATGTCTATTTTTGTGCCAGTACCACACTGTTTTGATTACCATATCTCTGTAGTATATCTTGAAATCTGGGATTATGATACCTCCAGTTTTGTTCTTCTTAAGATTGCTTTGGGTATTCAAGGTCTTTGTGGTTCTATACAAATTTTAGGAATATTCTAGTTCTATGAAAAATATTATTGGCATTTTGATGGTGATTGTACTGAATCTGTAGATTACTTTAGGTAGTATGGGAATTTTAAGAATATTCTTTCCAACTATGAACATGGAATATCTTTCCATCTGTGATGTCTTCAGTATCATTCATTAATGTTTTATAGTCTTTATAGTATAGGCATTTCACTTCCTGATTAAGTTCATTCCTAGGTTTATTTATTTTTGGTACAATTGTGAGTGAGAACTATGATTTGGGGATTCTTCATCATTTTTTGTAATAAGATTATTCAGGAATACTTACAGAGTTCCCACTATGTGTAATGAAATAAAACTGCTTTTTCCCTCTGTTGCCTTTCCAATTCTTTTTACCAATACCGTATTGTAAACACTATAAATCCCATTTTTAGTGAAGGGAACTGAGATACAGTGATATTAAGAGACTTTACAAAATGATCTAGATAGCAAGGGGCAATCTGAGATTCAAACCTAAGAGTGTCACTTAATAACACTTGTTTTTCAAAAAAGTTACCCCATTGTCCTATATACAAAAATTAAAAGGAAAATGGTATAATATTGGCAGACAAATAAATCTCTCAATCAAATCTATACACAAGTTTAGTTTTTTTCTTTTAATATCTTATGTTCAATCTTTTGAGCATTAACCTTTCCATATTGGAGATAGAGATAATCACCTATGTGAATTTATTTAAAGACTATATCCAGAAAAAAATTATCTCAGATAAATTGATAATTAAAACACCACCATAATGTTTTCTAAGTTGTGGGGGAAACTTTTCTCTTTTTCCACTTAAACTAGATGTACAGTCCCTATTTGTTTTCTTAGTATGTAATGAACTATATGATTACTACTTATTTGTATTTTGGGGGCAGGTGGTCTGTGTTTCTCTTCCCATTACAGGAAACATGAAGTGCTCAACAATATTTGTTGGAAGGTTAAACTAATTTCAGTGATGCAAGGACCTCTTCTAACATGAACCCACTTCTAAGATGTCAGAGACCTAAATATATCTCAACAATAAAGGACCCAAAAGACTTAACACCAAGCCTATGAAATAAAATTGACATTTATTTTTTTCCCCAACCTTCTCATGTTAAGGTAGTATCCTTTCTAATAGGTCTCTGCATTTCCAGGATATTCCTGTGTAAATGCATGATGTTTAAAGTCAAATAGGAGTTTCCATAGGACTGTTCCTATCAGGACATTAAGGTAGTTTTCCCATCCTCTGTCATATTTTCTGATGTCTTCCATAATACCATACCTATAGATCTATTTTCCTTCTACTTCCCTCCTGCTAACCAGTCTGTACCCTTACTAAGAAACAAGAGGTGGCCTGGACCTGTCCCTTGGCCCCTCTCTACTATGTGTACACACACACAGTACTTTCCTTATTTATTCCCTAGTGAGTATGACTATGTCTACAGTGGGAAAAAGTTAGATAAAGGAAGCTGGGTTGTCTGGACTTGAAATTTTTGATGAAATAATTGGTGATTATAGGAGAAAGAAAGGGAAAGTGGTATAAACACTTCAAGAGGAGCAAGAGAGTAGAACAAAAGGAAGAGCCAAATCTAGGGATTCTGAAGACAGCCCTGAGTCTGGAAAAAGCAGATATAGTACTAGTTTAATGTGAATTAAGTTTTCTATACTTTCATTTTTGCTAAGACTGAAAATATGTGATACACATGCTATCTATTTCCAAATTAACCACTGTAATGGTACACCTGCTTTATTTGATACTGATATTGATTTTGTTCTAGTTAATTTTACATAGACTTTACACCTGCAACTCCCTAAAGGTAATTTTTATTATAGCAATTGAAATGCATAATTTGATAGAAAACATAAACAGTAAATAATTAGCTGATTTACAACTTGTTTTAGATAACATCTTCAATTATTAAAATAATTAGTGAAATTGAATTCAAGATTAAAAAAACTCAGTTTAATTTGAACTTGTCCTTGAAGCTACTTTCTGACCCATTTTATTACCTGTTGAAATATTCATAAGAGAAATTTTAGGCTTTGTGTTTAGGGTGACTTTTTTCAGTTCACTTCCATTTTAAAAAATTTCCTTCTATCTTATATACCTTTCCCTAGATGAAAAATTCTTAACCATATCAATACGAATTACTTTGGTTCATTTTCTATGAGAGTCTGTGTTCCTTTAGCAATAATCTGCAAGACCTCAGTGCATCTCTACTTTTTGGACTCCTTTACAAGAGATGTGTAATTCACCTTCTTTTTTTGTGTGTTATTCCAAAAAAGTAACCATGAAAATATGTTTCCTACTTATATAATGTGGTTTGCTGTAAGATACCAACCACACTCCCCTTAAGACAAAAGATTATGAACCTGGAAGAAAATCTAATTACCATCTGAAATGCTGTCCAAATTTCTACCGTTTCTCAAAATGAGTTTTGACCATTAATTTGGGATTTTATATAATAGGGAGACCTACATACTTATGGTCTAAATAATGTACATTAGTAGTGGGACTATCTCTCCCCTTTATAAAAGACAATTTAACATAATTTTATGGGCTCAAAGGAAAGGGAGACAAAATATTTTGTTTTGTATTTCTTTTCTCAAACAGAATCATGCTTTTCTCTAGGAAAATTTCTTAGAATCTATGTGTACCTCTGTAGTCATCAGAAACTTGCTCATTATAGACCAAGAAGTCCTATAAGAAAAATGTATTAAGTACTCGATACTTCCTATCATGCACTACTTAAAATGTGTAGCTTGGGAATGTGGACTGAAAGCACAGCTACCTACTGTCTTATTTACACTTACATATTTCATTTGAGTTTATTTTTTTCAAAAATAAGCTTACATTTTATCATAAAATGAAAGAAAAAGAACAGATCTTTTGTTTCCCTTTTATGAACTTGCACTTCCCTACCTACAATGGCTCATAATCCCAAGGAGACTTAGGTTTCTGCATCCTTGATGCATTACAAGAGTTCTTGTATATTGAAGTCAAAAGCAGAATCAGTTTTGGCTGCCTTGGCTCCTCTTAAAATTTTATATACAAACTCTTGACACAATGGCTCTAGAACCATCTTTCAGTTCCAGAAGGACCATAATTTCCTTAGTAACAGTCATAGTAGGCAAACCCAACATGGATTCCTGTGGACCATGATCTCCTATCCCATGAGAAAACTAGAAGTCAACCAGGGGAGGTCCATGGCATAGTCATGGTAAATAGAGTTTGAACTACATGTTAATCTGAGCAAAAGTTACTATAAATGACATATATTGTTCTTCCTTCTTGCTAACATTGTATTTTGTATCATTAAATGTCATTTTTAAAATCAATGTAAATTAGACAAAAGCCTTCTCTTGTTTGTCACTTTGGTGATGGAGTCTGCATCTCTTTGTTCAACTTTGTGGAAATTCCAACATTTGCATTAGTGTCAAATTCTGTGATCTTTCATAAGACTCGTAAATTACTCTGAAGAGTGATCTCTTTGTTCTCCTGAATCTTGTAATATAAATCCAGCAAAGTCCCAAAGGGAGAGTTCTTAGAAGACAAGATTATTTTCCTCATAGAGGTCTCAGGGTCAAGTTAAACAAGACTCTTAAAGACTTTCATACAAATATTTACATTTCTAAAATTCGTGTGTTTATTCAGCAAAACCCTATAGGATATTTGAAGTAAAATAGGTAAACTGGAATACATTCTGACAAGCTGCAAGTGTAACAGTTTTAAATTTAGGTCAATTTAACACTTCTATTAGGTGAGAGCTATGTTTCAGTTTCCAGGGTAGAAATAACTAAGAATCCTCACCCAAAAACTCATTCTGGTAGGGTAAATATGTAGATAGATTATATTACAGTGAGATAAAGACAATAACACAAAATGTGTCACACAATCTTTTTTTTTTCTTTTCTAATTCAACCTGGAATCATTTTAAGTGTAGAAGTTACTTCCAATAATTTGAATTAAAGCACTCCTGATTCATCATTCAATACTCACTGGTCATAGGGTGAACAAAACCCTGATGCTTTTAGTAATAGTAGTTTTTTTTTTAACTTACTATGGAAACTTTTCAAAAGATCTACCCAGGGAGCCAGCTGGGTGGCTCAGTTGGTTAAGCGACTGCCTTTGGCTCAAGTCATGATCCTGGAGTCCCAGGATCGAGTCCTGCATCAGGCTCCCTGCTCAGCAGGGTGTCTGCTTCTCCCTCTGACCCTCCCCCCTCTCATGTGCTCTCTCTCTCTCAAATAAATAGATAAGATCTTTAAAAAAAAAAAATCTACCCAGCTAAGGCAAACCCATATCAGGAAGTGTTCTTAAAAATCCCTGGCCCTCTTTCCTAATTTCTTTTGGATCTCTCACTGTCAGCTCTACTTGTCCTTTTTAATAATTTAAATATGCTTTTCTGACTTGACACTTGGCCCATATTCTTATGAACTGTTTTTATTGTTCCTATTTCTCTGTTCTACAGCTGCAGATGAAAACCCTTCCTTTTCTCATGGATATTGTGGAGTTCTTGGGAAGGGGCAATACTCTCAGTGGGGTGTTGGTATATATTAAACATCTTTCCCTCTGGGAAAATCAAACAAACAAGCCTGAGTTGTAACATGTGTTGATTTCCATGGTGTAAAAACTCTCACTGTGGTTAACTGATATCAACCCACCAGGATGATGTCACTGAACAGTGTTGGGAAGTTCTCAGTTCTCTGGAACCAGAAAAAACTGACTGTAACATAGCGCTGAATATTCCCTTCATAATACAATTTTGACATAGTTCTTAAGCATAAGTGTCAAGTACTAACTGGAGACTAAGAATTTACAACACATTGTAGTGAAAATTAAAGAGATCTGTGAGAATAAAGGAAGAAGCAAAGCAAGACATAAGAAAGAAACAGCCGCTCCTGAGCAATGCATGAATGGTAGAATTCAGAATCCAATCTATAGAGGCTATTCTGGTTTCACCTGATGAGCAGGATTACTCTTTTCTTTCATGAAAAAAAGTTAACATAGGTAACATGTATTAAAAATATTTTTCATCAAAGTATTCAGAAGGATGGTACGTGATAAGTGTGCATCAATGTCTGTGCATCATACTTGGACCAATAAAATGTGAACTGAAGAGACATGTCACATCCAGGTGGAAGGATTTAAATGGGAATGCTGGACTTCTTTCCCTGCTGCGGTGATGATAGAGTATAGTGTTGATATGGCAATGCCTTGAGAGAGAGCTGGACCAAACACATGGAAGGCATTAGTGCTGGATACTGGTCTGGGCATATAGCACAAAGTTCCTTGGTGAAAAAGAAACATTTTGTGTTAAACTAATAAGATTTTGTGTATTTATTACCTTAGCCCAAACTATCTTATCCTAGCTGATAAAATACATGTAGCTGAGTTCAGAAGTACTGGTGGGATCATAGTTCCTGTTCCACAATATAGGTTCAGGCTTCAATAAATCTGTTTACTAAATTTATAAAACTTTGAGTGAAGGAACTCTTCCAAAATGTGCACATGAAATAATTCTCTGTGATTTTTCCCAGGAAGCTGGCATTAGAACTGTATAAAATAGCAATTTGCAATTCTTTCTTAGCAATGTGAGGAGTTAAGTGATTTTTATGTTATTTTGTGTGTCCTCCTGTTGTTTTGTTTTGTTTTAGTTTTTTGGTTTTTGGGTTTTGTTTTATTTTTTAATCCACCTTTAAGACCAAGTAAAACCTTGATGATTGTTGTATGGAACACACAGGGCATGCAAAAACATGAAAGAAGTACCCATTAAAGAATATTTTGGCTTCGGCATATCTCTTTCTAAAGCATTGCTTCTTGGTAATAATGAAGCAATAGGTTTTAGCGCTGTCCTTTTAAAGTGAGCAGTGCATAGTAGAAAAATGACTGTGGCTATATTACAAAGAACCGGGGAAAAGTTTCAAAGCAAATCAACCTAACTCTCCAGTCCTGGGGATTCTAATAATGTATCAAATTAGGAGCCCAAATTTCAAAAACTTGGGTTTTTGAATCAGTTTCTAGCTGATTGTGGTTTTGTCCTCTTATTTACTGGAAAACGCTGGGGTAAAGATTATCAATATTTTCACTCTTTGACCCCTTAATGACACTTTAAGCCAGTTAAACTCTTAGACCTATAGTATTTTCATAAAAAATATAGATAATGCCTCTATCTTGACAGTTATGAGGATGAGTTAAAATAAGTATGTAAATTACCTGAGACCTATATATTTTCCTGAATATTTCTTTTTTTAAATTTTATTTTTATTATGTTATGTTAATCACCGTACATTACATCATTAGTTTTTGATGTAGTGTTCCATGATTCATTGTTTGCGTATAACACCCAGTGCTCAATACATGCCCTCTTAATACCCATCACCAGGCTAACCCATCCCCCCACCCCCCTTTCCTCTAGAACCCTCAGTTTGTTTCTCAGAGTCCACAGTCTCTCATGGTTCGTCTCCCCTTCCAATTCCCCCCCTTTCATTTTTCCCTTCCTACTATCATTTTTTTTTGACATATAATGTATTATTTGTTTCAGAGGTACAGGTCTGTGATTCAACAGTCTTACACAATTCACAGCGCTCACCATAGCACATAATTCCCCCAATGTCCATCACCCAGCCACCCCATCCCTTTCACACCCCACTACTCCAGCAACCTTCGGTTTGTTTCCTGAGATTAAGAATTCCTCATATCCGTGAGATCATATGATACATGTCTTTCTCTGATTAACTTATTTCAATTGGCATAATACCCTCTAGTTCCATCCACATCATTGCAAATGGCAATATTTCATTTTTTGATGGCTGCATAATATTCCTTTGTATATGTATACCACATCTTCTTTATCCATTCATCTGTTGATGGACATCTTGGCTCTCTCCATAGTTTGACCATTGTGGACATTGCTGCTATAAACATTGGGGTGCACGTACCCCTTAGAATATAAAAGCTGTTCAAGTATTTTGAAATTTGTTAAATTCTTCTTTACCTTATTCAGAATGTCTATAATTTTATATATTTGAATCATATGGTCTCAGCTTTTACCTTTTCATAAGTTCCCAATCTTCTATGCACACTGCACTATACCTGGCATATTTTAAGTTTACTAATTATTACAAAGTTTAACAATTATCTCCTTTTGCGCTGTAACAAACTCCTATCAAATAATTTACAAAAATTGTTCACAAATAATTGATGAGAAAATGAACATTCAGGCATATTACCTGGCGGCCCAAAGGTCACAGTAATATTTCCAAAGTTTTCTGGTTCTTTATTCTTTCCATAAACTCATGGTGGCTACAGGATGGTGCTCAGATAAATTAAGGATGGACATATGAAACATCTCTCAGCTGTAAATTTAAGAATATCTGGTACTCAGCAACAACTACATGTTAATAACAAAAATAACTCCTACTACAGTGACTTGAATCAGCCTGGAAATTTTATAGTCCCATAACAATAAAATAGGCATGTCTTCCTTTCCATAGCAAAAGCTGTATTTTCCTATTGGATTGTTTCTTCAGTTTTGCTAGAAAGCACCAGCTAGGGGTGCCTGGGTGGCTCAGTTAAGCATCTGCCTTTGGCTCAGGTCATGATCCCAGGGTCCTAGGATTGAGCCCTGCATCAGGCCCCCTGCTTGGCAGAGAGCCTGCTTCTCTCTCTTCCTCTGCTGCTCCCCCTGCTTGTGTTTGCTCTCTCTCTGTTAAATAAATAAAATCTTTAAACACAACAAAACAAAAAAAGGCACCAGCTATAGGTTGCAAGGTCTGGTGTTATTTTTCAGTCTGTTGTATCTGATGGATGTCCACATTTGTTGGCTATAGTTTCTGACAATTTGCTGCCAAGAAGTTTCAATATATTGTGCCTCACCTGAGTCCTACTATTCATATACTGGAATACAATTGCAAAGTGGTTATAAAGGTCCATTGAATCCAGTGGGGGTATCCTTCAACACTCAGCCAAGTATCATCATCTCTATGGAACCACTGATTCACTCTCTGCTTACTAAGAACAGGAAATGTACCTCTTTTCTTCTCCTATAGCTCTTCACACGTGTCTCTGTTAGGGCACTTTCCACCCCCCACTCAGTTTATCTGTGAACTTCTGTGTGCTTCCCAATTACCTTGCAGTGCTTTGAGAGCACAGTGTACATATGTTTATATAACCATCTAATAACACCCTTGGTTCATAGCAATGTTAATACTCCTTGCTTAATGTAAGAATAAAATGGATAAGTATTACACTTAGGAGACAAAGAGAAATAAGACCTACAAACTATATATTTCTTCATGTTTCATCCTCCTAGATGCTTGAACATCAAAACTCAGTGAACCACCTCTGATCCATATTCCTAGTTTAAAGCTTATGTCCATTTGCCTGTGTAACCATATTAGCCACAACGCAGCTTCCATAGAGATGGGGTTCATCCACACACACTGCAAATACCTAGCATGATATTTGAATCAGCCTGACCTTTGACAGCAGATAGCTGCTGATGGAGCCCAGCTGATGGCCTAGAGAATCCTGCCAAGATCAGAGAATTCTTCTTTCCCTGGCCAGCAAAATTACATCACGGTGAAATGAAATAAATGCAAAGACGATTTGAAACAATGCGATTAATTCGATAATGTTTAGTGAGTAGAAATATTCGAGTTTTTTATAGTAGGATGCTTCCCTGATGGGACAGATGTGAAAATCTAGTCCTCAAATATGAGAGCAATGAGAGCTAGTATTGAGAAGTTCAGTTTAGTTGAAGTTCAGCATGGTGTCCACTTGTCTATACAAATAGCACAATGGTATGAAGTTTTCCTTTGGGGCATGGGAAACTATACACTTTGGTTCTTCTATCTCTAAATGGATACTTGCCTTAAGGAAGAATAGTGTTAGTCCATGTAATATAATTTGCAAGGTATACACCCCTACCTAAATATTCCTTCCTTCCTCTGCACATATAGGCAAAGAGAAGAACTCTAATTATTGTCTTGTTGGGAAAGAATACCTAGTAAATTTTAGGGCATTGATAGGATCTGCCAGACCTTTGGTTAAGAGATGCCTCCAAAGCAATCAAATTTATTTTGATTTTTATAAGCCCTGAGAGCACAGAATACATACTTCTCTTTTTGAACTTGGGTAAATGTGAATATTTTATAAATGCTTATATTCTTAAAACAGTAGGATTTAACAGTTTGTAGCCAAGAGGTTACTTTTACTTGACCCTCTTCCCATTGCTTTAGTTTGAATGGCTTTAAGATCAATTGTTTCAAAATGCAAATGAATTGGAGCCTAGTCGGAAAGAACAGTGCTATGAGATTCATGCTCTGGTTAGTATTTCACAAGAATTAATCCGCATTTTGTCTCTGGGCTTCTGTTGTAGTGCACATATGGTGTGGAGAGCTGCCCACTGATTGGAGGAGACCCCCTGTGATACAAGAGGCAGCTGAAAGATGACATTTTAGGATATTGTTGATAGAGTCCAGGCTCCAAGTATCATTCTTGTGGCATTATTTTTATTGACTTGATTTATTTTGTTGGCTTTTTAACAAGATGTGGCCATAGAAATTGCCCCAGGGATTACTTGATTCAGCATTCAAAAAAAAAAAAATGATAAATATGTAGACAAGTTCCAAGAATTCAGATTTATCTAAGGAAAAAAAATACATATATAATTGCCGAGGTAAAATGAAAAAAGAAAAAAGTAAACCAAAGAAAATAACTTTATTTCAATAATATTAATCAATTAATCATTCACCTGTGTGTGTGTGTGTGTATATATATATATATATATATATATATATATATATATATATATGCCTCTGCTCTTAGTGGCAGAACAGACCAAAGGCTTTTTTATAGGTTTCCCGTTGTTGTTTTACCAATTTTTTGCAAAGGAGTTGGGGAGCAAACTTGACAGAGAAACTAAAACATTCACCACATAGATATCAAAATATAAATAAAAGTTTAGTAATAACCATAAGAAAAATTAAGAATACAGTTAAGCACTTATTTTAGGTTTCTGAGTAAAGCCCCCGCATCTAGCACCCATGGATGTTAGCAGTTACATACAACAATTAAATCACTTCTTCATGCCTTATTTGGTTTCTCTACCATGCATTCATAATTTATAAAATCATTGTAAAAAAAACCCACCTTCCAACTCCTCTACTTTTACATATATTCTCATGTCTGTGTTCTTTCATTTGCTTATCCACATATCGTTATTAACACACACAGACACACACACAAAGGCGGCCAGTATTCAGATAGTCCTACAGATAAGTGCATAGATAAATAAAAACTTGTAAGAGAAGCTTGTAAACAAATAAACAAAATGGCATGGATGTATTTTCAGACTCCAATATGACGTTCATTCAGACATATAGCGTCTTTTACAGACATAGAATCATTAGCATATGGAAATAGACCAGGTAAAATAATGTGGAAGGAGAAAAGTGAGACGAAGAAGCAGATAGGTTGACTAGGGAATAGGAGTAGGGTTGCTTAAAAAGTCAAATTTCCTGTGTATGAGAGAACGGAAAGAGGGGTAGAGCAATAGCTTAGTGGTCCATGAAGGAAACAGAGACGACCTGCATGAGGATTTTAAAATGAGAGCAGGAAAACGCAAGTGCAACATGTTTGATTGCTCGTGCCAGGGACAATTCAAGCAAAGGCTTATGTTCTTGGGGTTATTAAATTGGAAATGGAGGAATTCGAGATACTATAAAACATACATTAGCACTTTTATCTGCAGCAAGTAATATCGGAGGTCTCACTGGGGACAACACTGAAAGAAATTCATGCTCCCTGTTCTCAAAAAGATTATATCTAACGGCGCCTGGGTGGCTCAGTTGGTTAAGCGACTGCCTTCGGCTCAGGTCACGATCCTGGAATCCCGGGAGCGAGTCCCGCATCGGGCTCCCTGCTCGGCAGGGAGTCTGCTTCTCCCTCTGACCCTCCCCCCTCTCATGTGTGCTCTCTCTCTCTCTCACTCAAATAAATAAATAAAATTTAAAAAAAAGTTTATATTTAAAATACATTTTATAATTTTTCAAGTTGCAACCGGTGAATGGGAGTTACAAAATGTATTTATTGCATGGGGTACCTGACGGGGGTGATAATGTTGGCTCCCCATATCTGGAGATCTACCAAAGGTAAAAAGACAATGTACTTAAATTATGTTATTGTTAATCAAATGAGATTGGCTTGCTTACTAAAAAGTATACATTCTTTGACTTCCTTGGAAAGGAGGAAAATTTCTTAAAATTTAGTGACTAATTTTTGAAACCTAAATTGTCCCACCTGCCCAGTCTAATAACCTATACACCTTTGCAGCTATTCCCCTGGCATTTCCATTTCTTTAGGTTGAATCCTACTATTTGAACTAAGTTCCCATAATTTAATATTAAATGCAACAGATTAACCCACAGAAGTGGAAAAGGAATATTTATTTAAAGGAAATTATAATTTACAGAGTCGTCTAGTCAAAAGTATGCTGCACCAACTAGGAGGAAAGTTGGTCTTTTTGAAAGATGCTATTTGTTTGATTCTGCCCTTTTCTGGTGATTTGTTGCTGCCAAGTTCTGACTGTGCTTATCCTGAGTCAGTGCACATTTGGTCCTTGCCTTAAACGCCTCCAGATCCGATTATTATAATACCCTTGGTAGCACTTTGCCAAGAATGCTCATGTGAGAGTCTAAATCTCCTTTAACAGGAAATGGTTCTAAGAGGTGAACAAAACACTGTTCTGGTCACGAAGGAGTTGAACGTCTGCCATCACCTGTCTGCAAATCCACACCTGCTCTGCAATGCTTCATTTATGTTAGCAGGGCCTTCTGTTCTCAGTGCTGATGACCTGCTCCAGAAAAAGTGATCATACAGATTGACCATCCCCACAGATTCTCCCTTTCACTGTAACCTAAACAATGCATATCTTTCTGCATTTCTTCCTATGGGAAGATTGGATCATTTTATTAAGAATGGAAAGCAAAAACAAATAGATAAATAAATAAAACACATTTCTTATTCCCCAGGATTGTGTTAATTTTTGGTTCCCCTGACAAAATTGTTTACTTCTCTTCCATTTATTAGTTATTTATTTGGTCAAATGTTTTATTGAAAATTTAGCATAGTTTTATAAAAATATTTTTTTAATTCCATACACAGACATATCCTAAAATATATCTCACAAAAATCCCCTTGGCCTATGATTTTTTTCCTGAATCACATGTATTTTTAGCCAACTAATTGATATCAAGAAGATAAAATTATCTTCTCATTTAATATGAAATATTCATAACTGACTTTTTAACAGTAAGAACTATCTTATGGAATTAAAAAGCAGGACATTAACTTATGTAGAGATAAAATATGAAACTTCTAACTTAAGGGATTTTCATCCTCTTAAAAAGTACATCTTATTAGAGATCGCAACCCTAATAAGTACAATGTGACTACAAACCTCTTTTGTTCATAACTTGAAAGTCAAAGGGGAAACGGGGTGGGGAGGCTTAAAGAGAAATTTACTAAATGAAAAAACATCCCCCGAAATGGATGTTTCTTGTCTGAAAATAACTTACAAATAATTTAGCTAACTTAAAAAATTTAGATAAACTTATAACACAAATCCACGATGTAAGAAAACATAGGCTATCTGTCAAATTGCCAAGCTGTAACTCTTTAATTTCTTCAAAATTTCTTTCACGAATACTTCCGGTCAGGAACACAGAATGTGGCTTGAACTTTCTTCCCCTCTTGCTTCTCCTTGTTTCATTGCCCTTTACCCCATTCACTCTCTCCATATCATTTGTCAATATTCATCTTTCTCTAGAAATATGCTGTTATACTAGGATATATTCTTAAATGCAATTATCCAAAACAAAAATCTTTCTGTGAAGCTGGAGATTCTGTTAAAGTAGGATATCTGTTGTTACTATTTTGCTGTTACTCTTATTTTTCACTTAACTCAGATGCTACCTGAGACCTTTACATTTGTTTCATTGCTGAACCACTGCATATGTTTGCTTGAAATCATTCATGCCTTGACCTTTTAAAGTATGATTGTAAATCGGGGTGGGGGGGTCGGGTGGACAGAACAAAGGAAGGAAAGAAAGGGGGAAAGAAAGAAGAATGAGAGGAAAACAGGTTGTAAATCATCTTTAAACAAAATAACTGGTCAGTGTATAAGTAGCAGTTCATCAGGTTTAAGTGATCTTGTTTGCCTGAGTACAGATTGTTGACAGGTGCGGTACTTTACATTACTTGAGAATGGATGAGCACTTTGCTGCTTTGGTATAACACAGCAGGGCATCTTCTATTTCTGTGTGTTGAGAATCAAAAGACCTGAGCTATGGTCCTAATTTGGCCAGGGTTCTGGGAAAAACTGTTTTCGATTTCAGACGTCTCACCTAAAGCAACTATGCTTGTTGTCATGGCAGGATGTGTCCAAGAAACACATTGATAGAATCTTTTAAGATATTTTGCCTTGTTATCAATTTAAGCCCACCCTCTATTACAGGCTGAATTCATCAGCAAGTCCATGCCGGTCAGATTTTGCTATTTTTACTCTCTCAAGGGGCAATTTCCAGTAGAGTCTGAGCATAAGCAGAGGTGCTTCTGTCTCCTGCTATGGCAGACATAGCATTTCCCCACAGATGGCTACAGCTGCAGAATGGAAAGAACAGGTTCTGGTGCTGATCTCCTGAGATTCTCTAGGGCAAAACTCAAAGGTAGTTTGAGACTGAGGGCATCTGAGCGGTAGAATCAAAGAACCATTCTTTCCTGCTAGGCAATGCTGATTGTATAGTAACAGTTTTCATAATTTAGTGAAATAGCTCATTAGTTTAGGAAAATATTACAGTTTACATCTACCTTTCGTAGGTCACAGAAATGAGTGTAATGGAGGCTCAATGGATATATAAATTCTGTAGACCAATTTCATGTTATGCCCACAATTACCTCTTTATAATTGAGCCAGTGGTGTCAGGTTTTCTCTAGCTAGTTCTCTCATACTCTAAAATTTATTTTTCTCCTAAGTTGCTAGTTCTTTCTACTGCTTATGGGCTTCTCTTAAGTAATCCCACTGGTTTTCTGCATATAATTAGAGTCTGAATCCCCCCAAATAGACCCAGTTTCTGTTCTTCCTAAGATTGCTCCACCCCATAGACGAATAGATTGTAATTAAAAATTGCTATACAATTCACCAGATGTCTTAAGACATTCCATCACTTTGAAGTAGATGAACTGTAGGCTGACATTAGCCTTACACTTCAAGTTAAGAGGCACGCAAGGAGAAAAAAAATACTTACAAAATCTGCCACAAGCTGCTAACAGTGATTATTCCTCAACCAAAATTGTACATGAGTTTTGATTTCCTTTTTTTCTTTTGTCTTTATCTGCATTTTTTTAAGAGTTACAATAAGGACATATACAAGGTTTTACAATTCAATAAAAGGAAAAAAAAAATAAATTTGAAACCGATGTTCTATCTGGTTCCTCCCAGGGTGCTGAAGTAGCGGGACTGCTGCTCTGAGCCCTAAGAAAAATTATAGAGCAATCCCTGAGAAACCACAAAAGGAGGGAAGGAAGGAAAAAAAACAAAATCGAAGAAATCCCTGGGTGATATATGGCTGCTTTGAACCTGCTGTGTGAGAGTATAGAAGGTGCAAGACCTAATGCAAGATAAAAAAATTACAGGGGTGGGTGAAACTGTAGGGTTCTTCTCTTATCCTTCTATTACCATTATGTTGGGAAGAACTGCTTCCCCACTTGTGGTAATTCTGCCTCTGGCCCAAGTGCGCTCAAAAGTAAAGTCAGGTTAGCCGAGAAGACCTGTGTTCATCAGAATTGGAGATAAACAATATGGGAATGGTTTAACTTCTGGTAATTGCTTCCCCAAACATTTACAGAATGTCTTCACCTTATCCTTGTGATATAATGAGTGAGATTATGATCTGAAGAATTATTTTATGGAGTGAGGAGTACTTTGATACCAGGGTCCCTTCAGATTGGGGCTCAGTCCATCCCTAGACCTTGAACTCATATGCTGACTTGCAGAGAACACAGAACCCAGTAGGCTGGAGGCTACTATTATCCAAGTTTGAACCTTGGCTGGTATTTGGGACTTGGCTTCTGGTAAGTTTTGGCTTTATGATAAGATTGTGTGTCTGAGCCTATATCATTTGCACAAACAATGTGATTTATGGTGAAAACCTCCCCCCCCCCACTGTGGTGAGGGTGTAGTGGTAACTCATTGGGGTTTTAACTTACATGATTTTATTTCCCTTGGATATATACCCAGGAGTGGGATTACTGGATCATATGGTAATTCTATTTTTAATTGTTTGAGGAACTTCCTTACTGTTTATCATTTGCCTCATGACTAATGAGATTGACCACCAAGTCATGATTAACCACTGTTTGGATAGCCTCTCTTCTGAGGTACATGTTTAAGTCGTCTTTTTTCCAGCTTTATCAAGATATGACCTATAACATTGTGTAAGTTAAAGGAGTGCAATATATACATGATTTGTTACATGTATATATTGTGAAATGTTTACCATAATTAACACATCCTTCATTTTACATAATTATTTGCTTTTTTTCTTGTTTATTTAAAAAAAAAAATCACCAATTATTACTGGCAATTCTAGAGGTCAGAAGTCCAAAAATCATGTCACTAGGCTAAAATCAAGGTTGATTTTATTTTTTAAATTTATTAAAATTTTTTTTATTGAAGTACAATTCACATACAGTGTTATATTTTTAGTCTCAGGTGTAGAATGCCTACTTCTCTTTTGAGAGCCTGAAATTTTTGTGGTTGCTAGACAAAGAATGCCTATGTGACCAGCTCCCACTAAAGTCCCTAATTTTTGAATCTCATACAGGTATAACTGGGCAGAAACATCACACAGTTGTCACTGTGTTTTTATACTGGAGGATGGGTGCGCTCTCTGTGACCCTCCCTTATTAGAGGAGTAGAGCATGAGAAACCTGCACAGGGATACCTCTGGACTCTGCCTGTTTCTTTTTCATAGTTGATCCCTGCTGTATCTCTGTAATACATCTTAGCAGCGAGTATAACCATATGCTAAGTCCCCTGAGTCCTAGTGAATAGCAAAAATGTGTGGACAGTCTTGGGACACTGGAAGCATTGACAAAGTAACTGATAACATCCCTTGGGGAATATGAGGTCCAAGGCAAAAACAACAGTACCCTTGAGGAGCACAGCTATCTCAAAAGAAAAATAAATATTGGATTACCATTTTCATCACAAGCAAAATGTTAGAATCAGAATTAAAAATTATAAACATTCTAAGAGAGATAAGATCTTGACAAGAGAAAAAATAAAGGGGGAGGAACATGAAGTATCTTCTAATCTATTTTCAGTCAATTGAAATCTGCATGCTGTGATATAACTCACTTCTTCCCAGATGTTTTAGTGTGTAGTTTGGTATAATATTGGTTTTTGATATTTAATGCCTATTTTCTCTTTTGTCTTGCATGTTTGCAGGAAATTCAGAGAGAATGCTAGCTAGCTTTCACTGCAGACAGAATAAATTTCTAAATGTTGTACTTTCTTTTCAAATGGGTTTCTGCTTCTCCACCTTTTCATAAGTCAAAATCATAATCTTCCTTCATGGTCCAGTTCAATTTTCACAGTCTCTGTAAACCATCTTACTGTTCAATTCCATTATTACCAATTTTATGCCACAATTTACCACAAGACTTTTCCTAATAGCCTTATTGGTATGACCTTTATAGTACTTTGGACTGGTCTGCACCTACCCTATTAGAATATAATATTCTGGGGAATAGAGACTGCATCCTGTTTAGGTACTTTAAAGCACTGTGCAAGTATATATTGAATGGTATTACATTACATTGCATTAGTATAACAGAAGGGTTGTAATAAAAACCATAATTGCCATTGCTAGCATTTATTGAGCATTTACTATGTATCATTAACTCTTCAATGTTCTGTTTTTAACTCATTTAATCCTCAAAATGGTTTATAAATTAAGACCTCTTATTTTCCCCATTTTAAAGATGAAGTAACTGAAGCACATGGGTGTTAAATAACTTTCCTAAGGTTAAACAGCTGCTAAATTAAAAAAGGTAGGCTTTGAATTGGTGTAGTCCACCTCAAGAGGCTGAACTGTTTAAATACAATGTAAAACTGCTTCTTGTAATAGATGATTAATATTAGGATTGCCTGATTTGGGGTGGGGCTAAAAAGCAGAAAACTCATTTAATGATTTGTTGTTTATCTGGATTTCAAAGTTTTATTTATAAGGATGTCTCAAATATTGCATGGGACATGCTTATACTAAAATTTGTTCATCTGGAGTCCAGATTTGACTGGATGTCTTTATATTTTACCTGATAATATGCATAATGATGCACATTCAAATTGAAGTATGCTGACTTCTGTGACAGAGATACACCACACAAGTAACACTTAAGAAATAACCTGTTTTCCAGCTTGGAGTGCAGGATGAGTAGATAGCCTATAGCTATCAGATCCTCAGGTCCTTTCTGAGTTTCAGAGACCTCCTTGTCTAATCATGCCCTTTCTGGGGCAGGTGACATCATTGACTGAGGAGGGTGTGTGTAAAGTCTCCACCATTTCAGCCCAAAGCTAGACAGGTTTGAAAAACAATATTCATTCTAGAGCTCCTGAAGGCTTGTTCATGGCTTTTGGAACCTGCATTATAGTTTGGAAGCAAATACTAGGACAGTAAAAGAGAACCCAACCTGTGACAGCTTACACATTACCATGTAATAGTCTATGGCCATACCACCCTGAACACGTCTGATCGCATCTGATCTCGGAAGCTAAGCAGGGTCGGGCCTGGTTAGTACTTGGATGGGAGACCATGTAATAGAACAAGAAGAATCTCCTTTGCCCTACAAAAAAAACTTCTATTAACAGAAAATTAACCTTTATTGTACCTCCTTTGCTGAAATCAAGACAATATACCTTATATTAATTAGAGTTTCAACAGAAAACAGATGTACACTCCAAATATAAAGAGTTTAATGAAGACATTGTTTACAGAGATGTGGAGAAAGGTGAAGAGACCAAGAAGGTTGTTAATAATAGGAACTTGTTACCAAAAGCAAAAGTTAACATGAAGACTATAAAAATCTAGCAGTACAGGAAGTCATCCCTTCCTAAGGAAGGCCTGAGGCAATAAGGGATGGTTCCTAGAGTGGTCAGCAAAACCTGTAGCTGTAGCTGGACAAGAGAAGCTCCCTCACAGGCCCTGGAAAAGTGCAGCCATGAACCTATGATAGCCTGGTATGTCAGGAGCTAGAGGAACTCAAACACAAAATTCTCATTTCTGGAGTCCGGCTATTGCTGGTGCCTTCCATTGGCTGAACCCACCCAGAAAGAGGACAACCTCCACAGACGGAACAGGGCAGGAGCCGAATAAAGAGTGGATCTGACCAGAAATCGGAAAATATCCAAAAATACTAAAGCTCAAGGTCAAGAATGGCATGTTCATTCATGAAATAAACTAAAGGCAGAACACTGGATAGAGTACTGTATCAGAAATTCAAAGACCTGAGTTCCGGTGCTGTAAACATCCCTCACCAGCTTTGATATTTCATACACGTTTACTCTCTCTAGGCCTCTTTTATTTTCTGTTAAGGGTTCCATGAACTCGAGGGTATCTTCAAGCTTTAACAATATGTAATTTTACATATCTAAATTTCCTATACAAAGTATATGAAAAAAATGACTTTGGGAAATGAGATTCAGAATTATTTAAGAAAGTAGGGTAATTATCCGGTAGCAATGACCTGCTTAAAGAAAATTAAAGCAGCAGGAAAGGTCATCTTCAGGGTTGGCTAGTAACAGTGGATTATGAATAGGAGCGAAAGTCGGCGTAAGAGATGGCATGAAAATCAATAAAACAAAACACAAAGGAAATCCGGATGAATTAATGAATTCTTCAAGTAAGCCCAGTTTAATATGATCTTTTCAAATCATAATAACTATAAAGAACATAAAGATTTAGGTATGTAATAGTTTTTTTCGTTTGAAAATAAGAACAGTATGGGTTAATCAAAAGAGCAGGTAAATTTAGGATCAAAGTTCATGAGCTCAAATTTTCAGAGTACTTAGGAAAAATAAATGAAATACTTATTTGAAAGTGCTTTGAAAGCTCTAAATTGCCATGCAAATACTATTGACCTTTATGTGGGAATCAATCTATTGGAATCTTAATGGCAATTTTTCCCTAAGTAGAAAAGTGCTTGGATTTTTCTTAAGTTTTTAAATTCCAGTTAACATGCAATGCAATATTAGTTTCAGGTGTACAATGTAGTGATTCAACACTTCCATACAACACCGATGCTCATTACAGCAAGTGCACTTCTTAATCCCCATCACCTATTTTATCTATTTTACCCATCCCCCCACCCACCTCCCCTCTGGTAACCATCAGATTGTTTTGTAGAGTTAAGAGTTTATTTCTTGGTTTGCCCCCCCTCCCCCATCTCCCTCTCTCCCTCTCCCTCTCTCCCTCTCTCCCTCTCTCCCTCCCCCCTTTTTACCTTAACTTCATTTGTTTCTTAAATTCCACATGAGTGAAATCCTATGGTATTTATCTTTCTCTGACATATTTTGCTTAGCATAATACTCTAGCTCCATTCATGTCATTGCAGGTAACAAGATTGTACTCTTTTTATGGCTGAGTAATATTCCATGGTGTATATATACACCACTTCTTTATCCACTCATCATTTGATGAACACTTGGGCACATTTCCATAATTTGGCTATTGTAGATAATGCTGCTGTAAACATTAGGGTGCATGGGCCCCTTTGATTCAGTATTTTTGTATCCTTTGGGTAAATACCTAATAGTGCAATTGCTGGAACATAGGGTAGTTCCATTTTTAACTTTTTGAGGAAACTCCATACTGTTTTCCAAAGCAGCTGCACCCATTTGCATTCCCACCAACAGTGTAAGAGGGTTTCTCTTTCTCTCTGCATCCTCACCAACACCTGTTTCTTGTGCTTTTGATTTTAGCCATTCTGAAAGGTGTGAAGTGATTATCTCATTGTAGTTTTGATTTGTATTGCCCTGATGATGAGTGATGGTGAGCCTCTTTTCATGTGTCTGTTAGCCATCTCTATGTCTTCTTAGAAAATGTCTATTCATGGGGCGCCTGGGTGGCTCAGTCGGTAAAGCGTCTGCTTTCGGCTCAGGTCATGATCCCACAGTCCTGGGATCAAGGCCTGCATCATGCTCCCTGCTCAGCGGGGAGCCTGCTTCTCCCTCTCCCACTCCCCCTGCTTGTGTTCCCTCTCTCACTGTGTCTCTCTCTGTCAAATAAATAAATAAAATCTTAAAAAAAAAAAAAGAAAATGTCTATTCATGTCTTCTGCCCATTATAACTGGATTTTTTGGGTTTGAGTTTGACACTTTAGCAGGTCATTTGCAAATGTCTTCTCCCATTCCATAGGTTGCCTTTTAGTTTTGTTGATTGTTTCCTTTGCTGTGCAGAAGCTTTTTATTTTGATGAAGTCCCAATAGTTTTTTTGTTTGTTTGTTTTGTTTCCTTCGCCTCAGGAGATATATCTAAAATGAAGTTGCTACAGCCAATATCAAAGAGGTTACTGCCTCTGTTCTCCCCTAGGATTTTTATGGTTTCAGTTTCACATTTAAGTCTTTGATTCATTTTGTATTTATTTTTGTGTTTGGTGTAAGAAAGTGGTCCAGTTTCATTCTTTTGCATGTCCATTTTACCTAACACCATTTGTTGAAGAGACTGTCTTTTTCCCATTGGATATTCTTTTCTGCTTTGTCAAAACTTGACCATATAATTGTGGGTCCATTTCTGGGTTTTCTATTCTGTTCCCCTGGTCTATGTGTCTGTTTTTGCGCCAGTACCCCATACTGGTTTTTGTTTGTTGTTGTTTTGTTTTTAAGATTTATATTTATTTATTTGACAGAGACAGTGAGAGAGGGAACACAAGCAGGAGGAGTGGGAGAGGGAGAAGCAGGCTTCCCGCCAAGCAGGGAGCTGAATGCGGGGCTCGATTCTAGGACCCTAGGATATGACCTGAGCCGAAGGCAGACTCTTAACGAATGAGCCACCCAGGCACCCCTACCACACTGTTTTGATCCCTACAGCTTTGTAATAGAACTTGAAGTCCAGAATTGTAATACCTCTGGCTTTGCTTTTCTTTTTAAAAGTTTCTTTGGCTATTCACGGTCTTTTGTGGTTGCATACAAATTTTAGAATTGTTTGTTCTAGCTCTGTGAAAAATGGTGGTGGTATTTTGATGGAGATTGCATTATATGTATAAATCGCTTTGGGTAGTACAGACATTTTAATAATATTTATTCTTCCAGTCCATGAGCGTGGAATGTCTTTCCATGTCTTTGTGTTACCTTCAGTTTCTTTCATTAGTGTTACGTAGTTTTTAGAGTACTGGTCTTTTGCCTCTTTGGTTAGGTTTATTCCTAGGTATCTTATTGTTTGGATGCAATTGTAAATGGGATTGATTCCTTACTACTACTTCTGCTATTTCATTATTGGTGTATAAAAATACAAGATTTCTGTACATTGACATTGTATCCTGCAATTTTACTGAATTGGTTTATTCTAGCAATTTTTTGGTGGAGTCTTTTGGGTTTTCTGTATAGAATATCATGTCATCTGCAAATAGTGGAAGTTTGACTTTTTCTTTGCTGAGTTGAATGCCTTTTATATCTTTTTGTTGTCTGATTGCTGTGGCTAGGACTTCCAGTACTACATTAACTAACAGTGGTCAGAGTGGACATCCCTCTCTTCTTCCTGACTGTCGAAGAAAAGTTCTCTGTTTGTCCCATCAAGGATGATATTAGCTGTGGGTTTTTCAAATATGGCCTTTATGATGTTGAGGTATATTCCCTCTAAACCTACTTTGTTGAGGGTTTTTATCATGAATGGATGTTGTACTCTGTCAAATGCTTTTTCTGCATCTATTTAAAGGATGATATGGTTCTTCTCCTTCTATTAATGTGGTGTATCACATTCATTGATTTGTGAATATAGAACCAGCTTTGTAATGTGAGAATAAATCTCACTTGATCCTGGTGAAAGATTTTTTTAAATATATTCTTGGATTCAGTTTGCTAGCATTTTATTGAGATTTTTGCATCCATGTTCATTAGGGATATTGGCCTGTAGTTCTCTTTATTTGTGGAGTTGTTTTTTTTTTTTTTTAAGTTTGATTTTTGAGAGCAAGTACATGGTGGGGGAAGGGCAGAGGGAAAGGGAAAGAGTCTTTTTAAGCAGACTCCACCCTGAGCACAGAGCCCCACACGGGGCTCAATCTCATGACCCTGAGATCACCATCTGAGCCAAAACCAAGAGTTGGATGCTTAATCATCTGTACCACCCAGGCACCCCTATTCCTGGAGTCTTTATCTGGTTTTGGTATCAGGGTAATGGTGGCTTCATAGAATGAATTTGGAAGTGTTTCTTTTTTGTTTGTTTTTCTATTTTTTGGAATACTTTGAGAAGATTAGGTATTAACCCTTCTTTAAATGTTGGGTAGAACTCCCCTGAGAAACCATCTGGCCCTGGACTTTTGGTTTTTGGGAGATTTTTTATTTCTGATTCAATTTCTCTGCTGGTTATCAGTCTATTCAAGTTTTCTATTTCTTCTTGTTTCAGTTTTGGTAGTTTGTTTCTAGGACTTTATCCATTTCTTCCAGGTAGTTCAATTTGTTAGCATATAGCTTTTCATAGTATTCTTTTATAATTGTTTGTATTTCTGTAGTGTTTGTTATTTCCCCTCTCTCATTTGTTATTTATTTAGGTCCTTTCTCTTTTCTTTTTGATAAGTCTGGCTAAAGGCTTATCAATTTTATTTTTTCAAAGAAGTAGCTCCTGGTTTCATTGATGTTCTGTTGTTTTTTTCAATTTCTAGATTATTTATTTCTGCTCTAATCGTTATCATTTTGTTCCTTCTGCTGTTTTTTTCTTCTTTTTCCTGGCTGCTTTAGTTGTAAGGTGGATTTTTCCAAGCACATATTTTAAAAGAGGAATGAAGAGTCATGGCAAACATATGATATGGGTAAAGTGTAGTTTATTAGTATGGTAGATGATATCACTTTTTACCAAATATTCCAGTTTCTGTCTCTGCGATGCCTCTTCATGTGAAAGGATAATACTCTGTTGAAGCTCACAGTGGCCTCGAGAGTTGCTTTGCCTAATGAACTATTGGTAGAAGATATATATTACTTTGAGGCAGAAGTTCAACAGGTGTCATGACTCTTCCCTTCTGTCATAATAAGTAGCAATGTACTGGGGAGAGACTGCTCTATTAATCTGGGTGCCAGAGTGACTATGACCTGAAACAAAACCACAGCCAATCTAAGATGGACATACAGTGGTAAAAAGAAAGAAATCTTGTTTGGGGTGCCTGGGTGGCATGGGTCAGTTAAGCATCCAACTCTTGATTTCAGTTCAGGTCATTATTTCAGGGTCATGAGATCGAGCCCCACTTTTGGCTCTGCACATGCTCTCAAAAAGAAAAATGAGAAAAAGAAGAAAGCTTTGTTATAAAGGACTGGGATTTTTGTGCCAGTTGTTGCTACATGAGATGACAATGGAGGGGCATCTGGATGGTTTCTCAATGAGGACTGGTCACCAGAAAGACCAAGCCATGATTAGAAGCTTGGAATTTTTCAGCCCTGCCACCAAGCCCCCCTTCTCTTCAGAAGGGAGAAGGGCTAAAAATTATGTAAATGTTAAATCATGTCTATGTGATGAGGCCTCCATAAAAATTCCCAAGAGAATGGGACTTGGAGCATGTCCAGGTCCATGAACATACTCACATACCACGAAGATAACACACATTCCTTCCACAGGGAGAGAAGTCCTATGCTTGGGATTCCCCCAGACCTCACCCTAGGTATCTCTTCTTCCAGCTGTTCATCTGTATCTCTGCTCATATCCTTTAACAAACTGCTAAATATAAGTAAATATTTCCCTGAGTTCTGTGAGCTGCTCTAGCAAATTAATTGAATCCAAATGGAGAGGAGGTCATGGGAACTTCAGATTTGTAGCCAAGTCAGGCAGAAGTTGTGGGTAACCTGGGGACCTACTACTTGTGATGACATCTGAAGTCAGGGAGACTGTCTCAAGGGACTACACCCTTAACCTGTATGATATATCTCCAAGTACATAATGTCAAAACTGAGTTAAATTTTTGGACACCCAACTGGTGTCCTTGAGAACTGATAGTGAGGAAAAACTTCCACATATCTGGTATCAGAATGTAAGTGTTCTGTATAAAAGTAGTAATGGAGACACATGGGGGGAAATACTTTTTTGTTTGTTTGTTTTTTTCCTAGTACAATGCCTATTGATTCAGAGTGTTATCCCATAGAACTCTAATCCTGCCGGGTGTCACTTCTAAGATTATACTCAGCTGTGATTTTAATTAGGATTCCAACAATCTATTAGGATAGCCATGCCATTTCTGGATTATAGGGTATATGTTAGGATCAGTGGATACTAGAATAATGTGCCCACGGTCACATCTCTTTTCTTGTAAAATGGACGCCTTTCCATTGTTATGTGGAACCCCATCAGGATAAATCATTCTAATTCTTATGAAAGTGAGCCTGGTTGAAATGTTGTAAAGATGAATCATTGTCTCCCTCCAGGATGGAAGGATTCAATGAAATCAACTGCCGTATGTGGTTGGGTGATTTTCTTGAGGGATGGTACCATATCTAGAGTTTAGCATTGATCTTTGTACCAAAAGGTCAAACATTCAATGGCATTAACTAGAGGGGCCTTGATGAGAATGAATCCATGATGTTAGGTTTATATATAGCCTTCATCCTGCAACCCCACTGTGTGGCCAAGAATAAAGACTGTCTGATCTTGCTGGAAGAATATCCTTCCCACCGTGTTCAGTGTTCTTTGGTAGGTACTAATGTGAAAAACAGAGACCCTTCCACTTCATCACCACTCTCACAGATAAATCCCCAGATAACTGTACTCCCGGTCAGTCAAGTTTGTTCTTTCCGGGGCCTCAATCAAGCAGCAGATCGTTTCTCATTGCTCAGGAAAACACACATATTTTTACATGACGTAACATTTTTAGCTATCATCAATACCTCAACCCTATCCATCATAAACTAGGACATGTGTTTATATAAATAACATGTGCCCTATAGTCTTGCTTAGGACATTCTCCTAAATGTGTTTTCACCATCGTATGATAGATATTTGCTAGTGGGTCTGACAATAACCAGCTCATTATGGGCAGTTCTGAACATGAATTTGATCCCCATTGTTAAGTAGTCCTAGGGCCTAGGAGCATGCTAAAAGTAAGCTTTTCAAATTCTGAACTGTTCTCTGCTGACCACATGCTTTTGCTCCAAAAGCAGACCACAGCTTTTGCTCCAAAATCTTTAGGACAACTCTTATTGAAGCTTCCTAAATATTTCACATGATAATCTTATCTACTACAAATGCTCTAGCAACATAGGATCACTTGGGTCAAATCACACAAACAGCTGGGCTGCTTAACTTCTGCTGAGGCAGTCTTTCTGATTCTGGCATTTCATCAAAATTGGCAGGTTTTTCAATCAACTGATAAACGAGCTGCAACGCTATTCCCAATTGATGTGCAGTCTCCTGTACATGAAAGGGCCTACAGAGCACTTGCTTTTTCTTAGCGGTAGGTTCTGAGGCAGAATATATGCTCTTTACTTTGGAGAGGTAACTCAGAATACTCCACTGTAATGAATCTTTTAAAAATTCACTGATTAGCAGGTACCTGAAGCTTTTAAGATTTTATTTTCCATCCTTTGATGCATATGTGCCTTAGTAGGGCATCTAGCATATGATCTACTTCTTGGTCCCCGTGTTCAATTAACAGAATATTATCGATATAGTGGGACAGCTTAGTATTTCTTAAAATGTCCAAATAATTGAAATCCTTTGTGACAAAGCATACAAGCATTATATAGCCCGAGGCATGACCCTGAATATATCCTACTTTGTCCCACAAATGTATCCCACTGTCTTTTCCATGTGAACTACTTTAGATTCTTCTCTATAATAGAAATTGAAATGGCCACATTTGGCAGATCAATAGCTTCTAGTACTTGCTATTAAGCTGTTGATCTGATGGGTTGTGTTCTCATCAATTTCTGCTATAAATTGGCATGTCTATTATCTATTTTATAGATCTGTTATTGTACATTGTACATAAGATACTCAGAAAAGCAGCTACAATTGAGGCTGCCAGTTAAATTTTTGGTAGTCCCCCATGAAAGACCATGATGAGCCAGTTTTTGAAAAGATGAAATTGGTGAATTAAACAAGGATGTAAACATGAGCACCAGCTCTGCATTCTGAAAGTTTTTAAAAGTAGCACTAATTTCTCCATTATGGCTTCTAAATTATATCCAGGGCTGTGGTGTCATTATTTCAAGAACTTTCCCTTGGCTTTTCTTACACTGGTGCATCTTATTTCACAGGTAAAATTCTTATTACGGTGGAATTCTTGGTAACTATGATGCTATAATAGGCCAGGGCTGCTATAACAAAAATCTTATAGACTGAGTGGCTTAGGTAACACTTACTTGTTTCTCATAGTTCTAGAGACAAAGAAGTCCAAGACAAAGGCCAGCAGAGCTGGTGTTTGGTGAGAGCTCACTTCCTGGCTTGAAGACAGCCACCTTCTTCCTGTATCCTCCTCATATGGCCGAGAGAGAGATTATCACTAATCCTAGGCTTCACCCTCATGACCTAACTACTTACCAATGGTTCTACTTCCAAGTACGATCTCACTGGGATTATGGTTCCAAAATGTGAATTTGATGCAGACACAAACATACAGTCCATTGTACCACTCTAGTTACTATAGGGACTTTATCCCCATTTGCTTGTCTAGTGATCCAGTTCCAGAAACTTATTTTAGGAATCATTTTCTAAAAGCACTTTTGTTTCTGACTGAGTCTGGGTTACTTGAGATGCAGACTCTGAAAAAGGGATTCAGTTTTAAGTAATTAATTTTGGAGCTACAGGAAGCCTGAATAGGGGAATAGAAATTTGATGCAAAGAAGAGATGTCACTAAGCTAGCTACCTCTGGTGACAGAAGCTTAATCACCCTGAGAAATAGTGAAAAATATGGTGTTTGGATGTATATAGTTGTATATTAGTTTATTTCTATTAGTCATTGTTTGAGGGGTGCTACATTTTATTGCTTGTAGCCTCTTGTGTCTGTTGGATAGGGTGGTCTTCAGTGTTAAACACAAAATAAAACTTTCAGGCATAGAGATGCACAATCTGACAACTGGAAGTTGGTGGTCATATAGCACATAAGAAAATGTTGAAGTATGAGCTCTGCTATGGGTTCACTATTAATAATTACTCTGGGACAAAAGGCCTGTGCTAGGACCCTCCAGGACAACCAGAACATAAGGCAACTTTATCTTAACCCAACTAAGTTGTCTCCCGCTGACATTTTCTACACTGCATCGAGTAATCATTGCAAAATATAAATCCAACCAACTCATCTCTTTACGTCAAACACTTTGGTGTTTTACTACGACTCAATGAAGTAAAATCTCCTTAACGTGGCCCAAACCTTCTCTGTGATCTGCTCCCACCTGTCATAGGAACTTTGCACATGTTTCTCCCTTTAATTAGAATATTTGTAACTCTTTGATATTTCAGTTCAAGAGTCACTTCTTTAGAAATGCTAATGTGGATCTTGTTGGTGTTTTTACTTTAGTTAAAAAAGTCTGCTTTATTATGGAGAATTATGGGGCACTTGATAGATTCTGTCGATAACAAAAGGAGTGAAGTATGTTTAAGATATCTGCATAATTATAAAGTCTTTTTTTCCTACATAATGTCAAGGTTCAGGCCTAGGAAAAAATGGAGAGATACTTTTTATAATCTAAGAATTCCTAGATATACCCTTTTTCTATGCAATATTTCTGATTAGCCCAGATTTCTTTCATCTTGGATTGAATACTGGCCCAGAGGACCTGCAACGTGTCAAAGACTCCACATACCTAAACTAATTGTCACAAACTGTGGTAGTGAGACAAACTTGTCTGGATTGCAGCTTGGTGCACTAAATATATTTTCAATGTTATATATGTAGTTTGAGTAAAGGCATCTGGAGCTTGCTAAAGATTGCAAAATAATGATGTCATGTTCATTTAGCAATTCAGAAAGCCATCTCCCATGCTGCGTATTTGTGTTAGGTTTCTGAGGTTAATAGGGCTAACACTAGAAGGTTTGTGTTTCCTATTCTGCCCCCTTATATACTGATGCTGACCAAATATGGACTTTCAGTACATTTCAGACAGTTTCCTCCTAGGTGGCAGTAGGACATTAGAATGCAATTCTTATGTTAACTACCCAGAGTCAGCCCAGACTTCACAAGTTCAGGGAAAGTCCTCCACAAAACTCTCCTCACTTTGGACCCCAGCCACAGGTTCTAAGGGTTCCGAGAACAGTCATGCTTCTGATCAACTGACTATAATCTGGGGGTTCCGAGTACCCTCTCAGGTTAAATAGTTCACTAGAAGGGCTCACAATAATTAGAAGAGCACAGTACTATCAATTACATTTTTGTGAAAGATACAAATCAGGACCAATTGATTAAAGTGATGCATAGGATAAGGTCTGGCTGGGTCCCAAATGCAGAACATCCACATCTTCAGGACATCAATGTGTATCACCAACCTGGAAGCTCAACCAAATTTAGATGTCCAGAATTTTTAGCAGGCTTTTATTGCATATTACATATTATATGATTGAATTCATTTGGGTGTCCAATGATTCACTCTCCAGCTCTCTCTAGTCCCTGGAGGTCAGACTGATGTAGGTGGATCAAAGCCCCCAAACCATCTAATCACATGGTTAGTCTTTCTGGTATGGCCAGCCCCCATTATTAAGCTATCTAGGGGCCTATCCTGAGTCACTTCATTAGCATAAGCTCAGGAATGGCCCTAGGGGTCTATCATGAATAACAAAAACACTTCAATCACTTGGGAAATTCCAAGGGTTTAGAAATTGTCCATGGAACCTGGCATCAAGACCAGACAAATTATTTTTTATACAATGAATATTCATACTATTGTCTATATCACAGGAGTCAGATTATTGGGAACTCCAACCACCTTCAAAAATTCTAGTTCAATAAACTGGCCCGTAGTCCATGTAGAACCCAAGGATTCTTAAACAATTTCTGAAATAATTGATTATTATATTTCAACTACAAAAGCAGAAGGATATAAAACTGATTTATTTATCATGTTGAAAATAATGTTTATTCCTCATCTACTGTTCTTTTGATTAGTGTGTCATATATATAGTTCAACGTTTACAGTTTATTTTTTACCTGAAAAATGAACTATAAAATAGGTTTTATCAGATATTTTTTCTACATGGCCTTTGGAAAAAATGTAAAGCATATTATATATTAAGTGCCACAAAGAGGTTAAAAATAAAAGTCCTGCATTTTCTTCCCAGGGTACAATGTAGCTTATAGCTTTCAAAAAAGGGGGGGGGGGTATTTCTTTAGAGTCATGGAAATTTGATTAACAAGATTACCTAATTTGTTAAAATAATCTAGTCCAGTTACTTAACCATTTAAATTCTAATAGTCAACACACTATCCAGCCCGATTCTTTGGTAACAAAACTTCCAAAGATCAATCACACTGAAGGCAGGGTGTAACCTTAGTTTGAATTCTGGTTTTTCCACTGAAAATGACCTCTATTGTATGGAAAATGAAGTCCTAGCAATGCAGGCTGCCTGGGAACAAAGAACCAGAGGAAGTTTCTACAAACCCAAGAGGGTTTTTGGCTTCTCAAAGGAAATCATATGCAAGCTAAGAGGAAGTGAGAGCAGAGTTTATTGAAGGTAGAGAGTATTCAGAGAGCATCTGGGAGACTTAGAAAGGAAAGGAAAATGAGTCTCATCTTTGCTTGGGGCCTGGGGTTTTTACTGAGGATGGTGGTCTGGTGCACGTGTCTTCTCAGTAAACCAGTGTTCAGGTATTCTCCATAAATAAATCACTTATGCCCTGGAGGCAGGGGTCTTGATGAGTCCGTGGTCTTGGAAAAGTTCATGATGAGCCCACCTAGTCGCTCTTTACATCTTATTTCTTGTGCTGGAAGACTCCAAAGAAGTCATTAAATTCTTGACCTTTACAAGGAGAACATACATTATCTGTTTTATAAGGCACATGCAAGGGGTGCCTGGGTAGCTCAGATGGTTAAGCCTCTGCCTTCGGCTCAGGTCATGATCCCAGGGTTCTGGGATCGAGTCCTGCATTGGGATCCTGGCTCAGTGGAGGGCCTGCTTCTCCCTCTCCCTCTCCCTCTGCCTCTCCCCCTGCTCATGCTCTCTCTCTCTGCATCTCGTGTCTCAAATGAATAAATGAAATTTAAAAAAAAAGTGCATGTAAAGCAGGGCGTATAAGTCCTAGCAAGAATGGAAGCAGGAAAAGGAGAAAAAAAAAAAACAGTTTTTTATGGGGTCCCTTTAGTTTCCCTGTCTCAAAAGGTGCTCTGAGATCTTAAAAACCAGTGTCCCAAATTATTAGTATACCAGTTCCTCCATATACTGTCAGTCATTGTCACTTAAGTTTTAGAGCTATGGCTTTCTTATTTTACTTAATCATTGTATTTGCATGGACATCAGAACTGCCTGTTTTAAACCTGGTTTCTTTGTGTTTTGAAACCTCCCAAATTGCCCTCAGGTTAAGGAAGGAAAAGAGATAAAATAAGCTAAAGGGAGGCTGATATCAGCAGGAATAAAACATTGTATCTGTTTTGTTAGAAATATAATTGTATAAGGCTCCACTCATCTACTGAAAGAATGTGGACCCATTACATTCCCAATGTTATCCTGTTAAATTATTCTCCTCATTTCATATTCTTCACCATACCAAATTATGCTATATAAAATGAGTCTTAACTTTTAAAGTATTAACATGGGATATTCTGAGACTAAATGTTTCCGTCAAGTGTATGTGAATCTTGCTGGCACTCAAGACTCCTACTTCAAGAAATGGATTTGCTCATACAATTAAACATAAGCAATTGCTAGTTAAGCAGATTTCTATTGCCTCTTAGCAGCCAAACTCCAGTGGGGGTAATGTAGGCAGAGCCTTAACCTTTAAAATTGTGGCTTTCTGCAATGATCATATTAAAACATCTATGGTGCGGGGGCTGGGCATGTGCGATAATGAGAATTTAAAATTCCAAACTAAATATACTGAGGGAAATGGTTGTGGAACCTAATTAGCCATATGCAGCCTAAACCACTCAGCTTCTAGGAACAGTGTGAGCACACACAGTTAATTCAAAGGGATAGATGGCAGGCTAGAGTGTGAATGTTGCAAAGTTTAAGTGGAAAGACTTCATTACAACCGCCATTACCACTTTGGTTTAAACCTGTATCCTCACTGGACTATCATGTCAAATAGTGTTAAACATTTGACCTGCCTCTGATAATCTGTCAATTTCCCTAGTCTCTTTCCCTCTCATTTTTCAAATGGCTACTGATGTGGGTGCATTTTCTAAGATTTAGATACAATATGTTTTTTAAAAATTCTTCATATACATCCCAATGTGTAGCAACCAGATAATCCACTCTAAGAGGCTACACTTTATGGGCAGACCCTTACTCACCTGTCCATTTTGATCTCAGACTGTGGTATGATTGCCTCTCTCCATGTTTTAGGAAAATCCAAGTGTTGAACCCTATCTCCATGCATCATTGGAATAAACAAGATACTTAAGACTCCAATCCTATACATAGAGTTTAGTCTTCTTTATTGCCCCTCTGCTTTTGTTATAAGAAGTTGGGTGTGGAGAAGAATTAATTGAAACCTTTCCCACCACATTGTTGCATCAAGAGTATGTTCTTTATCTTGTTTTTCTCAGTGTCTTATTGTTCAAAAAAAATCTTTGTTTAATAAAGTATATGGTAATATTGATCTTTAAAGCATTTTTGTGGTCAGCTTGCTGACCAGATAAGGTTCTTATGTACACATTTTTATAACACTTTTTTAGTTTTAGCTTTCACATTTAGGTCAAAGATCTGTCTTCCTTCATTGAATTTGATATTGGTTCTAATTTTCTCCTCTTTGAGTTTAATAATCTAGCCACACAATCAAATTAAGAAATTATGGAATTTTGGAGGTGAAAGTGGACTTCCAGATAATCTAGGCATTGAAGTTTTGAGCTCCTCTGGGTTCAGTATTTTCCATCTCATGTAGTTTAAGGTGGATGTTTGGCAAGAATAGTGTTTTTAGATGGGGCTGGGGTGGGAGTGGAGTGGGAAACAAAATATTAGACCAGAAATGATAACATTTCCAAATCTCTTTCAACTCCATAATCCCAATCTAATATTCTCTTTATAAATATCAGAACATATAACTGAAGCTCTATGAATTTAAATACTTCAGGTCACGTAACTGTGCCAACACAATCTTATTTTTTATGGCAAATGTCATTTCCTTTATATTCTGTCTCTCCTACAAAGAAAAAAAAAAAAAACTTTTGTCCACAGTTCTTTGTGTCATTCAGAATTAAAATTGAGTAGGTGCAAAGTTTTAAGTTGTTAAAAATATAAAAAATAGAAACCATATATTTAATTTAAAAGACTAAAAAGAGTAATTATTGAAATTAAAAGGAATAAAACAATAATTGTTAACATTGGGCAGTTGGGAAGGGATGAGTACTGAAGCATATGCCACAAGGTTGAATGATGGAGAAAATTCTTGAAGCAAGTCAGTGTTGGCTTCAGTTGAAATAGTGATGTATACAGGTGTGTGGGTGTGGATGTGTGTGTGTGTGTGTGTGTGTGTGTCGGGAAGAGTGTGAAGTGATTTTAAGAGAAAATGTTGTCAAAGCTCCTAGAGTAAGAGTCTAGTGCTCTGATCGAAAGTGCCTTACAAGTTTTAGCCCTTGTACTAACCCATTTTTAAAACTGTGTTTTGTAGAATATTAGCCTATCCTGGATAGTAAAAACTCTAGCAGTAAATAATTTTGAGGAGCTTTTAATGCCTTATCTTACTTCTTGGAAATTCAAAGCTACATTATATTAAAAAGTGTTTGTAGTAATGCATCAAAGATATTTAGATAATGTTATTCATTTCCAAGGTTTGGCCAGGAACTGTCTATTATCAGAACAGCAATTTATATTTTGAGGACAATAGTTTTTTTTGTTGTTGTTTGTTTTTTGTCTTTCTTTTTTTTGTTGTATAACTCTATTTGAAGAATAATGCTTCAAACAGTAAAGTATCCTATTCTGACCCTTTGATTTCCCTAGTCTTGTTGATTTCCCTAGTCTGTCCATTTAAATATTTTGTTATCTAACTTGTCCAGATAATTCATTCCATTAGAATAACTAGTTAACTGATGGACCAGGAGTACTGAATGATGTTGTTTCCACTGGCCAGGAACTTTTAGTCTAATGGAAAAAAAGATACAGAACAGTAAAGCTATTCTTCTTGAGAGAGTACATTTTAATGAACCACACTAAAATAAAAAAAATGAAATTAAAAAAAAGATTCTGTTCTAATAACAGAAATTTTGAAACTTTCTCTATAAATAATTTTTTCCTAAGTCTCAGAATATTTCTATATAACTTGAAAGCTGAATATAAATTGAAAAGTTCATTTTTGTGCATAACTAAATATTCACTGGCTACATTTTTTTTTAAATAGCTAAAATTTGACTGTAGACTAGAGTTAAAAACTCTAAAACTGGGCGCCTGGGTGGCTCAGTTGGTTAAGCGACTGCCTTCAGCTCAGGTCATGATCCTGGAGTCCTGGGATCGAGTCCCACATTGGGCTCCCTGCTCAGCAGGGAGTCTGCTTCTCCCTCTGACCCTCTTCCCTCTTGTGCTCTCTATCTCTCATTCTCTCTCTCTCAAATAAATAAATAAAATCTTAAAAAATAAACAAAACTCTAAAATTGGAGTTTTTTTCTAGTTTCCTAAGACTACTGTATGCTACAGTATTTTGTAAGAGCACCAAACTTGAAGCCATTGTAGAACTGTTCTTTACATTATAACAATGACCCAGTAGTCTTAATTGTCCTAAGAATGCATCATGACTTAATATCTAATACAGATGTGTTAAGTGTTTTGATAATATCCCTTACTTGCAGGCATGATTAGACAGTTCTATAGCAGGTATGTAGGAAATTACTTGTATAATTAATCAGAAGCCAGCCCAGGCTTGAAGATTCCTCTGCTTATAGCTTACCCATTGTCTAATTATATCGTCTTTAATTATCCTAAATTCAAGCTTCTCCTTTAACTGTTCTTGGGGGTCACTTTGGAGTGCATTAACACAGTTATTATATGTAGTATTTTAATAAGGTTATATGATAGCATACGTAACACTAATATGGTATATAATTTATAAAAAGTTAGGTTGAACTGAATAATTTTAAAGAGCTACAATTTATTGCACTGTATTTAGTTGTAGGGCAATGGACAATCATGATCAGGCCTCCATTTTAATGAACATACAAGTATTTGACTCTCAAAAACAAAATAATAAAATATAGTTTAGCAAATTCCTGAAGCAAAATCTTATTAAATTTATTACCTGTAAGAGTTCTGTAAGGTAAGCAGTTATATCTTATTGGTCATGTTACCTAAAATGTAAGTTTTATTTTTCTCACTAACATGTGACTACAAAAAGAGAGCTAAAACTAGAATCTATATCAATATCCTAAAAATCATTTATAAGGTAATACATTGCAATAATATCTTCTGTCTACTTCTAGTCTCATCCCTGTGCTATTACCACAGAACAAGTAGGGGCTATTAACGTTATCCTTCCTAGGGATTCTTCTTATGTGTTAACTTGACTGGGACAGGGAGGGCCAAATATTTGGTTAAACATTATTCTGTGTGCATCTGTGAGGGTGATTATGGATGAGATTAATGTTTGAACTGGTAGAGCAAGAAAGCAGATTGTCCCCCATGTGTGAAGGGGTCTCATCCAATCCACTGGTGGCCTGAATAGAATGAAAGGTGGGGTAAGGGAGAATTTTCTCTCTGCCTGGCCATGTTCAAGTTGGGGCTCTGGTCTTCTACACTCAGACTGGAATTTACACTGTCAGTTCTCCTGGTTCTCAGGCCTTAGGACTCAGACTGGAACTACATCACAGGTTCTCTTGGGTCTCCAGCTGGTAGACAGAAGATTGTAGGACTTCTTAGCCTCCAAAATCACATGAGCCAATTTCTTATAATCTGTGTGTGTGTGTGCGCGCGTGCGCGCACGCATGCACGTGTTTGTGCATGTGCGTGCATGTGTGTGCCTGCATGTGTGTGTGTATGTGTGTGTGTGTGTGTATCTATAGAGGGGTTACAGATAGAGGCACAGATACAGATATATTTCCTATTGGTTCTGTTTGTCTAAAGAACCTGGACTGGGGAAAAAAAAGAAGAAAAAAGAACCTGGACTAATACAGGCTCTGTCTTGTCCTTTGGTATAGCACCAACACATTCTGCATTTTTTTTTTTAAACCAAGTAATTGAGTTTTATATTTTAAAAATGATCTCAAAAGATGAAGGAAATTGTACTTTTCTAAAGGAAAAATTAGAGCAAAAGAACAATGAATGAAGGTGATAATAGGTAAATACATGGTCATTCAAGCCTGCTATGGTCTGAGTTTGGGAAGAGAATGAGAGAGACTAATAGGTTAAAGAGTTTCCTGCATGCTTGGCTTGCTTATTCCTCCTTATGAGCTATTGTTATTATACTGCAACCTGTATTCTAAGAAAGAATAGTAAGGCATTTCCGTATGATGGAGGGAAAGAGTATACATTCAAATTAGTTATAAAACTGATTAGCAGTGCAGTTAAAAAGATGAAATCCTAGCACACAGAATTGACAGAATGATTTTATTGTGATTTTGTAGTGAGACCAGAACTTGTAAAGAGTATGACTTGGACATCAATGGAACTTCTGTCCTTGGTAAAACTTTTGTATATTGGCAAAAATAGGCATTTATCTAGAAATGAAGGATATAACAATAAAATTTATGGGATTAAGTAAGAGAAGGGACTATTTTTATGTGAAATATTTTTAATTTTTTCATTTAAGTATAGTTGATACACAATGTAACATTAACTTCAAGTGTATGACATCGTGACTCAACTTCTCTATATGTTATGCTATGCTTACCACAAGTGTGGCTACCATCTGTTACCATACAACACTATTCCAGTATCATTGGCTATATTCCGTATGTTGTGCCTTCCTGTGACTTATTCATTCCATAACTGGAGTCCTGTAATTCCACTCCTTTCACCTATTTTGCCCAACCCCCACCTCCTTCTGGTTCCTTCTGACAAACATCAGTTCTCTGTATAACTAATAAAATGCTTTTATTGTTAATGAAGTCTTGATATATTAGATCATGAAGATCTGTAACAGATGTTTGACAGAGGGTAAATCCAAGGTGAATTCAGAACAATTGATATTTAATTTTTCATAACAAATGAGAGTTCTTAGATCTTATACAGTATGTGCAGAAAGTTTCCTTTTACAGGGAATATTAGAGGCTCAGTTAGAATGTCAGCTAGATAAGAGTGCAAAGAGTTATTATGTATCAGGGATGCACGGCTTTTGTGTTAGACACTGTTTATAATGCCTCAATGTTTTTGAAGGCTATATGGGAAAATGATTTTGAGAATGACACTTACTGAATTCACTGGAAAAAAAAAACTGGGATAATAACTATGGCACAAAGAAGTAAAATTAAAACTGCCAAAATTCAATGCATTTCACAGCTGAAAAAGTACTCCTTTAAAAGCCTATTACTTAATTTTGAGGCAGTTGGAATTTCTTAGGGAAGTAAATTAAAAAAAGATTACTTATCCTGACATTGCAAATTCTCTCAAATTTTTGAAGTAGAGTTAAGTAGACATCAATGTTCTAGCTATTCTTTTATATTTTCTGAATGGCATGCTAGTCATTCTGATAGAGTTGCTCATCATAAAATGACCATGTAAATTCTCAGTAATGGTAAACTATCTCCTGTTATGACAATATTGACCACTCCAGGAGGAAAAAATGGCCCATCTTCATGTGTTGACGGATATGGCTGTAAATGACAAAATTTTCCCATTTGTTAGATAGCTAATAATTTCTACAAAACATTGATGGCCTTTGAAACTGTTTTTCTATCTTCTCTTTGTGCTTCATATTGGATAGTTTCTATTACTATGTACTCAAGTTCAGTGATCTTTATTCCTCCAGGGAATAACTTGTTGTTAATCCTATGTAAAGTATTTTTCATTTCAGATCATGTAGTCTTAATATCCAGAAGTTTGATTTGAGTCTTTTCTCTGTCTTCCATTTCTTTCTGTCTCAAAACCCTTGTTTTTCTTTTAGAACATTTTTTGAACATTTGAACATGTGTATATTGCCTGGTTATGTGTCATATTTTCTTGCCTCTTTACGTGTTAGTATTTCTTTTTTTTTAAATTTTTATTGTTATGTTAATCACCATATATTACATCATTAGTTTTTGATGTAGTGTTCCATGATTCATTGTTTGTGCATAACAACCAGTGCTCAATGCAGAATGTGCCCTATTTAATACCCATCACCAGGCTAACTCATCCCCCTACCCTCCTCCCCTCTAGAACCCTCAGTTTGTTTTTCAGAGTCCATCGTCTCTCATGGTTCGTCTCCCCCTCTGACTTACTCCCCTTCATTCTTCCCCTCCTGCTATCGTCTTCTTTTTCTTTTTTCTTAACATATGTTGCATTATTTGTTTCAGAAGTACAGATCTGTGATTCACAGTCTTGCACAATTCACAGCACTCAACATAGCACATGCCCTCCCCAATGTCTGTCACCCAGCCACCCCATCCCTCCCACCCCCACCACCCCAGCAACACTCAGTTTGTTTCCTGAGATTAAGAATTCCTCATATCAGTGAGGTCATATGATACATGTCTTTATCTGATTGACATATTTCACTCAGCATAACATCCTCCAGTTCCATCCACATCGTTGCAAATGGCAAGATCTCATTCCTTTTGATGGCTGCGTAATATTCCATTGTGTATATATACCACACCTTCTTTATCCATTCATCTGTCGATGCACATCTTGGCTCTTTCCACAGTATGACTATTGCGGATATTGCTGCTATAAACATTGGGGTGCACATACCCCTTCGGATCCCTACATTTGTATCTTTGTGGTAAATACCCAGTAGTACAATTGCTGAATCGTATGGTAGCTCTATTTTCAACTGTGTGAGGAACCCCATACTGTTTTCCAGAGGGGTTGCACCAACTTGCATTCCCACCAACAGTGTAGGAGGGTTCCCCCTTCTCCGCATCCCCGCCAACATCTGTCGTTTCCTGACGTTATTTTTAGCCATTCTGACTGGTGTGAGGTGGTATCTCATTGAGGTTTTGATTTGGATTTCCCTGATGCCGAGCGATGTTGAGCACTTTTTCATGTGTCTGTTGGCCATTTGGATGTCTGCTTTGGAAAAATGTCTGTTCATGTCTTCTGCCCATTTCTTGATTGGATTATTTGTTCTTTGGGTGTTGAGTTTGATAAGTTCTTTATAGAATTTGGATCCTAGCCCTTTATCTAATATGTCATTTGCAAATATTTCCTCCCATTCTGTCGGTTGTGTTTTGGTTTTGTGGACTGTTACTTTTGCTGTGCAAAAGCTTTTTATCTTGATAAATCCCAATAGTTCATTTTTGCCCTTGCTTCCCTTGCCTTTGGCGATGTTTCTAGGAAGAAGTTGCTGCGGCTGAGGTCGAAGAGCTTGCTACCTGTGTTCTCCTTTAGGATTTTGATGGACTCCTGTCTCACGTTTAGGTCTTTCAACCATTTGGAGTCTATTTTTGTGTGTGGTGTAAGGAAATGGTCCAGTTTCAGTCTTCTGCATGTGGCTGTCCAATTTTCCCAGCACCATTTGTTGAAGAGACTGTCTTTTTTCCATTGGACATTCTTTCCTGCTTTGTCAAAGATTAGTTGACCATAGAGTGGAGGGTCCATTTCTGGGCTCTCGATTCTGTTCCATTGATCTATGTGTCTGTTTTTGTGCCAGTACCATACTGTCTTGATGATGACAGCTTTGTAATAGAGCTGGAAGTCCGGAATTGTGATGCCACCAGCTTTGCTTTCCTTTTTCAAGATTCCTCTGGCTATTTGGGGTCTCTTCTGGTTCCATACAAATTTTAGGATGATTTGTTCCATTTCTTTGAAAAAAGTGGGGGGTAGTTTGATGGGGATTGCATTGAATGTGTAGATTGCTCTAGGTAGCATTGACATTTCACAATGTTGGTTCTCCCAATCCATGAGCATGGAAAGTTTTTCCATTTCTTTGTGTCTTCTTCAATTTCTTTCATGACTATTTTAATAGTTTTCTGAGTACAGATCCTTTGCCTCTTTGGTTAAAATTATTCCTAGGTATCTTATGGTTTTGGGTGCAATTGTTAATGGGATCGACTCCTTGATTTGTCTCTCTTCTCTCTTGCTGTTGGTGTATAGGAATGCCACTGATTTCTGTGCATTGATTTTATACCCTCCTACATTACTGAATTCCTGTATGAGTTCTACCAGTTTTGGGGTGGAATCTTTTGGGTGTTCCACATACAGTATCATATCATCTGCAAAGAGTGAGAGTTTGACTTCCTCTTTGCCGATTTGGATGCCTTTGATTTCTTTTTGTTGTCTGATTGCTGTGGCTAGGACTTCTAATACTATGTTGAAGAGCAGTGATGAGAGGGGACATCCCTGCGTGTTCCTGACCTTAGAGGAAAAGCTCTCAGCTTTTCCCCATTGAGAATGATATTCGCTGTAGGTTTCTCATAGATGGCTTTTATGATATTGAGGTATGTACCCTCTATCCCTATACTCTGAAGAGTTTTAATCAAGAAAGGATGCTGTAGTTTGTCAAATGCTTTTCTGCATCTATTGAGAGGATCATATGATTCTTGTTCTTTCTTTTGTTAATGTATTGTATCACGTTGATTGATTTGCGGATGTTGAACCATCCTTACAGCCCAGGGATAAATCCCAATTGGTCATGGTGAATAATCCTTTTAATGTACTGTTAGATCCTACTGGCTAATATTTTGGTGAGAATTTTTCATCCATGTTCATCAAGGATATTGGTCTGTAATTCTCCTTTTTGATGGGTTCTTTGTCTGGTTTTGGGATCAAGGTAATGCTGGCCTTATAAAATGAGTTTGGAAGTTTTCCTTCCATTTCTATTTTCTGGAACAGTTTCGGGAGAATAGGTATTAATTCTTCTTGAAATGTCTGATAGAATTCCCCTGGGAAGCCATCTGGCCCTGGGCTTTTGTTTCTTGGGAGATTTTTGATGACTGCTTCAATTTCCTTAGTGGCTATAGGTCTGTTCAGGTTTTCTATTTCTTCCTGGTTCAGTTTTGGTAGTTGATAAATCTCTAGGAATGCACCCATTTCTTCCAGGTTATCTAATTTGCTGGCGTAGAGTTGCTCATAATATGTTCTTATATTTGTTTGTATTTCTTTGGTGTTGGTTGTTATCTATCTTCTTTCATTCATGATTTTGTTGATTTCGGTCATTTCTCTTTTCTTTTTGATAAGTCTGGCCAGGGGGTTATCAATCTTGTTAATTCTTTCAAAGAACCAGCTCCTAGTTTCGTTGATCTGTTCTACTGTTCTTTTGGTTTCTAGTTCATTGATTTCTTCTCTGATCTTTATTATTTCTCTTCTCCTGCTGGGTTTAGGCTTTATTTGCTGTTCTTTTTCCAGCTCCTTTAGGTGTAGCGTTAGGTTGTGTATTTGAGACCTTTATTGTTTCTTGACAAAGGCTTGTATTGCTATATACTTTCCTCTCAGGACTGCCTTTGCTCTATCCCAAAGATTTTGAACAGTTGAGTTTTCATTTTCATTGGTGTCCATGAATTTTTTTAATTCTTCTTTAATTTCCCAGTTGACCCATTCATTCTTTAGTAGGATGCTCTTTAGCCTCCAAGTATTTGAGTTCTTTCCGACTTTCCTCTTGTGATGAGTTCTAGTTCAAAGCATTGTGGTCTGAAAATATGCAGGGAATAATCCCAATCTCTTGGTACCAGTTGAGACCTGATTTGTGACCTAGGATGTAATCGATTCTGGAGAATGTTCCATGGGCACTAGAGAAGAATGTGTATTCCGTTGCTTTGGGATGGAATGTTCTGAATTTGTCTGTGAAGTCCATCTGGTCCAGTGTGTCATTTAAAGTCTTTATTTCCTTGTTGATGTTTTGCTTAGATGATCTGTCTATTTCAGTCAGGGGGGTGTTAAAGTCCCCCACTATTATTGTATTGTTGTCAAAATGTTTCTTCACTTTTGTTATTAATTTCCTTATATAATTGGCTGCTCCCATGTTAGGGGCATAGATATTTACAATTGTTAGATCTCCTTGTTGGATAGACCCTTTAAGTAGGATATAGTGCCCTTCCTCATCTCTTATTACAGTCTTTGTTTTAAAATCTAATTTGTCTGATATAAGGATTGCCACCCCAGCTTTCTTCCGGTGTCCATTATCATGGTAAATGGTTTTCCACCCCCTCACTTTCAATCTGGGGGTGTCTTTGGGTCTAAAATGAGTCTCTTGCAGACAGCATATTGATGGGTCTTGTTTTTTAATCCAATCTGATAGCCTGTGTCTTTTGATTGACGCATTTAGCCCATCTACATTCAGGGTCACTATTGAAAGGTATGAATTTAGTGCCATTGGATTGCCTGTAAGGTGAATGTGACTGTATATTGTCTGTGTTCCTTTCTGATCTATGCTGCTTTTAGGCTCTCTCTTTGCTTAGAGGACCCCTTTCAATATTTCTTGGAGGGCTGGCTTCGTGTTTGCAAATTCCTTTAGTTTTTGTTTGTCCTGGAAGCTTTTTATCTCTCCTTCTATTTTCAACGAGAGCCCAGCTGGATATAGTATTGTTGGCTGCATATTTTTCTCGTTTAGTGCTCTGAAGATAACTTGCCAGTCCTTTCTGGCCTGCCATGTCTCTGTGGATAGGTCTGTTACCAATCTAATATTTCTACCATTGTAGGTTACATATCTCTTCTCCTGAGCTGCTTTCAGGAGTTTCTCTTTGTCTCTGAGACTCGTAAGATTTACTACTAGATGTCGGGGTGTTGACCTATTATTATTGATTTTGAGAGGTGTTCTCTGTGCCTCCTGGATTTTGATGCCTGTTTCCTTCCCCACATTAGAGAAGTTCTCTGCTATTATTTGCTCCAATATACCTTCTGCCCCCCTGTCTCTTTCTTCTTCTTCTGGGATCCCAATTATTCTATTGTTGTTTCATCTTATCTTATCACTTATCTCTCGAATTCTGCCCTCGGGATCCTGTAGTTGTTTATCTTGCTTTTTTTCAGCCTCTTTATTTTCCATCATTTGGTCTTCTATATCACTGATTCTCTCTTCTGCCTCATTTATCCTAGCATAGTGCCCCCATTTTTGATTGCACCTCATCAGTAGCCTTTTTGATTTTGACTTGGTTAGATTTTAGTTCTTTTATTTCTCCAGAAAGAGTTTCTCTAATAACTTCCACGCTTTTTCAAGCTCAGCTAGTATCTTTAAAGTCATGATTCTGAACTCTAGGTCTGACATCGTACTAATGTCCGTATTGAGTAGGTCCCTGGCTGACGGTACTACCTCTTGTTCTTTTTGCTGAGGTGATTTTTTCATCTTGTCATTTTGTCCAGAGAATAGATGAATGAGAGAACAAAATGCTAACAGGTTAACAATGTCCCCACAAATATACTATATACAAATCAGAAAAGACCTGAAAACAGGGGAAACAAAAGTTAAAAAAAAAAAAGAATAAAAGATAAAAACTAAAACAGAACAATACAAAAAAAGCAGAATATGATCAAATATGATCAGGCTAGTGTATAGATCATTGCCACACACTAGATTTTGGGTGTGTTTTGGTCTATTAGAAAAAAGTGCCTCCTAAAATTTTAAAGGAAGAAAGACATATATGTACAAAATAAGGGTTGATACAATGAAGGGATGGAAGATGACTGTAAAGATGAAAATTATAAAAGATTTTATAAAAGGAATTGATAAGATAAGTTGTTTGAAAAAAGAAAGAAGAAGATTTAAAAAAAAAGAAAAAAGGGAGAGAATGTGATCAGGGAGGAGACTAGAAGAAAGCCATACACTAGTGATTTAGGGTATATTTTGATCTGTTAGAAGAAACTGTATCTCAAAATTTTAAAGAGAGAACAACTTATATATATATATATGCCAAAAGTAAGGGCAACTACTATGAAGGGATAAAATATGACTCTAAAAATGAAAAATAAAAAATGTTTTTTTTTAAAAAAAGGGATTGATAAGATGTTGGTTGAAAAAGGAAAAAAGAAAAATTAAAAAACAAGTTAAAAAGGTTAACTTTGATGAACTAATGAATCATGATTAAAAAAAGCCATGAATTCTATATGCAGTATTCCCTTAGCGCTGGAGTTCTCCCGTTCTCCTTGATCGGTAAACTTGGTCTTGGCTTGCTGGCTGTTCGTGCTGATCTTCTGGGGGAGGGACCTGTTGCCGTGGTTTCCAAATGTCTTTGCCGGAGGCTGAATTGCCCCGCCCTTGTCAGTCCAGGCTAAGCAAGCTGCTCGGGTTTGCTCTCAGGAGCTTTTGTTCCCTGCAAGCTCTCGGTATAGCTTTGGAGGACCAGGGCGAAAATGGTGGCCTCCCAATCTCCACCCAGAGGAGCTGAGAACTTGGGGCCCCGCTCCTCAGTGTGCCCCCAGAGAAAAGCAGTCACTCCCGTCTCTCTGGTCTCCGGCCGCACTCCGTGCTCACCCAGCCTGTGACCCAGCGTTTCTATCTCTGGCACCCGACCCCATGTGGAGTCTCCAAACCCAGGAGATCCCTGCGGTGCTCTCCCGCACCGCTCCTCCCCGGCAAGGAAGGGGAGTCTCCCCGGCTCTGCCACTTGTTGGGTCCCTGCTGGAGGAGCAGTGGCCCAACTGGGCCGCGGATCACAGTTTATGGCAACCCCGAGCTGAGAGCCCGCGCCTCGGCTCCGTCTCTGCAGCCGGCTTCCCCGCTCCGATACCTGGGATCTCTGCCGCACTCGGGCATCCCCGGTTTTTCTGTGACCCCGAGGGTCCTGAGACCACACTGTCCCGCGAGGGTTCCACCCCCCGCTTAGCCACTGGAGCGATGTCTCTCAGCAGGGCCGACTTCTAAAAGTTCCGATTTTGTGCTCCGCGGCTCTATCACTTGCCAGAAGCGGCCCAGGGAGGCCCCCTCCCCCGCTGTCTATCCTCCCGAATATCGCCTTGGATTCACTTCTCCGCACATCCTACCTTCCAGTAAGTGGTCGTTTCTCTGTTTAGAGAGTTGTTGCTACTCTCTTCTTCGGTCTCCTGTTGAGCTCGTAGGTGTTCAGAATGGTTTGATCCCTATTCAGCTGAATTCCTGAGACCAGACGAAATCTAGGTCTCCTACTCCTCCGCCATCTTGCTCCGCCCCCACACGTGTTAGTATTTCTAATTAGATTCAGTAAATTTAAATTTTACATTGAATGGTACTCAATTTTCTTTAAATATTTTTGGGCTTTAAAATGGGACATAGTTTTATGTTCTTGAAATTAGTTTGTTCTTTTGGGGTTTGCTTTTTAAGCTTTGAGCCACCCTGTTAGTTGGCCTACTAGTCCCACTTCTAAAATAACATCCTTCCAAGGAATCTAATTCCCTGTGAATTAGGAAGGCTTTCTCTCCTGGCTGGTAGGAACATGAAATATTTTTTTTGTCCTAAAAAGTTCACTTATTTCTTTCTTAGTGGTCTCAAGTGTTTTCTTCATAATACAAACTGATAAATTCTAAGCCAAAAACTTGAAGGAATGCTTATACACATCTCCAGCACTTTCTCTTTATGCAGCTTCTTTCTTTACTGGGCTTTGTCCCCCAAAATCCAGCTACTATCTTTTCAGAACTTTGAACTTTGTCTCTTCACCTCAGCATGACTGCTGATTTCTGTTTGGGTTCATCTTCCTCCATTGTGTCCTAGAAATTCTCACCAGACAGTAAGTGGAACAATCATCCATATACTTGTTTCACTTCTCTTAGGTGTCCCTGTCCAGAACTGCCTCTTGCCCAGTGTCTGAAAAGTGTTTTATATATTTTGTCTGATTTTATAGGTGTTTAAGGTAGGAAGATAAATTCCATGCCTGCCATTTCATCATTGCCAGAAATGGAATTTCTGAGTCCTTAGTGTTTTGTTTGTTTGTTTGTTTTCTTTCGTCCATTTTGACTTTTTATGACCTATGGATATTCAATTACTCCAGGACTACTTGTTGAAAAAACAATCATTTCCAAATTATGTTTATCCCTCTGTTTAAAAATAAATTAACTGGGGCGCCTGGGTGGCTCAGTCGTTAAGCGTCTGCCTTCGGCTCAGGTCATGATCCCAGGGTCCTGGGATCGAGCCCCGCATCGGGCTCCCTGCTCAGCGGGAAGCCTGCTTCTCCCCCTCCCACTCCCCCTGCTTGTGTTCCTGCTCTCGCTGTGCCTCTCTCTGTCAAATAAATAAATAAAATCTTTAAAAAAAATAAAAAATAAAAAATAAAAAATAAAAAATAAAAATAAATTAACTGTATATGTGTATTGTACTCTCTATTCTGTTTCAGTGGCCTATATGAGTATTCATATGCCAATATTATACTAAGATTTTGATGGTAAGTGTACTTAAATCTACTTTGTCAATATCTTGCAGAGTGTTGGAATTAATAGGCAGATGAAGTGACATAGTCTAGACCTGGGGCTATGGGCACTCTAAACAAATTGGAAATATGAATTAAATTTCCATGGCCTGGTTATAATAGGATGTCTGGTGAGGCCGGGTTATCAGATAAATATATTATGGATAGAATATAAATAAAGAGAAACATTGTGTGAAACCCAGGGAATCACATCTATTACTTGAGGACATCTGTATTTAGAGTTTAACTTAGTCCATTATTGACTCTGGATCTAAGCAGTCTATTTGGATTTTCTAGATAAATATATTTATGTAGATCCACCTGGAGGTTATTTTGAGCTTACATCCTCTTAGGAAATTATAAAATTTCAAATGTGTATTTTGTTCTTTCCTGCAGACACCAACTAGCTCAAGCTAAACGTATGATATAATTTATTAGGGAAAATGAATAATGGTTGGGAAACGAAAGGAAATTTCAGCACTTCTCTTTGGGTCCAAAATTGTTACTATATACTATATAAATGACATTTAATTGACTTGAAAAATAAATTGCCTCAACAAAAGAAAGACCATATATGAAAAGACCACAGCTAACTTCATACTCAATGGTGAAAACATGAGTTTTTTTCCTCTAAGATTAGAAACAAGACAAGGAGTCCCACTCTAGCCACTTCTGTTCAACTTATTACCAGAAGTTCTAGCTACAGCACTTAAGCATGAAAAAGAAACAAACATTCCTATCAGAAAAGGAGTACGATTAATATGTTTACAGAATATATGATCTTACATGGAAAAACTCTGATGATTCCACAAAAACTATTACAGATAATTAATTCAGCAAACTTGCAGGATACAAAATCAACATACAACAGTCATGTTTCTATATTCTAACAATGAGTTACCCAAAAAGAGCAGAAAACAATTCCATTTACTGTAGCATCAAATAGAATAAAATACTTAGTAATAAACCTAACCAAGGAGAGCCACACTTGCACATTGAAAACTATAAACATTGCTAAAATAAAGACAACGAAAGTAAAATGGAAAAATATCCTGTGTTAGTGGATTAGAAGAATTAATATTGTCAAAATGTCCATACTACCCAAACTGATCTATACATTCCCTGGAATCCGTGTAAAAATCCCACTGGCGTGCTTTTTTTTTTTTTTTTTCACAGAAATATAACAAAGGATCCTAAAAGTCCTGTGGAACTACAAAAAACACCCTATAGCCAAAGTAAACTTGAGCAAAACATTACAAAGCTAGAGGCCTCAAACTTCCTGACTTCAAACATAAAGCTGCAGTAATCAAACTAGTATAGTCCTGACCTAAAGACAGTCATATAAACCAATGGAACAGAATTGAAAGCCTAGAAACAAACCCACACATTTATGGTCAAGTGATCTTCAACAAGACTAGCAAGAATACACCCTGGGGAAAAGTTGGTCTTCAACCAGTGGTACTAAGAAAACTGGCTAGGCATATGCGAAATAACTAAATTTCACCCTTATCATTAACCATACACAAATATCAAAATTGGGTAAAGACTTAAATGTTAGATCTTAAACTATAAAACTTAAAGGAAAAAAATATAGGAGCAAGGCCTCCTGACATTCATCTTGGCAATGACTTCTGGGCTTTGACACCAAAAAACATAAGCAACAAACACAAAAATAGACAAGACTGTATGAAACTTAAAGGCTTCTGGGCAGCAAAACAATCCAACAGATTAAAAAGGGAACCTACAGAATGAGAGAAAATATTTCAAAGTACATATCTGATAAGAGGTTAATATCCAAAATATATAAGAAACTCCTACATCTCAGTAATAACAAAAAGTAATAACCCAACTTAAAAATGAGCAAAGAACTTGGATAGACATTTCTCTCATGAAGACCTACATAGGGCCAAAAGCTACATGAAAGGATTCTCAGTATCACTAATTATCAGGGAAATGCATAGCAAAACCACAATGAGATAACACTTCACATCTGTTAGAATGGACATTATTAAAAAAAATTATACATACTGGTTAGGATGTGCAAAATTTGGAATCTTTGTGCATTGTTCTTGGGACTCCAAAATGGTCAACTGGTATGAAAAAAGCACAATGTGTCCTTAGCAGATTAAAAATAGAACTACATATGGTCTACCAATCCCACTTCTATGTACCCCCCAAGATTGAAAATAGGATCCTGAAGTGATATCTGCACTTTCATGTTCACTGCAGCATTAGGCATGATAGTAAGAGGTTGAAACAAACTAAATGTCCATCAGTGGATAAATGGATAATGAAAAAGTGGTTATACATACAATGTGATATTATTCAGCCTTTATTTTTTTTATTTTTTAAGATTTTATTTACTTATTTGACAGAGAGAGAAAGAACAAGTAGGCAGAGGGAGAGGGAGAAGCAGGCTCCCCGCTGAGCAGGGAGCCCAATGCAGGACTCGATCCCAGGACCCTGGGATCATGACCCCAGCTGAAGGCAGACCCCTCACTGCCTGAGCCACCCAGGTTCCCTTATTCAGCCTTTAAAAAGAAGGAAATCCTTCCACATATTACAACATGAGTAAAACTTGAGAATATTTTGCTAAGTTTAATAAGCCAGTTATAGAAGGGGAAACACTGCATGACCCTACTTAAATGATGTAGCTATAGTAGTCAAACTCATAGAAACAGAATGTAAAATAGTGGTTGCCAAGGACTGAGGGAAATAGGAATTTTCTGCTCAATGGGTATAGAATTTGAGTCACGCAAGATGAAAAAGGTCTAGATCCTTTCTGTACAGGAATGTGCATATAATTAATACCATAATGTACACTTAAAAGTTTAAGAAAGTTTAAGGCTTCTGTTAATGGTTTCTTATAATAATGTCAGTGATATTAGAACAATACAATAAAAAAGAATGGTCAATAAAGTAATGAGTGGTGTTCAAGAAGTAGATATTAATAGTTAAACAATGATATCTTAACTGAGATAAGGACTCATTGGCTTTAGCAACATGTAAGTCATTGGCAAAACTCAAAAAAGCATTTCTATAGTGGGTGAGGGCAAAGCCAATAAGGAGGTGATTCAAAAAGAATAGGAAACTGGGGGGTGGAGGGTGGGGAGAAAAAATTAAGAAACTGGTTACCAGGAGAGTCGAAATAGTGGTAACTCTCAGTATGGAAGGAAGGGTTTGTGATTGAGAGAGTAAATGTCTGGCAAATGTCTATCCCCTGACATGTATAGTAGATGTATAGTAGTTGTAAGCTGGTTTGTACCAAAATGATTCTTTAAACCATACTCTTTTTTATGTTTGTGTTACATTTAATACCTAAAATTTAAAATTATACAAAATAAGAACAGAAAGAGAAGGACAAGTTTTACTATATATGGAAGCTAAGAAATGGGGCAATATCTAGAGAAAATCATAGGGTTAAGAAAAGTTTTTAATTATTTTTAACGGGAGAAATAAAATGTATATATTCTTATATGAGTGATTCAGTTAAAAGTAAAATTGATGATGCAAAAAAGTGGGGAAATTGCTGCAGGTATATTCTTAAAAAGGCGTTAGAAGATAAAATCTAGTACACATGTGGAAGGTTTGGCTTTAGTTAGGAGCAATGACAGTTTATCCATAACAAGAGGAATACAGTTGGAGAGTAACCATAGATTTAAGTAGGTGGGTAGATATAGATGTGAATTTATGGAAGATTTATTCTCACTTCCCTTTTCCAACTTAGATAGGCACAAAGTCATCAAATGGTTTTGATGAGGAAGAGGAGCTGCAGGTTTGATGAAAAGGGAGAACTTACGAAATTGAAGTCTAAGGGGAGAGTGGGAGAAAGATTGAAATAAGAAAATGCAACATGATTGCTTGTATCATTAAAGATCCACTTGAGGTTTGTGGTTTTGATTTCAAAATGAGAACAGTTAGCATAATTATGGTTTTTTTTTTTAGGGTTATGGTTTTGACAGGTGAATAAGAAGTACTAAAAAAGGGCCAAGGGAACTGAGGTTATCTAAAAGGAAGTAATTATATTAATTAATCTTGCTTCAAGCTGGGAAGAAGAGAAGTAAAAAGATGAGAGGGTTGGGAGGTGCAGTTAATAAGGATGTGTGGTGTGAAAGAAATGTGGGAGTTACAGTACTTGGGAGAGTAAGCTATTAAGAAGTTTTGGTCAGGAATCGGGATTTGAAATTGAGAAGATAGCATGGGTGAGATTGAGAAAATTTCACAGTGTGAGCATAGGAATGAATTACTAAAATAGTGAAGTAGACAAGATTGTTGAAGGCACAAAGATGAAGGTACCTGAAATGTGAAAGTATTGGAAATATAATCTGTCTGGGTATTGGAATTACTGAAAATTATGTTAGGAGGAGTTACCGAGATTGGCAGTGAGACACTATTCAGAATCTTCAAGGAATCAGAAGTTGTAGTTAAGGGTCTTTGGAGGATTGCAAATTAGAATAGCATGGTTTAATTTGATGAAAATACTTCAGACTTTTAGGGAAGAATGCGGGAGAAAGTTCTGGAAGTGATAAGGATAAGAATGTCACCTAGGTTACCTGAGGCCCCGTGGTAGGGAGGTCAGGGTACAGAAAAAGCCAATGAATTTCTGGTAGAGCAGGAAGTTATTGAAGAAGACATTGAGTTGGAAGATTCAAGATTTTATTGCTGATGATTTAAAAATTGCAGAAAGTACATTGGAAGGATGTCAGGAGTTGAAGAGTGAGGAGAGATGGAGTCAGTACCTTTGGAGCATAGACCACTGGGGATATGTAAAGCGATTTGATAATCCTGGGTATCTTGATAGGATTGACATAAAGGGTAATCAAAGGATTTAATATTATATAGATGGTTTTAAAGGTGGTTAGTTGAGATTGAGGAAGGGGTTTGTGTGCACCTCATTTTCTAATGACTAACTTGCCGAACTCTGGAACTCTTTTTTCACTCACTACTGTAGTGACAAGGTATCTAGAAAACCGGAGATCTTATCCAAAGCACCCTCATACCTGGAACCCCTTCCTAGCTCCAAGCACATAGCAGAGCTTTAGTGCTGGAAGTGTGGAAGCCAAATGTGAAGTGGTCCTACCTACAGCACTGGAATTCTGTGTTTCTTTCTTGACTTATTCTAGTGGAGGCAATGTAATTCTGTTGAATATAACCTATATCAACCACACTTAAGGAGGTTTGCACACAATAAACATTCTGTAGGATACAGAAGCCCATGCTAAATTACTGTCATGCTCTTTTTCACTTATATTTCCAACAGACAAGTCTATTAGCTCTTTTTGAAAATATAGTTCCCTACTTACACTATATCCTTAAAAGATAAGGTTTGTACATAAAAGACAAAAAGGGATATTTTTCTTTTCCTCCATTGATCTTATACAAATTCCAATTGAAGAAATAAATCCCGTTCATGCACTAGTTCTTCTGAGCTCCCTTGAAAAGTAGTTTTCATTTCATATGTAGAACACTTGAATTTTGAAAGGTCTTAGAAAATGTTGTTTGTCAGAGTAGCAGGTCAGTTGATGTCTTTTTGAAAAAGTATTTGTTTTTCTTTCATATGCTTTAAGTATTTTACCAGAACCTAATGCTAAAAGAAAAGAGAATTGTCTTTACAGGCAAAAATATTTGAATAAGTATTTTGCACTAAGAATTGTACTAAATTCTGATGACACAGAACAACAAACGGAGACCTTACCATTTAGTCCTTACATTTATAATCTGTAGAAAGCCTGACATGGGAACAAATTGCCACAAAACATAGTCATTTTATTTTGTGGCAATAAAGACCATGGTAGAAAAAAAAAGTATGATTAAACATACACCGTTTACTTAATTTATTTACTAATATTTGCTTAAGATAAATAATCTTAAAACCTATTACCACTAATAATGACTGTACTGAAGAGTTAGATGTAAGGTTAGCCTATTGTCAGCTTTTTTATTAGCACTGAAAACATGTAAGGTACTTTACCTGTAAGGTATTTTATGTACATGATCCTCAGAATAATCCTACAAAGTAATTACTCTTAATCACATTGTACTGACTGAATAATAAAGGTTCAGAGAAATTGTTTCATTTCTTAAACTAACAAATTACACAAATAATGTACTAAAAGCTTATCAAATGGCATGGCTAATATGATTTCAGCTATGCCATAGTTTATCTAGTAATATTTGTAGAAACATGAGATGATGCAGTTCTTTTTCTTCTTGGTGTGGATCTGGCTACTTCCCTTGGATGTTTTAAGAAGTGGAAAATACATTAGTCATTTGTAATTACAGATCTGCTTTCTGTAAAATAAGTTAATGATTTAACTTATGCAAATAAACTCTTAAGTTATTTAATACAGCACTTTTTCAATATTACCAAAGTCAATGTGCATTTAAAGCATAACATTCTTTAGGATGTAAGTGAGAGAAACTTTGCACTGAAAATATCTTCTTGTCCAAATGTGTCAATAAAGAATTTTGTGCTCCTACTGAAAACTGTACAAGACCGGTGCCATCTGCATCCTGAAATTAAACATCTTCATGCAATTATCAATTTACCAAATGTGCTGACGTGTAATACAATGATAGCACTCACTTGTATATATATATTGCCAAAAAGACCAGACAGCACATTTTTACAGTATTTTGTATAGTATGTATTTTACCACAACATAAATTTCCAACTTGCCAAGGCAAACTTTATCCTCGCTAACAAAGTTGCAGAATACACAACAAAACTTTAATATATATAAAATTTCATATGGTTTGGGCTCTTCAAAAACTAATTTTTGAGCTGTCTAAGTGCTCGTATTTAGGTTTAATGAGCTCTAAGCCTTAATATTTTACATGTGTCTAAATTAAATTATTATTCATACAAGCAAAAAGAAACTGTACATAATTTCTTATTATTGGCAAAGAGATTTATTACAATAGAAAGGAGGTAAACCGTATTGGAAAATGTTGGGATTTGTTATAAAAAGGCAAATAAAAACAGTAATATAGTAAAAACCCCATTTAGAGTTGCCATGCTCCTGAACATTGGATTATAGTGCTAGCCAAATCATGTTTCCATGTATATAATAAGGTCTAATATACTTTCCTTGTAACACATAAGCCCATTAATATGTATGTAACTCTTCCCTTATGAAAGAAGTATTAGGTGTGTTTCATCACAAATATAGTACAACTAATACAGCCTTCAGATATTTGAAAGTAAACGTATTACTGAGTCATTTATCACACTGACTTTATCCTCTAGTTTAAAACTCTCTTAAAGGAGAGCTAGAATAATTATTTTTCATATGAAACACGTGGGCTCTTTTTAAATGAGGGACTCATCAATTCTAGTTGAAAGATTCATAAACAGAAATAGTAAATCAGTTTTCACATAATTGCCCTTGTTTGATGATAGTTGATGTACCATTGAGAAAGTCTTAGGTACAGAGGATCAAGGGTATTCACAAACTTTTGTTATCTTGTATCTTTTTGTCCATTGTTTTCAAAAGATAATCACAAAAACAAGAAATAATGGGAAACTCATAGAATTAATTTAACCAATACTGATTGATCACTTGCTCGATTCTTGAAAATACTGGGCCCAGTTATTAATAGATAAATAAGTTTTTTACTCCCCAAACCCTTAATGTCTACCAGAACACAGAGACACATATAATAATAATAATTCTTTTTAAAATGTGACATTAAAAATTATGGAAAGAACTTAATCACAAACAATTTTCCAAAAATGGACTTATAATTTTTCCAATTTCATATTCCATTTTAGCAAATCATGCTTCGAAACTGATAATTTGGGTGAACATGTTAATGTTTGTTAATGTGTTACTATCCCAGATAAAATGACTCCATTTTTACTTCAGTCAATACTTCTCTCCTTTATTGTGTATAGATGCTCAGTACAAAATACATTCAAATTACTTAAGATTAAATATATGCCCTCCAACCAAAGACTCCATATCAACAGTCTTTGTATAGAGTTGCAATTTTTTTTTTGAGGATGCTGGGATCCTAAATATTTCTGTATTCATAGATCTCTGAGACTGTAAATTGCCAGAGAATCTGAATTTCTAACAAGCCCTAGGTGATGCCAAAGCTGATGGTCCTTGTACCACACTTTGAGTAGTTAAGGGTATGGAATATTATTCCTGGTAACATGGAAAGGAATGGGTTTTAAAAGACCAATAAAATGGGCGCCTGGGTGGCTCAGTTGGTTAAGCGACTGCCTTCCGCTCAGGTCATGACCCTGGCATCCCAGGATCGAGTACCACATCAGGCTTCCTGCTCAGCAGGGAGTCTGCTTCTCCCTCTGACCCTCTTCCCTCTCGTGCTCTCTATCTCTCATTCTCTCTCTCTCAAATAAATAAATAAAATCTTTTAAAAAAAATAAAATGGTTTATTTAGAAGGATCTGGTAGAAATAAGTCAGCTAAGAGGTTCTTTTGAATTATTGAAGTAACATTGAAACGAAGTATACATATAGAATTTATAGGACTTGACAACTTAAATGTGTTTGGAACATGAGAAGAGTCTTGGGAATAAATATTCTATTTCAATGAATAGAATTCCGTGTTTATTTAGAGTACTATTGCACATATACTATTATATTACTATTAGTACACTATTGAATTTGAATTAAGGGCAAAACTAATTCCTATATCAAGGAGAGGTTATCTCAACTGAAAGATAAAGATCTTCCTTATTGCACAATTAACTGGGGAAAGAATTATTTCTTTTCTTTTTTTTTATTTATTTTTATTTATTTTTTTATTTTTATTTTTAAAGATTTATTGAGAGAGCGAGAATGGGAGAGAGAGTATACAAGAGGGGTGAGGTCCAGAGGGAGAAGCAGGTTCCTCGCTGAGCAGGGAGCCCGATGGGGGACTCGATCCCGGGACTCTAGGATCATGACCTGAGCCGAAGGCAGTTGCTTAACCAACTGAGCCACCCAGGCGCCCAAGAATTATTTCTTTTCAAACAGGAGCCAAATTGAACAGAGATTAACATGTGAAGTAAAGTATTAATTTATCTACCTTGGTGTCCTCATAAAGTTTGGCTAAAAATTAGAAATTAAAGAGACCTGAATGAGGCAGGCAAAGTTATACAGAAAAATTTAGGAATGGAGAGAAATTATGCAGATCACTTAGGAATGATGAGTGGATACTCCAGGACCTCTGAGCACCTGAAACAATATAATTACAGCAGGATCAGATGACTGTAATGTGTAGGTCAGGTTATGAATATTCAATAAAAACAGACATTATCAACACAAAAATAAAAACACAAAACAGAAGTGATTGGTAGCAGTTAGTGAGCTCTTATGTATTAGTTCCTGTGCTAATTAATACTTACGTGTGTGTGTGTGTGTGTGTGTGTGTGTGTTTGTGTGTGTAGAAATCCTACTTTTGAGAAAACTGAGGCTCAGAGAAGTTAAATCAGTTCTTCAAAATCTTGTAAATTGTGGGGCGCCTGGGTGGCTCAGTCGTTAAGCGTCTGCCTTCGGCTCAGGTCATGATCCCAGGGTCCTGGGATCGAGTCCCACATCAGGCTCCCTGCTCAGCAGGAAGCCTGCTTCTCCCTCTCCCACTCCCCCTGCTTGTGTTCCTGCTCTCGCTGTCTCTCTCTGTCCAATAAATAAATAAAAATCTTAAAAAAAAAAAATCTTGTAAATTGTGGAAGGGATAGGATTTGAAAAGTACCACCCTTATTCTTAAGCAATCAGTACTCCTTCCCTGGACCTTACCTCAGAAGCATCATACATTTAAGAGCATTTCCTGAAAATTTAAAAGCCCTCTATCGTGTCTGGAACAAGTGATATCTGGAGTTGGGGGAGTGAATTTCTGCAGCTCTGGGATTTACATTTATGGGGTCCACTCTAGTCTCTACCAGTCTCTGGTTCCCAAGGGCAAGCTGCCCAACAAGTTATTCCATTTATGTGATCATAGGATGGGGAAAAAATTGTGATGCCATAATGGTGAAGATTTGGGGTGACTTGCACTTGCATCTGACACAGGATAATGAACCTTCATCTATACTTATTAGACAATAAAGTAACATGTAAGTAACTCTTCCTATGATTATAACTTTTTATCAATACATCAATCACTATATCTACACAGATCTTGAATTATATAATTTGTTTATAGATTGAGCTAAAATTGACATAAAACACATTCTTAAAATGTACACCTTAATGTATTTTGGCATATGTGTATGTCTGGAAAATTATCATCAAATCAAGATAGCAATCATACCTCTTACACCCAAGGTTTCTCCTTTGTAATCCATCTCTTTCCTCTTCCTCCACTGTCTCTAGGTCACTGTTTTTATACATTTTTAAAACTCATTGTTTTTCTAGATACTTCTGCCAGTCAAAAAGAATATTTGTCCAGGGCCCTGCATATCTCGGAGGTGGTCCTGGATTTGAATGCTATGTTTTTTTCTGTTTTCAAAGCATTTTTAATTTATTATACTATACTGTCATAAACTTTGTATTATGTCCATTTCATTTGTGTTTACTCTTATTTTTAATAAAATATTTTAAAATTTTTAGCCTGTCTTTTAGGTGAAACAAAGAACAGTATGTTGGCCATGTTTTGGCAAGAGCATTAAATGTTTAATTCCAAGATAATATGGGGAAAAGCATAATTATGGTGATGGTAATAAAAGTAAAATAAAACTCAAGACCCAGTATAAGGTACTTGGTGGAGACATGATTCAATATATGAAAATTTTCCTTGCAATATTGAACTTCAGAGAGTCTGAATTTACTTTATTTAAGGTGGAGATAAGATTTTATAAACATTTATTTACCCAAATTCAAATTTCAAAGTTATTTTAGTACACATTAGTGGCTACTCTCAAAAAGCCATGTTCTTCTCTTTGGAACCATTTATTACAATAGTAAAATTACCATAATAGTGTCATTTGAATGTTCCCTAATAGGTCTTTAATCTTCAAAACCTGTTCATAATAGTTCTAAAATATCACAAATGCTTCACAGAGCGTTCCATTCCCACTTTTCAATTGGCAATTTATTTCAATATTTGCCCGTCTGTTAGTGAGAAAGAGTTCATGGTTCCAAGCAGTTGAAAACAACCCTGAGGGGTTCCTGAGTGGCTCAGTCAGTTAAGCATCTGCATTCAGCTCAGGTTGTGATCCTGGGGTCCTGGGATAGAGCCCCACATTGGGCTTCCTGCTCAGTGGGGAGTCTGCTTTTCCCTCTCCCTCTGCACCTCCCCTACTCATGATTGCTCATGTGTACTTGTGCTTTCTCTCTCACAAAAATTTTTTAAAGATTTTATTTATTCATGAGAGACAGAGAGAGGGAGAGAGAGAGAGAGAGAGGCAGAGGGAGAAGCAGTCTCCCAAGGAGCAGGGAGCCCGATGTGGGACTCAATCCCAGGATCATGACCTGAACCGAAGGCAGACACTTAACCATCTGAGCCACCCAGGCACCCTCTCTCTCACAAAATCTTAAAAAAATTAAAAAAAAAACAAACCCTAAAACAAAGCCAGAAAATGAATTGAGAAAACATAGGATATTTCACAGAATTAATGGAAGACTAGACACTGGGTCTTAGCAAATGTTCAGGGACCAAGGAAAGCTAAATCACAGGTATCATAAGTAAGGTCATGTCACAGACACATTCTAAGATGTCATTGCTGGCTCTATAGCTACAGCTGTCAATGGCTATTGCCACTGCTGAGAACATTTACCTGTACATTACTCCAGTAGAAATATCTGATTATTCAAAACTAGGACCTGTAGCTTCACCCTTGATGCCCGAGTGTGGGGGGAGAGAATATTTCTCTGGCTGTTCTTTGAATTATAGTCAAAGAGGTTTGATGTGATTGGAAGCAAAAGTAAACAAACTAATCAATGCCCTCTATAACTAGCTTTTTTCTCAACTCCCATTCACACTTCACAGGGATCTGCATCATCTTTGTAGCATATCCACTGAATCTTGTCACTTCCCTGCTTAAGAGCTTTCCGTGGATTCCCACACTCCAATTAATACTTTTCAAGCTTTAGGACGGAATTTTATACACACACCTGGCTTTTGTCAGTATTACCAGCTTTACCAATCTCTGTAACCCATGAACAAATCATATAAATTCAAATATAATATAAATATATAAATAAATATGTTTAATAAATATATATTTAATACATATATAATAATTATATATATTTTTATGAATGTGATTTTGTTCATTTTGATTCCATGTATACCTGTTCGCTTGCAAAAATCAATTCAATCATGTCTCCTTCAAGGCCATTTTTCTATACATTACCTCTTCTCTGAAACCTTTCTGTGCTTTCTTCCAACTCAGAATTACCTACTCTAATGTCTGTTTCTAAGTACTTTGCTTATACCATTTTTAAACTTATATATATCTTAATGTTTTCTTCTAAACTATGAACTATTTGAGGGGATGAACTGTTATTTCTTATTCTGTAATGAATAAAAATATTAATTACTTATATGTCTTTACTTGGTATTAGAGATGCAGTAGAGGTATTTATAGTTCCCACTTAAAACAATAATTGACATGTAACAAGATTCAGTATATATTGAATAAAAACATGAATGACAAGCACTCAAGGAAATTGCTTTGAGACTATTTTCATAAGTTATGGGGAATGAGGATTTATGTATCAGTTACTTCTGATTATTTCCCAATGCTGAATTTCTATTTGAGACTTGAAACTGACAGAGGTTGGAACATTTTTATCCAATTTAGGGTTAACTTAGTTAATTTTGCCATTTTCAATGTAATTATTAGAATAAATACATTTACATAAAATGATGCTTTTTTCCAATGATGGAATTAGGTTGGTCTTCGTGGCCAGTAGTTATTTTATTTTACTTTTTTTTCAGTAGTTGTTTTAATGGTTTGCTATTTTCCCAGAATGTCTGTAGCTTCTGCTTTAAATTTCAAACTGGATATACTAGTTGAGGCTTTTTTTGTTCATTCCACACTGTTAAAGATAAGTACTCTAACATTTTTACAATTTCACTGTGAATAATTATCTTTAGTAAAACCATTCAAATCACAGTAGAAGTCGTTTAGTCTTCCCATCAAATCCCCACACTTTAAGTGTTCCTATGAAACTACATTAAATATTTCTGTCACAGTTTAAGTAACAATACCTATTTTGAAAGCTCTATGATGTCTTGCTGTCAAGATTGGAAATCCAGTCAAGCTCAAATGAATGAATGGTGTCAATGATAAAATGATATTTAATAAGTGTGAAAGGACTTAAATTCTTCTACTTGTAATAAACAAGAATTTATTTCATGGGGAAGACTTGAGAGTAAAAGTTTTGTGGAAGTAAGTGTGAAATTTGGCAAGGGAAAATATGTTTTTTTGGACAGCTGATGCTTTCCATGATGAATAGAGGGAAGTTCTAGCTATAAGTCTCACATTTCTTTTTTATTTATTTTTTTTAAAGATTTAATTCATTTATTTGACAGAGACATAGCAAAAGAGGGAACACAAGCAGGGGGAATGGGAGAGGGAAAAGCAGGCTTCCCGCTGATCAGGGAGCCTGATATGGGGCTCGATCCCAGGACCCTGGGATCATGACCTCAGCCAAAGGCAGATGCTTAACGACTGAGCCACCGAGGCGCCCCAAGTCTCAAATTTCTTATGACCTAAGAAGCACTGATCTAAGGAAATGGACTTGCTTTGAGTCTTTTTGGGGCTTTGTAGTGCTCTTTTGTTTTGCTTAGTTAATTCTATGCCTTATGTTGTAACATTAAAATATAATCTACAGATTCATGAAGTGTTCTACAATTTTACCCTACTTCCCTTTCCGGAGCACCCATTACACTTCATTGTAATTACTTGTTTATTATGTGGTTCCTCATAGTTCGGGTTAGACTGCAGTAAGTAATGAATGAAAATTCACTTGGCATGATAATGAGGTATTGTTTTGATATCTGTATGCCCATTCACTCATCTATACTTACGTGTTCAAGGGAACCATCCTTAAACTTTTCTAGGTTCTTTGGTATTCCTTTGCCTTAGAAGAAATTTAGTGTCTGAGTCTGTTCTGTCTGCTATGACAAAATACCACAGACTGGTGATTTACCAATAGAAGGAATTTATTGCTCACAGTTTTAGAGGCCAGAAGTCTGAGATATGGGTGCTAGCATGTTTAGTCCTCTCCTGGATCTCCAACATCCCATTGCATCTTCATATGGTGGAAGGGACAAGAGAGCTCTGTGGGATCTCTTTATGAGACCACTATCCCATTTGTAAGGGCTACACTCTCAGGACCTAATCACCTCTCAAAGCTCCCACATCTTAATACATCCCCAAGCCTCCACTTTTTAATACTTCCCAAAGTCTCAGCCCACTAATACCATCACATTTGAGAGTTAGAATTTTCACATATGAATTCAGGGAGAAATATTCACAACATAGCATTTAGTTAGAGATCAACAGTAGAAGTTGCTTGCAAGACTTTTTTGTTGCTGCCGTATATCTTTCAAAGACTCAGCTGGGTGTGGTGGGGTGGGGGTGGGGACACCTGGATGGCTCAGTCAGTTAAGCATCAGACTCTTAATTTTGACCCAGGTCTGATCTTGGGGTCGTAGGATTGAGCCCCATATCAGTTTCTGTGCTCAGCGCGGAGTCTGCTTATCTCTCTCTCTCTCTCACCATGATCTCTCTCTCTCAATTAAGTACATAAATAAATTTTTATTAAAAAAACAAAAAATCTCAGCTCAGGGTACCTTGGTGGCTCCAGGTTTAGCAGCCAACTCTTGATTTCAGCTCAGGTCATGATCTAAGGATTGAGGTCAAGCCCTGTGTTGGGCTCCCCACTGGGTGCCTGGAGCATGCTTGAGATTTTCTCTCTTCCTCTCCCTGTGTCCTCTCTGCTCCCGCTCATGCATGCACACTCTCTTTCTCTAAAAAAAATAAAACTTCCTTTGAAAACTCCGCTCATGATAGGAATTGTGCTAAGGCACAAAGTGCAAAGAAGTAGTATTTCTAAAGACAGTGAGTTAGGAGATAAAGAATATGTATAAAGAATATCAATCAAGGCTAGAAAATCGGGAGTTGAGAAGACCTTACTTAGTACTTCTTAAAGTCTGGGACCAAAGAAATAACAAGACTTTATAGAAGATAGTTTATAGTAAGCATTAAAGTAGGTAGACTCTAGTCACTGAAGTAACTCAGACCTAATGGAGTTTTCTATATATTATGTGAGACAAAGAACAATATTACTATCAGACTCCAAGGAGTCACTCTTAATTCAATCAATAAGTCCACTGGTATACATCTTAGAGATTTGCAAATCTGTTCCACTTTTCAGCCAACATCAAGACTGACTCAATTTCCAGAAGTCTCTCTCATGAAAGCCTAGTAGGAAGGTCATATTCAATTTGAGAAGAAAAAATACAGGCATGGGTATTTATTGCTCCAATTTTTAGAATAGGACTCATGTTTACACATTGAAATTGTGTTAAATATCCATTTTTATAGTGCATACTTCCTTTTCATTAGCAAATAACTTGATAAAATTGTCCAGTTATGTCAACTTAATGAATTATAACTGTTCAACAAAACACAATAGGAACCCCTTTAGGAGGCACCATACATACTGTAAGTTCATTGTTAACCATGAGGGACAGACACGAAACAATATAATTTGCCAATGACTTTGGCTCTTTGGTCAATCTTCTGTGTTACTCTGGAGGCTCAAATCTCTTGGAAGGACAAGTTTTTTGCTATTAGAGAACAGAAGGTTGGTTTGGTTTTATGTTTTGCCCCAATGTGACACTTTTTACCAAAAAAGAAAAAAAGAAGATATTAAATACTATGAATACAAGCTTATAAAGGGCCAGGGGAAGAAACCGTATCCCTGTGCCAATATACAAAATCCAAGCACAAAATTGAATTCCTTCTGTTATCAATTCTCAGGCGCCCTCAAGCTAGCCCTTGAGACATGTCTTTTGTTTTAGAGGCTTTGTACATTTAAATTGGGAAGTTGAATCTTCAAAGCTAACATCAACAAATATTGCAGAAGCTATCCATGGCATGTTCTTAAAGGTTTCTATTAGCAACAGAGAAACTGGACTACATAGTCCCTAGCCTTTTATGTTTCAAATTCTCTCTATTTTGGTTAAATTATGAGACAGAAACTCTTCTTATACAACATAAGCAACTTTTTCTTTTATTAAATGTCTCATCCTCCTCCACTGAACTTTATTCTCTGTTCTCAGCCACAGAATATGAAATTTCTGGGTTTTTTGTTTTGTTTTAGTTTTAAAGATCATGCTTGCAGAACTGTTATCCTCTGATGATTTAACTGAGTTATTAATTTTAAGGAAAGGTGCTAAATCCTATATTTCAACCTGAGCTGACTTTTAATGATACTCTTGGTTCAGGAAGTACTCAATTTTTTCCATTGGGGAATATCCTCAATTTATTGCTAATTTTCTAATTTATTGCTAATTCACAGGGTAATCTGTATTATCAAATTATCAATCATTAAGCTATAAAATACACAAATGGAGCCATAAAATGATTTATATAAGGACCAAAATTGGGGAGGATAGAGTTCAAACAATATTAAGTATAAACTGTTGAAGTATAAACTGGTAGACATTCTAGTATAATATGTATAACAGTGGTGTGCTGGAGCTAGCTTATACTACCTCTTGAGAGCCAATTATTAAATTTTCAAGTCCTTGGTGAGCTAGTGGACATCACATTTGTAGTCTGAAATTAGCCATGGTGGAAATATTTATACCATAGTACCCAGCAAATGATATAAATCATGTCACCCTAATCCTTAGCAGGTTGTCAAATATTTATGAACACACCCCTGTATATAAGATCAATGTTAACATCTTCATTTTGTAGAACAACCAAAAAACATAATTTTTTGTTAGGAACAAATCTCTCTTCAAGTAAAACTATTAAGATTATGTCAAAATGGTATAAATTAAGCACTTTTTAGTAAGACCACATAATTGATCTTTATTATTTTGTTTCATTTCCTTTGCCTAAATGACTAAAATAAAATTGAGAAAAGTTAGTTTTTGTCAAAATACTAGCATACCACTCCTTTCTGCTATACCCTAGGTTATTCTAAAATATAGCACCTAAGGAGATTTTATTGACTCTGAGCACATAAATCATCTCATCCAAAATATCCCTAGGTAGTTCTTAAGTCCCAGTTTAAGTATGTATTTACTAATCATATATTCACTACTTTTTGGATTATTTCTTTACAGCCTAATCTTTTCTGGTACATCTAACATGGGCCAAGTATTCTATTAGACATATCCTATTATATAATTCTCACAATTATTGATGCCATTTTCTCCATTTTAAACATAGAGAAAATTAGATACTTTGAGATTACAGCTAGTAAATGACAGAGAGAATCTTATTTCCAAATTTCTGTCTCTAATGAAGGACCTTTCTATATATATATATATATATATATATATATCAGAATCATAAGTTTCTTTACAATAAAAATCTAGAAAACTTTCTATTAATCCGGTCACCTGCTCTACAGTCCCCAATCAAGCCTGATCAATAAACACTTGTTACATTACTCTTTTTTTTTTTTTTTTTACATTACTCTTCATACTTGCTTACTGGAGATACCTAGCATTCCTTTGCTGGAAGGGGGAGATAGACATGTGTCCACTTATAAGCATTGTTATTTTTTCCTTGTTCCACAGCAAAGTAAGATATTCACCTATGTTTTCAATGTGAAAACTTAATTTACATATGTAGTTTGTGTAATGTGAGGCTATTACATTTTACCCAAATGTTCTTTTCAGTTTACATATTTACCCATCTTGTGTGTCTGTAATAATACAATACAAATTATGAAATGTAACCTTTGTGACATTAGTTTGAAAATAAAGTTGTAAACTATATTATTTAAATACTGTTAAGGGGGCACCTGGGTGGCTCAAGTGGTTAAGTGTTTGCCTTCAGCTCCAGTCATGATCCCAGAGTCCTGGGATTGAGCCCCATGTCAGGCTCCCTGCTCAGTGGGGAGTCTGCTTCTCCCCCTCCCTCTGCCTCTTCCCCCGCTTGTGCTCTCTCTCACCTGTTCTCTCTCAAATAAATAAATGAAATCTTAAAAAAAATACAGTTAGAAAGGTTTTCTTTTCAGTTTTCTACAGTAAATGTATGTTAAGAATAGAATAGGATTGAGGCATTTTGTTGAATTCAGAAACAGAAAAATAAGACAAGATTTGTTCTGTCAATATCATACCTGGTCTTAAAACACTGATATGAAAATAACCTTAATATGCCATAATACTATGTGATTACTCCAAGTATACAATTATTTGACCTTCTTTCAAGCTTCCAAGATCATTTTCTAATATTTCAGAATATCTACAAGTTCCTTTTCATTCTTTCTTACCAATCTTACTGATTTCACTCTATATGCAGTCTATGTTATACTGACTAAAACCTGGCTGATTCTTTTTCAATGTTACCTATTTGTATTTCTGCAGTGCTTGATTTTATTTATATTTTGTAACCAATAGTGGTTATAACTATGCCCATCACCTCTGCACACATACATACAATCATCAAACTCCTGGTATTTGAACTGGCAAATGGCATCCAGGTAACCTTTGTTCAAAAAGTAATTAAACAAAAACTTTGTTAAGCTATATAATGTTAAAGATATCAAATTTATAGTAGAAAAATCACCACGATGGTGAGATTTTCTTAGAAAATGGACTACAGCCTTGAGCAGAGAGAGGATTTTATGGAATATATCCGTGTTAGGATATTAAGAATTAATATGAAAATAGTTTTCTTTGAAATAATAGCCATGTTGTACAAGTTTAGCATTATAGAATATTCATAAAATACTATAAAACTTAGAAGAAATTGAAGAATCAAGAAACCCTATAAAATTCATAACAAATATAGCAAGATTGAGGGAGTGGGCAAGCTGGAGATATTATGCAGAAAGATGGCTATTGGATTTCAAGATTTCAGAAGTGTTAACATACCATGTGATGACAAGATTTATGAAGCGGCTATGGCTGTGGATTAACAGAGTATGAAGAGGAACTGAGGAAGTATGAAAAAAGCATGAAACTTGGTTATAGTAAGATCTATATGACCATTCAACTTTTCCAGTGTGCTCAGAAACATGTGATTGAGAGAAAGATTATGATTGAAATATGAAAGGCTAAGTTTTCTCAGTAGCTTAAAACACTTAGTTTAGGGTATAGGTATTGACCTGGAAAGAGGGCTTAGGTTAAAAAAGTCAGAGGATATGTTTCTACCCTTGGCTGTGATAGATGAGACAAATTATTCAACTGTATGCAATAATAAAAGAGGGGTATGATACATTTTTTTAAGTGAATGGAGGTATCCAAGGGCTTTCAAGGCAACTGGAATCTGAGGGGCAAAAGTAACAGATAAAAGCAGGCTCAGGGAAGTAGGTCAAACATTGTTCTCCTCCTTCAGGAACTTGCTAACTTGAAAGAAGCAGCTAAGATACTATAAATGGTGGCCAAAGGCTGAGAAATTAAGCAGAACTTTCAACAGTAATAAATAATTAGAGTCCAGTGGCAGGTAAGGAAAACAGACCCTGGAAAACAGCCACACTTTCACTAGGATCCCCTAAGGAGCTATTCCCTTGGAGTAAGTATAAACCAGAAAATGACCTTTTCTCAAAAGCTAAAACTCGGGTTCAAATCTGGCCAAACCCATACTGAATCAGGGTGAATTTATCCTTGTTTTAACAAACTGTCAGAAGCAAAAGTAAACCTCTTCTGTAAGATGACATCATTTAGGGCTTTAAAATTGTTTAACATAAAATGTTTAACATTCAATAAAAATTTACTAAATCTGCCCAAAACAATAATAAGAATATATAAACTTTCAAGTAAAGTCATTGACTTACACATCTGTATAGACTCCAATGGATTGTGGAAGGTGAATATTCTTAGTTCAGCATTTAGAAAACACAGAAAACTTGCAAATATCATATTTTAAAATCATTGAAGAGCTACAGAAGCAAAAAATCTAGAAAAACTAAAATTTCTGTGATGAAAAAGCCCTTCCTTTGAGGGAAGTGCTGACGAGAGCCAGCTATCATCTTTCCAAGGGGGGTAATGGACAGAAGATTATGCTGACCCCAACCATTGACAGTCTACTGAAGGAAAGAGAAACCAACATAGAATTAGTTGATCCATGATTTATGACTCTAGCATGATTGATTGAAAACAGAAGACCCCCAAATTTCACACCATTTTTACTTGTGAGATTTCTGGTGTGGCAGAAAAACAGGGACAAAAGCTAAAATATAAAGTACATTTTTCTGCTGCCTTGAGGTGCTTGAAAACACAGTCTTGCTAGAGAAAGCCCACTACAAATAAACACAGCTGGCCTTGGGACACTAATTACAATGTACACTTGCATGGATCAAGAAGATAAAAAGCTTAGCTCTAAACCTCTGAAGCACAATATTCCAGAGCTGAGGAGTTAGGGACCTGCCAAGTTCTCAAACAAAAATCCAGAAAAGACAGAACCAAACTAGAAATAAACTAGAGATGAAGTGAAGCTACAATTAAGTCCCAACTGAACTCCATTCATGAATGGGTTGAAACTATAGAATCCTTGTTATATATTCTGAGAGAGGAAATGGGGAACCTTCTCTGGTAGAAGATAACATCTGTGGCTTTCATAATATTTTCTACGGAATGCTAAGCATAACCTATAAAATTACCAGATGAGAGGAAGGAAGTGTGAAAAATAATAGAATCCAACACATGTATATTACAGATATTGAAACCATAAAGATTTTAGGAGAAAACATGCAAATATGCTCATAGCTTGGAGCTAGGTAAAGCTTTCATAGTTATGAGAAAGCAGTAAAAAAAGAAAAGCTGATAAATTAGACTTAACCATTAATTGAATTTCTGTTCATTAAAAAAAACAATGCTGAGAAAATAAATATTCAAGGCACAAACTGGAAGAAAATATTTGCAAAACGTCAGACAAAATTATGGTACACATGACCTCTAAAGGCTCCTTACAGCCCAACAATCAACTCAGTAAAATGGAAAACAAATGAACAGGCATTTAACAAAAGAATATATATTAATGACTAATAGTTCATTAAAAAGTCTCAACATTAAAAAAAAAAAGTGCTCAACATCATTAACCCATTAAGGAAATGTAAAAATTAAAATGAGATACTAGCAAACAACCACCACAATGTCTAAATTAAAAAGAATGATCTAGGGCGCCTGGGTGGCTCAGATGGTTAAGCGTCTGCCTTTGGCTCAGGTCATGATCCCAGAGTCCTGGGATCGAGTCCCGCATCAGGCTCCCTGCTCTGCGGGAAGCCTGCTTCTCCCTCTGCCTCTCTCTCTCTCTCTGACTCTCATGAATAAATAAATAAAACATTAAAAAAAAAGAATGATCTAGCAAAAATGGTCACGATTTGAAGCAATACTGTTGGTGTGAAATTGTACAACTACATTGGAAAAAAATCTGAAAACTTCTTATATGTTGTTACTGAAACCAGAAGTCTCTTGATTTTGTCTTATAAAATTAAATACCCTAACCCGGCACTCTTATGACTAGCTAAGGTTTACCAAAAATAAAACATCTGTTAAGAATAGTACAAAAATATTCATTACACCTTTATTGATAATAACCTCAAACTAGAAACACCAGTGGTGTCCATCAATAGCAGAATAAACAAGCTGTCTTATACTTACAGAAAGAAATGCAAATTTAAGAATGTGCAACTAATATGCCAAAAAACAGGGATGGGTCTCAGACACATTAAGCTGAATGAAATATTTATTACACAAAGGAGTACATACTGCATGATTTTATTTAAAATTCTAGAGCAGGAAAAGTTAAGCTGGGTTTCTAGTTTTTAGGTCTGCATGTAAGAAACTTAGAAGTTGCCACTCCATCCTAGTAGCCAGTAAGAAGCTTAAAACACTGAAAAATCAACAACCCTTTCTGGATTCATGGGAGGAAAAGGCTCGGGGAAAACCTCTGCCCTCAAGATTGGAGACATAGAGAATACACAATCATAAGTTTCCTGGTTATAGACTCATGGTCAGAATGGTGGTGGGAACAAATGCTGGGGTAGGAAAACTGAACTGTAATGGACACATTTCTAGATGATCAATGTGGAAAAGTCTGAGGGTTAAAACTTCAAGGGGACATCATGAGAGATCTTTCCCAAGCACTGTGAAATTTACCTTCAGGGCTTGACCAGATTCCCACAATATCTGAGAAAAATGGCCTCATGCTTGTAGCAGAAGAGAAAGAACCATCTTATTTTATTTATTTTATTTTTTTAAAGATTTTATTTTTTTCTTTTTTTTATTGTTAATCACCATACCTTACATCATTAGTTTTTGATGTAGTGTTCCACAATTCATTATTTGCATATAACACCCAGTGCTCCGCGCAGAGCATGCCTTCTTTAATACCCATCACCAGCCTAACCCATCTTCACACCCCCCTCCCCTCTAGAACCCTCAGTTTGTTTTTTCAGAGTCCATCGTCTCTCATGGTTATCTCCCCCTCCAATTTCCCCCACTTCATTCTTCCCCTCCTGCTATCTCTTTCTTCTTCTTTTTTTTTAACATATAATGTATTATTTGTTTCAGAGGTACAGATCTGTGATTCAACAGTCTTGCACAATTCACAGCATGCACCATAGCACATACCATCTCCAATGTCTGTCACTCAGCCACCCCATCCCTCCCACCTCCCCACCACTCCAACAACACTCAGTTTGTTTCCTGAGATTAAGAACTCCTCATATCAGTGAGGTCATATGATACTTGTCTTTCTCTGATTGACTTATTTTGCTTACCATAATACCCTTTAGTTCCATCCACGTCATTGCAAATGGCAAGATTTCATTTTTTGATGGCTGCATAATATTCCATCATATATATATGTGTGTGTGGGTGTGTGTGCGTGTGTTTATCCATTCATCTGTTGGTGGACATCTAGGCTCTTTCCACAGTTTGGCTATTGTAGACGTTGCTGCTATGAACATTGGGGTGCATGTGCCCTCCAAATCACTACATTTGTATCTTTGAGGTAAATACCCAGTAGTGTAATTGTTCACCGTAGGGTAGCTCTATTTTCAACTTTTTGAGGAACCTCCATACTGTTTTCCAGAGTGGCTACATCAGCTTGCATTCCCACCAACAGACTTTCTCTGCTTGACTTATTTCACTTTGCATAATCTCCTCCAGTCCCATCCATGTTGATATAAAAGTTGGGTATTCATCCTTTCTGACGGCTGAGTAATATTCCATGGTATTTATTGACCACATCTTTATTCATTCATCTGCTGATGGACATATCAGCTCTTTCCACAGTTTGGCTATTGCAGACATTGCTGCTATGAACATTGGAGTGCATATGGCCCTTCTTTTCACTACATCTGTGTCTTTGGGGTAAATACCCAGTAGTGCAATTGCTGGGTCATACAGTAGCTCTATTTTTAATTTTTTGAGGCACCTCCACACTGTTTTCCAGAGTGGCTGCACCAGCTTGCATTCTCACCAACAGTGTAGGAGGGTTCCCCCTTTCTCCTCATCCTTGCCAACATCTGTCTTTTCCGGACTTGTTAACTTTAGCCATTCTGACTGGTGTGAGGTGGTATCTCATTGAGGTTTTAATTTGTATTTCCCTGATGCTGAGTGTTGTTGAACAATTTTTCATGTTTCTGTTGGCCATTTGGATGTCTTCTTTGGAAAAATGTCTGTTCATATCTTCTGACCATTTCTTGATTTGATTATTGGTTCTTTGGGTGTTGAGTTTGATAAATTCTCTATAGATTTTGGATACTAGCTCTTTATCTGATATGTCATTTGCAAGTATCTTCTCCCTTTCTGTCAGTTGTCTTTTGGTTTTGTTGACTGTGTCCTTTGCTGTGTAAAAGCTTTTTATCTTGATGAAGTCCCAATAGTTCATTTTTGCCCTTGCTTCCCTTGCCTTTGGTGATATGTCTAGGAAGAAACTGCTGCAGCTGAGGTCGAACAGGTTGCTGCCTGATCTATATGTTTGTTTTTATGCCAGTACCATACTGTCATGTTGATTACAGCTTTATAATAGAGCTTGAAGTATGGAATTGTGATGCCACCAGCTTTTGCTTTACTACACTCCAAAGAGTTTTCATCAAGAAAGGATTCTGTACTCTGTCAAAAGCTTTTTCTGCTTGTATTGAATCACATGGTTCTTCCTCTTTCTTTTATTAATGTATTTTATCACAGTCATTGATTTGCAGATGATGAACCAACCTTGCAGCCCAGGGATAAATCCTATTTGGTCGTGGTGAATAATCCTTTTAATGTACTGTTGGATCCTATTGGCTAGTATTTTGGTGAGAATTTTTGCATCCATGTTCATCAAGGATATTGGTCTGTAATTCTCCTTTTTGATGGGGTCTTTGGTTTTGGGATCAAGGTAACACTGGCCTCATAAAATGAGTTTGGAAGTTTTCCTTCCATTTCTATTTTCTGGAACAGTTACAGAAGAATAGGTATTAATTCTTCTTTAAATGTTGGGTAGAATTCCACTGGGAAGCCATCTGGCCCTGGACTCTTGTTTGTTGGGAGATTTTTGATGACTGCTTCAATTTCCTTAGTGGTTATGGGTCTGTTCAGGTTTTTTATTTCTTCCTGGCTCAGTTTTGGTAGTTTATACATCTCTAGGAATGCATCCATTTCTTCCAGATTGTCTAATTTGCTGGCATATAGTTGCTCATAATATGTTCTTGTAATTATTTGTATTTCTTTGGTCTTGGTTGTGATCTCTTTCATTCATGATTTTATTTGGGTCATTTCTCTTTTCTTTTTGATAAATCTGGCCAGGGGTTTATCAATCTTATTAATTCTTTCAAAGCACCAGCTCCTAGTTTTGTTGATCAATTCTACTGATCTTTAGTTTCTATGTCATTGATTTCTGCTCTGATCTTTATTATTTCTCTTCACCTGCTGGGTTTAGGCTTTATCTGCTGTTCTTTCACCAGCTCCTTTAGGTGTAGGTTTAGGTTGTGTATTTGAGATCTTTCTCGTTTCTTCAGAAAGGTTTGTATTGCTATATGCTTTCTTCTTAGGAGCTCTTTTGCTGCATCCCAAAGATTTTGTACAGTTGTGTTTTCATTTTCATTTGTTTCCATGAATTTCTTAGTTCTTCTTTAATTTCCTGGTTGACCCATTCATTCTATTTTTTTATTATGTTATGCTAATCACCATACATTACATCATTAGTTTTTGATGTAGTATTCCATGATGCATTGTTTGCATATAACACCCAGTGCTCCACGCAGAATGTGCCCTCTTTAATACCCATCACCAGGCTAACACATTCCCCCACCCCCTCCCCTCTAGAAACCTCAGTTGGTTTCTCAGAGTCCATAGTCTCTCATGGTTCGTCTCCTGCTCCAATTCTCCTTTATTGCTTTCTTCTTCTTCTTCTTCTTCTTCTTCTTCTTCTTCTTCTTCTTCTTCTTCTTCTTCTTCTTCTTCTTCTTCTTCTTCTTCTCCTTCTCCTTCTCCTTCTCCTTCTCCTTCTCCTTCTTCTTCTTCTTCTTCTTCTTCTTCTTCTTCTTCTTCTTCTTCTTCTTCTCCTTCTTCTTCTTCTTCTTCTTTCTTCTTCTTCTTCTTCTTCTTCTTCTTCTTCTTCTTCTTCTTCTTCTTCTATTTTTTAACATATAATGTATTATTTCTTTCAAAGGTACAGGTCTCTGATTCAACAGTCTTACACATCGCAGCTCTCACCATAGCACATACCCTCCCCAATGTGTATCACCCAGCCACCCCACCCCTCCCACCCCCACCACTCCAGCAACCCTCAGTTTGTTTCTTGAGGTTAAGAATTCCTCATATCAGTGAGGTCATGTAATACATTCCTTCTCTGATTGACTTATTTCGCTCAGCATAATACCCTCCAGTTCCATCCATGTCGTTGCAAATGACAAGATTTCATTCCTTTTGATGGCTGCATAATATTTCGTTATATATATATACCACATCTTCTTTATCCGTTCATCTTTTGGAGCCGAGATGTTGACCCATTCATTCTTTAGTAGGATGCTCTTTAGCCTCCATATATTTGAGTTCTTTCCAACTTTCTTCTTGTGACTGATTTCTAGTTTCAAAGCACTGTGGCCCAAAAATATGCAGGGAATGATCCCAATCTTTTGGTACCAGTTGAGACCTGACTTGTAACCCAGATTTTGATCTATTCTGAAGAATGTTCCATGGGCACTAGAGAAGAATGTGTATTCTATTGCTTTGGGATGGAATGTTCTGAATATATCTGTGAAGTCCATCTGGTCCAGTGTGTCATTTAAAGCCTTTATTTCCGTGTTGATCTTTTGCTTAGATGATCTGTCCATTTCAGTGAGGGGGATGTTAAAGTCCCCCACTATTATTGTATTGTTGATGTGTTTCTTTGATTTTGTTATTAATTGTCTTATATAATTGGCTGCTCCCATGTTAGGGGCATAGATATTTACAATTGTTAGATCTTCTTGTTGGATAGACCCTTTAATTTGGATATGGTGTCCTTCCTCATCCCTTATTATAGTCTTTGGTTTTAAATCTAATTTGTCTGATATAAGGATTGCCACCCCAGCTTTCTTTTGATGTCCATTAGTATGGTAAATGGTTTTCCACCTCCTCACTTTAAACCTGGAGGTGTCTTTGGGTCTAAAATGAGTCTTTTGCAGACAGCATATTGATGGGTCTTGTTTTTTTATCCAATCTGATACCCTGTGTCTTTTGATTGGGGCATTTAGCCCATTTACATTCAGGGTAGCTACTAAAGATATGAATTTAGTGTGGTTGTATTGCCTGTAAGGTGACCGTTACTGTATATTGTCTGTGTTCCTTTCTGGTCTGTGTTACTTTTAGGTTCTTTCTTTGCTTAGAGGACCCCCTTCAATATTTCTTGTAGGGCTTGTTTTGTGTTTGCAAATTCTTTTAGTTTTTGTTTATCCTGGAAGCTTTTAGCTCTCCTTCTATTTTCAATGACAGCCTAGATGGATATAGTATTCTTGGCTGCATATTTTTCTTATTCAGTGCTCTGAATATATCGCGTCAATCCTTTCTGGCCTGCCAGGTCTCTGTGGATAGGTCTGCTGCCAATCTAATGTTTCTACCATTGTAGTTTACAGACCTTTTGTCCCAAGCTGCTTTCATGATTTTTTCTTTGTCTCTGAGACTTGTGAGTTTTACTATTAGATGTCGGGTTATTTACCTATTTTTATTGATTTTTGAGGAGGGTTCTCTGTGCCTCCTGGATTTTGACGTCTGTTTCCTTTCCCAAATTAGGGAAGTTCTCTGCTATAATTTGCTGCAATATACCTTCTGTTCTTCTCTCTCTTTTTTGTTCTTCTGGGATCCCAATTATTCTAATGTTGTTTCATCTTGTAGTATCACTTATCTCTTGAATTCTGCCCTCATGATCCAGTAGTTATTTATCTCTCTTTTTCTCAGCTTCTTTATTCTCCATCATTTTGTCTTCTATATCAATAATTCTCTCTTCTGCCTCATTTATCCTAGCAGTTAGAGACTACATTTTTTTATTGCACCTCATTAATAGCCTTTTTGATTTCGACTTGGTTAGATTTTAGTTCTTTTATTTCTCCAGAAAGGGATTCTCTAGTATCTTCTATGCTTTTTTCAAGCCCAGCTAGTATCTTTATAATCATCATTCTGAACTCTAGTTCTGACATCTTACTAATGTATGTATTGATTAGGTCCTTGGCAGTTGGTACTGCCTCTTGTTCTTTTTCTGAGGTGAGTTTTTCCATCTTGTCATTTTGTCCAGAGAAGAATAGATGAAATAGAGAACAAAATGCTAAAAGGGTAACAATGACCCCAGAAAATTATACACTAAACAAATCAGAAGAGACCCAAAACCAGAGGGAAAAGAAAGAGAAAAAAAAAAAAAAGAATATGATAAGGCTGGTGACCAGAACAGAGCCACACATTAGATTTTGGGTGTATTTTGGTCTGTTAGAAAAAACTGCCTCCCAAATTTTTAAAGAAAGAAAAACATATATATACAAAAATAAGGGTAAATACAATGAAGGGATGGAATAGGACTGTAAAGATGAAAATTTAAAAAGATTTTTAAAAAAGGAATTAATAAGATAAGTTGTTTGAAAAAAGAAAGAAGAAAAATAAAAAAAAGAAAGAGAGAATGTGACCAGGCTGGAGACTAGAATAAAGCCATATACTAGAGATAGGGTATATTTTGGTCTTTTAGAAGAAACTGTATAGCAGAATTTTAAAGAAAGAAAAACTTATACACCACACACACACACACACACACACACACACACACACACACACAATAAGGTTAAGTACAATGAAAGGATAGAATATGACTGTAAAAATGAAAATTAAAAGTGATTTTAAAAAAGGAATTGATAAGATGTTGGTTGAAAAAGGAAAGAAGAAAAATTTTAAAAAAAAGACATAGAAAATGAAAAAATAAAGAAAATTTAAAAAATTAACTTTGAAAGTCTAAAGAATCATGGGGAAAAAGCCATGAACTCTATGTGATGTATTCCCCTAGCACTGGAGATTTGCAATTTCATTGATTGGTAAACTTGGTCTTGGCTGGATGTTCTTGCTGATCTTCTGGGGAAGGGGCCTGTTGCAGTGATTTTCAAATGTCTTTGCCTGAGGCAGAATTGCACTGCCTTTGCCAGGGGCCATGCTAAGTAATTTGCTGGGTTTGCTCTTGGTAGCTTTTGTTCCTTGAAAGCTTTCCATAGAGCTTTAGAGTATGAGAATGAAAATGGCAGCTTCCCAATCTCTGGCCCTGGAGGAGCTGAGAGCTTGGGGCCCCACTCCTCGGTGAGCCCTCAAAGAAAAGCAGTCAATCACTCCTGTCTCCCTGGTCTCTGGCTGCACTCCATGCTCACCCGACCTGTGACTGAGCATTTCTATGTCTGGCACATGACCCCATTTGGAGTCTCCAAACCCAGCAGATTCCTGCGGTGCACTCCCATGCCACTCCTCCTGGGGGAGGAAGGAGAGTCTCCTTGGATCTGCCATTTGTGGGTCCCTGCTTGAAGAGTAGTGGCCTGCCTATGCCACGGATCACGGTTTATGGCAACCATGAACTGAGAGCCCACTCCTCGACTCCGTTTTTGCATCTGGCTTCCCCACTCCCATACCTGGGAGCTCTGCCACATCAGGCACCCCTCGTCTTTCTGTGACCCTGAGGGTGCTGAGACCACACTGTCCCAGTGAGAGTTCCACCCCCTGCTTAGCTACTGGAGCAAGGTCCCTCAGCAGAGCAGACTTCTAATAATTCTGATTTTGGGCTCAGCTGCTCTTTCACTTGCCAGTAACCGGCTGATAGAGCAGACTTCTAATAATTCTGATTTGGGGCTCAGGTGCTCTTTCTCTTGCCAGTAACCGGCTGATGGAGGCTCCCTCCCCCCACATTCTATCTTCTTGAATATCCCTGGGATTCACTTTTCTGCACATCTAACCTTCCTGAAAGTGGTTGCTTCTCTGTTCATAGAATTGCTGCTATTCTTTTCTTCGATCTCCTGTTGAGTTTGTAGATGTTCAGAATGATTTGATAACTATCTAGCTGAATTCCTGGGGCCAGACAAAATTTAGGTCTCCTACTTCTCCACCATCTTGCTCCTCCCCCTAGATTTTTCTTTTCTTTTCTTTTCTTTTCTTTTCTTTTCTTTTCTTTTCTTTTCTTTTCTTTTCTTTTCTTTTCTTTTTAGATTTTATTTATTATTTGAGAGAGAGAGAAAAAGAGGGAGAGAGAACGTGAGCCAGGGGGAGAGCAGAGGGAGAAGCAGACTCTCTTCTGAGCAGGGAGCCTGACATGGGGCTCAATCCCAGGACCCTGGGATCATGACCCGAGTGGAAAGCAGACACTTAACTGAGTCACCCAGGCACCCCTAGATTTTTCTTTCCAGTGATTTGAATACATCATGTCATTTTGTGTGGCCTGGAAAGTTTCTACTGAAACATCTTCTGATACCCTTTTGGAGTTTCCCTTATATGTAACTGTTTTCTTTTGCTGATTTTAAGATTCTCTTTATTATTACTTTTTTTTTTTAATTTTAGTTATTATTTGTCTTGGTGTAGATCTCCTTGGATTTATCTTTTTAGGGGCTTATTTGTTTCCTGGACCTAGATGCTTATTTCCTTCCCAGGTTAGGGAAGTTTTCAGCTATTGTATCTTCAAATAAGTTTTCTGTCCCCTTCTCTCTAGCACACATCCTAAGATTAGTCGATAAATTTCTTTCATATACACCTCAGGTACTTTTCAAATTGCTGCTTCTTTGCTGTGTCTTAGGCCAAGTTATTTAACCTGCTGGAGGTAAGCCTCACTGATTTTTAAAGTTTTTGGAGCTGCTGAGATTCAAAGCTGGGTGTTATGGGGACTTGTCTTCCCTGCGCAGGAGCCCAAGGCCAGGGGATCTCAGTGAGAGGTCTGATGCCCTCACTCCTCCATGTTTGTGATGTCCCTTCCATTCGTGGTTAGTCCTGCTAAGGGTTTGGTTTCTGGTTGCATATCCACCCCTCCTACTCTCTTTGATGTGGCCTTCTCTCTATGACTAGCTGTGGACAATTTGTTCTTCAAGACTGCACATCATTTTCATACTTAGTTGTAATACATGTAGTTTTTGCCATGGTGTGTCCATCACACAAGACAAGCTCAGGATCCTCATGCTCCACCCTCTTCCACTCTACTTAAGCTTAATGTGTGAGTTCAATTTGACAATCTGATCCTTGGTATACACTCAGCTATATTATGGGTTAATAGATGAAAAGAAAATCAGTTTAATTTAGATGCCTCTTTGTTCATAAAGCAAGCGAATTGTGTGTGTTTGTGTGTGTGTGTGTGTGTGTGTGCATGTGCATGTATTTGTTTGATATATGTAGTCATCGCCTTTACTTGTGTCTTTTTGTCCTGCTAGTTTATATATGCAAGAGTGCTTTTAGGATAGGTATTATGTGGAAAGCCAAGTCCAGTGACATATCTGTAGATGTCTTGAGTATATTTGTTTTAGAGACAAGAATAAAAATAAGATACTCAATACCTGGACAGAATTCAGAAATCAAAAGATAAAATAACAGCCACCTTGAAAAAAAATATTGTTGGCATTTTTTTTATGAAAAACAGTAAGCAAAGTTGTAGCTTTGTATTAAATTGTATATTTGTTACTTATCTCTTCTTTGTAATCGAGATACTGGCAACCTACCTTGCTAAGGATAATATGGTGGTATGTTCCCACATACAGTCAATTTGTACCATAGTAAAGACTTCCTTTATCAAAATGAGAGAAGATATAAATCATACAGAGCTCTTAATAACTCAAAATATGATAAACCCAGTCTGTTCTCTTTAACTTATGATGTTGGGTGATTTTAAATATATTGCTTCCATCTCCTTGATATATATTAACCATGAAAAATATGCTTTTTCTCTTGATTTTTAAATTTGTATACAAAAAACATTCTAATATTTGCATTATATCATTTTTCTTCCTAGAAAACCTAGTTTCTACAAATGTCATTATAATATTTTCTGGGTTTCTTCTCTTTTTATTCCACAACCAGTATTATCTAAGAATATTAAGATATTAGTGTAGGTTTCTAAATATGAAATGTCCCACTTAAGTTATCATGAAGACTATGTAAGGATAGTGATCAATCATTCTTACCTGTGTATGTTAATCCACTCAGTATTTATAATGCTTACATAATAACAGACTAGATCCTTATTGGAATATATGCAAAAGAAAATGTCCTAGAAAATGTTCCCTTTTTATATATTATAAAGTAACTTTTCTTATTAGCTATGGTAAATTAAGGTTATAATTAATCCTTCCTAAAACAATCTTTCTCAATCACTTCAAACTATTTCTCAATTAAAGGTTATAGATTTCCTCCTTTCTGAATTCTCAGCTTGCTTTGCCTTTTGTATGCTGTAAATGGCTGTCGATCTAAGAACTGTCTAATATTATGCCAACTGTTTTAACACAAAAAGGGCATTTTAAAATGTGAATAGCTTTAGTAAAAATTATATTAAACACACTTACTCATTATTAGAATAAATGCGCTTTTTCTCAGCATGAGTAATTTCAGATGCATGAGTAGAATACATCCAATTTTTATTGGTTGAATTTTTAGTTTCCAGTTTAAGTCTTACCTGCCTCATATCTCTCCATACTTTATATTAGAAAAGATTTCATATAAATGTGAGATTCTACACAAAACTTTGGTTTTATTTGTATGGAAAAGGAAATATAATTTTGCTTTAATTATCTGAAATAGAAGAAACATCTATTGGTATGTCATTAGTTAATTCATATCCAAAAGAATATTCTAACCTTGAAATTAAATTTGTAATTAATGTCTAAAGAATACACCATTTCAGCCTAATTAAAAGAAAAAAATGTACATACAAAAACTGAGATAATGTTAAAATTAGTAAAAATTATAGCAGAGATTCTGTCATACAAAAAGATACTTGAAGTTTCATGTGTCTGCATAATCGGATGCTGGCATATGTTATCCCTTTTATCAGTTTCTCTAAACTTTCTCTAGTAAAACTGTAAATTGCAATATTTCTAAATAAAAGTTTTATAAAATATACATACTATTATAAAAAATGTTATACTTTCTGATCTACCATCAGTAGTTTAACAAAAATACCATTAAAGTAATAAAATTTACGATTTTGCCATATACTAGCTACATCTCCCTGTGTGTGTGTGTACACACACACAATATCAGTAGTTTGTTGGGTGATATATATACATATACATAAATGTATAACCTATACAAACATACATACATATGTTTGTGTATTACCTACCAAATCGCTGACATTTTTTCTTGGTACAAGGGATTAGATGGTGAGCATTGGGGCTTCAAGTGGATTTTTAAATTACCAATGAATTAATTAACCAACATATAAAAAGCAAGGGTGACATACAAAACTTAGGTAGCTAAACATTCTTCAACAGATTTCTAATACTTAAAGTGAGGATTGAAAAACTACCAAAAAGTAAGAGTGTAAGAAAATGAGTATGTTAGCCAATGTCTAAAGTTATCCCAGCCATAAAATTCTATGATCTCTTTAGTCTAATTAGTGTAGACATAAGGTTGTACAAACTAAACATCAAAGTGTGTACCATATTTTAATAATAGGAAAAAATAATAAAGGATTCATATTTTCAATTGAAAATTTCTCTAACCAAATACAAATTAAAAGACGTTATTTGTAATTTTACTAATCTATTGTAGTGTATTGAATAGCTGAGTGTTTATTATAAAATAAATGTTAGGTCCTGCAGGTGAAAGTGCATTTAGTAAGTAGTTAAAGTAGCATCTCTATTGTAAATTTTACTTTCTGTTTTTCAGAACTGAACAGATTTTTTAAGCAATTGTTTTTCCTTAGCTGGTTTGGAATAGGGTGGTGAAAGATGTTATCATTTTCATATTTTTTCATATACAAAGCCAGGAGTAATTGACTCTGTTTTGTGGAAGATGATGTATTCACCATCTCTTAGTTGTTATCACCACTGTCTGATAGTTTGTTTTGTAAAAAAGGCAAAGTGCAGCGGTCTCAAATGTGAATTACAGTATAGAGGGTCATAGAGACTTCATCCTGGGTAAAAAATGCATTTAATAAAGTTGAATAAGATTTCTTTAGCTTTCCATTTGTGTGCTGATGCCCAGGCAGATACCATATTTATAATTCTGGATGGTTATTCAATACTTTTTTTCCCATATAGTAACTCTGATTCTAACAGAGCAAAAGGTGTATATAGCTTATATTTGAAGATACATAAATTCTTTCAGAATATCTAAGTTGATATAATATGGTTTTTCTCTCACTTTTTCTCTATTGCCCTTTCTGTTCCCTTAGGGAGGGACAGATATTCTCAAATTTATTTATTTTCCTACTTATGTTTGCCAGAAAACTAAAATAAAAATGGATTGGGAAAACATAAAAATAACTGAAATAAGAATGGAAATAGTTTATTAACTTCCTGGTTGAGTGACCTTGTAAAAGTTAATTAACCACACTGAACTGTCATCTAGGTAATTGAAGATTGATCATTTCTGTTAGTTGCATCTCAATATATATATTTGTAGATATCTACATATAGATAAAATTTTGTGGGCGCCTGGGTGGCTCAGATGGTTAAGAGTCTGCCTTTGGCTCAGGTCATGATCCCAGGGTCCTGGGATCAAGTCCCGCATCGGGCTCCTTGCTCAGCAGGGAGTCTACTTCTCCCTCTCCTCTGCCTCTCCCCCTGCTTATTCTCTCTCTGTCTCTCTCGCAAATGAATAAATAAAATCTTTAAAAAAAAATTTGTATATAACATATTTAATATAATCTAGTCTATCTGATGCACAAATACATGCATAGATAATCTGCAGTGTCAGTAGTTTTGTCACTCATTAATATAGTTTGCAATATCGAAATCGGCATTACTTCATTGGAAGCAATATCCTTGAGGACAAGAACTGCATCTTGACAGTGAACATATATTGGTCAACAACTGATTCTTACAGATGCTTTCCCTGAATGTAAATTTTCCCTCCACTGCAACCCTATGGCCTCTGTTCTAGTTCTAGACCTCAGCATCTCTCAACAAGACTAAGGTTCCACACTTACACTTTTCCAAAGTCTTTTCCACTGATTTTTAAAATGACAGTGAATGTACCAAATATTAAATCTGAAAATGTCCCTCTCTTGATTACAGACTTTCATTGGCACATAGTCATTTTTAGGATTTAGTTCAAACTCAACAAATTTGGCACAGTCTTCCAAAAATTTTCCTTTTCCACACTCATTAACTTTTCAGCAAATGTGCTTTAATATCTTACACACCAGACAATGTGATGATCTTATTCCATTCACCACATTATAATAACAAAAATATTTCACTATTACATGCTTCTTTGCCCTTTTTTATTGAGATAAAATTTATATAACAGTCACTACATTTGCCATTTTAAAGTATATCATATGGTGTCTTTTAGTACATTCCCAGTAATGTATACTCATACCATTATCTAATATCAGAACATTTTCATCACACCGAAATGAAACTTCATACCCACTAAGTGGTCACTCCTCATTTGCCTCTCTCCTGGCCCCTGGCAACTACTAATATGCTCTCTATCACTAGAGATTCTAGATATTTCATATAAATGATATCATGCAATATGTAGCTTTTTGAGGCTGGCTTCTTTCACTCAGCATAATGTTTTCAAAATTCATCCATGCTGTAGCACTCATTGGCACTTTATTCCTTTTATGGCTGAATAATAATTTATTATAGGTGTATACCACACTTTGTTTATCCATTCAACATTTGAATTGTTTTCACTCTTTGCTTTTCTTAATGCTCAACCTTCTTCAGAGGAACTTTGTCCAGTGACTTTTGGTTCCATATTTCATATATTTATAAAGAAATGGGTGTAATTTCCCATGAAACTTGAACTCTACCAATTCAGTTTTTTTCCTATGTACTATATTATGTTGAAGTTGCATGATTTTATCTTAGAGTATGTTAGAAACTTGGGAAAATATTTACCTATATTGTTATTTGCATAGTATGTGATGCATTGATTTACATTCAAACTGTATATAAACAGAATATAACTGTATAAATACAATTAACTGTATTCAACTGCATATTTTTATATACTATAACATAAAATTTTCTGTAGAATTTAGCACATATTTCTAGAATGAAATTAAGTAATTAAGGGACTGAATAGGAAGACATACAAAGAAAAAGTGAGTTAATACAAATTTAGAAAAATCACATAAATTCTGACAGGTCAGAAAATTTACTAAAATGATTTTTATGATATGTAGAGTAGCTAAAGTAGTTGAAGGGAAAGAGAGAGAGAAGGGAATATGTTCTTACTATGATGTCAAACCCAGTAAATGACAGATTAATCAAATTTGTATCACTAAAATGCTATAAATTACCAAAAAAATTTATATGCAAGAAAGCAATAAAATATAATTTTCAGTTTGGGACAGCAGCAATAAATAGCGATGTCATTTTCCAGGAAGGATCTGAGTAAAAATAGGAGAATGAAGTTGAAACAGCTCATTTCAAGATGCCTTTGCAAATCTAGATAACCAGTCATTTTAAAATGCTGTCAGCAACTAAAAAGGACAGCAAATACTGACTATATGTAATTTTAGAAAACATGGAAAAGGCTAAGCATGTGGTTTCTTACTGCAACTTCAGTAGTCATTCCATGTACACATAGCAAATGTAATTACAGCTAAAGAAACATGAGTTTAATAAAATATATGCAGAGATTGATATTGTATAATATATATATTTGAGACTATTCCATAACATCCTCTTGGTCAGTCACCAAGCATTCCCAAAATTGGAGTGTTGCCTTAAGCATATTTATGGAGAGTAAAGAGTTTGCTTTTATATGTGTAACATTTGTCTTTCTGGCCATAAATTTATGCTTTTTCCACAGAAATAAATTCTTTTAAAAGTAACTTTGGGTTTACTAACAACAGTCTCTAAACCTGACATACCATATTGCTAGTAGTCTATGGCATATGCAAAACTACTACAAAGGTTAATCACAAGTATCTGAAGATAAATATGCATTTTTTATTTCAACTAATATAAGTCCTATGTTCCCTATAAGTAATGTGTTCTGCAGTGATAATACTTACTTAGGAAATTCATTTTTTCAGAGGAATTAAATAATAGCCAAAAGGAGGAAATTAAACCAATTTCAGAATTTTTAAAAGAAAGCAGATTCTGTCAACAAATTTTTACTAAATTTAAGTTTTCTTTCTTAATATGTTAAAAGAGTATGCAAAATTTTTCACAAGTTACTGTATTCCCAAGCATAAATTACCAAATGTTATAATGAGTGATCATATTGCACAATTGAAAATAAATGCCCCATATAGGGTTATAGCAATTGATATGTAATAATGCAAATTCTCTTTATAAACATCCGGATAAACTCAAAAACTGGATCAATAAATTCCCAAACAAAACAGGGAAAATGTTAAACCTTTGACATTTTAATCTCCTTAGGGCAGAATGAAGACTCATGCTATTGTGATCTTAAATATCGTCACAAATTATTAAGACAAAATTAAAAGCCCATTCAAAGTCAAAACCCAGGGGCGCTTGGGTGGCTCAGTTGGTTAAGCGACTGCCTTCAGCTCAGGTCATGATCCTGGAGTCCCGGGATCGAGTCCCACATCAGGCTCCCTGCTCAGCAGGGAGTCTGCTTCTCCCTCTGACCCTCCCCCCTCTCATGTGCTCTCTCTCTCTCTCATTCTCGATCTCTCAAATAAATAAATAAAATCTTAAAAAAAAAAAGTCAAAACCCAGACCTGGAACCAGATACAAAGCCCTTCCATTAAACCAAAATTCATTAAGTACTTCTCACCCATCAGCCAGCTTAGGTGACCCATAGTCTGCAAGAGCTCTTGTAAGGATATACGAAGCTAATTCTGGTTCTTTGGTGTATTGCAGGAGGGTTCTTTTTGCTGGAAAATGTAATAGCATTTAGTCACTGATTCATTATCCTAGCCCAAGTATTATGAACAAAAATTTTTAGGTTTTCTTCACTTAATTATCTCCTCAGCTTATAGTTAGAAAAATAGAGACCCAGTTAATCAAGGGAAAAATTTTAAAGATCTTAGTAATATCTTGGTGAATAAATAAACTTTCTTAGAAGCATCCATCTTGATCCAGATCTAAATCCTGTCATGAACCCAGAATAACCCAGAAATCTTTTTCTCTTTGAGTTGTTTCTGATCTTACATGGAAATATCTTTGTATTTTGTCCCCAGCAAAATATACTAATGTGTGTTACTAATGTATATGTAATGGGTATATACTAAAGTCTTAGGAAATTTCACATTATCTATGTCCATTAATTTTCACAACAGTACCATTAGATAATTCGTATGCACCTCATCCCACAAGGGAAATGAGGTTTAGAGATTTTTTTAATATCTTGCCTAAAGTTTAGCTTTAAGTAGGCACTTTCAATATATTCCATTCCAGTTTATTTTGACAAGCCATATAGCTGCCAGTATAATTATTATATCACACATATTTCAGAAATAAAACTACCCAATCTATTTAACAATAGCTACAATTATTGAGTGCATACTATGTAACATTATCTATTAAGTACTTCTGTATACTCATAGAATATTTTATATACTTACATAGAATAGTCTTGTATATGTTTTTACATACTTTTATATGTATATATTATAGAAGAACATGGATGGATTTCATATATAAATATATATTTATATATTCTCTTAAAATTCTTATAATTGCTGTGAAGTATCAGTTATTAAAATATGTTTAAAGATTATTAACCTTAGAAATCAAGGGGATAAAAAATTTAAATTTCTACGAGGCAGAAAGGAACTCAGGACTATATTAAAATGGCACATATCTAACCTGGATTGATATTCAGTTTTATTTTGAGACATCTTGTTTAATGACTGGTACATGATAGGCATTCAAATTAGACCTATTACATCTCACAGAGTCAAATAAGTTGCATAAAGCATTATAAGGGCCCCCAAAGTGGATGAGTTGAATGCTTGCTTCATCCTAAGATCTCTGTTACAAGATATTCTGTGACAGTACATTGAGATCATTTCTAGTTATGATGGGGAAAAACAGTTCTTTCAAAAACAGGAATATTTTAATTTTATTTCTAAAAGGAGAAAGGATAATATCCATATTACCAGACATTGGATAGTTACCTGACAAAAATGACAATGATTCTTAATCCCAAAAAATGTTATTCATTTTGAAGACTCAAAGGGAGACAATAGTTGTACTAAAAAAAAAACCCACAATGAGTTCCACTATGTTGTAACACCCATATTGCTATTATTTTTTCGGTTTTATTATTGTTCTTTTTTTAATTTTTTAATTTTTTAATTTTTTTATTGTTATGTTAATCACCATACATTACATCATTACTTTTTGATGTAGTGTTCCATGATTCATTTTCTGTGCATAACACCCAGTGCTACACGCAAAATGTGCCCTCTTTAATACATATCACCGGGCTAACCCAACCCCCAACCCCCCCCTCCTTTCAGAACCCTGTTTGTTTTTCAGAGTCCATCATGTCTCATGGTCCGTCTCCCCCTCCGACTTGCTCCCCTTCATTCTTCTCCTCCTGCTATCTTCTTCTTTTCTTTTTCTTAACATATGTTGCATTATTTGTTTAAGAAGTACAGGTCTGTGATTCAACAGGCTTGCACAATTCACAGCGCTCACCATAGCAAATACCCTCCCCAATGTCTATCACCCAGCCACCCCATCCCTCCCACCCTCCAACACTCCAGCAATGCTCAGTTTGTTTCCTGAGATTAAGAATTCCTCATATCAGTGAGGTCATATGATACATGTCTTTCTCTGATTGACTTATTTCACTCAGCATAACACCCTCCAGTTCCATCCACATCGTTGCAAATGGCAAGATCTCAATCCTTTTGATGGCTGCATAATATTCCATTGTGCATATATACCACCATTCTTTATCCATTCATCTGTTGATGGACAACTTGGCTCTTTCCACAGTTTGGCTATTGTGGACATTGCTGCTATAAACATTGGGGTGCATGTACCCCTTCGGATCCCTACATTTGTATCTTTGTGGTAAATACCCAGTAGTGCAATTGCTGGATCATATGGTAGCTCTATTTTCAACTGTTTGAGGAACCTCCATAGTGTTTTCCAGAGTGGTTGCACCAGCTTGCATTCCCACCAACACTGTAGGAGCGTTCCCCTTTCTCCACATCCCCGCCAACATCTGTCGTTTACTGACTTGTTAATTATAGCCATTCTGACTGGTGTGAGGTGGTATCTCATTGAGGTTTGATTTGGCTTTCCCTGATGCCGAGCGATGTTGAGCACTTTTTCATGTATCTGTTGGCCATTTGGATGTCTTTGGAAAAATGTCTGTTCATGTATTCTGCCCATTTCTTGATTGAATTATTGGTTCTTTGGGTGTTGAGTTTGATAAGTTCTTTATAGATTTTGGATCCTAGCCCTTTATCTGATATGTCATTTGCAAATATTTTCTCCCATTCTGTCGGTTGTCTTTTGGTTTTGTGGACTGTTTCTTTTGCTCTGCAAAAGCTTTTTATCTTGATGAAATCACAAGAGTTCATTTTTGCCCTGGCTTCCCTTGCCTTTGGCGATGTTTCTAGGAAGAATTTGCTGCGGCTGAGGTAAAAGAGGTTGCTACATACGTTCACCTTTAGGATTTTGATGGACTCCTGTCTCACGTTTAGGTCTTTCAACCATTTGGAGTCTATATTTGTGTGTGGTGTAAGGAAATGGTCCAGTTTCATTCTTCTGCATGTGGCTGTCCAATTTTCCCAACACCATTTGTTTAAGAGACTGTCATTTTCTGTTGGACATTCTTTCCTGCTTTGTCGAAGATGAGTTGACCATAGAGTTGAGGTCCATTTTTGGGCTCTCTATTCTGTTCCATTGATCTATGTGTCTGTTTTTGTGCCAGTATCGTACTGTCTTGATGATGACAGCTTTGTAATAGAGCTGGAAGTCCGGAATTGTGATGCCGCCAGCTTTGCTTTTCTTTTTCAAGATTCCTCTGGCTATTCGGGGTCTCTTCTGGTTCCATACAAATTTTAGAATTATTCGTTCCATTTTTTGAAAAAAGTGGATGGTATTTTGATGGGGATTGCATTGAATGTGTAGATTGCTCTAGGTAGCATTGACATCTACACAATGTTTGTTCTCCCAATCCATGAGCATGGAACGTTTTTCCATTTCTTTGTGTCTTCTTCAATTTCTTTCATGAGTATTTTATAGTTTTCTGAGTACAGATCCTTTGCCTCTTTGGTTAAATTTATCCCTAGGTATCTTATGGTTTTGGGTGCAATTGTCAATGGGATCGACTCCTTAATTTGTCTCTCTTCTGTCTTGCTGTTGGTGTATAGGAATCCCACTGATTTCTGTGCATTGATTTTATATACTCCTACTTTACTGAATTCCTGTATGAGTTCTAGCAGTTTTGGGGTGGAGTCTTTTGGGTTTTCCACATACAGTATCATATCATCTGCAAAGAGTGAGAGTTTGACTTCCTCTTTGCCGTTTTGGATGCCTTTGATTTCTTTTTGTTGTCTGATTGCTGTGGCTAGGACTTCTAATACTATGTTGAATAGCAGTGGTGAGAGGGGACATCCCTGCGTGTTCCTGACCTTAGAGGAAAAGCTCTCAGCTTTTCCCCATTGAGAATGATATTCCCTTTAGGTTTTTCATAGATGGCTTTTATGATATTGAGGTAGGTACCCTCTATCCCTATACTCCAAAGAGTTTTGATCAAGAAAGGAAGCTGTAGTTTGTCAAATGCTTTTTCTGCATCTATTGAGAGGATCATATGATTCTTGTTCTTTCTTTTGTTAATGTAATGCATCATGTTGATTGATTTGCGGATGTTGAACCAACCTTGCAGCCCAGGGATAAATCCCCCTTGGTCATTGTGAATAATCCTTTTAATGTACTGTTGGATCCTATTGGCTAGTATTTTGGTGAGAATTTTTGCATCCATGTTCATCAAGGATATTAGTCTGTAATTCCCCTTTTTGATGGGGTCTTTGTCTGGTTTTGGGATCAAGGTAATGCTGGCCTCATAAAATGAGGTTGGAAGTGTTCCTTCCATTTCTATTTTTTGGAACAGTTTGGAACAGTTTCAGGAGAATAGGTATTAATTCTCATTTAAATGTTTGCTTGAATTCCCCTGGGAAGCCATCTGGCTCTGGGCTTTTGTTTGTTGGGAGATTTTTGATGACTGCTTCAATTTCCTTAGTGGTTATAGGTCTGTTCAGGTTTTCTATTTCTTCCTGGTTCAGTTTTGGTAGTTGATACATCTCTAGGAATGCACCCATTTCTTCCAGGTTATCTGATTTGCTGGCATAGAGTTGCTCATAATATGTTCTTATAATTGTTTGTATTTCTTTGGTGTTGGTTGTGATCTATCATCTTTCATTCATGATTTTGTTAATATAGGTAATTTCTCTTTTCTCTTTGATAAGTCTGGCCTGGGGTTTATCAATCTTGTTAATTCTTTCAAAGAACCAGCTCCTAGTTTCGTTGATCTGTTCTACTGTTCTTTTGGTTTCTAGTTCATTGATTTCTGCTCTGATCTTTATTATTTCTCTTCTCCTGCTGGGTTTAGGTTTTATTTGCTGTTCTTTCTCCAGCTCCTTTACGTGTAGGGTTAGGTTGTGTACTTGAAACCTTTCTTGTTTCTTGAGAAAGGCTTGTATTGCCATATACTTTCCTCTCAGGACTGCCTTTGCTGTATCCCAAAGATTTTCAACGGTTGTATTTTCAATTTCATTTGTTTCCATGAATTTTTTTAATTCTTCTTTCATTTCCTGGTTGACCCATTCATTCTTTAGTAGGATGCTCTTAGCCTCCATGTTTTTGAGTTCTTTCTGACTATCCTCTTGTGATTGAGTTCTAGTTTCAAAGCATCGTGGTCTGAAAACATGCAGGGAATAATCCCAATTTTTGGTACTGGTTGAGACCTGATTTGTGACCTAGGATGTGATCGATTCTGGAGAATGTTCCATGGGCACTAGAGAAGAATGTGTATTCCGTTGCTTTGGGATGGAATGTTCTGAATATGTCTGTGAAGTCCATTTGGTCCAGTGTGTCATTTAAAGTCTTTATTTCCTTGTTGATCTTTTGCTTAGATGATCTGTCCATTTCAGTCAGGGGGGTGTTAAAGTCCCCCACCATTATTGTATTGCTGTCAATGTGTTTCTTCGCTTTTGTTATTAATTTCCTTATATAATTGGCTGTTCCCATATTAGGGGCATAGATATTTACAATTGTTAGATCTTCTTGTTGGATAGACCCTTTAAGTAGGATATAGTGTCCTTCCTCATCTCTTATTACAGACTTTGTTTAAAAATCGAATTTGTCTGATAAAAGGATTAGAACCCCAGCTTTCTTCCGGTGTCCATTATCATGGTAAATGGTTTTCCACCCCCTCACTTTCAATCTGGGGGTGTCTTTGGGTCTAAAATGAGTCTCTTGCAGACAGCATATTGATGGGTCTTGTTTTTTAATCCAATCTGATAGCCTGTGTCTTTTGATTGGGGCATTTAGCCCATTTACATTCAGGGTAACTATTGAAAGGTATGAATTTAGGGCCATTGTATTGCCTGTAAGGTGACTGTGACTGTATATTGTCTGTATTGCTTTCTGATCTATGCTGCTTTTAGGTTCTCTCTTTGCTTAGAGGACCCCTTTCAATATTTCTTGGAGGGCTGGTTTCGTGTTTGCAAATTCCTTTAGTTTTTGTTTGTACTGGAAGCTCTTTATCTCTCCTTCGATTTTCAGTGAAAGCCTAGCGGATATAGTATTCTTGGCTGCATATTTTTCTCGTTTCGTGCTCTGAAGATATCTTGCCAGTCCTTTCTGGCCTGCCAGGTCTCTGTGGATATGTCTGTTGCCAATCTAATGTTCCTAACATTGTAGGTTACATATGTCTTCTCCTGAGCTGCTTTCAGGAGTTTCTCTTTGTCTCTGAGACTCGTAAGTTTTACTATTAGGTGTCGGGGTGTTGACCTATTTTTATTGTTTTTGAGAGGGGTTCTCTGTGCCTCCTGGATTTTGATGCCTGTTTCCTTCCTCACATTAGGGAAGTTCTCTGCTATTATTTGCTCCAATATACCTTCTGCCCCTCTCTCTCTTTCTTCTTCTGGGATCCCAATTATTCTAATGTTGTTTCGTCTTATCGTATAGCTTATCTCTCGAATTCTGCCCTCGTGATCCTGTAGTTGTTTATCTCTCTTTTTCTTAGCCTCTTTATTTTCCATCATTTGGTCTTCTATATCGCTGATTCTCTTTTCTGCCTCATTTATCCTAGCAGTTAGTGCCCCCATTTTTGATTGCACCTCATTAATAGCTTTTTTGATTTGGACTTGGTTAGATTTTAGTTCTTTTATTTCTCCAGAAAGGGTTTCTCTAATAACTTTTTTCAAGCCCGGCTTTTTTCAAGCCCAGCTAGTATCTTTAAAGTCATGATTTTGAACTCTAGGTCCGACATCGTACTAATGTACATATTGAGTAGGTCCCTGGCAGATGGTATTACCTCTTGTTCTTTTTGCTGAGGTGATTTTTTTCACCTTGTCATTTTGTCCAGAGGAGAATAGATGTATGAGAGAACAAAATGCTAACAGATTAACAACGTCCCCAGCAAATATACTGTATACAATTAAGAAAAGACCTGAAACCAGGGGAAAGAAAGGGAAAGGAAAAAAAGAAAGAGAGGGAAAAAAAAAAGAAAAAGATAAAACAAACAAAAACAGAACAAAACATAAAAAACGGAATATGATTAAATATGATCAGGCTAGTGCATAGATCCGTGCCACAAACTAGATTTTGGGCGTATTTTGGTCTGTTAGAAGAAAGTGCCTTCTAAAATTTTAAAGGAAGAAAGACATATATGTACAAAATAAGGGTTGATACAATGAAGGGATGGAAAATGACTGTAAAGATGAAAATTATAAAAGATTTTATAAAAGGAATTGATAAGAAGTTGTTTGAAAAAAGAAAGAAGAAGATTAAAATAAAACGGAGAGAATGTGATCAGGCAGGAGACTAGAACAAAGCCATACACTAGTGATATAGGGTATATTTTGATCTGTTAGAAAAAACTGTATCTCAAAATTTTAAAGAGAGAACAACTTATATATATATGCCAAAAATAAGGGTAACTACTATGAAGGGATAAATTTTCTAAAAATGAAAATAAAAAATGTTTTTTTTTAAAAAGGGATTGATAAGATGTTGGTTGAAAAAGGGAAAAAGAAAAATTCAAAAAAGAGAAAAAAAGCTAAAAAAATTAACTTTGAAAAACTAATGAATCATGGTAAAAAAGCCTTGAATTCCATGTGCAGTATTCCCGTAGCGCTGGTGTTCTCCTGCTCTTCTTGATTGGTAAACTTGGTCTTGGATTGCTGGCTGTCTGGGCTGATCTTCTGGGGGAGGGGCCTGTTGCTGTGGTTCCCAAACGTCTTTGTCGGAGGCGGAATTGCCCCGCCCTTGTCCATCTGGGCTAAGCAAGCTGCTTGGGTTTGCTCTCAGGAGCTTTTGCTCCCTGCAAGCTCCCGGCACAGTTTTGGAGGACCAGAGTGAAAATGGCGGCTTCCCAATTTCTGCCCTGGAGGAGCTGAGAACTCGGGGCCCTGCTCCTCAGTGCGCCCCCCAGAGAAAAGTAGTCACTCCCGTCTCCCCGGTCTCTAGCCACACTCCGTGCTCACCCGGCCTGAGACCGAGGGTTTCTATCTCTGGCACCCGACCCCGTGTGGAGTCTCCAAACCCAGGATATCCCTGCGGTGTGCTCCCGCGCCGCTCCTCCCGGGGGAGGAAGGGGAGTCTCCCCGGATCTGCTGCTTGTTGGGTCCCTGCTGGAGGAGCAGTGGCCCGACTGGGCTGCGGATCACAGTTTATGGCAACCCCGAGCTGAGAGCCCGCGCCTCAGCTCCGTCCCTGCAGCCGGCTTCCCCACTCTGATACCTGGGAGCTGCTGCACTCAGGCACCCCCGGTCTTTCTGTGACCCCGAAGGTCCTGAGACCACACTGTCCCGTGAGGGTTCCACCTCCCGCTTAGCCACTGGAGTGACGTCCCTCAGCGGAGCCGACTTCTAAATGTTCCAATTTTGTGCTCCGTGGCTCTATCACTTGCCAGAAGCGGCTGACGGAGGCCTCCTCCCCCACCGTCTATCCTCCCGAATATCGCCTCGGATTCATTTCTCTGCACGTCCTACCTTCCAGTAAGTGGTCGCTTTTCTGTTCAGACAGTTGTTGCTATTCTTTTCTTCGATCTCCTGTTGAGTTCGTAGGTGTTCAGAATGGTTTGATCCCTATCCAGCTGACTCCTGAGACCAGATGAAATCCAGGTCTCCTACTCCTGTGCCATCTTGCTCTGCCCCTCTAGTCTCCCCATATTGCTATTTTATCTGCAGAAGAACAATTGAAAAGACACCTCATTTCTTTTATTCCACTTGCCTTAAATTTGGTAAACTTTTTGTATACTATGTTCTATAACCATTCAAATGCTATTAAATATGCCTTTATGCTGTGTTAATAATGAAACACACACATATTTCTTCTGATCTGAGATGACTTAGAAAATATTCCATCCAATCATTTATCCTAAAGTAGTGGAGCCTGGTAATTTGGATAGTTAATTCTCTTTTATTCTCCTTTTCTTCCTGCTTTTTCCTCTCACACAAATACCATAATTTCATATTAGTGTTTCTCAATCTCCAAAAGGAAAAGAAAAAAAAAAAAAAAAAAACTCCTCTATCACCTGAAAATTTATATCAGTGGTTACATGCATAAGATTCAGTCTTCTTCATCAGAATATGCCCAAAATTAAAAGATTCTTTAGATAATGTTAATAATTCATTCTGTCAAAAGGTTAGTTTTGCCAGGGTCAAAAGGATGAACCAGGTTTAATTGGCCTAAAATTAGTCTTCCTTTCACCAATCTCACTATCTAATATTTAACATGTTGATTCCTGCTCTGAATGTCCTATGCCCTCATCTTTAATGGGATGCAGTGATTGCATAAGACTCTCAGTCATAATTGGGTAATCTTGCAAACCATAAGTAACACACTCTGTTCCACCTTTCCTACCTACTCAATTTCTTCTGGACTTTCCCCCATGACAATTGTCATTTTTCTAGAAATGTATGATTCTCTGGGAATCAAAAAATATTGTTGCTCCCAGGTTAATGCATAACAAGGGAAGATAGATAAAAATTTAATTAAAGTTTGATATAGAAATGATGTGATAACTTTGTGGTGACAGTGTAACATTGGATTTAAAAGTACCTGCCAAAATGTTAGTTTCATCTTGTTCTCTTAGAACATGGAACAGGACCTGGCTATCCTGGAAACTCAAGAAATATGAAAGCCCAGATTTTATTCGTAATCTCTACTGGCTCTGAAACCTTACAAGAGCAATTTAACCTTGCTTATACTCCAGTTCTTTCTAATATTAAGCAGTTGGGCTATATGGGATTCCCAAATGCCATTCATAGGAGAGCTCATTAAAACAGAATAACACAAAAGATTATTATCACAAACCTACTGAATTACACTCCACAAAGTCCAAGAATATCTATTAAAATGATGTAATGTATGGTGATTAACATAACATAATTAAATAAAAGAGCGATGAAACACTGAAAAAAAAAAAAACCCTCAAATTCTTATGAGCAGCCAGCTTTGGGAAACAGTGTTTATCTGATGATTTCCCATTTCCCTACCACATTGATAAAGAACTAACTGTAATGCTATTTATTTTAAACATCTGATAATCTGATGAAAATCATAGCTTGGAGCAGGTGAGCAACTTGGAGTCCTTCCGTTCTAGCATATAGATATTACATATACCACACTGTGGGTAAAATTAACTCCACAGGGAAGAAATCTGTGTTCATGGACTACCTCCATTCCAAGAAAATGATGCATGGAATAATAAAATTAGTATAAACTTTCAGACCAAGAATGGATTTGAATTCCAGTTTTAGAGATATGTTTGGAAAGGAGTTCAGATAAAAATCTCCTTCTCTTGACAGGTCCTCAGATACATAGGGTCCAGCCCCCTGAATTCAGAATGTATGATTTTTTTCCCAGGGACAAGCAATTGGATACTGATTATGTTACACAAACATTATGACTCTAATGGTCTCAATATATATCTCTAATATTAGTAGGGTACCAGATCATATATGGAACATCCAGTTAAATTTGGATTTAAGATCAATAACATAAACTTCAGCATATATGTGTCCCAAAATTGTGTGTATATGGGCATCCCCTTCAGTATTAGAGATATACTAAATAATTATATAAGTTGATTAAAAATTAAAACTTAACTGGTGACTTGTATCTATATTTGTTAAATATGGTAACCCTAAATATGAGGGTTTTTTTAAGGATCCCAATGAAGTTTCCAGGTAGAGATGAGACATTTCTAAGAGATTAAGGAGGTCTGATACTTTAAATATTTTTTAAAGTAGTAATATCTTGCCTATAAAGTCAAGAGGAAAAAAATCTAAACTATTGCATAGACAATTTATTCAAATGACCAAAACTTTAAACAAATGCTATTTTCCTTGCACATTTGTGAATGTGGGCATGCATGTTTGTAAATGTGGGCACACATGTTTGTGATTTTAACTCACTTTCTTAAAACATCATTACTTACATGGTAAAAATGTATTAAGTATTCAGGCTAAAAATATTTTTAAACGACAGCTACATTACATCATAGAGGATACTAAAAACATCTATATTTTGAGATTTTAAAATAATAATTCACAGTTTGCAATATGGGGAACTATATGTAAATTATATTTCAACAACTGCTTGCAACTTCAACTTTTCAAGCTGTTTTAAAATCTTTTTCCATGAAAAAGAATTGTCTATTGATAGCATAATTGCCTTCTGACTGGATATGAAGAAACTTAGAATGAAACAGATGGTTGTCTGCAAAGTAATGCCTACAAAGTACAATTGAAAATCAGTATTCAAAAATAAAAAACTTGGAACATTTTCTTGATATAATTGTCAAAAGAAATCTGGCTTACAAATTGGGGAAATAAAATTTCCAGTATTTATTTTTCATAAATATTAAAAAATCAAAACTACATTTGTTGATATATATTAATATTTTAACATAAACTGTTAAAAATTACAATGTCTTAAATGACATATACACTATGTCAAATTCAGATTTTAACTCTACCTTTCAGTGGTAGTCCTCCAAGATCTTCATTGGCATATGAAAACAACAACATAATCTTTCCATGCTATGTGATTAATATTTTATAATTAGTCAAATGATAAAAATTGCTGGAATTGTCTATTGTCCATATATTTTATCTTATATGTAGCCTGTGAATTATTTGAAAAAAAATACTTAGCATAGGTTTTATGGATGAGTTTTACTTTGATCTCAAGAGAAAAAAATTCCTACTGAAATGTGAGCAAAAAGCTATTCTACTGAATGGCTATGTTTGTCTGATTTTGACCAAGTATTTGAAGGTTAATAGATAGTGAAAAATCTGTTTGTTGTCCAGTCTGTGGCATTGTTACTCAATATGACAACATCTGAAATTCTGATTAATTGGGCCAAATTGACCTCTCTCTATCAGATTATATCTGCTAGGTCTAAGTTCATGTGTTTGTTCATACTTGGATTTTGCAACCATGTAGAGTGAGAATTCATATTCCAAAGAATCCAGAAATGGAGGAACAGCACACTTCTCTACGAAGTTCAGAATATCTCTAACAAATTAGTTAGTGCTAAATCACCCAGAAACAGAAGAGGATTTGAAAGAATATCTTTAACAAGGACTTTTACAAAAAGGTTCATTTTAAAGTTAATTTCATTATTATAATTTTGGCAGCAGATAATTATCGCCAGTCAAGTGGAATTTTAAAAAAATAGCATTTATCAGTATTTATTTAATGAAAATCAATTCAATTTTATTGGGAAATTTTTCTCAAGATGCTCAAGAAAACCAACTTGTAGAATGTTAATAACCTGATAATTACAAGTTACTAAGAATTTTGAAATCATTATTAAAAAATTAAAATTACCTTTGCAAATTCTTAGTAATTTTTCAGAGTTCTGCCACCATAGCTAATATCACCTGAGTTGATTTACCTAGTTACTTTATTTTCTTTCACCCACTCCCATAGCCTTTTCATCATGGCTATAACATAATGGTGGCAAAACCCAATTTTTATACCTGAATTTTGTTTGCAGTTAATCAGTTCATGGTAGTGGGTTTTTTTGTTTGAATTAAAACTTTCTGTTCACATAATGACTTATGTAGAAAATCTGAAGAAAAAAAACTCTTGGAACTAATAACTGACTAGAGTAAGTTTGCAGGATGGAGAGTAAACATACAAAATCAATCACTTTTCTATGTATCAGCAATGAAGAAGGGGAATTTGAAATTAAAAATACTAAAAAAGTACCATACCATTTTCATTAGTAACCCCCAAAATAAAGTACTTAGGTATAAATCTAATGAAATATATATAAGAACTAGATGAGAAAAACTATAAAACTCTGATGAACAAAATGAAAAACTAAGTAAGTTGAGGGATATTCATGTTCATGGACAAGAAGACTCAATTGTCAGAATATCCATGCTCCCCAACTTGATATATATATTAATCAAAATCCAAGCAAGTTGTTTTATGAACAACAAACAGATTCTATTATATGTGGAGGCAAAACACTCATTATAATCATGGAACACATCAAAAACTAATGATGTAATGTATGGTGATGAACATAACATAATAATAAAAACAAGTGGGGGGTGGGTGGGAGGGATGGGGTGGCTGGGTGATAGACATTGGGGAGGGTATGTGCTATGGTGAGTGCTGTGAATTGTGCAAGACTGTTGAATCACAGATCTGTACCTCTGAAACAAATAATACAATATATGTTAAAAAAGAAGAAGAAGAAGATAGCAGGAGGGGAAGAATGAAGGGGGGAAATCTCTGAAAAACAAACTGAGGGTTCTAGAGGGGATGGGGGTGGGAGGATGTGTTAGCCTGGTGATGGGTATTAAAGAGGGCACGTTCTGCATGGAGCACTGGGTGTTATGCACAAACAATGAATCATAGAACACTACATCAAAAACTAATGATGTAATGTATGGTGATTAACATAACAATAAAAAAATTTTTAAAAATGCTCAAAAAACAACAACAAAAAACAGTCATGATAGCCAATACATTATTGAAAATTTTGAATAAAGTTGGAGAACTGACACTACCTTATGTCAATCTTACTATAAAGCTACAGCAAACAAGACAGTGTGATATAGGTGAAAGAATACACAAATAGATCAGTGAAACAGAAATATACCCACACAAATATAGTCAACTGATCCTTGCCAAAGACAATACAATGGAGCAAAGGCAATCTTTTTAACAAATGTCATTGGAACTGAACATCCTCATGCAAAAAGTGAATCTAGACCTACACACTTTACAAAAATTAATTCAAAATACATCACAGACCTCAAGTAAAACACAAAACTAAAACTCTTAGCAGATAACATTGAAGAACACTGAGATGATATTGGGGATGGAATGACTTTTTAGATACAACTCTAAATGCATAACTAATGAAATAAATAATTGACAAGCTGGACTTCATTAAAATTAAACACTTCTGCTCTGGGAGTGGCAGTGTCAAAAGAATGGGAAGACAAGCCAAAGACTGAGAGAAAAGAATTGCAAAAGACACATCGGAGAAAGAACTCTTAATTAAGGGGTGCCTGAGTGGCTCAGTCATTAAGCGTCTGCCTTCGTCTCAGGTCACGATCCCAGGGTCCTGGGATCAAGCCCTGCATTGGACTCCTTGCTCCGTGGGAAGCCTGCTCCTCCCTCTCCCACTCCCCTTGCTTGTGTTCCCTCTCTCACTGTGTTTCTCTCTGTCAAAAAATAAAATCTTTTAAAAAAAGAACTCTTACTTGAAATATACAAAGAATTTTAACACTCAACAATAAGAAAACAGACAACCCAATTAAAAAATGGCCAAAGATTTTGAACTTAAAAAGACATCTCACCAAGGAGAATATATAGAGAGTAAATAAGCATGTAAAAAGGTTCTCCTTATCATGTATCATCAGAAAAATGCAAATTAAATAACAAGATGCCACTATGTACCTATTAGAGCAGCCAAAATCCAAAACACTGACAACACTAAATGCTGGTGAGTATGTGGAGCAATGGGAACACTCCTTTATTGCTGGTGGGAATGTAAAATGGTACAGGCACTTGGGAAGACAGTTGATGGTTTCTAATAAAACCAAATATACTCTCAGCATAAGATCCAGCAATCATACTTCTTTGTATTTATTCAAAGGTGTTGAAAATTTAAATCCACCCAGAAACCTGCACACAGATATTTATAGTAGTTTTATTCATAATTGCCAAAACTTGTAATCAACCAACATATCCTTAATTAGGTGAATGGATAAATAAACTATGGTACATCTAGACAATGTAATATTATTCAGCACCAAATTTAATAAGCTATCAAGATACAGAAAGACATGAAGGAATTTTAAATGCATATTTCTAAGTAAAAGAACCCAATCTGAGAAGGCTACATACCATAGGATTCCAACGTTATGACATTCTGGAAAATGCAAAACTATGGAGTGAACAGAACAGTGGCTTTAGGGATTGGGTGTGGGGGGAGGATAAATAGGAAGAGCACAGATGATTTTGAAGGCAGAGTATGATATTTTAATGATAGATATGTGTTATATATTTGTTCAAACCCATAGAATGCAAAGCACCAAATTTGAATCTTAATGTAAACTGTGCACCTCGGCTGATTATGATGTGTCATTGTATGTTCATCATTGTAACAAATGTACCATTTTGGTGGGTGATATTGATAATGAGGAGAATGATGTGTATGGCAAAACTCTGTACATTTCTCCCAGATTTGCTGTGAATCTAAACCACTTCAAAGAAATAGTCTTTATTAAAAATTATCTGGAGTGGCTACCATAAACCAAAATATTCTGTGAACCCTTAGCAAATGATTGTTTTTCTTACTATTTAAATCTTAGTCTCAGGCATGTTCAATGATCCTCATTATAATGTTGCTTCTGCTAAATATGAGTTTATTTTTAACTATATTTTCTAATCATAAATATAGGATTCTTTAGGTATGCTCTAGTCATTGATAATTTCCCTGAACTGAAACATAACACTGAAATGATTAATCCTTAATCAGTACCCGGAAATCAATACATGTAGAGTATGTAGTAGTGTACTTTATGAGACAGGAGTTAGAATTTACGATTTTTTTTTTAACTTACACTATTAGGCATCCCTTCTATAGAGGACATCATTCTGGTACCTTTAGTCTTATGTTAAATGGTAACTAGTGCACTCAAAAAGTAATAACAAACATCACTGCAACCAATATATTTGTAAAATTATGGGTTATTGCATAGGAGCTAAAATACTTGTTCTTAAATCATGAGCATTGTAAAAATATTGATGATTTATAGGAATACATTAAAAACTAAAACAAAAGCACTTATATTTAAATCAACTACCCATGGTTATCTGATATCTGTATTAACATTTTGGTGTACATTCTTACAGACTTAGACGTGTGTGTGTGTTTGTGTGTATGTGTGTATCACAAAATGGTATGTATACCATTTATTTTACTTTTCATGTAGACTTTTAAAATATAATCCTCAGAGAGATGATACTCAAACTGATAACTAAAGGAGCAGTATTGATTCAATATATTCTGTTTTGACAACGGTTATTGATATATGGGACTAGAAGTTTGGAAATTAATTTTAAAATTTTAAATGCATCTTTACTCACATAAAGTCCACATTTTAAGTATTTGCAAAGCACAACAAAAATTTACTCAAATGATTTGTTAATGAATCATTAATTTGTTAAACTTTGAGAACCTGCTGTCAATCAGGCACTGTTCTGAGCACAAGCATTGCAAGGACTCAAGAAGGGAGATAAGAGATTGCAATTTTTTAGGAAAGAGATGACCGTAGTGGAAGTGTTGACTAGTAATAGGGTTGTGGGCATATATTTTTTTTTTCTAAAGTGCTCACATATTTGAAGTATGATGTATCTATAAAAAATGTCCTGCTGTTTAGTTCACAATTCAGTGAGATTTTTTTAAATGTATGCAGTTGTGCAAACTCCTCCTTCAAGATACATAAAATTTCCGTCATCCAGAGCATCCCTTTTTATTCATTCACCATGATTACCACTATCTATCTTCCAACAACATAAAAAACTGCCATTGTAATTTCTATCATCACCATTAATTAGTGAATTAGTATATTATTTCACTATAAGTCATGTAAATAATATAGTATGCATTCTTTTGTATCTAACTTCAGTAGCACCACATTGTTTTTGACAGTCATCCATATCACTGTGTGTAAAAATAGATTGCCTCTTTAATTTCAGAATAGTATACCATTGTATAAATGGAGCTTAATTTGTTCTCCTCATGATCAACAGTTTGGGGCTATTATGAATAGAACCTCCATGAATTTTGGTGTACAGGTCTTTTAGGAGCATATTTTTCATTTTTCTTGAAGTACAATTGCTGGGTCATAGCAGATACATATTTCACTATATAAGAAAGTAGCAAGCATTTTTTTTCACATCCTTATAAAATGTTTATTCATGAGGTCTCTAGTTACTACATATATATCCTTATTAAAACTTGATGTTGTCAGTCTATATTTGTTTTTTTAATATTTTCCATTCTATTAGTTGTGTATTGGTATCTCCTTTGGGTTTTATTTGCATTTCCTGAGAGTTCTAGTGATGTTGAGCACATTTTCACTTGATTTCAGAAATTTGTAAATATTCTATTGGCATAGCTCAGTTCAGTCTTTTGTGCATCTTTATTGGATTAATTTTCTCTTTGCTGTTGGCTTATAGAAGTTCAGATATTCTGAATATGAGTCCTACTCTGATATATGTGTTAGAAATATTTCTTCTAAAGAGTGCTTTGCTTTTTTAATGATGCCTTTAGATTAAGTAAAATACATTTTTTTAAATTTTCAATGCTCACTTTAGGTTTATTTTTTGATAAACTTAGGAATAATTTTATCTTTACACAAAAGTTGGAAAGATAATACAACAGGTTCCTGAATAGCCCTTATCATTAAGACATTAATTTTAATGAATTAATGATTGATTGATAATTCCTCACCAACCCAGAGGTCACACAAATTATACTCTATGCCTTATTCTATAATCATTAATGTTTTAGCTTTTTAATTTAGATCTATGATTTGACCTGAACTCATTTTTGCTTATCATATAAGGTTTATTTTTCCTAAGCCCATATCTCATTGTTCCAGCATTAATTTTTTTTTAATGACATTCCTTTCTGTATTGAATTGCTTTGGGACCTCTGAGGGATTTTGATAGGGAATGGATTGCATCAATTCAACAATCTAATGAGAATTAACGTCTTAAAAATATGGTTTTCCAACCTACAGACATGGTATAGTTCTCCCTTTTAACATTTTCTTTACTCTGCAATATTATGCCATTTTCAGTGTTGAGTTCTTGCATGTGGTTGGCTAAATTTATTCCTAAATATTTTATATTTATGGTGCTATTAGAAATGTGTATTGTCATATTTATTTAAATACAATCTATGTACAATAAACTCTACCTTTTTATAAGCATACAGTTCAATGATTTTTGATACATGTCTTAGTCTACTCTGGATGCTTTAAAAAGATACCATAGATTGGATGGATTATAAATAACAGCAATTTCTTTCTCACAATTCTGGAGGTGTAGAAGGCTAAGATTAAAATGCTGGCCAATTCAGTGTTTGGTAAAAATTTGTTTCCTGCTTTATAGGCAGCCATTTTCATGTTGTAACCTCACATAGAAGAAGGGGAATTGGAGATCTCTGGGGCCTTCTTCATAAAGTCACTAAACTCATTCATGAGGGCTCTACACTCATGACCTAATGACCCCTATATGTTCCCACCTCCAAATAAAATCACATTCTGGATTAAGTTTCAACATAAGAAATTTGGGGAAATAGAAAATGCAGTCCACAGCACATGGAAATAGTTAGGCAGTGATCAAAAAGTCAAATTAAGGAACATTTTGATGACCCTAAAATGTTTCCTGAGCCTCTTCAAAATTAATCCTCTTTCCCCCATCTAGTACATAAAAACCACACTGGTTATTGTCACTATAGTTTTGTGTCTTTCTACAGATTCATATAAATAAAGCAGTAAATTATGTTGTATGTATCCATACTTCATTATTTTTATTACAGAGCAGTATTCCATTGTGTCGATATACTATAATTTGCTTGTTCATTGACTGGTTGATGAACATTAGTTTTAAGCATGATGAATACAGCAGATTTTAACAGTTATGATTTTGTGGGAACATATGCTTCCATTATTCTGGGGCAAAATACAGGAATAGTATTGTTGGATTTTATGGTCAGTGTATGCTTTATTAAAAAAAAGGGACTAATGCTTTTTCAAATCATTGGTATATTATTGTTGATTGTATCATGGTTGCTGTTAATTCTATCAATAATATATGAGCTTTCCAGAGGCATCATGCTGTGATTTTACTTACATTTCTCTGGTATACAATGATGGACATTTTTCAATGTATTGGCCATTCATATATAATTTTTATTCATTTTTTATGGTGTCAATTCTCTATTTCATTTTTTAAACATTTTTATTGTATTGTAAGAAAATTTAACATGAGATATAATAATCTGTTAACAATGTTTTAAGTGTACATTACTGTCGACCATCAGTACAGTTCTGTACAGCACACTTCTGGAGATTATTCATCTTGTTTAACTGAAAATGTATGTCCATTACAGGTAATTCCACATTCCCCCCTCCCCAAAGGCCCTGCCAACTACTATTCCACTCATTGATTCCATGATTTTGACAATTTTAGGTATTTCATATAAGTGGAATCATGCAGTATTTGTTTTTCTATGACTGGTTTAATTCATTTACCATAATGTTCTCCACATTCATCCGTGTTGTGGTATAATGAAAGGGGAGAGATCACAACTAACACCAAGGAAATAGAAACAATTATTAGAAATTATTATCAACAACTATATGCCAATAAATTGAGCAACATGGAAGAAATGGATGCCTTCCTGGAAACCTATAAACTGCCACGACTGAAACAGGAAGAAATTGACAACCTGAATAGGTCAATAACCAGTAATGAAATTGAAGCAGTGATCAAAAACCTCCCAAAAAACAGGAGTACAGGCCCGATGGATTCCCTGGGGAATTCTACCAAACATTCAAAGAAGAAATAATACCTACTCTCCTGATGCTGTTTCAAAAAATAGAAACAGAAGGAAAGCTTCCAGACTCATTCTATAAGGCCAGGATTACCTTAATCCCCAAACCAGGCAAAGACCCCATCAAAAAGGAGCATTTCAGACCGATACCCCTGATGAATATGGATTCCAAAATTCTCAACAAAATCCTAGCTAATAGGATCCAACAATACATTAAAAGGATCATCCTCCACGACAAAGTGGGTTTTATCCCTGGAATGCAAGGGTGGTTCAACATTCACAAATCAATCAATGTGATAATGGTGTTGGGAAAATTGGACAGCCACATGCAGAAGATGAAACTGGACCATTTCCTTACATCACTCACAAAAATAAACTCAAAATGGTTGAAAAACCTAAATGTGAGAGAGGAGTCCATCAAAATCCTAGAGGAGAACACAGGCAGCAAACTCTTTGACCTCAGCTGCAGCAGCTTCTTCCTAGACATATTACCAAAGGCAAGGGAAGCAAGGGCAAAAATGAACTGTTGGAACTTCATCAAGATAAAAAACTTTTGCACAGCAAAGGAAACAGTCAACAAAACCAAAAGACAACCGACAGAATGGGAAAAGATATTTGCAAATGACATATCAGATAAAGGGCTAGTATCCAAAATCTATAGAGAACTTATCAAACTCAACACCCAAAGAACCAACAATCCAATCAAGAAATGGGCAGAAGACATGAAGGGACATTTCTCCAAAGAAGACATCCAAATGGTCAACAGACACATGAAAAAGTGCTCAACATCGCTCGGCATCACGGAAATCCAAATCAAAACCTCAATGAGATACCACCTCACACCAGTCAGAATGGCTAAAATTAACAAGTCAGGAAACGATAGGTGTTGGTGGGGATGCAGAGAAAAGGGAACCCTCCTACACTATTGGTGAGAATGCAAGCTGGTGCAGCCACTCTGGAAAACAGTATGGAGGTTTCTCAAAAAATTGAAAATAGAGCTACCATATGACCAGCAATTGCACTACTGGGTATTTACCCTAAAGATACAAATGTAGTGACCCAAAAGGGTACATGTACACCAATGTTGACAGCAGTAATGTCCACAATAGCCAAACTATGGAAAGAGCCAAGATGTCCATCGACAGATGAATGGATAAAGAAGATGTGGTATATATCTACAGTGGAATATTATGCAGGCATCCAAAAAACCCCAAACCTTGCCATTTACAATGATGTGGATGGAACTAGAGGTTATTATGCTAAGCGAAATAAGTCAATCAGAGAAAGACATTTATCATATGATCTTACTGATATGAGGAATTCTTAATCTCAGGAAACAAACTGAATTTTGCTGGAGTTGGGGGGGTAGGAGGGATGGGTGGCTGGGTTATAGACATTGGGGAGGGTGTGTGCTATGGTGAGCACTGTGAATTGTGTAAGACTGATGAATCACAGACCTGTACCTCTGAAACAAATAATACATTATATGTTAAAAAAAAAAGAAGAAGATAGTAGGAAGGGAAAAATGAAGGGGGGAAATCAGAGGGGAGATGAACCATGAGAAACTATGGACTCTGAGAAACAAACGGGGATGGGTGAGCACAGTGATGGGTATTAAGGAGGGCACGTACTGCATGGAGCACTGGGTGTTATACAAAAACAATGAATTGTGGATCACTACATCAAAAACTAATGATGTATTGTATGGTGACTAACATAACATAATAAAATTAAACTAAATTAAAATTAAAAAAAATAATTTCCTTTACTTTGAAAGCTAAATATTATTCCATGTATATATGATATATGGTGTTAGTATAATCCTGTTCCCAAAATATGACATGGGTATTGGCCACTTGTCATCTATTTTGTGAGAGACAATTTATAGGATTAATAATATATATTTTATATCTTATTAAGAGTATGACAGAATTTGATAGTGGAGTCATTGGACCTGAAGTATGTTATGTAAAAATATTTTTCTCTTAAATTTATTAATTTATTTAATAGCCATACAGACATTCAGGTTCTTAAGTGACATTGCAACCTCTTCAGCAATCTTTCATGAAAATTGTTTAATTTAGTGAAACAAAGTTTTGATATACTTTATTTTTATTCGTCACTGTATTTAAAGCATTAGTAATTTCCACTCTTTCTTTCCTGATATCAATAATGTGTGTCATCTTTTAATTTTCTTTATCTACCTGAAGTTTAGGAATTTCATTGAACTTTATAAAAACTAGCTTTTGGTTTCATTGATTATTCTTTATTGTTTTTCTGATATATATTTTTGATCTTACTTTTTTCCTTTTGCTGGCTTTGGGTTTAATTTTGCCTTTTATTAGTTTATGAAAGTGGAGTTTTTGATTTGAGACCTTTGTTTACATGTAATATGAGTACCTAATGCTATATTTTTTTCCTCTAAGTACTGTTTTAGTTGTACCCTACAAATTCATATGTTTTTATCTTCATTTATTTCAAAATATATTCTAAATGACCTATATTGTTTTATAGCATATTTATGGTTCATTTACAGTATATTGTTAGTATATTGATTTATATAGTATATAATATATTGCATAGTATATTGATTCATAGTATATTTAGCTGTCAGAGAACATATGTTGTATGATTTAAATCCCTTTAAATTTGATGAGACCTGTTACATAGCCCAGAGTATAATCTATCTTGGTAAATGTTACATGTGTACTTGGAAAGAATATGTATTCTATCTACTGTTGTCATCTGGAGGGTTGTAACAATGTCAATTAGGCCAAGTTTGTTGATAGTGTCGTGTAAATCTTTAATACTCAATATTCTTTTATCTGTGTGTTCTATCAATTACTGAGAGAGGAATGTTGACATCTCCAAATATAATTGTGTCTTTGTATATTTCTCCTTTAGTACTGTTCCCTTGCATTATGGATTTTGATGAATTATTAGGTATTTGCACATTTAGGACTGTTATAGATTTTTGATGGAATTATCCTCATTCTAAAGAATATACTTTCTCTTTTTTATCACTGCTCATTTTCCTTGTTCTGAAGTCTACTTTGTCAACATATATAAAGCCACTAAATCTTTCCTTTGGTTACTGTTTGTATGGACAATTTTCCCATTCTTTTACTTTCAATTTATCCATGTTTTTGTGGGTTTCCTTATACACAGGTTTTAGGTCTCATTTTTACATCTAATTTGACAGATATTGCCTAATAATAAAAGGGTTTACTTATTTTTATAGTATTTTATGTGATTAAGTATTGTCATTTGTATTTGACTTATCTGTTTTGGGGGCAGTTACAATATTTTTCTATCTTCCTTTGGCTTAATCATCATACATTGTATTTAAAAGAACAGTAAAAACTGAGGTAAATATTATCTATTTCCCGAGGTGGGTATTCTGATACCACCATTCCTTTAGTATGAGTGTTTACAATTTAGTCAGTAATGGCTGAATTTGGGTTGGGTTGTTGCTATAGTTACTGTCAATATACCTCTGGCTTCAAGTTTCTCCATCGGTAGACTACGAATCCCTTCTAGCTAGTGTGCGGTCTAAAGTGTCAGCATTTTTTTTTCCATCCTCAGTTTTCTGCAGGCTCTTCACTCGTACATCACAGAAGAACGCAGTATATAGATCTTGTGTCTTGCCTTTTATCTTCTAGGGATCTTGGATGCTAACAAGTTTTCTTCTCCTAGAGAGAGAGTACGTGCCTGATGGAGGTGGGAGGGTTGGGGCTTGGAGGGGCAGAGGGAGAGGGGATGAATCCCAAGCAGACTCTTGGCCAAACAAGGAGCTGATGCGGGGCTGGATCTCATGACCCTGAGATCAGGACCCCAGCAGAAATCAAGAATAGAGTGCTCACTGGACCCGAGCCACCCAGGTGCCTCTGTTCTGTTTCAGAACAGGATCTGGGCATGAAATGGCTTCCTGTCCTTTCACCACCAGCAGATATATTTCCCTAATATTGGTGCTGGAGATGGGACAGGTTATAGAAGGCCTCCAGCAGCCACTGAAATTTCCCTGGAAGGAGAAGCAGCAGAGCGCTTTTTGTTTCAAACCTTCCTTCCGTGCCGGGTGACTGATCTTTGCCTGGAACAGGAAGCAGCAAAAGGTTTGTTTTTGTGTGTGTATTTGTTTTTTGCCCCCCCGCCCGTCTCCCCTTCCCCCCCCCCCCCCCCGCCATGAGGAAACTAGCTTATACTTCGTGGGAAAGAAGGGTTGGGAAGCAAGTCATTTCCATGCCTATCTTCCACTCACAACTAATCATCACCCACACAGCTGTCCATTGAAGTGACTCACATCACCTGTCTGGCCTCCAGTTTTTCACTTGAGCATCCAATAGAGGCCTAAGGAAAAAAGAGTTAGCAAGTCAGAATGCACTCTTGTTACATCTGATCTGTCATGCTCACGAACACTCAGAACTTAAACATTCATTGTAATTCCAGATATTTTCTTTTTACCTATTTTTATGGCTCTTATTCTTCCCGTGCTTTCATATAGATGAAACAATTTATGATTTCCCCAGGTGCCTGGGTGGCTCAGTTGGTTAGCAGTCTTAACTCTTGGTTTTGCTTCAGGTCATGATCTCAGGCTCCTGAGATCAAGCCCCCAGTAGGGCTCCATGCTCATGGTGGAGCCAGCTTGAGATTCTCTCTCTCCCTCTCTCTATACCCCTCCCCCACTCACCTGTGCTCGCTCACTCTCTCTCAAATTAAATTAAATTAAATTAAATTAATTATGATTTCCATCTGTCATCCTCCAAGGGACTTGTCATCTTTTGGAATTTCATTCATCTGAGATTGCCTTGTCATCTAAATTTTCTGATGGTTTCAATAAAAAATTAGGATATTTTATATTATGGGTTTTTTTTTTCTTTCTTTCTTGTTAAGATGGGAACATCATCTTTGTGTGGATTTCTACATCCTAATGTGAAGCAAAACCAGTAAATGTATTTTTAACTTCATTTTCAATTGTTATATTTTATAAAATGCAATTTTTAATTGAACTTGTATCTAGTTGCCTTGCTAAATTTGGTTTATTGCTGCTCTTCTAGGAACTTCAGGTTAATGTTTTAACCAAATCCAGAACAGTTTCAGATTTTATTTTGTCAAATGTTTCTTGCCACTCCTCTTTTATCTGTGATTGTGATTGCAGATGGCATTGTCTCACATGTCGCTGATGCTGTTAATTTTTTCCAGTCTTTACTTCTCAGTGCTTCAGTTTATATATTTATGAAGCAATCCTGACTATATTTTTATTTTGACATTATATTTCTCAATTCTACATTTTCTAATTGATTTCTATCTCCAAAATGCTTTTCTATGTTTTTCCTAAAAAATTTATAATAGCTATTTAAATCTTCTCTTAATTCCAACATCTATGTAATCTTAGGAAGCTTCGCTTCCATTAGTTATTCTTTTCTCTAGATTATGGTTCCTATAATCTACTTCCTTTCTTGCCTGCTAGTTTTTTGTTCTATAGTAGACATTGTGGGTAGAATGTTGTAGTAACATGGGATTTTCTCATCTTCCTTTAAAGAATGTTAGAATTTTTTTTTTCTAGCCAGCAATGATTTACAGTTACTGTCAGACCACCTTGATCTTAATGGAGGCTTAGTTTTAGATTTTGTTATGTCAGGTTTCTTTTGTTTTTACCCTTAGCCCTAAAATACAGCACATCATCCAATAGGTGGCTTATTCCTAAGGTTTATCCCATCTGGAGTTTCAGCAGAGGTTCGAGACATTTATCATCCCCCCTAACTTGGGTGGACATGCACTCTTTGTTTTCACAACTGGGTAGCTTATAAATTCCTTTCTCAGCTCTCTTTAATCTTACAACTGATACTTATTCTGCATTCATTGCAGTCTTGCCTGGTATGTGTGTACTTTAATAGCAAAATATTAAGGACAATGTGTTTGTAAATTCTTCAGCTTTCCCATTTGTCAGATTTCCCAATTTACTTCCAAGTCTTCTGGCAATCCTAAATTAGAAATTTGACTTCTCCATACTGCAACACTGTTGCTGCTTTTTTTTTCTTGCATTTTATTCCCCAAATACAGTGAGTATTGGGGGTGGGTGATGCTGTTTCGGTGTGCCTCTTCCTTACTTTATTGGTGAGGGAAGGATTTCTGACCTAAGGTAAAGGGGATGACCATATGACACACCCCATACTGAACAAATGATACCAACAAAAGTTTATTAGCCTCATACGTTCATAATCTCAGGGAGAATACTGCATGCCGTGAAAGGCCACACTGAGGTTGTACTCAAGAACAAAGTGAAAAATCAAGGACTGTGAGAGGTAGGCATAGTATCAAGAGGATGGGTGCCCTCTGGTTCCAGGGGAGGATTTGATTGGCTTGTTTGACTTATTTTGCAGGTTGGCAGGGACTGAGCCCACAACTCAGCAAGAGCAGCAACTATGCCTATTCTCTTTAATGAGGATTGTTGTGCTAGGAGACCTTATCTATGGTAGCAGAATTGGGAAGCAAACTTGTTAGACTATTTGAACCCCTCCTGATTTCACCAGATATTCAAGCAGCACATAGTATTTTAGTTTCAGTTGAGGCCTAGCCCATATGGTCTAAGTGAAAAGGGAAGTTAGATGCAGATTTCTTATATTGAGATTTATAGTGTGACACGTTTTCAAAAATGATATACCTTCCTGTTGAAATGTTTTTTACTTTTATATTTGGTGAAGAATCTGTCATTGCTATTGGGAGGAGGGTTCAGTCTTCCACAACTTTTGGAAAAGAATCTGTGTTATTGATTTATTATTCCTCAGCATTTTATGAAAAATGTTAAACATATAGAAAATGTAAAGGAATTGTATAGGGAACTCACATATGCCTACCATCTGTATTTTACAGTTTACATTTTGCTACATTTGCTTTCTAATACATCTACTTATTTATCCATTTTGTATCTGCCCATCAGTCTTGCTACTTTTTTAATGCCTTTCATGTAAGTTGCACACATCAGTGTACTTCACTTCTATAAGCATATTTTGAAAGTTGATTCAACAGCGTTAGGGTATAGGGTGTGCAAAAAAGTGGAGTCCAAATTGACACTATAGATTTTGACCTGACAACATGGAAGGAAAACATGATTATTAACTGAGGCAGGAGCAGTTTTTTTGTGTGTGCAGCAATGTGGGAAGCACTATTATTGAAATATTTAGTTTTAGAAACCTATTAGATATATATGGCTTCTTTGGATATACATATTAAGAATTGACTCCAAATATTAGGCTTGCCCTCTCCCTCTCACTCTTCCCCTCTCCATCTCCCCCCTTAAAATATGTTTCTCTATCCTAGGATTCCCAAGTTGGGGGAGCTGGAGAGGCTCAGTCAGTTAAGCGTGCAACTCTTGATTTTGGCTCAGGTCATGATTTCAGGGTGGTGAAATTGAGCCCCTCATTGGGTTCCACCTGGTGCTGGATCCTGCTTCAGATTCTCTCCTTCTTCCCCCCGCCCCTACTCATTCTCTCTCAAAAAAAAAAAAAGCTTGAAGTTATGTATCCGTAATTAATTTATGTCTTCTTTCTATCCTCAGCATAAGCAAAGAGCCTGGAATATAGTATGTATTTATTAATGTTTAGTAAAGAAATCAATGGTTTAATGAAAAAGAAAATAAATGAGAAAAATTATTTGAAAATTATCGTTAATTTAAAAGCAAGTGTGAGTTTTCATAGGAGAGTACTTAGTGTACAAAGAGCTCTCTCGGTTTTCTGATGGTCTTTTTCAATTCTAGGGATCCACTGATACAAAAAAAGGCATGTTTTTAAGGATACTTCCTAGTATTTAGCCTAGTGTTTAGGATGAATGATTTTGGCAGTGAGATTCAGTACTTTTCTCTATTATGGAATAGAGGATGGCTCCAATTTTAATGATTTACTTAGCATCTGCATAATTACTTCATGTTTATAAGCCCCTACTTATTGATAGGATAAGTAAAATCTAATATAAATCATTGTCTATTTATAAATTTTGACATAATGGAATATTTTATTTTGTTTTCATCACATAATTGGATTTGCTACTTACATTCTTGCAGTTACCTTCTTTTTTTAAAATTTTTTTAAGATTTTATTTTTTTATTTATATGACAGAGACAGTGAAAGAGAGCACACAAGCAGGGGGGGAGTGGGAGAGCGAGAAGCAGGCTTCCCGTGGAGCAGGGAGCCCGATGCAGGACTCCATCCCAGGATCCTGGGATCATGACCCCAGCCGAAGGCAGACACTCAACGACTGAGCCACCCAGGCGCCCCACAGTTACCTTCTTATATACTCTGTGGGTCAGAGGGTAGAAACTACAATATAAAACATCTTTTATTAATTTTCATATGCAAGTTTATATTTTATAAATATAGAATTTGCATGAGGTCGATCCTTTTTTAAAATTTTATTTAAATTCAAATTAGTTAACATAAAGTATAGTATTGTTTTAAGAGTAGAATTTAGTGATTCATCACTTACATATAACACCCAGTGGTCATCACAAGTGCTTCCTTAATACACATCACCCATTTAGCCCATCCCCCACCCACCTCCCCTCCAGCAACCCTCAGTTTGTTCTCTTAACTATACAGCCTCTTATGGTTTACCTCCCTCTCTGTTTTTTTTTTTTTTAATTTTATTTATTTATTTGACAGAGAGAGAGCACAAGTAGGCAGAGAGGCAGGCAGAGGGAAAGGGAGAAGCAGGCTTTCCGCTGAGCAGAAAGCCAGATGTGGGGCTCGATCCCAGGACCCCGGGATCATGACCTGAGCCGAAGGCAGACACTTAATGACTGAGCCACCTAGGCGCCCCTCCCTCTCTGTTTTTATCTCATTTTATTTATCCTTCCCTTCCTCTATGTTTATGTTTTTTTTTCCTTAATTTTACATAGGAGTGAAACCATATGGTATTTGTCTTTCTCTGACTGACTTATTTCATTTAGCATAATATACTCTAGCTCCATCCACGTTGTTGCAAATGACAAGATTTCATTTCTTTTTGAAGGCTGAGTAACATGCCAGTGTGTGTTCGTGTGTGTGTGTGTGTGTGTGTGTGTACACCACCTCTTTATCCATTCATCATCTGATGGACATCTGGGCTCTTCCCATAATTTGGCTGTTCTTGATAGTGCTGCTATAAATATTGGGGTGTATGTGTCCTTTTAAATCAGTATTTTTGTTCCCTTTGGATAACTACTTAGTAGTGCAATTGCTGAGTTGTAGGGTAGTTCTATTTTTAACTTTTTGAGGAAAGTATTCTGTTTTCCAGAGTGGTTATACCACTTTGCATTCCCACCAAAAGTGTAAGAGGGTTCCCCTTTTGCTGCATCCTCACCAACACCTGCTGTTTCTTGTGCTATTGATTTAAGCTATCCTGACAGGTGTAAGGTGATATTTCATTGTGGTTTTGATTTGTATTTCCCTGATGATGAGTGAGGTTGAGCATTTTTTCATGTGTCTGTTAGCCACTTGTATGTCTTCTTTGGAGAAATGTCTGTTCACGTCTTCTGCCTGTTAACTGGATTATTTATTTTTGGGGTGTTGATTTTGATGAGTTCTTTTGATTCTGGATACTAACCCTCTATCTGATAAGTAATTTGCACATGTCCTTTCCCATTCTGTCAGTTGCCTTTTAGTTTTGTTGACTGTTTCCTTTGCTATGCAGAAGCTTTTATCTTGATGAGGTCAAAATAGTTAATTCCTGCTTTTGTATCTCTTGCCTCCAGAGACAAGTCTAGTAAGAAGTTGCTTCCACTGAGATCAAAGAGGCTGTTGCCTCTTCTCTACGCTAGGATTTTGATGGTTTCCTGTCTCAAATTTACATCTTTCCTCCATTTTGAACTTATTTTTGTGTATGCTATAAGAAAGTGGTCCAGTTTCTTTCTTCTTCATGTTGATGTCCAGTTTTCCCATCTGTTGAAGAGACTGTCTTTTTTCATTTGGATATTATTTCCTGCTGTGTTGAAGATTAGTTGACTATAAAATTGACTATAAAGGGTTCATTTCTGGGTTCTCTATTCTGTTCCATTTATCTATGTGTCTGTTTTTGTGCCAGTACCATACTGTCTTGGTGATTACAGGTTTGTAATAGAGCTTGAAGTCTGAGATTGTGATGCCTCCAGTTTGGTTTCCTTTTCAACATTACTTTGGCTATTCAGGGTCTTTCCTAGTTCCATACAAATTTTAGGATTGTTTGTTCTAGCTCTGTGAAAATTGCTGCTGTTATTTTGATCAGGATTGCATTGAATGTGTAGATTGCTTTGGGTAGTATGGACATTTTAACAATATTTGTTCTTCTAGGAGCAAGATGGCAGAGGAGTAGGAGACCTAGATTTCGTCTGGTCTCAGGAATTCAGCTGAATAGGGATCAAACCATTCTGAACACCTACGAACTCAACAGGAGATCGAAGAGGAGAGTAGCAACAAAACTCTGAACAGAGAAGCGACCACTTACTGGAAGGTAGGACGTGCGGAGAAGTGAATCCGAGGCGATATTTGGGGGGATAGACAGCGGGGGAAGGGGCCTCCATCGGCCACTTTTGGCAAGTGATAGAGCCGCGGAGCACAAAATTGGACCTTTTAGAAGTTGGCTCCACTGAGGGACATCACTGCAGTGGCTAAGCGGGGGGTGGAATCCTCCCAGGACAGTGTGGTCTCAGGATCCTTGAGGACACAGAAAGACCAGGGGTGCCTGAGTGCGGCAGAGCTCCCAGGTATCGGAGCGGGGAAGCCGGCTGCAGAGACAGAGCCGAGGCGCGGACTCTCAGCTCGGGGTTGCCATAAACTGTGATCCGCAGCCCAGTCGGGCCACTACTCCTCCAGCAGGGAACCAACAAGCGGCAAAGCTGGGGAGACTCCCCTTCCTCCCCCGGGAGGAGCGGCGCGGGAACGCACCGCAGGGATCTGTTGGGTTTGGAGACTCCACACGGGGTTGGGTGCCAGAGATACAAATGCTCGGTCACAGGCCGGGTGAGCACGGAGTGCGGCCAGAGACCAGGGAGACGGGAGTGATTGCTTTTCTCTGGGGGCGCACTAAGGAGCGGGGCCCCGAGTTCTCAGCTCCTCCGGGTGGAGATTGGGAGGCCACCATTTTCGCCCTGGTCCTCCAAAGCTGTACCGAGAGCTTGCAGGGAACAAAAGCTCCTGAGAGCAAACCCGAGCACCTTGCTTAGCCCAGACCGAAAAGGGCGGGGCAATTCAGCCTCCGGCAAAGACATTTGGAAACCATGGCAACAGGTCCCTCCCCCAGAAGATCAGCATGAACAGCCAGCAAGCCAAGAACAAGTTTACCGATCAAGGAGAACGGGAGAACTCCAGCGCTAGGGGAATACTGCACATAGAATTCATGGCTTTTTTTTACCATGATTCATTAGTTCATCAAAGTTAATTTTTTTTACTTTTTTTTTAAATTTTTCTTTTTCCCATTTTCAACCAACACCTATCAATCCCTTTTAAAAAAAAAAAAACATTTTTTATCTTTCATTTTTAGAGTCATATTTTATCTCTTCATAGTAGTTACCCTTATTTTTGGCATGTATATATATATAAGTTGTTCTCTCTTTAAAATTTTGACAAACAGTTTCTTCTAACAGATCAAAATTTACCATAAATCACTAGTGTGTGGCTTTGTTCTAGTCTCCTGCCTGATCACATTCTCTCCCTTCTTTCTTTTTTTTTTTAAATCTTCTTTCTTTATTCAAACAACTTATCTTATGAATTCCTTTTATAAAATCTTTTATACTTTTCATCTTTACAGTCATCTTCCATCCCTTCATTGTATCAACCCTTATATTGTACATGTCTTTCTTCCTTTAAAATTTTAGGAGGCACTTATTTCTAACAGACCAAAATACCCCCAAAATCCAGTGTGTGGCACTGATCTATGCACTAGCCTGATCATATATGATCATATTCTGCTTTTTTTGTATTGTTCTGTTTTTGTTTTTGTCTTTTCTTTTCTTTTTTTTTTTTCTCTTTCATTTTTCTTTCTTTCCCTTTCTTTTGCCCTGGTTTCAGGTCTTTTCTGATTTGTATACAGTATATTTGCTGGGGACGTAGTTAACCTGTTAGCATTTTGTTCTCTCATTCATCTATTCTCTGGACAAAATGACAAGATGAAAAAATCACCTCAGCAAAAAGAACAAGAGGTAGTACCGTCAGCCAGGGACCTACTCACTACAGACATTAGAACGATGTCGGACCTAGAGTTCAGAATCATGACTTTAAAGATACTAGCTGGGCTTGAAAAAAGCATGGAAGTTATTAGAGACTCTTTCTGGAGAAATAAAAGAACTAAAATCTAACCAAATCAAAATCAAAAAGGCTATTGATGAGGTGCAAACAAAAAGGGGGCACTAACTGCTAGGATAAATGAGGCAGAAGAGAGAATCAGCGATATAGAAGACCAAATGATGGAAAATAAAGAGGCTGAGAAAGAGATAAACAACTACAGGATCAGAAGGGCAGAATTCGAGAGATAAGTGATACAATAAGACGAAACAACATTAGCTTAATTGGGATCCCAGAAGAAGAAGAAATGAGAGAGAGCGGCAGAAGGTATATTGGAGCAAATAATAGCAGAGAACTTCCCTAATGTGAGGAAAGAAACAGGCATCCAAATCCAGGAGGCACAGAGAACTCCTCTCAAAATCAATAATAATAGGTCAACACCCCGACATCTAGTAGTAAAACTTACGAGTCTCAGAGACAAAGAGAAACTCCTGAAAGCAGCTCAGGAGAAGACATATGTAACCTACAATGGTAGACATATTAGATTGGCAACAGACCTATCCACAGAGACATGGCAGGCCAGAAAGAACTGGCAAGATATCTTCAGAGAACTAAACGAGAAAAATATGGAGCCAAGAATACTATATCCAGCTAGGCTGTCAATGAAAATAGAAGGAGAGATAAAAAACTACCAGGAAAAACAAAAACTAAAGGAATTTGCAAACATGAAGCCAGCCCTCCAAGAAATATTGAAAGGGGTCCTCTAAGCAAAGAGAGAGCCTAAAAGCAGCATAGATCAGAAAGGAACACAGACAATATACAGTCACAGTCACCTTACAGGCAATACAATGGCACTAAATTCATACCTTTCAATAGTTACCTTGAATGTAAACGGGCTAAATGCGTCAATCAAAAGACACAGGCTATCAGATTGGATTAAAAAACAAGACCCATCAATATGCTGTGCATATATTGTGCAATATATTGTGCATCTCTCTGCAAGAGACTCATTTTGAACCCAAAGACACCTACAGATTGAAAGTGAGGGTGTGGAAAACCATTTACCATGATAATGGACACCAAAAGAAAGCTGGGGTGGCAATCCTTTTATCAGACAAATTAGATTTTAAAACAAAGACTGTAATAAGTGATGAGGAAGGACACTATATCCTACTTAAAGGGTCTATCCAACAAGAAGATCTAACAATTGTAAATATCTATGCCCCTAACATGGGAGCAGCCAATTATATAAGGCAATTAATAACAAAAGCAAAGCAACATATTGACAACAATACGGGGACTTTAACACCCTCCTGACTGAAATGGACAGATCATCTAAGCAAAAGATCAACAAGGAAATAAAGACTTTAAATGACACACTGGACCAAATGGACTTCATAGACATATTCAGAACATTCCAACCCAAAGCAACGGAATACACATTCTTCTCTAGTGCCCATGGAACATTCTCCAGAATCGATCACATCCTAGGTCACAAATCAGGTCTCAACTGGTACCAAAAGATTGGGATTATTCCCTGCATATTTTCAGACCACAATGCTTTGATACTAGAACTCAATCACAAGAGGAAAGTCGGAAAGAACTCAAATACATGGAGGCTAAAGAACATCCTACTAAAGAATGAATGGGTCAACCAGGAAATTAAAGAAGAATTAAAAAAATTCATGGAAACCAATGAAAATGAAAACACAACTGTTTAAAATCTTTGGGATACAGCAAAGGCAGTCCTGAGAGGAAAGTATATAGCAATACAGCCTTTCTCAAGAAACAAGAAAGGTTTCAAATACACACCCTAACCCTACACCTAAAGAAGCTGGAGAAAGAACAGCAAATAAAGCCTAAACCCAGCAGGAGAAGAGAAATAATAAAATTCAGAGCAGAAATCAATGAACTAGAAACCAAAAGAACAGTAGAACAGATCAACGAAACTAGGAGCTGGTTCTTTGAAAGAATTAACAAGATTGATAAACCCCAGGCCAGACTTAACAAAAAGAAAAGGGAAATGACCCAGATCAACAAAATCATGAATGAAAGAGGGGAGATCACAACCAACACCAAAGAAATACAAACAATTATAAGAACATATTATGAGGAACTCTATGCCAGCAAATTAGATAACCTGGAAGAAATGGGTGCATTCCTAGAGATGTATCAACTACCAAAGTTGAACCAGGAAGAAATAGAAAACCTGAACAGACCTATAGCCACTAAGGAAATTGAAGCAGTCATCAAAAATCTCCCAAGAAACAAAAGCCCAGGGCCAGATGACTTCCCAACGGAATTCTATCAGACATTTAAGAAGAATTAATACTTACTCTCCTGAAACTATTCCAAAAAATACAAATGGAAGGAAAACTTCCAAACTCATTTTATGAGGCCAGCATTACCTTGATCCCAAAACCAGACAAAGAACCCATCAAAAAGGAGAATTACAGACCAATATCCTTGATGAACATGGATGCAAAAATTCTCACCAAAATACTAGCCAGTAGGATCCAACAGTACATTAAAAGGATTTTTCACCACGACCAAGTGGGATTTATCCCTGGGCTGCAAGGTTGGCTTAACATCTGCAAATCAATCAACGTGATACAATACATGAACAAAAGAAAGAACAAGAATCATATGATCCTCTCAATAGATGCAGAAAAAGCATTTGACAAAGTACAGCATCCTTTCTTGATCAAAACTCTTCAGAGTATAGGGATAGAGGGTACATACCTCAATATCATAAAAGCCATATATTGAAAACCTACAGCGAATATCATTCTCAATGGGGAAAAGCTGAGAGCTTTACCCCTAAGGTCAGGAACACGGCAGGGATGTCCACTATCACCACTGCTATTCAACATAATATTAGAAGTCCTAGCCACAGCAATCAGACAACAAAAAGAAATGAAAGGCATCCAAATCAGCAAAGAGGAAGTCAAACTCTCACTCTTTGCAGATGGTATGATACTGTATGTGGAAACCCCAAAAGATTCCACCCCAAAACTGCTAGAACTCATACAGGAATTCAGTAAAGTAGCAGGACATAAAATCAATGCACAGAAATCAGTGGCATTCCTATACACCAACAGCAAGACAGAAGAGAGACAAATCAAGGAGTCGATCCCATTGACAATTGCACCCAAAACCATAAGATACCTAGGAATAAATTTAACCAAAGAGGCAAAGGATCTGATACTCAGAAAACTATCAAATACTCATGAAAGAAATTGAAGAAGACACAAAGAAATGGAAAAACATTCCATGCTCATGGATTGGGAGAACCAACATTGTGAAGATGTCAATGCTACCTAGAGCTATCTACACATTCAATGCAATCCCCATCAAAATACCATCCACTTTTTTCAAAGAAATGGAACAAATCATCCTAAAATTTGTATGGAACCAGAAGAGACCCCGAATAGCCAGAGGAATATTGAAAAACAAAAGCAAAGCTGGCGGCATCACATTTCCGGACTTCCAGCTCTATTACAAAGCTGCCATCATCAAGACAGTATGGTACTGGCACAAAAACAGACACATAGATCAATGGAACAGAATCGAGAGCCCAGAAATGGACCCTCAACTCTATGGTCAACTTATCTTTGACAAAGCAGGAAAGAATGTCCAATGGCAAAAAGACAGTCTCTTCAACAAATGGTGTTGGGAAAATTGGACAGCCACATGCAGAAGAATGAAACTGGACCATTTCCTTACTCCACACACAAAAATAGACTCTAAATGGTTGAAAGACCTAAACGTGAGACAGGAGTCCATCAAAATCCTAACGGAGAACACAGGTAGTAACCTCTTTGACCTCAGCCACAGCAACTTCTTCCTAGAAACATTGCCAAAGGCAAGGGAAGGAAGGGCAAAAATAAACTATTGGGATTTCATCAAGATAAAAACCTTTGCACCGCAAAAGAAACAGTCCACAAAAGCAAAAGACAACCGACAGAATGGGAGAAAATATTTTCAAATGACATATCAGATAAAAGGCTAGGATCCAAAATTTGTAAAGAACTTATCAAACTCAACACCCAAAGAACAAATAATCCAATCAAGAAATGGGCAGAAGACATGAACAGACATTTTTCCAAAGAAGACATCCAAATGGCCAACAGACACATGAAAAAGTGCTCAACATCACTCGGCATCAGGGAAATCCAAATCAAAACCTCAATGAGATACCACCTCACACCAGTCAGAATGGCTAAAATTAACAAGTCAGGAAACGACAGATGTTGGCGGGGATGTGGAGAAAGGGGAACCCTCCTACACTGTTGGTGGGAATTCAAGCTGGTGCAACCCCTCTGGAAAACACTATGGAGGTTCCTCAAACAGTTGAAAATAGAGCTACCATATGATCCAGCAATTGCATTACTGGGTATTTACCACAAAGATACAAATGTAGGGATCCGAAGGGGTACGTGCACCCCAATGTTTATAGCAGCAGTGTCCACAATAGCCAAACTGTGAAAAGTGCCAAGATGTCCATCGACAGATGAATGGATAAAGAAGGTGTGGTATATATACACAATGGAATATTATGCAGCCCTAAAAAGGAATGAGATCTTGCCATTTGCAACGATGTGGATGGAACTGGAGGGTGTTATGCTGAGTGAAATATGTCAATCAGCGAAAGACATGTATCATATAACCTCACTGATATGAGGAATTCTTAATCTCAGGAAACAAACTGAGTGTTGTTGGAGTGGTGGGGGTTGGGAGGGATGGGGTGGCTGGGTGATAGACATTGGGTAGGGTATGTGCTATGGTGAGCGCTGTGAATTGTGCAAGACTGTTGAATCACAGATCTGTACTTCTGAAACAAATAATGCAACATATGTTAAGAAAAAAAAAAAGAAGATAGGAGGACGGGAAGAATGAAGGGGAGTATGTCAGAGCGGGAGATGAACCATGAGAGACGATGGACTCTGAAAAACAAACTGAGGGTTCTAGAGGGGAGGAGGGTAGGGGGATGGGTTAGCCTGGTGATGGGTATTAAAGAGGGCACATTCTGCATGGAGCACTGGGTGTTATGCATAAACGATGAATCATGGAATGCTACATCAAAAACTAATGATGTAATATATGGTGATTAACATAACAATAAAAAATTAAAAAAAATATTTTCTATACTAGCCAAATTATGGGAACAGCACAAGTGACCACTAACTGATGAAAGGATAAATAAATTGTGGTATATATGATGGAGTATTAGCCTTAAAAAGATTGAAATCTTGCCTTTTGAGTTGACATGGAAGGAGCTAAAGAGTATTAAAATAAGGGAAGTTAGTCAAAGAAAAATACAATATGATTTCACTCATATGTGGAATTTGAGAAACAAAACAAACACCAAATGGGCAAAAGAGAGAGGAGTAAAACAAGAAACAGACTCTTAACAATAAAGAACAAACTGATGGTTACCAGAAGGGAGGTGGGTGGGGGGATGGTTTAAACATGTGATAACAATTAAAGAGTGCACCTATTGTTATGAGCAAGAAGTGATGTATGGAAGGTTTCAGTTACTATACTGAACAACTGAAACTAATATCATGCTGTATAATTAAATAACTGGAATTTAAATAAATCTTTTAAAAAGCAAAAAAAAAAGCACTATTTGTTCTTCTAATCCATGAGCATGAAATGTTTTTCTATTTTTTTGTGTCTTCTTCAATTCCTTTCATAAATGTTCTACAGTTTTCAGCATACAGATCTTTTACCTCTTTGGTTAGGTTTATTCCCTGGTATCTTATGTTTTTGGTGCAACTGTAAATGGGATTGATTCCTTGATTTCTCTTTCTGCTGCTTCATTACTGACATATAGAAATGCAACAGATTTTTGTACATTGAATTTATAGCCTATGATTTTGCTGAATTCATGTATCAGTTCTAGTAATTTATTGGTAGTCTTTCAGGTTTTCTACATAGAGTATCACGTCATCTGCAAAGAGTGAAAGTTTGACTTCTTCCTTGCCAATTTGGATGCCTTTTATTTTTTTGTTTTCTGATTGCTGAGGCTAAGACTTCTAGTACTATGTTAAATATCAGTTGTGAGAGTGGACATCTCTGTTTTGTCCCTGATTGTAGGGGAAAAGCTCTCAGTTTTTCCCTCATTGAGGATGATATTAGCTGTAGGTCTTTCATATATGGCCTTTATAATGTTGAGGTATATTCCTTCTATCCCTACTTTCTTGAAGGTTTTTATGAAGAAAAGATGCTGTATTTTATCAAATGTTTTTTTCTGGATCTACTGAGAGGATCATATGGTTCTTATCCTTTCTTTTATTAATGTGGTGTATCACATTGATTGATTTGTGGATGTTGAACCACCCCTAAAGCCTAGGAATAAATCCCACTTGGTTGTTGTGAATAATCCTTTTATTGGATCCTATTAGCTAGTATCTTGGCGAGAATTTTTGAATCTCTGTTCATCAGGAATATTGACCTGTAATTCTCCTTTTTAGTGGTGTCTTTGTCTGGTTTTGGGATCAAGATAATGCTGGCCTCATGGAATGGATTTGGAAGTTTCCCTTCCATTTCTATTTTTTGGAATAGTTTCAGCAGAATAGATAGTAAGTCTTCTTTAAATGTTTGGTGGAATTCCACTGGAAAGCTATCCAGCCCTGGACTCTTGGTTGTTGTGAGATATTTGATTACTGATTTCATTTCTTTGCTGGTTAGGGGTCTGTTCAAATTTCCTATTTATTCCTGTTTCAGTATTAGTAGTTTATATGTTTCTAGGAATTTACCTATTTCTTCCAGATTGCCCAGTTTTTTGACATGTAACTGCTCATAATATTCTCATAATTGTTTGTATTTCCTTAATGTTGGTTGTGATCTCTCCTCTTTCATTCATGATTTTATTTATTTGGGTCCTTTCTCTTTTTGATAAGTATGGCTAGAGGTTTATCAATCTTATTCTTTTAAAGAACCAGCTCCTAGTTTCATTGACCTGTTCTGTTTTATTTATTTGTATATTATTTATTTCTTATCTAATATTTATTATTTTCCTTCTGCTTGTTTTAGGCTTCATTTGCTGTTCTTTTTCCAGCTTCTTTATGTGTAACATTAGGTTGTATAATTTAGAATTTTCTTGCTCCTTGAGGAAGACCTGTATTGTTATATACTTCCCTTGTAGGACCACCTTTGCTGCATCCTAAAGGTTTTGGACTGTCATATTTTCATTTTCACTTACTCCCATGTATTTTTTTTTTATTTCTCCTTTAATTTCCTGGTTAGCCTATTCATTCTTTAGTAGAATGTTCTTTAGTGTCCACGTATTTGAGGTCTTTCCATATTTTTTTCTTGTGGTTGACTTTTTTAAATAAGGTTGTGGTCTGAAAATATGCATGGTATGATCTTAATCTTTTTGTATCAGTTAGATGAGGCCTGATTTGTGACCCAGTATGTGATGTGTGACCCAGTATGGAGAATGTTCCATGTGCACTCAAAAAGAATGTGAATTTTGCTGTTTTAGGATGAAATGCTCTGAATATATCTGAAGTCCCTCTGGTCCAGTGTGTCATTCAAAGCCCTTGTTTCTTTGTTTCTCTTCTGCTTAGATGATTTGTCCATTGCTGGGAGTGGGGTGTTAAAGTCCCCAACTATTATTGTATTAATATCAATGAGTTTAAGTTTGTTATTAATTGGGGTGCCTGGAGGGTTCAGTTGGTTAGGCATCTGCCTTCAGCTCAGATCATGGTCCCTGCGTCCTGGGATCAAGCCGAACACCAGTCTCCCTGCTCAGTGGGGAGTCTGCTTCTCCCTCTCCCTTTGCCCCTCTCCCACTTGTGCGTGCTCACTTTCTCTCACTCTCTTTCTCATATAAATAAATAATATCTTTTTAAAAAAGTTTGTTATTAAATGATCTATATATTTGGCTGCTCCCAAGTTTGAGGCATAAATATTTACAGTTTTTAGATCTTATTGGATAGACCTCTTTATTATTATATAGTGCCCGTCTTCATCTCTTGTTACAGTCTTTGGTTTAAAATCTAGTTTGTCTGATATAAGAATGGCTGCTCCAGCTTTCTTTTGATGTCTGTTAGCATGAGAGATTGTTCTCCACTCCATCACTTTCAATCTGGAGGGGTCCTTGGGTCTAAAATGAGTCTCTTGTAAGCAGCATATGGATGGGTCTTTTTTTTTTAATCCATTCTGATACCCTATGTCTTTTGATTGGAACATTTAGTCTATTTACATTCAGAGTAATTATTAAAAGATATGAATTTAGTATCATTGTATTACCTGTAGAGTCACTGTTCCTACAGATTGTTGCTGTTCCTTTCTAGTCTTTGTTGCTTTTGGTCTCTCTTTCCCATTCACAGGGTCCCCTTTAACATTTCTTGCAGAGCTGGTATAGTGTTCATGAATTACTTTTCTTTTTGCTTGTCTTGGAAACTCTTTTTTATCTCTTCTTCTATTCTGTATGACATCCTTGTTGGATGAACTGTTCTTGGCAGCATATTTTTCTATTAGCATGTTGAATATTTTCTTCCACTCTTTTCTGGTCTACCAGGTCTCTGTGGACAGGTCTGCTGCTAAACTTATGTGTCTGTCCTTATAGATTAAGGACCTGTTGTCCCAAGCTGCTTTCAGAATTCTCTTAACTTTGTGTTTTGCAAGTTGCACTGTGGTATGTCTTAGTGCTAACCTGTTTTTGTTGATTTTGAGGGGAGTTCTCTGGGCTTCCTGGACTTGAATGCCTGTTTCCTTCCCTAGATTAGGCAAGTTCTCAGCTATAATTAGTTCAAATAGACCTTCTACCCCTTTTATTCCTTATTGTCTTCTGGGACTCCTATAATGTGGATATTATTGTGCTTTGTGGAATCATTGAGTTCCCTAAGTCTATATTTGTGATCTAATATTTTCCCCCTCTTTTTTTCAGCTTCATTACTTCCCATAATTTTATCTTCTATATCACTTATTCATTCCTTTGATTCTTCCATCCTTGTGGTCATTACATCCAGTCAGTTTTGTATCTCAGTTATAGCATTTTTTTTTATTTTGTCTGAACTTTTAGGTCTTTTATTGCTGCATCCAGGATTCCTCTGGTGTCTTCTATGCTTCTTTCAAGCCCAACTAGTATTCTTATGACTCTTGTTCTCAATTCTTGTTCAGATATATTACTTATATCTGTTCTGAGAAAATCCCTGGCTGTGATTTATTCCAATCTTTCTTTTGGGTAGAATTCCTCTGTCTTGTCCTTGTGTCTAGGTTTCTGTCTTGTGTGTGTTATGAGAACTTGTTATGTTTCCTGCTGCTGAGAGTAATACTATATTAAGAAGGGTTCTGACACTGTCCAGGGCCTTGCACTTTGAGAAGTGTTTCTGGTGTATGCTGTGTGCACTATGCTTTTGTGTTTTGGCTGGTTTTTCCCACAAGTCAGTCCTCTGCAAAGTTCCTCCTTGCTTGTTGTGGGGAGTGTTTGGACCTTTAACTATGTGTGCTTTTATTTGTTTAATATAAGCCTAGAAAAAAAAGGCAATCCACAAAATGAGAAAAAGAAACAAGCCAACAAATGAACAAAAAATTACAAGCCTCTTGCCAAAGGAAAAAAAATTTAAGAAAAGATATGGGAAAAAAAAAAAAAAGGCCTGGTCCTATTTGCACCAGGACTGAAGCTGATGCTTTGAAGCACTCTACGATTAGTAGCTTTGATGCATATGGAGGGCCTGTGTTGGTCTTCTGCGGGAGAGGCCCACTGTGTTGGCTCACAGTCAGACCTGCCCTAATAAATATGTCCCTACCAGGCTCAGGGGGGTGGGATTTGGTGTAAGCAACTCCAGCCTCCATTGGAGGCACTGTGTTTCTCTCTGAAGTCCAATCATGCTGGTAGGCAGGGGGGTGGAAGATGGTGTTACCCCACCCTCTGGTCTCAGGGAGGGGAACTCTTGGCCACCACTGTTCAGGAGGCCCTCAAAGAAAAGTGAACAATCTCCTCTTCTGAGTTCCAGGCTTTCATCAGATCCCTGCCCTCAACCTGTCTGTGCCCAGTAGTTGGCATTCTTGGCACCTCAGTTCTCTTGTGTTTTATCTCTGCCAGGCAGCTGGAATTTGAAACAACAAAACTTAAAGTACCCAGCAGGGTGCAGACCCACTCCCTTCCCCTGGAGAAGAGACTCAAAATGCTGCGCCTGGCACTTTTATGTCCCAGAAATGCTGTTGCATGCCTGTGTGAGTGCCTGGAGTCTGTGTCAGAGCACAGCACAAAGCTGCGACCAGGTTATTTGCCCTTTGTGCACCCTTCCATCCCTTGCTGTTGAACAGCAGCTCAATACCACCTGGCGGGTCTTTTGTCCTTGGTGAGGCAAAATATCCTCTTCTAAAAGTACTCCAGAAAGAGGAATGTTCTCTCCTTGCATGACCCAGGGGATTCCCATACCACAGCGCCTTGTGAGAACCCTAGGCATCACTCTCTCCCACTCTCTCCTTGACTTCTTTCCATGAAAAGTGGGGAACCATGTCTTTGTACCATGACCTTTTCTTTCTCCCAGTTCACATTTTTGAACCACACATCTGCCATGTTATCTCCCTCCAATTGTGTAGACTGTTTTCTTAATCCTCAGATTGATTTCCTAATTTTTCAAAATGATTTGGGGTTGATCTAGCTGTGTTTGAGGAATGAGGCAAGACTGGGGTCTCCCTACTACTCCACCTACTTAAATCATTCCCACTTGATCTTTGTATTTAGTCCTTGATGGTAAATTTGACCTAAGTTTGATTTCTTTCTTTTTTTTTTTAATTTATTGTTCACTGGTTCATTACAAACCATGCCTTCAATATTATTGCCAGACTCTCTTAAGCAGTCCTAAAAAGCTTTTTGGGGAGTATTCTCATTAACATTTTATTTTTAATGGAATAACTGGAAAACACTGTAGTAATTGTTGACTATGTCAGTATTTTTGACAGCTCTCCTAATTTTGTACTCAGGAGAGAAATAATACCTCATGTTGTCCCTTTTGCATGATTAATAGACAGAGTCATCCATCATCTTTTGACTGGTAGTGTACGATGAGGTCAAGTAAATCAATCAATATTCTTATTCTTTAATAATGTTTGAACCTGACAACAAGAAGTCCTCAACAAGAAGATGAAATTTACCAGTAATGTGAGTGTTTGTTCTATATAGACTACACAATGGTGTTAAGCTCTTGGGATAGTAATTGCTTTTTTGGTATAGTGACATTAAGGATATACTTAGATTTAAAGTGGTATCCTGAGCATGAATTATTCTGTTTCTTGATCTCCAGTCATTCCTCAAATACACTTCAGTATTGGCAATCATCGGGGCTATTTTTCATAATATCCTTTAGCACATTTCCAATGTCAGAATGCATTTCATTGTGACTGACTGTCCCTGCACTACAAAAGCTTTAGCAGGACAGGTTTGCCTCAGTTGAATTTTAAGACCTGGAGCATCTTCAGCCTGTCACTTTCTGTCTATGATGTAGATTTTTAAAAGGTGGGTGGATATAACTTTTTTTTTTTAATTTTTACTTCTCAACTGAAACTTCATTCAGAAATCTGCTCCTGGCGATAAAATAACATATTTTTTAGTGACCTGTACTTGAACTACAGTGTCAGTATGTATAATAAAGGGAAGATGGACTTGCAGTCTATTCATGTCCAATTACAGTGATACTAACAATGAAGTCTTTAGTAAAAACAAATGTCATTTTATTTTAGGAAACTAAGAACATATATTTAATTAGAGTCATTAACAAAGTAAAAACGAATTTATTGCATATTGAATCTTAGTATTTCATTCATTAAAAATGATACCTCTTTTTTAAAACAGTAGTTTCAATAAAAAAGGTATATCAATTAATTGTAATGATGGCATATTCTTTGTTAATTATGTGTTACAAGATTATTTATAATATTTTTGAGACTCCATACATTTTAAACCAATCACATAGAGGAAAATATTTCAGCTTATAAATTGAACTGAAATATTCTCCTCTATATTATAGAATATAATATGTATGTACCAACTGGGTTTATAGAAACTGAACAAACATTTCAACTGAAGAAATTCTGCACATTATTGATGAAATCATACAGTCTTTATGGAAGATATGTCCTTTCTATGATCTATAAGAAATATACGATTAAGGCCTGTCGATATGAAAGACATAATATTTAGTGAACTAATGAGCATAGGAAAAATTTTATTTACTAAGTTTCTACAATCAGCATGAAATGAGAAGAAACAAATATTGGTAATATTTTACCAATTTTCTCTTCAAACCCCAGGATGCAATTATGTGTCTGCGTTTTATTTTTATATTCAGTTTTACCTCTGGCATTAATAATTCTTACTTGAATTTGATTTTTTGATAACTCATGATAGTAAAAAATATAAATTCTTCTTTTTTCTTACTTGGGTTTTAAAAAGACATATCCCACCTAACCAATCCAAGATAGAGACACAGAAGAGGTATTTTTAAAGCCATATTTATATAAAAGTAAAAAAATAAATATTCTTTGCACTTGTATAACTAGGTAGAATATTAAAGCAAATAGTACTTATTTATGGATAAATTTCCAAACTAATAAAAAGAAAGGATACTTGGTTAACAGTATTACTCATATTTTAAAATATAAATGATAAAAAGAATTATCAAAGTTTTGAGATATCTTACAGGGATCAGACAAAGTGACCAAAACTGTTGGGGAAACAGGATTAAGAGGTCTATCTACTAGGAACTTCTACCACATTTAAGAATTCAATAAAGTAATTAATTAGAATAAAATGATACATTACAGTCGTACATAACAATGAATTTATAAGATGATTTTTTTGTAGGTCATATAACCTACAGGAAAACAGGTGTATAGAGCACTTGGCTAACCTACGGGGTTGGCAAATCTTTGTGATTTTTATTTGTGTTTTTATCTCATTTTCATGGGGCATAACTATGTACAGAGACCTTCTTTAAACACTGTATTGGTTTATGGTAGGTATTCCAAAACTCTATGCTTTAACATCATTATTGCCCACCTGGAGCTACCCTTATTCGTTCTAGCATCAGTGTCTTTGGCTCTTTCTCTGACCCCTATTTCCTCACCACACAAAAACAAAACAAAACAAAATAAAACAACAACAACAACAACAAGAACCCCTCTCCTTCACTGCTAGTATTAGTGTTGGAGAAACGATACAGTCTGCTCTGCTGTGTGACATGCCTGTGATTTCAACATTGTGACAGCCGTAAAATAACTAACACAGAATCTTGAAGAAGAAATCAGTTGTATTTTTCTAAAGAGTCCTTATGCACATCAGGACATTCACAGCAGATTTACATATGCCTGCTTTGTTGCTAAACTGTGTTTGCTTAAAAATAATTACCATTAATCTGAAGTATTTTCCTTGTTCTCTTACACAGTTTATCGTTGATACTCTAGTAAGCCTCTATTATGATTGCTTTCTCTTTATTATCCCTAGTTAACTAAGGGACAGATTCCATGATGAAGAATTTTTATCTTTCCTTTGCACACATCCTCAACTCCCCTTACATAGTCACCTAAAACCTTTTCTTCCATTGACATTCTACTCTGGCACTAGCTTCCTTTGATCCAAATTTATCACTTCCTCTCTCTCAAACACTTTCTTCGCTTGGCTTAAAAATAATATATTCTTCCTATGTCCCTTTTACCTCTCGGGTCCTTTTTCTAAATCCCCGTTTGATATTTTTTCTATACTTCCATAATCATTGAATACTGGAATATCTATTTGTTTTCTTCCTTTGGTGTTCTTAGACAATTTTTCATCTCTATCATATGTACAATTTCTAAATGCACATTCCCAGCCCAGTTCCGAAATGTAATCCAATGCCATGCAATGGAAATTGAATCGTGATGTTAATGTTCTATACCTACGTTCTCCATTATGGTAGCCACTGGCCACATAAATTAGTGTGCAATTGAAATGTGGCTAGCCAGTCAGACTGAAAGCTAAATTAATTTATTTAATTTTAATTAATTTAAATTCAAATTGCCATTTGGCTAGTGGCTATTATATTAGACAGCAAAGTTGTAGACTAATAATTTCTAACTGCTTAATTTAACTAAATCACTTTGGTGTCTACTGTGCAACATGATACAACCATCACTCCTTTCTTTACCTCATACCCACATCCAATATGTTAAAAAGCCTGCCACTTTTTTTTCTTTAAATTATATTTAGAATCTGACCATTAACACTGTCAGCTGGGACCACTCTTGAAAATAATCCACAGTCACTTTACTTCATTTGAAATAGTTGCACTCACCACATCATTGATGTCATGCTACTACCTATACCGTATCTTTGTTTTTTCTTTAACAAAGCAATTTGAGTAGATTTATGAAAAATAATCAGACCATGTAACTTCTATACTCAGAATTTCAGAAGGGATACCAATTTGCTCAGTGTAAAAGCTAATTTCTTCACAATGACCTACAAAGTCCTATAGTTGTTACTCTCCTTCTCTTGCCTTTCTTGTTGAACTCATTGCCTACTGCTCCTTCCCTCACTCTCAGTAGTCACACTGATGAGCTTGGGGTTCCTTGAACATATCAGGCATTCTCCAGCCTCAAAGGCATTGCAGCATCCCTCCCCTAGATTCTAGTGGTTAGATATATCTGTAAGGCTCCCTAATGCAGTAGGCAAATATTACCTTCATAAAGTTTTTCCTTAGTAACTTCTTAAAAAAATAATAATAAAATAAACTTATATTCTATCCACCGTATTCTCTATTTCCTCTTCTATGTTTTATTTTTTCTTTTAGAATCTATAATCTCTAATGTTATCTACATGTACTATGTAATTCCACAATATTTTAATCATACCTCAAAACAAATCTCTAATCATTAGCAGTTATTCCCCATCTTCCTTTCCTTCGAGTTCCTGTCAATCACTAATCTAATTTCTATGTTAATTTCCCTATTTTTGATATTTCATATGTCAGATAATAAAACATGGACTTTGGTTTTGTCTTCTTTTAACTAAAATAATATTTTCAAGATTCATCCATATTTTAGCATGTATCAGTACCTTTTATAGCTAAGTAATACATTTTATGAATGTATTACATAATGTTTATACATTTATCCATTGATGGACACTTGGTTTCCACCTTTTGGCTCTTATGAATAATGCTTCTATGCTATGCAATAATGCTATGCAAATTCATGTGCAAGTTTTTGTTTAAACACTCGTTATTGGAGGATACCTGGGTGGTCAGTTAAGTGTCTGTCTTTGGCTCCTGTCATGATCCCAGGGTCCTGGGATTGAGTCCTGTGTCAGGCTCCTTGCTCAGCAGGGAGCCTGCTTCTCTCTCTTACTGCCCCTACCCCTGCTTGTCCTCTCTCTCTCTCTCTAACAAGTAAATAAATAAATAAAATCTTTAAAAATATTAAAAAAATAAACACTTGTAATTAATTCTTGTATATATCTAGGAATAGAATTGCTGGTTATATGGTAAAGCTATGTTTAACTTTTTGGGAAACTGCCAAACTGTTCTACACTTGATCTTAGCCAAAAGGCCAAGAAGCGATGCCAAACTGTTCCAAAGTAGCTGCACCACTTTACATTCCCCTCAGTATTACATGAGTGTTCCAATGTTTTCAACATTATCTCCAACACTTGTTACTGTGCATCTTTTAAATTATAGCCATGCTATTGGTGTGAAGGAATATTATATTGTGGTTTTGATATGCAATTTTCTAATAATTAATGGTCTTGAACATATTTTCATAACCTTAATGGCCACGTGTATATCATCTTTGAAGAAATATTTTCTTTTTTATTTGGGTTATTTATCATTTTATTGTTCAGTTGTAAGAGTTCTTTATATAATTTGGATACTAGACCCTTACTTAAACATAGGATTAACAGATGTTTTCTGCTTTTTTATGAATTGTCTTTCAACTTCTTGATGGTGTCCTTTGAAGCATAAAGTATTGATTTTGATGTATTTTATCTTTTTTTTTTCTCTGTTGCTGGGGCTTTTGATAATGTATTTAAGAAATGTCTAAAAGGTCATGAACATTTACTTCTATGTTTTATTCCAATAGTTTTATAGTTTTAACTGTATGTTTAGGTCTGTGAATGATTTGGAATTGTATATGGTGTGATAGAGGGGTCCAAATTAATCTTTTGCATGTGGATATCCAAATATCTCAATTGAAGAAATATAATAAAAGCATACCTTGGATATATTGTAGGTTCAGTTACAAACCACTGCAAAAAAGTGAATATTAAAATAAAGCAAGTCAAATTAATTTTTTGGTTTCTCAGTTCCTATAGTTAAATTTATACTGTCGTCTATAGGTATGTAATAGCATTGTGTCTTAAAAATGCACAATGTTCAATTTAAAAATATTTTATTGCTAAAAATGCCAAACATCATTTGAGCTTTCATTGAGTTGTGTGTAATCTTCTTGCTATAGAAGGTTCTAGTCTCAATGTTCATAGCTGTTAACTGATCAGAATGATGTTCCTGAAGACGGGTGACTGTGACAATTTCTTAAAATAAGACCATGAAGTCTGCCACATTAATTGACTCTTCCTTTCACAAAAGATTTCTCTGTAGCATGTGATGTGGTTTGACAGCATTTCATCCACAGTAGAGCCTCTTTCAAAACTGGCATTGTCTTGGGTGCCTGGGTGGCTCAGTCGTTAAGTGTCTCCCTTTGGCTCAGGTCATTATCCCAGGGTCCTGGGATCGAGTCCCCCATCAGGCTCCCTGCTCATCAGGAAGCCTGCTTTTCCCTCTCCCACTCCCCCTGCTTGTGTTCCCTCTCTCATTGTGTCTCTCTCTGTCAAATAAATAAATAAAATCTTTAAAAAAAATTGGCATTGTCTCAAATCTTGCTGTTGTTTTATCAACTATTTAATAATCTAAACCCTTTGTCATTCAAAAATTTTTTCCAAGTTGTCTAATATTTTGGCATATAATTTTTCATAATATTCTCTTATAATTTTTTATATTTTGTGTTCTTGGCTGTAATTTTTCATCTCTCATTTGTGATTTCATTTATTTGTGTCCTTTCTCTTTTTTCTTGATAAGTCTGGCTAGAAGTTTATCAATTTTAATGTTTTTTTCTCCCCAAAGAACCAGATCCTGGTTTCATTGATCTGTTCTATATTTTTTAGTTTCTATATCATTTATTCCTGCTATAGTCTTTTTTATGTCTTTCCTTCTACTCACTTTAGGTTTGGTTTGTTGTTTCTGTAGTTTGTTAAGTTGTAAAGTTAGGTTATTTATCTGTAATTTTTCTTGATTCTTGAGATAGGTGTGTATTGCTATAAACTTCCCTCTTGGAACCACTTTTCCTGTGTCCCAAAGTGTTTAGACCATTGTGTTTTCATCTTCATTTATTTCTATCTACTTCTTAATTTCTTCTTTTATTTCCTGGTTGACCCATTCATTGTTTAGTAGCGTGTTATTTAACCTCCATGTATTTATAGTCTTTCCAGATTTTTTCTTATAGTTGACTTCTAGTTTCATAGCATTGTGGTCAGAAGATTCAGAGTATAACCTTGATCATTTTGAACTTTTTGAGGCTACTTTTGTGTCCTAATATGTGATCTACTCTGGAGAATGTTCCATGTGTACTTGAATATAATGTGTATTCTGCTGTTTTTAGATGGAATGTTTTGAATATATCTGTTAAATCCATCTCATCCAGTCTGTCATTTAAAGCCAATGTTTCCTTGTTGAGTTTTTGTTTAGGTGATCTGCCCATGATGTAAGTGGGGTGTTAAAGTCCCCTACTGTTATTGTATTATTATTGATTAGTTCCTTTATGTTTGCTATTAATTATTTTATATATTTGGGTGCTCCTATGGTGGGTACATAAATATTTACAATTGTTATATCTTCTTATTTGATTGTCCCCTTATTATTTTTATAGTGTCCTTCTTTGTCTCTTGTTATACTCTGTGTTTTAAAGTGCAGTTTGTCCTATATAAATATTGTTACTCTCTCCTTCTTTTGACATCTTTTTCCAGGAAAGAGGTTTCTCCATCTCCTCATTTTAATCTACAGGTGTCTTTAGGTCTAAAATAAGTTTCTTGTAGACAGCATATAGACGTTTGTCCATTCTGACACCCTATGTCTTTTGATTAGAGTGTTTAGTTGATTTACATTCAAAGTAATTATTGATACGTATTTATAACCATTATATTGTTTTGTCATTGTTTCTGGAGATTTTCTCTTATCCTTTTTGCCTTTGTCACTTTTGATTGCACATGTGCAATCAAAGAGTACCCTTTAATATTTCTTGCAGGGCTGGTTTAGTGATCACAAACTTCTTTAGTTTTTGTCTAGGAAACTCTTTACTTTTCCTTCTATTGTGAATGACATCCTTGCTGGATAGAAGATTTTTGGCTGCAGTATTTTCTCATTTAGCACTTTGAATATATCATGCCACTCCTCTCTGGCTTGTCAAGTTTCTCTTGAGAAATCTCCAGCTAGCCTTATAAGTCTTCCCTTATAAGTTACTGTCTTCTTTTGTCTTGCTGCTTTAATTTTTTTTTCTTTATCACTGTATTTTGCAAATTGACTTATAATGTTTTGAAGTTGACCTGCTTTTGTTGATTTTAATGGGAGTTCTCTGTGACTTTTTGATTTGGATGTCTGTTTTCTTCCTCAGATTAGGAAAGATTTCTGCTATTATTTCTTGAAGTAAATTTTATGCCCCATTTTCTCTGTTCTTCTGGGATGTCTAAAATTAGAATGTTACTATGGTTGATGGAGTCACTGAGTTTCCTGAGTCTATTCTTATGGTGCATAATCCTTCTTTTTTTCAGCTTCATTAATTTCCATTATTTTGTCATCTAGGTCACTAATTCAGTCCTCTGCTTCTTCCAGACTGCTATTTGTTGTGTCAGCCTGTTTCTAATCTTGTTCATTGCATTCTTCATCTCTGATTGATTCTTTAACTCTTTTATCTCTGTGGTAAGGGTCTCACTGATGTCCTTTTTTCTCAAGCCCAGTGAGTATCCTTATGATTATTGCCTTAAGTTCTCCATCATGCATGTTACTTATATCTGTTTCAATTAGATCTCTGGCTGTGGTCTTTTTTTTTTTTTTTTTTTCATTTGGGATAAATTACTCCATCCTGGCATTTTGTTTAAGTCCACTTTCTTCTCTGTGTTAGGAAAAAAAAAAAAAACAGGTATGTTTCCTGCTCCTGAGTGTAATGGCCTTATGAGGAAAAGGTCATGTAGTGTATAGGGCCTGGCACTTCAGGGAGTGTCTCTGGTGTGCACAATATGCACTCAGCTGTTGCGTTTTGGCTGCTCTGTCCTTTAGGCCAGTCATCTGCCAAGGCTCTCCTTGCCTACTTTGGGCAGCATTTGGTCCCTGGCCTCAATGTGTTAAGTTTTAACTAGGTGAGCTGTGGTCTGCTTGTAAAATGAGACCTGACACCAACTCCACCAGAACAGAGGCCCTGCAGACCTCTGGTAGAGATATCTATAGGAATGGGTTTATGCTTGCCTCCTGGTGAAGAGGCCTGTCACATTGGCACTAAGGCAACCTTGATTGTGAAGGGTAATCCTGCCAGAGGACAGGGAGGGGGGGCTTGGTATAAGCAAGTTAGGCAGCTAGTGTCCATACTGAGCTGCTTCCCTCAGGTGGCTCTGTGTTTATCCTGTGGGGAAGGGAGGGAAATGGCCCAGTCAGCTCCTTTGTTCCCAGAGGTATCTCTGTGAATCCTGCCTCTCAGGGAAGCATTCCTAGAATAGTGAATAATCTCCCTGCAATGTGCCCCAGGTGTTTCTCAGACCACTGTTTCCATACTGTCTGCCCCTGGGTTGTTTGCCCACCTTCTCTCCAGGAGCAGGGCAGTGCTCCCCAGGCTCTATCACTGCCAAAGCTGCTGACCTTTAAAATTCCAGGCTTTAAGCCCTGATGGTTGCAAGAACTCAAGATATTCAACCCCTCTCATTTTCCAAGCCAATGGCTTTGGGTGTTCCCCTGTGCGCTTCCCTCTCTCCCTCTTTCTCCCTGTCTCTCCTTCTCTCCCTTCTCTATGTCCACACCTCCCTCCTCTCTGCAGCACCTGCCATCCGTTTTTCCCCTAAACTGTGTTTCTGCAATTCCTACCTTCTTTGATGTAGACTCTTTTGTCCCTTTAGTTGTGGAGTTTCTTCTGTCAGTCTTCAGGCCAATTTCTGGGATATTTAGTATGATCTGATAGTTATCTAGTTGTGTTCATGGGACAAGATGAGCCTCGGGTCGTCCTACACTGCCACCATCTTCTAAAACCTGTTTTGGATAGAGTATTCTTGGCTGTAAATGTTTCCCATTCTGCACTTTAAATATAACATGCCACTCCCTTCTAGCTTGTCAAGTTTCTATTGAAACATCTCCTCCTAGCCTTATGGGTTTTCCCTTGTAACTTACTGTCTTGTTTTGTTGCTTTAGAAATTTTTTTCTTTATCAATATATTTTTGCAAACTTAATTATAATATATCTTGTTTTTGGCCTGCTTTTGTAGATTTTGATGGGAGTTCTCTGTGCCTCTTGGATCTGCATATCTGTTTCCTTCCCCACGTTAGGGCTGTTTTCACCTATTATTTCCTCAAATACATTTTCTGTCCCCTTTTCTCTCTCATCTTCTGGGACTCCTGTAATACAAATGTTATTATGTTTGATGAACTCACTGGGTTCCCTAAGTCTATTCTCATTTTGCATAATTCTTTTTTCTCTCTTTTTTTTAGCTTTATTACTTCCCTTAATCTGTCTTGTATGTTACTGATTTGTTCCTCTGCTTTTTCCATTTGCTGTTCATTCTATCAAGCATATTTCTCATTTCATTTGTTGTGTCCTCTATCTCTGCTATCTTCTTATCTCTGTATGAAAGTTCTCACTCATGCTGTCCACTCTTTCCTCAAGTTCAATGAGTGTCCTTATATTCATTGCTTTAAATTCTCTATCAGGCATGTTACTTTGATCTGTTCACTTAGATCTCTGGCCATGGCCTTGTCCTGTTCTTTCATTTGGGACAAATTCCTCTGTCTCCTCATTTTTTCTGCCTCTGTGTGTTTATTTCTGTGTGTTAAGAAAGTCAGATATGTCTTCTGCTCTTGAAGGTAGTGACTTTATGAAGAAGAGGTCGTAGAGTGCCTTGCAGTGCAGTGTTCCCTGTTCACCAGAACCTGGCACTTTAGCAGAATATTGTATTTGTGTTGCTTCACCCTATTATTGTACCTGAGTCACTTTTCCTTTCAGTGCAGTCATCTGCAATGACTCTCTGCTGGTTGTGGGCTGTGCTTGCTCTCTGTGGTGTTAGGGGGACTCAGGCAGGTCAGCTCTAAGGGGTGTGTCCATCTGGGAACTTGGGAGTGGGTGGTGGTATTAGTAAAATTTGCACTGGGCCACTAATCCTATGCTTGACACCCAAAGCATAACAGTGGCTAGGAACTGCATACTGGAGTGGCTAGGGCACAGGGCAAGGTCACAGCATGCAACAGTGGCTGGCCTAGCTGTGAAGGCCCTACAGTTTTCAGAATAGTCAATAAGAATTGTCTTCAACTGAGTTACTGACTGCATTAGCCCCTAACAAGAGAGTCAGCCTGTCCTTAGAAGCATTAATTTCTCCTCTCTAGCATTGAAAGTCCTAGATGGCATTTTCTTCTAAAATAAGACTGTTTTAACTCCATTGAAAATCTGATTTCAGTGTAGCCACCTTAATGAATTGTTTCCCTAGATCTTCTGGATAATTTGCTACAGCTTCTACATCAGCACTTACATTACATTATCAGATATCACTAATCACAGATCATATATATTATTATAAATATAATAATGAAAAAGTTTGAATATGGTGAGAATTATCAAAATGTGACACAGAGATATAAAGTGAGCAAATACTTTTGGAAAGGTGGTACCAACAGATTTGCCTAATGCAGGGCTGCCACAAACCTTCAATTTGTTAAAAAAACAAAAACAAAGAAAAAAAACAAACTAGCATGTGCAAAGTGCAATAAAGCAAAGTGCAATTAAATGTGGTATGCCTATAGGCTTTTGCATATTGTTCCTAACCTTTCTATTGCTGAACTTGTTATTAGTTCAAATAGTTTTTTTAGTGGATCCTTAGGGTTTTCTGTATACAAGATCATGCCTTCTGGGAACAGAGATGATTTTAAATTGTCCTTTACAAATTGAATGTCTCTTATTTTATTTTCAGAGCTAATTACCCAGGCATGAATTTCCAGTACAATCTTAAAATAAAATCTTATTACTGACTTTATTGGTAAGCATTCAGTCTTTCACCATTAGTATGATATTAGCCAACAAGTTTTGCCTTTCTTAGAATGAGGAAGTTTGTATCTATTCTTGGTTGCTGAAAGCTTTTATCATGAATGGATGTTAGATTTGTCCAGTGCTCTCTCTGTATTGAGATGATCACGTAGTTTGCTTTTTATTCCATTAACACAGGTGTATTATATTGATTGATTTTTATATGTTAAACAAAGCTTGTGTTCTCAGTTGAATTCTATTTGCTCATGTTGTATAATTTATTTTACATGTTTGGATCCAGTTTATTAGCATGTTTTTTGAGAATTTTTGTATATGTTCATAAAGAATAGTTGTCTATGCTTTTTTTATTTCCTTTTGTGATGTGGTTTTGGCATCAAGATAACACTAGGTTTAAAAAATAAGTTGAAAAATATTCACATCTCTTCTATTATTTGGAAGAGTATGTGAGAATTATTAACTTTTCTCTAACACTGAAAGAATCCTCAATTTTCTTGTAGGAATTTTTTGGGTTAATAATTCAATTTGTGTAGCTGTTATAGTCAGATATTTTATTTCTTTTTCAATTTCTGAATTTTGTGTCTTTTAGGAATTTGTCCATTTCATCTTAATTTTTTAGCATATAAACATTCATTGTATTCCCTTATACTCCTTTTTATTACTATAGGGTCGGTAGTGATATGTTTTCTTTTATTTCTTATTTAGTAGTTTGAATATTCCTCTTTTAAATTTTGAGTCACTATTGGGTTTGTATATGTTATTAACATTTTATACTCAATTTTTATTTAATTCTTCTCTAGTAACTATGATTTATTTCTACATTTTGGTTTTGGGCTTAACATGCTATTTTTCAATTTTTTATTTTAAAAGATTATTTTTTATTTTTTTAATTTTTTCATTAATGTATAATGTATTGTTTCAGGGGTACAGGTCTGTGATTTATCAGTCTTACACAATTCACAGCGCTCACCATAGTACTTACCCTCTCCATTGTCCATCACCAAGCCACCCCATCCCTCCTACCCCCTCCATTCCAGCAACCCTCATTTTGTTTCCTGAGATTAAGAGTCTCTTATGGTTTGTCTCCCTCCCTGGTTTTGTGTTGTTTCATTTTCCCTCCCTTCCCCTATGATCCTCTGTCTTGTTTCTCAAATTCCTAACATCAGTAAGATCATATGATACTTATCGTTCTCTGATTGACTTATTTCACTTAGCATAATACCGTATAGTTCCATCCACGTCATTGCAAATAGCAAGATTTCATTTTTTTGACGGATGCATAATATCCCATTGTGTGTGTGTGTGTATATATATATATATATATACCACATCTTCTTTATCCATTTTTCTGTCAGTGGACATTTTGGCTCTTTCCATAGTTTGGCTATTGTGGACATTGCTGCTATAAACATTGGGGTGCATGTGACCTTTGGATCACTACATTTGTATCTTTAGAGTAAATACCCGGTAGTGCAATTCCTGGGTCATAGGGTAGCTTTTTTCAATTTTTTAAGGAACCTCCATACTGTTTTCCAGAGTGGCTGCACAGCTTGCATTCCCACCAACAGTGTAGGAGGGTTCCCCTTTCTCCACATCCTTGCCAACATCTGTTGTTTCCTGATTTGTTAATTTTAGCCATTCTGACTGATGTGAGGTGATATCTCATGGAGGTTTTGATTTGGATTCCCCTAATGCTGAGTGATGTTGAACAATTTTTCATGTGTCTGTTGGCCATTTGGATGTCTTCTTTGCAGAAATGTCTGTTCATGTCTTCTGCCCATTTCTTGATTGGATCATTTGTTCTTGGGTATTGAGTTTGAGAAGTTCTTTATAGATTTTGGATATTAGACCTTTATTGGATATGTCACTTGCAAATATCTTCTCCAATTCTGTTGGTTGTCCTTCAGTTTTGTTGACTGTTTAATTTGCTGTGCAAAAGCTTTTTATCTTGATGAAGTCCCAATAGTTCATTTTTGCCCTTGCTTCCCTTGCCTTTGGCGATGTGTCTAGGAAGAAGTTGCTGTGATGGAGGTCAAAGAGGTTGCTGCCTGTGTTCTCCTCAAGGATTTTGATGGATTCCTGTCTCACATTTAGGTCTTTCATCCATTTTGATTCTATTTTTGTGTGTTGTGTAAGGAAATGGTCCAGTTTCATTCTTCTGCATGTGGCTGTCCAATTTTCCCAACACCATTTGTTGAAGAGACTGTCTTTTTTCCATTGGACATTCTTACCTGCTTTGTTGAAGATTAGTTGACCATAGAGTTGAGGATCCATTTCTGGGCTCTCTATTCTGTTCCATTGACTATGTGTCTGTTTTTGTGCCAGTACCATACTGTCTTGATGATGACAGCTTTGTAATAGAGCTTGAAGTCCGGAATTGTGATGCCACCAGCTTTGCTTTACTTTTTCAGCATTCTTCTGGCTATTTGGGATCTTTTCTGGTTCCATACAAATTTTAGGATTATTTGTTCCATTTCTTTGAAAAAAGTTGATAGTATTTTGATAGGGATTGCATTAAATGTGTAGATAGCATAGACATTTTGACAGTTTGTTCTTCCAATCCATGAGCATGAGATGTTTTTCCATTTCTTTGTGTCTTCCTCAATTTCTTTCACGAGTATTCTATAGTTTTCTGAGTACAGATTCTTTGCCTCTTTGGTTAGATTTATCCCTAGGTATCTTATGGTTTTGGGTGCAATTGCAAATGGGATTGACTCCTTAATTTCTCTTTCTTCTGACTTGGTGGTGGTGTATAGGAATGCCCCTGATTTCTGTGCAATTTTATATCCTGCCAATTTACTGAATTTCTTCGTGAGTTCTAGCAGTTTTGGGGTGGATTGGGTTTTCCACATAAAGTATCATATCATCTGCAAAAAATGAGAGTTTCACTTCTTTGCTGATTTCGATGCCTTTAAGTTCTTTTTGTTGTCTGATTGCTGAGGTTAGGACTTCTAGTATTATGTTGAATAGCAGTGGTGATAGTGGACATCCCTGCTGTGTTCCTGACTTTAGGGGAAAAGCTCTTAGTTTTTTCCCATTGAGAATGATATTCACTGTAGGTTTTTCATAGATGGCTTTTATGTTACTGATGTATGTATCCTCTATCCCTACACTCTGAAGTTTTAATCAATAAAGGATGCTGTACTTTGTCAAATGCTTTTTCTTCATCTATTGAGAGGATCATATGGTTCTTGTCCTTTCTTTTATTAATGTTTTGTATCACATTGATTTGCAGATGTTGAACCAAACTTATAGCCAAGGAATAAATCTACTTGGTCATGGTGAATAATCCTTTTAATGTACTATTGGATCCTATTGGCTAGTATTTTGGTGAGAATTTTTGTATCCATGTTCATCAAGGATATTGGTCTGTAGTTCTCCTTTTAACAGGGTCTTTGTCTGGTTTTGCGATCAAGGTAATGCTGGCCTCGTAAAATTAGTTTGGAAGTTTCCCTTCCATTTCTATTCTTTGAAAGAGCTTCAGAAGAATAGGTATTAATTCTTCTTTAAATATTTGGTAGATGTCCCCTGCGAAGCCATCTGGCCCTGGGCTGTTCTTTGTTGGGAGATTTTTTATTACTTCTTCAATTTCCTTACTTTTAGGCTCTTTCTTTGATTAGAGGACCCCTTTCAATATTTCTTGTAGGGCTGGTTTTGTGTTTGCAAGTTCTTTTAGTTTTTGTTTATCCTGGAAGCTTTTTATCCTTCTATTTTCAATGACAGCCTAGCTGGATATAGTGTTCTTGGCTGCATATTTTTCTCATTTAGTGCTCTGAATAAATCAGGCCAGTGCTTTCTGGCCTGCCAGGTCTCTGTGGATAGGTCTGCTGCCAGTCTAATGTTTCTACTGTTGTAGGTTGCAGACCCCTTGTCCCGAGCTGCTTTCATGCTTTCCTCTTTGTCTCTGAGACTTGTGAGCTTTACTATTAGATGTTGGGGTGTTGACATATTTTTATTGATTTTGAGGGGATTCTCTGTGCCTCCTGGATTTTGATGCCTGTTGCCTTCCCCAAATTAAGGAAGCTCTCTGCTATAATTTGCTCCAATATACCTTCTGCCCCCCCCTTTCTTCTTGGATCCCAATTAGTCTAATGTCTTTCACTTTATGATACCACTTATCTCTTGAATTCTGCCCTCATGATTCAGTAGTTGTTTCTCTCTCTTTTTCTCAGCTTCTTTATTCTCCATCATTTGGTCTTCTATATCACTAATTCTCTCTTCTGCCTCACTTATCCTAGCACTTTTTGAATTTGACTTGGTTAGGTTTTGGTTCTTTTATTTCTCCAGAAAGGGATTCTCTAGTATCTTCTGTACTTTTTTCAAGCCCAGCTAGTACCTTTATTATTGTCCCTCTGAATTCTAGTTCCGACATCTTACTAATGTCTGTATTGATTAGGGTCCAGGCAGTCAGTACTGCCTCTTGTTCTTTTTTGGGGGGGTGAGTTTTTCTGTCTTGTCATTTTGTCCAGAGGAGAATAGATGAATAAGAGAACAAAATGCTTCCAGAAAGTGGTCACTTTTCTGTTCAGAGAGTTGCTGCTATTCTTTCCTTCAATTTCCTGTTGAATTTGTAGGTGTTCTGAATGGTTTGATAACTATCTGGCTGAATTCCTGGGACCAGACAAAATTTAGGACTCCTATATCTCTGCCATCTTGTTCCTCCTCCAATTGTTTTTTAAGAAGGAAAAGTGGATTACTGAGTTTTCTTTTAACATAGACATTTGCAGTTATAAATTTTCTCTGTACACTGCTTTAGCAGCATTCCATAATTTGGGTTTGCCACATTTTGGTTTTTATTTACCTCAAAATATGTTTTAATAACCCTTATGATTTCTTCTTTGACTCATTGATTATTCATGAGTGTTGTTTAATTTTCACATATTTATATATTTCTTTCTGTTGTATCCTAATTTAATTTGATTATGGTTGGAGAAGAAACTATGTATTATTTAAATCCTTTGAGATTTACTGAGATTTATTTTATAACCTAATAAATAGTGTATCCTGGAGAATATTTCCTGTGCTCTTGAGAAAAATGTACATTTTCTTTTTTTTTTTTTTGGAAAGGGTGAAATGTATAAAAATCTGTTAGGCCTTGTTAGTTTATGATGGTATTAATATCTGTTTCTGTTGATATTCTGCCTAGCATTTCTATCCATAATTGAAAGTGTGATACTGTAGTATCCAACTATTATTGTTGAATTGTCTGCTTTTCCCTCAATTCTGTCAGTTTTGTTTTACATTTTTGGGGACTCTTTTGTTGGGTGCACGTGTGTTTATAATTTTCACATCTTTCCAATCTATTTCTGTTGTTGAATCTCAAGCGTAAGTCTTGTAGACAACATTTAATTGGGTTATATTTTTACATGTGCCCGTCAATCTTTCACTTTAGATTGGAAGTTTAATATTTAATGCACCACTGATAAAGTAGGATTTTTGTCACTCATTTTTAAATTTGCTTTATATATGTCTTATAATTTTTGCTTTCATTTCTTTGATTACTGCATTATATCATATTAAATATTTTCCATATACCATTTAAATATAATTATTTATTTTACTATATATTTTTAGTTATTTTTCTAGTGGATGCCCTGGGGATTTTGATTTATATTTTAACTTAAAACAAGGTAGTTCAATTAATATCTAGTTATTTTAAATAGTATACAAAATTTTGCTCTATTATACCTGCATTTCTTCTTGCCTCATCTGTACTCTTATTTTCATATAACTTATATTTTACACATTTTATGCCCATCAACACAGTTGTGCAATTTTTGTTTTATACAATTGTCTGTTAAGTGAGATAAAAGACTTACAAAGAAAATCACATTTGTACCGACTTTTATACATACCTATTTAGTTACTTCTAGTAGTGTACTTTATTTTTCCATGTGGATTTGAGTTACCTTTTAGTGCCCTTTCAATTGAGACTGAAGGAATTCCTTAAATATTTCTTGTAGCTCAGTTCTGTTCTTGATGAAGTCTCTCAGTTTTTCTTTATCAGGAAATGGTTTGATTTCTCTTGTTTTGAATGATAGTTTTGCTATAGAATTAGTCCTTGATAGATTTTTCTTTCAGTCCTTTGTGTTTTATTTTTTATTTTAATTCCAGTATGGTTAACATACAGTGTTATGTTATTTCCAGGTGTACAATATAGTTATTCAACACTTGTGTATATCACCTAATACTCATCAGGACAAGTGCACTTCTTAATCCCCATCACTTATTTCACCCATCTTCCTACCCCACCTCCCTCTGGTGACCATAATTTGATCTTTATAGATAAGAGTCTGTTTCTTGGCTTCTCTCTCTTTTCTTCCTTTGCTTACTTGTTCTGTTTCTCAAATTCCATGTATGAGTGAAATCTGTGGTATTTGTCTTTCTCTGTTTGACTCTTTTCACTTAGCATTATACTCTCTAGCTTCTTCCATGTCATTGCAAATGGCAAGATTTCATTCTTTTTTCATGGCTGAACAATATTCCAGTGTGTGTGTGTGTGTGTGTGTGTCTGTGTGTGTGTGTGTGTGTCTGTGTACCACATATTCTTTATGCACTATCTCATTATAGTTTTGATTTGTGTTTCCCTGATGATGAGTGATGTTGAACATCTGGATGTCTCCTTTGGAGAAATGTCTGTCATTTATTCTGTCCATTTTTAATTGGATTATTTTGGGGGGGTATATTTATTTGTAAGAGTTCTTTATATATTTTGGACACTAACCATTTATTGGATATGTCACTTACAAATACCTTCTCCTATTCAGTACTTTGCCTTTTAGTTTTGTTGATTGCTTCATTCACAGTGAAGAAGCTTTGTATTTGGGGGCGCCTGGTTGGCTCAGTTGGTTAAGCGACTGTCTTTGGCTCAGATCATGCTCCTAGAGTCCCAGGATCGAGTCCTGCATTGGGCTTCCTGCTCAGCAGGAAGTCTGCTTCTCCCTCTGACCCTCCCTCTCTCATGTGCTCTCTCTCTCTCATTCTCTATCTCAAATAAATAAAATCTTTAAAAAAAAAGAAGCTTTGTATTTTATTTTATTTATTTTTTAAGATCTTATTTATTTTTGACAGAGAGCACAAGCGGGGGGAGTGGCAGGCAGAGGCAGAGGGAGAATCAGGCCCCCTGCAGAGCAGGGAGAGCCCAATGTGGGACTCAGTCCCAGAACCCTTGGATCATGACCTGAGGCAAAAGCAGTCACTTAACCAACTGAGCCACTCAGGAGCCCAAGAAGCTTTGTATTTTAATGTAGTCACAATAGTTTATTTTTGTTTCTGTTTCCCTTGCCTCAAGAGACAAATCTAGAAAAACTGTAAGGATGATGTCAGAGACATTACTGCCTGAGCTCTCTTCTAAGATTTTTATGTTTTCGGGTCTCACATTTATGTCTTTAATCCATTTTGAATTTATTTTTGTGTATGGTATAAGAAAGTGGTCCAGTTTCCATGGAGCACTGGGTGTTATGCACAAACAATGAATCATGGAACACTACATCAAAAACTAATGATGTAATGTATGGTGATTAACATAACAATAAAAAATTTAAAGTATAAAAAATAAAAGGAAGTGGTCCAGTCTCTTTCTTTTGCATGTTGCTGTCCATTTTTCCCAGTACCATTTGTACAAGAAGCTGTTTTTTTCCTATTGCATATTCTTTCATGCTTTGCAAAAGATTAATTGACTGTATAGTTGTGGGTTTATCTTTGGATTTCCTATTCTGTTCTGTTGATCTAAGTGTCTATTTTTTGTGCTAGTACCATACTATTTTGATTACTATAGCTTTGTAATCTAACTTGAAATCTGGAATTGTCATACCTCCAACTTTGCTTTTCTTTTTCAAAAGTGCTTCGGCTCTTCAGGGTCTTTTGTGGTTCCATATAAATATTACAATCTTTTTGTTCTTGTTCTGTGGAAAAAAAATACAATTGGTATTTTGATAGGGATCACATTGCATGTATAGATTGCTTTGGGTAGTATAGACATTTTAACGATATTTGTTCTTCTGATCCTTGAGGATGGAAGGTCTTTCCATTTCTTTGTATTGTCTTTAGTTTATTTCATCAATGTTTCATAGTTTCTGAGTATAGATCTTTCATCACTCTGGCTAAGTTTATTCCTAGGTGTCTTATATTTTTGGTGCAATTGTAAATGGGATATTTTCTTAATTTCGCTTTCTGCTGTTTCATTATTGGTGTATAGAAATGCAACATATTTCTGTACATTGCTTTTGTATCCTGTGATTTAATTGACTTTATCAGTTGTAGTAGTTTTTTGATGCAGTCTTTGTGGGTTTTCTGTATATAATATCATGTTAGCTGCAAATAGTGAAAGTTTTACTTCTTCCTTACCAATTTGGAAGATATTTCTTTATATTGTCTAATTCCTGTGGCTAGGACTTGCAATAGTGTGTTGGATAAAAATGGTAAGAGTATACATCCTTTTCTTGCTCTTGACTTTAGGGGGAAAGCTCTGTTTTTCCTCACTGAGTATGATGTTCACTGTGGGGTTTTCATGTGTGGCCTTTATTATGTTGAGGTATGTTCCCTCTAAACCCACTTTGCTGAGGGCTTTCATCATAAATGGATATTTTTCTTTCAGTACTTTGGATATGTAATTCCACAGCCTTCTATTCTCCATGGTTTCTGATAAGAAATTAGCTATTAATCTTATGATTCCCTCATATATGTTAAAAACTTTTTTTTTCTTTTATAATTCATTTTTGTCATTCTATTTCTAAAATTTGACTATGATATGTCTAGGTGTAAATCTCTTTGAGTTTATCCTACTTAAAGTTTTGTAAGCTTCTTGGAGGTACTAATTAATTTACAACATATTTGTATAAATCAAAGAAAAATACCATATGATTTCACTCATGTGGAATTTAAGAAACAAACAAGCAAAGGGAAGAAAAAACAGAGGGAGGCAAACCAAGAAACAGACTCTTAATTATAGAGAACTGATGATTACTAGAGAGAAAGGGGTGGGGGAATGGGTTAAATAGGTGATAGGGATTAAGGGTTGCACTTGTTGTAATGAGTAGCTGGTGTTGTGTGGAAGTTTGGAATCACTATATTGTACACCTGAAACTAAAATTACACTATATGCAAACTGGAATTTAAATAAAAACTTTTTTAAAAATAAAATTAAATATATTTTTTAAAGATTTTATTTATTTGACAGAGAGAGACACAGTGAGAGAGGGAACATAAGCAGGGGGAGTGGGAGAGGGAGAAGAAGGCTTCCTGCAGAGCAGGGAGCCTGATGGGGGGCTCAATCCCAGCACCCTGCGATCATGACCTGAGCTAAAAGCAGACGCTTAATGACTGAGCCACCCTGTAGCCATTAAAAACAATTTAAAATGTTACAACACATTGGAAACTTTTCAGCCATTACTTTCATCTGTAAATTGGTATGCTTGATGATGCACTTCAGGTCTCTAAGGCCCTTTTAGTTTTGTTTATTTATTTTACTTTCTGTTCCTTACATTGAATAATCTGAGTTGACATGTCTTCAAATTTGCTATCTTTTCTCCTGAGGACCTCCACTGATTTTTCCATTTCAATTATTTTACTTTTCAACTCCAGAATTTCTATTTTTTCTTTTTTTTTTATAATTTCTTATCTCACCCAGTAGAAAATATAAACATCTTTTCACACCTAAATTATCTTGTCTGGTTCCCTTTTGTTCTTTGAACATATTTATAATAGCTGGTTTAAAGTCTTTGATTAGTTTCTTCAACATTGGGCTTCCTCAGGGACAGTTCTATCAACTATTTTTATGCACAGGAAAAACTTTTCTATATTTTTGGTGTAATTCCTTGTTTAAAAGTTGTTATTCAAGGGTCACCTGGGTGGCTCAGTCAGCTAAGCATCTGCCTTCGGCTCAGGTCATGATCTCAGGGTCCTGGGATTGAGCCCTGCATCAAGGCTCCTTGCTCAACAGGGAGCCTGCTTCTCCCTCTCCTTCTGCCTGCAGCTCCCCCTGCTTGTGTTCTCTCTGTCTCTCTCTCAAATAAATAAAATCTTTAAAAAAAAGTTATTTAAAATAATGGAGCAATTCTGTAAATTAAATTTCCTCACACTGCTTCTTGTTAGTGTTGATTTTTGTGCTTTTTTATTGTTCCTGTTACATGAAGTTTTTTGGCTAATTTGCAAAGTATTCTTTATCATGTGCAGTCACTGAAGTTTCTGCTTGGTTAGCCTAGTGATTATAAAATGTTTAAAGAAATATTTGTTTAAATGCTTTTAATCATTAAGTCTCCCAGTTTTCCTGGGTGACATTACATGTGTGTCAGGACAAGTCTTCATTCTCTGAAAGGTGGTTTATAATTCTGCCTTAGTCTTTATATCTAACTCATGCCATACCTCAGGGTTAACCGGAGTTTAGAGATTAAAGCCTTCTCAGGTCTTTCCTGTTCTTTTTTTTTTTTTAATTTTTTTAAGATTTTATTTATTTATTTGACAGAGAGAGAGAGATAGTGAGAGCAGGAACACAAGCAAGGGGAGTGGAAGAGGGAGAAGTAGGCTTCCCACCAGGCAGGGAGCCCAATGCGGGGCTCGATCCCAGGACCCTGGGATCACGGCCTGAGCCGAAGGCAGACACTTAACGACTGAGCCACCCAGGCGCCCCAGGTCTTTCCTGTTCTTATGTATAGCACTGCACATATGCATGGTCTTCTAGATTCCTGGGAATATTTTAAGGCTTTTAAAATCTCTCTATGTTTATCCCATTGCCAGATTTTTGCTTCGTTGTTTTGTTTTGTTTTGTTTGGTTTGGTTTGGTCAGCCTCTTCCTAGCCTAACTGATAAAACCACTTCAGACAGTTGGAATATTAAAAACTTCTTAGTGATCATTTTTGGAAAAAATTCCCTGGAGAAGGAGATACACAGGTTGCACGGAGGGAGCTCAAAGTCATGTCAAAGAATGACAAGTCCTGAGACTGGAGCTTTTCTGCAAGATGCCAGATCAAATAGTGACAATTCTGAGAATGGGGGTTTTAGGGAACTCCAAATCCATCTGTCCTAGACAGGTGATATTAGGATGCTGATTTTCACAACTACCATATTTGTGACTCTTGACTTTCTAGACTATTATAGAGGAGAAAGAGATAGGATTAGGTCAAGTTAATGAAGATCAAAAACTTACTGTTCTTACTAGTATTCAGTCCTTTTTTTTTTTTTTTAGTCCATGATTTTTGGATTATCAAAAGTCTTTAGTTAATTGACAGAGTTCTAAAAAAGTTGATTTTGATATTTTTTCAATGTTATTTCTGTTTTTATTAAAGAGCTTCCTTTCAGAGTTTCTTACTCCACCACAGCAGTAGTGGAATAGCTCTAGATTTTACTACTAAAATCTAATAAACAATGAATATTATCTGTAATTGAAGAAAAAAAAGCCTGCTTAGACTAATAATGAAATATCTGAGGATGGCCTTTAAAATTTGACTATATTAAATGTAGAATGATTTGATATACATTTGGATTCAGATTTTTGCAATTAAAGAAAATGGAAAACAGACTTAATCCATGGATTATATTTGGATAACAGTTTACTTTTCTGGATTGCTTACTAGGTGCTGATTCATAGATAGTAGGGTTTTTTTTCCCATAAATTATCTTGTTTAATGTTTATAACTGTATGATGAAATTGAAGTAGAAATTCAAGTGTGAGATACAGAAAGAATAGGTAATTTGACCAACATTTATATCTGCTAAGAGATAGAGCCAGAGTTAGAATGAGGCGGTCTTATTCTAGAGCCATGGGTATAGCCATCATACTTACTTCATGTTCCTAATATAGAAAAGTACAAAGCCCCAGAAATTCCCAGCCCACAGAGAAAGAGGCATTTGTAGGTCTCAAACCATCTGGAAGAATCCCACCAAAACAATACCATGGGGCTTTTCATAAAGAGCTAATTGGACACAGTCTTTGCTTGCTTCACAATTCTGTCATTAATCAAATCTGATATAGACCACAGTTTACATTTCTAGAATTTTAAGTGTGTACCAACTTAAGATCTAGGCATAAGGGATTAAGACCACTCATTAACAAAAAAAATTTCTCTAAAGCAAGTCAGCTATAAGTCCAGACTTGAGTAGATTAAATACTTACTACAGTAAGAGAGATGGTCTCCCTGACATCTTATCACTTCTTCACATAAACTCCTTGTAATTTCTTTTTAGACACAATTCCTCAGCACCTACTGTGATACATAAAAGAATGTAAACCAAAAATATTTATTGCATGAATGACTGAAATTGAAATTCAGTGTGTTACAAAATAATTGCATGATAATTAAGGGTTCTAGGTTCTAGTTCAATTCTAGGCCCTTTTTTGAAAAATTATTTTACCACTCCAGGTCTCAAATTTCTTAACGGAAATTGAAGTTGGGGAAGACCACCTTTAAAATTGAGTCCAATAGGCACAATAGGTCAAATGCAAGGCAATTTTAATATAAATTGCTTCTAAAGCAAAAAAAAAAAAAAAGATTTCTTCAATTCCTTGTTGATATATATGAATATATACTATTCAGAAATATAAAAGACAGATCCTGCCTTCAAACATAGATAACAAAATTATAAGATAGAAACATTCATATCTGAACAGATCAAGAATAGTTACGTGCAGTCTGAAATTTTATCATTAGCTATGTAGAAAGTTCTCACAGTTGATGAAAATGCAGCTGAAGTGGTGTTTAATTGGATATTTCTTGATTAGCCACTGCAACTTTAATGAATGCAAATTTTAGCACTTTCAAAATTATATCCTACTGTGTGAATCTTTTTATGCAATCAACAACAAAATGAAGTACTGATTTACTAAAACAATCTTAAAAGTTATTATTTCATTGTTAATTTAATCAAATTTCACTTTCTATCTTTCTAAAAACAAATTTTTCATACGCTTTTGCTTACATGACATAGTGGGATCCTTCTAAACTGGTAAATAAAAAATAAACCAGAAATTAAACATATTTAAAATCAATTATATCAAGGAAAGAAGTTACCAAGAAATAATCTAACTATGCAGGTATCCCCTTTAATCAGTATCTATCAATAGCACAGGGCTGGGTAACTGGTGATTTACTTAAGACTTACTCCTCTCTTTACACAGGCTTACAATGATAGTACCATAATGTGCATAATACCATAATGTATATAAAGGAAGAAGATATCTAACCATTTGCAAAAACTGAGAAAGAGTTTTTGTAAGCATCCATTCCTGAGCATGGGATAAGAGAATTGTAATGGGATTTAAATTTTCCTAATTCAACTTTTCTTTTTATTTCATGAGAGAAAATACCTCACCTGCCCTGCACAAGATACCCTTCTGCAATTTATAAGAGTCTGGAAGATAAACCATGTTCTTAAGCATCTGTTGAGTGATTTTTGCTAACTACACTGTCTTGTGAAAAGTCAATTGATTTTGCTTTGACACAGGATAAACAAAATCTTGTAAAGAGACAACTGATACAGGAGTTCTCCAATGTTAATCAGAAATTCCACTCACTAGTCAACACAGTAACTTGTACTTCTTTATCAAGCACATTTAAATTTGCTGTCCTGAGCTAGTTTACTTAGGGAATACACCATAACCATTCAGTTTAACCAAGTAATAATTGTGAAATACTTAATAATATTGAAAAAAACTATTGCACATTAATGTGATAGTGATTGGAAGTCATGATTCAAGATAATTTACCTGGAGAAATTTTGATTGATCCTTAATACAATTTTGAAAGGTGTACTGGTTGATTTGGATTTTATGTACATCCATATATTCTCACTTCATCCACCTGTTGAAATTTTCAGGATTTATACAAAATACAGAAGATTCTACATTGATTTCTACCTCTGAGTTTACCTGCAGCCAGAGTAGGGATAATGTCCAGGCTTACAGCTTCCCACTGCTACTCTGCCCAAGGGATTTTTTTTTTTTTTAAGATTTTATTTATTTATTTGACAGAGAGACACACAGTGAGAGAGGGAACACAAGCAGGGGGGAGTGGGAGAGGGAGAAGCAGGCTCTCCGCCGAGCAGGGAGCCCAATGAGGGGCTTGATCCCAGGACCCCGGGATCACGACCCGAGCCGAAGGCAGACGCTCAACGACTGAGCCACCCAGGCGCCCCCCAAGGGATTTTTCTGGAACATTGCAACTTGCTTGAAAAAAAATCAGAGAATTAATGCTTTGAGATTACCTTTAACTCATAAAGGATGAGAGGTGAATATCTCAGGTTTTCTATATTATGGTGAGATAATTCTGATGCAATAGAAGACAAAATATCTTACTCATTAATGTATATTATATTGGCTTTTTTCCCTCCTCTCTCTCACTTTTCCCACTGTCTCAGGGTTTCTTCCTGGTGTCATCTTCCAAGAACTTTTCTTAGGGTTTGTTTTTATAATAACTCAGTAAGATATTGGGAAAGCAAAGTTCTCCATTTTTAATTATTTAAATTATAAAACAAACCTTCTTAGTTTCTTATGCTTATGGTCCTAAAATTTCTACTTTTTTGGCAGAGTGATGAATGTGAATTATAGAAAATAAGTAAACTGCTTAAGTACCTATTTCCATTTTATAGAACTTTAAAATGTACAGAACACCTTGGAATATGTAGGAGAACAGTTCAGGCCTGAATAAGGAAGAAGCATGAGACTAATTAGAAAGTCGTTGTAAGTATAAGAGGTGCAGACTGATGTAAGGGGCCTACATAGATGGCTTAAGATTCTTCACAGATGTGTATTTATGTATCTCAATGTGATATCCTTCTATTAAAAAGTTTTTAAAAATTTTATCTCTATATTCTCCTTATTCACAAAACTTTATATGAGGAATTGTCAGTAGTTTGGTGTCATGCTACCTCAGTTAAACTATGCGTAAATATAGGGCATTCGATTCTAACAGAAAAACAGATTAGGAAATATATAACTCAGTATCATATTAAAAACAATGTTTTAAATTTCAGAAAATTTGATATGACTAGTATTCATGATACAAGAAAGGTAAAAGATCCCAACTCATTTTTGAAGTGACTATACACTAGGACAAATAAAGACCCTACTTGAAAACTATATCCCTCATAAATATAAAGATACTTAATAAATATTTTAACTCTTTAACTTAACACACATGTGTATGTGTATGTATGTATGCACACATATTGTGTATGTGTATATGTATACACACACATATATGTGTGTATATATTTCATATATAATAGTATGTCCAGTAGAAACAAACTTGATTTTATCTGCCAAGAGCTAACAATGACATTATAATCTTATTTACAAAATCATTAATTAAAATGGCATGCCCTGTATAATGTAAACTATTTGTACATAGGTATATATGAAGTTAATTTAAGTGTACTTGGAAACTCTTATACATGTGAATGTGTTTTATGTGTCTATATATGAAAATACTTAAAATCTACTTGTTTATTCTAATGAAAGCTCTTGCCAGGGGAATGTTTCATTCCAGTCTGTGTTTTTCCCTCAGATCATACCAGTCTTTTACATCTTCAGTATTCATGCTCTACATCATTCTGAACTGGAAGCCACTCTCTAATTTTAGGGACCTTACAATGTAGTAAAACATTATTATGCTTTCTTCTCCATTTGCCTATATTTGTAGGCTTTATAATTTTCTTTTCACATAAATACCTTTTTACAATACAAGGAAAAAACTGGTTGTGTACAGTACACAGTACACTAGCTCCTTCCTCTTAATTCCCTTCTTTCTGCTTACCTAGTGTTAAAACAATTGATGAATCTCTTGCTTTTCCTTAAGCTATATTTTTTTCTGTGTTGGTTTCCATCTAAGTGTAGAATCAGATAAAGCCTGGAATACAGTAGTGGCATAATACTTGTTAAAGTAAAGGAGATCAACATTCTGAAGTGACACAAAAGGAAGAGTCCTTTCCTAACTGAAACTGAGCTAAAAGCAGCTTTCCCTTTAGGCAAACACAATATTATTCTCCTGTGTTAAACTTGATTGATTGATTGATCGATCGATGTATAATTGACATACAATCTTATATTAATTTCAGGTGTACAACACATCCAATAATTTACACATTGCTCAGTGTTCATCACGATAATTATAGTCACCATCTGTCGCCATACAACCTTATTACAATATTACTGACTATATTCCCTATGCTGTACTTTTCAACTCTGTGACTTAATTATGTTATAACTGGGAGTTTGCATATCTTAAATGCCTTTATTTACTTTGCCCACTCTCTTATCCCCTTCCCCTCTGGCAACCATCAGTTCCCTATATTTAAGAGTCTAGTTTGTTTTTTATTCATTAATTACTTATTATTTTTTAGATTTGACATCCTCCCATTGCTAAGATAGCAACATGTTTTGCCACTTAACCTCTTAAATTTTGCAGCAAAATTTCACTATAATTTAAAAAATGGGAGCTCTCTTAGGTATATCTGAAAGCATCTTTGGTTCAGTGAGACCATTTTTTCTTCTAATAATGGAATTTTACCAGATGTTAGGTGAGTTTGATAGTTTGATACTGTGGTACTACTTTATGTAATTATTTTTTATTCAGCATTTATATGTACTTGATGTTTTACAGTCATTATTTCATTTACTTCCAGCTGTAAGCCATGACTGTTTAATAGATATCTATTAATTGCCAAATACTGTGATAGTTTTTCAGAATAATATACTTTATATCATTTATATTTGCTTAAAAGTCTGTTAATAGAGGCAGTTTGGGTTGGGATAATGCAGTACTGTGCAATAGTACAATAATAGGGACAAATGATAGTTTGGCAGTAAATACAGAAAATTTTGCATACCCTATGCTTGGTGAGATAGGAATAGCTTTCTTAAAGAGTATCTCATGATGCATCATCTTAAATATATTTAATAGTTAGCTAGTTAGCCAGATGACTGATGTAAAGATGAGACTGGAATGGGAGCGAGAGAGAGACAAGGAACATCTTCATGAGAGAATGTCAAAGATAAATAACTTGGGAAAAAGTTAAAGTAGTAAGAATGGATTTTAGTCTGCAATATACTCCTATCATAAGAGTCCAGTGTGAATTAAATTCAACTTCTATACAGAGGTAACTGGTCATTTTAAAGGGAGAATGAAAAAATAAAGAGGGGAGTGAGTGGGGGATCAGTAGAGTCAGGGAAGTAAATAAAAATTATGAGGGGGAGTTGGTCCACCTGGGTTTGTTAATTGTGCATATGGAATTTAGACTCTTAACCTCTTATGCAGGCAGGGGGACAGGGACCCTATCTTAGGCTAAAACAAACAGTAAAATCTTTTAGGCAGCCTTGAGTTTTCTGAGAAAGATCCTTAAGGGGACCTTAGGGTCATCCTGGTGAAGCAGCCTCATGCTGTTAGAAGCTGTGTATAGTTTTGGTCAAGTCTTTATGGGCCATGATTGAGGACTAATCAAGAAGAGGGCTCAGAGGAGCCTGGATAAAGTCTGGTCAATGAGAGACTCTCCATCAAGAAGACTGCATATATAAGAACACAAAAGTAGAAAAAGTAGGTTGTTTAAAGTACTAAAAGTAGTTTTATTACTCATAATATACTAGGCTATGATGCAGTAACAAAGTAATAAATCTGAATGATTTAACACTGATCAGAGGGTTTGTTTCCCTCATGTATGCCAAGTCAGCTGTGTATCCTACTGCTCTTAATGGCAACTTACTTCCAAGTGGTGACTCAGAGGTATTATGGCTTTGCCTTATCAACAATGGCTTCCAGGTTTCTACAGCTGGGAAGAGAGGACAGGGGAATCATGCAGGGCATTTTCATTGCCTAAACCTAGAAATCATCCTCATAGGTTATGCTCATAGGTTTTTCAGCCAGAACTAACCATATTGTAAATCAGAGAAATCCAGTTTGAACTAGAGTACACAGATAATGGAGATTAAATAGAAGGAAACTAGTATATTTTTCCAAAAGTGAAATGAAAATTAAATATACATGGTTTAGAAAAGAAAGAAATTGGAAACATATTTGAATATGTCCATGGCTGAAATCTATAGAACTTCTCTTTATGGTATAAGCATCAATATGACACATTTCTTTAGATATTTCAATGTCTCTTCTTTCATATTTCACATTCCCAAGAGAAGAAATATAATTGTCTCTTCTCAGGTCAGTTTTTCACTCATGGATCAATTAACTATAGCTAGAGAGGCACTATAAGTATAGCCAAATATTGCTACAAAACTCACCTCCTTTGTGCAGAGAACATTCTGAGGAAGACGAAATTACAATAACTAGCTACTACAAAAGAATATATTAAAAGAAGTAACAGGAGGGGCACCTGGGTGGCTCAGTCATTAAGCGTCTGCCTTCGGCTCAGGTCATGATCCCAGGGTCCTGGGATCGAGCCCCGCATCGGGCTCCCTGCTCTGTGGGAAGCCTGCTTCTGCCTCTCCCACTCCCCCTGCTTGTGTTCCCTCTCTCACTGTGTCTCTCTCTGTCAAATAAATAAAATCTTAAGAAAAAAAAGAAGCATCAGGAATATTCTTGGTGAAAATAAGGCATGAGTAACAGGAAACTCTGTAAAGTAATAATTTATATGAGATTAATAAAGGATCAACTTGTAAGTTTCATATGGCAGTATGGAATGGACCTCTTTCAGCCTCATGAGAGTTACTCTATATAGTTACCCTTCAGAAGGGATGAACAGACAAGAACCATCAAAGTCACCAAGTTTGTAACTACCGACTGTGATATATAAGGTTTCAGGTGTGGCAGAAAGAGGAAATACAATAACACCAAAGCACATTCTACCTCTTTCCTATTACCAAATAGAAAGGCCATTAGACCTAGAAAATAAGAGAAGGTAGGAAATCAGTTTACATATAATTTTCTATCATAAATTCTCTAGCCAAGGACAATGTTGAATGTCAGCTGGGGGAGAGAGGACATGTGGCAAGCAGAGTTACCTTCCAAGTTGAATTAAGAAAATTGGGAATAAACAGGTCTGTACCTTGCTCCTTGCCTGTGATTCAGAAAAAAGGAAGCCACACAAATGTTCTCAGTGAAAAATCAGTGAAAGTGGCCTTGAAATATATTTCAGAAGTAGAGGCCAAAGAGATGGAAAGAGGGGCTTTAAAATTGAAAAGAAAATACTCCTAAATCTCCAAGAGGTAATTTAGAGGGGATAAGGTCCCCAACTGTCTCATCAGGAGACAAGAAGTGTGGCTCAGAGTAAGCCCTGCCAGTCTCATAAGGTGGAACAGAGAGGCACGGACATTTCCCAAGGACAAAATAAAGTCACCCTATATAGTTTGATATGTGGGGGATCACAAGCAGGCATCAAATAGGAGATGCAACAGGACATCAGGGGATTAGCTCCAGCAAAAGCCACAATAGAATTGAATCAACAGGAAAATACTGCAAAGCCTTGCTGGGACAATCACTTCAGATTTTCTGTGCCAAAAAAATAGAGATGTATTTTTATCTGCATAAGCATGGACCAGTTATATTCCCCTGCAGTGGTGTAAGTTAGACTTCCCCTGAATCTAGACATAATCCCAATATAGGCAACAAGTGGACCAGCTTCTAGAACTGAATAAATGTTAAATCAAAGTGACTGTTAAATCATAGGAATTGAGCTAATTTGACTGAAACACTCAGATTAATGTTTTAGCTTAGAGTCAGATGTTTAAATCAGTGCCAGAAATAAATAACTTTATGGAAACTCTGTAACATTATCCTTTATGTATATATATTTTTCCAAATTTGTACTAAAATCAATCAATAGTTAATATGTTAAATTTTGTTAAATATGTAAATTCTTTGTTAAATATGTAAATGCAAAGACACATTGCGAGGTAAGATTAAAAGCTTGTTAGGATAAAAGGGAGGTAGAGGAATTGTTGTAAAGTCCTGAACTAAGACTCTAAAATCAACTTTGTTAGGTGCAGAATATAAGTTTTATATATGGAACTTGGATGTGGATGATAGTTGACAGAATGCTTAAAATTTCATGTGACCAGAAATGATCATATTAACAGATTGTATCAACAGTAAATGTGTGAGGTAGAGTAAGAGAGATGATTATGATTCCATGCTCTATGCTAAGTAATTAAACCTAAAGTTTTTTTTTTTTTTTTTTTCAGCCAGGGACCTACATTTAACAATTCACAAGGTAGAGTAGTTAGAGACAAATTGGGATTTACTAATTTCTCATCCTGATTACTTGTTCTGAAGGCAAATCTGTAGATTGGAGGAATGGTTGAATAAGCTGAGCTTTAAGATCCTTTCTACCCTAAAATCTTTTGATTTTTTAAAAAGTGCTTAGTTTTGGTCTTGTTTTTGTTTTTTAAGAATAGACACAATTGATTATTGAACTTATACATTAAATTACCCCCATAATTGTCCAACATATCCAGCCATGTAAATAAAGCCTTAGGCAGCACTGACTCTGCATTTAAGAGTTAGAACAGTGGTTTCCTTGTCCAGATGTCTTTTAGCAATGCCCCAGTATTTCTATGCTCAGTGTATGATGAGAACAGAGATGTGCAATCATCTTTATTTTTAATTTAGCTAAAACAAAAACTTTGATTTTGCTAAAGTGGTTCTTTTTCATTAATTATAATGTCCACAATGACTTTAGGAATATGTAGCATTTAGTTTGTCACAATGTTATTTTAAGGACAAATCAATGTACCTGAAACTTGTAAGTATTTAATTTGCACACAAAATACCAGCTTCACATTTGTACAGAAAATATAATTCGAAGTATTAACTACTTAGTGGGAAAGGTTGTACCTTATTATATGAGTTTTAATTTTTTTAGTATATGTGCTGCCGAAGCGAGCACAGAGTTTTAATTTTTTTTATTAAGCAGAGATTTATTGATATTATACCCACTGGTTGATGGGATAGTAAAATTTACTGAATCTTACAGTATTCTCATTACATATTGAGAGTGTTATTAAATCCTCAGTGCTATGGAAAAGTTAAAATGATGTAATAAGTGAAAAATATCAATTTATTCTACAATAAAATAATTAAATCAAATAATTCAGTAATTAAGTGTAGTGAGCTTTCAACTTAATGTCAACTATTGTTGGAATCTGGATATACCAAAATCATAATGACTGTCCTCAAGGAGTCCCACTGCTTCAAAAGGAAAACAGTCTTGTAAACAAGTATTTATACTATAATATTATATATTTTGGATACACAAATGGGAGGGAAATTGTTTGCAGAAATGATAAGGAGGACAAGAAAAATATGACCAGGGCACAGACATAACATTTCAAATGGATCTAAAAACTTTATTTGAATTTTGTCAAGCATATTATTGGGAAAACACAGTAAGAGAAACACAGTATGATTAAAAGCATTACGGTATTGCAGTCTGTATATGTGTGTGCATGTGTACAAACATAAATACACGTAAAAGAGCAGATAAATAGCAAAAACTAGCTCATAAGGAGCACATAGTGTTGGTAGAACTGGTAGTAGAAAAATCTGGAATGGCATTTATAAATAAAGTTGAAAAACTGTTTAAAAAACTTAAAGGAATTTGGAAAGCCATCAAAATGTTTTAAGGTCAGTTACCTAGTCAGATAAAGGTTTCACAGCACTAATGCTTGGGGGTAGTGTAGAAGACATTTTGAAATAGGGGAAGGTGATCAGATGTACGAGAAGGTCCTCATTTGGAAACAGGGTGGCAGGATTAAGACATTAGTTAAACTTAATCCCTAATTAGATAAGGTAAGATTTCAAATATAAATATTGAAATTAGATAGAAATTGTTTCACTTCTAAACAAGTAAGGTGGGATGGGGAGGTTGTAAAAAAAACAAAAACAAAAGCAACATTCAATCCATAATTAAAAGGAAAAAAGCTAGGAAAATCATGATAATAAAAAGATATAAGAAAGTTATTTTTTAAAAAATGTCCAAGTACATCAGTCACAATAATAAATGTAAATTTACTATCTTAATCCATGTGGCTCTTATAACAAAATACACCTGACTGGGTAACTTAAAAACAACAGAAGTTTATTTCTCTCAGTTCTTGAGGCTGGAAGTCCATGATCTGGTTACCAGCAAGGTCAAGTGAAGGCCCTCTTTCAGATTGCAGACTTCTCATTGTATCCTCACATTGCAGAAGAGGCTAGAGAACTCTGTGGAGATTTTTTTATAAGAGCACTAATTCCATTTGAGTCCTCTATCCTCATGACCTAACCATCTCCCAAAGGCCTCACATACTAATACCATTACATTGAGCATTAGGATTTTAACATATGAATTTTGGGGGTACACAAACATTTAAACCACTGCATGCACTAAACAGTTCAAAGGAAGAAGTCATCTATTTAAAATAAAACAACCATAAGAGTCATGCTTTTTACAAGAGAAATCTATAAGAATATTGAAAGGTTGAAATTAAAATAGAGACATAACTCAGAAATATTGCAGGCTACTGCAATAAGATGAATATTGCAATAAAGTGAGTCAAATGATTTTTTTTTGGTTTCTCATTGCATGTAAAAGTTACATTTAAACTATACTGTAGTCTATGAAGTGTGCAAGAGCATTATCTCTAGAAATGTAAATATTTTAATTAAAAGTTTATTGGTAAAAAATGTTAGCTAACCATCATCTGAGCTTTTAGTGAGTCATAATCACTGATCACAGATCACCATAACTACTAATGAAAAAGTCCAAAATAGTGTAAAAATTACCAAAATGTGACACAGAGACATGAAGTGAGCAAATGCTGTTGGAAAAATGACACTGATAGACTTGCTTGATGCAGGGTTGCCATAAATCTTCAACTTGTAAAGATTGCATTATCTGCTAAGTGTAATAAAACAAAGCACACTAAAATATTGTATGCCTGTATTTGAAAAGATAAATCAGGTATATATGCACCAAAATAAATGAACAGTAGCTATATTAATATACATAATAAACTTTTAACTGAAAGTGTCTTTAGAAATAGGTATGCACACTGTAATTACAAAGTTTCAATTATTCAGGTAGATATAACAATTCTGCCTTTAAGTTCAGTTAATACTATTGTCACACGATATATAGGGAGCAAATGGATAGAATTTTAAGGCAAAAATATGTATCACTTTAGGATAATTCAACATATCTCTATTGACCAACAAAGCAGAAAAATAATAGCAAATGTATAGAACATTTAAACTACATGATTAACATATGATTTAAGGGAGTAAATATAGTGTGCACACAATTGGAAGAAACTTATTATATATAAATCTCATCTGAAATAATTACAAAATTAACCATGCACAGTCTTAAAGCAAATCTCAACAAATTTCAAAATTCAGTATCATTTATTCAATGTTCTCTGACTATAGAATTTCCACTTGATTCAAATATAAGAGAAAGTTATAAAATCACCATATATTTCCATATAACTCAGAAGTCAAAAAAGTTATCAAAATGGAAATTTAAATAAACAGAATTGAATGATAATGAAAACACTAAATATCAAAGTTAGGAGATACAATGAAATTTACAGTGTCAAATCTTTAGAAAGTAAGTAATCTTGAAAATTAAAGAAATAGATATCTAACTTAAGTAAGAGGAAATAAGAATACAATCAAGTAAATTATGATAAAACATAAATAATACTGAAAAAAGTAACATATAAAAAGCTAATTTAGCAAAAAAGACTACATTAATCCTACTTTTTTTCCAAATTGGACTAGAGATCAAGCCATGTTTTAATTATCTATTTACTCATTACTGAGGGAGTGATTCCTGACCTAGGGTTAGCTAAACAAACACCTGACACTGTGCAGATGATACTGACAGAAATTTATTAGTCGTGTATACACATAATCTTGGGGGAGGAGGACAATGCACAGGATGCAGTGCTATATGGGTATTGCCTTTAGGAACAGAGTGAATATTGAGGGAGGTTGGAGAGGCAGGCATTTTAGCATCAAGGGGATGGGGTGCTCTCTGGTTATTAGGAGAGGATGAAATTGTGTTGTTTGAACAATTCTACAGGCTAGCAGGGAATTGAAACCTACTTTTCAGGGATAAGCAAGAACTGTGTCTTTTCCTTTTGACAAAGAACGTTTGGCTAATGGACCTTATCCAGAGTGAGGATGGGAACTTTGTAGTTAGGCCATTTGATTTCCTCTCAGTTTTACCATAGGTCAAAGCAGCTCATCATATGGAGGCTTAATTTTACACCTTATACCACAAACCAGTGCAAAAAAGAACACAAGTAAATAAATGCATAAAAAATAAATTGTACAAAAATAGTAAAAAAAAGTTATTTGTAGGTGAAATGTTACCTATATAAATATTTAAGTATAAATTATAACAAACAGTAAGTTATGCAATTTTCTGATTTTAAAATTATTGTAAAAATAAATTACAATCACTTAGGAGATATTATTTAAATTTTATTTAATTTTACAATAGATACAAAAACAGTCAAAAATCAGAAGGAAATCTCAGAAAAGATGATCAAGACATTTGTAGAGATCGTTACAAAAATTTTTGGCAATGTGACAGGTAAATTAAATCAACCACTGTTTTTTAAACTTCTAAGTGTGCATTAGTATATTACATCAATTTTAAACCACATTTCTAAAATTGCTGTATTGTTGAGGTTCCAGAAGAAATTTAAGTTCTGCCAATCAAGTGTACCAACTGAACTTGGACTTAAATTTGGAATCAAGTTACACTGGGGATTTGGCAATGTGTAAAACATATATTTTTGCTTTTGTATTTCTATTAGACCCAGTGTGGCTCCTGAGTCAATAATTTTAGAAAAATCTTTCTGATCTGAATGGCATTGAAGCTGATGTTCTCCTGAAGCCATCATTTGTGGTAACACCTTCCCAATCCAGGCAAAATGGCTAATGTTGAGTGATTATAAAGCCAGTGGCTGGGACTATTGACTTCCTTTGTGCCAAGTTTCTGATTATGGCAAGGATAGACCCTCATTGACAGAGTAGTTGTATGATTTTGTCCAAGGATTCATTCCTGGATATCTGACTCAAACACCACTCCTACAAGTCTTCTTACCATTTGTGAGAATCATGTTATTAAAATAGTTTGGAGATTTTCTGTGACCTGCAAATTTTCAGTAACAAAACAAAGACATAATAAATATCTAAATAGTGATTTGCTCTTATAGAAAATTTTCAATATTATAAGGATATAAGTATTTTGTAAATGATAAATTCTCAGAGCTTCCCCTGGAATTTTATTCTGATTCTATTATTTATGTAGAAGAGTTATCTTAAAAAATATCAAGATAATATAAAACTATTTTAGTGAAAAAGGTGTTGACATAGAGAAAAATAAATAAACCAAAGTAACAAGTAAAACACCTAGGAGCTCAGAAATAGGTCCTTGTTTATATAAATTAAATCAACAGATATTTATTATTTATTTATTTATTTATTTTTTAAAGATTTTATTTATTTATTTATTTGAGAGAGAGAGAACACATGAGAGGGGGGAGGGTTAGAGGGAGAAGCAGACTCACTGCTGAGCAGGGAGCCCGATGCGGGACTCGATCCAGGGACTCCAGGATCATGACCTGAGCTGAAGGCAGTCACTTAACCAACTGAGCCACCCAGGCACCCAACAAGTATTTATTATTTAATATAAGAAACTATTTTTTAAGTTGTGGATTAGAAACATTAGAAAACAAAAAAGAAAAGTGGTGTGCCCTTATTTATGTTGTATTCTGGAGTAGGGAATAACAGAGTACACATTCAAAATAATGAGGCAATAAATTTGAGAAAAGTGAAATTGGATTTCTACCTTGTACTATACACAAAATAATGCCATTTAAATGTTTAAAAAGGAGACCTAAAAACCACCATTTAAAACATGATTTAGCATTTCAATTCTGACATATAAAAAGCTGGAAAGGCATTGTTTTCACTCTTCCAATAAGAAAAATGTAGAGAAACTGAAGATCAATGAATTTTGTTGGACTCATGAGAGAAGCAAGGTTGTAGGAAAAACTACCACACCAAAATCTGAAGAAACATGCCCATGGAGAGAGAGAGCAACTAAGATCAGCTTACTTGGAGCAAAAGCTGCTGGAGCCATAAATTGGTAGAAACACTTAAATGGTAATTTGCCTTGAGACTGAGCATGGGCTAGGGTGAAGATGATAACCCCTGGGGCTATAGTCCTTGGAGTGCTCTGCTATTTTCATGTGCTCATTAGGATTTGAGAAAGATCCTTTTTGGCTCTGGCAAGGAAAGAGGAAGGATAGTCATTCTGAAATTTGGGGATTGCAGCATAACAAAGGACTACTCTCTAGGGAAAAACCTTGCCTAAACACCATTCTGAAACATAATCCCAGGCTCTGCCAACTTTTGTCTCTATCATAAGGGAAAAACAAAAATATAGTCAATGGCGGTTTGGGCTTCAAGGAAATGAATTAGGAACCATGCAACAAGGAAGTCAAAGAGAAGGCAGGAAGATTAGAGCTAACCACTGGAGAAACAGTTGTGTGGTCACCAAAGACACTGGCCACTGAAAGACTGAGATGTAATTAGAAGACTGTTTCTCTAACCCATAACACATTAATAAATTTCTGGTATTTTAATGATGTATTAAGGCTGAAACAATAGGAAGACACACACTCAACAGGAATACATAGGAAAGCTTAAAAGTCAAGAAGGGAGACAAAAGCAAGGGGGCTAAAAGTAATATGAAGCCTTTGGTACCTAGCCACAGCAAACTATAACCAGAGTCCAAATCCTAACCTGAAAAACATGTATACTTACACTAAATGCCTTTTTCTTAAGTTCCTTTTATCTGATACATCATCTCCCCCTTTCCAAAAATTATAAGGCATGTTAAAAAAGCAAGCAAAAACAAATTCTACTGAAACAAAGCAGAGAGGATTCCAAGATGGTGGAGGAGTAGGAGACCTTAATTTCATCTGGTCCCAGGAATTCAATGAGATAGCTATCAAATCATTCTGAACATCTGTGACTCAGCCAGAGATCGAAGAAAAGAATAGCTGCAACTCTACAAATAGAAAATTGACCACTTTCTGCAAGGTAGGAGGTGCAGAGAAGTGAATGTGAGGCAATATATGGGAAGATAAACCATAGGGGGAGGGAGCCTCTGTAAGCTGGTCACCAGCAAGTGATATAGAAGCGGAGCACAAAATCAGAACTTTTAAGTCTGCTCTAGTGAGGGATGTCGCTCAGGTGGCTAAGTGGGTATGGAACATTAACTAGGACAGTGAAGTCTCAGGATCACTGGGGTCACAGGAAGACCAGGGGTGCCTGAATGCGGCAGAGATCCCAGACATCAGAGCAGGGAAGTTGGCTCTAAACAGTGCACCCAGAAGTGCGCTCTCAGCTCGGCATTGCCCTAAAACACAAACTGCAGCACAGTCAGGTGACTGATCTCCAAGCAGGGGCCCAATAAGGGGCAGAACCTGTGAGACCCCCATCCTCCTTTGGCAAAAGGTTTGTTGGGGCAAGTTCTAGGAGTCTGCAGGGTTTGAAGACTCAAAATGGGGTCATGTGCCTGAAAGAAATACTCAGTCACAGGCTGGGTGTGCATAGAGTGTGGCTGGAGACCAGGGAGACAGGAGCAGTGATTGACTGCTTTTCTCTGAAGGCTCACTGAGGAGTGGGGCCCGGAGCTTTTGGCTCCAGGGCCAGAGATTAGGAGGCTGCCATTTTCATTCTCATCCTCTAAAGCTACACGGAAATCCTTCAGAGAACAAAAGCCACATAGAGCAAATCGGAACAGATTACTTAGCCTGGTCCCCTGGGAAGGGCAGTACAATTCCGTCTGGGGCAAAGACACTTGAGATTCAATGCAATAGACCCCTCCCCCAGAAGATCAGAAAGAACATCCAGCCAAGACCAAGTTTACCAGTCAATGAGAACTACAAAACTCTAGTACTAGGGGGAATACAGCGCATAGAATTCATGTTTTTTTCCCCATGATTCTCTAGTCTTTTAACTTTAATTATTTTTCAATTTTTTCTTTTCTTTTTCAACCAGTTTCTTATTATTTTATCAACCCTTTTATAAAATCTTTTTTAATATTCATTTTTACAGGTACATTCTATCCCTTCATTGTATTTAATCTTATTTTTGTATATAAAAGTTTTTCTTTCTTTACAATTTTGAGATGCAGTTTCTTCTAACAGATCAAAATACACCCAAAATCTACTATACGGCTCTGTTGTATTCACCTATCTGATCATATTCTCTTTTTTGTTGTTTTATTTTTTCATTTTTTGTTTTGTTTTATTAAAGTCTTTTCAAATTTTTATCTCTACAGTTACCTTCTATCCTTTTAATATATTTTAACTTTATTTTTGTATATGTTTTTCTTTCTTTACAATTTTGAGATGTAGTTTCTTGTAACAAACTGACCAAAATACGTTCAGGAGATAGTGTATTTCTCTCTTCTCTTCACCTGTCTGTTTATATCCCCTCCTTTTTTCTGTTGTTGTTTCTCTCTCTTTTGTTCTTGTCTTTTAATTTCCATTTTTACTGTTACATTCTATCTTTTCATTGTTTTTATTTTAATTTTGTACATATATAAGTTTTTCTTTCTTTAAAATTTTGGGGTCTAGTTTTCTATAAAACAGACCAAAATACACACAGAATCCAATGTATTACCCTATTCTGCTCACCTGTCTGTTTATATTCTTTTTTTTTCTTTATTTTTTTTTTCTTTTCTGGTTTTGGGTCTCTTGTTTGTTTAGTGTATATTTCTCTGGGGTCATTATTGCCATTTCAGTATTTTTTCTCTGGTTCACCTATTCGTCTCTGGACAGAATGACGAGATGGAAAATCTCAACTCAAAAAGAGAACAAGAGGCAATACTGACTGCCAGGAACTTAGTATGGACATAAGTAAGATGTCAGAACTAGAGCTCAGAATAACAATTATAAAGATACTAGCTGGGCTTGAATAAATCATAGAAGACACTAGAAAATCCCTTTCTGGAGAAATAAAAGTACTAAAATCTTACCAAGTTGAAATAACAAATGCTATTAATGGGATGCAATAAAAAAATGGAGGTTCTAACTGCTAGGACAAGTGAGGCAGAATCAAGAATTAGTGATATAGAAGACGAAATAATGGAGAATAAAGAAGCTGAGAAAAAGAGAAACTACTGGATCATGAGGGGAGAGTTTGAGAGGCAAGTGATACCATAAAGCGAAACAATATTAGAATAATTTGGATCCCAGAAGAAGAGGAAAGAGAGAGGCATAAGGTATATTGGAGCAAATTATAGCAGAGAACTTCCCTAATCTGGGAAGGAAACAGGCATCAAAATCCAGGAGGCTCAGAGGACCCCCCCCAAAAAAATCAATAATAGGTCAAAACCTCAGTACATAATGGAGAAACTTGCAAATCTCAGAGACATGGACAAAATCCTGAAAGCAACTTGGGAGAAGAGATCTGTAACCTACAAAGGTAGAAACAATAGATTGGCAGCAGACCTATCTACAGAGATTTTTGGCGGACCAGAAAGGACTGGCATGATATATTCAAGGTGCTAAATGAGAAAAAATATGTAGCCAAGAATACTTTATCCAGCTAGGATGTCATTCAAAATAGAAAGAGTGATAAAAAGCTTCCAGGACAAACAGAAGCTAAAAGAATTTGTGATCACCAAATAAGCCCTACAAGAGATATTAAAAGGGATCTTCTAAGCAAAGAGATCCCAAAAGTAACATAGATCAGAAAGGAACACAGACAATATACAGTAACAGTGACTTTACAGGTAATACTTGGCACTAAATTCATATCTTTCAATAGTTACCCTGAATGTAAATGGGTTAAATGCCCCAATCAAAAGGCACAGGGATCAGATTGGATAAAAAAGCAAGGCCCATTGATATACTGTCTGCAAGAGACTCATTTTAGATGCAAAGAACCTCCAGATTTAAAGTGAGGGAGTGGAAAACCATTTATCATGCTAATGGACATCAAAAGAAAGCTGGGGTGATAATCCTTATATCAGAGAAATTTTAAACCAAAGGCTATAATAAGAGATGAGGAAGGACACTATATCATAATTAAAGGGACTATCCAACAAGAAGATCTAACAATTGTAAATATTTATGCCCCTAACATGGGAGCAGCCAATTATATAAGCCAATTAATAACAAAATTAAAGAAACATATAGGTAATAATACAATAATAGTAGGGGATTTTAACGCCCCCCTCACTGAAATGGACAGATCATCTAAGCAGATCACTGGGGGAAATAAGGGCTTTGAATGATACATTGGACCAGATGGACTTCAGAGATATATTCAGAACATTCCATCCTAAGCAACAGAATACATATTATTCTCAAGTGCACATGGAACATTCTCTAGAATAGATGATATACTGGGTCACAAATCAGGTCTTAACCGGTACCAAAAGATTGGGATCATTCCCTACATATTTTCAGATCACAATGCTTTGAAAATGGAACTCAATCACAAGAGGAGATTTGAAAAAAAACTCAAATAAATGGAGGCTAAAGAGCATCCTACTAAAGAATGAATGGGTCAGCCAGGACAAAAAAGAATTTTAAAAAATTCTGGAAACAAATGAAAATGACAACATAACTGTTCAAAATCTTTGGGATGCAGCAAAAGAGGTCCCAAGAGGGAAGTATATAGCAATACAAGCCTTTCTCAAGAAAAAAGAAATGTCTCAAATACACAACCTGACCTTACACCTAAAGGAGCTAGAGAAATAACAACAAATAAAGCCTAAACCCAGCAGGAGAAGAGAAATAATAAATATCAGAGCAGAAATCAATGAAATAGAAACCAAAAGAACAATAGAACAGATCAACGAAAGTAGGAGCTGGTTCTTTGAAAGAATTAGTAAGATTGATAAACCTCTGGCCAAACTCATAAAAAAGAAAGACAAAGGACCCAAATAAATAAAATCATGAATGAAAAAGGAGAGATCACCAACACCAAAGAAATACAATTATAAGAACATATTATGAGCAAATATATTCAAACAAATTAGGCAATATGGAAGAAATGGATGCATTCCTAGAGACATATAAACTACCAAAACTGAACCAGGAAGAAATAAAAACCTGAACAGACCCATAACCAGCAAAGAAATTGAAGCAGTAATCAAAAATTTCCCAACAAACAAGAGTTCAGTGCTGGATGTCTTCCCAGTGGAATTCTACCAAACGTTTAAAGAATTAATGCCTATTCTTCTGAACCTATTTTAAAAAATAGAAATGGAAGGAACACTTCCAAACTCTTTCTATGAGGCCAGTGTTACCTTGATCCCAAAACCAGACAACGACCCCACCAAAAAGAATTTTAGACCTATATCCCTGATGAACATGGATACAAAAATCCTCATCAAAATACTAGCCAGTGGGATCCAACTGTACATTAAAAGGATTATTCACCATGGCCAAGTGGGATTTATTCCTGGGCTGCAAGGCTGGTTCAACATCCACAAGTCAGTCAATGTGATACACCACATAAATAAAAGAAAGAACAAGAACCATATGATCCTCTCAATAAATACAGAAAAAGCATTTGACAAAGTAAAGCAACTTTCTTGATTAAAACTCTTAACAGTGTAGGGATAGAAGGAACATACCTCAATATCATAAAAGCCATATACCTAAAGCCCACAGCAAATATCATTCTCAATGGGGAAAAGCTGGGAGCTTTCCCCCTAAGGTCAGGAACACGGCAGGAATGTCCACTATCACCACTGCTATTCAACATAGTATAAGAAGTCCTAGCCATAGCAATCAGACAACAAAAAGAAATTAAAGACTTCCAAGTTGGCAACAAAGAAGTCAAACTCTCACTCTTTGCAGATGACATGATACTCTAGGTGGAAAACCCAAAAAAGTCCCCCCCCAAATTGCTAGAGCTCATACAGGGATTCAGTAAAGTGGTATGATATAAAATCAATGCTCAGAAATCAGTTGCATTTCTATACACTAACAATGAGACAAAGAAAGAGATATTAAGGAGTTGATCCCATTTACAATTGTACCCAAAACCATAAGATATAACCAAAGGATCTGTATTCAAAAAACTATAGAATACTCATGAAAGAAATTGAGGAAGATATAATGAAATGGAAAAATATCCCATGCTCATGGATTAGAAGAAGAAATATTGGGCACCTGGGTGGCTCAGTCAGTTAAGCTTCTGCCTTTGGCTCAGGTCATGATCCTGGAATTCCGGGATTGAGTTCCACATCAGGCTCCCTGCTCAGTGAGGAGTCTGCTTATCCCTCTGCCATTCACCCCACTCTTGTGCTCACACATGCTCTCTCTCTCTCAAATAAGTACAATCTTAAAAAAAAAAAATATTGTTAAAATGCCTATACTACCTAGAGCAATCTATACATTTAATGCAATCCCTATCAAAATACCATCAACTTTTCTTGCACAGCTGGAACAAATAATCCTAAAATTTGCATGGACCCAGAAAAGACACCGAATAGCCAAAGGAATGTTGAAAAAGAAAACCAAAACTGTTGGCATCACAATTCCAGACTTTAAGGTCTATTACAAAGCAGTAGTAATCAAGACAGTATGGTACTGGAACAAAAACAGACACATAGGTCAGTGGAATAGAATAGAGAACCCAGAAATAGACCCTCAACTCTATGGTCAACTAATCTTCAAGAAAGCAGGAAAGAATGTCCAATGGAAAAAAGTCTCTTCAACAAATGGTGTTGAGAAAATTGGACCATTCTCTTACACCATACACAAAGATAAACTCAAAATGGATGAAAGACCTAAATATGAGACTGGAATCCATCAAAATCCTAGAGGAGAACACAGGCAGCAACCTCTTTGACCTCAGCCACAGCAACTTCTTGCTAGACATGTCTCCAAAGATATGGGAAACAAAAGCAAAAATGAACTATTGTGACTTCATCAAGATAAAAAGCTTCTGCACAGAAAAGGAAACCATTGACAAAACCAAAAGACAACCGACAGAATGGGAGAAGATATTTGCAAATGACATATCAAATAAAGGTCTAGTATCCAAAATCTATAAAGAACTTATCAATCTCAATACCCAAAGAATCCAATCAAGAAATGGGCAGAAGACATGAACAGACATATCTCCCAAAGAAGACATCCAAATGGCCAGTAGACACATGAAAAAATACTCAACATCACTGGGCATCAGGGAAATACAAATCAAAACCACAATGAGAGACCACCTCACACCATTTAGAATGGCTAAAATTAACAAGTCAGGAAACGACAGATGTTGGCAAGGATGTGGAGAAAGGGGCACCCTTCTACACTGTTGGTGGGAATGCAAGCTGGTGCAGCCACTCTGGAAAACAGTATGGAGATTCCTCAAAAAGTTGGAAAGAGAGCTACCATATGACCCAGAAATTGCACTACTGTGTATTTACCCCCAAGATACAAATGTAGTGATCTGAAAGGGCACTTGCATCCCAATGTTTATAGGAACAATGGCCAATGGCCAAACTATGGAAAGAGTCCGGATGTCCATTCACAGATGAATGGATAAAGAAGATGTGATATATATACACATACGTATACATACATATACACACACACAATGGAATATTACACAGCCATTAAAAAAAGGGAAATCTTGCCATTTGCAATGACGTAGATCAAGCTAGAGTGTATTATGCTAAGTGAAATAGGTCAGAGAAAGACATTTATCATATCATCTTACTGATATGTGGAATTAAACAAAACAGAGGGATCATAGGGGAAGAGAGGGAAATATAAAACAAGACGAAACTAGAGAGGGGGGAATCAAATCATGAGACTCTTAATCATAGGAAACAAACTGAGGGTTGCTGGAGGGGAGAGGGTGGAGGGATGGGGTAACGGGGTGATGGACATTAAGGAGGGCATGTGATGTAGTCAACACAGGGTATTATATAAAGACTGATGAATCACTGACCTGTACCTCTGAAACCAATAATATATTATATGTTTAAAGAAAAAAAAGAAAAAAGCAGTCATCAGAACTAGACTAAAATATGATGTAAATATTAGAATCATTAGATAGGGGTATTAAAATCACTATGATTACTATATTAAGGGATCTAATGGAAAAAGATCACAGGATGACACACAAAAATGGAAACTAAGAATCAAAAGGAAATGCTAGAAGTAGAATCACAGTAATGAAAATGCTTTTGATGAGTCTGATCAGTGGACTTGAAACAGCCAAAAGTAGAAGCCCATAACTTGAAGATAGGTCAACAGAAAATATTGATAAATTACGCTTTGCATGTTTGTTGATATACAGAAGTATTCATAATATATCCCTAATTTTAAACAAAGTTAAAAATATACATTTTATAATATAATTTTTATTTAAAATATATATATATTTTTATGCAAGTGTCGCACACATCCTCCACAGCTTGCTTCAGTCAATAGCCTTCTTTGTTACAGCTGCCCGACCACCTGAGCTGGCAGATGTAAAAAATAGGTATTCGAGAGTTAGATCTTCTTAGCTTGGGTTCTCTTTAATGAGTTTGACTCTTAGATCAGCATTTATTAGTTTCATGCAAATTTATTCTACAATGTGGTTTTGCGCAAAGAAATGTGGCTTGTTCCAGCAACATGGGACTCATTTTAAATATTATTACTGTGTTGTGTGTGCAATTCTCTGAAAAGCCATTAATATTATTAGATTATTGGAATGGATTTTTAGATATACAGAAACCATTTCTGAGACAGTATCTTGGGAGGGCATGTTTTAGTCCTATTTTTATTAGTAGACACTGCAGACTAAACTCTTATAAGATGGAAAAAAGTAAGGTAACAGTAACATGATGTGAAAGATATTTAATAAAATAGACGTATATGAGGAGATTACTTATATTTGTGCTCAGCAAAAAAATGATATAAGATGCTCTGACAAGTTGAACTAACTTATAAACCCAATTTATAAAGTAAAAATGACTTTTTTTCCCCTCTGAAAAAATTTTATCTGAGGCCACCAACTGAATGGGTCACCAAAAGCTGTCCTGTGCCATAATGTTTCATTCAGTGATTATATATAGTAAACTCTTAAGTGTCAAAATGAGTATTGACAGTATAAAAAGAAAACTAGTAAACATAGAAAATAAGATTAAAAACTACGATTTTATCTTTTTTGCGATACATCATTTCAATTTGGTACTTAATAAATAAATGAATAGTATGCATCATTGTTTAGTTCAACCAGAAAAACTACAAGCTTTGTGAAATCCATAAAAAAGATCACAAGATATTTATGTTAAATGATTAAGACGTTATAATTAAACTTTCCACTACTTTGCCTTTAAGTTTTCATCTAACATTAATTTGGTGGTAGTAATTCTAAACTTGTGGAGTACACTGAGTAGTGAGGTGTTGTAAATATATAGGCTGCCTTTTTATGGTGATTATTTATCCAGAAAATGCAAAAAAAAAAAAGTACCATAAGACATCAAATAGTGAGTAATCTTGGGTTTGAAAGTTGCATGGTAAAGCAAACAAACAAAAGGTGCTATTTCCCAAATGTTTGGAATTTTTTGTTTTTTACTGGAAAGCATCAGCCTCAATAGAAAACCTTTTAATGATTTATCTTTATTGGAACACACAAAAAGAGTACCTGTAATAAAAGAGGAAAGAAATATTTTCCATCAAATTAAAAAGGACTGAATTTAACTCTTTACATTGATTGTAGACTATAGTGATTTTTTATTCCAGTAAAAGTATTGATTGCTAGGCAATTTGAAGACTGTTTCAGTATTTCACATGCTATTTCTACTGCTAGCTTTTTTTAAAATGGAGATTAAGTGGAAATGAGGAAAATTACAATTGTCATTTCTAAAACAAAAAACTTTTTAAGCATTACAGATTTGATTATAGATTAACCTGTGTTCTGATTAATTCCACAGGTCTAGGGTCAGGCCAACATTGGATCAGACTTGCCAACTCTTAAAATGTTTTTGATCCAAGACAAAATTTTAAACTTCAGTTACTTTACTGGCAATCTCACAGTAGAGAGAAATATTGAGCCACACTTCAATGGGTTTTGTTTGTGTCTTTAGTTTTGTTTGTTTTTAATTGAATACTTTATAGATGATAATGCATATAATGTGCTTAGCATGGTGCATAGCAGTTTGTAAGTATGTTATAAATGTGAGCTATAATGTTTCAGGGGTTCTTTTGGCAAAGTAGGTTTAGGAGGGTATTAGTTTCCTGGGGCTGCCATAACAAAATGATACAAGCGAGGTAGCTGAAAACAATACAATTTTGTTGTCTCACAGTTCTGGAGGCTAGAAATTGAAAATCAAAGTGTTGGCAGGGCAATGATCCCTCTGAAATGTGTAGTGGAGAATCCTTTCTTGCCTCTTCCTAGGTCTGGTGGTTTGCCAGAAATCCTTGGCATTCTTTGGCTGGTAACTGTAGCACTTCAATCTTTGCCTCCTTGGTGGTGTGGTATTCTCATGCATCTGTGTCTCTGTATCTTTTGTCCTCTTCTTATAATAACGCAAGTTATATTAAATGAAGAGCTCATCCTACTCCAGTATGATCTAATAAAAACTAATTATATTGACAATAATCCTATTTCCAAATAGGTCATATTCTGGGATATTGGGTTTAGGATTTCATCTTATATTTTCGGGGGGTTGGGGAGACACCATTCAACTCATGAGACATTATGAGTACTCACATCAGTTAAATAAGACTTTGAAGGTATTTGACAGGATATTTAGGATCAATTTATAGGGATAAATTAAAGATTTTGATGAAACTATGACAAATATTAAATTACAAGGGTAAATTGTAATGTAAAGGGTGTTCTGATTAGTAAACTAAGACTAAGAACTGGGTTTTTTGAATTTTTTGGCAAGCACTTTTGTGACTCATCTACCCTGGCTCCCATCAATAGTGATAAATGGAATAGACGGATAAACTTCATCCCACTCCAAATTTAGTTGACATCATTTTTTTTCTGTCATTGAAGTGATTCATAGTGTTTCTCAGGCTAATGCACTTTTAGTTGGTATTTTAAATTAAACTAGGCTTTTGAATTTTATTTTATTTATTTATTTATTTATTTATTTATTTATTTATTTATTTTAAAGATTTTATTTATTTGAGAGAGAGAGAGAGAATGAGAGATAGAGAGCACGAGAGGGAAGAGGGTCAGAGGGAGAAGCAGACTCCCCACTGAGCGGGGAGCCCAATGCGGGACTCGATCCCGGGACTCCAGGATCATGACCTGAGCCGAAGGCAATTGCTTAACCAACTGAGCCACCCAGGCGCCCTAGGCTTTTGAATTTTAAAGGCCTTTAAAAATTATTACTGTGGATTAGAATAGACCTGTAAAGTAAAAAAAAAAAAAAAAAAATACAGGAAATGAATCTTAATTTCCCTACCTGCAAAAAAAGACAATAGTCCTACATTACCATTTCATAGACTTAGGAGGGTTCAGTAAGATTATACATAAGAATGTTTAAATAACATATTGGGCATTTGTATATAATAGTACATATGATATGTTTATAGAACTTATATTTGTTTGTATAACATATATTTTATACTATATATTTTTTAGGTTTTTATTTAAATTTCAGTTAGTTAATATATAGTGTAATATTAGTCTCAGGTATACAACATACAGATTCAACACTTCCATACATCAACAGGTGCTCATCACAAGTGCACTCCTTATTGCCCATCACCTATTTCACCCACCCACCCACCCCCCCGTCTCCCTTCTGATAACCAGTTTGTTCTCTATAGTTAAGTTTTTATTTTGCCTCTTTCTTTTCTTTCCCTTTGCACACCTGTTTTCTTTCTTAAATTCTACATGAGTGAAATCACATGGTATTTGTCTTTCTCTGACTTATTTCACTTAGCATAATACTCTAGCTCCATCCACATTTTTGCAAATGGCAAGATTTCATTCTTTTTTATGGCTGAGTAGTATTTAATTATACATATACCACATCTTCTTTATCCATTCATCAGTTGATGGACACTTGGGCTGCTTCCATAATTTGGCTATTGTAGATAATGCTGCTATAAACATTGGGGTGCATGTATCCCTTTGAAATAGTATTTTTGTATTCTTTGGGTCAATACCTAGTAGTGCAATTGCTGGATTTGTAGGGTAGTTCTATTTTTAACTTTTTGAGGAACTTCCATACTGTTTTCCAGGCCAGCTGCATTAGTTCGCATTCCCACCAACAGTGCAAGAGGGTTCCCCTTTCTCTGCATCCTCACCAACACTTATTGTTTCTTGCATTCTTGATTTTAGCCATTCTGATGCGTGTGAGGTAATATCTCATTGTTGCTTTGATTTGTATTTCCCTGATGATTGAGTGATGAGCATATCATGTCTTCTGCCATTTTTAACTTGGATTATTTGTGGGGTTTTTTGGTGTTGAGTTGTATAAATTCTTTATATACTTTGAATACTAACCCTTTGTCAGATATGTCATTTACAAATATCTTCTCCCATTCAGTAGGTTGCCTTTCAGATTGTTGATTGTTTCCTTCCCCAGGCAGAAGCTTTTTATTTTGATGTAGTCCCAATAGTGTATTTTTGCTTTTGTTTCCTTTGCCCCAGGAGAACCTATCTAGAAAATGTTGCTACAGTTGATGTCAAAGAGGTTACTCCCTGTGTTCTCCTTTAGGATTTTTATGGTTTCAAGTCTCACATTTAGGTTTTAATCCATTTTAAATTTATTTTTGTGTATGGTATAAGAAAGTGGTCTGGGAAAAGAGGAGCAAGATGGCAGAGGAGTAGGAGACCTGGATTTCGTCTGGTCTCAGGAATTCAGCTGAATGGGGATCAAACCATTCTGAACACCTACGAACTCAACAGAAGATCGAAGAGGAGAGTAGCAACAACTCTCTGAACAGAGAAGCGACCACTTACTGGAAGGTAGGACGTGCAGAGAAGTGAACACGAGGCGATATTCGGGAGGATAGATGGCGGGTGAGGGGGCCTTCGCCGCTTCTGGCAAGTGATAGAGCTGCGAGCACAAAATCGGAAATTTTAGAAGTCGGCTCCGCTGAGGGACGTCACTCCAGTGGCTAAGCAGGAGGTGGAAACCTCGCGGGACAGTGTGGTCTCAGGACCCTCGGGGTCACAGAAAGACCGGGGGTGCCTGAGTGTGGCAGAGCTCCCAGGTATCAGAGCGGGGAAGCCGGCTGCAGAGACAAAGCCAAGGCACAGGCTCTCAGCTCGGGGTGGCCATAAACTGTGATCTGCAGCCCAGTCGGGCCACTGCTCCTCCAGCAGGGACCCAACAAGCAGCAGAGCCGGGGAGACTCCCCTTGCTCCCCCGGGAGGAGTGGCGTGGGAGCGCACCACAGGGATCTGCTGGGTTTGGAGACTCCACACGGAGTCAGGTGCCAGAGATAGAAATGCTTGGTCACAGGCCAGGTGAGCACAGAGTGCGCCGGAGACCGGGGAGACGGGAGCGATTGACTGCTTTTCTCTGGGGGCGCACTGAGGAGGGGGGCTCTGAGTTCTCGGCTCCTCCTGGCGGAGATTGGGAGGCCACCATTTTCACTCTCATCCTCCAAAGCTGTACCGAGAGCTTGCAGGGAACAAAAGCTCCCGAGAGCAAACCCGAACAGATTGCTTAGCCCGGACTCACAGGGCCGGGGCAATTCCGCCTCCGACAAAGACATTTGGGAACCACGGCAACAGGCTCTTCCCCCAGAAGATCAGCCTGAACAGCCAGCCAAGACCAAGTTTACCGATCAAGGAGAACAGGAGAACTCCAGCGCTAGGGGAATACTGCACATAGAATTCATGCCTTTTTTACCATGATTCATTAGTTTTTCAAAGTTAATTTTTTAACTGGTTTTTTTGAATTTTTCTTTTTCCCTTTTTCAACCAACACTTTATCAATCCCTTTAAAAAAAACATTTTTATTTTTCATTTTTAGTGTCATATTCTATCCCTTCATAGTAGTTACCCTTATTTTTGGCATATATATAGATATAAATTGTTCATTCTCTAAAATTTTGAGATACAGTTTCTTCTAACAGATCAAAATATACCCTAAATCTCTAGTGTATGGCTTTGTTCTAGTCTCCTGCCTGATCACATTCTCTCCCTTTTTTTTTTTTAAATTTTCTCCTTCTTTTTTTCAAACAACTTATCAATTCCTTTTATAAAATCTTTTATAATTTTCATCTTTACAGTCATCTTCCAACACTTCATTGTATCAATCCTTATTTTGTACATATATAACTCTTTCTTTCTTTACAATTTTAGGAGGCACTATCTTCTAACAGACCAAAATACACCCAAAATCTAGTGTGTGGCACTGATCTATGCACTAGCCTGATCATATTTGATCATATTCTGTTTTTTGTTTTGTTTTGCTCTGTTCTGTTTTTGTTTGTTTTTATCTTTTTCTCTTTCTTTTTTTTTCCCTTTCTTTTTTCTCTCTTTCCCTTCTTTTCCCCTGGTTTCAAGTCTTTCCCGATTTGTTTAGAGTATATTTTCTGGGGATGTTGTTAACCTGTTAGCATTTTGTTCTCTCATTCATCTATTCTCCTCTGGACAAAATGACAAGACGAAGAAATCACCTCAGCAAAAAGAACAAGAGGTAGTACCGTCTGCCAGGGACCTAATCAATGCAGACATTAGTACGATGTCAGACCTAGAGTTCAAAATCATGATTTTAAAGATACTAGCTAGGTTGAAAAAAGCATGGAAGTTATTAGAGACACCCTTCCTGGAGAAATAAAAGAACTAAAATCTAACCAAATCGAAATCAAAAAGGCTATTAATGGGGTGCAATCAAAAATGGGGGCACTAACTGCTAGGATAAATGAGGCAGAAGAGAGAATCAGTGATATAGAAGAACAAATGATGGAAAATAAAGAGGCTGAGAAAAAGAGAGATAAACAACTACTGGATCACGAGGGCAGAATTTGAGAGATAAGCAATATGGTAAGATGAAACAACATTAGAATAATTAGGATCCCAGAAGAAGAAGAAAGAGATAGAGGGGCAGAAGGTATATTGGAGCCAATTATAGCAGAGAACTTCCCTGATGTGGGGAAGGAAACAGGCATCAAAATCGAGGAGGCACAGAGAGCCCCTCTCAAAATAAATAAAAATAGGTCAACACCCCGACATCTAATAGTAAAACTTACAGTCTCAGAGACAAAGAGAAAATCTTGAAAGCAGCTCGGGAGAAGAGATATGTAACCTATAAAAGTAGAAACATTAGATTGGCAACAGACCTATCCACAGAGACCTGGCAGGCCAGAAAGGACTGGCATGATATCTTCAGAGCACTAAACGAGAAAAATATGCAGCCAAGAATACTATATCCAGCTAGGCTCTCATTGAAAATTGAAGGAGAGATAAAAAGCTTCCAGGACAAACAAAAACAAAAGGAATTTGCAAACACGAAACCAGCCCTCCAAGAAATATTGAAAGGGGTCCTCTAAGCAAAGAGAGAGCCTAAAAGCAGCATAAACCAGAAAGGAACACAGACAATATACAGTCACAGTCAACATACAGGCAATACAATGGCACTAAATTCATATCTTTCAATAGTTACCATGAATATAAATGGGATAAATGCCCCAATCAAAAGACACAGGCTATCAGATTAGATTAAAAAATAAGACCCATTGATATGCTGTCTGCAAGAGACTCATTTTAGACCCAACGACAGCCCCACATTTAAAGTGAAGGGGTGGAAACTTATTTACCATGCTAATGGACACCAAAAGAAAGCTGGGGTGGGAATCCTTATGACAAATTAGATTTTATTTATTTTATTTTTTTGACAAATTAGATTTTAAAACAAAGACTGTAATAAGAGATGAGGAAGGACACTATATCCTAATTAAAGGGTCTATCCACCAAGAAGATCTAACAATTGTAAATATCTATGCCCCTAACATGGGAGCAGCCAATTATATAAGGCAATTAATAACCAAAGCAAAGAAACACATTGACAACAATACAATAATAGTGGGGGACTTTAACACCCCCCTGACTGAAATGGACAGATCATCTAAGCAAAAGATCAACAAGGAAATAAAGACTTTAAATGACACACTGGACCAAATGGACTTCACAGACATATTCAGAACATTCCGTCCCAAAGCAAAGGAATACACATTCTTCTCTAGTGCCATGGAACATTCTCCAGAATTGATCACATCCTAGGTCACAAATCAGGGCTCAACTGCTACCAAAAGATTGGGATTATTCTCTGCACATTTTCAGACCACAGTGCTTTGAAACTAGAACTCAATTACAAGAGGAAAGTTGGAAAGAACTCAAATACATGGAGGCTAAAGAGCATCTTTCTAAAGAATAAATGAGTCAACCAGGAAATTGAAGAAGAATTTAAAAAATTCATGGAAACCAATGAAAATGAAAACACAACTGTTCAAAATCTTTGGGATACAGCAAAGGAGGTCCTACGAAGAAAATATATAGCAATACAAGCCTTTGTCAAGAAACAAGAAAGGTCTCAAATACACAACCTTACCGTACACCTAAAGGAGCTGGAGAAAAAACAGCAAATAGAGCCTAAACCCAGCAGGAGAAGAGAAATAATAAAAATCAGAGCAGAAACCAATGAACTAGAAATCAAAAGAACAGTAGAACAGATCAATGAAACTAGGAGCCTGTTCTTTGAAAGAATTAACAAGATTGATAAACCCCTGGCCAGACTTATCAAAATGAAAAGAGAAATGACCCAAATCAACAAAATCATGAATAAAAGAGAGGAGATCACAACGAACACCAAAGAAATACAAACAATTCTAAGAACATATTATGAGCAATTCTATGCCAGCAAATTAGATAACCTGGAAGAAATGGGTGCATTCCTAGAGATGTATCAACTACCAAAATTGAACCAGGAAGAAATAGAAAACCTGAACAGACGTATAACCACTAAGGAAATTGAAACAGTCATCAAAAATCTCCCAACAAACAAAAGCCCAGGGCCAGATGGCTTCCTATGAGAATTCTACCAAACATTTAAAGAATTAATACCTGTTCTCCTGAAACTGTTCCAAAAAATAGAAATGGAAGGAAAACTTCCAAACTCATTTTATGAAGCCAGCATTACCTTGATCCCAAATTCAGAAAAAGACCCCAACAAAAAGGAGAATTACAGAACAATATCCTTGATGAACATGGATGCAAAAATTCTCACCAAAATACTAGCCAATAGGATCCAACAGTACATTAAAAGGATTATTCACCATGACCAAGTGGGATTTATCCCTGGGCTGCAAGGTTGGTTCAACATCTGCTAATCAATCAATGTGATACAATACATTAACAAAAGAAAGAACAAGAAACATATGATCCTCTCAATAGATGCAGAAAAAGCATTTGACAAAGTACAGCATCCTTTCTTGATCAAAACTCTTCAGAGGATAGGGATAGAGAGTATATACCTCAATATCATAAAAGCCATCTATGAAAAACCTACAGCAAATATCATTCTCAATGCGGAAAAGCTGAGAGCTTTCCCCCTAAGTTCAGGAACGTGGCAGGGATGTCCAGTATCACCACTGCTATTCAATATAGTATTACAAGTTATAGCCACAGCAATCAGACAACAAAAAGAAATCAAAGGCATCCAAATCGGCAAAGAGTAAGTCAAACCCTCACTCTTTGCAGATGATATGATACTGTATGTGGAAAACCCAAAAGACTCCACCCCAAAACTGCTAGAACTCATACAGGAATTCAGTCAAGTGGCAGGATATAAAATCAATGCACAGAAATCAGTGGCATTCCTATACACCAACAACAAGACAGAAGAGAGACAAATTAAGGAGTCGATGCCATTTACATTTGCACCCAAAACCATAAGATACCTAGGAATAAGTTTAACCAAAGAGGCAAAGGATCTGTACTCAGAGAACTATAAAATAGTCATGAAAGAAATTGAGGAAGACACAAAGAAATGGAAAAACGTTCCATGCTCATGGATTGGAAGAACAAACATCATGAAGATGTCAATGCTACCTCGCGCAATCTACACATTCAATGCAATCCCCATCAAAATACCCCCCACTTTTTTCAAAGAAATGGAACAAATCATCCTAAAATTTGTATGGAACCAGAAGAGACCCCGAATAGCCAGAGGAATGTTGAAAAAGAAAAGCAAAGCTGGCGGCATCACAATTCCGGACTTCCAGCTCTATTACAAAGCTGTCATCATCAAGACAGTATGGTACTGGCACAAAAACAGACACATAGATCAATGGAACAGAATCGAGAGCCCAGAAATGGACCCTCCACTCTATGGTCAACTAATCTTTGACAAAGCAGGAAAGAATGTCCAATGGAAAAAAGACAGTCTCTTCAACAAATGGTGCTGGGAAAATTGGACAGCCACATGCAGAAGAATGAAACTGGACCATTTCCTTACACCACACACAAAAATACTCCAAATGGTTGAAAGACCTAAACGTGAGACAGGAGTCCATCAAAATCCTGAAGGAGAACAGAGGCAGCAACCTCTTCGTCCTCAGCCGCAGCAACTTCTTCCTAGAAACATCACCAAAGGCAAGGGAAGCAAGAGCAAAAATGAACTATTGGGATTTCATCAAGATAAAAAGCTTTTGCACAGCTAAAGAAACAGTCCACAAAACCAAAAGACAACCGACAGAATGGGAGAAAATGTTTGCAAATGACATATCAGATAAAGGGCTAGTATCAAAAATCTATAAAGAACTTATCAAACTCAACACCCAAAGAAAAAATAATCCAATCAAGAAATGGGCAGATAACATGAACAGACATTTTTCCAAAGAAGACATCCAAATGGCCAACAGACACATGAAAAAGTGCTCAACATCGCTCGGCATCAGGGAAAGCCAAATCAAAACCTCAATGAGATACCACCTCACACCAGTCAGAATGGCTAAAATTAACAAGTCAGGAAACGACAGATGTTGGCGGGGCTGCAGAGAAAGGGGAACCCTCCTACCCTGTTGGTGGGAATGCAAGCTGCTGCAACCCCTCTGGAAAACACTACGGAGGTTCCTCAAACAGTTGAAAATAGAGCTACCATACAATCCAGCAATTGCACTACAGGGTATTTACCACAAAGATACAAATGTAGGTACCCGAAGGGGTACGTGCACCCCAATGTTTATAATAGCAATGTCCACAATAGCCAAACTGTGGAAAGTGCCAAGATGTCCATCGACAAATGAATGGATAAAGAAGAGCGGTATATATACACAATGGAATATTAGGCACCCATCAAAAGGAATGAGATCTTGCCATTTGCAGTGACGTGGATAGAACTGGAGGGTGTTATGCTGGGTGAAATAAGTCAATCAGAGAAAGACATGTATCATATGACCTCACTGATATTAGGAATTCTTTTTTTAATTTTTTTATTATCATGTTAATCACCATACATTACATCATTAGTTTTTGATGTAGTGTTCCATGATTCATTGTTTGTGCATAACACCCAGTGCTCCACGCAGAATGTGCCCTATTTAATACCCATCACCAGGCTAAACCATCCCCCCACCCCCCTCCCCTCTAGAACCCTCAGTCTGTTTTTCAGATTCCATCGTCTCTGTTACGGGGAATTCTTAATCTCAGGAAACAAACTGAGGGTTGCTGGAGTGGTGGGGGTGTGGGAGGGATGGGGTTGCTGGGTAATAGACATTGGGGAGGGTATGTGCTATGGTGAGCTCTGTGAATTGTGCCAGACTGTTGAATCACAGATCTGTACCTCTGAAGCAAATAATGCAATATATGTTAAGAAAAAAAAAAAAAAAGGAAGACGATTGCAGGAGGGGAAGAATGAAGGGGAGTAAATCGGAGGGGGAGACGAACCATGAGAGACGATGGACTCTGAAAAACAAACTGAGGGTTCCAGAGGGGAGGGGTTGGAGGGATGGGTTAGCCTGGTGATGGGTATTAAAGAGGGCACGTTCTGCATGGAGCACTGGGTTTTATGCACAAACAATGAATCATGGAACACTACATCAAAAACTAATGATGTAATGTATGGTGATTAACATAACAATAAAAAAATTTTTAAAAAAAGGAAAGGAAGTGGTCCGGTTTCTTTTGCATATTGTTGTCCAGTTTTCTCAACACCATTTGTTGAAGAGACTGTCTTTTTCCCACTGGATATTCTTTCCTGCTTTATCAAAGATTAATTGACCATATGGTTGTGAGTTTATCTGTGGGTTTTCTATTCTGTTAAATTTATCTATTTTTGTGCCAAACCCAAACTGTTTTGATTACTGTAGCTTTGTAGTATAATTTGAAGTTTAGAATTGTGATACTTCCAGCTTTGCTTTTCTTTTCCAAAGTTACTTTGCCCATTTGGGGTCTTTTGTGGTTGTATACAAATATTAGGAATTTTTGTTCTAGCTCTGTGAAAAATGCTGTTAGTATTTTGATAGGGATTGCACTGCCTGTGTAGATAGCTTTGGGTAGTATAGACATTTTGACAATATTTCTTCTTCCAATCCGTGAGCATGGAATGTCTATATATTTATATTTATATATAATCATATATATATATATATGTCAACACCTTTTTATATAACTTTATTGAAATATTCACATAGTACACAATTCTTCTAACTAAAGTGTACAATTTAATGGTTTTTGTATATTCACAAAGTTTTGCAACACCTACACAGTTTTAGAATATTTAAATTACACGACAAAGAAAACTGGTATCCAGAACCACTCCCTTAATATTTCTCCCCAACTCCCCATCCCTAGGTAACAACTAATTACTTTCTGTCTCTATAGGTTTGCCTGTTCTGGATATTTTATATAAATGGAGTCATAGAATATGTGGTATTTTGTGACTGGCTTCTTTTACTTATGCTCTTCTCAAGGTCTATCCATACTGTAGCATGTATCAGTACACCATTGCTTTTTATGACTGGATAATATCCCATTGCATAAATATACTGCATTTTAAAATCTATTTGTCAGTTGATGGACACTTGTCCTGTTCTACTTTGTGGCTATTATGAACAATGCTGCTATGACCAAGTTTTGTGTAGATATGTTTTAATTTACCTTAGGTATATACCTTGGAATAGAATTGCTAAGTTATTTGATAATTCTGTCTTTAACTTTCTGATGAATTCCAGGCTGTTTTTTTAAAGCAACTGTACCATTTTCCTTTCTCACCAGCCTTGTAGGATGTTTGGGCTCTCCCCATATCCTTACCAATCTTGTTATTATCTGTCTTTTTTATTACAGACAGTCTAGTGTGTGTGAAATTGTTTCTGCTTGTGGTTTTGTTTTGTATTTCCCTGACAGCTAATGATGTTGAGCATTATTTCATGTCATTTGTATATTTTATTCAGAGAAATGTCTCTTCCAATTTTTTGACCATTTTTTTATTGAAGTATGATTGACACAAAATATCTTATTAGTTTCAGGTGTACACCATGGTGACTCAACACCCCTGTACATTATGAAATGATTCACACAAGTACAGCCACCCTATGTCACCATACAAAGTTATTATAATATTATTGGTCATATTTCCCATGCCACGTACTATATCCTCATGACTTATCCATTTGATAACTGGAAGCTTGCACCTCTTAACTACCTTCACCCATTTTTCCTGCATCCTTTCTGGTAACCAACAGTTTGTTTACTGTAGCTATGAGTCTGTTTCTGTTTCTGTTTTGTCTTTTAGATTCCACATATAAATGAAATAATATATTTGTGCTTTTCTGACTACCTTACCCAGCACTTTCCAGGTCCACCCATGTTGTCACAAATGGCAAGATTTCACTTTTTATTGCTGAGTACTATTCTATGTATGTGTGTATGTCTGTGTGTGTATCTCATATCGTCTTTAGGGGTACATATATCTCTTCAGATTGATGTTTTTGTTTTCTTTGGATAAATACAAGGAAGTGGATATGCTGGATCATATGGTAGTTCTATTTTAATTTTTTGAGGGACTTCCATAGGACTGTTTCCCATGGTGACTACACCATGGAAACTAATTTACATTCCTGCTCATGGTATGTGAGGTTTCCTTTTTCTCCACATTCTTGCCAATCCCTTTTGGTTTTTTTTGTCTTTTTGATAATGGCCAATGTAACTGGTGTGAGGTGATATCTCATTGAGGTTTTGATTTGCATTTTCCTGATGATTAATGATGTTGAGCATTTTTTCATTTGCCTGTTGGCCATCTGTATGTTTTCTTTGGAAAAATGTCTAAGTCCTCTGCCCATTTTTAAATCAGGTTTTTGGTTTTGATATTAAGTTGTGTAAGTTTTTCATGTATTTTGGATGTTCACCCTTTATCAGATTTATGATTTGCAAATATCTTCTCCCAATCATTAGGTTGCCTTTCCATTTTTTTGGTGATTTCCTTCACTGTGCAAAAGCTCTTTAGTTGGATGTAATCCCATTTGTTTATTTTAGCTTTTGCTACCCTTCCCTAACGAGACTGGTTCCAAAAAATAATGCTACAATTCATGTCATAGAGCTTATTGCCCATGTTTTCTTCTAGGAGTTTTATGGTTTCAGGTCTTACATCCAAATCTTTAATCCATTTTGAATTTATTTTTGTCTCTGGTGTAAGAAAGTAGTCCAGTTTCATTCTTTTGCCTGTGGTCCAGTTTACCTAACACCATTTATTAAAAGACTGTCTAGTCACCATTGTATATTCTTGCCTTCTTTGTCATAGAGTAATTGACTATATATGCATGACTTTATTTCTGGGATTTTGATTCTATCCCATTCATCTGTGTGTCTGTTGCTGTGCCAGTACCATACTGTTTTGATTACTACAGCTTTATAGTAGTTTGAAATCCAGAAGCATGGTATCTCCAGTTTTTTCTTTCTCAAGATAGCTTTGGCTATTCAGGGTCTCTTGTGGTTCCATAAGAATTTAGGATTATTTATTGAGGCTTTGTGAAAAATGCCATTGGTGTTCTAATGAAGATTGTACTGAATCTGTAGATTGCTTTGTGTAGCATGGACATTTTAACCACATCAATTCTTTCAGTCTATGGGCACCATATATTTTTCTATTTGTGTTGTCTTCAGTTGTCTTTCATCAGTGTCTTACAGTTTTCAAAATACAGGTTTTTCACCTCTTACTTAAATTTATTCCTAAGTATTTCATTCTTTTTGATGCAATTGTAAATGGGATTGTTTTCTTAATTCCTTTTTCTTTTTTCCTTCTTAATTTCTTTTTCTGATATCTCATTATTAATGTACAACAATGGAACAGATTTCTTTATGTTCATCTGTATACTGTAACTTTACTGAATTCATTCTCATTCTAAAACGTTTTTTGATGGAGTCTTTAGGGTTTTCTATATATAGTATCATGTCATCTGCAAATAGTGACAATTTTACTTCTTACCAATTTGGATGCCTTTTCTTTTTCTTGCCTTGTCCATTTTAGGTTGGCTTGTTTTCTTATTATTGATTTGTACTTATTTCTTATATATTCAAGGTACAAGTTTCTTATGAGATATATGATTTGCAAATATTTTCTCTATTTGTGTTGTCTATCCACTTTCTTCATGATACCCTTTGAAACACAAATGCTTTAAGTTTTGATGAGATACAATTTATCAATATTTTCTTTTGTCATTTGTGCTTTTGGTGTTCTATCTGGGTAGGCCTTCCCTAATCTAAGTTTACACTAATTTACTTCTCTATTTTCTCTAAATGTTTTATGGTTTCAGCTTTTACATATAATTCTATGATCTATTTTAATTCATTTTTGTGTGTGGAATTAAACAGAGGTCTGTTATAGATTATATTGTGTCCTCCAGAAAGCTATGTTGCTTTCAGCCATATTTCAAAATGTGATGTTATTCAGAATTAGGGTTATTTCAGGTACAATTAGTTACTATGAGGTCAGAGTGAACTAGGATATGTAATTAATGCAGTATGACTGTTATCCTTATAAGAAGAGGAAAACCTCATGTGAAGACAGAAACACACAGGGAGAACAGTATGTGATGAGAGAGACTAAGATTGGAATAAGGTAACTTCAAGCCAAAGAACATTAAGGATTCTTTGCTATCAACCAGAAGCTAGGAAAAAACAAGAAAAGAATTCTACACAGAGTCTCAGAACACCAACACCTTCCAACACCTCAATTTCAGGTTTTGTTCCTCCAGAACTCTAAGAGAATTCATTTCTGTTGTTTTGAACTAACCACTATGTAGTACTTTATTACAGAAGCCCTAGAAAACTACTATAGATTTTGATACCAGGAACTGAGGTGCTACAAATACCTGAAAATGTGGAGATGGCTTTGGAATTGGGTAATGAATAGAGACTAGAAAAATTTTGTGGCATTTGATAGTGAAGTCCTAGATTGTCTTGAAGTGATTGTTGATAGAAATGTGTATGTTAAACATAATTCTGATGATGGCTCAGAAAGAAGGAAAGCTGTAGAGAAAGCTCCTATCATCTTAGGGACACCAGAAACAGACTGTTGCTAGAAATATCAATGTCAAAGTTGCTTCTGTAGAAGACTCAGGTAGAAATGTGGAACATTGTATTTAAAAACCGGAAGAAGGGCTGTCATAAAGTGGCTACCCAGAATTTGGCCAAATTGTGTTTTATTGTTCAGTGGTAGAAAGTAAAATTTAAGTCATGAGCTTGAATATGTGGCTGAGGAGATTCCAAGCAAAGTCTGGAAGGCATAGCTTGGTTTCTCTTTGGTATTTATAGTAAAGTGTGAAAGGAAGGAAATAAATTTAGTAAGGAACTATTAGGTAAAAAAAAAAAAATCCATGACCATTTATTTACACTTCAATTTCTGTCAAATATATTTTATAGGTTTATATTTACAAGTCTTACTCTTCTTTTAAATTCACTTCCTCAATATTATTTTTGATGCTATGGTAATGTAATTCTCTTAATTTCACTTTCTGACCATTCACTGTTATGGTGTAGAGTTAGAATTCATTTTCTGTATGTTGACCTTGTACCCTAAAAACTTGCTGAAGTCATTTATTCTATAGTTTTCTAAAGCAGATTCTTATCTACAAATTTATGGTCTCTGTAAATGGAGATTTTTTACCTTTTTTTTTTTTAATTTCTATGCCTAATTGCCATGACTGGAACCTCTGTTAGGATGTTGAACAGAAACGGTAAGAGAGATGCTCTTATTTTGTTCCTAATTTTAGGTGAAAACCATTCATTTTTTTATTCATTATAATGTTGGCTCCAGGTTTTGCTAGCTGCCCTTTAACAGACTGAGGAAGTTTCTTTCTATTCCTAGTTTGTTGAGAGTTTTTATTATGAAAGGGTATTGGATTTTGTTTAATGCTTTTTCTGCAATTCTTAAGCATTTGGTTTTTGTACTTTATTCTATTGATGTTATTACATAATTTTATTTTCAGAAGTTAAAACAACTTGCATTCCTGTGATAAACTTCATTTGTATAACTTTTAAAAGAATTTATTTGAGAGAGAGAGCATGAGCAGAGGGAGAGGGAGAAGCACACTCCCTGCTGAGCAGGGAGCCTGGCAAGGGGCTCAGTTCCAGGGTCCCAGGATCATGACTTGAGCTGAACACAGATGCTTAACTGACTGAGCCACTCATGTGCCCCCATTTGTATAATTCTTATTATATGTTGTCACATTCAGCCTTAGAGATTTTATTTCAATATTCATAAAATATACTGTTCTGTCACTTTTTAATCTTGTGATATCTTTAACAGATTTTGGAATAAAGATAATAGTGGCTTATAGAGTGAGTTGGTAAATATTCCCTGCACTTTCATTTGTTGGAAGAGTTTGCAAAGCGTTGGTATTAATTCTTCTTCATTTATTGTATTAATTCTTCTTCATTTATTAGAATTCACAGTAAAGCTATGTGAGCATACCTTTTAATTCTGAATTTTTAAAATTTCTAATGGAATTTCCATAATTTGTGTCTTTCTAGGAATTTGCCTGTTTCATCTACATGTTAGATGTAAATACATAATTTGTTAGCATACAATCATAATATTACCTTATGATTCCCTTCACTTATGGAAGGTTCACAATGATGTGCCCTTTTTCATTCCTGAGCTTAGTAACTTTTAGACTTCTCTGTTTTCTTGGTCTTTCTAGCTAAAGGGCTATCAATTTTGTTGATCTTCCTACTAACCCACTTTTGTTTATTTTTCTCTATTGATTTTTTATTATTGATTTCATTAATTTCTACTCAAAGTAATATTATTTTGCTTACTTTAGGTTTACTATACTCCTCTTTTTCTCATATTTTAAGGTGGAAGTTTAGATTCCTGATCTGAGATCTTTATCCTTTCTAAATATAGGGGTTTACAACTTCAAATTTCCTTCTAAGCAGTACTTTGTCATTTCCTCTAACTTTTGGGTGTTATATTTTTAATTCTTTTCAAAATATTTTCTAATTCCCCTTGTAATCTATTTTTTAAATTTTAATTCCAGTATAGGTAACGTGCAGTGTTATATTAGTTTTCAGGTGTACAATTTAGTGATTCAACAATTCTATACATTATTCATTGTTCATCCTGATATGTGTATTCCTAATCCCCTTCACCTGTTTCACCCATCCCTCCACCCACCTCCCCTCTGGTAACCATGTTTGTTCTCTTTACTTAAGAGTCTGGTTTTTGGTTTGTCTCTTTTTTTTTCTTTGTTCATTCATTTTGTTTCCTAAGTCCCACATATGAATAAACTCATATCCTGTGATTGACAGATTGAACATTTAAGGGTGTGCTTTTTAATTTCCACATGTTTGTGATTTTCCCCTTTTATTGATTTCTCATTAAATTCCATTATAGGAAAATTAACTAGATATGAATTCAGTCCTTTTGTATTTATTGAGACTAGTTTCATGGCCTAACTTGTTGTATGGTATATCTTGCAGAATGTCCCATGTGCACTTGAGAAAAAAAGAGCATTGTACTGTCACTGGGTGGATTGTCTATAGGTTTCTATTAGGTTCTAGCTGGTTTATAGTGTTGTTCAAGTCTTCCATGCTCTTGATCTTTTGCCTAGGTGTTCTGTCCATTATTGAAAGTGTGGTATTTAAGTTTCCAATTATTATTTTTGAGCTACCGATTTCTCCTTCTCTTCTGTCAGTTTTTGTTTCATGTATTTTGGGGCTCTGTTGTTAGATGTATATATGCTTATAATTGTTACATCATTCCATAGATGGAAACTTTTTAATAAAGTGTCCATCTTTGTCTCTAGTAACATTTGTTCATTTTAATGCCTATTTTATCTGATATTTGAATAGCCTTCCTGTTTTCTTATTCTTTCTGTTTCCATGATACATTATTTTTCCATCTTTTTTTTTTTGTCCAACTTATCTTTATTTCATAATAAAATGTTTCCTGTATACAGCATATATGAACACTTTTAAAATCTAGACTGACAGAAGTGCCTGGGTGGGGTAGTTGGTTAAGTACTTGACTCTTGGTTTTGGCTCAGGTTGTGATCTCCTAGTCATGAAATCGAGCCTCACATTGGACTCCATGTGGCATCTACTTGAGATTCTCTCCCTCTGACCCTCCCACTCCCGCTCTCTCTTTCTCTCTCTCAAATAATCTTTTAAAAAAATGAAATAAACAAAATCTAGACTGACAATTTCTACCTTTCAAAAGGATTGTTAATCCAGTTGCATTTAATGTTATTGCTATAATTAGATCTACATTTGCCATTCTACTTTGTTTATTCCTTCTTCACTGATTTCTTTTGCATTAAGTGTATATTTTCTAGGATAATATTTTAATTTTTTCAAAATTTTTAAAAATATAGTATTTTTTGCTTTAACCAAATTATTGCTTTAGGGTTTACCTTATACCCTATAACTTACTAAATTTACGTCAGATTTATACTAACTTAATAAGGTATAGAAATATTATTTCTACATATCTCTATTCATTTTTTTATTTTGTGTTATTTATATATATGAACACAAGAAAAAAATTTTCTAATTATTACTTCATATAATTTTATAATTTAAAAAGGCCGAAACAAGAAAGCCAAGCAAGAACATACAGGGAGCTTATTACATTAATCATCATAGTTCTGGTTCTCTTCATTTGTTCCTGTGGATTATAGTTACTATCTAGTATCATTTTGTTACTCCAAAACAACTTTGCTTCTTCTTCACCTCCTTTGCACAATTATTGTCAATTGTATTAATGTTCCATATGTTAGGGCTCCAACAACACAACTATATACATACTGTTTTGTACAATTGTTTTTAAAATCAGTTGAGAAGAAATATTCATATCCAAAACTATATAATTGCCTTTACCAGTGTGTTTCATATCTTCAAAATATTGTCTGTGGTCACTTGCTTTCACTCTGAAACTGATTCTTTATTATTTCTATATGATGGGCCTAGAAATAAATTATTTCTTTTTTTATCTCTGTCTTTATGTTGACTTCATTTGTCCTCATACTTTTATTTCCATAAACAATGTTCCTTTAGTTCCTTGTAAATATTTATATAATCTACTTTGAAGTATATGTTAATTCCACCACCTGGGCTCTCTCACAAGCATTTTCTGTTGCCTATACTTTTCTCCCCCCCTCATTCCTCTTCAGGTCTCAAACTTTATAGTGCAAAGCTGGACATTTAGATAATAGATTGTATCAATTTTTTAATACTCTTCCCCTCTCCCTGAGGCTTGCTGCAGTTGTTTATTTGTTTAATGATTTGGCTGTCATATTTTAGGAAGTGTATTTTCTCCACAACAGGAATCCTATGATGTTGCTCCTCACAGTATACAGTCTTGGCTTATGCAGTTACTCTGAGATGACAGTGATTTCTCTTTGACTCTTTTTTCCCCTCTGATCTCTCTATTTAGCTATCTGCCTCGTTGCTATCATATCCATCTGTTAGGCTCCATAAATTTCTAGATATTTGCTCTATTGTTTTTGACAGTGCCCTGGGGCATAAATTGTTTCACAGTCTGATCCAATTAAACTTGGTATTCTTTGCATGGGTAGATTTTGAGGCCTATGCAGTTTGTTTTGACCCTAGGACACATCTTTTTTTTAAAATTTTATTTATTTATTTGACAGAGAGAGACACAATGAGAGAGGGAACACAAGCAGGGGGAGTAGGAGAGGGAGAAGCAGGCTTCCCACTGAGCAGGGAGCCCGATGCGGGGCTCGATCCCAGGACCCTGGGATCATGACCTGAGCTGAAGGCAGATGCTTAAAGACTGAGGCACCCAGGCGCCCCTAGGACACATCTCCTTAGCTGTGTTTCTCCCTGGTACTCTCTGGTAAACTAACAGGTTTACTGTTTAGTTTATTATTCTCATAGAGTTTCCCAGCCTTTGCTTCTCACCAAATTCTCCATTGTTTTCAATAATTATGTTAGTCTTGTGCATCTCCACCCTCTGTTCCAAACAAAGTCAGTTACTTTGGTTTTTTTCTTTACTGTCCGAATGGCTTGCTTCTCTCTATGGAAAAAAATCTCTGAACCACTGATCTGGGACTAAGGGCAGGGACAGTGACACATGTCTCTTGGGGTGACATAATTTGGTTTATAAGAGGGACACTGAACAAGGTGGTAGTCTCTGGTCTTCTCCATTTGCCTCTCCCAGGGTGGATCCTCCAATCAATGAGTGAGTTGAAGAAAGGGAAATTAGGGCCCTAGTTTTCTCAGCTTCCCAGGGCTGGAATAGAGCTCCTGCCACAGGCTTTGAGATTAAGGAGGAATGGAGACTTCTGACTTATTCATTGTGTTTGTCTGGAATTTAACTGCTCTGAAACACAGATCGGAGTGAGATGAAAAATGTCGGTGGCCTACCCGTTGCACAGTTGATTTTTAGCCCTTGCTGAGAAACCCCATCTTCTTGGTCACATACTTGGCTGGAGTGGAGCTTCTGCCACATATAAAGTAGGGTTGAGGGGAGGGATTTTTGGGGACTCACTGATTGTCTTTGAGGGAAGGCTTAGAAGACTTTATTGAATAAAAGTTTTTTTCATCTGTTGAATGGCCTTAGGATAATTACCAGGGTTTTTAAATGGCTGTCTTTTAAGTAATTTTTACCAATTATGACTGCTGTGGTAGAGAACAGGTCCTTGAAACTTTTCATGCCATCATTTTAGAGGTAGAATAATCTTCAGTCAATTTTTACTATCTAAACTAAATATACAATTGTAGCCAATAATTTTGAAATTAAACTTTTTTTCCCAAAAGAAAAATAGGCAAATTCAATTACATTTAAGGTTATTCTTAAATAACCTTATTTTGTTGTCTCTTCTGGTGTCTACCTGGTGCCTAGACTCCTTCACTGCTAAAACTTCCAGTCAACAGATGATCCTTTTACTCAAGGAGATTCATATATGTTGTGTACCTTGGACTTGGCTGCCTCTGCCTTTTGTAACTCCTATATATAAATTCCCCAACAGACAAATGTTGACCCATAAAGACCTCTCTATACCCGTACTCAACAGGAAGAAGTTACAGAAGGTAAGACTCTACCCTCAGCAACATTAAAGATTTAAAGGTCAAAATTGTTCAAGGAGGAAAATGATGAGAACAAAGGCAAGAAAGTGTAGAGAAAATTAAATTTCCTTACAACTTGCAGCATATTGATAAATATCTGAGACATACAGAGTATAACATTCCTCAAGGAACTCTTGGCTGACTTACTGTTGATGTTTTGTTAGGGACTAAAAGCAACCTTAGCTTGACAATAACCAGACTTCCACGAACCTGTGAGTTTTCTTTAATATATGGAAATCCCTTTAGAGACTTATCTCTACCCCCTCAACTTAAAAATATATAGTCAATTGCTCCTTAAAATTACAGTGCAGCTCTTTCTCCTCACAGGTCTTGTCACCATGCTTTAATAAAACACCTTTTGGCAACAACAAAAATTTTGAATCAGATTTAAAATTGAAATACAGAATTATAAAAAAATTCTCTTTCAGAAATTATTTTTCAAAATTAATAAAATCCCATTTGAAGTAGAAAAAAAAATGAAGTAGAATGGAGCTGCTAAAGGCAGAACAGTAATTTCCCTGAGGACTCCAAAAAAACCCTACATAAATTCTGAAAGTTATCTGTCTAAAGGCATTAGTTCTCTGCTGAAGCAATAATGACTAATGTAGCTGTTTTAAGAGATGAAAATATATAAGAAAAGTGATCCAAGGAGGTTCTCTTGATTTGGTCATTTTCAGATTCTGTAGACACAACAACATACTGAGAATGTGAACCTTGTCCAGGCATAGAACTGTTGATGGGAATCTTATAATTCATCAAAGTATTTCATGGCCTTGTGGCACTAGAGGCACAAAAAATAGACACTCAAAGGGACAATCTCAGGAGACAGAGAATGGAGCCTGACATATAAGTCTGCATTTCTATAATGAAAACTGATTTTCAACAAGTTACAAAGATCACACAGTGGAGGAAAAAAGAGTTTTGACAAATTACTGTGAATCAATGTGAAATCCATGTTTAACTATCTATCTAAACTCTGATACATATACCTTATAAAACTTTAATACACTATGCCTCCTATACATAAAGGTAAAACCAAAAACTAAAATTTTCTAAAAGAAAATATGGGACCTCTGCTTAGGCAAAAATATTTTAGATACTATGCTAAAAGCATGATCTACAAAAGTACAAATGGATAAATTATGCTTAAACCATAAAAAACTTCTGCTTTTTGAAGGACACAATTAACAGAATGTAAAAATGAAAAGCCACATACTGAGACAAAGTATTTTCAAAACATATAAAGAGTTTATTCTCAAATTAAAAAAACAACTCTCAAACTCAATAAAAACAAATTTCTTAAAAATAAGCAAAATATTCTAATGAACACTTTTACCATAAAGACATGGATGGCAAATAAATCATAAAAAGATGTTCAACATCATCAGTCATTATTGAAATACACATTTATACCAAAATGAGATACTATTGCACATGTAGTAGAATAGCTAAAATTGAAAAGACTGATAATATCAAGTTCTGATGAGGATGTGAATAAATTGGAATTCTGATACACTGCATGTGGAAACTGAAATGATAAATCCACTTTAGAAAACCAGCTTCTTATATTTGATTTACAAAAATGATGATAATAAAGAGAAAAAAAAACAGACTACATTAAGATTATGATTTCTATTATTGAATCACTGTCAACTATACTCCAATAAAATTTTTTAATATGCAAACAATCATGAAACACTACATCAAAAACTCAATGTACTGTATGATGACTAACATAATAAAATTTAAAAAAATTTAAATATAAAAAGTATTACTATTCACCTAAACACATACTTTTAAGAGAACAAAAAAGGAAAATCACACAATAGAAGATATTTGTAGTGGATCTATCCAATAAAAGGATTATACTAAAATAACTCATAAATTAGAAAAAAAAGACAAATATAAAAATGTGCAAATGTTTTAAGCTGGAATTTTATAACAAGGACAAATTGAAAACAACAGAAAATAGGTACAGAAACATGCACTATTTAATTAGACATCATGGAAATTCACAACACAATACTGATGATATATACACACTGATAGGAAAAATGAAAAAAAGAAGGCAGTTAATACAATGTTATGCAATGTTTTGGTGGCATTGTTGAGCAACTGGAGCTCACGTAAGTTATTGATTGGGATGTAAATTTTTTATAACCTTTGGGAAAATTCATTATCTGTTTATATTGAAGATAACTCTTAGATATATATCTATCAGAAATGCTTACATATGTTCACTGAAGGATACAGATGTTGCCATAATGGTTCAAAACTAGAAGCAACCCAAATGTTCAACAATAGTAGAATGGATAAATAATGTTTTATATATTCATGCATCGGAAATGAGAATACACAAAAATGAATATGAATAAATCATTGTTACATACAATTCCATAGAAGAATCTCATAAAACACTAATGAATAAAAGCCAGACATAAAAGAGTTAACATATCATAGGCTTCATTGATACCAGGTTCAAAATAGGAAGACCTACTCAATAGTATAAGGAATGTGATAGAATTTAAGATGGCCCTCAAGGTTCACTCCCCCTGGTATATGTGTACTGTGTAATCCATATCCTTTGACTGTGTGTAGAACTAGTGAAAATGACTTAAGTTCTCTCTTGTAATTAGATTACATTAAGTGGCACTGGAAAGAAATTTTGCAGACATAATGTCCCTAATCAGTCAAGTTTGAATTAATTAAAAGGAAGATTGTACTGAGTGAACTTGATCTAAACTGGTGAGTCCTTTAAGCTAGACTCTAGGCCCTTGCCGTAGATTTGAAGGTGGAGAAATTCGGTTGTCTTGAAAGAAGCAAGCAACCATTTCATGAACTGCCTATAGAGGTGAACATGGTACAAAGACATAAGAGAGGCCTGTAGAAGGTGAGAATTATCCCCACCTGAAAGCCAGAAAACAGTGACTTTAGTTCTACAACCACATGAAAGATGACTCAGCCCCAGATGAGACTGCAGCCAAGGCCAACACCTTGACTATAACCAGTTGATACTTTAAAGCAGTGGATCTGGTCACTATGCCCACATTCTTGACCCAGAAATACTATGAGATAACAAATTTGTGTTAACACCAGTAAAGTTACAGTAACTAGCTATGAAAAAATAAGAAATTTATACAAAAAGCCAGGCAATGATTTCCCTTGTTTAGTGGAAGGTGATGACTGGGAAGAGAATCTAATGGAGTTTCTAGAATGCTGGTAATATTCTATTTCTTAATCTGGCTATAGTGTAAATGAATGGTGACTTTGTAAAAATCAATCAAGCTAGCACTTATGACATTTGCAGTCTATAAGGTATGTTCCATTTCAATTCAAAGTTTAAATAAAATTAAAGGATTTGGCCATTGGTGTATATTAGTTTATAAGCCAAAATTTTAGTGCATGTATGGATCAAACTACATACACAGGGGCGCCTGGGTTGCTCAGTCAGTTAAGCGTCTGCCTTCAGCTCAGGTCATGATCCCAGGGTCCTGGGATCGAGCCCCATGTCAGGCTCCCTGCTCAGCGGGGACGTTGCTTCTCCCTCTCCCTCTGTCTGCCACTTCCCCTGCTTGTGCTCTCTGTCAAATAAATAAAATCATACACAATAATTTTTTAAATTTAGTCATAAGGGTTCCTAACATGACTATATTTCCCTCAATATTTTCTTGAGCCTTTCAGTCCTGTCATAATTTTTCTTTTTCAGTTCTTTCTTAATTTGTATTCTTTCCAACCCCCTCCCCAGTATGAGGGAAAAAGGGGAAAAAAAAGTAAAAGAAGTACAACTAAATTTTGGAATGGAATATTAACACTCCTATATTTTAAAATACACTGGGTACTTTTTTTGTAAATACAAATTAACACTAATGTATTTCCATGTCAACTTTGCCAACTATGTTGATGCTGCTCAGAAATAACTCAAGGAAGCTTTATGTGATAATGAGTAGCTTTATAGTCTTGACTGTGAACAAATTTGCCCAACCCCCTTTTGAATGCTTCATTAACAAGACATAGATTCTCCATTTTCCACATCTCACTGGTTAGCCTCACATATTTGCTACTGAGTATACTAAAATCTGTTTTTTTTATATGATATGACACCTTCAGTGCTAGTGTTAATATTCTAATATTGAGCATTTCTCCCTTCTGCTTTCATGTATTTCAAAGAACTGTGCTATATTCTAGGAGATATTTTTTTACCATCTTACATTCGAGGCTGATCACATATCTGAAATTTGAATAGATATCCTTTTTGTGTATGTATGAATAGAGATCTCTTAATACTTGGCCTTTTAAGACGATAAAGAACATTAGCAATCAGTTGTCTGTTTGGGCCATTTGGGCTATAAGACAATAACTTCCTGAAAAATCGCTCCCCTACTCACTAATTTGAATATTTCCTTAGTTTTTACTAACAGATTTGTCATGAAGGCAAAAGATTTTATTTTATTTTATTTTTTAAAGATTTTATTTATTTATTTGACAGAGAGAGTTAGTGAGAACAGGAACACAAGCAGGGGGAGTGGGAGAGGGAGCAGCAGGCCTCCCGCCAAGCAGGGAGCCCTATGTGGGACTTGATCCCAGGACCCCAGGATCATGACCTGAGCTGAAGGCAGACGCTTAACGACTGAGGCACCCAGGCGCCCCAAAAGATTTCAAAAGAGAGGCCAGGTTGAGATATACACATGAACATTAGCAGATTTTAGTTTATCAGATTCCCAGTGATATCTTGAGTTTTGAGGTTACTAGAACAACAAGAGATATAAGTAAAGATAGAAGATTGAACACACAGATTCAGGATCCTTTATTTCCAAATATAGAAACAATTTATAAAAATTTTTAGACATATTAATAAATATGAAATGAGCTTTAAATCAAGAAAGAAAAACATAATTTGGGTGCCTGGGTGGCTCAGTCATTAAGTGTCTGCCTTTGGCTCAGGTCATGATCCCAGGGTCCTGGGATGGAGCCCCACATTGGGCTCCCTGCTCAGCAGAAAACCTGTTTCTTCCTCTCCCACTCCCCCTGCTTGTGTTCCCTCTCTTGCTGTCTCTCTCTCTGTCAAATAAATAAATAAAATCTTTAAAAAAAAGAAAGAAAAACATAAAACATCAGGGAAGTTTTAGTCTTGGGTAAGAGTTAAAGCATGGTGGCTGTCCAGTGGACCAGGAGCTAACAGATTTAGGTGCTGTCACTTTCTGTGTACACAGGAAAGGAGTTAAGGCAAAAGATCACTTGCACAGCAGGAAGACCAAATTCTTTCAGTTTAAGAATAAAGTACTACTCTCATTAGTGAACTGAATAAAAATGGATAGATGATCTGAATTGTTGCTTGAAATGAACCACTGCTTAATCAATGGGCTTAATAGTAGCAAATAGGTTAGAAACTTATTTGGAAGTTTTGGTAAAGACAAGAGAGAAACAGATTTCAAGAACCATCACTAACAAAGCTATTTAAACATGAAAAACAAATCAATGGGCCTGAAAATGAACCATAAGAGTCCTATACATTTGTTACCTCATGACAAAAGTAACAATGTAAATTAAAATACATTAATATTGTGAATATTAATATATGGTATTGATATACCTGGCAATTCATTTTTTTATTGCTGAAGTATAGTTGATAGAAAATGTTATATAAATTTCAGGCAAACAACATAGTGATTTGACAATTCTATACTTAGTGACTATACTTAACCTTGGTGCATATAGCATATCTGTCACCATACAATATTATTACAGGATTATTAACTATATTCTCTATGCTGTAGTCCTCATGTCTGTGACTTATTTCATAACTGGAAATTTATTTCTCTTAATTCCTTTCACCCATCCCCCACCCCCCACTTGCACCAACTTCCTTTCTGGAAACCAAAAGATCTCTAAGGGACTGTTTTTATGTTTGTTCATTTTTTTTTTTTTTTTTTAGATTCCACATATAAGTGAGATCACTTAGAATTTGTCTTTCTCTGATTAACTTAACCTAGCACAATACTTCTAGGTCCACCTATATTGTCACAGGCAGCAAGATTTCATTCTTTTTTATGGTTAATATTCCATTGTGCATGTATCTGTGTGTGTGTGTGTGTGTGTGTGTGTGTGTGTGCCCATATGTGTATACACACACTCATCTTTATTTTTTATTTTTTTAAAGATTTTATTTATTCGGCAGAGAGAGAGAGAGAGCACAAGCAGGAGGAGCTGTAGGCAGAGGGCAAAGGAGAAGCGAGCTCCCCAGTGAGCAGAGAGCCCTAATGGGGCTCAATCCCAGGACCCTGGAATCATGACATGAGCCAAAGGCAGATGCTTAACCGACTGAGCCACCCAGGTGTATTTATAAATTTTTTAGGAACCTCCATACTGTTTTCCACAGTGGTTCCACCAATTTACATTCCCACCAACAAACAGTATGTGAAGGTTTCCTTTTCTACACATCCTCACCAACATATGTTATTTCTTGTCTTTTTGATACTAGCCATTCTGACTAGTGTGAGCTGATAACACATTGTGGTTTTGATTTTCATTTCCCCGATGATAGTGATGTTTGAGTGTATATGTTCATGTGTCTGTTGGTCACCTATATATGTCTTCTATGGAAAAATGTTGAGGTCTTCTGCCCATTTTTTAATATGGTTGATTTTTTTTTTGCTGTTGAGTTTTATAAATTCTTTATACATTTTGGATACTACCCCTTATTGGATATATCAATTGCAAATATCTTCTCCCATTCAATAGGTTGCCTTTTTGTTTTGTGATGGTTTCCTTAGCTGTACAAAGTCTTTTTTATTTTAGTGTACTCTCCATAGTTCATTTTTGCTTTTGTTTCCTTGCATGAGGAGATATATCCATAATTATCTTGCTAAGGCTGATGTCAGAGAGATTATTGCCTATGTTTTCTTATAAGAGTTTTATGGATTCAGATCTCACATTTAGGTGTTGAATCCATTTGGAGTTTATTTTTGTGGATGGTGTAAGAAAGTGATCCAGTTTTTCTTTTGCATGTGGTTGTCCAGTTTGCCCAAAACAATTTATTGAAAAGACAGTCATTTCCCCACTATAGATTATTGCTTCCTTTATCATAATCAACCATATATGCATGGGTTTATTTTTGGTTCACTATTCTGTTCCATTGATCGGTCTCTACTTCTGTGCCAGTACCATACTGTTTGGGTTACTAGAGCTATGTGGTATAGCTTGAAATCTTGGATCGTGATATCTTCAGTTTTGTTCTTTCTGATGATTGCTTTCGCTATTCAAGTTATTTTTGTAGTTCCGCACAAATTTTAGAAGTATTTGTTCCAGTTCTGTGAAAAATGCTATTGTTATTTTGATAGAGATTGCATTGAATCTGTGGACTGTTTTGGTTCGGATGGACATTTAAAAATGTTAACTTTTTCAGTCCATAAGCATGGTATATCTGTCCATTTCCTTGTGTTGTCTTCTATTCTTTGATCAATGTTTTATAGTTTTCAAATATAGGTTTTTACCCTCTTGGTTAGATGTATAATCAGGTATTTTATTCATTTGATGCCATTGTAAATGGGATTCTTATTTTCTCTTTCTGCTACTTCACTATTAGTGTGTAGAAATCCAACATATTGCTGTATATTAAATTGTGTATCCTGCGACTTAACTGAATTCACTTATTCTAACGGGTTTTTTGTGTGTGGAATCTTTAGGGTGTTCTATATATAGCATTATGCCATCTGCAAATAGTGATAGTTTTACTCCGATTCAGTTTTGAAATTTTTATTTATTTTTATTGTCTGCTTACCACATCTAGGACTTCTAGTACTATGTTCAGTAAAAGCGGTGAGAATGGACATCCTTGTCTTGTTCCTGATTTTAGAGGAAATGTTTTCAGTGCTTCACCATTGAATGTGATGTTAGCTGTGGGTTTGTCATATACGGTGTTTATTACATTTGAGGTATATTGCCTCTAAACCCACTTTGTTGGGAGTTTTTATCAAAAACAGATGTTGTTTGGTCAGATGATTTTTCTGCATCTATTAAAAGGATCATATGGTTTTCAACTTTACTCTTTGAACTTGATGTATCATATTGATTGATTGCATCACTGGAATAAATCCCACTTAATCATTGTGAATGATCCTTTTGATATATTGTAGAAGGTTTTTGGCTAATATTTTGTTGATGATTTTTCCATTTATGTTCATCAGAGATTTAAGCCTGTGGTTTTCTTTTTTTGTAGTGTCTTCGTCTGGTTTTAGTATGAGGGTAATGCTGGTCTTGTACAATGAATCTGGAAGTTTACCTTTCATTTTTAGGAATATTTTGAGAAGAATAGGTATTAACTCTTCTTTAAATGTTTAGTAGAATTCACCTGTGAAGCCATCTAGTCCTGGACTTTTGTTTGTTGGGAGATTTTTGATCACTGATTCAATTTTGTTAATACTAAAGGGTCTGTTCAAATTTTTCCTTTCTTTCTGGTTCGGTATTGGAAGATTGTATGTTTCTACAAATTTATCCATTTCTTATTTTAGTTTTCCAATTTTTTAGCATATAATTTTTCATAGTATTCTCTTCTAATTCTTTGTGGTGTAAGTTGTTATTTCTCCTCCTTCACTTCTCATTTTATTTGCGTCTTCTCTTTTTCTTGATGGGTGTGATTAAAATACTACCAATTTGATCTCCCATGAACCAAGTCTTGGTTTCATTGATTTTTTCTATTGTTTTTAAGTCTGTATTTCATTTATTTCCACTCTAAAATTTATTATTTCCTTCCTTCTACTCCCAACTTTGTGTTTCTAGGTCTTTTAGGTATAATTTATATTGAGGTTTTTTTTTTTTTATGTTTCTATAGGTAGACATGTAACACTGAACTTCCCACTTAGAACTGGTCTTGCTGCATCCGAAGGATTTTGGACCATTGTGTTTCCATGTATTTTTTTAATATCTTCGTTGATTTCTTCCTTGACCTATTGGTTGGTTAGTAGGCTGTTATTTAGCTCCCATATTGTGTGTTTTTTTTCCAATTTTTTTCTTTTAATTGATTTCTCATTTCATAGCATTGTGATTGGATAAGATACTTGGTAGGATTTCAGTCTTCTCAAATTTAATGAAAATTGTTTTGTGGACTAATTTATGATCTGTCCTGGAGAATGTTCCATGTGCACATGAAAAGAATGTATTCTGCCGTTTGGGGGTAATATGTTCTGTATGTATCAAGTCCATCTGATCTAATATTTTGTTCAAAGCCATTGTTTCCTTGTTGATTTTCTGTTTCAATGGCCTATTCATTGATTAAGAGATGTTAAGGGTGTCAGAGTGGCTCAGTTAAGCATCTTACTCTTGATTTAGGCTCAGATCATGATCTTAGGGTGGTGAGACTGAGCGCCACATTGGGCTCTGCTCTGGGCATGGAGGCTGCTTAAGATTCTCTTTCTCCCTTGCCCTCCCCTCCCCACCCACTCTCTTAAAAAAAGAGGGATATTAAATTTCCCAAGTATTATTGTATTGTTGTCAATTTCTCCCTTTATTCCTTAATATTTATATATTTTGGTGCTTTATATTGGGTGTACAGAAACCTAAAATTGTCATAACCTCCAATTGGATTGATCTCTATCAACATGTAATGCCTTTTGTCTCTTGCTACAGTCTTTGTTTTAAAGTCTGTGTTGTCTGATATAAATATTGCTATTCTGGTTTATTTGGATTTTTTTTGTTTGTTTGTTTGTTTTTGTTTCCACTTGCAAGGGATACCTTTAGGTTTTAAGTGAGTCTTGTAGGCAGAATGTAGATGAGTGTGTTTAATTCACTTACCTCATATTTTTTATTATAGCATTTAGTTCATTTACATTTAAAGTAATTATTGATAGATACGTACTTATTGTCATTTTTTAAATTGTTTTATGTTTATTTTTGTAGTTCTTCTCTGTTCCCTTTTGCTCTCTTCCTTTGTGGTTTGATGGTTTCCTTTAGTGTTATTAGTTTACTTGCATTTGTATCTAAGAGATTTTTTAATAAGGTTACTATTGGGATCATATATTATATCCTATGTGTTAAATAATCTGCATCAAGTTGATGGTTGTCTAAGTTCAAAGACCCTCTAAAAACATTCAATTTTTACTCCCCTCCATGTTTTATGTATACAATACTGTATTTTACTTATTTTTTTGTATCCTTGACTAATTTTTGTAGATATAATTGATTTTACTACTTTTGTGTTCTAATCTCCATACTGACTTTAGAAGTAATTAATCCACTACCTTTACTAATCTGCATACTGACTTTATAAGTAATTAATCCACTACCTTTACTATATGTTTGCTTTTATCTGTGGAAATATTTGCCTATCATAAATTTTTACAAGTAGTTATGGCCTTTTCTTTGCCTTAAAAAAATTCTCTTAACATTTTTTAAATATTTATTTATTTATTTATTTATTTATTTATTTATTTATTTGGGAAAGAGAGAGCACAAGTGGAGAGGGAGAGAGGATCTTTAAGCACACTCTGTGCTGAGCATGGGCTCAATCTCCCAAACCTTAGCAGAAACCAAGAGTTGGACACTTAACTGACTGAGCCACCCAGACACCTTTGCATTTCTTATAAAGCTGGTTGAGTGGAAACAAATACGTTTAACTTTTGTTTGACTAGGAAACTTTTTTTAAAAAAAATTTATTTATTTATTTGACAGAGAGAGACACAGCGAGAGCAGGAACACAAGCGGGGGGAGTGGGAGAGGGAGAAGCAGGCTTCCCACTGAGCAGGGAGCCCAATGTGGGACTCGATCCCAGGACCCTGGGATCACGACCTGAGCCAAAGGCAGACGCTTAATGACTGAGCCACCCAGGCGCCCTAGACTAGGAAACTCTTTATTCTGAATGACAACCTTACTGGGTAAAATAAAAGGAGAGATAATCTGGGTTGCAGGTTTTTTTCTTCTCAGTATTTTTCATATACCATGCCCCTCCTTTCTGGACTACTGAAAGTGCTGAAAAATCAGCTGATAGCTTTATGGGGTTTCCTTTGTATGTAAGTGTCTTTCCTCTTGCTGCCTTTAATATTCTCTGGGTCATTACTTTTTGTCATTTTTATCATTGTGTGCCTCGGTGTAGACATCCTTAGGTTTGTCTTATTAAGGACTTTCTGTGTTCCCTGGATGTGGATGTCTGTTTCCTTCCCCAAATTAGGGAAATTTTCTATCCGCTTCTCTTTTCCTTCTGAGATCCCTATTATGTGAATGTTATTATGCTTGATGATGTGACAGAGTTCCTTTAACCTATTCTTTTTCCTATTCTTTTGTCTTTTTAGTGTTCACCATTGTGGATTTCCATTACCCTGCCTCCCAGATCACTGATCTGTTCTTCTGCATCCTCTAATCTGCTGTTGATTCCATCTAGTGTATTTTTCATTTAGTCTTTGTATACTTCAGTACTGACTGGTTCTTTATTTTGTATCTTTGTTGAAGTTCTGAGTTTACTTTTTTCCAAGTTCAGTGAGTATCTTTATAACCATTACTTTGAACTCTGTATCAGGTGTATTGCTTATCTCCATTTATCTGTGATTTTGTCTTGTTCTTTCATCTGGAACATATCCCTCTGTTCCTCATTTTGTCTATGTTTCTTTCTACATATTAAATTGGGGGGAATGGGGAAAGGGGATTAATGGTCCAAACTTCTAGTTATAAAATAATTTATGGAGATAAAATGTATAGCATAGGGAATTAGTCAATAATAGTGTAATGATGTTGCATCATGACAGATTGTGACTGACTATACTTATAATGATAGAGTAATGGATATTACTGTCAAGTCAGTATATTGTACACCTGAAACTAATATATTTTATGTCAAATATACTTCCATTTAAAAAAAACTTATTTGAATTTAAATGAGCTAGATACCAATAGATACCAACTCAACAAGGTATATTCATTTCATTAAATGTGACTTATAATTACAACAAATTTGCATGTGTTCCAATAGTATATTTTAAAAGCCAAGTACCCATAATATGGGACTAGGAGCAAGATAAGTACAGATACAGGTTATAGCCTCAAAAATTCTTTCGTGAGATTGTCATTAGAGATGAAATACTAAGAAAAATCACAGGTGGCTACCAGGATTCAAGGAAATTACCTATTAGAATCCAGAGAGTTTATGAGAGAGAAGGTTGAATTTGATACTGAAGAATGGTTACTTCTTAGAAAGATAAGGTAGAGTCAAGAGCAATTGCTTTAACTATTTTTGAAGAAAGGGCTATTTACCTGTTAGTTCTTTCTAGACACTACTTATTCACAACATAGTTTGGAAATAATTATAGCTACCAGAAAAATAATTTTCTTATGGCACCAAAGTGTGTTCTGAAAAACAAAAACATATTTTGTTAGCTGCAAAAAAGATTCAATTTAGAATTTTTTGAGGAACATTTGTATTTGAGTCCAAGCTGTGTCACTTGGTATAAAATACTGCATTAGCTATGCAATCTCTATGCATATCAGTTTCCTCATATGCAACATGGGATTGTTTTGATTGTTTAATGATGTAAAACATTTAGTGTAGCACCTGGAACATGGTAACATTTCATAATCTAAGTTCAAACATTTTATCAGAAGAAAAAGCCTATCTTTTCTTATTAATACATTGATTAATGTCGGTATTCTTAAATATTTGGGTACTAATATTCTATGCTAAATGAGTAGTGTGGGCAGAACATAATGTAAATAGAAATTTAAGAGGAAACAGTCCCAAATCTTCCATAAAATAGATTATTAAAATTAAGGTTGATATGTATAAACACATACATAAAATAACCACTTTTTAAAAATTTTATTATGTTAATCACCATACATTACATCATTTTTGATGTAGTGTTCCATGATTCATTGTTTGTGCATAACACCCAGTGCTCCATGCAGAACGTGCCCTCTTTAATACCCATCACCAGGCTAACCCATCCTCCCATGCCCCTCCCCTCTAGAACCCTCAGCTTGTTTCTCAGAGTCCATAGTCTCTCCTGGGTCATCTCCCCCTCCGATTTCCCCTTCATTTTTCCCTTCCTGCTATCTTCTTTTTTTTTTTTAACATATATTATTTGTTTCAGAGGTACAGGTCTGTGATTCAGCAGTCTTATACAATTCACAGTGCTCACCATAGCACATACCCTCCCCAATGTCTGTCACCCAGCCACCCCCCACCACTCCAGCAACCCTCAGTTTGTTTCCTGAGATTAAGAATTCCTCATATCAGTGAAGTCATATGATACATGTCTTTCCTGATTGACTTATTTCACTCAGCATAATACCCTCCAGTTCTATCCATGTCATTACAAATGGCAAGATTTCATTCCTTCTGATGGCTGCATAATATTCTATTGTGTATATTTACCATTCTTCTTTATCCATTCATCTGTTGATGGACATCTTGGCCTTTTCCATAGTTTGGCTATTGTGGACATTGCTGCTATAAGCATCGGGGTGGACGTACCCCTTCAGATCCCTACATTTGTATCTTTGGGGTAAATACCCAGTAGTGCAGTTGCTGGGTCATATAGTAGCTCTATTTTCAACTTTTTGAGGAAGTTCCATACTGTTTTCCAGAGTGGCTGCACCAGCTTGCATTCCTACCAACAGAATAGGAGGGTTCCCCATTCTCTGCATCCCCACCAACGTCTGTCATTTCCTAACTTGTTAATTGTAGCCATTCTGACTGGTGTGAGATGGCATCTCATTGAGGTTTTGATTTGGATTTCCCTGATGCTGAGTGATGTTGAGCACTTTTTCATGTGTCTGTTGGCCATTTAGATGTCTTCTTTGGAAAAATATCTGTTCATGTTTTCTGCCCATTTCTTGATTGGATCATTTGTTCTTTATAGATTTTGGACTAGACCTTGATCTGATATGTCATTTGCAAATATCTTCTCCCATTCTGTCAGTTGTCTCTTGGTTTTGTTGACTGTTTCTTTTGCTGTGCAAAAGCTTTTTATCTTGATGAAGTCCCAATAGTTCATTTTTGCCCTTAATCATCAAGACAGTATGGTACTGGCACAAAAACAGACACATAGATCAATGGAACAGAATAGAAAGCCCAGAAATGGACCCTCAACTCTATTGTCAACTAATCTTCAACAAAGCAAGTAAGAATGTCCAATGGAAAAAAGTCTCTTCAACAAATGGTGTTGGGAAAATTGGACAGCCACACGCAGAAGAATGAAACTGGACCATTTCCTTACACCACACACAAAAATAGACTCAAAATGGTTGAAAGACCTCAATATGAAACAGGAGTCCATCAAAATCCTAAAGGAGAACACAGGCAGCAACCTCTTCAACCTCAGCCGCAGCAACTTCTTCCTGGAAACATCACCAAAGGCAAGGGAAGCTAGGGCAAAAATGAACTATTGGGACTTCATCAAGATAACCCCATTTTTAACTATGAATACCAATGAGAACTGAATGACACGAATTTAGGTTTATTCTTCAAAAACTGAAGTAGTTGTAGGTGTCACTCTGATGGAAATCAATCCCCTCATATAAAACCAAAAAACCTTGGGTATTCTTGTATATTATGATTAGATGGAATAAGTAAAGAATGGAAGAAAAGATTGGTAATGCCTTTGAAATCTCCTTTTAAAAAATCTATTTTAGTGAAGATATACAATTACAGTTGATCCACTGAAATAAACTCTCAGTACAAGTGAATTCCGTTTTAGAACTTAGAATGTGTTTATAATTATTTTCATGGGACCTAATTTGATTAAGGCAAATATCATTGTTCCTTTTGAATCTAGAGTTGTGTTTGGGACCTAGTAGATATTCAATGAATACTTATGAAAGAATGAAGATTCAAAGGAAATCATACTTTGAAAATACTGAATATGGGTTTTCATTTCTCCAGTACAAATCATTTTCTGGCAGCTGTTCTCACATTATGGCTCTAGGAAGAGTTGACCTAACAGAGTCTTTTTAGACAGTTAAAGGAAACCTTTCTGATTGATGAGAAATTGTGGGAAGAAGAGATGGCTGGGGAAACAATGTGATGCAATTTTCATTTGCATGGCTCTGTATCAACCCCTCAAACTTAAAAGCTAATAAAGGATGTGCTATGGCGAGTGCTGTGAATTGTGCAAGACTGTTGCATCACAGATCTGTACCTCTGAAACAAATAATGCAATATATGTTAAGAAAAAAAAAGATAGCAGGAAGGGAAGAATGAAGGGGGTGAAATCAGAGGGGGAGACGAACCATGAGAGACGATGGACTCTGAAAAACAAACAGGGTTCTAGAGGGGAGGGAGGTGGGGGGATGGGTTAGCCTGGTGATGGGTATTAAAGAGGGAACGTTCTGCATGGAGCACTGGGTGTTATGCACAAACAATGAATCATGGAACAGTACATCCAAAACTTATGATGTAATGTATGGTGATTAACATAACAATAAAATTTTTTTTTTAAAAAGCTAATAAAGGGTGAGAGACAGGTATAGAGCCTTTGCCTGGCTTCCCATTTCATAATTTTTGCTAAACAATATTAACAAAATTTTAGATTTCTTGTTTCTAAATTCAACAGAATCACTTGGACATTTGTAAAAAAAATGATTTCTAGGTTCTAAACATACTAGATCAGAAATTCTTATTAATATTCTATAATTTGTTCTACTTCACTGTCTATGTTTGGGAACAAATGGTCAATTATGACAGTAAATGTTATGTAAAAGGATTGCTCTCTTTAAATCATTGTTAATCAGTGTCAAATGGATTATGGACATGAATATCAGGAGCCATCATACTTCTAAATGTATTCCCATTGTTCTAAAAAAATTAGGAGGATTTGAATATTCAACTTTCTAGGTAATAAATGCAAAGACTGACAAGTACAACTTAATAGTCAACTCTAAATAGAATGTATACCCTCACACCATATTTAGACTCTGTGATCTACTTATATCAATATTTAAATTGTGTTCTGAAGATGTCTATGTTAAGGCTGCTATACCAAGATATCCTAGACTGAGTGTCTTCAACAGCAAATATTTATTTCCCACAACTATGGAGGCTAGAAGTCTGAGATCAGGGTCCAGCATGGTCAAGTTCTGGTTTGAGCCCACTTCCTGGCTTGTTAATAGCTGCCTTCTTGCTATATCCTTATGTGGCCAACAGAGATAGATTAAGGGCATTAATACCTTTTATGAGGGCTGCACCCTCATGATCTAATTACCTACCAAAGACCCTACCTGCAAACCACCATCACATTGGGGATTAGGATTCAACATGAATTTTTGGGGGACACAAACAATCCATACCAGAGAACCATTGGTGTTAAATAGTTTTTTTTTTTTTTATATATAAAAGGATTCTATGTCAAATATTTGGAAGGCATTTCACAGGCTAAATCTATCTTTGAAATATTACTATTGCAAATGAGCATACCATATGCTATGTGACTTCCTTTAGTTAAAGAATGGACATTTTTTCCTTGAACCCAGTAAGATTCTAAATGAACTGAAATGTTGCCTATAACACACTAGTGAGTAAAATAGTTAATGCTATTAATTTTGAAACCATGTTCCAAAGAACACTGGGCTGCTATGAGGCATTCCTTTAGTTTCCAGGTAGGAAAATATGATCACTATATTTAATTTATATCTGATCTATCATTTCAGGCTATGTCTCACTATTACCACAGAAGCTAAGATTTTTAAAGCACACACACAAAAATTGCCCAGCAGGGTTTTCAAATTCCCAAATTTTAAGAAGCACTGGTATAGATGATGATTTCAGCTCTGCCACTGACTGTGCAACCTCAAATAACTCTTCTTGTGATATTTTTATATTTATAAGTAAGCTTACTTATAAGTAAAGGGCCCAGTAGTCCCATCATCTTGTATATAAAACTTGACATTTATTGAGTAAATTATTGTGTATGTTGAAGAAAATATTGACTAATAAATGATTGTAAAGCTTTTAGTAAATGGAAATCATTATGTAAACACATATTAAAGTCATTATAGAGGAGGAAAATGAGCATGTAAATATTACATGACAAGAAAAGGCAAGTAAAATTCTGCATTGCTCTCATATTTCACAATTAAATGAAAAATATGTACTGGCAACTTTATTTAATGCTTACCTAAGTGGAACATTAAACAACTTTTTTTTTAGAGTCATTCACTTACATAGCTCTTAGATAAAACATATTTGGCCTTCTAATGGATAATAATAATGCTAACAGTAATCGTATGCTGCATTTACATAATATGTTTATTTTGCTGTGCTGCGAGTACTTTCACAACATTGATTTCATTTTTCTTTTGGTGACATTCTTATGAGGTAAGCAGTACCTGTAGCTCAGTAATAGACACAAAGTATAGACTAGAGAACAGCACAAACGATAGAGAAGAAAAAGTACCAAAATCTGTTATCTTTAGAAACACATGAAGAAGTGCATAGAAAATATTTTTTTTTAAATTTAAGATGGCAAGTATTTATAATTTTTCCTAACACTCATTTGAACTGTGTTTATTCATGTATCACTTGCCCTATTATATATAAATTTTATATCCATATATAGTTCATACTACACTGATATTTGAAATTCTTAAGTCTTAATAGAATTAATGAAATTGACCTATTTATAAAGATTAATGTCTTAAGTTTAAACTGTGACTATCCCTCTGGTCTATAAGCATATAGCAAAAATAAATCGCATTAAAAAATAAGACTTTTTAAAGATTTGTATGGGCCATTACAGAAGAGAAAAATGTAGCATTGGGTGGGGGGATGGCACGTCAAGCTTTCTAAACTCCAGAAATGTCTGCTGAATGGTCACATATCCCTTAAGAAATAACTTAAACCAGATCCACTGACTGACACTAGAAAGTGTAGGAAGTTCCACTGCCCATAAAAATGATTTGATAAAAACTGGAGACACACCCTCCAGAGATGTGTTTTAATAAAGCTTCATACTCAAAGAAGCTGGATCACTATTTCTCAAATAACAAGTTGCAACCCATTATGAATTTTTTTTTAACGATTTTATTTATTTATTTGACAGAGAGAGAGACAGCGAGAGCAGGAACACAAGCAGGGGGAGTGGGAGAGGGAGAAGCAGGCCTCCCGCAGAGCAGGGAGCCCGATGCGGAACTCGATCCCAGGACCCTGGGATCATGACCTGAGCCGAAGGCAGACGCTCAACGACTGAGTCACCCAGGCGCCCCCCATTATGAATTTAAAATCACTTTAGCATTGCAAAATCAGTATTTTAAGTAAATTAGTATATAGTAACCTTTGAGTATATCCTGTAAGCCTGTATGATTTGTGAAGTTTATTTTCATGACATATACATATACAGTTGTGCACCAGGTCAGAATGTAAACTGAATTTTTTAAGTAGAAAAAGTTTTCAACAAATATGGAAAGCCCAACTTCCTTCTTAGTAGCGAGATCTTTGATGTCAGCATTATCACTGTAGGATAAAACTAAGTCCTCATTGTTTTCATGTACCTGGTTTTTGAGAACCAGGAGAACCTGGAAAGAAAATTCACGAGGAGAGTAGGATGGGAGATTTTAGAAAAAGAGAACAAGAGGGAACACATAAAAATATAAGACAAGCTTTCATTCACAAACTATAGACTATAATTCAAAATGCTAAGGAAAAAGCAAAACTAAGAATGACAACAAAAAATCAGTGAATTAAGATGTTAACTTATCCCAACCCAACAAAAACAACAGAAGGAAAAGACATGACCTTAAAATAAGAATACTGTGGGAAAACAGTACTCTGGGAACATGGCAATCCAAACACAGCTTCCATTCTTCCAATCTCAACTCCAAGATAACAGTTTCTATGAGCCAAGTAGCATATAAGACCATGGCTATCTAAGTTGAAGAGGGGTGCTGGCTTCTAATAGGTTTCCAGTAGAGATATTAATCAAAATTTGTTTTTTCTAGGTCCTTCCCTTTCCCACTGCAGGGGGTGACTGGAAGCCTGAGAAATGACCAGAAAGTATCATATAACATATCTTCAGAAGATTTGGCACTGAGAAATGTTTGGAGCACTGACATGATATGTGAATGAGCTGTATATCCTTGTATTCTAGTCTAAGAAAGATCTGCAGGAAGGAGATTGAGTCTCCCCTGCTGCTGAAGTTCAAAAAATATAAAACAAAGTTGGATCAGGGATGCTTGTTTCGGGTGCACTATATTCCAACCTCTGATAGCAGATACTGCTTGCCTGTCATAATTTAATGCATTTTATTAATAAATCTTGATCCAAAAAGTGTTTAGCAATCAGAGGGAAGAGAAATATCATCTTGAACAAGCAATCTAATATTATAATCAATTTCTGGTTTTCAGAATTTAAAAAAAAAAAGAATTTAAAGAAGAAATGTTTGTGGCTGAAGTTCAGTATCATAGACTAGAGAATCACAAGTGATAATTGAAATACATAGTAACATTATGACAGGAGAATCAAAAAAGCAGGAGAAGATTTGAAAGAAGACAAGAAGACCTATTTTATGAATAATAGGTATTCTGAGGAAAAAAAAACAGAAGGAAAGTGGTTAATATTTAAACAAATGATCAAAAGTATTTTCTTGGGTTGGAGAAAGATCAAAGCATGCAGTTGGAAAGGAATAACTAAGTTTTCACCTGTAGTATGAGATAAAACTCACTCATGAAGTGATAAAAATCTCTTACATGTTCCCAGGATAAAAAGAACAAGTTATCTTTTAGATTATAATCAAACTGGAACTGGACTTTTCATCTGTGCCCCTGGAAACTAGAAGATGGTGGAGTGTCATTTACAGAACATTAAATGAACCGCAATACAAGAATCCTACACCCAGTCAAGGAATCTTCCTCTTACTAGAGTGAAAGAAAGAAAGAAAGATGTTTGAGGATACATAAGATTCAGAGAATAGACATGTCATTTCCCCACTAGGAAAATCACTGAGGTAGCTATACAAAAGTCATTCACAACCCCATTCTCATCATCCTCCATGAAGCACGGAGGCTGTAAAACTGACCTCATCAATTGCCCTTGTAGATAATATCGTACATACTGCATAATTCTAGCCAATAATTACTTCACAGAAATCTGCTCGTATCAACTGCTCATTTTCCTCTTGTTTCATGCTTACAACACAAACTGAAAGCCCTGGTAGTGAAGTGGGCATCTTGATACCAAGACTATTCTACTAATGAAAAATGATACCAAGATCCTACCACTATACATTTTATTACATGAGATAAATAAAACTATTAGTTGCTTAAAATATTTTTTTAGGATTTCTATTATTTGTAGCCAGAGCGTATTGTTAACTGATACAATGTGTATCATATAGAAGTGGAATTCTCCTGAACCTAAAATGTGAAATTGGCTAAACGTAAGAGGTAGGATATATTTAGAAGTGAGGATTTTGTCATTACATTGTGAAAAATTGATGATCCTTGTTTCAGGGTGATCATATGTTTATGCCTTTTGACACATGCTGTATTTTGGGATGTAAATACCATAAACGGTGGGATAATTTCAGAATGCTTCTATGTCTGGTTACTCCAGGGAATGGTCACCTAAGGATAGTACTTACATTTAACTGTAAGAGGCAAAGATATAGAATAAGGGAGGGCCACAAAAGTAGTGTTAAGTAGTTATTAAAAGTTTAGTTTCCATATCTGTGCTGTTCCTTAAGAAACTAACTAATATGTTAAAACTAACATATTAAATAACAACCTCATTGAGAAAATAGAAAGGAATATATTATTATAAGAATAAGGTATCTATCCCCATCAAAATACCATCCACTTTTTTCAAAGAAATGGAACAAATAATCCTAAAATTTGTATGGAACGAGAAGAGACCCAGAATAGCCAGAGGAATACTGAAAAAGAAAAGCAAAGCTGGCGGCATCACAATTCCGGACTTCCAGCTCTATTACAAAGCGGTCATCATCAAGACAGTATGGTACTGGCACAAAAACAGACACATAGATCAATGGAACAGAATTGAGAGCCCAGAAATGGACCCTCAACTCTATGGTCAACTTATTTTTGACAAAGCAGGAAAGAATGTCCAATGGCAAAAAGACAGTCTCTTCAACAAATGGTGTTGGGAAAATTGGACAGCCACATGCAGAAGAATGAAACTGGACCATTTCCTTACACCACACACAAAAATAGACTCCAAATGGTTGAAAGACCTAAACGTGAGACAGGAGTCCATCCAAATCCTAAAGGAGAACACAGGTAGCAACCTTTTCGACCTTAGCCGCAGCAACTTCTTCCTAGAAACATCGCCAAAGGCACGGGAAGCCAGGGCAAAAATGAACTATTGGGATTTCATCAAGATAAAAAGCTTCTGCACAGCAAAAGAAACAGTCCACAAAACCAAAAGACAACCGACAGAATGGGAGAAAATATTTGCAAATGACATATCAGATAAAGGGCTAGTATCCAAAATCTATAAAGAACTTATCAAACTCAACACCCAAAGAACAAATAATCCAATCAAGAAATGGGCAGAAGACATGAACAGACATTTCTCCAAAGAAGACATCCAAATGGCCAACAGGCACATGAAAAAGTGCTCAACATCGCTTGGCATCAGGGAAATCCAAATCAAAACCTCAATGAGATACCACCTCACACCCGTCAGAATGGCTAAAATTAACAAGTCAGGGAACGACAGATGTTGGCGGGGATGCGGAGAAAGGGGAACCCTCCTACACTGTTGGTGGGAATGCAAGCTGGTGCAACCCATCTGGAAAACAGTATGGAGGTTCCTCAAACAGTTGAAATTAGAGCTACCGTTCGATCCAGCAATTGCACTACTGGGTATTTACCACAAAGATACAAATGTAGGGACCCGAAGGGGTACGTGTACCCCAATGTTTATAGCAGCAATGTCCACCATAGCCAAACTGTGGAAAGAGCCAAGATGCCCATCGACAGATGAATGGATAAAGAAGATGTGGTATATATACACAATGGAATATTATGCAGCCATCAAAAGGAATGAGATCTTGCCATTTGCAACGACGTGGATGGAACTGGAGGGTGTTATGCTGAGTGAAATAAGTCAATCAGAGAAAGACATGTATCACATGACCTCACTGATATGAGGAATTCTTAATCTCAGGAAAGAAACTGAGTGTTACTGGAGTGGTTGGGGGTGGGAGGGATGGGGTGGCTGGGTGATAGACATTGGGGAGGGTATGTGCTATGGTGAGTGCTGTGAATTGTGCAAGACTGTTGAATCACAGATCTGTACTTCTGAAACAAATAATGCAACATATTTTAAGAAAAAAGAAAAAGAAGATAACAGGAGAGGAAGAAAAGGGGAGTATGTCAGAGGGGGAGACGAACCATGAGAGATGATGGACTCTGAAAAACAAACTGAGGGTTCTAGAGGGGAGTGGGGTAGGGGGATGGGTTAGCCTGGTGATGGGTATTGAGGAGGGCACGTTCTGCATGGAGCACTGGGTGTTATGAACAAACAATGAATCATGGAACACTGCACCAAAAACTAATGATGTAATATAGTGATTAACATAACAATAAAAAATTAAAAAAAAAGAAAAAAAAAAAAAAGAATAAGGTATCTTATCCAGGACCAAACTTTAATAACTTAGTGCCTTAATTCATTATTATCAAAAACCCTAAAAGAAACCAAACACTCTTCAACTGGTGAATGGTTAGACAAACTATGGTATATCTATACAGTAGAACACTACTCAGCAACAAAGAAAGGACAAAGCACTGATACATGGGGGAAAAAAAAAAAAGAATGTCCAAAACCTAAGTGGAAAGTGACTTAAATGATTACATACTATATAATTCCATTTAAATGTCAAAATGCCATTAAAAGACAAATATATTTCTGGAAAAGACAAAACTATAGGAAAAGAAAAGAACAGTGGCTACAGAGGGTATAGATTACATAGTGACAATATAAGGGAACTTTTGGATTTAGTGGATGTTATGGATTAAACTATGTTCCATACAAAATTCCTATGTTGAGATCCTAACTCTCAGTGCCTCAGAATGTGACCTTATTCAAAGATAAGGAATTTACTGGGAAAATCAAGTTAAAATAAGGGCACTAGGGTGGGCTCTAATGTAATCCAGTATGACTACCTAACAGAACCTGAAATTTGGACACAGAGAGTCATAGAGAAAAGACAATGTGAAGAGACATAGGGAGAAAATAACCATCTGCAAGCCAAGGAGAGAGGCCTGGAATAGATTCTGATCATATACCCCTGAAGGAACCAACGTTGCCTGCACCTTGATTTTAGACTTCTAACCTCAAGAACCATGAGATGATAAATTTCTGTTATTTAAGCCAATCCATCTGTGGTATTTTTTTTACAGTAGTCTTAGCGAACTAATAAAGTGGAACTATACTGTACCTTGATTGTGGTTGTCGTCACATGACTGTGCACATTTGATAGAATTCCTAAATGGTACATGAAGAAAGTAAATTTTATGGTATGTAGTTTTAAAAAGTGAATAAAACACAGCTTAGCAAAAGACACATTTTGTTATCTCAAAAATATAACACTAAAATAAAAAAGGACAGGAGATTTAAGCAAACACTTCACAAGGGAGTTATACAAATGGTGAAAAAGCACATTAAAAGATGTTCAAAATCATAAGTCATTAGAGAAATTCTAAGTAAAAGCACAAGAAGCTATCACTGTGTACCCATTGTAATGGCTAAAATTAAAAAAGATTTGCAATATCAAAGTATTCATTAAGAGGTGGAATGACTGAACTGTCAGCTATTGCCCATAGGAATGAAAATTGGCACAACCAATTTGCCAAAGAGGTTTGATTTTTAAATTTTTTTTTTTTTTACCAAGGCCCTGACAGTTTGCTCTGTTTTTATTATTTTTTTAATCTTAGTATAGTTGACACACAGTGTGCATTAGTTCTCGGTGTACAACTTCGTGACTTGACAAGCTTATACATTGTGCTATCATCTATCTTGTTACATCACTATTATAATATCACTGACTGTATTCTTTATGCTATGCCATGCTCTTTATTCCCATGACTTGTTCATTCTATAACTGGAAGCCTCTACCTCCCTCTCCTCTTTACAAATTTTGCCCAAACCCCTATCCCCACTCTTCTGTCAAGCCTCATTTCTCTGTATTTATAGGCCTTGTTCTGTTTTTATTTTGTTTTTAGATTCCAATTATGATTGGAATCATATGGGATTTGCTTTTCTCAGTCTAACTTAAATCACTTAGCATAATACCTGCTAGGTGCAACCACGTTGTCTCAAATGACATGATCTCATCCTGCTTTATGGTTGTGTAATATTCCATTGTGTGTGCACATATCTTCCTTATCCATCTGTCTATTGATGAATACTTAGGCTACATCTGTATCTTGGCTATTGTAAATAATGCCATAAATTTAGGGGTGCATATATCTTTTCAAATTAGCATTTTTGTTTTCTTTGGGTAAGTACCCAGTAGTGGAAATATTTAATGAATATATTTCTATTTTTAATTTTTTGAGGAACCTCCACACTGTTTTCCACAGTGGCTGTACTAATTTACGTTCCTACCAACAGTGCACAAGCGTTCTTTTTCCTCCATACCCTAGCCAACATTCATTGTTTCTTGTCATTTTGATTTTAGCCATTCAAACTGGTGTAATGTGATAGCCCATTGTGGTTTGATTTGCATATCCCTGATGATTGATGATGTTGAGCATCTTTTCATATGTCTGTTGGCCATCTGTAGATCTTCTTTGGAAAATATCTTTTCAGGTTCTCTGCTCATTTTTAAAATCAGATTGTTTTTCTGAGAGAGAGAAAGGGAATAGGTGAAGAACCAGAGGCATGCAGAGTGTACTAAGTGTATTCATAAGAGGAACTACCACTTCTGGGAAAAGAACTACTAGAGAAAACTTATAGATACAATTCTTAGAGCTTACACAGGGCCAGACTGAAAAACCACTTAACTCATGGCACAGTGGCTAAAGTACTCCATAGTGTTTTGCCTCAGTAGCGAGAAAAAAAAAAATTAGTCATACATTAAAGGCTGCTCCAGACTCTCCCGAGAAAACATATAAGCAAGAACTAAATGTATCAAACTGTTTCTAATAAACTATTCCCCCAAAATACTCAAATATATACATAAGAATATCCTAACCACAGAAATCAGACAACAAAAGGAAATAAAAGTCATCTAAATTGATAAGAAGTAAAACTTTCAGTATTTCAGATGACACAATACTATATATAAATAACCTGAAAGACTCCATCAAAAAACTATGAGAGCTGATCAATGAGTTCAGTAAAGTCACAGGATTCAAATTTAATGTACAGAAATCTGTTGCATTTCTATGCACTATTAATGAAGCTGCAGAAAGAGAAATAAGGGAAAAAAATCCCATTTATACCTGCACCACAAATAATAAAATACCTAGGAATAAATCTAATCAAAGAGGTGAAGATCTGTACTCTAAAAATTATAAAACAATGGTAAAAGAAATTGAAGATGCCACAAAGAAATGAAAGGTATTCCATGTTCATGGATTGGAAGAACAAATACTGTTAAAATGTCTATACTACCCAAAGCAATCTATGCATTCAATGCAACCCCTGTCAAAATACCAACAGCATTTTTCACAGAACTGGAACAAATAACCCTAAAATTTGTACCCAACCACCAAAGACCCTGGATAGCCAAAGCAACCTTGAAAAAGAAAAACAAAGCTGAGGGAATCACAATTCCAGACTTCATGTTATATTACAAAGCTATAGTGATCAAAACAGTATGGTACTGGCACAAAAAAAGAGACACATAGATCAATGGAAGGGAATAGAAAACCCAGAAATAAACGCACAATTATATAGTCAATTAGTCTTCAACAAAGCAGAAAGAATATCCAATGGGAAAAAGACAGTCTCTTCAACAAATAGCATTGGGGAAACTGGTCATCTATACGCAAAAGGATGAAACTGAACCACTTTCTTATACACAAAAATAAACTCAAAATGGATTAAAGACCTAAATGGGAGACCTGAAACCATAAAACTCTTAGAAGAGAGCACAGGTGTTAATGTCTCTGATAATAGTTCTAACAACATTTTTCTAGATGTGTCTCCTGGGGTGAGGAAACAAAAGCAAAAACAAACTACTGGGACTTCATCAAAATAAAAAGCTCCTGCACAGAGAAGGAAACAATCAACACAACTAAAAGTCAACCTACTGAATGGGAGAAGACATTTGCACATGACATATCAAATAAAGGGTTAGTGTGTAAAATGCATAAAGAATGTATACAACATCCAAAAAACAATCCAATTAAAAAATGGACAGAAGACATGAACAGACATTTCTCCAAAGGAGACATTCTGATGACCAACAGACACATGAAAAAATGCTCAAAATCATTTATCATCAGGGAAATGCACATCAAAAGTACAATGAGATATCACTTCACACCAGTCAGAATGGCTAAAATCAAAACCAGAAAAACACGTGTTAGATGAAGAGAAAAAGGCACCCTCTTGCACTATTGGTGGGAATGCAAACTGGAACAGCCACTCTGGAAAACAGTACAGAGTTTCCTCAAAAAAGTTAAAAATAGAACTACTCCACCATCAGGTATCAGCCCTACTTGGTATTGACCATAAGGATACAAAAATACTGATTTGATGGGCTGCCTGGGTGGCTCAGTCATTAAGCATCTGCCTTTGGCCCAGGTCATGATCCCAGGGTCCTGGGATCGAGCCCCACATCAGGCTCCCTGCTCCGCGGGAAGCCTGCTTCTCCCTCTCCCACACCCCCTGTTTGTGTTCCCTCTCTCTATCAATTAAGTAAATAAATAAAAATACTGATTTGAAGGGATACATACACCCCTATGTTTATAGCAGCATTATCTACAATAGCTAATTATCTATAATAGCTAAATTATCTGCAGCCCTAGTGTACATCAAAAGATGAATGGATGAAGATGATATGGCATATACATAAAGTGGAATACTACTCAGCCTTAAAAAAGAATGAGATCTTGCCATTTGCAACAGCATGGATGGAGGTAGAGAGTATAATGCTAAATGAAATGAGTCAGAGAAAGACAAATACCATAGGATTTCACTCATATGGGGAATTTAAGAAACAAAACAAATGAGCAAAAGGAAAAAAAGAGACAAACTAAGAAACAGACTCAGCTATTGAGAATAAACTGATGGTTGTCAGAGAGGAGGTGGGTAGGGACGATGCTTAAAACAGGAGATTGGGATTAAAAAGTGCATTTGTCATGATGAGCCCTGGATGATGTATGGAATTGTTCAGTCATGATACTGTACACCTGAAATTCATCCTATTTGTTCTTTTTCTCTAGAGAACCCTAATATAGGTACTAAGACAATTCAGTGGAGAAAGAGTAATTTTTTCAATAGACAGTGCTAGAAAAATTAAATAACCAATAAAATGTTTATACTTTATACTATACACCAATATTAACCAAATATATATAATCATAGGCCTGAATGTTAAACCTAAAACTATAAAACTTCTGGAAGAAAAAAACAATAAAGGACAAATTCCTTATAACCTGAGCTAGGCAAAAATTCTCTTAGATATGACACAGTAAGCAAAATAAATTTAAAAAATGATAAATTGGATTTCCTCAAAATTAACTCGAGTGTTCTGCAAAATATATTGTTAAAAAATGAAAAGGCCACAAATCTGACAAAATATTAAAAATCATATCATTTGATAAAGGATTTATATTTAGATAAAGATTATTCAAGAATCAATTATAGAAAACATCCCAATTTAAAAAGAGAGAAAATACTTTGACAATTCACCAAAGAAGATATGTGGATGGCAAGTAAGCCTACGAAAAGATGCCAAACATCAGTAGTCATTAGGGAAATGCAAATAGTAACTACAATGAGATACAATTACATATCTATTAATATACCTAAAATTAAAGACTAACAATACCAAAAGTCGATAAGACTGCCCAAGAACTGTTTGTGGGAATGTAAAATGCTACAACACTTTGTAAACGCTTGGTTATTTTCTTTAAAATTTAGATATATAATTAACATATGACCTAGACATTTTGCTAAGTATTTACACAAGGGAATTGGAAACATATAGCCATACAAAGACTTGTGCATAAATATTCATCACAAGTTTATTTGCAATAGCACAAATCTAGAAATAACACAAATATCCATCAAAAGGTGAATGGATAAATAAATTGTGGTATATACTTATAACGGAATGCTGCCTGGGGGGTAAAATTGAACTCTTGACATGAGCAACAACATAGATGAATATTAATTATTTTGAGAAAAAGGAAACTAGTAAAAAGTACATTTTGTGTGACTGCATCCACATAAAATTCTAAAAAATGGAAACTAAGTCTTTAGTGACAGAAATAACTATAGTGACAGAAAAGCAAATCAGAGTTTGCCTAAGGATTAGGCGTTGAGGGAATTGAGCAGGAGGTTACAAAAAGACACAAGGAAACTTTTGGGAGTGGTGGATATAGGCTCATCTTGCTTTGGGATTTTGCTGATAGTTACATGAGTATATACTATTTAAAATATATCCATTTTATACTTTATATATATACTTTATCAATTATACTTGTATAGTCTATGAAGGAAAAGAAAAAAAATTATCCCTGAATAAAAGAACACATATATTTTGACACAAAATTTGATATTCAGGAGAAGATTCTTATGTCAAAGTAATTGTTATTTGAAGTCAAATAGTTATTTGAAGTCACTGTTTACCACCACGTTGGTTCATAGTTGTGGCTGCCAAATATAAGGGTCAGATAGTAAAAATGCCTAGCTAACCACTTAGTCCACGCACAAACACAGTCAAAGGTAGTTACAGTTTAATTATGGCTTTGTTATTGCCAGTGAGTATTTACTGAGAATTAACTGCTTGTCTTGTGATAAAGTCAATACTAGAGATCATCTCCTATTACAGTGATGTAATTCTTCCTTAGTAGTCTGAAACAAAAGAGGACAAGAGCGGCCTAGTAAATTAAACTGTAACAAAACATCTGAATCCAAAAAGAAAAAAAAAAATCTAGCTAATTAGGTATCTGGATCTGCAGATGAAAACATCTGAATGTTTAACAGTTTTTTTTTCTTTTTGTTCATATTCTGTAGCTTCCTGTTATTTAATTCAGTTCCCATGTATCCAAGATAGTAAGGAAATCAAAATAAGTACTTTGGATCTGCAAACAGAAGAAACACTTGGATCAGTAATTTTCTCATTGATTTTAAATGGCTTTACTGTGTCATGACAAAAGTTTTAATGCATTGGCAACTGGTCGATATGATTAAGTCTTTTGCTTGGATAAGTGAATAATGTAAGTTTTAAAAAGATTCTAAAGCTAAGCAGTGCTTCTCAAACCTTAACGTGCATATGAATTAACTAGATAGCTTGTTAAAATGCAGATTCTTATTTAGTAAATCTGGAGTGGGGCTTGAGATGGCATTTTTAATCAATTCCAAGGTGGGCATATTAATTTTCTGGTGCTGCTATAGCTCATTCCCACAAACATACTGGATTAAAACAATACAAACTTATTTACAGTTCTAGAGATCAGAAATCCAAAATCAGTTTCAATAATGTTTGCAGATGTTTGTATTCCTTCTGGAGGCTTTGAGGGTATATCTGTTAACTTACCCTTTCCAGCTTCTGTTTGCATTCCTTTGCTCATGGCCTCCCATCACAACTACTTCTGCTTGCATAGTCTTATCCCAATTCTCTGACAATCATTCTTCCCTCTTGTAAAAATCCTTATGATTATATTGGGCCTTCCAGGATAATGCAGGATCTTATTTAATTACACATATAAAATCTTTTTTGCCATGTCATATAACTTACAGACTCTCATGGTTACACATAGGTAGGTATCTTTGAAGCATCATTATTTGTTCTACAACCAGGTGAAATTGTTGCTGCTGATCCATAAGCCACACTTTGAGTAACAAGTCTCTATAGCAAAGTCCAAAGACACTCACCCTGGTAGGTCTTCTGGACAGAGACATCACTTTTTGGTTCTGTTGCTTTTTCAAATATAGTACAGAAACTGAACCAAAACCAGAGGCCTTCTGTCCTGTCAACCAAATAGTAACACACACACACACACACACACACACACACACACACACACACACACACACACACACATATACACAGGTACATATACATGCACACATACATACTTTATTTAAAGGATGATAGATGCACAATATATTTGATGGTCTGTAATTTTATTCCTTGGATATTGTATTTACAAACTAAACACTTTTTTAAAAGATTTATTTATTTGACAGAGAGAGAGAGAGAGAGAGCACAAGCAGGGGGAGCAGCAAACAGAGCAGGGCTGAGCAGGGAGCCTGATGTGGGGCTGGATCCCAGGACCCTGAGATCATGACCTGAGCTGAAGGTAGCCGTTTAACTGACTGAGCCAGTTTAACTGACTCAGTTTAACTGACTGAGTTTAGTTTATGGTGCCCCATAAACTAAACACTTTTAAAAATCCTTCTGAGAAAAATATTTGTGTGTATATGAGAGGGAAAGGGGGGAGGTGGAGAGAGAGAAATAAAGGGGTGGGTGGGGAGAGAAGAGAGGAGATTTAAAAATGCATCATGATCTCAAGGTCATCAGAGCCCTGCCTCAGGCTCTATGCTCAGTGCAGAGCCTGCTTAAGACTTTTCTCTCCCTCTCTCTCTCTGCCCCTCCCTGCCACACACTCTCTCTTTCTCAAATAAGTAAATAAATAAAATCTTTAAAAAAAAAGACTGTTCCTATCAGCATTCTCAGAGGAAAGCTGGAAAGTCCTGGTACAGATGAATGGCTACTCCTTCTAAGTTCTTAGCTTATGAGGTTCTGGAGCCAACATCACATACTGGAATGTCACTCCTTGACATTTTGACCCTGATTTCTCAGATCCCATTTGCTAAACCTCTGATGTGTTCTTCTCCCTTGTATGTTTCATTCTAGGTTTCTTCTTCATACCCTCAGATATCTTATCCTTATTCTCTTTTACAATAGAAATGTATGCATTAAAAACCAAAGTCTCAAACATCAACAACTGAAAAACAGGTTTTGGTTTTAATGTGCTGAATCTTCAAACACTTTGTAGAGGTAAAGAGAGAGATATGATGCAACCCATATTGGGAGTGCAGGGTATGTGAGAAGCCTTCCTTCCTGGAATGGATCTGATTTCTCAGTTATAAGGTCTATCAGGGCAAGAATACTGCCTGCTCTGTTCATTAACATAGCCCAGTTCCTGTCATGTAGTGGTCACTAAATATTTGTTGACTTTATGAATGAATGAATGAACAATGCAGGTAATTAAAGGTAGAAAGAGAACATAGATAAGTTTCCATAGTAAAACAGATTCATTCCCTCCCTACAAAAGTTTTAATTTATGTATTTTTAACCCTTTTCTTTTCTTTATCAAGAAACTTTGAAAAGCCAGTTGGTTGCTTAGTCCATCTCTTCAATCCATTATTTTGTGTAAAACACTCATATGCAATTAATTTTTCTTCCACAGCAACTTTAGGAAATGATAACTGAAAATAAGGGGGAAAAATCAAAATTCTGTTTTATACTAACTTTGAAAAAAATAAACTTACAAATGCCAAGTAGCAATGCAATTATGATTCTCAGTAAGACATGAGAACTTCTGGAAGAAAACTAAGATGTCACATGACTAAACCTCCTCTAACAAATCAATTATAACAATGGGAAAAACACATTACAGATTTATCTAATATCTAGTTTCCAGGCCATCTCCCTCTCAGTTGTACAGTCAGTTAATAGAAGAATACTGTTAAATTTCTTGTGTCTAAAGGCAAATGATGCAAAATTGTTGCTCTTGGTTGAACTGTGCCCAGCTTTAAACACTGAAGAATCTTATGGAAGCCTAATTGCTGGACTTTGAGAGTATGCATTCAGTAAGGGAAGAATATAGATTCTAGTATCCTGACAGGAATAATCCATCATATTTCACTTCAGTGCCACTTTGAGACCTGCAGTTTGACATTCTCTTATAGCCTTTTATTCCCAAGCCTATAAAATTACTATACTTTTAGAATGCTATCTGTATTTTAAACATGGGGTTCTCTGAAAGATATAAGATTAAAATGTACCTTATAGTCTTCTCTTGAGGAGATTTTATTTCACACTAGAACTTATGTGTTAGCTCTGACAATTTTTGAAAACTTGCAAGCCCTGTAGAGAAACACAAAATAAGAAGGATTTAAAATGCATTTGTCCTTTTTTAAACCTCTCCTTTTTCTTTTCATTTTTAAGGCTAATTTCTCACCAGAAAGAAGGATGACTAAAGCTTAAAAGTAAAGGTTATATAAGAATGATAATTTAGTCAATGACTTGACATGTTCCTCTGCTGGCAGAGAGTACTCTGTTGGGAAGACTGCCATTTTGGCAACATTAAATCTGCATTTGTAGGAAATGCAACAGTATCTAGTCATAGTTGACCTATTAGAATTGAGATGATTCATTGAGATAATTTTCTACAATGAGACTATTAACTTTTAACAATTACCAGGCACCATGGACCTAGAAAAAAGAATTGAGGACCTACATATAAATGGAGTGCCTGTTTCACGGGGAGGAGATTAGGACCATTAAAACTGGGTTATGTGGAGATTACCATACAATTTCCATACAAAACTCCTATCTCAGTGCTTTCCTGCTTGTCTTTCATCACTGTATATGAAAAGTGTTGGTAGGAAGCAAAATATGGGAACGGTGTTGAGACAGTGCTCCAGCAATAATTTGACTGTATTTCCACACAGAGAGAAAGATAGGTGTGGACATGAGAAAATTTTAACAACCCAGGCATATAACTAAATGACAAGGAAAGCATATATTAGGGACACAACACTACTGCTGGAATAAAGATATATAAGAAATCATTCAGGGCTATTCATTATAACCAAGCTTTTGTCTGAAAACTATTTAAACATTAAAAGGATGTAGTTTATCAGAATCACTAGGATACTTAAGAATGCCTTAGGTAAGGCATGCTAGCTAAAGTTTAGGTATGTTAGCTAAAATAAAAGTAATATTTTTTTCTCATGGTTAGAGTTAAAATTATTTTAAGTAGAATTCCAAGAGAGGTACAGGTGTCAAATACTCACAGCATGACCTCCATATTTGTGCCCATTGAGAAGTTAAATATAAGAAATGCTTCTTTAGAGTGTCCTTGTAGTCTTTGTATTAGTTTGCAATCTTTCAATTTGCAGTTATTTGCAGATGTATCAAGTGTAATGGGCTCTATTCAGCAAGCTATCCTCCTTATTGGTTGCTTTGCACATGGTCAAAGGCATACTAAACATGTTCTTGGAATGATTCCCTCTTTCAATCACTGTGCCAATAATCAGTTAGAATACAAGTGGATTCTTTTCATTTAGAACAACCAGGTGGCTGAAGAGAGTCAGTTAATAAGCAATCAGCAAAATCAAAAGCAATAATGAAGCCCTTCAAGGTTTTGTGCTGTATTGCCTGATATATAATCTCTATTTGGGAGTAAATATACGATATGCCTAGCAGTTGAATGACTTTGCTGATGCCACATTACACCCTTTGTGAGTTTTATTCAGCTTTGAAGTTCTCACTGCCAGGAGAGATCTAACATCTGTTTGAAGGCACTACCTTCTGTTGTAGAAGACTCACTATTACAAAGTTGGGTTTTCTACTGACACTACAGTTTTCAGTAGTGCCTATCAATTTATCTTTTATCTATACAAAGAAGTAAAAAAAATAAAAAACAGTAACCACAAAAAGTATATTGAATTTATTCATCCAATTTGGAAAATAATTTCTGTAATTAGAAGGATTTTATCTTAAAACTATATTGGGTCCTCTGATCTTATAAGATTTTTCTTGCTCATGACAATCTATTTTCAGTGTGGGTGGGAAACTTTATCACATTCTATACTACTTTTACATAGATTGGAACATTACTCCTCTGAAGACATAAGTCAATATTTCTTTTTTCCCTTAATATTGTCTTTTTGGGCATGACAGAGCCAGTGTCAATGTGAATAAAATTCAAAGTCTAAATCAGAAAGGATCTTCAAAAACCTTAAGAGAGTCTCCATTTCCCAATTGTATTTTAGATGTCTTTAGTTATATCAGGTTATGATTTTATTACAGATTGAATAATGCTTAATATTTAATGGGAGACATATGGTAGAATATAGGGACAATCAGACTCAGAGAACATTCTGAATAAGAAAAGTTCATTGTCTCTCTTGCTTTACCTTATTTCATTTTTCCATCTCTTTAAGTGCCCACTGCCCATTCAACATAGACAAGCAGTCAAGGCTCTCATTTTGCTCTTGTAATTTCAGTATTCCAAATACCTTGATTATGGTTAGCTCTATTTCATAAGGAACCCCTTACAGACTGTAATTTTATTGTCATTTGCATATTATGGTGCATTTATGTGTGCATCTCCCAGGAAGCATTAACTTGTCCCAGAAAATTTGTCAGAGCCTAATCTAATATGAATGCATTTACTCACTCATAATGTCAAATAATCAAGACCTTAAGAAGAGAAGGAGGGCAAGACAACATGTATGTGTGCATGAAGACATTCCCTGCGTTCTAGGGAGACTTTACGTGTTAGGGTGGGAGATGAGCCTTCTTCCACTCCCCTTTCCCCATATGCCACATGACACCATGCCTTGTGAAAACACCAATATCATATCTGTGTTCTTACAACTCCTGCCTCATATTTTATCTTTGACAATTTCTAGATTTTAGTATTCAATTTGTTCAACAAATGGTAGAAACTTATGTAAGTTATTAGTCTCATTCCATTTAATCTTTAAGGATTCTTCCAATGCTACACCTCCTCACAAACAGTATTTTCATATTTTTTACTCCTTAACTATATATTTAGAGAGCACCCTAAGTTAGGCAGACAACTTTGATTCTGCATATTGTGTCTAAATGACAATTCCTCATTCTACCTCCATTATAGACCATTTAAATCCCTAAAAATATTGCTAAAATAGAAAATACTAATCTTAAATATTTGGTCCTACAGTATTTGTAATATTTTTAGATCATCTATTTTAATGTATGTTCCAAGTAACTTATATTCTTTTTGAAGTAGATACATAGATATAGACACATTATGAAAAATAGAAGTCTAATAAATCTTAACAATACTTAGTTAACAAAGTCAAATGGATTTTTTTACTATATGGCTTACCAGAAAATTCTAAGATAGGGAAATAGAATGAAGCAAATCCCAAATAACCAGGAATTTTTTTGAAACATTTTTTTTAATGTTTTCTATGTCTTGTGTAGAATTAATTATGCTAATATGGTCTTTGATAGAACAAATGCAAAAGAGGAAGTTCTTGTGTAGAAGGAGTTTGGGTTAAAATTTGGGGTTTTGTATTAATAATTTATCTTCTGTGTTACTGAGCTCATTTTATTGAACATATATTTAAGTACCAAGAACATTCCATGCAGTTATCAAATAATTTGCATGGCAAATATCTCAAGTTCTTTAGTACTATTCGCTTGTTCTCACAGTCACACTTTTGTCTTTTTGACAAATTCTTATAAAAGTTTCCTTAACTTGATTATAGCCAGGCAAATAGAAGAGCCTCTATATTAGTCACTACTGTTCCAAGACAACTGAAAGGGTGTGGTCTAGGGAATAGAAAATTAATCCCATCTGGAAGTTCCAGATTTGGTTTACATGTATCCTACTGGCAGTGATTTATTTCTGTGTACTGCAATGTCAGAACAATGACAAAACTAGTCCAGAGTGATGGCACTGAAGATTGGCACTGTTATTTTCTATTGCTTATGACTCATGGAAACTGACAATCTTGTTGTCAGAACTGGAACAGTGATATGAGCTGGGAGGAGAAATCTGATTAGTTCCATGCGATAAAGCTACTAGAAGCGTGAGTAGGGACTAGGCAAATTAAGTTATTTTTCTTTTAAATAAGCACATTTAGGACTAGGTAATCTCTGAGCTAGCATGGGGTATGTTTCAGAACTCAAAACCATGCATAGAAATGAGAGATAGTTTTCTAAGCTTCAAAATATTTGAAAATAAAACATTCAACCAGGTGAACATTTCAAGAAAGAATAAAGCAAAAACAGATTTTATCTATATGGATCCATAATGATGTGGCAATAATGCTCACATAAAAGTCACAATAAAAGGACATAATTTGACTCAATACTTTGTTTCTTATTTTAATTAAAAAAAACCTGTCACAATATGTCTGTGTGTTTCTACAAACAAAACAAATCCACCATCCCATCTACAGTTCTATTCCCACATTATTTGCCTTCCCTCATATTTTAATAACAAACTAGTCCTCTCATTTCTAAGATCAAACCCTCCGTGGGTACAGATCCTATTGCTTGTTACTCTTTTGAAGAAACTCCTCAATATTTCCTTTTTCTTTTCAACATCATTAGCTTTCTCCATTTCCACTGTAATATTGTCATTAGCGTAAGAGCATGATATATCTTTCATCCTGACTTAAAAAAAAAATCCTATAATCCCACCCCTACAGTCTGAGACATTTTGTTCAGTAATATAAGAGAAAAAATTTTTCAAAAGCATGGACTACACTTACTTTCTTGTGGATGCCTTCTTGAATTAACAATCAGAAGTTTACTTTATTTGGAAGTCACCATTAGCTACCTCATTGTTATTCCAACATCAGCTCTTAGACTCCACCTCTCTTGACTTTTAGGGAGATTTAACACAGCTGATCATCCTTTCTCTTCTAAAACAATTTCATCAATTTTTTTTAATAATTTGTTATTGTTATGTTAATCACCATACATTACATCATTAGTTTTTGATGTAGTGTTCCATGATACATTGTTTGCGCATAACACCCAGTGCTCCACGCAGAATGTGCCCTCTTTAATACCCATCACCAGGCTAACCCATCCCCCCACCCCCCTCCCCTCTAGAACCCTCAGTTTGTTTTTCAGAGTCCATCGTCTCTAATGGTTCGTCTCCCCCTCCAACTTACTCCCCTGGTTTTTAATCCCATTCTCTGTGTTCTTATCTCACAGGCTGATCCATCCTTATTTCTCTGCTGGATATCTCTCATCTTTCTCACATGTAAAATTTGGAGTACTTTAGGGAATAGTATTCAAGTTTATACCCTTCTATATTCTTCTATTCCTAGGTAATCTCATTCAGTAGTATACCTTTATAGCAATCTTCATACTGTTCCCCCCCAAATATTGTTAGTTCTAACATTTGATACAAACCCCCAAACATTATCCATAAATAAACAAATTAATATATTGGACTTTATCAAAATTTAAAACTTTTGCTCTGTGATAGACATTTTCAGCGGAATGGAAAAACAAGCCACAAAGGGTGTTTCAAAAGTCACACATCTGACAATTTGTATTCTCAGTATACAAAGAACCTCTAATAAAACTCAATATTAGAAAACGAATAAAGCAACAAAAGCTAGGCAAAGTTGTAAACAGGTATTTCACCAAAGAAGATAGATGGATGAATAATAAGCACATAAAAAGATATCCGATTTCATTAGTCATTAAGGAAAAGCATAATACAATCATTATGTGATACCACTACACACCTATGGGAATGATAAAAAATAAAATTTAAAAGCCAACATTACCAAATGTTGACAATATAGTTGTACAACTAGAACTCTTATAACTTGGTGGTGGGAATGTAAAATGGTATGGCTCTTTTGAAAATTTGGCAATTAAAAGTATAGTTATCAAGTTAGCAATCTTATTCCTTGGTATCTATTTAGGAGAAATGAAAACTTTTGTTCACACAAAATCCTGTGAGTGAATATTTATAGCAGTTTTATTCATAATTAACAACAACTGGAAAAAGCCCAATGTCTGTAAGCAAACTTGTATATCCATACACCTCTATGCTTCTGTACCTCGGGCTAAAATCCCTGGAGTCTGCTTTTCTTGGACACCACACATTCAATTCCTACAACAAATGTTGTTTTACTTTCAAAATATATCCAAGCTTTTCTCATTATTTCTAGTTTATGCTACCATCATCTCTCATCTAGATTATAGCAATCCTGTCTTGAACATTTGTGGGTTTAGGATAAGCATAGAATAGCAGCTCACCTATCATATATTTAAATATTTAAAAGTTTAAAATATTCCAAATATGGTTAAATAAATTATGACAGCAAAGAAAGAACCAAGTTGTTCCCCTTGGCTCATAGCTGCCAGTTTTTAGCCTGAGTCCTTCTGTTTTTACCACCCCCTATCCTTCTATATCCTGTACAGTAGGGCTCATTCAAAGAAAACTAAGCTTGAACATTCAAGTTTAATCCACAATCTCTGAAAGCCACCCCTCTGACTTGGGCCACATATACCCAGGAGTGGTTAAATATTTGTGGAGTCCAGGACAAAATCAAAATACAGACTACTTTGTTCAAAGAGTAGGGAAAAAAAAAAACAATTAAAGTTACTAAATATAAAGCTTTTTCTTTCTTCTGTGGTCTCTTTCTTAATTTGCTATGGTGTTTTTGTTGTTATTTTTCTTTTATTGTTGTTGTTGTTTTATGCCCATGGTGTTGTGATATTTAATGTCATTCTAAAAAAGGAGATTTAATGTATATTAGCATACATTTTCTCATTCATCTGTATATTGTGCAATGCCAGTTTTAAATGCAAATAGAACATTTAACTTGTATGCAGAATCATAGTAATTAAACAATTGTGATTTTGGCTTGTATATGCATATGCTTTTTGTTCTTACCAAAACAGTAGAAATGCTACATATGCTAAATCAACTGTTTTTTCACATCTTGATAAGTAAGGAAGGAGTGAAAGGAAAAGAACTATAAGTTGCCCTTTCCTTCTATTCCCTTTCATGTTACCATTTTTCCATGTACATGGTTGGCTGATACAAAAAGTAACAGAAATTGAAAAAGATATAATAGAGTTCCTTGGTTATTTGTGTTTCTTAGAATGCCATTTTGTTCTTTCTGCAAGCAAAGCAAGTTCTGATTCAAACTAAGAATGTGACTGACCTCTGTGGCTATCAGTCCCCTTCCCTCCTTAATTCAGTCATAAATATAACACTTTCCTTATTCTCACTTTCCAACTTGTTGAATTCCTGAGCACTGTGAGTCCGCTGGAATTCTGTGTTCATGGGGCATCACGAACTCTACATATGAATAAGATGGCAAGGACTGACTGACATACAACTTGTGTGTATCTCCTCTGCTTATGCAAAATTTTATTACCCTCTACACTTGACTTACAAAGCACAAGTTCAAAGACACAAATTTTAAGAATTTTAGAACAGGGACAGCACTGCATGAAACCAAACCCTTCTGAGTGCGGGGCCCTGTGACACTGCACACACAGGCTATATGCCCATGAGGCTAGACTTGCGTATAGCAGTGGAATGTTCTGTTCTTGGAAAGGCAAAGAGAAAATAGTCATGATAGATCCTGATTTCCAGGTTACAGATACCTAGAGAGTAGGAAGGAGAGAGATGCAATCTGTTGTGAGAGGTGGAGATACCATCTTTGCTCCATGGATTTCTCACTGAGAAAAAGGTGAGAATAGTGTCCAGGGCAAGAGCTCCTCTTCCACTTTTAAGGACAAGAGCCTCCTAACGGGCTTTTCTTTTTCTGTTCCTAACCTTACTATCTTTCATCCATGTATCACCAAGAATAATCTTTAAATGCATGTCAGATCATGACACTGCTCTAGACAAAACTATCACAATTCATGTCAGAATCAAGACCAAAGTCCTTATAATGGTGTCTATTTCCTCTGATGGCCTGCTGACATTATTTCTTATATTTTCCACTCCAACTTTGCTTCAGTTATTTGGCCTCTTTTCTGTTCTTTGAATGCATACCCAAACTCCTGCTAACTCTATCTTTATTATTTATCATAGCTTCCTCTTTGATATGTATCTATTATTAGTAACAGCAATTTTCCTGGTCTCTCCAGGTTACAATGCTTTCCAACCCTCCAATGTGGATATTGTAAAATGATCTTCTTAAAATCACAAATTTGAGCTCATCATCTGACTGTTCTACTATTTTTAATAGTTTTCTTGTATGTGTAAGATGAAGTCAGAATGCCGTAACATAAAGAATGATTGATTCATAATAGTTAAGGGTCTGATACATATTAAGTATTAAAGTAGTGCAAGTTATCATTATTGAGGAAACATCTGCTTGATGAACTCAACATTCTCTAACATGTGACACAGAGTAATTTTCATCTTTCTGTTGTAATGAATTAATAGATCTTCCTCCATCTGAAGTCATATTGTTTTCCTTATCCTTTCCTTCCAATCCTTCTTTCTTCCTTTTCTTTTTTTCTCTCTTTCACAGCTTCCTGCTCAGGCTCTCTCACCCCCATCCCAACTCAGTGGAATTTGCACAATAACTATTTAATAGGGAAAAGTGTCACAGATCTGGTAGAAATTCTTTTAATGAGTAATAAATGTTAAGCAGTAATAATGCCCTACTGAAATTGAAAGGGCTGATAACAATGCAGATTAGTAGAGACCTACAGCTTCTGGGTGTGAAAGAAATTGCGTTCAGTTTAAAATCAATCAGATGATAAGTAAGCTGTCACTAATAATGACAGAAACACCAACTTCCAGGATTAAACCCATAACTTCTTCAACTGCTCCAAATGTTTTGGATTTTGCTAGTGATTGTGGGCATTAATGGTGGAGTAGTTGGAGTAACTACAATTATGCAGCATTCTCACTAGAGATTTTTTTTTCATTGTTTTTATTATATTCCACAAATCTCAAAGTTTACATAACTTACATAGTAACCTGAATGTATTTTTGTAATATTTGATAATCATTCTTGTGTATGATAAATATACTAAATACCCTCTTTCTTTTAGAGTCCATGCTAGAGATTCCAAATTGCTTAACTTTTTAAAATAACATCAGAAGATTATTGTCTGAATTACAAGTTTTAAACTGTCAATTTTATGAGACTAATTGAAATTCATTTTGATAAATATCTTTTGATGATAAATAGACTGCCTTCTCCTCCTATGTATTAAAGAACAGCTTGTTTCCTTTGGATTAAATTTTTATGGTAAAATGCAAATAATTTTCCATTTCTTATAATTTATGTTTATTATTATCATATCCTGTTACATAAAATGACAATGAGCAAAAATACTCCTGCTGTTGCAATCTGTGCTGAAAACCTTCCTCAAAATATATTGTCTCCATTCCTATCTGTAGTTATAGCTGTAGGAAGTAGGAATTTTCTCACAGTATTTGCTGGATAATGCTAATACTTGGTTATAATGGGCACTAAATATATAACATGTGTTTGCTCAGCTCAAATTATAAACAGTGAAAGCTCTCTGAATAAGAATCATATGCTTTTAAGATTCATTTTTGCTTGTCAGTGTTTTCTGTTTATTATTATTGGAACTTATTTCCCATTTACATACAAATAAATTCAATAGGAATTGCTATACTCTACAATCAATTTGATACATAATCCAAGTCTAAGTGTGTGTAGCCTTCTAACAATCTCTTTATGATTTGGAGAACTATAACTAACCGGAAGAATACAAAGTTTTAACGTATGCAAGTAACCCACAAGCTCAGTTTTTCTTCAGGCTTGAGAACACTATGACCTCTTGAGTAATTTGTATATAGTTTTGAGTAATTTCCATATGTTTTATAAAACTGGGACCATAGCTTGGGAATATTATAATGGAAATAATAATTTCTTCTTCCTGAAAATCTAGATTGTTAAAATGAGGGAATATAACATGGTGGTTTATAGTTCTAGCTCTGTCTAGATTGCCTATGTTCAAGTTGACCATTTCTAATTATATGACCACAGGTCTCAATTTCATTATGTAAAATTAGATAAGGACAGTATCTTAAGAAGATTCAATGAGAAAATGTGATATAGTTAATACTCATAATTTCTGGTACTTCATAAATGCTCAAAAAATATTAGATGTTGTGAAATTAAATTGATTCTAAGGTGTCTTTTTTCTTACATTTTAACATTACTGAAAGAGGATGCACATTACAGTCTATAGTATTTTACAGTTACAATGCAGTCATAGCATAGCTGACAATACAACTATCAAAAAATCAAAAGAACTAGAATTAATACTTCAAGACTGGAGGCATATTAATTTTTAAGGTCTTTTTCTCAGCAATGCTTTTCTTCATTTTTAAAGATTTCTTTATTTACCTTAGAAAGAGGGAGAAAGAGCACAAGCAGGAGGGGTAGAAGGACAGGGAGAGAGAATCCCAAGCAGATTCCATGCTGAGTGCAGAACCCAACATGGAGCTCTATCTCAAAACCCTGAGATCACAACCTGACCCGAAACCAAGAGTCAGAAGCTTAACTGACTATACTACCCAGACACCCCACTTAGCAATGCTTTTTAATGCAGAGTCTTACACAAATTTTTAAATTATTATTTCAAATTATTTTGTTTTTGTATGCTATTATAAACATTTTATATTCCAATTTTTCATTGTTAAACAAATTATATATAATTGATTTTCATATTGACCTTATATCCAATAATATTATAAGATTTGTTAGTTTTAGTATTATTTTGTAGAATATGTAGGACTTTCTATGTACATATTCCTGTAGTCTACAAATAAGACAGTTTTACTTTTTCCTGACATGTATTTAACCTAGCATTACTGCAATAGTAAGGATATCACATACAATGAAAACATATTATTTCTGTGTTCCTAATCTTAGAGGAAGAGTCTTCAGTCTTTCACCATTGAATAAAATAGTAGCTGTATATTTCTCATAGATGTCCTTTAACAGGCTGAGGGAATTTCTATTTTTAGTTAGATGAAAATTTTTGTCATGATAGGTGTTGAATTTTGCCAAATTCAAATACGTTTTTATATCTACTAAGATTATCATATGATTTTTCGTTTTAGTGTGTAAAATTACATTGAATGATTATCAAATATCAAAACAATTGCATTATTGACCTAAATCCCAGTCATGGTCATGGTAGTGTGTATGTGTCTGTGTGTCTGTGTATACACACACATACATATATACACATATGTACACATGTGTATATATACACACACACACAGCATATATTTGTGTGTATAGCTATATTTAATTTGCTAACATTGGGTTATGAATTTTTTGTATTGATATTTATGGGGTATATTACTACTTATTTTACATTTTTTGTAATGTCTTTTTCTGGTTTTGGTATCATGCTAATGCAGGCTTCCTGTACTCATATGAGTAGCATCTCCATTTCCTCCTTCTGTTCTCTAAATAATTTATGTAAAATCAGTGGAATATACCAATTTAGTCCCTTGGACCTAGAATTTTCTTAAAACATTTTTTTTGTTTAAAAATTTAGGTTACAAACTCAATATCTTTAACTATTCAAATTTTAAAAGTCATTGTATGTCATTTTTGAGTAATTTTTTATTCATTGTTTTTCAAAGGATTGTCATTTTTTTCTAAGTTGTCTTAGTTTAAGCTGCTACAATGAAACACCATACACTGGGAGACATAAACAATAAACATTTATTTGTCATAGTTCTAGAGGCTGAGAAGGTCAAGTTCCAGGTACCAGCCATTATGGTTTCTGGTGAGATTTTCTTTCTGGTTTGCATATAGCTTCCTTCTTGCTCTATCCTCACATGGCATAGAGAAAGATCATCTCTTTCCTGCCTAGTCTTAAAAAGGTTCCACCTTCATGATCTAACTACCTCTTAAAGTTTCCACCAGAAACTTACAAAATATTCCATCCAACAGCAGCAAAATTCACATTCTTCTTAAGGACACATGGAAAATTATCCAGGTTACATCATAGATTAGACTACAAAACAGATTTTAGTAAATTTAAAGACTGAAATCATATCAAGTATCTTTTCTAACCACATGGTATGAAAGTAGAAATCAATTACAACAAGAAAACTGGAAAATAAATGTGGATGCCACTTGGGGGGGCACACAGGTCAAAGAAGAAACCAATATAGAAATTTAAAAAAATTGAGAAATATGAAAATGGAAATACAACATACCAAACTTATGGTTTACAGCAAAAACAGTTCTAAGAGAGAAGATTACCATGATAAATACCTAAATTAAGAAAAAAGAGCTCTGGTAAACTTAACTTTACACATCAAGGAATAGAAAAGCCCAAAGTTAGTACAAGGAAATAAATAACAAAGCTCAGAGTGGAAATAAATAAATTAACGAATAAAAAGACACTAGAAAAGATCAATGAAACTAAGAGCTGTTTTTCTTTTCTTTTTTTAAAGATAAATTAGATAAAACTTTAGTTTGGCTTAACATGAAAAAAACAGCAAAGAAAAAAAGAATAAAACCTCTCAACAACAAAATATGGGAGCAGATGGTATCACTGGTGAATTCTACCAGACATTTAAAGAATAATTAATATTATTTATTCTCAAACTATACCAAAAGTTTTAAGAGGAGGGGACATTTCCAAACTCATTTTATGAGGTCAACATTACCATGATATGAAAACCAGACATGGACCTACAAGAAAAGGAAATTATAGGCCAAAACCCCTCATGACTATAGATGCAAAAATCTTCAACAAAATATTAACAAACCAAATTCATCTATACATTAAAAGAATCATACACCATGATCAAATGGGATTTATTCCAGGAATGCTGGGATGGTTCAATATTCACAAATCAATTTGATGTGCCAGTTAACAGAGAGAAGGATAAAAATATTAGAGTCATCTCGGTGTATGCAGAAAAAGAATTTTACAAAATTCAACATCTCATGCATGAAATAAAACTCTCAGCAAACTGTGTATAAAGAGAATGTACCTCAACATAATAAAGGTCATGTACAATAAGCCCACAGCGAAGATCATACTCAGTGGTAGAAATGCTAAATACTTTTCCTCTGTAATCATGAATAAGGTTTGGATGCCCACTCTCACCATTTTTATTCAACAAGTACTAGAAGTTAGAGCAATTAGGCAGGAAAAAGAAATAAAAGCATTCAAACTGGAAAGGAAGAAGTAAAGCAGTCTCTATTTGCAGGTGACATATTATATAGAAAAATACCCTTTGTGTCTGGGTGGCTCAGTTGGTTAAGCAACTGACTGGATTTCGGCTCAGGTCAAGATCTCAGGGATGTGGGTTTGAGCCCTTGCACTGAGCTCTCTGCTGGGAGTGGAGACTGCTTAAGATTCTCTCTCTTCCTCTCCCTGTCCACCCACCCTCCTTCTCTCTCTCTCTCAAAGTAAAGGAAAGGAAAGGAAAGAGAGAGAAAGAGAGAGAGAGAGAGAGAGAGATAAAGACAGAAAGACAGAAAGACAGACAGAAAGACAGACAGACAGACAGAAAGGAAGAAAGAAAGAAAGAAAGAAAGAAAGAAAGAAAGAAAGAAAGAAAGAAAGAAAGAAAGAAAGATTCCACTACATCCACTACAAACATTTTAGGACTAGTAAATCAATTCAGTAAAGTTGCAGATTACAAAATCAGTATACAAAAATCAGGTGCTTTTAAGAATTCCAGAGAAGATGGCCAAGTAGGAGGTCCCTAAATTTACCTCATCCCTTGGATAAAACTAGATAACACTTGCATCAGAGCAAACAACCCAGAGAAAAACACAAAGACTGGCTGAACAAATTCCACAACTAAATGTAGAGAAGAGGCCACATCAAAGAGGGTAGGAAAGGCAAAGACTCAGTGGGAGCCTAAACTCCGAGTCTGACCACTGGAGGGAGGGAGGGAGGGAGATACAGGAATGTAGAGGAGTGAGAGGTAGACTAGCACACTGGGGAGCCTATCAGGGGAGGAGAAATCCCCATAGCATTTGGCTTTGAAAATTGGAAGGTCTGAATTTCCTGAGAGCTTACAACCAGTGAGACTTAAAGCCTGGAACTTTAAAAATCAGTAGGCTCAGCTCTGAGAGAGCACAGAGGGTAATATGAAGCTGAGCCCCTGCCTGTAAAAGCACAGCAAATAGCCTGCAGAGGTATATCTTGGAAGCAGGAGCTGGAAAGGTGCCTGGGGCTTATGGAAGGGAGTAAGTTACTAATCTCAGAGTTCACTAAGGGACTTCTCCAGGAACAAAGGACCTGGCAGGTACCATTTTCCTTCCCAGCTCTTCATCATAAGATAAACAGAAAGACACCAACAGGAACCAGCACTCTGTGGGCACTCATTGCCTAACTTGCTTATACCATGTCCCCCACCCCCCACTATAGCCAGACCTGCCTCAGCACTAGTGCTGTGGATGCCTCCCCTGAAAGACTCTTGCAAACCGTGCCAACACTGCCTTTCTTGACCTCCTCTAGAAGATGTGGCACCTTGTCAAAACTGCACTTCCCGTGGGAAATCTGGGTGGCTCAGTTGGTTGGGCATCCAACTCTTGATTTTGGCTCAGGTCATGATCTTGGGGTCCTATAATTGAGCTCTGCATTGGGCTCCACATTCAGTGGGGAGTCTGCTTGAGGATTCTCTCCCTCTGCCCCTCCCTCTGTTCTCTCTCTCTCAAACAGGTACATAATTCCTTAAAACAAAAACAAAAACAAAAAACTGTACCTCCCACCCATGGTGGTTTTGCTCAGCAGTCCCAGCCAGGCCTGTTCTCCACAATGGCTATACATTCCCTGTGGAGAAGAACTAGCACACAATTTGTGCCACCATACGTCCACTCACCTGCATTTTGTGGAGCTATGGAGTGGCCCAGCAAGCCTATGCCCTCAGTGACTGTGCACCCCCTATGGAGGAGGACCAGCGCCACCTAGTTAAAGGCACATGTCCACCTACTACTTTTTTCTTTATTATGTTATGTTAATCACTATACATTACATCATTAGTTTTTGATGTAGTGTTCCATGATTCATTGTTTGTGTATAACACCCAGTGCTCCATGCAGAACGTGCCCTCTTTAATACCCATCACCAGGCTAACCGATCCCCCACCCCCTTCCCCTCTAGAACCCTCAGTTTGTTTCTCAGAGTCCACAGTCTCTCATGGTTTGTCTCCCCCTCCAATTCCCCCCCTTCATTTTTCCCTTCCTACTATCTTCTTCTTCTTCTTTTTTTAAACATATAATGTATTATTTGTTTCAGAGCAAGAGACATGGCTGGCTTTCCTAACACACAGAAGCAGACACAGATAGAAAAGAACACATGTGAGACCACAAAACAAGCCTCAACAAATTCAAAAAAATCAAAGTCATACATTTTTTTTTTTTACGATAACTACGAAACTAGAAATCAACCACAAGAAAAAAAATCTTGAAGGACCACACATACATGGAGGTTAAATAACATGGTACTAAACAATGAATGTGTCAACCAAGAATTCAAAGAAGAAATCAAGAAGTACATGGAAACAAAAATGAAAACACAATGGTCAAAACCTTTGGAATTCAGCAAAAGTCATTCTAAGAGGGAAGTTTATAGCAAAATAGGCCTACCTCAAGAGGCAAGAAAAATCCTAAATAAACTACTTAACCTTACATCTAACAGAACAAGAAAAAGAACAAACAAAACCCCAAACCAGTAGAAGAAAGGAAAAATTAAAACTTAGAGTAGAAATAAAATCGAAACTAAAAACAAAGCAAAAAACCCAACAGAACAGATCAAAGAAACCAGGAGCTAGTTCTTTGAAACGATCAACAGAATTGATAAACCTCTAACCAGATTCATAGAAAAGTAAATAAATAAATAAGAGTAAGGACTCCAATAAACAAAATAAAAATAAAATAGGAGAAATAACCAACACCACAGAAACACAAACTATTTTAAGAGAATATGATTAAAAAAAAACCTGTATGCCAAAAAATGAGACAACCTAGAAGAAATGGAAAAATTCTTAGAAACTATAACCTAGCAAAACTGAAACAAGAAGAAATAGAAAATTTGAACAAATTACCAGCAAAGAGATGGACTCAATAATCAAAATTTTCCAACAAACAAAATTCCAGGGCCAGATAGCATCACAGGGGAATTCTAACAAACACTTAAAGAAGAGTTAATATCTATTCTTCTCAAACTATTCCCCAAAAATAGAAAGGAAAGGAAAACTTCCAAATTCATTTGATGAAGCCAGTATCACCGATACCAAAACCAAAGAAAAGTACCATTAAAAAATAATATAAATAAATAAATAAACAAACAAACAAACAAATAGCTAGCTAGCACTACAGGCCAATATCTCTAATGAACACAGGTACAAAACTCCTCAACAAAACACTAGCAAACCAAATCAAACAATACATTAAAAAACCATTCACCATGATCAAGTAGGATTTATTCCCAGGATGCAAGGGTGGTTCAATATTCACAAATCAATCAACATGATATATTGCATCAATAAGAAAAAGAATAAAAACCACATGATCATTTTAATAGGTACAGAAAAAACATTTGACAACTTTCAACATCCATTCAGGATAAAAGCCCTCAACAAAGTAGGTTTATTTTATTTTTTTTTAAAGATTGTATTTTATACAATCTCTATACCCAACATGGGCCTTGAAAACATAACTTCAAGATCAAGATTCACATGCTCCACCAACGGAACCAGCCAGGCACCCCTCAACAAAGTAGGTTTAGAGGAAGTAACATAAGTAAAATCATATGCGAAAAACCCACAGCCAACATAATATTCAATGGGAAAAAAACAGAACTTTCCCCCTAAAATAAGGAATAAGACAAGAATGTTCATTCTCTGGAAGTCTTAGCCACATCAATCAGACAACAAAAAAGACATAAAAGGCATCCAATTGGTAAGGAAGAAGTAAGACTTTCACTATTTGCAAATGACATGATACTCTATACAGAAAACCCAAAAGACTCCACCAAAAAACTACTGAAGTGATTAATGAATTCAGTAAAATCACAGGATTCAAAAATCAATGTACAGAAATCCATTGCATAATGAAGCTGCAGAAAGAGAAATTTAAAAAAATCCTATTTACCATTGCACCAAAAATAATAAGATACCTAGGAATAAACTTAACCAAAGAGGTGAAAGACTTATACTCTAAATCTATAAAACAGTGGTGAAAGAAATTGAAGATGCCACAAAGAAATGAAAAGATATTCCATGTTCATGGATTGGAAGAACAAATACTGTTAAAATGTCTATAGTACCCAAAGCAATCTATGCATTCAATGCAACCCCTGTCAAAATACCAACAGCATTTTTCACAGAACTGGAACAAATAACCCTAAAATTTGTACCCAACCACCAAAGACCCTGGATAGCCAAAGCAACCTTGAAAAAGAAAAAGCTGAGGGAATCACAATTCCAGATTCACGTTATATTACAAAGCTGTAGTGATCAAAACAGTATGGTACTGGCACAAAAAAAGAGACACATAGATCAATGGAAGGGAACAGAAAACCCAGAAATAAACTCACAATTATATAGTCAATTAGTCTTCAACAAAGCAGAAAGAATATCCAATGGGAAAAAGACAGTCTCTTCAACAAATAGTATTGGGGAAACTGGTCAGCTATACGCAAAAGAATGAAACTGAACCACTTTCTTATACACAAAAATAAACTCAAAATGGATTAAAGACCTAAATGGGAGACCTGAAACCATAAAACTCTTAGAAGAGAGCACAGGTGATAATGTCTCTGATAATAGTTCTAACAACATTTTTCTAGATGTGTCTCCTGGGGTGAGGAAACAAAAGCAAAAACAAACTGTTGGGACTTCATCAAAATAAAAAGCTCCTGCACAGAGAAAGAAAAATCAACAAAACAAAGTCAACCTACTGAATGGGAGAAGACATTTGCAAATGACATATCAAATAAAGGGTTAGTGTCAAAAATGCATAAAGAACTTACATAACTCAATATCCCAAACACAAATAGTCTAATTTAAAATGGACAGAAGACATGAACAGACATTTCTCCAAATGAAAAATGCTTCCAGATGGCTAATGGACACATGAAAACATGCTCAACATCACTTATCATCAGGGAAATGCCAATCAAAAAGTACAATGAGTTATCACCTCACAGCTGTCAGAATTGCTAACATCAAAAACATAAGAAAGAACAAGTATTTGTGAGGATGTGGAAAGAAAGGAACCCACTTGCACTATTGGTGGGAATGCAAATTGGTGCAGCGTGTGGAGAACAGTATGGAAGTTCTTCAGAAAGTTAAAATTAGAACTACCTTATGATTGGCACTACTAGGTATTTACCCAAAGAATACAAAAACACTAATTTTAGGGCATGTAATGTAATGAGCGCTGCATATTATATAAGACTGATGAATCACTGAACTCTACCTCTGAAACTAATAGTATACTATATGTTAATTAACTGAATTTAAATTAAAAAAGAAAATATGACAACTCTATTAAAAAACACTAATTTGAAAGGATATATGCACCTCTGTGTTTATGCAGCATTATTTCCAATAGCCAAGTTAGGGAAGCAGCCCAAGTGTCCATTGAGAGATGAAGAGATAAAGAAGATGTGGTATTTATATACACATACACAATGGAATATTATTCAGCCATAAAAAAGAATGAAATCTTACATTTGCAATGACATGGATGGAGCTAGAGTATAATGTTAAGTCAAAGACAAATACCATATGATCTCGCTAATATATGTAATTTAAGAACCAAAACAAATGAACAAAGGGAAAAAAGAGAGAAACAGTCTTTTAACTAAAGAGAACAAACTGACAGTTACCAAGGGGAGGTGGGTGAGAGGATGGGTAAAGTAGGTGTTGGAGATTAAGGAGTATACTTGTTGTAATAAGCACCAGATGATGTATAAAACTGTTGAATCACTCTATCGTACACCTGACACTAATATAACACTGTGTATTAACTATACTGGAATTAAAAATTTTTAAAAGCAGCAAAAAAAAGGAAAAATATCCCTCCCCATATTGCAATGAAATAAAAGCAAATTTTCCATATCTATTTTAAAACAGATCAAGAGATATGGTATAAAAATAGCGGTTGCATTTATATTCACTACCACAAATTACCAGAAAGAGGAATTTAAGAAAATCATTTGCAATTGTGTCTAAAGGATAAAAGAGCTAGGAATAAACTTATCCAAGGTGGTGAAAGATCTGTACACTGAAAACTATAATACATTGATGAAAGAAGTTGAAGAAGACATAAATAAATGAAAATGTATTCCATGCTCATGAATTTGAAGAATATTGTTAAAATGTTCAAATACCTGAAGCAATCCAGATTCAATGCAATCCATATCACAATTCTAATAGCACTTTTCACAACAATAGAACAAACAATCCTAAAATGTGTATGGAACCAAAAAAGACTGAATAGGCAAAGCAACCTTGCAAATATATCGCACTTCATGATTTCAAACTATATTACAAAGCTATAGCATCAATACTGTATAGTATTGGCATAAGAACAAACATATATATTAATGAAAACCCAGAAATAAACCCATGCATATGTCGTCAATTTATTTATGGCAAAGGAAACACTGGAGCCAAGAACATACAATGGGGAAAGGATACTCTCTTCAATAAGTGGTGTTGGGAAAACTGAACAGCTACATACAAAAGAATGAAACTGGACCCTATCATATACTATATACAAAACTCAACTCAAAATGCATTAAAGACTTGAACATAAGACCTGAAACCATAATACTTCTAGAAGAAAAGATAATAAGTAAGTTCCTTGATATCACTCTTCAGGATGATTTTTTTGTATTGAATGCCAAAAGCAGAGGCAAAAAAAAAAGCACAAAATCAACAAGCAGGACTATATCAAGCTCAGTATCTCTGCACTGCAAATTCAACAAATGAAAAGGTAACCTGTGGAATAAGAGAAAATATTTGCAAATCATATATCTGATAAGGGGTTAATATCCAAAATATATAAAGAACAAATACAACTCAATAGGCAAAAAATAAATAACTCAATAAATGGAAAGAGGAATTGAATACTTTCTTTTCCAAAGAATACATATAAATAGTCAAGAGGCACATGAAACTGTGCTAAACATCATTACTCAGCAGGAAAATGCAAACAAAACCACAATGAATTATAACATTTCACTTGTTAGAATGGCTTTCATCAAATAGAGAGGTGACAGCAAATGTTGGCAAGAATGTGGAGAAAAGAGTATACTTCTGCACTATTGGTGGGAATATAAATTGTCTTAGCCACTATGGAAGACAGTATGGAAATACCTTTAAAAAGTTATTTAGGTACCATATGATCCAACAATCCCACTTCTGGAAATATATCCAAAGGAAATGAAAAAAGGGTATTAAATAGATAGCTGCACTCCTGTGTTCACTGAGCACTATTTGCCTAGCCCCGATATGGAAACAATCTAAGTGACCAACTACGGATGAATAAAGAAAATATGGTGTATATACACATGAAATATCAGTCAGCCATGAGAAAGAAATAGATCCTGCTTTTTGTGACAAAATGGTTGGAACATGAGGGCATTATGCTCAATGAGATAAGTCAGACAGAGAAAGATAATACATGGTATCCTTTACATGTGGAATCTAAAGATTTTTCTTAAAAGTCAAAGTCATAGAAACAGAGAGTAGGAAAGTGATTATTAGGAGCTGAAGGATGGGGGTATTAGGGAGAGATTGGTAAAAGGGTACGAACTTTCTGGTATAAGGTGAATAGGGTCTGAAGATCCAATGTAAAATATGGTGACTAGAGTTGATAACAATATAATTGAAATTTGCTGAGAGTAGAACTTAAATATTATCATACACATAAAAGTGAGGTGATGGATGTGTTAATTAACTAGATGGTAGGAATCCTTTTGCAATGGGTACACATATATAAAATCACCACAATGTACACTTTAAATATCCTACAATTATATTTTTTCAATCATACTTCAATAAAGCTTAAAAAAAAAAAAAGCCTTGTCTCTATGACCAGTGGTGGAAATGAGAAGTGTAGCATCTACATTTTCTTCTGTTTAGTGTTCTATATATTCCCACTTTTAAATGATCTATTTCCTTCAATTCCACTTTCTATTTTTAAACATTGTTGGTGGTGGTTAATTTGACAATTTCACTCACAAATTGAAAATTCATAAAATAAGGAGTCCCTGGGTGGCTCAATTGGTTAAGCATCTTGATTTCAGCTCAGGTCATGATCTCAGGGTTGTGAGATGGAGCCCTATATGAGGCTTTACACCAGGTGTGGAGCCTGCTTAAGAGTCTCTCTCTCTCTCTTTCTCATTACAGACCAATATCCCTGATGAACATGGATGCCAAAATATTCACCAAGGTACCAGCCAATAGGATCCAACAGTACATTAAAATGATTATTCATGGGACGCCTGGGTGGCTCAGTTGGTTAAGCATCTGCCTTTGGCTCAGGTCATGTTCTCAGGGTCCTGGGATCAAGTCCCACATCAGGCTTCTTGCTCAGTGGGAAGCCTGTTTTTCTTTCTGCCTGCCACTCTCCTTGCTTGTTCTCTCCCTCTCTCTCTCTTTCTATCTATCTCTATCTCTCTGACAAATAAATAAATAAAATCTTAAAAAAAAAGGATTATTCACCATGACCAAGTGGGATTTATTCTTGGGCTGCAAGAGTGGTTCAACATTTGCAATCAATCAACATGATACATCACATTAAAAAAAGAAAGGACAAGAACCATATGATCCTCTCAACTGATGCTGAAAAACCATTTGACAAAATACAGCATCCTTCTTGATTAAAACTCTCTAGTGTATGGATGGAAAGAACATACCTCAATATCATAAAAGCCATCTACATAAAGCCCACAGTGATTATCATTCTCAATGGGGAAAACCTGGGAGCTTTTCCCTTAAGGTTAGGAACACAACAGGGATGTCCACTCTCACCACAGTTCAACATCATACTAGAAGTCCTACCCTCAGCAATCAGAAAACAAAAAGAAATAAAAGGCATTCAAATTGGCAAAGATGAAGTCAAATTCTCACTCTTTGCAGGTGACATGGTACTTTATGTGGAAAACCCAAAAGACTCCACCCCAAAATTGCTAGAACTCATACAGCAATTCAGCAATGTGGCAGGATATAAAATCAATGCACAGAAATCAGTTGCATGTCTATACATTAACAATGAGACAGAAGAAAGAGAAATTAAGGAATCAATCTGATTTAAAATTGCACCCCAAAACATAAGATATCTAGGAATAAACCTAACCAAAGAGGTAAAATATCTGTACTCTAAAACCTACAGAAAAATTATGAAAGAAATTGAGGAAGACAGAAAGAAATGGAAAAAAATATTCCATGCTCATGGATTGAAAGAATAAATATTGTTAAAATGTCTATGCCACCTAGAGCAATCTATACATTCAATGCAATCCCTATTAAAATACCATCAAAATTTTTCACAGAGCTGGAACAAATAATCCTAAAATCTGTATGGAACAAGATAAGACCCCAAATAGCCAGAGGAGTGTTGAAAAGAAAACCAAAGTTGGTGACATCACAATGCCAGACTTCAAGTTCTATTACAAAGCTGTAATCATCAAGACAGTATGGTACTGGTACAAAAACAGACACATAGCTCAATGGTACAGAATAGAGAACCCGGAAATCGACCCTCAACTGTATGATCAACTAATCTTTGACAAAGCAGAAGAGAATATCCAATGTAAAAAAGACAGTCTCTTCAAATAAATTGTGCTTGTAAATTGGACACCCACGTGTAGAAGAATGAAACTGGACCATTGTCTTACACCATACACAAAAATAAACTCAAAATGGATGAAAGACCTAAATGTGACAGGAATCCATCAAAACCCTATAGGAGAACACAGGCACTTCTTGCTAGACATGTCTCCAAGGGCAAGGGAAACAAAAGCAAAAATGAACTATTGGAACTTCATCAAGATAAAAGGCTTCTGCACAGCAAAGGAAACAGTCAACAAAACTAAAAGGCAACCTACAGAATGGGAGAAGATATCTGCAAATGATGTATCAGATAAAGGGCTAAAAGATCTAGGCTATCCAAGATCTATAAAGAACTTATCAAACTTAACACCCGAAAAACAAAGAATCCAGTCAAGAAATGGGCAAAAGACATGAACAGACATTTCTCCAAAGAAGACATACAGGTGGCCAACAGACACATGAAAATATGTTCCACATCACTTTGCATCAGGGAAATACAAATCAAAACCACAGTGAGATACCACCTCACATTAGTCAGAATGGTTAAAATTAACAAGACAGGAAACAACAAATGTTTGCAAGGATGCAGAGAAAGGGGAACCCTCTTACACTATTGGTGGGAATGCAAGCTGGTACAGCCACTCTGAAAAATGGTAGGGTTCCTCAAGAAGTTAAAAAAGGAGTTACCCTATGACCCAGCAATTGAACTACTGGGTATTTACCCCAAAGATAAAAATGTAGTGATCCAAAGGGGCACCTGCACCCCAATGTTCATAGCAGCAATGTCTACAATAGTCAAACTATGGAAAGAGCTGATATGTCCATCGACAGATATATATACACAATGGAATATTATGCAGCCATCAAAAGGAATGAAATCTTGCCATTTGCAACGATGTGGATGGAACTGGAGGGTATTATGCTGAGCGAAATAAGTCAATCAGAGAAAGACATGTACCATATGATCTCACTGATATGAGGAATTCTTAATCTCAGGAAACAAACTGAGGGTTGCTGGAGTGGTAGGGGGTGGGAGGCAAGGGGTGGCTGGATGATAGACATTGGGGAGGGTATGTGCTATGGTGAGCGCTATGAACTGTGTAAGACTGTTGAATCATAGACATGTTCTTCTGAAACAAATAATACATTATATGTTAAAAAAAAGGAAGAAGAAGAAGAAGAAGATATTAGGAAGAGAAAAATGAAGGGGGGGAAATTAGATGGGGAGACGAACCATGAGAGACTATGGACTCTGAGAAACAAACTGAAGGTTCTAGAGGGGAGGGGGGTGGGGGGATGGGTTAGCCTGGTGATGGGTATTAAAGAGGGAACGTACTGAATGGAGCATTGGGTGTTATCCGCAACAATGAATCATGGAATGCTACATCAAAAACTAATGATGTAATGTATGGTGATTAACATAATAAAATAAAAAAGATGTAGTATTATATATACAATGGAATATTACTCAGCCATCAGAAAGAATCAATATTTACCATTTGCATCAATGTGGGTGGAACTGGAGGGTATTATGCTGAGTGAAATAAGTCAATCAGAGAAAGACAATTATCATATGGTTTCACTCATATATGGAATATAAGAAACAGTGTAGAGGATCATAGGGGAAGGGAGGGAAAACTGAAGGGGAATTCATCAGAGAGGGAGAAAAACCATGAAAGTCTCCTAACTATAGGAAACAAACTGAGGGTTGCTGGAGGGGAGGTGGGTGGGGGGTGGGGTAATTAGGTAAAGGCATTAAGTAGGGCGTGTGATATGATGAACACTGGGTGCTATACGCAACTGATAAAATACTGAACACTACATCTGAAACTAATGATGTACTGTATGTCCGCTAATCGAATTTAAATAAAAAATTGAAAAAATAGATTATCTCTCTGCCTCCCTTCTTGAAAAAAAAATCATAAAATGAAATTGTGACCTATCTAAAAGAGGAATGGATACCCCTCAAAATTTTTCTTACTTATACCATATGTACAGCAACTCCAAAACCTTGGGTTGTTACAATTTGGGCAACAGGTAAGCACTTTTGTTATCTGGTTCTGTTGGTTTTCTATTAATGCTATAGCAGATTCCTAAAAGCTTAGTGTCTTCAAACAGCACAAATTTATTATTTTACAGTTTTTTTTTTCCATTCAGAAGTGGTTTAGGTCTCAGTACAATAAAGTTGTCAACAGACTGTGTTCCCTTCTTGGGTCTACAGGGAAGAAAACTATTTTTGTTCATTCAATTTGTTAGTAGAATTCAGTTTTTTGCTGATGCAGACCAAGATTCACATTTCTTGCTGGCTGAAATCTAAGAGTAGTTTCCAGTGTCTAGAAATCACTGCATTCTGTGGGTAGTGATCTCATCTTCTCTCATCTTCAAAAACAGCAAAGGCAGATCAAGCCGTTCTTTTTTCATATCTCTGAGTAGAGTCTGGAAAGTTTCTCTGCCTTTAAAAATTTATGTTTTAGATGAGACCCATCCAGATAATCCAATATACTCTCCCAACCCAAGGACTTTAACCTTCATTATGTCTGCAAAGTCCTTTTGCCATGTAGGGGAAATATTCATCTCTTCCAGGAATTATGTTTTTCTCTTTTTTAATTTTATTAAGTAATCTCCACACTGCACATGGGGCTCAAACTCACAACCCCAAGATCAAGAGTTACATGCTCCACTGACTGACCCAGCCAGGAAACCCCAGGATATATCTGGGGACATTTATTTTACATCCCACAGAAAGGATAATTGCATTTTGTCTGTTTTGATTATTACAACCAGAATATAGACATGTGACCTGGGTCATGCCAATCCAATGTATGGTCCCAGGCTTGAAACAGGTAGATAATGACATAAAGAAGCAAGGATCTTGGAGAACCCTCTCTGGCAAGGATGAGATTTGTAGGGAATTTCCTGAGGAGCAGTGGTAATAGTGCTGTTTCCTTTCCTAAAGTTTTTTTTTTTCCATTTTCCACAATTCATTGCTTTGTTCCTTGTGCTATCCCAGTGTATTGTCAGGACTGTGATACATATTATATTTTAACTCCAAACTATTAGTCTCACAGAGGTACACATTTTATTGCCTGAGGAATACCATGCTCTTCCCAGTACAGACCTGAATATATAAATGTGTCAGTCCTTTAGTGAGGACATTTCTGGCATTTTAGATGGAATACTTCTTTATTGTTCAGGACTGTCCTACACACAGCAATATGTATATTGTCCATGATCCCTATACACTAAACATGTCTTGTCCTCAGTCTCTAGACACTGCAAAATAACTCTTTGCATTTCAACTTTTTCCTTAGGAGGTTATATTAACGCTAGTTGAGAACTACTGTTCTAAATATTCAATATATTTTTGAAAAGGTTGTAAAATGAAGTCTGGTGTTAGTAATGTTTATTTTTCATTAATTCCTTTGATCATTTCCTTAACAAACAAGTATTGAGAAATTGCAAAGTGACAAATTCTATGCTGGACACTGCAAGTAGAGTACATAGAAGATTCTTAACCTAACATTTCATCCATTTTTATGTCCTTGCCCTCAGATTAGACGGGCAATTAACATTGTCATTCAGACATTATGGCACTGAGTGCGGCACATGTATAATTGTGTTCCAAAAAGATAGTTCTCTCCTATCTTTGATGACTCTGCCTTCTGGATAAACACTGCACTGTATTCTTTTTTTTTTTCCTTTTTCACTCATATATACCAAGTGACACACTCCTTCAAGTTACAAACCTGTAGCAAAATTGGAAGAAAACAGGGAAGAAGAGGCTTTGCTTGAGCCTTGAGTTCAATTTACATGTTGTCATGGTACATTATAAAAAGTCCTGCATTGGATAAAAGGACAAGTCAGGCTAGTAATTTCTTTTATTTATCATTCGCTTGTGTGCATAAATCCCCTAGCAACTCCACATGAGCAATGACCAGACCAAAATAAGATTATAAGCCTCTAATAGTATGATCTCTCCACACTATAAAACTGGCCATGCTTTGCAAATACTTGAACTCTTTCCACCTCCCACCCTCTAGGTTCCCATAAGATAATGCTAATTGTTGAAATATGAACCTCCCTATAGAGAGTAAAAAAAACAAATCCAAGAACAAGTAATAAAAATAATACAGAATTCACACAAAATAAGAGATGTAGAAATAGGGAAATAAAGATTTAGGGAAGGTGAAGAAATAAAGATTTCTTTATTTAGGAAATAAAGAAATAGGGAAATAAAAAATTCAAGACTGGCAGAACAAGCTCTGCAGTCCACACCAGACCCTAGAATTAGGCAGGAATTTCACAAAGAAAAAAGAGGGCTGTGGGTGCCAGTAAGGGAGGAACACAGTAAATGTTAAGTAGGGCTCATTCCCTGTGGGGAAATACTGAGAACAGATGCTAGCCCTTGTGATTCAGAGCTCAAGTTATCAAGGGTTTGAAAAAGAAGAAATTAGAAAGTGCCTGGGACCAGTGTCTGGGAAAGGTGTAGTCCTTGGAGGACAGCAAAACATGGTAGAAGAGAGTAGAGTAGACTTGAGCCTTGACAGTCAAGGAAAAAGGGATATATTGAAGATAAGAATTCTACTGAAATAAGACAATATCAAAGAATCATGAAGAAGTTTAAAGAATCTTTTACTCATTTCTAAAGGTGCTGAGATCATCAAAGGGTAAAAACACTCCTTCTTATTCTATTTTTAAAGTTTGATTCTGTTATCTCAAGGGTTTCTGCTGTCAGTAGCAGTGGTAGTTATATGAAGGAAGCTGAATACACATAGATATATTTTGAAACCTGGAAAATTTAACTTAAAGTACATTTTAGCTTTGTAGTGCCCTTGAGGGTGGAACTGATTTGCTCAGGAGATGAATAATGGGATTCATTACTATAACTAGTTGAAATCTAACATAACCCAAGGTATTCCCTTGTTGTTGAGCAGCTTAGATATTTTGGAGAGTAATGCAGCCCCACTTCTAGTGGTTTCTTATCTTACCACTTAAGTCATCAACAAATGGCTATTTTCTTCCTACAAGTGAGAGGTGTATTTATGTTCATAAATATGGAGAACATAGGCCAACTCTTTGCATATTCACATGACATTCTTTTCGTTTTATAAAGCAAAAAATAAAAAAGCATTTATCACACATGCTGTAAAAAATAGACTTGATCAATATCTTATGGGTGTAAATAATTACCTATATATTTTGCTTGTGTTAATGTTTCCAAATAGTCACATGAATGATGATGTTAGAACTTCTAATTAAGAGATGCTTTTTGTGTTTTTCACTCTATGTGCAATAAAATGTTATATAAATTCAACAAATTTAGCCCAGTGTTTTCTTTAGAGTATTTAAAATTCAGAGCCAGAATGCTTCTGTAAGGTTTATCAAATAATCAATGGAAAAATTAATTATTTCACAAAATTTTCCAGATAATAGGAAAAGAGAGTTCAACTGACTTTTGTTTTGAGAGACTAAAATTGATGCAAACACCTAACCAGTATGGTGTAAAAAAGTTGTAGGCCAATTTATCTATGAATATATGTAAAAATAAGATGAGTCTCAAGAATCTGCATTTAGGAAGCTCCAATAAGGGACAATTGCCACACTTAACAAAATCACACCAAACCAAAGCGAACACTGTAACTTCAGAATATTAAAGTGACTTGTTCTAGTCCTACTTATTGTCAAAGTTTAGATCAAAACCCATAAATTGATGTCTACTACTAGGCTTTTCAATTCTATGATTGGATCAGTTAGGATAATGTGTGTCACTATTGCAAGTCAACTCACAAGCACTATGGTTTAACACATTTAACATCGGTTTGCTGCTCACCTAAAGTGAGAAATACTGACAGCCTTCCCCCTAGGGGATTAAGGCCTGCTGGCACCTTCCATCACGCGTCTCCGCCATTCTCTAGGGCCAGTTAACAGAAAGAGAAAAGAAATAGAAAAACTCATCTTCTTAACTATCATAGCAAATGTGACATAATCAGTTAAATTCACATTTCATTCCTGAGAAGCTGTCAGATGATTTCCAGGGACCCGGAATGGGGTCTGGGAAGTGGAATCCCTAAAAGCTCCACAAAGATTGTGGTGAAATGCTATCTCTTTATGGTAACCATACAGTGTTCTATTTTACACTTGTCCCATTTAAACCTACTTATTAGCATCCAATCCAGGGGACTTTAATAGTTCTCAAAACTGTCCTGGTTTGAATGACAGATCATATGGTCATCCTATGTTCTATGACAATGCTCTTAGAAAACTGCAGATTTTTAAACTGTTATTTGAATTTGGTTTGGTCTTAATATGTAAAAAGGAAGTGAAAATGCCAACATTATAATTATATTATTAACATACTGTTTAATGTTTCTAGTCCATACAAAATACTTAACTCCAGTGATCCAGAATGTTGCGATGATTTAAAGAATGTTTTCCAGGGGCGCCTGGGTGGCTCAGTCGATAAGCGTCTGCCTTCGGCTCAGGTCATGATCCCAGAGTCCTGGAATCGAGCCCCGCATCAGGCTCCCTGCTCGGCGGGAAGCCTGCTTCTCCCTCTCCCACTCCCCCTGCTTGTGTTCTTGCTAACTCTCCGTCAAATAAATAAAATCTTTAAAAATATATTTTCCAGGGGCGCCTGGGTGGCTCAGTTGGTTAAACCGCTGCCTTCGGCTCAGGCCATGGTCCCAGGGTCCTGGGATCGAGCCCCACGTCGGGCTCCCTCCTCATGCGGGAAGCCTGCTTCTCCCTCTGCCTGCCGCTCCCCCTGCTCGTGCTCTCTCCCTCTCTCTCTCTCTCTCTCTCTCTCTCTCTCTCGCTCGCTCTCTCGCTCTCTCTGTGTGTCAAATAAATAAATAAAATCTAAAAAAAAAAGAAAAAAAATTCCTTCTTAAAAAAAAAAAAAAAAAATATATATATATTTTCCAGACATATTTAAAAATAAAAATTTCAAAGCAATGGTATCAAACTTGTATCATAAATTTATCAAAATAGCATGTATGGGGTTTTTGACCCTAAATAATGTAGTTTTGAACAAATTCATGCATAGATTAGTGAAACACAGATGCTCCATGGTACAGTGAATATTTTAAGAACATGTTGGAAGCAATTTTAAATACACAATATAAGTATGCCTCAAAGAAAGAAAGACCGCTGAGGTATTCTACTGCCTGGAGACAAAAATTGGATGTATGTCCCTTTAAAGTTCCTTACAGTCCCATAGTACTATAATAAATTCTCCTGCAGAGTATAATTTGAATATAAAAAAATGTTTTAAAATGATATGATAAAGGAAGTGAAGATATAGTAATGGGACCCTCTAAGCAGTGAGATGCCCAATATCCTAACACTAGCATTCTGTGATATCATGTAAAATCTGCTTATGAAATCTGAGAAATAGAACTTAGCATGACAAAGTGTTGAGATCCGAGGGTAAAGGCAATAATATTCTATTTCTTGAAATATAATGAAAACTACACTTCATTAAAATGCAATTGTCAACTTGGAGGAATGATACTACTTTGCTATGTCAAAATAACACAAGTAAATAAAATAGAACATGAATTTTCAAAATTCTTGGGACAGGAGCATGTATAATTTAATAAGATATCTCTACTATGCATTTTTGGAATAAAGGAATATTAAATGTGAACATTTATGATCCATTCAACTTATTTTCTTTCCAATCTGCCCAACTTTACCCCAATGCCCTGTTTGCCCTTCATCCTCATCCCAAAATAAAATAAACATAGCTGTCAGATGCCAATGTCACAGTGAAGACTTTATAAAATCTTAACTATTTTGAACTCCAAAATAACAGCCTGACCAGCACATTCTGAGCTGAAATCCCTTAAATTCTTAAATGTACTACTTAATAGCAGATGTTCTGAAAACTTTCTAATAATGACTCATCCCACAGAAAAGGAAAATAAGTAGAATTGGATATCTTCATTCTTTTAATAGAAAATGTCAAAAATTTTCCTTAATTATCTGTCACTTTTGAATGCCCTAAGATTTGCACATTTCCAAAGTTTCACAACTGTCTTTTGGGAATTACTGTCCATTATACCCACCTTTATTCACCAAGATATCATTAATTATCCTCTGAAATCTGAGACTCTCTAACTAGAAATAATTTTAGGTATTACTTAGAAACATGTTATTGGGCTATATAGGGCAATATTAGCATAAAATAGAATTTTATATATGAGATGTTTTATGTAAGTCTCATGGTAACTACAGAGTATTGCCTATTGTGGATTCACAAAATAGGAAGAGAAGAGAATCAGAGCATACCACTATGGAAAAACATCAATTTACAAAAAGAAGGCAGCAAAGAGGAAGAAAGGGAAAAGCGAACAGGCAAAAAATAATAAGATTAATAACAATTAATAAGATGGCATTAGTAAGTCCCCACCTATCAATGATGACTTTAAATATAAATGGATTGAATTATTTAGTAAAAAGGCCAAGAGTGGCTGGATGGATAAAAGAAGATCTAACTATATGTTTCCTACAAGAGATTCATTTCAGCTTTAAGAGCACACATATGCTCAAAGTAAAGGAATGCAAAAAATATATATCTATATTCCATCCAAGTTGAAACCAAAAGAAAGGAGGGACACCTACATTTATAATAGACAAGAGACTTTGAAGCAAAAGTATGAACAAGAGACAAAGAAGATCATTATATAATAATAAAGTGGTCAAATCATCAGTTATAAATATTGTAAATATATGCATTTCAAGTTGCAATACCTGAATATATTAAGCAAATACTAGCAGATGTAACCAGTAATAGTAGGGGACCTCAACACCTCACCTTCAACAATGAATAGATCATCCACGCAGAATATCAAATAAAATAGACCAGAGAAACAATAGAAAAGATCAATGAAATTGAGCTGTTTCTTGAAAAGATGAACAAAATTGACAAACTTTTTGACTAAGAAAATAAGAGAGAAGACTCGATAATTAATAAAATAATAATTATATAATAAATAATAAAATAATAAAAATCAGAAATGAAAAAGAGGACATTATAACTGATATTACAAAAATAAACAGAATCATAAATAATTTCCATGAATGATTATATGCCAACAAATTAGAAAACCTAGAAGAATTTGATAAATTCCTTGAAACATACATCTTATCAAGACTTTCACAAAGATCTAGAAAATATGAACAGAACAATACAAAGTAAACAGAAAAGACTGAGTCAGTAATCAAAAACCTCCCAATAAAAAAGAGTAGAAAACCAAATAGTATCATTGGTGAATTCTAGCAGATATTTACAGAATTAGTTGTAATCCTTCCCAAACTCTTCAAAAAATAGAAGAGGAGGTATCACACCCAAACTCCTTTTGTAAAACCAGCATTACTCTGATACCAAAGCCAGATAAGGACACTGCAAGAAAACTACAGACCAATACCCCTGATGAATACAAAAATTCTCAAGAAGGGCACCTGGGTGGCTCAGTCATTAAGCGTCTGCCTTCGGCTCAGGTCATGATCCCAGGGTCCTGGGATCGAGTCCCATGTCGGGCTCCCTGCTTGGAGGGAATCCTGCTTCTCCCTCTCCCACTCCCCCGCTTGTGTTCCTGCTCTTGCTGTGTCTCTCTCTGTCAAATAAATAAATAAAATCTTTAAAAAAAAATTCTCAAGAAAATATCAACAAACCAAAATCAGTAGCACCTTAAAGAAATATATACTACAACCAAGTCAGATTTATATATGGGATGCAAGGATAGTTCAACCCATGCAAATTAATAAATGAGATATACCACATTAAAGCTAAAAATCATATGATCATCTCAGTAAATGAAGAAAAAGCATTTGGCAAAATACATAAAAACTCTTAAGAAATTGGGTATTAAAGGAACATAATTTTACTTAATAAGGGCCATATACATTTAGCCCATAGCTGAAGCCATAGTTAATGGTGAAAACTTTTCCTCTAAGATCTGGTACAAGACAAGGACAATCAGTCTCACTACCTTTATTCAAAGTAATTCTAGAAGTCTTAGCCAGAGTAATCAGGCAAGATAAAGAAATAAAAGACATCCAAATTGGAAAGGAAAAAGTAAAATCTTTATTGTTTGCAGATGATATGATCTTACAGGTTAGAAAGTCCTAGAGTCCACCATTTTATTGTTTTATATTCCATTATTCAATGTAATTTTGTCCAAACAGAGGTATCTTGCTTAGAATTCTCAAATCCCTTAAATAAAGCTGGCAGCAGCTATTTCAAAAAGAAGTGGTCTATAGAAAAAATTTGGATGGCTGGGTGATAGACATTGGGGAGGGTATGTGCTATGGTGAGCACTGTGAATTGTGCAAGACTGTTGAATCACAGACCTGTACCTCTGAAACAAATAATACATTATATGTTAAAAAAAAAAAGAAGATAGTAGGAAGGGAGAAATGAAGGGGGGGAAATCGGTGGGGGAGATGAAGCATGAGAGACTATGGACTCTGAGAAACAAACTAAGGGTTCTAGAGGGGAGGGGGTGGGGGGATGGGTTAGCCTGGTGATGGGTATTAAAGAGGGCACGTATTGAATGGACCACTGGGTGTTATACGCAAACAATGAATCATGGAACACTACCATCAAAAACTAATGATGTAATGTATGGTGATTAACATAATAAAATTTAAAAAATTAAAAAAATAAAGATATTTTGTGTAATAAAAATAAAAAAATAAAAAAATAATTTGGTGACCAGTGCTTCACTGATGATGGCAATGCAAGGAGAAAGACTATATACATGTAAATACAACTTGAATATAGTCTCATAAGAAGGTACTGCAAGCAGAGAGATCTCTGTAGTAAGATTTACATACTATAATTGAAAATGGTCACACTTAAACTTCATCCACAATTGTGCATGGGGTTGGCATTATAAAACATTATAAAAGGCCATTGCTAGAAAATGGACACACATCTATTTATATCTACATCTATATACAATGTGTATATAGTATATATTTTATATTAAATTTATATATTTATTTTATTAAATGTGTTATATTTATACATTAAATGTATATTACATTTGCATTATAAAACATATATTTATATATATATTTATAATATGAAAATTATAAAATATAATTATATATTTTATTTTTATATATCTTATATAAGTAAATATATAGATATAGAGGATATAGATTGTTTTTGGCACAAGCTCCCCAACTATTCATATCCTGTACCACACTAGTATTTGTATTACATTTGATGGGCCTGCATTTACATCATTATCACCCAGATTCCACAATTTATATTAGACTACACTCTTGGTGTTGTACATTTGATGGGTTTTGATGAGTGTATAATTTGATAAGGGTATAATGTATGGTGATATAATCATTGTAATATCATATAGAATGGTTTACCCTAAAAATCCTTTCTCCTCTGCCAAACCATCTCTCCCCAGCTGCAGTTCCTGGAAACCACTGATATTTTATTGTCTCCATAGTTTTGCCTTTTCTATCTAGCAGATATATCTTCTGCCTCAGTGACTTTATATTTCTGATAATGCAGATATTCTGCTGATGAATATTTTCAGCATTTATATGTATAAAAATTATTTCTTTTGACATAATTTTTTCTTTATATTTGATTGAATTGAATATTTTAAACTAATCCACAGTAAAATAGATTTATTTTTGTCTCTTGGTATATAGCCCTAGGAGTCTTAATACATGTATAGATTTTTGTAAACACCACCACAATCCAGATACAAAATAGCTCCATCATTTCATAGCCATCATTTTTAATAGTATTTTTACTGTGTATAGAATTCTAGATGGAGGGCTTTTGTTTTCTCTTCTTTCAGCGTTTTCTGATGGTCTATCTACTCTATTTTCAAATCTTCTAATCATTTCTTTTTAATGACTTCTTTTTCCATACATAGGAATAAAAAGCAAATCAAGCAAGTATAAAAGCAAATCAAGTGTTTGGGGATCAAAATCTATACAATTTAGAAGAACACCTTTACAAAAGAATAATATAAAATTAAAGTTATTAAATTAGGTACAGAGATTTCACAACAATGTTAATGTACTTAATCCCACATAACTGTATACTTAATGATGGTTAAGTGGTAATTTTGTTATGTGTAATTCACACCTATAAAAAACGCAATGATAAAAACACAACAGAACAAAAAAAATCAGATTAAGACTTTGAAGGTACTTGTGTAAGTAGAAATGAATTTTAAGCTTTATTAACTTCACAGAAAATTCACCTCTGCCTGTACATATTGTCAAGCTATTGTTTAACTATAACAAACATATGCATCTTGAGTTTATTTCTAATATCTGAAATGCATGTACTTTTATCCCTATTGCTGTTTATTGTCACAACAATCTTCATTACCTTACCCTTGGAGTGAGCTGAGGGCATCTTTATCAAGCACGTCCCACTTTTAAATAAATGTGGGGAGGATCTCCTCTTAGACTCATCTTTATTTTAAATTTTTTATTTAAATTCAATTTAGTTAACATATAGTATATTATTAACTTCAGGGGTAGAATTTAGTGATTCATCAGTTGCATATAAGACCCAGTGCTCATTCCATCAAGTGCCCTCCTTCATGCCCATCACCCAATGACCCCATCCCCCCACCTACCTCTCCTCCAGCAACCCCCAGTTTGTTTCTTATAGTTAAGAGTCTCTTATGGTTTGTCTCGCTCTCTGTCTTTATCTTATTTTTCCTTTCCTTCCCCTATGTTAAAAGCTGCTGACCTTTGAATTCTATCCTTCTTTTACTGATAGGTCTTCAAAATCAAATGTTAAGTTTTCCACAATTAAAAAAATCCCCTATGGCGCTATATATATATATATATATATATATATATAGCTTTTTTTTTAAAGCGTTTATTTATTTATTTGAGATAGAGAGTGAGAGAGAGAGAGAGAGAGAGAGAGAGAGAGAGCACAAGCCGGGGGAGCGGCAGGCAGAGGGAGAAGCAGGCTTTCCACTGAGCAGGGAGCCCAATGCGGGCTTGATCCCAGGACTCCAGGATCATGACCTGAGCCGAAGGCAGACACTTTACCAACTGAGCCACTCAGGTGCCCCAGTATTCTGCTTTTCTTGAATAACACGCTGTTGTTTCCAAAACAAAGGAAAATAAAAAATGAATCTACCTTTCATTTTCCCATTACTCGAATATGGCATTATGTTGGCATTTTTTCCCTCCCACTTTTTTAAAGATATTTTTTCATAGTTGTTATGTTCCATATATAATTTCTAAATTAATATTGTATTAAGGAATATTGTTCATGCTATCTCCTTTTTATAAACATCATTTTAGATAGTTGCTTGAGGGCAGGGAGTATGCCCTTCACATCTTCCCTGCTGTTAAACACAGATACCTACTCCCATTAGACATCAGGTTATGTTTTTAACTTGAAAGAGAGTACAGGCACTTTAAGTAGAAAGCTTTCTGGGATAGTCACTTCTTTCTGCCATATTATCTAATATAGTTCTGAAGTTGACATTCTAATAAACAATTGCTGAATTAAATGCTGTAAGACTCATGTTGCCAAGTGACTACACTACAGAAGGAGATGTGCTTTGTGTACCTGAGTCCTTGTAAAGCCCAGATTCCTACTGTGTTCAGTTTAGGGGTATAATAATGAGTTTACAAAGCAATGAATATAGTAACTTATTATTTACTCCAGATAAGAATATTTATCTGGTGACCATTCTACTTGCTTTTGTCTTAGTCTCCCTTTAATCAGTTCTCACTACAGTAGCCAGGATTATTCTTTTATTCTTTTTACATTTTATTAATTTTTAATTTAAATTCAATTAGCCAACATATAAAACATCATTAGTTTCAGATGTAGAGTTCAGTAATTCATCAGTTGCATATAACACCCAGTGCTCATCACATCATGTGCCCTCCTTCATGCCTGTCACATCCCGTTACCCCATCCCCCCACCCACCTCCCCTCTTTCTGATTTTTTTTAAAAGATTTTGTTTATTTATTTATTTATTTGAGAGACAGAGAGTGGGAGCAGAGGGGAGGGGCTGGGGGAGAGGGAGAGAGAGAATCTCAAGCAGACTCTAGCTGAGTGTGGAGCTGGAAGGAGGGCTCAATCTCACAAACCTGAGATCATGACCTGAGCCAAAACCAAGAGTTAGACACTCCACTGACTGCACCACCCAGGCACCCCAGGATTATTCTTTTAAAGTCAAATTGATCATGTCACTCTTCTCCTTATACCATCCAATACTGTTTCATCTCAGAGTAAGAACCAAATCCCTTAAAGTGGTTTAAAATGCATTATATGATCCAGTCATGTTGGTTCTCTGATCTCCTGTCTCACTGCATGGTACTTGCTGTGGTTCACCTCCACTGGCATCTCCACGGTTTCTTAAACACACCAGGTATGCCTGCTTCTCTCCCAACGGTTTGGCATTTGCTATTCTGCCAGGAAACATCCTTCCCTCAAATTATCTCACTCCCTCAAATCCTTAATGTCTCTGTTGAAATGTCCTATCTGAGAATTCTTCCCTTTCTTCAAACAGGCACTCCTTGACCTCTTTGCTACTGCATTTCTTCCTTAGTCCTCAAAATCACTTAGTGTTGTACTTACTTATTTTTCATTTTGGTTTTGCTTTCATCAAACTAGAATATAAGCTTCATGACTAGAGTGTCTTCACCTGTTTTTAAATTAATACAAAACTCCAATGCCTAGCAGCTGGAATATCTGTTTGGTAAATATTTGTTAAAGATATAAATTAAGGAATGCTGAATACTTTATCATGCAGTCAATGCTTTTTTTTTTGTATATAGTCTTCTCTAAAATGTAGAACAACATTGTGAAATTATTATTACCTCAATGTTAGAGGAAATGAAATTGAGAAGCTGAGAAGTTAAGGACCTTGCTCAAGGCTCTACTATATATGTATATCTTTCTCACTCTCCCTTTCTTTTTAGAGAGACAGCAAACATGATGGAATGCCCATGCACCCATGTGAGAGAACCCAAGTTTGGGCTTCACACTAAAATCTTTTTTTGGGGGCGCCTGGGTGGCTCAGATGGTTAAGCAACTGCCTTCGGCTCAGGTCATGATCCCGGGGTCCTGGGATCGAGTCCCGCATTGGGCTCCCCGCTCAGTGGGAAGCCTGCTTCTCCCTCTGCCTCTCTCTCTCTCTCTCTCTCTCTGTCTCTGCCTCTCATGAATAAATAAATAAAAAAATCTTTAAAAAAATAAATAAAATAAAATCTTTTTTTGGTCAAAGTCCAAATCCTTTTCTTTGTATCACGATGAGATATGGATTGAATGCAAATAGTTTAATAATTTTCTGATAATTTTACAACCTAATTTAATGTTAGCTTCTGGGCTGTATTTGTCATTGACATAAAGGAAAAATCCTATGGTTATGGATCTTGAGATTCACATAGTACCCCATAGTAGAAAATAAAATCTTTTAAATTTAAAGGTAAAGAACTCTATGATTTCTCTGTAACATTAAGATAGTATGAAACCTTTTGTTTTCTGGGTTTTTAGACCTCAAGCTCAACATCTGCTCTTAGAGTATTACAGTGGGTTTCATATTCTGAGATGCATGCCTTGAGCCTTGTTTGTAAGGTCTTTCCTTCCATAAACTTTCACTTTGAATGGCTTAACATCTATGATACTGGAATTAGTAGGAAATAGCTCAGAAATAAAATAATTATAGGACCAGAATAATTCTAAAATGTATTCTAAATTTGTATCGCATGCTTAGTAGATTATCACTTTTCTCTCTGTATCTCTTATATTCTAGGTATATTGACTTTTTTAATAAGAAAATTAATAAACCTGAGCTTAGGGCTAGATCCAGTTTCCAAACTCTTTACTCTTGTAATTGTGTTTGACGGCAAAATGGTTGTAAAATTAAAAAAAAAAATTGTACTTCCCTTTAGATGATGATATTATGCATGTCTTGGCCATATATAGGACCAGAACTTTGAATTTATTTGATAGTACAACTATGTTTTTGATGATCCTGTTACAGAGAGTGTTGAATATATATATAAGGTCACCAACTGGGCTAAAATTAATTCAAATATACTTCTTATTTTTCTAATGTGTGTCATATATTTTTCTAGATGATTTTAGGATCTTGTAGTAATAGGATGGAACAGAGAAATGTTGACTGATCCACCAAAGTCTTGGTCCCATTTTCACCCATATTCTTTCCAATGAGGACTAAAACATTGGATTATAAGAGTCTTGATTTATCTTAGATGCCCCCAACTCTACCATCACCAAGGGTATTTGACTCCAAAGTATTACTGTAAAATTACTGACACACATCAATGGCCACATAAAGTTATCACTAACCTATAAGAATATTTAAAGTTTGGGATAAATAGCAGAGAGTTTAGTTCATCTGCCCCCAAAAAATCTTAAAAGTGTGAATATGAAGTATAAAGTGTCTTGTTTTGAATTCCATTATTAAGACCACTTGATCCAAATTGTTTATGTATCTTTCCACTTAATTTGACTTCTTTTGATTTGGATTAGCTTCTTGACTGATTCTGCATCCTCTGGGAGAGGCTCTCAGCACTTGACAAGCAGAATGAGAAATTCAATTATTGCTATGTTAAATCCATCTTCAATTTGACATTTACCCTCAATTGAATATTTTCATTGAGTCTGAGACTCCATTAACCATTCCCTTACTTTTTTTTTCTCATTACTCACATCTCCAGATTTATTTCTTACTCTTCATCAGAAATCCTTCCATTTTAACAAGCTTAAACAAGCAGCATAGAAATTCTTTCTAGAAAATTAGCCTGACTCTATATTCATATATAATGGATATAATATTTAGCTTATAATATTTTAAAGGCTAAATAAGATAACATAGAAGAAATTGCTTAGGAAAACATATATTCCACGGTTAAATGTATTTTTCTTGGACAGGTGATAATATGTGAATATTTATACAACCCTAATAATTAGATGACAACATGATTATATGATTTAGAAAATAGTTTTGTTGATACAGGGTTAAAAATTAATGGTAAAATATCAAGGGTTAGAAGAATGAACCACAAATAAGAAAATGATTTACAGAAGCAAACAAAGAACCACAAAATGAAAAAATAACATGCCCAAGGCCACATGCTATTCATTAATTCATTCATCATTCATTCACCCATTAAGCATTTATTAAATACAAATAATACAATGATGAGCAAAATATACTCCATGTTTTCATGGAGGTTCTAGAGTCCAAGAAAGAGCTCTTCCCAGAAAATAGTAATGCCTCTTGAAACAAAACTATCTAATGTTAAGAAAACAACTGAGATCCTGAAACACAGAGAAATTAAATAGCACTTGAGAAGTCCTCAATCTCATTAGAAATATACATTAAATCTAGTCATTCTAGCTAGATAATTTAAATTTCCTCTACCATTAAGATAATATGATTACTTAGTTTTCTGTATCCATTAGGAAACCATTTTCCTTAATGAAAAGTACACCTTTCCTTCAATGAATTGGGAAAATTTCAAGAGGCACCTGTTTATGAATCATTTTTCTTTCAACGTCCCTTTTTTGAAAGATATTGAAAGATGTTATGCTTCTATACAAAGATTAAAAACATGATTCTTTGTCCCAAATGATCCAAAATCTAATAAGGAAGATAAATGTAATATATAATTGCAAGCAAATGTGAAATAGGCAATCCCATAAGCAGGAGGAATGAATTCTATTGAAAAATGCAAAAAAGGCATTGCATAGAATAAGGCCTGCTCTAGAATAAGCTTTCAAATAAATAGACTTTTCTGTTCATTCTTTTCTACTGCTAATTTGAAATTAATTTTATCAGGTAAGTTGTGTTGTGGCATTTATTCAATAAAAATTGATTGAATATCCACCATTTCACAGATTCTGTGATAATGACTAGGGGAATAAGAAAGAAAAAGACAGTCTATGTCTTGAAAAACCCAGCCAGACAAGAAACAAATCCATTCAGCAAGTACTAGATGGTCTCTTACTACATGTTCAGGATTGGAGTAGAGCAGCAGAAAAAATAAAAACAAAAAAGTTTACCCTTGTGCTGGAGTTTATATTTTATTCAGATAAAACAGACAATGAACAATTTTAAATAGGAAAGGCACTGATGATGGTGGGGACTACTGAAACAAATACTGCAGAAGTATTTACAAGTTACTATGAAATCACAGCCAAATAACTATCAGACAGAAGGAACAGTTGATAATCAAAGGATTCCTGAAATTAGTTTTAAAAGCTAAATAATAATTTAATAATTGTTAAATGAAGGGAAGAGCATGTCAAGAAATCAATCCCCATTTCATTCATTCTTCATAGTATCCTACAATGACATGGGAGGAGATAAACAAGTTCCTATGACTTTCATGAGGATCAAGGATATAGCCACAAGAATTTTGATGGAACTAAGAAGTGAAAGCAGAGCTGTACATAGTTATTACCAATGATCTACCTGGCCACCAAATATGATGATAGGAGTGCATATCTGAGTGGGGATGTAGCAGTTAACAGACTCTCAAAACACACTAGGAACAGTATAATTCATAGATTGCATTGCAGAATAACAACTCAGTAACATTTACTTTAATGACATTATAACACATGAGATTCTTATAACAGGAATGCTAACTTAGGGAGAAAATGAGGGGAAAGCAGTAAGATTGTAAAGTGACTAAGTAGTGAACAACAAAAAAAGACTGTATAATCTAAAATTTTTGATGTCATGTTTCATTGATAAATGTCACTTACTCCTACTGAGTGAAATAAAGCAATACTTTTTTTTCCAAAATTTTATTTAAATTCTAGTTAGTTAGCATATAGTGTAATATTGGTTTCAGGAGCAGAATTTAGTGATTCATCACTGACATATAACACCTAGTGCTCCTCATGACAAGTACCCTCATTATCTTTCACCCACCTCCCTCCTTCAACCCTCAATTTGTTCTCAATCCTGAAGAGTCTCTTTTGGTTTGCTTCTCTTTTTTTCCCCCTCCCTTATGTCATCTGTTTTATTTCTTAAATTCCAGAGATGAGTGAAATCATATGGCATTTGTTTTCTCTGACTGACTTATATCGCTAAGCATAATGCACTCTAGCTCCATCCATGTCATTGCAAATGGCAAGATTTCACTCTTTTTGATGGCTGAGTAATATTCCATTATATTTATTATATATACTGCATATTTATATAAATATATACATATGTATATATAAACACACTCACACATATATGTATATACACACACCACATTGTCTTTATCCATTCATCATTCAACAGGCATTTTGCTCTTTCCAGAGCTTGGCTATTGTTGATAATACAGCATACTTTTAAATAGAAGTTCACTACTTATGAGATAATAAACACATAAGAAATTCTTTGATTATTAAATGTAAAGGTCTGGATAAAATGAATGTTGTTATAAGAAAATGTATTAACAAAATTTACAGAATAAAGAAACCATGCAAAAAATAAGAAACGCTAGCACGCAACTAGCAATAAACCTAGGCACTCTTACAGGTGAGCTATTTAAAACTTCTAATAAACAGGGTGTTCACAGACTACTAAACTAGACTAAGGAAAACTTCCAAAGTATTAAAAGGAAAATTAAACTTTAACATACAAAGTTAATTCCAGGAAAGTAAAGTTATTGCAGTATTAAAAAAATTTACCATAATAACATGGAGGCTGAAACATGAAATTGCCAGTATGTGATCATTTTTATCTTATAGATATTACAGTAGAAAATAGAAATAACAATTTCCTGTGTTGACATATCATATTAGAATATCAAAGAGGAAAAAAATAATATAAATCATTTTGTTAGGTGACAAAGCATTTGAAAAACTCAGCATTTACTTTATCAGTGTTAATAATTAGTAGTCCACTTTTTCCTTATTAATAAATACACCATTGTATAAATATGCCCCAATTTGTTTACCTACTTTCCTGTTAAATACATCGCTTGTATTTTGTTTTTGTCCATTATTAATAATAGTGTTATAAGCAACAGAGTACAAGTCATTTTGCAGATAATTTTTTTCTCTCTTCAGTAAATATCTACACAGAATTGCTGAGTCATAGGTTAATTCATTTTTAACTTCATAAGAAATTATCAGGCTGTAAATACATTTACCATTTGTACCATTTTAACTACCACCAGCAATGTATGCAACTCTATTGCTCCACATCATTGCCAACAATTGATATAATCAGTCTTTATATTCATCCATTATCGTGGGTCTATAGTGGTATATTATTATGATTTTAGTTAGTATTTCCCTGATGATTAAATGGAGTTTATCATTTTTCCATATGCTTATTGCTCATGCTTATCTATTCTTTTTTGAAGTGTCTTTAATCTTTTGCCCATTTTATTTATTTATTTATTTATTTATTTATTTATTTATTTATTTTAATGGAGTTATAAATTCTGGATACAGAATCACAGAAAGCCCGGGGGTGCCTGAGTGCAGCAGATTTCCCAGGTATTGGAGTGGGGAAGGCAGCTGCAGAGACAGAGCTGAGGAGTGGGCTCTCAGCTCAGGGTTGCCATAAACTGTGATCCACGGTACAGTCGGGCCACTGCTCTTCCAGCAGGGACCCAACAAACGTCAGATCCAGGGAGACTCCCCTTCCTCCCCTGGGAGGAGCGGCATGGGAGAGCACAGCAGGGATCTGCTGGGTTTGGAGACTCCACACAGGGCCGAGTGCCAGAGATAGAAATGCTCGTTCACAGGCTGGGTGAGCACGGAGTGTGGCCAGAGACCAGGGAGACAGGAGTGACTGACAGCTTTTCTCTGGGGGGTCACTGAGGAGTGGGTTCCCATCTCCTCCAGGTAGGAGATTGAGAGGCTGCCATTTTCACTCTCATCCTCCAAAGCTGTACAGAAAGCTTGTAGGGAACAAAAGCTACCCAGATCAAACCCGAGCAGATTACGTAGCCCAGACTGGCAAAGATATCTGAGAACCACAGCAACAGCCCCTACCCCAGAAGATCAGCAAGAACAGCCAGCCGAGACCAAGTTTACCAATCAATGAGAATGGCAGAACTCCAGCGCTAAGGGAATGCTGCACATAGAATTCATGGCTTTTTTCCCCATGTTTCTTTAGTCTTTCAAAGTTAATATTTTTTAACTTTTCTTTTGAATTTTTCTTTTTCCCTTTTTCAACATTATCAATCCCCTTTTAAAAAAAATCTTTTTATTTTTCATTTTTAGAGTCATATTCTATTCTTTCATAGTAGTTAAACTTATTTTTGTTTTTATATATATATATATATATATATATATATATATATATATATATATATATATATAAAGTTGTTCTCTCTTTAAAATTTTGGGATACAGTTTCTTCTAACAGACCAAAAAACACCCTAAATCTCTAGTGTATGGCTTTGTTCTAGTCACCTGCCTGAGCACATTCTCTCCCTTTAAAAAAAAACAAAAACAAAAACAAAACACCCTCTTTTGTGTTTTTCAACCAACTTCTTATCATTCCTTTTATACAATCATTTATAATTTTCATCTTTACAGTCATATTCCATCCCTTCATTGTATTAACCCTTATTTTTGTACATATATAAGTTTTTTTTCTTTAAAATTTTGGGAGGCACTTTCTTCTAACAGACCAAAATACACCCAAAATCTAGTGTGTGGCACTGATCTATACACCAGCCTGATCATATTTGATCATATTCTGGTTTGTCTGGTTTTTGTTTTTTGTTTTTATCTTTTTCTTTTTTTTCCTCTTTTTTCTTTCTTTCCCTTTCTTTTCCCCTGGTTTCAGGTCTTTTCTGATTTGTTTAGTGTATGTTTTTCTGGGGATGTTGTTACCCTGTTAGTATTTGGTTCCCTCATTCATCTATTCTCCTCTGGACAAAATGACAAGATGGAAAAAGTCACCTCAAAGAAAAGAACAAGAGGCAATACCGACTGCCAGGGACCTAATCAATATGGACATTAGTAAGATGTCAGAACTAGAATTCAGAATGATGATTTTAAAGATACCAGATGGGCTTGAAAACAGCATGGAAGATATTAGAGAAACCCTTTCTGGAGAAATAAAAGAACTAAAATCTAAACAAGTCAAAATCAAAAAGGCTATTAATGAGGTTCAGTAAAAAATGGAGGCTCTAACTGCTAGGATAAATGAGTCAAAAGAGAGAATTAGTCATATAGAAGACCAAATGATGGAAAATAAAGAAGCTGAGAAAAAGAGAGATAAACAACTACTGGATCATGATGGCAGAATTTGAGATATAAGTGATATCATAAGATGAAACAATATTAGAATAATTGGGATCCCAGAAAAAGAAGAAAGAGAGAGGGGCAGAAGGTATACTGGAGCAAATTATAGCAGAGAACTTCCCTAATTTGGGGAAGGAAACAGGCATCAAAATCCAGAGGGCACAGAGAACCGCCTTCAAAATCAATAAAAATAGGTCAACACCCCAACATCTAATAGTAAAACTTACGAGTCTCAGAGACAAAGAGAAAATCCTGAAAGCAGCTTGGGAGAAGAGATCTGTAACCTACAATGGTAGAAGCATTAGGCTGGCAACAGACCTACCCACAGAGACCTGGCAGGCCAGAAAGGACTGGCATGATATAGTCAGAGCACTAAACGAGAAAAATATGCAGCCAAGAATACTATATCCAACTAGGCTGTCATTGAAAATAGAAGGAGAGATAAAAAGCTTCCAGGACAAACATAAACTAAAGTAATTTGCAAACACGAAACCAGCCCTCCAAGAAATATTGAAAGGGGTCCTCTAAGCAGAGAGAGAGCCTAAAAGTAACATAGACCAGAAAGGAACAGAGATAATATACAGTAACAGTCATGTTACAGGTAATACAATGGCACTAAACTCATATCTTTCAATAGTTACCCTGAATGTGAATGGACTAAATGCCCCATTCAAAAGACACAGGCTACCAGATTGGATTAAAAAACAAGACCCATCAATATGCTGTCTGCAAGAGACTCATTTTAGACCCAAAGTCACCCCCAGATTGAAAGTGAAGGGGTGGAAAACCATTTACCATGCTAATGGACATCAAAAGAAAGCTGGGGTGGCAATCCTTATATCAGGCAAATTAGATTTTAAACCAAAGACTGTAATAAGAGATAGGGAAGGACACTATATCATACTTAAAGGGTCTATCCAACAAGAAGGTCTAACAGTTGTAAATATCTATGCCCCTAACATGGGAGCAGCCAATTATATAATCCAATTAATAAAAAAGCAAAGAAGGGCGCCTGGGTGGCTCAGTTGGTTAAGCGACTGCCTTCGGCTCGGGTCATGATCCTAGAGTCCCGGGATCGAGTCCCATATCGGGCTCCCTGCTCGGCAGGGAGTCTGCTTCTCCCTCTGACCCTCTTCCCTCTCGTGCTCTCTATCTCTCATTCTCTCTCTCTCAAATAAATAAACAAAATCTTTAAAAAAATAATAATAAAAAAGCAAAGAAACACACTGACAACAATACAATAATAGTGGGGGAATTTAACACCCTCCTCACTGAAATGGACAGATAATCTAAACAAAAGATCAACAAGGAAATAAAGACTTTAAATGACACACTGGACTGAATGGACTGCACAGAAATATTCAGAACATTCCATCCCAAAGCAACGGAATAAACATTCTTCTCTAGTGCCCATAGAACATTTTCCAGAATAGATCATATCCTAGGTCACAAATCAGGTCTCAACCAGTACCAAAAGAAATGGATCATTCCCTGCATATTTTCAGACCACAATGCTTTGAAACTAGAACTCAATCACAAGAGGAAAGTTGGAAAGAACTCAAATACATGGAGGCTAAAGAGCATCCTACTAAAGAATGAATGGGTCAACCAGGAAATTAAAGAAGAAAAAAAAAAAACATGGAAACAAATGAAAATGAAAGCACAACTGTTCAAAATCTTTGGGATGCAGCAAAGGCAGTCCTGAGAGGAAAGTATATAGCAATACAAGCCTTTCTCAAGAAACAAGAAAGGCCTCAAATACACAATCTAACCCTACACCTAAAGGAGCTGGAGAAAAACAACAAATAAATCCTAAACCCAGCAGGAGAAGAGAAATAATAAAGATTAGAGCAGAAATCAATGATATAGAAACCAAAAGAACAGGAGAACAGATCAATGAAACTAGGAGCTGGTTCTTTGAAAGAATTAACAACATTGATAAGCCCCTGGCCAGACTTATCAAAAAGAAAAGAGAAATGACCCAAATCAACAAAATCATGAATGAAAGAGGAGAGATCACAACCATCACCTAGGAAATACAATTATACATTTATAAGAACATATTAACAACATATTATGAGCAACTATATGCCAGCAAATTAGATAATCTGGAAGAAACAGATGTATTCCTAGAGATGTATAAACTACCAAAACTGAACCAGGAAGAAATAGAAAACCTGAACAGACCTATATCCACTAAGGAAATTGAAGCAGTCATCAAAAATCTCCCAACAAACAAAACCAGGACCAGATGGCTTCCCAGGGGAATTCTAACCAACATTTAAAGAAAAATACCTATCCTTCTGAAACTGTTCCAAAAAATGGAAATGGAAGGAAAACTTCCAAACTCGTTTTATGAGGCCAGCATTACCTTGATCCCAAAAATAGACAAAGACCCCATCAAAAAGGAGAATTACAGACCAATATCCTTGATGAACATGGATGCAAAAATTCTCACCAAAATACTAGCCAATAGGATCCAACAGTACATTAAAAGGATTATTCACCACAACCAAGTGGGATTTTCCCCTGGGCTGCAAGTTTGGTTCAACATCCACAAATCAAACAATGTGATATAATACATTAATAAAAGAAAGAACAAGAACCATATTTTCCTCTCAATAGATGCATAAAAAGCATTTGACAAAGTACAGCATCCTTTTTGATTAAAACTCTTCAGAGTATATGGATAGATGGTACATACCTCAATATCATAAAGCCATCTATGAAAAACCCACAGTGAATATCATTCTCAATGGGGAAAAACTGAGAGCTTTCACCCTAAGGTCAGAAACGCAGCAGGGATGTCCACTATCACCACTGGTATTCAACAAAGTTTTTAGAAGTCCTAGCCACAGCAATCAGACAACAAAAAGAAATAATAGCCATCCAAATCGGCAAAGAAGTCAAACTCTCACTCCTTGCAAATGATATGATACTTTATGTGGAAAACCCAAAAGACTCCACCCCAAAACTTCTAGAACTCATGCAGGAATTCAGTAAAGTGGCAGGATATAAAATCAATGCACAGAAATCAGTGCCATTACTATACACCAACAAGACAGAAGAAAGAGACATTAAGGATTCAATCCCATTTACAATTGCACCCAAAACCATAAGATACCTAGGAATAAATCTAACCAAAGAGGCAAAGAATCTGTACTCAGAAAACTATAGAATACTCATGAAAGAAATTGAGGAAGACACAAAAAATGGGAAAATGGTCATGCTTATGGATTGGAAGAACAAAATATTGTGAAATGTCAATGCTATCTAGAGCAATCTACACATTCAATGCAATCCCTATCAAAATACCATCCACTTTTTTCAAAGAAATGGAACAAATAATCCTAAAATTTGTATGGAACCAGAAAAGACCCCAAATAGCCAGAGGAATGTTGAAAAAGCAAAGCTAGTGGCATCACAATTCCGGACTTCCAGCTCTATTACAAAGCTGTAATCATGAAGACAGTATGGTACTGGCACAAAAACAGACACATAGATCAATGGAACAGAATTGAGAGCCCAGAAATGGACCCTCAACTCTATGGTCAACTAATCTTCGACAAAGCAGGAAAGACTGTCCAATGGAAAAGACAGTCTCTTCAGCAAATGGTGTTGGGAAAATTGGATAGCCACATACAGAAGAATGAAATTGGACCATTTCCTTACATCACACACAAAAATAGACTCAAAATGGTTGAAAGACCTAAATGTGAGACAGGAGTCCATCAAAATCCTAAAGGAGAACATAGGCAGCAACCCCTTCGACCTCAGCTGCAGCAACTTCTTCCTAGAAACATCGCCAAAGGCAAGGGAAGCAAGGCAAAAATGAATTATTGGGAATTCATCAAGATAAAAAGCTTTTGCACAGCAAAAGAAACAGCCAACAAAACCAAAAGACAACCAACAGAATGGGAGAAGATATTTGCAAATGACATATCAGATAAAGGCCTAGGATCCAAAATCTATAAAGAACTAATTAAACTTATTAAACTCAACACCCAAAGAACAAATGATCCAATCAAGAAATGGGCAGAAGACATGAACAGACATTTTTCCAAAGAAGACATCTAAATGGTCAACAGGCACATGAAAAAGTGGTCAATATCACTTGGCATCAGGGAAATCCAAATCAAAACCTCAGGAAATCCAAATTAAAAACATCAGATGAGTAGTTTTGAAATCGACAGGGTCCAGTAGAATCTCAGCTGCAATATTTCCTAACATGTCAAGGCCTAATTGCCTTAGAGAAATAAAATGACTATGTGCAGAAAGTAATAGGAAACGAAGACTGGTACGATTAGCTGCCAAGAACTTAACATTGCCCTCTTCAAAGGAAAGATTTCGCAAAATCACTGCAATCTGAAGTACCCATTGTTCTTCAATATCATTAATGCCCAGCTTTCCAGGTCGATGAAATAAAGATTCCCAAATCCATTCTCCTGAGGTACCTTCATGAGACTTGTTTCTGTCAGAAATGAGGTCACGTACTTCATTATCATCAACAATGTCTTTCCAAAACTTAACAAAATCTCTCTCAGTCTTCTCCTTCCATTCTTCACCAAATACAGTAGAAAAGGATCCTAAACTGTCATCAAACACCCCGGCATTAGCAAGTAAAAACCATCTCACACCAGTCAGAATGGCTAAAATTAAAAAGTCAGGAAACGACAGATGTTGGTGAGGATGCAGAGAAAGAGGAACCCTCTTATTCTGTTAGTGGGAATGCAAGCTGGTGCAGCCACTCTGGAAAACAGTGTGGAGGTTCCTCAAAAAGTTGGAAAGAGAGCTACCATATGACCCAGCAATTGTACTACTGGGTATTTACCCCAAAGATACAAATGTAGGGATCCGAAGGGGTATGTGCACCACTTTATAGCAGCAATGTCCACAATAACCAAACTATGGAAAGAGCCAAGATGTCCATTGACAGATGAATGGATAAAAAAGAGTGGTATATATACACAATGGAGTATTACACAGCCATCAAAAGGAATGAGACCTTGCCATTTACAACAATGTGGATGGAACTGGAGGGTATTATGCTGAGCAAAATAAGTCAATCAGTGGAAGACATGTATCGTATGACCTCACTGATATGAGGAATTCTTAATCTCAGGAAGCAAACTGAGGGTTACTGGAGTGGTGGGGTTGGGAGGATGGGGTGACTGGGTGATAGACATTGGGGAGTGTATGTGCTATGGTGAGTGCTGTGAATTGTGTAAGACTGTTGAATCACAGACGTGTACCTCTGAAACAAATAATGCATTACATGTTAAAAAAATGACAAAGAAGAAGAAGATAGCAGGAAGGGAAGAACGAAGGAGGGGAAACTGGAGGCGGAGACGAACCATGAGAGACTATTGACTCTGAGAAATAAACAGGGTTCTAGAGGGGAGGGGGGTGGGGGGATGGGTTAGCCTGGTGATGGGTATTAAAGAGGGCACGTACTGCATGGAGGACTGGGTGTTATACACAAACAATGAATCATGGAACACTACATCAAAAACTAATGATGTAATGTATGGTGATTAACATAACATAAAAAAAGTTTTAAAGGAGAAAAAAAATAGTGAAAAGCAAGCTTGTCCCTTAAATCAATGAGAGCATTCTCACTAACTACAGATGAAGTATCCTCTTGCATTTTTATTTATGTATTTGACTTTTTCTAACATTACCCTCTAAGAAGTATGTATGTTATATTTGATCTGAATTTAAGTCTTAAGGAGAAGACAGAGCCATGACCTCAGTAGCAAGTAAGTATTATTAAAATCATACAGTTCACATATTTATTTTTTGTAATAGAATTCACTGTATAAACCAAAAGTCAAGTTTATGTGAAATCTCTTCCCATGCCTCACATATTTTAAAATTAATTTCTGATCTAGGTCAATAGTTCTATCATGTATCTTTGTTTTTCCTACAGCTTTTTTCTTACCAAAAAATGCTTCCATGAAGTTATTATAATGACCTGTGCACAAAACATATACAGTTCAGAACTGTTTTAACAGCATGAGACTGAATGAAGGAAATAAATATGTCAGGGTTTGTATTATGCTATATGTTTAACTAAGACAAAAGTAGCTGTGCACAAATTACATGACTGCCTAAATTAAATATGTATATCCCATATTCTCATAATTTTTAACATCTCATGTACTAGTATGAATATATTTGGAGGACTAAGCACTCAGTTGTTGTTGTTCTTTTTGGTTTTGATTTTACACATACTATTCTCTATATTGAATGATACCACCCTTACTATATTGTATTTGAATGATGTGTTCATTATTCAAGTTTGTATTTTCAATTCTTAGAGTAATGGCTGCAGAAATATGATCACCCTACAGCTGTGTGAGGTAAGTATTACCCCTTACAGAAGATAAGATTCAGAAAGATCAATTGCTTGCCCCAAGTCATAGAATTTAAACCATCTATTAAGTCCATGACATTTTCACTATATGAGTGTGTTATTATTAATAGAATGCATCAATTGAAGTTATATTTCAACACCAATGGAATCTAAAAATTAGCTAGTTTATTAAAATGTTATAATAAAATATATAGAGTAATCAATTACAAATTGCAGAGTCCCATTTCAATTGGAACATGGTCCTTGCATAATCCATGATTTTCCCCCAATCAAGGTTGGATTCCATAGAAAAAAATTAACTTTTCTATTATTTTAGTTGCAGAATTCTCTACTTCAAGGTAATATATTGTCATTTTTTCTTAAAATTATTTTGTATACATTAAGCAAATACATTTAGACCTTGTTTATGTTTAGTATTGTTTGTTCTGAAAAGAAGAAGTTTGGAGGAAGAATAAATGGTGACAATTTCTGAGGCTCTCAAAGTTAACAACACCTTTACAAACATCAAATTATAAATGAACAGAGTGTAAGAATCAAAGAATAACAGTGAGTAAACAGGGGAGGGCTGCACTAAATATTTTTCATTTGCCTCATCAGGTTCACTGTCCACATTTCTCCTTTCTTCATCCTTGCTCTGTGCCCCAAGAAGCTCTCAATGCCCACCACTCTGTATCACTGGACTGTATCACTGGGCTTCCTCAAACCCTGACTTCCATCTGAGTGTGTCCAAGGGGAGCCACTGTAGGAAACAGGGTGTCTAGGTTAACACTGTCCTCACTGTTTCTGCTAGATCTCCACAGGCTGATTACAGAGATTCTCTGATTTTCATCTGCTTTCAAATCATTTGCTGCTTACTCCCCCATCACTACTACCATTACCAACTTACTTTGTGGGGGCCTGTGGAGTTTTGCCACATGAACGTGAGTGGTCAGAAGTCCCAGCTCTGAGTCCTTCACCACATCTACTATCAGAAAATGCCATACCAAGGACTTTAGGATCTGACTTCTGGAGCAGCTACTAATGGGATCAGGTAACTAAACCTGTACTAATAGAAGTTAACTTCCCATGGGGAAAACTGGAGAGATGGTTAAGGGAGGATAAAGATCCTCTCCCTTTAGAGCTTGGATAGACTGTTCCAGGGTATAGTTTCTAGTGTCAGTAAGCATAGAGAATTCTGCCTCCAAGACCAAGAAATTTTACTTTCTGAGCAATCACTCTTATTTCTTTGGCTCATTGTCAAACAAAGTAGACAGCAAAGTATTACATTTCTTTCTATTTTTAGAACCCCCCTGCCATTTTCCTGTATCTCTACTGTTATGAGATTTTACACCCCACTAAAATAGCACTTAATCCTTGAATGAGGTTCTACTTAATAAGGAATGTAAGCAAATTATGTAGAGAGGTATATCACCCCTAATCAAATCTTTCAAATTCATTTCTGCTATTGTTAGTCTTTGTAACTTTGTAAGGGGTAGAAGAGATTTTTTTTTCTTTTTAACTGTTTCAACAGCCATAGTCAGTATCTCTTAACTTTCCTATTTTGTAAGATGACCTTTCCCTTCAGCTCATCTATCTAAATTCCCCTCCCAAACTCCGGTCAACCACACTTTAATTTTTTCATTATGAAGACTATTATATTTTTCTTAAACCATCATTTTTAGTTTAAATTTAATGTGTTTTCTGTATATCAGTTATGAAACAATACAGTAAATATTGCTTATATCATGATATGCAAACACTGTTTACTGCAGAGGTAGTAATGTTATACTTTTTTCTTTTACCACTTATTTATCTGAGATTATAATTGTCTTATTTTATACTGAGATATATGTGTGTGTGTGTGTGTGTGTGTGTGTACACACACACAGATATATGTATGTAACTTCTCCCATATAAAAATATTTTCCACATAACTCTTTTTTAGGGTCTTCCATCTTCTTACACCACACTAATAGATTATTCCTTAGGTGTGTTGCACAGTGCCATCCTAGGATTTTACTCCTAGGATTTCACTCCTTGTTTTAAGTTACTTCTCTTGTTTTTTGGAAATAAAATTCACTATTCATTCTTGGCATAAACTCTCAGGAAAGTAGAATTTAGAATTTCATCAACCTAATACTTTGGGAAACAATCTGACAATTTATTAAAAATTTAAACATGTACAATATGATCCAGCCATCTACTTCTAGGTATTTTCTCAAGAGAAATGAAAGATAGGTCCATACAAAGACTTGAACATCAATGTTCATAGCAATTTTTCAATAATCCCCAAACTGAAAGCAATCCAGAAGTCTATCAAAAAAGAATAATTAGTAATACATGCTATAACATGGAGGAATCTCAAAATAGTTATGCCAAGTAAAAGAAAAGCAAATATATACTGTATGCTTCCATTTACATAAATGTCAGAAATTTATGCCAGTTCATACCATTTCAGAAATACTCAGAAATGGTAACTAATGTAGAGTGAAAAAAAAAAAAAGTTTATATGACAATGGAGACAAAGACGGAGAAGTATGGGAAGGGGGACAAAAGAGGTCTTGCCAAGGGGCAAGAAGAAATTTTGGATTCTATTATTCCTAGTAGGAAGTAGTCAACATGGAAAAAATAAGTTCTGAGATACTGGAAGCCACATTTTCATTCCCCTGAAATAGCTTTAGGCCAGAACTAGCCCAAGTGTCCATTGACTGATGAATGAATAAAGATGTCAAACACACACACACACACACACACACACACACACACACACACACACACACACACACACACTGGAATATTACTCAGCCATAAAAAAATAATGAAATATTGTCATTTGCAATGACATGGATGGAGCTAGAGAGTATTTTGCTAAATGAAATAAGTGAGAGAAAGACAAATACCATATGATTTCACTCATATGTGGAATTTAAGAAACAAATGAGAAAATGGAAAAAAAGAGAGATGAACCAAGAAACAGACTCTTAACTATAGAGAACTGATGGTTATGAGGGGACGTGTGTGGGGGGATGAGTGAAATATGTTATGAGGATTAAGGACTGTACTTTTGATGAGCACGAGGTGTTGTATGGAAGTGCTGAATTACTATTTTGTACACCTGAAACTAATATTGCACTTTATGTTAACTGAAATTTAAATTAAAAGTTAAAAAAACAGAACTGAAATATCACGGATAATATTTAGCTCAAAAATTGAGCTAAGACACCTAGCAATATATAAAAACAATAATAATTCTATAGTCCAGGTATTGTGTTAACAACTCAGTATATACTATCTCATGCAATCATTCCATAAAATAGCCCTATGAAGTAGGTATTCATTTCCCTAATTTAATGAGGATGAAAACAAGGCATGGGTAAATCATGTACCTTGCCCAGTAATGTTGGTGGAGTTTATTTTTGAGCTGACAAATTATTATTCTAGAGTCTGGAATCTCTTACTTCAAGTATTATGTAAACTTCAGTGCATTACAAATGACATTTTTTTGTGTGATTCTAAAAAATGTGAATAGTTATCATGAACCATATTATAAAATGCATTCATTATGGTATTTTTTATAGGGTTATTTTAAGGGCTTCTAAAAAATTGGATGGATTTTTATCCAGGTGAGTTCTACAAAGATTTACATGCAGTGGGAATCAGTGTCAATCTCCTTTTAAGTATCAATAGGTATGTATAGATGATTGAACAATGAAGGCACCTTTATCCAACTCCTCATTTTTTTGACTTTGAAGATACTCATCCAGCAGAGTACTGCATGAGTTTTCATTTAATTAACTTGGGTTTTTTAAAAAATATGTTTGTAGGTATCTTGATCATCTATCACAACTGGAAGACTGGAGTCTCTCCTAGAGACATTTCATTTGTATGTTATGGAATTCTAATGACCACATGTATTTAAACCTATCTGATATATTTCTTTTCAATTTTCTGAGTTAATACATTTCAACTGAATTCTAGCTCAAGTGAGTAAAATGGTTATTGGCTTGCAAGATCCATGTATAGATACAAATAGAATAAGATAAATTACAATGTGAAAAAGAGATAAAACTAGTTCATTTGCAATGCCAAATCAATAGCTTGCTGTTTTATTACATAATATGGTAACAGAACTGTTTTGACTGAATAATTCATCTCAAAAGGAATATCTGACTTGTTTTATAGAACACACATTGAAGAACAGTTAAAAGATAAAAGGTTAATAGAATCTGGCTGCCAAGAAAATAGAACATTTCTCTCCTTAAAAAAAAATACTCTTGCCCAATTCTTGTGCATTTTTAATTAATGAGCTGTGGAAATAAGTCAGGAAACTGTTTCTAGAATTCAGGAAATTAAAAATATAATTAAGAGCACATATTATCATGCTGTAGAAAGATAGTGTATCTGTCATCAAAAAGTAATTTGATCTTTCAAATCTCTACTCATGTACATATAATCAAATAAACTTGAGGAACTGAGGCATAACCTAACCCAGAAGAGGTACACATTTTGAGATTTTTACAGCCCAGGACACACATGCACACAAACAATATACCCCTTCATGAAGGCATGGGGAAAAAAGACTTGACATTTCAATTCTAAGGAATTTTGGTGTTTAAAAAAATCTGGCTATAAATTAAGAGAAAATATATCCAGAATATAAAATGTAATAGAGGATATAATGAAAATATATATCCCCTAATGAAACCTTGTGTCCCAAAATGAAATGTGGACCACTTTTATAATTAATATTTTACCTTTAAATGTTTTATTTTTCTTTGACTTACTCATTTTATCTCTGATCTGTACTTTTTCATTTATGTAATCTTTCTAACTTTTCTCCTTATAAAATTAACCATTCCTTTGTGCCTTACTCTTCTTGACAACATTGTTTCTGAATACAGTGGCCTGACCCTTTTTTTGGAATACAGAAATGTTGTCCCCACCCCAGATTTACTGAATCTGAATATGTGTTTTAATGGAATTCCCCAGTGAAATTACATACATGGAAGTCTGAGAAGTATCATTGAATTCTATCCATTTAAGTCTGTATTTCTTTGCCTTTATTTATTTGCCTAAATGTTTTTCTTCCTTTTTATAGATAAATTCCTTTAGATATGGAAAAAATACTGAAGTCCTTTATCACCACTTCTTAATGCACTGTTGGCACATAGGACTTAATTACTTACTAAATGTATCAAATGCTTTACCCCCACCAAATTATCTTTATTAAACAAGCTTAGACTTTCAAGGCTCTCAATAAGAGAGAGAAATTTAGACTTATTTGTCTCTTAGTAATGTACACTCATTCCTCTGAAATGCATTCACTGACCTTGTGACTAAGATCAGAAACCAAGGCAGACTACAACCATACCTATTTCTTAAATCAATAATTATTGCAGTCAAAGAGACATGGCTTCAATGACAAGCACAGAGGTAGCTTATGGTAGCCCTTTAACATTATGGGATAGTAACATATAATTTCGAATTCATGTCTAACCACTACATATATATATAGATAGATAGATATATCTATCTATATATATATATATATATAACTTTGAAAACATTATGTATCATTTGAAAACACTGAGCACTTTTTTCCTCATGTGTAAAACAGGCATACAAAATGTAACCTCATATAATAGTGTAAAAATCACATCAGTGATAGCAAGCAAAATAGAATACTAGTCTCAGCTATAGTTTCAAAAGCCAAAATAGTAGACTCTTGTCCTTCAGAGGAACTCAATCAGAACAGAATATCTCTCACTCCTCATATGTTATGCTCATGTTATGCAAAATGCAGTTTGGTGGAAATTGGACTTATGAAAATAAGAATATAGCAAGAAACATACTTAGCACCTAGATGTCGGTTTCTAAAAACAAGGCTCCTTGAAGAAAAGGCTAATTTTAAGAAGGGACAGGAAATATAAGCCTAGAGCATCTTGTAAATGCCAGAAAATAAGGGTCTGTTCAAACACAACTAAAGCAATAAAACAAAACACTGCATCAATAGTGGTTTGTAGAAAGGACTCCAGAACCAACTGAAATTATTGCCAATGGCCAAAGTTGGGTCACACTGAGCAACAAAAATAAAGTAGTATTGGAATCTACCCTAAAGTATACAACACATATTCCTGAATCCATACTGATATAAATCTGTGATTGAATAAACAAATAACCAAGGAGAAGAATTTTTCTTCCATGCAGAAGAATTCCAAAGAATTTATATACTCTCCTTTCAAGGAGGTAGAGCATAACTCCCACTCTTTAAGTGTGACCTGTATATAGAGACTTTCTTTCAAATAGTACAGGATGAAACAGAGGGATAAAAGGAGATTTACAGTGGAGAAACTTGATAAACAATACTTGAGCCTGATGACCAAGGTCAATATCAACAGTAATATGCCACAATTACAGTATGTACCATCTATGTGATATGATGAAATCACATTTTACCTCATTGGTGTCCTCCCCAAAACCCATAACCTCAATCTAATTATGGAGAACACTAGACAAATCCAAATTAAGACAGTCTACATATTATTTGAATAGTACTCCTCAGCTGTCAAGTTCATCTAAAACGAGGAATGTCCAAGGAGCTGCCACAGCCAAGAAGAGCCTAAAGACACATGACAACTAAATGTAGTGGCATATTTGTAATGACATTCCTAAACAAAAAAGGGACATTTGGTAAAAAACGAAATCTGAGTATAGACTTAGTTAGTAATGGTGCATCGATATTATTTAATTGTTGTCATAAATGTACCATATTAATATAAGATGTTGATAATAAGGGAAATTAGACGCAGGGTATATGAGAACTCTCCATATTATCTTTACAATTTTTCTGTAAATCTGAAATGGTTCTAAAATAACAATTTTTATCTTAAAATGTAAAAAAATAAATCCCAATGTTCTTAGCCATTAAATGATTTCAGCATTTGTGTAGCCTCTATGCTTCATTTACTTCAAATATATTTAAGAAAAAGCAAGAACTCAGTTGTTTAATTCATTTTTTGTGGAGTTCAAAAGAAATAATCCATGAGAAAATATTTTATAATCTGTAAGATAGAAGGCTACTTCTACCAAAGAGTCTAAAATTCCTATTGTTGAAGTGGTAAAGACTTTAAGTAGGTGAGTTTCTACTCTAGCAAATGGTATCATTAATGAGAAAGAGAAATGACCAAATGTTCAGCAGAATAAAAGGTCTTGGAGAAGTAAAGCAATACTTATTCTTGAGGAGTGTGGAGAAGATAATGAGGAATAATACATGTAAAGCCAAAAGCTTAAAACTTTGAATCCAGAGTGTTCACTAGAAACACTTTTCCCCTTTTTGCAGGATTCCATCTCTGTGATTAGGTTGCAGTTTCCTACAGAAGAACTGTATTTGTATTTGAATATGTTACATGCATTCTCCAGAGGATTAAATATATTGCCTAGCATACAAGCAGTTCTTAATAGTTATTTGTAGCATACATGAATATAACTGACCCCCACAGTCAGGGGGAGTAAACCTGTCAGAAAGCAGGTCTGATAAGGATGTCAACCAAGATGCTGAGTTTAATAAAAGATAGAGAGGGGCTAAATAGGTGGATAACAAGGCTTAAAATTGTTGGAATGGGAACAATATCAACAATTTTCTAAATGAATTAATTCTAAAAAGTATCATTTAAGAAAATTTCTACTAGATTTGTATTGGAAGCAGATTTTCTCAAATCAGAGTTAGAAAAAAATAATATATTTATAACTGGAATGTGCCTGGTCCCATATGGAGGAAAAAATGCTCTTGAAATATAACCATACATATATAATTCCTATATGGAATCACACAGAGCAAGAATTATTCCTACAATTGTCCCCTCCCTTAGGTCATTTAAATGGTTTAAATTCCATTTAGATATTAGTCCTACAGAAGCACCATAATTACTGAAGATAAATGCCTCATCTACTTTCAAATCTTCATTAAAATTAGCTTTGTTATTTTTGTGGTGCCCAATAGCACAGCTATTAGAGTTAAGAGTCTGTCAGCATTTCCATTTACAAACTATGTTTTTTTAGGGTTCATTATCTTTTCTGTTTTGAATTGCATTAGCCTGAAAATTAGCTGTCAGCATGAATATGTATTATATTACTTAAACTCCATGTACGCATCAGTTTGGCAATATAGAAAGCAGAGATCAGTAACCTCTTTCCTCCTTCTTCATAAAATTCTAAAGGTGTGTTGACTGCTTAATAGTTTCATGGCCAGGGACTGATTGAGCCTTTTAATCATGAACTTTCTCAGGAAATTGGTCCTAAATCTGACCTAATCATTTTAATACTTTAAATTTATGAAGAAGTCAAATTGAATATGGACTGTACTTGCTTTTCAGCATACAGTGCATGTTAAAGCTTCTGGACCAAATTACAATCTCACATAACTAGAGATCTAGGAGAAGTATATTTCTGAAAGGAAAGAAAAGATTCTGTGATTTGTGCTATTTCAACCAAAGAACAAAAGCAAAGTAAATCACAAGTGTCAATTTGTTCATTTTGTTAGAGCCATTTCTTCACTTTCAAGTGGGCAATGACAGGAGGTGATACAGTAATCATAACAGAAGTAGCAGCTGTAGGGTTTGTGAAATGGTGTAAATAACATCTGGAATTTGGGCCACACAATATACCCCTTCTGTCCAGAGTAAAATCTACAAAAGCAATTCTATGTTTCTCAGTTTCTCAATCTTGCTTTTGCAAATATACTCCTAACTTATGTCACCACCTGTTTTAACACTGAACATTTTTCAATTATCATTCAATATTTATCAGAAAACAAATCTCATCCCCTATTTTGCCTTTTTTTTTTAACATGGAGTTGAGAGAGGGGAGGAGATAAGGTACAAAGGAAGAACTAGCCTCTGTACTATATTTAAATAGAATACGGGGCATACATGATCTGTCAGAAATAAATAATAAATCTGCCCCTTATTCACCATGATCACAGGCAAGTGGTACTGATATGAGAAAAATATTGTCTCAGATGAAATGTTTGAGTGATCTATTTGTAATTAAATTGGAAATTAAAGTGAAAATGGGAAGGGAAGTCAAGAGTATTGTAATTATTTTTGCTACAAAATATGCCCATATGTCTCAGCCAGGGCTAAAGAGAAATAGTGGCTAATGTCCACAAAAGGAAGAATATGAACAAGTCCTGTTTAAGGTCACATACAAAATAACCCACCAAGTTTGAACATTTTTCAACAACATAGAAGTAACAGCCTGGCCTGGTTGAAAAAAAGAAAATACTTTTGTTTTATGCATTAGATGGGGGTTGTCAAAATTTATAGCTGAAGAAACACCATATGCAAATTCTAACATCTTATTAAAATAGAGGATCATATTCTGTCACTTAAATTATTAACCTTCCCAATAGAATGCTAATTCTTGCATAATGGTTCTTTCCTCATGTTGGATATTAATGAGTGCTTATCATTAGGAATATCTGATCCATGATGAACTTTGAGATCTTCATTATTATAATCTTCCCTTCTGCATTTGACAGTCACACTTATTAGATAATCCAAACAATTTGTAATAGATCTTCCATCTTTCCTCCATTTTAATAGAACATATCGCAGTTGCCAAATAGTTCAAGCTAATGCACGTGATTTTTGAGACATCATTTCAAATGATGATTCCTGTGGATCTCTGTTCCCAACACTGTACTCTCAGGACCCTGCATGTAATGAGGGAGATGAGGCATCCACTGTCCTTAAGCAACAGTAGAGACAGAATAATATAAAGAGCTAGTTATAACATGGGCTCTTTAAAATAAAATTATATGCAGCCAAATGAAGCTTAGTGTATCCCTCATAAAGCAGGTGATATTTTAACTATAGTGTTAATTCTTTCTTGTAGGGGCAAACGAGAACATCCCATGTTATGTGATATGTACCTAATGGATAAGTAATTAGAAATCAATCAAGAGCAAAATAACAGCAAAGAAGTAAATCTTGTAGAATAAGAGGGGTCATGTGTCTCAGACATGTTTATGCTATCAAAAATATTTGCTATATTTATGGATGAATTAATGATTAAAAATTATCAAAACTAACATTTATCTCACATTTTGAAACATGCATTTTCGTAAGTGCTACATACATAGTAGCTGTTATATTGCTATTCCCATTTAATAGATGAAAAAAATTCAACATAGAGAGTTGAAGCAGATTACCCCAAATCACAGAGCAATTTAAATTACAGAGCAGAGACTTGCTTGTAAGCAATTTTCAACCAGACTCCTTAACATATTTTTGTGAATTTTTCCTTTATGAGTTACTAAGATTGGGTATTTGTACAGATATTTCTCAATCTGTCCTAAATTGGACAATAACTGCTTTTTTTAAGATTTTATTTATTTATTTGACAGAGAAAAAAAGGGAGCACAAGCAGAGTATCAGACAGAGGGAGAGGGAGAAGCAGGCTCCCCGCTGAGCAGAGAGCCCAACATAGGGCTCTTTCCCAGGAACCTGGGATCATCATGACCTGAGCCAAAGGCAGATGCTTAACTGACTGAGCCACCCAGGTGCCCCAATAACTATTTTTTTAATAAAATCTTTGTCAAATATGGAATTATTTCTTAGTTTTTCTGTTGCTACTTATGAAACACGAGTATGCTATTATGACAATTTCAGTAGTCACAGGTCTTATCTATACGTTTTTGTAAAAATTACCTTTGTCTAAGGAATAAGTTTTAAAACTTCTTAATGTTTGGCATGTAGAAGAAGAGTATATTTCCAGTGCTAACTTCCAGGCCACTTTTTATACAAGCTATTAATTTTGACTAAAAATCTGTGTCAAATTATTGTTAAAAGCAATAAAAATAATCATTTCATTTAGTGATAAAATAACATTTCTTCTCTTCACTTATACTATAACTTCCACTAACTTCTATATTAGAAATTTATATGTGAATTTGATGTTAATAAATAATAAAAATGAGAAAGCCCCATTAATCTGTTAAAGCAACTATGCCATGAAGTAAATAGCACTGGAATGATGAATTGATATATAACAAGATCATAATTGAGCACTTGCATCTTTATATAAAAATTTCAGTTCGGTTCATGTAGTAAAAATTCCACTTAGTATTACTAATTTTATTTTGAGGTTTGTATTGGGATGTTTCCATTTCTGAAATAAGATGCTGAATTATACATCTTTGGCCAAGTATTAGTGCTTTTCAAGAAAGTAATTAATTGGCTGGAGGGGGAAATTGGAGAAGTAGGTTGATCCTGAGCAGACAGACACATGAAGTCAACAACTAAATATACTGCAACTAGCTCTGGAAACAACGTGAAGAAGGGCAGAAAAGATTATCCACAGCTAATCATAGAGCAAAAGCCAAGTTAAAAAGGGTATGAAAGACAGAAATGCAGTCAGAAACCAAACCCCCAGTGCCACAAATGGAAACACGTCACAAGCACAGTGGAGCAAGGGGATCATACCCCATTCTGGGCATCCCAGGCTGAGGACCTGCACTGGTAAGATGAGTTCCCATAACATTTGGCTTTGAAAATCAGTGGGGAATAACTTTAGGAGATTTAAAAAACAGCAGGCTTGACTCTGGGCTTGACAGGAAACCAAATCCCTGCTCTTAAAGAGCCAGTACACTAGATAAGACCCTGAGACATAGCACAGAAGAAGCAGTTTGAAAGTGCTTGAGATATATCTGAAGGAGATTTACTAACTAATTTTAATACATTTGCCAGAGGGGCAGGGGATATGCAAGAGAAATCTCCAGGAACAAAAGTGTTAGTGGACACCATTTTTCTTGCCCTCTCCCAGCATAGATGGCCAGATGCTTCCAGGAGCCAGTTCTAACACTCTCTATCTACTTTGCTAGCATGAAGTCCCGCCCCAGCATTTCCTTGCAGACCCACCCCACCCAACTCATTCACTTTAGCAGATATCCCTCCAAGGTGGGTCCTACCCTGCCACACTTGGCCGGCAGCCCTGATGTAGGCCAGCATCACTCCAAAGTGACTCTGGCCCTGGCAAGGAGGGGGAGGTAAGTCCAAATACCAGCACAAACCCAGTTGCTACAGTTGAGCCTTTTAGATGGCTCTGCAGGATAAGTCCTGTCTTTGGGTTCCTCTGCAGCTGTGGCAGAGGCTGACTGCAGACAGCAAAGTTGAGTGCCAGTCCCTATCATGGCTGCAGCCAGGGCTCTCAATAAAACAGAGAAAGAGAACCTTGCCCAGTGCACTCATAGCAGGCAAAGTGAGTCACTACAGCTGGGCAGAAGGCCAGCCCCACAAATTGTGTACATAGCTACTGCAGCTGGTCACAATATGAGGGTACACACAATACACATAGGGGAGGCCCCTGGAACATGTGGTTATGATGATGGGGGGGTGTGCTCTAGGGAACCATAGGACCTCTTCTACACAAAGCCATAGCTTCCATGACCAGGAAACATAGATGTCCTATCAAATACATAGAAACAAACACAAAGAGTTAGAAAAAATGAGAGGTAAGAGGAATGTATCCCAATTAAAGAATAAGACCATATGACAGAAAAAGAGCTAAATGAAACAGACATAAGCAATATGTCTGATAGAGAATTCAAAGTAATGGTCATAAAGACACTGGACGTGAGAAAATAGTAGATGAACTCAGTAATAATGTCAACAAACATGTATAAAATATAAAAAGAATTACTCAGACCTGAAGAATACAATAACAAATGAAAAATACACTAGATGGAATCAACAGATGAGAGGATGCGGAAGAACGTATCAGTGATCTGGAAGACAGACCAATGAAAAGCAACCAAGCTGAACAGCAAAAAGAAAGTAGAAAAAAAATTGGCATGTTAAGTGTTAAGGAAACATTAACACTATAGAGTTCTCAGAAGGAGAAGAGAGAAAGAGAAGGGATCTGAAAACTTATTTGAAGAACTAATAGCTGAAAACTTCCTTAATCTGGGTAAGGAAGAGAAATCCAAGTCTAGGAAGCAGAGAGAGCCCCTAACAAAATGAACTCAAGGATGTCTGCACTGAGAGACATAATAATTAAAATGGCAACAAGTAGTGACCAAGAGAGAATCTTAAAAGCAGCAAGGAAATTTAAAAAAAAAAAAAAAAGGAAAGAAAAAGAAAACCGTTACATTAAGGCAAACTGCATAAGGATGAGTTTTCAGCAGAAACTGTGCAACCATAGAAAGTAGCAATTATATATTCAAAGTGCTGAAAGGAAAAAAACAAAAAAAAAAAAACAAGACAAAACAAAAACCAAAAAAACCTATAACCAAGAATACTCTACACAGCAAGATATCATTTGAATTGAAGGTAGAGATTTTCTCAGATGAATGAAAGTTAAAGAATTTCATCACCACTAAACCAGCCTTATAAGAAATGTTAAAAGGAATTCTTTAAGTGGAAAGAAAAGGCCATAAGTAGAAGGAAACTATGAAAGGAAAAAAAGTCACAGGAAAAAGCAAACATATAGTAAAGGTAGTAGATTAATCATTTATAAAGCCAGTATGGATGTTAAAATCTGAAAGTAGTAAAATTAATTATGTCCACAAAATTTAGTCAAAGGATACACAAAAAGATGCAAAATATGTTATATAAATAAATGTGGAATGAGGAGTAAAACTTTCGTGCATTTACAGTGTGTTCAAACTTAAGAGACCATCAGTTTATTTTTTTTAAAGATTTTATTGATTTATTTCACAGAAAGAGACACAGTGAGAGAGGGAACACAATCAGGGGGAGTGGGAGAGGGAGAAGCAGGCTTCCCATGGAGCAGGGAGGCCAATGCAGGGCTCGATCCCAGGACCCTGGGATCATGACCTGAGCTGAAGGCAGACGCTTAATGGCTGAGCCACCCAGGCGCCCCGAGACCATCAATTTAATATAGATTGCTATACACGTAGGATGTTATATATGAACTCAACGGCAATCACAAATAAAAAATCTATAATAGCTATACAAGAAATAAAGAGAAAGGAATCCAAGGATAACACTAAGGAAAGCCATAAAGCCACAAGGGAAAAGAGGAGGAACAGAAGAAAGGAACAAAAAATATCTACAAAAACAACCAGAAAACAATTTTCAAAATAGCAATAAGTACATGCCTGTCAATAATTACTTAGATGTAAATGGAATAAATGCTTCAATCAAAAGACATGAGTTGTCTTATGGGAAAAAAAAGATCCATCTATATGCAGTGTACAAAAGACTCACTTCAGACCTAAAGGCATTTATAGACTGAAAACATAGGGCTAGAAAAACATACCATACAATTGAAACAAAAAAAAAAAAAAAAAAAAAAAAAAAAGCCAGAATAGCAGTACTTAGACAAAATCGAATTTAAAAAACAATGACTGTAGCAAGAGATAAAGAAGGGCATTACATAATGATAAAGGGATCAGTCTAACAAGAGGATATTACAATTGTAAATATCCATGCACCCAACACAGGACCACCTAAACACATAAGGCAAATATTAACAGACACAGAGAGGAATTGAAAAAGATACCATAATGGTAGGGCACTTTAACAAACCTCTTACTTCAATGGATAAACCATGTAGACAGAAAAATCAACAAGGAAACAATGGCTATGACCTACACAGTAGACAGACAGAGTAAACATTTATAAGAACAGAACATTCCATCCTAAAACAGAATATACATCCTTTTCAAATACACATGAAACATTCTCCAGGATAGATATGTTAGGCCACAGAACAATTTTCAATAAATTTAAGATGACTTAATTCATATCAAGAATCTTCTCTGACCACAATGGTATGAACTAGAAACAAATAATAAGAAAAAACTAGAAAACACATGAACACATGGAAGCTAAATAACGTACTAGTAAACAACCAATCACTCAACATAGAAACCAGGAAATTAAAAAAAATAACTGGTGACAAATGAAGATGGAAACACAACAATCCAAAATCTTCAGGATGCAACATAGCAGTTCTAAGAGGGAAGTGTACAGCAATATAGACCTACCTGAGGAAACAAGAAAAATCTCAAATAAGCAATCTAATCTTACACATAAAGAAACTACAAAAAAAGAACAAGCCTAAAGTTAGTAAAAGTGAGTAAATAATAAGATTAGAACAGAAATAAAAGGGAGGGAAAAAATAAATAACAAAACACTGGAAAAGATCAATGAAACAAAGAACTGGTTCTTTGAGAATAAACAAAATTGATAAACCTTCACCCACACTCATTAAGGGAAAAAACACAGTGGACTCAAATAAATGAAATCAGAAACAAAGAAGTAACAACTGATACCATAGAAAAAATTTATGAGAATATGATGAAAAGTTATATACCAACAAATTGTGCAACCTAAAAGAAATGGATGAATTCTTAGGAATATACCATCTTCCAAAACTCAATCAGGAAGAAATGGAAAAAGTGAACAATCCAATTCCTAGTAACAAAAGTGAATTCCCAACAAACAAATTTTTAAGTATTCCAAAAAATAGAAGAGGAAGAAAAACTTCTAAATTTATTCTAAGAAGCCAGCATTACCCTGATACCAAAAAAATAAAACCAAAGAACAAAAAAGAAATCCCCAAAAAACTATAGATCAATATCTCTGATTGACTGAGATGCAAAAATCCTCAACAAAATATTAGCAACCCATACTCAACAATACATTAAAAGAATCATTCCCATGATCAAGTGGGACTTATTCCAAGGTTGCAAGGATGGTTCAGTATTAATAAATCAATCAATGTGATACATCACATTAACAAAAGGAAAGATAAAATTCATAAGTTCATCGCAATAGAGTCAGAAAAAACACATCACAAAATAAAACATTTGTCCATGACAAAACCCTCAATAAAGTGGGTTTGGGGGAACATATCTCATCATAATAAGAGCCATATACATAAAAAAAACCCATAGCTAACATAAAAATGATGAAAAGATAAACACTTTTCCTCTAATATCGGGAACAAGAAAGGATGTCCACTATTACCTCTTTGATTCAAAAGAGTATTGGACATCCTAGCTGTAGCAATCACACACACAAAAAGAAATAAATGGCATCCAAATTAGTAAGGGAAAAGTAAAAACTGTCACTATTCGCAGATGACACAACACTACATATAAAAAAAAAAACCTATACACTCTAGCAAAACACTTTAAGAATGGTTAAATGAATCCAGTAAATTTGCAGGATTACAAAATTAATATCCAGAATTATCTTGTGTTTCTATATACTAGTATTAGAGAAATTAAGACAATTCTATTTATAATTGCACCAAAAAGATTAAAATACCTAGAAATAAATTTAATTGAGGTGAAAGACCTATACTAGGAAAACTATAAGACACTGATGAAAGAAATTGAGGATAACACAAATGAAAATCCAATGCTTATGGATTGGAATAAATAATATTGTCAAAGTGTCCATACTATCCAAAGCAATCTACAGTTACATTACAATCCCTATCAAAATATCAATAGCATTTTTCACAGAACTAGAATAAATAATCCTAAATTTGTATGGAACTACAAAAGACCTCAAATAGTCAAAGCAATCTTGAGAAAGAAGAACACAGCTGGAGGTATCACAATCCCAGATTTCAAGATATGCTACAAAACTATACTAATCAAAACATTATGGTACTGTCCTAAAAACAGACACATAAATCAATGGACAGAATAGAGAGCCCAGAGATAAATCACACTTACATGGTCAAGTAATCTGTGACAAAGGAGGTGAGAATACATAATGGGGAAAAGACAGTCTTTTCAATAAATGGTGCTGGGAAAACTAGATAGCTACATGCAAAAGAATGAAACTGGACTTTATAATACCATATATGAAAATAAACTCAAAATGGATTAAAGACCTAATGTGAAACCATAAAACCCCTAAAAGAAGACCTAGGCAGTGATCTCTTGGATTTTAACCTTAGAAACATATTTATGGGTATGTGTCCTCAGGCAAGAGAAAGAAAAGCAAAAGTAAACTATTGGGACTACACAAAAATAAAAAGATTTTGCACAGCAAAGGAAATAATCAGCAAAGCAAAAAAGCTACCTATTAACTGAGAGAAGATATTTGCAGATGATATATCTGATAAAGGGTTAATATCCAAAATATATAAAGAACTTATATAACACCAAAAACAACACAGCCCAATTAAAAAATTGGCAGATATCCTCAGTAGACATTTTTCCAAAGACATATAGGTGGCCAACAGACACATGAAAGAATGCTCAACATCACTAAGCATCAGGGAAATGAAAATCAAAACCATGTATCACCTCACACAAGTCAGAATAGCTAGTATCAAAAAGACAAGAGATTAGTGTTAGTGAGGATGTGGAGTAAAGGGAACCATTGTGAACTGTTGTTGGGAATGCAAATTGGTGCCACCACTGTGGAAAACAGTATGGAGGTTCTTCAAAAAGTTAAAAATAGAAATACCATATGATCCAGTAATTCCATGATTGGGTATTTCCCCAAAGCAAATTAAAACACTAATTTGAAAATATATATGTACCCGTATGCTTATTGCAGCATTATTTTCAATAGCCCAGGTAGGGAAGCACAGAAGTGTCCATCAATAAATGAATGGATAAAGAAGATGTAGTATATGTGTGTGTGTATACCAACATATATATATATATACACAAAATACACACACACACACACACACACACACACACACACACAATGGAATATTACTCAGCTCAAAAAGAATGAAATTTGCCATTTGCAATGAAATTTGCCATTTGCAATGATATGGAACCTAGAGGGTATTATGCTAAATGAAGTAAGTCAGAGAAAGACATATACAATAAAAAAAACAAAACAAACAAATCAGACCCATATACGCAGAAAACCAGTAGTTCAGAGGAGAGGGGAATGAGGGGAAGGGCAAAATAGGTAAAGGGGATTAAGAGGTGTAAAATTCCAGTTATAAAATAATTAGGTCATAGAGATAAAAAGTACTGCATAGGGTATATAATCCATAATACTGTAATAATGTTGTACAGTGACGTATGGTGACTACACTTATTGTGGTGATCCTTGAGTAATGTATAGAATTGTTGAATCACTCCATTGCCCACTGAAACTAATATAACATTGTATGTCAAATATACTTCAATAATATAAAAAAAGTAACTGTCAAATTCAAATGAGATAGTGGATATAACCTTGTTTGAGCTCTTAATTGTTTTGTATGAATTTATTTAATTCTTACAATAACTTTGTGAGGTATTTTATCAGAGCCAAAATTAAGGTGAGGTAATTGAGATGAGTCATGTACATGCAGGGTCATATATTAATGTAAAAGTTTGATATTTTGCTCATCATTCATACTTTGCAATAACTGTTATTTTTTTAAATTATGTATTAAAATATTCGTTATCTAGATTAATGCATCTAGAGGTGCCTCCTTTGGCATACAAGTCAACTCTAGTTCCAGCCCTGTATTTTATTACCTACATTTTACAGACGCAGTTGAGGATTAAATGTCTTAGACTTGCCCACGGTCACATGGTCAGCAAATGACAAAACTGGCTTTGTCCTTAAGTATTAGACTGCTGCATACTCATCTTTGCATTTCTGAGTTTACCTTCCACTTTCCACCTTATACTGTCTCATCAGAGAAATATAGATAACCTGTTTTTGGTAAAATGAATGCTGGAGACATAATATAAAACAATTATCTCCCTATTTTTTGTCATACCATGGCTTCAGTCCTCTAGTCCCAAAGGTTTATGCTTTGTATCGAGGAAGAATGAGGGTAAAAAATAATTTTAAGTTTGGAGTTATTTATTTTTTGTTTAAATTCTAGTTAGTTAACATACAGTATTATATTAGTTTGCAGTATAAAATATAGTGATTCAATATCTCATACGATAGCCAGTACTCATCACAAGTGCACTCCTAAATCCTCATCACTTATTTAACATTATGTTTATAAGTGAATATATAGAATACAGCTAATTCTGTTTTTAAAAGTAGTAAAAAGGGGACAGCAGAGCTGAAGCATTTGGGGATGGACATATGCTCACTTTTCCCTTGGAGATTATTCCCAATGAACTAGGGTATGGCCTAGATATGTGGACCCCCCCATCAGCTTCTGGAAATCTACCTTAAAGGTGGCTGAGGTATGCCCACTGCCCCTTCTTGTGCTTCCTCTTCTCAGACATTATATACGTGGTAATTGTGGCTGATGCATCCATCTCAGACTATAAATTGACTTTGGGAATGAAGGCTATGTATTGAACTTCATATGAGATAAAAATCCATGTTATTTTATTTAACCCAATATAATTTTGAGTCATATCTACCCTAAATGAACATATAATTACTAAACCCAGGGAAGCATATTCCTGGGAATGTGTTATTTAAATTTACAATGAAAACAAAAATAAAAACAGTGTTTTATGAAAATTGAAGAGAGTTATTCAATGAAATAACTCAGGGAAATGTCAGCAAAAATATTTCCTTTTAGACCCAGGCAGAATCTCCCCTGTATGTGCGTAAAGTGACTTTCCATTCTCCTAAATTGCCCTGTAATTTATCATAGATCCAGTCCTTATTGTAGCCCCAATCACACTGTTCTCGAAGTATCTGTTACTCTGTCTGCCTCTACCCTATACTGTGAGATTCTTGAAATAGACATGAATCATTCTTTTGAAACTCCTGGGGAGAATAATAGCTACACAGAGGCTATCAATAAAGATTGATTAATGAACTCATAAAATTATTTACCTCTTTTTCCAATGTCAGTGACATTCAGATTTACCCAAAGTAAAATAGAGAGACATAATTTTCCAAATAACTTTTATTCAAATTATCAAGGTAACTGAAACCAACCTGCCATGTATGGCATTAAACAACCAAATAATTCATTTTGTTATATGACTTTACTGTCTCAATGCCAATGTTATTCTTCCCATTAGCTAGTAATTCCACATTGTTGCCTTATATAATGCCCAAGCCCATCAATTCCTTTTTGATTATATCCATCTTCCCACATATACATTTCTACTTAAAAATAAATCATGATAATGCATTGAAATCACTACAATTCCTGGACAATGGGTATAGAAGGGGTGGGGGAGGGGCTAACATAGCATTAACATCCTTTAACTGAAATCAATTTAGCACATTTTAAAGCTCAAAATTTTTCATTCTTATTCAAATGAAAATTCCTCCAATGTGCTGTCTCCAAGTGCAGAACAAATCATTATAGAGAAAAATTATGATATCTATTCATATCTAGCATATATTTTGAATGTCAAGACGTGTCAGTATGAATGCATTTTTTTCTTTTCCTTTATAAATTATTATAAAATGTTAAATCAGGTTTGAACTATAAGCATCATACAAATGTCTTTGTCCTGCCTAATAAATTATACTACCTAAACTTTTTTCTTAAATTATTTTAATAAGAAATCTAAATGGAAACGAATCATATGCTTGCACTATTGCTGTCAAAATGAGTTTGCATAAAAAGAATATGTATTAATATTACATGGAGAGACCTTTAGGAAATAAAGAATGTGGTTATAGTATTTATGAAAAGACTACTTTTCTGAATTAAATTTTAGGAGTTTTATCTTCTTTCATTCTGTTACATTAAATACTATCAGATTAAAAATGCCAAAATGAAAATGCTCATATTAAAATACTGTATATCATATTTTAAAGAATATCAATTTTTCACAGCCCTATTTTCAACCCTTCCTCATTCTCTTTGAATGGATCAAATGCATATTAATTCTTTTTTGTGTTCTTCCTGGCAATTTTTCTAGCCTTTGGGGTTCAAACCCCACTCCTGACATTGGCAAACTGTTTGTGGTACCATAAAGAAAGGATAAACAAAGATATCAAAATGTGTTATTTTCCTTAATACATTCTTGGAGCAATTTTCCAAAACTTTGCAAATTTCAATTTTCTATAATGTAAAACTGCTTCCAGTGATATCATCCTGTCAAAACTCTATTGATTAATGAATTTGAAAAGTACATATTTAAGACATTATTATTATGGAAATAGTTCTGAGTGGGAAATTTGGGCAAACTCACTTAGGCTTTCATTGGAAAATTCAGTGGTAAAGTGAACATTATTTTGGCTCAGGGTCAAAAAACCTAGTATCCAAGTAATATCATGGAAGATGATGGAGTATGAAGCTCTAGGAATCAGTCCCTCCCTCTACCAAAAAAGCTATCAGGCTGGCAAGAACTATTAGAATTAACTATTTGGAACATGGCATTTTACTCAAACACTTATAGCATCCAGGAGAACACTTAATGAAGAAAGAGGCTGGTAATATTTAGTGAATTCTGGTGTTTTGCATGGCAGCTACTACCCCCCAGGTTCAGAGTAGGCAGTCATTTGGGAAATATCTGCTTTCATCTTGCAACTTGCTGTTGCCAGGGTGAGTAATTAGGACAGTGTCCTCTAAAAATCTGAGATGCATGTTTTGATCTGCACAGTCTATCACTGAGGGACTGGCATAGAGACTAATAATTTTTTCAATGTCATTGGACTGAAGCAATTTCCCAGGTGGCATCTATCAAAGGAATTTAAGGAGTTAGAACATTTTTTCTTTTTTTAGGATTTTATTTATTTATTTGAGAGAGAGAGAATGGGGAGAGCGGCAGGAGGTGAGAGAGAGGGAAAGGAAGAGAACTCAAGCAGACTCCCTGCTGAGTGTGGAGCCCAATGTGGGGCTCAATCTCACAACCCTAAGATCATGACCTGAACCAAAACCAAGAGTCTGATGCTTACCCAACTGACCCACCCAGGCGCCCCAGAACTTTTTCTTTTTTAATTGGATTCTGGTACGCAAGGAAAGCTCTGTCAGGTCTCTGGCTATCATGGTGACAGAGGAACAGAGACTTCAGTGACCACACATGATGAGGAATATAGTCTTTGCAAAAACAGTTTGGAAAAGTCACTAAACAAATGGATAACTGCAGCCCTTAACATGAAAAAACAATAATCCCTGGAAGCCTGTGAGAATTCTGCTACCCATAGTTAGCACATTACCATAGGTAAAATGCCCCATTATAAACAAAAATTACAGTGAATATAAAGAAACAGGAGAGTGTGACCATTTCAAGAAAAAAAAAATCACAAGGACCATCCCTAAAGAAGCCCACTGAACTTACTAGAGAAAGATCTTAAATTAACTGTCCTAAAATTTCTCAAAGAGGTAAAGAATACCAAATATTCTTTTTGGATGATAAGATAGTTTTGAAATTAGAAGTGGTTTTACAAAACAATATGACTGAACTGCTACTGAATTATACATTTTAAAATGGTTAATTATATGATATGTGAATTTCACCTCAAAACAAAACAAAACAAACAAAATCTGGTATTACAGAAACCACTAGACTAGAATATATAAATTCAATACCAAATTAAAAACAACCACACTTGAAAATCTAAATTGTGAATAATATAGATTAAAAATGATTTCATACATATCAATAAAATGGGTAAAAATATACATAAGGATTATAAATTAAATAATACAAGTGTTTAATACCATAAAAAAACATGCAAACTCTCCCACTTAGGTAAATGCAAAGTCGTATCAAGAACTACTGAATGGAAGTGTTGTAAAAGAGATGCCCTAACACAATGCTTATGGGAAAATATTTAGAAAAATTATAGGAAATTATATCAGGAATCTTCAAAATGTTTATGCCCTTTATCTTAGTAATAATTTCTAGGATTCTAACCAAAAGAAATAATCAGAAATTTGGACATCTTTCATGATATTTAACATTGTTATTTATGAGAAACTTATGACTTATCAGAACATTTAAATAGGGGCAGCTGGGTGGCTCAGTCGTTAAGCGTCTGCCTTCGGCTCAGGTCATCATCCGGGGTCCTGGGATTGAGCCCTGCATTGGGCTTCTCTGCGGGAAGCCTGCTTCTCCCTCTCCCACTCCCCCTGCTTGTGTTCCCTCTCTTGCTGTGTCTCTCTCTGTCAAATAAATAAATAAAATCTTTAAAAAAAAACATTTAAATAAATTATGGATAAATTTTGTTTTAAAAGGCTGTTTATGAAACTAGAAATTAATATCATTCAAAGTAAAACATATGCCTATACAAAATTTGATTTTAAGCATTTACCAATATACATATACTATTTCAGATTTTAGCTATAAACTTATATGTTTGGGTACACAGCAAAATATGGAAAATGCAGAAAATTTTAAGTGTTTATTTCTAATTAGTGTAACAACAGAATTATTTTTATGTTCCCCCTTATTCATGTGTTTCCAAAAATATTTTATAATGACTCTTCATTACTTCTCTGATCAGAAAATAATAAACTATTTTCAAAACAAACCTAAAGCAGGTTTCTGGCATTCACTAATGAAAAATAGCTTATATCAAACTAACCCTCCTGCTGATAAACATTAGCATCTCTGGACAAAATATGAGAAACAATTAATTGAAGGCACTGTAAAATGAACAAAAGCAGGCAGATTTTCAGAGAGTCAATCCTTGAAAGCAGGAAAATATAGAGGATGAAATACACAATTATATAATTTTCCCCTGAGAACACTTTCTCATCCATGTGGCCACCAGAAGGAACTGAAATAGAAAGATAAAGACTTATTTCTTAAGGGGTTAAGAGATATAATTTATGGCTCCAACAGGAGTTGGAAATTGAAAGAGAAAATATCAGAATGATAGAAATCATAGATTAAGAGCTCTAAAATATCCATAGAAACTCCCCTAAAATCTGTCAAGACCACTAAACTATGCTTATTTTAGGCAAAAGTCCAAGAAATCAATGAGAAGACCACGAATAGGAGGCTAAAAATCTAGGCACAGCTATCAGTGCATATAAACAGAGAGTTTGGAGTTTGAGTCCCACCAAATTAGAGAGACTTGTAACAACTTAGGCAGTCTGTTGTAATTCCAGAAGGTCACATGTGAAAAGAAAAGGTCATGTCCATAAACTAAGGAGTTCACAGTATAAATAAAAGCATAACTGAAATTTGAACAAAGTAACCAAGGCACAGATCTGGAAAGCTCAGCAAATACCAAGAAATGGTGATGACTGTGACAATCACAATTAAACACAATTTTAAGTAGCTTTTGATAATTCAAAAATGCATACTGTAATCTCTAGGTCAGCAAACAAAAATCAATGACAACCAAAAAGCTGTGGATAGTAAGTCTACAGAGAGAATGACATTAAAATAAAAAGACTGGAATGACACAAATGAAGACAGAAAAACAAACAAACAAAAAAAAACAGAGGGTACAAAATGATTCTAAACCATACATAACAAAAATTTATACTATACGTGTAAATGGATTAAATACTCAAAACTTAAAGGCAGGTATTTTCAAGCTAGTGGGAAATGGAAGACAGGTAATTGATGGAAAGTCAAAGGACAGAAAAAGATAAAAACAGTAATGTAAGCAAGCTGGTGTGGCTATAAAAATGTCAAATAAAATTGGCTTCTAGGAAACAAGTATCATCAGTAATAGAGGGACATTTCATAATAATGAAAGAATATATTGATAAAGGAAACTCAACAAACTTAAATGTACAGCAACTATAATTGAGATTTAAAATACATGGAACAAAAATTTTCAAAAATACAAAGAGAAATAGACAAATTCACGCCCACAGTTACAAATTTTTAATATGTCTCTTTTAGTAGGTGATAGCCAACAAATTAGTAAGTATATAGAAGATGTGAACCATATTATCCAATGTGATCTAGTAGACCTTAATAGAACACTGTATTTCTTACTAAGACACTGCACATGAAACATTAATATACATCTCACTCTAGGCCACAGAAGTCTCAAAGTACTTTAACAGTTTGAAACTTTACTGAATATACTAACCACAATGGAATTAAAGTAGAAATAAATACCATTAGCATAGCTAGAAAAATCCTAAATACTTAGAAAGTAATCATCGCAATTCTAAATCATCCAAAAATACAAAAATAACAAATAATATGTGTGTGCATATGTGTATGATTTATAGGAACAAAACTTCAAAAATCCATCAATATTTGTGGAACTCAGCCAAAATAGTGTTTAAGAGTAAATGTATATCTTTAAACACTTATTTAAAATCAATAGTCAAAGAATAAATATAATTATGGATTGGAAAACTCAATATTAAGACAGCCATTATACCAAAAGTAATCCCATAAATTCAATTTAGTTCCAATCAAAATATGATACACTATTTTATAGAAATTGACAAACTAATCCTAAAATTTATTTGGAATTTCAATGTATCTAGAATAACTACAGCAATCTTGAAAAATAATTTGGAGGATTTAATCTAGCCAAAGTAAAGGCTTACTAGTATGAAGCTACACTAATCAGGACAGTGTGGCTATATGGACAAATTGAAAAAAAGAGATGGTGCAGAAATAGATTCATGGTATATATCCAATAGATTTTACATGGATGCAAAGGTAATGAAATGGGTACTTCAAAAAAGGATATATTAATGACCCATGACACAGGAGAATATGCACAAAATCTTGAAAATCATTAGTGGTAAAGGAAATTCATGTAAAATTATGAGCAATTTTATATCTAACAATATCAAGTGTGGAGGATGTGAAGCTACTGGCTCTCTAAAACAACCACTTTGAAAACTATGTTAGCCAAATCTTATAAAGTTAAATATAGTCTATCCTGCGGCACTATACCTAGATATTTATCAAAGATAAATGGAAATGTATGCCCACAAATGACTTGTACACAAATGTTCATATCAGCTTTATTCATGGAAACCAAATAGATTTTAACCCAAATGTCCATCCCTAAGTCAAAGAATCAGCAAATTGTGATATATTTATTCAGCAATAAAAAAGAACATACTGTAATATTGATAAATTTAAAAACATGCTGTATGTATACACTTTACTTCCTATACCAACTAAATAATTTCATTTATATGAATTTCTAAAGCAGGCAAAATGAAACTTTGATGATAGAAATTAGAAGTAGTTGCCACTTTGTAGGAGTCAGGGATTGACAATAAAAGGGACACAAAACACTTTCTAGGGTGATGGGAATGAGGGTTATGCCTTTGTCAAAATTAGTATTCTGTACAATTAAAATGTGTGCCTTTTACCTATAAAAAAGATACTGCAATAATAAAAAAAGACACAGAAAAACAAAAATAGCCTATTGAACAAATATAGAATCAAATTTCTCCATGAGTATTAGAATATAGGTTGGCAATACTTCCACTTAAAAAAATAAATGATAATATGATTAAAGGTGTTGGGTACAAACAAATCCTTAGGCAAAGTAAAGAAATCATGAGCTCTATGAGTAGTGAGTTTCAGCAGTCAGTTTACTACCTACTATTAATAGGATTTCAATATTCCCCAAATCAGTACTTTCACTACCCATGCACTTCAGTATGGTGTTGCTTGCATAGTTGCGTGTCTTTTTCAAAATTTGTTCCTCCAGATATCCAGTCTCTCATTTCCATGAAGTACATATTTTATGAAAGTGCAACATATTAACACAATAAATATATTCTCTAGCTTCAAAACATCCAAATTTAGAAGAGTAGAAAAACACATAATCATTTTTTAAGCATTTTCCTGAGATAGTCAGGGTTTCCCGAAACTTTATTCATACCACTGTCAGAGATGAAGGCAAGGTTAATTTTCTAATCCTCTAGGCCTCCTAAATTCACTTCACCAAAGTAACTTGGCTTTTGTCTGCCTTATATCAGGGCTTCTCAAGAGATTTTGTTTGAATAATGCAGTCTGGTGTTAAAAACAAAAGCTATTTGTCCCTATACATAAAATTGATCAGTGGTTGCCAGGGGCAGAGGCAGGAAGAGAGAACTGATTGCAAAGGAGCCCAAGGGAACGTGTTTTGGGCTTACCAAAATATTCAATATCTAGATGTGGTGGTGCTTGCTTAACTGTGTGCATTTTTCAAAATTCATGGAACTTCATATCTAAAATTTGAGAAAATTATGTGCATCTAACCTTGAAAAATCAAAGCTTGATTTAAAGCAGATGCTCTCCATTCTGGTAAGAGCCTTCCTGAGAAGTTACATGTGAAATGTCATATGTTTATTTTTTCCATCCCCTCAGCCTGGATAATTAGTATGTTACCTATACAGAGTTGAGCTGGGAGACAGGAGGACATGGCTAAATACCTTTCATTTTTAAAAGTAAATAAACACACAGTGAGTAAATAAGGAAGGAAATACTTTCTCTTAATGTCACATTCTGAGTGTTTCCTATCTATCTCTTATATTTAGCAGAAAATGCATTGAGAAAAAAATTCTAGGAAATTACTGTGTCCATTTTCTTCCTGCTGCATAATTCATCAAACATGGCTTTTTAAAAACATCCTATTTTAATTCCATTAGAATCAGATAAAATTCTCTATTTTTTCAATTATTTCAATCATCTTAAGTCTGTTAAGATATGTATTATTGTCTAGATTATGGGGGTTTTTTTTAGTGTGTTTCATATGCACTTGAAAAAAAATGTATTCTATTATACAGTTGGGTGGTCTCTGTCAATTATATAAATTTGGTTGATAGTGTTTTGGATATCTTCACGGATTTTCTGATAATTTGTTTTATTATTGAGAAAAGACTGTTGAAGTCTTCAACTGTACTTGTGGATTTCTCTACTTCACCTTTAGTATTGTCAGTTTGGTATCATGCACTTTGAAGCTCTGTTTTTTACTGTACACACATTTAGAATTGTTAATATCATCTTTATTTCTGGTTCTTATTTTTAACTAATGTTCTATTACCTGATCGCTTTCTTTTGGTTTTGGTTTGTATAGTTTTTTTATTTTTAACCTTTTAAGTGGATTTCTTATAGACATCATGTAGTTGGGTGTGTGTGTGTGTGTGTGTGTGTGTGTGTGTGTTTAAATCACAACTGAAATCTATTTTAATTGCCTTTTTAGACCATTAGGCTTAATTTAATTTTTGATATGGTTGGATCTAGTACTACCATTGTACTTTTTTTCCTGTCTACTCTATTTTGTTTTTCCTTCGGGTCTGCATTTTTGCCTTGTTTTCAATTACATATATATTTATATAGAGAGAGAGAATATTGCATTGTGTTTATCCATTGGATTTTTAGCTATGTCTTCTCATTATTTTTTACAGAGCTTCCCTAGGGACTACACTGTCAATCTACTTAGAGTAAATATAATATTTCAAGTATGTGGAAGCCTTGCAATCACATTGGTAGGTTCCCTTATCTTTTCTCACTAAACTGTATGATGTTGCTATCTTATTATGTGCCTTCAAAACTTCATTATAATTTCAAGAATCATAAAGTATTTTAAAATCTTTGATATGTACTGAGAGATTTACTATTTCTGTTGCTCTTCCATCATCCATGTTTCCCTGTGATATTTTGATTCATAATCATAAAAAACTTTCTTTAGTTTTTCATGTAGAACAATGGTACTGGAAGATAGTTTTCTCAGTTTCTTTTATTTGAGGTTTTATTAAGCCTTCATTCCTGGCCTTCATTTTTGATAAGAAATAGCTGATCACTGAACTTACTAACTTCTATGTAATGTGATAATTTTTTCTAGCAAATTTCAAGAATTTTTCATTATTTACTTATTTATTAGTTTTTAGCAATTGATTATGATGTGCTTAGCTGTCATTGTCTTTAACATTATTTGGGCTTTGTGGAATTTCTTAAATATTTTTATGATGTTTGCTAAACTTGGAAAGTTTTCAGTTATAATTCAAATATTTTTCTGTACTCGTTTTTCTTTTCCTTTTTCAGACTCAAATGATAATGTGCAAAAAATCATTGAAGCTTTATTCATATTTTTAAAATATTTTCCAAATAAAATTTACATTGATTTATTATCAGGTTCACTGATTTATTCTTGTGTCATTTCCATTCTAATATTGAACCCCACAAACAATTAAAGAAAACTTTTTGCATTGAATTTTTGGCTGTTAACAATTCATGTTAGATATTTTAACACTTTTTATTTCATTACTGAAAAATTGTATTGTTCCGTTTATTTCAAGTATTTAAGCTTTACCTAATGAGTGACAGTTATAATAAATGCTTTAAGGTATTTGTGTGATAATTCCAACATCTGAATCATCTCAGTGTTAGCAGTTATTATATTACATGAAAACTGATCACATTTTCCCAATTATTTTTTATTGTTATGTTAATCACCATATATTACATCATTTGTTTTGGTGTAGTGTTCCATGATTCATTGTTTGTTCATAACACCCAGTGCTCCATGCAGAATGTGCCCTCTTTAATACCCATCACCAGGCTAACCCATCCCCCTACCCTCCTCCCCTCTAGAAACCTCAGTTTGTTTTTCAGAGTCCATCATCTCTCCTGGTTCGTCTCCCCCTCTGACTTACTCCCCTTCATTCTTCCTCTCCTGCTATCTTCTTCTCTTTCTTTTTTCTTAACATATGTTGCGTTATTTGTTTCAGAAGTACAGATCTATGATTCAACAGTCTTACACAATTCACAGCGCTCACCATAGCACATATCTTCCCCAATGTCTATCACCCAGCCACCCCATCCCTCCCACCCCCAACCACTCCAGCAACCCTCAGTTTGTTCGTGAGATTAAGAATTCCTCATATCAGTAAGGTCATATGATACATGTCTTTCTCTGATTGACTTATTTCACTCAGCATAACACACTCCAGTTCCATCCACGTCGTTGCAAATGGCACGATCTCATTCCTTTTGATGGCTGCATAATATTCCATTGTGTATATATACCACCTCTTCTTTATCCATTCATCTGTCCATGGATATCTTGGCTCTTTCGACAGTTTGGCTATTTTGGACATTGCTGCTATAAACATTGGGGTGCACATACACCTTTGGGTCCCTACATTTGTATCTTTGGGGTAAATACCCAGTAGTGCAATTGCTGGATCGAATGGTAGCTCTAATTTCAACTGTTAGAGGCACCTCCATACTGTTTTCCAGAGGGGTTGCACCAGATTGCATTCCCACCAACAGTGTAGGAGGGTTCCCCTTTCTCCACATCCCCGCCAACATCTGCCGTTCCCTGACTTGTTAATTTTAGCCATTCTGACGGGTGTGAGGTGGTTTCTCATTGAGGTTTTGATTTGGATTTCCCTGATGCCGAGTGATGTTGAGCACTTTTTCATGTGTCTGTTGGCCATTTGGATGTCTTCTTTGGAAAAATGTGTGTTCATGTCTTCTGCCCATTTCTTGATTGGATTATTTGTTTTTTGGGTGTTGAGTTTGATAAGTTCTTTATAGATTTTGGATACTAGCCCTTTATCTGATATGTCATTTGCAAATATTTTCTCCCATTCTGTCGGTTGACTTTTGGTTTTGTTGGCTGTTTCTTTTGCTGTGCAAAAGCTTTTTATCTTGAAGAAATCCCAATAGTTCATTTTTGCCCTGGATTCCTGTGCCTTTGGTGATGTTTCTAGGAAGAAGTTGCTGCGCCTGAGGTCGAAGAGGTTGCTACCTGTGTTCTCCTTTAGGATTTGGATGGACTGCTGTCTCATGTTTAGGTCTTTCAACCATTTGGAGTCTATTTTTGTGTGTGGTGTAAGGAAATGGTCCAGTTTCATTCTTCTGCATGTGGCTGTCCAATTTTCCCAACACCATTTGTTGAAGAGACTGTCTTTTTTCCACTGGACATTCTTTCCTGCTTTGTCAAAGATAAGTTGACCATAGAGTTGAGGGTCCAATTCTGGGCTCTCGATTCTGTTCCATTGATCTATGTGTCTGTTTTTGTGCCAGTACAATACTGTCTTGATGATGACAGCTTTGTAATAGAGCTGGAAGTCCGGAATTGTGATGCCGCCAGGTTTGCTTTTCTTTTTCAAGATTCCTCTGGCTATTCGGGGTCTCTTCTGGTTCCATACAAATTTTAGGATTATTTGTTCCATTTCTTTGAAAAAAGTGGATGGTATTTTGATGGGGATTGCATTGAATGTGTCGAATGCTCTAGGTAGCATTGACATCTTCACAATGTTGGTTCTTCCAATCCATGAGCATGGAACGTTTTTCCATTTCTTTGTGTCTTCTTCAATTTCTTTCATGAGTATTTTATAGTTTTCTGAGTACAGATCCTTTGCCTCTTTGGTTAAATTTATTCCTAGGTATCTTATGGTTTTGGGTGCAATTGTCAATGGGATCGACTCCTTGATTTGTCTCTCTTCTGTCTTGTTGTTGGTGTATAGGAATGCCACTGATTTCTGTGCATTGATTTTATATCCTGCCACTTGACTGAAATCCTGTATGAGTTCTAGCAGTTTTGGGGTGGAGTCTTTTGGGTTTTCCACATAAAGTATCATATCATCTGCAAAGAGTGAGAGTTTGACTTCCTCTTTGCCGTTTTGGATGCCTTTGGTTTCTTTTTGTTGTCTGATTGCTGTGGCTAGGACTTCTAATACTATATTGAATAGCAGTGGTGAGAGTGGACATCCCTGCCGCATTCCTGACCTTAGGGGAAAAGCTCTCAGCTTTTCCCCATTGAGAATGATATTCGCTGTAGGTTTTTTGCAGATGGCTTTTATGATATTGAGGTATGTACCCTCTATCCCTATACTCTGAAGAGTTTTGATCAAGAAAGGATGCTGTACTTTGTCAAATGCTTTTTCTGCATCTATTGAGAGAATCATATGATTCTTGTTCTTTCTTTTGTTAATATATTGTATCACGTTGATTGATTTGGGGATGTTGAACCAGCCTTGCAGCCCAGGGATAAATCCCACTTGGTCGTGGTGAATAATCCTTTTAATGTACTGTTGGATCCTATTGGCTAGTATTTTGGTGAGAATTTTTGCATCCATGTTCATCAAGGATATTGGTCTGTAATTCTCCTTTTTGATGGGATCTTTGTCTGGTTTGGGGATCAAGGTAATGGGGGCCTCATAAAATGAATTTGGAAGTTTTCCTTCCATTTCTATTTTTTGGAACAGTTTCAGGAGAATAGGTATTAATTCTTCTTTAAATGTCTGATAGAATTCCCCTGGGAAGCCATCTGGCCCTGAGCTTTTGTTTGTTGGGAGATTTTTGATGACTGCTTCAATTTCCTTAGTGGTTATAGGTCTGTTCAGGTTTTCTATTTCTTCCTGGTTCAGTTTTGGTAGTTGATACATCTCTAGGAATGCACCCATTTCTTCCAGGTTATCTAATTTGCTGGCATAGAGTTGCTCATAATATGTGCTTAGAATTGTTTGTATTTCTTTGGTGTTGGTTGTCATCTCTCCTCTTTCATTCATGATTTTGTTGATTTGGGTCATTTCTGTTTTCTTTTTGATCAGTCTGGCCAGGGGTTTATCAATCTTGTTAATTCTTTCAAAGAACCAGCTCCTAGTTTCGTTGATCTGTTCTACTGTTCTTTTGGTTTCTAGTTCATTGATTTCTGCTCTGATCTTTATTATTTCTCTTCACCTGCTGGGTTTAGGCTTTATTTGCTGTTCTTTCTCCAGCTCCTTTAGGTGTAGGGTTAGATTGTGTATTTGAGATCTTTCTTGTTTCTTGAGAAAGGCTTGTATTACTATATACTTTCCTCTCAGGACTGCCTTTGAGGTATCCCAAAGATTTTGGACAGTTGTGTTTTCATTTTCATTGGTGTCCATGAATTTTTTTAATTCTTCTTTAATTTCCTGGTTGACCCATTCATTCTTTAGTAGGATGCTCTTTAGCCTCCATGTATTTGAGTTCTTTCCGACATTCCTCTTGTGATTGAGTTCTAGTTTCAAAGCATTGTGGTCTGAAAATATGCAGGGAATGATCCCAATCTTTTGGTACTGGTTGAGACCTGATTTGTGACCTAGGATGTGATCAATTCTGGAGAATGTTCCATGGGCACTAGAGAAGAATGTTGTTCCGTTGCTTTGGGATGGAATGTTCTGAATATGTCTGTGAAGTCCATTTGGTCCAGTGTGTCATTTAAAGTCTTTATTTCCTTGTTGATCTTTTGCTTAGATGATCTGTCCATTTCAGTCAGGGGGGTGTTAAAGTCCCCCACTATTATTGTATTGTTGTCAATGTGTTTCTTTGCTTTTGTTATTAATTGGATTATATAATTGGCTGCTCCCATGTTCGGGGCATAGATATTTACAATTGTTAGATCTTCTTGTTGGATAGACCCTTTAAGTAGGATATAGTGGCCTTCCTCATCTCTTATTACAGTCTTTGTTTTAAAATCTAGGTTGTCTGATATAAGGATTGCCACCCCAGCTCTCTTTTGGTGTCCATTAGCATGGTAAATTGTTTTCCACCCCCTCACTTTCAATCTGGGGGTGTCTTTGGGTCTAAAATGAGTCTCTTGCAGACAGCATATTGATGGGTCTTGTTTTTTAATCCAATCTGATAGCTTGTGTCTTTTGATTGGGGCATTGAGCCCATTTACATTCAGGGTAACTATTGAAAGGTATGAATTTAGTGCCATTGTATTGCCTGTAAGGTGACTGTTACTGTATGTTGTCTGTGTTCCTTTCTGATCTTTGCTGCTTTTAGGCTCTCTCTTTGCTTAGAGGACCCCTTTCAATATTTCTTGGAGGGCTGGTTTCGTGTTTGCAAATTCCTTTAGTTTTTGTTTGTTCTGGAAGCTTTTTATCTCTCCTTCCATTTTCAATGACAGCCTAGCTGGATATAGTATTCTTGGCTGCATATTTTTCTCGTTTAGCGCTCTGAAGATATCTTGCCAGTCCTTTCTGGCCTGCAAGGTCTCTGTGGATAGGTCTGTTGCCAATCTAATATTTTTACCATTGTAGGTTACATATCTCTTCTCCCGAGCTGCTTTCAGGATTTTCTCTTTGTCTCTGAGACTCGTAAGTTTTACTATTAGATGTCGGGGTGTTGACCTATTTTTATTGATTTTGAGAGGGGTTCTCTGTGCCTCCTGGATTTTGATGCCTGTTTCCTTCCTCACATTAGGGAAGTTCTCTGCTATTATTTGCTCCAATATACTTTCTGCCCCTCTCTCTCTTTCTTCTTCTTCTGGGATCCCAATTATTCTAATGTTGTTTCGTCTTATTGAATCACTTATCTCTCGAATTCTGCCCTCGTGATCCTGTAGTTGTTTCTCCCTCTTTTTCTCAGCCTCTTTACTTTCCATCATTTGGTCTTCTATATCACTGATTCTCTCTTCTGCCTCATTTATCCTGGCAGTTAGTGCCCCCATTTTTTATTGCACCTCTTCAATAGCCTTTTTGATTTCGACTTGGTTAGATTTTATTTCTTTTATTTCTCCAGAAAGGGTTTCTCTAATAACTTCCACGCTTTTTTCAAGCCCAGCTAGTATCTTTAAAGTCATGATTCTGAACTCTAGGTCCGACATCGTACTAATGTCCGTATTGAGTGGGTCCCTGGCTGACGGTACTACCTCTTGTTCTTTTTGCTGAGGTGATTTTTTTCGTCTTGTCATTTTGTCCAGAGGAGAATAGATGAATGAGAGAACAAAATGCTAACAAGTTTACAACATCCCCAGCAAATATACTGTATACAAATCAGAAAAGACCTGAAACCAGGGGAAAAGAAAGGGAAAGAGAGAAAAAAGAAAGAGAAAAAAAAAGAAAAAAAAAGATAAAAACAAAAGCAGAACAATACAAAAAAAGCAGAATGTGATCAAATATGATCAGGCTAGTGCATAGATCAGTGCCACACACTAGATTTTGGGCGTATTTTGGTCTGTTAGAAAAAAGTGCCTCCTAAAATTTTAAAGGAAGAAAGACATATATGTACAAAATAAGGGTTGATACAATGAAGGGATAGAAGATGACTGTAAAGATGAAAATTATAAAAGATTTTATAAAAGGACTTGATAAGTTGTTTGAAAAAAGAAAGAAGATTTAAAAAAAAAAAAGAAAAAAGGGAGAGAATGTGATCAGGCAGGAGACTAGAACAGAACCATACACTAGTGATTTAGGGTATATTTTTATCTGTTAGAAGAAACTGTATCTCAAAATTTTAGAGAATGAACAATTTATATCTATATATATGCCAAAAATAAGGGTAAATACTATGAAGGGATAAAATATGACTGTAAAAATGAAAAATAAAAAATGTTTTTTTTTTTTTTTAAAAGAGATTGATAAGATGTTGGTTGAAAAAGGGAAAAAGAAAAAGAAAAAAAAAACAGTTAACAAAAATTAACTTTGATGAACTAATGAATCATGGTAAAAAAAGCCATGAATTCTATGTGCAGTATTCCCCTAGCGCTGGAGTTCTCCCGTTCTCCTTGATCGGTGAACTTGGTCTTGGCTTGCTGGCTGTTCGTGCTGATCTTCTGGGGGAGGGGCCTGTTGCTGTGGTTTCCAAATGTCTTTGCAGGAGGCTGAATTGCCCCGCCCTTGTCAGTCCCGGCTAAGCAAGCTGCTCGGGTTTGATCTCAGGAGCTTTTGTTCCCTGCAAGCTCTCTGTACAGCCTTGGAGGACAGGGCAAAAATGGTGGCCTCCCAATCTCCACCCGGAGGAGCTGGGAACTCGGGGCCCCGCTCCTCAGTGCGCCCCCAGAGAAAAGCAGTCACTCCCTTGTCCCTGGTCTCCGGCTGCACTCCGTGCTCACCCGGCCCGTGACCGAGCGTTTCTATCTCTGGCACCCGACCCCGTGTGGAGTCTCCAAACCCAGCAGATCCCTGTGGTGCGTTCCCGCACCGCTCCTCCCCGGGAAGGAAGGGGAGTCTCCCTGGATCTGCCGCCTGTTGGGTCCCTGCTGCAGGAGAAGTGGCCCGACTGGGCCGCAGATCACAGTTTATGGCAACCCCGAGCTGAGAGCCCGCGCCTCATCTCCGTCTCTGCAGCCGGCTTCCCCGCTCCGATACCTGGGAGCTCTGGCGCACTCAGGCACCCCCGGTCTTTCTGTGACCCCGAGGGTCCTGAGACCACACTGTCCCGGGAGGATTCCACCCCCTGCTTAGCCACTGCAGCGACGTCCCTCAGCGGAGCCGACTTCTAAAAGTTCCGATTTTGTGCTCCTCGGGTCTAGCACTTGCCAGAAGCGGCCGACGGAGGCCCCCTCCCCCGCCGTCTATCCTCCCGAATATCGCCTCGGATTCACTTCTCCGCACGTCCTACCTCCCAGTAAGTGGTCGCTTCTCTGTTCAGATAGTTGTTGCTACTCTCCTCTTTGATCTCCTGTTGAATTCGTAGGTGTTCAGAATGGTTTGATCCCTATTCAGCTGAATTCCTGAGACCAGACGAAATCCAGGTCTCCTACTCCTCCGCCATCTTGCTCCGCCCTTCCCAATTATTTTTGTGTGACATAAACTTGGATTGTATTCTAGTTATTTTAAATGACATATTTTTTAGACTCTCAACTTCATTATGCTCGTATGGACTATGATGATGATTTTGGTTTATTTATTTTAGGAGGAAATCAGCATGATTAGGTTCATTTTGCAAGTTTTCCCTCACCTTTATGAGAACTAATTTTAATCTCAGTTCAGTTTTTGAAGCCTTTATATGCTGCTTTGGTTATATTCAATTCATGTATTGCTTAAGTGTTAGTCTGAGACTCAGGCAGAGGCATACATTTTAGTTCATTTCTCAAAGTCTTTCCTAGGATATTTTGGGTCACCCAGGTGTAGCTCAGATGTAAGCTCAAGAAAAGATATGTGTAAATCTATATACAGAATTAAAAGATCTCCTTTTCAGCACTTTCCCTTGGAAATCCCCCATACTCTCTTCTCTGCAGAGGCCATTTTTTTCTTTCTGTTTGTATTAGAGTTTACCCCCACACACTGCTGTTTCACCAAGAAGCAACATGACTGGGGGCTGGATTTGAGGCAAAGCCACAAGAAAAAAAAAAAAAGGAGTATGGGCAAGAAAAGGAAATTTAATTTGTGAAAATTGCTTCTCCAAGTTTTGAAAACCCTTCAGATTTCGCATGTTTTTGATTACTTTTAAGAGTCCTCAGGTAATTGCTCCTTTTTTTTAATTGGGGTAAAATACACATAAGACTTACTATCTTAACAATTTTAAGTATACATTTTAAGTATTAAATATATTTAATATCGTGCAATTATCACCATCTAGCTCCAAACTTTCTCATCTTATAAAACCAAAATCCTATACCCATTAAATAATAACTTCCTATTCCCCCAATACCCATCACATGGCAACCATCATTCCTCTATGATTTTGACTAAGTACCTCAGAAAACTGGAATCATACGGTACTTGTGTTTTTTTTTTTTTTTTAAAGATTTTATTTATTTATTTGAGAGAGAGAATGAGAGACAGAGAGCACGAGAGGGAAGAGGGTCGGAGGGAGAAGCAGACTCCCTGCTGAGCAGGAAGCCCGATGCGGGACTCGATCCCGGGACTCCAGGATCATGACCTGAGCCGAAGGCAGTCGCTTAACCAACTGAGCCACCCAGGCGCCCATGGTACTTGTGTTTTTGTGACTAGATTATTTCACTTATAATATCCTTAATGTTCCATGTTATAACATGTCATAACACTAAAAGTGGTGAAAATGGGCATCCTTACCTTATTCCCAATATTAAAGAAAAAGCTTTCAGTCTTTCACCATTTACTATGATGTTTACTGTGTATGTTCCATATATGGTTTTCATTGGGTAGTTTCCTTCTATTCCTAGTTTATTGGAATTGTTTATCATGAAAGGGTGCTGAATTTTGTCAAATGCTTTTTCTCCATCGAGATACTGGTGGGTTTTTTGCCCTCTTCATTTGGTTATGTAGTGTATTACACTGACTAATATTTGTATATTTAACTACTTGTGTTTCCCAGGAATAAATCCAACTTGGTTTTGATGTCTAACTCTTTTAATATGCTACTGAATTTGCTTTGTTCGTATTTTATTGAGGGATTTCAAAACAATGTTCATAAGGGATATTGGTCTGAAGTATTCTTTTGTTATAGTGCCTTGGTCTGCCTTTGTTATCAGAATACTGCTTGTCTCATGGAATGAATTTAGAAGGGTTTTCCCCTCCTAATACTTTGGAAAAGTTTGAGAAGGATTGGTGTTACTTCTTTTAAATGTTTGGTAGAGGGACACTTGGGTGGCGCAGTTGGTTAAGCATCTGCCTTCGGCTCAGGTCATGATCCAGGGGTCCTGAGATCGAGTCCTGCATTGGGCTTCTTGCTCAGCGGTGAGCTTGCTTCTCCCTCTGCCTCCCCCTGCTTGTACACTCTCTTGGTCTCTCGCAAATAAATAAAATCTTTTAAAAAAATGTTTGGCAGAATTTAGCAATGAAGCCATCATATCCAGGTTGTTTTTCATTGGGAGATTTTTGATTATTGACTCAAATTCCTTACTAGCTATAGATCAACTAGTCATAGATCCAGATTTTTTTCTAGTTCTTTATGATTTAATTTTGGCATGTTTGTGCTGTCATAAGCTTTTTCATTTTTCTGTAAGTTAGCCAACATGTTGGTGTATAATTATTTATGTACTCTCTTGTAATCCTCGTTTCTACATAATCAGTAGCAATGCCCCCACTTCCCTTTCTTATTTTAGTACTTTGAATCTTAGTCCATGTAACTAAAACTTTGTTAACATGTTATCTTTGCAAAGAATCAAATTTTAGTTTTTTAATTCTTTTTATTTGTCAGAGAGAGAGAGTGTGCAAGCACAAGCAGGAGGAATGGTAGGCAGAGGGAGAAGCAGGCTCCCTGCTGAGCTAGGAGCCCAATGCAGTACTCCATTCCAGGACTCTGGGGTCATGACCTGAGCTGAAGGCAGATGCTTAACCAACTGAGCCACCCAAGCATCCCTTATTTTTTTGTTTGTTTTTTATTCTCTATTTTATTTATCTCTGCTTTAATCTTTATTAGTCCTTCCTTCTATTACCTTTAGATTTAGTTTCTACTTTTCTTAATTCCTCTATTTGTACAGTTAAGTACTGATTTGAGATCTTAATATAAGCATTTATAGCTATAAATTTCCCCCTTAATATTCTTTCACAATGCTTCATAAAGTTTTGTTGTGTTGTGTTTTCATTTTCATTCACCTCCTTGTATTTTCTAATTCCCCTTGTGATTTTTTTATTTACTATTTAAGAGTATGCATAATTTTCTCAAATTTTTGGATTTTCCAGTTTTCTATTATTGATTTCTAATTTTATCCCATTGTAAATAGGAAGATACTTTGTATGATATCTTTTTAGACCTCCAGACTTAATCTGTAGCTCAATGTATGGTCTACCCTGGAAAATGTTTCATGTGCACTTGAGAATAATGTGTGCTTTTGTTACTATATAGAGTGTTCTAAACATGTTTACAAGATCTAATTGATTTGTTTATTTAATTCTGCTATTTCCTTACTTACCTTCTGTCTGGTTCTGTAGATTACTCAGAGTGGGTTATTGAAGTCTTAGACTATTTTTGTAGCATTATCTACTTCTCCCTTAAGTTCTGTCAATTTTAACTAGATACATTTTGATGGTCTTATTAGGTATATAAATGTTTATAATTGTTAAATCTTCTGGCTGTGTTAAACCTTTTATTACTGTCTGTTGTCCTTGACTCTTTTATTATTTAAAATCTATTTTGTCTGGAATTAGTATAGCCCCTCCTATTCTCTCTTGGTTACTATTGGCATAGAATAACATTTTCTATCCTTTTGATTTCAGTTTATTTGTGTTGGATCTAAAGTAATCTCCTTACTTTAGATAACTTATATATCCAACTTACAGCATATAATTGGGTCATGTGTTTATCCATTTGCCAATCTCTGTCTTTTGATTAGGGAGTTTAATCCATTTACATTTAAAGTAATCACCAATTAGAGGGAACTTACTGATACCATTTTGCTATTCATTTCCTGTATGCCTTATATTTTTTTGTCCCTTATTTCCTATATTAGTCTTTTGTGTTTGATTTTTTATAGTGAATTGTTTAAATATCTTTTTCATTTCCTACTGTGTATATTATACAGCTATTTTGGGAGCTTTCCATGAAGATTAAAGTTATAATACACTAATTTGAATTATTACCATCTTGCCTTCAATAACATACAAAATCACTACTCATTTAAAGCTATGTCCACACCTCTTTTGGTTTGTTGATATCACAAAATTATACCTTTAGACATTGCATGCCCTAAAACAAAGAATTATTTTAAATTATGCAGAAAATGAAATATGGTTGTAAAAACAAAGCTATAACACTATCATATATATCTAATATATAACATATATATATATATATATATATATATATATATATAAGTGAATTAGTCCCTGAAATCATGTACAAAACAGTTAAAAGGTATTGTTACAATATTACTAGTTTTATGCATTTTATGAATTTCAGGTCTTGCCCATGTATTTAAATATTTGAGATCTTTAATTCTTTAAATGACTTCAAGTTATGGTCTAGTATCCTCTCATTTCATGCTGCAGGACTCTTTTCAGCATTTTTCATATGGCAGATCTAGTGGTAAACTCTCAGTATCTGTTTATCTGGGAATCTTATATTCTCCCTCTCTCTTAATGGACATTTTTCCTGGACATAGGATTTTTGGTTAACATTTTTTTTTCTTTTAACACTTTGAATATATTAGTTCATTGGTCTCTAGCCTCCAATGTTTTTGATGAGAAATATGCTAATCTTTTGAAGATTTCCTATGTGATGAGTCACTTCTCTCTTGCTGTTTGCAAGATTCTGTCTTTGAGTTTTTAAAGTTTGATTAAAATATGTCTAGGTGTGGGTCTCTTTGAGTTTATCTTATTTAGAATTGCTGAATTTATTTGATGTTTATATTCATGTCGCCCATCAAATCTGGATGGTTTCAGCCACTATTTCTTCAAATATTTGTCAGCCCCTTTTGCTCTCTTTTCCTTTTGGGACTCCTGCAATGCATATTTATCCATTTGATATTGTCTCACAAGCTCCTTAGGCTCCAATTACTTTTCAATCTTTCTTTTCTTTCTGTTTCTTGTACTAAATAATTTTCATTGTCCTATATTCAAGTGCCATAATTATTTCTTCTACATGGACAATCTGCCTTTGAACTCTGTAGTGATTTTTTTCATTTCAGTGATTGTACTTTTCAGGCCCAGAATTTTTGTTTGTTTTTAGGTTCTCTATCTTTTATTGATATTTACATTTTAAATAAATCACTTTCTTGCCTTTTTGTACATCGTCATTTAATTCTTTGAACATCTTTAGGGTGGTTGCTTTAAACTCTTTGTATCATATATCAGCCCTTAAGTCTTTTTCAGGGACAGTTTTATTTTTGTTTATGTTTTCCTTTGAATAGTCCATATTTTCCTATTTCTTTGGATACCTTAAAATTTATTGAAAACTGGAATTTGTATCTAAAATGTGTTAACTCTGGAAATCATTCTTTTTCCCTTCAACAAGGTTCACTGTATTTTATTATTGTCTTTATTTTTTTAAATCTTATAAGCTGTCTCTAGACTAAGGATCAGCTGAGGTGTAAATGTAAGGTATTCCTAGGAAGGTCTTTTCTAAGCCTGAACCTTTTCCTGGACATGTCTGGTCACTTTCTAATTTTCCGTCTTTATGCAATTACTTTTGAATATTCTAATCTTTAATGTCTGGCTCCCCCAAAAAAAGGAAAAATAGAAAAAAATGTAGGGAATGGGGAGGAAGGGCACTAGCCCTTTAAATGCCGTGGAAGTTACTTCAGCCAGCCAAAGAGGGACTTGCAAGGATGGAGGGAAGGGGTGCAACAACACTGGCCACTGACCCCTCTTGTCTGTACCTTTGTGATCAGAAACAGCAATCAGAGTCCAGATCTCAGATGTTGGGAATATAGAATCTTTTTTTTTTTTTTTTAACCAAGTCTTGTTACTGTAAGCTCTGTGTTAACTGCAGGAGAACAAGTGCTCAGTGGTCTGCTATAAGTCTGTAAGTGGGAAGGGTAGCTACCCCTAGGCTAAGAGGTGAAATGGAGAGAATTCAACTTTGATTTACCCTCCAAGCCTCCCCCTGTAAAGCAAAAGCCTTCAATAGAAGGCAGAGTTACAAAATAGTTACAGGATTCTGTCATTGTAATTGTTTAGATGGAAAGACAATTCCTGGTGCCTTCTTTACTACCACCTTCCCCTGCTTTTTGTATTTTGTTCAGAATTTTTAGTTGTAACCAGTGGGAAAGATAGGCTATAGTAGACTTATTTAATCTTGGTCAAAATCAGAATCTTAAACAGTTGTTTTAGACCATATATAACCTTGAAATAAAAATACATAATCTGATTTGCTGTCAAACCATTTTCAATATAGAAATCTAATATGACTATGCAAATAAATATAAATTATATTGTTTAGCCCATTAGGATTATCAAATTTATTATGTACAGAAAAACAGATGTACATTTTTCCTCTGTATTAGACATATAAATTTCTATATGTAAATAAGTTATCTTTTAAAACAGTTTTTTCCGTGTCCTATACATTGATATAATTCTTTTTATGACTTTATGAAACCCTTAAAATTAATCAATTTACTCTGGAGCTTCTAGTGAATAGTGAGGAGGATACCATATTTTACCACATAATCTTTTTTTTTTTCCCACATAGCTTCTCAATGGTCTAGAATTCTACAAAAACATTTTTAAAGTACCTCTTAGTTGTCCATCTATATTAACTAATAGTCTTAATAGAAAATTACTCTATAGAATTACTTAAGAAATTGATTAGCTCACAGGATTCAAGGTAGCATTTTCAAGCAGGAAATAATTCTACTTTGGTATTAAATTGGAATTGGATCTAGCAGGATGCATTAGTTTTACTCTGGAGGGCTACAAGAAAAATGAAGAGAAGGTTTACTATATGTCAAAATAATTCTACAATCAAAGAGTAATGGACAGTCATGTGCAGGAAGAGGAATATCCATATTGGTTTGACTCATATGACTTTGCTTTATGAAGTTATACATTATCATAGTAGTTGGCAAAAAAAAAAGGATTACAGTATAACTACTACATTTAAATAAATGAGTTGTTTCATTATGTACTGAATGAAAAATTAATCCAACAGGAATTGTATTTCTTTTAATGTTTTTCTGATGGTCTTTGATTTGATAAAGGTATACTCTACCAGTTAATGTGAAATCAGAATGCTCACTACTCCAAGAAGCACACCTGTCATTCTCATTTGTACATTTAAACACTTGCACACTTACTCTAAATAGAGGCAATCGGTTCCAAATATTGTAAATGGCAGAATAAATTACAGATGTTTTGGGGATTGAATTCTAAATTTGCTTGATTTAAACTTACAAAATCAGACTAAAAACTACATAAATGCACTTTGATATTTAATTATCTAAAAGCATAGAAACATTATCATCTTGAAAGTGTTTTATTATAAAAATTCATATAAGTAATGTATGTTTTTAAATTACAAAGCTCTCTTCTAATCTTGTTTTCATAATGAAATTTATTTAAGTCTAATATAAGCATAATGTAGAATAATGTGTCTTCTGTACCACAAAATGAATGTGGAGGATAAATTCATTATTTCTTCTTCAGCAGATCTCTTTTTAATCTCAGAGCTATAGACAGAATAATTTTTTTCTCTGACTATACTGATGAGGATTCCAAACTAATTTTCAATAAAACGAGAAGTCTTTAAAAATATGGTTTTATCATATTCAGCCTCCACAACTTCCCAAGTGTACTCCCTTTTAATCCCCGTCTTAATTTTAATATGCTATTGTTTGCCCTGCATTATCAAATATGAGATAGTAGACATATGTATTCAAACTCTCTGAAGGTAATTTTGTAAATAATCTTTATTTGATACATCTTTTTATCCAGTATTCCTAGTTTTTGCATTTTGTAAATCAACTTTTTTTTATAAATGGAACAAGAATTTTATATGTAAAAACTCCTATTTGATTAAGTTTAAACTTAGTGACTTTGCAATGTAATCTCTCTTTAGTGGGACCAGTCCTTTTCAATCAATGGTCTAGAAATTGGATTAAAAATAGTCCATATGGCAATGTAAGTATTTGTGGAGGAGGTAAATAGTTGCATATGTTTTAGAGAATTGATGCAGACAAAATCAGTTGCAAATCTAAAATAAAAAGTTTATGTCTTACAAAATGTTTATTTATATTTATTTAGCATTTTAATTTATTTACATTTATTTAGGGATTGCAATTTCTGGAATTTTAACAATATGAGTATTTTTGTTTTGTTCTGTTCATTGTGATTTGATTCTCTTTATCACAAATGCTGCAATAGGTGGTTTCCAGTTAATTAGGAAATTAACACATGGAGTTTTAGACTTGCATTTTGAAAATTCTATCTAGAGTGAGACTGAAATTGAAGTGTACTTTATTCCTTTGCTTGATACAGGGGCTTCCTACTTTGAGTCTTTAGGAACGCATAGGCCTACAACCAGACAGGCTTCATAAGCATATTTAATCTGATACAAGACTAAATCTCATATGTATTGCCAATGAAAACTTGTATATCCATTATTCTTACCTTCCCACACTTCTGAATTTTTCAGTAGAAACATATTCTAAAAAATACAAATTCTAGGGATGCCTGGGTAGCTCAGTCAGTTAAGCGTCTGATTTTGGCTCAGGTCATGATCCCAGAGTCCTGGGATCGAGTCCCACATCAGGCTCCTTGCTCAGCCTGCTTCTCACTCTGCCTGCCACTCCCCCTGCTTGTGTGCATGTTCTCTCTGACAAATAAATAAAATCTTAAAAAAACAAATACAAAATACAATGACTGTATAAGAAGTCATTATTTAAGATTGATTGATTAACCTATATAATTTTCTTTCAAAAAAAGGAATTTAAGGAAAAAAAATCCATTCTCTCTCCTTGATCCTTGAGAAAAATATTAGGTACTTATTACTAGACATTTTATAAAATCAATTGATAATTTATGGAAAATATGTAATTTTAAAATTATATATCAATATGCTTCATGGTGTGTGTTCTTAAAATATACAGTTCAATGAGTTTTGACAAATATATCCAGTTATGAGTTCATATCACATTAAAACAAAATATTTTTATTACCTCCAAAAGCTAACTTATGTCTCTTTGTATGGTCAGTCCTTTCTCCATCCCCACAGTCCCTGGTAACTGGTCACTTGTTTTTTGCCCCTAGGATTTTGTTGTTGTTGTTGTCTTTTGACTTTTCTATAGGATCACATAAACAGAATTATACAATGTATAGCTTTAACATAATGTTTTTGAGATGCATGAATATATATATTATTTATTAAATATCTCATTGATATTCATTTGAATTGCTTTCAGTTTGGGTTCTAATGAATAAAGCTAGTTTGAGCATTATATACAAGTCTTTCTGTAGACATAGGTTTTCACTTTTTTTGGATAAAAACCAGAAGTGGACATGGTGGGTTGAATGGTAAGTTATTTATTTAACCTTATAAGAAACTTCTGAACTGTTTTCCAAAGTTGCTATGTCATTTTGCATTGCCATTAGAAATGGGTGAGAGTTCCAATTACTCCACATCCTCAACAGGTATTTTGGTATCTTCAAACTTTTTAACTTAAAATCATTCTAGAAGGGATATAGTGACATTGCATTTGTATTTCCTTAGTGATTAATGATATTGAGCATCTATCCATATTCTTATTTCTTAGCTCTGTATCTTATTTGAACTAGTTTTTGCTCAATTTCATTCTTACTCAGTATTACTGAGTGGCTTGTCTTATTACTGACTTTTAATGATTCTTTCTATATTCTGGAGGAAACCAGTCCTTTACCAGGCATGTGTTTTGCAAACTAAAGTGTATAGCTTATCTTCTTTGTTAGTTTTTTAAAAGAAGGTTTTGATTTTGATGATGTTCATCCAATCTATTTTTTTTTCTGATTCAGTATGTTTTGTGTTTTAGTCTAATAAATTGTTGTCTAACCCAAGGTCATAAACATTTAACATACGATTTATTCGTAATATTTTATAGTTTTAGTTTTTTCCATTCATGGCTATCATTCATTTTCAGTTAATTGTTATATATGATTTATGATTTATGTAAAAGTTAAGATTCATTATTTCCTTTTGAGATTTTATGTGCAAATTTTCCAACATAGGATGAAAAGACTTCCATCATTGAATTACATGACAAGTTATATTGAAAATAAAATAACCATTTATGTGTGGATCTATTTATGAGCTTTCTATTCTGTTGTTTTATCATTTTTAATCCATAAGTTAAAATCATGCCATCCTGACCTCTATACATTTATGATAGGTAAAAAATAAATAAATAAATCATGTGGTATGCATTCTCCCTTTCATTCTTTTTATGCATCATCTTAAATGGCAGAATACACTTAAAAATCATAAATCCAAGAGAGTACTTAAAAAATACAGAGTACCATCAGCTATATAAAAATATTGAATATAATTAAGAATACAATGAACATAATATTGATGGTTTCAAAAGGAAAACGTAAAGGGTTCTCTAGAGAAACACAATCAATAAAATATATAGAGAGAAAGAGATCTGGAAGTCAAGGTAATGGAAAGTACCCAAGATGAACAGCAAAAAGAAAAAAGAATAAAAAAAGAAGATAGGTTAAGGAATCTCTTGGATAGTATGAACAGAACAAATATTGACAATACAGAGATTCCAGAAGAAGAAAGAAAGAAAGAAAGAGGCAGAAAATGTTTGAAGAAACAATAGCTGAAAACTTCCCTAAGCTGGGGAAGGAAACAGACATCCAGTTGAGGACAAATGGAAAGTTCCAAACAAGATGAATCCAAGAAGGTCCACACCACACCATATAATAATTAAAATGTCAAAGATTATAGATAAAGAGAGAATTTAAAAAACCGGTAAGACTGGGGGCGCCTGGGTGGCTCAGATGGTTAAGTGTCTGCCTTCGGCTCAGGTCATGATCCCGGGGTCCTGGGATCGAGTCCCGCATCAGGCTCCCTGCTCCTTGGGAGCCTGCTTCTCCCTCTGCCTCTCTCTCTCTCTCTCTCTCTCTCTGTCTCTCATGAATAAATAAATAAAATCTTTAAAAAAAAAAAAACGGTAAGACTGTTGAATCACAGACCTGTACGTCTGAAACAAATAATACATTATATGTTAAGGGGGAAAAAAAAAAGAAGATAGCAGGAAGGGATAAATGAAGGGGGGAAATCAGAGGGGGAGACAAACCATGAGAGATGATGGACTCTGAGAAACAAACTGAGGGTTCTAGAGGGGAGGGGTGTGGGGGGATGGGTTAGCCTGGTGATGGGTATTAAAGAGGGTACGTATTGAATAGAGCACTGGGTGTTATATGCAAACAATGAATCATGGAACACTACATCAAAAACTAATGATGCAATGTATGGTGATTAACATAATAAAATAAAAATAAAATAAAATAAAATAAAAACAGCAAGTGGGAAGCAACAAGTTTTACACAAGGGAAACCCCCAAAGCAATCAGCTGATTTTCCAGCAAAAGCCTGGCAGGTCAGAAGAAAGTGGCATAATATATTCAGAATGCTAGAGGGGGAAAAAAACTTACAACCAATAATACTTTATCTGGAAAGTTTATTCAGAACTGAAGGAGAGACAAACAAGTCAAAGAAGAATTAAACGAGTTCATCACCACACTCAACTAGCCTAATAAGCAATGTTAAAGGGAAGTCTTTCAGTAAAAAACAATAGGCCATAAACAGAAGTAAGAAAATTATCAAAGGAAGTAATTTCATGAGTAAAAGCAAACATGCAGTTAAGATAATAGAACTATCACTTATAAAGCTACTATAAAGGTTAAAAAACAAAAGTAGTAAAATGTATTATATCGAAAAAAATAATTAAGAGAACTCACAAAGAGACATGTTAGGCCACAAAGCAATAAATTTAAGAAGATAGAAATCATCAAGCATCTTTTCCAGCCACAATGCTGTGAAACTAAATATCTATTACAAGGAAAAACTAGATAAAAAACACACGGAAGCTAAACAACATGCCACTGAACAACCAATGGATCAATGAAGAAATCAAAGAAGAAATAAAAAAAAAATTACATGGAAACAACTGAAGTGAAAAAACAATAGGCCAAAATCCTTGAGACACAGTGAAAGCAGTTCTAAGAGGGAAATTTATACCTGTACAGGCAACCTCAACGAACAACAACAAAAAACTCTCAAACAATCTAAACTTTCACCTTGAGGAACTGAAAATGGAACAAAGTTAGAGAAGAAAGAAAGATTAGAACAGAAATAAATGAAATAGGGAAGTAAAATAGATACATACATACATACTAATGATTAATAGCTAATTCTTTCAGGAAAAAATGAACAAAATTGATAAACCTTTAACCAGACTCATCAAGAAAAGAGAGAAGAACCAAGTAAATAAAATCAGATATAAAAGAGAAATAACACCACAGAAATACAAAGGACTGTAAAAGACTACTACAAAAAATAATATGCCAACAAATTGAACAACATAGAAGAAATGGATAAATTCTTAGAAACATACAATCTTCTCAAACTATTCCAAAAATAGAAGAGGAAGCAAAGCTTTCAAATGCATTTTACAAGGTCACCATTACCCTGATACCTAAACTACACACACACACACACACACACACACACACACACACACACACACAAAGAAGCAAGCAAACAAGAAAACTACAAGCCAATATCCCTGATAAACATAGATGCAAAAATTCAGTAAAGTTGCAGGATAAAGGATACATATTAATATACAGAAATATCTTGTGTTTCTATATACTAATAAGGAAGTAGTAGAGACAGAAATTAAGAAAACAGCTCTATTTATAATTGTACCAAAAAGAGTAACTAGGAATAAACTTAATAAAGGAAGTGAAAGATATGATCCGAAACTATAAAACATGGATGAAAGAAATTGAAGATGACACACACACACAAAATCTAATGATATAATGTATGGTGATTAACATAACATAATAATAAAAAAATAGAAAGATATAACATCATCATGGATTAGAAGAAATATTTTTAAAATATCCATACTATCTAAAACAATCTACAGATTCAATGCGATCCCTATCAAAACACTGATAGTATTTTTCAGGGCACCTGGGTTACTCAGTCAGTTAAGTGTCCAACTCTTGGATTTTGGCTCAGGTCATGATCTCAGGGTCATGAGATCAAGCCCTGTGTCAGGCTTTGAGCTCAGTGAGGAATGTGCTTGAGATTCTCTCTCTCCCTCTCCTTCTGCCCCCCACCCTACTCACAAGCACACTCTCTAAAAATAAATAAATAAAATCTTTAAAAAATTACCAATAGCATTTTTCACAGAACTAGAACAAATAATCCTCAAGTTTGTATGTATGGGACCACAAAATAACCTCAAATACTCAAAGCAATTTTTTTTAGGTGCTTTTACTTATTTATGAAGAGAGAAAGAGACAGGGAGAGAGAGTGTGGGGTGGAGCAGAGGGGGAGGGACAAGCAGGCTCTGGGCTGAGTATGGAGCCTGACACAGGACTGATCCCTGAGATCATGATCTGAGCCCAAACCAAGAGTTGGAGCTTCACTGACTGAGCCACGCAGGGGCTCCTAGCCAAAGCAATATTAAGAAAGAACAAGAGGTATCATAATCCCAAATTTCAAAACATACTAAGGTCGGATAATCGAAACAGTACGGTACTCGCACAAAAATAGACACACAGATCAATGGAACAGAATAGAGAGCCCAGAAATAAACCTACACTTTTATGGTCAATTTACAACAAAAGAGGCAAAAATATATAATGGGAAAAAGGCATTCTCTTCAACAAATGGTTTTAGGAATATTAGACAGCTACATGCAAAACAACGAAACTGGACCACTTTCTTATAAAAATAACCTCAAAAGAGATTAAGATCTGAAACAGTAAAACTCCTAGAAGGAAACATAGGCAGTAATCTCCTGGACATCAGCCTTAGCAACATTTTTTTATATAGGTCTCCTCAAGCAAGAGGATCAAAAGCAAAACTAAATGACTGGTATTACACCAAAATAGTGAGCTTTTGCATACTGAAGGATACCATTAACAAAAAGAAATGGCAACCCATTTCCTAAAATGCAAGAAAAGATTTATAAGTGATATATCGAAAATGGTTAATATTCAAAATATATAAGGAAATTATACAACTCAACACCAAAAACCACGATTAGAAAATGGACCGATGACCTGATTAGGCTTTTCTTCCAAAAAAAGACATACAGATGTCCAACAGACACATAAAAGAATGCTTGACATTACTAATCATTAGGGAAATGCAAATCAAAAGCACAATGACATATCACCTCACACCCATCAAAATGCCTAGTATCAAAAAAGACAAGATATAAAAAGTATTGGTGAGGCTGTGGAGAAAAAGAAACCTTCAATTCACTGTTGGTAGGAATGTAAATTGGGGCAGTCACTATGGAAAACAGTATGGAGTTTCCTCACAAAAATTAATGGTAGGAATATCATATAATCCAGTAATTCTGCTACTGAGTATTTATCCAAAGAAAACAGAAACACTAATTCAAGAAGATATATGCCCTCCTTTGTTTATTCAGCATTATTTATAATAGCCAAGAAATGGAAGCAACCCAAGTGTCCATCAACAGATGGATAGATACAGATGTGGTATATATATATACACACACACACACACATATATATATATAAAATTTTTTCTAGGATATTGTCATTTGCATCTCATTAATTGAACTGGTTCATATGCCTATCTAGTACTCAATGGAATGTTACTTAGCCACAAAAGAGAGAGAGAGAGAGAGAGAGAGAGAGAGAGAGAGAGAGAGAGAGAGAGAGAGATCTTGCCATTTGCAACAACATGGATTGACAGAGGGCATTATGCTAAGTGAAATAAGTCAAACAGGGAAAGACAAATACTATGATTTCACTTATACGTGGAATCTAAAAAAAAAAAAAACAAACCACCAGGCAAACACAAAAACCAGAAACAGGCTCATAAATAAAGAGAATTAACTGGTCGTTGCAAGAGAAAAGGGAGTAGGGCAATGGGCAAAATGGGTGAAGAGCAGTGGGAAGTATAGGTCTCCAGTTATGGAATAAGTCATGGGATAAAACGTACAGCATAGGGAATATAGTCAATGGTATTGTAATAACATTGTATCATGAGAGATGTAACTACACTTGTGGTGAATACAGAATAACATATAGACTTATTAAATCACTATGTTGAGTACCTGAAATTAACAATGTAACATTGTGTTCCCACTATACCGCAATTAAAAAACAAACTACTAAATCATAGTTTTCTGCTTAGGGTTGACTGACACCATGAGGCACTGGGTTGGGAGAATCTCTTTGGAGTTGTCCCTTAATAAAAGGAGGGCTTCAATGTTATCAAATGCATCTATGGGCTCAGTGGCATTTGGAAATGATAACTGTATTTAAACAACCAACCTTCCATTTTAGTTAGGATATTTTTAAATAAAGAACAAAATTAGAAAATAACCTAAAAAATACCCTACTAACTTTACTTATATAATATTTAATTTTTTTCCATATAATAAGGTTTCAGAAGGCAGGAGTTTCCAGTTGTTCATTGATAACATGGGTATATTTATATTCATGATTTTTTTGGTTGATCCTCATGGTTCAAGGAGAGCTGCCAGTCATTTAAGAAGGATGGAAGGTAGAGAAGGGGGTTTCTCTTCTCAATACTATTAAGGTTCAAATATATGAAATAGCCAAAGTTCAAGCATCTAGAAAATGTCCATAATGGGACTGTTACAGAGACTAACTCAAAAAATTACTACAGAATAAAAAAATTTTTTTCTAGGATATTGTCATTTGCATCTCATTAATTGAACTGGTTCATATGCCTATCTAATTTAAGGCAATCACTAGCAGTTGCAGGTTGAGCTCCCCAGGGAGTAGTTGCTGAGATAGACATTAGTATGCAGGACTTTCATCAGGGAGTCCTCTTGAAATCAACACCTATGAAAAGGCAGTGAGAGGAAACAGGATTGGACAGAGGGTGAAGTTCGGCTTCAATCAGGAGCATGAAGGCCTCCTCCGACCCATAGGAAGCTTTGGAAATGGGGTAGCCTTTTCAGAGTTTCCGATGTTGGGGTGAAGTTTCTGGGCTTTCTTACATTCAAGCTACTTAAAGGTTAATATAGGCTGACACTGGGAAAAGACCTTACATTTGGTGAGTCATCTGTCTTGAATCAAACCAATCCTCAAAGAGGGCTGATAGCTGTGGGGTATCTACAGCACATTCGACAGCTGGGAGAATCAATCCTTCATTCCCAGAGATGGTTCTGAATTCTGCATCACAAAATTGAAAAAGAGAGATGGAATTACCATAAATGGATGAAAATATTTATGAGTCTTGCTGAGTGGCTACAGTAGGGTACCACTCTCTTGAAGGTAAAAGTTCTCTATCCCATACTTACTGCAATTCTGCAACTCAGAGAGAAATTTGTTCTTTGGTAGACAGCAAATGTCTCTCTTTCTTGTTGCCCTTTACCCTACTCCACTCCCTCTTTTTCTCTTTCACTCTTTCTCATTTTTTAAAAAAGATTTTATTTATTTATTTGAGAGACAGACAGAGATAGCAAGAGAGAGCATGAGCAGGGAGAGGGAGAATCTGGCTCACTCCTGAGCAGGGAGCCCGATGTATGACTCGATCCCAGGACTTGGGATCATGACAGGTCTGAAGGCAGATGTTTAACCAATTAAGCCACCCAAGCGCCCTCACTCTTTCTCATTTATCTATACCTAACACACTACATAGCCAGAAGCAGTAGCCTTTACCCGTAGAATAAAATCCTAGGAGCTGCTCAAAAATACTCTGCATGGAGTTTTGTGGTTGGTGGGCCCTGGGAGAAAAGCAGCCTAGAGCGGTAAGTAACCTAGGATATCTACTCATCCCAGGGTAAAAAACAATTATGGAAGGAAAATTATATAATAACTCAAAATATTATTCTAATGTAGTAATTCTTTGAGTTAGTCTCTATAACAATCCCATTATGGACATTTTCTAGATGCTTGAACTTTGGCTATTTCATATAGTTGAACCTTAATAAATTTTTATTAATCAGAAAACATAATACTGAATTGGTAGAATCATGGTAGAAATATACATTTACATCTCACAGTGTGTACTTAACACAACGGGTTGGAGTTCTCATTACCTGGCCCCTGTATTTATTATTGGCTTCCTTTGTATTACCTCTTCATTTCTCACAGTGTAAATTTAACGAAAACCTTCAAATAATTACACATGCCATACTCTGTCTTGATTCTGTTCCATTCTTCATGTACATCAATCTTATTTTTTTCAATCTTATTTTTGATGGAAAAAAAACAAATTGTGTCTGCTTATTACAATGTTGGGCAAAGTGTGGAGACATTAAAAGGACTTTCTAAAACCATTTATGTTTAATTTGTGGTGAATACTCTTTATGAAAGTCAACTGAGATATACAGCTATAAGCAGAGTAGGATGTATAAGTAATAGAAGGTAATTACTAAATTTTAATTGTTGAGGTTTAGTTTATTTTTGCTAAGTTTCAGGAACATACTGAAGAAAAATCATTCATAAATTAATGTATTTTTAAATTTTTTATGTATGTTAATCACCATACATCATTAGTTTTTGATGTAGTGTTCCACGATTCATTGTTTGTGCATAACACCCAGTGCTCCACGCAGAACGTGCCCTCTTTAATACCCATCACCAGGCTAACCCATCCCCCCAACCCCTCCCCTCTAGAACCCTCAGTTTGTTTCTCAGAGTCCATCGTCTCTCAGGGTTTGTCTCCCCCTCTGATTTCTCCCCCTTCATTTTTCCCTTCCTACTATCTTCTTCTTTTTCTTTTCTTTAACATATCATGTATTATTTGTTTCAGAGGTACAGGTCTGTGATTCAACAGTCTTACACAATTCTTAACCTCAGGAAATAAATCAATGTATTTTTAATGGATTCTAACTTTAAAATTTGTAGAAAATTCTTAATAACTCGTAAATAACAGACAACACTGAATCTTCACATTAATCCCAAACATCCCTTTCTTATTAAACCTTGAGAGATAGCATACAATTTCCAAACAGAAAGCAATTTAGCCCTTTTTGTGCTTAGAATATTACCCATCACTTTGGATAGGCAGGTTTCCTTAATTGCTTTGTTGCAAAAACAATTTATGTGCTTTCTAAATGAGTTTAATTTTCTTTTAAGTTTTTCTTATAAAAACATGCAGCATAGTAAAATCAAATTATCCACATGGCAGACTCCATTCTCTCTTCTTCTATCAATAAAACTAAATCCCTTAAGACTCCATCACCAAGGCATATTGTATAGAAAGGCATATGTTGGTGGAAATTTTAAAAAAGGAAATTATTATTACCTGTATTATAAATCTCCCCCCCTCTTCACCTGAATAGTCATTGTAAATAAATAATTTCCTAAACCTAAATTGTAAAGATTATGGCCTGGAATACTGCTAAAGATAACAGATTATGGTGTGTTTGTAAAGAATTTTCATAACTAACTTTAGAGAAATTTTAAAATTCTATTTAGGATTTGAATGATTTTAAAAAATCATGGACATCTTTCAGCTAACCACAAAAATGTTTTAGTCTCATTTATTTTATACTGCAGCAGTGAGAACTGGAGAAGGAAACACTGAGTATGAGATAAAAAAAGAGATCTAAGATATTCAACTACTTGATTGAGCCACTTAAGAGGATAGTCATAGCATAAACTTTTAGTTAGGCTTTGTAACATAATTAAGTTAGGATTTAGGCAAACACTTTATATCTGATATATACCATGCTCAAAATTTCCAGCTGGAGATGAAAAACACTGCTTCTCCAGTTCACCAAGGGATAGCACTGTGCTTTTCTTTTCAGGAGAAGATGATAACTTTGGACACCACTGACAGAGCTTGTGTTTTAAGATGTTTTGTTCTCACATTACGTGTGTGAGTACGCCTGCATCTCTTGCTTTTATTTAGGAGCTATACAGACCTGTATTCCTTTCAAACTTTAAAGTCTCAAAGTGGGTTAAGATATGTAAAACCTTGATGTTGGCCTTTACTGGATAGATCTGAGGCTCTGTCTAAACAATTCCTTTCTCCCTCTTACTCCTCTAATATTGTATTTTTGTTTTGTTTTGTTTTAGGGCATCAAGTTGGAGCTCACAGCCCATTAATAAATCCTACTGCACTGTGCAATTGATTAAAGCAAACTTAGGAAATCTAACAAAAAAAAATCTCATTATGATATTTACTAGTATTATTCTTATGTATGATCTTTATTTAACCAGTATGTTCAGATAGCTTTTGCTAAGATGACTGCTTAAAGCTGCTAGCACTAAAAGTAAGATTAGCTACAACATATAACCTCAACTGACCTTCACTCCTTGGGAATAGGAGGGCCAGCAATAAAAGCCACGGATTCCCATGGGGCTGCCATGTTTAGACAGAAGAGCTACAGACCAGGTGGGAAGAGTCATCACTTAATGGATACTGAAACAGATCCTAAAACAATCTCTGGAACTTCTGGAAGAAATGTTGGTAGACAGGTCAAAATGGCTCCTTGATCCATGGGCTGAAGAATGGATATTGTATTAGCAAGCATGAAAACAGCATGATTGCAGCTGATCTCCATCAGATCTCTCAGGTGACCAGGTGCATTGTAGATGAACAGTAATATTCTAATTTTTTTTTCCCCTAAGCAGTTCTCAACCATCAGCTTAAAATATTCAGTAAATCTCATTGTAAATAGATGTGCTGTAATGCAGGCTTCGTTGTTTCGTTGATAGAGCACAGCAAGAGTAGATTTAGCATAATTCTTAAGGACCCTGGGATTTTCAGAATGGTAAATGAGCATTGGCTTCAACTTAAAATTACCAGCTGTGTTAGTCCCTCACAAGAGAGTTAGCCTGTCCTTTGAAGCCAGGCACTGACTTCTCTTTAGGTAAGAAAGTCCTAGATGGTATCTTCTTCAAGTAGAAGGCTGTCTAAACTGAAAAGCTATTGTTTAGTGAAACCATTTCCCTTAATGATCTTAGCTAGATCTTATGGATAACTGTTGCAGCTTCTCCATCAGCACTTGCTGCTTCACCTTGCACTTCTGGTTATGGAAACCACTTTAAAACAAAACCAAAACCAAAAAAACCTCATAAGCCAACCTCTGCTAGCTTCCAAGTTTTCCTCTGCAACTTCCTCACCTCTCTCAGGCTTCACAGATTTGAATAGAGTTGGGCTCTAGCCTAAGGGAATATTATGGCTGGTGTGATCTTCTAACCAGACCACTAAAACTTTCTTCATATCAGCAATAAGCCTGTTTCACTTGTTCCTCATTCATGTGTTCACTGGAGTAGCTCTTTCAATTTCCTTCAATAACTTTTCATTTGCATTCGCAACTTGTCTAACTGTTTGGCACAAGAGGCCTAGCTGGCCTTTGGCCTGTCTTGGCTTTTGACATGCCTTCCTCACCAAGGTGAGGCTTGTGCCAAACAGCTTTTGACTCAGAGTAAGAGATGTGTGACTCTTCCTTTCACTGGAACACTTAAGTGTAGGATTATTAATTGGCCTATTTTCAACATTGTTGTGACTCAGAGGCTGGAGGAGAGGGAGAGAGAAAGGGTTAAGTTGGGTTGGTGGAACAGTCAGAACACAGAGCATCTATTATGTTCACCATCTTTTATGGTTGCAGTTCATGATGCCCCATAACAATTACATTAGTAACATCAAAGATCACAGACAACAGATCACCATGACAAATAATGAAATATTTGAAATACTGTGAGAATTACCAAAATGTGACATAAAATGAGCAAATGCTGCTGGAAAAATGGTACAGACTTACTCTATGTAGGGTTGCCAGAAACCTTCAATTTATACAAAACATGGTATCTGAGAAGCACAATAAAGCGAAGTGCAATAAAACGAGTTATGCCCGTATTGCTGAGGCTTATTTTCAAATTTTTCTGTTACAAAGAAGTTGGTTAAATCCATGTGTTCATTCAAATACGAATTAAAACATCGCTATCAATGGGAAATTTCCCTACTTTTTGAAGTAAAAGTTTGATCATCTGAAATTTAATAATTATGATTCTTCATATTTATTCACACTAGCTTAATTTCAATAACATTCTTAACTTGAACACTTTTTTTTCTTACCCTTCATGAACTAAAATATTTGCTTTTCTGTGCCTGCTACTTTTCAAGTAAGATTTGTTGGCAAAAGTCAGACTGGGCGTGGAAGTGGGGTTTTATTACTATAAATTCATGATAAATACCCTGTCTAAATTTCCAATCTTATACTTAAACTTTGTATCTTTCTTTACTTATGTAACAAACCTGGACTAACACAAACAACAATGAAAACAAAAACAAAACTTCATGATGATTGAAATACCACCTGACAGAAACCCACAAATGACTCTGCAATATGAGGGTTGCTCAAATTAGTGCAATCCATTCTCACTTCATCTGTATTTCCCCTTTATTTTTTTAATATTTCCCCTTTTGTTTTTCTTAAAATTTTCTATTTTGCCCAAATTTTCAAACTTGCTGTCATAAATATTTTGTCTTCTAATTATTTTCTGGCTCTCGTATATCTACATTTATGTCTCCCCAGTTTTATTTCCGTATTTTCTATTTGAGCCTATTTCCCCCTTTTAAATAAAAATTAAGATTTTGAATATAGTCATTCCTCTATGGTAGGAATATAAGGGATATCATTCTTTTGTCCTGCCTCCTGAATTTCCCTCTCAGACAAGAAAAATTTTGTGCTTCATCTTGAAAGACTCCCTTTCTTAAAATTAGTGATCAGTGTGTGCCTGTTGATTTTACTTTACAATTGTTTTCAGTGGGAGAGAGAATACAGAGAAACAAAGACATGCTTTCTTCTCTCATTTGAAGGGCTTGCAACTAATTATTTTGAAACATCCCACCCATGCAGATTCATGAATCACGTTAAGCAGAATGTAATTTTATACATGTTAGCAATAGGTTTGAATTATATACATTCAACACATTTATTGATCTTACATTTGACAAGCATTTTCCTGGATGTTGGGGTTACAAAATACAATCTTATACTTAAGTAACTTACCAAGTCTAAAGGCAAAAAACAAAACAAAACAAAACAAAAACTATATATATATATATAAACAAACAGCATAAAGAATGTTGGGTGCCATGACAGAGATTTTTCTGTGTATATCATTGGAACCCTGAAATCAGCAGGGAACGTCTAAACCAGCCTTGGAGTATCTAAACAAGAGGCTCTCTCTCACACAGACTACCGCATCACTTGGCATTAGTGTGGTATACATTATATATTTAATTAAATTAAGTTTCAGAATTATATCTGAAGTCAGACTGCTTACCTCTGCTGTGTCCATGCTCTGTGCCCAAATTTTCTCATATATAAATTTTAAAAAATGGTAGTATTAATAAGTTGTTAAAATAGTAATAAAAAATACATGGTATATGCTTAGAATAGGTCCTGGCACACAATAATCAATCAATAAATCTTAGTTGCCATTACTTTTAAAATCCTAGTTTGTGACTAAAAAGCAGTATTTGATTTTAGAAAACGTGAGAATAAGTACATTAGCAAAATATTTTTAAAATATTCCCTAAAATAATTACTGTGAAAAATATTTCTATTTATCTTCATTAGGATCATTATCCAGAGATTAAGAATTCCGCATATCAGTGAGGTCATATGATATATGTCTTTCTCTGATTGACTTATTTCGCTCAGCATAACACCCTCCAGTTCCATCCATGTCGTTGCAAGAATGAAGGGGGGAAATCGGAGGGGGAGACGAACCATGAGATATGATGGACTCTGAAAAACAAACTGAGGGTTCTAGAGGGGAGGGGGGTGGGGGGATGGGTTAGCCTGGTGATGGGTTTAAAGAGGGCACGTTCTGCATGGAACACTGGGTGTTATACACAAGCAATGAATCATGGAATGTTACATCAAAAACTGATGATGTAATGTATGGTGATTAACATAACAATAAAAATTTTAAAAAAGATTTTCCAATATATTTTTGTTTGTGCCTTTATATGCATATACTTAAGACATGTGAATTATTTCATACACTAAGGAATCTTTTTTACTTATCAAGGTATTGCAAACATTTCAAATAATAAACATTTATAAAACTTTTTTTCTTAATGACTCATTAGCATGAAGGTTGAGTAGGTGTCCATGTCCAATGATTTATTAAGCACATCTTCTATTATAGGACACTTATGTTGATTCCTTATTTTCACTTATTAAAAAAGGCTATGATGAATACCATTGTCATTTAACTCATATATAGCTAACTACTGCCTTAGGATTCATTCTTAGAAGTTGGAATTGCTCTCTCAAATGTAATGTACCTTTACAAGTCTATAGAATATTACATTTCAGCTGTAAAATGAAACTCTACTATAAAATACATTCTAAATCTGCAATGAAAAGGTTATTATAAATGATTACTTGGAATTAAAAAGAAAGTGTAAATAAACAGCTAAAATGGATAAAGAATTTTCCTACATTTGCCATGGAACTAGCCATTATTCAACACTACATATCCATCAGCTTCTATAGAAAAAGTATGCAGAAAAACTCATGGAACTTGCAAAGGCCCGCTTCCCTTCTTGTATAAAGGAAACCTATTTGTATGAATCAGTATTTCTTTTGTGATTTTGTTTCATGAACTCTTTGCATAAATTTCAACTCCAGGCTTTTTGGTGGTGGTTGTGTTGGGGGAGGGAGAGGTTTTTTGTGAAAAGCCTCTCCCAAAGTGATGACAAAAGCACTTTTTATTTCTTTGTAGGAAATAGGAATATTTAGAAACAGTCTTCATTTCTTTGTTCACTGTTGAAAAAAAAAGCTTCATAAATTTCAATATACTTTTGAAGCTTTATATTTTACACCTAAGGTACTAAGTTTAAAAAGTATTTTTAAAAAATTTCCTCTTAAGGAGTGCTACATCTTTTAATTTGGATGATAACTACAATATTTGATTTGCACTCATAAATATGTATGTGCTCAGGAAGTATCTGAAAAATAACATTTCAAAGCAACTAAACTCAAAATAGCACTTTTCCTCATCTGCATATTTGGCATGAACAATGGGTCACAGGCTTTCTCTCCTGATACTGTGCCAATCCTTGATCTCGGTATGGAGAACAGCCCTAATGAAGTTGGGACTAGGGGAATCTTCAGAGCTGTAGTTATTCTTCTTCCCCTAAATTGAGTACTTATGCCCTACCAAGAGCTATACTGAGTGATTTAAAGTTATCTGTTTTCATTCTCACAACAGCCCTGTGATTTTAGTATTTTATCTCCATTTTTCAGATAAGAAAAAGGAAAATCAAGGGTTGAGCTCAATTTTGAAATCTAGTATCTTGAGCTGGAAATCCTTGGATTTCCACTTCTAGCTTGCTGATTCTCATTTTCCTCCTTGACTTACTCCTAGACATTTTTTTTTTTAATATCTTAGATAACATTCTCCAGCTGAGCACAATGTCACCATGTGTCTTTGTTGGCCATGGTGAAGACACCTTGGCCCCTCTAGCCAATGTAGTAGTCTAAGTTTTGCCTGTGTGATTCATTAAACCTTTATATATTTATAGATCATGCATTCTTTCCTAGAAAGAACAGATCACTTTTATGTCACCAGGCTCTCCTGCTCCACCCTGGGCACCAAGGAACCAGACCCCCTTGTACAAACTCCGAGCACCACGACAATGTCGGTAGCTGGCATCATGGAGACTTGTCACAGACCTCTGTACTCCTTTAACTGATTTTTATTTTTAAGTAGGCTCCACGCCCAGCATGGAGCCCAACACGGGGCTTGAACTCACAACCTTGAGATCAAGACCTGCACTGAAATCTAGAGTCCCACACTTAACCCACTGAGCCACCCACGTGCCCCACCTTTAACTGATTAACTGCCCTAAACCCTTTTAAAAATCTTTGGGCCAGGGACGCCTGGGTGGCTCAGTTGGTTGAGCGACTTCCTTCCGCTCAGGTCATGATTCTGGAGTCCCGGGATCGAGTCCCACATCGGGCTTCCTGCTCGGCGGGGAGTCTGCTTCTCCCTCTGACCCTCTGACCTTCTTCCCTCTCATGCTTTCTCTCTCTCTCTCTCTCTAATAAATAAATAAAATCTTTAAAAAAAAAAAATCTTTGGGCCAGGGAGAAACCTTGGAGTTCACTTTTGAATAAGAGTCCACCTTCTTCCCAGGTAGCCAGCCTCTTAAATAAAGCTCATACTCCTTTCCAATCAAAACTCATCTAAAAAAATCCACAAACACACAAAAAGATAAAACCTCATCTCTTGAATACTGACCTTTCAAGCTATGGGCAGCTATACTTGGATTTCGGTAATAATGATATCAACATTTGCTCCCCTGCCTTGATCTGCTATTTTTAATTTCTGTCTTTTTGAGTTTTCCTTTTATACCAAAATCAATACAATATTCTTTGTACTATACTGATATTTGGGGTTTCATAATTTCCCATTTTTTTAAAAATTTCCTATTTAAGGATCTTTATAGAGAAGTACTTTTGTTTATAAGAAAGATTCTAAAAAGACTTTTAAGACTACAGATTATATGCCTTACATTTTATAAGGTTATAGCAAAGTTATAGCAACTCACATTCCCAGACTGACCTATCAGAGAACCCAATTCTATACATTGTTGCCAGAATAAATGTCTTTGATGTGTTCTGTTTTAATTTAAAAGGTAGATGACTTTTCCTTGTTTTTTGATTGTACTTTCCTGTCACATAATTAGAGCTTTTCATTTGATTATTGACCATTCCTATTTCCTCTTTGTGAATAGACTACTTATAATCTTTGACATTGTTTTCCCATGGGCTTATCTTTTTTTAACCAAATATAGAACCCTATCAAATATTAAAGAGATATTAAATGAGCATTTATTATAACTATCATAACTACATCTTCTCAATCTATTGTCTTTCTATTTTGTTTGGGTATAATTGTCATACAGACATTCTAACTTGCATGTTGTCCAATCTATCAGTATTTTTATGGTTTCTGGGTTTTTGTTCTGCTTAAAACATTCCCACCAGAGGGCATTCACACATTCTTCTACATTTTTTCTAAAATTCATATTATTTGAGATATTACCATTTGAATATATACACTAAACTGCTCATCCTGCAGAAAGCAACTTATAGCCACTTGTAGTCATGTAATTAAAACCTGCCTTCCTGTTCAAATCCCTTTTTCTATTTGGTCTTGTATGCAGCTTTCCTGGGAAGTATATCCTGAGATCATGCTTTTTTACCAAATGTAATCTCCAGTTCTTTTCTTCTAAACAAGAATGATGAAAAAAGAGGGAGCCATTAATTCAATTTGTGCAAATTCAAACCTTTTTTCTAAGTAGCTATAATAAAATTGGCATTTAGAATAAACATAATGACAATAAGTCTGCCTCCCTTCTATCTTATTGCCTTTGGGAGAGCTTTCTTTAAGGATTCCCCAAAACAGATGTAAGCTTCATGTGCATGTGTACTTATCACATTATTCCTGAGCAATTCTTCTTATCTCCAAACAAAAATATATTTTAACATTCATTTTTGGATGTTTAACTCCACCCCCATCCATACATTTCAGCCGTATTTGTGTGAATTTCAGTTCTCTTTTCCCACCCTCTCCAACCTGGCTTATTGTCCAGGAGATGTTGTGTGAACTTCCTCATACATCTTTTCTCACTGATATCTCTCCTAGTCAAGCATTCAGGTCTTGTCCCATGATCCTGAATACTTTCTTACTGACCATTGCGAATACTGCTTTATCTTTTTTTTTTTTTTCAACTTTCTAAGTCAAGCAAGTCTCATTAAATATACTGAATTTTGCAAAATTTGTTTGGGTACCCACAAAAACAGAACTCTTCCATTCCTTCCTGGAAATGGGACAGTGACATTTTTCTTGCTCTTTGTTACTCCCTATCAACTTACAGTTCCCTCTTTTCCAGAAGATAATTAATGAAGCATGAGCCAGTTATCACCAATCAGTCACCCTATAAAAACATTTCTAACTCCAAAGTGAAAGAACACAGATCAAAATAACAATGAGACATATCAAACTGTTAAAAATATATCTAAAATAGGGGCGCCTGGGTGGCTCAGTCGGTTAAGCGGCTGCCTTCGGCTCAGGTCATCATCCCAGCGTCCTGGGATCAAGCCCCACATCGGGCTCCCTGCGCGGCGGGGAGCCTGCCTCTCCCTCTCCCTCTGCCTCTGCCTCTGCCTGCCTCTCTGCCTACTTGTTCTCTCTCTGTATCTCTCTGCCAAATAAATAAATAAAATCTTAAAAAAAAAAGAAATATATCTAAAATAAATGCTATAAGCAAGCAGTGACAGTATCAAAATAAGATCTCACTGGCAACCCCAGGAGCAAATAAACATTTTCAATTTTACATAATTTTTGTATAACAAAATAGGACATTTTTCCTTCTTTTGGCACCTCTTTCTTTGGAGAGGCAGATAAGAAAGGCAATAGAACAAATTACCAAACAGGGCTGGCTAGATCCCGAGTTCTATAAAAGATCAAGGGATTATTAAAGAGGAATGCCTGATGTTCCATTTTAGGATATTTGTTCCCCTAAGGCATAAATTCCAAAACCTCTCAAGGACAACTCTTAGCACTTACTGTGCATGCACTGCATGCCTAGCACAATTATAAATATTTATATAATGTCTAATTATAAATTAGTTATCTATGATAACTATTAATCATAACAATAGTTTTTAAAGATAGGTGTCATTATTGTGTCATCTTTACAGGTACTGATAATGAACAGAAAGTTTAAGTTATTTACTCAATGTCACACAGGTAGTAAGTATGGAGGTAAATTAGTGAAGTGAGTTGACTCCTGTAGCCCACATTAGCAGCATAACAAGTGTTTGTTCATTAAAGGGTGAGCTACACCAAAAAGTAGAGAAGTGTTTTTTAGTTGGGTGGGTGGGCACTGAATTCTACGGTGGATCAATCTGTAGCAAACCATGGAGCATACTGAGGATATTAAGGTGATTTCTTCATTGTCACTTCCTTGGTCCAAGGTCCAAGACACCACCTTTTTCTCTATGGACTAGACAGCTGTCTGTACTTTCTCTCTGGTTTCTCCATTTCCACTCTTACATTTCCTTCTTTCCTTTAGTAATATAACCACAAGTTTTTGCTGGGTATGTGGACACACAATTCTAGTCAGTAAAAGATGAGAAGTAGAAGTAACGTGTGTTACCTTCATTTAAAAGAGAAATTGCTTACCCTTCATTTTCTTTCTTTTCATCCTCTATTGGCTGGAATATTGACCTGATGCATGTGAACAGTGTCAGTGGAGGTAATGGAGATATTATAATAGAGATAATGGAGAATGACAACATCTACCTCCCTCTCTGAGAAATAAACTTTCATTTTATATGCTCTACTGAATTTGGTGATTCTCAATTACAGACATTATTCTCTACCCTAAGGAATGTATTTCCCTGAAATTCATTCACCTTAGTAAAGTCGCCAGAATAAACTTTTAAAATACCTTTCAGACATCTCTGTGCCTTAAAATCTTCCAGTAGCTTCTAATGTATTTTATTTGAAATGATTTTTTTTTTTTTTTTAACCACAGCTCACAAGGCTCTTCAAAGGAAGTACTCTCCTTTCTTTCTCTTACCTTACTCTTTCAACATGGGCCATACTGGCCTTTTTGCTGTTCCTTGAATAGCTTGTTCCTGTCTTTGGTCTTTGACAGTTAATGTTCCTCTGGCTAGGGTCTCAATGTTCTTTGCCTAGACAAATCCTCTTCCTCATGTAGATCTCCTAAGAGAGGTCTTCCATAGAGTTACTACTCATTCTCTTACATTTCTACAAGTTATTAGGTTTAGAACACTTTTCAATTTCTCAAAGTATTGTGTTTATATATTTTCTTGTTCATTACCTCCTTCTTCCTCCCAGAAGGCAAGTTACTTGAAGGCAGGAACCTCTGCTCTCTTGTTAGTTCTGTATATTGCCATCTAGGACAGGGTCTGCCTCCTTATAAACATTCAAAAAAATAATTCAGTAGATGGAGGCACTGAGGGGTGTGCATGAGAATGTTCCCTTCTTGTTCATCTTTTGCCATCCATTGTTTCCATGATTCTTGATAGTACATTGGGATTATGATAGTTCATAAAGGGAAAGGAGTAATATATGGAGCCAAATATATATTAAAACATAGTAAGCCCAGCTGAATTTCAAGTGAATTTCAAGTGAATTTCAAATCTATATTAAATACTTTAATGTTGTATCCAATAGAATGCAATTTTCTAAAGAAATTGAGTTTCCTAATGTAATCAAACTCTTAAATTCTAGTTTAGGGAGATAGTTGCTTGATTATTTAGGATAGATAATTAAGGAGAAGGGATACAGAAGCAAATATAGTTCAATGGAATTTTGGAATATTTAAAGAATTTAAGTTTATAGGTCAGAAAAGTATTTCTAATGAACATCTATACCATTCAATCTTTCTTTTCAAGAATGAACTGCTTACCACAAATCCCAGATGGGAATACTAATCCAGATTTAATCCTAGTGTTTTCAGAATATGGGAACTCCTTGGTTGAATTTTACAAAAATGAACTTAAAATCAGAACAAACAAAAACAAAACCTTGAAACTAAAAGTTCCTACAAACTCCAGGTTTGCTTGGGAGCTAAAGAGCAGAAATTATGTAATTGGTCTTTAAATTCCTGCTAACATCACAGTATGATGAAAATATGTATATTGGCAAGAGAACCGTTAGTAGGCTAAGTAGGACTAGTTATTTGGACAAGATTTATTTTCTATCTTGAGAGATGGTAGAATTTTTATACTTTCATTGAAGCTATGGAGCACTGAGGACTAATGTTTCACAATTTACACAGCTAATTTCATTTACCTTTGATGTTTCCATCACATTTTCAAACATAATTTTTTTCCTCTCTAATGCCATACTTCTGTCCCTGATAGCACTTAACATGGAGTTTTGCATATAGTAAGTGCTAAAAAATTTTGTTGAATAAGTTGTCATCAGGAAACATATCTTACATATAAATTACATTTTCCCAGAGGCTGTGTATAAAAAAGAAAACCTTTTGTCTGCGGGAGTTTAAAATCTACACCTTTTCAACACTTGTTCTCCAAACTCAATACAGCCTATATTGTTATCTTTGTGGAACCATGGTGTGTGTGTGTGTGTGTGTGTGTGTGTGTGTGTGTGTGTGTGTGTGTGTTTAATATATTAACTTCACATGAACTTAATGCTGATGAATTATATTAAAAAGAAAAAGAAAAGCAACCAAGCTTGAAGCAAATATTATAAATTCATACATCCAAGATTTCAAATGTTTAATTAGCTATCCCAGTGTGAGCCCTTCCAGGTATAGTATTGTTTAATTTCGTGGCAATATACAGCTTTCTTCTTTTCTCTTTTTGGTGTTAAGATTTTTATTGAACTATTTGATTCATTTTACTGCAGGAAACAAAAGAAAGTCAAGAGAAATCTTTGAATGTCTTCTCCAACATTTTAGCAAAAAAAAAAAGAAAAAGAAAAAAGAGAGAGACAAAATTCACATTTAAATTGTCTTTGAAACAGGAGGTTTGCAAAGAAAAGTCCACTTAGATGTTTTATTTTAATGCTAATGTATTTGGGAGATGACTTTGATTGTGTTACATTCACTCTATTTTGGGATAGCTAGGTTTATGAGCTACAGTTCAGTTTCTTAAACTGTATATGCAGTGGATTTATACACTAAATATGCCCACTAGGCTAGTAATGGGAGGAAAATCTCAGCAACTTGCCTCTGACAGCTAAAATTGACCCTAAGAGAATAACTTCTACAAGCTTGATAACCAATGTGGCTATGGAAATCACCGGTAATTTTTGGAATGGTAGCATTGTGTGGGAATTTAGTGTGTGAATGCCAGCTACTCTCACTGAGTACAAGGAGAAGAAATAGGAATAGTAGCATCATCTAGCATGGGATGTGAGTGCCCTTCAAGAAGATGAAGGAATGAAGTGACACCAAATCCCTTTTCAAATGTAAAATGTCCTTATTTTATACACACAAAGCACAATAAACAACTATAAAAGCTATAACTGGAATGCATACAAAACAAGAGAAAGATAAATGAGCCACCTGGTGTGGTTTCTCCTCTAGAATAGTTATGGTTTGAAGTGTGTCCCCAAAAGGTGGTATGTTGAAGTCTTAACACCAAGTATCTCTAAATACAATCTTATTTGCAAATAGTCTTGACAGATTTAATCAAGAGGACATAATGAGGATAGGCCTTAATCCAATATGACTGGTATCCTATCAGAGGGAAAACAGAACACAGACACACAGGTAGAACACCATGTGGCAACAGAGTTAGAGACTGGATGGATACATCTACAAGGCAAGGAACACCATGAATCGATGGGAACAACTGAAAGCTAATGAGGCAAGAAAGGATCCTTCCCTAGAAGCTTCAGAGGGAGCATGGACATATGAACATTTTGATTTCATTTCAGTCTTCTAACATCCAGAATTGTGAGGGAATGCATTTCTATTTTTTTAAGCCACCCAACTTGTGGTTCTTTGCTATTGCAAACCCCAGGGAATTAATACAAGATTATTTTTACTTAGAACGTTATGGTGAAATCCATCTAAAATTACTCACATAATCCCCATTCTAACAATCTACCGGGAATAATAAGATACTTATACAAAAACCCAGGTTACTATTTTGGTTCATATCTTTCTTTTTTCTTTTTTTTCCCCCTCAATTAATTTCCCCAACCTTGTGTACCTAGGATTTTTTTTAAATTGGGATATTTTATATGTACATTCTTTACATGAATGTGTGTTTACATTAATATTTACATGCTATAATAAAAATGTGGCAGAGAGTAGATTTTTAGGTTATACATAGTAACAGTATACTGCCATATATCAATATTTTAAATGTTTGTTATTAGTGACACCTGGATTAAAGGGTGTATTCCTGACTCATGGCTCCCTATTATAAAACATTGCTGGTCAAACACTACTTTCAGGATCATTGTTGACTGGTTCTTAAAACCTAGATTCTTACCGGTCTTCATTACAGTGCTAACAGTTAAGCTTTCTGTAATCAACGGTGATCTTTCTTCCTTCTATAACCCAAGCTCAACCCCTCACATGCAGTACTCATATGCATTGTTAAAGAAGCAAAATAATGTTTGAAAAATCTATTTCCCATAATGCTGCATCACCTCTCCTTTTCTTCCTTTCTTTTTCCTACTTTGACAATGGAGGCCTCTGCTCTTTCTAAGTTCAAAGTCACAAAACTTATTTTCACATCCTGCTTAGTGATTCTAATGGGTTTCAGATGAATTTTCTATAATTACCTGAGATATATTTGAATAACATTATTTCATACATCACTCACTCACAAGTATTTATCATATACCTACTATATGTCAGATATGATAGTTAATTGCTAGAGATAAAAAGATAAATGAAACATAGCCTCTTCTAAGAAGTGAGAGTTCCCCAAAAGAAGTAAATATGCAAATAAATTTCAATACAATATGGCATATAGCACTATAGGGACAAAAACTGTGCCATCATCAAGAACAGAGTAGATGTTTCTGTCTGAGACACATTTTGTGAAGTGAATGTGATAACCACCACACTATGGAAACACTCTACTTAAGAAACATTTTGGAGGACACACTGAAGTCATACCATTTAGCCTGTTGTGGCACAAGTTCCCTAAGTGTTTACCAGTTTTTCTGTAGTTTCTCTGTTGAAACTTTCTGCCAAGCTGCATTTTCTGGGCCTTTGCTTCTAGGTGAAAATGTGTGACTACTTCTCACCAGTGGAAGCAGAAATGATATGTCCTATTTCAGGAGGGGCTTTTAAAAATCTCTCAAATGATCTTTATTTCAACACATGGTTGAATATAGAAGATCCAGTGGAGGACACTGAGGCCTTTCTTAGAAAATCACACAAGAGCCTGGATCCCTGAATTACCATGTGGAAGGCAGCCTCCCAAATACTCAATGGTGTGAATACATTTTTTGTATTATGCTTAGTAAATGATATTTGAGGGCTATTTGTTATAACAATTAGTCCACCCTTACTAATATACTACCCTTACTATATGCTGTTAATATATTGGAAAATGAAAGTTTAATGAACAAAGACAGACAAAAAAAGATGAACATTCTAGGCATAAGCAACACCATGTACCAACAGACTGAGTCACAAAAAGTCGAATATCCAGGGAAGAGTGATAATCAGTGAAGAGTGATAGATCATTCTCTGGAAACACAGAGTGAGCCCAAGGGGGAATGTCAGGAAATGGGACAGTAAGTTAGATAGATTTTACAGGATTTTATATACCAAAAAGGAAACAGAAACCAGGAACAGAAAGGTTTTTAAAGCCAAAGAATGAATGACATGAGCAAGTCTAATTTACTTCTACCTTCCTTCCTTTTTCCTCTTCCTCTGATGGAGAAGGATAACCCTATAAATAGTGTAGTTAATGATCTTAAAAGTGAGAAAGGTTGGGTGGGTGAGAAATCAGAATACCACTAAAGCAGTTTAGAAGTGATATTATTAGGGCTTATGTATATAGTAAGGAATTTGGCCTTGCCCAAAGAAAATCTGGCCTCTGTTCCCAGCTCCTAGGAGGCAACTTCTAAATCCTTGTAATTTCCTGAGTGATAGGAGTATTTTTTTTTCTCAGTTTTTCATGGCAGGCCTATTGGACCACACTGATACTTTAAAGAGATAAATCAGGGTGGAGCCAGCCACATCAGAAAGCCCAAACACATGATTTAGGATAGGAGCTTTGGGTCATGCACTATTAGTTAACCTAGAGACTGAATTCAGTTGAAAAAACAAGCATATTTTAAAGTTAAAACAAGGGTAATCAATCATGCCTACATAATAAAGCCTCAAAAACTCTGCTCACCAAAATTTGTATGTTTCCAGAGTTGGCAGTGCTCTATGTGTACTATCACACATTGATGCTGATAGAGTAACATATCTGGAGGACAACAGAAGTCTTCCATCTGGTATGCTCCTAGACTCTGCCCTCTGTATTTCTTCATTTGGTGGATTTCTCATGCTTTTCCTATAATCATTGTAACCATGAGTTTAAGATGCTTCAGTAAGTTCTATAAGACTTTCTATCAAATTATCAAACCTGAGGGTGGTTTTGAGAAACCCTCAGACTTCCAGTTGGTGTCAGAAGTGAGCATGAACTTGTGTGAACTCTACCCTCTTTGTGGTTGAAACTTAACTGCTTGCAGATGGGGTTAGAAGTCTTAGATAAACATGGCCATATGGAAGATTGTGTCCTTAACTACACAGTGTGGCCAACTCCAGGTAATCTGGACTAGGAGTTGAGTCATCTTTAGTCATGATATTAGTGGAACACTTCCTTCCCCTATTCCTCTAAGTAATCCCAGCTTCTATGTGCTATCCCTTAGGCAGGTGTGCAGGTATCCACTGCCCAGGGAAGTAGAATAAGATAACTAAACATCTTGGGAGAGAAACAGTAATTCAGCCCACTTGGTCTTCCTTCTTTCTCTTCAAAAACAGCTTCCTGCAGGAAACAAACATACTCTTTTGTTGCTTTCCACTATAAGTTACTGGGCTGGCTGCAGTGGGGTGTTTGACAAACAGATTTCTAATATAGTAGTCAACCTACTTCTGAGATTCAGTATTAGGAAGTCCATTGTTAGCACACATATAAGCCTGTTCCTCCTATCTACCATTAGTTATTAATAAGTTTTCAAATTGATTTCCATCTACTGAGTTTGTCCATCTTTCAGTTCATCCAGAATTTGAGCAGGATAAATGAAGTTATTTATTGCTCCTCTGTCATCTACTTCTATTATTAAAATTTGGGACAGGATATCTGGGGAAAAATTTTCTTAATGAGAAAGAATGTAAGCTAGATTAATGATATCTATATGATGTTTGATGGCAAATTTCCACTTGCCACTCTACCAGACATTTCTTGAAAGTATTTACTATTGACTATTAAGATAATGGCAATAAAGATGTACAAGAATGGCTAGTTTGGGAAAATATTTTTGAAATTAGAATTAACATGATCTGAAAGCTATTAGGCTTGAGAAATGAAGAGATACAGGAGTTTATGGCTTGAGACTTGGGGTATGGTAAATTAAAAATCCAATGTGAATCTGGGGAAAAGATGATAATTTCACTTGTGAACATATTAATTTTAAGAATATATGTAGCACATATTGGTGTCTGGAAGATCGTCTAGACACCTGGAATATATAGCTATTAATCAATGCTAAGAAACCTGCATTTTTTCTTCATCTTTAGAAACCTATCCTTTCATATTCCTATATTGTTTACACAAATTGTTTTTGACATTACTCTTAAATTAGGAAGAACATATAGAGTTTGCTCATGCTTAGAGACCAGGCATGTCTTTAAGAAATTTCTATCTATCCATGGCATGGTATGTTAGTTCTATTAAAGACTCATATCGGAGAAGTAATGACAGTGAGGTGGTAGAGTAGGAGTTTACAATGCTTGTCCCCTCACAGAAACATCAATTTGAACAACTATCCACACTCAAAAATACCTTTACCAGAGTTAAAAATTCCAGGTGAGAGATTATAGCATCTCAGTGGAGAACAGAAATAAAGAAGAAGAAGAAGAAAAAAAAAAGCACTGAAAAAGGTGGGAAGGACAATCTCATATTACTCATATCATTCCTCCCCCAAGTCCAGGGAGCCCAGTGCCAAGAGAGACATATTCTCATGGGAGAAGGAAATGAGCCCTTGACTTTGATGTGGACCTGAGCACCACAGCACCAGTTTGCCCCAGTAAATCCCAAGCCTAGGCCAGCCCCTGTAGACTCAGGACTCAGCCCATAACCCTGGACCAAGGCATCAGTCCCAGGCCAGTAGTAAGCCAGCCCCCATGGACTCACGCTCAAGGGCCTCCCCAGCACCAGGCTATCTCCTGTGGACATAGGCTTCAGATTGACCCCCATGAACACCAGGCCCAGGCCCACCTTTTTGTATCTAGTCACCAGGCCTGACCTCACAGACCCATGTAAAGGGCTCATTCCAGTGGTCCCTGGTGCCAGGATGGCACCCACAGACTCATCCAAGCCCACCTATAGACTCACATGTTAGGCCTGTCACCACAGAATCAAGTGACAGGCGTGCCCTTTATATGGAAGCATCAGACTTGCCCCAGTGGACCCAGGCTGTAGACCCACTCCCATGGACCCAGGCATCAGATCTGCCTACTTGTAGACCCCACCAAATGGTCCTCCCAGAATCTCTGATGGGCTGACTGGTGAAGGGCTTTCCCTGCCAAAGCCAGCTAGTAAAGATTTAGAGATGCCTACTTCTTCAAATGTGTAGACACCAATGCAAAGCCACAAGTATCACAAATAATCAGAGAAACACACTATCAATGGAACAAAATAAAGCACCAGTAACTGACCCTAAAGAAATAGAGATCTAGGGGTACTTGGGTAGCTCACTCAGTTAAGTGTCCAACTCTTGATTTCAGCTCAGGTCATGATCTCAGGGTTGAGATCAAGCCCCAGTGTGGGCTCTGAGCTGAGTGTGGAGCCTACTTAAGATTCTGCCCCTCCTCCACCTCTCTCTCTCTCTCTCTCTCCTGCTCTCTAAAAAGAAAAAAATAAAACAGAACTGTGAACTATCAGACAAAAAATTCAAAATAATTATCTTAAAAGAGTTCAATGAGTTACAACAAAATCAGTAAAAATAATACATGAACAACATGAGAAGTTAAAGAGATAGAAGATTCCAGACAAACAAAAGCTGTATGAGTTCATCACCACTAGACCTACCTTACCTTATACTAAAAGGAGTTCTTTAAGTTGAAATGAAAGGATATTAACCAAAAATGTAATAACATATGAAAATATAAAACAGTAAAGGTAAGAATATAGTCAAATTCAGAATATTCTTTTTTTGTTACTCTAATACTGTAGTGGTGGTGTGCAAATCACTTCACTTTGATATAAAAGTTAAAAGATAAAAATTTTCTATAACTATAGAAATAATATAGCTATAACTATAACTATAGCTATAATAATTTATTAATGGATAAACAATATATAAAACATGTAAACTATGATATAAATAACAAATTGTACTGGGAGGATAAGTTGAAGTATTAATTTTTCTATATGGTCAATTTAACTTGTTCTCAGCTTACAATAGACTTATATGTTTTCTGTAAGGCTATTAAAAAACTGGTAACAGAGTCCAGAGGCTGCGGCTGCAGAGAAACAACCCAAGGAGAACCTGCAAAGATGCTGTCCGTGCGCGTCGCCGCGGCCGTGGCCTGTGCCCTCCCTCAGCGGGCCGGACTGGTCTCCAAAAATGCTTTGGGATCCTCCTTCATTGCTGCAAGGAACCTCCATGCCTCTAACACGCGTCTTCAGAAGATTGGCCCTGCTGAAGTGTCCTCTATCCTTGAAGAGCGTATTCTTGGAGCCGATATCTCTGTTGACCTTGAAGAGACGGGGCGTGTCCTAAGCATTGGTGATGGTATTGACCGTGTACATGGGCTGAGAAATGTTCAGGCAGAAGAAATGGTAGAGTTTTCTTCATGTTTAAAGGGTATGTCTTTGAACTTGGAATCTGACAATGTTGGTGTTGTTGTGTTTGGAAATGATAAACTAATTAAGGAAGGAGATATTGTGAAGAGAACAGGAGACATTGTGGATGTTCCAGTTGGCGAGGAGCTATTGGGCCGTGTTGTAGATGCCCTTGGTAATGCCATTGATGGAAAGGGTCCAATTGGTTCCAAGACCCCCGTAGGTGAGTTGGCCTGAAAGCCCCTGGGATCATTCCTTGAATCTCTGTGCACGAGCCAATGCAGACTGGTATTAAGGCTGTGGATAGCTTGGTGCCAATTGGTCATGGTCAGCGTGAGCTGATTATTGGTGACTGACAGACTGGCAAAACATCAATTGCTATTGACACAATCATTAACCAGAAACGTTTCAATGATGGAACTGATGAAAAGAAGAAGCTATACTGTATCTACATTGCTATTGGTCAGAAGAGATCCACTGTTGCCCAGTTGGTGAAGAGACTTACAGATGCAGATGCCATGAAGTACACCATTGTGGTTTCAGCTACTGCTTCTGATGCTGCTCCCCTTCAGTACCTGGCTCCTTATTCTGGCTGTTCTATGGGAGAATATTTTAGAGATAATGGCAAACATGCTTTGATCATCTACGATGACTTATCCAAACAGGCTGATGCTTATCATCAGATGTCTCTGCTGCTCTGCCGGCCCCCTGGTCGTGAGGCCTATCCTGGTGATGTGTTCTACCTACACTCCCGTCTGCTAGAGAGAGCAGCCAAAATGAACGATTCTTTTGGTGGTGGCTCCTTGACTGCTTTACCATAGAAACACAAGCTGATGATGTGTCTGCTTACATTCCAACAAAAGCCATTTCCATCACTGATGGACAGATCTTCTTGGAAACAGAATTGTTCTACAAAGGTATCCATTCTGCCATTAACATTGGTTTGTCTGTGTCCCGTGTTGGATCTGCTGCCCAAACCAGGGCCACGAAACAGGTGGCAGAGACCATGAAGCTGGAATTGGCTCAGTATCCTGAGGTTGCTGCTTTTGCCCAGTTCGGTTCTGACCTCGATGCTGCCACTCAGCTACTCTTGAGTTGTGGTGTACGACTGACTGAGCTGCTGAAGCAAAGACAGTATTCTCCCATGGCTATTGAAGAACAAGTAGCTGTTATTTATGCTGGTGTAAGAGGGTATCTTGATAAATTGGAGCCCAGCAAGATCACAAAGTTTGAGCATGCTTTCCTGGCTCATGTTATCAGCCAGCACCAGGCCCTGTTGGGCAATATAAGGACTGATGGAAAGATGTCAGAACAGTCAGATGCTAAGCTGAAAGAGATTGTAACAAACTTCTTGGCTGGATTTGAAGCTTAAACTCCTGTGGATTCACATGAAATAACCAGTTATGGTTTTGTCATCGTTTATTCTAGTAATCAGTTCCATTTGTAAAAGGATTACTCTCATACTCCAGATGTACAGAAATTACCTTAAAAATAAAGGTTCCATATTGTTTAAAAATAAATAAATAAATAAAATAAAAATAAAAAAACTGGCAACAATTAAAAACCTGTAGTAAAGACACAAAAGATAATGAAAAAGGGAAGCATACTACTACCAAAAAAAAAAAAATCACAAGGGAACAAGGAAGGAAGGAAGGGAGGGAGGAAGGGAGGGAGAAAGAGGGAGAGAAGAGAGAAAAAGAAAGAGAGAGCGAGAGAGAGAAAGAAACTAGAAAACAAAACAATTTAAAAAATGGAGTAGGTTGAATGGATAAAAAAAATTAAGCTCCAATAATATGTTGCCTATAAGAGACTCACTTCTACTTTAAGGAAACATATATGCTGTAAATGAAGGGATGGGAAAAATATTGAATGCTGAGGGTAAACAAGAAAGAGTAGGGGTATAATTTTTCAGACAAAATAAACTTTAAGCCACAAACTGTCATGAGACAAGGAAGGTCACTACATAATGCTAAAGGGGTCAATTCATCAAGAAGATAAACCATAAATATAGATGCATCCTAAATTGAAGCACCTAAATATATAAAGGAAATATTACAGAATGGAGGGGAGAAATAGACCAAAATAATAATAAGGGACTTTGATACCTCACTCTCATAATGAATAGATCATACAGACAAAATATGAAAGATGAAACAGCAAACATAAACAATATTATGGGATGAAATGGATCTAACAGAGATTACATAATGGTGCATCCAATAGCAATAAGATGCACATTCTTCTCCACTACACTTGGAATAGTCTCCAAGATAGGGTAAATGTTAGGCAAAAAAACAGGTCTTAACAAATTTAAGAAGCCTGAAATCATATTAAGGATCTTTTTCAGCCACACTGGTATGAAACTAGACATCAGTAAGAGGAGGAAAACTTAAAAATTCATAAATATATGGAACTTAACATAGTATGGAACAAATGAGTTAAAGAAGAAATCAAAAGGGAAATCAAAAATATGTGTAGACAAATTTAAATGTAAGGACAACATACCAACTACTATGGGATGCAACAAAAATAGTTATAAGAGGGAGGTTTATAGCAAGAAGTGCCTACATGAAGGAAAAAAAAAAAAAAAGACCTCAAATAAACAACCTAGCCTTACACCTCAACAACAAAAAGAACACCCTAAACCTAAAGTTATCAGAAGGAAGGAAATAATAAAGATCATAACAGAAACAAATAGAGGCTAGAAAAAGAATAAGAAAAAGAATATGAAACTGAAAGTTGGTTTTGAAAACAAAAATAAATTTGACAGAACTTTAGCTAAACTAAGAAAACAAAGAAAATTGTAAATAAATTATGAGTGGCAGAAGAGACATTACAACAGGTAATACAGATATGCAAATGATCACAAGAGACTACCATAAACATTTATACACCAACAGATAGGATAACTTAGAATAAATGGATAAATTCCTAGAAGCATACGAAGTACTAAGACAGAATCATGAGGAGGTAGGAAGTTTAATTTTTTAAAATATTTTATTTATTTATTTGAAAGTGAGGGAGTGAGAGAGGGAAAGAGAGAAAGAGAGAGTGGACACAAGTCAGGGGGAGGGGCAGAGGGAAAGGGAGAAGCAGACTCCCCGCTGAGCATGGACCCACCCCCCATGCAGGGCTCAATCCTAGGACCTTGGGATCATGACCTGAGCTGAAGGCAGATGCTTAACCAACTGAGCTACTCAGGCACCCCCAAGTGGTAGGAAGTTTAAACAGCCATATATCAAGTAAGGACACTGAACCAGTATGGGAAAGCCTCCCAACAGACAAAAACAAAATCCCAAGCCTTAGAGCTTCATTGGTGAATTCTACCAAACATTTAAATAAGAGCTAATGCTAATCTTATTCAAACTCTTCCAAAATGTTGAAATGCAGATACTTTTGAACTCATTTTACAAGGCCAGGATTATTCTCATACCAAAGCTGGACAAATACACTACCAGAAAAGAAAATTCTACACCAATATGCCTGATGAATATGAATTCAAATATCCTCAACAAAATTCTAGCAAACCAAACTCAATGGCATGTTAAAAGGATCATACACCATCACCACGTGTGATTTATCCCTGGATGCAAGGATGGATAAATATATGCAAACCATAATTGTGATACATCTCACTAACTGAAGTATAGCATATGATTATTGCAATAGATGAAAAAAGTTTAACAAAATTCAATACTCTTTCATAAAAACTCTCAATGAGAGAGGTATAGATTGATAACTTCAACATAATAAAGGCCATGTATGACAAGTCCATAGCTAACATGATACTCAAGTTTGAAAAGCTGAATCCTTTCCCTTAAGATCAAGAAAAATACAAGGATGCCCATTCAAGCCATTCATGTTCAAAATAGTGCTGAAAATACAAGCCAGAGCAATTAGGCTAGAAAATAAAGTGCATCCACATCACAGAGAAGAGTAAATTTACTTCTGTTTGTATAAGACATAGTCTTCTATATAGAAAACCCCAAAGACACCACTAAAATACTTTTAGAACTAATAAATTCAGTAAAGTTGCAAGGATATGAAATCAATATACAAAAATTTAGTTGTATTTCTATACACTAACAATGAATTCTCCAAAAAAGAAATTATGAAAACAATTTCAATAATTTCATCAAAAAAATACCTAGGAATAAATTTAACCAGAGATGTTAAAGACCTGTACATGAAAAACTATGAGACATTCATGAAAGATATTGAAGAATGCACAAATAGATATCCCCTGTTCATGGATTAGAAAAATTAATATTATTAAAATCTATACTACCCAGAGAGATCAACAGATTCAATACAATCCCTATCAAAATCTCAATGGAATAATATTTTTCACAGAACTAGAACAAATTATACTAAAATTCATATGAGAACACAAAAGACCATCAAAAGCCAAAGTAATCTTGAGCAAAAAGTACAAAGCTAGAGGCATCACACAACCTGATTTGAAAATAAACTACAAATCAATAGCAATCAAAACATCATGGTATTGGCATAAAAACAGACATACAGACCAGTGGAATAGAATAGAGAATCCAGAGGCACCTGGGTGGCTCAGTCATTTAAGTGTCTGCCTTGGGCTCAGGTCATGATCCCGGGGTCCTGGGATCGAGTCCCTGTCAGGCTCCCTGCTCAGCAGAGCCTATTTCTCCCTCTCCCTCTACTTCTCCCCTGCTTGTCTGCTCTCTCTGTCAAATAAATAAAATCTTGGAAAAATAAATAGAGAAGACATATTTACGGTCAATTGATTTTTGACAAAGGTGCTAAAAATACATGATGGGAAAATGGCAATCACTTCAGTAAGTGTTGGGAAAACTGATTATTTACATGCAGAAAAATAAAATTGGACCCATATCTCACTCCCACCAAAATCAACTCAAAATAAATTAAAGACTTAAATGTAAGACTTGAAACTGTAAATCTACTAGAGGAAAACATAGGGGAAAAGCTTTATTTTTTTTTGGTGGTGGGGGGAAGCTTTATGACATTTGTCTTGGCAATGAATTCATAGGTATGACACCAAAAGCACAGGCAACAAAAGCAAAAATCAACAAGTGGACTACATCAAACTAAAATCTTCTGCACAGCATAGAAAACAAACAGAGTGAAATGGCAACCTACAGAATGGGAGAATATATTTGCAAACCAAGTATCTGATAAGGGGTTAATTTCCAAAATATATAAGGAACACAAAGAACTCAATAGTAAGAAAACAAACAAAACCCAATTAAAAAAATGAGCAAAGGACCTGGATATTTCTCAAAAGAAAACATACAAATGGTTAACAGGTACAGAAGAAGATGCCCAAAGTCACTAATCATCATGGAAGTGTAAATCAAAACCACAATGAGAGATCACCTCACATCTATTAGAATGACTATTATCAAAAGGACAAATGATAACAAGCGGTGAGTATATGGAGAAAAAGAAACCCTTGTGCAACTAAGTGTTCATCAATGGATGAAAGGATAAAGAAGTGATAAATACATAAAATAGAACATTATTCAGGCTTAAGAAAAGAGAGTCCTATCATTTGAGACATGAATGAACCTGGAGGACATTATGCTAAGTGAAGTAAACCAGGCACAGAAAGACAAATACTGCATGATCTCAGTGATATGTAGACTCTAAAAAAGCTGAACTCAAAGGAACAGACAGTAGAATTGTACTGGTACTGGGTGTATGGGGAAATGGGTATATGTTGCTCAAAGGGCATAAAGGGTATAAAGTTGCAGTTATGTGGGATTAATAGGTCTAGAAATATAATGGATAACATGTTGGCTATAATTAATATTGTATTGAACACTGGAAGTATGTTGAGAGTAGATTTTAGTTGTTCTTATCTCTCTCTCTCTCTCACACACACACACATACACACACACACAATGGGTAAAAAATGTGAAGGGGAGTAAGAGGTACAAAATTCCAGTTATAAAATAAATAAGTCACTGGGATAAAAACCATAGCATGGGGAAAATAGTCAATATTATTGTACTGTTGGTGTATGGTGGCATATCATAACTACACTCATCACGGTAAGCAATAGCTTAATGTATAGAGTTGTTGATTCACGATGTTGTATACCTCAAGCTAACATAACATTGTATGTCAACTATAATTTTTAAAAAAGGGCAATTATGTATGAAGACATTAATTAGCTTCACTGTAGTCTTTTCACTACGTATATGAAACCGTGTTGTACATCTGAAATACTATTTTATTGTAAAAATATGAACCTAGATTTATATATGTAATTAGATATACACACAAAATCTCATATCCATATAACTTTGGCATAAGTTCAGAGAAGATGAAAAATATAACCAAAAACTGTTTTTTCTTTATATCCAAATTTTCAGGGGAAAGGTTCAAAAAGGTACCAGGCAAAGATAGAGGATTTAAAAAATGAATGATCTGAAAGACAACAAATAAAGGACTAATTAACAATGATACAATCAATTTTCCTACTTTAAAAGAAGTAGATAGTATAACTCACTTGGAAGTATAGGCAACCTAAGGTTTTTTTTTTTTTTTTTTTTTTTTCACTTTCTGATCCTTATTTGACTTTTTCAAAGTTTTAGTTAGAAAACTAGCTCAGGGAACATAGGTTTATCACTAAGTGCTCTTATAAACCATCAATCACTTTAAGTTCTTCAAACTGTGTCATACTTTTTCATCTGGAAATAAAACCACTGTGTGCATCTAATTTCAATATGCTGATTACTATCACTAAAGGCCCTGTGTAGAGTTAGGAAAAGTAAAAAAAACTCAAGTTTTTAATTTTTAGGCAGTCTATTTGGGTTGAGAATGTGTGATTATATGTTAGAAGACGTCAGGCAGGAGAAGAAATAAGAAAATGCTTAAGGGATTGGGGTAAGTAAAGAAACGAATGCAATGTATAAGTTCGTATTTAACATCAAGGACCTCAGATTTTAAGATCCATATTCTCAGCAAAAAATGGCTGTTTTACTGTGATAGGATTTCTCTGGAGGAAATTGCTGAGCAGGCAGCAGGCAGTTTGGAACAGGAAGCATGTTCCAAAATGTTTTGCAATAATACTAAACACACACATAGCACTTAACTATAAGCCTTCCTCTGTTCTAGATATGCTAAAAATATACAAACTTAATACCAATGAAGTCTATGATTTTCCCATTTAATATATGAGTGAGCTTAGACAAAGAGTGATTTGATAACTTGACCAAGGTCATATAGCTAGTGTATTTTTCAGAGCTCTCCACAGAAACAGAGCCAATTGGATGTGTGTGTATATTACATTATAAGTATATATCTGTGTACATATGGAGAGATTTTAAGGAATTGACTCCTACAATTATGGGGATCGGCAGGACAGTGTGAAAGGCTGGAGACCCAGGAAAGAGCTTGTTATTGCAGCTTGAGTCAAAAGTAAGTCCAGACCAGAATTCACTCTTCCTTAGGAGAAAAAGACTGAGGTCCCCCAAAGCCTTAACTGATTGTACAAAGCTCACCCATATTATGGAGGGTAATTTGCTTTATTCAAAGTCTACCAATTAAAATAATCTCATTTTAGGGGTGCCTGTGTGGTTCAGTTGTTTAAGCAAACAACTCTTGATTTCAGCTCAGGTCATGCTTTCAGGGTCCTGAGATAGAGCCCTGCTTTGGGCTCTGCACCAGGTGTGGAGCCTACTTAAGATTCTCTCTCTCTCCCTCTGTCCCTCCCTACACCCCCCACTCACACATGTGCACTGTCAAAAATAATTTAAAAAATAAAATATTTCATTAAAAAAATACCTTTTCAGCAACATCTAGGTATTGTAGTCTAGCCAAGCTGACAGATAACATTAACCATTATATCTAAGTAGTAGAGTCAAAATATAAACTCAAACAGTGCTCAAACTTTGAAAAGTTCCGATTAAGACTAGGAAAAAATGGTGACTGTGTGGCCCAAAAGAAAATTAAGTGTTTGCCATGTTGATTTTATTTCCTTTCTATAGTCCATTTTTTCTAGAAGTCTCTTATTTTTTTTAAACATTTTATTTATTTATTTGAGAGAGAGAGAGAAACAGCATGAGAAGGGAGAAGGTCAGAGGGAGAAGCAGGCTCCCCACCAAGCCGGGAGCCTGATGTGGGACTTGATCCCAGGACTCCGGGATCATGACCCGAGCCGAAGGCAGTCGCTTAACCAACTGAGCCACCCAGGCGCCCTAAAAGTCTCTTATTTTTATCATCTCTTTGGTTAATGGTACCAAAGTGTCCATTGACAGTAAATGAAGGCTTACCATTTCAAATGATTTTGTTTTCACCATGGGATAGCATGATAGAATAAGAAGGCACAGGCACCTGGGTGGCTCAGTCGTTAAGTGCCTGCCTTCAGCTCAGGTCATGGTCCCAGGGTCCTGGGGTCGAGTCCCACATCGGGCTCCCTGCTCCGTGGGAAGTCTGCTTCTCCCTCTCCCACTCCCCCTGTTTGTGTTCCCTCTCTCACTGCATCTTTTTCTGTCAAATAAATAAATAAAATCTTAAAAAAAAGAAAAAGAATAAGAAGGCACATGCAGATTTGTGGCCAGTCCTCATTTCTACTCTAGTTTCGAGACTTATAGCACATCTGTAGGACCCTAGGCAAGATAGCAAGCCTTAGTTTCAGATGTTTTAAAAGAGTGTAATAACATAAAAGTTTTAAATTTAAGTCAAAAAAGTCAAATATGCTCAATTCAGTATGTCTCATACATATAGTTATCCAATAAATGCTGTTATTCTTCCCTCGAAGCACATATAATTGCCAAAATTATTTCAAAACTCAAATGAAACTTTCTATTGGTAGAATTTTTAATGGAAGTACTAGAGATGATTTAGACAAAGAGGGATCCTACTTTTTCAGTCTCCTCCCTTTATCTATGTATTTATCTACTTTTCTATTTTCCACCTTAAAAAAAACTATATTCATATAGTACTGATTCCATTATATGAAGTACTATGTTGGACGACACATATTACATCATTTTATTTGACAATTCAAAAATATTTATTGAATATAAACTGTGTGCCAGGTGCATTTTATATCCATGTTCAATGGTCTTTTGTAGTTTTTATCTTTATTTAATAATATTTTATCCATAGGAGATGGGTAGGAAATAACAAAGATGGTTAGAACCCATGACTATCTACTCTCAATGGCCTCACTTTTCCAACCATGTAACTTATAGTAGCACTAAACAAATCTACATAAATTTAGTCCTAGAGAAATGACTCCAGGACCAACAAAGTCAGAAATATTTGTTGGTCTAGTCAGTTCTCTTTCAGACTAGTTCTAATTTTCTCTTTTATTGATTTGCTTGCTTCACTGTGAAAGGTAAAATTATAATACTGTTTATGTGCCAGAGTACCAGTATTAGTTAAAATCATATTCTGAATGCAAATGGAGTTCATTTTAAACAGCACGCTGGGGTAACAGTAAAGATAATTGTTGTTACCTGATGCACTAACCATGAAGATTAATTAAATAAATCTCCCAATTGTCCAGCCTATTAATATTGAATAACTCATCTGTGAACAGATGGACCACACTTGGCAGTTTTTTTCCACATTCTCTAAAAAAATATATATCCTGACAGAATTTGTGCAGTCCTGCCATATTCCATTTCAGCCAGGCTTGTTTTAGCTAATGAAGCTTTCCAAAAACTTAAAAGCGTTAGTCATAACTTGAAGCAAACAGAGTATTTTTTATAGTACAAATGGCATATGAACCAGTGGTCACATGGACTATGTACATGATTCAAACTGCTACATCATGTTTCAAACACAGGCAGGAGTGTGGCTTGAGTCTAATTGCTCTTGGTTCTAGGGTTTAAACCAAATCACCATCATAATCCAATAAAATGACATTTCCATTGCATTATGCATCATGAGTGGGGATATAAAAGGTCCTAGTCATTTATACTTGAAATTCACTATTCTCAGTAACTTAATATGTCTACTCAGTAGGTAGGCACAACAAATAATGCAAGTGTCAAAGAGAGAAGCTTTAGATATATTATGGGGACTTTTTAAAAATGTTCTCTCCGAGCGCTCTAAGAATAATTTTTTTTTCCTTTGGTGTATGTAGAGTATGCCATGTAGTTGGCAGTGAAATTTTAATATTTTATCCCATTTAACCCTAGGACAACATAGAAATGTTGGCATTTCTATCCCCATGTTACAGATTAGGATACTGAAGCTTAAAAAGTTTAAGTAACTCACCATTATCAAATAGTGCTTGGTAGAGCCAGGAATTGAGCTCATTTTGTCTAACTCAAAGACCAAACTCTTATCCACTAAGCCATAGTATCTCTCTGTATATGGGTTGGGGAAAATAAGCGTAGAAAATGGATAAGGGCTAATTTTTATAGTGTCTGATGCTGTCCACTAGAAGTTGTGGTTGGTACTTTATGGATATGCTAATATTGATACACAACCATATTAAGTAGTTAATATTTTCTTCATTCTGCAGTCAAGAAATTGTTTCAAACAGGCTAAGCAATGTATCTTAGGGAATGCAGTTCATAGGAGATGAGGCCAGGATCCAAAACCAGATAAGTTCTCTTCTCTACATTGCAGTCTCATTACTATGAAACTAGGCATCCAAAACTAAGCCCAGAACTAGGGACACGCTTTCAACTTCTCCCTCTGTCCTACTACACACAACGAAGTAAAATCTAAATACCACTTATTTTAACTTCTAAATAAGCACAGACTCCATTTTCCCTTCCCCCAATCTTCCAAACTGTTCTGTTTCAGAACTTCCTTATATTTGACCAGAAAAATTCCGTCTGTCAAGAGTATGACTATTTGTTGAAAGTCTTATTCTTCATGAATGCTGTCAGACCATTACAAAACCACATCTTTAAAACACACAAGCAAAAAACAAACTTAGTTCTTAAGGTTTATGACATCTTTTAAAACCCTCCTCTCTCCATCTCTGTTGCTGATATTCTCTGACCTTATAATCTCTTTCCTTATTTATTGTTCTGACATATGATCACAGTATCTATTGCAATATGTAAATGATCGTGGGTAACTTCTGCATTCACATAGATGCCTTATGTATTGCTCTAACCTCTCAATCTCATAACTATATTATTATATAGTCAGAATACTGTGTCATGTTATCAAACCCTCAGTGCCTCCATAACATTAACAGAATAAAGCCCATATTTCTTTATATGTTATAGATAGCCCTTCATGACTTGGCCCATCTATTCATTTCCACATTCAGCTTTCATCACTACCTGCTCTGCACTTTAAATTCTAGCAATACTGAACTAATTATAGTGTTTCTTATAAACACCAGACTCTTCCTCATTTGTATGTTTTTGCATGCAATATTGACTCTGCTTGGAACATATTTTTACTTTTATTCACCTTATTCAATCTTACACATCCTCAAGATTTGTTTCAATATCATCTTCTCCACCTTTCCTATATCAATGTTGAAGTTCAAGTTCTTTGTATTATACCATGATGACCCTAGGTTAGAAAAAACTTAGGACTTTTCATCTATTATGCTGTGAATGTGCTTGCCCTAAAGCCCTAGTATTGCTGTAGTCTCTGGATATTCCAGAGTTCAGGCTGCTAGCAAGTCTCATGTCTTCAGGATGGGAAACTGGATTACTATATTTTAAAAAAACCTTGAAAATCAGGATGCCTGGGTGGCTTAGTCAGTTAAGTGTCTGCCTTCAGCTCAGGTCATGATCCCAGGGTCCTGGGATCGAGTCCGATGCCGGGCTCCCTAGTCAGTAGGAAGTCTGCTTCTCCCTCTCCTTCTGCCTGCCACTCCCCTCTGCTTGTGCTTTCTAACAAATAAAAAATCTTAAAACAAAACAAAACATGAAAACAGGGCTAGAATTACAAATAGGTGAGTTGGAGGAAAATCTTATTTTAATACTTCTGCTGTATTATGGGATATGTTGACTTAGAGACTTGTTAGAAACAGTGGTTTCTGAATCAGTACAAAATTCTTGCCTACTTATAATGCTGTCACATACACCACACTCACTTTAATTCCATATATTTGTTAATTCAACATTTACTGATTATATTATATATATATATAAAATCAGTGAACGATTGCACATTAAAATATTATGGCCAATATTTCAAAACCTTACCCTTTTAAGAAGTAGAATAGTTGCATACAACTGTATCACCAAAAAAAGAAAAGTCTGTATATCTCAGAAGAAAATGCCAAATTAAGTGCTCTTACAGTTTTATTATCTTAATCACCATACATTACATTAGTTTTTGATGTAGTGTTCCATGATTCATTTTTTGCGTATAACATCCAGTGTTCCTTTCAGTACGTGCCCTCTTTAATACCAGTTTTGAGAAAAAGAAACACTTCTGGGTGAAAAGTCAGGAAGTGTGTCATGGGGTATGTACTATTTGTGCTGGACCATCCTTAAACAGTTACCAGGATTTGGCTATATAGAATCTGGAAAGGGGGCGCCTGGGTGGCTCAGATGGTTAAGCATCTGCCTTCAGCTCAGGTCATGATTTCAGGGTTCTGGGATCAAGCCCCACATCAGGCTCCCTGCTTGGCGGGGAGCCTGATTCTCCTTCTCCCTCTACTGTTCCCCCTGCTTATGCTCTCTCGCTCTCTCTGTCAAATAAATAAATAAAATCTTAAAAAAAAAAAGAATCTGGGAAGTTGGAATGACTTTGTCTTATTAATAATCTTAAAAAAAAACAAAAAACAATTTTCTTTCTTAGATCAAAAGATAAAGTGAAGAGTAAATTTGTGTAGTCATAGAACAGAGGCTTAGAGATATTAATACATCAGTTAATTGTGAATTGCTATTGATATATAATTTACATCAATATAATAATTATGTGTTAATAGCAATTTAAAATTTCATAATGATTAAAATGTCTGGACTTCTTTTAGTCTTTCTACCAGTAAAGGCAAATACTCTTTATCATTGGGGTAGATCATAGAAAGTAATCTATAAACATTTGCAGAATGAAACGAGTGAATGGGCAAATAGAGTCTGTCACTTTTCCTCCCTTTATTGGGAAGTTGATTCAGCATATAAAAGACTTTGGGGAACTTGGAAAGGAAGGTGATCATTGGGATTTAAAAGTAATTAAGAGAAATTTCAATTAGTAAAACTATTCCAGAGCTTTGAGTATCTTTGTAAGGAAGGTGTAGTTTTGTTTTCATAACAATACAAGTTCATAGAAATTGATTCAGAAATATGTCAGACTTTTTAGGGACCCTTATTATGGATGTGGGTAGAAATCAGTGCTTTAAAAGCTAGCCCTTCCTATCGGTTAGTCAGCCTATACCATGTAGGGACTGGGCATTTGGGCAGATAATTATCTTCAGGCAGCCATTCTAAGCACAATTCATTTATATGCCACAGGAGTCCAAGTTAGCTACTTTCATTATTCAGATAATTTAGAAAATCATATTTACTTTAATGTTACACAAATAGAAGTAACATGGCTAAAATATGTTTTTAATCAGTATCTCTTACATTGTCAAATATTTTTGAAAATATTAATGATAGTCTATCATATGTATATACCATTAAGTTTAACCAATCAAATATATTATTGGATATTAGATTGTTTTTGTTTTTCTCACTGTAAAAATAATTCTGAGTACCCTTTTATATAAAAAGTACAACACTTTATGATTATCTACTTAGAAGTTCTAGAGTCTCAAAGGGATATAAGTCTATTGATGTGCATTGCCAAATTGCTTTCAGAGAATATGTACTAAAAACAGCAGAATGGGAAAATATCCTGTAAACTACAGGAGTACATTAAATGGACTCTACCTTTCTAAAAGAGTTTTTTAGCTGATTGAAGAAAAAAGGGTTTTTACTTTTAACGTAGAGTATATTTTCATTGCTGAGGTTTATATTCTGCCATATTTATTGACAATTTATATTTAATCTTTTACAAATGACTTACCTTAGTTCATTTTTAAATTAAGTTCATTAGTCTTGTCATTGTTTTGTGTGTGTGTATGTGTATTATTTGTAAGGTCTTATTTCTTAAAGATATTAACTATTTGATTAATTTGTTACAAAAACTTAACCCAAGGGTTACCTGGGTGGCTCAGTTGGTTAAGCATCCAATTCTTGATTTTGGTTGATGTCATGATCTCAGGGTTATGAGGTCAAGCCCTGCATGGGGCTCTGTGCTGTGCATGGAGCCTGCTTAAGATTCTCTCCTTCTCCCTCTCCCTCTCCCCCGACCTAAAAAATAATAATAAACAAAATTTTTAAAAACCTAGTTTATCATTTTCTTAAAATATACTTTAAAATACTGAATTTCATCTGGATAAATGAATGGCAAGTTCCTAAGGAATGATTCAAACAGTAAATATCATTAATTCATAAACTAGTCTATTGTGGATAGCTTATCCATAAAGTTGAAATACCAGATTTAGGAATCACTTACATTGGTCATCTGCAGTGATCCAATTAGCTAAATGATTGCTAGCCTTTATTACTTGAACTTCCATAGTTCTGCCTGAAAAATGGCTGTATAACTAAAGATGAATATACATAAAAAATATTTAGGTTTCTGGTAATCAAATTTTAGACTAACGGGTAATCAAATTTTAGAATATGGTTTAGCAATAAAAAAAAGTGAAATAGATACTAGAAATTACAGGATACGTTTGATCTATAAGAGGCCAATATAAATGAGTCACTTCTAAGATTAAATTGCTATTTTTTTTGTCAGTCAAAACTTTCCACCTTGAGTGACTTTTTTTTAAGATTGTATTTGAAAGCAAGCAAGAGTGAGTGAGCAAGAGCAAGCACAGGTGTGGGGTGAGGAGCAGAAGGAGGAGACTCCCTGCTGAGCTGGGAGCCTGATGTGGGGCTCAATCCCAGGGCTCTAGGATTATGACTTGAGCCAGAGGCAGATATTAAACCAATGAGCCACCCAGGTGCCCCAATTGACCTTATTTCAATTAGTTTTAGGCTTTACTATTAATGTTTATCTAAAAAAAAACTCTTATTAAAAATTGTATAAGTATGAACCTGTATAAAAGTGCAGAAAAAAGGGAACATATAAATAAGCACATACACACACATGGAATTACAATATTGCAGTACTTTATTCTTTGCTCCCATCCATACACTCTACTTTAGAAACTTTAGTTTCAGCCTTATGTATCCTTCTTACTCTATTTTCCCTACTGGTTATCAAATCCTATCATCTTTGTTTTTTAAAACACTCTCCAACTTTTTTAATTCCTCTCAAGCTTAATGTCACAAATAGAGTCTAGGATTACTTCCAAACTTGATTCCCTTCTTCTGATTTGAGTATTCTCAATTATATTACCCATATTACATCATGAGCTATCTTCTTCAAACAATTCTGATCAGACTGATCTCTTTTATAAAAACTTCATGTTTTTTCTTCATGTTATTTCTCTTCTCCTTAGGATAAAATCCAAACATTCTGAAGTGGTTATAAGACCTTCAAGATCTTGCCCTGCTTTCTTCAGTATAACTTGCCCAAAATATATGTTCCCTTTTATTTATATCCCAAATACACAGGGCATATTTCCTCAAATATACCATTATTTTTCTTATCTGAGTTCTTCCAGAAAAAAAAAATTGAGAAAATAATGAATGTCAATGGTTTATTTGGGAGTAAATACCAAGAAGCCAGTGCAGTTGTATTAATGAGTGAGTTACTATCATGAAGCAATGGACCTGGAGCCTCCGGGGGACTATAGGTAACATTCTAAGTATTCTCACCTTAGTGGAGAGGAGTTGGGGTATTTGTCTACCATCTCTGATCATTTTTGTGGGCTGCTCACAAGACTCCCTAGCAACTCTGTCCTGCCCTGAATGTGGGTCAAACTAGGGCTGACTTATGCATTAAGTAGTGTCTATGACCCATAATACTTTTAGAGACCTTCAAAAGTTTTAATTTTCTTTAAACTCATAACAATGAATATAATATAGTACAGATTTTGTCTTTATATAAATAAAGGCATGAAATATAATACTTAATACATTTTTTTATGGATGGGGTGCCTGTGTGGCCCAGTCCATTAAGCATCTGCCTTTTGGCTCAGGTAATGATCTCAGGGTCCTGGGATCAAGGCCCATTGTAGGGCTCCCTTCTCAGCAGGGAGTCTGCTTCTCCCTATCCTTCTGCCCCTCCCCCACCTTGCACGTGCATGTGTGCACTCTCAGATAAAATCTTATATTTTTTTATGGAGAAAAGGGCCCCATGATGACTAATTTAGGGTCCACAGAAGTTGTAATATGGACCTAGGATAAACGTGCTCATGTAGCCAGAAAGCTTTCAGGCAGACAGACATGGTTACAAAAATAAGGGCATCACAGCATCTTTCCAGAGTATCTGCAAGTGTTAAAATATTTGTTTTCTGTGGAACACTCACTCTGTGTCATTTACTCCATACCCTGTCCCTGCAATAATCCCCTAATATGCACACATACATTCTCAAAAATGCTTCTGAAAAATTGTATTAACTCAATTCCAAATTCAAAAGTCACTGTATCTGGGAAGTGTTCCCTGATCCCCATGTCTGGATTAGATGCAGTTTTTATGCACTTTGAGATCTCCTTTTATTTCCCCATCACTGTGTTTTTCCCATAGGGGTCTCATCTTTACTTACATTCCTCCCCTCTACTAGATTACATGATCTGTGAGAGTAGGATCCATTTTTGCGTCTACATGCACCACACCATGCAAGCAGTGATTAGCACATAGCAGGTAATCAGTTATTCTCAGGTAAATTAAACTGATTAGTCATGAACTTAAACTGTTGAGTTATATTTGAAGTCAAGTTGTTTAGAGAGAGTGCACTGGATCATGTTATGTCAAGTTGGCTAAGGCCGGACACTTTTCCAGAATAACTTCCCTTGTACACTTCTGAGTGAAAAACCGAAGAAGAAAGTACATGAGATTTGGCAGACAAAGCAAAAATCATTACTCTCAAAAGGTTATCACAATCAGCCATGGTGATGGACAGAGGTGCCCAGCGATTCCTCATTCTTCTCTGTTGCATATTCAGCTTATCTTCCTGACTACTGGCCATGCTAATCAAAAGTGGATTCAAGCCTGCCATTAAGATCTTGGCTGTGGACCTGAAGTATGATGACTACACACAAAGAATAATTCCCTAGAGGTGGCAGTTTCAATCGATCTTTGTGTGTGAGTGTGTGTGTGTGTGTGTGTGTGTGTGTGTGTGTGTGTGTGTGTGTCAGGGAGGGTCCTTCTTCACAGTTCCTCTCTGGTATCCACATGTACTCAGCTTCTTGCTTTAGATATTATTTCTAGATATTATTTCTGATTCTCCCATTCCCAACTTCCAGATTTTCACTGTTCCAGTTTTTCTATATTTGTTATATCTAATTCCTATAATAAGTCTATTATTCCCATAATATGTATAATGGATCTGCTTTTATCCCCTGAATTCTGATGGAGGCAGTACAATATTTAATTGCATGGATGTACCACAATATTTTAAACTGTAGCCGCATTGCCATATATTTAGTTGGTTCTCATCTTTTCAATCTTAACAGTATGATGAACAATCTTACCTATAAATATTAACATCATGATACTTTGCAGTCGATATGTTTTTCAAGCTTGTCATATGTCTTGTTCTTTTGGTGAGCATTCTTGAAAGGGAATTGAAAGAATTATTTATGTTCTGTTTTTAACAAATATTTGTGTAATAGGATGTCACTGTAAACATTTTTCTATCAGCTTTGGCTGAGACACAGCAACTAGAGAACTAAATAAATGTCAACCGTTCCCTCAGTCCAAAGTGAGATGCTGGACTACTGTTGCTGGACCTACTAGGAATGAAAAAAAAAGTAATTCTGTCATAAGCACAACTTTGAACTTGAAGATCTAAAAAAGCTGAGGTTGAATAAGTCTGGCCCAATTAAGTGTAGATAATTTTTTCTCTCTGAGCCTTCCTGATGCTATGAAGAATATGAGGTGGGCTCAGTGTAGTGTGAAGGCAGTCTTTCCATTCACCTCAAGTCTCGTGAAAAAAAATTTCAGAGGGCCACATGGAAAATTTTATATTTATTATCTGGAGTCATTTTGGAGGGAAAGGTGATGGGGCAGAAGAGGCTGAAAATAATATTACTGACCAACATCCAAAAGACTAAGATAAAAACCTTTATCTAGAACAGTCCATGTAGTGGCAGAAGGAGAAAGGCAGCTACAATGTGAAGAAGCTCTGCATGGCAGACTTAAGTAAGGCCCATGAACTAGATGTGGGTCACTTTGTAGGGAGCCAGCTAGGAATCATCTTTAAAGGGAATTTGCCCATGAGTCACTTAGAGATATGGTAGGGCTCCATTAGAATTGGTTGTGTTGAATAAATTATAGGACACTAGAAACTGAGGACTAGGGGTGGGGGGTGGAGGGAGGGTGGTAAGCCATAGAAAATCCAGCTCTCACAACATTTTTTGTTGGATGTTCCCAGTGAGAAAATCTGAGAAACCCACAGAAGCATTCATGAGTGAAAGTCAACTTTCAAATCCACTATTTTCAGTCTATGCCAAACCAGATCACATACGTACCAGTCAAATAAAACCTTTTTTAGTCCCTTATTTCATCTCCTCTGTTCTTCTCACAGCTACAAAATAGAGGGTGGGAAACAGAGAATGGGGCAGAGGTAGGCGGAAAGGGGGTATTAAAAATTATGTGGAGGGAGAGAGAGAAAAAAGGGAAAAGAGATTGATGAGGCCCTTCCTTCCACTATTGCAGCCTCCCCCGACCCAAGCCATTTCACATTGGGTGAGATGAAAAGATACAATTTTAAAAGATATTTGGATTTTCCTTATTAAAGTCTATTGGGTATTGTAACAGCTAAACTGTGAGTTTTCATTTGGCTAAAGTGATCAGAAATAAGTTTTAATATATAAAACTGACCAAAAGATTTTGGCAGACTGAGGTGCAAAAAAAAAAAAAAAAAAATGAGTCACAGATTTAGATTTAAAATTAAAAAAAATGCTTTCTATTGAGCCCTACAGAATCGTGTACTTTCAACACAGTTGATTTTATTTATAAAAAGACAAAACCATTGAGCATGATGATCAACTCTACATATAGAGAAAGATTATGTTCCTTCAACTATTACAAAATAGAAATCACCAAAAGGAGAAACAAAAACCAGGATGCCCTATGTATTATATGAAAAATCAAAGTTTAACATAATTGCTTCATTTTATGTTTTTAAATATACAATATATTCAACAACCCTTTAAATTTATGGATTTCTTTCTAAAGGCTATCTATAATAATCTGGCCATGTAATTCTTGGCCAAGAAATAAATCTTTATTCCCACCTATACACTAAATGTATAATACAGAATGTGAACTTTGTTGTGAGAGCATAATATAAATATATAATAATGGCATCAAGTTCTGACTGAAAATATTATGATCAATATTATTGTTGTGCACTGACAAAGAGATATTTTGTTTTTGTTTTAGACAAAATTGTATTCAATGACTATCAATGTTATGTGCCAAAAGACATGCATTTTAAAATGAAATACTTCTCTTTCCTTGACAAAGAAAAGGACTCTCAATTACCTATGAGGAAATGCATATGTAAAGGGCATAATTTCTAAAAATCTATTTATAAATAGAAGATATTATTGGACACAAAGTAGAAAGAATATTGGTCATAGAAGCCACTGGACTTAAATTTTAGTTCACTTGTTTACTAGCTGTTGGTCTTGGGCAAGCCATTTAATCTTTCTCTATATGGCAATTTATCAGAAAAACAAAATCAAAAACAAAAAGGAGGTAATGTGTAGAGATTACTGTAGGGCTAAAAACAATTTGCTCACATAATATCTTATTCTATTCTATTACTGTTCAAATACTATTTTCTCTGTTCCACAGATTTTTGAAGAATGAAGGTTATATAAGTTTAGTGATTTTTATAAGACACATAAAAAGAGACATAGTCAGATTTTCTGGCTATCTTGGTTATTTACTTCTGCATAAAAACCTTACCTCCCCAACTCCACCCCAGAATTCTATGTTTTGAAAGAGCAATGGTTTTGCTAGCTTTCATGGTTTGGTGCCCTGACTGGCATTAGCTGTTCCACATGGTGTCAGCTGGTGCTACAATCATCTGGTGGACACTTGGACCATAGTTTCAAAGATGGTTCTCCTAAAAGGAAGAGCTGATATAGACTGTTGACTGGGCATTCAGCATGGGCTCTGAAACAGAATGTCTACACATTGTTTCTCCATATGGCCTGGGTTTATCATAACATGGTGGTTGATTTCTAAGAGGAAGATTCTCAAAAGCAAGAGTTCCAAAAGACCAAGAAGGAAGCTTCAAGATCTTTTATGTTCCAGCCTTGGAAGCCAAGTGGTACCATTTCCACCATATTTTATGATTACAGAGGACCAGCCCAGATTTAGTATGTAGGGGAACTACACAAGGGCATGAATAGTTGGAGACTGGGGTCACTGGACGGGGGCATCTTATAGATTAGCTATTGCATTGATTATAAGGCCACTGCATCAGATTATTTTTATGTAATGTTACCTGCTCTAATGACTTCAAAACGTGGTTGGATAAATATAAAATGTGGAAAAATGACTCACTAAAATATTATTTGTCATCTTTGTCTATTCTACTCCTAGGGCACTCTAAGCATATGACATGCTTATAGATATCTAAAATAAAAATTATCTGTTTGCACCTCTAACTACCCTCCTACTGAACACTCCTTATATTTAAAATAGAGCATAAGAACATAAATATCAATGTCAATTTGACCTGTGTCAAAATGCTGACTCCAACAATTACTAGCTGTATAGCTTTCATATAAATGGATGTTACAGACATTTAATATACTTGTTAGTAAAATAGAGTAATAATAAGTGGTTAGGAAGTAGCTACTCCTCTGTTGGTTGTGAGGATTAAATAATATAGTGCAATGAGAAAGCTTAGTATGAGGGCTGAAAGGTAATAAGTTGTTAAATATATGGTAGCTACTTCTATTATATCCAAAGAACAATTAAATGTAGCAAATATAAATTTTAGTCTATAAACTTAGGGAGCAGGAAATGTAACTATTTTCTTTATAATGGAATTTAATTTCTATTTCAATGCTCCATTCTACAAAGGATGGCTTTATCTCAGTTAATGCAAGTAAATTTCAATAAATGTAGGCCTTGCCAACCTTTCACTAGGTCAAAGTCTAAGAGTGTGAGGTGAACAAAGAAGTATTAAATAACCTTAGGGAAACTGGAGAGCAGAGAAATCCATGTTGTGTTCTAAGTAAGACCCCCCAAAAATGTAAGATGCCATTTTTCTCACTCCTACCTAGCATGTAATGCATCTGAGTCAAAAATTTTTAAGTGTTGCTAGTTGCCTCATGATCTCAGATTGATTTGGAAACAGGAAATGTTTGCCACATGCTAGAGAGGAGTAAGGAAGTAGCTGAGAGAACAAACCAGACCAGGAGAGATCTTCTATTTAGGTTCAGGGATTGCAACAATGCTCGGACCTGAGGGAGGGTATTTTTGCACATGACAATACAGTTATGTAACCAGAGGCTGGGAAGCCCTCCTCTACACACACCCTGCACCACTCCTTGAGGTTCCAGAACCAAAGATATAATACAGGGAAATAAAGTGGTAAGGTAAAGTACTAAATTGATAGAGATTACAATTCTCTTCCTCATTAGAATAAGATTTCAAAAAATAATTTTTATTTAATTATGAAAGGAATGTAACATTTTTTCAACTTTAATTTCTGCCTTAGACTTTATCAGGTACATATGCATCAAAAAGAAATCACAGCCTACCACAAAATCAGTTTAAGAAGTCATCGTCATTGTTGGATAAACTAGCTTGTTGATATAATTGGAAATGTACTAAATTGGGCACTCTGAATGACTTCCATGTGTAACTTTATGAAAATTCATGTTAAATTTCAATCTAGGGTGTTTTGTTGGTTTTTAGATAATTGAGTCAATTCTCAGGAAAATAAAATATAGCCATAGACTATCAGTCAGCATAAGCAGAGGATACTTATGCACAGGATATCAAAGTATCTTAGAGTCTACAGAGATCTTCCTGGCAGTTGCTCAAAAGGCCATTTTCAAGTAAAAAGGGCAGCAATATTCACTTCTAATGAGTCTTCATTTGTCTTGCTATGGCATGGGACTTAAGATCTCAAAAAAATTGGGCCACTGTGACTTAATATATCATTTTCTATTGTTTTCCAAGTAGCATAGTGTTGCATTTATAGAAAGCTATGTCACACTTCATAAATCAACCTCTGAGACAGAGGATAAACAGTCACATAACAAAAAGCATGTGGACAAATGCTTGAGCTCACAAGTCACAGCTCACTGAGCAGCCTTCCCAAAAGCATCTACCTAAACTCCTGTCAGCTACTTGCCCAGAACTTACTGCATTTTGCATCTTTCCTTTCACTAAAATCACCCAGGCTGATGACATGTGATCAAAGCATCAGAAACAAATCAATGAATGCCTTACTTTCCAAGGTCTTTGTTCTTGTTTGGTGATTGGTCACGGTGGATCCAGCATCTAAAGAAAAGTGTAGCATGGCCAAACCATGTGTGTTTTCTGTTTCAGTGCTTGCTGAGCAGGATATAGCATGAAATTTTTTCAAGTCTATATGCAGTGCCTTTTGGTAGAATACTGTAAAAACAAAACAGCAACTGCACCTTTTGCAGTCACTTTATAATTAGTTCTTAGAAAATGGCAGAGTGAAATGTTCATCTACTCATGCAAATATTATATCACCATGTAAACTTCTGACTTAATATGGAGACAACTGGACTAACACACCTAGACCACAGTGGGAGAAAGTGATACTAGTCAAAGTATTCTTAGGAATTTCATCTGTTTAATTGCCCAACTGCTTGCTGTCTACTGTATCCATTAGAGCCTTTAGCATATTAATCATAGTTTGCTTTAAATTCCTGATGGTATGATTCCAATATCCCCACCATTTCTGGTTCTGATGCTTCCTTTATCTCTTCAAATTATGCTGACTTTAGGTAATTTTCTTTTTTGATAGCCAGACATGATATACCAGGTAAAAGGATTGCTGAAAATAGGCCTTTAGCCATATGATGATGAGGTGTTGAGGAGGGAAAGAATTCTATTGCCCTATGATTAGGTCTCAGTTCATTAGTGAGTATGCCTCTGGATAGTGAACTTCACAGGTTTTTTTTTTTTTTTTTTTTTTTAATCACCCCTTATGAGGGAAGGAATAGCTAGAGTGGGCTGGAATTGGGTATTTCCCTTCCTCTGGGTCAGTCAGGATTGGATAGTAACCAAACTAGGCTCTGGTTAAGTAGCTTCCTACCCACCCCAAGGCAGGCCTTGTTTAGAGTGCCCCATATATTAACATGTGGTGCCTTTTCCCCTCCCACTGCCAGAAACAGAGGGAAATTTTTTCTGACATTTACTGTGGGAACCTAGTTCAGCTCCTGGTACCTCATTGAGCTCGTGGAGCTCACAAAATTGTGCCTCCCACCCCCACCGACTTTCCTTGGAGTGTTTAATACTTAAGAGTTGTCCAGGGGCACCTGGGTGGCTCAGTCGTTAAGCGTCTGCCTTCCGCTCAGATCATGATCCCAGGGTCCTGGGATCAAGCCCCACGTTCCCTCTCCCACTCCCCCTGCTTGTGTTCCCTCTCTCTGTGTCTCTGTCAAATAAATAAATAAAAAATTAAAAAAAAAAGTTGTCCATAATGAGCCTCCAGCAATTCAAGTACAGTATTGGGTTCCTAAGGTAGTTACTACTCTTGAGTCTCTGCTACATTAAGTCGTTAGTATCTGTAGTCTCCTGTTAGCCTCTCCAGTCTTGGGTGCTATGGTTTGCCCTTTGTCCTCACCTCTACTATGAATCCTAGATGAGTTGTTAAATTTTTCAATCTGTTTAGCTTTTTACTTGTTGCTAGGATGAAGTGGCAACTTCCAAGCTCCTTACATCCAGAATTAGAAATTATGAATTACTCAAAGGATTTTTAAGGCAGTGAAAATACTCCGTATATTATAATGATAGATACTGGTCATCATGCATTTGCCCATTCTATGTAATATACAACAGCAAAATTGAATCTTTAGGTATATGACTGGCTTTGGTTGATTATAATATGTCAATGTAAATAAGAAAAGCAAGAGGTATATGATAAATCTCTGTACCTTCCTCAATGTGCTGTGAATTCTAAAACTACCGTTAAAAAAAAAAAAAGTCTTAAATAGAAGGTTGGAATCATACAAAGTATGTAAAAGTGTGTTCTTTTTTTATTAGGATGAAATTTGTTTAAATTTGTTTATAAGAACAACAGAAGAAAATGTGGGAAAAACCAAATTCACAATTATGTGGAAATTACTAAATAACCAAAGGATCAAAAAAGATATCATTAAATAAATTAGAAAATGCTTTAAAATGAATGAAAGCAAAAATAAAACTTGTAGGATATAGCTAAAGCTTAGAGAGAAATTAAAAGATATAATTGCCTATGATAGGCATCTCAATAAATTGATACCTACCTTAATAAACAAGGAAAAATAAGCCAATCTCAAAATTAGCAGAAGGAAGAAAATCTAGAGGGAAATAAATGAAATAGAGAACATAAAAACAAAAGGGGGAGGTGGTCAATGAAACCAAAAGTTGATTCTTTTAAATATCAATGCAATTTAGAAACCTTTAGCTAGTCTACCTCCTCCTCTCCAAAAAGTAGACTCATGAGTAAAATCATGAAGGAAATAGGAGTATCACTTCTGTCATTACAAAAATAAAAGAATTACAAGAAAATGCTATGGAAAATCACATGACTAAATTAGGTAACCTAAGTGAAACAAATTCTAGAAAAACACATGTCTAAAACTAAGAACAGATAATCTAAACAGATCTCTAACAAGGTATTAGATTACTAATTTTAAAACTTCTAAAGAAATTCTATCTCTAGATGGCTTCACTGATTTCCAAACATTTAAAAAAATTAATTCCAATCCTTCATAAACCCTGACACAAAACAGAATAGGAGGGAACTCTTCCCAGCCTATTATATTAACCCATTACCCTTATTTAAAAACAAAAACAAAAACATCACAAGAGACTACATATCAATACCTCTTATTAATATAGACATAAAAAAATCCTTAACAAAATACCAGCAAATTGAATTCATCATATAAAAAAGATAATATACAATGACCAAGTGGAATTTATCCTAGAAATCTAGTTGGTTCAAAATATGAAAATCAATGAAATAGACCATATTAGCAAAATGAAGGATACAAAATGCTTTATTATTTAGATAGACTCAAGGAAAGTACTTGACCATCTTATACCTATTAGAATAGCTAAAACCAGAAAGACAATCATTAGCGTTGGCTAGATGTAGAGAAGTTGGAACCCTTATATATTTCTGTGGGGATAGAAAACGCGATATCATTTTGTGAAAAAAATCTGGCAGTTTCTAAATATGCTCAACATAGAGTTACCATTTGACCCAGAAATTTTACTTGTCAATATATAGCCACATGAAATGAAAACCTGTCCAAATGAAAGGCTTGTACATGAATGTTTTCTTCTAAGATTTTACTTATTTGAGAGAGAGAGAGAGAATGAGTAGGGGAAGTGCTGAGGAAGTAGACTCCCTACTGAGCAGAATGCGGGGCTTGATCCCAGGACTCTGGGATCATGACCTAAGCCAAAGGCAGACACTTAACTGACTGAGCCACCCAGGCACCCCTACATGAATGCTCTTAACAGCATTATTCCCAGTAGCCAAAAGTGGAAATAATCTAAGTATCTACCAACTAATGTTGGACAGATAAAGAGTGGTATATCCACACAATGGAATATTATTTCACGCATACACACACACACACACACACCAATGTGCTGATACATGAAATATGGGTAAATCTTGAGATCATGGTTACTGAAAGAAGCCAGACAGGAAGAACCACAATATTGTAGGATTCTGTATATAAGAAATCTCTAAAATAGGCAAATCAATAGAAATGGACAGAATAATGGTTGCCTTTTGCTGTGGGATTAGTAGTAGTGAGTGACTGCCTAGAAGCTCAGGGTTTTGTTTTATGTTTTGTGCTTTTTTTTTTTTTGGCTGTTGAAAATATTATAAAATTAGATTGCAAAGGTAGTTCCATAACCCTAGGAATATACTAAAAAGCAGTGAATTATACATTTTACATGAATGAATCTTATGTTATATGAAATGTATCTCAATAAAACTATAAAAAAGAAGAAGACAGACAATAGAGCAAATGAAACACATCAAGGAAAAAAGGTATCGTTGGGAAGAAGACCTTCCTGGGCAGCTAGCAATGGGTTTAGAGGTTAACAACAAAAAAGTGGCCAAGAGAAAATTATTCACAATTCTGGTACTAATTATGTGCCATTTTCTGTTAAAGAATGTAGGTAAGCTACATTTGTGGAATAGATGGTAAAAACAGTCTAATTAGAAATATTTCCATAGTTGATGATTCTGAATGTTAAGTCTGGACACATGACAATATAAACAAATTGTGTCAGAATTCTTAACACAAAGTAATAAAAAGTGTTAATAGAGACACATTTATTGTTGTTATTGAATATGCTAGCCTTTGTACCTGAACCACCACTGTGTGTTTTTATTGGCTTCTTGAAAACTTTAATATACATGTAAACTGTTTAGTAACTGTGCACAATTAACCATAAATTATAGATTCAATGGGTCATGAATCAGGACTCAACAAGTACAAAATATTGAGATCATACCATGCATATTTTAAGACCTTATGAAACATGAAGTCAACCACAAAAAGAATTTGGAAAATGCACAATTACCTGGAGGTTAAAGAACATCCTTCTAAAGAATGAATGGGTTAACCAGGAAATTAAAGAATAAAAAAAACACATGGAAGCAAATGAACATGAAAACATGACAGTTCAAAACCTTTGGGATTTAGCAAAGGCAGTCATAAGAGGGAAGTATATAGCAACCCAGGCCTTTCTCAAAAAACAAGAAATGTCTCAAATACACAATCTAGCCGTACACCTAAAGGAGCTAGAAAAAGAACAGCAAAAAAAAGCCTAAAATCAGAAGAAGGGAAATAATTAGGATTAGAGCAGAAATTATACAGAAATTTAAAAAACAAACAAACAGAACAGATAGACAAAACTAGGACATGGTTCTTTGAAAGAATAAAACTGATAAACCCCTATCCAGGCTTATGAAAAAGAAAAGAGAAAGGACCCAAATAAATAAAATCATGAATGAAAGAAAAGAGATCACAGCCAACACTGCAGAAATACAAACAATTCTAATTTTGCCAACAAACAGCGATCTGGAAGAAATGGATAAATTCCTAGAAACATACAATGAAAAATGAAACAGAAGTAATAGAAAATTTGAACAGACCCATAACCAGAAAAGAAATTGAATCAGTAATCAAAAATCTACCAACAAATAAGAATCCAGGGCCAGATGGCATTCCAGGGCAATTCTACCAGACATTTAAAGAAGATTTAATACCTATTCTTCTCAAACTGTTCCAAAACATAGAAATGTAAGGAATACTTCCAAACTGATTCTAGGAGGCCAGCATTGCCTTGATTCCAAAACCAAAGATCCCACTAAGAAGAATTACAGGCCAATATCTCTGATGAACATAATGCAAAAATTCTCAACAAGATACTAGCAAATCAAATCCAACAGTACATTAAAAAAAATATTTATTCACCTCAATCAAGTGGGATTTATTCCTGGGCTTCAGGGATGGTTCAATATTCACAAATCAATGTGATACGCCACATTAATAAAAGAAAGGCAAAAACCATAACATATGAATAGATGTGGAAAAAGCATTTGACAAAATACAGCATTCATTCTTGATAAAAACCCTCAACAAAGTATAGATTGAACATACCTCAACATCCTAAAGGCAATACATGAAAGACCCACAGCTAATATCATCCTCAATGGGAAAAAACTGAGAGCTTTTCCTCTAGTGTCAGGAAGACAGGTGTGTCCACTCTTACCATTGTTATTTAACAAAGTACTAGAAATCTAGCTTCAGCTATCAGACAATAGAAAGAAAGAAAAGGCATCCAAATTGTCAAAGAAGAAATCAAACTTTCACTATTTGCAGATGACATGATACTCTATGTAGAAAACCCAAAAGATTCCACCAAAAAATTGCTAGAACTAATACATGAATTCAGCAAAGTTGCAGGATATAAAATCAGTGTACAGAAATCTGTTGCATTTCTATACACCAGTAATGAAGCAGCAGAAAAATAAATCAAGGAATCAATCCCATTTACAATTGTGCCAAGAATTGTAAGATACCTAAACAAATAAGTAAAAGATCTGTACACTGAGAACTATAAAACACTGATGAAATTGAAGAGGACACAAAGAAATGGAAAATCTTCCATGCTCATGGACATTGTTAAAATGCCTATATTATCAAAAACCATCTACACATTTAATGCAATCCCTGTCAAAATACCACCAGCATTTTTCACAGAGCTAGAACAATCCTAAAATTCATATGGAACCACAAAAGATGCTGAAGAGCCAAAGCAGTCCTTAAAAAGAAAAGCAAAACTGGATGCATCAGGATTCTGGACTTCGAGCTATATTACAAAGTTGTGGTCACCAAGACAGTATGGTACTGGCACAAAAACACATCGATCAATGGCACAGAATAGAAAACTGAGAAGAGGACTCACAACTATATGGTCAACTAAACTTCAACAAAGCAGGAAAGGATATCCAATAGAAAAAAAGACCGTCTCTTCAACAAATGGTGTTGAGAAAATGGACAGCAACATGCAAAAGAATGCAAATGGACCACTTTCTCACACCATATACAAAAATAAATTTGAAATGGATTAAAAACCTAAACATGAGACAGGAAATTATCAAAATCCTAGAGGCGAAAACAGGCAGCAACCTCTTTGACCTTGGCCATGGCAACTTCTTACTAGGCAGGTCTTTGGAGGCAAAGAAAACAAAAACAAAAAATGAATTATTGAGAGTTCATCCAGATAAAAAGCTTCTGCTCAGCAAAGGAAACCATCAATAAAACTAGAAGGCAGTCTATGGAATGGGGGAAGATATTTGCAAAAGACATATCTGACAAAGGGATAGTATCCAAAATATTAGAGAACTTATCAATCTCAACAGCTAAAAAATAATCCAGTTAAGAAATGGGCAGAAAACATGAACAGACATAGACATTTTTCTAAAGAAGACATACAAATGGCTAACAGACACCTCCTACTAATTGCACTACTAGGTATTTACCCAAAAGATACAAAAATACAATTCGAAGGGGCACGTGCACCTTGATGTTTATAGCAGCATTATCAACAATAGTGGAACTATGGAAAGAGCCCAAATGTCCATTGACTGATGAATGGATAAAAAAGTGGGGTGTGTGTGTGTGTGTGTGTGTGTGTGTGTGTGTATTACTGTGCCATCAAAAAAATAGTGAAATCTTGACATTTGCAATGATGTGGTTGGAGCTAGAGTGTATTATGCTAAGTGGAATAAGTCAGGTAGAAAGAAATTCCATACGATTTCCCTCATGTGGAATTTTTTTTAAGACTTATTTGAAAGAGAGAGTGTACATGAGCAGGGGGAGGGGCAAAGTGAGAGGGAAAGGTGAAGGAGAGCCACTACGGTGTGCAGAGCCCTTTGCAGGGCTTGATCTCAGGATCCTGAGATCATGACCTGAGCTGAAACCAAGAGTGGAAGGCTTCACCAAATGAGCCACCCAGGCATATCAATAGATGGAATTTAAGAAACCAAACAGATGAACATATGGGAAGGAAAAAAAGAGAGAGGGAAGCAAACCATAAGAGACTCTTAACTACAGAGAACAAACAGGGTTGATGGAGGGAGGTGGGTGAGGGATGAGCTAAATGGGTGAGGGGTATTAAGAGGGGGCTCTCCTTTTGATGAGCACTGGCTGTTCTATGTAAGTGATGAATCACTAAATTCTACCCCTGGAATCAATTTTACCATATATGGTAACTAATTAGAATTTAAATAAAAACTGGAAAAAAATTCTCTCTATAAATAAATAAAAATAAATTACAGATTCAACTGCTTTTAGGAGTAAAATTCTCAAGTAGGTAGCCCTTAGGTGAAAATACAGTCAAAATTCAGGGTGGTTTTTTGTTTTTGTTTTTGTTTTTAAATAGACCAGATAAACTATAATCGGATAATGGTGATATACCAAGTTTCTGCATTTTCTGACTAAAGGTATTATACCAGTAAACTGTATATCACCCAGTACTGTGAAATAAAAACTCACCTTAGCTACTAAGAAAGTAATAAAGCTTTGATAGTTAAAATGAATTCTTGAATCTTGAGTGCATTCCTGAACGGATACAGGCGTTTCAATTACCTTCTTGCAAGATGGTGCAGAGAGAACATTCACTCAGTAAGTATGAATTATATTCTTAGCAACTACAAATTATTTTTCTATTTTAGTGTCAGAGGACAGGTTTCTAAGCCAATATTGGCAAAAGCCTTTGTCTTTTAAGTTTTGTTGCAATTTAAAATATATCTTTAATATAACTAAATAAATCCTTAAATACAGAGATAGAAAAGCAATTAATACCAAAGAACATTATAACAAGCATGTGATTAAGAGGTTGTATTCCAAGAATGACAGCAATGAAGTTTCTAGAGAAGCATTTTGTCATGTCCCTTACTGACCACTGACTTCTTGCCATTTCTCAGAATAGCTTCCTGATAATAACTGTGAGGATAACCCTCTCTCTTTTCTCTATCCCTTTATACTCTGAATAATCAGACTAAATCCTTCGTTTTAATAACAACTCCTTATCTTATGAAGTGAGGATTATGAAAGTAAAACAACTATGCAGCATGGGCATGCAGGTTGGGTTCAGGTACGATTTTAGAAATTGTCACCTGAACTAAAATCTCTTTCCAGTTTCTTTGTCATTTTTCTTCCTGGTATAGAAAAAAATTCACAAACTTAAATTCTTCATCTACTCATTCATTAACTTTCTCAACAAGTATTAAGTCCACAGTATATAACAAACCCTATAATGGCATAAACCAGATAGATATGCTCATAGCCTTATGAAACTTAAAATATAGTAATTTACATGTTTAAAATTTTGATGAGTAATATGAGGTATATTCATAGGATATCATGGGAGAACATAATGGGGCTTTGGGCTCAAGGGAGACAAGAAATGATGTTCTCCTAGACCAACTTAGTAGCAACAGTGAGTAGAGAGAAGTAGAGAAGAGATTCGAGATATAATTAGGAAGTATAACTGACAAAATTTGAATGGACATTTTTAGAATGGACACAGAGCAGGAGGGAAAAAAGATGAATCAAGGTTTTTGTCACCAAGAATATACAGGCTGAGGAGTAAATGTGTTGTCAGATGTTATAAATCCACATTCATATCTGCTGTGTTTGAGATGTCTGAGGTCTTTCTGAGGTGGGTATTCAGAACTGAGGTAACTGGAAGAGATTAGTGTATTCAGCCTGAAATATAGGGGAGATTCTGCATATAGGATTTTGGAGTCACATTATGGACACTGAAACCATGAGAATGGGTGACTTCATTCAAAAAGAGTGCACAGAATGAGATAATTTCAGGAAAAGGCAAAAATCCTGAGTGTACAAACTTAAGGCAGAGGACGAAGATGTTTCACAGGAGACATGAAGATGTACTAAGAGTTACTGGAGTCTTAGAAGTCAAACAAATAATGTACTAAGGAGAGACTGGTCATTCTTGTCAAATTCCAACAGTAGGAAAATGAGATAGGGAGTAAATTGTGCCTAGTAGAAATGATAACAGGGAAAATAGTTCTGACATGGCAGGAGGTTCTTTCAGGAAAGTGATAAAGGCAGAAGTAGGATTGCTCCAGATTGCAGAGTAGGTTATAGCAACCAGACTGATCTTTTAAAGATGCATATATTAATCATTCTTTCGTAAAAAAACGCGGTAGCTTTCCATTACACATGAAATAAAACACTGTTTCTTCACCGTGGCCTCCCCAAACTCATCCTAAACCATTGTCTTGTACCTCATATGCTTCTTACTAATCTCTTTACATTCCTATAAAACAAGAAAAGTTTTACTCTAGTAAGTTCTTTGAAATTTCGTTTTCCTTTCAAACTTTTCTTTTAGAAGTTTTCTCTTTATTTTAAAAAGCTCTTTACATCTAATATATCTTAATTATATGTCTATAACAGATATTACAAGTATTTTTCTAGTATCTATGTTCTATTTTCAAAATGCAAAGATGTTCTGAAATGTTTGTTACCAACAGAAAAATGAGAAAAAACATTAAAAAAAAAAAACCTCTCATTTTGTAAGGCCAAAATATGGTCTTTTACATATGTAAATGAGACCATAAAATGTTAACTTAAAACTTTCCAGTGGGTTTCCATTATACTTGCAGGAAAATCAATCTGCAGCCCATAAAAGGTAGCCCCTTTTAGTTCCTCCCTCTCTCTCCCAGCTCACCTTGTACTAAGCTTCCTCTTGCTTGCTGTACTCCAATCACAATCAGTGCCTAAAATACTCCAAGTTCCTTTAGCTGTTTTTGTCTTTGAATTTATTGTTCCTTACTAACTTCTTGGTCGCTCAGGTCTCAGTTCAAAGGACACTCCTCAAATACTACTCTATTTTCCTTGGAATTTTATTTGCTATTCTAGTTATCTTCTCTTTTGTTGTTTCCCCTGCCAGAGTGAAGTTCCATGAGGGCAGAGGTTTTGTTTTGTCCCCTGCTGTAGTCCATCATATTGCACAGTGCTGGGGTTTGCTTGTTTTCTTGAGTCAATGAATTAATAGATAAATGAGGGCAGTACCTGAGGGGGTTGTTGATTATATAAAAGGGTTTTGTTGGTTTGTTTTTTAAACTAAGAGAAATTTGAGCATTTTCATTGTTGCTGGGAAGCAGGCTATATATATGAGGACAGGTTAAATATATCGAAGACAGAAAGAATAACTGACAGAATAAAACCCCGGGAAGATTTAAAACACAACACCATTCTCTGCAGTAATTTACACTTTCTAGTTCACATAAGCTACTTATACTTCCTTTAAGATGATAATTTTTCAAGCCCTGTGGTAACAATTTGAAGACAACAATTACATTTTTGAAATATACTATTTCGGGGAGAAAAAAAACCTCAAAAACTAGTGCTTGAAAATGAGGTCAATAAGGAAGACAATTTCAGAATTCTTCACACACACTAACGTACATCATTCAGCACGAGGCAAATGGGACCAAGGCAATATCACGGGAACTCCAGAGAAAATTATTTCTCCCATTTATAAGAGCTAAAAGATATAGGTATATTTCTTTTGTTGACTTTCTGTACCTCTCACATCAGAACATTTTCAACAGTCTTTTGACTATGCTACAGCTAAACTGTAATTCTTAAAGACCACAAAATGACCCCAGGAGTTCTTCAAGGAAAACTCACTGATTTCTCATTCTATTTCATTAACTGTATTAAGCACTGTAAAAGGGCAAGTAAAAAGATGAATTTATGTATGCGTGTATTTTATATATTATATATATATATAAACATTAAATAGGTCACCTATACCATGATTAACTCTTCTATCAAAAACAAAGATGCAGTATGGAATGGGAAGACATAAAGGAGAGCTGATTTTTTAGAAGGTAAAACAAAGGAACAGTTGATTTCATATCTAGACAATTATAGTAACTTCTCAGTCGCCTAAAAGTCATCTTACATTTCACTCCATAAACCCAGAATTACTATTCTAAAATACAAATTGAATCAAAGTAACAAAGTGATTTCCACCTTCCATTGACTAAAACACTTCATTGATTCACCAGGATTAATTTGCCAGGCCCCTTCTGCTTGATCTCTTTTCTCCTTTCTCAACTTTATCCATCCCTCCTCCCAACATGCATCTTATGTCCCAGTCATGGTAAACTGCTTACATTAATTTGACATAAGCCATGCATTTGTGTCTCTGAAACATTCTACACATACATTCTCATTTCCTGAAATCCTAGACTCTCTATTCTTGTAATATAGGTGACAATCCACTATATGTTCCCAGACTAACACCTCCACCTTCATCCTTACCCAACACTTTAGCTAGCCTTCCTCTTACTGATTTTTGTAGCACACTGAAATGGTCACATTTTACCTTAACCGTTGGTAGATTTCTGTGAAGAGACTGCATTTGGAAACAAACCGTCTTATAAAATGTAGATCCACTAAGTATTAGATGTGAACTTTTGAGCAAATTATAGGTAGGCTTTCTCAGCCTCCGTCCTTCATCTGAATTGTTGGATTAATAATCATGAAATCATTAATTTGTCACAGAACATGGCATATAAGACATTAATAAAAACTCAATCTGTATTAGTTTCTGTCCCTCTATTCTCCATTGATACACAAGCTGCCAGAGAACAGTGACTGCCATATGTCTCTCTCTATTCCAACATTTGACTTAGCATTAGAACATCACAGTTCTCAATAAATGTTACTGGATAGTGAATTAATTGTGATCATTATAACCATGTGGTGAGACATGGAAATTTTTTAGAATATTGTCATAACAGGCTGCAAAGTATATTTGCTTCATTATACAAAGACCGATTTGGTATTTCGAAGTAGAAATTCCACATTTTTACCTACTGTAAAAACTTTATATGATTTATTCTAAAGACTGAAGTAATTTATTTTCCTTATGAAGAACTCTTAAATATTATACTGCATGTTATCAGAAAAGAAAGATCTTAGTTTTAGGGCCAGTACATGTCTTCAAATGGGTGTGCCATAAATAGTTTAAAAAGTTAAAATTACATATGTGGCTTTGTTGTAGTATTTCTGGGATGCATATAATTATGTTCATCTTACAGACTACTTGAAACAGTAGAGTCAAAGCAACAATGTGTAAACAAAAGCATACCAGCATCAAGGGGAAAACCGTAGTTTATTTCTTAGGACATAGACAATCTGGGTTCTAGATACAGATTAGCTACATTCTTGTTCAGTGACTTTAAGCAACTCTCTGACTCTTCTTCCCTCACTACCCTTGACTATGTAACAGGACTAACTACTTTTGGCTAACACATGAATTATCATTAGGTCCAAATGTGATAAAAGTTAACACAGATGTTAACAAGGAGGTGAAAAAAGGGGAACCATCTTACACTGTTGGTGAGAATGCAAACTGGGGCAGCCACGCTGGAAAACAGTTTGGAGGTTTTTCAAAAAGTTAAAAATAGAACTACTCTATGACCCAGCAATTGCACTACTTGGTGTTTATCCAAAGGATACAAACATAGTAACTCGAAGAGGCACATGCACCCCAATGTTCATAGAAGCAATGTCCACAATAGTCAAAATATGGAAAGAGCCCAGATGTCCACCGACAGATGAATGGATAAAGTAGTATATATACACACACAAAGCAATATTACTCGGCCATCAAAAACAATGAAATCTTGACATTTGCAAGGACATGGATGGAACTAGAGGGTTATGCCGAGTGAAACAAGTAAGATAAATACCATATGATTTCACTCATATGTGGAATTTAAGAAATAAAACAGATGAACATAGGGGAAGAGAAGGAAAAATAAATTAAGGGTAAAACAAAGGAAGCAAACCATAAGAGACTTAACTGCATGGAATAAACTGAGGTTTGTTGGAGGGGAGGTGGGTGGGGGATGGGGTAACTGGGTGATGGGCATTAAGGAGGCATTTGAAGTAACGAGCACTGGGTATAGTGTGCAACTGATGAATCACTGAATTCTACCTCTGAAACTCATAATATAGTATATGTTAAATAAATTGAATTTAGGGGCACCTGAGTGGCTTAGCCAGTTAAGCTTCTGACTTTGGCTCAGGTCATGATCCCAGGGTCCCAGCAGCCCCCACCCCGCACGGGGCTTCCTGCTCAGCAGGCGTCTGCTTCTCCCTCTGCTCCTCCCCCTGCTTGTGCTCTATCATGCTCTAATAAAATCTTTTAAAAAATAAAACAATTGAATTTAAGTAAAAAATTTAAAAATAAACACGGTTTGAATTTTTTTTAGAGCATATAAATTTAAAGGACTCTTTTAAGTGTTCATAAAAGTGTAGCACTTGAGATGTATAAATGCATTCATTTACAGATTTATTCTTACTAACAGTGAAAGCAAGTTAAAAAAAAGTCATTAATGGCTACTTTGGCTACCCTTGTTTCTGTAAGGGTAGGTGTATTTTTGAACAGGCTCGAGAATAGTTTTTCTTTGTTTAAACATGTACCACGATAAATGGCTCTATGTTATGTTAGATGAGTAAGAAAAAATTGTACCTAAAATGATGGTCATTCAGCAGATGAAGGATCGGTATACAGTTTTAAACAATGAGCAGTTTTTGCCTCAATCCCTCTAACACCTGTGTACGTGGTATGAGTGTCAAGGTATTTACTCATTGCAATAAATGAAAGGGCAAAGCTAATGGGAATGTACAGGGTGTTTTTGTTACTTGGCTTTTCTCTTCTGCTCACAGGTTTATATTTGATGGCTTTGTGTTTGATTCCTCAATTGCATCACTGCTAAAAAGAACAAAATTAGACTTACAAGGGTTTTCTATTTAAGAAAAAATTTAAGGGTTTTTTTGTAAACTCATTCTAGAGATTTTGAGGTACAAAACCTTAAGCATTTTTTTTTTAGAATAAAGACAACTTTTCTTCAAGAAAAATAGTTGTTGATAGACATTGGACTTATTTCAAGGTTTGAGATTTTGGGATGCAATTATTCACGAACCACTCCCTTTTTCATATAGCTAGTCATTCATGGACTCTGAAAAACAAACTGAGGGTTCTAGAGGGGAGGGGGGTAGGGGGATGGGTTAGCCTGGTGATGGGTATTGAGGAGGGCACGTTCTGCATGGAGCACTGGGTGTTATGAACAAACAATGAATCATGGAACACTGCACCAAAAACTAATGATGTAATATATGGTGATTAACATAACAATAAAAAATTAAAAAAACAAAAACAAAAATATAAGCAAACAACTATGGAGAAAAGGAGACACTGACTCCCTCTGGAACAGATTCATTTACTTTCCAGAGAAAGAGAGATCTCTTTTTCCCTTGGAATAAATTTACTTACACTGCAGGATAATAATGTTTTTCTCTAGAGGGGAAGATGAACCAGTTTGCTAGCAGCCGCTTTGCAAGATCAGGGACTACTAATCCCAAGGGTTCTCTCTTCTAGTACAGCCCACTACATAGGCAGGCAACATCTCACCTTGTGGGAATTCCCACTCAAAGAACCTGGGCCAAGATATTACCCTGGCTAATGTTATTACTGTAAGTAATAAACTATCTTTTGTCTCTAATCAAAGGACCTGTCTTCTTTCCAGTATCCCTGAAACTGTAGAAGACTAGCTCACAGATAAGGTAAAACCCAAACCCTTCATGGTTCTTGACAATTTAGCACTTTTATTTATATATCAAGTGGGTACAAATATTCTTGTGCACATCTTTTTTGTGATTAAGTTCTCATTTCTTGTTTTTTAAGTAAAGTTTAACACATTTACCTACCAAACAATTCCCAGAGGAGTTACACAGTATTATACTTTCACGCACAAACTAGGAAGGTTCCTTGTGTTCTTCATGCTAAACTCACATTTAGTGTTTTTTTTTTTTTTTTCATCTTAGCAACTCAAGTGGGTGGGGAGTGATATTGTATTATGCTGTTTAGAACTTTGTTTTAAAGTAAACTCAAATTTAAAGAAAATTCACAAATAACACAAAGAACTATTATATATGCTTCATGCTTCAACCACACTCTCCAATTATAACATTTAAGCACATGTTCCCTTTCTGTCTTTCTCAAAAGTCTGAATGATTTGAAAAAAGTTAGATATGATGTCCCAATTGTCCTTAGCACATTTTCTTTAAAATATTTCCCCATATTAGAATAAACCATTAAAACAAAATTAATACTAATACAATATTACCCCCAATACAGATCCTTATTCAGATTTTGCTCTGCCCTAGTAATTTCCTTTATAGGTCCAAGATCCTATCCAAGACTAAACATATTTTGTTGTTAGGTCTCTTTAGTTTCTTTTATTATGAAATTGTTTCTTAGTTTCTCCTCAGTGCTCATAATCTCAATATTTGGAAGGGGCAGGGAAATTATTTTGTAGATTATCAGTTTCAGTTTATCTGATGTTTCCTCACAGCTTTGACATTTTTTCAGAAATAGTAAAAATTTTGTTGAGTATTCTCAGTGAATCCCATCAGGAAACCTATAATGTCAATTTGTGTCACTATGAGTGATAGTAACTTTTAGCAATTCATTAAGATGCTTAAAATGATGTCTGTCAGTTTTTTCTACTGAAACCTAACAAATATTTTATATGTATTAATTAGTAGGAATAGAATATTAATAAGTATAATTTTATCCATACAATTTTAGAGATATACATTAATTTTTAAAATAGCCTGTCCTCCAAACATTTAGCCATCAGTTTGACATTTGTTAAAGATTCTTGCTTGAATTAATCACTTTTCATTGTTGTTCAGTAGTATTTAACTTAATTCCATCATTCCTTCCACATTTATGAGATGCTATTCTGCTATAGTGCAGAACTTGCCCTTCTCCTTGATTGGCTGATTCATTCATTCACGTATATAAATGGGGATTGATGTAATTCTATTAACCTCTTACTTTATTCGGATCTTCAAATTGTTCCAGACTTAGCTAGTGGAAAATCACTCAAGCTAGATACAGTGTTCTCTTAAGTGCCCTCCATTATTCTTTGCATATTTCATTACATTGGGAACAAGATGCCCCATGTTCATCTCATCTCTAATTTCCCTGTTTCAGCCTAAACTATGTCATTTCTCTAAGATACCCTTGTTGATTTTAGAAGAAATAGTATTTCCAACCCAAAATCTAGTGTTAAGTATACTAATAGAGCTGTGATCGTCTCTAGAATTTCTCAGCAGAGAAAGCTAGGAAGTATATATTCATGTATAACCCCTCCGCCTAGCCTCTCCACTCTCATTCAGTCTCTAATGTACATACAATTTTTAGACATATACCAAAATATACTGAAAGCCTCGCAGTCACACTATTTCCAATCCCAATTCAAAACCACAAGATTTAGTTTAACTTTTTCTCATAATTTCCATATAAAGAAACTTGGCTTACTGTCTCAGTAGGTTTACTTATTTCCTTAATCCTCCTATATATTGTTAATTTCCTGGCTATACAGACCATTTCTTTAACTCAGCCAAACAATCTCTATACTGCCCAGATTATTTGGCAAAATTATTTTGAAATAAAAGGAGAAGGATGAAGAAGCCTATAATTTCTTTGGAAAATATTATTTTCTTTTAAGTAAATTCTCTGTGTGTACACATGCTCACCTGTGATGGCTAGAATTCATCAAAGTAGCTTTCCTTATGTGTTATGAATTTTAATATCCAGACTTACCTACAATGGAAAGTTTTAGTTTTTTTTTTACTTTGTTTTTCTCTTCTCCTGCTCATATTTTTATATCTGATGGTTTTGTGTTCAATTCTTTTTTTTAGAAGACAATTTTTTCAAGAAAAATAAAACATGTAAGCATAGCCACCCTAAAAATAGAGGATTTGTAAAATAAAATTTACCTAGCAAGATAATACAAATACGTTATGAAGCAATAGCAATTAAAGTGTCATATTGGCATAACTACTGCCTACACCATAAATCTAAATGTTTTGTTATGACATTTTAATATTATTCTGTCACAGGCATTTGTTAATTTTTATTATTTTTGTTCTATATTTTAAATTATATATAAAAAGAGTATGTCTACTCAATTTGCAGACCCTATTTCTTTAAACACATAAAACATACATATTTTATTATCTGAGCACGATAATTCCAATATTTGAAACTTTGTGCTTGGCTTCATACAAACTATAGTTCTTTTTATTGATAATTCTGTTTCCCAAGTGTTTTATTTTTTATTTTTTTTACTCATATACACAGTTATTTTATTCCCAATGTGTACTCCTGATGCTGAGGTAGCTTGCTCAAGAGCTGATTCAAGCCTCAGGACATTCTGAGGCTGGAATAACCAACTTCTCCTTCCTGGGCACTAGACTCTGGCACGGAACTGTGATACTTTTAGAGACCTCTTTCCTTTAATTAAGAGTTTTCTCATGGGGAAATTTGGTTTCCTTTCTGTCAGTTGATCTCAGCAGTATAATTTAATTCCTTTACAGAGGCACTAAAAATATTGCACCTCAAATTCTATGTAAATTTGCCTATATACTACATTACCCAGTCATAAGATGTCCTGTTGTCTTCTCCAAGGAAAATTGGTGTTCACCTACCTTCTGTTTATAACACCAAGAAAAGTCAGTACTTGATTCTTTCAAAAAAAAAATTATATATATACATACAATGTTCTGGGGTGCCTGGGAGGATCAGTTGGTTAAGTGTCTGACTTCAGATCAGGTCATAACCTGGGGGTCCTGGATTAAGCCCTGCATTGGGCTCCATGCTCAGTGGGGAGTCTGCTTGTCCTTCCACCCCTCCCCTCCTTATTCTCATTCTATCAAATAAATAAAATCTTTTAAAAAATATATGTTCCAAGGTCACCTGGATGGCTCAGTCGGTTAAGCATCCAACTCTTGCTTTTGGCTTAGGTCATGATCTCAGGGTCCTGGGATCTAGCCCCACATCAGTCTTCACACTCAGCAAGGAGTCTGCATGAGATACTCACTCTCCATCTCCCTCTGCCCCACCCCCTACTCTCGCTCTAAAATAAATAAATTTTTAAGAAAAAAATATGTTCCAAAGTAATTTGATGTCTCCATATAGAGAAAAGTAACAAATGTTCAGTGGTAGCTGCTTTAAGATGGGAAGGTGGTAAAAAATAAATACATTAATAAAAGAAAGAACAAGAACCATATGATCCTCTCAATAGATGCAGAAAAAGCATTTGACAAAGTACAGCATTCTTTCTTGATCAAAACTCTTCAGAGTATAGGAATAGAGGCTACATACCTCAATATCATAAAAGCCATCTATGAAAACTCACAGCAAATATCATTCCCAATGGGGAAAAACAGAGCTTTCCCCCTAAGGTCAGGAACATGGCAGGGATGTCTACTCTCACCACTGCTATTCAACATAGTATTAGAAGCCCTAGCCACAGCAATCAGACAACAAAAAGAAATCAAACGCATCTGAATCGGCAAAGAAGAAGTCAAACTCTCACTCTTTGCAGATGATATGATACTTTATGTGGAAAACCCAAAAGACTCCACCCCAAAACTGCTAGAACTCATACAGGAATTCAGTAAAGTAGCAGGATATAAAATCAATGCACAGAAAAGAGTGGCACTCCTATACACCAACAAGACAGAAGAAAGAGAAATTAAGGAGTCGATCCCATTTACAATTGCACCCAAAACCATAAGATACCTAGGAATAAATCTAACCAAAGAGGCAAAGGATCTGTACTCAGAAAACTATAGAATACTCATGAAAGAAATTGAGGAAGACACAAAGAAATGGAAAAACGTTCCATGCTCATGGATTGGAAGAACAAATATTGTGAAGATGTCAATACTACCTAGAGCAATCTACACATTCAATGCAATCCCTATCAAAATACCATCCACTTTTTTCAAAGAAATGGAACAAATAATCCTAAAATTTGTATGGAACCAGAAAAGACCCCGAATAGCCAGAGGAATGTTGAAAAAGAAAAGCAAAGCTGGAGGCATCACAATTCCAGACTTCCAGCTCTATTACAAAGCTGTCATCATCAAGACAGTATGGTACTGGCACAAAAACAGACACATAGATCAATGGAACAGAATCGAGAGTCCAGAAATAGACCCTCAACTCTCTGGTCAACTAATCTTCGACAAAGCAGGGAAGAATGTCCAGTGGATAAAAGACAGTCTCTTCAACAAATGGTGCTGGGAAAATTGGACAGCCACATGCAGAAGAATGAAACTGGACCATTTCCTTACACCACACACAAAAATAGACTCAAAATGGTTGAAAGACCTAAATGTGAGATAGGAGTCCATCAAAATCCTAAAGGAGAACACAGGCAGCAACCTCTTTGACCTCAGCTGCAGCAACTTCTAGAAACATTGCCAAAGGCAAGGGAAGCAAGGGCAAAAATGAACTATTGGGACTTCATCAAGATAAAAAGTTTTGCACAGTAAAAGAAACAGTCCACAAAACCAAAAGACAACCGACAGAATGGGAGAAGATATTTGCAAATGACATATCAGATAAAGGGCTAGGATCCAAAATCTATAAAGAACTTCTCAAACTCAACACACAAAGAACAAATAATCCAATCAAGAAATGGGCAGAAGACATGAACAGACATTTTTCCAAAGAAGACATCCAAATGGCCAACAGACACATGAAAACATTTCAACATCGCTCAAAATCAGGGAAATCCAAATCAAAACCTCAATGAGATACCACCTCACACCAGTCAAAATGGCTAAAATTAACAAGTCAGGAAACGACAGATGTTGGTGGGGATGCGGAGAAAACAGAACCCTCCTATACTGTTGGTGGGAATGTAAGCTGGTGCAGCCACTCTGGAAAACAGTATGGAGATTCTTCAAAAAGTTGAAAATAGAGCTACCCTATGACCCAGCAATTGCTCTACTGGGTATTTACCCCAAAGATACAAATGTAGGGATCTGAAGGGGTACATCCACCCCGATGCTTATAGCAGCAATGTCGACAATAGCCAAACTGTGGAAAGAGCCAAGATGTCCAACGACAGATGAATGGATAAAGAAGATGTGGTGTGTGTGTATACACACACACACACACACACACACACACACACACACACACACACACACAGAATGGAATATTATGCAGCCATGAAAAGGAATGAAATCTTGCCATTTGCAATGACATGGACAGAACTGGAGGGTATTAAGCTGAGCGAAATAAGTCAATCAGAGAAAGACATGTATCATATGACCTCACTGATATGAGGAATTCTTAATCTCAGGAAACAAACTGAGGGTTGCTGGAGTGGTGGGGGGTGGGAGGGATGGGGTGGCTGGGTGATAGACGTTGGGGAGGGTATGTGCTATGGTAAGCGCTGTGAATTGTGTAAGACTGTTGAATCACAGACCTGTACCTCTGAAACAAATAATACATTATATGTTAAAAAAAAAAAAGAAAGAAAAGAAAAGAAGATAGCAGGAAGGGAAAAATGAAGGGGGGAAATTGGAGGGGGAGACGAACCATGAGAAACTATGGACTCTGAGAAACAAACTGAGGGTTCTAGAGGGGAGGGGGGTGGGGGGATGGGTTAGCCTGGTGATGGGTATTAAAGAGGGCACGTTCTGCGTGGAGCACTGGGTGTTATATGCAAACAATGAATCATGGAACACTACATCAAGAACTAATGATGTAATGTATGGTGATTAACATAATAAAAAAAAAGAAATATCAAGTTCTGCCTTACCAGACTCACCAGACTCTTACTAGTATAGAAGGAATTCTACAGAATAAATTCAAAGATGTAAGTTAAAAAAAACAAAAACAACCTCCACAGAGATGAAAAACAGCACTAAATTTCTTTTTCCTTTGTCAGTAAATACTCTGCTATCTCACATTTTGTTCCAGGTGTGCACAAGACCCACTGCATACAAATCCCTATATTTTGGGGATGGACCATAGGTACCAGGAAGGCCTTTAGCGGTTCTTGTTAGGGGTTTTAGCCAATAGATGGAGGAACAGCAATTAAAAAGTAAAGGTTCACCTAATCTTGTAAAAGACAAGTTTTTTTAATATAAAAGCAATAGAAACTTGAAAAAAATTAGAACATTTGATTCCATAAAATTCAAAACTGTGTACCAGTACCAAAAAAATATGTTGATTTCTAGATTAGTAATCTGTTTTAAACCTTGATATATATATAGACTTCATTAAAATTGTTATAAAAAAGATTGTAAAAGAAAACAGGCAAATGACAAATGTCTGATAAGCTTTAGAAATGTTCAGCCCCATTACTAATGAATGCAATTTAAACTCACCAGTAGTTGGTGTAATGCAAATTTTATATACATAATTCAATAAGTTCATTAAAACAATTATCATTTATGGAGTACTTACTCCCTTCTAGGTACTAAATGAGATGATTCACATAAAACAATTGCCTTTTTTCATTTATCAACCTTATGAGGTAAGTATTTTTCCTTAAAGAGAAAACTAGACCTAGAATTTCTCAAGTCTTTCCAGTTCCAAATCTGGTTAACTTTATGGTCTAGCAATAACCATTATACTAAACCTTTTATAACCAGTTATTCTTTTTTGACTATCTAATTAGAAAGTGAATAATGATGTTGTGTTAGCTAGTATAATAAAATAAGCAGTCATTAACTGTTGATACATTTATACGTTGATACACTTCTAGAAATAATTATCCAATCTATATTAAGAACCATAGAATAATGAAAACACTTGGATCCAGTGGTTTTCTTCCAGAAATCTATCCCAAGACAAAATCTGATATGCAAAGATTTGTGCAGGACGTGTGTGTGTGTATGTGTATATATATCTTGCAGTACTATTTACAATAATAAAATATTTGAAACAGACTAATAGTATGGAAATAGGTAAACAAATGATCAGATGTCTTGAAAATGAGATACCATGCAAATGTTAAAAACCACACCTCATGAATATTTAATCGCATGCAAAATTTTCCCAGATATAATATTAGCTCAAAATCTTTGAAAACAGGCAGCAAAAATTAGGGCACACTGGGCTGTGCCCAGCTTTGCAGCATCCTGTTTGCAGAAATATCAGGAAAGAAATGGAAAGGAAAGGGAGTGACTGTGTAGGCAGAGCATATTAACTGGGGTCCAATTTCTATAATCATTGAAAGAGCTGCAGGAGAAAATGTGACACAACTACGACAATGTGCTATCTTTATATATGGCAACGTTCAGCTGTATTTTGTTATGTGCTTTATGTTACTTTGTTACGTGCTTCTTGTTACATTTATAATTATTGTGCTTACATTGTATTTGCACTTTTATAGGTGTTAAAATACACATATAGGTACATATATAAAAATAAGCCAGATGTTATTGGTGCTTATTACTAGATGTTAACATTATGGATTTCTTTTATATTTTTTGTTCTAGTCTTTTTTTCCTGAAGTTTTACAATGACTATGAATCACTTTTACATTAAGAATAAATATAATTTTAAATAGCACTGCTGCCTAATGCAAATGGCTATTTTGAGGGTTAAGTAAAAAAGCATACATAAATAATCAAAGAACTTACTACACAATAGATAACTTTAGAAAACTAACTCTAAAATTGGTGAATACATCCCCTTAAGATAATGTATGTACAGCTGTTGGCTCTGAAACTAGCTACTGGATATCAAAAATTAAAATTTATATATTCCTTCATAATTCTGTCTTCTTTACCATCATGTACCTACTATTCCAGGGAGAAAGCATGGATGAAGAGACCAAGATTAAAGCCGTAGCCAAATATTATCCCACTGCTTTACAATTATGTAATGTTTCAGATGCTGGGGTTCTCAAGAAAGGAGAAACAGGGAAATGTCATTCACTCCTGTAGCATTCTCAAACTTCAGGATTCACGTGTCTCCATAGGGTATATCAGAGAAGGATGGTGGGGAAGGTGAGAATGAGTCTGGAAAAAGTTCTTCAGGTAACTATAATATACCTCTCCTCCCATCTTAAAAACAGTTGTATTTATTCCCTTTCTACAAGTTCATATTTAGAGCCACACAATAATCTTTTCTAGGGAGGTTTGAGTGAATGGGATAGATTGTGGTTTACCACATGGATCAGAACCACAAATCTGATAGGACCAGAGCAAAGCTTATTTTACGTAAATCATTCAGTGATAATTTCTTTAAAACTGTTGTTTCTTCTGGACTTCTCAGTGTTATTTGAGAGAAACGATCACTGAAGTAGGAAAGGGTCTTACATTAGATTTGTGATCCCTCACTCTTGCTCAATGCCTGGAAGGCTTATCAGGTGTATACCATTAGGAGGGGATGGTGTTTACTTTCTCTCAGCCTGTCACATGTGTACAGGGAGCTGGTGCGAAATACTTTAGCTTTCTCATCATGGTCACCTTGCTCTTGACCTACAGCCAGCCTTGGATGGGTATCTTCTTCCTGTTCTCCCTCCTTTGTTTCCAAGACCTCTCACCTATTCCTGTAGTCCTTCCTGGGTTTTCTTAAAGTCCTATTTACTAAGCGGGTCTCACTGCCCTATTTTTTTAAGGATGCATCTTTCAGTTTCTTAACATAGTCTAGGAGACTAACAAAGCCTACTACCTGCCCCACCTCCCAACCTCCACTAATAATTACCACCTATGATACACACCTGAGGAGCAATTATAGTTAACAAAATCTCTACTTTTTGTCTGAAACACCATCCCTCTTAATCCCTTCAATGGAGAGAGAGAGAGAGAGAGAGAGAGAGAGAGAAGGATGAAGCCGATACAACACCCCATTCTGCCATACAAATATTAGAGCAAACCAAATATCCATCCTACATCTCAAAATAAGAGCTCCATATTCAACTATTGCTCCTCTGTAATTTATGAGAAAACCAGAAATGTGGCACTGTTCCAGGTTATAGCATGGTTATTTCTTTATGAAATAATCCATTCCATAAATCAGTTACATTTTTAAAATAGAACTACATAGAATGTAGGACAACAAACAAATTCTATGAAACAAAGTCTTCTTTAACAGGCAGGGAGACCCTAGGACTTCCTATGGATGGCTTTCAAATGTAGTCTCACCATTAATTCTGTGTTGCTGCAATTTTTGCTTCTCAATTTAAAAGTTGACATTGACTTGTAATTAAGCCTGTCTGGGCTTGCAGGCTGGGTGAACTCAAGGGAACTTCTGGCGCTCTCTTGGTTATAATTGTCACTGTTGTGAAGAGAGATGGCATTAGTTTAATGAGAACTATGAGCTACAAAACCACAATTAGGTCTTTCCCTATGGTTGGTGAACCATCGTATGTGTGCCAACAGGAGCATAAAAAGGTTTGAGGCTGCCAGTGGAGAGGTGGTAGATACAAATCCAAAGTGCCTAGTAAATGCATGGTTAGCCATGAGAAAACATTTCTGTACAGCATGGGGGAAAGAATGGGAGAATATTAATCAGCTAAAATGTAGAGTAGGAGAACTATTTTAGTTGATTTTTTTTTTAAATGCACCTACAATCAAAAGAAAAAAAAAAGATACAAACACCACTTATAAACATCTCTGTCCACCAAGAGTTGAAAAACAGCCGTTGTTAGAATCCAGACGGAAGAGTGTATTTAAATGAGAGAATGGCAATTTTAATTGCTGGAAACCCTAAGGGCAAGCTATCCTCAGCAACATGAATTAAATGCTGTGGGACAAAGAACAACTTCTGCATGGATAGGCCATCTGCACTACACTGATCTTGCCAAGAAACAAGAAAGTCTGCAATTGACATTGTAATAACAAGATACCAGGACCTTGGTCCCTCCATAGTTTTCTAGGCCATCGTGGGTGAGACAGCTTCCGGGCTGGCCTGGCAGTCAAAGCAAGCAAAGTAAGTGGATCTCAATCATTATTTTAAGCGCCTAAGTGTGTTCAGGAGCAGGACTGCCTCCAACTATCTTTACCCAAGAGAAGATAAGCACATTCTAGATGGGATTAATACACTTTGAGCTCTTTCCCTCCCAAAGTGCTTATTTGCCTTAAAATATGTATTAGTTTTCTATTGCTGATATAGCAAAATCATTACAAATTTAGTGGCTTAAAACAACACTCATTTATTATCTCACAGTTCTGGAGGTCAGAAGTCTAAAATGGATTTTGTGTCTAAACTTAAGGTGTCAGCAGACCTACCTTCCTTCCAAGGATCTACCCCTGCTGTGCTTTGTAGATGCTAGAGCCCACCCACTGTCCCTTTCCCACAGCCCCTTCCTCCATCGTCAGAGTGCATCACTCCAATCTGTCCTTCCATTGTCACTTCTCCCTGAATGTGACTTTCCTGTCTTTTTAAGATTCCTTCTGATTACATTGGTCCCACCTAGATCATCCAGAATAATCTTCCCCTCTCAAGATCCTTTAAAGTCTCTTTTGTTATAAGGTAACATTCACAGGTTCCAGTAATTAGGATATAGACATACTTGAGGGGGCGGGGGATGCAGACAATTATTCTGCTACCATAAACTATAGGTTAATAATCTTAAATTTATCTCCACATGGAAGGGAGGAATTCCATTTCAAGGACATCAGAAAAGACAGGAGATCGAGGAGACAAAAAGAAAAATCAAAAAGGATTGAATGTACCTATAAAAATGAAGTGTCCAAATACCTGTAGGTGTCATTTGGAAAGGAAGGAATGATGCCTAACTACTGTGAATGGCATATATACTATAAAACTCCCTTAAGTTGGGGAATCAGGTAGACATGTGTCAACTGCCACTCTTCAGCAGTTCCCCCTTGTTAGCAGGAATGATATGCAGCTGTGCAGGAAACCTGGCTCGCTGGCTGATAGGAGGCTCGAATGCATACCCTTAATCTTGTGAGCTCCACAGCCATTATGTTAATAAGTCACAGTTGTATCAAAAGTGAGCCTAGAGATAAACATTTTATATTCAGTTCTACTCAGCAAATATTCAGTAGAGGAGTCAGAGTCCTGTACTAGGACAAAGCTGCAAAGGACTGACAAAGAAACACCCTTCCACTCCTTGCTGAGTTCGAGTCCTACCATACATTTGTTTCCAGAACAAATTAGGTCTTATTCACATTTCTCTCACCTTTGCCTTGAGCCATTTTGTTTTCCATTCAGAATTCTTCTTTTTTCTGTTTATTAAATTGCCTTATATTTCGATTCTCGGCTCAAAGCCAGTCGAGAATTTACCTCCAACCTATCCAAGTGACATTCATCACTGCACCCCTGCAACTCATATAGTGCTCGAAGTAGTACCACATTGCATTTATCTCTGTGCCCTCCATAGCAGTTTGCACATCCCTAATCAATAAAAGTGACTGAACTGATTGGATTGGCTGTTTTAGAACAATACCTACCTTAAAATAATGTGTCACTTATTAAAGGAAGTTCCTACTCATGATTAAAAAAAAACAATTTCTCTACCCTTAGATCAGTGACTCTAAAACATCCATGTGTATAAGAATCACCTGAATAGTTTGTAAAAAATGCACCCCAGAGTTTCTCTATCAGAGTCTAAATCAGTAGGACTGAGGTAGATGCCAGGGACTTATTAAAATAAGAACCCTCGACTATATTATCTAATAAAAAAAACTGATAATCTCAATGGATAGAGGTAACTTCATAGAACCATCTCCTCCTTAAGAATTAAATAAGATACTCTGTCGGAAATTTTTCTTGATGAACAGAGTCCTCCATGGGGGAAGGGGTGGACATAAAAGGTGGGTTGACAGAAAGCACAGTCGGGTTCCTAATATCATCTGGAAGGAAGCATTTGCTGTCAAACCTGGAATTCCCTGTCTCCTACTAGGTCATAAAAGCCAGCTTAAGATTTTATCTATCTACACAGAACTCTTCAGGTCAAATAAAATGAATTCCTAGATCATATACATTTTAAAGTGGTAATAGAAAAAAAATGGAAGCTAAAATGAGCATCTAGGGGGTGCCTGGGTGGCTCAGTTGGTTAAGCGACTGCCTTCTGCTCAGGTCATGATCCCGGGGTCCTGGGATCGAGCCCCGCATCTGGCTCCCTGCTCAGCCAGAAGCCTGCTTCTCCCTCTCCCACTCCCCCTGCTTGTGTTCCCTCTCACGCTCTCTCTCTCCGTCAAATAAATAAGTAAAATCTTTAAAAATAAATAAAATGAGCATCTAGTCTATGTACCTTATTCTAGCTAATTTTCATTTAACTCCAAATGTTGTACATGCCCACTCATATCTCCTGTCCTCAGACCAGCAAGATTTCACTATACTTGATTTTTTATTACTATTCTCATTTAGCATTAGTCTAGTTTCTTAAGCACAGTTATAAGTTCAGCTTTTGTGAGCTACGATAATACCTGATTCAGCACTTGGCACCATGAAAATTTATTCATGAGACAGAAGAAAAATGTAATTTTAAGAAAAATATTTTTAGAGGTGATGTTTAAATTTAAGAGATTCTCATATGTAAGGAATATCCTACTCATTTATTTTGTGTCACTTAGCCTTTGTAATAGGTTATATTCCTACACACGTGCATGCACCTTTAGCTCATCTTGCCTTTAAATTACAATTTGGCTTCGTTAGCACATGTCTCATCATAGCCTTTCATTGTTCTAATTGCTTTCTTCCATAGGATGCCTCCTCCTATGATTGGCTCACAATACAATATACCTAATATGTAGACCTGATTTTGTTGCATGTATACAAACAACCATCTCTGCTCACATAAGAGCAAAATAGTAAGTATATCCTTACAGCAAAAGTCGACTTATTTCTTGCCAATGTGATTTTCAAAGATATATAAGCAAAAGCAGTCATAGTTTACTTGTCAGGTCTTGGTAAACATTTTTTTGAGTAAAGTTACTCCCTCCAAGTGTTATATCTTGCTATATTTCCTCTAAGGTATTTGGCAAAACCATCAGAGTAATTATTTCCTAATTCATCCCTACTCTTTCATCAAAGCCACAGAGTAAACTGAAAAATAAAAAAAAAATATTCAGAACTATATATAGGTCTACTCATTCTATAGTTGAAAACATAATTGAGCTGGCATAATTCCCCACCTCTTTATTATTGTGTATGTACAGTGGTAAAGGACTTACTTTGTATTTTGTGAGTACAGTTGACCCTTGACCAAGACAGGGGCTAGGGACATTGGCCTCCCAAAAATCAAATATCCATGTATAACTTTTGACTCCCCTAAACTTTACTAATAGGCTTCTGTTGACTAGAAGCATTACTGATAACATAAAACAGTCGGTTAACGTACATTCTGTATGTTGTGTTTTATATAGTGTATTCTTACAATAAAGTGAGCGAGAGGAAATGTTAAAATCACAAGAAAAAATACATTTACAGTACCGTAAAATATCCACAGTTCACCCAGGGGTCCCTTGCACTGGTATCTCACTTCAGCAGTATTTGAACAGACCCAAGGATGCTGCTTCTTTCAGCTTTCCACGACTCTTCAAGCTCTTTTCCAGTTACAAACTTCAGGAAGAGTTTATTGCCATCCTCTGCCTCTAGCACTAACACCATTATTTGAACTTAACCACTTATTGCCCACCAACCTTGATCTCGCAGATTCGTCAGAATTATTCCACCAAGGTGGAGGCTGTGGTCAACTGTTTGATCAACATGCATCTGCAGGCTTCTTACACCTACCTCTCTCCCTGGGCTTCTAATTCCACTGCAAGGATGTGGCTCTGTAGGCATGGGCCACTTCTTTCCTGAATTGGCCCAGGAGAAGCCAGAGGGCATCCAGTGCCTCTTGAAGATCCAAACCCAGTGGGGCAGACCACACACTCTTCCAGGACAGGCAGAAGCAGTCCCAAAATGACCCTATGGAAGCTACCAGTGTTACGAGAAAAGAACCTCAACCAGGCCCTTTTGAATCTGCATGCCCTAGGTTCCGCCCACACACACACACACACACGCCTCTCTGTGCCTGCCCTGAGAACCACATCCTAGATGAGCAGGTGAAACTTATCAAGAAGATGGTGACCACCTGACTGAATGCTGCAGGCTGGCTGGTCCCCTGGCTGATTTGGGCAAGTATCTCTTACGTTCACCAACAACTAAGAGCATCCAGAACCCAGGAGCTTTAGAGGGCTCCCTCTGCTATCCCCCTACTGTTTGAGCCTCTCCCTGCAGCCCACAAGCAACTTTTTAAGCAACCCCATAGCCTTTCCCCAAACCCTGGACCAAATGGAAACAATGAGGCTTTTTTCAGGAAGAAAAAAAATAAAGAAAAAGCACCTATGAGTGGATCCCTGCAGTTCAAACCTGCATTGTTGAAGTGTCCACTGTATATGTGTTGCAGGTGAAGGGGAAGCTAACAGAATAGGTATAGAAAAAAAATGAGAAATATTTGTTCACTAAATTTAAAAGCTTTTGACTTTAAGAAGATAAATCTAACATGTACACTGTAAGTACAACAAAGAGAGCTGTGATATGTCATTAAACGATTCTGTGTGCTTCAGAACAACGGGTTAATGGAAGAAATGTCTAATAAAATCAAAAAAGACTTCCTGAAGGAAGCACCATTAGAAGCCTTGAAAGTCTTCAGCAAGTAGAGTGAGGGAGAATAAAGGGAGAATGCTTTATGCATTTTTTAGTAATATGAACAACCCTAGAATGCAGAAGGGTACAAAGTGACTTTGGGGAAAACCATGGAGTTCATTTTGATGTGTGAAGGGAAATCAATTTTGAGATTAATGCAGAAATTGGGTTAATAAAAGATAGTGATGAGCCTCAAACTATGTCTCAGAATTAATATATTCTGTGGGATTTTAGACCAGTGAAAAATTTTTGAATGGGGAGTGGTAAGGTAATTCTGGTAGAGTTGTGAGTTAGGGAAGGGAAAGGAATAACACCAGCCAAGACACATTTGAGGTACTCCCTCTCCTGGTCAACATAGGAGTAACAAGGACTAGCTTTATTTTCTTACCTGAAGCAACTAAAAAAATCACACAAAACGTATGAAAAAATAAAACCGAAGACATTGAAAATCAGACAACAAAGGTCAATGGTCTCTGACAGATGGTGAAAGACGTAGGTCTTTTCACTGCACCAGCTCATTGCCTAGGAAAAGTCTCTAGGTCCCCCTGAGTTGAGGAAATGGAATTAAATCCAGAGAAAACAGGTTGAAAGTGTTTGCTAAGCAGAGTCCTGCAGAGAAAAGAGAGTTGTGCCCAGAAAGAACTTGTGAGAACTGCACAGAATTCCCATCAGGTATTTAGTTGAGTACTGATCAACACGTGCATAGGATGATATCAACTGAGCCTAGGGAGTATAGGGGATAGTACTTGGAGATGTCACCTAGCCAGGAAGAGCTACTGTTCCCAACAGCCAGAGTGGAAAACCCCATAATAAAGGAGGCTTCGGTTAGCGTACTGAGAAGGATACTGTCCCAGTCCTGGGAAAAATTCACCTTAGACTAACTGGTGCTCTAAGCCTAGTAAAGCTGGCAGACAGATTTCTAAAGTATCCCCAAGATTCTTGTCCCCTGAGGTAGGTGCTCTGTATGATTCCATCTCTTAGAGTATGAGCATGACCTGTGACTATGATGAGATATCATGCTTATATTTAGGTTATGCTATATGCCAAAGTTGAGGAATTTTACAGATATAATTAAGGTCCCAAATTAGCTGATTTTTTTTTTAAGTTAATGCAAAGGGAAATTATCTGAGGCAGGCCCAGTTTAAACAGGTGGAGGCTCTTAAAGAAGGGCCTGACTTCTCTTGAATAGAGTGTTTTTCCTACTCTGAAAAAGTAAGCTGCCATGCCCTATGAGGGCCCGTGAGAGGGATACATGCCAAAGAGAGGCAGACACCTCTAGGAGTTAAGAGTGGATCCTGGACGACAGCCAGTCAGAAAATTAGGACCTCAGTCAGACAGCTGCAAGGAACTGGATTCTGCCAATAACCACATGAGCTTGTAAGAAGATTCTGAGCCCCAGGAAACAATGCAGCCCAATCAGGATCGCAATCTTGTGAGACTTTGAAAATATGGCCCAGCTAAGCAGTGACCAGTCAGCTAATCTACAAAAACTATGAGGTAATAAAAGGGTGTTATTTTAAATCACTAACTCTGTGGTAATTTGTTATGCAGCAATAAAAAACTAATACACTAAGTAAATCTGAAAGTAAGACTTAAAAAGATCAAACTGTTTGCAAAGAACTGTAGGTTTGCAAACAAAGATCAAGGATACTTATAGGTCTACAAATATATCAAATGCCCAACAAGATAAAATTCATAATGTCAGACAACCAATAAAAATTACCAGTATTCAAAGAAGCAAAAAAACAAAACAAAACAAAAAACAACTCACAAAGAAGAGAAAAAAATAGATCCAAGTTGACTCAGAAATTGTACATATTAATTAGTAAACAAATATGTGAAATATTAAATACATTTAAAATATAATAACATTAATTATTAAGTCTGTATTTATGTTCAAGAAACTAGAAGAAATAACATGGAAAATAGAAAAGAGATGCAACTCTAACTTTCAAAAGATAAGTACAATGTGTGATGTGAAATACACTACATGAAATTAAAGATATATTAGACATTGCAGAAGAATAGTGAACTTGAGCATACAACAAAAGATACTAAACAGAGAGCTGAAAAAATATTGGAAAGAGAATCAGTGATGGATAGCACAATGTCAAAGAGCCAAATATATGGGTTATTAAAGTCCCCCCAAAAAAGATTTTAAAAAATTAAAAAAAAAATTGCCAAATTTTTTTCAAATTAGATGAAAACTATAAACACATAAATATAAAAATCTTAATCCCAGTGAAAAAAATACACCAAGATACATGATCATAAAATTGCTTAAGACCAGTAATTTAAAATATCTTAAACAGAGCCAGAGGAAAAAAATGCATTATTTATGAAAAACCAAAATAAGGATGACAGTGGCAGAGTTCTCATCACAAACAGTGCAAGCTACAAGACAGTAGAGCCACATTTTTACAGTGCTGAAAGAAAAAAAATATTAAAGTAGCTTTCCTTATGTAGTTGAGCTATCTTTCTAAAACCAAAAATATTGTAATAAAGGCTTTTCATATTTACAGGAGCTGAATTAGTCACTAGTAAACTTGTACAACAGTAAATATTGAAGGAAGTCCTTTAGTCAAGAGGAAAATGATAAAAGGAAACCTAGTTTTACATGAAGAAATGAAGAGCATTGAAAATGGTAAAGACATAATAAAAATGGTATAAATATAAAGAATTTTTCTTAGTATTCAAATATTTTGAGAAAAGATAATGTTGAAAGTAAAAATAACAACTTGTGTGGTACATAATATGTGTAGAAATAGAATGTGTAATAACAGTAACATAAAGGCCAGGATAGGAAAAATATATATTTTTATGAGGCCCTTAATGGTATATGGTAAGTTGTATATTATCACTTGAAGGTATGTTGTATCTTATAAAGCTTAAAGCAATTAACATAATATCAAAATAATGGGTTATAGCTAATACAACACAAAATGAAACAATAAAAATTATTCAATCCAAAAATAGGGAAAAAAGTAGTGTCTATTCTTCCAATTCTGTCTTCATTAATAGACCAGTATTATATTGTGATGCTCGAAACTCTGAAGTTATCTTAGATCCTTCTCTCTCCATTGTATACACTCAATCATTAAATTTTTTTTTTTGAGAGCGAGACCGTGTGTGTATATGTGAAAAGGTTCACAAGCTGGGGTGGGGAGGGGCAGAGAGAGAGAGGGAGAGAGAGAATCTTTAGCAGGATGTACGCTCAGCACGGACAGACCTCAGGGCAGGGCTCGATCTCGCAATCCTGAGATCATGACCTGAGCTAAAATCAAGAGTCCCGTGCTTAACCAACTCCTCCACCTAGGAACCCCACAATCATTAAATCTTTTGATTCTCTTTCCTAAGATCTCCAAAATGTATCTCTCTCTCGTGTTTCCTCAGATTGTCCATTCCCTCATCATCCTCTATTAATTATTATCCTTGATTCTTAATATTTAACAATAAAATTGGCAGTTTCACTAAGGCAACCAGAAATATATACATATTATCCCATAGAATGTCATTTTATGTTTTTAAAAAATTGATGAAGTTATTAGTTAATGTATTAGATGCATTTGCATTTTTAAAAATTAAATTGTTGATATTTCAACCATTATTTTAAATACAGAATTGGGTCAAATCAACTAGGAAAACAACTCATTGAATGAAAGAGTTGCTTTTCAGACTGATTTGTAGAAATTGAAAAAAAATAAACCTTAAAGAGTCAGTAATGATTATTTATATTTTATCAGACCAGTATAATTCTAAAAATTAAAAAAAAGGAAATATCTCAAACGTCGGTTATAATAAAAAAATAATCTCTAAAGATTTAAAGGCCTAATAAAATAGAGGGCTATTTTATTTGAACTTAGGAGTGTGTGTGTTTGTATGTGTGTATGTGAGTTTATACACATATAATACATTTGGTTATTCTGATTTTCATATTTTAAATAATATTTTCTCACTTTGATTTAAGTGCATTCTCAGTAATATCTTTTTAAATTCAAAAGGATGTTTTTCAGTCATTTCGTGCCAGCATTATGAGAAAACATTAGAACCAGTGCCTAAAGAAAAACGAGTGGCATAGTTTTCATTCATTAAGCTGGAAAAAAATCCCACAAAAATTTATATGCATTAAAATTGCATAAATGATAATACAGTAATCCTAGCTCTAATTCTGACATGAGCTGTTAAGAACAAACCATATGTTATGTTCATAAATGTATTAAATACACACAAATGAGTCTCACTTATGTAAGATTTCTAAATTATAATGTTTAGATTATGAATAGAGTGCTGATCAGAATTTAAAAAAATGAAATTCCAGAAATATGCATATTCTGCGATATCTTTAGTATTCCAGTGTGAGTAAGCAATAAACAGCCAGTTTGCCATGTGCCCTTTATATCTGAAAGGCCACCTGCCAGCTCATTCCCATTTTCCCCTCAATGGGTTATCAGATGAATATAAATTAGTACAGTTAGGAGATTTTCAATAAGAGCTGCATTTCCTACTCCATTGTGAAATGGGTCAGATGGCAGCATATACTTTGATACTACCATTCAGATCCAAAGTCATGAAGTGCAACTTGCAAACCATTGTCCCCCAAATGATTATCGCACATGGGCTAGGCAGCATGACAATGATTGAGTGTCAATTAGTCCAGTCCAAAGGCAACCAGTCCAAACTGTTAGGGATTTTTAAAACAAAACATGTGTTCCCAATTCCCTTTAATACCCAATTGGCAGCAAGTCACTGGCAAAATCTGATCAGGGCAAGTTGTTAATGTGTCTTTCTCAAAGGTAACAAACAGATGTGAAAAGAACTGGTCAAGAAGGGGAGCATATTGCTCTAGTTAACACAAATCAAACTTTTTTTTTTCAAATCAAACTCTTAATAGGAATGAAAAAATATGCAGATAATCTATTGTGATGTTTGTAACACCTGCCAACTTTAAAATAACAAAGAGGAATTAATGTTCCTCTCCTGAAAATTTGTATCTCATTTCATCAAATACTAAGAACATTTTAATTCAAATTTATATAATCATATAAAGGCTTTTAAAATGTCATAAATCCTCATGCATTTTCTTAGTGCCTGTTGTTTTCAGTCTAGGTTACTATGGAAAAAATTATTAAAAGATTTGCTTCAAACATTAAAAATATCCATCAAATGACTCTAAATTAAAAGGGCAGAAAATACCAAGTGTTGGCAAGGATATGAAGAAGTAAGAACTCTAATACACTGCTCATGGGGAGATAAATTATTATAGTCACTCAGGACAATGGTCCAATATGATATTGATATCATATAAAATTGAAGACACACAAACACTACAACCTAGAAATTTCAATCCTATATGTATATATATATATATATATCATATAGCACTGTGTGCACATAAGCCCCAAAAAACATGTACAAAATTTTTCAGATCAAGATTGCTAATAAAAGTCTAAAATTAAAAAGAAAAATCCCAGTATAGCTCCAATATTATAAATTCTGCTATATTCAGACAACAGATGTGTTCATATAATACAGTCATGAAAATATGTTAACAATAGCTATTTATAGCTACTTGGGTAAATCTTAAAAACATAAGATATATATTCAATAATTACATTTATATAAATTTTTAAAATGCAAAAAATATTTCTACCTCCAGCCAACAATTTGTATCTAGAGTAATGTAGATTAGCTCTCTAACGGTAAACAACTACAAAGTGGACAAATACATGAGGCTATTGTTTTTAGGCATTGGACTACAAGCAGCTTAGACTGTTATACCAGAGATGAAGAGTCATGAAGTGAGCCCCATAATTGCTCAACTGTGTGCCTAGAGACAACTGACAACTTTGGTGAAGAGCTGAATTATAACACAGTGGTTCTGCTGATTTTAGGAGACAGAGACCGCAGTTGAGAAAAGTTCAAGTTGCTGGAAGATGCAGGGCAGATCAATGGAGAAGGGGAGTCTCATAAAAAAGAGAGCAGAAATGTAAGTAGGGGTTTCCTATGTATCCTTGGCTGAGATCTGGGCTGTGCATAACAAAAGACTTGCTAGAAAATGCTGATAAAGCAGCTGCTACCTGGTTAAGAAAGAATCAGAGATTCTAGAGTCAAGCAATGCTGGAAGATGCTGGAGGTGCAACTCAAACAGAGAGGCTATACTTTTATACTATTTATACTATATTATATTTATACTATTCTTTAATACCTTCTACTTCAGTACACCCCTTGTATCTAGCTGAGACACTAGAAAGTCCTCAACTCGAGAGTAAGAATCACAATCTGGAGGAAAGTCTACTCTAAGTCTACTCTGACAAAATCTAAAACCAAGTCGTGACAAGATCCTAAGGAGAGAAAGAATTTCATCATTGGGCCTGCTTGAGTTATAAAAACATGGGAAACACCTTAGACATTCCAAAGAATTGTCCTAACAAGCATGAAACCTAGCCTATATCAGTACAAAGTGATTAAACAATAATTGATCTGCCTGCAAGAATAAAAACCAATAATCTCTAAAAGAAGATAACAGAATAAAAATTCTTTACAGTATATCTACAAAAGTCATGCAACATAAATTTATTAGACATGAAAAAATATTAAATAACAAAATAGAACAGGAAAATATCACCCACAGGATAAGAATAAAGTCATTCATAGCAATGAATCTCTAGATGCCTCATGTGTTGGATTGAGCACCCAAAGACTTCTCTAAAGTTAGTAAAGACTCATTCAAATAACTAATAACAATAAACTAAATTAAAATATTGCTTTAGTGAGCTAACAGTTCACAAGAATTTCAGCAGATAAATAGAAACTACACAAAAGAAAAAGATGGAAATTCTATAGCTGAAATGTAAAATAATTAAAACAAAATTTGGTTAATTTTACCAGCGGACTGTAGATAATAGAGAAAAAGTCAGTAAATGTGAAGGGAGATCATTAGTAATAATCCAATTGGAATACCAGAAAAAAAAAAAGATTATAGAAAGTGAACAGAGATTCAGGGACTTAGGGAGCATATCAAGCTAAACTATTTATAATAAATATCAGGAAGAAGAGAGTGAGATTGGGCCCAAAAATATGAGGATTATGAGATAAAATTTCTTCAAATTTGATGAAAAAAGTATTGATTTACAGATTGAGAAAAAGATTAGAAAAACCCAAGCAAAAAAGTCTTTCCCTGGAACATAGGCTCTTCCGGTCCCTGGTCACATCGAAACTTTCTGAGAGACACTGAGAAAATCAGAAACATCCATGCCTCCTCCTGCTGACCTATGACCTCTGTAAATTCCCAATACTATCAGTTTTTTAATATTTTTGGAAGATTTGTAATTTCTCCTCTACCTAATATGTGAGAATTGGAGAACTAGGTGGAAGTCACCTGGAATGAAAAGTCAAGATCCAGAAAAGATCCACCTTTCTCAATAATAACAAATACCACATACCTCATTTTGATTTGTGTAGTGCAAAGGGTCAATTAGTGTAAAGGAAAACTTCTGGAATCTAAACAGAAGATAATTACTGGTTCTGGGTTATAAAGAGAAAAATAGTTCTTGTATGAAGTTGTGTGCAACTCCATTGAAGAGAGAAAGCATATATATATATATATATATATATATATATTTTGAATGTATGTTGTAGGAATCTTCAAAAACTGAGTTGGAAGAATGAAGAGTATAATTTAAAGGAAGAAAAAAACAAAGCAGACGTTCATCTTCTATAAACTTCCTCTTGGGGCACAATCAGGTAAAAAGTGATATTTATTTGGTGGGGGGCAATTAAAAAAATGGTTTTAAAAGGTGAATTTAGATCTAAGTCAGGGATCAGCAAACAATGCTCCACAGGGTAAATCTACCTATAAAAATAAAGTTTTATTTAACACAGCCATAGTCATTAGTTTACATATTGTGTATAGCTTCTTTGCTATTAGAAGGTGGTGCTTCCATGTTAAAAAATGGTTCTGCCTGTTGTTGAGGCTCTATAAGAAAAAAAAAAAAAATATATATATATAAGTCACTGGGCCAGGTGTGGCAGGAGGAGCTCACCAAGGAGATGTAGCTTAAATAGGTCTCCACTAGACTGGTGCTGATTTTAATCTCCAGCTTCCAGGGAGAGTTCATGCATGAGATATTTACCCTCATGTTTAACTACTTAACCCACTGTTTTTCCATGAGAATTTATCATAGACTTCACCTTCTCAAAGAACCCTGCAACACTGGGTTAGGTGCCTGTATTATAGTAAATGGGCTAATGCTATCTACTGCAATAAATAAACCGAAAAATTGCATATAAAAAATTAAAATATTCTTGAGCGCCTGGGTGGCTCAGATGGTTAAGTGTCTGCCTTCGGCTCAGGTCATGATCCCAGGGTCCTGGGATCAAGTCCCTCATCGGGCTCCCTGCTCCTTCGGCGCCTGCTTCTCCTTCTGCCTCTCTCTCTGTCTCTCATGAATAAATAAATAAAATCTTAAAATAATATTAAAATATTCTTTTTAAAAACCCTGACATGACTAGTTATAAAGACACTGTATTAATCACAAAGCCTAGAATATTTATTATATGTGCTTGTACAGAAGAAGTTTGGCCACTTCTTAAGTTCTTAAACATTAAAGAGAAAGGGAATAGGAAAGAAACAGAGTGGTGTCTGCAACTAAACAAAGAAAAGAAACTGGGAAAATGTTATACTTCATGGAAGTAAAGCCATTGTCATTAAGAAAAAAGAAGAAGGTAGTAGGAAGGGAAAAATGAAGTCGGAGGAGGAGATGAACCATGAGAGACTATGGACTCTGAGAAACAAACTAAGGGTTCTAGAGGGGAGGGGGGTGGGGGGATGGGTTAGCCTGGTGATGGGTATTGGGGAGGGCACGTACTGCATGGAGCACTGGATGTTATACGCAAACAATGAATCATGGAACACTACATCAAATACTAATGATGTAATGTATGGTGATTAACATAACATAATACAAAAAAAAGAAAGTAAAAAAAAAGGAACAATAAGAAATGACTGTAAAAAAAATTAGAAAGAGAAAGGAAGAGGTGAAAGTCAGAAAACAATGGACCCAACTGTACAAGACTGCAGAGTATACTGTTATGTATTTGTGATAAGTCAGGTGAACTCTATTAAGAAATGTTTTTAAGTGGAAGACAAAATGAAATTCTTAGGTACAATAACATTCCCATTCTAAGTTTTTCTTAAATCTATGATTAAAAACAGATGACCCTTTCTATTTTTTTTCCATAAATTCCTCTTTGGGTCATAAAATAAAATAAATTGCTACTTCATGTGCTGAAGACCTGAACATAATTGAAATGGACCACATTTAATTTGTGCTGTAAATACATTTTGCAGAATTTTGCATATTCTGATACTTTGTCATAGTCACTTGTGGATTTATCTTTATTGCAAACTACAGTCATACAAGAAATAAAATTTCATCTATTCTGAAATAGAACATATGCTCTCATAAGTTGATAAACACTTCATTAATTGAGAAAAAAATTGAGGAAGAAAATAAAACAAATTCATGTATATCTTGTTGAACAATCTTAATATTGCACAGTCTGACAAATAAGTAGATCCAGTTATTCTTCTATTTCTTGGAACTTTCATTTGTGAGAGGTAGGTAAAATGTGAAAAAATCACTTTTACTGGACACTTCACTGGGAATTGCACAAAATACTTGAAGTTTTGAACTGGAATCAAGTCACTATTATACTTATTCAATTGTTAAAATTTCAGTGCTTTGACATGTGACTATTAGTTCTCAGCAGTTTTAGTGACAGAAAGAGATCAAATACACAGTCTCACTGTTTGTTTCCTTCCAATGAATTTCATCCAATATCTTTATTTTTTTTATCCTAAAGTTGAATTTTTTCCTCTAATGCCAAACTGAGGACTTAAAACTAAATGATACTCCCAAGCAGCATTTGTCAGTAGGCAAATCCTTGTGCTACATTCAGAGTCAAATGCATGACTGATATGGGGAATATAAAAGTGTATTGGATGACATTTGTGGCAAACGGAAATCAGAATTTAGAGATTCTTCTGTATGTACAATCAGAAAGTGACTTCTACATCAGTGGTATCTATCCAAATTTTTGCATACGTTTGGTTATTATTTGTGGACAATAATTGACCAGGGAAAGGGACACTTACTACTAAAATCCAATTGTAACATTTCAGTTAAAAGTGTTTGAAATCTTTATCTTTACTATTGTGATTTCTCAGTAGTTGCAACAAGTTTTGGCATGAGCACATAAAGTTCCTATGTATTTCTTGAGATCTGGAAAACAACTTAAATGTCATTTGGCAACATGTTTTGCTGGGGACAAGAGCCAATATGTTTCTAGATCGTATATTTTAAAGCAACATGTTATGAAATGTAGAAGACAAGTTCAACGTGATCAATGGACACAAAAAGGGCATTTAAAAGACCAAAGCTGTCTTTCTCTTCTTTTTCTCCTACAGAATTTAATGAGCAAAATTTGGTTATGTTAACCTTTCCTTTCTAAGTCATCATTCACCTTTTAATGATGTTTATATTTCTCTAAATTTCCTCTAGTGAAAATATGTTTTTCCTCCATGTTGACATAACCTTTAATATGGTTTCACCTCTGTGTATATTCTACAATTATAATGCTGTCCTTTGAATAAAATGTTCTGCCAGAGTCTGGAACATTTTCTTGGGGGTTACAGTATTTATAATATTCAGCAAGAGACCATGTAGATTGTTATTAGGTATTCGGTATTAGCTTCACTCAGGGAGACTTTCCAAAAATACAGCAATGGTTATGTGGACATGACTGGGCTAAGCTCCACTGTCCTCAGTTACTGCCCTTCACTACCACCATCACCCTCACCACCAGCACCACTGTCACCACCACCATCACCACACTGCCCCTATGCAGATAGCACATAATGTCTCTATGGCTTTCCAGAAAGAATACTCCTCACTCCCATAACCAGGTAAATTAGCTGCATCTCTAGTAATCATTTCCTGAAGGAACTATGAAAGGAAAAGTTTTTTTGAAATACTGGTGGAAAATAAACACTGGCCATAAGGTATTCAGAGAAAAATAATAAAATCTATCAAAGAAGTAACTGAAGCTGGCTAACAGTATCTTAAAGAGACTATTTAATTCCATTGTATTTCACCGTTTTTCCAAAATAGGTAAGCCTACACGTATCAGGCTAAAACCATTTGGGACTTCACTAAGTTTTCAAATTCAATTCAACTTGGGGTTTCTATAAGAAATGACTCATTACAATGATTAGTTTAGAGCTAGAGTTAAATCCTCTGACTAAAAGGATAAAGGATGACTCCAAAGTGAAGATCAATGTTCCACATTGAAGAAAACGTTTTTTTTTTTTCCTTTTCTTTTTTTTGGCTATTAATGTTGACAGATATCCATTAAAGGGGAGAAATGATGTCATGCTACCAGATATTTCTCTGACATAGTATTCCAACTAAAGATCCTGGCTGTCTCATAGAATGGCACAATAATACAGATTTTCTGCACAGTTAAGAATAACATTGGAATCTATGCTCATAAAATGTCAGAATATTATAATAATCTGCCTCCGAACTATATACAGGCAATTGTAACAGTGGATCTTTGGGGCTGGGGGGAAATTATGTCCTTGTTTTGTAAAATAGAGAAAGTAAGACTCCTTGGGAGAATAGGGGATATTTTTCCAAGTTTTGATACCATTTCAAAATTCCAGAATAAAATGAAAAAAATCTTTAAATCATTATTGCAAAGCTTGAATCTAATAAAAATTCTGGTTTAGACATTTAAAATAAAAAAAGTATCTTAACATATGACTCAGGAATCTCATACCTACTATTTTCTGGAGAGGAAAAAATATGTGTATCCATACAAAAATCTAAGCATGATGTTTATAGCAGGTTTTTTTAAGATTTTATTTATTTATTTGTCAAAGAGAGAGAGAGAGAACAAGTAGGCAGAGCAGCAGGCAGAGGGAGAGGGACAAGCAGGCTCCCCACTGAGCAGGGAGCCTGATGTGGGGCTCGATTCCAGGACCCTGGGATCATGACCTGAGCTGAAGGCAGATGCTTAACCAACTGAGCCATGCAGGCATCCCAATGTTTATAACAGTTTTATTTGTCACTGTCGACAACTGGAAGGAACTTACATGTTTTTTAGCTGGTAAATGGGTAAACAAATACTGATATATCCATACAATGTGATACTACTCAACAATAAAAATAATATACCTATTGATATGTTCAGCAAGATAGATAAATCTCAAAAACATGCTAAGTGAAAGAAACCATCGCAAAAGGCTAAATACTGTATGATTCCATTTATATGACAATCTGAAAAAAGGAAAAGTATAGGATTGCTTTAAGATCTAATTTTGAGATTATTTAAAAAAAATTTTTAAAAAACAGATTTCAACTTTTTTAAGTAAATATTGGTAAGTCAGTGAAGGATGCCTTCTCTACAGAATAAGCTAAAACACATAGAACTATTAATAACACATAAAACACATGACTAATGACTTTCCCAAAACCAGACAACTAAGTAATAGTATGTTATATGTAATAAAGAAGAGTTTTTTTGCATATAAAAGTGCAGTTATTTTACATGCCAACTCCAAGATGATTACCAAACAATTTTCTAATTAAAAAAGACTAAAAAAAACAAGCATAAAGATCAAACACACCTCATTATCAGTGACTATAAGTTGAAATGAGAGAATCTATCAACGTGCCATGCTGAGAAGATAAAGATCATGTTATCTCTGAATTTTTTATATTCTCCAAAGGTCAAAATTACTGCATCATAAAAACTGTAATGCCACAAAGTTTATAAGTTGTATGCTTTTTAATTCAAATTTTGCATATGTATTATTGGAAACCTTAAATTTCTAAAACATGAAGTGCCAAAATCAGGTCATGTTAGTGGTGATCTTGATACTCGCCGAGACTTTTTTTAAAACCTAATCTACTGTCAATGATTATGGCTATATTATTACTTAGGACACTAGTTTTTCCATGCCCCCATGATTGAAAGAGAATTGAATTCACATTCTCTGTGTACTAAGAGGAGAGATGATAGAGATCTCTTTTAAATATGCAGATTTTAATGGGTGCCTGTTCAGCATCTGACTCTTGATTTTGGCTCAGATCATGCTCAGGGTCAAGATCTCAGCGTCCGGAGATGGAGCCCTGCTTTGGACTCTGGGCTCAGTGGGGAGTCTGCTGCTGTCCTTCTCCCGCTGCCCCTCCCCCTGCACGTGCATGCACTCCTCTCTCTCTCTCTCTGAAATACATAAATCTTTAAAAAATAAACAAATATTTGGATTTTACTGAGGTTTTGATCTTTCTTTGAAACGTGTTAGTCAAGGCAGCCTTTCCCAAAATGCAGATTTGTATTTAAAATATTATGGGCTTTTATTTATTTATTTCAAGCAAAATCACTAAGAAATTCTCACTTTAATGGTCTTATATCCAAGTTGCATAAGGAAAGGCTAGCTTCCATGATAGTGGTAATAGCTACTATTTACTGAGAACCTATTATGTGCCAGAGTTGCTACATATGATATTCTTTTATTTTCATAACATCCTTACAAGGTACACCCTATTATCTTCATTTCACCAATAAAACTAATAGCTGACATTTAATAAAAGCTCTGTTACTTTGCATGAATTTACCCTTTTAGTGCCTGCAGAAACAAGGGTTCCTAGAGAGCACATTTAAGAACTGTTGACTGTTACTATGAAGTAGACTCTATTCCCCTTATATGGTTGAGGATACCAAAACATGGAGATGTGTTAAGGAACTTGCCCACCGTCACAGAGCTAGTGTGGATTAAGCCATGCTGTCTCATCCCACAGTAGCAATCTTAATCACTACTCTATTCTATTCTATTCTAAGCAGGAAGCAAATTCTTCACTGTCACCCAAATTTGACCACGAAAGTGAAATACCACAACATACCAAGGCCATGACTTCACAATATGTATACTTCATGATATGTGCATATTCACTCCAACACATCTCTATTAGACTGTTTAGAGGAGTATATATGCCAAAGTCACATAAATTTAGTATTTTTATCTTTAATCCTGGAGTTTTCAAAACAACATATTATAAAATACATACACCTATTCATTGCATTTAATTCTTACACAGCAACATGTAAATGAAAGTATAAGATTATTGATAAACATGTTTTTAAGGTTTTGATAGATTTGTTGACATTCTGAGAGATATCCAATATCATAATATGATCTTAATTCATATAACTATCATGATTCTGCAGATACAAGGGTCTTTGATGGCTAGATTCCTTAGTTATCTCCTATCAAATATGATATCATTGGCTTAAAGTATCAGCTGTTTACTCTCTCAATCATACTACATCTGATTGATGTTATGTCCAAGAACTATGCTGGTAACATGCTGGGGTTTTTTCTAAATAATTTGATGCTAGAGGTGTTATTATTGAATTATTGAATGCATTCTGTTTAAAACATGGGTGTTTTATATTGATTACAATATAAAGAAAGAAAAATATTTCCTTAATGGATTCTTTCAAAATATCATAGGAGAACGTTGGCCTGTTTTTTCATAGTTAATATTTCTGCCCTTTCACATAATTGCATTTTGACATATGTTCATAATTGTTATTATATATATAACCGGTTTTAAAATGGAAGAAAATACTAAATTAGAGTATACTAAATAGAATATGATTTACCCAAATGTTGTTTAGAGCTTTAATAAAACAAAGGTTTCAGTAAATTCTTAAAACTCCAGGGACAGAAGGAATTTAAAGGACATATAGTTTCCAATGATACAATTTATACTTGTATCACCTGAGCAATATAGTCTTAAAATTTAGTTATATATCTATTTGTCTGAAAAAGATACTTAATATACAATTATGACCATAAAAATATATCACATTTTTCTATAATAGATTCTAGTTTTATCTCTGAAATTAATTTTTTCTTAATTAAAATAGCTATATTTGCCAATATCTAGAAATTTCACAAACTCTCCTACTGTTCTGCAGTAAAACTCAACTAATCAACAGACTTGAAGTCATTGAGAGTGGGTAAGTTTTACCTTTTTGTCCTTACCTGTTAAGACTTATTTCTTTGCAAGGAGAGAAAATTCACCTCGAGGTGGTTTAAATTAAAAAAAAAAAAAGTCATACAATGGTTTGCATAATGGCAAAGGCTGGCTAACTGTTTGATTTAGAAACTCAAATAATATCATCAGAACTATTTCTCAACCTGAGGTTTTGCATTCCATTATGTTTGCCTCATTCTCAGGATCCAAGTGAAGCCTTCTTAACAACCAGATGAGGTTGTTTGTTTGTTTGTTTGTTTTCTTGCCAAGTTCAAGCAAATCAGAAGTAAAAACACTCTCCTTGAGATTACCCTGTTAGGCTTGATTTGAGACATGCTCATTCAGAGGTGGCTAGAAGAATGTGATGTTATGAATAATCTAAATCTCAGAATATTTCCTGGAACATTCTAAGAACTGAATGCATGGTCACCATTTGTATTATTAACAAATGCTGGTTTCTGTGCTACTCCTGGAATAGAAAAATTAAGTAAAAGGGGTACCCCAGGGGAAGCTGGGGTAGTATTACTGAGGAAAGGGTCCTAGATGATACCCAGCCTGAAATGTCCAGTGTCCACTACACCAATCCCTCATCCACATTGAATTTTCATTTTCTCTCACCAACATTGTTCTCATTTGTCCATTATGGAGATATTTTTAAAGGTAAAGGAGACTCAAATTTTTCCCACTTTTCACAAAATTAATTCAATTTATCTTTAATTTTTAACTACTGAAAGGTTTCATTGGATACTACTACAACTAGGTTAACTTTGTTTTTCAATCTTTTTTCTCTATTTTTGCTTCAATTTTGATGATTGCTATTGATCTGTCTTCAAGTTTAATGAACCTTAGAGTCCAATCTACTCTGAAGTCTACCCAGTGAAAACGTATTTCTAAGACATTGTACTTTTCAGTTCTAGAAATTCCATTTGGTTTTTTATTAGAGTATCAATTTCTCTCTAAAATTGCCCCATTAGATCCATCCTTTTCTGAATTTGCTTTAAGATATTTATAATTGTTTTGAAATACTCTTCTGCTCATTCCACTAACTGGTTGGTTTCACAATTTTCCTTCTGCTGATAGTGTTGTCTATTGATCATAAGTAAAGTTTTCTTGCTTCATTTGATTTCTTATGCTATTTCATATAATGTACTTATTGTATAAAAAGGACCATGGAGATTGAAGTCGTATTTTTGTTTTGTTTTATTTTAACTTTCTACCAAAATTAAGTCATATTCTCTCTCTGACAGTTTTTATATATTGACTGTGTATTTAGCAAACTTGCTAAAATTTCTTAATGGTTCTAAAAATATATCTATATTGAGCGGTTATCAACATGGAAAATTATATAATCTGCAATACCTTAGTCTATTTCTTACATACTTTATTTTTTTACATTGTCCTACCTCATTCCAGGACTGTTTTGTAGGACATTGCAGGACTGAATTATCTTACTATTGCATTGACATATAAATCATAACTTTCTTTAAATGGAGGAGTAATATCCAGAAAATACTTGTATTCTTGATCTTAAAGGGAATTGCTTCAGTATTTCACCCCTAACATTGTATCTGATAAGATGACTTTTGTTTTTGTTTATTTTGCTGTTGTTCTTATTGTAGCTGCCCTTAATAATTTTCTCTCTCTCTCTTTCCTTCTCTATCTATATATAGATATATATCTATATATATCTATATATATATACATATTTACATATGAACAAGATTTGTATTTTAGCAAAGGTTCTACTGCATTTGCTGGAGTAATCAAATGAGTTTGCCCTGTAATGTATTATTACAGTCAATAAATGGTAATCCATTTTTTAAAAAATAAAGAGTCCTGTATTCCTGGTACAAATCATAGAAAGTCATTTACATAGCTGGATTTGGTTTGTTGATAGTTTATTTTAGATTGTTGCATCAATGTTTGTGAATGAAATTGATCTAAAGTTTTCTTCTCTAGTATTACTGTGTCTTGTTTGGCAATCAATGTGTTCCACTGCCATAAAATGAAGAGAATGTCTCCTTATTTTTTAACTCTGGAATTATTTCTGAAAAATTAGACATATTATATCCTAGTTGATTTCATAGAACTTGGCCTTATGCTAACCGAGCTAACTTGTCATTTGTAGGAGTTTAATTACTGCTTTGATTTCTATTAAAACTACAAAAATTAAGGTTATTTATTCCAAGGTTAGTTTTAATAAGTTGTATTTGCTAACTATAATCCATTCATTCTAAAATTTCAAATGCACTGGCATGATTGTTATAATATTTCTTTTCTTTTCTATGTAATCCCTGAAATACCTGTACTTATGTATCTCCTCATCTCTAATATTACTTACTAATGCCTTTTGATTCTGATCACATTCGTCCTTTTTTTGTATTTTGTTAGTTCTTCTAAATGCCAGCTTTTGGCTTTATTGTCTCTCTTTTTTTTTTTTTTTTTTAAAGATTTATTTATTTATTTTTGAGGGAGTGAGAATGAGAGAGAGAGAGCACATGAGAGGGGGGAGGGTTAGAGGGAGAAGCAGACTCCCCGCCAAGCAGGGAGCCCGATGCGGGACTCGATCCTGGGACTCCAGGATCATGACCTGAGCCGAAGGCAGTCGCTTAACCAACTGAGCCACCCAGGCGCCCTTATTGTCTCTCTTTATTTTGTATGTTTTCTGTTTCCTTAATTTCTAACTTTATCATTCTTTTACATTTAAATTTTTGAGATTTATGAAATATTTCTTTCTACTATTTAAAGTGGTGACTTGACTAATGTTGAGCTTTTATTCTTTTCCAACCTAAGCATATACACTTTTTTTAAGATTTTATTTATTTATTTGACAAAAAGAGAGAGAGCATAAGCAAGGAGAGTGGCAGGCAGAGGGAGAAAGAGAAGCAGGCTCCCCGCAGAGCAGGGAGCCCAACGCGGGACTTGATCCCAGGACTCTGGGATCATGACCTGAGCCAAAGGCAGACACTTAACCGACTGAGCCACCCAGGTGCCCCAGTAAGCATATATACTTTTAAATACTCCTTTATAACTGGAATGATTTGGGGACGCCTGGGTGGCTTTTAGTTAATTCATCTTTTAGTTCAATTACTATTTCTTTAAAATGGGATTTGTCTTTTTTCCTTTGGCTAACTATAAAATATATTTGTCTTTGGTGTTCCGCACTATTAGTACAAGGAGTTCATATGTGGATTTCCAACAAATGAAGTCTTCTTTATATGTCTATTTCTTTGTTGTTGCTTTGGATTTTCCCGTATGGCTCATTTTTTTTTCTTGTATATTTTGTTAGTTTTGTTTGAAAACTACTAATTATTCTCAAACTTATAATATGAATTTTCTTCTAGATCTAGATTTGAAGGGTGAGTTCCTCCAGAAAGGATATATGAAATATTTTCTCTTACTTTTTCTGGCATGCAAGCAACCTGAGTAATTTTCAAATATGTTCCCCTGCTTGCTCTTTGTTTACTTGTAGCACAACAAAAAGTATGCGTTCAAACTCCAACTATTGGTTAGAATTTGTGGTTTCAAATGTCAAAGGATATATTTACCCTTCATTCCGTGTCAGAGTTGAAACAAGTTTCTTATAATTTCCTAAATGGCAAGGCTTATTTCTCATTTAATTTTGTAATATATGTACACCACTTTTAGGTTTCAGCTTTACATAGGGATTCTTTTAAATTCTTCACTTTAGACTGGTTTTTGACTTTATCTTCATTTCTTGACATCCTGTGAAGTTATCAATGTGAAACCTCTAGTAACCTAGGTTCATCACAAAATTTCAAGTCAAAGGAAAACTTTGAAACTCACTAACCTCCCAAAGCCCTTGCTTTCACATGATTTTGAGGTTTTAAATATCCCCTATCTTTTGCTAGATCAATAATTTTAGTTTAGTTTTTTTTTTTATTATTGCTTTAGTTCTTGGTTGGTAGTTCCCACTCTGTTTCCTCACAATGTGAGAAATACAACACGAAGGCATTTTTTTCTTTTCCTCACTGAGGGATTTTACATTACATTTCATGAGGACTGATTTTGAGTTACTCTTTTATCAACAGTTAAAAAATTATCTGAATGAATATCTTGAGAATATTTATCTCCTTTTTCATTCTTCTATATCTTTCATGTTTCAAAGGATTACTGAATATAGAGATTCTATTGGAAAGCTCTAAAATTTTCTTTTATACAAATTTTACTTGTTTGCCTTTCAATGCATTCAGTGAATCCACTGTCATTGAAATAAATGGTGCAAATATTTAAGATTATCAGAGCTTCTAGGTTCTCTTCCTGGCTAACTACATTAGATGAATAGATAAAAAAGATGTAAGAGAAACACACACACACACACACACACACACACACACACACACACACAGTAGAATTGTCAGCCATAAAAAAGTATGAGACTTTGCCATTTGTGATAACATGGATGGACCTAAAGGGCATTATGCTAAGTGAAATCAATCAGAAAGATAAGTACTATATGATTTTACTTAGATGTGGAATCCAAAAAAACAAATGAATAAACAAACAAAAAGCAGAAACAGACCCATAAATACAGAGAATAAATCAATGGTTGCCAGAGGAGGGGGGAGTGAAGGAATAGGCAAAAGAGGTAAAGGGGAGTAGGAGATACAGGCTTCTTGTTATGGAATGCATAAATCATAGGGACAAAAGGTATAACTTGGGGAATATAGTAAATAGTATTGTAATAGCATTATGTGGTGACAGATGGCAGCTACACTTGTGGTGAGCATAGCACAATATATGCTATAACACAGCATAACTTATTGAATCACCATGTCATATATTTGAAACTAATGTAATATTGTGTATCAATTATACTCAAAATTTTTTGAAGTAGAGTAAAAATAAATAAGTAAATTTTATTAGTTAATATTGATGTGTAGTTTAATAAAAACAATTTGATATTTGTTTTAAACATCATGGAAACCTCTGAATGCATCTAGTTGACTTGACTTTTTTTTGGTAGTTTTTCTTCCACCTTCCCATAGCCACATCTCATCTAGTTCTAAGTGCTACACCCTCAGCAAGTTATAAGTTAAGTTTTTATACACATGTGTTGCTGAGGTTTTTTCATCTATTAATAAGAATTTCATGAACATAGGTTTTAACTAGATCTATTTTTCAGTTATAGTTTTAGTTTAAGCTAGGTTACAAAATATGCATAAAAATTTATCACATTTTCTAATGAGAAACAGAGAAAGTGAACAGCAATGTAGGCTCCAATTTCAGTTAGTAGTTGAAGGCAGAACTTTTAGAAATACCAGTTTTCCAGGAGATCGGCTGGGAAACTGGTGGAGTAGAAGAATCTTAAGTTCACCTCATCCCATGGATACAACTAGATAACACTCACATCAGTGTAAATAACCCAGAAAATTACACAAAGATTGACAGAACAAACTCCACACTAAGTAAGGTAGAGAAGAGGCCACATTGAAGAAGGTAGCAAGGGCAGAGATGCGGTCTGAGAGCAAAACAGACCATGACTGTGCATAGTGGAGAGGGAGCAGGTGGTGCAGAGAAGGGTAAAAGGCAGACTTTCACATTAGGGAGCCCATGAACAGGGAGCATGACATTTGCCTTTGAAAGTGAGAGAGGCAGAAACTTGTGAGTTCTTACAACCAATGGGACTTAACAGCTGGAATTTTAAAAATCAGTGGCAAAAACTTTGCAGGCCAGAAGGGAGTGGCATGGTATCTCCAAAGTGCTGAATTGGAAAAATCTGCAGCCAACAATACTCTATCCAGGAGGCTATCATTCAGAATAGAAAGAGAAATAAAGAATTTCTCAGACAATAAAAATTAAAGGAGGATATGACCACTAAACCAGCCACACAAGAAATATTAAAAGGAACTCTTTAAAGTGGAAAGGAAAGACCACAAGTGAGAGTATGAAAAGTAAAAAACAAACAAAAAAAAAAACTACAAAAGCAGTAAAAATGAATATTTCTGTGAAAATCAGTCAAGGTATTCATAAAATCAAAGAATGCAAACTATGATGTCATATACCTAAAACATGGTGGGGGAGTAAAGAATAAGTCTAAACTTAAGCAATCATTAACTTAATATAGACTATATGCAGAAGGTGTTATGTACAAACTTAATGGTAACCATAAATCAAAAACCAGTGAAAGATATGCAAAGAATAAAGAGAAAGGAATCTAAGTATATCACTAAAGAAAGCCAGCAAACCATGAAAGAGAGCAGAAGAAAGGATCAGAGAAAATCTGTAGAAACAACCACAGAATAAGTAACAAAATGACAACATATATCTATCAATAATTGCTTTGAACATAAATGGACTAAATGATCCAATCAAAAGACATAAAGTGACAGAGTGGATATAAAAACAAGACCCATCTATATGCTGTCTACAAGTGACTAATCTCAGACCTAAAGACACCTACAGATTGAAAGTGAAGAGATGGAGAAATATTTATCATATAAATGAATGTCAAAAGAAAGCCAGAATAGCAATACTCATATTGGACAAAATAGACTTTAAAACAAAGACTATAAAAGGGACAAAGAAGGACACTATATAATAATAAAGGGGACAATACAAGAGGATATAAAAATTGTAAATATTTATGGACACAAAATGGGAACACCAAAATACATAAAACAGTTAATAACAAACATAAAGGAACTAGTTGATATTAATACAATAATAGTGGGGGAATTTAATACCTCACTTCCACCAATGGACATATCATCCAAACATAAAATCAACAAGGAAACAGTTGTTTTGAATGATGCACTGGACCAGATGAACTTCATAAACATATTCAGAATGTTCCAGCCTAGAAGAGCAGAATATACATTCTTTTCAAGTTCACACAGAACATTCTCCAGAACAGATCACATATTAGGCCACAAAACAAGCCTCAACAAGTTAAAAAAGATCAAAGTCATACCCTGCATCTTTTCTGACCAAAATGCTATGAAACTAGAAATCAACCACAAGAAAAATATGGAAAGACCACAAATACATGGAGGCTAAATAACATGCTACTAAACAATGAATGGGTCAAATAAGATATCAAATAAGAAATTTTAAAAATTACACAGAAAAAAATGAAAATGAAAACATAATGGCCCAAAATTTGGGGGATGCAGTAAAAGTGGTTCTAAGAGGGGTATCTACAGCAATGCAGGCCTACCCCAAGAGACAGGAAAAATATCAAATAAACAACTTAACCTTGTAGCTAGAGAAAGAACAAATAAAACCCAAACCCAGCAAAATGAAGGAAATAATAATGATTAAAGAAGAAATAAATGATATAGAAACTAAAAAAACAATAGATCAATGAAACCAGGAGTTGGTTCTATGAAAGGATCAACAAAATTGATAAATCTTTAGCAAGACACATCAAAAGAGAGAGAGAGGAGAGAGGACCCAAATAAACAAAATCACTAATGAAAGAGAAGAAATAACTACAAACACCAATTGTAACAGTATACTATGTAAACCTATATGCAAACAAATTGGACAACTTAGAAGAAATGGATAAATTCCTAGAAATATATAACCTACCAAAACTAAGGCAGGAAGAAATAGAAAATTTGAATAGACCAATTACCAGCAATGAAATTCAATCAGTAATCAAAAACCTCCCCCTCAAGAAAGTCCAGGATCAGATGGCTTCATAGGCAAATTCTACCAAACATTTAAAGAAGAGTTAATACCTATTCTTCTCAAAATATTCCAAAAAATACAAGAGGAAGGAAAACTTCCAAATTCATTCTATGAGGCTAGTATCACCCTGATACCAAAACTAGATAAAGACACCACAAAACAAGAGAACTACAGTCCAATATTCCTGATGAATATAGATGTAAAAATTCTCAACAAAATATTAGGAAACTGAATCTAAAAATACATTAAAAAAATCATACACCATGATAAAGTAGGATTTATTCCTGGGATACAAGTGTGTTTCAGTATTCACAAAACAATCCGGGTGATATGTTACATTAATAAGAGAAAGGGAAAAAATCATATCATCATTTCAATACACAGAAAAAGGTTTTGAAAAAGTACCACATCTGTTCATGATAAAAACCCTCTGCAAAGTAGGTCTAGAGAGAATATACCTCAACATAATACAGGCCATATATGAAAAACCTACAGCTAACATCATACTCAATGGGGAAACACTAAGAGCTTTTCCCCTAAGGTCAGGAACAAGTCAAGGATGTCCACTCTCACCACATTTATTTAACATAGTAATGGAATTCCTAGCCACATCAATTAGACAACAAGAAGAAATAAAATGCATCCAAATTGGTGGGGAAGAAGTAAAACTCTATCTGCAGATGACATGATACTATATATAGAAAACTCTAAAGACTCCACCAAATAACTACTAGAACTGATAAATGAATTCAGTAAAGTGACAGTATACAAAATTGATGTACAGAAATCTGTTTCATTTCTATACACTAATAATCAAGCAGCAGAAAGTGAAATTATGAAAATAATCCCATTTATAATTGCACCAAAAATAACAAGACACCTAGGAATATACCCAACCAAAGAAGTGAAACACCTGTGCTCTGAAAACTATAAAACAGTGGTGAAAGAAATGCAAGACAACACAAAGAAATGGAAAAACATTCCACACTCATGGATTGGAAGAACAAATATTGTTAACATATCTATACTACCCAAAGCAATCTACAGATTTAATGCAAAACCAAATACCCAGAGCAGTTTTCACAGAACTAAAACAAACAATTCTAAAAGTTTGTTGGAACCACAAAAGATCTCAAATTGCAAAGCAACTTTGGAAAAGAAAAACTAAACTGAAGGTATCACAAATTCAGATTTCAAGTTATATTACAAACTGGTAGTAATTAAAACAGTATGGTACTGGCATAAAAATAGGCACATAGATGAATAAAAGAGAATAGAAAACTCAGAAATAAACCCACAATTATATGGTCAATTAATCTTTGATAAAGGAGGAATGAATATACAATGGGAAAAAGACAGTCTCTTCAACAAATAGTATTGGGAAAACTGGACAGCCACATGCAAAAGAACGAAACTGTACCACTTTCTTTCACCATTCACAATAAACTCAAAGTGGATTAAAGACCTAAATGTGAGACCTGAAACCATAAAAATCCTTGAAAAGAGCACAGGCAGTAATATCTCTGATATTAGTCACAGCAACATTTTTCTAGATATGTCATCTGAGGCAAGGGGAATAAAAGCAAAAATAAACTACTGGGACTGCATCAAAGTGTTTCTGCATGGCAAAGGAAACAATCAACAAAATTAAAAGGTAACGTACTGAATGGAGGAGATGTTTGTAAATGACATACATAATAAATGATTAGTATCCAAAATATATAAAGAACTTATCAAAAACAAAATAATCCATTTAAAAAAATGGGCAGAAGACATGAATAGACATTTTTCCAAAGAAGACATATAGATGGCCAACAGACAAAAGATGCTCAACATCACTCATAATCAAGGAAATGCAAATAAAAACTATAATGAGTTATCACTTCACACCTGTCAGAATGCCTAAAATCAAAAACACAAGACACACAAGTGTTGGTGAGGATGTAGAGAAAGGGGAACACTCTTCCACTGTTGGTAAGAATGCAAACTGGTATAGCCACTCTGGAAAACAGTGTGGAGTCTCCTCAAAAAAATTAAAAGTAGAACTACCCTACAATCCAGGAATTGCACTACTGGGTATTTACCCAAATAATACAAAAACACTAATTCAAAGGGATAAATGCATGCCTATTTTTATTGTAACATTATTTACAATAGCTAAACTATGGAAGCAGCCTAATTGTCCATCAATGGGTGAAAGGATTAAGAAGATGTAACGTATATATGCATTGTAATATTATTCAACCATACAAAAGAATTAAATCTTGGCATTTGGAACAACATGGATAGAGCTAGAAAGTATAATGCTAAGCTAAATAAGTTAGTAAGAGAAAGACAAATACCATATGATCTCACTCATATGTGGAATTTAAGAAACTAAAACATGCAAAGGAAAAAAAGAGAGAGAGATAGAAACAAAGAAAAAGACTCAACTATAGAGAATAAACTGGCGGTTACCAGAGGGGAGGTGGGTGGTGGATAGTTGAAATAAGGAATGGTGATCAAGAGTATACTTATCATAATAAATGAATGAATGAATGAATGAATGAATGAATGAATGAATAATAAGAAACACAAGTTTTTCTTTCCTCTTCTTAAATGAAGCAATTTCATTGTATCCAGTGTTGCTAGAAAACACCCTTCATAAATTATAAACATCATAGAGGCCTCAAGCAATACTGGTTTATATAGAATGCAAAGGCTTGAAGGAATACATGCCATGTCCACACATCTCCACATATCCTACATAATCAGTTTCTGAAAAATATAAAGTGGAAGCTTTTCCCCAACATATATTTGTGGATTCCATATCTAGTGATTTAAACATATCCATGGGACAAATAATACAGTAAATACTGCTTTTCTAAATGGGTTTTTAAATTATCCAAATGGATAAGCTACTCACTGAATAAGATCACATTTATGAAGGGTGAATGCTAGCCCTAACTAATTTTCATTAAAGAGAAGGTCAGTTTTATTATAATCAGCAAGACTCATCAAAGAACATGAAACTTCATCCAGGTTATCAAAACAGCAGTGAAGTTTTCTAGCCAGTTTGGTATTTACAGAATTAATTTTATTTTTTTATTTTCATTTTCATTAAAACAAGTAGAGCTTTAACAAGAATTCTTTTACGTGCTTTTTCATTTTTTCACGTAGCACTTACTAGTTCTACTTTTAATGAAAAGAAATGCAGGGTTGATATCTGGAAACAGAACAGTAACTAAAGCATGGATTAAAGGCATGTCACACCTTGCATCATTATTTGCAGGAAGACATGTTGAATAATGCCTTGCCATATGTTAAATAGTAGAAGTGTTAATTAAATGCAAACAGTAAATGCATATTACCATACACCTCTACAGGGTCCAGATTTTAGTTCACTTAGCTTAAGCGATTAAGCCTGTTTGTGCAAACTGAGCAACAGATAATGGCACAATATGACAATATTCTTTAAAAAATTCTTTCTTCTGTTTCAGAAATACTACACATCAATGCTGACTTGCTTGAACTTTCTCTCAGTACATATATATGTTTAAATCAAGGCTGAGTGACTGCCAAACCAACACTGACCTCTCAATAGGGGTGACATTAAGAATTTTTTGCAGTTTGTGCTTTTGAACAAACTAACATATAACTTCCAGAAGCTCCCATCCAATGCATACATTCATAGTTCTTTGTTCATCTTCTTCTTTTGTGTCAGTGACTTTTAGATGGGAAAAAATATAGTTCTATCTTTAAGCTTTGCTCTTTTAACACTTGCAGATTGTAATATATTTTTTTCATGACACCTACTAACACATAAAGATGATTTTATTATGACACATGAGAAACAGAAAGAATGTGTGAGAATAGGACATTGGATATCTTTAGAGTAAAATACCTATATTGCTGAATTTTTACAACAAAAAACACTCTCTCAAGAGGAACAGATATTTTTTTTAAATAGGGATGGTGTCCTATTTCTTTTCCCCAAGGTTTGATGATTCCCTACATACTATGTAATATAATCTTACAAGGCAAAAGCAGAGACTTGTAAACCACATTCCTCCTTGAATAATATAGTACTTAGTTTCTTGTATTTAAATGTCAGTAAGGACTGATTTATTAAAATGCATGCAGGTAAGTGTGTTTATTCTTTCATCATAAATTGCACAGTTGCTTAATTTTATTTACTTCTGAAAAATATCTGTAATATCACTGCAGATATGGCAAGCAAGGATTCAACTGCATACATTTTACAGATCTCTCAAACAAACAAAAGGTGTGTATCCATGACAACCAAGCCAGTGAGATCCATCAGTATGTGAATAAGGTACTCTTTAGCATTATGTAGATTTTCTTTTTAAAAACTGACATGTAGTTATTGAGATAGAATTTATAAATGTGTAAATGTAAGTGCACTATGTGTTGCTGAATTTGTGTATAATTTACTTGACCAAAAGCACTAGAAATGTTCAACCTCAGGAATGACACTGGATAGAATCAATTTTTTTTCTATTTTTTGCTTTGATTTTCATTTGAAGAGAAGAGGCTTTGGGGATTTTATTTTATTTATTTTGTTTTTTAGGGTTTTGATGGAAGAGGAGGAAGTAAGAGGAGACAAATCCTTTTAAAATAGATTGTCCAAAAAATGTAATCATTAAGCTCTTGTACTACTGCTTCTAAGGGGAGAAACAAGAGGAGATGAATTTGAATTGTACCAATACTTCAAAAATAAGACATAGTTTTCTATTTGGTCACTAGTAATATATGCTCCCTATTTTAGTTGGTATAGTCTGATTCTAGCTAATTCTATGCTAAGTTTTAGTGCTAAGTAATGCCTACTTGTTCTCTCTTTATCCTTAAAATAATTCCATCTTATTTTTCCATGAAACTTATTTTTGTCTACATATGTCTTTATAACAGTCTAACTTATTTGATTATTATAAATTGCATGCAGTTTATGTTACTTTAATTCATCCAAGAATTTGGAGCAATTTAGGTATATAAAGATCAGAAAATACTTATAAAAGAATAATATCAGAAGAGACCAAACTACTTTTAAAATATCCCAATCTCATCATTTATGTAAAATTATCTACCCTATTTGGGTCCCAAAATTTAAAGTGATGTGAAAGGCTCTGTCTTTCCTATCACACTTAAGTAAATAGGATTTGATCATGGAACTCAAGACCATGCATTTACTTACCTCAAACTTCTGTTCCATTTTCATTTTCCCCTACTCCTATACTTATAGCCCACATTCTAGCTAAACTGGAGTCATAATGTATGAATTTATCTCCCACATCCAATGCAGTGACTGACACATAATTAGTGATTAAAAATAAAACAAAACAACAACAACAAAAATGAGGAATTTACATATTTGATGGAGCAAATCTTGGGGTAGCAGAATCAGGTTTGTTTTGTTTTGTTTTTATTTTTGTTTTTTTTAAATTTTTTCCATACTATTGATTTAAAGAGTTCATGTAGGAGCTTCCATTTGGCCTTAGGATAATGGCACAACTAAAGCAAATATAAAATCACCTACAGAAAGACAAATTTTATCACTAAGTGCTAAAACACTGAATATAAGTCTGGGACTTGGTAACATACAACACTGACTATAAGAAATGAAATAAAAATGCGAGGGACTAAGCAGCATTCTCAGAGAACATCAATTCTGGTGTAGAAAGAAATAGAAAGAAGGTGGGAATTTTTCAGCTCATGAAAATCCATTCAACAAAATCAACTATGAAGGAAAGAAAACTGTAACATAGTCTCCATACAAAATTGAATGTAATTTTAAGAATTATAGATATGAGGGAAAGGAACTTCAATTAACCAACATAAGGCCAGAAATGGAAAAAATAGAGATAAAAGAAATGTGATTTTCTCAAACTCAGGTGAACAATTAAAAAAAAAAAAAGACAAAACTATCCTAGTATTAAAGAATAAAATACAAGATGTACAAACTAGAATATATTTGAGTAAAATTTTACTAAAGGTCATTGCAGAAAGGATGGTAAACATCCAAGAGAAAGAAATAAATGAAATAAAGAAATAAGTTAAAAAAGAGAGAAAATAATTGAATAAGAAGTCAGGCAAAGAAGATCAAACAGACATATAATTGGACCTAGTAAAGCAGAAAGAGAAAACAAACAAAAGAAACCAGAAATAATATTTGAACTACAATTTTAGAAAGATTTCTCGAAAATAAGATAAAAATAAAATCTACATATTTAAAGGATCCATCATGTATCTGAGATAACTGGCCCCAACTGCTAGACATATTTTATGGTAAGGTTAGCCTTTAAGGACTGAGAAAAAAATTTTCAGAGCCTCTAACAGGAAACAATAAAAATATTTTATAATAGTATATAAGACTAGAATAACTTTTTAAAACCAACAATTCAAAAAATTAGAATGAAACCAGCATTTTCAAGAAACCTACAGAAAAAAAGGGTAAAAAAAGCATTGTGTATATCTAGTGTACTTCAAGACTATAGAAAAACATTTTAAACATGCAAAAATTTAAGACATACTATACTGCAGAATCTTTCAGAAAAATCTATTGGAGAATGATCTTCATTGAACTAAGAGATATATGAGAGACTTCAGCAAAATAATTGTGGTTAAGCATTTAACATATTTAACTATAGATCAAATACAGATGAATACAATGTTTAGAACAGAGTTAGTAGAATAATATGTAAATAGAATGATAAAATAAAATAAATGAAAATTTTAAAAAGGAGAGAGAAGGGCAAAGTATAATCAATTCATTGATGTTTTACAAGTAGATAAGAATTAAAGGATACCATTTAAAAGTGACACAAAATCAAATAGTAGAAGGTTAAGGAGAAAAAGAGGTTAAGGGCACCAAGATGATATAAATACAAAAGTAACCAAGGTAAGCAAAAATGCAAGTTCCTCAATGCCAAAGGATATTAAAAATCTCTGTGAACTGAAAAGAAATGATCTTTTGATAAGATATTATGAGGGGAAAAACAAAGTACAGAAAAATAATATATATGCATACACACATATTCTAACTTTTCTAAATAAAATAAAGAAAAAGCAGAAAATATATCTGTCCATAGGTCTGTTTAATTTTGCAAAGAGAAACATAGGAAGGATAACCTTGAAGATAATCAAACCTATTTATCTACCAAGTGGAGCGGGGGAGGGTAGGGAAATGGGATGAAAGGGGTAGGAAAGAAGCTATACTTTCTGAATATATCTTTTTGTGTAGATTTAACTTTGGAATTATGTTAATGCCTTACATATTTAAAATATAAAACTGAATTTTAAAAGATGGAGGAATAATGCAAAATAGAATAGAAACATGAATATAATTGTATTTCAAATGAATAATATAGCCACACCAAGAGAAAACAATATAATACTAATTTATGTAACTTTTGAAGAGAAATTTTGACTCCTTATCTTCAGTCTAAAAACAAACAATGTTAAAAACAATCAACTTTACTAATAGGCCAAGGTTTTTAGAGTGCTATTGGTATAGCAATTCTGAAACTGTATCATGTGCACTGTAAGCTTATAAAAAGAAATATATTCTTTGACATTGTTAGAAGCCAGGTTCTCACTATAAAAGAGAACAGATACAAGATGAAGTGGTGAGTCAAAAAAGAAATTTGTTGATGGGCGTAGGGACAGAAATTATTAGTAGAAAGGCATGAATTCCAAATACTGAGTTCTGGGGGTCCCAGGTAGTTCAGTTGGTTAAGCAACTGACTCCTGGTTTTGGCTCAGGTCATGATCTCTGGGTGTGAGATTGAGCCTCAAGTTCGACTCTACGCTCAGTGTGGAATTTGCTTGAGATTCGTCCCCCCTCCTTCTCCCTCTCTCTCTGCTCCCTCCCCCACTCGTGGCTCTCTTGCCCTCTCTCTCGCTTTCTCTCTCTCATTCTCCCTCACTCAAAAAGATAAATAAATAAATAAAATCTTAAAAAAAACAAATACTGAGTTCTGTCCCTTAAAAAGTCTAGAAGGAATAAACACTATATGGAGATAAGACAAAGATTTTTCCTGCAATGAAATTTCAACCAATAAATGTGGAACAAATGTTAGAGTTAGAACATCACCATTTTTCAAACCTCAAAATTATATCTGTTTTAGGCAAGAATCATTAAGAAATTCTAAATATAAACAGTGAAAAATTTATGAGGAACATACATTTACATAATCACAAAGTATATTCCACAAATTACTTCTTAATTACAAAAGAAAAAGAATAAATTTACAGTGAAGATATCTAATGGATAGTACCTTAGCACTCTACATCTTATTAATAATTCCCATCTGTTTTATCTCTGCGTATGATTTGGCACTACAAAGATCGTTAACTACTTTAGCAAATGCAGTGTCATGGAATGATACTGTTAATAATCAGTTATATCATTATTCAGTGGTTTGAAGAATGAATGAAATATCAAAAATTAGAAAAAGTGGAGACTAGTCACAAGAAATTTGGCTGTGAAGAGGAGAGAAATTTGTAGCTGGAAAGGGATACAAAATTTAAGAAAGAATTATTTCCTAAACATAACAGATATTTTAGCATATTTATATACTAAAAAGAAATCACCACTGGTGTGCTAGTAAAGTAGCCCTTTAAAAGAAAAAAAAAAAAGACCCTAATCTTTATAGTTCACTGATTTTGGTAGTTGAAGTATCCCCACTATGGATGTTTCCACACTACCAACAGTTTAACAACCTCTTAAAATCCTTGAATATTGGGGGCACCTGGGTAACTCAGTCAGTGAAGTGTCTGCCTTCACTCAGGTCATGATCCCAGGGTCCTGGGATAGAGCCCTGAGTCCATCAGGCTCACTACTCAGTGAGAAGTCTGCTAGCCTGCTGTCCCTCTCCCTCTCCCTCTGCTCCTCCCTCTTGCTCATGTTCTCTCTCTCTCTCTCTCTTCCTCTCTCTCTCACTTTCTCCCCATTTGCACTCTCTCCCTCTCTCTCTCAAAATGAATTAATAAAGTCTTCAAAAAATAATAATATGCTAAAAAATAAATAAAATCCTTGAATATTTAACAGGAGCAGTAGGGCTTGGAGACCTCATTATTGGAATCCGAAGCATAGTTGAAGGAATTAACACTTGGGATGCTAACGAAGAAAAGCATAAATGGAAATGTATGTGTGGGTATTGTGAAAGAAAGTCATGTGACTTCTTCATTGCAACCCTTGATTATCTAGAGAAATAAGGGTTAAAGATTCCTAGTTAGATCAAAAGAAAAGATTGTAGATCGAGTTTTTGAGAAGAAAGTAGAACATCAGAAAAGCTAACAAGGTAAGAGCAAGGAAGATAAACAATAGCATTAGGAAGGGTCCCAAATTCGACTACAGCTGAAGATCATCCTCAGTGATACATTTTCTTCAACAACCTTTAGCAGACAGGTTGTAGGAGAAGTCAAATAAACTGATGCAGAGAATTCCAGAGTAGATAAAATGGAAGGACAAAGTGTTAGTAGAGCTAGGGGCAATGGTGAGCGTTTATTTATTACCATGGTATCAAAGTTGCTTGGGAAACCAGAGCTCAACAGAAGGGTAAGCATTGGGTAGTGCTATTTTGGACATGGCAATGATTCATTCATTTATTCGCAAAATGAGTTGATGTATCTGTATCTGATTTGGTTTCTGTGTAAATGGAGAAATTTTCTGTCAATGGCGAAATTTTCTGCCTATATCCAAGAACAAGCTTCCCCTCCACCACCACCATAATCAACCTCATCTATCTACTCAAAGACTGTTTCAGCAATTATCCAGTCTCTCTCTTCTTCTCTAGAGAGTTATATCTTGACAGTATTTTTTTATGCCCATTTCTATGCAAACCCTCTCACATCCACATCCCCTTCCATCTATGGTTCCCTTTCTCTGCTTCTCTTTATAAAATAGCTCCCCCCAACAGTTGTCTATATATAGGCTACTCTACCTTCTTAATCCCCATTCCTTTTTGATTTGTGTTTTATATTTTCAACAAATAATTATTTTGTTCATAGTATGTCAATGACTAATCTATGCTCTGGGAATACAGACATAAACTAAACAGAGTAAGTCTATGATCTCATGAAGCTTACATTTCAGTTGGGAGTAAGGGAGAAAAACAAAAGCAAATAAATATTTGTCAGGTCACACAATTAATGCTTTTTTTGTATAGTAATTATATAACAAATATTCAATGAGTGGCTGACTAAAAGATAAATTAAACTTCAAAAAGAATAAAGTGATTTCTCAATTCCATTAGAAATTGGTTCATAATGATAGTATTTTACTTTTAGTAATGTAGCTAAACAAGGGTTGCTTGTGATGTATGTAGAGCATCACTACAAATAAATATATTGAAATTTCATGTATAATAAAATGCTAACCACCTTTCTTTTTTGAAAATTAATAATTATAAGTAGCATGTATACACAAGTAAATGATAAATACTTGAGAATCCATTACTCAGAGAAGAAAATGGAGTATTATCAATATGTCAGAAATCTCTGCTATGTTTTTCCATAATTGGGGAAAAGTTTTACAAATACAATATAGGTATCAATCCTTTGTCATTTATTTGTCTTACAAATAACTTTTCTCAGTGTTTAATCTTTCACTTTATACTATCTACTAATAGTCATTTTTATTGAGGTATAATTAACATATAACATTATAGTGGCTTCAGATGTACAATATAATGATTCAATATTTGTATTATTGCAAAATCACCATAATAAGCCTAGTTAACATCATCACCATACATATAGATTTTTTTTCTTTTGATGAGAACTTTTAAGATTTTCTCTCTTTGCAACTTTCAGATATGCAATGCAATACTATTAACCATAGTTACTATTCTGTTCCTTACATAACTGGAAGTTAGAACATTTTGACTCCCTTTACCCATTGCACCAACCTCCCCACCCTTACCTCTGGCAACCACCAATCTGTTCTCTGCATATAGGTAGCTTATTTTTTGTTGTTGTTGCTTTTTGATTCTACATATAAGTAAGATCATCTGGTATTTGTCTTTCTCTTTCTGACTTATTTCACTTAGCATAGTGCTCTCAAGCTCCAACCATGTTGTCATAAATGGTAAGATTTTATTGTTTTTTATGTCTGAATAATATTCCGTATATATATATATATATATATACACACACACACATACATATATGAATATATATGAATGACACATTTCTTTATCCATTCCTCTGTTGATAAACACAGGTTTTTCCATTATCTTGGCCATTGTAAATAATGCTGCAATGAACATGGGGTTATATATGTATGTTCAAATTAGTGTTTTCACTTTATTTTTTATTTTTGATAGATACCCAGAAGTGGGATTGCTGGATATATGGTAGTTGTATTTTTAGCTTTTTGAGGAACTTGCATAATGTTTTCCATAATGGCTGCACCGATTTACATTGCTACCAACAGTGCACAAGAGTTCCCTTTTCTCCACATCCCAAGCAACACATATCATTTCTTGTCTTTTTGATGAAAGTCATTTTAACAAGTGTGAGGTAGTATCTCATTACGATTTTAATTTGAATTTCCCTGATGATTACCCATGTTGAGCACATTTTCATGTATGTGTTGACCATTTGTATGTCTTTGAAAAAATGTCTTTTTAGACCTTATGCACATTTTTAAGGAGATCATTTTTTTTAAAGATTTTATTTATTTATTTGAGAGAGAGAGGATAAGAGATAGAGAGCACGAGAGGGAAGAGGGTCAGAGGGAGAGGCAGACTCCCCGCTCAGCAGGGAGCCTGATGCGGGACTCGATCCAGGGACTCCAGGATCATGACCTGAGCCGAAGGCAGTTGCTTAACCAACTGAGCCACCCAGGCGCCCTTAAGGAGATCATTTTTGCTACTGAGTTGTATGAGTTTCTTATATATTTTGGATATTAACCTCTTATCAGATATATGATTTGCAAATATTTTTTCCCATTCAGTGGGTTTTTTCATTCTGTTCATGGGTTCAGATTGCTGTGAAGAAGCTTTTTAGTTTAATGTAGTCTCACTTGTTTATTTTTGGTTTTGTTGCATTTGCTTTTGGTGTCCAATCCAAAAAATCTTCACCAAGACCAACGTCAAAGAACTTACCTGTTATATTTTCTTTTAGACATGATCTCAGGTCTTACATTCAAGTCTTTAGCCCATTTTGAGCTATTTTTTTTGTTTAGGGTCCAGTTTTATTCTTTTGCATGTGGCTGTATAATTTTCTCAACACATTTGTTAAGGAGACTTTTCTTCTCCTCTTTGTATATTCTTGGCTCCTTTGTGATAAATTAATTGACCATACACGTGTTGGTTTATTTCTGTGCTCTGTATTCTATTCCATTGATTTATGTGTCTGCTTTTCATTCCAATACTGTTTTGATTACTTTGTAATATAGTATGACAGCAGGAAGTGTGATATCTCTAGCTTTATTTTTTTTTTTTCAGGATCGATAGTCTTGATCTTTTGTGGTTCCACACAAATTTTGGGATCATGTGTCCTATTTCTTTGAAAAATGATTTTAGAATTTAGATAAAGATTATATTGTGTCTGTAGATTGCTCTGGGTAGTATGGACATTTTAATAATACAAACTCTTTCAATCCATGGGCATGGAATATCTTTCTGTTTATTTTTTTCTTCTTAATTTTTTTTCATCAGTGTCTTATGGTTCTCAGTCTACAGGTCTTTTACCATCTTGGTCAAGCTCATGTCTAGGTGTTTTTGGGGGGTTGATGTAATTGTAAATGGTCTTCTTTTCTTAACTTCTTTTTCTGATAGCTCATTATTAGTGTATAGAAACACAACTAATTTTTGTATATTGATTTTGTATCATGCAATTTTACTGAATTCATTTATTTAGTTCTAACACTTTTTGGTAGAATCATTAGGATTTTTTTATATATAATTTCATGTCATCTGCAAACAGAGACAGTTTTACTTCTTCCTTTCCAACTTGCATATATTTTATTTCTATTTCTTGCCTAATTTCTCTGGCTAGGACTACAGTATTATGTTAAATAAAAGTGACAGGAGTGGGCATCCTTGTCTTGTTCCTGATTTTAGGAAAAAAACTTTCAGTTTTTCACTCTTGAGCATATTATCAGTAGGCTTGTCTTATATAGCCTTTACTATGTTGAGTTATGTTCTCTCTACACCCAGTTTGTTGAGAGCTTTGTCATGAATGAATGCTGGATTTTGTCAAATGCTTTTTCTCCATCTATTGATATGATTATATCATTTTTTCCTTCATTTTCTTAATGTGTTCCTCTCTTTAATTTTTAGGGGGAAAATTGTAGGTTCACAAGACTCTATAAAATTATTACAGAGAGGTTCATTCATCCAGTTTTCCCCATAGTCACATTTTATGTAACTATAATAAATATTAAAACCAGGAAATTGAACTTGATATAATGTGTACATGTATATAATGCATACCCCACACCATATCATTTTTATCATGAGTGTAGATTCATGTACCAATCACTGAAATAAAAATTGAGAAATATTCCTATCACCGGGGAAATTTCTTTTGTGTTACTCCTTTATATTCAAACTCACACTCTTCCCTGCAACATCCCTAACACATGACAACTATTAATCTTTTCTATGTCTCTATAATTTGTCATTTTGAGAATGTTGTAAAAAATTACTCAGTATATAAGCTTTGAGATTCCTTTCATTTAACAAAATACCCAAATTGTTGTATTTGAGGTGAGTTTCTTGTAGAGAGTGGACAGTTGGATCACTGAGTATTTTTATCCACTCCGCCAATCTGTTTTTTAATTGGTGCCTTTCGACTACTTATATTTAATGTAATTACTGATGTTAGAAGTTAATTTAGCCATTTATGGGTTTTTTTTTTCCATTTTTTAATTTCTCATTTTTGTTCTCCCTATCTTCCTGTTGATTATTTAAACATATTTTAGAATTTCACCTTTACTTATCTATGGTGTTTTTGAGTGTATTTTCATGCACACATTATTTAATGGTTGTTCTAGGTGTCACATTGTATATACATATCTTATCACAGTTTACTGATATCAACATTTTACCAATTCAAGTGTAGAAATCTTACCTCCCTTCATATCTCCCTCTCCTTTACCATCTTCCATTTATAATATAATTTTCATAAATATTTTATCTACATACTTGGAGAACCACATCTGAGAGCATTATAATTTCTGTTTAAATTGCCAAATGCTATATAGTAAGCTCCAGAAGAACAATCTATTTTATTTATCCATATGTTTGCTCTTGGTATTGGTGTTCCTTCCTGATATGACAAGATTTCTTTTACTATTTCTTTTCTGTTTAGAGAAATTATTTTGGCCATTCTTTAGGTTAGGTTTCTGGGAAACAAATTCTTTTCCTCATCTGAGAATTATTACTTCCTTCTTCCTTCCTGGATAATATTTTAGCAGATACAGAATTCTGTTTGATAGCTCTTTTATTTTAGCACTTGGAAGATATGGTGTCTTTCCTTCTGAACTTTATGGTTTCTGATGAGAACTCAACTGTCTTTTGCATTCTCTTTGGCTACTTTCAAGATTTTTCTTTGTAGTTTTTGGAAATTTAGTAATGTACATTTGTATGTATTTCTTTGTGTTTTTCCTCTTTAGGACTCAATCAGCTTCTTGAATCTGTAGGTTATATCTTTTGACAAATTAGGGAAATTTTCTACCATTATTTCTTTAAATTTTTTTGCAGTAACTACCCCCAACCTTCAACAACACCTACCCCCTCCATCTTTTAAGACTTTGATGACAATAGTATTAAATTATTTTCAATAGACCCAGATATTTCTAACTTGATTTCTTTGTTTCTTTTCTCTGTGTCATTCAAAGAGATTATAATCTTGGTGTTGGCACCAAGTTCATTCAAATTGATATTTGCATGGTTTTGGTATAATAAATGATTTTTTATTGAAATTTTAAAAATTGGGGTATTATTTTATGAGGCTCTGAATCTTATTTGAATCTTCTCTTAATAGGACTTCTCTGACAAACCTAGCAGGGGAATCATTAGTGCCTCATTACTACAAGGGGACAATATTTCCAATTTGGCTTCCTTTGACACTGTGTTGGGAGAAGTCTCCATACCACTGGCTGGTGTGATAGTCCTGATTCTCCACTAGGCTTCTTCTGACATCATCCCCTTAGGGTGAGGGAAGAGTATCTCATTACTGTCAAATGGTGGTGGAAATTCAGGCTTCTCAACTGGTTTCCATGGACACTATATAAGGTGGTGGCCTTTTTATCACTTGATACAGATAAGATTTTGATTCCTCACTCAGCCTTCTTTGCTGACTGGGCTGTGGGGTACTATCTTAGAGTCTAGCAAGGATGGAAGTCTAGGCTCCCTATTCAATCTTTGCTGAGGTAGCTGTGAATGGGGCCAGAGTCTTCTCTGGATTATTTAGCTGGAATAGAGTGGTTATTTTCTAAAACATTCCCAACTTGTTACGTAGCCGCTTTATTGTTCCTTTGGTTAGCACAGTAGGTCTTATGGCTTTTATTATCTGAATTCTTTGGTATCTCCAGGTTGCCTGTTTTTCTAGCAGAAAACATATGTGAGATAAAAAGAAACTCAGGGAACTCATTGACATTTTGTTTCTTGTTCCTTAGGTTCCTAGCCAGTTTTCCTTCTCTCCATCTTTCTGACTCTTATTTATGTTTGTTTTATATATGATATGCAGAGTTTTTAGCCATGTTTAGCAAGAGAAATAGGGAAAAGAAGGCTACTCCATCTTTTCAAAAGCCTGGTGACCATGTTTTTAACCTTCATTTTATCCTACCTCTAAGTGAAATTATGTGTATCAATTTTTGCTTAATATATGACAACATAAGAATTCCCTAAATCTTATTACCTGGATTTATAAAATTGGGATAATAATATTGCATCCAAGATTGCTATGAATATTAAATCACATGCAGTAAGTGAAGATTTTGGCACAGTGCCTAGAGCTTAGTAGGTACTCAGTAAACTGTAGCTCTACAAATAGGAACTGCAACTTCAAAAGATTTTAGTAAAAAAATCCCTGGTAAAAAAATAAGGCAAAAACTAATATCAAGAATAACACTAGAGGGAAATTGATATTCAACTAATAATAATGATCTTTAATATTTTTGACTATCAATTATGCCCCAGTCTTTATAATTGTTGAATGTTTAATTCTGAATATCATCTTATGAAGCAGATAATATTATCATGCATTTTAATAGATGAAAACACTCAGGAAAAAAAGTGATAAGTTGCATTACCCAGTTTTCAAAGAATACAATATGTGGATAGTACTTGTAACTTTCTCCAGGCAATATCCCACCAGAGAGTGATCCTTTCTGAGTCTGCAATATCTCAAAATTTCCATATTGACCTCTTCAAATTATATATGTTAAGTATATACTTAAGACTTTTGGAACCACATGAGCAAAATCATGTAGAGTATTTTGAACTTAAACAAATAAAAATATGAATTACAATCCATATCCCATGCAGGAGATCAAATCAATTCTCTATGCCCAATCCACAGAAAGTATGGTACAGGGGAACAAACTGAATTCTTTAAAAGCACTTACAAAAGAATAAAAACTAATGGCTATATGCTTTAAAGAAAAAAACAGATTTGAAAAGTAGAAAAATAATCACTCTAGAACAAATTAGACAACATAGTATCTTGCAAAAAAATAAACACAAAAAGAAAGAAAGAAAAAAGAAAAATAAAGAAAGGAAGGAAGGAGAGGGGGATTGGAAACAGGGAGGGAGGGGAGGAAGGGAAGAAAGGAAGGAAGGAAGACCATGGATTTATCATCACTTTAGATATTCAAAATGAAGCAAAAGTTGCACTAATACATTAAAGTTACAAATTTCCTCCCATAGTAATACTGAAGGAAAGAAAAGGAGAAAAAAATACCTTTCTACTTTAATTCCTCTCACCTGTGGACCATATGATTCACTGTTGGTGTTACCTCTTTAACCATACAGTAAAACCTATTAGTGTCTGACATCTTATTCCATTTGTTTGTTTGCTTGTTTAAACTATTGGAGGAAGAAAGTAGGGAATCATTCGGGCTGGTAAAATACATGTGATTCCATTGAAAGTAAGAGTCCAATCAAGTGCAGTATTTGCCAAAATATGGTCTCTAAAGAAGCAGCAACTACATAACTAGAAAATTGCTTAGAATGCTAATTTTTGTCCTTACCCAAAACAGGGCTGACTCAGAAATTCTGGGGTAGAGCTCCCAAATATGTGTTTTAAGAAACCCTCTATGTAATACTTAGGTATGCTAAAGTTTGAAAATCACTGGTGTAGAGAGCATAACCAGCTTTCTCTTTAATTCCTATCAGTTGGTGCCACTAATATCTACATATCTATTCAGCACAATACAATTCTAAAACCAATCCAAACAAGAGCAGAGACATAAGGTATATGCTCTCTGATGTCTTATTGTATGGACATGAAATATGATGTCCCATCCATGGGCACTGGATACTCACTTTCCCACTAACATATTCTTGTTGGTGACCTTCACACACCACCATCTTCCCCAGTGCTTTTGCCTTGCCATGCTACTGAGATATATCTTAACTATCTCCACTGACAATCAACTCTTCCTTCAAACTTTACTTCTTTCTTGAAATACTATTCCTTCCTTGACTATCAGCCTTCTTGACTCATACTCTGCTTGATACTCTATCAAGTTCCATCCAATCTTGGAAACTGGGTATATTGCTGCCACTTGATGATTGTCAACAGTATGCCAGTCTGTAAGATTATAGAGATAAACAAAATATGTGAGTTTTTTTATGTTTATATAGTTTATAATCTAGAGTGGATAACAAATATTGATGAAATTATTTTAAGTGTTAACTGTATAAAAGAAAACAAATAGAGGCAAGTCCTAAGAGAATATTGCACTCCAGATTGGAGATTCACAGAAGGGTACTCTGATAAAGTGCATATAAGTTTAATCCTAAAACAAGAAGAACAGAAATTAGCTAGATGCAGAAGACATGAGGATGAACATGGATGAATTTCCTAAGGAAGGAAGATAGGGTATTTAAGCACCCAAAAGAAGTGTAGTTAGAAGACAGTGACATGGGCATGAGTATATGTAATTGTACACATAGCATTCAGCTTGAGAGTTAGATACTCAAGACTCTGATGTTAGGTAAAGAGTATTGAACACAATCTCCAATGCAATTAAAAAAAAATGATGACGAGTGGTGTGAGGACATTTGCCATCAAGAAATGTTGCTTAGTTGACCACAGAAAATGAATTTGAGGAGGATAAGAGTGGATGTCAAGAAAGGAGCCAGAAATCTACTGGCATCAGGTAAGGGAGAGATGATGATAACCTGGACTGAAGTGATAGTGTTGGAGATAGAGTGTTGCAGATGGATTTGAGAGATGATTAATTATTGCCAGGGGGAGTCAAGAATAAAACCTGGTTTATAGCATATGAGAATTGATAATATCAAGATCATATTTTTCAATATCATTTATAATTCAATTTTTGTTGTCATAGAAGTATTCAAATTTTTACAGCATTTGCATATATACATTAGTATACATTACATTAGTATCCTCATATACTCCTTATACATTAGTATCCTCATATACCTCCTTGAATCAGAGTGAAGAAAGCACTAATTCTTAGGGAAGAGTAAAACTCTTGCCAATTGCCATTTGTATCATAACTGGTATTCATTAGAAACACAAACATTCTCAACATTACACATAATGATATTTTGAACTTGAAGTAAAAGGCTTAGGCTCTTTATAATACAAAAATATCACGTCTGGATAATACATTCACATTTTAAATATTAGCCATAAAAAAGAAGGAAATCTTGCCATTTGTGACAACATGGATGGACTTTGAGGAAAGTATGCTAAATGAGATAAGTCAAATGGGGAAAGACAAATTTTTCTTTTAAGATTTATTTATTATTTATTTTGAGAGAGTGAGAATGAGAGAGAGAGAGAGAGTACATGAGAGGGGGGAGGGTCAGAGGGAGAAGCAGACTCCCCGCTGAGCAGGGAGCCCGATGAGGGACTTGATCCCGGGACTCCAGGATCATGACCTGAGCTGAAGGCAGTCGCTTAACCAACTGAGCCACCCAGGCGCCCGGGAAAGACAAATATTATATGAAATCATTTACATGCAGCATCTAAAAATGTTGAACTAATAAAAACAAAGTACAATAGTAGTTACTACTGGGAGTGGGTGAATTAGGGATATGTTGTTTAAAGGTAAAAACTTGGAGCTAGTAAATAAATAATCTCTGGAGATCTAATGTACAGCATAGTGATTTTGGTCAACAATACTGTATTCTAAATTTCAAACTAGCAAAGGAACTAGATCTTAATTGTTCTCACCACAAAATAATAATAATTATGTGACATGATAGAAGTGTTAGGTAACACTATGGTGGTAATCATATTGCAAAATACTGATATCTACACATTTTTGTATCTTCACAAAACAATCACCAACTTGTTTTCTTATAATTTGGATTAAATATTAAACTAAGAAAAAATTCATTGAACTTCAGTTTCAGCTCTGAGATGTAGAGAGCTAAAAACAGCATTGCTTCCACTTATAACAAGAAAGTAGATAAACAAACTGCAATTCAACATTTTCTTGATTCTATCAGAGAACTGAGGTTACACAGCAAATAAATAATCTAAAATATGGAGAGAGACAGAAACCTGCAGGGAGAAACAAGATTGGAATAACTGTTTACCTAAGGCAGAAGAAACCAAACATCACAGAAACTAAAGAAGTTGCAGCTAGGAATCTTAAGAAATTGTTATGGTTGAGCGGGCTAACATGTGAGTTTGAAAACCTTACAGGTTTCAGATAGTAAATTCATACCCTCTTTCAGGCTTTTCCTTCAGAAAATTCTCCAAGAGGATTAGAAAAAGTCTTACCAGAAGGAGAAGAATGAATCCAAGGAAAGCTTTCTTTGTGGTGCTGACTTGGGGAAGTAGAAGCAAATTCTGTTGAAACTCTACCCATGACCATATGCCTATTGTCCTTAAGAAATAAGAGCTTTAATTTCAGTAGAAGAGTAAAAAACCCAAAACAAACAAACAAATGAAACCAAATCTATAGCTTGGGTGCACTGATGGAAACCTACTGCAGCTTGGAAATAACAAGAGAGAAAAATGAAAAGTTCAACTTTTATGGAAGGGGCAGGACTATATGCCAGCATTACATCTGGAAGAGGACAGGAACACTTATGAAGGTCACAACCCCAAGACTCAGGTTTACAGTGCCTGCCTAAAACTATGGCTAAATAAAAGAATGCCATTCTGGAGCACCTGGGTGGCACAGTCAGTTAAGCATCTGACTCTTGGTTTCAACTCAGGTCATTATCTCAGGGTTATAGGATCGAGCCCCACATGAGACTCCCGCTCAATGCAGAGTCTACTGGAGATTCTCTCCCCCTCTCCCTCTGCCCTTCCTGCTCATGCTTGCTCTCTCTCTCTCTCTCTCTCAAATAAGTAATTCTTTAAAAAATGTGATATTTCATTTCCATCCTCTATCAGCATAGTAAAAAGTATCACATAAAACTAAAGTAAAATACAGGGACAGCTATAAAAGAATGTACTCTGGGAAGCAGCACAGATGAAAGATCCAAAGCCAAGTGAGCAGCAAATTCAACAAGGAAATTTGAAGCCTCTGATACACTGGGGGTAACCATAGCAACAATAAACCTCAAAACCAACCCAAGTCTATAATAGGTAAAAACAAACCCCTATACTAAAGGCCTAGTAGAGGGACACCTGGGTGTCTCAGTCTGTTGAACGTCTGCTTTCAGCTCAGGCTGTGATCCAGGGTCCTGGGATCAAGACCCACATTGGGCTCTCTGCTCAGTGAGGAGCCTGCTTCTCCCTCTCCCTCTTTCTGCCGCTCTGCCTACTTGTGCTCCCCGCCTCTCTCTCATTCTCTCTCTACCCCAGTCAAATAAATAAAATCTTAAAAAAAATAAAGGCTTATAGAAAGGAAGATGTAGTCATCTCCAAGTATAATCCTCAATATCTACTGTCCTAAATAACATGTACAGCTTTCAACAACAGCAAATAAAACTTTAAATTATACAAAAAGCACAATCTGAAAGGACAAAGCAATCATCAGAACTAGTTTCGAATATAATACAAATGGAACTGTGAGACAAAGATATGAAATAAAGATACATATGTTAAAGGCTCTAATTGACAAGGTAAGCAATATGATAAAGCAGACAGATAACTTCAGCAGGTTGAAGGAAGCTACAAGAAAAATCAACTGACAAACAATAACAGAGATAAAGAATGCCTTTCAAAATTCTTGTTACTGGGATTGACATAGACAAGGAAAGAATCAGTGATTCCAAAGATACGTTAATAAAAATAAGCTAATTGAAATGCAAAAAGAAAATAAAAGAGTGAAAACAAATGAACAAACAAAAAACAAAATAGAGCTTCCAAGAAAGAAGAACAAACCTGGAAGCCTTACACGTCCTGATTTCAAACTATATTACAAAGCTATAGTAATCAAAATAGTATGGTATCTACACAAAAACAGACACATAAATCAATGGAATAACATAGAGAGCTCAGAAATAAACTCACACATATATGGTCAATTAATTTACAACAAAGGAACCAATAAGAAAATAACAGTCTCTTCAATAAATTGGGTTGGGAGAATTGGACAACCACATTCAAAAGAATGAAACTAAACCACTATCTTACATGATACAAAAGAATCAACTCAAAGGGACTAAACCCTTGAATGTAAGACCTGAAACCATAAATACCTTAGAAGAAAACATAGGCAAAAACTCCTTGACATTGGTCGTGGTGATAATTTTTTGTATCTGAAACCCAAAACAAAGACATCAAAACAAAAATAGATAAGTGAGACTATATCAAAATAAAAAGGTTCTTCATAACAAAGGAAACCATCAACAAAAAGAAAAGGCAACCTTTTGAATCAGAGAAAATATTTGTGACTCATATACCTGATAAGAGGTTAATATCCAAACAATATAAGAAATATACAACACAATAGCAAAAAAAAAAAAAGCAAAACCAAAAACAAATAAAAAATTGATTAAAAAACGGGCAGAAGATATGAATAGCACTTTTCCCCACAGAGTTATACAAATGGCCAACAGGACATGAAAAGCTACCCAACATCACTAGTCATCACAAAAATGCAAATAAATCAAAACCACAATAAGATATCACCACATACCTGTTAGAATGATTGTCATCAAAAAGATAAGAAATAACAAGTGCTAGTGAAAATGTGGGAAAAAATAGAAACCATGTGCACAGCTGGTGGGAATATAAGTAGGTGCAACCACTATAGAAAATAGCCTGTGTCTGTGTGTATGCAATGGAATATTATTCAGCCATAAGAATAAAATAAATCCTGCCATTTACAATAGCATGGATGAGCTTGATAGCATTATGCTAAGTAAAATAAATCAGATAAAGACAAATACCATATGATTTCATTTGTATATCAAATCTTAAAACAAAAACAAAAACCCAAACTTGGATTCAGAGACTAGAATAGACTGTTGATTGCCAGAGGTACCTTGCAGGGGTATGAAATGGGTGAAGAAGGTCAAAACATACAAATTCCAGTTAGAAAATAAATAAGTCCTGGAGATGTAATGTACAGCATGGTGACTATACTTAATAATACTGTACTATATATATACAAATATATATGTATATATATATATATACATATATAAATATATATGTATATATATATATATTGAAAGATTAATTTATTTGAGGGGGGAAGGGACAGAGGGAGAGGGAGAGAGAAAATCTCAAGCAGATTACCCACTGAGCAGGGAGGTGACCCAGGGGTTGATCTCACCATCCTGATATCATGACCTGAGCTGAAACCAAGAATCAGACACTTAACTGACTGAGCCACCCAGGTGCCACAATACTATACTGTATATTTGAAAGTTGCATGGAGAATGTATCTTAAGAGGTCTCATCACAAGAAAAAAATTATAACTACATTGGGTGATGGATGTTAACTGGACTTATCATAGTGGTCATTCTGCACTGTATACATATATTGAATTATTATATTGTATACCTGTAACTAATATAATGTTATACGTCAATTATATCTCAATTAAAAAAATTAAATGGGGAGCTTGGTGGCTCAGTTGGTTAAGCATCTGCCTTCAGCTCAGGTCATGGTCCCACGGTCCTGGGATCAAGCCCTACATTGGGCTCCCTGCTCAGTGGGGAGCCTGCTTTTCCCTCTCCCTCCCCACTCATGTTCTCACATGCTCTGCTCTCTCTCTATATATATCTCTCTCTCTCAAATAAATAAATAAACAAATAAATATTTAAAAAATGAATTAAATGAAATAGAGAGACAGTAGAAAAAAAATCAATAAAACCAAATGCTTATTATTTGAGATCAATAAAGTTAATGAATCTCTAGCCAGGCTAAACCAGAAAAGAATGAGAAGACACAAATTACCAGTTCTTAGAAGGAATGATGGAACTTTACTACTAATCCAACAGACATTAAAAGCATAGTAAAATGATACATGGATATCACTAGGCCAATAAAATCAACAATTTATATGGAAAACACATATCACTCGAAATTCAGAAAGAAATCAGGATGCCTGCATGGTTCAGTTGAATAAGTGTCTAACTCTTGATTTTGGCTCAGGTCATGATCTCGAGGTCCTGGGATTGAGACTTGCATCGGGCTCCAGGCTCAGCACAGAGTCTGCTTGAGGATTTCTCTCCCTCTCCCTCTCTCCGTCCTCCCATTTATACACACCTTCTCTCTCTCTCTCTAAATTAAATAAATAAAATCTTTTGTTTTAAAACAAAGAAAAAAGTTCAGGAAGAAATAGATTATCTTGACAGGAGTATATAAAGAAGAATTGAAATTTAGAATAAACACCTTCCAAAAAAAGAAACTTTAGCACCATATACCTTAACTGGTGAATTCTACTGAATATTTGAATAAGAAATAATACCAGTTCTACACAATATCATTCAGAAGGAATAAGAGGAAGAAATACTTACCAATCCATTTTATGAAGTCAGATTCATTTTACTACCTAACAGAGACAAAGAAATCTATAGAACAATAACCATCATGAACATAAACACAAAATACCTCATCAAAACATAAACAAATCCAGCTCAATAATATATTAAGAAAGGGACAAATATATTAGAATCAAGGAGAGTTCAGCACAGGAAAGCAAGGCTAGGCTAATCTGACAATTAAAAACCAAACCATAAGTTATAGACTGAGTTGTGCATTCCCCAAATTCATATATTGAAGTCCTAAGCACTGATATGATGATATATGGAGATAAGGCCTTTAAAGAAATAGTTAAGGTTAAACGAAGTCATAAGGGTGGGACCCTAATCCAACATAATTGGTGTCCTTATAGAAGAGGAAAATACACCAGGTATGTGCACACACAGAGAAGGCTATGTGAGGACACAGAGAAAAGTTGGCCATTTGAAAATGAAAGAAAGAGGCCTCAGGAGAAGCCAACATTGTCAGCATATTGATCTTGAACTTCCAGCTTCCAGAACTGTGAGAGAATAAGTTTCTATTGTTTAACCCTGTAATATTTTGTTATGGTAGCCCTAGCAAACTAATATACTATATAATTCATCACATTAACAGACTAAATTAAAAACATAAAAGCTATGATCACCTCAGTAGAGACCAAAAAAAATAGTAAAATTCACCTTTATTTATGACAAAAAAATAAATTTCCCAGAAATCTAAGAATCAAAGGGAACTGTTTTAACCTACTAAAAGGCATCTATAAACTTACAGGTAACATAATATTTAATGGTGATACACAGAATCATTTCCCTCTATGTTAGAAAGATGTGTTTTCTCCTCACCTACATCCAACATCATACTGGAAGTTCTATCCAATGCAATAAGCCAAAAAATATAAAGGTACACAGTTCAGAAATGAAGATGTAAAGCTTCTCTATTTGTAGAATACATGATTATCTATATAGGAAAATCCCAAAGCCTCTTTTTTTAAAGATTTTATTTATTTATTTTAGAGAGAGAGAGAGCAGAGGGAGGAGCATAGGGAGAGGGAGAGAGAGAATCTCAAGCAGATTTTACACTGAGCATGGAGCCTGATGTGGGGCCCAATCTCACCTGAGATCATGACCCTGAGATCATGCCCTGAGCTGAAATCAAGAGTCAGTAGTTTAACCGACTGAGCCACTCAGGAGCCCCCAGAAGACTCTTGAAAAAAGCTCACTAAGTGAAATAAGTCAAGCAGAGAAAGTAAATTATCATATGGTTTTACTTATTTGTGGAACATAAGGAATAGAATGGAGGACATTAGGAGAAGGAAGGGAAAAATGAATGGGGGGAAATCAGAGGGAGAGACGAACCATGAGAGACTATGGACTCCAAGAAACAAACAGGGTTTTAGAGGGTAGGGGGGTGGAGGGATGGGCTAGCCCAGTGATGGGTATTAAGAAGGGCACGTACTACATGGAGCACTGGGAGTTATATGAAAACAATGAATTATGGATCACTACATCAAAAACTAATGATGTAATGTACGGTGATTAACACAACATAATAATAAAAAGAAGAAGAAGAAAAAACCTAAAGATGTATTGTATGATGACTAACATAACATAATAAAATTAAATTAAAAATAAAACCTCCTATAACCAAGATTCGAGTTAGGCAAGATCATAGCATCAGTCTAAAAATATAATTACATTTCTAGATACCACTAATGAATAAATGGATTTTGATGTATTTGTTTATATCTACTTATAATAGCAACAAAAAATGAAGAATTTAGGTATATCTAACAAAATACATAGTACATTGGTGTGTTAAAAATTACAAAACAGTACTAAAAGAAATCAAAAGAAAACTTAGTAAATGGAGACACATACACTATTCATGGATTGAAATGCTCAGAATTATTAAGATTGCAATTCTCCTTCACCTTGATCTATACATTCAACAGAATCCTACACAAAATCCTAGCTAGCATTTTAGTAGATAAGTACAAGATTCTAAAATCTATATGGGAAGGTGAAAAAGCTAAAATAGTCAAGGGCGCCTGGGTGGCTCAGTTGGTTAAGTGACTGCCTTCGGCTCAGGTCATGATCCTGGAGTCCCGGGATCGAGTCCCGCATCGGGCTCCCTGCTCAGCAGGGAGTCTGCTTCTCCCTCTGACCCTCTTCCCTCTCGTGCTCTCTGTCTATCTCATTCTCTCTCTCAAATAAATAAATAAAATCTAAAAAAAAATAGAAATAAAAAAAATAAAATAGTCAAAACAATTCTGACAAAGAACAAATTTGGAGGACTCCTGATATCTGATTTCAATACTTAATATAAAGCTACAATAATCAAGATATGGTCTTGGTGAAAGTATAGACACATAGATCAATGGAATAGAATTCCAAAACCAGAAATAGTTTCACAAAAACATAGACAGAACTTCTAATTTCCAGTGCTGCATATAAGAAGCTTGGACGTCACCACTCCATCTAAATAAGTACAAAGCTTAACAGACTGAAAAATCAACAATTCTTAAATCCATAGTACAGGGGAGAACACCAGGCAAATTTCCTCACTATTGTTGAGACAGACAGGAGAATCTAGGGAATCACAGCTTACTAGAGCAGACTCATGGGCTGAAACTATCACAGGAACCAGTGCTGGGGTAGGAAAACCTGAACTGTAATTGATGAATTGCTGGAAACTCAGTGTGGACATGTTGAGAGTTAAAAACTCCAAAAAGATCCAATCATGGGGACCCCCTCCAATATTATGAGATTTACCTCCAAGAGCTCAACCTGGTTAACACAGTAAATATTTGAAGAAAATCTCAGCCTTCTGGCAGGGTAAGAAGGAAAGGAACGGTTTTGAGCACAGAGAACTCTGCTCTTAACAAGGCCTGCCCTCAGGGGAAACTAGTTAAGCAGACCCTAACCCGTTGGGGTATTATCAGAGCCTAACTGACCTGAACCCAACTCCATCCCACTCTAGTCATTTTGTCCCACGAACAAGGGGAGAAAAAAACTGATAAACACTTGTGAAGTTTACAGTCCAGAAGCAGAGACTCACTAAAAGACGAGACCTAATCATAGGACCATAGAACTCCCCTCCGCAACCCTCACCACCATATTCCCAATGGCCTATTGACAGCAGTTCCTTTTACCTGGTACATCATGCTTGGCTATCAAGAAAGATTACAAGGCATACCAAATGGCAAAACAAACAAACAAACACACAAACAAAAAACTTGATTTGAAGAGACAGATTGAGCATCACACCAGACATGTCAGGGATGTTGGAATTACCAAACTGGAAATTTAAAAAATCAATGATTAATATGCTAAGGACTCTAATGGATGAGGTAGACATTAAGCAAGAATAGAGGGCAATGTAAGTAGAGAGATATAAATTCTAAGAAAGAACCCAAAAGAAATGCTAGATATAAAAAAAAAAGCTAATAGAAAGGAAGAATGCCTTTGATGGGATTATTAGTAGACTAGACACAGCTGAGGAAAGAATCTCTGAGCTTGAGGATATATCAGTAGGATCCTTGACACTGAAAAGCAAAGAGAACAATGACTAAAAAAAAAAAAAAAAAAAAAAAAGAATATCCAAGGACTGTGGGAAAACTAAAAAAGATGTAACATATGCATAACTGCATAACAAGAATATCAGAAAAGGAAGAAAAAGAGAAAGGAACATAATAAATATTTGAAAAGATAATGACTGATAATTTCCCCAAGTTAATGTCAGACACCAAACCACAGATTCAGGAAGCTCAGAGAACAGCAAATAAGAGGTTAAGAGGTACAAACTTCCAGTTATAAAATAAGTGTCATTGGGATGTAAATAATGTACAACACAGGGAATACAGTTAATAATATTGTAATAACCTTGTATGGTGACAGATGGTAACTAGACTTTTCATGGGGATCACTTTAAAATGTATAAAAATATCAAATCACTATGATATATACCTGAAACTAATAGGGTATTATATGCCAATTATACTTCAGTAAAAAAAATAACAGTAAGCAAAATAAACAGCAAAAAAATTAAAAACTACATATAGATATATTTTCAAATTACAAAAAAACAAAAATAAAGAAAAAATACTGAAAGAAACCAGAATGAAAAAATGCCTTACTTATAAGGCAAAAAGACAAGAATTTCGGATGATTTATCCAGAGAAGCATGGAAGCAAGAAAATAATGGATTTAAAATGTTGAGAGAAAAATACACCAAACTAGAAAATTCTTGCCTGAAAAATTTCCTTTAAAAGTAAAAGAGAAATAAAAACTCTCAGATAAAAATTGAGGGAATTTCTTGCCAGTAGAGCTATCTTGCAAGAATGTTAAAGAAGTTCCTTGGAGGGAAAAAAAAAAAAAGTAATATAGGTCAGAAGTTGGATCTACATAAAGAAAGGAAAAGTATCAAAGAAGGAATAAATGAAAGTAAAATAAAACTTTTCTTTTTATTATTCTCAATTGACCTCGCAGATATGTTTATTCAAAATAATAACAATAATGTACCCACTTATGTATGGTTAATATATATTCTATATTATGTACATATGCTTATACAAATATGAAATGAATAGCAGCAAAGATAGAGAAATCTGGAAGGAATCAGCATTACTTTGTTATTATAAGATACTCATACTACCCGAGAAATGGTATATTGTTATTTGAAAGTGGACTTAGATTAGTTGTAAATATATATTGTAGACTCTAGGGCAACCACAAAAAAAGAAGTATAGCTAATATGCTAAGAAAGAAGAAAAAAATGGAATCATGTTCAATGTTCAATTAAAACCATAAAGGCAGAAAAAGATTGGAAGACAAAGTAGAACAAAGCTATTTTATGGATATAGACAAATGAATTTTAAAGTTTATATGGGAGGCAAGAGACACAGAATAACCAACACGGTATTGAAGGAGAAGAACGAAGTTGGAAGACTGACCCTAGTCAACCTCAAGAATTACTATAAAGCTACAGTTATTAAGAAAGTGTGGTAGTGTCAAAAGAATAGACAAATAGATCAATGGAACAGAATAGAGAGATCAGGAATAGACAGACATAAATACATAGTCAACTGATCTTTGACAGAAGAGCAAAAGCACTACAATGAAACAAAGGTAGTCTCTTTAACAATTTGTACTGAAACACCTGGACATGTAAAAAAAAAAAATTGCATTTAGTTAGAGAACTTACACCCTTCACAAAAATTAACTCAAAATGGATCACAAATATAAATGTAACAAACCGGGGCACCTGGGTGGCTCAGTCGTTAAGCATCTGCCTTCAGCTTAGGTCAGGATCCCAGGGTCCTGGGATCGAGCCCCGCATCGGGCTCTCTGCTCCACAGGAAAGCTGCTTCTCCCTCTCCCACTCCCCCTGCTTGTGTTCCCTCTCTCACTGTGTCTCTCTCTGTCAAATAAATAAATAAAATCTTTATTTTTTTTAATTTTATTTATTTAAGAGGGAGAGAGCACAAGAGGGGGGAGGGCCAGAGGGAGAAGCAGAGTCCCCGCTGAGCAGGGACCCCTCCCCCCCATGCGGGACTCAATCCTGGGACTCCAGGATCATGACCTGCGCTGAAGGCAGTCGCTTAACCAACTGAGCCACCCAGGCGCCCAAAACTAAAATCTTTAAAATAATTAAAAAAAAATAACAAAAAATAAATGTAACATGCAAGACTTAAAATTTCTAGAAGACAATATCAGAGAAAACAGATGACCTTGGGTATATATGACCTTTTTAGTACAACATGAAAGACATGTTTCATGAAAGAAATAATTGATAAGCTGGACTTCATTAAAATTAAAACTTATGGTCCACAAACAATAATATAAAGACAAATAGAAGACAAACCACAGGAGAAAACATTTTCAAAAGACACATCTTTCACAGAACTGTTGTCCAAAATATACAAAGAACTCCTAAAACAACATTAAGAAAACAACTTTATTTTAAAAAATGGTTTTAAAAATGGTCTAATAACCTTGACTCACACCTATCCAAAAAAGAAATACATATGGCAAATAAGAATATGAAAACATGCTCTACATCATAAGTCATCAGGGAAATGCAAATTAAAACGAGGGGCGCCTTGGTGGCTCAGCTGGTTAAGCATCCTACTCTTGGTTTCAGCTCAGGTCATAATTTCAGGGTCCTGGGATTGAGCCCCGGATTGGGCTTCCATGCTCAGTGCGGAGCCTGCTTAAAATACTCTCTCTCCTTGTGCCCTTCCCCCATGCGCCCCTCCCTCTCTCTCTTTCTAAAATAAATAAATAAGTCTTTTAAAAAATGAAACAACAATGAGATACTTCTACATACCTACTAGAATGGCCAAAATCAGGATCATTGATAACACCAAAGGCTGACAAGGAAGGGGCAGAACAGTAACTCTCACACACTGCTGGTCAGAATGCAAAATGGTGCAGCTGCTTTGGAATACAGTTCAGTGGTATCTTACAAAACTAGACACAATCCTACCACACCATCCAGCATTTGTACTTTTTGGTATTTATTCAAAGAAATTGAAAACTATGTCTGCACATGGACATTTATAGCAGCTTTTTCATAATGTCAAAACTTGGAAGCAACCAAGATGTCCTTCTGAAATTGAATGAATGAATAAACTGTGGTACAGCTAGACAATGAAATATTATCTAACACCAAAAGGAAATGAGATAAAAAACCATGAAAAGACATGAAGGAAACATAAATACATACTATTAAGAGAAAGAAGCTAATCTGAAAAGGCTATATACTGCATGATTCCAACTCCATGACATTCTGGAAAAGGGAAAACTATGGAAAAAATAAAAAGATTGGTGGTTACCAGGGTTGAGGCAGGAGGAAATGAATAGGCAGAGAACAGAGGATTTTTAGGGTAATGAAAATATTCTATATGATATTATAATGATAGATATATGTCATTAAGCCTTTATCCAAACCTACAGATTCACAATGCCAAGAGTGAACCCTAAGGTAAACCCTGGACTTTGAGTGATTATGATGTGTCAATGTAGGTTCATCCTTTGTTTCTAAAAAATTGTACCAATCTGGTGAGTGATGTTGATAATGGGTAGGCTATCCCATTATCTCACTATGCCCATATGAGGTATGTGGGAAATCTCTGTACATTCCTCTCAGTATTGTAAACATTGTAAAACTGCTCTAAAAAAATAAGGTCATTTCAAGTAAAAATAAATAAATAAAAAGAAAAGAAAGAAAGGAAGAGAAAAGAAAGGAAAAGAAAAAAGCAACTAATTTTTGACCAAGGTGCAAAAGCAATTTGATGGAGAAAGGATAAGCTTTTCAACAACACATCTGTTTCAACAAACAGATGTAAGCCAACTAAATATTCATATACAAAATAATGAACCTCAGTACATGCTTCACACCATATACAAATATTAACTTAGAATAGATCATTGGCCCCAGTGTAAAATGTAAAACTATACAATTTCTAGAAGAAAACATAGGAGAAAATCTGCATGACATTAGATTTGGTGATTAGTTTTAAGATATGACAGCTAAAGCAAAATCCATAAAAATATTAATAGATTGGGCTTCACTAAATTAAATCTTTTGCTCTGTAAAATAAACTGGTAAGAGAGTAAAAATGCAACTCACAGACTGGGGTAATATATTTGCCAATCACCTATCTTTATAAAGGACTTATATAATAATACATACACACACACACACACACACACACACACACACACACACCAATTAAAAAAATCAATGGAAAAATAGGCAAAATATCTAAATGAACACTCTTCCAAAAGATATACAAATGGAAAATAGCCTATGAAAAGATGCTCAACATTATTAGTTATTAGAGAAATGAAAAATAAAGCCAAAATGATAAAATAAGCCTATGAAAAGATGCTCAACATTATTAGTCATTAGAGAAATGAAAAATAAAGCCAAAATGATATAACACAACATATCTTTAGAATAACTTAAAAAAAAAGAATAAAACTATCAATATGAAATGCTGGGGAAAAGGCAGTACAGAGCATCAGGAACTCTCATTCATTGCTATTGGGAATGCAAAATGGTACAGGCACTTTAGAAACAGGTTCACAGTTTCTTAAAATGTTAATCATATACTTACAAAACAACCCAGCCATCCCACTCCTAGATATTTACCCAAGAAAATTGAAATTTTCTGTTCATACAAAACCTGCATGTGAATGTTTATAGCAGTTTTATTGATAATGGCCAAAGCCTGAGAATAACAAGATATCCTTCAACAGGTGAATGAATAAATCAACTGTCACACATTCATAGAATGGATTACTACTCAGATCTAAGAAAAATTTTCTATTGGTTTACACAACAACATAAATTAACCTTAAATGTATTTTGCTATTTGAAAGAAGCTAAACCCCAAGGCTACATTTTGTATTATTCCCTTTATACAGCATTCTGGAAACAGCAAAATAATAGTGATAGAAGACTGGTCATTGATTGTCAGAGATTTGTAAGTGTGTGTGGCTGGGTAGAGGGGGCTACATCAGAGAATTTTTAGATGCTGGAACTGTTCCTTATGATACCTCTGTGCTGGATACATAACTCTATGCATTTTCACAGCCAATAGAACAGTACAACAGAAAGCATGAACTTTATGCAAACTATAAGGAAAATCAAACAGGATATCAATCACAGTATGGAATGTAAGCTGTGACAAGGGAATCTAATTCTGTTACAAATGTATCCATAGGTTACATGAGGGTGAGGGGGGAGGATCTGACCTAGGTAACTTTCAAAAACAATGTTTTGACTAGATAAAGACTGAAGACTAAACAAATAAAACTGTATAATAACATTGTGCTTGAGTTTATAAATTTGTTACTAATAGGGCTTCATTGAACAATTCTGATATTGATTTACATGCATGCTAGGTTGAATAAATAGGTATATAAATTAAAGATAAGGAGAACTAAGTTTCTCACTGTCAGAAAAATAAGTTACATAAATACATATACAAGCAAGGTGGAAGGCATGAATGAACCCTGTGGTAATGGATTAGAGTAGACTATATCATCATGAACTCATATTTATCTTAATATATTTCAGATAAATAGATATACAAATGTAGGTATGTGTGGACACATATGTTAGAATACATATACATGTTTCTTAGTTTGTCTACTGAGAGGGTCTACAACCGGTAACACCCCAAGTGAAACGAGTACACTTGGTACCAAGATATTGGATTCTAAATTCCAATCTCCAATAAAAGGATCAGTGCTCTTTTGAGCAATAGCTGATTCAAAAACTGTATTTAGGAAAATATAAGATGAACCTAGCATCTTGCAGTGCCAAGAAGAAAGTGTTGGAAACAAACAAAAGACTGGGTACATTTCAAAAGGATACAGCAACCAACCTGAAATGGCTCCCAATGTTTAAAGCTGGAATTTTTGATCGAAAAATAAATCATTATATTATTGGATTATAATGCAAAGAATAAGATAAATATCCATGAGTATATATTCATATAAATAAATGATTAGAAAAATAAATAGAGGAAAAGGGACAAATCTTACTTATAGATGAATTCCAAATTATTCATGAATTCCAAATAAAAAAATGAGGGAAGTAGAAGATCACCATTAAAATACCACAGTAATAATTGCTGCAGGCAAGGTCCACTGCTGACTGATATAATTAGCAGGCAAACTTTGAGGAAAAATAAAACAGTTCCATAACTTCAAAGTATCTCCCTGCAAATATTTCTTAATTACTATGGTTGTTTAACTTATGTTCATAAAGTCTTTGATATTTTTCACTCCAGGAGGTGGAGCTTAATTCTCCTTTCCTTGAATATGGGATAGAATGAGTGGTTTGCTTATAACAAACAGAATATGGAAAGAAAAAATAGTAACTTTACAGTGGAGAAACCTAGCAGACATCACCTTAACTATGTCACAAAGGTTAAAATGACCAGCAATAGGCCATATTGCTAATATATACTGATGAGATGAGAAGGGCATTTCCCTTCTGTATTCATCTTCCCTCAAATCCTTATCCCAGTTGAATTAGAAGAAAACATCAAACAAACCCAAATTGAGGGACCTTCCACAAAATGTCTGAATAGTTTTTAAAAAGTAGCAATGTTATGAAGAACAAGTAAGGACAGAAAATTTCACAAATTGAAGGAAGCTAAAGGTAAAGTGATGATTAAATGCAACATGGTAGACAGGGTTGTACACTGGGACATAAAAAGGACATTCGGGGAAAAATTACTGAATCTGAATAAAGTACATATTTTCCAATTTTGATTAATTTATCATAGTTATATGAGATGGAAGCTGTGAAATATAGGAACTCTCTGTGCAATCTTTGTAAAACTTCTATAAGCCTAAAATTATTTCAAAATAAAAAGTTAAAAAATAAGTCATTGGTTCTTACATAGATTCCAAACATATGCCGAGGGCTGATTCATACTTTGATATTAGTTGTTTTAGACAACTCTAAATTGACATATCTATTAAGACACATATGGGCTATTAATTTTTCTTCTATATTATATGCCACTGATAGTGTGTAATGACAAAGAATGCCATTTGAGAGAGGAATTCTGCCAAGTGCTAATTCTGTTTTCTTTCTGAGCATATTATTTGTCTGGTTTTCTAAGACTCTTGGCAGTAGTTTATGTCATGTCTATTAATGCCATACGTGGAGTGAAACTTTGAATGATTCTTCTATACTTGGTCTTTCTTCTGAATTTACTGACAAATTTCTTCCTTTAACTAGAAAATATTCATTTGTAGCTTGGGAAAAATAAAAGAATTTGATTAGTTACCAAAGATTACAATATTTAATTTGAAAATACCTAATAATCAGTGATGATGTAGTACTGTTGGGAAGAAAAGTTTTATAAGAGAAAATAAACTTTGTAATAAACTAATCACATTCCAGTGAAATCAAGTAGAGAAATTTCTCTGCTTTTTGTATACATGCATTAAACTTTCAGATTCACTTAATTAGCAAAAAAAGATTTTCATTATATATCCATAATGCAGCCCTGTTCACTATGATTACAATTTGATTCTGAGTTCTGGTATTATGTTGCTATTTTCAGTTCTTCGGTGAGCCATTTTTAAGCCATAGATACATCATTGTGAATTAGTGATTTTATTAATTTTCTATTGCTCTATAACAAATAATGACTACTTCAAGGGCTTTAAAAAAGACACACTCTTTATTTCACAATTTCTGTAGGTCAGGAGTCTAGACATGACTTGACTAAGTCCTCTGTTCATGATTCCACAAAGCTTCAATCAAAGCATTAGCTGGGCTGCATTCTCATCTGGAAGTATGACTGGGAAAGAATCCATTTCCACTGCTCACTCAGGTTGTTGACACAATTTATTTTCTTGTTACTCTGTGACGCAGGGCTCTAGCTTTCCATAGTCTAGAAGTTGCCTTCTGTTTCCAGAGGTCACCCACAGTCCCCAGAGGCTTCCCAAAGTACCTTGCCATAGGGGTTTCTCCCCATGGTTGTTGCATCAGATCAGCAAGCAGAATTTCGATTTCCAGTTTATTGAAGATACTGTCTTATGTGAAGTCACTTAATCATGAAAGTGACATCCTATCACCTTGCCATGTTCTGTTAGTTAGACCCAAGTCATAGGTCTCATCCACTCCCAAGGGAAGTGATTACACAGTGGCATGCCCACTAAGAGGTAAGGATCACTGGAGATCATCAGAGGGTCTATCTGCCATGGCAATGTAATATAATATATAATACCATCATAAAATGGAAATTAATAAATGAAAAAGCCAAAACACAAATCATGAAATTATGTTCACTGAGAATTTTTGTGCCCTATCACTGAATACTAGGTGAAAGATTCTTGTAAAACAGCACCAACATTTACAGATTTTATGATTATTAATAACATAATGGTAATGCATGTAAAATTATAAATTTACATGTCATAGGTATCCATGAAAATTTATTTTTCTCTGAAACCACTAAAATGCCTATCAGCCATTTAACAGATCACCTGAGACCACCAGTATCGAACATTCTTCTTTAAGAAACAGCGCCTGGAGTATAGATCTATTAGAAATATGTTATCTCATCAAGATAAAGATATGGATTTGGGGTATTTTCCTCACTCTGATTATAAAGTGATGCTTTGATATTTTTTTCTTCTCAATAAATTCCTTCTTGGTTAATATTTCAGAGAATGTAAAAAATGTGGTAGAACTGTTACCATATGCAACATCTCCTTATCTTCTAGGGAGGTAATTTATGTGCAGAGGTGAATGCATAGCATTTTTTGAAACATTACTATGCTGGAGCTCCAGCTAAGTTGTGAAAATGTAGAAGGATGAGTAAGACAAGACCTCAGATTTTCTGGCTATTAAAATGTGCCATGGCAACTATTTGTGTAAAAGATGGGCAAGAAGTGATCTCAGAAAGGATAATAAAGTTAATCACTTATTTTGAAATTGGTTTGGGGTAGATCTATTTAGCTCAATTACTAGGAGCAAGTATCATCATAAGCACAATTGAAATAAGGAAAGGAATATATTACACTTGGAGGTCTTTTCCTAAAGACCTATTGTTTTCTGTGTTAACTGGCCTATTCCATCCAGTCAGCTGCAGTGCACTCTATTGTCTTTAGTTACTTCTTTTTCCTGGCCTAGAAAGCCTAAGTGTGCTATTAAACTATATAAGGAAATAGATATGAAAGGCATTAAGAATATAAATGGAGCATTTCAAATATGGCACTGTAATGGGAAAGTGATATGCCTCTCTTACAGGCCTAGATGAAGCACAAAAGAAGATGGATATAGCCATACACTTATGGAATGTTGCAGAAAGTTTTTTGTAAGTTTTTAACGTATAGGTTTTCACCTGCTTTGAACTAACTACCACTTCAGGTGGTGGAACTGACACATAACACACAATTTCATTGCTGTAGCTCAACTTGTAAATAGCATAAAGGTGTATTCCTCTGAAATATTTGCTTTATTTGCTGTGTGTCCATAACATTATCAAGACATTGATAACTCATCTAGATATGCTTAAATCACATCACATAAAGACCTCTTTAGTTACACTTTCGCTTAAATTCAATAGCTACATACAAGAAATCTCATCTAACTGTGGCAGAAAATATGAAAATTATATCTTAGCGCTATATAATGGGTTTAAAGTTAAATACATTTTACAAAGGCATAGGTCTCATTGTTGTGAAGCAAACTCTCCCTTTAGCAATATTTTTCTCTGATTAAGTTAGAGATCAGATAAACTTCTTATGCAGTATATGCCCAATAGCAATATAAAATTCGATATCAGCTGCATTATTCTATAGACTTATGCCATCATACATGCAAATGAATACAAAGTAAACAGATAAACCAAATACAAAATGTAAAACGTACAAAATTTATCACTTACAAGTATGAACAAAAAAGGCAAGATAAAAGAGAATAAAATTTGTGGTAGCAATAGAATATAGCAAAAACATAAGTCTGCAACTTTACATTTTTTCTTTAAGATTTTATTTATTTGATACAGAAAGAGAGAGAGCGAGAGAGCACAAGCAGGGGGATCAGCAGAGGGAGAGGGAGAGACAGGCACCCTGCCAAGCAGGGAGCCTGATGCCAGGACCCCAGGATCATGACCTGAGCCAAAGGCAGACGCCCAACCGACTGAGCCACCCAGGCGCCCCTGCAACTTTACATTTTCAATAAGCATTTTAGATGGGCTTTGTTAAGGCATGGATGCTGTGAAACAGGAAGTATGAATTGTAGAATCATCTCCATTAACATGCATTGCTACTGTGGGCTAGATATCATATCCATTTATATTTTTGTCTTTCTCCTGAAAATGCTAAAATTATTTCATTCAAACAAAATCAAAGCATGAGTTCAACAACTAAAGCTACTGTTGGCTCACTTATTTTATGGTAGAATAAAGCGGCTGCAGTATTTATAGATTTGAAAGTGATCAATTAGCCTCTGAAAAATGGACTCTCCAGCCATGTTAGATATCATTATTGCCATTGTCAAACAATATGCACTAAATATTGGTTGAGACAATGTGATGGGGTGGAAGCAATTGCAAACACTTTTAAGGTTATCTAGTGTAAATTCTCCAGTGGAGGCAGAACTGTATTTAGAACACTATTGATTTTATACAATTTACTGAACTATATGCAAGCTTATGTTACAGACATTAGATTAGGCTTTCTAAGAGTTTTATTTTCCTTGGATCTTCTGAAGCTGGATAAGGGTGAGATCTGCTACATAGACAAAAATCAAATACACTTGGAAAAATAAATTCGTTCTACTGTCAGAACATATTTAGTCAAAATTCAGTTTGAGAATTGCCAAGTCAAAGCTTGCAATTCTAAAACTCCTCCTTCCTCCCCTTCTTTGGCAAATTAGAGTGAGATGAGTAAATACATCTCTGAACATTGCATGCTTTTTATCCCTTTTTATAACTTTCTACTTCTCATATTCATACACAGTGATTCTTTTCCAGTTTTAACAACAAGAGTTGATTTCAATAAAGCTTACTTTTAATTTTTCGGTGAGGAACAGTATCTGTTAAATCTGCTTACTTTTTTTAAAAATTTTTTATTGTTATGTTAATCACCATATATTACATCATTAGTTTTTGATGTAGTGTTCCATGATTCATTGTTTGTGGATAACACCCAGTGCTCCATGCAGAATGTGCCCTCTTTAATACCCATCACCAGACTAACCCATCCCCCTAACCTCCTCACCTCTAGAACCCTCAGTTTGTTTTTCCGAGTCCATCATCTCTCATGGTTCGTCTCCCCCTCTTACTTACTCGCCTTCATTCTTCCCCTCCTGCTATCTTCTTCTTTTTCTTTTTCTTAACATATGTTGCATTATTTGTCTCAGAAGTACAGATCTGTGATTCAACAGTCTTGCAAAATTCACAGAGCTCACCATAGGATATACCCTCCCCAATGTCTGTCACCCAGCCACCCCATCCCTCCCAGCCCCCACCAATCCAGCAACCCTCAGTTTGTTTCCTGAGATTAAGAATTCCTCATATCAGTGAGGTCATAGGATACATGTCTTTCTCTGATTGACTTATTTCACTCAGCATAACACCCTCCAGTTCCATCCATGTCGTTGCAAATGGCAAGATCTCATTCCTTTTGATGGCTGCATAATTTTCCATTGGGTATATATACCACATCTTCTTTATCCATTCATCTGTCGATGGACATCTTGGCTCTTTCCACAGTTTGGCTATTGTGGACATTGCTGTTATAAACATCGGGGTGCACATACCCCTTCGGATCCCTACATTTGTATCTTTGGGGTAAATACCCAGTAATGAAATTGCTGGATCGTATCGTAGCTCAATTTCCAACTGTTTGAGGAACCTCCATACTGTTTTCCAGAGGGGTTGCACCAGCTTGCATTCCCACCAACAGTGTAGGAGGTTTCCCCTTTCTCCAAATCCCCGCCAACATCTGTCATTTCCTGATTTGTTAATTTTAGTCATTCTGACTGGTGTGAGGTGGTATCTCATTGAGGTTTTGATTTGGATTTCCCTGATGCCGAGCGATGTTGAGCACTTTTTCATGTGTCTGTTGGCCATTTGGATGTCTTCTTTGGAAAAATGTCTGTTCATGTCTTCTGCCCATTTCTTGATTGGATTATTTGTTCTTTGGCTGTTGAGTTTGATAAGTTCTTTATAGATTTTGGATCCTAGCCGTTTATCTGATATGTCATTTGAAATATTTTCTCCCATTCTGTCAGTTGTCTTTTGGTTTTGTGGACTGTTTCTTTTGCTGTGCAAAAGCTTTTTATCTTGATGAAATCCCAATGGTTCATTTTTGCCCTTGCTTCCCTTGCCTTTGGCAATGTTTCTAAGAAGAAGTTGCTGCGGCTGAGGTCGAAGAGCTTGCTACCTGTGTTCTCCTTTAGGATTTTGATGGAATCCTGTCTTACGATTAGGACTTTCAACCATTTGGAGTCTATTTTTGTGTGTGGTGTAAGGAAATGGTCCAGTTTCATTTTTCTGCATGTGGCTGTCCATTTTTCCCAACACCATTTGTTGTAGAGAATGTCTTTTTTCCATTGGACATTCTTTCCTGCTTTGTCAAAGATAAGTTGACCATAGAATTGAGGGTCCATTTCTGGGCTCTCAATTCTGTTCCATTGACCTATATGTCTGTTTTTGTGCCAGTACCATACTGTCGTGATGATGACAGCTTTGTAATAGAGCTGGAAGTCCGGAATTGTGATGCCGCCAGCTTTGCTTTTCTTTTTCACGATTCCTCTGGCTATGCGGGGTCTCTTCTGGTTCCATACAAATTTTAGGATTATTTGTTCCATTTCTTTGAAAAAAGTGGATGGTATTTTGATGGGGATTGCATTGAATGTGTAGATTGCTCTAGGTAGCATTGACATCTTCACAATGTTGGTTCTCCCAATCCATGAGCATGGAACGTTTTTCCATTTCTTTGTGTCTTCTTCAATTTCTTTCATGAGTATTTTATAGTTTTGTGAGTACAGATCCTTTGCCTCTTTGGTTAAATTTATTCCTAGGTATCTTATGGTTTGGGGTGCAATTGTAAATGGGATCGACTCCTTGATTTGTCTCTCTTCTGTCTTGTTGTTGGTGTATAGGAATGCCACTGATTTCTGCGCATTGATTTTATACCCTGCTACTTTACTGAATTCCTGTATGAGTTCTAGCAGTTTTGGGGTGGAGTCTTTTGGGTTTTCCACATACAATATCATATCATCTGCAAAGAGTGAGAGTTTGACTTCCTCTTTGCCGATTTCGATGCCTTTGATTTCTTTTGTTGTCTGATTGCTGTGGCTAGGACTTCTAATACTATGTTGAATAGCAGTGGTGAGAGTGGACATCCCTGCCGCGTTCCTGACCTTAGGGGAAAAGCTCTCAGCTTTTCTCCATTGAGAATGATATTCGCTGTAGGTTTTTCATAGATGGCTTTTATGATACTGAGGTATGTACTCTCTATCCCTACACTCTGAAGAGTTTTGATCAAGAAAGGATACTGTACTTTGTCAAAAGCTTTTTCTGAATCTATTGAGAGGATCATGATTCTTGTTCTTTCTTTTGTTAATGTATTGTATCACGTTGATTGATTTGCGGATGTTGAACCAGCCTTGCAGCCCAGGGATAAATCCCACTTGGTCGTGGTGAATAATCCTTTTAATGTAGTGTTGGAACCTATTGGCTAGTATTTTGGTGAGAATTTTTGCAACCATGTTCATCAAGGATATTGGTTTGTAATTCTCCTTTTTGATGGGGTCTTTGTCTGGTTTGGGGATCAAGGTAATGGTGGCCTCATAAAATGAGTTTGGAAGTTTTCCTTCCATTTCTATTTTTTGGAACAGTTTCAGGAGAATAGGTATTAATTCTTCTTTAAATGTCTGATAGAATTCCCCTGGGAAGCCATCTGGCCCTGGGCTTTTGTTTGTTGGGAGATTTTTGATGACTGCTTCAATTTCCTTAGTGGCTATAGGTCTGTTCAGGTCTTCTATTTCTTCCTGGTTCAATTTTGGTAGTTGATACATCTCTAGGAATGCACCCATTTCTCCCAGTTTATCTAATTTGCTGGCATAGAGTTGCTCATAATATGTTCTTAGAATTGTTTGTATTTCTTTGGTGTTGGTTGTGATCTCTCCTCTTTCATTCAGGATTTTGTTGATTTGGGTCCTTTCTCTTTTCTTTTTGATAAGTCTGGCCAGCGGTTTATCAATCTTGTTAATTCTTTCAAAGAACCAGCTCCTAGGTTTGTTGATCTGTTCTACTGTTCTTTTGGTTTCTAGTTCATTGATTTTTGCTCTGATCTTTATTATTTCTCTTCTCCTGCTGGATTTAGGCTTTATTTGCTGTTCTTTCTCCAGCTCCTTTAGGTGTAGGGTTAGGTTGTGTATTTGAGACCTTTCTTGTTTCTTGAGAAAGGCCTGTATTGCTATATACTTTCCTCTCAGGACTGCTTTTGCTGTATCCCAAAGATTTTGAACAGTTGTGTTTTCATTTTCATTGGTGTCTATGAATTTTTTTAATTCTTCTTTAATTTCCTGGTTGACCCATTCATTCTTTAGTAGGATGCACTTTAGCCTCCATGTATTTGAGTTCTTTCCGACTTTCCTCATGTGATTGAGTTCTAGTTTCAAAGCATTGTGGTCTGAAAATATGCAGGGAATGATCCCAATCTTTTGGTACTGGTTGAGACCTGATTTGTGAGCTAGGATGTGATCATTTCTGGAGAATGTTCCATGGACACTAGAGAAGAATATGTATTCCGTTGCTTTGGGATGGAAAGTTCTGAATATGTCTGTGAAGTCCATTTGGTCCAGTGTGTCACGTAAAGTCTTTATTTCCTTGTTGATCTTTTGCTTAGATGATCTGTCCATTTCAGTCAGGGGGATGTTAAATTCCCCCACTATTGTATTGTTGTCAATGTGTTTCTTCGCTTTCATTATTAATTGCCTTATATAATTGGCTCCTCCCATGTTAGGGGCATAGATATTTACAATTGTTAGATCTTCTTGTTGGATAGATCCTTTAAGTAGGATATAGTGTCCTTCTTCATCTCTTATTACACTCTTTGTTTTAAAATCTAATTTGTCTGATATAAGGATTGGCACCCCAGCTTTCTTTTGGTGTCCATTAGCATGGTAAATGGTATTTCACCCCCTCACTTTCAATCTGGGGCTGTCTTTGGGTCTAAAATGAATCTCTTGCAGACAGCATATTGATGAGTCTTGTTTTTTAATCCAATCGATAGCCTGTGTCTTTTGATTGGGGCTTTGAGCCCATTTACACTCAGGGTAACTATTGAAAGGTATGAATTTAGTGCCATTGTATTGCCTGTAAGGTGACTGTGACTGTATATTGTCTGTGTTCCTTTCTGATCTATGCTGCTTTTAGGCTCTCTCTTTGCTTAGAGGACCCCTTTCAATATTTCTTGGAGGGCTGGTTTCGTGTTTGCAAATTCCTTTAGTTTTTGTTTGTCCTGGAAGCTTTTTATCTCTCCTTCTATTTTCAATGACAGCCTAGCTGGATATAGTATTCTTGGCTGCATATTTTTCTCGTTTAGTGCTCTGAAGATATCTTGCCAGTCCTTTCTGGCCTGCCATGTCTCTGTGGATAGGTCTGTTGCCAATCTAATATTTCTACCATTTTAGGTTACATATCTCTTCTCCCGAGCTGCTTTCTGGATTTTCTCTTTGTCTCTGAGGGTCCTAAGTTTTACTATCAGATGTTGGGGTGTTGGCCTATTATTATTGATTTTGAGAGGGGTTCTCTGTGCCTCCTGGATTTTGATGCCTGTTTCATTCCTCACATTAGGGAAGTTCTCTGCTATTATTTGCTCCAATATGCCTTCTGCCCCTCTCTCTCTTTCTTCTTCTTCTGGGATCCCAATTATTCTAATGTTGTTTCATCTTATCATATCACTTATCTCTCTAATTCTGGCTTCGTGATCCTGTAGTTGTTTATCTCTCTTTTTCTCAGCCTCTTTACTTTCCATCATTTGGTCTTCTATATCACTGATTCCCTCTTCTGCCTCATTTATCCTAGCAGTCAGTGCCCCCATTTTTGATTGCACCTCATCAATAGCCTTTTTGATTTCGACTTGGTTAGATTTTAGTTCTTTTATTTCTCCAGAAAGGGTTTTTCTAATAACTTCCATTCTTTTTTCAAGCCCAGCTAGTATCTTTAAGTCATGATTCTGAACTCTAGGTCCGACATCGTACTAATGTCCGTATTGAGTATGTCCCTGGCAGACGGTACTACCTCTTGTTCTTTTTGCTGAGGTGATTTTTTTCGTCTTGTCATTTTGTCCAGAGGAGAATAGATGGATGAGAGAACAAAATGCTAACAGGTTTACAACGTCCCCAGCAAATATAATGTATACAAATCAGAAAAGACCTGAAACCAGGGGTAAAGAAAGGGAAAGAAAGAAAAAAGAAAGAGAAAAAAAAGAAAAAGGAAAAGATAAAAACAAACAAAAACAGAACAAAACAAAACAAAAAAAACAGAATATGATCAAATATGATCAGGTTAGTGCATAGATCAGTGCCACACACTAGATTTTGGGTGTATTTTGGTCTGTTAGAAAAAAGTGCCTCCTAAAATTTTAAAGGAAGAAAGACATATATGTACAAAATAAGGGTTGATACAATGAAGGGATGGAAGATGACTGTAAAGATGAAAAGTATAAAAGATTTTATAAAAGGAATTGATATGTTGTTTGAAAAAACAAAGAAGATTTAAAAAAAAAAGAAAGAAAAAAGGGAGAGAATGTGATCAGGCAGGAGACTAGAACAAAGCCATACAGTAGTGATTTAGGGTATATTTTGATCTGTTAGAAGAAACTGCATCTCAGAATTTTAAAGAGAGAACAACTTATATATATATATATATATATATATGCCAAAAATAAGGGTAACTACTATGAAGGGATAAAATATGACTCTAAAAATGAAAAATAAAAAATGTTTTTTTTTAAAAAAGGGATTGATAAGATGTTGGTTGAAAAAGGAAAAAAGAAAAATTAACAGTTAAAAAAATTAACTTTGATGAACTCATGAATCATGGTAAAAAAAAAAGCCATGAATTCTATGTGCTGTATTCCCCTAGCGCTGGAGTTCTCCCATTCTCCTTGATCGATAAACTTGGTCTTGGCTTGCTGGCTGTTCGTGTTGATCTTCTGGGGGAGGGGCCTGTTGCTGTGGTTTCCAAATGTCTTTGCCAGAGGCTGCATTGCCCCGCCCTTGTTGGTCTGGGCTAAGCAAGCTGCTGGGGTTTGCTCTCAGGGGCTTTTGTTCCCTGCAAGCTCTCGGTACAGCTTTGGAGGACCAGGGCGAAAATGGTGGCCCCCCAATCTCCACCCGGAGGAGCTGAGAACTTGGGGCCCCGCTCCTCAGTGTGCCCCCAGAGAAAAGCAGTCACTCCCATCTCCCTGGTCTCCGGCCGCACTCCGTTCTCACCTGGCCTGTGACCGAGCATTTCTATCTCTGGCACCTGACCCCGTGTGGAGTCTCCAAACCCAGCAGATCCCTGTGATGTGCTCCTGCGCCGCTCCTCCCGGGGGAGGAAGGGGAGTCTCCCCAGCTCTGCAACTTCTTGGGTCCCTGCTGGAGGAGCAGTGGCCCGACTGGGCCGTGGATCACAGTTTATGGCAACCCTGAGCTGAGAGCCCGCGCCTCGGCTCCATCTCTGCAGCCAGCTTCCCCACTCTGATACCTGGGAGCTCTGCCACACTCAGGCACCCCCGTTCTTTCTGTGACCCCAAGCGTCCTGAGACCACACTGTCCTAGGAGGATTCCACCCCCCGCTTAGCCACTGCAGTGACGTCCCTCAGCGGAGCCAACTTCTAAAAGGTCCAATTTTGTGCTCCGCGGCTCTATCACTTGCCAGAAGCGGCCACGGAGGCCCCCTCCCCCGCCATCTATCCTCCCGAATATCGCCTCGGATTCACTTCTCTGCACGTCCTACCTTCCAGAAAGTGGTCGCTTTTCTGTTCAGAGTGTTGTTACTATTCTTAACTTCGATCTCCTGTTGAGTTTTAGGTGTTCAGAATGGTTTGATCCCTATTCAGCTGAATTCCTGAGACCAGACAAAATCCAGGTCTCCTACTCCTCCGCCATCTTGCTCCGCCCCCAATCTGTTTACTTTTGTCCTGTTTCTCTTAACTAGGCTTGGTTTATCCCTATAGGAAACAGATATTAACCACATTTCCCATTCTTAGCAGCATGATTCTCAGATAAGCCATTAAAAGCAATGATAAGTAAGTATATGTTGTGTTACTTTCTTGAGCAGATAAATTATACAACTTGAAAATTAAGAAAATATTTTCCAGTTTTCAAAATCATAATGTGAAAAAATAAATTCTCCATTTCAGAACTTTTCATTAAATGTTAGACATCTATTTGTCCTGGGATAAATTGCCATTTACCTTCTTGGACATATTTGGTAGGGAAATCATTTAGCAAATTCTGTGCTAGGAAATTTGCTAGATGCTATGCATGTACTTGAGAGATACTCTTTTGCTCCATCAAGGAGCATGCTGCCCATTAGAAAGGACAAAAGCATTCATAGTGTTTTGCATGCTAACACTGAGATAAGCATAGGACACATGGAGCAGACAGGAAACCCTATCCCAGGTAAGTTGGGGAAGGCAGAACCAGAAAGAGATAACTGAATGGGGTACTATCTGAGATTTTTTTTGGCATTATCAAAGGAAAATGATGCACTGAGCATTAGCTACAAACTTCTACTTTCATAACAAATCACTGAGTTAAAAAAATGATATAGCAAGTTTAGTTAATGCAGATCCATACTCAGATATGACTATAAACACTGGGAAATCTTTTGAAGCTTAAGAAGCTCAAGAAAGAACTTTAACAGGTACCCAAGCAGACATATAAAAGTGCCAAAGACAATTAACTTGGAGTTGAGAATTTTAAGCACCTCTTTTACTTTCCCTCTCTTAGCCATCTGTTGTCCAGGGCCTGGGGATATAATTTGGAAGTGCTCTTAAATGGGCCAAAGGTGAAAAGCATCTTTGCCATTAAGAGTGAGCACTCAGCTCATAGTTTTCAGACTAGAGCTCTCCAAATGGTAATGGTATTGGGGAACATTGCTGAATAGCTACACAAAAGGTCATAGTCATGAATCAGAAGCACTGGCAGCTCTCCCTAACCCCCCAACACAATAGATGTCCACCCTACCTGATAATAGGAATACAGCAATAACAGCAAGAGGAAGCAGGCAAAGCAGAGTAGGTACATGGGTAGATTGAGAAGAGTGGTCAGAATATACCAATAGGTACAGAATAGTTGGCTAGTTTCTGTCCATTACTCATGAACCAAACCATGTAGTTCCAGTAGCTGGGACATACAGTGATTCTCCCTGCATGAGTACAATGCCTGAAATTTTAAAAAACTGAACAGAGTTATTCTAGGGTGTGGGTGATGGGGTTTATTCTAGAATAGTGAGTGGATTAGCCTTGAAGAACAGTATTAGAAGAAATTCTTAGAATAGAAAAAGATATTCTTCCTATGCTTCAAGTTAACCAGAGGAGTACAACCCATACCCTGTTTTGTGCTTTACCTAGAGATGGCTAATATTATATAAGAGAATAGCAGAAAATAAGTAATACAAGAAATTGAAAGAAGAAAATGTGGTTCATATAATTGATATTTCAAATGGAAAATTTTGAACAGGAAAATAAGGTAAGATAAATTAAAAATTAAAATAAAATAGAAGGGAAAGTCTCAACACATCATTAATTACAATTCTGTGTAGATTAACTTTGATAATTTAAAAGATAAATGCTCTCAAGTTGAATTCAAGAAAAAAAAAATAAGATCTGGCCATATGTGGTTTTTAGAAGAAATACCTAAGACAAACACAAAAGGAAGGAAAGTGAAGGGATGGAAAATACAACAAACAAATATGAATTGGAAGAAGAGAGAGCATTTTAAATATCTAAAATAATAAAAAAAGTGTACTCAAAAAAGATTACTGAAAAAGAAGCTTCTAGTAAACTAATTAAGAAAAACGGCAAAATAGGAAATTCTGAATAAAAACTCCAACCACAGACATGGCTATTTTTTAAAGCATAAGACAATGGTATGAACAAATAATGCAGATTTTGAAAATATTAAAAACTTGTATGTTTGGAAAAGCATAAAATGCTAAAATATGTCATTAGCCAGAAAAAAAAGACAGTCATCAGAGAGAGCAGCATGAATAAATGCAGAAAGGACACCAAATCATCATAAAGTAGTTGCCATAAAGTGGAAAGAAACAACTTTACTGGAAGAAAATAGGGAACCTTAGGAAATTTTAAAGCTGTGGAATAAAATGACCAAAACTAAATTTAAGAAGATTAAGAAGCTGCAAATTTTAAGGTGACCAGTGTTCCAGTTTGCCAGAGTGAGGGAGTTCCTGGGATGCATGCTAAAATCAGGAAAGTTTCTAGTGAATTGAGCCAAGTTGGTCACCCTAGCTGTGATATTAAAAATAATAAATAAATAACTAAATAAACAAACAACAACCAATTGTGAAACCAATGATTTAAAACAAAAACAAAAACACATGACACAATCCTGCAGAAATATCTAGTATTTATATTACCAATAGGAGTAAATTAAAAAACACACATTTTTGGACTATAAAACACATCCTACTATCTACAAATGAGAAGAGGAGAGAAAAGATCAAACAATGTAGTATAGTATCACTATCCAACTAAGGCACCTAATTCCAGTGCATGGAGCTATTCTGACCAGATAAAAGTCAGTCATCCCCCAAGACAACATTCTAAAGCTGCTGAAGATAGCTCCATTAACCCTCCCTGTCCATCTGCAGTTCTCTTCCTCCTTCCATTCAGAATGTATAATTGCCATTAGATATAAAGTCATTATTTAGAATGATGAGGTAGGGCTGTGTTGTATTTGAGGATGCTGTGTAAAAAAGGGTTTTATGAAAGTCAAGGTGGGTGTTAGGAGCTTTGCATATAGGAGACTGTATTCATCCTTTCAGTATACATCCTAGATGAGACAGAGAACATGAAAGACAGATTACTCAGCCCAGATCTTAAAACATATCTGAGTGTTCACAAATCATGATTTGCAAGAGATTGCAGAGATTACGTAGACATAATCAACCTGGCTTTTATTATTGAATTTGAGTGTGAGGAGGTAGCAGATGCAAGTGGACAATCATCAGAGGCATCACAAACCTCACATGCAAACACAGCACCTATAAATATCTGTCCTAATTTGAAGATGAATAAAGAAGAAAAATGATATCCATGAAGGAAAAAAAAATCACAGCAATGGAAATAAAAAGAACATTATCAGGAAGTCTCAGTGTACGGGTGTATTTCTAGAAACAATATTTTATTTAAAAAGCGAAATTTCATAAAATACCAGTGAATTATCCTGGGGGGTGGGGTGGGAAAGAAGAACTTAGAAAGAATAGCTTCTACAAAAGGGCACAGTTAGATATGAAGATAGTATTAAAATAAAGGTGTAAAAGAAGATTATAGAAAATAGGAAATCTTTCAAGGCACTCAAAGTGCAATAGCAGGATTTAATGTATATGTATTTTAATGTAATATACATTTTACATATAAGACATAGATCAGGATTAGAGAGAACATCAGGTCACCGATGATCAAGAAACACAACAATCTCTATTAAAATTAAAGGGGAAGAAAAACCAAAACAAGAAACTAAAATTCTAAGAATAGAAGTGATAAATAAGAATAATGAGTATAAATCCAACTAAGAATGATAGATTTACGAGGAAGAAAAAGGAATGACAGAAATAAAATCAATTATATCAAATATAGTGATGAGGAGGAAGAGGTAAAGAAAAAGGATAAAGGTAATGGTAACAGTATTTGTGGGAAGACAAATTCTAAATGCAGGCAAAATTATTTGATAATCAGAAAATTTAGCACTTATACAACTATCTAAAAAAGTTAAGTGAATTCTAATTCTCTAGTACTTGTTATGATTCTTTAAAATATATAAAAATAGTGTGGTTTTATTATTTAAAAATCTGAGAATTATGAGAAAGGAGAACCAGAGCAGGGTTTATCCAATTGTCTATTCCATGTGAATATGAGACAAAACCTATTATTTTGTTTTGTACGTTGGTAAGTAGAGAAATAGGTTGGATTGGACAGATGTGCTTTACTTTTTTCCACCTTTACTGAGGTATAATTGACAAATAAAATTATGAGATATTTGAAGTGAACAGTATGGCAATTTGATATACATACACATTGGACACATTCACTTTAAAAAATTAAAGAAAATCACTAGAAGAATTAAAAATTGATTTTCTATCTACTAAATTACTATGGAATCTGATTCACTTTCAGATTCCCAAGGGAGTCACCAACAAATATATGAAAAGGGTAAAAAAAAAAAAAAAAAAACTGTATACTTGCTAAAAACTAAGAACGACTGCAAGTATTTTTTTAGATTAAAACAAAGATGAGATTATACTGAAGAACTACAAAGAATTTCTTCTCACTCCTTTATTTAAAAGGAAACAATGTTATGGAGAGTGAAAATGACAAGGACAGAACTCCATATCACAGACAAAATTGGAAAAATGAGGCTAGATCTGGACATAGGCAGATAAAAATGTAAACAGCTGCATGTTTCAGGAATAGGAAACTGCTTTACAGGAATCTGTAAGGGCGCCCGGGTGGCTCAATCAGTTAAGTCTGACTCTTGGTTTGAGCTCAGGTCATGATCTCAGGGTTGAGGCTAGGTCTGGACATAGACAGATAAAAATGTAAACAGCTGCATGTTTCAGGAATAGGAAACTGCTTTACAGGAATCTGTAGGGGCGCCTGGGTGGCTCAATCAGTTAAGTCTGACTCTCGGTTTGAGCTCAGGTCATGATCTCAGGTTGTGGTTGAGCTCAGGTCATGATCTCCCTGCATTGGGCTCTGCGCTCAGCAGGGAGTCTGCTTGAGATTCTCTCTCTCCCTCTGCTTTTGCCCCTCCCCTCTTCTCTCTCTTTCTCCCTCCCTCTCTTAAATAAATAAATAAATCTTAAAAAAAAAAAAGGAATCTCTAAAAGGGAACCATCTCCCTGGGAGCAATCAGACATAAACAATGGTTTACCAGTATGTACGATGGATGGTGGAAGCAGTCTGTCCTAGGCCAGAATGTAGAGGAGACAGGTGAAGGGATAAACATTATGTAGATAGATAGATGATAGGTACATACATACAAACATAGATGATAGGTAGATTTGCATATATAACATATATATATATATCTTATCATATTACTTTATATTTTTGGTAAGTCTAAGTGAACAGCAACAACAAAAGAAAGAATAATAGGAAACTTTGTTACATAATTCTTCTACGAATCTCCCCTACAAGTATATTTATTTGCACATGTAGAGGAAGATTTATGCATGGGATGTAAATGGCAGATCTATACATAGGAGTAAATATCTGGAAACAATCTAGAAACCCATTAATAGGTTATGTAACTAGAAATGATAGTACATCTATATATAATAGTGTAGTCCTTAGGGTAAAAATGAGTTCAATCTAATTATATTAGAATATGTGTGATTAAATGAAAAAATGAAGCAAGGTACAGAATAATGCCAGTGGTATGTTCCTGCATTTCATTAAAGATGATAGTTATGCATATCAATGCATGAGACATGTCTGTATTGAAAATCACCAAACTATTGAAATTATTTACCTTTATGTTGTACAGCTGAGAGTCTGGGATACCAGAAGAGTATTTTCCATTGCACTACTTTTGTAATGGTTGAATTGCATGTGTCACATTTATTTTAAGCTTTTAGAAGAAAACTTCCTTATGCTAAAATTTAGAGTTGGCTACATATGAATATGAAATGACTATGAAAACTGAAAAACTGTACTGATATTTTCAACTAACATGTCTATTATCATGTACTAGTATTATGCAATATTACTTAGGTAGAATTATAAGTAGGCAATTTCAAAATTGGAATAAAGCCAGATTTAAGGCTTGAGATTATTTGTTTTCTACTATAATTAATACCTGTTGTCAAAAATACAATTTTGTCCTTCAGGAGAGAACCCACAGCTTTTATGTATCTAACTCTGGCTCTGCAAAAGCAATTGGTCAAATGAAAGCAATTAGCCAATTGTATGTTGACTGTACAAACAGTTGTGGGCTAGAATAGGAATAGTTGCCAACACACATCAGATGAGATTGGGGACACTGGCCATAAATCTCCAGATATTAGAGAGCCACTGGAACACACTAAATACCAGGAGTCACACACAATATAACATGACCTTGGATGAAGAGAAGGAGAAGAGGACAAATTATATTCAGTGACATGATTTTTACTAAAATAAAAGAGAGTTTTGAATAGTAAGTTCATGTAGAGATTGGCTATATATGCCAGACACAACTTGAGGCAGGCTTGCCTCCTAAAAATTAAGAAATGTTTAGGCATTAGTCCTTTCTGTCTGCTAGAAATTCCTTGCATTTACAAATCAGTAGAAGAAATATCAATCCTTTGGTGGCAGACCACAGATTGTCACCCTAAATCCATCAGCTCCTTCCTCCACAGTAATTTTCAGTGGGACATAACGGCCACCCAATTAGTTTAACAATTCCTAGTCTCTCTTGCAACTTGGTATGTCAAATGACTAAGTTCTCAGCCACGGAATGAAAAAAAAATTATAAATGTAACTGACACGTAATATGCTTAAAGGGAAGTGGTTTGCCCTGGACTCCCCTTTTCCCTTTCCCAATAGTCTGGAGCACAGACGTGGCATCAGCATAGCTGCACCCCAGCAGATGTAGGAAATTCCCTAGAAGATGGTGGAGCAAAGAAAACAATATAAGAAACCCAGATCTCTGAATTCCTTGTGAAACACAATTTTTAGAATAAGAAACAAATGTCTATTGCATTGCAACCATTATGTTTATGGGTTCTTTTTGCAGCAAATTAGCCATTATCCTACCTAATAAATCTTTATTTTCAATCAAGATATTGAGCTTCTGATGCAGTGACTTGACTAAAGTCACAGGTAGAACTAGCAGCTACCTCTATCTGTTCTGATTACATTCCTCCACACTCCTTCTCAAAATCCTTTTCCTAGGTGTATTTTAACCCAGATATTTTCAAGTCTCTGAATCTTTGGAATAACCACTTGTCTCAGGGTCAATTTCTTTTTTTTTTCCCCCACCCTAGTATTACTCTGCAATAGGGGTTTCTAAGAAAATGTTTAAATTGGCACATTGCCTGAATGGTAGAGATTATTCACAGGGGGAAAAAAAGACTGAAAGCCTTCTGTGGATCCTTGCCTCTGAATCCATACACTCATTATGTTTTGTTTTGTTTTTTGTTTGTTTGTTTTAAGTACTGGGTATGTTCACATCATCAGAGCTTTAAAAGCTAAATTAAAATAATGTGTGAAAATACCTGCTACCTCAGTATCTGACACCTAGGGAGTCTCAAATCTAATTAATTCCTTTCCCCAAACTAATGGCCAAAAGTTCAATCCAAATATTTTATTAAAAAAAGAAAACACAAACTAAAACCCTTATTTCTATTCCATTTCTTAGGGAGGAAAAAAAAAGATGAACTAAATATATAAAACAACAGATCCTAAGAATTAATATTCTTTCCTTAAAATGCAAACAAGTTATAAGTTATGCTTAACAATACCTGACCAGAGTCCAAAAGTGAAACAGTAGCCGTGGATACTGTAGGAATTGATAACCAAGATAACCAAGAATTAACTACAATTGAATCTGAATATTTATTCAAGAGATCCAGTCTTGGATTTACATATTCAAAATGTATCTTCCCGGGCTCCTGGGTGGCTCAGATGGTTAAGCGTCTGCATCTGGCTCAGGTCATGATCCCAGGGTCCTGGAATCGAGTCCTACATCGGGCTCCCTGCTCAGCAGGGAGCCTGCTTCTCCCTCTGCTTCTCTCTCTCTCTCTCTGTCTCTCATGAATAAATAAATAAAATCTTAAAAAAAAAGTATCTTCCCTTAGTAACTTTAACCTATCTCTTACACTTGAATAGTATACATATGTATGTTGACACACACCTAAGTAATACATATCATATGTATGTGGTATCTTTTAATAGTTTATAATTCATAAATAATACTTACAATTATTTACCTAACATGTTGATGATAATACAACTTTGCTTATTAGTGTGAATCCAGGAAGAAAATTAATATGATATGGATACAGTAAATTTCAAAGTTCAAGTTATTATTACCTGTTTTATGGAGAAAGCACATTAGCCAATTCCAAGTTATAGATTAGGAATGAGAAGGAATTCTCCCTGGTTTCACAAAACATTTTTTTTCCCCATCTTTCCCACAAAGCTCTTTTATATTACTACTCTAATAAACTCTTCCAATCTGGAAAAAACTATCCTACCCTTAATATAGAAAACAAGTCTTTTATTTCCCACATGAGTGTGCTTATTAGTTCTCACTACTTAAAATTTCTCATTCCAATCTGTATGGACATCCTTTCAACCTACTTTGTACCTCTACTTCACCATTGAGCCTCTTTGGCTATCTTTCTAGGACTAGTCTTTGCTATATCTTTTACTTTTTTTTTCCCCACAGATTTATTTATTTTATTTTTTTAATTGTTTTATTTAAATTCAATTAGCCAACATATAGTACATCATTAGTTTCAAATGTAGAGTTCAATAATTCATCCGTTGCCTGTAACACCCAGTGCTCATCACATCACATACATGCCTATCACCCAGTTACCCCATCCCCCCACCCACCTTTCCTCCAGCAACCTTCAGTTTATTTCCTATAGTTAAGAGTCTCTCATGGTTTTTCTCCCTCTCTGATGACTTCCCATTCAGTTTTCCCTCCCCTCCCTCATGATCCTCTGTTCTGTTTGTTATATTCCATGTATGAGTGAAACCATATAATTGTCTGTCTCCAATTGACTTATTTTGCTCAACATAATACCCTCCAGATCCATTCACATCAATGTAAATGGTAAGTAGTCATCCTTTCTGATGGCTGAGTAATATTCCATTGTGTGTATATATATATATATATATATATATATATATATATATATATATATATATATATATTACACCACATCTTCTTTATCCATTCATCTGTCAATGGACATCTTGGCTCTTTCCACAGTTTGGTTATTCTGGACATTGCTGCTATAAACTTTGGGGTGCAGATGCCCCTTCAGATCAATACATTTGTATCATTGGGGTAAATACCTAGTAGTGCAATTGCCGAGTCATAGGGGTAGCTCTATTTTTAATTTCTTGAGGAACCTCCATACCATTTGCCAGAGTGGCTGTACCAGTTTGCATTCCCACCAACAGTGTAGGAGGGTTCCCCTTTCTCCGCATCCCCGCCAACATCTGTCGTTTCCTGACTTGTTAATTTTGGCCATTCTGACTGGTGTGAGGTGGTATCTCATTGAGGTTTTGATTTGGATTTCCCTGATGCTGAGCGATGTTGAGCACTTTTTCATGTGTCTGTTAGCCTTCTGTATGTCTTCTTTGGAGAAATGTCTGTTCATATCTTCTGCCCATTTCTTAACTGTATTCTTTGTTTTTTGAGTGTTAAGTTTGATAAGTTCTTTATATATTTTGGATACTAGCCCTTTATCTGAAATGTCATTTGCAAATATCTTCTCCCATTCCTTAGGTTGTCTTTTAGTTTTGTTGACTGTTTCCTTTGCCGTGCAAAAGCTTTTTATCCTGATGAAGTCCCGATAGTTCATTTTTACTTTTGTTTCCCTTGCCTTTGGAGACGTATCTAGCAAGAAGTTGCTGTGGCCGAAGTCAAAGAGGTTTCTGCCTGTGTTCTCCTCTAAGATTTTGATGGATTTATTTATTTTAGAGAGAAAGTATGAGTTGGAGGGACCGAGGGAGAGGAAGAGAAAATCAAGTGGACTCTGTGCTGAATGCGGAGCCTGAAACGGGGCTTGATCTCATGACCCGGAGATCATGACATGAGCCGAAACCAAGAGTCAGACACTTAACCAACTGCACCACCCAGGCACCCCTGGTATTTCTTTTCTGAATCCATCATGTGACATTTAAACACAAAAATGGCTTAGATGCATTGAGTGCCAGAGAGTGTGCCAGTCATTCAGTATCACTATGTATGTACTATAGGTATTACTGTGTTTTAGGAAGTATGCTGATGAAGAGATTGAATCAAATAGGCCAATGTCACAAGCCAAGTAAATGGTGGAACCAGAATTTTAGATCAGGTCAGTTCGACTTTATTTTCTAATATAGCACTGCCTTGAGGAAACTGTTTCAGAAGTCCAAATCAGATGAGTGATATTCAGCTTAAAAACTGCAAATGGGAATTAATTGTGCATTTTCCTATAACTCTGTTATCAATGGCATGAAATACATTGAAATATGTACTTTGACTAAGTTTGGAATAATAGTGAATAGTACTAACAAAGTCTCTACCATTCTGAGATTTTATTCTTATGGGGAGAAATAGACAAGGGGGAAATAAGATTATTTCAAAAAGCAGTACATGTCAGAAAGCTGGAAAATAGTAATATGACAAAGTAATAGAGACCATGGATTCCTCATATTAGACCTGAGAAGCCTCTCTGACACCTAAATGATTAAGAAGATCCAGTCATGAAATTATCTGGAAGAAGAACTTTATAAGAAGAGGGCATAGCAAATGCAAATGCCCTGAGATAAGAGTAAGGTTGGAGAATTTGAGAAACACACAAAAGGCCTGTGTGCCTGGACAATTCTGTGTAAAAACAGGCTAACATGGCATGAAGTCTGAGAGGAAGGCTGGGCCAGATTATAGAGGCCTTTGCAAGCCCCTTGGATCTTAGCCTAAACTCAACAGGAAGCCAGCCACCAGAAGGCTTTAAGCAGAAGATGATGTGGTAATATGTGTGGTTTTTTAAAAAAGATTCTGGAAATGAGTCAAGAATGAAGTATGGGATAAAGGGCAAGAGTAACCACAGGTAAATCAGTGAGGAAGTGAATACCATAGTCGAGGTAAGAAATAATGGTAGCTAGGGCCAAAAAGGGGACGGGAAAAGCACATGAATTTGGGACTTAATGGAAGGGGGTATTATCAACAAGACCTCTCAATGGGTTGTATGTGGGGAGTAAAGAATAGAGAAGAAACTCAGAAGGACTCTAAGTCATATAGATTGGAGCCAAAAAAGCTTGAATTTGAATCCAGGCTACGCCATGAATTAGCTCTGATACCTTTATCAAGCAATTTGCCTTCTTTAACTTCATTCTCCTTATCTATAAATGGAGACAATACCCACTTTCAGATATAATAAACGAATTGAGTTAAATAATACTAAAATTGTTAACATAGTGTCAATACATAGTAAACACTCACTAAGGTAGATATTAGTATTAAAACTCTGTTTACTTCAAAATGAAAAGCACTAATTAAATTGCAATTTTTGTTGGAATCATGATTTTCTCAAATCAGTTCCATTGTCTCAATTCTGTCAAAAATAAACAAAAACAACATAAAAAATTTTTTTTCTTACCAGAAATACAATACCATCTATCAAATACTCAGTGATCACTTAGTGCATACAAGAACTGTAGAAGGCACAAGAAAATTAAAAATAAGCAAAAAATAGTCCCTGATTTCAGAGATCTCAAAGGCTAGCAGGGGAAACATGCAGGTAAAAGTAACTGTACCATGAGTTAAATGCAGCAATGTAGATGTACACACACTATTGTGGTAGCATAGATTTCTGAAGAGGAATGTTAGAGAAAGAAATAGAGAAGAGCTTTCCTCAGTCATCCCGTAGAAAAGAGGAGTAAAAAGGGGAGGAAGGACATTCTAAATTGAAGAAACAGCATCAGCAAAGGGAGTATGGATGGAAAATGCTGGGTGTGTTTCCTGGGCAGAGAGTGGTCCCCGGCACCAGTGCAGAAGGTAGATAAGAGAGAGCAGAGCAGTCAGAGATGAGATAGTAAGTCAGGTGCCCTGCTCCGTCCATGTCAAAGATAGGCTGCAGCAATATTCATCCAGGGCTTTGAAGGCCATGCTCAGGAGTTAGGAATTATTCTCACTGACCACGCGGAGCCAGAATTATCAGAATGTTTTAAGCATGATCAAATTTATGTTTTTAAAATATTGCCCTTTTGGCTTTTGAAGTTTAAATCAGAGTTAAGAGCTGCTAGAGAAGTAAAATTAGTTCAGAGACTGTGGGGGTCTCCCTGCCCCCCTTTTTTGATGGAGGTGAAAATGGCACACACTTGGTAATTATGAAAATTATTAAGCATATAGAGTTTTTGTTATGCTTCCACCCCCCTCATAACCAGTCATGGGGTAAGTCAAGGTCAAAAAAACAGGTCAGAGACATAAACCAAACCCACAGCTCCCGATTCTCAGTTCAGTACTTTATGCAGTTAAATAATGTGAAAATGTGCCTGGATGCTGCCTGATAGAGGGAAGGTTCCATTTTTATATGTAAAAACTACCTTTATAAGCACAAAATAAATTAGAAGAACTGTGCCACTTTAATCAATCTGTATTGCTAGAACTAGGCTCTATAACTAGTAAAAGACTTCTACTTCCTGAGACTTCCTCATGCCATGCAGCTTAGTCATGCCTCCTTGAGCACATAGAGGCATGAATAAACTTTAAAAGAGAAAGAGGAATATGCCTTCACTGCTTTTGTAAACACAGCAGCTGATGTGTTTGCCCTGAAGGGAGAAATCTGCCACTTTGTAAATTAAGCCTGAGTGAATTGCAGGGCTTCTAGACAGATACTCAGGAAATGGGAAGGCAAAGTTTTAAAACAAAATCATTACCCTCCTTCCAGAGCACAAGATATAGGGTAACCGGCTGTTCAGGAAGAAGGTCTAAAAGGTTCAAGCAGTATGGTATGTGCCCTTTATGATCACCTGAATCTATGGAAGTAGCTTCTTACAGAGACCTATTTTAAAATGAAGAATCATAAGTAAATTAATTAAAGTGACTTCTCCAAGATCAAACAGTTACCAAGTTGAAGTCCTGTAATTACAGCTCTGACCTCATGATGGCACACAAAGGGGATTTTTTTTTTACCAGGCCACTCCACATGCAGTGAAAGCAGGGGCAGGTGATTGAATATGGTTTCATCCTGTCTTCTGTGTTTCCCAAGAAGTTTGTCTTTCCTGTGAATTTCCCTCCTTGCTTCCTGCTATTGAGAAATGTATTCCGTGTAATGACAAACTAAATTTCCTATTAATTCCATCCATTCATTCAGCAAATATCTATTAAGCATCTATGAGCTAAGTGCCGTGACAAAATCTCCAAGAAGTTCAAAATTGAGAGACAAAGTAGGAAAGAAAGATACTGAACATGTAATCACCAGAGAGGGTGGAAAGTATTTTAATTATTTTTTTAAAGAGCAGGTGAATCACAGATAAAATGGAATGACTAAAACTTCTTTCCCTTTAAATCGCTGAAAATATACTGCTTCAGGTTTTGTTAAGCCCTTAAGAAATATCAGGTGCTAGACACTGACATATTCAGAACCACTTCCTAATCTTGACAGTGAAATGAAATATAAACTACATGATGAAAAATGGGAGTTCCCCCAAAACACTGGCCAGTCTGCCAAAATTTGAAATTCTCATAATTTGAATCATTAAAGTTATTAGACAACAAAAGCAGCAACATTATTATTTAAGGAGGCTCCATGCCCAGCATGGTGCTCAAACTCACAACCCTGAGATCAAGAGTCACATGCTTGACCAGCTAAGCCAGCCAGGCACCCCAAAAGCAGCAACATTGTTTTTAAAAAAGTGAATCCTAGTTAAAACCATATTAATTCACTAAGAGGATTCATTCATTTAGATTAACCTGTTGATAGACCAGATCCTTAGACATTGATAATGGAAAAGGTGACCTCCCTGAGCTTTTGGATTGTCAGTAGATTCATCTAAAACACTCTCCCCTGGTGTCTTTAAAAGGCGCTCTAAAGAAGCATGACAAAGGATCTTCAAATGAATAGTTTCTAGAGATAATGCCCTCTCAGGAGATAGAAAAAAAAGCAATCATTTTCCTCAAACTATACAAAGACAAAAGGCCAATAAAAGAAACTTACTTAAATTTAAAAATCCACTTGCCTCCTAAAAACAGGGTAATTAAATGTCATTTCAAATTTTAAACAAAGAATTTTCTCTGGCCTGCTATCACACAAACTGGAAGTTATGAATAAGCCACTACTTACCTGTGGAAGAGACTTTAGCACAGTCTTTCAAGTTGTTTTCAGTACTTTCTATTTCTGACTTTTTCCCTTTAGAATAAAATCAACAAAGAACATTTTATCAGCAAAAAAGAAAGGTATTTGTGTTTAATGCAATATACTAAATAATATATTTAGATTTATGAACTATATTTCAAATGAATTAAAAAGGATCATTATAATGCTTTTTCTGAAAATCCTGTTGAATGTTTCTGTTATTTTGTATATGCTACGCTTTTCAAAGCTTGCCATACTTTAAAATCTCTCCCTTTAGAGTTGAATTTAAAAAGTAGGTGATTTATACTTCATTTAAATTAATCTGTGGCTACTGATATTAAAAGTAGTGTGGTCATGACCTCTTCTCCAGTTTTGGGAAGAAGGTTGTTCAAGGCTTCTGATGAGTGTGTCCCTGCTGAACAGAGACTGAGGCTCCCCTGAGTGATGAAACCCACCGCAATCTACAGGGCCTGCACCTGGTGACTGGACATCATACATAGACTAACAGACACAAATCAACTAGCACTGTCTGAGATTTAAAAAAAAAAAAAAAGGCCAAGGTCAAGATTGTTACCTTTTTGATGTTTCTAACTCATTCTGATGAGCTCTCTTTGATGCTGCATTTCCATGACCCAGTTCACGCCTGTCTTGTCTGATGGACCCATTAGCTTAATTACTGACCATCTGCCTTAGAATGTGCAGACCTTACTGTTGTCAAATACATTTCACAAAGTTTGGCTCATAAGTCATCTGCATCAGAATCACCTGAGATCCTTATTAAAAATGCAGATTACTACAGACCTACAGTCTGAAGATGGAGCTGAGACATCTTTATTTTAAACCAGTATCTCAAGTGATACTTTCCAAGCTAAAGCTGGAGAACGAGTGACTTATAACATGAGAAATTCTTATTCTAGAACTTGGTATCATGCCTCTAGTCACAAAATGGGGCCAATACTTTAATGGCCTTTCAGCTTATTGATGAGTTTTTCTATTTTCCTTTTTTTGTTACTTAAAAAACTATTTATTTGAGAGAGAGGTAGAGAGAGAGAGAGAGAGCAGGGAGAGGGGCAGAGGAAGAGAGAGAATCTTAAGCAGGCTCCACGCTCAGAGCAGAGCCCTACGTGGGGCTCAATCTTAGGATCCTGAAACCATGAGGCCGATATCAAGAGTTGGACGCTTAACCAACTGAGCCACCCAGGCATCCCTCTATTTTCCTTTTTAAGATGCAGAAATGACATAACTCTGAAAAGCTCTGGCTTTAAAATGAGGCAAACCTAAGTTCAACTTGTCTCAGTCTTCTCACCTATGGAAGAGAAAATTCAGGAGTAGCTCATGTGGTTGGTTATTGTCTGTCTAGTCTAGAATGTAAACTCCATGAAAGAAGAGTCCTCTGTTGTCTACAGCGTTCTGTATTCTCAGCAATTTGGACAACAGCACATAGTAATTGCTCAAAAATATGTTGATTATGAGTTTGTTATAGAAGTTACCTTGATGAAAGGTATATATAAAACTGTAATGGCACCCGCAAAGTAAACTAAGCTGTTCTTGTTGTTATTTTTGCTACTATTATGACTTTAAAATACGAGAATGTTAAAAATAAGAGAAAATAGTAATAACAGACGTGTGGACTATGGTTTTCTTAGGAAGAAACAGAAAGTAATATTAACTTTTCTTCAATAATGTATATATCAATTCAGCAAGGTAGAAAGGTGATTCTGATTCAGAGAAAAAAACTTGTCCTGTAGAAGAAATTATGCAATCAAACTTCAACTTTTCTTAGAGTTATGAGTGCTTAGAAAAGCATACATGGACTTGAGAAATGCTTTTTTTTTTTTAAGAATTGCTTAAGTTTAGATTTAGAACTCCGCTGAATGAAAATCAGAATGATACCAATTAACATTTTGTTAATAATTTGGTATATCTTTAAAGAGGGAGAAAGGTATTTATATCTTTCCAGATAAGTGAACTTGAATTATGAAAATAATCATATACCCGTACTGCTAGCAATTCTCAAATGGATCCTACTGGTGGTCCTGAAAAACAATAATAACGTTTCACCCAAAGTTACCTTGAGGCCCACTTAATCTACTGGCACTTGTTACCAGCAATTCACTTATGCACCTCTGATTTGTCTCTGTCCAAATATCACCCAATCAGAGAAGCCATTTCTGTCTTCCTTATATGAAATAGTAACTCATCTCTCATTTTTTTTTAATGCTTATCTTTCTTAATTTTTCTTCATGGCATTGATCACCATTCAGCATACTATTCTCTTCTATTCCTGTTTTGTCTGTGTCCTCACCCAACATAATATAAGCAGAAGATCTCAGTCAGTGGACCACTTAGACCACAGACTGTTTGTCCAGAGTTAGGCAAGGTTGTCAAAAAGGCAAAATTTGGGCCAAGACAGTGTTGGACATTGAACAGTCAGTACTAGTCTTGGGCAGTGATAGACTTAGTGATGCCATCTCCAGCAGGCGGCTAATAGGCACTGAAAGTCACATGAAAATAATCTATTTGAATATCAGAGGCTAAGTTAGCATTTCCTAAAGCAGATTCTATGAAATGGTTTGGGGAAAAAACAGACAAAACACAGGTAAATTGGGAAAATAAAATAAGGAAATATTTCTCCAAATCATACCTTGTCTTTGAGGTTCAGATACCAAAAACTATGAGAAACCTTGGAACAAAAAAATCTCCTTACTTGAATACTCTGTGTTTCTCACACTTTTTTCATCAAGGAGTATTTCTTCTTCCCCATGTCACATGCATTAACAATGAGTTTTAAATAAGTGATCAAAGAGAATTAAGAATGCAACAGGTTTAGCCATTTGGGGAGGGAAGTAAACCTCTAAGAGAATGCCAATGAAAACTCCTTTGGCTCCCACAAACTCAAGTTAGGTAGATATGACTTCATCCTGAGATGTTCATTTCCCTCATAGAATTCATTAGATAGTTCATCTTGCTCGGTCTGAGTTTGGGGTCTAGATGGGGGTAGCTAATACCAAATAACAATCCCATATGCATTATTTATTTATTTCCATGTGATTCAGTGAAATACTAAGGTCACAACATTCAAACTGAACCCAAATGTATAGTGGGGTCCCTGAAGTAGTGCCGTTTATTTCATTGATATGTAAAACAGATCATTTTGATTCATGTTTAATCTAAAACCTGAGTGCAACCTGGGAAATCAAATAACATTTTTTTCCAGTAAGTATCTGTTCAAAGGGCATTTTGGAAAATACCAAATTTAAATGACCTCTCTTTTGCTCGGTCCTGAAACTGAGAAAAGGGAATTTTAGTATTCGAGGAGAAACCTGAGCCTGGGCCAGTAAATCTCTGCTGTGTCCTTTCCCAGGTCCTTACCATCAACCTTGATGGGTCTTTGAAGTCAGAGTAGGGATGGAAATGGTGCCGTGTTGGAAGCAGTGGCAACATGAACTCCAGATGTGCTGACAGGTGGCCTCCAGGAAGGCTTCACTATAAGGGCAATTAATATGGATGTGACCTTCATCCTGAAATGAGCCAAAGAGACTTTCTGATATTTTCCATGTGTCAGGTCTGAGACTATTTCACAGCAGTCAGGATCAGATAGAACAAGCCTATTAAGGCTCCCTGGATTCAAATTTGCAGAGGGTGTTTAGAGGAAAGAACATTTATCATGGAGGGTCCAAACTATTTTAAGTTTTTTGCCCTCAATAAATGACAAAACTGTATCTTAGAAGCCTCTATTCCCACCCTAGTTCACGCCATACACACATACACACACACACACACACACACACATACACACACACACACACACACACACACACACCTCTACAAATCTACAGATACACACACACAGATATACATTTTACACTCTCATAGTATAATCAGTAAAATACATAAATGGAATATAAATTCCATTTGGAGTTATATAACACACTGCATCATTCTTTACATCATGGAGTTCACATAGAATATATTTATCCACTTCTTATGTGACAAATCCTACTCATATTTTAAATTTTAACTCACCCCCTCTAAAAATCTTTCCTTACTTTACTTCAGAATGAGTTAAATGGTATTTTCTCTGGGTTTCCAAAGCATCTTGAAACATCTGTCTCTTGGAAACCTTATTGTATTACATTGAAATATGATTAAGCGTCTTATGATCTGAAGATTTCTCAAAGGGCAAGAACGTAGTCTTATATTTTCAGAACCAAACACAGTGTCTGACACACACTATATTATCAATACTGCTTGTAGAATTTATCCATATCTGAGCCTGTGTACACAGTTAAATAGCAATTTATCCAGACAAGTTGGTTGAATGCCTAAGAGAAGACAAGCACATGAAAATATAATGGGTTAATATACTAAGTAATTCTGTGTGTATGAGAGACATTTCTTAAACCCACATTTGACTGATATGTTTAAATAGAGGTAATCATCTGATTAAGTATGTTTAAATGAAATAAGCAGGGGCACCTGGGTGGCTCAGTCGTTGAGCATCTCCCTTCGGCTCAGGTCATAATCCCAGGGTCCTGGGATTGAGCCCAGCATCTTGCTCCCTGCTCAGCAGGGATTCTGCTTCTCCCTCTCCCTCTGCCATTCCTCCCTGCTTGTGCGCTCTATCTCTCTGTCAAATAAATAAAATCTTTAAAAAAAAAACAAAAGGAACTAGATCTTGTCTTTTCAGTATTCATTCCCTACTGGGGCGCCTGGGTGGCTCAGTCGTTAAGCGTCTGCCTTTGGCTCAGGTCATGATCCCAGGGTCCTGGGATCGAGCCCCACATGGAGCTCCTTTCCCCGCAGGAAGCCTGCTTCTCCCTCTCCCTCTCGCCCTGCTTGTGTTCCTTCTCTGGCTGTGTCTCTCTGTCAAATAAATCAATAAAATCTTTAAAAGTAAATAAAAAAATAAATACAATAAACATAGTTTATAATTGTGGTGCTAAATTCCCCTCAAAATTTTATTTCATGGTAGAGGGTCTAAAATTTTTTAATCTAATAATTTAATTTTAGTTTGAATTAGGTATTGTTTAGTCAAGCAAGGACAATAGGATAAAAAAATGATTTTTCCCATTGTCTTGAACAGAATATCTCAATCAAGGATGCTTGCTCTTACTGAATAAATATGATATATACAAATTGTTTGTATTTGGCTTGCAACCATCTTTCAGCATTATGTATTCCTCATATCTTTGAATACCTACTTTCTCTGGTTTTCCCAGTAGGCATAATCACAAGCAAAGAAGTGCACTCCTTTTGAGAAGTGAGATCATGGGATCATGGCAGCTGTCATTTAGATTATGAGTTGCTAACAAAGTACTTTTATTTCCCATATGGTCACAACTTAAACACCTATTTGGCTCTAGACCCCACAGGGACTGACTGAACTGTCACAAGGTTAAAAATCATACATAGCTGAGATTATTTTCAACTACTTATACTATTTTAGGCTTGTCTGATATTTTCTGAGAGCATACTATCTAATACCCCATCTGGAGTTTCTAACCATCATCTGAAATATTTACTTTCAGAAACTTAGTATAATGGGTAAACTTTACCAACTTCATATCTACTTCATCTTCCAAATTATTAATAAATATAGCACATAAACCATCTTAACCTCTAATCCAATGTTGTTAAATAGTTTGAGGCTGATTCTATTTTCCAAAGTTGTTTCAACTGCCCCTCATGCTGGTGTTAAATATTTCTCTAAGTGCAGTCTCATTTTAAGTCCATTGTTCATCACTCCTTATAAGAAGATGACTCATCCACCTCCCCAAGGAAATAGCACTCCACTGTGGAAACAAATTTATCCTTTCATAATCATAGTGAAAACTGCTTTCATCAACTACTCAATGTCATGCATCACAAAACTAAGTGAAGGCTTCCATTCTCCTTTCTAGGCACCAAACAAGGTATTCAGAGCAGTGAGTTGTTTATGAGAACAGGAAAATTGTTCCCCATACTATCTTTCCAATTTGTTGCCGAAGCAGGTAATTCTTCAATAATTAAGCTCATCCCTTATTATTTTCAATGTGAAATGATTTTGCACCCTACTGTTATTTGATTTATAACCTTTGCCTTTCAACCATAGTAAGAATTAACCACATTTTATGAGTTTCTCCTCTCTGTTTTGAGAGAAAAGCACGTGTATGAACGCGCGCGCACGCACACACACACACACACACACAATAGCAAAGGACAAGCTTCAACAAAGGTACATCATATATAATCAGGAATGATGCCACTTTTCTCAAGATGGTAACTGCAAGGTTAAAATTTAAACCATTGGGAGCGCCTGGGCGGCTCAGTTGGTTGGGCGACTGCCTTCGGCTCAGGTCATGATCCTAGGGTCCTGGGATCGAGTCCCACATGGGGCTCCCTGCTCAGCTGGGGGTCTGCTTCTCCCTCTGAACCTCTTTCCTCTCGTGCTCTCTATCTCTCATTCTCTCTTTCAAATAAATAAATAAAATCTTTAAAAAAATAAAATAAATATTAAATCATTGGATGATTTAAAAAAAATCATCTTTGTCATTTCCTTTGTTTTTTAGAACAATTTGCTTAAAAAAGAATATGGCAAAAAGTCGAAAGACCTAAGTTTGAATACTCTATCTTTTTCATTGGCTATGTGACTTTTAGAAAGCCCAGCTAACTCCTAAATTTCATTTCTTTATCTGTAATGTGGATGATGATGACTGACCTGTTTACCTTGGCAGGTCATTATATGACTCAAATCAGATAATATATGAAGGAACTTTATAAGATGTAGAGCAGAATAAAAAGTGATGCAATATTATCAGTCTTCCCAGAAAATTAATAATGTTGAAGAAAATTAAAAATTAAGGCAATATCATGATTTTTTAACATAAGCTTGTGAGACCATATTTTTTTAAATTTTCCTGAATGTTGGGGCGCCTAGGTGGCTCAGTCTTTAAGCATCTGCCTTCAGCTCAGGTCATGATCCCAGAGTCCTGGGATCGAGCCCCACATCGGGCCCCCAGCTCAGCGGGAAGCCTGCTTCTCCCTCTCCCACTCCCCCTGCTTGTGTTCCCTCTCTCTCTCTGTCAAATAAATACATTTAAAAAAATCTTAAAAATTTTGTCCTGAAGGTTAAAAGATAATATTAAAAACCAAGCCTAGCACACTTAAGCTGGAGTATTGTTTAAGAGATATGGTTATAGCAAAACTGTACTTCTCTTTAATAGAAATAAACATCAAGTAATAAGAAATGAGAAAGGCACAGGCAAGTAATTTTCCCACAAAATAAAATCAAATTATTCTTCCCAATAAGACTATGTATAATGGTGGTCATCCACTAGGCGGGGTAAGAGAGCCAAAGAATAAAGTAGAAATTTGAATGGAGTCCTTAAAAATGTAATCTAGAACGATGTGTCTTTATGTCTTTGGCTTCAAAGCAGTTAGAGAAATAAAGCACTCAGTTACAAGTAATATCAATAAACTTTGCTTAAAGAGAAACAGTCCAATGCCTTCACTGAGCAGTTGAATAAATTGTTTCAAAAAGAATTGCTGCAAAAGAGAGGGAGAGAGATAAAATGGATTGCTGTGAACTGGGTTACTAGAAGCTGACTATGGTTGAAAGGAAGAATTGATACATTTAAGAAAAACAAAGCCTATTGAAGGACATCTTGGATAGTCAGGCCATGGCGATAATTCTGTTAATCTCTTGTTCATTTCTTTCCCTTTCTCTAATTTGCTAAGAATATAGGTAACAAAAGAACTGAGATTGAGTTATATCCCCACTAGTAAACTAGGTTTGCAACCTTAGACAGGACCATGAAGTGGGACACTGTTACTTGATCTATAAAATGGGAAGTCAAAGTAGGGATTGGGATTCTTCCAAATTTTAGTTATATTTTGTAAAAATCCTTTTTCTTTGAAGTGCTCTTCATGTATGCACTAAAGCTAATTTTTATTGCTTTGCTTCTTTTAGGATAAGAATTGAGACTTACTGCTTTCACTCTTAGCCACCAATGACTAATATTGGTATGCTCCACTCTGTGTCCTTCATGGCTCCTCACAGTTACTCTTCCCTCCTCTGTTTTTGAGCATCCATTTCTGTTTTAAGAGGTTTCCTTGATGTTTTAAGGTTCTGAAAAGTTCACCAGTCTAGAAATCTTTGAAGAGAGGAGTGACTAGAGATTCTGGAAAGCTAGGATAGTTGTGTCCAATAATTATCTCCATGATTGTTTAAGAGGTATGGTTATAGCAAAACTGTACTACTCTTTTATGAAAATAATGGTTTGGATATTTGAACGCTCATGGTCGACAGACATAACTGGGGGTTGGGAAAGGAAGGAGGACATCCTCCAATGATCTTCTCAAATAGGCAACACCTTGACTCCTAGGCCAGATATTTCTGAAATTCTTGATCCATAATGAAAACACATTGACAACAATGTCCTAGAGAAATGAGTCCTACCATGATCTTAGTAGTAACTTTGGTTCTAAGAGAAGATATGATAGCTGTAAGGAACAGATGCTCCACCTTCCACCATATTATCCATCCATAACAGGCAAAAATGCTGGCATGATATGTGGCCAAAATGAAAAGTAAATAAGACATAGGCACTTACCATTATAGCTATAATGCACTGTGTGCCTAAAATATAATAGGGTATTTCCTTCATTACTGATAATACTATTGTACAAAGGGACAAACTGTCTCTGAAGGGCTTAGTAACCTCCCAAAGTCATGCAACTAGAAAGAAATAAAGTCAAAGATTTAATGCCAGATTTATCTGAGCACAGGCATTAGATGTCCAGGATTTTTTCAGGTGCCATCAAGGATAAAAGAAGCAGTGGTAGCTAACAGAACTGAGTACTTGCTACTTTCCAGGCACTGGTCTAAGAATTTTGCATATCGCACCTCATTTATTCTTCACAATAAGATTTTTAGATAGATATTATTATAATTCAATATTTAAATTTAAAAAATGGACATAGAATTTAATTAACTTGCTCACTGTTGACCATCTAATAAGTGGCAAAAATTCTTTTTTTTTTTTTAATTTTGACCTCAAAGCGAATGTTCTTAGCCACTACTCTTAATATACAATGTTTGAACTCTAAAAGACTATATTCTATTTGGAACCAGAATTCCATACTCATACACTCAATGCATTCATTCAATGTATCTTTATTAAGTACTGACTATATGATACACTCTATTAGAAACTGGGGATCCAAATAAAAGTAAACCAATGTGTCTGCCTTTGGGAACTGATAACAGTACCAGTAGCCAAAACCAAACCTGATCACAGAAGGCCATCTATACTTACATGATCACATATGATAAAAATCACAAATCCTAGCCTGGGTAGAAATAGAACAGAAATAGAATACTAAAAGCAAGATGAAAATGATGGTAGTATTTATTTCAGATATGCGTAGAGTCATGCTATATGTTGAATTACTTAAACTAAACCCTCAACAAACATCCTGTACTGGGCCTTTTTTAGATACTCAGGAAACTGCTAGTAAAGGGAAAAGAGAGAAAAATTCCCTATCTTAATGGAGCTCAAATATGATAAAGCCCCAATTGTCTTTACTGTATTACCTTTATTATATTACCTTTATCAGTAGAAGTACTATTAGTCTAATTAATATATAAATAGAAGACATTTGCTATTGATTTTGTATATTTCCTGGTATATATGGAAAGACAAAGGAATATGTGATTTTATAAACAAATATCATTCACTCTTCAGATCTACTGATTGAAAAAATAGTTAACATTAAATACTGACGATCATTATATCTCCTGTTTAGTTTGAATATCATTTTCCTCTAGCAGATAGTGAAATAATACCTTACTTCTACTTTTTTTTTTTTTTCTTTTTTTGTGTCCAGGAAACCTCCACCAGTTTCGGAAACCCAGATCGGTGGGCAAAGAATGGTCAACAGAATTAACCAGCAGCATATAGCCCTCGTGGCTGGTTGTCCCCTCCCCCAAGAAAATCGAAAAGACCTCCCAAGCACCCTAAAAGCAAGTGTCCTGAAAAACGTAACTGTTCAAGGCGGGAGAAAACAAAACAAGCTCAGCAAACCCAAGTTTGTCTGAAGCCGTGTGAACGCTCTACTGTACCCCGTCGCGGTTACAGCCAAAACTCTGCCTTTCCATAAACTGCAATAACCAGGGGAAAGCGCGAACGCAGTCCCCCACTACCACAAATTATGCAGTCGAGTTTCCCACATTTGGGGAAATCGCAGGGGTCAGCACATCCGGAGTGCAATGGATAAGCCTCGCCCTGGGAAAACCACCTTCATGATCATGGTATCTCCCCTGCCAGGTACCTTACTTCTACTTTTAAACCCCTTTGTTGAGCTGTTGAGTTCCATCCCAGCAGTGTGCGTGCATATAGGACTGCATGCCAGTCAAGCACGTTCTCTCACTACCTGGCAGTCTTCCACCCCCACCCGATGCCACAGCTGTCCTAAATCAGTTAATATTAAGTAAAAACAGGATACTACACCTCTACTTTAAATCCACACCATCTTATATTTTATCCTAAAATATTCCTTTTCTCTTGGTATCTCTGAAATTTTCTTTTAACCAAATGTATTGTGCTTTTGACTTCATGGCAAATAGGCAAATTAAACATGAAGAAATAAAAGCACTGCCCAATCTGGCTTAAGTGCAGAAGTCCATTTAATTCTACTGCTCTTCCCAAGTAGTTCCCAGGGTCCACACTGAATGGATATAATTTTGCAGCTACTAATTTTCTTAGGGGTTCAAAAGAAGTCATGAGAAAATATGTATGTGGCCAAAAAAGAGCTTTTTAATGCATTTTGCAATTTATGCAAATCCATACCTACTATAGCTTGCCATTTAGGAAATTACCTTAAACCATTTTCCATTCACCCACCATTAACCTAGCTTGACGGATGTCCACTAACTTCTCTACAGTTAAGGCACTATAAAATCTCCATTTATCCCACCAGCTCGGTTTTATTTCACTCAAAAGCCTCCTGCCACCCCCAATGGTTGTTAGCCACCATGCAGAGCCTTCCCATTTTTGTTTTAGTGAAAACCTTTCAAACTAATACTCAAAAGCATTTACCTCAGAACCCCCTCCTCCATGGCTCAATGTATTGCTGAAAACAAAGCTCAAAGATATTTTCTTTTTATCTTTTTTAAAAAAATAATACAATGGTACTTAACAGATTGCTCCATTTGGGAAAAGATTGATACGAATCATTTCTGCTGTACAAGCATCCCTCAGTAATGCACATGCCGTTACCTGTTGGTATTTTTCTCTAGCTGCTTGAGTGTACCTGTCAACTTTGAAAGAGGCAATAGCTGATTTTCAATGCAAGCTCATCTGCAAGCTGAAGCTCAAAAAGAAACTCTCAAATAGAGCTTTTACATAATGCCTTGTTCCTACGGAAACCATTTTTGTTTTGTTTGGAGAAGAACTGACCCGTTTCTATCTTATGAAAGAGTGTGTGTGCATTTGTGTGTTTTAGTTTGCTTTTTGATCCTCAGACTATAATTATAAACCCTGATTCATTCATGTTGAAATGACATTATCTTATATGTTTTCTCTGTTTATTCTTTACTCAGTGAGAGGGTTTGAATTTGAACTGAGGAGACTGGAGACAACCTTTGATATTATAAACATTTTAATTATTAATATAAATAACTATGGATTTATTGAGATCAGGAAGGTAAATACAGTAATATCACTATGTTAATTTATTGATAAAGTATCTCAATGAGAAGGTAGTTATTCTAGGCTTCAGAGAAAAAAGAAAAGTACTTTTTTACAAATTGTTCATAATATATATTTCTCCATGTTTACTAAAAGATGTTGACATTCACACACCTTCAAGTACATTTAGTCAAAAGTTATTGTTTATCTTCTATATATTGTGCAATGTGAGGATCACTGTGCAAATCGGACTGTTTTGATCCTAAAACTTCATTTTCCTTTCTTCCCTTGGGGAAAAAACCCTGTTCAATTTTCAATGACTTTCAATAGAAATTCTAGTTATTCCAGATTGTTCATATCTCTGAATAAGGGAATCAGGCCCAAATGGAAAACTTCTTTTTCTATCTGTAATATAAAATGTTTTTGAAAATTGGTGGCCCCAATGTCAACGCATTGTGGGAAATAACAAATACAATCAGTAATTTCTTTGTTTCTGAGATGTATTCCAAAGTGCAGAGTATATCTCAGGGGCAAATCTGGATTTATCTTTCTCCTTGATTACAAAATCCATGGAATTAGGAATGAGAAAATCATAAAATAATTGTATATGATAGGAATGATTCTCCTTCTTTTTTGCCCCATTTCCTATCAGTATGCATGAAGTAATTACCTCCTTTTTCCTTATAAATAACACCTAACAGCCTGGGAAGCATGGTTCATACCATTCATTCTCAGGACTATATCTCCTGCCTTTGATGTTGTAAGGCACACAATGAGAGGGAGATTTGTTCATCATTCAACTTTGCTTCCTCTCCAGTATGGCTATCACTCAACAAAGATATTGTATAATTAAAGCACTATGCTCTGAGGGGACAAGAGAGCCCAACATGAGTAAAGTTCCCGTTATGGATTTGTTTTTTCCATGATTATTCTGTTTCTGTTTTTTGTTTTGTTTTGTTTTGTTTTTTTAATCATCACTCCCACCAAGCAGTGTTTGCCTATTGAGACAGTAACTAAATGAGTTGAGAATTCTGTCAGGTTTATATCAGCAGTGGGTACCACAGACATTACCAACTCATTAAAAAAAGAAATTCAGAAGAAACAAATGCAAATTCTTTCTCTCACTTTCAGATATCAGTTCTTGGTTCATAAGGTAGAGATGCAAACTATGGCTCCACAGTAGACCAAGTTATTTTTGTATAAACAACATTAATAAATGCTTAAGTAAAAGTTGTCTTATAATTTCATTTCTGTTTCATTATAGCTATGTGCATTACATACCCAAAAGAGTTTAAATGACCCCACATTAGCACATCTTTTGATAATAGTAAAACCTCAGTAAATATAAGCTATTATATTCATAAGAATGACACTTTTGAAAATAAAACCTACCCTGAAAGGATAATATTGATATTCCATCATTGAAGAAAATTAAAACTATGTGTTGGAGGCTTAGAAGTGAATTCCAAGTAAGGAGATCCAAAATTATTTTAAAAAAAATAGGACTTCATTTTTTAAAATCACTTCATCTTTGAATTCAAATGTATTAGATTCTTAAGGTGAGAATGGTCATAAATAATTAAATGTCCAGCGGACATGTTTGTAAAGACTTAGTCCTTTCACTCTAAGAGTATTTTTGAAACTTTTATTTACAGAACCATGAGTTTCAACAGCGTTGCCCCAGCTCCTACTGCCAGGATCTGGGGAAAAGGGGTTGGGACGGTGATGCTTCATATGTAGGCAACTAAAATACTCAAAGTAGAAAAAAAAGTTGAGAAGAATCTTGACGTAGAATATGGCACAAGGTTTTACGAAAGCATTTTTTATTATTAAAAGATAATATATGATGATACTACAAAATGAAAGGCGGTAGGATAAGGTTGAAAGATCACTGACTTCAGAGACAAAGAGACCGGGTTTGATTACTGTGATTATTACTTAAAAAGGTGACAGTCCTAGGCAAGTTATTAAACCTTTGAGATTGCTTATTCATGTGCAACACAGTAAATACTTTTAAGAGCTATTGTAATGAGTATACTAAGTAACATGTGAAACTTTCAACACAGCGTATGGAACATACAAGCAAAAATCCTGCACTTTCTAAGACAGCCTTGTGAGTATGCTCAGCTGAAGTGAATGGAGCAAGATACTAATGTAAGAGCTATTTATGAGTGTATAGAGAAAATGAAGATTAGATTTAAATTATAAGAGCCATAGCTAAGATTAGTAACAGTACAGTACTACAGTACCATGGTTCAACTTATGCTGTGAGCTGCAACTCCCAGCCAGCCACAGGATCACAAGGGTAAACAAGTGATACACTTACAACCATTCTGTACTCAGACAATCATTTTGTTTTCCACTTTCAGTATAGTATTCAACAAATTACATGAGATAGTCAACACTTTATTATAAAATAGGCTTTGTGTTAGATGATTTTGCCCCATTGTAGGCTAATGTGAGTGTTCTGAACACGTTTAAGTTCAGCTAAGCTAAGCTATGGTGCTCAATAGGGTAAGTATATTAATTGCATTTCAATTTACAATATTTTCAATTTATGATGGGTTTATCAGGACATAACCCCATTGTAAATTCAGGAAGATTTTGTATGCAAAATATTTTTACTCCCTTTTATCAGAATAGAATGTCTAAATTAAAGTAATTTCCCTCTTTCATGTGTGAATATAATTAAAAAGATATATATATATAAAGATGTTTTGGTATTGTTATTTGGAAGACAGGAGGTAAATGGCAGGCTTTAATAAATATCCTGCTGCCATTTTGGAGAACATGAACATTTTAAAACCTCATGATTTGAGGCAGTAGAAGGTATGTTGCAATCCCTCATGTACCATGATGTTTCTGTAGTATTTAACATTATTAACAATTTTCATAAATTACCTTTTCACATTTAAATCCCTTCTCCAATTTCCCCTACAAACATTGAAAGCTTTTGTCATCCCAGCTGCGTACTTTCTCTCCTTTCACTTGGCATAAGGAACACTAAGTGAGGGGGAAAAAGTGCTTTAATATCACTATAGGATTGTAGTCCCCAACTTCATTTGGGACCTTGGTTATGACCATGAATCCTTTAATATGCCTCTGTTTTGCTTCCTTTTGCAACTCCAGCTGAAACTGTTCCAAAATCTCCCATCTCATTAAGACATTTGCACCTCACATTCACTTTTAGCAGATGCCTTTAACTTTCATTTCAGAGAAAAAGGTGATGTTTCTGTTACCTGGGATGACAAGAATCCCAACTTTTTCTTCCACCACCCACAAATATATATCTACATCAAAAAAATCCTATTTTATTTTTCCTGTTTTAGTAGGCAAGTGTTATTCTATGTTCTAAATAGACCTCTTCAGAGACCTATCTCCCTATCCTTTAATTCTTCCTCTCTCCTCATTCTTAAGGATATGAACACACTTAAAATTAACAACATTAAAAAACAGCAAATAACCATTACCAAACCAATAGTGAAGTAAGATGCGAACATCACTGTTACCCATTTTATCACCATTCACTTACTTGTCAATTCACTGTTAGCTGGATGCTTTTTCTCATCCATCACTGAAACTGCTGTGGCTGGGGTTAAAACATCCTTAGGAAAATAATACCAGATAGATAGTTGGAAAACCCAGGCCTATGAAAAAGAATCTTTGTTTCAGAAATAATAAATATAAAAAACTCATTCTTCCTTGTTCTTAATTTAATTAAAAGATAATTGACATTTATGTGGCTAGGAAGATGGGGTAAACATATGTTTCCCTACTTATTCCAATTAAAAAAAAACTAAAACCATTGAATATAATTTATTAAATAAACACAAAAAGTCTGTGAAAGGTGGAGCAAAGATAGACTATGTATCTTAGCATCCAAGGGATGACATGATGGTGATTTTTTGGAGTTTCTATTTTTGTCTCAGAGATCTAAGACCAGGGACTGAATAAGCTAGCAACCTGAAAAGACAAGAGCAGAAAAGAGAGGCCTCACCAGAAACTGTTCTCTCTATCCAAAGAACTGGTTAAGAGGCAGCTTAGCACAACAGAGATGTTTTAGACATAATCACTCTAGTCCACCCAAAGAACACACACATACAAAAATTGTGGTTCCACCCAATCTGTGTTAGCAAAGGGCAAGTGGAGAGCCTGGACTTCCACTTTTGTGAAGTTGTGATGAGGTGATCTAACATCTGTACTAGGGTAGTGTCAGAGAATGCCAAGTAGGGAGCCAGAGTTTTCTTACCAACCAACAATATACTCTTCCCCAAGGAGGGATAAGATAAGTGGAGACTTAAAATATCACTGTACTCCAAGGAGAATATTACATTGCATATATATATACATGTATATACTATACATACATATTATATTATATATATTATATACTATATAGCAACACCAAATGCTGGAAGATGCAGAGAAACCAAATCACTCCTAAAATGCTGGTGAGAAAATAAAATGATACTGCCATTCTGGATAAACAATTCAGCAACTTCATCAAGAACTAAATAAACAGCTACTGTATAACCCCAAAATTGCACTCTTGGGTATTTATTCCAAAGAAATAATGACCTATGTTCAGACAAAAAGCCAAACACAAATCTTTATAGCAGCTTTATTTGTAATAGCTCCAAACTGGAAACAACTCAGGTTTCCTTCAAAGTGTGAAACTATACCACTCAGCAATAAAAAGCAACAAAATCCTGATATGGGCAACAACTTGGGTGGATCTCCAAAGAAGTGTGTTCTGTGTGAAATGGCTGAGTGAAAGAAAGCCAATCCTAAAAGAAAAAATTACTGTATAATTCCATTTAAATAACTTTCTTAAAGTGACAAAATTATAGAAATGGGAAGCAGATAGCATCCCCAGGGGTTAGACAGGGGTGGAGTGGGAAGGAAGCGGCTGTAACTAGGAAAGGGCAGAATGAGAGCTCCATGTTCCAATGGAGACATTCTGTATACAAACTGTGTGTGCATGTCCAGTTTCTGGTTGTGATATGTACTATAGTTTCGGAAAATGCTATCATTGGGTGAAACTAGATAAAGGTTACGTGGAATCTCTCTACAACTGCAACTGCGAATGAATCTATCTCAAAATAAAGTTTAATTGAATAAAGTAGAGATAGGAAAAGACTGTTGAATATTGAATGCAAAAAAAAAAATAACAAGCTGAGTGGTTTGTTGCATTTATAGAAATGACATAGAAAATTAAGCAAAATATTTCTAAATTTCCCACTGGCCAAAGAATGAAAACACAAGGAAAATTAAGAAATATTTTGGACTGAATGATTAAAATAACAAAACATCAAAATTTATAGTATGCCACTAACACATTTTTAAAGGAGAATTTTTAGTTTAAATGCTTATATTAGAAAGGAAGAAAATTCAAAATTATTGATCTTAGTGTATAAATGTAAGAAGCTAAACAAAAAGATTAATTAAAGCCAAAGTAAGTAGAATGAAGAAAATTATAAATACATGAGAAAAATTAAATAAAACAGACCAAACAACAGAGTGAAATCAATAAAACTAACAGTTGCTCCTATGGAAAGATCATTATGATCAATAACCATCTAGCTAAACTGATTACACAAAAATATGATTTAGGGGTGCCTGGGTGGCTCTGTTGGTTAGGCATCTGCCTTCAACTCAGGTTATGATCCCAGGGTTCTGGGATCGAGGCCCACGTCAGGCTCCCTGCTCAGCGGGGAGTCTGTTTCTCCCTCTCCCTCTGCCTCTCGCCTTGCTCATGCTCTTTCTCTGAAATAAATGAAATCTTTAAAAAAATACATTTTAGAGAAAACACAAATTATTAATATCAGGAAATAAAGATATGACATTTTTACAGATACTACAGACATAAAGACTTTAAGAAAATACATTTGACAACTTAAATGAAATGGATACACTACTTGAAAAGCTAAAAACTACTCAAACCAAAACAAGGAAAAATAGAAATTCCATTAGGCCTAAATCTGCTAAAGAAAATGAATTCATAAGTTAAATATTTCTATAAAGTAAATGCTGGTCCAGATGACTTCAATTTTCTTCCAAATATAAAGAAGATATAAGACCAGCTTTACACAAGAAATAGAAAGAGAAGACTTTCCAATTCACTTTATGTCAGTGAACTTTGATACCAGGCACAAAAGAATATTATAAGAAAATAACATGTGATTTTAAATTTAAAAAAAAATATATATATATATGTATAAGAAAATACAGGTCAGAACAACATAATTTATCTACATAGACATAAAAACTCTTAAAAAGTGAGCAAATAAATGCAGCAGTATATAAAAAGAATAGATTAATATGATCAAAGTGGGTTTAGCTCATGAATGCAAGTTTAGTTTTGCTTTCCAAAATCAATTAAAGCAAGTGGTGAGATAATTAAAGATGATAAGATTAGCCTAATAAATGCAGAAAACTCATTTGACAAAAAATAGTATTTTTTTCAAAATTTTTATGAAAAAAATTTTCAGCAAACAGAAGAAATAAAAACGTTCTTCAATGTGGTAGAGTATAATTAAATTTATGTATGTATATAAGTATGTACATGTGTATGTTTGCACACATACACACAGCCACAGCTGATAGCATAATTAATGGAGAAATACAGAGCACATTTCTTCTGTCCTATAATATGTGAGAGGTCCTATCCAGTATAAAGAGGTAAAAAAAGTATAAAGTTTAAAAAGAGAGAATAAAGCATGATTATATGTGCAGAAAAGCTAAAAAAAAATCTACACACACAACCCCCCCCCAATTACAAGAATACTTTTAGCAAGGTCAGTGTACAGAAGGTCAATATAAAAATCAATTGTGTTTTTTTACTAGCAAAAATTTAGAAAAAAAATTAAAATATATATTATTTAGGGTATATAAAATTATAAAATACGGTGGCATAAATTTAACAAATGATGAGAGAAACACCTACACTGAAAACTGATATGAAATGCCAATTTTAGTTAAGGCAGTCCTAAGTAAATGGAGAGATATGCTATACTTATGAGTTGGAAAACCCCTAATTGTTAAGATTTAAATTCTCCCTAAAATGATCCATAGAATTAACCCCTTCCCAATTCAAGTCCTAGCAAGGCTTTTTGGAAGAATTGACAAACAGATTCTAAAATGTATATGGAAATTTTAAGGATCTAGAATAGCCAAACAAATATCAAAAGAACAAAGTTGAAGAATTTCTATTGCCTGATTTATTTTTTTTTCTATTGCCTGATTTAAAGTGTTACTAGATAGCCACAGTATCTAACACAGTGGGATAGTCCTAAGGATATATAACTTAATCACCGGTAACTAGATCAATGGAATAGACTCAGGAGTCCAGAAATAACCCATACTTTTACTTTTAAAATTGATTTTCTACAAAGGTACCAAAGCAGTTCAGTGGAGGAAGGGAAGTATTTTAACACATGGTGCTGGAACAACCACAAGAAACCTTCAACCTTATCTCATATACAGACAAAAAATAATTTGAGAAGATTCATAGTCCTGAATGTAAAACACAGGGGAAGATCTTTGAAACACTGATACCATGATTTGTTAGACAGCACCCAAAATACTAACAATGAAAGGAAAAAAGAGTAAATTTGACTTCAGCAAAATGTAAAAATAAATTCTTATTTTTTCAAAAGAACCATTAAGGAAACAAAAAGATGTCACAGATGGTGAGAAAACATTCACTCTATATCCTATCTAACAAAAAAATTTGTTTTCAGAATCTATAAATATATTTATAACTCAATAATAAACAAAATTTTCAGATTTATATAGACACTTCATAATATATGTTATGGGCTGAATTGTACTTCCTCAAAATTAATATGTTGAAGCCCTAACCTCCCAAATGCAACTGTATTTGGATATAGCATCTTTAAAAAAGGTGATTTATGAAGTCATTGAAATGGGCCCTAATCCAATCAGAGGACATTTGGCCACACAGATAACAGGAAATTTGGATACACAGACAATAGGAATTGCCTTGCATGGAGGAAAGATCATGTGAAGAAGCAGTGCTGTGCAAGCCAAGGAGAGAAGACTCAGAAAAAACAGACCTGCAAATACCTACATCTTGGACTTCTAGCTCCCAAAACTGTAAGAAAATAAATTCCTGTTGGTTTAGCCACCCAGTCTGTAGTGTTTCTTTACGGCAACTCTAGCAAACTAATACAATGCAGCTGTAAAAGTAACCAATAGCACTTAAATAGGTGTTTAATACCACTAGTCATCAGAGAAATACAAATTTAAACCATAATAGGGTACTACTTGCACCTACTAGAGTAAATGAAGTTAAAAGGCCAACAATACCAAATACTGGTGAGGTTATAGAGCAATTAGAACCTCCATACATTGGCAGTGGGAGAATAAAATAAAACAACCACTGGAAAACTCTATCAATTTCATACAACAGCAAACATACATGTATCCTCTGATCAAGAAATTCCACCGATGGGTCTTCACCTAAAAGAAATTAAAATATATGTCCACAAAAACATTTACAGGAATATGTAATCCAAATTTAATATAATAGCCTAAAGCTGATAACAACACAAATATATATTGACCTATAGAATTAATTAAAGAGAAATACACAGAAGAATATAAACAGTGGTATATTTGAAAAATGTAGTATTACTTAGCAATAAAATGGAACTACTGATACATGAGGCAACATGGATGAATCACAACATTATGTTCAGTTAGAGAAAAAAGAACAAATATACATTGTACTCTTCAATGTATATGAAGTTCAAGAACAGACAAAATTAATAGGTAATAGAAATAAAAACTGCAATTATCTCTTGGAGGGAGGACAGAGATTACTTGGGGATGAAAATAAGGGAAATTGGGGGAGGGTCATTCTTTATCTTTATAGGAACATAATTTACATTTATGCATCTGACAACACTGACAGAACTATATATGTAAAATCTGTGCATTTTACTCTCTATATTTTAAAGTTTCAGTCATGGAAGACTATCCTAAATATTAGTAAGAAGACTTCACTTCGGGATGAAATTTGAATGCCAGCGGGACAGCATGAACATGTTCACTTTTACAGCTTTTGAATTTTGCACCATGTGCATGTATTACTTATTTTAAAAATATAGCAAAAATAGTTTCAAAATTTTGTCAAAACAAACCACAAACTCCATTTTGATTAAGCTAGGAGCTAAGTATAATCTCTATACATTATAAAGTCTGTCAATGGGGCAAGAGCAAAGTGAGAGAAACAGGTCAGAGGTCAGGCACATCCTGGAAAAGGTTTCACAAATGGCAAAGGCAGCAGATTTCAGAGAGTACCAACCCCGATACACTTCAGGAAGCAAGGGATACAACTGACATACTGATTGCCAAATCAATAAATATAAATGATTTTAGCTCAACTTTTAAAAAGCACATCAGATTATATCACAAAAGAAAGCCTATGGAACGCCTGGGTGGCTCAGGTGGTTAAGCATCTGCCTTCGGCTCAGGTCATGATCCCAGGGCCAAGCAAGGAGCCCTCTTATCCTTCCGCTTGCCTCTCCCCCTGCTTGTGTGCTCTCTCTCTCTCTCTCTCTCTCTGATAAATAAATAAATAAATAAATAAATAAATAAAATCTTAAGAAAGTATAGCTTTGTAAAATGTAAATGTCATATCAAAATCAAAACTGTCTAAGAAGTTCTGAAAATAAATAAATTGGTGAAAGTATATACCAACACAGAGTAAGCAAGCACAATTAATATTGGACATGGTGGAAATTAGTGCAAAAGAGCACTGACTGGAAAAAGAAGAAAACCTAAAATGCTAAAAGTTACAACTCAAAAAAGGACCTAGAAGTTCATAATGTATATGAATTTATATAATATAGCAACATTTGCCAAGTCTAAAAACAGAAAATTAAAGGAGAAGTAGATGAAACACAATTGAAATGGAAGATTTTAATTCATAGCTAACTTCTCTTACTCTAGTACAGCTCACATAGGCAAAAAATTAATTAGGAGGTATGTAGGACATCTGATTGTAGTCCTGAGCAATCATAATAACAAAGACTTAATTATAGGGTTCAGAGTCCCCAAAGATGAGGATCACACTTGAAAAGCAGAAGTGTAGCTTTAAATCTTTTTATGGCAACTTTAGGAATTGGCTGAACTGGCTGGCTTCAGAAGTCTTCTTGGATTCACTTTGGTTCAGTGAATCAGGGGAGGTAAATTCAGAACCACACAAACAAACCATATTTGCAAGAGGCAGTCTGCTTGTCTGGCAGCAGAGCAGAAGGGACCTTGGAGTTAGAAGAGCCAACGAGGCTGGAATGCTACTCTGGCTCCTTCCCATCCTGTCATCCCTTTCCAGACCCCACCGTAAATTTCCTGCCAGCTAATTTCCTGCCATGAAAACCCAATTCATTCAATGATGATTAATAAAAAAGGATCAAACACACATATAATACCTAAAATAAGAAACAGAGAGGCAAAAAGACTAACTACTGAACTCAAGAGTAAAACAAATGTATCAGAGTGAGAGAATATAAATATTATGTGCCCTACTATAGTAGAAATAATGTAGAAATTATAAAATAAGTAAAAGTGGAGAAGAGGAAGAGAAGAGAAGAGAAGAGAAGAGAAGAGAAGAGAAGAGAAGAGAAGAGAAGAGAAGAGAAGAAGAGAAGAGAAGAGAAGAGAAGGTGGGAGACAGAATAAGATAACTGGTTACATTATATGATAAAACCTGGCATTAAAAGATCATTTTCAGCTGAAAAATCAAGTAAAGGAGATCTCCTTTATCCTGAAATGAAGAATGTCTCTTCTTTTCAATTGTCTATGTAGTGGTTACTAAAATTTTTCATTTAGGGGGTCCCAAAGTAAACCTTCCAAAAAAGAAATAGTGAGTGTGTGTGCACACACACAACACAGTCTCTAAACAAAATGGAATAAAACTAGAAATTAACTATTAAACCACAACACAAAAAGTTTCTACCAACTAGAAATTTAAAACTCTTAAGAATCTCTTTTTTGAAATAGTGGAACCAAGTATAAGGTACAGAATATTTAGAAAATAATGTGAATAACTACACTACATGTGAGCGTCTATGGGATGAAGGACAAATCCGGATAGCCCTGGAGCCTCATTTCTCACTTGTGTTTTAGGGATAGCTTAACAGAGAGCTGGCATAGCTGAAATGAGTCCATCTGTAGAAAGGCACCACCATCTTCATGTGATGTCATCGTTCCTGACTGACAAGGCAGCTCTCAAGGGTCCTTGTATACACACTCTTGGCCCTTGGTTTGCAATCTTTCTAAAGATGTCCCTGCATGCAGAGATCTTTTCATGTATTTCTTTTTACTTAGAAGAGGATGATGAGAATGGTGTTCCCTAGCCTCTCCTATACTCACCAATAAGTATGAATCACGGTGTAGATGTGGGACCTGTTCTTGCTCATGTGGTGGGGCTTCTGATTCCAGTCTTGTCTGCTAGCAGAGACAGACGCTTCTTGGTGGTTAAATTGGCCATGGTACAGGCAGAACATTTATGGTGTGGAATAACAAGGGTTCCAGGACCTCGTGTGCTCTGTTACTTCCCTACTTATATTATTTTCCCTTATATGACCTTTGTTATATCTGCCTGAGAGTTTGCACATAATGTGGGTTTCATGCTTATGGAATTACAGAGTTTAACTGGACCACCCCAAGGGTTGAAAGCTTTTCCAACTAAGGGCAAGGCCAAGCCACCAATGAGGCTAATACACAGGTGTCCAGTAACCCAAGAGTGGACAATGTGACCAAAGTATCCTCTAGGGTGGCTAGGGAAGCATCACTGGTTTAGATCAGAAAGGAACAAAGCAGCCTTGGGAATCCAATAGTACAGGACACAACAAGGTGTTGGAGATGACTATTTGGGGCCCCTAGAAATAATAAGAGAATAAAGCCCCCTAATAAGCAGACTAAATAGCAGGAAAACCTATAAGTTTTACCTATAGGAAAAACTTATAGGTTTTCCTATACCACAAAAGGAAAACCCCAGATAGTAGCACTTGTAGGAGGCCAGATTATGTGAGGAGATACTAAAACACATGCGTTATTTCTGAAGGCTGCTAAACTGATAAATTTACAAAGACCAGGGAATAGCTGAAATGTAGTAGCTGCTCCTATACCAATAACACTGGTGGGCCAATTCCAAAACTCATATTTGACTTCAGAACATTGAGAAGATGTGAAGAACAGGGACAAGGTTTAGGTCTGGGACCTGCTCCCTCACTCTTCTCTCAGGTGAACATTCCAAACATTCTTGAGCTTGTTGGAAACTAGAGTATACATACCTAGTATTTGAGGGTTTCTTTTTTTTCTTTCTTTCTGAACTATAGTTGCTTATTTTATGCCATCCTGTCCTTTTGTCTTGATAAGTATTCTTTGAGCACTTGAGTGCTATTTTTTCTATTGCTACACAAAAATAGTACATAGAAGGTTGAAAAAAAGTATGTATGTATGTATGTATGTATGTATGTATTTATTTATTTATTTTAGCTCCAAGTTTTGTAAGTCAGAAGTCCAGGCAGAGCCTGGCTGGGTTCTCCACTCAGCATCTCCCAAGACTGAAATCAAGTGATCTACAAGTTACGTTCTTATCTGGATTTCTGAGCCCTCTTCTAAGCTCGTTCAGGCTGTTGACAGATTTCAGTTCTTTGCAGGTGTAGAACTGAAGTCCCTGTTCTCTGGTTTCTGTCAGGCAAAGGCTGTTCTCAGTTCTTCTGGGACCTTCTCAATCCCTTCCCACATGGCCCAACCTCCCTCCACCTTCCAAATGAGCAAAGAGAATCTTCCCTCATTTAGAATTCAGCTCATGCTTCAGATGTTTCATCTTCATGGTTCTTTTACCCTCAGATAGAAAAAAAAAAATCTCTGCTTTCAAAAGGTCATATGGTGGGGCGCCTGGGTGGCTCAGTCAGTTAAGCGTCTGCCTTCGGCTCAGGTCATGATCCCAGGGTCCTGGGATCGAGTCCCGCATCAGGCTCCCTGCTCAGTGGGGAGTTTGCTTCTCCCTCTACCCCTCCCCTCCCCTCTGCTCATACTCTCTCTCTCTCTCTCTCTCTCTCTCTCTCGTGCTCACTCTCTCTCGTGCATGCACTCTCTCTCTCTCTCAAATAAATAAATAAAATCTTTTAAAAAAATAAAATCTCATATGGTTAGGTGAGGTCCAGATAATCTCCCTATTTTTAAGGTTAACTTACTTGGCACCTTAATTACACTTTCAAAATCCCTCCAGAGAGGTACGTGTTTGACTGAAAAACTGACAGAAGTGCTGGAACCCCAGTGTTTGGGGGTCATAGAATTCTGTCTACCACATACATAAGCAAGTTGATTAGATACAGTTATCTTTGGAATCAACCAATAAGGGAATATACAGCCAAGGATGGTATGCATCTCACCCAGCTTGTAGAACTGAAACAATAACTCAGACTGGGAGGAAAAAAAAATATTTGGTCTTCTCCTAGAATAGCTAGTTCAGGCAGTTGTGTTCCCCAATGTTTTTTCTAAATTTAATTTCCCTGACTGGCTAATGGAAGCCAATGATGCTTGGAGCCTTTCTGGGGACCAGAGGCTTAGATAAGAAAGCAGCCCTGTTCTTCTCTTTTATCTGACATCCTAACAGTGAATGAATGTGCTACCATTAGTGGCGCTTAGTCCTGAGTCTTGGACTTTTATTTTGCATATATCTCTTGAAAGGAAAACAAAATCAATTTACCTTTATTACAGGGTATCCATATGTTATACAGACTCTAATACAAACGAGAACTGTTGCTGGATGTACAATCCATATGAGGATGACTTTTTGATAATGGCCATGGCTGGGAACACTGCTTAGATGGCGTTGAATGCCATCTAAACACAACTGACTAAAGGTGGATGGACTTTGATGGAGGACATAATCTAAGATTTCACCACCCAAGTGTTGACCTTGGGAGTTGGCTGAACTATAACCCACAAACGATACAGGCAAACTTTAAACAACTACTCAGGAGGCCCAACACCTGCTTAGTCACTTTGGGTATTAGAGACAGCACATCTGACTCCCAGGAGTTTTGTAACCTCTATATCAAGTCAACAAACATACAGTCAAATTTAAGTAGAAGTCCTTATAGCAAGAAGCTTTGAAGGCAGTATAGGCAATAAAAAACTAAGTTCAGTGCTGGAATCCTCTATGTCACTTCATACCACTGCATTCCAAGCTAACTACAAATCTATCCCAAATCACTTCTCACCCAGACTGTTGCAATAGCTTCCTGAATTGTCTTGAGCCTTGCCTTTGCTTTATCACAATCTATTCTCCGTTCAGCAACCAATGTGATCTTTCTAAAGTGTAAGTAAAAGATCATATCACTTTTCTGCTCACTGCTCAAACTGCTCCCTGACTTACCATCTCACTCAGAGTAAAATGCAAAATTCCCACACAGAGCTCTCTCAACCTGATAACTAATCAAGTGTCTGACTTTATTTCCTGCTATTCTCCCCTTCCTCGTTCTGCTTCAGTCATGTAAGGCTCCTTATTTTAAAGGGAATGTGCCATGTAAGCTCCAAGTTCAGAACTTTGTGCTGTTTCCCCCTCCTGGAGTTCTCTTATCCCTTATACTTCAAAGCCCTATTTCTTACTCCTTCATGTTACTTGCTCAAATACTACTTTTCTTTTTTTTAAATACATTTATTTTTTAAATATTTTATTTATTTATTTATTTATTTATTTATTTATTTATTTATTTATATGACAGAGAGAGACACAGAGAGAGAGGCAACACAAGCAAGGGGAGAGGGAGAGGGAGAAGCAGGCCTCCCTCGGAGCAGGGAGCCTGTTGCGGGGCTCGATCCCAGGACCCTGGGATCATGACCTGAGCTGAAGGCAGTCGCTTAACCACCTGAGCCACCCAGGTATCCCTCAAATACTCCTTTTCCATGATGCATTTGCCCTATTTGAAATGCCAGCAGCATTTCTCCCTCAGAAATCTATCCAAAAGAAAGAAAGAAAGAAAGAAAGAAAGAAAGAAAGAAAGAAAGAAAGAAAGAAAGAAAGAAAGAGAGAAATCTATCCTTACTCCTTGCCTTATTTTCTTCTTAACATTTAAGAGTATTCATAGTATGTTATTTTCCAGTGTTGCAGTCTGTCCCCCCTATTCAAATATGTTTTCCAAGGGCACAGAGTTTTGTGTGTTTTATGCCCTGCTGAATTTCTAGTCCCCAGAGCAATGGTGATACACAGTCAGTATTTGATAACTACTTGTTGAATGAATTGAGTAAATAAACAAAAGATAACATCTCAAATCACAGAGGAATCTACTGGTATTTATAGCCCAATAAATGATATTAGTAGAGTGCTATAGCTATGTCAGAAAAATAAAATTGGATCCATACTTTACAACTTGAAACATGATACTTCCCAAAGATTCAAAGATATAAATATGGAACAAAGCATACAAACTAGAAGAAAATTTAGGAATGTTATTTCATAACCTCAAAGGAAGAAGGTTTTTATTTTATTTGTTTTTAAGATTTTATTTATTTATTTGAGAGAGAGAATGAGACAGAGAGAGAGAGCATGAGAGGGGGGAGGGTCCGAGGGAGAAGCAGACTCCCCGCTGAGCAGGGAGCCCGACGCGGGACTCGATCCCGGGACTCCAGGATCATGACCTGAGCCGAAGGCAGTTGCTTAACCAACTGAGCCACCCAGGTGCCCCAGGAAGAAGGTTTTTAAACTATGACACAAATCCCAAGAGCCACAAAGGAAAAGATTGATAAATTATACCACAAAATCTAAACTCTAAGAATAGGGCAAATGCTATGATAAATAAACTCAACAGGCAAATAACAAAATGGAAAAAATATTAACAATTAATAGAGTAGAAAAAATGAGTAATGTCTCTCATATATGTGTCTATAAATGGATGTGAAAATGACCAAACCAGTAGAAATTATAGGCAAAGTATATGAACAAACAATTCATTGTAAAGGAGATATAAACAACCTTTAAATGCAAAAAGATGCTCAGTAAGTAAACCACAAAATCTAAATATATAGGGGATTTAGCAAAGACCTGATCATTTGGTAACAACTTCATTGCCAAGAGTGTGAAGAAATAGAAAATACTGTTAAGACATATATTAGTACAATGCCTTTGGAGGGAAGTTGACCAAAATCTATCAGAATTATAAATCCATATGCCCTTTGTGTCAGCAGTTTCACTTCCAGGAATATATACTTCAGACATTCTAGCATCATTAAAGCACTGTCTGTAATAGAAAAATATTAATAACATTTGTTTTTTTTTTAAGATTTATTTATTTATTTATTTTTAGAGAGTGGGGAGGCAGAGGGAGAGGGAGAAAGGGAAGCTCAAGCCGGCTCCCAGCTGAGCATGGAGCCCCACGCAGGGCTTGATCTCATGACCCTGAGATCAATGACCTGAGCCAAAATCCAAATCAAGAGTAGGGCGCTTACCTGCCTGAGCCACCAGGTGCCCCATATTGATATTTTTTTAAATGGACATTAACAGGGAACTGGGTTAAATAAATTGCACTAAAGTAAATGAAGAAGAAGAAAGGCCTATATATAATATGCAAAAATTTCTAAGTAGAGAACCTAGTTATACAAGAGGAGTTATAGTATACAATTATTTGTGTTAAGAAAGCAGAGAAAAAAAGACATTTTTGTATTTTCTTGTATATATGTTTTACAAACTTTGGAAAAATATTTGGGATATCAAAAACAAGAGCTACCTCTGTGATCAGGTGATAAATAGGTTGATGAGGCAAGTGTGGATGGGTTTCAGTACATAGTTACATAACTCAGTTATCTTTTCCTACATAACTCAATATTTGAACTGTGCAAATCTTACTGCTCGGCTGAGTGAATATTGTTATGCAAAAGCCTTAATCAATATTGTAATAAAAAAATAAGCTCTCTACAGAATATAGACCCGTTGTTTTAATCATACTAAACCATGTGCCATTCCCCAACATTGCCTCTTAGGTCTTCATGCTCTTACATGTGTCCAAGTAAATCCCAGAAGGATAGTCCAACAATGATGATACAACCTATTAGCCAGCAGCTCCTACTAAAGCATTCCCAATTTCCCATTCATATAGAAAAACATAATTCATAAATAGATAAAAACTAATCATAGAAACTAAGATAGAATGAAAACAAAATGCCAGAACTCTGGAAGAATGTTCACCACCCCTAAGAAAAATGGAACTAGATTGAAAAGTAGACACAGATTTTAGTTTATGGCCCAAGGGAGCCTACTAGCAAGCATTAAAAGTTATTTTAGGGCGCCTGGGTGGCTCCGTCGTTAAGCGTCTGCCTTCGGCTCAGGCCATGATCCCAGGGTCCTGGGACTTAGCCCCGCATCTGGCTCCTGCTCGGCGGGAAGCCTGCTTCTCCCTCTCCCACTCCCCCTGCTTGTGTTCCCTCTCTCACTGTCTCTCTGTGTCAAATAAATAAATAAAATCTTAAAAAAAAGTTATTTTAAACATTATAACATCAAAACATAATACATCAGAAGAACAAAGGGATTATAAAGCTTCATTCAATAAAAACAATGGGCTATATAATATGTTAAAGGATATGTTGAAGAATGCTGTTAACAATCACTTCCTATCTGAAAACATATCTACCTTATCATATAGTCTATGCACAAAATCAATAAGTGCCTTCCCAATTATACTACATTGGGGAGATTATTAGAAATAAGATATTTGATATTTTAGCAAGCTCAGTATCATTCTCTAGGTTGCCTAATTTTTATTATTTCAAAAAATCATGTCCTATAACACCCTTCATTTGACTTTGTCACATGTTAAAATGTTTACATCATGTGTCGTTGGTATCTTCAGATATAAGGAAAAAGGGAAAAGAAAGAGTTGGATACATGATGACCAGTGTAGCCTTGGATAGTAACTTTTCAAAATAGAACAGCTAAATTCACCAAGTTTATTTAATTAAATGTGAAACCTTTTAAAGCTGTCTTCTTGAAAATGTCCCAAAAAAACAAAGTTTTAATCAGATGACTTTAAAATAATCTGAAAGCATATGAATAAATTTTATGTCTACATTACTCAGATATTTTAAAATTAAGGATAAAAGTGACTGACATTTTGTTGCATTGAATTTTAGAAAGATCTTTCATTTGAAAATATTTCCAGACATTTAACAAGTCCAAAATGCGACAGGATTTATCCTTTCTCAATTTAGATGTCTGATTTGACTAATGAGGCAGGGCTTTTCATTTGAAAATGCTTCCATTTTGGATTTATTTTGGCTTAATCTTTCTTAAGATTGAGACAATGACACAGAGCACCCATCTTGACATAACTTTTCTTCTGTCCTATACCTAGCATTTTATTTTATCTTTCTCATTGTTGGGCAGCACTGGCCACTGAAAACATTCATCTGTTGTTGAACTGCTACCTAATTTATTTAAACTTCCTGATTCCTGATCCATTTTTTTTTTTTTTTAGTTCAAAGCTTTTATTTAAATTCCAGGTACTTAACATACAATGTAAAATTAGTTTCAGGTGTAGAATTTAGTGATTCATCACTTACATTCAACACCCATTGTTTGTCTCCTTAATGCCCATCACCCATTTAGCCCACCCCCCACCCTAGCCCCTTCCAACAACTCTCGGTCTGTTTTAAGGTTTGCCTCTGTCTCTCTTTTTCCCCCTGATTCCTGATTCTTGATATTGAGTCAGCATCAATTACAGAAGGTATAATCTTTCCCTTTCTTTCTCTCACACCTAAAGACAACCATTAAGAACTTTTCCAGGTGGGGGAACCTGGGTAGCTCAGTCGGTTAAGCATCTGCCTTTGGCTCAGGTAATGATCCCAGGGTCTGAGGATCAAGCCCAGTGTAGGGCTCCCTGCTCAGTGGGGAGCCTGCTTCTCCCTCTCCCTCTGCATCTCCCCCTGCTTGTGCTCTCTGTCTCTCTTAAATAAATAAAATCCTTTAAAAAAAAAAAAAGATTTTTTCCGGGGATGTCCTCCAATAGGAGCCGGGAAAAATAAAAATATAGACACCAAATAGTAAGCACCTTCTCTTGTTTGATATAAATTGTATATATATGAAAGCCCTCTTTCAGCTTTCCAGTGAATGTTTTTCAATTTTTATGTAAGCAACCAGTAAATCATAATGATAATATAATCTGTAGATAAAGCCACCATTCTGATAATCTTCCTGAACTGACAGCTACCTGGAGTTACATTATTCCAACCAGTGTAAATTTTGCATAATATTATCCCAGATATGATTTGATGATTAGAAATGACAAATACTTTTAAAAGAAGAATATAGCAGGGTCAAAAAAGGGAGCAATAGAGAAATGCTCCCAGCAGGACTAAGAGAGTCAAAGTGAAGCCTTTATCAGTCATCTCATCATTCATAGAGTGATTCCTACAAAACAAAAGGAGGAAAGGTGATTAAATGTAAATCTTCAGAAAAGGAGAAGCAAATTTGAAGGTGAAATACTCTAAGCGAGCGTATTCATAAAGGAAATTATAGGGTTTGTGCACACAAAGCTAAGTGACCCTAGCCAAAATTCTGCTGCCAGTGCTTTTGCATCTCCCCTAGCATTTTCTCTTTGACAGTGAGCTGATGGGCAGAAACACTTGATTCCCAGTTCACTGACAGACTTTCATTAAAATGGACATGGGAAACAACAGTCTATAAAACAAATGCCCCCATAATGCAGAGTAATAATAATGGAATGGAATAATTTATATTGGCATTCAAAAAAGAAGGCTTACATATAGAACATGCAAAAGACTCATTATCCAGCCATGAAGAGTATTACAAAATCAAGAAATTGCAATTATCAACCATCACGTTTAGTGCTAGAATTTTTCATGACTCCATTCCTATGGAAATGAGTGAAAAAGAGCATATGCATTTTTCCTCTAAAATGCATGTCTACTTTATTGTTTAAAGCATATCTGTGATTATTAGCCTCTTAATGAAATGTGTATAATTTAAAGATGAGACTGTACTCCTTACTTTTCCAGAAATATTCAACAGTGAGAATGAAGAAAAGTAGATTTTAGCTTTAAGTCCTCTGGCCTATATTTGTTGCATGTTAGTTTACTCATTGGGTTTCTCTATGTAGAGTGAGCAAAGGCATGGCACGTTCTACTCAGATACTTTCTGGTTTCTCATTTTATAATTGTCTGGTTATCACATAGCCCATTGAGGCAGCATGATCAACAGTTCATAAAAAACACACTCTTTTATGGCAAAGTGAGACACCAATCATTTTATTTCGACATTGAGTTTTCTCCTCTAGAATATTACTTTGATGGTGTAGTGAAAGATCACTGGACTCAGGCTGGGGCTCAAGTTGGCAATCACAGCAGCAGCTTTGTATCTTTGTGTACATTTCATTCTCAATTTTCTTATCTACACGTTGAAGTACCCTTAGATTCCCTTTCAGTTCTAGCATCCCGTAAAGTTATGTGGCAAATCTGCATATAAATCATGTGAGCTGTTTTCTGAAGAGGATGGTGGTGTAAAAAAGAATAAAGGCAGATAGGAAAAGTGTGTGTAGTTAAGAGGGCAAACGACTTTGTTGCTAATTGTGATTCACTCTTGTCCTAACTGTAAAACTCTAAATGAGTGTCTTAAATTCTGTAGCCATTGGTTTCCTCAACTGTAAAATATGAAAGTGCTCTAGATCAGAGGTTTCAACACCCCAGTTTACATATCATTTATACACTACAAGTTGTTAATGAAGAATAAATAACTACCACATCAATGTTTTGTAGCAAATCTAAAGGATGGCATGACATGTAATGCAATAACCCTAGGCCATTAAGTAATCCAAGAATGTGTATGATCTTAAAATTCCTATAACCATAGGAAATCACGAGACTCACAGAATTTTAAAACTAGAAGGTAGTAAATATAATCTAGTTTAATGATATATGTTATGTAGATATCCTCTGCATATTTCTAATAAATCATCACTTCAGTCTATAATTTAAAAAAATAAATCTGGTATACATGTTCAGGATAAATTTTTGGTTTCTGCAGTTGGCCATGATATCAATCTCATGGATCCCAAAGATGGAGGTTTCTGAAGTTCCCTCCTCAGGGTCCCAATGACTACTCTATTACAAACTACAGGAGTTACTTTCATCTAATACAGTGACTATAAGTGATCACCTAATACAGTGATCACATAAGCACAGATTAGTAAGGATCCTTGGGCACTTCTTGATAAGTCCTTTTGCATGACTAAGGAAAGAGACCTTGAAGTTCTTAGATGAACCCACAAAAGTAACACATCCAGCATAGCAGATGTGAATTGTTGCCAAATATCCTAGACAGATTTTGTTCAGTTCTGAAAATGTGTATTGGCTACCTTTAATATACCAGAAACTATAGGGTTGGGAAATTAGGAAGTCAAGATTTTAGATGAAGTAAGGGGGCTAAGCAATGAATGAAGGACTACCTTAGAGCCAGAACATTGAATTAAAGGGCTTAGGCAAATTGGAAGGGTCTTAGAGTTAATGAAAATTGAGTTCTTAAATCTACACACTAACCAGAGATAGAACATAAGAAGCAGACTGGCAGCAAGTAAGAGATGGTACAGAAACATTAAAAGTCCGGCTATATTGTGTGGAGTTTTTCCTATGATCCTGACTGGTAAGTTAATTCTAACATCATCAATGTATCTGAGTCTCTATAGCCTGTTTATCATTATCTTAAGAGACAGAGATGAGGTTGATGTTTAAAGATGGAAAGAAGAGTCATACCTATAGAGGCTTGCCTAGTAAATGTGGACATAAAGGGACACCACAGGTGGGAACCACAGGATTTCTGTTATGGGGGATTTGGAAACATGACAACAGTTCTTTAAATTTCCATGTTCATTCTCAGGAGGTAAGAAACCTCAACACTTAACCACAAAGATGTCTGATTTTGATTAAATCCTATCTCTATCAATCAATAGCTATGAATTCGGGGTCAAGTTCTTTATCTTTTCTGAATTTCAGTATCCCACATGTAAAATAGAACAAATAGAGTACCTACCTCATTGGGTTGTTGTCAGGATTAAATGAGATAATCCACATAAGGCAGTTAGAACAGTGCCTGCAAAACAGTATGAGCTGCATAAATGCTGGCTATCATTTTATGTAGAAGCTCTGCACCCTCCTCCCCATCCTCCATGTACTTTTTGTCTGATGAAGTCTTGCTGGCCTTAAGTTACCTTACTCTAGGTCCCTGTTAGCAGCAGTACTAACAGTTAGCAACTACTCTGAAAAGAACAGTGGAAATATTATTTTAGTATTATACTAGTTGCTTTATAAGGCACTATTCTTTCAAAAACCAAGGATGTATTATAAATTCCTTCTAAAGGCATAGCAACCACGGCTGTGTGGCAACTGCTGAATTAGACTTGCATTGTTCTCAAACACTAAAATCAAATTAAGTGGCTGTCCTATTAATAGCAGTACTTACTCAGCTCCTTTCCTCTTTAAGGCACTTTATAAACATTAACTAATTAATCCTCACACTCTTACGGGGTAGGTAAATACTTGTTAACTCCCAGTTTGAGGAAACCAAGGTTGAGGTTAAGTGGTTTGCTCGCTCAGGGCAAAAGAATGAGGCAATATTTAAGCCCTAAATTAGGGCATTTTAATTTGTAATAATTTATTTTGGACACGGTATTGGATTTATAGTGATAATTTACTATATTGTATTATCATGCACTATTTCTGTCATACAGCAGATGAGAAAATATAATTCATTGCTGAGTGAATGAAAATGGGTAAACAAGTACTCCACAATGACTGTTCCCCGTAGTTCACTGTGACACCAAGAACTTACAGGCCACACAGTTAACTAGCCAGAAATTGCCAGTCATTTCATTTGACATTCATTCTTTCTACAAGTGCCTGTGTGGGCATGCGTGTGTATACACACAGGTCCTATTTTCCACAATAGAATATAGGTTCTTTAATGTTAGAAACCATATCTCACTAAGCTAGATATCTCCAAAACTTTATGTTAGTAAAGAACTACTACCTTGGGGTATCAGAAGTGTTTAAGAAACAAATCTTCCTGATAACCTTCCACTTGTTTTTTCCTCTTCCAACTTTAAACCTCAGATTGTCTATTTCTATTCCGCTTATAAATAACAGAACATAAACATAGTCATATTTCTCCCTTGCTCAAAGTCACAAATGCCTCCATATTTCTGCCCCTACCTTCAAGCCCTTTACTTTTTCTAGCAATTTTGTAATGTGAAACTCATCGAAACATTTATTATCATAGCACTTAAAACCTTACAACTCTTTATATGATTTATGATTGTCCTGTGAGGGTAGAGAAGTATATTCCAAACTAAACGTCGTGTCTCAGTGCATGACACAAAGCAAGTGCTCAGTAAACATTTGGTAAATGAAGAAATAGTGGTAGAAATGATGCTGTGCTGTGCCTTTTTCCGAGGCAGATTTTGCAACCTATTAGTTATGAATTTTATTACTTATGAATCTCCTCATGTTTAACTTTGATGTCCACCAGAAGAAATCCTTTGTTGTTTGTCTGTACTTGGCCTTTTGAGTCTTCCTATCATCTCTCTTCTGTCATCCACATGTCATCCATCATGCCCTCCTGTAATCTCACTTTTGGGAAGCTCCTGTGAGAGCAGGTATATATTAGGTCTAGAGTTAAGGAAGACCAAGTTTGTGAATGTGAAGGAATTCTTGCAGCAGAAATTTCTGACACAGTATCCATGTGATTAACCCTTTGTACTAACCTCTACATGAAGCCGCATAGGTTCTTACTTATGTTATCTGCTTTCCTTAGTTATAGAAATAATAAATATATATATATATATTTTTTAAAACACTTGATCCAAGTGATGTGGCAGTTTTTCTGATGCTCTAGCAATGGCTCTTTGGATTCAAAGCTTGGTAGGAAACTGTTTTAAGCCTCGTGAGGCTGTGTAACCCCAACCATCATCCCAGGCCCTTACTAATCCCTAAGCTATCTAGGTACATGAAAAACTGAGATCAGGGGAAATTTTCAGAGCCAGTAGTTTTCAGTCTATTGGGGAGTACCAAGGCAAGTAAAGGGAGCTCCAAAAGAGTTCCTTATAGAGATTTGTTGATGGCACAGTGGCAAGATCGGTATCTCAAACCCTGAATAGAAGTGTGATTATGTGGAATCCTCTCTGATCTACTTTTTGTGTTTATATAAATAATGGTAGAAGAGAACCGGAGGCAATATGGAGGCAAACAGAAGGAGCCCTCAGGGAACAGTCTGCATTCCCACAGTTTGACATAACATGGATACAGGAGTTTCACACAAGCCAAGTAGACACCATGCAAAGTTGTCAGACTTTAGCCATTCTGTCAATAACCCCACCTCTGCAAGTGAAGATCCTCGAGGATGTCAGATGGATTGCCCAGGGTGGGATCTCAGAGATTGCACTGACACACTGAGAGACCTATCCAATGAAGAGACCTTTGAAATTCATTCTAAAGAGCTCCTAGATGCACCCCACGGGACTTGGATGCCTGCCATTGAGAGGGCTGGGGGATGTTAACCAGAGAAACAGTGGAATCAAATGAGGACAACAACAGTTTCAATTAGGCAAATCCCAAAGCAAGAAAAGAATATAGAGAGAGAAGAGAAAGAATAAAGTCACAGCTCACTTCCCATTATAACTGAAGAGGAGTGAGGAAGCTCCTTCTAATTATTAAGGTTCAATGGTCTACAAGGGAACAGAGTCTCAAGTATTTTGCACAGCAAGTTCACCCTTGCTCAAAGCCCTGAAACTTTTCACCGAGGTCTTCCTTACTAGCTTACTAAATCAAGTCCTTCAAGCTGGAGCCTGGGCAAGACTGGAAAATGGGATGAGGTAACCACTAATTTGGATAGAAGATTGACATTTCCAGCCACAGAAAAGTAGACAGAACTGAAAAAAGACTGGAAGGCAATGAGATCTGCCTGAGGTATCATTAATGGCCTGGAAAGGCAGGCTTGAGACAGCATGGCTGAAAGCAGTAATTGGCGAAAATCAAAACCATTTCACATTTGTCTTCATTGAATTCAGACTGTTCAGTAAACTGGCTAGAATGGCATTTAGTAATTACTTAGAAAATAATTAACTGACCCAATTTTTAATATCTAATTCTTTTAACATTATAGTTTAAGAGTAAGCCACCTGTAAGGTTGCTTCTGGAAAAAAATAATCTATTTCAGATTCTTGATAACATTGGTATGGTACTTTTTCTAATAATGATTGCTTCTTTTGGTAATATCTGCTGTCTTTCTGAGATGTTCTGCCAGTAGTAAACATTTGATATGAATGAACAAATGAGTGAATTGATAGTTATGGAATATAGGAATATAATGGAATTTTCAGAAGTGTATAGTAAATTATAAGCCACCATTTTTGAGGAATCTATGGAAGGGTGCTCTCATGCTACCCACACCCAAGAAGATTGCATTAAACCCCTTTTATGTTATTCCTATTTGTATACTTTTGATCTTCTGTCCTATTTTTTTTTCAGAAGCAGCATTACAGATGGCTTACTCTGTCCCAAGGATTTCAAGGACAAATGAAATAAAATATAATACTTTGTCACATAGAGTTCTTGAAGCCAGTGATCTGAAAGACAGTCTGTTATGGAATCCCCTACAATACAGATAGGATTATGCTTTATCTAATGCCTCTGACCTAATGATGACTCTACACTCAGTTCTATACCTATTCCCTCTATTAAGTCAAAAATCCGTCTACAATATCTATATGATATTTTTGTGTTTTATATATTTCAAAATTACCATTACATTTATTAGATGGTTCTATCCACAACATTTTCCATGGTAAAAACAGAGAAATCCGGATAGTAAATTCTTTTAAGAACACTGTGCTGACCTTATAGTGCCCAGAATACCAAAGGGAGATAGAAATTGATGAAAATAGCAGTGATGACTCTTGAATAAATTTAAAAATTATGAGATATGGACAAGAACTAGCCTTTCCAGTAATCAAGCAGATGCCTTATTATTTCTTAACCCCAGAGCACTACAAGTTCAATGCATTCAATTTTAGAAGTCTAATTGCAGCAAATTTAAGAAGATACATATTTTTCTAAGCAATAAATAGAGCCATTTCATCTTCCCTCTCTGAAGGATAAAAAGCCTGGTGCTAGAAAGCAGCTGCAACTCCAAAAAGATAGGCTCAGTGTCTCAGAATACATGGGTTGGGTTTTTTTCTAAGTGGACTAAATGAATAGCCAGTTCCATCTCTCTGCCCCAAGGAAAAAGATGTGAGGGAAACATTCTTTCAGACAGCTGCAAATATGAATGATTAAAGTGACTCCGACAATGATAGAATTGAAACCTGCGTTTGCAGATGTCACCTTCAAAATAGCACAGAGTTGACAGCTTTGTTTTTTATCTGCTCCCTTCACCTAAAAACAAGCAAATTGATTTAAAAACTAGGAACCAGTATGTTCTTTTATATATATATATATATATATATATATATATATATATATGTACACATACATATATATATATAAACACCAGTCAAGTCTGGACTCTGTATTTTTGTTGTTTATCCAGAGGACCATGCACTGCAATGGTATTATTTTCTATAACCATAGAGTTGATTTTATCTTCAACAGTCAATGAATGCAAAGATATGTAAACAACGAGTCCTCAGTAATTTTGAACCTCATGGAATTTCATGGGGCTTAGTCTTTCATTTTTTCGGATCTTCAATTTGATTTAGAAGGGTTTCTTTTTCATATTGCTCCATGCAAACTATGACAATAGCAATCGTCATCAGTGGATGTGTAGGGAAGGTCTGCTTTTACAAAATTTAATTCACGTTATTTATACACACACACACACAAAATATTTTGTGGGGATGAAGAAGATGGTGTAGTAGCAGAGAATGTTTTCACTTTGCAAGTTTGTTGGAACTAAGATTTCTGTGAAGTCTCAAAATTTCTTTACTTTATGTCACTTCCTTTCCTGGCTTCTGTGAAATTCTTAGTCCCCATTTTGTATCCTACAGCTGTTTTCCTTATGTGCATTTGAACACCCCATTAAATAGCATTCAACACAGGCAGCTATATGTAACAGAATTTTAGTGGAAGCTAAGCAGTAATGGTTCCATGGATGCAAATGAATGGAAAGTTGAAAATTAAAAATAAAATATCTCAATTTTTCAAGAAGACCCTGGATTTATTTCCATCAACTTGGGCTCCAACAATCTAAACTGAATCTTGGCTCTCACCTCCTATTCTTTGCTCTTCTTCACTTTTCTTTCAAATTCTTGTTATATCTCAGGCAGAGATATTTAGCTGTTTCTTTTTTGCCTTCTTCAGAAATGTGCTCTAACCTCTCACCTTAACTCTCCAGGAAGATTGATGGATATTTTACCAGATCAAGAAATTTTTCTTTTCTTTGGAAGCAATTCTGATGGTAGCTGTTAATACAATAATTACCCTCATGCTATACAAAAAACTTTCTCTCGTGCCATTCTGTCTCATTCTTGCTATGCATTTTCCTGCTGTAGCTCACACTAACCTCATTTCCTTCTTAGACTCCTTGCACTGGTCATATCCTCCATTTGATCCATCTGAGCATAAATTATTCTTATAGCTTGCATCATCTTGTCATTCAGCTCTCACCTCAAAGGACCTCTTCTCAGAGAATCATTCTTTGACTACCCTATTTAAATCACATTCCAACCATGGGGCACAGTTGGTTAAGCATCTGACTCCTGATTTCAGCTCAGGTCATGATCTCAGGGTCGGGAGATCAGCTCATTGTTGGGCTCCACACTCAGTGGGGAGTCTGCTTGAGATTCTTGCTCCCTCTCTCCCTCTGCTCCCCCCACCCATGCCTGCTGTCTCTCTCAAATAAATAAATAAATCTTTAAAAATAAATAAACAAATAAATAAATAAGTCACATTCCCATCATATACTCGTATTGGCTTTTTATCACTTAATGCTGTGCTTATAGCATTTAGTCTTATGTAAATTTACTGTGCTTGTTTACTTCTATTCTGATTTATTATCTGGAGGTGAGACAGTAGAAACAATACAGCCAAGGTTCCAATGTCACCACCACTGCTACTGCACACCACCATCTGCTGCAGCACACGTAGTACTGGGACACATAACCATACGTGAAAACCCAACCGCTCCTTCATTCCCATGTCAGTCACTCCGACCCAAACTTCTGCACAGGAGTGTCAGATTGTCCTAGCCTTGGGTAATGGGACTTCATTGGCTGTCAATGCAGTGAATGGACAAATGTTAACAAGAAGGGATACTGTAGTTCAAAAGGACAAAGTATTAACATTGTTCCCGAAATGCAAATGATTGGTTTGCTTGGTTTTCCAGTATTTTCCTCTTGAATTAGAGAATTTAACAGAGCAAAATTTCTTTACTTTTCTCTTGGGCCTTCAGTGTGGTCTTCAGACCAATTCTTTGTATTACGTTCTGTTGCCCCTTGGCTATATAACTTCTGAATGCAAATCATGGAACTCTTTAATGAAGTATTGTATAGAATAAATAAATAAATAAATAAATAAATAAATAAATAAATATATATATATATATATATATATATATATATATATATATGAAAATACCCATAATATATTTAGAGTTGAGGTAGATCAAGTATTTAGAACACATGGTCTATACTTCACTAAATATATGTTTATGACCTCTATATTATAGCACTACTACCTTTGGACACAAGATTAGTGTTCTACATATGAACTTTAAAAGCACAAGGCATTCTTCTTTAAAAATATATATATATATATGTAGGGACACCTGGTTGGCTCAGTCATTAAGCATCTGCCTTTGACTCAGATCATGATGCCGGGGTCCTGAGATCAAGTCCCACATTGGGTTCCCTGCTCAGCTGGGAGCCTGCCTCTCCCTCTGCCTCTGCCCCTCCCCTTGCTTGTGCTCTCTCTCTCTCTCTCTCTCTGTGTCAAATAAATAAATAAAATCTTAAAAAAAGATATATATATATATATATATATACATATATTTACCCATTCTACAGTATTGAACAAGAGAAAATGAAACAAACTCACTTTTAGGGTTTCAGGACAGTTTTAAAGTGAAATTGGAGAAAAACAGTTTCAAACCCTAAATTATAAAATCTCACAGGATACATATCTATCTATCATCTCTGTATCTATCATCCATCTATCATCTCTCTACTTATGTAATGCACTGGTGGAACTTATGAATTGTAGCTATGAAAAAAAAAAAGTTTAGTTCATGAGAAGACTGCTGCAGTTACCTAATATGGAAATGCCACCTGAACACTTCATTTGTATTCAGAGGAGTTATGGAAGGAAAGTGCTATACAATTACAAGCTCATTTAATTCATCCCCTAAGCAAGAGAGACCATTCCCTACAATGTGTTTCCTAGAAGTTTGTGATGAGTGTGTGATTGGGCCTAATTCTTGCCATTTTTTCCAGAAATCTAGAAAGTTGTCTCTCATTCTTAGGCTTTGGAAAGGTGAAAGAAATGCTTATGCATGCACAAAGAAAATGATCTTCATTTGAGTCTCCCTGGTTTGTGATTTAATGTCTGTGCTAACGTTATTAGGTTATATGTATTTGAACAGACATCTGGTACTTCATTATCTCATCTAGTAAAAGTTACCATTCTCTGCAGTTCAGAATGATGAGGAACTAGTGGAGTTATTAGAAGTCCATTTTTACTTATGTTGTAATAACAGCTAACATACATTGAGCAATTACACTGTGAAAAATACTTTGTGATTCACATTAGTATTCATAACATATTTAATCCTCACAACAACCCTAAAAGCTTAGTATTTGTCTTCCCATCTTAGAAGTAAGAGAAGTTTGAAAACTGAAATAACTCATTCAAGATCATACTACTAGAAAGTGGCAGAGCTGAAATTCAGATACAGGCCTCACTGATTCCAGAGCTCATGTTAGTAACAGTCTATTAAATCAATTTACTTTCAATAAAATAATAAACAGCTTGCCTCAGTTTGGAGTTTCTATTCAACTGGGGCCAAATCTATAGGTCTTTCTTTGACCTTTTATAATACATTACAAGATTGTTAAATTTATTATCAGACATTAGGAAAATCATAAAGATAATTAAAAACAGCCTCTCATTTTTTGTCCATCTCTGTAAATCATCAATATTTTCCTTGGTGATGCTATTAAGCATCCCTGCAGCAGAACTTCCTATGGCTTCTTAGAAGCAGACAGAAGAGGGTAAAAGGAAGTGACCTTCCATGTATTGTTTAAAATCCAACGATTTCATAAATAACCAACACCTTATCAATCAACCTAGAGGTACTTCTTGAACAATTTTTGATACTAGGTAACATGGGCAATTTTGTGCCCCTTTTTCCTGGGTGGCTTAGTTGGTTGAGTGTCTGACTCTTGATTTCAGCTCAGGTCATGATCTCAGGGTTGTGAGATTAAGTCCCACAACAGATGGGGCTCTGCACTCAGTGGGGAGTCTGCTTGAGATTCTCTCTCTCCCTCTGCCCCTCCCCTGACTCATGCACATGCTCTCTCTCTCTCAAAATAAATAAATAAATATGTTTAAAAAAGATTTATGGAAAAGAGCACAGAAAAGATAGGGAATAAGAGACACAGTTTCACAAACACCATTTGCCAAAAATCCTTAGCTAGACTTTCTAATGATGACTTTCGGTATTTAAATGCTGCAATAAGAGTTTCTGATTACATACACTTAGATGCTAAATGGATATATCAAAATCAACATATCCAAAAATTCCTGTGGCATACCTCCCCTTAAACTTGCTCCTTTCATGGCTCTCCTCCACATTAGCTGATGGCCATTCCATTCTCCCAGTTGCTGTGACCAAAACACGAGGGTTCACCCAAGACTACCTTATGTCCAATTCATCACTAGTTTGTACCTTTAAAATGCAAAAAGTTACTCCAAAATAACCCAAGGATTATGGAGGTAGGAGGTTGGTGGGGTATAAACAAATGTGTCTGAGTTGGTAATTGAGGTGAATAACAGGGAATCCTTTCACTCAATGTTTTACTGTCTTTGAAATATTTTCATAAGGCAAGTGTATATAGAAGTGTATGCATACATCTTTTTTTAGAGAGATAGAGATACAGAGACATGGAGAGAGACAGAGAGAGACAAAGTTCAATCTAATTTGCGTCATAAATAGTATTTTGGAAGATAATTGCAATAGCCCTCTAGGTACACTCTTTAACCCTTAGAGTTTATTGTAAATGAAGCAGAGTAATATTTATAAAATATAACTTTCTGCTGAAAACCCTGCAATTGCTCCTCATTTAATTCACAGTGAAAGTCAAGGTCTTTATCACATTTTTCCTCTTGTCCTTCTCACACATTCCTCTTCTCTTCCTTCACCCTCCTTCGGCCATCTGGCCTTGCTCTGACTTAATCACACCAGGTCCCTAACTAAGAGCCTCTGACTGACTCCTCTTTGCACAAGGAAATCTTTGCCTGTATATCATCATGGCTTTCTCTCTCACTTCCTTCGGTGATGACAACCCTGATCACTGTGTTATACCCCCACTTCTGGCACCCCCTTAACTCTATTATGCATTTTCTTTGTGCCAAAGCAAGTATCAAATTGAAAAAACTATATGTAATGATGCATTTATATATCACGTGTTTGTTTTTCTCCTCTTATCTACAGTATTACCTCCATGAGAACATGTTTTTGTCTTGTTTTGTTTTTTATCATTCCTCTACCCTAAGTACCTTGAAGATGCCTGACTCATAGGGCACACTAGATTATATTTATCAAATGAAGAACTAAATGAATGATTCATGGAAGAGGTTTTGATGATTTAAGGTGCTATGTAAAATAAAAAATAAAAGGCACCTAATGAAAAGATATCATCAGCTTTAAACTTCTAAACAATTCAAACAATCCACTTAATGCTCTTCTACATTTTTTAAGAAATGATGTTAGAATCACTTGAATCTTTAGATAAACTTTATGATAGCCAGCCAAATAGTTTGGAATCAAATGTTTGATAATAGTATTTTATATTCTGTACATTCATCATAAAATACAACGAAGCCCTCACTCTGAAATACAACATTGGCTAAACATTTACATCTATCTTATGATACTCAAAACATCATTTTTTAGTAACTGAAGAATAAGAATATTGTATACATATTTTTTTATCATATACTGTTGGCCATGCCTCTGGTTTATCCTATAATTACTAATCAGGAAGTAATTCCTTCCTTTATTTTATAACATTGGTTCCATAGGAGTTTGAATTTGCCTTCAAATTTGAATCAGTGACCTAATTCACAGCACAACATTCTAAGACATATGATTATATAAAGCAGGCACCTTTCTCACCTGGGTTTTCTGCTGTCATTTAATGCTGCCATCTGCTGTAATTTTGGAGATACTTATTATATATACCTTTTTGGTGCAGTTCTCTGAATCCTCAGGCATATGAAAGCAATTTTTACTCTATATCATCAATATACACTATGTTTTTCTTTGTCATCAAAATCATCTTGTTTTATTATTACTTAGTATCAAACTATCCATATTGAGTAACAATCAAGTAATGATCTCTAAACCATGGTATACACATCTAAGAATGTGTGTAGCATGGAAAAACTTAGGTTGAAGGATGAAATATTAGAAATTGCATTTCTAATTATTATTTTTAATAATATTTAAAATTTAAAAATTTAATTTTTAAAAAAATTTAAAAATTTTAAAATAGGAATTTTTCTTATTTTTAAATAAAAAATTTAAAAATGAATTATTAAATTTTCAAATTTTTTAAATTTAAAAAAATATTAAATTTTTAAAATTTAAAATAAGAAATAACGTGAAAACATTCTTGCTTTCTGCTCATGTTGTTTTGCTTTTTTTTTCTTTTTAATCATTTACATTGTCTACATTTGAGTTGCCTGCAAGCATTTTATATCCATGTATTTGTTCTTGGGGGTATACATTTCTAATGTAAATAATATAATAGGAAATTTGAGAGGCATTTAAGTGGCTCAGTTGATCAAGTGTCTGACTCTTGATTTTGGCTCAGGTCATGATGTCAGGGTTGTGAGATGGAGCCCCATGTTGGGCTCAGTGCTAGGCATGAGCCTGTTTAAGATTCTCTCTTTCTTCCTCTCCTCCTTATGCCCCTCCCCTGACCCACTCACACTCTCTCTCTCCCTAAAAAAGGCAATAATAAAATAAATTTTAAAAAATAGGAAATGTGAATAACATAAGTAAATTCATTAAATGTGTAAAATATATATATTTTTTATAGCAAAATGATACAAATAGTGGAGACATGCAAAACTTGTAATGATGGTGTGCAACACTGTAATTACTTTGAAGTCCTCTGGTTTAGAACACTTGAGAGGACAGTGTGTTTATAATTGTGTGTCCCATTTATCTATTGTGAAGTAGCACACCAATTCAAAACTTAGTGACTTAAAATAATTTCTCTCTCACAGTCTTTGAATTGACTGGTTCAGGGCAGTGGCTCTTTTTGGGGTGTCCTGAAATTCAAGTTGGATAATGGCTGGGAGAGACTGAAATCAACCGAAGGCTATACTGAGTAGGACTCCAAGCTGTTCCCTTTCTGTTTGTGTCTAGTTCATTTACTCTTCCTACAACCTCTGTCTCTAGGACAATAGCCTGGACTTCTTACATGGAAACACCATGTAAGACCACCAAACAGGGTTCCCCAGAAGCAGGTAGCAAAAACTGCTAGGGCTCTTAGAGGCTAGATTTGGAACTGGCACAGCAGTCAAAGCCAGACCAGATTCAAGCAGTTGGAGGAAGAGATACTATCTGTCATTCAGGGAGTTACATGTGAGTACAGGGAAGATTGATGGCAGACACCTTTGTAGATAAGCTAAATAGTTTGTACTTATAAAATTTATTTCACTTGCATAAATTTGTTTTTCTCCTTTATAAAATAGAAATAATAATAATGTCTAAATTCTAGAATTATTGTTAGAACTGAAGGAGATAATGCATGTAAAGTCCCCAGTACTTTGCCATGTACATATTCCCTAAACAAATCCCAGCTAACATTACTTTTATTTCCCATGACCTTGGGGCCTCCTAAAGAACAGATATTGTATTTTACATCAATATATCAGCATAATACAGTATCTGATAAATTGCAGGCTACTAATAATTATTATTTAATTAATATATGAATAAATGAATGTTCTCCTAAATATTTCTGTATTTATAAAGTTGTAGGGTCTACCCATTGCCATCAAGTGGAAAAAGCAAACTGTGTTGCTTTTATTTTATTTTATTTAATTATTTGGCAGGTATTATCTTTCCTAAATTAACCAATCTTTAATAGAATTGATTTACTCTTGTTTCTTGTGTCATATAGACATAGCCTCAGGATGAAAGATTAAAGTATCTTTTCTTTACAGCAAAAAAATATCTGAAGCTGGAAAACAAATATGGCACATGCTAGACTCTCTTACATTAACTGAGTTAAAGTTGCTTGTCTTTCTCAGTAGTCTAAATAAAAGAGCAATACATGGATATAAAATGCTTGCAGGCAACTCAAATGTAGACAATGTAAGTGATTAAAAAGAAAAGAAAAGCAAAACAACATGAGCAGAAAGCAAGAATGTTTTTATGTTATTTCTTATTAATTTATGAAGTATTGGTAATACAACACAATCAGCGAGCAACACCATATTAGATAGACATAGATAATCCCTTAAAAAAAAAAATCAGTTTACCAGGACTTCTGAGGAAGACAGAAGAGTAGGAGGACGTTAAGCTCACCTCATCCCACAGATACAATTAGATAACACCCACATCAGTGTAAATAACCCAGAAAATAACTCAAAGATACTCTACACAGCTAAATACAGAGATGTGGCCACGTTGAAGAGGGTAGGAAAGGCGGAGATGTGGTCAGGAGCTAAATGGATATGCAAGAGGGACAGAAGGCATAATGCAGAGAGAGAGAGGAAAAGAGCAGATCCCTATGCCAGGCACCCCAGGCATGAGGAACCCACACAGGGAAGACAAATCCCCATAACATTTGACTTTGAAAACCAGAGGGGCATTATTTTGTGATTTCTTATAATCAGTGAGGCTTAACTGCTGGAACTTTAAAAATTAGCAGGATGGTTTTGGGGAGAGCATGGGGGCAATAGGAAACTGAGTCCTCACCCTTAAAGAGACAGAACAACAAACAGCCCAGTAGAGATCAGCATCGAAGCTGCAGTTTGAAAAACACTTGGGGTATATGGAAGGGAAATTTGTTTATTAATCTCATAGCCTGTGCTGGAGGGTCAGGGATCTTTGGGAGACTTCTCCAAGAACTAAAGAGTTGGTGAGTACCATTTTCCTTCCCTGTCACCCAGCCTAGACACAAAGATACCTGAAGGACCAGCACAGCAACAATACTTGCTACCTAACTTGTTAATAACATTCCGCACTGCAATATTCTCCTGAAGATACACTCACTCCAACCAGGCCTCCCCTCCAGGTCCTCTGCCACAGAAGACCTATTGCAAAACATTGCCAATACCACATACCTTGCCCCTGGATTCTCCTGCAGACCTGCCCCTTCCAATATGTTCTTGGCCTGAGCCCCTCCAAAGCAGTTCCACAAGCCTGGCAGCATGCAAGCAGCCCCAATACAGACCAGCACCCCAGCAAATTGACTCCTGCCCCAGGGAGAGGAGACGATAAGTACACACATACCAATCAGACTATGGCCCAAGAAGTGTGTTAGGGGCAGACATCTGGTCTGACTGCAGACTCCACCCACCAACAAAAGCTTCTCAAGAATCAACACAGGAAAAGTGCGTTGCAGTTCTGTTCTACAGCATCTTTGGCAAACACCTGGTCTGACTCAATTCAAGCCCAGGGTGACTCCAGACTGTCCCACTAACAACACAGGGACCAAACACTGTCCACAACAAGTGGGAAAGAGAGCCATTGTAGATGACTGAAGGCAAAAGTTACTCAGCCACAATAATAGGGTACATGCAACACATAGGAGGCACCCCTGAAACACCAGTTTCTTGGAAACTGGTTTCTTGGAAAGAAACCAGGTTTCTTGGAAACAGAAGACATTGCACTGCAGGACACTGCTGGACCTTTTCTTCATAAGGCCATTACTTTCAAGAACAGGAGATAGAGCTGACTTTTCCAACAAAAAGAAATAGAGAGTTGGACAAAATGAGGAGACAGAGGAATATGTCCCAAATAAAGAACAGGACAAAATCACAGCAACAGAACTAAATGAAACAGAAATTAGTAATATGCCTAATAGAGAATTTAAAGTAATGGTCATAAAGACACTCACTGGACTTGGGAAAAGAGTGAAAGACTACAGTGAGACCTCAACAGAGATAGAAAACATAAAAAAATAACCAAAAAGAGATGAAGAACTCAATAACTGAATTAAAAACACACTTAAATGGAATAAATAGTAGACTAAAGGAGGCATGAGAGAACAGTGGCTTGGAGGACAGAGTAATAGAAAGCAACTGAGCTGGAAGGTGAGTGAAAAAAATAAAAATATAAAAAGAATGGGTTCAAACTTAAGGGACCTTAAACTTAGTAGAGACTGCTATATGGATAAGATGCTATATACAAACCTAGTGGTAACAACAAAAACTAGTAATATATGTAAAAAATAAATAGAAAGGAATCCAAGTATATCACTATAAAAAGCCAGCAAACCATGAGAGAAGAGAGCAAGAGAGAAAGAAACAGAGAAGAACTACAGAAACAAGCGTAAAACAAGTACCAAAATGGCAATAGTACTTACTTATTAATAATTACTTTGAATGTAAATGGACAAAACATTTCATTCAAAAGATGTAGGGTGGGGTGACTGGGTGGCTCAGTCAGTTAAGTATCTGCCTTTGGCTCAGGTAATGATCCCGGGATCCTGGGATCGAGTCCCACATCGGGCTCCCTGCTCAGCAGAGAGTCTGCTTCTCCTACCTCTCCCCTTGCTCATGCTTTCTCTCTCTCTCTGTCTCTCTCTCTTTCTCAGATAAGTAAATAAAATCTTTTTTAAAAAGACATATGGTGGAAGAATAGATTAAAAAGCAAACCCATCTATATGCTGCCTACTAGAGACTCATTTCAAAACTAAAGATACTTATAGATTGAAAATGAAGGGATGGAAAAGCATTTATCACACAAATGAAAGTGAAAAGAAACCTGGGGTAGCAATACTTTTATCAGACGAAATAGACTTTCAAAGAAAGACTCTAATAAGAAACAAAGAAGGACACTATATATATAATCATAAAAGGAACAATTCAACAAGAAGATATAACAACTGTAAATAATTATGTACCCAACATGGGAGCACCCAAATACATAAAGCAGCCAATAACAGACAATAAAGGAAATAATCAATAGTACTACAATAACAATAGGGGACTTTAACACCCTACTTACATCAACTGGTTATCCGGATAGATTATCCAGAAAATCAATAAGGAAAATGTGACTTTGAATTATACATTGAACCACATGGATCTAACAGATATACTCAGAATATTCTGGCTTAAAACAGCAGAAAACACATTCTTTTCTTTCTTTCCTTTTCTTTCTTTCTTTTTTTGAACACACATTCTTTTCAAAGATAGATGGTATATTCTACAGAATAGATCACATATTAGGCCACAAAACAAGTTTAAACAAATACAAAAAAAAAAAAAAAGAATGAAGTCATATCATGCATCCTTTCTGACCACAACACTATGAAAGTAGAAATTAACAAAAAGAAAAAAATCTGGAAAGAACACAAATACATGGAGGTAAAATAACATGCTACTAAACAATGAATGGGTAGATCAAGAAATCAAAGAGAAAATTAAAAAAAAATATGTGGACACAAATGAAAATGAAAACACAATGGTTCAAAATCTCTGGGATACAGCAAAAGTAATCCTAAAAGGGGAGTTTATAGCAATACAGGCCTACCTCAAGATGCAAGCAAAATCTCAAATAAACAACCTATCCTCATATCTAAAGGAGTTAGAAAAACAACAAACAAAACCTAAAATCAGTGGAAGGAAGGATATCATAAAGATTAGAACACAAATAATTGAACTAGAAACTAAAAAGAACAGTAGAAGTGATCAATGAAACCAGGAGATAGTTCTTTGAAAAGATCGATAAAATTGATAAACTGTTAGGCAGGTTCATTCAAAGAGAGAGGACTCAAATAAACAAAACAACAAATGAAAGAGGTAACAAATAACACCAAAGAGAATATTAGGAAAATTATATGCCATCAATTGGGCAACCTAGAAGAAATGGGCAAATTTCTAGAAACATATAACCCCCCAAGACTGAACCAGGAAGAAAAAGAAAATTTGAACAGACTAACTACCAGAACAGAATTTGAATCAGTAATCAAAAAAACTCCCAACAAATGAAAGTACAGGACCAGATGGCTTCACAGGAAAATTCTACCAAACATTTAAAGAAGAATTAATACCTGTTCTTCTCAAACTATTCCAAAAGACAGAAGAGGAAGGAAAACTTCCAAATTCATTCTATGAGGCCAGCATTACCCTGACACCAAAACCAGAAAGACACTACTAAAAAAGAGAACTACAGGTCAATACCTCTAATGAACATAGATGCAAAAATCCTCAACAAAATATTAGCAAACTGAATCCAACAATATATTAAAAAAATCATTTACCATGACCAAGTGGGATTAATTCCTGGGATGTAAAGGTGGTTCCATATCCTCAAGTCAATCTACATGATAAACAAAAGAAATGATAAAAACAATATGATCATTTCAATAGACGTAGAAAAAGCATTTGACAAAATATAACATCCACTCATGATAAAAAAAAAATAACCCCTCAACAAAGTAGGTTTAAAGGAAATATACCTCAACATAACAAAGCCCATATATGAAAAACCCACAGCTAACATACTCAGTGGTGAGAAACTGAAAGCTTTTCCCCCAAGATTAGGAACAAGACAAGGATGTCTACTCTCATCAATTTTACTCGGTATAATACTGGAAATCCTAGCCACAGAAATCAGACAAGAAAAAGGAATAAAATGCATCAAAATGGGTATGGAAGAAGTAAAAGTTTTCACTATTTGCAGATGACATGATACTATATATATAGAAAACCCTAAAGACCCCACCAAAAAAACTATTAGAACTGATAAATGAATTTATTAATGTTGTAGGACACAAAATCAATAGGCAGAAATCCATTGCTTTTCTATACACTAATAATGCAGTAACAGAAAGAGAAATTAAGAAGAGTCCCATTTACAATTCCACCTAGGAATAAACTCAACCAAGAAGGTGAAAAACCTGTACTCGGAAAACTACAAATACTGATGAAAGAAATTAAAGATGACACAAATGGAAAGATAATCCATACACATGGATTGGAAGAACAAATATTGTTAAAACTACCCAAAACAATCTACAATTCTAATGCAATCTCTATCAAAATACCAACAGTAGTTTTCATAGAACTAGAACAAACAATCCTAACATTTGTATGGAACCACAAAAGACACTCAATAGTCAAAGCAATCTTGAAAAAGAACAAAACTGGAGATACTACAATCTCATATTTCAAGATATACTACAAAGCTGTAGTAATCAAAATTGTATGGTATTGGCAGAAAACTAGACATACATCATTAGAGCAGAATAGAGAGCCCTGAAATAAACCCATGATTATGGTCAATTAATCTCTGACAAAGGAAGCAAGAATATACCATGGGAAAAAGACAGTCTCTTCAACAAATGGTGTTGAGAAAACTGGACAGCTACATGCAAAAGAATGAAAGTGGACCACTTCCTTATACCATATACAAAAATAAACTGAAAGTGGATTAAAGACCTAAATGTAAGAACTAAAACAGCAAAAATCCTAGACAAAAGCACAGGCAGTAATTCCTCTGACATTGGCCCTAGCAATATTTTTCTAGATTATGTCTACTGAGGCAAGGGAAACAAAAGCAAAAATAAACTATTGGGACTACATCAAGATAAAAAGCTTCTGTACAGTTAAGGAAACAATCAACAAAACTAAAAGGCAGCCTACACAATGGGAGAAGATATTTGCAAATGACATATCTGATAAAGGGTTAGTATGTAAAATATATAAAGAACTTATCAAACTCAACAACCAAAAAACAAATAATCCAATTAAAAATGGGCAGAAGGAATGAACATTTTTACAAGGAAGACATCCGAATGGCCAACAGACACATGAAAACATGCTCATTATCACTTACCATCAGAAAAATGTAAATCAACACTACAATGAGATATCACTTCACACCTCTCAGAATGGCTAAAATCAACAACACAAGAAAAATACGTATTGGTGAGGATGTGGAGAAAAAGGAACCCTTGTGCTCTGTTGCTGGGAATGCAACCTGGTGCAGCCACTGTGGAAAACAGAATGGAAGTTCCTCAGAAATTTAGAAATAGAATTGCCATATGATCCAATAATTCCACTCCTGGATATTTACCCAAAGAGAATGAAAACACTAATTTGAAAAGATATATGCATCCCTATGTTTACTGAAGCATTATTTACAAGAGCCAAAATATGCAAGACACCCAAGTGTCCATCAACAGGTGAATGGATAAAGAAGATGTGGTATATACCCACAACAGAATATTACTCAGCCATAAAAAAGAACAAAATCTTGCCATTTGTAAAAACATAGATGCATGTAAACAGTATAATGCTAAGTGAAATAAGTCAGTCAGAGAAATACAAATTCTGTATGATTTCACTTATACGTGGAATTTAAGAAACAAAACAAATGAACAAAGGAAAAAAGAGACAAGCCAAAGAACAGATTCTTAACTATAGAGAAGAAACTGATGGTTATCAGAGGGGAGATGTTTGGGGAGATGGGTGAAATATGTGAAGGGGATTAATAGTGCACTCATCATGATAAACAGTGAGTAATGTACAGATCGTTAAATCACTATATCGTACACTTGAAACTAATATAACGCTGTATGTTAATCATACTGGAATTGTTTTTAGATCAACTTACAAATGAGAGGAATACATTGAGAGTACCGTCTAATGCCACCTCCCCTACCCCCAGAATGTTCTGCCACAAATAAGTCTCCCTTTCCCAGAGCAAAACTGCCTCTTGCCATATTCTGGTTACAAGGATCAGAGTGCTTACCAGGCATCCACCTCCTTTTTAATCTTAATCTCTTTTCCATAGTACATTAAATATCTTAAAACTTACATGGTACTTCAAAGTCTATAAGCACAGATTCAAACCTAGCATACATCTAGAAAAAGTGCCATTATAAAAGTGATTTGGGCTTCATAAAGACTAAAATTAAAGCAAATGTTGGAACTATGGCAACCATTATGTATACTTTTAGGTGTGTGTGTGTGTGTGTGTCTATGTATTACTACTACATCTATATCTATATCTATATATGTCATTTTATCTATAGATAGATGATGTATTTTTAAGATTTATTTATTTATTTTGGAGAGAGAGAGAGAGAGAGAACAAGAGTGGGGGGTAGGGGCAGAGGAAGAGGGAGAGAATCTCAAGCAGACTCCCTGCTGAGAAAGACAGTGGTCCTTCTCCTCTGCGGCTCCATCTAATGACCCTGAGATCACACCTGAGCCGAAATCAAGAGTCAAACACTTAACTGACTGAGCCACCCAAGCACCCAGATGATAGACATTTTCTATTTCATCAATACCCTTCTTTCAAACATGGATATTTTCCTTGTAATAGATCTGATCTTCTTAGAAGGTAATACAGGATAAAGTATGGAATCAGACTGGTTAGAATGCTACCACTGACCCTGAACAAGGTATGTAAAATTTATATGCTTCAGCTCCTTGTCTGTAAAATGGAGACAGTAATAATACTATCTTTATGGAATTGTTGGGATTATTTATTGAGTTAATACATTGAAAACTCTCAGAAATAGGTCTGATATATAATAAATTTTTAAATATATATATAAAAATAATTGTTAGTTAATAAGCTGCAAGAAATCAACTAGCTTTGGAGTGTCTGTGACTTTTTTTAAAGATTATTACGAAAACATTATTTCATGTGCTTTAATTTTTTATCTGTATTGACATACAAAAATTACATTTTAATGGTATATATATACAAAAACATATCAGGACAAATACATTTTCTAACAAGTTGTCTTAATGACCGACAATATGAATCTAAACAAAAATTTAATGCTAGTATAGCAGACATTATATCAAGAAGGTAGAAGTGTGACTGGTATATCATGACATTTAACTTCTGTTTGAATATGCAAGTTTTGTGGGGGCATGCAACTGAATCTTTATCCTACTTGCCTATTATTGCCAGTGAATCGAGGTAGGCCATTGTCTTCACTGGATGTTGTATATGAACCTAGTGGTAACCACAAACCAAAACTTAAATACACAAAAAATAAAGAGAAAGGAATCCAAGCAAAATACTAAAGAAAGTCATCAAATCACAAGAGAAGAGAGCAAAAGAAGCAGAAAGGAACAGAGAACTACAAAAACAATCAGAAAACAATGAACAAGATGGTAATGAATACATACCTATCAATAATTACTTTAAATGTAAATGGTCTAAATGCTCCAATGAAAAGACATGGAGTTGCTGAATGTATCAAAAAAAAAAAAAAGACTCATCTATATATCACTTACAAGAGACTCACATTACATCTAAAGACACATACAGACTGAAAATGAAGGGCTAGAAAAAGATATTCCATAAAAACAGAAGCAACAAAAAGGCTGGGGTAATCATACTTATATCAGAAAAATAGACTTTAAAACAAAGACTATAACAAGAGACAAAGAAGGGTATTACATGACAAACTGATTAATCCAAAAAAAGGATATAACAATTGTAAATATCTATGCACTCACCTTATGAGCACCTAAATGTATAAAGCAAATTTTAACAGACATGAAGGGAGAAACTGACAGTAATACAATAATAGTAGGGGATTTTAACAGCCCACTTACATTAACAGATAGATTATCTAGACAGGAAATCAATAAAGAAACAGTGGCTTTGAATGACACATTAGACTAGATGGACTTAATAGATATAATAAAGAACATTCCATCCAAAACAGCAGAATACATATTTCTTTCAAGTGTACATGGAACATGTCCAGGATAGAAAATATGTTGGCACAAAACAAGTCTCAGTAAGTTTTAAAAGACTGAAATCATACCAAGCATTCTTTGTGACCACAAAGTATGAAACTAGAAATCAATTACAAGAAAAAACTGGAGAAAACACAAACACATGAAGGCTAAACAACATGCTACTAAATATAAACAAACAGTGGGTCAAAGAAGAAATCAAAGAGGGAATAAAAAACAAATACCTGGAGATAAATAAAAATGGGAACACAATTCAAAAATCTTTGGGACACAGCAAAAACAGTTAAAAAACAAACAAATGTACAGCTTTATTTTTTACCTCAGAAGTTGAGAAACAAGGTAAAATTGCCATAAAAATGCATAATGGTTTTTACCTGTTAAATAATGATAATTAGAATCTCTTCTTCTTTCCTAAAGGAGGAGACTTTGATAAAAATTCTGCAGTCTTGGATCTTATGGAATTTCGCCACCCTTGAAAGTACATATTACTTGTATTGCTCGAAATCCCACAGCATAAAGAGAGGTATGTGAAAGGTCAAGTATTTAAAGAAGTATTATTTAAGAACTCAAACCATTTGACCCACCAACCTATGAAATGATGGTAATATGAGTATATTGACAATCTGCACTTCATTAAGAAAATGATGCTTTTCAATCCCGTTTATTTTTTGCAGCTCTGAATGTTATGCTTTTCTACAAGAAAAAGGGCTGTCATGGAAGCCTTCACATCTCTTGTCTGAATGAACCGCACTTCTCATTTATACTTGTCATTAAGGTTCAGGGAATCTTCTCAACACAGACTAACCCACCAGGACACTTAATTAGAACCATAACATGGTTTATGTCAAAATTAATCACATTTTGTGTTTAAAACAAACCCTCCTGAAGTAGAAGATTATATCTGCTTATTTTCTGATAATTTTGATGGTACACTTGACAAATATTAGTAACTTTCTTTTCAGAAACAGGTCTAAAAACCATTCTATTTGGCCAAAGAAGGATTGATCTATGTCATTTATCTCATCAGTAAAATAAGCGTAAATCTAAACAATGTTGAATCCAAATTCATTGTTTGCTTTGGGCAAGTGTCCAATTTGGAACCATTTTCTTCCCTATTAAGAATAAAGCTTACATTTTGAAAGAAGTTGTGTTTAGAAATAGTATGAATAGTTTTATATTATGCATATGAATTGAAAATGTCTCTCTTTCCCTAGGCAAACCTCATTCCTGATCCTGGCATCATTCTTAGCAATTATAATAGTTACTGTATGAAAATGAGCATGGTAAGTATAAATAAATTAATTGAAAACATACACATACACATTCTTCCTTTAAAATAATAGGAATCTTCCTTTTGGTACTGAAGGAGTGACCGGTTCTAGATTTGTCTTCCAATGTGACCAAAAACTCCTGCCATTTCACTGCATACGGACTGAGATAGAGGCAGAGTTCAGAGCAACAATTTTTAAGGAGATTACCTGGAAGTTTCACACATACCTCTGCTCACACTCAGATAAATAACTTCTTACAGTTTCAAGAGAGACTAGGAGATACAGTCTATACCAAGGGGATTATGTGTAAGGCTGATGTTCAAATGTCCAATTACCAGAGAAAAGAAGGGATATTGGATACTGAGGCACAGTTCATAGTTTATACCTCACAGACATTTGAAGATTTTTGGCTGCCAGGCACCTATCCTCCTTTCTTCAGTATCATGAATGGCTGTTGGGGAATCATGCCTTTTTTAAGTTATTTCTTTAAAATTTAATTTGGTTTCTATCCTTTGACTCCAGGAGTGGAGCCTTTTACCCAGGTCACATTATTAGAACAACTTTCTCTTGCTGGCCTGGTGACTGGTTCTGGGACCCATGTTAAATTTATCTAGGCACAAATAAATAATCCTTTGTCCTGAAGAGGAATTGCATTCTCTTTTCCATTTGAGGCAAACACAAGGCCCAATTCTCTTGGAGCTATTGGCAGCCATTTAAGTACCATGTGGAGGCTGAAAATGAAGCCAATATCAAATAAAGCCAAGTCAAAGAATGGAGATAGACACGATCTTAATTACCCTCCAGGAGTCCTGTGTCCAGCCTTGTTTAAATTTATATTTATCTCTAAACTTTTTCAGCTATGTAAAGCAATACATCCCCTTCGTGACTTAACTGATGGAAAGCAATACAAGGAAGTACATAAGAGAGAAAAGTATTCAATTGTTGGTAATGTTTCATAGATGATAACTGTAAAATATAATTGACTAATAATAATTTTTTACCCTCTGAGCACTTATTCCAAATATGCAGTATTTTGGAATTTTTTCATAGATTATAAAAAATATTTCCAGCAATAACATTTCTAGCATACATTATATCAAGTTGAAATATTGAAATGGTATTTTTGCCAATGTGCTAAATTGAAACAATCTTTCATTTCCCTCTCATACTAATGACAATTCTATGCTCTTGTGCCATATCACACAATTCTTCTAAGACTTTGCTCAAACAGAAAGCAATAGCTCCTCCAAGAAGTTTTCTTTGCCTTTTACTTTTGCTTCATTATCTTCTCTTTTCTCTGCTCTATGTATACCACTATCTTATCACTCAATTATATTGAAATTAGCTCTTTAACTATCTATCTCCATTATTACAACATGTTTAATACACCTTTACACTCCCAAAGTCAATAACAATACCTGGCCCATAGCAGGAGTTCAATATATTTTTTATTAAATAGATTTTATTTTTCAGAGCAGTTTTAGGTTCACAGCAAAATTAAGCAGAAAGTACAAAGAATTCCTATATAACCCATGCTCTCACACTCACACAGCTTCCTCCACTATCACCTTTCTGAACCACAGTGGGGCATTTATTACAATCACTGAATCTACATTGATGCATTATTATCATCTAAAGACTACAGTTTACATTAGAGTTCATTCTTATGTTGTACATTCTATGAGTTTTGACAAATGTATGATGGCATAGATAAACCATTATAGTATCCAACAGAATAGTTTACCCTAAAAACCTTCCATGTTGTCTATTCATCCTTTCCTCAAAGCCATGGCAAACACTAATCTTTTTACTGTCTTCATAGTTTTGCCTTTTCCAAAATGTCATATATTTGTAATAAAATGGTAAATAGCCACTTCAGATAGGCTTATTTCACTTATTATATATATTTAAGTTTCCTCCATGGCTTTTAATGACTGGTTAGTTCATTTCTTTGTAGTGTAGAATAATATTCCATTGTTTAGATGTATCATGTTTTATTTATCCATTCACCTACTGAATAACATCTTGGTTGCTTTCAAGTTTTGATAATTATGAATAAAGTTACTATAAACTATGTACAGGTTATTGTGTGGACATAAATTTTCAACTAATTTGGGTAAATACTAAGAAGCATAATTGCTAGATCATATGGCAAGAGCATGTTTCATTTTGTAAGAAATGGCCAAACTGTCTTCCAAAGAGTCTGTGCTGCTTTGGAATAAATAAAAGTTTCTGTTGCTCTACACCATGGCCAGCACTTGATATTGTCAGTGTTTTGGAATTTGGCCACTCTAATAGGTATATAGTGCCGTATCTGTGCTTTAATTAGCATTTCCCTGATGACATATGATGTGGAAGATTTTTCATAAGTTTACTTGTCGTCTGTATGTCTTGTTTGGTGAGGTGTCTGTTAGAGTCTTTGGCCCATTTTTAAAGCAGATTGTTTTCTTATTGTTGAGTATTGAGTTCTTCATTTTATCAGATTTCTCTTTTGCAAAGCTTCCCTCCCAGTCTATGGCTTCTCTTCTCATTCTCTGACAGCATTTTTCACAAAACACAAGATTTAATTTTAATGAAGTCCAGCTTATCAATTATTTATTTCATGGATCATGTCTTTGGTGTTATATCTAAAAGTCTTGTGATATCCAAGGTCATCTGGATTTTCACCCATGTGATCTTCTAAGAGTTTTATACTTTTGCAGTTTACATTTAAGTCTATCATCAAGTTTGAGATAATTTTTGTGAAAGATATATAGTCATGTTTAGATTCCTTTTTTTTACATATGGATGCCTGGTGTTCTCAGCACCATTTGTTGAAAAGACTATCTTTTCATTATTTTATTGTCTTTGCACCATTGTCAAAAACCAGTTAACTATATTTATATGGCTCAACTTCTGGACTTTCCATGCTGTTTCACTGATTTATTCATTCTTTCACCAGCACCACACCTTTTTGCGGGGGGGGGGAATTACGATAGTTTTATAGTAAGTCTTGAAGTTGCATAATCTCTTTGTCTTTCCCCTTCAGTATTGTGTTGGCTATCCTGGATCTTTTGCCTCTCCATGTAAAAGGAGTTTGTTACATTTTGTTTAAGTGGAATAAAGCATTTGCCAGTTCTTAGGTCACCCATTCTAGATAGTCTTTGCAATACCGATGGGCTTTCCTTCAAAAAAAAGTCAATACTCTAGACTCATAAACAACAGAGTATGGGAATGAAAATTTTGTGACCACTTTGTCAATAACAGTAAAGCAGGTGTCCTTCTTTTCTTAGTTAATAGTCATATGCCTTATTTTTGAGGTGGTTGGCTGGGCCAGGCGGAGAGTCTATTTAATAGACTTCTTTGCTAATAGAGGTGATGGCACTTACACTTTCTCTTTGCTTGAGGATACCTTTGGTATATAAACTGGAATAAAGAGAGTCCTACACTTCCATTTAGAAGACCTAGGTCAGCCCTGTCATTTCCTGTGTAAGTGGCTATTTGATCTCAGACATTTACCTATTCACTCAGCTCACCCAAAAGCAAAGATTCTCTCCATATTCTCATGATCTGGAACAATGCTTTCTTTCATAAAAAAAAAAAAAAAAGCCATTTTTTTCCTCCTAGTATTGAAATAGATATTGCATGTGAAGTTACATCACTTGGGTATAAAGAAGGTATACAAGTAGTAGTTTTTATTTGAGTCTTAGTAGTATTCTTGAATCTTCTATTATCTGATAAGATAATGTAGCTTCTTAATCAGTAATAAACCCTATTCTTAAATGTCTCAAACTCTACCAAGTATATGAGAAGTGGCAAAACTGGCACATTAAAACAGAGTGGTGGCTTTCTGCTTCTACTGTCATTTTGAACATTTAGTTTCTGAAGGAAGTAAAATGTATATAATGGGGTTTAGCAACATTTTAAAATAGGCTATGCTGCTCTGGAGAATTTAACTCTGAAACTATCATCTATATTGAAAAAAAGTGTTTTTTGAAAGAGTTGTGTTTCTATGTCTTTTTGTGGGCTTCTCTACCACCTTGTTTGGATTTATGATTTAATAAGAAGTGTATTCATAAAACAATGGCTTTGGTACCCTTTCCTTTATCTTTACTATTCTTCTTATGAATAGTAATTCATACCTTTGATGATTTTAAGTGATGGATTGTTTACACTGTGTTATTTTATTTAGTGACTTGACCCTTGTAAGAAAGAGATTTAAAAAAAGAAAAAAAAGAGTGAGCAAAGTTAACTGCTGCATGTTTGGCATCTGAAAATGCAAGTTCTTTACAAGTTAATATAAGTTTTGGTGGAGACATATATGGGCATACAGACAAATTTGTATTTGGAGATGACAATTCATTCTACTGCAACAATCCAAGTGTATAGTAATATAAGCCATAGAAACCATACTATATGGGAATATAGTAATATAAGCATAGCTGTGACAATTCAAAGAAGATATATATATATTTATTTATTTCAAAGTGGAAGTGAAATTATTTGGTGATAGAAGGTATATGGATGTTAGCGGGGATTAAAGGATGACTTTGGAGATTTTATTTGCCTGACTGGTATTTGTTGTTAATAAAAAAATTATTAAAGCCAAGTATATTAATGATACAACATGCAATTTCTTTTGAGAAACTTTAAACTTCTCAGATACTAGGTTTTTATGTAGATCAGATCAAAGCCAACAGTAACTAGCAGTGTCATAGGAGGATAAATGCTTCTCTGATTTGCTTTCTTGAATTGTGATACAATCTCAGAATATAACTTTGTTCCTAATTTACAAAATGAGATTATGGAAAATTTTTGACAGGGATTTGTCAAGAATTACATGTAAAGCTTTTTTAAGATTACACACTCAATTTTTAAATCATGCCCAGATTCTGTTATTGCCTAAGGGGTTGAGGTGGAGTGGTGGTAGGCAGTCAGTTGAGATAGCTCCTCATTCTGGCTGGGAATCACTGTGCTAGAACCATAGTTAATGAAATATAAAAGATGTGTATTAATCATGCCAACTACAGGTTTGAATGTGTATTTTAATGACCTAGTGAACTTTTAAGTTAAAAACATATAATAAAGATAAAAAAGATCTATGAATTTACAGAATAATTGGTACCATGACTGTATTGTTCTATACATCTCAGGTACTTCAGAAATGTTTATTTTATTTTATTTTTAAAGATTTTATTTATTTATTTGATAGAGAGAGAGTGAGCAAGAGAGCGAGAGAGAGCACAAGCAGGGGGAGGGGCATAGGGAGAAGGAGACTCCTTGCTGAACAGGGAGCCCAATGCGGGGCTTGATCCCAGGACTCCAGGATCATGACCAGAGCTGAAGGCAGATGCTTAACTGAGTAAGCCACCCAGGTGCCCTGAGAAATGTTTAATTGAACACTTGTTTTTTTCTGAAAATTTCCCTTATCACCTTTATATTAATTTTGGACATAGAAAATACATATTAACATTTGAAAATAAGAATTTCAATTGTGAGCAGAAACTAATGCCTCAAAAGACCATTAGCTAATAGTGAGATAGCTTTGGATTCCAGTGTTCACTCATTTACTAAAATTATGACCTTAAAAAAATGTGTACTGAAAATCATTTTCTTCATTTAAAATATTGAGATAACATCACATAAACTCATTGGGTTATTATAAGAATTAAATTAGATAACATGAGTAAAAACACCTAGCAAAAATCTGGACCTAATAAGCATTCATTAAATATCTACTTCCTTTATCCTTTAAATTAGAACAAAACATCATAAAAACATGGAACAGAACTGTCAGTAATGTAGCCATTAATACTGAATATTTATGGTTAATATAATCACAATAAATCATCGTCATGCTTATGTTTAAGACAAACATAGACACAAAGAAAAATAGAATAACAGCAACAACACAAAAACCACCTCAGTGATTCAATAGCCTCAAAAACAGTTTTCAAGATTCTCTAATAAAACCACAGATATCACTGAGAATTTGTTATGTAATATGCCCAAAAGTGTTAATCATAATTATACTTTAACTTTTTATTTTGAAATAATATTGAACTTACTGAAAAGTTGTAAAAATGGTAAAGAGAAAGTCCGTGTAACCGTATACTCAGTTTCACCAATTTTTACCTTGCCACATTTCATCCAAATGTGATACTTTAAAAAGGACACAATAAAGTTTTGGTAGCATTTCTTCTGGAGAAGCATAACTGAAACTAAAAATGAAAAGACATTAGACTACTCATCTTTTTAAAGAAATTTGTAGCAATGGCAGTTCAACTCTTATCACCCTATTTTCCAATCTTATCAAAAGAGACACTTCTCAGAAGAGAATCTAGTTTTTGTCTTGTCCCTGACAGGCAAGCATTTAGCATCATACTGGATGCAGATTATGACTGGGTTCTGGAAGAATTAGGGATGCAGGGTGTAATACTCAAGACTTATTATAGACCATTTGCCCAACTTGGAAAACCCAAACTAGGAAATAGAAACATAGTTGTCTATAAAACATAGGCATGTTGTTAACCATTTTCTCATAGTAATTGCTTCAGAGACAAAAATTTCAGTTGTTTTTTGTTTGAATGACAAGTTGGATATATGGAGAATGTACATGATTCAATCTACCTGCCAAATCCATTAGTAAAACAACATTCCATCATGGGAATTAAAACAAACAACAAACAAAATATAAGGAGTGGTCAACTACACCTTCTTCAGGTGTGTCATAGATTTACCCACTGAAAGGAGAATATCACTAAAATTATCTCAAAAATATAACTAGCTCTTTCCAGATCAAGATTCTTAGGTATTTATTGGATACTTATTTACCTTTCAGAGGACTCTAAACTGCACTGACAACAATATTTAATTATAGGAATTATTGATGAGAGTGGAGAGTCACTTCCTACCAATATGCTCTGAGATAATAGTCAAGCCAGCTTAAACTTTCTGAAATTGCTGAAATAACATCTGTCTACAAACAGCTTTTTCTTATCTCCCAGTAAGAACAATGTTCCCCTGAGTCTCCCTACCTGCCTGTACCTATCCATCACTCATCTCTTAGTAGAAACAATGTTATGTTCCTGGTCTTTGTTCCTTTCTGTACCTGTCCCACTGATTTATCATGGCCTCATTGAGCCAAAGAGTAGAACAGAATGCAGCTAGCTTCCGACTACCATTTGTAGGAATCACTATGTATGGTTCTGGTAAAAAACAAGTAAGCAATAAAAACAAAAAACTGCTCAATTGTATGACAGATCCTTATTACTTAATTTTGGGGGTTTAATACTTCTAATGGTCTGCTTAAAAGAACTTTGGGTTCAACAATACATATTTTTTTCTTCTGCTTTACTTTCCCTAGGGCCTAATTATAACATATTTGTTCTCTGACCTCTTCCTATTACCTTAAGACTGAAATGGTACTGCTTATGCAAAACGGATAACATTGATCTGTGCACCTTTTCTGAAGCTTACATAGAACTTAATCTCATTTTTGATTGATAAAAATTATTCACTTGCCCTAACCAGTAAGTGAACTTTTAATACAGTCAAATAGTTACCCACTATATTTGACTAAAACAAGAGCATTTTTATAAAACTAAAATGGTGATTTATACATTTTAGAGGCAGAACCTCATTGCTTGCATGCTAGTAACTATGGGAAGACCGTATCCTTATCTGTTTAATTAATGATGTAGGCTTTTATATTTGGCTTTCATAAGAAATCAGTTGTTGCCTGGTAACCGATTTGCCTGTGGGCTCTCAGAAGAAGCTGGGCTTTCTAAGCAAAGCACCCTGTTGTCTTCTAAACAGGGCAGTAAAGCTTGCTCAGACATGCCTTAGGCATTCAGCAGCTCTTTTACTGTATAAGTATCTGATTCTGACAGGGAAGTTCTCTTTGCCAGGGACACACTCAAGTGGACAAAGAGGAGGAGGAAGAAAGGCCTGAGTTTCCATTTTAGCTTAATGATACAAGAGACCAGAGAGATATTTGCTCTCATTTTCCAAACTGGGAAAATAAATACAGCAGAGGAATATTAATTAGCTTCAGATAAAAATCAATTATGGTTCCTGGACAATTTAGCTTCAGGACAAGCTAAAGCACAGCAGAACAATGCCAAACAGTGACACCAAAACAGAGATACTGAAGAAAATTCAACTTACAAAAATGGATTCTATAAGTTATGTATTTCTGATTGTGAGGAAAGGTCTTATTTAGTCAGGGTAACTATGTTGCCCATGCTACCTTTTATACACCCTACTATTACTTGTATAGAATTATCTTCTACTGGGGTGCCTGGATGGCTCCATCAGTTAAGCGACGAACTCTTTGTTTCAGTTCAGGTTATGATCTCAGGGTCGTGAGATTGAGCCTGCTTCTGGGTTCAGGCTCCACGCAGAGTCTGCTTAAGATTCTTTCCCCTTCTCTTGTGCATTCTCTCTCTTTAAAATAAGGGTGTCATACGCAAACAATGAATCATCAAAAACTAATGATGTATGGTGATTAACATAACATGATAATTTAAAAAAAATAAAATAAATTAAAAAATTATCTTCTATTCATTCGATAAAACAGTTTGCTTTTTTTCCTATGACAATACAAGCTCTGAGAGGGCAAGGTACTTTTTTCTTCCTCATCTATGTTGACAACACCTAGAAAAGAGCCTGACACAAGATTTTGTACCCAATAAAGGTTTGCTGAATAAAAGTCAAAAGTACTTTAAGTAGTCCATGAGTTCTTCAAGGACAGAGACAATGTTAACATTCTTGTTTTTTTTTTCCTGTTGTTATTGCACATAGTTGTTTTTCAATGTAGTTTTATTAAGGGAAGGTAGCATAATAGGTGAATAAATGGATGGATGAGATGAATGACTGAAAGAATACATGAATGAGTGAATAAAAAAAGAACAAATCCTCTTAACTATACATCAAAATAAAAAAGATTCTAAACAGCAAAAAAAAAAAATCAACAAAGTGAAAAGACAACCTATACAAAGGTTTGAAGTATTTGCAAACAATACATCTGAAGAGGAGTTAATATCCAAAATATATAAAGAACTCAGACAACTCAGGAGCAAAAAAAAACCCAATTTTAAAAAATGGGCAAATGATCTGAATAAACATTTCTCTAAAGAAGATACTTGAAATGCCAACAGGTAAGAGAAAAAGTATGCAAAGTGAAAATAGACCCAGGGAACTCAAAAACACTGTCAGGCATAACAGTTGCATGACAGGGATCCCAGAAGAAGAAGAGCGAGAAAAGGGGGCAGAAGATTTGTCTAAAGAAGTAATAGCTGAAAACTTCCTGAATCTGGGGAAGGAAAGAGAAATCCAGATCCAGGACGCACAGAGAGTCCCGAACACAACCAACCCAAAAAGGTCTGCACCAAGACACAAAGTAAATAAGATGGCCAAAAGTAGTGATAAAGAGAGAATTTTAAAAGCAGCACGAAAAAGGAAAGCAGGTACATACAAGGGAAACCCCATACGGCTATCAGTGGGTTTTTCAGCAGAAACTATGCAGGCCAGAAGAAAGTGGCATGATAAATTCCAACTGCTAAAAGGAAAAAATCTACAGCCAAGAATACTCTATCCACCAAGGCTTTCATTTAGAATAGAGAGATCAAGTTTCCCAGAAAAACAAAAATTAAAAGCATAACCAGCCATGTCCCTGTCACACAAAATGCCATCGGCCTGTGGGTCCCAAATTCAGAGTCCAGCCACCCTCCTGCCCAAGTCAGCATGCACGGCCTGCCACCTGCTAAATGTCAAGTCAACATGCCTTCACCTCAGATTGCCAAAGGCTCAAATTGACACTCTTCCCCTCAAATTTCAGCCTCTCTGCTCAAGTTTGTGCACAAAAGCAGGGAAAATTATAATAGCAGAATGAAGCAACCCAAACATCTAACTATTTCTATGGAATATAGAATGGATAAAAGGTGTGTGCTAGGCTAAGCCCATCTCCAAAAAGCACATCAAAGAACAATACATACATATAGCATGATTCTGGTTAGTAAAAAAAAAAAAAAACCTGGGAAGAATAAAACAAGATGAAACCAGAGAGTAGACAAACTTCTTAAGCATAGGAAAGAAACTGAGGCTTGCTGGAGGGGAGGTGGGGGGTGGGTGGGGTAACTGGGTGGTGGGCATGAAGGAGGAAACGTGATAGAATGAGCACTGGGTCTTGTATGCAACTGATGAATCACTGAACTCTAGCTCTGAAAGTAATAATACACTATATTGTTAATTAATTGAACTTAAAATTAAAAAAAAGGGAACCCCCCAAAAAAGATGATCTGACTTTATGATTTTTCAACTTTACAATGGTGCAAATGTAATACTCATTCAGTAGAAACCATACTTCTAATTTTCAGGTTTGATCTTTTCCCAGACTAGCAATAATGCTGTACAATGCTCTCTTCTGACACTAGGCAGTGGCAGTAAGCTACAGCTCCGAGTGAGCCATGTGATCACGAGGGTTAATAATCAATACAGTTACAACCATCTGCACCTATATAGCCATTCTGTCTTTCGATTTCAGTACAGTATTCAATAAATAGGCTTTGTGTTTGTCCAACTGTAGGCTAATGTAAGTATTCTGAGCACATTTAAGATAGGCTAGGCTAAGCTTTGATTTTCAGTAGGCAAGGTGTACTAAATATATTTTCAACTTATGATATTTTCAACTTACAATGCATTTATCAGGTGATAGACCTATTGTAAGTGGAGGAAGATATGTAGTCATTAGGGAAATGCAAATTAAAACCACAATGAGACATTAACTCATGCTATCAGAATGACCGTCATCAGAAGGATAAGAAATAACAAATACTGGCTTAGATGTAGAGAAAAGGGAAATCCTGTGTTCTGTTGGTGGGATTGCTAATTGGTACAGTAACTATGAAAAACAGTATGAAGCATCCTCAAAAAATTAAAAATAAAAACTACCATTTGATCCAGCAATTCCACTTCTCGGCATATGTCCAAAGGAAACAAAAATACTAACTCAAAAAAATATATCTGCACCCTCATGTTCATAGTAGCATTATTTACAATAGTTAAGACCTGGCAACAGTCTAAGTCTCCATCAACAGATGAGTGGATAAATAAGTTGTGATATATATCTACAATGGAATATTAATTAGCCATTAAAAATGAGGAAATTGTACCATTTGTGACAACATGGATTGAAGGCATTATGCTAAATGAAATAAGTCAGACAGAGAAAGACAAATACTGTATGACCTCACTTATATTAAAATCTAAAACAAAAAGCAAAAGACCTCCCAGAAAAAGATCAGACCTGTGGTTACCAGAGGTGGAAAGTGGGAGGAAGGGGAATTGGAGGAAGGTGGTCAAAAGTTACAAACTTCCAATTATATGATAAATAAGTACTAGGGTTATAACATACAACATGATGACTATAGCTAATACTGCTGTGTGATATATAAGAAAAATAATTAATTAAATAAATCCTAATGGTTCTTATCACAAGGAGAAATTTTTTTCTTTTTTTATTGTATCTATATGAGAAAATGGATGTTAGCTGAAACTATTGTGGTGATAATTTTCTAATATATGTAAATCAAACAATCTTGCTGTACACTTTAAACTTCTACAGGGATGCATATCAATTATTTCTCAATAAAACTGAAAAAAAAACTATCTACTGGTAACTGAATATTCATAGATAGAACAGCTCAAATGGTACTGAAGGGAAAGCTATTTGACACAATAATTAAATGACCAAGGATATATAGTAGGATAAAAAGTGTCATATACATTCCAAGAATCAACTGTGATACATATAATCGTTCACTAAAATCCATCTCAAAGAATTATTTAGCATCTTAAATTTAGTCACAATTTATTGTCTACTATATTCTAGGCACTGTCCTCAAACTATTTCTAATCATTAACATTAGGCATTAGGTTTACGCTCTCAAGCTGAGAAAACTAAAACAGAAAGAAGCTGAGATTTATAAAGTTTCCACTAAAATTAAATGAAATACACTTATGCTGTACAAGTAAATTGAAAAATATTCTATATTTATTAAAATTATACCAAAAGTCCAAATCAATATTTAAGGCCTAGAGGCAAGTTAATATTTAGAGCTTATCTACATGGTAAATAAAATATTGACTGAAATGTTGGATCTTTCCTTATATAAGACCCTGGAATATTTAGTCAAGAAGGGAGAAAAGAATCCTCTAAGATTTACATACTAGGTGAGCATGTTTGTTTTTGTATTCTTAATTTTTACTATAATTAGTAAAGATTCCAGAAAATTTGTTACATCGATGTTCAACTTGATAGAAGCAAACAAACAAACAAAAATGTTTGGTAAAATCTATGGCAAAGATAAAGTGTTTATTAAGATACCAATTTCAGAGTAGTGACTTTTTTGTATGCCTTGCACTATTTCAATGCTGTTTCTGAATTTTTTTTTCTTGTTTTTTTATTGTTATGTTAATCACCATATATTACATCATTAGTTTTTGGTGCAGTGTTCCATGATTCATTGTTTGTTCATAACACCCAGTGCTCCATGCAGAACGTGCCCTCCTCAATACCCATCACCAGGCTAACCCATCCCCCTACTCCCCTCCCCTCTAGAACCCTCAGTTTGTTTTTCAGAATCCATCGTCTCTCGTGGTTCGTCTCCCCCTCTGACATACTCCCCTTTTCTTCCTCTCCTGTTATCTTCTTCTTTTTCTGAGTGTTACTGGAGTGGTTGGGGGTGGGAGGGATGGGGTGGCTGGGTGATAGACATTGGGGAGGCTATGTGCTATGGTGAGTGCTGTGAATTGTGCAAGACTGTTGAATCACAGATCTGTACTTCTGAAACAAATAACGCAACATATTTTATGAATTTTTTTTTTAATTACAGCCTAGAGTTCCACAAGTAGTTATCAGAAGCAAAAAAAGGCAGGGGAAGAAGTTTTATGAAAATAAATGTAAATTGGAGTTTCATGTTTTCCATGCTGGCAGTAATGATTTATATTATTATTATTATTATTATTTGGGCTTCAAAGTAAGTAATAGATTGCTTTTCTTAAAACAAGAATTATTTCTTGAAGTGTATTTGTTTTCTAAGATATACAATGATTCTTTGCTAAAACAGTGGAATTGAAAGAAATAAAAAATGAAACCCATTAAATAGAGAATATTTTCTCTGTCCTTGAAAATAACCAATTGCATTCTATACGCTAGTGTTGTAACCTGTATGAACTAGCAAATAAAATACAGAATGAATTGCTCATTTTTCTATATATTTATAGTAGTTCTCTCCTAAAATAGCCATTTTGATGCATCTGTCATATTGGAAACATATCAACTTACTAAGAACTTTGGAGAGGATAGTTAAAAAATGATGGCAAAGCAATGGTTTTGAAAATGTAATGTCACAGTTCGAGCCAAGTGGAGCAGAGCAACCCAACACATCTAATGTGGCATAACTAAGACTATTTTATTTGAGTTTACTTCTTGAAATTCATACTATTAACTTTGAAGCCAAGCCCATAAAGCCTAAACTCAGTACCCGCTAAAGATTCACTTTCTCATTTCTATTGAATAGCTCTTTTGGAAATAGGAATCTTTCTTATTACTTGAATTTAAATATCTGCCACTCAAAGATATGTCACCATCAATAAGGAATTAATATGCATCTACCAGAGAAGACTAAAAGCCTTCAGTGGCACATATTTGTACAGATAAAACTTACTACAGTGGTAGCAATGTGTCATAGTGGTTTAACAGCATGCAGACTCTAGAATCAGACCGTCTGGGTTCTGGCACTTGGTAACGTTGTGACCGTGGTATATCTCTCTGCTTCAGCAGACTCATAAAATTGAGATAATAGTGCCTATCTTATGGAATTACTATAAGAATTAAGTAAGATCAATGATGCTGGATATCACTACTAGTGATTTCTGGTAGAGTTCATTTAAGTTCCATAGGGGTAAGAACCATACATATTTTTGCTTACTACTGACTCTTAATACATGCTAAAATTTCCAGAAAGCATTAAATATTTAACGAATGTTTGTTGATTAAGTGGACGACTGTATGAATAAAATGACAAAAGATTGGATAGATGGAGAAAAGACAAAATGTGATAATCACTTCACCAGTGATTACATTTTGAAAATCCAAAACTGAATGCTCGCCCAATATTTTTCTTCCCAATAAATTGTTCTGTTGTGGAGCTAAGTAGACTAACTATTCTATATGGTCCCTGAGCATGATTGTTTCACTGCTGCAAGGTAGAGGAGATTTTCTCCAAAAGCAATTTTCAATGTCCCCTTACATTATTAAACATTTAGAATAATATGTGAAAGTCATAGAAATGGTTTTGGGTTCAATAACAAAACAATTTAAGAAAGGCCCTTCCTTAGCTCATCTTGCGAGGCTTCAAATGCACCCATTCATATCTTCCAGGTGACCTGTTCTTATTGGATCGACACGGTTACATTTTTCTTGTGAGGTGAGGTTCTGTCATGACTGACACCAAAACCTAAAGAAAGCTTTCTTATTTTCATTTGAAAGGAGGAAAGTTGAAATGCAAATAATTGAACGAACATTTACTGAGGCACTACTATACTTTGGGTCTTGCACAATTATTTCCCTCCCATATGTTCTCTAATTTAGTCATAAATATGTTTTTATTTTATGGTTGAGGAATGTGAAGTTTCAGGGAGATTAGGAAATTCACTTTAAATTAGACAGATATAGCATGGCAAAGGAAGAAGCCAGATTCAGTTGTGTCACATTCTAAAATCCATTCTCAGCACAATATCACTCTGCCTTCTACTCTGTATGTTTGATTACATATAAAGACAATATTTCCTAAAGTGTGTTCCCAAGTGATAGCAATGGTCCTTGGAGTGCTGGTAAGGTAAAACATATATTTTCTAAAAAAAGGAATCTGTATCAATTAATTTTAGGAAACACTACACCTTGGAGTTTTATAGAAGTTGTATTAAGCTATGTATTGTTCATACCCAGTACTAAGATCAGCATGTGAAAAAAGTAGGCAATAAATATTTGTCAAGTAAAGAAATAAAATGATTTTTCTATATTCAACTTAATGGTAGGCAGGGGGAGTGGTAGTAGGGAAGATTAATATTAGCATATAAATATGATTTTGGTATTCCTACAGGAATTAACCGTATATAATTTCATCTAACCAAGATTTTACCAAGGTCTAGGACCTTGTAATTTCTTGGCATATACACATCAATTAACAATTAACCAAGAAAATAACATGAGCTAGTTCTCTTAGACTCTAGCCATAGTGTAAGTTCATGTTTGGGTTCAATAACAAAACACTCAAACTCATATGTGATTATAACAGCCGGAATTGTGAATTTGTCATAGAAGAAGAGAAATCAGGTGTGAACATTGCACATGAAATTTTTTTTTTTTTTAACAGAGGCTTAGAACAGTCAGGTCAAGGTCAAAACAAAATTCCAATACCTTGCACCAGTTTTCTAAACTTTAAATAAAACTTATATTGTTTTTACTGGATCATGAATTAAAACACATTTCCTCTAAAGCAACAATAAAATGCAGGAAACCATATTTGCATTTTCTAGATCTATCACATTGCAACTTTAAAGACCTATCCAAATTTAAAGAGGACACTTTCAGAAGGAGTATTTTATTCAATCCATGGTTAATTAAGCCTCTTCACTAGCCATCTACAGATGCCTATTTTGGTGGGTTCAAATTCTCTTTACTTGTCAGATCCTAGTTTCTGGATATTAACTACTATTTACAATCATCTAAGCCGGTTCACTTGTACAACACAGAGGGCTAATGGACCAGCAATATTCAGAGTCTCTGTAGTATAAAGTTGTACCTGGGAATATCTTCTAACCCTCTTGTATTTAGATGGTGCCAAGTGACTAATTCTAGCCAATGAAATATGAACAGAAATGATATGTGTCAATTCCTGGCTGAGAGATTAAATATACGAACTCTTCTTCCGTTTTTGACAAATTTAGAAACCTTGTTTTACAGATGGCAAATTCATAAGCTGGATGTAGCTTGAATTTGTGAGAGACACCACATGGCATAGGGCCACCCTGCAAAACTAGTTAATAGGAACATCGGCGTTGGAATTTATATGAAAAAAAAAAACTTATTGTGTTAAGCCATTCTAATTTAAGGCTTGTTTCTGAAAGATCAAGTTAGTCTATCAGACTAAAAATGATTTCTAGAATATTCCAAGACCTTAGAGGTAAATTACACTTAACAATTAATCAATTATTAACAGGAAAGTTACACCTAGGGAATATCCTAAGAATAAAAGGTCTTTCTTTTGATGTGAACTTCTCTCGTATCTTCCTTCTTTTGTATGTCAATCTTTGTTTTATAAAAAAAGTTCTGATCACTTATTATGTGCCAGGTACTAAGTATATATATATTTTCAGTTTCTACCTTCTAGGAGCTCAGAGACATGCTAAAGAGATGGTACCTTAAATTATTATAAAATATGATGACAACAGCTACTAGAAGTATACCCACAGGGCATGGAAAAACAAAAGAGTTGGTTTTTCAATCTTCTTCATAGTATCAGGGAAGTTTTCATCTGGTAGTTAATTTCTAAGCTAAAAAGTAGGAACAGGAGTTTGACAGATGGCCAAGAAGGGTGGTAGATATTTCAGACAGATGGAACCATATGAAAAATGGCACAGAATTACAAAAGGCATGGCATATTTAGAGAATGGAGAGAAATTCAATAAGGAGAGTCTTGAGTTCTGGTGGGTGGCACGGAGGGAAATTGAGAGATGGAGAGCAAAGGAACGGCTATCAGATTAACAGGCTAGACTGGAGTGAAGGTTGTGAAATGGCATATGTCTTACTAAAGAATTTCTTTCCACAGGCCTTTAAACAAGTTCCTTTTATATTTCACAAAAGATTGTACTGTCACTATTTGGTTCACTTCTTTGTCTCACAATATGAGCTCCTTCATGTTAGAGGCTCTAAAATAATCAACTTTGTGTTCCTAACAATATACACAATGCTCAGTAAATAAATATTACATATTGGTTTAAACATGGATTTGGTGAGTCACATAACTGTTCAAAAATAGTCCAAGATGATTACTGGAATTGGGGTAGAGAGAACTTCTGAAATGTGTACAATGTCCTCATCAAAGGAAAATGAATACCTTAGACAACCGTGTGTATGAGCTAAAATGATGGAAAGTGTGGGTGTGTGTGGGGTGGGCGTCTTATGAAATACATTTACAGTGGAACAGTTTTATTTTGTTTTGTTTTTATTTTTTTTACATGAGTACTGACCTCAAAGTGTCAGTTGGTATGCCAAGAAACAACTGACTGGTTGGTTGGACCAGGAAATATTTTTTGGAAGAGTGCAGACTGAAAGGAAGTAGAGCATGGTCAACTACCTGAGACAGTTAAAAGTAAAGAGGGGTCATATGAATTTGTTTAAGGTCACAGATTAGATGAGATGTTCTAGAAAAAGAATGAAATAGAAGAGAAACGCTGAGATAGAAATTTCAGGAGATAGAGTGGAAAATGTTAGAAGCTAAAGGAAAATATAGGGTAATGTTTGATCAGTGGCAATGAGTCTATTCTAGCAACATTTCTTTTAAAGAATCATTTTAAAACCAACAGCATAGCATATTAAGTCAAATGTCCCCATTAATCAATGTAAGATCTTTGAGAATTTAACTGAAGATTAACTGGGTCCATGATTCTCTATTATGGGTTTTGTTTTCTGTGATTGTGGAAGATAAACATTTCACTTTAGCCCTGTGGTTTGCTTACAAACTGTTAGACTGCACTATAACCACTTTGCTTTTAATATTAGATTGGAAGCCCCTTGACGGTAAATGTGCTTGCTCACTGTTGCCTACCTGTCTGATGAGTTATGAAAGTTGCTGCTTTAGAATTACTGGTTTAATAAAAGTTATGAGGGAAAAAAAGGAAACTCATTTACATTTGTTTCAAGCCACCCTGTTACTATATGATGAAAAAATAGAAATATTTTGATAGATTCTACTGAAATGTAGACAGATTTGCGATAGTTTCTTTTAAAGACATCTTGTTCATCCATTTATAAGTGTATTGTTGTCATTTCCTTCACAGTGAATGAAAATTTAGCCATGTTTATGAAATAATTGCCATGAAATAGAACACCTGCTGCATTCTTTCTGAAGTACAGGAGTATGATAAGCTAACCAGATAATTCAATTTACCAATTTTTTAACACCAGAAATGATGAATTCATTTTTTCCAGATGGTAGAAAAATGCTGAGGAAGTATATTTCTTTAATTTATTTTAGTATATTTCTTAAAAAAAAAAGACCTGGAATGTTTACCATCAACTAACATTATAGAGACCACATTTTCTTGTATTGTATAAGACCTTAAATTCAAAAGCCTAATAATTGATTAATAAGAGAATTAAATACTAATCTACCATGTCTTTTCAAAGTTGACAACCTTGCTCATTCAGTTACAGTTCCCTTGGTTTTACTGTCCCACCTATCAAAGAAAAACAACAAAAGATAAATGAAAAGGCAGCATCCAGTTTCCATAGTATGAACTTACAAGACATAGCTAAAAGTTTTATATAAAAATTTGAGACAAAGACTCTGATTAAGTAGATTAGAAAAAACTTATGATGGAGGATTACAAAACTTGTACAATAGCAACTGACAATATAGGGAACTGTTCTTGTTTTGTTACAAGTGAAACACTCAACCATATATTCTGTTTCCCTTTTAAAGGATAAAATGAGATCATTTTAAATTAAGGTATAATTTATATATTTTGTTTTATATATATGTTTTATAAAAAAAGTTCTGATCACTTATTATGTGCCAATTGTCACAATTATGTGCCAATGTAACAATTATGTGACAATTCACAGGATTATAATTCTGATTACATATGTTGCAATAGATATTATTATGTAATTATTAAACCAGTAATTTCTCTTTCATGTATAAGGATTATATTAATACATATAATGTAGCACCAAGGACACATGTGTTCTGACTTAAGAATAATTCAAATAGGAATGACTAAACTACTTCATCAATCCACTATTTTTATACTAACTTCTATAGTTAAGCAATTATGTAGGAAAAATGCTTCTTGTCTTTAGAAGGGGGCAATTACAATTTAACTTCTTAATTAAATATTAACTCATCAGATCTTAGATTTGAGAAATTATTATTATTATTGGTAGAATATAAATAATAATTTTAATAATTAATCCAATAGCTCTTATTAATATTTATTGAGTACCTACTATATACTTTATGAAATCATATGAGAAAAAGAAATTTTATCTGCCAATACATGAAAATATGATATAAGGTTCACTACATTTGCTTGTATTCTAGAAATCAAGGTTTTAAAGATAATTTTAAATTACAAAAATGGTGAGTATAAGTTAATAACATTTTATGAGGTTTAGCATACATTCAAGTAATCATTATCTAGATCAAGACTCAGAACATTTCTAATACCTCTAAAATGTTTCCTGGTGTCCCCTGGTAGGTATCCTACTCATGACTTATTTGCCTGCAAAGGAAGTAATTATATTGAGTTTTTTAAAACAAATTGATTAGTTTTGCTTATTCTTGAACCTCCTACAAATGGAATTATATGGTATGCACTCTTTTATATCTGGCTTCTCTTGTTCAATATAATGTCTATGAGATTCATCTTGTTGCACATTGTGGTGATTTATTTATTTCATTGTTCTGTACTGTTCCCTTTTATTAATATACTGCATTTTGTCAATTTTGCTGGCATTGGATATTTGTTATTTGCAATTTGTTTTTAGTTATTATGAAAAAGTAGTCATGAATATTCTTGTACATGTTTTTGGTGGAAATATGCACTTATTTATCTTAAAAATACATCTGGTAGTACAATATTTGAGTCATAGGCTAAACATATAATTGTTTCTGGTTTTGTAAAGCAATTTTCCAGAGTAGTTTTGCCAATTTGCACTCCCACCACCAATATATAAAAGTTCTATTTACACCATCCTCTTGTCATTTCTTGATATCCTCAACCTTTTTAATTTTCATCATTCTGCTAAGCATACAGCAGTACCTCATTGACAGGTATTTTCATACCAAGTAAGCAAAAGAGATAAACCTTAAAAAAATGACAACTTACGTTTTGACAATGCCATGACTATTTCAAAAATAGCCCAATGAGAACAAACAAACTAATAAATTATATATATAATTTACATTTCAGATGCAAAACCAAAGTATTTCCTATTGAGATTTTAAGAAGACAATACATAGTACTGCCTTTTCCTTCTTAATCAAAGTGGCTTGAGTAATAAGATCCATGTAAAGAGAGATGGAGAAGAAATGACCATCTTGTTTATATTTCTAAAGCTGTCTGGAGACTATGGCTCTAGATCTGTAACCACTGCCCCTCTTTAATCAGACACTATGCAGCCACTGACATAGACAATCACAGATCACCTGATGACACAGAAGCTGCCCTCCTATTTTGCCTGTACGGAAGAACGGATACACCCTCCCTGCAGAGTCAGTAGGCTTTGGAAAACAAAAAACCAAAACAAAACCAACAAAGAATGAAGTGAGCATGTTCTTTCCTTTTCTCAAAATTATATCATTCCTGAGAAGTGGAGGGGAGAATGGGCAGAAAGTGTCTAGGGGTACTAAGAGTATTAGTATAATGAAGTCTTACCATGTGGTTGTACAAAACCAGAGAAATTTTCCCCCCCACTGGACGTTTCCTAAAAGGTCTGCTTCTTTGTTTCATAGCACAATTATTAGGAGTACTATTTGTATTACCCAAATATGTCCTATGTTAACACCTCTTATAAGATGAGCCTTTTCAAGATAAAGTGTCATTTTTTTAAATTGGCAGACTGAACATTATACCAACTCCTGTTCTTGCAGAAGATCAGAGCTTTACTATTTGAAGAGATTCAATCAGGGAGAATATGGTACTAAGGGCCCCAGACCCTACTGACATGGAAATGAAACACTGAAAAAGGTAGGAGTAAGTAAAAGACTATCTACTTAATGATGAGACCTCTAGCATTTTTAATTTCATTCAATGTAAGCTAGGCTTCTACATCTAACTAACATAGGAGAAGGACGTTGCCTACCTCAAAAACATGAAAGGGCACCTGGATGGTGCATTTGGTTAAGCTTCTAACTCGTGTTTTCCACTCAGGTCATGATCTCATGATCTCGAAGTTGTGAAGTCGAGCAGGCTTGGCATCCTCAGCAGGGAGTCTGCTTAAGATTCTCTCCCTCTGCCCCTACCACTCTCTCTCCCCATACTCACTCTCTTGCTCTCTCTCTCTCTCTAAAATAAATAAATAAAATCTTAAAAGAAACAAAAACATGAAGATTCAAGAGTAAAGGCCTATAGCCATTTTTCTGTGGTAAATCCTGCAAATAAAGAAGTCCAACCCACATAAAGTGAGCTTCCCATTAGATTTGTATTCATTCTGACAATATCTGTCCTTGACTCTGTTTACATTTAATGTAATTAGTGATGTCATTGGATTTAGGTTTATTATTTTTCTGTTTGTTCCTTCTGTCTTTTTTCCCTTTTTCCTATCTTCTTTTGAGTTAAATGACTATTTTTTTAGAATTCCATTAAATTTATCCAATTTTTTTGCCTCAACATTTTGCATTATTTTTTCTTTAGTGTTGTTCTAGGATTCTAACATACAACCTTTCACAGTCTACTTAGAGTTGATATTGTACTGCTTTATGTAAATTATAAGAATTTCATAAACAAGTCCATTTACCACCCCCTACATCATTTATGCCATAGTTTTTATTTATATCACATCTATATATGATTTAAACCACATAGTACAGGTAATATATTTTATTTAAACAGTTATATGTACTTTTAAAAAAGTGAGAAGAAAAATTATTTTATATTTATTCACAAAATTATAATTTCTAATTTGCTATAATCCTTTCTGAAGGCATGTGTATCTATCTGGAATCATATCCTTTTTAGGTAGAAGAGCTCCCTTTTAATGCATGTCTGTTGGCAATTAATTTTATTAAGTTTCATTTATTTAAATATGCCTTACTACACTTTTACAGTTGAAGAACATTATCTCCAAATATAAACAGTTTTTTGTTTTTGTTTTTGTTTTTTAATACTTAAGATGCTCCACTGTCAAGGGGCACCTGGGTAGTGCAGTTGGTTAGGTATCCAATTCTTGGTTTTGGCTCTGATTGTGATCTCACAGTTGTGAGATGGAGCCCCAAGTTGGGCTCTACACTCAGCATGGAGTCTGCTTGGGATTCTCTCTCCCTCTACCTCTGCCTCTATTGCTTGTGCTCTCTTTCTCAAATAAATAAGTAAATCTTTAAAAGAAAAATGCTTCACTATCAAAATTAATTCTGCTGTCTTCTGACCTCTATTGTAGCTGATAAGAAATACATGTTATCTGAAATTATCGTCCTCTTTTTATTTTATCTTTTTAAACTTTGTGGTTTTTTTTTTTTAAGATTTTATTTATTTGAGACAGAGGGAGAGAATGAGAGTGGGGAGGGGCAGAGGGACAAGCAGATGAAGGGCTCAATCCCAGGACACTGAGATCATGACCTGAGCCAAAATCAGACACTTAACTGACTGAGCCACCCAGGTACCCTGTTGTCCCCTTTTTAATGTATATTTTTTTCTCTAACTGCTTATAAGATTTTGTTTTTATCTTTGTTTGTCTCACTTTGACTATTATGTCATTTGCTTTGTATTTATCCTGCTGTTTATTTAATAGCTGTTGAACCTGTAAATTTCTGATTTTACTAAATTTGGGAATTTGGGGCAATTATTTTTTCAAATAATTTGTTCTATTCCTTTTTTGCCTCTTCCAATTCTTAGACTTCAATCGTTTGTGAATTAGAAATTTAACTGTACAGATAATTTATGTTCTGTTCATGTATGGAGTCAGTATTTTTTTTTTTCTGTGTTCTTCCAATTAGATAATATCATCTATATTACTTTTGTTAAGATTATACAGGTATTTTTATTTCACTTACTTTCAGGAGTAGAATTTTAAATTGTTCCTTCTTTACAGTTTCTATTCCTCTACTGAGATTTCATCTATGTTCATTTTTTTCAAGAATGGTTTGCTTTCTATCATTGAATATAGTAATAAGAGCTGCTACAAAATCTCTTTCTCTTAAATTCGCCATGTAGGGATTGGATGTTATTATTACCTTTTGTTTGAAGGATAGGTTGCATTTTATTACTTCTTTTTTTTTTTAAGATTTTATTTATTTATTTGAGAGAGAGAGAATGAGAGATAGAAAGCACGAGAGGGAAGAGGGTCAGAGGGAGAAGCAGACTCCCTGCTGAGCAGGAAGCCCGATGCGGGACTCGATCCCGGGACTCCAGGATCATGACCTGAGCCGAAGGCAGTCGCTTAACCAACTGAGCCACCCAGGCGCCCGCATTTTATTACTTCTTAATAAATCCAGTAATTTGTGATTATATCATAGACATAGTGAATGTTATGTTGAAGAGGCTCTGGATTTTTTTGCATTCCTCTGTATAATGCTGATTTGGTTTGTTTTGTTTAGCAGGCAATTAACTTCGAAGAACTGATATTAAAACTTCGTTTAAAGTCTATTTCAATACATCAAAAACTAATGATGTATTGTATGGTGACTAACATAACATAATAAAATTAAAAAAAATAAATAAAGTCTCTATTTAGTTATTTTAACCTTTGGACTGCTTAGAGTCTTTCTTATGCAAGCCTAGATCAGAGTTCAGCCAGAATAAAAACAACATCTGAGAACTGTTCCACTCAAAGTCTTTTTGTCCTGAAAATGTGAACACCCCTCCAGTTTCTCTCTGTTTTTCTTGTGGGAGGACTCGTCCAAATAGAGCATTTTTGTCATCTCTGAGTGTTTCAAGGACAATAAGATTTTCAGTAATTTGCCTCTTAATTATATGAAATTGTAAGCCATGCATCATGAAACTTTTAAAGAAAGCATTTCACATGAAAGGTATGAAATAAATGGACAAATAAAAAATGAATGAATGAATGAACAAATAAATAAACACAAAGACAAAATGTAAAAACCTCAAAAAAAAAAAAAAAAACCTGAAACAAGACAGGGGTAAGAAGAAAATTCCCAAAATTTGTAATTAATATCTACAGAGATCTGAGCAGGTACTATATTCAATCATTTTAACAATGTTAGCTGAAAGAGAATGAGAACTGTTCTAAGTCAGTAAACAAAACCGATTAACAGTCCCCCTCTTTGGGCTTATATGGTAGTAGAAAAGGCAATCAAACACAAGATAATTAGTATATTATATTGCATATTAAAATAATCTAATTACCATGGATAATATAAAGCAAGAAGCTGAGACAATCTTGAAATTTTACAGAGGGTAATTAGAGAAGACGTTACTGAAAGTGACATTTGACCAAAGACTCGGAGGATATGAGAGAACAAGACATGGAGAAATCTGGGCATAAGAGCTCTAGGCAGAATGAACAAAAACTGCAAATACCATTAGAGAAGGGCTTGCATGGTGTGTTTAAATAAGATTAAGGAGGCTTGTTTGCATAGAATGAAATGAGCAAAAAGGAAACGCAGGAGGAGAGGAGGACAGAAAAGTAATGGGAAGTCAAATTATATATGGTGTTGTAAGCTGTTGTAAGGACTTTGCTTTTTACTCTGAAGAAGGTGAGGAGTCATTAGAGGACTGTTAGTAGAGAAGTGATATGACATGACTAAATTTTCAAAAGATTATTTTCAATGATATATAAAAATAGACTATAGAAGAATTGGTTGGAAGCAAGGGGACTACTGCAATAATCTAGGGGAAAAAAGATAATGGCTGGGCCCACAGTGATAGCATTTGATTTGTAAGTAGTTAGCTCTATATGCTTTGAAGATAAAGAGAATTGTATTTTGTCATAAGGTGAATTGTGAGAGAAAGAGTAAAAACTGACTTCAAGGTTTTTTGGTCTGATTATCTGAAAGAATAGTGTTGCCACTAACTAGAATGAAAAAGACTGTGAGTAGAACATAGAACATGTTTAGGGTTGGAGAAAGAGCAGGAATTTAAATATTGGTCTCATGAAGTTTGAGATATCTGGTGGACATTCCAATGGAGATGTAAAGAAGGCAGCCATATGTAAAATGTTTGGTGTTCAAATGAGAGGTCCAGGTTAAAGATATATGGCCAGAAAACAGTTAAGTGTAGAGGATATTTAAAGCCACAGAACAGAATGAGATCACCCATGAAAGGAGTACTAATAGAAAAGAGAACAAAGGATTGAGCCTTCAGACACCACATTAAGATACTTTGGGAGATGAGGATAAACCATTAGAGGAGATTGAGAAGAATCTGCTAGTGACTGAGGAGGATATACTAGAGGATGTGAGATTCTAGAAACTAACTAACGCACGTTAATCAAGAAGGAGGGAATAAACACTCTATCAAATACTAATGATAGGTCAATTAAGATGAAGGCTAGGAACTGACCATTGGGATCAGCAAAAAGGCCATTGACAACTTGACAAGGACAGTTGTAACAAGAGCACAAAGTGGCCTATTAGCAAGGAAGGCCTGATCTGCTTGGGTTTAAGAGAAAATGGAGCAATGGATATAGACAAATTTTTTAAGATGTTTTCTGTCAAGGCGGTGAAATTGAACAGTCACCTGGAGGAGAAAGGAGGAGATTTTAAGATGGGATAAATTATCATGTGATAATATGTTAAGAATGAGGCCGTAAAGAAAGAAAAAGTGATAAAGGCAAAAAAATTAAGAATTCCTGGAGTCATGTCTTTGAGTGTATGAGAGGACCAGGAGTCTTTGATAGAAGTTTGGGTGATTTATCTACAGGAATAGGTAGGAGGCAAAATAGATGGGTCCAAATTGTAGTATCTGAGTAAAGTGGCACTAATTAAGAGCTTGTAAAAATCTTTTTTTTTCTATTTTCCGCAGTAAAATGGGAAACAATGTCTCCAGTTGACCATAAGAATGGGAAAGAGACATAGAATTCATAGGTGAATTCATCATCTAAGAGAAAAAGGTAAATGGATTAAGATATATATCTACTGATTTGCAGGGCCTCATTAAGTACCTGGTAATCAATAAGATGCATTAAAAAAGGAATATTCAGAAAACAAAAGGAAATTCTAAGAAAGTAACATGATATAATAGCAAAAGAAAATATTCAATTCAAGGCCTGAAAATAATTGAGGATATTTCCCAAAATTTGAAATAATTAGTTGCAAAATGGAATAAAAATATTTCAAATGAAGGAAATTAGTTATTAATATCTAAATAATAGAAGTGCCACACAGAAAGAAGTGAGAAAACATAGAGAAGGGAATTATTAAAGAATAAATAATACAAGAATATGTCCCAGAGATGACAAAAATTGTTTCCAGACTTGAAAAGCACAACAGGGAAGAGGAGGGAAAAAAAAAAAAGAGCCCTACTAAGGTTCTATTGCTATGACACCAAAATTCAACATTGGAAGTTAAAGGGCAAAGGAACTATTTCCTCAAAATTCTAACGGGAGTTAATTCTCAATTTAGAATTATTTACTCAGTCAAGGTATCCATCAAATGTGAGACAGCAATAAAAACATTTTCAGACTTGCAAGTACTCAAAAAAAAATGACTTTCCATGCCCCCTTTCTCAAGAACCTACTAAAATATCTGCTTAACCAAAATGAAGGAGTTATCAAGAAAGAAAAAGACTTTAGAGAGTTAACAGGACAGCCATTGCAGGCAAAGGGCATTCTTGCAGATAATAGTGAAGAGAGATTCCAGTATGAATGCATATATTAAGCAATTCAGACTGCTGGATGAAGGCAGGGAGCCCTAGCAATAATGATTAAAGAAAATCACAAAACCTCTAGAGTTCCTGCTGTGTGTGAACAATAGGGTTTCAACAGGAAAACAACACCAAATAACTCACCTGACACCCTGAATTGTCTCTTAACTCTTCTGTCTGTTCTACTCTGCCCTCCTCTGCCCTGGCACGAAAAAAAAAAAAAAAAAAGAAAGAAAAAAAAATTAGGTCCCCACTATTCTTAACACAGCACCCAAGGAGATTTTTTTAAAACAGAGGTCAGATTTTATCATTTCTCTGTTCAAGCCCTAAAAACTTTTTTTCTCTCAGAATAAAAGGCAGTCTTAAGTGGGCCCCATTTCCCTGTCTCACTTTACCTCCTACCATTTACCTACCAATTTTCTCAGGTTTGCTACATGTGTCTCCAACCTGCCACACATGCTTCCATATTGGTATTTTGCACGGACTACTTCCAAGCCCTTATCTCCTTTAATGTCTTCTCAAATGTTACCCTTCTAAGGAGGTCTGCTCTTATTTAATAATGAAATCTGCATTATACCCATCATATTATACTTTACCTTTTTTTTCTTAGATTTTAGCCCTTCTAATATTACAGATTACACATTTATACATTATAATATTGTTTATTATCTGCCTCAAGAATCAGAATGTGAGCTCCAATTGGTCAGGGAGCTTTTTATGGGATACTGTTATATCCTAGATTCTCAGAGCAGTTTCTAGCAATCCTGCAGGCAGGCAGAGAATATTTCCTAGAGATTTCTGTCTCTATGAGAGTCTGAGAATGAATTAACAAAAATTCTTATGAAATTAGACAAATGAAAAAAGTCTCGGTTATTAATTCCAAAAAACCCCAAAGTTTGCCTGAGAAATAAAATAAAATCTTAATCTATACCTGACTCAGCTGTGAAAATACGTACATATTATTAATAATGTAAATTTTGTATAATGTTAGGAACAAAATTGTGATATAAACTTAATACGAAAAAAGGTGAAGGTATAGTGTGGGTGTAATTTTATCAGTGTGTGTATGTATGTCTGTAATAAGTAAAAAACCTCAATCTTTCTATTTCATTGTAGGAAGTAAAAGATAATAAATACCTAATTAAAAAATGAGTATTTCAAAAATTCTAAAATAATTGTTTTGATAAAAATTGTCAGAGATTTATTCTGGGGAGTGAAAACTAGAGAAGTTGAGGCAGGAAATCATTGTTTTCTCACAATGATACTTAGAGATAATTTCTTTAAACTGTATATGTGAATTACCTCACACCCATTAGGATGGTTACCATCAAGAAAACTAAAAATAACAAATGTCAGTGACAGTGTGGAGAAATTAGAACCTTTCTGCTCTGTTTGTAGGAATGTAAATGGTACAGCCACTGTGGAAAACAGTATGGTGGTTTCTCAAAAATTTTAGTAAAGATTTACCATGTGATCTAGGAATTCCCCTTCTGAGTGTATATATATATATATATATATATATATATATATATATATATATATATGTATGAAATTATCTACCCTAGAAGTAATTAGTTTCCCATCACCAGAAGTGTCACACGTTGGCTAGATGACTAATTTTCACAATCATAGATGACTAATTTTTCTGAGTCATAATATATAGGAGGGAAGAATCAAAGATTAAGGTTGAATACTATACACACACACACACATATAAAAGAACTGAAAGTAGAGTCTTGAAGAGATATTTGTACAACTATGTTCGTGGCAGCATTATTCACAATACATAAAATATGGAAGCAATACA